>NC_064931.1:667421570-672421570 GCF_023897955.1 Schistocerca gregaria | reverse complement strand
TGCACTTACATAATTAGCTTGGAAGGAATGGAGACTCTCTTGGGAAGGCATCAAGCGAATTTTTATCTGCTGTTTTAAATAGATATATTTTGCATTTATTTTTAGTGGTTTTGGTTGATACGGTTTTGAGCCTTGCTGCAATGAACTTGTGTTCACTAATCCCTGTACCCATCTTGGTGCTCTCTATTAGATCAGAATTATTTGTGGCTAAGAGGTAAAGTGTGTTTTCACAACCATTTACAATTCGTGTGGGCTCATGAACTAATTGTTCAAAGTAATTCTCAGAGAAAGCATTAAGTACAATTTTTGGAAGATGTTTTCTGTCTACCACTGGCTTTGAACATGCATTTTCACCAACAAATCGAGGTTAGATTGAAGTCTCCACCAATTATAACTGTATGAGTGGGGTACTTACTTGTAATGAGATTAAAGTTCTCTTTGAAGCGTTCAGCTATTATATCATCTGTGTTGGGGGTTTGGTAGATGGAGCCAATTATTATTTTGGTATGGCTGTTGAGTATAACCTATCTATTTCAACTTCGCTAAAAGATAAACTACTACCAACAGACACACACACACACACACACACACACACACACACACACACACACACACACACACACACACACACACACACCACCTGCTTTATTTAATCTATCCTTTCTGACCACGGTTTACACTTCTGTAAAAATTTTGGCAGACTTTATCTCCGGCTTTAGCTGGCTTTCTGTTCCTATAACGATTTCAGCTTCAGTGCTTTCTATCAGTTTTTAAAGCTCTGGTATTTTTCCAACACAGCTACAACAATGTACAACTACAATACTGACTGTTGCTTCGTCGATTCTTGTCATTTGTTTGCCCTGTACCCTTTGGGACTGGAGCCCTTTTTGATCTTTCCCAAGACTGTCTAACCTTAAAAAAAATGCCCAGTCCACACCACACAGCCCCTGCTATCTGTATTTAGCGGAACCCAAAACTCCACCACCCTGTGGCACAAGTCGAGAAATCTGCAGCCTACATGGTTGCAGAACTGTCTGAGACTCTGATTCAGACCCTCCACTTGGCTCTGTACCAAAGGTCTGCAATCGGTCCTGTGGATGATGCTGCAGATGGTGAGCTCTGCCTTCATCTCGCTAGCAAGACTGGAAGTCTTCACCAACTCAGATAGCCGCCAGAAACCAGAGAGAATCTCTTCCGATCCATAGTGACTCACATCATTAGTGCTGACATGAGCTACCACCTGCAGTTGGCTGCACCCTGTACCCTTCATGGCATCCGGAAGGACCCTTTCCACATCTTGGATGACTTCCCCCAGTATGCACATGGAGTGCACATTGGCTTTCTTCCCATCCTTAGCTGCCATATCCCTAAGGGGCTTCATCGTCTGCCTAACATTGGAGCTCCCAATGACAAGTAATCCCACCCTGTGCGCTTGTCCGGACCTCTCAAGAAGACTGGCCACAACAGGTGAGGCCGCACTTGCTGCCTCAGAAGTACTTTTAGCCGTGGGCAGCACCTCAAACCTGTTACAGAGGTGTAAGGGTACAGCCTTGTGGCCAGCACCAACTTTGGCTTTCCACCCAGGGATTTGCGACCCCGCCACGGTTTGCTAATCACCATCAGGCAAGTGTTGACCGACAGGGACATCCGAGTCTGAAGGTGCAGTGGCATCAGAGATCCCAAGCGATGCTACAGGTTCCAGAGGCACCAAAGTGCTTGCCTTGGATGTCCCAATGTCAATGCAGCCCAGGGCAACAGCCTGGAGCCTGCCAACCACAGCCAACACAGCTTCCAGCTGATTACGGATGGTGGCCAATTCCCCCTGAATCGGTACACAACAGGTGCAGTCCCTATCCATCCCTAACATTTTTTTTCCCTTTCTTTTATCGCACAAGCCATTCAAAACAAACAGGTGACTGATGACTACGCAAATTTACACTATTCAGGTACTAAAACGTGATGCTACTAATCTCAAATACTATAATATTCCCAAAATTTATGAATAAAACTGTGCAAGTACCCAACAACATGCAAAGAAATTAAGAATTAAACTATGACACATATAAGTGAGCTCAGAGTGCGGCTTGCTGCTGGCTGCTGCTTATTCAACGGCGGCAGCGAGCTCACTCTACTGCTGGTTCTGATGGCAAGTGTTTGTCTACAGTTAATGCCTTTTTTCCCCAGGAAATGCTCTCACATTATCATTGACAGTGACATCCTATATTGTTATTCTTCCTTCAGTTCTTCAGAAGCAAAGCATGGTTTGTGTTCATCACTTTAACTAGGTGAGAGCAAATACTGGGTTATGCCAAAGCTGTAGTTTTCAACACCCTATAGCAACAGCAAATATTGGATTTAGACCCAACCATTTCAGGAGGGCATGCATGGCAACAAGTCTGCTTTATAACGAGAAAAATTTGAATTTTGAAAAATTGAGCATTTATCAACTTTTGGAAAAAATGCTCCTCAATTATTTTGCATAGACGCGAGAGAATTTTTATGTTTGATGATAGTACAGAACTATGATAAAATTACTTTTTGAAATGGTGCTTATGTTCCTTCAGGTATCCAATTGTTAGCATTTAAAAACAGTCTAGAATTAATTTTCCCTTCTACAACAAATTTTCTAATGAAAAACTCAGTTTGCAGTCTTATGCAAATACGAGACCCTTTTTTGTAGGTTAATATTTTTTGAAGCATTGACACTGACAGAACATAAATAGTAAAAGTGATTGAAAATCATTACCAAAAAATACAAATTATTAGGTCCTAGTGATTTGACTTAAAACTGTGTGTGTGTGTGTGTGTGTGTGTGTGTGTGTGTGTGTTTGTGTGTGTGTGTGTGTGTTATATACATATACACTTATGGTATTATAGTTGCTTAGTCTGTTTTCTATTGGGCTTTATTTTTGTCCTCTCTAGACAGCAAGTCCTTATATACACTAGAATAATTAAGTACAGATTTTATAACACCCAATAGCTGCCCATTAGATATACAAATATAATAAAATGTTTAGGGGCAAAATACAATATTTTAACTATCGTTTTAATATAAACATTATCAGAATTTTTTATTGGCCTAAGTAGTCATTTACTGAGTAAAAACATTGTTTGAGTAGAAATTTTCTAAACTCTGCTTTAAATTTGTTTACATCTTCTAACTTCCAGATGGTGTCTGGCAGTCTGTTATAAAGTTTTGTATCAGTATGGCTCACATGCCTGTGACTGTTTGTTCTTTTTGTTGACTGAGTATGGGCATTGTAGTTATGGAAGTTGGCATGTGTCTGAATAACTATAATGGCTTGTGGATATACCAAAAATTTTACTATCTTCATACTTCCAACCTATCCTGCTACTGAGAGATTTCATATTCACTTTGTGATTTTCTGCAGCTTCTTAGAGGTATAAACTGCTGTTTTTCTGTAAGTTACACTGTTTGGTATCTACAGAATGATACATACGGACAAATCAATGTCAACACCTCAATAGAGACCATTTTATTTTCACCTTCAATTATCTTACTAAACCATTCTGATCCTCTAATTTAGCACATCTGACCTGCCCCTAGTGGCAATTCTTGCAGGGGTAGTCTCATTCTTCATGTAAAAATCAAAACTAAACTCCATGATTCTGTGTCAAATACATTATCATACAAAGTTACCATTTAACTGTCAGTTGAAATCAGTTGACAAAATACACACTATCTGTTGTCTGTAACTTTTAGGGGGTGTCAGCGAGAAACTAAAATTTACTTAGGAACATATCTGTTGGAGTGAGACAGAAGGACAGTTTATTTTTTTAGATGAATTTTTGGGATTTAATACTTGTTACCAAAGGATTTTTTTCCTAATGTAATTTTCACGTAGCTTACCTGTCAGTCGCTTCTTTGTAACTTAGTATGTATTATGTAATGTTTATTTTGGTTTGTGTCTGTATTGCAGAAACACCTTAGGTGTAATTTTGTTAATGTAATAGCATACTTAAAATAAATTTGCTAACTATAATCACTCTCGTTACAGCCACCTTATGCAGATGGAGGAATGGGCTACGATCCAATGCACCAGGTGAGCTAGTACTGTGGATAAATATTCTCTGTTCCTTTAGTTATATGTCTTGCATGGTTTTATAAATTTGAAAAGTGTGAACAGGTGTATCTATGAGTATCACAATGAAAATGAATATGTTGAGCTCAATAGGTAATGACTAGGAAATAATAAGAACATTTAAAATTCTTTTCATGCCAGAGAAATCAGACAAGTTTGCATTTTTTAGGGCATATAAGTAATTATCACAATCTGCAGCAAGTCCAAATGGAGAGAGACTGAAGGATACTTACTGAAAATTGTATTAAAAGTGCAAAGGCCATTCCTATAGGAAATTTCATATGTACTGTTACAAGGAGAAGTATTGCATAAGAATAGTATGAAACTCAGTGATCTCTGGAATGAAAAGAGAATATATGAATAAAACAATGATATCTCTTCAACAAAGAGAATAAAACAGAGGTGGTGTTGGGTAGGTTGCTTTTCATTGCAGTCACATACCAAAAACATCACTATGTTAACAGGAACGAATGTTTGCACTTGCCCATAGAGAACTGAATTCTGATGATTATGCATATTCGTTGTGACAACTCAGCAGTGCTAAAGTGATATTGTATATCTAATATGAGACAAAATTCAAAACTGTGTGGGAGAGTGTCACATCATGAAAAGGAAATTATACTGATTCCAGGACATTAGATGATATTGCTCTCAAATTTTGTGAGATGAATGGTAGCCTAGAAGTACAGTAACACCAATTCAGAAATGAGGAAACTCGCTCACTAACCTAAACTAATTCTTCATGATTCATGTTTATTTGTTAGAGCAGAGGTGAGTAACTGTTATTTGGTGTGAAGTGCCTGTGTTGACATGAACTTTTTAGCACCATATGTGTGAAATTCATGTAACTAATTTTTACTTTTCTTGTGAATTTGACCTGATGTTAGGATCATATCTTGAGAGAATGAGACTTTTAATGCTTGTTACAATGGATGGAATGCAAAGAAAGGCTTGTTTTGAAAATAGCATCACATGACAGAGACAAGACCAAGATGCACTACATTTGATGTGGTTCTATAATTGTAGTAAGATAGTTTACAGTACATAGAATCACCACGTAAATTTTTCTTTAATGGAACATCAAAACATGAATTCATGAATGCCATGTGGGATAATGAAATCTGATACTTGATTCCTGGTTATAGAAGGTAAACAAGAAAACAGAATTATCCCAGACAAGAAAGAGAACATCTTTCCTAAAGTCACTGTTGCAGTGGGATGTATTTTGTCTGAGAGCTAACATATTTTATGTTATTTGTTTTAAAATATAAGTAATTATACAGAGTTTTTTAAAAAATGGATTGAGTTTGTCCTGGGCTCTTTCTTTTTAAAGGAATTCAATATTTACAAGCATGGTGTTGGATTCGTTGAATTTGCTTCTATTTTTCAAAACTCTGTGTGGATAAACTCATTTTCTTCTAATTTGTGCGCATAAAACAATGGCAGTTCAAACTGTTCTTCACATCTCAATTGGAGTATCACATTGCAAACAAATACTTTCCCACATAATTGGTGGACAATGAAAAAATCCATGAAATTGAAAATATCTTCATTAAAGGAAATAATTGAACAGTGGGAAAAGGTTCAGTGAGAATAGCCGAAGCATCCACAAACAAAAAAACAATGGACAGTTTTAGTACAGTTGTAGATGCACTAGTCTGATAAGATATATAGTGGAGACTAGGTCTTGCCTAACAGACTGAATATAGAGGTAGGCTAAATCAAGAAAAAAAGACTTCATGACCATTGTGTTTCCAGATGAGGAGTGAGTGTTGAACAGTCATAGACCTAACAGAAATCACAAAAAAGCAATTTATGCCTAACCATAAAACACTGCTTTAGAAATAATGCACTGCAGAGTGGGAGATGGATGCAGTTTATTAGTAACTACCATATTTATGATAGTAATGATATCTTTCATATGGTTTAATATATTGTGTATATTTTCTAAACATGTTTGGTTTCTTTCCTGTTGTTCTGAAATTACTGAAAGTTGCTATGTATACTTCACATGCCTTGATTCAGATCTTCTCTTTATTTGTTTATGATAAAAAAAAAATAAAGTTTACAATGCTAATCATCCTGTGGGACAAACACAGTAATTCTTGACCACGCTATATGAACTGAATGCATTGAAATTAACACAATATTTGTACATGTTAAAATGAGATCTAAGTACATTGTAGAGAGTTTTTAAACATACTGTTCCAGTCACATTTATGTTGACTGTAATGTTTCATTTTAGTTATGTTATCCGTTTGGCTTTACGTCAAATTAGTATATCTGTTTTTTGGTAAGAGAATATTCATAACTGTGATAGTGTGGGACACCATCATTTTTCCAATACCTGACAGTAAAACTACTGCAGACAACTTCTACCTGTGCTTCAGAATACGGCTTTTGGCACAGGTTGGCTCTAACATTTGACGTGTCTGTCTCACAGATGGCCACCTGTGTTCCCTTTCCTAATTATGCACCCCCTTTGGGCTGATGCCCAGCATGTCAGCAATAACTACATTTTATCTCACTTGACAGAAAATTTGCATGATGCAGCAGTAATTCAAAGTGCTATTACAACCTCTAGCATACCTTGTGATGTAACAATGGACATGGAATATTGGTTGGTGATTTAGCTGTCCACTCATTGTAGTATAGCAACCACACATATTTCTTTATGGTTGGTGCTCAAGTAATGCATGCTTATTCATGCTTATATGGTTGTGCTTTTAAGTAATGTCTCTTGTTTTATCACTACAGTCATTGGGTTAACCATTACAAGCCTTGGAATCATATAGTTAAATTTTAATTATTTATTGGCCTTTTGCTAGGTTTTTCAAGAAATATAGTTACTGCTGGTGTGTTGTAAGATGCTTCACAAAACTTAAAAACAAACAAAAACCTGTGACCCTTAAAGAAAACTGTATTTAGTTTCACTCTATATGACTGCATAAACTCTGTTCTTTAACTGTTTTATGCAGACTTCTACTTTTAATGTTTGTCAACCTTAGTGATTTTAATATCTTTTTACACATCTTTTCTTACACATGGTAAAGTGTTTATTGCATAACTTGCAGTCAAATTTTTCCCAAGATTTAATGCTATTATTACCTTAAATTTCCATTGGCTAAATGGTTAAAGGAACCTTGTGGATAGAGGTAAGAAAAGAAATGCACTTAAAATGTGAATAAGATTAAATGCAGGAACTGTTACAATTCCACATGGAAGATAATAGTTAGATGATTTCCTACATTGTTCCTGGCACACATTCTGAACAGCTGCACAAAATTATCCATTGTACTCTCCAACATCTGCCCTTGCACAGTCACATGTATTTATTGTATGAATGACAATGATTTCACCATTTGATTATTATTTTATTTTGTGCTAGACAGATTATTGCAATTTTGGCTTTGTTACCATTTTCAAGACATTTGTCATTGGTCTTTCAAAATTAGTTACGTTGCATATCATAGTACATGTGAAGAACATCATATTCATTATTTTACCATCCAGGGATTATCATGATGTTAATATTACTTGTAAATTATGTCACAGTACAAAGTGAAAGTATCATGTAGGTTGGCAGTAGGGATTAAATCAATGAACTACTCAGATTATCATCTGTCACAACAAATTTATTGCATTGCAAGTTCAGCATTTTTTAAAGATTTTGCTGTTGTCATTTCATGTCATTGGATTTTTGTGGAGATGTTATTATATGTCAATCATGGAACCTGTTGGAGCATATTGTTCAGTTCCCTAAATAGCAAACATTTGTGTGAAGAACACTTTCTTGTCATCAAAAACCACAGCATTTTTTTTATTTAAAGGAGATATATTTAATTAGTGAGAAATATACCATTTTATATTATTATACCCAATGATAATGAATTTATTGAAACATCTGGCATGGTTTTATCATGATAATAGACTAGGCAAGCTGATCCATTTAAGCAGATGTGTTTTAGAATGCCAATGCTGTTTCTGTGGCACTGAAATAAATTACATGGTTCAGTAAAATGTTTGCATAAAATTTGTTATCATTTTACAATCATGAGCAGAATTTAATGTCAGATCCTCTGAAGTAAACTTTAAGACTTACCTTGACATTATTCATACAGTAGACATTTTGTGTGGAAATGAAATCAGAATTGCATATTTTCCACTGAAAGCAGCAGAAACATAGGTTTGGTTCTCACAAAAAATATATATCTTATTCACACCTGTATCTGAGAAACCATGGTGTAACACTGTACAAATACAATTCCTGACATCCTATTATTCTCCTCACCTTTACAGTTATCCTCCTGTTCTGATTTTTTCTCCAATTTTTATTCATTTTTTGTTCATTCTGTGATTGATGCATTTGTTTAATCATTTTATAAACTGAGCTAAACTGATGTTTTAATATTTTTATGTTAATTACTAACATTTCAAATATCTTTTAGCAACAGATGAGTACAAGATTCTTTTGCACTGTCTTTCCCATTTTTGTTCCATTTTTATCTATACATTGTGCTTGTCAATACTTTTATATGATCCCTCTGTTTATCTTTCTTTGTAAATGCTTATTTGTGTAACTCTTCTCCTTATTTGTACATATTGGTTGAGTTCAGTTGCATTTATATGGTCTTATGAGCTTTCTTCTTTCAATATTTTCTCACATTTCTTCATACAACTTCTGTTCTGTTGTTTAAAAATATTAGTTAACTTTTTTGTAATCCTCAAATCAACAGATTTATATAAGATACATTGTATCTTTTGTTTACTTTTTATAAGTTCCTCTGCACTTTAGATCTGATTGCTGACAAACACCCATTTTCATAAACCAAGTGAAATGTCTGACTTTATTTGCATGTTATCTTCTATGCTCTCTGTCGACAAGTTTTGTGTTGTTACTTCTTACATTTTCTCCATTTCCCATTGTATTCTTAGGGTTTGTCGAGTCTCATTGTTAGATAAACTGCAATACAATTTTTTTTAAATATTTACATTAATTTGTGAAACCAAATATATGGCTGAAGGAAAGAAAAACTCATTGTATGGAGGAAGTAATGAACAGTGGACAAACATCATTAAAAGCTGTACACAACTTAACTGTGGTATTGGACCTACACTCTTGATTGGATACTACCACTCTCCCCCTCCCCCCACCCCCTCCCGCCCTTGTTCGCTGATGGCCTAAATGTATATAATTGAGAAATATAATGCAACTCTTTCGTTTGCCTTCCATTGCCGATCACCTCTTCCACTGCAAGTGGTTATACATTTTATCATCTCTATCCAAGATTTTGTCTGACCATTCATAATATGTGCATAAATGAAAAACACATTTTTATTGTAGTTGTATTTGCTTTAATGACAATTTGGTGCAGATAGCTGCTACCATTTTCCTACTCTCGTGATAGAGCAGGCTTCTCATGTCTAACTGGAATGAGGGCTCTGCATGTAGAGCAATGTGTTTTATGTTGCACTATATTCAGGTGGTGTGTGTATTGGATGGCAGGATGTGAAAGCACCAAGGACTTGTCAAGCCCAAGGTAGGTGCATGCTGTCAGTGAACCTGCCAAAATTTCATCAGTAGGTTATTTTATTTGTTCAGCTTCAGATTGCCACACACAAAATTGCTGGTGAACTGTTAATACACAAGGGAACTGTATATTGCGTAGTATCACATAATCTATAAGAAATTTGTGTGTAATGAAGTTTGTGCACAGTTTGTGTCCAAGCATATGTTGGAAATTCAGTAAGTAAAAATAATGAGTGCTTGACTGAGTCATCTGTTGGAGTATGGGGAATCCACTGGTTCAACACTGCTTCTAAATAGATGAGCTTTGAGTGGTCATACCCCAGCTCTCTTTATCCTGGGGAAAAAAAAAGAAAGTTACTCCTCAAAGAAGACTAGAAAAGATGGACCCTAATGACTACCTGACTGAAAATGAGATGAAACAGTAAACATTGAATGGCCTTGCAACAAATTTCCAAGTGTTAAACAGGCTGTTGAAAACAAGTGCTCTTAAAAGAGATAATGCTACTTCAAGGCAACACTTGTAGTCATTAGGTGACAAGACTTGGATCTGATGTAAAAGTGTAGCTTGGAAGTCCTGAAACATTCTTCTCTTTCCATTTGGCTCCTATATCCTTAACTCCTAGAAACAGTCACCGTAGGGTCAACTATTCAGTTACTATGAAACCTTCCACTCTGTTTCTTTGGACTGGGATCAGAGCATCGATGCCAATTATAATTATGTAATTTTAATGTTAAACAAGGACTGTAGTTGCGATGTTATATTGTTTTTATTTTTTTATTTTTATTTTTTAAAATCTAAATCTACATGACTGCTCCAAAATTCACACTTCAGTGCTTAGCAGAGAATGTTTCAAAAAATTTTACACTATTTCTCTAGTGTTCCACACTTGGACAGCACATGGGAGTAATGAACACTCGCATTTTTCCATGCAAACTCTGATTTCTCATATTTATTATACTGATCATTTCTCCCTACATAGGTGTGCATCAGCAGAACATTTTTGTGTTCGGAGGAGAAAGTTGGTGATTCAAATTTCATGAAAAGCTATCACTACAATGAAAAATGGCTTTATTACTCACATATCATAACTGTGACACACACACTCACTCCCCTTTTTCGCAATAGTGCTAAATGAGCTGCTCTTCTTTGAACTTTTTTGATGTCCTAATGAATGAATTTCGTTAATGCACACTCTGTGAATATAAAAAAGTGACTTTGATAATGTCTAAGAGTCTCCATCATTCACATGACACAGTCTGTATAAATGGAATCATCATTCGGAAAAACTGTATGTGAGTGTCAGTCTGACGCATTTTGTGTTATGCTAGGTTTTGAGACTTTATGATCTTTGCTTCCACTGCACTTTTTGTATTGTGATTCACTTCTTTCATTTGTCTTGCAAGCTGACTGTGATTTCATCAGTAATCTTTCAGCTATTATTATATTCATCCCTGCCTTCTGTTAGTCTGTCTTGGAACCTTGTGGGACATAGTGGGTGAAGTTACTTCAATATATTTTCTTCTGCTGTCCTGGTACTAGCCAACCAAATTCTCTCCATAACCATTTGCAGGGAGCTAGCTTCAGAAGTCCACATCCCTTCTACCCTTAGAAAATAAACACTTGTAGTTGCTGAAAGGATAATAAATTTTTTTGTGCAACATTATCATCCTTCTGCTGAGTGATATTTCTTTAAGCCTTACTTGTTTATATTGTGAAGAGAGGTTGTTGCTAGGTAATGCCAAATATCTCCTTTTACATTTTGCTATGCTGCAAAGGGAGTTTATCTTCATATGGAATGTTGTTAGTAGGTAGTTGTAAAGAAGTTGCATTGGGAATGAATAAATTTACAATATGGATGCAAGTGGTAAGACGTCTAAGACAGTGAAATTTACATACATTCGTTTTTTGTATATTTAATCAACACCCAATTAGTAGGTAGCCAAATCAACAACTCCTGTAGATGTATTTACCTTTGTTGATGTCATTTCATTCACATGTTCATTTCATGGTTGACATGATAATAGATTTGAATAACAAAGAAGCACTTTGCAGAATTTTTGTTTGTCGTAATTTCCAGTACAAAAAGAGCACATACGTGAGTCACTATGATAAGCTCTCAACAGTGTCACCATACCACCATTAAAAATGAAAATACAGTGCAATCTTAAGTGACACTCTTTCTGTCAGACCAATCACTACCTGCCACTGTCCATCACTGCTGGGACTCTCTACCCACCTTCATCTGAGACATTGTCTTTTGTAATGGTTGCTTGTAACGTTACTGTTGCAACATCACCAAAACACTGTGTTGTAATGACAAAGTGTCTTTTAGTTCAAATGGTTTTCACACAAAACATGTTTTTAATGTGTTGATTGACCTCTCCTGAGGTGGATGTAGAAGGACTTAAAAACCACTACAAAACTGCCATAATAAAAATTATGTATTACGTTGTTCATATGTGTATCAAATTCAATGTTTATTTAAATAATGTTAATAAAAAGATCATACTTTACTTGAGACTTCCTATATGTATTGAGGTATTTTGACCCTTTGCTTTTGAGATACCTCAATTACTTCAAAAGCCTTAAAAAAAGTGCCAGAAAATTAGTTGAGCAGCACTCTTGTAGCAGTCTTGGTGAAATTAATTTGTGGAAGATAACCCAATGATACCTACTATGTCACTACAAGAAAGAGGTGGTTCTGACTTTCAGGCACAGTTTCTATAAAGGAAATTGACAGTAAAAACTTGAATCATGCAATGAGAGCATTTAGACTAAATATAACTGAAATAACTGGTGCGAAATGAGACAGATAAATTCAAACAATTTTATGGTGTAACTGAAAGCATCTGTTATGTTAAATCAGAGTCAACATTTACTATATGAAAATTTTGTTTACGATGAACAAAGGGCAATCGATTGGATGTAGGTTGAGTGCTTGCAATCCATCTTAGATTGACAAAAAGACCCAAGAATTCAAGACAATTATATTAAAATACTTAGTTAACTTGACTTAGGATGCACATTTATATTTTGGTAATTTAGTTCAATATAGTCTTCTGCTCATGAGCAAATACAAGCTAGACACTTTGTTTGCAAAACAGATCAGTTAGTCCTCTCTTTCAGTATGCATATGAAAAGGGTCAAGCCTTCCATGAGGTCCTTACCTCCTTCTTGCAGATAATTTATAATAAAGTTGCATGGGAAAAGTAATTTTCATGTTTCGTTGCGTAGTGTATGAAGCAGTTCATAAATTAAAACAGTTGACTTACAATGGCAGCTGCTTTGAGAAGATGGAAAATTTTCTGACAGTTGAAGATATATTGGATAACACTAAAAATTACTTGTTGAAAGTGTTTCAAAGTGAATTTCATAATTAACTGTGACTTAATAGAGAATGAATATCTGTGGTTCTTTCTACATTAATTACTTGCTTCTAGTGTTATTAAGGTGACAAAAAGTTCCAGTAAACATTATGCATGCACAAATGTGTTTATGGTGAAAAAATGAGCAAATATGGATGTTTTTATGGCATTTATCTTTAGTCTGACAATGTTTGAATAGTACTTCAGTGCAGCTCTTTAATGTTTACATAGTTCAGAGGTTTTAGTGAAGTCTTGTACAAATTGTGCAAACTTACTACAAAGGAAACTCTCTTTTGCACTTGCTGTCTTTTCCAACAACAAGGATCCCATAACTGGAGTGAGATTCAGCTGTGGTCTCCATCAAAATTTTGTAAGTCTTTAGATTGATGAATTGGTACTGTTGCAAAGTCTGTCCTGGTAGATCATATACTCAAATTTGTTTTCTCATCCCTAGTTCTTATATTGCTTCTTTCCATGAAAGCAATCGCATTTCTGTCTTTACTTTTTTTAGAATAGTTTCATTTAGGCTGTTGTCAGTTGTCAGCAGCTCCTCCTTTTTGTTCTTAAGGATTACCTTTCACTATTTTGCAGTTATTACCATTTTTCAGCAACTAAATCAACTTGGCCACTATTGAAATTGATTTCATTGTTGGTTTCATTTTCTTAAAAAGCACTAGTGTCTTTGTAGAGCAAGACTGTGTGCACTCAGTCTTAAAATCAAGGGACGTTTAATAGGAAGCTGCTGGTAAATGCTGAGATTGGTAATATGTTGTTAAGTTATCATATAGGTAGCAATAAATAATTTTATTTGAATTGATTGGTGACTCCATGGAGCACTGTCTGCACCACGACCATATATGTTATATTAAACGGAAGGTCAGTGTTGGTCGTAATATTGTTGTTTTATTGATAGCAGAATCGGTTTTCGATCACTTAGTGATCGTCTTCAGTGCTGTACACATTAAACTCAAACACTGGTATCAAGTTATCAATAACCAAAACTAAGAAGTGATCAAAATAACTCAATATTCTGATCGCTTCTTAGTTTTGGTTATTGATAACCTGATACCAGTGTCTGAGTTTAATGTGTACAGCACCGAAGATGATCACTATGTGATCAGAAACCGATTCTGCTATCAATAAAACATCAATATCATGACCAATGTTGACCTTCCTTTTAATATTTTATTTGAAGCTGTCAGGTGTATGAAACAACTAACATTAGTATTGAAAGATTATGTCAGAAAAATTATAAATTATGTATAAAAGTGCCATCTATTTAAGAGAAGGAAAAGTGGCTTTTTAACTGAAGGTTTGCAGAACATCAAAACTATTTAAAAGCAATATTATACAGAACACTAAATATATCTATCTGAAGTCGTGCAGTTCATCCCTAATTCTGGGTTGAATGGAGCAAATGATTTGTCTTCAAACACTTCACTGACATATCAAAGAGTGCTGTTGTGTTTAGGAGCCTAACATAAGATTCAGCATGAAAGAAGTAACTGTAGTATTGTTTTCAATTCAGAATCTTATAAATATTAATAGTTTCAGGAGTTTCATTACTTCTAAATATACATTTGTGGGATCAGTTTATTATTTTGTTGCACCATAGTGTTGTCATACCATTTTCTTGTCAGAATTTAAGATATAGATTATGGAGAGTTGGACCACTCTAAACTGACAATGTAAATGTTGTTACTGGCTTCCTTGTATTTCATAAACTACTGTAGCAATAATCATGGAACATAATATGTTATGTTGTTAGTGTACTGCTCTGAAATCATTGCATTTCAGCCAGTGATTTGGGGAATACAAATTTTTAGCTATATGGTTATAATTTTGCATAATTTTTTATACATTGTGTATAATTATAATTGTCATTATACTTAACATCATGCTTTTACTTTACTTATGTTAAAATGAACAGTCAAGATCACATTAATAATTTGACTGGTTTTGGCTCATATACGAGCCATCTTCAGAATTTCTTGGCCCCCCATGGCAGGTGCTGACAGCCTCTCAGATTTCTCGAGAAATCCAAGGGTCTGTCATTACAAGCTATAGGAGGCCAAGAAACTCTGAAGATGGCTTGTATATAAGCCGAAACCAGTCAATTAAGAAATATTAAAGCAATCTTGACCATTCATTTTAATGTAAATATAACATCAGGTTGCTGCTCTCCGCAGACTGTGTTGTCAAAATTTATGAGCTTTTATTTTAGTTCAATAGATGCAACTCCCTGCAAATTTTAATATTCTAATCCAAGTGGCTCCTGGGATTTAGAGAATAATGCAAATGAAAATGAATGTAAATTTTTCAAAATCAGCGTCCAAGATCTGAAAAATTTATTTAATTTATGTGTTATTTTTTATTTTTGCTCACTCAGAAGCACCCTGCACCATACTGTGTATCACCTTCTTGAAGACTCCTTAGTGACACATTCTGCTGCAAACTGTGCTTTATTGATAGGAACCTTGGCCATTCATTGAAGGTCTCTGATGCAGTTTACTCCAGGAATAATTCTCATATGCCAAAGCTCTTTCAGCCTACCCATGTTGCCATTATTAAAAGGAGATTGTTGAGACTCATTTGGGGTCTGATTCTGCTGGTGCAGACACTTCTTCAACTAGTCAGGGTGTGCCAGGTCTCTGTAAATGGACTTTGACTCCCATGACTGCTTGTATGAAGAGTTGGAGTATTGGGTGCTGGGATACATGAACTACGAATCTAGTCTGGGAGGGTAGAGTTGAATATTGGTCCCTTGCCTGTTGTCACTACATGGAAGAAACTGGTCCATACAGCCTGCCTCATTCTGAACAAATTATCAGTGTCACTCCCAATATCCATCCCACTGTATTGATGTAATTCACCAATAATTTTGTCTGCCAGCCTACCACTTACGGTTTCACAATGAGAAGCTTTTTTGTTTCACAGATTTAGTTTCAAATTCTTCAACCTGGTGTTCTTCTGGATGTGATCCACACACTCAAGTTTTATGACAATCTTACCTATGTAAGGCTGAGCAGCAGCAGCAGCAGCAGCAGCAGCAGCAGCAGCTGCTGCTGCTGCTGCAACACTGTTGTATGCTTTTGAATCTGCCTAAGAGCTTAGAGTAACAAACACCCATTTCATTCATGGGTCAACTAAAAATTTCAACAGTGCAGAGGTCTCCATTCTACCACTTGTTCTGCCAAGTTTTTATCATGGATTGTGGTCTTTTTGGTACACTGATTTACATTGATAAAATGTTTTGTCAGAATCTGAAAGTTCATTACCTTTCCGGTATCCACACTGGTCACTGTAGCATCAGCATTCTTAGAACATTATACTTACAACTAGGTTTTATATTATTATGTTCTACTATATTGTTTTCAACAATGCTACCAATAAAAAGAAAATAATTTCGTGTTTGTAATATTGCAATGCACAACGTTCTATATAAAAAGTTTCCGACTTTATTTGATCTTGACAGATATCCAAAAATGTCAATTTTTTTCTCCCACCCCCCTCCACCGCCCCCTCTCCCACTCCCCACCGCCCCACCCCCCACCCCCACCCCCTTGTTCTAACTCTCCTTAATACAGGCATTGAGGGAAGGCAGAGAATTTGACTTGTAACACAGTTGGGTTTCTTTGTCATTGTGGTATGTTAAATGTAGTGTTGAGGTTCCTTTCAACAAACAAATTTTGTGAATGCTCACTATGCTGCCGATTGCTGTCTTCATTACAAATTTGTGAAACAGGGAGACACAACTAATTTCTGTCAAAGATAGATCATGAATTTCTTTGTAGATGAAGTTAGGAATGGTCAGTGCATTGAATGGAGTTAGTAGTATCCAAATTTCCAGATATCTTCATGGCTATCATGATACAGGCTTTCTGTGATTTACACAAATTTCTTAAAGTGTTTGCTATGCTTCTTTTGAAAAGAATACATAAATGATTGTCCTATTAGAGCTTGCATTCTGTTCACAATGATTCATAATCATAACTGAGGACATTACATGCAAATCTTCTTTTTTCCTTAGAATAGTTTTCTTCTAGAATCAACATTTTTCACATATAATAATGATTGTTTCAGTTCTTAACTTAATTGGACCAAGCTAGTCTCTCTTTCTCTTTCTCACCAGGCCTGTTGAGCTGTGGTGGGCCACCTGGCCACTATGTTATTGCCAACACAGCTCTTAGCTTCATCAAAATGTGCAAACCCTCCTTCCTGTCTTTGAAGGTGGCTTTGATAAGAGAATATGATATTCTTAAATCAGTGGTTAGGAATATTGCTCTAAGAGTAATGGAGATGCAATGTTAAGAGTATAAATGAAGATGAATGTTTCCCTGATGACTTTAAGATGATGTGGAAAAGAGGATTGCTAATAAAAATGATTATCAACAAAATGTTCTCAGGACAGACTAGGTCAGAAAAGAAGAAATCAGGAGTTTCATTATTGCTTGACGTGCAGCCTATATTATGTCACAGTAGGACATTATGCAGAGAACTGGAAAACTGTATGCTGCTTGATACTCTATTTTAGTATAGAAGCTTATTTCAGTTTTATTTCCTTCATAAGGATGTGTCCTAACATTGTAGATGGACATGTCAACTTTGAATAAACCACTATTGCTGTCTATAGTTGTTGGTTGTAATATTATTTGACAGCTGTCAACCTACAACTACAGGTAGCAATAATGGTTTACTTAAAGTTGACATATGTCCATCTACGGCATCAGGATATGTGTTGATGAAGGAGATAAACCTGAAATAAGCTTATGTAGTGAAACAGAATATCAAGCAGTATATTGTTTTCCAGTTCTGTGTGTAAGAAATCAGAAGTTCTGGAACAGAATTAAATCACAAAAGAACAAGAGACAGGAACAGAAATTCATTAAAATGGAGAGGTATGGAAGATATTTATGGATGTGAAGAAGCCACAAATAAAAATAAAAAAAAAAAAACAGTTGGTCACTTAGCAATTTAATTCCTGTAATGAGATTGAGGGAACATCACACAAATATTCTAACTGAAGACAGACCACACAGTATTAAAAAGGAAGAAGATTAGATTGAAGAAACTGATTCACTTTGAACAATAATTGCATGCTAATCCCTGTTGTCTATTAAGACTGTTCCATCCTTATGGAGGAGACTGTACATTGTTTATTAAGGCTATTTTCTATCCTTACTGCACACCCTTAGTGAAGAAACAACTTGCCCAGCCAGTACTGAGCACATAAAATGAATTTCCTTTCTTTGGATGTAATTTCAATAGTCATTGAGATTTTTACTGTCTCAAAATTAGCTCACACTAAAATGTATCAAGAAATAAATGACATTTATTGTGATTTGAAAAAAAATGGATTTTAAACCAAAGTAGTCATGCTGTGGTTTAAACTGTGTCCACTCTTGTAAAATCTGTGTGTCATCTTCTTTCATAGCAGACACATAAAAAGCCTAATTGTTAGTTATGACATAGACTCCTTTTTGATAAACGTTATGCTCTGAAAATTTATTTCTCTAAGTGTTATTTTTATTTTCTAAAATCACGACTTAAAATTTGAATATAACAATATTTTTGTTAAAGGAGACAAATCACATATGTTGTAGCAATTACATTAGAAACCTAATTCAGTAGTTAAGAGACAGATTAGAAATCCAAATTGTTGTGTAGAGTAATGAATTATTCTTGTCTTTTTGAAATTAATTATAAACAGCTATACTAGATATGATTGCTTATTATGATCAATTTTGAATATCTGATAACTTCATTGCCAGGTGCATACCATGAGTATCAAATTGTTGTACACCTACAAATTGTATATCGGCACAATTATGGAACACCACCATGTATAGGTTCACCATAACTGACAACATCAACCAAAATGCCCAATCAAACACAAATGAGCAGTAAAATACAAAATATACATGTATATATTTGTGGCTCTAACTTACAAAAAGTTCAGAGTTGCATGATGGTTCAGAGTCTGTGTTAAACTGTAAGTCCCTGTAGAACTGGCTTGTTAAGTAACTTCAAATGTCAAGGAAAGGTAAACACATACCACCTTCAATGGCCCTATGCCTAATAAAGCACTGCATTATTCAATCCGACCTTCAAGTTAATGAATATTTCACCCTTTCAATGTTAACTACCACAGTAGCAAATTTAACCGTCATCAACTGGATTTTAAACCAGGTACCTCTGGGTTGATTGTAATTACAGCAACATGTATTAATAACCTTAGCTGTGGAAGCTCGTAATTTAGCCAGTTACATTTCATCTTAGGTCTGTCCTAAAGACATAAACTTAGAAAATCTGTAGACATTCAGTTCATATGCTAAGTAGACTGTCTTCTAATAGCACATATATTTCTTGCCTATAGCTAGAACCAAATTAGGTGAAGATAAAATAAGATGATCACATAATAATAGGGTCATTTCTACAACTGTTATTCAAATGGCCTCGGAGGCATTGAAGCAGACTAGTTCACATAAAGGCTTATAAAGAACAGGGTGAATTGAAAACGTATCTGCCTGAAAACTGCAGTATTACTGGAAAAAGAGCTCCATGATGATTTGAGTATTGGTTCTGCTTGAGTTTAAGGAAAGAAGCTAATAATTACTGTAAAGTACAAAATGTTCATTGTTTTGTTGCTTTTGACACAGTGTAGGCAATTTGTCTATTTTATTGAACAAGTAAGTAGTGCCTACAAACACAGACTTCACTTACAAATCTCTTGGTCTGTTATTTTGGTAAAAAATGATTGGTATCCAAATGAAGCATTGAGAAAATGCTGAACATTTTACCAGAGGAGAGTTGTTTTTTCACTAACAATGGCTGAATTGTTGAATATATCAAGGGTCCACACACAATCAATGTTCAGCACGTTTTAAAAATGGGTGCTGTGACTTGAAGATCTTAGGATAATAGTACAAACAGTACGTTGCTTTTGTGGACAAGGTTTTCTCACACAGATTTCCTCTCTAAGCAAGTGTAACTATGGGATACCTAAAAGGACTTTTCCATTATAATGTGACAGATAAAACTGTGTCATCGAAGGCCACTTGTGCAAGGTGCTGAAATCTACGGACTGTGTCCACTCACAGTCCATAATTATGGTAATTGACTTGCAGAAACGATGTTATTACTGCTTATCCAATGGGGAACCAAGAGTTAAAAAGTATTGAGCCTCCATGGCTTGCCAGAAGGGTCACCCATTAATTCAGAGGCTTCAGAGGCATGTGTGAAGACTCTGAACCAACTGAAGCACCATTTCTGATTTGTTTCATCTGACAGGACTCAAAAAGAGATCTCGCTCCGAACTGACAATGCATGCCCAAATACAAGTCTCAGAACCCAGTAACAAATCACTAAACCAGACAGAATGTGAGAACCTTATCCAACATATAGCCCAGATCTGGTTCCCTCTTACTTCCATCTGTTTGGGCCACTGAAGAATTCTGTATGTGGGAGACACTTTGGAGGTGATGACAATATAATTCATGCACTGAAAATTTGATTGAGCACTGAAAAAGAGCTTTTACAAATAGGGAATACATGCTCTTAGACGACGATTGTTTACGGCCATACAGTGTCATGGAGACTATGTAGAAAAATAGAAATGTTGATTGATATGGTCACCAAATACTAACTCTTAAGAATAAATGCATTCTGTGATCAAATTGTGGTGCATATTTATCAAATGACCCTAGTATGTTGCATACAAGTATGCACAGAAAGAACATTGAATAATTGTCTGCAATAATGGTGTTGTCTGATTGTCTAGATTATATTCTTCCTGGGGATCAGGTTGTGAATACTTGAGTCCTTTTTTTTTTTTTTTTGAAGATAACTGTGATTTTTGGAAATGTGTGTGATGGAACTGTGGTAGTAGGTCAATAAAATAGGATCTCTTGCAGTAATAAATTTGTTTATGGTCTAAATTGACAGAAGTAGGCTACCTTGAAATTGTATGTGGATATATATAGGCAAAGTTATTAGATTTATTTCAGTTTATTTTAACAAGAAATTCAAAGCAACATAAAATTGTATTGATATTTATACTTGGAGTTAAGAGGTAAGTGACAATCTAAAATTGGTCTAAGAATTAAAGAAAGTATGAAATACATATGTTAACTGTAGCCCCTTACTTTAATATATGGCATAAATCATGACTGTGCACAGTGGCAGTAGTTGGGAGAAAAGGAAAACTTTGGGAAAAGTTTGTGCAGCACATAATGCTGATGCAAGGAAATCTACAGTTATTCATTGGTAAAGAAGTACGTTTCAGTGTTCTGTTTGCTATACCAGTAGCTGTGGGTGCACATTAAAATTTGGAAGGTTATATGACTGATCTGTTGCATTCATATGTGCATTCATAGTGAAATGTTTCATTATTGTTTTAAATGCCAGGAAAACATTTTTACTGAAACTGACTGTACTTACTTTCACCAAGGAAAGTTCTAGCAGAATGTAAATAGTTTAAGAGTGAAGGATAACACTCATTGAATAGCAGAATTGCAATGTCTGTCACAGAGGTTCGGGATGGGAAGGGGGTGCGTGTGCGGATGGAGGTGGAGTGTGGTAGGTGGGTGGAGTGCAGTTGACAAACATTATTTCTAACATGCATGATGAATTTTAAGTGAGAGAGACTCTACATTTTCTATTGTTCTGTCACTGAATAGAGAAAGCCCCCTTCTTTTTGCCTAGACGGGGATACTACTATAGTACAAAAGATGGCGATCTAACAATAGAATTTGTGAATGGCAAAAAAAAATTGACTCTTATAATGGAATCAAATAGACCTAGAAAAACGGATTTTTATCAATAAAAACAAAACAAATCAAAACCTAAGTAATCATAAAGTAACATTCAGAAAAAAATTGGCTGAAAGAGGTACAGTGTGATTGAAATAGACCCAATAAGACAAAACAGATACATGTTGTACTCAGTTACAATTACTTTAGTTGTTGCATAATCTCCTCCCTCAAGCTGTGACAGTGTGAACATTATGAAATAATGTATTCAAGAATGACACTCAGAAGTGGATAAGAGTGATGTCTGAAAATATATAATCAGAATTATGTAGACAACTTACATAATATCAGAGCTGTAAGACGTTGACAGTAGGCCTGCTAAGGTGCATGTTTAGTTTATTTTGTTGTTAGTGCTGTGTTTAACAGTTCATCTGGTTATGATGCAGAAGGAAGAGAGTGAAGCATAAGAGGTCAATGGTCTAAATAGCTGTATATCCTGCATCTGGTTTTGTCACTTATCTTATTTTGTGAGGTGAATTTCATTCAAGGCATCCTTGGTGTTTAGAAATTAACTTTTGTTGTGGTTGCTTTTCCGATTGAGCTTATGGAAGTGGTTGAAGAACTTCTAGTGAACCTGGCATTGCTTAGTTATGAGATACAACTAAAATAACAACCTGAACACCTTCCCCTACCCCTCTCCCTCCCAGCCTGACTACACACACACACACACACACACACACACACACACACACACATATATATATATATATATATATATATATATATATATATATATATATATATATATATATATATAAAAGTTCTTTCAGTCATTAATACAAGGCATCCAAGATGACACATTGTCTTCTCTAACATTTGTAAAAATTACAATATCAAGAATGAATGTTCCAAATGGATCCAACAGACATAACATCATGTGGGGGGGGGGGGGGGGGGCTGAATTATTAAAGTATCAGATCATGTACAGTTCTGTAATCTTAACCTTTGTGTACTGTCCACCTGCAATATACAGTTTATTTCAGTCTCATGTATCCTTATGGATACGGCAGTTTTTGTGAATGTTACTGGAGTAACATTACCTCTTAGTTTTAATTGATGTCATTTTACTGTTGTACATGTCATTCATTAGGTGGAGTAGAAGTTTCTTTATCCTACCTCTCTCATGGTTATCACCTTTACTGTCCCTGTTAGAAACAGTGATTTCACTAGTATAGCTAAATTTCAGTTTTATTTGTCATTGGTCCTCTTATTGTTCTTTGATGCTGACTAAGAAATTTCTTCTCAAACAGTATATCCTGTCCTATCTCTCTTGCTGTTAACTTGTGCAGCTGCTAGTTGAGAGACCTGTAATACAGCTGGATTTCATCAGAGAGAGCTGAGTAATTGATATTGATGTTCCCTTTGTATAGCCTATCCCAGCTGATAATAAATACTTTGTTTGATTAATGCTTTTTTGGAGATCTCTAAAAGATTTTTAGTTTGAAGCAGACAAAATTGTTTAGTTTCTTAATATTTAATCTGCATCATATACTCACATAAATTAAATAGTTGAAAACATTTTCAGCATGACAAATTCAGAGACATTCATTAACACATTTATGTTAATTTTTTACATATCAGCATAGAAATTTGTTGCATAAAATAAAGCAAAAATGGAAAGCAGGATACAGTTCTTCGGGCATGCACTGACAAATGTTCCATCTTGTACACTGAATAGTGTGAAAGTTTAATTAAGATGTAAAACAAAGAAAGTGTTTCGTATTTCCTTTTCTTTTGCCAAAGTGTCAACCTTAAAGCAAAGCAAAGTAAAGCAATTACACAACATATCACCACCACTCTGATGGGCATCATAGTTGCCATTCTCCTGTGGTATGCTCAGCACTTACTTCCGCTTTGCTACAAAGCTGTTGTCGAGTTCAGTGGGTACACCTGTTATATAAATCACATCTTTTGTCCTGTGAACATTGACCTGTTGAACAAGTTGTAAAATTACTTGTGTGGATAGCATTTGACAAAAGATGATTTGGTATGAACTTCTGTCATCCAATGTCTTCATGATCAAGAAATTGGAAAATAAACAGAAAGTTGCACAATTGATTACTATGTCTGGGCTATTACCTTACAGTTATGTGTTGTATCTGCAGTGCATAGTATGTCTTGGCCAATAAAAACTTCTTGTTGTAGAACGATTTAAGTGTAACCCTTTTTCTGAATTGTCATGCCATCTTTGTATACAGTTACGTACTGCATGCTGTGCTGGTGCCACATACCAGCATAATGTCTTGCCTTTTCTGTTCATCCACATAGTACACAGTTAAAAATTCTCAAATACAGCAGATACAGTGTACAAACATAATGAATAATATCTTAGGAATACCCTGATGTTGTCAATAAACAAATGTTTCTTGCTATATGATTTATATTAAAGATGATAGATCCAAATCATTTTGTCATATACATTCTGTAGTTGAGGGGGAGTAGAGAGAAGTCAGTGGTGATCTGCAGAGTGCACGCTGTTTGCAAAAAAGCAGGAACCTGAATCAGATAGTCCTGGTCTGGTACAAAGGGTTACTGTCTGCATTTGATCACTGCAGCATTTACTAAATAAAAGAGTAGATGAGTTCTGTCTAACATCTACCATGATAGCAAGAGTCATTCAATTGATCATTGACCTTAACAAAGGAAAATCATTTTAAGTAAATCACACTGTGAAAAATACCTGCTGGGAGGGGGAGGATGGTGAGCCCATCATCCCGGCTGCCTTTTACCCCTGGGAGAGATTCCCAGTATTCAATGTAGTAGCAGGCAGAGTGGACCTGGGCCAATGCAGAGGGACTAGAACCAGAAAAATTCTGTGCTCCTACTTGTGATAGAAGCTGGGACCTCCAGATAAATAGTAGAGCAGTATAAAGAATAGGAAATAAAGACTAATAATCTATCCACTAGACTACCATGCCCACATTCAAAATTTATGAACACCATTAAACACACCATTAAAAATTTGCTGCAATTGAAAATCCAGTATAGAATAAAATACGTGTAAGAGAACAGACCGCTACTTCTGAAATGAGGAGGTAACACACACACACACACACACACACACACACACACACACACACACAGACTGCTGCTGTATTGAGCATACTGGGGTGAGTGGTGATCTTGGATAGGGTGTGAGACAGGGAAATAGAAGTTCTGTGGAGTGAGAAGATGGAGGAATGAGACAGATGGACACTGAGAAAAAGTTTTGAGGTGGTACCTGTAACTGTGTGTGGGGCAGGTTAGAGGATAGACATTCTGGGAGCTATAGAGATAGAGATATTGGCAGATAGTTCATTTGTTCAAGGAAGTGTGGTAAGGATGTGTTACAGGCCAAATGATAATTTTATAATACAAAAAATTAACATAAACAACTTGTCATTTTATCGCCATAATAGGTTACTAAATCTTGATATTTAGATACAGCATTCACATTAAGCAACTTTTGGTTTAATTATATTGTCTGTTATTTTCATAGATAAGCAGAAATAAATTTATTTAATGTAAATCTCAGACATTTTGTCCTATTTCCAGTCAAACTTTGTGTGTGTGTGTGTGTGTGTGTGTGTGTGTGTGTGTGTGTGTGTTTTAACCTTTCCATTGGCTGTTGCATTATTTGCTAATGATATGGAAAAGGCAAATGTAGGTGGACATAAGCTTTCAGTACATGTAAGTAGATACACTGTGCAGAGAGGAGTTGTTGCCATATGTGTTAAAAATGTATCATAGTGTGAAAAATTTAGAAACTAAAAATTTTTTTGTAGAGCAACAGATAGAGGCATGTGCGTGAGAGCTTAAACTAAATGAAGGTAGTTTTAGAATCATAGCTGTGTATAGGTCTTCATTGGGAAATTTCAGGCTATTTTAAAAAAAACTTGTGTTCTTTGTTGTGCTGTATGTCAGGCCGAGGGACGCAAGTTATTGTTTCAATGGAGATTTTTGGACGGAGTGTGATAGAAAGCTTGCTTTTAAAGTATTACTTGGTTCTTTCAATTTGAAATCAGTTATTGATTTCCCTACTCTGGTGGTACAGGAAAGCAGCACAGTGATAGATAATGTTTCTATGGACAAGAAAAATTCAATCAAATAAAAACTTTTCCTGTTAAGAATGGTCTGTCTGAACAAGATGCACAGCTAGTTAAGGCATATGATATAGCTCCACACAGTAATGCAAAATAGTCCTCCAAAATAGTGCTTTCAGTCAATAATTTAACAACTGCAAATTTTAGGGAAAGCTTGTAACAGTTAGACTGGCGAAAGTCCAGAAGTATGTGCATTATATCTGAGATTAGCACCTCTGATTATAAAATTAAAACAATTTGGAATGTTGTTAAAAGGGAAAATAGGCAAACTGAAAGCACAAGAAGACTGTATTTCCACAAAACTCAATCAAAAGTTTGTTAACAAAAAGTCAGAAGTAGAAAACATTATTAATAATCATTTTTAAGTGTTTTAGAAGAAATATGATCCAGCTGTTCATTAAAAAATTCAAGGCAATATATGCATGAGGCAATACCTACGCAATATGATAAAACTGAAAATCAGCCAACCTCTCCTACTGAAATGAGGAAAATAATAAATTCACTCAAAAGTAAAAGCTTGCATGAAACTGATGGCATTCCCAAAGGAGTACTAAAAGCTTGTTCGCATCAGATAAGTAGGATTCCCAGCCACATATGTAATAGCTTCCTGAAAGAGAGCATTTTTTTCCAGATAGTCTGAAAAATGCTATTATTAAAACACTGCCTACAAAGGGGGATAGGAGTGATGCTAACAACTACCACCCAATCTCACTTCCAACAGCTTTATCAAAAATTATTGAAAAAGTAATGTATTAAAGATTAGCTTCACATATTTGTAAAAATGAAGTACTAACAAAATGCCAGTTTGGTTTTCAGAAAGGCTTTTCAGCAGAAAATGCTCTATATGCTTTCACTGATCAAATATTAAATGCTCTGAATAAATGAACATCACCCACTAGGATTTTTTGTGAACTTTCAAAGGCTTTTGAGTGTGTGAATCGTGAAATTCTTCTAGATACACTTAGGTATACGTGGTATGAATGGGACAGTGCACAAATGGTTTTATTCATGTTTAACTGGAAGAATGCAAAATGTGGAAATTAACAGCACAGATAGTCTGCAAAAAACACTGGAGTCATGCAACTGGGAAGATATCAAGAATGGTATGCCACAGAGTTCAATCTTGGGTCCCTTATTGTTCTTAATATATATTAATGATGACTTGCCAATCTATATTCATGAAGATGCAAAGCTAGTTTTTTTGTTGATGATACAAGTATAGTAATCACAGCCAACAAACAAGAAGAAGCCGAGGAAATTGTCAAAAATGTCTTTCAGAAAATTGTTAAGTAGTTATCTGCAAATGGATTCTCACTAAATTTCGAGAAAACACAGTACATACAATTCTGTACAGTAAATGGCATAACACCATTGATAAATATAGACTTTGAACAGAAGTTTGTTGCTAAGGCAGAATATTCAAAATATCTGGGGTGTGTGTATTGATGAGAAATTCAATTGGAAGGAACAGATTGATGATCTGCTAAAACGGTTAGTTTCAGCTACTTAAGCTATTAGGGTTATTGCAAATTTTGCTGATAAAAATATCAGTAATATAACCTACTATACCTATTTTCATTTGCTGCTTTCATATGGCATCATGTTTTGGGGTCATTCATCATTAAGAGAAAAAGTATTCATTGCACAGAAGCGTATAATCAGGATAATAGGTGGAGCCCACCCAAGATCACCTTGCAGACATTTGTTGAAGGATATTCACAGTAGCTTCACAATACATAAATTTACTTATGAAATTTGTTATTAATAACCCATTCCACTTCAAAAATTATTATGAAGGGCATAGCTACAACACTAGAAGAAACAATGGTCTTCACCGTTCTGGGTTAAATCTGACTTTGGCACAAAAAGGGGTGAATTATGTTGCCACAAAAATCTTTGGTTATTTGCCAAATAGCATTAAAAGTCTGACAGATATCCAACCAACATTTAAAAATAAATTTAAAGAATTTTTGAATGACAACTGAAAAAAAAAAACTTATATTGTGTAAAGAAAACTTATGTTAAACTGACACATTCCACATCATTACGAAATGTTGTATTCATGATCTGTGGAACAAGTATTAATGTAATGTAATGTACTTGAAGGAGGGACATTAACCAGTGCTAAAATGCTGGATTTACTTTGGGATAAATGGAGTTAGTACTGTATGGTGAAAAGTCTGGAGCAAATGTGCTAAATTACTCAAGTTAGTTGCCACAGTAAGCTTAGACTTCATCTTTTCCAACATTTGAAAAAATAATAGAGAGATGTCTCCCATCTCTGTTATTTCATATCCTCAACAGACATATTTCACAACATTTCAAGAGTGATATTTATAGTAGAACTTTGACCACTTTTTAAGCATGTGCACTCTATTTCTATAAACATTTAAATCTGGTGGTAAATTATATTGTTTGATATGTGGCAGCAGTTAAGGGCCAACCTTTTTGTGTGAGAGCTTTAGCTTTTTGTGGCAAAGAAATTATTTAAGCATCACTGTAAATTCATCTCTGTATACCATCATAAATGTGTATTCTCTGCATTACTAATTAATGGTCATTGTAATATTTCACCTATAGTTATTATGTGGACTTCAAACTCTGTAGTTGTTGCATGGTTACTGTTAGTTGTTCCTGTGAATTAACTGCCTGTTTGTGATGTTGGGTGGTGATGGTGTTTGGTGGTGTTGCTCTATATTGTGATTTCTTGATTTCAGTTTACCCTTTGCGCTCATTTGTTCGCGGTTACCAGTCATCTGAATACTGATATCTGTATTTGGTTTTCTACATGCTTTTACCAGTTACACATGCTAGTTCACTGTAGTGCACATAATATTCACTACATTAAGACATGAGGAGTATTGTGCTGTTCTGCTTTCTTTGATTTTAATACCGTAAGACCACATTTCTAAATCAGAATTTTCCAATAATTTGTATAAAAACACCATTCACATGAGCATTGTAAAATTTTCTCATACTGGATATGATCACATAAGATCCCAGTGGGACTGGTAACACTCAACAAATATTCTTGAGTGATGAAAAAAATTTCCAAACTGATGTTTGAGAGAGTTTACTAAACAGATGTTAGCGCAAAGGGTCAGTGGCTTGTTTGAAAAGGACATGAAAATTCTTTTAAGATTTAATCTTTTGTGACTATACATCCAAAACTTTGACTGAGAATTCATTTGGTTTGGTATAGGTACACCAATGAACTGTCGAGAACAAGATGGAAAGCACACCCACCACAACAGCCACAACCACCCAGGCCTTCGCTGGATTTGTGTAGGCGTGTGTGCGTGCGTGTGTTGGTTCTAATGCTAATTCTCGATCAGTGTTTTCTTAAGAAAATATAGTGAAGTGTTTTAAGAACAAAATTTCTTAGTCTAATTTTCTTCGTTCCCTGTTTTTGTGTGTGAGGCTCATGTGAATATTCATTGTAGGACAAGATATTAGTGACACATACAATCTCAGTGAGATATGGATGTTAAGAAGAAGAACAGCACATACTCATAAAACATTTAAGTACCGTTTCTGCATAGGCAAGATTCAATTATATCCTTGAGTAAAGACCTCAAGAGTATGTACAGTACTGGAAATTTGGGATGAATTGTTTTACTCATGAGAATTTTACTGGAAAAGAAACTTGCTGTTTAGAAGCCGGTGTTGAGATCGGACGTGTGTTCTACTATGCGCCTTAGTTTTGTGGAGCATAGAACTGAGAAGTTATTGAGATCCACCACACAGCAATAAATCAGTATACGAATAAGATAATAAATATCAAATAATGTAGCAGAAAATTTATTTTTATAGCATTTTCTTCAACTTTGTGAAAATGTTTTTGAGTAAAAAAAGAACTGTAATTTTGAATTTTGGAGTGGCGTGCGATTGAAGGCATAGCTATCAAGGAAGAGCTAAGCTGAGCGGTCATCAAGAGTGCCTCACAATACGTCCTCAGTAGTCACACAAGTATGTTAAGCTCAGAGTCATTGTTTGTCTTCTTCACTGATAGTTGTTCATATGCTTGTTGCTTTTGTCATGTTTTTTGCTGATGAACATACTGAGGAGAACAGAAAAATTGTGTATTAAGTTGCATATCTTCATTCACACTAATGCATACTGTGAAGAGTCTTTCTGTAGACTGTGTTCCTATACTGATATCACTACATCAGTGTAGGATTGTTGCTGTTTGTGTGAGTCAGCATTGATGCGGCTCTTATCTTCCAGTTGTCATACATTGTTATTGGTGGACATTCTTCTTTTTATATATAAATTAGACAGTAGTTCAGAGTTACACACATTTACTACATTTTCGTTTTGGAAATAATTTCATACCATACCAGCCCACATGAAAAATTAATGGCAGCACTTAAAGTACTTCCAGTTTATAGTATAGCTTGGATAATACTTTTTACAGTGACATGTTTACTGTGATAAAACTGAGTTACTGCTAACATAAGAATTTGACTTCTTTTGCTGTCTTGCTATGTGCAATAATATTATTAATAGAACAGTGTGGAATTAAACCAATAATGTTTGTCTACCACTCAGCATACAGTTAATTGCAGATTCCCTGTCGTGCAGTGTTTGGTGTTAATAAATATGTAACCAAACAGATCATAAGAATCACCAATTTCTATAGAGTTTCCAAATTTCTGTGCACTGGAAATCAGTTCTTGTGATTCCTCATTTGCTAAATAGCTTTGCTCAGTACTATTTAAAATGAATGGTTGGTTGAAGAGATGAATACAATATAGGGAAATTTATTGACTATTGTTTTTAAAAAGTTGTGTGAAAGTCTGTTTGGCAGCTATCTTCCTTAATACATTTGTAGGTCATGACCAACTAAAGTCATACATTTTCAGAAATGAAAAATAAATCGTTATATTATTTATAGACTGAAAATGGTTTTGCTTCACAATGCTGACTCACATTGGCATTTAGATTTTTATGATGGTTGTTACAAATTATTTCTGTTGTTTCTCAGTGTGTTTGCAAATAGCAGGCTGTTATGTTTTAGCTTTTTGTTAGAATTTTAGAGAGAGAGAGAGAGAGAGAGAGAGAGAGAGAGAGAGAGAGAGAGAGTCTTCATTGGTTCATTGTCATAGTTGTTTATGCATGTATTATATCTGTTTCAGTGTAGTGTTATACAGAGCTTTGTGTGTCAGTATGAATTTTGATTGTATGTTTGCTATTCTTGCATTTTTGTTGTACATAAAACACTGAAATTTTAAGTCATTGAGGTGTGATAGTGACAACTTAGCTAAGCCTGCTGTAGTAATTATGGCTACAAGGCATGAAGGTACAGAAATAAAGATTATCATCTAGTACTAAAAGAGGGCTCTGTAAGTTTATCTTAGATTAAATACTTAATTATTCTCTTCTTAGTAGAATATACAAATAAAATAGCTGTAAATATTACCAAGTTGATTGTTTTTGTTTAGAACATACCATTCAAAGTTTCAGCCTCATTCTATTTAGTGTCCTCTTTTTGTGGCTTCACTGCAAAATAAATGAGTTACATGAATTTCCAGAAGCTAATTGTTTTACTGTACAATGACAGAATGGTTTTGAAAATTTTTAAAAACTGTGTTCAAGGTTTTTAACAACTGAGAACAAATAAGTTTTTCTCAATTTATGCAAGATTCATGCAAGACTAGACAGTATGTTGATTCAGGTCCCAAAGAAGGAAGTTATTCAATTTGTTAATTACATATCTGCCTGAATCTTCACAGCATCCCCCCACCCCCACTCCCACGCAAGAGATTAATCTTTTATAATGTAGAGTTTGTCCTGAGAGAAATTAATAAGTTGAGGCAATCCGACAATATGTAAAAGAGGAATGTGACTTCTAATTTTTTCATGAACTGAATAGTTTATTACTAATTTATTGGTGTTATTTCAGCTTTATTTGCATGGACGTTGTTCAGTGTATATCAGTTGCTATTTATATATTCAGTTTTTTTTCTTCTGCCATTGATTTATGGCATGCATTTTAAAAGAAACTGCTGCTACATTTCAGTTTTGTTGTGTGTAATCAGCATTAATAATCTGCATCTTTCGTTATGTTGTTCTCTGTAAGTAATTATAAATAAGCAAGTAAATGAAACAAAATTGTGAATGTTGTGTTCATTGTATACGTTTAATGTATGGGAGGCAAAATATATGCTAGTAATAGAATTAACTGAATAGTTTTGAAATGTTTAAGATATGCCATAGTAGATTGCATTTACATCTTGTTTCTTGTCAGTTTAGATGATGTACAGGTAAAATATCCATTTCATAACTGGGATTGATTAGAGTTTGATACTTTTCATCTTGATTAATATTTCCCAGGATATACTTAGTCAAAGTCATGCAACACAACTCTTGAGAGACCTGTGACTTATGTGTGTTAGTCTCACTACCAGCAAAACAACAGATCCTAATAATAAATTAATCTTTTCTTTATACAAAAGAAACTTCAGTCTTTAAATCAGGTAGATCATATGGTACAATGAAGTTCCTAATTGGGATAATGGTGTCTTTATGATTTTAGTAAGTATTTATGACCATTACCATAATCCTTATACAATGTTTGTGTTAGAGTTCCTTGAGGAAATTTTCCTACTTAGGTCATCTTTCTATTATTCCCTGGCTGTATTAGGGTGGAGGAAACAGTACTTCTGTGTTTTTGTAATACAAAATGTGAAGAACATTTGAAATCCTCCACTTGCTGTTTGAACCAAGGGCTTTTGATTCTGATTGTATTTGACTTGTTCATTTAGGTTTGCTTCTCATTTGGAGGCTTTAGATAAGATACACACTACCAATCCAAGGATCTACAATAGAATGTTACAGTAAAGTATTTGTGTTTTATTTTGAGGAAAGCTTTAATGCAATAGACTTGAAAAGGATTTGAACTGAAACATTGATAGTGGAGTTTGTCACTAATGTAATTTTTGGGATCTGCTGTCCATTTCAATTTTTAATCTGTATGCTGATCTGATGACAATGAAAAGGGCCTTTCTGTTGCATTTGTAAGATTTTTTGAATTGCTACGACTTGTTTACCTTTTAATGTGCTAATTGTCTATACAACTATGAGTCAGTATTCACTAATGACTATATTAGATGGTGAATGTCAAGGAGCAACTTATCAGGATTATATTTGCATGATTGTGATACATACATTAATTTTAATACAACATGGAATATCATACACACTTTGTAAAACCACATGAACAAAACAAGTAAAAGTACTTTACCCATCAGTGCTGGCCTTCATACACAGACATGTTAATCCAAGGATAATGTCTATGAAAAGATCATAGCTGATTTCCTTTCTTATTGTTATGTAATTAAACTAATCTTCCATCTCTGATGAGCTTGTTGGCATTTATAACTTCCTTTCTTTTCATGGTCTCAGCTTCACATCATGTTGGCCACAGTATTTATTTATTGCTAATTTCATCTAGTTTTAAAAGCTGTAAAATTCCTGATAATGGCACATATCAAAACTGTTCAGTATATCTTTTCACTGTTTCTCAATTATTTATATTTTGCTACATGCAGATATTTACTCTGCAAAGTGAAAATTCCTTATTTTCCTCATTTGAATGACAGTTGATGTCCCTGAATTATTCTGCTATTGATTTTAAAGTTGTGTGTGCATAGCTTTTATCTTGGTTTCCAACTGATTGTTAGTATTGCATTACCACACATAGTCTATGCTAGTTCTTCGATATTACTGACAGTGGATGTGATTCCTGCTTTATTGCTCAAGTTAAATTTCAAATGTATTATTGCTAAAATTGTTTCTCCTTGACACATTCTGCACCTTAAACATCAAACCCAGTTGCATCATTTGTGAAGTGTGGCATTACTTCTTTCTGGTCTTGTTATTTCACTCTCCCTATTTTACATTTCCAGTAGATATATGCAGTTGGATAACACTGATGATTCCAAGCATAATTTCTTCTTCGTATCTGGAGTAACACAATTGGAGAAGGAAGAAATAGAATTACTAAGAACACCTTGATCTTACTAAGGACAATGACGACTTTTGCACACAAAACTTGCTAATGTTGTAACCTAATTGGTTCCATTATTGTCTTCATAAAATATATGGAGAAAATATAATGAATGAGGTGAGAGATTAAAAGATCAACAAGTAAATTGAAAAATGGAGGTTATGAATTAAAGGTAAGGAAAAAAGGGAATGTGCATTATCAACTATGAATTTGACTTGGTATTCTAACACCTTTTTACAAATTCAGAAAACGCAAAAATAGTATACAGATTCAAACAACATTAAGAAAACATTCTTTAGAAATAGACATGCAGTATGTGAACAAAAGTATGTGCCCTCCCCAAATAACATATGTTTTTCACATTAGGTGCATTTTGCTGCCACTTACTGCCATGTACTCCATATCACCTACGTCAGTAGTCATTAGACATCATGAGAGAGCAGAATGGGGTGCTCCGTGGAACTCATGGACTTCGAACATGGTCAGGTGATTTGGTGTCACTTGTGTCATACGTCTGTATGTGACATTACCGCACTCCTAAACATCACTAGGTCCACTGTTTCCAATGTGATAGTGAAGTGGAAACGTGAAGGGACATGTCCAGCACCAAAAGCTTACAGGCCAACGTCGTCTGTTGACTGACAGAGACTGCTGACAATTGAAGAGTGTCATAATGTATAATAGGCAGACATCTACCCTGACCATCACACAGGAATTCCAAACTGCATCAGGATCCACTGCAAGTACTATGACAGTTAGGTGGGAGGTGAGAGAACTTGGATTTCATGGTCAAGCGGTTGTTCATAAGCCACACATCATGTTGATACATGCCAAACGACACCTCACTTGGTGTAAGGACCATAAACATTCGATGATTGAACAGTGGAAAAAAGTTGTGTGGAGTGACGAATCACGGTACACAATGTGGTGATCCAATGGCGGGGTGTGGGTATGGTGAATGCCAGGTGAATGTCATCTGCCAGCTTGTGTAGTGCCAACTGTAAAATTCGGAGGCAATGGTGTTATGGTGTGGTCATGTTTCTCATGGAGAGGGCTTGCACCCCTTGTTGTTTTTCATGGCATTATCATAGCACAGGCCTTTTGATGTTTTAAGCACCTTCTTGCTTCCCACTGTTGAAGAGCAGTTTGGGGATGGTGATAGCATCTTTCAACATGATTGAGCACCTGTTCATAATGCATGGCCTGTGGCAGAGTGATTACATGACAATAACATCCCTGTAATGAACTGGCCTGCACAGTCCTGACCTGAATCACATAGAACACCTTCGGGATATTTTGGAACGCTAACTTCGTGCCAGGCCTCACTGACTGAGATTGCTACCTCTCCTCAGTGCTGCACTCTGTAAAGAATGGGCTGCCATTCCTCAAGAAACATTCCAGCACCTGACTGAATGTATGCCTGTGAGATTGGAAGCTGTGATAAAGGCTAGGGGTGGACCAACACCATATTGAATTCCAGCATTACCGATGGAGGGCGCTACGAACTTGTAAGTAATTTTCAGCCAGGTGTCCGGATACTTTTGATCACATAGTGTGTCATTATGCAATGAATGAATATATTTTCCAGGGGCAAAGAAATGATAAAGTTTAGGGCTTAACGTATATGCATGATGAGGAAATTTGAGATGAAGCACTTGCTATGGATGGGAAGGAAATCAGCCATGTCCTTTTCAAAGGAACCATCTTGACATTTGCCTTAAGCTATATAGGAAACCACAGGAAGTCTGTATCATGATGGCTATATGAGGAATAGAACTACTGTGCTCTTGAATGCAAGTCCAGTAGGTTACCACTGCTCCACACCACTCAGTAAAAGAGTTCAGATTGTAAATATAATGTGAACTACATTTGTTACATGACTTTTAGAATTGGAAAGAAATAGTTTCCAGTTGGAGTCTGTTAGTTAAAAAAAAATTGAGATTTTATGAGTTTGATTGTCAGGGAACTTTTCCATCATCTTTATAAATAAAAGTAGCAGAATTATTACTCCAAATGAAATGAGTTGACAACTAATTATTTTACTCTTAATAATGCATTTCCTGCAATGGTTGTGTGTGACAAACCAGAACTGTGTACCTGACCAGGATTCAGTTATGGATGGAAATGGTTACTCTGTGGTACAAATCAGTGGCTAATAGTGTACATTTGGTTGTGGCACTGAGGGGTAGGAGGTGATCTGTAAAAGGACAAAGCAAAGAGAAATAGTAACAAGTGTATATAAATATGAGAATTACTCAATGATTTCCTTTGACTAGTGTCACAGAAGTTCAGAAAGTTCCCTGGGGATGCATTGTCTCGTAACTTGAAATTTAAGTGAGAATACTGTTCACTGTTGGAAAAATGCAGTACATCTTCCCACTATCTCTTTACAATAGCATTTTTTCAAGACCAGCTGTGTTTGCCTGGGAAGGCTGTGGTAATGACCATGAATTTATCATGATCATTACCTAGGCCACCAATCAATGTCCACTGTAGTTGTCACATTTCACTATGTTTCTGACATGCAAATGCATTCCCCATTATCTACATACAGACTGATATCCAAGATTCATCTGAGATGATCATCCTGATCAAATGTCATAATTTCCAGACACAATGTTCACTGCAGTCTGAAAAGGCAGCGGGTGTAGATGTTTAGCACACATAAGACAAGCTAGAAGCATCTAGTTCTACACAATTTATTTCTCTTGAAATGGTCCTGGTGGAAATTTGATGTCTCCTATGTTATAAAGTAGCAGTGGACATATTCTTTTTTGCCAATTGGCGTGTACACCCTCTATTACCTTCACATAGGAAATGCAGTGTTATCCTTGCTGCAGCAGTTTTCTTCACTTTTCAGGTCACAGTTTCTGCAACTTTTATCACAATCACAAAAGAAGTAAGTCTCCTGGCATGGCCTGCAATGGTTTTAGTGAATTCCACTAGGACAATGTGTCTCTCACTGCTCCCTACCACTAAGATCATACAATTAAATCTCTGAAATGAAGAGAATGGTATGAAAATATAATTGAAACTTCCTGGCAGATTAAAACTGTGTGCCCAACTGAGACTCGAACTTGGGACCTTTGCCTTTCGCGGGCAAGTGCTCTACCATCTGAGCTACCGAAGCACGACTCACACCCGGTACTCACAGCCTTACTTCTGCCTGTACCGGGCGTGAGTTGTGCTTCGGTAGCTCAGATGGTAGAGCACTTACCTGCGAGTTCGAGTCTCGGTCGGGCACACAGTTTTAATCTGCCAGGAAGTTTCATATCAGCACACATTCCGCTGCAGAGTGAAAATCTCATTCTGAAAATATAATTGTTCGTCTATAGTTGCCAAGCAGAACACTTTCATGTGTATTGCATTTTTTAGCTTGTTGTGTTAATGAGATGACCGATTGCCTGTTGTTCTTGTGTCTTATTCATAATATTTTTTATCAAATATTGTTTCCCATTGCATGAAGTTCCCATTTACCCTTTTGTTTAGCTGATATCAAATGAAATATTAACTAGCAGCTAAGTAATACAAGACAAATATAACTGAATTGAGGAGGAAAATAAAAAGATGTTCATCCTATAAAAAGCCACTTCTTTGCACACAACCACAAGTTTGTTCTAATTTCTGTGTTCAAGTATTCTTACATATAGATTTTTACACTTCAGTCTTAATTATTAATATTTATTAATTCCCCAGATACCAGATTTGTTTGAAATTTTATAATTTTTTTATGATTGATCTGTTTACCTGATGATTCAGATTTTTCTGATGTGATAGATAGATCAAACATATCTGAGCATCAAGATTGGTTTTATATTGCATTTTTGAACAATATTTTGACACATACCCTAGATGTTTTCTTAAATTGATACAAATAATAATGTTTTAATATTTCCATTTTACCTTGAACTATTAAAATGTTAATTTTGCTTTAATTTTAGTCCCTATAATTTGCATAATTGTCCACATTATCACATTTCATTCCAGTTGGTACTATGAGTTACTATTTATCATCAGTGGGTCTTGTAGTCTTGTGTACAGCTGACTTCCCTTTTCCGTAGCTGCCCCTGTCACTTTTACATTTCTTCTTTGTCATTTCTAATAAGACTGCCAAGGGGATCTAAAGCCACATGAAAGGGGGGGAGGGATTCCTGTTTTCCTTAATTTGCCATTGAAGACAGCTTCATTTATAAGTTTTACAGTTCATGTTAGTAAAATCTATATCTGATAGCAAGTATTTACTTCCTGTTTATTTAATGTTGTCAGACTGTTATTCATCCCAATTTACCATTTGTTATGGTAGGAAAATTTATCATGTTAAATGAAGTGTTCATTTCACTGTACACTGTGGTGACAAAAGGCATGTGGTCTGGTCAGATGAGTCCTGATTTCAGTTGTTAAGAGCTGATGGTAGGGTTTGTGAGTGGCACAGACCATATGAAGCCATGGACCCAAGTAAACAATGAGGCCCTGTGCAAGCTGGCGGTGACTCTGTAATGGCATGGGCTGTGTTTACATGGAATGGACTGGGTCCTCTGGTCCAACTGAACTACTTGGAAACCATCTGCAGCCATCCATGTACTTCATGTTCCCAAACTGAAATGGAATTTTTATGGATGATAATGTAACAAATCATCAGGCCACAATTTTTCACAATTGGTTTGAAGAACATTCTGAATAGTTCAGGTGGATGGTTTGGCCACGCAGATTGCCCTACATGAATACCATCAAATATTTATGGTGCATAATTGAGAGGTCAGTTTGTGCACAAAATCTTGCACTGGCAACACTTCCTCACAATTATGGACAGCTATAGAGGCAGCATGGCTCAATATTTCAGCAGAGATCTCCCAATGACTTGCTGAGTCCATGCCACATATAGCTGCTGCACTGCACCAGGCAGGAGGAGGCCCCACACAATATTAGGAGGTATCCCATGACTTCTGTCACCTCATTGTGTGTATGTACATCAGTGCAGCTTTAATTATTCTACATGTAGCTCCAAATGAACTTACCTTTAATTTTTGAAAATGATGGAATTTCATTAATGACACACTGACTTTATCATATAGTACTGCAGTATAATGGCGATCTTTCTGATTTTGGGAAAATCCCATTGACGATCTCCTTGGATCAGTAACATAACTTTATTGTTATCATAATGCATTGTGTGTTCTTGCATTATCCATCATGTATTTGCAACAGAGCTCTGTATCATGTCTCTCAGATAATTCTATTGTTTTCTGTGGTATCAGTGTTGATTGAGCATGAAATTTTCAGTGCACAAATTTCCCAGGTAATTTCAGTATTTCATTGTAGTTGTGAATCAGGTTGTTTTTGTTACACCTCAATTCATGTGTAACATCCACTGTTAAACTTTATAGCATGTGAGATCTGTGCAAAGTTTCAATGTCAAGACTCTTGTATGGTCTTGTCTCATGTCACATGCTGCCGTTAGACATTCCTGTCGGCATTCCATATTCAATAGATGCTCACGACTCTATGTCCAAGTCCTGCTTTAACCATGTGCTGTAGTTGTCACATCAGGGTCGGGTCCAAGTACTATAAATGAACTTATTCTTATGTAGAGATAGAGGTGAAGAGAGGTGAATAAAGATGACACATGTAAAAGAAAGTAGTAGAAATTGTTCAGGATTTTATGTAAAGACAACAGACACAGGATAACCACAAGGAACAGTGAGGTACTACACCCTGATTGCTAATATGCTAAAGGTAGTAGACTAGATGACTAGCAGCTATGACTGATGACATGTGCTGAGAAGTAAACAATGAAGGTGACTGGAAAAAATTCATAAATAAGATATGAATCTAGTAAGAGAATCACAGAGCAAAAGAACAGACAAAGTAAGAGTATGAGAAATGAAATCTTGGCTTTTATGTAACGTTTTTAGTACATTTTCCTACTATAACTTCCTTTTTATTTGTGCTTACTGAGTATTTTGAGTAGCTAAAACGTTTCTTCTACCTTTTTTTCTTTTTTTCAGTTTTTGCAAATCTTTGTTTTTCATTAGGATTTGACCAAATGAACTTTTTTTATAATTACCTGGAATATCTTTTCAGCCATTTTCTGTGCCTCTTGCTTTACCCATCTTCTATCCTTTTCAGTAGTTTTTATCAGTGAAAAATGCTGAAGTTAATATATTGTATGTCTAGGAATTTGAGCAATAGTATGTTTAAACTTGGCTGAATGTATCAACTGGTATAACATGCTCTCTTTTTGTATATTATTATACAAATATTAAGTACTGCCTGAATATATAAGGATAAAGTCTGCTTGCATTACTAAGGAACTGTTACCTGTGATGTACTGGTGCCCAACTGTTTTTAACTCTTCTTGCGTTGTGACAAGTACAGTCAAAATCACAGAATCAGGAAACTCAGAGCAGTGGACAAAATCCATACCATAGAAATATTAAGTTCAGGACCCAACATGCAAGAAGCTAAACTGATGTTGCAACTTTGTATAATTACCAAATATGCTAATCTGGTGGTATCTTCTTCAAAGTAGCACTCATTTCATTTCAGTGTACACAAATATGCATTCATTCCTTTCAAAGTTCAAAACATCTGTATGTGTTTTGCTGTGAGGCTGTGCAGCAGCTCCAACATTTCTGCCTTCTTTCAGAACACAAGAGCATGCGGTGTGTCATTTATTTTATGTCGTGGTAGTATATTACAGCTGCATATTATTATTTTTAGTTTTATAACTGTGTAGTTTCTCCATTGATTCCTAAATAATTTTCTTTCTTTGCCTACACTGATATTCCACAACCACTATAAGTATGAAGATGAGCATACTTCTTATTGTACCATATTGTAAATTTACTTTCTATTCTATCTATAAATGAGATGGGATAAGAACAACTCTTGATAAATCACTGGTCAATATATTATTCTCCAGTATTACCTGTGCTGCTCTTATGGGAGTGGAGTAAGAGGCTGAAAGATGTGCCAGCTGAAGTTTTTTTAAAACATTTCTGTGAGAAACCTCTAAAACTCAAAGAAATCTGTGACAGATCTTGGTGTGATAGTGGTGCATATATTTGACGGTTGTGTAGATAGGTCTCTAATTTATGTCCAGTTTTATGTTGTTTGCAAGGGTACCTTTGTCTGATATTCTAATGCAAATTTTTACAACAAACAACTATTGTTTCTTGGTTTTAATGTGTATTAATACTGCTTATTTTGCAATTTTTTCAACATATAAGTACTTTGTGTTGGGTGTTGTGGTAAAAGTTCTACGTTGTAAATCTCAATGTACTTCTGAATAGTCTAAGACTTAATAAAAAATTAGCATTCCTTTGTTATTTGCTTCTGATTACTCATTAAGTTGCCAGGCTATTATTAAATTGCATTACATTTGGCAGTTTAAAACATCTTTAAAATTACTTCAGTGTACAAATGGGACACCAGTATTCTTTTATGGATGCTTGGATCTGTCTAAACACCTTAATATTTGTTTTGTAAGAGCATTAAAGTGTCAAGTTCTGGTCATTTTCCGTGTATATAGAAACGTTTAATGTATTATTCACATAGTGCTCCGTGTTCCACCCCATGACGATTGGTTGGGCATGTTGTTTGTCTTCTCCGTAAATTCCTAAAATAAAATTGAGAAGATACTTTCACAGTTGCAATATTATGTGAATGGTAATTCATTGTTTAACAAGTTTATTATATAAAAATTAACTGAATCAACCACACAACAATGGTGAATCATTCTTCATATGAATGCAATAGAATTGCTAATTCATTTACTAGTTCGTGTTCTACAATATCAGTAAGTGTCTGTAACAGATCTGCATCATTACATTACAAAAAACAGTCATTAATGCTGTGGCCACATTCTCAGAATTTTTTTACAGTTATCTATTTGAGCTTCCTCTGCTGGAAGACCTGTAGACCACAAAAATTGCTGAGAAATGTTGATTGCCATCAATGCACAATTCATATTTTTTGAGTTATGCTCGAGAACTGATTTTGTCTTTGTTCAGTGTACACTGTCCTCATACAGTGGCCCTTGATCTCGACATTATCACACAATACTTAACTGGTGGCACTATCATCAACAGTTTCTCACTATTGGTACCATTTAAGTGTTCAAAATATTTGCTTTTGTAAGCAGCTGACTATATAAATTTAAAAACTGCTCCTGACAATGTGTCTTGCACTAAAACAAAAAAATATGCTGTGGCTTTTGTAACAATTTTCTGCTAGTCCCAAAAACCATGTCACCAAGGAACGTGTGCAACTCTGTGGGAAGTCCTGATCTGCACATGTTATTGTTCTCCCCTTTGATTGTTTTTAATTTATACACTCCCTCTTTCACTTTAAACTTTCTTTTTTAGGTTCAGGATTTCATAGCTGCAATTTGACATTTTGTGTATGTTTTGATACTGTTGAATTTCAGTTGTGAATCTGAGACATGTTGACTACCTCTCACATTAGCTGACAGATAGACTTGTGTACTTTCAGATCCAGTGTCTATAACTTAATTTTGCACTAAATATTTTATTTTGATCATAAAGGCACTTTCTTTAATGGTCACTTGCCCACTAACATAAAAATGTTTTAAAAGTGGACTCCTCTTATAAGCATATCCAAACTTTTTTTGTGTATTTGAACCTGTCATTTGTGTTAAAATAGATTCACTTGCAATTGATGAAATTTGGCATGTGCTGTCTTTTGTGTACTCTTTCATTATATGAACTTCTGAGCAAGGCTAGCAACTGGGGCTTTTGTATTTTGTCAAATGTTCTTATCCTATAAATTTAATAGTTCACCAAAACTAGTACCAACCTTTCCTTCACCATTTTCATTTTTAGTTGCTACACTTTTCCCATACTTTTTACAGTGCACTTTCTGCATGTTTCCTGCCAAACATTTGTTTCACTTTTTGCCCTTAACCCCATCAGGGTATTTTACTGTTTTCTGGACACCATCTTAAATGGTTAATTGTGTCATTTTATGCTCATAATGTGCTTTTTCCCTCTTGAATTTCAGTATTCTTATATAAAACTGGAAATGAAATTGAAATAATGTGAAAGCACACTAAAATGCTCCATTTGAGTCATGCGATGCCTGTGACGTCACTGGCTAGCTCGCTACTCACGTTGTCACAAAGCTAATTCACAGTGATGTCTTGTTTTGAAATATACATTTTTGAAAATGCACTTAATATCTTTAACTTATTGATGTCAGTAACTGGTTCGTATTACCAACCTGAAGTGAGGCTTATTTATTCTTTACCAAACTGCATGATAGTGGAGCTGTCTACCTGAAAATGCAAACGTCCCTAATACTTAATGGGCATTTTGAATTATTATGATATTTCTGCAAAAACTGTATAGAAATAGGGATGGTGATTTGATTGCCTAGATGGTACCAAGTTTAATTTTATTCCTGTTTCCTCTTTGAAATAGTAATTTGTGTCTACTGGCTTACTGGTTTGTTATGTGGGCACAATTTAAAAATTGCAGTTGAAGAGACATTAATTTATTTAATAAAATGTCAGAACTTCCAACAATTTTAATCTATTTACTGGCTTAATTTTGATAACCTCCAATTGAAACTGATGAACTTTCTTTGCCCAGATGGTATGAAAATGTACTGTATTTTTAAAAATCTGCATATGGTGCCGGATAAATGTTAAATTAACAGTGTTTGTGTGGATTCTGTTGGATATTGATGGACTTCAAGCATTATTTTTTTTTTTAAAAAAATAAAGAGTACTGTCTCACAGACTCAGAAACTTGTGTAGTAAATTCAAAATATTCTCAAATTCCTTTACATTTCATAGCACTTTGAAGAAAGCCCTAAAAAGCAAGGAAGCTTTCTAAATATTTTTACTATTATGAAAATGCCATAAGAATTTTGATTTAGAGACCAATAAGAGACTTGCTGAAAATAACAGGGGTTAGAACTTTTGACATATCAGAGGTAAGCAGCTGACTTACTGTGTTGCAGTAATGCATCCATAACTGTTCTTGCAATATATATTAGTGCTGTAATGGTCAGGCTGGTTCGAATTAGTTTGAATCCTGGTAGTGAAAGAAATTTTCCTCTATTGTTTTGTGGGCAAGAGGAGGAGAAATGGTGTCAATTTCCTGATAAGAAGACTACGCATCAAAGTCTTGGATTTGATCCCAAACCTATCAGTAGTTGTGTTAGCGATTATATGCATGTCAGATGCGGATGCTAAGGTGGTTAGTTCTCTTGGTGCTATTTGGAAGGAGTAGGTTATCTGCTGGTACAGTGTGTCACCCCCTCCCCCCCACCCCTCTCTCTCTCTCTCTCTCTCTCTCTCTCTCTCTCTCTCTCTCTCTCTCCCCCCTCAACAACAGCATGATCAACACTAGACTGCACATGCAATTGCTGTCATCAGCCATGTTAACCTCTTGCACCCAAGACACATCAATAACACTTTGCAAAAAGAAAGGACTGATTTACATGATGTAAAGAAACCTTTTTAATCGGGTAGCTGAACAGTGCTTTGCATTTACTAATATTTTATACAACTTAATTTAATATGATGTTGTTATCAACAGATTGTACTGCACAGAATAGGTACAAATGCTGCTGTTAAGTAGTGCAGGTGGGATAGTGTCCTTGGAGAGCACAGGTACCTTACGCAAAGGAACATTTCAAGGTACAGGAAGGTTTAAGTTAAATTTTTTTCTTTGACAAAATGCATTTACATACAAGTTTTAAGTATTACGGACATAATTTATTCTTATTAATGCTGAATATCAATCTTTTAATGAAACATTATTCAGAACTGTATTTTGCATAATAAGTGTACCTTAAAGGTGAAGGTAAGGTCTGTGGCACAAACCTATGGCTATGGGCCTGACAGTAGGAATTGTACAGGCTTTCTTGCTGTGGCACTAATAGGGGGCAGCTGGTGGTCCCATCGCTCCAGCTGCCTTTCACCCGCAGGAGAAATATTTTGTACCCATTTGGTAGCAGGTTGAGTGGACATGTTGCCACACTGGAGAGACTGGAATGTGGAAAAGTCCCTGCCCCTATTTGTGATTGAACCTGGGACCTTCAGGGATGAAGACTAGTGCTCTACCTGCTAGATCACTATGGCCCCTAAATATACTTATGATTGTAAAATTATGGTTTCTTATTGACCAGTGTGTCAGTTATCAAATGTGTCATTGGATCACTAAAATTCAATAATGTGAGGTATCTTGCCTTACATTATATTGGCTTTTTCAGAAATTAACTTTTTTTTCAGACTTCTTTCTGTTAAGCTTCTGGGAATTTTTCGCAGATCACTGTCTTTGCAATATGTGATCTGAAAGGCTTTGTGCATAATGAGTTGATTTTTCTGTATTTATTTACTCTCTCTTTTTTTAATTCTATACCTCTTCCTTCATATTAGTGTGTGTTTCTCAAAATCAGATTTTCGGTATTGCGAAGTTAATTTTTAGTAGAAGCCTTATAATATTATTGTTTGCAGAAACTTAGTATGGTACAGGAGGCATAAGGAAAAGTGTCACAAGAATTCTTTTGGTGACATGGGCAACAAACAAATGTCAAGTGGACTGACTATAGTAAATTCATTGGACAGTAAATGTTTGTGAAAGCAGTCAGTTTGCAGCCAGTGCATCAGCTTCTACCTTTCAGATATGTTTTTTATTGCAGAGGACACGGGTGTGGTAGTAACGCAGTTGTTTTGTCGGTGCAGGGTGGCCACGTCACCCCCAAGTCCGGCTCGCCTGTGCGACCTGGCTCTGTAGGGTGGAGTGGGCCTCCGCCTAGGGAGCAGATTCCAGACTTCCCTCCTGTGCAGCCACTGCATCCTGATGACGATGAAAGCGGTGACAGCAGTGACGGCACTGGTTCTGTGAAGAGGCAGAAACTCTAGGGCTATCATCCCTTCAATGCAACTCAGACAACGAAACTGCATCCCAGCTTCATATATACTTACTTGCCATTTGTTGATTAGTTTGTGGAAGGACCTCAGTATGAGTACTGAGTAGTGGACTAGCAGACGTTTAGTAGCTGTCAGAAACAAAAATGAATTTTTTTTTTTAAAAAAAAGATGATGTGAATTTAAGGGCTGGAGCTGCAGTGGATCCTTAAAGGCCTAAGCACAATGAATGTACTTGTGGCTTTAATACATTTAATATTCTTAATTGTATCTTAATAGTCTTCAGCCTCAGCTTAGTAGATAGACCATTGATTAAATTTTAAGAGTACATTACTGCACAGCAGTCCAGTGCAAATGGCTCACACTTAATTAATATCAAATGGCATGCCAAACTAAGTGCATTAGAGGTCTTAATTTTTATGGTTTAGCAAAGTAATGTAATTTTATATTTACTGTTGCAGAGGCAGTTGCTGTATCCATTTCAGGTTATTATACCTTTGTTGGCTGCTGTTGGTAGAAGTAATTAAACTTTTGTTGTTGTTGTTGTTGTTTTTCCTTTTTATCAGACAAGAGATACATTAATAATTGATGTAGGACTCTCTCAGTATTCAACAGGCGGTATTGTATGTACTAATAAAGATTTCACTGGTTGTTAGATTAGAAGAGGAGAGCTTCCACTTACTGTAGTGGCATGCAAACAATATTTGGCTCTCAAGGCATGGGACAGAACAATTTTAGAATGAAATGAAAGCTGGTATTGTCATTTTATTTATGTTTTTAAATTTATTTTTTTAAATGTATGTCTAAGGCCTGAAGGATACAAATTGAAAGACAACCAAATGTGCTAAATGTGCATTAAGTATAAGTGAAAAAAGGTAAATAAAAATAAGTCATTCATTTAAGAAAGGCTTTATATCTTGATTTTTTAAAGATGTAGGAGCTTTTGCAAATGGTAGCTGCAGCAATCTATGGAATGAGTATAAGGAGAGTAAGATCAAAACCATCATTCTTTTTATTATATTGAATTTTTCAATATAACTTTAAATTCTTATGTTGCCTTATGTCTAAAATAGTAATGCAGCTTCACTCAAAATCTATGTAAGAAAATTTCTGTGTTCATCTATAGTCTATAGCCAGTTTCAAATTGTTCAATTGATGTATGAGATATCTGTGAAAGAACTGTAGTAGTGCATATTTGAAAGAAACAGTGAGAAATTTGAAATGTAAAACATATGGCCCACAGTGAAAAGAATTTTTGTTTGTTTGTGCAATTTCTGTAGATTTAGACGTTAGAATGTCAAAACCAGTGCTGTGGTATGTGTACCACCCACTGATAAATTAAAAGATCTTTCTGTCATGCACATATATCCTCAATATTCAGGCATAAGTCTCTTAGTGTGGCTTGATTGTTATTCATCTATCCAGATAAGCTTATTTTAATTATTTTTGTAGGCAGCACAGGAGTATGGAAGTCTATTAAAATCTGTTATTCCAACCAATAGCCACAATAAAAAGAGGCCTATATTGTTTTAAGGCATAACTCCTTTTCTGTACAATACCAGTATAGGATAACTTAACAGAAGATTGCTCACCAAAATCATTTGATCACTTGAGATGCCTCCTATATATGTATATGACAAAGATTTTTTTTTATTTGGTCAGTAATTACATCTATAAAAGAAATATTTGCCAGTACCTGAATCTGTTGGGACATGAAGGATTTAGAGCATTGGGTTGATAATAATGTAATTATTTACCATTAGTGAGCAGCATGTGAACTTGTACTTGCACAAGTTTTATTTAAGTGACCAGTGAGAGGTTCATTTTGTGGAGTTTTTGTACAATGAATAGACTATGGTTATCAAGAGATATACTCTAAAAATGAGGCAGTATGATGTGGAAATTAATAACAACTTCTTGTATACGTATAGTGACAAAGCAGTGTACATATTCTCAACTGTTGCAAAGCATTGTACCAAAATGCACAGAGCTCCAACAGTATACGCCATCCATATACGTATTTTTCAGTGAATTTGTTGGAATCCATATGTAATGTTAACATATCATCATGAATATTTTTGTAAGTTTTAACTTTTAGGCTTTAACCAGATTGTGAAGAGAAGAAATTTAGGATTCTCATCAGCTTTAAAATGCCATAATAGAATGGTGTCAAGTATTGAGTTTGTAAAATTACAGGGTTATAAGTTAAAGGCTCAAAAACAATTTCCTACTAATTAAATCTCGTTCAGAAATTTATGAAACAACAAAGGGCAGAAAATTATGACATAAGGAAAAATAATGGTAATGCAGCATTACATTCCCCATTTCTGTAGGATGGATTTCAGTCCCCTATGTCAGTAATACAGCAGGTAATCATCATTACTTAAGGTTTATGACTCATATTTACATTATTCACTAAAAGCATGTTGATTTGGAGTGAATGAAATATGTAAAGCTGTAACTTCACTGTGCAGAGTAACCACAAAGAAGCTGAAGTAAGAAATTATGAGAGCGGTAATAAATTGCACTGTAATATCTGGCAAAACTGATTAAGTTTCTTGCAAAAGAGGTGCATACTGCATTTTGCTCAGTACCATTTAAAGGTAAACTAGAATGAATCATTTCTGGCCCATAACTTTGCATGAAAATTTAAATAATAAAGTGAGAAACAGATGTGTTTATCGTTGCAAGTATACAGAATATTACATTGTGTAAAAAGAATATTTGAAGCACAGCAAAAAAATGATTAGGAATGTAACATGAAACTTTCAGGGATATCCCAGAATCAGATATGTCACTGAATTTTAAGTAGACAATTTTACTGTGTTAACCAATGAAGTTAAAAACTGCTCACTGTTACTGTTTGTTTTACTAACAACATAGATGTGTGTTCTAAAATATAATTTTATCTGAAATGTGCTTATTTCATAAATACTTGCATCAAAATTTATAAGAGGTACCATATTCATGCAAAGAGTATATTGAGAAATTAATAAAAATTCTAATCAGGGTCCATATTGTTATTTGGCTTGTGTGTGTGTGTGTGTGTGTGTGGGGGGGGGGGGGGGGGGGGGGGGAGGATGCTTTACCGAGCAGATCCAACAAATTTCATCATTTGGCAGCCACTGAAGTCTGGTAGAAGCACCCTTTGATATTCACATATAACAGCTTGCTAGGTGTTGCACATTCGTTAGCCAATATTTGTGGTTCACTAAGCAACATAATCAGATACATAGTAAGTTTCAGGTCTTTAAGAAATCTTAATGACGTATATATATATATATATATATATATATATATATATATATATATATATATATATATATATATAGTATTTCTGTCATGGATTCTCTATAATGAGTCACATTATTTTGTGAGTACTTTGAAGTGGCTCAGTTGAGTTTCATTACAAAGTTGCACAACATCCATGCAAAATTTTGAATTATATCACTACTTGTGTTTGTAAAGCTGTAACGTATTTTAGTGTTTGAAGATACGATGAGTTTGTTTTTTTGGTACTTTGAGGTTCATTTCTGTCATGAGATGGAAAAAAGTAATTAATCAGCATTTTTATGCACTATAAACATTTCTGAAAGTTGAGAGACTGGTGTAAAGAGTTGGAAATAAATTTCCTTACTGTTATTCCACTCAAGGAGGCACCAATTTCATCTTTGTCACAGAAGTTACTTACTATGTCCTCCCAAAGATGACCTCGGTAAATAATATAATTGAGTTACACTTTTAGTTCCTTGTTTTTATTATTTGTTAGAATGAGGAAGCTCAGTATTGTCATCATAATTTATTTATACAAAAACAGTTTATTTTTATTTTGCTTTACAATGAAAATATATCTTATTCACTATATCATTTTAGCTTTCCCTGTATTTTAATCTGACACTCCTAACATAATTTGTTTGCTTGTGTTATTGAGAAAGTTGGCTCAGAATTCAGCATGGGAAGTTTCATTCCTTCTACTCTGAAAATTCCTGTAGATACACTCGTAAAGCTTTCAGAAAGCAGAGAGCAATAAATATGTTGCAAGAAACAGTGCTGCATCTACCTCTGGCTATTTTTTCACAACTGTCTTACTGTTTGGTCACTTGTAATGTGTGTGTTACCATTTTGTCAATAAATGAGCATAAAGAGTATGCAGCACTGCTTTTATATTTGTCTACATAAACTAGCTTTATGAAGATTTGGGTTGCATATGTAGCCAGAATTTCCTTTTCTAAAATTAGTTACAAAAAGATTCCATGTTTAATATTGAGACAACTGCAGGTGTAATTGTTTTCAACATTAAAGCTGACCATACCTAGCATTTTTTGTGCTCTCATTTAGTACTGAAGCACAGGAACCCCAACCAACGGTGGGCAAACAACTTTCCTGAGAACATTACAAGATAAAATTTCAGGAGACACTTTTTTAAAATTTCATTTCTTGATCATATTAACAGATTGCCCCCTAGTTTCCCTATTAACTGCTTATCAATGGGTTATTGTTTCCTGTGAATGTAATGTAATTTCACTGAATTTACTGAACAATGTCATCCAGTCATGAAATTAATTAAATATTTTTATATAATTTTTGCTATTATTATTATTAGTCTGATTTGCGTATCAATGATTACCTGAAAAAACTAGAGATGTAGTTCTTTTAGTATTTGTTAGGGTCATTTATACCTCATGTTGCGCATTGTGATTGTTAAGTGTAATGTGTTGGAACAACAGTGAATTAGCGAGTAGGTAATATATATAAGGAGGCTGCTGTTACTGCATAGAGTATTGTGTGATAAATTGGCTTTACAAAAAAATGTTTAAGTGAATACTTTCATTGTTTCGGTAATCGGTAATTTTACTGCAGGTTGTGACCATATTTGATTAGTATGATATCAGTCTGAAGTTTTGACTCACATAGTTGCAAACTCTGTAAACGTATACTGTCAAATATTTAAAGTAATAATTGGTTTATAAAACAAAATTAAGAGTGAACTAGTATTTTTCAATGCAATGTTTAAAAATTGGTCTCTACAGAAAGACAGTGCTCTGATAACAGTGAATATTGTACACAGCACAGATATTTTCTGTACTCTTCAATGAAAGTATACGATTTTCAATACAAAATAGTGAATATAATATACATGTGTAAGGTTGGGAGATGAAAAGTTGTTATTTTACAATATTATCTGCCAAGAATAAAGTGTCACTTTGTTAATGAAGCTCTTTTCTAGCTAATAAAGAAATGAAATTGTCTTATTTTTCCCCTTCATGGAGTCATATTGTTAAAGAATAATTGTGCTCAGCCATTATTTTATAATTTATGTATGTTTGATAAGTTTGACAATGTTCCAAATCTTGTAGCCTAAATGTAGAAATAAATTGCAGTACATTGCTTTATAACTTCGTAGCTCTATACCATAAATACTTGAATAAACTTGGTTATACACTGTGTTAAAAGTTAGTGTGGTGTAATTGTTTGTTTTGTGTGCCTACCATATGAATTTAACATGCTAAATCAGGCCAATTTTTAGCAAACTTTCAGTAAATTTTTAGTGAACATTTCTGATGATAATTTTTTTTCTTTATTACATTTTAACTTCCAGAAAACTGCAAGATCATTAGTAGAGTCTGAATACTAGCTCAGTTTGACAAGGATGTGAAATATCATTGCATTTCCTTGGTAATGCTTACAGAATTGTGGAAGACTGAATGTAAAATGGCTGGACTAAAATTCGAAGCAAAACCTTGAATATCTAAATCTGTACTCTGCAAGCATCTATGTGGTGTGTTGTAGCTGATCATTAATGCTTATGTATGAGTATGAGGCTATATAATTTTATCACTCTGATCAGTATGCAATATATATGCAGAATGTGACAACATGTTGCTTAACACAAAAATGGTTCAAATGGCTCTGACCACTATGGGACTTAACTTATGAGGTCATCAGTCCCTAGAACTTAGAACTACTTAAACCTAACTAACCTAAGGACATCACAAACATCCATGCCTGAGGCAGGATTTGAACCTGCGACCGTAGCGGTCTCACAGTTCCAGACTGTAGCTCCTAGAACCGCTCGGCCACTCTGGCTGGCTGTTGCTTAACACCTCTCGTCAAATGGATGGCCAGCATTTTTTTTGGATAGGAGATCAGAATTCACTGCTGAGTGTGGTCCTTTTCTTCTAACAGTGAGTCATATGCATTTAGATTATTTATCCTAAATGAAGCCATTAAGAGAATTTTATAATTTTGTTGGATATACACTATGTGATTTAAAGCATCCGGACACCCTCAAAAACAGGTTTTCCACGTTAGGTGCATTGTGCTGCCAGGCACTCTGCACCAGTGACCTTAGTAGTTATTAGACATCATGAGAGAGCAGAAGGGGATACTCTGCGGAACTCACGGACTTCGAACATGGTCAGGTGATGGGGTGACACTTGTGTCATACGTCTGTACATGAGATTTCCATGCTCCTAAACATCTCTAGGTCCACTGTTTCGAATGTGATAGTGAAGAGGAAACATGAAGTGACATGTACAGCACAAAAGCGTACAGGCTGACCTCATCTATTGACTGACAGAGACTGCCAACAATTGAAGAGGGTCGTAATGTGCAATAAGCAGACATCTCTCCAGACCATCGCACAGGAATTCCAAACTGCATCAGGATCCACTGCAAGTACTATGACAGTTAGGTGGGAAGTGAGAAAACTTGGATTTCATGGTCAAGCAACTGCTTAATAGCCACACATCATGCCGGTAAATGACAAACGATGCCTCGCTTGGTGTAAGAAGTGTAAACATTGGATGATTGAACAGTGGAAAAACGTTGTGTGGAGTAACAAATCACGGTATACAATGTGGTGATCTGATGGCAGGGTTTGGGTATGGCGAATTCACGGTGAACATCATCTGCCAACGTGTGTAGTGCCAACAGTAAAGTTCAGAGGTGGTGGTGGTGGTGTTATGATGTGGCCGTGTTTTTCATGGAGGGGGTTTGCACGGTGTAATTCCATATTTACAATGTAGTGTGTAAAGTTCCAACAGTGTGGAAGTACTGGAAGTGATGGTAGGTCCTGCTCCCTGCATACTGCAGTATTAAATTTCTCTCTATCTTTGTTCCTTTATAACAATCAATGCCATGGCTTTGTTGATCTCTGCAAAGGTTACACAGACAAATGTATTCCCATCACGGAAAATTAAGTACACTGAAGGTGGTCTTTTACAAAGGAATGTCCAATTCTTTCAGCCACAAGAGTGCCTCAAGGGGATTCTTGATTTAGCTCTTCTTTCAAACCAGTGAATTCTTGCTGAAGGTAGCACTTCATGATGTGTGCCAAAGGTTTGTATCTACACACCAGAGTTTCAAGCAGGAGACCTGCTGTATCTACACTCTATGTTGACTACCACTACATACACAAAATTGTATCGGCTGAAAACTGCACACTGAATAATGACAAGATTTGAGAAACTGCCCAAGTACAGAGTCCTATCATTGACAACTGAATGCATGTCAGCATGGAGTTGGTCTGATTCGAGAACATTTGCATATGGCAGAGAAGACGCAAGTGAATCAGGGCCTGCATTACTTTCTTATGTTACCTGATGATGCGAAGAGAGCTGTACTTCAGTATTCTGGCTCATAATGTGCCTCTCTGATGTGAGGAGGCTGAAAGTTGCTCAGTAAATGCAAGCATTGAAGTGAAGAGCAGTTGTGTGAGAGGAAGAGAACTTACTGACCTTCCTAAGACCAATTTTTAATGTCAGAGAAAGGGGGCTTATCAGACTAATCACATCAGTCAGTGGTAACTACAGACTTCACACTGGATTAGCAGGTGACTGTGCTGCTGGCACCTAATAAGTTAATTGCTTCCATAAAACCAACATTACATATGGATGCAATTGTTTTATTTCTGCCTAGTTTACAAGAAACATTTGGAACAACAAATGTCCGGTACTCCCTCTCACTTTGATACCATAGTTTATTTAGCAATTAAGAAGCCTATTTAACAATTGTGCATATTGCAGTGGACAACTAAAAAGGCTCAAGAATAAACTTATACTCTGGGAAACTGATTCAGGTGATATGAAAAGCATTGACTAGCCACAGGGATGAGGACATTATTTTCTCTTAAGTCTTACACAGACAGAAATATGAGGAAGAGGGAACTGATAACCAGCAGTTACATTACTTAATGAAGATTCTTTTGGTAGGTTTTTGGACATGGTAGGCAAAGCTTGGTGTGCACACTCTGGAGCAGTGCCAACTGGAACACAAGAGTGGTGATTTGGAAACCATTCTGACTGGCTGGCTGCGATTGCACCTAGATACTCCTAAAATTTTGGAACACCAATATTATGCAAATATGAAATTGTGTCCACAATATGTACATAACCCAAGACTGAGCTGACACGAGCTGAAACAAAGTGTGCAAAATGAGCTAAATGAGAGGAAATCCAATCAAATTAATTCTTTTCTAACCTGGTCGTAAAGGAATGATATAAGCAGTCCTTCCCTCAATCATGTCTCAATGCTGACAACTACTTGTAGAGTGAGGAATTTATTCAGCTAGTAATGAATCTACAGCAGTTCTTCATAGAATACTCATATTTGCTCCTCATGAAGCTCCAGCTAGTCTCCTCTCCAACTTTAGCAGCCAGTATCTGATGATGGTATTGACTGGTTAACAATCTGTCTGAGGCTTAACTAAGGCATTTGAGGGTGAGACTGTACAATAATGTGTCACTCCTGAATCTGGCTGTAGCATAGTAAGTTGCCTTGCTATTACTGAAGTAGAACATGGTTACGTTTGTCTTTAATTAACTAGTTTGTGGGTGCTACTTTATGAAATAATCGTACAAATATTATGAAAATATTTGGACTGTGCACCCTCTGCCCATTTGAACTATGTTCTTTATGTGGTGATACAGGTGTTGTCAGCATAGATGAATTTGCAAGCTGCAGTTTCTGTAAGATGCTGAATGTGCAACTTGAAGATAACTGGATATGGAACTGAGCATTTTGACAAGGCTTGGGGATTCTCCACCTTCTATGACAAGTGTCTCATTTATTCAATGGTTTACTACATGGAACAAAATATTTTGATGATGAACATTGGTACGTGCACACAACTTATTAACTGAAAAAAGTGCATTTAATATTCAGAGAATGACTGAGTGACCTGGCAGATGAAGTACATAGTCTCTTGTGTATGCTTTTACTCTTGTATTGGTCATGTTGTCAGAGACGATAAATGAGTCTTCGTGTCATGAAGGTTGGTGAAGCATGTGAAATCTGTCATCAGATCTGTAACACATTTAATTCCACCAGGTCAAGAATGCTATTTGGCATTATGAATGGCGTTGAAACAAAAACATATATCCATGTCAATAAGGTGGTGGTGATGACCAAAGATCCATTCTTTCAGTGCAGGTGCAGATATTTAGTGAATGCTGAATGAGCTAGCAGATAGTGTGTAGTCTCTTGTATATGCGTTTACTCCTGTATTGGTCATGTTGTCAGAGATCTCTTGTGGGAATCTGGAAAGGTGAGTAAGGGGCTCATGGTTAGGTGATGTTATGGTTGTAGTGTGTAATAGGCTGGTAATTTGGGTTGGATGGAATCCCACTCACATGGCCAAGGTGGTTAAGGCAACCACTCATGTTAAGCAGAGATCCAGGTTTGGTTCCCAGTCAAAATTATCATCTGATACGACCGATTCATTTCAGCGAGCAAATGCGTCTAATGTCACTGAAAAGTTAAATAAAAATATACTGACTAGGCCCATGAATGAAGTATGAGTCACATTACAGCATTATCAATGGTGAAATCATCATCATCATCATCATCATCATCAACAACAACAACAGCTGCATGTCTACTCTGCAATTCTGTTAACTGCATGGTAGACAGTTCATCGAACCACTATCTAACTACACACATCAAAAAAATTTTTGCATCGCCTCAGTTCTTAGAGTTCTGGAACCTGTACAGAAAATTGGAATAGAGATCAACATAAACATCATTTCTGCCCTTTTTATTGCTCACACATTAGTGCCTCTAGTACCCAGTAGCACATCCTCTTGCACTGATGCATGCCTGTTTTCGCCGTGGCATACTATCCACAAGTTCATCAAGGCACTGTCAGTCCAGATTGTCCCTCTCCTCAACAGCGATTCAGCGTGGATCCCTCGGAGTTGTTGGTGGGTCATGTTGTCCATAAACAGACCTTTTTAATCTATCCCAAGCATGTTCAATAGGGTCCATGTCTGGAGAACATGCTGGCCACTCTAGTCAAGCAACGTCATTATCCTGAAGGAAGTCATTCACAAGATGCGCATGATAGAGGTGAGAATTGCCATCCATGAAGACGAATGCCTTGCCAATATCCTGTCGATACGGTTGCACTATTGGTCAGAGGATGGCATTCACGTATCGTACAGCCATTACGGCGCCTTCCATGACTATCAGTGGTGTACATCGGCCCCACGTAATGCCACCCCACAGCAGCAGGGAACCTCCATCTTGTTGCACTCCCTGGGCAGTGTGTCTAAGGTGCTCAGCCTGACTTGGTTGCCTTCAAACATGCCTCTGACAATTGTTTGGTTGAAGGCATATGCAACACTCGTCAGTGAAGAGAACGTGATGCCAATCCTGAGCAGTCCATTCGGCATGTTGCTGGGCCCATCTGTACTGATCTGCATGGTGTTGTGGTTGCAAAGATGGACCTGGCCATGAATGTCGGGAGTGAAGTTGCAGATCATGCAGCCTATTGCGCACAGTTTGAGTTGTAACATGCCGTCCTGTGGCTGCACGAAAAGCATTATTCAACATGGTGTCATTCTGTCAGGATTCCTCTGAGCCATAATCCATATGTAGTGGTCAGCCACTCTAGTAGTAGCCCTTGGGTGGCCTGAGTGAGGCATGTCGTTGACAGTTCCTGTCTCTCTGTTCCTCCTACTTTTCGGAACATCACTTTGAAACTTCCTGACAGATTAAAACTGTGTGCTAGACCGAGACTCGAACTCAGGACCTTTGCCTTTTGTGGGCAAGTGCTCTACCGTCTGAGCTACCAAAGCATGACTCACGCCCCATCCTCACAGCTTTACTTCTGCCAGTACCTCGTCTCCTACCTTCCAAACTTTACAGGAGTTCTCTGCGAACCTTGCAGAACAAGCACTCCTGAAAGAAAGAATATTGCGGAGACATGGCTTAGCCACAGCCTGGGGGATGTTCCCAGAATGAGGTTTTCACTCTGCAGTGGAGTGTGCACCGATATGAAACTTCCTGACAGATTAAAACTGTGTGCTGGACCGAGACTCGTACTCGGGACCTCTGCCTTTCGCGGGCAAGTGCTCTCATTCTGGAAACATCACTTTGATTCACTCGGAGACGTTTGGACACTTCCCCTGTTGAGAGTCCTTCCAGGCACAAAGTAACAATGTGGACACAATCAAACCATGGTATTAACTGTCTAGGCATGGTTGAACTACAGACAACATGAGCCGTGTACCTCCTTCCTGGCGGAATGACAAATTGATCAGCTGCTCATGCATGGTTGTTTAAATCCTGGGGTGGGTTTAGTGACATCCCTGAACAGTCAAAGGGACAGTGTCTGTGATACAATATCCACAGTCAATGTCTATCTTCAGCGGTTCTGGGAACTAGGGTGATGCAAAACTTTTTATGATGTGTGTATTTCCTCCTGTTCCATTCTTGAATAGTGTGCAGGGAAAATGTAAATCTTTCCATTACAATGATCATTTCTCCCTATGTAGGTTGGCATCAACAAATTATTTTTGCACTCAGAGGAGAAATGTCAGTACAACCAGAAACACATTTGTCACCCCATCTCGGCTATCACATCTGTGACACTCTCTCCTACTTTGCAATAATATAAAATGAGCTGCCCTTCTTTGAACTATTTTGTTTCCTCTATCTATTCTATCTGGTATGGATCTCGTGTTGTGCAACAGTATTTCAGAAGATGACAGACAAGCATAGTGTAGACAGTCTCTTTAGTAGGTCTGCTGCATCTCCTAAGTATTCTGCAAATAAAGTGCAGTCTTCCATTCACCTTCTCAATGCCTTCTGTATAATTGTTCCAACTGAAGTTGTTTGTAGTTGTTGTACCTAGGTATTTAGATGAATGACAGTCTTTAGATCTGTGTGATTTATTGTGTGATCATAATTTAACAGATTCCTTCTAGTACTCCTGTGAATGACGTTACACTTTTCATTGTTTAGAGTCAGTTGTCACTTTCTGCAGCATACAGATGTCTTAACAAAACCATTTCACAATGGTTTTGATGACTTTACTAGTAGGTAAATGACAGCATCATCTTCAAACAATCTAAGAGGGCCGCTCATATTGTCTCCTGAATAATTTATATTGATTAGGAATGGTAAAGGGTTTATAACACTTCCTTGAGGAATACCAGCTATCATTTCTGTTTTATTCAATGACTCTGTCTTTTACTACGAACTGTGACATTCCCAACAGGAAATCATAATATAGTCACAAAACTGAGATGACACTCCATAGGCATGCAAGTTGACTAGAAGTCACTTGTGAGGAAGGGTGGCAAAAGCCTCCTGGAGATCAGCAAATGTGGAATCAATTTGAGATCCCTTGTTGATAGCACTCATTACTCCATGTAAATAAAGAGTTACTTGTGTTTCACAAGAATGATATTTTTTGAATCTATGCTAACTGTGTCAATAAATTATTTCCTTTGAGATAATTCATAATGTTCAAACACAGTTTATGTTCCAAAATCATACTGCAAATTGATTTTAGTGATATGGGTCTATAATTCAGCAGATTACCCTCACATCCTTTCTTAAGTGTTCATGTAACTTGCACAACTTTCCAGCCTTTAGATATTTACAAGACCTGCTTGTATTAATTGATTTGAGTTGCTTCACTACACTGAGAATATCTGTTTCTTAGCTGGGGGCGGTTCTTGATTGAAATTGTGGAATTATTACTTTGTCTTCTTTGGTTAAGGACTTTCAGAAAACTGTATTTAGTAATTCCGATATACTGACACTGTCATTGCTATCATTATCAATGTCATTACTCAGTGAAGGTATTGATTATGTCTTGTTGCTTGTGTACTTTACATATGGCCAGAATCTCCTAGGATTTTCTGTCACATTTAGAGATAGTTTCATTGTGGAAACTATTAAAAACATCTTGTATTGAAGTCCAAATTAGGTTTCAGACTTCAGTAAAACATCACTAACCATGGAGATTCTGGATTCTTGTAAAATTGGCATGCTTTATTCATTGCTTCTGCAACAGTGCTTTGATCTGTTTTGTGTACCATGGGGGATCAGTTCCATCTCTTCCTGATTTATTTGGTATGAATCAAATGTTATCAATATTACTTCTTTGAATTTTAGCCAGTTCTGGTCTGTGCTTACATAATCAATTTGGAAGGAACAAAACAAACATGATACTGCACTCACCAGTTACCTTAACAAAAATGCTGTTGCTCTTAAAACTTCTGGCACATAATCGTCCAAATAACGTTAACTAGAAAGACTTGCTTGAGGCTATGAGCCACAGAAAATGATGTATACTTGAAGGCTGGGTCATTAAATGCAAATTTCTGTGCTATATTGTGCATTTCTAAGCTATCTGAAGCACTGTGGGAGACTAGCGAAAAGTGAGGCTGCATGTAGCTTTCTTTGACTGTGATTGTATGGCAGGGCACAGGGTGGCCAAAATAGAAGCTTTTCTTGAAGCATTCTAAATTGACACTTCTAACAAGCCCAGATCAGCATAATATTGTTTTGTATGCAGTCCAGAAATGAAAGAGATCATCTGTGAGCATCACTTTTAGTCCCTCAAAAAGCTATATTTCCTATGATACATTTATGACTAACTTTTGAAAACAGGTATGTTCTCAATAATTAAATAAAACACCATTAAGGTATTTATCAATGTATAAAACTTGGAGGAAGATACTTGAGGCAAATGCTCGGATTGTATCTTTGAAAAGGATACAGCTGACTTCCATCTAAAATATGAGCTTGTGCCCCATCTCTAATGACTTCGTCCTTGACAGGTCATTAAGCCTTAATCTGACTCAGCATTCTTGTTTTTAAAGGAAGGTATTTTGAGGAACTGTGGTGGCAAGCTTTCAGGAAATTAGAAATTCCCATTACTTTATCAAAGCTTTCAATGCCCTAGTGGCCACCCCTCCCCATTAAGTACACACAAGCAGAAACAGTGTTGGTGGAGGTGTACCATAATTAAAATGTCATGTACATGAGTATGGAAAAGAATGATGTTGAAAAGTGAAAAAAATGTGCTAAGAACTATTGAGATGATAAATGTGATGTAGTTTATGAATGCAAAACCTCTTTGCTTCAGCCAAATTTAGGTTTTCTGTGATTTCCTTAAACTGCTCCAGGCAAATGCCAGGATGGTTCCATTGAAAGGCCATGGCCAGTTTCCTTTCCCAGCCCTGACCCAACCCAAGCTTGTGGATGAGAGTCCTTAACTGCATCTTAGAGAGCATTAAGGGAACCAACCTGGGTAGATCACTGAATCCAAACCAAACGAGATGGTGCAGTGGTTAACACACTGGACTTGCATTTGGGAGCATGATGGTTCAAACCTGAATCCGGCATTCCTGATGTAGGTTTTCCGTGATTTCCTTAAATCGCTTCAGGCAAATGCAAGTATGATTCCTTTGACAGAGCACAGCGGACTTCCTTCCCTATCCTTACCTAACCTGATGGAACCAATGACCTTGCTGTAGACAGTGTGGCGAGTCAAAGGGTTGATGACTACAACCTGATGGCTAAGTAGAAGACTTTTAGAAAAGGTACAAGAAGCTGACAAATGAAAGTAATTCCCACTACAAGACGATGATGGGAGATTTTAAATCAAAAGCAGGGCAAAAATGATTCTTCAATGGAATTTGCCAGGAGGAACAACATGTTTGTCTGTATTACATTATTCCAGAAGAAAATGACTACCAGTAGTGAGAATGATTTACCAAGAACGAAATAGAACTGAAAATGAATCTGACTATACTTTTTATCAAATAATATATTTGCTTTTCTCATACTCATTACATAGATTAGTTTTCTTAAATAGATTACAAAGTCTCAAATTTGGTTGTATGCCATAAGTTAAAATTTGATCTGTTCAGTACCTTTTATAATAAAAGATAGTTTTTTTAGTTAAACCAAAAATACATTGAACAGATTCATCAGGCAAGAAGCGAGAAATGTAGATTTTTGACAACTTATTTAAGAATAATGAGATGTCCTATATTAATTTCAAAAGAAGTCTAAGTTCAGTAAGACAGAAATACTCAATTCATGTAATATTAATTGGATTGATTTTAACCTACTGAGTATAGAGTGGGACATGTGTGAATTCATTGCAAATTGGTATGGACAGGCAGTCTGGTGAAGTAGCTTTAAACAAAGTTTTCCATAAACTGTCTTGAGCAGCTAATTCAACAGCTCGCATGCAATGGAAATTTTTTAGACCTTGTAGCTTCAAAGAAGTGTGTTATAATCAATGGTGGAGATATAGAGACAGGGATTAGTGTGTTCATGATGTCATCATAGTGACAATGTTTATTGAAGTTAATAAATCCATTAAGAAGGCTAGGACAGTAGAACGCTAGTAGAGTTGTTAACATACCACTTACAGGCTGAATAGACATTACTCGGTTCCAGTATGATGGACATACAGGAATTATGGGCAAAGTTTAAATGGATTGTACACTGCCATGGAGAAATATGTGGATTAAAGATGGAAAAGACCCACCATCATGTAATACAAAATTCTGAAAATTCTGACAAAGCAGACTTCTGCACTCTCAATTCAAAAAAGAATGCACAAATAATGAAAGGCAAAATCTAACAGAAATTCATGCATCTGTAAAAAGAGAAATGGACAATGCACACTACAACGACCACCGTAATACCTTAGCAAAAGATCTTACTGAGAACCTGAGAAGATTCTGGTTGTACATAAAATTGCTAAGTGTCTCTAGGATTCTACACAGTCACCCCTTGGCCAGTCAGGTGTGGCAATAGAAGACAACAAAGAGAAAGCCAAAGTTATAAATCTCGCATTTAAGAAGCCATTCACACAGGAGGATGGTAAAAATATACATCGTTTGACCATTATACAGTCATGTATGAAGGACATAGTAATAGGCATCTGTGGTGTAGAGAAGCAACTGAAAGAGCTGAAAACTAAAAACCTATCTGGTCCAGATGGAATCACAGTTCAGTTTTACAGGAGCGCTGTATGGCAGAGTCAGCCAAGAATTTGACATGCAAGCTGTGCTGTGGCACAGGTGCCATAGTGCTGAGCTACGCTGCTCACTTAACCCATGTAATTGTGACTTATTTGGTTTCATAAGGGAAAAAATATTTTTCATGGACATATGTTGTTTGAAATATTGTAGCACATCCACAACACCATCATGGAGATGTGGAGATTCTGACTAAGGTAAACAATGTAGATGTCCTGGAGAGTTTTGATGTAAAAGGAATTTTTGTCTTTAAAATGGGAATTGTACTGCAGATCACTCATTTACATCTACACACGCATGGGGCCACTTTCAACTGAGATGGCAAACGGTCTCAAAAACAGATGTAAGATTGGCTGTGTCCTCAAAATGTTTAGAAAACTAGTCTTTCATGACCACAATGAATTCTTCAAACCCTGCATTTTCATTAATGTTCATGACCTTTTGTAACTGGACTGTGTTTGTGAGAGTTTCTCTTTTCTACAATGTGATTTTCTTTTTAAATGCACCTCCATCAAATCAGATATAAGTTGTTCCTCACCTTTCAGTGTCTTAATGTGGGCAGTGTGCACTTGAGTCCACTTAAAATGTGAGGTCTGCAATCCTTTCCAGATATTCTATAAGAGACGATCAAAAAGTTTCCATTTGAGGGCACTGCTGCAGCATATATGTAGTGTAGCACAACTCTGATGTGGATATCCAAGCATTCACATAGAGGCTGGGGATTAGAATGTCATTTGTGTCTTTCTGATGTGCATGCGATAAATGCAGAGATGTGAACTATGGCAATATTATTACAGAATTTGACCAAAGAGGACCAGAATGCTTAAAAAAAAAAAAAAAATGGGAGGCTTCTGAAGGACAGACTCCGGTAGACATCAGTTGGGGAAGAAAGAATGTTTGGTGGGCAGTGTATCTGTCTAAAACCTTCATCGTGGAACAGCGTGACAAGTGGTGCTGCTGTGTACATATGTCTCCATATCGCTTATGTTGTAATGCAGAAGTTACGCCAACCCAAGTATGAGACCCTCAAGAACCCACACTATAGTCCTAATATCTCCCAATGTGATTATCATAAAAAAAAGGCCCTGATGGGCAGACAAATCCTGTTGAATGAGGATGTGCAGCCAGCAGTTACAGACTTCTTAAGGCAACAGGGCATGGTGTTTTCCCAAAGGGGTGCATCAGTAAGATGTCTGCCTCAGTCCTCATGGTGATTTTGCCTGATTGCCACATCGATTCTGGAGTGAACAGCCTTTGAACAGAAATTTTTTGATCATCCCTTATAATTTCCATTCCTCCACTCCTTTTTCCTTCATAAATTCAACAAGAGCACATTTTAAATAGAAAAACTACCCATGCATGTTCCTTACACCGTACTTTGTAGTAATATATTAAGTCTCCATACTCTTTACTCAATTCCATGAAGAACTGTAGCAACTGGCAGTGGAATAATGTATGCAACTGCAGAAATTTTACATTTATACCACCAATTTCTTCACATGCTCCATGCCTGCAAATTTAGTGCAAAGTGCTTCTGGATGTACAGAAGAATGAATCCTGACTGTTGATCATCAAAATTTTTTTTCCCTTTCATTGTCATCTAAATCTTTAAATTCCTTCTGGGTGTTATTTTAATGTCATATCATAGTAAATTTGCAATACCCATCAATCATGTGAGTGTGTAACAGATACTGAGAATTCTCATCCCTCTCTTCTTCCATTCTCATTCATTTTTAATGGCTTGTGATGATAGATTGCTTGACTTCCTCTTTTTGTGCAAAGAGCCACTGGACCTGTGAACATATTTCACGCCATGAACAAGTAGCAAAGGGTAAACAGCGCTGACACCTCATTTCTGCTGAACTGAAGAGAGTTGTGCCATCCAAAACATGCCACACTGCCATGTTAAACAAAATGTCACACTGTATTGGGTGCTTCCCAGAAGCACTGAACAAAGCTGAGAGATGCCGTATGGTGTGCCCCTTCATGAATGACCAATAAGGGAAGAGTTTATTTACCAGAAATTGTACGCTGACTTAATAGAAGAAAGTACTAGTTCCTGGAGAGCACTGATAGTTATCACAACCAAAAAGATTGCTCAAGGAAATATAACAGGTGGCCCTTGCAAGCTGTCCTCTGTAGGTTTATGTTTCCCTCATACATTAGCGCAGAGAAGGGTTGCCTCATCACTGTTGTCCAAAGTGGAAGTAAAAGTACAAGCAAACCTCCACCAAACTGTGCCGCCATCTGCTAGAGTTTTCCTCCTGCTTCTGCTCTGATAAGGTCATGTGGCCATCTGTTCGTAGTACAAGTTAACTGCAATGTACTCCAGTGAAGACTACACCAATATTATAGTGGTCTACGGGGAGATATGCTACAATGCAGCTGAGGCCCAATGGCTATATTCACAACATTTTCCAACATGACATCTATCTTCTGCACATGTTTTTAGACTTACAGAGATGAGTTTAAGCCCCGAGGGAGCTTTCCAAGTACAATGTATCATGGAAAGACCAATTCGTGATGCACCCAATGCTGCCCAGATCATTACTGAGTATTTTGAAGCACATCTCATATACGGTAAGCATTGCTGAAATGAAAACAACACATATGTATAATATAGTATAAACAAAAGTGCTATTGTGCTATTGCATTTAGGTTGCAGTATAATTTGTACCTATAATAATAATAATAATAATAATAATAATAATACTGTATAATACTGTTATGGTCATTATTATTAATATTATGAAAGTAATTGGATCTCACTGAATAATACCAATTTGCCATCAAATTAGGACAAAGAAGAGCTGCAGCAGGCCTAGGGATATCGTCTTTGGTATAAGGGATTCAGGAGGAACACAAACTGCACTCCTTTAAAGTGCATGTACACCAATAGCTATATGGAAACGATTTCCAAAATCGGGTATTGTTCTGCAGGTGTCTCATAAATAAAGTAGCCATAAATCTGGAATTCCTCAGGCAGATTTTAAAGGGAGATGAATGCTATTTCACCAATGATGCCTCTGTCAATAGACACAATCTACATAAATGGGCTCCTGCAAATCCTCTCCGGCTACATCATCACAGGCGAGCTTATTGGGGTGTTAATGGATGGTGCGCCATTCTGGGAGACCACATCATTGAATCAGTTTATTTGACTGGTCTACTGTATTTGCAATTCCTACAGAGTGAGCTGAATCTTAGGCATCTCCTAGAAGACATCCCACTTTGGTCAGTTGTGAGGCACTGCCTTCAGCACAATGGTGCACCACCCCATTACTGTAGAGGGGTTAGAGAATATCTATAGTGAATATGTGTGGTTTTTTGACCTTTTTTTTTATAAGAAAACTTGTTCACTCCCTGACTTGCTTTTTTTATAATAATCTTCCCCAGAACTTACAATTATTCACTACTAGACCCTCTTTTTCAGTTATGGTTCACTATTTTTCCTATAAAAATTCAGTTTTTTTTTTGAAAAGCTGAATTTAAGGGGGGAAAACTTGATTTTTTGTGAAAAAAGTGAACATAAGAAAAAATAAATTAAAAAATGTAAGCAATCCCCCTTTATAGATGACTTAGGACTTTAATATGTGACAGTATGTGACTTAGTATGTGACTTAATCTTTGACGTGGTCTATTTTATTTATCATATGGAAAGAACAGCAAATATTGACAAGTATATAAAGTTTAATATTACATGTATATTTAGTTAAGTATTTACATATACTTTAGTATGTATACATATTTTTAAATTGTGAAAATTACTAACTTAATATTACTGCCTACTTTGACTGATATAAGTGGAAGTTAAAAAAAGGCAGATAAATTTAATCATAGTCCAATATCTAGTGACTGGAGCCAACTACTAGCAGAGGGAGTGGCATTAATAAAGTCACTATATGGCCCAGGATACTTCCTCTGATGACAGTCTCTAACAATATGTTGAACAGTTTGTTCTTGGGCCCCACAATCACAGGCTAGAGAATCTCGGAGTCCCCACTTGTGCATTATAGCATTGCACCTGGCGTGGCCAGTTCTTATTCTGTTCAGCTTTGTCCACACCCTTCTCTGCAGATGAAATCGAGGTAGGCTAGCAGTTGGGTCTTGGATACCTCAAAGGGCTATTGTTGCAGCATTCCACTCTTCTTTAATGTCGAACTTCTTATCATTCCCTCCATTATGCCACAATGGATTGCGACATTTTAGGTGGTCTGGGGTAGGGTTGTTTCAGACTGTATAAATTGGAAGGTCTTGTAGGTAGTCAGGGTGGTATGTTTCCTCCATTCTTGATTGATTGCTTCTTGGTGTCAGAATACAGGTGGTGGGATATTGCTGATGGTGTGCAGCTAGGGGATAAGGGTGGATTTTAATGTGCCCGTAATAATCCTCATTGACTCGTTCAGGTGTACATCCAGCTAACTCGTGTGGGCACTATGTTGTCACAGTATTTGGCAACTGGGTACACGAGCATAAGTACTGCAGTACAAAGAGTTGATGCGTTGGCACCCCATGCTGTACCAGCTAGTTTCTTGACGATGTTGTTTCGGGTCTTTAGTTTTTCGCTTGATTTTTCCAAGTGTTTTTTATACGTCAGAGACCAATCTAGTCTGACACCAAGGTATTTAGGCTGGAAATTATGTCTAACCTATTGTTGACAAAAGCTGACATTCAACTGCTGGTTTGCAATTCTGTTGTTTAAATGGAATATGCAGACTTCTGTTTTTGCTGCATTTGGATGGAGTCTCCATGCTTTGTAGTATGTGTTGAGAATTTCTAAGTGTCTAGATAATATAGCTTCTCCTTCCTTAAGTGTGCTGGTTTGTACAGCTTTGGCAAGGTCGTCGGCACAGCAAAACTTTGTGCTAGCAGTGTTTGGCTTGTCACTGGTGTACAGATTGAAAAGTAGGGGTGCTGGGATGGACTCTTGGGGGAGCTGATTTTTCAAGGTAAATGACTTGCTCTGTTTTTGTCCAGTGATAACCTTGAAGTAGCGGTTGGTTAACATATTTTCTACAAGTGTCATCAGTTTCGTACTTTCTTTAACTTCAGGAGGAATCAATCTAGCCACTCAGTGTCATATGCTGCTGACAGACCAAGAAAGACCACTGATGTCTTTAGTTTCTTTTAATCTGTGAGTAAGCCAGTTCTAAAACAACTATTACACGAGCACTACTGAAGTCAACCAAATTATCATTTTTGTCGGTTAGAGCTATTTCTAAATATTGAATAGCTTCAAATACAGGATAATTTGGTTCATGAATTTTTGGCCCACCAAATTCTGCAATTGGTTTGAATGAAGCAATAATACTAGTTATTCAATGAAATGATAAGTATGCTTCACAAACATTTCATCAGCCAAATTAAAATTTATGTTCATTAATTTGAATGGTATAATTTTAGAAACATCTTTAGTAAAATATTTTTTATTAGTTTCAATAGTTTGATAAATAAACCCAAGCATGCTTTCAATGCTATCTTTTACAAGCATGTATAGTTGAACATCGCTATCAGTAATAATTCTACTTAAAATTTCATCTGCTTTAAAATCAATATTTGGCTTTTTTGTGTGAATAAACTATTCTAAGCATTTTAAACTGTATTGGTCAACATGAGAATTTGCACCGTTTCTCCTTCACAATAACATTTATTATTTTTTGTGTAATATTTGACGTTAGAAATGTTTTACAAAAACCAACTAGGGTTGCATTAGTATAGCTGTCTCGTATAGGCACAGTTAATGTTTTTTCAGAACAAATGACTTACCACTCAGTTGAGATAATCTACTCATTTATATTATTAAAAATCATTTTAATTAAATGAAAAATAATTGGAAACCATAAATAAGAATTCCAGAGATGAAATCAAAATATAAACATGGTAAGTTTTCACCCAACTCTATTCGATGCACAATAACAGGACCAAGAAGATGAGGAACAACAACATTAATGATCGATAATTGTATTTTAATCCCTTGTTGGTTAAACCGTAATAAAATAAATTATTTGTATGTTTATTCTAAAAGTATAGATCAATTGATACATCAAGAATTTATGAAAATGTATGAAAAAATTCAAGATAATCATAATCTGAAAGCTGCTACTTTTATTCCAAATAACAATGAAATTATACTGCTAGCTCAGTGGTGGAATAATTAATTTGTAGTACAAGATGACGACATTCTTGAAAATCAGGGTATCATTAGAGAATATTTTACTAGAGGAAGACATAAAGGAATAGTTTTCATTTAACTCAGACATAATCTAAAATACCAAAAAAATTATTAGAGATAAAATTTTTAAAATATTTTCAGACAAGATGACACAAATTTAAATCACATTTAACACAAGTTTGTTTGTGGTGATTTAAAGTTTGATAATTATAAAGACATGTGTAGTAAATGTAGGAATAATTAGTTTGGATTTTTTAATGGACATGACTAGGAAACAGAATGAAGGTACTTCAGAGATAAAATTAAATCTTTCACAAAAATATAAGTGTTTCTCTATTAAAAAAAATCTTAAAAATCATTTTGTTCATGTTTTTGCATCTATATGAAATGTTTTCGAAATATGTCCCAGAGGTCATTAAAATACTAAAAAAAATAGGAAAAATACTCCAATAGGAAAAAAGTTGAAGAAATGAAAGAGCAATTCAAATTCTGGAAAAAACAACCAAGTATAGAAAACGAAAAATATATCAGGCTGTTATTGATGCAATAGAAAAAGTAAAAGAAGGGATTGAAGATTGAGGTGATATTGTTCCAAAAGTTATTGAAGAAAATAGAGAGGTTGAAAAACATCCATATCATCATAAATATTTAGAATAATTTTCACCAATTAAACAATATGAAGGTCCAGAGCATGGCTTTACGTTAAGTGGATCAGAAACTCAAAATGTATTGAATAAATATGAAGAAGAGACCAAAGGTAAAATAAAAGTTGAAAGATAAAGCACAGAGTAATTTTAAAAAAACAAATGTAAGTGAAAGGACATCAGAATTTATCAGCTATAGTGAAGATACGGTTTTTGGATTGAAACATGTTGGAACATTTAAATTTGTTGGTCATTTATTAGTTGAATTCAATGGGGATATATTAAAAATTGGCTAAAAACAGTACAAGGGGCACAAATAGACTAATGAATCTCTTAACTAAAAACAGTGTACTATGGATGATATTGGTGAAAAATTTAGTGATGTTGATTTATCAGATTAAGCAGATACACTAGCATTATATTTTGAAATTAATACAAATAAATTAAAGTGAAGTTAAGGTAAACAGTACAATAAACTGATAAGAGTAATTGCTGATGTCTATTTTCCAAAATTACATCAAATACCATCAGAGCCAGTTATACATTGCCAGGCGAAGCAGCGCCAGCTAAACTGGCCTCAGGCCATGGCTAAGTGAAGGTTTAATAACAGAATATACAGAGAAACAAGTTGATTATGTTTGGATGAGTGTTCTTAGAGATTTTATCAATCGATTAGCAGTAGTTCATACAGAAGAATTTGCTGGAAATAAAAATTATTATAATAAAAAAGTAGATATAACACAGGTGTTATGTAATAAATTCGGTGATTTTATCATCAAAATTCCAAAAGGAATTCCATAGCAGATTAGGTTTCTGAATAACTTACCACATACATTTTGGGAAAGTGAAAAATTTGGAAAATGCTTAGTGAATACATTACCTAACGAAATTCCGTTAAAATGCATCATCCAGGCCACAGATTTCATTGCCTGGGAACCAAACTAGTTGAAAGATTAACTAGAGGAGATCAAGGACTAAATCCATTAGATGAAGCACACCAAAAATATGCTATTGCCTGTAGAGATAATAAATATTTTCGAAAGAAGACATGAAACAGATAAAGAACTTCAGTCAGCTGCAAAAGAAGGAATACATGCTTCCAGTACTTCATTAGGGGGAAAATTAGAAGCAATAGTGGTTAGGAGAATAATGTATGGAAAGAGAACATTAGGTATTGAACTTGAACTATGTGAAAATGGTTGGGGATTATAAAAATTTCAATAACACCATATCAGTGCTACCTAAAAATTTTAATTCTCATAAAGTTTTTTATCTACATAAATGAATAACATTGGTATTGATTACACTTTGCTACCTGGTGGCATGACTAAACCAACAGCTGCAGCTGGAGTAAAAAGATTGCAAAAATAAACCATATGAATCCTAATGCATTAAGTAATTTTGATATTGAAAAATTGTTAAGCAAATAAAAATAAAATACTTTCGAAATGTTTATATGATTGATGAATTACCTAAACATCCTAGAGAATATGAATCTGGAATAGTTAATTTAGATACATCTATTATTCCTGGCACACATGTGATAGTGTATAATAGTATATTTCTAGGAGCTCTTTGGGGTGTGGGGGAGTAGCCATGTATGTGAAAAACGGCATCCCATTTGAGCCAATTGATGTTTGAAAGTACTACACTGAAAAGGTGTTTGAATGTTGTGCAGGTGTGGTTAAATTACTGTTGTTATTACTGTTATTAGTGTTATTACTGTTGTTATTTACAGATCCCCAGACTCCGATTTCACAACATTTTTGCTAATGCTAGAGGTGGTCCTGGTTCACTTAATAGGAAATACAAAAAGTTAGTTATATGTGGTGACTTCAATATTAATTGTATAAGTGATTGTGCAAGGAAAAGGATGCTGGTAGACCTCCTTAATTCATATAATCTTATGCAAACCGTATTCTTTCCAACGAGAGTGCAAGGGAACAGTAAAACAACCATAGACAACATTTTTGTTCATTCCTCATTAGTAGAAGGGCATTCTGTTAGCAAAAAGGTGAATGGCCTTTCAGATCATGATGCACAAATTTTAACTCTAAGAGATTTTTGTCCTGCAATACATGTTAAATATAGTTATCAACTATTTAGGAAAGGTGATCCAGTTGCTGTAGAGACCTTAGTAAACCTTATCAAGGAACAAGAGTGGGAAGATGTCTATAGCGCTGATACAGTAGACGATAAATATAATGCTTTTCTCAAGACTTTTCTTGTGCTCTTTGAAAGTTGCTTTCCGTTATAATGTTCAAAACAGTGTACTAGCACAAACAGGCAGCCTGGGTGGCTGACTAGAGGGATAAGAACATCTTGTAGAACAAAGAGGCAATTATATCAAAACGTTAGAAACAGGCAAAATCTAAATGCAGCAGCCCATTACAAAGAGTATTGTAAGGTACTTAAAAATGTTATTAGGAAGGCAAAAAGTATGTGGTATGCAGATAGAATAGCTAAGTCTCAGGATAAAATTAAAACCATATGGTCAGTCGTAAAGGAAGTGGCTGGTCTGCAGAGGCAGGTCGAGGATATAGAATCAGTGTATAGTGGGAATGTCTGGGTTACTGATAAGTCGCGTATATGTACAGTATTTAATAATCACTTTCTGAATATAGCAGGTGAACTAAATAGAAACCTAGTCCCAACAGGGAATCACGTAGCGCTCTTAGAAAAAAGTGTTCCGAGACTGCTACCTGAAATGCCGCTCCAAAGTACTGACAAGAGGGAGATTGAGTTAATAATTAAATCACTAAAGACCAAGAACTGTCATGGATATGACGGGTATCTAGCAGAATACTGAAGTCTTGTTCTATATATGTTAGCCCAGTACTTAGCCATATCTGTAACTTTTCCTTTAGGAGTGGTCGGTTCCCTGACCGATTAAAGTACTCGGTAGTGAAGCCACTTTATAAAAAGGGAGACAGGGATCATGTTGACAATTAAAGACCTATTTCTATGTCATCGGTGTTTGCTAAAGTTATTGAGAAAGTTGTATATACAAGGTTACTGGAGCATTTAAATTCACATAATTTGCTGTCAAATGTACAGTTTGGTTTAAGAAATGGTTTAACAACTGAAAATGATATATTCTCTTTTCTCTGTGAGGTTTTGGACGAGTTGAATAAAAGGCTGCGAACTCTAGGTGTTTTCTTTGATTTAACGAAGGATTTTGACTGTGTTGACCACAAAATATTACTGCAGAAGTTGTACCATTACGGAGTAAGGGGAGTAGCTTGCAATTGGTTCACCTCTTACTTTAAGAACAGAAAGCAGAAGGTAATTCTCCGCAATATTGAGAGTGGTAGTGATGTTCAGTCCCAATGGGGCCTTGTTAAGTGGGGTGTTCCCCAAGGCTCGTTGCTGTGGCCACTGCTGTTTCTTATTTATGTAAATGATATGCCTTTTAGTATTACAGCTGATTCAAACATATTTTAGTTTGCTGATGACACCAGCTTGGTGGTGAGGATCTTGTGTGTAATTTTGAAACAGTATCTGATAATGTAGTTCATGAAATAAGTTCGTGGCTTGTGGAAAATAATTTGATGCTAAATCACAGTAAGACTCAGTTTTTACGTTTCTAACTCACAATTTAACAAGAACCAATATTTTGATCAGACAGAATGGGAATATTATAAGCGAGACGGAACAGTTCAAGTTCCTAGGCGTTCGGATAGATAGTAAGCTGTTGTGGAAAGCCCACATCCAGGATCTTGTTCAGAAACTAAATGCTGCTTTATTTACCATTAGAACAGTATCTGAAATAAGTGACACTTCAACACGAACAGTAGTCTACTTTGCATATTTTCATACAATTATGTCGTATGGTATCATTTTTTGGGGTAATTCTTCTGATTAAAAAAGGGTATTTTTGGCTCAAAAATGGGCTGTTAGAGCTATATGTGGTGTAAGTTCGACAACCTCTTGTCGACCCCTATTCAATAGTCTGGGAATTTTGACATTGCCCTCATAGTATGTATTTTCTTTAATATCGATTGTTGTTAGCAATATTAGCTTATTCCCAAGAGTTAGCAGCTTTCACTCAATTAATACTAGGCATAAACCAAATCTCCATGTGGAACACACTTCTTTGACTCTTGTGCAGAAAGGAGAGCAAGATTCTGCTGCATCCATTTTCAATAAGCAACCACAAGAACTCAAAAATCTTAACAGTAGCCCAAACTCTTTTAAGTCTAAACTGAAGGGTTTCCTCATGGCTCACTCCTTCTATTCTGTCGAGGAGCTCCTGAAAGAGCTAAAAAATTAAGCAAATTCCAGTGTTACATTGTTGATTTTCTTTATTTAAACTTAAGACTTATGGCCTGAATATGTTTTTTATATTTCATTTTATCTGTTTCTACTATTGTGTTATAATTCCATGTATTGACTCGTTCCATGACCATGGAGACTTCTCCTTAAATTGGTCCCATGGAACAATAAATAAATAAATAAAAATTATAATTATGTAGATAAAAGATTTGTGTTTGATTCATTTCGATGAAATATTTCTAAAGAAGTGGTTAAATATCCTGGCTCAAGTCAGCTGTACCACAATCAAAAACAAATACAATATTTTAGTGAAGTAATTTGCGGGCATTTGTGCATATTTGTGTTATAGCTATATCTGCCAAGCACAAGTTTAATGATATATTATATTTAATAAATATACTTTTTTGGGAATAAGCTGGAGATGCAGATGCAGTCTGGAGACTACCTGGGCTGTTAACAATCTGCAATTATCAATGAACCAATTGTAAGTTTAAAAGAATTTGAAGCAAAAATGTATCAAAAAATAGAAAATTTAATCAAATTATTTCATAAAGAATTACAAGGTATTTCAAAGTAACTAATGGATGTATTGATTTCAGTGGTAGAGTGTTAGTAGATTGGAGTAGCCAATAAGCAGTTGCAGTGCAGTTACCAAACAATATTTAGAAGAATGATACGTTACAAGACCTGAATATACAAGTGTTCTGACACAATGCAATAATTATATCACTAGAACATACTTAAATGAAAAGTTTAATCAACTTCATAGTGATAACTATAACACCTTTGCAAAATACTTTACAAAAAAGGAAGTAATAAAAGCTTTTACACATCATTTCTCAGAGACAGTTTTAACACCACACCTAAGTTAGGTAAGTGATGTTCAAGATTGCATGACAAACATATACTGAAATATAAGTTAGTTAGAAGTGATGAAACTTTAGTGTATATATTTGAATATGATGTAACAATCAAGAGAATTACTTTGTATTGGAGCCAATGTAAATGCTGACCCCGTATCTACTGATTTTGAAATAGACATAAAAATACTACAAATTTTATATCCAATTGCATTCAATATTTCATCACTTGAAATTGATAGATAAAATATTTATATCTTTAAATCAATCTATTAAAACAATACTTGTTTCAGGTGAATTACTCATATTTGGAGAACTGATTTTAGAATCAAATGATGATGATTAAATAGAATAATATTTTATATTAAGTACAATTTTTAATGTACATAAATTGGCATATCCCCTGTTTGAAGGGAAAAAATCCTGGCACTCATAATCCTCAGAGTAGCAACTAAAAGTGGATGACAGTTGTACAATTTGTACAATTTGCAAACCTAGAAAGAGTGCATTCGTTACAAAAAATTGTAGGTGATGCAATTATTAATTACATAAACCAATGAGATAAATGTATTAAAAGAAGGAATATTATTTCTTTTGACATAGGAGATTTATGACAAGTTGATCTAGTAGAAAGGGATCGTGGTAACTTAAAAGGAATTTCAAAAATAAATAAAGGATATAAATATTCATTAAATATAATTATCAATTTTTCAAAATTTGCTTGGGCACATTCTGGTTAAAGGTAAAACAGGTAAGAAAGTAGTCAATGGTTTTGAAAAAAAATACTTAGAGACAGAGAGTCCATAAGTTTACAATCAGATAATGGTAAGGAATTCTATAATAAAGATTTTCGAGACCTGATGCAGAAATACAGTATAAATCATTAATCAACTATTTCTGAATTAAAAGCATCTATTGTAGAAATATTTAATAGAATGCATAAAGGAAAGGTGTGGAAGAGATTTAGACATCAAGGAAATTATAAGTTGTTTAAATTATTCAAAAATGAAGTTGATGAATATGATCGCACTAAATATTCGACAATAAAAATGAAAACAGTAGAGCCAAACATTGTTGTATCTAATAATGATGCTAAATTTAAAGCAGGCAGTAAATTTTGAGTTAGTAAACATAAAAGAATTACTGGGAAAGTTTATAGAACAAATTCGTGAACAGAAATTTTTGAAACTGAAGATGTTATTAATTTTAGTCCAATCACATAGGAACTGAGAGATTTAAACAGTAAAAAAGTAAAAGGACATTTTTGTGGGTGTAACTAATTCGCCAGATGTATATTTAGTTGGAAATGTTTATAAAAAAGAAGGGAGATAAATATTATGTTAAATGGTTACAATTTGGTAATTCATATAATATTTGGGTGGATAAAAGTAATGTTACTTTTAAAAAGTTCAACTCTGTAATATGTTGGGTCTAGATAGTGATTTTAATACTGATTCGTCAATAAGATTTGTGTGTAAATGTAGATGCAGATGCTGTTACACCCAAATTCTTCACAATTTTTAACATTTTATGAAAGATATCTTATATTTTGAAAAAGTTGTTGTTTAGTGTATCCTTGAATTAACTAAAAGTAATTTCTGTAAAAATTAATATTATGATTAAGTTCTTCTTCAGTTTTATTGTAGAAGTTGATCGAGTTTTGTTTACATTCTATTCTTCTTAGTCCTTCACAACTTGATTGTGTGCCTAAAAGTACATTTAATCTTGTCTGAAGTTTTTTCTTTGATATCTACTCATATAGTAATCATATTCAAAGTCATTAAAATAATTAGAAAGTAAGAAACATATTTTAAAAATGAATATCTTCAGCTGGCGTAAATACAGTTGGCTGTAATTCATTTATTTGTTCTACAAGAACTTCCGCTCATCAGCTGAAGTTTCGATTTTTTCTCTTCTTTTCTTCAGCGCGAATATACTCATTTCTTTATCAGTTTGTAAATCTTCAATTTGTTCATGGAAATTTTCAGTTATCATTTGTATTGACCGGTTTTCTAACGGAAAGCAAAACTTTGCCTACTCATAATTTTGATAATCTATTTCTTTTTCTTGTGAATTAAAAAAAACGAGTACAAACCTCCCTTCTTGATAAATATAGTTTTTACATTAATTTTCTGGAGGTCCGTTCTGGATACAACTGGTAAATATATACATTGCATCTTATCATTATCATAAACATTATTTATAATAGCATCTTTTGTATTTTCACTGTTTCAAATTTGAGCCACATCTTTTGCTTTAAACCATGAATTATTATGTTCACCAGTTACCAACAAGGCCTCATTACTATTATATGAAAGTATGTTGTAGTTATCAATAAATTCAAATAAATTCATCGAACTCGATGTATTTGGAATTGCTGCCATTTAATAGAAACATTTTATTAGTTTTTTCTATTTAATTTAATTTGATAAACTTGATTATTAATAAAAATAGTAAGGGAATTGGAATTTAGTATGGTGAATGATTCATTCACATTTAAATTTTCGTTACCTCTTAACCTAGGGTAAATTTTTTTCATATTATGTTAGATGTTAGTTCTTATGTTTTCATATTTTTTAATGAAAATTCTTATATGTAAATGTACCGTGCAATGCGATTGAGAAAATTAACACTTTCAAATTTTCTGTCTATATGTTAGCCTGATGATATGAAGATACAGTCTGTAAATTCATAGATCAATTAACTGATAAGAATGTGAATTACTCATGCAATCTAAATGGTGAAGAAATCTGTAATTTTTATTAATAGTTTGAAAAACAGATTATTGTGTTAAGTTTATTTTTAAAATATTCGCTATTTCATTTCATATTTAAAACCTTCTCTTAAATTTACATGCCTTTGATTCGATAAGTTCTTTGAAGCTTTCTTGAAATATATTACTTTTTTCCAGATAATCTTCATAAATTTCAGAAATAATTGAAACAATTTTTTCTTTGGGCAAAATATCTAACACAGTAGTTTTTGTTTTATGTGTTTTATTTCCATTCTTCAACTACAGTACATATATTTTTGTTCAGTAACAACTGGATAAAACTCTATACGTTATTCATTTCTTACATCCAAATACATTTTACTTTTGTGAGAATTTATTAAAACCAATATCTTTGTATATTCACAGAATAAGCTGATATAATGTTTTACATTAATAAAGTTTATTTAATACACTGCTTTCTCTTTATTATCTTAATGCAAATCAAAATATTTTCCAACCATTTTGTCAACAATTTTATAATTATAACAGTCTTGAATTAACACACAAAATAATTTATCATCATCTAATCTGACACTATTATATGTAGAAAATCTATCTTTTAAATGTAGTTCCCATGTAAGAATATAAATAATCTTTTCTTTCTTCATTTCTGTTAGATTATTTACTACACCTTTTAAACATAACCATTCTTTCTCCTTTTCTTCCAGTTTATTTGTTGATTTTGTTGTTCTTCAATTTTTAGTTTATTTCAGAAATCAATGACCAGTTGTTGTTTTTCTTGTTCTGATCTGTATTTAATATAATCAGGTAATATTTTGTCTAACGTAACATAATATTTTCTTATTTGTGTACTATTCTTATTAGTCATCATGATAATCAATTCTTTAAACTCATCAAATGTTAATAATATCCATTTCTTTATAGTTTGTATCGTTGCCCCAGTTGATGATTACACGAATATTTTGTCAGGATTGGTAAGCGGTGGTTCCTTGAGGTATGGTAATATGTGAACATGAGAAGTAAGTTTAAACAGTTTCATTACCAAAGGCGGATTGTAAAACATGCATGCTACACGCAACCATCATCACTGTGTCTGACATCGTAACACTGACTAACTATGGTTGTATCAAAAGGCTCCATGGTGAGCTAAGAAAAAAGACTGCGCACTGCGGCCGGCGGCCAGTGGCATAATCCCCATTGCAGTGCGACCGGACACATGTCTACTGACCAAGCTAACTGTCATTATTCCAGGCTGGTCAGATGGCAAGCGCATGTTAACGTACCATACAGCTGCACAAAATCTGTAGACCCTTACACTTTTCTACTAAATAGCGTTAATTTTTTATTTCACTATTTATATATTCTTATTCTAGGGTTAGAGGATTATAGTGTTTTATTATAATGAAGGTAATATTATTTTGTTTGAGAATGGGAATATAATGCATTTTATTTCGTTTATTTCTTTCAGGGTACAATCTTTCGTACCCTGGATTATTATCCCAATTTTCATAAATAAATCATAAAATATTTTTGGTAATCAATACATTTTTCGTTTCAAATAAAGGAATACAAATATCTGTAAGCTAACTACCTAAATTAAGCTGACAGTTTTTCTTTTGAATAAATTAAAATACACTCCTGGAAATGGAAAAAAGAACACATTGACACCGGTGTGTAAGACCCACCATACTTGCTCCGGACACTGCGAGAAGGCTGTACAAGCAATGGTCACATGCACGGCACAGCGGACACACCAGGACCCGCGGTGTTGGCCGTCGAATGGCGCTAGCTGCGCAACATTTCTGCACCGCCGCCGTCAGTGTCAGCCAGTTTACCGTGGCATACGGAGCTCCATCGCAGTGTTTAACACTGGTAGCATGCCGCGACAGCGTGGACGTGAACCGTATGTGCAGTTGACGGACTTTGAGCGAGGGCGTATAGTGGGCATGCGGGAGGCCGGGTGGACGTACCGCCGAATTGCTCAACACTTGCGGCGTGAGGTCTCCACAGTACATCGATGTTGTCGCCAGTGGTCGGCGGAAGGTGCACGTGCCTCTTGACCTGGGACCGGACCGCAGCGACGCACGGATGCACGCCAAGACCGTAGGATCCTACGCAGTGCCGTAGGGGACCGCACCGCCACTTCCCAGCAAATTAAGGACACTGTTGGTCCTGGGGTATCGGCGAGGACCATTCGCAGCCGTCTCCATGAAGCTGGGCTACGGTCCTGCACACCGTTAGGCCGTCTTCCGCTCACGCCCCAACATCATGCAGCCCGCCTCCATTGGTGTCGCGACAGGCGTGAATGGAGGGACGAATGGAGACGTGTCGTCTTCAGCGATGAGAGTCGCTTCTGTCTTGGTGCCAATGATGGTCGTATGCGTGTTTGGCGCCGTGCAGGTGAGCGCCACAATCAGGACTGCATACGACCGAGGCACACAGGGCCAACACCTGGCATCATGGTGTGGGGAGCGATCTCCTACACTGGCCGTACACCTCTGGTGATCGTCGAGGGGACACTGAATCGTGCACGGTACATCCAAACCGTCATCGAACCCATCGTTCTACCATTCCTAGACCAGCAAGGGAACTTGCTGTTCCAACAGGACAATGCACGTCCGCATGTATCCCGTGCCACCCAACGTGCTCTAGAAGGTGTAAGTCAACTACCCTGGCCAGCAAGATCTCCGGATCTGTCCCCCCATTTGAGCATGTTTGGGACTGGATGAAGCGTCGTCTCACGCGGTCTGCACGTCCAGCACGAACGCCGGTCCAACTGAGGCGCCAGGTGGAAATGGCATGGCAAGCCGTTCAACAGGACTACATCCAGCATCTCTACGATCGTCTCCATGGGAGAATAGGAGCCTGCATTGCTGCGAAAGGTGGATATACACTGTACAAGTGCCGACATTGTGCATGGTCTGTTGCCTGTGTCTATGTGCCTGTGGTTCTGTCAGTGTGATCATGTGTTGTATCTGACCCCAGGAATGTGTCAATAAAGTTTCCCCTTCCTGGGACAATGAATTCACGGTGTTCTTATTTCAATTTCCAGGAGTGTATATTTATCAAAGATGACTCAGTATTAGATGTATTTGCCACAGCTATCATTTAAAGAAAATAATTTTAATAGGTTTTTTAATATTCTAAAGGAAGTGGATTGCTGAGATGTATTTCTTTGAAATATATATTTTATTTGAGGGATTCTGGATATCACCTTTACGTATCATTAAAGTTGTCACAGACAAGAAATTGATTCTGGGAATATCATATATAATACACAACATATCATTTGACAGTTTTCGTCTTTCTAATAAAATGTAAGTCTTATGAATGGGGAGTCTACAAGCCCTAGAATTCCACGAATTAAAAGCTGGAGAAAAATGACTAGGAATAAAGAATATTCCAAACGGAGAAAACAGCAACTTACTGATCATCTCTCTGAGACTATCACACTGAATGTGAATGATCTTATTAACAATAACAATAATATTCACAACACTAATGAAGTGAATGAAGTAAGAGCTAAACAACAACAACTTATACAAATTATTAAGTTTTGATCAACTATATGAATTGTTGTTAATAAATGAAAATGTGGAGATATAGCTGTTGATTATATTAACCCTCGAGCAGACATGCTTATGTATAAAGTGTGCCAACCAAAAATAAAATGATTTTGTGCAGTTCCACTTTTGTTTCACAACTGCCAACCTATAACTATTCCTTCAGTATTGCTTCAGGTAACACAGCAATAAATTTTGTTATCGTATGTCCAAGTGAGCAGCAGTAATATAAAATACAAAGCGAAACAGGAGAGAAAAAAATTACATTCAGTTAAAAAAAATACTCCATTTATGAATTAGCAACATAATGCCACATCGACACAGTTGTCTATGAGATAATTAGTAAACGAAAAATTAGTTGACAGACATCTGATGCAAATGCATTGCTTTATGTTTCGAATGTGTTATTACTGTCTCTTTAACCCATGTCCTTGGCAAAAGAAAGTTTATTTAATAAGACAGTAGTTTAGCTTATATTGTGTAAGTTAATTTTCTAAAATTGTGATCAGTTGTTTGAGGAACAATATTAGGTAATAAAGTATCTATATCTCTCTTTTTTTCCTTCTGTTATTCCCATAGCACTATCAGTTCTTCAGTTTAAATTTCTATATCTTCATCCTTAATTTCGTTTATGTATACCAAGTGAGTTATTTGATTTTTAATTTTATATTCTAAATGTTTACTAATTGGTAGTAAAACTTCTTCATAAAAACAATCAAGGAAACATTCCGCCATTTCATTTTTGATTTATGGTTAATGAATATAGACCAGGTTAATTAATAAAATTAGTGGGTGAATGCTGGAGTAACGAACTTTTACCCATCAAATCCTTACACTTTTTCCTGTATTTTTCTCAAACCTAGAAAAAAGCATACAACCAGAAGCAAATAAGACACGCACTCAGACAGACTGCGCCAGGAGAACAAGAAGAAGAAACAGAAGAACACAAGTCGTTGGCGTGCATTCCGTTTTTCGGAAACACCTCAAGGAAAATCAACAGAATCCTGGGGAAACACAATGTGAAATGTTTATTCCGACCCCCTGCAAAAATCTTGACTCTACTGGGTTCAGTGAAAGATGGCTTAATCCTTCGAAAACCAGGTGTTTATCAAATTCCCTGTCAGTGCAGAAAATCATACATTGGGGAGACAGTCCGCACTGTAGAAGAGACGTACTGTGAACACAAGCACCATACTGAATTATGCCATGCCACTAAATCAGCCGTGGCTGACCATTGTATAAAGACTGGCCATGCTATGTACTATGAAAAAACAAAAATACTCTGTCAGTCCTCCTATTTCTGGGGCTGCGTTACTAAAGAGGCCATCATAATCCGACTACAGGACGATGTAATTAATCAAGACAGCGGCCTTCAACTTGGTCAGGCTTGGAATCCTACACTCAGCCTGGAGAGAAAGATGCGGTCCCAGAGGTCGAGGACCGCCCCTGACGGTGGCAGCAGGGAGACTGCAGACCCCAGTTCAGACCCAGGCGCCGCTTCCCCCACCACCTCCAGTAGCTGCCGCGCCGGCCGCACCAAAGACACCAGTAGAGGAACGGTGGAGGGGGCAAAGGCTGCTATATATAGGGCACCGAGAGGAACAGCACAGCAATCGTCAGGAACCACCTGAAGATGGCAGCGTGTACAAGTACCGAAATATTGTGAGGAAATTACGACGCTAACTGGTCAGATACCAGAGAACTGTTCAAATTGGATATACACAGGGAAAACTTCAGATTGCATCTCAAGATGATATCTACAGTGTTCAAAGCTTGTATGGTAAAAAAAGTATTGGTACCAACACAGCCGAAAAATGTCCTGTTGTTTCACCTGAACTAGATGAACCTATATGTCAAACTAAGAAATTTGACCAGTTATTGCTTGTGAATGGAATTTTATATGTTTTTTTATCGAAAGTGGGTGTGGATAGGTAACGATATAAAATCCCAGCAAACAACTAACTGGCTACAAGACCTACAAAAAATTGATGGAATATATCCAAGACCAAGTGGAGTAGTTGTTTTAATTGTTGGCAGTATGATATATTTGATAAATTGGAATACATTGTAATTAATTTCAGGATATCCAAAACCATTTTCTAGTGCAAGATTATGTCAAAATTTGAAATTAAATGTTGTAGTGAACATATATTCAGAAAAAATATATATTCTTTAATGAACTTTTCAATGCAGAGATTGATGATATGTGGTCTTATGACTAGAGAATTTTCAGGAGCGCCTACTGGAATAAATTCTTCATTTAGCTACATTAATGGATTGTTCTATTTTTCAAGGATGATACTGTCTATGAATATAATGAATTCACAGAAAAGTATTTAGAGCTGGTACAACTGATTTATCTTTAATTGCATGTTAAGAGGTATATTTCAAAAACTAGAAAATTTTACTTTTCCTAACAAATTTTTTTTCTACATAACTGGAACTCATAAAGCACTAGTTAAAGCAGTCCAAATTCTGTAAATACCACATCACTGAGAAGTCAATTGATAATTTTATTTCCAGAAATATTAAAGAGACAGTCATAGAACAATGTATAGGCAATGTGTGTCATGTAAAAGGGCAGAATTGAAACGAATTCCTTGTGTGTGGAAAAAATATTTGTATACACTATTATAAATATCATTTACAGTGATTTCCAAGGAAGAACATTCGAAAATATTGCTCTCGACGATAAAATATGAATGTTGGTGTACTTACGTTTTTAATAGACACTCTTTTGAAACAATTACCCTATTCAGATGATGAAATTTTCGCAACGAATTAGGAAAAACCATTGAAAAAGATATTTCGATATTGGGAAACACAAAAATAGAAAAACAGTTAATTAATACCTCACCAGTAAAACATTGGCAGACATATAAATTCCGAGAAGAAGCTAAACTTGCTTGGCTCAAACCTCCTCTTGAACACATCGAAGCCAAAAATTATGAAAATTGTGATAGATGATCTAAAAATACACAATGGGATGAAAGTAACTTTTAAAGTTTTTTCTGAGTACCAAATGCAGACAAGCGAAAATATTATGGAATTTAAGTTCAATACACAGAACTAAAGGATCCCAAATGAAAGAGAGCTGACTGTAAAGGTTAAGACTGATAAATGAGATATTTTATCGAGAATGACTAATTTTCAAGCACGAGTATCAGGTTTGACTTTGAAGAGAATTGTCGATTTGCAACTAGGCATTAATGGATACATTCCACTGAGAGGATCGTCTTACATCGAATTAACAGACCAAAAAAATAAAAATGCATTTATTAGTGTGAAACTGTAAAAAATAATGATCAAAAATGTTTTCTGTGTGCTATAAAATGTGTATTATCGGAATATCCTTTAAATAAAAATGCAGAAAGGGTATCAAAATATAAAAATTAAAATTTTCAGTTTCCTGTAGTAATTAATAATATTTCAACAGCTGAGACCAGAATTAATGTCTATCAGCGTCTACATATTTGGCCAAAAATATCAAATATATCAACTAAAAGTTATGGAATGTATGAAAGAGAAACCTGTACTCCTCCTTTACTTCAAGAATGGGAGTAATTCACAGCATCATTGTATAAAACATTTATGTAACTTCGATTCGTGTCAAATTTGAAAACATGAATACGTAAAATTTATTTGTGATACATGTTTACTCCACTTCCATAGTAAAGAAATATTAGATAGTAATGCACCAAAGTGTTTAGTTAACAAGCTTTCAAGAGTAGAATTACCAGCGAAAGGCACAGATCTACATTTTAAAAATTATTAGCATATCCAAAATTGCATTCGTCATTTATGCCAATTTTGAAAGTTTGCTCATAAACATGGATAACTGACAACAAAACCCATGAGAATCATACACTTTGAAATATCACAAGCATTATTAAATTGGTATTTCTCACTGTATCAAATATATTAATGCACATTATGAAGGCCGGTTGTATACAGAGGACCAAATTGCCATAAAAAATTAATTAAATGTATGTAACAAAAAGCAAAAGATATTGGGAGAATTTATTCTCAAATTGGAGAAATAAGACCACTAACTCCTGAAGAACAATCACGACATACGGGATCAAAAATTTTGCACACTGTGTATATGATATTACTTAGAGGAAAATAAAGAGGTTCACCATCATCAGACTTAATGGGAAAATATTTAAACATGTTATATAATAATTGTAATCTAAAACCGGTACATGCAAGTTTTGTACCAATTTATTTACTCAATTTATCTTGATATGTCTCACATCTGTTCATAAGAGAACTTGGGTATGATAAAAAACAAATTCATTTGATACCCAACAATGAAGAAAGATACATTACTTTTGGCAAGATGACAGAAAATTTGAAGATGACATTTATGGATGCATTTAAATTTATGGCTTTTTCACTTGAAAAACTTTCATCAAGTTTGAAAAAAAATCAAATGAAAAACATTAGTAAATTTTTCACAGAAGATTGATTGAATCTAGTCACGAGGAAAGCTGTCACTCCATACAATTACATGGATTCTTGGAAGAAATTTCAAGAGGCGCAGGTTACTGCAAAAGAAGAACTTTACAATAAACTAAATGTTTGTGAAATAAATGATGAATATTATAAACATGCAAAATTAGTCTGAGAAAAATTTAATATCAAAAATCTTGGTGAATACATGATCTGATTCTTAAAACTGATGTATTGTTATTGGCTGATGTGTTTGAAAATTTTAGAAATATTTGTATAAATGCTTCTGATTTAGCTCCACAACCACTGGAATTATTACATGATAATGATATGATTATTGTGGTTGAAAAAGGAATAAGATGTGGTATATCACAGTGTTGTAAAATACATAGAAAACCAAAAATTAAATATGTGAAAGATTATGATGTCAAAAAGATATCAAATTATTTAGAAAATTTAGATGCAAACAATCTGTATGTTTATGATATGAACCAATATTTACCATATGGTGGATTTCAGTGAGATAATCCAGATTCTTTTGATCATGCAAGATAAATCTACACATGGAATTACATTTGAAGTAGATCTAGAATATCCAAACAATTAAAGGATTAGCATAAATATTTATCACTTGCAATAGAGAATAAGCTTGTACCTAAAACTAAAGAAAGCAAGTTGTTGACTACTCTGGCTGACAAAAATAATTATGTAGTTCGCTACAGTAATCTTAAATAATACATGTCTCTAGGAATGAATATAACAAAAATACAAGGTCTTAAAATTTAACCAATCTGACTTGTTGAAAAAGCTCATAGATTTAAATACAGAAATGAGTACTAAAACAAATCATGATTTTGAGAAAAATTTCTGCAAATCCATAAATCCAATTGTTTTTTTTTTTTTTGGCTAGGCCTTTGAAAACATGTGAAAGACAGAGGATATAAAATTAATGTCAGCTAAAGAAAAATGTGATAAACTTGTATCAAAGCCAAACATTAAAGGAAGAACTATGTCTAATAAATAATGTTGTTGCTATTCATATGAATAAGATGAAAATCACTTTTAATAAACCCATCTGTATGGACATGAGTATACTTTATTAAGTAAAGAACTGATGTATGATTTTCACAATAGAATTATAAAACCAAAATATGGAGAAAATATTGAGTTATATTATCAAGGTGTGGATAGTTATATCTACAATATAGAAACGGAAGAATTTTATAACAACATGAAATCTATGATTATCACTTTTATACAAGTGATTATCCATGTTTATGGTATTCCACAAGTAAACAAGAAAGTTTTAGGAAAAATGATGTATGAATCTAATGGAAAAAGATTGGAAGAATTCTGCTGTTTCAGAGCAAAAATATATTTTTATTAAATTGACGACAATGAGGAGAAAAAATTAAAAGGAGTGATGATATATGTTGTTAAATATAAAATAATCTTAGAAAATTATAAAGATTGTTTGTAAACAACAAGGAGCACGACAAAACAATTAATATGACTCAAAAAGAAAAATATGAAATACACAGAATTGAGGTAAACAAGAAAATATTGGGTCCTCATGATGAGAAAATATATATTTTAGAAAATAAGATACAGACATTACTAATTATTCTCATCTTCATCATAAACAATATTTAAAATTCTAATAAAAATTTTCTATATAATTGGAAGCTCTACTGAAGGAGCTTAACAATGTAAGTAGCTCTAAAGAGTTTGAAAAATAAATGAGCTCGAGGTAGCTGTTTTGTATAACATTATTGACTGTGAATATTTGAATACTAGATATGAAGAGAAAATATGTTTCAAACTAGATCAATAATTTGAAGTTATTTTGCCAGAGAGACATTTGAAAATAATTAGTAGTAGGGATTTTCAATTATTTGAAGTAGGGAATATTAAATTCAGAAAGAAGGGGATAAAGAAACATAAAAACAATAATGAAATTTATGATATGGTATTTCTAGTTTGAAAAAAATGATGTTTTTCTTTAAAATTTATTATCTTTAAATGGACATTATTAAATAGCTAAGGGAATGTGCTGGATGTCCGAATAAAAAGAAAATACTGAAGAATTTTATAAAGATAAATATCGAACAGATGGATATTGTAGAGTATGTAAAGAATGTAAAAAATATTGAGATAAACTTAAAGTTACATGTGAATGTGGTAGATGTATAGTCAAGAGTACATTAAAAAATAATTGAACAATATTAATTCGTAAGAGTCTCGCAGATGCTGAAGAAGAAAGAATTAGGAAAATTTTGGGTGTATAAGATTTAAATATAATAAGAGGGTTTGTTTCCATCGTCTTCGTATATTCGAATATTTTATACAATAAATTTTTCTTAGAAAACGTCAAGTTTTTTGTTACATGCACCATTTCAGGAAAACGGAATATTTATAAAGAAAATAGTGAGACATAATTGAAAAAGTAGGGATAGTAGTGAATAAGTGTAGATTCTGGGTAGGTTTTTTTTACAAGAAAGCGAGTGAGTGAGTGAACAAGTGAGCAAGTGAACGAGTGAGCGAGTTTTCTTATAAAAAAGAACCAGAATCTACTCTCAGTCACTTCTATTATCTCAACAATATGTACCCTAAATGGTGGATAGGACATTTTGGTAGCATTCGATAGCCAGTGAGATCAGACGATTTTATGCACTTGAATTTTTTCTTATGGGGTTATATCAAAGCCAGGGTTTATGAAATGGGACTTGAAAATCCAAATACGTTAAAAGAACGAATATGGTATGCTTGTGCATCAGTATCTGCAGAAATGTGATGAAGTGTCCATGCCAATACTGAGAGGTGCTTACATCAATGCGTCCAATAAGGCGAACATGCATTTGAGTATTTGTGTTATGAATAATGCAATTATAAAGATCTGTCAGTCCATATCATATTTTTAAAGGATCATCATTTATGGTATTCCAATATATTCATTGTTCTTTATTCCAATCACGCATATGATACTATTTATGTATTACTGCTAATTGTGAAGCACAAATTGCTGTATTATGTGTTGCTTACAAAATAGCTGTCATATGTCGATAGGCCTTGAAACAAATTCGAGCCAAGGAATCCAACTCAGCACCTCTCCTACAGAAAGCAAGTTTACTACTGATGAGCTATAGGAACAGTTATAGCTGTAGAGTGTTTGCTTTCAAGTGCTGTTCTTACGTTTAGCAGGGTCTTCTTTCTGTTGGTATATAGCTCCTTTTATCATTCTGCTTAGGCAAACATTTCAGCATCTGTGGTATCCAGCATTAACTACCATCAACGTGGCCAACCTGTTCGTTGCTATTATTGCTACTTGAATAGAATAACAATTACAGATGAATATCTGCTTACAAATATTACAGAGTCCATGGATAATTTGAGTCAGTACAAATATTTTACTAGAATAGGCCTGCAGAGTGGTTACCATCAATTGGAAGTAGTGCCAGAAGACCGACCAAAGGGTGTATTTACATTTGCATGGGGCCATTATCAGTACCTACAAGTGCTGTTTGGTCTAAAGAATGCACAGGCCATGTTTAAACAGTTTCTGAATGGCGTTTCAAGAGGTTCAAAGCCACAGCAATGCATTTATTTTGTAATGTGGTGCCAGCAACCAGGTGATAGGGCATACTCGAAGCCAAGAAGTAAATGTTAAGGAACACCCAGTGGCACTTGAATAAGGATGAGAAGAATTACTCAGTCCCAGAAGAGGAAATGTTAAGTCTGATAAATGGCTCATGTTAAGGTGTTATCTACACTCCTGGAGCGGAAGACGGCCTAACGATGTGCGGGACCGTAGCCCAGCTTCATGGAGACGGTTGCGAATGGTCCTCGCCGATACCCCAGGAGCAACAGTGTCCCTAATTTGCTGGGAAGTGGCGGTGCGGTCCCCTACGGCACTGCGTAGGATCCTACGGTCTTGGCGTGCATCCGTGCATCGCTGTGGTCCGGTCCCAGGTCGACGGGCACGTGCACCTTCCGCCGACCACTGGCGACAACATCGATGTACTGTGGAGACCTCATGCCCCACGTGTTGAGCAATTCGGCGGTACGTCCACCCGGCCTCCCGCATGCCCACAATACGCCCTCGCTCAAAGTCCGTCAACTGCACATACGGTTCACGTCCACGCTGTCGCGGCATGCTACCAGTGTTAAAGACTGCGATGGAGCTCCGTATGCCACGACAAACTGGCTGACACTGACGGCGGCGGTGCACAACTGCTGCGCAGCTAGCGCCATTCGACGGCCAACACCGCGGTTCCTGGTGTGTCCGCTGTGCCGTGCGTGTGATCATTGCTTGTACAGCCCTCTCGCAGTGTCCGGAGCAAGTATGGTGGGTCTGACACACCGGTGTCAATGTGTTCTTTTTTCCATTTCCAGGAGTGTATATGGCAATAAATTCGAAGTGTTGATATACAATATGGGGTTAAAATGGTAGGTTTAAAGGGTCCAAACGCAGGGTGACATCGTGGGTATTGAAGCTAAGTAAGTTCGACTTTGAACTGATTCACAAACCAGTGAAGAAAATGAAAAAAAAAGCAGATGGAATGATGAGGAAAACTTGCATGATAGGAACTTCTGGAATGGCAACAAGCACAGCATGCTGGCGCAAACTGCGAGCTATTCAAAACACTTCCACAGTTCGCCATTCACTATTGGTTGTTATGTAGGACAATGAGACTTGGGTCACGCATCATAGCGGCTACTGCACTGCAGCAGGAACTGTTTAAAGAAGCACTTGATCACATGTTACCTGGACATGGAGGACATAAGATATCAGATAGCTGAGTATTATTGATGGAAAGTATGGAGACAGGATGTGGACCAGAATGCGGGAAATTGTGTGCCACCAAGTATTGTGCCATGTCAGAGGTTGCCAAAGGCAACGAAACCCTCCAAGATGATTCGGATGGATATCTCAGAGCTGTTTATGTAGATGCTAGTGGGAAACTGCTAGTTCTCACTATTATAGATAATTTCTATGACATGTTGTAATGATCACCATTCCATATCAAATCAGCAAAGGAGCACAATAGCACATGTGGTGGTAAATAACCGATTACTGAAGTTTGGTATCCCTGAGATGAAGTATCATTGACCACGGTGCCAACATCATGTCAGCGCTAGTGGGACAGTTGTGACACATGCTAAACACATTTTAACTAAGAACTAGCCAATTGAATCCACAGGCTAACAGAATGGTGGAATATGTTTACCGAATGGTTGATAAGATGCTGAGATATTATGTCAGTTGTCACCATAATGATTAGGATGTTAACTTACGGTGTGTTGTGGCAGCATATAATTCGAAATTACATTACAGTAATTGTCTCTCGACACATGAGGTGTGTATAGAAAGGAATTCTATCACCTTTTGAGATTATTAAGCCAAAGCTAGGTCAATATGGGTAACATGTGCCAAACTTTGCAAGAATGTTGAAGGATGCATGGAAGGGAGTCATGAAGGCAAACACTAGGGAGTGACAGAAGAAAATAGTATGAGAAACTGCTAAATTACAAGAGCATCAGGTTGCTCAATGTGTGATGTTAACTAGCCTGTACACCCCAATGGATAAGATGAAGTTTGTCACACAGTACCAGGAATTATCTAGAGTTGTGGAAATAACGCTGCTACTGAATGCTAAATTGCATTTTCAGTGTGGACAATCATCGTCCATGTGGCTTGCATTTTCTTTTAAACACAGGTTCCTTGGTGCAAGTATGAGCACCATCACCTGGGAAGAAGGTAGGGGGGCAAAGGGGAAAAGAGAGGTGGAAACGCTCGTGCGAGCTGTATGAGAGATGCCATACAGACTGAGGTCGAGAATGCAGAGGCATAAGCTACCATTTTCTTATGACATGGATTCGCATTTTGCAAATGCTGATTGGCACCAGCTTTTTGCTGCAAATAAAAATTTGTGCAGGACTGGCCCTTGAACCTGCTTTTCACGAGCAGTTGCCTTAATCACTTTTTCTATAAGTCATATAATATTTGTTGTAGCGATAAAAATTGGAACATCAGTAACAGTTCAAGTAAATACATACCTCTTTTCATCATATTACCTTTCAAACGTTATATGTATGAGATCATATAACTAGTGTTGAACAAAATATAAATTAAAAAAGATGAAGAGGACCTTGATCCAGTGATCTACCGATTATGACTTTTTTTTCTTCGTAACCACTTTTTTCAGCTGCTACGGTATAGTGTATTCTATTTTAGAAACTAACAAACAAAAATTAAACACTAGGAGACGCTATACATCGTGTAAGATCTTTCCTGATCCCTGTTTTATTAATTTTTGTTTTACATGATTAACAAATGGCTACAATAGTAGGGCACATGGAAAAGGAAACAAATAAGGCTGCAGATGCAAAGCCATCTGTGAACAAAAATGTTTACGGAAAAATGCTTAGAAGATAAAGAGAAAAGAAGTTAAGGAAACCAGAAAGACTTGCGCCAAGGGCCACATTGTCTAGCCCTCTGAAAAACGCTCTTTCTATCTTTGGAAGGAGGACGGGGCAGATTCATCCTCTTGGGCGGTGTGGCGAAAATACTCTAAACAGTTCGCGAAAGTGATGCAATAGTGCCGATGTCGGTGAAGGGTGTAGTGTTGTATGTAGAGACGTGTCTAGAAGTCCGCCGGATTGACGATGTCGTCTCAGGAGCGGTAGTTGTTCTCCATGCCACTAACCCATGCGATTGTGTGCCACTTGAGATGAAGGAAAATTGTAGTAGTAGAACAATCTATGTTTCAGCGCATTTTGTTAGTGTGCGTTGCCTACATTAGGGGCAGGTATGCACTCAGAGGCCAACATATTGTTCCCTTTGATTGACAGGTACTTATGCTATAATTCTCCTTTGATTGGCAGGTACAAAACCTATGGTTCACCTTCGATTGACAGGTACTTATACTATTGTTCTCTTTTGGTTGACAGCTCCTTACCCTATTGTTCTGCTAAAAGGATCCTTCCTTTTGATTGACAGGTCCTTAACCCATTGTTCCACAACCCCTCATACTCCCCTCCCCCCTCAACTAACCACCAACCCACCCCCTCACCCTCACTGCTACATTACACTTACAGGTCTGAGTTATTGGAATAGTGCCTCTCACTTTTATCAATTTGGTTGATTACATACTGAAATGGATCAGTTAATTAACATCTCCCCCTCAGGTAAATCGCCTCCCCTCCCGCTCTTCCTCCCACAAATTGGCGGGAAAAAGACTCAGTTGACCTTTGTACCACCCCATGTTGCATTGTTGCCAAATTTATTCAAGATGGTGGATCCAAGATGGCGGCGATAGATTTGGCAACGTCGCAATGGCACAATGATGGGAAGATCAAATTTTAGTGGCAAGGTAGTTCAATTGGACTACCTCTACTAACCTAACCCTCCACTCCCCTCTTACCCTTCCCTACCCCAGAAAACGGCGGTAAGTTCAAATTCCAGCAGGACAATGCAACACACCACAGCTACCTCGACTAACCTAAGTCATCTGACTGCCGCCTATTTTTAGGAATTGATGGGAATAGGACCCAGCCTGTGCTGGCAGCCTTTATTTAAACAATTAGAGGCAGTACCTCCATCCAGGGTGTTCACCATTGGGTCTGGAGTCCAACTGACCTAGTACACAGTACCACCACCAGAGGGCACCGTCTCCCCTCATGTGACATAATCCAAGATGGCAGTCTGGAGGGAAAAAAATCGCGGGACAAGGACTCAGCCTGCGCTGGTCTGCTGGAGAGAGGAAGGAGTGTAATTTATTTATTTTGGGAGAATTTATTTACGGATGGATTTCATATAGTTCATTTATTACAGTGGTACAAAACACTCATTCTGACGTGCTTGGGGTCACAATATACAGTTTACAGACATGTAAACTACTCGTAAATTACCGAAATAATGCGGTACACAACATTCCGACCTGCAAGCTGCTCATAAATCACCGAAATAATGCAGTACACAGCATACAGACATGCAAGAAACTCGCAAATTGTCAAAAAATAATGCTAGTATAGCACTATGCAAACACGCTCATAATGCTTAAACAGCCAAAAATAATGCAGTGCACAAACACTCATTGCATGTAAAAATCGCTTTCGAACTATCATCAACTGCAATGTATAAGAGGCTCCAACGCGCACATGTGCCGCCGTCTTTGAAGCCACCACTGCAGCTTATGGCACCTAGCAGGTGAAAGTCACATCTACAGTTAGAGTTCTTCGAGTGTTATACTGATGTCACAGAACTCCAACAAGCGAATGCATTGCCCGCTGTGCCCTGTTCACTGGACTGCACAGGACGTTACCGCAAATGGTCCCAGGAGTCGGTACGCACCGGTGGCCCCCACAAAGTGATGATGTGGTCGTCAGCTGCCAAGCCATGCACAGGTGTCCGTTCACATCCAGCAAGCATGAGGTGGTGGCATCCCTTTAATACTTGACACCTGAGAAATTCCTGTCAAAATACATGTTCACCTAGACACCATTGCTGGCGCGATGACACATAGCTGCAATGTGGGTCCAGCACTAAGAGAGATGTTTGCATTAAGAGAGATGTTTGCATGGCAGCTATAAGGTTCTCAATGTTATACTGATGACACATGTATATGTAAATACCAGGCAAGTCCCCCCTCTGGATGCACTATAAAAATCTGTTCCAGAATAACAGTGACTGCTTTCTCCCTAGCAATCCTAATGGGACAGCCCATTCATCACTTAATTTACCAGTCAAACTGCCGCTGGTGTGGGAGCACCATCCACCATTGTTTTCTGCAAACGAGACTTCCAGCGGCAAAAAAACTATTTTGCACAGATCGCCATATTGCACTGACAGTTAAACCGTGCAAAAGTGCCCTACATACCGTAAAATACTTAAAGACTCTTAGTCAATTACACTGCTTTGTCACTGAGGACGGGAGCTTGAATATTAGAGTGTGAAACCAATCACCAACATTGCAATATATCACCATATACCGTGTCGATGTAGTAAACACACAATTCTTATCGTGCACCATACAAAATCGATCCCTTTTGCATCATTCTTATAGCTATCGACCGCCAGACACTCGAACATATACCACGAAGACAGACAGCACGGTATGTACTCCTAGCAGCACTAAATATTTTCTCGCAGCCTACAGTCAGAAGTCACCCGCTTCTGACACTTGACCAGAGTGCCCTTGGTGGTCTGAAGTTACTCTCCGAACTGTTGTACATAGACGGGTTCATTTCTACACCAATCTCCAGACTCTGGGGATTACAAGAACACATGTATTTTCACACATGGTTTGTTAGAATATTATACCATTTACATGATATTTCTCGATATCAAGCACATGGCAATACGTTTGCATAGCATTATCGCTTGCACAACATAATTCCGAAGATATAGGCTGGAAAGTACTTCTCTAGAAACTCGAAACTTGAGCTAGGTGCAGCGTGCTATAAACCATTAAGTAACTAGAAACTTACCCCATCTGCTAAGAACATTATGTGAAAACTCGGAAAAAATTGGTAAAACTGATAATGACACTTGCGAATACCGATGTCTATGATGTAACGAAATATCTCTAAGCACTATGGGACTTAGCATCTGAGCTCACCAGTCCCCTAGACTTAGAACTACTTAAATCTAAGTAACCTAAGGACATCACACACATCCATGCCCGACGCAGGATTCGAACCTGCGACTGTAGCAGCAGCGCGGTTCCGGACTGAAGCGCCTAGAACCGCTCGGCCACAGTGGCCGGCCATGATGTAACAGATTCCAAATCATCCCTATAATTTACAAAGTCAACTAAGGTGTTTCTTATGTCTAGAGAAGCAGAAAACACGTCTTTCACCTGTGAGATGCAAATGTTCTCTCAACTAAATAAAGGCGCAACAACACGTCCATATTTAATATTCTCAAATTTCCACGTGATCACGAAAGCTGTCCATCATATACTAAGTATTAGTTAGGTATTTGGCAATGTAGGGGACGACACTGTTAAGCCAGCTACATTGATGCATCCCAACAGGTCTCTCCATCTGGACAGCTCCTACCGTTAGCCAGAAACGTGAATCATACCCGCCACAGGCCATCGGCACTCCATGGCATGCATCCCCAGTAAGAGAATCATTCTAGGAAATCGGTCACATATATATTTTATCACTGTACTTACAATTAAATATTACGATCATGGTCTCAATTGGATGACATCTACAGTGAGTGAACTATGGAAATACACCCTGCTGATGAATGTAGCTCTGTAAATAGAAATATCTGTACCATTCTTATGACTTGACATACTCTTTCCTTTGCTGTCACAGCATCCCACGTCAAATCCAAACCTTTCTTACAACAGGACATAGTTATTTCCTTTGCACATGTTTGAACACACACACACACACACACACACACACACACACACACACACATACTTTATAAGCCTGATGCTCATGGCGAACTTATCATGCATAACTGATTGCTGGTGCTACGAAATAATACTGATCCAAAATCAGAGATGGGTGGCCATGTCTCGTAAGTTTTTCATGTGAGTGGTACCACTGTGTCTTAGAAAGAGAAGCGTAATCGTCTTAGAAACCGCCAGATGTCAAAAAATCCGATCGCAGCAACTAATTGTATGTTGCTGTCACAAACGGTCTTGCTTCTACATGTGCATACAAGTATCCATGTTAAAAGCTATACTGGCTTTATAAATCGAGGTATGGTATTACCTCTGAATGAAGTGTTTTTTTTCCAGACAAATACCGTGACACTGAATATATATGGTGATCGCCGGAATGTATACTATCAAACCAGCAGTGCAGTTACACGTCGCCGATGGTGCAACCTTGTAATAAAATTATCCAATTAAAAAAGTGATTCGGTTAAGAAAAGTGGTATGAAACCGGTATTTGCAACTCCCTCACGCCGCCGCCGCTAGATATTTCTCCAGTACTTGTAATTTATTCTGTCTTGATGTCATGTCAGAGGTTTGGTGATATATCGACTGGGCTATAGGCAATGTTTGATTGAGAAGGATCACAAACAGTAGATGGTGTGCTGATTGAGGTCTTAAGAAATGTACAGTAGCTTTTCAGATTTCTAGTGTTAACGCTATCCGATACAAATTCTCTCTAGGACTTGGAATCAAGGGTCTCCATTCAAGCACATACCTGCGTTGGATCCTATTGAAAAGTCCTTTAATGATTACAGCCACTAGCGAGTCATATTTCTGGCACTCTCATATCTCGAAACGAGTTACCTTTCTCGAACATACCTGCTGCAGTAAAATTCTAACGTCGTTTTAGATAGTCCCTATGCGTCTTGCAACTGCTGCCATTTCTGCAGCTTTATGCGTGTTATCGTTCCAATTTAAGTTGGAACTGAGCAGAAGTCGGAGAAAGGTATATCTACCACCTTGTGCAACCTGTGTAGAAACAGTCTAAGCTGAATTAGTGCTACAGGATTGTGTTTTGACCATTCGATGGTGTAAGGTCAGCGCCAAACGAAGCTTGTTCCTGCAACACAAGGTAGTATGTAAGTACAGAAACTGGGGGAAGGACGAGGATTTTGCTACTGCATTGTGGTGCTGCCTCAAAACTACATACAAGTAATGCTGTCCGAAGGAGATCCGTATCCTTCAGGTCCCAATCACGTCTATCACCCCAACATGCTATCTTCATTAGTCTGTACCATCCAACAGAGAAAACTATAAAAGCTACACTAATTCCGTCCGATAGAGAACTCGATAAGATTTTTACCGCACCTCACTCCTCCCATACATTGTAAACAAGTACCATTTGCGTGCTGGCATCGAGCACATGTGACGATCCTATTAAATATACAGGTATTGATCCATTGCACAGACCAGTCTAAAGTTGCATCGTCTATACTGTTGGAGGATGACCGTATCCCGCAAATTATGCAATAAGTCGCAAGAGACGCTCCCTGTGACGCTGTGCCGTTGTTTGAAACATTGTTTTTTTCCGCTGTAAAACACTTTGTACATTGCCATACATTTTGATTTTTCGCCTTGACTTCAAGGTCTGTGTCAGGTTCTAAACTGACATTAACACGTTCTGATCCAATGCTTCTCATAGAAAACTAGACATCGCACAGTATAGGTCACACGCACTGCATGACACTAGAACAATGCTTTAAAATTGATAGCGTAGTTGATTTACGTAAAATGCTTCGAACTCCACCCGTCTGGAGCTCCATTATGCATAAAAACCAACCGTTTGTGGTTCTTCTTATCTGGCTGCTATCACATCACAACACTTACAAATCTACTACTATACACTGATAAGGGGTGCTAACCTCCTCAACATGGGCGGGCCTCGAGAAATCTTGTGCACTTGGATGGGCGAGGGCTCGGCAAGCTCCATTTATTCACGAGACGCGGAATGTAGCGGTCTACTTCTGGTCAGCTGTAGATTAAATCGGTAAAGGCGCTGCAGAGCCTTACATTCATCCTATCCAGCACTGGCTGAGTCCTTTTCCCATCAATTCCTCGGAAGAGGTGGCGGTCGGATGACTTAGGTTAGTGGAGGTAGCCCAAGTGCACTTTTTTCCCACCATTTTCTAATGTCAGTGGAGGTAGCCATAGTGTGTTGCATTATCCTGCTGGAACTTGAACTTCCCGCCATTTTCTAGGGGAGGGAAGGAGAGGAGGGAGGGGAAGGGCTTAGGTTAGTGGAGGTAGTCCAATTTCCTTGCCCAAATTTGAACTTACTGCCATGACATTATTGCGATGTTGCAATATCTACTGTCACCATCTCGGATCCGCCATCTTGAATAAATTTGGCAACAATGCAACATGGGGTGGTACAAAGGTCAACTGTGTCTTTTCCCCCACCAATTTGTGGGAGGAAGGGTGTGACAGAAGAGGGTTTACGAGAGGGGGAGAGGTTAATTAATTCATCAATTTAATTAAGTAGTTTATCAGATTGATCAGAGTAAGAGGGGCTATTTCAATAACTCAGACCTGAAAGTGTACCTACAGCAGCGAGGGGGATGGGGTGGGTAGGAGGTTTCCTGAGGGTGGAGGAGAGTAGGAGGGGGTGGGGGAACAATAGGTTAAGGACCTGTCAGTCAAAAGGAAGCAGCCTTTTAGCAGAGCAATAGGTTGAGGAGCTGTCAATCAAAGGAGAACAATAGATTTAGTACCTGTCAAACAAAAGAGAACAATAGGTTTGCCCATGAGTGCATACCTGCCTCTGATGTAGGCAACCTGCACTGACAAAATCTGCTGAAACATAGTGTCTTCTACTACTGATGCGATAGTGTCGATGTCGGCGAAGGGTGTAGTGTTGTACTTCGAGATGTGTCCAGAAGCCTGCCCATCGACGATGTTGTCCCAGGAGAGGAAATTGATGGCCATGCCACTGCCCCATGTGATTCTGTGACAGTTGAGATGATGGAAAACAGGTCATGTCAGGATACATCAGCATAGTATTGGAGATGTGATGTGGGGGTACTTGTAGGCAGAAGGCTACGATCATCTAGTATGAGATGGCTATGCCTACCGATGCAATCCTAGTTGGTGTGCCCCTGGCACTGGGATGGCCCAAAAGTCTTCAAGTATCGCTGCAGTCTTCAGTCTACCTAATAATACCCTATGACTAATTTCTACTGTACTAACCCATCCTATGTCAAGATTGGTGCAATTGTCAAATCAGGTGTTTGGTACACCGCTTCCCAAAGTGCAGATTGTGATAGATACCAACCATAACGGCGGTTGGCCAGTCCATGCCATGGCAGTATGGGATGGGTGTGACTAGGTGTACATCTCATGTTTTGCTAATTGTGGCGATTATACCTCAAGTATTCCTGAAGAACCTTGAGTAATATCTTGTTGGCCATGTTATTTAAGATTTGAAATGTACCCTCTTGCTGTAATAAGTTGAAAGTGTCATTACTGGGTAACTTGTGCCGTAATGCAGCTGCCACGTCATCTTGCAGGGGCACTCGAAAATTATGTGATCAGTGGTTCCCTTCTGTGCTCCAGAGTCAAACGAAGATGTAGCCTTTCTCCCAAACCGGCATAAATATGCTGGATATTGTCCATGGCCAGTGAGAAAGTGTAATAATCCCCTCATTGGTTTGACTTACCTCATAGTTAACAGTTCCCTAACATCTGGCAGGAGTTGAAACATTCTTCTTCTGGTATTTTCAACCTTTCATGATTCTTGTCATAATTCTATCCCCTTTCTTTTAATTGACTTCTTATCCCCTACTTGAACACCCATAATTTCCCTTGCCTTTCCGGTTTCCCCCGTTTTAACCCAGAACCATGTGGCTTGCTCCCTGATTTTGATGTCTAGGTGACAAAGTCCTCCTAGCGATGTCCTATAGTTCTCTACCCAACGTAAAAAGATATTCCTTTGCACCCTTCTCATGGCCATAGCAGGCACGACCCTCGTGAGCCTGTGTGCCCAGCTTTCTGAACCGTAACCCACAACGGATGTCAGTGTACTACTGTGATAAAGTTTAATTAGCTCCGGTAGTAAATGGAATCTCTTGTTACCAATACCTTTAAAGTTATTGAGCACTTCTAAGGCTCTCTGGGTTACAGTCTCAATGTGCTTTGTGAAGTTCTACCTGTCATCGATGATGGCTCTTAGGTACCATACCTCTCTACGCTGAAGAACTGGTGAGCCCTCAAATGTCACAGTCGGGTTACTTACAAGTTGCCTTTTTAGAAGAAGATAAGTAGATTTAGTGGGAGTGTGTTAGTCTTCTGGCACCATTCCTGTAATAATTGCATAGCTCTTTCAATCCTTGGCTCTAAATCCTCGTGGCTAAGGCCACGGACCAGCAGGAAGAGGTCGTCTGCATAGGGTATTACCTCTAGCACATCCTCACTCTGCTGCATACTATCTAATAATGGCTCCATACAGATGTTCCAGAAAAGTGGCTCCAATACAGAGCCCTGGGGGCACACCTTTGTTATTGTTTTCCTGACTCTCCCGCTGTGGGATGATAGCTAGACCTCCAGATACTCACAATAGCTCCTCAGACAACTGTATAGTGGCCCTGGACACTCTTTCTCCCGCAGACAGTAGAAGAGCGAAGGCCACCACAGATGGTCGAAGGAGTCACTGATATCCACCATGATGTCAATGGTGTACGTGTATAGGGTTGAGCAACAGACCTCAGCTGCCAGGGTGACTGTGTCAGATGCTGACCAGCCAGGACTAAAGGTGAACTGCCCGTCACCCATGCCTCCCAGCGCTCTGTGAGCTGCCAGTCTATCAGCCAGTAATTTTTTAAAGAGTTTTCCCAGAACACCCAGTAGGCTAAAGGGCCTATACGATTTTGCTTCTGTTGTGTCCCTGTGTCGTCCCTTCTTAATGATGACCACACTTGCCTTTTTCCATATTTTTGGGAATTTATGCAGCCTAAGGAATTCATTGTATAAATTTGGCAAATTTTGTCACTAACTGGGGGGCGAGGAACTGCACCACCTCTGTAACAATGCCGTCTGGCCCAATAGGTTTCACCTTCTTTAAAGATTTGATCTGAGCAGCCACCTCCTTCTGGAAAGGAATATACCGTCCTTTCGTTCATGTAAACTGCGCTGTCCTCTTCTCTTACTTGGCACTGACCCTCTGTTTCCCTTTCTTCGCTATCATCAAGTAGCAGGGACCACAGGAGAACCTCAGCAGTTTCCTGCCAGGATTCGGTCATCCTATCTCCGCACCTACTCCCCAAGCATCAATAGCCAATTGATTAAGTACATACGGCTCCTAGCTTTGGAGCCTCATTGCTCGAAGCTCCCGCTGAAAAGTCTCTTTCAGCTCTGTTTTTATCACCACATGACACTCCGCTGGTAGTGCCACCTCACCCTTATGACAGACTGGCGCATCTACTCTGGATCGGCAGACGATGGTGACGGAGACGCTGCAACGGCTCTCCCCCTGGTCGGTACAGTTGCCTTCACCACTCTTGTGATTGCCCTCACTCGTTCCTTGTCGTACTCGTCTACATTATCCTTACATTCTGGAAATGCAAGGCTGTCGCCCTACCTAGCAAGGCACTCGCAATCAATCCTGTTATAGTTTAAATGAAATTGTGGTGGTCTTATCATGTACTTTCCAATTGTTTACTGTATTTATAGCACTAGGCGTCGCAAGTGTAATCTCAATGTTCCTGACTTCATCCCCTCCTGCGATGTCGGTGGGGGGATTACCAGGCCTATTGGCCACCACAAGTTGCATGGGCATAATTGTCTCCTCTATCTTGCTTCCATTTACATCTCTTGTGCCACTAAACCATAGGGGGGAGGGGGGATTTGGCGTTCATGTCTGCTGTGACAACTTCCTTATGGCCCACAACGGCGTTGACACCCTAGTGAGGTGTTCCAGGTGCTCTTCTATTTCATGACCATACTGAAAGTATATACTGACCATGAATAGCACCCCAACTAGTGACTGTATCTCCATGACATTACAGTGACTGATCGACAGTTGTGAAAGGACTTTTACTCATAGTGCTTTGTCAGTTGCAATTACTGCCGCTCTTGGATTGTCCCTACTGTAGATCACTTTCCATGTTGCGGCTGCTAAAACAATTCACCCAGCTTGGGAGTATGGCTCCTGGAGGTAGAGCACATCTAGTCTCCTCTCCTCCACCACCCTTTGCAGCTCTTGCATTATAAGTCTGCTGTTGTGTGCATTCAGTTGACCAGTATTTACTATATACATGATGGAAAATAGGTACAGATATGACTTTCCGGCAAATTTTTCCGCGAATCGAACGCAATGCGCCCATTGCCACTCTGTATATATATCTCGTCTAGGTTGAATTCTTCTACTCGTCTTTCAAAAGATTTTATGTCTAGGTCTCTCTGGGCTCCAAAGTGAGTGGGCAGATTCATAGACTTAAGCTGTATTCTGTCCACAGCTTTCATTACCGAGAAGGTTACTTTTCTTCCTTATCTGTGACCTATCCAGACGACATGCCGCAAAGCAAGTGGTCAGGACCGCCAGCTTCTCCAATCTGACAAGTTGCCTGGCGAACTCTAAGTTAGGGCATAGCCTGACTGGGTCCACAGGTGGCACTCTGACAGGAGAAGCGTCCCGCATAGATGGGAGCACGTTAGTGCTAGATTCTGTACTGTCCTGTATCTCATATCGACCTTCCCTGCACATTTCACCTCTCTGCACCACCACCGGTCAGCGAACCACCGTGGGACGCCTTTGCTGCCGCTCATGGTCTTCAATCAGCCTAAGTCCCTGGCTTTGGAGGGAGGGAGTTCCACATGGAGCTGCTGGTTCTGTCTGGACACCAATGTCCACCATTTCAGTTGTCATACTTTGAATCCCCGAAAGCGTCCTGAGGAATTCCTTAAATTTACTTGCTCTCTCTGCATCCCTCCTTCTTCTGCTCGATGACTTCTCTTTGGAACCCTGTTTGCATTTATGGCTTCAGCCATAGTAGATTCTGGAGATTAGTTGCTGCTCCAGCATTTTGTATGTAGGGCAGTTCCTTCTTAGCTTGAAGTCTTTTCTGAAAGTTTCGTCATCTACATTGTCAAAATTTTGTTGCCTGATCATGTCATACAATTCTTCATCCTATATCACAGTTGGTAAATGTGATTACGATTAAAGGGTTCTGTCTTTTTGGCAGTTCGCATTTTATGGCTTTACATAACTTTTGGTTACTCAGCAGCTTTTTTTATCTTCCTCAGTCGCCACATCTACTGTCAGGAATTCTTTGTTGTAATTTTTTTCTGAACTTTCTTTACATCCTAGCCAGACAGAGATCTTCAGAGGACATTGTACATGAAATTCCTTGAAATCTGACATTTTCTGTTTTCTACTTCATAATGTACTTTGGGCTTTCCTAAACATTTTGGTATATAATACATTAAGATCAGACAATTGTGACACCTTCAAATAATAGTTTGAATGTTGACATGTGACTGCCAAATTTCGTGACTACTAGAGTACTGCCACAATTGAGCAGTCATATATTGGGAACTACTGAGTCTAGGAGGCTGTGAATACCTTTGTTTTGTGCATACTGCTATGTCTCAGAAGTTTGCATTCTTAGCTTCTAAAGAAGTATTTACATGGGAAGACCCAGAATGTGAAGAGTCCTTCAATATTGTTGTATGGTGTTGTGTGCCTATAAATGTATTTGTTGGCCTTGTGACTCTAAAGTCAGCACTGCCTGATGCTGTAATAACTTTTAATGGTGGGAACTACGAAAGATGTAAGATTCTGGAGAAGTTAGGGGTAAGATTTGGACAGAACACAGCTAAAGGACTGCAGGAACTGGATGAGCTTCGTGTAGGTGAAGCAGAGTTAACTGCTCAGCAAATGACAAAAGAAGCAAGAAAGAAAAGGACTACGCAAGCACTGGGCTGTTGTGACACTGAAGAAGACACAGACTACGGGCCAGGGCAGTTCTAGTGCATAAAAGGCGTAGAAATGTAAGTCTGTACAAGAATTTGTTATAAAAAAGTTTTAAACTTCAATATCTCCGAGCTACATTTTTTGCAATAAATGACCCATTTTCTAAAAAAGTACTGATGTTAGAGACGTGAAATTTTCACAGTATGCCAAATGTGAGATTCGACACATATAGAGCTAGAATAATTAAAATATCATAAGTTGTTTTGTTTTTATGTCCATTTATTTACAAAATTCTGTCAAAAAAATTTAGTGTTTGAAAAAATAGGATAACATGCCTCACAATACAATTTTAGTAATAATTATAGTTCAGTGTATCTAGAAAGGTGCATTCAATAATTATGGAAAATTATAAGTTGGTGTCTTAAAAACTTTCCAAGATAATGGTTCACAAAATTAGATAGTTTAACATTGGCGGCATAGGGCATACAGTGTCTCCTTAAAACGACAGCCATGTCCGGCCGCTTGGTGGCAAAGCAGTTGTTTCTTTGGTGGTTTGTGCTTTGGATGCCTCTTGTTCTGCCACTCCCGCCCAGGTCTTCATCTCTCATTTTCTCTCTCTAAATCTTCCAGGTGGTCCTCGAGCCTCACATTAGCAATGGCCCATGCCACTAACTCAATTTTGATGGCCTGCAACACAGCCTGGATAATTTTGCCGTTTCTGAGATTTTGATCTAGCTATTGAGCTATCTTGGCATGTCTGTTAACAATGCTCTCATCCATCGCCTGTCCCAAGTCCTCTTGTGACGACATGTGATCAGACATCATAGATGTTGGGGGCGCACATGGATCACTTGTCTCATCATTAGAACCCATAATTGCAGTACACAAGCAAAAGATTGGGAGCTCATCTCTTACCTCGGACTGGCTCATATGGTGTGGGGGCCTGCCCACCAACCTTGCCCCAAGGTCAAGGGCAGCCCTGAGCCGTTGCGTTCAGCACGCCGTCGCCAGCATACTGGGCCTCTCAATGGCCCCATCACACACGCTTTCATTCAGCACGCCTCGGCAAGTACATCATGCACTCTGGAGAGGTGGATACACTCCTCACCCTTCGCCATCTACCAGCCCGAGCTTCCACCTGATGGCCATGGATCCACTTCTACTCAGATGGTGAGCCAGTCACCCAGTCGCTCAGTGGTCTGGACCCAGCTAACCTGGCCCAGGTGATGTCATCACCTCCTGGTTGTGCAGAGGTACTGCAAAGCATCCTTGCCAACTTGCGCTGAGATCCCACGCCAGCAAATGGGATTGGAGGCATGCAGAGTACTTTATGTTCTATGCTCCGTGTGAAGAGAGAGAGAAACAACAGCTACTTAGCACAGTGGAGTCGCTCACAAGGTGAGCAACAACCCTCGGCCCAGCAGCCCACTCAAATGGTTCAAATGGCTCTGAGCATTATGGGACTTAACTTCAGAGGTCATCAGTCCCCTAGAACTTGGAACTAATTAAACCTATCTAACATAAGGACATCACACACATCCATGCCAGAGGCAGGATTCGAACCTGAGGCTGTAGTGGTCAGCAGCCCACTCAACCCTCTCCCCAAGAGACAGATGGCTGTGTCCCTTAAGACACAACTCCCCCTGCACCAGGCACACTTTGCCTTTGCCTTGAGTTGGGGGATTTTATCGTTGCTCGAGATGCAGGGAACAGTGGCTGCCAGGCAGTTCTGTGGTCAGACCAACGATGCACAGCGCCCTCCCTACGTCACACTCAACCTGAAGGGACAGATCTTGATCCCTAGACACAGCTCCCCCTCTGCCATGCACCCTTTGCTTTCACATCGGGTTGGATCGCAGCTCTTCCTTCTGACATGAGGCAATGTCTGGGTGGGCCCATGAAATGCCAAGCTTGATGTCTGGCACCATGGGAAGGCGGAAAGAGCTACTTGGGAAGGAGAGGCTATGTGTGATGCATCAGTTCCCATGTGAGGCTTGTCACTGGCTCGACCGACCCTGAACTGATACGTTGAGGTGTCAGACTCCGTGCCTTACAGTGTGCCAGTAGTGGGGTAGTGGGCAGGGCTGCACCAAGCGCACTGTACAAGCGACCAGGGAACAGCTAGCTTCTGCCCATACTCAACCCATCTGACCTCACATCATACTCGACATTGTGCTTGAGGCACAGGGGTGAGTCCACCAGCACGATGCGATGCAGTTTTTGTCATGTAGTATATTTGCCGTTGACGAGAAGGTACGATGTTGTGGTACTGTCAGTTTTGTGGTGTAGTTGATGGATCGTTTTCCAAGCTGTAGGCCATGGAATCTGGCGGTGGTGTGCTCCGACGGGGTTTCGGGGTGAAGATGGTTGGAAATGGCAATAGATGTCATGGATGGTCTTCTTCCTGGTCCTGGGGAACCCGGTGCATACGTAGGTGTATTCAAAAAAGAACTGACCAACGTGGGACATTTGAGACAGGATATATACCAATGACATCGAAGGGCATTTCGAAATAGGTGCGAACTTGTTAGTGAATATTCCAGTAAAAGTAATATCCTGAGTCTTCCACAACTGGAGCATAGAACTGGTGTAAAGTGCCATGGTCTTAGCTCTCACATTAACCAAGGTGATGCTACGGTTTCAGGTTCGAATCCTGCCTTGGGCATGAATGTGTGTGATGTCCTTAGGTTAGTTAGGTTTAAGTAGTTCTAAGTTCTAGGGGACTTATGACCACAGCAGTTGAGTCCCATAGTGCTCAGAGCCATTTGAACCAACCAAGGTGAGAACATCAACCCACTACAGTAAGGTGAGGGCACCTATTGGACTTTGAAGATATGTTCAGAACATATAAAATACCAGAAAGCTCTCTGCACTCTGTCTGCTATTGTCACAGTAATGAGCAGAATCTGCATGATGTGAGTTATCCAGGCTGGTAGGTATGTTCTGACAAAGGTGACCATCTGGTTGCCTGGATGTATTTCAGTAGTGCCTGAAAATTGATCACCGAGGTACAGCAAATGTCTCGTGAGTACATCACTCTAAGACACCAGAGGCTATCCAACAGTTGAAAGGGGACTATGTTTTCTGTGAGAAGGCCATGGCTGATCTTCATGGCGCATAATTTTGCGACGTTCATGGCACTTCCTGCCCCTGCACTGTAACGAGTAATCCATTGCATCGTAGCTTGTACTTCAGCCACTGAACATACGATAAGGGTCAAGTCGTCCACATAGACACAGCAGTTGAATGTGTGCATTGGACGTCACTTTGGCACTAATGAGGGTTTTTGCCATGGTGTCTAGTGTACAATGGATCTCCTGGGGAACCTTGGCAATAGCCTCTGCACTGGCCAATACTTTTTGACAGAGATGTCTGCAGTGCGTTGTGAAGGTATCAGTGATGGGAGCTTGAGATGTCAGCCATCGTCCATCAGGTACGTCTAAAGTTGAGATCAAGGCCTGTCAGTATTGGGACAAGGCTGCTCTCATTCCAAACTACCGTTATCCAAGATGACGCCGATGACGTCATCCAATATGGCGGCCATGACGTTAATCACGATGTCGGATTTTGGCGGGAAGATAGGACATGTGCCATACGTCCACTAACCTAACACCCTCCCCGTCAAAAAAAATGGTGCTAAGTTCAAATTCCTAAAGGATAATGCATCACGCAATGCTTATTTCTACTACGCAAAGAAAATCGCAGGAAGATAGGACACTTGGCCTACATCCACTAACCTAAGTATTTGTGGGAAAAAGGACTTATCTTTATTATTTAACCAATTTCAAGCAGTTGTGTTCGCCACTGGTTCTGGACTCCAACTGGCTTAATTCACATCAGTGCCATCAGAGGGCGCTCGCCTGACGTCAGATCATGACGCAAGTACTGTTACACAAGATGGCCACACCCAGTGTGTTCACCACTGGGTCCAGAGACCAAATGACTTAGTTCATATCGTGCTCTCCTGACATCAGATCATGATGCTAGGGAGAGTAAGGAAGGAGTGCACTCTATTTAATTTTGGAACATTTTTTGTAGTGATCGAATATATTTATAAGACTGACGCAAAACACTCGCCGTCTTATGCCTGGGATCACAATACACAGTCTATAAACACGCAAACAACTCCTAATTTACGCACATAATTTAAGTACAAGCATTCAGACTCCTCCTAAATAATTGAGCGGTTATGTCTAAACACGCTCAGTACTCGTAAATTATCCAAATAGCTCATAGCACAGCCTACAGACCTGCTCGCAAAATATTCAATCAACGCGTGCAAGCACCCTCCGTCACATCCTGCCCACAGCCCCAATGGCGTGGCACGGACCTCAGCTGGCAAACCACGCACAAGCCCTACGCCAGGGTGGCACTAGCGGCCACATCTCATTCGTTCTTCATTTCTGAAAAATTCCTCTCCAAATACATGTTCACCTAGACATACGTGCTGAGACGATCGGGCGGCAGGGCAACTGCGGGCTGCAGCCGAACGCAGGTGAAATTTGTATGTAGACGCCATTGATGACCAGGGGATTATACAGGGTGTTACAAAAAGGTACGGCCAAACTTTCAGAAAACATTTCTCACACACAAAGAAAGAAAATATGTTATGTGGACATGTGTCCGGAAACGCTTACTTTCCACGTTAGAGCTCATTTTATTACTTCTCTTCAAATCACATTAATCATGGAATGGAAACACACAGCAACAGATCGTACCAACGTGACTTCAAACACTTTGTTACAGGAAATGTTCAAAATGTCCTCCGTTAGCGAGGATACATGCATCCACCCTCCGTCGCATGGAATCCCTGATGCGCTGATGCACCTCTGGAGAATGGCGTATTGTATCCCACCCGTCCACAATACGAGCACGAAGAGTCTCTACATTTGGTACCGGGGTCGCGTAGACGAGAGCTTTCAAATGTCCCCATAAATGAAAGTCAAGAGTGTTGAGGTCAGGAGAGCGTGGAGGCCATGGAATTTGTTCGCCTCTACCAATCCATCGGTCACCGAATCTGTTGTTGAGAAGCGTACGAACACTTCTACTGAAATGTGCAGGAGCTCCATCGTGCATGAACCACATGTTGTGTCGTACTTGTAAAGGCACATGTGCTAGCAGCACAGGTAGAGTATCCCGTATGAAGTCATGATAACGTGCTCCACTGAGCGTAGGTGGAAGACATGGGGCCCAATCAAGACATCACCAACGATGCCTGCCCAAACGTTCACAGACAATCTGTGTTGATGACGTGATTGCACAATTGCGTGCGGATTCTCGTCAGCCCACACATGTTGATTGTGAAAATTTACAATTTGATCACGTTGGAATGAAGCCTCATCCGTAAAGAGAACATTTGCATTGAAATGAGGATTGACACATTGTTGGATGAACCATTCGCAGAAGTTTACCCGTGGAGGCCATCAGCTGCTGATAGTGCCTGCACACGCTATACATGGTACGGAAACAACTGGTTCTCCCGTAGCACTCTCCATGTAGTGACGTGGTCAACGTTACCTTGTACAGCAGCAACTTCTCTGACGCTGACATTAGGGTTATCGTCAACTGCACGAAGAATTGCCTCGTCCATTGCAGGTGTCCTCGTCGTTCTAGGTCTTCCCCAGTCGCGAGTCATGGGCTGGAATGTTCCGTGCTCCCTAAGACGCCGATCAGTTGCTTCGAACGTCTTCTTGTCGGGACACCTTCGTTCTGGAAATCTGTCTCGATACAAACGTACCGCGCCATGGTTATTGCCCCTTGCTAATCCATACATCAAATGGGCATCTGCCAACTCCGCATTTGTAAACATTGCGCTGACTGCAAAACCACGTTCTTCATGAGCACTAACCTGCTGATGCTACGTACTGATGTGCTTGATGCTAGTACTGTAGAGCAATGAGTCGCATGTCAACACAAGCACCGAAGTCAACATTACCTTCCTTCAATTGGGCCAACTGGCGGTGAATCGAGGAAGTGCAGTACATACTACCGAAACTAAAATGAGCTCTAACATGAAAATCAAGCGTTTCCAGACACATGTCCACATAACATCGTTTCTTTATTTGTGTGTGAGGAATTTGTGTTGGAAGAAATGTTTCGTGAAAGTTTGGCCGTACGTTCTTGTAACACCCTGTATACACAGGGCGCGTGGGGCGTTCGTCACTACCCTCGCTCTAACTGCGGTCTGCCGAAGACGCTGCAGAATTCCATTCCAATATAGCAGAACCTGCCTTCTCCTTAGCGATTTTAACGGATCATATGTCACGTTTGACTGACGCTTCACCACGTGTAGCTACATACCATCGCAAACGCATCTATCGACGTTATCAATCTTATACTCAAGTCACATTGCTATCTAAAATAACAACCAAGTCTAACTCTAGTAAAATCCATAGCCTCCAGAAATACTTAACGTACACTTTTGTTCTAGTTTTCGTCATCTCTCAGCTTTTATGCACTGAAATGCATGCCCCAACAGAACCTCGTTACGAAAATAACGCACAATAACGTCCAATGCAGTGTTCCTCGCGGACCTAGCGTGATACCCGTCCCATCACGTGATACGCATCCTGCTCTCAACATAAGCAAATGTTCGCACAGCTATGTAGACGACCCCATATCACAGTAAAAACCATGTTAATGAATCCAACATTATTATTTGCTCTAATCCAGTTTACTCGCAGAGTTACTGATGCCGCCAGTGTCGAAGCACCATCCACCTATTCTTTCTCGGACTTCCAGCGGTTATTTTACACAGATCGCTCAAATGCATTGACAGTTAAAACCGCAAAATTCTCTCCACATTATCAAATACATACCAGACTCACAAGAATATTGGAAGCCAGGAACATATTTACCATTGTAACTACAATTAAATATCACGATTACTGCTACACTCTGACACAAATCATTGTACAGGTAATCTCTCCTCTTGGCTTCTGTGGTTCAGTATCTATAGCGCATATAATTCTCCACTTAAAAACTCTATCTCATACCCTTGTTGTTATCAATCTCCTCAGTCTATACATCCCTCATGATAGGACACACAGTCACCCTCTCTTGTCATGCAGTAACATAGACTATACTAACTTTACAATGCAATATACAGGGTGAGTCACCTAACGTTGCCGCTGGATGTATTTCGTAAACCACATCAAATACTGACGAACCGATTCCACAGACCGAATGTGAGGAGAGGGACTAGTGTAATTGTTTAATACAAACCATGCAAAAATGCACGGAAGTATGTTTTTTAACACAAACCTACGTTTTTTTAAATGGAACCACGTTAGTTTTGTTTGCACATATGAACATATAAACAAATACGTAATCAGTGCCGTTTGTAGCATTGTAAAATGGTAATTACATCCGGAGATATTGTAACCTAAAGTTGACGCTTGAAACCTCCGACGTTCAATTGCATGTTGTAACAAACACGGGCCACGGTCGGCGATCAGCATCTGCAGGGACATGTTTACGATGACGGCCGTGTTTACGAGTGTGCCTGTAGTGCACTGTTGTGGTTTGGTCTAGCTGTCGCAGTGTCCGCATGTAGCGCTTGCTGCTATTGTTATTCTGCATTCGTCTCCGCACGCAGACCAACTGTAGTACCGTGTTACCAGACGTCTGTGATAGTGTAGTGTTGTAGGAACTGTGACCATGGTGTATTCGAACTCTGAAAAGGCGGAGATGATACTCATCTATGGCGAGTGTCGACGAAATGTTGCTGAAGCCTGCAGGGTCTATGCAGAACGGTACGCGGACAGAGAGCATCCAACGTGCCGCACATTGCAAAATATCTACCGCCAACTGTATGCAACAGGTATGGTCGTAGCACGCAAAGGGTCTGTAACAGGCCCGTCACAGGAGAAGCGGGTGCAGTTGGTGTGTTTGCTGCTGTTGCCATGAACCCACACATGACTACACGGGACATTGCAAGAGCCGGTGGACTGAGTCAAAGTAATGTCATGCTCATACTGCATCGTCACCGCTTTCACCCGTTTCATGTGTCGCTACATCAGCAATTACATGGTGATGACTTTAATTATCGAGTGCAATTCTGTCAATGGGCATTAACAGAGAATGCGTTGCAGTTCTACCTGTTTACCGATGAAGCGGGTTTCACAAACCACGGGGCAGTGAATGTACGGAACATGCATTACTGGTCCGTGGACAAACATCGCTGGCTCAGACAGGTAGAGCGACAGCGACCGTGGACTGTAAATGTACGTAATTCGATGCTCTCCGATACACACGATCGAACAGCGGAGGAGTGGTACTCGAGCGTCAACTTTAGGTTACAATATTTCCGGATGTAATTAACATTTTACAATGCAACAAACGGCACTGATTACGTATTTGTTTATACGTTCAGATGTGCTAACAAAACTGACGGGGTTCCATTTAAAAAAACGTAGGTTTGTGTTAAAAAACATACTTCCGTGCATTTTTTATGGTTTGTATTAACCAGTTACACTAGCCCCTCTCCTCACGTTCGGTCTGTGGAATCGATTCGTCAGTATTTGATATGGTTTACGAAATATATCCAGCGGTAATGTTAGGTGACTCACCCTGTATACATATTTTACACAATGCAACCCATACTTACTTTACAATACAATATACACACATTTTAGACAAACACTGTAGTTATCTTTTATATCTCTACAGCACTCGAAAAAATTATCGTACACCTACACTCACACAGTCTATATGTCACGATTCCCCCCCCCCCCCTCCCCCTCCCAGTCATAGGTAAGCACCGTCAGCCTTTTCTTTCTTTCTACAGACGCGACATTATGTGGTAATAAACTTCTTTACACTGATCGCCACTTCGCACCGACAACCAAACCTCCCAAAGTGCGATACATATCGTCAAATACGTAAAGACACCTACTCACTTACACTCTCCTCCCACTGTCGCCAGGAGCTTGAATATTAGTGCGTGAAACCGATCTCCAAATCAGCAATACATCAACACGTACCATGTCGATGTAGGAAACATAGAATTCCTATCCTACACCATACAAAATTAACCCATTTAGATCAGAATGCCTTCATGAAATAGAAGTCACTCTCAGAACTGATGTACAAAGACCCCTCTGTACAAACGCGCTATTGTTTCTGGTCTAGACCTGTCTGCGTGCTTGCGTGTCTACAGACATCTCCAGACTCTGGTATTACAAGAACACACCTATTTTCGCCATAATACTACATCATTTTCGCCGTGTTTCTCAATATCAAGCAAACAGCAGTAGCCTACCGATCGCTAGCGCAAAATAATTCCGAAGATATATACGGGAAATTATTTCTCTACAAAACCCAAACTTAAGCGCAGTGCAGCATGCTGTGCCACTAAATCACCCAGATAATTTACAAGCCAACTAAGGTTTTTCCCATGACTCCAGAACAGGCAAACGCGTATTCCACGCACCACAATCGATCTTCCCTTAACTAATAAATGCGCCAAATGTGCAGAAGCAGTCAACCGAACAATTTACACGGGAGGGAATAACGCTCCACCGCAAACGCACCATTTTCTCAAATTTCCACTTGATCACGAAAGCCGCCCAACACATATTAAGTATTAGTTAGTTATTCAGTCATGCAGAGGACTGCAAAGTTAACTCTTATACATTATATAACACTCCAACAGGCCTCTGCATTCGGAAGACTGCTGCCGTTAACGGCGAACGTATATCAATACCACCACAGACTTTACATACACCGAAACATTCTAGAAAATCGGCCGCATATATCTTCTATCATTATACTTACAATTAAATGTTACTCAATACCCAAGCGTGTCAAGGCCGTTATTACGGCCAGAGGTGGTTGTTCTGTGTACTGATTTCTCAGGATCTATGCACGCAAATTGCGTGAAAATGTAATCACATGTCAGCTCTAGTATAATATATTTGTCTAATGAATACCCGTTTATCATCTGCATTTCTTCTTGGTGTAGCAATTTTAATGGCCAGTAGTGTATATGCGCTATAGATACTGAAGCACAGTCGTGAAGAGGAGAGATTATCTGTACATTGATAGGTATCAGACTATAGCAGTAATCGTAATATTTAATTGTAGTTACAGTAGTAAATATCTTCCCGGCTTGCAATATTCTTGTGAATCTGGCATGTATTTGACAATGTGGAGTGAATTTTACGTGTTTACGTGTTTAACTGTCAATGCAATTTAGCGATTGTGTAAAATATCCGCTGAGAGCCCTAGAAAGAATAGGTGGATGGTGCTTCAATACCAGTGACATCAGTAATTCAGCGAGTAAAATCAGCAAGACCAATTGATAATTTTGGATCCATTAACATGCTTTGTGCTGGGAAATGGGAGCCTCTACATAGCTGTGCGAACATTTGCGTATGTTGAGAGCAGGATAGTTATCACATGATGGGGTGGGTATCACATTAGGTCTGCGAGGAAGGCTGCATTGGACGTTATTGTGTTATTTTCGTAACTGGGATGGGGGGTGCGGAGAAGAGTCATTGTAGTTCCCTTTCCCCGATTATCGTCACAACTAAGGCTGACCATGATGTATGTCTTAATGTTAGCAGTGCTGGGGTAGTGGTAGGTTGTTGTTGATGTGGTGGTCCTCAGTCCAAAGACTAGTGTGACGCAGCTCTCCCTGCTATTCAATCCTATGCAAGCTTCTTCATCTCCGAATAACTACTGCAACCTACATCCTTGTGAATCTGCGTAGTGTATTCATCTCTTGGTCTCCCTCTACGATTTTTACCCTCCAATACTAAATTGGTGGTCCTTTGATACCTCAGAACGTGTACTACCAAACGATCCCTTCCTCTAGTCAAGTTGTGCCACAAATTCCTCTTCTCCCCAATTCTATTCAGTACCTCCTCATTAGTTATGTGGTCTACCCATCTAATCTTCAGCATTCTTCGGTAGCACCATATTTCGAATGCATCTATTCTCTTCTTGTCTAAACTATTTATCGTCCATGATTCACTTCCATACCTGGCTACACTCCATAAAAATACTTTCAGAAAAGACTGCCTGACACTTAAATCTATACTCGATGTTAACAAATTTTTCTTCTTCCGAAACGCTCTCCTTGCGATTGCCAATCCACATTTTGTATACTCTCTACTTCGACCATCATCAGTTATTTTGGTCTTCAAATAGCAAAACTCATCTATTACTCTAAGTGTCTCATTTCCTAATCTAATTCCCTCAGCATCACTTGATTTAAATCGACTACATTTCATTATCCTAGTTTTGCTTTTGTTGGTGTTCATCTTATATCCTCCTTCCAAGACACTGTCCATTCCGTTCAACTGCTCTTCCAGGTCTTTTGCTGTCTCTGACAGAATTACATTGTCATCGGCAAACCTCAACGTTTTTATGTCTTCTCCCAGGATTTTAATTCCTACCCCCAATTTTTCTATTGTTTCCTTTGCTGCTTGTTCAATATACAGATTGAATATCATAGGGAATAGGCTACAACCCTTTCTCACTACTTTCTCAACCACTGCTTCCCTTTCATGCACTCGACTCTTTTAACTGATGTACTCGACTCTTTTAACTGCCATCTGGTTTCTGTACAAATTGTAAATTGCCTTTCGGTTCCTGTATTTTACCACCGCCACTATCAGAATTTGAAAGGGAGTATTGCAGTCAATATTGCCAAAAGCTTTCTCTAAGTCTACAAATGCTATACACGTAGGTTTACCTTTTCCTAATCTATCTTCTGAGCTAAGTCGTAGGGTCAGTACTGCTTCACGTGTTTCAACATTTCTACGGAATCCAAACTGATCTTCCCAGAGGTCGGCTTCTACCGGTTTTTCCATTCGTCTCTAAGGAATTCGTGTTAGTATTTTGCAGCCATGACTTATTAAACTGATAGTTCGTTAATTTCCACACCTGTCAACACCAGCTTTTTTTGGGATTGGAGTTGTTATATTCTTCTTGAAGCCTGAGGGTATTTCGCCTGAATCATACATCTTGCTTACTAGATGGAAGAGTTTGGTCATGGCTGGCTCTCCCAAGGCCATCAGTTGTTCTAATGGAATGTTGTTTACGCCAGTGGCCTTGTTTCCATTTAGGTCTTTCAGTGCTATGTCACATTCTTCACGCAGTATCATATCTCCCATTTCATCTTCATCTACATCTTCTTCCATTTCCATAATATTGCCCTCAATTACATCGCCCTTGTATAGACTCTCTATACACTCCTTCCATCTTTCTGCCTTCCCTTCTTTGCTTAGAACTGCTTTTCTGTCTGAGCTCTTGACATTGATACAGGTGGTTGTCTTTTTTCCAAAGGTTTCTCTAATTTTCGTGTAAGCAGTATATATCTGACCTCTAGTGATATATGCCTCTACATCCTTACATTTGTCCTGTAGCCATCCCTGCTTAGTCATTTTCTACTTCCTGTCGATCAAATTTTTGAGACGTTCGTATTTCTTTTCGCCGGCGTCATTTACTGCATTTTTATATTTCCTCCTTTCATCAATTAAATTCAATATCTCTTGTGTTACCCAAGAATTTCTACCAGCCCTCATCTGTTTACTTACTTGATCCTCTGCTGGCTTCACTATTTGATCTCTCAAAGCTACCCATTCTTCTTCTACTGTATTTCTTTCCCCTATTCTTGTCAATCGTTCCCTAATGCTCTCTGAAACTCACTACAACCTCCGGTTTTTTCAGTTTACCCAGGTTCCATCTCCTCAAATTCCCACTTTTTTTTACAGTTTCTTCAGTTGTAATACACAGTTCATAACCAATAAATTGTGGTCAGAGTCAACATCTGCCCCTAGAAAGTCTTACAATTCAGAACCTGGTTCCTAAATCTCTCTCTTACCATTATATAATCTATCTGAAACTTTGCAGTGTCTCCAGGCCTCTTCCACGTATACAACCTTCTTTCATGATTCTTAAACCAAGTGTTACCTATGATTAAGTTATGCACTGTGCAAAATGCTACAAGGTGGTTTCCTGTTTCATTCCTTACCCCCAGTCCATATTCACCTCTTACTTTTACTTCTCTTCCTTTTCCTACTATCGAATTCCAGTCCCCCATGGCAACTAAATTTTCATCTCCCTTCACTATCTGAATAATTTCTTTTATCCCATCATACATTTTTTCAATCTCTTCATGATCTGCGGAGGTAGTTGGCATGGAAACCTGTACTACTTTTACTACTGTACTACTGTGGCTACAATAATGCGCTCACTGTGCTGTTCGTAGTAGCTTATCTGCGCTCCTATTTTTTATTCATCATCAAACCTACTCCTGCATTACTCATATTTTATTTTGTATTTATAACCTTGTATTCACCTGATCAGAAGTCCTGTTCCTCCTGCCACCGAACTCCACTAATTGCCACTATATCTAACTTTAACCTATTCATTTCCTTTTTTAAATTCTCTAACCTACATGGCCGATTAAGGGACCTGACATTCCACGCTCCGATCCGTAGGACGCCAGTTTTCTTTCTCCTGATAATGACGAACTCCTGAGTAGTCCCCGCCCGGAGATCCGAATGGAGGACTATTTTACCTCCGGAATATTTTACTCAAGAAAACGCCATCATCATTTAACTGTACAGTAAAGCTGTATGCTCTCGGGAAAAATTACGGCTGTAGTTTCCCTTGCTTTCAGCTGTAAATGTCTGGTTCACTGCAGAATTAACAACTGGAAGGAGGGATACTCTTCTCCAGGCAGGAAGATATCCTCATATGCCACTATTGGGCGCTGAAATTAACATACAATGTGTGGGAAGTGCGGAACAGTGTATGGTAGCAGGAGAAGACGTTCTCAGAGCTACACTTCGAGAACATGAAAAAGGCAGTGTTGGAGGACACACAAAGGGAGTACCAAGAAATACGTCTCCCCTGCGAGCGATTTGGGGAGGAGTTACGCCAGGCAGTGTATTTGGTACCACATACGCTGCTGTGTCGTAAGAGAGGGTAGCTGCAGCAGGTGGTAGGTTGTTGAAGAGATTCATTGGGACCACGGATACTATCCATATCTGGGAGTTGAGTGATACGCTGGAACAGGTAAGAGAAATAGGTAATGCACTGCTGAGTTATAGTAAAGTGACCGCCTGTCAAAAGCCTGAATAATCGCCTTTTGCAGCACGGACCACTCTGAGACGTGCAGGAAGAGACGTTATAGAAGGTACCAACAGGGATGAGGAACCATGCTGACTCCGTTGCCGTGGGCAGCTAGTCTTGGCTAGTAACATCTTACCATCCACAGTATACTTCATCCAAGGCGGCACGCGAACAATTGACAAACTTAGCCGTTTCGGAAATGTTTGCACCTATGTCCGAAAGCCAATGATCATTTTGGACGTCACATAAACCGCTCTGTTTCCGCATTACGACAACGACTGCACTGTTTTCCGCGTCTCCCCACGCACTTTTTTATATACTCTCCACAGTAGTGCTGCCTCACCTCGTTTTGAGTCGATATTGCACTTTGAAGTCGAACGTAGGTGGTGGTCATATTAATACGACTGCACTGTGTAGTAATAAAGCTATGAGGATGTGGCACACTATACAACTGACGAACTTGGAGCACGGCATAATAAATAACGCTCTAACGTTGCGAGAGCTACAATCAGAATTGACAGGGTATGTGAAAATGGTCATGGGCGTGGTAAATCGAGGTCTGAGTACGATGCACACCTTGTAGCCCGCCCGCTTCTAACGTGCGGCTTTCCGGGCGGAAGGAGCGCCTGGTCGCCGGCACGAATCCGCCCGGCGGATTTGTGTAGAGGTCCGGTGAACCGGCCAGTCTGTGGATGGTGTTTAGGCGGTTTTCCATCTGCCACGGCGAATGCGGGCTGGTTCCTCTTATTCCGCCTCATCGACACTATGTCGGCGATTGCTGCGCAAACAAGTTCTCCACGTACGCGTACACCACCAGGCAAACATAGGGGTTACACTCGTCTGATGTCAGACGTTCCCTGGAAGAGGGGGGGGGGGTCCACCGAGGGCTGAACCGCACAATAACCCTGGGTTCGGTGTGGGGAGGCGGAGGGCTGAATTGGACTGAGGTAGTCGTCGTGGGGTTGTGGATCACTGCGTTGCGGCGGGGACGGAGCCTCTCCGTCGTTTCTAGGCCCCCGGTTAACATACAATACAATGTAATACAATACGATACAGACCTTGATAAATTTGTTAGATACCAGAGTAGCTGTAGCAAGACTCTTGTGGCCTCTAATTGATAGCACAGGGGGTCTATAGTACAAGTGACAGCATTGCACCACGCGATGCATGGCTTTTGAGCCCTACACTGTTACCCTCGGAACTATTCCTACGATATTGCAGTGTTTGTGTTATTCCGGCGGATCCGGACAAGCGACTTTCAAGTAAAATGTCTCCTCTGTATGGGAAGATACAGGGTGTTTCAAAAATGACCGGTATATTTGAAACGGCAATAAAAACTAAACGAGCAGCGACAGAAATACACCGTTTGTTGCAATATGCTTGGGACAACAGTACATTTTCAGGCGGACGAACTTTCGAAATTACAGCAGTTACAATTTTCAACAACAGATGGCGCTGCAAGTGATGTGAAAAATATAGAAGACAACGCAGTCTGTGGATGCGCCATTCTGTACGTCGTCTTTCTGCTGTAAGCGTGTGCGCTTCACAACGTGCAAGTGTGCTGTGGACAACATGGTTTATTCCTTAGAACAGAGGATTTTTCTGGTGTTGGAATTCCACCGCCTAGAACACAGTGTTGTTGCAACAAGACGAAGTTTTCAACGGAGGTTTAATGTAACCAAAGGACCGAAAAGCGATACAATAAAGGATCTGTTTGAAAAATTTCAACGGACTGGGAACGTGACGGATGAACGTGCTGGAAAGGTAGGGCGACCGCGTACGGCAACCACAGAGGGCAACGCACAGGTAGTGCAGCAGGTGATCCAACAGCGGCCTTGGGTTTCCGTTCGCCGTGTTGCAGCTGCAGTCCAAATGACGCCAACGTCCACGTATCGTCTCATGCGCCAGAGTTTACACCTCTATCCATACAAAATTCAAACGCTCCAACCCCTCAGCGCCGCTACCATTGCTGCACAAGAGACATTCGCTAACGATATAGTGCACAGGATTGATGACGGCGATATGCATGTGGGCAGCATTTGGTTTACTGACGAAGCTTATTTTTACCTGGACGGCTTCGTCAATAAACAGAACTGGCGCATATGGGGAACCGAAAAGCCCCATGTTGCAGTCCCATCGTCCCTGCATCCTCAAAAAGTACTGGTTTGGGCTGCCATTTCTTCCAAAGGAATCATTGGCCCATTTTTCAGATCCGAAACGATTACTGCATCACGCTATCTGGACATTCTTCGTGAATTTGTGGCGGTACAAACTGCCTTAGACCACACTGCGAACACCTCGTGGTTTATGCAAGATGGTGCCCGGCCACATCGCACGGCCGACGTCTTTAATTTCCTGAATGAATATTTCGATGATCGTGTGATTGCTTTGGGCTATCCGAAACATACAGGAGGCGGCGTGGATTGGCCTCCCTATTCGCCAGACACGAACCCCTGTGACTTCGTTCTGTGGGGACACTTGAAAGACCAGGTGTACCGCCAGAATCCAGAAACAATTGAACAGCTGAAGCAGTACATCTCATCTGCATGTGAAGCCATTCCGCCAGACACGTTGTCAAAGTTTTCGGGTACTTTCATTCAGAGACTACGCCATATTATTGCTACGCATGGTGGATATGTGGAAAATATCGTACTATAGAGTTTCCCAGACCGCAGCGCCATCTGTTGTTGACAATTGTAAGTACTGTAACTTCGAAAGTTTGTCTGCCTGAAAATGTACTGTTGTCCCAAGCATATTGCAACAAACGGTGTATTTCTATCGCTGCTCGTTTAGTTTGTATTGCCGTTTCAAATATACCAGTCATTTTTGAAACACCCTGTACATAGTGGATGTACGAATACTGGTTGTGGACGCATCGCTGGCGACATATAAAAGTTTGGGTCTGGCCGTGAGTCGCGCTCGCATAACCAAATGTTAAGGCGGCCAGTCACGATAAGCGGGAAATTCGGGTTGAGTCCCGGTGGCACAAATTTTCATTGTAGTCATTCCATTACACAGCTGATGGTTGTCCATATTCGCAATTCCGAATACATTCTATGAATTTCTGGATAGGTCCAGAATAAACTGCCAGCTGAACTAGAATATAGCTACACCGAATGAACAGACTTTGTCGTTATTCTGTCACATGCAGCGTTATGGATCAACACCGACAGAGCCAGACTCCATGAGCTGGCCAAACCTCTTGGAGCAACTAGCTGCACATGATAGAAATGCTTTACAGTCCATCTCCATCAATAAAGTGGGGAGTTCTAGGGAGTACGTACAGGTGTGAACACAGGAGGTGATGTTTATTTCTAAAGAAACAGTTATGTGTTAAAGTCGGCTGAAGAACTCCGTCGTCTTCAGAGAGAGCTGATCACGATAAGACTGACCTAACCGATCTAGACCGACACAAAGGCATGTGACGTACAATATCTTTTTTAGGAAAAGCAGAGCAGAAGGATAGCCAAGAGATATCCTAGCGCCATACCCGTACTTCCAAAGGATCGGCATGCACTGGATATGTTCCATGTGAAAACTTGAAGTGATTATCGAAAACATCTATGACTGAGGTCGACTTAGGAGTGTGACACGATTATAACTACAATGTAGTGGATTGCTGATTAACGGCACGTCTTGTGTCATCGTGGGAACAATTTTTCATCTCTCAGCTACCATAACTGGGAGTACTGTCGTGAATGTGACAGTCTTTGTTGTACTGGCCAGACAACCTCAGCTATCTTAAAAACACATCACAATCTGATATTTTACATTCACTGGATGAACTAACAGCAAGTCAAAAATGCATTAGCGTGGAGCTGGTGCCCCAGCAAGTAAAAGAGCAATACCGTTAAGAACGACGCAGTATACTCATAACGATGAGTATGTCAATTTCTGGTACCATTGTAGTTCTGACTGTACTTTGTGTAGCTTGTATTCACTTTAGGCGGAAAACTGCCCACCCACTTGAACTTCCAGTTCATCAGTTGCCAGTAGACTGGGTTAGTATTAGAAAATACAATGACAGAAAAAATCTAAACTTCACAAGCTAATTAATGTAGAGTAATGAAATGTCGGGAATACATTTGTCTACACAACTTACTTAAGTGATTAACATTGCAAGATCACAGGTTAATGTAAGCGCAAGATAAGCCATTGGAACTGTGAAATGCTAGTACATTAATAACCGAAGCAACCGCCAGAATATTGAATGCAAGAATGCAAACGTGCATGCATTGTGTTGTACAGGGGCCACATGTCAGTTTGGGGATGGAGTTCCATGTCTGTTGCACTTGGGCAATACAGGGACGGTTAAAGCTGATTGTGGAAGACGCTGGAGTAGTCATCCACTGATGTCTCATGTTTGGTCGACTGGAGACAGATCTGGTGATAGAGTAGGCTAAGGTGTTCTGTAGAGCATGTTGGGCTACAACAGCGCTATGTGGGGGAGCGTCACCGTGCTGGAAAACAACCCCTACAATGTTCTTCATGAATGACAGTAAAATAGATGGAATCTCCAGATTGACGTACAAATTTACAGTCAGGATGCGGGGGATAACCACAAGAGTGCTCCTGCTGTCATACGAAAGCGCACCCCAGATCATAACTCTAGGTGTAGATCATGTGTGTCTAGCATGCAGACAGGTTGGTTGCACGCCCTCAGCTGGACTCCTCTTAAACAACACACGGCCATTATGACACCGATCAGAATCAGTTTGCATCAGAAAAAACAACAGACTGCTACCCTGCCCTCCAATCCTTTCCCTAGAGACCACTGAAATCCTAGGCGCGCAGTCCGGAACCGCGCGACTGCTACGGTCGCAGGTTCGAATCCTGCCTCGGGCATGGATGTGTGTGATGTCCTTAGGTTAGTTAGGTTTAAGTAGTTCTAAGTTCTAGGGGACTGATGACCACAGTAGTTAAGTCCCATAGTGCTCAGAGCCATTTGAACCATTTTGAACCACTGAAATCGCAAATGGCGATGGTTTGGGGTCAGTGGAATGCACGCTACAGGGAGTGTGGCTTGGAGCTGTCCTTGAACTTTCTGATTTCTAGCAGTTCGTTGTGGAGCTGTGATGCCAACTGCTGCTCAAATTGTTGCTGCAGATAGAGTACGATGCGCCAGAACCATACACCGAACACGATGGTCTTCCCTCTCGGTAGTGGTACATTGTTCTCTGGAGCCTAGTCTTTTTGCGACCGTCATTCTCGTGAACACCTCTTCCTGCAGTTACACTACTGGCCTTTATAATTGCTATACCAAGAAGAAATGCAGATGATAAACGAGTATTCATTGGACAAATATGTTCTACTAGAATTGACATGTGATTACATTTTCGCGCAATTTGCGTGCATAGATCCTTAGAAATCAGTACACAGAACAACCACCTCTGGCCGTAATAACGGCCTTGATACGCTTGGGTATTGAGTCAAACACAGCTTGGATGGCGTGTACTGGTACAGCTGCCCATGCAGCTTCAACACGATACCACAGTTCATCACGAGTAGAGACTGGTGCACTGTGACGAGCCAGTTGCTCGGACACCATTGACCAGACGTTTTCAATTGGTGAGAGATCTGGAGAATGTGCTGGCCAGGGCAGCAGTCGAACATTTTCTGTATCCAGAAAGGCACGTTACAGGACCTGCAACACGCGATCGTGCATTATCCTGTTGAAATGTAGGATTTCGCAGGGATCGAATGGAGGGTAGAGCCACGGGTCGTAACACATCTGAAACGTAACTTCCACTGTTTAAAGTGCCGTCAATGCGAACAAGAGGTGACCGAGACGTGTAACCAATGGCACTCCATACCATCACGCCGGGTGAAACGCCAGTATAGCGATGACGAATACACGCTTCATATGTGCGTTCACCGCGATGTTGCCAAACACGGTTGCGACCATCATGATGCTGTAAACAGAACCTGAATACATCCGAAAAAAATGAGGTTTTGCTATTCGTGCACCCAGGTTCGTCGTTGAGTACACCATCGCAGGGGCTCCTGTCTGTGATGCATCGCCAAGGGTAACCGCAGCCATGGTCTTCGAGCTGATAGTCCATGTTGCTCTAAACGTCGTCGAACTGTTCGTGAAGATAGTTGTTGTCTTGCAAACGTTCCCATCTGTTGACTCAGGAATCGAGAAGTGGCTGCACGATCCGTTACAGCCATGCGGATAACATGCCTGTCATCTCGACTCCTAGTGATTCGAGGCCGTTGGCATCCAGCACGGCGTTCCGTATTACCCTCCTGAACCTACCGATTCCATATTCTGCTAACAGTCATTGGATCTCGACCAACGCGAACAGCAATGTCGCGATACGATAAACTGCAGTCGTGATAGGCTACAATCCGACCTTTATCAAAGTCGGAAACGTGATGGTACGCATTTCTTTTCCTTATACGAGGCATCACAAGAACGCCTGTCAACTGCTGTTTGTGTATGAGAAATCGGTTGTAAACTTTCCTCATGTCAGCACGTTGTAGGTGTCGCCACCAGCGCCAACCTTGTGTGAATGTTGTGCAAAGCAATCATTTGCATATCACAGCATCTTCTTCCTGTCAGTTAAATTTCGCGTCTGTAGCACGTTATCTTCTTAGCCAAAAGGAGTGGCCCACGCCAGCCCAAGAGCTGAACTGAGTGAGCAAGCTGCCGGTTCCAGACTATCTTCACTAGCTGCAGGCCACTGCTTGTGGTAAGTCTGAATGCTGCAGACTTAGTGGATCGCCACCGGCATCTTACTGTCATCAGCTAACGGCTTCCTGCCTTGGCGGACCGTGATTTGAGCCTGTGACATCTACTTCCGTAGCCATCGCTAGCCGAGTCGGCAAGCACTGTCACTGTTTATTGCTCTGTGGGGTCACAAGCTGTCGCTGTATATATATTGTATTTATATTACTTGTGCCCAGTACTTTGCAACCACTAAGGCGCTTGGAGTGGCTTGCAGGAGATCAATCTTCGTGCAGGATGTAGGGGATGTAGGTCACAAAAGGCACTGGAGCATGTGGCTTGTGGTTTGTTCTCGTCCACAATCACAGGACGTATCTTCTGTTATGAGGCCCCATCTCTTCAGTTTGTCTCTGGATCGTCCAATTCCTGATCGTAATCTGTTTAAAGATTTCCACACCAGCCAGCTCTCGCTGTGCCCAGGCGGTACTTCTTCAGCTTCTGGCGTCTGCAGGTGAGGCGTCGACTTCTTCCATAACTCCAGCCTTGCCTTCTCTGGTGAAATGGCGAGCTTCTCGGGTGTTCTCAGGTAGCTCTTTTGCGATCTCAGCCGTTGCTGTGGTGGATTATGTTCGTGCAGTGGATGGGCACTGTCCTGTTCCACTTTCAGTCTCTCCTTGTTGGCAGCCACTGTTCTGCGTATCCATGGTGGTACTATTCCAGCCAGGCAGTAAAGCTTATCAGTTGGGGTAGGTCTTAAACAATCTGTGATCAACCCGCCGGTTTCGTTGAGAGCAATGTCTACTTGTCTGGCATCGGATGACCAGTACCAGACTGGAGAAGCATATTCAGCAGTAGAAAAGCATAGTGCCATTGCAGAACAGCGAAAGGAGCCTCCACGAAGATTGCAATGAATTCCGACCAAGATAAGACTTGCAATCGGGCGTACCCTGGGCGTCAGGTTTCTCTGGCGGCTGATCCTTTCACACCAGAAACATCATCTTGGTCCTTTTCAGGACCACATTTTATCATCTTCAGAATTATACTGTGGAAGCGATCAGTAGCATACTGTTAAGTGCTTGATATCGAGAAGTATCGCGTAAATGGTATATAATATTCTGACAAACCATGTGAAAATACATGTGTTCTTGTAATCCCATAGTCTGGAGATGGGTGTAGCAAGCAAATGGTTCAAATGGCTCTGAGCACTATGGGACTTAATATCTGTGGTCATCAGTCCCCTAGAACTTAGAACTACTTAAACCTAACTAACCTAAGGACATCACACACATCCATGCCCTAGGCAGGATTCAAACCTGCGACCGTAGGAGTTGCGCGGTCCCGGACTGAGCGCCTAGAACCGCTAGACCACCGCCGCCGGCGGTGTAGCAAGCAAGCAGGGGCCAGAAACAGTGACGTTTGTACCTTTGTACAACAGTCTTCGTGGTATACGTACATGTGTCTTGTGATCGCTACTGTGGGTCCTACTGTGAGGGAGGTATAGATTCAGTCTGAATGAGACGCATTCGTGTAATAAAGAAGCATGTTTTCAATTGTCTAATAAACTCATTCTTTACTTCCGTTAGCTTACTTTTAGCAACTGACCACTCTCATCACATCTGACGAAGTTTGTCCCTTGACCTGTACTTATTGTCTGCATTACCATTTATTTTTCCAGGTTTGTTTATTACATTGTACACAAATTCACTGAACTTCGATGGCCACTTCGTCAGTCTACTGGATAGCTCCTTCCAACCCTACAGCCACCTCAAAGCAGCGTGGCCTGTCATTACATAGACTTTCCTACCATACAAGTAACGGTGGAAGTGTGTTCCTCTATACACCAAGATAAGTAAGCATCTCTCTCTCTCTCTCCATTGAGGATTATTTCCTTTCTGCGCCGTTCAACTGTCTTGATGCAAAGGCCACAGGATGTTCCTGACCACCCACTTCCTGATGTAAAACACATCTAAGAGCATTATTCAATGTGTCACATGATAAAATGAACTCAGTTTAAATGTCGGGAAACACCAAAATCGGACTTGACATTAACACCCCCTTAATTCGAAAAATTCTTCCTGAAATTCCTCGAATCCAACAAACTCAACATCCTTCTTTAAAAAATAAATAAGTGAAATTGCAAGATCTGCAAACCCCTTTCACGAACTTCCCATAATAATTCGTGAGGCACAGAGAATATTGCAACTCCGTAGTTGTTCCTGGTGGTCGATAATCTTTCACTGTTTACATTAGCCGAGGATCAGTTCTTACACCATCCTTACTAATGACATGGCCAAAATAACTTCCTCCAGCGCAAAGTAACATTTTTCCATGCTGAGTGTCAAATGGGCAGCCTGCAATATTTTTAATAGTTCCCTCAGACGTCTTCTATGCTCTTGCATAACTCTTGGAAAGACGATTATGTCATCAAAATACAATAGACACTGACAATTTCAATCCTTTGAGCACTCCATCCAGTAAACACTGCAATGTTGCCATTGCATTTTTCAAACCAGAAGACTTCCTGTATTGGTAGTGTCCTCACAGTGCAGAAAAGGTCGTTATCGGTCTATGCTCTGTAGGCAGTTCCAGTTGACTATACCCACTCCAGAAGTCCACTGTTGAGGAGTACTGGCTTTGCTTTATCTATCGTCTCGTGTTCGGAACTTGGTGGGCGTCTGTCATAGTCTCACTAGTGAAGTGTCCACCCCCTGTAGCTGAGTGGACAGCTCGCACGGTAGCTTAGCTTGTTCGGTCAAAGGGTTAGCTGCTCTCTGTAATAAAAAAAACTGAGTTCACCGATCAACACCGAAACGGGTGTCTTACGACGTCCGCCCCGAGCAGAGACAACGAACGAAAGAGAACAAAATGAGACCAAAAAAGTGGTCAGCGTGACAGAATGTCCATACTAAGGGCCCAGGTTCGATTCCCGGCTGGGTAGGAGATTTTCTCCGCTTAGGGACTGGGTGTTGTGTTGTCCTAATCATCATCATGGCGTCAAATTGGAAGACTTGCAACCGGCGAACGGTCTACCCGATGGGAGACCCTAGTCACACGACATTTACATTTTACTAGTCAAGTGGCAATAATCAGAACAATAGTGATGATTTTTTGAGCCATCCATAGATTCTTTGGCACCATCACAATTCCTACACCCAGGGGCTACTATTCTCTTCTATTATTGAATCAGCCAATAGTTCATTTGTAAATTCCTCCAAAACTGATTGATGCGACTGTATGTTCTCTGATACACCAGTGATTCGTTCTCTGTCAGAATCCTGTGTTGCATTACTGGTGTACCAGGCAAACACCCTTGCTGAAAAAAGAGATCCTGAAATTCTAACTATAGGTCCTCCATCTGTGTCCTTTCTGTCCGCTTTAAATGCTCAATTTCTCGTGAAAAGCAGTTCTAACAACAACCAGTGCCCTTTTATAGCCTCCACCATTTGTATTGCAATCTTTCTCATCCAGAATCTTTAGTGTAGCCCATAACGTTCCTTTAATTAAATCAAATCCTCAGCATCAAAACTATCCTCATTGTCAAGTGCTATTCTGCCTCCATCCCTTTGCCGTATGCATTTAGTACTACATTTCGCCTGTATCTAGTACTTCATTTCTTTCCAGTGGTTCGACCACCCTATATGTGGTGCAGTGGATGGCCAAGGGAACACCTGCCATCATCCCCCCTATGCCCACAGTAGCAGCCTCCTAACGGCCGCTTCCTCGGACATATAGTATTTTATAACACTGTTGTGTATTAATTTAGACTTTTCATCATTTTTTATGCATGTAGTTAAGTTGGTTAAAATCACAGAAACAGTTTTAGCTCATCTGCATTTAAGCTTTGCCTTCTAGAATTTTCAGAACGGAACTGAGAGTAGAACCTGACCTCTGAACTACAACTTTAAGAGACCTTGTATTTGTTATTATTTACATCCAGGCCTTGAAACTTGTTATAGCTCTATTATTTAGTAGGTTTCATTATGTACTGTAACCAAATCTTTCTATCATTAATATAACACATACTTAATCTACTACAAATAAGAACATTTTAGTTCCAAATTTAGTTTTCTGTAAATTACTCGAGAACTATTAGAGGTAGCTCAATAGGATTACATAATTAATGTTTTTATGTTGAACTGAAGCTTCATACAAAATTTCATATTTCTAAGTCTAATATTAAGCGCCTTCAATTTTTCTTAAAAACATAAATTCTGACCAAAACATTTGTTTAATTACGTTGAGACTTGTACCAGTTGATTTTGACATACATCTGCACACTATGACCAATTTTTGGGTTTCTAGCTTTAGTATTTAGCGCCACTTATTTTTTCTTAAAACGATCTATTTAGGGAAAAATGTTGACCTGATTTTTCTGAGATTTGACAGTATGCTAACAAAATTTGGAAAAGTAACTTTAACTTTTAATTCCATTCTTAAATTATGGTGTAATACTTGTGTGCTAGGCACAGAGACGTCGTGGTGACGTGGCGCTACTAGCAGTCCCGGAACACTCGGTCGCCTCTGTATCTCTCCAATGATACAGCGCTTCTTTCGCCAAAATCCAACTCTTTCTACTAGATAGTACACATTGTGAAAAGTAACGGTCCTTTTACACTTTCTTGTGTACTCCGGAAATTACATCTGTTATTTTGTACAGACAAGTTTAATTCTATCTGTAAGGAAGTCTTTAACCCAGTCGCAAAGTTGGCTCGATACTCGGTAATTCGTAATTTTTTGAAACGGCAGTGCAGGACATCGTCAGATGCCATCCTGTAATCAAGGAACACGGCATCATCTTGAGTGCCGTTTCCTGCAGCGCTACGAATCTCATGCAGAAACAAAGCGAGCTGTGTTTCGAACGATCTCTTTACGGAATTCATGTTGATCTTTACCGAGGAGACTTTCGTTTTCCAAAAATGTCATTCTTGAGCAAAAAAATTACGTTCCATAATTCTACAACAGACTGACGTCAACGATATCTCTCTGTATTTGTCCTACAACCCTTCTTGTAAATGGGAATGACCTGCGCTTTCTTTCCAGTCGCTAGGTACCTTTCATTGGTCCCGCGGTCCACGATAAACAGCTGCTGGAACGGGAGCAAGTTCTTCCGCATAATCTTTGTAAAATCAACAGGTATCTCATCTGGTCCTGACCCTTTCCACTGCTAAGTGATTGTAGTTTCTTTTCTATTCCACGCCGGCCGCGGTGGCCTCTGACTGACACCAGTTTTGATAGAATGAGTCTCGCAATCTAGCCGGCCGGGGTGGCCGAGAGGTTCTAAGCGCTGCAGTCTGGAACCGCGCGACCGCTATGGTCGCAGGTTCGAATCCTGCCTCTGGCATGGATGTGTGTGATGTCCTTAGGTTAGTTAGGTTTAAGTAGTTCTAAGTTCTAGGGGACTGATGACCTCAGAAGTTGAGTCCCATAGTGCTCAGAGCCATTTGAACCATTTTTTGATCTCTCAATCTATACCTGAGAAGCTGAAGACGCCCCTATTACAATGACGTGATTAGGAAAGCTATTAAAGATATTCTGTAAGTTCTCTTTGAAGCTCTCTGCCACTACAGCTCCTGACCTAGGCGGTTCAATTACCATTTTCGACCAAACTTTGATGGTTAACGTCACCCAGGTTGATTCACAATCAGAATCCGTGAAACCTCGCCAGATATCATAGTCTTTACTGCAACAAATATATCGCCACCATTGGCGACTAACTTATGCTTACGATGAATATTTCAATCTGAACTTGGAATTTCGTTCCTATTCATTTCCCGTTTTCAACCAGCTTTGTGTTCCTAATACTGTCTGCGCAGTACAATCTTCAATAATCGATACTAATTATGGGATCTTTCCTGAGATGCTCCTTCAGTTTACTAATATCAAATTAACATTTTCTGTATCCAGTCTGCAAGGACGAGTGTTCCCTGAGAACGTTGTGGCTGATGTATCTTTGTTTTTGCCAGGCGGTTCGTCTCTGATCCGAAAGGATAGGGGGACGCTTCTCTAACCTAACAAAAAAAAACAAAAAAAAAAAAACATGTGCACGCCATGCGTACTCGCCTACCCTAGCAGCTGCTAGAATAAGATGAAGTAAATTCACTTATCCAGGAAGAACGCGAAGTTGGTTTGGCGGACTTGACAAGATCCTCCGTATGACGGCCTTACAGCGGACGCGACGCTACACTTCAATCTTCGTTCCTTTCTTCGGGAAACTTGGGCGACTTAACGGTATAAGCGAAACTGTCAAATTGTTGTTTGGGAACATGGCTCGCTGTGCAACAGCCCCACGCTCACCGCAAGACGGCGCCGTGTGTTAAGAGTGTGTGTTTGCAAGACATGCTTCGCACCTTGTCTGTAAGTGCCGGTTTGCCACACGCACGCACACCGGCTACGCCGAAGCCACAAGAGTGACTCGGCCGGTGGTATTGCGGTTGAGGGGTCATCCCAATACCTTACGCCTGTTCTGCTTCTACGTGTCAACGCTCTAACTAAAGCAGACGGCACAGTGTTTACAAAGAGGAGCGAAACAACTGCACTGCACCAGTATTCGCAGCGGTATTTGCCTCCAGTGATGTACGATGTAAACTGAAGAATGCGTAATAAGATTGGCGGGGCAACAGAGTTCGATCTCATAACTGAAAAACTCTCACACGCAGAGCGCAGAACAATTAATTGTGGGTTTAGGTATATGCAGACATTGCTGTTGTGTTTCCTATACTTCAGTGGCGTGGAAATGCACTAGGTATTCGAGGGAGTTGGTGCAATGATTAAAATATTTTATTCGTATTTGTGCCAAACGGGGCTCAGATCCTCGTCCGATTATTCTCGTTTATTCTTTTTTACCCACTTAAGATGAAAGCAGCGATCTTCTGCTATAATTTTCTCCAAACCGAATTTGTGATTAATGGCCCTAGCGAGGTGTCTGGATATAACTATACTTTCTTTCTGTATGAGCAAATCGATCTTCATATGTACTGCCTTGGTCAGTATGTAACATAATGGACGTTATTTCGTGCACACAGCAGTGTCTGTTCCATTTACCAGTGGAGCGAAGTAAATATGACTACCTTCATAGGTCTACCTCTGTAACGAGATATATGACAAAGGGGAATGGCCTGAGGACTTCCTTGCAACAGTTATGATACTAATAGAGAAAAAGAGAAAGACTAAAAAATGTGAAGAGCATCGGACCATCAGTCTAACTTCTCTTGCAGCCAAAGTCTTGCTGAGAGTGTTGAATAGAAGGCTATATGGCAAGCTGGATAGAGGGATTGCAGAGGAGAAGTTCGATTTAGAAGAGGAAAAGGAACAAGAGATGCTATTGGCCTGTTAAGAGCTATAAGGGAAATATATATGCAAAAAGGTAGAGAAATCTTTGCTGTTTTTATAGATCCAGAAAAGGCTTTTGACAGAGTTCAGTGGAACAAGCTGATGGATATTTTGAAGAGGAAAGAAGTAGATTGGAAAGAGAGACGACTGATACAGACTCTATACTTACACCAGAAAGTAAGGATAAGGATTGGAAATGAAATGTCAGAAGGAAGCAGCATTGGACGAGGTGTTATTTAATGCATAACTTGAAGAGATTATTGCGAAAGGCTTAGATGGGAAAAGAGGAATAAGTATTGGTGGAAAGAGAATAGAATTATAAGATTTGCTGATGACATGGTATTAGTGGCAGAAAGTGAACGGACAGTGAATAACATGCTGAAAGATCTGAATGAAGCTTGTGTGGAATATGGGATGCAAATAAACACAGCAAAAACAAAGAGTATGATTATCAGTACAAGACGCAAACTGCCCAATATTAAAATAGGACAATCTACCATTAGCCAAGTAAGTGCATTTAAATATCTTGGAAGCACAATAACTGAAGACTTGAGATGTCTCCAGGAGGTGAAAACCCGAATTGCCATAGCGAAGGAGGCATTCAACAGAAAGAGGAGACTCTTATGCGGCAAATTAGATAAATGTCTAAGGAAAAGACTTGGCAAATGTTTTGTCTGGTGTGTGGCACTATATGGGGTAGAAACATGGACGCTGAGACCAGAGGATGAAAAAAGGTTAGAAACAATTGAGATGTGGATATGGAGGAGAATGGAGAGGATAAGCTGGATGGAAAGAGTGAGTAATGAAAGAGTATTGGAAAGAGTTGGCGAGAGAAGATGTCTGCTGAAGGTTGTAAGAGAAAGGAAAAAGAACTGGCCGGAACATTTACTGAGAAGGGAGTGCTTGCTAGCCCATGCTTTTGAAGCAGTGGTTTGTGGGAGAAGAGTGAGAGGAAGAATGAGATACAAGATAATAGACGACATAAAGGGAAGAGGAAATTATGCAGACCTGAAGAGGATGGCAGAAGACCGGACAGCCTAGAGAACTACTATGTGAAAACTTGCCTTTTGGCAGAACACTGATGATGATGATGATGATAGTTTCAAATAGTTCAAATAGCTCTAAGCACTATGGGGCTTAACATCTGAGGTCATCAGTCCCCTAGACTTAGAACTACTTAAACCTAACTAACCTACTGACATCACACACATCCATGCCCGAGGCAGCATTCGAACCTGCGATCGTAGCAGCATCGTGGTTCCGGACTGAAGCGCCTTCATAGATGGACTAGGCTTTCGTCTATTATCTTTTGGTTGCGCTCATTGCTCTAAAATATATGATGAGAGATGTTTAATAATCTTCTAGCTTACACGTATTCCTTGCGGTGGAAGAAATTTACGTCACGAGAATTTGCCGCGCAAAGGGGAGAACACGTGATTAACAGTTTCCTCTTACGAGACTCTGCAGTATGATCCTGAACAGGATGGGACTAAGAAAGAGATGGTCAGAAGTGAGTGACTGGTAGCTGAAGATCCCTGAGCATGCCCACTCTAAGTGGAAGCTAGGAGACGTGAGCCTGCCAATAGGGCGAAGCGACATTCCTAATTAGAAACGTTTATATATTCAAGTTACTGTACATCATCACAAACAATTTTCTAAAAATCAACTAAATAAGTTCAGAGTTCACCTAGAAGATACGTTAACAGCAGAGAGGGGAATATGCGAATGATGACTTACATATGAATGGACAGTGGTAGTGTAGACAGTGAAGAAATGATAAGCTCAGAAGTAGCGTATAACACTGATTAGTGAAGCATTGTGTTGTGTCGTTGCCGGCCGGAATGGCCGTGCGGTTCTAGGCGCTACAGTCTGGAACCGCGCGACCGCTACGGTCGCAGGTTCGAATCCTGCCTAAGGCGTGGATGTGTGTGCTGACACCTGGATGACAGCTGGATAACCACTGATGCATGTGGACGTTCTGCAGTACGTCTCCCCAGCGTACCCAAGCGTACTCAATAGGAAGAAAGTCGGGGGAACGTGCAAGCAAGTCCATTCGCTGAATATACTCGTGTTTCAAGAGCTGCTCCGCCTGCGCTGTTCTTTGTGGTCGCTCATTATCATCCATAAAAGTGAAGTCAAGGCAAACCCTGAAAAGACGCACGTGGTGATGGAGTACAGTGTCACAATAACGTTGACCGGGGGGTGCCTGTGTTCAAAGATTTGAGGGTTAGTACGACAGTGCAACATTATGCCTCGCAACACCAAATCACCAGGACCATCGAAACGATTATGTTCGACAATGTTCTTGGGTACATTACATACCCTCATATGGCGAGAGGTGTGAACAAATAACGCACACAGAAACATTGCCGTCCGTGGTGATCACACAACCTATTAAGAGCCCTATCCTGCCTTGTGTAATGTCAAGGGCCCATCAAGAATGGTGGAGACTTCAGTATAATTCGCCAACTGACTCCATACGGAATCATTGTGCACACCGACTGTATAAGGAATGATAGGAATACAGCAATCAGTAGCAATTCCACTGCCTTTTATAATTCGAACATTTCTAGATTTCAGCTATAAGTAGCCATCTTCAGTTTCGTCCTGCCTGTAAGGCAACAGGGTCATATGGTGACATGTACGGCTGGGAGTTTATTTCATTACAACTCACTCAAATTCACTGAAGAGGGCTATTTATAGTTGAAATCTAGACATACCGTACGAGAATAACTAACCAGTGGGATTACGACTGATTGCTGTATTCCTATTCTTCCTGCACTGGTGCCGGCATCCTTCTGTTGGTGGTCTGCCCCTCCCGATGGCGCGACAAGCAAGCGTGGCGCCGGCGCGCGCTAGAGGGAGCGGTGGCGGGTGGAGAAGGAAGTGAAAGACAGTGTGGAGATGGACAGTTACTATGTGATAGCGAACTTCGGCTCACTGTGGACTGGGCATTTATCCGGTGGGGCACTATCGCCCTTCAGACTTTTAAGTGGTGAATGCACGTCACAATGGAAAAGTAAGAGATTACAGAAGTTATTTAACTTCCGTGAGAGACGATGGATGCTGATATGTGATTGTTAGAGGGACTTGACCTCTTGTCACCATACAGAATAAGAGAGGATATGTTTCGTCTTTTAAACCTTAGGTTACTGTTTTACTCTATGTTTGCTCTGAAAAGTCAAAATCGTTCATTAAGTACTCAAGGTAACGATGTATTTGAAACTCTTTTTAATACACCCATGTGATTTGCCTGTCATGGATTCTCTAAGGTGGTGCCTTTCAAACTGTTGGTTGGAATGTACGATTATTTGGCTAAGAATTATTTTCTGAGTCCTTGACATGAAGATTTTCCTAACAGTTTCCCAGTGCACTGATGTTAACTATTAGCTTTCCACTTTGAGAATTGCTACATTTCAAAGGTTTCGTTATACTCCTTTCTCATGCTTATGAGATTCATGTTGATATGAGGGGAGAGTAATTTTGTGGCCTGTTGACCAGTTTCTTGTTAATGTCACTTAGAGATTCTCTGCTGCATCAATTATTTGTGCATTACTGAGAAAGCTTATATCTGATAAGTTATTGGATCGTTTGGATCTGGTATAACAATGAATATCAGTTTATGTGTTCTTATATAGGCTGGAATATTCATTTTGATGTATCAGTCTGCCCGAGTCTACTCTGTATTTACAAAATGTGGCATTTTATTGCTGCTTCCTTAAGATTGCCTCCACTTGGTATACCTTAATAAGTGTATTTAAAAATTGTGTTTCAACTCACACTCAATCGCTCTGTGCCTTTACATGCACCTTCCTGTTACAAGTATAACTATTGAATTCGAACAAAAGTGACACTTCTGTTCGTCTCATTGGGCAATCCTTTCAGTTACCTTCCGTTGTATGTTATAGCAGTTCTTTCTATGTACCGCCCAAGTTTCATCGAGCCATATTACACTGAAGAGGCAAAGAAACTGGTACATCTGCCTAATACCATGTACCGCCCCGGATAGCACGTAGAAGTGCCGCAACACGATATGGAATGGACTCTACTAATGCCTAGTGCTGTAGGGAATTGACACCATAAATCCTGCAGGGCAGTCCATAAATCCGTAAGAGTACGAGGGGGTGGAGATGTCTTCTGAATAGCACATCGCAAGGAATCCGAGATCTGCTCAATAATGCTCATGTCTGGGGAGTTGGTGGCCAGCGAAAGTATTTAAACTTAGAAGAGTGTCCCTGGAGCTACTCCGTAGCAATTCTGGACGTGTGTGGCGTCGCATTGTTCTACTGGAATTGTCCAAGTCCGCCAGAATGCACAATGGACATGAATGGATACAGGTAATCAGACAGGAATGCTTACGTACGTGTCACCCGTAAGACTCGTATCTAGACGTATCAGGGATCCCATATCACTCCAGCTGCACACGTCCCATATCATTATAGAGCCTCTACCAGCTTGAACAGTCCCCTACTGTTATGCAGTGCCTATGGATTCATGAGGATGTCTCCATATCCGTACACGTCCATCCGCTCGATACAATTTGAAACGAGACTCGTCCGAACAGGCAACATGTTTCCAGTCATCTACAGTCCAGTTTCGGTGTTGACGGTCCGAGGCGGGGCGTAAAGCTTTGTGTCGTGCTGTCATCAAGGATACACGAGTGCGCCTTCGGCTCCGAAAGCTCATATCGATGATATTTCGTTGAATGGTTCGCACGCTGACACTTGTTGATTGCCCAGCATTGAAATCTGCAGCAATTTCTGTCACCTTGAACGATTCTCTTCAGTCGTCGTTGGTCCCGTTCTTGCAGGATATTTTATCCTAATGTTTATTTATGATGTTTTACTAGATTTATGATGTTCACGGTACACTAGTGAAACGGTCGTACGGGAAAATCCCCACTTCATTGCAATCACGGAGATGCTGTGTCCCATCCCTCATGCGCCGGCTATAGCACCACGTTCAAACTCACTTAAATCTTGATAACCTGACACTGTACCAGCAGTAACCGACCTAACAATTGCTCCAGACACTTGTAGTCTTATGTAGGCGTTGCGGACCGCAGCGCCGTATTCTGCCTGTTTACTTATGTCTGTGTATGAATACGCGTGCCTATACCAGTTTCTTTGGCGCTTCAGTGTACATGATAGAAATTTTATTGTACAATAGCACGTCGAGGTCACTGCCGACATATGTCGAGATCATCGTCTTACCTTCGCCTCTTTTCTCCCCTACCTGCTCCACTCCCTCCTCTACCCTCTACCCCCCCCCCCCCCCCCACTTTACTCTCGCCCCATAGAGATCATTTGATGTCTGTATGTGATAGCTCTTCATGACGATCCTTTCACTGTCAGTAGAGATAGACTAAAAAGTAAAAGGTTGAAATTAAGTATTTATCCATTAATTAATATTATTATTAATCATTTATAAATATATTCGTTCTTACGTTTTCTTATTTATTCCAGCAGCGCTGCACGCCACAGGAAACTGCTGGACGATCACACGTGTGTTGAATACACCAGTGAACTCACCACCTCAGCAGCGGCCCACAGACGACCTTCCAGATTACAATATCTGCTGTTGTTAGACTATTTTGTACCACCACTGAAAGTTCCTTAACTTAACAACCCACATTTAAGTACCATGAATGTGCTTTTTTCCAACACATTAGTGGTTGCTAATCGATCTAAACAAGTGAATGTAGGTCTAACACATTCTTTGGAAAATGTGACAAAAAGTGTGTTGGAGCTGAAGTGCAGTATTATAGGTATGAGTGGGACTATCTGTTCATCATGATGTACACTGATCAGCGAGAACATTATGACCACCTAACTAATAGCCAGTATGTCCGCCTTTGGCATGGATAACAGATGCGACGTATCATGGCATGGAAGCAATGAGCCTTGGTAGTTCACTGGAGAGAATTGGGACCACATTTGCACGCACAAGTCACCCAGTTCCCGTAAATTGGGGGGAGCAGGGCGCTGAGCTCTGATGCCACATTCAATCACATCCCAGATGTGTTCAATGGAGTTCAGATGTGTCGAGTTGGGGGGACAGCACACCAGTTGGAACTCTCCACTGTGTTCATCGAACCACTCTATTACAATCTTGGCCTTGTGACATGGCGCATTCTCTTTGTTGAAAAATGACACTGCCATCGAGAAACATGATCATCATGAGGGAGTGTACGTGGTCTACAATTAGTGTATGATACTTTTTGGCTGACATGGTGCCTTGCACAAGGTCCACTGGATCCACTGATGTCTGCGTGAATGTTCCCCAGAGCATAATGAAGCCACCACCAGCTTGTCTCGATCGTGCAGTACAGTTGTTAAGGAGCTGTTGCCCTGGAAGACGACGGATTCGCTCATTCCCATCAGCATAGTAAAGAAGGTATCAAGATTCATCAGACTGTGCAGCACTCTGCCACTGCACCAACATCCAGTGCTGATGGTCACGTGCCCATTTCAGTCATACTGTAGTTGCCGATGTAATGATGCTAACATTGGCACATGAATGGGTCACCAGCTGCGAATGCCCATTGTTAGCAGTGTTATGTGCTCTGTGTGTTCAGACACACTTGTGCACAGCCCAGCATTAAAGTCTGATGTTAGTTCCAGCACAGTTCTCCATCTGCCCTGTTTTACCAGTCTGCCCAGCCTGCGACATCCGACATCTGTAATGAGGTTTGGCCACCCAACCTCACGATGTCTGGACCATTTTCACTTTGGTTTCGCCTAGTGTTGAAGACACCACAGCAATGCTCGAACTCCCAACAAGTTGTGCTCATGCTGAGCCTCTGGGCCTTCACAGTCTGCCCTTGGTCAAACCCAGATAGATGGAACGCCTTTCCCATTCTACACATGGAAATATGCTCACTGATACTGTATTCAATGTGTGTCTCACTAGCAATGATTCCTCGCGAGGTGATGCTGCTATCGCCTGGATGGGTCATAATGTTCTGGCTGATCGGTGTATGTACCTAATGAAATGAGTGACTACGGTTCATTATTTTCACTAAAAGCTGTTTCTATGTTTGGACTAAGGTGTTCATAGTTGATATGTAGAGTGAAGCGCCCGCCGATGTGGCCGAGCTGTTCTAGGCGGTTCATTCTGGAACCGCGCGACCGCTACGGTCGGAGGTTCGAATCCTGCGTCGGGCATGGATGTGTGTGATGTCCTTAGGTTAGTTAGGTTTAAGAAGTTCTAGGGGACTGATGACCTAAGGTGTTAAGTCCCATAGTGCTCAGAGCCATTTTGTAGAGTGAAGCTGTGCTTAAATTATAGTCAGGTGAGACGCACATTTACACAAAGCATTGGATTTTTCTGAGTTTGATCTGTACTGTGCACTAGCAATTGCCGTAGATAGACTAACACTCGGTGTCCATGTATTAAAGCTGCGTACTACGACATTGTAGAATATTTGCATGCAAATATTGTAAATATAAAGCAATTATAACGGTGTAGAAACGCTTGAATTCAACCAATGTCAAAGAATGTAAGTGTTGAGACTGAACTATAAAATCTGTGGAAGCTGAATTTACTGAAAGAATAGCTGTGTGTGTAATTGCACCTATAGATATGAATTCGAAGCATGTAGAAAACTATTCTTCGGGAAATGTGGCAAAAAAATATGATGATATAAGTATATGTGAATAAACGAAGAAGAGTAAAGTAAATCTATCTCGTTGCCCCATCTTATGATTCAAATACAAATAAATATACCACAAATCACTGCCGGCAGGCTGCACTGAGTAGCGACTAAATCCACTACTGGCCATTAAAATTGCTACACCAAGAAAAAATGCAGATGATAAACGGGTATTCATTGGACAAATATATTATACTAGAACTGACATTTTACATTTTCACGCAATTTGGAAGCATAGATCCTGAGAAATCAGTACCCAGAAAAACTACCTCTGGCCGTAATAACGACCTTGATACGCCTGGGCATTGAGTCTAACAGAGCTTGGATGTCGTGTACAGGTACAGCTGCCCATGCATCTTCAATACGATACCACAGTTCATCAAGAGTAGTGACTGGCGTATTGTGACGAGCCAGTTGCTCGGCCGCCATTGACCAGACGTTTTCAATTGGTGAGAGATCTGGAGAATGTGTTGGCCAGGGCAGCAGTCGAACATTTTCTGTATCCAGAAAGGCCAGTGCAGGACCCGCAACATGCGGTCGTGCATTATCTTGCTGAAATGTAGGGTTTCGCTGGGATCGAATGAACGGTAGAGCCACAGGTGGTAACACATCTGAACTGTAACGTCCACTGTTCAAAGTGCCGTCAATGCCAACAAGAGGTGACCGAGACGTGTAACAAATGACACCCCATACCATCACGCCGGGTGATACGCCAGTATGGCGATGACGAATACACGCTTCCAATGTGCGTTCACAGCGATGTCGCCAAACACGGCTGCGACCATCGTGATGCTGTAAACCGAACCCGGATTTATCCGAAAAAAATTGACGTTTTGCCATTCGTGCACCCAGGTTCATCGTTGAGTACACCATCGCAGGCGCTCCTGTCTGTGATGCAGCATTAAGGGTAACCACAGCCATGGTCTCCGAGCTGTGATACGAGACCGTTGGGACCTAGCGCAGCTTTCCGTATTACCCTGCTGAACCCATCGATTCCATATTCTGCTAACAGTCATTGGATCTCGATCAACGCGAGCAGCAATGTCGCGATGCTATAAACCGCAATCGCGATAGGCTAGAAGCCGACCTTTATCAAAGTCGGAAACGTGATGGTACGCATTTCTCCTCCTTACACGAGGCATCACAATAACGTTTCACCAGGCAACGCCGGTCAACTGCTGTTTGTGTATGAGAAATCGGTTGGAAACTTTTCTCATGTCAGCACGTTGTAGATGTTGCCACCGGCGCCAACATTGTGTGAATGCTCTGAAAAGGTAATCATTTACATATCACAGCATCTTCTTCCTGTCGGTTAAATTTCGCGTATGTAGCACGTCATCTTCGTGGTGTAGCAATTTTAGTGGCCAGTAGTGTAGTATGACTCTCCACCACATGGTGCTACTGGCTGCGCCCACGGGGTGAGGTGAGAGAGTAATTAAGTCCCACAATGAGGTGGGAGGCAATACCTGGCAGGCATATGGGGTCCACAGAGGTGGGGCCTAACTATCAGCTTTCCCACCAGGGAAGGCTCACAGAAGCAGCACCGCCACCCCTTCACACCATGCACTAATGGCATCTGCCACCTGCCCTCAGGCACGCAGCCAGATTATTTTTTTATGCTGGTGTGTAAAAATGCGTCTATTATTGTACAACAGATGTATGTAGTGCAGGTCTAACTGTATAATTTGAGTGGCAATAATAATAACAGTAATAATAATAACTTTACAAATTAATCCATCAACTCACATAATAAAACTTATTTTTTAATATATCACTAATTACATACAAGAGAACTCAATCCTTACAGATGATGAACTGATTTGGAAAGAAAATGTTAATTACAATTATTAATCACAATGTGAAGTTACGTATGAACTGCACACTTCTTTTTTTTTGCAAAAATAGATGCGGCTTTACACATCAGCATAAGAAGAATATGTTGCTTTTTCAGTATTTACATCTATGTACTCTTAAAAACAGGGATGATGATTGTAACAAGTCTCATCCACAATCTGAGACATTGCTGGAGATTTCTGTAATGTAGATGTACCTCTGCTTATTTCCCAGTGTTATCAGTTGGGGATGGAACCGTTTCGGGAGACTAGGCTCTCGAGACACAGCGACACATAGCTGTACACATCATGCAAATTGGCAGGGTATTGCAGAGCTATTTCCAGTACATATTTCACACCAGTATCCACAGCCACATTTTGGATCTCCTTCAGTCTGACGACTTGATATTTGGACTGTGATCAGAACCATTCAAATGGCAGAGAATACTGCATGGCATGCGTGTACAGATTGATACATCCACGTAAAGGATGTAACTCAGAGCATCAGAAGGGCCGTAGTACTACTCATTCATTCACAGGTTATTCGCCTTAGCGTACCTGTGCATGCACTGGCAAAATCCCCGACTAATTCCACATCTGACAAAAGCGCCATATCAATGTCAGTCAACAGTTCAGTGCTGATACATGTCGTTTTTAACGTTCCATCAAACGAAAACCCTAGGATACAGAATATGCACCCTGGGATACCCTTTGAATTTCGCAAAATGTCTGCAAGCAGCAGCACATCTATCTCCATATACAATTTAGCATATACTTCTGAATTACAGATGTTTAACGTCTACCAAACATTCACTATGTGCTTATACTCTGTATCCCTTATGACAGAGCCTGTGAGTTTTCTGGTAATTTTACAGAGTATTTGTAAGGGAAGGCTCCTGTTTGCCACAAGCAGAAAGTTTACATCGGGATATGTGGCTCTAGTGATATTTTCTCAGTGCATTGTCTGTTTTTGAACATATGTATGCGTGGATCACAATGTATCCAGGAAATGAAGTGATATTTTTGACATGATACGTTTGGAGACAAAATTACTTTTTTAAGTCAGGTATGACACTGACCTTATCTTTTTCGCTTCCCCTAGCCGAAATTAATGAAGACCTCAACAAGAAACTATCATAATTGCTCAAATTGCATTGTGAACAGAACTACGGAAGTTCCCCATTAGACGGCAGTAGTCTCTGCATGTAGTTGCCTCATCTGTACCCAACAGCAGACCACAAAGACAACATTCATCTGCCTACTCATGTAAGGCATCATCTTTTTGCAACTTTGATTTTCGAATGTTGTAAAATCCCATCAACACTCACTGCAAGTTTTTCAAGGTCAGAGAGAAATCATCTCGCAAGACTATTGCTGACATACGATTCGAAGTTGTTAAGACTGCTGTCATACGAGAACACAATTTAATACAATGTTACATTTTGCATGTGCTGTTCTGTGAAGGTAGAATGAGAGATGGTGGGGTCACCTTCACAACATTCCACAGGAATTAGTAAGCACTCCAAGCCAGACAACAAACCCACGTTATTGCTGGTGGCGGGCGTTCTTAAAATTTAAGAACAATGTTACAAACTTCCAGCCAACCGATTGCAAACAGAATTTAAAATTCTGTAACTAGTTTTCAACGTCAACTAGGTTCACCTTCTTCAGAAGAAACTGTTACCTTCCCTAACAGTATCACAGAAAGGTACATTAATAGCAGGTAGGCATAGAACAAATACTTAATTTTTGCAAGTTAAATTGCGTAAAAATACTCACATGTGTTTAAAAGGAAAATATGAGTGACATCACTCTAGTCAAGACGTTAAAACCACAACTAAAACATTTTCCATCTGGATTCATAACAGATATAGTTAAAATTTTAAAACAATGTGTAAACATGCCTCTAAGGGCATTAGAGGTGCTAAATTTTACAACAGAATTGTAAACAAAACTTACATAAATTCTACAAATGGGGAACTATCGTCACTAGAAAAAGTTCTTAAGTACAACATCTCACCTAATGTATCTGACCATAGTGTTATAAAAAATATGATAGTAGACCTTAAAAGTGGCCTCGATTGCTTAAAAATAGATAACGTTTGTCAAGCTAGAATATCCCACAACGTATGTAATATCGTCAGCCGTAGTTTGTCTAACGCTGAGAATACCATCAACCGTGACAGAAAATTGTAATGCTATTAATAAGAAGCTTACAGAAAATGTTGCTCTTGTAACGAGGTCATATAAAGGAAGTTCCCTGGTTATCGGTAGCAAACATGAATATGAAGGAATCTGCAGTTCTTTGAGGAGAATAGTATTTCCGAGCTGCAAGATAATCCCACCTCAACGTTGCAATAAGATATTAGGTCCGCTGCCAATGATGCAAAAGTTTGACTGAAACCATTCCAGAAAAAAACAGTTAATCAATATCAACCCGCAGCCTCCAAAATTGCGTTCTCAGTTTAAAGTACATAAGACTGGTCATCCACTGCGTCGCATTTCTAATAGCATGAATAGTGCTCACCACACCTTAGCAAAGTTTCTTCACGATGTATTAAAAAAAATCTTTTGTTTTTCAAATTAATTATTCAGTATCCAATAGCCAGAACTTAGTCCACAAAATCATAAATTTGGAATGTGATCAAGATACCGAGATCGTTTCGTTTCATATTAAGAATTTATAAATGAATGTACCTGTACGCACGACCTTGGATATTGTGGAAAAAAATTTACGATTTTTCAAAAAACACATTACTGACGAGCATATTACCGATGTCATGAATTTACTGCATATTGTGTTGAAATATAATTATTTCGAATTTAAAGGACAGTTATACCAACAACATGACAGACTCGCTATGGGCAATCTGTTAGCAAGTGTCCTAGCCGATATATTCATAAATTTCTTAGAAGAAAATTTCTTTAAAAATTTTTCAGCTTCAACATTAGGTATTTTATCTTATTGCCGATACGTTGATGACATTTTGATCATTTACAACGAGCCTGACTCTGGTACTGACCGTCTGTTTAAAATCTTTAATGAACTGCACGAAAAAATCACATTCACACGTGAGCGCGAAAATGAACACCGTCAGTTAAACTACTTGGATTTAACATTAACGATAACTGGCGACAGAATATCCTTTAACATTTTTCCCAAAGAGACATACACTAACCAGATTATACCAGCCTCTTCAACGCATCCTGATTCCCATAGAGCTGTTTCCACAACACTGTCCGCCGAAAATCTTGCAACTGAGATAAATCTGTTAAAAACCATTGCCGTTAATAACGAATATAAGCCGACTGTAGTAGATAAAATGTTCAGAAATAAGACCAAAGCTAGAATTACTACTAAATATGACTCTGAGCACTATGTGATTTAACATCTGAGGTGCTCAGTCCCCTAGACTTAGAACTACTTAAACCTAACTAACCTAAGGACATCATACACATCCAAGCCATAGGCAGGATTCGATCCTGCGATCGTAGCAGCAGCGCGGTTCCGGGCTGAAGTCCCTAGTTCCGGGCTGAAGTGCCTAGAACCGATCGTCCACAGCGGCCGACCAGAATTGCTACTCTCAGCACTTCTCTTAATAATGAAGTTGACGAAAAGAAAAAAAAATATTTTTCCATTCCGTATATAGGATTCAGCGATTACTCAGGAACAAATATAACTGCAATGTAGCCTTTTCTACTAACAACAGCTTACATAGTAACCTTATATGTAATTTAAAATCAGAACTTTCTCTCCTCCAGAACTCAGGAATTTATAAAATCAGCTGTGGCACTTGTAAAGCCTATTACAGAGGCCAAACAGTTCATGCTTTCTCTACCAGATACAAAGAGCATCTTTTAGGAAAAAAAGGTTCTAGCATTCATAACTGAACCCTAGCCAACTGCCTGTTGATCACAGGCCACAAACCTATGGAAATTCATGACATTGGAATTTTGAACTGCGAAAGAGAAGGTTTTAGGCTAAATATTTTGGAAGAGTTACGCATTTTCAAACATTTTTCTCTGAAGGATAGCCTCATATTAAATGAACAACTGCAGTTGCGTAATATAAATTTTTTCAGTGGCTTAAAGGAGCTACTAAAAGATGTTTGACAGCTAAAGTTGCTAATTCGTTTCCCTGTAAGCACTTAAATATTGTTTTCCTCTCCCTTACTTGTATAATTCACATCTTATTAATCTGTTAATCACTATTATATTAATGTCGTGTAGATTTTGTTAAGTTTTTATAAACTCTGCTACCAGATGGCGCGATCTGTATCATGTTCACGTCGTTCTTTGGCACGGCCAGCTCGCACAGTTGCTGTTACTTACTCGTGGCTCAAAATTATTCAAATGGCTCTGTGCATTATGGGACTTAACAGCTGATGTCATCAGTCCCCTAGGACTTAGAACTACTAAAAGCTAACTAACCTAAGGACATCACACATCCATGTCCGAGGCAGGATTCGAACCTGCGACTGTAGCGGTCGCACGGTTCCAGACTGAAGCGCCTAGAACCGCTCGGCCGGCTTACTCGTGGCCTACACCTCTGTAGTGCCCTTAGAGGCATGTTTACACATTATTTTGAAATGAATCCAGATGGAAAATGTTTTAGTTGTGGTTTCAACGACTTGACTAGAGCGATGTCGCTCATATTTTCCTTTTAACCACATGTGAGTATTTTTATGCAATTTAACTTGTAAAAATTAAGTATTTGTTCTATGCCTACCTGCTATTAATGTACCTTTCTGTGATATTGTTAGGTAACGTAACAGTTTCTTCTGACGAAGGCGCCCCTAGTTGGCGTTGAAAACTAGTTACAGAATTTTAAATTCTATTTGCAATCGGTTGGCTGGAAGTTTGTAACATTATAATTAACTACGTTAGCTGAGAACTGCCATGTTCAAAACATTAAAATTTAATAACTTTTCATTCTCGATAGACATTTCGACATATACCTGTTCCTGGCTACTGTCAATCAGGTGTGCTAAATACTTGTGCTTAGTGGAAGAGTTGAAGCTTCTGCAACAAAAATGCCTTGTGGCACAATGTTTCGACAAACGGAAAGTATTTTTGATCAAGGGGTCATATTTCTCATGCTCTGAGGATGGCAGTGAATCTGCAGGTTTGGTACACTGACTGGATTCTTTGGAAAAATAGAAGGGTCCGATTACATTACGCCTCACATCTCCAGGCTTGACTTTTTTCTTATCTATTACCTGCCCACAAATGTGAACTGAATAATTAGGATTTTGCGCTTCGAATTTTGGTATATCCACGAGTGTGACAGTGAATGATGGCTTCAAAGTTATAATGCCTATAGACATTAGTTATTTCATATGAATCAATATTAGATGCATTTTTCAGACAATTTACATCGCAAGCCAGAAGCGACCATAACTGAGCAGTATTTGTCCTCTTTTTGGCATTCTGGACATTAATACATGCCTTTTTAGCAGCAAGATCTTCTGGAAGAGTGATGAAACTGGCTCTCCATTTACTGGCTCAAAAACATGAATACATATCAAGGAGAAGTACATGGCTGAGTGCCCTACCAGTCCCTCTTTTCAGCATATTGGAAGAATGACTCATTATGAGGCTCTTGGCATAAGTTCCACACCATTGTTCAGTTGACACGCTGCACGATATCACCCCATCCTCCCCCAAATTTCGACAGTGGGTTTCTCTTGCATAACTGCCTTCTTGGAAAGCGGGCAGGGTGCATCACCTCACAGCGCAGAAATGGTTTGCACCTGATGGCGGGATGCCAGAGGCCACTGATTTCAGGGAGCTCCTTTCCAATATTTCTCAGCAAGCATGAAGGAAGATAGGCAGATTGAGTAGTTCAATGGGGCTGCGTAATTTACCTGATATTCGTTACCAAGGCAGGCTGTTTGACTGCTGCTGCTGCTAGACATAATATTGCTGTGATGATCGACAGCCATGTGATCCTCCAGGCTTAGGTTACAGTCACATGTAGTGGTGACCACGCCAAACGTACAAGACTCTATGGCGGGCCAGCCGCTGTAGCCGAGCGGTTCTAGGCGCTTCAGCCCAGAACTGCGCTGTTGCTAAGGTCGCAGGTTCGAATCCTGCCTCGGGCATGGATGTGTGTGATGTCCTTATGTTAATTAGGTTTAAGTATATCTAAGTCTAGGGGACTGATGACCTCAGATGTTATGTCCCATAGTGCTTAGAGCCATTTGAACCATTTTCTATGGGCGACACCAGTGTGATGTTCCAGGTTGGGGCAGCGGGGCTGCCACACGCAGTGTCTGCAGCTGCGGTGAAGGGGTCGCAAGCTGTGGCCATAGCAAACTTGATGATCTGGGCCGCAGTGTTTGAGCCCGCGAGTTTGTCGAAAGAAGTGGAGGTGGTTATGGGCACATCAGCTTGGGCTGGGTGGATAGGGTCACATGCAGTGTTTGCTGCAGGTACTAGTTTGATGGTCCGGATTGTGGTAATGTTGGGTGCATATACTCAGGTCTAGCTGAGGTCTTAGTTCCCGTACATGAGACGCCAATACTTCTGAAAAAAGAAAAGTAGACAGTGTTGTAAAAAAATGGTTCAAACGGCTCTGGGCACCATGGGACTTAACATCTATGGTCATCAGTCCCCTAGAACTTAGAACTACTTAAACCTAACTAACCTAAGGACATCATCACGAGGCAGAGAAAATCCCTGACCCGTCGGGAGTCGAACCCGGGAACCTGGGCGAGGGAAGCGAGAACGCTACCGCGCGACCACGAGCTGCGGACTGTTGGTAAAACACACACACACACTAATAATTTTGATTTTACATTGTGGTTCACTGGTGATAGGTGATATTAGTATCTCATCACCATCATTTGGTGTATTGTGTGCACATACTGGTATCTTATGCTCCAATCCAGTATTTAGGTCTGTTGCTATGTCCCCGTCAAGGGCTTCTAGAACAAAGAACGAGTATTGCATGCAAGTGTAAAAAGTTACCTGTTGTTGAAGATAAAAAATTAGAAGTAATACTCCTTATGTATCCAATTCTCCACGAATGGAGCGAAACCCCAGTAAGTTTGTGTAGAGACTTGCGAATCCCAGTCATATGATACAATCTAGATCGCAACCACCTTCCCATTAATTGGCTGTGAGGGATATCACGGTCTGATCTTCGAAGAGTAGTAATTTTTTGCTCTGAACCAACTCAGCAACATCCGACAAACGAGTATGCTTCCTAGATCCTTCACCATTAACAAAGTCAAATTGTCCCTTCATATTGACACAACAGTCAATGCTCGCAATGAAGTGGGACAGGAGCTAATCAACGCACTTTCTGAACACCAAAATGCATGTTTCGAGTTTATGTTCAATCACCTGCTGTGTGTGTGATTATGATTTCATAATTTCTACAGCATCGGGACGCTGCTCTGGCCTGTGTTCACATGTATCGAAATGTTTTCGCAGATGTTGCTTTCCACACGTGTTGCATGGCAGCCCTTTGAACTTTAGACGCGGTGCGGTGCTGGTGCCCGCCCAGTTTCATGACGTGTTCTATGAGTGCTGGCCACAGCGATGGACGTCTGTCGCTGTGCATGGCCTGAAATACTGTGAGCACTTAATGAACATACACTGAAGGCGATATCATTTATTGATAACCCAGAGCTGGCGGACACTGACAAGGGAACCTCCCCATCGCACCACCCTCAGATTTAGTTATAAGTTGACACAGTGGATAGGCCTTGAAAAACAGAACGCAAATCAATCGAGAAAACAGAAATAAGTTGTGTAAAACTATGAAAAAAATAAGCAAAATATACAAACTGAGTAGTTCATGTGCAAGATACGCAACATCAAGGATAATGTGGGCCCAGGAGCGCCGTGGTCCCGTGGTTAGCGTGAGCAGCTGTGTAACAAGAGGTCCTTGGTTCAAGTCTTTCCTCAAGTGAAAAGTTTAATTTTTTATTTTCAGTTTATGTGACAAACTCTTACGTTTTCATCACTTTTTTGGGAGTGATTATCGCATCCACAAGAAAACCTAAATTGGGCAAGGTAGAAGAATCTTTTTACCCATTCGCCAAGTGTACAAGTTGGGTGGGTCGACAACATATTCCTGTCATGTGACGCACATGCCGTCACCAGTGTCGTATAGAATATATCAGACGTGTTTTCCTGTGGAGGAATCGGTTGACGTATGACCTTGCGATCAAATGGTTTCGGTTCCCGTTGGAGAGGCACGTCATTTCGTCTACTAACCACACGGTTTCGCTGTGCGGTCGCAAAACACAGACACTAAGCTTATTACAGTGAACAGAGACGTCAATGAACGAACGGACAGATCATAACTTTGCGAAAATAAAGAAAGTAAACTTTTGACTCGAGGGAAGACTTAAACCAAGGACCTCTCGTTACGCAGCTGCTCACGCTAACCACGGGACCACGGCGCTCCTGAGCCCACAGTCTCCTTGATGTTGCCTATCTTGCGCATGGACGACTCAGTTTGTATATTTTTCTTATTTTTTTCATAGTTCCACACAACTTCTTCATGTTTTCTCGATTGATCTGTGTTCAGTTTTTCAAGGCCTATCCACTGTGCCAACTTATAACTAAATCTGAGGGGGGTGCGATGGGGAGGTTCCCTTGTGAGAAGCTCCTTTTCCAAACGGGGACTGTATATCAGCTTGTACCACGGAAACTGCAGATAAAATACTTTCTGCGCCATCCAAAACTTTTCGCCGTGTAATATCTGTTGATAACCTGTACCGTACTTCTATGTAAGCTTCATTACAGAGACTATATTTAATATGTACTGGATATAATAGTGTATTTCTTTGTGAATGTATATAACTGATTGTAATTATAATGTAAATGTTGTAAATTGTTGGGTATAGCCAAAAGACTTCATTTTAATGTATCGACAGCAACGACGAAATGGCAGTAGATGTGCCGTTGTTATATTTGCTTATGGAGAGTCTGTGTCGCGCTGCGAGCAGAGAGGAAGCGGAGCGGCTTGAGTGATGAAAGAGTGCGGAAGTGTTTGTTGGGCGCTCCCTCCGAGTGTGCAGCTATGTTCGCGCCACTGTAGGCACCCCGCGAGTATTGACAGCACGGCAGGAGTGGACAGGTGGAGGAAGCTGCAGTTCTAACTGTTGCCCATCCCATAATCACCCATGGCTAGGGAGGCTACTTGTGGTTCTCAACCGGCAACATCGACAGCTCAGCACTGTCGTCGCCTACATTCTTCGTCGCCCGCACAGTTACAACATCGCAAGATCGTTAACTATTATTGTACAGGCATTAGCCAGTGGCATTTCTTTCACAAAATTTAATAGTTTTCATGAATAACAACCTGCAGTAGTCAGAACTTGTAGGGCACCTATGTTGCTATTGTCCTCAGGCATTATTACCAAGGGGGGTCCCTTTCGCTTCCATGCAACCACCGAGTGTCGTAAAAATATAAAAACTGATTAACTATTTACTGCCAGTTTTTTTGTTTGCTAATGACCAGTCTCAGTCTAAATTTTGCTGCCTCAGTAACTGTTCATTCTCGTGCTGCATAACAGAGGCTTAACTAATATGTGATTCTGAGTCCTAAGTTCACTCACATAAAGTAACGTAAAATTTTGCTGGAAAAACTAATAACTAAAGAAACAGTACAAATTCAGAGTGCGCAATTTCATTTATTATGTATTTAGCTTAGAGAGTAACTTTTCCTGGCTTGGTATGTATTTTGTATACATTTTGTACTGGCATGTAGGGGAAGGCGGAACAAGGCGGGGAGGTGGGGTAAGAGGGGGAAGGGCTATAAGCTACAGTTAGAGTGCTGCTATCTGTGGATAGCTACGTCAACATCATCAATACACAGGTCCCAGTGTGTTGACATTGCTGAATTTTAGTTTCGCGGAGGTTTCTGTGAGATTTGCAAGGTACGTACAATTGTTATACTGATTTGCAATGTTTTACACCTTTCGAGGTCCTAAAACATGTGTTTCGTGAACATTTGTCCAGACTGTATATATAGCACTGAATAGTACATCTTATTAACAGTAAACTGCTGTGTCAGTAGTCAATGTACACTAAATAGTGTTCATGTAGGCGTAACATAGGGGGAAAGACGGGGTGGGGCAAGATGGAGAGCTTCCCCGTCTTGCCCCTACTATTTGTCCAGCCATTACGTTCTTATCGTCTGATGTGTTTAACTCGCTGCGGGTTTTGAACACGTACATTATACGTTGAATACAACTGTAAATAGAATGGTATTCTTTATTCCAACGTTTCCTAATTAATTACAAAGTATGCCTTAGGCTATATAGTGAATAAAAATACACAAAACGTGCAAAGTCAGTATTCTTGCTATGCTTTAACGTCTGATTATTGGAAATATGGTATTTACTATATATTATAGACTACCAGGAATGATCTGACTCAATAGTACGTTCCACGTGTTTTATTTCAGATGGTTCGCAAGTATCGGTGACAATCGTCTTGGCAAGATAGGTCATTGGAGTCAATGGAAGGCGCTGTAAATACTGTTCTAGAAGGTCATGTGGGTTCTTTCAGGGCTTCTCGACAGTTCAGGCGTGGAAAAACCGTTGTTTTAACCGAATCTCCTTATAGGAGTGATCTATCTGAAGAAATTAAACGAAAAGGAGTCCCCAAACGGGCTGCATGTAAACGAAAACTCTTCCCAAAGACGTTTAATAAGCCTGAGATACCACCAAAAGGACATAATGACAACGAAAAAGTGACGAAAGTTACTTACTTCTTAGCCACTCCTTCAAGCTCGAGGGATAATAAACTGAGGACGAATGACAACGAGGAAGAGTGTGAAGAATGTTTATACTGCTATGAAATCTCTGAAGGAGGCTCGATGCGGTGTATTAGCTGCGGACGCTGGGTCCACGACACTTGTGCAGAGGTAGAAAGTGATGATGACGAGTCTGTCCACGCTTGTGTAGTATGAGAAAGTAAGAGGCCTAAATGAAACGTAATACCTGAGTCTACAATTCGCAGAACCATGTTTCGAACCCTTATCGTAACATGATTTCGTTATTGCAGTCCTTATTTAAGCTTTGGAGATAAATTCATGCTATTTCCCCATCTTACCCCGCATATGGGGCAAGACGGGGAATTGGTAGGCTATATTTCAAATCGAGATATTTCTAACTGAATGTAACAAGTTTGCAGGTTTCTTTGCATGCTATTGTAATTCAATGGTTAAGTAAACAAATGATAATGAAACCTAATTGAATTTGTTTATTTTTGCCCCTTTTGTAAGGGTTTAAAGTTAGCTTCCCCATCTTGCCCCGCCTTCCCCTAGTTGCTCATTTGCTTAAACTAATTTTAATTCCGTCTTCCAATAATCAAAAGTAAACTGCTTACCTTTATCTAAATTTTGCATTACGTCACGCTGATGTTACTGAAAGGAATTTTTTACGAAACAAAGTTTCTGTTACAGTCAGTCATTTATTTATCCAGCAACTTCATTTAACTTTACTTCTAAAATTTACTATTTCAGAATAAGTAACTTCAAACTCAGTGCCTTCTGATTCGTTTATTTTCTCGTGAACTGTAGTGTTGAGCCGGCCGGTGTGGCCGTGCGGTTCTAGGCGCTTCAGTCTGGAACCGCGTGACCGCTACGGTCGCAGGTTCGAATCCTGCCTCGGGCATGGATGTGTGTGATGTCCTTCGGTTAGTTAGGTTTAAGTAGTTATAAGTTCTAGGGAACTGATGACCACAGATGTTAAGTCCCATAGTGCTCAGAGCCACTTGAACCATTTTTTTGTTGTGTTGTGGAAAATCGTGACAACCTTCTGTTACCACGCCAGTAATTATGTGCCAAATTTTCTTTACCATTACTTTTCATTTGATTTTGGATATTCATTGCCCTAATAGGCTGGTGACTGTTTAATTATCCTTTTTTGCTACTCATTATTTTTTGTATTAAAATATTACAGGTGCCCTCCCCCCTCCGAAGCTCGTAAGTGGGGCTTTGGAAAAAATATTAAGTGAATAAATACAGGGCTTTTGTTTTTAACTTATTGACAATACAACTCAAAAGTATTCGTACATTGACTGAAGCATAGAACTGCTGCTGTCGTTACGATACGTTTGCTTGAGTCCAAATATCTGGGCATCTGTACTCCTCAAGATTCTGTGTTTAACCACTCTGATGTCTCAAAGCCACAAAACTATGTCTTTATAGATATTGGTTCAGAGTGATGGCACCATATTTTGATATGAGGATCCCTCAGCATCCCACAGCTTTCCCAGAGGATGACGAGTCAGCCGCGCAATTTTTTGCAAGTTTTAGCGCAGTGCACTGTACTAAACGGTTTGGGCGAAACAATGATTGTGAAGTACTTTGTTAATACTTTTCCGGCGTTGGAGAATGTAGCAAACCCAAAATTGCTAAACGAATTGTGCACACCATACGTAAAACCCCTGTATGTCCACAACAATGTTTCACTCTGGTGTCATTGTGAGATATGCCGTATGTGATTAAATACCTCTACATTTATGATTCATGTGAGCTGAGTAGTTAACTGGGCGATTGTGCTGTAGTAGCACTTGCTGCTGTACCTGGAGGAAAGTTTTATGATGATAGAAATTCAGCACTCATGTCTACAGTTCCACATTTAACTACCTCATTTTGCTTTGAGCAGTCACCCCATGGCTTCTAATTCTTTAAACTTCTTAGGACTGACCATACAAAACATTCATCACACTAATAGAAAAGCGAAACATTGCACACACGTCAGCATTGTCATTGTCCCAGTCGACCAGTGAGTTATATAAGTACTCTGAATTTAGGTATACTTCATTTGAGACCTAGGCTATTTGTGGTCAGGAATCTAATTGAACCGCTCTGTATATTCAAAAACCGCCAATCATTTTATATGTGAACTTATAACCTCCCCCTTCCTAATTGGCCTACTGGATTGCGCGTATGCCTAATGAAATTTTGGAATGAGTAAGGCTATCGTTACCGAAGGAAAATAATACCTGTTTGTAGGAGGAAAGAGTACAAAAGACCCTTCCCTTCTGAAGGATCTATTTTAAACCTAATCTAAATACTGATAATAACACGCAATATTTTATTACAAAAAATACTGACTAGTAAAAAAAGGATAATTAAACACTCGCCAGCCGACTAGAGCAGTGAATATGGAAAGTCTTAAGAAAGGTAATGGTAAAGAAAATTAACCAAGTAATCACTGGCTTTTCCACAACACAACAGTCCACGAGACAATAAATGAATAAATAAAATTGCTTGTTAAATAAATGACGGGCTGTAACTGACACTTTGTTACGTTTACAAGTGTCAGATATACTTGAATCCTTGTTTACATTCCCCTTCTGTCTGTCTGCAGCACTGGAATAATAAATCGAGGAGTTTCTATTTAACAGATGTCTTAATCGTCCATGATAGTATCAATGTATCTGGAAGGATACTATTTAGGCTCTCATGAACATCAGTTAATGCTAGCTGGTCACTTGCATGCAGAACATGTAAAAGTTTCAGGTACTCTTCGTCTGATACTGTTAAATGGAGTATGTTCCACACCAATTTAGGCAACAATTTTACTCTGTTCTTCTGGCCCTCTAGAATATGAGTTACTTATCAGCATACTGGACTAGAATCACCTCGTGCTTCGCGTTCACAATGAAGGGTTTCTTTTGCTTAAAGAAGCCTATTAACATTTTGAGTGGGATGCAGGCGCTAAACCTACCATCTATCGATCCCTCTATGAACTATCCTGTAATTTCTAATCCGTTCAGGTCCGAAGTCGATGCATAGGTGCATGAGGGTCAATCTGATTCCAACATTTTTTGTGCGGTTGAGATCGTTACCATTAAGTCTTATTGAAACAGAAAGGCTAAAGCATTATGTGGAAGCCACGATGTTACGGATGGCAGAGTGCCTCCATTCTCCGTTGTCACAAATCGTCCTTCCCTATATAGGAAACTGTTGCTGGGAAGTGTCACCTCATCTTGATTTTTACTGAAGAATTCTTATTTCATCGTTATTATTGATGATAGAAGACGAAAGTTCATGGGCGAAATATCCCTGACAAGTGATCAGATTGTCATACTGAACTGGCGCTATTCTGGGCGGCATCTGCAATGTTTCAGTCCTATCGGTTTAAGAATCTTAATTCTTTCATTTTGCTGCGTGCTCCCACAAAAAAGTTGTGTTCTGATGACTGTGGACTGTGTTCGTTGTATTTGCACTTTATAGCTATGCTGCTGCTTTAGATGAAGACATACTATAATTTATTCATCAAGAAAATAGACAAGATTACCATTCTGATGTCCGCCTCCGGTAGCTGTGTGGTGCCGGCACGGTAGCTCAGCGTGTTCGGTCAGAGGGTTAGCTACCCTCCGAAATAAAAAAAAAAATATATATGAGAGAACGGATCAACGAACAACCTGAAATGGTGTTATGAGACGTCCGCCCTGAACATATACAACGAACAAAATGGTTCAAAATGAGATCAACAAAGAATTTAAAAAAAAAGTGGTCAGCGCGAAAGAATCTGAATCCTAAGGGCCCGGATTTGATTCCTGGCTGGGTCGGAAATTTTCTCCGTTCAGGGACTGGTTGTTGTGTTGTCCTAATCATCATCATTTCATCCCCATCAACGCGCAAGTTGCCGAAGTGGCGTCAAATCGAAAGACTTGCACCTGCTGAACGGTCTACCTGGCGGGTGGTCCTGGTCACACGACATTTACATTTACCATTCTGATGTATGATTTTCTGCCCAAGATAGTCTAATGTTTGAACACTTACTAGGAGGCATACTGGACTGCTAGGCGCCCTCTGTACGGTAAAAATCCATAGACAGATTCACACCATCATTAAGGTATGAATTCTTTGCGATATTACGCTCGACGTGGATGGTGCTAACAGGTTGATTATCCCCTTGTTGATTCGGCTAATTTTATCAGTGTTATCCATCCTCATCTGGCTCCTCGAGAAATCTAGTGGAAATCCTATTGAAGCCTTATGTCTCTAGACTGTTGTCAGTTTTCTTGTATTTATCTGTGCTCTACTCGTATTATTGTTTGAACGTAACTCGAAGCCTTGTACGAAACATTTTATACACATATTCACATCACCAGTATCATTAGCTAGAAGGTACCGCCACGACTCCACCACTCAAATGTAGTTTGTTGCTTTCAGTGGTGTTAGATATGCCGATATGTTTCGAGAGCGACCAATGCAACACCACTTCCCTTTGCTTGGATATATTGGAGGAAAGTAGTTTGCTCTTAATACCAAGAAGTGTTCTTTCAAAGAAAGTATGACATCAACTGATTTAGTTATGTGCGTACTGCTTGTTTTATGCATTTGTCAGAAGAAAGATTAGAAATGACCACAGAGATATGAATTGAAGTCTCGGTGGCGTCAAAAATTTCAGAGCGTCCGGTTCTTGTTGGTAAAGTATTGGCGCAATTTTTCAGGCAGTATCAAATTGCTGTACACGTCGATGTAGTAGAAGGTACTTCAATTATCTTTAACATATACAGCACAGTGTGCGCTATATACTCGTGCAGCATTTCAATTGTGCGTCACCTCTGACAACACAGTTCATAAAAACTCTCCACAGAATCTCAGTATCTTGAATTTTCTTACGAATTTAAGCAGATCTGAATCGGTAAGTGGTCTGTGTGGTACTATAGTTAGGGAACGTTTTATATAAGGGTACAGATCTTTTCTTTTATGGTTTTAAATATAGCCCTTTACCATTAGCTTTGGCCTCCATTGTCGTATCATTCGTCTCAGCTTCCTGTAATTTCTCTTCTGTGTTTGGTGCATCCTTTGTTCTACGAGCTATGGCGGCAGTTCTTCCTGCTAAAGAAGCGGCGGCGATAGCCCTGCTGGTACAGATCGCACGTCATGTATCAGGCATCTGTAGAGCCCTTAGCGTTTTAACTCTGTCGTCTCCTCCTCCTCCTCAGTACTTTTACCCCCCCTCCCCCATGCTGACTGAATGCAATGTATTTTAGAAACCCTACACGTTTCTTTAGAGTACTGCGAGCTGCATTCATAATTTGCTTGAGATTTATTCCTGCACCATATTTAAGTTTGGTACACGTTGCTTTATCAACTACAAACACAGCATTACATCATCCGATACCTATCTACTTTCATCCACGTATTTTCCTAGCTTTATCAGCTAATATTCGATTTGCAACTTTACTATCTTTATTTGTATTTTAAGTAATATCATGCTCCTTGCAGGCATTGTATGGTCTATTAATTCCCTTATCACCACAAGAAATACAGTTTATCAGCTTCGTTCCAGGTCGAGAGTAGTTGTATCCAGGGATATGCAATTCAAGTGGTAACTTATCCAGACCACCACCACCACCACCAATTTGCTTCCTCTAACGTTAGTGCACGGTTTGAGGTTAGCGTCTCCTGTTTGTATACCAAATCATGAACATTCATCCAACTGTTGTACTTTGAGGGGAAGCCGAGCCACTTATCAAAAGCCTTGTCACCTTCACATCTTGTAACATCCCTTACAGACCCTCTGGCTACAATTGTGTACATTAACTTTTACTGTGTCTTGGCTGCAACAGAAGTATTTTTTTCCTATGGAAACCTGAAGTACACATTTACGAATGTTCAATCTTTTCATTATGCGCAAGTGCTGCCAACTGCTGGGCATCACTATGAAAATATGTGCAAGTCAGTGTAGCAGCGCAAAGCAGCTCGTGACCACCAAAATACACGAATGTGGTAGGTCCGTTATATTCCTCTGTATAATCGAATATTGTTATTTTACATCATAACTCTCGATGATCATTTTATTACTTATAACAATAGAGAATATATCGTAATTAGTTATTTTAGTCCATAAAACGAAGCAAACTATACAAAGTATGTTTTGAAAATCGGTACATATTTTTATATAAATATTGCATCTAAAATCATTAAAAATCACCTAAGAGTTTTACGACATAAATAAAATTTTCCTACCTCCAGAAAAAATACAGGTCTGGGAGGGCTATGAGAAACGTCTGATTCAGAGCTTTTCTGTAATTCGTCTTGTAAAAAACTCAATCTTCGCTGTCCTTTAAGATGTAAGTTCTTAGGTGTGTGCGTTGTACTTCGGAAACTAAATATCTCTGTTCACCAATTCTGTAGGTAAGACTTATCAAACACTTTCGAATTTCGAAATATGCAACAAATCACCCACATTGAACTTCTGCTTGTGTGGATCTACCATCTTCATACAGTATTAGGCTGTAATTATGCCACGTCATAAGTGCACAATACCTAGTTCCATTCACATAGCGTTTTTTATAGTCCTTTTTAAATGTTACACAATACTCGCTTCCATTTGAGAAAATGTCGATTATTAATTGGTTCTATATTGTTCTATTACCAAATTTAAGCCCGCTTCTCGTGGTCGTGCGGTAGCGTTCTCGCTTCCCACGCCCGGGTTCCCGGGTTCGATTCCCGGCGGGGTCAGGGATTTTCTCTTCCTCGTGATGGCTGGGTGTTGTGTGCTGTCCTTAGGTTAGTTAGGTTTAAGTAGTTCTAAGTTCTAGGGGACTGATGACCATAGACGTTAAGTCCCATAATGCTCAGAGCCATTTGAACCAACTTTAAATGTTGTAAAATTCGCCTCCATGGTTACTTATAAGATTGTCAGGAGATCGACTCGTGTAGAAATTGTTCAAACGCTTGCGTAGTTTACTTTCCTGTCTTTGCCTTCACAGGCAGGGCCCAGGAGAATTTTGAATATGTATCTGTGGCCATGAAAACATATTTGAAACCTTTATTTGATGGTGAATATTGGCTCATATGTGCGAGATCAGCCTATCAAATAATATAAACCCACTATGTTACGTCTACAGCGTAAGGTTTTGCATACCAGGATTGGCAGCACCAGGTCTCGTACCCTGTAATAATGTAGATATGCAACAATGCGTAACCACGGTTCTTCGAACGATTCTCCAAGAAGTGTTTGCTGACACTTTCCAACAGCTTTAAAAATTGATGTCAGAAGTGTCGTGTAGCTGATTGTTACTATCTCGAAAGCCAGTAAAGGAACTTTTTAGCTCTTGTTTTCTCTATTTTCTGAGATCATGCACCTAACTTTCCAGATACAACTTGTAGTTCCACAGCACTGTTCAATCGAGTCCCGGAAGTAAGTAAGTGAGTATGGTATACAGCCATTAAGTTCATCCGAAATCAATTTAAATCAATGAAAGCCTAACCAGTAAACCAGTATTTTGCGGAACTATCTTGACAAGAACAGTGAAGTCAACATTGAACGCTCAATGATTTGCGACAGTAGCCCTGCTCATATTCCCAGTTCCAGTCACAGAGACTAACGGGATCTCCTCCTGCACAAAGCTAGTGTCCATGTTTTATGGTAAACTATCTGAGTCGCATTTTATTGGACACAAGACTTCGTACATCATCCCCTGCTGCCCTTAAGTGAGGAATTCCAGTAGTTTTATACGTCGATTCTTTACATTAGCGAATATTGAACTTGCTTTCTGGAACTTAATCTGTGCAACTCAGAAACATACACTGTTCATCCAGGATATTAGAACCACCCCTCTGCTACGAGTTGACATGGAAGCAGCAGGAAAATTTTGTAACACTATTCTCGGCACTGGTTACACCACTGATAATACACTGATCCGAAAATTTTGGCTTCTTGTGCATTTGCCCTGCACTGGTGCAGGTTCAGCATGGTAATGGACGGATTTGGCATGGTTAATTTAAGGGGTGGCCAGAATCCCTTCCTGTTGCCACCCCGTTACCACTCAGGACGGAATGTGTGTATCCTAACTGTCTGCGTGTAGTGTTACTCATGTGAAACTGAACGAAATTTTCTGAATGTTTCCGAATCACGTAACTGATGCGGTACTTCGTTAGCAGCCCAGTACTCATCAAATAGGGTACGGGAAACCGCCTAAGATGTACATCTAGGCTGGCCGGCACACATACCCTCGTTGTTAATTCGCTGGGCGGATTCTATTTGTGAAAAGCTTACCTTCCCACTCTGAAAGCGGCATTTAATGCACACTGCTCTTCGGGCGGATAGTACAGTGACCCACAAATCAAGGAAAAATAATGAAGCTAACCTTGAGCCAAGACGTTATGTATTATTATGTGACAAAATAGAACCTAAGTAAAGAATACATAGAACGGCACGAAACTTAACATTATCATGCAAATATTGTTATAACTTATGCTAATGAAAATACACTGTCAACTTACGCGCAAGTAATATAACTTTATAGTCGTTCAATCATTTGTCTGCAGATTGTAGTATAGCTTGAGGCGTTCTCTCTCCCAACTATGCGTTTTCGTGAACTTCGCTGTCTATCTGTGTTTGGTTTCCCGCCCTTGTCGCGGTTATGTCGTGGTTCTTATTCCTTCTACGTGTGGCAGCAGTGATGTGTATCGATATTTGCGCAGTGTACCAACTTTGGTTTGGTGTATATAGTTTCCAGCAAGGGGGTCTGGAGTGAGTCGGTCTGTTGTTGCGTCTGTCCGATCGCTACGAGCTTCGTGGTTCGCCGACCCAGGACGTCAAAGTTGAGTAGTGGCTTCAACTATCCAAGCCACGTCTATTCATGTTGTGGCGGTTCGCTTTGGTGGTTTGCTGTTGGGGAGGTTTTCCGGTGAGCAACACCGAGTGGTCCTACTGCTGAGATTTAGCCGCCATGCTGCGCAATTAACTATTTTGGTCGACTGCGATTTGAGTGCATCTGTGGAATTTTACGTCTTGTGGTCGTTAATGTTCTGGTTACCTGCTCTGGGCACTGACGTAAATTCAGGCAGTGTTCTTTTGAGCGAAGTTAACTATTACCGTGTTTCAAATTCAAGTGTACTAGCGGGATTTTCTGCCTAGTGGCCGTTAGTGTTCCGGTTACCTGCCCTGGCCACTAACGTAATTTCAGGCAGTGTCCTTTTCCACTCCTGGAAATTGAAATAAGAACACCGTGAATTCATTGTCCGAGGAAGGGGAAACTTTATTGACACATTCCTGGGGTCAGATACATCACATGATCACACTGACAGAACCACAAGCACATAGACACAGGCAACAGAGCATGCACAATGTCGGCACTAGTACAGTGTATATCCACCTTTCGCAGCAATGCAGGCTGCTATTCTCCCATCGAGACGATCGTAGAGATGCTGGATGTAGTCCTGTGGAACGGCTTGCCATGCCATTTCCACCTGGCGCCTCAGTTGGACCAGCGTTCGTGCTGGACGTGCAGACCGCGTGAGACGACGCTTCATCCAGTCCCAAACATGCTCAATGGGGGACAGATCCGGAGACCTTGCTGGCCAGGGTAGTTGACTTACACCTTCTAGAGCACGTTGGGTGGCACGGGATACATGCGGACGTGCATTGTCCTGTTGGAACAGCAAGTTCCCTTGCCGGTCTAGGAATGGTAGAACGATGGGTTCGATGACGGTTTGGATGTACCGTGCACTATTCAATGTCCCCTCGACGATCACCAGAGGTGTACGGCCAGTGTAGGAGATCGCTCCCCACACCATGATGCCGGGTGTTGGCCCTGTGTGCCTCGGTCGTATGCAGTCCTGATTGTGGCGCTCACCTGCACGGCGCCAAACACGCATACGATCATCATTGGCACCAAGGCAGAAACGACTCTCATCGCTGAAGACGACACGTCTCCATTCGTCCCTCCATTCATGCCTGTCGCGACACCACTGGAGGCGGGCTGCACGATGTTATGGCGTGAGCGGAAGATGGCCTAACGGTGTGCGGGACCGTAGCCCATCTTCATGGAGACGGTTGCGAATGGTCCTCGCCGATACCCCAGGAGCAACAGTGTCCCTAATTTTGCCGGGAAGTGGCGGTGCGGTCCCCTACGGCACTGCGTAGGATCCTATGGTCTTGGCGTGCATCCGTGCGTCTCTGCGGTCCGGTTCCAGGTCGACGGGCACGTGCACCTTCCGCCGACCACTGGTGACAATATCGATGTACTGTGGAGACCTCACGCCCCACGTGTTGAGCAATTCGGCGGTACGTCCACCCGGCCTCCCGCATGCCCACTATACGCCCTCGCTCAAAGTCCGTCAACTGCACATACGGTTCACGTCACGCTGTCGCGGCATGCTACCAGTGTTAAAGACTGCGATGGAGCTCCGTATGCCACGGCAAACTGGCTGACACTGACGGCGGCGGTGCACAAATGCTGCTCAGCTAGCGCCATTAGACGGCCAACACCGCGGTTCCTGGTGTGTCCGCTGTGCCGTGCGTGTGATCATTGCTTGTACAGCCCTCTCGCAGTGTCCGGAGCAAGTATGGTGGGTCTGACACACCGGTGTCAATGTGTTCTTTTTTCCATTTCCAGGAGTGTCTAACCTGTTGTCGCTGTCCAACATGGTGTGTAATTTTGAGAGCTAACACATACTCCAGTGTGACACATACTCCATTGTGGATCATCACGTTTGTAACATTGCCGCTTTGAGTTCTCATGTACTGATTGATGGGAAGAAAGTCGTTGTGTCGGTCTGTCCGTGGCTGTCCCTTGGTTGGGTTCCGACGGACCAAGTATAGTTAGGCTTACCACCTGTCTCTCTTAAGTGAACGAGGGCAGACTGACCTCCCTGGAGGCCTTCTGAGTGCCACTGGTGTTTAATTATCTGTTGTCAGCAACTTTAAATTTCAGGCTTATGGTTATGTTTTGTTTTCTTAAAATTATGCAAAATTAATTTTTAAATTAATCTTTCAAGCTGAAACACTGTGGCCTTCTGCCTTTAAAGATTATGGTAATATATTTAAAAATTTTGAAATTTAATTGTGGGCCTCAGCCATTGGTATTGCACCTTTCATATGTTGCTTCTTTAATTTATTTTATTGCTATCTTAAGTGGATTTTTATCTTGCTAAGATTTCTTGTTGGAGGCCTTCAGCTGTGAAACAGTTGCATTCGGTAAAGATTCGGCTATGTGCCGCTTTGGTTGTAAGGGTTATTAAATTAAAATAAATGACAATTAGAAGCAGAAACTGACCCCCCAACCCTTGGTAGAAAAGACATTGTATGTCCGTGCTTCAACCAGGACGTGGATGTCAGGCTTGCCCTATTTGTATGCAGAATATATAAAAAGGGTGACAACGGACTGCTGAGAGCTATACTGAACATGTCGATAGGGATTAGGAGAACACATTCCATGTTACGTTGTTACAAATGGGAGGTCAGCAGTGGACGATCTATGTCTGTGGTCCTAAGGTGCCTCCTAATAAAGACTTTTTGAATTTTGTTACTTGAGCTACCCTTCAGTTTGATTCCATTCTATGTAAAAAATGGGCAGTGTTAAATTTGGGCACAGTAGTGTAATGGGGATGCCTGTAGCTGGGGCATCAAAATCTGAAATCCATAAAGAAAAAACAATCAACTCCTCAAAATATTGCTTCCTGATGACAAATATATTCGTCACTCAATGTAGGCAATTGTTTTTACCTCTGTCTTAACTGAATGCGCTGGTATGTTGCCGATAGCCTTGACAAGATGACTGAATAGGTCAGTGGCCCAAAATAGGTAGAGGGCAGGGTGACCCTAGGACCTCCCTTTCATGACTCAACTGGCAAGGGCAACGTCCGTCTTCTGTTCGTTTACGAAAGAAAAAATTTGCTTAGGTGCTATTCCCGTAAAATAACTGGAAGTAAAATATCTGTTAAAGGGTTTCCTCTAGAATTTACAGTAATGTGAATTAACACATTATCGAAGAGCCATTCTTGCTTTGCAGTAGGTGATTTATTGTGGAAAAGCATGAATTCCGACATAGTATCTGAGAAACTGCGTACCAAAATTAGAAATTTGGTATCAAGAATCAAACTTACAAAAAGAAGCTGGAAGGTTTTTCGGGCGTTGATACGAGGAAAGCTATAGATTTTGTTCAAAAACTTTGACAATGGCATATCACATGCCAGTGCTTTGAGGGCAAACATTGTTTGGTCAACAAACGCTTGAAAGTACGGCCAGGGTTAATACAAGGAGTCGGTAACCAGGTACTTAGCGAGGAACATCTGAGCGATAAGCGACTGGGAAGAGACGAGAGCGAAGCGAATAAGAGTTCAACAGTTCGACAAAGCATTTATTTATGAATGTTATATTTAAACACATTTGAAAATAAAAGCCACTACTCATTCAGTGCTGTTAATTTTACTCTTATTTTGCTCTTTTAACTTGTTAACAGTTTTTCTAATTTTTCTCACACCGACTTGCTAAAATGATGACTGAAGTTCCAGTAATGTAGAATTTTATTCTAATTTGTATTCAAATTCAAAAATAAAAATTCCCAGTGCACTGAATAACGAGGCGGAACTACCATAGGAAAAAATTACAAGAGTTGAAGCATGGCTCGATCGAATCACAGAAATCATTAATGGGATCTAACGATTTGTTTCGAATAAAAGTATTACTGTTAACAGATTGGACTTCAACTAGCTCTTTACGACAAATCCTTCACACTAGCATAAACATGATTTCTACAGTGCTTTAGGCGCAGTTACTAAACGAAGTTAAAAATGACTTTGCAGAGCGAGACGTCAAGGTCATGGAGGACTCAGTTATTTAGAAAGTGAGAAACAGAAGCAGGTGTATCATTATCGCCGGAAGTTTCCAGGCCATTAAAGAGGCCTTACCGAAGACTGTGGGTTTATTAAACAAAATTTGACTTCCTCACCTGATTTTACTCAGACTCTGTACATTGTTCGAATTAAATTATTAATATTAATGTAACAAAATGAGTTGAAAGTAACTGATTAATCAGCCACTTCAGTATAATATTTTTAGAGATTAAAAATGAGATTCGTGTGGTTTTTCTGTTCTTTGCAACTTAGGGGCTTAGAGGCATGGCTTCCCCTTCCCTTCGGAGCGCGAATTGCACACAACTTTCTCGTGCAGTGGAACCAAACTAGGGCGTAGCACAAAGAAACAAACTTTATAAAAATAAGAGCCATCTTAATAGGACACGCTCATTTACTTCAGCGCCCAGACCAAACTGTACGAAATTAGGCTAGAGGATGACTGACTGCAAAAACAACTGATTTCACCACTGTGTTTGAGGGACAAACTGCAGAGCTCTGGGATGGGGACAGAGGCTAGTGACAATGAAGTAACTTCAAGTGGGCTATACACTGAATGTCAGACGTGCTATGAACAAACGAAGAATAAACACAATTGAAATAGCGTACAGCATTTTACTACAGAGAAACAAAGAAGGGAGGAAATTAGGATTTAGGCTTTTCGTAAAGAAGACAAAAAAATTACCGCTACTGAAGGAATCTCAAACAAAATAAAGCCACATTTCAAAAAAAACTTAATCTATGCTGTAGAAATCTTTAAGGTGTATGCACCAGCATGCTCAAAAGATGATTATGATGAGTATTATAATTATCATTAAGACTTCTAAAAAGTTACGGAAGCTAATAAAACACAGATAATCCCACTAAAAGATACCAATTGAACATTTCAATGTGAAAGTAGGGGAAACAAAAAACATTTTTCAGTAGGTAGCTTTGCTTACGATATAAGAAATTAATATACAAGAAATGACAAGTCATACATGCAACAAGTATATCAAAGCCAAGCTGAATAACAGCTTCCATAAGGGCTAAAGGTGGACCAACGCATTACTGACTTGCTCCGTTTGGGAAACTCACATTATCCAAATTTTCTAAAATTTGTTTGTATATATGTCACATCTATCGATTTCCTTCCCATTTGGATAATTCCTTCGCGATGCGTCTTTTTTCTTTGAGTGAATGTTTTAGGTACAAACAGAGCAACAGAAAAGAAAACTGGAACAAGATAGCTATTACAAAGACGACCAGAATTTCGAGCAAACGATAATAAAATTACACTGGTGTGCAACACTTTAGGACGGAAGCAACATTCGCATTTGTCTGCCAAATAACATAACTCGAAACTTTGAACATCCATTGAAAGAGCTGCTACATTACTGTAGACAAGGTAACTCAAGAAATGCGCGACAAAACCAACAGAAGTGGCAAATGCATCTCTGAAAAGACGCACGTGGGGAAGGAGTTCACTGAGCAGTGAATGTACCGTGTCCAAAGATTGGAGGTCAGTACGCCCATGCAACATTATACCACCCAACACCTGGACCATCAAAAGGACCATGTTCGACAATGCTGAAAGTATCCTTATATGACCAGAGGTGGAAACATGTACTGCACCAAGGAACATTATCGTCCACTGTGATCACACACCCAATTAATAACCATGTCCCACCTTTTGTAATGTCCAGGAGATGATCATTAATCGCTGAGATTTAAGTGTAATTGTAATTTTATTTTATGAAGGAAGTGTCCTACCTGTTCGTCTCCTTGCGTATTTCTTTCAGTTACCTTCTGTATTATACTGTAACAGTCATTTTTGTGTATGGTTAAAGTTTCATCGAGTTATGTTACTTGGTAGTCATGCGAAGGTTACTTCCGTCATTATGTTTTGCACGCCAGTGTATAAATAATGATGGATTCTGATGATATGAGCTATCTATTAGGCTGGTCGACTACTGAAAGTTCTTTCTCTTCATTTTATAGGCTCTCGGAGCGTACCCATTTAGCCAACTCAATAGCTGAATGTCAAGTAAAAGGATACGACCATAAGGACAACACTTAGTCCTTGAGCGCAAAAAATCTTGGACCCGGTCGTGAATCGAACGCGGGTCTTTCGGTACGTATGACGAGAGGTGGAAAGAGGAGAGGAGGAGAGGAGGGGCGGCGGTAAAATCCCCGGGGCCCAAACCTTCTGGGAGCCCCAAGTCTCTCAAGGTTTCGGATACCCCAGGAAGCTCAGTTGCAAATGTCAGACTGCTACTGTAAAATAAATTTTCTATCATATACACTGAAGCGCCAAAGACACTGGTATAGACTTGCGTATTCATACAGATATATGTAAACAGGCAGAATACGGCCCTGCGGTCGGCAACGCTTGTAGAAGACAACAAGTGTCTGGCGCAGTTCTTAGATCGGTTACCGCTGCTACAAAGGCAGGTTACCAATATTTAAGGGAATTTGAACGTGGTCTTACAGTTGGCGCACGAGCGATGGGACACAGCATCTCCGAGGCAGCAACGAGGTGGCGATTTTCCAGTACGACCATTTAACGAGTGTACCGTGAATATCAGGAATCCGGCAATACATCAAATCTCCGACATCGCTGCGGCCGGGAAAAGATCCTGCAAGAATGGGATCAACGACGACTGAAGAGAATAGCTCAAAGTGACAGAAATCCAACCCTTCCGCAAATTGCTGCACATTTAAGTGCTGGGCCATCAACAAATCTCAGCGTGCGAAACATTCAACGAAATATGATCGATATGAGCTTTCGGAGCCGAATACCAACTCGTGTACCCTTGATGACTGCACGACACAAACCTGCACTCCTCGCATAGGCCCAGTTCACTGACATTGGAGTGTTGATGACTGGAAACATATTGCGTGGTCAGATGAGTCTCGTTTCAGGTTTTATCGGGCGGATGGACGTTGTATGGAGTATGGAGACAACCTCATGAATCCATGGAACCTGCATGGCGGCAGGGAACTGTTCAAGCTATTGGAGGCTCTGTAATGGTGTGGTGCGTGTGCAGTTGCAGTAATGTAGGACCCCTGATACGTCTAGATACGACTCTGTCTGGTTACCTGCATCCATCACGTCCATTGTGCATTCCGACGACTTGCGCAATTCCAGCAGGACAATTCGACACCCCACACGTCCATAATTGTTACAGAGTGGCTCCAGGAACACTCTTCTGAGTGTTAAACCCTTCCGCTAGCCATCAAACTCCACAGACATGAACATTTTTTTCCCGGCATATCTGGGATGCCTTGGAACGTGGTGTTCAGAAGATATCTGCATCCCTTCGTACTCTTAAGGATTTATGGACAACCCTTCAGGATTCATGGTGTCAGTTTCCTCCAGCACTACTGCAGACATTGGTGTAATCCAAGCCACGTCGGACTGCGGCACTTCTTCGTGCTCACGGGGGCCTTACACGATGTTAGGCCGGTGTACCAGTTTCTTTGGCTCTTCAGTTAGTTCGCTCGTATTTCACAGGCAATATCTCGTGAAATAAAGAGTGCCATTGTAAATATCATATTTGTGAACATACGTTTGGTGTTTAATAAGAAATATTTATTACATATTTCGTCCAAATGAGTATTTCTTGTATATTTCCAATGTTCCCCAAATTGTGTTACGTTTAAGTCATGTCAGAACTTGTTTAAAATAACAAAAAGATTGGCCTGGTTCTTTAAAGATGGGACCCAATCACACATCCTGCCCCGGGCCCAGTCGTGGCTCTCAGCGGCCCTGCCCTTCGTTTAGTAATTCGCAGCTGACCACCGAGGCGCACGAATGCAAGTTCAGCATTCTGCATTCCTGGTTTTCTGCCATCCTTTTAATAGCTGCGTATGATGCGTTTATCTTCATGTCAGTTAACTAATATCATATTCTTCCAGTACTCAATTTCTTTACCTTTTTAAATGTGTCCAATATTTGTCTTGTGTTTCTCTCTTTGTGGTATGTCCTCACTTGTTATTTTAAGTTTGTTTTTAACACCCACTCTTCTCCATGTCTACATCTGGAAAGAAAACATTTATCGTCTCCACTGTTGTGTCCACATTCCGGCACTTTACAGGAAAATCACTAAACAAAACAATTCAATCATCTTCCTTAATTGTTTATTTAATGAACCACCGCAAATACTTCCGTAAAAACATTTCTTTTGCAAACGGTAACTTAATTTAATGCTTACTTATGCTGTTACTAGTTATTTTCCATTCTAGGTGAATGAAGTTATCAAATTCTTCCATTGAGCCGTCAAATGAGTTAATGAAATATAATGCAATATAATGAATTACAACTATGCGTAAATGTCTTCGAGGGGAAGTGAGAAGTTTGTGAGCGTTCGTTACGAAAAATAATTGGAAACAATAGAAGTACGGCATATTCCATCGTTTAAGGTCGCTGATGTTACAGTAACAGAGATCATTGTCGAAGTACTGTAAGATTTTTTAAAATGTTATATAGTGTAAGGCATAGATCAGGGTTTCACAACAAACGTGCTCCACGAGCAGACGATTAGCACATGCCTGCGAGCACTGAGTACCGTACCCTATCCATCAACACAAGAATGGGTTGGGAAGACGTGTGGAGAAATGTGATAGAGGAAACCTATCTTGAGGGAAATGTTTCTAGAAATCTAGACTGTTGTATCCTATTTGCATTCCTCATCAATTACTTGTTATGAGCACTATGGGACTAAACATCTATAGTCATCAGTCCCCTAGAAATTAGAACTACTGAAACCTAACTAACCTAAGGACATCACGCAACACTGTCATTACGAGGCAGAGAAAATCCCTGACCCCGCCGGGAATCGAACCCGGGAACCCGGGCGCGGGAAGCGAGAACGCTACCGCACGACCACGAGCTGCGGACATCAATTACTTCAAGCTGCAATTGCGCACTGGAATTTTTTTTCAGTTTTCGTTATGAATCCCGACTTGTTTTTTCGCAACTTGAATGTCTCTCCGTATATATTAACAAACTAATAAATTGCACGACAAATCCACATTTTCTAGTCTTTCTTCAATGCTGCTAAGAATGTTACAGACAGCTGTGTTTCTGCGATATATACACTTTCATAGAGCGCTGAGGAATATGCAACTAACTTTCCAAAGATTTAGCACCCCTACCGAACAGTTTTATCTGACATTAATATAAATGTTCAGCTGCAACTGCCAAGTATTCTTTTACTGTATTACTATGCTTTACGACGGCGAAAGGGCTTTTATATCAAAGTAGTGCAATTTTACAGTTTATCCAGACGGCACAATCGCTTTCTTCTTCTTCTTCTTCTTCTTCTTCTTCTGAGAGGTCACTTTTAAGTTTTCAAACCTCGTGCACACTCTGAGGTCATCGACATTTTCCGTTCACGTATTCTTTTACACGGTAAGACACGTAGTGCGTATGTAAATTCAACTTTCTGAATGTATTCAGCGTCTTACATTACACTGAACTTTTCGAACACCTTTTTGTGTTAAATAAGATTTCCAGCAATGCAGAGACATTGTCGGTGGTACACTACGCCGACTCCCTATTGATGTTATTAGAAGGCACCGCTGTCAAAACTGACCCTCTCTTATTTCACAGCTGGCGTTTCCCCCTTGTTACTACCACCTGGCGAGTGTGCATTTCCCTCGCTCTCCACCACGCCGCAACTACTCTGCTCACGATCAAGAGCGGAGTTGGCTCGAGTGCTCATGATCACAGTCAGCGAGTTCTTAAACCCTAACGCAGATAAAGATGAAAACAATGACTTTGTAGATTCAAATGGCTCTGAGCACTATGGGACTTAACTGCTAAGGTCATCAGTCCCCTAGAACTTAGAACTACTTAAACCTAACTAACCTAAGGACATCACACACATCCATGCCCGAGGCAGGGTTCGAACCTGCGACCGTAGCAGTCGCGCGGTTCCGGACTGAGCGCCTTAACCGCTAGATCACCGCGGCCGGTGACTTTGTAGAAGTAACGCCAGATTAGCGGTATTAAACCATTGGAGGTATGAAGAAAGGAAAGGGGCGTGGAGACGGTGTTTTAATAGAAATGCGTAAGGCCGGAGGCAGAGTAATCAGGAAGCACTTATTTTACTTACATAATGTTGGCTGAGGAATGACTGTAGTGAAAGATATAATGACGATAATAAAAATGAAATGGAGGTTGACAGAACACGTAGTCTAACAGATGGAAATAGACCAGGGTAGTTCTTTACTGTATCTGAGACATAGCAAAAGACTGACAAGGCGACATAGTGAAAGGTGGAAGGATGACATTAGAAAACGTACAAAAGAAGCATAAATGGACATACACTGACGAGCCAAAACATTAGTCACCTGATTAATGTCCGTCCCCGGTAGTTGAGTGGTCAGCGTGATAGAATGTCAATCCTAAGGGCGCGGGTTCGATCCCCGGCTGGGTCGGAGATTTTCTCTGCTCAGAGACTGGGTGTTGTGTTGTCCTAATCATTATCGTTTCATCCCCATCGAAGCCCAAGTCGCCGACGTGGCGTCAAATCGAAAGACTTGCACCAGGCGAACGGTCTACCCGACGGGAGGCCCAAGTCACTCGACATTTTTATTACCTGATTAATAGCGTGATGGTCCACCTTTGTAACGCAATACAACATAGATTCTGCGGAGCATGGATTCGACAAGTTATTGGGAAGTTCCCGGAGGTATGTGGCACCAAATGTCTACATACAGGTCACGCGGTTTCCGAAAATTCTAGACCGTCAGTTCGTGGGCACCGACCTGGCACCCTTTAGTGCCCCATCGCGTTCAGATCAGGCGGATTTGGTGCCCAAAACCTTGCCGTGAGTTCACCATGTTCTTCAAATTCATGTAGCACGATTTTATCCTTGGGACCTGTACAGTTATCCTGCTCCCATGTTACATCGCCATCGGGAACGACACCTAGTATGGAGAGATGCAGATGGTAATACCCACATGGTACGCAGCTTTCATGGTGCACACGATTACCACCATGCTTCTCACTGAAGCCCAAGTGAATGCCCCCCCATAGCATAAAACCACTGTCAACCGCTCAGCATCCGCGGGACGGCATGTTTCGAGCAGCTGTTTTCCTGGGTGACGCCATAACCAGACACAGACACCTAACTGGTGTGACAAACTTGGTTCATCCGACCAAGTGACACGTTTTCATTGATAAACGGTCCAATCTCGATGATCAGTGCCACCTGCAATTCTGACTGACGATGTCGTTAGGTCAACGTGGGAAAACGCAGGAGTATTCAGCACAGAGCCTCATGTTCGTCAATGTGCTGTGAATATGCTGCGAAATACTTGTGCCTGCACCAGCATTATACTGTCAGATTTGCCATAGATCGCCGCCTATCCTGTCTTACAGAGTGGGCAAGCCTTCGAGCTCGACGTTCTTTGCTGAGGCATGGACGTCCAACAACTGGCCGTCTACCTGTAGTCTGTCCTCAAACACTTTCCAGAGACGTTCACTATAGCAGCACGCGAACAGGCGAATAGATTCGCTTTTTCCGAGATGCTCGTTCTATGGTGCTGGGACAATCTGCTCTTTGTCAAAATCGATTAGCTCAGTGACTTGTATGGCATAACAGCCAATGATGAGAAAGATGTCACATCAGTTCCAACAATCAAACAGCGTGATTGTATCCATTTGCTACACAGGCTTTCTGATCTGCGTTGTGACTTGAGATACAGCCCAGCACCACGTGTTCGTTAAGAGTTCAGCTTTGTCTTTACAGGGAATCAAAATATTGCCTTTGTAACCTCTCTACGCAAAGATGCTCGTTTACAAAGGGTGCAGACTCAAGTGAGTCAATCAGAAAACTGGGCTCACAAGCTTCCTGTGTAGGTTCGTAGAATATCATGGAACCTGGAAAATGTGACCCACTGTGGGTGTTTGTATAGCAAGATATCATACACAGCACGAAATCGTAATATATTTTTTGTCATCGGGAAGCCGTCGACGCTATATAGATCTAATGCATTCTGAACTGGAACTTCTGAGAAAGGCTACCAGTTTTTACTGAAACTCTTCTAGAGCGATCATTCCATCCCTCAAATATGCGACACGCCTTCGCACAGATTTAGGCACCAGAATGATGGTCGTCCAGAGGAGTATTTTTTTATCGCACTGTTTTGCGATGTAACCTGCAGAGTGAAGAACTCAGTTAAGTAATATTTCTTCGTAGTTTATTTTATGATTTACAACTCCCCTAGCTTTGAAACCACAGCTCGTAAATTACGCTTAGCGTTTTAGAGGTAGGAAGAGTGGACGGAAAGGTCAGGCTTTGCGTTTTCAACGGAGAAAGCAGTTTGTATCGCTTTTAACAATGTCTCACGCATTACATGCTTACTTCCGTAATGCTTTGTCACTGTCACCAACGTCAATTATTCGTTGTTATTGACTTCACATGGGACGAAAAATTCACTTCGATACCGCAGCTTTTAACCCTGAAGGGAAAGCTTTAAAACCAGTTAATACTTTAAAGTGTGTTTTTATTCACTTATTTACTTCTGTACACAGACATTTTACCCTAATTCTTCTGTTGCATATATAAATCACAGTACAATGTGCTTTTTCTCTTTATCAGGTAGACACTGAGCGAGGTGGCGCAATGGTTAACACACTGGACTCGCTTTCGGGGGGACGACGGTTCAATCCCGCGTCCGGCCATCCTGAATTAAGTTTTCCGTGATTTCCCTAAATAGCTCCGGGCAAATGCCGGGATGGTTCCTTTGAAAGGCCACGGCCGACTTCCTTAGCTAATCCGATGAGTCCGATGACCTCGCTGTTTGGTCTCTTGCCCCAAACAACCCAATCCTCTTTATCAGACAATTCCCTTTTACTAGCATATAACTATTTACTAGTTAAATTTCCTGTCTAGAAAATAAGTTAGCTACTCATCAGCTACAGTCTCGGTCATTTTTTTAAACACTACGATTGATCATATTCTGTGTACCTATTATTGTTATTATCATTATTCATTGCATTCAGCCAATCTCTGATGAACGGTAACGCGACATTGTTAAATAACTATGAGGTAGAAACTATTACACTCCAGTTTGTAGAGTTCCGAGTTTCAGATCGCACTGCCGAGAAGTGGGGGCAGCGTGGGGGTAGGGGGTCGACGACCACCAACATTAACAAACCGATAAACATGACGACCCCGTGACGATACGGGACAAATACCAGTAAAAAGATTAAATAACGGCTCGCAGGTTGACTGCGTGTTCCATCTACATCTAGATGCATACATTCTCCGGAAGCTACCAAATGGTACATGGCGGAGGGTAACCAGTACCACTACTAATCATTTCCTTTCCTGTTCCGCTCGCAAACAGAGCAAGGGGATAACGACTATTATATGCCTCCGTACAAGCCCTAATTTACTTTCGTGGTCCTTACGCGAAATGTACGTCTGCAGTCAGCCTCAAATGTCGGTTCTCTAAATTTTCTCAAGAGCGCTCCTCGAAAAAAACGGCTCCTTCCCTCCAGTGATCACCATTTGAGTTCGCGAAGCATATCCGTAAACCGAGCGTGGTGGTGCAGTGGCTAGTACACTGGACTCGCAATCGGGGGGACGATGGTTCAATCCTGCGTCCGGCCATCCTGATTTAGGTTTTCCGTGAATTCCCTAAATCGCTCCAGGCAAACGCCGGGATGCCGGCCGATGGTGGCCGAGCGGTTCTAGGCGCTTCAGTCTGGAACCGCGCGACCGCTACGGTCGCAGGTTCGAATCCTGCATCGGGCATGGATGTGTGTGATGTCCTTAGGTCAGTTAGGTTTAAGTAGTTCTAAGTTCTAGGGGACTGATGACCTGAGATGTTAAGTTCCATAGTGCTCAGAGCCATTTTTGAACCAAATGCCGGGATGGTTCCTTTGAAAGGGCACGGCCGACTTCCTTCCCCGTCCTTCCTTAATCCGGTGAGACCGATGGCCTCGCTGTCTGGTCCCTCCCCCAAACAACTCAACCCCCATATCAGTAATACCTGAGTGTTGTTCGAACCTACCGATAACAAGTCTAGCAGCCCGCTTCTGAACTGCTTCGATGTCTTCCTTTAATCCGACATGGTGTCTATTGCAAACACTAACAGCACTCACCAATGGGTCGCACTAGTGTCCTAAATGCGGTCTCCTGTACAGATGAACCACAACTTCCTAGAATTCTCCCAGTAAACCGAAGTCGACCATTCGCCTTCTCTATTACATTCCTCACGTGCGCGTGCCGTTTCCTATCGCCTTACAACGTTGCACCTAGACATTTAATCGACATGACTGTCAAGCAGCACACTAACATTGTATTCGAACATTATGTGTTTATTTTTTCTACTCATTTGCTTCAACTTAGATTTTTCTACATTCAGAGCTAGCTGCCTTGACTTCCGGAAGGCATTCGACACAGTTCCACAACGTCGAGTAGTAGACAATACACTAGTCTGCAAAACTGAATAGTGAAATTAACTTCCGTATGGTGTGTCACTATCAAGCAACACAGCTCAATGAAACTAACCATGCATATAACTGCTACGGTTTAGTACAGAAGTTAACTGAAGACGGACAGAAATGATACTTATTCAAACGGTATTTGCTCTAGAAGAGCGTTCCATTCGTCCATCGGCGCTCTTTACTGCTGCTGGATGGTCCTTTGTGCACGTGGACGTGCTGCAATACATTTCCCCAACAATGGGATTTAAGGCAGGAGGAACAGGTAAGTCAGTTCGAATGGTTCGAATGGTTCAAATGGCTCTGAACACTATGGGACTTAGCATATGAGGTCATCAGTCACTTAGAACTACTTAAACCTAACTAACCTAAGGACATCACATACATCATTGCCCGAGGCAGGATTCGAACCTGCGAGTGTAGCAGTCGCGCAGTTCCGGACTGAAGCGCCTAGAACCGCTCGGCCACCGCGGCTGGCGTAAGTCAGCTCATTCGTCGAATATCCTCTCGTTCCATGAGTTCATCTAACTGTGGTGTGCGAGGCGATCACTCCCCACAGGAAGCCAGGGCCGAACGCACCTCTGGAAAGACGCATGTGGGAAGGGAGTAGTGTCACAATAACGATGGCCAGTGATTCTACCTCGTTCGAAGATTCGGACATTATGCCTCCCCACATTAACACCTGGACTACCAAAACGACAATGTTCGGCAATTTTCCGGGTGGAATACGTGATCCCACCTCTCGCTGTATGCGGGTACGTCCAGCATTATCGAACACGATCGTTGCGGGCTCTAGGTATTATGGTGTGGCGAAGAATAATGTTGCCACAGGCTTTCTGACTAAAGATGGGTCGTTCGCGAACTAACGGGTCCAAAGGAACGGTTCACCAAGATGAATAGAACGAGCGAGGAACGAATTCCAAGGCACGGTCTTTCATAGTTCACTTCGGTTGGGGCTTTCTGCTTTGTTCCCGGGAACAGGAAACGGTCGGTCTCGTTCCCGAACGGCACGTCGGCCGCTCTCGTTCCAGCCTCGGTCCCGTTCCCGTCTGTCTCGGTCTCGCTCGACCGGACTCGTCTTTCTCGTGGCCACTGGTCGCAATTCTACTGCCGACTGCTCATAGTTAGTTCAGAATCGAGTTCTTGTTGTTGTGCGTTTCGTTCGCTTCGCACGCCCGTTCTAGATCCGTTTCAAATATTTTCTGAACTCTGAATTTCTGGTTCTTTACGTATTCTATTCAGCGTCCACGGTCGGTAATTAAAATGTATTTTATGATCACGTAAATTACATAAAAATTACGTGGTATGCAATGCATACATCTTTTCAGGTAACAAATCGGCTTATCAGCGTACTTCACTATTTCGATAAACAGCAGAAGAAATACTTGTAAAAAGGCAAGATTTTTTGTTATTACACATGTAAAGGAATTCAACACGGCACACACGAGTGGCCATTTTTCGTCTTTTTTTTATCCAAGGTACAAGAGTATGTTCACTGTTATTGAAGGCAGACCGACTCACAGCCGAATGAAGCCCGCGCTTCGTAATCGAGTGTATAGTGTCACCTTTTGTAAAGAGAATATGATAACTCCTACAATATTATTTCAGTGGTACAGGGTGGCTCACGAAAAATCGGCCCCGACTACTAGACTGCTCATTGTCCCTTATCAATCGTCATCTATTGTTTAGAAGTTGTTGCATTAGCTTATTTGTTTTTTCTTTGCTGCCTAATTTTTACATGTTTATCTATTCTGCTCGTAGCGGTCAACAAATCGTGCGTAATTTCGAGCAGTCTGTACTCGGGACCGGGTTTTTTGTGCGCCACCTAATATTATTTCACTGCGATCATCCACATAACGCTACAGTTCGCTAAAAGAGGTGTTTTGCAGAATCACGAAAATTAAAAGTGTGTGAGAATACTGTTTTGAATAAAAACTCAGTACTCCAGGGGGTAGGCAAGTGCCCCCTCTTGACGCCTTCCATCTTCAGTCACCTATGCTACTAATTTTCAATTTTTCATGAGAACCATATACCAAGCACAATGAACGATGAACGAGTAAAAATGAACGGTTCCCAAAAAAGAGCGATCATCAGCGAACTAGTTCCCAAGGATGAACGACTCTGCTCATCTCTAGTACTGGCATCGAAATCTTTGAACAAGGTACTCTCACTGGTCAATGTTATTGCGACGGTACTCCTTCCCAACGTGCGTTTTTTTCATGGGTACATTCGTCCCTGACATCATTTTTATGGATGACAATGCTCGGCCACATCGAACAGTGCAGCAGGAGCAGCTCTTGGAGCAAGAGGCCTAAACGATCTCCCTCCCAGCTGACATCCCGTCGAACACGTGTGGGGTGCACGTCCACAAGCACAAACGACCATCCTATATCTGTCAACCGCGCCAGTGGAGGAATGGAACGGTCTACCACAATAACTCCTCACAACTCTTGTAACCAGCATGGGAGCAGGAGCGCAGACTTCAGCGCATGGATTGCTCTCCACGGTGATCCAACACACTATTACGAACCATGTCCCGCCTTTTATAATGGCCAGGAGACCATATTTATCAATGACGTCAGTATAATTATCGTCTTTGAATAAATGACATTTCTGTTCGTCTCATTCTGTATTTCTTCCAGTTACCTTCTATACTATGATGTAGCAGTGGCATATCGTTCGAAAGTTAATTTCGTCCTTAAGTTTTGCACACCAGTGTAGTACACTACTGGCCATTGAAATTTCTACCTCGCGGTTCTAGGCGCGCAGTCCGGAGCCATTCGACTGCTACGGTCGCAGGTTCGAATTCTGCCTCGGGCATGGACGTGTGTGATGTCCTTAGGTTAGTTAGGTTTAAATAGTTCTAAGTTCTAGGGGACTGATGACCACAGCAGTTGAGTCCCATAGTGCTCAGAGCCATTTGAATCATTTTTTGAAATTTCTACACCAAGAAGAAATGCAGATGATAAACGGGTATGCATTGGACAAATATATTATACTAGAACTGACATATGATTACATTTTCACGTAATTTGGATGCATAGATCCTGAGAAATCAGTACCCAGGACAACCACCACTGGCCGTAATAACGGCCTTGACACGCCTGGCATTTCAGTGAAACAGAGCTTGGATGGCGTGTGCAGGTACAGCTACCCATGCAGCTTCAACACGATACCACAGTTCATCAAGAGTAGTGACTGGCGTATTGTGACGTGCAAGTTGCTCGGCCACCATTGACCAGACGTTTTCAATTGGTGAGAGATCTGGAGAATGTGCTGGCCAGGGCAGCAGTCGAACATTTTCTGTATCCAGAAAGGCCCGTACAGGACCTGAATCATGCGGTCGTGCATTATTCTGCTGAAATGTAGGATTTTGTACGGATCGAATGAAGGGTAGAACCACGGGTCGTAACACATCTAAAATGTAACGTCCACTGTTGAAAGTGCCGTCAATGCAAACAAGAGGTGACCGAGACGTGTAACCAATGGCACCCCATAACATCACGCCGGGTGATACGCCAGTATGGCGATGACAAATACACACCTCAAATATGCGTTCACCGCGATGTCGCCAAACCCTGCTGCGACCATCATGATACTGTAAACAGAACCAAGATTCATCCGAAAAAATGAAGTTTTGTCATTCGTGCACCAAGGTTCGTTGTTGAGCACACCATCGCAGGCGCTCCTGTCTGTGATGCAGCGTCAAGGGTAACCGCAGCCATGGTCTCAGAGCTGATAGTCCATGCTACTGCAAACGTCGTCGAACTGTTCGTGCAGATTGTTGTCCTCTTGCAAACGTCCCCATCTGTTGACTCGGGGATCGAGACGTGGCTGCATGATCCGTTACATCCATGCGGATAAGATACCTGTCTTTTCGACTGCTAGTGATACGAGGCCGTTGGGATCGAGTACGGCGTTCCATATTACCCTCCTGAACCCACCGAGTCCATATTCTGCTAACAGTCATTGGATCTCGACCAACGCGAACAGCAATGTCGCGATACGATAAACCCCAATCGCGATAGGCTGCAATCCGACCTTTATCAAAGTCGGAAACGTGATGGTACGCATTTCTCCTCCTTACACGAGGCATCACAACAACGTTTCACCAGGCAACGCCGGTCAACTGCTGTTTGTGGCTGAGAAATCGGTTGGAAACTTTCGTCATGTCAGCACGTTGTAGGTGTCGCCACCGGGGCCAACCTTGTGTGAATGCTCTGAAAAGTTAATCATTTGCATATCACAGCATCTTCCTGTCGGTTAAATTTCGCGTCTGTAGCACGTCATCTTCGTGATGTAGCAATTTTAATGGCCGGTAGTGTACCTTACTGATTATCGGAACGAATTCAGACGTCCCTCGCAGACAGAGCTAGACACGTTCGTAAAGTTGCAAAATCTTCGGACGTACGAGGTGAGTCAGTGAGCCGCAAACTGGAATAAACACTCGGAACCGCGCGTAGCAATCTTAAATTTATTTGCCTTTTCAACATGCCCACCTTGAAAAACTTAAAAACTTATTCCATCGTTCGACAAGGCACTGGAAGCCTGCAACATATAGAACCCTTGCGACAGCATTCCATTTAACAAAAGACCTCTCCTGATGTACCAAGTTTATTTGGGTCCTTAAATTGCTGCAACCCACAAGACGGATTGGTCCGGGTGTAGCGAAATCTCCTAAACGGGGAAACAATGTGGCATTACTGGATAACCGGGGCGGTCAGTACGCTCATGGTTTGTGATTTGTCCTTTTCTGGAACCTGTATGCAACTGAACACGAATTTCCATGAAATACAATGTCGCTATGGAGGTCCTCTCTGGACAGCCCTCAGGCTCACAAAAATGGCGTTATTCTAGTCAGATACACACAGCACACTTGCCATCTCTGACTGTAGATCATTAACCACTGGCCGTGGAACGCTATCCGCTACCTTCCACGCGCCATCGTGTAGACACGTAAAGGCGCAAAATTTAACACGATATGCGGTATTCTGATGTTTCAGATTTATTTATTGACTCATGCTTTTAATTATTTCGGGATTATAGCGAGGGAGTGAAAAGACCGATACTGTTTCCAATATATCACAATGATATGTTAGAGAACTGTCTGAAGTTTTGTAAGGCTGTTATTTCTCATACAGAAAAGTTTCAACACAAGAAAACTGTAGCTATGTGCAATAATACCTGCAAAAGATCTCCACTTGGTTCATGTTCTGGAAGCTAAACCTCAATGTAAATAATTTCACATAAACAGGTGGATTGAACCATCGGTCGATTAAAGTATTGACCATAAATCAGAAACAAGGGTGTCGTCAGGAGTGCCTCATAGAAGGGTGACAAGACTGCTGTAGTTCTGTACACACATAAATGACTTGGCGGACAGGGTGGGGCAGCAGTCTACTGTTATTTGCTGATGATGCTGTGGTGTACAGTATGGTGTCGAAGTCGAATGAGAGTAGGAAAATACAAGACGACTTAGAGAAACTTTCTATTTGGTGTGATGAATGGCAGCCAGCTCTAAATTTGGAAAACTGTGAGTTAATGAGGATTAGTAGGAAGAACAAACCTGTAATGTTCGGATACAGTATTTATAGTGTCTTGCTTGACACACTCAAGTCGTTTAAATATCTGGGCTTAACGTTGCAAAACTACACTCCTGGAAATGGAAAAAAGAACACATTGACACCGGTGTGTCAGACCCACCATACTTGCTCCGGACACTGCGAGAGGGCTGTACAAGCAATGATCACACGCACGGCGCAGCGGACACAACATGAACCACGGTGTTGGCCGTCGAATGGCGCTAGCTGTGCAGCATTTGTGCACCGCCGCCGTCAGTGTCAGCCAGTTTGCCGTGGCATACGGAGCTCCATCGCAGTCTTTAACACTGGTAGCATGCCGCGACAGCGTGGACGTGAACCGTATGTGCACTTGATGGACTTTGAGCGAGGGCGTATAGTGGGCATGCGGGAGGCCCGGTGGACGTACCGCCGAATTGCTCAACACGTGGGGCGTGAGGTCTCCACAGTACATCGATGTTCGTCGCCAGTGGTCGGCGGAAGGTGCACGTGCCCGTCGACCTGGGACCGGACCGCAGCGACGCACGGATGCACGCCAAGACCGTAGGATCCTACGCAGTGCCGTAGGGGACCGCACCGCCACTTCCCAGCAAATTAGGGACACTGTTGCTCCTGGGATATCGGCGAGGACCATTCGCAACCGTCTCCATGAAGCTGGGCTACGGTCCCGCACACCGTTAGGCCGTCTTCCGCTCACGCCCCAACATCGTGCAGCCCGCCTCCAGTGGTGTCGCGACAGGCGTGAATGGAGGGACGAATGGAGACGTGTCGTCTTCAGCGATGAGAGTCGCCTCTGCCTTGGTGCCAATGATGGTCGTATGCGTGTTTGGCGCCGTGCAGGTGAGCGCCACAATCAGGATTGCATACGACCGAGGCACACAGGGCCAACACCCGGCATCATGGTGTGGGGAGCGATCTCCTACACTGGCCGTACACCTCTGGTGATCGTCGAGGGGACACTGAATAGTGCACGGTACATCCAAACCGTCATCGAACCCATCGTTCTACCATTCCTAGACCGGCAAGGGAACTTGCTGTTCCAACAGGACAGTGCACGTCCGCATGTATCCCGTGCCACCCAACGTGCTCTAGAAGGTGTAAGTCAACTACCCTGGCCAGCAAGGTCTCCGGATCTGTCCCCCATTGAGCATGTTTGGGACTGGATGAAGTGTCGTCTCACGCGGTCTGCACGTCCAGCACGAACGCTGGTCCAACTGAGGCGCCAGGTGGAAATGGCATGGCAAGCCGTTCCACAGGACTACATCTAGCATCTCTACGATCGTCTCCATGGGAGAATAGCAGCCTGCATTGCTGCGAAAGGTGGATATACACTGTACTAGTGCCGACATTGTGCATGCTCTGTTGCCTGTGTCTATGTGCCTGTGGTTCTGTCAGTGTGATCATGTGATTTATCTGACCCCAGGAATGTGTCAATAAAGTTTCCCCTTCCTGGGACAATGAATTCACGGTGTTCTTATTTCAATTTCCAGGAGTGTATATGAAATGGAACGAGGATGTGAGAACTGTGATAGGGAAGCGGAATGGTCGACTTTAGTTTAGTGGGAGAATTTTAGGAAATCGAGGTTCACCTGTAAAAGAGACCGCATATAGGACGTTGGTGCGACCTATTATTGAGTACTGCTCGAGTGTTTGGAATCCGTAGCAGGTCGAATTGAAGGAAGATGACAAAGAAATTCAGAGGCGGTTTGCTAGATTTTTAGCCGGTAGGTTCGAACAAGAAAATTTAGAGTACTAGCAACTGAAGCTGACTGCCAAACGATTCTACTGCGGCCAACATACATTTCGTGTAAGGACCACGAAGATACGAGGTATTAGGGCTCATACGGAGGCATATAGACAGTCGTTTCTCCCTCACTCTATTTGCGAGTAGAACAGGAAAGGAAATGACTAGTTGTGGTACAGAGTACACGCCGCCACGTACCGTATGGTGGCTTGCGGAGTATCTATGTACATGTAGATAAATCATTGGAAACCACTGTAAAATATGTGGGTGTTAGTGTAAGCAGCCACCTAAAGTGACACAGTACATTAATCGCATTGTTGGAGAAGCAGATGCCTAGGAGATACAGTGGAAGAATACTAAGGACCTTAATGTCTCATACCTTGTATTATTGACAACGGCATGCCAGGTTTGTTGAATAAAAACACGAAGCGGTCGCTGCGTCGTTAAAGAAAAACCCTGTTTTTCGCCTAGAGTGCTTCAAGCAAACCACGGAAAACCTGGAGATAGAAAGGGATTGGGTTAAGTGTAGTTACATGCTGCTAGGACTGGGATCTGTCGACTCCGAAGTGTTGCACAGGTTTTCAGAAAACTGTAAGAAATAGGAAGTCATTTTCTAGAAACGCTGTTTGGTAGAAATAGTTCAGGAAAAACGTGAAATCATACCAGTGCCTGTCACATACAATTCAAATAAATCCAAGTTACAGGTGTAGAACGACTATGGAGGCATGCTGTTCTTTTCCAAACGCTCTATTAGCAAATCGAAGAAATGGGCATGACTAGTAGAGCTTCCTAGTGAGTTTGTGTGTGGAATCATATACAGCACAACATTAGCGATCCTGAAAGCTTAGAGAGCCAATGAGGAGGAGCAATGATAAGAGACTGTACTCTGATGAGGGAGGATGGCGGTTCATATCTGCGTCAAGCCATCCGGTCTTATGTTTTTTCTGATTTCCATGAACCACTAAAAGCAAATGCCGGAATGGTTCCTTTGAAATGAACATAATCTGTTTTCTACCCTCACTTCCTCAATCCGAGCTCGCGCTCCTTCTCTAATGACCTCATCGTTGACGGACGTCAAACCCTGATTTTCCTTCCTTGTTTCGAACGTTTAGAAGATGATACTTTAAGTTATCTCCTATTTCGTAAAGGATGGTGAAGAATGGAAGAAATGTTGAAAGAAGTGTGTGAAGTGGCATCATTAGCGTTTAATTATCGCTGCACTGTAGAACCTAGTACCGGCTGACGCACTAGCAACCACGCAGGTTGTCTGAGCGAACGCGAATTCTTACTGCACTGCGCCTGCCTACACCTGATCCGAATTTCAAGAATTACTTCAGTAAGTGGCTGGATTGCACACTGCAGTTTTCCCAACAAGCGATAAACGTCCCTGTTAAAGTTGCGTGTATATTCACCTATGCTAGAACGTGTCACATATGTAAGGTAAAGATTAGTTTCACAACCATAGGTTTCACGTATCAGTCTGTCGATTCATTTGTTCTCAGAAATGAAATTAGAGTAATTCATGTAACAATGTAACAGTGTAACAATGTAACAATGTCTTCTAGCACATAACCCAGGCAGTGACTGTTTACAGTAAGTTATAACACGTTAGTGTGAAATGCGAGTATTGACTAGACATGCAAAATTACGTTTAGAAAGCTAAGCAGAGTCAAGGACTCTTTATCTGTGACCATTCCGGTTTCTTGATTAGGATTTTTTCTGTGGTTTCTATTAACAAGTTTTAGTGAGCTTCACATATCATTCCTTCCACTATTCATTTACGTTTGAACTGACAATGAAGAAGATGTGATGGATATTTAGGAAAACAGAGCCAGATTTATTATATCAAGAGAACAATAGAACTGACAAGTGATGTGAACTGGAAGCAAAGAGAGGAAGCGAAAATAAAGTGCATTAGTGTTTGCCTAATGAAGTGTCTCAGGAAGGTGGGAAATGAGATTTCAAGGGACCGAGAAATAAGCTATTCGCTTTAACAACGTTTGAATTAACAAGTTTTTGTGAAAGTATACGATCGTTGAGTTAACTTTCTTGTTATGGGTACCAACGAATATGGATGTTCTCGTTATCATGACCTCTAAGAAAAAATAAATACTCCATATGTACAACAGTATTTCTAGACTTTGTTTAATTGAAAAAGTATATGTACGTATTGACAAATGCTTGTTTTCAAACAATAAAATTACATATGATGGAATGATATTTACCAGTTTAATTAGTGCGTCATGTAATACAACAAACGATAATCTTGAACTTTCATGAACTGTTCTTCATCCCACTATGTTTTAATGGGAGCACAAGTTTTTATTTACAAAATTTTTATCCGTTGCTCATTTTACTTCTATACATTATTTGATAAAATCAGTTTCTAGACGAAATATTGGTCGTAATAGTATGGCACTATGAGTATACCAAATCCAGAGGAGCCTGAAACGCCATGGAGACGTCAGAAGCGGCAGCAAATTTGTGGAGAACAGGAGCTTACTGTCGTATCTTCATGTTCTTCCTCAGAAGATGACAGTAAGGAATTATTCTCTTCTGTATCATCAGCAGAACTGATGACCGGTACTTCAGCACCGAGCGAAGTGGCGCAGCGGGTAGCACACTGGACTCGCATTCGGAAAGACGACGGTTCAAACCCGCGTCCGGCCATCCAGATTTAGTTATCTATGATTTCCCTAAACCGCTCCAGTCAAATGTCGGGATGGTCCCTTTGAAGGGGCACGGCCGATTTCCTCCATTCCTGACACAATCCGAGCTCTGCTCCGTCTCTAGTGATCTCGATGTCGACGATATGTTAAATCCAATCTTTCTTCCTTCGTTATTCAGAAGCACAGACATCTGCCTACTTCGATTCTTCCATATTAACGGTATAAGAGGGCACCAACCGGGTGTAAGGCTGTAGAAGAGCAGCTTCAGAATCCAAAACTGAATCCGCATTATAAGTTGTTGGATCATGTGTTTCCTCTTCAGTTTAAGTGTCGTCGTGAGTTGCTGTCCAAACCTTAAAACAGTTATGGTGTCTGTTGTAACTTCATTCCAAGCAGCAGATATGTTGCTGATAGCTCGCAGTACCTTGGAATTTCACACTATTCCTTATAGTTCGTTTGCAGTGATGGCAGCCTTAACAAGTCAGCGGCTGTGATTAACTTTCATTTAGTCAATTACTCCTTGATCCAATGGGTGCAGAAGGCTCGTGATGTTAACTGGTAAGAAGAAAATTATGTTCCGAAGTTTGTGGGCATAAAACTGGTCGAACAGTAGACCAAAATCAGCAGAACATGTCTCATACTCGTAGCCATTTGTTGAACCTTCAAGAACCAACTACGGGGGAGATTTGGTCATTCAAGCTTTATTTTTATTCTCGTAGTGGCATGCCAGATTGAGTAGGTTGACATTTTTAAAACATCGCGGATTTTTGTATTTTCCAGTCATTGATGGTTTGGCCTTCTCTTGCTTCCCCTCCCTCCCTGACATTTTTCGTCATTGACATGTGCTTTTCCAAGCATCAAGTCATAGAAAATGCAAACTTCTTATTAAACACATGTCCGGGTGATACAAATGAGAGCTTGGATTGAAATCCCCGCGCCCACTCCTTGGCGTCTTCTTCGTTTACTGTGTGCCTCCCACAGACATTGGCAGCACTGATTTTATGTCTATTTTAAAAACGTCAGTCCTCAGAACACACGAACCCAGAAATTCCCTTTTTCTGTGCGATTTCACGAGCCTTCTCTTGAAGCACGGGGCCGAAAAACAAAATCTGCCACAAGCGTGTGTGTTCGAACCATTCCAATAACGAATCCACTACTACTAGGTTAGCTGGCCTTATGCGCTTGCTATTGCCGTTAAATGAACAGCTTGACAGACTTGTCTCTATTTTCAGTCTAACTTATCGATGAGAGAGTAGACCTAGCGATCTAAAAGTGTTCTGCAACCTGTGTTTTAATGTTCTCTTTACTGTCAACCACGTGTAGAATTTGCAGCTTTTGTTTTAGCACCAGAGCATTATGAGCTCATTTCTGTTTCGACGACATATTCTGAGTGACGAGCGAAAGAGGAAAAAAGCATTTACTGTTCGCAGACAGTGAGAGCTCTCTGAATTGTTGTGTGTCGAGTGAAGTGTGCAATCTGCTGACCAACCCATCGTTCCACCTGCCTTGCGTGTTACGCTCTGGGTTGCCAGGTGTTTGTATTTCGCCGAACTGTTCAGTATTTTTGGCCCTTGTTCAGTGTTAGCTTCCGAAATATGAGTGGTTTGGCATTTTTAGAATTCCATTCACATCATTTATTGATTTTCAAAATCAGGACAAACATTTGGTTCGCTTTTGCCAGCCGGCGCCCGTTGCTTTCGTGATTGATCGGTGCGAGTCCTTTCTCTGCATTCCAGCCTACGCCGCACACAGGTTATCAGTTGAACTTGCGTGTTTAACGCAGTTGCGTTTCGACTGTGTAGTGCTTCTGCGTATCTAAATAAAAATATGTAGAACTGTCGAAGGTGGTCGGCATTTAAGACATTGCTAAACAGTTTACACCAAGATATACGTATATCAAATAAAATTTTGTAATTCTTCCAAAGTCAAGCATCTACGTTCACAAACTCATTTTCGTGGAAAACACCTAAAAATTATCAAAAGGATAATGGTTCCATTCGGCATTGCCTTTGTAGAAAGAGTTTTCAGACAGGGGATCCATTTATCGTCGACGTTAGAAACAAATTTAGCGTCGATATGGTAAAAGCAGAATTAAGCATTTGTTGCAATTGAAAGGTTTCATGCAACTATTTTTACGAAAAAAATTAAAGGTAACAAAATTGTGTTGAAAGCTATAACTAGCAACGGTAAATCTAATTTTTAATGCTTACTAAGTTTTGTGTTCACACTCAGGCTTCAGTTCAGCAAATCGTTTCGCCAGGCAATGTTCGGTAATTTTGTCAATTTAAACAGCTAGAGTGGAATATTTAATATACAATTAAAAACTTTTAGTAAGTTGCAAAATAATGTAGTCGTTACATGCCAAGAAGAACAAGATTTATGCAAGAGGATGGATATGTGTTATTATTGTCATTTTTGTTGTTTTTTATGCCAGGATATCCTGCAAATTGTGAAAGAAAAGGTTTTGTGTTAAGTTACGATTTTTTTGAGTGATTTTAGTTTGTGGATGTAAATTTTGTAATTGTTCAAGGAGGTCTTTTTGTATTCCTTTCTCAGCAACGTGTAGCACAGAAAGATTGTCATTGATATCACCAACAGAGTGTTTATGATGAGCAGCATGCGAAACAAAACTGGACTTATTTAAGTTCTTGACGCGAATGGCATCTATACGTTCTTTGTAGCGGGTTGCAAAATTTATCCCTGTTTGGCCTATGTAGAAGCAAGAACAGGAGCATGTGACTTTGCACATGCCAATCTCCAGTGGATTTATTATTGTGAACAGTTTTATTTTGTAGTTTATTGTCAGTGTGGAAGGATATTTTTATGTTATGTGGTATGAAAAGATTTGCAAGTTTATATGATACTTTGCCAAGGAATGGAAGACAGACAAATTTTGGCATTTCTTTCTTAGTTTGTAATGGTGGTGGATGACTTAGTTTACTTTGGATTTCTTAGGGTGTTTATCAGAGAGGGCTTTAGATTTAAGAACGTTAATTTCTTTACATGCATCTTCTTCACTGTTGAGGGGGGTGGAGCATACGGCTTACAGATGACCTGAAGAAAGCAGTTTTATGTTGGTTCGGGTGGCATGAGGTATTGTTAATGGTAACATCACTGGTAGTGGGTTTTCTGTATATTTGGAAGGTATGCTTGTTAATGTGAGTGCCGTCCGGAGTGGCCGTGCGATTCTAGGCGCTACAGTCTGGAGCCGAGCGACCGCTGCGGTCGCAGGTTCGAATCCTGCCTCGGGCATGGATGTGTGTGATGTCCTTAGGGTAGTTAGGTTTAATTAGTTCTAAGTTATAGGCGACTTACGACCTCAGAAGTTAAGTCGCATAGTGCTCAGTCATTTGTTAATGTGAGTGGAGATGGTCATGTCAAGGAAGTTAAGTCCTTCAGTGGTCTGGCGTTCAACTGTGAATTGATATTTGGGATAAATTAAAATTTAAAACAATCTTGATCGCTAACTTGTTAAAGTATTTTTTGTTGGAATGAGTGATCGGTTTCGACTCTTTCATAGAGACATCTCCAGACTCTGAAAGGTACATTGCCAAAATAGTGTAGATGTTATAATAAGCATCTGAAAAAATATATAAAAATAAGATAAATAGTAATAAATTATACCCGGAGCAGTGGATGGACACCAATAGATGAGTTCCGGCGACCCTCGACGCTCGTGTAACTGCTGACTGTGCATGGAGGGAACGGGTATTAATAAGGCTGGTCATATCCACCGCTCTGAGCATGACATCATAAGTAACCAATCAGAAAACACGTTGATCATTAGATAACTTAATATATAACTACGAAGGAAGAGTTACAGTTGGAATACATCGTAATGTCAATTTTGATCATTATTCGTCAATGAATATTAATTATACAATTAAAATCGAGAACGAGATTTTCATTCTGCAACGTAGTGTGCGTTGATATGAAACTTCCTGGCAGATTAAAACTGTGTGCCGGACCGAGACTCTAACTCGGGACCTTTGCCTTCTGCGGGCAAGTGCTCTACCGGCTGAGCTACCCAAGCACGACTCGCGCCCCCTCCTCACAGCTTTACTTCCCCCAGTACCTTGTCTCCTACCTTCCAAACTTTACGGAAGTAAATCTGTGAGGACGGGCCGTAAGTAGTGCTTGGGTAGCTCAGTTGGTAAAGCCTTTGCCCGCGAAAGGAAAAGGTCCCGAGTTCGAGTCTCGGTCCGGCATAAAGTTTTAATCTGCCAGGAAGTTTCATACAATTAAAATGGTTATTGGTATGAAATAAGGCTTAGAGTATGCTGCCCTCTAAGCTCAGAAGTACAAAATATGCACCAAAGATTGTCGTTGCCCCGGCGTTTACGTGGATAATCGATGGTTACCATGGAAATGGCGTCCTTTTCCGCTGTAGACGTTAGTGGTGCTGTCAAAGATTGTACTAGGGGGAGATACGTCGTATGTTACAGTTATGTGATGCCATATAAATACGGTTAATTATGCTCTTTTCTGATGTCAACGCCATGGAAAATAACTGTCCTATGGCGGAATCATACCAACATTTCTGTAATAACAGCGGAACGATGTTACTAAATTGCATCGATAGTTGCCGTGGAAACGGTGACCTAGCCCGGTGAGGCAGGCATCAGATCTTAGATTATTGTGCACTGCGAAAGATATCTCAAGGGTTGACAATTCGTCCTCGAAAACAGTGTTTGCATAGATATGTCGGCGATTTACAAGGAAATAGCGTCTTATTCTCACTGCAACAATCTATGTGGCTGCAACAAGTTATAATTGGCGGAATTTAACGCCTTTGTCAATATTAGCATAGTATATGTCATTATGACAAAATTATACGTCATAAAAGGATAAAATTATAGGTTTATAATCAGCTTAAAATTACGTTTTTTTTCTAAAATGTATTCACAAGAAATTGTCTGTCAGGTTGGGCATAGTATGGGTTCTAATATTGGCAGCAGGATGCTAATGAAAGTGTATGGTGATTGGTGGGAACCAGGTGCCTGATACCGCTACAGCAAAGTACAATGCGGACACCAAAAATAAGCGACGACTAGCATCCTTTGACGGAAAAATATGGATACCAGTAAAAATTAAGAAAATTGTGAAGCGACAGTGTACATGTAGTTGTGTTGTGGTTTTTAAAATAAGAACCATTGTAAAAATGAGATACAGACAGTTAAAAAACGTAGTTGTAAAATACTAATGATAAAACAAGCGTCAGCATAAAATATAAATATATATGAACGTAATTATACGAAAACAAAAGAGCAGTTCTTTGTAATACGACTTCAAAAAGATCATAAAATGTTTTTCCCTAAAGTCTAGCTGGTTATTGAGTAGAGCTAGGGGTTCACTTTTACGATGTGCATAGTTTTCAATTTCTTCGAATGCATTAAGTAACGCTCCTTTTGGGACACAGTGAATAATTTTTAAATTCTTATGAATTAAACCTTCAGAATGGTTGCAATCATTCAAATGTTGGCCAAACAAGGATTTGGTACCAGTCACACATTCTTTAAACCGAATAGCGAAGTTACGACCAGTTTGTCCAATGTATTCTTTTTCACACTCATTACATTGTATTTTATATACTCCTGAATTTTGATATTTAGCGTTGTTTTTGCATTAATATTGTGCCTGAGTCTATTTTGAAGCTGAGTATTGGTAATGAACGCTATTGTGAGCTCGGTATTTTTAAATAATTTATTTATCGTATCGGAGATATTCCCCATGTATCATTTTGGAGTATTTTCGATGGCCGGATTCAGGTGCTCTATGTGTATCCTGTATATCATTAAACATGAAGTCAATGTCATTGGGATTGAAATCATTTATACTAGCTGTCTGTTTCAATATTAGTCTTTCTTTCTGTAGTTCCTCTGTGGTGAGTTGTAATTTATTTAGTCTATTGATCATTGACTGGAAGAATTCTTTTTTCTGTCTGGACGGAACGCACGAGGTGGCGTTAATAATGACATCTCTCATTGTTGGTTTTCTGTAAATTGCAAATTGATGTCTATTCTCTTTGTTTGTAATAGTTAGATCTAAAAAAGCTTATACTTCTATGAATTTCATGTTCTGCTGTGAAGATCAGTTTCGGGTGTATACAATTTAAACAATTTTTCAAGGTATCTATTTCATCTATGGTCCCATTGAAGAGTAAAAGTGTATCATATACATATCGCTTATAGTAGATGATTTAATTAACAATTTTCGGGTTTTGTTCAAAGCATTGTAGTTCAATGTCATTAACAATGGGAACAATTCATTTTTACTTTGAGCGTATCTTCCCAGGGGTAGATGTTGCTGTGTCTGGAACTATTAAATCTTTAATGTTGTTGATTTACTCAAAACTGTTGTTAATTGAAAATCTGTTTCCAAAGGTGTAATTTTTCTTCAGTATATCATGAAGTTTTTTGGTAACTTTTTATCCTGGGTTGTTTATTCCATTTACAATTGGATGTATGGGACAACCCGTTTTGTGAATCTTTTGGTGGGACATTAACTACGGGGTATGTGGATTCATTGTAACATAGTACTGAGCTTCACTATTAGTCAGTTGAAAATTGCAGTTTTTAAGTAGTCTTTTCAGCTTATATTGGTACTTTTGGGTGGAGTCTGTTCGTAGTTCAGTGATACTGTTTCATTAAAAAATTCAAGTGTTTTGTTGTTGTAGTCTCTTTGGTACAAGATAACTGTTGTGTTGCTTTTATCTGCTTTTATTACTACGTCTTCATGTACAGTAAGTTTTTTTATTGATGTTTGCAAATATTATCTGATCATTATGGGCTGATGCTGAAATTTTTTTCTACAAGATTTTTCTTTATAATTTGGTTTGCTTTGTGTACTATGGCGTTCTGTGTGTTGTGGTTTAATTTGACTGTAGCGCAGTCTATTTTGGTGCTAATGATTAAATTTTTGATATTTTTCTTATTTAGTTTAGGAGCAATGTTGTGTTTGAGCCCTTTATTTAGTAGGCTCAGTTTATTACTGTTGAAAGTTATATCAGCGTTGTTCACAACTCTGTGAAAAAATTTATGTTGTGTACATGCAAGGTCTACAGATTGGTCTCTTGGTTTCTTTGTGATCAGATCTGAAATTTTTTCTTTTGTCTGCATTCTGTTTCTAATTGTAAATCGTTATTAACTTGTGCATCAACATTGTCAAGGAACTGCGTAAGGCGACTTGGGTCAATGACATTACATAGTATAAAATTCAACTCATACAGCTGTTTAGTTAGCAGGTCTGTCGGTTTTTTAGTGCTCTAATTTCCGATTTTAGCCAGAAGATTTCACAATTTCTTTTGGCTTTCTGTGCTGACTTGCTGTTGTTATTGATCTTTACATTAATGTACTTTGAAATGACTTTTTTGCCGATATAAAGACACTCCTGCAGCTAGCAACATTTACTGAAATGTAAAATCTGTACTAGTAATATTCGTACCATAATACAATGCACTTCTTGCCAAAGACTATTATGTAGTAATGTGTAATATGTCATATACATATTCTTTGTAAAAACATCAAATGTCTACATTCTGTGATCAGTGTAAAACCAATTGTAGCTAAATAGTATGTTTATTTGTGTACATAACTCAATATTGCACGTTATGAGAAGCAATCTGATGTGAATATCACAAAGCAGTGTCTCTAAGTACCTAAAACATAAAAAATTTCGGTCTCGTAAATGGTCATCACCGATTACTAAATTTCCGTCATTTCCGCCAGCAGCGCGAGCACTGCATCTAGCTACACTTGGTCCACAACATAATGTTCTTGTAACACTTCCATCTGATGAACATGCAGTGGCTCGAAAATATGTTCATGGTTCAAGAAATCATTAAAAAAGCGACTGGTTCCATATTTATTACTAGACGCCAACATAAAATCTTTACCATCGTAATTAGCTTTTATGTACACAATGCATAACTATAATCTTACCACGTCAGCTGGGTCCACCGCTAAAGTACGATCAAGGCAAGTGGACCCCTTAGTTGTATACAATGCAACGGTCCACGTGAGTTGCCGCAGCGAGGCCGAGGAGTACCAAATGCAATCACAAAAGGTTCAAGTGAGCGGGAAACTATAATAAAATCTGACTACAGGAACATTAAATAAATCCATTTGCTCATAGTGCTGGGAATTTACCCTCCAACACCCGTACCTTAGAATCATTAAATTAACGATTATTCAGTTGAAAACTGATGTGTAACAGTCTAAAGTTGAATTCTGGTCGATAAATCAGATACCAATGAATCATCCGATAATCGAAAACCTCAGATATAGTAACATTTACAACATTCGTCATAATGTGAAAGGTCAGCAGTAGAATTCAGGTTCTAGGAACAGTTCTCAGTATCCACCTGCAGCACAGTAACATACAACTTGACAAAAGAAACAACAAGTCAGGAGAAATCACTCAGGTTTACTACGAATAATGATAGGCTGCGCGAACTTACCTAGACCAAAGTGCTTGCGTGCGCACAACGCAGCAGGTCGGCAACGCGGCCCCAAGCGCTACAGAAATACATCTACACTTACATTTGTACTCCCCAAGCCACCCAACGGTGTGCGGCGGAGGGCACTTTACGTGCCACTGTCATTACCACCTTTTTCTGTTCCAGTCGCGTATGGTTCGCGGGAAGAACGACTGTCTGAAAGCCTCCGTGCGCGCTCGAATCTCTCTAATTTTACATTAGTGATCTCCTCGGGAGGTATAAGTAGGGGCAAGCAATATATTCGATACCTCATCGAGAAACCCACCCTCTCGAAACCTGGCGAGCAAGCTACGCCGCGATGCAGAGCGCCTCTCTTGCAGAGTCTGCCACTTGAGTTTGCTAAACATCTCCGTAACGCTATCACGGTTACCAAATAACCCTGTGACGAAACGCGGCGCTCTTCTTTGGATCTTCTATATCTTCTCCGTCAACCCGATCTGGTACGGATCCCACACTGACGAGCAATACTCAAGTATAGGTCGAACGAGTGTTTTGTAAGCCACCTCCTTTGTTAATGGACTACATTTTCTAAGGACTCTCCCAATGAATCTCAACCTGGTACCCGACTTACCAACAATTAATTTTATATGATCATTCCACTTCAAATCGTTCCGTACGCATACTCCCAGATATTTTACAGAAGTAACTGCTACCAGTGCTTGTTCCGCTATCACATAATCATACAATAGAGGATCCTTCTTCCTATGTATCAGCAATACATTACATTTGTCTATGTTAAGGGTCAGTTACCACTCCCTGCACCAACTGCCTATCCGCTGCAGATCTTCCAGCGTTTCTCTACAATTTTCTAATGCTGCAACTTCTCTGTATACTACAGCATCATCCGCGAAAAGCCGCATGGAACTTCGGACACTATCTACTAGGTCATTTATATATATTGTGAAAAGCAATGGTCTCATAACACTCCCCTGTGGCACGCCAGAGGTTACTTTGTGTGTAGACGTCTCTCCATTGATAACAACATGCTGTATTCTGTTTGCTGAAAACTCTTCAATCCAGCCACACAGCTGGTCTGATATTCCGTAAGCTCTTACTTTATCAGGCGACAGTGCGGAACTGTATCGAACGCCTTCCGGAAGTCAAGGAAAATAGCATCCACCTGGGAGCCTGTATCTAATATTTTCTGGGTCTCATGAACAAATAAAGCGAGTTGGGTCTCACACGATCGCTTTTTCCGGAATCCATGTTGATTCCTACAGAGAAGATTCTGGGTTTCCAGAAATGACATGACAAACGAGCAGTAAACATGTTCTATAATTCTGCAACAGATCGATGTCAGAGATATAGGTCTATAGTTTTGCGCATCTGCTCGACGACCCTTCTTGAAGACTGGGACTACCTGTGCTCTTTTCCAATCATTTGGAACCTTCCGTTCCTCTAGAGACTTGCGGTACACGGCTGTTAGAAGGGGGGGGGGGGCGGCTAGTTCTTTCGCGTACTCTGTGTAGAATCGAATTGGTTCAGTGGACTCTCCTCTATTGAGTGATTCCAGTTGCTTTTCAATTCCTTGGACAATTATGTCAGCAATTTTTTCGTTTGTGCGAGGATTTAGAGAAGGAACTGCAGTGCAGTCTTCCTCTGTGAAACAGCTTTGGAAAAAGGTGTTTAGTATTTCAGCTTTACGCGTGTCATCCTCTGTTTCAATGCCATCATCATCCCGGAGTGTCTGGATATGCTGTTTCGAGCCACTTACTGATTTAACGTAAGACCAGAACTTCCTAGGATTTTGTCAAGTTGGTACATACAATTTTACTTTCGAATTCACTGAACGCTTCATGCATAGCCCTCCTTACGCTAACTTTGACATCGTTTAGCTTCTGTTTGTCTGAAAGGTTTTGGCTGCGTTTACACTTGGAGTGAAGCTCTCTTTGCTTTCGCAGTAGTTTCCTAACTTGGGTTTTTCCCGTCCCTCACAGTTTTACTCGGCACGTATCTGTCTAAAACGCTTGAACTTTTTCCACAAACATTCAACATTGTCAGTGTCGGAACAGAAATTTTCTTTTTGATCTGTTAGATGTTAATAGAAGGCAGATTTCAGACTACCTGAGTGTCCCAGTCTATATCTGGTAAATTGAAATCTCCACCTAAGACTATAACATGCTGAGAAAATTTATGTGAAATGTATTCCAAATTTTCTCTCAGTTGTTCTGCCACTAATGCTGCTGAGTCGGGAGGTCGCTAAAAGGAGTCAACTATTAACCTAGCTCGGTTGTTGAGTGTAACCTCCACCCATAATAATTCACAGGAACTATCCATTTCTACTTCACAACAGGATACACTACTACTAACAGCGACAAACACGCCACCACCGGTTGTATGCAATCGGTCCTTTCTAAACACCGTCTGTGCCCTTGTAAAAATTTCGGCACGCGGTAACCCCAACAAAGTAGCGTAACAGAAGAACGTACAGAGATTAAACCGACTGTGTAAGCACAACAATGATGCACTTAATTTTTGACAACCTGGCGCTCAAGAAATTGCGTGTTCTGGCTCTGCATCGATTACAAGACACAGATCGTCTAACAAGGCCAGGCAAGGTACTATAAACAGCAATTATGTGCAGCAACAACCTCACACTTTCCACTGCATATCCAGCTGCACACTTCACTTGTGCAGTATCGGAATTTTACACTTCTAGCAGCAAATTATATCAATTGGCCAGACCATCATATGATTCCATCTGCATTAAATGATACTAACACAGGGCGCACTGTCCTTCAGCAATCCTTACAGCACCCTTTAACAGCCGTCCATCGTGTCCCAGTCACTGGTGCTGGTCGCATATAGGAAAGTTCATTCTAACCGATTCCATGCCCGTCCTGCCTCTCCCGCCATCGGCACACGATGGGCCCTTGTCAGGCTAGCTCAGACGCCGCGAAGATATGCAAATCCTCGACACAACACAAGCAAAGATGTGAAAACTTACGGCATATACCCCTCCCCCCTCCTCACAAAACTTACGAAGAGTATCGCCCCAGTGTTAACTGCTTGTGGTTCTAGACACCTGTTTATCTGGGAGAGATGAGATCTAAACATTTTCTTCCTCTTGGGGTTAACCAATAACAGTAACAAGAGTTAAAAATTCCTGCGATTTCTCAATGACCGGTGTACCTCGGTAATAATTTCTTTCAATTTTATCAGCTGCCTTGCTAGTTGCTCCCAGGGTTTGTACCATCACGCGATCGCTTGCCAAGTACGTGTTTGACTGTCACTTTATTCCATGCTACTGCTTGTCTGACTAATGGTCTCTTCAAATATTACTTCTGTCTTGCCTCCACTGTGTAATCAATTTCTGAGGGAGTTATCCTCTCCGGCAACAGGTCATCTATGAGCCACAAATTACTCAGTGAGGTTGTAATCTTAAACCTGATGGATAGCTATGGGGCGGTCCAGTGACTCATGTTTCTCTGTATCAAATGTCAACATCAGTAAGGTTAATGATTGATCCCAGGCTCGTTGATCGCTGCTATAGCAGAGTATCAACGCAGAGCATGAATTCCTATTCACTGTTTCCGCATAAAATGAGTTAGGATAGTGTGGGGTGGTCTTGCTTGCGACAGTACCTAACTGCCGAGTTGTTGCTCTTCCTAATAGCATTCCATACGAGCAAACCAGTTTGGTCTTCACTTGTGGCTACTTATACTTAAGTAGTTTGGCTATGCACAACTGTTCGAAAAGAATAAATCGGTGTAGTCATAGAGTGGAGCTACGCATGTCTGCTTTCGTGCCCTACAGCTAACTCTCTGCAAATAATAACCTGTAATTGTAGTCCTGCCATCAAATAGTCTATGAACTGGCTAGAATTGCGAGTTAATAAAATACACAGGAATACGAAATAAATGTTAAATGAATAATTGTATAGCAAGGCTTCTATCCAAACATTTATAATTGTTGTAGACGACAGCATTATGTCGAATAATGTTTATTCAAGAAAGCTCATTTCAAATAAATGAGAAGTGAGCCTACGATATCCAGTTAAAATATAGACAAAAATGCCCTTTCAAATGTAGTAAAGTTACGTTAAAACGTTACGAGAATGGCAGCAAAATCTCCAAACTAAACTATAACCAAAGATATGCGAAAACAAAGTCCATGTTGTGATCGCAACATTCGAAGTAATCACCAGGTCAAGAAAGTTCAGAGTTTAACATGATGATTCACAAATTAACACACATGATAAAAAGAATAGTCACCAATACAGTTTATCCTCAGTTCCAAGTGCAAGTGCGGAAAGAGTCCTACTCTGGAGCACATTAAGACCTCTCAAAATATAAAAGTCTGTTCTAAAGTTAGAGTATTGTAGCTGCCGTTCACTGCCCAGAATCAATCACCTATACAATTGAATCATGCACATTACCATAGGCAGATCTGCCTTCTTCCCACACTCGACACTGTGCACAGAATCACCAGTTGAGCTTGTCACTCGAAAAGCCCCTGTCTCCACTTGACTCCCGCAATGGTCTGGTTCAAATGGCTCTGAGCACTATGGGACTCAACATCTTAGGTCATAAGTCCCCTGGAACTTAGAACTACTTAAACCTAACTAACCTAAGGACATCACACACACCCATGCCCGAGGCAGGATTTGAACCTGCGACCGTAGCAGTCCCGCGGTTCCGGACTGCAGCGCCAGAACCGCACGGCCACCGCGCCAGGTCCCAATGGTCTTCCACTGTCTGCTTCTCGATTGACTTAAGGCCATCCCCTCCAAAAATACATCGTCCTTAAACTCTACAGATATGATTTGATTCATCTTTATCACTTTCCCACATCAGACTAATATATTACAACAATATTTAAATGAAGAGATGTTATAAGTATTTGGTCACACTCACAACATTCATAGTGAATATAAGTCACGGTTTGTCCAGAAATAAACAAGCCAGTATTCTTGCACAAGTGCTCTCACATTAAATGACTACAGGTTCTCCTTATACATTGTTTAAACAATTATTTTAGGCCTGCTTGACGAGAGCGTCTTTTGGTTACCTGTTCAATTGTGGTGCCCGTTAACACATGCAACTCACCACTTTTAAATTAGCACTTTTTTTAAAAAAATAGTACTAGCAGTCAACATTTAAATAAAGTGACTGGCAAAACAGCAAACTGAAACTTCCTGGCAGATAAAAACAGTGTGCCGGACCGAGACTCTAACACGGGACCTTTGCCTTTCGCGGGCAAGTGCTCTGCCATCTTTTTTTCCGTTGTTGATAGTTGTGTTTGGTCGTTGCGGACGTCACATGCAATCCGTTCAAGTTCGTTTTGTTGATCCTTCCACTCAGTTTTTTATTACAGACACCAAACACCGTCCATCTGAGCTTCCCAGACACGACTCACGATCCGTCCTCACAGCTTTACTTCTGTCAGTATCTCGTCACCTACTTGCCAAACTTTACAGAAGCTCTCCTGCGAGCCTTGTAAAAATAGCACTCCCGAAGGAAATCTGCTAGGAAGTTTTATATCAGCGCACACTCCGCTACAGAGTGAAAATCTCATTCTGGAAACATCCCCCAGGCTGTGGCTAAGCCATGTCTCCGCAATATCCTTTCTTTCAGGAGCGCTAGTTCTGCAACGCTCGTATGATAGCTTCTGTAAAGTGTGGAAGGTAGGAGACGAGATACTGGCAGAAGTAAAGCTGTGAGGAGGGGGCGTGAGTCGTGCGTGGGTAGCTCAGATGGTAGAGCACTTGCCCGCGAAAGGCAAAGGTCCCGAGTTAGAGTCTCGGTCCAGCATACAGTTTTAATCTGCCAGGAAATTTCATATCAGCACACACTCCGGATTTGCATTAATAATTGACGTGAGTTACAGTCGAATCTCAAGGTTCTAACTTGGCCATCTTTGTGATCGTCTGATACTGCGCCATTTCCTAGAGCATGTTGTTGTTGTGATCTTCAGTCCTGAGACTGGTTTGATGCAGCTCTCCATGCTACTCTATCTTGTGCAAGCTTCTTTATCTCCCAATACCTAATGCAACCTACATCCTTCTGAATCTGCTTAGTGTAGTCATCTCTTGATCTCCCTCTACGATTTTTACCCTCCACGCTGCCCTCCAATACTAAATTGGTGATCCCTTGATGCCTCAGAACACGTCCTACCAACCGATCCCTTCATCTGGTCAAGTTGTTCGACAAACTTCTCTTCTCTCCAATCCTGTTCAATACTTCCTCATTAGTTATGTGATCTACCCATCTAATCTTCAGCATTCTTCTGTAGCACCACATTTCGAAAGCTTCTATTCTCTTCTTGTCCAAACTAGTTATCGTCCATGTTTCACTTCCATACATGGCTACACTCCATACAAATACTTTCAGAAATGACTGCCTGACACTTAAATCTATACTCGATGTTAACAAATTTCTCTTCTTCAGAAACACTTTCCTTGCCATTGCCAGTCTACATTTTATATCCTCTCTACTTCGAACATCATCAGTTATTTTGCTCCCGAAATAGCAAAACTCCTTCACTTCTTTAAGTGTCTCATTTCCTAATCTAATTCCCTCAGCATCACCCGATTTAATTTGACTACATTCCATTATCCTCGTTTCGCTTTTGTTGATGTTTATCTTATATCCTCCTTTCAAGACACTGTCCATTCCGTTCAACTGCTCTTCCAAGTCCTTTGCCGTCTCTGACAGAATTACAATGTCATCGCCGAACATCAAAGTTTTTACTTCTTCTCCATGAATTTTAATACCTACTCCAAATTTTTCTTTTGTTTCCTTTACTGCTTGCTCAATATACAGCTTGAATAACATCGGGGAGAGACTACAACCCTGTCTCACTCCCTTCCCGACCACTGCTTCCCTTTCATGTCCCTCGATTCTTATAACTGCCATCTGGTTTCTGTACAAATTGTAAATAGCCTTTCGCTCCCTGTATTTTACCCCTGCTACCTTCAGAATTTGAATGAGAGTATTCCAGTCAACATTGTCAAAAGCTTTCTCTAAGTCAACAAATGCTAGATACGTAGGTTTGCACTTCCTTATTCTAGCTTCTAAGGTAAGTCGTAGGGACAGTATTGTCTCACGTGTTCCAACATTTCTCCGGAATCCAAACTGATCTTCCCCGAGGTCGGCTTCTACTAGTTTTTCCATTCGGCTGTAAAGAATTTGTGTTAGTATTTTGCAGCTGTGACTTATTAAACTGATGGTTCAGTAATTTTCACATCTGTCAACACCTGCTTTCTTTGGGATTGGAATTATTATATTCTTCTTGAAGCCTGAGGGTATTTCGCCTGTCTCATACATCTTGCTCACCAGATGGTAGAGTTTTGTCAGGACTGGCTCTCCCAAGGCCGTCAGTAGTTCCAATGGAATGTTGTCTACTCCGGGAGCCTTGTTTTGACTCAGGTCTTTCAGTGCTCTATCAAACTCTTCACGCAGTATCGTATCTCCCATTTCATCTTCATCTACATCCTCTTCCATTTCCATAATATTGTCCTCAAGTACACCGCCCTTGTATAGACCCTCTATATACTCCTTCCACCTTTCTGCTTTCCCTTCTTTGCTTAGAACTGGGTTTCCATCTGAGTTCTTGATGTTCATACAAGTGGTTCTCTTATCTCCAAGGGCCTCTTTAATTTTCCTGTAGGCAGTATCTACCTTACCCCTCGTGGGATAAGCCTCTACATCCTTACATTTGTCCTCTAGCCATCCCTGCTTAGACATTTTGCACTTCCTGTCGATCTTATTTTTGAGACGTCTGTATTCCTTTTTGCGTGCTTCATTTACTGCATTTTTATATTTTCTCCTTTCATCAATTAAATTCAATATTTCTTCTGTTACCCAAGGATTTCTAATAGCCCTCGTCTTTTTACCTACCTGATCCTCTGCTGCCTTCACTACTTCATCCCTCAAAGCTACCCATTCTTCTTCCACCGTATTTCTTTCCCCCATTCCTGTCAATTGCTCCCTTATGCTCTCCCTAAAACTCTGTTCAACCTCTGGTTCTTTTAGTTTATCCAGGTCCCATCTCCTTAAATTCCCACCTTTTTGCAGTTTCTTTAGTTTTAATCTACAGGTCATAATCAATAGATTGTGGTCAGAGTCCACATCTGCCCCTGGAAATGTCTTACAATTTAAAACCTGATTCCTAAATCTCTGCCTTACCATTATGTAATCTATCTGATACCTTTATTATCTCCAGGATTCTTCCATGTATACAACCTTCTTTTATGATTCTTGAACTAAGTGTTAGCTATGATTAAGTTGTTTTCTGTGCAAAATTCTACCAGGCGGCTTCCTCTTTCATTTCTTTGCCCCAGTCCATATTCACCTACTACGTTTCCTTCTCTCCCTTTTCCTACTACCGAATTCCAGTCACCCAAGACTATTAAATTTTCGTCTCCCTTCACTACCTGAATAATTTCTTTTATTTGATCATACATTTCTTCAATTTCTTCGTCATTTGCAGAGCTAGTTAGCATATAAATTTGTACTACTGTAGTAGGTGTGGGCTTCGTATCTATCTTGGCCACAATAATGCGTTCACTATGCTCTTTGTAGTAGCTTAACCGCATTCCTATTTTCCTATTCATTATTAAACCTACTCCTGCATTACCCCTATTTGATTTTGTGTTTATAACCCTGTAGTCACCTGACCAGAGGTCTTGTTCCTCCTACCACCGAACTTCACTAATTCCCACTATATCTAACTTTAACCTATCCATTTCCCTTTTTAAATTTTCTAACCTACCTGCCCGATTAAGGGATCTGACATTCCACGCTCCGATCCGTAGAACGCCAGTTTTCTTTCTCCTGATAACGACATCCTCTTGAGTAGTCCCCGCCCGGCGATCCGAATGGGGGACTATTTTACCTCCGGAATATTTTACCCAAGAGGACGCCATCATCTTTTAATCATACAGTAAAGCTGCATGCCCTCGGAAAAAATTACGGCCGTAGTTTCCCCTTGCTTTCAGCCGTTCGCAGTACCAGCACAGCAATTCCGTTTTGTTTATTGTTACAAAGGCCAGGTCAGTCAATCATCCACACTGTTGCCCTTGCAACTACTGAAAAGGCTGCTGCCCCTCTTCAGGTACCACACGTTTGTCTGGCCTCTCAACAGATACCCCTCCGTTGTGGTTGCACCTACGGTACGGCTATCTGTATCGCTGAGGCACGCAAGCCTCCCCACCAACGGCAACGTCCATGGTTCATGGGGGGAGGCCCTAGAGCATACTCTTCACAAAAGCAATGCGAACATCAGCCGCCTAAATTGCCAGCTCTGGGATTTCTCCGTTGCCGGCGACAGGCTCATTGTCTCTGCACCTGAGCTCCCCCGTAGTGGACGCGTGACGTCCTCTTCCTGTAGACTCGCACGCAGTCAAGCAAGCAAATACCGTTCTCGTCAGTATAAGCCCTTGGTGACAAGTAACGACACATACTATGATGGATACCATGGTCAACACAAAATTTCTTTAACCCCTTCGATATGAAACACATGCCATTGTCCATTACTAAAGTTTTGGTCGCCCAGCATAATCCAATGTTTTAAGAGCAGAAATGGACTAGTCATAGCAGTACTTGTAGAGAAGAATCGCATGAAACGTGAAAATGCGTCTACTCACACGAGGATATTGCAGTTCCCTTCCCGATATCTGGGTAACGGTCGCACAAAGTCAACAAAGCTTGTTCAATGTCATTTCAACCGATTTAGATGCTGAAACAGAGGATGACAAACTGAAGGCCGAAATACTAAATGTCTTTTTCCAAAGCTGTTTCACAGAGGAAGACTGCACTGTAGTTCATTCTCGCACAGATGACAAAATGGTAGATATCGAAAAAGACGACAGAGGGATAGAGAAACAAAATCGCTCAAGAGGAAAGGCCGCTGGACCTCATGGGATAACAGTTCGATTTTACACAGAGTACGCGAAGGAACTTCGCCCCCTTCTTGCAGCGGTGTACCGTAGGTCTCTAGAAGAGCGTAGCGTTCCAAAGGATTGGAAAAGGGCACATGTCATCCCCGTTTTCAAGAAGGGACATACAACAGATGTGCAGAACTATAGATCTATATCTCTAACGTCGATCAATTGTAGAATTTTGGAACACGTATTATGTTCGAGTATAATGACTTTTCTGGAGACTACAAATCTAGTCTGTAGGAATCAGCATGGGTTTCGAAAAAGACGGTCGTGTGAAAGTCACCTCGCGCTATTCGTCCACGAGACTCAGAGGGCCATACACAGGTTCACAGGTAGATACCGTGTTTCTTGACTTCCGCAAGGCGTTCGATACAGTTCCCCACAGTCGTTTAATAAACAAAGAGCATATGGACTATCAGACCAATTGTATGATTGGATTGAAGAGTTCCTAGATAACAGAACGCAGCATGTCATCCTCAATGGAGAGAAGTCTTCCGAAGTAAGAGTGATTTCAGGTGTTCCGCTGGGGAGTGTCGTAGGACAGTTGCGATTCACAATATACATAAATGACCTTGTGGATGACATCGGAAGTTCACTGAGGCTTTTTGCGGATGACGCTGTGGTATATCGAGAGGTTGTAACAATGGATAATTGTACTGAAATGCAGGAGGATCTGCAGCGAACTGACGCATGGTGCACGGAATGGCAATTGAATCTCAATGTAGACAAGTGTAATGTGATGCGAATACATAGAAAGATAGATCCCTTATCATTTAGCTACAAAATAGCAGGTCAGCAACTGGAAGCAGTTAATTCCATAAATTATCTGGGAGTACGCATTAGGAGTGATTGAAAATGGAATGATCATATAAAGTTGATCGTCGGTAAAGCAGATGCCAGACAGATTCATTGGAAGAATGCTAAGGAAATGCAATCCGAAAACAAAGGAAGTAGTTTACAGTAGGCTTGTTGGCCCACAGCTTGAATACTGCTCAGCGGTGTGGGATCCGTACCAGATAGGGTTGAGAGAAGAGAGAGAGAAGATCCAACGGAGAGCAGCGCGCTTCGCTACAGGATCATTTAGTAATCGCGAAAGCGTTACGGAGATGATAGATAAACTCCAGTGGAAGACTCTGCAGGAGAGACGCTCAGTAGCTCGGTACGGGCTTTTGTTGAATTTTCGAGAACATACCTTCACCGAAGAGTCAAGCAGTATATTGCTCCCTTCTACGTATATCTCGCGAAGAGACCATGAGGATAAAATCAGAGAGATTAGAGCCCACACAGAGGCATACCGACAATCCTTCTTCCCACGAACAATACGAGACTGGAATAGAAGAGAGAACCGATAGAGGTACTCAAGGTACCCTCCGCCACACACCGTCGGGTGGCTTGCTGTGTATGGAAGTAGATGTAGCTGTAATAGACCGACCTTTGAGTTGTGAGCCACCTTGCATTCAGCACACGCCTTACACCAATTCCATTGCGAATATCATCATCAATTTACAACTAGTGTTAAATACCCCAGGTGTCCAACTACCGGATTCATGGCAACATTTTTTTAAAAACAAGTACGGCACCAGATCTTGTGGCACCACAATTTTAGGTTTTTCGTCATATTGCGCTACGCAACACCCCCCCCCCCCCCCCTGCATCAAATATGGCTTAAGATTCTCCATTTTGAAGCTTCTCGCTGATGTCTTAGATTTCTTTTTGATAGTCCATGATACCTTCAAATAACTGGTGTCAGAATTAGGTTAACACTTTCAGTACGTAGTTTTTCCGTCTTCCCCTGTCTGACTTAAAATATCCTATTCTCTACATCAGCGATAATGTTGTTACTACCCCTAATGTTGACCACTTAAATTTAATGCAAGTATCGATACCACCCGTCTGGCTATGAGCTCTGTTTTCCTTGGTTATCCAAAGACCGAACTCAGCACTGGGTTGTTTTTAACATAAAAATGCGTCTGTTCCAAATAGAAATTCGATCTTTACAAGCCAAGCAGGACAGCTAAGGCTTCGACTTCATAAACAGTACTTATTTTCCCTGTTACTGAGTGCTCTTTAAGCGTAAGCTATAGGTCGTCTTTCTCCCTTCCCCTCTTGTAACACTACCCCAGCCCCTGCACTTGGGCACTGCCTGTAGAATAAATTGTGTACCAAAACCGACTAATGTTAGTATGGAAGAAGTACTGAGCAATTGTTTTAGGGCTCTGAAGGCCTCTTTGCGACTCTCTCGACAAACTTTGTTTTTTTTACGTAACCCATTGAGAGGGTGCTGCTTTTTGAGCAAATCCCGGAATGAATCTACGAAAACAAAATCGCCATTCCTCGAATCGAGCTACTGCTTTCACATTAGTCAGAGGAGGTAGATCATCAATAGACTGTACTCTTAGGCTCAATAGTCACTACTACTGGTGCTACCACATGGCCTATAAACTGCATGGTCGCACAAGCTATTTTCACTTTCTCAGGGTTAGCATTAAGTCTCACCATTCTGAACCTCGTAAATACTTCATAGAGTTGGTTCCAATGGTCATCCACAATCTCGCTATAGAGGCTGTCTGTTTTAACCTGAAACAGCAAAATATCTAGAGTCACGCATTGTACGAAGAATGTTGTAGGTGAAAAATTATTAGTAAATGGGACATCAGTGTGCTACAACTGGCCACCTAACCACACCTCCTGTGTGTGCTGGATCAGCTTTATATTTTCAAAATCGAACATCCATTTTTGTTGCGTATTCAGATTCTACTGAAAAAAATTCGTACGGTTTACTGAAACAATTGTTTTCCATTAGTGGTAAGTGGCGCTGTAATCGAAAAATATCAAGTGCGCCTGTTTTTGCAACTAAGAACCGATGTATTTGATTCTACATTTCATTTACGAGGTAAATGTAAACCTCAGTGTTCTATCGGTTGGTATGTATGTTCGAAATTTTAGTGTTGCAAATTTGGTTTTACATACAGTATGGTTATCCGTTTAGATTTTTAGTTAGAAACAACGTTTAGCGTGATATAGGAACAACGACATGAATGTTAGTTTTCTGTTCCCATCCGGAAGCTTGATATCTGAGCCTGTTGCTTCTCACCTAATGTTCATTCACAATAAATGCTCGAACTGGCGACCTTCCATTTCGATGTATTTAGTGATTCGTGAGTGGAATGGATATGTGCAGCTTAAAAGCATCGTGAACTGTAATAGTGGTGAGACGCAAAAGGACGCACTGATAGCAAGCATCCCGGTGGGAACAAAATTGTAACATCCACGTCATTGTTACTGGATCAAGCTAAACGTAGTTTCTAACCATTGAGACGGCTAGCCATATTGAACTATGCAATTACATTTGCAACATTAAAGTAACTTTCGAACATAAATGTCAACAATTAGAAAACTAAGGTTTACATTTACATCCTACGTAAAATATAGAAACAAATGCGTTAGTTCTTAATTGCGGACACAAGTATACTTGATATTTGTTGACTGCAGTGCCATTTACCACGAATGGAAAACAATGGTTGGAGTGAGCAGTACGTACTTAGCGTAAAATTCGAATATGAAATAAAAATATGGGGTTCTGGTTTCAAAATACAAAGTTGGCCCCGCCTATGCAAGAAGGGTGGTTAGGAGGTGGCCAGTAGCACAGGGATGTGCCCTTTGCTTAACTTTCACCTAAATTTTTTCGTATGTAACGTTGTCGACATATTTGATTGTATCAAGTTGAAACAAACACGCTGTATATTGCGAGGTCGTCCAAGCACCTTTAGACTATCAAAACTTAATACCCGAAAATATCTAGTCCATGAGTTGTGTAAGCACGGAAGTTCCGGTGTATAAACCGAACGGAACGCTATAGAACTTGTAAATGTTCCATCTGTACTAAACGCCGCTATACGTCACGATTTTTCTGCCAGGGGTGCCTGATTAAGTGGTTAGTCAGGGGTGGTAAGGACCTTGGCTCCCTTGAACCAGTCGAAACTGGACTGAAGGTCAGGGAAGGCAACTGATTAGGTAATTACTTTGTTATTCAAATTTCTATAATCAACTACAGGCTGGTGTTCACCATTATATTTCGGCGCCATGAAAATAGGCGTAGCATATAGGTATTTAGATGGTCACATCTTTATGTTCATATTATTAAACAGATCCCACAGCATCTTCATTCTCGGTGGCGCGAGCCGATGTTTGGGCTTGCGCACCGGAATATCGTCTTGACTAGTGTACGCTGTCAACGATGTACTGCCTAATTCAGCAGTCAAAACATCCGGAAATTTGGCAAATTTGCCTAATTCTCTCCTCGTCTCCCTGTCTCAAGTGGTTTATAGGGTAGGCACTATCCTTCATGAACCCATCGATCTGCACTGTCTGAATAGTTCCCGTTATTTTGTTTCCTATTTTGAGCTCAAAATTGCGAGACATCCGGTTTGAATTTCAAATAGAATTTCGTCTGCGCTATCTATTGTCAGTCCTATCTCGGCAATTAAGTCAGATCGCAAAATACCTGGGAAGGCCAAGCCGTGCGCTATTCTTATTGGAAATTTCCAGGTGTATTGGCCAGTTCTTATCGCAATAGTAATCTGGTCTATTATTCCTATTGCTGTTCCATTGGTGGTCTTGTATCCTTTTCTTCGCTAATGTCCTTCCAATTGCTATATACTTTGTTGCCCCTACACCACTGTTCATCAATGACCACGACCACACGTCCTGAATCGAATAGCCATATATCGTTTCCTCATTTTTGTTATCCCTTTAATTCCCGTTCGTGGGGTATGCCCAGTTTTCCTCGTCGCCTGGTCTCTGCCCCCACTGTCAATCATTTCCCAAGATCCTGTTTGCCTTGCACTCCTGACAAAAATGGCCTTGTTCCCCGCAACGCAAACACTATTTCTGTGATCCTGTTTGGTTTGTCCTGTACGATTGCTCTTGTTTTACTCTCAGTGCAATTCCGACTAATACGGCCATTCTTATCACGTGTAAAGTATGTTGACTGTTTCTGACTGTGGTACAATACGCATTGCTTTTCCTGCCTTTCAGTAACATATTGTATCGCTCGTATATGACGTACGATAACATTCAATTCTTTGAACGATGTAGACTTATTACGAAATAATGGTCTCTGCATGTCATAAGTATAATCCATTTAATATAGTCTGTACAGTGTCTACTTCCGTATATGATGAACAATACTCTTGCCTTTTTCGTATTCTATCAACGTAATTTCTAATACTCTTCGTCGTTGTTTCTACCGTATTGTTCATATACTAGTTACTGCAGTGCCCTAGGCGGTATTCCTTCTCTGCAAAGTATTTCCCTTAATTCATTTATGCCCTGTTTTTGTTCTATCACCTATACGATCTATTCTGGCCAACGAAACTTTTATGGTACTTGCCCCCATACGTAACACATTGCATCCACACATACCCATTCTTTTATGCTATCTTCATTCTATTTATGCCTCTAAGAACTGTACTATTTCTTCCACGCAACCTCTTCTTTTAATTTTAAATTTACAATTATATATTCCTGCTAAGGATTGGATAATTTGGCGAACGTACTTTCCATCTGCTCCTAATGCGTCATCCACCTGGTTTCCACTCCCTACTCATTATTCCCTCTAATTTCTAACTGTTGTAACACTAGTTTTAACACTAATTTGCTTTTGCTTATTAGATCATTCATCTAACCACTGAGATTATGTCTCACTGTAAACCATGTCGTCAGCCCCTGCACGCTCTTATTCTTTCACTGTTTGTATTATGTTCCACTCTAGCATGTAATGTAACCTGTAATATTAACTAGCTGGCTCATTCTCTTTTGTAGTCTGGATTAATTCATCTCTACCGTTCTACTGTGGTGTTACTTCTCTGTGCAACAATTCGTACTTCAATTAATCATCCGTGAGGTAAGCTATGTACTTTACAATTGCAGTCGCCATGCTGAAACAATAGTACTCCGTGTATATTATATGTGCATCTCTGCAAAATCCCCCCACCCCGCACGTCTCCCACCACATCTTTTTCCTCTGCTATCACTTCTGTTACATATACAGGATTGGAGCGGGAACTGTGTCCAATAACTGCAGAGTGGTGTTTCAAAACAATTACCACACAATAAATACAATTCAAAAACACTAAAATTTAAGCATGCCTTTGAATCATCAAACAAATCTTTACTACCACAATTACAGTGTTTAGTATTGGAGGGCAGCGTGGAGGGTAAAAATCGAAGAGGGAGACAAAGAGATGAATACACTAAACAGGTTCAGAAGGATGTAGGTTGCAGTAGGTACTGGGAGACGAAGAAGCTTGGCCAGGATAGAATAACATGGAGAGCTGAATCAAACTAGTCTCTGGACTGAAGACCACAACAACAAAGCAAGTAAAAAATACAGAACCCTGATCTTATAATCTTCAAAGTCAGCTGGGTCCTCTGTCACAGTACAATCAACGCAAGTGGATTCCTTAGTTATATACAATGTAGTCCACAGATGCCTCCGGAACCTCGCAGAAAAGAAACAAAAGATATAAAAGAGACTCATCTGAATGGGAAACTCTTAGAACTTGACCACAGAAACATTTAATAACTCCCTTTGCTCATAGTGCTGGCAATTACTTCTCTAACAACGCATACCTTAAAACCATGACAATTCCCCAGTTAAGAGTTGGTGTAAAACAGTGTAATACAAATTCCGACTACTAAGTCAGATGCCAATGCAATAATCTAAAACTTAAACTGTATTAACAGTGACAGCATTTGTCAAATGATATCCTTAGGTGAAGTGACAGTGCTAACTATCCAGAATCAAGGCACAGTTCTCAATAACTACTTGCAACACAGTAACAAACAGTTTCACAAAAGAACCAATAAAAGACCAGGTGAACTCACTCATATTTTCTACAAGTAATGATAGAGGCTTCGTGCGAGATTATCTGCACACATAACAGGCCGGGCAAGAGCGTCTGTCACAGCAATAGCACGCCGTAGCCCTAACGAACAAGAGATGGCCAAAGCTATTCTTTTCAGAGATCAGATCAAAACTGGCGAGTCACTGGAATGAACTACTTCTTTTTCATGACTCGTCACTCACCATTCATTCACAAAAATAAGTAAAAGAAAGACACATTGCCTTTCTGATTTGGGTTACTAAACCTGTATTTTTATCTAATTTGGTCCTGTTTTAAAAGAACATATAAAGAGGAGTAACAATTTTTTGTGATGTCCCAAGTAATTTTTAGATACAAAAGTTTCAAATTTCATCTACTGTAAAACTTATAAATCTTACAACAAAATCATAAATATTTTTTATCTAGTGGAAATTTTTTAAGAATGAAGTCTGTTTCTTGTTATATTTTGTTACATTTATTGATAAAAATACAGTATAAGAAATATAACAACTGTAACTAAAGTACACCTGCAGTCGTCATTTACAGCCAGTCGTAATTTATAAATAAAATTTGACGCATTTTAGTCGATGTGAGTTTGTTTCTCTTCTCAGTGTATATTTGTCCCGCTTTTGAAAATATTCGTTCACTGGTAACTGATGCTGCTGTGATACATAATACTTTTAGAACAAATTGATTTAGCGTTGGCCACATCGATTTTCTTGTTTCTCACGACTTTAAGGGATCTCTGTTTCTAGACAAATATCCCTTCGCTAAAATTTATTATTATTATTTACATATATTCGACAATTGCTGCGCTTTCCGGGTACCGACTTACTTGAAGCTGACTAATAGTTTCATCGAACTCTTCCCAGGTTGAAAAAGTTTCAGTAGTTTCAGTGGCAACTAGCTGAGAAACGAGCTGTGTTTTTTCTTGTTGAACAACCAACGCTTTCATTTCTACAACAGACTTCATATAGCGGTCCTGAAATGTTCTGTCGTCTGAAAATTCTTGCGTTTGTATCGGGAGTCTGTTACCTGACTAATCGCTGCTGGAGATAACCACAAACCGCTCTGATAACCCTTTAAGAAAATTATCAACTAATGACTATTTCTTGAGGATATTCTCTATTTTTATCTTCAAAAGATTTTGGTTGCCCTTCCATTAATCTTGGCAAGATTTTCATGTTTCAAAGTGAGACTGTTTGCTCTGAGTACACCTCTTTCGTTACCTTTCAAAATCTGTAAATCCTGTTACATTATCTCCCAGTCCGTATTTTTAAGTTTAAGGTGATTGATTTTTCACCTAAAATAGCAGGGCAAGAAATTATGGGATCTTTATTTAAAGTAAATCTTTGCAAAATTTCTTAAGTAGTTCTATCTGACTGGGACATCTCAGTTGGTCTTCTTTTTAAATTTTCTTTCATTTCAGCAAGTTTGCTCAAAGCAGAAGGTCTCTCTTTAAAAAATGTAAGATCTCCTTTGACCTCATCAACGGTTTTCTATAAGAACTTGTGAACTATGTGTTGCACAGTGAGTTTAATGAATGTGCGAAGCATGGGGTATGTGGAGGTTTCAGAAGTGTTGCCGTTAATTTCATATTTGCCCCGCAGTGTTTGTTACTATGGAAGTGATTTTAAAATTGATATTGTATTTAGGATAACAGGCTTTAGCCAGTTTGAGATGTTTTCTGCAGGGTATCTGTCTTCGAATTGTGAGAACTCTATAAGGTATGACTTTAGTTCACTCTTCGAATCTATGCGGAGGAGGAGATTAGTGTTTAACGTTCCGTCGACGGTGAGGTCATTAGTGACGGAGCACAAGCTCAGATTAGGGAAGGATGGAGAAGGAAATTGGCCGTTCGCAGGAACCATCCCAGAATTTGCCTTAAGTGATTTAGGAGAATCATGGAAAATCTAAATCAGAATGGTCGGGCGCGGGTTTGAAACATCGTCCTCCGGAATAAGAATCCAGTGTGCTAGCCATTGCATTACCCCGCTTGGTTCTCGTCCGTGATATGTGCAGTGAGTGCATCGAAACTAATGTTATTTACACTCGTCCACGCATCAGATGTAAGACAGACTGCCTTTGTGGTGGCCAAATCGTTTTTAATTGTATCAAGTAACTCATGATGCAAACTATGTATTATAGAGTTTCACAACGTTAATTATAATTTGTACAAATTATATAATCTACAGAATTTGTGTGTGTGTGTGTGTGTGTGTGTGTGTGTGTGTGTGTGTGTGTGTGTGTGTGTGTGTGTGTTTTCTAAATTCTGTAGATTATATAATTTGTACAAATTATAATTAACGTTGTGAAACTCTATAATACATAGTTTGCATCATGAGTTACTTGATACAATTAAAAATTCCAGGAGTAATATATATATATATATATATATATATATATATATATATATATATATATATTACTCCTAGAAATGGAAAAAAGAACACATTGACACCGGTGTGTCAGACCCACCATACTTGCTCCGGACACTGCGAGAGGGCTGTACAGGCAATGATCACACGCACGGCACAGCGGACACACCAGGAACCGCGGTGCTGGCCGTCGAATGGCGCTAGCTGCGCAGCATTTGTGCACCGCCGCCATCACTGTCAGCCAGTTTGCCGTGGCATACGGAGCTCCATCGCAGTCTTTAACACTGGTAGCATGCCGCGACAGCGTGGACGTGAACCGTATGTGCAGTTGACGGACTTTGAGCGATGGCGTATAGTGGGCATCCGGGAGGCCGGGTGGACGTACCGCCGAATTGCTCAACACGTGGGGCGTGAGGTCTCCACAGTACATTGATGTTGTCGCCAGTGGACGGCGGAAGGTGCACGTGCCCGTCGACCTGGGGCCGGACCGCAGTGACGCACGGATGCACGCCATGACCGTAGGATCCTACGCAGTGCCGTAGGGGACCGCACCGCCACTTCCCAGCAAAATTAGGGACACTGTTGCTCCTGGAGTATCGGCGAGGACCGTTCGCAACCGTCTCCATGAAGCTGGGCTACGGTCCCGCACACCGTTACGCCGTCTTCCGCTCACGCCCCAACATCGTGCAGCCCGCCTCCAGTGGTGTCGCGACAGGCTTGAATGCAGGGACGAATGGAGACCTGTCGTCTTCAGCGATGAGAGTCGCTTCTGCCTTGGTGCCAATGATGGTCGTATGCGTGTTTGGCGCCGTGCAGGTGAGCGCCGCAATCAGGACTGCATACGACCGAGGCACACAGGGCCAACACCCGGCATCATGGTGTGGGAAGCGATCTCCTACACTGGCCGTACACCTCTGGTGATCGTCGAGGGGACACTGAATAGTGCACGGTACATCCAAACCGTCATCGAACCCATCGTTCTACCATTCCTAGACCGGCAAGGGAACTTGCTGTTCCAACAGGACAATGCACGTCCGCATGTATCTGGTGCCACACAACGTACTCTAGAAGGTGTAAGTCAACTACCCTGGCCAGCAAGATCTCCGGATCTGTCCCCCATTAACATGTTTGGGACTGGATGAAGCGTCGTTTCACGCGGTCTGCACGTCCAGCACGAACGCTGGTCCAACTGAGGCGCCAGGTGGAAATGGCATGGCAAGCCGTTCCACAGGACTACATCCAGCATCGCTACGATCGTCTCCATGGGAGAATAGCAGCCTGCATTGCTGCGAAAGGTGGATATACACTGTACTAGTGCCGACATTGTGCATGCTCTGTTGCCTGTGTCTATGTGCCTGTGGTTCTGTCAGTGTGATCATGTGATGTATCTGACCCCAGGAATGTGTCAATAAAGTTTCCCCTTCCTGGGACAATGAATTCACGGTGTTCTTATTTCAATTTCCAGGAGTGTATATATATACACGATTGTTTAAATTCTGTGTCTTCGATTATAGAGAATGGATGGTATTTTCTGCAAATCATTTTTAAATGCTGTACATCTAATGACATTGTTTTATTTAACGTGTACGGCTTTATAATACTAAAAAAATTATTTATTGGTTGTTGAAATGAAGAGTTGAGGGTGATGGCATCACAAAAGGAAATAAATCAGGGCTTTGTCCAGACGCTAACAACACTGGTGGGCTGGGTATAGCTTAAGAATCAATTTGCCTTTGTGCGAGGATACCTTCACGCGAGGTGGAAGCAGACATCAGTGAAGACGGTCCACGATAAATGATTTCTGGAATTTCTGCATCGATTGATGGCAGTCTTGATCGGCTTCCTGGCCCATATTGTTCCAGAGGTACTGTAGGATGCTTCGATTTTACATGTCTCTTGAGGTTTGATGATGAACCAGAAGCCATGGAAATTATCTGCCAACAGTAACGGCATTTTCCTTTTCCTTCCATTTTTGTAAAATGGTACCGAACGTTGCTCGTAATTCTTCTAGGCGAAGGCAGTGTGGATGGCATATTGTTGTGCAGCACTGAAAAGTACACTGGTAAAAGTAAAATATTTGCTATTAACTTAGACATTTTAAATTGTAAAAGCTTAAAGTGAGAATAAATATACATGCAGCACATTTATAATCATAAGTTATAGAGTAGGACATAGAACGGTGTGATCTGCGAAACTTACACCCACAATCGTGAATTTTGTATTATATATGAAAAGGCCTGAAATAATCATAGTAATTAAGAAACTCGCGATGTAAAGCCTGACAATACGCGAGGATTTCACTGCTGAAAGATAATAATTTTGAATAATGTGATATCCGAATTCGGGCTAGATAGCGAGTGAACAAGAGATGGCAGGATGATGGTGCCAATAAAGGCTGGAAAAAGCCATTCAAATGAACTTCTGTACTTATGCAGTTACCAGTTCAACCAGAGTGTTGTATTGTTACTGTAATTGGCCATGACTTTCAATTCATTTCGACGAACTCCACATGCATTTCAGGATATCGAAATCCATGTCTTTCTTCTAACGATCGTGAACACCTTTCTCAAGCCAAGCATTCTCGCTAGTTCCGTAAATATAGACTCCACTGTCCTAAGACACCACAGAAGTAACAGATGACGAAGTGCAGTAACGGCATAAAGAGCTTTGACTTATTACGCACTGTGCTACTCATCCAATAGCAATTAAGACAAACAAGTCAAGTATATAAAACATTCTCGGGTTTCAAGCCTCGTCGAGTGGTTTACTGCCCACTAGCTTTCGGCAGAGAAGAGGCATAAAATAGACACAATGTTCAGGCCTCCAGTAAAGATCCGGCAACTAATGAAATCTGTGAAAGACGATGTAGGCCTCAGAACGCCAGGAATTTACAAGATACTGTGTGGATGTGGGCAGTTCTGTGTCGGCCAGACTGTTCGCACTATTGAACAGCGCCGCATAGAACATGAAAGGTGTTACCGTCTGAGATATTCCGAAAAGTTAGCTGTAGCAGAACATGCTCTGGAAAACGGACACCGAATTGCATTCGACGAGGCGTCTGTTATTAAACGGCTAATGGCTTCTGTGATAGCGTGATAAACGAGGCCATAGAGATTAGAATTTCTGGCAACACCTTGAATAGAGACGGTGGATTGCAGCTGAGTACGGCTTGGGATCCGGTGTTGAGGGAGTTAAAGCGGGGCCCGGTGGTCGCGCGGCCAAAACATTAGCATATCGGGTGCGGAACCGAGCATCAGTGACGCCACGAGCGATGGCGGTGCTATATAAGCACGGCAATGACAACCACGAGACAGTCATCCACTTAACAATGGCAGAGGAGATCTCTGCCGAAAGCTCGTGGGCAGTAAACCACTTGACGCGGCTTGAAACCCGAGACTGTTTCATTAACGGATATCGCCGCGAAAGGGTGCGCTCGTACACAAGTCACGTATATGTTCGTAAATATAAAATTCCTTTAAAAACTAGCCTAAACTGCGTCCGCTACGGACCTCCGAAAGTAGGTGGGATAGTCTGTTTCAAAACTGACTTTTCAAAATTAGATTCAACTGAGGAACATACAAATTATGCTAGTAACACTAACATAAATATTCTTCCCATTCGCTGTGAAATTCAAATGTGTAGTTTCTTCTTCAAATGTAACAGCATTTCAACTTGCACCTGCCCATCATGCAGCCTACAATCACACCCCCATATACACATTTGCCACAAAATCAATAAGCAAAGAAATTCGCATCTGGAATGTCAGCTCACATCATCATATTCATGACTTATTCTCTAAAATATCCAAGGAATAAACTGTAACTGACAACATAAGGGCACTTTAAGTTGATCAGTGTACCTTTACTTGCATCGGGGGCACAAGAGAATAATTTAGGAGACGACTTCCATTCCATTCCTGGGCGTGAAAGATAAATTCCATGGATTTAATGCCAAACTATTACACAATAAATATGCTCCCCCAAACACCGGAAACTTGAAAGCAAAATATGCACCTTGGCTAACAGAAGAGCTGAAACAGTTCATGAATGTCGGAGGCAAAAGACATCAGATTTACAAACGACCTCCTACCCTTGAAAGTAAAATTGATTACAAGCAGAAAGCAAACAGAGCCAATCGGTCTCAGAGAAACGATAAGCAAGGCATGCCAGTTAATCAGTCTAAAACTTAAAAGACAAGGTGCTCTATGGAAAAGCTTATGTGATGTAGAGAAGAGCAGGTAAAGTAGAAGCTGTAACTGATCCCATTGTCCCAACCAAGGAACTAAATCAATACTTGACTTCAGCGGTAACCTTCACTGAACCGATTACTGATCCGATTACTGATAATAGCTTGGTACATTCTGTTTGACGCGAGAATGAATGTAGACATAAGATAAGAACTGAGAGTGGAAAACTTAAATGAGCCCACTGAAGAAACAAACAACTGGAAAGATTGTCACAAGACTGAAAGACGACAGATAACCAAAACTGATAATTATTATCCAGTGGGCAGAAGATATTTAGGAAGGCCGAGGGAGATCTACAATTTCAGGCAAGAGAGTGTAACAGGCAAATGCAGCGAGAAGGAGGGATAACATTTAAAAAAATATTTAGATTTTTAAGAAACTGTGATAGCTTTTGTAATTGCACATAAAACTCTGGTCTGTTGTAAGAGTGCTCCGGAAGGTATTAATTAGTTCAGATTACATGAAAAAATAAAAAAATTAAACATAATATACAGGTTGTCCCAGGATGAATGGTCAATATTCAAGGATGTCAGACGATTGCTTGAAGCAAGAAACTTCATGTAGACATATGCACAATTCTGGATGTTTTCTGAGGAAACTGAATGTAGTTTAATTTTGTACTGCAACAAGTTATCGGTAGAGGTCACGGATTTCGTATTATTCAAGAATAATATACAAAATGACATTAAATGGGTTCCTCCTCAGAAACTATTCATGATGGGGCATATGTCCATATTTAGTTTTTTTGCTTCAAATAATTGTTTGTCATATCCCTGACTATTGACTATTTCTCTCGAGACACCTTGTATACATGGACTATGACTATCATGTACGTTGAATAATTGTTATACATTTCCTCACTTTAGGAAGAACTGAACTCGGATGGAGGGGTGCTCAGTCACGAAAGCGAGTTGCAAGCTGTGTCACTGTGCAAAGAGCGAAAAGAACAGAGTGACGCCTCCAGTCGCCATGTGATCTGCCCCGTGCGATCTCGTCTGCGACAGTGGTGGGGAGCAGTAAGCTACCTTGCAATCTAATCTATAAGAGTAAAGGGAACAGTGAGCCAGTGAGATACCTTGCAATCTAGTCCCTGAGAGAGGTGGGGCGCAGTGAGCTTACCATCTGATCGGTGAGATCGGTGGGGAGCGTTGAGCTGATGGGAGGGGCGTGAAGCCGGCCGGGGTGGCAGAGCGGTTCTAGGCGCTACGGTAGCAGGTTCGAATCCTTCCTCGGGCATGGATGTGTATGATGTTCTTAGGTTAGTTAGGTTTAAGTAGTTCTAAGTCTAGGTGACTGATGACCTCAGATGTTAAGTCCCTTTGTGCTTAGAGCCAATTGAACCATTGTTGCGATACACTCTGACAGCATGGTGGCTGCAGACTGCAGCTTGTATGATCGCTGACAACACATATCGAGTGCAATAATAAGTCAAAGGACAAGAAGTAGTAACTCATTCAGAAGTACGTAAACTTTTATTGAGCTTCTGAAATTTGAGATACTTCTTTTCAAATCAAGAGCAGAAATATGATGCTGGAAGTATTTTCTGTGTTAATGCAGCGTTCTGAAGAAAACTGGCTTGTGGTTTGCGTCGGTAGCTGTGCAGTCAGCACAGCGGATTGCTAAGTAAATAGGCTCAGGTTAGATTCCTGGCCAGTTTGAAGATTTTTTTCCAGCCAGAGAGTGGATGTTGTATTGTGCTTATTTTCTTAATGTCATTATTAGCATTATTATTGAGATGTCTGAACGCTATGGCCTGCAGCCAATAAATTGAAAAAAAACAGAGCTTTTTCTTTTCTGTTCTGTTGTTTTCATGGATGAGAAAAGCTATATGTAGTAATAAGGAATGCAGTTGGGAAATTTTTTTTATAAGGATGTGGCGTGGGGTGTCTTTGCAGCTCCCTACCACAGAATCGTCATTCCCTTCATTACAGCCGCTACACATGCATTTTTAAATCAGATGAGCTACCATTAATTTTTCCGATTCACCAATCATCCACTATTTACAAGGATCTGACTCTTTGAATCAGTTAACGAGCAGACAGTCCATCTCTACAACAAACTAATGTAATGTCTGAAAGAACAACAAAATGCTAACGCACTTCATAAACAATCTGGCGCTCAAAAATCCGCATCAATCAGAATACCCAGATCATGGAATAAGTCCAGCCGAGGTATGATAAACAGCAATAATATTCACCAATAACCACACACATACCGTTTCCACTGTGTGTGAAGTTGCGCACCTCACTTGTGCAGTATCTAAACTTTAAACCAATACCATCAGTAAATCACTCGGCCAAATCATTGGATTTGAGCTATTTAAGTTCGCCAGCTTAGCTGGGCGGCAACGTGCTCGCCTCCCATGCAAGCGGTCCCGGGTTCGATTCCTGGCAGGGTTGGAGATTTTCGACGCTTGGGGACTGCGTGTTATGTTGTCCTCATCGTTTCATCCTCATCACCGGCGGGCAAGTCGCCCAGTGTGGCGTCGACTGAAATAAGACTTGCACTTGCCGGCCGAACTTCCCCGCATGGGGCCTCCCGGCCATCGATGCCATTAGCTCATTTCGTGAGCTATTTAAAATGCTTCCAACACAGGGTGTACCGTTTCAATAATTATCCATCATGTCGAACCAGTCGCTGCTGTTGGTCACATGTTACTGATAATCCTCTCCTCCCACAGGTTCAAAATGGGTCTGAGCACTATGGGACTTAACTTCTAAGGTCATCAGTCCCCTATAACTTAGAACTACTTAAACCTAACTAACCTAAGGACATCATACACATCCATGCCCGAGGCAGGACTCGAAGCTGCGACCGTAGCGCCTAGAACCGCTCGGCCACCCGTCCGGCCCTCCACAGGTGTCGCCTCTCAAGGGTGCCCTTGTCAGGGTCGACTTTCAGAAAACAAGTAATCTGTGGATCACTAAAGGAAATAGTCTCATGTAAGAGGAGGAGGGAACTTTATATAAAGCCAAGAGTAAGACATGATCCGACATTACCTGCATACTACAAAAAATACTGTACTACACTCCTGGAAATTGAAATAAGAACACCGTGAATTCATTGTCCCAGGAAGGGGAAACTTTATTGACACATTCCTGGGGTCAGATACATCACAAGATCACACTGACAGAACCACAGGCACATGGACACAGGCAACAGAGCATGCACAATGTCGGCACTAGTACAGTGTATATCCACCTTTCGCAGCAATGCAGGCTGCTATTCTCCCATGGAGACGATCGTAGAGATGCTGGATGTAGTCCTGTGGAACGGCTTGCCATGCCATTTCCACCTGGCGCCTCAGTTGGACCAGCGTTCGTGCTGGACGTGCAGACCGCGTGAGACGACGCTTCATCCAGTCCCAAACATGCTCAATGGGGGACAGATCCGGAGATCTTGCTGGCCAGGGTAGTTGACTTACAGCTTCTAGAGCACGTTGGGTGGCACGGGATACATGCGGACGTGCATTGTCCTGTTGGAACAGCAAGTTCCCTTGCCGGTCTAGGAATGGTAGAACGATGGGTTCGATGACGGTTTGGATGTACCGTGCACTATTCAGTGTCCCCTCGACGATCACCAGAGGTGTACGGCCAGTGTAGGAGATCGCTCCCCACACCATGATGCCGGGTGTTGGCCCTGTGTGCCTCGGTCGTATTCAATCCTGATTGTGGCGCTCACCTGCACGGCGCCAAACACGCATACGACCATCATTGGCACCAAGGCAGAAGCGACTCTCATCGCTGAAGACGACACATCTCCATTCGTCCCTCCATTCACGCCTGTCGCGACACCACTGGAGGCAGGCTGCACGATGTTGGGGCGTGAGCGGAAGACGGCGTAACGGTGTGCGGGACCGTAGCCCAGCTACATGGAGACGGTTGCGAATGGTCCTCGCCGATACCCCAGGAGCAACAGTGTCCCTAATTTGCTGGGAAGTGGCGGTGCGGTCCCCTACGGCACTGCGTAGGATCCTACGGTCATGGCGTGCATCCGTGCGTCACTGCGGTCCGGTCCCAGGTCGACGGGCACGTGCACCTTCCGCCGACCACTGGCGACAACATCGATGTACTGTGGAGACCTCACGCCCCACGTGTTAAGCAATTCGGCGGTACGTCCACCCGGCCTCCCGCATGCCCACTATACGCCCTCGCTCAGTCCGTCAACTGCACATACGGTTCACGTCCACGCTGTCGCGGCATGCTACCAGTGTTAAAGACTGCGATGGAGCTCCGTATGCCACGGCAAACTGGCTGACACTGACGGCGGCGGTGCACAAATGCTGCGCAGCTAGCGCCATTCGACGGCCAACACCGCGGTTCCTGGTGTGTCCGCTGTGCCGTGCGTGTGATCATTGCTTGTACAGCCCTCTCGCAGTGTCCGGAGCAAGTATGGTGGGTCTGACACACCGGTGTCAATGTGTTCTTTTTTCCATTTCCAGGAGTGTATTTCTTGTTTATATATTTTTTGTTTTTTACCACTTTTTTTACCTTCCGCGGGTTTTTACCTAACAAAAGAAATAGAACAAAATCATAGCCATCACTACGGGCACCGCCACTTGTGTCCCTGCCAAACAAAACTGAACTCTTACCTCTTAAGGCGTTGCCTTCCTCACTATACGTAACCACCCCCCAACTAAAATGTGAAGAAACTACACTATATGGGACTAACGCGTGTGCATCAACCCACAAAAACATGAGGGAAGGAAGGAGGAAAGGGTATTTCTAGTAGGGTGCGGAAGGTATTTTTTTAATTTTTGTACTTTTTAAATTTTTTAAATTTTTATTTATTTTTTAAATTTTTATTTATTTTTTATTAATATAGATATCAATGTGCGAACAGTCATAGTTAATGAAACCTGGAAAACTAAAACTGAATGAAGACACCATCGAAGATAGTAAAAATAAATAACATGAAAATAAAGCTACCACTTCGTAGCTAGGCTTCCCAGCGACTGCGCCCACTCATAGATTGTTCAATATATGATCGTTTGCAGTTCGTTCTGACCTCATCTGCCACTGCCTGGAACATTCCAGCTACACGGCGGGCTGTGAAAGGCACTTCATAGGTAGTTTGCAAACCTTTTACCGGGCGGTCGCAGTGGGTGGGCTTACTGGTAGTTGGGAACTCCAACTTCAGGCGCGTAATGGGGCCCTTAGGCATATGGCAGCAAGAGAGGGGAAGAAAACCAATGTGCATTCCGTGTGCATACAGGTGGGAGTCATTCCAGATGTGGAAAGGGTCCTTCCGGGTGCCATAAAGGGTACAGGGTGCACCCATCTGCAGGTGGTCGCTCATGTCGGCACCAATGATGTGAGTCGCTATGGATCGGAGGAAACCCTCTGTGGCTTCCGGCGGCTATCTGATTTGGTGAAGACTGCCAGTTTCGCTAGCGGGATGAAAGCAGAGCTCACCATCTGCAGCATCGTCGACAGGACTGACTGCGGACCTTCGGTACAGAGCCGAGTGGAGGGTCTGAATCAGAGGCTGAGACGGTTCTGCGACCGTGTGGGCTGCAGATTCCTCGACTTGCGCCATAGGGTGGTGGGTTCGGGTTCCGCTGGATAGGTCAGGAGTCCACTACACGCAGCAAGCGGCTACACGGGTAGCAGGGGTTGTGTGCCGTGGACTGGGCGGTTTTTTAGGTTAGATGGCCTCGGGCAAGTACAGAAAGGGCTAAAGCATCAAAGGGTGCTGGGCAAAGTCAGGACATGCGGGGACCAAGCAGCCATCGGTATTGTAATTGTAAACTGTCGAAGCTGCATTGGAAAAGTACCGGGACTTAAAGCGCTGATAGAAAGCACCGACGCTGAAATCGTTATAAGTACAGAAAGCTGGCTGAAGCCAGAGATAAATTCTGCCCAAATTTTTACAAAGGCACAGACGGTGTTTAGAAAGGACCGATTGCATGCAACCGGTGGTGCCGTGTTTTTCGCTGTTAGTAGTAGTTTATCCTGTAGTGAAGTAGAAGTGGATCGTTCATGTGAGTTATTATGGGTGGAGGTTACACTCAACAACCGAGCTAGGTTAATAATTAGCTCCTTTTACCGACCTCCCGACTCAGCAGCATTAGTGGCAGCACTGAGAGAAAATTTGGAACACATTTCACATAAATTTTCTCAGGATGTTATGGTCTTAGGTGGAGATTACAATTTACCAGATATAGACTGGGACATTCAGATATTTAGGACGGGTGGTAGGGACAGAGTATCGAGTGATATTATACTGAGTGTACTATCCGAAAATTACCTCGAGCAATTAAACAGAGAACCGACTCGTGGAGATAACATCTTGGACCTGCTGATAACAAACAGACCCGAACTTTTCGACTCTGTAAGTGCAGAACAGGGAATCAGTGATCATAAGGCCGCTGCAGTATCCCTGAATATGAAAGTTAACAGGAATATAAAAAAAAGGGAGCAAAGTTTATCTGTTTAGCAAGAGTAATAGAAGGCAGATTTCAGACTACCTAACAGATCAAAACGAAAATTTCTGTTCCGACACTGACAATGTTGAGTGTTTATGAAAAAGTTCAAGGCAATCGTAAAATGCGTTTTAGACAGGTACGTGCCGAGTAAAACTGTGAGGGACGGGAAAAACCCACCGTGGGACAACAACAAAGTTAGGAAACTACTGCGGAAGCAAGTATAAACGCAGCCAAAACCCCTCAGACAAACAGAAGCTAAACGATGTCAAAGTTAGCGTAAGGAGGGCTATGAGTGAAGCGTTCAGTGAATTCGAAAATAAAATTCTATGTACCGACTTGACAAAATCCTAGGAAGTTCTGATCTTCCGTTAAATCAGTAAGTGGCTCGAAACAGCATATCCAGACACTCCGGGATGATGATGGCATTGAAACAGGATGACACGCGTAAAGCTGAAATACTAAACACCTTTTCCAAAGCTGTTTCACAGAGGGAGACTGCACTGCAGTTCCTTCTCTAAATCCTCGCACAAACGAAAAAATTGCTGACATCGATATAATTGTCCAAGGAATAGAAAAGCAACTGGAATCACTCAACAGAGGAAAGTCCACTGGACCTGACGGGATACCAATTCGATTCTCCACAGAGTACGCGAAAGAACTTGCCCCCTTCTAACAGCCGTGTACCGCAAGTCTCTAGAGGAACGGAAGGTTCCAAATGATTGGAAAAGAGCACAGGTAGTCCCAGTCTTCAAGAAGGGTCGTCTAGCAGATGCGCAAAACTACAGACCTAAATCTCTGACGTCGATCTGTTGCAGAATTATAGAACATGTTTACTGCTCGCTTATCATGTCATTTCTGGAAACCAAGAATCTTCTCTGTAGGAATCAACATGGATTCCGGAAACAGTGATCGTGTGAGACCCAACTCGCTTTATTTGTTCATGAGACCCAGAAAATATTAGATACAGGCTCCCAGGTAGATGCTATTTTCCTTGACTTCCGGAAGGCGTTCGATACAGTTCCGCACTGTCGCCTGATAAACAAAGTAAGAGCATGCGAAATATCAGACCAGCTGTGTGGCTGGATTGAAGAGTTTTTAGCAAACAGAACACAGCATGTTGTTATCAATGGAGAGACGTCTACAGACGTTAAAGTGACCTCTGGCTTGCCACAGGGGAGTGTTATGGGACCATTGCTCTTCACAATATATATAAATGACCTAGTAGATAGTGTCGGCTTTTCGCGGATGATGCTGTAGTATACAGAGAAGTTGCAGCATTGGAAAATTGTAGAGAAACGCAGGAAGATCTGCAGCGGATAGGCAGTTGCTGCAGGGAGTGGCAACTGACCCTTAACACAGACAAATGTAATGTATTGCTGATACATAGAAAGAAGGATCCTCTATTGTATGATTATGAAATAGCGGAACAAGCACTGGTAGCAGTTACTTATGTAAACTATCTGGGAGTATGCGTACGGAACGATTTGAAGTGGAATGATCATATAAAATTGTTGGTAAGGCGGGTGCCAGTTTGAGATTCATTGGGAGAGTCCTTAGAAAATGTAGTCCATCAACAAAGGAGGTGGCTTACAAAACACTCGTTCGACCTCTACTTGAGTATTGCTCATCAGTGTGGGATCCGTACGAGATCGGGTTGACGGAGAAGATACAGAAGATCCAAAGAAGAGCGCCGCGTTTCGTCACAGGGTTATTTGGTAACCGTGATAGCGTTACGGAGATGTTTAGCAAACTCAAGTGGCAGACTCTGCAAGAGAGGCGCTTTGCATCGCGGCGTAGCTTGCTCGCCAGGTTTTGAGAGGGTGCGTTTCTCGATGAGGTATCGAATATATTGCTTGCCCCCTACTTATACCTCCAGAGGAGATCACTAATGTAAAATTAGAGAGATTCGAGCGCGCACGGAGGCTTTCAGACAGTCGTTCTTCCCGCGAACCATACGCGACTGGAACAGAAAAGGGAGGTAATGACAGTGGCACGTAAAGTGCCCTCCGCCACACACCGTTGGGTGGCTTGCGGAGTATAAATGTAGATGTAGATTGTCGATATCTGGTATGCCCGGAATTAGCATGATGTCTTTCTTGCAAATGGAGCCAGAAGTCAAGTAAATCCTTGTCCGTCACGACAGAGGTAATGGACCGCATGTCCACGTATCCAGGTGACGGAGTTGGTTCGAGCCTTGGGGTAAAATGGCTAATCGGGAAACAATAACGTGCGTGCTGCGGCCTAACTCGCAAAAGATAAGCCAGCATCTGCCGCACTAGGTGCCAAACCGGTTCCGCCTCTCCACAGCTGAGGCGGTGCTCGTCAGAATCTACCGTATTACAACCCACACAATTGGGAGATTCTGCCATGTGGATATTATAGAGGCGTTCTTGCGTCACCAGCTTCTACATCATCTACATCCATACTCCGCAAGCCACCTGACGGTGTGTACCTCTATCGCATCTACCTTCTATTCCAGTCTCGTATTGTTCGTGGAAAGGATTGTCGGTATGCCTCTGTGTGGGCTCTAATCTCTCTGATTTTATCCTCATGGTCTCTTCGCGAGATATACGTAGGAGGGAGCAATATACTGCTTGACTCTTCGGTGAAGGTATGTTCTCGAAACGTAAACAAAAGCCCGTACCGAGCTACTGAGCGTCTCTCCTGAAGAGTCTTCCACTGGAGTTTATCTATCATCTCCGTAACACTTTCGCGATTACTAAATGATCCTGTAGCGAAGCGCGCTGCTCTCCGTTGGATCTTCTCTGTCTTCTGTCAACCCTATCTGGTACGGATCCCACACTGCTGAGCAGTATTCAAGCAGTGGGCGAACAAGATTTCTAGTCTGCAGAAAAGTCATCATACTCGAACATAATACGTGTTCCAAAATTCTACATCTGATCGACGTTAGAGATATAGGTTTATAGTTCTGCACATCTGTTCGACGCCCCTTCTTTGAAACGGGGATGACCTGTGCTCTTTTCCAATCCTTTGAAACGCTTCGCTCTTCTAGAGACCTACGGTAGACCGCTGCAAGAAGGGGGCGAAGTTCCTTCGCGTACTCTGTGTAAAATCGAACTGGTATCCTATCAGGTCCAGCGGCCTTTCCTCTTTTGAGCAATTTTAATTGTTTCTCTATCCCTCTGTCGTCTATATCGAAATCTACCATTTTGTATCTGTGCGACAATCTAGAGAAGGAACTACAGTGCAGTCTTCCTCTGTGAAACAGTTTTGGAAGAAGACATTTAGTATTTCGGCCTTTAGTCTGTCATCCTCTGTTTCAGTGCCATTTTGGTCACAGAGTGTCTGGACTTTTTGTTTTGATCCACCTACCGCTTTGACATAAGACCAAAATTTCTTAGGATTTTGTGCCAAGTTAATACATAGAACTTAACTTTCGAATTCATTGAACGCCTCTCGCATAGCCCTCCTCACACTACATTTCGCTTGCGTAATTTTTGTTTGTCTGCAAGGCTTTGGCTATGTTTATGTTTGCTGTGAAGTTCCCTTTGCTTCCGCAGCAGTTTTCTAACTTGATTGTTGTACCACGTGGCTCTTTTCTATCTATTACGACCTTGGTTGGCACATACTCATCCAACGCATATTGTACGATGGTTTTGAACTTTGTCCACTGATCCTCAACACTATCTCTACTTGAGACAAAACTTTTGTGTTGAGCCGTCAGGTACTCTGTAATCTGCTTTTTGTCACTTTTGCTAAACAGAAAAATCTTCCTACCTTTTTTAATATTTCTATTTACGGCTGAAATCATCGATGCAGTAACCGCTTTATGATCGCTGATTCCCTGTTCTGCATTAACTGTTTGAAATAGTTCGGGTCTGTTTGTCACCATAAAGTCTATGTTATCGCCACGAGTCGGTTCTCTGTTTAACTGCTCAAGGTAGTTTTCAGATAAAGCACTTAAAAAAGTTCACTGGATTCTTTGTCCCTGCCACCCGTTATGAACGTTTGAGTCTCCCTTCCACTCGGCTGCAAACCAGAGGACCGCCATCGGTTCTGGGAACGATACTGCAAATAGTTAGCTCTGATTCCACTCCGCGATCGAGGCTTTCCGCCTTCACCAATTCCGCCAACCGCCTGTACGAACTAAGGATGACCTCTGAACCCAGACGGCAGGAGTCATTGGTGCCGACATAAGCAATAATTTGCAGTCGGGTGCACCCAGTGCTCTCTATCGCCGCCGGTAGGGCCTCCTCCAGATCTCGGATGAGACCCCCGGCAAGCAGACAGAGTGAACACTGGCCTTCTTCCCCGACCTTCCCATTAACGGCTACGTACCTTTGGGAAACGACATCGGAATTAAACATAGCATCGTGTACAGTCTTCCACACCACGCGCCACCGTACGTCAGGGTATTTTATTTCGACCACATTTAGGGGGAGGTATTGAGTTGTGGCCATTTGTGGTGTCGTGAGCGCTACACTGCAATAACTTTGTTCTAAATAGAAATGTCCTATTTAAAAGAGGGGCACTGGGATGTCCTGTAGTGGCACCGGCGCTCTTAGTGAAGCAAACTCGTGAGGCTCGCAGGACAACGGCCCAGCAGACACAAATGTGAGCTAACATAGAGGGCAATGGCCCTATCATGGACATTAACTAGGCCGAGACCACCTTTTTCCTTGGGGAGGGTAAGAGGTACGTATCTGATCTTCAGTAACATACCAGCGGTGACGAAGTATCCGAGCGCTGCCATAATGCTACGAGCCATAGGTTTCGGAATGGGTAGCGTTTGGGCGACATGCGGTATGCGGGACGCAAGGTATACATTTGCATAATACGCCCGCTGAACGATGTTGAGGGATCGCAAGCGCTGATTTGCAATTCCGGCCCTAATTTGCTTAAGAAGGCGCCGATAATTGAGCGTCGTCGCGCGTCGCATGTCGTTCATGAAATCTAAGCCCAAGCAGCGGACAGTATCACTGAAGCGTAAGGGGACAATGTGTTCCTGCAGTAGTCCAATCCCGATGCTCAAGGCGACAGACTTTTCAATGTTGATTTGGCTACCAGAAGCTGTACCGCAGGTTGCAATCAAGTCCAAAGCCGCGGCCATATCGTCAGCTCCACGTATGACTATCATGATATCATCCGGATATGCGGTGCAGCGATAGATGGAGCCGCCGAACTGTATCCCAGTGAGCCTGTCTCGGAGACCACACAACAAAGGTTGTAAGGCCAGTGCAAATAACAATGTTGATAATGGACATCCCTGTCGTACTGATCGGCGGATCGGCATGGGTGCCGTCAGTCTTCCATTAACAAGAACTCGAGAAGTAGCCCCATGCAGAAGGCGTGTCAACACGGTGATAAAGGGGTTGGGGTATCCCATGTGCCGTAGAACGGCCGTGAGGAAAGTGTGGCCCACACGGTCAAAAGCCTGGCTAAAGTCGATAGACGCTAGCGCTGCCGGCATACGTCTCACCCGTGCAGGGGAGATGAGATCTCTGTAACGACATAACGCAGTTATGATGTTGTTGGGTCCCCCCAAAGACGTCTGATCGCTGGACAGGACGTGCAATAATGTGCCGCGAATACGTTCTGATAGCAGCCTCGAAAAGATCTTGAAGTCGCTGTTCAATAACGTTAAGGGGCGATAATCGCGGACATGATTGCGTCCCTTCGGCTTATGGATGGGGAATCAGACCTTCCAAGAACGGTGCAGGCAACGGTATACCCGGGGACATAAATTTCTGACAAATTTCAATCCAACACGGTACCAACAGTTGTTTAAATGCTTGATATAACTCTAATGGTAATCCATGGATTCCTGGTGATTTATGGGGAGCACCTTTACCAATGGCGTCGAGCACTTCCTCTTCTGTCACTTCTCCCAGTAAAGTCGGTACCATGTCTGGTGGAGCTGTGCCGTGGACATGTTCTGAAATGGCGTCTACCGTCGTCATATTAGGGAGCACTGCTGAATAAGTTGAGCGTAATGCCCATAGAAGGCTTCTGCTATATCTGCTTGTTCTGCCACGTGTCGTCCGTCGTCCGTTATCATGTTGGTTACCAGTGCCCTACGGCGCCTTCTGCATTCTAGGAGCACGTGGTGCATAGATGGCCTTTCTGATTGTATCATGTCTTGAGCACACGATCGTATAACAGCGCCCTGTAAATGATGGCGTGCTAAGGAGACGAGCTGCGTTTCGCGCGATTGACTATGATCTGCCTGTCAGGTGAGGGCTCCATAGCAAGACATTCCCGTAGGACGGTGTAATAAAAGTTTTCCGTGCTCCTCCTTCATGCCGCCGCTTCTCGTCCGTAAGCCATGAAGGTGCGCCTAAGAGCAGGCTTCGCACATTCAATACACCAACTGAGGGTCGATCGGCAACGACCACGACGCTGTAAGGACGCGTTCCACGACTCTTCGATAGCACCTTTACATGCCGGCTCCTCCAGATGGGCGACGTTCAGTTTCCAGGGTGGCCTACTGCGCCATACACGTGCAGGTTGGAGGGCAATGGTGCAAATATAGGCTGTGTGGTCGGTGAATGCAGTGGGCCAGAGCTCTGCTCCTCTCGTCGCCGTCGAAAGGGTGCCTGTGACGTAAATCCTGTCCAACCGACTTGACGAATGACTTGTATAATGGATGTAACCAGGAGCTGGGCCACGGATGTGGCGCCACGTGTCGATCAGGTGGAGGTCACGCACTAGCATTTCCAATTCCGCACACGGGACGTGATGTGGCTGCTGATCAGACGGAAATAATGTACAGTTAAAATCTCCTCTGATCACCATATCGTCTATGCGGCCCATAAACAGACGCGTAATATCTTCCGAAAAAAAGCGGGCCCGATCTCTCCATCTCCCTGATCCTAAAGGGGCATATACATTGATGAGTCGGACACCGCTGACAGTTACTGCCATGGCTCTTGCACTCGGTAAGTACAGTACGTCCGTAGCTGCCAAGCCGTCCCGTAGCAGGATAGCCACGCCACAATCGGTAGAAGAGGCGTGGGAGATGTGGGCGGTATATCCGTTGAAGCCAGGGAAACTAGTGACACATACTTCCTGTAAGAGGGCCACGTCGATGTTCGCCGCATCGAGCATGCGTTGTAGCATTGTCAGTTTTGTGGTGCCCTTATCGCGTTGATACTGATGGTGGCAAGGCGAAAGGTGTGCTGCCTAGCCTCTTCACTCAGGGTAGACGCCTTGGCAATCAAAAATAACTGCAAGAGATGCCGGACCCACCAAACCCGTTACAAATTATGACTCTTTCACGCTAGGAGTGGCATCCCCAATGCCACCCCCTCCCTTGTCACCCGCGCCCTCTCCAGGAAGTTCCTCAACATCGTCCGACCACAGTGGGTGCAACACGATGCTGTGTGGCTGATCGGAACTTAAATCTCTCTCACGTACGTCGTCTTTGGTAGAGGTAGACAGAGCGCCATCCATCGACGCGACCTGCTGCATCTGTGGTGCAAGATGTAACTGAGCACTCGTAGTATGGGCAAGTGAACCGTTTACACCACTTAGATCCTCAGAAGGCGCATTATCCATGCCATCTGAGGAGATGTCACCTTCTTGACCTGCCGTGTGTAGGAGGCAATCGTCAGAAGGGGTCCGCCGACGTAGCTTGCGTAGTCGAGGCGAACGTTGCTTTCGAACGTGGACATCCGTATCGGGATGTGGGAGGCAATCCAGCATCATATCACCTTCCGCTAGGAAAGTCGCGGTCGGGACAATGTTAGTGTCGACGTCCATCGCGGTCTGAATGTTATGTTGCGTCTGGATTCCGTGGGACTGTTTCTGCTGTTGTTGCTGTGGAGTGGGCGACATATGGGTTGGCATAGGGGTCCTTCCTCTTCCTCCGTTGGTACTTCTGGCGTCGATGTGTGTGTGTGATCGCCCGTTTCGTCCTCAACTATGGTGCCCATCGTCGTCTGAGCGTACGTGAGGGGCAGGATTGTCGTCCCCGTCTGGGAGTCTCCTACTGGTATCTGCGTAATTTTACGCTGTAAGCAGCTCGATCGTACACGGCCTTCCTGCCCACAGCCGGAACAGGTACGCGGTTGACCGTCGTACATGATGATTGCACAACAGCCACCGATGTTCAGATAGGACGGCACATGTTTCTTGAGCTCAAGTTTAATTTGGCGCACACCATTGTAGACCTTGTACGTCGAGAAAGTTTGCCACTTTTCTGCAACGTGGCTGATAACATTGCCATATGGTCGGAAGGCGTCCTTGACAACTTCCTCTGGGACCTCGAAGGGGAGCTCAAAAACCCGTACAGTCCTTAGGCCCATGCCTGCATGATCCAACGTCACTGCACCGATATGCCCGTCAGAATGTTTGAATCTGAGTGAGTTCGAGTATTTAGACACCACTGTCGCGCAGACCTCTGCACTGGTCATTTTAACATAAACCACGCTCGCCGTTATAGAAAAATGTATTCCGACGACAGTCGCCGGATCTAAACGTAGATCGTCGCGTATGAACTGTTCTATTTCATAGGCTCGAGGACACGCATGATCTGGTTGAAAAGTAATTTTGATCGTATCGTGGCGCCATGTGTGTGCCATAGTCGCACTGAACTTGGAACAAATACAACTCGCGCCGCGCGAAGGTAAACACAAGCAAGCGCTCACGGTCGCGCACGACGGGGTGCAGCGGACGTCCTCGCCCCACCGCAGCCGAAAGCAGACTGACTCCCCTAGAACTTAGAACTACTTAAATCTAACTAACCTAAGGACACCACACACATCCATGCCCGAGGCAGTAATCGAACCTGCGACCGCAGCAGTCCCGCGGTTCCGTACTGCAGCGCCTAGAACCGCACGGCCACCGCGGCCGGCCCTCACTAACTATTACGAGGATCAGGCACAGGTTACTGCAGCTCGTTACAAGTTCTTTAGATTGCTGAAAAAGCCAGAACAGACATACTGTCCGTGGGTCACTGAGCTTCAGGGTTTGACAAGACAGTACTATCGTGACGCAATGATTCATGATGCAATTACATGTGATGTTCTAGAAAGTAGATTTCGTGAACAGATTCTCAAACATTCTGATCCCAGTTCAAATCAGGACTCATGCGATAGTGACGTGGAAAATTTTGAGGTAGCTCCCATTTGCAGTGTAATGCAAAGCGACAAAAAGGCATGGCCTTGCGACCGACCTCCGCGTGCGAAGAGGCCACCCTACCGTGGACAGAGTAAGCAAGTGTCAACACATGTGTCTGCTGTGAAATCATGTCCCCGCTGCTTTTCCACACATAAAAGACAAAATTGCCCTTCGCAAAACACGACTTGCTTTGCTTGTGGAAAGCAAGTCACGTACAGTCCGTGCTCTTGTAACAGAAGAAGAACACTACCCACGTTCGTCTCATAAGCTGGGAGCACGTTCTCACTCACGTCAGTGAATGCGGTTTTTTATAAACTGGCTAACGGTACTAGTAATGACTAAATTCATGATGTGCTTTCCCCCTGCCCAAGTGCTGTGCAATGACAGGCGAAAGAACTGTTTGTGAGCTTAGTCATTGACGGACGCTCTGTGTGACTTCAGTTAGACAGTGGCTGCTCTGTTATATTGCTCAGTTGTGACGCTTATGAACAGTTGGGCTCACCACAGTTACCAAACTTTTGTGCATAACTTGCTGTGTATAACGGTAAGGATATTCCAGTGCTTGGTACATGTAGTCTGACAGTCACATTCCAGTCTCACATCAGAACAGTGACATTTCCCATTCTGCGTTCGTGAGAACGTGAAAATATTTTTGGGTTATAATCATTTGACTTGTCTGATCTTCATGTTCAGGACAATGTACTCTCTGTTTCTGTTTTCAATCTAAAACACAGTGTTACTCAGTTGATAGAGGAGTTTCCTGATTTATTTTCTGAAGGACTTTGCAGAACAATTAGTTCTGTGCACACATGACAATGTAGGACAATGCGCAATGTAAGGTTTTTCGGTCACGTCCCGTCCATCATGGACTTAGAGACAAAGTTGTAAGTGAACTTAAAGAATGGCAAGATAATTGTATTATTGCTCCTATTAAGGCTAGTCAATGGGCTTCTCCCTTAGTAATCCTACGAAAGCCTTCTGGAAGACGTCCTCTTTTTGTTGACTTTAAACCCAATGTGAAACCACGAACAATTATTGATACTCATGCGTTGCCTCAGTTATTTATCCCAAGTTGACTTACAAGATACGTATTTGCAAATTACGTTAAATGAATAGTCTCAGAAAGTGTTCGTGGTCAACACACTGCGGTGTGTCGGGGTTTAATTTCTCGTGTCTATTCGTCGTTGTCACTGTGCAGCCTGCAAATTAAAATTCACCTATCTCAGAGCTGCGTCTGCTCAATGCCCCTTCACTCGGCAACGTAGATACTTACAAGATGATGTAAAAGCAGCGTTGATAAAAAACACCTGCCGGACGCGGTGGCCGAGCGGTTCTAGGCGCTTCAGTCCGGAACCGCGTGACTGCTACGGTCGCAGGTTCGAATCCTGTCTCGGGATGTGTGCGATGTCCTTAGGTTAGTTAGATTTAAGTGGTTCTAAGTTCTGATGACCTCAGATGTTAAGCCCCATAGCACTCATAGCCATTTGAACCATTCGAAAAAAAACACCCCCTAATATCTACAATTACTGAGGCCACGCAACTCTTGTTATGAAAGAAAGTTCTGTAGAAATACTATCATCCAATTTTATCGAGCAGAAGAAAATGGATTTGCTTCTGGAAAATAATGTCCGAAATTTCCACACAATAATGTTTATTCAGTCCACATTTAAACTATTGGCTATTTCCTTCCAGTTCACGATTCATACACACATTTCACATGCACAGCAGCCAGAAATCTGTCCAAACCCGACCCAAATTAAACAACGTATTCACAGTCATTAATTTCACCACTAATATGAGTTATTATATTCTGTCCTTCGTGTGGATTTCTAAAAAAGAAACTGCTCGCCAAAAAAAATGTTCAGTAGTTGAATACTGAAACATGCCACGCAGATTCTATGAAGGCCAATATTACACACGCGAATATCTGTCCAATAGATTTAGTGAAAACCTCTGAAATTTTGCCAAGTAGTCCTCAACATCTGCTGTCGACTTAGCTCACCAATAACTCTAACACTAAGTAATTCTTCATCATACACATTATTTTTACTGGCACTAGTAACATGACCATCCATGTTCAAAGCTAGCAAGTGACTCCCTACTTCCAGCCTCACTCCCAGTATAACTATCAGGTAACGAGCAGGAACCATCTCATTTCTGATTGGCTGACCATACTGACAGCATATCAGAATACTCGCTCATGATCACACTTGTACCATAACTGGCCAGCACCAATCCTTTTCATAGTCGCATTTGTGTCGATCTGGCATGCATACATTAAAGTAATGTTTAATAAACGAAAACGAAAAGACAATAATTCTGGAAATATTCTTTAGATCCAGATTTTACTCCATCTGACTTTCTGGCTGCTTTGCCTTACAATAGCAATCACACCTAGACATATGTCATCACCAAAGTGGCTAAATCCCCCAGGATCATTTTCCCCGGCTCCTAGGCGCTGCATTCGGGAACCGCGCGACCGCTATGGTCACAGGTTCGAATCCTGGCTCGGGCATGGATGTGTGTGATGTCTGTAGGTTAGTTAGGTTTAAGTAGTTCTAAGTTCTAGTTGACTGATGACCTCAGAAGTTAAGTCCCATAGTGCTCAGAGCCATTTGAACCATCATTTTCCCACAACAGGCTTGTGTAACGCTTGCAGGTTACTAAGACGATATATAATGCAATACTGACATTTGACGAATGTCCCACATGCACACTCTCATTAACTCACAGGCTCACATGACACATAATAAAATAAATACTGATTTTATCAGTTCTTTCTGAAGTTTTTCTAGATTTCATACTATGAAAATTGTAAGGTATTTGAAATTTTTAAATTAAATTTCAATGAAATAAATCTATACCCTGATACTTAAGGTGAGTGTTTCAATTGACAACCAAAAACAAGTCGTAATTGTTCCCGCGTGAATTTCCTTTCTTAAGTTTTTTTCTTTATTGTGATTTCATTCCCCTGCCCCATATGGGCTGTCAGAGGCACAATCCGCCACTCTTCAGCTGAGTGACACGGCAATTAAAATAGGAATAAAATGTTACATTCATAAGGCGATAAAAAAGGGGAATATAAAACAGAGTAAAGGGAGAAAATGGAGGTAAAAATAGACTGACATGGAGACTTTCATGGGGGACAGCTAAAAAAGTCACCAGAAGGTTAAAAAATACACTTGGCGATTCTTAAAACACATAGAAGACACTGAATGGACATGCACCGATTAAAAGTCGGCCACAGCATTAAAAACACTCCAGAACAACACACTTAAAACCCACTTGTAGCACACACGACGAAGAATAAAACTGCCAGGTGGGACCTGCCGAGGGAAAGGTCAGAGAGGATGGAGGAGGAGGAGGGAGCAAGGGACAGCAAGGGGAGTGGCAGGATGAAGAGAGTAGGGGCGTCAGCGGGTACACGAAGAGGCAGGAGACACGTGGGGTGGGAGATGAAGAGGGAAGACAGGGCAGGAGGGAGTGCAGAGACACTGAAAGGAGGCACAAGAGATGGAGGGAGAGTAGGAGGGGGAAGCCGCTCAGGAGGAGGGAGGGGGAGGAGAGGGAGCCCTGAGGAGGAGGCAGGAAGATGGGGTTAGAGTTGGTAGGAAGGGTAGATGTCAGGGCGAAGCTCTCATCCAGGAGGGGTAGACGGTGGAAGTTGCGTTGGGAAAGGAGATAGAGGGTGTAGAGATGGAGAGAGGGTGGGCTTTCTAAAGTGTAATTTTTCTATCTCCAAAAATATGCCCGCTAGAAAGCTCAGATTTCCACACCACTTTCTATTAATAACAAAGTGCAGTATACAAATTTTTAAAGAGGTTACACAAAAACTACTATCCTTTATTTAGATTCTTATAGATGGTGAATGTACGTGTTCAGTAAGAGACATTGAATAGCTTTCCCACGACAGGCAGTGACAGCTGCACGTGTGCCTCCCGGGTAGGCCGCAAGATGTCAGCCCCCGAAGTTACATGCAGCAAGCTATCCCAATACAAACATTCGCTCGGAACAACTTGCGACGCTACAACACATTTAGGGCTATTCGGATTTTTGATCTTACCCTTTGGCAGCGCTTTCGTGTATATCATATTCCAATGCTACTTAAAACAGATTACTGCAAAAGTTCCATTATGTTGAAATTACTTGGACTGTATTGTGGTTCAAATGACTCTGAGCACTATGGGACTTAACATCTGAGGTCATCAGTCGACTGTATTGTGGTGTCAGGACGTACACCGTAGGAACATACTTGTGACCTTCGTACACTTTTTCAAGTATCTTTTTGATGTAGGTTTGAAGTGTCTCCTGGACAGAAATTGCCTTTTTCAGACTGAAATTCAGTACTTAGGTCATGTTCTTAATAGCTAAGCTGTTCATCTCCTTCAATCACATTTGCTGCCCATGGGGCCTCCTTCCCCGCGAAACGCGACGGAATTGCAGTCAGTTCTCCGGAAGATGACACATTATATCCAGTTAATACCCATCACGGCTCCATTGCATCGTTTGCGCCGGAAGAATGTGGACCAGGGTGTCAGGACGCATTCCAGTGGCTTAAAAATCCTTGTTGAGTGACAGATGCCTTGTTCATTTTGATACCGTTAAGTCTGTGGTTTTGGCAGTGGACACTTCGGAATCGGAGCTGTGCTCTCTCACAGATTTGATTCACAAGACAGACTGATTGCTTTCGCTTACAAGTTATTGACTAAGACTGAATGTAACTATTCTCAAATCCCGAAGTAAGTGCTCGCTATTATCTATGGTGTAACAGAGTTTCACCATTATCTGTTTGGTCGGAAGTTTTACCTAGTAATCGACCGTAAGTCACTTCAGTCTTTGTTTCATCCATCCAAACATTTTCCACCACATATAGCTCAGAAGCCGCAACGCTGGACTTTGTTATTGTCTCAGTTTCAGTACGAAATATTTTGCTGGCCCATGTCGAAGCACGGAAATTCTGACGCCCCTTCTCTCCTTCCTGTTGGTTCTGATTCTGAATTCGATGCTACTGCTACATCTTGCAGTCGGATCAATATGCAGGATACTGACCTTTTACAGAGTTTTCCAGTGCACTACAGGAAAACTGCACAGGCCACAGAGGCTGATCCTGACTTTAACTTTTGTTGCACTACATCCGTACTGCTTGGCGTCTTTCAGTGAAAAACATTCTGAATTCTTTTGTGCGCCGATATTTTGCTCGTCGGCATGGCCTCTCCGTCCAGCGCACTTCGATTTTACTGCAAAATGACTTTGGAAAATTGTGTGTGCTTATTCCTAAACGGTTGCAAAAAGATACATTGCGCTTGCTCCACCAAGGGCAGTGGAGAATTGTACGCACAAAACAGTTGGTACGTTGGCACTATACTCGGCCGGACATGGACGCTCACTTTGAACGGATGACATCACAGTGTTGCGCTTGTACTGAAAATCTATCGGCCCTGCCGCAGACGTTTTCAGCTTGGCCAAAGTCTGAATTGCTGTGGCGACAGTACATACTGACTTTTCCGGTCCCTTTTGGAACACTCGTTGGCTTATTGTTGTGGACTCTTTTAGCAGATATTCGTCTGCAGTGGCCATGAACTCGACTGCGAGGCCTTGTCATCTACTTTTTGCTGGGAAGGTTTACCTGAAATTCCGGTTACGAACAACGGACCACTGTTTACAGCTCAGAACTTGGAAGAGTTTTGTACAGCTAATGGTATCATTCACCTTGCCTGTACTCCATTTCGTCCTCAGTCGAACAGAGAAGCTGAACGTTTTGTGCGAACGTTCAAACAACGGATGAACAAACTACGTGCCTCCCACACACAGGAGCAAGTGCTGCTGCTCTTCCTTGCAGTGTACCACTCGCAGCCCCGCCACGGTCCGTCACCAGCGGAGCTTCTACATGGCCGACGCCACCCACTGCAGCACACAGTGCCTCGCGCTGGTGACGAACCCGAAAATTTAACGCAACCTGTGGGACAATTGGAAAAACGCTGTAAAAAAAAAACCACGAAAGAGACAGAGATGAAATTTAACAAGTCAAGACAGTACGTACTATGCTTTATGGGTCTGAAATCATGCCCCCACACAAAGATATGAGCAGACTCAAGGCTACGGAAATGAGATTTCTCCATAGCGTTAAAAGGTCCACGAGAAACGATCGCTTCAAAAATGAAGAGATTAGTAGTGAATTACAAGCTGATTCAATGCACAAGGAAATAGATCTAAATAAGAACCGATGGAGGGAACATGTAGACAGAATGCCTGAACGCAGACTTTCAAACCTAATTTTTGACTACAAATCACGCGGGACAAGACAGAGGTGAAAACCACGGAAGTGTTCGCTAGATCTTGTTAACCGAAACAGGTGAAATCACCTAAATCCATAGAAGGAGAACATGCAACAGAAGAAGAAGAAATTGGAAAAAAATTTCAAATTTGTGGTAAGGTCTTATGGGACTAAACTGCTGAGGTCATCGGTCCCTAAGCCTACACACTACTTAAGCTAACTTAAACTAACCTACGCTACGGACAACACACACACCCATGCCCGAGGGAGGACTCGAACCACTGACGGGGCGAGCCGCAAGGACTGTGACAAGGCGCCTAAGACCACTCGAGAATAAATTGCATTTTTAGCGTAACTGTGTTACAGGCCTTATAAACTTAATGCTGAACAATATAAATGAATAACAATTAAACCATTGTAGCCTTAGTATTTAGTGGGATGTCATTCCTACAGATAACAGATGCGGATATATAACACTGTATTCCATATTATACCAAAATAAATATCCCAATTACATAACAAATGTTTACTTATTCATTCTGCCTCACCGACCGCTTCAAAATTTTACAATTTTTCCGTTAATTACCACATTTAGTTTTATTTTATTTTATTTTTTTTTTGTTGCGAGTACAGACACTTATGCATTCAAAGATTAAAATACGATGTCTGAATGAGAGAATCGCTGTAGAATATTTTCTTAAATACTGAATGTAGATGGCGTTACTTATGTCATTTGTAAGATTGCACTAATATGCTAATCATCTGCATATCCAAGCATGTAGCACAATTCATGCTAGTCTGACGTTTATTACACGTCGTCTTCATGGCTTTGCAGTTTTAATGGCAACACTGTATTATTCGCTCGGCAGTTCGCACAACCTCGTCACGTATGTAGAGCACAGAAATGAAATTGTGTGCAGGAAGACAAATACCACACGAAGAGTGGAGCATGTAGCGACGCATGGAGCACCACAATTTGTCAGCGCATCGACCATTGTCGCGGCTCTACATGAGCCAACAGGTGAGAGTGGAGCGCCTATAGTGGTGCGTCCAACGACGACATTACACGCAGGAGTTGCAGCAAGTCATCTTTTCAGACGAGTCCCCTTTCTGCGTACAGCATCACGATGTACATGTCCATGTGTGCAGGCTCCAAGGAAAACTGAGGCTGCCAGAAGTAATCTTCCTACTCTACTTTGTATATGAAGTAAGTAAATTTTCGTTATGTGCTATCCTTCCTCTTGTTGCAATGTTAATGGACAGCAATGTAAATCAGGATACCCGAACCGGGATTTGAGTCTCGCTGCACCACAACGCGAGTAAAGTGTCTTACCCACTGGCTACCGCATTTCTAATCAGATAATTAATGTAAAAATGACGGTCAATGTTAAACATCGTAATAATAGCGCAACAGCATATGGACCATCAGTGGAAGAAGGAACACTGACCGTGTTTCTGTACGTTACGTTTGTCCTTTAACATTGCTCAGGGTTTTGCATATTAGTGTCTATGTAACGGCATTACTAAACAATCGAAAGCTGCTGCAAATAAATGCATATTAAGCAGACTTCGGTGGTTTCGTGAGGCGGTTCTTTTAAATACGTTGACAGTGTGTAGCACTGATTACAAAATATATATAAATTTGTAAGTAGCAGAGACGCAGTAAATTACTATCATCCTTCATCTAATAGACGCGGGAGAGCTGGACACATAGTAAAACAAGTTTGTTTCTACAGCACGAGAAAGGTACGCCTCCGGGCGGGGATTGTTGTTGAAACGATTATCTATTAAGCACACCTTACACGTCCTTGAAGTTTGTAAGAGATGTGTACGAAAACTCTATACATTCAAGGTGTGGTAGTAGACTTGGAAGACGTGACGACACCAGGAGTCGACCAGATGTTAGCCCTGAAGATGGCCCCTGTAATGGGCTGAAACCGGTCGGCACTAAATAAATAAAAAACACGATTAAGACTGTTTTCTTCATACTAAGTTTATTTATAGTAATCGCTGTTACTCCACAGCCATGTTGTCCAAAAATCAAAAATAAAATTACGTGGTACAGAAGCTCTATTGGAATAAAATTCGGTAGGACGACGGTTCAAACCCACGTCCGTCCATCCTGATTTAGGTTTTTCGTGATTTACCAAAATCGTTTAAGGCAAATGTGGGGATGGTTCCTTCGAAAAGGAACAGCTGGTTTCCTTCTCCATCCTTCCCTAATCCGAGATTGTGATCCGTCGCTAATGACCTAGATGTCGAAGGGACGTTAAACACTTCTCTCCTCCTCCGCCTCGGAATGAAATGAGTGACTTGCGCAAACTAGAAGGGTGTGCTGAAAAGTAATGCCTCAGAATTTTTTATGTGAAAACTCTTACCGCATTTTAAATAAAACAAGCGTTATTAATATCCTACATCTCCAATCTTCATGTCTACCTTTTTGCAGCCCTCTGCCGCTAGAGGGCGCCGAATTGTAGTGTATAACGTGGCGATATGCAACGTAACAACGTCGGCGATGACAAACAGCGTGCTGGAGTTTCGATTAGGAAGATTTCGTTCTGTCATGGAGCACCTTCTCCTTCAGAACGATATTCCGCTGAAAAAAAAAAAAAAATTCAAATGGCTCTGAGTACTATGGGACTTAACATCTGAGGTCATCAGTCCCCTAGAACTTAGAACTACTTAAACCTAACTAAGGACATCACACATCCAGGTCCGAGGCAGGATTTGAACCTGCGACGTAGCAGTCGCGCAGTTGCAGACTGAAGCGCCTAGAACCACTCGGCCACTCAGGCCGGCACACTTGCAACAATCCGATGCCTTGAGTTCAGTGTCATTGATCACCTCCGTAGAGTTCCGAGCTCTATCCGATTTTAATCTCGTTCTGAAAGTTAAAGAATACCTTCGAGGACTTGATCTTTATAGTGATGAAGCGTTGCAAACAGAGGTGAGGTTGTGGCACCACCAAACATTCCACAGTGACGGTATCAACAACCTGGTCTTTCAGTGGGAGATATGTGTTCATAGCCATGGTGACTATTTTAAGAAATAAATATTTAGACACGAAGAAGAAATACGAGAGTCTCTCCAAAAGAAATGCACACTATTTTTTTTAATCCATATTTTATTCTACATGTTTGAAAGTCTTACATTGTGTTGATACATCCTTTACGAACAATATTTTCATTTCTCCACATAATTTCCATCCCTCTCAACTGCCTTACGCCAGCTCTTGTGTACCCGCACGGTAAAATTCTGGACCAACCTGTTGGAGCCACTGTTTGGCAGCGTGCACGAGGGAGTCATCATCTTCAAACCTTGTTCCACGAACAGAGTCTTTCAGTTTCACAAAGAGATGATGGAGACAGGTCAGGACTGAAAGGCGGGTGTTTCAGTATTGTCCATCCGAGTTTTGTGATCGCTTCCATGGTTTTTTGGCTGACATGTGGCCGTGCATTGTCGTGCAACAGCAAAACATCCTGCTTTTGCCGATACGGTCGCACACGACTCAGTCAAGCTTGAAGGTTCTTCAGTGTCGTCACATATACATCAGAATTTATGGTGGTTCCACTTGGCATGATGTCCACAAACAAGAGTCCTTCGGAATCGAAAAACACCGTAGCAATAACTTTTCCAGCAGAAGGTGTGGTTTTGAATTTTTTTTTTCTTGGGTGAATTTGCATGATGCCACTCCATTGGTTGCCTCTTCGTCTCTGGTGCAAATCGATGGAACCATGTTTCATCACCTGTCAGAATTCTTCCAAGAAATTCATCTCCACCATTCTCGTACTGTTCCAAAAGTTCGCTGCATACCGTTTTTCTTGTTTCTTTGTGAGCCACTGTCAACATCCGGGGAACCCACATGGCACAAACCTTTTTTTAACGCCAACACTTTCAGTATTGTGCAAACACTTCCTTCCCCTATCCCAACGTAGCGTGACAATTCGTTCACTGTGATGCGTCTGTCAGCAGTCACCATTTCGTTAACACTCTGCGCATTGTCTGGAGAGGGTGCAGTACGAGGCCTGCAGCTGCGAGGACAATCCTCAATATTGCCGTGTCCGGTTTAATCACGTAACCTGCTTGCCCACAGACTAATTGTACTGCGATCTCCATACACCTTTTCAACCTCTTGCGGATGTTTCCCACTGTCTAGTTTTCACAGCACAGCAATTCTATGACAGCACGTTACTTCTGACGAACGTCAAGTGTAGCAACCATTCTGAAGACATGCTGTGACGGCGCCACTCACAGGAACAGGTTGAACTTAGTTTGAAAACAAGCGGGAAGGATGTATCTACACTCTGTACAACTTTCACACATGCAGAATGAAAACTGTATTTTTACAAAAATTAAGTCCATTTCTTTTGGAGTGGCCCTCTTATGTAGAATTTAATAATGTTTTTTTATTTAAAAATGACTTAGGAGTTCTCACATACAAAATGCGGAGGCATTACTTTTCGGCACGCCCGCGTACTATAGAGTACGAGGCATAAACACTAAAAAAGTGCAATGTAGACAGCTTTATAACAAGATACTGAAGTTCCCTCAAAATGAGTTACTTTGAGAATTTGAACTACCTGCAACTATCTTGCATACAACATATTAAGTTTTTTGACGTTGTGGTGAAATTTTTTATGTTAAAAGCAATTTATCTACCTTTCATCGTAATCTATCTTTTAAAAAATCCATAATGCTCTGGGGACTGCTGCAGGAAGGTAATTGCAATTTGGTTCGTGAAATGAATCAGTCATAACAATGGGAAATATAGATAACCGACGACAATGCAGTAGCTTTGACGAATATTTCATCACACATCTGACGGACGGAACACGGGAGATATCCACGTATTTCTAAGTCCACTTCCAAAAACTGTAATAAAGTACATTGACTGATAGAATCAGGTTGCGTATCACTCGTGTGCGAACACATCATTCACATTTATCTCTGCAAATGTCACATGGATAACAACTGATAAACGCCGTGCCACGTTGCTCTTGAACATAATTTTTCAGGAAAGGAAGTAATAAAAATCACGGCCATGTTATTGAAGGCTCAGACACGAACTATTGATAAAGAGTGTCTGGCGTTTGCAGAATTTTGGGAGCCTTCGCTGCACCATCCCAAGCTTGTCTGTCGGTTCTAAACCCAGTCTCGGCTCTTGTACATATAGGGGATTAGACGTCATTTTATACACGCAAGCACCAGAAATAATGATGACAATATCATTATCGTCAGAATACTTATAATATATGCAGCAAGTGTGATTAATATTCGATGCGCATCGTGGTTTCGTAGTATAACAAATTACTAAAATCATTAAGAAATATCCACAGTAGTTTGTAGAAATATACCTGAAATAATGCAGCCTCGTAAAAGCTACGTTAAAGCAAAGAAAATCGCTAATACACAGAAGATTATAATGGAATGCAAGTTATGTGATTATCCGATTATTGATGAAAGATATATGAACCAGCCAGTGTGGCCCGGCTTAGAATGTAATACTCAGTCTGTGGGATTAGTAATGACTTAAAATCTCATTCAACAAACATGTCATTGTCATTCAAAATACGGGGAAACTCCGAGGCCATACAAAGGCACCACTCTTGTCAGAGTATGAAACACGCTCCAATGCAACGTCCTGCGGTATAAGTGACAAATTGTGCTTCCGTAGGAATGTGCAATACCTTTGTGTGGAGAGATTACAGGCGTTTCTTGAGTAGGTGAAATGAGATTTGTGATGGTATAACGGCTGGATTTAATGAAATTCTCTGTAACATTTGCGAAAACTATAACACCCAGAACGAGTGGCCCGAATGATTCTATTCTTAGAGGTATGTAAAGCGGTTTATCAACTGGTCTGTATTGCCTGGTGTGCTGTATGCACCTAAACCAGTTTGCAACAGTGATATTCGGTTCAGTTTTACCTGGTTGGTTGATAACATTATGGATCCACGTGTTTCCGATAACATTTTACGACGGCGTGCTGAAAAGTAATACCTCCGAATTTTTTGTTCTGTTATCGAAATCGGTTGAGGACCCACCTCCATGGCTGAAGTCGCTAACGCACGCTTGTGCGGTAGCGTTCGACCCGGGGTTAGCAGGTTCGAATCCTACTCATGCACAAAACTTTCGCCACCAGTATTTGGCCGACAAGGGAAGGAGAGATGTTGGCGTAAAGTTCCTGATCACGTAGCCTTGTGCCAATCCTCTGGTTTAAATCCCCCCCCCTCCCCCCCCCCACCACACACACATGCAATATATATATACATACATGTAGTATTACAGATATTGCAATGGGGCAACTTTTGAATAAATAAAGAAAAAAATCGATTGAAGTATTAATGTCATGCATACTACTTGGTTGACTTTCTGGCTTCGCTGACGCAAGTTACAACCCTCTGCCGCTAGAGGGCTCCAAATTGTAGCTCCTGACATGGCAGTGTGTAACGTAATTATGTAAAACTGAAAGCACGAATTCGAAGCGGACATCCACACTTGGAGCACTCTCTCCTTCAGCATGACAATGCCAGACCACACACGAATGCTGTGACATCTGCAACAATCGGACGCCTTGGGTTCACTGTTGTCGATTATCCTCCATACAGACTCGACTAGGCCCCATCCGATTTTCACATTTCCAAAACTTAAGGAAAACCTTCGAGGACTTGATCGTGATAGTGATGAAGCATTGGTGAGGTTATGGCTCCATCAACAAAGTCACAAAGAATATAGCCCCTCCCGCCGGAGGTTAGAGTCTTCCTTCGGGCATGGATGTTGTTCTTAGCATAAGTTAGTTTAAGTAGTGTGTAAGTCTAGGAACCGATGACCTAAGCAGTTTGGTCCCTTAGAAATTCACACACATTTGAACATGAAGAATACCGAGCAAGGTAGTGCAGTGGTTAGGACACTGGACTCACATTCGGGAGAATGACGATTCAAACCTTCGTCCAGCCACCCTGATCTAGATTTTCCATGATTTCCCCAAATAGCTTCAGTCAAATGCTGAGCTGGTTCCTTTGAAAGGGTACAGCCTTACTTCCTTCCCCATCCTTCCCTAATCCGGTTGGGCAGATGACCTCACTGTTTGGTCCCCTCCCGTGAATCAATCAACCAACCAACATGAAGAATGAACATGTAGAATGTTAGTAACGTTTGCTTTCTATTCCTGCGATATTCCATCCATTCTTGGAGGAATATAGACATATTAATAACTTGAATACAATGTATTAATGTTCTACAATAATTCTTATTAGTTCGTTATGAACCAGCTTTTGGCTTCTTAGGCCATCGTCAGATAACTAAATGCTGAACTCATAGTCCACACAACTTCAGCGAGAATTCATAGCTGCACCAAGTATGCTGCACAGATATGACATTTTATGACTATATCGATACAAAACACATTTGAGAGAGGACAAGTTACTCTCTCATCTATTTTTCGTGTATGGAAAATTATTAAAGATTTTATTACAACTTTATGCACCTTGAGCGAGACTCTAGAAAGTTAACAGCCTGAGTAGACGTTGATACAGCCTGCTGGGGAGCTAAAAGCATGAGGTATTTTTATGGTTCTTAGTTCATAAAAACAGCATGTTGGAAGTTGAAATGAATTGGCGGCGAGCCCATCCCTTAGTAGATCTTGCCGGACAGGCCCACAGCCGTACAGGGCAGACAGAGCAGCGCCTAGTCGAGACAGGTCTCCAGCAGGACAATGCCACTATACCTGCATTGGCGCCAGCCAAAGGCTGGGCTGGGGGCGACAGACTGGAGGGACGTGTCTACACAGTGGAGTTGTAAACCAGGCATTGTGTACAGAGCCACAAGTAATAAACATTCACAAGTTATAATGTTCACTGATACTGCAAATAGGCCTGTGACTCACTGCCATTAGCCGCCTCGGTTGTATAAGAAACTCCAGCGTCTGAGAAACATTTAGAGATAGTCTTTATTACACCTCATAGCTAGGACTAACTTGCTCCAAGGGACATGCGATTTAGATAAAGATCTCTAAGATTGTTTCTGTTCGCTTGTTGCTGCGGGAAGCGACATGACTTCGGAGAAAAATATCTTCTCCCTCTGCGAAAACTTAAAGCCAGTAATTGGCTGCTTCTTTTTTTTCCAGAGATGCAGGGTCCTTAACTCTTGTGCTCGTTCGACATGAGTTTCTGCTGTAATGTAAGAGGGCAGATTTAGCGGTTCTAAAGCGCTGTGATTCGCTCAAGATGGGGTGAAGACGGTGTCATTCATGCACTTTGAGGAAAAACGGATTTTTTTAATCTGGAGAGGTGCAAGGCACTCAGGTTCTGGACTTCGGTCTGGAAGGGACATCTGGTTGATACTCTGGCGTGTGTGGTTGGTGCTTGGAACCTGTCCTAAGACTGACTTTCACTTATGAGTTGTTCAGACTGGGGAGCCTGTGATGAAGTTCTTACTGTATCGACAGTGCGACTTCAAACGTTTCCGACTACTTGTTTGCTGAGGGTACACTTATTCGTTTTTGGTTTACCAGTCTTGACGTTTGGTCCCCTTATGATATGAGTGAGCCAAATTGGTCCTTAGTACGACCAGCGAACGGGTGTGTCACACACTGAAATCTACCGTGATTTCAGGGCTCTGGTAGAGAGCAAATTGCGATCCGTCTGCCTGATCGCTACACCGTGAGATTTTGCATTTCTTTCGTGGCCGCGATCGATTCACAGGTGCCGCCTTACGCCTCGCCTCCGCCACACACATCTCGCCAGCTGCAAGTTACATCGCTCCACGAAGCAAACAGGGTAACGTACTGCTGCTCCGGCCTTGTCAGGGCGTACAGATCTCAACAGCCACTTGCTCTCAGTTGCACCTATCTAGAATTCTGTAGATTATCAATCAAAGTCTGCTCAGCGTCAGATCAATTCAGACTGCGTAACCACATTTTTAGGGCCACAGTACTAGACTCTCTTCTGCCACCCAGGATCCTTGTCCATTGTTCTCTTAACCCAACTGTTAGTTGTTTCTTGTATTTAATCAGTAACTATAATTTACGTCTGTTTTTCTTCAAAAAATAAATGTTGTTAGTAAATTTTACTATATTCTCAATCATTTTATATAGTCAGCACCATGGATTATCTTTCATTGCGGCGTCTCCTACCAGGATTTCGGATTGATGGCACCTACTGTGACCGTTAGATCGCGTTGCGTAGCGTAGTAATTCAATTCGACGTCCCTTGCGCAGTATTTTGAATTGGTGGCACCTTCTGTGGTGCTGCATAGTGAAGTTTCTGTTCCCCAGGTTTAATGTGGTGCACTGGGTAGAATAGGTTAGCGTTGCTGGCGCCTAGACATAATACTAATATTCAATTATTGTATGTGTGTATTTTCATGTTGTGGTTGTGACTTTTGTGTCACTTGATTGTTTGTTCCTGACGGGGAACGGCGTTGTGCTGATTTGTTAAGACAGATTTAGATTTTGGTTTGTTAGCATAGACAAGCGTGCTGTTATTTAGAGTAGAATCTGTGTGGCATACGAAAGTGTAGTCCGAATTAGTGCATGCTTACAAGAAGCAAGGCACGTTTGATAAAGAGTAGAGGAAGTAATGGTGTCCTCGTCAGATTATTAGCGATGACCAGGCAGATATTATACGGGATTCTCAGGTAAATGCAGTTGCAGATCGGGCAGAAATGTCATACGTAGAACCTGCAGAGTATGCCCACATGTCTCAGTCAGGTGACGAAAGTGAACGGGAGACCGCAGAAGAACGAAATGTAGGTGCTGCTGATACGAGACGCACCGTGAGTGAAACTGGCAGACCAGAATCACGAACGAAACGTCACAGAAAGATAGAATCTCGTTCGTCTAGTACGGAAGGTACTAGCGGTGGATCTGAAATGGTTCAAATGGCTCTGAGCACTATGAGACTTAACTTCTGAGGTCATCAGTCCCCTAGAACTTAGAACTACTTAAACCTAACTAACTTAAGGACAGCACACACATCCATGCCCGAGGCAGGATTCAAACCTGCGACCGTAGCGGGTGGATCTCAGTTTGAGGCTATCATGCAATTCATGCAAGAGGCAGGAAGGAAAAGAGAAGAGGCAGAGAAAAAAAGACGGGAGGAAGAGAAGGAAAGACACAAATGTGTCATAAGAACGGTCACAGACGGTATAGATGGAGTCAAGAAAGAGATCGCAGGAATCCAACAAGAACTAGGGAACGTCAAGGAAACAACAGTAGAAACGCGTGATGCCGCGGACCAGGCAAAGTGCGATGCCAAAACAGCGCGACTGGTGGCGCAAGTAGCACGAAAGGATGCATCAGTGGACAAAGAACAAGTTAAACTGGCGAGAACTGAGGTGTGTGAGACAAAAAAGGCACTTAGAACTCTCATAAAGCAAGACAAAAAAAATCTTCAAGAAAGGTAGGAAAGAATGAGTGAGGCGACGAAGCGAATTAAACAGAAATCAAACAGGCCGAAATCTCTGAAGTTAGAGATGAGCAAGCCTGAGTCGCTGCGCAACAAAATGAGTTGGCTCAGGACGTTCGGCAGGTACATGAGCGGGCAGCGCAATTGCAAACACAATCTCGTCCGGTAGAGGGCTATCGAGAGGATAACAAAAGTGAAGAAAATACACTCCTGGAAATGGAAAAAAGAACACATTGACACCGGTGTGTCAGACCCACCATACTTGCTGCGGACACTGCGAGAGGGCTGTACAAGCAATGATCACACGCACGGCACAGCGGACACACCAGGAACCGCGGTGTTGGCCGTCGAATGGCGCTAGCTGCGCAGCATTTGTGCACCGCCGCCGTCAGTATCAGCCAGTTTGCCGTGGCATACGGAGCTCCATCGCAGTCTTTAACACTGGTAGCATGCCGCGACAGCGTGGACGTGAACCGTATGTGCAGTTGACGGACTTTGAGCGAGGGCGTATAGTGGGCATGCGGGAGGCCGGGTGGACGTACCGCCGAATTGCTCAACACTTGGGGCGTGGGTCTCCACAGTACATCGATGTTGTCGCCAGTGGTCGGCGGAAGGTGCACGTGCCCGTCGACCTGGGACCGGACCGCAGCGACGTACGGATGCACGCCAAGACCGTAGGATCCTACGCAGTGCCGTAGGGGACCACACCGCCACTTCCCAGCAAATTAGGAGCACTGTTGCTCCTGGGGTATCGGCGAGGACCATTCGCAACCGTCTCCATGAAGCTGGGCTAGGGTCCCGCACACCGTTAGGCCGTCTTCCGCTCACGCCCCAACATCGTGCAGCCCGCCTCCAGTGGTGTCGCGACAGGCATGAATGGAGGGACGAATGGAGACGTGTCGTCTTCAGCGATGAGAGTCGCTTCTGCCTTGGTGCCAATGATGATCGTATGCGTGTTTGGCGCCGTGCAGGTGAGCGCCACAATCAGGACTGCATACGACCGAGGCACACAGGGCAAACACCCGGCATCATGGTGTGGGGAGCGATCTCCTACACTGGCCGTACACCTCTGGTGATCGTCGAGGGGACACTGAATAGTGCACGGTACATCCAAACCGTCATCGAACCCATCGTTCTACCATTCCTAAACTGGCAAGGGAACTTGCTGTTCCAACAGGACAATGCACGTCCGCATGTATCTGGTGCCACCCAACGTACTCTAGAAGGTGTAAGTCAACTACCCTGGCCAGCAAGATCTCCGGATCTGTCCCCCATTGAGCATGTTTGGGACTGGATGAAGCGTCGTCTCACGCGGTCTGCACGTCCAGCACGAACGCTGGTCCAACTGAGGCGCCAGGTGGCAATGGCATGGCAAACCGTTCCACAGGACTACATCCAGCATCTCTACGATCGTCTCCATGGGAGAATAGCAGCCTGCATTGCTGCGAAAGGTGGATATACACTGTACTAGTGCCGACATTGTGCATGCTCTGTTGCCTGTGTCTATGTGCCTGTGGTTCTGTCAGTGTGATCATGTGATGTATCTGACCCCAGGAATGTGTCAATAAAGTTTCCCCTTCCTGGGACAATGAATTCAGGGTGTTCTTATTTCAATTTCCAGGACTGTAATTTTGCGACTTTCCGAACCGCTATATGAGAACACACCCCCTGAACAGGAGCGAATGCAGCAGGAAAAGCTCCTGCCGCGGCGGAACGCGTAATAGAAAATGCTCAGGCTGTGACACGCAGCATGTCAGAGACCGAGCCGGAAAACAATTTTACACGTCTACAGGCGTCACTAACGATATTACGTGAATCTGTCAACACGACGGGACACCATAACAGTGCACGAGGATCGTTTGGGCACGAATACATGGAATCAGGCGCTGCAGACGAGAGGGAAAATTCGTACGGCGAATACGTCGAACTTTCGACCACAAACTTTTCTTGACGACCCAGAATTTTCAAGTCGACAAGGAGGCAAACAACGCATTACATTCAAAGACCTGGATGACACAGTACGATCACGTGCCTAATTAGGCTGGCGACCGTTTCCTTTATTCTTTAAACAGTGTAGCTAGGTAAAATATTTGTTACTGTTTGAATATTTACGTAATTCTTTCACTTCCGATAAGCCACCTCCGTTAGGTACAACACAGTCAATATAACAAAATTCCTCACAGAGGGTAACACTGCTCTGTTGCTTTATACCATAATTACTTTAACAAGGTAGTTTTATTTCGTGACCTGCCTCCAACTTTGAGGTTATGGTATAGCAGTAGCGGACGGTAGTGTTATACGTGGCTTTTCCGTGACCGGACTGTTTGTTCTGTTGGGGCATAGTACGTAATAAACCAAATTTGATATTTGATTGCATAAGCTACGTAAATGCTGTTGCAGTGTTATAAACCCACTCACAGTGGTAGAGAAGGCTGACGGCTCTATATGTTTGGTGCTGGATTCGCAACAAATCAATACAAACATTGAGCCGGAGACAGATCGTCCAGAAAAGCTGGAGGAACTCCTGCAAAATTTCGATGGTGTTACGGTTTTTCATCTCTTGACTTGCGGTCCAGTTTTTGGCAAATTATGCTTCACCCAGACTGCAGGAAATACACGGCGTTCCTTGCGTTCGGGAAATGCTATCGATTTAAAAGTCTGCCGGCCGATGGGGCCGAGCGGTTCTAGGCTCTTCAGTCCGCTACGGTCGCAGGTTCAAATCTTGCCTCGCGCATGGATGTGTTCGATGTCCTTACGTTAGTTAGTTTTAGGTTGTTATAAGTTCTAGGGGACTGATGACCTCGTATGTCAAGTCCCATAGTGCCCAGAGCTATTTTTTTATTTAAACGTCTACCATTCGGGATAAACGTGTCTTCAAACGGTTCAAATGGCTCTGAGCACTACGGGACTTAACATTTGAAGTCATCAGTCCCCAAATCTTAGAACTACTTAAACCTAACTAACATAAGGGCATCTCACACATCCATGCCTGAGGCAGGATTCGAACCTGCGACCGTAGCAGCAGCGCGGTTCCAGACTGTAGCGCCTAGAACCGTACAGCCAGAACGGCCGGCAAACGTGTCTTCATCTGCCTTCATCAGAGCAAGCGATAGCATCTTAAACGATTCCATTGAACAAAGGATCACCACCTACGTGGACGACCTCTTGATAGGAGAACCGGCGTGGAGTGGACACAATGCGTTCCTCAGAGGAATCCTACACACCTTCAAAGAATGCGGCGTAACCGCCAGCATCACGAAGTCATGCACAGGAACCTCACGAGTGACATTCCTTGGACATATCATTACCGCTGAAGGAATCACACCAGACCCGGACAAAATCAAGGCAATAACAAAATTTTCTACGCCAAGAACCAAGAAACAACTACTTGTCTTCCTTGTCATCTCAAATTTCTATAAACGATACCTCCATGTTAAGAAATTAGCGACATTGCGGCTATGCCAGCTGAGAGGAAAAAAATACGCCGTGGGAGTGGGACGACGGGCGGAAGATGAATTCCAAGGCCTCAAAACCGTGCTGATTAATGCGAAAATTCTTTCGCATTCCAACCTGGAGGAGGACTTTTGCATGGCGTCAGACAGCTCCTACTCTGAGATTGCTGTAGTGATTTCCCAACGATGTCACCAAGGGGAAAACATGGTGCACAAAACCATTGCTTTTGGAAACTGAGTTCTCAGCAAGTGTGAAAGAAATTATTCGGTTACTGAATTAGAAGCTATGGCGGTTGTTTTCGGCTTCGGGAAATTTCGTTTTTTCTTGTATGGGAGGAAAACGAGAGTATACACTGACCACAAAGCCTTGGAATGCCTACTCAAAGCGAAACTCCGAAACAAACTTCTAACGAGATGGGCACTCTTGCTCCAGGAGTATGACTTTACGATCATACACATACCAAGGAAGGAGAACATCTCAGTGGATGTGCTGTCCCGTTCACCTGTGGGGCTAGAAACAAGTGAGGCTAGCCCATTGGAAGAACAACACTACACCTTGTTCTATATGAAGAAGGTTGCATTTGAGAATTATGCAACCTCGAACCTCAAGTACATTAGCAAGGAGCAGGACAAGGATCCAGGTCTATTCGCTCTTTAACAGAGAGTGAAAGACAAGAGGGAATCAAAACTGAGGCAGTTTTATTTAGTACGAAAAGGCATTCTGTTCTTTCGAAGTGAGGGAGAAGAAGCGCCCTGGCGCATTTGCTTCCAGATGAACTGGTGAAGATCATCTGACACACGCACATGAGTTACGCACATTTTGGATCCAGGAAGTGCTAGTTAAAATTACGCACGCTGTGCTATTTCAAGAATACGGACAGAAGAATCAGGAGGGTTTTGGCTGTCTGCAAAGCGTATCAGAAGTCAAAGCACGTCACTGTGGCAACGCAAGCACCTCTATATCCCACCATCCCATCAAAGTTAAAGCATCTTGCAATAACCACTCGTGCGAACAAATAGAGGATTTCCACGAACAATACGAGACTGGAATAGAAGGGAGAGCCGACAGAGGTACTCAAAGTGCCCTCCGCCACACACCGTCAGGTGGCTTGCGGAGTATGTATGTAGATGTAGATCCTTGTGGTAGTAGAGCTGACATCCTAGTATGTCACTTTAACCCCGCTCAAGAAAGCAACTGCGCAGTCAGTATGTAGAGCATTCTGCAAGGAGTTCCTCACGCCAAGTCGGCCATGTCGACAGGATCATTTCCGACAATGGACCTCAGTTCCGGTCAGAGAAGTGGAAAGAGATGTTGCGGAAACTCAGAATCAAACCCATATTCGCTTCCATATGACATCACACTCGTCGCCAGCAGAGAGAGTGATGAAAAGTCTAGGGAACCTCCGCCGTATCTACTGCTCGAAACGACACGCCACCTGCGATATTTTCCTACGTGACTTCCAGGACGTGATGAACGAGTTGCCACATGGTGTCACCAAAATAGCACCAATAACAGTTCTCAAGAACAGGCAACCCACAGATCTCATCCGTGAAGTTGTAAATTTTCCCCCGCGAACTCGAGAACAACACCAACGAGTTGTTGACCTTGCGCTCAGGAGATTGCGTGAGGTAGGTGAGAAACGGAAAGAGAGTTGGGATAGAAAAGCATGCGAGAGAGATTACCGAATTGGGCAAAAAGTGTTCGTTAGAAGTTTCCGTCTATCTAACAAACATAAACAGCCGTACCACATATTCTATCCCATCTATTATGGACCTGCCTGTGTCCGGAGAATCGCTCACTTGAACGCTCTGGAGCTAGAGACCTTGAAGTAAAGGAAATCTCTTGGCATCCACCATGTCTGTCATGTCAGGCCATTCGTAGAATAAGTTTACATAGTAGAGAAGGTGCAGTATGTAAATAGTCTCCATGGATGAACAGTTTAGCGTAATTTAATGCTGATATTGTGTTGCTTGGAGTAATTGTCCATTTGTTGTATTGTTTGTCATTTCCATTAGTTTTCAGTTTGAGTCCTTGTTGAACGTGGTCAAATGAGTTGCGTATTTGTGACATCTTCACGCCAACATTTACTGGAAGGTGTCAGATGAATTAAAATTCCGTTGCCAGTTATATGTAATCACCAGTTGGCACTTTTTGTGGTGTGAATACTGCTATTATTTCTTTGGGCCTCACAATTGTTGTCTGATTTCCGCAATTGTGCTCTGTCATAGCATTCTCGTAGAAGAGCCTTCAGAATTATCACCATGGTCGATGAAATTGTTTCTGTTTACTTTCCGTGGTTTCTTGTACACTGTCCAACGGACGGATGTACGTCACTTTATGTTTTTTATGGTGTGTAGACGGTAAATCGTGCCGTAGAGCATGTGCGCCTCGATTTTCGGATGTGTTTCGTATGGTGTTAGCAGTCCACGCTTTAGGCGCTTGTCGACGCTGAGACTCGGTGTGATATGAGCCGTCGCCTGCCGTGCGATGCAGCCTGTCTCGTGGTGGAATTTTGCCAGCGCCATGTGAGCACCGTCGGCGAAATATTGTGTATGGGTAATTAGCACGTAAAGTGCAAGTCATGGTAGAGTGGGGAACTCCAGACCCGGTATAGGAAGCAGAAACGAAATGACGGGCCATAGATGAGAGTTAAATTAGAAAAATATTTATACATAGATATAAATAATGCATAATGCTTGTTGTGGTTGGCAGGAGAGCCAACACTGTGTTACTAGAGGAGGCCGAAAGGCACGCGTTTTAGCTCACGCAGGCTGGCGTGACGTCTGGAACAGGACAAGGAAATTATAATGTTGAAAAACGGACGTAGCTGGTGGAATACTTAACTTTAATCCATTAATGACGAACGTCGGTCTTGACGGTTCATGATTTACAATATCAATAGTAACTTATAGTGGCGCCTTGCTAGGTCGTAGCAAATGACGTAGCTGAAGGCTATGCTAACTATCGTCTCGACAAATGAGAGCGTAGAAGTCAGTGAACCATTGCTAGCAAAGTCGGCTGTACAACTGGAGCGAGTGCTAGGAAGTCTCTCTAGACCTGCCGTGTGGCGGCGCTCGGTCTGCAATCACTGATAGTGGCGACACGCGGGTCCGACGTATACTACCGGAGCGCGGCCGATTTAAAGGCTACCACCTGGCAAGTGTGATGTCTATCGGTGACACCACAATGCTCATGTTTCATTTCAGTAGCAGTGATCCTGGCAGGGGAGACAGGAGGCATCCTCGTACTACGTACAATTATGTGTACACAATAATGACATGCTACTTCATAGCTTTCAGGCAATGGCCGGCCGCGGTGGCAGTGCGGTTCTAGGCGCTGCAGTCCGGAACCGAGGGACTGCTACGGTCGCAGGTTCGAATCCTGCCTCGGGCACGGATGTGTGTGATGTCCTTAGGTTAGTTAGGTTTAAGTAGTTCTAAGTTCTAGGGGACAGTCTGCTTTCGGCCGGTGAGCGGCGAGGACGTCTTGTTTACGTCCCGTCCGCAGAGTCGCGAGAGCGCGTAGTTTGTTTACTTCCTCGCCGCAGCTAATACTCGCGTCCGTTAACACTGAGTCGCCATGGCTCATTCGAAAGAAAAGCTACCATCAAGATCAGCTTCCAGCCCTACTACGCACGACCACGAGCCTTGGAAGTCGAACGATTCATCCGTGACGAAGTTCAAATACCAACACAGCACATCATCGGTATCCACCTATCCATCACAAGTAGCGTCGTTTACGTCAAGATGGTCGATGACGAGTTATGTCACGCAGTTGTGAACAGATGCGCGAACACACTCAAGTTCAAACATTCCGATAGTCTAGCGGTTCTAGGCGCGCAGTCCGGAACCGCGCGACTGCTACGGTCGCAGGTTCGAATCCTGCCTCGGGCATGGATGTGTGTGATGTCCTTAGGTTAGTTAGGTTTAAGTAGTTCTAAGTATTAGGGGACTGATGACCACAGATGTTAAGTCCCATAGTGCTCAGAGCCATTTGAACCATTTTTGATTACGCACACTAAGTCTTCGAACTTCCTTTCGAAGTACCACCGGACGTCGTTACCTCAGCTTTCCGCCCTTATGGGACGGTAATTAGCCACGTGGCCGAAAAATGGAACACCTTCGAGACGAATCAGGTCCTCAACGGCGTCCGAAAAGTGAAAATTGAATTAAAGAAACATGTGCCGTCCTACTTAGTCATAGGTGGCTGACGAGCAATAGTAACGTACGACGGACAACCTCGTACTTGTTCTGGTTGCGGCCAGGAGGGTCATGTGTGCTCGACGTGTATTCAACGTCAGGTTACGCAACTTCCATTGCATGACACGACACCACCTCCTACGCTCACGGCCCTCCCCCTCAATTACGCAGAGGTGACACGATCGACCGTCATGACAGACGACAACCCCCCCCCCCCCCCCCCCCCCCCCCGGTAAGACAGGGAGTGTTAGAATGCGCACCTGTCGCCGGTCCTGGATTGACCAACACCATTACGGTGTCTGCAGAGGTCGAAGAACGCCGCCCATCGATTCCACATGAAGATTCGGACGAGAGAATGGTACTCGACGCTAGGGTTGTACCGACCTCTGCCTTTCTACCTGAGGCGGATGCTATACGGGAACCATAAACTCTTTCGGACACAGAAACCCACGTCCGTAAACAAAGGTCACCGAGAAAACATAAAAACCGACGTCGCACACCCCCAGACGATTGCCTCCAGCGGACGTCTTCTCCAGTTGACGACCGGACGGCCGACGAAACGACGAGGAAAATGGATGACACGAGATCGCCCTCACCTGTCACTTTGTCTGATTTTGACAAACTCGATTCCGCTCTCTCGGTCAAACGGATGGCCAACACAGCGCCCGCCGTTGGTACACAACCGGAAACAACTGCGGATTCACCCTTAGTCACTCAGCCCACAAGTGTTCTACCGCAGTCACCGTTAACCTACGGACCTTGGGCGGATGACATTGAAGACGATTCTACGGCCACTGTGGTGGATGAGGAGAGGGGTCTCTCCTCCCACACCTCGGCCCCTCCCGAGTAGCAACAATGACGGCGCGGACGCGGCCAACAGATCACAGGCCCCACCTTTTACGGCGACACTGGCGGAGGCCCCCGCCCCCACCACAGGAGACGATCTACAGACCTATAGCTTAACGATCATCAACATTAACACCATTCGGACACGTACGAAGTTGTCGCTCCTCCAAGACATGCTCAATGCAGCAGACGTTGCCGATTTCCCGGGTATGTATGGTTATACGGCTCCTGTGTCCCACGCCTCGCCAACTAACAGTGGAGTCGCAATTCTCCTCAGAGAGGGCCTCGAGGCGGACGAAGTCCGATATCTCCCCGACGCTAGAGGAATGGCCGTAACTGTGCAAGGCGTCCGGTTTATCAATGTGTACGCCCCTTCCGGAACGAATCGCCGTCGTGACCGATCGCTCTTCTTTGCAGAAGGAATAGCACCGCTTTTTCAGGGCAGGCACGATGACTTGATATTAGGGGGCGATTTCAATTGCACCCAAGCACCTAAAGATCAGCTGCCACGCCATTCACCGTGCCCCGAACTTGGGACACTCATCGGCGATCTCCAGCTGGCAGATACATGGGTACATGCCCGAGGAAATAGACCGGGATACACCCATTTCACGAGTCACTCGTCTAGTCGCATCGATAGGATTTACGTCTCTCGCGGCAACGGTGAGTGACGCGGAGGTGTGGCCAGTAGCCTTTTCTGATCACGAGGCTCATATATGTGCCATCACCCTTCGTCGCCAACGGGTGTGGTACAGCCGACATCCCTGGAAGTTAAACGTTGCTCATCTCGCTTCTCCGGATTGTCGACGCGCCGTCGAAGACACGTGGAGTTTGTGCGCCAGTCGCCTCCCAACATATCCTACGTCGATTAGTTGGTGGTTAACCTGCGCCAAGCCGGCCTTACGGCGAACCTTTATTACGTATGGTCGTGAGACTGCTGCTTGGAGGCGGCAGACCCTTGATTTTTATTTCACCGTCCTTCGCGAATGCGCCTCCTTGCCACCCACACCGGAACGACAGTTGACAGTTCAGCGTGCGAAAGCACAGATAGTATCCCATTTGCGGCGACACCTCGAAGGAACGATCGTTCGAGCGCGAACACAAGACAGGCTCTCAACGGAACGACCCACCATGTACCACGTCATCCGAGAACGTACACTGCGAAGACTAGCGCTCATACATGCCATCACCACTGAGGACGGCCGCCATCACACCACACAACGCGATATTGCTGCAGCCTTCTTCGACCATTACGCACGATTTTATTCTGCTCAATGTTCCGACCCGACGACGGTGACAGCAGTCTCACAACTGGTTTACGGTATTTTCCTATAGGATTTACAAACTTAATTATTGAATGACATTACGGAAAACGAAGTTATCGACGCCATCGGTAAAGGAGCGGCGAATAAGTCTCCTGGCCCCGACGGACTCCCTGTGGAGTTTTATAGAACTTTCCAGTATTTACAGGCTCCCAAGTTAACAGACATCTGTCTGGAGCTTATGTCCACCGCGGTGCCGCTCCCTGCGACCTTCGTAGAAGGAATAATTATACAGGTTCACAAACCTAAAGGTGGAGCTCGAATACAAGATTACCGCCCGCTAACACTCGTCAACTGTGGCATGAAGATATTCACCAGATTATTAGCAAACCGTCTACGACCAACACTACCTTACGTCATCTCGCCAGATCAGACTTCCCTAGGGGGTCTCAACAACATCCACACAGCATTGTGTCGATACCGTGACTTAATAGCCCTAGCCAGGGCACGCCACATCCCGGGAGCGCTGGCATCACTAGATTTTAGCCAAGCTTTTGATCGAGTGGATCACGCGTACCTAACGTCCGTTCTCCAGCATATGCAGTACCCACAGCAATTCACAGACGTCGTGATGCGCCTCCTCCGAGGGGCGACTTCCAAAGTGCTCGTTAACGGGCGTCTCTCCCAGTCGCCCCCATTTTCCGCTCCGTGCGTCAAGGCTGCCCCTTGTCGACGTTACTATATGCTCTGGAACTGGAACCGCTCCTCTGTGGCCTCACCGAGCGAGGTGGCGCAGTGGTTAGCACACTGGACTCACATTCAGGAGGACGACGGTTCAATCCCGTCTCCAGCCATCCTGATTTAGGTTTTCCCTAAATCGTTTCAGGCAAATGCCGGGATGGTTCCTTTGAAAGGGCACGGCCGCTTTCCTTCCCAATCCTTCCATAACCCGAGCTTGCGCTCCGTCTCTAGTGACCTCGTTGTCGACGGGACGTTAAACACTAACCACCACCACTACCATCACCACCACCACCACATCTGTGGCCTCCGTCAACGCCTCACTGGTCTTACCCTAAATGGCGTCACATTTCGCTGTACAGCATATGCAGACGACCTGGTTCTCGTGTTCCGCAATCGCGACGATGCCAACAGAGAATTAGAATAGATTACCACTTATGGTGTGGTTTCCGGCAGCTGTCTCAACGTGGCCAAATCGGTCGCCATGGCCATAGGAGACCCCTACAGCTTCGTGGCACTATCAAATGTCTCGGCATAGAGTTTCACGACGACATACGGCGCACTGCAGCTCTTAACTACCGCCGCTTATTACAACAAATTCGGGTCCAAATCTTCAACTTTCGTCTGCGGACCCTCGACAGTCTCCAAAGGACACTCTTCGTCAATGTTTACCTCGCATCGCGCCTTCCACACACCAACATCTACATGTACATTTATACCCCGCAAGCCACCCAACTGCGTGTGGCGGAGGGCACTTTACGTGTCACTGTCATTACCTCCCTTTTCTGTTCGTCGCGTATGGTTCGCGGGAAGAACGACTTTCTGAAAGCCTCCGTGCGCGCTCGAATCTCTCTAATTTTACATTCGTGATCTCCTCGGGACGTATAAGTACGGGGAAGCAATATATTCGATACCTCATCCAGAAACGCACCCTCTCGAATCCTGGCGAGCAAGCTAGACCGCGATGCAGAGCGCCTCTCTTGCAGAGTCTGCCAGCGCGTGTTCTTCCAATACCGTTACTGATGGCTCGACGTCTATTAGCGGCATTCGGAGCCTACGTCAGTACAGGCATGCTCTTCAAAGTCAGTTATGAGTCACTGACCCTTCCCCCAGAAAGGGGAGGTCTTGGTCTAGTCCATGTCCACGACAGAGCTGTGATCCTGTATGTGAGCTCACACATCAAGCTGTGGCGCCACCATCCGGAAAGTTTGACAGGTTTGTTGTTGGAGCCCTTAGCTTCGCCCTCCCTTGTGCCCCCACTGACGACGCAAGACATACCCCCACCCTTCTACTACTTCGGGAACTTCTACATTGAACACAGCTATGTCCGTATCGCAGTGCCACCGACGAAACAGGCGTCGGCACGGGATGTATATCATGTCCTACAGCAGAGGCGCCCACCAAACATCGTGGAGACCAAAAGCCCTCAGGTTAATTGGAAGGTGGTGTGGAAGACGATTCACGCGGTTCCACTGGAATCGCCTCTCTGGGTAGACTGCGGGATACCAGACACGGACGAACACCGTCTCACATGTGGCGCGGCAGAAGACGTATGGCGCTTGGTGCGACAAATTTTGTCGTATTTTCTACGAGTGACTCCGGAACACATTGCACCTCAGTTTCTACTATTTCCGCATAACAGTACTTCCCGCGCACCAAGACCAACGCTGTCACGTGGATCCGTGCGCATGCGGTACACTACTTATTTCACGATGGACCTAAAGATATATTCGACTTTTGGAACTACCTACAAGAACGTCATTGCAAGATCGTACGGAACCCAAAATACATACAGTATTTTTCTAATTACTTGGGGAGTGCCCTACGCGACCCTCCACGCAGCTGGATCATCAACAGGTAGGAGAAGACACCCATTGAGTGAGCTGACAAGATTAAGTTCGATTCTCGGTGGAATAACATGATATACGTGAAGACGTACCTGGATGATGAAGCGTAAGGAGAGTAGCGACACACCCTTCTGCATCCTGTATAAAGCAAGAATTTTTTTTTTTCGTTTTCCCCATATACATTACCTCGGTGTAGGAACGTGCCGAGATATTGTTTTCTTTTTCTCAGAGCACGGTGCGGTGCTAGATACATTTATTTTTGTTGTGGTATAAAGTAAAACCACATTAAGAATGTATTAAAACAGCAAATAAAAATAAATAAATAAATAATAGTTCCCACAAAATATTTCCCCTTCCCATCTCTGATTTTGATTCCTTGATTCCTTGGCGGACGAGAGGGAAAAAAAAAGCCCTCTGGAAAGCGTCTGTTAGGGTTTGCGGTTCCAGTCCTGCTGACTGTAACGTTTTTATCCCCTCCGTGAAAGAACTACAAGCACTCAGATCATACATCGAAAAAAAGGGGGGGGGGGACTGATGACCTAAGATGTTAAGTCCCATAGTGCTCAGAGCCATTTCAACCATTTTTTTTTTCAGGCAAATCACCAGCACCTGAGTGAGAAGACGTACTTCCTGGCCACTTCAGCGTCAGCAGACAACACCGCCAGACATCGAAAAATAAAAGAGGAGTATACAAGGGATGAAATGACTGAAAATTCACTTCGGTAGTAATAGAAAAGTTATAGGGTGGTACAATAAGTTAGTATTTAGTATTGTGAGAAGCCTGCACGTTTGGTGGAGGTATAGAGGTAGCGCCAGCGTAAAAAAATAATGTGCATGACAGGAGTAGAACTAACTAAAAACTAACAAAAACACGTGCACACACAAACAGAGACACCTCACACCACATAAGACAATGGTAACAGGACCCTGCAGTCATTAAATTTATTTTTAGATTTGCGTCCTTAGTAATAAAATAAATAAATAAATATATTAAGTACAGATAAAAATTTTGTATTTATTAGTATTTTTTCTGTAAATTGATTGTATCGATGTAATGACATTTGTGAGAGAATATGGCGCTTGTCATATTTGAATGACAGTGCAGACTCCAGAACCACCAACACGGCAGACTGGACGTCACAGCCCATGCTAGCCAGCATTGTGACGTATATATTGTTCTGCACATTTATTAATGCTCTGATTATGTGCCTGTATTTGTTTTCATGTCATAGAAAATAATACACAAATTACACAACTTAGGTAATAAGACAAACAGATTACACATGTGATTTCCTTGTTCATTCAGAATTTGAGAATGTATGTTTTCATTGAATATGACCTGACAAGCATTTTTTTTTCTTTATTGTGATTTAATTCCCCTGCCGCATATGGGCTGTCAGCGGCACAATCCGCCGCTCTTCAGCCAAGTGACATAACAACATAAAATAAGAATAAAATGTCTCATACATAAGGCGAGAAAAGGGAACTTAAAACAGAATAATGGGAGAAAATGGAGGTAAAAAATAGACTAACATGGAGACGTTCATAGAGGACTGTTAAGTCACCAGAAAGTTAAAAAACACAGTTGGCGAGTCTTCAAAACTCACAGAAGACACTGAATGAACATTCATACGATAAAAGTCGGCCACAGTAGTAAAAAGACTCTGGAACAACACACTTAAAACCCACTTGGAGCACTCACGATGAAGAAGAAAACTGCCAGGCGGGACCTGCCGAGGGAAAGGGCAGAGAGGATGGAAAAGGAGGAGAGAGCATGTGGCAGCGGGGGAAGCGGCGGGATGAATATAGGAGGGGCAGCAGTGGGACACGAAGAGGCAGGAGACACGTGGGGCGAGAGATGAATAGAGAAGACAGGGCAGGAGGGAGCGCAGAGACACTGAAAGAAGGCACAAGAGATGGAGGGGGAGTAAGATGGGGAAGCCGCTCAGGAGGAGGGAGGGGGAGGAGAGGGAGCCCTGAGGAGGAGGCAGGAAGGTGGGGTTAGAGTTGGTAGGAAGGGTAGATGTCAGGGCGAAGCTCATCATCCGGGAGGGGTAGACGGTGGAAGTTGCGTTGGGAAAGGAGATGGAGGGTGTGGAGATGGAGGGTGTGGAGATGGAGGGTGTGGAGATGGAGGGTGTGGAGATGGAGGGTGTGGAGATGGAGGGTGTGGAGATGGAGTGAGGGTGGGACACAGCGGTAAAGGGGCAGCAACTGGTTGGGAGTGGAGGGGAAGGGAGACACCAGGGGGTGAGGGGGATCAAGGTGGCGGACAATATAAAGTGTGCGGATGAGTTCAAGGAAAAGGAGAAGGTGGGGGAAAGGGATGAGGTCGTAGAGGATGCACGTGGGGGATGGAAGGCGGATGCGGAAGCCGAGGTGGAGCACATGGCGTTCAAGGATTTGGAGGGCCTTATAGAACCGGGGAGGGGCGGAAATCCAAGCTACGCTGGCATAACAGAGGATGGGGCGGGTCAAGGATTTGTAGGTGTGAAGGATGGTGGAAGGATGCACACCCCACGTCCAGCCGGACAGGAGTTTCAGGAGGTGGAGGCGGTTGTGAACTTTTTTTTTTTGGATGGTAAGGTGATGGGGAGTCCAGGTGAGGTGACGGTCGAGTGTGAGGCCAAGGTACTTGAGGGTAGGAGTGAGATGGATAGGATGGTCATAAATGGTGAGGTAGAAATCATGGAGGCGGAAGGAGCGGGTGGTGCGCCCTAAGATGATCGCCTGGGTCTTGGAGGAATTAACACGGAAGAACCACTGGTTGCACCAAGTGGTGAATTGGTCAAGGTGGGTTTGGGGGGTACGTTGGGACCGTTGAAGGGTAGGATAAAGGGCTAGGAGGGCAGTGTCATCAGCGAACTGGAGAAGATGAACAGGAGGGGGAGGTTTGGGAATATCAGCAGTGTACAGGAGATAGAGGAGAGGGGAAAGGACAGAACCTTGGGGCACGCAGGCGGAGGGATAGAAAGTATGGGAGTTGTAATTGTGGATAGTCACATAGGAGGGACGATGGTAGAGGAAGGAAGTAATGAGACGGACGAAGTGGATGGGGAGAACATAGGTCTGGAGTTTGAAGAGGAGCCCGGGATGCCAGACACGGTCATAGGCGTTCTGGGGATCAAGGGAAACAAAAATAGCAGAGCGACGGGAATTAAGTTGGAGGGAAAGAAGATTGGTAAGGTTAAGGAGCTGGCCTGACAAGCATTTAAATATGAATTTCAAAATAAGGATGTAGATTTTGATGTTTGTACGAGAGCAGCACATTATATGCTGCACTAGGTTAGATATACTGCTACTTTGATTCCATATTCGTCAACGAAAACAAAAATACAACAGTACATTATAAAGGCACCTACACTATGTGATCAGAAGTATCTGGACAACCCCAAAAGCACATGTTTCCAAATTAGGAGCATTGTGCTGCCACCTAATGCCAGGTACTCTACATCAGCGACCTCAGTAGTCATTAGACATCGCCAAAGAGAATGTGGCGCTCCTCGGAACTCACGGACTTCGCACGTGGTCAAGTGATTGGGTGTCACTTGGGTCATACGTCTATACGCGAGATTTCCACACTCCTAAACATCCCTAGGTCCACTGTTTCCGATGCGACAGTGAAGTGGAAACGTGAAGGTACACTTACAGCACAAAAGCGTACAGCCCGACCTTGTCTGTTGACTGATAGAGACCGCCGACAGTTGAAGAGAGTCGTAATGTGCAATAGGTAGAATCTATCCAGACCATTACACAGGAATATCAAACTGCATCAGGAACCACTGCAAGTACTATGACAGTTAGGTGGGAGGTAAGAAAACATTGATTTCATTGTAGAGCGGCTGCTAATAAGCCACACACCACGATGATAAATGCCAAACGACGCCTCGCTTGGTGTAAGAAATGTAAACGTCGGGCGATTGAACAGTGGAAAAACGTTGTGTGGAGTGACGAATCACGGTACACAATGTGGCGATCCGATAGCAGGGTGTGGTATGGCGAATGCCAGGTGAACGTCATCTGCCAGCGTGTGTAGTGCCAACAGTAAAATTCGGAGGCGGTGGTGCTATGGTGTAGTTTGTGTTTTTATGGAGGGGGCTTGTCCCCTTGTTGTTTTGCGTGGCACACTCACGGCACAGGCCTACATCGATGTTTTAAGCACCTTCTTGCTGCCCACTGTTGAAGAGAAATTCGGGAATAGCGACTGCATCTTTCAACACGATCGAGCACGACCTGTGGAAGAGTGGTTACATGACAATAACATCGCTGTAATTGACTGGCCTGGCCTGCACAGAGTCCTGAAAAAAAAGTTCAAATGTGTGTGAAATCTTACGCGACTTAATTGCTAAGGTCATCAGTCACTAAACTTACACACTACTTAGCCCTAATTACCCGAAGGACAAACACACACACACCCATGCTCGAGGGAGTACTCGAACCTCCGCCGGAACGAGCCGCACAGTCCATGACTGCTGCGCCATAGACCATACGGCTAATCCCGCGCACAGAGTCCTGACCTGGATCCTATAGAACACCTTTGGGATGTTTTGGAATGCCAACTTTGTGCCAGGCCTCACCGACCGACATAGATATCCCTCCTCAGTGCAGCAGTCCGTGAAGAATCGGCTACCATTCCCCAAGAAACCTTCCAGCACCTGATTTAACATATGCCAACGAGAGTGGAAGCTGTGATAAAAGCTAAGGGTGGGCCAACACCACATTGGATTCCAGCAATACCGATGGAGACTGCCACAAACTTGTAAGTAATTTTCAGCCACGTGTCGAGATACTTTTGATCACACATTGTATTTATACATCTACATCCATTGTCTGTGCTTTTAATATAGCACGGTGAATTTTTATACAGTTTTATTTTTTATACTTACAGAGCAAGATCTTATAGTTTTACACTTTCAACATTTCGCACTTTTAATGTTGTAAGACGCTAATTCGGTTTTAATTATCTTATTTGCAATTTTGAAATCCACTGCTTTATGCCTTTTACAGTATGACACGACCACTGCTATGCCCTTTTAGTATTTTAAGGAAAATTTTTACGCGAATGACTTAGTTTAAGACCCTCCCTTGTTACACCCATAATATCTCTACCACTAGCTTCCCCCCTCCCCTCCATGCCTTCTTCCAACACTATGTCTCCTTCGCTCCATTTTAGAATTTTGCTATTTTGTGCTGTTTGCAATTTATACACACATTGTTCAATAATATTATTATTTCAACAAGAATTTTTACATAATTATACTTTTTATAATTTTCTCAAGATGCTTCTTATTAAACTAATGACATGCCTGCCGCTGTCCCTCCGTGCTTCCTTTCCCCTTCTCTCAATCACCCTCACTCCATTACCTCCAGAAGATACCTGTGTAAAACACTGACCGCAGGTGCAAAACACAGTACTCAGAAATCAGGATCTGAAGAGACAAGACGGTTTGCTGACGCAACTAATTACAGTCCTACTAATGTACAGTCCTTTTTTACAGATTGTGAAATATTAGGCTATATATTTAGTTTTACTTCGTTTTAGATCTGAAGATATCCAGAGTGATCGAAACATGTCCTGTAATTAAAAATATGCAACTGAGACTGAAGAATAAAGAAAAGTCGATTTAAATATTCAGTATATTTAAAAAATGTGACATAACTTCCTGGAGGAGATAGTAACTAGGTCACTGACATAATAACGTTATCTCTAGGTCGCTGATAGACTTTGTGTTCGGTTACACACTTGTGCTGGTTGCGTTCAAGCCCATGCGCCCCTCCCTCCCCCATTCCCACTCTCTCCCCTTTGGGAATCACTGGCAATTGATCAAGGTCACCCCCAACCCAACCCTCCACTCCCCCTCCTCTCACTCCCTGGGCCGGCAGAAAAACTGGACCAATAGGAGTCGAGTTCGCCCTTCCCCTCCCCATTATTCCATTATGAATCCAGGCGCCCAAACTCCCCTCATTTGAGGTCTCATTTTCATAGTGACAGGATGAAGCGTCAGCCAACGCCCCCAGGCATAAGAAGAATGAGATTGTTAGATTTCAAAGTAAAATCTGTTAATATTAAAAGTTTTGATATTGTTATTAATAAATATATTCGATTGTACTGTACTTGTGATTTTTTTTTTTTCAGCATCATAGCGCAATCTGATCCGGTAGCAGCAGAAGTGCTGGACAAGGACATTCACATACTATTCGGAAATGCTACAGCAGCAGCCCACATGTGGTCTTCCTGATTTATCGGACCTGGTGCCGTTCAGCTGTAGCAGTAGTTGCTCCGTTGTAACTACCACAGCTCACGGAGCGGCAGGCAAGACTGTCAAGAGTACTACTGTTCGCCAGCACTTATAACTTGACTGTGAGTGGATCTAAATTAAAGCATTAATCTGGGCCATCACTGGACTGTGTGACTTTGATGTGGTGGCTGGAGATGAACGCGTCAGTGCCAAAGTTCAGTATTCATGGTACTAGGGGAAATGTCTGTGCAGTATATACATCTACATACCTATTCCGCAAGCCGCTGTACTGTGCGTGGCGGGGAGTACCACGTAACACTTCTAGCGATTTCCTTTTCTGTTTCACTCGCGACTGGAGCAAGGGAAGAACGACTGTCTACAAGCCTCCGTACGAGTCCTAATTTCCCGCATATTGTCTTCGTTGTCTTTACATTTTTCTACATTTGCAATAAGCTGCCATTCATCACACCAACTAGAAATTCTGTGGCATCCTTGTACAGTCAGTGACGACACTCTCTTGTACACAGCAGTGTCATCAGTAAACAGCCGTAAATTGCTCCTCACCCTGTCCAGCAGATCATTTCCGTATATAGAGAATAGAGCGGTCCTATCACTCTTTCCTGGAGCACTCCTGACGATTCCCTTGTCTCTGATGAACACAGCCATAGAGGACAACATACTGGATTCTATCACTTAAAAAGTCTTGGAACCACTCACATATCTGAGAGCGTAATCAGCATACCCGTCAAGAATACTCAGAAACCAGGATCTGAAAAGAAGAGACGGTTTCCTGACTAATTAGGTAAAGTCTACATCTAAGTACAGTTCTGTTCTACTTATTGTAAAATATTAGGCAGTACATATTTAGTTTTACTTCGTTTTAGGTCTGAAGATGATCCCGAGTGACCGAAACGTAGAGGCTAAGTTCACTGGAGGAATTCCTGCATATGAGGGGAGATATTCGAGCCACTCACATATCTGGGAACGTAATCAGCATGCCCGTCAACAGTCTGTAGTAGGGCACCGGTCAACCGCTTTCTGGAAATGTAGGAATATGGAATGTGCCTGTTGCCCACCATTCATGGTTTGTAGGATATCATGTGAAAGAAGGACTAGCAGAGTTTCGCACGAGCAAGCCCTTATAAATCTATGCTGATTTGTGGACAGAGCATTCTTTGTGTCAAGGAAATTAATAATATATTGGGATATATAATGAATAAAACGACGGTTGAAGATGATCCATCCCATAATCCTATACACGTTCGTATGTATGACTGTAAAGTATCCATCGTTGATATGGACGGTGAGGAAACGCTACAATTTCTAAACATTCATGGTGGTGTCTGATTGTTCTATATCGTGTCTCCCTACCACTTTCGCGCAAGGACGCTCTGAGCGTGTTTTTTAGGGAATTGACTAGTTTGAACCTGGAACCTGTTGGTGGTAAGGAGACGCCAGACCACACATGACATGCAGAATTCAGAAGAGTTCAGTGAGAGTAGCGATGATATAACCAAATACTTAATGATCTCAGCGTCAGCTTCACTGCACTCCTTGTAAAAGAATCTTATTACTAACTAAATTTAGTGGAAGGGGTTCAAGGCTTTCCTATTTTTAGTTAGCTGGTAAAATAACGTCGAAAAAGCAGTTAAGTTTACCATTGGAAATTTTATTCTACTCACAAAACATTGTTTATAAATTGCACCATTGATAAAAGGAAGTGTTTTAATACAGGATGGTAAAAACCAACTGCGTTCAACAAAAATGTGAACGAATATTCCCTGAGTGGGTTTCCAAGATCTACAATCGATCGAAGGATGACCTATGCCATATCACATCTATAATCTAGGTTTAATTTAAGTTTCACAAATGAGAAAACTATCAAAATGGTCTACAGTGACCCTCAATTATCTTTAATTACTTATCTAACTTGTCGTAAATTACATTGGCTGATGTGGCTTCTCAATAACTATATAAAAGAAAAATCATCGCGTTTCAGATCTGTTCTTCAAGTGGCAAATGTGAAGACCATGAGTTTTAATTAACGATCGACACTAGTATTACACAAAAAAGAGGGTGTAACATATGAGACTTCTGCAGTTCTGAGTGAAGCCTTAAGCGCTCAAAAATGCAGCATCGCATGCGTTCATTACCTTGTCGGTGTTTAGGCAGCGTCAGGGCAGCGGCGGGCAGCACAGCTCCGCTCACCTCGCTATCTCGGAAGCAACTCTCCTCTAACTTCTCCTTACTACAATTTACCGAAGTTGGTTTAAAAAAACTATCTGGCTATGTTTTCATCTGACCAATCAGGGTATCAATGTTAACCTTAAGCTCCGCCTACAAAAATTCTGTCTATCCAATGAGAAACATTATACTTTTCGTGGTGGGGCAATGTTTTTAAAGTTTGCAACGTAACAGAGACGCTAAAAAGTCTCACGCTAAAACCTGCAGCTGGTGTGGACCTTTTAGCGTTATCGTAAGGTCTATACTGTTCTTCTGGAGGGATCTATCTTTTAACATGGGCTGGGGGGTGGTCCTTGACGTACCTGAGACGCGAAAAAGTCTCACGCTAAAACTTGCGGGTAGTAGTGGCCCTTTCTGTGTTATCGTAAGATCTATACTGTTTTTCTTTAGGGCTCTAGCTTTTAACATGGGCTGGGGGGTGGTCCTTGACGTAACAGGGACGCGAAAAAGTCTCACGCTAAAACGTGCGGGTGGTAGTCTTAGAGGAAGCTTGGCGACGTGGGTGTCCAGTCCGTCCCTTATCGTAGTGCCTTCTAGCTTAACACGGTTCTGCTCTCGGCTTCTGCCCTCGTTTCTCCCCTCGGAACTGCGTCTGCCTCAAGGTGGGAAGGTACAACATGCATTTAGGCATTCTTGTATTAGTCTGTGGTATTCCATTTGCTCACTCGTTACTCGTATTACTTTGGTTAATTTAATGTCACGATTTATTCCGAGCTATGTGACATACTACTGGATTTGCTTATTATGTCAGGGTTTTCATGGAAGGTGTTGGATTTGCCTGACACCTTACAAATTAACTTCATGGGACCGAAAACATTCAAACGTTGTGCATTTAGATGATGTGTACTTTGTGTTATTGACCGCAACAGAGGGATTGTACCGCTGACTCCGTTGTGTCAGAGGGGCGTACTATGAGTTTGCTGACTGTCTGGGCAAAAATGGTGCAAGTATGTATGAGGGTTGGAACTTTAATAGTGGCAACTATTAATTTACAGCTCGTACAAAATAGATACGTGCTTCAAAGTTTTACTGACCTTCAAAGTAGTCACCAGCTTTGTGTACAACCCGTTACCAGCGATGTGAAAGTCGTAGGATACTCTTAGCAGTGCAGTTGTTTTGACAGTGCGAGCGGCGCGGTCTATTGCCCAACGAGTTTGTAGCAGTTCTGAAGCGAATGCCGTGAAGTATTTCCTTCAGTTTATAAATCGTGCTGAACTTACTAGAGTTTGAGTCAGGGGAGTGCAGTAGGTGGTATAACAAATCAGTAACTGCTTGCACTGTACGTACTTGAGCATTGTCCTGCAAAATGATGGCCAGGTCCTGCAGAAAGTGTAATCGCTTCTGTCTCTATGCTGTTTATTTTTGGAACACAACCTACGACCAGCTTAGAGACAGAAGTAATGAGACTCGTCAGGACCTGAGCATCATTTTGCAGGACAATGCTTAAGCACGTACAGTGCAAGCTGTTATTGACCTTTTTTTTTTTTGACTGATGGGGCTGCTAAGTGCTATACCACCTACTGCACTGACTCATAAGTTCAACTCGATTTCTAAAATGAAGGAAACACTTCATGGCATTCGCTTCAGAACTGCTACAAATTCGTCGGATAATAGACCGCTCCGCTCGAACTGTCAACACAAGTAGCACTGCTAAGCGTAGCCGGAACCTCGCTGCTGCTACGGTCGCAGGTTCGAATCCTGCCTCGGGCATGGATGTGTGTGATGTCCTTAGGTTAGTTAAGTTTAAGTAGTTCTAAGTGTAGGGGACTGATGACCTCAGATGTTAAGTCCCGTAGTGCTTAGAGCCATTTGAATCATTTAAGAGTATCTTACGACTTCCACATCGCTGGTAACAAGTTATACACAATGCTGGTGACTACTTTGAAGGTCAATAAAACTTTGAAACACACATCTATTTTGTACGAGCTGTAAATAAATAGTTACCACTATTAAAGTTCCAACCCTCATATTAATTAGAACAGTACCAAAGTTTATCAGTGCAGAACTTGTCAAGTCTGTAGAGACTGAGTTCACTGGAGTAATTCCTGCATATGAGGGGAGATCAAAAGTGGCTGTTCGAAGGCCGTACAGTCCAGAATCAGTACGCCAATCAGGCGAAATCGTCTGTAATTCTTGGAGCCAACGTCTGTAATTCCTTTGCGTCCTTCTTGATATACTTTTCCGTACAGCTTCGCATATAGGGGTTCCATTGGTATGAGAGATAATGGAGACACACAGCTTCTTTCAGTAGCTTTCGGGAAGTGCACTGCGACTCTGTGAATATAAACTGTTGTGTTCAGTGGTAGCAGGGGAGCAGACCTGACAACGGCTGTGAAGACGCATCAGCAGGTGTGCTTCACAAGGCACTGTACAGTGCATGGAGGATGGGAACTCATACTTACATTAGTGAGCCTCTGTCGTATTTCTTTCACTTACTGAGAAAAGGAAAAATGACTATCTCTGTGCCCCCGTACTCGTCCTAATATTGTATTGCTAGTTATCACTATCTCTAGTCTCTGTGTGACACATAGTATTGAGGTAGCGAACTACTGCATTTTCTATCTTGAATACCGGTTTTCTGAATTCACACATAGGTTTTTGCGTGAAACGTCTCCTTTTTGTAGTGACATAAAGTGGAATGACCATATGAAACAAGTAGTAGGAAAAGCAGGTGCCAATTTGAGGTTCCGTGGGATAATATTAAGGCAATTTTATTCATCCAGGAAAGAAATGGCTTACAACGTACCCGTTCGACCAAATAAGATTAACAGGCGAAAAAGAGAAAATACAAACGGGATCGTTTACTCTGCGAGAGAGCGTTATGGAGGTACTAGAAAAACCCCAGTGACAGAAGCGGCAAGAGGGGCGTTGTGCACCATGGAGAAATTTAAAGAGGTTAGTTGGTTGGTTGATTTGGGGGGATGCAACCAAACAGCGAGGTCATCGGTCCCATAGAATTAGGCAAGCATGGGGAAGGAAGTCGGTCGTGCCCTTTCAAAGGAACCGTCCTCGCATTTGCCTGAAGCGATTTAGAGAAATCACGGAAAAACTATCAGCATGGCTCGACGCGGGTTTGAACCGTCGTCCTCACGAATGCGAGTCCATTTCAAGAGTTCATGAACCAAGAAAAGTCGGACAACATATTACTTCCTCCCACATACGACTCGTGCAATGATCACGACGAGGAAATGGGAGAAATTAGATATCATACGGAGCTTTGCTGACAATTGCTCTTCCTGCGCACCATTGGTGAGTGAAACAGGAAGGTGGGAAAATATTATGGTACCAGAAGTGCCCTCCACCGCGCCGGCCGCTGTGGCCGAGCGGTTCTAGCGCTTCAGTCCGGAACCGCGCTACTGCTACGGTCGCAGGTTCGAATCCTGCTTCGTGCGTGGATGCGTGTGATGTCCTTAGGTTAGTTAGGTTTAAGTAGTTCTAAGTCTATGGGACTCATGACCTCAGATGTTAAGTCCCATAGTGCATAGAGCCATTTGAAACCATTTTTTTTATCCTCCACCGCACACCCTTACGTGGTTTGTGGAGTATAGCTGTAGATGCAAAAAAGATTTTCAATCAAAATCGCTGTGCATTTTGGTTGCAAATTTAGCGTGTATCATACTAACCTTTTACAATACTATCATTAGCAACTCGCCTCTGAATTCCTTCGCTGGCTGCTTTCAAGCCTGCGATTAGGACTTCATACACTGGAACAATGCTGCAGAATAGATTGCACAAATGTGTATATTTGGTATTTTAGCAGATGCACTGCTTTCATCCAGATTTCTTTCAATAATTTTAAGTCTTCCGCTCACATTGGTGTTCCTCCTCCTTAGCTGAATAATCAGCGTGTCTGACTGTCATGCGGAGAAACCTGGATTGAATACTTAAACTGCCAGGAAGTTTTCCTTGTTGGGAGGAATGGAGCAGGATGCATTCAGCCTGTTGACGGAATATGAACTACAGTGGCTTCAAGGTCTGGAAAGTTGACAAAAGCAGCGAAAGCGATGTGTTGACACTGTGCTGCATCATACCGCATTCAAATAAACCCATACGACAGAGGATGACACGACTTCCAGTCGTCGTAGAGCGGTCCTCTGCAGATCAGTCAGATAGTGATTCTAAGAGTAAAATTTTGTAGAAGTTCTTTTGAAAAGCTTTCTATATGTTTTAGGGGGTGCTGAATCTGAATTTTTGAATTCCAAACAAAATATCGGCCCGGAATTGGGCCAAAAATGGAAAGAACCACGAGAAAATGGGACTTTTTGGGGTTTTCGAATATAACTGGGAAAGACGTATTTATGAAAATAAAGGGAATAAAATTTCCGATAAACTAGTTTCGAATGTCTCTTTCCGTCACACCAACAGTATGGCATGTAGCGCATGTTGAAGCTAGCGTAAATCCAGACGCAACCGCTAAAACCCAACTCGTCATCTCTCAGTATGCCACGATGTTCATTCAAACGTCAACTAAAAGGTGTTTAAATAATTTACATGATTTACATATTTATTATGCTTTAGTTTGCATTTGGTAACAGCAATAACAATTATTATTATATTATATTATTAATATAATAATTTTAAGGAAATTCAGACGTGTTTCATCCTCTTAATGCTTCGTGCACCACTGCCTCTTTCTTTACTTTACTCAGTAGGAAAATGAGATAGTGAGCTGGGTGTAACAAAATGTACTGTACAAATTGCAGGACACATTCCTCTCACGTAGACGAAGAAACGCTTTGTTTCAATGTTACAACTCATTTCCTCCAACTCATTAATCTTAGGAAACACACACGAACAGAACGCCGCGACCACAAGCAATTCTTTTTCACAGGAGATTTCCAGTATGCACTCCTTGGGAACTGATACATGCATTAACCCACAGTCTTAGTGAACCTCGGATAAACTGATGTATCCCTGGTGTATTGTGTATGGTTTCACAGCCTTCCATAATATGGGCATGAAGATTCTAAATATCTTGTACCGGGGTTTCATACACAAGAACCTTCAAATACCTCCAACAATAAAAAAGTATATTGGGCTTAGATTCGGAGAGCGTGGAGGCCAGGCAATTGGTCCATCTATACCTGTTCATCTGTCACCGAATCTGTTATTTAGAAGCCGACGGACATTAATACTAAAACAAGGAGGTGCATGTTTTGTCCCACAGCTAAGGGCATATCTGCTAACAGATCAGGTAGAACATTCTCTATGAAATTATGAGAGCTTTGTCCATTGAGCCTGGGTGGAAGAAAGTGAGGCCCTATCAAACAGTTACCGACAATGCCGGCTCAAACATTGACAGAACATCTTTGTTTATGACTTGCTTCAACAGCTGCGTGAGGATTGACGTCTGTCCATACATGCCGACTGTGAAATTTTACAATCTGCTCTCGTTGAAACGACGCCTCATCTGTGAACAGCACTGTTGCACTAAAATTACGTTTGACACTTCGTTGAATAAACCATTCGCAGAAGAGTAGTGCAAGAAAATCGGCTGCTGCTAGCGCCTGCATTCGCTGTAAGTGGTATGGATGCAGCTGGTTCTCGTGCAACACCAGCGAGACAGTGGTGGTCAACATTCAGTGTTGCAGTTACATGTCTTGTACTGACACTAGCATCATCGTCAACTGCATGAAGAATTGCGGTGTCCCTGTCCTTCTGGGCCTCACCCAGTTGCGAGTATCATGCTTAATTGTCCCATGTTCCCTAAGTCGATGATAATGGATTCAAACGTTTTCCTGCCGGGGCATCTTCGTCCTGGAAATCTCTCCTGGTGCAAACGTTGAACGTGAGTGCTATTACCGTCAACTAAGCCGTAAATCAAATGGGCGTCTGGCATCTCTGCATTTGCGTACACTACCACTGCACGGGCCCGACCTCTGATCACCTCTGCATAGTAACTTGTGTGTTTGTAACGGTCGTACTGATCGCTGGAACACTAACAGGTACAGGTAACATATCTGTAAGCAACCAATGACGAACGTCGCGTGGTAACATGGACATGTAAAACGAAGAACTGGCGGTGCACAACGTAACCAGACGTCACCAAGAGTGCATGTTCCCCATGGTTCTAACGTCTGTTCTTGTGTGTTCACTATGATTAACGAGTTGGAGGAAACGAGTTGTAACATGGAAAAAAAGCTTTCCAGACTCATTTTCATGTAACATTATTTGTTCAGGAATGTGTCTTGCAATTTGTGACACACGTTTTTGTTACACCACGTATAGCTATGTAACAGCTAAGTAAGGTAATAGATGGCTAATTTCGCTTCATACCAGGTATTAGGTAAATAATTAGGGCTGAAACCAATGTACGTCGTTTCTTACAATATTGACTCATGAGTTTCACAGTGGGAAAATTATAATAGCAACCATGTGAAATATGGCTTACTTTCGTGTGGTGTGGTACGCTGGATTCCCCCCATTACAGGGGAAATCTTGTTTCCACCAAGAGTTTGGGTACTGTAGTCGGTACTATCGAAGAAAATTTAAAATGACGCAGATGGATCAAATTCCAATCCCTTTGCAGTCATTGCTGACACCTCAAAACGTACGGCTTCTGTGTAGGAGGAACTGTATCCTAAGGCAGTTTCTGAGAGCTATACGTCTTATAGATGAATGTGGCCAGGCCAACAGTTAGTGGTGACGAAAGAGTTGAAGTTCCTCCCTTCTTCTTCGTCACTAGTCGGTTATCGAAATTTTGCACAGTATCAGGGATGAGGACATCGTTCTATGTAAGAATCTGGTGTGGAGGGAATATTTCGTTGTGTTGTAAATCTGCGATCGAATGCGTCTGCTGTTGTTTTAACCACATGGCGACGACCTTCCCCTGGTGATGACCTTTGTGAGTGATACCAACTACATGTAAGAATTTTGTACCAAGCGTTTTCGGAACAAGCAACGGTTCACTTCTTCACAGATGAAGCAATTACTACATTACTTTCACAGTTCAACTATTGAACTTTCAGACTTGACATCAGGATGGTAGTCACTGTGAACCTGGTCTGTTAACTTCTGAAGGGAAAATTGACTCTCCCCATCTTTGTCACGTAAGTAGTTGAAAATTTGCTGCATAGCACCATCAATTTCTGTGGCATATGGACCTCACTGCTTTTTTTTCTTTTTCTCCCTACCTGCTTTAGATTACAGTGCAGAACCTTCACGCATTCTATATGGTACTGGGCATTTGCCGTATCCGTGTCAGGAAGTGGTAAAATAAGACGTATTATTGAGAGTCCTAATTCACTGTTTTGTCTCTCAGCAAGGTTCAGAAAAATTTCCACCAGCCGCAGCTTACCCACGCAATATACTAAGATCCATCGATTAGCTGGGAGTTGTTTTGTTGAGCCAGAAACTATGGCCTAATAGCCGATTCACAAAAAATAGTTGGTTTTGAAATCAAAATTCGGTTGAACAGATCGAGTTTCCTTCGGGTTGCAACCAGCCGCAACCGTCTTAGCCTGCGCAGCAATTAATTTTTTTCGACGTATTTCAAGAATCTTTATCACGTAGAACACACGTCTCACTCGCACTCAATAATGCTACTATTTTATATACTGAAACTGAATGTACCAACACAGATACGTTCTAAGCAACCTTCTGGGGGTGAGCTCGTAAACAACTGCCAGCACAGGAGACCAAACACAAAGGACCGGCTTTCCCCCATGCCAGGGGGGTGGACGTCATTGACGTCTCAGAAACATCTTACCCATCCACCACGGCAAGTATCAACTACTAACCACTTCAACAACATCGTGATACTACTGGAGGGTGAAATTTGACAATGGATGTGCAACGAAGTATGGTAAGGGCGCGTGGATAGGCCCTGAGGTGTCCTATCTCCTCAGCATTAAAAGCGCACTAACGTCAAAACGCCCTCCACGGCATTTGGTTCATCTGGCGAAAAACGTCACTCAGACCTACTTTGTGGGAAATTTTATGTTCTTTATTTTCCTAAATTGTAAATTTTGCCGAAAATTGCGTCGTTTCGGAGTTGTAAGCGAAAAACCAAATAAGTCCCATTTTTCGAGGTTTATCCATTTTTGACTCATTTCCACGCCGAAATTTTGGTGGGACTTCGAAAATTCTGATTCAGAACCCTGGAAAATATAGAAAGCGATTCTTAAAGAAACTTATAAAAAACCTTCCGCTATTTGGTCATTTTGGCACCATTTGAGGGACTACTACATATGATCGCAGAGTTCCTTTATTTATCTTCGGAATTACTAGTGTTAGTTTAGCGTCACATCATTTCGTAGGAATACTGTCACATTTTTAAACGAAGTTTGCCGATAATCTTGTAATCCTTGTGATAAGTTAATATTGTGTCCTTTTTCTTTGTCATACACATTATTTATCATTTACTCACATTTAAGGAGAACTACTACTAAATGCTCGAAGTGAAAATAGTGTCCAAATTAGTTTACACTTCCTTCCAATCATCCATCGATGATACTCTCATCAGAAAAATACTCTGAGGATGGCTTACACTATCAGACATATTGTGACAACATTAGGGTTCTACTATGCCTCTACTGAACACCTGAGGTAAGTTTCGTTTGTGTTGAGCATCCGCTGCTTAGAATATCATATGGGGAAACAAAGTGTAGGTGCCACGTATGATCGTGTGTTATCTGCCAGCAACTTCCAAAAGTCTCAAACATCTTTCGGAAATCCAGGAAGAAGGCATCTATCTTTTTTCCTGCGTCTACTCGTAATGTTCATGGTAAAGGTTTTGTTACTAACTTGTTCTGCATGATTATTTGATGTTTTTGCAATTAGTTGGTGCTGTGTTATAAATATAGAAGAAAATCCTGCAGAATTGAACACCATAACTCCTAGAGTGACAATATTATTTTATTTTAAGCCATGGCCGTTTCGTACAACGATCCTCTTTCAAATGACAGGAACAAGTAAGTAATTACGAAAAAGCATATTCTTTGTGTCAATGAAATGAAATATGGACTTCTAAAACTTCGTTCGTCTTCCGATGCAGCCAGTAACGCATTAAAAGTAACAACCAAGCTTCCCTTAAATGTGAGTTTAAAAGTGTGTTGTCAATTTTAAATTCCGCCAAATGTGATTCGTTTTCTGTTCGCGAAGCGGGCAATAGTTCCTGCAATTTATTGCCAACGCTTTTCCAGCTATTGTGAAAACTTTATGAGGAGACTAGACAGGCCAAAGCGACATTGATACTTTTAAGGGGAAATAAGTTAAATTCATGATGAAAAAGAAGAGGAAAATTATATGTAGTTACTGATAAAATCGTTGAATATATTGAAGAAACCATCCGATTGACATGCGTTTAACCATCAATGAACTCCACGAACAAGTCTATGAAATAGCTAGAGCTGCCTACTGACAGACTGGATTATGTGAAACTGAGTAAATAATAGAAACGAAATTGACTGATTGTGGTACTGATATGAGTGTCATGAAGACCGAAGAGCCGATTCACAGGACAGCGAAATACTTTTGTAGACGCCGACGACTTTCACAATACGGTGGAGGTTTAACAAAGAAAAAAAAGCCCTGTGCACAGCTAAAACGTATACATTATGACTGATTATGCAGAGAACTATCTAAATGTGTGTTTCAAAAGAATATCAAGCATATACAAAAATATTACTTTTCATGAATATTTTTCTGACTTGCATCGTTACTTTCCGAATAACCGTGAAATGATCCTGCAAGTGGTATATGTCTACATCGATTCGCAGTGGAGACAGTCCGTAACTCAGATTTTCCGTTTAAGAAACTGCATTGGGGATCTCCCCTACCACAGGCGTGTCTTCCCTTTCGACGAACACAACAGCTCTGCCGGAATCAATAGCGATTTGCCTGCTGCGGTGCCCTGGGGATCTCCAGCCCGTGTAATACTTCCTTAAGTGGGACCACACGTGCCCAAACGTTGCATAAATACTGCGAGTTTCGTGCTTTGCCTCTATTTTAGTCGATAGCAGTATATCGTTGTACACTTTGGGATCTCTCATTTACAAGGAGCCAATTCGTTGAGATAACTGAGGTTCCCGGCAACCTTATTCGCATGAAAAACGTCTTCCGCCAAGCTGGAGAATGGTTCCACGCAGTTTTCCCAATTGCAGCTCCAGATAAGACATGTCACAACTCGAAAGTAGTATGACCACTAAAGCCCCCAAAACTAATTTACAGAGGCTACATATTTTGTAACGAATTACTTTCACTCGTAGTTACGATTTCACACATGGTCGGCGCTAGGGTTTTCAGGCCCCGGGTAAGCATTCTTAGGACTCTACACAATTTTTTATGTTTTTCATTAAGTCAGAAAATTTTAATGCATAAAAATCAAACAATAACTTTTTAAGAATTTTTTTAATGCTCGTAGTTGACATATATTGGAAATTTTACGCAGCTATACTTTCTTAATAGCTTTTTTAGATGTGAACTCTTTTATAATCCCGGTACAAACTAATGAGGTGCTTAAGTGAGTGTTGCAATCATAGCCAATCCAAAAAGCCGCTCTCACCCTGCTGTAGTTATCAAAAAATTGTTACCTCTTGTAAAAACGCTGAATGACTGCTCTGCTTGAGCAACAGTAACATGCAAAGTGCAGAAAATTCGTAAGACTACCACTATATTTAGAAATGTGTTATTGAAATTCCACTTATGAAGAGCATTGAGAAAGCGTAGAGCGGAAAGTGTCTCGGACCCAAAATTAGCTGCATGAATCTTTTTTAACTGCAAATATTTTCCTTTCAAATCCCGCTGATTAACGTCTACGCTGTATAAATAATCATGTTTTCTGATTGCTCTGATAGTGATGAATCGTCTAGGATTAAGTAGTTCCGAAAAATATCAGATTTGGCCATCATGTTGCCTATGGCAGCTTAAATTATAATGTCCACCCCCGATAACTGAGTGGTCAGCGCGACAGAATGTCAATCCTATGGGCCCGAGTTCGATTCTCGGCTTGGCCGGAGATTTTCTCCTCTCAGGGACTGAGTGTTATGTTGTCCTAATCATCATCATCATCATCATTTCATCCCCAAGGTTGCCGAAGTGGCGTCAAATCGAAAGACTTGCACCCGGCGAACGGTCTACCCGATGGGAAGCCCTAGTCACACGACATTTACATTTACCTTATAATTAAGTTACGTACAACTGTATCTAAAACAACATTGAACACATTTAGTGTAAAACGTCCTCTTGGATCATCTTCTTCTAGTGTTCCATCTACAAAGCATTTTCCTTTGCGTTTCAGTTTCTCTGTTCCACGAATCGTTATACGTAAGGCAGGGGATATTGCAACACTTTCTGATACCTTGCAACTTCTTGCGTAAACAATATCCCAACTATTTCTCAATTTATTTTATGCTCCCACTAGACTCTTAATATTGCATTTTCAGTATGTATTTCGTCGGCCGGAGTGACCGAGCGGTTCTAGGCGCTACAGTCTGCAACCACGCGACCGCTACGATCGCAGGTTCGAATCCTGCCTCGGACATGGATGTGTGTGATGTCCTTAGGTTAGTTAGGTTCAAGTAGTTCTAAGTTCTAGGGGAGTGATGACCTCAGAAGTTAAGTCCTACAGTGCTCAGAGCCATTTGAACCATCAGTATGTGTTGCGGCTTCCCTTGTTTGAAGTATAACGTTGCTCATCTTTAGTGCAGCGCCACTATGAGTATGCAAATCAGGTTTTCTTTACATTCAGGCTATAACGGTCGTGAACGTTAGTTGGCTTCGAGACTGGACTTGGCGAGACGAAGTTAGTCAAGAATGCCTTTGAGGCTACAAAGACGCCATGAACACATCACAGAGTTTCAACGAGGCCGTGTAATAGGGCTACGAGAAGGTGGATTTTGCTTCTACGATATTGCAAAAGACTTGGCAGGAATGCAGGAATGTCGCCATTGCACATGATTGCTGGTAGCGGTTGTCACGGGAATGTACGCTCGTAAGAAGACTGGGCTCCGGACAGCCATGTGGCACTACCGAGACGGAAGACCATCGTGGTCGGCGTATGACTGACGCACCGTACTACATCTGCAACAGCAGTTTCAGCAGCAGTTGGTAATACCGTGACACAACCAACTGTTATAAATTGTTAACTTCAAGGACATCTCCCAACGAGACGAGCTGTAGCGTGCATTCCACTGAGCCCCAAGCCACCGCCATCTGCGACTGCAGGGTTGCCAAGCGAGAACCCATTGGAGTAAGGGTGGAGGTCTACATCTACATACATACTCCGCAAGCCACCTGACGGTGCGTGGCGGAGAGTACTTTGAGTACCTCTATCGGTTCTCCCTTCTATTCCAGTCTCGTATTGTTCGTGGGGAAGAAAGATTGTCGGTATGCCTCTGTGTGGGCTCTAATCTCTCTGATTTTATCCTCATGGTCTCTTCACGAGATATACGTAGGAGGGAGCAAGATACTGCTTGACTCTTCGGTGAAGGTATGTTCTCGAGACTTCAACAAAAGCCCGTACCGAGCTACTGAGCGTCTCTCTTGCAGAGTCTTCCACTGGATTTTATCTATCATCTCCGTAACGCTTTCGCGATTACTGAATGATCCTGTAACGAAGCGCGCTGCTCTCCGTTGGATCTTCTGTATCTCTTCCATCAACCCTGTCTGGTACGGATCCCACACCAGTGAGCAGTATTCAGGATTCTTCCAATGAATCTGAGTCTGGCATCTGCTTTACCGACGATTAATTTTGTATGGTCATTCCATTTTAAATCACTTCTAATGCCTACTCCCAGATAATTAATGGAATTAACTGCTTTCAGTTTCTGACTTGCTATATTGTAGCTAAATGATAAAGGATCTTTCTCTCTATGTATTCGCAACACAATACACTTGTCTACATTGACATTCAATTGTCATTCCCTGCCACATTGCGTCAATCGTTGCAGATCCTCCTGCATTGCAGTACAATTTTCCATTGTTACAACCTCTCGATATACTACATCATCATCCGCAAAAAGCCTCAGTGAACTTCCGATGTTATCCACAAGGTCATTTATGTCTATTGTGAATAGCAACGGTCCTACGACACTCCCTGCGGCACACCTGAAATCGCTCTAACTTCTGAAGACTTCTCTCCATTGAGAATGACATGCTACGTTCTGTTGTGTGTTCTGGTGAAAGCTTGGAGTCAGTGATGCCGTTTGTTGGTTGGAAGGAGGACAGTCGAGGGCTTGCAAAGAACCGGTCTACATACTAGGCGCAATGGACCTACACCTTGAATTATGGTCTGGGCTGCGATTTCGTACGGCAGCAGGAGTACTTTTGTTGTTGTCCACACACCCTGACTGCAAAATTGCACACAAATCTGTTAATTCGATCTGTTGTGCTGCCATTCATGAAAGTCATTCCACGTGGTGTTTTCCAACAGATAACACTCGCCCATTTACCACTGTTATAACCCAACATGCTTTTCAGAGTGTCGACATGTTGGCTTGGATTACTCGATCGGCCCACTGACTTAATTGGTGAAGAACTCACAAGAACAGCTAAAGACTGCGAACAAAGATTTTGTTTGGTTTTCCTTGGCAATTAATGAGAGCAGAGATAACGAAGGCATTGCACAATTACTCATCTGTATCCGTCGAATGACTGTAAATTTTGTCATCACAGAGGAATTACTTGGGCTAGAATCGGTTACTGATACAAGCACTGGTTCAAAATGTTTATCACACACATCCATGCCCGAGGTAGGATTCGAACCTGCGACCGTAGCGGTCGCTCGGCTCCAGACTGTAGCGCCTAGAACCGCGCGGCCACTCCGGCCGGCGAAGCACTGGTCAGGAATTGCTTGAGTGTGCTGTGAATTCTGTGTACAAAAGTGGCTTGTCCTGGAATAAAATGCTAAGCATTACAACAGATGGGACCATAACTTTCTGCAGGAAAAATGTTGGTATAGTTTATAAAAGTAAATTAAAAGTACAAGACACAGACTGTGGTACTTGTCTTTTAATTGCATTTTGCGACAGGAGAGTATTTGTAAAGCTCCATTGGACTTAAAGTACGTGGTATTTGTTGTTGTTTTGGTGTTGTGAACACAATCAGAGCAAGGACACTCCACCACAGACAGTTCAGATCTCTTCTTCATGATGTGGGGGCTGAGTATGAAAACGTAAACGAACGACAGTGTGAGGTGGTTGAGCCTGGGCGAATTTTTCAGAGTCTGGACGCTGCAAAATGACATCCTATTGTTTCTGGACAGGAAGGAGATATCTCATAACTTCGTTACAAAAATAGGATGTGATGAGTGGAGATATGAAATGATCTTAGCAGCTGATATGTTTGAGAAACTGAATGAACTGAATGTGACATTGCACAGAAAGGGTTTGTTTGCACATGAAGTGTGGACGCATGTGAAATCATTCAAAGCAACACTGCATCTATTTGCAAGGCAAGTAGGTCAAAGAAATTTTTGTTGTTTCTCTTTATTAGGAAAACGGAAAATACCTGAATGTGTTTCTGCTAAGATTTGGAGAGTTTGGCGGACAAGTCACAAGAAGATTTTAGGATGTTAAGAAAAATGAACCTCAATTTGCCATTTTATCCCATCACTGTTGATATTGACATCCAGTCTGATCACACTGTGAAACGAATGTTTAATGCTGTGCCATTAGTTGACTTTGTAAAAATCTTTGTCGGCTGAAAAATTTACACGTAAGAAGAAAGTAACTGGGAAAATGTTCCCCACATTTGGGTTTATATATATTTGTGAGTAAAGATTTTTTGCTTGAAGATCAGCAGGAGCAAATATCGATGCTTTTCGACAGACATTAACTTGTAGGCTGTGATGAGAATCTCAACAAGCAGTCTCAATCGTGATTTCAAAAAAATTGTCCAAATGCATGATAGGACATATTTATCTCACTAAACCGGTTGTAGAGATAAATGTGCGTGCAGATTTAAATGATATCAAATCAGCAAAATAAATAAAGTGAATAATACTACCACTATTTTATTTACGTTTGTTGGACAATTTATACTTCTTCTGAAATGTAAAGTTAACTAAAGAATGCTATCATGTTAAAGTACACGACCCTCCGCTAACGTCGACTTCCACAAAGTGGCCACCGAGCCGATACAATTGCACTGTTGATTTAGATGATGAACAGAAACGGGGCGAGCAGTATATATCACGTTGGCTGCGCACGTTTCGTTAGCAGTGACCGTAAAATTACCTTTTTCGGTGATATCCCTATTTTCCACAGCTGTCTCTGTTATTCGTTGTTTGCTGTTTCAGTCATGGATGATAATACTGACTTTTGTTCAAATCTATGCTTACTGATTTTATAGTATTTTCAGTTTGGTCGTCCATCAAAATATCAAAAAAGGTTCAAATGGCTCTAAGCACTATGGGACTTAACATCTGCGGTCATCAGTCCCATAGAACTTAGAACTAATTAAACCTAACTAACCTAGGGATACCACACACATCCATGCTCGAGTCAGGATTCGAATCTACGACCGTAGCAGTCGCGCGATTCCGGACTGGAACGCCTAGAACCGCTCGGCCACCACGGCCGGCACAAAATATCTCTCCGCCAGTAATCATCACTCACTTTTTGACGTGATACATGGTCTTTCTAGTCTTATAATGTCACAGAAGTAATACCTAACGTCACAGTTCCAAAAGGAAACTGACCACGTGGTCTGTAGGTTAGCGTTTTTGGCTAATAACGCTAAGGCCCTGAGCTTGATTCCCACCTGAATATTTTCTATGGTGATAAGGTCTGGAAGGAAACTCCCTCGCCCTTGTGAGGTCAAATGAAATTGACGCACAAGTTGGGGATGTAGAGTTATGTAGAAATGCTTGCACCAAGCTACGTGACACAACGTTTGTTTATTAGCTACTGAACGCATTAGCCGTTATTTTTTGGGTTTAGTGAGAGAGTTGGTTCACGTATTATAAATACGAATCTTAATCTATGCAAGATTCCAGACGGGTTCTATGTGATTCAGGTCTAGATGCTATGGTAGTAGTACAAAGGGACCAATTTTCTTAAGTAACACCGGAAGTTTAGTTTTCCTTGTCTCTACGTATTTTTTATTTTATTTTACATGTAATGTATTCGCAGTTGCGAATACAAACAACCATCTATCGTATAAGGGAATGACGATAGTGAAAATTTGTGCCGTGCCTGGACTCGAACCTGGATTTCCCACTTTACCCAAGAGGTCGACTAGGGTGGTTTTTTTATTTCACTCTTTTATTTTAAAATTTCATTTTTTATATTTTCTTAAATTTCTTCTTAATTTTTGTCATTTTTTCTGAAAGAAAACTTGATAGATAAACATTCCACAGCTCCTGGACTCAAGAGCGGAAACATTTTTTCTCTAAGAAGAACACAATGAGAGAAGGATCGAGAGAAAAAAAAAACCTGAGTCGAAACAAGGCCCCCGGAGTAGACAACATTCCATTAGAACTACTGACGACCTTGGGAGAGCCAGTCATGACAAAACTCTTCCATCTGGTGAGCAAGATGTATGAGACAGGCGAAATACCCTCAGACTTCAAGAAGAATATAAAAATTCCAATCCCAAAGAAAGCAGGTGCTGACAGATGTGAAAATTACCGAACTATCAGTTTAATAAGTCACAGCTGCAAAATACTAAAGCGAATTATTTACAGACGAATGGAAAAACTGGTAGATGCGGACCTCGGGGAGGATCAGTTTGGATTCCGTAGAAATGTTGGAACACGTGAGGCAATACTGACCTTACGACTTATCTTAGAAGAAAGATTAAGAAAAGGCAAACCTACGTTTCTAGCATTTATAGACTTAGAGAAAGCTTTTGACAATGTTGACTGGAATACTCTTTCAAATTCTAAAGGTGGCAGGGGTAAAATACAGGGAGCGAAAGGCTATTTACAATTTGTACAGAAACCAGATGGCAGTCATAAGAGTCGAGGGGCATGAAAAGGAAGCAGTGGTTGGGAAAGGAGTGAGACAGGGTTGTAGCCTCTCCCCGATGTTATTCAATCTGTATATTGAGCAAGCAGTAAAGGAAACAAAAGAAAATTTTGGAGTAGGTATTAACATTCATGGAGAAGAAGTAAAAACTTTGAGGTTCGCCGATGACATTGTAATTCTGTCAGAGACGGCAAAGGACTTGGAAGAGTAGTTGAACGGAATGGACAGTGTCTTGAAAGGAGGGTATAAGATAAACATCAACAAAAGCAAAACGAGGATAATGGAATGTAGTCAAATTAAATCGGGTGATGCTGAGGGAATTAGATTAGGAAATCAGACACTTAAAGAAGTGAAGGAGTTTTGCTATTTCGGGAGCAAAATAACTGATGATGGTCGAAGTAGAGAGGATATAAAATGTAGACTGACAATGGAAAGGAAAGGGTTTCTGAAGAAGAGAAATTTGTTAACATCGAATATAGATTTATGTATCAGGAAGTCGTTTCTGAAAGTATTTGTTTGGAGTGTAGCTATGTTTGGAAGTGAAACATGTACGATAACTAGTTTGGACAAGAAGAGAATAGAAGCTTTCGAAATGTGGTGCTACAGAAGAATACTGAAGATAAGGTGGATAGATCACGTAACTAATGAGGAGGTATTGAATAGGATTGGGGAGAAGAGAAGTTTGTGGCACAACTTGACTAGAAGAAGGGATCGGTTGGTAAAACATGTTTTGAGGCATCAAGGGATCACAAATTTAGCATTGGAGGGCAGCGTGGAGGGTAAAAATCGTAGAGGGAGACCGAGAGATGAGTACACTAAGCAGATTCAGAAGGATGTAGGTTGCAGTAGGTACTGGGAGATGAAGAAGCTTGCACAGGATAGAGTAGCATGGAGAGCTGCATCAAACCAGTCTCAGGACTGAGGACAACAACAACAACAACAACAACAACCCTGTTCCTTGACGATTAAAGACAAGATGCAACATATATCCAAATAAGACACGATAACGTGGGAGCGTGTGCCATTTCCAAAGAGCATTCACCATATATTGGCGAAAAACAAGAAGGTCGGGATTATTGTCACGCCCGACTACATAGTGGGCATAGTGTCGGAGGAGCCATGCGATCAAATTAGTCTTGGTCCGAGGAAAACGGAAAAGTCTGGACACAGAATATCAACCGAGAAAGCAGCTTCAGCTGATCGGGTAAGGAAAGCAAGTTGTCGGCGAAACCAGTGCCAGTGTGGTACTGTATCAGGTTGATGACATGTGTCGCAAAGACCAGTCGGAGTAAGACCTATGCGGTGGAGGCGTTCGTTGTTCGGCATCCCATTGTGAATGACCCTATACCAAGATGAGGCGACTTCCATCGAGAGGATTGGAAGACTAACGTGATACTAATGGCGCGGCCATTCCAACTGCAGAGAGGGATGATTGTACTCCCCAACGAGAAAGCAAGGATCTGGTGGTAAGGTGAGTCTGTGATAAAATGCCAGCTCCCAGAAAACTTATTATTATATGAATTTCAAGTACGTGCCGCAATTTAGAGTTGATCCGGTGAACATCGGCAGGCGGAGTCAGACTGGTCGGTCGAAGACACTTTAATAAGCAAGATGTAATAGAATGAGTTGCTCGAGTATATGTTAAAACGGTACGCCGTATAAACAATACTGAAGCCTTCACTTCGATATTTGGAAGTCCCTAGCCTCCAAGGAGACGGGCTCTTTCAACCACTTCATATCGAAGTAAAAAAATATGACTTTTCCAAAGGAAACGACCGGACATTTGCATCAATTTGAGCGCCATCATTGCGGGGAGCGGGAATATTTCTGCAACATAGTACGCTTTCCTGAAAATGTAGGAATGTAAGATCCGCACTTTGTGAAGAAGACTAAGGGAACGGCCCGCCAGTTGAGTGCACCCATTTTCATCGGACAGCGATCCACTGTAACTCCCAACGATTTGTGGCGAACTACAACAGTTGCCCATGGAATGACAGCGTGTTGAAACTCTGCAATAGTAATAGGGTACATTTCCGTTCATTAATGCAGGCCCCAGAGAGAGAACAAAAGGAATCCAATATGTCCTTCAGCGAGGATATATCATCGACATTACTTATAAATACCAAAACATCATCTCCCTACGCTCGTACAGAGAAGGTTTCTCCTAATATCTTCTAGCCACTTAACTGATCAGCAATACGGCAAAACAGAGGTTCTAAGGACAAGACCAAAAGCGACTTGGAGAGGGAGCTCCCTGCGGTAAGCCCCTTCCGATGGTGATCTGGGGAGTAAGTTGTCCACGACAGATGGGGAATATCAGTAAAAGTGTTGGACAATACCTGACACGCAGTATGATTAAAACCGGTCGCCTAGAGCACCATCATCAAGAAACCGTGACCGACGCGGTCAAATGCCTTACTAAAATCAGTAAAAAGCAAAGCTCCAGAGAAAGATGTCGCTGCAGCCACCGAGACAACGTCGCGGGATTCGGCTACAGAAATCAGGATAGTGCGCCCAGGCACACAGCTTTGGTGGACAGCAAAAAATTTCTCTATCAGTATCGACAAACGGCTATTTGTAATCAAAATAAGGTAGTGTGATCGGCGGAATTCATCAATGTCTGGACGTCCCGTTGTCTTCGGGATTAGAACGATTTTACCAACCATGAAGGGGTCAAGAATCAACCCATCCCTCCACCCGAACCAGTTCATTCACCACTGAGGTAATGGTATCTCCGATAAGAGGCCAAAAAAGTACATAAAATTCCTTAGGAATACCGTCGAGTCCCGGAGATTTTTGCAATGGTGAATCAACAATGAGGTGATATATATCATCGCAAGTAAAGTCGCTTAGAAAGTCATTTAATGAGGGAGTAACCACGCAATCGAGGAGAGGAGTAAACCCATCAGGGACAATCGTATCAGTAGCAGGTTCATCATAAAGGTCGATAAAGTAATTGTAGATCGCTGTGAAAATGTCACGTTGGGATAACAGTATGTGACTATCGGTATGAGTAGGGGACATGAAACATGCTCGATTGCGACGCGTCCGCAACCGGATAAGATGAAATAAGGAGGTCGGTTCATCCTGTAGGAAAGAGCGGGATGTTGATCACACCCTGGGCCCAGCCAGTTGTTGCGTCTTTAACTGAAGAAGTTTCACCTTAACAAGGTGGATATCCATAATCCGTAAGGGGGCTTGTCTGGCACCGTCATAAAGTTTACGCAAGACGGGATAGTAAAATTACTGGATCCAACGGAGATCCTTCGCGCTCTCAGCGCCGTAACGGATTAACGCCTTCCGGAGCAAAGGTTTGACATGCCCTGACCACCATTCCATAAGAGAAGGATAACGGTCCTGCGAACGCAAGATACGGGCCCAAACCTCTCGAACGATAATCCCGAGGGAAGGATCTTTTAAGAGGGATGTGCTCAACATCCAGGGGAGACGATACAGTTTTACTGGTTGTGGCACATGATTTAAAGTTACAGCTGCGGCACAGTGATCAGTGAAGTAAGCAAGTATCACATCTATCGCTAACAGCTGTCCACATAAAGGGCCAGAAAGATAAAAGCGTGAGTGTCGGCTGCTGGAAACAGCTGTAAAATGCATATCCTGACGAGAGTGGGATATTGACAGATCCATTCAAGGTTTATGGCCAGTTTTGAGCTTGATGTACTGCAATATATGTTAATGATGTAATAAACTCAATTACTTGAAAATGGCGTAAAAGGCAGAAACCTGGGTCGTAATTAAATAAACAACAATACATTCGAATGACGGTTTGTCCATTTAAAAATTTTTGTATGACTGTTTCTCAGCAACATCAGAAATTTTTTTTATGTACAACGTTATTTCATAATGTACTTTTACAAGACATTCAACATTCCTACACGGAGAGCTACATAAAAACTAAGATAACTTTCTAATATTGTAAAATATGCCAAATAGACGTTTCTGTTCTATGAAAAATACTCTACCACTTGACCATGTATATTAAAATTTACAAATAAACAGTACCAACGGAAAACAACAATTACTTTTACTTCCTGAAAAATTATGAAGTTGTTTGAAACTGTGGTATACAACCTTCTTCGAGGGAGGTCTTCATTTTCAATGTTGTTTCGTCTATCAGGCACAGGGTGCCATACGTACATCTAATCCAGTGAAAGATGTTGTACCTATTTGTCACTAATTTGTTAACAGTTCTACATGTTTCATAAATATGTTTGCTATGGTTACTTCATTTTGGAAATGTAATTCATTATTGAATAGAAAATAGTTATGTTCTGTTATTAGCTCTAGCAGCTTGACTGTTTCGTTGATTTATTCACGTGGGAGTGTACAAACTAGAACCATTACTCTTAGCCACCTCCCCCCCTCCACTACTCACATTTCTATTTAGAGTCTAACACATATTCACTAATTTACACTCGCTGAAAAATGCCGTCCCTATTACTGAACAAAATGCATTCACGTGTTGGTAGCACTTACAATCTACACAGAAAACGAATGAATAAACATAAACACTGTGGTGTGTGCTGCACACATGGAACTACAATACTGTAAGTCTTCTGAAGTTTTTGCAGAAGTGAGATGAAGTGGAAAAGACATCAGCACAGCTTGAGAAATTTGGAAATTTTGTGGTAAGTTTCTATGGGACCAAGCTGTTGAGATTATCGGTCCCTAGGCTTACACACTACTTAATCTAACTTAAACTAACTTACGCTAAGGACAACACACATATCCATGCCCAAGGGAGGACTCGAACCTCCGCCGGGGAGCAGCTTGAGAGAATGTGGTTTGAAAAACGAGAAAAACTGCCAAACGTGTATGTGTAACCAATTTTCATTTGACCTTTCGTCTAACAAGGAAGGAAAAAGCCGTGGTTTGCAGAATATTTAAACGACAGGCAAGATGCAGTCAGTATATTGTACTCTCCCTAATTTTACAGCGAAATACTGTTTTTACCTATAAATAACAACATTTATAGGCATATTATGTATCCATATTTCTACAATGATCACAGAAGGTACTTTATAAGTAAAAAGAAAAAGCATGTGGCGTAAAGTACAGTTTATTTTTTGGGGTAAGCTTAAGATGGAATAACCAAAAACAACTGGTTATAACTGCTGCTGCTTAAAATAGCCATGCACACTAAAACAAAAGAGAATAATGATTTTTAAAAGAAGAATTTTTTATGTTAGGTTTACAGAAATGCTAAAAAAAGATAGGGTATGAGAAAGAAAGTGATGTCAGTAATCGGTTATAATGATTTATGAACACTGCACCACGCATTTAGCCTTGTTCTTCATTTATGATACTGTCTTAGCATTAGCGTCCATCTGAATGCTTCGCACAGGACACACAGGTATGCACTGATAGATTCGTCCAAACAGACGACAACTTCAGACTTCAACATTTACAACCTTCCACGTTCTTTTACATGAGACTTTAGTGTCTTGTGTTGCCCACACTAAATGCATGACAAATCTGCGTTGCGATTGTGTTTAATGTACCTTAGTTGAAAGTAGCTGTCATAAAAGATATTAAAAGTCTGTATAAATGCAGTGCATATATTCATAATTTATCCACTTCCTTTTACACAGCCGGCCGCTGTGGCCGAGCGGTTCTAGGCGCTTCAGTCTGGAACAGGGCTGCTGCTACGGACGCAAGTTAGAATCCTGCCTCGGGCATGGATGTGTGTGGTGTCCTTAGTTTAGTTATGTTTAAGTAGTTCTAAGTCTACGGAACTGATGACCTCAGACGTTAAGTCACATAGTGCTTAGAGCGTTTGTATTTTACACACTGTTTTTATTTTTTCAGCAACGATTGTCAAAATTGTGATTTCTGTTTGAGTAGATAGATTTTTTTTTCAAACTACCCTATATGTAGTTCTTCCGGCTGTCCATCCAGACTATCGATTCCTATTCCGGTGCATAATACTTGTGCGCGGCTCGTTGACACTGTGGGTAGGTACTAGCCTACAAATCCAAAGCTTCAGACATCTTTCATCTTTTGCAATAATTTGTTGAGTAAAATGCGTCAAGTTGCTGTTTGGTTTTTGACTCTATATTTGCCAGCATATCCCGATATAACTGGCTGGATGAAACAGTTCTGAGATGTGATGGAGGCGACAATATACCACCCCCAATAATGTCACCCCTCGTAAAGCACTGCGGTGTTAAATAAATTTTCTGGTTGAGGGAAGTTTTAATTTTCTTATTTACACTCCTGGAAATGGAAAAAAGAACACATTGACACCGGTGTGTCAGACCCACCATTCTTGCTCCGGACACTGCGAGAGGGCTGTACAAGCAATGACCACACGCACGGCACAGCGGACACACCAGGAACTGCGGTGTTGGCCGTCGAATGGCGCTAGCTGCGCTGCATTTGTGCACCGCCGCCGTCCGTGTCAGCCAGTTTGCCGTGGCATACGGAGCTCCATCGCAGTCTTTAACACTGTAGCATGCCGCGACAGCGTGGACGTGAACCGTATGTGCAGTTGAAGGACTTTGAGCGAGTGCGTAAAGTGGGCATGCGGGAGGCCGGGTGGACGTACCGCCGAATTGCTCAACACGTGGGGCGTGAGGTCTCCACAGTACATCGATGTTGTCGCCAGTGGTCGGCAGAAGGTGCACGTGCCCGTCGACCTGAGACCGGACCGCAGCGACGCACGGATGCTCGCCAAGACCGTAGGATCCTACGCAGTGCCGTAGGGGACCGCACCGCCACTTCCCAGCAAATTAGGGACACTGTTGCTCCTGGGGTATCGGCGAGGACCATTCGCAACCGTCTCCATGAAGCTGGGCTACGGTCCCGCACACCGTTAGGCCGCCTTCCGCTCACGCCCCAACATCGTGCAGCCCGCCTCCAGTGGTGTCGCGACAGGCGTGAATGGAGGGACGAATGGAGACGTGTCGTCTTCAGCGATGAGAGTCGCTTCTGCCTTGGTGCCAATGATGGTCGTTTGCGTGTTTGGCGCCGTGCAGGTGAGCGCCACAATCAGGACTGCATACGACCGAGGCACACAGGGCCAACACCTGGCATCATGGTGTGGGGAGCGATCTCCTACACTGGCCGTACACCTCTGGTGATCGTCGAGGGGACATTGAATAGTGCACGGTACATCCAAACCGTCATCGAACCCATCGTTCTATCATTCCTAGACCGGCAAGGGAACTTGCTGTTCCAACAGGACAATGCACGTCCGCATGTATCCCGTGCCACCCAACATGCTCTAGAAGGTGTAAGTCAACTACCCTGGCCAGCAAGATCTCCGGATCTGTCCCCCATTGAGCATGTTTGGGACTGGATGAAGCATCGTCTCACGCGGTCTGCACGTCCAGCACGAACGCTGGTCCAACTGAGGCGCCAGGTGGAAATGGCATGGCAAGCCGTTCCACAGGACTACATCCAGCATCGCTACGATCGTCTCCATGGGAGAATAGCAGCCTGCATTGGTGCGAAAGGTGGATATACACTATACTAGTGCCGACATTGTGCATGCTCTGTTGCCTGTGTCTATGTGCCTGTGGTTCTGTCAGTGTGATCATGTGATGTATCTGACCCCAGGAATGTGTCAATAAAGTTTCCCCTTCCTGGGACAATGAATTCACGGTGTTCTTATTTCAATTTCCAGGAGTGTATTTCAGCGACCGTGCTGACAAAGATAGGTGCTGAAATATTGTGCAGAAAAATGGAATCTTCATGCCAGCTGGGCAAATGGAAATCTTGTACATTCTCATAGTTCGCTGCCAAATCCCATTCGTCTTTCTGGAGGTGAGTCATCGTCGGCCGCATCGGCTGTGAGATGATGGCTGTGCGTTTGAGATAACTGATAATGGCTGCCTCGGGAAGATCTAAGTTCTTACCATTGTGTTCATTGTGTAGTACTACCAAATAGTAGTTTGTCGTGTTGAAAATATGTTTATTTCATGATTTGCAATGGCTTCTTCTTCGAAGTTCTTAGATCTAAAGGCATTCGTGCATTCCTGAAAACAGATTTTGAAACTTTTACCTGTTTTCCTGACATAGTAGGCGAGGTAATTGATGCGTGCTATTTTTCATAATCTACTGTTATTGAATTATTGCGTTTTGAGATACTGTTTCTGTTTGCCGTTTAATGAATATCCTGCCTTATTATTAGAGGAGAATGTACTTGTTATGTTATTTTTTAAACATGTTAGGAATTTTTGGTGAAATGGGTCCTAGTTATTGGGTGCCAGGATATATTTTCTCTTCTTTATTAATATGACAATTTTCGTTTCATTTGTGTGTAATTGAGAGAGTGTATATTATCTACTGTTTCAGCTGTGTAGCCACTGTTCAGAGAAACATCTTTTATTGTTAGTTTCTGTTTTAACGCTGTATTCTTCTAAGCTGAGTGTGCTGTGTGTAGCGTGGTACTATATGTCGCATATTTCTATGCTGTTGGACAGCATGATGAGTTGATTATTGTTATCTCTGTGTGTATGTTCTGTGCATATGATGAACTTATGTTTTTGTTCGAGGTTGGTAATTCGGAGGTCAACGTAATTTATGATTTTGTTGATTTCATTCTCTACTGTGAATTTTATATTTTTGTGGATAGAATTGTCTATTTTATGCCATAATATATTAGTAATGTATCATCAGCATGTCCTCAGTAATATACTTGGTTACTTTTGAGCCTATTGTTATCTTTAAACAATTATTTTCTAAGTGTTTAAGAATAAGTCTGTCAGGAAGCTTGATCTACTACTGCCTATGGCAAGCCCCTCTTTCTTCTAGTAAATCCTCCCATTAAAAGTAGAGTAATTATGAGACAACAAAAGTTGTACCATTTCAAAGTACTGAATTACATTTTCCGAAACTGTTTCACTGAAGACGAATGAAGAATGGTTCGTCCTTTCGATCATCGCATGAGCAGTGAAATTACGAGGGTTGGAACTTAAATAGTGGCAACTATTTATTCACAACCGATAAAAAAGAGTTACATGTTCGCACCTGTTATTGTCCTTCAAAGTATTCAGCAGCGTTGTGTAGAACCCGCTGCCAGCGACGTGGAAGGCGTAGTATACCGTTAGCAGAGCCTGTTCTTTTGATGGTGCGAATGGAGCGGTCTACTGCCTGCCTCATCTCTGGAACAGTTCTGAAGCGAATGCCACGAAGTGATTCCTTCATCTTCGGAATCAAGTGAAAGTCATAAGGACTTAAGTCCTTATGGTGGATGTTACAGCACTTCCCAGTCCCATCGACCGAACAGAGCAGCCACAGCTTGCGCTGTATGCGCCCAATCATTGTCGTGATGGGTGGGTAGCGCAGAAAGTGGCGCCGCTTCTTTCGCAAAGCTGGTCGCAGGTGACGCTCCAAAAACGAACAGTAATACTGTGCATTGACGGTCTGCCGTGGAGGAACGTAATGCGTTAGGATAACACCATCACAGTCGTACATGAGCATCACCATAACTTTCACCATACTGCGGCTCTGACGCACTTTCGACTTTCGCGGCCACCCATAATGACTCCATTCGTTGGATTGGCGTTTCAATTTTGTCTCGTACGATGTGGCCCATGCCTCTTCCAGAAAGCCTCTCCTTCGCGCGCACAGCGCTCCAAGTGCGCCTGAGCAGCGTTGTAACGCACCCATTTATGCATTTTCGTCAAGTCACGCGAAATCCATCGTGATACATTTTTTCGCATGCCCAGGCGTTCCTTCAGGATGCGAAAATGGTTCAAATGGCCCTGAGCACTATGGGACTTAATTTCTGAGGTCATCAGTCCCATAGAACTTAGAACTACATAAACCTAACTAACCTAAGGACATCACACACATCCATGCCCGAGGCAGGATTCGAACCTGCGACCGTAGCGGTCGCGCGGTTCCAGACTGTAGCGCCTAGAACCGCTCGGCCACCTCAGCCGGCTTCAGGATGCGAAGCCCAGTCGTATGGGCTAATCCGGTTTCGTGGGCGAGCTCACGAATCGTATGGCGTCGATCACCGTCCCCTTACGCGGCAACAGCATACACTTCTTCTTCAGAGACGCTAGGGCAACCTGCTCGATGCATGTCTGCCACAGTTTTCCGACCTTCGTTGAAGACTTACGCAATATGACACTGTTCTGTGCGGCAATTCCGAATCCCCGCATGCATCTAGACGACCTTGATGACACTGTCGTGTTGTATGGCCTCTGGCATATTCAGTCTTGATCCAACTCCGTCGTTCCTGTTTCGAAAACATAGTGACACCGTTACGTTAGACCGCTCGCTCACAAGTGATTGTGTTTTCCTCGATTGTGTGCACGCCGGTGGCATGGGACGGGCGAGTCCATTTGCTCGGAGGTAAGGTAGGTGTGTCAACAACGTGTGCTACCAGCAACAATAGTAGATTCCTTTGCATAGTGTCTCCACAGCAGTGTTGCTACTATGTAAGTTCCAACCTACGTACAAAGCACTGAAGCGACAAACAATAGTTTAGCTCGATTTTTCTGTGATAGTGATAGACAATGTCGTGACGGTTGCAGATGTTGCTGCTGGCCATTCAACCACCAAGGGCAATGCTGATTAAGATGTCGCGACAACCCCTCTCCCTCGACAGCCGCAACTGCCGATGTCTATACCGGACATCAGTCGATATTCGCGTCAGGATTGCAGTATGTCAGTTGGGCTTATAAGCCAATACACAGTGTAGGTTGCGGCAGATTCACAAAGGATAAAGGTTTATGCTGTTGTAGAAATTCTGCCGTTCTTTTCCCAATGATTGGTGTGGGTCTGCACGTAGTAGAAATAGTCTACAGAGGCTTTTCACGGAGATCACACTAACGTTGTGTTTTATTTGAGTCTTGAACGTGCCGACTAATCACTCCACTCCTCTGCCAGATTGTGAGTGAAAAGGTGTACAGTTACGAGCACTGTGCCTCGACACGGAACATGGAGCAGATGTCTGTGGTAGTTCCACCTGCTGTTCTGCATACTGAGTACAAGGGTAGACCAACTGCTCTTTTCTAACAAAAGAACGACACGGTAATAGGATTTTTATAATGTCTTACGTTTATTGTATTTGAAGTTCAGAATTCAATTATACCTCATCCAAAGCAGTCCGATGCGACTCTAAAAAACACTCGAGGAAATCGATTTCGAAGTTTTCCGACCATTCTTAGTACTCCAACATAAGGTGGCGTTCTGCCGATAAGCGGTGTGGCTGCGTACGACACTGCTCTCCTGAAGCGCGCGTGTGTGTGTGTGTGTGTGGGGGGGGGGGGGGGGGGGGGGGGGGACTGGGTTTAAATCCTGCCGGAATCAGATTTTTAAACAAAGATGGATGTGCTATGGTAATTTACGTGAAGAGTAAAATACAAAAAGATACAAAAATTAATTTGTAATTTTTTAAAAATCATACAGTCTTGATTAACAACCTTCTATAAAATATCGGCAATCAACAATTTTTTTTGCGATAAAAACTGGATTTTTGTGTGACATACATAATGAGAAATAAGGTGTACATTTTCACAAAAATGAAAATTACATTCGTTTATTTGCATATATAAGACGAATTTTGTATTTAAATGACGTAGGTATTGAAACTGAACGCAAAAGAAAACGAAAAAAATGACCGAAACGTTACTCAATTCAGCGATTACCAGTCTCGTGGGCTTTATCTATTCTACACAACACGGAGATGTTCGCAGAACATGGACTTTTGTTTAAAAACTTGATTCCACCTGGAATCTAACCTAGCTTCCCTCCCCCCCCCCCCCCCCCCCTTCAAACATACACCCCCACAGCCAGCGAGTCACACTGCTACTCGAAAAATGTGTACCTTTTTCAAGCGTGTTAAACATGGTTGGAAAACTGCAAAGTCTATTTTCTCAAGAATTTTTTAGAGTTGAATCAAACTGCTTTTGGAGAGGTATATTTGAGTTCGGAATTTGACGTACAATAAATAAAATTACAAAAATCCGATTTCCGTGTTTTCATCTTGTAAGTCGATATCCATCCACTACACACGTAATGCCTGGCATGACCCTTTATACAGATGATACCCAGTGACCTCTTTCTAAGAGTTTGAGTATCATGACTCAGAAACCATACAGATTGATCACGCGTTGGTCATCCTTTTCTTTGGTTAGACTTATCAATTGTGGTATTAATATATTTACTATGTAAAAATGGCCTGTTATCAGCTCTATTAATAGAAAGTGAACCACAGTCTTCATTCGAACATTTTGTCTTTGAGATTTTAGGATGTTTTATGTTTGTCTGTTGCAAGAAGAATAGTCACTAATATTCATTATCTGACCAAAGCTATCAAGACACTACTGTGTAATTTGGAATTGACCGCTATGTGCCACGAGAGACAGATCTGCCAGTGTAAAAGGAAAAAGGGGAGTGTTGTGCTGTCAGTAGTGAAGCGTTAAGTGTCGGTCAGGAGACCTCAGTGACTTCGAACGTCAATAATCATTAGACGTCACCTCAGAAACAAATCCATCCGGGAAATTTCAACGTTTCTAAAGCTGCCCAAGTCGGCTGTTGCTGATGTGATTGTGAAGTGGAAGGAACAGCCACAGATAAATCAAGACCAGGCAGACGTCATGCATTGGTGGACAGGGATAATCGAACATTACATTATAAAAAATCGCATTAAATCAGCGGAAGGAACCACTTGTGAGTTTAAAAGTGCTACCACCAGTCCATCCAGCACAATGGCAGTGCGCAGGGAGGTGTTAAGCGACGCCACTGGACAGTGGATGACTGGAAAGAGGTGATTTGAAGTGATGAATCACTGTGGCACTCGGATAGAAGGATATGGGTTTGGCGAATACTTGGAGAACGTGACGTCATGCGTAGGGCCAACAGTGAAGTACGGAGGATGTGGTGTTACGGTCTGGGAATGGTCCGCTTATTGCGCTTAACAAAATGCTAAATTCAGGAAGACATGGACACATTTTGGAGCACTGTATACTGCTTATAGTAGAGGAACAGTTCGGAGACACTGATTTCTGGTACCAGCATGACAATGCACCCTATCATGAAGCAGCATCTGTGGGGCAATTTTTTGTGGACAATAAAAACCTTGGAATTGGCTGGCCTGGCCATAGTCCCGACCTGAACCCAATGGAACACCTTTGGAATGCGGTGGGACATCAGCTTCGCTCTGCAGTCCAGTGTCCATCACTACCTTCCCTAGTTTCGGCTCTAGCGGAATTATGGGCTGCCATTTCGCCACAGACATGATGACACCTCACTGAAAGTGTCCTCAGCAGAGTTCAAGCCCTTATAAGGGCGAAAGGTGGATTAGGTTAATACCGAGCTGGTATCCACATTTCGTCTCAGTTACAAGACTGCAAACATTTAGAAAAACGTTCGCATACTTTCACACGGGATAATATTATAACATTTGGCGCAGACGGTTGGGGTACACAAAATATCCGTCCTGGGTGAGGGGTGAGGCTAGGAGTGAGAGTAGTGTAACTGTTTAGGGCTTTTATGTGTTCTTGTTTTTCTTAACTAAACTGAACTGGTTTCCTGTTCTTAAAGTTACGTGTGTTGAATGTGAACCTGAACAATGCAAGTGGTGAGATTACATAAACGCTCTCTGATAAAAAGAGCTCCCAGATCCAACTGAAATTGAGTACGCTGTGGCCGAGCTGTTCTAGGCGCTTCAGTCCGGAACCGCGCTGCTTCAACGGTCGCAGGTTCAAATCCTCCCTCGGGCATGGATGTGTGTGATGTCCTTAGGTTAGTTCTAAGTCTAGGGGACTGATGACCTCAGATGTTAAGTCCTATAGTGCTTAGAGCCATTTGAACCATTTTTGAAACTGTATAACTATATCGCAATTAAAGTTTACCAAAAATAATTACAAAACGTAAAACTGTATCCTGAAGAAGCTGTTCTGTGAGAGTCAGTGCTGTGCAGTGCAGTGAACAGTGCTACAATGCGTGGCGTCACAGTGCGTGACTTGCAGTTCCGATTCACAAAACTAGCAGAATGAAAACTGTACACAAAATCACAAACCGAGTTTTGAAAGAATAAATGACCACAATACTTCTATAAAATTCCCTGTACATTTACGAGCCAAAATTGACTACATACAATTCCAAACATTAAATGATACACACGTTAATGTGACACTGCACTCGAAGAATGTCTCACAAAGTAAATGAGACCTGAACTAAATTTTACCTAAACTGAACCCGATAATAATTTTGAAATGCGAAGCTTAACTATAAATGATCTCGTAGTGTCCTAACCGTGATACTGAGCTAGCCTTAACAAATTTTCATGTTACTTGTGACAGAGGAAATTCGATACCTCTCCGTAAGTGATGAAAATAAGAATGCAGCGCATCAGGAAACCAGCAAAGGAAAAACATTGTCAAATGCAAAGCCAGGGAAGAACGGCTACTCTAAGCACATTGATTTAACTTTTGTGCAACTGTGTTCCGCTCAGTGCAGTGCGGCGACGGACTATTAGAAAATAATACTTTCTTGAGAAGACAGCGATAGAAACTCGACTTATTAAATGATCGAAAGAGACTGTTGTTGTTGTTGTGGTCTTCAGTCCTGAGACTGGTTTGATGCAGCTCTCCATGCTACTCTATCCTGTGCAAGCTTCCTCATCTCCCAATACTTACTGCAACATACATCCTCCTGAATCTGCTTAGTTTTGTCATCTCTTGGTCTCCCTCTACGATTTTTACCCTCCACGCTGCCCTCCAATACTAAATTTGTGATCCCTTGATGCCTCAGAACATGTCCTACCAACCGATCCCTTCTTCTGGTCAAGTTGTGCCACAAGCTTCTCTTCTCCCCAATCCTGTTCAATACTTCCTCATTAGTTATGTGATCTACCCATCTAATCTTCAGCATTCTTCTGTAGCACCACATTTCGAAAGCTTCTATTCTCTTCTTGTCCAAACTATTTATCGTCCATGTTTCACTTCCATACATGGCTACACTCCATACAAATACTTTCAGAAATGACTTTCTGACACTTAAGTCTATACTCGAAGTTAACAAATTTCTCTTCTTCAGAAACGCTTTCCTATTCAAAAACTGTACTTCGAAACTGTGATTCCTTAACAATTACAACCATCCTCATAAAAATTACTTCCTATCAGAAAAATATTGCTCCACCAAGAGACTAGTTACTGAAATAGTAAAGGAGTAGTGCATCTATAGCTCCTTGTGCAAGTCCTGTTTAGTTTGTTTGGTTTGTGGGGCGCTCAACTGCGTGGTTATCAGTACCCGTACACAAGTCCCAATTATTACACAGTCCAATCTAGCCACTGTCACGAATGATGATGAAATGATGAGGACAAACACAAACACCCAGTTTCCGGCAATCCATGTGAACAAATATTTTTACTTGGACTCGTCTCGACAGTCAAAGCAACTAATCTGAACTAATAAGTATTTGTCTTTTTCAAAATGATGATAACTTAACCGCGATCAAACACTTCACACTTCTCAAAGCGATCTTTACAAAATCATATTTACAAAATTCAACATCCTCTGTATTTGTATCAATGCGCTCAGACCGCACACTAGCGTATGCAACACCCGACTCTCTCACTTACCGATAGAGGTACTCAGGGTACCCTCCGCTACACACCGTCAGGTGGCTTGCGGAGTAAGGATGTAGATGTAGATGTAGATGTAGATACTTCTCACCGAATGCTATTGGCAACGACAATGCTACTGACGACCAAAGATTAAACTGCCTGTAGTCAGAAACGCCGTGGCGTAATATGTTGACTACTCAAGACTTTCTGTTTGAAAAATATCCAGTGAACAGCTATCAAGTATGACGTATCGAATGAAACGAGAGCTCACATCACTTCCTTTGAATACCAAAAATAAGCTAGAAACCTTACAGCAGAAAGAGCATCTGACTACCATCTATCACTCACATTGGCACAACCGGAAATTAACAAATTAACCTGCCAGTCCAGTGAAGATACGGGATAAAGGCCAGGAAAAAGAAGAAAAATATATGTATTTTTACGCACTTATGTGGTTTACTTTCAATCGCATTCCTTATTAAAGTGAACTGCAGTGCATCATAGCCTGAACTGGCGATTCCGGAATTTGATTTTCTTGAGCTAAGACGTTAGTCTTTCGTTAGTTCCGATAGGTATTTTCCACAAAAGAGATCGCTTAAATAACATATCTATGACGGACTTGTTTTTGCTGTCGAGCACTGAAATGTGCTTATCAATTGCAGGCGCTATCATGTGCATGTACCCTATGGGCCAAGCATAGTTAACAGCAACTTGAAATAATACTTTTATTTATAAAACTTTTTACGTGTGTTACTTTCCAAAGCAGACTATTGCTGTTTTCTATTTTGTATACTGACAAGTAGGTAACGCATGGTGTTGTTAATTCATTTGTAATACCAAATTGCCGGTAGGAGGATGGTCACTCAGGAATAGGAAGGTTATCAGTCTGACGGAGTCTTCGCAGACGATTCTGCTGTTGATTTGACGGTACTTAAATCTCTTCACGTAATTCTGGATAAGACAAGATGAATACAAAGACAAAATTTGTAAATGGACTCATTTCTTCGTAAGACAGAATAAGAATGGACAAGCAAATATAGCTGGTCAGCACGATAAATGGAGGTCTTTCTCACTCAACTTCGCATGCGGCACAGCCCTAAGACGAGTGGCTTTTTGCACCAGCGAGAATACACTCTAAAGTGGAGTAGCATAAGGGCTGTTGTAACTAGGAAAACTCAGGCTCTCACCTATATCCAGCTCTGTAATAAAAGTTTACACTATTTCCTAATTTCTTTTGAACATGACAGCATTCATTTTGTGCATTCTGCAGACTCTTTCTGAAATTACAAAAATTACTTCGGAAAGGTAAGGTATTTCCAAATGCAAAAAAAAAAAAAAAAACCATTCCAAGCTGCAACATGGTGATATACTTAGGAACAATTATTCTACTGAAATCTGAAAGTGCTGCAGTTGAGAAAAATCTTGTAAGAAATACATTTAATAATGCATCTATTTAATTATTACTCTATTAGCCTACATACCAATGTAGATGTGTTACTACGGCCTCCCGTCGGGTAGACCGTTCGCCGGTTGCAAGTCTTTCGATTTGACGCCACTTCGGCGACTTGCGCGACGATGGGGATGAAATGATGATGATTAGGACAACACAAAACCCAGTCCCTGAGCGGAGGAAATCTCCGACCCAGCCAGGAGTCGAACCCGGGCCCTTAGGACTGACATTCTGTCGCACTGACCACTCAGCTACCGGGCGCGGACTACCTACCAATAATCAGATAACTCGAAGCATTTATATTTTTATACATACTAGTTTACAATTTTTTCAGACAACTTTCAAAGAATAAAGTGGGCTTCGAAGGTGAGGAGTTCTGGAGCATTACAAGCTATTCTTCACACTGGAAACTGCTAGAAGTCTAGCTGACGCAGATGGGCTTCCCGTCTCACCAGCTTTAAGGGAAACGTTCCCGCCAGGTAACGGCGTCAAGTCAAGGACTGCTGATAACAACAAATCCGTCACGGTTTTTAAGTCTACAGGTAGGCCCACAGGTCAAAGAAGTAATTAGAAGGCCCTTTCCCGTGGCGATGAACCGGAGGCCGTGTACCCGATCCCCCACACCGTGGGAAAGTACCGCTCCTAGCACAGGACCAGTCGCGCTTCTGTTTTCCCTGTCTGCTTGTTTACTCACTGCTTCATCTCGCCTTCTGTCGGGGTTGCTTTAGATTTCTTCGTTATCGAGTAATTGTGTATGGCAGAATTCCGAGGTAAACTTTCTTTACGTACAGGACGCCATTTTGTCATTGTCTGTGTATTAAAACCATTACAATATTTGTGAATATATTACTTTAGTTCTGATTATTTTACCAATTACTCAAATGTCTCCTTCCCCCCGAGAAAAAAATCCGGCGTCCACCTCTGCCCCTAACGTATGACGACGGAATTTGCTAAGTGCCTCTCCCTTATGGATTAATGAGTTTCACCTAACTTAACCTATACAGAGTGTTACAAAAAGGTACGGCCAAACTTTCAGAAAACATTCCCCACACACAAATGAAGACAAGATGTTATGTGGTTATGTGGACATGTGTCCGGAAACGCTTAATTTCCATGTTAGAGCTCATTTTAGTTTCGCCAGTATGTACTGTACTTCCTCGATTCACCGCCAGTTGGCCCAATTGAAGGAAGGTAATGTTGACTTCGGTGCTTGTGTTGACATGTGACTCAATGCTCTACAGTACTAGCATCAAGCACATCATCAGTACATAGCATCAACAAGTTAGTGTTCATCACGAACGTGGTTTTGCAGTCAGTGCAATGTTTACAAATGCGGAGTTGGCAGATGCCCATTTGATGTATGGACTAGCACGGGGCAATGGCCGTGGCGCGGTACGTTTGTATCGAGACAGGTTTCCAGAACGAAGGTGTCCCGACAGGAAGACGTTCGAAGCAATTGATCGGGGTCTTAGGGAGCACGGGACATTCCAGCCTATGACTTGCGACTGGGGAAGACCTAGAACGACGAGGACACCTGCAATGAACGAGGCAATTCTTCGTGCAGTTGACGATAACCCTAATGTCAGCGTCAGAGAAGTTGCTTCTGTACAAGGTAACGTTGACCACGTCACTGTATGGAGAGTGCTACGGGAGAGCAAGTTGTTTCCGTACCATGTACAGCGTGTGCAGGCACTATCAGCAGCTGATTGGCCTCCACGGGTACACTTTTGCGAATGGTTCATCCAACAATGTGTCAATCCTCATTTCAGTGCAAATTTTCTCTTTACGGAAGAGGCTTCATTCCTACGAGATCCAATTGTATATTTTCAAAATCAACATGTGTGGTCTGACGAGCATCCGCACGCAATTGTGCAATCAAGTCATCAACACAGATTTTCTGTGAACGTGTGGGCAGGCATTGTTGGTGATGTCTTGATTGGGGCCCATGTTCTTCCACCTACGCTCAATGGAGCACGTTATCATGATTTCATACGGAATACTCTACCTGTGCTGCTAGAACATGTGCCTTTATAAGTACGACACAACATGTGGTTCATGCACGATGGAGCTCGTGCACATTTCAGTCGAAGTGTTCGTACGCTTCTCAACAACAGATTCGGTGACCGATGGATTGGTAGAGGCGGACAAATTCCATGGCCCCCACGCTCTCCTGACCTCAACCCACTTCACTTTCATTTATGGGGGCATTTGAAAGCTCTTGTCTACGCAACCCCGGTACCAAATGTAGAGACTCTTCGTGCTCGTATTGTGGACGGCTGTGATACAATACGCCATTCTCCAGGGCTGCAACAGCGCATCAGGGATTCCATGCGACGGAGGGTGGATGCATGTATCCTCGCTAACAGAGGACATTTTGAACATTTCCTGTAACAAAGTGTTTGAAGTCACGCAGGTACTTTCTGTTGCTGTGTGTTTCCATTCCATGATTAATGTGATTTGAAGAGAAGTAATAAAATGAGCTCTAACATGGAAAGAAAGCGTTTCCGGACACATGTCCACATAACATATGTTCTTTCTTTGTGTGTGAGGAATGTTTCCTGAAAGTTTGGCCGTACCTTTTTGTAACACCATGTATATTGCGAATAGGAGTGGACCTAAGGTCTATCTAACTGCAGCAAATATATTTTTTTCTATACACATAAACTGCATCACTGTGCTCATTAGAAGCGAAAGAAATTTAAATGTATTTGAAGACAGAAGCAATCACAAAATATAAAATAAGTTTTACGAAAACGTTTCACCTGCTCGTGGAAATACAAACAATTGCAGACCGAATACATTTTCTTCATAACTTATCAGCCCGCATATCGTGGTCGTGCGGTAGCGTTCTCGCTTCCCACGCCTGGGTTCCTGGTTTCGATTCCCGGCGGGGTCAGGGATTTTCTCTGCCTCGTGATGGCTGGGTGTTGTGTGATGTCCTTAGGTTAGTTAGGTTTAAGTAATTCTAAGTTCTAGGGGACTGATGACCATAGATGTTAAGTCCCATAGTGCTCAGAGCCATTTGAACCATAACTTATCAGCGCTTTGCTCGCTAAAGTAATGAATCAACGTAAGCCATTGTTTAACATTAATTGTTACTTTGGCAGGGCGATTGCTTGAAGAAAATGAATTAGTTGAGAGGTCATTCATTTGTCAGCACGACTGGACTTCTTTTTAGTAAGAAGGTCAAGTCAGAAAACGAGAGAGCAGGAGAATCGCCATCTACTCTTAAGAGTTCCATCTCCAAGATGTAATGATTATGGTGTTTATTGTTCTGATGCTGCAGTTGAGAAACCTGGAAAAGTCGGGCCTAGCTTTGTTTCTACATGTAGTAACGCAAACGTACCGCAGTAACAGTTTGATCTTCCAGATTCATCAGATACAGGATGTCACATGCGTCAGTGTGACATACGAGCACGAACAAAAACATGGAAATATGATGTGGGAAATCCGTTAGCATTCAGACAGCTTCCAGTCGTCTCGAACTGGATAAGGAAAGGTCCTGTATGCTTGCCAGGGCATTCTTATACCATTCCTCCTGCAAAATAGTGGCAAAGTTAGGTAACTAGGATGGAGGATGAAGAGGAACACTCTAAAGTAGACCACAGGGGCTCAATAATGTTGCTCTGTGTTGGCCAGAGGAGATGCGACAGTGCTCACGAAACCAGTTCTGGAAGATGTCAACTGCGTGAAGAAGTGCCCTGGCGTCTTGGAACACAGCGTCAGAACTGGTGAGCAAACGTTGTACCATACGATGGACCTGTTTAGCCAAAACGGTCACATAATCCTTGACAGTAATGAGAGCTAGCAGCAACATTCATCTATTGCCCCATAGCTTTATGGTTTTGGTGCCACATTTTCCAGTTTAGGGCATTCGCATCACTGATTACCGGTTTTGGAATTCCAACTACCTAGCAATTCCATGCAAATGGAGCTGTCTTCGTGTGCTTTCGGTGCTGACAGGGTTAGCGTGTGCGACAGTCAATTCTGATGTGACCTGCAGCTGTCATCCCCTTCTTTTTCGTCACAGTCCTCCTCAATGACCGTCCGCCATGATCCCTGAACACACTCTTTCGATCGTGTTGTGACTTAGCTACCTACGTCACGGAATCGCAGACCATATGAGCACAAATAATTTGTCCACTTGAATGTAATGAGCTCCGACATAATACGCTCTCAGTTATACAGAACACTGTTCTGACCATGCCAGCAGGCCGCGGTGGCCGAGCAGGTTCGAATCCTGCCTCGGGCATGGATGTGTGTGAAGTCCTTAGGTTAGTTAGGTTTAAGTAGTTCTAAGTTCTAGGGGACTGGTGACCTCCGATGTTAAGTCCCATAGTGCTCAGAGCCATTTGAACCATTTTTTGACCATGACAGGTACTTGCAACGTGCTGAGGACATCATACAGGTGCCATTCGTGGTCAGATAAAACAGCGTAACCTCCACGATTGACTAGCATCTGCATTTACGTTCAAGCATGCATTTCTCGCGGTTTTTTTCCCCATTTTTATCCAACCCCTGTGGATGATTACCCTAAGGCTATCCTACTAGAGCGACACCGGACATCTCCTTCTGAATATGAATTTCCTTCAAAAATGGCCCTGAGCACTATGGGACTTAACATCTATGGTTATAAGTCCCCTAGAACTTAGAACTACGTAAACCTAACTAACCTAAGGAGAGCACACAACACCCAGTCTCACGAGGCAGAGAAAATCCCTGACCCCGCCGGGAATCGAACCCACGAACCCGGGCGCGTGAAGCGAGAACGCTGTCGCACGACCACGAGCTGCTGGCAGAAGTTCCTTAGTGTGTCGTTATCAAAAGAGAGAAAAGTGAAAAGTATTTGTTAAGACATCACATTCGAAAAAATTCCAGTTGCTTGTAATGCCACATGATGATAAAAGGCTTTACCGCAAATATTGAGCTGTTGCAACCGCAAGCTCTAGCGGTGGTTTTCAGGCGAATACGCCTTTAATGCGACTGATCAGAGAATCTTTGAGAACCTTGACAATTTGCTTGGAGAATGGGGAACCCTTTTCACCAGAGGTACAAATATCATCAATTGGCTGTCAAGGCTGGCAAGAACTCCTTAATTTTCATCATCCTGAACTCATCGTTGCTAAGGAGGTTTGTTCACAGAGAGACGCTCAAGTTAAAATAGAACAGAAAACGGTTGCGTCCAATTACCAGCAGCATAATCGCCTATGTCCATTAAATTACACTACTGGCCATTAAAATTGCTACACCAAGGAGAAATGCAGATGATAAACGGGTATGCATTGGACAAATATATTATACTAGAATGGAAATGTGATTACATTTTCACGCAATTTGGGTGCATAGATATCAGTGCCCAGAAGAAACACCTCTGGCCGTAATAACGGCCTTGATAAGCCTGGACATCAAGTCAAACAGACCTTGGATGGCGTGTACATGCAGCTTCAACACGATACCACAGTTCATCAAGAGTAGTGACTGGCGTATTGTGACGAGCCAGTTGTTCGGCCACCATTGACCAGACGTTTTCAATTGGTGACAGATCTGGAGAATGTGCTGGCCAGGGCAGCAGTCAAACATTTTCTATATCCATAAAGGCCCGTACAGGACCTGCAACATGCGGTCGTGCATTATCCTGCTGAAATGGAGGGTTTCGCAGGGACCGAATGAAGGGTAGAGCCACGGGTCGTAACACATCTGAAATGTAACGTCCACTGTTCAAAGTGCCGCCAATGCGAACAAGAGGTGTTCGAGACGTGTAATCAATGGCACCCCATACCATCACGCCGTGTGGTACGCCTGTATGGCTATGACGAATACACGCTTCCAATGTGCGTTCACCGCGATGTCACCAAACACGGATGCGACCATCATGATACTGTAAACAGAACGTGGATTCATCCGAAAAATGACGTTTTGCCATTCGTGCACCCAGGTTCGTCGTTGAGTACACCATCGCAGGCGCTCCTGTCTGTGATGCAGCGTCAAATGTAATTGCAGCCATCGTCTCCTAGCTGATAGTCCATGCTGCTGCAAGCGTCGTCCAACTGTTCGTGCAGATGGTTGTTGTCTTGCACACGTCCCCATCTGTTGACTCAGGGATAGAGACGTTGCTGCACGATCCGTTTCAGCCATACGGATAAGATGCCTGTCATATCGACTGCTGGTGTTACGAGGCCGTTGGGAGCGAGCACGGCGTTTCGTATTACCCTCCTGAACCCACCGATACCATATTCTGCTAACAGTCATTGGATCTCGACCAACGCGAGCAGCGATGTCGCGATACGATAAACCGCAATCGCGATAGGCTACAATCCGACCTTTATCAAAGTTGGAAACGTGGTGGTACGCAGTTATCCTCCTTACACGAGGCATCACAACAGCGTTTCACCAGGCAACGCCGGTCAACTGTTGTTTGTGTATGAGAAATCGGTTGGAAACTTTCCTCATGTCAGCACGTTGTAGGTGTCGCCACCGGTGCCAACCTTGTGTGAATGCTCTGAAAAGCTAATCATTTGCATATCACAGCATCTTCTTCCTGTCGGTTAAATTTCGCGTCTGTAGCACGTCATCTTCGTGGTGTAGCAATTATAATAGCCGGTAGTGTATTTGCGTTGCCGAAGAGATTACGGGATTTGTACCAAAGAAATACAAAAAGTGGTACTCATGGTTATTAGACAGAAAACGTAGCATTTAGCAATCATGGGAATTTCAGTGATGTTTTGCTCCTCGGAACTAATTTGAGTGATTCAAATCTATGTTGTCATTTAGAAAAGAACTCTTGGAATGTCACATACATCAGCCAAACTGCGCAAGGACAACTCGTTGACGTATGCATAGAAAAATTCAAGGCAACTTTTATCTAGAGTTAGAGAAGCAAATTTTTCCACTATGTTTGTCGCAACCAGCTATATTTCTGATATTATACAGCTCAGATTATCTGTCCGTTACCTTCACGAAGAAATTCAATGGAAAGGTATTACTATATTTTGTCATATTTATGAGAAGATTAGTCCCAAAGATACAAATGAAGACCGTCGACTAACTGGATTTGCTCTTGTTCGTATAGTTAAAGAGCCTTGTTGATACGAAAATTTGTATTGGAACTCACACGACAGCTATTTATTTATGGTTTATAGGTCGAGAAGTGTCAGTCAAGAGCTTACCAAGACAGCCATTCACGCAAAACATTTCCCTTGTGTCAATCATTTAGTGAACAATTGTCTCGCAAATTCTTCCAGGATCACTATTTATCACAAAGCACTGATAACAAGGATGAAGATCGTAGCATTTGCTAAAGCCTCTGCAAACAGATGCAGCGTTTTTAAAGAAGTGGTTGCGAGAATAGCAATGCAGGGAATCTGCGACACACATTGGGTGGAGAGACATGACTCTCATCTGGGGTTTGAATGTGACAGTTTGTTGAAGATATGCAACGTCGTCTATGACTGTGACGTAATAGCAAAACGAAGTAATCGCGAAAGCGTTACAGAGATGATAGATAAACTCCAGTGGAAGACTCTGCAGGAGAGACGCTCAGTAGCTCGGTACGGGCTTTTGTTGAAGCTTCGAGGACATACCTTCACCGAAGAGTCAAGCAGTATATTGATCCCTCCTACGTATATCTCGCGAAGAGACCATGAGGATAAAATCAGAGAGATTAGAGTCCACAAAGAAGCATACCGACAATCCTTCTTTCCACGAACAATACGAGACTGGAATAGAAGGGAGAACCGATAGAGGTACTCAGGGTACCCTCCGCCACACACCGTCAGGTGGTTTGCGGAGTATGGATGTAGATGTAGTACGTAGACCAGTCAATGCCTTTGGCAGGGTTCACGCAGCCCTGAATTCATTCTCTCAGCTGTCTGTTTGAGTGACTATTAGGTATGCTATGAAGTATACCACTCTTTTTTTCTTTCCTTTTTCTCATCTTTTAGTACACAAATTATTACCTTTATTCATACTATAGAGGTAACTGCGTCACTCAGCTGTTTTATTTAATCATCAACTACGGATTTAAAGAGAGCATTGAATGCTATGAAGGACACCATAGGCGTTCTAGAACAGAAGAAAGATATGGAGTCGGTTTTCCGACAGTTGTTCTTAAAGCTCAAGAAGTCACTGAGCAATTGTAAGTGGATAAGAAAGTATCACGTATTGTTTCTCGTCATATAAATCGAGAAAATCACCGAAGGAGAGCCTTTGCCCAGGTGTGATGAATGTTTTCAATTTAAGGATTTTTCTGCTGCGTACATCTTACGGCGAAGAAAACATTGCTATTGCGAAAGAAACACCGGAGGTGTACAAGCCGCTTCTGGGTGCTTCTATTTCATCTGTAGTACAAGAAATTAAACTGCCAGTCGCTGGGTGGAAGTGCACGTCGCGGCTGGTCTTAAAATTCCAGAGTCTATGCTTGATATCGGGATATGCGACAGTGAAATGCGTCCTTGCATTAGAAGGAATCTAAAATTTTTATCCACGCTATCAGTTAATGTTATAATAGCAGAACGAGCGTTCTCAACCCTTCGTCGCCTCAGTACTTGGCTTGGGGAAGAACGACTGACTGGTCTTGCTTTATTGCACATCCACTGGATTATTAACATAGATGCAGTTATCACGAGATTTGCAAAGATTAAGAAGTGACGGCCTGAGTTTGTCTTGTGAATTGTGTATATTAGTGTAATAAAATATGTCATATTCTCTGATACTATTTGTATTAATATTACAATCCCATGAAGCTTTGGCAAATTATATTTGCTCGGTGGGACGGGGGGGGGGGGGGGGCTGGAAGGGGAGAGGAGGAAGCATGGAGAACTAGAATAAATGTAGCCAACACACTAAAAAGGGGTTACTTTCATTCCCTCTTCGTCCACATCTTGCACCGAAGAATACATTGTAATTGTGAAAGAAATAGCAGAGGTGTGCAAGCAATTTGTGGGTGTTTCTATTTCGTTTGTAATACGAGAATTCAAACTCCCTCTTCTCCTGAAGAGAGATGTCAGTGATAAAACGTTTAGAAAATCATCCTAAATCACTAACAATTTTGGACCTCTGTAATAGAAGCCTGGATTTGTTCCTACTTCCGTTTCAAATTACAAGGTGGTGTACGACCAACGAAGTGTAACTGACGGACATCGCATTGTACAACTAGTTTTAAAATTTTATAGTATTTTAATCGGCATAAAAGTCTGAAAGTGAATAATTGACAATAGCTATAAACTGCCTTTAATGCGTTACACAGCACTTAAATGTGCAGAATCAAAAATATTTACAAATGCTAAACTCAACCTCATGTCTCACAATAACAGGAGCAGCAAAAAATGCCAGAATCTGCTTATGGCAGTCTGTAACACACACTCCTCCTTATGATTCTAAGCTCGCTCACACCGACCAGGAAATATCATGTTTCCATTGGTACACTATTCTCAAGGTGCAACACACTCCCATGCAGAATACAGTGCGCCACATTTTACTTGACCGTGTTTTCTTTTCAGACAAGAGGGCAACGGCTCATTTGCTCACAGATTTCCCTAGTATTATAAGAACGAGACGAATCTGGTACGACTTTTAAGATTCAGTGAAACATGCGACATGCTCCTTAAAATAATAGGGAGGATTTTTTGATGTATTTTTATCAGGGTTGCTGGCTCATCCCTGTTCTTTTAAAGCGTTCAGCTTGCCACACTTCCGTTTGTGGCTATTTTAGCTTCTTTCTCGTGTTATATATGTTTTAATTGTACATTTTTGAAAATTTGACTGAATGTGCAGGAATTTAAAGCGTGCGCAATAGTGCTAAATGCAATTTTAAATACTTATTATCTTTCACTTCTGTGTAATGTTTTATACGTTTTAACCACATTAATTTTTTCTTATTTTAGTCAGGGTGCTAATGACCTTGTCGTTACACACATACACACACACACACACACACACACACACACACACAGTGGAAGGGTGTCGTCCAAATGGATGGTGGAAGGATGAGTATTAGGCAGAGAAGAGCATTCAGTCCTTTCTGTAGCCCCTTGGCAAACAATATGCTTCAAAATGTGTCGTACATAAAATATCCAAATCCTGATTCGGCGATTCTTTTTACCAGATACGCCAATAAAGAGAAGTACATCTAGAGAGCAAAGGCGGCTCGCTAACAGTAGGAGGCGCCTGTGGTCGCGTGCTGTTTCGCCAAGCTGCCGACAGAGTCCTCTGGCATGCAGCAGCGCTGCACACTGCAACGGACGAACACTTCCTGCTCGTTTAGAACGAACGCGCAGTGTCGTGCCTGAGATCTACACCACCTTAAAGCTAGAACCGCTGATACCTCGACATGCCTAGAGCCGCGCTTGGGTCACTAATGACCCGAGTATCTTTTCCCTTGTACTATGCTGTATTAGTGGGTTATGAATCCATTCTTTGTACTCCTGTAAATTTTATTATGAAATCAACAAAAATAAAGTAGATTTTTACAAATTATCTTTTATTATTTTGAAAAAAGCACACGCATTTTCTGGGTGCCTTTACTGGCTACCATCACATAATGAGCACAAATAATAATATTTGTTCAGACAATTTACTTGCACATATGACACTTTACAAATTATTTGTTTCGTTCACAATTAGACTTAATAAGGCAACGTGTCCGCTATTCTCGTCAACGAATGTGTTCGGGTGTGTCGGGGGTAGTGGTCTTGTTGGTAGCTGTGTAATTTTCAGCAACCTCCTCCCCCACTGCAGTATGAAGTCTCAATGTTTCAACTTTTTCCCATTTAGAGCATTGCACAATACGCAGGCATTTATACCAGCCAAATACAGCAAGTTGTGAAATGTGTGAACAGGCCAACGTCTTGATGGTGCTTTGACAGAGTATTTGTGAGCTATTTGATCGACCACGTCCACTACATACACACAGCCGTCGTTATGCAATGTAACTGTATTTGGCTTCTTTTCAAACCATCTTCAGTTTTAACATAACGATGCATAGTGCAGAAAATCAGAAGATTCTTGTGGCTCTTTCCCTGGTAAACTGCCAGTATAGTATCATTCTTCTTCAACAACACTTTGTTGTATAATACTTCTTTTGCCCTTTTGATACACACTGGACTTTCCGTGCGAGACCGATTTATGGTGCTCACTACACTTGTAACATTTGCTTTCAAGATTTCCAGGAGAGCCGAGGTGGTGAACAAATTGCCACAGGTGACATTTCTTCCTTTACTGAGGTCAGGTTGTACCAAATTTTTCTCGACAAACCCGCCAAGACGCTCGTCACTCGGCCAGGTGTCAATCTTTCCACTGCAAGGGAAAGCATTCACATTGTATTTGGAGTCTTTAAGTACTGACATCCAATACCTTTGCCTGTATTTGTCCCGTTGTGAGGCCATGAACTGGGTGAATCTGCAACAGCAGTTTGAAGGGTGGCCGAGCGGTTCTAGGCGCTACAGTCTGGAGTCGCGCGACCGCTACGGTCGCAGGTTAGAATCCTGCCTCGGGCATGGATGTGTGTGATGTCTTTAGTTTAGTTAGGTTTAAGTAGTTCTAAGTTCTAGGCGACTGATGACCTCAGAAGTTAAGTCTCATAGTGCTCAGAGCCATTTGAATCAAGTTTGAAGGAAAAAGCTGTATGTCGATTGTCATATATGGACCTGGTACGTAGCTACATTGTGCGTTCGCAGTGAACTCATACCAAATTTCTGATACCATAGCAAACTTGTCTTCTTTTGTCGTTCTGATTTTGTGGATCTAATGTCAAACCTGAAGTCACGCATTATCTCTCTGAACCCTCACGAACCGTTGTTGACTTCACAAAATGATTTCTCCACTTCATTGCCCATAATGAGTCTATTTCTAAGTTCTTCACTCATATAGCACCATGGGCGTAGGACATAGCTATAAAAGCTTCCAGATCTTCAACGTTCGTAGTACAGTCATCTGAACCCAGTACTCGACGTGCTTTGGTCTCAGTGCATTTTGCAATGTGTTTCAGTTTATGTCCGTTATCATAAGGTGCCAAGCACTGCAGCAGGTCTCAGTCACGTTTCATTTTGCGTGCGGTTATGGTCCTGCATGGTCTTTGTAAATATTCCGCCACTGGTAACTGAGTGGTCGGCGTGACGGAATGTCATTCCTAACGGACCGGGTTCGATTCCCGGTTACGTCGAAGACGTTCTCCGCTCAGGGATTAGGTGTTGTGTTGTCCTTATCATCATCATTTCATCTCCATCGACACGCAAGTCGCCGAAGTGGCGTCAACTCGGTAGACCTGCACCAGGCGAACGGTCTACCCGACGGGAGGCCCTAGCCACAAAGCACTTCCATTTCTACTTGAACAGTCACCTATAATTCCCACTTTCCAGGTCGTTCCATATTTTGATACAATATTTCTACCTGAAGGAAAATGAAATAGTCCAGAACTTTGTCATTTCGTTGTCCACGATGCCCACGGCCATGGCCGGCCGTTGTGGCCGAGCGGTTCTAGGCGCTACAGTCTGGAACCGCGCGACCGATACGGTCGCAGTTTCGAATTCTGCCTCGGGCATGGATGTGAGTGATGTCCTTAGGTTAGTTAGGTTTAAGTAGTTCTAAGTTCTAGGGGACTGATGACCTCAGAAGTTAAGTCCCATAGTGCTCAAAGCCACGTTTGCCCACGGCCATGAGTTGACCTGGCAGTAATACTAGTTATTAGTATTAGAAATCGTATTGGTATCCAATATCTTGTGGAATACTAGAACAAATAACACGCTTTCATAAATGTAATGTAAGATCTCTAAAAACTCAAGAAACCAACAACCTATAAACATAAGTGTTGCAATTAAAATCTGTGTCTCTGCAGCACATACATAAACAGTAATTATTATAAAAACAAACACACAAACATGCATACCTTCCTTATCAATATTCAGTAGAACATATTGAGAAGTAACATCATCTTCTGATGAAAAATCTGGAACTACAGGCGAGGGTTATTCTTCCTCAGATGAGGACTTCAGCAGCTCGCCCTCAGACTAATGAGTCACAATCTCATTTAGCGCATTTCTGTTCGTAGACGTTTGGCCATAATAAATTTGTATGTTGCAAGTAATGTTTAAAAAAGTTAGAATGCACTACTAAAACCGTATTTCATGCAACAAAACACTGGCTGCTCACTACTTGCATACACAGTCAGACGTGTTTCAATCTGCTCTCCCTCTCCTCCCCTGGGAAAACTGCAACATCGTCAGGCAGTGAGATAAATGGGAGTTTTGGGATTGTTGACCAAACACAATCTAATAATAAGCATGAAGCCACACGAATAATGCAGTTGTTATAGCGGCTACAGTAGAGGGGTCAGAACTGACCCATCCGCGGTTCTAGGTGAATCTTCATTTTCTCTTTTAAGGTTTTCCCGTAAAGTGTAAATCTAAGTATAATCGCTAATTACTTCCTTTAATAAAAAGTGAATTCAACACTCTAGGCATTAATGCAAGAGAGTGACAAACGAAAGAATTAAGAAACAGCGGCAGTTCTAGTGTTACAATGCTACTACTACTGCTATTATTATTAGGGCGCCAACATCTAATCATGGTTTTAAAGGAAATGTTCAACATCAGACCATTATTTTAAGGGAGATTTAGTCACAGTAAGTCTCAACTGCGTTTTCTTGTAATGGGTGATACAGACAAACGTCCATATATTTTGAAGAGGAGTACTTCAATAGCTATATTTAATGCATCACACGTACGTTTTGTTGCCTTACGGAATATGTGATTTGAGCATTTGGTTTCACCAACTGTTTTTTGTTTTCTTGGCACAGTTTGAACACAGAATTATGCTTCCCGTAATTTACATTTGAGTTATCTGCACAGTATGCAGTGAGATTATTTACAACTTAATTATGAAACTTCAGCAAAGAATTAATCAGACTGTGAACATCAATATTTGTCTCATCAACCTGTTCAGTGAAGTCTCTGAGCCTGTTTCGTATTATGTATTCACTCTTAAAATACATTACAATTAGAGGGAACATCTTTCTATTTTTGTGCCGAGAAGCATCATTTGCAATAGAGAAGAAGTTGCTTGATTTCGCTGGATCTTTCAAGATATCTTTGAGGTTCTGAATACTTTTTGGAGCCAAAATCTTTTTCACAAGTACTTCTGCTTTAGTTCGACCACATGTCATCATCTACACCAAATTAGAATCATGGAAGACATCCTACGATAATATATTTCCTTGGTTCATACTTCTGTAGCTGATATTATGTTTGACAGTATAATAACCTATTGCTACCTAACCTGTAACGTTTTTTATATACTTACTGCCATTATCAAAATATCTGAGTAAATTTGGGGATGCCTTCACTTCTCTTTCGTTCTCATTATAAACTTGTATAGAATAATGTTGGGTGCAGTCGGAATCACCCCTATGAGCGATGCTGAAGTCGCGCTTACAGAGCGCACAGTGAGCTTGTGTAAGGCAGTTAAGAAGTAAATAATGAAAAAATGTGTTTAAATCTGAACGTCCCTATAAGCCACTTTCGCGAGCCCTTATTACTTCCGTGCCTTATTTATACCACAGCTGCCGTCGGTTCGAGGCAAGCGCGTTTGTTGATTGCCAGTACTGACCGAGAAACAAGTAAACATACTCCTCTCACGACCCCTTCTAGACGCGTAGGCTACGTCATTTTTTCTCCGCTCCTCGATTTGCCTTGAGCCAAATCGTCATATTTCCGCAGAACCACGAACAGGAAAATAGACTTTATCGACAATAGTCTTCTTATTTAGCTAGTGCCTTTGTCCCGGATTTTGCGCAGGGTCGGCACGGTTAAAGTCGGATTTGGCATGGTTAATTTTAAGGGGTGGCCGGATGCCCTTCCTATCACCACCCCATACCCCCTGGGACAGAATGAGGTACCCCTGCTGTCTGCGTCTAGCGTAAACCATGAAATGTCTGCGAGGCGTGTAACTGTCGACAGTAGCGTCGATTATTAAAGGAAAATATTTCGAGATTTTTCGGTAGGGGAATTTGAACTATCGATAGCACTTCACGGGGTTAATACTGATAACAGTGATTCCTGACGAAACATACGGGAGAAAGAGGCGGTCGATAAGGGAGCCGAGAGGATTAAAGAAAAACTGCTGTGATAACGGAGATCCCGGGAAATACGGGAGAGTTGGTCACCCTAGCTACTGTACACTCGAAGCCTGAAAAGATCGCATTGGTGTAGCAATTTTTAGTGTTTTCCATTAGTAGAGTACTGCCTCATTAACATGCTACTAACTATAAAGGACCCACAATGAATTATATGTGAAAATGTGTGTGAAATCTTATGGGAGTTAACTGCTAAGGTCATTAGTACCTAAGCTTACACACTACTTAACCTAAATTATCCTAAGGACGAACACACACACACATGCCCGAGGGAGGACTCGAACCTCCGCCGGGACCAGCCGCACAGTCCATGACTGCAGCGCCTCAGACCGAATGAATTATATGCACTCACACTATCCTTTCTGCGTGTAACCAAGCCAGGTGGTATAGTGGTTAGCACACTGAACTCTCATTCGAGAGTACGATGGTTCAAATCAGTGTCTGTCCATACAGGTTTCAGTTTTCCGTGATTTCTCTAAATCGCTCGAGGCAAGTGCAGCGTGGTTACTTTGAAAGGGCACGGCCGATTTCCTTCCCCATCCTTGAACCATTCCGAGTTTGTGCTCCGTCTCTAATGACCTCGATGTTCTACGGGACGTTACACCCCAATTTTCCTTCCCTTCTATGCGTGCAATAAAACCTGTTTACACTATCTGGCAGTGTAACGTTTAATAGAAATTCACATCATGTTGTAAATGTGTTCCTGTACACTACGTATAGCGATAAGCCGGCCGGAGTGGCCGTGCGGTTCTAGGCGCTACAGTCTGGAACCGAGCGACCGCTACGGTCGCAAGTTCGAATCCTGCCTCGGGCATGGATGTGTGTGATGTCCTTAGGTTAGTTAGGTTTAATTAGTTCTAAGTTCTAGGCGACTGATGACCTCAGAAGTTAAGTCGCATAGTGCTCAGAGCCATTTGAAGCCTTTTTTTTTTTATAGCTACAATGGGCACAAGCCCAGCATTCTAAAATGTTTCCTGCCGGCCGCTGTGACCGAGCGATTCTAGGCGCTTTAGTCTGGAATCGCGCGACCACTACGGACGCAGGTTCGAATCCAGCCTTGGGCATGGATGTGTGTGATGTCCTTAGGTTAGTTAGGTTTAAGTAGTTCTAAGTTCTAGGGGACTGATGACCTCAGATGTTGAGTCCCATAGAGCTCAGAGCCATTTGAACCATAAAATATTTCCTGTAAGTTGTGTTTCATAGTTCCCAAACATTTGAAGAACGACATAATTAGCTACCGACACTGTCTTGAAAGCATATATTGTCAAAACTAAGCTCACCAGACAAAAAAATAGTCACACCTACAGAAATCATTACAAGCATAGTTTAATATTAATACTGCTGCTGGACTTGATAACCGCGTGTATTCGGTTAGGAAGCGCGTCCACAAGGTTATTGAGGTACGTTGCTTCTAGGTTAAGCCACTCATTAAGGATTTGGTAGTGCAATTCCACCAAATTGTGAGGATGCTGATGTCGACGTCTTACCCTCTGTTCTAACATGTGCCACAGATTTTCTGTGCGGTTCAAGTAAGGTGATTTTGCAGGCGAATCAAGATGTAATAGAGTGGGACAGTGTTCATAAAACCAGTCACGTATTCTTCCAGTGCGATGAACTCGGTGGTTGTCTCTTTATCTACCTGTATGAGCAGTGGCCCCTTGCAAGGTGACCGACTCCACATGTTCACTGAATTCAGGACTCGTCGCAGTGTTCTCTTGGACCTTCATTCACTGCCTGCAGTTCCTGTCGGATTTGGATGCGATTTTAATTCCGTGAAACGAGTCTCCGGACCCTCTCGACCAGGAGCTTATTTCGACCACAAATCTGACGCCGGTACCATGGCGACGTGCATTACACCACTGCTTGTAGACACGCTGAATAGCCCGTCGCGAAACACCAACAAATCCAGCAACTTCATACACTGCGTGGCCGTGAGCATGGCCAAACAGGATTGCTCCTTTCTGACACTCTGTTACGTCCTTGCATCTAACTGTCTGCGTACGATGTTCGCTTGAAACACAAATGCGTCACACGTATATAGAAGCAGTGCGCGCAAGGTTGAGCACGTGACTCGATCGCCGCGCCACCTGCAAAGGTTTTAGGGATTCGTCTGTGCGTGCTCACTTGGACGACTCATTTTCTGTCCGGTGATCTTAGTTTAGATCAAAACATCAACTTCAGTCAACCTACACATACAGCGAAACACATGACTTACCATTATCCAGAAAGGTTGTAAGAATAAGTTTCTAATGTTAAGAACACACATGCAGGACTCCACGTGTAAACAGATGTCAGCCGATTCAGCTGTTAGTTTCGGTGCGACTCTGGCAACCACCTTATACGTTTGACAGGCTTGTTACTATTATGTCGTTTGCAATTGCTGACGCTACGACTCAAATATATAAGACAACAGGCAGTACATCACCACGTGCTATGTTTCCACCTGCATGTTTCTTTTACGTTTTTTAACTCATCTACATCTACGTGATTACTCTGCTATTCACAATAAAGTGCCTGGCAGAGGGTTCAATGAACCACCTTCAAGCTGTCTCTCTACCGTTCCACACTCGAAAGTCACGCGGGAAAAACGAGCACTTAAATTTTTCTGTGCGAGCCCTGATTTCTCTTATTTTATCGTGATGATCATTTCTCCTTATGTAGGTGGGTGCCAAGAGAATGTTTTCGCAATCGGAGGAGAAAATTTCATGAGAAGATCCCGTCGCAACGAAAGATGACTTTGTTTTAATGACTGCCACTCCAATTCACGTATCATGTCTGTGACACTTTCTTCCCTATTTCGCGATAATACAAAACGAGCTGCCCTTCGCCGGCCAGAGTGGCCGAGCGGTTCTAGGTGCTACAGTCTGGAACCGCGCGACCGCTACGGTCGCAGGTTCAAATCCTGCCTCGGACATGGATGTGTGTGATGTCCTTAGATTAGTTAGGTTTAAGAAGTTCTAAGTTCTAGGGGACTGATGACCTCAGAAATTAAGTCCCATAGTGCTCAGAGTCATTTGAACCATTTTTCGAGTTGCCCTTCTTTGTACTTTTTCGATGTCATCCGTCAGTCAAACCTGATGCGGATCCCACACCGCACAGCAATACTCCAGAATAGGGCGGACGAACGTAGTGTAAGCAGTCTCTTTAGTAGACCTGTTGTACCTTCTAAGTGTTCTGCCAATGAATCGCAGTCTTTGGTTTGCTCTACCCACAACATTATCTATGTGATCGTTCCAATTTAGTTTATTTGTAATTGTAATTCCCTAGTATTTAGGTGAATTTACAGCCTTCAGATTTGTGTGAGTTATCGCGTAATCGAAATTTAGCTGATTTCTTTTAGTACTCATGTGAATAACTTCACACTTTTCCTTATTCAGGGTCAATTGCCACTAATCGCATCATACAGATATCTTATCTAAATCATTCTACAAGTCAAAGAAAACTTACTTGTAAACGAGTGACATAGCGATAATTTTCATCTGTATTTTTGACATCGCGAACTTACATGTATAACTTTTCAGGTAATGTCAAATTATTTCTTTAAGGACCGAGTAAAGATGCCCTTTTGTGAAACTAGTCTCGACACTGAAGAGTATATCGATGCATAAGATATTTTGTGATTTAAAAGAGACGTCCTTACAAAATTGTTAAGGGTTTTGTGGCTATTTGTTGACAAATTCTCCGTTGACTTCTACCTCGTGTTCTTTGGCCGACGATTTTTTGATGGTTTTTATGGTGTTTCGTCAGCTCGAGTGCCTAGCATTGTCGAAGTTTCACTCTCTGGTACTGGCGGTGGAGAAAATTCATCAAAAAAACGTCACCCGAAGAACCCGAGACAGAATCCGAGAGGCAATTAGTCAGTGAGGTTCTTCTCGGCACTCTGGTTGAGAAAACGAAACAGTCAAAAAACGACGCTAATATTAAGAGACACGTTTATAGCATGTGATGTTGCTCAGATTCCATCATATCCTACATGTCCGTCAACTGGTCTAACTACTAATTGTTGCATAATTATTTGAGCAGGAAGTAAAATAAATTGTTATACAAGAATAACTGGCAAAACTGTCATTATGTTTCATATTTAATGTCGTTTTTGCTGTGGCCTTCAATCGGAAAACTGGTTTGCTGCAGTGCTCCACGTTCGTTTATCCTGTGAAAACATCTTCACCTCTGCATAACTACGACATCCTACATCCATCTGAACGTGCTTGCTGTACTTAAATGCGTCTCGCTAGTCGTGACAGTGTGATGGTAGTCCGTCCGTCGTATGGTCTCGATGGAACTTGCTGCTATTCGAGAGGAGTAGGCAATGTACCGGTACTGTGTTTCACCCTCTCCTTTCCCTTCGTCCATAACAACACGAACGCAACACTGAACTGTACAAGCACTCATCACAAGACACAGACACCTACTCGACTCGTCATAACAAGTCAGAGGAAGGCAATGACAAACCACATCCGTTAGGGCGTTGCTACGAGCAACTCCCCTACACTCACTCTCTGAGTATGAGACCACTCTGATTTTTCTTTGTACATCCATATTTCAATTGGATGAAGGCGGGACACAGCTGGTATAATTTTTTTTATTAAAAATGAAACTCCTTCAGCTGTACTTAAGATTTTATATTTAGTTGGCTACTAGTTTCGATGTTGCATCAACGCCATCTCCAGGCCCTATATAACAACACCATACATAAAACAAACAATGTGAGACATAAGTAGTCTGTGAGCTAGTGTACAAAATAAATATAATAAATATATTATAAACATATTATATATATATATATATATATATATATAGGATGAATTCATTAAAAGTAGTTGGATTTCGTTCATTTTCACTAAGATGCAATTTACCTTGACATTTACAATTTTTATTGTACAAAAAGTACAAATGATGTTAAATATACACGGTTATTTCCGTTATAGATCAATATCAGACATTAGAATAAAATGGGGTGTATATAAGTCTAAGTGACATGCCATTACTCAGAGATAATAATAAAGGAATGAAACAGTACTAGAATTGTGTTAAAAACGAATAATAATACCCTAAAAACTCTTCTTTGTGTGTACAATGTAACTAAAAGGAAGGAAAATATGTATTGCCAATCAGACCTTACATATGTGCACTAGCTCACAGACTACTGATGTCTCACATTGTTTGTTTTATGTATGGTGTTGTTATATAAGGCCTGAAGATGGCGTTGACGCAATGTCGAAACTAGTAGCCAAGTAAATATAAAATCTTAAGTACAGCTGAAGGAGTTTCATTTTTAATAAAAAAAATTATACCAGCTGTCTGTAGACAAGCCTTATCCCCATCATCAATTTTTACTCCATGAACAAACTGACTATTCACAGCAGAAATACTCCGACTGTTGCACACCTTTGACTAAAGATAAACACATCGGATAAAATGTTAGTCATCGTAGAAAGAACATAGTGATCGCTTTGAAGCTCCTTCAAAATTACATCCAGAAAATTCGAAGTGTATCGTGAGGAACAAAATGAGGATAGGAACCTGTGTCCGGAGACGCCATCGGACGATGCTAAACAGCGTGGTGGCCATACACTGAGGTGACAGAAGTCTTGGAGTACCTCCTTCCATCATGTCGGACTCCCTTTTTCCCGGTGTAGTGCAGCAAATCGACGTAGTATGGACTCGAAAAGTTGTTGGAAGTCCCCTGCAGAAATATTGAGCCATGCTTCCTCTATTCCATCCATATTTGCAAAAGGTGTTACTTGTGCAGGTGTTTTTGCACGAATTGACCTCTCGATTATGTCCCATATGTGTTTTATGAGATTCCTGTTGGGCAACTCGGGTGGCCAAATAATTTGCTCGAACTGTCCACAATGGTCTTCAGGTCAATCACGAACAACTGTGGCCCAGTGACATGGGGCATAAAAAATCGTTGTTCGGGAACACGAGGTCAATGGCTGCAAATGGTTTCAAAATAGCCGAAAACAACCATTTCCAGTCAATGACAGATTCAAATGGACCAGAGTAGCCAGTCCATTCCATGTAAACACAGCCCACACCATTAGGGAGCCACCACCAGCTTGCACAGTACCTTGTTGACAACTTGGGTCCATGGCTTCGTGGGGTCCGCACCAAATCGGACCCTACTATTAGCTCTTACCAACAGAAATCGGGATTCATCTGAGCAGGCCACGGTTTTCCAGTCGTCAAGGGTCCAACCTACATGGTCACGAGCCAAGGAGAGGTTCTGCAGGAGATGTGCTATTAGGAAACACACTCACGTCGGTCGTCTGTTGCCATAGCCTATTGATGCCAAATTTCGCCGCATTGTCCTAACGGATACGTTCGTCGTACGTCTCATATTTATGTCTGCGGTTATTTCAGGCGGTGTTGCGTATCTGTTAGCTCTGGCAACTGTACACAATCGCCGCTGATGTCGGTCGTCACTTGAATGCCGCCTGTCGCAGCATTGCTCGTGGTGAGTAGTAATGCCTGAAATTTGGTATTCTCGGCACACTCTTGACACTGTGGATCTCGGAATATTGAATTTCCTAACGATTTTTGAAATGGAATGCCCCATATATCTAGCGAAAAGTACCATTCCACATTCAAAGTCTGCAATTGCCGTAGTGCGGTCATAATCACATCGGAAACTTTTTCGCATGAACCACCTGAGTACAAATGACGGCTCCGCCAATGCACTGCCGTTTTATACCTTGTGTCGGCGATACTACCGCCACCTGCATAAGGTTATCGCATGACTTTTGTCACTCCAGTCTGTAATTCTTCTTATTCTTTGCAAGCGTCAGGAGGAACATGAGACGCAGTGTCCACACTAGTAAGTATTGAAATTTTGGTATCACTGAAAATTGTGGAAGACATGGTTGTTGGTAAAGAAGCAATAACATTTCTCAGGCTGGTGTATGTCTCCGAATGACTAAAAGTAGACGCTATCCAGGTTTTTATTCTTAATTTTTTTTAGCATTAGCTACCCAATGGGTTCCAGGTCCTCCTGCAACATCTACACTGAAAAGCCAAAGAAACTGGTATATAATATCGTGTAGGGCCCCAGTGAGTGCGGTAACACGACGTGGCATGGACTTGATTAATGTCTGAAGCGGTGCTGGAGGGAACTGACACCATGAATCCTGCAGGGCTGGAGATCTCTTCTGAACAGCACGTTGCAAGGCACCTCAGATATGCTGATAATGCTCATGGCTGGGGAGTTTGGTGGCCAGCAGCAGTGTTTAAACTTAGAAGGGTGTTCCTGGCGCCATTCTCAATCAATTCAGGACGTGTGGGGTGTAGCATTGTCCTGCTGTCATTGCCCAAGTCCGTCGAAATGCACAATGGACATGAATGAATGCAGGTGATGTGAGAGGATGCTTACGTACGTCTCGCTTGCCAGAGTCGTATCTAGACGTATCAGGGGTCTCATATCTCTCTGACTGCACACGCCCCACACCTTTACAGAGCCCCACCAGCTTGAACAAACCCCTGCTGACATGCGAGGTCCATGGATTGATGAGGTTGTCTCCTTACCCGTACACTTCCATCCGGTCGATACAATTTGAAACGAGACTTGTCCGACCAGGCAATATATTCCCAGTCATCAACAGTCCAATGTCGGCGTTGACTGGCCCAGGCGAGGCGTAAAACTTTGTGTCGTGCAATCATCAAGGGTACACGAGTGGGTCTTCGGCTCCGAAAGTCCACATCGATGATGTTTCATTGAATGGTTCACACGCTGACACTTGTTGATGGCACAAAATTGAAATCTGCAGCAATTTGCTGCAGGATTGCGCTTCTGTCACGTTGAACGATTCTCGTCAGTCTTTGTGAGTCCCGATCTTGCAGGATCTTCTTCCGGCCCCAGCGATGTCGGAGATTTTACGTTTTACGGGATTCCTGATATTCACGGTACACTCGTGTGAAGGTCGTACGATAAAATCCCCACTTCATAGCTACCTCGGAGATTCTGTGTCACGTCGGTCGTGCGCCAACTATAACACCACGTTCATACTCTCTTAAATCTTGATAACCTGCTATTGCAGCAGCAGTAACCGATATAACGACTGCACCATACACTTGTTGTCTTACATAGGCGTTGCAGACCGCAGCTCTATATTCTGCTTGTTCACATATCTCTATTACAGAATACGCATGCCTATACCAGTTTCTTTGGCACTTCAGTGTAAATTCGCAATATGGCATTCCTTAGATTTGAATATAGTCTTACCAAATTCTTCATAGACACTTCATGAAACATTGGACCGTTGAATTTTTTGTGAATTGCAGCGGATCGGTGAGAGCAGTCTGTTAGGTGATATAGTTTTATACGTGGTTTTGAATATAGTCCTTTTCCAATAGTCACAGACGCTATCATCCTATTGAGTCTTTTCGCCTCGTAAACTGTTCTTGAGACCTTTTTGCATATTTCACTGTTCAGGCAATGACCGCTGCGCCACCAGCTAAAGACCCGATCGCCGGAAGTCCTACTACTTTTGACATTATCTGTGGGGAAGGGATACATGTCGGGTGATACAGGAAGACAAATCGTTCGCTCGAACTGTCTAAAATGTACTTCAAAACCGGTCGTAGTGGCCGTGCGGTTCTAGGCGCTTCAGTTTGGAAGCGCGTGAACGCTACAGTCGCAGGTTCGAATCCTGCCTCGGGCATGGATGTGTGTGATGTCCTTAGGTTAGTTAGGTTTAAGTAGTTCTAAGTTCTAGGGGACTGATAACCTCAGATGTTAAGTCCCATAGTGCTCAGAGTCATTTGAACCATTTGTGCTTCAAACCAATCGCGAACAATCTTGTCCAGTGACATGGTACATTGTCACCCATAAAAATTCCGTGGTCTTTTGGGAACATGAAGTCCATGCATGGCTGCATATGGTCTCCAAGTAGCCGAACATAATTATTTCCAGTCCATGATAGGTTCAGCTGGACCAGAGGACCCAATCTATTCCACATAAACACTGCTTACACCATTACGGAGCCAGAACCAGCTTGCACAGAGCCTTGTTGACAACTTGGGTTAATGGCATCGTGTGGTGTGTTGCACACTCGAACTCTACCATCAGCTCTTACCAACTTAAATCCGGGCTCATCTGACAAAGCCATGGTTTTCCTTTGGTCCGGGGTCCAATTGATATGGATACGAGCCCAACAGAGGCGCTGCAGGCGATGTTGTGCTGTTAGCTAAGGTACTCACGTCGATCGTCTGCTGCCATAGCCAAGTGACACCACATTTCTCCGCACTGTCCTTACTCATACGTTCGTCTTACTTCTCACATTTATTTCTGCCGATATTTGACTCAGTGTTGCTTGTCTGTTCGCAATGACAACTCTAGGGAAATGTTGCTGCTCTCGGTCGTTAAGTGAAGGCCGTCGGCCATTGCATTGTCCGTGGTGAGAGGTACTGCCTAAAATTTGGTATACTCGGCACACTCTCGACAATTTGGATCTCGAAATACTGAATTTCCTAACGATTTCCGAAATGGAATGTCCTTTATATCTAGCGCTAACTACCGTTCCACATTAAAAATCTGGTAATTCCTGTCATGCCGCCATAATCACGTCGGAAACCTTTTCACATGAAGCACCAGAGAATAAATTACGGTTCCGCTAATGCGCTGCCATTTTCTGCCTTGAGTGCACGATATTACCGCCATCTGTATATGTGCATGTCGCTATCCGGTGACTTTTGTCACCTCAGTGTAGGCGCCGGCACTAGCCTCTAGGCCTCCTCTCCGCCAACAAGCCTGATGTTGAATGCGAAAAGACAGCTGCCAAGTCGAGATCTGTGGTTTTAGATATTCGTTGATGGCGACAGTTGCCACGATCGCCAGTGGAACAGATGGAAATAGTTGCTGCACAGGCACGCCTTGTCTCCAATGAATGCGATATTCTGTTGCCGTGGTGTCTGACAGTGTCAGACACTGACTTCTATCCGCAGTGTACTGTCCCACGGAATGCCCTATACGGCTTCCGATATTTTGCAATGTGGTGTACAGGATGTAACAGACCGAGAGCGGCAGTATCGAAATTACGTGGGCGAACGTCGACATTCGCGGCAGCCATCTTTGTCTACTAGGCTGGAGTGTGCGACAATCGGCCGCATTACGTGAATAGCGGCAGACATTCCGAGAACTCGGCGCTTTATTGAATTTACAGGACAGGAACCACGCTGTTGGCAGGCATCAGACAACAGGATCCGAGGAATGTATATTAGCATATACTCCGCTGGCAAAGGAAATTAAATACACTGTACAAAGTAAACAATATGTGAAATAAAAGTTAAAAATTAAAGAGTCCATTGTGACCGAGACTATTTTCTGCACTTGTTTAAATTAGTTTAACGGATCGCTGGTACTCCTAGGAATAATGCTTCAACCACTTCCGAATAAAATACAATTATAGTAGGTGCTCAAAATGCCTACATCCTCCCTCGCTTTCATCTGCGTATCATTGACTGCCATACTCGCTCAGAGGTATCTGGCGTGGTGTGAACAACCTCACACAATGCATGTAGCCTTGCACTAGGGCTTCCGAGGACTCCAATACGGTTTCGCACACCACTTTCTTCACGTGGCCCCACAGGAAGAACTCCGAGGGACTGAGGTCAGGCGAATGATCCCCAAACATCCGTCCGTTCTGGGTTCTGGCAGCTCGAGTGAAGTGTGTGGGTGACCCATCGTGATGGAACCACATACGTCGACGGACTACAAGTAACACCTCATCCAGTAATTGCGACAGCACTTCCCGGATGAACGTTGTACAGCTGTCGCCTGTGATTCGAGGGGCAATTATGGAGGAGCGATTCGAGTAAATTTGGTCCACACCACCCCAAACATCGATGGTTCAAATGTGTGTGAATTTCTAAGGGACCAAATTGCTAAGGTCATCGGTCCCTAGACTTACACACTACTTATACTAACTTAAACTAACTTATGCTAAGAAGAACACAAACACCCATGCCCGAGGGAGGACTCGAACCTCCGACGGGAGGAGCCGCGCAATCCCTGACATGGCGCTTCAAACCGCGCGGCTACTCCTCGCGGCCAAACATCGATGGTGAACTTTTCCTGATGACCTTGTTTGTGTGTGGCATAGGGGTTCGCCTCAACCCCTTCCCCGTTGAACACAATTGCACTGACTGGTGAGGGACGCCTCGTCCATGAACATCACATGCACAGCATAGTACGGCTACGTTGCGCAACACCATTCCCCGAACTCCACACGCGGAGCCAAATCATGGGCCCACAGCTCCTCTGTCTTCTGGAGATGGAATGTATGCCTTCCCTCCTTATCCTGTAACCGCCACACCGTTGTGTGAGAGCTTCGCATTGCGTGTGCACTCCGTGTGCATACCGGGGGGAGTCATTCCAGATGTGGGAAGGGTTCTTCCGGATGCCATGAATGGTACAGGGTGCACTCATGTGCAGGTGGTCGCTCATGTCGGCACTAGTGATGTGTGTCGCTATGGATCGGAGGAAATCCTCTCTGGCTTCCGGCGGCTATCTGATTTGGTGAAGACTGCGAGTCTCGCTAGCGGGATGAAAGCAGAGCTCACCATCTGCAGCATCGTCGACAGGACTGACTGCAGACCTTTGGTACAGAGCCGAGTGGAGGGTCTGAATCAGAAGCTGAGACGGTTCTGCGACCATGTGGGCTGCAGATTCCTCGACTTGCGCCATAGGGTGGTGGGGTTTCGGGTTCCGCTGGATAGGTCAGGAGTCCACTACACGCAGCAAGCGGCTACACGGGTAGTAGGGATTGTGTGGCGTGGGCTGGGCGGTTTTTTAGGTTAGATGGCCTCGGGCAAGAACAGAAAGGGCAACAGACTCAAAGGGTGCGGGGCAAAGTCAGGACATGCGGGGACCAAGCAGCAATCGGTATTGTAATTGTAAACTGTCGAAGCTGCATTGGAAAAGTACCGGAACTTCAAGCGCTGGTAGAAAGCACCAAAGATGAAATCGTTATAAGTACAGAAAGCTGGCTGAAGCCCGAGATAAATTCTGCCGAAATTTTTACAAAGGCACAGACGGTGTTTAGAAAGGATAGATTGCATGCAACCGGTGATGGCCTGGTGGTCGCTGTTAGTAGTAGTTTATCCTGTAGTGAAGTAGAAGTGGATAGTTCCTGTAAATTATTGTGGGTGGAGGTTACACTCAACAACCGAGCTAGGTTAATAATTGGCTCCTTTTACCGACCTCCCGACTCAGCAGCATTAGTGGCAGAACAACTGAGAGAAAATTTGGAATACATTTCACATAAATTTCCTCAGCATGTTATAGTCTTAGGTGGAGATTTCAATTTACCAGATATAGACTGGGACATTCAGATGTTTAGGATGGGTGGTAGGGACAGAGCATCGAGTGACATTATACTGAGTGTACTATCCGAAAATTACCTCGAGCAATTAAACAGAGAACCGACTCGTGGATATAACATCTTGGACCTACTGATAACAAACAGACCCGAACTTTTCGTCTCTGTATGTGCACAACAGGGAATCAGTGATCATAAGGCCGTTGCAGCATCCCTGAATATGGAAGTTAATAGGAATATAAAAAAAAGGGAGGAAGATTTATCTGTTTAGCAAGAATAATAGAAGGCAGATTTCAGACTACCTAACAGATCAAAACGAAAATTTCTGTTCCGACACTGACAATGTTGAGTGTTTATGGAAAAAGTTCAAGGCAATCGTAAAATGCGTTTTAGACAGGTACGTGCCGAGTAAAACTGTGAGGGACGGGAAAAACCCACCGTGGTATAACAACAAAGTTAGGAAAGTACTGCGAAAGCAAAGAGAGCTTCACTACAAGTTTAAACGCAGCCAAAACCTCTCAGACAAACAGAAGCTAAACGATGTCAAAGTTAGCGTAAGGAGGGCTATGCCTGAAGCATTCAGTGAATTCGAAAGTAAAATTCTATGTACCGACTTGACAGAAAATCCTAGGAAGTTCTGGTCTTACGTTAAATCAGTAAGTGGCTCGAAACAGCATATTCAGACACTCCGGGATGATAATGGCATTGAAACAGAGGATGACACGCGTAAAGCTGAAACACAAAACACCTTTTTCCAAAGCTGTTTCACAGAGGAAGTCCGCACTGCAGTTCCTTCTCTAAATCCTCGCACAAACGAAAAAATGGCTGAAATCGATATAAGTGTCAAAGGAATAGAAAAGCAACTGGAATCACTCAACAGAGGAAAGTCCACTGGACCTGACGGGAGACCAATTCGATTCTACACAGAGTACGCGAAAGAACTTGCCCCCCTACTAACAGCCGTGTACTGCAAGTCTCTAGAGGAACAGAAGGTTCCAAATGATTGGAAAAGAGCACAGGTAGTCCCAGTCTTCAAGAAGGGTCGTCGAGCAGATGCGCAAAACTATAGACCTATATCTCTGACGTCGATCTGTTGTTGAATTTTAGAACATGTTTTTTGCGCGGGTATCATGTCGTTTTTTGGAAGTCCGGAATCTACTCTGTAGGAATCAGCATGGACTCCAGAACAGCGATCGTGTGAGACCCAACTCGCTTTATTTGTTCATGAGACCCAGAAAATATTAGATACAGGCTCCCAGATAGATGCTATTTTCCTTGACTTCCGGAAGGCGTTCGATACAGTTCCGCACTGTCGCCTGATAAACAAAGTAAGAGCCTACAGAATATCAGACCAGCTGTGTGGATAGATTGAAGAGTTTTTAGCACACAGAATACAGCATGTTGTTATCAATGGAGAGATGTCTACAGACGTTAAAGTAACCTCTGGCTTGCCACAGGGGAGTGTTATGGGACCATTTCTTTTCACAATATATATAAATGACCTAGTAGATAGTGTCGGAAGTTCCATGCGGCTTTTCGAGGATGATGCTGTAGTATACAGAGAAGTTGCAGCATTAGAAAATCGTAGCGAAATGCAGGAAGATCTGCAGCGGATAGGTACTTGGTGCAGGGAGTGGTAACTGACCCTTAACATAGGGAAATGTAATGTATTGCGAATACATAGAAAGAAGGATCCTTTATTTTATGATTATACGATAGCGGAACAAACACTAGTAGCAGTTACTTCTGTAAAATATCTGGGAGTATGTGTACGGAACGATTTGAAGTGGAATGATCATATAAAAATAATTGTTGGTAAGGCGGGTACCAGGTTGAGATTCATTGGGAGAGTCCTTAGAAAATGTAGTCCATCAACAAAGGAAGTTGCTTACAAAACACTCGTTCGACCTATAGTTGAGTATTGCTCATCAGTGTGGGATCCGTACCAGATCGGGTTGACGGAGGAGATAGAGAAGATCCAAAGAAGAACGGCGCGTTTCGTCACAGGGTTATTTGGTAACCGTGATAGCGTTACGGAGATGTTTAGCAAACTCAAGTGGCAGACTCTGCAAGAGAGGCGCTCTGTATCGCGGTGTAGCTTGCTGTTCAGGTTTCGAGAGGGTGCGTTTCTGGATGAGGTATCGAATATATTGCTTCCCCCTACTTATACCCCCGAGGAGATCACGATTGTAAAATCAGAGAGATTAGAGCGCGCACGGAGGCTTTCAGACAGTCGTTCTTCCCGCGAATCATAGCAGACTGGAACAGGAAAGGGAGGTAATGACAGTGGCACGTAAAGTGCCCTCCGCCACACACCGTTGGGTGGCTTGCGGAGTATAAATGTAGATGTAAATGTAGATGTGTGCCACAGTGTGGGTGCTTGTGGATGGGTTATCGTTGAACCTCTCTAGTACGTCCTCCGCCAATCGTGTCATGTGTACCCTTCCCGCACGACCTCTGTCGTGTCGACGCCCTGTGAAACCACCAGTTTCACCAAGACGTCGATGGATTGCCGCAAACGTAGAATGGTGCTGCTGACACCTATTGGGATATACGAGGGTCACTCCAAAATAAATGCACACTATTTTTGTAAAAATACAGTTGTCATTCTGCATGTGTGAAAGTCTTAGTGTGTAGATACATCCTTCTCGCTTGTTTTCAAACTTAGTTCAACCTGTTCCCGTGAGTGGCGCCGTCACAGCATGTCTTGCTGTAATAGAATACCTGTGCTGCGAAAACGAGACAGTGGGAAACATCCACAAGAGATTGAGAAAGGTGTATGGAGATGCTGCTGTCGATCGCAGTACAGTTAGTCGGTGGGCAAGCAAGTTACGTGATGAAAGTGGGCACGGCAATATTGAGGATTGTCCTCGCAGCGGCAGGCCCCGTACTGCACCCTCTCCAGACAATGTGCAGAGAGTTATCTAACTGGTGACTGCTGATAGACGCATCACAGTGAACGAATTGTCACGCTACGTTGGAATAGGGGAAGGAAGTATTTGCAGGATACTGAAAGTGTTGGCGTTAAAAAAGGTTTGTGCCAGGTGCGTCCCCAGGGTGTTGACAGTGGCTCACAAAGAAACAAGAAAACTGTATGCAGTGAACTTTTGAAACAGTACGAGAATGGTGGAGACGAATTTCTTGGAAGAATTGTGACAGGTAAGGAAACATGGCTCCATCATTTTTCACCAGAGACGAAGAGGCAATCAATGGAGAGGCATCATGCAAATTCACCTAAGGAAAAAAAAAAATCAAAACCACACCTTCTGCTGGAAAAGTTATGGCTACGGTGTTTTTCGATTCAAAAGGACTCCTGCTTGTGGACATCATGCCAAGTGGAACCACCATAAATTCTGATTCATATGTGACGACACTGAAGAAACTTCAAGCTCGATTGCGTTGTGTTCGACCACATCGGCAAAAGCAGGATTTTTTGCTGTTGCACGACAATGCACGGCCACATGTCAGTCAAAAAAACCATGGAAGCGATCACAAAACTCCGATGGACAACACTGAAACACCCGCCTTACAGTCCTGACCTGGCTCCATGTGACTATCATCTCTTTGGGGAGCCGAAAGACTCTCTTCGAGGAACAAGGTTTGAAGATGATGACTCTCTTGCGCATGCTCCCAAACAGTGGCTCCATCAGGTTGGTCCAGAATTTTGCCTTGCGGGTATACAGGCGCTGGTTCCAAGAGGGCGTAAGGCAGTTGAGAGGGATGGAAATTATGTGAAGAAATGAAAATATTGTTCCTAAAGGATGTATCTACACACCGAAAAACTTTCAAAGATGTAGAATAAAAGATGGATTAAAAAAAAAGTGTGCGTATCTTTTGGAGTGACCCTCGTAACTTCCCACACATGCGTAACGTTGAGTGACCATTGGCTCTCGCCTCACCATATAAGAAATGCTAGCTGCGCTGCTCAACAGTGGTGAACGTCTCCATGACATGCGACAAACTACGACTGAGAGCTGTGTTTGTGCTGCACATGTTTCTCGTTCCCCTCTGCCGCTACTGCTGTTAGCTGTCCGTACAGTGTTGGTGTTACAGGCGTGGTCGCGCTCAGCACCATCTAACGTCCAGACTGCTGTCTGGTATAGTGCGAGACGTTCTGCCCGCGACTTGCTCTCGTACAAAGTCACGTCTACTGCGGATTCCTAGCCTCATTTTGTTCCTCGTAGTTTGTCGGTGAAATTTCGAAACAACTTGAAGGTGTGGGCCATGTGACCCTCCACCGCTGATGTAAGTCATGGAAGTAATATGTTATGTATGTGGCAGTCGGTTTGTAGGGAGTCAGCGCAGTGAGGTGAGTCGACGTGGAGACGTGGCAGAATCGCCCAAAGGAGCTATTGTGTTTGGTTGTGCCTATGACCACACCGTGAATAAAACGGCCCGATTTGTTGGTGTATTAACGCGGACTGTATAACATGTTTACAAGGAAATGGGTACCACTCGCAGCCATGTAACATGGTGCAAGAACAGTGGTTGTAAAAAAAATTCTGACCGACAGGTACATGAGATGACTGTCACGCCTTGTCAATAGCAATTGGTTCCAAACCCAACAGGAATTGCAGCTGTCAGTGAATGCAGGCACAATAATACCAGTTTTCGAGCGAACACTGCGAAGAGACGGGTACAACGGAAAACGCCATTCTTCACAGCAGCACATAAGGGTTTACTTTTTCTGTGTGCCATGCGACACAGAAACTGGGCAGTAGCTGACTATAGGCGGTTAGTATGGTCCGAACTGCCGCCATTTTGCCTCATCTCAAATGGTACCGGGTGTTGAGCGCACCGACTGCCCAATGAGGCATTTGATGTGCAGTGTGTGGAGGGCGTAGTCCAGGATAAGGTGGTTCTGTGATGCGTTGAGAATGGGGCCATTCATTCAGGATACCGTGAACTTCATGCAGCATGTTTATTACGACATACTCGGTGCCCAAGTTTGACCTTGATTGTACATCTTCTTGATGAATAAGTCGTGGACACTCCCGTCTTTCGAGATGACAACAGCCAGGTTTGACCAACACTCAGCCATCCTATCGCATCTCGACTGGCCTCACAAATCACACGTTCCTAATCCCATAGAAAATGTGTGGGACTATTTGGAACAACGGATGAAAAGGAGGAATCAGTACACCCGACATTTTGGGGCATCTCGTAGCGCAACCATCGATGAGTGGCTTCAGTGGGATAAGACATACCTGAAGAAACTTGTGGGCACTCGGATTGAGGCCGTTGTCAACGCTAGAGGCGGTGTGTTGATTTCTGGGGGTAACTAATTTTTTTGTGTGCCATGCGACACAGAAACTGGGCAGTAGCTGACTATAGGCGGTTTCGGTGTGCTTATACCGTCTGCCTCTGTAGTTGAGTGGTAAATGAGGGTGACCGCCATGTGGTGCTGCCAGGGATGTTTTCCTCGGTGAGAGGAGTTGTAGTTTGCTTTCCGCCCCGTAAGGCCACCTGCGAATCTACTCGAACTATTAACAGCGGTTCTAAGCAGAAGAAACCCAACAACGAACGGAAGAACGGTGTACTGAGCACATGCCCCTCCATACCGCATCCGATGACGCCATTGGCAGAGGATGGTACCACGGTCGGTCGGGCCCGACTGGCCCGTCAAGGGCCATGACGTGGAACTTTTAACTTTTTGAGTATAGCAGGTGTCTTTCTTAAGAGTCATCAGGCATATTTTTCCCGATGATTAAGCAGATACATACACTGTCGTTTTTGCAAATTGTAGCTGGAGTCATCTCAAACAATACTGCTCGTTACGTATTTTGTGCGACGTCCATTGTCGACGAGACGCGTCTGACTGTTTCCCGGTTACTACAAAGTGGTTTTTAAAGCGAATTTTTAAATGTCCATACGATAGAGCGGTCTCAGATTAGTTCAGTGTGATAATCGTGGTATTTATTTAAAACAATGGTTCAAATGGTTCTAAGCAGTATGGAACTTAACATGTGAGGTCATCAGTCCCCTAGACGTAGAACTACTTAAACCTAACTAACCTAAGGACATCACACACATCCGTGCCCGAGGCAGGATTCGAACCTGCGACCACATCAGTACTCCAGCAGCGACTGATCAGCACTGCTGAATAACGGTAAGAGTTAGAGCGGGCCAGGGTGGTGCTACCCTTCTTGAATACTTGTTGTTCATCGTGTTTTAGTGTCTCTGTTAACACATATAGATAAAGTGAACATCGCACTAGACCAGACGCGTGCAAATAGCTGCCTGCTAATGATATTTGTGTGGCCTGCAATATCAGAATTTTTATGCAACAATTTATATCTTTTCTGAAATGCAAAGTTAACTAATGCGTGCACTCATTTTAAAAGGTGCCGCCCTCCGATAACCTCCGCTTCCACTAAGTGGCCCCAGAGCCAAAATTATTGCCCACCGCTGCACTAGATTAATTTGAGACCGCTCTGTCGAATGGGCACGTAAAATTCCGCTTTAAAAATTATTTTGTTTCTAACGGCAAACATACCGACGCTTTTCGTCGACTCTGGGCATCGCGGGCAAAACATGTTGAGCAGTATTTGTTTCAGCTGATTCCAGCTGCACATTGCTATAACGAAATTGCAAATATCTGTCGAAACACTAGAGGAAATGCGCCTGGTGACTCGTAAGAGTGATCCCAGTACGTGACAGAATACTACAATGTGGCGCCCTGTAAATAACATTAGTTTAAAAACAGCCATAAAATATCGACTATTTATATCCCATTTAGCGTTCAAATGCACTGATTTTCAAAGACAAGGTGCGAACTTCTAAACAGAAGTCTATGTATGTTCCAAAAAAGGTAATCATTTGTTTTATAACGCTACCATGCGACGTTAGACGGAAAAGCAGACAAAACACAAGAAGTAGAATCAAGTAAATTTTTGTAGTGATTTCGTCGTGAAATGTCTGTATCATTCGTTAGGTACTCTCGGAGACATCTGATATGTTTTAGGGTTTGCATTATCTTCTGTCATTAATTGGTGACCCTTAACTTCGGCTGCGCTGTGAAGGGTACTTTGAGCACTCACACCGAGATATTTCCTCATTTTCAGCAGCCAGTTTAGAATTTATAATTTGTTAGCGAATATCTCATTTTTTAGTACAAAACAGATTGTTTTCCTGTATTGTTCTTGACAAAATGTGGTCTGTGTAATTGTTTTCGATATCCAGGCGGTAGTGTGTGCACATAGCATGACCCAGAATCCATCCTCTTCCTAAACGATGTCACGTTTCAACTGACAAATCTTCATTTGTAATGTGACTGCGCCTCTCATCTTTGGGGTGCTATTTTATTTATTTGAATACGTTTCTATTGTCTGAGTAATGAGCAAAAGACCTGTAACACTATTTCCTCATGTGCAATTTGCGCAAGATCCCTTTAAAATGAACGAAACTAAAGACGTTGTACTAAGAAAATATTTACTGAAAAAAGAGCGGATTTTTTTTTACTTAAATTGGTGTCACATGTCGACAAAGACGGGCAATTGATTTAAATACACCTTCAGACTACTAAAATTCTTACAAACGCTACGTCTGCTGTAATAAATACTGGGTTACCAGTGCCCTTCATCATATACATGTACACTGCAAGACATGAGTTGAACCATGGGTAAAGTGTTATGTTTCCTGCGATAATCTTCACGAGGAAGTTGTACTTCGTAACTGGCACAAATTCTTTGATAAACAATGTCGTTAATGATCTGAAGTAGCTTGCGAATTCAAATGGCTCTAAGCACTATGGGACTTAACATCTGTGGTCATCAGTCCCCTAGAACTCAGAACTACTTAAACTTAACTAACCTAAGGACATCATACACATCCATGCCCGAGGCAGGATTCGAACCTGCGACCGTAGCAGTCGCGCGGTTCCGGACTGAAGCACCTAGAACCGCTCGGCCTTCGTGGCCGGCGCTCATTTTTGTTGTAAAGCTTCTACAGATATGGGAACAGTCTAAATATTTTTGCGTTTGATTGAAATATGGTCAGAAATACGAAATTATTTTTAAAGCGAAGGTGGCGTATGCTAATATATCGGTTGAATGAGTTGTTAACTATCAAGAGTGTAGGAGTAACCCAATAAAATTGAAACTGACCATGCCGCCGTTACTAAATTTTATAGATATATCTTACAGTCTAAAGAAAGAGACGACGGAGTAAAATAGCGTTCTTTTGACAATAGTTTTTACCTTCCCGTAAGTTTGGATCCTAATTTCCATGATCCACGCATACGTGATACAGGCTCATAAAAATTCGTTTTCTCCGTTAAAAATTTATTTTAAGCGTAGAATGGAAACCGATATATATTTGTATGTAAAGTTATATGTAATGCTCTTGAAAGTAACTTTCGTTCTTCAAACGGAATGTTTCGTATGACAGCGCAGACCGCTAAAAAATATTACGGTCACTGCAGCCAGAAATAACGAGGTTGAAGTTTACAACATAAAAGTAAAACATGGAACTCATAATCGTTTAGTTCTTTACGAGAATCAAAGTAGAATGAATAAGGAAAAAACAAAATAGTTCTTTCTCCGACATCTTAGACGCAGTTCAAAGTGGAGTAATGAGGCCAATGTAAGACGAAAGCAGTATGTAAAAAGGGACTTGGTAGCATTTGTCTGTCACGTCACATGGAGGTTTATTCTCCAGCCGTTGACATCTGAAGTGAATTGGCATAGCTACGATAACTATTTTTGAGTAATAGGAAGCCAGTCAGCAGACTGAAAAGACTCAATAAAAAAGTACTGGATTACACCTGTTTTTCCAAAAAGGAAATTATTATTAATTTTCTTGCCCAAAAATGTCTCACTACATCCGTGTCCGCCTCGATGGCTGAGTTGTCGGCGCAGCAGAATGCCATATAAGGGGTCCGGGTTCGATTCCCGGCTGGGTCGGAGATTTTCTCAGCTCAGGGACTAGATGTTGCGTTATCTTCGTCATCATATCATTCACATTGACACGAAAATAGCCAAAGTGGTGTCAACTAAAAAGACTTGCACTAGGCGACAGGTCTACCCGACGGGAGGCTTTAGTCACACGACACTTCATTTGACCACATCTGTGATTTTGTGAGAATAGCTTGTAGTCGAGGCTCTACACGACTGGACCGGAAATCTGCCTTCTACTGGGCACAGTAACCACAGACACTCTCGTCATCTTCAAAGTGTGTTCCTCGTAGAGTTGTGATGCGCCGGTCGGCACGATTCAGCATGTCTGGAGCAGAGACTGTGCTAGAACATCGCAAGCGTGGCTGACCATGGAGCTCTGTTTCTGAATTGCTTGAGACTGTAACTTCCTTTACGCATCGCCCAACTGTACTCCTATCGACTGCAACATCGCCATATACTGCACACAAACGTTTATTGATGTTCATCACGGTTTCTTTTTCTGCACACAAGCATTCAATAATAGCACGCTGCTTGTAACTTGAGTCGTATGCAGACGCCATTTTGACGCTGTACTACGGCTCTGCCATTGGCCAGAACGGTTGGAAACTTCACCGGCGCACAGAACATACATCAAATGAGAAGCACCAACAAGGACCTTTGCCTATTTATATTAATGGCTTTTTAAAAACATGTGGGGCATTACTTATTGAACGACCCTCTTATATTTAACACTGTCCTCAGGTACCGCTGGTGACTGCAAAGGATTTGAAGCACTTTTAAATAAACTTACTGCTGTAATCACGAGAATGTGGCAATCAACTAAAGAAGCGGATACTGATCGCAGAAAATAATACACTACACACGAGTGCAACTTCAAGCTGACAGTCTTTAATTTCAAAATCAGTCAGATTGACAGGCAGGAGATTAAAATGTGTTCTGATAATAAACGACGACTATATAACGATATCATCACATTTCCTGAGCTTGTACTCTGTCTCTAATTATCTCGTCATGGACCTGGCCCAATAGTCATTCCTTTTCATCGCCAAAATTGAGACATCTTAGCTCTTTTCACTGATATCTGCTCGACTGCGATATTTCATTCGTCGTCAGTAAGAAAATGATAACAGCTAGTGACCCAGTCGCTAATTTTGGCTTCCATTGCCAATCAGAATTTACGTCGACTCCACATTCAGCAAGTTGCAAAGCCAGCGGCTCCGTGCCAGCATCCTCTATCGGTGTTACGAGTAGCTGCAGCTTCTAGACAACTCTGGATCTGGCCCTCAGTCCGAACATATCTGTCTTCACAGGGGTCTTCCCTATGATGCTTATTCCAAGTCGATGCCGTCTACTATTTACAGATTGTGTTTATACTAAATGTATTGTTTTAAATTCGGTAAATAGTTCAAAACTAACAAATAAAGCATTCAGTTTAAATAGGTGTTAACAACAATTAATTTACCGCTCTTGCAAATTTATACCAAAATGTTACTCAAACGCAAGACAGATGGCAGATATGTAGCCACCCTCCATTATGCACTGTAACTTCAAAACACTGGATTTAGCTACCACCCATTCTTAAGCTATTTAACAAGACCCTGTACTAATCGAAAAGAGTAAGCATGTGTGATATCAAGTCTCATACATTCATTTCATTCATTGTTGTTATTACGCAAATAACGATACCTAGTAGATAAAACTGGCTATATTAATGCTGTATTTATACAATTCTAGATATTTTTAATGTATTTTATGGTACAGCTCCCATTTTACACGATCCAATCACATTAATGTGACCACCGTCTATGTTCTACGTCAATGTGCAATAACCACTCACTAGCAGTGGAGGGTATATGAAGCATATCGGGGGGATGCAGCGAACAGTGTAGTCGTTGTCGTAATAAGGGTAGTGGGCGATTTATCTGACGTCCTAAAGGGCATGATCATTGGCTTTCAGGTCAAGGGTGGAAGCATTTCCGAAACGGCAAAGTTTGTAAATTGTTCGCATAACACTGTGGTTACAGTACACTGTGCATGGCAAAATGGCGCTATCCGAAACTGGCGCCGAGGCAACTGTGGGGCCGCAGATGACAGGGCTGAACGACAGCTGCGGAACTGACGTGCAACTGTTGAGACAACTGACCGCCCAAATGAACCGAGGAGCTACCAACAGTGTTTCCTCAACGACCATTCCACGAACATTGCTGCATATGGGTCTCCGCAGTAGGACCTTGGTTCATCCTTCCATGCTCACTGCTGTTCATCGACGACGAAGGATGGAATAGTACCTCAACTGGACGGCCACTGGGTGTTTTTTTCAGATGAGTAACGTTTTATGCTTCATCCGCCAGAAGACCGTTGGCGTGTACGGCATGAAACGTCTGAAAGCAAACACCCTGCATGCGTTATGGTGTGGGGAATGTTTCCGTGGCATTCCCTGGGTGATCTTGTCTTTATGGAAGGCACAATGGACTGGCACAAGTGTGAAACTGTACTACACCTCTACACACAGTTTGTTTTCCCTAGGCACTTCACATATACCAGCAGGACAATGCAATATATCAAACAGCTCATAGCGTACGTGTGTGGTTCGAAGAGCACCAGGATGGGTTTACCGTACTCCACTGGTAACCAAACTCGCCGAATTAAAACCCGATCGAGAATCTGCAGGACCACCTTGATCGGGCTGTTCACGCCATGGATCCTCAGCCGAGAGACCTAGCGCAGCTGACCACGGCACTGAAGTCCGCATCGTTCCATATCCCTGTCGGTACATTCCAGAATATTACTCATTGTCTTCCCGTACGACCCGCAGCGATCAGCGCTACGAAAGGTGGTTATTCAGGATTTTGACAGGTGGTTACATTTATGTGAGTCAACAAGGTATTACGGTAAGTGCTTTTATTCTACATCTGTATTGGGATGTTCTAGCACAGCCTCTGCTCCAGACATGCTGAATCGTGCCGACCGGCGCATCACAACTCTATGAGGAACACACTTTGAAGATGACGAGAGTGTCCGTCATGCAGTGAAAACATGGCTACGTCTACAGGACAAGAGGTTTAACCAGCAGAGAACACACGCTCCTCCACAATGTTGGCGTACAGCCATAGAACGTGATGGAGACTACATACAAACATAGGATATGGACAAGACATGTTGATGTATATTGTCACCAAATTCTGATATTAACCATAAATATGTTCTGAAAAAAATCTGGGGCACTACTTATTGAACGACCCTCGTATTTATATACCTTGTGCCCCTTGCAATTATAAACATTTCGAGTCGTTAAAACACATAGTTTGATGGAAGTGTTGAAAGAGAGTGCTAATATGAAAGAATGTATAAATAATTATTTTATTTCAGCAGCATCATGTCACGATGAGTTGCATTTTTATAAATTAAAGTCCCTCGCCGATTTTTTGTCTGTATCTGAAAGCTCACTTCAGGAAGTACTGTATTAACTTTGATACGGTTTTCACTAACGGATAGATTGATTCACGACAAAGGTTATTTATTGTTTATAGTAATGATTAGTGAGTAATACATGTATTGTTATCTGCTGAATATTTAATTCGCTTTTGAAGTGACATCTAGTGGTAATGATGGGAGCTATGAGCTGGTCAGCTATAGAGGAGGCGGTGTCTGACGGGAAAAGCAGTAAATTACACAGAAGCCCAACTCCAAAGAGCAGCGAAGGTTGACCAGAATCGATACATACCAATCCATATATACTGTAAATTTAAGTCTCCTGCTGCGTTTATCTGTCTGGAGGTTAAACTCACAAAATACTGTAGGTGTAGTGCCGGACGAAAAAAACAATTGAGACATTCACGACGGCGCTGTAGTAGGCTCTAGCAAGCCTAGATTTACTTCTGGAGGAGATCGAGCAGATTCTAAAACACACACAAAGTACTAGACCACTTTATTAAAACTAGAACAATCTGAAATACTTAACTTGGAAACAATCCATGTCCTCAGAATGCCAAATGGACTTATTACTGTCACTGTACACTACAGCTCATCCCTTGATACTCTCAATGCGCAGTTGACTATTAACTTTGATAGACAGTTCTGGCTTCTAATACAACTAGCGCTGCTGAATGTGGAATAAGACGATACTGTCGTCATAAGGGATGACTGCAGACTGGGATTTAAGCGGCGCTGCGCTCTGACGTAAGAACTCTGCCAGCAGCGGTGGCGTATGGAGCCTCTTGAGGGCGTGTCTACTCCGAAGTCTCTCATTCGTTGCTGCGTTAGGCAGAGACATTCCTTAGTTGTGGTTCCGTCGTGAGGCACCATCTTTGCTATGACACCACATTCTTCGGATGACACCCAAGTAGGGATTTTGAAATGGTCTTCACTAATACTGATTCAACAAGGTTTGTATGTATGACTTATAATCACTACGCCAGATAAACCGTCCAGGTGTGGATAATTTCTGCTACCCTTTAGAACCCGGGCAGATCGCTAGTTTCGTATAACTTTCCAGTAGTCAGTTTCACTACCTAAATTAATCTTCTATGATTTGACCTGAGGTTGAACTAGACAGGATAATAAATCAACCCTTGGTTAAAGTGAAATTTAATGGAGACTTATTTAATGGGTGTACTGTAATTGTGGAACGGGGAGAGTTCGGTCGTACCAGTCCAATTGCCAGATTAAACCTGAAGTTACAGAGAGCTTACGCTATTTATGTGTCCTAGCGTATCCTATAATATTAAATCAACACACATTGGTACAGACGGTTCGCTGTACGCCGGAAATATCATCACTTGCTTACTCGAAGAAAAAGATCGCACCAGAAAATTATACTCTCTTCAGTAACTACAGGGTGGTGCAGGCGAACGGAAAATTTTGAACGGTACAGTTGGCAGATGTTCAAAACTTTGCACAATTGATGTGAACGCATTGCCATTTAGTAATCATGGAGAATTGGACTGGTGCGGAACGTGCAGTAGCTGTGAGAGCGCTTTACAAAAATGGTGATAGTGCGACTGCCACGCAGAGAACATTTCGACGGCATTACCAGCTTGGTCGTCATGGACGTGTCCCATCTGCGCATGCGATTACAGCGTGGGTGCGTAATTTTGAAGAAACAGGATCTGCCTTGAAAAAGAAACCTACAGGTGGCATTCCAACGGTACGTACTCCAGAGAACATTGCAGCTGCTAGAGCTGCAATCAGAGAAGTCCTCGCCGCTCCGTTCGACAGCATGCATCTTCGCTAGAGGTTAAGCGACGAAGCTTACAAACAATACTGCACGAATTAGACTTCCATCCCTATAAGTTGCAGATTGTGCAACACTTACATGAACGAGACTCAGCGTCACGTATGGATTTTAGTAGCCAGATATTGGCTAAAATCAACGAGGACGCGAATTTCCTTGGTAACTTACGCATATCAGACGAAGCCCATTTTCACTTGAACGGATTCGTGAACAAACAGAATTTTCGTTATTGGGCACAGGACAATCCTCGTGAGTTTCACCAGCGACCACTACATAGTGCCAAGGTTACAATATGGTGTGCTGTATCATGTCATGGTGTTATCGGCCCTTTTTTTTTTTTTTTTTTTTGTTTTTTGAACGTGAGGATGGTAGTGCAGTGACAGTAACATTCGCTCGATATGTTGAAATGCTTCAAAAATTCTTTACACTGAAACTGTACGAGCTTAATTTTAACGTCGAAAACAAGTGGTTTCAGCAGGACGGAGCCACGTCACACACTGCTCGACAATCGATGGCAGCAGTTCGTCAATTGTTTGGAAGACGCATTAATTCACGTAACGGTGACATTGCATGGCCTGCGAGATCCCCTGATCTTAGTGTGTGCGACTTCTTCCTGTGGGGATATCTTAATGACAAGGTGTACTGTACACGTCCTGCAACAATCCATTAACTGAAGGAGAACATTGAAAACGAAATCACTGCAATTCCCCAAGATTTGCTACACTGCGCATTCCAGTTTTCATAACAGGCTGTTAGAGTGTGGACGCCGAATGGGAGCACATCTTTCCGATGTCATCTTTAAAAAGTAAAGACACACTTTTGGACATTTTGATTGTAAAGACATACTGAATAATGGCATACTGAATACATTCACTTTCGTTAATAAATTACTAGTTTTATGAATTTATTCATGGAAATGACGTTATTTCGAAATTTCCCGTTTCCCTGCGCCATCCTGTATAAGAGTCGCCCCATTTCAGTACCTCTCTGTACGTGTCCTGGGATGTCCGTCCTCTCTTGAAATTCTGAGGTTAATACTTTCTATAGTACACACCACCATCCTAGTATTCACCCACTGGAGTTTTTTGAACATTTCCGTGACGCTTTCGCACTGACTATACAGACCGTGGTGAATTACGCGGCATTTTCTTGAAGCTTTTCTGTCGTTGATTAAACACTGGTCAGGATCCCATTCTGACTAATAATACTAGAGTATCGACCAGACTTGGATTCTGTGACACGGCCTCCTTCGTTGACGAATTGTAGCTCCTTTGGATTCTTCCAAGAAGAGGCACTATGCTGCAAGTGATTAAAACTCAATATTTAAGCTCCACTGGGCCGAAAGAACCAAGAGAAGCTCATCACTAGTGTCACACAGAATACAACCATAGCCTTTAAAAAGGGAAATGACAGAATAGCAAACTGCCACAAAATTAACTAAATTATTGAGAAGGTAATTGGAAAACCATTCCCAGCATACAAGAAAAGAGAAGAAACCCTTACGTGTACCATTAAGACTAAATTAAACATGAGTAATGCAATAACTATAAGAACAGACAAAGGTAATACAATTGTTGTAATGTACAACACATAGAAAAAACGTTAGACTTCTTCCAAGCCAAGAACATAACAGAAATACCAAAAGATCCACAAGCCAGAATATAAAAAGAGTTTAAACCCATTTCAAATAACATAAACTTCCCACACACCAGCATTGTAACAATCAGTCCACAATCACCTTGTCTTAGATCTCAGCCAAAGATACACAAAAATGGTGCATACATAATGCCTATAGGGAACTGTAGAAACAGGCCAGCATTCAAACTCAGCAAAATGCTCTTCAAAATTCTCAAAGAAGTATACACATAGACAATAATAGAGCACTTAAAACCATAGCAGAATTCACACAATATGTTAAAAACATAGAAGCTCCTGATGGAGCCACACTTGCCACATTTACACACACACACACACCTACCTTAATATCTATCATAAGCCTTTAATTATGTTAGTTAGTTATCCCCCAAATGTCAATGGACTGACCTCATTTACAAATTACCATCACACCAACAGCTTATAACCCCTGAAAGCTTGAAAGTATACGTACATGAACTAATGACACAAATTGTACATCTATCTGCATGTTTTAAAATATTAACCAATGTATTACCCCAGCCTTTAGTTAGTTATTACACATAACAGATATAATCTTAAGAACACCCCGCTTTGGAAAGTTTGCTCTTCCCCCCCCCCCCCCCCCCCCCTCTCTCTCTCTCTCTCTCTCTCTCTCTCTCTCTCTTTCTCTTCCTGTCCCTCTGCCCCCAGCCTCTCATCCCTATCTCTGTACCTCAACCAAAATTGCTATTTATGTATAATTTCACCACTGTAGCCAACATAATTATTGCTCTTAAAGTTTGCAACATGTCAGCTGATTACATAAGCGAGTATTAAATTTAAGCTATATGAACTTGATAGAATCGGATTTATGGAGGTATGCACCGTCCATGCAACTAAATGAAGGCAGTTTGTTTATCGCCATACGCGTTTCGCTTCTTTTATTTGGGAAGTGTTATCAGTGGCCTGAAATACATGTTTCCTTTTATACATACAACAAACTATTATGTGGTACATATAATATGCTGCTATATTACATTTTGTCGTATTTTTCTCTTGTTTCTTTTTTTTTTTGTGAGAAGCAACTTTTGTAGCACAAGTTAGGTACTGTGAATGCATCGTCTGTATATAATGGCAGCAAATTTAAGTTTATTTTCAGGAGACGCTTACAGTGACATACAATCTTAAAAGTAATTGACCATTCCAGTGTATATTCCAGGATTGTTATTCCTTCGGGACGTTCACTTGAAAATATGGCCTTTAGTGCCACGAATCCGGTAGTGATCCAATAATAAAGGACTAAATACAGCTGAAACGTTTGCTAATACCCAAGGTGACTAGTCATAGCTGTGACTGCCTACCTACAAGGTTGTCTGCAAAATTATGTTGTTTATGTTCAGAGCATTCTGATAGAAGACATTTGCACCCGATTTTGCCACTGTGTTTTAGATTTTCTCTCTGTCTTAAAAAGTAACCAAACTTCTGCCAGATCGTGAAGTTCGCACATCAAACATCACAAATAACTCACAGCTACGTATGTCTCCAGGCACATGCTCTTAATTTTCGCGAAAGATTTGGTTTCATGTCGATGTTGCGGCAAACGAGGTTGTAAGTTGGAGCTTAGGACGGAAACAGACAGCTGAACACTATAACCGCAAACATTCAAACAATATCGGCAGATCGCTTATTTTCAGCCGTCATTACAACCGAACTGCGCTGTCGTCTCATGTTAATACACGTCAATCGCATGTAATGTAAGTAAATGAAAGTGTTATTGCTAAAGTCCTTTAACTTCAGGCACAAACGGCTGTGTCGTTCGAACAAGACACAGACAGGGCAAAAGCACCACAGGCCGAAAGCTGTGAGCTGTTGCCAGTGCCATAGACACTCGCCACTTGCGCGAGTTCCAAGATCGCCACGGGCGGCGCTCAGGACGAACATATCGACTTCGCCTCGGCCAATTGCTCGTCGAGTACAGTCGCCAATGACCGGATGACAACGGACAGAAGCCTAGTTGGAAGATAGAAGAGCAGCTCTCGCCCACTTTGTTATAGATCATCGTCTAGGACTGACTTAGACAGGGAACGTCGTTTAGTAAACTCTTATAAGTGAACATGCAGTAGTTTTAAATTGCATTTGCTATGTGCTGTAAAATATACCTATGATTATTTGCTCTTAGCCATTGAGGACCTTCTTATGTTATATTGCAGTGTAGCTGACTTCATTATTCAACAAGTCACAAAGATACGTAAACCTTATTAACTCATCTGGGTGACGTTGTTACTAATTTGTTGCAATGTTGTAGAACCTGCTTTCTCCTATCCTGTTACCTGACCCTGGGACATAGCGGTGTAATAGTGGCAGGGAGAAATTGCATTAGCGGTGTACTGCACCAGAAGTCGTTTCACTAACTCAAAAACTTGGCCTACGGTAACAACAGTGGCAACCCGGGCTCCACAGTAGTAGCGACGAGGCCTATGAGGGTTTGCAAAACAAATCTCCATAATTATATCTGTGTAATTCCGCATTCCCGCGGATGTCTGTCCATCTGCCTTAGCAACTGCTATATTTTCTTCGACGTTTTGGCTTTTATCAATAAATGACATGAGACAATTAAAAGAGTCTCCTATCACAATTGCGACAGACATTGTAATACCCTGTCGTGGTCGCTGTTTCACTGCATAAACTTTACGATATTATGTGTTTCGGCTATCAAGCCATGTTCAGAATCTGTCAGGTATAATGACAACAATGAGAGGTAGTTATCTCGTAGCACAAAATATTATATAGATAAACCATATCAACTGATAAACATTTTGTCTGGAAGAATTCCAGCGTACAAGACTACTATGGACTAGTGCTACTGTTTAGTGGTATAAACAGTCTTGACCAAAACAAGCTGTGACCGTCAGCTGACGTTAGTGCAAACTCGCATTGGAATATCTATTCATTTTATAATAAACGTTCCCCTCCGCGTTTTTCTGTCTGTATGTGAAGGTTAATCTCAGGAGCTAATGCAGAGATTTTGACATGGTTTTCACTAATATACAGACTCATTCACGAGAAAAGTATATATTTGTTACCGCTACGCCAGGCAACTCGTCCCCCGGGGCGGCTCGCTAATAGCATCTACAAGTTTTTGCGCGAGGCGACTTCAAAAAGTATGTCACACATTGTTGTGGCAAGTCAAGTAACTTTAATTGAATGCTGCACTATACTTCAAAGTTATACACATACGTGACACTATTGTTCAACATTGACACCAACTATCTCTAAACAACGGTCGGAACATTCTACTAATAATTCAATTCGCCGAAGTCAGAAGGACCCTCCACAGTCGTGGGGCCAATCGGTAACCACTGTGTGGACGACCTCATCGTCAGAAACTCTCTTTCCCCTTAGACGTTCTTTCACCTTGCCAGTAAGATGGAAATCGCATGATGGAAGACCTGGACTTCCCGATCAGCGCCACCCAAGTGTGTGCGGCCTTAGCCAAATTTTTGGTATCCTTTCGTTGCGGCTGGACGCGACATTGCATTTGGTCCGTATACCGCCAGAATTTCACGATGAACCTGTGTCAAGGATAACCACTTCCAATAGTTGTCTTTTTATGTGACAAATGCTGAATATTGCTTGAAAGCAAAACGCATAAGAACGTAAAGTTTATACGATAGAAAAGAGATCAAGACTGAGTATTACACTATCGTTTGACTTTGAATGGTTTTAGATGGACTTCCCTAGATCGACGACTATGTACATAAGCAACAGTGAGCCTTTTCAGCCTATGTACGCGGAATACATTACCTTAGGTTATAATGGAAAGGTAAATGCTGGTCTGTCCATCAAGCGTGGATCAACTGCTGATTATTTCTTTCTTTTTTTCTTTTTGCATTTCACAACTATTTTCTAAAGATAAGATTTCCCAATACGGTCAATGCTGTTTTAGTTTCAGTCTATGTCTCTTCAATGAGAAGAGTGTGCTAAGTTCTATTTCTAAAGAATAAGATCTTATATTCCGTAAGCACTTGCTCAATTTTTTGGGCGGCGGAGCGAAACTGCAGCAAATCATAAGAAATAGCAGTAACTCTTGAACGAAGAGAACGAGCAGGCATTCATACTAGCGTTGTTTAGGGAATTCGTGTACATTTTCATATAGGAGTTATTCATTATACGAAAATGTCAACATATGCAAGTAAAATATATTTTACATAATTCTACAACATGTTGATGTCTGTCATATATGTGTTTACTTCATTGCTTGAACTCGAAACCTGCAGAAGCACCCAAATTCTCTTTGCATTTTTACAATGATGTAAGATGCTCCATCAATCCAGATGTGTACTTAAAATTGCTGCCATGAGAAGTGGAAGTTTCTGAGCACAGTAGGGATAGAATCTAACAGATAGCCCATCGCGTAGAGTGGCCTTAGCTGATTTACAAATTATCGGTCTCCTCGTGTCCATCATAAGGATGTTATGTACTATTATTTATAGAAAGAAACAATTTAAGGAGACATAATTTAGGCTTCTGCCTTCTCTATCCAGCTTTACTTTCAGTGTCAGTATTATCGACGAATGATTGGACAGAAAATGTCGACCCGTTGACTGAGTTTAAGTAAAACGAAATATACTTAGTTTGCTTTCTTTGAGTGCTTACAACTCGCTAGGAAATTTTTCCTTTCATTCATTGAACTCTTCTCACATCGAAGTCCTTTTGCTTTTTTTGACTTTGTTCAGTTTCGCTTGTCAGAAGTGTTTCAGCATAGTTTGAAGCAGCTATGCATTTCTCTACGTTTCCACAGTAACTGGAAGGAAGTGATGTTAGAGTGTAACGTCCCGTGGACATCGTGGCAATGGGAGACAGAGCAAAAACAGAGACTGGACGAACATAAGGAAGGAAATCGAACGAGAAATCCTCTCAGAATTCGGTTAAGGTAATTTAGCGAAACTAAGGAAAACCTAATTGACCGAGGGGTTTCAACTGCGCTTCTTTCGAGTGCAAGTTCAGCGAATCAGCTTGCTCGATTCTGTGATAACTTATTAACACTGCCGCTGAACTACACCATTTCCTTCTCATAATTCATCTTGCACCATTCATATGTGTGTGGTACGTGACTCCAGTTTTGTTTTTTCCCTCCACTGATTAATGAGTGGAGATGGGTTACCTTTCTTTTAATATGAGTAAACGTTGATCAGAAGAACTACTCCTTCCTTTCCGTTTAATGGTTCGAAAAGTTTGTGTCTGTATTCTGAAAAGATGTCTAATACGTCACCATCACGTTTGAGTGTTCTAGCTAGTCCTTCAACACAACTCTCGGGAGAGACAGTTGGTAAAATTATTGAAAAACTCTTTGTGTCTGCTGCCATATTCAACTTGTGTATAGTCCAGTCTGTTGCTGGCAAATTGAAATATCACTTTACGATAGTATGATCACGGAATTAACTCGTCCATTATCCAAGCTTCCTCGGGGGGGGGGGGGGGGGGGTTCATGCACTTCGATACTTAATCCAGGTGTATGACAAAAACAACCAGTGAATAACACTTTAGAATATCTTTACGCAGGGTATTTTTCATCCTGAATCGAAATTACGTCACCAGTTCAGACAGATTTTTACAGCGATAAATATTCCACAATATTTGACGCTCAGACTATCTTTCCAGTTGGAATTATTGATTTCGCTGCTACTTATTTCTGTCTTCGAGAATATTTCCATTCCATACACTACGTGTGCAGTTCTACCTTCATTATGTAAGAGTATTATACGACCGGTCCTGCAGTTAAAAAGGCCACATTTACATTTTCTTTGCCTGATATGAAAGCACGTGTATTTCTCTCCATGAATTGTATGAGTAATCGAGTCTTTTCTCTGGGGAGTTCTGGATGGCAGTCCTGATCGAGCACAAAGAAAGGGTTCACTTATCTAAATAACCGACGTGCACCCACCTCTCGTACTCTGCAGTATGAGTAGCAGTTGTTTGCCTGTAGTGGACGTCTGATCTACTCAATGGAACACTTAAGTTGCACATCCAATAGCGAAGGTCGAGAAATCTGAGTCGGGGATCGACAAGACTTCATAGAACCTCAGATTCAAGTCAACACTCAGGTACAAACGAGAGGACGGAATAGAATGTGGGAAAGACATTGCAAATCACAGGTTGTGATATCACCACTCGTGCTTGGTTAGCGGTTGCAGTATTTCATCGAGCCTTCGAAAGTGAATAGTTGCTTTTGAATACTAGTGATAGGTGTCATTTGTGTAAATATAACGCAAGAGTTGACGCTGGCTGAACCCTACGCGTTCAATAGCCGTCGACTCTACCTTTTCTACATTCATGACCACACCCAGTAGCAAACCTACTGAATGCACACAGTATTTCCTTCTTGACCTGACAACTACGCCAACGGAAAAAAGTCGCTACACGAAAAAATACTTTCGAGTAAAGAAATTTTGCGAATAAATTTTTCTAGGTAACTTATTTAAGTGATTAACATTGGAAGATCATAGGTTAATGTAAGTGTGAGATAAGTCATTGCAAATGTGAAGCGCCGGTACATTAATAACCGGTGTAACTGCCAGTAAGATGAATGCATGCATGCAAACATGTATGCATTATGTTGTACATGTGCCAGATATCAGTTTGTGGGATGAAGTTCCATGCCTGTTGCACTTAGTCGGTGAATACAAGGACGGTTAATGCTGTTTGTGGATGACGCTGCAGTTGTCGTCCGATGATAACCGATATGTGCTCGATTGGAGATAAATCTGACGATCCACATGTCGGAATTCTGTAGAGCATGTTTGGTTACAACAGCGGTTATGTGGGGGAGAGTTATCCTGTTGGGAAACACCTTCCGGAATGCTGTTCATGAATGGCATCACAACAGGTCGATTCAGGGTGTGTTACTGCTGTCATACGAAATCGCACCCCAGACCATAATTTTAGGTGTAGTTCCAGTGTGTCTAGCTCGAAGACAGACTGGATTCATGCTCCCAATTGGCATTTTTTTAACCGACATAAGGCCACCACTGATATCAAGGTAGAAACAGCTATCAATAAAAAGCACAACAGACCTCCACCCTGCCTTGAAATGAGCTCTTTCTTGACACCCCTGAAATCGCAAATGGCGGTAGTTTGGGGCCGGTGGAATGCTCCACACAGGGTGTCTGGCTCGGAGCTGTTCTTGAAGTAACCGATTTGTAACAGTTTTTTGTGTCACTGTGACGTCAACTGCTGCTAAAACTGCTGCTGCAGATGCAGTACGATGCACCAGAGCCATACGCCGAACACGATGGCCTTTCCTCTCGATATTGCCACGTGATCGTCCGGGACATGGTCTTCTTGAGACAGTACATTCTCGTGACCACCACTACCAGCAGTCATGTACAGTGGCTACATTTCAGCCTAGTCTTTCTGCAATATCGCAGAAGGAACATCCAGCTTATCCAAGCTCTGTTACATGACCTCGTTCAAACTTTGTCGTCTTAAAGGCCTTCTTGACTGACATCAACTCACAAAGTCCAGTCTGAAATGTAACTAACGATCACGAGCGTTGCAGCGTGTATTTAAAGCAAACCTGATTTGTATCCTCATAGTGGCGCTACTAAGGCCACTCTTATTCGACAGCTGCAAAATATGAATAGACATCATCTTTCATATATAGAAACACATGTCGCACAACTCCTTCTTTATGTTGCGATATTTTTTCATCAGCGTATTTTCCTGAGTTGTACCTTTATTGTCTAACATAGGACTTTGAAAGAAGGAGCAATCTCTTCCCTCATGACCGGCCGGGGTGGCCGAGCGGTTCTAGGCGCTTCAGTCCGGAACCACGCGACTGCTATGGTCGCAGGTTCGAATCCTGCCTCGGGCATGGATGTGTGTGATGTCCCTAGGTTAGTTAGGTTGAAGTAGTTCTCAGTTATAGGGGACTGATGACCTCCGATGTTAAGTCTCATAGTGCTCAGAGCCGTTTGAACGTTTTTTTTTTCTTCCATCATGTTTGTCTGGACGTTCCAGGAAGTTTTGTCTCAGTCCCAACAAAAGAGACAAATTGTGTTGATTCAACTATTTTCCGTAACAGTCAGTACACATCTGTTGCTAAGACGTAAGTGGACAGCCGTGATGCTTGAACATTTTATATTAAGAATACCAAGACCTATATGCCTATAGCCCACTAAAATCACTGTAATTTCTCACACAAGGAATCCCGACTTGAAATACTTGGAATACATACACGCTGTAGGGCTTAATACTACGTTACTGGTCATGTCAAAATTTCATCTTGCATGATGAAGTCCAGAAACGTCTTCATGTAAAGGCTTAACATTACTGTGTTATCATATGTGTGTACTTTTCTAATGAATGGTGTTGAGTTTTGTATTGTTTTCCATTTAATTGCTATGGCACTCAGTATTTAGTAAAAGATAAACCATTAATAGCACTCTGACACAAAAAAAGGAAAAAAAGCGGAACGCTTCTGGTGGTGATGAAAGAAAAATTAAGAAACTGCTCACACGCTCTTTTCCTAACTTTGTAATTGCATACACGATAATTCTAAATATCAGTACGGTGCAGAGTGGCGCAGTGTTAGTACACTGGTATCGCATTCGGGAGGACGACGGTTCAAACCCACGTCCGGCCATCCTGACTTAGGTTTTCCATGATTTCCCTAAATCGCTTCAGGCAAATGCCGGGATGGTTCCTTTGAGAGGGCACGGCCGCCTTTCTTCCGTATCCTTACCTAACCCGATGGGACTGATGACCTCGCTGTTTAGTCCCCTCCCCCGAATCAAACAACCAACCCGTCTAAATATCAATGTCAACAGCTGGCAACCTATAAAAGCTCGTAACAGCACACACGAATACCATAGCCGTCGAATACGTTGTTTTAAGTTCTGGGACCTGTTGTCGGCTGCCTAATTTCTCAATGTCGTCCGTTGGAGTATCTTAACCATTGCGTCTTGTAATAAAATACACTCATGCTCATAAATTAAGGATAATTGCAGAATGTGGTGTCACACAACGTGGCACTACACAAGACTGGCGCTTATAGCATATGCACATTGGGAATACACACGACTCAGATCCGGTGATAAGTTGAGAAAACCGTCCCGAAACATATTTGCTACAAAACGCCACTGTTTTTTACGCATCCACCCCGACATCAATACAGGATATAATCACCATGCGCACGTGCACAGGCTGCACAGCCGGATTGGCATACTCTGGATCAGGTGGTCGAGCAGCTGCTGGGGTATAGCCTCCCATTCTTGCACCAGTGCCTGTTGGAGATCCTGAAGTGTCGTAGGGGTTTGAAGACGTGCAGCGATACGTCGACCGAGAGCATCCCAGACGTGCCCGATGGGGTTTAGGTGTGGAGAACAGGCAGGGGACTCCATTCCGTTGCTATCTTCTGTTTCATGGTACCCCTCCACGATGGCAGCTCGGTAGGGCCGTGCGTTATCATCCATCAGGAGGAATGTGGGAGCCACTACACCCCTGAAAAGGCGGACATACTGGTGCAAAATGAGTCCCAATACACCTGACCTGTTACAGTACCTCTGTCAAAGACATGCAGGGGTGTACGTGCACCAAAATAACTCCGCCTCATACCATCTAACCGCGAGCTCCATACAGGTCCCATTCAAGGACATTAAGGGGTCGGTATCTGGTTCCTGGTTCACGTTAGATGAAAACCCGGCGAGAATCACTGTTCAGACTATACCTGGACTCGTCCGTGAACATAACCTGTGACCACTGTTCCAATGACCATGTACTGTGTTCTTGACACCAGGCTTTAATGGGCTCTCCTGTGACCAGGGGTCAGTGGAATGCACCTTGCAGGTCTCTGGGCGAATAACCCATGTCTGTTCAGTTGTCTGTAGACTGTGTGTCTGGAGACAACTGTTGCAGTGGCAGCGGTAAGGTCCCGAGCAAGGCTACCTGCACTACTCCTTGGGCGTCTGCGGGCACTGATGGTGAGATATCGGTCTTCCTGTGGTGTTGTACACTGTGGACGTCCAGTACTGTAGCGCCTGAACACGTTTTCTGTCTGCTGGCATCGTTCCCATAATCTTGAGATAACACTTTGTGGCACACGGAGAGTCTGTGCTACGACCAGCCTCCAGTCGCCTTAGTGTTCTACCCCTCATAACGTCATCAATGAGTGTTCTTTGAGCCATTTTTACACACAGTCACCATTAGCACTCTGACTTGCACCAACACACCTATGTGTATGTGAACTGCTGCCAGCGCCACCGTACAACGACCGCAGGTCAAATGCACCGTATGGTCATATCCCGAGGAAATTTAAACCTTCAAACCGCCAACCGGAGCGTTGTTTCACCATGTATCAGCATTATCCTTAATTTATGAGCATGAGTCTATATGTCGTGTGACTAGGACCTCCCGACGGGCAGACCGTTCGCCGGGTGCAATTCTTTCTATTTGACGCCACTTCGGTGACTTGCACGTCGATGGGGATGAAATGATGATGAAGAGGACAACACAACACCCAGTCCCTGAGCGGAGAAAATGTCCGACCAAGCCGGGAATTAGGATTGACATTCTGTCACGCTGACCACTCATCTACTGGGGACGGACGTCCGGGAGTATACATAGGGATTAACGAAAGGCTATCCCAATAAAAAAAACACCACTCGTGTCCCTGCCATGTAGGGGTCGACCCTGTTTATTTTCTCTATTTATTTTTGTATCTATTACTTTTTGTTTGTGTTATGAAACTGTTATGCACAGGGGCTGGACCAACAGGGAGTAGGGTCGCGCGCACTTCTCGGATGAGAGCAGATTCAGGATGAGTAGTGATTCCGGGCGTACCTCTCATATGACGTAATTCACCCGAGGAAATTGTCGAACATGATCTTTTTCGTGGTCCAGGTGTTATCTTGTGGAGAGACATAATTTTGCATGGGCGTGTTGCAAATCTTTGCACACGGTACACTTACCAGCCAATGTTATTGTGACACTGTACTACTCCTCCATGTGCGTCTTTCCGGGGTGCATTTGACCCTGGCTTCATTTTTGCGGATCATAATGCTCGACCGCATAGAACTACACAGGTGGAGAAGCTCTTGGAGCGAGAAGATATTCGGCGAATGGACTGGCCAGCCCGTTCCCCCGACTTCAATTCCATTGCACGTATGGTATGCGATTGGGTGACGTACTGAAGCAAGTTCACATGCACCCATGACAATCCTGCAGTTGTCAGTCGCACTAGTAGAGGAATGAAACGCCCTGCCACAAGAACCCCTTACTATCCTTGTAGCCAGCAAGGAAGTACGTTGCAGAGCATGCACTGCCGTCCGCGGTAATCACCTGCTGTATTAAGAACCATGTCCCTCCTTTTGTAATGTCCAGGGGCCCATCATGAATCGTGGTGTCTTCAGTGTAGTTATTGTCTTTGAGTAAAAGCGTTATTTCAGTTCGTCTCATTCCGTATTTCTTTCAGTTACCTCCTGCACTATAGTGTGTCAGTTTTTTCTATGTGTGAACCATGTTTCACTGAGCTATGTTACTTAGAAGTGACACCTGATCCAAAAGTTACATTCATCCTGAAGTTTGGCACATCACTGTATATAATAGTCAATTACTACTACAAAATGTGATGAATATTTTGAGGACTCAGCCTCAGTTGCACAAATTTTCTGGTCTTTACCTGGTTTCGGCTAAACTAATCTAGCCTTCTTCAGAAGCATAAAATTACTATAACATGCTAGAGTGAGGCACAGTCAACATTAAAATTAAATCCTATAGTACCGTGGTACCATGTCGAATAAAACTACTTAGCTGAAGTCCAGCCCCGGCATCTCTTCACCACGCGGTCGATTGGCAGCGGCAGCCATTTTAATTATAGTGTTGACTGCGCCTTACTCTGGCATGTTATAGTAATTTTATGCTTCTGAAGAAGGCTAGATTAATTCAGCCGAAACCTGGTAAAGACCGGAAAATTTGTGCAGTTGAGGTTGATTCCTCAAAATATTAGTCTATCACAGTTGCTGACGGGGCTGCAATATGCTAAAAGTTCTTAAAATATGATGAGATATTTACAGCCATTACCTTTTGATATCGGGAGGCACTGAAGACAACCAGGATGGCTGAACGATATAGGCAGCGGTTACCAAAGAGTAGACATTTCTAGCGACAAAGACCATATTATTTGCGATGTAACTGATGCAAAGAGTCTGTAAGGGAAATATGAAGGTTTCGAAATCCTCTTTGCGCAACGGAAGAAGTACTCTGCCTGACAAAAACGTGAAGCACCCAGAAGAGGAGGAGGTAACAAAATGAAACCTCGCGGATTGACGGTATATGAGGTGTTATTTCCGTGATTACAAAACAGAGCCAAATTTACAAAGAATTTGGAAGTAGAAATCCACATATGAATAAGACGTTGCGTCCTCTCTGACATGGATGCAAGGACTGATTCGGCTGAGAGGGGCCAAAGAAAACTATTGTGCCCTCTCTTGAGGCAAGCTGGCCCACAACTGATGTAACTGGACTTGGAAGCCTGGATAATGGCATTGGAGCCAAGTTGACATCCGAACTGATCCCACACACGTCCCATAGGGTACAGACGGTTCAAATGGCTCTAAGCACTATGCGACGTAACATCTGAGGTCATCAGTCCTCTAGACTTAGAACTACTTAAACCTGACTAACCTAAGGGCATCACATACATCCATGCCCGAGGCAGGATTCGAAACTGCGACCGTAGCAGCCGCGCGGTTTCGGACTGAAGCGCCTAGATCCACTCGGCCACAGCGGCCTGCTGGGAGTGACAGATCTGGGGATGCTGCCGTCCACGGAAATACCTCAACACCACGCGGACAGTTCATAGAGACACATTCCATGTGTGAACTAGCATTGTCCTGTGGAGAAATGGTATCTTGGCACCACGATACTGTCGCATGAAAGGCACCGAAGAGGACGTAGAATGTCCGTGATGTAGCGTTGTGCCGTCAGAGTTCCTATAGTCACTACCAGTCGTGATCTGAAGTCATACCAGATGGCTCTACACGCCATGATGTCAGGAGTAACAGCGGTATGCCTCTCCAAAAACATTAGAAGAATGAGATATCTCACCAGTCGCCGCCATACTCGCCGACGACGGTCGTTTGGGGTTGTGCATACCTAAACACACCGTGACTCCTTTCATCAGTATTCCATGCTTATAGACGATTACAAACGCAGCCTTTATTGTGTTGTGTTGTTAACAGCAGCCTACGCATGGCACGAAAATTCCCTAGCACAGCCGCTGAAACTCTTCGATCAAAGTCGTGGGGTTGACACAAATTGTTGGAGGATGTCCATTACTTGCTCTCTAATGGCTGGTGCAGATATGGAGTGGCTACAGTGTACTTGACGTACAACACGGCCATTGTCCCTTGAGGTGGTCAGACCGGGAAGTCGGCGACGGATATACACTACTGACCATTAAAATTGCTACACAAAGAAGAAATGCAGATGATAAACGGGTACTCATTGGACAAATATATTAGGCTAGAACTGACATGTGATTACATTTTCACCCAGTTTGGATGCAAAGATCCTGAGAAATCAGTACCAAGAACAACCACTTCTGGCCGTAATAACGGCCTTGATACGCCTGGGCATTGAGTCAAACAGAGCTTGAATGGCGTGTACAGGTACAGCTGCCCATGCAGCTTCAACACGATACCACAGTTCATCTATAGTAGTGACTGGCGTATTGTGACGAGCCAGTTGCTCGGCCACCATTGACCAGACGTTTTCAATTGGTGAGAGATCTGGAGAATGTGCTGGCCAGGGGAGCAGTCGAACATTTTTTGTATCCAGAAAGGCCCGTACAGGAGCTGCAACATGCGGTCGTGCATTATCCTGTTGAAATGTAGGGTTTCGCAGGGATCGAATGAAGGGTAGAGCCACGGGTTGTAACACATCTGAAATGTAACGTCCACTTTTCAAAGTGCCGTCAATGCGAACAAGAGGTGACCGAGACGTGTAACCAATGGCACCCCATACCATGACGCCGGGTGATACGCCAATGTGGTGATGACGAATACACGCTTCCAATGTGCGTTCACCGCGATGTCGCCAAACACGGATGCGACCATCATGCTGCTGTTAACAGAACATGGATTCATCCGAAGAAATGACGTTTTGCCATACGTGCACCCAGGTTCGTCGTTGAGTACACCATCACAGGCGCTCCTATCTGTGATGCAGCGTCAAGGGTAACTGCAGCCATCGTCTCCTAGCTGATAGTCCATGCTGCTGCAAGCGTCGTCGAACTGTTCGTGCAGATGGTTGTTGTCTTGCAAACGTCCCTATCTGTTGACTCAGGGATAGAGACGTTGCTGCACGATCCGTTTCAGCCATGCGGATAAGATGCCTGTCATATCGACTGCTAGTGATACAAGGCCATTGGGATCCAGTTTTTTTTCTTTATTGTTATTTTCAAACCTGTTTACAGGCAGGCCAGCAGCAGCATGCTACGCCGCTCTTCGGCCGCAGAGAAACATACAAGATATAAATGATGACAGTGTGAGATAAATAAATACGGTGGACAAGTAAATGGAGACAAACACTTTTTAAAATACATGGAGCCGTTCATGGGCGTAGAGTCCAAGATAAAAAATGTTCAGACACTTGGACACAGACATAGACGAAAATTGTCACACGTGAACGTAGGTGCACAAAACAAATAACACTGAACCACTTAAGCACAAAACGACGGCACACACAGAAACATGAGGCGTCGATCTCCGGCGCGCGAATGTTCAATAACCATGGGAACCTGCCAAGTGAGGAGGACGGAGGGTGGGAGAGGGAGAGGGGAGAGCAGATGCCATGGGCAGGGGAGAGAGTGGAGGGGAGGAAATGGGGGGAAGCCCGGGGGAAGGGGGGTGGATGATGGGGACGGGTGAAAAGGAAAGAGAAGGGAGGGAGGGTGCCTAGAGGAGAGGACATAGGAAGTGGGGGCGGGGAGGATCAAAGTTGATAGGAGGGGTAGATGGAGGGGGAGGAGGACATCATCAGGGAGGGGAAGCTGGTGGAAGTCACTTGGGAGAGGGTAAGGAGGGTGGAGAGATGGAGACTGGGTGGGACGTGGGAATACAGGCGTGGCAGCAGGCGGGGGTGGGAGAGGATGGGCGAGACAAGCGGGTGAGGAGGGTCGAGTTTGCGGGAGGTGTACAGGTTCCGTATCCTTTCAAGGAAAAGGAAGAGGTGGGGAACGGAATGAGATCGTACAGGATCCGCGTGGGGAAGGGAGATGGATGCGATAGGCGAGGCGGAGAGCATGGCGTTCAAGGATTTGAAGGGATTTATAATAGGTAGGGGGGGTGAAGATCTTAGCCGGATGGGTGTAACAAAGGATAGGGTGGAGGAGGGATTTATAGGTGTGGAGGATGGTGGAGAGGTCCAGACCCCACGTACGGCCCGAAAGGAGCTTGAGGAGATGGAGTCGGGAGCGTGCCTTGGCTTGGATTGTCCGGAGATGGGGGGTCCAGGAGAGGCGACGGTCGAGGGTGGCGCCAAGGTACTTGAGGGTGGGGGTGAGGGCGATAGGACGGCCATAGACAGTGAGAAAGAAATCAAGGAGGCAGAAGGAAGGGGTGGTTTTGCCTACAATGATCGCCTGGGTTTTGGAGGGATTGACCTTGAGCAACCATTGGTTGCACCAAGTGGTGAACCGGTCAAGATGGGATTGGAGAAGGTGTTAGGAGCTCTGCAGGGTGGGGGCAAGGGCAAGGAAGGCTGTGTCATCGGCAAACTGGAGAAGGTGGATGGGGGGTGACGGCGGCGACATGTCCGCCGTATACAAAAGGTACAGAAGAGGGGAGAGGACGGAGCCTTGAGGCACACCGGCGGAGGGGAAAAAAGGTGTAGGAATCCATGTTATGGGTGGTGACGTAGGAAGGACGGTGGAAGAGAAGGGAGCCGATCAGACGGACGTAGTTAATGGGAAGGGTGAAGGTTCGGAGCTTGAAGAGGAGATTGGATTGCCATACACGGTCATAAGCTCGTTCGAGGTCGAGGGAGAGGAAGATAGCGCAGCGACAGGAATTAAGCTGGTCAGAAATGAGATGAGTGAGGTGAAGGAGAAGGTCGTCAGAAGAGAAGGATGGCCAAAAGCCACACTGGGTAATGGGAAGGAGGCGGTGCTGGCGGAGATGCTGGTGGATGCATCGGGTGAGGATAGAGGAACGACTATGGATGTTGAGGTCGACGGCGATCACGTAGGAGGAGAAAGTATGGTCAATGTGGGAGAGGAAGTCGAAGGGAATAGGGACGTTAAGGCGGACATAGATGGTGGCGCAGGTGATGGTAAGGCCGGGGAAGAAGAGACTAAGGATCAGGTGTTCGGTGGGGTTGGGAAGGAGAGGTTAGAGCCAAACTGGGATCTGGCGGTGGTGACCAATGGCAACTCTACCACGTGCAATCAGGAGGGGATTATCGGAGCGGTGAAGGATGTAGCGCGATGTTTGGACGGTGTGGTGGGGTTGGAGGAAGGTTTCATTGAGGAGGAAGGCATCCACACAGTGGGTGGCAAGGGTGTGCAGGAAGAGGTTCTTGTTGGTGGGAAGGGAGCGGATATTGTTGAAAAGGATACGGTGCTGTCGCTCCATGACAGGGATTTAGACGAGGGTGTCAAGACGGGAGAAGGTGAAATGGGCCTGGTTGTTGGAGTAGGTGGCGTACATTTTTAGTTGGAAAACGGAACGGGTGGTGAGGGATATCTGTTGGAAGGTGTGGGGGCGCTGAAAAGGATGAACATTCTAAAGGACGATGGTGAGGAATCTGATGATGTCCTCAGCAGTAGGGGATGGGTGAAGGGAATTGCCGGGAGGGGTGGGGCCGTCCAAAGGGCAGACAGGAACGGTGAGCTCAGGAATTGGTAGGAGGGGGTCGGGCCTTACATTTCTAGGAGTAAGTCGGATGAGGGAGGTTACAGGTATTACAGAAGGGAGGGGGGACTGGAGATTGGGGCACTTCAGTAAAAAGTGGGCTTGCCTATAGTGCAGGCAGGTGGGGGCCTCGCGGCACTCAGATGTCGAGTGTGCATTATACCGCAAGCACCTCTGGCAGCGGAGGGATTGAGAAGGGGATCGGGAAGGGTCAACTTGGTAGTGTTGGTGAAAGAGAAGGGCACCCTCCTTCAGGAGATGGTCGATGGAGGGGGCGTATTCGGAGAAGACCCGCATCAGGCAGGTGGGGCCGGCTGAGTTATGGATGCGGCGAACTGCACGCACCTCCAGATGGGGATGCGCCTTGACCTCCGAAAACACCTCCTCCTCCGTGATCACCAGACTAAGCCGAGTGATCATGGCGGTGAAGGTCGGCGGGCGATGTGGGGGTTGGGGTTGGCGGGAGGGAGGCGGGGAAGGGGCAGGGGTGAGGGAGGCATGATAGCCAAAGCAGGTGACAGGGATGCGGAAAAGGAGATCTGTGTGGAGGGTAGGGCTGGGGGAGGAGATGAGAACCGAATCATGGCGAGGAGGGAGATGGGGGCACCAGGAAAATTCTGGCGAAGGAAGAGGGTGAGGTTTGGGGCTTCAAGAAGGGAGGGATCAGGACGGGAGAGGAGGTAGCCGTAGGAGGAGGGGGTGGAGGAGGAGGAGGAGGGGGCAGGGACAGGTGGGTTGACATCCATGGCATCATGGGCTGGGGAAGTGGGACGAGGCAAAGCCTTTTTGGGAGTAGAGAAGGCAGGGGTGCCAATGGGGCACTTGACGGCGGCGGAGGAGGTGTGGGGGATGAGATTGACTGGAATGTGGTGGTGAGTGGCAGGTCCCGGTGCTGGAGTTGGCGCCGGAGACGGTGTGGGCGATGGCGAAGGCGACGGTGAAGACGATGATGATGATGAAGGCGCAGGGGAGAGTTGAGCATGGGCCGTAGCCCGCCGGGCGACCACACTGGCAGGGGCCGCAGAAACGGAAGGTGAAGGGGGAGGGAGTGGAGGGAAGGGATCAGAAGAGGTGCGGGAGGGAGGAGCCAGGGATGGGGTGACAAAGAGTGAGGGAGATGGGAGAGTGAGGAGTGGGGCGATGGACTGAGGGGGGAGTGATGTGGTACACCACGTGATAGTGGTGGCGGCGGCGGAGGCGGGTGTGTATATGATGGCATTCGTGGTGGCAGTAGTGGTGATGGTGGGGGTCGACATTATGAGAAGGGGAAAAACACAGGACAGGACAAAGAAGCAAACGAGGGACAGACAAGGCGACGAGAAACACAGAGAAAAGGGACAGAGAAACTATGAAGGAGACTGGGGCCGAAGCCCCATTCTGCTGCTGCTGGCGGGAGAGGCGACCTGGCTGGTCGGCCGGTGGGGACGCTGCTGCTGCTGCTGCTGCTGCTGCTGGACGCTGGCTGGCTGCTGGACGCCGGCTGGCTGCTGGACGCTGGCTGCCTGCTGGACGCTGGCTGGCTGCTGGACGCCGGCTGGGACCGCTGCTGGACGCCAGCTGGGACCGCTGTGGGACACTGGCTGGGACCGCTGCTGGACGCCGGCTGGGACCGCTGTGGGATGCTGGCTGGGACCACTGCTGGACGCTGGCTGCTGGCAGGAACCGCTGCTGGACGATGGCTGCTGGCAGGAACCGCTGCTGGACGCTGGCTGCTGGCTGCTGGCAGGAAACGCTGCTGGACGCTGGCTGCTGGCAGGAACCGATGCTGGACGCTGGCTGCTGGCTGCTGGGAGGAACCGCTGCAGGCCGCTGGCTGGGACCACTCCAGGGTGGCTGGTACCTGCAATACCCTGCAATACACCTAACACTTCGATTAGGTCCGAAAGGCCAATCGAAGGGCGGTATCCTTCCGGATTACCGCCGGAGATGTTGGGATCGAGCACGGCGTTCCGTATTACCCTCCTGAACCCACCGATTCCATATTCTGCTAACAGTCATTGGATCTCGACCAACGCGAGTAGTAATGTCGCGATACGATAAACCGCAATCACGATAGGCTACAATCCGACCTTTATCAAAGTGGGAAACGTGATGGTACGCATTTCTCCTACTTACACGAGGCATCACAACAACGTTTCACCAGGCAACGCCGGTCAACTGCTGTTTGTGTATGAGAAATCGGTTGGAAACTTTCGTCAAGTCAGCCCGTTGTAGGTGTCGCCACCGGCGCCAACATTGTGTGAATGCTCTGAAAAGCTAATAATTTGCATATCACAGCATCATCTTCCTGTCGGTTAAATTTCGCGTCTGTAACACGTCATGTTCGTAGTGTAGCAATTTTAATGGCCAGTAGGGTACCTGCCCTCACGTTCCCATACAGTCCAACATCGTGCCTCAGTCACATCCCAATGCCCCAGAAATATGGATATTACATGATTCGACATGCCGGCCAAATGAAGACCCACAATGAGACTCCTTAAAGCTATGTCACGTGTTGATAACGTTGTCTCATACGAGTACGTGGTACCTCACAGCCCTCACTCAGCATCCGACGCTGTTTATGCACTTCGTATATCCTATCAGGTCTGGTATTAACACTAAACATGACCGTCACTAATGCACTCTGGTGGCAGTTCTACCTGTCACAGAGAGTTGCAACTCTCATTCTCTACATACCGGCCGCTATCGTACGTGGACGAAGTTACATTGCCATCTGACCATGTTTTCTGGGTGTTACTTTTTTTTTTTTTTTTGACAGGCAGTGTATGTGGAGTGACTGTGATCTGTATTAACAAATTTTCCCGTTCGTTAAGGAATATTTGCTGAGCGGTTTGATACAGTGGGTAGTGGTACGTTATGTAAAAGTTCAGGCTCATCATTTATATACCGGCCGCTAGCGTATGTGGACGAAGTTACATTGCCATCTGACCCCGTTTTCTGGGTGTTCCTTTTTTTGTCAGGCAGTGTATATAGAGTGACTGTGATCTCTATTAAAAAATTTCCCCGTTCGTTAAGGAATATTTACTGAGCGGTTTGATTCAGTGCGTAATGGAAAAATTTTAGGCTGCTGTGTTGAGATGTAATGACTATGGAGCAGTGGTTAATACATTTTGACATAAGGAATGTCAGTTTACTGACCACCATCTTTTGACAACCGTGTAATCATACTTATACGCAACTGTAACAAAAAATACATAAAATGAGTTACAGTGGTAACTGAACAATATATAAATTTGTTATACCACTGCTCAACATGTATTTTTTTTTCAGCAGTGTGACAACAGTTTACTAAGGCTCTGGTAATTGCCACATTTACGACCGACTAAGTAATGTGGTGACCGTTTACAATCATAAGATACACACTAAGTGTACAGTATCCACACGTCACATTACAAATTTGTTGTTTTCATAGCACTGATGGCTGATAGGCAGTTCTACCACTACATGAGCTGTTAGAGTTGCTACCAGATTAGGTTCTGAGACACCTAATATAGAGCAGATGGAGAGATAAAATACTCAAATGAACATTATGAAGTTTTGAGGTTGTTGGACAACTTCGTGCTGGGTTATTGCATAGATATAAGCCAATCCTAAAGATGTCTTGCTAAAAAAAGTTGTGAGTTGTACTTTTCTATGACTCTGGAAACAATAAAACACTGTAAACAATTCTGAGTGCTACCTGAGAAATGCTCAGTTTCTCGCACCGTACACTTCAGAAGTAATGTGAGAACCTTTTGACTATTTACGTCTTTAGATAATTTACTGGTGAATAAATACTTAAAGGCGCTTATGTGCAGGTAGGTGGGGTATGTAACTAGGCTAAATGGTAGTATATCGACCAAGGAAGCGGATGTTTCCAAAAGTTATTGCCTCACGTCGCTCTGGACCATAGAAAAAATTAATGATTGCAATGATGCATTGGTCTTTTGAGTAATTGGAATGTTCGGTCTTTTTTTTTCTAATCCTACGAAGTTTTGATAATCCAAGAAGTTGATTTTCCGAGCACCAAGAAGTCGAATCGGGTCCGCATTGTGTTCCGACAAACATTTTGTAGCGAGAAGTATCGCATCATCAAATTGATCTGTAACTACGCAATCTGACAATCACGACAGCAATAGTTACTACTACCGATTATCAGGAAACTATGGAGTGCGTTTGATTGTGACTTTCTCGGATCTACAACTGTACATTCTTCAGGCACTATATCAGGCGCTTTTTCGATAACACTTTCGTAAAGCAACGTGTTATCGCAGTTTAGGAATTTCCTTTGGGTAACGCAGGCAGCCACAGCACAGTTTTGGAGTTCCTAAATCTCGTACTTGGCTGGTACGAACATCCTTTGTTTTTGATAGTGATTGTCATTAGAGGGTTTCAATGAAAGAGCTTACTTTCGGATCGCCGAACACGGAGAACCATAAGACTGTATTTCGTCGTTCTACCCGCCGTATCTGGCCACAACAGCTTGGATGGAGACCAAGGATGTCTGCTCGTGTTACAATGAGAAACGGGAACCTCTCTTAGATTATCGAGTTTCCTTAAATTACAGATGTTTGAAAACATACTGTACGCGACTGGTACAGATAGAGTCGCGATTCTGTATCAGTTCAGTTACATTTCTTTCTTAAATTAAAGTGGGCGGACGGCTGGGTGGTGGCCGAAAGGTTCTGACGCAAGGAAGTAGATTTCTATGACTATTCGTGGTCGCTGTCATGTACTGGTGGGGGTGATACCCAGAGCCTGCTGGACTCATTCTGAATTTGCGGTTGCCAGGAGTTAATCCCTGACGCGCGACCGCAAGATGCCTTCGTCCCCAAGTGCCCACTTGTGATGCAGCGAGCAACTATTCAGCATGGATGTCCACAAAATTCCTGCCTTTCCGTTCCCATAAAACGTGAGAAATTTAGCTCAATCTCAACAGTATTTCTGTTTGTCCAACCTTGTGTATTGCCGCCTCTTCTAGACACTGTTTATTCTTCGTCAACCGATAGCAAAGGACCGTTCAAACTGGGTAAAAATCTTAAATTCTTTATGCTTATTTATACGCAATACTAAGGAAACGTATGCAGTGTTTCCCTATATTTTCATGCTTCGAGGCACTTTCTCGTTCTTAATATTGGCTACAAGACTGCTGCCGCACCTCCAAAGAGAGTGGTGGCTGAGTAGGGAGAACTTCGTAATCTTATCATTCGTTTTTACTGGGAGACGTTACATGCCGACTATCTTTCGCTTCCTGGCTGTCGTCCCATATTGACTTTGTAGTTTGAAAATGTAAGTGTCACATTCTGCTATAGTATGAGGTGTTTGTTTCACATCTCAGAGGCCGTACTCTGATCAGCGGTGCTACTTGGATGCGAAGTTCATTGGGTTATTTCTGTTGTTTATTTGAAAATGTGAGTTGCGGCTATGAGGGACTCTTATTTGTTGTTTCAGCCTTCCTAACGAGGTCAATCAAAGTCTCACATTATTAGATTCATTTTTTTCACGTTAATTTTAATTGTGTTTGTTTCCTAACAAAACTGGTGTAAAATTTAATGTGATTTTTAAATCTGAATATAACTTTAGTAATTTGTGAAATCAACTTCAGTTTATGAACCTTGCTTCCTACAACTTCGCTCAGAATTAGCCGACTCATATTTACTAGATATGATCAGGAGTACAGTAAGGTGTTGTACCAGGGTGATGGTATTTTAATTGTGCGCAGTGGCTAAATTACTAACGTAATCTTGCATACCATGCAAAGCTGTTTCTTGTGGTGACGAGTGGGTAGTGTTCGCAGGCTTTCATACCATATCTCAAACTGTTACTAATGCAGATTAATTTAGAGACTCTTTGTTATACGAGGGCGTGCTGAAAAGTAAAGCCTCCGAACTTTTTATTTTGTTCTCAAAACCGGTTGAGGTATTACATGTCATGTGTATTACTCCCAACATTCCCGCTTCTCTGAAGCAAGTTACAGCCTTCTGCCGCTAGAGGGCACCGAGTTATTGCGTGTAACGTAATTTTGTCGGTGCGTGGGGGATCCTCAGAAAACAAAGCACGAATTCGAAGCGTTCGTCCACACATCGAGCATGTCTCCTTCGGCATGACAAGCCAGACCACACACAAGCGCTGCGACATGTGCAACTATTTGATGTCCTGGGCTCACTGTCATCGATAATCCTCCACACTGTTCCGACTTGGCCCTATCGGATTTTCATCCGTTTCGAAAACTTGAAGAACACTTTCAAGGACTTCAATAGTGATGAAGCGGAGAATGCACAGGTGAGTTTGTGGCTCCTTCAACGAAGTCAGACATTCTACAGTGACGGTATCAACAAACAGGTCTCTCGTTTGGAGAAACTTGTTGCCAGGGGGTGACTACGTTGAGAAGTAAATACGTAGACATGAAGAATACAGATGTACAATGTTAATAAAGTTTGTTTTATTCAAAAAGCTTTTAGGGTTTCCACATAAAAGTTTGGAGGCATTACTTTGCGCAACGCCCTCGTACTTCATGGGCGTTGTCTACATTTAAGATGTGCACATTATTTGGTGACCACGAACGCTTAACGCACGCGTAGTCATAAAGAACACACAGAACATGGTCTGCAGCCCCAAAGAGAGAGAATTAGAGTTTCAAGTCCTGTCACCATCCAGGTCATTAAGGATAGAGCACTAGTTAAGTTAGGTAAGGAGATTGGAAGGAATCAGATGTGATTTTATTGAAGGACTATCATGGCATTTCGATGAAGCAGTGTAGACTAACCATGAACAATCAGAATACGAATAGAATATCTTAACCACTGAGCCCCATAGCTGGGTTGCAAGAGGTTACTCCTTTGGTCCATCTTCCCACACCCGTCTGTATATCTTGCCTAACCAGGTCCATTTTCTTTTGATCTTTTTCCAAGGTCTGAGCGAATATAAAGGCACATGTGCTTTAGAAATGGCTATACATACATACTCACCTTGTAAGGAGAGGGTTTTCTTCTCATTGACGGTTAATGTCAAAATTTTTCGTTGAGAAGTCTTCATGAAGACTACATAATCAGTGCGAACATAGAATCTGAATCCTTAAATAAGCCTTTTATCATACCAAAATGAAATGAAGACTATGAGAATCACTGGTAAGTGATGCTGCCCCTGAGAAGGAATTGCACACGATCAAATAAAGTATTTCGTTCCTCTTTAGTGTGCGGTTGCCTTACGGAATAGGTACTATCATCGTTATAGAATACTAGATACCACTCACGCCTCATAAAAGATTCCAGCTACTTTCATTGGGTGTTTCAAGACCTATGAATGATATTTAGAACACAAAATTGCTTACTGCCGACTGCTCCACGATTTTGACGGATTGGCTGAGTTACTTCTTTTGGATACAGTATGGGAATCGACGTTTTCTGATGAGGAGGTCGACGTGAAGAAATAACATTGTGACAAACAGCGAAACACCAAACGTGTGGTCAAAGGCATTTATCTAGCACTAGAGCCTTACGCGGAGTGGGCAAAATACAACTTGCCCGAAACTATTTCATGCACTTTGACATACGTAATCCAACTTACATTATCCTTACCCAGACAAATGATGAAAACTGGACTGCTTATTTTAAACTGCATGAAATACACTATCTGGTCAAAAATATACCGACACTCCTATGTAATACGGAAATGACCACTATACACTATGTGATCAAAAGTATCCGGACACCTGGCTGAAAATGAAAGTGGCGCCTTCCATCGGTAATGCTCCAGCATTCAATATGGTGTTGGCCCACCCTTAGCCTTGATGACAGCTTCCACTATTGCAGGCATGCATTCAGTCACGTGCTGGAAGGTTCCTCGGAGAATGGCAACCCATTCTTCACGGAGGGCTGCACTGAGGAGAGGTATCGAAGTCGGCGTTCCAATACATCCCAAAGTTGTTCTATAGGGTTCAGGTCAAGACTCTGTGGAGACCAGTTCATTACAGGCATGTTATTGTTGTGTAACCACTCCGCCACAGGCCGTGAATTATGAACAGTTGCTCGATCAAGCTGAAAGATGAAATCGCCATCCCCGAATTGCTGTTTAACAGTGGGAAGCAAGAAGGTGCTTTAAACATCAGTGTAGTCATGTGCTGTGATAGTGCCACGCAAAACAACAAGGGGTAAAAACCCCTCCATGAAAAACACGACAATACCATAACAGCACTGCCTCTGAATTTTACTGTTGTTACTACACACTCAGGTAGATGACGTTCACCGGGCGTTCGCCATACCCACACCCTGCCATCGGATCGCCACATTGTGTACCGTGATTCGTCACTCCACACAAAGTTTTTCCACTGTTGAATCGTCCAATGTTTACGCTCCTTACACCAAGTGAGGCATCGCTTGGCATTTACCGACGTGATGTGTGGTTATGAGCAGCCGCTCAACCATAAAATCCAAGTTTTCTCACCTCCCGCCTAACTGTCATAGTACTTGCAGTGGATCTTGATGCAGTTTGGAATTCCTGTGTGATGGTCTGGATAGATGTCTGCCTATTACACGTTGTGACCCTCTTCAACTGTCGGCGGTCTCTGTCAGACGTGGCTAGACTGTACACTTTTGTGCTGTACGTGTCTCTTCACGTTTCCACTTCACTATCAAACAGTGGACCTAGGGGTGTTTAGGAGTGTAGAAACTTCGAATACAGACTTGTGACACAAGTGACACCCAACCACCTGACCACGACCGAAGTCCGTGAGTTCTGCATAGGGCCCCATTCTGCTCCCTCAAGATGTGTAATGACGACTGAGGTCGCTGATATGGAGTACCTGGCAGTAGGTGCCAGCGCAATTCACCTAATATGAAAAACGTATGTTTTGATCACATGGTGTATGTCACGTGAGGCAGACTCACCGCTATAAAACGATGGGAGGAGTATCGTGTTGTCAGTAGCGAAACAGTTACAGCAGAATTGGTCGGTTAGGAGAGCTCAGGAATTTGGAATGTACATTAGTCATTAGATGTCACACAGCTTACAGAGCCATCATGGACATTACAGTCCTTCTAAAGCTTATCATAGTCATTAGATGTCACACAGCTTACAGAGCCATCATGGACATTACAGTCCTTCTAAAGCTTATCAAGTCTACTTCTGATGATGTGACTATGAAGTGGAAACGCGAAAGAAATAGTTGTGTACATAGTTCCACGTAGTCAACACGTACACAACTTTCCCAATAGAGCGCGCTCGCTAAGCACAACAGCGCAGGCGCAGCGCTCGTCCGTCTCTGCACTACGAGATGGCGCTGCCTTAGAGACGGACCAAATTCTGCTTCCGCCGATCCGCGTATTAATATGTAACGCAGCCAATGATATTGCTGCTAATGTAAAACCTTTTGTCCTCGCGGATCACACTCGCGCAGTGATAGATGAACGCGTGATGTATTATAACGAGTGTACAGACCTCCAATCAGTCAGTCTGCATTTATCTGCACCAGTCTGTACCAGTCTGCTTTAGTCTGTACCAGTCTATAGTCAAATTTCATTCTGCGCCTAATAAGATTACCGTATTCCTGTACATAGCCATGAAGAGAAATGTATAGACACGTTGTCAAGTATCAGAGATATGTGAGAATAAGATTAACGTACCAAGACCAAAGGAACTTCAGATTGTCAATTGTAAACAGCATCCAGAATCAAGTTACGTAATGAAACTTCCTGGCAGATTAAAACTGTGTGCCCGACCGAGACTCGAACTCGGGATCTTTGCCTTTCGCGGGCAAGTGCTCTACCACCTGAGCTACCAAAGCACGACTCACGCCCGGTACTCACAGCTTTACTTCTGCCAGTACCTCGTCTCCTACCTTCCAAACTTTACAGAAGCTCTCCTGCGAACCTTTGTAATGAACGAATTTTAGAGAAAGGCTGGTTAATATTGCACTGATAGCTAAACAAACTTTGCTGATATATTTTTCATTCTGCTTCTGTACAAAACTTTATTTGAGATGATCAAAAAATAGCCAAGATAATGTGTATAGAGTGATTTTTCTAAATCGTGATAAACACCCCTGAGAGGATAAGGAGCAAAAAAGGTCATATGAATATATGGCCAGAGATGCGATCCAAGAGAGCTACACCTACTGGAAGGCTAAGATAAAAGACTTTTAGCAATGACCGTGGTATCAGCACCAGGCAGATGGCCCTTCAGCAGGGGTATTCTAGATAACATTCTCCACGACAACTGCCACTATCTGTATCACAACGCGTGCAGGCTTTATTTCCTATGGACTTGCCTCCACGGCGATAGCTTTGTCTCTGTTTCTTCGTACAGGCCGCCACTGTGCTGGAATTTTATCATCCTTCTTATTCACAGATGAGGCTATGTTAAAACAGGTGTGGTACCGACAACCTTCGACACCCACTTATGGACTACAGCGAATCCGCGTGGTACGGTGGCAGCGGACCATCAGCACCAGTTCAGCTTCAGTGTGTGGCGGTACTTATTGGCGACCGCGACGTAGGACCAGTCATCCTTTTAGAACTTTTCATTGGCGAGGAATATCTGCACTTCCTGAGGGCGACCCTGCCTCCACTGCTGGAAGGCGTACCTTCGGTTGTACGATGGGTAGTGTGGTTACTACATTAAGGTGTTCCAGCGCACTGCCCTCTTAAGTGTGTAGCTAAAACACTATACCGACAGAACAATCCTGATTACCTGCCGTTTTCTCATGTGTACTTTGAATGACTGAAAATTTCACTCTCAAAGATCTTTCATCCTCACCTTCCTACCTCACTACTTCCTTCGAAACGCATTTCCAGCCTTATGTCCATCCTTACAGGGACCATTCCCGCGGTTTGTCCCCATTTTTCAAAATCACCCTGTATACACGGAGCTTCAGAAACTTCATATTTAACGTCTACAGGTGATAGATAACACCCTGAGAAACAACTTCTGTAAGGGACAAAATGTTTACTGACGCTCCTCAGCGACGCTAGGTGTCTTTTTACTGAATCTGACGACCATGGAGCGTCGAGATTTCACAGAACTAGCTGGGTCTACTAACCACATGCGTTACATCTACGTAATGCATACACCAGCAAAATTGATAGAGTGATTTTCGACAAGAAAACCTTAAGAATGAGACGCTTTAAGCAGAGTAAGATGTTTTATAAGATCGGCTTGCCCACTTTTTAAAGGGGGAAGGTGACTGGATTGTAGGCAACACACACTTCATACGAATGCCGCAGTGTGCCTCCGCCCTTCCGCCTTCAGAGGCATAACTAATTATGACAGAGGTGTAGCATCGCCGAGAAGCGTCAGCGAACATTTTAACTCTAACAAAAGCTGTTCCCCGTGACGTGATCTCTCACCTCTAGAAATTTGATGCAAAGATTTTGAAACACCTCATATGTAAATCCTTTTTCAAAATTTGTTGCTACTTTTCCCTAATCTTCGCTGCATACCTTAAGAGCTATGACCGCTTGCTCATCTTCAATACAGTGGAAAAATCTCTTCTGTTGAAAGGTCTTTGCTTTCCATATTTTGGGAGGAGCCAGTACAGCCCAAAACAAAAGGTTGTCTAGTGAAGAACTAAACTGCATATCTTAAGACAAATGAATGAATATGTTTCTTTAGTCCGCAGCTCGTGCTCGTGCGGTAGCGTTCTTGCTTCCCGCGTCCGGGTTCCCGGATTCGATTCCCGAGGGGACGGGGGGGGGGGGGGGGGGGGGCCGGGGGGGGGGGGGAGTGATCAGGGATTTTCTCTGCCTCGTGATGACTGGGTGTTGTGTGATGTTCTTACGTTAGTTAGGTTTAAATAGTTCTAAGTTCTAGGGGACTGATGACCATAGATGTTAAGTCCCATAGTCCTCAGAGCCATATTTTTCTTTATACTGTGACACAAATCTCTTCTACTGCGAACTCTTTGCTTTCCATATTTTGAGAAGTGGTAGTATGGACTAAAACAAGGAAAAAATCCAGTAAACATCGGCCTTAAAAATGCTACTTTAAGATGTTTATGCTGAGGAAGTGTTTAAGAATACCGAATAGCAAAGGTCGTCAGTCCCCTATTCATCACCCAAGACGGAAGCAGTGTACCCAATCTGTCAGTGTATAGAGTAAACTCTGTGTGCAAGTGTGAGAAAGTGTCCTAAATGTTTGTGTAGCGTATATCTAAAGCGTAAGATGGGAACCAATCCTGCATTTACCTATTGGAATGTGGGGAACTGCCTAAAAACCACATCCAGGCTGCTTGACACACCAGTACTTTGCCCCATTAAACAAACTCGATTTTGGGCCGGCATACCTACCCATGCCGGTAGCGGTTGCGTTAACACGCTTAAAAAAAAAAAAAACCACACTGATCACAAAGAGCCACGTAAAAGAATGTAAAATGGCATAAATCAGAAAATCAGGTAGGTACTCCCGCAATAAATGAGAATAACTGGCTTGCATCATTATGCGAAATAAAAAGAACATCCATTATCTCCAACTCTCGATCAGAGGAACTCCAGTCGGCTTCTCAGAATCCATAATCCGCAAGGATTCGTTTGTGTATCCAATCGTAACTAAGAACGCAACAAAACTTCTCAGAACAGAGAAATTCCAGCTGTTAAGAGGATCCACGAATTCTCTTCTTAAAAAACTGGCAAACTGTGTTTCATATTTCTTTCGCCGCTGTATCTTCTTGCGTTGTTCGTATAAGTTCATCCAGAACTGCAGCATGTCCATTGCATTGTATCGGCTATTCGGGTGGGTCATACTTTAAGGACTGTGAGCACTTACCCTTCTTCAGTACTATGAAACACATCTCTACTACTGAACAAGTGCTCGTAGCACATAACCTATCCGTTTTAGAGCCCATGTTTACCGGACAGTTTTTTCTTCTTTGATCTACACTACTGGCCATTAAAGTTGCTACACCAAGAAGAAAGCCGGCCGCGGTGCCCGAGCGGTTCTAGGCGCTTCAGTCCGGAACCGCGTGACTGCTACGGTCGCAGGTTCGAATCCTGCCTCGGTCATGGACGTGTGTGATGTCCTTAGGTTAGTTAGGCTTAAGTAGTTCTAAGTTCTAGGGGACTGATGACTTCAGATGTTAAGTCCCATAGTGCTCAGAGCCATTTGAGCCAAGAAGAAATGCAGATAATAAACGGATATTCATTGGACAAATATATTATACTAGAACTGACATGTGATTACATTTTCACACCATTTGGGTGCATATATCCTGAGAAATCAGTACCCAGAACAACCACCTCTGGCCGTAATAACGGCCTTGATACGCCTGGGCATTCAGTCAAACAGAGCTTGGATGGCGTGTACAGGTACAGCTGCCCATGCAGCTTCAACGCAATACCACAGTTCATCAAGAGTAGTGACTGGCGTATTGTGACGAGCCAGTTGCTCGGCCACCATTGACCAGACGTTTTCAATTGGTGACAGATGTGGAGAATGTGCTGGCCAGGGCAGCAGTTGAACATTTTCTATATCCAGAAAGGCCCGTACAGGAACTGCAAAATGCGGTCGTGCATTATCCTGCTGAAATGTAGGGTTTCAAAGGGATCGAATGAAGGGAAGAGCCACGGGTCGTAACACATCTGAAATGTAACATCCACTGTTCAAAGTGCCGTCAATGCGAATAAGAGGTGACCGAAACGTGTAACCAATGGCACCCCATACCATTACGCCGGGTGACACACAAGTATGGCGATGACGAATGCACGCTTCACCGCGACGTCGCCAAACACGGACGAGACCATCATGATGCTGTAAACAGAACCTGGATTCATCCGTAAAAATGACGTTTTGCCATTCGCACACCCAGGTTCCTGGTTGAGTACACCATCTCAGGCGCCCCTGTCTGTGAAGCAGCGTCAAGGGTAACCGCAGGCATGGTCTCCGAGCTGATAGTCCATGCTGCTGCAAAAGTCGTCGAACTGTTCGTGCAGATGGTTTTTGTCTTGCAAACGTCCCTATCTGTTGACTCAGGGATCGAGACGTAGCTGCACGATCCGTTACAGCCATGCGGATAAGATGCCTGTCATCTCGACTAGTGACACGAGGCAGTTGGGATCCCGCACGGCGTTCCGTATTACCCTCCTGAACCCGCTAATTCCATATTCTGCTAACAGTCATTGGATCTCGACCAACGCGAGCAGCAATGTCGCGATACGATTAACCGCAACCGCAATAGGCTACAATCCGACCTTTATCGAAGTCGGAAACGTGATGGTACGCAGTTATCCTCCTTACACGAGGCATCACAACAACGTTTCACCAGGCAACGCCGGTCAACTGCTGCTTGTGTATGAGAAATCGCTTGGAAACTTTCCTCATGTCAGCACGTTGCAGGTGCCGCCACCGGCGCCAACCTTGTGTGAATGCTCTGAAAAGCTAATCAGTTGCATATCACAGCATCTTCTTCCCGTCGGTTAAATTTGGCGTCTGTAGCACGCCATTTTCGTGGTGTAGCAATTATAATAGCCAGTAGTGTATATTACCTCTATCCCGAATATGGAGAGCAAAGAGTTTACAGTAGAAGAGATGCATTTCACACTTGCGAAGATGAACAAGAGCGCATAGCTCATAGGGTATGCATTTTGCTAGCCCTTTTTGCTTCTAATGATCTTTCCTGGTGTATCCCTGAATACTGACCATTGCTTCTGAGACACCCTGTATGGCACAGGTGAGATGGGTACCCTACACAGAACAAGCACGCCGTAAAGTGGTTCGCAGAGCACAAACGTAAAGCCGACTGTATATGACTGGGGAGAGACGAGAAGGCATTGCCGGGGATGGCGTGCAGTGGTTGCCGCGTAGAACTCGTCAGAGGGAGGTCCGGCACCGGAGTCGCGCACGGTGTGGCGACGGAGCGTCTGGGCGCGTGCAAGAAGAGACGGTGTCCGCGCCGCATGGCGCATGGCCAAAAGAATTGAGCGGGAAGCGGGAAGCGGCGCTGAAATTGCACGGGGGGGCGTCGGCGCCAGCGGGTGGTGTGCGCGTGCGCGGAGCCTCGGCCGCGGCCATGTGACTGCGCTGCGCTGGCGCCGCCGCCGCCGCCGCCGCCGGCGCGCACCAGACGCGCCGCAGCCTCCGCCCCGCGCACACGAGCATGCAGGCAGGCCCATGGGCAAGAAGGGCAACAAGCGGAAGACGCGCTGGAGGGTGCTCCCCATCTGCGGTGAGTAGCGCGCGCCTCTATCGATCACCACCTTCCGGTGGTCCGCGGCCTCCTTCCGAAAACGCCGTCCGCGCCGACTCCGGTCTGTCCCCCGTTGTGTAACGGCGCGCCGCTTTACCTGCCGCTTACGTAACGCGGCCCGCGATCAGTGTCGCCGCCACTGCCGCAATCAATCACCTCGTCTCTCCGATCCTTTGCTCGCACTAGCTTCCGTGCTCGACTCTGGCCGCTGCACTCACTTTACACACCGTACTGACCCCGACGTGCGGATCGAAGGTTGGGACTCCTCTTCGTGGCGAGCACGAAGGATTCCTGGGCTATGAGACTCTCACTCGAGGACGCTCTTCGTATTGCAGTTTCCTCTTCTACAACAGAATGTTGTTCCACCACACGGCACGTTTTCGACTCTGCCTCTCTTCGAGTCCCAAGAGGCGGACCAATTTTCTGTAATCGAAATCGCATAAAAAAACCCTTTCGCGTGTCCGTGATAAACTGAGGCTGCAGTTCAGTAATACGCGTTTGTCTTCCGGGTACGACGCTGAAGAGAACGCTGCTCTAGGCTTCGGAATGTGTGTCACGTTTCCAGCATAAGCGCAGAGGGCGTTTGAAGAGCAAACCTCTGACGCCACTGTGGCTGTGCTCCGGTGCATCGTGAACAGCCGTCCGCAGGTATTTTATGGCTTCTGTCGTTTGGCACGGTTACCGTACAACGTACAGAGACCGACGGCTGAGCATGTGGCGTTTTTGTGGTTAGGTTCAGTTCCACTTTGTAGACATTTACAGTGCGTTAGGAAGCTATAATGGATTTAACGCGAGGCGTCGTGATGGACTAACTTCCACCAGCGTTTCCTTCGCGTCGTTAAGTTGTTTACCTGTCCTAGATCATCTCTGTTCTCTGGAGCTGCTCATGTAACCCTTGGCTACTGTAAACACTCGGTAATTCGGATAATGTGTTGCTAGATGGTATGATGTCGGTCAAAGAATGCCACGGTCTGTAGCCATATCTCACGCCTCTTTTCTGCTACAGCCACTATCGTAGAGTGTCGAGAGATCAATACCATTACACATTTTATGCTTGATTATTTGATAGTCTAATAATGGCCGTAAATTACTTTGCCTTGCTCTTCTTTTCAGTAATCAGAAGTTATAACCCATAGAATTTGAAATGCTGCTTCTTTCAATGAAAGACACGCGTTTACGCTCTCAGTTCAACAATTTTTTCCAAATTTTAATACTGAATATGTACTAGGCGCCACATTCAGTGCTAGCGATTTAATATATCATTGTTGTTTCTCGAATTAAACAGTTTTTAAAATCACTCTTGCTGAAAGCAGCGTGTTGGAAAGAATGGCTTGGTCCAACATCCTAAATTGTTATCTTAAAACGGCGGTATAGCTTCAGAGTCAGTGGTAATGTACCAGTAGTTTTGCTTCTAGTGGCACTGCTGATATGCAGTATTTATCTTGCAAAAGACCTGTCGAGACTAGGATTCTCAAATCGTTCGCTCTCTCAGTCGATACATTCTGTAGTTTAATGCTTTTAACCTCAAGCAGCTTCGCAATTTCAAGGTGTTCTAAAGCATTACTTACTGCTTAGCTCAGGCTGCTTGCATTTAGATGTTAAAATGCGTTCGTGTCCATCACGGCCCTTACGCAGGCTTCTGTTCGCAACTAAACGATCTCGTGGCCGAGCGTCCGACGCTTCGGACACGTTGGTTCCAGTGCTCGATCGTGCGCGGCCATATTGATTTCAGACGCCAACGTGCCTATTCCTGTACACACGGTGTGTGATCTTACGGTTCTGGAACAATATCTCTTTCTTACTCGCATCCGCCTCCCATTCTGCGCCCACCTACTTAACGGAACAGCTTTTAGTGCTTCGTCTGAATTCTCAACAGACTCCCGTGTCGCCATGTAGTCAATGTTGCTCCTCGTGTAGTCATTCATTAGGCGTCAAATCCGTTTGTTCTTGTTGCGTAAAGAATTTATAAAGTTAGTTATTTAAAGACAATACACTGTTTCCGCTGGTCTTAACCAACAAACTTATCGGACACTGTTTATTTTGTAGCCAAAAATGAGTTCGATCCGTAGTCGTCATTAGGGCAAGGAAGTAACGTGCACTCCGTTTACTATGTTAACAAACCTGGTGCGTTTCACACATAGATGTTACATACTTTCACCTTTTTAATCACTTAACCATAGAAACGTAGCGTCATGGAAAAACAGTTCCCCGGAAAATGCAGCTACTGGACAGTATTAGCTCCCTGTATCTTCTTAAAAAGGGAGACCTTTTTCTGAAAAGTCAGCGCTTACTTGAAATGTCTGTTTAGTTTACGTAAGCGATGTTGACTTAGCAAACACGATATCTCGGTGGCGGTGACGATCGCCGTATTGCTCCTTCCGCCCCTGGACTGATGCAGAGGTGTGTAACACACCTGCGAGTTGGTGGACCACACGAGACAGAAGATACCGTTACTCGGCGCGCTCAGCCATAAAGTGGCCACAGATTGTGTCGCAGTGGCACAGGTCATATCCGATTTATGGCTCGTAGAGAAATCTTGCTGCCATTGACTGTATTATATGATAACATCGGACTTTAAGCGTCAGAAAAAAAGTGAAAACAAAGTCTTATTTCTGTGGGCACGACGTTTATGGCGCTGATACTAGTTATGTACACGAAGAAGGGTCTTTTTGAAAATACTTTCGTAGTTTTCAATGAGTTAGCTTCCAGAGAGTGATGAGAAATTTTTCTTTATTTTTCCTTCTTCACTGCCACCTGTAAACATACAAAAAAAATGCGAAGATGTTTTGCTATGTTTCGAAAATTCCCATTCTCTAAGATTACTCAATGAAAGTAACCACTTTCGCCTAGTAAATTTATTTTCTAGCTTTATGGGCATATTCCTGGCTTTCTGACAATTTATTTATTTCTCTTTTAAAACTATGGCAGGGTGCAACCCTTTTATTTCTGCAAATGTTCTATAAGTTTATTGAAAAAACAAGATCCGAGTAGTGCGAGCCAAGGTCACAGAATAGCGTCGGCTCTCCCCCTCCTCCATTGCCATCTCAAGGATCACTCAACGACTTTCTCCAACACTCACATCTTTCAATATTTGCTACATTTCTCCATGTTTTCCACGAAATATACTAGATGAATATTTTTGTTGTTGTGGTTCAATCGATTCACATCTGATTACTTCCACTCCTGATGCATAAAAACCAATAAAATCGTTTTTTCTGATCTTGAGGATGATGTTACTGACTTGTTAAACTCTAAGTGAGAAAGGGTTCGTTGCTAATAGAAAATTTACCTTTACATTCTCCATGATCGGGAGCGTTAATTAGATACGAGTTTACTTATATGTCCCATTAGCTATTTCCTGAGGTAATGGGACCGTGTAAAATGATGAAATATTTTATTCATTATACACGTTAGTGCGAAAAGGAATTCCTCATTTCCATGATATCATCATGTTTGTTCTTTTCCTTGTGTTCTCTAAACCACCTTAGACCAATTCCATGATGAACAAGTGACGAATAATTTCGCGCTCCATGTTCCTGCATCCTACCTAATACCGTAGATATCAGGCCACTAACCTCCAATCTTCTTCTTTTGCAAGTTTTGTAGGGAAAATTAACATTCGAATGGAAGTCTGTGTGATACCATTCAAGCTTACTTGCACTAAGTTGAATATTCCTACTCGGGCAAGTCTCCCTTTTCTTATCTATCATGTCGCAATGCGTTTCATGTTTGTGTTTAGTCATGATTAGCTGAAAAGGTATTTTAATAAGAACACATGCTGTTGCAGTCTCGTACGTTTAACAAGAATATTACAACAGTGTTCACGTGTAACACGTGAAACGCTTTATCGCGCCCTCATGGTCGCTTGGTTCTTGAACAACTTAAATTATGGAACAGGATATATCGCCCGTGTCTAGTATTATTAGATGTCCACTGCATTTCGTCTACGATTTCTAAAGCGAAGTAGCTCGCTACTAATTCCACCACTATCTCCTTGTAGATCTCTTATCGATCATACGAGGCGCAAAAATTGTTAAGAAACCACCATCGTCAACGGAAGCAGCGGAGTTTAAGTCTCCGTCCAGTAATAGCGATTTAAGGTTTCCCGTGGTCTCCATAAGAAACTACCAACGAATGTCATGATGGTTTCTTCTAAAAGGCCACTACCGACCCCAGGCTCCATCCTTTTCCAGTCTGAACTTACATTTCGTTATAAATAACCTAAATGTCGATGAGACAGTAGATCTTCCCTCGCTGTCCATCTCCTCTTGCCGCCTGTATCTTCTTCTGACCACCTGCATCTCCTCCTGCCCCTCTCTCTGTCCATTGCTTACTGCCCCTCTCTATGTCCATCTCCTCCTCTGCCTCTTTCTGTCTCTTCGTCCCCCTTTTTCAGTCCATCACCTTCTCCTCTCTCTCTATGCCCATCCGCTCTTCCCTTTCTCCGTCCTATTACTCTCTCTGTCTACCTCTTCCTCCTCACTCTCTCAATGTATCTCCTCCTCCAACTCCTCTCTGTCTATCTCCCCCCCCCCTCTCTTCCCTTTCTCTATCCATTTAGTTCCTCCTTCCTCTCTCTCTGTCCACCTCCTCCTCCCCCATAGGTACTTACATCTCGTTCTTCCCCCTCTTTCTCTGTTCCTCTCTTCTTCCCCCCTTCTCTCTCCGCGAGTAATATGCGTACCAGTGGCCGCAATCGATCCAATGGTTTAGGAGGAAATTTTAACTTCGGCTTTGCCCACATACGCATATGTCACATATTTTACATATATTTAATATATCTCACAAACATCTGCACACGTATTTCACCTGTATCTCTAGCGAATTTCGCCCTGTAGTTTCGTTTTCGCAGTTCAATGTTTATGATGTGGTATCTCCTGGAATATGAGTCGTGCAGTAGTATAATTTTGTGGCTGCATTCGGCAGCGTATGTGATTACTGTCTGCGAAATATGCTACGAACAGAGTTAGTAGCAAAGCGGTAACAAAATTTAAACGTCATGTATGATACGCCAGTTTTTCACGCATCTCAGTTTTTATGACGTTATATCTTCTGAAATATATGTCGTACAATGTTAAATTCAGTGGCAGATGTGACTAACGTCTGCAAAACGTTTTGTAAACGGAGTTTATAGTAAAGAAGTAATAAATTAAAAGGTAATTCCTGATGTGGCATTTTTACTGCAACAGCAGTAAAAATGTACTAAGCGATAAACTTTTTTTCCTTCGTAATTTTGTCTAGGTTGTCAGCGAGAATAATTTTCTTTACTGTTTGAAGTCGTGTGTAATATTCGTTTCAAGTCACTAAGTGCTTTCATTCTCAAATGATGCATCAATATAGTCTATTTGCGCGTCATGAGCTACAGTACTTTTCCACAGCCACCCCTTTGAAAGGTAGATGGTTCTTACCCCCACAGAGATTCATCACAGACAGCAAGTAATATGTGTACCATGTTTGGTCAAAATCGATCCAGTGGTTTGCGAAGAGATGTGGAGCATACATACATACTTACATTTTTAGATCTATGGGTACCTTTTTATGAATAGCATACGAAAGACACACGTCTCTAAATAAAGTAATAAGGTCTTCAAGAAGTACGAAATATACCTCCCCTAGGGATTAGAACACAGTAACAGATTTGATGAGAGAGGGCACAGATCCTGTATCTGAGGGAGAATCTTGAATCGGTTGAGCGTAACGCCGGAACTGGTAAACTACGTAAAAGTTATGTTTATCGGTATCACTCACCCTTGCGGAAGGAAGACCAGAGTTTAATGTCTTGTCTATGGCGACATCATCAGAGAATGAGCAGAATCTCGGATTGGAGAATGATGCGGAACGATCTGTCCGCGTGTATTCCGGAGGTCTACACTTCAAATACCCGTCTGGCTCAACAGATTTAGGTTTTCCGTTGTTTCCATAAACTGATTAAGGCTAAGCAGTTTATGGAAATAACGGAAAACCTAAACCTGTTGGGCCAGACGGCGATTTGAAGTGTCGACCTCTCGAATACAAGTTTCTTGTCTTACCATTGTGCCATCCCTCTCGGTGCTCACCCTATTGATTGAAAATTTAGCCGGCTCGGGTGGCCGAGCGGTTCTAGGCGCTACAGTCGGGAACCGCGCGACCGCTACGGTCGCAGGTTCGAATTCTGCCTCGGGACTGATGATCTCAGAAGTTAAGTGCCATAGCGCTCAGAGCCATTTGAACCCTTTTTTTTGAAAATGTATACACATAAGATAACATAAATGAGTTACTTAATAATAATAATTAATAATGAGCGTATGGCATTGGTGGCCGGGAGACCCCTCGCGGGGCGGTTCAGCCGCCGCTCCACAAGCTATTTAACGAGAATGGCGACTTGCGAGTGAATGAGAATGAACTGATGATGAAAGACACACAACACCCAGTCATCTTAGGCAGAGAAATATTCCTGACGCCGCCGGGAATCGAACGCGGGACCCCGTGCGCGGTAAGCGAGAACGCTACCGCAAGACCACGAGCCGCGGACAGTTAAGCAATAATCCTGTCCCATCCTTTGTTGGCACGAGTCGTAAGAAGCGTGCAAAATAAATTTTAATTTTCGTGTGTTAAGTAGCTACTATGCCAATATTGTATATGTTGTAGAAACTGAGAATTACCTAAAGTTGTGAATATTGCTTATGTGTCACATTTAGACAGCGGAAGCGTAGCAGAGTGGTGCCAGAAAGTTCCTTGTGCGTGTCATCATCGAAACCTGTCAGCTGACACCAAACAGCTGTACGTAGTAAGAGTCTTCCTTGATACGTCACCAAAGGCTACTAGAGCTAGAAAGCAGTCCAAAAAAACTGTTGAAGCTAACAAGATGGAGGACAATGAAAGAAGGAAGAGTATTAAAAATAGCCTTCTTCAAAGTTCTTCGAAAACGAAGGAAGTATCTGTTCTCAAGAATCGTTTAAAATCTGGCGATGTATTTGAAACGCGCGCATGATGCGCTTGCCAGTAATCAGTTATAATTAGGAGAAAGTTGCAGAACTCTCACCAAGCGTCCGTTTTGTTGTCACAGTCTTTTATTTTCTTTAGCACGTTAGTTGCGTGGTCGCAACACGGGGAGCACTCACGCATCACGCGACCTGGCATGAATTTCTTTGGCCGAATGCCCTCCACGCGTCACAACGCCACCTTAAAATCGGCTTGGTGGAAACAGCCTGAGCTATCTCTCTGTGGATCTTGTAAACCCTTTATCTGAACGTAGGAACTTCAGTTTCGCACCTCTTGTAATATTGCCACGTAAATGGAGAAAGAGTCTGGCCTTCTCCTTAACGTGTGGGGAAGTGTATGAAGACGGTGCTCAGGATACGTGTTATGTCAGACAATGGGCCGTTAACCCGAGTGCCTTGGAAACATAGTTGCTACTCATTATACTATCGGAGGCGTTCTTCCTGTTCCATCACAAAAAACAGGCAGACCGATATTGCTCCTATGTAATGTGATAAACAACGCGTTAGTAACGATAAGAGATGACCTGGCTGTGGCGAAAACACTAGTTCCCTTACTGCGGTGGCACGGAACCTTTCTGGTAACAACAAATCCTTTTAGCTGACAGCAATACGATATTTCATCAACTGTGAGTTACGTGAAACCAACTCACATGCGGCTTTTTATTTTTATTTTTTTGAAGAACTAACATGTTCCTCATATATTTTACTCCATTAGTGACTTCTTAAAAGAGAAATATATCCGTAACGTGTTAACGAGTTGGGCGACAGGCTCTCCTTGTGATTCACTGTGCTACCAGAAAATTGACCAGTTTATATTTTTCTTGTGTGTGTGTGTGTGTGTGTGTGTGTGTGTGTGTGTGTGTGTGTGTGTGTGTGTGTGTGTGAGAGAGAGAGAGAGAGAGAGAGAGAGAGAGAGAGAGAGTTGACCCATATTTATTTCGCCTTAACGGGAAAATCTTTGTAATAGTAGCTATGGCTCTTAGATCAACAATCCTTACAGTAAACTAAGAACTGAGGTAATTAACCCCCTGGAAGCTCATCTCCCTAGCCGATACAGATAACTTACAATAATGTAGTGGCGCTCGGCATGGGGCAAATCTGTTTAGTGAGACGGCATGTGGTACAGCTGATCAAACTCAAGGAGTCCCTTGTCGATATTAGAGAGGGATATGGCATATGGCGTAATTCAAAACTCGTTCTTAACAAAGCAGATCAGACGATACAATACTACATTAGAACTCATCTCATCATCCTCACGGTAAACATACACAACTGACGGTTCGTATCAGATCAGCAATGGCAATCCATCTGCACTAGGGCCTTTCCCAGAACAGGAATGTGGGACTTCCGCATTGCTTCCAACGTTCACTCCCTCACTTTGATTTTAGATATCTTCCAAAAAAATGGCTCTGAGCACTATGGGACTCAACTGCTGTGGTCATTAGTCCCCTAGAACTTAGAACTACTTAAACCTAACTGACCTAAGGACATCACACACATCCATGCCCGAGGCAGGATTCGAACCTGCGACCGTAGCAGTCGCACGGTTCCGGACTGCGCGACTAGAACCGCGAGACCACCGCGGCCGGCAGATACCTTCCAGACAAAGGGTTTAACTACGAGTGTTGTGATTATCATGTGTTTTTTATACATGTGATTCTGATAGTACTGATGTAGTCGACAACTATCTGAATTAACTAATGCGTGTAACAATGCCTAAAATCATGGGTATGCTGAAGGCTGCCGTTTCTGCGAACCACGGATGATTGACAAGTGGATTCAATTTTTCTAGATCTCCGGAAAGCGTTTGATACAGTGTCCCAATGCAGACTGCCAGTGTAGGTTCATACATACGGTCTAGGTTCTCAGATACACTCCTGGAAATTGAAATAAGAACACCGTGAATTCATTGTCCCAGGAAGGGGAAACTTTATTGACACATTCCCGGGGTCAGATACATCACATGATCACACTGACAGAACCACAGGCACATAGACACAGGCAACAGAGCATGCACAATGTCGGCACTAGTACAGTGTATATCCACCTTTCGCAGAAATGCAGGCTGCTATTCTCCCATGGAGACGATCGTAGGGATGCTGGATGTAGTCCTGTGGAACGGCTTGCCATGCCATTTCCACCTGGCGCCTCAGTTGGACCAGCGTTCGTGCTGGACGTGCAGACCGCGTGAGACGACGCTTCATCCAGTCCTAAACATGCTCAATGGGGGACAGATCCGGAGATCTTGCTGGCCAGGGTAGTTGACTTACACCTTCTAGAGCACGTTGGATGGCACGGGATACATGCGGACGTGCATTGTCCTGTTGCAACAGCAATTTCCCTTGCCGGTCTAGGAATGGTAGAACGATGGGTTCGATGACGGTTTGGATGTACCGTGCACTATTCAGTGTCCCCTCGACGATCACCAGAGGTGTACGGCCAGTGTAGGAGATCGCTCCCCACACCATGATGCCGGGTGTTGGCCCTGTGTGCCTCGGTCGTATGCAGTCCTGATTGTGGCGCTCACCTGCACGGCGCCAAACACGCATACGACCATCGTTGGCACCAAGGCAGAAGCGACTCTCATCGCTGAAGACGACACGTCTCCATTCGTCCCTCCATTCACGCCTGTTGCGACACCACTGGAGGCGGGCTGCACGATGTTGGGGCGTGAGCGGAAGACGGCCTAACGGTGTGCGGGACCGTAGCCCAGCTTCATGGAGACGGTTGCGAATGGTCCTCGCCGATACTCCAGGAGCAACAGTGTCCCTAATTTGCTGGGAAGTGGCGGTGCAGTCCCCTACGGCACTGCGTAGGGTCCTACGGTCTTGGCGTGCATCCGTGCGTCGCTGCGGTCTGGTCCCAGGTCGACGGGCACGTGCACCTTCCGCCGACCACTGGCGACAACATCGATGTACTGTAGAGACCTCACGCCCCACGTGTTGAGCAATTCGGCGGTACGTCCACCCGGCCTCCCGCATGCCCACTATAAGCCCTCGCTCAAAGTCCGTCAACTGCACATACGGTTCACGTCCACGCTGTCGCGGCATGCTACCAGTGTTAAAGACTGCGATGGAGCTCCGTATGCCACGGCAAACTGGCTGACACTGACGGCGGCGGTGCACAAATGCTGCGCAGCTAGCGCCATTCGACGGCCAACACCGCGGTTCCTGGTGTGTCCGCTGTGCCGTGCGTGTGATCATTGCTTGTACAGCCCTCTCGCAGTGTCCGGAGCAAGTATGGTGGGTCTGACACACCGGTGTCAATGTGTTCTTTTTTCCATTTCCAGGAGTGTATGTATGTGGCTCGACGACTCTAAGTGACAGAACCCATTATATTGCCCTGGACGGCGACTTTTCACCAGAGAAAAGAGTATCGTCAGGAGAGTCCCAGAGAAATGTGACAAGTCCGTTCTTGTTCTCTGTAAACAAAAACGATCTGACGGATAGTGTAAGTAGATATTGCCGACTATTTGCTGATGACACTATAGTGTATGGGAAAGCGTCACCGTTGAATGACTGTAGGAAGCTACAGGATGTCTGAGATCGATTTCCTATTTGGTGTTATGAATGTCATCTTGCTCTAAATGAAATGTAGCGGTATGTACGTTGAAGTAGATGAGTAAGTAAAAAAATGCAGTAATTTTTGAATGAAATATTTGTGGTGGGCCTTTTAACACAGTCACTTCGATTAAATATCTAGACGTTACATTGAAACGTAATATAAAATGGAACGAGCACATGACATCGGCTATGGCGAATGTTCGTCCTCGGTTAACTGGGAGAATTTTGGGAAAATGTGGCTCATTTGTAAGGGAGACCGCGTATAAAACACTTGCGTGACCCATTCTTGAGTACTGTTCGAGTGTCTGTGTTCTCCTACAGATCGGGTTACAGGAAGACTTTGAAATAATTCAGAGTCGTGCTGCTAGATTTGTTACCGGTAGGTTCGAGCAATACGCGAGTATTACGGAAGTACTCCGTGAACTCAAATAGGAATTTGTGGAGGGAAGACGACGTTGTTTTCACAAAAGACTTTTGAGAAAGTTTAGCGAAAAGGCATTTGGAACTGACTGCAGAATGGTTCTACTACCACCAACATACATCTCGCCTAAACAGTGCGAAGACAAGATAGGATAAATTTCGGCTCGTACGGTGGCATATAGACAGTCGTTTTTCCCTCGCACCATGCTGGAGTAGAACAATAAAGGGAATGGCTAGTGTGTGTGTGTGTGTGTGTGTGTGTGTGTGTGTGTGTGTGTCAATTACTAAGGGACCAAATTGCTGACGCCATAGATCCCTAGACTTAAACACTACTTAAACTAACTTACTCTAAGAACAACACACAGACGCATGTCCGAGGGAGGACTCGAACCTCCGGCGGGAGGGGCCGCGCAATCCGTGACATGGCGCTTCTAACCGCGCGGCCACTCCGCGCGGCGGAATGGCTAGCGGTAGGACAAGGTATTCTCCGCCATGCACCGTATGTAAGTTTGCGGATTATGCTTTTAGACATCAGTACCACATAATTTTTACGATCCCTGGACGCGATTCGAAACACTTCACTGACGTAATTTAGCTAAAGCACAGAAAACGTAAATCAGGTCGTTGTAACATGGATTTGAAGCTTACCAAATACAAATCCAGCATTTCAGTTGTTGAGCTATGTAGTTAGTTTGCCTATAGTCGACTATTACAGGTTTAATATGAATAGTTTAGCCCGCATCTCGTGGTCGTGCGGTAGCGTTCTCGCTTCCCGGGTTCGATTCCCGGTGGGGTCAGGGATTTTCTCTGCCTCGTGATGGCTGGGTGTTGTGTGCTGTCCTTAGGTTAGTTAGGTTCAAGTAGTTCTAAGTTCTAGGGGACTGATAACCATAGATGTTAAGTCCCATAGTGCTCAGAGCCATTTGAACAATTTTTTGAATAGTTTATTATTGCTTTGTATAAAGAAATCCATGTAGGTTTCCCTCCGACCAGGAAAGCCACAGAAATTGTATTAAAAAATCAGTAAAGCATTCGTTGGATCCGTAACTCAAAGTTTACAATACCTATAGAGCAGAACAAACAGATTTGTAAACGAACCAGTTCTCACCAAAGACGACTTGGGAGCGATAAAAAAAGAAATCCATGTACGTTTTCCTCCATCCAGGAAAGCCACAAAAATTATATTACAAAATCAGTAAAGCATTCATCGGATCCGTATCTCAAAGTCTACAATACCTATAGAGCAGAACAAATAGATTTGTAAGCGGACCAGTTCACAGCAAAGACGACTTGGGAGCGATATAAATAGGAAAGTTTGTACACGTATCAATTCTAGTTAATGGAAAACATCTCAACACCATATCCCGGAAACACTTGTATCTTTATCGTCGTTATTAAATAGGAAATGAAATCATCGTTTACCGACTTTTTATGGCTGAATTGTAACCAACAGGTTTTCTGTGTGTTCCGCACAAATGATCCTTGTTCTGTGCTACTAAACCATAGCTATACATGTGACTCTACTCTGCGTTATTTACAAGCAGAGCTGTAATAGCAAAAAGGTAACTGAATCCTACTGCACTGTGAAAACCTAGAACACTCACCGGTCGCAGGTTCGAATCCTGCCTCGTGCATGGATGTATGTGATGTGCTTAGGTTAGTTAGGTTTAAGTAGTTCTAAGTTCTAGGGGACTGATGACCTCAGATGTTAAGTCCCATAGTGATCAGAGCCATCTGAACCATTTCAGAACACTCACGTTTTATTGTAGATTCTAAGTCAAGCTCTCTTTAAGAATATTGGTGCTGAAAATGAGCACATCAAAAGTGAATGCTACCTTCATTAAGAACACAAACGGTTACAGTGACGTATTAATCATATTACACTGAAGATAAGAAGAGAAGAAAATTACAGAAAACAAACGCACAAAGAAGTGATGTACTCATCTTCAGGGCTTGTTGTAAACCGATACACGTTATCAGTAGAAACGGAAGTGACCAATTTAGGTAACCACACCCGTTTTAAAAGCTAAACGTAAACATGAAATGACAATACATGTCCTGAATTGGATTCCGGGAGCGTTACACAACAGAGAAAATCTCCATCAGAAGATGTTTGCCTCAAACAGCGTCCAAAACACGCAATAGTTATTGAAACAGAAGATATACTTTTTATAAAAAACAACAAGTTGGTAAAACGTTTTTGCAATAGCAAAACTTAATAGGATATACGATGGCCTGTAGCTGTCACACATGCTTTGTAGGCCTAGGGCAGGCTCTCTGTGAGGCTGTTCCAAAACTCTGGTAGCAGTCTATCACATGCCTGACGAAGATCTATATTGGGAGTGGTGGTCTTATTAAGTCCTTTGTGGTGCCTGAGCCGGCCGGAGTCGCCGTGCGGTTCTAGGCGCTACAGTCTGGAACCGCGAGACCGCCAGGGTCGCAGGTTAGAATCCTGCCTCGGGCATGGATGTGTGTGATATCCTTAGATTAGATAGGTTTAAGTAGTTCTAAGTTCTAGGGGACTGATGACCTCAGCAGTTGAGTCGCATAGTGCTCAGAGCCATTTGAACCATTTGTGGTGTCTGACGGGATGCAGTTCAACTACCCACTGTAACCTAAATTTGAACCGTAGAATTCAGATCCGGAGGGCTCATTGGCCACTCCATGTTGCCGATAGTCTCAACTTGCCAGAAATTCATTCACCGCAGAGGCTCTTTGTAGAACGGCAGTTTCGTTCATGATGAGGAAATCTCAACTCTGTACTCTGGGCGTTAAAAGTATTCTTCTGGGTTATACCGTGGATGGACATAGGAACTTCGTAAGCTCATCCAAGATTATGCTTCTCCCCTCTAGGACTGGTTGCCGATGATGCTGTAGTCTACAGGAAAGTAGTATCACACGAAAGTTGTGGATTTGGAGAAAATAAATGCGTGGTGTAATGACTGGCAGTTATCTCTTAATATTAGTGAGTGCAACCTACTGCGCATAACTAGGCGAAAATCGCCATTAATGTACGAGTACAAAATAAATGCCCAGTCTTTGGAAGCGGTAACATCCGTCAAGTATCTGGGTGTGACTATTCGAAATGATCTCAAATGGAATGACCAGATTACACAAGTAACGGGTACGGCAAACTCTAGATTGCGGTTTAATGGTAGAATCCAGAAGCGATGCAGTCCTTCAACAAAGGAAATAGCTTACAATACGTTAGTTCGTCTAGTCTTAGAGTATTGTTCACCTATATGGGACACTTACCAGCTGGGTCTGATTCAAGAGATTGAGAAGGTCCAAAGAAGAGCGGCAAGATTCGTGACTGGTACATTTAGCCATCGCGAAAGCTTTACAAATCTCATAGAAAGTTTGAAGCGGGACACACTTGCAGATTGACCGCGTGCTAAACGGAAGGGGCTGCTCATTAAATTCCGAAATCCGATCTTCACCGAGGATGTAGAGCATATATTATTACCACAAACATTCAAATCGCGCAATGATCACTATTCAAAGATAACGGATATTAGAGCTCGTACTGAGGCGTTCAGACAGTCGTTTATCCCCCTGCAATCCGCGAGTGGAACAGAGGGCGGAAAATATGACTTTGGTGCGAATTGTGCCCTCCGCCACGCACCACTTGGTGGCTAGCGGAGTATATATGTAGATGTAGATCCACCATTACAGTGGTCTCTCTGCATGGTGTTCATGTGATTGTGCCACCTACCGCTGCACTTTCAAACGAATGTGAGACGGAAGTCATGATGAAAACCACATGAAATTCATTTGTGAAGAACACATCCCTTCAGTCATCCAGGGTCCTGTCTCGATGTTGTAGACTCCACAATAAACAGACTCGTATCAACACTGCAGAGAGCGATGCAAACGCTTTCTGTCTTCAGTCCAAGTGCTCTGAGCGTACGGAGCACAGTTTTCTGGAAAACAAACTTAGACAGCTATTAGCTCTGTAGACAATTGCTTTGTTGTTGTCACTGGATTTTGTTACCTACTTAAGGCCAAGAAACGATCCGGCTGTGGAGTGGTTAGTGTTGGACGACCTTGTGAAAACGTTTTCTGTGTTTCAAAGGTAACCACGTTTTTTAAATGACACTACGTGGCGCGTTCAGCCCTGCTAAAACTGCGGTCGGTGTCTGACATGCTTCTCGACGTACGAGGATTCCGTTCTACAAAATATAGCCCAGATGGACACTCTTCAACAAGAGGCGACTAACTGCTGACATCGAAAGTGCAAATGCCATTGAAACATTAATGGTATAAAACACTGATTTTCGTTACTTTTAAATAACGTCCTTATCTGTAGCTAGAAGTGCCTCTTGCCTGTAACTTTGGATGCTTGAATTGATTCTCGCCGCGCGGTATTAGCCGAGCTGTCTAAGGCGCTGCAATCATGGACTGTGCGGCTGGTCCCGGCGGAAGTACGAGTCTTCCCTCGGGCATGGGTGTGTGTGTTTGTCCTTAGGATAATTTAGGTTAAGTAGTGTGTAAGCTTAGGGACTGATGGTCTTAGCAGGTAAGTCCCATAAGATTTCACACACATTCGAACATTTGAACAATTAATTCTCGATGTCTGTTGAGCGGGAAACATATGCTCGTTTTAACAGAATGGCATGAGATAATTTACTGAAAGTAATGTCCTTCGGCAGCTATAATCTCTTTTCGGTTAGCAAGTAGATTCGACAACAAAAAATGCAGGGTTTCTTGTGGCGGTCCACTCATGGAGCCTGTTTTCGACATTGCTGAAAGATGTGAAATTTATTCAGAAAGGCCATACTGCATGGATCGAAAAAAAAGGTAATCGGAAGGGGAGATGTCTCGTGAATATGAGTGATAGGGTAAGAAATCCCATCGAAGTCCCTACAAAGTTTCCTTTTCGCGGTTTGCAACATGTTGCTTGGCATTGTCATGAAAAATAATGTCTTCGTCCTCGCAAGTCGCCGAAGTGTCGTCAAATCGAAAGACTTGCACCTGACGAACGGTCTATCCGACGGGAGGCTCTAGTCATACGACATTGGCATTCATGGTTTCGTCATTTTTCTGAGCATACTGAGGGAGTTTGTTTGCAAGTTTGCCTTGCAAAATGAGTAATTGTCCTTCGTAGCGTTTAATGTTCACCGTCTGGCCAGGCTGCAGCAGCTCATGTAACACCACACCAACCAACACCCATTTTGTGACTTCCCTCAAAATCGTTGTCTTTGAATAGTTGAAACCATTCTCTACGCGTTGTTTCCGACCGAGCCCGTCCTCCATACATTTCCAATAGCAAACGAAGACTTTCCGCTGCAGACTTCTTGAGATGAAAGCAGGAGAGTCACACTTCCCGCGCATTCTGTTTGGCAAGGACCACACTCGTTATGTTCAAAGTTCTAAATAGGTCTGTTCTTCTCACCTCACTCTGTAGTCACACACAGCTCTGAAAGCCTAATGTTCCTACTGTTAAACTGGTCTCGTGTCGCGGTCCGCTATGCTTTGGTACAACTACTGCCCAGCCTTCGTCAACAAATGGCTCTGAGCAGTATAGGACTTATCATCTGAAGTCATCAGTCCCCTAAAACTTAGACTTACTTAAACCTAACTAACCTAAGGACATCATACACATCCATTCCCGAGGCAGGATTTTAATCTGCGACCGGAGCGGTCGCGCGGTTCCAGACTGAAGCGCCTGGAACCGCTTGGTGACACTGGCCGGTTCTTCGTCAACAGCGGAAAGGAATTCAAACTACCAACATTGTACAATTTCGGTAGTGACGAAATTTTGAGAGTCATTTAAAATGACTGCTAACTGCTACTTTCTATTTGTTTATTCATAACTTCTGGTCATCAACCGACAGGGTGACAATTATTGAATAATATAAAATAAAATCGTCATAACTTCTGAACGGGTTTGCGTTAGGACGTTGAAATTGCACGGTCGGCCTCGGAGCATGACGGGAATTAGTAGCGCATATATGATTTGGTTTAACGACGAAGCCTACTTTTATTTGAATGGGTTCGTCAATAAGCAAAATTGGCATATTTGGGGGACTGAGAATCCGCATTTCGTGATGTAGAAGACTCGTCATCCTCAACAGGTGACTGTGTGGTGTGCAATGTCCTGGAGGAGCACTTTGCATTCCGACTCTGCGGTACCCAGAGACCACTGACATGGGCCTCGATCCGGATCTGAACACATGCAATTCCTTTTTGTGGGACTACATTAAAAACAAAGTGTGCACCTATAACCCCAAAATCATTGCTGGGCTGAAAACAGCCATTGAAGAGGTCCTCGACAGCACCTATATTCCGACACTTGAGCGGGTCATGCAGAATTTCGCTATTCGGATGCGCCACATCATTACTAATGATGGGAGGCACATTGAACGTGTCATCACTTAAATCCGAATATTTGTAGTGACGTTTATATGCCGAATAAAGTGTGCGGGGTTAGCCGAGCGGTCTTAGGCGCTGCAGTCATGGACTGTGCGGCTGGAGGTTAGAGTCCGCCCTCGGGCACGGGTGTGTGTCTTTGTCCTTAGGATAATTAGGTTAAGTAGTATGTAAGCTTAGGGACTGATGACCTTACTACTTAAGTCCCATAAGATTTCACACACATTTGAACATTTGAAAGTGTGTGGACGCAGTAGTTTGTAACTAAGTTACGTTTTTTTCATATAGTTCAATAATTGTCACTCTGTAAGTACTGTTAGTATTTGGTCCTATAGCCACGACTTGTGAAACTCTGTACTTTGTGTCGGAAGAGTGAATCACTAATAGACCTCTAGCTTTTGATGAACACACTATACCAGCACACAACAGTGAAACGCAGTAACAGTCGGGACAGGACTGTACTATTCAAGGACGAACTGCTCAAACATTTTCCACATTTGTAGTAGACAGGTTAAGGGGAGTTCTGACTGTACATTTCAGAGAAACAGAATTATAAGCCTCCGAAGAATAGCGAGACAAGTTATTAAAACGTGGTTCAAGTAAATTCAATGAATGCAAAGGGGAAGAAGCATAACAAGAAGAAGAAGAAGAAGAAGAAGGGTGGATGAGGAATGAGTAGGAGTGTACTAAAGTTTGAGTCACGTGTACTGTAAGTGCGACACTTACTAAGATAACGTTAAAGCGGAGTTCAGCAGTAACAGGAGGCCGCCCCTATTGTCGTCGTTACTGCTCTCTCTCTTCCAACGGGACCCAGAACGATATTCAGTTGCCACTTGCCAATCTAACGACTTCGAGGGGCAACAAAAATTTTACCATCAACATTTCCAGTAATTATTGACCGAATTAAAAAGTTTAAAATGCTGTCATAAGTTACTCGTTAAAATTTTAGGACAGTAACACAAGTACTACAGTTAGTAACTATATGTTTGTCTTTCAGCGTAAGTATCCGGACTTCATTCATCCAGCGTTTTGAGCACTTAACAACTTACACATAAATTCAAACGTTAACTATACTTTTTCTGGCTAGCCCCCTCCCCCCCACAAAATGATGAAAGGCAAAATATTCATCGCTTACTACATTTTCGCTGTTCATCCAGAAAACTAAACTTTGCAACAGACGTGACGATTTGATTTATTGCTTCTTTGCCTATTCGCAACACAATTTGCAGAAAGCATCCGCATATACTACTGATTTAACCTGCAAAATTATGCCATTGTACAACACATATTTCAGGAGATACGACGCCATAGACATTTAGATGTGTGAAAAACTAGTTTCTGCTTGTAATGGAACGCGGTGAAACGTTAACATAAGGCATGTCGCTTTATTTTACGTTTTCACTACGAACTCTATTCGCAGCTTACTTTGCAGAGAGTATCTATATGTATCATTGAATGTGTCAGCAAAATTATATCATTTTACGACATACATTTAAGGAGATACGACGTCATAAACACTAAGATGCATTAAGGCCTAGCTTTTGCTTAAAAAGGAGAGCTAATTACCCAGATCATATTCATCCGGTGTTTCGTAAGGAGAGCGTCTAGCGACGTCAAACGAACTTTAAGCATTATTTCAAACCTTTCATAAACTTTTTGTTACTTACGTGCTTGACGTCAATTATTTAACACATTAACTCATTCGTAAAGTAATCAGACATTTGAGGCTGTTTTACACATGGGAGCTAGAGTCTTCAAAGAATCGGTGATTTACTGGTTATATATATGACATACCGTTATACAGTGTAAATGAGTCTGCTGAGCACATTTCAAGTATAGTATATAGCCATTCAGGGTGTTAAAAACTCCCTTTCTTTCACGTCTGCGTTCATAGGTAACATCAGAAGACTACTCCTCTAGAAAAAGATAGTCTCTACCCGAAAGGTTCGGAATGTAGCACAAGGCTTTGGTGCACAGTCTGGTGATCAGAAACTATGTACGTCTTCGAGACTACTCCTATTGTATCGGCGACAACATGAAGCTAAAAATTCGTTCCTCCATCTCTTTCCGAGGCACCCGACTTCATGTCAAGAGCCTAGTCCATTAATATGAGTTACATGGCACATCTAGAATGCTTATTCATATGTCTTGAGTAAAGCAGTTGTAATAAAACGAACAAGGACGATGCAGATGGACGAGTAAATATCTACAGAGGCGATGAAAGGGACGACTGTAAGTAAAAGAAATGTGTATAAGCATGCGACTAATTCTCAAACACAGTGTATGTCTCTGTTCTTCGGCTCTTTCTTCAGAACAGGGAAGTCTGCCCCCGGTAGCTGAGTGGTCAGCGCGAAAGAATGTCAATCCTAAGGGTCCAGGTTCGATTCCTGACTTTCTCCGCTCAGGAACTGGGTGTCTTGTTGTCCTAATCATCATTTCATCCCCATCGACGAGCAAATCGCCGAAGTGGTGTCACATCGAAATACTTGCACCCGGCGAACGGTCTACCCGACGGGAGGCCCTAGTCACACGACATTATTAGTACAGAAAAAAGACATTATCTGTCAGTTCACATGGTTTTACATGCAATTTATTTCTGGAAGACATTTGCTTGAAACACACCCTGTTGGCGTCAAGTTATTTCCGGAGTGGCAAGACACAATTTAAAGTATTCCGTCTTAAGAACAAGGAGGCAAGGCAGAGTTAAATCTGTAATGACGAGACGAACTGCTGCAACACTGGTCGACACCGAAATACCGTGTAGAGAACTTTCACCGCATCTTGACTGTAAAACCACACTGTGCAAGCTAAGATACTAGAATTGTATTCGGGACAGGGTGGTTCATTTGGAAGGGCAGGGCCAATTTCCTTAGTATCCTTCACCATTTCGATCCTGTGTTCCATCTCAAATTACCTCGTCGTCTACTGGACGTTAAACCCTAATTTATATATTTTATTAGTTCGCCCCATTAGCTGAGGGGTCAGCGCGTCTGATTGCTATTCAGCGGGCCCGAGTTCGATTCCGGCCAGCTGGGAGATTTTCTCCGCTCGGGGACTGAGTGTTGTGTTGTCCTCCTCATCATCGACACGCAAGTACCTCAGTGTGGCGTCAACTGAAAAGACTTGCATCTCGGCGATCGAACTTTCCCAGGTGGGGACTCTCAGCCATCAATGCCATATGTTTATCAGGGAATCAACAATTTACGAACAGGCAGTTAATGGACGAGAGACGACGCTGCATGTCAGGTGCGGTAAATTGAGCATTTGGATTGTATGGGACGCCGAGCTTGTCGAGATATCCCAGGCGGTTAAGACAAGCCTTCTGAAGAAGCGAAGCTCTGGGTTCGAGTCCCGGTCTGGCATAAATCTTCAAATTTAGCCATTGCATTAACACAATCTCCTGTGCCGGTGAAGTCACTAAATCCCACCCATCTTTTCCCTCTCTTTCCCCAACCTTTATTTCATCTGAACCCTTATTTTCATTCCTTCCTTCCTTCATCCTTCCTTCCCACTGCTGAAATTATACTGCTAAGCTCTCCTCTTGTAATAGCGTTATGACTAAGCTCACTAGTAGAACGTAGGCATCAGAGCCACGTTCTCTCATAACTTAAAAAATTGCCCTTTTTGTAACTGCTGCTGAGAAAACTGCTCCAGGTTTCCTCGTGCGCAAGTAAGATGGACGTTGCCGTCGACAAAAAGGCGAGATAGCGACTGGCTGCCGGTGACAAACTATACTCGCTCATTGGCATTAACTCCTCCGCACTTTTGTAGAACAATTACAGTCAACTTGAAAAAAGATGCTATTGCATGCGGCGAGGACTGTAGGGTCCGGGACCAGCTTTCCGCAAAAGGCCATCCTTATGAGGCGAACAAGGGAAGAGCGAAGCTTTATGAAACGGGAGCGAGCTGGGGAAGATGGGCATTCTGCCGACTGGGTGACGACGTGCAGTTTTCGGTGTTAGAAGAGTAATTTTCTGAAGTGTGGCTCAGAGCTGCGAGGTGTGGACTCCTGTGCGCCAACGTGACACTCAGCAGCGGCGTCACCTGCTCCTGCGCCGCATGGTGTAAAACCCCTGCTTGTAGGAAGAAAGTTTGTGCATCGCGACATATGAGTTATTGTGCAAAAATATTAACTGGTTGTGCTAAACGGATCTGGATGTACATCTACGTCTGTATTCCGCAAGCCACATTATGGTGTGTGACGGAGGGGACTCAGTGTACCGCTGTCACTTCCCCCCTTTCCTGTTGGAGTCGCTAATAGTTCGCAGGAAAAACGATTACCGGTAAGCCCCCTTGTGGACTTGAGAATTTCTCTAGTTTTATCTTCATGGCTTTTTTACGAGGTATACGTAGGAGGAAGCAATATATTTGCTAACTCTTCTAGGAAGGCACGCTCTCGGAACTTTAAAAATAAACCATAACGTGCTGCAATATACTTCTCTTGCATCGTCTGTCACTGGGGTTCGTTGATCACCTTTTCGACGCTTTCGTGCTTACTAAAAGAAATAAAACGAAACGCGATGCTCTTTTGCGGTACTCTTCTACACTCCTGGAAATTGAAATAAGAACACCGTGAATTCATTGTCCCAGGAAGGGGAAACTTTATTGACACATTCCTGGGGTCAGATACATCACATGATCACACTGACAGAACCACAGGCACATAGACACAGGCAACAGAGCATGCACAATGTCGGCACTAGTGCAGTGTATATCCACCTTTCGCAGAAATGCAGGCTGCTATTCTCCTATGGAGACGATCGTAGAGATGCTGGATGTAGTCCTGTGGAACGGCTTGCCATGCCATTTCCACCTGGCGCCTCAGTTGGACCAGCGTTCGTGCTGGACGTGCAGACCGCGTGAGACGACGCTTCATCTAGTCCCAAACATGCTCAATGGGGGACAGATCCGGAGATCTTGCTGGCCAGGGTAGTTTACTTACACCTTCTAGAGCACGTTGGGTGGCACGGGATACATGCGGACGTGCATTGTCCTGTTGCAACAGCAAGTTCCCTTGCCGGTCTAGGAATGGTAGAACGATGGGTTCGATGACGGTTTGGATGTACCGTGCACTATTCAGTGTCCCCTCGACGATCACCAGAGGTGTACGGCCAATGTAGGAGATCGCTCCCCACACCATAATGCCGGGTGTTGGCCCTGTGTGCCTCGGTCGTATGCAGTCCTGATTGTGGCGCTCACCAGCACGGCGCCAAACACGCATACAACCATCATTGGCACCAAGGCAGAAGCGACTCTCATCGCTGAAGACGACACGTCTCCATTCGTCCCTCCATTCACGCCTGTCGCGACACCACTGGAGGCGGGCTGCAAGATGTTGGGGCGTGAGCGGAAGACGGCCTAACGGTGTGCGGGACCGTAGCCCAGCTTCATGGAGACGGTTGCGAATGGTCCTCGCCGATACCCCAGGAGCAACAGTGTCCCTAATTTGCTGGGAAGTGGCGGTGCAGTCCCCTACGGCACTGCGTAGGGTCCTACGGTCTTGGCGTGCATCCGTGCGTCGCTGCGGTCTGGTCCCAGGTGACGGGCACGTGCACCTTCCGCCGACCACTGGCGACAACATCGATGTACTGTAGAGACCTCACGCCCCACGTGTTGAGCAATTCGGCGGTATGTCCACCCGGCCTCCCGCATGCCCACTATACGCCCTCGCTCAAAGTCCGTCAACTGCACATACGGTTCACGTCCACGCTGTCGCGGCATGCTACCAGTGTTAAAGACTGCGATGGAGCAAACTGGCTGACACTGACGGCGGCGGTGCACAAATGCTGCGCAGCTAGCGCCATTCGACGGCCAACACCGCTGTTCCTGGTGTGTCCGCTGTGCCGTGCGTGTGATCATTGCTTGTACAGCCCTCTCGCAGTGTCCGGAGCAAGTATGGTGGGTCTGACACACCGGTGTCAATGTGTTCTTTTTTCCATTTCCAGGAGTGTATTTCCTCAATCAGATCTTTCTGGTACGGATCCCATACTCACGGGAAATGTTCAAGTATTGGTCGAACGAGTGTTTTGTAAGATGCTTCCTTTGTTGATTGACTACATTTCCTGAAGATTCTTCCAATAAATCTCAGGCTGTTATCTGCCTTACTCGCAGTAAGTTTTATGTGATCATTCCGCCTCACATCGCTCCGTATACATATTTCTAGATGTTTTATGGAAGTAACTGCATCCAGTGATTGTTCTGTAATCGTATAATCATATAACAATGGATTTTTTCTGTTTATGTATTCACAATATGCTACATTCGTTCATGTTGAGGGCCAGTTGACACCCTCCCCCCTCCCACCCCACCCCCCGTCGCTAGAATTTTGTAGCGTTGCGACTTCTTTGTATACAACAGCATCGTCTGCGAAAAGCCTCGTGCAACTTCAGATGCTATCCACAAGGTCATTTATATATATTGTGAAAAGCAATATGATTTTACAACACTCCCCTGGGGCATGCCCGAAGTTACTTTTCCGTCTGAAGACTGCTCTCCGTTAACAATGACATGCTGTGTTCTGTTGGGTACAAACTCTTCAATCCAATCACACAGTTTGTCCGATGTTCCGTATCCTCGTGTTTTTCTCATTAGAATGTATCTGCAGAAATATATCAAATGCCTTCCAGAAGAAGTGAAGGAAAACGGCAGGTATCTACCGCCTTCTGGGTCTCGTGGACGAACAGAGCGATCTGGGTTTCACATGATCGTTCTTTTTGTAACCCATAATGGTTGATACAGAGGATATTTTCGGCCGCCGAAAATGCACAAAAAGCGAGCATAAATCATATTCCAAAATTCTACAACTGACGTACAAAAGAGATACAGGCCTATAGTTTTGGGCGTCTGACGAATGGAATGGAGTAAAAATTACCGTAATCCTGGAAAACGTTTGGAGTGCAAATTCTTTAGCATTTTCTCGCGAAAACAATTAGTCCTCTTATCGATGATTGCTCATCAAGCTATTTTTAGTGTTTTCGTGTTGCTCCCACATTATATGAAATGAAAAATCATGAATTGATACACTTATCTCAAGTTTATTTGAGTTTGTTTTCAGTGCAAAGTATCAGATCTACATTGGGATGACAGCATGTAAGCGTGTTTGTGAACGTTTTCTATAACAGTAAAACTCCTCGTTATGAATTCCTTTTAAATTATTGGAACTAATGTTATTGTGACCTTCTCAATTAATTAATAGTATGTTGGTAGTTTGAAGTCTTCGTGCATCATATTATCAGAAAATATTGATTCGCGCGGAAAAGTTGGCCAGTAATCTTCAACCAAAACTTAGGCTCTGTCATGTGAAAATAAGGGCAAAAATTCGCTTGTGGAAGCCATGAGAAAAGAAGTCTTGTTTCCCTCGGTGTAGCAATGCTATCATTCTTCAACACAGGAATTGGTGTCCTCGGTAAAACCAGCCCGCAATATGGGAATACTGAGGCCAGTCTAAGAAAGAACAGCCTCTCTCACGCTATTTTCTGGCTAACCTCAATCAATACGCGGAGAGGAAATATTAAGAAATGTCAATAGCAGTGACAAGAACGAGCCGCAGAAGCGGAATCAGACATATAAGACAGAAACCATGGCTGTTGAGAACTAGATGAGTAACCTGAATAGAAATTAATATCCTCGCATAAAATGGAGAACAGTAACAGCGACAAATGATGTAAACAAGCTGAATCTTATACAGCTAAGGTGTAGTCCAGGATGCCAATGTATTTCATTCTCTTTGATACTGGTACCTTGCTATTCTACTAAGTGAACCATGAAAGAGGTGAAGCATATGAGAGGAAAAAGTGAACCACTATTAATATATGGAAGCCTTAGCCTTCCTAACGATCGTGAATTGTTTAGACTTAGAACTAGTAAACAAACTTATAGGCTGGGATATTTGTGATTTATGAGCTTATAGCAGCGTAAGATGTGTGTGTGTGTGTGTGTGTGTGTGTGTGTGTGTGTGTGTGTGTGTGTAGCCTAAAAAAGTGTCCTTCGAAGGAAGCCAACGGGAAACCTCCAGATGTGAGCCTACTAGTCGAGAGTAATGCGGCCGCAATGGAGAAGGAGAAAAAAAAGCGACATTACCGGTATTGTAACGGATAAACGACACTCAGAATTTTAGTACTGTATGCAAGGTTATGAAACCTTGTAAATATGAAGGATATTCTTAAATAACAAGAGAAAGCTAGCCTAGAACCATGCTACATACACTCCTGGAAATTGAAATAAGAACACCGTGAATTCATTGTCCCAGGAAGGGGAAACTTTATTGACACATTCCTGGGGTCAGATACATCACATGATCACACTGACAGAACCACAGGCACATAGACACAGGCAACAGAGCATGCACAATGTCGGCACTAGTACAGTGTATATCCACCTTTCGCAGCAATGCAGGCTGCTATTCTCCCGTGGAGACGATCGTAGAGATGCTGGATGTAGTCCTGTGGAACGGCTTGCCATGCCATTTCCACCTGGCGCCTCAGTTGGACCAGCGTTCGTGCTGGACGTGCAGTCCGCGTGAGACGACGCTTCATTCAGTCCCAAACATGCTCAATGGGGGACAGATCCGGAGATCTTGCTGGCCAGGGTAGTTTACTTACACCTTCTAGAGCACGTTGGGTGGCACGGGATACATGCGGACGTGCATTGTCCTGTTGGAACAGCAAGTTCCCTTGCCGGTCTAGGAATGGTAGAACGATGAGTTCGATGACGGTTTGGATGTACCGTGCACTATTCAGTGTCCCCTCGACGATCACCAGAGGTGTACGGCCAGTGTAGGAGATCGCTCCCCACACCATGATGCCGGGTGTTGGCCCTGTGTGCCTCGGTCGTATGCAGTCCTGATTGTGGCGCTCACCAGCAAGGCGCCAAACACGCATACAACCATCATTGGCACCAAGGCAGAAGCGACTCTCATCGCTGAAGACGACACGTCTCCATTCGTCCCTCCATTCACGCCTGTCGCGACACCACTGGATGCGGGCTGCACGATGTTGGGGCGGGAGCGGAAGACGGCCTAACGGTGTGCGAGACCGTAGCCCAGCTTCATGGACACGGTTGCGAATGGTCCTCGCCGATACCCCAGGAGCAACAGTGCCCCTAATTTGCTGGGAAGTGGCGGTGCAGTCCCCTACGGCACTGCGTAGGATCCTACGGTCTTGGCGTGCATCCGTACGTCGCTGCGATCCGGTCCCAGGTCGACGGGCACGTGCACCTTCCGCCGACCACTGGCGACAACATCGATGTACTGTGGAGACCTCACGCCCCACGTGTTGAGCAATTCGGAGGTACGTCCACCCGGCCTCCCGCATGCCCACTATACGCCCTCGCTCAAAGTCCGTCAACTGCACATACGGTTCACGTCCACGCTGTCGCGGCATGCTACCAGTGTTAAAGACTGCGATGGAGCTCCGTATGCCACGGCAAACTGGCTGACACTGACGGCGGCGGTGCACAAATGCTGCGCATCTAGCGCCATTCGACGGCCAACACCGCGGTTCCTGGTGTGTCCGCTGTGCCGTGCGTGTGATCATTGCTTGTACAGCCCTCTCGCAGTGTCCGGAGCAAGTATGGTGGGTCTGACACACCGGTGTCAATGTGTTCTTTTTTCCATTCCCAGGAGTGTATTTAATAGAATGCGAAATCGTACGGAGCTCCTAAACATATACCAAATAATTCAGTTAGGACTTGGAAATCGGTTCCTTGCCTGTAGAGTTAGATTTACATGCTGTCCAACGAAAGATGTAAACCTCGCTGAGTAGGAAGGCTTATCAAAAACATTTTTTTCAGAAAGTTTTGTCTGCCTCACTCTATTGATTAGTTTCGTCTGGAATTTCAGCAGTGTCGCTATTAAATCGCTGAACTGGCAAGCGGCCACCGGCGATGAATGCTAAGCACAACAGAATATTGCTGCGAGAACCGTCTCATCGCGTAAGCTGCCTCATCCATACGACTGCTTTTCTTTGCTGCTTCTAGTGCTTTGTTTCGCAAAAGGAAAACAGATCTTTCATGTTTAGCTATATAGATACAATGGTTGGATAGAAATACGGGAACATCAAAAACATGACGCATTATTATACGGTGTAGGAAACACATTCGCATTCAAAACAGCTTCCAGTCGTCTCGGAATGGATAGATAAAAGTCCTTATGGGGTTTTCAAGGGAATAGTAAGCTGTTCTTCCTGCGAAACAGTGGCAAACTCAGGTAACGATGATGGAGGTGGAGCCAGCCTGGGTGGCCGAGCGGTTCTAGGCGCTACAGTCTGTAACCTCGCGACTGCTACGGTCGCAGGTTCGAATCCTGCCTCGGGCATGGATGTGTGTGATGTCCTTAGGTTAGTTAGGTTTAAGAAGTTCTAAGTTCTAGGGGACTGATGACCTCAGATGTTAAGTCCCATAGTGCTCAGAGCCATTTGAACCATTTGAACCATTTGATGGAGGTGGATAGCGATCACGCGCCCTTTTCTCCAAAGTAGACCACAAAGGCTCAATAATATTAATATTTCAACAAACCTTGTATCTCGGGATGGACTTCATCAGCCAAAATGGTTGCATAATCCTTGGCAGCTATGCTGCAGAGTGTCCATGGGGACCATAGAACACCATGATATGGGTGTACAGATCATCACTGAACCTCTGCCATGTTTCACTCTTGGGACGTAAACTCGGCCAGAAGTTGGAATCAGTGTGAAACAAGACTCATCCGACCAAATGACTTTCTTCCAGTTTTTATGGCTTTGATCCTCTCTTCCAAAAAAATGGTTAAAATGGCTCTGAGCACTATAGGACTTAACACCTGAGGTCAGCATTCCCCTAGACATAGAACTACTTAAACATAACTAACCTAAGGACACCACACACATCCATGCCCGAGGTAGGATTCGCACCTGCGACCGTTGTGGTCGCGCGGTTCCAGACTGAATCGCCTAGAACCGGTAAAATAATCAGAGACCTCTTCGCCCAGCGGGATTAGCCGAGCGGAATGAGGAAATAAGACATTAAAATAGTAGATGAGCTTTCCCAAGTAGAGCGAATATGAAGTGAAGATTTGCTATAGCACGAAAAGCGTTTCTGAAAAAGAGGTATTTGTTAACATCGAATACGAATTTATGTGTTAGGAAGCCTTTTCTGAAAGTATATCTCTGAATTGTAGACTTGTACGTAAGTGACAGATTGACGACCAGCATTTCCGTAAAGAAGAATATAGATGTTTTTGAAATATGATGTATAGAAGAATGCTAAAGAATATATAGGTAGATCGCGTAAGTAATTTGGGGGGGGGGGGGGGGGCACTGAACGGAACTGGGCAGAAAAGAATTTTATGGCGAATCTTGAATAAAAGATGGGATCGGTTGATAGGACACGTTCTGTGACATCAACAAATTGTCAGTTTAGGATTGGAGAGAAATATGAGGGGATATAATTTGTAGAGGGAGTCGAAGGTATGAATACAGTAATCAGCTTCAGTTGGATGTAGGTGGCAGTAATTATTGGGAGAGGAAGAGGCTTGCGCACAATAAACTAGTGTAGAGAGGTACTGCAAACCAGTCTTCGGATTGAAGACAACACCACCACCAGCAACACTATCACCACAAACAACAACGATAAAAACAACAGGTACTGATTCTGTAACTATAGTGCAGACTGAAATGCGTTTGCTCACATCATCTAGTAATGAGAAGTTAACGAATTTCAGTTCTAGTCTCGTTTTCTGGCAGCATTCTAACAGAGAGAAAATACACGCTAACGTGTTGTCTCTCAACCCAGATGCCGTCGATTGGCATCCAGGCCGAGATAGAATATTTCATCACATGCATTTGGCTGAAAAAAAAAGGTTCTCGGCCACAGCGGCCGGCTGGCCGGGAAAGTGAGGTACTTGTTCTGCCGTTCATTTCCCATCAGTAGCCTGAGCGCCAACGTTCAGGGTTATATCCGAACACTCTCCGTGGCGTTTCATGGCGTCACACTGCTGGTAGTTGCCCACACATCAGATAGCGCTTTAAACTCACTGACGCTCTCGTTTATTTTCCTTGTCCCCATTTAAATATACCTTTCTATCTTTGTCCACGTCTGTACTCTGTAAGCCACCGTACTGTTTGTCTCGGAATGAACACAGCATACCCGTATCAGGTGCTCCCTTCCTATCGCACTCGCTCATAATGCGCGGGAAGAAAGACCATTCTGTAAAAGCCCGAATTTTCTAATTTTAGCGTCGTGGTCGTTTCCCGAGATATACACTGTATGACAAAAAAAGTGAACCACCCAGAAGGCATAGTCAGATGTCATGTAACTTCGTGCACGTACACACCATCGCCGTATATTTAATGCTTAGAGTTGCAGTATTGTCTATGACAGGTAGAACAGCCACGGGAATGCATTGGCGCCGTTCGTGCTTAGTGTTGTAACCAGGTCTAGTAAGATGTATAAGGGGCTTGAGCAGCGTAAGATCTGGAGTGATCATTGTGAAAGACACGGAGATGCTGCCTACTTGTGTGAGGCAGCGTTATCAGCACCTGACAAAGTTTGAGTGGGGCCCCATTGTGGGTCTCCATTTGGCCTGCTGGACGAATCGTGCAATATCCAGATTTGTGGGGCATTCGGATGCGACAGACGCTCGACGTTGGACTCCATGGCAATGAGGTTACAGACATACTCGTCTTCAAGGTTCCGGTCTACCACGCGTGATCGCCAGAAGGGAGGATCGCTGTATGGTGCACCAAGCACATCGTAGCTCCTTCACATCTGCGGCAGCCATCTGAGAACAAGTGATGCAACATTCTGTGTCATCTCGCACCCTTGATCGAAGACTAGCACGAGCCGGACTGAGGAGTTATCTTCCCGAGTGTAGGCCGCCGTTAACACTACAAAATACTTATGACGAAGTGTGTAGCTCTTCTTTGAATCTTTTTCTATGTATCCCAGCAACCCATTCCCATGCCGTTTAGCATATTGAAATCATATTAAAGATCAGTCGGATAAAATCTGTTTTCGAAGATCTGGGATTGTTTTCATTGTTTGAGTTGTTTCATTCAATGACACTGCAGAGATCCTCTACCAGCCCTGTCCAACCCACAGATTCCATCTGTGTTGTTCTTATTATTGATGGATAATTAAACTCTAGCTCTCTTTCTTCCTAATGGTCTCTCTCCTTTCTCAGCGTCAGAAAAGTAATACAGCACATTAAATTCTTTAAGTATAGGCTATTACGATACACTTGAGAAACATTTCACAATGGAAACATATTAATGTACGGAAGAAAGGTTACATTTGCTATATACTGGCTAAACTCGAGCTTTAGCGATAAAATTTCAAATGCTCGTGAGAGGTATTTTCTTAGTATTTTGGTATAAATGACCATGGTGTCTGGTGGCTCGTATTGTATTTCGTTTGACTTCTCAGTTCTATTTTGTGGCTGTATTGCAATAAAGTGTTTATGCAAGGATACAAATATAGACGGTGTGCGGTGTGTCTTAGGAAACAAACTTGTTCCATTCTACTCATAATACTTTCTGTAGATAACAGTTTTCTCTATTTTACTCTTCACCATCAACCTTGCATTCGGTAGTATTCGCTTCTGTCGCGGGTTTATTTTTGCGGCAATCTTAGTTGTACGTACACAGCAGTATGGACAGTTTTACTAGTGAAGAGTTGGCCGATATGCATCTCGTGTGTGGTTCCCTGACTACAATGGAAGAGCTGAGCGACAACACAATGCTGAGATATTCCTACAGCGACGACAACCACATCACAGTCCTTTCCACTAATGCGAAGGTATTTTTATAGAAACAAAAGTAATTAGGGTAAAAGAAAAATAAAATCGTAATTACATTTGGAAAAAAAATGAAAAAAATTGGCCCCTTTCCTTGCGGATATGTGAGGGTTGTGTCATATCGCACCCCGGACTGAACAGAAATGCAGTAATTGAGAGAACTGCCGCGCGGGATTAGCCAAGCGGTCTTAGGCGCTGCAGTCATGGACTGTTGGGCTGGTCCCGGAGGAGGTTCGAGACCTCCCTCGGGCATGGGTGTGTGTGTTTCTCCTTAGGATAATTTAGGTTAAGTAGTGTGTAAGCTTAGGGACTGATGACCTTAGCAGTTAAGTCCCGTAAGATTTTACACAGATTTGAACACAATTGAGAGAACTGGACTTAAAGAATTAATTCTATAAAACTTACACTGAAATAATATAAACTTTCTTAAAATTTCAAGTGAGTACTGTGGGCAGTAAATTCCATTGTATTTCGCGTGCATATTCTGGCACTTCCCACATATTTTTCAGTGATATAAACTAAAAGTGACCTGTTTTTATTTGTGTCACTTTTCTTGCTGGGGTGCTATATGTGTATTTTGTTCAGTGTGGGTGAGTATAACAAGCGTGTATAGTGTAGTGTTACGTTTGTGTTGTATGAGATGATGAGGGAAGGGAGAGAGTAAAACGTGGTGCCGACACATAGCTTACCCTCTCCCAATGACATACAGCAGTATGGACAGGTTTATTCATGAAGGGTTGGCCGCCGAACTACACGTCCCCATCCAACGAACGGATCAGCCTCGACAGTGGCACATGCCTTCACTTCATGCGACGCTGCGGAGAGGTTTGGAATTTGATCCGAACATTTCAGCAAAGTCTGGTGATTAGGAACTGTACGCCCCCACCTCTTCTTCCCTTTCTGTCAAAATACTGTTTACTCTTATTACCGCCGAGTAGAGCGTCACCCCACAGGGGTACGTTAGCGATCTCGGCTACGGAGCGGGTAGGGAGGGTGCAATTACATTGTTACCCTGTAACGAACTACCGGAGAACACAGGTCGCAGAAAATATCCAGCAACAATTTCCGAAATTTCTTCGGTTGAGTTTGGGTTTACCCTGCGTATCTCCTCAGGATATGTTTACTTGCATACTGAACGACAGACGACGGAATATTACCGGTCGTTCAGCGCTATATATCACATGTTTTCAAGATATTCCTCCGAAATTTAAGGTGTAAGAGAATAGGAATTTGAATTTAGGATCACTTCAACGTTTCCTGCCTCTACGACGCACGCTGCTTGCCAGAAGAGAACACGTTCGACGAGTGTGCTGACATTTGCTTCTTCATACTTCACTTGTGTCGGTGCCGCGATCATTACCTAAGGCCTCGAACGGGTAATAAGTCGGTCCACACGGCGACTGAAGTACGAGAAAAGGGATTTCCCGGAGGCAGGCGGGCAGGTCAGGCGCTGCCAAGGCCGGCGTTGCGACAGCGCGGCCCTCGCTCCCCGCTTATCAGCGTCTCCGTGCTCGTGCCTCCGTACCATGGCTTAGCGCCGACATTGTCACATCTCTCCCAGAACCCGCGCACGCCTCGCGCCTTCCAGGCAAACATCTGTGCTTAGTATCCTCATCACGACTGTGATGCCTCTTAGCGACTGATGTCGCGCACACGCTAAATGGCTAGACCTGTATTCTGTTTCGAAGCCCCCTCCCCCCCCCCCCCCCTTTCACCGCAATCGTCATTAGTACTTGGACAGCTCAGTCAGTAGAACAATTGTGTGCGAAAGGCAAAAGTGCTGGGTTCGAGTCCTGGTCCTTCAAACAGTTTTAATCTACCCAGAGGTTCCAAATCTTCATTAGGTTTCCCGTGATTTCCCTAAACAACTACAAGCGAATGCAGCATGATTTCTTGAAGAGGTCTTGGTCGCTTCCTTCCTCCATCGTTGTATCACGGAACCATTTCTCCAGCTTTAATCTCGACGATGTCCATGAATTGTAAAAATGTACATCTTCCCTTTTTTGTAACATGTCAGACACAGGTCTTATTCAGATACATGCTCATAAAAATTTTCCACCACAAATCACCTTTCTGGTATATTGTTAGAAGCTATATGTTTGTGATATGATTGTCCGATTTCTGTAGTTGTTACGCTGACATGTAAGAAATTAATGGGAGATTACTCTAGACTGAAGTGATATGTGGTCCTTACAAATAATGAATTTCGAAGTGTTGTGGCTAAATTGCGAACAGCAGTAAAGGGACGTGATGACTATCTTTCGACAATGTGACAGTCAGTGGAAATAATCCATATTTGAAGAGTTAGTCAATGGTCTTTAATAGAAAGGAAAGGAAACAAAAATAAAAGAAAACTGAAGGAAAATGTACAGCGTGTCCCATTTCTCACGATCATCCCGAAAAACCTTTTGTCCGGAAGCAAAATAAAAAAAAATCTTTCAAGCATTAGTTGCTTAGCTACCAGGGGGACATTAAATGATTGAACTTATTATTACTTTGTTCGTTACGACGATATGAACAGCAGCACGTCTTTCTTTTAAAAGTACTCTCTTCTTTTATTCGGTGATCCACTTACTCTCCTATTCAAACGCGAATCATTATGTACCATTCACATAACGATGATGTTATTAAAAACGTAACATCAAACTGACTGTGACTCAGATAGCACACAGAGAGGTATCTGAGGTTACGTAAGTTGTCCACTTGATTGAGTCGCAAATGGAAACGTAAGGGAAATGCAAGTCGGTCATTGAATCAATCACATTCAGTTGACGGTTAGTGTGAGTTCACCAATGACGAGGAAGTAGAAATGCTACTCATCCGCGGAGAATTTAAGTTACCAGAAGGATAATTGCAAAAATGTTTTCTTATTTAAAAGACGGGTACTGTAGTACTTTATATGAAACGTCCCCTTAGAAAAATTATACATAACTGTGCTTAAACTGACACACAATATTTTTAGCAATCTGACTTTCAATAATCCCCACAAAAGAATGGCCCTGACTAACATTAACCTATACCTTTCACAAATCACTTACCTCACCAAAAATCTTTGTTACTCGGACTCCTGCAATACAGCGAGCGCCACTTAATAGTCATTATATATATATATATATATATATATATATATATATATATATATATATATATATCAGTTCATGACTGTTTAGGTTTTTTTTTTGGTAACGCCACCGCCACGTAGCGCTCTGTATGAAAATCACTGGCTGTGCCGTGTGCAGTCTGTGGCTGGTTTGCATTGTTGTCTGCCATTGTAGTGTTGGGCAGCGGCAGCTGTATGCTGACAGCGCGTAGCGTTGCGCAGTTGGAGGTGGGCCGCCAGCAGTGATGGACGTGGGGAGAGAGATGGCGGAGTTCTGAAATTTGTAAGAATTGATGACATGAACTGATATATATATTATGACTATTAAGGTAAATACATTGTTTGTTCTCTATTAAAATCTTTCATTTGCTGACTCTGCTTATCAGTAGTTAGTGCCTTCAGTAGTTTGAATCTTTTATTTAGCTGGCAGCAGTGGCGCTCGCTGTATTGCAGTAGCTTGAGTAACGAAGATTTTTGTGAGGTAAGTGATTTGTGAAACGTATAGGTTAATGTTAGTCAGGGCCATTCTTTCGTAGGGATTTTTGGAAGTCAGATTGCGTTGCGCCAAAAATATTGTGTTTCAGTTTAAGCACATTCGTGTATAATTGTTCAAAGAGGACGTTTCACTTAGACCAGTCTTGTATAATTTTTCTAAGGGGACGTTTCAACTTTTAAACGATAAGTAGTTACGCTACTCTGGCTGCGTGCACTGTGTGCTAGTACAAGAAAGTCGAAATCAATTTTGTGCTGCTTTTTTAACAACATATGTTTATGTGAATGGTAGATCATGATCCGTTTTTGACGAGAAAAGTGGATTACCGAATAGAAAACATAGAGCGCTATTTAAAAAAGGATGTACTGCTGTTTATATATTTGTAACTAACAAAGTTACAAAAAGGGCAGTCATGGCGATTGTTGTCCCCCTGGTAGCAAAACAAGATCTGCTTGATGCGGTTTTAATTTTCCTTCTGGACAAAAATTCATTTGGGGTGGGCACGATACGTAGGACACTGCGTGTGTAGAGCACCTACTGTAGTTAGCGAAGAAGACATGTCTGAAAAATAGGTGCTCTCATCGAAAATGATACTAAAACGAAACGAAAAACATTTTCAGACTTGTAAAAAGTACCTTCCTTCAGGATTTTACCATGTCTTACACAAGGAAGGGAGAACCGACAGTGCTACACCAAGTACGATCCACCACACACCGTAAGGTGTATAGATGTACTTGTTGCGTACTAACGACTGACGTACTCGCTCGTAGATGCCTATTACGGTGCGAAATTCTTCATGCAGCCAATTAAGTTCTCGTCTGATCTCACTGGTATTTCAAAAGCTGCACTCTTCAAATGTTTCCGTAGAAGGTGGTGTAGTTGGTTTACGTTATACGATCGAAATGACCAAGTATAAAGTTCCCATATGTTCGGTGCTCTGTTTCATCATAGAAAATGCATTTTTTCCCTCAAATTTTTCCTGCAAGCGCCCTTTACAACACCTCGGAATTTTACGGTTGCATTCTAAAATACCATGTGTATAAATGCAAGATTTGCTGTAACATGCTTATGTTGCAGATATGATTATTATTTAAGTGACTGAAATTTTGTAGTAGTTTAGACAGAGCCCCATGGGAATGGCCTTTTTTTTGTAAAGAATGTAATACTGTTTTATCTTTATATTATCTGGTGATTAGTTTGGAGCGTGCAGAGGGAAAGTAACGGTCAGAACTCAGGACGCCTGTAGATGGCTATTTTAGCATTAGAACATTTTGGGGTGGCGCAGCAACTACTGTACATATGTGTATTTGCGAGGAGTCTGAGTCAAGTACTGGTGAGGGTATCCTACTTTCGATTTGTTAACATATACCTATATCACTTCAGGTGAACGAAGGACTGATTTCGTGAATGGCGCCACCTGTCTCCCCAGACTGAGCCACAGTTCTCACTATTGACCTCGCTGCTGCCGGGACTGAAAACATCGATTATTGGTTCAAATGGCTTTGAGCACTATGGAACCTTAACATCTGAGGTCATCAGGCCCCTAGAACTTAGAACTCCTTAAACCTAACTAACCTAAGGACATCACACACATCCATGCCCGAGGCAGGATTCCAACCTGCGACCGTATCGGTCGCGCGGTTCCAGATTGCAGCGCCTAGAACCGCTCGGCCACCCCGGCCGGCCACCGATTATTAAAGTAGTAAAGCGCCAGGGATGTATTGCAAACTGCGAATTCTTACTGAGTTTCATTCGATCTAATAATCAAGTCATTACTTGGTGCAAAGTTTGTTACATTAGAGATTGGTACGAGATTAGTTCAAAACTGAGAGAGTTGAAGTCGAACTGCAAACAACATCATTGTACGTTCATTCGGAAGTACGACTTTAGAAGAATAACTTCTGCGACAACAACCTTTGAGCAGGCAACAATGACAGCAGTATCACTTTATTGGTGGACAGCAAAAAAGGTATATACTGAACTTCTAATTTTTTTTTGGCTAGCGTTGCGATCGCGGTACGCCGAATGAATGGCGGCAGGAGAGGTCGCCCGTGGAACACAGCCAAATGCGATGCATCGTGGAGAAGAGGAACGTTTCTGTGTTGTTTACGGAAAGCATCGTTTCTGAGACAGATGTCCGTGCCACCTCGTCGGCAGGCGTGGCCTGTACCATTGTTTGTACAGGAACAAAGCTGGTCTTAATTACTAGCCATCCCATGGAGTCCCCCCAGTAGCCTTGGCACCTGCACTCAAAAAGAAACAACAATGAAGGACGAACGCAGCACCAGGCCCAAGCATCAAGGCAGCTAAGGCTCCGCTGAGCGGGAGTGGGAGTGCAATTTACCACGACTGCCCATCAAGCGTCGTAGTATGTTAACGAGCTCCTAAAATCTACATGATCGATAATACTTTCAAATAAGTAACCATTTTTTGCATGCACGTCTACAGACATATTCTGTAAAACACTGTCAAGCGCGTGACAGAGGTTACTTACAAGGGAACCTCCCCATCGCACCCCTCTCAGATTTAGTTATAAGTTGGCACAGTGCATAGGCCTTGAAAAACTGAACACAGATCAATTGAGAAAACAGAAGAAGTCGTGTGGAACTATGAAAAAATAAGCAAAATATACAAACTGAGTAACCCATGCGGAAGATAGGCAACATCAAGGATAGTGTGATCTCAGGAGCGCCGTAGTCCTTTGTCGGTTGGCCTCAGTAATAATAATAAAAAAAATAAAAATAAAAAACGCTATGCTTGATGTTTCCTATCTTGCACATGGACTACTCAGTTTGTATATTTTGCTTATTTTTTTCATAGTTCCAAACAACTTCTTCCTGTTTTCTCGATTGATCTATGTTCAGTTTTTCAAGGCCTATCCACTGTGGCAACTTATAACTAAATTTGAGGGGGGTGCGATGGGGAGGTTCCCTTGATAGCATGGTACCACGTATTAGAGCGTCTTCCCATTCCTATTTCCTATGAAGCGTGGGAAGAATGACTGTGTGAGCTAACGGAGCGATCGTAGGGAGGCTGAAGAATATATTTAGATTATTCGCTTAATAGCGGTTCCTGAAACTTTGTAAGTAGGCTATCGCTTCATAGTTAGCGTCTAAATTGAAGCTTGTGCAAATTCAGGTTTTTCGGCCTTCCTGTGACGTTCCCCTGCGAGTCATACAGACTGTGACCATTCATACTGCCCGTATGCGTATATGTGCAACATCTACTGTTAGTCCTATTTGATGTGGATCCCACACACTAGAGCAATGGACCAGTATGCGCTTTGGAGGCAATTTGTGATTCGCACGTTGTTTCATTGACATAGTATGCGTTCCGGAGGTTTACCATTTACTTTCTCCAACCAACATATAACCTTACGTAAATAAATACGCAACGACGATATCCGTAATGAGTATCTGAGAAGCGTAGTGTACCATAGCGTAGGGTTGTATTGTTGGGCTTGATTATGAAATAAAAGGCACAAGACGTGCCAATTCTCCCGTAAAGCTCCAAGGCCGACGACCTACAGCCTTTAACGGTGTCGTGATGGAAAGAAGAAATCTGCTTCACCTCCATTTGACAGCAAAATATGACGAATTAGACTTCTCCCTTCACCGGGCAGGTTTCGAGAAACGACGCGCTGGCACATTACTAAAATTTAATGACTTCGGCCACTGAAGCATTTCCGTACTGAAATGTAAGATTTATGATTAGCGTGGTCAGTCAGCACTATATTGACAACTGATATGGTGTAAATAATTGTACAAACGTAGTAACAAAACGTAATGTTTTATTCAGTTGCTCATAGGTGTTAATTTTTGTTTACTGCAGAAACTTTAGCGCATTCTTGGTTAACGGTTTAATTTTATTTCACATACGGGACAGAAAAAAGGAAGTTTAGCGTTTAAAGTTTCGTCGAAAGATGGGTAAATACAGGAGAAGCAGGAACTTAATTGGGAAGGGATAATGGAAGAAAACAACTGTGGGGTTTTTGGAGGACCCATCACGGCATTCGCCTGATGCGATTTAAGTGATCTACAGAACAGTTAAAGTAATATGACTGTGCGCCGATTAATCTCCTTGCAAAAGATTCTGTTTACTGTGGGTTAGCAAGAGGTGCGATTGTAGCAGAGACGGAAACCTAAAGCAAGCATTTGCCTGAAGAGAAAAACATCTTAAAACCACAATTCACTTCCGGAGTACGAATTCAAAGTGAATCGCATCGCAAACTCTTACGCTTATGAGCTTAAACAACTCTCACGGGCAAATCTGGTGAATTATGGCACCTGATAGAAGAAGAAGTTTCCCATTAGATGCATTCTAGTTAACAAGTGTACCAAAAGACGAGAACTTAATTGCTAAGTAAAAGACTTCCTGAACATCTGTGTGGCTACTCTGCACATCATACTTAAGTGCCTGTCAGAGGGTTCATCGAACCACCTCCAGACTATTTCTCTAGCGTTCCACTTACGAACAGCGCGGGAAAAACGAACAAAAGTCTTTCAATGTTCTGACTTCACTCATTTTTTTACAAAGGTGGACGCCAACAATATATTTTAGCATTCAGAGGAGTAAGCTAGTGATTGATATTTCGTGAAAAGATTTTGCCGCGACGAAAAACGCCTTTGTTTTAATGACTGCCATCCACTCTCGCGTATCATACCCATGACACTTTCTCCCCTATTTCGCGATGAGAAAAAACTAGTGGATGTTCTTTGATCTTTTTCGATATCCTCCGTCAACCCTATCTGATCAGGCTCCCATACAGCGCAATGATACTCCAAAGACGACGGACAACCGTGGTGTTGCATCTTGGTAAGTATTCTGCCAATAAATCGCAGTCTATGGTTCGCCTTCCCCACAATATTATCTATGTGATAGTTCCAATTCAGATTGTTCCTTATTGTAATCCCTTGGTATTTAGTTGAGTTTACAGCCTTTAGATTTGTGTGATTTATCGTATAGCTGAAATTTAACGTATACCTTTTAGTAGCCGTGCGCATGACATCACACGTTTCATTATTTAGAGCCAATTGCCACTTTTCTCACTATACATATATTTTATCTACATCATTTTGCAATTGGTTGTGATCTTCTGATGAACCTGCTAGAAGGTAAATGACAACATCATCAGCAGACAGTCTAAGACTGCTACTCACACTGTCTCCTAAATCGTTGATATTTAATTAGATTAGGGACAGTAGAGGGCCTCTAATACTTCCTTGGAGAACGCCATATTCACTTCTGTTTTACTCGACGACTTCCCGTCAATTACTACGAACTTTGACCTTTCTGACAGGAAATCACAAATCCTGTCGCCCTACTAAGACGACATACCATACGCACTATGACTACGTATTAATATATCGTTTCCTTCCAGGTAATCCATTATGTTCGAACACAGTATGTATTCCAGAATCCGACTGCAAATCGACGTCTGTGGTATGGATCGATAATTCAGCGGATTACCCCTATTTCCCGTCTTGAGTGTTGGTGCGACCTGTGAAACTTTCCAGTGTTTACGTACGAATCTTACGTCGAGCGAACGCTTGTTAAGTGTGGAGCTATTATATCAGACTTGCCTTTACTAAGCGATCTAAGCTCCTTCGCTGCACCTAGAAAATCTAATTCTGAGTTATTCATGTTGACAGCTGTTCTTGATTAAAATTCTGGAATATTTAGGCTTACTTCGTCTTATATGGTGAACGCATTTGAGAAAAATGTATTTAGTAACTCTGATTTAGTGGCACTTTCATCGATAACATTACCGCTGCTATCACACACTGAAGGTATTGATTTTGTCTTTCTACTGTTGTTCTCTGCATACGACCAGAAGCTTTTTGGAATTCCTGGAAGTTCAACTTGTGGCAACTATTAAAAGCATCTCGCTTTGAAGTACGCCCTAAACCTGGAGCTGCTGTAATACATCACCAATCTAGGAGATTTTGCGTTCTTTGAGCGTTTGCATTCTTTTTTCGTTGCTTCTGCAACAGTGTTCTGATCTGTTTTGGGCACCATGCGGGATCACTTCCGTCCCTTATTAATTAATTTGGCATAAACCTCTCAACTGCCGTCGATACTATTTCTTTGAATGGCAGCTACATCTGGTCTACGTTTACGTAGTTAGATTGGAAGGAGAGGAGACGGTCTCAGGAGACGGTCTCTTAGGAGGCGTCAATCGAATTTATATTTGCTCTGTATATCTTGCGCTTACTTTTCGTGAATTTGGATGTTACGATGTTCAGTCTTGCTACAACGACCTTGTGATCACAATTGCTCAGGATTGTTTGTTGCTTAGAGATCCACTATGTTTTCGCAATCATTTACACTTCGGTTGGGCTCTTTAATTATTTGTTTAAAATAATTTTCGAAGAAAGTATTTCAGTAAGACTTCGGACAATGTTTTATTCCTACCATCGACTTTAAACCTGTTTCAAATGAGACTCAAGTTTTCTTTGAACCTTTCAGCAACTGTATCACCTGAGTGGAGGGAGGGGTGGGGTTTGCAAATATAACCTCTACCCATGCTGACTCTGTTTCACAACAAGATAAACTACTTCTAAGAGCAACAAGCGCGCTCCCACCAACTGTATTTAAGCTCTCCCTTCTCAACACCGTTATGGCCTTCGTAAAAATTTCTGGTGAACTTATCTCCGGTTGCAACCAGCTTTCAGTACCTATAATGATTTGATCTTCAGTGCTTCCTATTAGCGCTTGGAGCCCTGATTATTTCCTAATACAGTTACGACAATTTACAGCTGCAATATCTGTTCTTCCTAGGTCTATTCTCGTTCCATTTGTGCCGTGAATCCTTTGATATTGAAGAGTTTTTGTTCTTTCTGAGACCCTCTAATCTGAGAAGCTGCCCAGTTCGTTCTACACGGCAGTTGCTACCCGTTTAGATACCTCCTGTGCGTAATGGACCCCTGACCCATTAAGCGGAATCCGAAACCCCACCATCCTATGGCGCAAGTCGAAGAACCTGCAGCCTACATTGTCGCAGAATTGTCTGTGCCCCTGATTCAGACCTTGCACTAGATTCTGTTCTGACGTTCCTCAATCGCACCTGTCGATGATGCTACAAATGGCGAGCTCTGCCTCCTCCTGGGCAGCAAGAGTATTAGTCTTTGTCACTGGAGACAGCCGTCTGAAACCAGAGAGAATCTCTTCTGATACAAAGCAACACATATCATTAGTACTGACATGAGGCCCCACCTGCAGTTGGCTGCTCCCTATGCTCTTCATGGCATCCGGGAGCACCCATTCCACATCTGGGATGAATCCGTCCCCAGTATGCACACAGAGTTCACACTGGATTTTTTCCTCTCCTTTGCAGCCATATCCCTAAAGGGCCCAATTACACGCTTGACATTGGAGCTCCTGACTACCAGTAACCCTCCCTCTGTGAATGCCCGGATCTTGCAGGCCGAGAGGCTTCCTCTAAGACAGGGCAAGTGACTGCCTGGCTCAGTATTTTTGTCAGCTACATATAGCGACCAAAACTTGTTTTTTAAGCGAACCTGTGAAGCCTTTCACTTTTCCCCCCACCCCACTGGAAGTCTTGTACTATCTGCCACACCTTGAAATTACCTTCCACTCCGCAACTAGTGAGTAATCATCCTACAGTGGGCCCATCATAGGACATGTTGGACGTTCCTTGGATCCCCACGTCCAGACCCCACAGTGATGCACATTGGCAACAGCTTCAAGCTGCATGACTGAAGCCAGCACCACCTGGAGCTGTAAGCGAAGGTCACCAACTCAACTCGTATCTGCCGGCCTGAGGGGCCAAGTGGTTCTAGGCGCTACAGTCTGGAACCGCGCGACCGCTACGGTCGCAGGTTAGAATACTGCCTTGAGCATGGATGTGTGTGATCTCCTTAGGTTAGTTAGGTTTAAGTAGTTGTGAGTTCTAGGGGACTGATGACCTGAGATGTTAAGTCCCATAGTGCTTAGAGCCATTTGAGCCATTTCAGCTCGCATCCAATCACAGAAATCACAGTCCTTATCCATACAAAAGACGGTAGAACTCTATACCGTACTGTTATTAAAACGCAAGAGTGAGCCTAATAAATACACAAATGTGCAAGAAATGTATGAAATTAAACTACTAAGTACACAGCTAAACGAGTCATTTCCAGTTAGAAGCTCGTAAAATAATTCACAAACGAACGATGTACCCCTCCTGTGCGCTGCTGGAGCGGAAGCTGTCGCCTTGCTGTTTCTCTCTTTATTTTCCTTGCTTGGAGTGAATCAAAGACTTCGCAGCAGAGAAATTTTAGGAACGTTTATGTTTTTATGTCTATAAATTTCTTGAACTGAGATGTCTGTTAAAGACTACGAAGCGGGAAGTGCGTGCGCAGCGGTTTGGTCCAGTTTCGAGTGTCGGGCAGCGTGATGAACTTTTGTTGAGGCGCTACCTGGCAGCGCGGCCAGTCTAATTGAGGCGAGCCATCAGCCGCACGTGACTATTCTTAACACACAAAGGACGCGCCAACTGTGGAAGCGCGCTGCGGCTTCGGCACCGCTGGCAGCGACTCCTTCCCATCTCATACAAATATTCCTGTTTACGCAGAAAATATTGCTGGCAACAAGGTCACTTTCGCATTGTATATAAATTGAGTCAGGAAGTGATATAGGTCACATTCTAGATAAGACGCGGATCCCTCCGCCGATCGAAAGGCTCAGCAAGCTCCCAGTTGAACTGCTGACGCTTCCGCCTGTCAGTCTACAAGAGTGATTTTTATACGAGCTGATACGTAGGTAAAGCTTGCTGCTCAATTAGTGTCTGTAGGACCCAAAAACAGTTTCATTTTCTTCTTCTTTTCGTGTCGCCGACATGAGGACCAAGTTAAGTTTCCTCGGCTTTGTTTCTTCTGGTCTTTATCACTGTCCAGTATTCGTACTTCGTAATCTTCTTCGCTCTTCTGTCCATCATGATTTTTCCCTGGGTGTAATTCTGTCTCTGAAATGTGTGACAGCCGATTTTTTTATTTAAATGTCACCATGTTGCAAATCTGTTTCTGCTTTCCCATTTTTCCCGATCCCTTTGTACCTCTTGGATTCAGCATACTCTTTTCCCCTTGTTTGAAAGAAAATAGCTGTGTTATTGATGTGTCAACCTCCCCTGATCCAATCAAAGAATGTGCCCGAAGCACACAGTCCTTTTCCTAATGGTGTTCGAGGTTCTCTCTGTCTGGCTGCATAATTCTTCGAGGTCTCAACACACTCCTGGGAATCCTTCGTTTCACAATTTCTAGCGTCAGTATTCTTTTAGTACTATCATAATTTTTTGTAAAATAAATTATGTTTGTGATGGTAACGGATTTCTTCCGTAATTGCAAAAGTAGTTTGTACTCAAAAATATTTTTTGAGTGTTAAAGTAATCCTGTCCCAAATGGCAACTGTTACGTGTGTGATGTTCAAATCAATATGACTCGATAAGACGTCTTTTTACTTTAGCCACTTCGGTGGGATCTATTGCCAAGTTACACTTGCCAAGAATAACTTACTTCGTGAACTCTCACCTTAGTGAACAAATCTGTTACTGATGCTGAGACAGAAAGTTATCGTAAATTCTTCTGATCGTGACGAATCAGCTTCTGAATGTGATGATCGAATGAGTAAAGTTTCTGCAAGTGAGGGCTTCTTCCAGAAATTATGTTATGGAATCGCTGCTATGTCTGCTTCTGAAACATATCACGGACTGAACTTTGTCCTTGGTCTCACCAGCGCACTATTAGGTCTGAATGTAACGTGTGACAGCTATTCCACTTCTTACGCTTTGGGACAGCAGTTGCTAAAAGGGAAGTGAAACTACCAAGAGTTGTATGGAAAAAACGTGAACCTCCATAGCAAATATCAAACAGGAAATTTCATAGCTCATTTTACTTTGCAAATGATACAACTGTGATCAATTACATCCTAAAGAAAAGTAGCTTAACTTGAGAGTAAGATGCTTCAGGATGGGAAATTCAGAAAAAGAGACAACAAAAATTCAGAAATGTTCTTAGATCACATTAGAACCTTAGGCGCTGTTGACACACTATCAAATTAAAAGTACTTACATCTTTAAACGAAAGACAAATCGCTGGCCAAAGGCCTTTTTCTACAACAGTCTATGCATTTCCGCGTACAGTGCATGTATTTTGTGGACTTCAGTTGATACTGTCCCGATTGGAACGCAACAAAAATAAGAAGAAGGAAAGTATACTTGGAACAGCTTCAACAGTCACTTTTAAAGCAACATACTACATCAACCACACACCTTCGAATATTCTATGAAACACTGAGCTTCACGAGAGTATAAAAAAATCAGAAAATACTATCTCAGTCCTAGGTGGCTCAACAATAAGGAAAACTGTAAAATGTGCTCGCTTGCTGAGGATTCTGCTCAAGCACTAACACTACGACGAAACTGTTGTGCGGAAACTGTAACAGACGTGTTTGTAAAGCCTACGTCACCTACCTCTGTCCACACTGTACGCAATGAAAAGCAAATTATGGTGGAAATTTAAACACATACATGTCTTTGCCACTGTGATGTTACAGTACAGACGCTTTACAAAAACACTGTGGTACTGATAACTACGTTATTATCAAAATATCGTATGCAGCTAAACACAGAGATTACAAATTCTCTTATTTTCAATAACTAAATTTTCAAGTATATATATTACAGTTTATGCTTAATTTTAACAGAGCCGGTAACAGTGGCCCGAACAGTATATATGAACATGTAGTAAATTAGGACACAACACACCGGGAGAGGTGGCGCAATGGTTAGCACACAGGAATTGCATTCAGAGGACGATTGTACAAGGCCGCGTTCGACTATCTATGTTTAGGTCTTCCGTGATTTTCCAAAATCGTCCCAGGTAAATGACGGGATAGTTCCTTTGACATGGCACGGCCAACTTCGCTCCCCATGAAACAATCCGAGCTTGTGTTCCATCACTAATGACATCGCTGTCGCCTGGACGTTAGTCGTAGGAGCTCAATCATCAGATCTACCTTTTCCCTAGTTTTACCTATGCATCCTAGGCGAATGTCGTGATGGTGCTGTTTAACAGGGCCCAATCTATTTATTTTCCAGTTATTGTCCGTCTCAAGTGCACTGTCGATCCCTGATGGTTTTGACATCATACCCACCTACTCTTCTTTGCTCTGATTTTGAGTGGCTGTAGCAATACTAAATACATCTTGACTTCTTGTGCTGTTGATACCATCAGATCCTACGTACTGATATGAAGCAAACATATTCTGCTTCGTCAACTGCAGCACAGTCGTTACGTAGAACCCCAACAATTATCTGTTAATATTCTAATCAAAGGAAGGATTTGGGTAACTATAAATGTTGTATTAAGACTAACAATATTTTGATAACGGCTACGACGTAATCAAACTGGTTACTGTAAAATGACTAACTCATTTTACTGCTTTCATGACCATTAAGAACACAATAGATCATTTGTGTGCAAAGCAACTAAATGATAGGACAGTTCCGAAGTAATCGACGCCTTCGATAAGGAAGAAGCAATTTCGCTCTACAATTTGGAGAAGATGCTGCAAATCTACGTAGAATACAAATGCAGGATCAGATTCTAGTCATATTAATTCTTACTTGTAAGAACGTGCATATATTCTTCCGTACCGACTCTTGTAAAAACTAAAACGTCTTAGCGTTATGATTTTCACGTGATCACAAGTTTGAGTGCCAGGGAGCTTTTAACAGGGAGGAGGCCAAGTCACAACGTCAGATTTGGCTTATCTCTAATGAACTCTCTGTCGATGGGATGTACGACTTCCATAGTTTGTTGAACTCTGACATAATCTGATAATCGGTGTAAAGTCCTGATTAAATGCATGCCTGTGACATAGAGATAAGAGTGTGTCTGTGTGTATTGGAATTTAGACGCAAGTTTGTACATAAAATTTACGTCCACGATGTGAACTACGTAACGAACGTGAAAATATAGTAAAAAAAGGGCACCAGTACGAATGGTGTCGAGACAAAACGTTGTTGTTGTTGTGGTCTTCAGTCCAAAGATTGGTTTGGCGCAGCTCTCCATGCTACTCTATCCTGTGCAAGCCTCTTCATCTCCGAATAACTACTGCAACCTACATCGTTCTCAATCTGCTTACTGTATTCATCTCTTGGTCTCCCTCTACGATTTTAAACCCCCTCCCCTCCCCCCCCCCCCCCCACGCTTCCCTCCATTACTAAAATGGTGATTCCTTGATGTCTCAGAATGTGTCCTACCAACCGATACCTTCTTCTGGTCAGGTTGTACCTCAAATTTCTTTTCTCCCCAGTTCTCTTCAGTACCTCCCCAATAGTTATATGATCTACCTATCTAATCTTCAGCATTCTTCTGTAGCACCACATCTCAAAAGCTTCTATGCTCTTCTTGTCAAAACTGTTTATCGTTCATGTGTCACTTCCATTCATGACAAAACCCGTACAAATACTTTCAGAAGGATTTCCTGACACTTAAATCTATACTCGATGTTAACAAATGTGTCTACTGCTGAAACTCTTTTCTTGCCATTGCCAGTCTGCAGTTTATGTCCTCTCTACTTCTACCATCATCAGTTATTTTGCTTCTCAAATAGCAAAACTCATTTGCTACTTTAAGTGTCTCATGCCCTAATCCAATTCCCTCAGCATCACCTGATTCAATTCAACTACATTCAGATAAAACGTCTTAACCTAGATAGTGCGGATCAAATCCTATCCCAGCCTTGTTGTACGTGGCTACATAAAAAATTCCATATGAATGCACAGCACAGGTACGTCCAATATTCACGACAGGTATAAAACAGCACGTAACAACAAGCCGTGTCGCAAGCTAACGTTGATCAGCCAGCTCATTTATAAAGAAATTCAAATTAATTTATGTAGCTTTTCTAAGATTTTTCGCTGTTGCATTTCCACAATTTATCATCATTGATTACCGAGTAAAGCCGCTGTTCAGCTGAAGACGAGTTATTTTGCAATTACTACATCGTATTTTTTGTGTAATGTAGCTATTTTTAAGTTGTGGACGAGAAATTATAACTACGAGTCAAACGTGGCGACATCAGATCACTCGAAAAGCACCGAGGTTTCTTAGGAATCGAATTGCGCACGTCCTATTGTAATGATGCAACGTGAAGGCTATACCACTGATGGCTCTGTTCTTCGTTCATTTTTTGTGATTTATTGGTATACTGTTACTATTTAACCTAACGCAATTAGAGATATACTTTTACAATTAAAACTATGAAATTACGGGATTAAAATTTAATTAAAGTCGTTTGACACACAGGGAATTTATTGGAAAATACTGGTGATGGTGTGTGGGTCTTATTGAAGTGCGATGCCGATGCTATTGGCGGAAACTGGTCGTTGTATGCAGCTAGCATTCAGTGAAGGTAGTAAAGGGGGAAGGAGGAGTGAAGAACTATGTTGGAGAGTATGAGGGAGGAGCCGTGTTTTCAGAGTTGGGAATTATGCAAACGGGATGTGGAATTTTGGCGTGGATGGTGCTGCGATAAGCCTATGTGAATTTGAGGTGGAGTGGAGTAATGGAGCCTTGATCCATCAGGACGATTTATGGGAGGTGAGCGCCTCAGGCTGAAAGGATGAGTAAGTGTCACTATCTTTCAAAAAGAGGGATCCGCAGGGGAGACGCGCTTGTTAACGCGATCGCTTCGGGGACAGCGAGAAATGCCGACCCCGGATCGAAACCTCCTAGCGGATTAACGACGAGGTGTAGATGTGCCGGCCGGCGTCGACGTGGTTCACCGAATAGGTGAACACTGGGCTGGTTCCCATGTTCTGCCTGGGACACACGCTACGAAAACTTTAAGAACGCTTCCCGACGCTTGTATACAGAATTTCTCTGTACGCTGACAGACTGGGTGCACTGCTTCTGTCCTGGGGGGTGAATAGGAACTGATGACCTTAGCTGTTTAGTCTCCTTAAATGTTTAGTCAGCTGCAGCATCAGCATCTACATCTACATCTACATACATACTTCGCAATCCACCATACGGTGCGTGGCGGAGGGTACCTCATACCACAACTAGCATCTTCTCTCCCTGTTCCACTCCCAAACAGAACGAGGGAAATATGACTGCCTATATGCCTCTGTAGGAGCCCTAATCTGTCTTATCCTATCTTTGTGGCCTTTCCGCGAAATATAAGTTGGCGGCAGTAAAATTGTACTGCAGTCAGCCTCAAATGCTGGTTCTCTAAATTTCCTCAGTAGCGATTCACGAAAAGAATGCCTCCTTTCCTCCAGAGACTCCCATCCGATCACCTGAAGCATTTCCGTAACACTCGCGTGATGATCAAACCTACGAGTAACAAATCTAGCAGTCTGCCTCTGAATTGCTTCTATGTCCTCCCTCAATCAGACCTGAGAGGGATCCCAAACGCTCGAGCAGTACTCAAGAATATGTCGTATTAGTGTTTTATAAGCGGTCTCCCTTACAGATGAACCACATCTTCCCAAAATTCTACCAATGAACCGAAGACGACCATCCGCCTTCCCCACAACTGTCATTGCGTGCTTGTCCCACTTCATATCGTTCTGCAATGTTATGCCCAAATATTTAATCGACGTGACTGTGTCAAGCGCTACACTACTAATGGAGTATTCAAACATTATGGGATCCTTTTCCTATTCATCTGCATTAATTTACATTTATCTATATTTAGAGTTAGCTGCCATTCTTTACACCAATCACAAATCTTGTCCAAGTCATCTTGTATCGTCCTACAGTCACTCAACGAAGACACCTTTCCGTACACCACAGCATCATCAGCAAACAGCCGCACATTGCTATCCACCCTATCCAAAAGATCATTTATCTAGATAGAAAACAACAGCGGACCTACCACACTTCCCTGGGGTACTCCAGATGATACCCTCACCTCCGATGAACACTCACCATCGAGGAAAACGTACTGGGTTCTATTACTTAAGAAGTCTTCGAGCCACTCACATATTTGGGAACCAATCCCATATGCCTGTATCTTAGTTAGGAATCTGCAGTGGGGCACCGAGTCAAACGCTTTCCGGAAGTCGAAGGAATATGGCATCCGTCTGATACCCTTCATCCATGGTTCGCAAGGTATCATGTGAAAAAAGGGTGCTCATGCTGGACAGCAATTTCTCTGTCTCAAGGAAATTCATTATACTCGAACTGAGGATATGTTCGAGAATCAAAAAAGGCAGTCTGTTATAGTGGTCCTGGATCAGAATACAAAGTGTAAGAAGTTGAAGAGGAGGTGGAATATGTAGGATTTATGGAGATACTCAAGGAATTGGAAAAGGGATGGAATTTTTTTAACAGGCAGAGGAAGAGGTTAACTGGACAGGGAAGTTAATAAGTAGTGCATTGTGTTCAAGCATGTGTAAGGAGTGGTAGAATTCATGAGAGGCGGAAAAAAACTAAGTAGCACTGACAAAAATAATGCTTTTGTTGTTGCGGAGAATGGAGGAAAACTCTCCCGTGGAAAGAGTGGTACTGTTTTCAGAAGATGCGTGCACAACCTCATAAAGCGATCAACACCTGCAGTGCATGGTGCATCTTAAGTATTCAGAACAGCGCCAAGTGCAAAACACATACCCACGTCGTGGGGCACGACGCACCAAGCCGACGCGCCACATTCCGTACGTCTATTTCGGACATTGTGCATTGTCGCAAGGTTACGGAAACGCGTCGCCTTTCAACGAGCCTCGCCGTCTTTCAGTACCAACGGCTGTGAACAGTGCAGCAGCGAACTGTGTACTCCGCACATAATGCAACAACTTTACAACTTTACAGCAGAAACAACGAGAAATACTTCTCAATCAGGGAAGGCAGTTACGTAATTATAAGCCTAAGGAAACTGCACAAAGACAAGTAACAGGTAATATATTGGTATTACACATATAAATCTGGAACCGAGAAAAAAATAAAGTTACGAATGTAAAAATTGTAAAAGAGGATGTTACAAGATAGACTAGCGTCAAGACCACGCCAACAACAATGTGCGATATAGTAGGCTCGGGGAAAACAATGTGAAATATGGTATTTGCATCGCACGCGTAAAAGTGTCAAAAATGTTGCTGTTAGTAATGCATTTATAGTGCCTCAGTGCTGAATAATATCAAACTTGCCAGAACAAATTTGTGCTGGTGTCAGTAGTAAAAAATTACACGCGTACAGCATTAGATAAAAAGGTTAAGGATAGGTAAAGACATTACCTAGGCTTAAAACAAATATCTCTCTGTCCCCGAGCGATGGACACTTGCCTCAGCAAGGATTTGCATTTGTTGTTCTCTCCAAGACTTATAGACGGGAGGGAAAGTTATGTAAATACTGTTGTGCATGGATTTTCGCGTTTCATCTGTTAGTGTACTCTGGTCTTTAAGCTTCGATATGCTTGCCAGTGAACCAGAATATCTGTCGTTACTCAAATATGAGTTTAGTCCGGGTCAAGTTCACCTCACGACCTCGTAAGCATGTGCGTTAAGCTATACGAGCAGGTAGGATTAGTGCAGATGATACATCCAATATTTTTTGCAATTAGTTTTAAATCTTGAGCTTCGATCGTAGAATCAAGTGTCGGCGCCACGGGTTATCTTTAACGTATAGTTCTGCGTAAAAATTCTGATTAAACAGCAACAGGCCGTTCAAAATTTGATTCAGTATTACCGATTTCGATAGAGAGACGCGAGCTTCATCGTATATGTGGAAATTGCGTTATTTAATTTCAATATCAAATAGAGTTAATCATTAAAAGTTGGCTTTCAACATGGTAACTTACAATCATTGACCTCGTGATAACACGTTAGGGGTTAGTGTGTAAGTTACCGTGTTTTATGCCGACTTTTAGTGATTAGCTTTATCTGATGTTGTTACATAATGTAATTACCACAGATCAGATAATATTCGCTTCTGACGAGCGAAACTGGTCATAGTGACTCAAATTGTGAGTTAACGCCGGCCGGTGTGGCCGTGCAGTTCTAGGCGCTTCAGTCTGGAACCGCGTGACCGCTACGGTCGCAGGTTCGAATCCTACCTCGGGCATGTATGTGTGTGATGTCCTTAGGTTAGTTAGGTTTAAGTAGTTCTAAGTTCTAGTGGACTGATGACCACAGATGTTAAGTCCCATAGTGCTCAGAGCCATTTTTTGTGCGTTAACCTGTATTTTAATATTAATTACAAAGGTCGCTGTATCCCCAGCAGGTGATACCTACGTTTGCTAAGTTTAATGCTGTGGTTAAACAATCACCTCGAAGGAAGTTTGTGTCATAATGATTGTGCCGATTCCATAACTCGCAGCTAAAACTGACTTCGTTTTATACGACTTTTACTAATAGGGGGAGCCAGATTTCCGTTGGTTCTCCCATCCCGTATGGCTTCTGGTGAAGAGATGCGACGGTAGTGATAAAATTGCAAGTTTATTCGTGCGGTGTGCGTGTGCAGACGGCCGTAATAGCTAGGTGCGAGCCGCGACCTTATTGGCAGCTTATTTCTGGCCGCACGTTGCCACACGCAGAGCGCTGCTCGCGACAACTCTACGCTTTCTCTATTGTTAAGGAACGAAAAATGGAAAGGGTTGTTGACAATTGTCTGTGACATCCAGTGCTCCGACAGTAAAACACGGTTCTGGGTCGTTCTTGGCGGAACGTGACGCCTAGCTGCTTTCTGACGCCATTCGCACGACGCTTTCGTGATCGCGCAGCTTACGTCATCCCAAACTGCTAATATCTTTACTTCCTACTTCACGCGTTGTGCTTCGTCTTTGAGACTACTTGGAGCGTTAATAGATGTAGTTATATCAGTAATTCTTAAGCGTCGACTCGAGTGACGTAACAGATCATAACTGTCACGATTAGTGCATCTTCCGTGCCTCTGAATGCGCCTTCACATCGAGCGAAACGCGTTATTTCGTGTGGGGTGAGTGACAGAAGTAAATTGCCTTTGTGGTTTAACATCCAGTTGACATCGAAATCATTATCCATTATCCAGCAATAGCTGTGCTCCACCACGTTGGAAGAAGAAATGGGAATGCTATTCTTTAAGGACATTGGAAATTTGTGGTAAGTCTGGTGGGACCAAACTGCTGAGGTCATCGGTCCCTAGGCTTACACACTACTTAATCTAACTTAAACTAATTCACGCTAAGGGCAACACACACACCCATGCCCAAGCGAGGACTCGAACCTCCGACGGGGGATGCCGCACGAACCGTGGCAAGACGCCTGAAACAGCACGGCTCATTCTTTAAGGAACATGTCAGGTCATACTTTGATCTGACAAGCGTAGTGGTTGCGTATTTCTTATTTTTTATTCTCCTTGCTTTTTCTATTTTGTTCCTTACCATTTTATTAGCAAAGGGAGGGGAAAGAGTACGGATGTATGTCTGCACAAAAACAAGATTCTAAGGTGTTCTTTTATTATTTTTTTATTTCCACTGTAAACGGCGTGAAGTGAAGCGAGTTCTGTGAACTCTGGGATGAAATAGAGAGCAAGAAACAGTTACACTGTTTGTCACCAGACTGCAGAGCCTGGCGATAAATGCTACACGCAGCTTCTGATCAAGAATCAATAAATCCCATCGGTGGAATTTTGAAAGAATCACACCGTCTGAAAAATAAAAACCCGAAGACTATATGTAAGTGGTAATGTGTTGTAGGTCGAAGTGTAATGAATTTTGGTGCGCCTTATGAATATATTGTCTGAACTTACGAGACTGAGTTTTAATAGACAGCAAGGAAACATTATTATTTTGAAAGAGGGTCTTTGTAGATTAAGTGAAGGTGACTAACGGAAACCCAAATTTACCATAGTCTTAGTTATTTAATTACATGGGTATCGTTACAGCAATTTTTAATGTAAAATGAAACATAACATGAAGCAACTGAAATATATCTTTTCATTTTCCTTTACAGTATTTCCAGTTCTGTGCACGAGTATAACAATAAGTGTCTGGTTCAGCAGGAACATACAAGTACATGTGGACTGCTAACGAATACAACTAAATACTAGTGTGGCTGTGATTCCTGCCATAGACAACACCATAAGGGGCAACGCTGAGTGGAAATAATACTTAACTGCTGGAGACAGGCCACTGGAGAGTGCCACCAAGCAGTTTTGACACAGTGAAACTTGATAAACGGAAGAAGTTTGACAATATGTGTAAATGGCACACTACCGTAGTGGTTAAAAATAGTGACTCTGCTTACCATAAATGTGTAGTTGTTCAAACTAGTTTTGAGACATTCACACTATGACACTGAGATTTCGCAGAGTCACCGCAGAAGACGCCCTGCCCAGTTGACATTGAATTCTTTCTAAATGTGTAGAGTTTCAAAATGAACAAATTTTACATATCTGATAGGTGTGCGTGTGATTAATGTGTCTGCTTTGTATCGCCATGTATTACTGCGTTAACTAGCGATATGAGGAAGCGGTTAAAACGTTGGATTAGTATTCAAAAGAATTTGGATTCAAATTCCGATTTATATTTTCCGTGGTCTTCATAATCAGTTCAGTCGGATACCAGGACACGTTTGTCAAGTCATCCCCGATATATCCCGTCGTCGTCCAACTGGGCTTATGTTCAGTCCCCGATGAAAGGAAGGTCGACAGATCTTTAACTGTAACCTCTCTGCCTTCCCACACGTTGTTTGACGAAACTGCATGTATCGAAACATCAATACAAGAAATGTTCTGTCCAAGAATAAGAAATTTGAAAAAGTAGCTTCTGTCCCGTGTGTCGATATTGAAAAAAAAATATAGCTAAGAAACAGACTAACTAATTGCATTAAATATCTATGTACCATACTGTGCAACATATTTCCTTTGTCAGATACTTTTAAAGTTTTATCCAACCATTACATTGCACTTACTGACTGTCTTATTTACATGTGAAACGAAATGTGCGTATGGCATATTTGGCAGAGAGACTCGTTCTGTAGAGTTTAGCTAACTGGTGGAAGTCTTTTTATTTGACGCTATTTCAGCGACTTGCGCGTCGATGATGAAGAAGCAAATCTCCAACAAGGCCAACGCCAATCACAAAACCTTGAACTGCTGACGCTTATACGCAAAAATCCCGGATCTCCCAGATCAGGATGGCCGGATGAGATTCGAGCCTAAAGTCGAGCCCAACATTTTAACCATTGGCCCACGCCACTCAGTCTTTCGCTTCTTATTTTCCGAGAACCAGACTTTTGCTGTTCTGATGATCAGTTTCCCAGATAGGCTTATAGGTAAAATCAACATGTTTTCAGAATCCCAGTCTCAAAGCTGTTACATATCTAGTCTTTCCCCGATAGTTTGGAATTTCCGTAGGCATAAGATCTGCTGACAGTTTTATGTCACCTCACTTGCCCGAGCGTCGGCTGACAGTAACGTCAGCTTTCACGTGCTCGTGCAACCCGTCACCGAGACAACCCCACTTGGCAGTAAATATTCTGCGTCAGACTTGCGTATTTTCCTCTGAGAGACAGCATCCATAGAGAGGTTAATTACTGCTGTAAGTTAGGTCCATAGTGAGGTCTTTCTTTTTTACTTTTTGTGCTTCTTGTCTCACAATTGTTAGCTTCATTCCAAGCTTTCATTCTCTTCAATAAAATTTGTAGAGATTTTTTTTCTGTCAGGTAATCGAATACGGTTGTTCTTGGTCACAGGGGGTGGACAACACTCTAACAGAATCACTATTACTACCTGATATTCCCTCTCGATAAATCTTGTAAATACAGGGTATGGACAAAATTATGGAAACTCCCCGAGAAATGGATGCTTGAACGTAAATGCAGGTTCCAGCCAAGCTGGGATATTGCGCCGTTGTATTTGACCACGAACAGCTCCTGAGCGATGTCCTCAACACGCTGCAAGTCTCAGTCCTGTTCAGAACAGTGTCCTGTGCAGTTGTGAGAGCAGTATGTCGGAACCAAGCGGATTCGTACGTGGGAACACTGTTTGTGTTCATATGTTGGGCGTCTCCATAAGCAAGAGAGGCGAAGTGTTTGGTGTTTCAAGGGGCACTATATCGAAGATTTATACTGCATACAGGGAAAGCGGAAGAAAACCGTCCGCTAAGCCACAGCGCAGACGAAAGTAAATGTTGAATAATCGTGATAGACGGTCATTTAAGGGGATTGTGGCAAAAACGGAACTAAATGTCGCACTCGCGAACCCTGTCAGCACCAAAACAACACGAATGGAGCTCCTTAAGCAGGGAATTGTAGGGCGCACTGGAATTCCTAATCCACTCATCAGTCATGCAAATGCCCATAATAGGAAAATATTGTACCGAAGCCATAAAACCTGGGTTATGAACCAATGGAACAATTTCATGTAGTCAGAAGAGTCATGTTTCATACTATATCCAACTTCTGGCTGAGTTTAGGTCCCAAGAGTGAAACATGGCGGAGGTTCAGTGATACCCTGCAAGGTCGCGTTACTGTCTAGCAATATGTGGCCATTTTGGCTGATCAGATAAATCCTATGGTAAAAGATTTTGTTGCTCATTGGTGATGCTGTGTTCCAAGAAGACAAGGCCCCTGTTTATACAGCTTGCATCGTCCATGACGTGTTTTGTGAACAGGAGGATAATGTGTCGCCTCTTCCCTGGTCACCACAGTTCCAAGATCTCTATATTATTGTGCGTTTGTGGTGCACTTTTCAGAGAAGCGTATGTGATCGCTACCCACCTCCCTCATCATTGCCTGGACCAGCTATTATTTTGCAGGAAGCAGGGTATAAGTTTCCCTCGATAACCATACAGGAACTATGTTTATCCATTCCGAGACGACTGGAAGCTGTTGTGAATGCTAGCAGCTTTTCTAAACCGTATGAGCCATGGTAATATGTTATATTTGTTTTTTTGGTGTTTCCATATTTTTGTCCAAACCCTGTACCGAAGCTAGACTAGACCCTTGGGTTACCTTGGGTAACACTGTACAAACAGTCAACTGAGAACAGCAATTTGTCTATCTCAGAGTTGCAATCTGCCTGCATATCTAAGCATGAGACAGTCGGTAATGAGTTGCCCGGGAATGCCAAAGTCCAGGTTTAAATGGTTCAAATGGCTCTGAGCACTAGGAGACATAACATCTGTGGTCATCGGTCCCCTAGAACTTAGAACTACTTAAACCTAACTAACCTAAGGACATCACAAACATCCATGCCCGAGGCAGGATTCGAACCAGCGACCGTAGCAGTCGCGCGGTTCCGAACTGAGCGCCTAGAACCGCTAGACCACCACGGCCGGCGTCCAGATTTAGTGCCATGTACGAATGTGTCAGGAAGTTCCATTGCAAGCCGCCTCAAATTAAAAGGTTTATTCAGATTTATTGTTACTTTGGATCGTGAGTACACTAGTTCTGGTTTATGTATGTAAGTTCTCCTCTTCAGGTATCCCCAGGGAAGAACAATTAGAACCTTACGTCTCGGCCAAGGCAGGTCATCAGATATGATGCACGAGCCTAGAAGACAAGGATAGAGAAGGAAATCGGTAGTGGATGTGACAAAGAAATCACCACAGCATTCGCAATACGTGATGTTTAGAAAAATACTGAAAAGTGAAAGTCTGGATGGCTGGACGGATGTTTGAGAAACGCTCCACTAGAAAACTTCTCCAGCATCGTAAGGGGTGGGCCAATTCACTATCACCAGTGTCTACTGAGAGCTTGAATGCCGCCTGGCGGTGTTTCGATCACGTGATGTTGTAGTAAGTATATAAGCGTAGCAGACACGAATGGTGAGTCGTTCTAGCAGCGATACGGGCCTCAAATGGGGAAGTCAACGGCGTAAGCCACTTTGACGAACTGAACATTGTTAAGACCCTTTGCCTGGGAACGAGCATCTCGGAAGCGGTGAAGCTGGTTGGCTGTTCATGTGCTACTTTTGTAAGTATCTATGAACACGCCCACGCCTCATCACAGAACGTGGAGATACGTGTGAACCTCTCTAAAGCAGGGTAGGCGGTGACCTATGGCAGATCTGACGACACAGTACAATGTTGGTCGTGGCACAAAGTGTCGAAGTAGACTCTTCAGCGCACATTGTTAGACAGACGACCACTGTGTTCCTCTGCTGACCCAAAGTTGTCGTCAGTTGCACTGCAGTGGGCACGGCATCATCAGACTTGGACCGTGGAACAATGGAAACGTGCCGCTTGCTCGAATGAACCACGTTTCTTGTTACACTATGTCATTGTCGTGTCCGGATACGTTGACGTCCACCAGAACGGGTGCTCGAAACATGCATCGCGTCACGGACACAAGCCAGTGGGGGGGAACTGTTATGCCATGGGGACATTCATCTCGGTTTCCGTGAGACCTGTGGTAGTAATTGAAGGTACCATGAGAGCTGTGGGCTACGTGAACATTATTGCGGATTACCTGCATCCGTTCATGCTTGCTGTCGTCCCCGAAGGTGATAGCATCTTATTATTCGTGGCACAAGGCCAGAATCGTGCTGCAGTGGTTTGAGGAATGTGCTAATGAAATCACCTTATGCCGTGGCCACCAGATCTGAAATCGAGGGAATACATCTGAGTCGCTATGGGCGCAAGCTTTACGTCCACAAACCACGGAATTTAAGGGTACTGCATGACTTGGGAGTATGCATATGGTGCCACATGCCCCTGGAAACCTGACAAGGACTTGTCGAATTCAGGCCAAGCAGAATCGCTGTTATATTGCGTTGCAAAACTATATGAATATGCTACAAAGCGGGTGAGTATAATGCTTTGGTTCACTGGTGTATGACCACAGCAAATAATAGGACAGCCTCAGTTCTGGCGGATGAATAGCTTCGAAATAGTGCGCTCGCAGAAGAAAGTTAAACGTCGGTCTTCTTTATGTATGATATGTGTTATACCACTGCGTGCTTCTTGGTACGTGTAACTGAATGTTTCCCGTCTTACAGATAGTTAAGAAATGGTGAAACGCGATACTTTATATGTATTAAATCAGTTTATAATGCCTGGGGTTTTTCGAAAACGCTACTAAGTCTGCCAACTGTTTTAATGTAGGTACATAAGAAGTATAACAGCATGTCAGCTGCTGCTACATAAACAGTGACCTTGGTTCCAAATATATATTTATTAGTGTTGTGGATAGCTTCGTCTATCATGTTTGGACTCGAGCAGCTGGGACCGGTTTAATGCCAAGCGACATAAATCGCCGCTTGTGGTGCCAAGCAGAGAGTGCAAGAGGTGCCAAAACTGTGAGATTTCTATACATGACGTATCATAATTAGTAGCGGCTGCTTGGGGCGTCAAGCTGAGAAGGGAAACCGAAGTGCAAGGTTTATATACAGAGCGTATCATAATTAATACAAAAGATTCCTATATGGTGCGAAAATTGGCAATTGACCCTAAATAATGAAAAGTGTGACGTAGTCCACATGAGTGCTAAAAGGAATCCGATGAACTTCGGTTACACGATATGTAAATCAAATCTAAAGGTCGTAAATTCAACTAAATACCTAGGAACTACAATTACGAACAACTTAAATCGGAAAGAACACAAAGAATGTGTTGTGAGGGAGGTGAACCAAAAACTGCGATTCATTGGCAGAAGATATAGAAGATGCAACAGATCTACTGAAGAGAGTGCCTATATTACGCTTGTCCGTCGTCTTTTGGAGTACTGCTGCTCAGTGTGGGATCCTTACCAGACCGGATTAATTGAGCACATCGAGAAAGTTCAAAGAAGAGCAGCACGTTTTGCATTATCGATAAATACCGGAGAGAGTATCAAGGACATTATACAGGAGTTGGGGTGGACATAATTAAAACAAAGGCGTTTCTCGTTGCGGCAGGATCTTCTCACGATATTTCAGTCACCATCTTCCTCCTCTGAATGCTAAAATACTTTGTTAACGCCAACCTACCAATGGACAAAAACAATCATCATAATAAACTGAGGGAAATGAGAGCTTGCACGGAAAAATATAGGCGATCGTTTTTCCCGCGCGCTGTTCGAGAGTGGAATAATAGGGAATTATTGTGAAAGTGGTTCGATTAACCCTCTGGCAGGCACTTAAGTGTGAATTTCTGAGTATCCATGTTGATGTACATGTAGATGAAATGACTCGGGTAAAAGTGAAGAGGGAGGGGGGGGGGGGGAGGCAAATGATAAGTTTAACAAGTTGCTTGTGGAAAAGTGTTCTCGAACCAGCCACCGGCCCTGCGTGCAACGTATTTCTCTTGGCTTTCAGTTTTCGCACCAGTATTCTAATGCCTAATTTATTAGGCGAGTGTCCACTTCCAAACTTCTGCTGCAGTTTCTGTTGATACTACTATGTCGGTTCCATTTTAGAGTTAGGCCAGTTTGAATTAGGACGTACGAAGGTATTAGTCTCGAGGTGGAATAAAACTTTTTGATATGTAATTGTAAACAGAACTGGCACGTAAGCCACCAAACAGAAAGAAAAACTTACTTCGCCGTCGTAGGGCTCAAGGTCATGTCTTCCGTCGCTTGCCAGTACGGATGAGCTTGAAGAGGCAGTAAGCCAACACATGGTCGGCCTATCTCTATAGCGTTCGTTGTTGCATCAGCGTGCTTGTTTGCTGCCAATGAGGTTTATTTTCACTTTACGAGCTACCCTACATAACTACGATCACTATCTGGTGCAGAACATTATTTTTTTCTAGTACAGGAAGTATTACTTTCTTCAATCAGTTTAGAGAAAACTAATAAAGTTGCATCATAGAACGAAATAAATGGGTACTAGTATGGAGAAAAATCTGTTTAATCTTAATTTGTAATCGACAAATGAAAGATTATGAAAGCTCTGTAGCTGGAATGAGAATGAAACAAACGGTAAGGCTCTCTGACGTTCGCATTTTGCGCCATTAGTATCCATAGCAGGTGAACGAGTAATGGCTAAATTACTGGTGTACGGTTAAATATTATTTCACTCGGAAACGGTGAAGTCAGAGGCTTGTGAGATCTATAGAACAACATACACAGTTGAGAGCGGAGAACAATTCTGGGTGTGACAAAAGTGTTTGGAATGTGTTATTCAAATGGCTCTGAGCACTATGCGACTTAACTTCTGAGGTCATCAGTCGCCTAGAACTTAGAACTAATTAAACCTAACTAACCTAAGGACATCACACACATCCATGCCCGAGACAGGATTCGAAACTGCGACTGTAGCGCCTAGAACCGCACGGCCACTGCGGCCGGCAACGTGTTATTCCCTGCACTGTTTTCACAAATGGTGTTTTCCAGTAGAAGGAACAAACCGTGACAGACTCAACGACATCGTTGGTAACGATGTAGAATTTTTGGATCCCCTAGACGAAAAGCACTTTCTTTTTCACCCGAACTACTTTCAGCGATATTCCATCGTCCTGGGTGGATTTTAAACGTCTTGCCTTTTCTTCCATCAAACTGTTCGTGGTGTGTATTTAATATTACACAGAGCCGTAAAATTTCTCATGTTTGCTATGAAATCTATAAGAAATCCACTGCTGATGTCTAAATCTTTTTAGTTTGTGTAAAACAAGTAAGGTGTTTGGCAGCAAAGTGGACCTCCAAATTCCGCATTGTTCTCTGCTGACACCAAGAATGACTGTTAGATGCGTTTGCAGATCCACGCTAAAATCGGCCTTGGATCACGCAGAAATAGCGAGAATTGGCTCCTCAGTTTAATGACACCTACCATTGTTTCAAGTCGATGGCAATTTCACCAAGCATCATCTTCTGGAAAGCACTTCCTCGATGCAAGCAACACAGGACGTGCAGTTAACTAACAGTAAGAGAAGTGAGTGCTTCGAGCTACGATGCACCTACGAGCAACGTTTTGTCGCGCAGTAACTACAGTCACTTGTACTCAACAGTTAAGCGGACACTGTTGTTCCATTTGAGGATTTGGCGCGACGTTTGACGCGATTATAGATGCGATGTCTGAGCCGTCTGTTACAGACAGGTGTACGAGTATGCTGGACACAGCAACACGTCGCCAGCTAACCAACATAGAACGGGGCATGGCGACTGCTGGGAAACGCATGAGTCATAGCATATTGGAGAGCACAAAAGAATTCTGGTTTCTGGACCTAGGCTGAATCTTCAATATCGCAGAGATGAAGTTTCAACACCCGTAAACCGCCGCACAGTACGGCCAAAAGTGTTTGACGAATATCAACGATGGCGTCTTTGTTTGGTCTTATGGGCCAATCAACGGTCTGCTGAGGATCAGATCGCCGCCTATTTGAATGAGGGACATCAGAGACATACACTGTCCAGTCACATTAATGTCAGCACCTGTCAAAAGCCTGAATAAGCACCTTTGGCAGCACGGACCTCTGAAAGACGACCAGGAAAAGAGTCGGTGAGATTGTGGAAGGTACCGACAGGGATGTGGAGTCATGCCGTCTCCCGTGCCGTGGCCAGCTGAGCTAGGTTTCTCAGTTGAGGATCCATGGCACGTACAGCCCGATCGAGGTGCTCCCACTGATCCTCGACTGGGTTTGAATCTGGGAGTTTGGGGGCCAGGAGAGTACGGTAAATTCATCCTGGTGCTCTACCAACTCCTCACGTGTACTGTGAGCTGTGTGACATGCTGCCTTGCCCTGCTGGTAGACGCCACCGTGCCGAGGAAAAACAAACTGCATGGAGAAATGGACACGATCCTCAAGGATAGATGCATACTCGTGTTGATCCGACCGTTACGTCTTCCAGACTGACGAGATCACACAGGGAATGCCAAGAAGACATTTCTCAGACTATAAAACACCCTTCTCTGGCGTGGACCCTTTCGACGATTGTTGCAAGGTGTTCGCTTTCAGGCGTTTCACGCCATACCCGCCAATGACCATCTGTCCAATGGAGCATATAACGTGATTTATCTGAAGAGACTAAGCCGGCCGCTGTGGCCGAGCGGTTCTAGGAGATTCAGTCCGGAACCACGCTGCTGCTACGGTCGCAGGTTCGAATCATGCCTCGATCATGGATGTGTGTGATGTTTTTAGGTTACTTAGGTTTAAGTATTTCTAAGTTCTAGGGGACTGATGACCTCAGATGTTAAGTCCCATAGTGCTCAGAGCAATTTGAACTATTTGGTATATGAAGCACGTCGAGGGAACGCGGAAGAACAGTGCAGTCGTTGCCGCAGTGCGGCAACAGAGCGATTTATCTGACGTCCAGAAGGGCATCTTCATTGGGGTTTGGGCCAAGAGTGAAAGCATTTTCCAAACGACTAAGTTTGTAAACTGTATATATACTATGCATGGCAAAATGGCGTATCCTAAACCGGCGCCAAGGCAACTGTGGTGCTCTTCTGTCCATAACATAGATGACAGGGGTGAACGACGGCTCCGGAGATGTCTACTAGTGAACAGACGAGCGAGTTTGAGCAATTGACGTCTCAGATGAACCATAGTGGTTCCATAAGTGGCTACCCACCCAGCTGTACCAAGTGACTATCAACAGTCTCTTCTCAACGGCCGTTCAGAGAATGTTGCTGCGTATGGCCCTCCACAGCAGGCAACTATTTCATGCATCCATGCTGACTGCTTTTCACTGTCGACGAAGGCTGGAATTTGCACTCCAATACTGCAACAGGACGGCAGAGGGCCTCTTCAGATGACAGACGGTCGCTGGCGTTTACGGGGTGAGACGTCTGACTCCTAACACCCTGCAAAAATCGTGGGAAGAGTCCAGGCCTGAGAAGGGAGCGTCAAGGTGCAAGGAGTGTTATTGTGACATTCGTTGGATGGTGTTGCCACTCTGTAAGGCACAATGGTTCAACACAAGTATGCATCTATCCTTCGGGACCATGTCCTCCTCTCGCGCCGTCCGATGTTTCCAAGGGCACGATGGTGTCTACCAGGAGGACAATGCTAAGTGTCGCACAGTTCGCAGTTCTCGTGCATGATCTGAGGGGCAGTAGGATGAGCTTACCACACTCTTCTGGACACCTCGGTCGGGCTGTTCGCGCCACGGATCTTGAACGGAGAAACTCAGTGCAGCTGGCCAAGGCAATGGAGTCGGCATAGCTCCATATTACTATTAGTACCTTCCAAAACCTAATCCTGCACGTGTCACTGCAAAGGGTGGCTGTTTAGGTTTTTAAAAGATGATCATATTAATGTGACTGAACAGTGTAGTCCTGGCAGCGCATCTCTGAATTCGCTCGTTGTCTGTTGTCTTGGCTATTTGATAAGGATTCCAAAAACTGGAACAATACTATGGAATTCGTCGCACTAGCGTCCTCTACTCTGATTTGTTTACAGAGGCATTGCATTTTACCAGAACCTGCCCAATAAATCTAAGTCTTTCATTCGCCTTTCTTAATATTGATTTTACATCTTAGTATAACAGCTAAATTTTCATACGATATTGTGTGCCCATGATGTTCACCAGTAATCATGAATTCAGATGCTGTCGAGTTCTTTCTTTTTTTTTTTATTAAAAAGAGCGACCATACACTACATCAAATGAAGATTTTCTCCAAGTCATTCTACAATTTTCCCAACGACGATAATTCACTACACACAATAGCGAACAATATAATAATGCTGCTAATTCCAATCCCAAAGAAAGCAGGTGCTGACAGATGTGAAAATTACCGAACAATAAGTTTACTAAGTCACGGATGCAAAATACTAACGCAAATTCTTTACAGACGAATGGAAAAACTCGTAGAAGCTGACCTTGGGGAAGATCAGTTTGGACTCCGCACAAATATTGGAACACGTGAGGCAATACTGACTCTACTACTTGTCTTAGAAGCTAGATTAAGGAAAAGCAAACCTACGTTTCTAGCATTTGTGGACTCAGAGAAAGCTTTTGACAATGTTGACTGGAATACTCTCTTTCAAATTCTGAAGGTGGCAGGGGTAAAATACAGGGAACGAAAGGCTATTTACAATTTGTACAGAAACCAGATGGCAGTTATAAGAGTCGAGGGGCATGAAAGGGAAGCAGTGGTTGGGAAGGGAGTGAGACAGGGTTGTAGCCTATCCCCGATGTTACTCAATCTGTATATTGAGCAAGCAGTAAAGGAAACAAAAGAAAAATTCGGAGTAGGTATTAAAATCAATGGAGAAGAAATAAAACCTTTGAGGTTTGCCGGTGACATTGTAATTCTGTCAGAGACAGCAAAGGACTTGGAAGAGCAGTTGAACGGAATGGATAGTGTCTTGAAAGGAGGATAATAAGATGAACATCAACAAAAGCAAAACGAGGATAGTGGAATGTAGTCGAATTAAGTCGGGTGATGCTGAGGGAATTAGATTAGGAAATGAGACACTTAAAGTAGTGAAGGAGTTTTGCTATTTGGGGAGCAAAATAACTGATGACAGTCGAAGTAGAGAGGATATCAAATGTAGACTGGCAATGGCAAGGAAAGCGTTTCTGAAGAAGAGAAATTTGTTAACATTGAGTATAGAGTTAAGTGTCAGGAAGTCGTTTCTGAAAGTATTTGTATGGAGCATAGCCGTGTATGGAAGTGAAACATGGACTATGACTAGTTTGGACAAGAAGAGAATAGAAGCTTTCGAAATGTGGTGCTACAGAAGAATGCTGAAGATTAGATGGGTAGATCATATAACTAATGAGGAGGTATTGAATAGGATTGGGGAGAAGAGAAGTTTATGGCACAACTTGACTAGAAGGCGGGATCGGTTGGTAGGACATGTTCTGAGGCATCAAGGGATCACCAATTTAGTATTGGAGGGCAGCGTGGAGGGTAAATCGTAGAGGGAGACCAAGAGATGAATACACTGAGCAGATTCAGAAGGATGTAGGTTGCAGTAGGTACTGGGAGATGAAGGAGCTTGCACAGGATAGAGTAGCATTGACAGCTGCATCAAACCAGTCTCTGGACTGAAGACCACAACAACAACAACAACAACAACAAATCCTGTCTGATAAATATATTTTAGTATATCAAAAACAGAGGTCCTATGGTCACACCTTGTGTTAATTTCATTTCTGTGGGATATTTGCCGTCTAGTATAACACATTATGCCTTCAAATGGCTCTGAGTACTATGCGACTTAACTTCGGAGGTCATCAGTCGCCTAGAACTTAGAACTAATTAAACCTAACTAACCTAAGGACATCCTGCCCGAGGCAGGAGTCGAGCCTGCGACCGTAGCGGTCGCTCGGCTCCAGACTGCAGCGCCTAGAACCGCACGGCCACTCCGGCCGGCTATAACACATTAGATTAGTCATCGAAACAGCCACACATTTCCGAAGATACTTCGTATGATCGTATCATGTTTAGTAGTCCACAGTGTGGTTCAGCGTATTGAGGATAAAGCTGATTTCGTACTCAAATATCTACCCAATATCGTACACTTCATAGACGTCATTAGACCGCAGCTCACAGTTTCCATGTCATCTACATGTACAGCTCAACCTACGCCTCAGTATATGGTATCATTTTTGATCACACACTGACAGCTTATGGAAAACATTGATTGCATGACGAGTAGCAATGATTTTGAGTACCAAGTTCAACCAGTACTCAATTAGATGACATATCGTCAAGTTGTGATAGATCAGTGTAGCCTACCTCGCTTTTCAACAATTAGGTACTAACCAGTTACCTTTTGAGAAGTAGTAAATAATCGTAAGACGAATTAGTTTGCAGTATAGTGCGACAACAGCTTTCGTGCATCGCCTTCATGTGTATAACGAAAAATGTACGATGAACTTGCAAGTTTACAATTATGTTATTGGAGCTCCCTTTATTAACTAAGTCGTTAGGACATGGAGAAGTTTGCTTATTTACTCCGCCCTGGTAGGAGTAAATTTGTAACCGAGACCTGTTTACTGCACCCTTGTCTAGAGTAGCGCTATCGATTGCCGCACCCCGTGTCTCTCATTAGTTCCTAATTGCGGAGATGCGAATAGCTCGGACACGGATAATAGAATCCTGTTGAAGTAACTCCAAAGCGATGACATGGATTTACTAATCACCTTTCTTTTAACTGTGTCAATAACTGCTCCGTGTTTTCCTCCACGAGTTGTCTGTTCTTGGTAGTTGCTTATTTTGAATGTACTACAGCTTTCTTCCGCTGGACGCGTCTAAAAAAGAGAAAAGAAAATGTTAAGCTGTGTGCAGAGGAAACTGTCAGACTTGTTACGTGCCAGCACTTGGGATGTGTCGTGCAACTGCCGGGATTGCGTCACGCACGCTAAGGTGTCGACTGGTGAGAAGGAAGACTTGTCCACACACACACACACACACACACACACACACACACACATACGGGAGCTCGAGTTTCTCGTTCCCACTACGTCTTCCTGCATATCTGAATACATGTCGTAGAACGGTATTTTTTATTTCAGGCACACGGAGTTTATAAACGCCTACAAGTAAGTTAAATTCTACTACGCGATAGTGTAAACACAGCATGTGCATCCTTGTCACCGGAGTTTAGCTTTTTTCATGAAAAGCAATCTGACAGCGACACAGATTTCTTTCATTCACTAGCAAGCAAATTTTTCTTGGACGTAGTAGGCCCTACTGACGCCAGAAACAACAGTATGCTTCAGGATCTCACCACACAAACTTTGCTGAACAATAGATCGCAAACAGAGCATACATAAATCATTATAACTAAACTGTCGTTACCGATTATGCGCATGAGACATTCGTAAGGTTCTGAGATTGAATAACTCCAGTTCCATAAAAGTTACCGACGAGGATTTAGACCTCGTTCATTTCAAAAGCGACGGAGGGCTGCTGCGCAATGCTTAAGACATCGAACTCGCATTTAGCTGGATGATCCACTTCAGCCATTCAGATATAGGTGATCTGTCGTTTCCTTAAATCGCTTAAGGCAAACGCTGGACACAACGCGGTTTATGTTACAAATATAAACCTTCTTGTGAGGGATCCGAAAAGGAAGGCTTTTCCTTACCAGTGGCACATCCACGGATTGTAAATCTATGAGACGACGTTACTGTAGAGCGAAGTTTGAAATTTTCTTACTTGTGCTTGCTTATGGTTTCTGACTGATTATTAAACGAAACTTTCGTATGCTTATAGTTATTTTCTTGCATGCTTAGCAATCCATCTTACTGAGATCCAACGCTAACTCTCTACGGGATGAGCTCCATAAATTATACGCATTAACAATCCTTATTATAGCCCCGGAATTATAGCCCTGAAATGAATCAGTAGTTAATAACAATTTGCGCAATATAATATCTGTCTACCCATGCTACATCTTGTAGAGTAATAAAGCGGGAAACTTACCTCATATGTTGAAGGAAAGAACATTTAGGTATGTGGTGTACGTAAGGAACATACAAGCAGCTCAGTCTATTACAAAAAGGCGAGATTATGACCATGGCAAAGATAGGTTTTGGATTACGGAAATGTTATACAGAGTGTGAGCTGAATCGGTAACAATTTAGAACTTTTGGAACTTTGTGGTAAGGTCTTATGAGACCAAACTGCTGAGGTCAGGCCCGCCGTGGTGGCCGAGCGGTTCTAGGCGCTACATTCTGCAACCGGGCGACCACTACGGTCCAAGGTTCGAATCCTGCCTCAGGCATGGATGTGTGTGATGTCCTTAGGTCAGTTAGATTAAAGTAGTTCTAAGTTCTAGAGGACTGATGACCTCAGAAGTTAAGTCTCATAGTTCTCAGAGCCATTTTATTGCTGAGGTCATCGGTCCCTAAGTTTACACACTACTTAAACTAACTTACGCTTAGGACGACACACACATCCATACCCGAGGGAGAGCTAGAACCTCCAACGGGGGGAGCCGCGCGGACCGTGACAAAACGCCTCAGACCCCCTGCGACCCAACAGTTTAGGGAGGGAGAGAGAGAGAGAGAGAGAGACAAGAGAGAGAGAGACAAAAGCATCAAACGCAGAACGCAGTGGGAGCTTCAATCACAATGTAAGCGTACACATGACCGAACGCTAAAGCCACACATTGCATGAGCACTTGTTGTCGATAATAGAAGTCACACGAACTCTTAACAATGATTATAATTAGGAAAAGGCATTGAAAAATTGCGTAAAGAACGATTAGGGGGAACAAGAACGTCTGTGTGGACCAGAAAACGTGTCGAAATACCGGTTTGACGTTATACACGCTAAGACTCGAGAAAACCAACTAATCTAAATTCTGCCACTGTAATACGCCAAGAAGGTGTCTTTAGTTTTTTTGGTTGATCCAATAATAGGAATAATTAAAAGCCTTCGGTGGTACATGAGTGAGAATAACGGAGCTTCCTTAGCCACAGATAGCAGCGTTGCTCATCATAGGTACTGTCTGTGTCCGTTCACACCAGAATTGGTACCTGTGTTTCCGCGCAACTGGAAATCTTCGTTGTTTTCTCTGACCATCCTAACAAAGACGCACGAATTCCTTGTGCCCAAAGAGCTCCTGCTTCAGGAATATCGATGCTGACACGATATCTTTGCTTCAGCTAGCTCATTGTCTGCTGAATACAGACGAATCAGTAGAAGCGTGCTGAAAGTTAGGACGGTGAATGGTTATTTCCGTACATACAGGCAACACAGCCAACTTTCAAGATGAATCTCAGGAAAAGTGGCGAATGATTTGCAGATATCTGTGCTGATGAGGGAAACAGTATGTGGCACATCATGACATATACTGATCGCAGTTAGTCTTTTAACAGTTGAACCGATTACAGGAATGTCCTCAGCGCGTCGTGATGCAACTGCCGTCAGTAATGTGGTGATGTAGACTTACTTCCACTCCTGTATTTGGTCTGTGAGTCACAAGTGAAGACATAAATGCAAAATTGTAGCTATTCTGTCATTTGTTAACTTATTTACAACTTCGTGTTAAAATGGATACGCTTCACAGCAAAAATTTATTGTCTCTGATAAGAACAGTCATGACGTCACTTGGCAGTGAACTCACGTTTCAGCATAAATAATTCTGTTTAAGAAGCAAACTGGTTAGGCACCTTCTTTCTTTTAAGCCTGCATCCAGAATTTATTTCCATCAATGAGAGGAACAATACAGCGGAGACGATAAAATGGTTCAAATGGCTCTAAGCACTATGGGACCTAACATCTGAGGTCATCAGTCCCCTACACTTAGAACTACTTAAACCTAACTATCCTAAGCACATCATACACATCCATGCCCGAGGCAGGGTTCGAACCTGGGACCGTAGCAGCAGCACGGTTCCGGACTTAAGCGCCTAAAACCACTCGGCCACAGCGGCAGGCGCGGAGACGACAGAGAGTTATAAACTAAACAGTTTCTTCTTTGCTGTTAATTTGGGTAGTGCAACAATAATCCATGTGTCAAAATTAATCTATTGTATTATTATTCGTGGTGTTATCCCGCTGTCGATACATGGTCTGTCGAGATAATTGCATGCTTGGCATCTGCTTGGCACTGGTTTTTGTGACCGAATACCCTTTTTGTCACCACTATGTCATATCATTCCAAAAGAAGAAAACCGTTTACGGTCACACCTGTTAGCACACTACATTTTTATTCGGTACTCCATGTACTCTCCTCAAGAACTGCTCAAAAACGTATTACAGTGCACTATTCACGTGAACTGACTTTGATTCTACAAGCACACAGAGTTTGTATAAAAAGCGCAGGGGACTCCTATATATAAAAAGGCAAAAGAACAGACCTGCAGGCGCTTCAGTCTGGAACCGCGCGACCGCTACGGTCGCTGTTTAGAATCCTGTCTCGGGCACGGATGTGTGTGATGTCATTAGGCTAGTAGTTCTAAGTCTAGGGGACTGATGACCTCAGATGTTGAATCCCATAGTGCTCAGAACCATTTGAACCTATTCTCAGTTGGAATATAATAAAATTCATTGAGACGGAAAAGCTTCTGTCCACGAATCAGTATTGTATTAGAAAGCAGCAGGAGATTCAATATTCCTATACTTCCGAAAAGCGTTTGACTCGACTCCGTACTACAGACTGCTAACGAAGGTATGGGCATACGGAATAGGTTCCCAAATATGTGAATGGCTCGAAGACTTCTTAAGTAACGGAATCTAGTACGTTGCCCTCGACGGCGAGTGTTCATCAGAGACAAGGGGGTCACCTCTAGTGTACCATGGAAATGTGATAGCACCGCTGTTATTTTATGTATACACAAAAGATCTGGCGGATAGGGTGAGCAACAGTATGCGGCTGTTCGCTGGTGATTCTATGATGTACGGTAAGGTGTCGTCTATGAGTGACTGTAGAAGGATACAAGATGACTTAGACAAATTTCTAGTTGGTGTGATCAATGGCAGCTAGCTCTAAATGTAGAAAAACGTAAGTTAATGCTGATGAGAAACAAGCCCGTAATGTCCAGATACAGCACCAATGGTGTTCTGCTTGACTCAGTCAAGTCGGTTAAATATCTGGACGTACCGCTGCAAAGTGATATGAAATGGAACGATCACGCAAGGAGTGTAGTAGCGAAGGCGAGTGGTCGACTTCGATTTATTGAGAGAATTGTAGGAAAGTGTTTCATCTGTAAAGGAAACCGCATGTGGGACACTAGTACGACCTATTCTTGAGTACTGCTCTAGCGTTTGGGATCCGCGGCAGGTCGGACTGAAGGGAGACGCCGAAGAAGTTCAGAGGCGGGCTGCTAGATTTTTTACCGGTATGCTCGAACGACATGCAAGTATTACGTAGACGCTTCGGAAATTCAAATGGGAATCCCTTGAGGGCAGGCGACGTTCTTTTGGAGGAACACTACTGAAAAAAATTTAGAGAACCAGCATTTGAAGCTGACTGCAGAACGGTTCTTTTCGAGGAACACCACTGAGAAAATTTAGAGAACCAGCATTTGAAGCTGACTGCAGAACGGTTCTACTGCCGCCAGTGTACACTTCGCGTGAAGACCACGAAGACAATGTACGAGAAAGTAGTGCTCGTACGGAGACATATAGATACTCGTTTTTCGGTCGCACTGTTTGCGAGTGGAACAGGAAAGATAGTGACATGTGGTGGTAAAGGATACTCTGCAGCACCCACTCTACGGTAACTTGCGGAGTATGTATGTAGATATAGAAGTACCCGGGGATTACGTAAGCCATCCACTTGTAACAGTTGGCAGTAAACAAAATGGAACACAAGGGAAACGCACACCGCTCATAAGTGAACCGCCTTCAGCTGAAGGTTCTTTCTACCTTCTCGACGTTGGTGTACATCGTACTCACACAAACCTTCAACTGAAGGCGGTTAACTGAATGACCACTGTGCATTTCCTTGGTGATTCGATTTATTTACTGTCGACTGCGACAAGTGGGTGTATTATGGTACACAGGGTACTTGCACTGTGTGATAGGACGGGAGACACAATGTCAGTTTTGTGTTACGTTTCTAATAACTCTTTCCATTCCAAAAGGATACTTTTGGCTCAGAAACGGGCGGTTCTGGCAATAAGTGGTGTTAAGTTCAAAAACCTCTCGTCGATCCCTGTTCATAGTCTGGGTACTTAGACATTGGCCTCTCAATATATATATACTTCTTACTGTCACTTCTTGTTAACAATATTAGCTTATTCCCAAGAATAAGCAACTTTAACTCGGTTAATACTCGGCAGAAATCAAACCTGCGTTTGGATCGGACTTCCTTAACTCTTGTACAAAAAGGTGTGCAGTATACTGGTGCATCTATTTTCAATAAGCTACCAGTCGAGTTCAAAAATCTTAGCAGTAATCCAAGCGCTTTCAAATCGAAACTGAAGAGTTTCCTCATGGGTCACTCCTGCTATTCTGTCGAGGAGTTTCTTGAAAAATTAAGCTGATTCTCATTGAATTGTTGATTGCGTTTACTTAAACTTATGGGGTGACTTTTTTCGGGTTCATAAACATTTATTTTTATCTGTTATTACTTTTATGTTGTAATTTCATGTACTCACACGTTCCATGACCTCGGAGATTTGCTCCTCAATTTCGTCCTACGGCAATTGACATCTAAATAAAATAAAATAACACCATGTTCACGTAATATGTTGTTGAATGGGTCTTGAGGAGAATGAGTGGATTACGGAATAAAAAAAGTTGTTATTGAAAAAAATACGTAGAGCTGCTCTTATCTTTTAAATGAACAAAGTAAAAAGAAAGCCAGAGACGATGGTTACTGTTCCTCTGGTATCTAAACAACGTTTACAGGAACCATTTTTTATTTTGCTTCTGAACAAAAGATTGTTTGGGGCAGTTAAGGTAAATGGGACACGCTGCATAAATATTAACTTAGTGCGCATGTCAGTGAAAATGAGGAACCAGACTGGAATTAATCAGAAAAGCTCTAGGCCCTCTCTTGTGGACTGCAAGATCTGTCTCATTTTTCCATTTCGAAAGTTAATATCTGCGTTCGCGTTATGAGATTTGGTCTGCTCAGCTCGATCACCTTGCAGTAACATTATAGCTTTTCTGTTGGAAAGCATTAATGGGCCAATAGACACGGAAAATTGGAAATTTGTGGTTAGCTCCTGTGGGACCAAACTGCTGAGGTCATCGGTCCCTAGGCTTACACACTACTTAATCTAACTTAAACTAACTTACGCTAAGAACAACACACACACCCATGCCAGAGTGAGGACTCGAACCTCTGACGTGGGGAACTACTCGAACCGTGGCAAGGTGCCCAAGACCACGCGGCTACCCCGAGCGGCCAATAGACTTGTCTTTCTTTCCGGCAGTTTGGTTACCGTCAACATACACGAAAATATTAGCTTTATGTTTGACGGACCTGAGACATGAAACCTAGCAGGAGATTACTCACACGACCATGTATCCGACTTCTTTCGTCAAAAACTGATAAATAAATTTACTGCCTTTACAAGGAGAAAAATCACTTTGCGAAGACTAAAGGACTGCGGCGTCACTAAGAGATGGTTAACTGCCGTGGCCACAAAGAAGCAGAAATACTTATACAGTGAGGTGACAAAAAGTCATGGTATAGCGCTATGCACGTATATAGATGACGACGTTATCTTGTACACAAGATGTAAAAAGTCAGTGTACTGGCTTAGCTCTCGTTTGTACTGAGGTGATTCATGTTTAAAGGTTACCGACTTGTTTATGGTGGCAGTATGGGAATTAATAGACTTCGAACGAGGAATGGTAGTTGGAGCTCGACGCATGGGACATTCGATTTCGGAAAATCGTTAGGGAATTCAATATTCCGAGATCTATAGTGCCGAGAGTACCAAATTTCAGGCATTACCTCTCATCACAGACAACGCATTGGCCGACGGCCTTCACTTAACGTCCGAGAGCAGCGGCGTTTGCGTAGAGTTGTCAGTGGTAACAGACAAGCGACATTGCGTAAATAACCGCAGAAATCAATGTGGGACGTGCGAAGAACGTATCCGTTAGGACAGTGCTGCGAAATCTGGCGTTAATTGGTTATGCCAGTAGACGACCGACCCGAGTGCCTTTGCTAAGAGTATGACATCGCCTGCGACTCCTCTCCTGAGGTTGTGACCATATCGGTTGGACCTAAACGACTGGAAAACCGTGGCCTGGTTAGGTGAGTCTCGATTTCAACTGGTAAGAGCTGATGGTAGGTTTCAAGTGTGGTGAGAACCTTACGCAGCCATGGTCCCAAGTAGTCAACGAGGCACTGTGCAGGCTAGTGGTGGCTCCATAATGGTCTGGGCTGTGTTTACATGTAATGGACTAGGTCCTCTGGCCTAAATGAACCGATCATTGACCGTAAGTGGTTATGTTCAGGTACTTGGAGACCACTACAACTATTCATGGACTTGATGTTCCCAAACAACGGTGTAATTTTTATGGGTGACAATGCCTCATGTCAGAACATTCTGAACAATTCGAGGGAATTATTTGGCCACCCAGATCTCCCGACATGAATCCCATCGGACATTTTTGGGACATAATCGAGAGAGCAGTTCGTGCACAAACTCCTGCATTGGCAACACTTTAACAATTATGAGTGGCTATTGAGGCAGTATGACTCAGTGTTTGTGAATGGGACTTCAAACGACTTGTTGAGTCTATGCCATATTGTGATGCTGCACGACAGTGGGGAAGAGGAGGTACGAGACGAGGCTGAGAGGTTCCCATGACTTTTGCCACCTCTGTGTACAGAATACAGCAGAAATGTTTAAGTCATTAACAACTCACAAATAACATGCACTTCGTTTTAAGAATCGGCACGTTACACAAAGTTCAATGTCAGGCCCCTCAGCTCACTACTGCTATTTTAAACATTTGGTTGTCAATCATTCAAAGGCTTGTAAAAGGGAATATGATCTCAGTACTGTTTGATAGTGATTCAACATAAGTACAGACTCCCACAAGGGAAAAAGTCTTTCACTCTCTGCGAGGGTAGTCAAGGCTTATTAGAACTGACATCTTCTGTTACCTAGTTGTACCATTCTGGAGCATCATCTACCAGTGACATCTTTCTCCAGACTCTTTCTCGGGGACGTGCTATGTTTGATCTAAGTTCGCAGTCACACACAACACAGTCAACGGTACAGAAGGCAGAAAGCTTATTGACATGCAAATCCTGCATTTCTGTGAAGTGCAGCAAGGAAGAACGACGCTATCTCACATTAAGCAGTTGGCAGAATTCCGAGAACAACTCTCCGACGTTACTGCGGATTTCATATACGACACTGGCAGATAACGGTCATGAGAAAGCATACAAACAGTCGAATTATCCAGAGTTGTAATAGCTTCAGCAACGAAGGATAATGGTTTTACATCCTTTGCCACGTAGTTATATTTCATTTGTGGAGTAGCCCGTAGTAGTAATGAAGAAGGAATTTATATGGACCTGAATGCACCGGAAAATTTCACGGTAGCCATGAGTTATATGCCTATAGATATTCCGTGGTCCCATCATATCCAAAACAAAACAAGTTTCTTCTTCATTCATTTGGCGCTCGGTTAGTCATCACACAAACCGTAGCTGACTGTCTCGAATACTAATTGTATATATTTACACTACAGCTTTTACGATCTGGCAGTCATGTCTGACCGAAAGATTCGCTTATGACTTCTCTGAATATTTTCTTAACTCATTCCTAGTACTGATTCGTTGTAACTGTAGCAACTCGTTGTTGATATCTTCTAGGTCCTTCCTTGAATGCGACGTGGTAGTTATCTGCCACGTTGAACAACATTCAAGAGAAAACTTGAATCCTCGTGCGGTCATGCTGATTTAGTTTTCCTGTGGTTTCCATAAATGTTGTCTGGTGAATGACGAGCTGATTTCCTAAACAAGCCGCAATGGCATCTCCAGCTTATGTTTGGCTCCGTCTCTAGCGACCTAACGTTTACGAAACATCAGCTCAGAGCTTCTTCTGAGGTATAGTACAGACAGGTTTCCCCTATGAGTAATAACACGTCTCCCAAGACAATCCAAAACATCTTCTGTTGGATTCATTTAGAAACTCGAGCCGGTCACGCTACGCGTTAAACTGTTAACTGTGGAGATATTAGACAAGGAGACTAGCCTATTGCTTTCTTCAATTAAATCTTCCTGTTTTGTACTGCCATAAGTATGTAATCTCCAACGAAGGCTGTGCAGCTATAGTTTACATGAACTTTGTTAGAGAGCGTTATTGTTCCTTCTTGGTTCTTGTACATACTGTATATTACCCGACTTCCCCTATAGCTTACTTCTATTTTATTCAGAATTTTGAACATCTTGCAACATTTGGCATTGTCGAACGCTTTTTCCCGGTCGACAAATCCTATGAACGTGTCTTGATTTTTCTTCAACCACAACGCCGGAACTGCCCCTAACACCACTTTCACCTTTCGTGAAGCCAAACTGATCGTAATCTAAAAGATCTTCATTTTTGTTTTCCATTCTTCTGTATAATGTTATACAAACGTATAGCAGATACGCTGGTTTACACTTGGTAGATTTGCGCAGTACTTCTAAGCAGTAAAACACTCAATTAATGTAGTTTGTTTCTTACAAAGAAGATAACAGCAACCAGCCACTATTAATACTATTTATTTAAGTAAATATTGCCGTAACGGGTTTCAAACTGGAAAGTTCATCATCAGACGCATGTTCACATGATTTGCAAGATACACTTTACATAATCGTTCTAACACTGTCAGTAGAGAACAGTTCTAACACTGTTTTCTACCGTAGGGCACCAACACACCAAGAATATTTCGCCACAGTGGAAGAATAATAATCGAAAAAATTACGATTATGTAAAGTGTATCTTGCAAATCATGTGAACAACCGTCTGATGATGAACTTGCCAGTTCTAAACCGGTTACGGTGCTATTTACTTATCAGTATTAATAATGGCTGGTTGCTGTTATCTTCTTTGTAAGAATCAACCTACATTAACTGTACACAGCCACGGTATCACTATGTCAGTTTTAGACAAAACATCCAATTTTTGTGCTGGTTGCTTTAAGTTTTTCTAGGAAACTGGTCGTCTCTGTTGCACTTTGTAAGTAGGAACGTTTAAAGCGTTACGCTTCGTACGAGAATGGCATGCGTGGGAACAGAGTCATAAGACACTGGACTCATATACGGGGAGGGGGGGGGGGGCTGCGAGGGGGGGGGGGGGATATTCTCGTCCGGCCATCCAGATCGAGGTTTCCCGTAATATTCATAAAAGTTCTGAAGTGGAATATTTCGCCACCTTTCCCACCAAACAGTTCCTAATGACCTCGTCGCTGACGGGTCGTTAAACCTAATCGGTTTTCCTACCCTTCTTTATGAGACATAAAGAAGAAATATCTCTTCGCAACTATTTTAACTGCGTATTGTTCGTCCAACTGTAGGGAACAAGTGCCACCGCAAAAATAGTGACAAATAAAACGAAGTATTTGGAACTGTAGAAATTACGGAGATCATCAATGAAGAATAGTAGAATATGCATTATTGCTGCTGGCTGCGTCGGGATACAAAGGCACGTGCGGCGCTGGGCCATCTGGGAATGTGGCTGGCAAGAGTACTAACCAACAGAGTTAGCAGGCGGTCGCTGATCGTTACAGCACACACCACTTTCTCCGCCTCCCTCTGATTTAAGTCCTGTGGTTAACGAGCCCGCAGCCGGCGCAGTAGGAGCAGCGGTAGTGAATACGAACATTTCTGTCTCACCCTTCCTCGGCTCATTTCAACAGTCTTATTATTTCATCTTCGTGCGGAAGAATTAACTGTTGTGCTGGCGACCGTGGAAACTTGTGACCGCTGTAGATACTTGAGAATGCCTGGAAAAGGCGGTAATCAGTGATGGAGTAGGCCGCGGGCATAATACGTTACGGGTAAAACATTTTAGGGATGAAATTAGTAACCTTGAAAGTACTACTGCAAAAGGTCAATCAACCACGTGAAATAGGATTTTGATGTAAGAGCAGTATAATTGCACCAAGTCGAGAGGGAATAGTGTACCTGAAGAGAAAAAAGCGGAAAACGATCTTATACTGCCCACAGGCAACTAGAAATGGTTCATTGCTGATGACGAGGGGGATATCTGATCGTTGAATCTACAGTCCTGGCTAATTTAAAAACTGGTACATTTGTCTCCTTGTATAAAATTCCAGTTACTAGTTCCTTTAGCCTTCTTTGTGTCACTTACTTGTTTTTTGCCAAGCAATACTGTAGCGTCGCCTTTCAGCAGCGCATTCCCATCTTCAGGTGACTACGATGAGTATGTGACATCGGTTAAAGCCAATAGTGGCATACATTCAACTTTTAATCATACTGTTTTTGCTCAAGCTCTCATTGAGACTGCGTAACGATATAATGTCGACCCCAGTAAAAATAAATTTATGTAAGTTAACGTTTAAAACCCGTGTATGTTTTCATACAACAGGGAAAAAAATTAAGCGAATAAGTTAATTCACAACAACTCACCGTCAAGCCATTGCTGGAAGAGGAAGGCATTTTTTTGGTGCGTTAGCTTAATCCCGAAACCGAAAAAGCTTTAAAATGCTGTTCGGCTTTGTGAAAACACATATCTGGATGCGATTTGATTACAGCATGAGTGGTGGATCTCTAGCCGTCGACATATCAGTCGTGTATCTAAAACTACGATCGTTTAACAATGTTAAATAAAACGAACTTACATTAAACTGGAAGGATAGTGCATCAAACCCTTCCCGTTGTATCTAAAGAAACATAAACAAGTGAAGTGCGAGTGAAACGGCGACCACATAAAAGACTCTAATAAAACTATTATTAATCGTTATCTGGGATCTACATCACGCGACCTTAAAGATAAATGTGATTCGGTAGCGTGCTGGTTAAGCTGCAAACGGCCAGTTTAGTAAGTGTTAGAGCTACGAAGATGTCCAGGAACTTCACTATAATGATTGGTAACGATGTTCTAAAAAATTTCAAGAACCAGGATTGGGAATATATTCCGAAAAGTGCCACATATCACACTCTGTACATAGGATTGCGGGGTATATGAGGTGACTCAACTAAACTGTTCAATTCTTTTTTTTTACAGATCTATTCAACTTTTAAGGTGCATGTTTCTTTCAAGGCTCTGAAAAAACAAGAACAGGACTATTATCACAGTTAACTGGTGAACCGTCCTTGGATACCATGTCTTTTGCCTTCCAGTTGCTGTGTCGGTCCAACCACATGTAGCCAAGACTGATTATTATCAGTTTTAAATAACACTTTTCTCAAATATTGCACTTTTATGAGGAGATTCGGCTGCATAAAACGTTGCGTCGCCCCATTAGCATGACGCGACATTTACGGGTAACAACACGAACTTCCGAATAAGACAGCAATCGGTTTCATATTATAAACGGAAACATTCTAGGTTCTAAAACTTACAGATTCTCCGAAATTACTAGTGGGATTGTGAAAAGTGAAACGCCACTGAATTCGTTTGTTTCATAATCAAGAAACTAGCAGCAGAAATTACTTTAGTTCCATTCGAAAGCTGGTACCGATATCTCTATAGTTAATTTGTTATGAAAAGAGTGAGTACGGCAGTTAGCGAAGCATTTTTCACAATTCATTTGGTTGAAAACAGAAATACGATATCTTAAACAGTTCAAGAAATATCTGAAGGAAACAGCTTAGCTGAATAACCCTGTGTACGCAGATGAAGAAATGCCTATATCGGCAAATGCTTTTGTTCAGGAGTCAATTTGTGCGGGACAAATTTTGGACACATTTTCTCTTCTTCAAAACACTCTGGAGAATCTCTTGAACACTTGTTTTAGAGACGTTGCTCTATTGCTGTTTGTGACACAATGTTGACACACTATGGCCGCACGTCAGTACTACACACTGTCTGCTCACAACTGACTGGACAAATGCACATCTGTTGTTAACAACTGTTAATTCAAACTTCCATCATAGTTACTGGGCTGACGTCGCTTATCCGCCACGAATGAAATTAGTCTCGAAACTTTCTGAATGGACAGTACACATTAAACAAATATCTACAAGTTATTGTAATAATTAATGAGTCGTATTTGACATCCAGCCATGAACTGAAAACAGTTGTGTATCCCACCGTGCGCACATCACAGACGTTTGTGTTTTGTTTCTCCATGTATTATGACCATCGTGGATGTGTCAGGGAGTTATCTATGAAAAATAGTTTACGAACACGGGCCACACATGTGTTGCTCATTCAAGACCTCGCACCATCTTAAGCATTCCTTCCTGACTAATGCTCCTTATCTCAAAATACTCAATTTAGGATTCTCTACCGTCTGTATTAAATTTTACCCTCAAACGTTGGACACCGTGTGTCTCGTGGGTGACAGATACACTATGTGATCAAAAGCATCCGGACACCTGGCTGAAAATGACTTACAAGTTCGTGGCGTCCTCCATCGGTAAGGCTGGTAAAAACGCACAAAAACTGGCTAATTTATATTTAAAAGTAAGATATAACATCACGACTACAACGAACGTCCAAGTAACGTCTAAATATAAAATTCCAACAACAGGGTACATAGCACCATCGATAATACACGTAAGATAAAAACATCAATCATGTATAATACCTTTCCAATCACAGCTACAGGTTATAATATCAAGGCTATCACCTGTATTCAGAGAACACCTGACGATGGCAATACGCCGAAATGAGCTCATTATGATTCACGCAATAAAAATCATATACAGAGCAGTGTAACTGGTATATCTTTATCGCAATCATGTCACTACAAGATATATTTTGAACTGCGGACCCCAAAGAACGAAAAAAAAAAGAAAAGTGTATGCAACGTTTGTGTTACACAGTTTGACACCCGAACAGGGCAACTTCACGTGGACGCTTGCTACGACTTGACTGATTTCGGGAAAAAAAAATCACGGACGACAAAATAAACGACATTCAAATATTCAAGTCAAGGATTTTTGAGATAGTTTCATATGGCTGTAAGAACGTTCTGTGCATTGTACTCAAGTGTGTGTGTGAGGGGGGGCGGAGGGGGGGAACTATGTAGAACACCTGAAGCAATAAAACCACCATCACAAAATTTCTCTATTTTTTACCAGTCAAGTTTCTAAACCTTTTGGACTGACGGGGTTTGTTTAATGGGTCCATCCACGACTATATTTAGAGTAAAAAATGCAACTGATAGTAAATTTCAGTCTGTAAAGTTCGGAATACGTATTGATTGAAGAATGCTTGCACTTTTTGTTGTAGGGCCATGGCTGGCATGTTGTTCAAATCCTGCCAGGGAGGAGTAATTAATTTACTGGGGGACCGAGCAATCGATCGGCACATTCATTAACGAACCTCCATTGTGTTTATCCTGAGAGAGCTTGTGTCAAATCTGAATCGTCGTCCTCGTTAGGCGTCCCATAACACAGACAGCAGCACCCCGCTGGCCAAGATTACACAACGCCCTTCCGTGTCAGTCGGCGCGGGAAAAAAAAAGTTTCCTGTTTCCTGGGGAAGTCACTCTTCTCTCACACGTCGCCGTCGCAATGGCTGCCGCTGCTGCTTTTTAGGTGTAGTGACCGTAAAGACGTTCATTTAGTTCAGTTTGACACGCTATTGCAAACTATGTTTACAAATTTTTGTCAATAAAATCAACAAAAAACGGAGAAGCCGTTTAGATTGAGAGCAACCTACAGCTAAATAAACGAAATATACCTAAAAAAGAAACGAAAAACTGAAAAAATAAATCTAGGAAAAACTAAAAAAGAAACAGCAATACAAACATAGTGGAAAACCCCGTCAACGACAAATTCACATGTTCCCCTACATTAAACCATAAGTTTGGTGCGGCCTGTTTAATGTGATCCTCGACTCGTCCACGGGGCTGCCTGTTCTCAACTATTCTTTACCTACATCTCCATACTGTAAATACTCCGCAAGTCACTGTATGGTACATGGCGAAGGGTATCCTGCACGATTACTAGTCATTTCCTTTTCTGTTCCACTCGCAAACAGAGCGAGGGTAAAACGACTATCTGCATGCCTCCATGCGAGCCCTATTTTCTCTTATCTTCGTAGTTGTTGCGTGAAATGTACTTCGGCGGCAGTAGAACCGTTGTGCAGTCAGTGTCAAATGCTTCTCCTCTAAATTCTCTTAATAGTGTTCCTCGAAAAAAATGTTAGCATCTGTCCAGGGATTCCTGTTTGTGTTCCCGAATCGTCTCAGTAATACTTGCACGTTGCTCGAACCTACCGGCAGCAAATCTACCATCCTGCCTCTGAATTGCTTCGACGCAGTATTCGAGACTGCGTCACACTGGTGTCCTGCGTGCGATCTCCATTACAGACGAACCACACTTTCCTAAAATTCTCCCAATAAACCGAAGTCGATCATTCGCCTTTCCTACTGCAATCCTTAGATGCTCGTTCCATTTCATATCGGCAAAGCTACGCTTAGATATTTAATCGACTTGACCGTGTCAAGCAGCACACTAATAATGCTGTATTCGAACATTGAGGCTTTGTTTTTTAATCATCTACATTTAATAATCTCTGTGGTATCACGTTTTTCACCGTAATTTCTGGTCAAGACAGTTGGTCTTTACCGACCTACTTGGAGCTGACAAGGTCGTAATCAGCCAACAACGAACTATGGTCCCTAAAGTGCATAGACTTGTATGAAAATCGTGTCCATAAAATGACCAATCTATGTCATTTTAAATACTTTATTTCTAATCATCATCACCACTGCTTGAACTACTCTTTACTGGAGAAAATGCATCCTGAATCGTTCTGGACCGTTCGCTGTCGTCTGGCCTTCGGTGCTTCCTCTGCTTGCTTCCGAATGCCTTCTCGACCACGCAGTTTCCATATGCCATGTTCGTATACATGCTGCGATCCGTTCTGATTGAAATGTATTTCGTGGCACAACAGCCTCTTCTGTGTCGTTCCTCACATGCGTCTTCTAACCAAACTGCGTGCCTATGGAATATCGCCTCAGTTGTGCGACTGGATTCGTGATTTCCAGGCAGAAATGTTACAGTTCGTAGTAATAAGCGGAAAGTCATCGAGTAAAACAGAAGTAATATCCGGTGTTCCCTAAGGAAGTGTTATGGCCCTCTATTATTCCTGATCTACACTCCTGGAAATGGAAAAAAGAACACATTGACACCGGTGTGTCAGATCCACCATACTTGCTCCGGACACTGCGAGAGGGCTGTACAAGCAATGATCACACGCACGGCACAGCGGACACACCAGGAACCGCGGTGTTGGCCGTCGAATGGCGCTAGCTGCGCACCATTTGTGCACCGCCGCCGTTAGTGTCAGCCAGTTTGCCGTGGCATACGGAGCTCCATCGCAGTCTTTAACACTGGTAGCATGCCGCGACAGCGTGGACGTGAACCGTATGTGCAGCTGACGGACTTTGAGCGAGGGCGTATAGTGGGCATGTGGGAGGCCGGGTGGACGTACCGCCGAATTGCTCAACACGTGGGGCGTGAGGTCTCTACAGTACATCGATGTTGTCGCCAGTGGTCGGCGGAAGGTGCACGTGCCCGTCGACCTGGGACCAGACCGCAGCGACGCACGGATGCACGCCAAGACCGTAGGACCCTACGCAGTGCCGTAGGGGACTGCACCGCCACTTCCCAGCAAATTAGGGACACTGTTGCTCCTGGAGTATCGGCGAGGACCATTCGCAACCGTCTCCATGAAGCTGGGCTACGGTCCCGCACACCGTTAGGCCGTCTTCCGCTCACGCCCCAACATCGTGCAGCCCGCCTCCAGTGGTGTCGCAACAGGCGTGAATGGAGGGACGAATGGAGACGTGTCGTCTTCAGCGATGAGAGTCGCTTCTGCCTTGGTGCCAACGATGGTCGTATGCGTGTTTGGCGCCGTGCAGGTGAGCGCCACAATCAGGACTGCATACGACCGAGGCACACAGGGCCAACACCCGGCATCATGGTGTGTGGAGCGATCTCCTACACTGGCCGTACACCTCTGGTGATCGTCGAGGGGACACTGAATAGTGCACGGTACATCCAAACCGTCATCGAACCCATCGTTCTACCATTCCTATACCGGCAAGGGAATTTGCTGTTCCAACAGGACAATGCACGTCCGCATGTATCCCGTGCCACCCAACGTGCTCTAGAAGGTGTAAGTCAACTACCCTGGCCAGTAAGATCTCCGGATCTGTCCCCCATTGAGCATGTTTGGGACTGGATGAAGCGTCGTCTCACGCGGTCTGCACGTCCAGCACGAACGCTGGTCCAACCGAGGCGCCAGGTGGAAATGGCATGGCAAGCCGTTCCACAGGACTACATCCAGCATCTCTACGATCGTCTCCATGGGAGAATAGCAGCCTGCATTGCTGCGAAAGGTGGATATACACTGTACTAGTGCCGACATTGTGCATGCTCTGATGCCTGTGGTTCTGTCAGTGTGATCATGTGATGTATCTGACCCCAGGAATGTGTCAATAAAGTTTTCCCTTCCTGGGACAATGAATTCACGGTGTTCTTATTTCAATTTCCAGGAGTGTATATTAACGACGTAGTGAACAATCTGAGTAGTCCTCTTAGATTGTTTGCGGATGATTCTGTCATTTTTGTAAAGTCATCAGATGACCAAAACAAATTCCAAAATGATTTACATACGCTATCTGTATGGTGCGAAACGTGGAAATTGACCCTGAATAAAGAAAAGTGTGAAGTTATTCACATGAGTACTAAAAGAAATTCGCCAAAGTTTAGATTACGCGATAAGTCACACTGAAGGCTGTAAATTCAACTAAATACTAAGGGATTACAACTACAAATAACCTAGCTTGGAACGATCATATAGATAGTGTTGTGGGTAGAGCAATCCAAAGACTGCGATTCATTGGCAGCTCACTTAGGAGCAGCAACAAGTCTACTAAAGAGACTACTTACACCACGCTTGTCCGCCCTATTCTGGAGCACTGCTGTGCGGTGTGGGATCCGCATCAGGTGGGACTGACAGATGACATCGAAAAAGTTCAAAGAAGGGCAGTTTGTCTTGTATTATCGCGTAATAGGGGAGATAGTGCCACAGACATGATACGTGAATTGGAGTGGCATTGATTAAAACAAAGGCGTTTTTCGTTGCGAGAAATGTGGAACTGATTATTGGTTGGGAACGCTGGGCAATCCTCAACGATTGCACACTTGTCGTCAAGCTTGAGCTCTCAAGCAAGGACAGAGCACACACCAGCTGCCCACTTAAACTAAATTAGGAGCTACATCTTAAGTAATTGTTCTCCCTGACTCATAAGAAAAAAGACTGAAGTGTTTCTTTTACATACCGTTTTTCTTAACCAAGGACGCTCTTTTACTCGTTTTGTTTTCAGAATTTCATTCGAGTGCAAGAATCTTGGGAGATAATGCACTTAAAAGAACAGCGGTAAAAATTGTTTATTTAGAAGTCGTTACGATCATACAAGTAGGTTCAATTCCACTTCTGCGGTCGATGCCAACAGATCGCAGTTACGTGATGGTAATCCACGAGAGGGTACTCACGTCATATTCCTGTTTTGCTGAAAACGTAATTTAGTCGTTACGGGGAAGAACAAGTAGCTGTGTGTTATTCCTGATCTCTAGTAGTCAGCTACTTTTCACATTGAATTTTCATAGCTTTCTAATGTATTTTAAAGAATAAGCGCCGGCCGCTGTGGCCGAGCGCTTCTAGGCGCTTCAGACCGGAACCACGCTGCTGCTACGGACGCAGGTTCCAATCCTGCCTCGGGCATGGATATGTGTGATGTCCTTAGGTTAGTTAGGTTTAAGTAGTTCTAAGTCTAGGGGACTGATGACGTCAGATGTGAAGCTGAAAATGGCTCTGAGCACTATGGGACTTAACCTCTGAGGTCATCAGTCCCCTAGAACTTAGAACTACTTAAACCTAACTAACCTAAGGACATCACACACATCCATGCCCGAGGCAGGATTCGAACCTGAGACCGTAGCGGTCGCGCGGGTCCGGACTGTAGAGCCTAGAACCGCTCGGCCACCCCGGCGGACAGATGTGAAGTCCCATTGTGCTTAGAGCCATTTTAACCAAAGAATAAGCTTAGATTTCAGTGTCCTATCGAAATCATGGTGTCTAGAGACAGAGAAGTAACTTGTTTTGCAAGGCATCTGCCGTCAGCCTTTGAGGGAAACATCCCTGCAGCTGTTTTATGTGGACAGTGCGAGCAAAGAAAACCAGGGGGGGGTCGATGGGGAATCGAAATCCGCATCTCCTGAAAACGGTGTCAATAGCAAATGTTCAAGCTTCCGTGTCAAATGAAACACATATTTGTGACAAACACTGATCGATGAGTTGTATTATCGAGAAATAGGGGTTAGAGTGTCACAGACATGATACAGGATTTGGGGTGGAAATCATTGAAACAAAGGCGTTTTTCGTTGTGGCAGGGTCTTTTCTAGAAATTTCAGTCACCAACTTCCTCAGAGCCGGCCGCGGTGGTCTGTCGGTTCTAGGCGCTCAGTCCGGAACCGCACGACTACTACGGTCGAAGGTTCGAATCCTGCCTCGGACATGGGTGTGTGTGATGTCCTTAGGTTAGTTAGGTTTAAGTAGTTCTAAGTTCTAGGGGACTGATGACCACAGATGTTAAGTCCCATAGTGCTCAGAGCCATTTGAACCATTTTTGAACTTCCTCAGAAAACTGCAGATGCTACCGTGACTGCTAGCTACCTTATTAAAGAATTTTTCTTCTATTAGAGCCACGCGTAAGACAACACCGTACATAACCAACAATCTTGAGGAATATTTTACTTAATTCCACTATTTTTCATTGCAAACTGTGGTGTTCGGGGGCAAAAGTGGTCACTCTACAGTCTTTAAAAACACAGTATATATCGTGCTATATCATCTGTTAACATCTTATAAAGGGCACGTGTAAGTCTGTATCAGGAGCTGCCTTCTTATGCATGCAAATAGACGAGGTACGGGTCGATGACGAAGCGGAGGTAGCTACGGTGTAACGACCTTACCCATGCTGTGATTGTCTGAGTCTCCGTTTCATTTGCTGTTACTCAAGAGATCAAGGTTACCCAGCTGTAATTTCTCGCTAGGAAGCATGTTATACTCTTGAGTGTGGTTTTGCGACAGATTTAAACTTCATTCTGACGCGCAACTGATCGCTGTATTTTGCGTTCTGTATTATAGAATCTGAGCTATTTGGGAACAACTCTCGGAAGGTCGCAAAGATTGAGTATGGCACTCTCCTACTCATTGAACTTCTACAGATACTCTAATGTTCACAACACAGAATTGTCGGCAGTCGGCAACATTTGTTTGGGTATTGATACAACTGAAGAGCGAGCCCTTTCGCTGTGGACCTACCTCAGACTGTAGCTAAGCCTTTTTTGCTCTGAATCCTTCTTCCACAGATGTAGCTGTAGAATGAGTTGATAGACAAATTTTAAAGTCTCTAACATTAAGAGGTAAATAAGGAAAGAGTCTCTTTGGTTTGTTGAGTGGGCGGCTCTTAGAGGCAGTTCATAACCTAATTCTTTTGGTTTCTTTTCCTCACGAATTGTGTTGTGTCTTAGGAGTGTTTGTTTGGTGTAGATTACTGATGAGATATGAAGAGCATAGTATTTTGGACAACGTAAGAATAATGTGAAACCGGGCGCCAGCCCAGTACCTGCTTGTTTTAAAAGTATATAGCAACAAGGGCTCAGCTGAACTTAGTCAACCATTCGACGGACGAATCACCATCAGCAGAGCCACTTTTCTCTGATTGATGTAGCACTATGAAAAAGTTCGGACATTGGCACATAACCTGGTGATTAAATGAACGTCACTACTTCTTGTACATTTGCCGGTCAAATATTTTTGGTGAGAATTTATTCCACTAGTACGAACTGGCAACATTATCACATATTCTCATATATCAGGCACAATGGTTTCAACCCAATGCATTAATACCCAGTCTGGTGCTTAGGAACTGTAAGTGACAACCCCACTTTCGCCATCACACACACACACACACACACACACACACACACACACACACACACACACAAAATAGTACAGCGCAGTCTGCCCCCATTTCGAGGGCCAAAGCACCAGGGTTCTAATACCTGAGCTACAAGGGGTGAAATCAGGAATTGCAGAGATGCGTTAAAAACCTGAAACTTTATCTTTAGGTCCTGATTTGTTTTACAAGCTTGTCGCCTAGGTTCAAAGACATTATTTGCTTCGCTGACATGTTGCTTCTCAGAACATCAGATCAGTTCTTCAAATGTCAGCTGAAATATCTTAGTATTATATCTTTAAATTCTATTTCTTACTTAATCAATTGTGCGTAGTAATGAAAGATGACGATTAGGCTGATACTATGGTTTGAGACCCCTCTTATCTCCTGTCTCTGGCGCTGCTGATCCATCGGATGCTTCTGACCAGCTGGTCTGTCCCTAAAAGGAGGTGAACAGACGAATATCACGGGTCTGTGAACGGAAGATGTACGTGACGCTTCTGAACTTATACGATTTAACAACAGATGCGAAACGTTGACTTACTGCCAACGTGTCTGAGCCAGCACGACTCACACCTTTGATAGTTGCAGAGTTCCATGGAGGCTCCGATAAGTAAGAAGAAAGACGTCAGTGATTAAGGGGACCCCAAAGTTTGACAGATAATGGCCCGCCAGAGAAACAGAAATACATTGTGCGTTCAAAAAACTGACAGAAATGGAAAGCGTGGAGCACCAGTCCGATATTTATAAAAGCAAACTTCGAGAAATAGATGATCATAACAAGTATTAAACGATTAAATTTTCATTACATTCGGAAATGATGTCACTCATCAACATCAGTATGAGCTGTGATCCTCACGGGCATGATACACTCTTGTATTCGTTGTAGCATGGAAGCAATGTCATCATGAGGAACTTTTAGCCATGCCTGCAAATATGCTGTATCAGTTCATTAAGACTGCTGTCTGGAAGTTAGCGTATGATAGTATACGTCTTCCCATCGCATCTCAGACATGTTTTATGAGTGACAAATCAGCGGATCGGACATGCAAGTCAAAGATCAATACATTGCACAAATGGTGTGAACTGCAATGTGAGGTGTTGCGTTATCCTGCTAGAATACGCCATTTCGTACCCTGGTGATAAAGGACATGACAAGAGTGTTTAACATTCTTGCCCTACACTTCCGAGCATTCAATCTCCCTTGTGCAATTACCAAATAAGTCCTGTTATCATATGAAATAGCTTCTCATACCACAGTTCCAGGACTTGGAGACCTTTGAGTCTCGAGAATCGCTGCTTCCAGTGACTTTTCTCCAGGCCGTCTCTACGGACACTTTGGCGTCGGACTAACTGACTGAAACAGTTGCGAAATACATCGCTGAACATCACATCAACTGACTCTGACCATACGAGTCCCTGTTATGGCGTCAGCATTAAAGGACATATGGTAACTCGAGGTCTCAACCCAGCTTCCAGTACTCTGTTACCGATCGTTACTGATAAAATTACTCCCGGTTTTCAGCTTTTGTCATCTGTCTGTCTGTCAGAACCAGTCGAAAAATCCTTGGTGGCGTAGTCCTTCTGAAAGGATCCGTCCCCACCCATCTAGTAACACTGTTATTTTGAGTCCATTTCGTAATCAGTCATTCCGCACTACAATCAACTGCCTGTTCGATCTGTTGGTATTTAGCTCCCATGTTCCTGATGCCAATGTTTGAATTTTCTGAAAGTTCGAAGGATGGCTGTAAGCTGCACTTGCACGTTCTCTGGACATGCTGTGTAGCGATCTCCACACGAAGAGTTCCAGTGAACACACCCAGTAGCCAATACGTACTCACACCATTAATAGACTAAAGGAAAGGCTATTGTCTGTACTGAAAATAAGCTCGAATAACGACGAAATTTTGATCAACATATCCCACAATCATAGAAATACTGGAGTATCTGTTTGGTAACGATCGGTCAAGGTGTTTATCTACATCTACATTTATACTCCGCAAGCCACCCAACGGCGTGTGGCGGAGGGCACCTTACGTGCCACTGTCATTACCTCCCTTTCCTGTTCCAGTCGCGTATGGTTCGCGGGAAGAAAGACTGCTGGAAAGCCTCCTTGCGCGCTCGAATCTCTCTAATTTTACATTCGTGGTCTCCTCGGGAGATATAAGTAGGGGGAAACAATATATTCGATACCTCATCCAGAAATGCACCCTCTCGAAACCTGGACAGCAAGCTACACATCGATGCAGAGCGCCTCTCTTGCAGAGTGTGCCACTTGAGTTTGCTAAACATCTCCGTAACGCTATCACGCTTACCAAACAACCCTGTGACGAAACGCGCCGCTCTTCTTTGGATCTTCTTATGGTGGAACACTTTCTGTTTGCCCCAGTGCACTAAAAATATTTGCTGACTGTAAAGATGTTCTAAATCCTTCTAATTCAAGTTACATTGTTTAACATTTGTAGAATACCTCCGAGCCTGTTTCCTTATTTTGCAAATGCACTTAGAGCTCGCGCCTTAGTCCAGGTGAGGAGCAGTGCGCTGGTTGCGATAAACCGTTGCCCTAGAAAGCTGTTGACCTTTCGGAAATCGCCAGCATCTGCCAGCTAAATACGTTAGCACGTGCGCGGATGATTGCGGATGGCGGCGCGTCGCAGCTCGGATGTGCTGCGCATCCAGGCGGCGGCAGCGGCGTAAGCGCACCTTGGGAATGGGAACAGGGCTTACGACTGTGTCCACGGCCTACGCTGTTGGCTCAAGTCAGGAGTGGAGTAAAGGCCGCTCAAGATAGCCAGACGCGCCAAAATTCCTGCGTGAACCTCTGACAGGGGACGCCAGACATAAACAAGCAAAGCTTAAAGGCAAACACACACGTTTATGAACCAGATAGGGTACCGTTCTTATCAAGCCCTCTCCCTTCGTAACACCATATTTTATTTTGCTTTGAACCTAAGTGTTCCTTGTCGCCAAGGTGCAGAACCCATAATTGTAGTTTCTGTTCGAAAGCAGACAAATATTAAAAAATTCTGTGTGCGCAGTTGGGGCCCACGCCGTAGATTTTTCGCGAAAACGTCTTCATAAAATCATAACGAGTACTTGTTTTTAATGTTCAAATTAATTATCAGTCTCTTTAATATAATAGTTACACCAAGGCGTATGATGAAACCTCCTGGCAGATTAAAATTGTGTGCCGGACCGAGACTCGAACTGAGCTACCCAAGCACGACTCACGCTCCGTCCTCAGAGCTGTACTTCTACCAGTACCTTGTCTCCTACCTTCCAAACTTTACAGATGTTCTCCTGCGAACACTTGCCCGCGAAAGGCAAAGGTCCTGAGTTCGAGTCTCGGTCCGGCACATAGTTTTAATCTTCCAGGAAGTTTCATATCAGCGCACACTCCGCTGCAGAGTGAAAATCTCATTCTGGAAACATCCCCCCCCAGGCTGTGGCTAAGCCAAGTGTCCGCAACATCCTTTCTTTCAGGAGTGCTAGTTCTGCAAGGTTCGTAGGAGAACTTCTGTAAAGTTTGGAAGGTAGGAGACGAGGTACTGGCAGAAGTAAAGCTGTGAGGACGGGGCGTGAGGCGTGCTTGGTTAGCTCAGTTGGTAGAGCACTTGCCCGCGAAAGGCAAAGGTCCGAGTTCGAGTCTCGGTCCGGCACACAGTTTTAATCTGCCAGGAAGTTTCATATCAGCGCACACTCAGCTGCAGAGTGAAAATCTCATTAAGGAGTATGATGGTTATACAGGGTGTATCATAAAGAAACATCCGATTTGGCACGTCTATATTTCGGAATCTAATAGACATATACAATGAATTTTGTTTTCTGATGAACGGGAAACTCAAAAAGTTTTTTCATACTGTTTCATAGGTGTTCAATATGCCCTCCTCGAGATGCACGGCATATTTCAGTGCGGTATTCAAATTGTTCCCACGCTGCAGCGAGCATGTCTTGAGTTACAGCTTCCACAGCTGCTTTTATGCGATGTCTCAGTTCATTCATTGTTGTTGGTAACGGAGCCTTTTATAAACAGAGTCTTTAATAAATCCCCACAAGAAATAATCAGTCAGGTCGGGTGACCTTGGAGGCCAGTAATGTAAGGCTGCATCATTTGGTCCAGTACGACACATCCATCGTTCAGTAATTCTTTGATTTAAAAATTCCCACACTTCCAGATGCCAGTGTGGCGGTGCCCCATCCTGTTGGTAAATGAAATCATGAGAAAAAAAGGTCTCAAGCATATAGATATATGTGCTTCCTGCAACAGAGTTCTCGGAAATCTAGATGACTGCATTTAATACTCGTGTGGATGTGGATGACTTTACTTTTTCGTTATTTAGAGTCAACTGCAGCTTTTCGCACTGCACAGATATCATTTCTACAAAATGTTACAATCGGTTTTGATCATTTGCTGACTTTAAAGGACAGTAAATGACAGGATTATTTACAAACAATCTAAGAGGCTGTCCGTATTGTCTTCTAAATCGTTTATACCGGCTGTAACAAAAATGCACAGCACAAATTGCGGGAGATATTGCTCTCACGTAGACGAAGAAATTGTATAGTATGAACATGGGCCTGGAAACGCTTTGTTTCCATGCTACAACTCATGTTCTCCAACTCATTAATCATGTGAAATACAAACGAACAAAACGTACCAGCATACGACATGCAACTGTTTCTCACAGGAGATATTCAACTCGCCGTTGTAGTGAATCTCGAATGCAGATTTGTATCCCAGGAGTATTGCGTATGGTTTCACAGACTTTCCTTAATACGGGCACGGAGACTCTGAACTTCTTGTACTGGGGTTCCATACACACGAGCTTTCAAATGCTCCCACTAATAAAATTCCAGTGGGTTTAGGTCCGGGGAGCGTGGGGGCCCGGCAATTGACCCATCTCTACCTATCCATCTGTCACCGAACCTGTTATTTAGAAGCCGACGGAAACACTAAAACGAGGAAGTGTTCCATTGTGTCAAAAAATAGATGTTTTGTTGCACAGCTAAAAACACATCTGCTAACAGATCCGAAAGAATATTCTCTACGGAATTACGATAACTTTGTCCTTTGAGCCTGGGCGGAAGAAAGTGAGGCCCTACCAAACAATTACCAACAATGCCGGCCCAAACAGACAGAAAATCTTTGATGATGACTCGCTTCAATAGTTGTATAAGGATTGACGTCTGCCCATACATGCCGATTGTGAAAATTTATAGCCTGATCTCGGCTGAAACGACGCGTCATCTGTGAACAGCACCGTTGTACTAAAACTTGGGTTGACACTTTGTTGAATAAACTATTCGCAGAAGAGCAATGCAGGAAAATCAGCTGCTGATAGCGCCTTCACGCACTGTAAATTGTATGGATACAGCTGGTGCACGTGTAACACTGTCCAGACAGTCATGTAGTCAACATTCAGCGTTGCAGCAGCTACATCGCTTGTGCTGACACTAGGGTCATCGTCAACTACGTGAAGAACTGCCGCCTCCCGGCCTCCCGTTGCGGTGTCCTTGTCCTTCTAGCCCCCCCCCCCCTCTCCCCCTCCCCTGGTCACCAGTATCAGGCATAGATACCCCATGTTCCCGAAGTCGACGATTGATGACTTCAAACGTTTTTCTGTCTGAGCACTTTCGTCTTGGTAGTCTCTCCCGCAACGAACGTTGAACACGAGCGCAATTTTCAGCTAAGCCACACATCAATTTGGCTAAAATCATCTCTGCATTTGCACGGGACAAGTCTGTGATTAACTCTACGTAGTAACCTTGTGCTTGCAACGGTCGTACTGACCGGTGGAACAGTCGATGTTACCCTTAAACAAGCAATGAAGTACGTCGCACGGCAACAGGGACATGTAAAACAAAACACGGGCGGTGTACATTGTAACCATACGTCACCATGAATGAGTGTTCCCCATGAATCTAACGTTCTGTTCTTGTGTGTTTCCCATTATTAATGAGTTGGAGAAAATGATTGTAACATGGAAACAAAGCGTTCCCATACCCACGTTCTTATGACATAATTTCTTCGTCAACGGGTAAGGAATGCGCCATGCAAATTGTGTCGTACATTTTTGTTTCTCCTGTGTCGATCAGGAACACTAGAGCACCTGTAATACTTCCTTGGGGAATGCCAGCTATTCCTTCTGTTTCATTGGATGACTTTCACTCAGATAGTACGAACTATGATCATTATGACAGGAAATCAGGGAGGACGACGGTTCAATCCCGTCTCCGGCCGTCCTGATTTAGGTTTTCCGTGATTTAACCTAAATCGCTTCAGGCAAATGCCGGGATGGTTCCTTTGAAAGGGCACGGCCGATTTCCTTCCCCATCCTTCCCTCACTCGAGGTTGTGCTCCGTCTTTAATGACCTCGTTGTCGACGGGACGTTAAACACTAAGATCCTCCTCCACAGGAAATCACGATCCAGTCGTACAACTCAGACGATATTCCGTAGCCACGAAATGTTATTAAAATTGCTTCTGAGGAATGATGTCAAAACATTTCTGGAAATCTAGAAATATGGAATCAATTTGAGACACCCAGCCGGCATCTGGTGGCTGTGCGGTTCTAGGCGATTCAGTCTGGAACCGCGCGACCGCTACGGTCGCAGGTACAAATCCTGCCTCGGGCATGGATGTGTGTAACGTCCTTAGGTTAGTTAGGTTTAAGTAGTTCTAAATTCTAGGGGACTGATGACCTGAGATGTTAAGTCCCATAGTGCTCAGAGCCATTTGAACAATTTGAGACACCCCTCGATAGCAGTCGCTACTTTGAGAGAATAAACAGCTAGCTGTGTTTCACAAAAACGATGTTTTCTGAATTGGTGTTGGCTATTTGTCAATAAATTGTTTTCTTCACGGTAATTCATTGTGTTTGGGCACAGTACATGTTCCAGAATCCACAGCAAATAGAAGTCAGCGACATGGGTCTGTAATTCAGCGAATTACCCCTATTTTATTTTTTTGGTATTGGTATGACCTGTGCAACTTTCCAGTCTTTAGTTATGGGCCATTCGACAATCGAGCCTTGTATATGTGTTTTGTACATAATTCCGCGTAGTCAGTGCGTACACAACTTTCCCACTAGAGCGCGCCCCGCTAAGCACAACAGCGCAGCGCTCGTCCGTCTCCGCACTACGAGACGGCGCTGCCATAGAGACGGACGAAATTCTGCTTCCGCCGATCCGCGTATTAATATGTAACGCAGCCAATGAGACTGCTGCTAACGTAGAACCTTTTCTCCTCGCGGATCACACTCGCGCAGTGATACATGAACGCGCGAGGTATTATAACGAGTCTACAGACCTCCGATTAATCACTCTGCATTTGTCTGCACCAGTCTGTACCAGTCTGCATTAGTCTGCACCAGTCTGTATGAGTTCTACATTTGTCTGTACCAGTCTATAGACAAGTTTCAGTCTGCGCCTAATAAGATGACCATATTCCTGTACATAGCCATGAAGATAAATGTATAGACACTTTTGTCAAGTATCAGAGATATATGTGAGAATAATATTAACGTACCAATACCAAAGGAACTTCAGATTGTCAGTTGTAAATAGCATCCAGGACTAAGTTAAGTAATTTTTATGCTTGTTATTATTTTAATAAATGTGTGTGAAAATTAATCAAGTTCTGTTTAAAGTTGGTCACCGTCAATCTGCTACTCTAAGCATAGTGGCATATTGGCATTTCTATCGTCTGACCTAAAGGCAGAAGATAAACACGCCACGATAAGACCACGAGACACATTGCTGACACTCGCCTACTTCGTTAGAGTGACAAGTTAAATAATCTGATGGTGGGTGTACTGAAGGTCTTACAGTACGCACACCACAATATGATAGCTAAATAAGAGTTACTGTTTCAGGATACTCTGAAAGGAAACTATTTGATGTACAGTCTGGACAGCAGGCCTTGCCTTTAGTAAGTGATTAAAGTTGCTTCGATGCACCGATAGTAAAAAAACTTTTCTTTGCAAAGGAACGTAAATTTTCGCCTGTGATTGAGGAAACATCTCGATATCTTTGCTAAGTAGGGAAGGAAAAGGTGTGTCAGAAGCTTGCCTAAATTATGGCGGTCGCGACAGAAGCAATCGGCATGATTCAGCAGTACTGGGAAACCAGCTGCACCTCATCCTATCCTCCAAGGCAGCCGCAGAGCCGCATGCTCGAGCGATGCGTGGCGTGCGTCGATATCTGCGTGACACGCGGATGATGTATGAGAGCGGCCGCTTATCTGTGCACTTTACACCGATCCCGTCCTCCAGCCGCTATCTCCAGCCCGCCAGCAGCATCGCAATCCTTCTCTTTTCCCTGCCATGTGTCAGAACGGCTAGGGAGGCCTGTGACGAATCCTTCAATATACACCAGAACCTTGGACGCCTCTGGTAGTTGCTGGCTTTCAACAAAATAAATATGATGCTCACTTTTCTTCGTCAATAATGACGGTGAAAGTTTCGTTTGCACCAACTTCCATATTTTGGCAATTGCACACGTAAACGTATTTTCGGATTTCTTTCTTTTTCAGCTGTTGGGAATTACTTTCATTAATCACTACTGGATACTAGATCACAGCCGAAGTTTGTGGAGGGAATAACAAAAACGAGCCACAAAACTTCAGGACATATTCATCATAGACAGAAGGATATATATTTCTTAGGCATGTTTCCGGAAACAGTATATTTCCATCTTAGAACTTATCTTCACAACTCTTCATAAGATATTAACCGTAGGAAACACATTCTCCAGACTTAAACCCATTAAAGTTTCATATGTGAGGCGACTTGAAAGACATTGTGTATTGAACCTTACTACATGAAGCAGATAGTCTGCATGCCTGTACTGAGAATGGATGCGACACCATGTTTTGATGCAGTGATACATTAAAGCATCCGCTATTCAGTGCGACGGCAGCTTGATTTCTATATTAATACTAAGGATTATATTACATTAGATGCACTTTTTGTTCGAATAGATCTATAGTGAGAAGATCGTCCAGGATGTAGACCACATCAGGAAACAAGAATATAAAATAAATTTTTACGGATAAAAAGAGATACGTTAATATACCTACCACAGAGTCCAAATGAAATGATTCTCATGGACATGGAATGAGAAAAAATCTTAAATAGATTTTCATTTAAAAGGTAATAAAAAACTTGTCAAATTATGCAAAGTGGCAATTTATAGACAATGCGTGCCTCTGAATAATGAACATCCTTCTATATCAAAGCACGTGACTTTAAATCTTTGTAAAGACTATTCTTATTTCTAGTACTGATTACATGAACACTTGGTTTGAAAAAGAGATATTTTTAATGATAAATTTCAATAAGCAATAAATATATTGGAAAGCAAAAGTTTGCCCAATCCCTTAACCAAGCCCCTGCAGAACGTTCTTCAATTCACATCACAAATAATACATGTAATATGAATTATTACATGTCTCTGTAATCTGAAAACCTTAGCTTGGATTCCGGAGGACGTTTCAGGTCCCTGTCCGGCCATCCAGATCTATGTTTTCCGTCATTTCCCTAAACTGCTTAAGGGGTAGCCCTCTTTGAACGCATGAGAAACAGGCGATTCCGCATTACATAGGGCTGTCCGGAAACTTTTAATCAGATAGTGTATAGAGGCTTGTTACCAAACTAGAATGTAATTGCAAATACGGCGGAAAATAGAGGGTCCCTCAGTCCTCAGCAACCAGTCGCTCATTGTTCTTCCTTGAATAAAAGTTACCGCATTTGGCTGAAATTGTTGGGGCACGCATACAGCAGACATCTAACAATCTCGCCAGAAATCGTGTTGGTCAGCCACACGCACTGGCAGGTACTCTGTGGCTCCAGCGGAACACCATTTGCTGTCAGCTACCCTCCTATAGCTTCAAGGACTCTCTTGACTTTGTTTACAAATCGCAACAGCTTCATTCCGCATTCCTTTTTCACCTGAATTTTCTATCACAACTTCCACTGGAAGCTAAACTCCCCCATGTTACGTGATTTCCCTGTCCTGAACCTTCGTGTGGTTCCACGGCCGTCCGCCTGCTCATTGGAGTGTTTCAAAACTTTCTTACATATTCGTCATCTACTGGAGACCAGATGAAGTTCCACATCGCCTAGTCGTCAGATTAGGTCGTACTGGAGCACAGTACGAAGTCCTGTCAACATAGCACATCACGTGGCTCCTTTTGTAGCCTGTCTCGATGCGAGGCCGTCAAAGATGGCCTTTGTGCACGCTAGGAATTTGAATCTGTGAGCAAGAAGCACATCATAAGAAACGAGACCAGCGCTTCCCTGAGACAAAAAAAAAAAAAAAAGACATCGGTTCCTCTCCACTTTTCGTGCTTCGCATTAAATGACAGGAACTCAAATCTGAGTTTTCTGATGCGAATTTCTAACACCTCACTAACAGAGCTTGCTTTCTCACAGATAACACGCTTCACTTAAATATAACTTTTAACTTCACTGAAACGCGTTAAATGCAGGAAGTTTAACTTCAGTAGCCACTAAAACAAACATCTGCGTCTCTCAAGATAAAGTCGAGTCAATCAATGCTCACAGTCACGCTGCTACAACGCTTCTTTGTTTCATGTTATGATGGAGTTTAAGTAGCAGCGAGAAATACCCAGCTCCATCATTCAGTTAGACGAATGCATAAAAAGACAAGAAAATCGAAGAATAAACGAGCAACAACCTCAGGCTCGAATCTCGCGACGCCTCCCTCAACACAGACAACTAATGCTATAGCTGTACGCCACCGTGTCCATGTTGCAAGAAGTTTTAGCTATTAAAAACTTGTATACAGTCACTACGTTGATACGCAACTGACCACAGACTTTTAAGTAATCATAAAAGTCAACCACAGTCTCGTCATTTTGACTTAGTTCGAAGTTGCAGCAGAGCCTGTTAACTTTATGTGTAACAATTTGTCGTGCTCACTGGAAAGTTGCTTACTGGGTGGCTGGTTCAAGTATAACTGGAAATGTACTCAGACTCTTTGAATTTTTATTCTATAGGGATATTTTTTCTTGCAGTCTCCGATCGGTCGTGACATTATAATAACACAGAAAACCCGATAAAGCTTTGCACAGATACGTTGCGCAGCGTCTTAGTATGCCGCTCAGTCACGTCTCTTCGCACTTTTCAGTTCTGAGCGCACAGAGAGCACAAAAGATGCTTAGAACAGTAGAGCCTCCCGCCGAGTGTGAAGTGCCTGCTGAGTGGTTCCGCCTGCTTTTATGCAGGCCACATAACGTAACTGTCACGCATTTCCTGCTCAGCTGCACACTACAGGTGCAACGACCCTCCTACAGCATTTTCGATGGGAAGTGTTTGATTGCCCACCATACATCCCGGACTTGGCTCCCTGCGATTTTCATCTCTTTGGTCACATGAACCGCTGCATATGATAGCATTTTGGCACACAAAACGAGCTGCAGTCTAACCTGCAGAATTGTAGGAAAGCAAAGTTGGCCGCCTTGTATGACGAGGATACTGGAAGTTGGCTCCATGCTACGATAAACGTCTAAGTCGGAGCGGCGACTACATAGAGATATATCTGGAAAGTGTAGCTAAAGGTTGCTAGTAAAACATTTCTGATTTTCACTGTGGTTTCCATTTCACGACTGATCGGAAATTGAAAAAAAAGGCTTGTAATACCGTGTTGCAGATACAGATATTAAAATTTGAGCCAAAATTATCAGATATTCAAGAGTGTCGTATTTGAAACATACATAAAACCCGGAGAGAAATATATTACGGCTTTTTTTTTAATCAAATGAAATGTAGAGTAGCCATTATTAAAATTAGGTATGCTGGTGGCGTATTGTATTGCACTCCGCAGGAAAAAATCAGTTTCTTTTATATTCAAAATGTGTTTTGAAACTTTTTTTCGTATCTCTTATCTCGGGCCAGAATGACACAAGAAACACTCCATGTGTCAAACATTTTATATTGACATGTAGTTACAATCAGTGTTCGACGTTACCGTATTCCAAAAGATGCTTTGGAACCATAATGGTATTACCATACAAATTAATCTCTAACCTATACAAATCGTGATGACAGAAGTATGACGTAAAAATTAGAGAGCGTTCTGCAAGATACTAAATCTTAAACAATTCTGAAGCTATGCTTCACTTCGTGTAGACATACCTTCACATCATACGCACTCCAGGTTCCAAAAATAATCGGATATCTTTGCATATGGAATCGATAAATTTCTGACCAGTGTAATACGGGATAAAGGTAATGACAAATCCTGCATTAAAAGCTGAACAATAGCACAAAATTCGTAAAACCAACTAAACTCCGTAGCACTATCGTGCTGTATGGCACTGGGCTAGTATCATTACACGGCTGTAATGAAAGAGCAGGTTCTTAGCATACCGCTCACTCAGCCACCGATGATCGCTTTCGAAACTGACGCCTGAAGTTCTCTATAAAACATCACCTCGTCTCCACGACACCGAACTGGCTTTGTTTCAGATCTTAAACCAAGGGGAAAACGTTATCGTATGCCAGAATAAGAACTCTGTGTCAAATAAGTAGTCTCGTAAAGAAGGCCGTTTTCCTGCGTAGCTCATTCTTTTTTTTTTTTTAATGAACACTCTATTTCGGCAATTAACTGATTTGATCTCCTTGTGCATTATCAAACTAAATCACAATAACAATTACTTTTTCTTTCGGAAATGTATATTATGGAAAGGCAAACCTACGTTTCTAGCATTTGTAGACTTAGAGAAAGCTTTTGACAATGTTGATTGGAATGCTCTCTTTCAAATTCTGAAGGTGGCAGGGGTAAAATACAGGGAGCGAAAGGCTATTTACAATTTGTACAGAAACCAGATGGCAGTTATTAGAGTCGAGGGGTATGAAAGGGAAGGAGTGGTTGGGAAGGGAGTGCAGACAGGGTTGTAGCCTATCCCCGATGTTATTCAATCTGTATATTGAGGAAGCAGTAAAGGAAACAAAAGAAAAGTTCGGAGTATATATTAAATCCATGGAGAAGAAATAAAAACTTTGAGTTTCACCAATGGCATTGTAATTCTGTCAGAGACAGCAAAGGACTTGGAAGAGCAGTTGAACGGAATGGATAGTGTCTTGAAGGGAGGATATAAGATGAACATCAAGAAAAGCAAAACGAGGATAATGGAATGTAGTCGAATTAAGTAGGGTGATGAAATGAGAAACTTAAAGTAGTAAATGAGTTTTGCTATTTGGGGAGCAAAATAACTGATGACAGTCGAAGTAGAGAGGATATAAAATGTAGACTGGCAATGGCAAGGAAAGCGTTTCTGAAGAAGAAAAATTTGTTAACATCGAGTATAGATTTAAATGTCAGGAAGTTGTTTCTGAAAGTATTTGTATGGAGCATAGCCATGTATGGAAGTGAAACGTGGACGATAAATAGTTTAGACAAGAAGAGAATAGAAGCTTTCGAAATTTGGTGCTACAGAAGAATGCTGAATGTTAGATGGGTAGATCACATAACTAATGACGAGGTATTGAATATGATTGGGGAGAAGAGGAGCTTGTGGCACAACTTGACTAGAAGAAGGGATCGGTTGGTAGGACATGTTCTGAGACATCGAGGGATCACCAATTTAGTATTGGAGGGCAGCGTGGAGGATAAAAATCGAAGAAGGAGACCAAGAGATGAATACACTGAGCAGATTCAGAAGGGTGTAGGCTGCAGTAGGTACAGGGAGATGAAGAAGCTTGCACAGGATAGAGTAGCATGGAGAGCTGCATCAAACCAGTCTCAGGACTGAAGACCACAACAACAACAACAACAACAACATATTATGCAACGAAGATCATCTGTAGAAAGTTAACATATGTCCCGGACCGACACCTGAATTTTGCGGGTAGCGCTTTGTGGGCAGAGCTCGCACTGTGTGTGTGTGTGTGTGTGTGTGTGTGTGTGTGTGTGTGTGTCTATGTCTGTGTGTGTGTGTGCGTGTGTGTGTGTGTGTGTGTGAGAGAGAGAGAGAGAGAGAGAGAGAGAGAGAGTATGTGTGTGTGTGACTAGAGAGAGAGAGAAAGAAAGAGAACAGCTCCTGGTGATTTATGGTGCGAGCGGTGTCTGCTGGGAGCACCGTTGTGTAGCGGCGATGTTTGACTGGCGGGTGTCCGTGTGTATGCAAGTGGCCACGCCGTGACTGGCGCCTTAACGCTCCCGTGCTCCACACGGCCGCTCCCACTCTACTAACAGTTCAGCTACACTGACTTCGTCGCCAGATCGTTTTCTGTGTCGAGTCTGAGCGCAGTCCAGAGACATTCCTTGAAATGGGGAACTGGGGGGGGGGGGGGGGAGGGGGGAGGGGAAGGTGTCGAGGTTCAGTAGCGTAATATCCAACGCTTGAAGTACGCGAACTTTCACCTCTTAAGCCGCAGTTAGTAAAGTAAAATGGTATAGAATTGCTGTCTCTGGAAACCCAGTGAAATGTCTGACTGCCTGATGGGAACGGTTTTTCTTACTCTCTTTTTGCGATGTGCAACTGTTTGTCTTACGCATAAAATTGTAGTCTAGGTGAATTTGATAAGCGTGTGTCATGTTTAGGGTTGTGTTGTTGTTGTTGTTGTTGTTGTAGAAGAAGAAGAAGAAGATGGTGATGATGATGATGATGATAGGGAAGGTAAAGATTGAAACCAAGTGTTGGCACAAAGCTCATTCTTCCCTCAAGGGAAGTGCGTGGCATCTGTCTCTCAGAACCGCACGAAAATGTGCTTAAAATATAAGCAGCTCATCCCAAACCTGTGGCATGAAACATCCACATGCTAAACTGAGCGTCTTAACGACGAGAGGCATTCGAACGATCTCCTATTGATGGTCAAAGAGAGGAACTTTGTTACCGGTAGATTGATCATCACGCAAGTATTACGGAAATGCTTAGGGAACTTACGAGGCTTGTCCAGAAAGTAAGTTCCGAACAGTTGCGAAATGGACACCACAGTGAAAACCCGATGAAGCTTTGCACAGATGTGTTGGGTAGTGCCTCTAGTATGACCGTCGATCGCATCGAGACGCTCTTTTCAGTCTTGATCTCACTGTGAGCGAGTAAAGGTACCTAGAACAACGATGGCTCCCGCCAAGTAGGAGGGCCCGCTAACAGGCTTCGCCTTAATGAATGCAGCCCACCTAACACAATTTCCACGCACTTCCTTTTACATGGCATTTCCCAGCCGCACTCTGCAGGGGCAGTGAAGATGCTCCTGCTGCCTCTTCGATGGGAAGTGTTCCATCACCCATAACACAGCCCTAATTGGTATCATCTCTGTTCACGTGAAATGCTAGATACGAAGACAACACTTGGGCGCAGGATACGCTGTATAGACCAGCTTAGAGAATTATCATAAAGCACAGGCGGCTGCCTTATATGACGATGGTGTTGGAAATTTGGTACACCGCTCCGAAAAATGTCTAAGTCGGAGCGGCAACTATGTAGAGAAGTATCTAGAAAGTGTAGCTAACTCTTGCACATAAAATGTTTCTGATTTTCACTGTGTTTTCCATTTAGCGACCGATCGGAACTTACTTTCTGGACAACCCTCAAATATGCGAATCCCTGATGGGAAGGCGGCGTTCTTTTCGAGGAACGCTATTGAGAAAATTTAGAGAACCGACACTTGAAGCCAACTGCTGAACGATATTGCTGCCGCCAGTGTACGTTTCTCGTGAGTACAACGAAGATAAAGAGACATTAGGGGCCTTACGGGGGCGTACATACAGACGGTTTTCCCTCGCTCTATTGGCGAGTGTAACGAGAAAGTAATGACTAGTATTGGTACAATGTACCCTCCGCCACGCACCATACCATAGCCTACGGATATGTATGTAGATGTAGCTAACACACATATTTCAAAGTCATGACTTCGTCTTCAAAGTGCAGGTATGAGATTTCAATTAAGTGGTCAAAGCAAATTGAAACAGAACAATAAGCACATATGATTAAAGCCATAGTTTCACATTCAACACCACTTCTGCATGCAAGCAGTTTAACATCAAACGCCGCACTAATTACATTTTCGAACGATAATATTGGCATTTCGATGTCATAGCCTGCCTTTTGCTAAGCGTATTGTACATAGGCTAGTACTTCGGAGCAGAAGTTGATTGTGTAGCACAGAGTGCAAGTCCGATGATGAAATGACGATCGTGTTACTTTGATTTTGATTTTTTAACGTAGCAACAACCCAACGATTCTTCTCATTGCTAGCTTATATAACCTGTATAAGTACACAAAAGAAGTTAGCAATATTTTGCTGTCGTCGGTGGGTTTTTTGTCCTATTATATCGATATTTTGGTTCTTCGCGTTACCAAAGTCCCACATGGTGATACCGATGTGGGCGCACAAAGCAACGTCTTTAGCACCCTTAATAAAATTTTAGGAGATGGGTGTGGATAAAGGGCAAAAAATTATTAAAAATTGTAACTACAAGAAAAATATAAACAACTTCGTAAAAATAAGTGCGTGCGCACACAAGCGCGCGCGCGCACACACACACACACACACACACATACACACACTCACACACACACACACACACACACACACACAACTATAGATTGAAACCTTCAGGAAAAACAAAAAAACGGGGAATGGGAGTAAAATAATACAGTAGATAGCTGTGGCTGGCTGATCACTGAAATAAAAATGATGAGTTAGCCACTATGCAACACACTAACATCTCCAGCCCTAATGCTTAGGGCGGAGTCCAGACACTTCACAAAACCTTTACCACACTTGTTTCGTCATTGGCTAAAATAGAGGGCAGATTCCCACAGAAATTCACTTTCGCCCCCTCATCACAAAATAAACTGCACTCAGTTAAAATATGGCGTACAGTGATTTGCACGCCACAAGCATCATAGACTGGCCGAAGTTCCTCGTTAGACCTTGAATAGGTGATCTTTCATTGTCGCTCGATGAGACGCGTAGTTTTGCATGCGAATGGTTCTTATCACTGTTTTTAGGATGAGCGATTTATATTCGACCACATTTTCGTTCTGTTCTGAGTGTTCGAGGGCACGCACTTCCCTTGTTAGCACCAAGGGTGGTCTAGCTTAACGTCCCCATCTGACGGGCAGCTCATAGTCAAATTGCATATAGGGTTGAGATTTGACCAGGTATATTGATACTCAGTCGTGTAAACGGTGAAATCGTACAACCACTTCTGTTTCCCTTGCTGGTCAAGCATTACTGATGAAAATTTCATTCACCAGCGATATTCGAACCGGCTACTCGAAAACAACCTTACTACAATGCGTCAGCGATTTCGTCTTGGGATTTTAGTACTGTATACGTGTTACGAGTGGAGTTAGGAATTTTTCGTGACCTAAGAATCACTAAAATATGCTCAAAAATTTCTGTTATGACCAAATATTTACAAAAATATGCACAATTACATCAATCTGGGCCCAACATATTGTCAAAATGGAAGATAATGGCAAGAAAAAATCTGGAGCTGACAACTTAGCTGCTGCAACATTTGGAGGGCATTCAAAAATACCTTCTTGACACGCCCGGTAAATTTGTCAGCAGTACGGAATTTACTGCGAATCTCTTCTTAAACACTGTGTAAAGCGTGAGCTACACAAGTCACCATTTTACTGGGCAATGCTTTTAGTGAATCGATTGTAATGATTAACACGTTCGGGCCACATCGCACTCGTAGGTCTGTCGAAAAATTTACGAATGGTGAAAATTTTACTTGTACTGAATGTTCTCAGTTTATTAGACACTCTTTTCCTGGATCATTTTCTTCCAAAGTCCTCACAATGAAATACGCAATATACCTTCCCATAGAGTCCGTGGTTTCATCAGCTGATACCCTTGTTTTTCTATTTGCAACTCGTTGTCCGATTTGATGCATTGATTTTTCACAATTTTGGCAGATTTAGTCCTTCCTTAATGTGGAAGAATCTGAAGTTCTGCCTGTGCATTTTTTTAAGAATTCACCAAATTTTGGATAGTTCAGTTTATTAATGGCATGTCACCACAAAGGAAAAATATAAAAAGGTTCTTCACAGATTGATGAATCTTAAATGATTTCTCCGCAGTTACTCGTACGTCGCACAGTTTACAATGCATTATTTTACCATCAGTCGCAAATATTTTCTCAACATATGGAGACGCGAATCGTTGTAATTTTACTCTGACACTTTGCTTTAGTTTAGAAATTTTTCCTGAAATATACAGCCCACACTTCCGGCTTTAACCATATTGCGCAACACAGTGCGACACTTGTCTGGAATTCTGGGTCCAGAATGACTTAAGAAACTACGTGCTCACAGAATAGCAATAGGCTACACAAATTCGCTGTTGCCTAAGGGTGAACTCAGTATTGTGAATTGAAACGAAATAGAGGAGGAAGGTAGATATTTTCTGTTTTCCAGGAAACAAAATGAGATGCGCAATTTTGAGAATTGTAAAACGGAAGAAAGAAATTGCGTGAGAAAATTTCTTGCGTCTTCTTCAGGTAGTGAAAATTTAATTAATATGTCCATTTACTTACTAAAATATGCTCTAACAGAGAAAAATTGCAATGTATTCGTAAAAATGACTTGACAAATTACAGTAATTCATTTAATTTTTTCATAACAATCATTGATATGTATTTAAGGAACACGTCAGTCTTACCGAGTATTTATATGCTTTGTCGTAAAAAACCTAGACTTAGTTGTCACCAATGATACACCTAAATTTTAAGGACATGTTCCTCGCACAAAGATGAACTAATCATGCCTAATGGAAATGGGTGCTGCAAATCTGGCTGTAATCTTTTTTTCAAGCAAATGAGTTATATGAAAATGCATTCCTCAGTGCAGTATTTAACGCACAAGACTATATATATGTAGATTTTCGATGGGGTGTGACAAACACATCACCGTCGCAACTATGTCTGAAAACTGGACAGCGATGCAATATATGAGGCAGTTAAGGTCATCATGTAGATAATTACAGTCGTGTTATCATTCAAAAACTAGCGTAGTACTTGACCGATGATTATATCAGCACTATGCTGTCTCGAAATTCGGAGGGAAACTCATTCACCTCCTGGTATACTCGAGGAGAATTAAAACTGCAAGCGCAACTACAGCCTTGCACAGTCTTCGCTATATTCTCACGGGAAAGCAATGCTTTCAGGCATCCGCTTCTCTTGCCTAAGGTACACCAGTAGTGGTTGGAAGCTCCGTGCGTATTGATATTAGGGCTATTTCCAGTCAGTGTCAAGCTGTCACGCGAGGTGCGCAACCTTCACATTGAGGCATTTACATGCAACCGTTCTGAATGGAAACTCTATTCTAAAAATATCGCCTGAAACATATCACTTTTCAAGTGTTTCTCTGTTTGTGAACTTTAATATGGAATTCATGCAATCTAACATAACATTCGAAAAATTCTGGACATTTCGCTACGTTTCAAACAAGTCAACGAAGTTTTCAGAGTACTCCCCCTCCCCTCCCACAGCACGCAGACCAGTGACAGGATCTTTTATAATTTCTAATATAGTACTCACTGCTCCCTACTTCAACTTATTTAGCAGAAAGAATACGTTGGATTGTTTTTGGTTTATTGAGGTTTAGTTTCCTACGCCAAGGTTCGACAGCGTCCTGAGCCGTTAGTTGAACAGCTTCCGCATTTCATTTGGTATACTAGGATTTTCTATCCACTGACTGACCATGTAGTCTGCGAATTGTGAGTACTTTTATCTACTTGACATTTCCTCCGTTGTTACTATCCACACTTCATCAAAACTGATTAGTGGAAGATGCGCCACTGCAACATATATTTGGCAAAACAATCGAACGTCTCCTCTACCCTGTATTCTTCCGTTAACTCCATTTCTTGTATTTTCTTCCACAGACTTTGGTTTATGTGAAAATTGTTACCATACAGGGATGTTTTGGGGAACACTGTTTTCATAGCTTTTATTGTAGCTATTTCGAAGTTTAACACTGACATTTTCGGTAACCACCGAGATACCTCTTTTTTTTCAATCTGGAGAAAAATCTTTCATGTATATTTTGAATTTTGTCTGGGAGCAGAGCAAATTGTAGCTTTGTGGTAACTTAGTGGTAAGATCTTATGGGACCAAACTGCTTAGGTCATCGGTACCTAAGCTTACACACTACGTAATCTAAGTGAAAATCACTTACTCTATGGACAACACACACACCTATGCCCGAGGGAGGACTTGAACCTCCGACGGGTGGCGCCGCACGGACCGTGACAAGCCGCCTGAGACCGCACGGCTACCCCGCGCGAGAGAGCAAATAAAACAGTAAATACCTTCATCTCCTCTTCTGTGTTTCCGACAGCGACGTGGGTTGTGTATAATTGTTTAAATTTTTTCAAACAAGTACCCAATGTTCCATTTTCACACAGGATCTTCTCCGTTTCCTCACAGCCGAACACCAGGATTTTTATGCCAGGAGCGAACCCATCATAAGTGTTCAAAAAATTATTACCTTCAGTTAATTTCAAAATGTCTTCACTGAGTTGAATCTCCGAACTAGTGCCAGGGTTCTGGGACGTGCCAGTAGTTTCCCCTCTAGCCATTCACACTCCAGTTCTGGAATTCTCATGATTCGGCGTATCTGATACGAAGTCTAAACCTTGGTCTTTCAAATCTGGAAACTCCCTTTCAAAAATATGGGGAACAGGCACCCTTTCAGGCAGTTACGCTTTCATTTTTAACCTGCACATCTCGATCGTCATGAGAGCAAGAATGTTGCTGTTCAACAATTATTCTACCATCTGCAATTTCATTAAATGACCTCGGCCCTTACTCCGCTTGGTAATCACGTACAATCAGCTCGTTTACGCGCCACATTTTCTGTGTACCAAGTGGCGATGACTATTCTTGAGAAATCACGGCTTTCTTTCCGGGCGGACTGCTACGGTCGCAGGTTCGAATCCTGCCTCGGGCATGGATGTGTGTGCCGTCCTTAGGTTAGTTAGGTTTAAGTAGTTCTAAGTTCTAGGGGACTAATAACCACAGCAGTTGAGTCCCATAGTGCTCAGAGCCATTTGGACCATTTTCCGGGCGGCCGGAGTGGCCGAGCGGTTCTAGGCGCTACAGTCCGGAACCGCGTGACCGCTACGGTCGCAGGTTCGAATCCTGCCTCGGGCATGGATGAGTGTGATGTCCTTAGGTTAGTTAGGTTTAGGTAGTTCTAAGTTCTAGGGGACTGATGACCTCAAAAGTCAAGTCCAATAGTGCTCAAAACCATTTGAATAATTTTTCCTTTCGTTGTTGTAATTATGTCCAGTACTCACAGTGTGTACGAATTTACACGGAAACGAAGGCTGTCGGAGAGAGCACTGCCTCACTGATGTTGACACATCCGCTGCTGATGAACGACTGATGTAAAGCAGCAGTTTGGGAGGCTCTGGCGGAAGTGTCACGGTACCTGTGGCACCTATAGTGGGATAGGAAACGCCGTGGAAGAGATATCCACGTACTTCGTATACGCAGAGAGGCGGTTACAGGCCTCATAACTACACTAATCATGTGCAACACTAAAGCACTCCAGTGCCCCTTCTGTCTGTCGGATACAATTACAACTCTGATCATTTACATAGCCAGAAATAGTAAGTACGAGTCCAAAGTCATACTGACGTCCGACCATGTCTTCAGGGTACTTCACTTTTTTATCAGGCAGTGTACACTGTCGTCGACACGCTAACAGATAACTTCTTTTCTAGCCTGAGAACGTGCATTCTTCAGCTTCACATTGTGAGAGGATGTGAAATATTCTAGCCGCATGACGATGTCTTTCAAACCAACGAAACGATTGTCTGCTAATTACTGACTGTTCGTTGCACGGTATAATTTCATTGCCTGCAGTAACCTTAAATGTACTCCACGTTAGCCAAGAAAGGAGAGCCGTCGTTGGATTGACCTCAAAAGAATAAATAGCTAGTTAACGCTATCGCTATCGTAGTGAGAGAGATAGCGGGACGGCAGCAAGCGTTTGTAGTAGCGCCGGCCGTAGCCACGTGTGCTTCGCTCCCGTTATCTTATCGCCGCTCGCAAGAAACTTTTGGAACAGACCAGAAATTTCTCACTTGCTGGTTTCCTAAGCCACGTCTGCTTTTAAAGAGGACCTATTTGACGCCATTTGCTTTGTGGCATGTATCTAATATCCAGCCGCAGATGAATGAGATAGCAACACATACTATTTGGAAACTGCTTCCGATATTAGTAAACGGTGATCAGAAAACAGTATAGTGACTCTGTATGTAATTTCCTACATAAAACGTGCACATGAGCGCAGAGAGAGTAGTGCTCTCTTTCTGTCATTGTATCTAGTGCATCCATGTCCTTTCACCAACAAGGGAAGAGTACGCCAATGGATTCTCAAATTTGTTCATCGGTCGCACGGATGTAGCACATATTTCTGCGTAACAACTGATGCTCTGGTGTGTAAGATTCTCAAGCGTTTTTGCCAAAGCGAGACTGGAAGTCTTAAGAGCCTGTTGGATATCAAATGAGAGCACTATCTGTCTATCAACGGCTATATTGCAACGGACTGCGGCGTAGGCTGAATGTCTCTCCGTAATGCTTCCGAGTCTGTTCAATTACACTACCTGCCCCCCCCCCCCCAAAAAAAAGGGGGGCGGGAGGGGGGAGGATATACTAAGTGAAACTTCACGAGTTGAGAGGCTATGTGATATTATTTGTAGTGACAACATAATCAAGTCAAACTGACAAGGAACTTAACAATGGGAGCCCACTTATCAGTATGATGTTACAAGAACGCAGGCTTGGATGTATGCATTGATTCGGTTGGCCAGGGTGTCATAATCCGGTGAATCCTCTCCTAATGCAAGATGGCCCCCAACTGTTGTAAGTGCACCTTGATATCCTGGATACTGGGTACCGAAAGGGAGTTGACGTCCCAGCTGCCCCCACACATGTTCTATCTGGAACAGATCTGGGATCTCGTTGGCCACAGACGTACCTCGGTATCACGCAGACAGTTCATAGAGCCACATGCCATGTGTTGAGGGGCATTGTCCTGTTGAAAAATGACACTGCAATACTGTCGCATGAGATGTAACACATGACGATTCAGAAAGCCGGCGATGCACCATTGTGCCGTTAGAGTTCCCTCAGTCGCTACTAGACGTGATCTGAAGTAATACCCGATGGCTCCCCACATCATGACGCCAGGAGTAACACCGATGTGAATCTCCAAAACATTGGAACAACGGGATCTCTCCGTAGATCACCGCCATAATCGCTGACGATGATCGTCTGGGGTAGCTCAGAACTCGATTCGTCGCTGAACACAGTGGGACGCCATTAATCAGCAGTCCATCCTTCCCGGTGACGCAATCACTGCAAGCATAACCGTTTGTGTGGTGTAGTTAGTGGCAGCCTATGTATGGGACGGTAGTTCTGTAGTGACGCTGCTGCTAATGGTTAGGTTATGTTAGTTTTTAACGTCCCGTCGACAACGAGGTCATTAGAGATGGAGCGCAAGCTCGGGTTAGGGAAGGATTGGGAAGGAAATCGGCCGTGCCCTTTCAAAGGAACCATCTCGGCATTTGCCTGAAACGATTTAGGGAAATCACGGAAAACCTAAATCAGGATGGCTGGAGACGGGTGAAATTCTGCATGACCAGCTGAAGTGTCGGAACAACGATACATCGATACTTTCGATGACCTCATGAATGGCTGTTTTCGGCTCATCAGTGGTTTTGGGGTTATTGTTGTACACCTTGTCTTTAACATAGCCCCAGGAAAAGGAGTCACACGTGTTCAAATCCGGGGAATATGGCGGCCGATCGAGGTCCATGCCAGTTGCCTCTGCGTATCCCAAAATGCGGTTCACAAAGTGCTCCTCCAGGACATCAAACACTCTTCTGCGGACTGATGGCTTCAGATGTTAAGTCCCATAGTGTTCAGAGCCATTTGAACCATTTCACTCTCCTGCTTCGATCGGGTCGAGCTGTGTCTTGCATGAACAAAATCTTGTCGAAATCAGGGTCACTTTGGTTAATGGCGATCAAATGATCTTCCAAAACCTTCAGGTACTGTCCGGCAGTCACTCTGACATCAAGGAATATCACACCGATTAATCCGTGATTGGACATTGCACACCACACAGTCACTTGTTGAGGGTGAAGAAGCTTCTCAGTCGCGAAATGTTGATTCTGTCCCACAAATGCGCCAAATTTGCTTATTGACGAACACATCCAAATGAAAGTGGACTTCGCCGCTAAACCAACCATATTCACATCAAAATCCTGTTCGTCAATTCTGTGGACAATAGCGTTGACGAAACACAACCGCTGTTTCATGGCCCTGTGTCTTAATGGCTGATGGATTTGAATTTTGTATGGAAAGAGATGCAGCTTTTCAACAACAATTTGCCGCAGTGTCTCCCAGTTGATTCCCGTCTGTTGCGCAGCTCGTCTCATCAATTTCCTCGGATTGGTTTGAAACACAGCGCGTGTCTTCTCGATGTTTTCAGGCGTTTTCACGCATCTTGGACGACTGACATTGCCAACACTGTCATCACGAACACTGCCCGTTCTCTCAAACTTGCGAATCGACTTTTTTATTGTTAAGACACTTTGAGCGGTTGTCTTTAGCTTGAACTCGGTCGCAAACTTCCTTTGAGCTGTAGGTGGGCTGTTATTGTTCGCACAGTAGGCCTTCGCAAGCGCTGTACGCTCAGGCACGCTGTACCGTGACATTTTCAAGTGCAAATGGCCGACAACAAGGCGCGTGCGCATGCGCATACTAATTCCCATCGTCCCCCGCGGCCAACCATGTAGTTTGAACGTCCTAAAGCAAACCGTTCAGAACTATGACGATTTTATTTTATATACACTCCTGGAAATGGAAAAAAGAACACATTGACACCGGTGTGTCAGACCCACCATACTTGCTCCGGACACTGCGAGAGGGCTGTACAAGCAATGATCGCACGCACAGCACAGCGGACACACCAGGAACCGCGGTGTTGGCCGTCGAATGGCGCTAGCTGCGCAGCATTTGTGCACCGCCGCCGTCAGTGTCAGCCAGTTTGCCGTGCCATACGGAGTTCCATCGCAGTCTCTAACACTGGTAGCATGCCGCGACAGCGTGGACGTGAACCGTATGTGCAGCTGACGGACTTTGAGCGAGGGCGTATAGTGGGCATGCGGGAGGCCGGGTGGACGTACCGCCGAATTGCTCAACACGTGGGGCGTGAGGTCTCCACAGTACATCGATGTTGTCGCCAGTGGTCGGCGGAAGGTGCACGTGCCCGTCGACCTGGGACCGGACCGCAGCGACGCACGGATGCACGCCATGACCGTAGGATCCTACGCAGTGCCGTAGGGGACCGCACCGCCACTTCCCAGCAAATTAGGGACACTGTTGCTCCTGGGGTATCGGCGAGGACCATTCGCAACCGTCTCCATGAAGCTGGGCTACGGTCCCACACACGGTTAGGCCGTCTTCCGCTCACGCCCCAACATCGTGCAGCCCGCCTCCAGTGGTGTCGCGACAGGCGTGAATGGAGGGACGAATCTAGACGTGTCGTCTTCAGCGATGAGAGTCGCTTCTGCCTTGGTGCCAATGATGGTCGTATGCGTGTTTGGCGCCGTGCAGGTGAGCGCCACAATCAGGACTGCACACGACCGAGGCACACAGGGCCAACACCCGGCATCATGGTGTGGGGAGCGATCTCCTACACTGGCCGTACACCTCTGGTGATCGTCGAGGGGACACTGAATAGTGCACGGTACATCCAAACCGTCATCGAACCCATCGTTCTACCATTCCTAGACCGGCAAGGGAACGTGCTGTTCCAACAAGACAATGCAGGTCCGCATGTATCCCGTGCCACCCAACGTGCTCTAGAAGGTGTAAGTCAACTACCCTGGCCTGCAAGATCTCCGGATCTGTCCCCCATTGAGCATGTTTGGGACTGGATGAAGCGTCGTCTCACGCGGTCTGCACGTCCAGCACGAACGCTGGTCCAACTGAGGCGCCAGGTGGAAATGGCATGGCAAGCCGTTTCACAGGACTACATCCAGCATCTCTACGATCGTCTCCATGGGAGAATAGCAGCCTGCATTGCTGCGAAAGGTGGATATACACTGTACTAGTGCCGACATTGTGCATGCTCTGTTGCCTGTGTCTATGTGCCTGTGGTTCTGTCAGTGTGATCATGTGATGTATCTGACCCCAGGAATGTGTCAATAAAGTTTCCCCTTCCTGGGACAATGAATTCACGGTGTTCTTATTTCAATTTCCAGGAGTGTAGTTCAATAACTGTCACCCTGTATAAAATACAGCTGTTTTCTACTGATCTTCCAAAAGAAATAGTGTATCTTATGGTAAAAAAAGGAAAGAGGGCAGGAATTTTTAACGTGCGTCGACATCGAGCTTGGATAGATTCCAGTACAGGGAAGGAAATAGGCCGTGCCCTCTTAAAGGAGCCATCCCAGCATTTGTCAAGAGCGATATAGGGAAATGATGGAAAACCCAAATCAGTATGGCCGAACGCGGATTTGAAAAGTCGTGCTGCCGAATGCGAGTCCATTATACTAACCACTGCGCCCTTTCACTTGGCACTTTATTCGAAGCAGGTATGACTTCACTGCAGTACGCTCAGCAATGTATTGATAAATAAATGTTAATTCAATCACTATTCCTCATAGTAAATCGCCTCCGATTTACCACTATATTTGTCATTATTATTATTGTTCCTTTCCGAAGAAACATGATTCGTCGTGACGACAGAAATATTAGGTGCAAGATTAAAATAAAGACGAGAGTCGAATACACACGGGCAGACTTCTAGTTTGGGCATTCGACAGTTGCGCTAACGCCGCTGTTCCATGTCTGGCTCAAGACCACTTTTTAAAAGGCACATAAAAGTTTGAACCACGATTTCCCGGAAACGGTAGAGAAGTGCATCGTACTAGAGCAGCATTAGTTACATCTAAGTACGCACTACAATCGTGTGAACGGTGAGCAAAGTTTGTGAACCGTTTGGTGTATGTTTCCCCTATAAGTCTGGCAACATTTCGCTCGCAGAAAAGTTCTTGAGGAAATGATCGGTCATTGCACTTCCCCGATCTGCGGCTAGTTACATCGGTTATATGAAAAAAAATTGTACAGTGCATTATTTATCAGGGATGATTATGGAAATGGAAAGAAGGTCGTGAGAAATCATATGCGTGGGAACTGGCTACTCGTCTTGGTTCGAAACGAAGGTGCCGCTGAGCTTGACTCTGTTATCCGATAAGCGGATTTCCTTGAATAGTGGCTCGTGGATCAGTTCACAAGACGTTTGTATGGTCTTTAGAGTTATGCCCGGGACCTAAGCGAACAGTCTGGTGATGAAAGGCACGATCTTGCGATAGCGATAACACTTTTCCAGTAAAGCTCTACTACCAAAATTTCTTACTCCAACCGCATGTCACCAGTTTGATCGCCAATACACTCTTATCGGCCACGGTAATTGTGAAGATTGTTTAATCGTGTAGAGACAAAATAAAACGATTTGGTGATACGTTACTTTGCATGCTGAAATTCACCAAACATTACTCGTGAATGCAATTCACAAGACAATGAGTTGAATACACGTAGCTGATTCTGGAAGAAGACGCACAAGATGGTAATTAGGAACAATAATCACTAACTATTCCAGTATGCCATTCAAGTAACATTGGTTAAGGTACGTGAACTTCGTGACTAATATCCGTCCAATTTCGACCTGTGGCAGTCTCGAATTGCAACCAGTCACTCCCTTCGAGGGATCAGGTCACGAGGTGGTAAAACAAGTAACCCCTACAAGGAAGGTACGGGTAGCATACTTGGCGCAAAGAGAAAGTACTAGGCTCCCCGTTAATGAAGTCCAGAATGTTTTTCGAGGTATTTTGGCACTGGAATTACTCCTCCGTGCCAGAATGCAACGGAATCACATTCAATCAAATGATCAGTTCGTACTCATCAAGCTGAAAACAAACGTCACACTTAACTTCAATGTACTTAACAAACTCATCCACACTTCAGCGTCAAACATGATCCACAGTTAAGAAGGAAAGAATAGTGAACCACGTAAGCTAAAAACGCAATAAAATAATGCGGTATTCCCAAAAGCTAATCAGTTTTGCAATAATCAGCAATCGCTACTTTCTTATATCACGCGTGTCTTCATAGCTGACTTTATCGTCTTTTGAGCTGTTATCACACACACTGATTTTGCATATAAGATTTGTAACAACTTTGAGTGAAATTACTGGCAGATTAACTGTGTGCCGGGCCAAGACTCGAACTAGGGAATTCGAATCACGGTCCGGCACACAGTTTTAATCTGCCAGGAAGTTTAAAATCACCGCACACTCCGCTGCAGAGTGAAAATTTCATTCTGGACACTTTGAGTGAGGTGCACTTATACAAAGGCGTATTTCGTATGAGTACATCGGTATCTGCAATTTGAGTTTTGAAATAGAAGTGATAATATGACAAGTCATATGTAACTACGAGCAGTGACACTAATTCAGATGAAGAGCTGTTATGCAGATATCTCGGTATGTAACGAACATCAAGCAAGATTAACGTTAATTTATGAAGTGTTTGAACTTTAAGAGCCGAATGCCGACTGATATCAGGGGAATTCACTGTTGTGTTATCGGGGCCATGTTCTCGTTTCTGTGGATCAACGAAAGTCTGTTATGAAACTCGTAACATGCGAGGTAGCGCCGAAATTAATGAGCTACTCCCTGAGGTAACAAACATTATGGGATACCTCCTATCATCGTGTAGGACATCCTTTTGCCCGGCGTCATGCAGCAACTCCACATGGTTCAAAAAATGGTTCAAATGGCTCTGAGCACTATGGGACTTAACTTCTGAGGTCATCAGTCCCCTAGAACTTAGAACTACTTAAAACTAATTAACCTAAGGATATCACACACATCCAGGCCTGAGGCAGGATTCGAACCTGCGACCGTCGCGGTCGCACGGTTCCAGACTGAAGGGCCTAGAACCGCTCGGCCACTCCGGCCGGCAACTCAACATGGCATGGACTCAATAAGTCGTTGGAAGTTTTCTGCAGAAATACTGAGCCATGGTGCCTCTATAGTCGTCCATAATTGCGAAAGTGTTGGTGGTACAGGATTTTGCCCACGAACTGATCTCTAGATTATGACCCTTAAATGTTTGATGGGATTCATGTCGAGCTATCTGGGTGCCCAAATCATTCGCTAGAACTGTTCAGAATGTTCTTCAAACCAGTCGCAAAAGTTGTGGCCCAGTGGCATGGCAGATTGTCATCCATAAAAATTCCATTGTTTTTTGGGAACATTAAGTCCATGAATTACTGTAAATGGTGAATTAGGCGAACATAGCCAGAGGACCCAGTCCATAACATGTAAACACAGTCCACACCATTATGGAACCATCATCAGTTTGCACAGTGCCGTGTTGACAACTTGGGTCCTCGGCTGCGTGGGGTCTGTGCCACACTGGAAACCTACCATCAACTCTTACCAACTGAAATCGGGACTCATATGACGAGGCCACTGTTCTCCTATCGTCTAGGCCCAACCGATATGGTCACGAGCCCATGAGAGCTGCTGCAGGCGATGTCGTGCTTTTCAGCTTAGGAACTCTCGCAGGTCGTGTACTGCCGTAGCCCTTTAACGCCAAATTTCGCCGCACTATCGTAAGGGGTACGTTCGACATACTTTCCACATTGATTTCTAGAGTTATTTTACGCGATGCTACGTGTTTCTTAGCATTGAAAACACTACACAAATGCAGCTGCTCTCGGTCGTTAAGTGAAGGCCGTAGGCCACTGCATTGCCAGTGGTGAGAAGTAATGCCTGAAATTTAGTATTGTCGGCACGCTCTTGACACAGTTGATCTCGGAACATTGAATTTCCTAACGATTTCAGAAATGGAATATCCCATGCGTCTAGCTCCGCGTTGAAAGTCTGTTAATTCCAGTCGTGCGGCCATAATAACGTCGGACACCTGAGTCACTTCAGTACAACTGACGGCTCCGCCAATGCACTGACCTTTTATACCTTTCGTACGCGATACTACTGCGATCTGTATATATACATATCGCTATCCGATGACTTTGTCACAGTGTAATTGAACCATTCAAATTTAGGTGAAATATTGTTACCATAAACGTTGTATAGTGATGTCCGGGACGATTGCTGTACAAACGAACGACCGATTTCCTACGGCATTTTGTTCATCGTGCTAATACTCCGTCTCTATTTACCCTGTCCTCGGCGAGATACTATTCCTAGCCATCCTTTTCTAATCTTTAGGAAGTGTTGTCACAGTCAGTGGAAAATTGGGAACTGTTGACTTCAGAAAAGAAAAGAAAACGTCTGTTGCGCATCTTCTGTAAACTACGCTACCATCTATAATGAAGACAGTGGACTGATGACGAGTGACCTGCTCTTTTCTACAGAATATGCAAAGAATTTTTCTCCACGATGTCAACCATTTACGCCCGAAATATGCGTTGGAATGAAATCTTGTAAGAGACATTTTTGTATTGCCACTATGTGAGGAATTGTTCTGCGGAGTCAGCGAATTTTTCTTCACCCTGTATAAATACAAAAGACGCCACATACCTGCTGTTCGCTGACGAAACAGGCAGTGATTAACACGACTGAGGATAAAATGTATGTATGCGTCCGAATGCTTTAATTCGTGAAAGTTGTCTGAATGTCATTCTCTGACGAGTCCAAGACTGAGTAACTAGATATCGCCATCGAAGCTCTGCGTTCTTTCGGCGAATAACGGTTTCGCCGGCAATATATTGTGTTGACACCATGGACAGTCACTGCAGAGACGTCGAGATTTATGTCCTGGCACTTCCTTGCTTCAGCACTGCTCGCGGTGAACACGCCGCCTGTGTATTTGCCAACACGAGTAGCGGCACTGAGTGCGACTACTGGTTCTCTGGGGTGCCAACATACGCTGGTGGCGTTCACCAGAAGTCTGGCACAGTTTGCCAGCAGAAACTGCCTGACTCCCCCAACATTCACAGCTTAAAGACGTAAGGAAGTTGTCCAGACAAAATTTCGATGCGGAGAACAAAATCAAAGTGAAATGGTAAAGAAGTTCAGCTTCAATGTTAATAACGTCCTTCTGGATGACAAAATATATTTACGAGCCAAACACGTGATGAATGTAATACTTACTACGGAGGAGACTGTCTGATAAGTTGTAAAAGCTTCTGTCATTTTCCTTTTGTCGACTGCTGAAGGAAAGGACTGCGCTACTCCAAAAAGACAACAGGAAAGAGAGTCTTGTCGCGCTTCGAAGCATGGAACGAAAAATAAGAAACAGCTTAGGTGTAGGTCAAACCAAAACGTAAATACAAAACTAGCGCTCGCCCCGTGTTGCAGGAAAAAATGCCGTGTTACGCCAAGCAATTATCTTAAACGTCGACAGTTATATCATCTTGTTCTTATTTCGTTGCTGTGAATATTTCTATTTCTCTAACTCCGAGTTTCTTTTCACATAACTGAAGCACTTTTCTTTATTCAGTTCTTTGTCTCTACAGTTAAGAATTAGCAGGCTGATGAAAAGGTGGTCCGACTCTATACGGTTCTCTGTAACGAGGACGAAGTCGAAGCACTACTTACACGTGGTATATCAATTTCATATTATTAACGTAGCTATTTACTGATATTGAATAAGCTCTGTAACTTACTGAAAATTTAGATAACGTTTACAATGGAATACTGTATCGATTATATAACGAGGATCAGTAGATAAGTTCACCGAAGTAACTTTTAATTCGTGACAAGGAACACTGCTATCATTATAGATATTTCTCAAATATGACAGACAAAACTTTAAAGAAATATGTGCTTCAACAGTCATTGATGCCCTTCAGTAACATGGATTTCCTATGATGGCTGTTTGGATTTTAAGCGCTGTATCCGATCTAGGAAGTACGTTATAAGTCGTTCTAAATTTTTCAGACGACAACTTTTCAGGCATGATGGATATTTGTATTGCTTTTAAGCTTTTATTCTTCAGATTACAGTTTTCACAGTAACAAAATTTTGCTTTGCTTCCATAAGTGTAGTTTGTGATGTCGTACATGGTGTATAGGAGCGATACAGGTACTGTTAGTTGCTTAACTTTTAACAACAGTAACATCAAATTTTTCATTTTGTTTCTCTTTTTATACCACGGAAGACCTGGACCAAAGAATTAACCCCTGGCAGAGATGAAAAACTGTATATGTCGGAAGTTTTAAAGATTTTTTTTTATCGAGCGCACTGATTTCAAGAAGAAGACCTATGTTATGGCATATACAGTACATGTTCATTCTCGTGTAAACAGATTGTTTTGATACGTTGTCATAGTTTTGTCATATGGTATTGTTCAGAGAAAAGGATTTAAAACTTCAAGACATAATAAGTTACCTGACCACATGGAATGTGATATTCAGCTAGGTATATCAATTTTGCGCATAGTGGGCCAACGGTTGTGGTATTAAATTAGTCTTTCAGTGAAAGCATCGAACAATGATAGTGCCATTAAACGCTGCAAAATTTGACGAGAATGTTCTGTCGGTAGTGATTTGTGATAATTGTACAAATCCCCTTACTTCACAACGAAAAAAAAGCCTTTCTAAAAGGTAGTACAGTCTCTCTCTTTCATGGTTAAATCTAAAACAAACTTGTGGCTTGATGTTTTTAGGCGACTGATTGTCTATTCTGTATGTAAATCCCAGCATAAATTGTTTCTACTTTTCGTAATGTTTCTAAAAAAGGATGATGAGGAATTTGTGACAAGTTGTAAGCGCGACGCTTTCGCTTGTAATTTTTGAGAACAAAGTTTTGTACCACTGAATCAAGGAATGAGATAAAACTTCGTATGATCTGCCGAGGAGGTCGCAACTACACCGATGAGCAAAAACATTATGACCAGTTGTTTAATAGCGTGTTGGTCTACTATGCAAACACAATACAGCAGGGATTGACAGGATTCCAGAACTATGTTGCACCAGGTGTCCGCGTGCAGGTCAAGGAAGTCCCACAAATTACAGGGTGGCGATTTACTGGCACGCAGCTGGCGCCCGATATATGTTCCAATGGGTACAGATCAGGCACATTTTCCGGCCTAGACGTCAGAATGAGTTCACTATAATGCCCGTCAAACCACTGTAGCATGATTATGCCTTGCAACATCCGACAGTTATCCTGCTGAAAGATGTCATAGCCGTAGCGGGAGACTTCAAGCATGAAGCGATGCAGGCGCGCTATAATGACTGCCCAATCGTCTATCCTCCGCTTACATTCTTTCCTTACTGCGTCACGTGACCGCAACATCACCAAGAGACATTAAAGTTCGCGGTGGGCAGTGGTCATAATGTATTTGCTCATCAGCGTAGTATTGGTTGCTTGCTTCAGACTGTATAACACAATAAGAAAAAAAACTGCTTGAGTAAAGTTGTAACTGTGGTCAGTTTTCCCCGTATTTACATATAAATGCTATTAGGCTGAGACCATGTTTTGCTGAATACAATTCCGCATCTTCTACCTCAAGTACTTTTCGCCACACAAACTTCTAGGAAAACTAACGCGGGTTTAATTCGCAATTCTGTGATGTGCATGGAACGACTTTCGATGGTGCAGTAAGTAAGAAAAATTTGAAAAGTATGAGAACAAAAGCAAATAGTGTAATAGTTCTAACGAGCATTAGTTTCGGTATCAACAGTGACATCTGCATGGTGGAACGCGTTTGGCCAAAAGAAAATTTTTGCAGTAGGCGGACCTAGTTTCCAAAATTAAATATCGAAGAAATTTTCAGATATCAAATTTTAAACATCTGCCTTTTAATGACATTTACAATTGTGTCGTAGTGTTGTTCTCTTCTCGTCGTTCAGTGAACAGTGACTTACTTTTTCAACTAGGACAGTCGTCAAACAGTTGTGCGATTTGAGAAGTTATTTTATTTTATTTTCACAACCAGTTTTGGCAACTCAACACGCCTTTTTCAGGCCCCATATACACCTCATGAATAGACATTCAAACGTGTCGATACTGGCATACTGGAGCCATCAGTACTAGAGCTGAAAGTGAGGCCTGAAGATAGCATATTGTATTGCCGAAACTGGTTGTGAAAATAAAATTAAAAAAATGGTTCAAATGGCTCTCAGCACTATGGGACTTAACATCTATGCTCATCAGTTCCCTAGAACCTAGAACTTCTTAAACCTGACTAACCTAAGGACATCACACAACACCCAGCCATCACGAGGCAGAGAAAATCCCTGACCCCGCCGGGAATCGAATCCGGGAACCCAGGCGTGGGACGCGAGAAAGCTACCGCACGACCACGAGATGCGGGCGAAAATAAAATAAAGTAACGTTTCAAATAGCACAGATGTTTGGCGATTTTCCTTGTTAAATGTTTAACCAGCCTCTGTCCCGCGTCCACAACGGTTCAACAGAGTTACATGCTTTGTTTACTACAGACAGCCTTTTCCAGGTAATATCCTAATAACGAGAAGCTTCACATTACCAGACACTGTGAATGGTTCTTCAGTGTCGACAATCGGCTCCAAGAAAAAGCAAATTCCTTTTATGTAGGACTTAACTTCCTATAAAAATGGTAGTATTAGAGTCGAATTACCTCCCAAAGAAGGGAACTGTTGGAGACTTCGTACAACCGTTATCCTCGAGTGATGCAGTGGGATAAAGCAGATTCACATTTCGAAATCCTGTGCTCTCGATTACGAATCTATATTTTATCTCAGCGTCGGGACGGGTTATATGGCGCACCTATGATTGCTATGTCACCGCTCCCACACGCTTCGAGACTCGTCAGATTTCTGCTTCGTTGGCGCCCATTTATCTGTGTTTGCTTTGTGTCTGCCGGCGGCAGTGTGAACCCGGCCACACTGACTTGCAAACGTGTATGCGCCTACTGTCGAAGCTGGGTTGCTGTTTAACTCACCACTTTTCAACGGGTAGACGTTTAAAGTCTTGCTGACCAGTGCTCTTTTGATACAGAAATTAAGCTCACGTTTGATAATAATATGGAAGAGAATAGGCTGATAAATCCCATTATTCACTTACATTAGTTTAGGAGAACTATGCAAAAGTGATTCAGGATGGATTATTGCCTACTATTATGGCCGCGTTGTTATAAAAACTTCACTCACTAGGATAGAAGGAAGATTAGGGTTTAAAGTTATTGGAAACGGAGCACAAGCTCTGATTCGACAAAGACGAGAAAACGCAGATGTGGGTAACTGGTAGGAAATTTGGATTTTGCTGCAATTAAGTGCTCGTCGATATGTAGGACTTTCGCAGTTCAGCAACACAGAGAAAGTTAGTTTTTCCCCAAAACACCTGTTTGTAAGGAATGAAATGCTTTGCGTACGCAAAGGATTTTCCAGACGCTCTGCTACACCGATATAACTCAGTTTCAAACTGAACGGTATATCTTACGAGTCACAAAAACGAATGAATTTAAAAATATTTGTTTTTTCTTGTATTGTTAGTCTGCATAATTTCGCACTTTAATGAGAATTTTTTAATAATCAAGAATACTACTCTACCCTGTGTAAATCAAATCAAGGTTTCATATCTGAGTCATTCTTTGTTGACAGAAGATTAAGGAATGCTGTTTCACAATGAAGCTAATAAAAATTTCTCGTAGCATCTGCCTATGTAGTTTGATGAACATCACCGATTGGCTTAACGGATCCATGATGGAATACACCAATCTTATTTGAATATTTTTCAGCTCCTCAATCCCACTTGGTAAGAGACTTACTCTGCAAAGTGGTATTCAAGAACTGGTAGAACGGGGGTTGTGTAAGCTCTCTTTTTCACGTATGAACCACATTTCTTTAGAATTTTTGCAGTGAATCTCAGTCAAGTATCTGGCTTTACTGTAAGAAGTTTTAAATGGTCGTTCCAGTTTATGTCACTCCAGAATTATACAGCTAGATATTATCAGTAGTGATTGTTCCTAGTTATCGGTCATCAATTTCGATATGAAAAAGTAACAAGTCTGCCGGCCTACATATGTATGCACAATACATTAAATCTGCTTACAGTTAGGGTCAACAGCGCGCTCTTGCGCCAAGCGCCGATCCTTGACAGATCTACCTGCATTTCATTACAATTTTAACAATTTTATTTTGCTGTTACTTCCCAGTATACAAAAGCATCATCAACGAACAGCCTCATAGACCTTCCCGTGTTATCCACCAACTCTTTTACATGTAAATAGAGGAGAGCAATGGTTGGGTTGGGTTATTTGGGGAAGGAGACCAGACAGCGAGGTCATCGGTCTCATCGGATTAGGGAAGGAAGCAGCCGTGCCCTTTCAAAGGAACCATGCCGGCATTTGCCTGGAGCCATTTAGGGAAATTGCGGAAAACCTAAATCAGTATGGCCATACGGGGATTGAACCGTCGTCCTCCCGAATGCGAGTCCAGTGTGCTAGCCACTGCGCCAACTTGCTCGGTGGACAGCATTGGTCCTGTTACACTTTCGTGGACTCTGTTAACAGAACCATGCTGTGTTTCATCCTAAACCATGACAGCGCAACAGCAATAAAAAACTTATTTCGACAAAGGCCCAATTTGCGTAAATCACGCTCGATGAGTGATTCGTGTGGTCAATAGGGCTGAGGTCACCGCGATCACACCTGTGGCGTGCAATAGGCGAAGATAAATGGATGCAGATGACCGAGCAGTAGGTACAGATCACGTGGATGCTAACTACCGGATGGTAATTTTAATTCCAATTATGGATATTTTTCATAAAGATACGTTATAATAATTCCAAGCTCTGGTCAGTAATTGCGTACATATTACTAAAGTTTTTAGAAAGCTGCCGTCTTACTATCAACTCTGCACAAAAATGACATAGGGTATGAGACGTTATTTTGTTTTCATTTTTTGAAAGACCTAAATGAGAATAGATGTAATCATAAGTAATATGATGTTCTGGCGTATGTGTGCGCCACGCAGCACATACACTGAAGAGCCAAAGAAATTTGTACACCTCCCTAATATCGTGTACGGCCCCCGCGAGCACGCAGAAGTGCCGCAACATGACGTGCCATGCACTCGACTAATGTCTGAAGTAGTGCTGGAGGGAAATGACACAATGAATCCTGCAGGGTTGTCCATAAGACCGTAAGAGTACGAGGGCTGGGGATCTCTCTTCTGAACAGAACTTTCATGACTGGGGAGTTTGGTAGCCAGCGAAAGTCTTTAAACTCAGAAGAGTGTTCCTGGAACTACTCTGTAGCAATTCTGGTTGTGTGGGATGTCGCATTGTCCTGCTGGAATTGCCAAGTCCCCCGGAAAGCACAAAGGATATAAATGGATGCAGGTGTTCAGACAGGATGCTTTCGTACGTGTCACCTGTCGGAGTCGTATCTAGGGGTATCAGGGATCTCATATCACTTCAACTGCACACGCCCCAAATCTTTACACAGCCTCCACCATCTTGAACAGTCCCCTGCTGACATTCGAGGTCCATGGGTTCATGAGTGTGTCTTCATATCCGTACACGGCCATCAGCTCGATACAATATGAAACGAGACTCGTCCAACCAGCCAACATATTTCCAGTCAACAGTTCAATGTCGGTGTTGACGGGCCCTGGCAAGGCGTAAGGCTTTGTGTCGTGCAGTCATCAAGGGTACACTAGAGGGCCTTCGGATCCGAAAGCCCATATCGATGATGTTTCGTTGAATGGTTTGCACGCTGACACTTGTTGATGGCCTAGAATTGAAATCTGCAGCAATTTTGCGGAAGGGCTGCTCTTCTGTCACGTTGAACGATTCCCTTCAGTCGTGTTGTTCCCGTTTTTGCAGGATCTTTTTCCGGCTGCAGTGATGTCGGAGATTTGATGTTTTACCGGATTCCTAATATTCGCGGTACACTCGTGAAATGGCTGTACGGGAAAATCCCCACTTCATCGCTACTTCGGAGATACTGTTCCCATTGCTCTTGCGCCGACTATAATACCACGTTCAAACTCACTTAAATCTTGATAACCTGCCATTGTAGCAGGAGTTATCGATCTAATAACTGCGCCAGATACTTGTCTTATACAGGCGTTGCCGACTGCTGTGTACTTGAATAAGCATGCCTACACCAGTTTCTTTGGTGGCTTCAGTGTATTTACGCTCAACTAGTGTTAGGTAACGTTGCCGACTTGCTGTAACTATCGGATTGCTTCTTGTGGCGGGTGACGACACTTAGCCTTACACCTGGTTGTACTGCGCAACTCTTGCAAGTAGTTTTCTACTTCTTATTTTTCTCTAAGCGACTCTTTTATTGATATCTTCTTTTCTCCTCTCTATTCCGTTGTTACCGAAATCAGACAGAAACTTTCCCTCGAGTTTTGACATCGTATCTATTTTCTTCAAGGAAGGAAGGCTAAAGTATAAAATAACGTCGACATTGCATTACAGGCTCATATCGACAAGAGTGGGGAAAGAAATCGTCCTATGCCTTACTGAAGGAATAATTCAACGATTCATGTAATCCGCTTTAGGGAAACCATGGAAGTTCAAAATCGTGATGACCGGACGGAGATCTGAATATCGCTCCATGAGTACACGAGTTTAGAGCCATCTTACTCGGTTTTCTAGTGTCTAGACAATATTTGAAACTAATCATAGCTGCCAGTTAAATGTGTTCTCACTGGTCTCAATGACAGAAACTGAATACTGACTACTGACCGACTACTGGCTGTGTGTATTCCATAATCATCAAATGGTTCAAATGGCTCTGAGCACTATGGGACTTAACTTCTAAGGTCATCAGTATCCTAGAACTTAGAACTTCTTGAACCTAACTAACCTAAGGACGTCAAACACATCCATGTTCGAGGCAGGATTCGAACCTGCGACCGTAGCACTCGCGCGGTTCCGGACTGAAGCGCCTAGAACCAGTTGACCACCCCGGCCGGCCCATTATCATCAACAAGCGGGTTGACACAGTGGTTAAGACACTGAACTTGCATTGGTCTGGAGTAGAGTCTAAATACCTGTCGGGCCATCCACAATAGGAGTCTCTGAAAACCTTTCTGTTGAGACTTTTTGTACAAAGAATACTACAGCGTATCTGGAAAAAAGCGCAGGTCACTGCTGTTTACAAAACTGAGAATTAATGGAAGCACATTCAGTGTCACTGAAGTCCATCTGCTAAAGAATTCTAGAGAATATTCTGAACTCAACCATTATGACATCTCTGGAGGGAAAGAAGAGTGTGTCAAAAAATCAGCACGGATTCAGGAAAGCACTGGTTTAATACACAGGTTGCATTATTCGTATCATATATCAGACACTGCAGCTAAACAGCTAGATACTGTCTTCTTAGCCGGCCACGGTAGCCGAGCGGTTCTAGGAGCTTCAGTCCTGAACCGCGCTTCTGCTGCGGTCGCAGGTTCGAATCCTGCCTCGGGCATGGATGTATGTGATGTACTTAGGTTAGTTAGGTTTAAGTAGTTCTAAGTTCTAGGGGACTGATGACCTCAGATGTTAAGTCTCGTAGGGCTCAGAGCCATTTGAACCACTTTGAACCAAGTGTCCTCTTAGATGTCCGAAAGGCGTTCGGCACTGTACCACATCGCCCACTACTACCACCCAAAATATGATAATACGGAGTATCTTCGTAGATATACGATTGTCTCGATTGAATATTTGAGTAATAGAACCAAGAACGTTAAACCAGACGTGGAACGTTCACGAAACAAATGTAATACCGGGTGTACCGTAATAGGATCCTAATGTTTGCGATATACATAAACGATTTATCAGATATGATCACTAGCAGTATCAAACAATTTGCTGACGACTCTGTTGTCTACAGGAAAGTATCGTCGTTGGAGTCACGTGAGATCTAGTAATGCGCTACTTTAGGGGTTTCTAAGAAAACACTGAGTGGTTGAAAGGACCGAGTGGACGACAGCAAAAATTGTGCACAAATCCGAAGGACAAATCGAGAGGAATCTAAAACGTGAAAGCGGAGTATTGTCAACAGCATACGAACAAAATCACAATAACGAACCGAGATAAATAATCAAGAACAAGCGAATAACTGTGTACGGGTAGTAACGTGGACGATCAGAGAATTTTTGATACATCAACACAAATGGACTAGGAAAACGCACACGCCTTCGTCTTAGGTTATGCCGCCACAGGATCTTGCCAACTGACGCGAAGTCCGTGCCGCCGGCGATACGACTACGAAACTTAACAATTCTGGACGGCCAAAGCTGGTGTGTTCATCTCAATATCGATGTCAAAATCCGGCGACGATACTAAATGAGGCAATGGAGACAAGCTTGAATAAAATTTCTGCTTACTATAATGAACTTACGCTCTCTTTAAACGTAGATGAATTCAAGTTAATACTTATAACAAGGAAAAGGAACTAAGTAGTACCCGATTACAAGATTAATTGTGAATTTCATCAGCAAATCTACGGCCACGAAAGCTTTTCTTCAGGGCTACAGAAATACAGAAATCGCATGGGGAGGGATCGGGATTGTATGGAGGATACGTAACGGTTTCTCAGTCAAACTTCGGCAGCGTACTCATAAAGACCTTAGCAACATGTGGGGCAACGGATGTTTCCAAATGTTCAAATGTGTTTGAAGTCTTATGGGACTTAACTGCTGAGGTCATCAGTCCCTAAGCGTACACACTACTTAAATTATTCTGAGGACGAACACACACACCCATGCCCGAGGAAGGACTCGAACCTCCGCCGGGACCAACCGCACAGTCCATGACTGCAGCGCCGAGTCCGCTCGGCTAATCCCGCGCGGCAACGGAGGTTTCGCTGGAAAGCACTTACACATATTCCATACAGTCCCAATCTGCCCAAATGCGATATCCGCATTTTGAAGCCCTGAAAAAAGACCTTCGTGGCCGTTAATTTACTTCGGACGATGTGAAACGCCTGGCTACAATAATTGTTCCGTGGGAAACTACCAAACTTTTTCCATGAAGGTGTTGACTGTCTTGTCTCACAGTGGGATATATATATTAACAATTATGACGATTACTTTTGAAATAATACACAATTTACTTACTTTTTATCCACGTGCCTCGTTTTCATTTGACTGTCCCGTATATTTAGGCCATTATGAAATGGGATGAATACATAGATTCAGTATCAAGGAAGGCGATTGGAAGGCTTAGAGTTTTTTGAGAGCTGCGCGGGGTAGCCGTGCGGTTGGTTGGTTGGTTGGTTTTAGGGAAGGAGACCAGACAGCGAGGTCATCGGTCTCATCGGATTAGGGAAGCACGGGGAAGGAAGTCGGCCGTGCCCTTTGAAAGGAACCATCCCGGCATTTGCCTGGAGCGATTTAGGGAAATCACGGAAAACCTAAATCAGGATGGGCGGACGCGGGATTGAACCGTCGTCTTCCCGAATGCGAGTCCAGTGGTTCGCGCGGCTTCCCCCGTCGGAGTTTCGAGTGCTCCCTTGGGCATGGGTGTGTGTGCTGTCTTTAGCGTAATTTAGTTTAAGTTAGCTTAAGTAGTGTGGAAGCTTAGGGGGCGATGACCTCAGCAGTTTGGTCCCATAGGATCTAAAAAGAAAAAAAAACGTTGTTTGCGAGGTTCTAGGAAAGTGCAGTCCATATGTAAAGGAAACTGCATAGTAGACACAAGCGTAACAAATTCTGGAGTTTTATTCCAGCGATTGTATCCCGCATCAGGTAGGTATGACAATAATGACAACAGACATCGCATGAATTCAAAGATGCACTACTAGAATCGTTACAGGACGGTATAGTACTTATGGAAAAGTAACAGAAATGTTCGAGGAGCTTAAATTGGAATTTCTGGAAGAAATACCATTATTCTTTCCAAAGCGGTGGTCTAAGACCTTTCTGGAAGGGGTGGAGAGGAATGACAAGCAACTGTTCATTAGAATGCTTGCCTTCGAAGATTTATTAACCGAGTTTTACTCGCTGTTGCAATAATTTTAATGATGGAAAGAGAAAACTGAACGTAAAATTTTTGCAGCAAAACTCTTAGACTTTTGCTATGGAATATTGGAGTCGCTAATGAGACTCTAATGCAGGAGTTTGGCATATATACGTCAGCGTCGGGTACAATGTGTAGAATTTGGCTTTGTAGCCCTAAAATACGTGGTAATTGGTAAAATATCACCAGAGGACACATTTACGTACTTGCGCCGCGCAGGGTAGCCGTGTGTTCCGAGGCGCCTTGCCACGGTTCTCGCTGCTCTCCCCGTCGGAGGTTCGAGTCCTCTCTCGGGCATGGGTGTGCGTGTTGTCTTCAGCGTAAGTCAGTATTAGTTAGATTAAGTAGTGTGTAAGCCTAGGGGCCGATGACCTCAGCAGTTTGGTCCCACAGGATCTTACCAGAAATTTCCAATTTCCTCAATATTTGCTAGCAGCATAGCAACTTGGAGCCGGCTGTATGTATGTGCATTTGGCAAAAGAAAATATATGTTTATTACGCACTCTTTTAACTTCCTTGGAAAAGGTTTAATGCGTAACATAAATAAACTGCAGCACGAAATTGTAATGTTTCCTAGTTGCTAGTAAAGCTACTCATCTATAAGATTAAGGTTTTCATTTCTCCGGCATATAGGTGACTACAGGCATTATTTCAGAACTGATTCGTAAGACCCAATGACATGTTTCCATTGGTCGGTGTGGCTCCTTGAGCCAGTGAAGCCTAATCTTCACATTTATATGGTATATAGGAGCACTGCCAACAACAAATCTACAGTTAATTTTGTATGCAGTCATCATTGCACCATTTTCATTGCGCTGTATCCTTCAAAGGCATAAAAAGCCTATGATTCGCTCTCTTAGCTGTTGTTTTCTTATTAGAAGTAATAAGCGTTTTTAATGCAAGCATGTGCTGCTAATACCTTTAGGGCTCTTTCCACCGTATTGGTTTTAAAAGATTTTTCCATGAAATATCTGTGCTGCCATTACATGAGACACAGTATCTACCCACAATAGATTTGTGACTGCGTTCACGGATCCGTGAACTTTTACTTCCATTTTAGGCCGTGTGAGATGTCAGAGTTGTAAGACTGAGGACTGTCGTTCTGGAGGACAGCGGTTAAAATCCAGATCCTGCCACCTAGATCTGGATTTTCCTTAATGTCCGTACTTCGTTTGTCGCATATGCCGAAATAGTTATTGTGAAAAGAACAATTTCGATTTCCTTACATACCATTCCTAAAAAACTGGCAGAATATCTAATCATGTCGTTATCGACGGGGCGTGAAACACCAATTATTCTTATTAATATTAGTAGGAAACCACAACAGCTGTAGTAATAGACAGTATTATGTAACGAGAAGTTTCGTTCAAAAGAACATCACGTTACACAGCCAACAGTCTTCATAAAAAATTCCCATAGAGTTGGGCCAGTACCATGACTTACGAAGTCTAGTAATCTTACAAAGCGTTAAAGGCAAATTTCGCAACAGGCCATCATCAAAAATTCCGTCGGCAGCCTGGTAGAAGCACGGTGAGCAGTAAGTGGAGGAAACTTGGCAATCTGTGAGCACCGGAATCTCGTGTAACGTACACAACATGCCAAGCTGCCTGCACTCACTGCTCGCCTTCCTTTTATCATGCAGTCGACGGAGTGTTTATGATTGTCCTGTTGCAGAATTTGACTTAAACGCCGTGCAAGATAACTAGACTTCTTAAACCATGGTATTGGCCCAACTCTGTGAGGAATTGTTACGATGACCGCTGGCTGTGGAACATTATGATGTTCATTTGAACGACACCGCTCGTTACATACTAAATGTGAACTAATGCAGCTGTGGTAGTTTCTCATTGATATTCAAGGCTAAGTATTCTTCCATAACAATCATACGAAAGATCGGTACCCAAAGACTGGAAAGTTGCACAGGTCACACCAATATTCAAGAAAGATAGTAGGAGTAATCCACTAAAATGCCGGCCCATATCATTATTGTCGATATGCAGCAGGATTATGGAACACATGTTCTCTTCGAACGATATGAATTACACAAAGTCAATACGGATTTAGAAAACATCGTTCTTGTGAAACACAAATAGCTCTTTATTCACATGAAGTGTTGAGTATTATTGACAAGGGATTTCAAATGGATTCCGTATATTCAGGTTTCCACAAGGCTTTTGACATTGTACCACACAACAGGCTTGTAGTGAAATTGCGTGCTTATGGAATATCGTCTCAGTTATGTGACTGAATTCGTGATTTCCTGTCAGAGAGGTCACAGTTAGCAGTAATTGAGGGAAAGTCATCGAGTAAAACAGAAGTGATTTCTGACGTTCCGCAAGGTAGGGTTATAGACCCTTTGCTGTTCCTTATCTATATAAACGATTTAGGAGACAATCTGAGCAGCCGTCTTAGGTTCTTTGCAGATGATGCTGTCGTTTGTTGACTAGTAAAGTTATCATAAGTTCAAAACAAATTGCAAAACAATTTAGAAAAGATATCTGTATGGGACAAAAATTGGGAAATGATCCTAAATAACGAAAAGTGTGAGGTTATCCACATGAGTGCTGAAAGGAATCCGTTAAACTTCGGTTATACGATAAATTAGTCATATCTAAAGGACGTAAATTCAAGTAAATACCTAGGAATTACAATTACGAACAATTTAAATTGGAAGTAACAAATAGATAATGTTGCGGAGAAGGCTAACCAAAGACTGGCAGGACTCTTAGAAAATACAACAAATCTACTAAAGAGATTGCCTACACTACGCTTGTCCGTCCTCTTTTAAAAGTACCAGCCGGCCGCGGTGGCCGAACGGATCTAAGAGCTTCAGTCCGGAACCGCGTGACTGCTATGGCCGCAGGTTCGAATCCTGCCTCGGACATGAATGTGTGTGATGTCCTTAGGTTAGTTAGGTTTAAGCAGTTCTAAGTTCTAGGGGACTGATGACCTCAGATGTTAAGTCCCATACTGCTCAGAGCCATTTGAACCTTTTATTTTTATTTTTTAAATACAGTTGCGCGGTGTGGGATCCTTACCAGATAGGATTGAAGTTCAAAGAAGGGCAGCACGTTATGTATTATTGCGAAATAGGGCAGAGGGTATGACTAAGATAATACAGGATTTCCGGTCGACATCATTATATCAAAGGCGTTACTCGTTGCGGTGGAATCTTCTCACGAAAATTGAGTTACCAACTTTCTTATCCGAACGCGGAAATGTTTTGTTGACGCCGACCTACATAGGGAGGAACGGCCACAATAATAAAAAAAAGGGAAATCAGAGCTCGTACCGAAAGATATAAGTGTTCGTTTTTTCCGCGCGCTGTACTAGATTGAAATACTAGAGAATTATTGTGACGGTGGTTCGATGAACCCTCTGCCAGGCACTTAAATGCGATTTGCAGAGTATCCATGTAGATGTATATGTGGCTAGCGGAGTGTATATGTAGATATGTAGAAGCAGGAGCCACACAAAGAAGTCGAAAAAGTTTATATCAGGAGGACTGCAGCAGTCACTTTGGCCGCACAGAAACACTGACGAATAAACATAAAGAAAAAGTGGTCACCTTAGCTGACAGGTATATGGAGGACCCGGGCTCGATTCCTAGTACTGTCAAGGATTTTTCTAGGCGGGAAGACTGAAGCGGAGACCGGACAGCCTCGTGAGGCCAATTAAGGAACTACTTGACGAGTAGTAGCGGTTCCAGGTCACGAAAGGGGGCAACGGCCAGGTGAGTGGTGTGCTGACCCCACGCTCCTCCGTACCATATCCATTGATGTCATTGGCAGAGGAAGACACTGTGGGAGGTGGCCACCGTTGAGCCCATCAGAGCCTGTGAGCGGAGTTTACGTTTACAATATACAGGGTGTTACAAAAAGGTACGGCCAAACTTTCAGGAAACATTGCTCACACACAAAGAAAGAAAATATGTTATGTGGACATGTGCCCGGAAACGCTTACTTTCCATGTTACAGCTCATTTTATTACTTCTCTTCAAATCACATTAATCATGGAATGGAAACACACAGCAAAAGAACGTACCAGCGTGACTTCAAACACTTTGTTACAGGAAATGTTCAAAATGTTCTCCGTTAGCGAGGATACACGCATCCACCCTCCGTCGCATGGAATCCCTGTTGCGCTGATGCAGCCCTGGAGAATGGCGTATTGTATCACAGCTGTCCACAATACGAGCACGAAGAGTCTCTACATTTGGTACCGGGGTTGCGTAGACAAGAGCTTCCAAATGCCCCCATAAATGAAAGTCAAGAGGGTTGAGGTCAGGAGAGCGTGGAGGCCATGGAATTGGTCCGCCTCTACCAATCCATCGGTCACCGAATCTGTTGTTGAGAAGCGCACGCACACTTCGACTGAAATGTGCAGGAGCTCCATCGTGCATGAACCACATGTTGTGTCGTACTTGTAAAGGCACATGTTCTAGCAGAACAGGTAGAGTATCCCGTACGAAATCATGATAACGTGCTGCATTGAGCGTAGGTGGAAGAACATGGGGCCCAATCAAGACATCACCAACAACGCCTGCCCAAACGTTCACAGAAAATATGTGTTGATGACGTGATTGCACAATTGCGTGCGGATTCTCGTCAGCCCACACATGTTGATTGTGAAAATTTACAATTTGATCACGTTGGAATGAAGCCTCATCCGTAAAGAGAACATTTGCACTGAAATGAGGATTGCCACTTGGATGAACCATTCGCAGAAGTGTACACGTGGAGGCCAATCAGCTGCAGATAGTGCCTGCACACACTGTACATGGTACGGAAACAAATGGTTCTCCCGTAGCACTCTCCATACAGTGCCGTGGTCAACGTTACCTTGTACAGAAGCAACTTCTCTGACGCTGACATTAGGGTTATTGTCAACTGCACGAAGAATTGCCTCGTCCATTGCACGTGTCCTCGTCGTTCTAGGTCTTCCCCAGTCGCGAGTCATAGGCTGCAATGTTCCGTGCTCCCTAAGACGCCGATCAATTGCTTCGTAAGTCTTCCTGTCGGGACACCTTCGTTCTGGAAATCTGTCTCGATACAAACGTACCGCGCCACGGCTATTGCCCCATGCTAATAAGTACATCAAATGCGCATCTGCCAACTCCGCATTTGTAAACATTGCACTGACTGCAAAACCACGTTCGTGATGAACACTAACCTGTTGATGCTACGTACTGATGTGCTTGATGCTAGTACTGTAGAGCAATGAGTCGCATGTCAACACAAGCACCGAAGTCAACATTACCTTCCTTCAATTGGGCGAACTGGCGGTGAATCGAGGAAGTACAGTACATACTGACGAAACTAAAATGAGCTCTAACATGGAAACTAAGCGTTTCCGGACACACGTCCACATAACATCTTTTCTTTATTCGTGTGTGAGGAATGTTTCCTGAAAGTTTGGCCGTACCTTTTTGTAACACCCTGTAGATGCAGAGAAGGCTAAAATAAAAGATGGCGGTGGGTTACAGATCAGCCTGAAAACGAGCTCCGGAAATGTGGTGTTTATACCGCGAAGGCGATTTTGCAGGGCTAGATGGGCGGCGAGAGGTCGCAGAATTTGGGCAGGCGGCGCGCGTCTGTGCGCATGAGCGGCGGCCGCTCGATGCGCCGCGAGAAGACGCCGCCGCCGCCGCCGCCGCCGCCGCGCCGCCAGTCGGCCGGCGCTGCCCGCGACGCACCGCCACCGACGCATACACCTCCCCTGCTGCCGGTGCTCACACAGTGACCGCCTCACGCCTCGCAGGCACTCCCGCGCGCTATCCCTGAAACGTGTGTAGTGCTACCGACAGGATACTTTCCGCCACCGGAAGGGCAGCATGCAGTGGAGGAGGAAGCAGCGGGTGCTTTACGTCATCGGATCGGCCAACCACGCCCTGCTCATCAAGCAGTACAGTAAGTCTATTTCGGCGCGCGGCTGACGTCCCCGTGAGACAGAGAGGCCGGCGCAGCTATTTGCGTCGCGCTCGCCAGCGCCGGTAGCTCGGGTGTCTCCGCTCGCTGCTTTCCCTGAAAACTGCGCCTCTGCTAGTGCAGCTCTCAAGTCGGGCTCCTCGCGCTGTCAGCGTCCCGCCTCTGACGTGTGCCGTGTTGCCGCCTCGTGCGTCTCATTCTGACAGGTACACTCCATTCTGCCGTCCGCTTCGCTTATTCCCTTAGAAGCCGGTTACCGGCGCTGCCGTCGCGACGGCGTCTGTAGCGTGAACCGGCAACGGTGGAAATATTCCGCTGATTCAGACTTAGGCAGGGGTATTCTTCTAAAAGTGACACTACTACGGCTCAGCCGTTCGAGTTGGCGCTCCTTCAACCTGTTGGCCTGGCGCTCGCCGTCCTCTTGGCAGCGTCCTATCGGCCTCTAAAAGACGCACGAAACACACACGTGCTCGGAACAAAAGTTTTCTTAATATTACCGCTTTGCTGTCTCGGTATTTAGTAATTTGATACATTAACAGTCCGTATGCAGTTAACAGCCCTGTGCCAAGTAAGTTATCGGAACAGCTGTCAAACATCACGAACGAAACTGCTATAGTTACGCATTAGTTCAGGTAACAATTGCTCTTCGTCTTCTTGTTACGATAGGCTATCAGTAGATTGTTTATTGAATCGTTTTAATTAATAAAAAAAGAAACCAACATCGTATGATGACATAGTTTAGCCCTAATGACTTCTCACATAATGAGAGGCTTATTCTTGACACTGATGGGAATCGGAGTCATCGAAAGTTTGGCTTCCAAATTCGATTTAACGCGTATAGCCATCGACATATTTTTGTAGTCGACGATAACAGTATTCTCGACTTATTCCGCATACCGCATTGGTTTCTTTTTTTATAAATTGGCAATAACAATATTAATCAAAACTCTGAGCTTCCTCCTTGTTGCTAATAATCTGTGCTATGAAAGAGGAATCTCACGTAACCTGTGAGTATTTGTGGTCAAAAATGGTTCAAATGGCTCTGAGCACTATGGGACTTAACATCTGAGGTCATCAATCCCCTAGAACTTAGAACTACTTAAACCTAACTAACCTAAGGACATCACACACATCCATGCCCGAGGCAGGATTCGAACCTGCGACCCTAGCGGTCGCGCAGTTCCAGACTGAAGCGCCTAGAACCGCTCGGCCACCAACGGCCGGCTATTTGTGGTCCCATTTTAGTAAGGTGTATGAAGTAATGCTCTGGTACCATTAGCTAATGTTTACGTTTTATAAATGAGGCAAAAACAACACGTAAACGCAAGTGAACGGTTGTATACACCTCGACCAGCAAGTAAATTTCAGGTAATGAGAGGTATGAGATAGACAGCTGGTCTGTAAGTAATGAAATGTGACGTAACTTTAGCATATATAATGTATTAAAACAGGTTTCAGGCTTTGAATAAGTTACTATGAGCGTTTACAGTCACACTGTTTTGAGTGGTGTTTGCGACAGAACGCTTGTCATTAAAGAGGCATGAGTGGAAACACTTCCACGTGATTGAGCTTCAGCCCTTTTGTTCAGTCTGTTAGTCAAGAAATAATGGATCAGTCTTTACTATGCAATGCAGTCACTTGTGTTATGTTCCGAGGAGTACAGCAGACATGGTGCTACAGCATATGCTACTGTTACTGGATACAATAGCGGAATATTTCACATTTCTTTCAGACTGTATATGTTTCTTCTTCTTATGAAATTGATATAAAAAATTTACATTACGAAAACGAGTGATTAAGATTTTCCCAGTTGCATTATTCCTAGAATTTAATACTTATTTGATGTCTGTGTTTACCATGCTATCCTTCACATTATTTTCGTCAGGTGTGGTGTCAAGTGCTGGTAGAAACTCAAGATTCAACCGATGAGTCTATACTGGTGTATAAACTGTTGGAAACAATTCCCATCCTTATTCTGTTCTTCGCTGTAGTTTGTGTTCCGTCTGTGCTCGTTATGATGGTTTCCACTTCATAGCGACCACGTAGAGAGCTCTGCCGACGAGGCGCCTCGCGCAAGCAATGACTTTACAAGTCTGTCTCTAATACGTCTCTAAAACCTAACGCTTGAAAACTACCAATGGCATGAAATTATTTTATAATTTTAGAAGGCTATAAATGATATAAACTCACGCTCATAAATAATGATAATCGTAGAATGGCAGAATGTGGTGCCACAAAACGTGGCACTACACAAAACTGGCGCTAATAGCATAGGCACATAGGGAACACAGACGACACAAATCTGTAAGTCCACGATATTGGTGATAAGTTGAGAAAACCGTCCCGAAATACAAGTGTTACAAAACGCCACTGTTTCCTGCACATGTACCCCGACATCGATATGGGATATGATCACCATGGACACGTACACAGGCTGCACAGCGGGTTGGCATACTCTGGATCAGGTGGTCAAGCAGCTGCTGAGGTACAGCCTCCCATTCTAGCACCAGTGCCTGTCGGAGCTCCTGAAGTGTCCTAGGGGTTTGAAGACGTGGAGCGATACATCGACCGAGAGCATCCTAGACGTGTTCGATGGGGTTTAGGTCTGGAGAACAGGCAGGCCACTCCATTCGCCTGATAGCTTCTGTTTCAGGGTACTCCTCCACGATGGGGCCGTGCGTTATCACCCCATTGCACCCTGAAAAGGCGGCAATACTGGTGTAAAATGACGTCCCGATACACCTGACCTGTTACAGTTCCTCTGTCAAAGACACGCAGGGGTGTATGTGCACCAGTCATAATCCCACCCCACGCCATCAAACCACGACCTCCATACAGGTCCCTTTCAAGGACATTAAGGGATTGGTATCTGGTTCCTGGTTCACGCCAGATGAAAACCCGGCGAGAATCACTGTTCGGACTATACCTGGGCTCGTCCTTGAACATAACCTGGGACCACTGTTCCAATGACAATGTACTGTGTTCTTGACACCAGGCTTTACGGGCTCTCCTGTGACCAGGGGTCAGTGAAATGCACCTTGCAGGTGTCTGGGCGAATAAACCATGTCTGTTCAGTCGTCTGTAGATTGTGTGTCTGGAGACAACTGTTCCAGTGGCTGTGGTAAGGTCCCGAGCAAGGCTACCTACAGTACTCCGTGGCCGTCTACCGGCACTGATGGGGAGATATCGGTCTTCTTGGGGTGCTGTACATTGTGGACGTCCCGTACTGTAGCGCCTGGACACGTTTCCTGTCTACTGGAATCATTGCCATAATCTTGAGATCACACTTTGTGGCACATGGAGGGCCCGTGCTAAGACCTGCTGTATTTGCCCACCCTCCTGTTTCCCTAGCATTCTACCCCTCATAACGTCATCAGTATGTGTTCTTTGAGTCATTTTCAACACTCAGTCACCATTAGCACGTCTGAAAACGTCTGCACACTTACTCGCTGCACCGTACTCTGACATGCACCAACACACCTCTGAGTATGTGGACTGCTGCCAGCGCCACCGTGCGACGACCGAAGGTCAAATGCACCGCATGATCATACCCCGAGGTGATTTGAGCCCGCAAACCGCCTACCAGAGCGTTGTTTCGCCAAGTATCAGCATTACCCTTAATTTATGAGCATGGGTGTAGATTTACGTCATGTGATCCTCTTCACAGAAGAATTTAGTACTAGTTCTACAAGTTAAGAATGGAACGGCAGGAAGAAGCCAATTTGCGGAATGATCAGTTTGGATTCAAGAGAAATGTATTATACGTGAAATAAAACTGACCCTGAGACTTATTTTAGAAGATAGTTTGAAAAAAAGCTTATTACCGTTTATAGCAGTTGTAGGTTTGAAGAAAGCTTTTAACAACGTTGTCTGGATTTTTTTTTATTCTGAAGAAATGTTATCCACTACTTGTATAGAGTCCAGACTACAGTTATAAACTCGAAGGACGTGAAAGGGACAGCTGTGAAGGAAACTAAAGATAAATTTGGGAATGGAATTAAAGTTAAAGGCGAAGAAACGAAAACTTTGAGTTTTGCTGACGACATGGTAATTGTGTCAGACGCAGCAAAGGAATTCGAAGATCAGATGAAAGGATATATACAGGGTCATTATAATTAAATTTAAACTTTCAAACTGCTACAGAAATAACACCAATGCTGAGAATGACGTCAAATAGCAACGGAATTATATCGGAGAAGGGGGAAAACTTATGGCAGAAGAAAAATAAATAGGTACAAAATGAAGCAATAGATGGCGCTGTAAGCATCATAATAGTTATCGACTACAAATGACAAATGAATCATACGACAATGCCTAAGGTGTACGTTTGACGTTAAAGAAATTGTACTACTCAGTGTGCATGGATGTACAGGTGTAATACTGTTTTAGTTATGTAAGCCCATCCACCACGGCAAGGTCATATTACATCGGATGGAAAAAATCGTTTATTGTCTTGAGACCAAAAACCGCATAAAAAGCATCACTCGGTTTTTACTTGTCCTGAGTCCAAAAACCGCAATAAATGCATCTATCACGTCGGTTTTTAATTGTCCTTAGGCCAAAAAACGCATAAAAAGCATCAATCAAAATCAAATCATGTTATACTGTCCACCGTTTTCTGCAACAAGTTGAAATCGAGAAACAGCACCTTTCACATCTGATCGAAGTGTTTCCGGGGTCACGCTCAGAATGTGTTGCGTGGTGCGTGTCTTCAATGCAGCTAAGTTTGCAATCGGAACACTGAACACTACATCTATCAGATAGCCCCACAGCCAGAAGTCACATGGATTAAGATCAGGTGATCGGGACGTCCAGGCTGTAGGGAAATGGCGGCTGATAATTCTATCATTTCCGAAATGGCGCTTCAGCTGCTGACTAACTGGATTTGCAATGTGCGGAGGTGCTCCATCTTGCATAAAAATGATCCCATCCACACATCCACGCTGTTGGAGAGCTGGAATTACGTGGCTGCGCAAACACTCATAGCCCTTACCAGTGACGGTACAGGTAACAGGACCGGATGCACCGGTCTCTTCGAAAAAATGTGGCCCTATGATAAATGACGCCGCAAACTCGCACCACACAGTGACCTTTTCAGGATGAAGTGGTACTGGTTGCTTTGCAGGTGGACTTACCGCTGATCATATTCGACAATTCTGTGTATTGACATATCCTCTCAGATGGAAGTGGTCTTCGTCCGTCCACAAAATCTTCCACAGCCAATCATTGTCCACTTCCGTCCGAGCAAGAAATTCCAAAGCAAAGGTCTCTCTTGCTGGCAGGTCAACAGGAAGCAACTCGTGCACATGGGTAATTTTGAATGGATAACAAAGATGGATGTTTCGTAGGATTTTACGCACCGTGCTCAGGGGTATGTCCAATGTTCGGGCAGTTCTCCGTGCACTACACGTTTACACAACACCACTCGTCTCTTCCTGCATTGCTGTGGCCACTGCTTCTACCGGCGTCGAATCATTTCATTTGCTCCCTCTACCAGGTTGCACACCAAAAGAACCCGTCGTTTCGAATTTCCGAATCATTTTCTCCAGACCCACGACAGTCATGGGACCAACGCCTTTTTTCAAACCCTTCAGTGTCCGGAACTTCTGCAAAACGGCGTGTCCACAGACATCATTCCTTTAATACAGCTTTACAAGCAGACCGCGATCCTGCATTCAGGCAGTCATGGTGAAAGTCGCAGACGCGAAAGGATGAAAACCCGTGTACCCGTGTACCCATGTACCAACTTCAATGGGTCGTGAGCATTACAGGTGTTGTCATTTACGTATTCTGACACATACAGCGACATATATTGATCTATTTTCATACTATTTTTTTCCTTCTGCCATACGTTTTCCTCCTTCTACGATTATATTCCGTTGCAATTTGACGTCATTCTGACCAGTGGTGTTATTTTCACAGCGTTTTGAAAGTTTAACTTTAATTATAATCGTCGAATTAAATCAGGCGATGCCGAGGGAATTAGATTAGAAACTTTACAGGGAAACAGCAGCACACAAGCTTTGGATAACAATTTATAAGAAGTTGCTGTTTTCGGTATACAGAGACTCAGTAATGAGAAGAAGTTGGATCACCATTATTATGATAGAGGAAGCATTGGTTTATTTCTGCAACTTCTCTAATGTTACGAGGCAGCTTATTCTGCAGTCTCCTATTTACAGTACAGAACTTCGGGAAAAGACTTATGGTATGAGGCGATCAAGTACGAGGGGCTATTCGTTTATTTTAAGGCCGGTCGGTCTCGAAATGGAAACAACATTGAAAATCAAAAATGCTAATTTACAACAGTTATCTACAGCTTCCAGCTACTTCTTTACATAGTCGCCGCCGCTGTCGTTGCGTTGTACCTACTTTCCCATACCTTCGTCATAGAAGGCAGCCGCGTGTGTTGCTCGCCAATTCTCTATGCCACCCTGCAGCCCATTATTTATGCCAAAATGCCTTAACAGCCATGTGAGCAGAGATAGAACTCATAGTGAGACAAGTCTGTATGATGGGTGATCAAACACCTCCCAGTGGCAACACTGTAGCAGCGTCTTCATTGTATATGCAGTGTGCGGCCGAGAATTGTCATGAAGAATGAAATACGTGACAATTCCGTTACATGGGCTGCACGAAATCAGGCGAATCTCTCAGCAGGCTTTCATACTTGGCGGGAGACACTTTTTCTATGCATCTTTACGTGCTCACTATGAGCACAGAACTGAAAAGAGGAAGTGACTCGATCGAACGGTATACTAGAGACACTACCAACACATCTGTGCAAAGCTTCATCGGATTTTCACTGTGGCTTCCATTTCATAACCATTTAGACCTTAATAAACGAATGGTCCTCGTAATTTAGAACATATTTATCGACAGTGTCTTTGATATTGTTCATGTAGGTAAAGCAAAGCTGTAGAACGTATGTAGGAATTTTATTACTATCGAGACGAATGGGTTAACATTAATGTATGTCAAATCTGTCATCAGCCAGTAAATGGCTGGTTCAAATGGTTCAAATGGCTTTGAGCACTATGGGACTCAACTGCTGTGGTCATTAGTCCCATAGAACTTAGAACTAATTACACCTAACTAACCTAAAGACATCACACACATCCATGCCCGAGGCAGGATTCGAACCGGCGACCGTAGCAGTCGCACGGTTCCGGACTGCGTGCCTAGAGTAAATGGCTGGGATAGTTCTGTGTAGTAACGGTTAATGAGATAACCGGATAGTCTTTTAGTTATGCATCTAACACAGCAATTTAGGGTATGATTTAAGCACCAAGACTTGTTGCAGCTCGGACATTGTTGTAGAAAATCAGAATAGTCGCAGATAATCAGTAATGTATACTAAACCATTTTCATTGCATGTACTGGAAAACAGCTGTTTTTTGAGTGATATGAAGTGACGAATATTTAATCTGCCACATACGAATAGCGTTTTTACGAGAAGACCTGCTGTTGCAGCTTGATGCGTGGCGTGCTAGCTTACACGAAACAGGAAGATGACTCAGACCGGGAACGACCACGCTGGTTTAACGACGAGCGTTACCATGGTTAGCGGCAAGTCTGGATACGACGTTTAGGCGCTTTCCCATACCTGTCTTGCCAACTGCCTGTCTGGTTCCTGACATACGCCTCAGAAACAGCACATATGAGTACCTGAAACATGAAAATATGTACATCATAGCACCCTTGTCGTAAAAATGATGATAATGTACCATCAGAAAGAATACCTGACCAGAGAAATTAATAATCCTTAAATCCAAGACGATTAGATGCCCTTCGTTTGCGGACGCCATAAACACAGCACAAGGAAAGTCACAGAAGCTATACAGAATGAATCACCTAAAACTTGCTTCGCAAATACTGCGGAAACGGAAAGCGTTATTGATGTGCTGTTTTCGCAGAATGGATTGGTAGTCAGGGGCTCGTATTGTTAGCCAATAAACAGATTGCAGTATTACTTAGGAAGTGTATTTTTGTATAACTATACAATTTTTGAAATGGAACAATGCCTATTGACACCAACAAACTAAAAGTAGGGTAAATTAAAACATCAGTGGTGATTGTTACAGGATTCTATTCTATTGGTTCAAATGGCTCTGAGCACTATGGGACTCAACTGCTGTGGTCATTAGTCCCCCAGAACTCAGAACTAATTAAACCTAACTAACCTAAGGACATCACACACATCCATGCCCGAGGCAGGATTCGAACCTGCGACCGTAGCAGTCGCACGGTTCCGGACTGCGCGCCTAGAACCGCGAGACCACCGCGGCCGGCTTACAAGATTCTAGTGCGAGTCATTTACGAAATATCTATTTTAAAAGTTCCCACACCAGCATTTGTGATACACCTGTGGTAACACACACTAAAGAAATAGAAGTACATACACTAGTTATGAGGATTTTGACCAGTAACGAAACAACTGACCACCGAAGGTTATGTTCAAAATGACCACCGGCAGCGGCAATACGAGGTTCCCGTCTGGTATAGAACGACTGCTGTACACGTGCTAGCACTTCAGCACAGATGTCCGAGCAAGCTGCAGTAACACATCGTTGCATATCATCGGATGTAGTTGGCATGTCCTTCTAGACAGCGGCTTTCAGCTTTTCCCGCAGAAAAAACGTTTACAAACTTCATATCTGGGAACGGACCGGCCAGCATAAGGTCCTCTGCGTCCATTCCAACGATTTGGAAACAATTCGTGGAGACATGATGTAGTACTTCGTCCACTATGGACTAGGCAACCATCATGTTGGTACCACAAGTTCCTCCGAGCCCGCAGAGGAATTTATTCTAGCATTAGTTAGGTGGCTGCATTCCAGAGGAATCCTGCGATACTTGTGCGCGTTCAGTGCTCCGTCTATGAAAAGCGAGCATATGTGCTGATGTTTCACTATCCTACGTTTACACTCCATGGACGCTTAAGTTCCACCTGATGATGTCAAAGAGATTGTCAACAGACCAACAGCGAATGTTTCGGCGGTTTACCTGGCCATGACTGGTAAATGTGGCTTCATCACTAAACAAGGTACTTGATGTACCTGGAGTCTCCTGTCTTAATGCCCATGTACAGATGTTAACACGATTCTCATTATCGTCTACATTTGGTGGATAGAGATAAGAGAGGGGTGGAACCAATGTCGATGGTGAATGCATAGGACATTTGCCTGACTCATGCCACATCCTCGTGCGATTGCGTGGGAGGTAACATGAGGGTCAACGGCAACAACATCAAGAACATTAATCTCCCCCTCTTCTGCCTTATCTTGTTTCCTTGTGTTACATTGCCTAGGTGTTACACTACCACTTTCGCGTAACTGGTTGAAGAGGCTGATAAATAATTGCGGATATGGTTGACTTCTGTTGGTATTAAAAAAAAAAAAAAAAAGGTTCAAATGGCTCCAAGCACTATGGGACTTAACATCTGAGGTCAACAGTCCCCTAGACGTAGAACTACTTAAACCTAACTAACTTAAGGACATCACACACATCCATGCCCGAGGCAGGATTCGAACCTGCGACCGTAGCAGCAGCGCGGTTTCGAACTGAAGCACCTAGAACCGCTCGGCCACAACGGCCGGCCCAACATGAGCATGTCGGCGTTTTCTGCATTAGTAAATCCCATCGTCCACTCACGGTCTACTGCTAGGATTGTCGCACACTAACTGACTAGCAAATCGCAATGCACCCAAGGAACACACAAGCACACTAAGCAAACATATCGGCATCGTACGTAGCAACTACGCAAGTTGAATGGCACAGCCAAGTGTCCGTGTGGAAACTTTTCAAAACACGATATCTCATAAACGACTCGCATTAGAATCCTGCAACAAACTCCTCTGACATTCTAATTTACCCTACTTTTAGTTTGTTACTGTCAACTGACACTGTTCCATTTAAAAAAAGTGTATGTCCGCACAAGAAATACACTTTCTAAGTATTATTACAATGTGTTTATTCGCTAACAGTATGAACTCCTGATTACCACTCTATTCTGTGAAAACACCACATCAATAGCACTTTCTGATTCAGCAGTATTTGCGGTGCAAATTTTAGGTTATTCGCTCTGTATTTCCATTCCTCATCAAGTTTCAGTTTAGTGTTGTTACCCAGATCTCCGACTAAAAAACTGAAACGAACTTCTGCAGCAGTTGGAACGACATGCGTAAGGAAATGGTTCCATGTTAGCTGATTATTTTTCAGTGAACTATGATAATTTTTAGGGATCATCCTCAGACCCATTTTGGTCGAAGTGTCAAAATAGGCTTGTAGGTCTTTTGTAACAGTTTGCAGTTGCCATTAGATTTTATGCTCTGAAACTCAGACGTAGTTGAATGTCGTCTGCTTTAGTATGGAATCATTACTGAAAAACTACTGTCTTTTACATACTTATAGAAAATTAAAGAGATCCCAGTACAAATCATTCGTGACCCATTAAGTTATGCTCCTCAATAGCGTCTTTCGGGATTCAGTTAACGTATACTGTAAGTTGTTCTGCGACGGAATGCAGGATTTTTAATTTCCACAAACAATATGTGGAAATTCATCTACTGATTTGGAATATTATTATCTAGGTGGATTTATACAGGGAAAAATAAATCTGGCCCGGAAACCGTGCATCAAACACTAATATTAATACTACTCCACATCTGTCCAACTTACTGATGAGGAGTTCCTGATGAATAATGTCACATGTTGCGTGGCATATGCACCATGTTTCATCTGAAGAAACGAAATACTGATGATCTAAATGTCCCCGTACTACCTGATTCAGAAACCACTAGCAAAGCTGAACGGATGCAGGTTCGTCTGAAACCTTTAACACATACACAACAGAAAAGTTGTAAGGATGAAGATGCAGATCGTGTCTGATAGTGCACAGGCTCGGTTCTCTTATAATTCACAGTAGCACAGCTGTTCGTCACAGCGGTGTTGTCGGACTTTCTGCGGGGTATCGTTTACTTGGGCAATATTTTCTGTTGTCGAGGATCTTTTCGCAAAGTTTTATAATAATCTCTTTTCTGTTTACATTTAATTTGACTTATTTGAGTTACGCCTTCAACAGAGCAGAAATAGTGATGGTAGCATTGTATCTGCTGTAGACATTTCTCGAAGGGCATTATTATGAAACTGGATGATTTGATAGGCCTATTATTTCCAGAGCCAATTGCCTTAGTTTCCGTCTGATAACGAAGCTGAATCGTGGAGTGGTTCGTATGGTCATCATTCACTTCTATAGAAAACAAATCTTTATTTACTTTAAACGGTTATTATGTCAGGTACTGTATTGTCAGCTACTTGTAATTAAATAAGCGTTATCAGAGTCTTGTTACAGCCAGCATCAGTCTTTTATGTTAACTTAACAATATCACGACTTCTGATCACTACTGTGGAATTATTTTTACTCCTTTGGTTTCTTTTAAGAAAACGTATTATAATCGTTTAGGAAGACATCCTTTAAAACAGAGTTGCATGATAATTTGGGGCGCCATATTGAGCGTCTTCATTTTATAAATTCAAACTTTTGTCATGCAGTACTCCTATCATTCTTATATAAACCGACTAAGTGGAACACTCTCGCCACATCTAATTTCTTCGTTGCTTCCACCGGTAGGGACAGACTCTCTCCACACAACAAAACCGAAGTTTGGATGCTTTCTGCGAATACAAATATCACCGTTATGGCTGGCAACAGGTTGAAAATACACACGTTCATTAAAAAAAGTTAACTCCCAGTATAATATATTCTCTAAAGTCAACAAAAGCTGACCTATGTAACAACCGAAACAAAACTAAGGTTGCAAGAGAGTTTGATACTCAATGCTTTTACTTCTATTTTAACTTTTTTCGCTCTACAAGAGACTGAGAAGGGAGTTCGTGGTCTGACCTGTTTCGTTATTTCTAACAATTGTCTTCGGCTGATAGTGGCAAAAGGTAACTATAGCAACAATGTTTCGACAAGTGATCATTAAAGACGTCAACATGCCAGGATTTGAAGAGGACTGAAAAAGAAACAGCCCATGCCTGTGCTTAACGAATGATCCCGGGCTTCACGTCATGTGATTTAGGAAATCCATGCGAAACCCAAGTCAGGATAGCCACGCCCGGACAGACATCTGATCACCACACCTTCCGAAGTCTCAGCCACAGAGCTATGGTTCAGTCTATTTTTTCCCTTGACCGAATAACTCTATAGAGTATTTTTGAGAGAGTTAGTTATTTATATACGAGGGGCGTCCAGTAAGCTATGCAACACATTCTTTTTCTCGGACAGTTTCGGTTTAAAAAATGCAGAATTTGTTGTGAGACATCGTGGAATATTCCTGCTTCTGCCCCTATAGTTTCATAAAGTTCCGATGGATGGCGGCGCTATACGTACCCTTCAAAATGGCGTATGTAACGGAGGTGCATACCAAGCAGAGAGCTGTCATTGAGTTTCTTTTGACGCTAAACCAGAGCAACGCAGATATTCATAGGCGTCTATGCAGACCTGCCAGTCAACAGTAGCACGGTAAGTCATTGGGCGAGGCGCTGTCATCATCGCAGCAACGTCGTGCAAACTCTGTACGATCTCCAGCGCGCCGGTCAGCCGCACACAGGCACAGTTATGGTTGGGGGGTTGGGTTATTTGGGGAAGGAGACCAGATAGCGAGGTCATCGGTCTCGTCGGGTTAGGGAAGGACAGGGAAGGAAGTCGGCCGTGCCCTTTCAAAGGAACTATCCCGGCATTTGACTGATTTGACTGTAGCGATTTAGGGAAATCACGGAAAACCTAAATCAGGATGGCTGGACGCGAGATTGAACCGTCGTCCACCCGAATGCGAGTCCAGTGTGCTAGGCACTGCGGCACCTCGCTCGGTGGCCGCACACAGCTGTGACTCCTGAAATGGTTTGAACGTGCGGACACTTCATTCGGGGTGACTGACGGATCACAGAGACCTCGCTGCTCAATTCCACGACACAGTCGGTAGTGCTGACACATTCGTCCACCAGTTTGGTACTCAAAAGTGTCTTATCGCTCGATTCGTTCCCGCCTAACAGGAGACCGTAGAGATCAACAGAGGACTATCTCAGAGGAATAGCCGGCCGTTGTGGCCGTGCGGTTCCAGGCGCTTCAGTCTGAAACCGCGTGACCGCTACGTCGTAGGTTCGAATCCTGCCTCGGGCATGGATGTGTGTGATGTCCCATAGTGCTCAGAGCCATTTGAACCATTTTTTTCAGAGGAATAGCTTGCGCATTAGGAGGCTGATCTCGACAATTGTTTTGTCGAACATCGTCACTGGCGATAAAATATCCACGGAGTGGCACCACACCACATTTCCTCTGAAGATAATGTTCAAAGTCGTTCCCCCATCCGGTAAATTCATGGCGACGGTCTTCTGTGACTGAAGGGATTTTCTGTTTGATGTCCTCCTTCATGGTACAACGATCAAATCTGACATGTATTTTAGTACCCTAAGGAAATTGAAGAAATGGCTTCAGGGTGTCAGTCGCCACAAAAATGCAAATGAACGTCTCATACCAGAGACGCTCATAAAACTTCCTTGAGCTGTTCAGCTCATCCACACTAAAGTCCGGCTTTCGCACCTTCCTACTACCATCTGTTTGGCCCAATGAAGGATACACTCCTCTGGAGCTCTACGTGGATGATGGGGACGTTATTAATGTAGCAATACGTTGGCTCCGTCGTCGACCAGTAGAGTAACACCATGCTGTCATACAGGCTCTGCACGTAAGCTGGCGTAACGCCGTCACACTGAACGAAGATTATAGGGTTTTATAGCCAAAAGTGTGGGGCATAGCGTTGTGATAGGAATCTTGAATAAATCCAACCTGATTTCAGAAAAAAGTGTGTTGCATTACATATTGAACCCCCCTGGTGTATATAGAGGATATACAATGTTTAAGCTTCTTCTGTATTTTTCCCATATTCAATGAAATGCTTAATACAGCAGTTGGTTCAAAAAATGGATCAAATGGCTCTAAGCACTATGGGACTTAACATCTGAGGTCATCAGTCCCCTAGACTTAGAACTAATTAAGCCTAACTAACCTAAGGACATCACACACACGCATGCCCGAGGCAGGATTCGAACCTGCGACCGTAACAGCAGCGCGGTTCCCGAATGAAGCGCCTAGAACCGCTTGGCCACTCCGGCCTGCTGCTGCACCGCGGAAGGCTCGCGTGGCTGCCGATGTGTCACAGCCCGGTCGATGGCCCCCAGGCGTCGCATCTGGCGCGGCTCTCTATGGACAGCATCCTCTGATGCCTGATATTCGAAGCGCTCTCATCGAGCACGTTCATCGAGAAGACTTGCTCTACAGACCAGCCTGTGGTTGTTATACCTACGTTTGTTTGGGTAGCCAACTCGATCGACAGCTGTTAAAAAATTATTATTATAGTTATTTCAGTCTCAAGCGTATCACAAATTAAAAGATACCTGGTTAAGGAGCTTTTCAGTTCTCACTACGCTTAAAGCAGTAACTATGAACAGCATGGGCATTACAGTGAAATGAGCGATCTAGGCATATGGATAAGGATTTTGCTAATGACATCGTTCTTATGGCAGGAAAAACACGAAGGTTCCAACTAATGACATCCAATGTGGATGGAATGGTCAGTTCTGTAGGGCTAAAAATAAATTGCGATAAAACCAAAATGACGTGCGTAAAAAGTGGAAACATTTCTATTCAAGTCGTAAGGCAACAGAAGGTACTACACGATGTTGACTGATTTCCATACATGTAATGACGGAGAATTATATGCAGTCATCAGCAGCAGAATTCGGAAATCTCCTGCAGTCTTTCCATGAATATGATCCATGTGGCAATTAGACTCTATAGGTATGTCCACAAAGCTTCGTCTGTATTCCTCTATCATCCTTCTGATGGCCACATGCACATGTAATACCTCGGAAATGTCAGATAAATCAGCACACAAACTCAATGTTTCTCACCAAAGGGATTTATGGTGGGTCCTGAAGATCGGTGATAGTGACCACGTTGCAAATAACGAAGTACTGAGAAGAAGTGGTCTATGCAGCCTGCGCAGAATCGTTGCTGGAAGAAGACTGGAACTTGTAAGGTAAATTGTACGCCTAAAAGATGGGCGAATCCCCAAATTAACACTGTTGCGGAAATCAACGGATGGACACAGAAGTAGAGGTAAACCTCGTAACATCTAGAAACGAATCTTTGCAAAGAATCTTCAGTGGGAGGAAATTGAAAACACAGTAGCTGATACAGTTCGCTGGAGTAAACTTCTTACCCGATATGCTGACTAGCACTGAAGGTACTAAGTCTAAGGCAGAACCAGCGAAAATAATAATAAGTTTCTATATAATTATAGCCTTAAGTTGCTAACGTTAAAGAGCGTGAATTCCGTTCAACAGAGCTCCTGTACAATTTCCACTGCTACCATCAACATTCTTTTGATGTAGTTGTATTTCTAGGAAATGAAAAGATATCTTCTAGATCCGTATTTTCTGTTGACAGTTGACAGAGTTTTTTGAGATACCATACAGCATCACTTAGAAGTAGAGTCTGAGATTTCAAGACCGGCAACTACACGTAAGTTGTATAACGTACGCTATGTGACATTGGTCTGACTTCTCTGCATTATAAGACTTGATTAGTATTCTTAACAAAGAAATCTTCAAAACTGCAAATAATACATTCCTAAAACACTGCATATTTCAACCAAAATAACCAGTAATCGATTGTGCTTTTACCTTGTTTTTCGGATTCAAGTTTTTAAGAGTCGTAAAATGTTCTCTGATTACCGCCACCTAAGAATGAAGATTTTATGATTTATTCTTTGCAGGTGGTGGCCCCACAGGTTGTAAATATTTGAAAATTGTCATATCCCAGAACTGCTAAGAGCTTATGATTAACTAAACCTTCATTCACTGCCGGTTTTGATCATCTTATAATAGCATAACATTAACTACAAATGCCTGTATGGCAATTTTCTTACTGTGACGTCAAATAAAACAAAATCCATCCTGTATAATGTATTTATCCAATGACGGCTGTGGCACGGGATAGATTTTATTTTTATGAAATAATTTTAGCTGCTTCAGTCACTCTTTACTAAGATTTATTAGCACGAAGCGTTTCGGCGGCATACTGCCATCATCAGCTGTACTATAGTTACACGTACATTACATTATTCTGACGTATGATGAATATTGTTTTCTGGTGGAGCCAGTGAGGTTATGTATCGTAATTTAACCCAATATGGAAAGATATATTAATTTTATTGTGTACTCAAGCAGTTAGTATGTTTAAATCATTTCATTAATGTATTTACTTAGCTATTGCTGGTAATGTATTTGTTTGACATACAGAGCACAGCAATAAACACATCATCTTTCCTTGACGTTTTCACACTCAAATGTTTACATCATTTGAGAGACTGCTAAGATAAACTTATTTCAGTTCCTACGAAAGAAGAAACAATGGAGATCGAATATTTTTATAGAAGTATATTTGTCATGGCACAAATTAAACAGTTAGATTATTTAATCTGTCTTAGTTATTCAGCAATGTTTACATACACAGTGCTTGATTCGTAAAGAAAGAGGGTCCGGTACTGTGGCCTTCCGGGAAGATATTTCTGAGTTTTAGAATTCTTGAAACGTTATTTTGACGCGTTTCTGTGCATTTTAAAAGTGCGACTATAATATTTGTACTGGTAAAAAATAAAGTGCTGCCATACCACATTTCAAGATCTGCGGTTCTTTGTTTCGTTTTTCATCAGAGCTGCGTTCCATCACAAGTCAAGCACTATGTAAAATGTGCACTTCACATTGGATAAATGTTTGAAGAAATTCACATTGTTATTTCATAGCTTATCATAGTTCACAATTTAACAACTTGTCACCATAAACTGTGACACCAATAAAAATTTCTAATCTTTCGTAAGTCCATTTGTCCTTCCTTGTCCATTTTATGTAGTATACGAAGATCGAAGTAGTATCATGGAGTGGGTGGCCAGTGTTCTTTATGCATATATGTACTGCTAATTTAGTGTAATTGTTTGCGTGGAAGGCATTTATGTTTTCGTTGTACCTGTTTTTGGAAGTTTCTCCCAGGTTGGCCTAGGTAGAAGGTTTTGCATGTCTACACACTATTTTGTAAATGACTGACTAAATCAGCCGGCCACATAAAGTGCACTGGTCTCCAATCCATGATATGGCGAATCTTCTTCCTATATTATTTAAAATAGACAAAAGACTGCAAATGAACTTACGTGAAGAATTAGAAATCTTCTTCATTCTACACAAGATATAAAGAGCACATTATGGGCATGGAAATACGGTACAAACCATTCAACATTTGCAGGCCACCTTAAACAGGAATACCCCAGACCAAGCACTGTAAAAGAAGATAAATAAATACTTGAATCCAGACACGGTACAAAATAACTGAAAAAAATCATATATAATAAAAAGAAAAGAAAACTACTTTCCCCTTGCCTAACTTCACTCTCTCATTGTCTCTTCCCCCTCACCCCCCCCCCCCCCCCATATCATTTCACCTCTTGCTCCTTACTCTTTCCTCCAACGCACTGTACACTTACTGTTCACTCAACTTTGCCTTATCCCCTCCTCTACCTAGTCCCACGAAGATTTTCTATTCCACCACTACTTCATTTCTCTCTATTCGTCAATTAAATACATAGTAACATAATTAAAAGGAATAACACACAACTGCCAGTATTACATCAAACGAAACTAGTGAGAAAGTTGGCAACACTACACAAAACACAAGATACATATCTAGCCTAAGGTTGCAAATAAACAGTGGTAGTACTACACTTTGTTGTGTTTGACATTAAAAAATGTATATTCCTGCAAATCAATACGGGAACAGGCTGGAATAAACGGTGCCAAACGCAGAAATAACCAAAAAACTTGCAAGTAAACGGCGTTTCCTGACGTGAGCGAAAATTCAGACATGAAATTCCATAAGTAAAAATCAACTTCTCGTAACAAACTGTTTCTTGAGCTAGAAAGTAAGTGAAATTGTAAGTCTCTTTCATTACAGACGACTGATGATGTTTCGTTTCAATAAAATGAAACGCCTTTGGTTACGAAAAAAATTGGAAATTTGTGGTAAATTCCTATGGGACCAAACTGTTGAGGTCATCGGTGCCTAGGCTTTTCTAACTTAAACTAACTTACGCTATGGAAAACACACACACCCATGCCCGAGGGAGGTTCGAACCTCCGACGGGGGAAGCCTCGCGATCTGTGGCAAAGCGCCTGAGACCGCGCGGCTACCCCGCACAGCTTTGGTGACTTAACAAGCATTTTCTTTTTGTTGCAAAACAGAATTAAAATACCCTCAATAATTAGACATTTTCGTTCATGGGACACTGCATGGTAACAAGTTGCCGAATGATAAGCTAGAAAGTAACAATTGAAATTTCTTAAAAATTTTCTCCATTGTTAAAAAATCCTAATATTACTGTATAATCAAGACATACCAAATAGTCATACTACTTAATTTGTGGCTTGAGATAAATACACTTATATAAAAAACATTCGATCTTCATTGTTTGTACTATTTTAGCAGTTGAAATAATTTTATCTTAGCAGTCTCTGAAATAATGTAAACATGTGAATATGTAAGCGTTAAGGAAAAACGAGAATCGACAAACAAATTTCCAGCAAAACTGTAAGTAAAAGACATTAACGAAGATTTAAACTTTCAACTCATTTAAGATACTTACTCAATCAAATATATCTTTCTGTAGAGGGTTCAATTACTGGCATACCCAGAAAATAATACTCTACATACTTCAGATTAATGTAACGTACTGTAATTGTATTGCACTTGATAATGGCAGCAAGCTGCTGAAAGGAGACGAGTTACTAAAAATATCAGTGAAAAGTGACTGAAGGATAAAACTTATTTTATGAACTTAAAAAAAGGGTTTTATTTTACTTGAAGCCGCAGTAGGAATGTTGCCAAACAGGCTGTAGTAAGTAATGTCATGGTATCGAAAAGTGAACAGATGATCGCAACGAGTCGTTAATAAAGATTTATTTTATCCGAAGCTCTTAGCGGTTTTCAAATATGACTTTTTTAAGAGGTTTTATACGTTTACAATATTTTACGTAACGGAGGGCGGAGAATCTGTAAGGAATTTGTGTTGTGCTATTTGTCTGTGCCTCTGTTACTGTAACCGTCACGTCGTCAAGGAAAATGTTCGAATGCATTTCGTTCTGTCACCGTCCGGTATGTTTACTTCCAGGAACGTGATGACATAACAAATGTCAGTTTCTCGTTATATACTGTTTTAGAGTGCCCTACTGCTCTGACACACTTGGGCAAACAGTATGTACTGCAAAAGTAACTGAGCTCTCTTCCTCATGCACCTCTGTTTATATCTAATACTCACACTCTGATGTAGCGAAGTTTACGTACTGTATAGCACCAAACTTTTATGAAATGGTAATATAGCTATTCCCGACGACACACAAGAACAGAATTACTTTTCATGAAACGAAGAACTTGTCTGCTGCATCGAATAACTAGAATTATGTTACAAGTGAAGGCGATAGAGATCAAACTGTGCAACAAGCATCTTGACCGAGTCAGCAGCTCTACAAACGTACGCCGCATAAAAGCGGAAGCTAGGTGCTAAGGAATACGCCGAGTTGTTTACCTTCCAATGCTATCTGTGGCGCTACAAACATCACTCCATCGCAGGCAACGATATGATCTCTGGCAGTGTATGCTAATTCGTTGACTTTCACATGGCGTTACCACGACGTAATTCATCTAACTGTTAGATATAAAATCGCCCGACGGCATCAGTTACTCTTGACGAACACGAGGGAGGAAGTCGTAGTAAACGTGCGTTATCATTTAAATTTAAAACGTTAAGATGGAGGATTTGGAATTCTCTTGTCCATATTTGTGAATAACTCTCAAAATCAGCCGTCGAAGCTAGAGCTGAGTCGTAACTTCGCGTCTCTTTGAGGTTCAGTCAAAATTTTTAGGGGTAAATCGAGCCTCTTTATGATGTTAATTGCTACTGCAGAGGAATACTAGAACGGTTTCCTGAGCCGTATGATTCTGCTGTTTCAGATCGTCAAACATAACGTTGTCCACGCGTTAACGAGGAAAGCATCAATACAAGATGGATCATCTGAATATAGGTAATCGTTTGTGGGCGTTCCGAGGGTATTATGCCTGAAATTCAAACAGTTTCGCTGACGCCATTACATGCCAAAGTTATATTGTAATACATGGTGTTATAACTATCCGAATGTACATAACTCCTTATAGCGCACTAAAGATAGTTACGCTGTTAGCTGAAATCTGTATGTGCAATAAAATACAAAGGATGTTACGACTGATGCTGATCACCTTTCTGTCTTGTATTAGATCACGATGGTGGGGCGCAATTATTCCCATGACATCAAACCTGATGAGTTAACACATACTTTGGCGATGTACGCAACATTCCATATTATGGACAGCTTTTACGCACTTGGCACATGCTACAGGTTGCGTTGTCCTTACATACTAACTGCGATGGGCAAGTCATTCGTGGTTACCATTGTGCGTAGGGTTGGGGAATGTACGGAAGAACTTCGAGTCGAAGGTACCATGCCTTGAAATATTACTTCAGTAATGGAAAGCTGAAAGTCGCTATGATTACAGTCAAAGTTCAAGTTGCTCACTTCATCAAACTGCTGTATTTCTCACGGAAGTTGCGCGCGCATTACTCACTCTTTTTGGAATTCGTTAAATTCAAACGTCATTACCTCACGACAATTGATAACACACTAACTAAAATTAAATGTCTTATACACCGTCCAGTCACATTGACATGACAACTTGTCAAAATCTCTAATTGCCACCTTCTGCAGCGCGAACCGCTGCGAGGCGTGCAGGAAAAAGAGTCAATAAGGGTTAGATCAAATGGCTCTAAGCACTGTGGGACTTACCATCTGAGGTCATCGCTCTCCTAGACTTAGAACTACTTAAACCTAACTAACCTAAGGAGATCACACACATCTATGCCCGATGCAGGATTCGAACCTGCGACCGTAGCAGCAGCGCAGTTCCGGACTGAAGCGCCTACAACCGCTCGGTCACAACGGCCGGCGATAAGGTTAAGAAAGGTAGCGACGGGATAGGGAACCATGCCGACTCCAGTGCAGGGTCCAGTAGAGCGACACTCTGCGGTGAGAAAATGTTCAGGGTTCGAGTCCCGATCCGGTATACAATGTCCATTACCAGAATATTTCAAATTAGCCCGTAACCCGCTCTAGAGCGAAGATTCATTCTGGAACGGGTTAGTTTACAAAATAACCTTTGCTGCTGCCAGTCAAGATATTTTTGTATTTATTTCTTGCATGACGTATTTTGGGAAATGGTATCCATTTTCTGGTGCGTTGTTCCGTATATTATCACATTTTTGCGTGACGTTTTCAATGTGTGTGGAGCTGCATTATTTCAAGAACGAAGAAATGGCTCAAATGGCTCTGAGCACTATGGGTCTTAATATCTATGGTAATCAGTCCCCTAGAACTTAGAACTAATTAAACCTAAGTAACCTAAGGACAACACACAACACCCAGTCGTCACGAAAGAACGAACACAATGTTTTTTTACAGGAGCAGACGTTTGCCAGCAATTTCTAGTGCAGGAGATAAAAATTATTCAGGATCTTTCTCTCTCAACAGTTAGACGCACATTGTGAATGATAGACCGTGTCGTGTTACAGTTACACTTGATCTGATTGTATACAGATTCAGCATGACTCGACAGTTGGGCGCTCTTAATTGTGTGGATGTTGGTGCTGCCGGGGGGGGGGGGGGGGGGGGGTAAGCAGACCGTTTTTATTTGAATTAATGAGCTTTGTTGACGCCTCGCTAGAGACTGGGGGAACTCAAGTTGACACAGAGTTCATATGGGTGAGGAACCGTAATACAGCAAGAGTGCTACAGATGTGTCAGTGGTTTAACATTAACAACAGTTTCGTTTCTGCGTCCATAAACCTCAATGAAAAGCGGTTCACCATGAGGTAAGCTTTTTAAGGAGGGTTCTACCAACTTTGCGATATAATCATTTAAGTCAATCTCGCCAGTGTCTGAAATTTCCCGTCATAACGCTTAAAAGTACTCACTGAAGCAAGCGCAAATTTGTCGATACCAGAGCAGTGGCGGTGCAGATGAGCTCCCGAGGATTGGGAACTGGAGTTTCGCAGAAAACTATCCTAGACAGTTCTGCTGAGCATTACCCCCGTTTGAACTGGAAGTGTTGGATGCTCAATGCTTCTAGCAACATATCTTAAGGATCATCGCTGTAAAAGACGATATTTCTTTGGCGACTCATAAGATTTACGGGTGGGTAGTTAGGGTTTAACATTCCAGAGACATAGACAGACATAAACTAGCACGGATAGAAAGTCATGCGGAAAGTAGTAGTCACAAACCTTATCGAATGCTCTAACGTGCCATTAGCTTAAATTAATCTTGTGAAAAGTAGATGCCCCACAATGATTAAAATACGAGAATAATGGCTCAAATACTCCGACACTTCATTCGATAATTTATCAGCCAATGAGATACAACTGAAAACGTGACTCGGCCAACGACTATCATTTCCATTTCCTCAACACATATATCAATACCAACTCTGCAGAAGGTGCGGGAAAAAAGACTTGGAAATTTGTGGTAAGGTCTTATGGGACCAAACTGCTAAGGTCATCGGTCCCTAAGCTTACACACTACTTAATCTAACTTAAACTAACTTACGCTAAGGACAACACAAACACCCACACCCGAGGGAGGACTCGAACCTCCGACGGCGGAAGCAGCGCGGACCGCGACAAGGCACCCTAGACCGCTCCGGCTACCCCGCGCGGCTTACGGAAAAAGGTAGAAGAAGAACAAAAAGATATATTACTAACAAGAAAAATCAGGAAGTGTGCGTAGTACGTTTAAAGCTATCTCATCTGCATTCTTTATCGATTGTTATACGGCTGCCAGACATTTCGGTTGTAGTTAATCACAGAATTTTAGCTAAGCGCATGGTGAGTCAAGCCCTGTTTCAGTCCACTGTTCGTATTTTCTCCGTATTATCTAGAACCTTGTTCGTATTGGTTGGACTCTAAGTGGGAGACTGCATCTATCTAGTTGAATTCTATATTAGTCCCAAGTGTGCGACTGAAGCATACGTCACAAGACGTATAAATCACAACAGTTAAATAACTACAACTAAGTGAATGAGATACATACATAAATGGCACACATTTCTAATGCTATGTATGCAGATAAAATGTCGTTAAGTTTCGATTATCATTTAGAGCTAATATGCCACAGCAGGAATTGGAAACGAACAGGATTCGAGAAAGAGAAATTCTTTGATGAACAGAACAAGCGGGTAAACCAACTACTCACAGTCATTGTACAGGCTGCATCCAAAAAATAAAAGCGTGTCTTGTAAACCTTCTCTTCTTGTTCTCTGCTCTTCTCTGGTAATCGTGACATTGAGTGTGCTTAATCTAAATCACCATCGCCATTGACGATTTAAAACTGCACTCCCTTGTTTTCACAACTCAAAACATCGCTTCGTTTTGTGGTATTCACTTGTACTTAATTACTGCAGAAAACACATCGAATGTAAAACTCTGCACGAGAGTTATTAGATATATTAACGCTCCCTCAATCTCCAAATGATCAACGTCCTTTCCATCGGAATTTCGGTGGCCTTTTCTTCCCAGATGTTGAAATCAACTCTGATATCTACAATTTCTTCCAACCATGACACGCCTTGCACACCCCACTACATCTGAACTGAGGGTCCAACCCACCCTATCGATGCCGCCTGGCATACCGTACCCCTCATCGCCTAACACTGCTGTTGGCCCGTCCCCAATGTTGAATGTAAATATGTCGGAGCTAAGTGAGGTCGAACCTTGAGCAAGCTGGTGCTTTTATGATGGGTGATTCGTAGCCAAGGTAGCCGAACGGTTCTGCGTTTCAAGAGGCACCGTGTGTGAGATTTATACCGCTTACAGAAAAGCGGAAAAACATCATCCGCTAAGACATAACGTGGGCGAAAGTATGTGTTGAGTGATCATGACGGACAGACATTGTAAAGGAATGTGAAGAAAAAGAAAAGAACGACATTTGTAAAAGCCACTGCAGAACTAATTATCGCCCTCGCGAACCCTGCAGCACCAAAACAACACGAAGGTAGCCCCAGAAGCAGGGAACTGTACAGCGATCTGGAATTTCAAAGCCAGCTGCTGTGGCCGAGCGGTTCTAGGCGCTTCAGTCCGGAACCACGCGACTGCTACAGTCGCAAGTTCGAATCCTGTCTCGGGCATGGATGTGTGTGATGTACTTAGGTTAGTTAGGTTTAAGTAGTTCTAAGTTCTGGGGGACTGATGACCTCAGACGTTAAGCCCCATAGTGTTCAGATCCATTTTTTTTGGAATTTCTAAACAATTCTTCACTGATGCAAATGCCAATAACAGGAAAATACTGTACCGAAATCATAAAGCCAGAACCAAGGAGCAATGGGAGGAAATCATTTGCTCGGAGAGTTTTGTTTCAGTGTTTTCCAACTTCTCGCCGATTTTATATTCCACCAGTGACACATGGTGTGGGCTTTGTGATGATTTGGGTAACCATACCCTGGTATTCCATGTGCCCTATGGTTGCTTTGCAAGGTCGTATTGCTGGCAAGGATTATGTGGCTGATCAGGTCCACCCCATGGTACAATGTTTCTAACCTAGCTGCACGGTCATCAACAGTATTCTGTTCTTTCGAGAACAGTTACTGTCTTCATATATATAGTTAAAGGCTACACAGCCATTGACCTTCGTCTGTGCGAATGCGCACATGTTGCCCAAACGCTTACAGGAATCGCCAAAGCGTGCGCGAGTAATGAGTGGATGGGCAAATGTCTATAAGGTACATTGTAGAATTGTGGACAGTTGGGAATGTGAGTCACACGGGAAGCATGCAAGGGATAAGTCCCTGCAGTATCGCTATTCATCTGTGTCCTCGGTGGCTCAGATGGATAGAACGTCTGCCATGTAAGCAGGAGATCCCGGGTTCGAGTCCCAGTCGGGCCACACATTTGCAGCTGTCCACATCGAGGTATATCAACAACACCTGTCGGCAGCTGAGGGCTTCAGTTAGTCATCATTTTTTCCAGGGAAAAGCTGGACGGTCATCAACAGTATTCTGTTTTTTGTTCGAGAACAGTTACTGACTTCATATATATATATATATATATATATATATATGTCTAAAGCTATTCCGATAAATATGAATATAGCACCCATCCGTTTTCTCAAACCCTCATGTAACTATACATCTCTACTGAAACGAATAAGAACATGTTCAACATGGGTATGAACTATTGAAAGTCAAAAAGCTTTTGTTTTTTAGTGTAATGTATGTCTACTCTGCATTGCTGGAAGCTTTGGACCTAAATGAAACAAATATATGTCAGTAACTGTTGCTTTCTGAAAGTTTATGGGTGTTCTGATGCCTGACAGTTTCACGGAATTAGCTTTTGTGGTGAATAAGCTAGGAAGAATTTCACCGGAAACACGCTGAAGTTCCATAGTTCTGAAACCTCCTGGCAGATTAAAAGTGTGTGTCGGATCGAGATGCGAAGTCGGGACCTTTCTCTTTCGCGAGCAAGTGCCCTACTGACTGAACTACCCTAGCATGACTCACGACCCGTCCTCACAATTTTACTTCCGTCAGTACCTCGTCTTCTACCTTCCAAACTTCACAGAAGTTCTCCTGTGAAATTTGGAAGGTAGGAGACGAGATACTGGTGGAAGTGCAATTGTGAGGAGGGGTTGTGAATCATGTTTGGGTAGCGCAGATGGTAGAGCTCTTGCCCGCGAAAGGCAAAGGTCCCGAGTTCGAGTCTCGGTCCGACATACAGTTTTAATCAGCCAGGAAGTTTCAAATCAGCGCACGCTTCGCTGCAGAGTGTAAATTTCATTCTGGTTCCATAGTTCTGTAAATTTCCTTTGATGGAACTCGGAATCACGGCGATCTAATAGATGAAAGAACACATCTGACGCGGACAACGCCTCAAGAGTTTGCAGCGCTGTGTGGAGTTTGCAACAAGCTGAGGCTGGACTCGGCCGGTTTTCTCTGGCGGACGTTAAGCACGCGGCCGACAATTTGGACAGACGCTCCCACACGCAAGGCAGAAAGCCTGCGGGAACAAAGGTTACGCCGAGTAGGAGAAATGTAGTTTTATAAGTCCTTTAGATGGCAAATATGCCTTCTGCATCTACACATGCTCTACAAACCACTGAGGAGTGCATGGCAGACGGTACTAAATACTTAACCATATCTGTAATTATGAACATATGCAGACAACCTTGTGATGGATAGTACAACCACAGTTATGAGTAGTCCTCTTGGGTTTTAATAAACCGCTTCAGCTGTCCTTAATGGCTCTAAGCCCTATGGGACTTAACATCTGAGGTCATCAGTCCCCTAGACTTAGAACTACTTTAACCTAACGAATCTAAGGACATCACACACATCCACGCCCGAGGCAAGATTCGAACCTGCGACCGTAGCAGCAGCGCGGTTCCGGACTGAAGCGCCTTCAACCGCTCGACCACAGCGGCCGGCAGCTGTGCTTAATCCTTTATTTTATATTACTGGCGGTTTCATGGCACTAAGAGCCACATCTTCAGATGAATAGGTTAACTAAAACGTTAGAGCTAAAAAGCTCTGAACTTCGTACCCAGTATTAGACAGCACGTGGTCACGTCCTCTGCTCCGCGATTGCGTATAGACTGGAGAAGCGGTCCCATCTAACGTGTTCGACTGGAATCTATGCATCCAGCTGTTTTATTCGTTGACGTACCACCCTTTAGCAGTGTCTTATTTTAACAGACAACGAATGCTTCGTAGAAAGTTTCGAGCTCTCATGTCTTAGTTATATGTTAAAGAGTTGAAGCGGTTTATTAATACCAAAGATATGGGCATATGGTTCTGTTTTGAAGAAACACAAATTCTTCTCATTTAACACCTACGGAATTTGCTGAAGAGCTAACTTCGAAATTCCTGGAATGGAGCTGAGATATTCGTCTTGAGTCTACAACTCACTTCTGTCTGCGTTTCCTTTCTAATATATTACGAGGGGTGTTCAATAAGTACTGCAACACACTTTTTTGACGACCGATTTCGGTTTACAAAGTGCGGAATTTGTTGTGAAACACCGTGGAGTATTCCTACCTATAGTTTCATGTAGTTTCGATAGGTGGTAGCGCTATGCGTAGCCTTCAAGATGGCGTCTGTAACGGGGGTGACCTACAAGCAGATAGCTGTTATTGAGTTTCTTGTGATGGAAAATCAGAGCATCGTAGATATTCATAGGAACCTGCAGAATGTCTACGGAGACGTGGCAGTGAACATGACCACTGTAAGTCGTTGGGCGAGGCGTCTGTCATCCTCGAAACAAGGTCGCGCAAACCTGTCCGGCGGAGGTTCGAGTCCTCTCTCGGGCATGGGTGTGTGTGTTTGTCCTTAGGATAATTTAGGTTCAGTAGTGTGTAAGCTTAGGGACTGATGACCTTAGTAGTTAAGTCCCATAAGGTTTCACACACATTCGAACAAACCTGTCCGATCTCCAGCTTGCCAGCCACGCTACACTCAGGAAATTGAAGAAACGATTTCAGGATGTTCATAGACACAAAAATACATACGAATTTCTGAATTTCTCCTTCTCTACGACAACGTAAGGCCTCACACATGTCTGCGCACCTGAGAGAAGCTCACAAAACTTCATTGGACTGTTCTTTCTCATCCATCGTACAGTCCGGATCTGGCACGTTCCGATTTCCATCTGTTTGGCCCAATGAAGAATGCTCTTCGTGGGAAGCAGTACCTTGATGATCGGGAGGTTATTGATGCAACAAGACGTTGGCACCGACGTCCACCAGTAGAGTGGAGCCGTGCGGGCATGCAGGCTCTCCCATTAAGGTGCCTTAACGCCGCAAGGTTGGATGGAGATTATGTTAAAAATGGAGTTTTGTAGCCAAAAGAGTAGGGAATAACATTATGTATTGGAAACCTGAATAAAACCAAACTGCTTTCAGAAAAAATTGTTACATTACTTATTGAACGCTACTCTTAATTGAGGAAATATATGAAAAGTCCTGACAGATTAAAACTGTGTGCCGGACCGAGACTCGAACTCGGGACCTTTGCCTTTCGTGGGCAAGTGCTCTACCGCGAAAGGCAAAGGTCTCGAGTTCGAGTCTCGGTGCGGCACACAGTTTTAATCTGCCAGGAAGTTTCATATCAGCACACACTCCGCTGTCGAGTGAAAATCTCATTCTGGAGGAAATATATGTTTGCTCAAGATACAAATGTATTTCCATAATTATATATTTGGAAACAAACACGGAAAAAGTGCGCTTCAACCACAAGATGAGTACTACATGTTATGGTTTATCCCTGTTCCAACAGGGTACGGAGCACAGGAAGAATAAATACTTAAGTGCGTCTATGTGCGCTATCATTTAGTCTAATCTTGTCTTACATACACACGTCAATGATGCTTTTGCATCTCCCATATATGTCGTACAGGTACGACGCTATTATTACTGTTTCTGCACCGACAGTAAATTTACCCTTGACGTTGTTTATAAACATATACTCAGTTGTTATTCGACCATAACATTACTGCACCTGGGGATGAGGGCGCCTCTGTTGGCTCACCGTGAGCCGCCGCATAATTGAGGTTGATGGTAAATGCACAAGTGACCTGAAAGCATCGACAGTGCTATGCGTTTCCCTTAGACACCTCCGATTATTTAAAGTAACATCCCCGCGTATTTCCGATTACGACCAAGTGCAATAATAGCGTGGTTGAGTAGTACCATGAGCGTTACCTATGGTTAGAACGACGCGCTCCACTGAACTGCAGCATTTCAGTTGAAACTTAAGGACCAGTAGAGTTACATTAGGGCAGTCTGTGGAACAGTCGTGCCACGAAGCGAAGTCGTAACCACTGATCGGGTCTGCATGACCACGTGACGCGCAGAAGGCTTGTAAATCAGCGAAGTTGTTCGACGTGTGCCCCGGACTCAAAGTGATGTTGTGGGGACATGGAATCGGTTCCAATTGACAGGCGCTGTTGAGGACTTAGCTGCACAGCCCATTCACGGCGCACAGGCCGATCGATATCTACGGCTTTTGAGTCAAAGGAACCGTGGGCTGACCGCTCGAGAACTGAAGTCGGCATTTGAAGAGGCTACACGACATCGTGTATTGCATCAAATTGGAAGGAGACGATTACATGATTAGAATATCAATTTCCGATGACCAAGGTGAACGCCACGTCGTATATCATATCACCATGGGCTCCGTTACAGATGGGCAAACAACTGTGCAAAATGGACTCCTGAAGATTGGCGTCGGGTGCTGTTTACGAACAAGACTCGGATCTGTTTGTGCCCTGATAATCGCAGACAACGTGTTTGAAGACAACCCGGTAATATCGAACGCCTCTTGCACTGTGTTCCACATGTGGAAAAAGATGGTGGTGGAATGATGTTTTGCGGTGGCATTACATGAGGCAAACATAGATCTGTCACGGTTCTTGAGGCTCACGGTACAAGCACAAGAATCTGCAACCAATACTGGGACCTTATCGCCAACATTTTGGTGACAGTTTCGTCTTGATGGATGATAACTCGCATGCACGTTGTTCTGTTATCATGAGCACGTTCCTTCACCAGAATGAAGTGACCTGCCTCTCCCGCGGACATGAACACAATCCAAAATGTGTGTGATCGACTGAAACGAACTAGTTTTGAACGTCGACAACGACCACGTACTCTGCACCATTGAAGAGTGGGCCAATTTGGACAAGGGCTGGCTTGTTGATCTAATCGACGATATGTTACGATGGATTCAGGTACGCATCCGCGCAAGGGAACGTTTCATCACGTATTGTCGTTGCCCAGGAGTGCTGTGAGAAACCCTACACAGGAAACAGACGACTTTGTCGTTACACAAATGTATTTTTTTTTTTAAATTTCATGGTCTGGACACATTGCAGATGAATGTATACACACGCCACAGCGTCAGTTTTTTTTCTGTGCAATGAATTTCGAAATTAAGAGATGATACAAAACTTGTGTCGATACTAGCGCATCTGGCAATGCTTTGTAATGGCTAAATCTCTATAGGAATTGGATGAACGTCCTGATCTCCTTCTCCCCCTCTCTCTGTGCATAGCTCCTTCCTCTCTCTATCCATCTCCGGCTCCTCCATTTTCCAATCTATGTCCATTCCCCCCCACCCCCTCCACTCTCTGTCCATCCTTCCTTATCCGCTCTCTCTGACTTTGAGTCTCGTTTATTGTTATAGTAAATTCAGACTCCGTAGCAGTATTCAAACAATAAGCCGATAAGCCATAAATACGATTTCATTGTTTTCTGTGAAAACCGTCTCTGAGGAAGAAAACAAAACAGCTTATTGTTGTGCATACAATTTTTGTTTAAAAATATACATGCTAGAAACAATTTGCCTATGGGTTAAATGCTCTGCAATTTTAATTAAAACCGATTACGAGAAAGAAAACAAAATCACCCATTTTTACAGCAGAGCATAGCGCAACATTTTCTTTCTCGCCATCGGTTTTAACAGAAAAACTTAAAGTTGTTTAAAAAAAGTATGTAGTTCATTACTGTCTGAATGTTTATTACATTATCACTTAAAAATATGAAGTAATCAGGTCGAGAAGATCTAGAGATTTTTGCTAACACTGTATTATATATTGTAGCACCGAACATGTAAAAATTTGAAATAAATCAATCAAGAACTTTTCGAAATTTTTGGTAACGACATTTCTCCTTTATATATTACATTTATATTTATATATTAGATATATTAAAAATATATAGCCTATGACCGTCCGAACGTTCATTGCAGTATCGTGCAAACGACATATCGAGATTTTTTGTAACAGCGTTTCCCCTAGATCTTTCACATAATGCTAGTTCTTGTAACTTCGTAAGTAGGCATTCGCGGGATAAATGGCATCTATCTTCAAGCATGCTCTCCGGTGAATCATACAAACCTGTGACCATTTGGCACTGCCCTGTTAGTCCTGTACGGTATGGGTCACACACACGTGAGCAATATTCTAAGATGGGTAGCAAGTGTGTTTTGTATGCAGTCTGCGTTGTAGGCCACTCCATTTTCCCAGAATCCTGCCAGTGAACCCAACTCTGCAACCTCCTTTACGTACGACTGAGCGTATGCGTTCATTCCATTTTATATCCACTTCTCCGTAGCGAGACATTTTCATTTGATGTTTGGAGGATGACAATGGACAAGAAGATACAATACCAGTAGCTAGAAGGACTAGATAAAATAACAGAGAAGCTGCTGTCACCAGTTACGTCTCCAGTGTAGCGACGCGTCTCCCAATTTTGGCATTATGCAAATGAAATAAGGTTTTTGTTCTGGTCATCCTGGTCGATGTATCTCACTTACGTACTACGATTTGGTTAAGTTTTTATGATATGTCGAGAAGAATGTAATATTTCTAACATTTGGAAACTGAATACAAGAAATTGAAACCTGTCAGTAAACACGCCAAGAAAGCTGGTTATAATAATAGTAACAACTAAAATTAAAATCAGTTCAGTAATATTATGCGAATTCGGTACAGTAAAACTACACTAAGGAAAACACTGTTTGAACGTGATAAAAGGAAAAGTATTTGTATATAGGGGAGACCGTGAGAATTTAACGAGCGGGGCAAGATGTCTGATCACTTGGTTTAAGTTCATAATTAGAGGTAGCGTACGGGTGCTACAATAACTTCACAAGACGAGGCACTGCAAGCTCGTACAGTGGAGCCGCTGCCGCCAGTTCAGTTGATTGTAGTTACATTTCCTGGAGTGTTATGATTTTCAAAGACTTCAACATAAACTCCTTTGAAGTGTCAAGGTAGATATTTGATTATTCTTATCTATACATGACTGCTTAACGCAATATGCTTTTCACAGTCACAATTCATTCATATCCTATTCTTGTTAAATTCAAAGACTTCTTTATAAATTCAAAGACTTTCAATGTAGATAGCTTGGGGTAGGACGAATGAGGAAAGTTGAGGTCTTCGTAATGTATTAAGCACTGCTTATTGCAAAACATCCACAGTCGGTAACGCTGTTATTGGTTTTTAAACACGTAAGCACGAGTATCCCCATGCGGTTCTAGGCGCTACAGTCTGGAACCGAGCGACCGCTGCGGTCGCAGGTTCGAATCCTGCCTCGGGCATGGATGTGTGTGATGTCCTTAGGTTAATTAGGTTTAATTAGTTCTAAGTTCTAGGCGACTGATGACCTCAGAAGTTAAGTCACATAGTACTCGGAGCCATTTTGAACCACGAGTATTCTGCACCGAAAAACACACACCGTGTTCTGGTATCAAAACTGAAAATGATCGTAACCAGGCTGCAGCACCTGAAAGGTAATCCACAGTAGCTCATAATTAATCTCCTGATCAACAGCGGGTACAGAAAAATGAAGAATCAGTACCTTCGACAAGTTGTGCTCCCATCGCCCCGAAGCAGCGCCGAAATATTTTTGATTTCAAACCACTGTACGCCAAGTGCAAGTGTTTTAAAAAGGTCACCTATGAAATAGATGTTGGTTGATGACGAAACACACAAGATGAGACAAGAACGTTTAAAGTGACAGACGAAAACGTCCAAAAAAAGTGCAGTGTGGTGTCCAGCACGTGCTGATATCTGCGTTGGCCCTCCAGCAAGAATTGCCAAAATGACTGTGATTATACTAAATCAAAAACTATAAAACTAGGTAGAATAGAATAGAAGTTCGTTGTATTAATACACAGAAAGAAAATAAAATTTGAAAAGTGAATTAATTAAAAATGGTTCACTGTTAATATAGTCAAGTTGCCCCAGTTTCAACTACTTCCACGAAAGAAGTGCATACAAAACACTTGCGCGACCCATCCTAGGTGTTGTTCAAATCTGTGGGATCCATACCAAGTAGGAATGACTGAGGACACTAAACGTATATTAAGAATGGACGGTAGAGCGTCACAGAGATGCTGAAAGAACTGAATTGGCAGATCTTTGGAGATAAACGCAAACTATATCGTGAAAGCCTACTTAGAAAGTTTCTAGAATAAAGCTTCTCAGTCTAGGAATATACCACAGTCAGCAGCGTATCGCTCCTATTAAGATCGCAAAGACAAGATTAGACTAATTACAGCGTGCACAGAGGCGTTGAATATATTATTGTTCCATACGTGAATGGTACGTGAAAAAGCTCTAATAACTTGTACAATGTGCAGTACCCTCCACCATGCACTTCGTAGTGGTTTGCAGAGTATCGATGCAGACAGTAAAAGGGTTGTTGTTGTGGTCTTCATTCTTCGGAAGACTGGTTTCATGCATCTCTCCTCGCTACTCTATCCTGTGCAAGCCTCTTCATCTCCGAACAACAACTACAATCTACATCCTTCTTTCTGAACCTGTTTACTGTATTCATAAATTGGTCTTCTTCTACGATTTTTACCCCCCCCCCCCTCAACTTCCATACAGTACTAAACTAGTAGTCCCTTAACGTCTCAGAATGTGTCCTATCAACCGATCCCTTCTTTTAGTCAAATTGGACCACAAATTTCTTGTCTCTCCACCTCTGTTGAGTCCTTCCTCATTAGTTGCGTGATCTACCACCAGATCTTCAACATTCTTTTGTAACGCCACACTTCAAAAGCTTCTATTCTGTTCTTGTGTACCATTTATCTTGCATGTTTCACTTCCATACACGACTGCACTCCAGACAAAAAGAGTTAGAAAAAGGCTTCCTAACACTTAAATCTGTATTCGAAGTTAACAAATTTCTGTTCTTTGCAAACGCCTTTTCTTGCGTTGATAGTGTACATTTTATTTCATATCTACTACTGAGGCTGTATAACAATATTTCACAAGCTCTCATACTTTCTATACATGGAAGATCTCGAGAAAATAATATTAATTTTAATGCAGTCTTATTTAGTAAGAATTATAAAGGTCAAATATCTGCTTAAGTAAACAGGGAATGATAAGTTCCTATTTGCGTTTCCTTTAATAGTATGCTTTTCAAACTATAGAAACTATGTGCCATTCGAAATCAGATTTCTGATAAATACTTTTTTTGTAAAAATATATTCTTCCACCCTCCAACTCCCACCTCTTCTCCCCCCTCCTCTCTCTCTCTCTCTCTCTCTCTCTCTCTATCTTTCTTTCTCTTTCTATTACGGTATTACGGCTACGCCATAATATTGTCTTCAATACTTACATTTTTCAGTGCAAAGATTCTTCTGACATAGGTTATCCGCATTATTCCACTGTAATGCTAGCATAGTTCCTTAACTAACATTCCGTATTCCAAGAATACTATCTACTTTACACGCAGTCCTGGAAATAATACTGCACAAAAGGAGATGTGAGGATAAGTGAGAATTAGTTACAGTCCAATGCACAACATCGGACGATTCATGTATAGAGCTGAAGCGTCTTCCATGATTTTTTTAATAGCATTGTTTTGCTTTTTATGACTAATAAAACAAACCATAGAGCGACTAAAGCGGACCATATTGTTGAGGCAAAAAAAGAGACACTCGTGAAGCCTAACGAAAAATCTTCCACGTTTTCAACAGAACTATTTTTACCTTTTTAAGGCAGTAAAACTACCAATAACATACATTTCAACGAAGTCAAGGTAGGTGACGCCATGTCCACTATCGAGCCGAAAGCTTTAGAAACTAGCGTAGAAACTTCAATTACGACTGGATGTAGAGAATAGCTTAAAGCGTTAGTGATCTTCACGAGTGTGCTACACACCTCGACAGTAATATTAACTATGTTCATGGCAGGAGGCACTTTTTTCTGAAGGAGAAATTCGAGGGCCTGCAAGCATTCCCTACGTTGTAGTTCAAAGTTTTGTCGAAAACTAGAAAAAGGGCACTTGCTGAGATTCGACCAACATCGTAACGAACATGTGATAAGAGCTTCCGATTTAGGTCATCGGTGAGCGCTTGCAGAAGAGCGCCTACCGGCGTTACGTCACGCGCTTACGCGATATCGCCGCGCCTCGTAATCCTCGACTGCTCGTTATCTGCCGTCTGGTATCTATTATGCAACGCGCTTCCCCGTTTCTTACGTTCTTCCCACCGCTGTTACGTTTGAGTGGGAAACGTAGCGCACCATTATACGGTAGCTATAGAGTGACCTAACTAGAAGTCTCAAACAATTGCCCACACAATGTCTCCTCTATTCCGCACCAACAATGGAACTCTTAATGAAATTTGAGAAAACTATCTTTCATCAGAGAATTCACAGTATTGTACGGTAGGTAGCATCCTGTGACTGTCGTTCTCAGGAAACAAATGAGAAGTTAAGCAAATGCAAGCAATAGCGTTTTCGCTATCATTTGGTCCAGACGCGTTACTGATTTTGGTTTACTGGCAAACATGCCTATTCCAACCAGTTTAGGGGATATGAGGTCATAAAAACAGAGTAAAACTACGTACTTCATAGTAGAAGTAAGCTGTCTGGAAGCAAGAAATATTTTAATTTATAATACTTTTAACATAAAGGAGATTGTCCCTCTAACATTAAAGTGGTACAAATGCACACAAATGTGGTAGCAACAAAATTTTAGTTAGTAATTCCTTCCACGATTCTTTCTGCCATCTCAGCAAAATCAAAGAAAAGTACTTTTTTTGAACTTCAGGAAGACAATGAACTGACGCGTAAACTGTCTCATCTTAAAGGAATTGTGCTGATTCCGAAACTGGTCTTAGATTATCGGTTAGAACCATAATTCCAAAGTTATGGATAATTCAATATTGATATTAATATTTTCTTAATGTTAATACACTTAATGTATTTGGAATCCAGTTATACGTGTATAAAATCTTTTTCCTCTGACATTAGCTGATGACCTCCCGGTTTTGCTACTGCACAGCAGATTTCTTTGTCCATACAGGATAAATTTCTGTAATTACCGAGAAGAGTATCATAGGTCGCCCATGAAACTTATCATCTTGTAGTGATCTCTAGTTGTTATAGGTCCTCAATTTATGGTAGTAAAACATGAGATAATGGATTTATCTCGTTTCAACATCCGAAATATGGATTTCTCACAGAGATATGAAAATACAATTTCGGAAGGTTTGTTAGGCATCTGCTGAATCAGCAATGTTGTGTTGTTATTGAAACCAAGTTTTGTGTGTAACAAAAACAGCATTAACGTAATGTCAAGTTAGGTTAAATGAAAGAGTTTGTTGCAAGGTGTTGTGATCGGCTTTACTTTAGTAATCGATAATCGATTACTTAAATTATATCTCAAATCGAACACTATATCCGCTATACTGTTAGAGGATTCACAGACCACGAAGAACCTCCATTCTGTTAAAATTTAGCTATCCCAATGTTCTGAATCTCTTCAAAGTCGCTTATGTATTAGGATAATACTATGATTTTCTTATAACTGACTGGGCAGTGAATGACAAAAAATTAACTGAAGATACTTCACAGACAATTTTATTTCAAATGTCTTTGTATATATTCTACATGAAACTGCTTGAAAATTAATGGCTGTTGCAGAAAGTTATTGACAGATAACAATAAGAGATTAAGTGTAGACGATATTGATCTGTAAAGTTCTCGTGGCTTTATTTATTCTGCTCTGATTAGATCCTTGGCTCTGAGCACTATGGGACTGAACTTCTGAGGTCATCAGTCCCCTAGAACTTAGAACTGCTTAAACCTAACTAACCTAAGGACATCACACACATCCATGCCCGAGGCAGGATTCGAACCTGCGACCGTAGCGGTCGCGCGGTTCCAGACTGTAGCGCCTAGAACCGCTCGGCCACCCTGGCCGGCTATTAGATCCTTCAGGCCCTCTCTTACATTAAGCCAGTGTTTCACACATAAGTCATTTTTTAAATATTATAGATACCTAATAAATAACTATACTCTTAGTGTGACAAATAGTAATAAAATAGTATTAATGAAATTAAAATGACATGAACGTTTGCAGAGACAATGTGAATAAGGAGTACTAAGAATTAATAAAGTTAATATTAGTAGTATTTCTACCACTACTGGTGTTGCTGCTGCTGCTGTTATTAATAGTAATAGTAATATCAATAATAATAACAATAATAATAGGGGTACAAGAGTGAAATTTTCTCACATAGAGAGTTCTGAGTGAGGGAAATTTTTGTAGACTGCCCCAGCTAAGTCCGCTGGGAAATGAGGAAGATCTGGCTGGAAAGAAGGACGGAATGGGGTAACAAGTGTGTTCAGGGGCAAAGATAGACATTACCGTTGCTTCAGCGAACTAGTCATAGCTGTCTCTGGAAGCTGGAGATACTATTCACTTTTGTAACACAGTGCAGAAGGTTATTCGCTTCTTGTCTGACCTGCTAATTGCCCACGTCCCATTTCGACATCTACATCTACATCATACTCCGCAAGCCACCTGACGGTGTGTGGCGGACGGTACCTTGAGTACCTCTATCGGTTCTCCCTTCCATTCCAGTCTCGTATTGTTCGTGGAAAGAAGGATTGTCGGTATGCCTCCGTGTGGGCTTTAATCTCTCTGATTTTATCCTCACGGTCTCTTCGCGAAATATACGTAGGAGGGAGCAACATACTGCTTGACTCCTAGGTGAAGGTATGTTCTCAAAGCTTCAACAAAAGCCCGTACCGAGCGTCTCTCCTGCAGAGTATTCCACTGGAGTTTATCTATCATCTCCGTAACGCTTCCGCGATTACTACACTCTACACACTATACAAATACTTTCTGAGAAGACTTTATAACACTTAGATTTATATTCGATGTTAATGATTTTTTTCTTTAGAACGCTTTTCTTTCTTTTGCCAGTCTGCATATTACGCGATCCAGTCACATGTCACGACCATCGCCCGTGTTCAGCGTCAACGTTCGAATGGTTCAAATGGCTCTGAGCACTATGGGACTTAACATCTGAGGTCGTCAGTCCCCTAGAACTTAGAACAACTTAAACCTAACGAACCTAAGGACATCATACACATCAATGCCCGAGGCAGGATTCGAACCTGCGACCGTAGCGGTCACGCGGTTCCAGACTGAAGCGCCTAGAACCGCTCGGCCACACCGGCCGGCCAGCCCAGATGAACCAAGAGGCTACCAACAGCGTCGCTTTAACGACTGTTCAGCGATCGTTGCTGATTATGGGCTCCGGAGCAGGCACCTAATTCATGCACCCATGCTGACTGCTGTTCATCGGCGATGAAGGTTGCAATTTGCATGCCAGTACCGCAATTGGACGTCCACTGAGTGGCGACAGGTGGCGTTTTCAGAAGAATCACGTTTTATGCTCCAGCGCAGAGATGGCCACTTGCGTGTTTGGCCCTGCATCGAGCATCGGAAGGGTCCAGGAAGAAGGAGAGAGTTTTATGGTCTGGCGATTGTTTTCGAGGCATTCACTGGGTGATCTCGTCAATCTGTGAGGCATAATGGATCAACACTAGTATGAATCCATCCTTGGGGAAAATGTCTACCCCTACATGCATTTCGACTTTCCTCTTAACGATAGCATGTACCAGCAGTACAATGTAACATGTCACTCAGGTCGTAATGTACATACATGGTTCGAAGAGCAGCGTAAAGCCCTTTCCATAATACTCCTCGGATTTAAACCCAGTCGAGAATGTGTGGACCATCTCGAGAAGGCTGTTAACGTCATGCATCCTCAACCGAGAAACCTAGAGCAATTACCCGCGGAACTAGGGTAAGCACGGCCCCACATTTCTGTCCGTACCTTCCAGAACCTCATTCACTCTCTGTCTGTACGTCTCGCAGCGGTGCGCGCTGCAAAAGGTGGTAATTCAGACTACTCACAGGTGATCACATTAACCCTTTCGTGAGCCGTGGGAAATATGCTTCCCACTACAATGAACTCGCTCCTAGTCCCGTGGGAGTCACAGTTCCCACATCTGCACGGTGCTACCACCTAGTGAACAGTATAGGCTACTACTTCCAATCGGAAGTTTCCGCCGTTTTTGCAGTACCTTCGCGCAGAGGCACTGTATAGCTGAGTGTTGCTCTGTAGATGAGCCTTTCAGTGCTGTTGGAACGAGGAGAATTCCAGTATGAAACAAAAGGAGCCATTTCTGCAGCAAAATGGATGGATAACCGTCCAGTCACTTTCCTGTCCTCAATTCATGACCCGTGAGAAACAGCCACAGTGGAAAGGAAAAACAAGGATGGTACTAGTACAGAGATTTCTTGTCCTGAAGTTGTGGCATAATACAACAAAATAATGGGTGGTGTAGATAAGTTTGATCAATTACGAGAAAGGTATGCTATTGGCAGACGTTCTGTAAACTGGTGGCACAGAATATTTTATTTCCTGGTGGACGTTGCTGCAGTGAACAGTTTTATCCTGTGGAAAATAAGTAAAAGAGAAAGTGGACAGCATGATCAGTTCACATACAGGATCCATCTAGCCAGACAATTGATAGCTGGCCTCTCATCCCAAAAAAGGCGTGGACAAAAACCTGTCTTTCTGGCAAAAAGGGGTAAAGTACTTGAAGATTTTCATCATGTGGCTGTAGGAGAGCATCAACCCATTAAGGAGGAACCTACTGGACCTGCCGTCATTGTAGTATCAAAGCTGAGCACTCGCTGTGTTTGTACATATTGTCAAATATCAGTTTGCATAGACCCATGTTTCAGGAAATTTCATGGCAAGTAATTGTGAACAATCATTGTAACAAGAGAAGTAAATTTATCAAATAAATATGACATATATTGAAAATGTTGTTTCTTTTTCATTTAACTCCAAGGAAGGGCAGTGGGAAGAATACTTCCCACCTTGTTGTGTGACCTTACTTTCACAGTCGGAGCAAATTTGATATCCTGTATGATAAATATACCTATCTGTTAACTACTATCTGCTCTCTATTCATTAAAAAAACTGTTCAATAATTTTGCCCACGAAAAGGTTAATGTGACTGGACAGTATTTACTGAGGGAGATCATTCGAGAGTCTCGTTCCTGCTACTGACAAAGATTTCGAAAAAGAGAATCGGTAATGGAATGGGATAGAAGGATTTCGCTCTGATGGGAACGACTGTTTCCGCTGTGTTGTACGGACAAGAGCGTTAATGGACATTGTACGTTGATAATACAGGAGAGGAGACAAGGTGTATCGCAATAACCGCAGACTGCCATTTGCCTTGCGCTCCACCTCGCGTATCTGAACAGCGACGTTTCCGACAGTAGTGGTATATCGCTGACGCTACGGTAATCTGTTCCTCCTTATCTAATCACATAAATTGAAAAGCTCTCACTTCAAACAGTTTGTCTTGATTTTTCATGACGTGGAGTGCCGAGTAAACGAGCGTAATTGATTCTGATTTGACAATAACAGTTCCCTTACATCTGTAATTATGCAACTAGCTTTCTTACAAGTTGATCAAAAGCGTCAAGAGTTACGTGTAATTACATTCAGAAAGCTGCGCGGAAGTTTCACAAAAGCCTAGTGTGGAGCTCTCCGAGAGGCGTTTTGGTCGCCCTAATAGAAATGAATTTTTTATTCGCGCTTCCTGGAAACATTCCCGTGAAGTATTGGTCCAATGCTTTAAGATAACTGTCTGATATATTGTGCATAACTGTTGTGTGTTATTGAAGAATACAGCGTTCTACTGACGTTGTTACACAGCAAGATATACCCATACGCAACCTTTCAACTTATGGGGAGGCTTACTATCTTTAGCCCGAAAAAAGCATGTTCTTTGAGAATTTGTTTCTCGGTATGTGTTATAGGTATCATCTCAAAATTTGATCAAAATGTTTATTTATATTTCCTCTACAAACTGGAATTTTTTTGAGTTGAAATGTCGAAGAGCAAAGGCGGAAATGCCGTCGGAACGAAACAAAATTTCGATGTAGACCTCCACGCACTGTATGTCACAGGTCAGCCGGCTCGTCTGAAATCAAAATTGAGTTGACGTTAGCGAATTATATAAGATTCTTTGGGAGTTGTACCTCGCTTAAGTTATTTGGACCATAGGAAACAAAATGGCGGCCATATGAAAAAAATAGGGTTTTTCATCTATTTTTCGACTTCTTCGGCCAAGTAAAAATATTTATAGTTGATGGATCGGAATAAAAGTGATGCAACTCCTAGAAAACTTATTAGCTTCGTCGGAAGCAAAGAATCATTCCAATAGGTTCAATAGACTTGAAGTTACCAAACCACGTGATAAAAAAGTCGTTTTGAGAAAAACACGTTTGAAGTTTTGACTACATATAAATGCAATATTATGCAACTTAAGTTCAATCTGCTATTCCGAGTCCGTAAACTAGTCCTTCCTCTTCCTCATACAGGGCGTTCTGCTCGATCTGGGCCATCCTGCGCTGCTCCAGAACCGACAGTACGGCCGGTGACAAGCTGTTTACGGCCGCTTGAATCCGGTAGTCGTCCGAATGCTTGGCGAACTGCGTCGAATAGAGTCTCAGGGTGACGTCCATCGTTGTCATGGTCTTCAGAATTGCGGAATACCCTTCGTTGAAGCTGCTCACTGCCAGGAAAGTCGCAGTCTTCACACGAGAATGCTAATGCTTCGGGGCTAACTTCCAAACACACGCGTTCAAACTTTCATTTGAATTTTGTGTGTTTCCTCCCAAGCACCGGAACAATAACTCGTCCTCCGAAAGGGCCTCGTAGATCGGATGAATCACTTTTTGAACTTCTTTGGAGAGCGGCTGGTCGTGTTGATATTCGTCCAGAGGTCCGGCAGCCTCTGCAATGCGCCACTTGCACCAACTAGTTTCCCCGCCGTCGAACACTTGTGGAAATACGTTGCCCAAATTGCCTTCTTCATCTGTTCCACCGAAATGGAATGCCGTCGGATTGCCAAGCCGTAGTACGTCGTAAGCTCCTTGATCGCTTTATCAGTTTTAGTCATGCGCAAGCACATAGAATAATTTTTCGCTGCTACAAAGTAGAAATTCCAGAAAAATACTGGTGCGTGACAAAGGCCGATTTCAGGCAGGTGCATTTTTTTGTTCAACCGCGAATAACAAACATTTCCGTTCCATATTCGGAAAAACCGTTTCAGGGGTGGATTCGAAACACATTTATGGATCCAAAAATGGAATTTAAAAAAAACGATTTTTTGAACTAAAAGTTTACTTCCGCCCTCGCTAACTGATGCATGTGTGCATAAAAAACTTAAAATTTTATTAAGTGATTTTAATTTAGGAAAGCAATTGAAACGTAAATTTTCAGTGGGTAAAGCCGGCCGCTGGTGGCCGAGCGGTTCTGGGCGCTTCAGTCTGGAACCGCGCGACCGCTACGGTCACAGGTTCGAATCCTGCCTCGCGCATGGATGTGTGTGATGTCCTTAGGTTAGTTAGGTTAAGTAGTTCTAAGTTCTAGGGGACTGATGACCTGAGATGTTAAGTCCCATAGTGCTCAGAGCCATTTTTTTTTTCAGTGGGTAAGGAAAGAAGAGTGGGAGGAATCATATACTGGTGTTCAAAACTTAAGGACGAAAATAACTTTCGCTTTACGTGTCTCTGTCAAGTAACATAGCTCAATGAAGCCTGATCTATACATAGGAAGAAGTGCTATAGTGTCGTACAAAAGATAACAGATGTAAATACGCAATTAGGCGAACAGAAGTAACATTTATATTTACGGACAATTTTTAAACCGAAGTCACCGCGATCTGAACATGAGAAACAGCTGGGCATGGTGGTTCATACGGTGTGTGATCACCATGGACTGCAGTGCATGCTCCGGCCGTTGTGGTCGAGCGGTTCTTGGCTCTTCAGTCCGGAACCGCACTGCTGCTATGCTCGCAGGATCAAATCCTGCCTCGGGCATGGGTGTGTGTGATGTCCTTAGGTTAGTTAGGTTTAAGTAGTTCTAAGGTAGATACCATACAAAGTTATTGGAAGGATTCTCAGGAGGTGTAGTCCACCCGTAGAAAAGGTAGCTTACAAAACCATCGTTCGACCAATACTTGAATACTGCTTGTCCGTCTGGGATACGTAGAAAATAAGATTGATAAAGGACATAGAGAACAGCCAGACAAGAGCAGCGCGTTCCATTGCAGGTTCATTTAGCAAGTGCGAAAGCGTCACGGAGATGCTCAGCCAACGTTAGTGACAGATGCCACAAGAAAGGCATTGAGCATCACAGTGTGATGTACTGTTAAAATTCCGAGAGCATACGTTCTTAGGACTGTCAACCAATCTGTTGCGTCCTCCACGTAAATCTCACGAAAAGACTATGAAGGTAATCTGAGTAAGATTCTGGCTCATACGGATACTTACTAACAATCGCTCTTCCCGTGAACCATTCGAGTCTGGAACAAGAGATGGAAGAAGTGACAGTGGTACACAGTATCGACCTCCACAGTCCGCAAGGTGGCTTGTGGACTAAAGATGTAGATGTCAATTTTGGTAGACGACAGATTTAGGAAAAACAAGGAATTATACACCGTATTTTTAGATTTGGAGATGGATTCAGAGTAGTGGAATGGAACGAAATATTTTACGCTTAAGCAGTGTTGTAATATCTACAGGAATGTAACGATAAACCAGTCTCATTATGAGAAACATACGGCGGTAGTCAACTAAGATGCTATGACACAGGAGGTCGAATTCAGGAAACAAGTAATCCAGGGTTATTCTCTGTCACCACTTGTATTTAAATTATGTGTTAGAGAGGTAATGAAAGAAGTAAAGCGCTATTTAATGGGAGATTGTTTGACCCACACAGGAAATCAGCACGATTCGGCGAGGACATAGCAGTGATTGCCATTAGCGAACAGGAACAGAGTCGGCTTCTTAATGAAATGGAACGTGTGCTAGCAGATGGCTACAATATGCATAGAAACAAAAGGAAAACTAAGCCAATGTTGCACGTTGCAGGTAGGCATGCTGGGAAGGATAAAAGTTGGACTTGGACTAACCACACTTGAAGAGGTGTACCAGTTATGCCACCTTGGAAGTACAAGGGAAATTCAAAATGTGAGCGACACATTATTACGGTAAACCAAGTAAGTATTCTAATTCTTCATGCTTTCCCGGCGATCTTTTGACATCTTGGATATTCGGGAGTCCAGCCGGATGTTGGCGTCGTTCTCACACGATATTTCAACAGCACGGCTGGTTGTTGGAGCGCGGACGGCAGTCGGAACATCCGCGGCTGGAGGGGTCCATTGAAGACGAGTCTGGCGGGCGCGGACCACAGACGGAACACTCGACTCGGCGCGGACCTATCTGGCCTTCCAGGCATAAATACTGGAATCGATCGACCCAAGGACCAGTCTCAGGTACCATCTGAAGAAGACAGCGAGGCACGCTGTTGAAATATCGTGCAAGAACGACGCGAACATCTGGCTGGATTCTCTAATATCCAAGATGTCAAGTAACTGTTGTTGAGAGACACACTACACATCGGAGTGACACGGATATATGACACTATTTTTCAACATAGCCACCAAGTCTCTGTAAACAACGGTCGCTTCTACCAGTCGTTTAGTTGCTCGACGATAGAGACTCGCTTCTTGGTCACGGAGCCATTCGAGAACCACTGTGTGAATGTTCTCTTCGTTGGAAAGTCTTTTTCCTACATATGTTCTTTCAGGTTTCCTAACAGACGGAAATCGCGTGGTGCAAGATCTGAACTTCGCGATCAGCTTCACGCACGTCTGTGTGGCCTTGGTCAAATTATCGGCACCCTTTATCTACGGATGGACGCGACGTTGCATTCGGTACATATACAGTCAGAATGTCAAATCAATCTGTATGCAATTTAGAAGTTTTGCCCACAAAATCATACTGTCGCGAGTAGTTCAAGTTTGGAGTATATTTCTGGTTGCAGCGCCTTTTCAATCGCACACTGTGATGCACCTGGTACCCGTACCATGATAGAACTGCCTCTGCAGGTGACATGAGACATGTAAACTCTTCTGACCAAACACCTCTCTTGTTGCACAATGGTCTTAGCGTGGTACGACATGTGTCACTTCCCTCCTGAACTCCGTACGTAGAATTTTTAAACAAGGAAGATGCAAGACAGACGTAGCAGCAGGGATTTCAAAAGGCTTATGGGCTTTCTGTAAAAAGAAACAGCTTTTAACAATAAACTTTTTTGCATCACAGCTGTCTATGGGTGTGAAACAGGCACTACGAAAAAAACTAAACAAATAGAAGCTTTTGAGGCGTCGTGTTATAGGAGAGTGTTTAAAATTAGTTGTAGAGGTCGAGTAAGGAATAAAGAGGTTCTACAACGAAAAACTACCTTAGAAGGGACACATGAATTGAAGAGCTTGAGTGCTTGCGGACAAATTATAATATGAGTTCACTGAATTTTTGTCGAAAGGGAGTTGGAAGTAAATAATTCCAGGGACAAGCCGAGATACGTGGATGGAAGGCAGATCGTGTGTATTGTGAGATGCTGCCATTATCATGAAATGATGAGAATAGCTGGCAAGTGTGAAGACTGAATGATTGAATTAAACTAAAGTTAATGTTAGTGATCAAAACAACAAACATATTGTGTACAACAAAGTCATTTGCTCTGAAGAACTTAATTACTTGGAGTATGGCAAGAGGAGCAACTGATAGTGTCATTCTTGAAGGAACCATCACGGCATTTGCCTGACATTATTTATCCGACACATACGAAACAACCCAAATAGGAAGTTGTATTTAACTTCAAATTGTTACGAGACATTGTTGCTCTGCGCACAGTGTTTTTACGCACAGTTACAGAACAATAGATTAGAGTAAAAATGTTAACTTCTGCTGTGTCTTAACCGCCAATGCAATGTTTACCTCCCAGAAAAGAAAACGCAGTATACTTGTTTGAAAGCACCAAACAGAAACCACGCTTGGCACGGAATAAAGCAGACTGCTTTCGCTGCACGCACCGAAGGTCTGGGCGCGCTGCTCCGAAACGCAGCAGCTGGCGCTACACATGCGTCCGTGTACAAATACTCGTACCCTGCGTATCGCTGATGAATGCTACTTGTTTATGCCAATGACAGTTGTTGCCGCTCCCTTCGCGTGCGGCACCGGAAACAAGCCGCGTCTGCGCACTGCAGCGTACTGTACAACTTATCACGCTCTGAAGTGACATATGAAATGCTTTTACAACATTGGGAAATTCATCTGAACAGAAAACAGCTACAGCTGGAAGGTGTTCATTCAGCAGTCTTTGTGACTAATACATGGAATTGGCACACTGGTTACAAGGAGTAAAATCATGGACTACTCCATAAGTGAAATTTTTATGTTTCAAGAGGGTGACAGGATGGTCATGCGTTTAGAAAAAATAATATATTTGGCACAGGTCGGGAGAGAGATCAGCAGTTTACGTTAGCGTAGTTTCCAGGCAATGGTTGGCGCAGCAGAAAGTGTAGAGAACGGTAATCTGAAGGTTGTATAATAGCATCCCTACCCGAAAACTATTTTTTCGACTTTTACGTTACTTACATTGCAACTAAACTGAAATAATGCCCACATATTATATTTATTAATATTTAACAGATATGAAAAGAAAAGGTAAAGGAAAATTTGGGATTGCAAAGAAATTTAGAGGAAATGATTGCAAGGAATACACAAGATCTTCGTGTATAAAATGGTTCAAATGGATCTGAGCACTATGGGACTTAACATCTGAGGTCATCAGTCCCCTAGAAGTTAGAACTACTTAAACCTAACTGACACAAGGACATCATATACTTCCATACCCGAGGCAGGATTCGAACCTGCGACCGTAGCAGTCGCGCGGTTCCGGACTGGAGCGCCTAGAACCGCTCGGCCACCACGACCGACCTCTTCGTGTATAAAATTGGATATTTTTATTATTTAACAGTTCATGATTTGCGTATTCTGGGGTAATAGTCATCGTAAAAACAAGGGAATCAGTAATTTTCCAGGCATCTTGCACACATTACAAACGCCGCATTTTTACATTTACATGTTTGTTTTAAATTTTCTATACAAAAAATAAGTAAATAAACCAGATTGGTTTACATTCATAAAAGTTTGCCCCTCATTGCACAGTTTGGCAGTGAACCACGTGTAACACCTGTAACACATTTCGTCACTGACGACACTGTGATGTACAGAGGCATTTATTTCGACGCAGTGTTCTTGTGATTTGATTTCTTTTACTCTGTGGACGAGATAAGACAAGCTTTGAAGCTGTTAAATCAAATTATTTACCTGACGATAAAAAGTAGCCATCGCAGGGTTGCACTAACGGTGTGCATTTGGGGAGAATCTCTTTAATACCGCATGATGGCAGTCCTTCTTCATCTTGAAAAATCTCATCGTATAACTGTGGATTTGTTTGCCCTCCCCATGAGTCGATTAACGGAAGAAATTTGTTCTCCTGCTAACAGCTTTTCGTCGCATCAAGTACAATATAATGAGCAGTACACTTATAAAATGTAACAGACCAACTAAGGAGACTGCCTACACTACGCTTGTCCGTCCTCTTTTAGAATACTGCTCCGCGGTATGGGATCCTTATCAGATAGGAGTGACGGAGTACATCGGAAAAGTTCAAAGAAAAGCAGCATGTTTTGTATTATCGCGAAATATGGGAGAGAGTGTCACAGAAATGATACGGGATTTGGGCTGTCAATCATTAAAAGAAAGGTGATTTTCGTTGCGACGGAGTCTTCTCACGAAATTCCAATCACCAAATTCCTCCTCCGAATGTGAAAATATTTTGTTGACACCAACCTACATAGGGAGGGAACGATCACCATGATAAAATAAGAGAAATCAGAGCTCGTACGGAAAGATGTAGGTGTTCATTCTTTCCACGCGCTACACGAGATTGGAATAATAGAGAATTGTGAAGGTGGTTCGATGAACCATCTGCCAGGCACTTGAATCTGATTTGCAGCGTATCGATGTAGATGTAGATGTAGATTATCTTGTTTTATTTGCAATGTAAGTAACGTAAAAATTGAAAATGAGAAAAAAAGAAGCGTAGGACACGATCCCTCGATCCTCGGGTCACCATTCTGTAATCATTCCGCTGCGCAAACTGCTGCCCGGAAACTACGCTAGCACAAGTGGCTCATGCACCGCCCGACCACCACAAAAAGTGCTTTTTCTTTCCTAAACGCCTGGCCATATGGAGTTTCCACTTCTGTCACTGGCCAAGTTGAGAATTAACTTAAATGTTGTAAATGTTGACGAAATCGATGAAGACGAGTAATCGCGGTCCTTTAGCTAGTAAATTCCATAGCAGTTTGATTGCGCAAGCTCTTTGACTGGAAACCTGACACGATTAGAAACGATTTAAATACGAAGGCTGTAGGTTGAAATCTATGAATATTGTTTACCGGTGCTTTTCATGGTTTAAACCAAATTTCGTGGCGAAACTTTCTATCATCTTTAAACGCTGTACAGACCCACGTCCGAACCGGGGTCCTTGTCCTTCACGCAGCTACAATAGAGCATAGGCAGTGGCCGATAGTAACTTTGACTCGGTGGTGGTGGTGGTGGTGGTATGCATCTAGGGCCCTCAATGGCGTACTGCTTTGAGTCAGTGGGGAGGGAATTACCATTGAAAGGCCACTCTTATTCGACAGTGCGAAATTTGAAAAGACATCTTTCCGTTGCAGAAACACGACAACCAACTTTCGTTTATGTCGCACAACACCTCCTTGGTGTTGCGACTTTTTTCCGGGCACCGCATATTCAGTCATTTTCTGGTATAACACCGTTAAGTATGCAACATTTTCATCACTGACATGTAATTTCCTACGGTATCATACGTATTAAATAGTAATATGCATATACAACACGAGGGATTTGCTATGTGATTGTCCAACAGAGAAGCACATATCATTCGTTTTGATGGATAACTAAAACTGTTCAGTGGCGGCTTATATATACTGATAATTACTTCGTTCGCTACTTTGCGTTAGTGAAGTGACTTACTCGACAACTAGTACTGTCAGCCATACGGTGTTAGTGATTTCACAGAGCTGCGTCGCGGGTTCCTCGTGTGGGGTAAATTTACATGTTCTTTAATCTTACGTGCTGTCAGTTCAGCGTACTCTTGGTTTCAAAACATGAACACATGAGTTAAAACGGTTTTTATCTAGACTGGGTTGCAGTTTTAGAATTTAGAATAGTGTGTAATTTCACTTTATATGTGACCTCTCATAAAAAATATGGCAAAAGATCTCCTTTGCTCTACAACAGAAGTGTGTAACACAGCCTCAGATAATTTACTGCCCTCGGAATATTTGACTACACACGAGAGTTAAAGCAGTTGCAATTAAAGGCAGACACTTGTGCTAACAGTGTCACATGTCTATGAAAAGACAAAATCTGTGTGACGTAATTAAAAGGAGAAAGGACCACAATAAAATGAGTGATGTATCATTGAATCAAAACTACGGTAGTTCCAAGTTCGCTCATTGATATTCTAGAAGCAATGCGGATAGTTTTTGAGTTAACATCTGCACGCACGTGTCATTGCATGATTAACCTCGGTCGTCCCACATAAGAAAAGTTACAAATGCAAATGAGCGTAGAGGGCCAGTATATAACGCAAAGCTTAGCAACTGATCGTACTAATAACGTGCTTTGTCTTGTAAATATTTTAATTACCAGAATCGAATCAGAACATCAGACCTCAAATCAGTCTCTCTCTCTCTCTCTCTCTCTCTCTCTCTGTCTCTCTGTCTCTCTGTCTCTGTCTCTCTGTCTCTCTCTCTCTCTCTCTCTCTCTCTCTCTCTCTCTCACACACACACACACACACACACACACACACACACACACACACACTCTATTTGGGTGCTATATCGGGATGTAAATCACGAAACCTTCTATATAAACTAAAGCCCTCTGCTGTGGCGGCTGGTCCCGGCGGAGGTTCGAGTCCTCCCTCGGGCATGGGTGTGTGTGTTTGTCCTTAGGATAATTTAGGTTAAGTAGTGTGTAAGCTTAGGGATTGGTGACCTTGGCAGTAAAGTCCCATAAGATTTCACACACATTTGAACATTTTCCTCCGCTGCGTCTGTCTGTAGGTGAACAGTTATCTCAGGAACTTCTTTAAGGATTTTGATACGGTTTTCATTAATAGACAGACTGATTCACGAGGAAGATTTGTGTATATAATCTATTACCGATGTGCCAGGCATGTCCTCCGATCGTAGATACGAAGTACTACCCTCCGAAGTCGTGGCAGATTGTTAGCGTTTTACACTTGATTTACTTCTACAGTGTGGATTCTTATACGATTCCTACAAAGACCATGGATACATAGGTGATCCATCATGTGATGAGTAATGAATACTAACTGGACTGCCTTTGTTGTCAACTTTTTTGATTTACTAACAGGGTACAAATATAAGGACTTCTTGCATTTAGTAACATATTTCTATGTCGCCAAGTAATCTAGTTTATTCTTCACATGCAACAAAATAGCCAGAAAAAGGTTTCCAATACTATCTTTGAAGGCTCTTCGAAACTCTGTAAAATGTCGCAGCAAAGATATCATTCTCCAAAGGTTGTGCATCAGGTTCTCATGTATCTGAAGAACCTAATTACAAGCAAATACTTCCCTCTCTTATTCAGGTGGAAAGAGGGACAGCCTTACCACAGTTCCGACCATTTTAATTACTACTGCACACGAGTACAACAAAAGCGGTGCTGGAACACATATGCTATCGTCGTAAGGTGAGGGCACATGCACTCTGTAATAAAGACGTAATGTTTTCCCGTCCTCCACAGTAAATGAACCATTCAGGTTCTGGAGCCAAACATTCATAGCTTGGGTGCAGCCGGTATGCCCTGAACAAGATTCTCGAAGTCGACCACATGTAAGAATGAAGTACCCATAGAAACGAAAAGCAATGTTGCCACAGCTAGCGAAAAAAGAGAACTTTTTGAATTGTGGATACTGTAATATACACTGAAGAGCGAAAGAAATTGGTACACCAGCCTAATACCGTGTAGGTCCCCGCGAGCACTCCCAAGTGCTGCAACACGGCGTGGCATGGACTCGACTAATGTCTGAAGTAGTGCTGGAGCGAAATGACACCATGAATACTGCAGTGCTGTCCACAAATCCGTAAGAGTACGAATGGGTGGAGATCTCTTGTGAATAGCACGTTGCATGGCACTCGAGATATGTTCAATAATGTTCATGTCTCGGGAGGGTGGTGACCAGCGGAACTTTTTAAACTCAGAAGAGTTTTTCCTGTGCCACTCTGTAGCTATCCTGGACGTATGGAGTGTCGCATTGTCCTGCTGGAATTGCCCAAGTCTGTCGGACTGCACAAGGGCAGGATGCTTACGTACGTGTCACCTGTCAGAGTCGTATCTAGACATATGAAGGGTCCGATATCATTCCAACTGCACACACCCTACAGAATTGCAGAGCCTCCACCAGCTTGAACAGTACCCTGCTGACAGGCAGAGTCCATGGAATCATGAGGTTGTCGCCATACCCGTACACGTCCATTCGCTCGAAACAATCTGAAACGAGACTCGTCCGACCAGGCAACATGTTTCCAGTCATCAACAATCCAGTGTCGGTGTTGACGGGCCCAGGCGAGGCGTAAACCCTTGTGTCGTGCAGTCATCAAGGGTACACGAGTGGATCATCGACTCCGAAAGCCCATATTGATTATGTTCCGTTGAATGGTTCTCTCGCTGACACTTGTTGATGGCCCAGCATTGAACTCTTCTGCATTTGTGAAACGTCTGCACTTCTGTCATGTTGAACGATTCTCTTCAGTCGTCGTTGATCCCGTTCTTGCAGTATCTTTTTCCAACCGCAGCGATGTCGGAGACTTGATGTTTTACCGGATTCCTGATATTCACGGTACATTCGTGAAATGGTCGTACGGGAAATCCCCACTTCATCACTACCTCGGAGATGCTGTGTCCTATCGCTCGTGTGCCGACTACAACACCACGTTCAAATTCACTTAAATCTTGATAACCTGCCAGGGTAGCAGCAGTAACCGATCTAGCAACTGCGCCAGACACTTGACGTCTTATACAGGCGTTGCCTACGGCAGCGCCGTATTCTCCCTGTTTACATACCTCTGTATTTGAAAACGCATGCCTATACCAGTTTCTTTGGCGCTTCAGTGTACGTTTCCCTACAAAGTAGATTAAATAACCTCTAGGATCTGTCCTAGTATTTGTGTATTTGTACTTTAGGCTCTTTTAGTCACAGATCTCGGCTTCTCCATTGTTTACACCATGATATCCGGAAAGAGCTAACCATTTTATGCTCTGTTGTAGTTTTGCCGAACATAGCTTAAAGATGACATTTCTTCTTAGTCTCTGCAGCAGTCACATTTGCTGTCATGTAAGCTGCACCCAGTGAAAATAGTTCCCAAAGAAGTTCGAGAGAAGGTGCATTAAGTCCAAATTTCGCAACTTGGCCGGCAGGTAGAAGAGCCGATGCTTTTTGCGTGATGTTTTAATTTGGGATAACTACTAATGAAGAGAAACGAAGATGCTCGAACAACTACTGCAATATCAAAATTTTTACAAATAGAAATGATCGCAATTTATTTTATCAAATCCCTGACACAATCACAAAAGCTTTACTTGTGACCAGATTTTCAGAAATTTCACTCGAAATCCTGAAAGCCAAGTTACAAAACGGAGCTGAAATATCACAATTCTTCGACTTGACGAAGGCTACTAAACATAAATTAAAATATGGTCCATACCCGTGGGTCAGCTCATGGTACATGTAAAGCAAGTAAGATACTTTGTCATTATAACCAATAGGTCATGAGTATGAACATATAGAGGGGACATAAGCTGTACATAGCTTCTGCTCCAACTTCTAGAACCATATGCGCGCATTCTCTGTATGTGTCTTCAAAACATGAAAACAGTCTCGTTCATAATCGTGAATATTACCAAGTATAAGATATATGATCATTATAAAATTTTATATGAGGTAAGAAATACTTCAGAAGGATGTAATTTGCGTAATAACAAACAATCCATTTTAACGTGATAATGTACAACGTGATCTTTCATATATGGACAGCGTTTACTTCATAAAAGAAGGAAAATAAGGATTTCATCTTTAAACCACTAGGATCAGTGCTATTTGCAAATGTAAGAGTGCTAGTCGTAGAATGTTATGTCGACTACTTGAGGCGCTCTTCTCCCCGTAGCAGGAAGTTTACGTAGCTGGTTAGTTGCAGGGAAGCACAGCACCTCACTGTGGCCACCAGCCGACTCTATCAGAAATGAATCGCACCACTTGGCTGTGCTCAGCAGATCATCATAAACGTTAAAAAAGGGTGTTAGTAGTAAATTCATTTTGGTCATTAGGCAGTCTTTCAGGCTGATTTCTTTTTGCAGCGTAGATCTCCAGTTATAACCGTTCTTTGGTGTGAGCTATGATAAGTTCCTTCTTATCAAATACCAATATAATGCAATTTTGTTTCTCCACTTTGATGCTCGTTTGAACTAAGAACCTTCCGATATTTGGTCATAAACATTCCTCGGCAATACGTCGATTTCTTTTTTGATCAGCGCAGAATCACAGTCCTGTTTACTTTCCTTCTCTTTAGGATATATGGGTACTCTTAATCAAACCCACGTGGCTGACAGTGGATGGTCTTTGACACTTCCATATCGAACCTATAATCACACAAACACAAAAGACGGACGAACTGAACACTACGAAAATTAGAGTCGAACAAAGGGTAGTTGTTCAAGCGGACATCCACTGGGATGAATTGGGAGCGTCGAAGGGAAGATAGATGGTGACAACCCGTCCCGTCGGAGGTTCGAGTCCTCCCTCGGGGATGGGTGTGTGTGTTGTTCTTAGCATAAGTTACTTTAAGAAGTTGTGTAAGTGTAGGGACCGATGACCTCAGTAGTTTGGTCCCTTAGCAACTCGCACACACACACTTTTAGATGGTGACACATAGATAGCATTCCTGCGGACGAAGACTATCGGGATGCAAGTAGGACGTGACTTAGTGAGCAGGTAGTTTCTAGGAGTACTAAGTGCAAAGTTCACATATTTTTACATGCGTGCAGTTTTCATTATGCGTCACATTTATAGAAGTTATCAAAAAGAACCGTAAATATGTTAACCTACGATTACTGTTAGGTTCTTCAAATTCATGTCACCTGCTGGTCTCGTTAAGAAAAGTACAAACAAGGCATGTTGTTAATGTTTTATTGCGGACAGATTCGCCTATGGCCCTGATTTTCTTGACTACGACTTAATCCGCTGCTACAGAGCGAATGCGCTCCCACATGCAGCGATCCGATGCGCGGCTGTGTGCATGCATTCTAGCAGCTAGTATAAGGTGGACCATTCGAATACTGATACTGGAGAGGTATCTCAGAGAGCACACGGAAGTTCGAGGACATCTCCAGCATTTTGATATATCAGAGTTCTGTGCACTCAGACAAGGACGACCAGTGTGGGGGGAGCAGAAAAGTTACGATCGCATCTTCTGTACCGATTCCTGATTCGAATAGATCTGCTGTGAGAAAAAAGTCTCCGAAATCAACCAAATTGTGGTAGAATCGCCCGAGATGGGGAGAAACATGTGGGTTCGACTTAATTCTTCCGATCATAAGTTGGAGTAACAAAAGAGTGCAGAACGAGCACTGTTTGCGTGGACCAAGTGTGGCACCACAATGTGCAGTGTTTGTTCTAACGGTTATCCCCAACCATGCCTAACCACTTTCGAGAACGCCAATAAGAATTATCTCAACGAGTTGGTAGTAAAAGTGTTCTGGAAAAAGGCAGGCCGATTTTTCTGAGGATTCCTTAAGTCTCTTTCGGTGAATGCTGAAAAGATTCCTTAAAAATAAAAAAAATGCCATGACTAATAACTTCTAACTGGCAACTTTCTGTCTCCCACAGCAAAATGTGTGTGTTCTCCGAGAATATCACCAATTTAACCTTTTTTATGCTTTATGACTCGCATATTTTTGTTTCGACTAAGTTATTTCACTTTCTTCTTTCCTTCTTTGCCCTTTCACATTTATCTACGGGGTCGGCCTTGTTACAGAACGGTTTTGGCAGTGTTAGTAGCAGTTCGTGACCGGATGCTCTTCTTGACGACGCCACTCCCTTCGGGAAGGAGTTTGTGTACCGCATCTGTCTAAGTCTGGTGTAATCTCGTATTCACGTGTGATAACGTTTTCTAAGTGTTTGCGTAGTGTGTATCCGAGGCGGCAGTCGCTAATCCGCGAGGCGGATTCGATCCTGGGCTGGATTGCCTCCCCGAGTCCTGTAACTTAGCTAAAGCGCTCTCAGCTATCTGGGCAGGTCATGTCATTTCACTGCATACTGTAATAAATGAAAATTATACTTTCTATACGTAAGTAGATGCGGAATTATTAGTGAAAGACGTGCTGCAATGTTGTTTGGAAACTTAACTATGATGCGAATACAACATCTGGTTAAAGTCCATAAGGCATTCCGTATCACACAACGAATTCCGTGCCTTTCTACACTTTCATCACTGATTCGTTAGGCAGTTAAGAGCTGTCGGGTTTTCTTACGGACGTAAGATAATGAAAGTTTCAATTATCACTTCGAAAAAATAAAGTTACGTAATTAACTTTTGTGTTTTTCCGGGTATATCTCATCAGCGGTGGTACACATTGAAATCTCGACGCCATCGTATCGCAGCATGCCACTAGAGGAGACAGAACAATGTGTCGCAGCTCACTGATAAAGTGAAGTATCGTGCGTTAATTCGTTTTCAACACCAGAGGAAATCTCGCGTTTATGCTGCGCCACTCCAGTGGGTTAAAGAAGTCATCTGAATTGACCTGACACAGCTGCAAGATTTCCGCTGCGGACAAAAAAAATCACAGTACGTATGTGCTGAGGGCCGATAGCATATATTGCACAAACACTGCCCGACAGAAGTAAAGCACTCAGAATGGAAGGAGCAAATGAAAGGGAACTTTACGGGTTGAGAGGGTGATTCCTATATCGAGTGAAATTGGTAAAGAACTTTGGCGTATGAGCCAACTTATCATAATTACTTTGCATCCTCTCTGGCCTGGATGTGTGCACTGATTCGATCTGGAAGAGTATTATGAAGCCGTTGTATTCTCATTTGTGGCACGCTGGCCCACAACTGTTGTAACTGGTCCTTGATGTCGTGGATACTGGCAATGGGGCGGAGTTGACGTCCGAACTGATATCACACATTTTCTACTGGGGGCAAATCTATGAATCTTTCTGACCCTGGGAGTACCTCAAGATCACCCAGACAGTTCATAGAAACACGTGCCATGCGTGGACGAATATTGTCCTGTTGAAAAATGACAACACGATACTCTTGCACGAGAGGTAACACATGACGAAGTAGGATGAACGTGATGCATCGTTGGGTTCTAGGCGCTACATTCTGGAACCACGCGACCGCTACGGTCGCAGGTTCGAATCCTGCCTCGGACATGGATGTGTGTGATGCCCTTAGGTTAGTTAGGTTTAAGTAGTTCTAAGTTCTAGGGGACTGATGACCTCAGAAGTTAAGTCCCATAGTGCTCAGAGCCATTTTTTTTTTTTTTGACGCACCGTTGTGTCGTCAGAATTTCCTCATTCAGTATTAGCAGTGATCTGAAGTCATACGGGATGGCTCTCTACACCATGAGTCCACGAGTAACACCGCTGTGCCTCTCCAAAACCTCGCAAGAAAGACATCTCTCCCCAGGTCACCGCCGTACTTGCTGACGATGGTCATTCAGAGCAGTGAATAAACCACAGCTAATCGGTGAACGCACTGCGACCACCATTCATGAACACTCGATACTTCCCAGTTACAGGACTGGTCCAAACGCAGCCGTTTGTCTTTTGACAGAAAAGGCAGCATATACCCATGTGCCTTTAATTCTCTACTCCGGCTGCTGCTAGTCCCCAACCAGTATTGCAGCGAGTCCACACGAATAATGCTGATGTACTCTGGTGGTCTTTCTACCTGTCAGAGAGAGTCGTATCTGTAATCATTTAAGTACTTGCTGATGGTGTGTACGTAGGTAAAATTACATTGACATCCGACCATGTGTTCTGGGTGCTTAACTTTTCTTTGCGGCTCTGTGCTTATTGTTATTGTGGACTTGTGCAGCTGCTGTAAGAGTGTGGAGCGTGCAGGAGTGAGCATGTTGTGGTGGTGTTTGCAGAAGATGGCGAGGAGGCGACGCGTCCGCGTGCCGGAGGCGGCGGCGGCGGCTCGTCGGGGCGCGGCCACAGCCCGTACCGTCCCCACGCGCCGCAGTCGCAGCCGCAGCCTCCGCCCCCGAGCCGTACCATCTCCTTTAACGACGGTAAGTCACGCCATACATTTTAGCACACCTTACAAGTACACCGCTGGACATCAAAATTGGAACACCGCGAACGATAGAAAATAATTCAGTTTTACTTATTGTGCGTAGACAGTAAAGGAGGAACAAAACGCCATTAAATTTGTAGTGGATCTGAGAGTATGCGGGCTGCGAAAGTTAGCGGACATTGGCGCTACCTGTGGCAGCAACAGTGGCTCTAAACAGGCTGAACGTCGAGTCGAACAGAGCTTGGATGACAGATACATGTGCGCCATTCCATGCTGCTGCAACTCTGTGCCAGAATCCAACTGTGTTGGTTGGCGAGTGGTGGCGTGTCAGTCTCTCGGCAACCTGCGGCCACACGTTTTCAGTGGACGAGAGATCTGGAGAACCTGTTGACCAGTGTATGAAGGTACGCCAGGCGTGTACAGGCAGCACGCTGTCTTTCGTTATTATGTAATAAGATAATGTCACGGACACTTGTGAGATAGGACACCGCCTCTGGTCTTGACACATCAGAAATGTAATGCCTGCTGTCCACATTACCAGCAATACTAATCAGAAGTACCTAATGGCACTCCATAACATCACGCAGCGTGCTGGACCCGTATGTCGATTACGAGTTCAATCTGACAATGTTTGATCTCCTCGAAGGCTTCACAAGTTGGTTCCTATGTCGTGTGCCCTACGCAGAACAGAGACACGTCAGAAAAGACGATATGGTGCCATTGCTGTTTCCATTGTTCTCGTTGGGCGAATGAATGTTGGCGCACTTCTCTCTGCTTCTCCTTCAAAGGCCGCCTTGCTGTCAGTCCGTGGTGCTCTAGATATCATCGCACTGTCCGTGTGGATACTTGCCATACTGTAAACTAGCTGATTTTCTGAAGGAAGATACGTGACATGCCTTTACAACCCTGCGAGTTCGAGTGAACATTGTCTGTACTCTCGGGTGCTAGTCGCGGACGGACAAGTGTAGTGTAGGCGGTCTCCTTAGTTAATGTAGATTAATTGAAGGTTGTGTACCAAAAAGGCGAAAATCATTACTCAGTCACGCACACAGTAATACTTCATGGAACTGAATAATATAAAGATTCTAAAAGCAGACAGTTACCTGCATTGTGTAGCGTCTACTATACCTCAAGAGCATTCGCACTAGCAAGAATGAGTTAATGTGTAAGCACCTGTGATTGCAAACCCTCTTAACAATAAACATCGCAACTGAAAGAGTTAACATAGCTTAAGACAAAAAAATAATCATTAGCTTCCCACAGTACTACAGACGCTGAGCAATATAACAAGCCTGGACAAAATACATAAACGTCCAATAATCACTGAAATAGTGTTCAAATATTTGACTCATATACAGGGTGGTCAAAAACAGTCTGAAACGCTTGTAACAGTGTTAAAGGAAAGTTCTGCTGACAATCAATTACTAAGCAAAAATTCGGTAGTTGTGCCGTTTCCGATTTAATTACCATTGACGTACCCGCGCGCACATTCAAGCAGCCAGCCAGATACAGTCAGTCATTTGTTCTCATAGCACAGATGATAGCGCAGGAGAATGTTCAGCCTCTGGCTCGGGTTCCATCCTTATTACCGTCCCATGTCCAGTTTATGTATCGCTCTCTTATTCGGCTTTAGCAAACAAAACGATGTGCACTTTTGGCAACACCGTCTCTGGTGGGCCTCTTGAACTTGCGCGGCAAAGGCATGATTCGCTAAAGTCAATGCTAATAACTAGGAAAAGGCACAAAATATCGAATTTCTTATTACAAATTATTTCTCAGCACAACACCCTTGCAAGCTTTCCAGGCTGCTTCTGACCGACATGTACCGAACTTGATGTAACGGGGTTCACTTTCTAGTTTGTTACGCATATCCTAGCACAAAAAACACTTCCTCTCTTGAATTTAATTACTACGTCCACCTTTTCTACTAATTACACCTTGAGAACAATATCGTAACAGTAAACCCTTTTCTGCTTAAGATTTCATTGAATGGTTTTGAGCCGTCCCTAGTGGTTCAACTCTGTACAACAGAACAAAAATTGTTGTCACACTATACTCCAAAGGAATCAAATCACATTCAATCGGGTTGCAGCTCCCGATGTCCTTAGAGAAGAGCTGATTCGTTCAGGGCGTGTCAGTATTGTCAAAGGTTATCAAGAACGTTGTTCTGCTGCACATCGCTCTGTAAAATTCAGTTTTCAACAGTAGTGAACGCGCCAACGGAAGCGGCGGTTTCATTGTTGCCCTTTATCCAACCTGATTCTTTACCGAGTTGATTCTGAGCGGTGAGCTGTCTGAAATGTTTTCCTCGGCCATCCATAAGAAAATCGCGTGGTTTCAATTGTTTCAAAGCTGTGCGTCGCGTTTGTGACCTTCATCGGAGAAGCGTCAAGAGAAAGCACGAAATTGGTGGGGCGGGGGAGGGGAGGGGTACGACGATTCCCTAACTTGCCTCGTGTGACATGTCAACGATGGCGTTGGGCACAACTGTGACATCATTAACCAATCTTACACCTCACATGAACTTCTTACCTCTGTCCTTAATTTCGAATGTGTCGACACCTTGACGCTTTAATAGCCGCCGAATCCGAGGGTGAGGCCGCAGGGCAACCGTTACAGAATATAGTTTTAGACACATTAGAACCAAATTTCGAACTTCTGCGACGCAGTAAATGAAAATGACAGGGTTTCAGAAAAGTGACCCTTTACTCTTTTGCGCAGTATACTTCATTCTCATGAGCTTTAGAGCTATTATCACGACGTGCGAGCTAAACTTTCTGCAATTTCTGCTAATTTCATTTCGACCACACTACGTAAGTGCATCTCACCTAATAGCTACATCCTTAGTTCCAGTTCTTAACAAGATCTACATTGTAGTCTCAATTCTTCCTGCATTGTGTCGACAGATTAGGTGCATCATCGTGACAACACAACCACAACAGCGTGATTCTCGCAGTTTGTTCGATGTTGCACATCTTATGCATGGATCGTTCACTTTTTCCATTTTACTTCTTTTTTCACAGTTCAGTATATCTTCTTCTTGTCTTCATGCCAGATTTGTGATCAGTTTTTGACGGGATATCTACTGGGCCACGTTAATACAAAATCTGAGGGGATGCAATGGGGAGTTTCCCTTGTAAGTATTTAGTCGAATTAACAACCTTTAGATGTGTGTGATTTATCTTGCAACCGAAATTTAGTGGATTTCTTCTAATACTCAAGCGGATGACTTCACACTTTACATTATTTAGAGTCGATTTTTTGCCAACCCTTGTCTGACTGATCTCCTATGCCTTCTCTACTGATCTCAAGCTGTTCGGAAAATTAAACTCTAATCATTATTCCTTTTTCTAAAAAATGGCACTTCTTATAGTAATTTCCATTGCAGTTTCTCTTCCTTAGTGTGTGTGTGGTGGGGGCAGGGGAGGGGGATTGTAGGAAAATGGCTAGAGGACCGTGGAAACCTCGTGGATGAGAAGTCATCGACAGGAAAACTGAAGACGACCTATTTAAAATGCAACACTGGTAGATCACTTTGAACAGGCGACAGGTTTAATATCCACATTTCTTAGAGACATCTGGTATTGCCAGTATAAATCTGTCGCCATCCAATTCAATTGAATGTCCAAATATTCGGCTTCCTCCGGCAGCATGCCTGTAAGGAGCAACTGAATATTAACTTCTTGTTGCTCGAGTGTCTCTCATACGATCACATTGAACATCAAAGTAGTTGGTAACAGAGTCGCATATGAGATGGTTAATATACACATTTCCTATTACTGGTATTACCAGTGTAAACCTGTCGTCATCCAAGTACATTTAATGTCCAAATATTCGACCTACTCGGGCAGCCTGTCTCTAAGAGTCAATTGCATCAAAACTTCTCGTTGTTCAAGTGTCTCTGATACCTGGTCAGAATAATAGCTAAGAAAAGAGCGATACTTCGGCAAACAACACATCGCAGTTTGCAATTCATAGGCAACAGGTTGCTAGTATTTTCGCACGTTTCCCTACGTTAATTTTGTCGCAGCTGGCGCAAGAGTTTTACGGTGGTTATGTTGTTCTCGACTCGTTTTATCTGCTAACAAGCTTGCAGTCCTACTTCACCGTTTTAACGGCGTCCTTTTTGCCAAGAGGAGGCGCTGTGGCACGAGTATTTGTCGGCGACGTACGTTTTATCTCCATTTTTCTCGGAAACCTACGGTGCCAACCTTGGACTTGGGAATGACATCTTTAATGCTTTGCGGCCGGCGCTCTTCGTTAGATGTAGCCCAGCAAACCAGTTCGCTCTTTTCCAACAGCACTAGTGCATTCGTTGCTTTGTTGCAGAGCACTTATATGTTACAACGTATTGTCTCTGTACGACAAATGAACGCTTTCCGAGTGTCGAACCTCTGAAATACTTGCATGGCAGCCCACTTGCTAGGTACGTGTATATCTGTTAACAGGCAAGTGCCAGCGAGCTAGCACAATGTTGATAAACATGTATCCACGGTCTTCTGATCGAGATATTCTGAATCTGGTTTTCGCCTCTTCAAAGTGAACGACGCCCGCTAGTCAATCTACATACATCTGTAAATTATAAGAAATATCTCCTAACTTGGCCAAAAATACTGTATTCAATTAGAAAAAATGCAGGTATCGAAGAAATAGAGAACAAGTTGCTAATAAGACGACTATGACATTATCTGGACCTTAGGAGGGTAGAAATTGCCACTACATGCTATTGAATTCCATATGCTACATTATACTTCCGTTCCCAGCAGTCTCCAACAATACCCAGTGATTCGCTGTATTCTTAAATACTCTGACGGAAATATAAAGTTACACCATGAAGCACCAATTCTATATTTATCAAGTAATTAAACAGAATTATTTTGATGCAGCATACATTTAACACGTTTAAAAGCACTCTTGAAGTAAACTGTGCATTGTATAACAAGCTGCTAGGTACGCTCGTTACTGCACGTTTCGGAAACGACTTGTTTCCGAGTTTAAGTTCTTTACATAGGAAAATGTTGTGGACTGGCTTAGGAGTGCAGAATGGAAAAAGAAATGTGTTTTAACGTCAGTCGACAGTACAGTCTTCACAGTAAGGGACGCTAGCTCAATTTGAGAAGACTGGCAAAGGGGATCATCTACAGTGTTTTTGAAGAAAACGCCGTCCTTACATTCGTCTGCAGTAATTTAGGAAAGCCGTGAAAAACCAAAATAAGATTGAATTGAAAGGGACTTTGTTAACTACAGTATGTCTTCAGTCGCAACTGTTGCACAACCTCTCACATTTGCCAATGTAACGTATCACATACTTTGTCATGAGACAAAGAAATACTCCTGTATCGGAAAAAAATTTGCACTAAATCAGATAGTTGATTTTCAGTAATTTAATGAGCAAATAGGAGTGACTCTGCTGTTAAATTTGGTAGTATCTAAAAGACCTACTGTGATGAAAACGGTTTGCGTTCCTTGATCCCAATTTTCGATTAACATTATCTTTATCTACGGTGGAGCCCGAATTCAGACTTCATACACCACGTATTGGTTAAATGAACTTCTCTAAATATTCTGAAGAAGCGTTACCGAAAGTGAGTACTTTTTCGATTTCGACAAGGACAGGCCGGCCGCTGTGACCGAGCGGTTCTAGGCACTTCAGTCCGGAACCACGCTGCTGCTACGGTCGCAGGTTCGAATCCTGCCTCGGGCATGGATGTGTGTGATGTCCTTAGGTTAGTTAGGTTTAAGTAGTTATAAGTGTAGGGGACTTTAATGGACCATAGCTAAGAAACATCCCGATTAAACCAGTTTTGAAATAAAAAAAACTGTATTAAAATCGGACCTTTATATATATACCGGGTGATGAAAAAGTCAGCATAAATTTGAAAACTTAATAAACCACGGAATAATGTAGATAGAGAGGTAAAAATTGACACACATGCTTGGAATTACATGGGATTTTATTAGAACCGAAGATAAAGAGATTTGTTATCGAAATGTGCCACTTAAACATTGTAGTGTAAAAGTGACTCAAGACGTTTAAGTGTGGTAGATTACGTGGTATAATATCGCGTGAAAACCGTAATATTTGCAAGTTGTAACTCTTTATGTGTGTGTTTATAAAATGAATGATCGCGGCAGACATGGAGTTCGGCGAGGCGTTTACTCTCAAAGGTAAGTCTGAGAAGATACCACAGGTTGAAGGCAGTTCATTTATTGCTTCTGTCGTCACGTCATACCTTGCTTCGAGTACTGGTGTACTTTATTTCATAGTGTGAGGTAGCAGTTGCATTGCTACGTTTCACTCATTAGATGCCCGTCTCTGGTGTTAAAATTTCCACTGACAGCTGGTACTACTTCATTCTGACGTTTATGTTGGTGTCATCACACACGAAGAACCAGCTCACACTTGACATGGGTGGAGAAGGAATTTCCTGTCTCCTTGCGGGAGGATACATGTTGGTATTCGCCAAGAGTTAATTACGGAATTCGCAAGAATAGGAAGTGGAAGACGATGATGTAATTGCAGCTCTTTGCGGCTCTAAAAGCACCGTCATTTTCTCAGTTCCTACCGGCTAGCAGCTTTATTCTAATACGTGTGGATCCCGTGAGTCATGCTGAAATACACGCTGGGTCGGAGAAGAACGAATAAATGAGTCAACCGCAGCCTAATGTAGCGAATATAGCGAAAACCCGAACCGACAAAATTTCGGAGATTATTCATAGATATTTTATGAGCATTATGTTATAAGGGACCCTTGGACCCCAGTGGGTCGTTTCATAGTAATTGCATTTCGTTTAATTTCTTACCCACATTTATCTTCGTAACTGTATTGAACTGCATAACAGCGCAGATACATCTGCACAGCAGCGTAAATATCGACAGTATGCGCTGTGAGTATTGTTTGGAAAGACACTTGTTCCATTTACTCACGTTACTTGTTCTTGACAACAGTAATGCACACTTTACTCTTCTCTCTCAAGCTAGAAGTTAGTACTGCTCTGGTCTATCCTACAGTAGTTTTTCCGGCAGTGTTGTATGTTAGTAGTGATACAGGGCTGAATTGATAGGTCTATTGACGATGAGTTGGCCTGTGCACGCCTCCTGTATGGATTCGAAAAGCGACACAGCGCTGTGCGGAGTTGTTATCACGATGGCTGTAACCACACCACAGTACTTTGGAACTATGCGCAGCATTTTGTGTTGCAGGTTGCGACGATACGAAACGGTTACTGCTGCGTAGTTGCTCTTCAAAACAGCAGTCCAAACGAGCAAACCAGTTGCGTCTTAACCTGCGGTTACTCGTACTTTAGATATCGTGGCTATGCACGCCTCTGTTTAAACAGAGTAGCTCGATGTGGTCATAGGGTCGAGCCGCGCACGTGTGCTTTCGTGGCAAGCAGCTAATTCGCTGCAAATAATAACGTTGAATAATGTTTACTCAAGAAAGGACATTTCAAACAAACGAGAAATGGTCCTACATTATTGAGTTAAATTTCAGATAGCAAATACCCAGCTCAAAACAGTTCAGAGTTCATCATGGTGATTAACAAATTAACACACACAAAGATTAGTAACTCATACTCTGTCTATTCTCAGTCCCATAACTCAAATGGAAAAATTTAGAGTCATACTATGGAGCACGTTCAGTGCTCTCGAAATGTAAGTCCCCTCAGAAGTTAAAGAATGGTAGCACCTGTTCAACATCCGGAGTCGAACACCTCCGCGACAGAATCAAGCACGTTACCGTAGGTGGCTCCACCATCTTCAAGAACTTGACATAAAGTGTCCAGAATCACTCCCTTGAGCTCTTTACTCGAAAAGTCCCAGTCTTCGTTTGACTCTCGTTGTGTTCAACTACTGTCTGCTTCTCCATCGGCTGAAGGCCGTCCCCATCAAAAATACATCATTCTTAAACTCTGAAGGCATGATTTCACTCAAAAAATACACCATTCTTAAACTCTGAAGGCATGATTTCACTCAACAAGAACATTCTGCGTAGTATATTACAACAATATTTAAATACAGAAATGTTATTAACATTCTGTCACACTCAGATAATTTATAATAATTGTAAGTGAGAGTTGGTTCATAAATAAATAAGCCAGCATACTTGCGCTAATGCGCTCATGTTTAATGACAATCAATTATCGTTAAATATTTAAACAAATATTAATGCCTACCTGACAGAAGCGGTTTTTGGTTCTCTTTTCAATTGTGTTGTCCACTAACACATCTGATTGACCACTTTTAAATTAGCACAGTTTTTTAATAGCACTTGGAATCAACATTTCAATAAAGTTTCTGACAAAATAGTAAACTGTTCATTAAATAAAAATAAAAGTATGGCAAAATGAGAGGTACTGATGCTGTGTTCATTTGCTGCGTAAATGTGGAGAATATAATGTTCTGACTAACATTTGCATAATGAAAATGATATAAAAAAACGTCGTAAACCAATAAATAAAATATATTCAGATGTGTAGCTTTTGAGGATGATAACTATAATGCAATGCTATCATCTCAGATATTGTATGCTGAAATCACATGAAGCATTTACAAGTACTTACTTCAGAGGTCCATTGGGTAAATGTTTATTCGGTGTTAAATATTAGCTTCTGAAGTTTCAAAATACTGAAATATTGTTGTGTCACTGAATGCACCTCATTTTTCTGGGATTGCTGATGCATTCATATTTGCATTAATATTTGGTTATAAATTATTACAGCCTCAGAGAGCAGTAAGAGCTGTCTTTCAGTTTGTCTCAATGCCTGCCATTGCTGCGAACATAGCCGGGGGTCATAAGCGATCGACGTGTCGTCGAAATTCCCCATACCCGGATTTCCCAGTTTCCGGCCATATGCTCATTGTCTCATCCCCAGCTGACCTAGAGCATCCGCTGTGGCCTGCCTGAGTCCAGTGCTCACCAGAGTTCAGCTGTATGTCAAACTTGTCTTACCTTGCAGCAGTTCTAGGCGGCTGATTAGCTCGTCTACACACATGTTACAAGGTTTTGATGATTCAATATTATAAGCTCATGCACTGTTTTGAAGGTATTTTCACAGAAACAAATGTAAATGGAGTCACAGAAACAAATTTAATTTTGGCAACAAACCTAATAAATCATAATTGCATTATTACTCTGCAGTGAGCCACTGGAAACCACAGGTCGCTGATACCAAAATACTTAGAATATATCCCTGAACCACCTCCGAAACATTGCAGATGATTCAGATTCACCCTGTAGAAGTAATCGTTTCGAAATTTACTTGAAATTAATAGGAGAGGTCACGGGATATCCAAATCAAGATGGTGAGGCGGCGTTGTGAAACCTGCCGCTCCCGAATACAAGTTCAAGATATTAACCAAGACCTTATGTCTTTTCATATGGAGGGCAACGAGGGAACTGTAAACGCATTTAAGTTGCACATGTTGTTGATAATGTCTTTAGAGTGTGTGAAACAGAATTTGTATGCATTAAGAATAGCGGACAGCAGAATACATACCAAATGCGATGTTATGATGTCGTTCCCATTGCTGCCGATATCCGAGCGTAAGAACAGACATTACGTCACTCAAAGACACGATGAAATTGAGAGTAGAGAGCACAGAGATGGGATGTGTGTCTGGAATGCTATTCAATGTAAGCGGCGTAATGCTTTCTTTATTGTTGTCTCGGAAAGTCCCAAATCTGCTTATGATAAGGCACCTGCTTCTTCGTACGCATGTAGGAGACATTCTGAATGATATGAAACTCTTCGACAGTTCTTCTTTCAACTTCTTCCGCATTATCTAATCTTATTATGAAATGGCATTGAAGTATAGAATCTCTTGCCACTTTGAAACCATCCAAGCATTACCTAACTTGACGTGGTGGTGGGAAACAGCCGCCTTCCTCTGTACAGCTGTACATGGTTTAGCGTAGCTGTGGAAACATTATATTGTATTAACTGTATTTCGTCTCAGAATTTCTGAGGCGGGAACACTGAAACCTAATTTATTTTTCTTGGACGTCCTTTAGGAATTACCCTAAAAGTTTGAGATACTTTTACCAATACCATTTTTCCCAACTCAGTTATATCCAGTGACACAAGCTGTAGTGTTTTACCACTTCGTGTGCTATGGGAGTTTACATTTCTTCTAGCTAAGCCCTAAGCCGCTCAGGAAAATTACGTTACCTAATTACCATATTTGACGACAGTATGGGGTCCATCCTCTAAGCGGCAGTAGAGCGTTCCTAATTACTGCACCTGATTTTTTTCTTTCTAATAATGAAACCCTTGCTTATCTTGCCAGTGTAACTTCAAGACAATTCGTCTAGGAAGGCGGTCTCCTAACATCATACATCGCTTCTATGGGATTCCAATTTCCAAGAATACAAAAGCAGTCACGTACAACAGCTGCTGCTAATTAGTCCTAAGGCATGCAATAGGAATATGTGCCCTTGCAGACGTTGCAGATTCAGTTTTTGAGATCCACAAAACAGAAAACAAAAGTGGACAAGTTAATAAAGTTAAGAAAAACGGCTGGGATTAAGAAAACTCTATTAGAGGAAGTCAGAATAACTAGACTCAAGTGATTTGGGACACAGTAATGATGGAACCAACGAGAATAGCTCGGGTAAATCTGGAGAGAGAAATTGAAGGGACTCAGCGAGTAGAAAGACAGAACACACTGGATTGATAATAGGGGCATTACAGACAGAGGAGGAAGACTAGGCAATGTCATAAACAATAATATTTAGCTCTATCGGAAGATATGGTCGAGGCCTGTATACAACACCCGCAAATAAGCTGTTAATTAATAACGACGATGATGGTGGTGTTGGCGATTTTGTTCCTTCTGATTTCCGTCAATCACTAAAATTAAGTTTCTGTACAGCTGTTCACGCAAGGTCTTTTGCTCTAGACCAGGGGTTCTCAAACTTTTTGAGTCACGGAGCACCACTGAAATGTGGACTTCAAGAAGGAGCACTAAATTTTATGGTCCGGATACATACTGTATTTGGTAAATAAAATGACAACGTTATTGACGAAGCAAGGTAGTCTCACAATTTAAGCATACAAGACATTAATTTCATTCACTGCAAATGTTTATTTTATCCACCAGCTCACATTATCAGAAGTTCACGCAAGAAATCGATTAAAACTGACGAATGAGCAAACGAATTCCAACTATTGGAAAAAAATGGAAATAGCGGTTTTTAAAAACAAATATCTTAGGGTTGACGATAATTAGCAAAAATTGGCAGAAATTATAGATTAACCAGGAGGTGGGAGAGAAAGTGGAAAATAGGGAGTCTTCAGCCTAAATTGGGAGAGTTGTAGGTATGTACAAGAATAACCTTTTTTTTAAATTAATCTGTCGATTCCCCTGTGACTGAAGTGCAAGAAGAAACGAGGAGCAATTACTAACTTAAGAAGCAAGTGAATAGCAGTTTCGTATGCACTGAAGCACACTGGAAGCGACTTTTGTCTCGCTTACGTAGTGTTTCTCAATGTTCAGCCCCCGTGTCTGTTGCCATACCGACACAGAGGCGAGACACTGCTTCTGGCAGCGAGCGTATCTGGATGCACTGTACATTCTTCCAATGTTTTGGTACTTAGAAGCCGACGGGCGAAAACGTTAAACTGAAAGCCAGCTAGCCTCTGCATAGTCTCTGTTTGACGTGGAAGGTTATAAAAATTACTCTCTACTCTACTTTACTCTACCTTACACGCCACTCAACGGAGAAAAATTGCTATATTGAGATCTTTGCCCCATTTATTTCTTAAAAATAAAGAAATAACTTTAATAAAAAAAATTGGCCATGTGCGAATAGGAATCGCGTTCTGAGGTTTCCGTACAAACTTAATTGTGTATGTAGACATTTTATCCATTCCGGGAATCTCGATGACTTTTGCCTTTTATCGGAATTGATACTAGCTAGAATCATCCCCCGGGATTCTAAGACTTTTGAAAATGTTTTAATTTCAAATTTACAGTCAGATAACAAATGACAAAATATTTTTGTGTGTAATATAATTACAAATTAATAATTTGCGGATCTTTTCCTTTACTTTTACTGTTTCTTTTTTTTTATTTATCGTGTGATGATACAGCGTACCCTATAAGTTTTGATGAGTGAGTTTGCGAGTATAAGAACATATGACATAAATGGCCGTATCATTTGGTTGCAATGACTTAGAAGCTTAGATTTTTTTACATTACCAAGGGACCGTGCACCTTAATATGTGACATAAATTCTAACTTGATATGTCGACCCGTTCATGAAAGAAAGGGTTTTGAACTGTCGAACAGACAGACATACAAGAAAGTCATCCTATAAGGGTTCTACTTTTACCAACTGAAGTATTGGACCCTAAAAAGCCCTTACCTTTTCGCGGAGCACTTGGAATTGTTTCACGGAACACTAAGTGCTCCGCGGAGCGCTGTTTGAGCAACTATGACCTAGACCATGGTAACATCACCGGTGTTCATTTCCTCTCGACATATAACCTTGAGCACAGCGTGCGAGCAGGAAAGAGCTATGCAGATAACTCGCCGTGTCATCACAGAGACGAGGTGTAGCGCAATCTGCGGCCAAGGTCTTCGTGAGTGAGCTCGCCTGGTCTCTTCCTGGAAGCCAGAAGGAAGTATTATTTGTAAGAAGTTTCAAGCAGGTTATCGACAATGGAACTCATAGACGGAACAGCGCTTGTCAAACGGCAATAAAATCATGAAACCAGCGAACGCCATTTCGAACGAATAGTTTATTGTCATAAAAATCATACAACTATAGGAACTGAGGATTAGATAACATGAATGAAAATGTTTATTTAAAAAGCTTGCTCAACTGCATTTGTAAAGTAACGGCAGCCATCGTTAGGCAGCGTTACCATCCTCAGCGACTGCTGCGTATTGGCTATTTTTGTGCAGTGCAGCTAACTTTTCCTTCACACTTCTGTTCCTGAAGTGAACGGTAATACCAAGTTCCATTTTTCTTTTTCTCCTTAGTGCTGTTCATTTGTTCTGTGTATTTATTGTGTCCAATTTTATCACTTTTATTACCCATAGTTACAACTGGACCCATTTATTACTTTGCGTCCTTAGATCGATTTACTTAATGAATGGTGATTTTCGCATATTGATGGCTGAAGACTGAAACTGCTACCAGAAACGCCACCTACGCCTGATGAACACTGGATGTATCATAATTAAACGCATACAGTTGAAAGTACACGATACTGGAAGCAAGAAAGTTTGATAAGCATGGGCTCTGAAATGCGTACCTTAAGAGGTACGAGCAATTTTTCGATATTCTACTCTTCTATTGCAAGCTCTTTGTTTTCTATGTTTTGAAACATGGTAGTATGAACCAAAACAAGGAAAAAATGTCCAGTAAACATGGAACCTAAAAAGTATACCTTAATAGGTATGAGCAATTTTGCATCTTCACTATTGCGAAACATCTCTGCTTCTGAAAAAAAGTGCTCATAGCTCTTAAGGTATTCATTTTACAGACAGTGTTTCTAAATTGTATTGGTCCTTACTACCTTCTCTCAGAATCTGGAAAACAAAGAGGTTGCAGTAGAAGAGATTTATTTCACAGTAAAATGTCGTGTGACTAGGGCCTCCATTCGGGTAGACCGTTCGCCAGGTGCAAGTCTTTCGATTTGACGCCACTTCGGCGACTTGCCCGTCGATGGGGATGAAATGATGATGATTAGGACAACACAACACCCAGTCACTGAGCGGTGAAAATCTCCGACCCAGCCGGCAACCGAATCCGGGACCTCAGGATTATTTCACAAGTCGAAGAGGTAGAAGTGCTCATAGCTCTTAGGTGTATATTTTAGAGCCCATGCTTGCTTCAGGTATCGTGTACCTTCAGCTATACGCGTTTACGCCATTAAGTGTTATACTCCCTGTGTACAAAGTTTATTACTTAACGTGGACTGACTTAATGCTTCGTGAAATAATGGAGACGTTAATCCATGGTTTCGAAAAAAAAAAAAACGATGGACTACAGAGAGGAGATTATGTTGATGCATGATTAATGCACGCAACGCCTTTTTATCTGTCGAGATATTGAAACAAGTGCGATTTTCTCAAACGTCCTGCGTTTTTTAATAGCGATTAACAGCTACTGTAATGAACGTAATGATTTGAAAGTTGTTAAAGTTTGCAATGAAACTTTTCCCAAAAGACACGGGAAATGCGCTAAATTTGAACCTCAAGTCGCCGTTGGAGGGTAGTTTCTGCACAGTAATGCAATGAAGATAAAACTGCCCAGAACCAGCTCTCTTGATTTCCTCATTTAGCACACTTTGCGTAGCATCTTTTGTTAATATTTTCACTGTAAACCTTAATCAATGTGCCAGCCGGACGGTCATGAATGTTATACCGACACTTCCGAGATGGAGAGGTGCGTCGGACCCGGATCGAATCGATTAACGACGAGTGTCGGTGTGCCGTCCGACCTGGTTGTGGCTTTTAGGCGGTTTCCCATATTAAATTTGCTGAAAACCGGGTTGGTACGCAAGTTCCGCCTCAGTTACACGATTCGCAAGCATTTGTAAAACTCTTGTTCACTTTCACACGAACAACACTACACCCAGACAGCTGGGACGAACATATTCTGTCCCAGGGGATAACGGGGTAGCGACAGGAATGACATCCAGGATGTCAGTTGAGGGTCGACTTGGGAGAGCAGGCCTCGCAGAACTAACAACGGCTGACGAAGTGGTGTGTAGACCACATACTCTTCCACAGCGCAGCCAAATGACGCCACTGGGATAGGATGATGCACTGGCTGCTTGGCATTGCATGCTCTATAGGACCGCGGTGATTTTTTATTTATATTTGATGACGTAGTATGGATGTCATAGTTGCGTAGGACTCCATGTACAAGCAGAATTATTCAAAATTAGCCTCATTTTCTGCTCGTCAACTGTGAAAATGTGACACACAAACAAGCTTCTCAACACTTCTGGCCAAATCCAGCTTGTGGCGTCGCAACTAGTGCGAGCGCACAGTTTTCTATCAAATATTTACTGTGAAATGTAGACAGACTGTAAAGTAGCCATCAGATTAGCATATGTGCTGTAGCGGGCAGATTACCGGTGTCCGTTCGTCTGACGTCACGACCATATGGCATGTCTGTACCGTGAGAATGTAAGACCTGTGCGCTAACTAGCCGCGTGTATAACGTGGAACTTTCATCTTTAATAACTTCTAACTGAGGAACCTGAGGAAATTAAAAGTTAATATACTAGTTTCTGTTATGAATAAAAATAAGTCATCCAAATTTGAGCTTTGAAACCTGCATATTTTGGAAATTAGAAAAATCTTACAGAAAACGCAAATTTCTACAATTTTCGAGTCTAAATAAATACCATTATGTATAGATCACCTTCAGTGACCATCCAACTATGAAACAAAATCACCTTCCGTGCTTTTGTATTTATTTTGAGAATTTTACTTTTAGAAATTCACCTATAACTTTGTTAAAACCATAAATGTTTTGAATTTTTGTGAACAGTTATTTTATATGAGTAGGTGAGAGTGAATGAGTGTGCCTGAGTGAATGAAAGAGGGACATTCGCCATTCTTTGCAAGTGTATAAAATCTAGGTTGGAACTCGCAAGTGTTCAGACGATGTAACCGTGGGAACAGAGTCGCCAGTGGTTCCCCATCTTAGTGAATGTCGGATGTCCAAGAGTGTATGGTATTGTACAAGCAGCCAGAACGTTCGCGAGTATTTAAATAATTTCTGGAAATAAAGTAAAGTCTAGTTTTCCTTTCGGTTTGTTAAATTATACAGTAAATTTTGTGTAACAAGAAATCATGACGTAAATGATTCAGAAGTCATGACTGGTGCGTGCTAGATTTTGGCGCGAGGCGCACCCAAAGAGTTAATTCTGATTGGCTGTGTGATGTGTGAGCCAATGAGATGCGAGGACGGTTAGCAGACTAGGAGAGAGAGTCGCGAGTGGATGAAGAGTCGCGAAGGAACTGTGATCGAGAAGAGACATGCTTGATGTGTCCTCGCGAATAATGTGTAAAATGAAGTCATAAAACGGCTTCATCGGTTCGGTACTGTGCGATTTGAGACTGGAAGAGTCCAGTAACGCGTAGTGTGAGTTTGAGCGAGTTGTGACTTTTCGTTCCGCGAAAGACGCGAGTAACTTTAATAATTAAAAGCGTGGCGGTACTTCGTAAACTTTTACTAAGTGCTTATGGCGAGCATTAACGTTAAAAAAACGAACTATTATTGAACATCGACTGCAAACGTGTATGTTAGAAAATCGTCTGTGTTGCAGTTAAGTAAATTCCGTAACTTTGAAAGCTAATTCTGGCGGGGTTTGAGTGTGGATAGAATTGTGAACTGAACTTTCTTCAAACGTAGATTAGCGGGCTGATGATCAGGCTTAAAGACAATAAAGAGCTTAAATAGAATTACCAACTTCGCGTTCTCGTTTGAGTAAACAATTACTACCATTCCAATAACTCAATTTATTTAGGAAGATTGCTCATAGATTGTATTTCAGCAAACATGTATCGCGGCCTCCGGTGAGCGGCTATTAAATTGCAGTTTCTTCAACACTGCTTTTCTGCAATTTTTCCAGTAGCTGCTATCAGGAGAGGCGAGTGCAGCAACTACCTAAGAAACGAGGTAGGTGGATTCTCTTTCAGGGAAAGGAAACTGCGCGATAAGAGCCTGACCCGTCGCAAGCTCTTCAAAATGTAACACAAATCAGTTAGTTTTACATCGTAAAATGTGTTCCCTGTGATTAATGACTTGTTTTTAGCAACGAAAGATGATAGAGCATGTGATGCTTTTGTATGGGTGCAAGTGGTACCAGCCGCTGTCTGTGAACAGCTAGAAGCATCGCTGACTGCTGCCGACATGCTTCAGGCGGCTGCTCTGGCGTCCCTCGCCTCTAACGCTGCTGCTCCATCCCATGCTTCTCACCAGCTGGTCTGTCCCCCCTGGCGGATGAATAGCCGACCGTCAAGACGCTCTGGGCGGAAGGTGCATGTGATACGTCTGCACCTGTACGCCTTAACGGCAGATAGGAGACGTCGACTCCCATTTCTGTCGCGTTTGAACTAGTATTAACCAGCCCTTGAATCGTTGCATACTTCCGTGCAGCTCTCTATAATTATGAAGAGAAGCGTCAATTTGTTAATAGTGCCCGATAGTTGGGCAGATAATGAGCCCGCTAGAGAAAAATCGGTCAGTTCGAAAAATACAGTGTGCACTCAGCACACTGACGGAAATGGAAAACGCGAAGCACCAATCCGATATTTATCCAACTTTACGAAGATATTCATCACATAACGGATATTAAATTATTAAATTTTCGTTCCATTCGGAATATCAAAATGAAGTGTAACCGCCACATACACAAATAAAACTTTGTGTTCGTTGTGACATGAAAACAAACAGCCTCTGAATGTCATGTTAAGGAATTGCTTGCCATGCCTGAAACACGTGCTGCTTTAGTTCATAAGAATGCTGCCTGGAGGCTAGTATGAAAACATATATCTTCCCATCGCATCCATTGGCATGCACTATGGGCGGCAAATCATGGGATTGAGCAGGATAAACAAGGATATGTACATTCCCCAAGGCGATTGTGGTGTGATCTACATTATGGGGCGTTGCATTATCCTGCTGGAATGTATGATTTTGCACCCTGGCTGTGAAAGATGTGACAACAGGTTTTTACATTGGTGTTGCACACTGACGATTATTCAGCCTCCCTTCAACAATTACCAAATCAGTCCTTTTGTCAAATCTTATAGCTCCCCAGATCGTGATTCCATGAGTTGGGAAGGTGTGTATCTCAAAAGTCGCTGCTTGCTGTGAGCTTTCGCCAGGTCGTTTACAGGCACTTCAGCGTCGATCTGAGCGCCACACGCAGAATCGAGGCCCACCACTGAACACCGAAGAATGGCACTTGACTCTGGCTGTACAATATGCAAGTAGGTGTTCTACGTGGTCTTGTGTCAGCAGTAATCGACGCATAGCAGCTCGAGATCTCAACCCAATCTGTTCCCATCGGTTGATTGTGGCACTCTGCCAGTATTCTCTGTCCTGATTTCAGCTGTTGTCATCCGTATATTCGTCGCAGCCTGTCGACGATTTCCACAATCTTCTGGTGGCGTAGTTGTTATGGAAGGACGCGTGCCTGCTCTTCTTGCTGTACTATCATCCTTCGTTCATCTCGTTCTGCAGTCATTACACAACAGTCAACTCCCCGTGCAATCTGACGGTGTGATGCTCCCATATCCCTCATGTCAAATTTGGACCTTTCTCAGAGTGCTAAAGATGGCGATAATCTGCATGTGCATGCCTTCTTGCCATACTACTATGCAAACTCCATCTGAAAATTTTTAGTAACGGTGGATCTTCCCAACAGCCATCACATACTCCCAAAATTCTTCATCAAAAGGAAGGATCCGTTCTCTTTCTGATACAAATTACTGACAATAAGCTGGTATAAGAATGCAAATTTAATCAAAACATCCCATAGGCAAGGATAACTGGAGTATCACTTTGGTCATATTTGGTCAAGGTATTCACGGTGCAAACCCGTTTCCGTCAGTACGTGTTTGTCAGAAACGTTGGAGAGATTCTGTCTGTGGCTACTGAACGCGGCGAGTTCAACTGGCTGCAGATGATAGCTCATGGCGTCACTAATGAAGTCCTTTGCTGTGATTCAGTCATAAACATCGATGTCTTTCCACGACTGGCTGGAGTGACAATCGCTAAAATATCTACATTTACACCACGTCCGCAAGCCACCTTATGGTGTGTGGAGGAGATGGTAACATAAATCAAGATATGCAGCACCTTTTTCAAGGTACGATATGGTCATCTCGTCTGGAGTCAAACATGAATATATCACTGATATATGGGGAAGCAAGACTAAACTATTTGGAAGTGCAATGTCTTTGTTAATAACACCATCGTGTGAACCAGGCCTGTTGACCAATCTGCCCGTGCGAGCTGGTTGGCGCTCATGCCTCAGCAGCGAGCAGTCGGCCGGCTCACGGCGAGTAATGGAAAGGGATGAGGAGGGGAGGGTAGGGGGGGGATGAATCAGAACAAGGCAGCTCGGCATGAGAAACTTCATCAACGAACCAAATATACGGAAGCTAATAGTTATGCAGAGATGTACCACTTCACGGTGGCTAATTAATGCCATTCGTGGCAAAAATTATTTCCTAAATGTGTTGCATTGAAGAGACATGACAATGATTAAAACTTGGGCTTCTTTTAATTGATGAAGCAGAGAACTTGTGACAACTAAGTACGAAACGTGATATTTGTTCCGCTTGCAGCAGCCTGATGATGACTGTCATTTACGAAGTTTAAATTGACACAAACATGTATTACACGACTAGTTTATTCACATGCTAAACATAGCAACACTGCATGTCAATCAATACTACTTATTTTGCATTTCACTTGAGCATCAAACTCTGGTACCACCTCGTGAGCACTGTTAATTGAAAAGTAAACTTTTACGTAAATTGACGTCTGTTAGTCAGCTTCTGTGGGTAGATTTCGTTCTCTTTATTGCGGAAAAAATTGCTCGCACAAATATGTAGGCTCAGAATCGACATAAATGTAGTTAAAAAGTTGTGGGAACTTAGGTTGAAGAAAATTTTTATACAAGCCTGCAATACTTACCTATTATGAAACTTATCGCTCAACTGCCTGTCACACTGCATGTCTATAAATTCTAACGGTAGTAAGACAGTCTGCACTGGCCTATTATAAATTGATACTGGCGTGTCTGACCTTCGCTTTGAAGTTCGCAACCTGGCCATAATGCTGCTTCTCATTGATTTTATAAGAGCTGCTCTCCAATTTAAGCACTGTGCCATTTAGTATGTACACTTCTGTTTATGAATACTCCGAACTTAACATATTGTCATTCCTTTGAATACATGCACAGTCTGCACTTCCCCTGCGCTACGTAATGACGTCTAAGAGCTACATTTTCCCACGAGCGCTCACTACTCAGGCGGCGAGCGAACGTGAGCGCTCGTGTTCGCCTAGCCGCATCCCGAACAGGCCTGGTGTAGAGGGCAACAGACAGCCGTTCCACTTTGTTTTCCTAGGCGCGGAAATCTATCGCAGCGTACTGCAGAATACGCATGCGTCTTCCGCTATCCGATACGGGCCGCAAGGACGCTGCGTGAAACGTTTTCCTAGGCCTGGGCGCGGTGCGCATCACAACGTAAAAATTGGAGGTGGTGTTTTTATTATGCGACAACTGTACATGACAAAGTGATACGAGAACTACCTTCTGACACCCGTTTTTAATTCAATGAAAATTTTGTGCAATTGAAATAGAGAAAGATTTAAGCTTTTAAGAAAAGTTTGTTTTTCTCGCTACACAATATTTATCACGCCTTATCTCCAAAACTATGTGTTTTACAACAACATAAATTTATATTTGACTTCAGTAACACATGTCGATAACGTGTGCAAACGTTCTGGAGAACAGAGACAGTAGCATTGAAGTAATAAGTTAAAATGTCACAATATATATAAATGACCTAGTAGATAGTGTCCGAAGTTCCATGCGGCTTTTCGCGGACGATGCTGTAGTATACAGAGAAGTTGCAGCATTAGGAAATTGTAGCGAAATAAAGGAAGATCTGCAGCGGATAGGCACTTGGTGCTGGGAGTGGCAACTGACCCTTAACATAGACAAATGTAATGTATTTCGAATATATAGAAAGAAGGATCCTTTATTGGTAGCAGTTACTTCTGTAAAATATCTGGGAGTATGCGTGCGGAACGATGTGAAGTGGAATGATCATATAAAATTAATTGTTGGTAAGGCGGGTACCAGGTTGAGATTCATTGGGAGAGTCCTTAGAAAATGTAGTCCATCAACAAAGGAGGTGGCTTACAAAACACTCGTTCGACCTATACTCGAGTATTGCTCGTCAGTGTGGGATCCGTACCAGATCAGGTTGACGGAGAAGATAGAGAAGATCCAAAGAAGAGCGGCGCGTTGCGTCACAGGGTTATTTGATAACCGTCATAGCGTTACGGAGATGTTTAGCAAACTCAAGTGGCAGACTCTGCAAGAGAGGCGCTCCGCATCGCGGTGTAGCTTGCTCGCCAGGTTTCGAGAGGATGCGTTTCTGGATGAGGTATCGAATATATTGCTTCGTCCTACTTATACCTCCCGAGGAGATCACGAATGTAAAATTAGAGAGATTCGAGCGCGCACGGAGGCTTTCAGACAGTCGTTCTTCCCGCGAACCATACGCGATTGGAACAGAAAAGAGAGGTAAAGACAGCGGCACGTAAAGTGCCCTCCGTGCCGTGGGTGGCTTGCGGAGTATAAATGTAGATGTAGATGTAGATATGACAAGGAACTTTCAGTAAGCGAACACCCGTGCGCCCAGCTAGGCGCGCCGTCTAACGCCCCGATTTCCAAGCATGAAGGCGATTGTCAGTCCCCAGCACGAATCCGCCCTGCGGATTAGTGTCGCGCTCCGATGTGCCGACCAGCCTGTGGGTGGTTTTTAAGGCGGTTTTCCATATGCCGCGGCGAATGCGGGCTAGTTCCCCTTATTTTGCCTCAGTTATACAATGTCGGTGACTGCTGCGCGTCTCCACATACGCGTACACCATAATTACTCTACCACGCAAACATAACATCGGGGTTACACTCGTGTGGTATGAGACGTTCCCAGGGGGAAAGGGGGGGGGGGGGGAGGAGTCCACTGGGGCCGAACCGCACAATAGCCCTGGGGCGGCGGTGAGGTGGGTGGCCTGTTGTGGGGTTGTGAACCACTGAGGGCAACGGCGGGACAAAGCCTCTCCGTCGTTTCTAGGTCCCCGGTTCCATACACAATACACAGTACACAAGCCGACATCTGAAATGTAGTGAGCGACAAACTTTTTCACTTTACATTTTTTGCGGAGGTCAAAGCGAGAAGAAGTTTCCGAAACGTTTGAATTTATTTTCACAGTTCGTTGGAAGTCGGTGTTGCTTTAATTTCCCCCAGACAAAAGCTGTATTGTGTGGTTCATTGGCGCACGCGAGTTCCAGCGCGCTGCGAGGAGAATTTCGCTATTATAGGCACGGTGCGGGGCGTTGCGACAGTAGTAGCGGAAGCAGCAAAGGCATACATGCTGCCCAGTGATCGATCTAAAAAGCTGTTAATTTTGGCAGTCAGAAAGTACACAGAAGTTAGAGGAGAAGAGGAAGACCGTATATTATTGGGAAGAGTACTCAGGAAGCACAAAGCAGTCACATAGATGTTCATACATCGTGAAAAAGAGCGAGCGTACAACATTTTAGAAAAAAAACAGTTGCTCGACAATGCGCAGAATGCCAGTTCCCACTGTCTTACAACGCAGACGTATCACAAATTAATGAACTGTGCAAGAACCACATGATAGCCTTGACTGGTGTTAGCGGTTACGCCAAAGCTGAGGGCTTCACTGTGAGGAGCTGATTCACTGAGCCGGCCGCAGTGATCGAGCGGTTCTAGGCGCTTCAGTCTGGAACCGCGCGACCACGCGACCGCTATGGTTGCAGGTTCGAATCCTGCATCGGGCATGGATGTGTGTGATGTCCGTAGGTTTGTTAGGTTTAACTAGTTGTAAGTAGTAGGGGACTGATGACCTCGGATGTTGAATCCTATAGTGCTCAGAGCCATGTGAGCCACTTTCTGATTCACGGATTACGTCAGCAGGCCGAATTTTAATCGCCATTCACAGTTTGGATCATAATAACAACATTCAACTCATTATAATTGTGATTAAAAATTCAGTACAATTATATTTACAAATTATTACATTGGAAGTAATCAAAGACATTTCTTCTTACATGTTTCATTCATTTTTCTTCCGATTTGTGCCCGGGTTAACTCATTTTGCATTTAGTTTTTCAACTCGGCTTCTGCCATGTTCCACAAAATATGCTGGGCGGATACCAACACGATAAGCTGCTCATCCTCTGAGGCAAATAAGCGATCAGCCGACATTTCTGGTGAATGTTTCAATAATTAGATCGGAAGAGTTAGCTTTTCTGAGACTGCCCGTGTGCGCGAACAAATAATGCAGCTGTCGCGTGGTAGTTTGCTGCTGCTCAGTTAGACTTCCCTCACTCTTCGGACCAAGCAAATGACTGCTACGTGCGGAAAACACACCTCCCGAAGCACGCGAGCCTTTCCCGCTGGTAGGGCCCGCAGCAGCACTGCGTTGCCCACACCCCAGGAAAACTGGCTGGTATGTCTGCAGTGCATGGCGAGCGCGGCTTTGCACGCATTGTACGCAGCACGTTGCGAGAAATTCCCACAGCTAGGAAAAAGTATCTTTAGGTTTAGCACTGATATCACTCGTGACAGCTACAGTTACTGTAGAAGCTGCAAGGAGTAAGATACTGTCGAGTGGGTAGAGTTCTGTGGATTAATCTTATACAGCTTGTACAATAGCGCTTTTTAAATATTTCTAGGTGGATCGCGACTCCACAGCAACGGAGCTATAAATCATCAACAAATGCGCTGTTGGAGTGTGTATAATCGTCGTTGTGTGAGACGCACAACCTGAGAAACGATACATACGTCGCCCTGCTGCTACGGTCGCAGGTTCTAATCCTGCCTCGGACATGGATGTGTGTGATGTCCTTAGGTTAGTTAGCTTTAAGTAGTTCTACGTCTATTGGACTGATGCCCTCAGTTGTTAAGTCCCATTGTGCTTAGAGCCATTTTTGATACATATGTCTCATTTCAGCTACACGAAGCAGTATTTGGAAGTGATTCGGCGGTCTTTACCTCTCGTAGGTGATAGACAACGGAAGAGAGTTAGAGAGAGAGAGAGAGAGAGAGGGAGGGAGGGAGGGAGGGAGAGAGAGATACAGAGAACTTTAAACTCAAGGCTCGAGTTCTGTCCACTAAACCACTAAAGATCATTCACTGCGTTCCCCGGCGCCTCCCCCCCCCCCCCCCCCCCCGCCACCCCCCAAATAAGGACTTGTGAAGCCATGTTTCTAGCGGTTCCTAGTAATAAAATGTTGTTCCCTAACCTGCTAGACTTCAGGAGCTCAGCCGTGGGAGCTGGGAGCTACATTTGTTGTACCGATATTTTAGCCTTATATATTCTGCCCATCTTCCTGGTGACACGGTAGCCGATCGGAAGATGACTAGAAGGCATATTTCCGAAAAATCACTATCAGAAATCGAGATGTTACTGCCGCACACCCAAAATATGGATCATTTAGTGCGTCGGGTGAGCACGAAGATGCACATATTTCCCTAGTTTCAGTGTACACTTCCCGTTGTGAGGTATGTCTCATTTGCATTTATAATGATTTCGTGAATTGGTTCTGTTTTCAGTATTGGATTGAAACTGGGGTTCTCGATTTTTGTGCTATCTTACAATGTTTAAACCCGTTCATCTCGTGCTAGCTTCGTCTGTCGAAAGCGGCCGATGTTTAGTATGACTATCAACTGCGTAAACTAGAGTGACGAGGGCAAGTGCAAGACTCGTATACTGCAAAGACAGACTGGAGCGTAGTGGTGGCGGCATATTTCTTCTTCTCCTCCCTTCATGGATTAGGCGATTTCACCTGTTCCGGTTAACAAGGTCCAGCCGTCTCTTCCGTCGTCTTTCTGTCTCTTTTGTCCGTCTATGTTTGTAGTCGAGAATTTGTTTTAGAGGTCTATTTCCATGAATTCTATTTAGTTGTTTCCTCCATCTGTTTCTGTTTAGATCGATTTTCTTGTGAAACACAGCTGTAACTGATGGTATAATGCTGCCGCAAAATAATGTGGTTGGAGGAAGGCGTGGAAAGTGAGCCAAAAATAGTAGACAATTTACATTGATTGCTGGATTTCAGGTCCACCTGTTATATAAAAAACTCCTTTCTGCGTAAGCTCAAACGTGTTTCTGCACCTGTGAGCCATCATCAGTGGGTATCCTTCATTCAGTTTTTAAAATGTAAACATATTTTAAGTAATAATTAACATAAAGAAATTAGGCCTAAAACAGTTTCTGTCTGTTATTGTTACTATCTTAATTTTTTGTAGAGTGTTGAATAACAATAACTTCATTTACTTGCAGATGACATGCTCCAAATACACAGTAACTTGAACATGAAGAAAAAATTAAGCTAATGACAATTACAGGAAGAAATTGCTTTAGACCTAATTGCATTAGATTAATTGTTACTTGAAACATGTTTACATTTTACAGAACTGAATAAAAAGTATCCACTAACGATGCAAAAATGTGTCGAACCAAGTTTGGGCTTGTGGAGGAAACAATTTATTTACATAACAGACAGACCTGAAGTCCAGTAATTTTATGTGCAATCACGGGTACTAAAAGAATTTCGACACCAAATGGTGAATAAGTTACATTAAATATCGAAGTGGTTGAATGCTTCGGAAACAATTCGTAAGTGTCATGTGCTGTTTCTGATACATAGGGTGATATTTTAATGAAGGTGACATTTTCCTCTTTGGCCGACTTTATTAAGATCTCGTCTTAGTTATACAACGATTTACGATTTAGAAAACCATTTCAGAGTGTTTACCAGCACAAGGTACCATTTCCATGAAAATGGCAGCGTATTCAAATTACGTGCTCTGTTTGTGATGACTTAATATTTATATTGTTCGTGATGGTTTGACTGTTCTTCGGCGCAATTAAGGCGAAATAACATTTGTAAAGAATGACTATCAGTCACAGGAATCACTCACAGCTGTAAAGGTTTTGGAAGTGTCTTCCCAGACCAGATGGAACGCTTCTGGAAGTCAGATGTTAGGCCCTGATTTATAGGAATGATTCTAAATTAGAGTAAGTTGCACGTGAGGGAGTTCACTTGAAGAAAAAAAAAACCCTCGTTCTACTAATTCTGAAGTATTGTTCGACGGTCTGGATACCATGCCAAGTTGACTTAACGGAAGAGAAAGGAAAGATTCATAGTGAATCGCAATTCTCAGAGCTACGTTCGTTTAGTCAACGTCAGAATATCACAGAGACGTTCGACAAACTGTAGTGAGAATCTGTGAAAGAACAGGGTTCCCTATCACAGAATTTCGAGAGTAAGATAACCATTGCGACTCAGGAACTTATTACTTCTTCCAACATCATGCCGCTTAATGAACATCAGTAAAATTAAGGTATATTCGAGCTTATGCGGAGAGGTCTTTCTTCTTGCGTATTTTTTTCTACTGGAATAGGATGAGTGAAGCCTTTCCGGTGCAGCATGTACTCTCCGCCACACACCACGTACGGCGGCTTGCGGAGTACAGATGTAGATGTCGGTGTATTCACGGGGTGGACTGGCCCCTCGGCGTCCGCAAGATGGATGTGAAATTTCACAGAACCGTGCCGAAACAGTATCCTCAATCTTTCCTGTCACTTCCTCATACAGCCCTTATCGAGCTGTCGCTTCCCTGGCGCATGAATTCCGACTCCAATTCCCAGAGCAGCAAAAACACATCAACAGATACGTGCCCGTCATCTGTCATCCGTCCCCCAACTCCCATAAGGCCGCCCAATCCCTTTGCTACAGAATCACATCAGATGCCTACCGTTTTTTGCGGACGAAGAAATCGCGTCGTGGTCTGCTGAATATACTTTGTTTTACACGGCAGACCTATTGTAGTGCTCTCTGAAGAACACAGTTGTGCTGTGCTATTATATTTATACTTAATCTTACGAGTTATACACACCAGTCTCAAAAAGATACCGTTTTCTATGACAAAAGAGAGGAAAAAGCGTGAAGCTTAGACGTTTAAAAATATGTCCCCTCTAAGAATTCCAACCTTCTCAAAATCTATAGTTTGCAACACAGCACCCAGTGCACTCACAGAGCTACAAATTCAGAAGTCCAGTTGGCTTGATTGCACAATAACGTGACAGACTGAAGAGACGAGAACTGCCCTGGTTCTACATCTGCGTGAATACTCTGCAAATCACATTTAAGTGCCTAATTTATTAAAAGCCACTTCTACCGGCCAGTTTAAGAGTGATTTCAGAGATTTTCATATTCATCCAGTCGAATGCTGGCCCGTGGTTAAATTTTTTCCAACTAACACAAAAAATGCAGCTTTCAAAACACGTTTTATTTAGCTTTATTTATTCCAGTCGACATTAAATACTGAACACGTGGAAGTGAGGCAATAAATCTATTAACGTGATGAGATGCGAAGTTTCGTAAGCAAAGTGTTACAGGGGCCGCATCAACTATATTTAATCTTTTGTTATCAGATCATAACCGGTTTCGTGGCATTACAAACCACATCCCCAGGTAACGTCTGCATAACAATGAATCATGGAAGATTAGCAGTCCCTAAAATACCACCCACCACATAAAATGTATGCGGGAGGCCTCCACGAGCTGGCTGATTACTTTCGCGGTCAGTGTTTCCTGAAATGCACATAGACTGGAGTTGTGATACTTCTTTACTTTATTCACATTTCTTTTTCCGTTAATAATCCACTTTCTTGTCACATATTGTCCAGTTTTTCGGGGCTATTGCACCATCTCGCTGTAAGCTCTCCCTCTGTTGTTTAAACTAGCCGCCCATCAGGTCTTTATATGATTTTTCTATGTATCTTTGTCTTACCAGAGGATTAGCATCATATAATTTTTTTAGGCTCCACGGACCATTTGGACTTGGTTCCCTATGTCGGGCTCATTTGGATTCACTGACGTACCATCATTTAGCGGTTTATTAGTTTGTTCTGACAACGAATGATAGATTCCACATTCCGCGCAATTTACGTCTTATGACATAATTGCGTGAGTACAGTTTTCTTATTTTACGTGCTCCTAAAAGCTGTTTAATTTTTTTCATATTAGAGCATATTTTGGGGTCTGTTACTCTTTCATGATTTGTTTTTATGCAGATGTAACCTGAGGATGTGGTTTTTAGTGCCACCAAACCAGTTGCGATCAGATACTAAAAAGATTAAATATTTCTGAAGCGGTTTCTTGATCCCCAGGATGATTAGTCACAGCTGTGGTTGCTCTGTCTACAAGGTTTTCTGCGAAAGTGTTGTAAAAATCATCGAAGTTCAATTCGTGTTTTTGAAGTTCATCTTCTGTTTCTTGTTATTTTTGTTGCTCTCCAACAGTATTTTCTGAGTCTTTTTATTTTGTATTTCACATTTTTAATTTCAGTATCAGCCTAAAATAATTATCATATAATAAAATTTATGTCAATATTTTCTATCTGTGCTTCATAGTCGATTGGTTGCTCAACATGTAAGCACACCGCAATTATAACGTTAGAATATTGACTGAAAAAGGTAGCATCCATACTCACATTAATAATTTCAAAAGATTTCGTACACTATTGATAAATGCATACTGCTTAGGATTCAAAGTAACCTATCCATCGACCTCAAAAGTACTGAGTGGCTAGTTATCGATAGTTTGACGTACAATTACTGTCGTATACTTCTCGACAAAATGAGTGCTTCGGTCACGATACTCACAGAATCATTTATATACAAAATAGCAATTTTAGAATTTCGTGCACTCTTGGAGAAATGTCTGCGGGTGCCTAAGGACTGGCCTAAAGATCTCCGGTTCTGAATCTTGCAGAAGGTGTGTAGGATACAATAGTTAGACGAACTGCATTAATGAAAGGTTGCCAAGGACTGAGCAAGACCTCCTCGGGAATGCAATCTACTGCCAATAGAACTCTTGAATCACTTCATAGGGGGCCTACAAAGGCCTTGCCAAGCTCGAGTCACCATACGTCTAATACATCTGTTGCCGTGGAAGTGATTTACGGGTTTTTAATAGCTTTTAAATTTGAATTTTCTGCTTCAGAATTTTTGTAATTGCGTGCGTTGGATACAGTTTTACACCAAATATCTTGGCTTTGTGCTTCGCCTTATTCTATAGCAATTCTGACAGCCCTTTGGTGATCTGTACTATTGTTTCTTGACTATGCATAGTTTTTGGCACTATCGAATAATACTTTCAAGAACGATGACGAACAGTTACAACAACCATTCTCACCTTCTCTGTGATAACGCCTTGTTGCCTTTTTGATATGATGCGTGACTCTCATATCGACCGCGACTCCAAAGCTGATTAAATGTGATGCATAAGAAGTTATTTTGTGTAAGCTTTCTGAAAACACGTTCTGTCAAAGAGATCAACACGTATTTCTGCTTCCACGACTGCCCGACATGACACTGTGGTGGAAGCAAAACGACTAAACAAATTTTAAGTAGTGTAATTGGTTTTGATCAATCAAATGGTTAAGGGATCCAAATCGAATAGAAAGATATTTCAAAGCTTCAGGGTCAAAATTATACAGATGACAGACGATGATAAACTGACTACTCTGAGATAAGATACTGTAGTTGTTGTTGTTGTCTTCAGTCTTGAGACTGTTTTGATGCTGCTCTCCATGCTAATCTATCCTGTGCAAGCTTTTTGATCTCCCAGTACCCACTGCAACCTACATCCTTCTGAATCTGCTTGGTGTATTCATCTCTTGGTATCCCTCTACGATTTTTACCCTCCACGCTGCCCTCCAATGCTAAATTTGTGCTCCCTTGATGCCTCAGGACATGTCCTACCAGCCGATCCCTTCTTCTAGTCAAGTTGTGCCACAAACTTCTCTTCTCCCCAATCCTATTCAATACCTCCTCATTAGTTACGTGATCTACCCACCTAATCTTCAACATTCTTCTGTAGCACCACATTTCGAAAGCTTCTATTCATTTCTTGTCCAAACTATTAATTGTCCATGTTTCACTTCCATACATGGCTACACTCCATACAAATACTTTCAAAAACGACTTCCTGACACTTAAATCTATACTCGATGTTAACAAATTTCTCTTCTTCAAAAACGCTTTCCTTGCCATTGCCAGTCTACATTTTATATCCTCTCTACTTCGACCATCATCAGTTATTTTGCTCCCCAAATAGCAAAACTCCTTTACTACTTTAAGTGTCTCATTTCCTAATCTAATACCCTCAGCATCACCCGACTTAATTCGACTACATTCCATTATCCTTGTTTTGCTTTTGTTGATGTTTATCTTATATCCTCCTTTCAAGACACTGTCCATTCCATTCCACTGCCCTTCCAAGTCCTTTGCTGTCTCTGACAGAATTACAATGTCATCGGCGAACCTCAACGTTTTTATTTCTTCTCCCTGGATTTTAATACCTACTCCAAATTTTTCTTTTGTTTTCTTTACTGCTTGCTCAATATACAGATTGAATAAAATCGGGGAGAGGCTACAACCCTGTCTCACTTCCTTCCCAACCACTGCTTGCCTTTCATGCCCCTCGATTTTTATAACTGCCATCTGGTTCCTGTACAAATCGTAAATAGCCCTTCGCTCCCTGTATTTTACACCTGCCACCTTTAGAATTTGAAAGAGAGTATTCCAGTCATCATTGCCAAAAGCTTTCCCCAAGTCTACAAATGCTAGAAACGTAGGTTTGCCCTTCCTTAATCCTTCTTCTAAGATAAGTCGTAAGGTCAGTACTGCCACACGTGTTCCAAAATTTCCACGGAATCCAAACTGATCGTCCCCGAGGTCGGCTTCTATCAGTTTTTCCATTCGTCTGTAAATAATTCGTGTTAGTATTTTGCAGCTGTGACTTATTAAACTGATAGTTCGGCAATTTTCACATCTGTCAACACCTGCTTTCTTTGGGATTGGAATTATTATATTCTTCTTGAAGTCTGAGGGTATTTCGCCTGTCTCGTACATCTTGCTCCCCATATGGAAGAGTTTCGTCAGGACTGGCTCTCCCAAGGCCTTCAGTAGTTCTAATGGAATGTTGTCTACTCCCGGGGCCTTGTTTTGACTCAGGACTTTCAGTGCTCTGTCAAACTCTTCACGCAGTATCGTATCTCCCATTTCATCTTCATCTACATCCTCTTCCATTTCCATAATATTGTCCTCAAGTACATCGCCCTTGTATAGACCCTCTATATACTCTTTCCACCTTTCTACTTTTCCCTCTTTGCTTAGAACCGGGTTTCCATCTGAGCTCTTGATATTCATACAAGTGGCTCTCTTTTCTCCAAAGGTCTCTTTAATTTTCCTGTAGGCTGTATCTATCTTACCCCTAGTGAGATAAGCCTCCACATCCTTACATTTGTCCTCTATCCGTGCCTGCTTAGCCATTTTGCACTCCATGTCGATCTCATTTTTGAGACGTTTGTATTCCTTTTTGCCTGCTTCGTTTACTGCATTTTTATATTTTCTCCTTTCATCAATTAAATTCAATATTTCTTCTGTTACCCAAAGATTTTTACTAGCCCTCGTCTTTTTACCTACTTGATCCTCTGCTGTCTTCACTACTTCATCCCTCAGAGCTACCCATTCGTCTTCTAGTGTATTTCTTTCCTCCATTCCTGTCAATTGTTCCCTTATGCTCTCCCTGAAACTCTGTACAACCTCTGGTTCTTTCAGTTTATCCAGGTCCCATCTCCTTAAATTCCCACCTTTTTGCAATTTCTTCAGTTTTAATCTACAGTTCATAACCAATAGATTGTGGTCAGAGTCCACATCTGCCCCTGGAAATGTCCTACAATTTAAAACCTGGTTCCTAAATCTCTGTCTTACCATTATATAATCTATCTGATACCTTTTAGTATCTCCGGGATTCTTCCATGTATACAAACAACCCTCTTTTATGGTTCTTGAACCAAGTGTTAGCTATGATTAAGTTATGCTCTGTGCAAAATTCTATCAGACGGCTTCCCCTTTCATTTCTTAGCCCCAATCCATATTCACCTACTATGTTTCCTTTTCTCCCATTTCCTACTGTCGAATTCCAGTCACCCATGACTATTAAATTTTCGTCTCCCTTCACTACCTCAGTAATTTCTTTTATCTCATCATACATTTCTTCAATTTCATCGTCATCTGCAGAGCTAGTTGGCATATAAACATGTACTACTGTAGTAGGCATGGGCTTCGTGTCTATCTTGTCCACTATAATACGTTCACTCTGCTGTTTGTAGTAGCTTACCCGCCAACCTATTTTTATTATTAAACCTACTTCTGCATTACCCCTATTTGATTTTGTATTTATAACCCTGTATTCACCTGACCAGAAGTGTTGTTCCTCCTGCCACCGAACGTCACTAATTCCCACTATATCTAACTTTAACCTATCCATTTCCCTTTTTAAATTTTCTAACCTACCTGCCCGATTAAGGGATCTGACATTCCACGCTCCGATCCGTAGAATGCCAGTTTTCTTTCTCCTGATAACGACGTCCTCTTGAGTAGTCCCCGCCCGGAGATCCGAACGGGGGACTATTTTACCTCCGGAATATTTTACCCAAGAGGACGCCATCATAAATTAACCATACAGTAAAGGTGCATGCCCTCGGGAAAAATTACGGCTGTAGTTTCCCCTTGCTTTCAGCCGTTCGCAGTACCAGCACAGCAAGGCCGTTTTGGTTATTGTTACAAGGCCAGATCAGTCAGTCATCCAGACTGTTGTCCCTGCAACTACTGAAAAGGCTGCTGCCCCTCTTCAGGAACCACACGTTTGTCTGGCCTCTCAACAGATACCCCTCCGTTGTGGTTGCACCTACGGTTCGGCTATCTGTATCGTTGAGGCACGCAAGCCTCCCCACCAACGGCAAGGTCTATTGTTCATGGGGGGATACTAATGATTGAAAATTAGTCTTTAATTTTTGTACGATACAGACCTATTCACAGAAAGGTCGCCATACGCCGAGGTCATCCTTGAGGGTTACACTAAATAGCTATGATCAGGCGCTAACGACGGCTCACACAACACGGCTTATATCACGCTTGCGCCTTACGTCACGCAAACGGTTCCCAGGTGAACAACCACTCGCTGAACGCCGGAAATAGAAGACACATAGCTCTACTCAGAAAGAGCGTATTAACAGTTAGTTCGACAATATCAACAGCGTGCATCGAAACACTACCAGGACTTAACTACCGCCGCCGCTCAGAAGAGCCCATCTCGATATTCTACTAGCTATGTTAGTCATCGTCCACTTGATTCAGGACGAGACCAGTTTTCAAAGTAAATCAGTGCAAGTGAACTGCAAACTAGTGCCACGCATTAGCTTCATACTAAAATTAAGTGTGATCTATTTGGTTTACTTGATCTAGGATTGAACACAACTGTGTGAGCCGTATTGACTTGTTTAGTGCCGCAGTATTTGCATAGAAATATACGCTTTTACACAGTTTACAATGTGACAATGTTAAAACAGTTGTCAGGATAACGCATCTCGTCAACATCTGCTCAAATGGTTCAAATGGCTCTAAGCACTATGGAACTTAACATCTGAGGTCATCAGTCCCCTAGACTTAGAACTACTTAAACCTAACTAACCTAAGGATATCACACACAGCCATGCCCGGGGCAGGATTCGAACCTGCGACTGTAGCAGCAGACTCGTTCCGGACTGAAGCGCCTAGAACCGCTCGGTCACAGCGGCCGGCTCAGAAAGTTAAATTATCCTAAACCCGACAATATTGAAGTTTAACTATAAGTTTCTTTACAAAATTATTCTTACGATTTCGCTATGATGTTGGTTAGTACTACGATAAATCATCCGATTGTGGTTCAAAGTTCGGTACTGTTTTTAGGATGACAATCAAGTCTACAGTGGACGGTTAGTTAAGCATCAAATTGAGCAAAAGATTACCCAAATTCGAACGAGTTTACAGTGGACACAAGCTGGTGTACCAAGAAGTTTACGCCTCTGCACGCGGTATTTACCTTAAGCTGCGATGATCTGTCGTCTGTTAGGCCGCTCAAAACTAATTAAAACCTTTGGTGACATTTTTCAGCATGAACTCTCCTTATGTTTCTCGTTGTGTGGGAAAACCTGTACTCATCCCTAGTCTTAGAATATGGCTATATACATGCGCATGTCTGGAGTTGCGTGCATATTATAATGCCATCTCAGTTCTCGCAAGAACAATGAACTAATTGGCTTACAAGTGTTGCAGTATTTTTAATAAATTATCGGAAATTTTTGCATGTGTGTTGGCAACATTTCAGTCGTAGCGTTGCGTAACCCTATTTAGCCCTGTGACGGATCTGTATAGTTACTGCATTCCAAGCAGTTCATCTCATAATGGAAAATACTTCCTCTGATAGGGGGTTCTCTTCCTGTGACATTGGGTTTTACGACAAGAATATTTGGTGAATACAACATAAAACACACCTTACTGCAATATCTTGAGTTCGCAGCTACATTTAAAGCATTCATCAATGCAGAACATTAAAACATAACGCACTGCCGCGCCCCTCCCCCCCCCCCCCCCTCTTTCCCATTCAAAGGTTCGAGTCCGCCCTCTGGCATGGGTATGTGTGTGTGTGTGTGTGTTGTCCTCAGCACAAGTTATTTTAAGTTAGATTAAGTGTATGTAAGCATAGAGACCGATGACCTCAGCAGTTTGGTCCCAGAGGAACTTACCACCAGCACATAACCCACTGGCAGAATTTTGCCCCATTGGTTGCACACTTTCTTCATGATAGGTATGTAATTGCTGTTCTGCCAGTACTCTCCACACTGTAGTATTCAAAGTGTGAACTTCAAGGGGCTATTGACGATTTTTTCCCTCGTGTTCCAGCACGATTTCCTCAAACTGTACAGACAGTTCTTTGGCGAGATCCCTATCCAGCTCTCTTTGGCTTGAAAGAGCCATTTTTTTTTATAGTTTCCTAGCCACGGAGCTGAATTTCTTTCAGTTAGGAAAGGCTTGATTGCAAGTTCCTACAACGAGTGATGCTCCATTTTTGGCGACCAATCATGAACTTGAGCCGCGCGGGGTAACCGCGCAGTCTGAGGCGCCTTGGTCAAGGTTCGCGCGGCTCCCCCGTCGGAGGTTCGAGTCCTCCTTCGGGCATGTGTTTGTGTGTGTGTATGTGTGTGCGTGCGTGTGTGTGTATTGTCCTTAGCATAAGTTAATATAAGTTAGATTAAATAGTGTCTAAGCTTAGGGACCAAAGACTTCAACAGTTTGGTCCCATAGGCTCTTACCACAAATTTCCATTTTTTCTTGAACTGTAAATAGTGGTAATCATCAACGCTGGGTACGAAATCGACGATTTTTTATAAGGTCGCGTCACAAATGTTGGTGTTACCGGTGTTATTCAGACCCTTTAAGGTGGCAGTTTTAGTTGGGGAGGGAGGGGGTGTGTTATTGAACTATGGTTGTGTAAGATACTGCTACAGGTCGGGCCTAAACTACCACGTTTACGACACTGCCATTCAAAGCATGTAATGGCGTGGTAGCCATTACCAAATGCTTTGAGTACTCTGCTTTCCTTTGGGTTGCTCATTACTTATTGTTTCCTTTTCTTATTTGGAAGGAATTAATCCTGGTCCAGAATGGGATGCAAGAACGACTGTAATAATAATTTTTCGTGGCTAAGTGGATGCCACTTCGGCGACTTGCGTGTCCCTATTCGACCCCGTTTATCCAAGAGGATCTGCAGTGTAACGTGGAATCCGAACCACGTGTCTCTCCTGGCGACTCTTCGCATCGTTGAGAGGTGAAGGCTTCATTAAAAGCACACTGAAAATTTCCGTGGTCTGTCCGGCATTCGATCCCGCTACATCTCGGATTCCAGGCATGCACCTCACCGCCGCCTCTCTCTCTCTCTCTCTCTCTCTCTCTCTCTCTCTTTCTCTCTCTTATAAGGTCGCCAGAAATAGTGCTCTTTTGGCACTACTTTAATAACACCATTTGCACTACTCGCATGCGAGAGTGCTATTGAAGATAATGCTCATTGCTAACCTATCGTAGCTCTGGCTGCTACTTTCGAAATGGGCACAATGAGCAACTGTTTTTCAGAATGCATTTGCCTCTTATATGGTTAGAACTCACGGCTCCTGGTTTGCTAGACAATCTCCCTGCCGCCTCTTTCTTTTTATTAATTTTTTAGTTTCCACCCGTTTTTACAAAACTCAAGGGCTTGCCCGCGATTCGAATTGTACCCAAAGCAGGACTCAAATCCCTTTTTTCCTATTTGTTTCCTGTAGCCATATTCGGAATTTCTTGATTTAACTATAATATTTTGCTGGAAATGAACTGTAACTTGTATTTCATCTTAAAACCAAATCTTTCTTGTTTTGAAGTGTTGAAGTGCAGCTTACAATTAATTGGTACTTTTTTATTTATTTATTTATTTATTTATTTATTTACAATTTCACCTCTATGACGACTCTAAAGATCATCTACTCAGAAGTATTTTGTCCGATTTAATACACATCCCTGCGTTGATTCTACATGGCTGGTTGTCTGATCTCAACTTCTCTTAATGCGCCATCAGCCGAAATCTCCTCACTGTCTTTTTTATTTTATGACTTTATCATTTTTTTAACTGACATAAAGGCCTTTTGCTGTTGCGTCGTTCAGACGTGGAAAACTAGGCCACCAGGACCGACAGTACGACTACCACAACACCAGAATGGACTGGCGATCCCTATGACAACAGGTCAGTGTTTCTTTCACAGAAAACTGTCAATCCTGCGATAGGGAGGCGGACGTGTTGCCTCTCACAGCTCCTCACCTCTCGGGCGTTATAACTTTTCGTTTGTTTACGTTCGCGGCCGAGTGCCGCGTTGTACTGTCCGCACTGTAGTTGCTTCTTATCAAACATAATCAGTTTACAAACATTTTCTTCAAATGCATTATTCATCCAATACTTTGTACTGCCTGCAGTATTCATTTCCGACGTCAGTTCCTTACAAAATTCTCTATTTGTGGATTTTTGCAGTGTGTGTAATTTTACCCTAAATGTTTTTACAAACACTTAGAAAGTATCAGTTGTTATCGGTCTGCAGTTAGAAGAGACTGTGACCGAAATACATGTGTTTTTTTAACCAGTTATCCCATCGACGGTGAGTTCATTAGACGAAAGAGTAAGTAGTGTGAGGTAGCATCAAAGAAGCAATCGACTGCGGCTTAGTGTAAAGTACACTTGAAGCAGTACATCCGAGGTGTTCTGGCGAATCAATTTATCCCTTTCCCAGCCAGGTCAATAAACCACTGTAATAGAGAAACGCCCGACTTAGAAATAGCCGTTTGGAGTTGTGACTGGAGAAGAAATTTTGATAACCGGGATATTTTGGCACCCAGATTTGATTCTCTCTCTCTTCTTCCCCCTCCATCGTCGACGACAAAAACAAAATTAAACTCTACACACACTCTCAGTCAGTTATATACGCTTAAGACACACAAAGTTATTTCTCTGGAAAGAAGCCAATCGCGCGAGTTATGAACATCGTTCCAGTCAGTGAGGTTCAGTTATAATTTGGAATTTCCCAAGTAATAGTTCCATTCGTCATGAAACTCGAGTTTCTCCTGGTGTAAAAAATGTTCAGCCAACTTATGGGGATGTAACCGTTGACGTCTTCGGCAACCGCCGACATTTCGACAGATGTACATACTGTCGTTTTCAAGACAGATGGAACGAGAAAGACAAAACACAACCAATGAGGACTAAAGTCAGTACTTATCGATAGTGAATATTAATTACCAACAGCAACTAGCGCTAACTCCGTCTCTGCGTTGTTTGACAAGGAAGAGGACAGGATTCCAAGCAGAAACATTTGGAAATTCGTGGTAAGGTCGTAAGGGACCAAACTGATGAGGTCATCGGTCCCTAAGCTTAGGCATTACTTAAGTTAAACTAACGTACTGTAAGGACAACACACACACCCATGCCCGAAGGAGGACTCGAACCTCCGACGGGAGTAGCCGCGTGGACCGTGACAAGATGCCTCAGACCGGGCGGCTATTCTAAGCAGAATTTAAGCAAAAACCTCCCTCTCTATGTATGAGGTTATTTGCTAATCTAATCCTAACTGTTTTCTTAATAATGCTATCCAAATACAGGACAGAAAAAAATTCAACATCGGTCGTAATGTCATATGCGATTTTTATTGCATTGCAGATCTAGATTTCAACTGATAGTACATCTATTACTAGTGCGTTATAAGTAGTCATGTAGACTGAACGCAATTGTTCCAGCTTAACTCAGGCATGTACAAGGATTAGTCCAACTATTAGCCCAACTATTAGTTGGATTAATGCTTGTACACGCCTGAGTTAGATTGCAATTTGTGTCGTTATAATGAGGTTCAGTCTATTTTACTACTTATAACGCACTGATGATAGCTACACTGCCAGTTGAAATCAATATATGCAATGCAATAAAAAGTCAGATGACATTACGACCGATGCTGACCTTCTTTCTATCCTTGGTTACATCATGGAATCGAAAATGTCTATCCTAGAAGTGCATGTCAGAATCTCCATGTTGTTATATTCCATATGTTATATTCGTAGAACGACTGATGCCAAGGCCATGTTCTGAAATAGCAGATTTGCTCAGCCTGTAAGCGTGTTTGACACCTATGGTCAATACACAGTTTCTCCATGGTTCTGATTGTCTGACCATGTATGACATGCCACAGCTACATGGGGTACATTAGACATCCACCTTACGCAAACCAAGATCATCCTTTGATAACCCTCAAAGTGCCCTAATCTTAGATGGTTGTCGAAAACTTCATTTCATTAGTTGTTTCCGCAGAATGTGACCAGTGCTGTCGGAAATGCTACTTGTGTAAACTAAAACGCCTGTACAGTTTGATGAAAATAACGAGGTGGTACCAAAGGAAGCAGTTGAGATTAAAGTAGCATTTAACCGTACAAATAGATACTGAGGTTCTTGCTTAAACTCTGCTTCGAATCCTGTACTTTCTCTGGTCAAACAACAGAGGGGCACAGTTAATGCTACCTGGCACATTGATAATTGATATTCACTATCGATAACTTCTGACCCTGGTATTTCTTTCATTGAAGACACACCAGAACCCACTTCGTAATAGTCGGCTTTGAAACCATGCCGTAAAATTCCCACATGCGAGTCCAGTGCGTTAATGTGGGGCTGAAGTTTTCGACACATTCAAAGTAAGTAAGTTTACGTACATTTCCTTTCCTGTTTGCGGAACTTTAAGATGTAAGAAAGGAAACGGGATGGATAAAGACCGTGCTTTATATGGAAGAAGTGCTGACGTCCCCGCACGAGCGGGCTCTCGGACAACTGACACGACGCCGTAGCTGCGACGACTCCACAGCAATTAGAGAGCTGCGCGTTAATACTCGACTCTTCGTCGCGTCAGCTGTAAGTGAGCTTGCCTCGTCTGCAAGCTGTGGTTGTGACACGTGTAACGCTTCGCATGACACACGTGGCTCTCTGTGTCTGCTTGTAAGGAATGTAGGAAGGAATGACTGGCGATCAGATATGAATGCTCCGTCCTTATCGACATCTCTAGAAACGGAAAACCTAAGCAAATCGAGCGCAGCCTTTATGAAGAAAATGCCTATTATTGACTAGGAGAGACCACAGGAAAGCTACAGGGTGCCGCACGAAATGTGTTACCATTTTGTTTTCGAATATAAACTTTATTGTCAATACACTCTGAAAGGAACATATACTACAATGAAGAGCCGTCCATGGAGATTTGTTCTAACTCAGCACATGCTCAATATGTCCACCATTTCGTTTCCTAATTCCTTCAAACGAACACTGAAGATAGTGATTACCCTACGGCACATGTATTCAGTAATTTCACTGCAAGCTTGAAGAATAAGTCTTCTGAGCTCCATTAAATCACGTGAACGTTTCGGGAAAATTTTTTCCTTTAGGTACTCCCAAAGAAAAAAGTCACATGGATTGAGGTCTGGACTATTGGGGGACCAATTTTGTCCGTCTTTGAGGCGACCTGGAAACCTGAGTGAAATGATCTGCATGTCGAAATGCTCGTGTAAAAACTCCAACACAGTGTTTGCAGTATGTGGCCTTGCTCCATCTTGCAGGAACCACTGCGTGTTGAAGGGCGAGGCAGTAGCAAGAAGCTGTGGAATGAATATATTGCGAAGCATGCTCACAGTTTCTTCAAAGCAAAAGGGTCCAATAAGTCCGTGACTGGAAATTGCTGCCCACGCTGTAATCCTCGAAGAATAATGTTGTCGTTCATGAAGCACTTGTGGGTTTTCAGTGCCCCAAAAGCGTACATTTTGTTTGTTAACCACACCGTCTAAATGAAAATGCGCCTCGTCTGAAAACCAAACGTTGTTGAGAGTTTCTTCCCTATCCTCCGTCCACTGAGCAAACAGTGGTCTCTGCTGCTTGTGTTCTTCAGTGAGCTTCTGTGCACAGGTCATCTTGTATGGGTACATATGGAGGTCACTTTTAAGAATGCGTTGAACGGAGCGTCTGGATATTCCTAGTTGCACTGCTGCCTTTCTACACGATTTCCTGGGACTTCTCTGTACAGCAACTCGTACCGCTTCAACATTCTCCGGCGAACAAACAGGCTTAGGCTGAGGTCGCTTCGCTTCCAATACTGTTCCTTCCTGTACAAATTTATCGTAAAACCTGTGGATGGTCTTCTTGCAAGAGACCCAAACTGTTGTCGAAAACGCCTCTGAGTCACAACAAGGCTTTTCGTTTCATGCAAAAGTAACACAATTGCCGATCGTTGCTGTGTCGTCAGTCTTCCATTGTCAGCCATTGCTGCTTACTAGTCTCCTAGATGCAGTATCGTGAATTACACGTCATTTCGTAACTCATTTGTTTTTTCCAAACACTGCTGGTACTTCTGTAGAGATCCTAGCGGGATATCTAATGTGCGGCGTAAATTGTGAAGGAAACAACTGGTAACATTTCGTGCGCCACCCTGTATATGATTTGGGCACAAGTGCACGACTCAAGACAGGAAAATACGCTAACTTCGAAGAAACTTCTCTTCGTGGTATATGAGCAACGTAATGTGAGAAGAAATTTTTTATCTTTCCACTGGAGTGCGACCTTTAATCAAATAGAACGAATCTGTTAGTGGAACTGATGAGAAATATGGCAGCGACAGCAGACTCTAGCCGAGACTATCAAATCATATATATACCTACCAGACTTTAGAGGCGCACACCTTACGCCATCAAGGTTTGTGATTTCCTTGTTTTCCCTTTACCACTTCTGACAACTACCGGGACAGTTCCTTCAGCTATGTCACGGATAATTCCCTGTCCGTCACCCTATTCACCTGCGCTATCGCTTCGTCTTTAATATCCTTCATGTCGGTGCGACATTCATTGCAGCCTATCTGTTTCTGTCTCAAGTTTGCCTCCCCCATCTTGCTGCCAACTCCATTTTACTGCCAGCCCTCTCTTGCTGCCACTTCCATCTTGCAGAGCCTGTTATGTTGCGAAACCCGGTCTGACAGTTTCTTGAAAGCTGAGCTGTAGCGTGTTTTCAATCACAGATTCTCTCTCCGCCTGCGGCGGCAAACACATCAGCCTCCTTCGAGCGAACTTGCCGAGGATAGCTTAGAAAATGTCAGTGAGTTTTCCTGTTCATTGACGCAAACGTCCATGAAGTACAACCGGTTTCGCGGCCCAAAGTCGCATCATCAGGTGCAAACTGCATTGTAAAGAGCAAAATACAGTGTTCCCACGTTTTGTGGCTATTAAAATTAAAAAGGAATGTCTAAAATACACACAAGTTAAAAAGGTTATAGGTATTGGCAGTGAATATTGTCAATGGATAGAAAATTTTGATTAGGAGTGATGAGTATGCCTATGCCCTTTAACGCTGTGAGCATATGTTAGATATTCCTTTGTTAATTTTTATATCCACAACATGTGGTGACTGAGTACTTTGCTCTTTACCACGTAGGGTGCATCTGGTGGCTTTAGGCCGCGAAACCTGTTGTATCTCAACGAGCAATAATTTTACCAGCTGTTAGCGAAATTCTTCCTAACATGGTGGCTTTCAACTGCTGCGTAAGTCCAGCATATATAATAGTTGGCGATCCAGGAAACGCCACGTAAAGCAAACATGAGCAACCTCTCCACATATTGCTACCTAAGTTTAAATCACAACCTTTCGCGTCGATTGTTTCATAATAGTACGCACAGCGCTCTCTTTTGGTGAAGGTGAGCTCTCTAAACAGAAGTGTATGTGACTGCTTAGGGTTGGAATATATGTTACACACATGTGGGACACTTCTCGAATTGCCGGCGGGAGTGGCCGTGCGGCACTAGGCGCTACAGTCTGGAGCCGAGCGACAGCTGCGTTCTCAGATTCGAATCCTGCCTCGGGCATGGATGTGTGTGATGTCCCTAGGTTAGTTAGCTTTAATTAGTTCTAAGTTCTAGGCGACTCATGACCTCAGAAGTTAAGTCGCATAGTGCTCAGAGCCATTTTTCTTCTTGAATTTGACAACTGCAATGATATTTCAAGTAATCTTGAGATATCTGAGCATTTAGAGATACATTATTTTTCCAGCATACAGTATAACGGAGTATGCGTGGTGACACGTACAGAGTAAGCCACAAATGAACCTCAATGGGCATTAAAACCTTGGGAAATCAACGCTTAGAACGCTTAGGTCTCAGGTGGTTAATACTACCTGAGATCTTTTTTGAAAATTCGTTGTCAGAATGTAATATTTTATTAATTTAAATTAGCTCAAATAACTGTATTTCAGGTGGATTTTTATTATCTTCAAATTCAAGGCATTTAGTTGTTTATTTATGCAGACAGATTAATACTAGATATATCTATGTTCCGCCATCTTTTCGCAGTGAACCCTGTACTTTAACTGCACTTTTTTTCAGATCCAGAGAACTGCATGGGTCATTGCGCGTAAAGACGAATTAACAATATTGTTTGTACTCACCTCTATGTCCAATGACTGAGAATAATTATTAAGCCGGCGACTGAGTTAAGGATGTTCAGAATTAGAGCTTATGACCAAGGAAGAACACAGTTAATAAATTATAACTTCTCGTATATCGAAATTTATACGATTTTCAAAAAGAAAATAATTGTGACTACAGAACTCGAATCAGAAAAATGAGCTGTCCCTCCCTCCCTCCCTCCCTCCCCTCTGCAAAAAGAGCAGAGGTTAAACTTCTGATAGAGACACAGTCTGTTTGTTTATATTGAACACAAACAACTGAGCACCGATCTTTTCTCTACCACTGCTGCTTACACATGTAGTACAATACGCTCCTCCCCGTACGTTCTATTTTGCGCTCCTCTGAGTAACCATTTGCGACATTACCACAATTCTGTGTGGAGCTTTTAAGGTATCTGCTGTGGTTTAAAATTTGGTGACTAGTGCAAAGAAACCCAAATGCCTTGATCTGAACAGACTATGCCCTACCACAGATAAAATTACAACCCAAGTGATTAAGTACTGATTGCAATGTGACTACAGTTCGGAATCAAGATTATCTGAGCAATACACACATACACATAAACAGCGCAACGATACAATAGTGGGCATAGAAATATGACAGTGGACAAAACTGGCCATGAAAACCGTTTATAACAGTCCTACAGTAGTGAAAATATTGTAGCTACACGACTTATAGTCGATCACAGCGCCATTGGACTGTAGTGACCGTTACGTAGTCATAACAGTCAAACTACAAAAAAATGGTTCAAATGACTCTGAGCACTATGCGACTTAACTTCTGAGGTCATCAGTCGCCTAGAACTTAGAACTAATTAAACCTAACTAACCTAAGGACATCACACACATCCATGCCTGAGGCAAGATTTGAACCTGCGACCGTAGCGGTCGTTCGGTTCCAGACTGTAGCGCCTAGAACCGCACGGTCAATCCGGCCGGCGTCAAACTACAACATTGAATATATGTACTGCAGTAGAAGCGAATACTGCATCTCTGGAAGCTGAAACAGCGTCTCACTCTCCTTGTTTACTGTAATTGCATGTACATAACGGGAATACATGAAGTTTAGAATAGTGGATGCTATCAATGATGTGAAATAATAGTCAAGAATTACGAAATGTACCGGTTATGAGAAAAAACGCTTCCGTTTCGCTACACACAATGATGTAATGGTGGCAGAATAAAAGTAATGCAAATATGCTTAAATATGAAGTAAATGGTCAGGGAAGTTGAAACGACAGAGAAAATTGAAGTTCCAGATCATACAATTAATTCAGAAATCGAGCGAACAGATTACCATACGACCTCATAGCAGCACAATGACACGTAGTAGGTAAGACCGATACCCAAACTTCATATGAACCACATTATATGCATGATACAGAGTATTTAATTCGCTAAACTGAATGGAAGTGTTTGTTTGTTTGTGTGTGTGTGTGTGTGTGTGTGTGTGTGTGTGTGTGTGTGTGTGTGTGTGAGTGTGTGTGCGTGTGTGTGTGTGTGTTTTAATACTGTCATTTTCAGTTATCTGGTGGCTACCAGCCTCACATATCTGAGATGTTACAGTAGAGTTTGAAGAGGCTGTTATGGAGGGGATGGGTGTACGATACGCTATTGCCTGTGTTACCTTGGTGGCTGATTTGAAAGTAAATCAAGTAGGTGACTGGTAGAAGATAGCGTAATCGGCTGGCTGTTGCCTGCGTCGTTCTGGTAAGTAATTGGTAGGCAATCTCTCGTTGGTGATTGGAAGACAATAGAAAATCACCAACGAGAGGTTGCCTACCAATCACTTACCAGAATGGTACAGGCAACAGACAACCGATACGCTACCTTCTACCAATCACCTATTAGAGACACCTTCCAATCAGCCACTAGGGTAACATAGACAATAGCTACTGTACAGCAACCCACTCTATAACAACCTCTTCAAATTCTCCAATGACATCTCAGATATGTGAAGTCGGTAGCCATCAGATATTCGAAAATGACAGTATATAAAGGAGGACATTCACCAGTATACAGGGTGATTTTTTCACCGTGTACAAGCTCTAGGGATTGATCGATGAGAGGATACAGAGTAAAAAAAGGTCTAATGGACCTACGTCCGGAAATACATGGTTTCCATGCTAGAGAGCACTTATTCACACATATGTTGTTACAGAGACTGCGGCCTGATACGCGCTGTACCGCGCAGCCAAAGTTACACTACGCATGGTTTCCTCCTAGAGGATGGTACTGTTTCTCATATGCCTCATTCTAGCTACCTCTCCTATCACATTTGTCAAGAACATCAACCTGTTGCTCTTCGCACGGCTAACTATCGTTTTCGACCGCTAAATGCATGGGAATCAATGTCCCAAGGGAGAGGGTGGCCTCATTTACGCTCTTTATGTGATGTTCTGAGGCCTTTTCGTGTCGATTCTGATCAGCAGTGGATCTGAAATGTTTCCATCGGTCACCCATCAGAAAACCTCATGATTTCAACGCTGAGCGTCACGGTTTTGAGCTCCATCATAAAGGCGTCAAACGAAGGGGTGAAATGTGGTTAAGAGGGGGAGTGACGCATCCACGGTAGCGTGGAGTAATATTGCGGGAAATTTGGCGCCAGTGAGACATCATTAACCCACCTTACAGCTCCCATGAACTTCTGACATCTGACCTTTGTTTCCCATGTGTCGACACCTTGGTGTTAGAAGACCGAGAGTAACGTCGAAGGACACCACGCTTTTGCACAATTACAGAGGACGGCTGTAGGCACCTTTGAGGCATATTTCAAACTTGGCGTCTAAATGAATCATAATCACGGGGTTTCAAAAAAGTTAACTTTTAGTTGTGTTGTGCAGTGTACTTTCACTGATAGCTGAAATAATGTCCTTAATATCATAACCCACAAACTACACAGGTGCCTTTACAACGGTGAGATACATGGGAGATGGGGAAACTTGGAACCAATACACAGCCAACGCCTAGCGTAACATCCCCATCATATGGAAAAAAAATAGGGTTTGATGTGCCATCGACAATCAGATTATTACTGACGAACCACAAACTTGGTATGGCGAAGTATAGGAAAGGAAATCGGCTGTGTCCTTTTCTAACGGACCATTCCGGAATTTGATGTCAGTGATTTAGGGGAGACACAGAAAACTTGAATGTCGGTCTCTGGATGGGGATTTCAACCACTTTCTTCGAAAAAGTGAGCCCAGTTTCTTATCAGTGCCCTACATCTCACGGTATTTGAAGTCTTGTCTACCTTGGCATCTTCACAAGGTGAGAAGGCAGTAACTACACGCAGAACATTGTGTGTGTGTGTATTTTTTTTTCAATTGTGTAAGCAGCATGTTCTGAAAATGAAGCAGATGGAGTCTTAAAGGAACTGGTGGCATAGTGACAAAACCTGCGTTATATATAGTACAGAATGTCTTGTTCATGTCGCAGAGTGCAGAACGTCGTCTTCTTTACTTCCGTTGTTTGCGTTTGTTTATTCAAAAGAAAAGTGTTTCTATACGACCAAGTTTTCTAATTAAATTTTAGTATTGGAGAATAAGTATTCATGCTCCTGGTTGTCCTACCGTTATAGAATTATGCAGTCCTTCAGACTTCTTAAACCTGTCTTGTAACAAATCAGAGTAGAAAACTGTATATCTATTTTCAGAAAAGAATCCCAAGTTCATCCTACATAGCTTGCTGAAAAAGAAGCTGGGAATGCTGTTTCGCATGGAAGAACTTTTCTTCCAGCTGTGAGATTATCTAAAACCCCTGGTGATCTAGTGGTGCCTGGAAACCGAGAGGTCACGGTATCATATCGCGGCCGCTCTACTGAAAATTTCAGTCAGCCTTTACTCTAGCTTTCACCTGTCAACGATGCGTCGAGTTTCCAGGAACGACACGTAGTTCGGATTTCACGTTAAACTGTAAGCCCTCTTTCTTCGATTGAGTAACTAAGGTAGATGAGAGACACTCAAGTCGCCGAAGTGGTATCCAAACGGTGCAAATGGCTCTGAGCACTATGGGACTTAACTTCTGAGGTAATCAGTCCCCTAGAACGTAGAACTACTTAAACCTAACTAACCTAAGGACATCACACACATCCATGCCCGAGTCAGGAACCGCTCGGCCACACCGGCCGGCGGTGGTATCTAATTGAAAGATTTGAAAGCGGTCACTTAGTCACACGAAATATATACAGAGTGGTCAGAAGCTGTCTGAAAATCTTGTAAAGATGTTGCAGGATAGGTTGTGCTGAGAAATAATTATTAAGAGAAAAATAGCGATACATACTTAACTAGCATTGCAGTTATCTGACCCTAATTGTATCTGGCGGGCTGCTTTAATTTGTGCGGCAAACTGCATTATTGGCAAACATCAATGCCAATTAACTCAGAAACGGCTCAACGTATAGACATTTTTTCTTAACAATTATTTCTCATTACAGCCTACCATGCAACACCGTTACAAACTTTTCATACTGGTGGTGGTGGTGGTGGTGGTTAGTGTTTAACGTCCCGTCGACAACAAGTTCATTAGAGACGGAGCGCAGGCTCGGGTTAGGGAAGGATTGGGAAGGAAATTGGCCGTGCCCTTTCAAAGGAACCATCCCGGCATTTGCCTGAAACGATTTAGGGAAATCACGGAAAACCTAAATCAGGATGGCTGGAGACGGGTTTGAACCGTCGTCCTCTGGAATGTTTGCATACTCTCCTTGGCCACCCTTTATATATATAATTTACGAAAGAGATGGATTAAATTATTTTTCCCAAAGCACAAGGTTGTTATCCCAAACTTCAGCAATAGCCAGTGGCCAATGAGTCCCATCATTTGCGTAACGCAGCGTTCGTACCATTTCTCTTAGTCTTACAGTGTTCTTTGTTTAACTCTGTACATAATCAACTTTAGAGCACTGGAACTTCTTGAAAATTTGGAAACATTCAAAATGTCTTGTACTTAGACTCGAATCTGGATATGTGCCTTTCGTGGACAGCATTCATACCAGCTGAGTTGTACGAAAACGTCTGTCCCAGTGCTTCAGTCTATGAAGTTGTCCTACGTAGTTTGCATTAGTACCAATCCTAGAATAAAAGATATTGCAAGGAATTACTAACTACATTTCCTAAATAAGACTCTCTCTATACAGTGGAGTGCACTATACAGGTGTCTCAAAATGGTTCAAATGGCTCTGAGCACTATGGGACGTAAGTGCTGTGGTCATCAGTCCCCTAGAACTTAGAACTACTTAAACCTAACTAACCTACGGACATCACACACATCCATGCCCGAGGCAGGATTCGAACCCGCGACCGTAGTGGTCACGCGGTTCCAGACTGTAGCGCCTAGAACCGCACGGCCACAGGTGTCTCAGGTGGAGTGATTAACATTCAGGGATATGACAGGAACAATGATTCAAAGCATAAGAGTCTACTAAACATTGGCTTTAAAATGTGTATCTTAAGAACTATGAGCACTTCTTCATCTTAGATGCTGTGAAACAAATCTCTTCTGCTGCAAGCTCTTTGCTTTCTATATTTTTAGAAGCGTTAGTAGATTAGTAACACCGGTTCCCGTCAGATCACCGACGTGAAGCGCTGTCGGGCTTGTCTAACATTTGGGTGGGTACCGTCCGAGCCTGCGGAGCGCTGTTGGCAGGCGGGGTGCACTCAGCCCTTGTGAGGCCAACTGAGGAGCTACTTGATTGAGGACTAGCGGCCCCGGTCACGAAAACCGACAACGTCCGGGAGAGCGACGGGCTGACCACATGCACCTCCATATCCGCATCCAGCAGTGCCTTAAAACTGAGGATGACACGGCAGTCGGCCGGTACCTGTTCGGATGCAGTTTAGTTTTCTTAGAAGTGGTGGTACAGACCAACAGTACCCAGTAAACAATGGCTCTAAAGAGCATACTTGAAGAGCTACGAGCAATTGTTCATATTTGCTAATGTGAAACATCTCTCCTACTCAAAATATCCACGGGTGTACTGCTGGTCTACGGTGTCCAACGGGCACAATATTTCATACATGTCGCCATCATCAGGTGAACTGACGGACTGAGCTCCTGTGAACGTGCCGGCACGGGCATCCGTACGCTATGGCTGCTCAGAGGGAACTGGATTCGGTCGCGGCGGCGGCCGATTTAAATACCCCCCGCCCGCGGCGCGCTCCCTCCGCTGTCCGCGCCCCGCGCCACGGTCGCGCGGTGGAACAGATTGCGACGGCATCTGAGATGACGTCGGTGTGATGGCTCTGTCCGCTGTGGTCGTCACAACTATACGTTTGCTCGATTTACTCTTGATTAACCCAATCGCTGGTTCCCAAGCCTTGCTAAGATTATAGCCACAGTTACAGTTTATGAAGTCGTCATTGGTGCGAATTTCGATGGCACAGAGACACAATAATTTTCGTTGCTGCACTGCATGATTTGTTTAAACTTTTCTTCTTACGACTAGATAATAATGCAGTTGAGTGCGCTGGCAATGCACACACAAAAAAGTGGCATTTTTCCTTAGCTTGTGACGCCTGGAAAATTCCAAAATAATGAGCGTTCTGCTTACCCCAAAATCTCATGAGTATGAGCCAGAATTAAGATTTAGCCGTTTTACTCAATCGTTGTTGGCAGTAACTCGCGAAGTTACACTTAAGGGTGTATGGGTATTTAGTCTGGCATGTCTATGTTATTGTAAAGGTATAGTGCTAGAAGAGCCTTTATTAGGAAAAAGATACCGTCTGCAATGTACGTGGTGTAATTGGATTACCGCACGCAGAACGAAGCTGAGGCCACCGAAGGGCATGGCAAATTGAGTCGGTGCACGCAACACTCGCCAGTAATGGTAATTTGCTTAAGGCAGAACAGAGTTCATGAACAAAACCGTGTGGCTGGCCATCTCTAGTTATTATAAAGATTTTAGAAACTGTCTTGCGAGGAACTAAACAGAAACGACTAATCACAATGGCAGAACGTCCTGCTATTCACCAAGAACTATCTGTCGTTGCTGCACGAAATGTTTGATTGCAGGTCATTTGCGGTGCTTGGCGGTACACACATGTGATTAAAGTACAAAAATATTATTGAAAAACGTCTTAACAATGTTATCTTCTACCTTCCTAAAGGAGATTCTGCTGCCTGTTTGGAAGGATTTTCTGCTACTTGAATCGTTGATATTCCTCCTCAGCGAGTTATCAGGGGTGTGTCTAAAGTGCAGGATGCAACGTTATGTTTGTGTTGCTGATTGATGGTGGCAGGAAATGATGGAGGACCAACGCCAATAAAAGCAGAAGGCTAATCTTGTACGCCTAAGTAGAATTAGCACTACGGAAGATTAACAGTTTAACCCACGACATTGACGGACTGTCCCGCAATCAGGAGCTACGCGCCGCCACCTCTCATCCCCTTGCGAGCCAATTTGTGCGGAAGGCACTTTCTACCACCACCACCATCACTAAATGAGTCAGACGTCGCCAGATCGAATGAGATCATTTCAAGGCGACTTAGCGGCTATATTTACGAGACTGTCACAAACATTGCGATCTCCACACGGAAAATCGTTGAGAATAGTGGGAAAAATATATAACAGCGGTTAATGGATGAGTTAAAAGGTGAACAACTTTGCTTCCTCCGTTTGCCGATATGTGGCGACAACGGTAAGTAGCGATCGAAAGAAACAGATCGCAGACGTCAGGTAGTTAGCTTGGACCTCGGTCAACATAACCTCATTCATACATTAGTCGATTTGTGTCTGCATCATAAAGTTGTTCTTGATTGAAAATGTCAGTTTACTGGCCTAATTCTCGTCATTTGCGGGAGGTGTTACTGTTTTGTTTCAATATGAAGAAAACAGTGGCTGAGTCTCATCGAATGCTCTCAAGTACGTATGGTAAGGACGCTGTTAGTGAAAGAACGCGTCGTGAGTGGTTTCAAAGCTTCAAGAGCACAATCTTTCACATCAATAATTATCCGTGTCACAGCAGAGCACAGTGTATCTGTCTAAGAAAGGGTACCTATATGTTAAGGTCAAGGTGGTCTTCACAAGAACCTTGTCATAAATTTAAATCAACTTCATTATTTTATTCAAATTTTACTGGTTTAATTACAGCAAAGCAAGTTAAATAAACATTTGATACGGGAAATTGCAGGACAGCATCATGTCTCTCTACGCAAAGTATTTCACATAGTTTCTTTATTGTGTGAATCTTTTCTGCTGGTAGAAATGACTGTATTTCTTACTTTAGTAGTTGTGGTCGTTGAGCAGATTCCCTGATGAAGTTCGCTACTGAACCAATTATACACATAGCATTTCGTAGGTTGCTCGGAGTACAGGTTTTGCTTAGCGCAAGATTGAGCCTGTGACTAACACAGTGACTGTAAATTGCCAATGGCTTTTCCTGTGATAAAAGTGCTTGAACTCCTTTAAACTTAGCACTCATATTAGCTCCTCCGCATAGGAATGTCGTCGGCAATAAGCTACATCAATGCCATTTGCTTTTACTTCCTGCAGGATGGTGTTTGCTAAGTTGTCACCCGTCAGGTCAGTAACAAAAATGAATTTTAGAAATTCTTCCCTTACAACGCTACTCTGAACATCAAACAAACGTATACATACAGATAATTGTTCAGAAATGCTTATATCAGTTGTCTAATCTGCTATTATGGTGCAAAATTTGGATTCCTTTATGGATTCAACCATTTTTCCAGTGATCATATCAGCACAGCAATCTGTTAAATCATTTTGTGTTGTTTTACTGGTATTGCTGGTATTTTTTGAGACGGACTGCATGTGTTGTATTAATATTTCATCGCCTGCGTCCATTCAAAATATCAGTAAAGCACGAAAGATTCGTTTATTAGTAAATCCGAATGATTCGCTATCCGTCTCTTGACTGCCCTCACCAAGCAATACTCCATCATCTCTATGCCCCCGCAAGGATATATTCTGCAGTTTAACTATTGAAATATTTCCTCGTCGGTCAGTTGTCGACTTCTGTTCACCAAATGACCGATATCATGTTCATACACAATAGTTTCATCATCACATAAATCACTCACATTACTTAGAGAGGAATTACTAGTAGAAGCTGAATCCACAATCGCTGAAAAAAAATAGTGAAGTGTCTTTCGTCGTTTATACTCATATCGTCTGCTGTTTAACGGACAGTGGGAAGAAAAATAATAATATATGCTTACAAACAATAACTGAAGTGATCACCTTCGCCACGTTTGTTCCATTGCCAACCTTGCTTGTTTAAATTATACCGAATAGGAACAGCAGTGCTTCTACAACAACCAACTACCGGCCAAAGTTGCAAGTGCATACGTGAAAAATGCCTGGGTCATGAATACAATGTTCAAACAAGCAATGTTTTTTTTGTACAAACCCCATAGGTGGGAGACACGTGCTTCTGTAACCCCCTCTAAGCCCCCCAATGATTTTGTCTCTAACAAAAGTTGTTCCCGTGACAGGATCAATCACCTCTAGACGTTTAATGCCAAAACTGTGGCCGGCCGGTGTGGCCGTGCGGTTCTAGGCGCTTCAGTTTGGAACCGCGTGACCGCTACGGTCGCAGGTTCGAATCCTGCCTCGGGCATGGATGTGTGTGATGTCCTTAGGTTAGTTAGGTTTAAGTAGTTCTAAGTTCTGGGGCACTGATGACCACAGATGTTAAGTCCCATAGTGCTCAGAGCCATTTGAACCATTTTGAACCAAAACTGTAAAATATATATTTATTTTATTTCAGTGCTTGCGTTCCATAAGTGGAACCTTCTTGTATATTTTTCGTATTAAAGAATGATTTACTATTATGAGACGTAGTCCACATATTTGCTTCGCAATATTACGTATTATTATTGTTATTCTTTTTGACAGCATAGTATCATTAAGTACTGGACAGTTTTTTTCATATTATGTTCTTACAGCTCAAAGCTGCTTCTATTTTATGGTGCTCTTAATTACACGATCATGTGTGTACAGTAGACATGACTGTTCATTTAGACGTTTTTAAATTTTAGACTGCTCTCCGACTGAAAAATTAACAAATTCAGTACAGGTAGTCAACTGCTATACACGGCAAGGGACGAGACAAACTCAAAAAAAATATATATATATATATAATTAGATGCTGTTACCAAAACGACTAAATTTGGTATGTACTGCGAAGATCTTGTGAGACTGAGTATAGTACAGAGTAAGAATTCGTGGAAATAAATTTTACTGACGTGAAAGAAGAAAGCAACTCATGTAATTCCTTCATATATGTACGGCTGAATTATTTTCAACAGCGCCTATCATGCCTTTGCACGTTAAGTACTTCATTTTTGGCCATGGAAGTGAGCCAGATTCAGATCGAAGCTAAGCGTGGGGAGGCTTGGCGCGCAGCCAACAGCAGTGTGGTTTGTATGCCCATTTACGCAAATCCAGAGTCGGCTTCCTAGTTCCGCCTTAATGTACACACATCACTACCAGAAAAAGTTTCGTGTAACCCAGAGTCAATACCGCTTCTGTCAACAGAGTAATCACGTCTCGATTTGGTTAATGAATGGCAGAGTTCGTCAGCAGGCTGTGAGTTCGAACATGGGAAAATAAAGTTGGCCGGCCGGTGTGGCCGAGCGGCGGTTCTAGGCGCTTCAGTCTGGAACCGCACGAGCACTACGTCGCAGGTTCGAATCCTGCCTCGGGCATGGATGTGTGTGATGTCCTTACGTTATTTAGGTTTAAGTAGTTCTAACTTCTAGGGGACTGATGACCTCAGATGTTAAGTCCCATAGTGCTCAGAGCCATATTTGAAGACTTGGGCGCTCTGTAAAGCAAGATGGTCGGCGACCTGTGGCAGAAATGACGACAAAGTACAAATTGGTGCAAGCACACTTTTTCTGTGTTTTTTCATCGTTTAATTCTTAAATTCCTTGCTTTTTGTATTTAGGATGTGTAATCTCGTGTTTTAGTAACTGGTAAATATAGGATCGCGCTGTCTGTAGAACAGTTGTCATTTCTTTTGAGCGACCAGCGATGGAGCTCAGTAAAGCTACAGTCTTCGTTCATGACACGTCAAGAAGTTAGAAAGCTACATGTGTAGCGTTCTCTGTGTGCTTTTATAGTTAATACTTAAGGTAGTAGAACAAGGACGGATAGGAAGTGAGCAGGCTCTGTGTGGGCTCAGCAAGAACTGGCAGTAGTCTGCGAACAGATGGAGACGCTTTTGGACACGGTCAGTCGTTGTGAGACAGCTGCCTCGAGGAGTAGCGATGGCGGAGAATATGGCGCGTCGCCTGGGGCACCTCAGGTGTAACGTATTATCCCAGGGGGTGTGCTGCCGAGGCACTTCGCAGTACCAGTCACGAGAGATTAGCACTCACAGCAGGATGAGTGGCACGTGGTTGCCTGTTTGCGTCGCTGGAGGCGGACAGTCAGTGTGGAGACTGGTCTCACGGGCTCGCCAATTCACCCTCTGAGTGGGAAGGGTTTGCTAGTTATTGGGAGTTCCAATATTAGGCGCTTTATGGAGCCCCTTAACGAATTAACGCCCGTAGCCACTAAGAAATCCAGTGAGCACTCGGTATGTCTGTCGGCGGGTCTCATCCGAGATGGAAGAGGTCCTGTCTGCGGCTATCGAGCTTGCAGTGTGCTGTCTTCTGCAAGTTGTGGCTCACATCGGTAACAATAACTCCTGTCGCTAGGATTCTTAGGCCATCCATAGTTATACGGGCGGCTGGCGGAAGTGGTGATGGCTGCTGGCCTCGCTCGCGCGGTACAAGCAGAGCTCACGTTTTGGAGCATCTTTGCATCTTTCCCAAAGTTGATCGGGGTCCTTTGGTTTGGAGCCGAATGAATGGTCTCAGTCAAAGGCTCCGTCGATTCCGTGATGGTCTTCGCTGCATATCTCTGGAACTGCGCTGTGGAGTGGTGAACTATGACTCCCGTTGATAGATCAGGGGTGCACTGCACAAAGGAAACAGGTACTCGGGTAGTAGAACAAGGAGTTCTTAGGCTAGACAATAGTTCGAGATCCTATGATGAATCCTCGCCAGTCGATACGCAGAGTGAGAAATCAGACCGCGTACAAAGTAAAGATCCTTCGAATATAAAAATTTTAATAGTAGAGTTTCGAAATATTTGTACGAAAGTTCTTGAATTTACTGACCTTCAGTTAAACTGTCACTCTCAAATTATTCTCGGAAATGGAAGCTGGCTGATACCTGAAGTAGGAAGCTCCGAGATATTTTGCGGCGCATCGAAAGTATATCAAAAAGGCAGATTAGACGCTGTAGAAGGGGGAGCGCATATTACAGTCAACAAAAACTTTATACCTGTCGAGGTCGAAATTCATTCTGACTGTGAAGTTACCCACTCGTGCAACAGGTCCACATGAACTTAAATTAACTATCGGATAGTTTTACGGGCAACTTGATTCTGCCGTGAGACTTTTAGAATCATTCAAAAAAAAGTCTGTGCACAGTACCGTGCAAATACACACGTAATGCAATATTAATTGGATGTGACTTTCAGCTGTAAGTTAATGCTGATGAGCAGAAAAAGTCTTGTATTGTTCGAATGTAGCATAAGCAGTGCGCTGTTTGACATATTCACGTTGATTAAATATCTAGGCATAACGCTGCAAAGAGGTATGACATGGAACGTGCACGTAAAGACGGTGGCAGAAAAGGCGAATGGTCAATTTAGGTTTGCTGAGAGAGTTTTTGGAAGGTGTGGTTCATCTGTAAGAACACTGGTGCAACCCGTTCTCGAGTAGTACTCGGGTGTTTGGGATCTCCACCAGCTCAGTTTAAAAGAAGCAATCTAATCAGTTCAGAGGTGGAGTGCTAGATTTGTTACCAGTTGGTTCGATTAACTCAATGAGAATCCCTGAGGGGAAGATATGTTTTTTCATCAAACGCTATTGAGAAAATTTAGAGAACCTGCGTATGATGCTGACTGCAGGACTTTTCTACAGCCGCCAACGTACATTTCACTTAAGGACCACGAAGATAAGAGAAATTAGGGCTAGTACAGCGGCATATAGATTATTTTAGTTTTCCCCTCGCTCTATTTGCGAGTGGGATAAGGAAGGAAATGACTACTAGTAATATAAGGCACCCTCCGCAATACACTTTACGGTGGATTGCGGAGTATGTATTAAGATGTAGATGCTGATTTGTATCAGCCCACACTTCTTGGTTATGAAACACAAACTGGTTCGTTTAGAACTAACGTATGCCTTGCATTTACCCAGGACTGTGAATGCGGTTTACAGTAACAACACCAACAAATGTTTGCTGCTCACTATATCCATGGATATAACAAAGGAATGTGTCCTCATTTGCCGCGTGGGGTAGCCGCGCTTTCGAAGGCGCCTTGTCACTGCTCTGGTGTCTTCCCCCCCCCCCCCCCACCACACCCCCCTACCCCCGGCCTTTTTCGAGTCCTCTCACAGGCATGGGTGTGTGTGTTGTCCTTAGCGTAAGTTAGTATAAGTTAGATTAAGTAGTGTGTAAGCTGAGGCACCGACGAACTCAGCAAAAAATGGCTCCAAGCACTATGGAACTTAACATCTGAGGTCATCAGTCCCCTAGACTTAGAAATACTTAAATCTAACTAACATAAGGACATCACACACATCCATGCCCAAGGCAGGATTCGAACCTGCGACCGTAGCAGCAGAGCGGTTCCTGACTGAAGTGCCTAGAACCGCTCTTCCACAACGGCCGGCTGTTTACTACAATCTGTAGGTCGTTGTAATGGCAAAGAACTTGCAGTAGAAGAAATGGCTCAGATTTATGAAGAATAACATGTACTCATAAGTCTTAAGATATGCATTTTAGAGTTCGTTTTCACGGGATACTTTTATCTTGTTTTGGTCCATACTAACACCTCTCAAAGCATGGAATATTACTTTTTAACACCCTATATACACCGTCGCGCTGTCACTCTCGTGAAAGAGGACAAAAAACAAGTACGTATCAAGGGAAAATAGTGGAGACTGTAATAGATAAAACTGGATCTCAAACAGGGAGAGATTGAAACTTCCTGGCAGATAAGAACTGTGTGCCGGACCGAGACTTGAACTCGTTACCTTTGCCTTTCGTGGGCAAATGCTCTACCAACTTATTTTTATCGCATTTTGTTTTACATAGTTCGTTTAATGTGATCGTGGCGGACGTCCGATGACACCCGTTCAGGTTTTTCGTTGATCCGTTCACTCAGGTTTTTTTTTTTTTTATTACAGAGGGTAGCTAAACCCTCTGACCGAACGCTGAGCTACCGTGCCGGTGTGCTCTACCAACTGAGCTACCCAAGCAGGACTCACGACCCGTCCTCACAATTTTACTTCCGCCAGTACCTCGTCTCCTACCTTCCAAGCTTCACAGGAGTTCTCCTGCGAAACTTGCAGGACTAGCACTACTGGAATAAAGGATAATGCGGAGACATGGCTTTGCCATGGTTGGGTAGCTCAGTTGGTATAGCACTTGCCTGCGAAAGGCAAATGTCCCGAGTTCGAGTCTCGGTCCGGCACACAGTTTTAATCTGCCAGGAAGTTTGAAAATCAGCGCACAGTCCGCTGCAGAGTTAAAGTTTCATTTTGGAGACATCCCCCAGGCTGAGGATAAGCCATGTCTCCGCAAATCTTTTCTTCCAATAGTGCTAGTCCTGCAAGTTTCGCAGGAGAACTTCTGTGAAGTTTGGAAGGTAGGAGACGAGGTACTGGTGGAAGTAAAATTGTGAGGACGGGTAGTGAGTCGTGCTTGGGTAGCTCAGTTGGTAGAGCACTTGCCCACTGTGGTGTTACCGCCAGACACCACACTTGCCAGGTGGTAGCCTTTAAATCGGCCGCGGTCGGGTAGTATACGTCGGACCCGCGTGTCGCCACTATCAGTGATTGCAGACCGAGCGCCGCCACACGGCAGGTCTAGAGAGACTTCCTAGCACTCGCCCAGTTGTACAGCCGACTTTGCTAGCGATGGTTCACTGACTTCTACGCTCTCATTTGCCGAGTCGATAGTTAGCATAGCCTTCAGCTACGTTATTTGCTACGGCCTAGCAAGGCGCCAGTATCCGTACTACTGATATTGTGAATCATGTACCATAAAGAGCGACGTTCTCCATTAATGGATTAAAGTTAAGTATTCCACCAGCTACGTCCGGTTTTCTCAATTCTAATTCCCTCACGCCAGCCTGCGTGAGCTAAAACGCGTGCATTTCGGCCTCCTTTAGTAATACGGTGTTGTCTCTCCTGCCAACCACAACACCCACGAAAGGCAAAGATCCCGAGTTCGAGTCTCGGTCCGGCACACAGTTTTAATCTGTCCGGAAGTTTCAAAATCAGCTCACACTCCGCTGCAGAGTGAAAGTTTGATTCAGGGAGAGATTGATTTCTGGGCGAGTGATTCATGTGACGAATGTGAGGAACAGGGCTCACATTCCTCTCATGTAACTTAGCTTTAATTTTCCAATTATATCCCTAAATTACTTCAAGTGAATGTCAGATGGCTCCTTTGTGTGAACGTCGGCCCATTTCCTTGCCCATCGTTATCAAAGAGAGTTAGCTTAATTAATGAAATGCACAGTAGAATATGCGCTTCTGTTGATAATATAAATAACCCTTTTTTAAAGTGGGTCGCGGAATATTGTTAACAAATTGCCGAACTATGTATTCTTGAACGACGCGCAGCGCAGTCTGGCAAAAAGGTGAGGAGCCTCGCAGCGGGCGACACGGCATTCCACAGAGCCGCGGATCGAAGCGCCTCCCTGTGCAAGAGTGCCAATCACGTCCAGCACCCCTCTCTCCAGCCGTAGCGTGCCCCAAGGAGAGCGGAATAGCTAGTTAACTTTGCAGACGCTGCCACTGACAAAGATCCGGCGACGAAAGTTACTGGGATTATTTTTCAGAAATACGAGGAATTCATATGAAATTATTCACTCTCTCATGCTGTAATAGCTTAGCTTTCTTAAAGAAGCTCCTTGACTCACGAGCAATTCGCACAAGTTCTTTCCTTTTTAATTTATTGTTCCTGCCCTACGACAACTTTCCCGTCACCACCTCCCCCCCCCCCCCCACCCTTCTCTCTCTTTCTTTCTTTTTGCGCATTAGACACCAGTATCAGTCATTATTGGCAGTAACCAGAATGTATTTATCGGACAGTTCCTCTAAAAACTATTACGTCACCTACAAGACTATCATAAATTTTTAAATTTCAATCAAAAGAGGAAAAACTGTTTGACGGATTAAAGGCACGAGAACTGGAAGTTCTTAAGGAGAACAACAAAGTGCATACGGAGAGAGAGAAAAAAGTTGCAGAAATAAGGATAATACTATAAATACAAAGTCTAACTTATCAAAATACTTCACTACACTACAAAACTGATAGATCACGTAGAATGGACAGAATTGTTATTCTCAAAAATAAATACCCGTGTCAGTCAAGGGGACGAAGGTAAATTGGACGTCCAAGGAAAAGGTGGGAAGGCCAACGACGCCAGATGAAGTTCAAACCGGAATTGGCTACAGAACCTAATAAGTGATAAAATGATGATGGGAAAGAAGGAGGAGGAGACTGTCATAGAAGAGTTTGAGTGATCCTGACTAATAACAAGATGAAAGCGCCTTAATTTTATAAACGAAGGGAGTGTAATGTCGCATGAACAGAACGAACACGATATGTGGACTTTTATTCATGCTGATGGCGTTTCTTGTGAATTTTTACTTATTCAGTCAGATAATTACATAATAGATTACCGCTATGCCTCCAAATATGCCATCAAAATGTACAGCTGTATTTAGAGTATCAGTAGAAAAGATGTGAGCACGCCTTAGCTGTAATGACGTTGTCGATCTCGGCAAGCAGCTATAATCTCGGCCGTTTGCTTTTTGTTCAGTCATTTACAATGAGATAGTGCTATGGAAAAGCAAATGACATTCGGTACTAACGCAAAGAGTAAAAACTACAGCAATTAATTCTATTCACTTGCCCAGAAAACGAAAATTTTATCCTACGAAAGAAGACGTAATTAAACATGTATGAGACGATGCTCTACAGGATCATGATTGTGAATTCATTATACTGACTGCAAAACAGAAAGTCCATGTGCTGTTCCGGCCGATTGCTTGGTCAAACATCATCGGTAGTCGTATCATCTCTCCTGATCCCCAAAATCGTCGACTATATCTCCCGCTTAGTGGTATTTCTGAAAGATTAGATTTCTGTTAATTGCCGTTTCTCGTCGTTTATGCGTCATTGTGCTCAGGCACGCACTGCATGGGACATTTTGGGAATCCTGCATAACATGTATGGAAGCGGAATATATAGTTTGAGTCGTCCAGCATTTACGGAGGGGCTGCTGAAGTCAACATTTAATTCATTCAAATGTTTTACCGTATAAACTCTGGCTGCGTATTGAGGATATTCTGCAGATCTGCGACATCTGACTCGTGCTCTATTGAGTAATGCAGTCCTTGTCATGGCACGTGTTATTGTTGGTAATCGAAGTGTATCAGTTAGTGCTAAATCTACAGTGTACGATCCTTTAGGGAAATCGCTGTTACAGTAACAACCTAATTGATCTGGATTTTAATTCTGCTTGTGGCTTACATTTTGTGTGGAGCGAGTGACCGTATCAGTATGCCCAAAAATTACTGCGTGCAAGGGGTTACTGGAGTGAGTTGTCTTAGGTCTGTGTTAAGCTGTTGAACTCACACATAGATGGAGAACGCTTTGTTCAAAGCAACTAACTTGTGTGAGTTTGTATGAAGTGAATAAACTTCGTTAATGAAATCTTCTCGAACTTGCAGCTGTGTCAAGTGGTTAAATTCCCACTGACTTTCTGGCGCATACTCCTCTCCCGTTTAAGGTATTAACCTAGTCAGTAACCACTTGACAATGGTCGAGGATCACTCGGCCGCAAGATCGTGGGAATTTAACCACTTGACACGTCGAGAAGCTCCAGAAAATTTATTAATTCATATTGCTGCGAAACTCTGCGTTCGAATAAACTGTGTTGCATCTGTTGCAGCAAGCGTGTTTGATGTTTGGTTGTTATTTAGAGTCTAGAACGTTCTAACCGTTATTCTGGAAATTCTCTTCTCAGACCTTCAAGAACGCTGCCGTAAACCAACTGAGATGTTAAATGAATACTGTCAGCGGTCTATAATTTCCGCTCCAATGGTCGGATCATACTGATTTCGATAACACTGAAGTAGAAACGTAATATACGTGTTGCCTTCTTTGTTTTTTGGCTTCTTTGTTCCACAAGTCTTTTGCGGCATTAATAACGTGTACGAAAATAATATTATCTACATAATGTACACGTCTACGTCAAGCAACGCGTCTGTTGAGTATAAAATCTGCATGATGGTTCAAACTTATGTGGAGCTAGAGGACAGAAAAGCTAGCGAATATTTACGAATAAAATCTAATTATACTCCCGTACGTAACCACGTACTCCAGTACGTATCTGTCTTACCTCTGAGGCACACAGAACATCGTGTGTACATGTTATAATCTTGACACCCTCTATGGCCACACTTCATAGTCGTATCAGACACTACTGTCACAGTAAGAAAATATGGCACTGGTGGTGACGACTAGTCGCTGTGGACTGGAATACCGACGTACATTATGATAAAAGTTTGAAACAAATGTGGCACAACGCAATTTGACAGAACTGTTTTCTCATAGATAAACGAATGTTTTTTTTTTTTAATTCGTTCTCCTGTTGCGTACAATTGCACTGTTTGGGTAAGTCGATAAAAGCTGTTGAATGCGATGTGGGACGAAAAACTGGTTCTAATGGCTCTGAGCACTGTGGGACTTAACATCTGAGGTTATCAGTCCCCTAGAACTTAGGAACTACTTAAGCCTAACTAACCTAAGGACATCACACACATCCATGCCCGAGGCAGGATTCGAATCTGTGACCGTAGCAGTGGCGCGGTTCCGGACTGAAGCACCTAGAACAGCTCGGCCACTAAGGCCGGTGATGTGGGACGTTCAATTTGTTTTTAAATTGTGGTGCTTTCAAACGGGGAAGGTATTTTTTTGTTCAACTTGTGTTTCAAAAAGGCGTTAAATATACGGATTTAGTGCAGGAGGCACTGTTCTTTACCTTATCGTTGGATGGTTGGTTTTGGGGGAAGAGACCAAACAGCGAGGTCATCAGTCCCATCGGATTAGGGAAGGAAGTCGGCCGTGCCCTTTCAGAGGAACCATCTTGGCATTTGCCTGAAGCGATTTAGGGAAATGACGGAAAACCTAAATAAGGATGGCTGGACGCGGGATTAAACCGTCGTCCTCCTGAATGCGAGTCCTGCACCACCTCGCTCAGTTACCTCATTGTAATGCAGTTCATCGACTTACAGTGAAGCTTCGAGAGATGGGCTCAGTGTTAGATGCCGAACGAACTGGAGGACCACCTAAACTAAACGAACAGAAGTTATTGGATATTTATGACTTCGCGCAGCAGAATCCAGTAAAATCGTTGCGCTAGTTGACGCAAAAAAAGATATCAGGCTTGCAACCGCGCATAAAGTGGTTTGGCAAGCATTGAAATTATTCCCACACAAAGTGTCAGCTTGAGGAATTGAAATCTGTTGATCATGAAAAGCGAATTCGCCTCCCCCTCCCGGATGACGAACTTCGCCGTGACATCTACCCTGCCTTCCAACTATAACTTGGCCTTGTCCCCTCCCCCTCCAGGGCCTCCTTTTTTCTTCTTCCCTCCTTCTCCCAGAGCGGATTTTCCTCTCCCCCCCCCCCCTCGAGACCCTGCACCCCATACTTGCCTCTTTCCTTCCCACATCCTTCCCTAGCTGGCCCTCTTCAGCGCGCTCCCCGCTCATCTCCCCCATCTCTTCCCCTCCCTCCCTCCCTTCTTCAGGTCACCCTCATCTCCTAGCGCCTGGCAGATCCTCTGTTTTGATCATCGTCAGTGTGTTATACCAGTGTTGTGTTTAGTGCTGTTTCTCCTGTGCGTCAAGAGGTGAGATTTTAATTGTGTACTGCCTTGAGGTTCGCCGTCAGTGTTATGTTATGTGCTACGCCATCCGTCGATACTTTTATGCCCCAGTCATACTGTGCCTTGTGTTCTTTTAATCGTCGCAGTGTGTGGCTTTTTGTGTGTGCTACTTTTAAACAGTTTTTTGTCTCCATTTTACAGTCACCCCGTTTTTTGTCTATTGCCTTCCATGATGTTCCCCCTTTCTTCTATCTATGTTCACCATATTCTCTCCTTTGTTATTTTTAAATGTCTTCTATTGTTTGTTCTATGTCTTTCGGCTGAAGAGCAGCGCATATGCTGCTGCCAGCCCGCTCCGATGGGGAATTGAAATACAATAAAGAAAAAAAAGCGAATCCGTTACTGCAAATGGTTTACATCTTCTATTGAGAAGGGTACCACAGATATTCTTGACCTCACCTTCTACACAGGCGAGGCCAGTCGTCATGTCGACGCACAAAACACATGATTATTGTCGATGGATACTTGTCATGCTGTGCTTGAAACGTCATTGCGTGATCATAAAACTGTGGTGTGGGTAGCAACATTTGGACGCTACAGCAAAATCTGTATCGTATCGCAATCGACCACGCACGCTTTGTAACTGAAAAACTGAAATAACTGCGTACGTGAGAAGCGTATCACAATCCGAACTGCAGAAAGTATTTTCGAATACAATTAAGCGGGCCCAGGCATTTATAGCCACCCGTCAACATCATTTCCAACACTATTGTAGCCGCACGATGATTTTCTGAACAGCCTGTTGTACATTTCACCTGTTACTTCTTAGACCATATGTAGACAAAATTGGTGGCATGCGCTTGCTATGAACATTGAACATAGCGTTTGGACAAATAGTATATAAGAGTAGAGTATATACATAAAAAAAAATAAAAACCGTTTCCAGTTGCTATGAACAACAGATTGAGCAAGACGGACGTAAATGCAATATAATCTGTGTTCTTTAAAGTGTATGTGCGCAGTAGTAAGTAATTTTCCGTTTCTACTTTAATGTACACAAAATGTTCCGTGTTATCGATATCGACATGCATACATTTGTTTTTTATCCTCTGTACGAGAAACTTGTAAGAGGTCCATGAAGAGTAATGTAATTTCAATGGATTGCTCACGCGTTGCCTGCGATGTGTAAGCTATAAGAGAATCTCAGACCAAAGAGCAGTGTTCACTGCAGTACGAACTGTGTCGCAGTAGGAGTAAGTAGTAGCGAGGAGTTTGGTATATGGAGTTGGCTTGGGCCGGTCGTGGGGAGCAATGGCGATTCCTGAGCGTTGTAGTATAAGGCAAAAGCAGCCTCGCGCATATGTACTATTGTTATATCAAGTCCATGTAAATGTTTTTTTAAAAAATCTCTTAATAATAATCTTTCTTATAAAAATTAACTTTTGACAATCATTCGTCTCAATTTAAAGAATTTCCTAATTTCTCCAATCCATGGCCATCCCGATTATTGTAAAGAAAAATCAGTTGTTTCTTTTTATACCTGACAAATCTATCGGCCAGAATTGCACTGCACTATGTCAGAAAAATTTCTACATCTACATCTACATACATACTCCGCAATCCACCATACGGTGCGTGGCGGAAGGAAATATATATATGCGTTATCCGGCGATCTTATTGAGGTAAGAATTTTCAATTTATTCAGTATGATCTTTAAGGGCCATGACGCAGCACTGCTGACGTCCAAAATTTACCAGTTTAAATTCACAGTCAATTACTGAAAGGTTATAAGTGAGCCACAATTTTATTGAGAGATTAGTCACATTTTTATTATTGGTAGGTTACGGAATTTATCTGTTGGTAGATTATACTAAATGTGAATGTTATACATAATTACTTTTAGTGTGAGGAGGTTAACACTAAATGTGACTGCTATAAATATATTTTTAACTGTTGGGAGGTTACAAGCAAGTGATAATGAGCTATATGCCCGAATATCGGTCTAGCAAATAAATGATGTTGCAGTGCAGCTTATCGTGTGCAACAAGATGTCCTTTATCTTACCTGATTCAAGGCAAACTTCGATTATACCCATATTAAATTACGTTTACTGCGCTGAAATCATAATTGACAAATTAAAAGCGACTGTCCCGAAGTCACCATCGCAGCATTGATCGTTAAGTGATTCAGGGAAAGATTAAATCATGATAGCCGATAGGGTATTTCAGCTCAGTTAACTCCGTATACAAGTCGAGTGTTTTAGTCACCTCGTGCGACAGCTACAGAAACTGCGCGCATGGATTTGTTTGTTGTGGCTGCTGCGGTGTATCTGGGAGCAGCGACCCATCCTTGTACAGTTGACCTGGCCTCATGTGGTCGCGCTGTGATGGCACGCTAAAATGACAACGAAGCCAAAAAGCAAAACAAAGATATCTGCAGAAAGAAAGCAGGAACCTAAAGTGTCACACACACGGTTCTTGTGTGACCTACAGGCTTCCAAGAAATCGCAGGAAATATGACTAACAAGGGAATCCAGAAACATGTCGAGAGACTAGAATCGATGACACAAATACTTCTCACTATCGAATATACGTTTCTTAAGATACCATCCGTATGAAAAAGAGCCGTGTTGAAAAATATGTCGATTAATTTCAAAAATAGTGAAAGTGTATATCGACTGTGAAATAACAGGTCATAGTCGACTGTGAATCAATAACATTCTTCAGCGTTGTATTTTTTTTTCCACCTATGAGGAACATGTCATAGATAAGAAACCGTTCGAAATCCCATAACGTCCTACGACGTAAGTTCTGATCGGAAACCCTTCTTTATGCCTCGTGACTTATTTCCCCTAATATTTTATAGGATCAACACATTACACCTACTATATCTACATCTACACTCCGCCAAGTGGCGGAAAGTACTTCCTGTACCATTATCACAAGGTTTCCTGCTCAATCGTGAATGGTTCACGGGAAGAACGATTTCCGGCAAGACTCCGTGTGAGCTCAAATCTCTTTATGCAAGCAAACAAATGAAATAATCTTCAAAGGAATTATTAGAAACATTATGACATATGGAACAGAAATATGAGGATTAAATCCCAATAAATTAAAAGATTAGTAGCAACTGAGGTGGACTTTTCGATACAGCCTGCAGGGATATCCAGGCTGGAAAGAGTCAGAAATGAACTTATCAGAAAGAAAATAGCTGTCACAAGTTCGATCATTGATTTTGTGGAAGAAAAACGACTCATACAGTATGAACACACGAAAAGGGTGTCACAGGAAAGACTGCCACGGCGGATCATGGAATGGGAACCACTCGCAATTAAGAAAAGAGGGAGACCTACGGCCACCTGAATACAAGGAATTCAAATATTATTTAGAAGAAGAAATACTGAAGAAAATTTATCTACAGGTAAGCACAAATGGAAAATGGCAATTAAATTTGATGTATAATTTTGGGTTACCGGAAAGTGTAAGTACATTGTAAAACCGGGAATAGTAGTAGTTCATTCTTTGGTCTTTTGTTATGCTGTTGGACTTCTCGGTTCGTCGTTCCTCCCTTTTCCTGTACCTCGAAGCTTCCACAAAGAAAAAATGCCTGATATGGGGAAAAGTGAAAAAAATAGAATTTTCAATTTGTCCATGGCGAAATCCTTAATAAAATTTATTCTTTTTTTGTACATACGGACGTAAATAACGAGAACTTTCGAAAATCCTGCGGATGACTATCTCATTTTCAATGTTTCAAAAATGGCTCTGAGCACTATGGGACTTAACATATGAGGTTGTCAATATTCTAGAACTTAGAACTACTTAAACCTAACTAACCTAAGGGCATCACACACATCCATGCCCGAGGCAGGATTCGAGCCTGCGACCGTAGCAGTCGCACGGTTCCAGACCGAAGCGCCTAGAACCGCTCAGCTACACCGGCCGGCTTCAATGTTTCACTCTAAGCAAAACTATTTATGTAAAATATGGATTGGTACTGTGAGAATCGGTTTCCTAGAGCTATTTAGTCCGCGCACATTCTCCACTTCAACCTCCCTGGACCTAAATCAATCTGATGAAACAGAAGCTGTCACTAGTGGTATCACGTCGCTGTTAATTCAGGGTGCTGGCCGCTTGCTGTCAGGGTCAATTGGTCTGTATTTTAGCTGGAGCCACGCTATGACATTCAGACGCGTTAGTAATGGGCGCGGTTTGCCCTTTACCCTTTCGATCAGCAAAGTGGAGTGCTTCGAACGTTCGGGAGCCGTTAGTAGTGGTGGCCGCGGCGCTACTGTTAATCGATAGCGCGCGACCTCCGCCGCCAGAGGCCTCCCGCGCCTGGGGCAGCGCCGGCTATACACGTGCAACGACGCGCCATCTTTCAAACGCTGGTTTACCTATAACGTGCCCCATGATCAGTAGCACACGTCAACCTTAAGAAGGAATCGAGCATCTCGTCTACAGCTACAAAACGTACAATTAAGGCACGTATTGCTCAGCTTCACTGATCAAATACACTATGCGTAAGAGACGACGGCAAAGAGAGATTGAGTTTTGTTGTGGCAGTGTGATCACATTAGTGTACTGTACAGTTTCCGGTCTTCACCTTCCATTCACTGTTGGAAGGTGGCAGGAATGACTGATCATATACGTATGTACGAGATAAACTTCTTGTAACTTCATCGATTCCTAAAGGATAGCCAGATGACACCTTTCTAGATTATTTTCAGCAATAATGGCTATATTTGTGCACCGTAACTATGTGAGATAATTATTTACTTCAAGTTTCTGCTACCAGTTACTTTTTATTTTATGCTTAATCTAATATAATGCAATACGTTTCGAACATGTTCTGTTTATCTTCAGGCGTTTGATCAACTATCATATAAAAGCTTTTCACACTATTTTCGTAACACATAACTGATGCAGATCTATCTGCATCCTATACAGGCTGTGATATACATAGTCAACCACAAGGGAGAAAACCAGCAAAAGACATCACTGATTTCGATTTCTAGCCATACACTGCCTCCCTCCTACCCCCCCAAATGCCACACCAGCAGCTACAGTAAAAAACAATGGACAGAGTTCTAGATTACTCTAGTTTAAGACTGTTTATTTATAAGTAACATTTCTCTATATGTATGTATGTATAAACGCCTGAAGATAAACAGAATATGTTCGAAACGCGTTGCATTATGTTAGATTAAGCATAAAATAAGAAGTGACTGGCAGCAGAAACTTGAAATAAATACTAAACCGTTCTAGATACCTCACTGCAAAATGTGCCTTGATAACTCTTTAGGTAGAAGTTTCTGTCAAGGCTCAACTTCTTTTTCTCGACCGTCTGCCAGTGCAGACGTGGTTCACTTGCCTGGATCAAACAAAGTTGTTGGTGAAGTTCCGGTGATGACAATAATTTCCTGGTAAATTCTGGACACTGCTATCTATAGATCGAGAGAAACTGTTATTAAGTTTCAATAGCCATCGCTACAGAGGCGTCTTAAGAACGTCGGTTTTAGACAAGTAGACTCACGTCCATAGTTTCGTTTGAAGAACCAGCATCTAATGTGTCATTTCCTCTGCCTTTTATGTGATGGAAGGTTCACTATGACTTATACGAGGGTGAGTCAAATGAAAATCTTAACTTTGTAATAACAAATCGAAATTTCTCGCCGTTTTCCTGTAAGTTGGTAAGCGTACTTCAAACAGCGTGCAGAATGGCCTGTAGGTGACAGCATAGTACATATGCACACATACCGTCGCACTGGCAGTATAAAGATGGCGGCCTCGCTTGCGACTTGCACCAGGGAAGAACAGCGTTCTGTTATTCGGCTTTTGCGTAGTGAAGGTGTGAACCTATTGAAATTCATCGACGAATGAAGATTCAGTACGGTGATGCATGTTTGTCACAGCAGCAACTCTACGAATGGAGTAGGAAGTTCGCAAATGGTGTGACTTCAGTGGAAAATGTTCCTCGTCCAGGTCAGGCACAACGAGTTGTGACTCCACAGAACATTGCAGCAGTTGAAGCCATAGTGAAGGAAATCCGCCTAGTAGCAGTAAATGACATTGCAGAATGTTTACAGATTAGTCATGGGTCAGCACACGACATTGTGCATGATGTGCTCCAGTTTCACAAAGTGTCTGCAAGATGGGTGCCACGGCAGCTGACTCCTGAAATGAGAGAACGATGTGTTGATGCTTGTGAACGAGAAGGTGATTGGCTCCTTGCAAGAATCGTTACTGGGGACGAAACTTGGGTTCACTCCCACCAACCGGAAACGAAGAGAGAGAGCAAGGAATGGCGCCATTCCTCATCACCAAAACCGAAGTAGTTTCTAACGGAACCATCAGCAGGGAAGGTTATGCTGACTCTCTTTTGGGACGAAACTTGCGTCATTTTGAAGCATTACATGCCTAGAGGGACCACTGTCACCAGAGTATCATACGCAGATCTCCTAAAAAATCATCTACGGCCTGCAATCAAATCATAGCGACTTGGATTGCTGTCAGCAGGTGTCCTTTTGCAACATGACAATGCAAGGCCCCACACTGCCTGTACAACAGTTGCAACAATCACATACCTGTATTTTGAGTGTATTCCTCATCCACCATACTCACGAGACCTTGCCCCAAGTGATTTCCATATGTTTGGACCACTCAAAGACGCAATGGGAGGAAAAAAATTCCGTTCTGATGAAGTGATACGCCACGCGGTGCATGAGTGGTTGCGTAGACTACCAAAATAATTTTTTTCTGAAGGAATTTATGCACTTTGTAAGCCCTGGAGGACTTGCATTCAGCGTGGAAGAGATTATGTTGAAAAGTGATACAGCTTTGTCCATTTCTGCACAATAAATAATATTTAAAAATATTTAAGGTTTTCATTTGACTCACTCTCGTATATGCAAGTCGCGTGCTCGCAACCTCTGGTCCAGGAAGCGACTCTTGTTAAACTTGGCTTGACGGAAAATTTAGATGTTAACATTATCCCAGACGCTACACGTTGAATAGCCGAGTGATTCTCAGATGGAATATTCGGTCCGGCTGTTACACATTTTTAGGCAGCCAAAACCATCTTCACTGGTTAGAAAGAAACACCTGAGACAAGTCTGTGCTTTTGCAAAACGTAGGGCTGTTTATATTCCGTAGGGATGCTTCATTATGAATAAGGAGCGACCAAAAAGTTCCCATTTGAGAGCGTTGCTGCAGCGTATATGTAACGTTGCGCGGATCCGATGCGCGATTATTAGCACCGACAGGCAGGTAAGGGATTAGAGTGGCATTCGTGTCTTTCTGACGTGCGTGAGAATGAAGAATGTGTATGGGGCAGCAGGTCTGTCGAAAACTACCATAATGAAATGACACGCTATGTTCCGTGCGACAAGGTGTGCTGGTGCTTCACGATCACGCACGTCCCCATGTCGCAAATGTCGTAACGCAGTAGTAACGCCAGCGCAATTGGGAGACACTCGAGCAGTGTCCTGATCTCTCCCCTTGTGATTATCATGCCTTCGGTTCCCTAAAACATGCCTTGAAGGTTCGACGATTAGTGTCGGACGAGGATGTGCAGCAGGCAGTTATGGACTTCTTCACACAGCAGTAAGCGGTGTTTTACCAAACGATTAAAACCTGATGCATCGACTGGATGATAACCTCAGTGCTCACGGCAATTTTTCCTAATTGGCATATCGATTCTGGAGTGTACGGCCACCTAACGGAAATCTTTTGATCGCCCCTTATAGCTTTTGCGTGCAGAAATTTTTATCAGTCCAGATTACATTGTTAATGAGGTGGCGGCAAGTGTTAACTATGTATAGGAGATCGACTATCATCAGTGTGCCTCATGTGACACCTCTGCATTCCTCGAAACGCGGGAAGACAAGTATTTGACATTCAGATATATCGTTGTGAAACCTGAGTTCCTCCCTGTGCATAAAATGCTCAAACAAATTCTTCCGAATGACTTCTTCGACAACCGCAGATATTGTGACAGATGCACACCACGTCATTTTCAAGATACAGATGCAAGGAGAGAGCGCTGTACAAGCAAATTTAAAACGACGGTAGGTGGGGCTACGCAGACTAAGATCCGTTATCCGACATATGCAGAAAGGCAACACACAAAAAACACCGTAGACGACTAGCGAAACCACACAAGCAAAGACGACCAACGTCAGATGTTATCGATAGTGAATAGTAATTACCAACTGGTTATTAAGTAGCATTAACTTTGTCCCTCTGTTATTTGACCGGGTACAGTGCAGGATTCCAAATAGAATTTAAGCAAAAACTTCCGTCTGTAGCTAAAAGATCACTTACTAATTTAATTTAATCTCTATTGCTTCCTTGACAACACTATCCCAATTGCACGCCAGAAGCTGTGCGTTGACCGCTAACAAGACAATTCACCGAAGTAGCAGATTTGTTCGGCTGTTGTAAGGGTGTGTGAGGCTTATGCTCAATACACCGGTTCTCCACGGACCTGATGGTCTGACCAATGCATGACATACTACAACTGCAAGGTATACGGTAGACATCCGCCTTATGCAAACCATCATTGTTCCTTTATAAACACTAAAAGGGCTCTAATCGTAGATATCGGCCGGAAAACACACTTCTTACCGAGTTTCCGCAGAAGACGACCATTCCTGTTAGAAATGCTATCGGCTTAAGGTAAAAAGGCATTAGACCTTGGTGCCATTTCGTTATTTTCATCCCTCACCCAGTTCACGGTTGGTCGATAGCGCAACGCGTGTTTCCTCTGTCTTTCACTGTAACCATTCTGGCTAAAGTGACTTCAGCATGGGCTACTTCAGCTGGCTATCTTCCAGAGTCTGAGATGACATGGGCATTATGAACCAAGATACAAAATTCACCTTCAAGTTGATTCGGAGGGTGACAAGTATCATCCAGAAGATATAAACCACTGTGAATTGGTTTCCTATAAACGTCATGGTCAAACCTACCGTAACCCTTCCTCCAGAGCAACGCATCAAGGAAGACAGCAGTCATCCTTTTCCACCACCGTAGTGAAACGAATATTCAGGTGGATTGAATTCAGACGCTCTAAGAAGCTGTTTAAATTCTCACTGCCCGAGGCCAGGAAACAAAAAGTATCATCGACATATTTAAAAGAAAAAAAAGAGACACGCAGGATTATATGCATCCGACTTCAGGGCAGATCTTCCATAAGCATGTTGGTAACAACATGTGACAAACAGCTGTCCTTCGCAACTCCATCTGTCTGTTCACACAACTGCTTATTGAGTAGAAAGTAAGCGTTAGTCAACAAAAGTCGAAATAGCCTTATTAATTTGACACCAAACCTAAGCTCAATTAACTGTAACGAATAAGAGAGAGACTCGCGAGTGAAGACAGAGACCACATCAAAACCTACTAAAATATAAGTAATTCAAACGGACTCCCTAGAAACGACATAAGAAATCCAAGGGTGTTTTGCTACACTTCATGTCGGGCCACCTTCGGTAATGACAATCGAAATAAGAGGCACCGCTTCCTGGGAATCTTCTAGGGGGGACAGCACAAAGCGAGTTAAGACTCTTGACAGGCTCTTGCGATAAGGAACTTTTCTTCAGGAGGCTGTTTAGTCTCCCTCTCAACCCATTTAGTCGCCTGCCGAGGGTTTACAAATTCCTTGCAAAGCCCTCTCTCATTCAATTTGCACCTTTGAAATGACGGAAGAAGCACCTGTCGATATACCGACTGTTGTCGAAGACGCAGCCCGGCTGCTTTTCCCCAAGTTGTTTGAACAGGTATGTTGTTGTTTGCACCTTCATGTTTCAAATGGTTCAAATGGCTCTGAGCACTATGGGACTTAACATCTGAGGTCATCAGTCACCTAGAACTTAGAACTAATTAAACCTAACTAACCTAAGGACATCACACACATCCATGCCCAAGGCAGGATTCGAACCTGCGGCCGTAGCAGTCTCGCGGTTCCAGACTGAAGCGCCTAGAACCGCTCGGTCAGCAACCTTCACGTGTTCATTGTATGGCGTGTAACATCACCTCCAATATAGTTTTCAGCAAGTTCTGCAACAGAGAAGGTTAACAAAATTGTTTACTTAATATGTTGCATTTTTGTTTTCAAAGTTGAAGAGCCACCGCAGTGATTTCGTACGGATTCCACCTGTCTTCTGCTCTCACAGGAGCGTTACGTGTCTGCAGTTCCCACCAAGGCAGGGCCAGCAAGGCAGGCCGTTACCTCCATGCTCTCGCTAAACCTTTTAGAACACACGTAATAATAACCGAAGGTCCTACTTCTTTTTACGTTCGACGAAGTTACTGACTTGTATGATAATTCATATTTTCAGCACTTGCTTCTGTCTTCGAGCTGTCGAAACAAAACCTACGGTCTAAGGCCCGGTCTCTCCGTGTTCGGATTCTCAATCTTTTTAATGCAAGAAGCAACACATACACACACACACACACACACACACACACACACACACACACACACACACACACAGGAGGAGTCTGTCTCAGCCAGACTAAATCGTTCAAAAACAAGTGCCTAAACAATTGGCTCCTTCCTTTTTTTAGTGGTTTACATCATATAGATAAGCTATTTTAAACGCAAAATACCAGGTAGTTATAATTAAAGTCAGTTACTCAAGGAGACCCAGTGTGGGTTGTAATTATCGCATGGCAGCGAGATTTGACAGATAAGCTTGTGCTTTAATGTGGAACCGTTATACACTGAAAACAATTAGTTCAAATTTTGGCCACTAGGTGCAAATATGAGGTAGTACAGCTGTTCGTCGACATCTCTTGCTCTTATTGAACAAATCTGAAAACAGGGATTAATAATAAAATCAACATTATGCCTTTCTCATTTGTTTAACCTTTCTGTCCACGGCCCGTTGCTAATCCATTACATATGGAAACATTTTTATACGTCTTTCTTGCATTCATATCGCCAGATTTGCACCTAGTGGGCAAAATTGGAACTAATTTTTTCGGTGTAAATCGGTTCCGCACTAGCGTATTAGAATATCTACCAAGTTTCGCTGTCATAAATTAATTAGAACACACACTGGATCTCTGTGAGTAGATGCACTTTAATTATAACCACCCGGCACCCATTAAAACTCGCCTGCATAGCTGAGGGTAACGCAGTCTGTGCGTGAAGTGTCAGACCCGTAGGCACTCAGTTCGAATCTTGTGATGGAGTATATTATCAGCACCAGAATTTCGCCGAAAATGAGAGAGGAGCTGCTAGCGAACAGGTTTCTGTTCACCAAGCTGCCCACCAGTGTCCCGACCCTTGTGAAATTTCTCTTAGCGTGAAGATATATGATACGATTAATAGCGAACACTGGATTGTGCGGCTTCATTTGCGTTGTACGACACCCATCTCTATTATGAGATAACATTTAACTTTTGACTTTCTCGTTCCCGACAATAACCTGGGGACGGGTTGGGCATTGAAATGCGCAGAGAAGTACTGCCGATTTCTTCTACACGTAGTGATTGAATGCATGACAAACTTACATGAGGGTAAACGAACAGAGATTGAATGTAGAATTTTCCTCGTAAGACTAACTTTTATCGGCGTACCCCATTATTCGAATTTAGATCAAATATTAGGAAAGAAGTCCTGGTTTTGTTGTACAAGTCTCTTCTGATACCGATAACTGCCGTTAGTTGTTTCAAAGTAGAATCCACGCGCTATTATCGATGGTGTATACCTTGCTGCACACTATTAGTCTTCGATATCACTAAGTCTATATTCATCATATTTAAATATTTGTTAAATAGATGCAGTCTGATAACCAGAAGACCATCCATATCTGTGCATAAAGTCCTAGCATTGCAGTTTATGGTGTGATGTACCATCGGGTATGAGTTTATGTCACGGCTGGTAATGATTGAGGGAACTTTGATGACACCTCACGGCCATTCTGTGGCCACATCTTTTACTTCTCGCGCGACCGTATGGTGGTGCCATTTTTCAACAGGTCAATGCCCGTCTGCACATGGCATGTGTCTGTGTGAACAGTTTGCATCATGTTCAGGTACTTCCTTGGTCAGCAAGAATCCTAGATCTGTCCCCGATAGAACATGTGTAGTACCAGTTCGGACATCAACTCCGTTCCAGTGTCAGTATCCAGGATCCAGGATATCAAGGATCAGTTGCAACAGTTGTGGGCCAGTTGCCTGAGAATAGGACCCAGGTGGAGGAAGGGGGGGCGAGGAGAAGAGGATATTATCAACAAGATCAGTAAGTTATGGATAAAAAGTCTCGATTCATCCTCTGATATCAATTTTGTAAAAAGTTCACTAAATCACTTTTCGCTAATCTCTGGTCATTGAATAACTCTATCCGCTCTTCTTTTCGGGTAAATGTAGATTTGCATTTCTTCTAAAATGTTCTTCAGCGGACGCTTATCGGTAATATGGGACAACACTTCCCATCCTCATCGATCGAAAAAATCAGTCAACTTGCGCTATATGCACGCGAGAACGGCCATGTTCGGCTTTACTTAACTTCGATGATATGACAGGAGCCTGTGTACTCATCCTTCCATTGAGAGTGAGTGATGCTATTTAAACTTCACACTAGACTGCCGAGCCTTTTAATTTTTAAGTGGCTTTCGACAACGTGTAGCCATTCAGCCAGACATCACAAACGAATACTTTTCTTCGTGAACCTATGTCCGATCGAGGTGGCGCTGTTCTACATTGGACTCGCATTCTGGACCTCGAAGATTCAAATCCCGTCCCATCAAGATTTAGGTTTTCTGTGGTTTCCCTAAATCGCTCAAGGCAAATGCCAATACGGTTCCTTTCAAGACACTACAGATTTTCCGCCCCATCGTTTGTCAACCCGTGTTAGAGCTGCGTCGCTAATGATTCCGTTATCGACGGGTCGTTCAATCCGAATCTTCCTTCCTGAAACTACCGTTCGAAACGCGCGCGAGTTATAACACATAAAGGATTTAGTTACTTAGAGTGATTTTAGCACGATATCTTGAGGTAAAAGAATTTTACGGGATGAAGCAAGATACGCAAGCAACTTAAGTAGCTGTTATAGTCGTGTGAAACAGAACAGCAGCAGCCGCGGAGATGCCCTAGGCAATCAGAAAGGGCGTCAGTCGGAGAATTCCAGCTGCGACAAAAACTCGCTCCCTACTTAAGCGCTATGAAATAGTGCAGAGACGAGGGGATTTTACTGCTTAATTAGGCAGCTAAGAAGATTATTTCACAATTTTTGAATATTCTCAGTGTGCATGACGCCTAATAACAGATGAATTTTCGCGCGGAAAGCTCTGTCTTCACGACTTCAGTAACTCAGCTACTGCTATGTCTACTTCGTTGCCCCTGTGAATACAAGAGAGTATCAGTTACCGGAATAAACACAATACGTAAATGATGTAGGAGTAATATCGATGCTTTGTATCTGCAAAACTACGCTCGCGGCTGTTAGCGCTGTGTGAAGGGCAGTATATACAGTGTTATAGCTGTATACACAGTAGGAGTGAGATTTCTGCTGCCGTGTTTGGTAACGCATTGAACATGCTAACAACGAACATTAGTAGACGACAGCCAATTAATCCTGTAAAAGCTGTTAAGCTGCATTCCAGAATGAATCTTCCAGTCTGCAGCGGAGTATGCACTGGTTTGGGTCTTCCACTCAGATTAAATCCACGCGCCGGACCGGTAAGGCAGGAATTTTCAAACAAGCGCACACTCCACTTAGAGGACAAAATTCGTTGCGGAAATTATTCCCTGGGCTGTGACTAAGCCATTTCTCTGCGATATCCTTCTTCCAGGAGTGCTACTCCATCGACGTATGCTGGAGAGCTTCTGTGAAGTCTGGAAAGTGCGAGTAAGGTACTGATAGGATTAAATTGTGAAGACGCATTGTTAGTCTTGTCTGGATAGCTCAGTCGGCCATTGGGATAATCCATGGAAGAACATTGGTACCAAAATCATAACTACAGAAGTACGATCGACAGGGTATCAGGTTGTTAATGGCATTGTAGGCACAAACGAGAAGAGAAAGGAAGATTAGAGTATAACATCTCGTCGAACAAATGAGACTCCTGTCTGAAACCCACTTCGGTTTCAAATAAATGAAAAGAGTTTGTAGCATTTTTCAGAAGAAATAGTGGCAGATTCACCACTACGGAAGTACTAACTGCTGCTGATGTGACGTACGATCCAGAAAAAATTACAGCAATTATGTAGTTATGTGAATTTTTTTTTTTAAATTCCATCAGTCGTAAAAGAAGTTCGGACAACACTGAAGATTACATACAAATGCTAAACTCCAATGGACTCCGATAAACGATTCAACAAAAAGAACCACAGAAAAGAATCTGGTAACATGTGACAAATAATATTTCGGAAGAAAGGCAGAAGGTGTTGCAGGAATCATTGCAGTACATAAAATGCGGCACAGAAGCATAAACAACGCGTATAAATATGTTCGTCAGTTTAATGTGTTATCGATGTACCCTCCAAAAACGGAAGAACTGATTGAAACAGAGCAAGAATCATTGAAATAAAATGTCAGTTCTGAACAAAGCTCTGATAAGGTACAAAACAAGAAGCTGATATACAGAAAAAGAAGACTGGTAAAAAGTGAAATGCCAATCCTCCTAAGCAGAGTACTAGTACGAAGTCAGATATAGCTTCTAGCTCGGCAGAAGTAAAAAAAATTAGTTTTTTTGAGGATTTTTTAAACAATAACTTATTTAAGATTTAAGTAAAGGCTGCACAGGCATGTAAAGTGGTGGAAAATATTTTCCTCATTAAGGCATATAGGCTTATTTATGTTGATTTCTGGTGCTGTGGTCTCGTGAATATGAGAGATAACAGTTTTAATTTCTAGCTCGGTTAGTTCTTGGTACTGAATGTATTCTCAATCACTTCATAATTTAAGTGATGTCTATAATGTAGAATATCTTGTCAAAGATTTGTCGTAAGATGGTTTTGTTGTAACTGGATCAGTTTCTTTTAGATGCGATAATTTCTTAACGTTAACACTATTTGTGAAACAAATGATTGTTCTTATAGATTTTCTCTGACCTTAAGCTTTCAATAATCTTATATCGCTTTTATAATTATAGGGACAAATATTCAAATGTAAATAAACAGTAAAAATTCTTGGTAAAAGTATAGGCAAAAGCACTGCCCGCGAAAGGCAAGTCCAGGTCCTGCACACAGTTTTAATCTGGGAGACTCAGAACACTTCGCGGTTCGCTGCTATTTTGGAAGATTCATTCGGTAATAATACAGTTGATTTTGTGGACTGATTTGGTACTGAAACGCAGGTTCACCCCTACTCTCCAGAAACTAAATAGAAATCAAAACAGTAAGAGAGAGCGGTAGCTGTTCCACTTGCAGGAAGGTTAATGCTCGTACAGTCGTAGGTGCAACAAGGATTCTTCTTATTTGATTAGGACGCAAATGATAAAATAATAACCAGAAAATACTACACAACCCCAGGCCCACTTGGATTAATAAAATATCGATGGAAAGAAGAAAATGTGAGAATGCACTTACCTACTAAGGTGGTTTTGTAATAGGTGAGTTGAGGAAGCATTTGAGCTGATTCACTCCAATCCAGATGAGTTCTTTGGCAGTTTAAAGCGACTGATACAGATGCAATATTGCCGCGGCTGCCGAAAACGAATTACCTCGCGACACTTCACATAATCAGTGAGCTGCGCAGTTCTTTTACTCCTCTTGTGGGGTACTATCGGTGCTGTTGCGCAGGAATTTCAAACTGCTCCAGGACCGCAGAAATGTACTTGCAAACAAACACAAATTAATTACGTAACTTTATTTTTTTCTCGGTTTTAGTAAAACTTTATGACTATTCCGTCATCACACGGCAGAACTTGATTGCAAGTTACGCGGTAACTCATGAGGACGAGAAGAACAGATAAGGGTACTGCTCGAAACGTTATTGCTTTTTTGACACCCGTAACGTGATAACGTACCCGATACCGCGTGCTGTTCCAAACACATATACGGGTGTAGCATACCTTCCGACTCTCCTGTCGTAGCAGTATAGCGTAACAGTACAGAATTTTTTTATTGGATAGTTTAACGGCTATTGCTCGTACTTTCGAACTGAAGATTTTGCGTCACGAGATAGCGACATTACAGTGTGAGGTGTCGTAAATTGATTAGAAAGCTCAATTCTGCCTGCTTTGCACACGGAAATCTTTCTCACTAAGTTTACCTGCAGCCAGGATTGCTAGCATATCATGTGTTCTTTCACTCGATATTCTTCGATTGTACATCTTCTGGAACGTTGCAGTTATGGTCAAGCAAATATTTATTTCACAGCATCGTGCAGTAGAACGAAATACCTTGCAGTAGCATCTTCACGGACCTTAGAATACGTCCAATCAGGTGCCTGTATGTCCAGTTAGTTATTTTCGTTTTCCGTCGATAATTTGCACTATTGATCGTAATGATGTGGAACGAGCCATTTTACATCAACATTGCACATTCATATGTTAACATCGCTACATGCTGACTATTTACAAGTGGTTTTATTTATCTATTTATTTTTAAATACAGATGTGAATTATTAATTCCTAGCCACCACCTTTCACATATTACTAAAACAGAAATTCTTCTGAGGAATATAAGGAGTTGTCAGAGAGAAACGTTTTTGTTTGTTTTCAATTTAACTTTGCCGTATGGGTTTTGGTGGCTGCATTGTGCTCCCTTTTTGTGCTAAAGGAAACCTTAATGTGCAGAATGAATGTAATTTTTTTCTTCTAGTATTATAATTATGTACATCAGTTGTTCATTTTGGACCGCAGTGGATTATTCACAACAAACTTCGTGAGGGAATAACTATATTGTGAAGCAATAATCAAATTGGCTAACTCCTTAAACATGTGCCTGCAAGTTGATAGGGGATGAGCACCACATTATTCTTACCTCAGAATAGTATCCCACACAGTATGTGGAATATATATAATAATATAAAATACGCGAAGTAGGTCAACTTACTGATTTGTGTCTTCCAAAGTGCAAATGTGGCTGCCGAAGAAATTTTGTTTTATGAATTCTGAAATGTGCTATTTTCCAGTTTAAATCCTCATCAATATGGACACCTAAAATTTTTGAAGTTTCCATCCTGGTTATTATATCCTCAACATGTGTTACTTATCACTGGTGTAGTACCCCTAGTTGTGCAGAACTGATTTTTTATTTTTATTTTCTTAAATAAAGAGTGAGACTATTCACAGAAAACCACGCAACTATACTTATAAGAACACCTTGTTTACAATTTCATCTGCTGCTATCCGTACCTATATATGTATGTTTGGATTGATTAGACTACTAGTGTCAACCACAAAAAGAAATAGTTCTGCCTGTTGTATATGGTATGGAAAGTCGTATATATATGAGAAACAATAGTGGTATTCACTTTCGAATTGAATATGTTGATAATAAAGGTGAATTGAGGATGAACTTTTGAGGATGAAATTTAAAATGCAAAATTACAATAGTAGAAGTAAAAATAATTTCCACATAAACTTTACGTCCAAGCAAGATACGCAGTCCTTAACAAGTGCCGAGGACATCAGGCAGGAGACTTTAAACCCCTGGATATGCGAACATAGAGTTAAAGTAAGTCGTAATAGCCACCAATTCAATGATGTACTTGTGTATTTGTGCTAGGGGATGTAAATTTCAGTTAACAGTAATGTTCATATTAAATATGTTTTATATATCACAGTTAAAAGACAACTGATAGTGTTCTGTAAAATCAGTAAAGTTGCATACGTACTTTGTATGAAGAAGGGCCTAGAAACAGCAGCTGAATAGCGTTAGATCCAGTGCTTAGCCTATTTCAGAGTACACATGGTTTCATGGTGTAGGTATCCATAGTTTAATTAGTACATGTCAAAAAATTTCTTTAAAATTTTTTGTTAACTTCTTGTAAAAGAACTTCTCGAAACCGCATTGTCTGTTTATGATCCTTTATGCCAAGATTACACTAGTTTCGCGATCATGTAATCATATCTTCAGGTGATAAAATCCATCGCTCATTTTTGGTGTTATTTGTTTGTCCCTAATCCACAGTCTATGTTTTTGTAGATTCTTCACCTGAAGATGCGGTTACAAGATCGCGAAACTGGTCTTATATAATCTTGGAATAAAGGATTGTCAACAGCTAATGCTCTTTGCAGAAGCTTTTTTTTTTACATGTTGTCAATAAAAAGATTTTAAAGAATTTTTAACATATTTCAAAGTATCTGCTTTCTTGCAAATATTTGTAAGCCCCTGATTTACAATACATTTCTAAAAAGATAATCAATACGTACTCTTCGTAATTAACACTGCGACTAACACTAGTTGTTAGTCGCTGTTGCCATCTTCTATAGCTATATTCGTTGTCAGCAATGACTGCTTTTGCTTGTTGATCGAAACAGACATTTCACTGAGTGCTGTCCTCCATCATTAGAGTTTTCGGAACACGGTGTGTGAGTAAACGAAAGAATGATGAATGAATTGTAGACTTTTTCTGGAGAAACTAAATGTAAATCTCCGTCAGTCCATTGTGAATTAGATCTCCACTGGTTTTGTCGGTTTTTTTTTTTTTTCTCAGTATAGCTTCATGCAAAGGCTAGGATAATTCCTTCCTCAAGACACGGCTAGCCCCTCCCAATCTTTTTGTACAGATGAGATATTATCCCGCGTTCGATGTCCTCAAGTCCACCGGGCCTGAATCCTTAACCATATTGCTGCATACTGTGATAGATATCCAAATTCATTTTACATTCGTACTGTTCATTCACGAGGCTCATAAGCTACCGATCTCAGTATTTCTATGTAACAGTGAGGGAAAGCTTTTTTCTACGTGCAGGAAAGCCTCTTGTTTTATGATAACGTTAATGATGTAGTAGTTATCCCAGAGAGTAATCTTCCAAATTGTGAAAAGAGCATGAACATGTTACGCGCATAGTAGGGATTTAAAAATTTGTCTATAACTTAAATGCACCTAAGATGTACAGATATCAGCTAAAGCGTTATAATCGTCCATCTAATACGTATTTGAAGCATCCTAATACAGTGCTGGTCCACATGTGGGAAGCAAAACAGCTGTACTTCATCGTTGCACGGTTCTATAAGTCCTTGACATGTAGCCGGTGGCGAACGGCTCCAGCGCACGCAATTTCCATAGATCACGCTGACTTAGTTCTGAGCTCGAGCTGCCGCTCAGCGACATCCCATGTGTGTTTGATAACGTTCTTTACTCCTCGCTTGTGGGGACCAGTGCCTTATATGGAAGTCATCAACATGCTCCTCAGGCCACTGGAGCACAATTTTGGCATTACATCATGTACTAAGGCTCTTCTGGAAAGTTCCAAGTCTGGTTTAAAAAGATATCAGCCACAGAGGGATACATGTGGGCAGCAATAATGTAAACGTTATCAGCAAATTTCATAATGCTTTCTATAAACACCACGTGTCCCAAGGGAACGAGGCAAATTTCTCCCACAGCATAAGTGACCACCAACTGCCTGTGTATATCCAACATTGATATATTGAGGAGATATCCTCCTGAAATATGTATGTGGTGTCGGACACGTCCGAAAGAACAGACATCACACATATATAATTACGTTGAGACTGCCAATGATCTCTTCAGCGCGGATGCACACCAGGCTCGAAATCGTATGGGAATCGGCGAAATGCCGTGTATAATGAGGATAATGGGCAAGGCACACTACAGTAGTAATGCGTGGATAAGTTGAGAATTTTGGTCTGGCGGGAGGCGTGCTAGTGTAGTTCGTGCAGTTGCGATGGCCACTGTGTCCAGAGCCGGCACGGTACCTCAGCGCGTTCGGTCAGAGAGCCGATTGGCCTCTGTAATAAAAAACTGAGTGGAAGGATCAACAAAAAAGGGGGGGGGAATGGTGCAGGGGTCAGCGCATCTGTCTAGTAAGCAGGAGACCCTTGGAAATCCCGCTCCTGTACAATCGTTTTTCTTCTTTTTTTTCGTCTTAACTCTCCTGAAAGCCCGTATATTCTAATACGAGTGTCGGCATCAGTGATTCATCAGACTAGACAACTGTTTTCATCGGTTCGTTGCCTACTCATCATTGCTCCTTTGTGTAAGATTTTGATGCCGGTCGTCAAACTATTTGTTACACCGAGAAAATGCCGCGGAATTTGGTGGAATGTGATTTTAATTAATTTTAGTTTATCATGGTTAACGTTAGGATGGAAATATAATGCAGGATAGGTTCGAAAACATCGACAGGTCCTTTAACTAAAAAAGATTGCCCGACACAGAAGGACTATTAAATAAATTTAAAAGCTGACACCCACTTTCGAGGAAGACTGAAGAGTCCAACGCAGATCGTACGACCTTGTCATATGGATAAAGGTAGTCTCGGTGAGGAGGCGTTTTTGGATATATAGGGGAGCAGGAACTGTTGTAGATTCTTAACATTCACAGGTCATTTCTGGTAACTTCTACAGTTCATATGTTAATATATTTTATTGTGTGTGTGTGTGTGTGTGTGTGTGTGTGTGTGTGTGAGAGAGAGAGAGAGAGAGAGAGAGAGAGAGAGAGTGATTGAGTGTATGTCAGTACGTGTGCGGGTAAACGAGACAACAGTGCAAAAATACTGGAAGCTGGAGCGCACGCATGCCTCCAAAACAGCAATAACCCTTGCTAGAGTTTACGGAACCACGTAATGCGCTGTTGACAAGTGTTAAAACAACCTGATCAAGAAAATTTGAGTAAGTAAGCTTGTAAACAACATTCTCTTTAAATCCATCGATTCAGATGAAAGAGAGTACTTCACAAACGTGTCAGGATTTTGAATACGGTGCACCATTAGTAACTTTCAAAATGTTCAAATGTCTGTGAACGTCTAAGGGACCAAACTGCTTAGGTCATCAGTCCCTAGACTTACACACTACTTCAACTAACTTATGCTAAGAACAACACGCACACCCCTGCCCGAGGGAGGACTCGAACCTCCGGCGGGAGGTTAGACACTTTAATAGCATTTATTATCTCTTTTTTGTAAATATTTACTGCAGCATACAAAAGGCGGAAAATGAGAATACGTATAAAGATAACGAAGCAGAATACTAGTTATAATACCGAAGCTGCCGTTATTTTAGTGCTCGGCCGTTTACAGTTCGGAGGAGAGGGGTTTCTTTTTTTTATCTTTTGAACGTGCGTGGAGAGGCGGTCTGTTGTGAATGGCGGTCGTGCAGCCGTGTGTACCCTCCTAAACAGGCGCCGTTGCGTAACGCTCCTTGGCCCGCATTCCAAGCCGCAGTAAACATCGGCGACCCCTTCCACGCTTTTCTTCTGCCTTTCGTTCCACACCTGAAACGTGCCAAACACCATGTACAGTGGTTACCAGCTGCACCCAATACGTCATCTCCTTTACGCGTGTACGGAAGCAGTTACCACTACTTATCACTGGGCAGAAGAGTGTGGGGACGACGTTATTGCGAAAGTAATGGATACGGCGCTCAAAGCTAGACACCGCAGACGAATAGTTTATCTCTACAGATTTGTCTCCATTTGTATCTCCCGCATTCTGTGAGTTACTCATGCGCGATCCAAGCAACCAACAGTAGTATGAAGCCGATATTGTCTGCCGTCATTGGCTGAAATAAGTAAGTGCTTTAAAAGACTGACTATCGGAACTGTAGGCAGCATTTCAGTCAGCTTTAATAAGCGTGTGATTCATTTAATCTCTGCTCTTCACCCCTTAGCTGGATGCTACGCGAGAAAGATCAGAATACAGGGTAGTATTCTTTTACAGTAAACCATTTTTTATTGGTAGAAAAACTGAAACTGGGTTCTAATGTTAGGTTAAAATATTTGCTTTTCCTTTTGATGAGATGCCAACGTTGATGGTAAAAAATTCGTACTATACTACTACCATATGTTTATTATCGCTCTTAGTGTATTGATGGATGGTGGATGTAGGTATATTATATATTTAGCAATCTTTTTTCAGTCAGCAATTACCTGCTTTCACTTTACCATTACCTAACGGGATGAACATGTATGTAATCTGTCTGCAAACTGTAAAAATTGTGTCTTCCTATTTTCAGCGTTGGCGTATTTTTTACTGAAACAAAACCGTGGAATAGCCCAACATTCATTTACATGGAGGTAAAGAACACTTAAAAGTTACGCCTAAGCTGCCATCAGTTCAGCACCACCGGTTATTGATGTAATAAAATAGGGCGTTGCTTTTCCTCGTGTCAAGTACACTAATGTTCGGTATTGTAATGAGCAGAGGAAAATTAGTTAATACCTGTTTGGTGCTCATCTAAAATGACTGAACTGTTTCGAACTTTGTTGTGTGTATGTCGTTTTTGTTCTACTATCTATGACCGACAAATTTCTACGAAAAATGTCTCGCTAAAGATCGTGCATTATTACAGCTTGCTTCATTTTGTGATTAAGTTTTTATATGCGCGATATTTGGTAAGCAATGCAGTCACATTAAAACATTCTTCTTCGGTCATCCCTATTTATCCATCTTGCGACATTTGGGAAACTTTTCCTTCATTTATCTCACTATGTCTGCGTCTTTACGCGTTGATAACTCAGTTGATTGCCAACTTTCTTATATGCGCTAAGTCTTTCTTTACCGTTTTAATTTACGATTCCAAAAGAAAATTAATTCATGCGTGGCGAAAACTATCTAAGAAAGCAATAATTATTTGTCCATTGTGTTCTTATGGTACCCCTTCTTTAATGGCTGCTAAGTTTAGCAGCTTAGGTTCATAGGCAGCTGTAGATATTCCACACTACATAATAGAGCCCCACTGAAGGAAGTATCAGTAATGACACACGCTGAATATTGCGTGGCAGCCAGCAAACAGTTTCTCGTCTGTAAGCATGATTTTCATTTTGAAACCATTTCGCAGTAACAACAGGGAGGAAGGCATGAAGATTAGTGTTTTGTGGCCTGTTAACAACGAGGGCCTTCGAGATGCAGCTCAGCTCGGTCTGAACAAGGAAAAGACGTGAAATAGGCCGCGTCCTATCCGAAAGAATCATCCTGTCATTCACCTGAAGTGATTTAGAAAACCGCTCAGTGCCAACCCTTCCGGCACTCTGTTTAATCAGTAGGTAGAAAACGCAGATTGTCGTGATACATAAAACGGAAGAAAGAAACGTTCACTTCATACAACGTTTAAGAATTTCCCGCTAAGCAATTACTGAAAACAGGTTTCCATTGTGTAGAATGTTCATAAGATTCGAAAGATTAATTGAAAATCTAGAAATAGGGCTAAATAGTACAAGTTACATTCATACAGAGAGACTATATATTTTTTCCCTCTTCATAGTAACTTTTAATGGGTTCACAGGGAATAGCGATAAACTGAAATACTGTTCCTTTTTTTTTAACTTCTGGAAAACATTAGGTTCGCTTTGTGTATGGAAATATGGGTCAGCTTTTCTCCCATTGCGACGCAAAAGTTTAAAATTTGGCTCGAACATGCCTACAACCTTTGACTGTAATAGTGCAAAAACGTGGAGCCCTGAAACGTCACTCTATGGCTCTGTTCATGTGAAGTGTAAGGTATGTTAATGATGTCATATTGGTACAAAACGTCACCACAATTCTGCCCAATGCCACCATGAACGTCTCACAACATGAGAAGGTCGCCACATCTCTCCTTACCCACATCTCACACCTTCACTTGACGCCTCTGCGACCGAGGTCAGAAGTGCGACTCCCAGCGTCGAAATCACGCGATTTTCTTTTTGGGTAGCGGAGGATAACGTTTTGGACTCACCACTACTCAACATCGACGACACGAAACGGCCTCAGGGCGTGATGTAACCACCGATTCCTTTGAGGCATTCATTTTCAGACATTTCACCCTTGACAACAACAGTTTGCAGTGCGATGTGCAAGGTTCAAAAAATGGTTCAAATGGCTCTGAGCACTATGGGACTTAACATCTATGGTCATCAGTCCCCTAGAACTTAGAACTACTTAAACCTAACTAACCTAAGGACATCACACAACACCCAGTCATCACGAGGCAGAGAAAATCCCTGATCCCGCCGGGAATCGAACCCGGGATCCAGGCCTCGGGGAGCGAGAACGCTACCGCACGACCACGAGCTGCGGACGATGTGCAAGGGGACGGAGTTCTTGACAATGTCTGACAGTGCTGACACACTACTGTTCACCCTTTCTCAAAGGACATTGGACGTGAACTCACTCCTATGGAGTGTAGCGCGACCACAATTTCTTTTTTGTCTACAGTGTGAAGCCATTAGGAACCGTTCAAAGCCCTTCGACGAAATTCGATCTTGATCCGAAGCAGAAAAGGGTGTTTATGATTTCCATCCCTCCTTTTTCACGCCCTCCTGTGGCGTGTGCATGGGGGCTGCGACATTGACGTATGTGTGAATAAAACGGCAAAGCGTGCTTCTAAGACGCCCTAGTTTGCTTCACTGCCACCTACACACCGTTTTTGGTCACTTTAAAAATGCATGTGTACAGAGACACCCCTCCACTGATCCCTACTCGCCAGAGGGACAGCCAACCCTCTCGATATAGTGCCTGCTGGTCGCATGTCAAACCTGAAGTGTGTCGAAAAGGTTGCATATCTTTCTGAGGAAGGCAATGGAGTGACGTTTGAGCTCATGATACATCATATAGTGAGCATTTAATGTCATAATGTCTGGCATCTACCGGCAACTGTATTCGCCACAAATCGTTTTATTGTTATGGAAGACATTTTACAGCCTTACTTCTTTTTTCGTTTTTAGGAAATATGTAATGGCTTTTATGACTATTAATTACATATCTGGCTCTGTTGTTGCCCAGTATCTTGTGATTAAGCCGATTTTAAACGAGAACGCATGTCTCTCGCGGTGATATGAATTAATAACTACTTCTCAAGCTTCCAACCAAATCAAATAGTAAAATTAAACCACCTGATACCATTGAAATTCCAGGACTTCTTAAGCCTTACGTTGCCCCATAAACCTTCCTGCTCATGGAATATACTCTTTTCCTTTATAGTGGGTAATAGATGAAGAAATTTGTTAAAAGGATATGGCTTTTTCACTTCTGCTGCATTTATTATATTGATAATCCAATAAATGCAGTAGAAGTGGAAAATGCCATCTCCTTTTGATGCTCTTATGTGCTGATCATGCTTTAACTTTCAATTTATTGATGCATTGTTTTGTGAGAAACTAATGACAAAACATGAAAAATTTTATTTCAACGAGGAATTTAGAAACTTATTTAGTAAACAAAGTTGTTTGTCCGCGTATGAGTTGCTACAAAAAGAAGCCTATACGCAAGTGTTTTTCCAACATGCCATACGTTAATCCTGTGATTCTCAAGCAACTACAGAGGTGGACGCTACTACGGAGGCGTTGTGCATGACGGAGATGTTTACTGTTCTAATTGAGTGAGTATGTTCCAAGGAAAGTACAGCAACATACTACTTTCTCCTACACATGTCTCGCTAACTGACCACGACGAGAAAATTAGGGGAATTCCGAAGTTTGTCGACAGTCGATCTTCCCCGGTACATTTTGTAAATCCAATAGTGGAGACGGGGAAAACTCCGTGGTACCAGAAGATCCCTCCGCCGCAAACAGTGGTATTGCTTGTGGAGTGTAGATGTACGAGGGTCAGTCCAAAAGAAATGCACACTATTTTTGTAAAAATACAGTTTTCATTCTGCATGTGTCAAAGTTTTACAGTGTGTAGATGCATCCTCCCCACTTGTTTTCAAACTTAGTTCAACCTGTTCCCGTGAGTGGCGCCGTCACAGCGTATTAAAAAAAGATGGCTGCTACAGTTGACGTTCGTCAGAAGCAACGTGCTGTCATAGAATTCCTATGCTGTGAAAACGAGACAGCGGGAAACATCCACAAGCGATTGAAAAAATGTGTATGGAGATGCTGCTGTCGATCGCAGTACAGTTAGTCGGTGGGCAAGCAGGTTACGTGATGACAGCGGGCACGGCAATATTGAGGATTGTCCTCGCAGCGTCAGGCCTCGTACTGCTCACACTCCAGACAGTGTGCAGAGAGTTAAAGAATTGGTGACTGCTGACAGACACATCACAGTGAACGAATTGTCACGCTAAGTTGGGATAGGGAAAGGGAGTGTTTGCAGAATACTGAAAGTTTTGACGTTAAAAAAGGTTTTTGCCAGGTGGGTTCCCAGGATGTTGACAGTGGCTCTCAAAGAAACAAGAAAAACGGTATGCAGCGAACCTTTGGAATAGTACAAGAATGGTGGAGATGAATTTCTTGGAAGAGTTGCGACAGGTGATGAAACATGGCTCCATCATTTTTCACCAGAGACTAAGAGGCAATCAATGGAGTGACATCATGCAAATTCACCCAAGAAAAAAAAATTCAAAACCACACCTTCTGCTGGAAAAGTTATGACTATGGTGTTATTCGATTCCGAAGGACTCTTGTTTGTGGACATCATGCCAAGTGGAACCACTATAAATTCTGATGCATATGTGACGACACTGAAGAAACTTCAAGCTCGTCTGAGTCGTGTTCGACCACTTCGGCAAAAGCAGGATGTTTTGCTGTTGCATAACAATGCACGGACCCATGTCAGTCAAAAAACCATGGAAGCGATCACAAAACTCGGATGGACAACACTGAAACACCCGCCTTACAGTCCTGACCTGCCTCCATGTGACTATCATTTCTTTGGGAAACTGAAAGACTCTCTTCGTGGAACAAGGTTTGAAGATGATGACTCCCTTGTACACACTGCCAAACAGTGGCTCCAACAGGTTTGTCCAGAATTTTACTGTGCGGGTATACAGGCGCTGGTTCCAATATGGCGTAAGGCAGCTGAGAGGGATGGAAATTATGTGGAGAAATGAAAATATTGTTTCTAAAGGATGTATCTACACACTGTAAAACTTTCAGACATGTAGAATAAAAGGTGGATTAAAAAAAAAGTGTGCATTTCTTTTGGAGTGGCACTCGTAGATGTTACGAGGAAAGCCTTTGTACATATTAAAATGATACACTCGTTATGTACTTTATAGGCTGTAGGTGTGTATGTAGACGCAGATGCTTCATTCTGAAGCTCTGCTGAAATTTTAAATGTCTTTTGTACAGCGACAATAAGCGCAGCTGTTTCAGGGGTTTCATCAGGAAGATTATCATTTCCATTGTTCTGTATCAAACTGGGATGTGAGTGACAGGACGAACTGGTTATTACCGATTGTTTAATGAAGAGTCTGTCTCTGTTGTCATATCGAACGTAGAGCGTAAGTAAATTACGCATAATCGAACAATGGATATTGAAATATTGTGACTGCAACAGCCTACAGGTTCTACCTTCGTAACCTGGAACAACTTTGCGATGAAGCTGGGCCAGGAAACATGTGGTTTAGATAGTTTTCATCGCCTCTAGTTGCCCAGTAAGGACAGGTGAATTGGTACCTTACAGTTTCTGAGTAGCGAGACAGTATGTCAGTTCCCTGTCTTACATTCCTAACCTCCATCTTGTGTGTAATGGAGTGAGAGACTGTTTATGATGATCCATCTGATTCATTGAGACGTTAACTTTGTAGGCCCACACGGCTCTACTCGAGAGCCAGGTTTCAACCATTCTACTCGTCTCACTTTTACAAAATACTCATAGCAGAAAAAACACTACATTACACTGCATAAACACTTATCAGAATTATCCATACGATAAAATAGCTAACATGTAATAGGATGACGGTAAAGGAATACCACTTTCACTTGCATTTTGTCATGAGACAAGAGCGCTATCTTTCAAAATGTCGTTATGCTCAAGCAATGAGAACTTCGATTCAGTCAGTCAATCAAACATGTTCCTATTGCGTAAAATCCATTTGAAGTTCTGAAAATTAATGGACCTAGAGTTAAAGAAACGAAGCCTACTTTGGTGCTGTAGCGAGCTGTTTTTATATATTAATAAAATGGTAACATTGATTTTTATTCACTTAATCTAAGCAGTGTACTCAACTTAATAAATATTGACGTTGCGTTTTCTACACCACTGACGCAGCGTTATGTTGGTATGCTATACAAAGTTCTGTTTTCATTTTAAGAGCTATTATTTGCCCAGAGTCTTGCAAAGGTGAAGTTCAGTATTCAAATATCAGTCCACCATAGCATATCGATGCAACTCTAAAAACATGGACGTAATCTATTTTGAAGCTTTCCGCTCGTCGCTAACACCATCACGTAAGGTCGATTTTTTTCGACAGGCAGTTTGGCTCCATGGTAGAACACTAACCTGTCAGCTGAGAGGTCAGGTTTCGATTCCTGGTCGATGAAAGCTTTTAAATCAATGATATATATCCTAAGAGCATTTAGATGAACTATAAAATTCATATTGATGAAGAAAAGTCGGTAGGACACGAGACTGGTACTCGCTATTTCGAGTATCGTGTTGGTCATAATGTTTTTGATTTTGTTCGTTCACTTCGAATATCTACGTTATTTAAATATAAGATTCATCAAATACATGCTAATTAACACATAACTAATTGTAATTTTTATGAAAAATACACGTCTTCTTATTTGTAACTATATATCGTACCTAAAAATCCATTTTGCATTCCAAATATAAATTCTTAATTACCGATTTTTATGAAAGATTGTTAATAAAGAAGGTTCGGTAACTTCGACTTGAGCTCTGTTAGGATCCTGGAGTGTTGTAACGGCGTATGGATGTGGGACTCTTGATCGGACTGTTCACCTCTGTGCTTTGGACGAACTTTACTTGTGATTACGCACTTCAGTGGAAACCTTTGACTTCTTGCTTTGCTCCAGCCTGCGCTGCTCCAATGACATTAAAGTCGTTTTTATGTGTGAACTGATCTTGCTCCGTGTCATTAAACACTGTGTACTGCAGTGCCCAGCACGAAAATCTATGAGTTTGTCTTCTATTAAATCTCATAATACGATCTGAGGTCGAACAAAATTTTGAAGTTTTAATAACATTCAAATTCTAGCACAGTCTACGCAGTTTATATTTTCCAGAAATCAGCTTGGCCCTTACGTGGGTAAAACTCATTTTAGATACATTTCAAAATTAAAAGGTCAAAAACTAGCTTCTGTTACGATCAGTATTACACTTTCACTACCATTTTTTAAAAGTTGATCGATTTTGAAAATCAGTGTTGTAGGACATATGTGTCCCATGATCCTAACTACTTCCTTGTTTTCATTTGTATCTAGGATTTTAAAAGCTATATATGTGTTTTTGGTGGGACGTTATCAGGATAGTAAATACGGAAAAAAGTGTGGTCAGTACCAGAAGATATTCATTTTCATTAGGATGAAAAACATGATTTATCACACACGAATTTTCAACAAAATCTAAAAATTCCATTGACATAAGACGTACCACTATCTCTAAAAAAAATTCTTTACGCTTGATGGGGTGTATAGTTCCATAATTACAACAAAAAAAAAATAGCAGATTCGCTGAGGAGAGCAGTAACGTTTCGAAAACAAGTTTATGGTGTTTGAGGGAACACAACGACACACTTCAGATACTCTTCGAATGGAGAAGATAGTGATCTGATTCGATTTTTGTGAAACGGGGGAAGTGTGCCAGTTATACACACACGCCGCAAAACTTGATTTCACACAGCCTTTTAACTATCCAACGCATGCACCATAGTATTTTTCTCCAAGTTCCGTGAGCTTCTCGCTAGCTGGCAGGAGTAGACAGATGTGGGACACAGATCACCCAACACTAAAAACTGTAGCGGGACATATGTGAAGCAGATACCACAGATAATTCTGTGTCTCTTCATTCATAAGTCTGAGCAGCTGCTCAATTTAGGAGCTGGCAGCACAGATCACTTTTCTACCCAGGAGACTGAAGATGTTACAAGGTATTAATATTACAAATAAACTCCAGGAAAAACTAAAAGACTCAAGCGAAAGCGTGCTTTTTATTGAGGCCGGCCCGAAAAAGCTTCTACGGGAAGTCACGCGCCTTGGCAGCGTTTCTACAGAAATCTAGAGGAATGCTGTGCGTCGTAGTCTGCTACCCGGCTGAATGAAGTACGCATGGGAAGGCGACAAAGACGCGCAAGCGGCTGTAGGAAGAGAATAAAGAACGCACCTGCTACGCACGTGCCTCCGTAGGGCGAGCAGCCAAGCTGCTGGGGGCAACACCAAGGAGGATACGAGAAAGACACACCTCCTGTCCAACGGCCAACAGCAGTGGAAGCACAAGAGCCGCACTTTCCACGACAGACGTAGTGAGAGCTTGGAGACCGGCTGAAGAACTCTGTCTGGCAAATGCCCAGGACTCGCCTGATTAATTTGCGCAGAAAACGTAGCATCTGATGGACTGTGAGGAAATAACGTGTGTGTGTGTGTGTGTGTGTGTGTGTGTGTGTGTGTGTGTGTGTATGTGAGAGAGAGGGAGATAGAGAGAGAGAGATGTGGCAACACTGAAGGCAACATAAGGAAGTTAGACTCCATTCGATGTTTCACCATCTCTAATGACCTCGTTTTTGTCGGGGCTTCTATCTTACTTCCATTCTTGCTTGGTTTATCAAAAGCTGAAGCATTTATACACTCATTAATCTCTAAATACGTCTTATTGTGTTTTGCCGCGATACCTCTAATTGTGTTGAAAACCTGAGAGGCAAAGCAATAGAAGAATAGGCAAAAGTGAATTGAAGACCTGAGCTGTAAACTGTGGTAAGGGACAATCTATGATAAACAGAGTTATTACATGTAACACATGGAACGTCATATGCTTTATCCATATTAATTGGCAGTTACAAGATAAACCGAGAAATAGCTGCTCTATATATAATTTCAGATTCTTGCTAGTGGCAACTTTGTTAGGATGTGTGCATGTTAACTGTAGTAAGTGACAAAAACATGGCTGCCAGTAGTAGTACCATTTGTGATGTTCCAGCCAGGAAAATCCTGTTCAGTGATGATTTGTACAAATCCGAGGACGATGCCGGTGAATACGACTCAGGCAAAGATCCGGAATTTGCTCTTGGAATACGCTTCAGAAGTTCTTGCTAATATGGTAAATGTAAAGAGTTATTTAAGGAACTAAACAAAACTAAACAATACTGTGTCCCTTTCCATAGTTTACGTGAATATACGTAACAGTGCTATGGCAGGATTTTTTAGGGCCATCCTTAATATTGCTTACGTGCTATAGTAAGGCGACAGCGCCATTAATTACATATTGCACTGAATCATAGAGTAACTTTTGAGGGTGTTATACTTTAATGCTGCAATTGGTTATGTAGATCTTAGTATCGTAAATTGAAAGTATTCGGAACTTTTAAATTTGTATTTTTGAGTGGGTTCACAGTAATGTTTCGTTAACTACCCCCACACGTAAACAGCTAACTTGTGTTAAATGCAATCAGTTTGCAAGTAAAGAATGTCAAGTATTCATTGATGCATTTTTGGAATAAAATTTAGGATATAATTTGTTATTTTAAAAATATATCATTCCTCTAGAAATATCTGAAAACAGAAAAAAAGGGAAATGAAATGATCGTATGGCGTTGATGGCCGCAACTTAGACGCCGTGTTGCATGTCTTTTTTGCTGACGCCGTATTGGGCGACTTGCGGGTCGATGATGACGTAACGTTGAGGACAACACAACACCAAGTCCCTGAACGGAGGCACCGTTCGACCCCGTCGGCAATCGAACCTGGGCCCGGTGCATGGCAATTAGACGCGCTGACTACTCAGCTAAAGGGGCGAACTTGAAAATAGAGACTTATCTGAATAAAAAATAACAATGGATGTACTTAAAACATCGTATGTATGAGATTTTATCGAAACTTTATTGCGCTGTTTCTCAAGACAACCATCTTGTCCCTGATCATTGTCTATATCCGAGGTCTTCATTTGGGATACTCATACGGAACCACATATATTCCAAACTGATGCAACAGCCTCGCTTTTGTTCCACCTGTAACAGCTAATTACGCTAGGAGAGCACTTGTGTGCCAGGTCTCATTTGTTTCACTATCTATTATCAGAGCTCTAGTAACCACGTTTAGTAGGTAAAGACGCGAAACTGCCAGTCTGGAAAGAGTCTGCCCGTCGATATGATTTAAAATTTCTTGGTTTCTATAAGTTTCTTCAAGTAAACCCTGACATATTCCCTCGAAAGATACCAAAGCCGATTGCTTTTCCTAAGTACGTCCTCTGGAGCCCTACTCAGATTAACGGAGAATCGTGATTTACTTCTGAATGAGCCACTGAGATGGGGTAAGCATTCATCCATCTCTCGCTCGGATATTGTTAGGGGCGTTGCCTGTTTCTCGGCACTGACAACGCTGCACCGTTTCCATAATGCTGGTTATCTGGCAGTAGAACTTTCTCGTCTTATTAAATGACAATTATTAAAATTAGTAAATTATTTTCAAATATGTATGGCCGACCGTCTTCTTACAAAACTATACGCCCCTAAAAAAGATACAGAAAGAAGTTTATTAGGAACTTTCATTCGTTTGCAAGAAAACTTAGACGGAATTATCAACTATCTCTGAAGCCATCAATACGTTTGGTACGAATGCATTGTGAAACAGAAGCTTGTCTAGTCGAAATTATTCGTAAGAACTTCAATTTTTAAGTTTTAAAAACACATGAACTGCGGTTCCCTTGACGAAAACGTAGATACAACTACCTAGGGAGTAGTTACGAGTTCTACTCCATTTCTGTCTAACCCTGACTTACGTTGATCACCGTCCACAGAATCGATAGTTCGCGTGCTTGATAAGTCTCTGGAATGAGAATTTCTATACATCCCCATACATTGTTGGCATCTAATAGGTCTCGTGTCTTGGTGTTGCTACGATCAGTGTTCATTCTGGCGATGGCTGGATAATGACCAGCACTACCCAAAATCGATCATGCCAGTCAAAATGCTCAAATGTGATCCCTATGCTAACGGGCAAAAAGTATTTATCACAACAAATAACAAATTTTAACTTGCAGCTTCGGTCTAGATAATGCACAGCGTCTTGTGACATTAGTATACACTTTTTTCATAGAAAATCGTACAGTCGCATGTTGTAATTTATCAACAGAATTACGGACTATGTTTTTCGTAGCGATACTAATAAATTTCGTCAGTATATTTCAGGGAAAGCGAAGACTCCTTTTGTACAACGAGAAGAAAAATGCTGAAAAAAGTTTGTTAGAATATAGAGACAGAGATAAAGGACGCCGTTGTATATCGATTGGTACGCAACATTAAAAGTTAGATATGCGGAAGAACAGTCACGGGTGAAAGATTTGCATACAATACCTCTTACGCTATAAGCATTTTCAGATGAGGGCCTGAAGTTGGCGACTACCTTTCTTAGACGTAACACATGGAGTCAATTACACTACCAACTTTCTCACTTTATAACGGCATCTGGCTTTCAATTGTACCGATGCAAAATGCCTATACGTGTTGGCATGCTTTTACTTTGAAATTAAGCACTTGTCTTCCTTCTATGCGTTTGCTACATTTTGAAGTAAGGGTAATTTGACGGTTTTTCAACGGTGATTGGGTGTAAATTAATTTTTGTTTTCAATAAAGTCACTTTTGATGGGTCTATTATACAGACATTTGTTTAAAAGAGTCATATACTCAATAGTAATTATTAAGTTGTACGCTTATATAGACTTAGATGTAAACAGAGCAAATGGAGGACTATGATCGATTGGTAGGGTAACGGGAAGCAACAGTCTTTCTGCAAAAGAGATTGCGTATGTAATACTAGTACGGTCCGTAGTTGAACAGATCATGTGGTCGACGGGACGTTAAGCTTTAATCTCCTTTCTTCCTCAAGACTGTGGGGCCAATATCAGTTCGGACTAGAATTTTAAAATTACCCTAGGCTACCATAGTCTTTCAAAAGCAGGCGTAGACTATGGTTGTTGAATACTGCCTAGTTCTCAAAGACGGGGGGTCGAGGAAACCTGCTCCTCGGATCTCTAGACAATAATTCAAGGATATTATATTAATGAGTTTTATTACGAAAAGCATATGACAATACTTAACTTTGTGTTGAACAGATGTCGCAAGCAACGAGAAATACAGCTTCACCAGTGGCTCACGGTCTTACTGTCTTGGTGGATAGTAAAACGCTTCCATTCGACAATGATGTCATTCCAAAGACATCACTGGAGTGCACGTTGAAGGTATGGCGGTGGGACTTGAAGTCCCATACCACACTCCGACGGTGGAAGTTCAGGTCGCTGGCAAATGTTTACTAACTACGAACTACATTACGTATCCACAGTGGTGGTTGATGATGGTCGATACCCATTGAGTGGTCAAGTCAACACTAATGTTTCATTAGTGGCTGTAATAGTGCTATCGTTAGCTATGGTCAGAATCGGAATCCTCAAGGATGGTGAGAGGAACAGTGTGTCGGTGCCAGGGCCGGGAGGCGTTGTGCCAATGTTTTGCAAGCCAGCGACCGTGTCGCGTAAGGTTTCTACTTTGGCATAGAGACGCCTTGCCTTTTCTCTCATGGACGTTTTAAACGTGGCCACGTCCGTTCGTCGTGGAGGGTAACTACCCTCGTGAGGGGAGGGGCATGCAGGCTCTACCGAAAAACCTTATTCTGCAGGCGCTGGAGGGTACGCATCCGGGAGGCACTAACCATAGCCCACGTTATGGAGCCATAGGTGAGGGGAGGGTGGACAGCCATCTGATACAGCCGGAGCTTGGTGTCGAGGTTGAATTCCCTGCTGGTGAACATTGCATACAACGCTTTTATCAGCTTGAGTCCTTTTTTTGGTTTCATATTCTGCATGGCGATGGAAGACCCGCCAGGGTAGCCGCGAGCACTAACCCGCTGCTTCCTGGACTCGGGTAGGCGCCCTGCCCCGGTTCGAATCCGCCCGGTGGATTAACGACGACGGCCGGTGCGTCGGCCAGCCTGGATGTGATTTTCAGGCGTTTTCCCACATCCTACTAGGTGAATACCGGGCTGGTCCCCAAGTCCCGCCTCGGTTACAAGACTCGCAGACAATGAAACACATTCACACTGTTTCACGATTTACACTAGACGCAGACAGCTGGGGTACACTACTTCCGTCCCAAGGGCTATGGGCTGGCGGCAGGGAAGGCATCCTGCCACCCCTTCAAATTAACCATGGCAATTCCATACTTAACCCCTGCCGATCTTGTGCACAATGCGGGATAAAGGCGTTAGCAAAAGAAACAAGAAAGAAAAGAATTCTGCATGGTGATGGAAGAGCAATACCTAGGTATTTGGTACCAGGGGACCATGGGACCTGGACACCTGCAGTGGTGATGATGTGACGGGGGCTGCGACCAGTCGGCGCGGCGCTTATGTCCTCTTTGCATAGAGGCCACTGCTGTCGCGTTGTCGTCCTGGAAATGGGTCGGTCAGCGTGAAATTGGTTGACGTCAACTTCACAGCCGCAATTGCTCTCTCGTTTCTGAGTGGCGTGCCGACGCTTGACTTTACCACGTGACAACGGTAGGTTTCCTAGTAGCCTTGGTCAGTTAAGATCGTAGGCGCGTTTCCTGCGTCTTAGGTGTGCTGCATAACTTCGGGCATTACCTCATTTCGATCGCTTTGTTTGCGTGTGCGATCAGTGTCTTACTAGAATCCCCTAGAAACTGGAAGCGGTGAACTGTCTAGAACCTGAGTGAGGATACCTAAAGGGCCGAGTAACCTACAGAAAAATGTTGTTCTACACAGTTACCCGCGTGCCTGTTAGTTAAAAGTATATAGGATTTATAGCAGAATTGAAATGTTCAGTGTTTGATTCAGGTTTTATTTGCAAATTGTTGATTTGTAGCGTGATACATAGGGATGTTGTAGTAAAAATTAAAAAATACGTATTTATCATATAGCGATCTAAACCAAGATTCCCTCAAAAAATGTCAAATATATATATATATATATATATATATATATATATATATATATTCCTGGAAATTGAAATAATTGTCCCAGGAAGGGGAAACTTTATTGACACATTCCTGGGGTCAGATACATCACAGGATCACACTGACAGATCCACAGGCACATAGACACAGGCAACAGAGCATGCACAATGTCGGCACTAGTACAGTGTATATCCACCTTTCGGAGCAATGCAGGCTGCTATTCTCCCATGGAGACGATCGTAGAGATGCTGGATGTAGTCCTGTGGAACGGCTTGCCATGCCATTTCCATCTGGCGCCTCAGTTGGACCAGCGTCCGTGCTGGACGTGCAGACCGCGTGAGACGACGCTTCATCCAGTCCCAAACATGCTCAATGGGGGACAGATCCGGAGATCTTGCTGGCCAGGGTAGTTGACTTACACCTTCTAGAGCACGTTGGGTGGCACGGGATACATGCGGACGTGCATTGTCCTGTTGGAACAGCAAGTTCCCTTGCCGGTCTAGGAATGGTAGAACGATGGGTTCGATGACGGTTTGGATGTACCGTGCACTATTCAGTGTCCCCTCGACGATCACCAGAGGTGTACGGCCAGTGTAGGAGATCGCTCGCCACACCATGATGCCGGGTGTTGGCCCTGTGTGCCTCGGTCGTATGCAGTGCTGATTGTGGCGCTCACCTGCACGGCGCCAAACACGCATACGACCATCATTGGCACCAAGGCAGAAGCGACTCTCATCGCTGAAGACGACACGTCTAGATTCGTCCCTCCATTCACGCCTGTTGCGACACCACTGGAGGCGGGCTGCACGATGTTGGGGCGTGAGCGGAAGACGGCCTAACGGTGTGCGGGACCGTAGCCCAGCTTCATGGAGACGGTTGCGAATGGTCCTCGCCGATACGCCAGGAGCAACAGTGTCCCTAATTTGCTGGGAAGTGGCGGTGCGGTCCCCTACGGCACTGCGTAGGATCCTACGGTCTTGGCGTGCATCCGTGTGTCGCTGAGGTCCGGTCCCAGGTCGAGGGGCACGTGCACCTTCCGCCGACCAATGGCGACAACATCAATGTACTGTGGAGACCTCACGCCCCACGTGTTGAGCAATTCGGCGGTACGTCCACCCGGCCTCCCGCATGCCCACTATACGCCCTCGCTCAAAGTCCGTCCACTGCACATACGGTTCACGTCCACGCTGTCGCGGCATGCTACCAGTGTTAAAGACTGCGATGGAGCACCGTATGCCACGGCAAACTGGCTGACACTGACGGCTGCGGTGCACAAATGCTGCGCAGCTAGCGCCATTCGACGGCCAACACCGCGGTTCCTGGTGTGTCCGCTGTGCCGTGCGTGTGATCATTGCTTGTACAGCCCTCTCGCAGTGTCCGGAGCAAGTATGGTGGGTCTGACACACCGGTGTCAATGTGTTCTTTTTTCCATTTCCAGGAGTATCTTCAATATTTCCTCGAGTTTATATAAAACATACTTCTGTTATTCATAAACGCCAGCCACTATGACCGAGAGTTTCTAGGCGTTTCAGTCCGGAACCTCGCTACTGCTACTGTCGCAGGTTTGAACCCTGCCTCGGGCATGGATGTGTGTGAAGTCCGTAGGTTAGTTAGGTTTATGTAGTTCTAAGTCTAGGGGACTGATGGCCTCAGATGGCCGGCCGGGACGAGCGGTTCTAGGCGCTACAGTCTGGAACCGCGAGACCGTTACGGTCGCAGGTTCGAATCCTGCCTCGGGCATGGATGTGTGTGAAGTCCTTAGGTTAGTTAGGTTTAAGTAGTTCTAAGTTCTAGGGGACTGATGACCTCAGCAGTTAAGTCCCATAGTGCTCAGAGCCATTTGAACCATTTGAGCCAACCTCAGATGTTAAGTCCCATAGTGCTTAGAGTCATCTGATTTATTTTTATTTATTCATAAACAACTTTCGCACTTATCAGTAATAACAGGAAAGTCTTGCTTGCCTTTGATCATGATGAAGAACTTCTACTGAGTACAAAATAACGACTATAACTGAACAGATTTTTTTAAGTTTTCGGGCCATGTAAACTGTGCTTACATCAAAAGTAATCGCTTCGGATACATAAAAGCGCAGAAGTTACTCAATTAACTAATTTTTATTGCTTATAAATTACAGTTTATATTTTGTAAGGATTTAAAATACACTATGGATTAACAGTGAACGATGTGTGGTTCTAATTGTGTGCAAAACAAACAAACAAAAACAAAGGGAAGCCCTCGGCTCCCAGTTTCTCTCACACATTCATTTACATATCTTTCACTACCGATTCTACCAATACTACCGATAGCCCTACCATTTGCTACGTCGCTTATGACCTGTACCAAAACTACCGAAAAGTAATTTTGGTACAGCGCAACTCTATTTCGGCCTAACAAATGACACTGAGCCGTGCGAAATGGCACGAGCTTCACTGACTCTCGAGAAATGTTGAGAAAAATCTTGACTTCCGGACACTCGAATGAAATGCCGTAAGACTCACTAAAATTTTCTTATAATACTTTAAGAAGTGTCTTTCAAGACAGAAACTAATAATATTTTTCAGCTCCGTTCGTATATATCCCGAGGAGATAGTGCTGATAAAATCAGGCATGCAACCGTTCGCACAGATGCATACAAGCAATCATTCTTCCTACGCTCGAACCGTGAATGAAACAGAAAGGAATCTTTGTATATGGTACGGTAAAAAGTACCCTGTGCTAGGCACTTCACAGTGATTCGCGGAGTATAAATGTAGAAGTCGATGCAGAAAGCAAGAACTCGTGACCACATGTAAGCAGTGGACTGGGCTGTGGTTTTGTAAGAGGAGCAGTGACGCACAAGTGTTATTTTGGGATATATGAAACAGTTAGAGTCCAAGCATGGAGTCAGAAATATCGTTAATAAGCTAAGTTCCACGTTAACATGATATTTTAAAACATATATATATATATATCTTTTGTAATTTTAGCTCATGTAGTTCCAATGTCGCCCGGCATAAATGAAAGTGATACACTTTTGGGTAAAGATTTCTTCGGTGTGTTCTCAGTACCTGAAAATGAGATTTGAATCTGGGAGGAACTAGATTCAACAAGTTCGATACGTTAGAGTTTAATGTCATGTGAGCGTTGAGATGATTATAAATGAATCTCTAGATCAGTTGAAACTATTAAAGCAATTCTATTGGAACACGCATTTTAGTGTATCGTGTTTTTGTATTTTGTGAATCCGTAATGTAATCACAAGAGTGAATACTGAAACTTCCTGGCAGATTAAAACTGTGTTCCCCGACCGAGACTCGAACTCGGGACCTTTGCCTTTCGAGGACAAGTGCTCTACCATCAGATCTACCCGTGGTCTAGGGGTAGCGACTTTGATTCATAATCAAAAACGTCTTCGGCCCCGGGTTCGATCCCCGCCACTGCCTACCATCTGAGCTACCGAAGCACGACTCACGCCCGGTACTCACAGCTTTACTTCTGCCAGTACCTCGTCTCCTACCTTCCAAACTTTACAGAAGCTATTCTGTGAACGTTGCAGAACTAGCACTCCTGAAAGAAAGGATATTGTAGAGACATGGCTTAGCCACAGCCTGGGGAATGTTTCCAGAATGAGATTTTCACTCTGCAGCGGAGTGTGCGCTGATGTGAAACTTCCTGGCAGATCTCGGTCGGGCACACAGTTTTAATCTGCCAGGAAGTTTCATATCGGCGCACACTCCGCTACAGAGTGAGAATCTCATTCAAGAGTGAATACTGGTTGGCAGTACCCTTCAAAATTAACGAATGACAACACTGTGACCTGAGGACGAGAACAAACATTTCATTTCACATACTAGTGACATAACATACGATTCTGTGGTAGGAATACGTGAAACCCATGCAAGAAGTAAACATTTTCAGCGTCAATTAACCTTTACTTGTCCTACTAGACTGCTGATTGTTTGATAATTGTTTATTAAACTGGTGCCAAAACGTGATCTCAAAATACCAGATGCTGTTATCAAAATCGACCGTTATTTACGCTGGGGTACCGGTCTTGTTTTTGGAAATTTGGTCACAAACAACGGAAAAGAAAAATGGCAAACATGCATGTTCGTAACGGCTACGTTGTAGTAGTAAAATACACAAGGAAAAAACAGTCGTTCACGCTAGCGCTATGAAAACAATATGGGGTCTTTACTTCACATCAGCTGGAAGAGAGCGTTGCTGTAAGAAAAGCGTCCACCGAAAAACTAAAATGCAATTGATTGATTGTTAGTCTCATAATTTAAATTTTATGAGTGGTGCTCTTTTCTTAAGAATTAAAATAATAGTAATAAAAATGATATAATTGGGTTCAACACGCTAGAATTTCCAAATGAACATTTCTTCTTCTTCTTCTTCTCCTTCTTCTTCTGTAGTGGTCAATCCAAGGATTGGTTTGCAACTCCCGTAAAATAAACTAAAATTTTATTTACCCAAGAGAATTGTATCAAAAATGGAACATTCATCCTACACCTTCTATATTCTTCGGTCAGGCTACGACCAGCATGTTGCAATAGTTATCTAATCCATAATTCTTTATGCATATCACGTTTACAGTTAAAATAATAATCACAAAAATTGTTCAAATGGCTCTAAGCACTATGGGACTTAACATCTGAGGTCATCAGTCCCCTAGACGTAGAACTACTTAAACCTAACTAACCTAAGGACATCACACTCATCCATGCCGGAGGCAGGATTCGAACCTGCGACCGTAGCAGCAGCGCGGTTGCGGACTAAAGCGCCTAGAACCGCTCCGCCACAGCAGCCGCCTAATACTCACAGAAACTGAGTTCTCCCCGCAATATATTGCTGCTACAAAAAGGTAAAAGCTATCGCATCTTATAAGGGAGGACATTTACAATCTCATCTGCCTTGCCACCGCCTCTTTGCAGGTTAGACCACTGTTGGTCTCATACCCTTGGAAAAGAATGAATGAAAATTGAAGCGATTTGGGTCATGCTGCCAACTAGAAAATAAAATCGTACGGCCAACAGGTTCTCGCAATAGATCCGTTGAATTTATAGTCTGACACTAATTTGTCCTGTTCCCAACCATAAACAGCGAACAGAACAGGAAAAAGAAGAAATCAGTAGAGGGGTGTCGTCTGCAAATTTACAAGTATCCCTCCCTTGTATGGTCCAGGTCTGCAGCGAACGACGAAACGTGTAGCTGTAAGATTTGTCTTTCAGTCTTTAAATAAAATCCCTAGTATTTGTGACAGATAGATCGTAACGTTGGAAAGAAAACTGAAAAATGCACGGAAGGTTACAGTTAAGCGAACGGAAAATTTCATACATTTAATTCTCACTTGCGTGTTTATTTTGCAACGTTCGTGAATGAAAGATACATTATTGCATTGCTGTGTGAGCGTGGTGTCTGCTAAGTGGCTGAGGTGGCTACAAAGGCTGTAACACGGTGCGATTCCAGCTCGCACGTTGTCATTTCCAGTTTTAAGGGAGGAAGAACTGTCTATCGACATAATTTGATTGACAGTGGGAGAAGGCTTGGATGGCACAGTTCCTGGCCCCCAGAGTATGCACCGACTTTCTCTGTTCAATTCTAAACCTCTCTGCAGCGAAGCATTGTAACATTGTTCATCAAACATTCGTATCAAAGATTTAGTTTCTGCTGCTATGTGTTTTTCTAAAGTCATATGATGGAGAAGTACTCTAGCAATGATTCTACATTTATGAAATTTATGGTTTGAATATTAGGAACTTACTTATACTTACTTCTTAATTAACAATAATTTTACAAAAAATATTACAGATTTAGTTAAATGAATTAAATTTCGCAGAACCTGGAAGAAGAAACGTAATCGACGCCACCAAACCTTTAATATTCCTCTAACAAACAGTTTCATCATAATAATGGGAAAATGACAACAATTCAATAATTATTGATGGTGATGGGAAGCAATCTTACATATTTGTTAAAAGACACCTTGCTGTACACCAAATAAAAATATTTCATTGCCGGACCGGTGTTTTGACATACACTGATCAGCCAGAACGTTACGACCACCTGCCTAATAGCCGGTATGTTCACCTGGTATGTTCACCTTTGGCACGGATAGCAGCAGCAACGCGTCGTGGCAAGGAGGCAATGAGGCCTTGTTACGTCGCTGGAGGATTACACCTGCACACACAAGTCACCTACTTTCCATAGATTCCGGGAGGGGGAGCGATGACTTCTTGACGCCATGTTCAGCCACCTCCCAAATGTGTTAGATCGGGTTCACATCTGGCGAGTTGGGACAGAGGGGGCAGCACATCAATTGGAACTAGCCACTGTGTTCTCCGCACCATTCCATCACACTCCTGGCCTTGAAACATAGTGCATTATCATCTTGAAAAATGCCACAGCCGTCGGAAAACATGATCACCATGAAGGGATGTACGTGGTCTGAAACCAGTGTATTGTACCTCTTGACCACCATGGTGCCTTGCACGAGCTCCACTGGACCCATGGATGCCCACTTGAATGTTCCTCAGAACATAATGGAGGCGCCGCCAGCTTGTCTCCGTCTTGCTGTACAGGTGTCAAGGAGCTGTTCCCCTCGAAGACGACGGATTCGCTCCCTCCCGTCGGCATGATGAAGAAGGTATCGGGAATCATCAGACCGTGCAACGCTCTGCCACAGTGCCAACGTCCAGTGCCGATAGGCACATGCCCATTTCAGTCGTAGTTGCCGATGTCGTGGTGTTAACATAGGCACATGCATTGGTCGTCGGCTGCGGAGGCCCATCGGTAGGAGTGTTCGGTGCACTGTGTGTTCAGACACACTTTTACTTTGCCCAGCATTAAAGTCCAATGTTAGTTCCGCCACAGGTCGCTTCTTGTCCTGTTTTACCACTCTGCCCAGCCTACGACGTCCTACATCTGTAATGAGAGGTGGCCACTCAACCCCACGTCGTCTGGACGTGGTTTCGCCACATGTTGAAGGCACTCACCAGAGCACTCTTCGTACACACGACAGGCCTTGTAGTTTCTGAAATGGTCGTGCTGAGTCTCCGGGCCGTCACAATCTGTCCTTAGTCAAACTCAGCTAGATCGCGCACCTTTCCCATTCTACACACGGACAGCACACTCACTGGTACTACATGTACCGTGAGTATGTCTGACTAGCAATCATTCGTCGCCAGGTGACGCTGATTCGCCTAGACAGGTTTATATCGATATTGGGTGGGTGCTCATAATGTTCTGGATGATCAGTGTACAGCTCGTCATCAGTGCCATATATTGCTTACTTCTGTACCAAGTGACGTGTGTGTCAGCAATAAATTCTTTATGATTTTGAAATTAATGTGGACCTTTGTGGAATATAGGTTGTCGTGCGTATATGTTATAGCTGTCAAACGCTAAACAGCCGCACTTCTTGGTCTTATTGGACACTGCTGTCACGCCATAGAAACATGTCCTAACCTACAGTTCCGTGTTTTCGTCAGTCCGAGTTTCAGCTCCCTACAGCCATCACGTTATTTTTGGGAGCACCATCAGGGAAGTTATGTTTCTGTTGAATGTTACGAAAATGGAACAGTGGAATTTAGAGCAACATTATGCAATCAAGTTTTGTGTTAAACTCGTAGAATCTGCGAGTGTGACCGTTGAAATCTTGAAACAGGCCTATGGGGAATATTCATTATCAAGAGCGCACGTTTTTCGCTGGCACAAATCGGTTTTGGAAGGTGGAGAACACATCGAAGACGAACCTCACTCAGGAAGACCTTCAGCTTCAAAAACCGATGGAAACATCGATTGTGGCGTGGTCGTGTGAGATCAGACCAATCGTTAACAATAAGGATGGTCGGTGACCTGTTTAAGTTAAACACTTTCACCGTACATCAAATTTTGACCAAAGATTTGCACATGCGAAATGTTTGTGCCAAAATGATACCGAAAAAGCTCACAACTGAGAACAATCACAGTCGTGTGAACCCTGGATTCTTGAGTACTATCCTGAGACAAAGCGACAAAATGAGGTGTGGCACATTGGACATCTCGTCGACCGAAAAAAGCTCCAATGAGCAAATCAAAGACCAAAACAATGCTAATTTGCTGTTTTGACAGTAGGGTATCGTGCATAAATAATTTGTTCCTCCAAGACAAACTGTGGATGATGTGTTTTACAAAGGTGTTCTTGAACGGCTCAGGAAAAGGATGAACCGAGTGAGACCGGACATTGCAGACAAGTGGGTACTGCATCATGACAATGCCCCATGTCACGCAGCCATCACGGAATTTTTGTCTTCCACAGCCCCCTCCCATTCGTCTGATCTGAATCCCTGTGACTTTTGTCTTCTCGCGAAATTGAAAAATGTGTTACAAGGACGTCAGTTTAGGATTCTGGAGAACATTCAAAAGAATGTGATCGATATGTTAAAGGCCCTACCAGTAGAACCATTTCAGCGCTGCTACCAGGACTGGGTACGACAACTCCGTCGTCAATGCCTCACCCTATCCGCATCAAAAATGCTATTTTCTCTTAACGCTTGGCTATCAGAAGATCCCCACTTCCGTCAGTTTCATTTTTGGCCAAGCACTGCATGTACCATACATTTTGACGAAATTGTTAATGATGAGTAGGCGCTGTCCCCACGTTAGAGCAAATTCCTCAGAGTTTTACACGTAGTCCACAGAACTCTGCTACTTGTCTTGTCACTTCCTCTGGGCGTAGGGCTGGAAGGCAACTTCCTTTCATGAAATGAATTCGCTGTTGTGAATATGGACAACTATGAGCTGTATAATGGAATGACGAAATTGAAAATTTGTGGCGGACTGGGACTCGAATCCGGATTTCCCGCTCATTGATAGCGGTCGCTTTACCATTAGGCTATCTGAGCACGACTCACGGCCAGGTCCAAACTCCAACATGTTGTCAACCACACGTCTACAACCTGTACTGATACATACACAACATATATTCCCGTACACTTTTAATTGAAAGTCGCTTGCCCGGTGTCGCCGGATAAATATGCCATTGCAGTGTTGTGTTTTTCCAAAATATAGTAATTCGGAACAACAAGGCACTGCAATATCGTAACTCCCTTTCACGTTTGGCGTTGAAAGATGAGGTTAAATTCCATTCAAGCGGAAAAGTGAACCGCCGTAACTTAAAAATATGGAGAACACAGCAGTGACGTACCGTAGTCGAGTACGAGAGAGATTGTCCAAAGCTTAATTTTTTTTTAACCGTTTCTCGAGAAATGATCTACAGTCCATTCTGACACCCGCATGTAGGAGCCTCTCTTAATGAGCTGCTTCAACTACGGATCACCCGTAGGGGGCGTACAGATGTGGCATTGCCTTGCCTCGCGGTATATGTGGTTTTTTGTTAGGGTTTGTGAAGGACAGTATATGTATCTCACCTTCCAACAACGTTGGGTGAAATGCAACGCCGTGTAGCAGCAGGAGCTTCCGCACCCGTAGCTGTGTTCGGCACAACTGGAAGCCATGCGTGGGGCCCAGGTTCGATTCTCGGCCGGGTCGAAGATTTTCTTCGATCGGGGATTGGGTGTTGTGTTGTCCTCATCATTATTTCACCATCATTGACACGCAGGCCGCCGAAGTGGTGTCAAATAGCCGGCCGTGGTGGCCGTGCGGTTCTAGGCGCTACAGTCCGGAACCGCGCGGCTGCTACGGTCGCAGGTTCGAATCCTGCCTCGGGCATGGATGTGTGTGATGTCCTTAGGTTAGTTAGGTTTAAGTAGTTCTAAGTCTAGGGGTCTGATGACCTCAGATGTTAAGTCCCATAGTGCTCAGAGCCATTTGAACCATTTTTTGTGTCAAATAAAAAAAAAAAACTTGCACCAAGTGGCCGAAAGGGGACTCCCGCCAAAATATACCGTACACATATTTCAACAGCAGTGAACGCAGTAGCTGTCGATATGCTTGCAAAAGCAAGGTGTGAGTTTGATATCGCAGGGTCTTTTGTCGAGCGCAGAGTGGAGGACGCATTAAACATTTGTGAAATGTAAATGAAAACTTTGATCCTAAAAGCAACTGTAAAAAAGTACAGAAACGTTGTATGCATCATTTTAAATTCACCAGGAGTTTCTATCTTCATTTGTATAGAAGATATCGTCTTGTGAAATTGATTGAATCTTTATGAGTATTCAGCAAGCTGCTGGCTTTTAAATTTCTGTGCTAGTTTTGGGTCGCCTTGCGTTTACCGTGTTGTGGAGTATGAGTTAGACTGACGTGCAGCTATAAGAATAACGGAAGGAAGGCACGTGGTGAGCTCTGAAGGTGTCTGGGCGGCTGATTGTCCGCTGGCCGAGTGCCGAGAGCGGCTGACCTTTTCCCAGCCTCAGAGATATTCTTGCGGCGGCAGCTTCCCTAAGGGTCACCACTCTCCAGCCGTCGACTGCTTCATTGTCCTCGATGCTTTCGTTCTCTACCTCTCAAACACTTCCTCAATCTGATTCAAGACGCACTGGCGCATATGCAATTAATAAACACATTTTAACATATCAGCACCAGACTTGACTGCTGAGCTACTTGTGAAACTATCTTTGGCACACATGATTAATTTTTCTGATGTTTTGATGAACTCTGGCCTCAACCATCATTTATTAATTTCTCCTGGAATGCTTTTCGATTTTACATCCGAAATTAACTTTCAACGCAGAAAATCCTGTTTCCTGAGCACCTTCCGTAACATTTCCACCGAAATAACAGTGCCACGTTAATCCTCTTCCCTTTTCAATTCCAATTCTGTCCAACTGTGACTCATGAGTCTCTCTTTGCTTCATTAAACTATCTGAATAAAAGAAACTGTGCAAACTTATCCACACGTGGACGGTCATGAGGACAGTGAAGGCTTTAAGGTAGAACAGTTCAGTTCGGATAAAATGACTTCCTATTTACTGTCTGAAAAATGTCTGCATGTCACAACCTTCCAGAAATTCTTTCACAGTGGTACCTATGTTCAACCAAGCAGCCTGACTAACAGCATATCAAACGTCCTGTCTACACAGTAATTAATGTGATAGTGTGATATGACACGCATATTGATGTTCCCACATCTTACGGATTTTACCGACCAACTGTAACAACCAATTGCAACTACTGAAATTTGGCACCCAGCGCTCACACAGCGTGAACAAGAATAACAATTCACAGAATACTGTCGACAGGCAAAGACTATATTTTACCACTGGGCACAGCAACACCAACTGTTGCTGTGTGATCGTCGATATATCACACTTCTACATGAAGCCACAGGAAGCATAAACTTAGTAAAAATGCCGAAAAAATAATAATGTATGAGGATATAGGATCCTCAAACTCCAGTGCACGCCATTAGTTTCGTTAGGGACTATAGGATGGGTATAGAAAAACTAACTAATATAATTTTATGAGTAGGATGCAATACCTCTTGAGTAGCTTGTTCCATAAAGTTATACATTTGGGCAGAGTGGCTTTTTTTAAATTCCTTTGTCTAAGTATAACATGGGTCTCACAATTTACATGCACGACCACTAGCAAAAAACTGTCATGTTTTTTACCACACAAGCTTAGGGGTCTTGAAGTGCAGCGATTATTCGAAACAACTTTAAACGAATTGGTAAGCAGTGATCTATGGCAAAACAGAAAATAAATTTACAAATACATTACTTGTAAGACTCAGATGTAATATTTCAACCGAAGCTAAAGAAATATCAATCTACATTGATCGAAATAAACTAACTTCAGGGAAACTTGCACCTTCAAAAAGGATACGTGTTCAGGAAATGGAGTTTTATTTGTTGTACAATGTGTACAGTGTTATAAGTGTCTTCAGTGACTGGACGTAAATGTATGTCATGAAGAAGTGCCGATAGCTCCTCAGCGAGTGGCGATATCGGTCCGCATGTCAGCGCTTCGGTCGCGCGCTGTACTAGCGTCGCCGAACGTCCCACAAGACAGTGTGGCTCCATCTCAGTACTCTCGAAGGCAGCTCGTCGCGTGCTCAGATGGAGACTGCCAACTGCTCCAGGATGCTGGTTGTGGTGAAGTCTAGGCCCTGGTTATGCACCATGGGTCGATAAACAGATGCTCAGTGGTCAGCCACGAGAATGCTCGGACGGTGGTGGCAGCTTGCAGATCTGCGATGGCTCGTAGTGTAGAAGAGCTGGCTGCGCACCAGTCTTCTCATCCACGGTGACCCAACAGGCAGCAACGGCACACCACAGCTGTGGTATGCATCAGGTTGGCTGCATCTCGATGTTGAAGTCTGCATGCAGGTCGCAGGCTCATAATCGAGCAACTTGTCATGGTTTCGCTGAAACTCAATAGACTGTCATTCTGTCTCGTTCTAGCGAGCTGGACAACATGACAGCATGACTGAATGTGTTCAAAATGGTTCAAATGGCTCTAAGCACTGTGAGACTTAACATCTGAGGTCATCTGTCCCCTACACTTAGAACGACTTAAACCTAACTAACCTAAGGACATCACACACATCCATGCCCGAGGCAGGATTCTAACCTGCGACTGTAGCAGCAGCGCGGTTCCGGACTGAAGCGCCTAGAACCGCTCGGCCACAGCGGCCGGCACTGAATGCGTCTTTGAGCCCCGAAAGCCTCGTTATTTGAAGGGCGAGCCCAATCCTATGACGTGGTGGCTCTGGGTGTATGAGCGCATTTACCAACCCTGCAGCGCGTGGTCGATGGCAGCTCGCTGTGGTAATTCACTAATTATTCTGAGTCGCCGAGTTCGGTTCTTTCTGCCTACTTTTGATTTTAGGAAGGTGCTCGTTTGGTGAAGTTATGTAGTGTTACCTCACCGCGCCTTCTTATGTAGCATGGCAACGTTTGCATCTCTGCCCGCCTCTCTCTAAGATCTGTCGCATTCGTGATGTACTTTGTTGACATTCTAATTGGTACACCGCCCCAGAAGTAACCTTCTCTACTCCGAGCTCGCCGGGTAGAATTTTTGAAAAATAAAACATGTACTATAAAATTATTCGATGCCTCGCATTATTTGAAAAGCGGCAAACCGCAATTTATCGGATCACACTACGCGCCTACAATCAGGAACTGTCTCGTATCTGGTCCCTGTCGGTTATGAACTCTTACGAGTATTGTTTTTATGCCATGTTCCACGGCTGAGATTGGGGCGCCTTTGCTTGGTGACATATTGGAGAGTTCGCGTTGAAACATTTACAAATCGGGCAACGTTATTCACAGTGAGGTCCTGGGCACACCCAAACGCGATAGTTTCTTTCTGCCATTCTGTCACGCCTTCATGTCGACCCAGATTACTACGCTAAATACATACAACCGACTAACAAATAAGTACCACTTCACTATCATGACTTACGTCAGCGATGCAGAGGCACATCACACCCTGGTACCAATCTGTACCATCTACAATGTTCCAAAGTGGCCACTGTGGTCTTTCAAGGGGGTGAATAATATTTTGCTTGAAGAGCTTATTATCCACATTATGACATACCGATTTCCTAGAGGGCGATAATTCTGGCTCGTTCAGACTCATTCACATACTGATATTGTGCCCTTTGATATTCCTCGAAGGTTATCTCTTCTAGAATAGCTTTGAGCACAGCTGTTTACCCTAGCTATATAAAAATGAAAGGCTTATCCACTAACAAAGATTTATAAATGAAGTACTGATAGCAGAGAACGTTTCGAAACTGAGAAGTGTTAAGTTATTGAAATTCTTCAGTGTGTCCTAATTTAATCTGATTTTTTATTAGAGTGCAACAGTAGTTATCGCATGGTTTTCACAGTGTGATTCACTAGCACTGGTGGCTTCCTATATCACTGAAAGGTAGATGCTTGGCAGTCGCAGTAGGGCGCGGGCATGGATGTGTGTGATGTCCTTAGGTTTAAGTAGCTCTAAGTTCTAGGGGACTGATGACCTCAGCTGTTAAGTCCCATAGTGCTCAGAGCCATTTCTACACAAACGCTGCTGCTCTCGGTCGCTAAGTGAAGGCCGTCGGCCACTGTGTTGTCCGTGGTGAGAGGTAGTGCCTGAAGTTTGGTTTTCTCGGCACACTCTTAACACTGTGGATCTCGGAATATTGAGTTCCCTAACTATTTCCGAAAGGGAGTGTCCCATTTGTGTAGCTCCAACTACCATATCGCGTTCAAATCCTGTTAATTCCCGTCGTGCGGCCATCATCACGACGGAAACCTATTCACATCAGTCATCTGAGAACAAATGTCAGCTGCACCAATGCACTACTCTTTTATGCTTTGTGTGCGCGATATGGCCGCCATCTGTATATGCGCAATCGTTATCCTAAGACCTTTTGTCACCTCAGTGTAAATTACATCGTCAATATAGGTATAAAAACTGTGCTAGACAGTGTACTCATTCAGGTTATAACTGTAATTATAGTTAATTTATAATACGATATGGTTTCAACATTTCACGAAATGATTTTGCGTTTAGCCTAAAATCAAGCTGTAATACTTTTATGAACCTGATGATGGCCAGTCGATCCTAAGTGGTTGCCGAAATAAGGAATGTTACCAGTAGCTCAAGGCGATAATATGACATTTTTCAACTACGCAGCTTACTTTCTTTCCGTCTATGAAACATTAACCATGTTTTCTTAATGGCCCAGGTGTTGTAGAATAGAATTAACTGGCTTCTGGCGGCGGTTGTAGTGGTGGGTCTGCTTGGCGTCAACCGAGCGAAAGAGCGGCGTTTATATGGAGTGCAGTCCGGCGAAGCGTGCCGGGCCTGCGCTCGAGCCACAGCATGCCAGCTATTATTATAACCAGCGCGAGATGCTGACAGAAAAAGAAGCGGCTAGCCGCTGGAAAAGAATAAATAAAATGCGAACGACGCCGACACTCACGGTGCCGCTCAGGCGATGGTAGCGCCTGCGGCGGCCGCCTTCCAAGTTACGGACAGCTGAAGGAGGCGCTCACAATGAAATAACTCAGCTGGCTCAATGGCGCTGCATGGAAATGCCGCAGTTGTTGAGGACACGCCTCCTTTGTTTAGTGTGGCCTTGGTTAGTAGCATCACATCTGGCATTAGGAACGTACTGTGAACTCCTGTAATTACAACTGTTGACAGCTTTTCAATAATACCGGGCATTCAACTATCAGTTTCTTAAATTCAAACAAGAAAAATGTCAGCGGGACAACAGAGTAACTCGTTTCATCGATATACAGAGCGTTAAAAAGGTATTCCATAATTTGAGATGTAGTATGGACTGAAACAAGACAAAAATATCTAGTAGAAAAGGGCTCTGCATTCCTTAAGAGCTGTGAGGGGTTATTCACCTTCGCCCATTTCCTCCTAAATGTCCGAGAACACTTCACACAGTCATTTAATGTGCAATGCATTGGTCGAGGTGGTCCAGTACGTTGGCCAGCCCATTCCCTCGAGCTTAATCCCTTGGAATTTTGGTTGTGGTGACACTTGAAATCTTTGGTGTATACAAGCCCATTAATGTACAAACACTACAGGGACACGTCATCAGTGCCTGCCAGGGCATCCGTGAAACCTAGGGTTTTTCAGAGAGTGCGCGATTCTCTAAGACGCCGGACAGAAGCATGCCTTAATATATATGGACGCCATACTCAGCACCTCCTTCAGCGATGGCTCACAAGTGGAGGTCGTGTGTAATAGAAAATAGATTACATTAAAAAGTGTTTTACAGTAACAGAACAATGTGGCTCATTAGTTTACTCACTTGTTTACTGCATTGTCTAGGTTTTTCGTAATAGCAAAGAGCTTGCAGTACAAGAGCGAAGATGTACAAGCGCTCATAGTTCTTAAGATGCGCATTGTAGAGCCCATTTTTACTGGACTATTTGCGTGTTTTGGACCGTATTATTATCTCTAAAAATATGAAAAACTTTTATTTTAACACCCTATATTTCAGTGCCAACGGCCTTGCCGCAGTGGTAACATCGGTTCCCGTCAGATCACCGAAGTTAAGCGCTGTCGGGCTGGGCTAGCACTTCGGACGGAGTTTAGTTTAGTTTAGTATTCAGTTCGCAAACTTCCAGACTATGGCTATAAGAATCTATGTTACGATACTCAGTCTTAGGCTTTTATCTGGTAATTATCACTTCTTTCACTTCTGGAAATGATTTTGAAAATGAAAAATGTCGAGTGTTGACGTGTTTCTGAGACCATCTAAATTGTAGGTCCCACTACAAGGGTCTGGGTAAGTCAGTTCAAAGCCGGAGGAATGTAGGAGCATCTCACCCCCCCAGTTATACATGTCTGGTAAAGGACTACGACGTTCAAGCCAATCTTCGGGTTCCTGACAGTTTGACCTTACTTTATAGTGTACAGAAACAGAGCGTAAGATAATGGACATCCGGCTCGCTATCTTGCAGATGACATATGCAACTAAAATCGACCCGGAAAAGAAAGTCGTTAAGGAATCATATTGCAGCCTTTTTCGTTCTTGGATCAATCGTTCTTTTTACTGGTCATCTGTGAAATAGAGCACAAAAGTACCTTTTCTTTGAACTTAAATGGCAGGCACAAATTTTCCAGCATTAATCTTGATAGGTTACATGGAGGTTAGACAAATACACAGAGGGGTCACTGAAAACTGTCATCACTGTCCGTAATCCAATCTGTCAGCCTCGACTCGAAAACTGTTTGATGATGGTAACTTGCAGTTCTCCATTAGTGAAGTTAATCGACCTCTAGAAGCATCGAGATTGTTAAAAGGATTTTCAAATAACAAAAAAAAGAATGCTATAAGTTTTTCCACACATTCACGAAAGATATAAACTCATTTTCTGCAGTGTAGTTCAAATTCATTTGAGCAGCAACAAGTAAGAAACACTTCTGCGCACCGAAATATCTCCTGATGCTGTCATTACCGCTTGTAAGTAGCAAACTTGGGATGTGTTCTCAGATTTGGATAATGAGATGTAGTTAGGGTGGAAGATACGCACGCTCTTAAAGCACTTTCTTAAAACGTCTAGAGTCGCACAAGCCTTGGGAACGGAAGCATTGTGTCGCAATAAGAGGTCGGCTTCCGCAGGTTCCATGGCCTTTTCACTTTCACCGCCTCTTCCAGTTTGAATAGCAGGTCACAACAGTAATTTGTGTTCGCTGTCCCCGTCCCCTCCCTCCTGGAGATAATCTGTCAGCGAAATACCCTCTGAAACACAGAAGATTTTTCCCGTGACATTGCCTGCAGTCCTTTGGTTCTTGCCCACAAGAACCCATCTGTCGCAACTCCCTTGTAAGTTCTTCTCCTTCACAAACGATGATGAAAGTGCGTCTTGAAACCAGTATGACATTTCATGAAATTGTTTTTGATTGTTCTGCACACGAAATACCATCTCGATTGCGTATATATTTTTGTGGATTTTGTCCTTAAGTAACTAAAGTATGGGAAGCAGCGTTTGCAGACAATCACCGGATAGTGACGTATACGTAGCCCAGTTAAGCAGGTGAAGTTTATTTATACCTTAAAAAATCTGCATAAAATTCTATTAGACGATACAGTATATCAGATACAACAATGTTTGTAAATTTAATAGCCTAATCTCAAGTACACTCATCAGCAAATTGAACTAGAAAATGAAATTATCGTGTGGCATTGATGGCTGGAAGGCCCCATCCGGGGAAATTCGGCCGCCGAGTTGCAAGACAAGTCCGCGAGCTGAGAAAATCTCCAGCCCGTCCGGTAATCGAACCTGGCCCCGTTGCACGGGAAGCAAGCACGTTACAACTTCTTAAAAAAAAAAAACATTTTGTTCGTTGTATTTGTTCAGGGCTGACGTCCCACGACACCCGTTCAAGTTCATAGTTGATCAGTTCGCTCAGTTTTATGTTACAGAGGGTAGCTAACCCTCTTGCCAAACACGCTGAGCTACCGTGCCGGCTTACTCAGCTAAGCAGGCGAATAATGAACTAGATATGCATACCTAGTGGTGTGTGTGGCATGAGCACAAGACACTGACGGCCGTGGGGAACTATCATGATCCGTGATCGCTCAATCACCTCTCACAATTAAAGGAGATGTTCAGAGTTGATTCATAGACGCGCATATCTCGCTGGATGGCGACGCAGGTGTGCTCAATACGACTGAGATGGGGTGACATGTCCCGTTAAGTCTTCCTCAGACCATTCAGGCACAGTTCGAGAGGAATGGATTGCTACTGTCAGTCTTTGTTGGTCAATAAAAACGGGTTGGTACATTGTCACACCAAGTGTACATATCACCTGGCGGGTGTTGCAGGCGAACAAACTAAAGCAAATAATTGGACAGCAGGTCCCTGTATTATCTAATCGTGGTAGACAATTGTAGACGCAGCTGGGGATCCATTTTATCACATGTAAACATCCTCAATCCCAAGATACATTCACCACAGTGAAAACATTGCACTACTTCATACTTTAACCAGTGAGCTCATAATAGACTACACCCAAGATTTTATTGTCCTGCAACATTACCCCTTCATATGGAAACTAACCCATATGTGAATAAATGCAATCTAACTATGTTTTTAAATTTTGCAGTGGCAAGAAATTTTTCATAGCAAAATGCAAAAATTAAAGTGGAATTTAACAGGAGATAAACAAGGATAAAACTGAAGCATACTCGCCGGCTAGAGTGGCTGAGCGGCTCTAGGTGCTACAGTCTGGAACCGCGAGGCCGCGACGGTCGCAGGTTCGAATCAGGCCTCGGGCTGGATGTGTGTGATGTCCTTAGGTTAGTTACATTTAAGTAGTTCTACGTTCTAGGAGACTGATGACCACAGAAGTAAAGTCCCATAGTGCTCAGAGCCATTTGAACCATTTTTTGACGCATACTCCTTGTAAAGACCTCATGCAACTGCTCAGTATATGTGTATACGAATTTCATCTTACATATATAATTCGTGCAATACAAATTTGTTTACACTCTGTGTACTACAACACCTTATAAATGGAACAGGTCTGAGCTAGCGTAATAGTAGAAAGTTATCTTGAAGTCCCCACAAGCAGATGTCTTGAAGTTCAACAGCAACATGAACTTACCAGGATACCTCAAAATGTCATTCAAATAAAAAATCTCTCCGCTGCTGAAAGCAGTCTATTTCGTCTCGGTTATATATGTACCTAAAGTGTACGTAGTACTTTCGAAAATGCAGTTTGTAAATGAGCGTCTGTAGACTTTTGAACAAAGATCAGAGGAGTGAAAAATTAGTTTGTAAGAATTCTAAGTTTATGAGCACTTACTGTATTGTTGGGGAATTGAATGCAAAATCTCACGATTCATACACAAATTCTATTCACCATCTACGTACAAACGACCAAGAAAATCACCATATCACGCCCAAAATACATTGGGCAATAAAATTAACAGCTCATTATTTTTAAACCCCGTCAGTTTCTCCCATTACAAAATAGAAGTTCGAAATGGGGCTCGAACATGCCTACAAATTTCCTTTATAATGGTTAAAGAGCGTGGCGTCCTTCGACGTCAACCTCAATGGAATACAATAGAACAAAAATTTTAGCTCCAGTTTCCAGTTTTTGAGATTCAGTAATCAAAGAATCGGCGAAAATACGTATTGAGGATAATCTTATGAATCGTGACAACGGCTTTCAACTGCGTAAAAACTGGAATCGTATAATTAAAATTATCCAGTCACAACGAAATCGACAGGGTCATTCGATACTTAGTGATTAGGTCATCTCTTACTTCCACCACCGAGGGCAGCACACACATCTCGTCCGCCCGCGCATGTCGTCACCTGACGCATGCGCCGAAGGATGCCAGCACATTTCGCATGCGCAAGATTCGGCAAAAACACCGTGAGTGAACCTGGGCTCTTCAGTAGTTGTCTACTCACCTAAAGATGGCTGTATATCTCTGGGCCGAAATATTGTGGCAGAATGTCGACGAGATACGGTTGCGCACCCGAATATTATTAGAAGAAAAAACCGAAATGCTTTCCAGAATTACTTATGACAGATGGGACGTGGTTTAAATCTTAATTCAATTATAACAGTAAATGAGTTTGCACGCAAAATATTTGGCCTAGTACATCAATCGAATACAAGTTAAAGTTGAATCCTTCTGTTGATTACCAGACTCTCCTGCAGGAGAATCTGCTAATTTCAGAAGATAATCTCTATCCACTGGTATGTATATTACTGAATCATTCTGCAAAATGTTAAGAAACTCACAGTTGATTTGGAAAAATCAGAATTTTAAAAACTGTGAATCGTATAGAACTTTATGCGAAATTACATTGTATGAGAAAAAAAAAAGAACGTGGCGCACACAGAAGAGATGGCAGGGTGTCAATGTAACTTCGTATACGTACAGACCATCAGCGGGTACGTAAGTGATTAGAACTGTAATTCTCTGTGACAGGTAGAACGGCCACCATAGTGAATTAGTGTTTTTCGTGTTTAGTGCTGTTACCAGGGCTGGTGGAGTACGTATAGACGGCGTGAAAAGTGTCAGATGTTTAGCGATCACTGTGCAGGACACAGAGATGCCGCGTATTCGTGTGAGACAGCATTATGAGCACCTGACAAAGTTTGAACGGGGCCTCCATTTGGTCAGTTGGTGGAATCGCGGAATATCTAGGTTTTTGGGGCATTAACTTATGACAGTGGCTGTATGTTGAACTGCATGGGAACGGGAGGGCAGGTATATTCGTCAAGGCTCCAGTCGATCACATCTGACCACAACAAGGGATGATAGCCGAACTGTCCACCAGGCACATGCTAACCCCTTTATATCTGCAATTTGCACTCGAAAACAAGTAATGGACTCCCAGCAACATTGTGTGTCATCGCGCACAACTGGTAGGAGACTGGCAGCAGCCAGGCTAAGAAATTACCGTCCTATGCTTAAGCTGTCATTAACTCCACAGCAGGATGGGTTGCGTTTGGAGTGGTGCCGTGACCGGAAAGCATAGACTGCTGGCGAATGGCTTCGCATGTTATTCAGCAATGAATCGTCATTCTGCACTATCCCAGATGACCATCGTCAGAGAGTATGACGGCGACCTGGGGAAAGGTCCTATTCTTCAGACTGGCACAACGGTGTTACCCTGGCGTCATGATGTGCGGTGCCATATGACTTCAGGTCATGGCTGGTAGTGATTGAGGGAACTCTTATGGCGCAACGGTACGTCACGGACATACTGCGTCCTCATGTGTTACCTCCAGGCGACGGGGTCGTTATGCTATTTTTAACAGGACAATGTCCGTCCACTCATGACACGTATCTGTATGAACTGAGTGCGTGATGTTGATGTACTCCTGTGGCCAACAAGATCCCAGATCTTCTCCAATAGAAACCGTGTGGGGCAACGTCGGTAGTAAACTCCGTCCCAGTGGAGAATTATAAAAACTATCGCTAAAAACTGCCGAGAACGAACAATTAGGAGCCCTACTCACGACAGAAATATACTTGTGTTATACTTGTTGATAACAAATGTACCTGAGATTTTTCATCATATTTACAGAGAGACTGGTGGCAATAATCATGATGCCGCTGTAACAACAGTGGCCACCAGAGAGCACTCATCTGTATAGGTAACAGAGTTATATGAAAAGGTCTGTGTTCAGATGCAACGACCTGATTGGCGAGACAGTGACTTTTCCATAGAAACTAGCATAGATTCCGTAAATATTGATCATGTGAAACGCAATCCGCGATCTTTATCATAATAACTAAAGTGTCACTGATTCAGGCTATGTAGTGAATTCCATGTTTCTGGCCTCATGAAAAATTTTTATTCAGTACCACACCAGCATCTACCAAAGGTAATACACTACTGGCCATTACAATTGCTACACCACGAAGATGACGTGCTACACACGCGAAATTTGACCGACAGAAAGAAGATGCTGTGATGTGCAAATGATTAGCTTTTCAGAGCATTCACACAAGGTTGGCGCCGGTGGGGACACCTACAACGTGCTGACATGAGGAAAGTTTCCAACCGATTTCTCATACACAAACAGCAGTTGATCGGCGTTGCCTGGTAAGACGTTGTTGTGATGCCTCGTGTAAGGAGGAGAAATGCGTACCATCACGTTTCCGACTTTGATAAAGGTCAGATTGTAGCCTATCACGATTGCTGTTTATCGTATCGCGACATAGCTGCTCGCGTTGGTCGAGATCCAATGACTGTTAGCACATTATGGAATCGGTGGGTTCAGGAGGGTAATACGGAACGCCGTGCTGGATCCCAACGGCCTCGTATCACTAGCAGTCGAGATGACAGGCATCTTATCCGCATGGCTGTAATGGATCGTGCAGCCACGTCTTGATGCCTGAGCCAACAGATGCGGACGTTTGAAAGACAACAACCATCTGCACGAACAGTTCAGTGACGTTTGCAGCAGCATGGACTATCAGCTCGGAGACCATGACTCCAGTTTACACTTGACGCTGCATAACAGACAGGAGCGCCTGCGATGGTGTACTCAACGACGAACATGGGTGCACGAATGGCAAAACGTCTTTTTTTCGGATGAATTCAAGTTCTGTCCAGCATCATGATGGTCACATCCGTGTTAGCGACGTCGCGGTGAACGCACATTGGAAGCGTGTATTCGTCATCGCCATACTGGCGTATCACCCGGCGTGATGGTATGGGGTACCATTGGTTACAAGTCTCGGTCATCTCTTGTACGCATTGACGGCACTCTGAACAGTGGACGTTACATTCAGATGTGTTACGACCCTTGGATCAACCCTTCATTCGATTCCTGCGAAATCCTACATTTCAGCAGGATAATGCACAAATGCATGTTGCAGGTCCTTTACAGGCCTTTCTGGATACAGAAAATGTTCAACTGCTGCCCTCGCCAGCACATTCTCCAGATCTCTCACCAATTGAAAACGTCTGGTCAATGGTGGCCGAGCAACTGGCTCGTCACACTATGTCAATCACTACCGTTGATGAACTGTGGTATCGTGTTGAAGCTGCAAGGGGAGCTGTACCTGTACGTGCCATCCAAGCTCTGTTTGACTCAATACCCAGGCGTATCAAGGCCGTTATTACGGCCAGACGTGGTTGTTCTGGGTACTGATTTATCAGGATCTATGCACCCAAATTGCGTGAAAATGTAATCACATGCCAGTTCTGGTATAATATATTTGTCCATTGAATACTCGTTTATCATCTGCATTTCTTCTTGGTATAGCAATTTTAATGCCCAGTAGTGTATATTGTTTCTGTTACTATTTTTTTATCATTGCGAAAAAATAAACAGAATAAGTCGTTATGTTTTGAATTTACAGTCTACAAATGCTTTTGTGAGAGGATACTTTTTACCTTACTTTTCGGCAGCTATTGTAGAGCAAGGAGCAACTGCTGACGCTTGCAGTCCGTACGGTTGGTTGAGGTGTGAAGACGGTAGCGGTACTGCCAAATAACAGCGACTCGTTAAAAACGTAGGCTAAGAAAGCAAACTTTAAGCAACAGAGCTGTTAGCGGGCTGCCAATATTTTCCGAGCCACCGCAAATCTGTTTAGTCTTCTCACGTACACTTGTTTCGAAGAATCGACCAAGTAGTGAATGCATGGGATTTCGAAATGATGGTTTTATTCTCATTCTATCGTTGCACTGTTTAAAAAAACCACCAGTCTAGGAGAAAGAAAAATAGTCAAGGGTATGCAGTTAACTCAAAGACTTTTATTCATATTCGTGGACAGATGCTTCGTTGATCTCCTCTTACTCTTAAATTCTTCGAATCCATCCATAATGTATGCTACGAACAGCTTTATATCGGATTATTTTCAGGTTCCCAGATGACCTGCAAAAAAACAGCGTTACTTGCCGAACATGAACTGCATAAAAATTAAAACAGAGTTGTACGCATGCTCTTCGGAATTAACCAAATTATAGTGAACACGTCGAACACAGCAGGTAATTGCATTAGGATATAGTATGACATGAACCTGTATTTACCGAATCACGGAAACCCTGAATTATGTTACAGCCACTCTATACTGGTATGGTGCTCGCTATGCCGGTTGTCATTTTCTAGGATTCTTAAATAGTTACTATCTTTTTGTTTCTTCAATTATAGCTTGTACGGCAGAGAATGTTTGTTAACGGAAGAATTTCGATTCTGGCACAGTTTCATTAGACACCGTGCACTGATCCAAAACCCACACAACTCTTTTCTTACTATGTACATGGCTGGAAATGTTGACAGAGAAAGAAATATAATTTTTCTCTTTACTCTGAAACGTACGTACCAGAATACAACGACTGTGTCACAGTTGCGATCAGCGCTAGTGAAAAGAAGTAACGACAAACGAATATCACATCGTCACATAGGGCTTCTAAGGTAATTTGTTGAAACATGTACATTAATTTTGTTGTGAAATACTGCAAGGCTAGCTGAGAACACTCACTTCAAAACGACCGTTTATTTCTGTAGGACAGATACAACGTGAATTGTTTCTGCTTATTGATTTTTCAGACTGAATGCTGTAGCCACAACACTATTATTTTCTAATAATTTTACTAGACGGTAAACAGGCATCGACAAAAAAGGAACACATTCGGCATCATTCGAGGATCTGATGACATGCTAGTGCTTGGTTCCGCTTAAAGATGAGACAATCCACTGTACGTTCTGGAATCTCAGAATAATGGGGTACAATTGTTTACAGACTTTTTACGTTGCCATCAATAGACATTGTTTCTAAGTAAGATGGTAAATCAAACAGAAATGCCTCCTGAGCCATAAAAAATTAATTATGAACGTATAACAGCGGAATTAGTACAGACCATAGCCTGAACTGTCCTTTACACAACACTACCGCTGAAAATCACCATGCATCTGATCACATTTGCGCTATCGTTGAACCCAAGAAACAAAACCTGTTTAGAGAAATTCAAGGTTTTGCTTCTTGGCCACTGTTTTAACCTCATCCAAGTCATTGAATATATAACCACCTAGATTATCTTTCATAGGTCCAAACAGGCAGAAGTCATACGGTGCAAAATCAGGACTGTGAGGTGTATGGGGCACCAGTGATCAGCCCCTTTTTTCAGTCGCTTTGGTTGTGAAAAATGAGGTACGGGGGCGTGCACTGACGTGATGGCATGGTCTCTTCTTTCTTATTGTCTCCTTAAGTTTGGTTACATAAATTTCGCTGTTGATTGGGAACTCTAACGCGTCTTTTCTCTCGAATCTCTTCCTCAACACGTCCTCGATTGGCATCTGTGACAGATGCCGGCTGTCCGGTGCGCAGCTAATCTGGATTTCCATTTCTTTGTTGCCAAACTTTTTCAGCCGACGCCACATATTACTGATGTCTGTTACAGCGTACCCTTACGCTTGCTTCATGAATGATGTTAAAACCGCTTTAAAAACATGATTGAAGAAGCAAAACCCTGAATTGTTCCAAATTGGTTTTGATGCGTGTTTTCAGTGCGAGGCCCACGAGAAAGACAAGCCGCGACGCGTACGTCTCGAAGGTACGCCAGAACTAATTCGCCCGCTCAGCTCTGCAGACAAAATACGTTTTTAAACTGTTACCTCGCAGCTGGGCATATACGTACTAATGAGAATTGCATCTTCTACTGGAATCTGCTATTATGAAGCCTTACTGATTAACAGTAATACAACAAAATTTAATTTAAGATCAGTACTCGATATAAATGGTAGAAGGCTTGTTTATAGCATTTAGTCTCTTCTGCTTAACAATCCTGATTTCATGCAAGAACTGGTGCCTTATGCCACTGATAATCATTTTGGCATAATTTTAATTTTATTGTACCCCAATACAGCCGTAACAAATTATAAGTAGGCCTATGGACTTCCGATCATTGTATGACTAGTAACAGTAAGACCCCATAATAGCGGATTCCAGTAGAAGATGGAATTCTCATTTGTACTTACACACCTAGTTACGAATTAACAGGTAATGAAACGTAGTTCGTTTGCTGAGTTGAGCGAGTGAGCACAGATCTACCTTCGTGACGTACGCGCCGCGGCCTGTTTCTCTCATAACCTCGGTTCTGTGGGCGCAAATATGAAAAATCCATGATGACTAAGCTGAACGGTAATTTTGAGTATAGGACAGTTCAAGCTATCATCTGTACTATTTCCCGCAGTTTTATGTTCATTATTCAATTTTTTATGACACAGAAGGCATTATTTTTTGATCCATCCGGTCATGCTACGGCGCGTGACAGACATAATCCTCTCGTAAACTGAGGAAGTTTGGAGACTTCGAAATCTGCATTATTTACTGGAAAGTACAGAGCTGTGCAATCATCAGTTAGCAGATTTACTTTTGTACAACGCACAAGATTGTAAAGAGGTGATAGAGAAAAATTTTCATTTCACTTTTCACTCAAGTGAGCAGCATAAAAAACGGGAAAGGAGTGCTCATATTCGTATTTAGGTGCTGTAATTAAGCTAATACTTCGCCCACCTCAGTAGCTCTGCAATCAGCGCAGCAAATTGCTAACGGAAGGGGCTCGGGTTCGATTGTCTGCCGTGTCGCAGATTTTCTCCGCAGGGTGTTGTGTTGTACTTACGTTCGCACCGGCGCAACTGACAAGAAAATCGTCTCCATTACGCTATCGTATCTTCTTTAAATTACTGAGATGGCTGAATAGATACGACCCGATAACCAGTAAAAGAGAAATACATAAACTTTCTTCGCGATCCCTGTATGGGCCATAATAATCTTCATGTTGTTAAACACAGCAACTTACAGAAATTTTAATGGTTAATGAAAACAATCTCAGCTGTATTATCGCAAATTTGTTGAGCTACGATTTTTATTCTCAGAACTTCTTCAGGTTACCGAGTTATGATATAATCGGTCTGATTGGCGTGTATAATGTCAAAGATGAAATTCAGAAACAATGATCACAAACATTCTGCCGACCTCCTGCAGGAAGTATGTCGAACAGGCACGGTAATCTGTGCTCAATAAACGTCATATGTGGGTGTTCCGCTGAGCGTCAAAGAAAACGTCTTGACGGTAAGTTTCGCAAAATTATCTGTCTAACGCACACATTTTTTGAACTAACACCTGAATATCCGCGTTACCCACAGATCTACACATTTAATATAATGAGCTAATTGAACCTGATACATATCTAGCTACGGAAGTAACCTAAAATATATCCTATAATCAAATCGTCGGCCGTGGTGGCCGAGAGGTTCTAGGCGCTTCAGTCCGGAACCGCGCTGCTGCTACGGTAGCAGGTTCTAATCCTGCCTGGGGCATAGATGTGTGTGATGTCCCTCATGTTAGTTAGGTTTCAGTAGTTCTAAGTCTAGGTGACTGATGATCTCAGATGTTAAGTCCCATAGTGCTCAGATCCATTTGAACCATTGTAATGATATGTTTTTTACTCATTGCTAATGTGGCTCATTATCCAGCGGTAAATATAGTCAAGCTATTACTAACACCAGGATCTCTCTCTCTCTCTCTCTCTCTCTCTCTCTCTCTCTCTCTCTCTCTCTCTCTGTGTGTGTGTGTGTGTGTGTGTGTGTGTGTGTGTGTGTGTGTGTGTAATATTTGATTGTATTATAATTTTTTTTACTTACGTAATAAGATCGTAAATGCTATTTTTCAAATATGACGTATTTTCTTTTGTTACATTTGAGCATGTTTGTTACATTATCGATCTATGTATCAAATGTATGGTTTGCGATTGAATTTCTATCTTTGATGAAAATCTATTTATATCGCGCGTAAAATTTAGGACTATCTTTTGTTCAAAAACAAAAGACAACAAATGTAGTGGCTGAGCATCAAGTGAAAGTGTAGAAGAAAACTTTATACGAGGGCATGGCGAAAAGTAATGCTTCAGAATTTTTTATGTGAGGCCTCTTAAAGCTTTTCAAATAAAACATAAGTTATTCATATTGTACTTCTTAATTCTTCATTTTTACATGTTTATCTCTCAACATAGTCACCTGGTGACGAACACATTTCTCCCAACAAGAGACTAGTTTGCTTTTATCTTCATTATAAATGGGTTGACTTTGTTGATGTAGGCACAACCTTACCTCTGCGAGCACCGCTTCATCGCTATCTATCAAATTAAAGTCCTCGAAGGCGCTATTTAAATTTTGGGAACAGATAAAAATCGGTTGGGGTCCAAGTCGGGACTGTATGTAAGATGATCGATGACAGTGAACACAGGCGCCGGACTGCCGCGGATGTCGCAGACCTCGTGTGTGGTCTGGCATTATCATGCTGAAATAGAGTATGCTCCAAGTGTGGACGAACTCTTCGAATTCAAAACTCGATTACGGTAAGCTGTTCCTCAAGCACCGACGTTGTTATGTTACACATAGCCGTGTTACGCTACAATTCCGAGCCCTCCAACAGCAGAGGGTTGCAACTTACGTCAGCGAAACCGGGAAGTCGACGGAGTGAAATACATGCCATGTAATACCCGATCACACAGTGAGAACAGAATTTAAAAAATCGGATGCATTACTGTTCAGCAGGCCCTCGTAAGAGCAGCGAAGCTTTCCCGATTTGGTGGATTCTTAGAAGCCAGTTCACGCGTATCCATCACTTAAGGCAGATCCGAATGATGATCCGATTCATACTAATGAAAAACAATGTCATGTGTCGTAGTTAGACAGTGTGTCAGGTCACTCACTATCAAGGGAAGAAAAAGGAAGGAAAATTGGGTTTAATGTCGACATCGAAGTCATTAGGGAGGGAGCATAAGTTCGGATGGTATCAAAGATGGAAAAGAAATCGGCCGTGTTTTTTCAAAGGAACCATCCCGGCATTTGCCTGGAGCGATTTAGGGAAATCGCGAAAAACCTAAGTCTGGATGGCCGGACGCGGATTTGAATTGTCGTCCTCCAGAATGCAATTCCAGTGTGGTAACCACTACGCCAACTCGTGTGGTCACTAGCAAGGCGAGCGTGCTGTTGTAAAATGATTACTCTCATCTACAGTGTGCTAAATCTTACCAAAGACGGACTGGATATTTGTGAAATTTTATCTGTAAAACACGTTTCCATAGATAAACAATTTGAGAAAAATCGGAGCGTTCATTCAGCTGATCTCTATTTTGTAACAGCTTTAACCCTGAGATATTTTACTCTAGTCAAGCGGTGGACAGTGCGCTGTTGGCCTTGTCCTCGCCTGCCTCGTAATAAAGTGACTCCTTCCTGGTGGTCGGTGCGCGCCACGGCAGATGTTCCACCGTTTACATCTACTTCTACATTTAAACTCCAGAAGACACTTTATGGTACGTGACGGAGGATAGTTATTGTACCACGGTCACCTCCCCTTATCTGTTACACTTGTGAATGGTGAGTGGGAAAAACGATTGTTGGGAACAATTTGTATGAGCTAGAATGTCTCTAATTTTACCTTCATGGTCTTTACGTGGGATTTCCTTATGATGAAGCAATATCTTGTTGAAAAGTCCGCTCACGGAATCTTAACTGTAAACCACACCGTGATACTCAACGCCTCTCTTATAACGTCTGCCAACAGAGTTGGGTGAGGCTCTTCGTTATGTCCTTGCTCTTGCTAAACGAACCTGCATGGAAATGCTCTGTTTTCTACTGTAGATCTTCTCTATTTCTTCTGTTAACCCTTTCTAGTACGGATCCAGGCTGATAAGCAATATTCAGATATCTGTTGAACGAGACTTCTATAAGCTACCTCCTTTTGAGTAGATTGCGCTTTCTAAGGAGGACCTTCGAATCAGTCTCAATTTGGCATCTGCCTTTCCTGCAATTCGTTCTGTGTGGTCGATCCTCTTTAAATGGCTCAGTAAGTGTACTCCCTGATATTTAATGGATGTCACTGCTTCCAGTGCTGGCTTGACTATGGTGTTATCGCACAGTAAGGGGTATTTCAGATTAACTGTACGAAATACTTTACATATGTTATAATGAAGATCAACTGCCAATCATTGCACTAAGCCCAAATATCCTGCATAGCTTCCTGCATTTCGCTGCAATTTTCTGGTGTTGCTGCTTCTCTGTTTACAACAGCATCATTCACGAAAGCCATCATGGAAATTCCGACGTAATCCACTGGGGCGTTTATATATACTGTCGAGAATAATGGTCCCATAACACTCGAAGATTTCTCTCCGTTAAGAATGATGTTTTGTGTTCTATTTGATAGGAACTCTTCATTTCAATAACACATCTGATCTGTTAACCCCTACACTCGTATTTTATTCATTAAGCGACAGTGCAGAACTATACTGAACGCCTGCCGGAGGTCAAGTAGCGCGTCATCAACCAGGGCGCTGGTATCTGCTGCCCTCTGGGTCTCACGGATGAATAAAGCGAGCTGAGTTTCAGACTGCTGTTGTTTCTGCAATTTATGTTGATTAGTACAGAAGAGATTTTCGGTCTCCAGAAAGGACGTACACGAGCACAAAACGTGTTCTAAAATTCTACAACAGACTGACGTCACTGATATAGATATATAGTTCTCTGCGTCTGATAGAGGATCCTTTTTGAAAACTGTAATGACCTGCCTCTTTTTTTCCAATCATTAGGAGAGTTTCGCTCCTCAAGGGACCCTCGGTACACTGCTGCTAGAAGAGGAGTTTGTTCTTTCGCATACTCTATATAGAATCGTATCGGTATCCCATCATGCCCCTTTGCATTTCCTCCTTTGAGGATTTCTCTACGTATCCATTGCTGTTGATCCTCATCTGTCCACTTCAAAATAATAGACAACTGAGTTCAGCGTCTATCCGGAGCAACAGTCTGCCACATTGGGTTTTTAACTGGTTTCTTGTAAACATTATAATTTGTTATCTTCAGTGCGGATCACCTCGAGTTAAGATGACTTATGGAACAGAAGGATTAGATGAGAAGTCTAAAGTCTCATCGAATACATGTGCACTAAATACAGAATAGCTTCTCAGGTGGACAAATGGGAAAGGAAACCGGCAGTTGTCTACTCAAAGCAAACAACCCGGCACCAATCTATAGTGGTTTAGTGAAATCATGGGGAACATAAATCAGAATGGCCGGACGAGGATTTGAACATGGCCCTCTCGGATAAGAGCCGACTGTATGAATCACTCCGTCACCTCCCTCTGTAAATTTATCTAATGAACATGCAGATGAAAGATGTATTTAATATCAAGCAGAACTGAAAAGAGAAAATTACATGGAATAAATCTGTATAGATACTGGCACCATTCTTTACATCCGTTTTTCAGCAAAGAACTTGTTAAATGAATCAAATATTTTCTGGACTTTATTAGGCTATGGTAGTGCATCTTGTTGATAACGTAACATTAAATGTTATTCAACCCGATTGTAGTTTTTAATGCAATATTGGGAAAATTGAAGATGTAGTTGTCGCTGTCTTCAGTCCCAAGACTGGTGCGATGCGTAACGCTATGCTGTTCTACCCTGTGCAGGTCTCTTCATCTCCGAATAACTTCTGCAACCTACATCCATTTGAATCTTCTTGCTGTATTCATCCCTTGGTCTCCTCTACAATTTCCACTCACCACATTTCCTTTCATTAACAAACTGACGATTCTGTCAAGCCACATGATGTGTTCTATCAACCAATCTCTTCTTATAGTCAAGTTGTGCTATAAATTTCTTTTTTTGCCAGTTCGATTCAGTATCTCTTCATTAGTTACTCTATCTCACTATCTCCAGCATTTGTCTGTAGGACCACGTTTCATACGTCTTCTTGTGTGACGATACAAGGTAGCCCTTCAGAAAAGACTTCCTAACACTTGAATTTATGTTCGATATCAACAAATTCCTCTTTTTCACAAATGATTTTCATGTTATAGCCAGTCTTCATTTTATATCTTGTCTACTTAGGCTAGCTTCGGTTATATTGCCGCCCGAATAGAAAAACTGTACTACCTTTCATGTTTCTTTTCCTTCATCATAGCTTTATTTAATTCGACTACATTCCGTTAACCTTGTTTCATTTTCGTTTATGTTCATCTTATAATCTCTTTGCAAGACAGTATCCATTCCATCAACTGATTTTCCAAGTCTTTAGCTGTCTCTCACAGACGGACAATGCTATCAGCAAACCACAAAGTTTAGATTTCTTCTTCTTGATCTCCAATTACACCTCGAAATTTATCGTTGGTTTCGTGTTCAATGTACATATTGAATAACATCTAGAATTGGCTAAAAACGTGCTTCATTCACTTCTCAAGCAGTTTCCCTTTCATAAGAAGCACTTAGCACCTTTAATGGACTTCACTTCTGAAATAGTTTTGACGGGCAGTAAGCGATATTCTGTTTCAAACCAGTATCAGATACTGATCCCGCGCTTGGTTTTCTTTGTGTTGCAGATGAGTACACCAAGATAACGACGCCGCGGCAGGATGTGCTGTTCAAGAAGGGCTACCTGGGCCGCGCAAGGCCAGCCCCAGAGGTCGCCGAAGACGCCGCCGCCAAAGGTAAGTGTGCTTCTTCCAGGCTTTACTTAACTGCAGTGAAAGAAGAGGGCGCTCCTCTGCATTTATGGGCGGTCTGTTTTAAGATATATGGGCTCCTTTTACAAACCCCGTTGAGTAAAGGTACCTTCTTTCTACTTGTACTTTGGACCGTCGTCGCACCGTCAAGACGTGGCTTCCATTATAACCAATAACAATAGCTCCCATACGTACTAACAGCCGCGAGGCAATGTTTACAGGATTTTCCGCGCACACTACTAGGAGGCTACAGTTTCTTGACTACCAGAAAATATTAATTTATCGAACTTTCTATCGGACCTTCATAGCCGCCGGCTGATTCTACTTTTACTCAAGACCACTCTGCAATCTCGTAAAACAAGAAGTCCTGTAACAACAGTTAATATGAAAAAGTCTATTCAGTTATGAATAAAGGGATAAAATGATCTAATATTTCAAGTTTTATTTAATTACTGGCGTAATACTTACAAGTTTTAGGCATTTGTCATAATTTCAGTTACAATACGTAGGAAAAGTGTTCACATTTTCGATTTTTCTCTTTATAAAGCAGCAGAAACTAATATGATGGGTGATCAAAAAGTTTCCGTTTGAGAGCGTTACTGCGGCGAATATACACTGAAGCGCCACAGAAACTGGTGTAGGCATGCGTATTCAAATGCAGAGATACGTAAACAGAATACGGCGCTGCGGTCAGCAGCGCATATATGAGACAATAAGTATCTGGCGCAGTTGTTAGATCGGTTAGTACTGCTACTATGGCAGGTTATCAATATTTAAGTGAGTTTTAATATGGTGTTATAGTAGGCGCACGAGCGATGGGACGCAGCATCTCCGGGACAGCTATGGAGTGGGGATTTTCCCGTACGACCATTTCACGGGTGTAAAATGAATATCAGAAATCCGGTGAAACATCGAATCTCCGACATGTCTGCGGCCGGAGAAATATCCTGCAAGAACGGGACCAGCGACGACTGAAGAGAATTGTTAAGCGTGAGAAGTGCTACCCTTCCGCAAATTGATGAAGATTTCAGCGCTGGGCTATTAACAAGCGTCAGCACGCCAACCATTCAACGAAACATCATCGATATGGGCTTTCGGAGACGCAGGTCCACTCGTGTACGCTTGATGACTGCACGACACGAAGCCTGGGCCCGTCAACACCTACACTGGACTATTGATGACTGGAAACATTTGCCAGGCCTGAGGAGACTCGTTTCAGATTTTATCGAGCGGATGTACGTGTACGGGTATGGAGACAACCTCATGAACCCTGCATGTCAGCAGGGGACTGTTCAAGCTTCTGGAGGCTCTGTAAAGGTGTGGGGCATGTGAAGTTAGAGTGATATGGGACCACTGATTGTCTAGATACGGCTGTGACAGGTGACACGTACGAAAGTATGCTGTCTGAACACGTGCATTCATACATGTCCATTGTGCATTCCGACGGATTTTGGCAATTCCAGTAGGAAAATGCGACACCCCACACTTCCAGAATTACTACAGAGTGGCTTAAGGAACGCTCCTCTTCGTTTAAGTACTTCCGCTGGCCGCCAAAGTCCCCAGACATGAACGTTGTTGAGTATATCTGTGATGCCTTGCAAAGTGCTGTTCAGAAGAGATCTCCACCCTCTCGTACTCTTACGGATTTATGGACAGCCGTGCAGGATTCATGGTGTCATTTCCCTCCAACAATTCTTCAAACATTAGTCTAGTCCATGCCACGTCGTGTTGCGGCACTTCTGCATGTTCGCGGGGGCCCTACACGGTATTAGGCAGGTGTACCAATTTCTTTGGCTCTTCAGTGTACAACGTAGCGCGACTCCGATGCGGGTATATAAGCATCGACATGTAGATAAGGGATTAGTGTGGCATTCGTGTCTTCCCTACGCAGTTCTTTTAGTAGAGCTGCTGCGCCTTCTAAGAGTTCTGCCAATGAATTGTAGTCTTTGGTTTGCTCTCCCCATAACATTATCTATGTGATCGTTCCAATTTAGGTTATTTGTAATTGCAATCACTAAGTACACTCCTGGAAATGCAAAAAAGAACACATTGACACCGGTGTGTCAGACCAACCATACTTGCTCCGGACACTGCGAGAGGGCTGTACAAGCAATGAATACACGCACGGCACAGCGGACACACCAGGAACCGCGGTGTTGGCCGTCGAATGGCGCTAGCTGCGCAGCATTTGTGCACCGCCGCCGTCAGTGTCAGCCAGTTTGCCGTGGCATACGGAGCTCCATCGCAGTCTTCAACACTGGTAGCATGCCGCGCAGTGTGGACGTGAACCGTATGTGCAGTTGACGGACTTTGAGCGAGGGCGTATAGTGGGCATGCGGGAGGCCGGGTGGACGTACCGCCGAATTGCTCAACACGTGGGACGTGAGGTCTCCACAGTACATCGATGTTGTCGCCAGTGGTCGGAGGAAGGTGCACGTGCCCGTCGACCTGGGACCGGACCGCAGCGACGCACGGATGCACGCCAAGACCGTAGGATCCTACGCAGTGCCGTAGGGGACCGCACCGCCACTTCCCACCAAATTAGGGACACTGTTGCTGCTGGGGTATCGGCGAGGATCATTCGCAACCGTCTCCATGAAGCTGGGCTACGGTCCCGCACACCGTTAGGCCGTCTTCCGCTCACGCCCCAACATCGTGCAGCCCGCCTCCAGTGGTGTCGCGACAGGCGTGAATGGAGGGACGAATGGAGACGTGTCGTCTTCAGCGATGAGAGTCGCTTCTGCCTTGTTGCCAATGATGGTCGTATGCGTGTTTGGCGCCGTGCAGGTGAGCGCCACAATCAGGACTGCATACGACCGAGGCACACAGGGCCAACACCCGGCATCATGGTGTGGGGAGCGATCTCCTACACTGGCCGTACACCTCTGGTGATCGTCGAGGGGACACTGAATAGTGCACGGTACATCCAAACCGTCATCGAACCCATCGTTCTACCATTCCTAGACCGGCAAGGGAACTTGCTGTTCCAACAGGACAATGCACGCCCGCATGTATCCCGTGCCACCCAACGTGCTCTAGAAGGTGTAAGTCAACTACCCTGGCCAGCAAGATCTCCGGATCTGTCCCCCATTGAGCATGTTTGGTACTGGATGAAGCGTCGTCTCACGCGGTGTGCACGTCCAGCACGAACGCTGGTCCAACTGAGGCGTCAGGTTGAAATGGCATGGCAAGCCGTTCCACAGGACTACATCCAGCATCTCTACGATCGTCTCCATGGGAGAATAGCAGCCTGCATTGCTGCGAAAGGTGGATATACACTGTACTAGTGCCGACATTGTGCATGCTCTGTTGCCTGTGTCTATGTGCCTGTGGTTCTGTCAGTGTGATCATGTGATGTATCTGACCCCAGGAATGTGTTAATAAAGTTTCCCCTTCCTGGGACAATGAATTCACGGTGTTCTTATTTCAATTTCCAGGAGTGTACTTCTGTTTTATTCGATGATTTTCCGTCTATTACTACGAATTGTGACCTTTCTGACAGGAAACCACAAATCCAGTCTCACAACTGAGGCGAGACTCCATAGGCACCAGTTTAGTTAGAAGACGCTTGTGAGGAACGGTGTCGAAAGCCTTCTGGAAATATAAAAAAAAAAATCAATTTGACATGCTGTACGGTAACGTAAATTTCGTTACGTGATATACATCCTGCTGTTGTTTTAATGGCCAACTGTGTATATGTCGCCCACAAGCGTTCTCGTCTGAGGAAGGGTAATGTCAGGAGAACATTCACTGTTGCTTTGTTGCCTAAGTGAACTGAGACGACTTCTGTCTATAGTGATGGAATTCTGTGTGAGTCGTATGTGTGGTTTCCATCTGATGGACGATAATGTAGGACCTCGCAGGGCCGGCCTGGTGGACGAATAACTGCAGTATGAAGGCACTGAGCGCCTACATTGGCGAACTAACTTTTTGCACTCAGAGCGACTGAATATCCGCCCGGAGACATGCGTCCGCATCACCGCCACAATGGACCTCCGTTGACACCCAGAGAGCGGTTATCTAGCGAAGGGGACGTAATGCCGTAATGCTGTAGTAAGGGGAGCCGCTGTGAATCCCGTATTTTCGTTCGAGAGAACCACGTTATGTATGTCACAGTAAGAGGCACGCCATAAACGCCGAGTGTCACAAATGGTTTGTTTTCTGGTATACCTTGTATCTGCATTATTGTGTCGCATTTCTCATTGTTAAAGGGTGACTTTTACGGTAGACATTATCGCCGTATTTCATACTGCTTTATAAATTTAGAAGATTTCTAAGTTATAGACATGAGTCCTCTAAGGATGTTGTCTCTTAGCGCAGCGGATAGTAGTGAATTCACAAGTGTCGCGTTTAAGCTTTGTTGTAATCTATATTTTACTTTTACGGGAATTTTATGGTACTTCAATTTCTTCTTCCAAATCATATGCTAAGCAAACATAGGGCATTTGCATTATTTATATATGATAAAACCTACGCACTTCGTGGTAAGTTTCTTTAGTGGTAAGAATTGATTTACAATAGTTACAAATTGCCACGGCGACTTAATTTTTTATCTCCCGTATTCCATCGACCATCGTCCATCGTTGATAGTTGATTTTCTGAGGCCATGAGTAGAATCTACGAACATGACGCTTTTAGGTACTAAGTCTGGATTTACCAAAATAATAAAATACAGATGGACTGTTGCAGGAATTCAATTTGTGCCGTAAAAACATAGAGATTCTTGGCACTTGAAATAATTGAATGTTATTTATAGTAAGCAAACGAGGCAGCGGTTATACACGACATAGATCTCTTCACATCTCTATAGTAAACACAAGCAGCAGCATTTACACTAATTAAGCATTATTTTATGACCGCTAACATTATAACTCTCTGGTTTACCTCTGGGGCCGGAAACAGGTGCAATCAATCGCGGCATAGCTTTTCGAAATCCTAAGTACATGGCCGAAGGCAAACATCGCCTGACGCCCAGGCATATGCCACGTTATCTCTGTGCATTATGAAAAGCTGGTTAGGGCTGATGATTGATGACAAACCTTGTGTGTGGGACACCATAGAAAACAGATGAATTTGGAATTCGTTGGAAAACGTCATGTACGGTGACGTGGCAGTTGTATGGCACACAGCTGCGGCCTTTGTCAAACTCGACTACCGACGTGCTGCCATCTCACCAGGCACCTCATTTTTAATATTTTAAGATCTAATTATGATGCTTCTCAAACCACGACGTTCGTAACTGAATATGCATGTGGTAAATAAATGGTACACGAGAAGAATATCTGTTGCGGAGGCTTAAACCTTTTCCAGCATTGTAGTATGGCGATTGTGTCACAGACTGACACTTATTTTGTTTTACAAAATGGTCGTGAATGATTCGTGGACGACCAATACCTCATTCTTCAGTAGCTGTCTCACGATAATTAGTATTTTTAAAAATATAGTATTGACCATATAAACATCCCACGAGGTTCACCATTTCTAGGATACGCATTTATAGTTGCCGTAATGTCACAATCCGACCTTAGTCGTAGCTCAAAGATTTATAGATCATCAGCTTTACCAATTTTCTACATATCGAGTAACCCATGTTGGTGTTACTGTCGCCAGTAACATAATTTTTACCTTCGTCACGTGCCTTCCATGTGACATGGGTACGCTCATTCCCACATCACATAGGTGGTGATAATGTTACACGTACTTAATGCAGGGTGCAAAACGTAAGGACGAAAGTAACTTTTGCATTGTGTCTCACTGCCAAGTAACATAGCTTGATGGAACTTGGACTATACATAGAAAGAGCTATTACAGTTCATTACAGAAGATAACAAGGAATACGTAGTGAGAGGAACAGAATTGACACTTTTATTCACAGACAATAATTACACTGAAATCACCGCGATTTATGATAGTCCCTGGGCATTGCAAAATTCGGGACATGGTTCTTCATCGGATGAGTGATCATCACGCACAGCTACTCATTTTATTCAACGTGCTCCCATGGTGGCCACAGCGTTGGTAATTTCTTTTGGTAGGGCGCTTAATTCCTTCACCAGCGTAATTGACAACTTTTTGATAGTCGTTGATGCATGTAGAACTGTTGCTATATGTCTGTGCAACGCATACCACACGTGCTCGATACAACTTAGGTCGGGCGAACTGGCAGGCCAATCCATTTGCTTAATATTCTCTCGTTCCAAGAGCTGCTCCACCGGCGTCGTTCGATGTGGTCGCGCGTTGTCATTCATAAAAATGAAGTCACACCCAAATGCACCCTTGAAATTACGCACCTGGAGAAGGTGTATAGCGTCACAATTACACAGCCTAGTGAGTGAACCGTGTTCAAAAATGTGAAGGCAATACGCCCATGCAAAATTATGCCTTCCCACGCCGTAATATCTGGACCACCAACATGAGATGGTAAACAAAGCTGGACGTACACACATACGGCGAGAAGTGAGAAGAAATATTGCATCCAGGAACATTGTCGAACATGATCGTTTTGGTGATCCAGGCTTTATGGTGGGGGTGACAATGTTGCCTGCACGTACTGACCTCCAAATCTTTGAACAAGGTTCACTCTCCAGTCAGAATTTGTGTGACTCTGCAATCCTTCTCCATGTGCGTCATTTCAAGGGTGCATTCGGGTCGGACTTCATGTATATGAATGACAATCCGCGACCGCATCGAACGGCACAGGGGGAGGAGCTCTTGGAACGAAAGGATATTCGAAGAATGTACTGGCCTGCCCGTTCCCACGGCTTAAACCACATCAAAAACGTGTATAGTACATTGGGGAGTCGTATTACAGCATGTCCATATGCATCAGCGACCATCCTCCAGTAGTCAGGCTGCGTTGGTGGAGGAATAAATCGCCCCGCCACAAGAACTTCTTAGCAACCTTATGAACAGCGTGGGAGCATGTTGCAGAGTATGCATTGCCGTTCGTGGAGAACACACACCCTATTAAGAACCATGTCCCGCATTTATTCATGTCCAGGGTACCATCATAAATCGTGGTGATTTCATTGTAATTATTGTCGTTGAATAAAGGTGTCATTTCTGTTTGCCTAATTGCGTGTTCCTTTCAGTTACCTTCTGTGCTACACTGTAGCAGTTACGTACTGTACTGTAGCAGTCATGTATGGTCCATGTTTCATCGAGCTATGTTACTTGGCAGTGGCACATCTTGCGGAAGTTACTTTCATCCTTAAGTTTTGCCTATCACTTGTATAAGTGCGAATGCGGAAAAAAGGAGACCAAAAAAACAAAAATTACAACATGTAATTGCTTCTTTATTACCACAGGTTTTCGTCCTCTGATTACCTTTAGGTACCTTGTATACCTAGGGAGGCAACACATGAAATGCATTTCGTATTAAATGGTCAAAATAATGGTTGTGGTGTGCAAGCTCATGAAAACTCATATAATAAGATGCCATAGACTCACTTGAGATATTTTAAATAACTTATATGGGGGTTTAAAACCTATTATATCAAATAGTAGTAACTCCATCATTACTCGGTGAAAATAAAAGTACGACATATTAAGTAATGGGACTGACTGTATCCATACATGTAACGAAATACTTCAATAAAATGCTTTTGTACAGTGCTATCTGTTGTCAAATAGCAAAATATATTACACTGTGAGTAAAAAATGAGCGGAACATCGTTGAATTTCTTTCTAAATATCCAGTCTGGTTCCAACATTTGTGTAGTGGTCACAGAACACAAAAATATTAGTAATGCAAGCACCATGTTACAGCTCGGAAACAGAACGACAGTAGTGCTCCATTTGTCCTGGCAGTGAACGCTGAACACGAGAAAATAAGGCACGAAAATCTGTAATTTTTATTCAAAATAGGCGATTTAAAGGACAATATTTTTCATTTATTCTTTGTGTGTGAGCCAAGTAGCCGTCTAATAAAGTGCTTGCCTGGATACGGAAAGATTTTTGTGTCCTTGTAAAATTTCAATCGGAAACTAAGGTTAACTTCTCATAGCTGCGGTTCAGCGTCATCTAAAATATTTTAAATGTCGTTGTGTTTACCTATTGAGTGTAAAATTAATTATTTGTAAAACTCAATACTGCAATTTCTACCGTGTGGCCATTATCAAGTGGAGATACTCTCACTTTAGCTCATGTGAAAACCTAAAAGTCGTCAAACATGACATGACACTGAAACTAGTTTCATCGTATTATGTTCCCTATGCGATTTCGTGTGTATATTGCTCTTTTTAAACTGCATTGCAAGTATGTTGCTCGTATGCTGCTTCATTTTTGTTCGCATCCATTATATTGTTGGGAGTAAACGATTCCATATTTCTTTTTATTTCATATGAAACGGAACGGTTTTGTCACATGGTGTTCAGTGGACCCGTGTACTTTTCGTCCTACCTATGAATCGGTGTGTGAACTGCTCGATTTAAATGTGTTTTTATTATACTTTGTTTTTCTTTGCATCCATTTTTATATTTTCTCGCATTTAGCAGAGAATTGGTCACTAATACTACAAATCATACTCCATGGCAAGAAACGACACGGTTCCGTAAATCTTCCATAAAAACTATCCAATAGAGTGCGAACCATATGAGTAAATCTTCATATGCAAGGTTTATTGTCATATAACAGCTGGGAACTTAATCATTTACCGCTTTACAAGAGAATGAAAGAAAAGATTTAAACAGAGATATACAGGCTACTATAATATTAGCCGACTTGTGCTTCATCTTCAATGGCGCTATCATAGACATTGCACTTCTACAGCTCTTACTGCTATAACTTCACATGAGAAACACGGAAAGAGACTTTGATGTAAATCCCGACGTCCAGCGCTTTTAACTTGATGATTCGATCGTAGTAGTGGGAAAACCATGAGGGACGTAAAGTTGAGAATGCTTATGTATCAAGACAGTTTACTGGTCGTTACTAACTGTCTACTTTATACAGAAACACGCAACAGATTGTGTTGAAATTTCTCTAAGGTATGCTATTAGTACATATTTTAACCTGTCTGAACCAATCTAAAGTCCAATTATGTCTAGAAGCTAACATGGCGGATTGTAAGGTTTTTCATGGTAAAACCAATGTGGAGAGTATGGAAAAATCTTATCTAAATATTTTTAATGACAATAAATCTGAGAAGAGAAAGACACTATACATCTCTATCAGCAATCGACGTGCATAGGACATGAAAGATAGAAAAAAAATATACACACAGTTTCAGTAAACAGATGTACAGGTGAACTTTACCAACATGTGGAATGTTAACAACACTTCATTTCTGGAGTATATCCTCGAGAAGTAATGAGACATTTAACAAAGATATTTTAGTGTTTTTAATAGAACTTGCATTCTCCTCCACTACTAGGTGCTCCAAGTCAGTGTTATCGCCAGCGTAGTGACTGATATGAGATCATCGTTGCTACCTACGATTGGGCAGTTCCAGGCGTTCCATGGGCTTCTATACCATTTTCATAGTCACAGAGGGAGTTTTCTCTACATCTCTGTCTTCTGCACATTACTGTTGCTTCCCACCGATGGCTACGTACCTTGTCTGGCTATCTTAGGCATGTATATACACTGAAGAGCCAAAGAAACTGGTAAACCTGCCTAATATCGTGTAGGGTCCCCGCGAGAGTTTTTGCAAATCTTGACCCAAATATTAATGGGTCAACATTTGTAAAACTTTAATTCTTCTCTCTCAAACCCCACCCTGTGGGTAGAGAGGGAGAGTTTAATTTTAGCTAATCAAAATTTACGAAGTAAATAAGTATTTTTTATTTATCCGTAACCATTTTCCACGCAAAAATGAGAACATGGACTTTCTTGAATTACAGCGCCACCTACCAAGAATCAAAACAAATGTTTAAGACAAAATGTACGTAGTTTTTTTTAAAGTAGAATCTGATTCTGCAATGAAAAATGGGGTTCCCATTTGAAATTTTAAAGTTGCCTCCCGCCCCACCCCCAGGTGGCTGGGGTGGCGGGCTAATTTTAGCACCAGCAGATGTCCCCCTCGAAAATAATCAGCTTTGGATTCTACACATTTGTTCGTGTGATGCTTATTTTTCGAGTTATTCTGGTTTGTCAACTTAAAATTTACATCCTGTATTATCCGACTCTTCCTGGAAAGTGCTCTCTCGAGATTTCAATACTAAACAACTCTTTGCTGCACAATGCCTCTTTTGTAACGAGTTTGTTGAGCATAGAATAAATTTCGTTATTTTCGTCCATGTTCACAAGATTTTTTGTCCTTAGACTACCGTTGTCGGTCAGAAATGACCATCTTCAGATCTGCAGTAAAACACGGGAAATGCAATACAAATAGTGGACAGATTAAATCTTAAAACAATAAAATATGTCATAATGAATAATTATTACTTTTTTGGATGTGGCAACATGCGCTTAAACTTCGTTGAGCATCTGGTTAACGCTCTCGTGCCGACCATACAACCCCGTAACTTCGTTGAATATTCTCTATCTCTTCTATCATTTCAGATTGTTGAACAATACTCAAGAATCGGTGGAACAAGTGTCTTGTAAGGCACTTCTTTAACTGGTTCCTATGAATTTCCGTCTCCCGTCTGGTTGTCCTACTATTTGCTTTGTGTGGTCATTCCACATAAGGTCGCTCCGGATAGATACTCCTAGATACTTTACGGTTGTTACTGTTTCCAGCAATTTATCATCAGCAGTCTTTTTTTACAGCAGTGGATTTCTTTTCCTATGTACGTGCAACATGTTACATTTGTGTACGTTCAGTGCAACTGCCAGTCCCTGCACCGTTCATCAATCGTCTGTAGTCCCTTCTGCAAATCTTTACTGTCTTCTGGCGTAGCTACCGACTTATAGACAACCGCATCACCTGCGGATAGCCTTGGAGATTTTCCAACGCATCCTACCAGATTATTTACATACACTATAAATAGTAACTGTCTTGTAAGACTTCCTTCGGAAAAACCCGAAATTAGCTTTACATTTGTCGGTTTTGTTCCATGTTGAGTCTTTCTGTTCCTTCTGCAGTATAATTTGAATTTAAAATTCTCCTGATTGCTTTTCATACCCTCTTTTGTATTTCTTGAGTGTCTCTCTTACTGTTTAAAATGAGAATCTTAGCCCCATAAAGACACTCTAACTTTGATGACCGCGTAGTGTCTCAGTTTCGTGTAAAATTTATAGCTCAGCTCATCAGTTCAGTAAATTGGTAGGTTAAAGAAGACGAAAGCCAGGATATTCAACCAACCAAGGACACTATACGTACAGTTTGAGGACGAATGAACTACAGATAGTCTATCGTTAGTCAGCACATAGCGGCTGACCATAAGTAATATGAAGAAGAACGTTGTTAACGTTCTGTCGGCAGTGAGACCACTTTAACAATCGCCTGAAGGCTTTCAAAGAACTGATTCCAGATGACCCATTGAGGATTTATACCCGCTTTCGCGAATGCGAGTAAATTTTATTAGTTACTTACACTGAAGCATCTTAAAACAATATTCTGAGGGCTTGTAACACTCATGAACACCATTCATTTCTGAAAAAGTACGAATACGCCGTCTACACATGTGCACGAGGAGATAACCAGAGATGAAGTGACAGAGAGCTAAGAAGAAAAAAAGGCATTAAGCGTCACTAATGAGTCTCTTCAAAAAGAAAGGTGTAACACTATTCTGTACGCTTGTGTAGTGACTTCAGCGACAAGTAATAAACAGTTACCATATATAATATTGGCAATTATTCATTTAAAAAAGTTATTAATTGAGAAGGATTCACAAATATAATCATACCAAAGTAAAAAGTCATTGCAGAGGAAGTGTCAGAAGTACAAACAACTTCGCTACGCAACCAATCAATGTCGCTTCTACAAAATGTGTATCAAATGTGAGGAACTAGGAGACACTAACGCATGTTATATAAGAGAAAGAAACAAAAGCTAACTGTCTAAACAGTCCAGACGTACATCTCCTGAAAGGCTGGCAACAATAAATAGCCTCTAATCAAAAACTGCAGCAAACTGGCAGCCGAAGAACTAGATAGAAATACAGCTATGAGGGCAACTGATACATGCTTAACTAAACAATAGCGTAACTCAGGGTGAATAAGGCCAAATGGCAGATGCTGAATGGCGCTATCGTCAAGAGAGTTCAGTCACCTGAATTAATAAAGGGAAGACTGTCGAGGAACAGTGAGGAGATGCCGACTAAAATTTAGGAAAGACGTCACTTTTAAACAAACTAGTGAACTTACTTCTTAAAAGCAAAACAGTGGTGGGAATAGGAACTTCGACAGACGCGGTGGTCAAAATCTTAGCTGTGTTCGAAGAGGAAGTCGTGTTACTCAATAAAACGGAAAATAGTTGGGAATATCAGTATAGGGATAAAAATATGGATTCAGCCAGCCAGTGAGTGATCTAATGAACGACCTGGATTTTTGTTAACTAGATGCAAAATAAATATTTATTTTGGTAATAGAAATTCAACTTCAGGACTCTGAATACTGAGAAACCGGATACATTTTAAAACAGACGAAATGGGAACCTCGTTCTCTGTCGCTCAGACGTCACGCTCCGGCCGGGTTTTGAGTGACGGGGCCCAGCTGTTAATGCCACTAAATGTTGCATGGACATGATGTAATCCGAGCTTGGAAAATAAATATATTCTCATGCACCAATAGAAGTAGTCTGTAGATAACAAGTTCTAGGAACAAGTGTTATTACAATTGAAAATAATGGGGGGATTCACGCACTCGTGCTGTTTATCTCAAGTACGTAGAATGCTCAGCTAACGGCGAAAAATATTAATGGTTAGGCCTCCGTAGGCGCTGTCTATCTGAATAAAAATCTTTTGATTCATAAACTGCATCATACTGTAAAACGAAGTAACAATTATTTGAAAAAAAGAGCAGCGTTTCAAGCGATTTGCAGGGATTCTCTTCGAAATGACAGCAGTCTCATCGCAACTAAGAGGTCCGTTGTGCTATGACTTAAACGTAGGCACTTGTTTTAAAAATCTCGTTTAATATTAAAATATGACGCTGCTTAATATTCAAGCGGTTTTATTCAAGAACGTGGAGTAGGTCTAACAGCCTGTGTTTAACCCCTATGACTGTTTCTTGCCAGTGATTGAATGTCAAGCCCGTCTCGGAGAATTCTACAACAGCTGACAATAAGGGAAATTATTTAGTAGTTGGAAGGGATACTGTAAGACCGCTTTGTGATGAAAGTTACTGAATATTATCCCTAGTGTATGTAATCAGTGGCTGATACAGTAGTCTTGCACGTAGATGAGTAATTAACAACATTGATGAACGTTGACTCTGTATTTTGCTCTTTAAACAGACCATTGGCAAGAGCAGTGGCTTTGCCTGTTAATGGGATTGAAGGTAACAGAATCACTTTCGTACTTGTAATATTGTGTCGATGTAGAGTTTCTTTTATGAAATGATTAATAATATGATAAAGTAGCTAAAATGGTTTCTTAGACGAACAAATTGGCTGTTTCACACAGAGTACTCAATAGATGCAACAGGCCCTCATGCACTATTTCAAGAACTAAGTGATAACACGTAAGTTTACACAAAAGTGTGACGCACATTTCGAAACTGACTGCCAGCTGGCACGAAGTAATCATAAGAGGCAGAACAATAGAAAAACAAAGCACCTGGTTAAATTCTTCGCTCACGTGTGGAATGGCAACTATTTTAAAACGTACTAGTAAAAATACTCCTCAAGGTGTTTGCGGCGCAACCTACGGGGACAAGAAAACGGTCTAATTATTAGAGCAAAAATAATTTCAACGGTAAATAGGAAGCACTTAGCATCCCAGGACAGGTGGGAGTGAATGTCAGTACATCACATTCGACTAATTACACCGTCGCTAGTTACATTTTTAGTAAGAGGTCTGGGCACCGAAAGAAGTTGTGTACCGACAGAATAGGTAGCGATACGATATTGCAGTGCCTGTGTTATACCCAATTACGATGCAATGTCCCTTCAGATATGCACGCATCGTAATTGGAAATAACACAGGCACTGAAATATCGTATTTATCCGCCGACACAGGACAAGAGACTTTCAAGTAAAATGTCTTCCTTGCACGGGAATAGCCGGCCGCTGTGGCCGAGCGGTTGTAGGCGCTTCAGTCCGGAACCGCGTGGTGCTACGGTCGCAGGTTCGAATCCTGCCTCGGGCATGGATGTGTGTGATGTCCTTAGGTAGGTTAGTTTAAGTAGTTCTAAGCCTAGGCGACTGATGACCTCAGATGTTAACTCCCATAGTGCTTAGAGCCATTTGAACCATTTTTTGCACTGGAATATACATACTGAATGTAAGAGCACAGGTCGTAGACACATGGTTGGGGACATATGGAAGTTTGAGTCGGTGTGAGTCTTGCTCAGATAGTTAAATGGTAAGGCGACAGCTTGCGATAAGTGGCAAATTCGATTTCTAGTCCTGGGCGTCCGCAGCTCGTGGTCTAGTGACGCCGGTACGGTAGCTCAGCGTGTTCGGTCAGAAGGTTAGCTACCCTCTGTAACACAAAACTGCGTGAACAGACCAACGGAGAACCTAAATGGGTGTCATCGGACGTCCGCCCCGAACAAATTCTACGTAGAATATAGAACAAAATGAGATTTTAAAAAAAAAAGGTGGCTAGCGTTGATACCTCTGGATCACGGGCTCCAGGGTTCGATTCCCGGCAGGGTTGGGGATTTTCTCTGCCTGGGGACTGGGTGTTTGTGTTGTCCTCATCTTCTCATCATAATCATCATTCGTGATAGTGGTTCGATATGACTGTGTAAAACTTGGACTGTGTAAAAATTGGGACTTCGTACGGGCCCTGAGGACCGCGCAGTTGAGCGACCCACAAGCCAAACATCATCATTATCGAGCCCCGTGCGGCACAAATTTTCATTGTTGATATTCTGTTTAACTGCTGATGGTTATCCATATTCGAAACTGCGAATACATTTAATGAATAAGTAGCGTGTGCCTCCATACCATTTATGGAAATTGCTGGTGCTATACAGGAACTGAATATTATATTCTTCTTTGCCAGCGTTTAAAGGCTGTCCGCATTCTGTCTCCATTAAAAAATCAACACTGGAAAAAGTCAAGAACATTTCATTCAACAAATGATTGTGGAAACGATATTATCTGACAACAGTGAAGGCATGGGCACAATCTGGCTTCGGGAAGAAATTTTCCGAGGAAGTCGTTCTATCCGATTCACAGAGCAAATAAGCAATTATTTCAGATTATTGTTAGGTCGCACTGAGCAGTGTACGTACAGTTCTGTCAGATTGCTTCTTTATTCGACGGTACATGCAACACGTGTAGATCTTTATGAATTCCATTAATAATGCCTGGAGCTGCTTTGTGATAGGGAAAGCGTACGCAAAGTAATAATCAGGCGTCTTTCCAACTCACTAAGGCACAAACTATTCAAACACTCAAAACATTTGTGAAAACTGGAACACCAAGAAGGCCACATGAGATCTGAAATAAGCGTCACGCCACAGTTGTATTTGTTCTGGGATTAAAGTCCTGTTGAATTTCTTAAACGACATCATGTTCGCCATCGGCTGTGCTATTTATTACAATTTCCACGATTGTAATTTCAGGTGGTAAGCTGCAATCAGTATCACTACATACTCCGAGGGGCATTCAGTAAGTACTGCAACACATTTTTTCTCTGCTAATTTCGACTGAAAAAAATGCGGAAATTGTTGTTGGACTTCGTGGAATATTCCCGCTTCAGCCACTGTAGTTTCATTAAGTTCCGATAGGTGGAGGCGCTATACGTAGCCTTCAAAATGACTCCTTTAACAGAGTGCTGTCATTGAGTTTCTTATGGCGGAAAAGCAGAGCATCGCAGATATTCATAGGCGCTTGCGGAATGTCTACGGAGACCTGGCAGTAAACAAAAGCACAATGAGTCGTTGGGCAAGGCGTATGTCATCATCGCAACAATGTCGCGCAAACCTGTGCGATCTCCAGGGTACCCGCCAGCCGCACACAGCTACGGCATCTCCAATGCTGGAACATGAGTACACTTCCATTCAATCTGATCGACGGATTATGATAAAATATCTCGCTGCTCAACTGGAAGTCTCTGTTGGTAGTACTGAAACACCAGTTAGGATACTCAGAGGTGTGTTGCTACCCATGCATCCTATAGCCCGGATCTCGAATCTCCCGACTTCCATCTGTTTGGTCCAATGAAGGATGCACTACACGGGAAGCAGTGCGTGGATGATGGGGAAGTTATTGATGCAGCAAGATGTTTGCTCCAAACACGACTAGTAGAGTGGTATCATGCGGAATCGAAAAAGAGGGTTTTGTAGCCAACTGAGAAGCGAATAGTATGGCGTATTGGAATGCTGAATAAAACCAACCTACTTTCCGAAGAAATTTCTTTATTTCTTTCTTTCGCTTGCGCCTTTGTCCCTCAGTTTGCGCAGGGCGTGGTTAAATCGAATTTGGCACGTTAATGTGAAGGGTTGGCCGGATGTCCTTCCTGCCACCACCCCATTCCCCCCCCCCCCCTCCCTCCCCCTCCCAGGACTGAATCGGTGTACCCTATCTGTCTGCGTCTAGTGTAAAGCGTGAAATAGTGCGAACGTGTTTCAAATGTCTGCGATGCATGTAACTGAGGCAGAACGTGGGGACCAGCCCAGTATTCACCTAGTGGAATGTGGAAAACCGCCTAATAATCACATCCAGGTTGGCCGGCACACCGGCCCTCGTCGTTAATCCGCCGGGCGGATTCGACCCGGGGCCGGCGCTCCTACACGAGTCCAGGAAGCAGCGCGTTAGCGCTCTTGGCTAACCTGGCGACTCACTTTCGGAAGAAATGTGTTGCATTATTTATAAATTAATGTTTCTTGCTGTGTTTTTATTCTTTATGTGAAGATTAATTATAGGACATAACGTAATGATTTTGATAAGTTTGTCAGCAACTGATATACTGATTCAGGAGGGAGGCTTGTATATACAGTTCATATGTATTTTGTGCAAACTGGCTGAATTATTATGAATTAAAATTCCCCGCCGCCTTTTTTTGACTGTACGTGAAGGTTAAATACAGGCACTGCTATAGGGGTTTTGATACAGATTTCACTAATAGACAGGCTGATTCACGAGGAAGGTTATGTACATAACATGCAAGTCGTTTACCATAGACACTTAGAGATACACGTGCGAAGCCGGGGCGGATTGCTAGTGTACACTGAAGTTAGACATTCTGTTGACAAAAAGGATACGTGTTTCATAATACATCAACGAAAAATGTGGATGGGGAATTAACATAAATTACTCAAGTGCTGATTAGGTTTATGACAATGAAAAAAATTGCCTATGATTACTGACAATGAGAATTCATCACCATGAAAAGGCACCGCATATTGAATTCTGAGTCTCTGAAGTCATGCCACGTATCAAAGAGAGCCAGGAATATTTCTCTGCACAGAGCAAAGCACCCACACTGGCTTGTGGAAAATGTGACGAACGAGCTGCGAACCAGTTATACCCCAGTCAGGTCAGATAAGCACCTTTTCATCCGAACGTGGGCAGAAGGAAAGGCATGAAATCTATCGTTCTTAGAAGAAAACTTTCAATTTCGTTGTCAAATGTGGCCCTGCTGAGATAGGGTATACAGGCCTGCTTGAAAGAGGGGAAAACGTTTTAATCTAAGACATTTGTGATATAGTGGTTGCTGTTAACATTGCCCTCAATGCTTATGAGTCTAGGTGTCACATTTAAACCATCGTAATTTTAAATCATTATCCGTGGCGTTTATCCGCTATGCTGTTCAACCGTGCTAGTTGGCAGGCTGAGGGCACCACGGTATCGTCCTACATGCATACGACTGTCACTAAAAGACAGGACGAAATGGCTGGAAACACATTTTGTCTCTCAGCACACAAGCGACGTCATTCACGTGCCCACTGTAGTCTGTGGCATCTAGACAGTGCAAGCCGAAGCAATAGCACGCGTGCCAAAATTCCACCTCGCAGCGGACGTTATAAAAATGTTGCGTCAGGTAGTCAAAAAATGGTTCAAATAGCTCTGAGCACTATGGGACTCAACATCTATGGTCATCAGCCCCTAGAACTTAGAACTACTTAAACCTAACTAACCTAAGGACAGCACACAACACCCAGCCATCACGAGGCAGAGAAAATCCCTCACCCCGCCGGGAATCGAATTCGGGAACCCGGGCGTGGGAAGCGAGAACGCTACCGCACGACCACGAGATGCGGGCGTCAGGTACTCATCCGTTGCTGTGCTCTAGTGTCGAGCCAGCATTGTGGGCGAAGCTGTGAAATCCTTTACGGTCTTGCAAACTAGGTGTCTGATACTACCTGATTATTGCCGAAAATTTTAAGCATGTCTCACCCTATTAGTATTTGGGGTAGTAATAACGTTGCGATATGAAATGGGACGAAAACATAAAATCAATATATGCGAATGCGAATGAAGGATTTTCATTTGTTGTAAAGATTCTCTGAAAGTGTAGTGAATCTGTGAAGGGAATCACGTACAAGACATTAGTACGACTAATTCTAGGGTATTGTTCCAAATTTTGGAACTCTTATCAAGTAGGCCTGACAACAGCCACGGAAAGAATTCAAAGATGGGCTGCCAGGACCGTCAGGACTCAGTATAGCCCATGTGAAAATGTAAGAGAAATATTTGGGGAACTTAAATGGAAATCTCTGAAAAGAAGGCCATCTAGTTCTCACGAAACACTATGAGTAAATTTAGAGAACTTTACTCGAGGAAGACTGCGAGAATTCTTTTGCTACCATCGTATAACTCGTGTAAAAATCAAGAGAATAACGTAAGTGAAACTAGGGCGCGACCATGTATACAGACAGTCACTTTCCCCTCGCTCAAGCCGCGAATGGAATAGGTCAGAAAACCGCTAATATTGTTACGAAATACCCTTTTCCATGCACTACACGTTTGCTTGATAGCTTGTGGAGTATTTATGTAGATGTAAATCCTGTACTGTGGTGACACTGCGCTGTCCAGTACGGCATGTCGCAGTACACGGAACCCACTATATCCACTGACTGAACATAGGCATCACCACTGAAGCACCACCCCCCTTGAGAGCCGAAATGTCTCACAATACCGAACCAATTTTTCATTGAGTGGACATTCTCGTTTGTCAGAACTAATTCAGATTGCTGAAATTGCCATTTTTACGGCTTTGGGACTAGCGGTTTTTGCTTTCACGTTTCCGTTTCGTTTGACACCTCTTAACTTATTGAACATGACGTTCAATCCTACATTTCTGATCACTGATCACACAAAGAAAGCATGCATGTATGCCATCTCCTTGCAGTGATTAATCACTTAGTGGTTGTCAGTTGTCTTCACATCATTTGACAGTGGATCTATGTGGGTACATTTTGTCTGGATGTTTGTTTTCACAAAAGGTATTACACGAGAGAGCTACTTCCCAAGATCTAACACTTAACGCTTCAAGAGACAGAACGTGCATCAATATGTGTAAAATTTTTGTTTCAGCAGTAGCTTACCTTTCAGGTGTGCAGAAATTTATTGTTTAGTAAAACAAGTGTTTTCATGCCTAAATGTACTTGCTACAAGATGAAAAAAATGGTTCGTCCTTGAAGATTGTACGATTCCATTGGTAGTTCTTTATTTTAGATGTCAATCCCTGTTCATTTCACAACGGATGTAGTTCTCGTAAGGAAGCTAGTGATGCCTAGGTTACAGTTTGTGACAACCTTACACTGGAGCCGCTATGAGAGGCACGTCATCAGGACGCCTTTACAGGGTGGACAGAAACGGTATGAATAACTTGGAAGGATGTTGCGAGGTAGGTTGTGCTGAAAAATAATTGTTAGGAGAAAACTCGAAACGTTGCGCCGTTTCCGATAAAAATTAGCATTGAAATTAACCGATCAGGACGTTGCTTGTGCAAATTCAGGCAGCCCACCAGATAAAATGAGTGTCAGTTGTTCTCATCGTGTAGATGGTAACGCACGGGACTGCTCAGTCCTTGACTCGAGTTCGATCCTTGCTACCGTCCCATGTCCAATTTCTGTGTCACTCTCCAAGCGAATCATCTATTTGGTCAAAAATGATCAAATGTGTGTCAAAGCTTATGGGACTTAATTGCTACGGTCATCAGTCCCTAAGTTTACACACTACTTAACCGAAATTATCCTAAGGACAAACATACACATCCATGCCCGAGGGAGGACTCGAACCTCCGCAGGGACCAGCAGCACAGCCCATGACTGCAGCGCCCCAGACCGCTCGGCTGATCCCGCGCGGTCATCTATTTGTTGACACTGTTGCTGACGGGCCTCTTGAATGTGCACGCGCAACGATCTGCTTGGCTAACATCAATGCTAATTAGCTCGGAAACGGTGCAACGTATGAATTTTTTCCTAACAATTGTTTCTCAGCACAACCGAGCCTGCATTACCCTTACACACTTTTCAGACTGTTTCTGACCACTCTGCATCTTCTAAATATCTTGTAGTTTATGTTAACAATAGGTCGTTTGTCTCTTGTAGAAAAACGTCTGACAAGTACTTTTGTCTAACAAAGGCATAAAGTGAAGCCCTCGGCTACCGTCTTTATCCTTGTCTAAGTACCGCTTTCACTGTCACTGAAGCTGAAACAGACATCTTATCATTGAAAACAATGGAAACCAACACATCTTGGTTGGGAATTTGGAAAATTCACTATCCGCCTGTCCAAGAACAGAAGAATGTACGTAAATGACTTCAATTCTGACTTACAAGGAGACCACACGACAATTGGATTTTTGTCATTTTTTTTAAATTTGTGGTTCGTGAAGTACACAGCTCAAATATCAACCCTCAAAAGCTGTTCGATACAGCTCTCATAAATCCTCGAGAAAATCGAGTCTGAAGTTCTCCAGGCGTCTTTAGGACACTACAGTAGATATTTCGACAGACAGCGTGGCTCCGTGGTAGAATGCTTGTCTGCCTGTGGCTGGCCTGCGTTTGATTTCTTGCCGACGCAAATTCTTAAACACGGGTCCATGTTCAACGACCATTTCTGTGAAGTTAGAAGTACATAAAAATGGAAAACATCGGTAGCCCTCGAGTGTAATTGATGATTGGAGTCTCGTTTCGGTCATCATTTTTCCCACTTTTTCTCGTTCAGTTCGAATACCTACGTAATTTATTTATAAAATACATCAAATATATGCCGATAAACACACAAAATTATCGGTTTTTACGAAAAATGCACATCTTATTTCTAATAACATATCGCACACAAAAATCTACACTGATAAGCCAAAACATTATGACCACTACGCACCGCGACGTTGGAGGCCTCTTGTGTCGTCGTGGGCACGTGACGTGGTAACAGAACGGGTGGTCACTCTAGCGAAGATACGGGCTGCAAGTCCGGAGATACGTTGAGGTAAGCAACTTTGGCAAAGGGCATATTATTATTACGCAGGGCCTCTGAACGAATATCTCTAGAACAGTGAATCTGGTCGAATGTTCACGTGCTACTGTCGTGGGTATTTACGGAAAGCGGTAGAAGGGCAGTAAAATTGCCATTAAACTTTAAATGGTTGGATGTCCACGACTCTTCACAGAATGTGGGGTTGGGAGGCTTGTCTGTTCTGTAAAGTAGGATAGATGGTGATATGTGGCATCTCTGCCGAAATAGCACAGTGCTGGTGCACGCACAAGTGTTTCAGAGCACACCATTCATCTTGCATTGTTGAGCATGGAGCTCCATAGCAGATCACCCCTACGTGTTCACATGTTGACCCAACGACATCGTCAGTTACGATTGCAGTGGGCTCGGGACCATCGGGACTCGACCGTCGATCAATGGAAACCTGTCGGCTCTTTGGGTGAATCACATTTTTGCTGCACTAGTTCGATGGTCATCTCCTCGAACGCCGTCGTTGAGGTAAACGGCGGCTCGAAAGATGCAGCCCGCCACGGGCGCAGGCTGGTGGGCTGGTGGGAGCAGTATTATGCTATTGGTGAGCCTCCTACGCTTGCATGGGACTTGCGGCAATAATCTAAGACACGCTGACAGCTGCGAACCACCTCCATCCCTTCATGCTTGATGTCGTCCTCGACGGTGACGTCGTCTTTCAGCAGTATAATTGTCAGTGTCTCGCAGCAAGAACTGTGCTACAGTCGTTTGAGGAGCTTTATAGTGAACTCACGATGATGTCTCAGAGAACAAATTCGCTTGATGTAGATCCTATGGAACCCGAATGGGTTGCTATCGGGCACCATCACCGCGTACGCAAATGAGCGGCCCATTATTTACACAAATCACATGACCTGCGGGTAGACGTCTAGTGCCACATACCTCCACAAACCTGTCCGCAGCTCGTGGTCTCGCGGTCGCGTTCTCGCTTCCCGAGCACAGGGTCCCGGGTTCGATTTTTACCTGCCCCGAGATTACTGGGTGTGTTTTCGTCATCATTTTATCATCATTCATGAAAGTAGTGAGATTGGGCTGAGCAAAGGTTGGGAATTTGTATGGGCGCTGATAACCGCGCAATTGAGCGCCCCACAAACCAAACATCATCATTATCATCCAAAAACCTACTAACAAACAGTCGGATCCCTGATACGCAGAATCAGTGATGTATTTCGTTCCAAAGACGGACAAACAAGGTATTAAGCAGGTGGTCATAATGTTTTGGCTCATCAGTGTAGTTTTCATTGCAAAGACAAAACACATTAAATATTGATCTTTTATAAAAGTTATTTAATAAAGATTAGTTAATAAAAATTATTATATGTATTTTACGCTTCACGGAAATGCTAGTTGGACTTAGGCAGTCAGGCATCTAACCTAGGGCGCGCAAATGGCAAACGAGTATTCTACCACGGAGCATCGCTGCCCCTTCGAAGTAACGAACTTATTATATCTATTAGCGTGCTAAAGAGACTCAGAAAATTTCAATTTCGGTTTTCTCGAGAATTTTTGAGAGTTGCATTTAACTGCTTTTAGAGAGAACGAAATAATGTTGAGAGATAGGTGAAAATGTGCTTTGCTATCAGCGAAGCTGAATCAAAACTGCAGATACTGCGATCGTCGTTTGACTATTGCCTCCCGTCGAGTAGACCGTTCGCCGGGTGCAAGTGTTTCGATTTGACGCGACTTCGGCGACTTGCGCTTCGATGGGGATGAAATGATGATGATTAGGACAACACAACGCCCAGTCCCTGAGCGGAAAAATCTCCGACCCAGCCGAGAATCGAACCCGGGCCCTTTGGTGATATAATGTCGCGCTGACCACTGAGCTACCGGGAGCGGGCAGATACTTCGGTAAGAAAACTTCTCACGTGAGAGTAGGTCGTACAAAGGAGTGATGTTATAATTGGGAGTTTCTGATTCCAGTACCGTTGACGACGCAGTATAACTATCCAGGTTGATGGTAATATTGAAAAGGCCATGCCGGCCGGAGTGGCCTGCGGTTCTAGGCGCTACAGTCTGGAGCCGAGCGACCGCTATGGTCGCAGGTTCGAATCCTGCCTCGGGCATGGATGTGTGTGAAGTCCTTAGGTTAGTTAGGTTTAATCAGTTCTAAGTTCTAGGCGACTGATGACCTCAGAAGTTAAGTCGCATAGTGCTCAGAGACATTTGAACCATTTTTTTTTAAAGGCCATCAGCTAGTCGAAAGTAATCACATTGGCACATATTATGATAAGGAATATCAATGAGGAATCATGCTGTCACCAATGGCTTCAGTATTTTACTCAACTTCACTGCCGTTCACCCCACACTGAGTGTCCAAATCTTGAGCCAGTGTTGGACATATGGTGAACAATTCCAAACTGAATACTTTAGAGTAAGGTCTCCAACTAAGTAAAGTCGAATGGCCTGAATAGCTGAGAGACATAGAAGGTCATGGTAATCCGGCTTATTAAAAACGTTTTTCCCATTCGTCATACTAGCAGCCACATTTCAGTCGTGAAAAAAAATGAGATTTGCGTGGGTATGTGTACCTGTTAGCGTAGATGACTGTAATGTGTGTGTGTGTGTGTGTGTGTGTGTGTGTGTGTGTGTGTGTGTGTGTGTGTGTGTGTTGCAATATGGTCCGATGTAAGAAAGGATTTTTTTAACTTATCATTTGTTTTATAAGGTTCAACAATTACGTTTAACAGAGAATTTGTGTTGATATATTTCTGGTCGTTGATCATTTGTTTGTTCTGTGCACTGCCTTTCTGAATATAATATTTTTCCCGCACTGGTGCAAGGCATTTATTATGGTTGTTTATCCCGGTGATTTTCATATCTTGTTCCTAGTTGGTTGGATGATGATTTTGGCGTTTTAAGTGCTGTGCAAATGTGAATTGGGTTGTTTCATACTTCCAATCCCCGATGTGTTCTTTGTTCTGTATTTTAAAATCTCTGCATGTCATGCCTCTATTCGCTATAGTGGTTTGCAACTTTGACCTTCAAGTTCGTATAATCCTGATCCATAGAATTTGTCCCTATTTGTTGTTGGATAGCCTAAGGTTGGAGAGTTTGTACAGCTGTATATCATATATGGTGGACCTTTTTCTTTAGTAAATTTGCGACTCTGCGAGTTAATTGACGTATGTAAAGTCATAGTGATCATATTCTTTGTCTCTGTGTGATGTTGTCATTGTGTATGTGTATTCTGTGTATACACAATAACAATTCTACAAAGAAACAAATGCACTTGGTACACTATGACTTAGACTCATAAGTTAACTCACAGAATGGCAAACTAATTAAAGAAATGGGGCCACCTCATATAAAACTCCCCAGACTTAAGCCAATCGACAATCAAGGAGGACAAATTCTTGGGGTCAGGAACATAAAAAATTGAACGTCATACGTGATAGCCTGCACAGGCATGACATGCAGCAATTTTAAAACACGCTACAAAGAATACATCAGAGGTTGTAAGTACGAAAGAAATCAATTCAAAGTTGCCGAGCACTTAAAACACCGTAACCATTATCCTTCCAGCCAACAACAAGAAATGAAATTCATCAGGAAAAACACCATAAGTAATGCTTTATACCAATGCAGGAAAACTATCATATTCAGAAGGCTGGTGCAGAGAAAAAACACTTGATAAACGACCAGACACATATAAAAAAATCGCTGCTAAACCTGAAAAAACGAATGATAAGGCAAAAAAATTCATTTATACATCCAACCACATTAAGACAAACGCATATTCACTTCCGTCCACACACACACACACACACACACACACACACACACACACTCTCTCTCTCTCTCTCTCTCTCTCTCTCTCTCTCTCTCACACACACACACACACACACACACACACACAGGAAGAGAGGGAGACGGAGACAGAGACAGAGAGAGATAATTGATATCACCAACACGCATTGAATAGCTACCAGGAACATTTGACAGTCAGCAATACCATCCAAAACATAACAGCAAAACGAAAGTTCATTTCCTAGTGTTGCTAAAACAAAATTTCCTATGGCAGTAAGCAGAAGAATAACAGCTGCAAAACTGGAAAAATCTGCGCATATACGAAAGGCGTTGAGTACGTAACGCAAAACATTTTTCCGGCCAATTTCGGTTGGAAAATGAGGAATTTACTGTAGGACGTCATGGAATATTCCCGCTTCAGTCACTATAGTTTCATGAATTTCCGATAGGTGGTGGCTCTATACGTAGTCCACAAAATAGCATTTGTAACGGAGGTGCAGTAGAAGCAGAGACCTGACACTGAGTTTCTTTTGTCGGAAAACTAGAGCATCGGAGATACTCATAAGAGTTCCCGGAATGCCTACGGAGACCTGGCAGTGAACAAGAGCACGGTGAGTCGTTGTGCGAGGCGTTTGTCACCATCGCAGTAACGTCGCGCAAACTCATCTGATCTCCCGTGTGCAGACCGACCGCACACAGCTGTGACTCCTGCAGTGTTGGAACGTGTGGACACTCTCATTCAAAGTGATCGAAAGATCACAATCATACACCGCGCTGCACAAGTGGACGACGCCTCACACGTCTGCACACCCGAGAGGAGCTCACAAAACTTCACCGGACTGTTTTTCCTCATCCATCATACAGCCCGGATCTCGCACCTTGTGACTTCCATTTGTTTAGCCCAACGAAGGATACACGCCGCAGGAAGTAATACGTGGATGTGGGGAAGTTACTGATGCAGCAAGACGTTACCTCTGACGTCGACCAGTAGAGTGGGACCATGCGGGCGTACGGCCCTCCCATTAATGTGACGTATGGCCGACCGAAGTGGCCGAGCGATCCTAGGCGCTGCAGTCTCGAACCACGCGACCGCTACGGTCGCAGGTTCGAATCCTGCCTCGGGCATGGATGTGTGTGATGTCCTTAGAGTACTTAGGTTTAAGTAGTTCGAAGTTCTAGGGGATTGATGACCTCAGAAGTTAAGTCCCATAGTGCTCAGGGCCATTTGAAACATTTTTGTGACGTATGGCCGGTGCACTGAACGGAGATTATGTTGAAAAATAGTGTTTCGTAGCCAAAAGAGTGGGGAATAATGTGATGCATTGTAATCCTGAACAAAACCAACCTGCTTTCAGAACAAAATCTGTTACATTACTCCCTGAAGGCGCCTCGTAGATCAACATCTACAAAATTTTAAGTAGAAATTTAAACTATTACTACATCAAGGAAAAGCCGAATATACCAGAAATATGCATAAACACAATATACAACGTAAGAAATGAAAAGAAAAACAGTATAAACAAAAGTATGTATATATATTTTAGGACACTGAAGATACCTTGCAAATAAAAAATGTCTTACTCAGTTGGGATCAGGCAGATCCAAAGTAATAATTATCAACATAATATTATACGCAACTGACATGGTATTCGTTCGTGATGCGTTGTCAGTTGTTTGAGACTGTATCTCTTTTTGTCCACAAGTGGATGAGAATTCAGCATGACGGTTCACCATCAAACTTCGATATGAAAATACACGAGTGCCTGACCAACAGATACTCACATCTTTCAATTGGAAAGAGAGTTCCTTTTCCAGCTCAGGACGATCACGGGGTCTCACGTTTTGCGTTTTATTTTGTTTTGTAATTACTCTGCTTGTACAGCTAGAATAACTTTCTCAAAGGTTCTAAGGAAAGAAGTCTCAGAAAACGAGAGAGAACAGCTAAATTGTCCGGGATGCGAACTTTCCTGCATTTTTGCAAAGCATATGTACCGCGGTAGTGACCACTAGATGTAGCGAGAGGTGGATCATAGTATAAAACGAGGTGGGGAGTTCTGTGTAGGTAGTTGAGAAGGGGTAGCAGCAGACTGGGTTGGTCACGAGAGCTCAGTCGTTTCTAACGTTGGCTATAAATCCATCAGGGCTGTTGCATGTCTACTAAAGCTGCCCACGTCGGCTATTGGTGAAATAATTGTGAACTTTACAACAAGACCCCACAGCAGTACGGTGGATTATTGTAAAAAAATCGCTTAAAATCAATGGAAGGAATCAGCAGTTCATTCAGCACGATGACTGTACGTAGAGAGTTAAAAAAGATTGGGTACGACAGTAAGCAGCTCTTCACAAGCCAAACAGTTGTGCAGTCAGTGATAAGCAACACTTAACGCGATGTAAAGAGAGACGCCACTGGCCAATGAATGATCGGAAATGAGTTACTTGGAGGTATGAACCACGATATACTACTCGACATTCGGATGGATGTGTTTGGCGAATCCTGGAGAACGTTACATGTCATCGTGTGTAGTGCCAACAATGAAGTAAGGAGGAGGTGGTATTCTGGTATGCGTTTTATTTTTCTGGTTAAGGTGTTGTCTTATTATTGTATTGAAGGAAACGTTAAATGCGACTGGATACGAACACATTTTACAGAATTGTGTTCTGCGTACATCAGAGAAACAGTTTTTACCCATTAGTTGTTTGTATCAGCATGACAATGCATCCTGTCGTATTTGCTGCAGCTGAGAGACAATGGTTTGTGGGCAAATAACATCCCTGAAATGGACTGGCCTACCCAAAGTCCCGATCTGAACTCAATGGAACACATTGGGTTGAGTTAGAACGTCAACTTCGCTTCAGACCACAGCATCCAACATCACTACTTTCTCTGGTTTCGGCTCTGGAGGAAGAACTGGCCGCCATTCCTCCACAGATATTCAGTCATATCAGTGGACGTGTCCCAGGTAGAGCTTAAGCCGTCAGAGAGGCAAAGGATGGACACACCGATATTGATGAATACTAATGGGTGTCCATATACTTTTGATCAGATGATGTAAAAAAACACAATATCAAATAAATCGAGAGTAGGCCTAACATCAGATGACTTACCTTTTACTCACTAATGTTTGTACACCTGCATTTATAAATTAATACTGAAACAACTTGCTACTAAATTCCGCCGCCGGAGTGGCCGTAAGGTTCTAGGCGCTACATTCTGGAGCCGAGCGGGCGCTACGGTCGCAGGTTCAAATCCTGTCTCGGGCATGGATGTGTGTGATGTCCTTAGGTTAGTTAGGTTTAATTAGTTCTAAGTTCTAGGGGACTGATGACCTCAGAAGTTAAGTCGCATAGTGCTCAGAGCCATTTGAACCATTTTTGAGCTACTAAATTCAAGTCATTGATGCAATAGTTAATGAATTTCAACGGTTTCCCTGCTTTACTGTAATTAGCACAAATATTGACTTTTCAGAAACATAGATTTTCTAAGGTGGTAACTCAGTACATAGCTTACCTGTGTGTGGCTATAGGCACAGGTTGTATTCGCTACGGGAATTATGGAACTATCACTTGGTGGTTCATTCTATAACGACGGTAGTGAAAGACTGCATAAGTTTATGAAACTTTTAATTATTATTTTAGAAAAGTAGAAGGGAGCTTTTTGCAGACAGCATGCAGGGAGGTGGGAAACGTCGACGCGCCATATCGACCGAAGTTGGCCCCGCGCCAGGGGAATCGTGCCGCCGAGTCCACCCCTCGCTGTCTACAAATTCTCTCAGCCTTTATAATCGCCCTGCTTCTGTGGATCATCACACTATTTGCTCTTATTAATTCACCAATCTAAGAGGCGTTTTTGGTAAATATAGACCACACTGAACCAAACACTAACGTTCAGCGATTAATCGAGTCTGTTTAAGATGACTGTTTTAAACAAACGGTGCCTTCTCGACCTCTCGAAGTACTTGCAGATCTAGTCAGATGTGCAAACATGACTACTAACCAGCTCTTCTATCATATTGTGAGGCGTATTTACCTTACCGAGCTGCTCGTGAGAGCACACAGTCTCTGCTCTAACTAGAACCTAGGCAGCCATGAAAGCCCTCCGAGCGAAACGCGGTAACCATTTTTTTATGAGAGTCAGTCAAATGAAAACGAGAGAGGCGGAAAAAAAGTACGTAAACTGTTTTTATTTCAAAAGTAATAGCCATAATTATTAATACATTTACACATCTGCGAGAGAAGACGGTCAGTATCTTCGTGGAAAAATGTTTGCGGTTGCCTACGAAAGCATGATTTTACCCAAATGTGCACCTCTCCTCCGAAACAAACCGACAGTCACGAATGTCTTTCTTCAGGGCTCCAAAATTGGGGAGAGATGAGGACTACTTCAGAAACGTTTTCGAGACAGCCTTGGCAACACGTAGGCGGGCAGAAGTTTCGATGGGAAGCCCTTACACATCCTCGATACATTTTCTATCTCTCCTCCTGCGATTTCCATATTTTTGAAGCCCTGATGAAAGACATTCGGGGCCGTCGATTTGCTTCAGACGAAGAGGTGCAGGTCTGAGGTACAGTAATGTTTCCGCAGGCAACCGCAAATATTTTTCCATGAAGGAACTGACTTTCTTGTCTCACAGTCTCATGTATTGACATGTAATAATAAGCAGGTTTCTTAATTTTCCTTCATTAATCTCATTTTCATTCGCTTGCCTCTTATATGCCGATGATCTCCTTCCTTTCCGTGCCTGAGGAGAAAAATTGGAGAGATATTCCGCATTTTACAAGGCCTGGTTACTAATATGAAGTCTCTTCTAAACTGGTACCACAAGAATTCATTATTCTAACGTTTATTTATTTAGTGGGTGTAACGCATATCCGTCACAAAGCAGTTACCAGCTCCAGTCAATAATTACTTTGTTACACATCTTTACAAATTATTATGCATCTCTGTAATCACCTCGTTGACCCAACGATGAAACGGCTTTTGAAAACTACAAGTTGCTGTGAAACACTAGTGCAACCGAAACTAATGCTATTACGACTTCTGCTACCACCGGCACCAACTCCACTACTACTACTACTGACGTCACTATTATTACTGCCACTATTTCAATTAAAATGTGAGTTTCTGCCGTTTAAATCATCCATCGTTTGTACTCGTCCCAGTAACTGACAGATTTGTCAACAACCTCAGCTTCGCTTGCAACTTTAGACACGTGCCTATCCTACTAATCGCCTTGTTCTGCAAACAGCGTTTTCTATGTAGAACTTTTCTGTTGTCTCAGTCAACCATCGATACTCCTGCGTCTTCTAATTTTAGGTCCTGAACTGGTTCATGACTTTTAAAAAAACTTGAAAACAATATACACTCCTGGAAATTGAAATAAGAACACCGTGAATTCATTGTCCCAGGAAGGGGAAACTTTATTGACACATTCCTGGGGTCAGATACATCACATGATCACACTGACAGAACCACAGGCACATAGACACAGGCAACAGAGCATGCACAATGTCGGCACTAGTACAGTGTATATTCACCTTTCGCAGCAATGCAGGCTGCTATTCTCCCATGGAGACGATCGTAGACATGCTGGATGTAGTCCTGTGGAACGGCTTGCCATGCCATTTCCACCTGGCGCCTCAGTTGGACCAGCGTTCGTGCTGGACGTGCAGACCGCGTGAGACGACGCTTCATCCAGTCCCAAACATGCTCAATGGGGGACAGATCCCGAGATCTTGCTGGCCAGGGTAGTTGACTTACACCTTTTAGAGTACGTTCGGTGGCACAGGATACATGCGGACGTGCATTGTCCTGTTGGAACAGCAAGTTCCCTTGCCGGTCTAGGAATGGTAGAACGATAGGTTCGATGACGGTTTGGATGTACCGTGCACTATTCAGTGTCCCCTCGACGATCACCAGAGGTGTACGGCCAGTGTGGAAGATCGCTCCCCACACCATGATGCCGGGTGTTGGCCCTGTGTGCCTCGGTCGTATGCAGTCCTGATTGTGGCGCTCACCTGTACGGCGCCAAACACGCATACGACCATCATTGGCACCAAGGCAGAAGCGACTCTCATCGCTGAAGACGACACGTCTCCATTCGTCCCTCCATTCACGCCTGTCGCGACACCACTGGAGGCGGGCTGCACGATGTTGGGGCGTGAGCGGAAGACGGCCTAACGGTGTGCGGGACCGTAGCCCAGCTTCATGGAGACGGTTGCGAATGGTTCTCGCCGATACCCCATGAGCAACAGTGTCCCTAATTTGCTGGGAAGTGGCGGTGCGGTCCCCTACGACACTGCGTAGGATCCTACGGTCTTGGCGTGCATCCGTGTGTCGCTGCGGTCCGGTCCCAGGTCGACGGGCACGTGCACCTTCCGCCGACCACTGGCGACAACATCGAAGTACTGTGGTGACCTCACGCCCCACGTGTTGAGCAATTCGGCGGTACGTCCACCCGGCCTCCCGCATGCCCACTTTACGCACTCGCTCAAAGTCCTTCAACTGCACATACGGTTCACGTCCACGCTGTCGCGGCATGCTACAGTGTTAAAGACTGCGATGGAGCTCCGTATGCCACGGCAAACTGGCTGACACTGACGGCGGCGGTGCACAAATGCTGCGCAGCTAGCGCCATTCGACGACCAACACCGCGGTTCCTGGTGTGTCCGCTGTGCCGTGCGTGTGATCATTGCTTGTACAGCCCTCTCGCAGTGTCCGGAGCAAGTATGGTGGGTCTGACACACCGGTGTCAATGTGTTCTTTTTTCCATTTCCAGGAGTGTATTTATTAAAATTTCAATCAGCACTGCGCAGAGAAAATTGAGACAATCTAGTTAATAGACTTCAGCAATTTTACAAGATTTATAGCCATTTATACTTCGTCACACGCTGCAGGTGTCTCAACTAATCAGCGGCTGGCACGCCCCGGCTTCCCTGAAGTGCTGACGCAAGAGGGCTGATGCAACCACCTCAACGTTTTGCTTCAAAGATATAGAGACTGAGCGCTCTCTTTCTATGCACCAGATAAATGTTACAGGGTTATTTACAAAACATTCGACCGATCGATTATTCGGTTATTGAGTGTTATTCATAATTATGGGATCCCTGTATTGTTAGATTAACGGATGAGGGAGAGAGAACGACAGAGAGGGAGAGAGAGAGAGAGAGAGTGAGAGAGAGAGACAGAGAGAGAGACAGAAGAAGAAGAAGAAGAAGAAGATGCAAAGAAGAGCCCTATAACTCGTCGCAGGTTTCTTAATCATGGCGATAAAGTCACAGAAACGATTAACAGTCTTTGATGGTAGAGCTACACAGTAGGTGTTCATTAAGTAAAAGTTTGCTCATAAAATCCGTGCAGAGTACCTTCCATGTATGTAAGAAAACAAAAAGCACATCTGACGTAATGATTATAACAGTAAAATTAGACGCATCCCAGCTTGTGGGGATGTTTAGGAGAACTCGTTCTTCTAGCACAGAATCCGTATTAAAATAAGATAGCTGTTAAATAATACTGGTATTCAGGGGCTGGGAGAGCAGGGTGGCGAGGTGTGCACATTTTTCTTTCCAGGATATAGATTAAAATGGATTCTAAACGTTCGATATTGATTTCATGAGTATTGCGTAACATAAATGTCGTCGTGTGGTGTTTTCCCATGCAAAGATATTGAAATGATGATATAAACATTTAATAGATGAAACTTACTGGCAGATTAAAACTGTGTGCCGGACCGGGGCTCGAACCTGGGACCTTTGCCTTTTGCGGGAAAGTGTTTTAGCAACTGAGCTACCCGAGCTTTACTTCCGCCAGCACCTCATGTTTCAGGTAGCTCAGATAGCAGAGCACGTGCTCAGTAAAAGGCGAAGGTCCGGGGTTCGAATCCCGATCTGGCACACAGTATTAATCTGCCAGGAAGTCTCACGTCAACGTTCGTTGCGCTGCAGATTGAAAATTCGTTCTGGATTTAATAAGTGGCTGTTTTCTTGTTGTTAACAGAGGACTGCTAAGATGACGATGATGATGTCGGTGGATGTTAACTCCTGATTTTAATGGATGGTTTGTCTGATGCGATGGGAAGGACTCATGGGTCTGAACGTGTTGTAAATGTGGCGTTTGTGGCATTTTAAGGCTCTCCGCTCTTTATTAATAGAGCTGATCGTATTTTAACGTGCCGAAAATTATAGACCGTACGAAGTGTGGCTGTTCATATCCCCTTGGTTACAAATATGTAAAAAATACGTTGTGAATTATTAACCTTCGTTTTTAATGAGTGGACGACAGTCTCTGTCCTAACATGTAAGACATACTGAATGTATGTGGAAGGAAGGAAGATTAAGGTTTAACGTCCCGTCATGACCTAGGTCATTAGAGACGAAGAACAAGCTTAAGTTATAGAAGAATGGAAAAGGAAATGGGCTAGATTCTTTTCAAAGTAATTATCCCGGTATTTGCCATGAGCCGTTTAGATAACCTGTGGATAATCCAGATTTGGATGGCTGCACATGGATTTGAACCGCCGTCTTTGTGGTGCGAGTCCATTATCTTAGCCGGTGCCATCTCACGCTGTCTGAAAACATGTAGATATTAGAGTTACGAATACTCTGAGACATATAATAGTACGGCTTTTCCTTTGCATCACTGTTTCGTGTTTGTCCGTGAATGACCAGGAAAAAAAGGGTTCAAATGGCTCTGAGCACTATGAGACTTACCGTCTATGGTCATCAGTCCCCTAGAACTTAGAACTACTTAAACCGAACTAACCTAAGGACAACACACAACACCCAGCCATCACGAGGCAGAGAAAATCCCTGACCCCGCCGGGAATCGAACCCGGGAACCCGGGCGCGGGGAGCAAGAACGCTACCGCACGACCACGAGATGCGGGCAATGACCACGATAATGTGGGTACACAACGTTACTATCTTCAACACAGTGCTAATTGCAGGTCTTCATTAAGATGTGCCTGATATTTCAGTACAGAGTGCAGTGGAGTGTAAATACTGAACATTAATGTTTGTGTTGATATGGATCCAACGAAATGGAGACAACGAAATCCCTAGTTGACGCATAATCTACTTTGGCTGCGATATTTCACTGTCGTAGCTGACGAACATCTCACCCTTCACACTTCAGCACAACACTGTAAAGAGACTTTGAATTTAACCAGCCAGATTGAGAACTGATATCCTATGGGGAACTGTATCTCATGTACCTGTGCCAAAAATCCTGCGATTTTAGTACTACCACCATGGCTTGAAGTGGCAACTTCCTTGTGTAGCGAAACGTTTCATCGCACATGAGAGTCTTTTTTTCCTTTCTAGACAAAAAATGGTTCAAATTGCTCTAAGCACTATGGGACTGAACATCTGAGGTCATCAGTCCCCTAGACTTAGAACTACTTACACTTAACTAACCTAACGACATCACACACATCCATACCCGAGGCAGCATTCGAACCTGCGACCATAGCAGCAGCGCGGCTCCGGACTGAAGCTCTGGACAAAAATCTTGCAAAATGTACTCCGTGGAAAATACTACACAGGATATCACATCAGAGATATAAATTTTTAACCGACTGAAACGAATGCAGAGCCCATGTGAAATCCCATTCCGCGAACGCATCCCTAACGCAGCCATCAAATTATCAAATAGCGCAAACAATGGAAGGTTAGCGTTTATCGTCCCGTCGACCACGAGGTCGTTATAGTCTGAAAGCAAGCTCGGATTGAGGAAGAGAGGCGATGGACATCGGCTATGCTCTTTCAAAGGAATAATCCTTCACTTTAAGTGATTTAGGGAACTCAACAAGAAACTCAATCTGAATGGTCGAACGGGGAATGAACCGCCTTCTTCGGAATGCGAGTCCAGTATTCTAACCACTTTCCCACTCTGCTCGGTGAAGCAGGGAACTAAAAACTGGAACTGGCATTTTTCTGCACAGTCTCTCTACCGTGGATATTTATTTCCAGCAGCGAGGTTTCTCAGTGAGAAACTATAGTCAAGCCAACTAACCTGAACTTAAGTAACTGAAGGAAGTTGCTGTTGCTGTCTTCTATAAAACATGTAAGATTCCATAAAGACAGTTGCTGTGAGTAGGAAAAAGCATAATATTGCGTAAGTGTATGAAACAAGAGTGTGTGAAATGAGGAAAGGCTCTTGCGGTCTTCACTCCGAAGACAAGTCTGATGCAGCTCTTCACTCGTTTATTCTATCCAATCCTCATCAACTCTGCATAACTACTGCAACCTAAAAGTATTTAAACCTGCTTACAGTATTCAAGCCTAGGTCTCTCACTGCAATTTTAACTCTCCAAACTTTCCTCCATTACTATTCCTCCACGCAGTTAGTTACATCTTCCGTAGATCATTTGGACGATTCTTCTGTCGAAATGATTTGGAACCTGTCAACTTCCAGGGTATGTACATCTGACTAGTGTTAACACTGATAAACACATTATTATTTTTAATCGTGTTCGTGCAACTTCACAATTTTTTAATATTTTTTATTATACCGGCTATCAGTTTGAAGTAGAATTTCATCAACGGAATAGAAGGACGTAGCCAGGAGAAATGATTTTAAATTAGACTTAGAACTTGCTTCGCTACCTGTCAGTCATTTTATGTTATTGAGCAAATAATAAAAAAAAAATTGTTGCTGTGCACAGATATCCGTTCTCAGCCGCTGACAACTTTAACAATGGATAAGAAAGATAATTTTTTTTATAATTTTTTCCTCTATTGTTGTAAGCAGGGACATCATGTTCTTCTGAAATTGTGATGTATTATTTATGACGAATTTCATTAGCAAATATGTGTATTGTGACGGCTCTGTTAAAATGCGTAACTCCTTGAAGAGGTACTTATATGACGTCCTTGGTTGAACTCCACATATTCTTCTTACTGCTCGCTTTTGTGCGCTCAATACTTTCTTTCTAAGTGATGAGTTAAAATTATTTCATAAGACATTACGAAGTTAAAATATGCAAAATGTGTCAGGACGTTGATTCGTTTCTTTGTTGTTTTTTTTTTTTCAAATTAGCAACTATACGAAGTTCAAAAGTAGCTGAACCTAATTATTGGAGAAGCTAAGTAATATGATTCTTCCAGTTGAAGTTTGCCTCAATATGTACACCCGAAATAGACTGTCTATATGCAGTCGTATGATCCCTAATTTCTCGTATCTTATCTTCATGGTCGTTATGCACAATGTAAGTTGGAGGCAAGAGAATCGTTCCGCATTCAGCTTCAAATGCTGGTTTCCCAAATTTTTTCAATAGTCTTCCTCGAAAGAAACGTCGCCTTTCATCTGGCGATTCCCATTTCAGTTCCCGAAGCATGTTCGTAACACTTGCATGTTTTTCGAACCCATCAATAATAAATCCAGCAAATTACTTCGATGTCTTCCTTTAATCCGACATGGTACGGATCCCAAACACTCGAGAAATACTCAAGAATAGGTGGCACTAACGTCCTATGTGCGGTCTCCTTTACAGATGAACCACACTTTCCTAGAATAATACCAATAAACTAAACTCGACGATTGTTCTGTAGTATCAAAGATCAAGAGCTTCTATTCTCTTATTGCCTGAATTGCTTATCGTCCAAGTTTCATTTCCGGCCGAGGCTACACTCCAGTCAAATATTATAGTGTCGTCGGCAAACTTCAAAGTATCTAGGTGATCAGAACTACGAGAAGCAACTTAAAAATGACGTTCATATACATCGTGATTTCTAATTTCATTGGAATGATCACATACTTTTTTTTTCTTCGGTGCCATTCAGGCATCAAAAATCAATCTATCCTCCCAGATATATGTTTTCTATTGATTCACTGTCTTACACAACTAGTGACTGACAATATTTTGGACCACCTCTGTTGATAGATAACCTATTACGGAGTAAGAACTAGCTAAATTTAGATAAAGACAGTAATAGAAACCTCCGGCATTCTTACGTAGTGAAGTGGTTTGCATTAGGACCGGTAGCTCTAAAGCAATAGGAAAATCAAGCCACAATACACGAAAGAAAGAAGTTGTAGTTTTCGTTCTTGTTCCATTCTGCTCTCTGATTCCTCAGTAACTCATTACTCAGCATTCCTCGTATTATTTCATTTTGACAGATACCAATAACCCCTACATTTCTGAGACCCACACTGTCAACTGCATCTACATCTACATTTACGTGATTACTCTGCTATTCACAATAAAGTGCCTGGAAGGGGGTTCAATGAACCACATTCAAGCTGTCTCTCTGCTGTTCCACTCTCGAACGGCACGTGGGAAAAACGAGCATTTAAATTTTCCTGTGCTAGCCCTGATTTCTCTTATTTTATCGTGATGATTTCTCCCTATACAGGTGGCTGCCAACAAAATGTTTTCGCAATCGCAGGAGAAAACTGGGGACTGAAATTTCATGAGGAGATCCCGTCGCAAGGAAAAACGCCTTCGTTTTAACGATTGCCACTCTAATTCACGTATCATGTCTGTGACACTATCTCCCCTATTTCGCTATAATACAAAACGAGCTGCCCTTCTTTGTATTTTTTCGATGTCATCCGTCAACCCCACATGATACGAATCCCACACCGCACAGCAATACTCCAGAATAGGGCGGACAAGCGTGGTGTAAGCAGTCTCTTTAGTAGACCTGTTGCACCTTCTAAGTGTTCTGCCAATGAGTCGCAGTCTTTGCTTTGCTCTACCCACAATATTATCTATGTGATCGTTCCAATTTAGGTTATTTTTAATTGTAATCCCTAAGTATTTAGTTGAATTTACAGCCTTCAGATTTGTGTGACTTATCGCGTAATCGAAATTTAGTGGATTTCTTTTAGTACTCACGTGGATAACTTCACACTTTTCCTTATTCAGGGTCAATGGCCACTTTTCGCTCCATACAGATATCTTATGTCAATGATTTTGCAAGTCGTTTTGATCCTCTGATGACTTTACAAGACGGTAAATGACAGCATCATCTGTACACAATCTAAGACGGCTACTCGGATTGTCTCCTATGTCGTTAATATAGATCAGGAACAACAGAGGGCCTATAACACTTCCTTGGGGAACGCCGGATATTACTTCTGTTTTACTTGATGATTTTCCGTCTGTTAGTATCAACTGTGACCTTTCTGACAGGAAATCAGGAATCCAGTCGCACAACTGAAGCGATACTCCGTAGACACGCAGTTTGGTTAGAAGACGCTTATGAGGAACGGTGCCGAAAGCCTTATGGAAAGCTAAAAATATGCAATCAACTTGACATTCCCTGTGGATAGCACTTATTACTTCATGAGTATAAAGAGCTAGTTGTGTTTCACAAGAACGATATTTTCTGAAATTGTGCTGACTGTGTGTCAATAAATAGTTTTCTTCGAGGTACTTCATAATTTTCGAATACAGTATATGTTCCAAAACACTACTGCAAATCGGCGTTAGTGATACAGGACTGTAATTCAGCGGATTACTCCTACTTCCCTTTTTGAACAATTTTCCAGTCTTTAGGTACGGATCTTTTTGTGAGCGAGTGGTTTTATATAATTGCTAAATATGGAGCTACTTTACCAGCATACCCTGAGAGGAACCTGACTGGTATACAATCTGGACTGGAGGCCTTGCCTTTATTAAGTGATTTAAGCTGCTTCGTTACTCCGATGATATCTACAACTATGTTTCTCATCTTGGCAGTTGTTCTTGATTGGAATTCAGGAATATTTACTTCGTCTTCTTCGTTGAAGGAGTTTAGGAAAACCGTGTTTAATAACTCTGCTTTAGTGGCACTGTGATCAGTGACTTCGCCGTTCTTATCGCGCAGTGAAGGTATTGATTGCGTCTTGCCACTGGTGTGCTTTACGTATGACCAGAATCTCTTTGGGTTTTCTGCCAGTTTTTGTGTTCTCTGGAACCAAGTCTCTGCATAGTGCGAACAGTACACTTTCTTGATCTCCGGGTGCGTCCATAGTGTTATTCTATGAGGCCGTTTATAATGCCTGATGGCATTGTTACAAACTTCCACTTCTTGTCATTAGTTTCTATCACGTACCTCTGAAGTACGAGTCGGTACGTAAGCGAGCTAATTGTAATCAACGTCCACTTCTCCTTAAAAATTCCGTATTTACGTGTAACGCTGATTCAGACAGATCACGGTGAGAGGCACACGCTGGTGAATTTTAGCACTCGGGAGCCGTGGCTGCGATAAGCAATGAAGCTAGAGCGTAGGCCATCTACAGAACACTGTCGTGTTGTTTCAGAGCAGTCAGCGTTGGGCGCCTTCTAGTATGAAACATTAACGGCGATCTAGATGTTTGTGCTCTTTTTCTGCGCAATACTGTGATTTATCGTCACATAGACATTACACGAAGGACTTTTTAATTCTTGTGATGAGAACAATGACAGCACCCGTTTCCCTTTTTACATATTTATGGGAAAATAGCAAAACTGCGTTAATATTGTCGTTTGTGCTTTATTAAGAAACCTCTTAGGAAATTACTGATCTTCATCTATCCTGGAAGCATTACTCATTGCACAGAAATCACCACTGCGTATGTTTCACCTCTCTGCAGACTATAGTTTCCTTCCATTTGCCCCCTAAGTCCTCTTATACCATTTATTCCAATTTTCTTTGAATTATATGAAGCGTAAACTGCAGTATAACTGACGCTATTTATTTTAATATCTTCATAGTCTACAGTTATACCTGCTCCACTATAATAATTTGCATTTTATAAGAGTATTGTTCTATCCAAAACCAGCACATGTTAACTTGATTCATACTAAGAGTATGATTATATTTATGGGTTAGATGTTGCAGCATTACCACCTTGTCTTCATTCAAGACCTGGCACACAGATGAATCAAGTCAGATCGAACAAGAAATACGTGAACCTTCTCAACAATAAACGGAAGGAAGGCCAGTTATCCCTAAATTGACGAAATTTTCATGCTTAGTTGCAGGTGTTGTCAGAGAGACGACGCAAAAACCTCACCATCAGACAAATGATATATATTTGCTTCTCAAAATCCGGTAACCTCTCGTCTAAACAACCAAAACGTGTCCTTTATGTACTTAAGGACTCAAGCTAATTGCTAAGGCCTGTTACCGAAATGTTTAGGCTCTTATAATTTTATGTTAAGTAATTCTATGACTGAGTCCACTCCAAATACTCAATGTCGACGGGAAGATAAATTGTAGCCTTCCTTTCTACTATCCTTCTTTATGACTGAGTATAGAGACATAATATGCTGCAACAGCATGAAAGTACACTACTGGCCATTAAAATGCTACACCAAGAAGAAACGCAAATGATAAATGGGTATTCATTCGACAAATATATTATACTAGAACTGACATGTGATTACATTTTCAGGCAATTTGGGTGCATAGATCCTGAGAAATCAGTACCCATAACAACCATCTCTGGCCGTAATAATGGCCTTGATACGCCTGGGCATTGAGTCAAACAGAGCTTCGAAGGCTTGTACAGGTACAGCTGCCCGTGCAGCTTCAATACGATACCACAGTTCAGACCAGCTGTGTGGCTGGATTCAAGAGTTTTTAGAAAACAGAACACAGCATGTTGTTCTCAATGGAGAGACGTCTACAGACATTAAAGTAACCTCTGGCGTGCCACAGGGGAGTGTTATGGGTCCATTGCTTTTCACAATTTATATAAATGACCTAGTAGATAGATCGGAAGTTCCATGCGGCTTTTCGTGGATGATGCTGTAGTATACAGAGAAATTGCAGCATTAAAAAATTGCAGCGAAATGCAGGAAGATCTGCAGCGGATAGGCAAATGGTGTAGGGAGTGGAAACTGACCCTTAACACAGACAAATGTAATGTATTGCGAATACATAGAAAGAAGGAGCCTTTATTGTATGATTATATGATAGCGGAACAAACACTGGTAGCAGTTACGTCTGTAAAATATCTGGGAGTATGCGTGCGGAACGATTTGAAGTGGAATGATCATATAAAATTAATTGTTGGTAAAGCGGGTACCAGGTTGAGATTCATTGGGAGAGTCCTTAGAAAATGTAGTCCATTAACGAAGGAGGTGGCTTACAAAACACTCGTACGACCTGTACTTGAGTATTGCTCATCAGTGTGAGATCCGTACCAGATCGGGTTGACGGAGGAAAGAGAGAAGATCCAAAGAAGAGCGGCTCGTATCGTCACAGGGTTATTTGGTAAGCGTGATAGCGTTATGGAGATGTTTAGCAAACTCAAGTGGCAGACTCTGCAAGAGAGGCGCTTTGCATCGCGGTGTAGCTTGCTGTCCAGGTTTCGAGAGGGTGCGTTTCTGGATGAGGTATCGAATATATTGCTTGCCCTACTTATCTACTTATACCTCCCGAGGAGGTCACGAATGTAAAATTAGAGAGATTCGAGCGCGCACGGAGGCTTTCCGGTAGTCGTTCTTCCCGCGAACCATACGCGACTGGAACAGAATAGGGAGGTAATGACAGTGGCACGTATAGTGCCCTCCGCCACAGACCGTTGGGTGGCTTGCGAAGTATAAATGTAGATGTAGATGTAGATCTGCATTTTACAGTGTCTGTATAGTTGGGCGCAATGTTCCTTCGGGCATGCACGAATGTATTTCATGCCAAAGCAAGGCAATCTGATTAACAAAGCAATGTCCCTCCCTGTGTAGGAGCCATACGATTTGAAGCGAGCACTATGGGACGCAGACACTAGGATATATGAAAGTTTTGGTGTGGTCGTGAGTCGTGTACGGATGGCCAAACCGGTTAAGGAGATCTCTCGCTTGAAGCAGGAAATCAGGGTTCGAGTCCCAGTCAAGGAAAAGTGTTCCTGGAGCCACTCTGTAGCAATTCCGGACTTGTGGGGTGTCGCATTGTCGTGCTGGAATCGCCCAAGTCCGTCGGAGTGCACAATGGATAAGAATGGATGCAGGTGATCTGAAACGATGCTTACTTACGTGTCACCTGTCACAGTCATATCAGGCGTCCCATATCACTCCACCTGCACACACCCCACCGCATTACAGCAGCTTGAGCAGTCCCCTGTTAACATGCAGGGTCCGTGGATTCATAAAGTTGTCTCCATACCCGTACATGTCCATCCGCTCGATATAATTTGAAACGAGACTCTTCGGACCAGGCTACATGTTTCTGGTCATCAATAGTCCAATGTCGGTGGCGAGGGGTAGAGCTTTGTGTCGTGCAGTCACAAGCCCATATCGAAGATGTTTCGTTGAATGGTTTGCACGCTGACACTTGTTGATGGGCCAGCATTGAAATCTGCAGCAATTTTGGTCACGTTGAACAATTCTGTTCAATCATCGCTTGTCTCGTTCTTGCAGGATCTTTTTACGACCACAGCAATGTCGGAGATTTGATGTTTTACCAGATATCTGATATTCACGGTTCACTCGTGAAATGGTCGCACGGGAAAATCCCCACCTTATCGGTACCTTGGAGATGCTGTGTCCCATCGCTGGTGCGCTGACTACAACACCACTTTCAGACTCGCTTGAATCTTGACAACCTGGCATTGTAGCAACAGTAACCGATCAAACAACTGCGCCAGACACTTGTTATCTTATATGGGTGTTTCCGACGGCAGCGCCGTATTCTGTCTGTTTACATATATATCTATTTGAATACGCATGCCTATACCAGTTTCTTTAGTGCTTCAATGTATCTGGACGGAAACATGATACATAAATTACAGAATAAAGATAATGCGCCTCGTAACATATCTTTTCATGCCTGCCCATGTGTGATATCCCTGTCCAGTTTTGATAATGATGATATTTGGTTTGTGGGGCATCAACTGCACGGTCATCAGCGCCTGTACAAAGTTCCAATTTTGTACACAGTCCAATTATTTTTACACAGTCCAATCGAGCCACAGTCACGAATGAATATGATGATGATGATGAAATGATGAGGGCAACATAAACAGCCAGTCCCCGGGCAGAGAGAATCCCCAATCCGGCCGGGAATCGAACCCTGGACCCCGTGATTCAGAGGCAGCAACGCTAGCCACTAGACCACGAGCAGCGGACCTGTCCACTTTCGTAGTCGCCTCAGCCAGCTTCCACCTGCAAGGGGGAAGAACGTTTTTCCCTAATCCTCCTAAATGAGTAATGTTCGAAGCTGACTATTCGGATTTTTCTGGAGAATATTTCCCCTATTGGGCTGGTGTCTCAAACACTGCTCAGAGAGAGATTTCTAAAGAACCTACCAGAAGCAGCACCTTACAAAAGCTTTAAGTGAGAACAGGGAATGGCCAATGAAAGGCTACATTCTGCTCCTGATTCTGATATGGTGGAATACCTAAAGGTAAATCAATTTCGTGGAGATTGAAAGGTTGTGTGCCCTCTGGGATGGAGGTAGTGTTTCCGATGTGTATACCTCAAGTCTGGAGTAGATAACCTTTCGTGATTAACGAAATTAGTTAGGAGGGTAGGGAGGACTGAGAGAATCGTAAGTGCATTCCCGAGGGTAGGCATGGTACACTATTTAGCACCTTCTTGTTTTTTCGGGAAGTGTCGTGGATTAGAATTCGAAAATCGATTAGAGCACACTGTTTATCACGCACCGACATAGTTAGGTTACACACCGCAATGTTATGTGCAACAATTCTGAGTCCTGTTGCGGAGAGGGCTGCAAGTATTTAGACATGAAGAATAAAGATGTAGAATGTTGGTAACGTCTGTTTCATTTTAAAAGCTTTAAGAGTTTTCACCTAAAATATTCCGAGGGATTACTTCCCAGGACGACCTCGTAGATCCAAATCAGTAGGGGAAAAGTCACCCAAAAACCTCACTCTCAATTTTTTACCGAAATAGATTAAATTTATTGGCCTGAAATAATCCCAGAGAAGTCAGTCACTTTTATCCGACACCACTGCCGGCTAGGTGCTAACTCCACATTCTGCTCTGAGGCCTCATTTTACCGAGAAAGTCCTTACTCGGATTGCTGGGTCGACTGCAATCGAGTTTCGTGGTCGCATTGAGTGACACATCATTTTGACGTCACTTCCGACTAAGCCGAGAATGAAACTAAAGCGACCTGAGTTTTCGCGGGACACGCCGGCCGCGGTGGTCTCGCGGTTCTAGGCGCGCAGTCCGGAACCGTGAGACTGCTAAGGTCGCAGGTTCGAATCCTGCCTCGGGCATGGATGTGTGTGATGTCCTTAGGTTAGTTAGGTTTAATTAGTTCTAAGCTCTAGGCGACTAATGACCACAGATGTTAAGTCGCATAGTGCTCAGAGCCATTTGAACCATTTTTTCGCGGGACGCAGCCGAATCCCCGAAGAGCAAACGAAAGGAACGCTACAACCTAATCAAAAGCGTGGTACCTTAATGAATCGTTATTTTGCACAGGGAAGTTGCAGAATTGAAAATGCAGTCGATAAAAACGTTATACTGATGAGCTAAATGTAAAAGGTGCAGTCAAAGGAAAACTAGACAGATGGGAAAAATAAGTAAACTGTTTATTATTTCAAAATTAATCACCATAACCGTTAAAACATTTATCGCACTGTGAGACAAGAAGGTCAGTACCTTCAAAAATGCTTGCGGGTGTCTACAGAATCACGATTGTACCCAGGCGTGCGCCATTTCGCCCGAAGGAAATCGGTGGCCACGACTGTCTTTCTCCATGGCTCCACAAATATGGAAATCGCCTGGGGAGAGGTGGAAACCGAATGGAGGATGTGTAAGGCCGTCCCCGCAGCGTACTCGAAACAACCTTGGCAACGTGTGGACCACCTATCTCTTTCTCATTTCACTGCCGCTTATATTACGCAAGTTGAAGATGGGTGACAGCCGAAAACGCGTTCTAGCTTAAAATGAAGCTACAAAAGAAAGTGCCTGACTGCTGTATTTCTACAAGCAATTCAATATACCACCACGGCGCTCTTCAGCTATTAATGTAGATGAATTAATTGTGCGTACTACTTAAGCACGAAATAGTACAATTTATAAATCTCAGTAGTGTACGATACAGTCTTTCCCAATAACTTTTAATGCGGAAGTCGCCTGCAGTGTTGTAGAGGCATACTTCGGCTTCGGAACACCAGTACAATTGTAGCTCATGCGTTTGGCAATCTCAGACCGCTCAGCAATTACCACCTTCTGCCGAAACCGCTTCTGCTTGTTACTAGATTGTGCAAACACTGCCGCTAAGGATGGTAGAATGCTCTACAGGGGATCACTGTTCAGTTGCTCCTGTCTTTGTCTTCATAGCTATAAGTGTATTAAGGTGCAGACAAAATCACAGTACAATTATTCTCTAATACTCAATATAGAGTATCTTCACTGAAAACAGTTTTTGATGCGTCACCGCACACGTGTGGCAATACTGACCTACGACTTATCTTAGAGAATAGGTTAAGGAAAGGCAAGCCTACGTTTATAGCATTTGTAGACTTAGAGAAAGCTTTTGACAATGTTGATTGGAATACTCTCTTTCAAATTGTAAAGGTGGCAGGGGTAAAATACAGGGAGCGAAAGGCTATTTACAATTTGTACAGAAACCAGATGGCAGTTATAAGAGTCGAGGGACATGAAAGGGAAGCAGTTGTTGGGAAGGGAGTAAGACAGGGTTGTAGCCTCTCCCCGATGTTATTCAATCTGTATATTGAGCAAGCAGTAAAGGAAACAAAAGAAAAATTTGGAGTAGGTATTAAAATCCAGGGAGAAGAAATAAAAACGTTGAGGTTCGCCGATGACATTGTAATTCTGTCAGAGACAGCAAAGGACTTGGAAGAGCAGTTGAACGGAATGGACAGTGTCTTGAAAGGAGGGTATAAGATGAACATCAACAAAAGCAAAACGAGGATAATGGAATGTAGTCAAATTAAGTCGGGTGATGCTGAGGGAATTGGATTAGGAAATGAGACACTTAAAGTAGTAAAGGAGTTTTGCTGTTTGGGGAGCAAAATAACTGATGATGGTCGAAGTAGAGAGGATATAAAATGTAGACTGGCAATGGCAAGGAAAGCATTTCTGAAGAAGAGAAATTTGTTAACATCGAGTATAGATTTAAGTGTCAGGAAGTCATTTCTGAAAGTATTTGTATGGAGTGTAGCCATGTATGGAAGTGAAACATGGTCAATAAATAGTTTGGACAAGAAGAGAATAGAAGCTTTCGAAATGTGGTGCTACAGAAGAATGGTGAAGATTAGATGGGTAGATCACATAACTAACAAGGAGGTATTGAATAGGATTGGGGAGAAGAGAAGTTTGTGGCACAACTTGACCAGAAGAAGGGATCGGTTGGTAGAACATGTTCTGAGGCATCAAGGGATCACCAATTTAGTATTGGAGGGCAGCGTGGAGGGTAAAAATCGCAGAGGGAGACCAAGAGATGAATACACTAAACAGATTCAGAAGGATGTAGGTTGCAGTAGGTACTGGGAGATGAAGAAGCTTGCACAGGATAGAGTAGCACTGACAGCTGCATCAAACCAGTGTCAGGACTGAAGACCACAACAACAACCGCACCTCTCTGTCGTATATAACAATCATTTCTACATCTACATACATGCTCCGCAAGCCACTATACGGTGAGTGGCGGAGGGTAGCCTGTACCATTACTTGATTCCTTTGTCAGAATAAAAGTTGAGAGATTTAGTAATTCCACCGACAGTGCTGTGTTAAAGCAATAATGTACGTGTAGTACATTAGACACAAATCGCATAGGACGACGTTTCCACTACAAAAACGAAACGGACTTGTTCTAACAATTAATGTGTGCATTTGTTGCACACATGAGACTTACCGTAAAGAATTAAAATAGAGGGTGAGTCACTAACTATTGCCACCAAAATAACTCCGAAAGAATGAAAGTATCCTGTGCAAGTCAACGAACGTCCATTTACAGAAGGTGTTCGAAGTGATGACCATTCGTACCAAAGCAGTGCTGCAATATTCTTATCATGCATTGAGTGGCACGTTAGATGGATACGCCGTATTCGGTGAATATTTATTATTTGCACGATATACGAGAGAGAACTGTCAAAGCATGTGCTTCGGTAAGTGCCGAAGTGATAAGGAATACCACTCAATCCATGATAAGAAGATTGCAGCACTACATTGATACCAATGGTCATCACTTCGAACACCTTTTGTAAATGGACGTTCATGCCACCTGTTTGACCTTCGTTGACCTTAAAGGACCTTACTGTTACACATCATTGTATTCGTTTCGATAGCCGCTATCAGAAAATAAGTACCGAACTATAGTATCCTATTTAAAAAAAAAAAATAAAGTTGACCTTCATATCTCTGACGCGACCCCACCAAGCAACCAAAAACCAAAGTCATATTATTGGATCCATTGTTCCATGCAACATTTGTCCCACAAATTTTTTAGCTGCTATCATACTTTCTGAGTTATTCTAGGTGGCAATAGTTGGTGAGTCGCCCTGTATATGTTCCGCTTTTTTTTCCTTGTTGCCACGACAATAACACTTCAAATTGCAACTTCTAATTTCGCCAGTAGTACGCTAGTTTCTCGATTGCAGCATTTACAAATATTGTGGTATGTGTGAGAACATTATTTCTTGTCGAGCTACGTCTGAGATCAAATGTGTGCGTACGAGGATCACTTTCTTTGATTGAGAGACATGATTCTGATGATGGTTACATTACGTTCTATGTCCATTTGCGTAGAAGATAAATGAGACACCAGTGGTTGCGAAGAACGTCTACCCACATTAGAGAACTTAGAACATTGTAAGTGTTGTAATAGTTCAGGAAAATACAACGACATTCTTTGCCTAACCTTCACTGTTGAGGAAACCACGCACCTTGTATAAATAGTAGCGCCAAAAACAAACAAAACATGAAAGGATGATACAGGGAGCGATGACGTTCGGTGGTCGTGCAGACTTGACACATGAAAGCAGACTTGGCATTTGTCCACACAGAATATTGCCGTGAATTACCATGACTGTTTTATGCGATTTCTGCTGTCTAGGATTTAAATTTTGTGCGCGACTGAATTATAGGCAGACGATCTGTGTTCTGGGCCTCATAGACTAGTCAGGTTGGGTTATTTCTTTTCATTAACAGACCCGACGCGAAACATATTTTAATTCTTTAGGCTCTTCTCTTGCAGTGGTAATCACGAATTTGCTACTATTTTTCGTTTGTGACGTCACTTTCTGATATTTGCTGAAGATGTTTAAGATGTATCTAAGTTTCCACTTCAAGAGCTTCTACGAGAGCTGTTCCCTGAGTGTAAAAATACGAAAGTTACTTAACTGTAAGTGATTACAATAATTCGCTAAAACCAACTGCTGATGGAAAAACGTGTGTCTGTTCCCTTAGTGTACAAATACGACAGCTACTAAACTGTAAACCTACTGCTGATGGAAGAGCGTCTGTCTAAACAAGCAGCAAACGGAGTATGCAAAATGGAGCCTCTTTTTTGTTATAGGTTTTAAAAGAGTGTACTAAGGCATAGTCAGAGAAGTTTATTGCTGTTGTCAGTTCTTTCGCTTCAGGGAGGATGTCATTATGACAATGACTGATTTCAGGTAAATAGAAGGAATGTTCCAGTACACCTTCCTCCGTCTCCCAGTAGCAAAGTTGCGGGATGTTTGAATGTCGTATTATGATAGTGCACACGGCATTGTGGTGTGGGAAAATGAGTAGAAACTTTCAAGGTGACTTTATTTCTATTAATTTTGTTTTACTCTTGTGGCAGACGATCTGTTACAAGTCTTTCGACGTGAAGTCACGTCAAGGACTTGCACATCATGTGTCGTAAGTGTTAGCTGTTCATGTGTGTGTCATGAGTGCGTGTAGCGTATGGTGTCGTTCTTGAGTTGTTGTACTGATTTGATCGGAACGGCAGGTCCCAGCTCTTCTCTCGAAAAGCATTAAAGAGACTACCTACCTCATGCCCTTATCGGATAGACGCATTTTAGCTATAGCTTTCTTTTTTTTATTTTACTATCTTTCTCCACCACTAATTTTTAATTCGGCAGCAAAAACTGAATTAACAACACACGCGTTGAATTCATCAAATACACAACACTGTCACACAATTTACATAACGGGAGATTTTAATGCCACTCGTCGTTTATAAATCTATTAAACTAAACTGAATTCTGCCCGAACAGGCCATGTAAAGCTTAACGGTACCGACCGGCTGGCGTGTCATCCTCATCCCACAGGTGTCAAAGGATGCGGATATAGAGAAGCGCGTGGTCGGCACACCGCTGTCCCGGCAATATGTCAGTTTACGAGAGCAGAGCCGCTACTTCTCAATCAAGAAGCTCCTCAGTTTTCCTCATAAGAACTGAGTGCACCCCGCCTTCCAACAGCGCTCGGTATACAGAATGGTTCAAAAAATGGTTCCAATGGCTCTGAGCACTATGGGACTTAATTTCTGTGGTGTGGTCATCAGTCCCCTAGAACTTAGAACTACTTAAACCTAACTAAACTAAGGACATCAGACACATCCATGCCCGAGGCAGGATTCGAACCTGCGACCGTAGTGGTCGCGTGGTTCCAGACTGTAGCGCCTAGAACCGCTCGGTCGCTCGGCCGGCGACAGAATGGTCATTCATCCAAGTGTTAGCCCAGCCCGAAGGTGTTTAACTTCAGTTTTCTGACGACAACCGGTGTTACCACTGCGGCGAGTGCCATTGGCTTATGAATTTATTGCTGGTTACTAAAACTTTGTCATTAGTTTAGTCAGGTACAACAGCTGCTAATTTAGTACCACATAAAACAAGGAAATGTGAATGTAATTGTTTCAAGTTCACGCACTCGAACACCGAAACGACCCAGTCATTATAACACACGCTCGAATAATTTCGGCTGCGAGGATGTTTGTAGATAAGCATACTGTTTACCAGATTGTAAGTGGCCCCTCCTTGTTATTAAGCCAACTCGCGTATTTTTGGCTTTCTAAATTTTAGACAGGCATTCGGACTTGATGATTACGACAGCATGGACGGCGAACTTACAACCAAGGTACCCGTTCCAGTTCAAGAAAGTTCTTAACCCTGTTGTTGCTGATATGTGCACTGTCTACCATTAATATGATGAATTAAAATGAAGTTCGCACTGATTTTTATACTTCAAACATAAGCAAGCTTATTGCTAAGAGTTGGTCATACTCCCTCTGCAACCGCATCATGCACTTGGCACCGTTTGAATCGAGTTCGCCACTTCCATAACGGTCTTTAGAATAGGTTTCAATTGAAGTGACATTCTCCTACTCTATAAATACCATTAGTTATATAAATTAAGAAGTTTTACACCCGAACGCGCACAACGCGCACACTCGCATTACTATTTTCCTAAAGGCTCAGACACAACTGCTTCACTTACGCGCCAAAACGAATGGCTAGCGCCAAGCAGTATCCTTTCAGTTCAGCGGAGCTTCCCGTGAGCGCCACTAACTGGCTGGGTCACTCCCTAAGGGTTGATTCTATCTGCCTTGATGTCTGTGTTCTTACAAGATGAAAGAAAAAATTGTTTAAAGTGTATGTCAGTTCGAAAAACAAATGCTCGCTACATTTTGAAAGGACACATGACATGGTTTCTTTTTTCCCTCTGTTTCCTATCAATATTTTGGAAGACCAAAGTTATATGCAAGGAATATTCTCCTACCTGATGACATATGTGAGTGGCGACTGATGCTACCATCTCTGTTCCGTCTGTCTGCTACTGCGCTGCTGTGTCCAGCGGCTGACTCTTGTTTTTGAACATCACAAAATTCACTGTTAAAATTGTTGAAGGTTGTAAACGAGTGATGAATCGCTATAATCTGGGAGTTTCTAAAAATGAACTCTGTGTACTACAGTTTATGGCAGGGTTCGTTTTCATTTCAGTAGACTGCACATTCAGATTTTAGTGGAATAAAATGGGCGATCGTTTATTGATTATTACTTTCATGGAATCAGACGTACTATGTCCTCACATTTCACAACTTGTATCTATTTTCTTTCTACAGCGCCGGCCGCTGGTGGCCGAGCGGTTCTAGGCGCTTCAGTCTGGAACCGCGCGACCGCTACGGTCGCAGGTTCGAATCCTGCCTCTGGAATGGATGTGTGTGATGTCCTTAGGTTAGTTAGGTTTAAGTATTTCTAAGTTCTAGGGGACTGATGACCTCAGATGTTAAGTCCCATCGTGCTCAGAGCCATCTGAACCATTCTACAGCACTATTTACTTAAATGAGCAAACTGTAGTACATCAGATACACACACTCTGCATCAGTTCCTTTTAAACGTTATCCTTTGAAGTTCGACAGACTAGTCTCAAATCTAACCTTCCCTCCACTCAGATGATTGAGTACCTTTTCATTAGTTATCCGTTCAATCCATTTAATTTTCAGCTTTCCTCTGTAGCACCCCATTTCGAAAACATCTTTTCTCTTCTTGTCTCAACTACTCAATGTCCACGTTTCACTTGCATACAAGGCTACACTCAAGACAAATATTTTCAGAAAAGACCACCCATCACCTAAATTTTATTCAGTGATTCAGATTTCTCTTTTTTAGAAACGCTTTTTTTGCTGTTGCCAGTCTGCATTTTATGTCCCCTCTACTTCTGTCATTATCAGTTATTTTGTTGCCGTACTGTCAAACACGCCTAATCCTTTTAGTGTCTCAACCGATGCCTTCTAGTCAATTTTTGCGATTCCCTCAGAATCACTTGATTCGGCTACATTCTGTTACCCTTTGGTTGATATTCACATTACACGGTCCAGTCACATTAATGTGACTACCGCCTATGTTCGACGTCAACGTGCAATCACTCACAGACGGCGGATGGTGTATCAAGTGTGCCGGGGAGGGGGGGGGGGGGGGGGGGGGAAACAGTGCAGTCGTGGTGGTAATTCGGAAACGGAGCGATATATCTGACGTTCAAATAGATATGATAAGTGGCTTTCGGGCCACGAATTGAAGTATTTCTGAGACGGGTAAGTCTGTAGACTGTTCGCGTGCCGCTGCGGTTAAAGTATTCAGTGCATGGCAAAACCGCTCTATCCAAAACTGGTGGCGGGGCAACTGTGGTGCATAATGGGCCAGAGATGACAGGGGTGAACGACGGCTGCGGAGATGTGTACGGGAGAATAAACTCGCAACTGGTGAGCAACTGACCGTGCAGATGAACGAAGGGGATGCCGACAGTGTATTACCAACGACCGATCAACGAAAGTTTCTGCGTAGAGGCCTCTGCAGCAGGCTCCTAGTCCACTCACGCACGCTGACTGCTGTTCATCGGCGACGATGGCTGGTATTTGCACGTCAATATCGCAACTGGACGTCCGCTGAGTGGCGACAGGTAGCCTTTTCAGACGAATCACTTCTTATGCTCCATCGGACGGAATGCAAACACCCTGCAACAATAGTCGGAAGGGCCCAGGCCGGAGGACGCAGCGTCTTGATCTGAGGGATGTTTTCTTGGTACTTTCTGAATGATCTCGTCATTCTGGGAGTCACAATGGATCAACAGAAGTATTTATCTATCCTTGGGTACCATGTCTACCCCTAAATGTAGTTTGTTTTTCCTCGGAAAGATGGCATCTACCAGCACAACAATGCAACGTGTCGCACAGCTCCCAGTTTATGTGCGTGATTCGCAGAGCATCAAGATGAGCTTACTGTACTTCCCTGACCGAGAAGGTGTAGAATCACTTCGTTCGGGCTGTTAGCTCCATGGAAACTCAACGGAGAAATCTAGGTCAGCTGGCCACCGCACTGGAGTCGGCATGGGAAAAAAAAAGGTTCAGATGGCTCTGAGCACTGTGGGACTTAACATCTGAGGTCATCAGTCGCCTAGACTTAGAACTACTTAAACCTAACAAACTTAAGGATCCATGCCCGAGGCAGGATTTGAACCTGCGACCATAGAAGCCGCGTGGTTCCGGAATGAAGCGCCTAGAACCGCTCGGCCACAGTGACCAGCCATATGGTTCCACACCCCCGTCGGTATCTTACATAATCTCACTGACTCTCTTCCTGTACGTGTCGCAGGGGTCCGCACTGCAAAAGGTGGTAATTCAGGCTTTTGTCATGTGGGCACATTATTGTGTCTGGACAGTATACAACCTCTCTTCACGACACCACCCATTGTCTTGAATTAGTCTTCTATCTTCTTACCGTTCTGATAGAATTACAATATCATCGGCAATCCTCAAAGTTTACATTTCTTATCCCTGAACCTAAATTTCCTTTCCAAATTCCTCCTATCTTTTCTTTGCTGCTAGATCAATGAACGAATTGAATAATATTGGGGATACGCTACAACCCTATCTCACTCGCTTCTCAATTATTGTTTCTCTTTCATCCCCCTCGACTCTTGCAACTGCAACTTGGGTTGTGTACAATCTATCGAACCAAAAACAAAAAAATAAGTTTCCCTATGTAAATTTTCTTTACTTATGTTACATAGATCTATCCCGTCGGCAGCTGTAGCCGAGCGGCTCTAGGCGCATCAGTCTGTAAACGCGCTGCTGCTACGGTTGCAGGTTCGAATCCTGCCTTGGGCTTGGATGTGTATTATGTCCTTAGGTTAGTTAGGTTTAAGTACACTACTGGCCATTAAAATTGCTGCACCAAGAAGAAATGCAGATGATAAACGGGTATTCAGTGGACAAATATATTATACTAGAACTGAAACGTGATTACATTTTCACGCAATTTGGGTGTATAGATCGTGAGAAATGAGTACCCATTACAGCCACCTCTGGCCGTAATAACGGCCTTGATGCGCCTGGGCATTGAGTCAAACAGAGCTTGGATGGAGTGTACAATTACAGCTGCCCATGCACCTTCAACACTATACCACAGTTCATCAAGAGTAGTGACTGGCGTATTGTGACGAGCCAATTGCTCGGCCACCATTGACCAGACGTTTTCAATTGGTGAGAGATCTGGAGAATGTGCTGGCCAGGCCAGCACTCGAACATTTTCTGTATCCAGAAAGGCCCGTATAGGCCTGCAACATGTGGTCGTGCATTATCCTGCTGAAATGTAGGGTTTCGCAGGGATCAAATGAAGGGTAGAGCCACGGGTCGTAACACATCTGAAATGTAACGTCCACTGTTCAATTTGCCGTCAATGCGAACAAGAGGTGTTCGAGACGTGTAAACAATGGCACCCCATACCATCACGCCGGGCGATACGCCAGTATGGCGATGACGAATACACGCTTCCAATGTGCGTTCACCGCGATGTGGTCAAACACGGATGCGACCATCATGATGCTGCAACCAGAACCTGGATTCATCCGAAAAAATGACGTTTTGCCATTCGTGCACCCAGGTTCGTCGTTGAGTACACAATCGCAGGTGTTCCTGTCTGTGATGCAGCGTCAAGGGTAACCACAGCAATGGTCTGGAGCTGATAGTCCATGCTGCTGCAAACGTCGTCGAACTGTTCGTGAGCCGGCCGCGGTGGTCTAGTGGTTCTAGGCGCGCAGTCCGGAACCGTGCGACTGCTACAGTCGCAGGTTCGAATCCTGCCTCGGGCATGGATGTGTGTGATGTCCTTAGGTTATTTAGGTTTAAGTAGTTCTAAGTTCTAGGGGACTAATGACCACAGCAGTTGAGTCCCATAGTGCTCAGAGCCATTTGAACCATTTTTTTTTTTAACTGTTCGTGCAGATGGTTGTTGTCTTGAAAACGTCCCCATCGGTTGACTCATGGATCTAGACGTGGCTGCACGATCCGTTACAGCAATGCGGATAAGATGCCTGTCATCTCGACTGCTAGTGATACGAGGCCGTTGGGATCCAGCATGGCGTTCCGTATTACCCTCCTGAACCCACCGATTCCACATTCTGCTAACAGTCATTGGATCTCGACCAACTCGAGCAGCAATTTCGTGATGCAATAAACCGATATCGCGATAGGCTATAATCCTACATTTATCGAAGTCGGAAACGTGATAGTACGCATTTCTCCTCCTTACGACGTTTCACCAGGCAACGCAGGTCTACTACTGTTTGTGTATGAGAAATCGGTTGGAAATTTTCCTCATGTCAGCACGTTGTAGGTGTCACCACCGGCTCCAACCTTGTGTGAATGCTGTTAAAAGTTAATCATTTGCATTTCAATGCATCTTTTTCCTGACGGTTAAATTTCGCGTCTGTAGCACGTCATCTTTGTGGTGTAACAATTTTAATGGCCAGTAACGTAGTTCTAAGTCTAGGGGACTGGTGACCTCAGATGTCCCATAGTGCTTAGAGCCATATGAACCATTTTTAGATCTACCCCGTAAGGGTATAAACTGGTAATCAAAAAATTCCTGTCTCATTGCTACGGGCTAGCATCCTGTGTTAAATTCTAGTACATCACGGTCACGGTTTTCCATGGGGACCATATCACATTAATAGAAAAATTAAAGAACACTAGCCGAGCGGTTCTAGGCGCTACAGTCTGGAACTGCGCGACTACTACGGTCGCAGGTTGGAATCGTGCCGCGGGCATGGATGTGTGTGATGTCCTTAGGTTAGTTAGGTTTAAGTAGTTCTAAGTTCTAGGGGACTGATGGCCTCAGAAGTTAAGTCCCATAGTGCTCAGAACCGTTTTAAAGACAACTGTGGAGAGTTTTGGTATTCGCGCCGAGACAATGGGGTGGCACCTGCACTCCTGTTACCCGTCAAATACGTATAACGAAACTGTCTTCCACCATTAGGATTCAAACTGGGTATCTTAGGGTCCAGTACAAACGAATGTGCCTGCATTAGCGACATTGTGATTAGTACAGTGTAAATTAGTACTGTCTATATTCCTTAGAAGCCCAACAACATCACAATGCAACTTTTAAAATGCATCCAGGTGATACTGATATTTTGTAATAAGTTTTTCCACCACTACGATATAATGTAATCTACTTTGAAACGTTTTCCTCGATTTTTCATCGTCGCATTATGCTATAACCTCCTCCATAGCGTTATAAATTTGACATCCATTTCTTACGCCATCGACTTGCTTACACGAAATTAAAATTTTTGGGATGGTTAAACACACAGACCAGCACTCACAATGAAATTTTTTGGCAGAGTTCCAATGGAGGAAAGTTCCCTAATAATGTTGGAGCTCCGAGAAAAATGGTCCTTAACATGTTGCGTTTATAAAGAGACAAGAGTAATGCGGCCACGTTGAAATCAAGCCAACAAATGTATACAACACACTGCGTTTTTCTATTTTTGTCCTGACAACGCGATAATGGGTGCATAAATTTGTCACATGCATACTATGTCCCACATCAGTGCCTCATACTTTTCGTATTAAAACTAATTTATCGCTTTTGTAGACAGGGACCGCAAGTCAAGATTTCCCTAGTTAGACTTGCGGTATTAGATGTTAGGCAGTTAACAGTAAGAAGCTTCGAATAATATAATTTATTTCTTTAGGGATGTGACTGGGACTGGCTCGCTCGATATTTCAAGAACCTTTATGTAATGCTAGGTGAATATGATGCAGTTAAAGTGCCTCGCGGACGTACTTCATTGTATTCATCGAAAAGACAAAGTTCACGTTCTGCGTTATCTATTTGAGTTAATAAACAGGGCGATTCACGTGCCACTAGCGATATCGTTTTCTGCAACCTGCAATGTTATGTCTACCTCTTCAAAAAACGTGCTAGATTTTCATATTCTCTCGCTCGCCACGTGCAATCTGTTATTACTATAGAAAAAAATGAACGGGACCTTTCTGAAGAAAATTCAAAGTAGTTAATTTTCTTACTGGGATATGATATCGCTAGAGGCTGTAGTTTTCGAGCTATTCAAGAAAAAACGTTCAAAAGTGACCTTCAAACGCACCTCCACTCGAACCTCAGCTCCACCGGTCAGAATTTCTAGTGTGTCGTTCATGGCACTCCCTTCTGTCACTGTACCAAAACGTACAACTGCACAGATTATTTCCCACATTCGACCTTTTTTGGTCTTCACTGACTGGCCTTATTACGACACCGGGTTAATCGAACGCTTACAAGTTGTAAGACTGACGTTTGTATAAATTTTGTTTAACATTTTTTGAATTTTAACAGCGTAAAATATACGATGACAGTGTTGTATTAGAACCTTCGGACTACGAAACTGATGTGTTTGTAAGTGTTAATGCCGGACGCTGTGGCCGAGCGGTTCTAGACGCTTCAGTCCGGAACCGCGCTGCTGCTACGGTCGCAGGTTCGAATCCTGCCTCGGGAAGGGATGTGAGTGATGTCCTTAGGTTAGTTAGGTTTAAGTAGTTCTAAGTCTAGGGGACAGATGACCTCAGATGTTAAGTCCCATAGTGCTTAGAGCCCTTTGAACCATTTGTAAGGGTTCAGTTTGGATCGAATTGGTAACATAATTAGTTTTAGAGTAACGTTTCCAAAAGGGTTTTTTCTTTCATTGCCATCACGGACACGTTTAAATTAATAATGTTAACGAAATAACTAGCTCTGCTGGTGGTGTAAAAGCCCAATCAATAGAGACTCAAAAAGGTCAAACATCGGGATTAGTTCGTGAAGTCGGAAATTCATGTACAGTAGTAGAAGGTAGTGCCACGAACAACATACTAGAAATAATGACTAATGAGGAATGAGTGGGGATGGAAGTGCGTTTTTCTTGATTCACTCGAAAAACCCTGGCCTCCAGCGAAAACATATCCGAGTACAAAATTTAACTACATTAAATTTCCTACAAAAAGGTCTTGTTCATTTTTTCTATAGGACTAAGCACGTAGCGAGCAAGAGAATAAGAAAATGTTGCGCGAGGTTCTTCAAAGCCAGATAAAATATTGCGGGTTGCATAAAACGATTTCGGTAGGAGCAGCTGAATCACACTGTAAGACTGAAGAACAATTTTTGTCTCACACTCCACGACTGCTACCAAACCATCAATTCAAGAACTTCTAGATTTTTTATTTGACAATACTAACAATTTTCTAGTTTGTGTGAACCATTGTCAACAAATTGTGCCATTCAACATCTTGAGATTGTTTCCATAGAGACAGCAGGTGAAAGAACTAAACCTTATTTAAATAAATCTGGCCGCCAGACTTACGTACTAAAGAAGTTTACGACTGTGGAGTCATATTATTTCCCACTTCAAGTGGGGAAACACTTAATCTCCGCGATGAATGTAGTACAGCGAAACAAATAATTTACCGTGAGAGGAGACACAATAGTTTAGGTATTGTGCTCGCATTCGGGTGGAGCGGAGTTCATAATCCCTTCCATAATGTGAATTTTAGGTTTTAGGTGGTTCCCCTAAATCACTTCAGGTAAGCACCTTCCAGCAGATAACGACCGATGAGCGTTCTCATCCTCGTCCAGCCTCTGATGATCTCGTCATTGACGGAACATTAAGCCCTAATCTTCTCCGCTTCGAAACAGATCACCGTATTTTTAGCTGGGATTATATCATGACTACGTCACGGTAAGTCCAGATGCTCTCTAGTGGTTGCGAGTATTGGGCTAAATATAGTAAAACATTGTAGGTATATCATTTACATTGACGAAAATAAAACTAAATCATACGCTACGGAGAAAAAGCAACACCCATAAAAATTTAAAGTCATTATATTGACAAGTGATGTGCCGGAAATAGTTCATTATTGTAGGAGTATGTGATAAATTCAGGTGAAAATAACATTTCACAATAATGGATACCCAAACAGTCGCATCAGTACACCACGTATCCACCTCTGGCAGCAACCTAGGCGTGTGTCCTCGCATACAAATGATTATACGCTGAATGAAAGCCTGCAACAGACTGTCCCAAGCATCTTGTAACCTTTGTTGCAATTCGGCAGTGGTTCTCGCAGACTCTGAGTGTTGTGTACATAGTTCCGCGTAGTCAGCGCGTACACAACTTTTCCAATAGAGCGCGGCCCGCTAAGCACAACAGCGCAGGCGCAGCGCTCGGCCGTCTCCGCACTACGAGATGTCGCTGTCATAGAGACGGACCAAATTCTGCTTCCGCCGATCCGCGTATTAATATGTAATGCCGCCAATGAAATTGCTGCTAAAGTAGAACCTTTCCTCCTCGCGGATCACACTCGCGCATTGATACATGAACGCTCGAGGTATTATATCGAGTGTACAGACCTCCGATTAGTCAGTCTGCATTAGTCTGCATTTGTCTGTACCAGTCTGCACCAGTCTGTACCAGTCTATAGTCAAGTTTCAGTCTGCGCCTAATAAGATTATCATATTCCTGTACATAGCCATGAAGATAAATGTATAGACACTTTGTCAAGTATCAGAGATATGTGAGAATAAGATTAACGTACCAAGACCAAAGGAACTTCAGATTGTCAATTGCAAATAGCATCCAGAATCAAGTTAAGTAAGGTTTATGATGGTTATTAATTTAATAAATGTGTGTGAAAATTAATCAAGTTCTGTTTAAAGTTAGTCACCGTCAATGTGCTTCTCAAAGCATGCAAGTGGCATTTCTATCGTCTGACCTAACGGCAGAATATAAACACGCCACGATAAGACCACGAGACATATTGCTGACACTCACCTACTTCGTTAGAGCGACAAGTCAAATAATCTGATGGTGTGTGTACCGAAGGTCTTACAGTACGCACACCACACTGGGGAACGAGTAAGTTCCCACTTCACCATGTCTCTATGTGTCCCACTGGCGAGAGATCTGGAGCCATTTCTGGCCAGAGCAGTTGTTGTATACGTACAAGAGCACGATCCATACCAGCAGCCGCATATGGACGTGCATTGTCCTGCTGAAAAACCACACCACCTCACAGTCAAAGAAATGGCAGTATCACGGGCATAACAACGCATGCAATGTAGCATGTAGCGGGCAATGACTGCTTTACTATGTAGAAACACAAAATGTGACAGCGAGTTGTAACTGGTGCCCTCCCACACCATGAGATCTGGGGCGGGCTCTGTGTGTCGTGAACGCATGCAACTCAATGGTCCGCTCACCAGCTCTACGCCATACGCGTGTACGTCCAATACTCGCATAAAGACAGAACCCACCCTTATCACTGAAGACGACAGAGCGTCATTCAGTCTTCCAGTCGAGTCTTTCACGACACCAGAGAAGCCTTGTCTGAAAGTGTCGTGGTGTCGGTGGCTGCCTGGCCAGAGACGCAAGTGACCTTAAACCTACTGCAAGCAGACGGATTCCAATGTTACTCGGCGACACATTAGGTGCAACATATGCCCTAATTTCTTCCATGGCTGATGTTCGGTTGGCCACCGCTGCTCGAAATATGTGTCAGAAAAAATGTTCAAATGTGTATGAATTACTAAGGGACCAAAAAGCTGAGGTCATCGGTCCCTAGACTTACATACTACTTAACCTAACTTATGCTAAGAACAATACACGTACCCATGTCCGAGGGAGGACTCGAATTTCCGGCGAGAGGGGCCGCGCAATCCGTGATATGGCGCCTGAGACCTCGCGGTGGCTATATGCGTCAGACTCGGCCTAATTCTGTACTACGCAGAAGTCCAGAACCTGGTCTTCAGGTATGCGAATGTTCCATAGACCACTGACGGAAACAACCACATACCAGCGACACTGTGCCCAATATCTACAGCAGTCCGTCGATGTGTCCATATGGCTTACTGCAGACCCACAATGCGATCTCGTTCAAATGGCTGCAGTTGGTCAACAGGAATATGTATTCGTCGGTGGGGCATGTTTGTACCGTATAATTGAAGTTTTAATCAATGTTCACTTCTAAACTCGTCACAGTTATTGTATGCGGGGAAAAAACAGAGGGCGTACAGACAAGCTCCTGCGCGCCAATGGATCGCCAGTAACCGTGGCAAGTGAATTACTAACAGTACAGCCCCTCAACGTGCACCAATCCTAGAGGATATTACAGTATTTTTCGGCATTGCATAACGTGTTTGGATGTACTTACACTACTGGCCATTAAAATTGCTACACCAAGAAGAAATGCAGATGATAAACGGCTATTCAATGGACAAATATATTATGCTAGAACTGACACGTGATTACATTTTCACGCAGTTTGGGTGTATAGATCGTGAGAGATGAGTACCCATAATAGCCACCTCTGGCCGTAATAACGGCCTTGATGCGCCTGGGCATTGAGTCAAACAGAGCTTGGATGGCGTGTACAATTACAGCTGCCCATGCAGCTTCAAAACGATACCACAGTTCATCAAGAGTAGTGACTGGCGTATTGTGACGAGCCAACTGCTCGGCAACCATTGACCAGACATTTTCAATTGGTGAGGGATCTGGAGAATGTGCTGGCCAGGCCAGCACTCGAACATTTTCTGTATCCAGAAAGGCCCGTATAGGACCTGCAACATGCGGTCGTGCATTGTCCTGCTGGAATGTAGGGTTTCGCAGGGATCAAATGCAGGGTAGAGCTACGGGTCATAACACATCTGAAATGTAACGTCCACTGTTCAAAGTGCCGTCAATGCGAACAAGAGGTGTTCGAGACGTGTAATCAATGGCACCCCATACCATGACGCCGGGCGATACGCCAGTATGGCGATGACGAATACACGCTTCCAATGTGCGTTCACCGCGATGTGGTCAAACACGGATGCGACCATCATGATGCTCTAACCAGAACCTGGATTCATCCGAAAAAATTACGTTTTGCCATTCGTGCACCCAGGTTCATCGTTGAGTAAACCATCGCTGGCGTTCCTGTCTGTGATGCAGCGCCGAGGGTAACCGCAGCCATGGTCTCCGAGCTGATAGTCCATGCTGCTGCAAACGTCGTCGAACTGTTCGTGCAGATGGTTGTTATCTTGCAAACGTCCCCATCTGTTGGCTCAGGGATCGAGACCTGGCTGCACGATCCGTTGCAGCCATGCGGATAAGATGACTGTCATCTCGACTGCTAGTGATACGAGGCCGTTGGGATCCAGCACGGCGTTCCGTATTACCCTCCTGGACCCACCGATTCCATATTCTGCTAACAGTCATTGGATCTCGACCAACGCGAGCAGCAGTGTCGCGATATAATAAACCGCAATCGCGATTGGCTACAATCCGAACTTTATCAAAGTCGGAAACGTGATGGTACGCATTTCTCCTCTTTACACGAGGCATCACAACAACGTTTCACCAGGCAACGCCGGTCAACTGCTGTTTGTGTATGAAAAATCAGTTGAAAACTTTCCTCATGTCAGTACGTTGTAGGTGTCGCCACCGGCTCCAGCCTTGTGTGAATGCTCCGAAAAGCTAGTCATTTGCATATCACTGCATCTTCTTCCTGTCGGTTAAATTTCGCGTCTGTAGCACCTCATCTTCGTGGTGTAGCAATTTTAATGGCCAGTAGTGTAGTTAGTTTCGTGTTTCATGGATCATTTGTATGATTGATCGTAACGGTGAGGAATATGTCACTTTACAAAAAAAAAAAAAAAAAAGAAAAATGGCTCTGAGCACTATGGGACTCCACTGCTGTGGCCATCAGTCCCCTAGAACTTAGAAGTACTTAAATCTAACTAACCTAAGGACATCACACACATCCATGCCCGAGGCAGGATTCGAACCTGCGACCGTAGCAGTCGCACGGTTCGGCACTGCGCGCCTAGAACCGCGAGACCACCGCGGCCGGCAAGTCATTTTACACATTTACATTAGATATTCATATGCAAATACGGTTACATGCTAGCCATTTATAGTTATTTTTTTAGAATTCAGTTGCATATTGCATAAATAGAAATTTGTCTGTCGGATAGAAAGTGTTCTGAATTAAAAACTTTTTCAGTTTGTTTTCAAATTTAACTTTCTTGTATGTTACACATTTTATATCATTCGGTAAGTGATCAAAAAATTTGGTAGCAGCATTGTGAATCCCTTTTTCTTCTCAAGACAACGTTAATGTGGAGTAATGACTGTCATTTTCTTTCTGGAATTGTTATTATGTATATTATTGTTCCTTTTGAACCGCAGTAGATTATATACAACTAACTTCTTGAGATAATAAATATACTATGGGGCAGTTGTCAAAATACCTATTTCCTTAAACAGATATTCACAAGATGATTGTGCTTGTGCACCACATATTATTCATACAGCACGTTTTTGAGCTTTCTTAAAGATGAGTTACCTCACAACATTATTCCACATATCATTACTGAATGAAATCACGGAATATATTTCAACTTACTGATTTGTTCTTTCCCATATTTGCATTGGTTGGAAATGAAAATGGGCCTGAACTAAGTTGTTTCGGAGTTCCAAATTGTATTTCTTCCATTTTAAATGCTCATCAATGTGGTGACTCGAGTTGACTACGTCACGGAAATTCCTGATACACTCTAGTGGTTGTGAATGTTGGACTAAATACTGGAAAACATTGTGAGTACACCTTAATAAATAAAAATAAATCATATAAAATATTGATAAACCGAATTTGTACTGGTTTGTTTACATCCAATATAGATTAAGCTGCGGTCGCAGGTTCGAATCCTGCATCGGGCATGGATGTGTGTGATGTCCTTAGGTTAGTTAGGTTTAAAGTAGTTCTAAGTTCTAGTGGACTGGTGACCTCATCAGTTAAGTCCCATAGTGCTCAAAGCCATTTTAACCATTTTTTAGATTAAGCTGTTTACGTGAGAGCTTAAATTACGGAGATCGAATTTGGACTAATAATGTCACAAACTGTTGAACATTCAGTGGTCCTCCATGCACTATTCATCTTTTTTGTCAGAAATACACCACTGAAAACTTCACGACCCACTTTGGGTAGGCCGGCCGGTGTGGCCGAGCGGTTCTAGGCGCTTCAGTCTGGAACCGCACCACCGCTACGATCGCAGGTTCGAATCCTGCCTCGATCATGGATGTGTGTGATGTCCTTAGGTTAGTTACGTTTAAGTAGTTCTAGGGGACTAATGACCTCAGATATTAAGTCCCATAGTGCTCAGAGCCATTTGAACCAACTTTGGGTAGAACGCTGGTCAAACGTAGATGATATCGTCGCTAACGATAATTGGACGATTTTGTATGAAGGCTCTATCAAGCCGCTAACAATGGTTAACACACCACTAAAATTTAAAGTTAGCTTCTATGGGATATGTAAGCTGAAATCTCATCAGAGTGCTTCTAGGAGTACTACAGCGAGGCAGGCAGCTGTACTCGTGAAGTCTTCCTCTCGACTTTAGAGGATGGGATTCTTCAAGGGTTGTTTCGATGTTACAAGTGTTATGGTATCGGACAAACGTCATGAGGCCATAATCCTGATAATTAGGACGGTATTCTGTAAATTGTCGCTGATACTGTAAATACAAGGTATATTGCGTTTCAACTAGCAAGTCATGCACTAGTTTTCCTATAAATGTCAGTCGATAGTGAGTTCCATTAACACGTTCACGATGGCGTATACCGCTGGTGGCTCACGCTAGACCCTCTCACCAGGCGGCGTGCACTACTGGTGGCTCACGCTCGACTCTACACATTATGCTACCAGCAGTATGACAACCTACGATGTATTACCTATAAGCCACGCACAACGAACAGCTGTGAATACAATTTTGTGTGCCCCTTCAACGAGAGAGCATTCTCATAATTTGTGGTTAATTTTGTGCCAAATTATTTTACGTGCTTTTCCGTTGTTTTAAAAGACTGGACTTCTACCACTTTCAAAATAAAAGGTCGATATATTAAAATAGCAGCCTAGGGCGTTTGAATATGATGATTGTCCTGCGACGAGAAACAGCAAAAGCAGCGCAGCCAGCTGAAGGAAAGCATGAATATGCCCTGCGCCCCATAGCGAGAAACACAATTCTCAGCGCCGGAGTGAACATGTTAAAGGTGAAAAGGAGCCAATCTTTAATCCTTAAGCGTCCATTCCAAGTGGTGGAATACTACAACAGGGTAACTGTCCATTCTGACAGTAACTGTCCAAACTTACATGGGAACACTATTGGATTTCAAACAACGGCCTGGTCATAACGTTCAACCGAATGAACTCTTTCGCTATGTAAGCTAGGGTGAATAGTTTCACGAACAAGTTACTTTGACTCAATCATTCGGAAACAACCTGTGAAAATAAAGAGAACAATAAACAAATATGTGGTGGATCATTCATCAGGTGGGGACATTACAAAATGGTTCAAATGGCTCTAAGCACTATTGGATTAACATCTGAGGTCATCAGTTACCTACACTTAGAAGTACTTCAACCTAACTAACCTAAGAACATCACACACATCCAAGCCCGAGGCAGCAATCGAACGTGCGACCGTAGCAGTAGCGCGGTTCCGGACTGAAGCGCCTAGAACCGCTCGGCCACAGCGGCCGGCGGGGACATTACCTTTTCTTACTATTTTAGAGGATTAGTTTATGCACGGGATCTTGCCCTTGTTTAATTTGCATAAACACCACTAACAATTGAAATAAAATCCTTCAGTACATTACATAAACACTCACTGAAGTCATAAATAGCGCGGAGAAACAAGCTTGGCACATTGCGCTGAGGAAATAAGAGGAACCACACCTCGGTACTTAAATATTTCCCATAAAGATGGCTCTCAGGGTTTGATGTCAAATGAATAACTAGGCAAGGTATGTTCCCATGCGTTAAAAGTGTCTCAGTGAATAGAAGATATTTTTATGCGTTACTAATACGTGTAATCTCTTTAATGTAAGTCATTCACGAAGCGGTTCAAAAGACTAAGAAACTTTAATAATACACGCCTTGTCTTCACTTTTCGTCTGGAATATTGCTAGTGATTTATTATATGTCTTTTTATTAGAAAGACCCAGTCGTTGGTGCAATGTCCGATAATGCAGGTAACATTTGACACAGACTCTAAGTAATTTGTTCATCACTCACACCTTTCTCCATAGTAAGTCTCTTAGTAATGTCTTAAATATCAATGACTCAAAAAATTGGCAATCTCACTCTAACGCACAGGATGGTTGTAACTGAACTCTCGCTACTTGAGAGGGCGCCTATGGAAAACGAGGGATTTCAGGACAACGAAACTTTGTGGAAACATTTGTAGAGACATTCGGAAGAGAAATAACGAATAAACCATCGAAAGAAACACATTTTAATATCCACATGAAAGGGTTATATTTGTTGTTAACTGCGTACCACGTTTACATTCCATGTTACAAACGTTGCTCAAAGTGACCACCATGTAAATCTACGACACCGCACTGGAGGTAACATTTCACAGCTGTTCACAGCACTTTCCGTTGCCCCGGTAGCTGAGTGGTCAGCGCGACAGAATGTCAATTCTAAGGGCCCGGGTTCGATTCCCGACTGGGTCGGAGATTTTCTCCGCTCAGGGACGTAGTTCGGCGCTAGCGGCCGTGCGAAGCGGAGGTCCGGTACTTCCGCCTGTGCGGCGTGCGCGAGTGTTTGTTTACTTGTGGGCTTAGTCTGCACGCGGGCTAGTAACAACGATCATGGCGAACAAGTACAGGAAAACCACTTTACGATTCAATTTCTGCAAAGACTACGAACGACCAAAGGCTTTAGGAGTGGAACGATTCATTCGAGAGGAAGTCAAGATGCCGCCAAACGATATTGTCGGAATTCACCTGTCCATCATTAGTCCCACGGTGCATGTTAAGATGATAAATGACGCGGCGTGTGAGAGAATTCTACAGGCCACAAAAGCAGGTCTCCGATTTTGCCATAGTGACGGGAATGTCAGCACGGTAACTGTAGAACATGCTGGTCTGGGTATACGGACAATATGAGTTTTTCAGCTGTTATTTGAGCTCACGGCTGAAGAAGTTATCAAGGCTTTTAAGCAATACGGCACGGTACAAGGTCACACAGCAGAACGCTGGACACAATTCGCCACATACCCCGTTCTTAACGGAGTACGACAGATCACTATTGATCTTCAGAAGCATGTACCGTCCTATCTGAGAATTGGTGGTTGTCGGGCGGTGGTGATTTACGATGGTCAACCACGTACATGTCCTGGCTGTGGCCAGGAGGGACACCTCAGGTTGAATGGTATGCAACGGCGGATTACGCAATTGCCTTCTGGTGTGCGGGAGCCATCGCCGGCGATGACAGTACTACCGATCACCTATGCCAAAGCCCTCACTGCGTCCGCTGATGACCGAAAGGACACAGCCCCGGTGGAAGATCAAGATGGCACTCTCCGAAACCTTGTCGCAGACGTCGGGATGACAGAGGATGCTGCTCCATCGAGCATACAATCTACGGCGACGTCAGATGAGACCGAACTCCCACCAAGCACACCGATAGTACACGAAGCAGTTCCAACCACTACGGATGCAGTTCCGTCTGGAACGCACTTTGAGAGGACAACATTAGTTTCGACCGAACTCCCGCCAAGTACAACGATGGGACTCGAAACACTTCCAGTTCCTACGGATGCTTTTCTGTCGGGCAGCCGTGATTCCCTACAATCTGAGGACACGGAAGGAAGATCACGCAAACAACGTTCCCCGAAAAGGAGGAAACGGCGTCGTCGCACGACATCTCCTCGGGATGACTCCCCTTGCCCCGACGACGATTTGCCTGTGGACCAAGACGACACAACAGCCTCTACGAAAATGGATGAGGCAATGGGAACTGTTCGATCAGACCCATAGCGGTCTGTCACATTGACGGTACCGGGACTTGGTGATGCTGAAGAGGAATCACAGCCAGTTGGCTCTCCAGACGCAGATACTGTGGCTATGGACACGAATATATCACAGCCTGAAAAGATGTGGTATGACGATATTGAGGAGGCGCCGGACGTCATACAGAGGCAGCCGGCACTCACGAAGACGGCCTCATAATTGCTGAAGGTGAAGGGAGAGGGGCGAGAGAACGTCTTCTAACTCAGCCCCCAGCGCCGATGCAGGGAGATGTTGTTGCGCCTCGACAGAGTGGGATTCAACGCCATGCGAACCGTATTGCGACGTTAAATATAAATGACGTGCGTTCACCGGCCAAAATACACCTACTGAAGGAAACGATTTGGGCATCTGAAGTGGATATTGCTTTGCTGCAGGAAGTCCACATAGCTGCACTCCCATACATCGCAGGCTACCAATCCTATTAGTCACATGGAGATCACAATGGGAGTGGGATGGCAGCTTACGTGCGAGATGGCTTCCCAGTGGAAAACGTCGGCCAGGGGAATGGCTTTCACGACGTTTGGGACACGCATCATCAATCTTTATGCACCGTCGGGCAATAATCGGCGGCGGGAAAGGGCGTGATTTTATGGACGTTATGAATGTGTAATAATTGGTGAAGATTTCAACTGTGTTCCCAGCCAGAAAGACCAATGGCCGCAAGCAAACATCAGCCAGGAGTTGCGAATCGTTGTCAACGACCTTGTACTTAGTGACACGTGGGAATTACGACATGGAGATGCACCGGGATACACCTATGTGACAAGTCATTCGGTGAGCAGGTTAGATCGCATTTATACCTCACGGGCTCATGCAAATGATGTCCAGGAGGCGGAACGCTGGCCATTGGCATTTTCCGATCACAGCGCTTACATCTGTCCCCGTAGAGAGGTGTGGAACAGTAAGGCCCCGTGGAAACTAAACATTCAACATCTACATGATCCTGATGCCGTCAAAGGATCCTTGAGACATGGACGGTGTGCAAGCGAAGGGTTGGAAGGTATGCGACGAAGCTTGATTGGTGGCTGACTTGTGCTAAACCGGCGCTTCGCCGTACGTTCATCGCACATAGCAGGGAGATGGCAGAATGGCGCCGCCGTGCGACCGACTTTTATTTTGCAGCACTGCGCGACCTGGATGATAGTCCGCCGGGAGAGGACATCTGGATCGAACGCAAAAGGATAAAAGCTAAACTAGTGACTTCAACTCGGAAAGATCTTCAGGGAACCATGGTGCGCGCCAGATTTCACGATACGATAAGGCACGAGATTCCTTCCATGCACCACGTCGTGAATGAACGAAAGCACCGACGACGCGTTTTGGTACGGGCATTAATTACCCGCGAAGACCAAAGTGTGACGCGTCAAGCGGAGATTGTCTCTGCATTCGTCGACCATTATCAACACATCTATCGGGAAGACGCAGCCCCTGTCGATGACCTCGACCGTATAGCCACGCATGTCTCCCGTACACTGACGGTGGAAGCCGCGGAAACCTTACTGGAAGCCATTAGCTCTGAGGAAGTACATAATGCGATAGCACAAGGTGCGTTGAATCGGTCCCCAGGCATTGATGGGCTTCCTGGTGAATTTTATCGAGAATTTCGTAACGAAATGGCACCACGATGGACGGAAATGTGCAACGAGATGTTAAATTCCGATGCGCTTATTCCACCGGCTTTTATGGAAGGCCTCCTGGTGTCAGTGCATAAACCGAAGCCAGGAATTACGGTCAGACATTATCGCCCCATCACCCTGCTTAATGCCGACTATAAGATCTTTGCACGGTTGTTAGCGTCCCAATGTCGTATGTTAATTCGTAGCGTTCTCTCTCGAGAACAGACGACACCGGGTGGATCGGTGAATGTGCAAACAGCTACTGGCGAATGCCGTGATGTGATAGCGCTGGCGGAGGAGTGCGGGCTTAAAGCGGTGATGGTGACGGTTGATTTTGACAGTGCTTTTAATAATGTGCGCCACAACTAACTGTACGCTGTACTGGAACAAATGGGATTTATAGACCGTTTTACTGGTCTGATTAGAAGGTTTATGGGGGCGCACAATCCTTGGTACAGGTTAATGGGCGTATAGCAGGGCCCATTCAAATTCGACGATCCATTCGCCAGGGCTGCCCTCATTCGATGCTGCTGTTCGCGATAGCGTTGGAACCATTAATTGGGAGGCTAACCAGTTCTCTTTCTGGGATAAAACTACGGGGCTACACCTTCAAATGTCGTGCCTATACGGACGGCCTCCTGCTGCTCGTTTGTTCAGAGGAAGAGGTGAAGACGGTCCTTGAACTGTTGTTGGACCACAGAGTGATGGCGGGTAGTGCAGTGAACATGAACAAATCGGCGGCAATGCCGGTTGGAAGGGGCCTTACGCCGGAAGAAATCAGTCCGTTTCCTTATGTGCAAAGATTCCAACTATCTCGGCATAGACTTTACCCTAACTGTAAAACATACTGCGGCAGTTAACTACCGACGTATTTTACAGACAACACGTACCATGGTCCGACAACATCTCCTACGGCGCCTTCATCCTTTGCAGCGAGTCGAGTATCTGAACACTTATGTGGTTTCTCGAATGGTGCATATTTCGCAGATCCTGCCCCTACCACTCACGCTCGGACGTCGACTTCAATCAGCACTAGGCTATTTTGTGATGCTTGGATCGCCCCTCAAGGTGCGATACGAAACGCTCACACTCCCTACGGACAAGGGGGGACTCGGACTTACGAATGTTCACTGCCGAGCGACGGCGCTCCTTCTAGCCACGATGTACAAGCAATGGCGTACCGGACGTGATTCCCTTACATCCCGCCTACTGGATCTCCTGGTTCCAGCGTCTCTCACACCTCCGGTGGCGGTGGGCAACATTACGCCACATTTTGCGCATGTATCAACATTTATCGTGGAACTTAGTTATGTCAGAGACGAGCTTCCGCGCACGAGACCGCCATGCGCAAAGGATTTTTATGTTTGGATGCTACGACGGATAAGTCGCGTACCTCTATGGGGATGGTGCCAAGTCGCGACTTGACTTTTGGTATTTGTTGCAGCAAGCCCACAATGAGGTTCATAGATGGTCACACTATCGGAAAACCTTTGCCAACTCTCTTCAGGCAGTCTTCCTTGACCACCCACGCAGTTGGGATGTGCCAGGTGCAGTCGGTGTGCATATTTGACAGCTGATAATGAACCTCACGCTTCTCTCACCACTCAATATGTAATGCACATACTATACGATGAAATGATCTACATGTTTCTTTTAACAGAGTGATCTTTATTGAAAATCAATAAATAAATAAAAAAAACAACATCCCTGTTCCTTTAAATTTGTGATTTGTTTTAAAATGATTTCTTTTTCTTTTTTTGTGCAGAAGATGCATTTCATTTAATGTTTGTGAAATGCCTAATTTTGTATCCAAATAGAATACCAACAAAAAAAAAAGTGGTCAGCGCGACAGAATGTCAATTCTAAGGGCCCGGGTTCGATTCCCGACTGAGTCGGAGATTTTCTCCGCTCATGAACTGGGTGTTATGTTGTCCTAATCATCATCATTTCATCCCCATCGTCGCGCCAGTCGCCGAACTGGTGTAAAATCGAAAGACTTGCACCCGGCGAACGGTCTACCCGACGGGAGGCCCTAGTCACACGACATTAATTATTAAACAGCACTTTTTGAGCGGTGGACCATGGAATGTAGAACTGTCGTAACACAGCTTGTGCGCTGTGCACAACTGGCCGTCGCCTCTCCCGGGAGAATTTCCCAAATCGACACTTAATTCCAGTTTTCGAACCATGCTCTTCAACCCCGATGCGGAAAGAGGACCTCTCCGTATTCCTTTAATGCGTCGACACTCGCGAGTACTATTGCTGTTGTTTTGATAAAACAACTTTACGAATAAGGACCTGCTCGTCTTGTCCAGACCCATGCCGATTGCGTGCAGCTGTAATGCACACTGATGTGTGTGTTGCACTCCTGCGTCATTGTTCAGGTACCGGCGCCTGACAGCAAGTCATGACACTAACACTACTAACAAAGCAAATCCTGCAGCGTACGTTCTGAACATCATTCGTATAAAGTTGGGTACACATAGGTAAATAGTTTTCCGTCTACACTGACCCAAGTAGCATAAGTTTAATTATAACCACTCTATAATACGTCCCGAGGTCGCGAGTGCTTACAGAAAGGACAAGAGTTCTTACGAGCTAATGACACAATGAAATGTAGCACTCCGTCTTCAGGCCACGAGTGGCCTACCGGGACCATCCGACCGCCGTGTCATCCTCAGTGGAGGATGCGGATAGGGGGGGCGTGGGGTCAGCACACCGCTCTCCCGGTCGTTATCTACATCTACATCTACATGATTAGTCTGCAGTTGACACTAAAGTGCTTGGCAGAGGTTTCATCGATCCACAATCATACTATCTCCCTACCATTCCACTCCCTAACCGCGCGTGGGAAAAACGAACATCTAAACCTTTCTGTTCGAGCTCTGATTTCTCTTATTTTATTTTGATGATCATTCCTACCTATGTTGGTTGGTCTCAACAAAATATTTTCGCATTCGGAAGAGAAAGTTGATGACTGAAATTTCGTAAATAGACCTCGCTGCGACGAAAAACGTCTTTGCTTTAATGATTCCATCCCAACTCGCGTATCATATCTGCCACACTCTCTCCCCTACTACGTGATAATACAAAACGAGCTGCCGTTTTTGTACCCTTCCGATGTCCTCCGTCAATCCCACCTGGTAAGGATCCCACACCGCGCAGCAATATTCTAACAGAGGACGAACGAGTGTAGTGTAAGCGGTCTCTTTAGTGGACTGGTTGAATCTTCTAAGTGTCCTGCCAATGAAACGCAACCTTTGGCTCGCCTTCCCCACAATATTATCTATGTGGTATTTCCAACTGAAGTTGTTCATAATTTTTACACCCAGGTACTTAGTTGAATTGACAGCCTTGAGAATTGTACTATTTATCGAGTAATCAAATTCCGACGGATTTATTTGGGAACTCATGTGGATCACCTCACACTTTTCGTTATTTAGCGTCAACTGCCACCTGCCACACCATACAGCAATCTTTTCTAAATCGCTTTGCAACTGCTACTGGTCTTCGGATGACCTTACTAGACGGTAAATTACAGCATCATCTGCGAACAACGTAAGAGAACTGCTCAGATTGTCACTCAGGTTATTTATATAGATCAGGAACAGCAGAGGTCCCAGGACGCTTCCCTGGGGAACACCTGATATCACTCCAGTTTTACTCGATGATTTGCCGTCTATTACTACGAACTGCGACCTTCCTGACAGGAAATCACCAATCCAGTCGCACAATTGAGACGATACCACATAGGCCCGCAGCTTGATTAGAAGTCGCTTGTGAGGAATGGTGTCAAAAGCTTTCCGGAAATCTAGAAATACGGAATCAACCTGAGATCCCGTGTCGATAGCGGCCATTACTTCGTGCGAATAAAGAGCTAGCTGCGTTGCACAAGAACGATGTTTTGTGAAACCATGCTGGCTACGCATCAATAGATCGTTCCCTTCGAGGCGATTCATAATGTTTGAATACAGTATATGCTCCAAAACCCTACTGCAAACCGACGTCAATGATATAGGTCTGTAGTTCGATGGATTACTCCTACTACACTTTTTAAACACTGGTGCGACCTGCGCAATTTTCCAATCTGCAGGTACAGATCTATCGGTGAGCGAGCGGTTGTATATGATTGCTAAATACGGAGCTATTGTATTAGCGTAATCTGAAAGGAACCTAATTGGTATACAATCTGGACCTGAAGACTTGTCCGTATCAAGCAATCTGAGTTGCTTCGCAACCCCCAAGGTATCTACTTCTAAGAAACTCATGCTAGCAGCTGTTCGTGTTTCAAATTCTGGAATATTCCATTCGTCTTCCCTGGTGAAGGAATTTCGGAAAACTGCGTTCCGTAACTCCGCTTTAGCGGCACAGTCGTCGGTAACAGTACCATCGGCATTGCGCAGCGAAGGTATTGACTGCGTATGGCCGCTCGTGTACTTTACATACGACCAGAATTTCTTCGGATTTTCTACCAAATTTCGAGACAATGTTTCGATGTGGAACCTATTAAAGGCATCTCGCATTGAAGTCCGTTATGACGGTTTTCTTGACCGAAGCCGCTACTATACGGTCGCGTAGCTCCTCAATTGGCATCACGAGGCTGAGTGCACCCCGAAAAATGGCAACAGCGCATGGCGGCCTGGATGGTCGCCCATCCAAGTGCCGACCACGTCCGACAGCGCTTGACTTCGGTGATCTCACGGCAAGGCCGTTGCACAGTGAAATGTGATACAATAAAATGATTTACCTCCTAGCTGTGCAGTTAGTTTTGGTCGCAAGCAGTATCACAGAACAGCTGACTAATGTATGAAAACTGCAACCAGAACTTAGTAGAAGATAAGTGTATCACAGAAGGCAACACAATTAAATTAAGAAGTAGCATTTGTTACGCAGCGATGAAGCATTTTATCCGTCCTGATAGTGTCATGTATGAGGGCTGCAGCTTCTCAAATAGCGAATGATTCACCATATTAATCTGCACAGTTCTTTACTGTTGGCGGACTTGCATTTATTAGTAAATAAAACAACTAACTTCTGCAGCTGCTGATGCCTTGAATAATACCTCGTCGCTGAGGCGAGGAGATATTTTCTTTTCTGAAGTTAGTCTTCTCCCTTTGTAGCAGGTGCTGCCACCTGGACCGAGGCAGTAAATAAGCACGGTCACGAGTACATCAGTAAACGTTTAAAAGAAAGAAAAGAAAATAGGGAAATAAGCGAACTGAAAGCTACGTCCACTTAAACTTACGATTTTTTTGGTTCAAAGAAGTTTAAGTTGTTTTATTTTGCTTTGTCTTGTAAATTGACTATTTCTTTTTAAACTGGTGTTGGCCTTAGTTCTGTCTTCACGATCTACCACGACAAGCTTGTAGTAAAACTTCCCTTCTCTGTAAAATATATCTAGCTGGAAAGTTCTTTTTAAGGATGTGTAACGCTGTATTTCTTCCTTGTTTAGTATTTTTGTATACTTACGTACAAAACCATCGCTCGATGGGGACATAGAAACCTAAAGGTTATTCTACATAATCTTAAATCATAGAATGGTATTTAATGCTATAGGAATCTCTGTGTTCTGCTAACGGCGGTTTTTCGTTCTTGCAGCGCAGATTGGCGAAGAAGTAATTCCAAATGAGCGGTGCGGTTTGGTGAATGTTCCTGAAGAGCAATACGTGTACACGAACGGCTACGTGGACCATGGGAACATGTATTACATGAATGGTGAGTACCTAAATTAATATTACTATTAGTTACGTCTACATGTATTGTGTGTGTGTTATTGTGTATTAAACTGGGGACCATAAACGACGGAGAGGATGCGTCCTGCTGTAGCCCTCAGTGGTTCACAACCCCACAACAGACCATAGCAGTGCACCCAACCCATCGCCGTCCCACACCGAACCCATGGTTATTGTGCGGATCGGACAGCAGTGAAACCCCATGCCCCCTCACCGGGAAAATCTCATACCGGACGAGTGTAATCCCAAATGTTTGAATGGCAATGATGGTGTACGCGTATTCAAATACAGACATATGCGAACAGGCAGAATACGGCGCTCCGGTCGGCAACACCTATATAAGACAAAAGTGTCTGGCGCAGTTGTTAGATCGGTTACTGCTGCTACAATGGCAGGTTAGCAAGATCTGAGTGAGTTTGAACGAGGCGTTGTAGTAAGCGCGTGAGCAATTGGACTCAGCATCTCCGAGACAGCTAGGACGAGGGGATTTTCCCGTATGACCATTTCACGAGTGTACCGTGAATATCAGGAATCCGGTAAAACATGAAATCCCCGACATCGCTGTGGCCGGAAAACGATCATGCAAGAACAGGACCAGCGATGACTGATGAGAACCGTTCAACGTGACAGAAGTGAAACCCTTCCGCAAAATGCTGCAGATTTCAAAGCTGAGCCATCAACAAGTGTCAGCGTGCGAACCATTCAACGAAAAATCATCGATATGGGCTTTCGGGGCCGAAGGCCCACTGGTGTACCCTTGATGACTGCACGACACAAAGCCTTACGCCTCGCCTGGTCCGTCAACACCGACAGTGGACTGTTGATGACTGGAAATACACTCCTGGAAATGGAAAAAAGAGCACATTGACACCGGTGTGTCAGACCCACCATACTTGCTCCGGACACTGTGAGAGGGCTGTACAAGCAATGATCACACGCACGGCACAGCGGACACACCAGGAACCGCGGTGTTGGCCGTCGAATGGCGCTAGCTGCGCAGCATTTGTACACCGCCGCCGTCAGTGTCAGCCAGTTTGCCGTGGCATACGGAGCTCCATCGTAGTCTTTAACACTGGTAGCATGCCGCGACAGCGTGGACGTGAACCGTATGTGCAGTTGACGGACTTTGAGCGAGGGCGTATAGTGGGCTTGCGGGAGGCCGGGTGGACGTACCGCCGAATTGCTCAACACGTGGGGCGTGAGGTCTCCACAGTACATCGATGTTGTCGCCAGTAGTCGGCGGAAGGTGCACGTGCCCGTCGACCTGGGACCGGACCGCAGCGACAAACGGATGCACGCCAAGACCGTAGGATCCTACGCAGTGCCGTAGGGGACCGCACCGCCACTTCCCAGCAAATTAGGGACACTGTTGCTCCTGGGGTATCGGCGAGGACCATTCGCAACCGTCTCCATGAAGCTGGGCTACGGTCCCGCACACCGTTAGGCCGTCTTCCGCTCACGCCCCAACATCGTGCAGCCCGCCTCCAGTGGTGTCGCGACAGGCGTGAATGGAGGGATGAATGGAGACGTGTCGTCTTCAGCGATGAGAGTCGCTTCTACCTTGGTGCCAATGATGGTCGTATGCGTGTTTGGCGCCGTGCAGGTGAGCGCCACAATCAGGACTGCATACGACCGAGGCACACAGGGCCAACACCCGGCATCATGGTGTGGGGAGCGATCTCCTACACTGGCCGTACACCTCTGGTGATCGTCGAGGGGACACTGAATAGTGCACGGTACATCCAAACCGTCATCGAAGCCATCGTTCTACCATTCCTAGACCGGCAAGGGAACTTGCTGTTCCAACAGGGCAATGCACGTCCGCATGTATCCCGTGCCACCCAACGTGCTCTAGAAGGTGTAAGTCAACTACCCTGGCCAGCAAGATCTCCGGATCTGTCCCCCATTGAGCATGTTTGCGACTGGATGAAGCGTCGTCTCACGCGGTCTGCACGTCCAGCACGAACGCTGGCCCAACTGAGGCGCCAGGTGGAAATGGTATTGCAAGCCGTTCCACAGGACTACATCCAGCATATCTACGATCGTCTCCATGGGAGAATAGCAGCCTGCACTGCATTGCTGCGAAAGGTGGATATACACTGTACTAGTGCCGACATTGTGCATGCTCTGTTGCCTGTGTCTATGTGCCTGTGGTTCTGTCAGTGTGATCATGTGATGTATCTGACCCCAGGAATGTGTCAATAAAGTTTCCCCTTCCTGGGACAATGAATTCACGGTGTTCTTATTTCAATTTCCAGGAGTGTACGTTGCCTGGTTGGATGAGTTTCGTTTCAAATCGTATCGAGCCGATGGACGTGTACGTGTACGGGTACGGAGACAACCTCATGAATCCAGGGACCCTGCATGTCAGCTGGTGGATGTTCTGTAATAGCGTGTAGTTGGAATGATATGGGACCCTTGATACGTCTAGATACGACTCTGACAGGAAACACGTACGTAAGCATCCTGTCTGATCACCTGCACCCATTCATGTCCATTGTGCATTCCGACGGACTTGGACAATTCCGGCAGGACAATGCGCCACCCACGCGTCCAGAATTGCTACAGAGTGGCTCCAGGATCAATCTTCTGAGTTTAAACACTTCCGCTGGCCACCATATTCCCCAGACATGAACATTAATAAGCATATCTCGAATGCCTAGCAACGCGCTGTTCAGAAGGGATCTCCACCCCATCGTACTCTTACGGATTTATGGAGAGTCCTACAGGATTCATCGTATCAGTTGCTTTCAGCACTACTTCAGATATTAGTCGAGTCCATGCTACGTCGTGTTGCGGCACTTCTGCGTACTCGCGGGGGCCCTATATGGATATCTGGCAGGTGTAACAGTTTCTTTGACTCTTCAGTGGATATTGACGCCATCACATGTAATCTTGAAGAGCTTCGTCAGGTTTAGTGGTTGTAGCAGGTAAATATAAGTTTTTGTTTCAAATTATGTAATCGTTATGTCGTATATCGTGAGCAGTAAACACTCTCGAGGTATGCACTAGAAAATAAAATTGATGCCAAAAGAATCACCGTTCTGTGAAGAACAACCCACGGCACGACTGACAGCGGAAACAAGCAGAGACTGCCATTTGTGATATTTTTTCCAACTCCGTGACGCATTGGTTAAGAGTACGTTGTGATAGCGGGAAATACTAGGCGCGTATTCTTAACACCCCTCCCTCTTCGTTTCTAGCAGTTACTAATACGAGAAGAACCATTAGGCAGACAGGTGTGAGTGCGTTGTTTCGAGCTGCATTTTCTAGAGCAGCCTGTCCACAGCTTGTGGCCTAGTGGCTAGCGTTGCTGCCTCTGGATCACGGGGTCCCGGGATCGATTCCCTGCTGGGTTTGCGGATTTTCTCTGCCTGTGGACTGGGTGTTTGTGTTGTCATCATTTCGTCGTCATCATCATCATCATTCGTGACAGTGACTAGATTGGATTGCGTGAAAAAATTGGACTATGTAAAACTTGGGACTTTGTACGGGCGCTGATGACCGCCCAGTTGAGCGCCGCACAAATCAAATATCATCATCATCTAAAGCAGCCGCAATCCAAACAGCTGAGAAATCCTGGGTATTCCCGTTCAATCCGGATGCCTCCACAGCAGAAGACTTTGCTCTATCAGAAATCACTGAGAGATTCGAATTTCTAACAACTCAAGAAAGCAAAGGAGCCCACGAACAACTTCTGCTCCTCAGTGACAGATGATTTACTGTGCAGTCACTAAGGAAAAACCAAGAACGTAACTCAAATGAAGTTCAGAGGGCTGATATACGAAAAGGCGTAGGCCTATCCAGTATTTACCCACTGCCAAAATATAATCGATCAACAACAAAGAAGAAAGTGTCAAAAAAAATCCGAGAAAAATGCATTCTGAGATGAACAAGCTAAATCTGACAAAACCAAGAAGAGACAAAACAACAGTACCAACAACGCAGAATCTCTAGGGCTAATCTGGAGTTTATCTTCAGGAACAACCTGGTCCAAATCCAAGGTGGGATCTGATGTTTTGAATTACGCAGAGTGTGGTGAAATCTACAGGGACACTATTGTGGAAGACTGGATGAAGTGTGATAATGACTCCCTAAGGTAGCATGAAGAATTCACCTATTATGAAAGACAAGGTGAATTTTCTTGTGATATATGTTAGTGCATACGCTTTGACTAAGTGTCTTCTACTCTTACCAGACGATGCGGCTAGCAGTACGTACGAAAAGCATCTTACATATGTTGATATTTAAAGTTTATGTAAAAGGTTAGGCAGCTGTCACTGATATGTGTTGTTCCCAAATAACAATAATTTCATATACGAAAAGTTCGTTTTAATCTTCTCATCTACTGGGTATGAGCGGTTAAATTCTAAGTGCGTACTCTTTCCCGACTTTCCCCTACTTCTAGAACCATTGAGACCTGCCCCCCCCCCCCCCACCCCCCGACCCAACCTGTTCAGTTGCAAATGACACCTGAGCAGAGCGATACTCTGTAATGCACTCGAGCTGACCAAACGATCATGCTACGAAACGCGCCTCTCTTCGTTGGATCTCCTCTCAGTCCTCTACTAGTTCTACGTGTAAGGGTCCCAGAGTGATAAGCAATACTCAAGAATCGGTCGGACGGGTGTTTTGTAAACCACTTCTTTCGTTACATTTTCTTAAGTTTCTCCCTATCAATATAAGTTTGGCATCTGGTTTTCCTAACATTTAACTTTCTTGGCAAATTCACCAGCAATGCTCAGAAAATGATTGTTAAATACTGTGCATATATCTGATTGACCAGTAACAGAAATATTTTTACTACGAACTGACTTTATATCGTCGACCTTGTGCTGCCGACCAGACATTTCCTTCACAACTGATCATATGGTTTTAATTTTATCCTTTGAATTAGCTTTTCTATTTGCAAACCACATACTCTTTACCTTCCTAGTAACATTTTTAAGCACCTTACTATACTGTTTGTAATGGGCTACTGTAGCCTGTTGTGACTACTTCTAACATTTTGATATAATTCCCGCTTTGTTCTACATGATAGCCTTATTCCATTAATCAGGCACCTGGGTTGCCTATAACTAGTAGTAGCCCATGTAGAATTTTCTAATGGAAAGCAACTCTATAAGAGCATGAGAAATGTGTTAAGGAAAGCATTATATTTCTCGCACCATCATATACAAAATTGATATCGAAGTCACCACATATAACTAATTTCTGGTACTTCCTATGAAGTGAATCAAGAACACTCTCTAGCTTCAGCAGAAATGCTCTGAAGTCAGAGTTAGATGACCAATAAGCGACAATAATTCGAAGTTTAGTTTCACTAAATTCAACTGCCCCTGCACAACATTCAAATACCTGTTCAGTGCAGTGCCGTGATACATCTATGGACTCAGATGGAACACTGTTTTTTACATACATGGCCATTCCTCCACCCCTCAAGGAACTCCTTGAAAAACAGCCAGCTAATCCGTATTCTGGTAAAGAACGCCTCTGAATTGTCAAATTATTTAAGTGGTGCTCCGACATACCAATAAATTCAGAGTCAACATCTATAAACAGTTCACTAACTTTGAAGGATGCTTCTGAATTTTTTTCCGCTTACAGTCAACATCTTCGTCCTCAGCACTGAATATTTAATGTTGACTGCGCAGATACTCAACAGTGTTTGCCCTATCACTCTTGATAAGCAAAAATTACACGTCATCATAGATGCTATCACTGCCTTAGGGGCCGAGCGGTTCTAGGCGCTTCAGTCCGGAACCGCGCTGCTCCTACGGTCGCAGGTTCGAATCCTGCCTCGGGCATGTATGTGTGTTTTGTCCATAGGTTAGTTAGGTTTAAGTAGTTCTAAGTCTAGGGGACTGATGACCTCAGATGTTAAGTCTCATTGTGCTTGGAGCCATTTTTGAAGTGCCTTGTGGCCACTGATAACTTTCTCTACGTTAACAATTCACGAATTGATTTTCTATCCGATCGAAGCAGTTTTCGGAGAGGACATTCAAAATAATGTCACGAGACCACTTTACTGTACCTAATACTATCTAGGTATTATTACCTTTAGGAAGCAGTACTAATTATGAGACTTTACCAAGGATGTTCCTGCAGTTTAGTGACGTCATAGTAACTTTCTTTCCCGATGTGCGAAATCGAGTATTCTTTGAGAAGGGCTGATGTATGTTCTGTTTCGGCTGGCAATTCATGAGGCGGCGGCCGGTCGGTACCGTTGAGCCTTCAGGGCCTTATCGCGCGGAGTTTAGTTTTAATTCATCTCTGATCCCAAGGGACGGCGAGGGGTGGAGGTCCAGTAACCTAAAAAGAACCATGATCACTCAACACGCACGACCGCCACCCTAATAGCCGTTACCACGTTAGAGCACTGCTGACCTCTTATCAGCAACTCTACATTTTTCCACACGATAACGGAGGTCGAGAAATTCGAACTTGGACTGACAAGGAAAACTCCTCATCGCTTTAGTGGTAATGTGGCCCAGTGGACAGCCCGTCGTAACCTAAACATAAATCAAGCATGAAAACAGGAAGAAGCTGCACTGAACTGTGCAACAAAAAACAAAATAGAAACAGTGAACGGTCTAAGCTAACGACATGCAACCTTGACTTCGCAGAGGCACGGTGTCACGGTCATGTGCTCATGGTGTTCGACTACGAATCGGGAGATCTATATACAAATCTACGTCGTGTCCCCCTCATTTTTATTCACAAATTATGAAGAGTCCGTCCGGTCATTGACGTGTCTGTTATCCGTTTGCAACTTTATATCTGTGTCATAGCGTAACGTCTACTCCCCCAGCAAAATTGCACAGCGCCTCATCCTTCTGTCCTGTTCTACTGACCAGGAGCACAGCAAAATCTTTGTTCGCGTAGGGAGCAATTACACGTACATTAAAATCTTTCACTAGTCTTTTCTTCATTTTGCCTGACGCACTACAATTCACAATGACATTGGGTGTTTGCGCAAGTACCCTATTCACCTGTTCCTGAAAAAAAAATGGTTCAGATGGCTCTGAGCACTATGGGACTTAACATCTGAGGTCATCTGTCCCCTAGAACTACTTAAACCTAACTAACCTAAGGACATCACACACATCCATGCCTGAGGCAGGATTCGAACCTACGAGCGTAGCGGTAGCGCAGTTCCAGACTGAAGCGCCTAGAACAGCTCGGCCACAGCAGCCGGCACTGTTGCTGAACTTGCGGTCCGAATACACCATTTTCTTCCTGCAAACATAAGAGAAATGTAGGTAAAAGAAATCCTGCTTCGTTAAGAACATATTTTGTGGTTTAACTGTGGGAAGTGGCATACAGATGGTCTACATTACATTTAGTGTCATCTTCTCCACCTAACGATAACTTGTGGGTCGAGTTCATTTTGTAGTTAAAACAGGATTACTCTGTGTTGATGACATATGCTTCTTCATATTGTTGGCATATGACATTAGTTGCTGTAACAAACACCTTCGGACAGTCTACAAGTTCTTCCAGTTTATTGACAAAGTTTTTACTTACATTTTTGGTAATCTTTCTGCTCGTAATTTTGTATTCCCTCTTTAAAACGAATAGCCAATCAGATGAAGCCTTTACGTGCAGAGCTGTTAGTGTAGCATAATAAAATTCCAGAATTTGTAAATCTGTATCATGCGCTGCACTTAACTCATTTCTGACTTGAATAAATTGTTCGGCCGTACGGTTCTAGGTGCTACAGTCTGGAGCCGAGCGACCGCTGCGGTCGCAGGTTCGAATCCTGCCTCGGGCATGGATGTGTGTGATCTCTTTAGGTTAGTTAGGTTTAAGTAGTTTTAAGTTCTAGGCGACTTATGCCCTCAGAAGTTAAGTCGCATAGTGCCCAGAGCCATTTTTTTTTAAATTGTTGATATACAAGAGTTTCTAATTCACTAAACTTCTGTCTTCAGGTTCCACACCGTTCAACGACTTCTTTACAGTATTTAACTGTGTTTTTTTTTCATTCATCCTTTCAAAATTCTTGATTTTATTTGTAATCTCACTCCATAATCCACGTTTGCATCTTTTAATTGGTTTGGACACTGCCGTATATTGGAACGTTTCCTTTATGTAACCTAAGAAATGCCGTCATAATGTGCTGTTTGATATATGGTTTAAACCACCACCAACATTGATTTGCATTCTTGTAGATACAGACGGGCAAGGATTACCTGGGCAGTAACCTCCGTCTGCTTTTAAATATAATAATGGAATAAATAAAGAAAATGTATTAGAAAAATCTAATTTACTGTCCTACATAACAGTAGCTAGTAAATAAAATTGTGAAGTAGACGCAAGTAGCATACAACTTCCCTCTACAGCGTGCTTCGCTAGATGCAGCCATCTTCAGAAATTTTGTAGCCAAGGGCCATACGATAAATTTTTCTGGATATGAAGAGCGCCGACGTCAGACATCTGTCCTCCAGATTTTTTGTGTTCATCTCACTTCATTTAGCTTCTTTAACACTACCCCTAAACATTTAGGAAATCATGTGCTCCATCGTTCACCACTAATAAATTATTATTGTTTTTTCCGTCTTAATCTTACTGAAAGTTATTAAAGCGTATTTTTCAACGGGTACTTTTCGCTTTTATTTATAAAGCGTCTTCTGTAGTCATTCTGAAAACATTAATATTAAATGTCTACAGATTTTGGTATTTATAGATTAGAAGTATTATTTCCCTTATAAAAGTGGCGTACATTTTACTCATCTTCTTGCCTTTAGTTGCGTATACTGAAAAACCACTGCTCTTTCTTTCGTTGTTAGCGGAGGTTAAGATCGAAAGAAAATTGGGTGCACGTTTAATTTTGGCAAATTTCGCCTTTTTTTTAACACACGTTCTCTTATCCAGTATTGGTGTTTCCCACTTCAACTTACTTTAAAGAAAACTGTCTAAATACGGTCTTCAGATCGTTTTTCATTATTTCCACAAGACCGGTTTCGCGCCAACTGCCCGTCTTCGTATCTTTTACAGAAAAAAATTTAAGTTACAGTTGGTTCAAATTACAAATTATTTAAGATTTATATTTAGGAAGCTTCACAATCTGTAAGAAATTCGTCACAATACAACAGTTGAGCAACATACCATTTTTTACAGTTACAGAGAAATCTGTCGAATGTGGAACTGGAAGTACACTGTCAAAACTATCCATACACCAGCCTGCTGCGACCCTAGAAAAATGTTTTAAGAAACCTCATTGGTGTAACACATACAACGCTGAAAAGCACTCTCTATTTGTAGAGCGTGAGCTGATATAATTGATAGAAAATGCTCCTAAGTACAGAATAGAAAACTGATGTGGAATGTAATAGCATTAAAATATTTTAAAAGAACTTTAAATGTTTGGTACAGAGACCTACACTATCCCAAAGTAAGGCTATAGCATGTGTTTAATAATTTCGTAACAGCTACTATGCATGAAGTCACTTTGTTCATTAAGTACTTTCTCTGGGCCTTTCACTTGGGCCCAAATTTCCAGTTGCTACTGCTCATTCATATAAAAACTTTTCGGAGCTGTATGTAGCACTTCCAGTTTTTCACTTATTGTGCAAACTTTACGCTTGCTATCGTTTAGCATAAGGTTAGCACAATAAGTGAACAAATGGAAATGCGGCTAGATCTACGAAAAGATTTTATACGAATGTGCTGGAGGAACTGGAAATTTACGCCCACCAACTGAAAGGCCGAAAGAAACTACTTAATGAGCAAAGTGACTTCATGCATAGCAGCTATTACGAAATTTTTGAATACATGTTGTAGCCTTAATTTGCAGCTGCGGCGGCCCTCTGCACACTGGCAGCGGCGAACTGGACACGGCCGGGGAAACTTCATCGTGGCGTGGGGCGTTCGGCCTGCCACAGTAGAAACTCCTCTACGATCGCCGAATAGAAGGAAGAGGAGATATTTTTTTTTGGAATGTTCTAATGTAACTAGTTTAGTGATGATACTAAACGCCTCATTTATGTTAAGCTTAGGAACATTTTTATATATGAATTATTTCTGGCTATAGAGGGCTCTTTCGAACGCTACTGGCTCTAAGATTGCCAGATGGCAAGAGGAGCAGAGTTTGTGGACTTTTTAAGGTTTTATAAAACTTTTTAATAATAATCTCCTCATCTGTGTTTCATTTGTCACATTTAGGAAAATGTTTCATATTTCTGTCAGGCGATGGAAGGCACTTTTGAGTGTTGCAAATTTTGCTTCAGTTAGGACCCTTGTAAAAAATTTAGAAAATTTTTTTAGGTGTTTTATAATGTTCTTTTAAAATATTTTAATACTATTAAATTCCACATCAGTGTCTCTAATGCTATACTTAAGATAATTTTTTGGATTACGTTAGTTCACTCTCTACAGATAAAGGCCGCTTTTCAGTGCTGTATGTGTTGCACCAGTCAGGTTTCTTAAAGAATTTTCTGAACCTGCAGCAGGCCAGTTATGACAGTGAACTTTCTTTCCCAAATTCCACACGTTACTCTGTCACTGTAAAAAATAATACTTGCTCAACTGTTGTATTCTAACTAATTTCTTGAAGATTTTAAAACTTTCTTAACAAAAAATGGCTCTAAGTACTATGGGACTCAACATCTGAGGTCATCAGTCCCCTAGACTTAGAATTACTTAAACCTAACTAACCTAAGGAAAACACACACATCCACACCCGAGGCAGGATTCGAACCTGCGACCGTAGCAGCAGCGCGGTTCCGGACTGAAGCGCCTAGAACCTCTCTGTCACAGCGGCCGTCTCTTAACACAAGTTTGAAACTTCTTGTAATTTGAACCAATTGTAATTTTAATTTTTTTTTTAATAGAGCTAAAAATGGACAGCTCGAACGAAACCGGTATGTGGAAACAGAGAAAAGCGATCTGTAGACTGAATTTGGACAGTTTTGTATTAGTAACAATCGCGTACAATCCCTCATGACGAATACATCCAGATCTGAGTACTTTCTTAAAACTTCGCGAGATAAATAGCACTGTACTTCCGCGTGTAGCACTCAGCAAAGTAGTTATGTTTATTAATTTGTTTTATGTGTACGTTGTAAGCGTTGCCAACATGTGTAAGTATGTTCCTTTTTCTTCTCCGTAGTCGTGTGTGTGTGTGTGTGTGTGTGTGTGTGTGTGTGTGTGTGTGAAAGAGAACATTCTTCATAACTAATCTTGTAATCGGGTAGTATTGGGTTTATTTTCTTTGTTGTGGGAACTGCTTGATTTTATTTGCGTTTAACGAGAGACACCATTCATCACAACAAGTGGTACTTGGTTCTAAATTTGTCTGCATTTCCTTACGACACGTTCCTAAGAGATAAATACATTATTAGCGAAAAAACTGATAGTGCTCCTAGTCTTATTGGATAAGTCGTTTATGTTGTAATGACGTAATTTTTAAGCTCCACGTTGAGTGCCAATTAGGTAGTGTCTAATGTTTTAGGCACCACTTTGACGTTAATTAAAGATGATTATATCCATTAATAATAAGATAACTGCACTAGAGAAGGGGAACAGAGCATTATTAGTGATCGGCGAAAGCGCAAATCTTCTCCATTTTCAAAAAGGGTCGTCGAACAGTCGCACAAAGCTATAACACTATATCGCTAACGTCAATTTGTTGTAGGATTTTGGAACATGTTTTATGCTTGCGTATTATGAATTTCTTGAGACCGAAAATCTCCTGTACAGAAGTCACCATAAGACGGGTGTTCAGTAAGTAATGCAACACTTTTTTCTGAAAGCAGGCTGGTTTTATTCATCTACATCTACATCTAGATCCATACTCCGCAAGCCACCTGACGGTGTGTGGCGGAGGGTACCTTGAGTACCTCTATCGGTTCTCCCTTCTATTCCAGTCTCGTATTGTCCGTGGAAAGAAGGATTGTCGGTATGCCTCTGTGTGGGCTCTAATCTCTCTGATTTTATCCTCATGGTCTCTTCGCGAGATATAAGTAGGAGGGAGCAATATACTGCTTGAATCTTCGGTAAATGTACGTTCTCGAAACTTCAACAAAAGCCCGTACCGAGCTACTGAGCGTCTCTCCTGCAGAGTCTTCCACTGGAGTTTATATATCATCTCCGTAACGCTTTCACAATTACTAAATGATCCTGTAACGAAGAGCGCTGCTCTCCGTTGGATCTTCTCTATCTCTTCTATCAACCCTATCTGGTACGGATCCCACACTGCTGAGCAGTATTCAAGCAGCGGGCGAACAAGCGTACTTTAACCTACTTCCTTTGTTCAGTACAGATTCAGGATTCCAGTACACCATATTTTCCTCACTCTTTTGGCTACAAAGCCCTATTTTTCAACATAATGTCTGTTCAATGCTACGGCCTCACGCCACCTTACTGGAAGGGCCAGTATAGCCGCATGTACTGCTCGACGTCGGAGCCGACGTCTTGGAGCGTCAATAACCTCGCCACCATTCACGTACCGCTTCCTGCGAATTGCATCCTTCATTGAGCCAGGCAGATGGAAGTCGGAAGGTGCGACATCCGGGCTGTAGGGTGGGTGAGGAAGAACTGTCCAATGAAGTTTTGCGAGATTATCTCGGGTGTGCAGACTTGTGCGTGGCCTTACGTTGTCATGGAGAAGGAGAAACTCGTTTGTGGCGACGACCACGCTGAAGTCGTTTCTTCAGTATTCGGGGGTATTCTTATTTTTTAATTATTTATTGTCAAATTATATACCTGTTACCTAATGTTTAAAACAAGTCGTACATCTTACAATTTTCGTTTTTCATCTTTTTACAGTTTTCTTTTCTTTTGTTTTATCTACAACATTTACAAAGAATGATACTTTTCAAAATAACAATAATTTAAGGTTGAAATATAAATAACATTTTGTTGTTTTTTAAGAAGAATATAAAAGAAGATAGGATAGAGGAGAGATTTGTTAGTAGCATCACCGAATGTGACTGACGGTGAGTACCTCGGAATGGTTTCTTCGAGCCGTTGACCGCCAGTCTCTCTCTCTCTCTCTCTCTCTCTCTCTCTCTCTCTCTCACACACACACACACACACACACACACACAAATGGTTATTAGTAGTGAAATAATGTTGCTTATCCTATTTATTACTAATCCTAAGTATTAACTACTTTAGGTGCCCATCCATGTACAGCATTTGGTGATTTCTTGGCTAGATCGCCAGCACCTTTTGCTTATTTACTGTCACATCTCAGCCTCCTCCTCCTCCTGTTCCTCCTCATTGTCACTATTTTCGCTAACACTGTCGTTATCGCTGTCCACCCTCTGGAGATTGCTGTTACGCCGCACATAGGCAATGTCTGTAATGTCGTGTCCGCATGTACTCTTCATGTGTTGTTTTTGAAATACTTTTTGTCAGTGCGTTTAATTGTGCCCATTGTTCTTCATCTCTTATTGCTGTGTATATATGTATGTCAGTATCTGTGTAGCCTAAGTGTAGTGTATGTCTATTGTTCGCGTATTGCCCGCAGAAAAATACTGTGTTCTGGGGAACCTTCTTCCCCGCATGTGCATGTAGGTGTCGGCCTCAGACTCACGCGCTTTGCCTCAGACTCACGCGGTTTAAGTGCGTGGGATAGCATAATGCGCTTCAGAGTTGATGGTTGCACCATGAGGCAGGACGTCAAACAGAATAACACCTTAGAGTTCCACAGGAACGTCGCCTAGTCTTTACCGGCTGCGGGCGCGACTTCAAACATTTTCTTGGGAGGAGAGGCGGTGTGGTGTCATTGCGTGGATTGCCAGTGTGTTTCCGGTTCGAAGTGATTAACCTATGTTTCATCGCCTGCGCCGATGTTCGACAAAACATTCTCACCATCAGCATTGTAAAGCGCAAGAAGTTTCGCACAGATGGTCCTTCTTTACTTTTTAAGGTCTTCTGTTAGGAGGAGAAGAACCCAGCGGGCACACGCCTTTGTGTACCCCAACTGGTGGACGACTCTGTCAGCACTACCCAAAAAGACGTCCAGTTGCGAAGCGAGGTGTTTGTGATCCGTCGATCACCACGAATAAGAGTGTCAGCACGATCTAACATTGCAGGAGCCATAGTTGTGTGCGGCCGGCCTACATGCGGGAGCTCGGACAGGTTTGCGCCACCTTGTTGCGATGATGATAGACGCCTCGCTCAACGACTCGCCGTGTTTTTGTTCACTGTCAGATCTCCTAAACATTCTGCAAGCGCCTATGACTATCTGTGATACTCTGGCTTTCGGCCAAAAGAGACTCTCTTCTCGGAACGTACCTCCGTTAGAGACGTCATTTTGCAGGCTACGTATAGCGCCGCCACGGGGGCTGAAGTGGGAATAGTCCACAATGTCGCACAACAATTGGCTGAGAAAAAAATATGTTCAATCACTTATCGAACGCCCCTTGGAGATTCCGAAAACACCGTCGTGTGAAACCCAACTCACTTTGCTCGTACACGAGACGCAGAAAGCAGTAGACACCGGCGCTGAGGCTGATGCTGTGTTCCGAGACTTCCACAACGCGCTTAATGCAGTTCCTGACTTTTGCCTAAGGAAAAAAATACGAGTCTACGGAATATCAGACTAGCTGTGGGATTGGACTGAACACAGCGTGTCACTCTTAATGGAGAGACATCTCCCGACGTAAAAGTATGTTCGGGCGCACCCCAAGGGAGTGTTAAGAACCCACCCTTTCACAATATGTATAAATGACCTAGCAGATGAATTTGTAAGTTATATGAGCCTTTTCGTGGTTGATGTTGGATAAAGAAGAGAAGTCGGAGAGCTAGAAAACTGTAGCGAAATGCAGGAAGAGCCTCAGAGGATTTACGCATCGTAACACGAAAAAATCTATTATATTGTGCATATCTAGACGGAAAGACCCATTATTGTATGACTGTACTGTATTGTATCGTATGTTAACCGGGGACCTAGAAACAACCCCACGACGACTACCGCATTACACTGTACCCCTCGCCGCCCCACACAGAACCCAGAGTTATTGTGTGTGGTTCGGCCTCCCACGGTGCCCCTAGAGAACTTGTTTACTCAGCAATCGCCGACATAGTGTAGCTGAGGCGGAATAAGGGGAATCAGTCCGCATTCGCCGAGGCAGATGGAAAACCGCCTCAAAACCATCCACAGACTGGCCGGCTCACCGGACCTCGACACAAGTCCGCCGGGCAGATTCGTGCCGGGGACCAGGCGCTCCGTCCCACTACGGAAAGCTGCGCGTTAGACAGATCGGCTAACCGAGCGGGAGCACTGTATGGTTACAATATTGCAGAAAAATTGTTGGAAGGAATTACATCCATCAAATATCTAGGGGCAATTTAAAGTGGAACGACAACATCAAACTTATCACATGTAAGACAGATACTAGGCTGAGATACATTGGAAGATCCCTAGGAAGCGTAGGTCATCTACAAAGGATGAAGCTTACAAACCCCTCTTTGACACATACTGGAATACTGCTCGTCAGCCTGGTATCCGTACCAGATAAAACTGATAGAAGAAATAGAGAAGATTCAAAGAAGAGTAGCGTGCTTCGTTGCAGGTTCAGTTAGCAAGCGCGAAAGTCTGACGCAGATGTTCAGGCAATTCAAAAAAAAAAAAAAAAAAGTTGTTCAAATGACTCTGAGCACTATGGGACTTAACATCTGTGGTCATCAGTCCACTAGAACTACTTAAACCTAACTAACCTAAGGACATGATACACATCCATGCCCGAGGCAGGATTCGAATCTGCGACCGTAGCGGTCACGCGGTTACAGACTGAAGCGCCTAGAACCGATCGGCCACAGCGGCCGGCCAGTCAATTCTCGAGGCAGACGTTACGAGAGATGCGTTCTGGATCACGATGCGATTTATTGTTAAAATGTACTCACGTTCAAAAATGGTTCAAGTGGCTCTAAGCACTATGGGACTTAACATCTGAGGTCATCAGTCCCCTAGAACTACTTAAACCTAACCCCAAACGGGTCAACCAAAATCCTGCTTGCTCCTACGCATACGCCATGAAAAGACCATGAAGGTAAAATTAGAGAGATTCGAGCTCACTCGGAGGCTTATCAGCAATCGTCCTTCCCGCAGAATTTTCGCGATTGGAACAGGAAAGACGGAAGTGACTTGTAGACATAGTACCCTCCACCATACACAGTTAAGGTGGCTTGCGGAGTACAGATGAAGATGTAGATGAGTGCGGCATTGCTGTTTTATAGTAAATAAAAGGAATCGATATGCCAGCTTCAAAAAAAAAAAAAAAAGTTCAAATGGCTCTGAGCACTATGGGACTCAACTGCTGAGGTCATAAGTCTCCTAGAACTTAGAACTACTTAAACCTAACTAACCTAAGGACAACACACACATCCATGCCCGAGGCAGGATTCGAACCTGCGACCGTAGCGGTCACGCGGTTCCAGACTGTAGCACCTAGAACCGCACGGCCACTCCGGCCGGCCGTGCCAACTTCAGGAATGGGAATTTACTCTGTTACAGTAATTAGTTTTCACAAAATTCTTCGTTTAAAACATGGCTGTTGAATTCCAGTTGAGATAATAACTTAATAATACGCCCACTACATCAATAAAAATGTCTCAGATTCGTTTAATCCTTTGTAGTTACTGTTACACTAAGACGTCAGCTTTCGTAGCTGAGTGGTCAGCGTAGACGGCTGCCATGCGAAGGACCCGGGCTCAGTTCAAGCTACTGCCAAGGAATTTTCCTTGCTGGGAGTATTGGTACGGAGTGCACTCAGGCCTTGTAATGTCAACTGAGGAGCTACTTGACCGAGTAGTAGTGGTTCCACGGTCTGGAAAGTTTACAAAACGGCCGGGAGAGCGGCGTGCTGACCACATGCCCCTGCGTACCGCATCCACATGACGCCTGTTACGCAGACGATGACACTGCGGCAGGTAGACATCTCTTGGGTCTTCAAGGCCTGCCGAGGAACGTCTTTGCTTACAGTTTTCACTTACACCATTTATTAAATGTCAAATACTTGAGTACAGGCCAGCCGTTGTGGCCGAGCGGTTCTAGGCGCTTCAGTCCGGAACCGCGCTGCTACTACGGTCGCAGGTTCGAATCCTGCCTCGGGCATGCATCCGCGTGATGTCCTTAGGTTAGTTAGGTTTAAGTAGTTCTAGGGGACTGATGACCTCAGATGTTAAGTCCCATAGTGCTTAGAGCCACTTGAACCATTTTTGAACTTGAGTACATTGGTACTTGTATAACATAACTTCACATGAATACAAGTTAATTAGCCAGAAATCTTTATGACAGAATTGATAATTGTAGTAATGAGATACTTAATTCAATCAGAGATTTTTAAGGCAATTGCAAATGAAATTATTTTAAATTTAGTGGGACGGAAAGAGACTAACATCTTGAAACACAATTCGCAATGAAATTTCCTGGCAGATTAAAACTGTGTGTCGGACCGAGACTCGAACTCGGGACCTTTGCATTTCGCAGGCAAGTGGTAGAACACTTGACAGCGAAAGGCAAAGGTCCCAAGTTCGAGTCTCGGTCCGGCACACAGTTTTAATCTGTCTGTAAGTTTCATATCAGCGTACACTCCGCTGCAAAGTGAAAATTTCATTCTGATAATTGACAGTACTACAATAGCTTTTAAATTCAAGGTAAGTGGCTAGCACACGGGACTCGCATTCGGGAGGACGACGGTTCAATCCCGCGTCCGGCCATCCTCATTTAAGTTTTCTGTGATTTCGCTAAATCGCTTCAGGCAAATGCCGGGATGGTTCCTTTGGAAGGGCACGGCCGACTTCCTTCCCTAATCCGATGAGATCGATGACCTCGCAGTCTGGTTTCCTTCCCCAAACAACCCATCCCAACCATCGTTGACTAATTAAAATCTTTAACGCAACAGATAATTCCAATAAAATATATTAAAATTCAAAAGGCAAGTAAATTGTCTGAAATCGTTAAAGCACAACTGACAACTTAACTACGGCACTCACCAAAATGTCTATGTACAACTTCAGTTATCTGGCCGGATCGAGATGCAAAACTTATAACCACAACGTTACTGTAACAATCTTTAAGGAAAACGTAGCGGTTGCTGTATCTCGTGAAGAAGGCTTATGAGGTCGTAGTCAACTTTAATAGCCTGCACCCGTGAGCCTCAACTTACGCCGGGACGCCTTTCAATACGCAATATACTGTACCATTGAATTTCTGTAACAGAGAAAAACAGAATAAACTTACATGACCTGATAAAGCAGTCGTATATACCAAAATCTTATTCTAACGCGCCTCACACGAAATGGCACATAAATACCGAAAATGATTTAGTCTTACAGATGCAAAAGGCAACAATGCGCAGATTAATACTGAAGCAAATCATGTGCATCAAAACTTCTTCTGACATGTCTCACAAGCAGTGGGACATAAATAGCAAAAATGTTTAGTTTTAGCAAATGTAACAGTGCACGACTGAGTATTAAAGCAAGTCACACACGACCAGTCTGCTGCTATCAGAATCTCCACCCCGCGATTGCGCACGGCATAATAAGGGCCTCTGTATTGCGACGACAGACTGTCCAAAGAGTCTCAGTGAGGCTGATAATCGACACATCGAAATGGAACTTATCAACTCTTTTAAGACAAACGGAACATTGACAGGAGGACTATGTCGAGAGTGTGTTAGAGCGTGTCATTGCCGGGCGGTGTGTGGTGAGGAGCTGGCGTGAGAGTTTGACGGCTGTCAGCCGTCGGTAGCAGTCCCGGGCGGTGGCTGTTGTGTGCTTCGCAGGTGCGCCGGAAGGCGTGTTAACCTGGAACAGACTGCTGCCGCTTACAGCTCGCTATTGTGCTTGCAACCGAAGTAGAGACGAACCTGCAAGCTGCAGCAAAATTCAATGAATGCTCGCACCGAAGTCCCTACGCTGAATTTTTACTTTTCTTTGCAGGATTTAACTCGAGTGTCACTACAGCCGACCGCGCTTCCTACACAAATGCTCCTGACACAGTCTGAACAGTGCCATTTCAACTTGTCTATGTAAATGGCCAAAGGCTGTTCAAACGGCCGTCAATGCCCCTCGTGTTACTATATTCTGCCTGTGAGAAGAAGCCTTTCCCCCGGCTGGCGGCTGTAAACGCACGCTATTGTCCCAGTGTCCATTTCTACAGCGTCACTGTGTCCAATTAGCATAATATAGAAACGATTAATACCGAACTGAAGTATATCGTTGTATGGTTTATGTGTCAACAGCGCACGTGGTGCGCACAGCTGCTGCCTACACAGTTCGCTCGTGTTTAACAGTGTTCTTGGTGCTGTTTCACTACCGAACTGTAGGATCTAAAAGGCCGGTGAGCGGGTACTGAAGGAAAAATGCTGTTATGCTGTTTGACCGAAGGCTTCCGATTGCTGCCACTGGAGCGAGATACGGTTCATACGATCTGCTGTGTAAATAAAAATGAATTCACAAATAAGCCTTCTGTGGCTGATTAATGATATTACAGGAGCTATTAGTCGTTGTATCTATAGACGTCTGTACTCTGTCCATGTGTAATGAACCCTTGTATAAACAGGTGTATGCTGTGACGTTGGTCATCAGCTGCATTGCTCAAGTATCTGCTGTCGTAAGGCCACCGAAAATAGGCCTTACTTATATTGTTGCTATTCTAATCCAAATGAATAAACCCTGATTTAGGTTAAAGCATCGAAAATAGTAACGTTCTATGCTAATCACGTTTCTAAGCATTTAACCCATGTATGAGTTGCATACTGTTGCAATAATAACCCACCAGGGCTACTTTCTTATAGTTTACTAACCACATTCAGTTTCTAGCAGTAGCCCATTCAAGGGGTACTTAGATACTTGGTGATTGGAATCAAAGCGCAGATACTCACGGAGGTCCAGCGTGAGCTGTAATTATCATATGGCGGCGAAACTTGGTATGTATGCTGCAGCAATAATGCGGAACCGTTCACGCTGAAAAATTTCCAATTTTGGGTGCCAGGTGCAAATCTGGCCCTGTACAGCATCTCGTCCACGTCTCCGATGCTCATACTGAACAAAATGTGAAAGAGGCGGTTAATAATAAAATCAACATTATGCCCTTCTCACGTGTTTCACCTTTTATATCCACGTCCCGTCCCTAATCCATTACATATGAAAACATTTCTGTAAGTCTTTCTTGATACACAGAGCCAGATTTGCACCTCATAGCCAAAACTTGAACAACTGTTTTTCCAGAGTAAATCGGTTCAGCATTAACGCAATAGAATATCTATCCAGTTAGGCTGCCCTACGATAATTATACAGCCCACAGTGCACCTCTGTGAGTAGCTGCACTTTAATTATAACCACCAGGTACAATCGAGTTATACATATAAATTTTCAATTTTTAGTTGTCCATAATTTTTAATTATGTTATAAGATCTTAAATGTTAATTTTGAGTTATGATCTACTTTTGTTTCGTCTTCTCGCTACACGACTGTTACATTATCGATTTGTGTACCAAAGATATGGCTTTTCATTAAATTTATATCTTCAATGAAAATTGATTTACATCGTGTGAAAATTTATGAACTGATTTTTATATAAGACTTAAATTTAATAAAAAACCAAATCTCTAGCACGTAAATCGACATTGTCAAAGTAAAGCTCAAATATGAGAAAGCAAAAGTACCTCACAATCGAAAAATAATATTTAATATCTTATAACGCAAGTGTAATAGCCATAATGCGACGTTGCGGTCGGCAACAAGTGTGTGGCGCAGTTGTTAGATCTGTTACTGCTGCTACAATGGCAGGTTATCAAGATTTAAGTGAGTTTAAACAGTGTTATAATCGGTGCACGATCTATGCAACACAGCATCTCTGAGGTAGCGATGAAGTGAGGATTTTCCAATATGAACATTTCACGAGTGTACTGTGAATTTCAGGAATCCCATAGAACATCAAATATTCTCCAAGAACGGGACCAACGACGAGTTAAGAGAATCGTTCAACGTGACAGAAGTGCAACCCTTCCGCAAATTGCAGCAGATTTCAGTGCTGGGCCGTCAACAAGTATCAGCGTGCAAACCATTCAACTACTCGTGTACCCTTCATGACTGCATGACAAAACGCTTTACGCCTCACCTAGGTCCGTCAACACCGACACTGGACTGTTGATGACTGGAGACATGTTGCCTGGCCTGACGAGACTCGTTTCAGATTGTATCGAGCGGATGGACGTGTACGGGTATGGAGACCACCTCATGAATTCATGGACACTGCGTGTCAGCAGGGGGGTGTACAAGCTGGTGGATGCTCTGTAATAGTGTGGGGCGTGTGAATTGGAGTGGTAAGGGACCCCTAATACGACCCTCACCGGTGACACGCACGTAAGCATCCTGTCGGGTCAGCTGCTTCCACTCATGTCCATTGTGCATTCCGACGGACTTGTAGGACAATGATACACCCCACACGTCCAGAGTGGCTACAGGAACCTTCTTGTGAGTTTAAGCACTTCCGCTGGCTACTAAACTCCCCACACATGAACATTATTGAGCATATCTGGGATGCCTTGCAACGTGCTATTCAGAAGAGATCTCCACCCAGTCGTACTCTTACGGATTTATGGACAGACCTGCCGAATTCATAGTGTCAGTTCCCTCCAGCACCACTTCAGAGATTATTCGAGTACACACCACGTCGTACTGCGGCACTTCTGCATGCAAGCGGGGGTACTACACGATATAGGCAGGTGTACCAGTTTCTTTGCCTCTTCAGTGTGTATATTCCAAAAGCTTGACTGTCTCTAGGTACCGCTTGAGAATGGCCCTTCGCTCGAAAGAAGCAGCGGTAAATCTTAAGCTGCTCTGGTGGATTATTATGACAACAGTATGAAATTACTAGTAGGCAGTTTTTCCGGAGGTGGGAGGGGCAGGGTAGTGGACGCAACCTAAGCTATTCTGCCAGGGGCGCAAGGTCTCCTTTGGTACGGTTCATTCTGTCTCCCAACGCTAGCAAAGTTTTGTATGGATATGTCCATGCATCTGCTTGACGAGCTCCAGGTCTTCTCCTCGCCAGTAGAATTATTTAATAACAATTTCGTTGCTGTTCCGTAACGTCTTCTTTCTCCACGTTAAAAAGACCCTCACTATGGCCAGTTGCATTTTCTCAGATACCTACAAATGTCATGTGTCTGGTGGACGTACCTTTTTTCCACCTTCGTCTTAGAAAAGCATTTTTAATTGTGTGAATCTATGAGGCCTGTAACCGACCAAAACAATGACTGTTTGCGAAACCGACCCTCCCTGTCAGACAATGGCTCTTGCCGATCCTTCTATAACAACTTTCGAGTGCCATCTCCCGAGTTAGGATGAAGCAATTATGGCCCCATGCCTCGGGCACCTGACGTCTCATTCAACGCCACCCACCTATGTCCGAGCGGCAGGCACCTCACCTATACACTTGTCCTGTTATGCTTCCTTGCGGCACACCCATTGCTATTATTATTTCAGTTAAACATTCGCCGTCAAGTATAATTTGCTAGATTCTACTAGTCAAAGAGTTATCTAGCGTGTCGCTTATTTGTGAAGGTATCCCGTATTAGTCGACAATGTGGCACAGTGCCGAACGGAAGAAAGCTAGGAAGACGGAAGTTACCTGTTCTCCTATGTGTATTGTTTGCAAGGCATTGTGTGTGAATTAAGCGAACAACACATTTAATTATCCGTCTAGACTGCATGTGTTTTAAAACTGTAACCGGCTTCTGTTCGACACGACATGTCATCAAATCTGAATATGTTGCTTACAAGAGTAACGTGCCCAAGTCTCGATCAAATTTTTATGCGACGTCGTAGAGAATATTTTTATTCTCTGGTATCCAGGCGCGGATCCAGGGGGTGGCGCGTGTGTGGGTGTGGATGAGGGGGGGGGAGTGAGGTGGAGAGGTAACAGTCTTTTACTGTCTCTCTTCGTCCACAACGCCTAGGAATTTAATAATGATAAAAATAAAATATATAAATGCTTCCGTATAGAAAGAAAAGCCTTTTAAAGAACAGTTCAATTGAATGAATAGTATCTTGAAAAGAAATTATAAGATAAACATCAACAAAAGTAATGTAATGTAATCGAATTAAATCGGACGGTGCTGAGGGAATTATATTAGAAACAGAGACACTGAAAGAAGCAGATGAGTTTTGCTAGTTCGTTAGTAAAATTACAGATGATAGCTAGAGACAATATGAAATGCACACTGGCAACAGCAAGGAAAGCATTTCTGAAAATGAGGAATTTGTTAGTATCTAATACCAATTTAAGTGTTGTGAAGTCTTTTCTGAAGGCATTTGGCTGGAATATGAACTCTTGAGGAAGTATAACAGGACAGTAACCAGTTCAGACAAGAAGAGAACAGAAGCGTTTGAAATGTGGTGTTACAGAAGATTAGATGGCGACAGAGAATAACAAATGGGAAAATACTGAACGGAATTGGGGAAAAAAAGAATTTTATGGCCCAAATTGACTAAAAGCAGGGATGGGTCGACAGGACACATCGTGAGGCATCAAGGAATTGTTAATTTTGAAATGGAAAGGGAGGAGGGTTAAAGATGTAGAGGGAGACCAACGCTTAAATATAGTAAACAGGTTGAAATGGAAATAGGTTGTGGTAGTTATGCATAGATAGAGACCTGGATACGATAGACTTGCATGGAAACCTGCATCGAACAAATCTTCAGCCTGAAGACCACAACAATAGCAACAACATATAAAATGCTTCAACACAATCATATTAATTTGTTTACATCAGCGGTTAGTACAGTGTTGCTGCTTTTCTGGGTACGGGGGACTTTGCAACGACTCTCATGAAAGCCTTTCCTCTCTTTCTGAATCCGCACCTGCTGATAACCACCATACTCTGATCTGGAGGTAGCTGGCGCGGAACCGGAATCGGTCACAATTTTAACGCCATACGCTATCTAGACGGATAATAAAACATGTTGCACAACCACTGTATCGGGTTTTGTCTAAAAAAAAAAAAAACAAAAAACACTAAGTCAGTTATTGAAAATAAAATGAACTGTATTTCACTTGAGTGTTTTTTTATGAGTCCTTGCTAACACTTGCAGAGGCTTCTTTTCCTCTAGGATCGTCATACACTTAGGTGTAAAAAGTCATGAGATACCTCCTAATAGCGTGTCGGTCTTCCAGCAACTCGACGTGGAATAGACTCAGCAAGTCGTTGGAAGTCTCCTGCAGAAATATTGAGGCATGCTGCCTCTATAGCCGTCGATAATTGCGAAGGTATTGCCGGTGCAGGATTATGTACACGGCCTGATCTCCCAATTAAGTCCCACAAATTTTTGATGGGATTCATGTCGGACGATCTGGTTGGCCAAATCATTGACTCGAATTGTCCAGGACGTGTTTCAAACTAATCGCAAACAATTGTGCCCCAGTGACGTGACATCGTTGTATGGGAACAATAAGTCCATGAATTGTTCCAAATGATCTCCAATTAGCCGACATAACCATTTACAGTCAATGATCGATTCAGCTCGACCAGAGGACCCAGTCTATTCCATGTAAATAGATGGGTCCATGGATTTCTGGTGTCTGCGCCACACTCGAACCCTACCATCAACTCTTACCAACGGAAATCGAGACTCATCTGACCAGGCCACGGTTTTTCAGTGACCTAGGGTCCAACCAATGTGGTCACGATCCCAGGTGAAGTGCCGAGGTAATGCCGTGCTGTTAGCAGAGGTACTCGCATCGGTCGTCTGTGGCCATAGCCAATTAACGCCAAATTTCGATGCCCTGTCCTGACGCATACGTTGGTGTGACGTGCCACATTGATTTCTGCGGTTATTTCACGCAGAATTGCTTGTATATTAGCACTGGAAACTCTAAGCAAACGCCGCTGCTCTCGGTCGTTAAGTGAAGCCGACGGCTACTGTGTTGTCTGTGGTGAGAAGTAATGCCTGAAATTTGGTGTTCTCGGCACATTCTTGTCAGTGTGGATCTCGGAAAAGTGAGGTGGCTAACTATTTCCGAAATTGGATGTCCTATGGATCTAGCTCCAATTACCATTCCGCGTTCAAAGTCCTTTCCACGTGAATTATCTGAGTTCAGATGACGGCTCCGTCATTGCTCTACCCATTTACTCCTTGTGTGCGCTATACTACCGCCATCTGTATAGGTGCATATCGTTACCCCATGACACGTCACCTCAGTGTAATGTTTAAGCTTAGAAGATTCTCTAGGATTCTGCTGCAAATGCACTTTAGCGATATTTTGTGGCTCCGTTCGCCGCGCGGGAATAGCGGAGCGGTCTCGGGCGCTGCAGTCATGGACTATGCGGCTGGTCCCGGCGGAGGTTCGACTCCTCCCTCGGGCATGGGTGTGTGTGTTTGTCCTTAGGATAATTTAGGTTAAGTAGTGTGTAAGCTTAGGGAATGATGACCTTAGTAGTTAACTCCCATATGGTTTCACACACATTTGAACATTTGGCTCCGTTCTTTTACTTTTTTAAAAAAGAGTTGTAAAGAGCGCTTTTTATCAGTCTCGCTAGCCTATTCGCTGTGCAAGAGATTTTCGGTTTATGTGAGCTAGGGAAGGGGCTGATCCCATAGCGTATTTAGTTTTTTTAATAATTTTTCTTTGAACCGTAAGTCAAGAACCGTCCTTTTGTAGCATGTTTTATTACCATAAAACAGCGTCGCTAACTGTAACGGCGAGGTTCAAATACGAAACACAGTAGCTCATCATGCTCACCGAGCAGGATGACAAAATAAACCAGCATTTTGGAGGTTAGCAGGCAGATTTAGGTTTTCCGCGATTCCCTTAAAGCTCAACTAATTCTGGCACGGTTACTTCGAAAAAGAAGCGGCTGATTTCCTTCCCCAATCCGAGCTAGTGCTTTTTCACCAACGACCTTGTCATCGACGAGACATTAACGCTAAATTTATTTTTTTCTTTTTTCTTTCATAGTCTTAACCATTTTTCGTCAAAGAGGTTATCTGAGTCGGAGTACAAGCTTACGCTCAACAAAGGTGGGGAATAAAGCGGCATCTGTCGTTAGTGAAATCCTAAATCTGGTTAGTCGGACGTGGAATTCAGCCCTGGCCCTCCGTAATACGCGTCCCGTGTCTTAAACACTGCGCCACCTCAACCAGTGTAGTGGCTGTTTGATGTCTTATCCTCCTGACACACACACACACACACACACACACACACACACACACACTACTTCCTGCAGTGTATAAAGCGCAGTTTATCCTACCAACATTTCTCTCACTATGCCCTACAAACATCGATTTTCCCCCAATTTCAGAGAGTTGGCGAGATGCTCGTTTTACAGTAGGTCGCTTGAGATTTGAGAACTGAGTTATTGTGTTTCCTTTTACTTACACAATGGAACGGATGTATCCTCATTTATCCTTTAAAATCTCTACCTACCTAATACTATTAATTGTGTGCCAGTTGTAGATTAAACGACTGCCTTTAGATAAAACATTAACTTATTAAACTGAATTAACCATACGGCTGTCACCTCTTTAAACTTTATGTGACTGTTTGTCCCAATATACTGATCGTAGAACAACTTTTCAACACACCATCTGTGATGCAGCTACTGACGTAAATTAGAGGGCTGGTACCCCGGCGCTGTCCGGGGCGCCTCTAGACATGTCTGCGGTCTGGAATCTCATTTATTGGAGTAAAAATTGTCTTCAGTGATGAGTCCCTCTTCAAACTGAGGCCGATGACCAGCAAAGACGTGTATGGAAACGCCTTGGACAGTGGTGGATTACCAACCTGACTGTCGCCAGCCTACGAGGAATGATGGTTTGAGGTGCCATTTATTTTCATGACCCTTCGGCTGTGATCCGCGGCACCGTTACACTACAGTGGTATGTCGACAATATTCTCGCCCTGTTTTGCTGACCTTCACGCAAAGCTATTCTGGGCTTAAATTTCAGTAAGATAATGCCTGCCCGTCTGCGGTGAGGGTTTCGACTACTTGTCTTCGTTCTTGGCAAACCCTGTCTAGGCCAGCAACGTCGCCGGATCTTTCGGCAGTTGAGAATTTTTGTTGGAGCCCTAAACCAACTCATTTGACGATCTAACGCGCCAGTTGGCCAGAATTTGGCACGGTACCCCTCAGGAAGACATCCGGCAAATCTGTCAATCAATGGCAAGCGTAATAACTGCTTCCGTAAAGGCCAGAGATGGCGCAATGCGATATTCACTTGCTCAGTTTTAATCATTTTTTTTTTTGCTGTAGATGTACATCACATATGTAAATTAAGGTCTTTATAAATTTTGTAACTAATAGAAGAATGCGATGGGTTACAGTTATGAAATTAGACAGTTTTAGATGTAGACATAGCTCAGACAATAAAACTGAGACAGACAAGGGCACACACATGGATAATTTTACATATACAGTATAAGTAATGTTAGTAGCCTTTGACTACACAATTAATGAGTGGCAATTGGAGTCAGCCATTTCTAACAAATATGTGGGAGAACCCGCAAATACGCTAATGCTTCTGTATATAAGGTGATACCTTGATGATGTTATAAACTTTCTGGGATGATGGAAATGGTAAATGTATCAATTTGAGGTAAGGGCCTCCGATTCGAAAACGACCGAGTAAAAATGTTGAAAACGAAAATCATTCTCATACTTCTGACAGTGGAATACATGTACCGATATTGTTGTTGCTAAGACTGTAGGTTAATCAACTTCCTGAGGTGGTAATATTAACTACAACAAGGAAAAAAGTCTGGAAAACGTGGGTTCTAAAACACATACCTTAAGAGCTATGAGCACTTTTTCATCTTCGATATTGTGATACAAGTCTCTTCTACTGCAGGCTCTTTGATCTCCATGTTCTTGGAGGAGGTAGTACAGACCGAAACCATAAAAAAAAATTCCAGTAACTATCGGGTGTAAAATGCATACTTGAGAGCTATGGGCAGTTGTTCGGTAGAAAAGATGTGTTGCACAGTAGCTAGGTCAGAGATATGAGAACGATTTGCGCCTATGACTGTCGACTCGGTCGTTTCCGGACCAGGGTCGCTTACCTCAAATGGATACATGTATCCTTCTTCATTAACCCAAAAAGTTTGTAACATCACAGAATCACACTGTTTGTGGATTTACGGGCTACTCCCAAGTATTTCTTAGAAATGACTGACTCCAGTTATTACTCATAAACTGTGTAGTCAAAGGCTAGTTACATTTGTATTTTTAGTAAAGTTCACATATTTTCATTCCTCTATATTTTCAGTGTTAACACTAGACTGATAAGGTACAGCTGGTTATAACTACAGGTTAACACCTAGGGCCATATGCTGCCCAGGCGCTCGCACCACGAAAATGTAAAATAATTAAATTTCTTCGTTTTAATACTGTGGTGTATAAGTTCGTAAAAGACATACACATTATTACTTTGTATGGACTTATTTTGCTGAATGGTTTGGTGAACAGCTGGTATGAATTAAGTCAACATGAACGTCTCAAACCTCGCGATCCATCGCGTCAAATTCTCAGTGGTGCCTGATCATACACATGGCACCATAATTGTCTTTTACTTCCTGTCACAAGAATCGGATTCTTGAGATCTTTATGCAGGAGAACCCTTATCGAATAACTTTACTCGACAGTGAAAAATTATGGGAACACATTGTATTTCATCGTTATAAATATTCTAGCATACAGCCATTAATATTAGGAACCTACTCCACAGCAACGTGTTTCGGGAGTCAGGCTCCCATCATCCGGCTACCGAAGTTAATCCTACACAAAATGCACTTCGAAAGCTCTCAGGGTAAAATTATAAAAACAAATAAAAGTATTCTGACATGAGGTCCTAGTCTTACTTTAAAAACAGTAGCACCAGATTCCCCAATCCGCTTATCCATGTTACCGCACATTTTCTAAAGTCGGTAATACTGTAAACGTCGGTCACAAGTTCCTCAAGCAGGTCGAATTTCTTTCCTTTCTTATCCATCAATATCACCTCTAAGTCCTCTTCCATTCCTTTCAGGGTTTGATTAGTCTCACATACACTACGTGATCAAAAGTATCTGGACACACCAAAAACATACGATTTTATTAGCAGGTGCATTGTGCTGCCACCTACCACCAGGTACTCTATGTCAGCGACCTCAGTAGTCATTAGACATCGTGAGAGAGCAGAATAGGGCGCTCCGCGCAACTCATGGACTTCGAACGTGGTCAGGTGAATGGGTGTCGCTTTTGTCATACGTTTGCATGCGAGATTTCCACACTCTTAAACATCCCCAGGTCCATTATTTCCGATGTGATAGTGCAGTGGAAACATGAAGGGACACATACAGCACACAAAAGCGTACTGTCCGATCTCGACTGTTGACTGACAGAGACCGCCGACAGTTGAAGATGGTCGTAGAGTGTAATAGGCAGACATCTATGCAGACCATCACACAGTAATTCCAAAATTCATCAGGATCCACTGCAAGTACTATGACAGTTAGGCGGAGTTAGGCGGGAGGTGAGAAAACTTGGATTTCATGGTCGAGCGGCTGCTCATAAGCCACACATCACTCCGGTAAATGACAAACGACGCCTAGCTTGGTGTAAGGAGCGTAAACAATGGACGATTGAACAGTGGAAAAACGTTGTGTGGAGTGACGAATCATGGTACACAATATGACGATCCGATGGCAGGGTGTGGGTACGGCAAACGCCCTGTGAACGTCAGCTGCCAGCGTGTATAGTGCCAACAGTAAAATTCGGAGGCGGTGGTGTTGTGGTGTGGTCGTGTTTATCATGGAGGGGGCTTGCACCCCTTGTTGTTTTGCTTGGCACTATCACAGCACAGGCCTACAGTGATGTTTTAAGCACCTTCTTGTTTCCCACTGTTGAAGAGCAGTTCGAGGATGGTGATTGCATCTTTCAACACGATCGAGCACCTGTTCACAATACACGGCCTGTGGCGGAATGGTTACACAATAACATCCCTAAAATGGACTGGCCTGCACAGAGCCCTGACCTGAATCCTATAGAACGCCTTTGGGATGTTTTATAATGCCGACTTCATGTCAGACCTCACCGGCCGACATAGATACCTCTCCTCAGTGCAGCACTCCGTGAAGAATGGGCTGCCATTCCTTAAGAAACCTTCCTGCACCTGATTGAATGTATGCCTACGAGAGTGGAAACTGTCATCAAGGGTCCATATTGAATTCCAGCATTACCGATGGAGGTCTCCACGAACTTGTAAGTCATTTTCAGCCAGGTGTCCGGATGTTTTGGATCACATAGTGTATATGTTTGACAACTTCTTCAATGTTTTTTTAGACTTTTTTAGGTTGACGTCAGTATGGTATATGTGAACAATTAGGCAGAATAACAGTTTGTACGGTGCCTCTCCATGTCATTTGTAACGTTTTTCTCAAGTTACGGAATGGCTGATGGCTCAGTGCAGTATGTCGGATCCGTACATAGGTTTACGAACTAGTGCTGCACGGAGAGGCAGGTGATATGTCCGGTGCCTTACGGAAGCAACGATTTGGAGGATGTGCGGTAACGTGGATAAACGGATTAGAGAATCTGGTGCTACCATTTTTAAAGCAAGACCAGGACTTCATGTCCGAATAATTCTGTTTGTTTTGATATTTTGACCCTGAGTGCTTTTGAAGTATATTTTATGTAAGATTATGTTAGTAAACCAGATGTTGAGAGCTTGACTCTCGAAACGGGTTGCTGTGGATAATGTTCGTAATATTAGTGGCTGTATGCTAAAATATTTACAACTATTGTCTCAACAAACGCCACCTCCGGTCTTTAAGATGAACAATATTAGAAAGTTGTATTTGAATTTGACAAAAGTAAAAAATTTCTTGACTGTTACATTCCTTTTGTTATCTTGTATTTTGCTAACAACGTGTTTGCTTATAGTTACAATTTGAAATATCTGGATTTCAACTTTCCATTCTTTGTTTTAAAAAATACATCTTTCTTCATAGCGACGTTAATGAACACAGTTCTATACTTTCAGTATTTAATTTTTGTTCATATTTTTTGATATCAAAAATTCTGTAAATCATAAATTTACAGCATATTTGTTACAGAATGAAATAATAATTATGTATTATATATAATTAAGATTGTAAAATTTTTCTGGAATTCACTGTTTTCGTTTTTTGGTTACTACAGAATGTCTCCTGTTAGGGTCTGTACCACAGGTTCAGCGCAGGGTTCTATAGATACTAAATAGAGCCATGTTAATACCTCCTTATAAATTATTGCATTTTCTGCTATAATTCCGAGGTATAGAAGGCTAATCCATTAATAAGAAACTTTTTGAAAACTCCGTAATGGCATAGATTTCGTCGGGGACTCCGTCGTGTCCGGGAAACTTGTTACATTCTACGAACAAGAGCCATTCCACTAAACAACTAAACATTCAGCGACATACAATTCAGTGTGTGTGTGAAACGTGTAGGCCTATTGTTGTAAATATTTTCACTTCCCTTTTTTTTTAACGAACCTGAACGTCAAATTTATCTTCAGATGTTCCTTGCATCAGCCAGTTCATAATCCCAGATGTCCGGGATCATTGGCGCTACACAAACTTACTAAAAGTTCAGTGGGCTGCCAGATATCGGTGTGAGCACAGTCGGCCAGAACAGGAGAACCATTCAGGAAGCGCAGTCAGTGGAACACGTGACGCAGCTATATTGAGAATGCTGAGAGAAACGGGAACTGATGAAGCCGTGCTCCTGGACGCGAGGCGGTGGTGGCGGCGCTGGCGCATTGATCGGTGTCTGCAGCACGCCACCTGCTTCTCCCCACGTGCGGCCGGCGCCTTCGTCTGGTCACCATGCTACCAAGACGCTAGACCGCGCTCACCTGTGCATCTCCGCAAATGGTGATTACAACTTGCTGGTGAACGGAGACATACCTCGTCCTTGCAACAAATGCTGATCATTTAGTTATTTCGTCCATAAAGGACGGCATAACGAGAATTGCGACTGATGGTTAAATATAAACAAAATAGTTTTCTGTGCCAGTCACTTTGTTTTAGAATCAACACTCGTTTATATGGTCTACATCGTTATCTTCAGGTGCAGAATTACGTACTTACTTTCTTAATATTGAAGGAGGTCAGAGACGCATTTTCACATCAGCAAGCCAATTGTTAAACAGATTGTTTCATCTTTTGAGCAAAAGTAGAACCAAAAAGTTTCTACATACAATAAATAGCAGTACGCAACATCTTTTTGGTTCTGCTTTACCTCAAAAGTAGAAACATAGCCTGTTTCGCACTTGGACTACAGCTGTGTAAAAGCATTGGTGCCCTGCACTAGCACCAAGTGTGTAGCTACGTAATTCTCTACCAGAAAATAACGATGGGAATCATCGACACACATAGTGCTATGATAAAGAAGTGACTAATGCGGAAAAATGTTTTACTTATATTTGTAAGCGTTGGTCATTTGTAGGCTTTACTGTACTTGGTACATTCTTTGAAAAAGTGCAATCATGAGTGTCCTCTCTCTCTCTCTCTCTCTCTCTCTCTCTCTCTCTCTCTCTCTCTCTCTCTCTCTCTCACTCACTCTCTCTCTCTCTCTCGTTTTTTTTTTTTTTTTTTTTTTTTTTGCCGACACCTGCAGTACGAAACATTACGACAAAACACGTCAGTTCTTTAATAGTGTCACAGAATTTTCATCTTAAAACTTTGACAGCAGTAGTAAAAAACTGTAAATATGAGCCAATTTTCCTCCACCAACAACAGAATGTATAAGGGGCAGTTCAAAATGGTTCTAATGGCTCTGACCACTATGGGACTTAACATCTGAGGTCATTAGTTCCCTAGTACTTAGAACTACTTAAACCTAACTAACCTAAGGACATCACACACATCCATGCCCGAGGCAGGATTCGAACCTGCGACCGTAGCGGTCGCGCGGTTCCGGACTGAAGTGCCTAGAACCGCTCGGCCACATCGGCCGGCTAAGGGGCAGTCAAATGAAACAAAGGAAGATGGAAAACAATAAGTAAACTGTTTACTGTTTCAAAAGTAATCGCCGTAACTGTTAATAAGTTTATTCCAATGTGAGACAAGATGATCAATGCCTTCATGGAAAAATGGTTTTCGGTTGCCTACGAAACCATGGTTGTTCTTTGCATGTGCCTCTTCGTCAGAAGCAAATCGACAGCCACGAATGTCTTTCTTCAGGCTTCCAAAAATATTGAAATCGAATGGGGAGAGACGAGGACTGTATAAGGTATACTTAAGGGCTTCCCAGCGAAACATCTGTCACTTAGTCGAAACGACAGGTACCCGAAAGTCAAGATGACCTTTTTCTTTGACTGAAAGGGCCGGCCTTTCATTGACTTTCTGGGAAAACGGCAACACAATTAACGAACATCAAGTCCAGACGCGCAGGAATGTTGACAGAAGGCATGATCGTGTTGCAGGGTAATCTCCGCCCCCATGTTACCAAGGCTATTTTGACGACGCGGCAAAAAGTTTCGCCGGGAAACTCTTCCACATCCTCCACACATCCCCGATCTCTCCCCATGCGATTTCCATATTTCTGGTGCCCTGAAGAAACACATTCGTGACCGTCGAGTTGCTTCACACGAAAATCATGGTTGCGCAGGCAACCACAAACATTTTTTCATGACGGCATTGACTGACTTGTTTCACGATGGTATAAATTTATCAACAGTTATGACGATTATTTTTGAAATAATAAACAGTTTACTTACTTTTCTCCCTCCTACATAGTTTTCACTTGACTGCCGCTTATAAGTTAGACGTGAGTGCCTTATTCATTGTACAACTCTCCGTGACTATGTTATAAATTTGTTACGTATGTTAAATGAAAGCATTAAAGTTATTAGCTCATCACCAGTATATGTATGTCTTACTTAATCTGTCACGTGACACGTTCCTTTCGTCCGTGCCTCGTGGCTTCCGTAGTGTCGTGCGAAACAACACTAGCGGCTTCGGCCAGAATTCACGAACTCTTGGCGGTGTGCGGCGCGTGAAACTAATTACGCAACGCGCTGTTCAGTGGATTTAATTGGAAACGTTTATTAGCGGAACTGGATTAATTTTCTGCACTGCTACACGTGTAAAATTAGTATAAATTAGGGTCGCCAGCCTCGCTTTGAGCCACGAGACAGGGTTAAACTTTTCATCACTCCGAAGTCAATAATTAAAAACCCTGCAGTAATACGAGGTGTGGCTAAAGTTGCAAAATATTTATTTCAAAAACGTACATAATTAGTTATTGTCACCCTCAATACCCTCCAATTCGCTGTCCCTACAACATTTCATGCGATTTTTCCATTAATGGAAACTGTGCTGGTTGTCTTCCTCTGTCCGCATCTCATGGTCGTGCGGTAGCGTTCTCGCTTCACGCGCCCGAGTTCCCGGGTTCGATTCCCGGCTGGGTAAGGGATTTTCTCTGCCTCGTGATGGCTGGGTGTTGTGTGTTGTCCTAAGGTTAGATAGGTTTAAGTAGTTCTACGTTCTAGGGGACTGATGACCATAGATTTAAAGTACCATAGTGCCCAGAGCCATATTCTTGTCTTCCTCTGTGAGCTCTTTCATGAAGCGTGTCGCATTTTCTTTCACTGCTTCAACGGACCGAAATATTCTCCCTTTTTCTTGCAGATTTAACCTTTGGGAATAGATGATAGGCACATGGCGCTAGGTCAGTGGAATCAGGTGGATGATCTAACAATAGGATGCTGTACTTTGCTAGAAACCTCTTAATAGACAATGTGGTATGAGGCAGTGAGTTTTCTTGATGCAAAGTTCGTGACAGGTTCTTCCACAATTCAGGTCTTTTGTTTCTTATTTTCACATAAAGTTGCGCAAGAACCTCAAGGTAGTAACGTTAATTAATAGTTTGATCTTCAGGAATCCAGTGAAAATACGCAATACCACGAATATCGAAAAATAAAACAATCATCATCACTTTGAACCTTGATTTGCTCTTTCGAGCTTTTTTCACTCTGGGTGAAGTTAGCCCCTTCCAGTACATGGACTGACGCTTAATTTCTGGATCATAAGTGAAAAGCCCGAGATTCGTTACGTATTACCACTTTTTGCTAGAAATTACAGTCAATTTCAGTGGTATTCAAAGTGTCGCTACAAACATTTTCAAGAGCTGCTTCTTGTTCGATCGTGAAAAATTTCAGCACTAATTTTGCACCCACTTTCCTCGAGTTACAGTGGTTACGTAAAATTTGTCTTACGCATTCTTCGTCAGTTACGACTGTTTCAGCAATTGATCGAATACTCAAGCGATGGTCATATCGAATCAGATTTCCTACTTTTTCGCTTTTTCATCCGTTTTTGATGTTGAAGGGCGTCCCACGCGTGTATCATCTTCAACATCTTCTCCGCCATATTGGATACGCTTGAACCATTCAGAAACTTAGAAACTCGCGTACGTGATAAACGGTATTTGCCATAGACTTATTTTAACTTAAGTATAGGATTCAGTAGCAGCTTTTTCCAAATTTCGTGACAAACTTCTCAAGAATTTGTTGCTCTATTACTATAAGTATAATTTTTGCGGCAGAACAAAGTAACAACTGTTACACAAACGAAGGCCACTGCCACACTGACTTGCCTACAGACATCAGAGATGCCTCATTCGACTGCGGAGGCTTCACACTTCACAGCTATTGGTCGCTCATCTTTGGCGCATACGTACTTACTCTGTGACAGTATCAATCCTGCTGCTTTATAGCCACACCTCGTATAACTACTTTTAGGAAAGATTCCGAGATCCGAACATTGGACTGGAATACCACCAGTAATTCATACACTGTCTCCAACTGTCGATAATCTCCACAAAGCAAAACAACAATACAGTTGAATGTCTATAACGGCAAATGCCTCACAAAATCTCCACACTCATATTTATCCAGTAACAAACTACATTTTTTGGCGTGAATCAATTTTAGCCAACTCTGTAAGTTTTATCCAGTACCACCTATAGCTAATAACTATACGCTCTGCTCTTGGACCTATTACCGAACAAGTCTACGCTCATTAAACAGCAACACACGACAAAAGTGCCCAAGTGAAATTCGACGCGCGTACTGGAACACAATTTCGCTTTATAGGCTTTATGTAGCGGAAAAATAACCTCATTGACCAAGTAAGATCACTAACTACAGGCATCCAGATGATAACCACTTTATAACGCAAAACTCCGGCCTAGAGGGCCCACGGCCCGCCACCTAAACACCACGGGAGTTGCCGGACAACTCATCACTTTGATGAGCTCCAGGCTACACCTCGTAATTATTTAACGTTCAGGCCTTCCAGCCAATGCAAATCAGAAATTTAAAGTAGGCACTCGCGCTCTGGTCAAGTGTCGGGAGTGGATGACCACCAGACCTCGTGGGAAATATCTAGTGCAGAGAGGAGTATACCTACAGCGCATGTGGTTATGCTGTCTGTCTTCGCAATAAATGTACGAGTGTCTGGTGGCTGATGATGTAGGAATGACGTAAAAGTGGCGATTTTGCATGGTGCAGGATACGAATTATATGTTTACTACACTGACACGGTACACGGTGATACATTGCTGGGTTGGAGATCGGTTTCATGCTCTAATATTCAATCCCCTGTCCTTAGTGGCAGAGCAGTGTAACTGAGTAAGAATCTTTCCATATTTGACGATCTGTGTGCCACTTTGCAAGGTTTAATTGTTGGTGCAATATGGTGATCAGTACAAAATACTTTTTGCAGCTGAAAGTTTCATCTGCAGAAAGAAAGAAAAAGGTAGACAGTGCTTCCACACCAGCGCGCCAGTAATTTGGTGGGTAAATCCCATAAGAACCAATCATAATGCTCCATTCATTCACAAGACATCCTGTGTGCCGGGACGTTGGAGCCTCCATGTAGCAGTGAGAACGTTTGCATTTTGAAGATGTTTGTTGAAAGCAGCACTTAACACATGATGGAAGGGGTGTCGCATTAGGACCATCAGCAGGAATGCATTCGGCGCTATTCTGTGCTATTTCGCTAAACAGGTACTGTTAGGACAAGTTTTACCATGCAAACAACCTGAGACATCACAAATGCTCCTACAAAAGCGACCATTAACTATTTCTGGGACACTATACAATTTCCGAGAGGTTGCCTTGGCTCTTATTTTACATAGCCATGTGACGTCAATATAGCATTGAGAATCTTTTTGATGGTGAGTCGCCACACGGACATTTTGCGGTGATGCGTGAGACACGTTGGGGAGGTAAGCAAGCGTGCTTGGCTAGATGCACCTCATATGTCCTGTTAGGATCACTAGGGAAAAAGCAGTTGATGTTATTCTGGAACAGATTTTCTATAGTACTATTTGTGATGTCAGTATCCACAGGCATCGCGCCAGCAATGGTAAACACACATGGCCAGAGGCGTATCACGTATGGGACCAGCGAGAGCATGCCTTGAAGTTCTGTAGGGGGGAGGGGGGGGGGGAGGCAGTTCGCTGATATGTCGCGTTTTTTACATGCACTGAGTGTTTGTGCATGGCATTATTTTCGGCTGTTTAAGCGTTGTGAGCGTGTTGGCAGAGCGTTATATCTGCTTTATTTCAGTAATTTACGTTTTGTTGTCATGTCTGTCGCATTATTTTGTGAACAAGTCTGGGTGCTGTGCAATGCATGATTTCGACAGTTGACGATTAGCAAGTGTGTTTGCAGAGCCTTTTACATGAATTATTTTGACAATTTACAATTTACGAGTTGTTTGCGTCTCCACACCAGTGTACTGCATAATTTCGGTGATTTACGAGTCGTTTGCAGGTGAAATCTATCCCTAAATAAATTGTATTTCTTTATTTCGACATTTTATAATTAGTGAGCATGTCTGCACATCAGTGAACTGCATTATTTTGGTGATTTACGATTTGTTTGCGTGTCTGCACATCAGTGTACTGCATTATTTACGAGTAGTTTGCAGGTATGCGGACTACTTACTGTGACCCTAAGCACGTCGGGGCAAGTGTTTTGTATGAGTGTAATAAATAAACTATATGTGAAAATCGTCCCTAAATAAAGTGTTCCAAAAGTAAAGTAACTCCTTCCTCTCTCCAGTAGCGCAGAACAGACTGAGTCCTTTTCTTGACATTTTTTCCTCTCCAGACCGCCACATTGGATTATGTCACAGGAGGGATAACAGCGCCCTCTGGTGGCGGTACTGTGTACTAGGTCAGTTGGACTCCAGACCTCATGATGAACACTCTGGATGGAGGTGTTTAAATAAAGACATACATCCATCCTACCCAGCATAGGTTGAGTCTTTTCCTGCCAATTCCTAAGAAAAGTGGCTGTCGGATGACTTAGGTTATTGGAGGTAGCCCAAGTGACCTATTTTCCCGCCATTTTCTTGTGTTAGTAGAGGTAGCCGTGATGTGTTCCATTGTCCTGATGGAATTTTAACTTCTCGTCAGTTTCTGGGGACGGGAGGGGAGGGGGGAGAGGAGGGTGTTAGGTTAGTGGAGGTAGCTCAATTGACCTATCCTCCCACCAAAATTTGAACTTCCCACCATGACATCATTGCGATGTTGCTATATCTATCGCTGCCACCTTGGATTCGCCAGCTTGAATAAATTTGGCAACAATGGAGATTGGGGCCACTCCTGCTATGTTCTACTACTCCACACTGTCTTAACAGGTCCTGCAAAATTGTGCATGTGTACATATCAAACGTCCGCTGCTCGTGGTCTCACGGTAGCGTTCTCGCTTCCCGAGCACGGGGTCCCAGGTTCGATTCCCAGCGGGTCAGGGATTTTTCCTGCCTCGAGATGACTGGGTGTTGTGTCGTCTTCATCATCATCATTCATCCCCATTACGGTCGGAGGAAGACAATGGCAAACCACCTCCACTAGGACCTTGCCTAGTACGGCGGTGCAGGTCTTCCGCTTCGTTCCCCTACGCTCCATCACGGAGTATGGGACTTGATCATCATCACATATCAAACATCAGTGTACCAAACAACACTCCCGTTCTAGCTATGAAAAAAGAAAACTAAAGACAAAAAGAGTAGGATACTGCAGTACTGAGTATGTACTTCGAATGTGGTGCAATTGAAAATTTTCTTGTCTGTTAACTTTGACAGTGATAGGGGACTGAGATCCACCTATGCTTATTTTCAAGCATTTAATGGAGCCCCTGTTGTTAGGCACTCAAATCCACAACTGCTGTGGACATACTTACCTGATGTAGCATTGCCTACCGCCCGGATAGCGACGAGCGTTAACGCGCCACTTCCTGGATTTGGGGAGGTGCACTGGCCCCAAATCGAATCCTCTTAGTGGGTTAACTCTGAGGGCCAGTGTGCCGGCCAGCCTGCATGTGGCTTTCAGTTGGTTTGCCACATCAGGCTAGGTGATTACTGGGCTGAATCCCACATCCCACCTCAGTTATACGATTCGTAAACATTTGGTAAACGTTTGCACACTTTCACACGGGATAACACTATAAGCAGACTGGTGGGGTACACAAATTCTGTACTGGGAAGGAACGGGTGGTCAGCGGAAGGGTATCTGGTCACCCTTTATCACTAACATTGCCAAATCCAGTTATTAACATGGCGACTCCGTCAAAATACAGGGTAAGACCAGGAAACAGAAGAAGAAGGAAAAGAGTTGATTTCGTTTCGTCTAGGGCTTCATTTGGCGTCTAAGGTGATATTGAGCTTTGAGTCAGGAACAAAACTTTATGGAATGAACCTTTCACTCTGCTGCAGAGTGTGCATTGTTTTGAAACATCCTAGTAGATTGAAACTGTGCACAGGTCTGGGACTCAAACCCAGAAGCTTGCCTTCCACGGGGGGTGTTCTTACTGACACGACTCATACCCACTATACGTAGGTTAACACACAGCTCCTTATCCTCAGATATTCAGTTCATCCTTCTCACATTTGTATGCACTGAAAATAACATTGAATGCGTGCTAATAGATCCTTTTATACTATTTTGTTGTATATGATCATACGAGATATGAAGTAAGGCATTGACATTTTTCACACCAATAATGCAGTGACGGGACATGTATACATAGTGAATCTTACACAGAAAAAGAAAAAACATAACATTTACAGATTTCATGGATGCATGTAACAAGGAGAATTGCATCGTAATTCAGAGTAACACGAGCAGTGCATTATCGTATGAATCGTAATCATTTATCTTCTGTTTGGAGTAACAATTTATACAGCAGAATAACAGACACACTTACCTTACTACGTTCTATTCATTCCACAGTGAATACTTGATAAAACTTATCACACGGGAAAAAATACACACTGATTCTCTTATTCGCTTTTGTTAAGTTGTGCGCCACTATTAAGGGGTTTGCCATCTATTTATTTTAATGTTCTATAATTATAAATGTAACATTTTATGCATTTAGTTTAACAGTTAATTTCCTTGATGATTGTAAATTCTTTGCTGTTTATGTTTGTGCCATTTTGCTCATCATTTTTGTCAATAATGCTAGATGATAGGCTAATAACCTAAAACATGGGATAGAAAAAAAGGATAATTCGAGGGTGTGCTGATATGTAATGTCTCCGAAATTATTACGTGAAAACTTTTTAGCTTTTTAAATAAATTAAATGTTATTAACATTTAACATCTTTATTCCCCATGTCTACATATTTTCAGCCCACTGCCGTTAGCAGATTCCGAATTGTAGCTATGTAGTTGAGTGAGAGAAAGCGTTTTATAATCGAATTTAGAATAGGAAAATTTCGTCCACACATGGAGCAGCCACTCCTTTCAGCATGACAATCCCAGACCCATCCGATTTTCATCTGTTTCCGAAAGTTAAAGAACGCCTTCGAGGACTTCGCTTTGATAGTGATGTAGCGGAGCAGGCAGAAATGAGATTGTGTCTCCACCAACAAATTCATACATACCACGTTGACGATATCAACAAATATGTCTCTCGCTGGGAGAAATGTGTGCGTCGCCAGGGTGATTATGTTGCGAAATAAATATGTAGACGTCAAGACTAAAGATGCAGAATGTTAAGTTCGTTCTGTTTAAAAAGCTTTAAGACTTTTCGCATACAAAATACGGAGGTATTACTTTTCAGCACGCGTAACTGGGACGCTATTCAGTATGCACTTCGATTTGAAGCCGCTAGTGAGGAACGGTGTGCCTTCTGGAAATCTATAACTACTGAATCAGTCTGAGATCTCCCGTCGATAGCACTCCGTAACTTCGCAAAAAGAAAGAGCCTGTTAACGTTTCAAAATAACGACATTTCCTGAATACGTGTCGACGACTTGTGAATAGATTGTCTTTTTAGAGGTAACTGATAATGTTCAACGCAGTTCATGTTCCAAAATCCCACTAAAAATCGACTTAGTGATATCGGCCTGTATTTTAGTGGATTACTCCTACTTCCTTTCTAGAATATTGGCGTGACCTGTGAAACTTTCCAGTCTTTGAGTACAACATTTCGTTGGGCGAGGAAATAATTGGTATACAGTGTAGACCGGAAGACTTGCCTTTATTAAATGATTTGCGTCTGATTTATTTCTACTCATTTTCTCATGTTAAGATATGAGATTCATAACCGTATCTCCCTCCCTTTGGTGATCGTTGGGTGAGGGAGCCGGAGGGTGGGGGGGGGGGGGGGGGTGGCGAGTGGCGAGGGGGATGGAGAGATTGCACATGCGTTGCTCTGCAATTACCAAGGTATACAAAATTTTAGCATACTTCCTGAAAGTAAATTAGATACATCGGATGCCAATTATAGTTTTATAGGTGCAAAATAAACTGGGGAAACTACCAACTGAAGACTCAATCAACAATCAAACTGCAAACAAAAAATATAATACACAGAAACCTTTAACCTGCGGCAGAGTCGTCTGCAGTACCTACGCTCTTCAGAACGTACGCACATCTGTCGAGAGGTGGAAACACGTAATGCACGCAGGAACAATTTGGTGGTCCAGGTGTTTTGATTTGGAGAGACAGAATGTTGCATGGATACACTGACCTCCAAATGTTTTAATATGGTCCACTCCTTGGTCAACGTTATTGTGACACTGTACTCCTTCCCCATGTGCGTCTTTTCAGAGGCGCATTCGGCCCCGACGTCATTTTTATGGATGACAAAAGGCGGCCGCATGGAACTGCACAGGCGGGGCAGCTCTTGGAACGAGAGTATAGTCGTCGAAGGGCCATGCCTGCCTGTTCCTCCGACTTAAATCCCGTCGAGCTCGTGTGGATGCGCTGGGGAGTCGTACTGCACTCCGTCCACATGTACAAATGATCGTCCACCAGTGGCCAAACACACTGGTGGACGAATGGAACGCCGTTACCACACCAACTCCTTACCAACCTTGGGGCTAGCAGGCGAGCAGGTTGCAGTGCATGTATTTTTGACCGTGGTGATCTCACTTCCTATTACGAAATATCTCCTGCCCTCTATAATGTCCAAGAGACCATCATAAATCGCGATGACTTCAGTGTAATTATTGCTTTTGAATGAAAGTATCATTTCTGTTCGTCTCACAGCGTATTTCTTTCACTTACCTTCTGTACTGTGCTCTACTATACTGTAACAGAATTTTTCCATGTATGGTCCGAATTTCATCGTCCTATGTTACTTGGCAGTGACACACCATGCGAAAATTACTGTCATCCTTTAAATTTTGCACACCAAGAGCAAGACAGAAAAACGAATAGCCAGGGGTGTTCCACCTCGGGGCATGGCCTTCATGATACACAAGAACATAATCCATTCAATCAGAGAAGTCACCGCCATAAACAGCAGGCTAATAACGATGTGAATACAGTGCGCAAACAAGAAATATACCATGATCAATGTACACGCCCAACGAATGGGGATAGCAAAAAATATCCCAAATCAACAGAGAAATTCTGGACAACGTTAGAGACAGTGATGGCCAAGATCCCCAAAGATGACATAAGAATTTTGCTTTGTGATTTTAAAACACAAATCGGCAGAGAAAAAAGTCACCAGGGAGCTGTGGGAAAGTTTTCCGTGCACAAATATACAACAGAACAATCTGAAGTTTATGTCAACGTCCCTCACCAAATCCCCACTAAAAAAGAAAACATGGAGGTCACCTAAACAGCGAATGGGAGAATTCCAAATAGATCATGCAGCGATTTCCTGCTCAAAAGAGGCCATCGCACACATCCGTGTCCGAGGCAGGATTCGAACCTGCGACCGTAGCGGTCGCGCCGTTCCAGACTGTAGCGCCTAGAACCGCTCGGCCACCCCGGCCGGCGACTTTTCAGTCACTGTGATTTATAATAGATAGGGGCCTACATGATTTCTTGCTCACCACCAACCACACATCCGTGTCCGAGGCAGGATTCGAACCTGCGACCGTAGCGGTCGCGCGGTTCCAGACTGTAGCGCCTAGAACCGCTCGGCCACCCCGGCCGGCGACTTTTCAGTCACTGTGATTTATAATAGATAGGGGCCTACATGATTTCTTGCTCACCGCCAACCACCACACATTTGACATTTAATTTTGTACCTGACAGTGGTGTAACAACTGAAAATCGGTTTGCAAACAATAAATATTGTAGAATTTACACCAGTGCGGTGTGTTTCTTCATTCATAATACAGGGTCTATTTAAATGTGTGTGTGTGTGTGTGGAGTTTAAGTGTGCTCAGTGCCAAGATTATCAACACCCACCGACATAAATGAAGTAGTGGATAACTTTGGAAGCTCCATAAAGTTGTTCGCATATGACATGATTCTCCATACGAAGGTAGCAATGTCAGCAGTCCAGTGAATTGCAGGAAGACCTGCAGGGGTCGATGACTGGCGCAGCGACAGGCAGTTGAATCTGAACGTTACGTAGCGTGCATAAATAGGTGTAGAAAACCACCAGTGTATGATTACTCTGTTGGCGATAAATCACTGGAACAGTATAAAACGTAAGATGCCTAGGAGTAAATGTACAGAGCAACACGAAGTTGAATAACCTCATAAAACTAATTGTAGGAAAATCAGATGCCAGACTGAGAGTCACTGGAAAAGTATTAAGGAAATGTAAGTCACCCACGAAAGACGTAGCTAACAAAAGCACTTCTACGACTGATTCCTGTTAGTACATATTTTCCGGGACCCTTACCAGTCTGGATTAATAGAAGAAATAGACAAGATTCAACGAAGATCGACACGTCTCGTCAAGGAATCATTTAGTCGGAGCGTGATCGTTACGGAGATGTTCAAGAAACTCCACTGGCAGACGCTACAAGAGTGGTGTTGTACAACAAAGAGAGGTTCGCTATTGAAATTTCGAGAGAATACGTTCCGGCACGAGTCAGGCCACGTACCACTTCCTCCAGTTAACATGTTGCGTAATGACCGAAACGAGAAAATTCGAGAAATTAAAGCTTATGCATATGTTTACCGATACTCATTCATCCCCTGCACCATTCATAAATGAATAGGGAAGCGAGAAGATAGTGCTACCAGTAATACCGTTTCGCCACAATAAATTGACGATTGCGCTAGTGCTGCCAGAAGCATAGAAGATCGGCACCATTTGAAGCATATTCATTTTTCTCCGCACGCTGCCAACGTCAAGCTGCCCCTAGGCACGAATTATTACGAAAGGCTGTTTACTACTAAGTAAGTTCTGGCTCTGAGCACTATGGGACTTAACATCTATGGTCATCAGTCCCCTAGAACTTAGAACTACTTAAACCTAACTAACCTAAGGACATCACACAACACCCAGCCATCACGAGGCAGAGAAAATCCTTGACCCCGCCAGGAATCGAAACCGGGAACCCGGGCGTGAGAAGCGAGAACGCTACCGCACGACCACGAGATGCGGGCAGTGTTCTGTAAGCGTTTGCTAAGGTGTTTAGATTAGAACAAAATGTTACGCAAGTTTACTTGTTCATGTCACTTGGGTAAGTTTATGTCAGAAACTTTCTGCAAGTACTTGCTGTAGAAGTGCAGTTATTCTTAAAAAACCAAAGCAGTGTTCACTGTTGTTTCATTATTATTAATGAATAAAAATCGTGACGAAATACAAAATAAAAAATGTTAGAAGATGTTACCAAGAAATACTATTCAATTTTCACTCAGATTAAAAACTTTGAGTGCCGGTATGTCATATGGAAATTTCGAACATCTCTTGTCTACTGTACAATCTAATATTCGCTAACAGGAAACAAAAGTTCGGCGTGGTATCTCACCAAGAGACTGCCTTTTAATTACGGTCCGACTTTTGAAATCTGTACTTACTACTTTTATCACAAATGAAATGCGTTTATGTTTACAGTAACATTTAAAAAAGTCAGCTAAAATTTAAAGACGTCTATACTGTCATTCTGCTTTCCCTTCTGGTGAAACAAATTGTTTGATAAACTCATTTCCCACTTTCTTGACTGGTGGTGCCAATTACAGGGTGTTACAAAAAGGTACGGCCAAACTTTCAGGAAACTTTCCTCACACACAAAGAAAGAAAATATGTTATGTGGACATGTGTCCAGAAACGCTTATTTTCCATGTTAGAGCTCATTTTATTACTTCTCTTCAAATCACATTAATCATGGAATGGAAACACCCAGCAACAGAGCGTACCAGCGTGACTTCAAACACTTTGTTACAGGAAATGTTCGAACTGTCCTCCGCTAGCGAGGATACATGCATCCACCCTCCGTCGCATGGAATCCCTGATGCGCAGATGCAGCCCTGGAGAATGGCGCATTGTATCACAGCCGTCCACAATACGAGCACGAAGAGTCTCTACATTTGGTACCGGGGTTGCGTAGACCAGAGCTTTCAAATGCCCCCATAAATGAAAGTCAAGAGGGTTGAGGTCAGGAGAGCGTGGAGGCCACGGAATCGGTCCGCCGCTACCAACCCATCTGTAACCGAATCTGTTGTTGAGAAGCGTATGAACACTTCGACTGAAATGTGCAGGAGCTCCATCGTGCATAAACCACACGTTGTGTCGTACTTGTAAAGGCAGATGTTCTAGCAGCACAGGTAGAGTATCCCGTATGAAATCATGATAACGTGCTCCATTGAGCGTAGGTGGAAGAACATGGGGCCCAATCAAGACATCACCAACAATGCCTGCCCAAACGTTCACAGAAAATATGTGTTGATAACGATTGCACAATTGCGTGCGGATTCTCGTCAGCCCACACATGTTGATTGTGAAAATTTACAATTTGATCACCTTGGAATGAAGCCTCATCCGTAAAGAGAACATTTGCACTGAAATCAGGATTGATACATTGTTGGATGAACCATTCGCAGAAGTGTACCTGTGGAGGCCAATCAGCTGCTGATAGTGCCTGCACACGCTGTACAGGGTACGGAAACAACTGGTTCTCCCGTAGCACTCACCATACAGTGACAAAGTCAACGTTACCTTGTACAGCAGCAACTTCTCTGACGCTGACATTAGGGTTATCGTCAACTGCACGAAGAATTGCCTCGTCCATTGCAGGTGTCCTCGTCGTTCTAGGTCTTCCTCAGTCGCGAGTCACAGGCTGGAATGTTCCGTGCTCCCTAAGACACCGATCAATTGCTTCGAACGTCTTCCTGTCGGGACACCTTCGTTCTGGAAATCTGTCTCGATACAAACGTACCGCACCACGGCCATTGCCCTGTGCTAATCCATACATCAAATGGGCATCTGCCAACTCCGCATTTGTAAACATTGCACTGACTGCAAAACCACGTTCGTGATGAACACTCACCTGTTGATGCTAATTACTGATGTGCTTGATGCTAGTACTGTAGAGCATTAAGTCGCATGTCAACACAAGCACCGATGTCAACATTACCTTCCTTCAATTGGGCCAGCCGGCCGCGGTGGCCGTGCGGTTCTGGCGCTGCAGTCCGAAACCGCGAGGCTGCTACGGTCGCAGGTTCGAATCCTGCCTCGGACATGAGTGTGTGTGGTGTCCTTAGGTTAGTTAGGTTTAAGTAGTTCTAAGTTCTAGGGGACTTATGACCTAAGATGTTGAGTCCCATAGTGCTCAGAGCCATTTGAACCATTTTTCAGTTGGGCCAACTGGCGGTGAATCGAGGAAGTACAGTACATACTGACGAAACTAAAATGAGCTCTAACATGGAAATTAAGCGTTTCCGGACACATGTCCACATAACATCTTTTCTTTATTTCTGTGTGAGGAATGTTTCCTGCAAGTTTGGCCGTACCTTCTTGTAACACCCTGTATAAATCTTTAGGGGTTCCACTGGTACGTTTCTTTCTGCCCATCTGTCTTTGTGCCGTTCTCATTTTCGACACTGACTTTTTCGCATCGCTACTGAACACAGGCCACTTCTGTAAGCTTGAGAAAAACTTCCACAAAATGACAAATTCGGCAAGTACTTGCTGCAAATTGAAAGAAACTACAACCAGTTTTCAGCCTGCACAGGGGTGTGTGCTGGTTTGAAACTTCCTGACAAGTTGTAACTGTGTGCCAGACCGAGACTCGAACCTGGGAACCCGGTCGGACACACAGTTTTTGTTTATCAGGAAGTTTCATGCAAGAAGCTGTTTTCACTAACTAGCTAATTTCTTGAAGATGACGAAAGTACCGGACGTCGGCTGAAGGTGTTTGCAAATATGGTGTGGTTTCTAGGGGAAGATGGGGAAATTAAACGCATGTGGGTAATCCCACGCAGGCTGATTAATGCAATTTGCTACACCCTGCCGGCAGGAGTAACAACTACTGCGCAGCTCACGCCAGCCATTTTCCAGTGGCATTGTTGGAGCAGTGAAGTATTGTTTATTTTCGGCGTGTCTCATGTAATTTTGGTCAGCTGTGTTTTTCATGGTAAGTGCTACTGTAAGTTGCTTTAATGTAATTCTTTCGTTTCAACTATTAACCCTAGATGAAACCTTAAATATAATTGTAGATTTGTCCCGCTATTTGAATTAGGTGCTGAGTTATGCTTACATTAGTCATCGAACTTATGGTGGGGTAATGCCACGCAGGTGTTGAAGTGCGTGGGATTCCCCCTCGCAGGTTATATTTTCAATACTAACGAGGTTTTATCTTTTAAATTTCAGATGGGTAGATATTATAAAAGAAAAACCCAGGAAGCAAAATGGACACAAGAAGAACTTTGTAAGGCTCTAGATGCCATCAAATCTGGAAGAAAAATAAGAGAAATATCAAGAGCTTTCGGAATTCATGAAGCTACTCTGAAAACGAGAATGAAGGCTAAAAATACTGAGGGTGCAAAACTTGGAAGAAACTCATTTTCGACAGAACAGGAAAATGAGACTGGGGATCATGTTATTACAATGGCCAAGCTGTTCTATGGCATTACATGCATCCAGTTGCGGAAGATTGCATTTGAGTATGCAGAGGCTCCTCCCCTCATGAACCATGGACCTTGCCGTTCGTGGGGAGGCTTGCGTGCCTCAGCGATACAGATAGCCGTACCGTAGGTGCAACCGCAACAGAGGGGTATCTGTTGAGAGGCCAGACAAACGTGTGGTTCCTGAAGAGGGGCAGCAGCCTTTTCAATAGTTGCAAGGGCAACAGTCTGGATGATTGACTGACCTGCCCTTGTAACAATAACCAAAACGGCCTTGCTGTGCTGGTACTGCGAACGGCTGAAAGCAAGGGGAAACTATGGCCGTAATTTTTCCCGAGGGCATGCAGCTTTACTGTATGATTAAATGATGATGGCGTCCTCTTGGGTAAAATATTCCGGAGGTAAAATAGTCCCCCATTCGGATCTCCGGGCGGGGACTACTCAAGAGGATGTCGTTATCAGGAGAAAGAAAACAGGCGTTCTACGGATTGGAGCGTGGAATGTCAGATCACTCAATCGGGCAGGTAGATTAGAAAATTTAAAAAGGGAAATGGATAGGTTAACGTTAGATATAGTGGGAATTAGTGAAGTTCGGTGGCAGGAGGAACAAGATCTCTGGTCAGGTGACTACAGGGTTATAAACACAAAATCAAATAGGGGTAATGCAGGAGTAGGTTTAATAATGAATAGGAAAATAGGAATGCGGGTAAGCTACTACGATCAGCACAGTGAACGCATTATTGTGGCCAAGACAGATACGTACGAAGCCGACACCTACAACAGTAGTACAAGTTTATATGTCAACTAGCTCTGCAGATGACGAAGAAATTGAAGAAATGTATGATCAAATAAAAGAAATTATTCAGATAGTGAAGGGTGACGAAAATTTAATAGTCATGGGTGACTGGAAATCGGTAGTAGGAAAAGAGAGAGAAGGAAACGTAGTAGGTGAATATGGATTGCGGGGTGGAAATGAAAGAGGAAGCCGCCTGGTAGAATTTTGCACATAGCACAACTTAATCATAGCTAACACTTAGTTTAAGAATCATGAAAGAAGGTTGTATACATGGAAGACCCCTGGAGATACTAAAAGGTATCAGATAGATTATATAATGGTAAGACAGAGATTTAGGAACCAGGTTTTAAATTGTAAGACATTTCCAGGGGTAGATGTGGACTCTGACCACAATCTATTGGTTATGACCTGTAGATTAAAACTGAAGAAACTGCAAAAAGGTGGGAATTTAAGGAGATGGGACCTGAATAAACTGAAAGAACAAGAGGTTGTACAGAGTTCTACATCTACTACATCTACATCCATACTCCGCAAGCCACCTGACGGTGTGTGGCGGAGGGTACTTTGAGTACCTCTATCGGTTCTCCCTTCTATTTCACTCTCGTTTCAGGGACAGCATAAGGGAACAATTGACAGTAATGGGGGAGAGAAATACAGTAGAAGAAGAATGGGTAGCTTTGAGGGATGAAGTAGTGAATGCAGCGGAGGATCAAGTAGGTAAAAAGACGAGGGCTAGTAGAAATCCTTGGGTAACAGAAGAAATACTGAATTTAATTGATGAAAGGAGAAAATATAAAAATGCAGTAAATGAAGCAGGAAAAAAGGAATACAAACGTCTCAAAAATGAGATCGACAGGAAGTACAAAATGGCTAAGCAGGGATGGCTAGAGGACAAATGTAAGGATGTAGAGGCTTATCTCACTAGGGGTAAGATAGATACTGCCTACAGGAAAATTAAAGAGACCTTTGGAGAGAAGAGAGCTACTTGTATGAATATCAAGAGCTCAGATGGGAACCCAGTTCTAAGCAAAGAAGGGAAAGCAGAAAGGTGGAAGAAGTATATAGATGGTCTATACAAGGGCGATGTACTTGAGGACAATATTGTGGAAATGGAAGAGGATGTGGATGAGGATGAGATGGGAGATGCGATACTGCGTGAAGAGTCTGACAGAGCATTGGAAGACCTGTGTCGAAACAAGGCCCCCGGAGTAGACAACATTCCATTGGAACTACTGACGGCCTTGGGAGAGCCAGTCCTGACAAAACTCTACCATCTAGTGAGCAAGATGTATGAAACAGGCGAAATACCCTCAGACTTCAAGAAGAACATAATAATTCCAATCCCAAAGAATGTAGGTGTTGACAGATGTGAAAATTACCGAACTATCAGTTTAATAAGTCACAGCTGCAAAATACTAACGCGAATTATTTACAGACGAATGGAAAAACTAGTAGAAGCCTACCTCGGGGAAGATCAGTTTGGATTCCGTAGAAATAATGGAACACGTGAGGCAATACTGACCTTACGACTTATCGTAGAAGAAAGATTAAGGAAAGGCAAGCTTTTGGCAATGTTGACTGGAATACTCTCTTTCAAATTGTAAAGGTGGCAGGGGTAAAATACAGGGAGCGAAAGGCTATTTACAATTTGTACAGAAACCAGATGGCAGTTATAAGAGTCGAGGGACATGAAAGGGAAGCAGTTGTTGGGAAGGGAGTAAGACAGGGTTGTAGCCTCTCCCGATGTTATTCAATCTGTATATTGAGCAAGCAGTAAAGGAAACAAAAGAAAAATTTGGAGTAGGTATTAAAATCCAGAATACAGAATACAGGCATTTAATGAAGAAGAGGTTATTGCATATTTTAAAAATTTAGAAAAGTCTTTGAAAAGTATAAATTTAAAGAGGGGCGAGTGTTCAACGTCTATGAAACGGGCATAAATACTGTACAAAAGCCCGAGAGAATTTTGGCTCCTAAAGATGTTAAACAAATAGGTGGGGCCACGTATTGGGAAAGGGGAAAAAACGTGACTGTGATATGTTGTTTCAGTGCTGCTGGTTCCTCCATCCCCCCTATGTTTATCTTCCCCAGGAAGAGGATGTCAAATCTCTTAAGTAAAGGTGGACCAGTTGGAGAAATATACGGTTGTTCCGTCAATGGCTGGTCCAATGAGTCACTATTTTTCGAATGGATCCAACATTTTCAGAATAATGTAAAATCAACTATTGATGACCCTGTGCTGCTGATTTTAGATAATCACAGCAGCCACATTTCACATGATATTTTTGAATTTTGTGAAAAACATGGTAACCATACCTCCACACACTTCTCACAAGCTTCAACCACTAGATGTTACATTCTCTTCTTCTTATAAATCAGCCTTCAATCGTGAATGTGAAATGTATATGAAGTCACAGGTGTATCAAAATATTACACCACATGAGTTAGCAGAACTTTTTAATAAGGCATATATTAAGGTCGCTACCATGGACAAAGGGCAGTCAGGGTTTAAGGCATGTGGGATTTGCCCTTTCAATCCAAACAAATTTCAGCATGACGACTTAAACCAATGTGAGATCTTAAGAGATGTTGTCCTTGAAGATGAAGAGGTTCCGAATGTAACAAATGGAAATGAAGTGGTTGCACCTACAAACGAGCCACATATCCCCAAAAGGAGTCAAGAACAGATTCCTGGATCTTCAGCAGAAGATGTTCCACTTCTAGTAGGCCTAGAAGAGGTCACAACAATATCAACTAAAAGTGCATGTATCAAGCACGTTAGTGTATTTGACATATCTCGTGTTGCGAAACAAACACAAGTTCTTCCTAAGACGAAACAAGCCAAGGGAAAGCCTAAGGGAAAGTCTGTGATCCTTACAGCAACTCCAGAGAAGAATAAACTGCTAATGGAGTTATCAATAAAGAAACAAAAAGAAGCCATGAAAAAGAAAGCAGATAAGTGCAGAAATCTGAAACTTAAAAAAGCCTCGAAGAAGAAAAGAAACACCACCAAGAAAGTGAAAGTAGCAGCGAGGATGACCTAAATATGGACTTGCAGAACATTTCCGATGACGATGAAATGGATGATATTGATCCATTGGCGATTTCAGAAGATATCTGTTTAGTTTGTGGAGAGTTTGGGAAAGATGGAGAACTATGGTACCGATGTATTTCTTGTAGCAGCTAAAGTCATGAAGAATGTAGTGGCTGGAACACTCCAAAAGGTTACAAGTGCGATCTTTGCTGTAGGAAAAAATGAACTCTTTTCACATCAATAAAAATGTAAAAAACGAAAATTATAAGAGATGTTTGTAGAATAACATTATTTCGTTCTTAAATATACTGTTTACTATTTGTAGTAACTAATAAGCAAATAAAAATATAAAGTATTGCACATTTTTACGGTTTGTTTGTTTTACGTGTTATTCCCCAGTACTTTGCGTGTCATTACCCTCAGGGGTGGGGAATGCCACGCATTTGCACTTTATTTTATTTTAATGTTCAAAATTAAGGTACTGTTTCTAACTATTTACAGACGATTGGAATATGTAGAGAAATGTCTATTGTATAATATGTACTTATTTTCGTAGGTTTTAATGACGTAACTTATGGTTCACATCGATTTTTCCTTAGGTGCGTGTATTTCCCCCACTCTCCAACAGAGAGACTCGAACCTGGGAACCCGGTCGGACACACAATTTTAGTTTGTCAGGAAGTTTCATGCAAGAAACTGTTTTCACTAACTAGCAAAACAAACCAGCCGTAGATAAAATCGCTGAGAGCAGAGCCTACAAAATGACCGTTTACCGCCCCACAACTGCGATATAAATCTGACAGAGCTGGCATGAGTCAAAATAAAACACAATTTCAGGGAGAACAGTTTCACTGTTAGCATGTCGAAGGAAAGGTAGAAGAATTTTGTTAATGCTGTTTTCCTTCCAGTTACTGGTCAGGACTGGCAACATTACTGCAGGAAAGTGCAGTAGCTAGGGCAAAAGTGTTGGACATGAGATGGAATAATGGAAATAGTCATCGATTAAGCTATCATCAGTGCCACGCCCTCAAGCTACGATGATGATGATCTTCAATCAAACAGAAATGACTGTGATCTTTAGTGAACATCATTTTGACAATATTTTCAGACGCAGTTAATTACACTTCGTAAATATTACTGATGTGCTGTGTTTAATAAATGAAATGTGCAAACAGATTCCAAAAATAAATTTTTGACTTTCGATTCATCGTGTAGTAAGTTGTACATTCGTCTACTTTCATTTTTCATTATTTCCGATAGATAAATAATACCTAAGTTGTACGTAAAAATTTCGAGCATGAATATGTGCACAAATTGGGTGATTTCCGATATGACGGAAGTGTCACTTCAGCGCCCAGTCTTTCCGCGAGTGCCGCCTCCGATTTCCTGTTAAGTACAAATGCGGGTAGCAGTGCCAGACAACACTGCCGAAAGCAGCCGACGCTGCCTTTCTCTCACCGCTCATCGGCGCTGCAGCCGTAGTGAATCGTCAGCTTATCGTGGACAAACAGTATAAATGTAGATTTAGATGTTTGTATTGTGTTTGTATTTAAGCTAACAATCAAATTTCCACAAATGTGGAATGTACCGGGTGATCAAAAAGTCAGTATACATTTGAAAACTGAGTAAATCACGGAATAATGTAGATGGAGAGGTACAAATTGACACACGGGCTTGGAATGACATGGGGTTTTGAAACTTCCTGGCAGATTAAAACTGTGTGCCAGACCGAGACTCGAACTCGGGACCTTTGCCTTTCTCGGGCAAGTGCACTACCAACTGAGCTACGCAAGCACGACTCACGACCCGTCCTCACAGCTCTATTTCTGCCAGTACCTCGTCTCCTACGAGTCCTACCTACCAAACTTTACAGATGCTCTCCTGCGAACCTTGCAGAACTAGCACTCCTGAGTGAGTCGTGCTTGGGTAGCTCAGTTGGTAGAGCACTTGCCCGCGGAAGGCAAAGGTCCCGAGTTCGAGTCTCGGTCTGGCACACAGTTTTAATCTGCCAGGAAGTTTCATATCAGCGCTCACTCTGCTGCAGAGTGAAAATCTCATTCTGGACATGGGGTTTTATTAGAAGCAAAAAAATACAAAAGTTAAAAACATGGCGCTTCATCTGATCAGAATAGCAATAACTAGTATAACAAAGTAAAGAAATGCTCAATATGTTCCTCAACAATAGCTGTAGTCTAGGAATAATGTTGTGAACAGCACTGTAAAGCATGTCCGAAATTATAATGAGGCATTGGCGTCGGATGTTGTCTGTCAGGATCCCTAGAGATGTGGGTCGATCACGATACACTTGCGACTTCAGGTAACCCCAAAGCCAATAATCGCGCCGACTGAGTTCTGGGGATCTGGGAGGCCAAGCATGACGAAAGTGGCGGCTGAGCTCACGATCACCAGCAAATGACGCGCGCAACAGATCTTTCACGCGTCTAGCAACACTTTTTTTTTTCTAATAGAACCCCATGTCACTCCAAGCATGTGTGTCAATTTTTACCTCTCTATCTACATTATTAAGTTTTCAAATTTATACTGACCTTTTGATCACCTGACATTTTATCACCATGTTCTAGAAGAAGCAGAGTCCCTGTCACAATGTACAATGCATAGTCAATTACACAGCTGTTTACATTTGACAGTAATGTCACTTGGACTTTTCTGTAGTGACGTTTTGCCTATGTTTATTCTTATTGCAGGAGATGGTTATGAGCTGTGCAACTTTACAGTGCTGGTGGGACCTGCCCCAGCACCTGCGCCTGTGCTGGCTGCCATTCCTTGTCAACCACTGCCACTGCAACCACTGGAATGGTTCAATCCACCCACTGCCTTTGTTCATTGCCTGCCACATATGCACAGTTCCTCAGAGTCACAGGTACGGCTTTATTACTGGGCAAACGTCTCTGTTGTGTGACAGCTGACATCTATTTCAAAGGTCTCTCCTAAGAGTTTCACACACATTTTATCTCATGCATTTCGGTGATATTACCAAGTGTGCCTTCATGATGTGTAGATGGAATCAGCTTAAACAAATACTACCCATAATGTCTTTCACATAATGTCCAGTATCGACAGAAAATGTCAGTTTTTTGCTCAACATAAACAAAATGTTTTTTTTAATTAATTTATATTTTACGGTTTAATAGAGCAGTCCCAAATCAGTCAACTGTGATATTCAATGTATTAACAAATTTTCATTTTAAATGACATTTTATTTGTGATGAGAAATAGAACAACATTTCCAATCAACACTGGATGTTGCATGAAAAATGTGATGAGAGAAATTTATTTGGTCTGACACCACCAACACATTGCAAAAATAAAACTGCAGATGTCTTCCAGAACCCCAGAAGAAATTTACCTGATGAGTCTTATGAGACATCTCATGTCTCATAAGAGTTGTCAGGTACATATATGTGAGTAAAGTACAGACATAAGTAAAATTTTAAAAAATAATAAAAAATATGCAAATTTTTGTACAGATAATCCTTGAAACAGAAACATAAGGATGTCAAAATTTTAACAAATCAGAAGCATTACATTTTACACATATAAGCAATAATATAGAGCAACAAAACTCAAAATATACAGATAATCACAGATAATAAAAAAATCTGAAAATTGTTACACATTTAATTGACAATACAAGAACAAAATAACAGTTTTGATCAAAATTAAAAGTATTACTGATCAAAGGTGTAATCAGCAACAGATGCCATCAAAATGTATTTTTTTCCAAAAATTTGTCTCTCAGTAAGATATTGAGTCCAACAGACACTTATGACAGATAAAATCAGAATAGAGATACAAAAAATTATTCTCTGAAAGAACAAATTAATATAATAAACGGAATAAAAATTTCATTTCTTTATTGTCCTTTTTATTAAGTCATTTAAAGATTATAATACTTACTGTAGTATGGGGTAAAATAGGACACCTTTTATCATTGATGGTTTCTCCACTTTAACTCAAGTGTATCTATAAACATTTATGCACAAAATCCTGGTGCCTTTGTAGTCTGTACATTTTGTGAACATTTTCAATTTAGTTTTCCATCTGACAGCCTTTTCAAATGAAAACTCACGTGTTCTATGTTATCCTACAGAAAGGGGTAACATAGGACATTGACATTTTATTTTACAAAAAGCTGTTTTTTTGCAACAGAAAGGTAATGAAAGCTATTGAAAATCGAGTAATTTGGTAGAAAAAAGAATTTTGTTTTATTTCAATATCAAGCATTGGTCATAATTTCAAATTTACATTGATAAGAAACAAAATCAGGCCATAGTTCAAACTGAAACTTTTAGTGTCCTCATGACACACTTAGTGGTGTAACTAATGCCATTATCAATGTCGTTTCCACTTTCATTAAATCATCAGCATCAGGGGAAACATGCGGTTTTTTTTATGCATTTCAATGATTTTCTCAAGAACTTGACTTGAAGCTTTCCCTGATCAGTAGCCTAGTAGTGGAAAGCACTTGTTCATAAAACTTCTTCTCATGTTTCTTCTTACTGTCTTTGTTGTACACAAGTTTTATGACTACACATGCACCTACTGGTACACAAATTGAAGAACATTTTATACTTTCAGATAGAAATTGGGTTTCTTCATTTTCTCCTGCTGTCTCCTCTACAGATGTGTCAAGGAAGCACATGTTTCTATCTGAATCAGAGTCATGAACTGAATACATTTCACATTTATCACTGGATGATGTGCCGGGTCTCTTAACTTTGTTGCTGTTGACATGTTTCTTTGAAGTCCCTGGAACTGTAGGTGTAGTGCAATCTCTCAGTGATATAGTTTTTCATGCAGGAACACCTGTTCTTTTCCATTTACTTTGCGAGAGTTGTGTTTCTTTCTTCTGGTTTGCTGAAGAAAATTTTCTGTTTTGAACCCATTATGGTTCATTTCACTCAAGATTGAGACTGGTGGTTTTGGATCCAGCCAATTTTCTCAGCACTTTTTCCCTGTCTATGGGGACAATGCCTGTACTTCTGAACCCTGATTTCAGATTCTTTTCACAGTTTTCACCAAGCTCATCAAGACATTTCCTTAGCAGTCCAGGAAACTTGTGTTTTGGAATGTTCCCACTGTTCTTTTCTTCCCAGTCATCAATAACAGTTTTCCATTTAATTATCAAAGACCTGAAAAAGGCAACATCAAATGGTTGGCATAATACTGTGTTGTTGAGAGGAAGTAAAACAAATCTGATAGTGTTATTCTGATATCCAGATACACTATGTATCTGACAGTCATCAATCTCACAGACATTGCGCTGACTGAGCAAATTCTGGAACCCAAACAAGAGTAGGTGGTGGAAGTATCAAATGACTAAAAAATGGGAAGGCAACTGGGAGTAATTATATTCCATCAGAGATACTAAACTATGGAGGAGAAGCACTGCATAGGTGTTTATTTCACCTAATACAGGTAATCTTGTAAATTGAGACCATATCCAGCAAATTGGAAAGAATCGTTAATAGTCTCAATACACAAAAAAAGAGTCAGGGAAGACTTCAAAAACTATTGGGGCTCATCATTAGTTAACTCAGCCTTTCAGATTTTATCTTGTTTATTGCTGAACTGCAGATAATACAACCAGAGATTATCAAAATGGCTTTCACAGAAGTAAGTCCACTACTGACTATATATTCATAATCAGAACAATAAACTTTTGTGACTAGATGAAACTACAATCTCAACTGTGGGTTCTTTAATTGCACTGGGCGAAGGCTCATCACATTAGAACACATGAAATAGTGCTTCACTTTATTATATAAATGAATGAAAAATTTACTTAAGTTTGACAGAATCCTTTGCTGTGGGATTACTTGATAAGTTACAATTGTAGTTGACTATTAAAGCATCACCTGATGCACAGATTAAGAAACTGTTCTCATGCAGTACAATGTTCCACCTTTAAATGAACAAGTCCATCAGAAACTTTAACTATCAAATTGGTACTATACTATGATACTGACTCCTTCAGATGAGGTCACAAACTGTGCTAGAACTCTTGCTGGCTCAACACTATATTGATCTCAGTATGAGGGCACTGCTATGGTGAGAAGAGAGGTGTGATCTTCAGGAGCACCATCCATATGTCATTGTGGATTGCTGCAAGCCCTTGATAATGTCTGTAGTATCATTTCATATTCCCAGCTGTGGTGGGGCAATGCTGTCTCTTTACAAATCCATGTGAATGAGAAAGTATGGGACTCTAAACACAAACTACATTACTTGTTCATCATTTTCATGAAAGCTTATGACTCCATTTGTAGGTAGAGCCCTTGGAACATAATTATGGAATTTCGATTTCCATTGAAACTTACAAATCTTTGCAAAATGTACATAGATAGTAATATAAGCAGGGTTTTTGTGAAAGGAATAAAATTGGACTATTTTAAAAATAAATCAAGACTGAGACAGGGAGATACTCTGTCCCCTCTTCTCTTTAATGAAGCCTTGGAGAGAGCTGTGAGTAAACTCAGACAAGTACCCACTGGTATCCTGCCAAGAAATAGTGTTAGCATCTGGAGATGATGTAGGGCTCATCAGAAAAAGTATATCTGTGACTGGACAGTTATTTGTGGTGCTCACATAAGAAGCCTCCAAACTTGGCCTAAAAGAAAATGACCTAGAAACAAAATACATTACAGTTCAAAGATGCAGAGATGATTTAGACAACCAATTGCATCTAATAATTGGAAAACATAAATTCAAATGTGTTGAACAAATTTCTTGGTGCAATGCTAGATAAACAAAATCACAGACAAGTAGTAGTGAAAATAAACTGCAAAATGCTAACAGAGCCCACTACACCATATAAAAACTTGTTGGATTCAAACTACTCACACTAAAATGAAACTATATTCTACAATCATTAAACTTATCCTAACTTATGAACTAGAAGTGTGGAGTTAACTAAAATGGAAGAATACCAGTTGTAAGTTTTTGAAAACAAAGTTTATAGGAAAATTTTTTATCCATACTATGACAAAGTATTGGCAAGCTGGAAGAGAAGACACAACACAAAAATCAACATACTATCACAACAAACAACAATAATGAGCATAATAAACTACAGAATACTTCAGTAAGTGGCCATTTGAGGAGGCTGACAGAGGACGAAGTAGTTGCAATACTACTCAAGAAGAAGTAATTTGGCAAAATACCAAGGGGAGACCCAGAATTACATGACTAAATGAAATTAAAACAATATGCAACAGGATGAGAATAAATAATTGGCAAGAAGTATCTGAGGATGGAGGCAACACCTGAGACTGGCACAGCAAGGAGAATAAGAATAAGAAGAAGACAAGTATTTATTTGTAATACATTCATTTTTAAACATATTGTTCAGCTCATCTCTTAAATCATTCCTTGCTACAGGATATGCAACCTCTACATACGTTATTGCATTGTCACTAACAACTCAAGACTTATCATTTTCATATGCTCTCTTTATATACAAGCGTTACTTTACTTTTACTGTTGACAGTTAGGAAATATTCCTTAACTAGTGGTTGATTTTACTACAGCAGTAGTCTCATCAAATAATGAGACCAGTGTTCATGTCACTTAATAGATATACTATCTATTCTCTCATTATTTTTGCTTTTTAGAATATGTGTTATTTTTGCAATCTCTATTACAATTGTTGGGAACAATAAAATACATTCTGTTGCACTTATTTAAACTTTTTATTTTTGCATTACTGTGATTAATGACTTTATCTGTTACATTGACATAAAGCTCATTAATACCCTTTTTTTTACTACCTGTTTAAAATGGCTGGTTTCATTTCCCTTCTCAGTGTAAGCACTTTACCTGAGACTTTCTCTCTCTCTCTCTCTCTCTCTCTCTCTCTTTCATTTGTAATATTACAAGCATTTGATCAAAGTGGTCTGCTATAAATATACTCAGCAACTGTCCTTTGTGACTATTTCTGGAAAATGTTCATTATTATATTGTCTTTCAGTGTATTTGATATTTTACTCTGCCTTGTAGGGATTCTTACTCCAGACTTTGATCAAAAGTGTTGATGAAACTTCTAAATTCCTTGTGTGGCAGCTGTTTTTTTATGAATTAATATCTCAATCCAGTATCACAGAGAGGATTCTCTGACAGCTGTAATTAATATGATAGCCAATTATTCTAAACTATTTATTTTCAAGCTAGCTGATTAATAAAGATCCTGTAACTTTCTTTCCAAGTAATGTACCTGTATTGTTTCCTACTGTCTCTTTTAATTTTTGTGTACACTTTTATGAAAGAAGGATGTTTCCAAATACACTAAACTGTATTAAACGTCATGGTTTCAGATAGAATTCAAATTCATCTTTCTGGTGATTGGTCTTTTGTCAAATAGCATTAAAAGTCTGACAGATGGCCAACAAACATTTAAAAACAAATTAAAAGAATTTTTGAATGACGGCTCCTTCTACTCAATAAATGATTTTTTAGATACGAAGTAGCTGTCACACGGTTTCAGACTGAAGTGCTTAGAACTAGTTGACCAAACCAGCCAGCCTCACCTTGCAGAGAGGATGTCGAGTCACAGACAGGTACAACAGAAAGACTGCTAGACAAATAAGCTTTTGGCCAAAAGACCTTCTTCTGAAGTAGACAACCTACACACACACACACACACACACACACACACACACACACACACACACACACACACACACACACACACACATATGTTGTCTAATTTGGAACAAGAGCTTTTGGCAAAAAGCTTATTTGCTTAGCAGTCTTTTGTTGTGCCTGTCCGAGACTCAACATCTCCATTATATAATCAGTAGCAATTTATCCTTTTTATAATATAGTCATTACTTAGTATTTAGCAAGGCATTGTTTATTTGCATGATGTTTTATTTTACATGAAATAATATTATCCTTCACAGGCGCCTTCATGATTGAGAACAAATACTTTTTAGGCAGAGTTTCAGCTTCAGTGTTGGAAGCATTTGAAAAAGCATTGAGAAATACATTTGCTGACCTGAGTCCTGCATTTAGTGAACTCCTCTCATACAGAGGTGTCCTGTGGCTATTAAATTTGAGCCACTTCTCTTTTGTTCTTGTGTTACACTGATGTAGAGTAGCATTTATTATTGGCTGCAATATTTTGGCCAACAAAAATGTTTGTTTTGTTCTTAAAAAATTGTTTTTTCTGTGTTTGTTCAGCAAATTCATGATTCTGTTGTTTAGCATCTTTTCTGTTATGTAAGAGGAGAGACACAGAACAGACATTACCATAAAATTGGTTACTGTTTGTTTGTAACTTTGCCTGAGCTATTTGCAGTCTTTCTGGTAATGTACATCTTACAAATTTATTGTTGACTGCTGCAGTTCACTCTGAGATTCACAAATAATTTTCACACCTTCTAATGTAATTAGTACAAGTTTTAGGGAATCACATATAGTTGTTTCAGTTGATCTGCTTTTTCTAGAGCCATTTGGTTTGTTGAAAAATCTTCCTCTTTTGTTCAGGAAGGCCGAATGTCTTTCATACATTACACTTTCTATCATTTTTGAGAAACAAAACAACACTGATAAAGACCTGTAGTTTTTTACATCATAAGGATCATCATTGTTATATGATGGTTTTATAATTGGTAGTTTAAGTTCCCTAGTGAAAATGCCGGTTCTGAAAGAAGCATTAAGTATATTTGCAGGCAGAAAAGCAATATACACGCTGCATTTAATTACTTTATCAGGAATGCCATCAGTGCCATAGGACAGTTTATTTTTTAGTTTCCCAATTTTATTCTCCACTTCTTCTACTATTAAAGAATACAAAAAAATAGCTTTAGAATTTTTAGAGCTGTTATGATAAATCTTTGAATGATTTTAGGTTTTCATAAGGTTTTGTGCTACACTTGTATAATGACAGTTTAGGATACTGGTAATTTGTGAAGGAGCAAAGGAGCACTTGTAGTTTTCTCCTCACTGTTAACAACAGTGTCGTTGTTTGTTACTTTACTTCTGCCTCAGTTTCCACTGATCAATTTCCAAACAGATTTTATTTTTTGTTACCCTCATTTTTAACGATACATGAATCATAGTTTAAGTTTGTTGCTGCAGTAATGACATTCTTGTACAATTTCCTGTAACAGTTAACATACTGTTTCAGAGCTGGATTTAATCTTGCTGGTTTACTTAACTTTCTAAGTCACTATTCAGATTTTCTTACCCCTTGTGTTATCCACATGTTAGAACTACTTTTTTTACTTTCATTTACTTAAGAAGGAATGGGCTTCATAGTTTTGTTTGTAATTATTTAAAAATAACTCAACCTTCAAATCTATATTGTCATATTCATCCAAACTCCAGTTTTTTTTTTTTAGGAATAAATTAATCCTAAATCCTCATTAATAGACCTGATTAATACATCTCCTGCCAATGTAGTTCTCACTTATCCTACAATTTCTACTGTGTACATTATTTACTCTAATTTTTATTGCTGTGTGTCCTGAGAATCGAGTGGCAGTCACTTTTACATCATGATCTGGTATTTACAGGTCAAAAAATATTTGATCAATTATAGTTTTAGAGCTCTTTCTATGTCTATTGCATTGATAGACAGTTGGTGCTAAATTATTTGAACATAGCAAACTTGTCAGCTTTTATACTTATAGATAGCTAATTTTAAAGCTAAGATTGAAATCTCTGAGTACAATACTGCTTTCTGTAAAATGTTGTAATTCACTAAAAACTCTTTCAACACTGTCCATAAATTCCATAGTGTTACCTGATGGTGGATGGTTTTCGCAGACAATAGTTATTTTCAGTTCTATAAGTTTGCACACACAATACTTGGTCAATTTCTCAATCTTTTTTTTCTTAATGATCTTAATATCTTTATGTTCAGTTTCTGGCCTGACATATATATACATGTTCCTCCACCTTTAAAAGTTCCTCTAAAATGCTTCTGACAATTACAAATCCTGTTATGCTGCCAGCACAAGCTTGGCTTTCCTTTAGTCAGTGTCCACTAATACATAAGGCTGAAATATCCTTTAGTCGATCAAACTAATTCTGCAGTCTTACTAAATGTTGTTGTTGTGCTCTTCAGTCCAAAGACTGGTTTGATACAGCTCTCCATGCTACTCAATCCTGTGCAAGCTTATTCATCTCTGAGTAACTACTGCAACCTGCTTCCTTCTGAATCTGCTTAAAGTATTCATCTCTTGGTCTCTCTCTATGATTTTTACCCTCCACACTTCCCTCCGGTACTAAATTGCAGATCTTTTGATGGCTCAGAATTTCATACCAACTGATCCCTTCTTCTAGTCAAGTTGTGCCACAAATTCCTCTTCTCCCCAATTCTATTCAGTACCATCTCATTAGGTACATGATCTACCCTTCTAATCTTCAGCATTGTTCTGTAGCACCACATTTCAAAAATCTTCTATTCTCTTCTTGTCTAAACTGTTTATCACCCATGTTTCATATCCATACATTGCTACACTCCATACAAATACTTTCAGAAAAGGCTTCCTGACACATAAATCTATACTTGATGTTAACAAATTTCTCTTTTTCAGAAACGCTTTCCTTTCCAAAACCAGTCTACATTTTATATCCTGTCTGCTTCGACCATCCTCAGGTATTTTGCTGCCCATATAGCAAAACTCATCTACTACTTTAAGTGACTCATTGCCTATTTAAATCCCTCAGCATCACCTGATTTAATTTTACTACATTCCATTATCCTCATTTTCCTTTTGTTGATGTTTACCTTGTATTCTCTTTTCAAGACACTGTCCATCCTACTCTTCTTCCAAGTCCTTTGCTGTTTCTGACAGAATTACAGTGTCATCAGCAAACCTTGACATTTTTATTTCTTCTCCCTTTTTTTAGTTCCTACTCCAAATTTTTCTCTGATTTCCTTTACTGCTTGTTCAATGTACAGATGGAATAACATCAGGGATAGGCTACAACCCTGTCTCCCTCCCTTCTCAACCACTGTCTCCATTTCCTGCCCCCCAACTCTTATTCCTTTGGTTTCTGTGCAACTGTAAATAGCCTTTTGCTCCCCGTATTTTACCCCTGCCATCTTCAGAATTTGAAAGAGAGTATTCCAGCCAATATTGTCAAAAGCTTTCTCTACGTCTACAAGTGCTATAAAGATGGGTTTGGCTTTCCTTAGCCTAGCTTCCTCGAGATCAGCTTCAACCAGTTTTTCCATTCATCTGTCAAGAATTTGTGTTAGTATTTTGCAACTGTGACTTATCAAACTGATAGTTTATTTATTCTCACACCTTTCAGCACTAGCTTTCTTTGGAATTGGAATTATTATATTCCACTTGAAGTCGAAGAGTATTTCACCTGTCTCATACATCTTGCACACCAGATGGAAGAATTTGGTCATAGCTGGCTCTCCCTAGGCCATAGGTAGTTCTAACAGAATGTTGTCTACTCCTGGGGACTTGATATACCTAGTGATTTGCCATCCTTAGAATCTGTCACATTGCTTACCTCATTGATTGATTACTGCCATCACCAATAATAAATCCTTGAAATGGCCTGGTGGTGACACTCTTCTTTTGCTTAAGAGGTGGTTGATTCTTACTGCTTCTGCTGGTTTAATTGATACTATTGTTGATGGTACCAGTGGTGTAGGCTGTTCTGCTTCTGATGACGGTGATGTTTTCTGTGCTGCAGAAGATACATTTGAATCAGATACCAGATGAAGGAGGCAAAAAGGCTCAGTATTCTTGAATCTGCCTAATGAACTGAGGAAGTCTCACATCTTACCGCCTAATGGTCTTTCCCTTGCTATTTAGATGTTATCCAGGGAATCTACACACAATGAATCTGAGTTCTTGAATGCTTAGCAAATCTTTTCAAACTGTCTATTGGCCTTAGTGATTTCTTCATTCACAATAGAAGTGCTTTTAAGATCATATCTGTGGGGAATCCGAATGACAGTTACTGGCATTCTTACTGTAGAGCTCAAAAGTTCTTTCAAATTGTTAATGGCTTTGGATAATGCATTCTTGTAAACATATTTAGTGCCTCCAATCATTACTGTATATTGTAATCAACTCAAACATACATTCAGCAACAGAAGAAGTGGTAAATAATGTCCTTGAAAGCATTATTGAGCTGTTTTCTGTGAATGGTCTCACTCTCAATTTCAAAAATATGCAACATATTCAGTTCTGCATATCTAGAGGTACTACCCCAATGATAAGTCTAACACATGGTGCAGAAATGATAACTATGGTTGAAACACCAAAATTTTTAGGTGTCCCTATTTATGGAATTTAAACTCAAAAAAACAGTTATTGGAACTCCTAAAACAACTAACTTCAGCCACATCTACACTTTGACTCATTGCAAATCTTGGCAAGAGACAAATCAGTAACTTGACATATTCAGTGTTTTTTCATTCAATAATGTCATATGGAATAATGTTCTGGGGCAGCTCAACTTTAAGAAGTAAAGTGTTCATTGCTCGGAAATGTGCTGTATGAATATGTGGTGCTCACCCTTGATCATTGTGTTCACATCTGATTAAGGAGTTGGGCATTTTGCCCACTGCTTAAAAGTGTATTTATTCTCTCATGAAATTTGTTGTGAATAATTCACTGCAGTTCAAAAGGAACAATTCTGTACATAATTACAGTACCAGAAGAAAAAATAACATTCATTACTCCACAGTAAGTTTGTCATTGGCACAAAAAGGGGTGCACAACACAACCACCAATATTTTTGAACACCTACACATGACATAAAATGTTTAATAGACAATAAAGCTAAATTTGGAGTCAAACTGGAAAAGTTTTTTCTTGACAACTCCTCCTCCTCTGTAGATGAATTTCTAATTTTGTGATGTGTAAAAGATGATGAGTAGGAATTATTAACTCATAAAAGTATGGTAATATTATTTTAATGTAGATGATCAGCATTTATGTATGAATGTGTAATATTAATGTGATTATGATTAGTCACGCAAATGATCCATGGAACATGAAAGTAACAAACTAACTCTAATTTATTAGCACTTATATATGACCAGTTGCTTAGATGAAGTGCCAATATTAGTAAGTACCTTACCATAAATTAGTCTCTAAATATGACAAGAAAGTGTTTATACATAAAATTTATAACTATTATTTTCTTAATAGAACTCTGGACCACAGAGCTCAGAATCTCCTGGAAGTCCTGAGGAATGTGAAGAAGTTATAGCTTGTGAGGAAGAGCCAACTTTTTACCCACCCCATCCTCCTGCATATGTCTACCCAGGCTATATGTTTGGGCCCCCTGTGTTCAGTATGAATGGTAAGATTTTTATCATATTTTGCATATGTACTGAAATTACAGTTCTTAAAATGTCAAAGATCCAAACTATTTTTAAAGAAAAGTCTTCTCTATTGAAAAACACATTAGTATGTAGATTGATAATAAGTCAGATTTAAATTTATGTACAGTAAATAAGGCTATGGTGTAATGAGAGGTAATAATTTGTATCATTGTAGTGCCACTCATAAATGTAAGCTATTACGACTGACAGAAATATTTATTCTCTTTCTCTTATTCAAGGTTAAGGAGAACATTCTATAACAATTATCTCATGGCTAGACTTCAGGTGTTCCACCATAAATACATATGCATACAAATATTTTCTGAATTTATTAGTGCTATTTTCAGCAATACACTCCGTCCAGTGTAATGTTCAGCCAGTGGGAAGGAGGAAGAAAACAGAACTACTAGGGAATGAAAGAGCCAACATTACCAACAAAACATTGCAATAGGTCATGTAAAAGGTTCAGAAAGACATAACAACTCGAAAGAACATAAGTTATATTTCCTACATCATTAAATTTTATTTTCAGCAATACACTCCGTCTAGTGTAATGTTCAGCCAGTGGGAAGGAGGAAGAAAACAGAACTACTAGGGAATGAAAGAGCCAACATTACCAACAAAACATTGCAATAGGTCATGTAAAAGGTTCAGAAAGACATAACAACTCGAAAGAACATAAGTTATATTTCCTACATCATTAAATTTTATTACTTTGAGAAATAAAAACACATGATAAAATAGAAAACAATGAAATCTAAAAAAAACTATAAAAATACCAATAATTGAAGTTAACTTGTGTCACTTTCATGGGCATACAAGTGACTGATACCTTAATTTGCAAGCAAGATTATAATGGTAAGTTTCCCCATGCTTACAGCATCTTCATGACAATGAGTCATTACAGAAAAGCACAGAGCTCTGAACCAAAGTCATATGAAACCACAAGTCACAGGTGAAAAAGGAGGCAGTGTTATCTTCTTTGCATGTTAGACACTAGTAATAGTGTCTAGTTTTTATTAATTCGTGTTTTTAGTGCCTGTCACAAAAAAACTTCAAGGGTGTAGAACAAGTCAGATTATATGGTGACTATTCTTAAATTAATCTCTCACTGGCTATCAAAAAAGAAAAAGGAAATTATTTTTCTGTATTTAGTCTGCACTTACATGTTGACATTACTTCTTCATGTAGTCACTACCTGAATTCCAACTTTTGTCACACCATGACACCAGGTGCTTCATCCCTTCATCAAAGAGTTATGCCAGTTAGTGCTTTAGTCAGTTATTGACAGCATCCTTGAGTTTATTATCAGTTTAATGAAGAGATGAAAGTTGGTTGGTGATAAGTCTGGACTACAGCAAGGATGCTGAAAAATCTCCCGCCTATAATGTCATAGTTTTTCCTTTGATTAGTTTGCAGTATTTGGTCAGGTATCATTGTGAAGCAGAATGGTTTCTCCATTAGTCATCCAATCCTGTTTGTTTTGGGCTGACCATCAGAATTTCAAACGAGTCTCACAATAAACCTCTGCATGATAATTCTTTCAGTTTTGTGAATATCAGTAATACATTTTGTTGCCCACCTGGTTAGCCATGCTGTCTAACGCACTGCTTTCTGGGCGGTAAGCCATGCCAGTTCCTGGCATGAATACGCCCTGTGGCTTAGTGTCAAGGTCCGGTGTGCCAGCTACTTTGTGGATAGTTTTTAAGGTGGTTTTCCATCTGCCTCAGCACATGTTCCCCTTATTCTGCCTCAGTTACACTATGTCAGCGATTGCTGCACAAACACTTTCTCCATGTAAGCATATACAATAATTACTCTGCCACGCAAACATTTGGGTTGCACTCATCTGGTGTGAGACATTCCCAGGGAGGTCCACAGGGGGCTGAACTGCACAATAACCCTGAGTTCAGTGTGGGGCAGTGGTGGGGTGATTGGACTGCTGTAGCCTGTTGTGGGGTTATGAACCACTGAGGGCTACGGTGGGGCGGAAGCCTCTCCATCATTTCTAGATTCCCAGTTCCGTACAATACAATTCATTTTGGTACACGCTGTGTGCAGCACTTATGGTTGGCTAACATCTCAGTGACAATGTTATTAGGGTTGTGCTTGGAATCTGAGGAACACCATCAGAAAATTCAGGAACTGCATCACAACATTTCATACGCACAATTTTGGCAACATGCTCCATGAGTTCATCAGTTATAACTGATTGTCTTTCTTGATGATTTTAATCATGCACATCTGTGCAACAAACCTTAAATTTTCTGCTCCACTTCTTCACAACATCATCACTGACAATTTCATCCCTATCCCTACACACAACACAGTCAATGATGAATGTTGGTGGCCCTGACTCCTGCTTGTAGGAAGCAAATGACAGAACATATCTCACAACTAGTGGGACACACAATAACACTCTTATTTTCAGTCTGATTGCTGCTTACACATTGGAGAATGCAACAGAGAACTGACTAGCGCAATGTGACCTTCAAAGTCTCCTTTTCCAGCCCCATAACCACCCTGAAACTAGAGTCATTTGTTTATTTTAAATATCCAATCAGAAGTTTATGAATAGCTGATTAATAAAAGAGAAGCAGTTATCAAAATCTTAAACTGTACATGACATGCTCCCAATCAGTACTGTTTACTACTTCTGCTTACATGAGTTGAGTTTCACAAAACAAAATTAGTAGGAAAAATTCTGCTTTGCAGGAAGAATGGCTGCTGCTTCTACATTTATAATAAATAGCTTCTATTTGTTGTTTCTGTCTGTTAAATAATTAAATCTGTCTTGTGGTAACAAAAGAAAAAATTAAAAGACTGTGCACCTAGTTCACTTCTTTCCCAGCAGCTGATTGAAATTTTCAGATTGAAATATAATGATATAATACTCGAATATGAACAGAAATATGGAAAAATGGTCCACAAATAAGGTACACATGATTGGCTTCCTTACTCATGAAATATCAACCAAAGACTGTAATATTTTACAGTCATATACATGTCGTGTCCTTAATGCTCTGCTGTTTATGGAATTGTTTATATCAGGCACATATGTTTTCATTTACGATAGCTCCTTATGGAGAGAATGAGATTTTCACTCTGCAGCAGAGTGTGTGCTGATATGAAACTTCCTGGCAGATGAAAACTGTGTGCCAGACCGAGACTCAAACTCGGGACTTTTGCCTTTCGCTGGCAAGTGCTCTACCAACTGAGCCACCGAAGCATGACTCATGCCCCGTCCTTTCTTTCAGGAGTGCTAGTTCTGCACGGTTTGCAGGAGAGCTTCTGTAAAGTTTGCAAGGTATGAGACGAGATACTGGCAGAAGTAAAGCTGTGAGGATGGGGATTGAGCTGCACTTGGGTAGCTCAGTTGGTAGAGCACTTGCCCTCAAAAGGCAAATGTCCCGAGTTTGAGTCTTGGCCCGCCACACAGTTTTAATCTGCCAGGAAGTTTCAGATCCTTATGGAACTTTCTATTTATTTTTATTATTAGACATGTTACTCATTAAATTGAAGAAATTTTATGTACTGCTGCTTATTACTGTTTACCACTATTGTTGCACCATGTACAGTTCTGTTATTTTTCTGATGCAGCTTCATTTGAACTAATCATATTTCATCCTTTTCATTACATTTTGTGTACCACTGACTACAGGTTTCAACAGAACATAAATCCTTATTACTGTTTGTCAGTTAAAGATGTACAAATGAAGGAGGGTTATGTAAAATTGTTTCAGGTCTCACAATTCAAGGAGGTCCTCCACAGCCTCCACCCACAGAAGTAATTTCTGTGAAGCATCACAAGAAAAAGCGCCGAAGGAGAAGACATCAAGGAACTGTAAGAAATATTTTAAATCATTAGAGTGGAAGTCCCTTGCATTTTAGCTTGAAGTGGCATTGAATTATAGGAGCACTCATACTACAAAAATAACATGTCCTCGGGTACTGTTCAGCAAACATTGACTTTACTAGCACAACCAATACAGCACCACATGTGAATCATCAGCAGTTGCCAACCATAAACAAAATCAAAGGAGGGGTTTTATACAGATGCACTGCAAAGAGTGCACTGTCTCAATTACTGATTGTATCACTCTCACACAGCCCATGTCCTAAAGTGCAGAACAACAGAGATATCAGGGTACATGAATTTGACCTTGTGGTCTGCACATGTGTGGATTGCCAGTCAAGGTAGACAATTCCTACAGTCTCATGGCACAGCTGACCAGAGATGCTGGGCTCACAGTTCCTGTCACAGGAGCACTTGAGGACATTGGGGAACTGTTGGAAGATGTCAAAAGCACCCAAGCAGATTTATCCACTTGATGGAAATGTTGGTTCATTTTCCCTGGAGAATAATGTCTATTCCATGTGTGTCACATTGTTAAACGGGGTACAGGCCATAATATGGAGGCTATAGATTACCCACGAGGAGCATGAAATATGAACAATTTTTGACAGATTTGTGTCTAAAAACTGAGTGAGTGCATGCTGCAACAATGGATTAGTATGAAGCTTTGCAGTGTGTTTACAGAGCTGTTGCATATAGTTGTATAAATTTACCTCGCCAGGAAGTGCAGCGAGTGCTAGAAATTCTGCTGGGATGTGTAGTGGTTCTCTGCTGACAAGCATCCAATGACAGTCTTCAGTACAGTACATGGACCTAACAGCACCAGTGGCAATGTGTGCTTCCAGAAATCTTGTTGGCAGATCTGTGTGACTTTAAGGTCTGGTGCCACCTTTCCACCACACCATTACTTGCCGGCTGGTAGCTTGTGGTTCAATGGTGCTGAAAGCCACATGACATCAACAGTTCCTGGAAAAGTGATGATTCATATTGATGCTCCTGGCCAGCGGTAATGGAAAAGGGCCACCTCAACTATGCCACTCGAGTTCCAGTAAATGCCCATGTCATTGTCTCCATGGAAATATAATTGATCAGGATGGCCTCTGTGGACTGGGTGCAATGGTCCAGTGCCATAAATAAGTGCCTATAACCCTCATAAGGGGAAGGGGCCTGAGCAAATCAATGTGGAAATACCTGAATCACTCTGCTGATGTTGGGAATTGGCCTACTGGAGCATCTAGTGGTGTCCCACTTTGCTGCATTGGCACTGGGTACAAGTGCATGCCAAAACAGTCCATCACCAGTTTCACTGTGGAGTTCATTCTAAGATATCCCAGGTTGTGGATGCAATGGAAACTTGGGTGTAATGTACAGTCTCAGTCCAGTAGTAGAGGCATCACACTATATTTTAGCTGTGCTGCATGATACTTCCAGTAGTTGTAAATACAGGCTGGATGAGTCAGTTAATATTCTCTGCAGCTGTGAGTTAGAAAGCTGGGGACTGGCAGTTTCTATACATTTCAACGTGATGTTCAGTCAACTAATGTGTGAGAAATAGTCTGCCACAACATTGTCAGCTTTGTGTGGGTGTGATGCATGAGCATAATAAACTGGCATATGTACTCAATATGGTGAGGAGCACTTGTCATTGACTTTCTGGAAAGCTTCTTCAATGGGTTTGTGGTGAGTGAAAATAGTGACAAGTCTGGCCTCTATAAAGGGGTGGAAATGTTTAATGCTCTCATACATTGTGTGGAGTTCCCTGGTTAAGCATTCTAGCAAATTTGAGTGAACTGTAATCTCTGTGAGGAAAAAACTCAATGGCTACCAATGTCTGTTCGCTTTTTGATGGAGTGCTGTGCTGATCATGCACTGGCTGGCATCCAATGTTATGGTCAGATATGGTTCAGGGTGGGATGTGCAAGGGCCACCACATCAGATGGGCAGTTTTGCGGTTCCTGACAGCAGAATTTACATTGTTGTCCACAGAAGGGGGCATTTGCCACTTCTGTCATCTCCAGTTAATGCGTTGGTTAGAGGTGTCCAAATGGCAGCAGTTCAGGGAAGATGGCAATGATAAAAGTTTGCCATCCTGAGAAACCTGTTGTTCTGAGGTTGAGAGAAAGAACATAACATCTCCAAATTCTCCAGTAAAGGGGAGATGCCTTGGACCAACACTCTGTAGCCAAGGAAAGTTACCACTGATTCACTGAGCATGCAGTTTCCTTCATTGAGAGTGCCTCCATGGGTACTTAGCCTGCTTTGCACTTCATTCAGATGTTTGTCACTGTCTTTGGCATTTTCTGATAATACCAAAACCTTATCAAGTTAAGAAAATCAGTGAGCTGGCCTACACCAGCCAGAAAACACTGCCAAGTTTGGGCAGCATTTTAAAACCCAAACAGCTATCAAAAATTCAAATAGCCCAAGTGGGGTAATCAATGCAGTCTTTGATATGTCTGGCTTTGCCATAGATACCTGATTGTATCTTTTATGACAACTTGACTCACTGAAAACTTTTCTGCTGATCAGTGAATTTGTGAAATCCTGGATGTATGGCATGGGGTATCTGTCTGGAATGGTTCTGGCATTCAGTGCCTGATAGTTGCCACATGGATGCCATGAGCCTTTTTTTATGCATGAGATGCAGAGTAGAGGACAATAGGTTTCAGTTGGTGCATGACACCTTTTTGTAATATCTTGTAGAAGACAACCTTGGTCTCATGTAGATGATCAGGCACTATTTTGTGATCACATGAGGAAACTGGCAGATTTGCCATATGTGGTGTACCATTTTGTGTCTTACCACACCCCTATCTGTCATAGATCATAGTGGCTTGGAGGCTATTGAAGAGGGTGAAGAAATAACTGCTCTTTGTTCTGCTGTGATCCATTCTGTCAAGTTTTGAGCAAATTGAAGGTTGGACACAATTTCCAAAATAGTAGCTACCACAACTTTGTTCTGTTGATATAATTCATTTGTTTCACAACTAATTGCTTCAGTCTTCTCCTCCAAGTTAAGGATTACTGATTCCAGGTTCATGTGATACTGCTCCCACCAGATTCTGTCATCTGCAGGATAGGCTTGTGAGGTTGTCCTTCCTGAACTCAATGTAGGATGTCAATTGTTCTTTGATTCTGGAAATAATCAGTCCATTGGTTGTATGAACAAGGTGGGCATTGTGCAATGCAAGTCCACAATCAAAATGTTTTTCATAAGGATATTGGTGCTTAGAATGGGTTGGTCAGTGTTAGCAAGCACAAAGGTAGAGAAACAAAATTAGATTTACATATTAATACCTTCAGCTGCTGACAGGTATTGATATATATCAATGGGGACAGGTAAAAATATGTGCCCCGACTGGGGCTTGAAACCACCAGGATCTCCTGCTTATATGGCAGACGCTCTATCCATCTGAGCCACCAAGGTGCAGAGGACAGTGCGACTGCAGTGAATATCTCATGCACACCTCCCACAAGACCCACATTCTCACCTTATGTGTCCACACACTACATTCGTAGTGTCCCTACCCAACACACTCATTACTTGTGGAAGACATTATTACCAAGTCCCATAAGAGTTCGGGTAATATGTGTGCATCTGCACAAAAGAGGTCATGACTGGTATTGCCAGGACTACACTCATGCTCATAAATTAGGGATAATTGCAGAATGTGGCACTACACAAAACTGGTGCTAATAGCATAGGCACATAGGGAACAAACACGACACAGACCTGTATGTCCATGGTATTGGTAATAAGTTCAGAAAACCATCCCAAGATGCATGTGCTACAAAACACCACTGTTTCCTGTGCATGTACCCCAACATCAATATGGGATATGATCACCATGCACTCGTACACAGGCCGCACAATGGGTTGGCATACTCTGGATCAGATGGTTGTGCAGCTGCTGGGGTGTAGCCTCCCATTCTCGCACCAGTGCCTGTCGGAGCTCCTGAAGTGTCATAGGGATTTGATGATGTGCAGTGATACGTTGACCAAATGAGATCCCAGACGTGCTTTATGAGGTTTAGGTCTGTAGAACAGGCAGGCCACTCCATTCACCTGATATCTTCTGTTTCAAGGTACTCCTCCATGATGGGAGCTCAGTGGGGCCATGCGTTATCATCCATCGGGAGGAAGGTGGGACGCATTTCACGCCTGAAAAGGTGGACATACTGGTGCAAAATGACGTCCCGATACACCTGACCTGTTACAGTTCCGCTGTCAAAGACCTACAGGGGTGTATGTGCACCAATCATAATCCCACCCCACACCATTAATCCATGACCTCCATACAGGTCCCTTTCAATGACATTAAAGGGTTAGTATCTGGTTCCTGGTTCATGCTAGATGAAAACCCAGCGAGAATCACTGTTCAGACTGTACCTTGACTTGTCCGTGAACGTAACCTGGGACCACTGTTCCAATGACCATGTACTGTGTTCTTGACACCAGGCTTTAAGGGCTCTCCTTCGACCAGGGGTCAGTGGAATGCACCTTCAGATCTCTGGATGAATAACCCATGTTTGTTCAGTCATCTGTAGACTGTGTGTCTGGAGACAACTGTTCCAGTGGCTGTGGTAAGTTCCCAAGCAAGGCTACCTGCAGTACCCCATGGCCATCTGCACGCACTGACGGTGAGATTTCAATCTTCTTGTTGTGTTGTACACTGTGGACGTCCCATACTGTAGCGTCTGGACACGTTTCCTGTCTGCTGGGATCATTGCCATAATCTTGAGATCACACTACGTGGCACACGGAGGGTCCATGCTATTACCTGCTGCGTTTGACCAGCCTCCAGTCACCCTAGTATTCTACCCCTCATAACGTCATCAATATGTGTTCTTTGAGCCATTTTCAACACACAGTCACCATTAGCACATCTGAAAATGTCTGCACACTTACTTGCTGCACCGTCCTCTGACATGCACCAACACACCTCTGCATATGGGGACTGCTGCCAGCACCACGATGCAATGACCACAGGTCAGTTTCATTGCATGGGCATACCTCGAGTTGATTTAAACCCACAAACTGTCCACCAGAGCATTGTTTCACCATGTATCGGCATTATCCTTAATTTATGAGCATGAGTGTGTATACTTATATGGATATGGTGTCTGAAGGTATTAATATAAAATTATAATTTCATTCTAGACACCATATCCATATAAGTATATAGTTCTGGAAATACCAGCCATGACCTTCCCCTTCTGTGTGGATGCTCACATATTACCCAAACTCTTACAGGACTTGGTAAGAATGTCTTCCACGAGTAATGAGTGTGTGGACATATAAGGTGAGAATGTGGATCTCGCAGCAGACATGCATGAGATAGTCCCTGCAGTCGCACTGTCCTGTGTGCCCTCTGTGGCGCAGATGGATAGAGCATCTGCCATGTAAGCAGGATATCTCGCGTTCGAGTCCCGGCCAGGGCACACATTTTCACCTGTCCCTGTTGATACATATCAATGCCCGTCAGCAGCTGAAGGTCTGTTCTTTTGGACATGTCCAAAAGAACAGACACCATATCCATATAAGTACAAAGGTAGAGAGTCCATTGTCAAACACCATTGTTTTTAGTCCATATGTTTGTATGGCAATGTGACTGACTGCTTTCAAGGGAGCTGTGCCAGTGTATTTGACATCCGGGAAGTCTCTAACGGGCAATGTGCTGACATCTGACCCAGTGTTGACTATAAACATCAGCCCTGTAGAGTGATCATAAATAAACAGTTTTAATGGTGTTGCATGTCTGACAGTTGCCGGGGAAGTCAAATCGCATACTGTAGCATCATTTTTAGTTGTTCACAGTTCACGTCTTCCAACACCAACCTGTGGAGGTAGATGCTGCTTGTACACTGCTGGGGAAAAAAATTTAGTACACCTTTTTACAGGTTTCCATTTCACTTAAGATTTATTATTGCAGCAGTGCATATGGAATATGTGAAATGACTGCATTTATAGATCAATAGCACAAGCAGTTCTCGGGTATCAGGTGTTGACCCAGGCTGAAATACCCATATTAGCGCATAGTGTAGAGTTCATGGGCAGCAATGCAGACACTGACTCTGGCATCCACTGAATCATGTAGACAGCAAATTCTGTCCTGGGATAAATTATACCACACTTACTCAACCTGTTCCTGTAGTTCTATAAGAGTTAAGGACTTAAGAGTCACATGAATCACTTATTGTCACATCAGCACTCACCAGGTCTATGTCAGTTGCATGCAGGCAGAATCTGCTTTCATTGCTGAAGGCTGTGGTGTGCCATTACATCTTCCAAGTGGTCCCCTGAACACCAGTCAAGCTGTGCACATCAATGTTGTGGTATGAGTGAAAGATGAGCTAGGTATGTGCATGCCCATAGTCTCACTGCTAATAACCAGTTCACAGCTGTTCATGTTGATATGTCTTGGATCACAAGCCCTCATATATAATCTGTGAAAGCTATATGATCTGCCATTGCTGCCCCAACAATGCTACAATCCTGGTGGGCATCTGTGCTGTGTAGATGTCAAGAACTGTGTCTACAGGTGTGAGAATGTTGCCATGACCAATGATACCAGCATCATTGCACAACTGATGCAGCACATCCAACTTGTGTGGCAACTCTCCAAAAGGACCATCTTTCCATGCAGAAGGCCACAATTTGACCTCTTTTAAACTCACTCAGGTGGCTGTAGGAAGCATGAGAGCATATCTGTGGCATAGTTGTCTGCTTGTTTCTCACATGTGCACCACACAAAGCCTTCTGGCTATGAGCATTCCCTATTAAAGGGGAGTCATAGATGGCACTCTGGTAGTTATCCACTAAGCTATCTGTTGGTGGATGATTTTGAAACCATTATCAGTGGCGTATGCTGTCATCAGAATAAAATCAACATCGTCTTTCCAGGTATACTGTTTTTTTCCCCTTGGAAGCATAGTTGCCATGATCTGTCATGTCTAAAATAGATCTTGAGTGTCATTTCAAGGAGAACATGTAACTTTACAGTTCATAGCTTAAAAACCAAAAAGTCTGTGGAATCAGGAGAATCCTGTTGGGTTGGTTTCACGACATCCTAGTTGTGGTGGTTGGTAAGTTTGTATGGCCAAGCCATCTGCTACTGTGTTCCACAGTTCCAATATCTCAGTTGTTTAGTCAGCTTCGTCATGGCAGCATAGAGAGATCAGAGATCCTCAGTGAAGCTTGGTGGTTGATGGTCAATTGTGGCAGTGCTTCTTGGCAGCTCTATGTCAGCTGCGTCTGGCAACACTCAGTGCTCTTCGAGGTTGCATTTGAGTCCATCAGGCCATGTGCTCTATCAGCCACTTACATAATGGCTGACTTTCATGTGCAGTTAAGGTTGAATGCACATGCAGAAGTAAATATTGCTGCTAAATGTGTAACAGCAGAACATCCAAAAGAATGCTGTAATCAATGATAGCACATAAGTGTCACCAAAAGCAACCAGTTAATGCACTGCTAGTGGTAAAGAAGCTGTGTTAGTCACTGACCTGATGGCTTCTTGCAGAGAGGGGTCAACACCACTTTGAAGGTGCTGTAGTCTTGCAGCAGGGAAGGGAGAGGACAGCAGGTATGTTAAACAATGTGTAAAATAATGTCCAACACCACCATAGAAGCACATTGATCAAAGTTGTAGATCAACAATGTAAATTATTCAAATACATCATATATTTGCTGTTTTATAAAAATATTCTCCACAATAGCAAGCCAAATATTTGGCTGTTTGAGTATGAATAGTGGTACCTGGATTTGTAATTGCCACTTTGGTAGGGCAGGAGAGCTGTTGAGTGGAAAGTTTATAGCTCATGTGATTGGTACCAGCACACATGACTGAACTGGGAGTATGTTCACCTTTGGTTTGATGTCACACTATCCCGCTGTCTGGTTGTGCAAAACAACAACCTATGGCAGTGGCACCAAATCTGATGGCACAACTGGCATGAGTGATCCCATGATATCACAGCTGATATCAGCATGAGGTGCATAATTCCATGGCAGCAGTGACATAGGGAGGTGTATTAGAATGTCAGTTTCATTCATGATGTCATGGATTGCACCGTCAATAGTGCACAATGGGTTATGCTTGGGTGACATGCCAATATGTAACAATGTGACCTATGGATTAATGAACGGTTGACTACCACATCACTTTAGTTCCAGGGTAACTGCTTATGAAGGACAACATAAACAACATGTAAATGGATACTGTACACCAAAAATTGACTTTATTAGTGCAATTAATAGAAAGCACATGTGAATCATCAGCGAAGACCACAGAAAATGAAATCAAAGAATGTAATTTTATAAAGATATGAGGGTTCTAACCTTAGTAGTGGCAACTATTTATTTACAACTCGTACAGAATAGATATGTGTTTCAAAGTTTTACTGACCTTCAAAGTAGTCATCAGCATTGTGTATAACCCATTGCCAGTGATGTGGAAGTCATAGGATACTCTTAGCAGTGCCAGTTGTGTTGACACCTTGAGCAGTATGGTCTATTGCCTGATGAATTTGTAGCAGTTCTGAAGCAAATGTCATGAAGTGTTTCCTTCAGTTTAGAATTCGAGTTGAACTCACGAGAGCTTAAGTCAGGAGAGTGCAGTAGGTGGCATAGCACTCAGCAGCCTCATCAGTCAAACAAATCAGTAACAGTGCTTGAGCATTGACCTGGAAAATGATAGTCAGGTCCTGCAGAAAGTGTCATCATTTCTGTCTCTAAGCTGGTTGTAGGTTGTGTTCCAAAAATGGACAGCATAGAGACAGAAGTGATGACACTTTTTGCAGGACCTGACTGTCATTTTGCAGGACAGTGCTCAAGCACGTACAGTGCAAGCTGTTACTGAATTGTTTGACTGATGGGGCTGCACTCCCCTAACTTAAGCGCTAATAAGTTCTACTTGATTTCTAAACTGAAGGAAACACTTCATGGCATTCACTTCAGAACTGCTACAAATTTGTCGGATAATAGAGCGCGCTGCTTGAACTCTCAACACAACTGGCACTGCTAAGAGTATCGTACGACTTCCACATCACTAGCGACAGACTATACACAATGCTGGTGACTGTTCTGAAGGTCAGTAAAATTTGAAACACATATCTGCTTTGTACAAGCTGTAAATAAATAGTTGCCACTATTAAAGTTCCAACCCTCATATGCTGCGAACAGTGCACTGTTGATTATCAGTTGTGTTACTCCCACAGAATAAATTTTCTCATAAAATTTTATTACTATTCCATTCAAATTTTACATAATAAAATATAAAAACATATTTTTACTAAAGAACATGGAATGAGGGCTAATAATGGCGAAGGAAAAGTTGCAAATAAATTATTTAACATTGATTCAAAAATGCTTCTTAAACTGAAAACAAGTCTCTACTTCTGTGTAGTCTTCTTCTGTTGCATAAAAGTAGTGTTGTAAGCAGTGCACCTCACTTCTACTGTTGAGGTTCCTGTTATAGGCAGACTAAACTTGAAAGCTGCTGTGGTGAGCAAATATTAAAAAAAATTGTCTACATCTTGGACCACGTCCAAGATACTCTTGTCACAATCTACATGTATAGCCACACTCTGAAAACCACATGAAATGTATGGCAGAAGGTGCTTGTCATTGTACCAGTTATCAGGGCTTCTTACCATTCCATTCATACACTCCTGGAAATTGAAATAAGAACACCGTGAATTCATTGTCCCAGGAAGGGGAAACTTTATTGACACATTCCTGGGGTCAGATAAATCACATGATCACACTGACAGAACCACAGGCACATAGACACAGGCAACAGAGCATGCACAATGTCGGCACTAGTACAGTGTATTTCCACCTTTCGCAGCAATACAGGCTGTTATTCTCCCATGGAGACGATCGTAGAGATGCTGGATGTAGTCCTGTGGAAAGGCTTGCCATGCCATTTCCACCTGGCACCTTAGTTGGACCAGCGTTCGTGCTGGACGTGCAGACCGCGTGAGACGACGCTTCATCCAGTCCCAAACATGCTCAATAGGGGACAGATCTGGAGATCTTGCTGGCCAGGGTAGTTGACTTACACCTTCTAGAGCGTGTTGGGTGGCATGGGATACATGCGGACGTGTATTGTCCTGTTGGAACAGCAAGTTCCCTTGCCGGTCTAGGAATGGTAGAACGATGGGTTCGATGACGGTTTAGATGTACCGTGCACTATTCAGTGTCCCCTCGACGATCACCAGAGGTGTACGGCCAGTGTAGGAGATCGCTCCCCACACCATGATGCCGGGTGTTGGCCCTGTGTGCCTCGGTCGTATGCAGTCCTGATTGTGGTGCTCACCTGCACGGTGCCAAACACGCATACGACCATCATTGGCACCAATGCAGAAGCGACTCTCATCGCTGAAGATGACACGTCCCCATTCGTCCCTCCATTCACGCCTGTCGCGACACCACTGGAGGCGGGCTGCACGATGTTGGGGCATGAGTGGAAGACGGCTTAACGGTGTACGGGACCGTAGCCCAGCTTCATGGAGACGGTTGTGAATGGTCCTCGCCGATACCCCAGGAGCAACAGTGTCCCTAATTTGCTGGGAAGTGGCGGTGCGGTCCCCTACGGCACTGCATAGGATCCTACGGTCTTGGCGTGCATCTGTGCGTCGCTGCGGTCCGGTCCCAGGTCGATGGGCACGTGCACCTTCCGCCGACCACTGGCGACAACATCGATGTACTGTGGAGACCTCACGCCCCACGTGTTGAGCAATTCGGCGGTACGTCCACCCGGCCTCCCGCATGCCCACTATCCGCCCTCGATCAAAGTCCGTCAACTGCACATACGGTTCACGTCCACGCTGTCGCGGCATGCTACCAGTGTTAAAGACTGCAATGGAGCTCCGTATGCCACGGCAAACTGGCTGACACTGACGGCGGCGGTGCACAAATGCTGCACAGCTAGCGCCATTCGACGGCCAACACCGCGGTTCCTGGTGTGTCCGCTGTGCCGTGCGTGTGATCATTGCTTGTACAGCCCTCTCGCAGTGTCCGGAGCAAGTATGGTGGGTCTGACACACCGGTGTCAATGTGTTCTTTTTTCCATTTCCAGGAGTGTATATGGAACCGAAATGAATTCCCCTGTGTATACTGTAATTAATCTGGTCTTGTGCTTACAACCCCATGGGAGTGATACAGAGATGTTGTAGTTCATTTCTAGAGTCATCATGTAAAGCTAGTTCCAGAAACTTTGTAAGTAGACTTTCTTGGGATAATTTGCATCTGTCTTTAGGCATATGCCAATTCAGTGTCTTCAGCATATCTGTGACACTCTCCCATGAATCAAACTAACCTATACCCTGTGTGCTGCCCTTTTTGTATTCATTTGATATCTTCTGTTAGTCCTACTTGGTATGAGCCCCAAACAATTCAGCAGTATTCTAAGATAGGTCACACAAGGGACTTCCAAGCAATTTCTTTTGTAGACTGATTGTATCTCCCTACTCTTCTATCAATAAACCAAAATTTTCCACCTGCTTTATCTACAACTGAGCCTATGTTGTCATTAATAATAATAATAATAAAAATAATAATAATAAAGATTTTATTGTCTTTAGGCCATTACAGAAATTGACAACGTCAAATGAAGCCACAATTTATAATACAGTGTGATAAGGTATTGACTACTGAAATATTTTAGCTTATGTTACAATAAATGTACAGTGGGTCATCTGTTGGATTACTGCATTTTACAGTCGAAGAATTCATTGATATCATAGAACGGGTGGGCAATAAACCATTCACGCAGTATTTCTTTGAATGTATGCTCAGGAAGATCCTGTATGGCATGTGGCAGCTTATTAAATAGTTTGTGCCCTGTGACGACATAGCTATTTATTGATTTTGATAGTCTGTGGTAAGGCGTGTATATGTGTTTGATGCTTCTTGTGTTGTAACAATGTACATTTTCTCTACGTTTCACATCTTGTAGGTTCTTCTTCTTCCACTGCATATCCCCACAAAGTGTTACACCCAGGTATTTTCATGAGTTGGATACTGTAGCAATAGAATACCATGTTTCCAGTTACAAAACTGCTTATTATTACTTTGATCATAAAATATGAGAAAAACATGAGACTCGAGAAGGTTAAACACTATAGACAAGCATTTTCTGGAATGAAAGCTTATCAAAATATGTGTTTTGAAAGCATATCAGTTTCATTCCTTCCCATATCATCATTGTATTTAGTGCAGACTATTCATATGCTGCATTAATGGCAGAAAGCAACTCTACCCTGACACAGTTGATGTTTCATAAATTTCATTACTTCTACATGTAAGCACTATTAACAATTAATAGTGTGTAGTGAGACTAGCAAGTACCTATAACAGGTCATGTGTTTCATTGTCCATTAATGGAGTGAATGGTTATTGAGGGATCATCTGTTTGGTACAATGTATTTGTCCCTTCCCCCCTCCCCTGTACCATAGACCTTGTCATGGTGGGGTGGCTTTTGTGCCTCAACAATATGGACAACCATACCATAGGTACAACCACAGTGGGGGGGGGGGGGGGGGGGGGGGGGGAGGGATATCTGTTGAGAAGCCAGACAAGTGTGTGGTTCCTGAAGAGGGCAGCAGCCTTCTCAGTAGTTGCAGGGGAAACAGTCTGGTTGATTGACTGATCTGCCCTTGTAACAGCACAGCCTGGATGATTGGACATGCTAATAACTAAAAGCAAGAGGAAACTACTACTGTAATTTTCCACTATATGGTTAGATGTTGATGGCCTCCTCTTGGGTAAAATATTCCAGATGTAAAATAGTCCTTTATATGGATCTCTTGGTGGGGAAAACTCAGGAGTACGTTATCAGTAGAAACAAAACAGACATTTTATGGGTTGGAGCATGGAATTTTAGATCCAATAATTTGGCAGACAGGTTAGAAAATTTAAAAAGGGAAATGAACAGGCTGAAGTTACAACAATACTATGAAAAGGATGGAGTGCTACTCACAGAGGAGACACTGAATCACAGACAGGCATAACAAAAAGGCTGCCAGACGTTTTAGCTTTTGGCCAAAAGGCCTTCTTCTGCAGCAAAGAACACAAATTCTCTCAAGCACAACTTACACGCACATGGCCACTGTCTCTGGCTACTGTAGCTGGACTGTGTCTTAACTATGCTTGATGGGAGCGGCAATCCAGTGGTGGGGGTAAGGAGAAGGCATGGGCTGGTGATAGGGAAATTGCAGGGTGGGGAGGGCGAAGGCATAGTGCTGTTTGGGGGCTGCTAGGTTGCAGTCTGGAGGGGTGAGGGGGAAGGGGGGAGAGGAGGCAGGTGGAGCAGAAAAGGGAGAAATCGAGAACGGAAAAAGAACTAGTGGTTGTATTGGTGGAACAGTAGGCTGTATTATGCTGGAGTGGGAGCAGAGAAGGGGATAGACAGGGACTAATGAAGGTTGAAGCCAAGGGGTTAAGGGAACATAGGATATATTGCGACAGAAATTCCACCTGTGCTGGTGTTGGTAGGAAGGATCCTGAAGGTGCAAGTTGTGAAGCAGTCATTGAAGAAAAGCACATTATGTTGGGCAGCATCTTCAGCAACTGGAAAGTCCAGGTGTCACTCAGTCACAGTTTGTTGGTGACCATTCATGCAGACAGCCAGCTTGTTACAAATCATTCCTACATACAATGCAGTACAGTGGTTGGAGCTTACTTTTTAGAGCACACAACTGCTTTCACAAGTAGTCCTGCCTTTGATGGGACAGGAGATGCCAGTGATTGGACTGGAGTAGGTGGTGGTGGGAGGCTGTATGGAACAGGTCTTGCACCTAGGTCTATTGCAGGGATATGAGCCACAAAACAAGAGGGTTGTGAGCAGGGGTGGAGTAGGAATGTACAGAATATTCTGCAGCTTTAGTGGACAGTGGAATGCCACTGTGGGAGGTTTGAAAAGGACAGAAGGTAGGACGTTCTTCATTTCAGAGCATAAAAAGAGGTAGTCAGAACTCTTTTGGAGAATGTGATTCAATAGCTCCAGTCCTGAGCAGTACTAAGTTACAATGGGAGTGCTCAGTTGTGGCCAGATGATGGGTATGTGGGAGGTGGTAGTTGGCTGGAAAGACAAGTCAAAGGAGAACTGTTTCTGTACAAGTTTCGGTGGTTAATTTTGGTCTGTGAAGGCCTCAGGAAGGCCCTTGATATAGACTCTAAGGGGAGGGGAGGAAATTGCGTACCATGGAGGATTTATCCTGGTGGGATGGAAATTGATAGATGTGGTGTACATGTACAGACAAAAAAATGGCTACAATTTCAGAAAAACTGGCTGATTTATTCAAGAGAAAAGAGCTTCACAAATTGAGCAAGTCAGTAGTAGCCCATTGGTCCACTTCTGGCCCTCATGCAAGCCGTTATTCATCTTGAAACTGATTAATAGAGTTGTTGGGTGTCCTCCTGAGGGATATTGTGCCAAATTCTGTCCAGTTGGTGTTTAGATTGTCAAATCCAGCAACCTCACTGCCCTAAGTAGAATTTGGCAAGCACAAAGGCAAGCAGCAGAAAATTTCGTTAGGTGCAAGAGGGCATTATCTTGCTGAAATGTAAGCCCAGGAGAGCTTGCTTTGAAGGGCAACAAAATGAGATGTAGAATATCGTCACCATGCCACTGTGCTGTAAGGGTGCCATGGGTGACAACCAAAGGAATCCTGCTTCAAAGTGGAATGGCCCCCCAGACCATCACTCCTGACTGTTGTGCCGTACATCCCACCACTGTTTGGGATGTTTCCAGACAAATCTTGGCTGGTCATTGGGGCTCAGCTCAAAGCAAGCCTCATCACTTTGGTGTATAGAAGTCAGTGGTAGTCAGTGCAAGGGGCACTGGGAGCTCACCCCCCCCCCCCCTCCCTTTCTGTGAGCTGCCTATTAATGGTACTAGTGGTTGCTGAAACACCAGCTGAATGTCTGATGATAATGATGAATCTGGGGCTCTGAGTGCCCCCATGACAACTACTCAGTCCTCACAGCCTATTGTCTCCCTTCGTCGACTGCTACCTTCTTGAAGCTATGTTGATGCATGGTTGATGCAACTGCTGCTGACATCATTGAATAGTGGCATCACTCCTATTCAAATGTTGAATAATTCAATGATTACTCCAACCAGCTTCTTGAAGCCCAACTACACATCCTCCTGCAATGCTGACAACTGTATATATTCTTCATGCTCCTGTCTGTGAGGTACAGTTACTATCCAACTGAGTACATGGACTAAAATTCACAAACACTTGGTGCCCTGGTATCAAACTGTCCCCTGTTTACTATCCTTGCCACCTGTGCAGTGAAAATGTGCTGCAGCATCACATATTCCTCCAACAGCCAACAATTTGCAATTTTGCATTTTCCTTGTATGAACATAAGGTGCATAATGAATATTGAGGTGCTTATTCTTTTTTTATTTTATTTATATATTTATTTATTGTCTTATAGCGTATTTGCTGAGGGACTGTTCATTACTGTAGATGAGATGACCATGGGTGGCTAGGCTGTATGGAAGGGACTTCTCAGCACAGAAGATGGCAGCTGTCAAAGTGAACATATTTCTTGTGTTTGGCAGCTTTGATTTGGACAGAGGTACTGATGTAACCATCCTTGAAGTGCAGGTCATCATCAAGGAAGCTGGCTTGTTGGGCTCATGAGTACCACGTGAAGTAAGTGGTGGAGAAGGTGTTGAGGTTATGGAGCAATGTGGACAGGGTTTCCTCACACTCAGTCCAGATCATGAAGATGTCATCAGTGAACCTGAACCAGGTGAGGGACTTGGGATTGTTGGGTGGCTAGGAAGATTTAGGTACCCATTGCTGTACAGTGTATTTGTTTGTGAGTGATATCTTCGAAGAAGTAACTGTGGGTGAGGACATAGTTTGTCATGCTTACCAGGAAGGAGGTCATAGGTTTGGAGTCAGTTTCACACTGGAAAGTGTAGTGTTCAACAGCAGCAAGTCCATGGGCATTTGGGATGTCAGTGTAGAGGGAGCTGGCACCAACAGTGATCAGCAGGGCCAATGTCCATTCCTTGTCACTATTGAACCCTACCTTTCTCAGTGCTCATATGTCTCAAAACCTGCAATGTCCTTCCTCGTCAGCAATACCAACTATATTCTCATCCACAATTATTCTCCTTTGAATGCAACACGCACAAACAAATCCATTTTAGAGCGATGGCCATCTGCACTGCACTATCATATGCCATTCTATTCTGGAAGATCTAGATGAATCCTTCCTAACCACCCAGAATCCCAAAACCCTTACCTCATTCAGATTCATTGATGATATCTTCATAACTGGGAGTGAGAATGGGGACAGCATGTCCACATTCCTCCAGAACCTCAACACCTTCTCCACCTCTCATTTCCCCTGGTCCTTCTCAACCCAACAAGCCACCTGCCTTGATGCTAACCTCCACCTCAAGGATGGCTACATTAGTACCTCTGTCCAAATCAAACTTGTCAACCACCAGCAATACCTCTGCAATGACAGCTGTCATCCTCTCCACACCAAGAAGTCCGTACCACACAGCCTAGCCACCTGTGGTCATCCCATCTGCAGACATAAGCAGTCCCTCTCCAAATGTACCATGGATCTCATGGAGCCCCCCCCCCCCCCCCCCCACACAGACTGAATTTTTTTAACCACCCAAACTTGTACACAAACCGATCTCCTGTGCCTTGTCTCTCCAGTAATCTACCACCTCCCACATACTCACTGCCCAGCCACAAAGGAGTCCTCTCCTCATGGCTTATTACCACTCAGGACTGTAACTGGATTGCACACTTCACCAGGAACTCAATTACTTCTTGCCATGCACTGAAATGAGGAATATCCTACCCAGTATCCTTCCCAGTACTTCCACAGTGGTATTGCTCCACCCACCAAACCTACGCAATATCCTTGTCCATCTCTGCTCCTCCCATGTCCCCAAACTCTTGTCTCAGTACTCATGTACTTACACTATACCTAGGAGTAGTACTTGTCCCATTCATCCTCCCACACCACTTACTCCACTTGCAGGTACGCATCTTCTATCCCATCAATGGCTTGGCTACCTATGAAAGCCATCATGTGATCTACAGATTAAGCTCCAACCACTATGCTGCTTTTTACATGGGCATGACAACTAACGAGCTGTCTTTCTGCATGAATGGCCACCAACAAACTGTGGCCAAGAGACACCTGGATCACACAGTTGCTGAACATGCTGCCCAACACAACTTGCTTCTCTTCAATGACTGTTTGGCAGTGTGTGACATTAGGGTCCTTCTTACCAATACCAGCACAAGTGGGAAATCTGCTTGCAGTATATCCTATGTTCCCCTAACCTCCATGGCTTCAAACTTTCCTAGCCCCTGTACCCTACTTACCTGTCCCCCTTCCATGCTCCTATTCCAGCACAACACAGCCTTCTATTCCACCAGAGCACTCACTAGTCCTTTTCCCCTTCTCTATTTCTCTTTATTCACATCTGTATGCCCCCACCCTCAAACCTACCCTGTCCTGACCATGTCCCTGCAGGGTCCCACATACAGCACTAAGCCTTCTTTTACACCACTCTGCTGTACCTCATCCCTGCCCCATGGCTCCTCCTTACCCCACCTCAGATTGCTGCTCCCATTGGATGCAATTATGACTCAGTCCAGCAACAGTGGCCAGACACAGTGGTCATGTGACTGTGAGTGAGTTGTGCGTATGTGAATACGTCTGCATTCTGCTGCAGAAGAAGGCCTTTTTCTGAAAGCTAAAATGTATAGCAGTCTTTTCATTGTGGCTGTCTGTGAATCAGTGTCTCTTGTACATGGCGAATAGCAATCCATCCTTTTCATTATGCTGTTGTTTTTCCATTCTGTATTTTCCATTATTTGATAGGTTTTGAATTGGATATAGTGGGAATTAGGGAATTATAATGACAAGAGGAACAGGCCTTCTGGTTAGGTCAGTACAGGATTATATATACAAAATCAAGCAGGAGTAATAAAGGGGTAGATCTAATAATGAATAAGAAAATAGGAATGCAGCTAAGCTACTGTGAACAGCTTAGTGAATGCATTTTCAAAGCCAACACTTATTGCAGTAGCACAAGTTTATATGCCAACTAGCTGCGTAGATGATGAAGAAATTGAAGAAAAATATAATGAGATAAAAGAAATTATTCATGTAATTAAGAGAGATGAAAGCTTAATTATGTTGGGGACTGGAATTCAATAGTGGGAAAAGCAGGATGGGGAAAATGTTTGGTGGATATGGATTGGGGGAGAGAAAGCCACTTGTTAAAATTTTGCACAGATTTTAGTTTAATCATCACAAACACTTGCTTCAAGAATCATGAAAGAGGGTTGTCTATGAGGAAGAGACCTGCAGACATCAGAAGGTTACTGATTTATTGGTGAGACTTAGAGTTTGGAACTGCTGTATTAGCTTTAACCAGCAGAACTTTTGTCCTTCAATGTCAAGGATCCATTGTATGCAACTATGTTATTTCTTTCTTGTCCTGCTGCTATTGCTCCTGCTCTGGTGGTGGTAGCTCAACATGTGCATTTCACTTTCTTGGAAACTTTGTAGCTTAAAAAAGTATGCAATGAAAACTAAAATTATTTACTAACAATGGATATAAAAATCATTACTACAGCCTTAAGGAACTAAGTGAAAGATGCTAAAACGTTGCAAAAGAATACAGTAGGAAAGTAGCTTTGTAACAGAGAGCTTGTTTTCATATTTCATAATCCTACAGTGAATATTACAATGTGATATCTTACCACTGATTAAGTTTTGTTGTTTTAGTCAAAACAGGGTTTCTAAATCAGCCTACATAATGTTTAATTTACAAAACGTTTTAGTAAATGTAAATGTAAAAAGACAGCTGTTTTAACCAAAGGCATTATGAGATACGTTTTCTCTGATTCTGAGTGGCCTGCATGCCATTTTTTCATCTTGCAGCACTTCTTGTCTGCCATTTTCTACAACAGAAGAAACCCCTGACTACTGCTGCAACACTAAGGTACTCAGTCCACTTTATAAAAGGTTCTGTCATTCTTGGCATATTTTTCTAAGTACAACCATTCTATTTCTTGTTATTCATTTGGAGTCTTCTTTTTGCAATTTTATTTATTTTATCATGTGGTTTTGCCAGAAGGCAATTCCTATAAAGTAATTTCTCTCTTATTCCACAAGAAAGTGAAGTGAAGTTAATACATGTAATTACAGAATTTGTGAGTATCAGTAATTATTCTCTTTTTACTATATTCTGTCCTTTTCAATATTTTATATGCCTGTGAACAAGGTAATGCCAAAGATCACTGCCTCTATTTCTCAGCTGTTATTGCACAGAATTTTGCAAACTCTTTGCATCTTCAAAGTAATGCTTCACTTAGTAGCCTGAACAGTTAGTAACTTAATGACATTAGAAGTGGATTGTAAGGTGGATGAGGTAAGATTTCCCTTTCACATTTTGGTGTCTGAGCAATGGTTTGTGCGCTGTTTTGCATTAATATGCTCATCGGATGGAGCTTTTAATAGGCCAGCTCAATGAAGACAAGCTTAAATTTCTATATGAACTGCTTATGTATTGCACAGGATTGACTGTTTTCCTTTTCTCCATAAAATCCACCAGGAATGCACCATTCTGATCCTAAAAGACACTTTCCATGTCCTACCCTGTGGTATGCACATTTTAAAATGTTTTTCTTGTTCTCTTGCATCACGTAATGTCATTTCATTGACTACTCTTTCCATTCACATAGAAGGATGTGAACAGTCATCTCATTCTCCTCCCCATTCCATCATGAAGTTGATTAAGCACTTCCCAACTCTAGCAATGAAATCTGTCTCTTGGCACTCAACTGGCTAATCGTACCGAGTTAACCTGTTGATCCCCTAGTTACAAGATTTGCAAATAAAGTATGGTTTATGTAATTGGTAGTTGGATGGAACTTCACACAGTCATTTGGATTGTGTATGTGTTTCATACAAATATTGTTGTACTGCAATGTCTGTAACTTGTTATGTTAACAGAAATTATGATTTCACTGTAAGTGACCTAAGTGACTTTTGATGATGATATTTGATATAATAACTTTGGTAATGAAGGGACAGGATGATAGGACATCTGCTAAGACATGAGGGAGTGACTTCCATGGTACTAGAGGGAACTGTAGAGGGCAAAACTGCAGAGGAAGACAGAGATTGGAATACGTCAAGCAAATAATTGAGGACATAGGTTGCAAGTGCTACTCTGAGATGAAGAGGTTAGCACAGGAAAGGAATTCGTGGTGGGCAGCATCAAACCAGTCAGTAGACTGATGACCAAAAAAAAAAAAAATGTCTTAGAAAATGGCTTTGAGTGGTTACTGTTGGATAAATTGTCCTGGCTTTCAAAGTTTGCTGTTGTTAAATGGTCCACATCAACTGTCAATCTCAAAGACATGATGTATCTGGATTACAGGATATTTCCAGTTAACAAACCTGGAAATAACTGTCTCACTTATGTGCTCCATTCCATAGAGACCATCATCAAGGAGGGCTCTCCACAATGTTGAATAAATTAAAAGTATAATAACAAAAAACTGTTATTAATTACACATGTACACAACACTAAAAACTACCCTTTGTTAGATTTTCTCATCAGATTTTGCTAGTAAAGAATATTCTGCCTATGCTTCATTTAGTAATAAATAGAATAAAGAATCATTTTTAGCTTTTGGTCATTTAAGTAGGAAATAGGCTTTGCCATTGATACAGATATACATTTAATTATAGTACAGTAGATTACAATGAATTTTCATAGAAAAAACTTCATCACTATGCACATCAAGTAACTAAGTAATGTTGTAGGCTGCAATTTGTTGTTTGACTGCCAGCTGCACTCTTTCATTTTGAAACTTTTTAGTGATATAGACTGGAATGAGTGTACTAACATACCATTGAGTCTGAGTAGTTTCACTTTCTGAGAATTTATGTTATTAGTAATCTGTGTCATTGTAAATTCAAATTAGCCTTTTTCCATTGTTGTTTTGGTGAACCTCTTCCCTCATTACAAGTTAAGAAATATTATTCTTAATACAGTGTAATGAAACATAAATGTTTAAATTCACAATTGTAAGTACTTTGGCCCTCATGAAAAAATATATGATGCTACCTCCTTGATCAATCATACAAATTACATGACCATTTTATTTTTTATTTTCATTTATTCTGGTGGTTCCATCTAGGCCCACATTAAGTCTTGTTACACCTTGCAGTGAACTTTGCGTTCTTTGTCACCCAGATATCCTTCAGTCTTTGCATTTGGGCTTGCTTATTCAGCTCCATGCAAGTGGCAGTGTTTCTTCTTTCTGTCTGCTCATATTAGTGTAACCTGTTTATCATCATCTTCTTGTGGAGGAAATCCCTGTTACAGGAATTTTTAGGTTTGATTTGTAGGAGTAAGAGATCTTCATTAGTATTTCTAAACTTGGGAATTATGGTTTTGGGTTTGAGTAAATAATTAGAAGATCTCCTTGTTAAACGCTTTCCTGGCCATTTATTTGAGGTGACCATAAAATAATACATCTTTTGCAAGTCTGAAATTTTTTCTATTCTTTCATAAATTTCCTTACTGTATCTTTTTTGGTGAACACCATTCTTATCATTAGATCCCATGATTTCTCTAATTATTCTCCCTTCGCCACACACCGCCAGGTGGCTTGCGGAGTATGGATGTAGATGTAGAGATGTATTCTATGCTCTTTTTTCTATAGCCCTTCAAGGAGGTTTTCATTTGCATTTAGAGATACAGTTTCAGTTGCATCCATGACTACTGGCTTTGGAACTGTTTCATAGTGATGTATCTTAGTGTTATATGAATGGCTCTTATTTTTTTTATTAATGACTTCTACCAGCTACTTAAACATTTTTAGTCTGTTGGTGTCTCCATATTTCATCTGGGGTTTTAGGAGTGACACCTTTCATGTTAGTTATTATTTCTGGTGTTTTTTTCAAATTATGTTTAGAGATCAGTTTGTTTGTTGGTTTGCTTTTACATTTCGATCTGAACCCTTGTAGTGTCTACATAATTTGACCAAACAGCTATATTATCAGCAAAAGCTAGACAGTCCACCATGATTCCCTACAATTTAGTTCTCATTCTCATCAGGCTGTAGTCAGTTTTCATTACTCTTGCTCACTGGATCCTGATGATGATATTTTTCTTTTTTTTTTTTTTCAAGAGCACAGTTGAAGACCATCAGTGACATCTCATCATGTTGTCTGGCTCCTGTTTTGATCTCAAATGAATCTGAGAAGCATCCTAGGAACTTTATTATGGAGTTTGTATGTGTCAGAGTGGCTGTAATTAATGCCAGCAGTTTAAAGTCAATCTCAAATTAACAGAACTTTATGGTCTATTGAAATTTGGAATTTCTTTATGTCCATAAAAAATATTGTTTAGGACATAGAGTACAATATCTAATAATCCTTTTGACATTACAGATCTGTTCAGCTGTTGGACGACCTTTCCTAAAACCCCTTTTTGATGCTCAAGTTCTTTTAAAAACTGTTTCTTTTTTTTTATGTTGGTAATGTGATGGAATGTCCCTAGAGTGATGGGAATATCCCAAAGTATGTCACACAATGATAGTAATTGTTGACTATTTCTCTTTGTTTCTGTACTAGGTGACCAATATGGACATCTAAAGGTTTTAGTGTTTCAGTTTCTATGGCCCTTCACACTTCAACCAGAAGATGATTTGTTTTGTCTTGTTAAAGAGAATTTTTTTAGCAGTACGCTAGCTGAAAGAAGAATCAAGATACTCATTGTTTTCTGATATAGAGCAGATGTGTTCTAATTTTAATTTCAACTAAGACATGTTCAGCTTTGATTGAAAGATATCACTTTCTGTTGTTAAAATGAGAAGTAATTACAGTCAAGTGTGATTATGTATTCCATAAAAATCCAGTTTCCCAAATAAAATATCACTAGGACTTCACTCAGTGGCTTTTCAATGGTCACAGAAAAAAAGTGATGCCACATTCCTGTATTAAAAAATATATTAATATTTTACATTAATTCCCAAAAGAACTGCAGTGGTATTTCTTCCTTGTGAAAATCAGGTTCTTTGTTATAAAGGAGGTCACTTTCCCAAGATTACTATGACAAAGTACTTAAATAACTAACAATGGTCTTTAACTAATCTGTGGCAGCTGTTTACCATCCTTTTTAATTCTGGAAACTCTTTTAATATTGTTTGTTAGTCAGAGGAAAACTGGAACTTTAAACATTTATTAAAATAAAAGTTAGATCAGAAGCATTTCATTCATTCATAATTAGCAACTATGGTCAATGTTTTTGCAGTCTCAGTTGATGTGATAGTACAAGAACAGATAAGATCAAAGTACAGTTCAGCATCAGATAGATCCTTAGAAGAAAAGCTGCTACACAGGAAGAAACTCTTGCTATCCATCTGCAATATATTGTACACTATTCATTTGCTATATACCTGTCATGTTTCACTTCACATTGACATATGATTACTTACAGTTGTTGAAATGAGACACCAACTAAAAAGGCTTGCAACATGCAGTGAGCCACACAAATAAATAAATAGATTTACTAAAAGAATGAAGTTTTGTTTTTGCATAAACATTATCCTTTAATGCTAACAGATGTTGGAGAATCAGAATCCTCATATCTTTATTGTACATAGAAGGAATGGCTCATCTGATTCCCCTTCAACTTATTTGTGAACTTCTGTAGATTCACAATTTTTTATCTTCTCTCTTTGGGCAGCTTACTGAAGATTTTTATAACAAAATTCGAAGATTACAGTTCAGATCATAAACAAGGATACACATGATAACTAATTTTGTCTTGTTATTACTAAGTGATCCACTGCTCATTTAAAACTTCACTTTGTTATCAGTAGTAAATACCATTAAAGTATAAATGCACTGGTATTCAAAGGTTGGGTTTTCTGCTTGTTTCTAAAAATGTTTTGAAAACATGGCTATACACTTTTAGTTCAATTTATTCTAAATTAAAACTGCTTTATGTAAAAAGTGTAATGGTTTCAATGAATAATGGTTTCCAATTAATGATGTCTTTTTATGTGTATGAAGTAACAAATTTTGCTTTAATTGCAAATATCTTTCTTTAAAAATTTTAAATAATGTAATGTGAAGAAACATCAAATGTGACAAAGAAAACAGTACATATAATAACTACATTCTCAAATTTACATTCCAGATAGATGATGGTTCTGAAGGGTCTAGCTCATATGAGAAAGAAGCAGAAAAACCGTTAAGCCAACTTGGGCCTGATGCATCAAAAGACTGTGAATTAGCTGTTGCAGCCCAAGTGGGAAGTACAAATACATCTGCCCTAGGTATGGAAGTGGAATTCAATACCACCTCAGTAACTAATAACATAGTTACTTCAGAAAATATACCCGAGCCAGCTACTCAAGCTTCATGTAAAGGTTTGTGCTGTTACAGAGCCTCTTTTCTTATTTTGTATCTTGAAATTGTGGAGCGATGTTGCATTTTTGTGGCTTTTCATATAAAAAATGCCTAAAATATATTTTACGCTTACATTATATGTACAACTTCATGTAAAAGCTAATACACCATTCATAATTGATAACCTTCAACTGGATCATAGCAGCAGACAGAAATTATCTAGATATAAAGGAAATCTGGCTCATAAGAAAATGTTAGAGTTGACATACAGTAATGAAACTAGGCACACCAACAATATCTAGCTGTAACTTCCTTATATTTTCATGAGTACTTACATAGATGTATGATTTTGTGAGTAAACAACCTTGAAACAGTACAGAAAACGTGGTAACAAAATACATTAAGCTTATGGATATGTTATCTCCTAAATGTTAAAACTGTCTTTTTCCTTCTCCATGTGCATTTCATTGTTATTTTTTATTCTGAGCAACCCAAGGGCTTCTGAGAAGACACGGTTGGAGAGGGGAACTGGACAAACTGAATCATTGACTCAGTTTATGATGCATAATGTCCTTTTGTTGATGCTGTAATAATTTAATGTACCATGCCTTCTCCTAGACACTGGTAATTGGAGCTTACATGGATCAGTTAAGGGAAGTGCCACAACTGTGTCATTAACAAACTCATAACTTGCACTGTCTCCTGTCTGTCTTGATCTGAACTATTGCTCCATCTTTACTGACATCAATGTTTATTGAATGTTGAACTAACTCATTCTTTGGCCTTCCAGTTAACCATTCACTGAGAATAATATAATAAGCAGCTGGCTGTTCCACAACCTCACCAAGTGCTGTGTTACAGTGATTAAGTAAAGCCAAAGGAGAAGATTTTGAAATCCAGTCACTCATCATGATTTAAGTTTTCCAAGTGTTATGTAAATAATTCTTGGAAAATACTAGAATTGCTCTTTTAAAAAGTTATGGCCAGTTTTTGCATCACGTTTCTACAGCTGAAATTGTGCAATGTCTCTTGTAATAAGAATTCATTGTGACTGAACCATAAAGCTATAATAACCCTGTTAAGCTATAACACTTTTTTCTTCTATTCTTTTAAAGAACCCTGTACATGCAAATCTTACATATACATTCAGAGGACACTTAAAATGCCATGTAAAAATAGTTCATGGTTATAAACATCTGCAAGTCCTACACCATACTGTGTTTTTGTAAGGTGCATTGCATTCTAGTCATTCTTTCATCATATTACAGTTTTCATTCAAATAAGTGAGTGTTCATCCAAGTAGAATATACATATTCATGTTCTTATTAGTTGATAATTAAAATAACAGTAATTGTAATAATAATAGTATGTTGTTCTTGTTGTTGTAGTAACAGTAGTTTCACTAATAATGGTGTAGATGATAGAAGCCATTTGTTATTTTACATGTTACAGATGTACAAGCCAGTGAGGATATTGCAGGGATATCTGAAGAGCACCTCCTTGACAACAACAAATCAGTCAAGATGTACAGTTCACAGAACTGCAGTTGTGTAGCTGAGAGTTCTTTGGATGTGGAAACAAGTTTACGGACAGAATCATGCTACAATGCTGTCAAGAAGGCTGATGTACCCTTGTCAAAAAGTGAAAGTAGAGGTCACAAGAAACATCTGTCAGAATCAAAAGCGAAAAAGGTGAAACACACTGAAAAGAAAGTGGTGTCAGAAGGTAGCGATGTATTAACTGCACATGAGAATACTGGGAGTAGACGATCAAAGAAAGGAAATAAGGGAACCACACAAAATGCAGCAGACTCTACTAAAAAAGGGTCTATTTCAGCAGTTGAAAAAGGAGATAATGTCCCTTACAATAGTAGCACTGTATGTTTTGAAGAAAATTCCATCAAGAGAATAGCTCATGACGATAGGTCTTGCAAAAGCTATTCAAAGTATGAACATGAAGGACATGAAGGACAAACTGAACCAAGAAGTGTATTTGAAGAAGCTGGTGCTGACCATAGCATGCAAAATGGTATGCCTGATGACCACGGTACATTGTCACCTGTGAAACAGACAATGCCTTCAGAACATCCCACCAGTCAGGAAACTCTCACAATAGTAGATCATGACTCTGAGTTGAACTGCATTCCAGATATAATAAATATGAATGAATCACAATTAAAAGACACTGTTTCCATATGCAACAATCAAGATGCATTTACAGTATCGTCATCAGACTATTTTTCTGATGAGTCAAGCAGAATACAACACACACAAAATGATTCCAAAACAACAGCATTAGAGTCAAATGAGACTGCATCAAAGAATTTCCTCAGTTCAACTGATGACACCGAGTTACCTCATGAGGAGACAAATGAAACAGGTAATCTGAGCTGTTCTACCTTAAATACTGCAGCTATCTCTGAATCTCTCAAAGAAACACACACCCTACTGGCAGAGAATGTCTCAGGAGGGCTACACTGTCCAAATGACCATGCAGACCATAGTGAACATGATGAAAGTAACAAAGATAAATTTCAAACTGAAATACAGAGCAGCCAAAACACTGAAGAAAATTTTGAACAAGGGCACAAAGAAATTAAGCTGAAACCTACTTCCACATCAACTGAAAGTGATCAAATTGTTATCAGTCAAATGTCACTCCATGATTCCAATGACCAGGAAACTGAAGTAACTCCAAGCACTAGCTTAATTCAGTATGCAGAAAATATGTCAGCCATTATTGTAAAAGAGGCATTAGATGAAGTGCAGTTAAGGCACTTTAAGAACTTGAAAATTAAAGAGGCTGTTGAAAAATGGCTACACTCACAAAAAGGAAAGGAAGTTATATGTCTTACAAGTGCTGCTTCAAGCTATATGTGTGGGAGTGATGAAGAGAGTGAAAGTCCAGAAACAGATGAAGAATTAGCAAAACCTATTTTATCCGGTCCAAAAAACGTGCTACGCAACCCTTTGCTTGCATCATCTCTTAATTTTTTGTACATGGATGATGCAAGTATAAGGGTTGCAATAAAATTTTGTGAAGGGTGTGTGTCTTTAGCTAATTTAATTCCTCATATGAAACTGCTCAAGTTTAATTCCAATATGAAATGTGATAATAATACTGAAAAAAATATCTGCTCAATAATTAAGATCCATGGCCTTAACACTGACTGTGGATTTACTCTTTCCCTGCAGGATAAGGAGCCTTGTAGGATAGTGAAAAACTCACCTCATAAAAATCACATCCATAACTCCATTACTAATGAATTTTATAAATCATCAGACAAACATTTTGAAAGTGAAGAATATGAAACTAAAGGTGCTTTAAGTGAAGTGGTAAATATGGATAATTCATTATCAGAGCAAATAGATACTTCTGATATGATTGACTGCGAAGCTGAATTTTACATTTGGGATTCTGAGCTATTGAAAAAACAGTTGAACAGTCAAGTTGAAACTGAACTTAAGCTGGAATCATCAGATAATGTATCATGCATGTGTGACCCATCATTATTTGTGGGGAAATATTACAGTCTGGGTCTTCCAGTGGAGAGAAATAATTATGATTCACAGACTGACACTGAATCAGAAGAAGAAGTAATGATACAAAGTGATTCATCACAAAGCTGGTTGTCAGAAACATCTAACAGCACTGTTAATATGGCAGAAGATGATGTCAAAAGTGAAGAAGCAATAGATGTCATAGCAGCAATGAATCAAAATATTGATATTTTCAAATTCGGTTATGCTAATTTTTCAAAGCTGAATTCAGAGATTTCGTCTGCTGCACATTCACATCAGAAAGATATTAATTTTGTAACATCATCAGGTGTAAATATAACAAAGGCATCAAATGGATTACATCATGAATCTGCTATTTTAATGAGGCACCTAAAGGACAAGGGACCGTTTCCAGTTGGAGGTATCTGCTGCATGATACAGTAGACATGTTCCCTTGAAGATTTCTTTCACAAGTGTTTACAGCAAAGTTATCGAATATTATACATCAGACATAATACATTGTTGTTTCTGTGTATGCTGTACATAACAAAAACAAATGTGAATGAGATACTTTGATGAGTTACAAACATCATCTCAGCAACAGCTGTGTTGTTCAAAGTGCAACAAGACTGAAATTTCAACAAGTATTTTTACTTAAAGCTGAGTGTTTTATCCTGAACATTTCTGTTTAAGCTCTTTCAATCACACATCCTGCAATGAATGAACAATTTAAAAATAAAATGTGAAAAATTTATAAGCATGTCACTTAAAGACAAAATGTATAGAAATTGTTAAAACATGATTCAAACAAATATTGGGTGAATGCTTTATTTTTTTAGTGTTATATATTTTGGATGCCAAATATATGAACTGTTGTTTTTTTGCAGGAGTATGTTATCAAAGATTTTAAATATTAAGTAATCTGTATACATTGCACTTAAATATTGTGATATTCTTCATAATATGTGTTTGTGCCTTGCCTAATTTTGTGACTGATAATTCATATGAAAGTCCTACTGAAATAAACAGATCCATAACTGCTATGTATATGGGGTATTTCAAGCCTATCACTTTCCTTTAGAAGAATGCAGTTTTGGTGACTGGTTGTATGTGTACAGTGACAAAATTATGAAATTATTTTATTTTTATTTTTTGTCATTGATCAAAATGATGCAGTCTATTAAACAGAGCTGTTATTAAATATGTTTTCATTGTTGTACTCTGTTAATAATATGATCAAAATTAAGTTTTGATACATGCTGTTATGTGTGAGAATATGCTCAATCATTTTGTTTTCTTTTTTTACTCTGTATGGTTTAAGTAAAACAAAGAAACAAATTTTTGTATGTAAATGAACAGGTACCACTGTTAAATAATCAGGTCATTTGTTTATTTGAATTTCCAAATCTTAATTGGTGGGTGTGATGTAGTTACTAGGTCATCTTAGATCTCAGTCAAATAACAGTAACAGCATATTCAATAAATAGAATTAGCCATAATCATAGACATTCTCTTTGTAATAAGTATGATCAGTGATATTCATAAACATTATTTATTTAGAATGATGAGTGATGAGAGTTTTGTTACTGCACAAAATTTGATAAGCTTTTAATATTTTGTCGCTTGGGATAATTGCTTGTAGCTTCAGGCATATCTGCATATGTTTTGCTACAATTTTGTACTTAAAATGATTGTGTGTAAATTAAACCTATTCAATTCTGCTTATCATTGATTTCAAGCATCTGAGATAATATAAAGTCAAAGGAAATGTCTCCTTAATTTTATGTTGTTAATGTATGGTAGCCCCATTTTCCCCATACTCATCTGCATATTCTGTGTTATATTTTGTAACAAAATGATTGGAACGTATCACCAGTTTGGAACTGATATTAAAGTGTGTTGATTTTGATAAATGAAGGGAGAATATAAATCCTTTCTTTGGTGTCTGGAATAAATGTGTCTATATAACTGAAAGTAGTATTTTGGTATTTTGAGACATTATATTCTCTTTTGATTGAATGTAATTCACTGGTTTTCCCTCTTTTCTGATATACACTCCTCTCCTTCTTTTGAAAATCACTTAATCAAGATAGAATTATAATATACATTCCATGGCATTTGGGATACGTTATTTCAAGGTCTTTTACTTCTTTAATTTAGAACGATATTTTTATTCAACTGCAGTTAATGTTCATGGCAAAAAATCAAATTTTCCTTTAAAGAAGTTTCACAGTATCTTTCAATTACTGGTGATAACCATTTCTTAGTGTTTATGTAACACCTGTCAACTTTTTATTGTTTTAGTTAAAATTGTCAGCAGCTGATAGATGTGACCTTACTTCATATTTTAGTTTACATTTTTTATTTTTAAATGCCCCTTTTTCATTTAATTTCATCACTAATTTCGAATTCACAGTTGTCTACAAAAATAAACCATATTCATTACATTAAAAATCAGTTACCAGTAGAATTTTGTAACTACTTTAAATCCTTTAAGGTGCAGTTCTGAATTCGTTTATTGAGTATTATTTAATAAATAAGTAAACAGCTGGCTGATGCAAGTAGATTGTAAACTGCATTTAAATTGCCAAGATATTTTGTTCCGTAGCACTGTCACCAATGTACTCGATCATTGGCATTGCCTTCTCTTCTGTGAGATCAGCTTGAATTAGTCTTCATCCAGCAGTCATAATATAAATTCATATGTGTTATTGTATTTTCAGACATTAGTGACCTTTTGAACATTTGAATGCACTTTTAATTGAAACACTAAAAAAAAGTCTAAGTTTAGGTGATTTTATTCTGTATGCATAACATCGACTCATAGACTGTTAAAATTTTACACAGGAAAATAAAGTTGTAGCTGCTAGACACTGTAACAAAATGTCACTGATTAGGTTGCATGAAATATACCATATATGTAGATCTATAATATAAACAGAAATTAGTTAATAATTTGGTACTCAGCACTTGGAGGAGTGCAGCTTTTTCAGATATATCTATATTAAATGACCCTAAAAATCTCAAAATTACCCATTGTCATCAGAAAGTGTGATACACCACATTACTGCAGGACATTTGTTACCAACTGACATACAATATTCAGATATCATATGTGATAGTAAATCATTTCCCCATAGAATTAAATTTGGGCTTCATGTTAGTGTACTATAAAACTGTAGGAAAACAGCAACCAGTGGTTGTATAGAAAGCCTGTCATTCACAGAAACAGGAAATATAACACCAGATCTTTGGAAAATGACATACATGTATGCTGTAGCAAGAATTTATACTTAGAATTTTTTATGAAGGTGATAGCTCATCTTATATGCCTCATTTAGACACTCCTTACATCCCAACCATAGTGTAAAATGTTTTATCTGTACTAAGTGTACACTGCTATTGTGCTAGTTACACTGTCCACTTTATGTCTAAATCAACATATTTTTGAGAGCATCTGATCATTGTAGCATAAAATAATAATAATTTTTGTCTGTAAGAAAATCATTACAGTCCTTCAAATTGTTTCAGTTAGTTATCTTTGCATAGTTTTGAATAGTTATCTCATTCTAGATGTCATCAATGAACTGGATTCTCATCCCACAAAATCTCAGAATGTCTCTCATTCTTGAATTTCTCTATGACTCCCTTCCTCTTCATTTAGTTCTTCCTTTCCTTGTTCTTTTTACTCTCTTTTTCCCTCCACCTCCATCTTTCCTTCTTACTTTTCATTGGATTTGCTAAACCATCATCAATTGCTAGGTGCCCCTTATTTCAAATATCATCTTGAAAAAAATAATATATGCTATTTTAGGACACAAGATTTTAATTGTGTATCATGTCATAAAGACCGCTTTGAAAGTAACTAAACAGAGTGTCACCTTTATCATAATATTTTATAATACTCAAACAAGTTTAGATGTCTCCATTTGGTTATGAAACATGTACCAGTAAGCTGCTTAATGTCATCACTGTTCCCTATCATGTGAAAGTACTTGATGCTTTAGTGTCATATTTATCTTGTGTTCATTTCTCAGTCTTCATAACATTTAAAAAAATTTATCAAGCTCACATGGTGTCAGATCTAATATTCTGTCATATTATGCACTGTTGTGGACGAATAATTTCACTTAGAATTTTCAGAGTGCAAATGATGGTTATTTTAATGTTAATTTTTACCAGGCAATTATTTTGTATCATTTAATGTCAAAAAATACAAATAATTTGTTTCATATAACTGTACATACCATCTGCAGCGACTCTAACATACATTACAATGTAGTATGTCATCATGTTGTTCCCATTTGTTGGTCCTTTCTGGAAGAAGGAACCTGTTATGACACCGAACTCTGGGATCAAGAACAGAAGATAATGCAATACGATACCATTTTTTAATGCCCAATTTATTTCATATCCTGAGATTTTGGTTACAGACTTCACTGGGTGCTATAACTGTGTAGGCTTCACACCCAGGGCAACTGGAATAAATATGGCAGTATAAAGCTGTATCATTTTGGAACACTAAAACGGCTATAAAACCAATTTTTTGACCAAGTTTCAAGTCATCCTGAAGACAGACACTGAAAAGACAGTGAAAATGATGGTTTTCTGGTTGTTTGTAATGTTTCAAATATCACTTATATTCAAATTGACTGAGTGCTGTTCATTTGCAAATGCAGAGGGGAACAACAATAATTCTACATGCAGTATCAGATAAGTTAAATGTAGTTTGACAGTGTACAATATCAGAAACATATGCATAATATTTATAGAAAAATGTTAACTTCCCATGTAGTGAGGAAGTGATTACTATTAAAATATTGTTAATTTTCTGTAGAAGAGTACACATATTTAAGGAACATGTCAAGACTATGTGCACATTCTGAAAAAAATTACTTGTTTGACAGTGTCTATCCTCTCTTTCTAAGGTCCAATATTGTGTAACTATTGTATTGTTTCCATCAAATCTGCTTGGGAAATTGATTAATTTTGTTTCTCATTCTACTAATCTTCCCAACACAACAGGAGTACTTGGAAAATGTATTTTATTTTCTTTCTGTTTATCATTATCATATGTTCAATTGAGAAAAAATGCTACTCTATTTCAGTCATTTTTTTAAAAGATGAATTCCTAAAAACTGAAAAGTCACAACCCAAAATTAAATATAATGTTTACTCATTTGTGTACTCACACAAATGAGAAACTTAAAAAGTGAATAATTCAGATGGTGTGAAAGAAAAAACCTGCATCTCCCATTAATGTTCTGCAAAATTTTCATGGGTACTTCAAACATTGTAATAGAAATAAGTAAACTGCCTTTTATGGCTAGACTGTACCCATTTCTGCTTCCTAGTTGTAAGTTAAAAGCAGAGATAAACTGAAGACTCCAGAAATTTCCAAGATGGAAATTAACTAGAGCATTATTACAATAAACTTTGTTTCAGAAGTGTGAAACACATGTGGCAAAATTTAATTTATTATCACACAGTATGAAAACAAGAGCATATTTAAAATTTATATTTGTATTCAGTACTATACATAAAATTTAGAAATGTTATCGTTTTGAGGGATAGGGGGGATGATAAATTAAGCCAAATTTTCAGTCTCAGTGCCCTAATTTTACTATGTACATTGTAAGAATATGCCTGATATTGAGATCTGTATTGTTCCCAGACTTTGTTGCAAGAGTCTCATGTTATTTCTTGTACTGATAGAGTATTGTAACAGAAAACACTTTCATTAAGAATGGGCTTCTGCAAAACTTACATAAATTCAGTAATTTGTACTGGTTATGCATGTTAGTGAAATTCCTTCACATTATTGATGTACAAAAGAAGACATTACACTTTAAAGTAGTTATCCTTGTTGGTTAAATATATGCACTGTTACTTTACAGAGATCAATTTCAAATATAGCCATAATAACGTAGCCTTATCATTATCACCAGCAAGTGGCTTTTTCCTTAGCAAACATGTCATGTCCAGAGTTTGAACAATTGATTAAGTGTGCCTTAAACTTGACGATTAAATAATTAGACTGCAATATGAATAATAATAGAAATTTGTGATATTGTTATAGATACAAATAAGGAAACGATATCATGATGCCATTGCTATGACTTGACTGATATTCTCTTACAACACATAAACTCGCTGCATGGGAAAGAGCAGGGAGTGATAAGGTGAAGTTATTTTACTTTAATAAAATGTAAGTATATGAAGGACTTTTGGTCATGGACTTATAATTGACACACTGCTAGTAAGAACTGTTGTTACTGAGAACAAAACAGACCTGCAACAGCCACTGTTCTACAGCAGCATGTGCTCAAGGGCAGAAAATGTCAGGAAAATAAGAAACTGAAATAGTTTCCTGTGACTATTTCTAGCTAACACACTTCAAAATATCACAAGGGAAGATGATATGCTTGGAGGACAGGAATGTATCACACATACAACAGTGTATTTAAACAGAGATATAGATATCATGTTGGAATGAAAACTGTAATAAGTTGCAGACATCTGTTCAAGCAATATTCTAGGGATAGTGAACAAAATGCTCAGCTGCATATCAACTAATTACATATTAAATCATAAAGAATTTGTGTAGTGACAAATAAAAGGGAAACCAATATAACATTGAAATTACCTGTGAAGAAATTCAGAAGGCAATCATTGCAGATAAAATAATGGCATTTGGGAAAAATAATCTTTAGGAGTAGAAGCTACTGTTAAGTGCTGGAGACAGTGGAAACAAATTTGGAAGTCCTAAACAAGAGACAAACAGACACATCCAACCATCTTCCAAAGCATCGAGATAGGGAAACAGAAGAGTGAGTTTAGTAATTTCATTGTAAAAATGTTTAATTAATTCTGGCCTCAAATATTTGCAAAGAAATGCATGAAATACTCTCAGAGTTATAAAAATCTGTACAAGAAGTAGGTACAATAAGGTCACTGCAACCATGTACACAGCCTATACAAAAGAATCAGTGGGCACAGCAAAAATGTAACCTTGGAAATGCGTTTTAATTCCAGTTGAGGATTAAACCAATAAAATGTAAGTGTAAATACTACTGAGAAGTGTATTTTAATCGTGGATTAAATTTCCAGTCTAGTTGAGGATAAGATGGATTTAGAGAAATTAGCTTGAATAATGAAGAGGAGATTCGATGAGTAATTTGGATTAAAGAGATAATTTAAAATAATCAGGTTCTACAGGAACTAACAAAATGACAAATAACAATAAAATACACAGCACACAAGTGTCAATGCAGAAGACATAAAAATTGAAATATATAAATTCTATTGTCTTGCATCTAATTTTAAAAAAAAAAAATAATGGAATATAAATGTAATTTCCATTGTGGCATGGAGTGGTGTCTTCAGATAAGGAGAAGTGAGCTTATATGTTTATTTATAGATTCCTAAATGAGTCTTATATGGAACTGTTACAGCACAATGATTTTGTGCACACAGAAATAAAAAGAGTTGGTAGATAATTATGTTATAACATGCTTACTTGGCTAATAATCATAAAAATGCAAGGAAAAACTGAGATATTATTTTCATTAAAAATCCACGTGATAAATGAATGCTCTAGAATACTCCAAAAACACACAACTCCAGAAAAATAAGTTGACATCCCTTACTGCAAGTATCTGGAAACAGTTCTCTGATTAGCAAATCATCTTCCTTGCACCTGACGACTCCTAGCATTGTAAAGATCCAGAAAAGAATTTCATTGTTGGCTTGCAATTTTGTGTGATTGGTTTCTATATTATAGAACTGTATTTGTCATGGCTCAGTTGGTTCAGTTACCAAAGAATCATCTATCACAGAATATTATATGTGTCCATCATTTCATATGAAAAATCTGTTTGTATTGCATACTGATGTGTCAATTTAACTGAAGCCTGCAACTACCCTGAGTGCTGTTTGGCTCCTTCCAGCTCCTGTCCAAAAAGTAACAATACAGCATATAGTTCTGTTCATGCACGTCACTCTTATATAACAGAACATGGTGTTACTCTTCATCACCGCATGTTCCTTTTATTTCCTTTTTTGCATTTTTCTTACAAATGGACAACTATTTTCAAATGATTTACTCCATAGTACAATAAATTTTTCATTGTAGGAATTATTCACAAGTTAGTTGTAATCAGAAACAAAGTAATAATTTTGGAGTTAGTGGGTTTCCTTCATGTAACTTATCAATAGTTATTTTCTAAAACACTTAAATTACTCTTCCCTGTTTTCTACTACACCTCACAGGCTTACTTGAGTATGATATTGGATGGCAGTATACATTTCAATCACACTGTTCTAACGAACTGTCATATATTTTCTCTCTCTCCACTGAAAAACATCATTTTTTCAGGCGAGTGTGAACAGCATTGATATATTTGATGAAATGTGTGATACACATTGTGTTGTCTTACAGTATATTTATTCACAACTGGTTTCAGTCACTGATCATCTTCACACTGGAAAAATATCTAGTGAGACAACTTCACATGCCATACATGCTATTTAACCAAAGAAGTATATGCCATGGCTGACTTGAGGCCATCAGTAAAAGATACTTAACGTCATAATACTGGCTTACACAAGCAGAAAACATTGAAAACATGAAGCCATGTAACAACAATTAGTGCACAGCACTATTACTTAGACACAACAACCAATGTGCCTGAACAATGATGCTGTGCACTTACCGCTGTTACATGATTTCAAGTTTTCAAAGTTTTCTGAATGCTTAAGCTAGCATTATGGCATTAAGTGTCTTTTTCTGATGTTTTCAAGTCAGATATGGTTTATAACTTTCTGGTTAAATAGCTTGTATGACACGTGAAGTCATCACTATAGATGTTTTTCCACTGTGTACACAGCACCGTTACTTAGACACAACAACCAATGTGCCTGAACATTGATGCTGTGCACTTACTGCTGTTACGTGGTTTCATGTTTTCAATGTTTTCAGAATGCTTAAGCTAGTATTATGGCATTAAGTGTCATTTTCTGATGTTTGCAAGTCAGATATGTTTTATACTTTTCTGGTTAAATAGCATGTATGACACATGAAGTTGTCACAATAGATGTTTTTCCACTGTGAAGATGATCAATGATCAAAACCAGACAAATCCTAAGACAGCACAATGTGTACCAGGCATTTCTCCAACTGCACTGATAAAGACATTTATGTATTTACTACTTTCATCATAGTGTTTTAATGCTTCCGAGATGGTGCTTGAGTCTCACTCAGGTGCCTGAATGAGACTCGGGCACCATCTTAAAAGTGTTAACTCAGTTTTCATTCACATTGGCTTGGTGCTATTTATTTAATCCAAGAATCTGAAACTGAGAATATAGCGCATCTTTATGATTTTGGAATCAGTGAAAGCTTTGACTGATTTCTGAAACACAATAATGTTCTTCAAATCTATACAAGCTAAAGAGCATAAGACATATAGGTGGAGGCTATACAAACATTCCACAATACATAACCATGCTTCTAAAAATTACAGTCATAATCCTTCTTTCAGATATTAATGTAATTCTTCTGGCATTTCATATCAGGATAACTTTCATGTCTTGAAAAATTTATATTCATAGTTCCTGCTGAGGTCAGTGTGTACAAAAATTTATATTTTGCAGAGAATGCTTGTGAGTATATGAGTATATGAATGTTTTCTGGAAAATAGTTCATAAAATGACAAAGCAATAATTATATTTCTGAAACATACTAACAGCAACACACATTGTATATTTTGAAATTGTCATTGTGTTTCATCTGAATTTCACATTGCAAAACAATGATACTCTAATCTGTAATTTTCTTTTATGTCTGTAACTTAACTGTTAAACTCATGTTTAGGTAAACATTGTAACAATTTAATTAGAGACACAACTTTCCACTTATGCTACCAGTATTCAAAACCAATTTTGAATGTCCAACAATAATTTTGAAAATTCTACTATAATATCTTACAGCTACAGGCGTTTGTGTCATATGTTTTCAATAAGTGTGTTATTTAAAATAAGATGCAATATAATACGCATAATTGGAATCATCAACATCAGTTCAGGAATGGAATTAAAGGAAACTGTATGATGAAGGTGATATTGTGTAAGATATTAGCAGAAAAGTTCATTACTTCTGTAATTTGTCTTAGCTTGAAATGGATTAGTGTTACATTGTACATGGCTTTTGTGAGGAAAAGGTGTCTTTGGATTACAAGATAGAGACTTTATGGCTGCATAAAAACAGTTCTCTGAGTTCAAGAAGTATGAAATAAAAGACAATTGTTACTACATAGAAATGCTTTGTTCAATTTTTGTTTGTTTAAAGAGTGTGGAATACAGTGAATATTTGTTTTCGGGATTCAATAGCTCACTTACTAATTTGTTGAAAGTTTGTGATCTGCATTTATTGAGCAGGAAATATCTCTCAATAATAACTACTTTAACTTCCAAGTTCAATGTTATTTTGTACAGAAAACTGTTTTATATTTGACAGATTTATTCTTCAGCTTCATGAATGTGTATATTTCCTATTGTTGTTTATGCATAAAGAGTGTTTGGGCAGTGTTGTTTTAATATATATTGATTGAAGTAAAAATATATTGTTACATTATAGTATTTGTGCATTTGTTATTCTACAACACCAAAAAAATGGTTTTAGATAAGGCATACTTGTAAGGAATCTGCTGTGCTTTCTTTGACACTCCCACTTTGTGGATAATAACCACCTTCCCTATCAAGATATAATTGCCTGATGGTGCAGTTATTTTTTGATGTGACTCACCCTAGCTTTTGATTTGTGCTCCAAATTTTTGCTGACCTGCTTATTTTTATGAATTCAAATTATACAAAACAATTAACAAAATAAATAAGAATCACTTACACAACTTTCAGTCATACAATACTCTGCAAATAATCTAATTTCAGGAAAACTTTCAAGATAATTTGAAAATAAACATAGTATTACTATACATTAAGAGTATAATTTCCTTAGAATTATTTCAGGAATTAAGCATAGAAAACTTTGGAAAATGGCAGAAGGAAGAAAATATAACAGAATCAAGAGATATCAGATAGTGTTACAAATTGTTTTTTAGTTGCTCTATGATTATATGAGAAGTGTTTCCTATCATTACAAATAATCCATTATAGGAAGTTGAACCTCATTTTTCATACAGTGTGCACACCCACCCACCCACCAACACGACAACATACATTTCGTAACTTATGTATCTCCATCATAAGTCATTCTGAGAGAACCATTCCAAATTTTGTACTCCTGAAGGAGTAATAATCTAAAATAACATATTTTAAGTCCAGGTAGGGTGCCACTTATGATTATTTATCTATGTAGTGTATTATGTTTCAGAAAAATTAACATCATTTATTTTAAAAACAGTTGGACTTTCAAGTAAAACCTTTTACAGGAAACAATATCTTGAACTTCTCAGTTTGAATAATGTATTTTGCAAGGTACAATCTTACCTGTCAGGGTGTCAAAAACAGAGAATTAAGGGTTTTTAATATTAATTTTTAACTATCTGTCAGACAAATTAGAAGTCTAAAATCAAAGGCAATATGATGATGATGATGATGATGACGATTACAACAACAATAAGAATAATAATAATAATTTTATTGCAATGGGACATTACAGCAATAGACAACATCACACACATAGTACAATGCAACTGATAATTTAAAAGAAACAATGGACTTGTTATTAACAGTACAATTGATAAATTCCTTTATAATGTAGAATGGATGGGCAGTTAACCAGTCATGCAATATTTGTTTGAATGCTTGTTCACACTGTGTCAGGTTGTTAAATAATTTGTGTGCTGTGAATTCACAGCTACTAAATGATTTGACAGTTTTTGGAGTGAAGTATAAATGCAGCTCCTGCTTCTTTTGTTGTAACAATATACATTTTGTCTACATTTTGCTTCCAGTAAATTCTTCTTTGTATAAATTAAGTTTATTACAGTCAAGATTTTTTTCATGAAGGTTTACAATGTGTCTTATAGAAATAACCAGTAACTACCCTAATAGCTTTCTTCTGCAATATTAAGATGTCATGAACACAACTAGTGTTTCTCCACAACTTGACATCATATGTTACTATGCTTTGAAAAAATGAAGAATAGGATGTTATAACATATATTTCAGGTATACAATCCCTAAGTCACCTTAATAAATAAATTACTCATGATAACTTACCACGAATATATTGTACATGTTGGTCCCAAAGTAATTTATGATCTAAATATACCCAGAACACATATAACAACTTACGTCGCCTGACAAAAGCTTGGCTTTTAGACTAAATACCATCCATACAGAAAGAATCCATTTGCTTTAAATCAGTAGGGTGCTTGATCAATTGTCTTTGCAACACAAGTTCTAAGACTACTAAAATCATTGTTACTATGGAGAAATGTTGTATCATCTGTGTACAGCAGTGAACTGGGCTTAATAAATAATGACTGATGATTAACCTTCATAAGAAACAAGAAAGGGCCCAGTATGAGCTATGAGCACTTGTTCATCTTCAATACTGTGAAATAAATCTCTTCCACTGCAAGCTCTTTGCGTTCCGTATTTTGGGAGGAAGTAGTGTGGACCAAAACAAGAAAAATAGTCCAGTAAAAAGGGGTGATAAAATGCACACATATGGTCTATGAGCACTTGTTCATCCCTGTTATTGTGATACACATCTCCTCTATTGAACAAGTGTTCATAGCTCTTAAGGTATGCATTTTAAAACCTATACATGTCACACATGTGAATATCAGGGGTACTATGCTAAAGATAAAATTGCATGTTGGACAGTGACTCAGACTCAGGACACTACAGTTCACAGGTGATGCACTAACAGTGTAACTGCCAATACATGTCTGGTAAATTGACTCAAAGTTTCATTTTGTCACATTGTGCTACTTACCTTCCAAGCTCCATATATTTTAGACCAGCTGCTGAGCGGGTAAGGAAACAATACAGAGTTTTAATTAACCATGTTTGCGGCTTGGTGTGGCAACCAATTCTAACTTGTCATGAAAGTGTTAGTATGGACCTAATTATAGTCTGATTTTGACACATATTCAGTTGAATCATGAATTTTCTTTTGATTTATACTGCAAGAATATCCAATTTATTTAATGTAGTTTACATGATATGCAGGATAACAGAATAGATGAATTTTGGCATTTGGAATAAGTTAAGAAGGCATAATGGCATTGTATATTGCAATGGCACCAGGCAACACCATCAGAGGCCAAGACAGAAAAGAACACCTTATATATATATATATATATATATATATATATATATATATATATATATATATATATATATATATATATATATATATATATATATATATATTCCTGGAAATTGAAATAAGAACACCGTGACTTCATTGTCCGAGGAAGGGGAAACTTTGTAGACACATTCCTGGGGTCAGATACATCACATGATCACACTGACAGAACCACAGGCACATAGACACAGGCAACAGAGCATGCACAATGTCGGCACTAGTACAGTGTAAATCCACCTTTCGCAGCAATGCAGGCTGCTATTCTCCCATGGAGATGATCATAGAGATGCTGCATGTAGTCCTGTGGAACGGCTTGCCATGCCATTTCCACCTGGCGCCTCAGTTGGACCAGCGTTCGTGCTGGACGTGCAGACCGTGTGAGACGACGCTTCATCCAGTCCCAAACATGCTCAATGGGGGACAGATCCGGAGATCTTTCTGGCCAGGGTAGTTGACTTACACCTTCTAGAGCACGTTGGGTGGCACGGGATACATGCGGACGTGCATTGTCCTGTTGGAACACCAAGTTCCCTTGCCGGTCTAGGAATGGTAGAACGATGGGTTCGATGATGGTTTGGATGTACCGTGCACTATTCAGTGTCCCCTCAAGGTTCACCAAAGGTGTACGGCCAGTGTAGCAGATCGCTCCCCACACCATGATGCCGGGTGTTGGCCCTGTGTGCCTCGGTCGTATGCAGTCCTGATTGTGGCGCTCACCTGCACGTCGCCAAACATGCATACGAACATCATTGACACCAAGGCAGAAGCGACTCTCATCGCTGAAGACGACACGTCTCCATTCGTCCCTCCATTCACGCCTGTCGCGACACCACTGGAGGCGGGCTGCACGATGTTGGGGCGTGAGCGGAAGACGGCCTAACGGTGTGCGGAACCGTAGCCCAGCCTCATGGAGATGGTTGCGAATGGTCCTTGCCGATACCCCAGGAGCAACAGTGTCCCTAATTTGCTGGGAAGTGGCGGTGTGGTCCCCTATGGCACTGCGTAGGATCCTACGGTCTTGGCGTGCATCTGTGCGTCGCTGCGGTCCGGTCCTAGGTCGACGGGCACGTGCACCTTCCGCCGACCACTGGCGACAACATCGATGTACTGTGGAGACCTCACGCCCCACATGTTGAGCAATTTGGCGGTACGTCCACCCGGCCTCCCGCATGCCCACTATACGCCCTCGCTCAAAGTCAACAGTTCACGTCCACGCTGTCGCGGCATGCTACCAGGGTTAAAGACTGCGATGGAGCTCCGTATGCCACGGCAAACTGGCTGACACTGACGGCGGCGGTGCACAAATGCTGCGCAGCTAGCACCATTCGACGGCCAACACCGCGGTTCCTGGTGTGTCCGCTGTGCCGTGCGTGTGATCATTGCTTGTACAGCCCTCTCGCAGTGTCCGGAGCAAGTATGGTGGGTCTGACACACCGGTGTCAATGTGTTCTTTTTTCCATTTCCAGGAGTATATATATATATATATGGGAAATCAAGGAAGCAGATGAGTTCACTGCAAATTCAGAGAACAATATCCAATATCCCATTAAAATGAAATTAGAATATCTGAAAATAAAAGTTTGCAGAAGAGAGGGATCTTTAATAAATGCATTATTATTCAGAAGTTTTTCTAAACAAATTTCATGAGTTAAACAAAGACATTTACACTATCAGAATTATTATTACTTTGATAAAACACTTAAATCTAGACAAAGGAAACATAAGATTTAGTAAAATTCATTTATCCCTCACTCTTTCCTAACCTTCACTAAGATAGACAAGTGATATCTGTGATGCACTTTAAAAAATAAATGCAAATTACATGAATTTTATCATGAAGAACCTCAACACAACTATAGACAGAAGTTTAATAATATCAGATCAAGCAATTAAATGATTTAGAACTCATGATATAGTTGTAAACCATGCAAAATACATCTCATGTGTAAATGGTAGAGGAGGTTAACACGGCCTAAATACTGGCACTGGTAATGGGACACCAATCAAAACTACATAATCTGCATTCACTGTTGTTCAGATGAGTAACAAACAAAAAAATGGAAATTTATAATAATAAACTGTTCAAGCTTGTATCACTGGTAGCCTCATTCGCTACTTTATTTTGTTAACAAAGGCAATAACACATTTTGATGTCTTCTTACACAGATTCTTATATCATTTTATAGAAGAAAAAATATGGTTGGAAAAACATTTGTTGTGCTGATGAATTCTTCTTGGGTTATCAGCCGAGTGGTGGCGTCATCTTGTCACAACGTTTCAGTGAGTTTTGTACCCATCATCTTCAGTCCAGAAGAAGATGGGTATGAAACTCATTGAAACATTGTGACAAGATGACGCCACCACTAGGCTGATAACCTGAGAAGAATTCATCTGTGGAGTACACCGAGAAAGACTGTAATTGCCAACATTTGTAGTGCAACAGCCTGCTACCAAAGTATAGTACTGAGCCAATAGTGCTTTTGCCTTCTGTCAAATTACGTAGCTATAATTTTCTTGTTGGATACAATTTTAGTACTGAATTGGCAGTGAGACTTCCAGAATAATATTTTTGGCATAGAGCATTGTTAAATCTTTGGCATAGATTTTTCAGTAATTCCAAGACTAAAGAAGTTTTTAAGCAAACATCATGCATAGGTGTGTTGTGAAATTACTTCCAGTTTAAAATAAAAAATTAGGAAAAGATATTAATATCAGGACTTAAGATGCGTAAATAGGTGACTATGAAAACTCAGCCATCAACATTTTACAGTTATTTCTGCTGTAAAAATTGTTGACATCATATTCAGTTTACAGTTCTAAACATCTGGAGTAAATCTAAAGACCAGATGAATGATCACTGCACCTGTGTTAACAAGCATAAAAATAAATCAAAATCAGAATAAGTTGTTCAGTCCTCTATCTAAATTTACCCTTTCAAAAAGTTTGTTTATATACAATGAAGAGCTCTAGCTTGTAAGTTGCATGTTGAACAGATGAGATGGAGACTGACTAAGACTTGCATCCTTCCACATTACTTTTGATGCTCCATAGAGGGTCAGTCTGCAGAGGTTCTTCATTTTTCTCTGAGTCAGCCTCAGTGTGACTGGCTGATTAATGGCTTGAGCTGATTAATGGAAACAGGCTTAATATGGTGGAGGATTTTGTAGATGTTGTCCCCATGGTCAGGCACTCAGAAAGGGCCTGTACCTTCATGTCAAAGTCAAGGTTGTCAACAATTGCTGACACTCTAAAATGGATACTCTGGAATAAAGTTTTCAGCGCCGTTTAAATGTTGGACATTGGTAGTGAATTGAAAAACATTGTCCAAATGCCTGAAACTCTACATTGAGCATCTGGAGGACGAGTTGGCATTTCAATGTGTTCTGTAAGAATTTACTGGCCTCATAGGTTACCAGGATCTCCCAGTCATATGCTGACCTCTTCTTCTGAGAATTCAGGAGTTTTTTTGACAATAAACAGAGGGAGCAGAGGTCCCTGTCAACTTGTTGCTAAAGGATGGCTCTGATGGTGGTATCTCTCATGTCAGATGTAGTGATAACGTGGGTGCAATGATCTGGTAATGTAAGAGTGACAGCCTTTGGGAAGCACTATTTCAGGTCACTGAAAGTGTGAAGCATGTGGGGTGTCCATGTGACTATCTTTTTCCCATATTTGTCTCTGTTGGGTCTGATTTAGCAGAAGCAGAATGTTAGCAGCATGTAATAGGTGTCTGTGATAGAAATTTACCATTCCCGAGAACCTACAGAGTTCTCAATACATTTGAGGAGGAAACACTGAACTGATAAGAGCAGTGTGATCATCAGTTGGCTTGTAACCATCAGCACTGAGTAAATGCCCAAAGAAAGGCACAGTATGTTTGCATAATTGGCACTTATTGTCATTAACAGTTACTCCCCCCTGGTCCAAGGACTCATAAACTCATTTGGGACGTAGTTCGTCTTCATCTGGGGAAGGCAAACATACCAGTATGTTGTCCAAGTAGGAATAACACTGATCAATATGGCAAAGTGTGCCATTGGTGCATCTCTGCCAGACCTGAGTAGTGTTTTTAAACCGTACAGCATTCGTAACAATTCAAAGAGCTCTAAGCATGTAATTATAGCAGTCTTGATAATGCCCTCAAGGTGCATCAGTATCTACAGGTATGTGGTCCAGAAATCTACTACACTAAAGATGGTAGCAACCATCAGGACATGTGGAATGACTTAAAGATTTGGAGAGGGTAAGAGTCTGGAATGGTCCATACATTAAGATATCGATAATCACTGCATGGCCAAAAAGTTACATTGTCTTTACATATGAGATGGATTGGAGACATCCAGGAGCTGTCAGGTGGCTGGACTATTTGAGTAGCTAACATTTCCTCCGCCATCTATTTCGCTGCCCTAAGTTAATCAGGAGCTAAGCAGTGCACTTTCTGCTCTGTTGTGGTCTAGGAGTGGTTATAATGCAGTGGAGTGTACTGTTATTAATAACAAAGTGGCACAGATTCAAAGAAGATGCAAATAGGTGGCGAATTAGTGGATAGTCTTTCCATGACTGTAGGCAGCGAAAATCCCTGGATAACTGATCCAGTGGGGATGTGCTTGACCAAGTGTCAGGCAAGGTCAGAAACCAACTCATGGTGAGAAATGTAGTCAGCCTCAACAACCAGTTTAACAACTGTGGCACAAAGGAAGTTACAGTGCAGTTGTAGATTGGGTGCCAAGTCGATAGTTGCAGTAGTAGATCTGTGAACTTCAATTGTGGAATTATTAGAATCTCATAATGCAGTCAACAGTGTCCCAGAAGGCAGAGAAGCCAGTGTATGAGGGAGTACACTAATATCAAAACCTGTGTCCACAAGACAAAATCTTCCTATTGTGCAACCCATAAGATACAACCTACGTGAGGGAGGCAGGTGAGTCACATTCAAGGCAGTGGCATACATCATAGAGGTTGGGCAGCTTGATATGTCACAACAGCCTGGTGCAAACTTGTCAGGCTGATATATTAGTCCAGGTAATGACAGGTAGCTTGCAGCTCTGAACTTGCACTCTGAAATGTGTAAGAAACCAGCAGTGGCATGTGGGTGATGGGCTGCTTGTTTCCCTATCAGTTGGTTTGCTTTGTGCAATGCTGATGAGCATGGCAGTCTGCCAGTTGGACGCAGACTGAGGTTGAAGGTAGTTGGCTGTGGTCAGGTGCAGTCAGTGAAAGTGCTGGTAGGGGCAGCTAGTTTTCAGCTGGTGCCATGTGCAGCAATGCGTTTCATGTGCATTGACTCTACAGATTGGTGTCTGGTTTATACCGTTGTTGTCCATCCTTATCCTGTGAGGTGTGTCAGCAAAGATGATGTGTTTGGTCATGAGATTATACTCACCAACCGGGAATGATGACTGGATGTGCGGTGGAAGCTTAAGTAGCCAGAGAGATCATAACATGGCATCAGACAATACAGTATGGTTCGCGACTGCATGGAGTCTGTGTCACAACTGCGATGGTGTCCATGAGACTAGTTCATTGTAACAGATGACCTGTGTCAGCTGCTATTCTGCTGAAAGAGATAGGCACTCTAATATGGTGCACTTCACTGTTGCATACTTGTCCCAGGCTGGTGGGCAGACAATGATGTTGTTCATTAAACTGTCATTGCTGCTTACATCTGCAGTCAGTGTCACGAACTTCATCTGATACCAAGGACAAAGTTTTGCTGCATTATTAGCTCTGCTGTAGCAAACCATGGCTTGACATGGAGGAGGTTGAACCCTGATATGTTGATCCTATGATTGAGTGCGTGCATCATAGGATCCTCATTGCAAAGTTGCAGCATGCAATACCAAAGTCTGGTATTCTGTCCTGCACTAGGCTGTCATCCCTATGGAGGCATAGTGACAGCTTCAGGGATGCAAGACATAGCAGTGTGTCATTCACATGCAGGAATGTCCTGACAGGTTGTAGGCATGCTTTGTGATATGGCATGTTGTATCCAGTGTCTAGTGCTGATGGCTGTAGAGGGATGTATCAGCAGTGGGTCCCACTTGACAGAATGGCACATGGCATATGGCAACTGGTGTAGAGGGGTCTGGGAATGGGCAATCCTGTGTTTGGTGGAAGTCATGTGAGGTTGGTAGCCATCAGCACAAGCTTTGCTTGCTGTGGGAAGCAATATGGCTGGCATTGAATTCTGGCCAGAGCAAATGGATCTGAATGTGGCATGAAATACAAATATGTTCTGAGATTCGCAGGTGCAAGACAGTCATAAAAAAAATGGATTTGACATGATCAGACTTTCCAAGAAGTGATTGCCCAAAGTCATTGCATCCAGTATGAACTCAGTCATAACGTAGTCCAATAATAGGGAATGATGTGCTTATTGTTGTCATGTACCCTGCACAATGTCATGACAGGCACTTGTGAGTCACTAAAGTTTGCACACTCATGGAAGAAGAAATTTTCAAGTATGTTTAGAATGTTTTGTATAAACATGTAGGCAGTGGGTATTGGTAGCAAGATAAAGGCACACATACATTCTGTAATGCATACAGTTTGTTCTATCACTTGACACATGTGCCTACACGCATTGAGGGCAGAGACCAGACTAAAAAGTTAACAATGCTGCTTCACTATGCCTTCTCTCCAGAAGGGTTAGTGTTGCTATAGGGCAGTGTCCATATGCACTCTATAATGTCCCTGATAATGTTCTAAGAACATAACTGATAGTGGCAATAAAGCACTACACATAATAAAATTTAAGATGATCATTCAAGTGTTTTGCTACTTCCATATGTTGCTTCCATTGATAATACTGACTGGCCAAATAGCAATGGCAAAAACATGTATTTATTACATAGTAGAGAAGTAGGTTATTTATCAAAATGTGTAACAGTTTTTATAACCAAGTATTGTGTCATGAGAAGAATTGTCCTCTAGTACTTTGAGACTAAAAAGGTTTGTTTGATTGTGGTCAAGAATCCTGAATTTGTGGTTATGAATTAAGCTAGTGACATAACTGTAGCTTGAGAAGGATATAATTTGAAACTAATTTGCTGAAAGTGAATTCCTTGACATCAGCTGTATTACATATAGATCTACTACGGAATAGTGACACATGAAAATTTGTTCCACACTGGGACTCAAACCCAGATTTTATGTTTATCATCAGGGGTCACCCTGAAAACTTCAGCTACCTGTGAATACTCCCCAGACTAAGTCAAACATCTGTGTCTCACACTGTCTACAAGCTTATGTCACATGTAGTGTAAAAGGAGTTTTTATCAAATCCTCTGGTTCACTATGAGGATTCCCTCCAGCTAAAACATCATGGTAGTGTATATTTGTTAAGTACTGTATAAGAAAGTAGCAGAAAGAGTTCATCTCCCACACCACCACATAGTTTACTCTTAGGGTTTTTTTCACTATATCCATCATCATAGGTATTGCTGTGCTCATGGAGTATGCTGAAAAAAAAATAATTGTTCCGTTTTCTGCCACCAGGTGAAAATATGGCACTTTAAGCAGTCAAAATGTGGTGTGGGTATGGGAAAAGCGGAGGAATAATCAAACACATGATAACACTTGTTGTGGCATGTTTATTGGGACATGGTCAAAAGTTCAATATGTGTACAATATCGTCTCTGCATCCATTACACAGCATGGTTGACAGTTCTTCACAACATATCCAGTGTAATCAGAGCAATAAGTCATTGTATGCAATTCTTCAGATCAGAAAGAGTATGGATTAGAGTTGTGCTCTACCAAAACTATGGTTCAGTACATAAAGGATTTGGAAAATGGGACTACCAGTAGTATTGGTAGCATTGGTAGGGAAAGAAACATAAAGGAATGTGTGAGAGAGAAAATGTTTTTGGTTTGTTTTGCACATGATTAGCACTGCACATCATTCAGTATTAGTCCATTGTGTATTTTATATTCTTATAAAATATAAATGCATTTTATAAGTAAAAAAAGAAATATAAAATTAGCCACTTGCATAACTTCTGCACTTTCATGTAACCAAAACAGCTGCTTTTGATGCAAGTACAGTTTACATGCACAAACACAAAAACATCTATATAATTATTGTTGTTATTTTGTACTTAACAGAATTGTCTTCTTGCTGATCAATGGTAAGAGTTTCCTGTTATAGCTGAAAAGTGGGAAAGTTGTTTAACAATGACAGAAATATGTTTTATATAAGCTCAATAAAGTAATGATGCAATGTTTGGTATGTTTCTGTTTTTCATTTATTTAATTTTATCTCTTTTTGAGGAAGTTGCATTTTCTAGCACTATATGATAACTCTATGTTTTTTTTATTTCTGCTACAACATTCCATGTTTCATGTTACAAATTAACAATTTTCTAATAAAACCTGAACTGAATACTGATAATTTCAATTTTCCTACAAGTATTGTTTATTTTTAAGCAACAGACAAGAAGTAGGGAAAGAAACATAAAGGAATGTGTGAGAGAGAAAATGTTTTTTGGTTTGTTTTGCACATAATTAGCACTGCATATCATTCAGTGTTAGTCCATTGTGTATTTTATATACTTATAAAATATAAACTATGTAGAACAAAAATGTTCTGTAGGTTACACAGGCTATATCCATGCTCAGTTTTCAAACAGTTCATGGCTTTCATTTTCTAGGAGAATCTAGTGAGACACTGACTGTATATGCAAACAAACCTATTGAAATGGGGTAATGCCCAGTTGTTATAAAACACACCTAATGTTCAGGTAACAAGGTTATGTTCTTAACTGACCAAAGTTACTAGGAAAACTATCATCATCTACTCTCACTAATGATAGTCTATGATAGCCTACAGTAGTTTTACAACTCTAGTGTGGATAAATCACTGATAGGCATGGTCTTTCAGCTATCCTCATAAGCAGAAGTCACATGGATTTAGTTCAGCAGATCTGGAAGGCCACACATCTTGAAATTGCCTGGAGATGATGCAGTCATTACTGAAGGTTTTGTGGAGGAAGTCTTTCATCTGGCAAGCAGCATGTCGTGTCACCCCCATCTCACATGAAAATAGCATTGTGGACACAACTGTGTTCTTGCAAAGCTGGGATTACATGTTGCACAAGGAGGTCCTTATAATGTGCAGATGTCACTGCACATATAAAGTGCCTGCAAGGTGTGATCTCCTAAAGGAAAAATAGACCGGGACTGAAGGAGCTTGTAAAGTCACACAAAGCAGTCACATAAGCTGAGAGGAGTGAATGTTCCTGCACAATATGTAGTAGAGTAGAACATCTTATGCAACAGTTCTGCGGATTCAGAGAACCATGGAGGGTAAAATGTTTCTTGTCTGTCCAAAGAATCCCCCTCAGCCACATGGCATCCATTTCAGTGTGTATCAAGAAAATAAAGGGCGAAGTCATAACATTGTAGCCTATCTGGGGGCTTCATTTGGTATACATTCCAAATTTTGTAGTGACACCAGTGAAAGAGGACTGCAAAATGTTCTGAACTTTTGACCAAGGGAGAGACAATTCCCATGACAAAGCTCAAGCACTGCCTGCAGTATCTGAGGCATGACCTACTTGATCAGCTATAGCTACGGCAACCTCATCAACAATTGCCTCACAACTGCCTCACTCTCCCTGTTACATCACTTAACTCGCCTGTTTCTTTAAATTTCTTGATCATATTCTTTAGTCCATTTATTGAGATGGGGCCCTTTGCAGTTGTTTCTGTTGGTTTTAGTCCCACAATGCAGCATTTTTATTGCTGTCATTCTGATAAAACAACTTTACCAGCAGTGTACACTCTTTGTTCTCAATAGTCATTGTGTTTCATACAGAAAAATCTGCGTTCTTAACCCTTTACACCAGCAGTCACTTCACAAATAAATCAACATGCATTCCCAAGCAACAAAGAGCATACTGATGTCAAAACAGGAAACATTTCACATTCTGACTGTGCAACATTTTTACTTGGCAGCCATTATTGGAATTATTATTGCTTTCATGTATTCTACAAGCACACCAATTAATGAACATACCTATGAATTTTTAGCATATTGCAATATACACAGCCTGCACTCCAGCACTCAAAACATGATCAGTTTAAATATAACCAACCAGTACCTGAGGGATAAGGGACTCACAATAGATTTACGCTGTTGCTTTCACCTAACTTCATAAGGGATTCATGGCATTCTGTGATGATATTTGATCTCATGGCTCAATAGAAATTTCAGAGCTGCTTGGCTGTCTGTGAGAATGTGGATGCTACAATCCATGTAGTTTCTACACAAATTCTCCTCCATGCACACTGATAGATAATATCTCAACCAGAAATTCCATAGCCAGCATGCCTGGAGAAATTCCACTCTCTGGTCTGGGTAGTGTCCCACATGCAATGGCCTCAGCACCATCATTAAACCAGACTTTGTCACCTGAACAGCACCATGGTTCGTTCTTCCTCTGCTCCCTACCTTGAACTGTTACATTGAAAGGTGTGTTGAAGAACATGGAAGCTAATGTATAGTCATCTTGCATATCCCTGATCATTTCTATACTTACACATTCAGTACATTAATATGAGATTTTGAATATCCTAATGATTTCCAGGTTTTTCCAGTTTTTAAATTTTATGCCCCCGTAGCAGCCTGTATTGCAACCCAGAGATGTAATGAAATGATGTTCAGCCTGGTCACTATCCCAGCAGTGGGTGTGCTACTGATTCCATTTGTTGCGGCCAGGCAGGCCAGTCTCTGTACATTCTCAAGATCTGTAGCAGCCACATTTTGTTCTTATTCATCCCAATATACTTCAGCCCTGTAATTAATCATAGGTCTTATTACAGAGATGTACATCCAGCACATGCCCCTAGGACTTAGACCCTTCTAGTGCACAAGAGAGCATCTTTTGCCTTGTAACTTAATTTCCTTATGTAAGGAGTCCATGTCAGTCCAGGGTTATCCCTGTATACTTCGCCATACTGCTACTGGTAGAATTATTCAAAGAGCTTCAACTTCCAGTAATCTCCTGAATATGCTTCCTCATGAGCAGTAATACAACAGTTTTTTTTCTGGGACTAACACTTAGATCCTGTTCCTTACACCAGCTTTTCACAATGTTCAGAGTACCACTGTGCCAGTGTTCTAACAGTATCTGCAATTTTGCCAAGTATTATGATGACTGAAACATCTGTGTATCCTCAGCAAAAGCACTCTTTGGCATTTAACTCTTTAATGAGTCCATTTACCACTAGGTTTCACAGTAAAGGTGACAAGACCTCCCCCCCCCCCCCCCCCAACCCTTATGAACATGGGTTGGTGGTGTTGATCATCATTTTCACATTCATCTTAATGGCTTTCATCTTTTGTATACTCAGCATTGTCTTAATCCACCTACATAAAATAGTATTACTGTCATGCTCTTCTGTGGATCTAGTTGGGGATTCAAAAGTTATATTTCTCACAGTCTCCTAAATACCCAGGAAGATGAAGCAAGCAATGTCCTGAAAATGTAGAGCTTTCTCTACCTTCCCAACAAGTTGGTGAACTCCTCCTTTGCATGGTTTGCCTTGTTGATACACAGGTCCATTTTCGTGTATAGGAACCTCAGTTAACCTCCTTTCTATAGTATACACATTAACCAGTTTTCTAATGTCTTTAAAAGAAAGGAGGACAGACTGATTGGTCTCATATACTAAGTCTGTATGATCAGGTCTTGCTGGCTTTAGAATGAAAATGACCTTCACTGTCTTCCAAGCATTAAGAATGACTCCTGATGCTAGGCTGACTCTAAACAGTCTGCAGAAACCTCTTATCAATCAGTCATCTGCTTGTTGCAGCAGAGCTGTTAAAATTTCAAGTGGGCCTGGTGACTTAAAATTTGAAATGTTCCCATCACCCACTGGATTTTCTTTAAGTCACTACATACTTTGGTAGATTTCCAGATCTCCCATTGGTTATCTGTAAACCAGTAACTATCAGGGATTGGATTTTGGTCTGCGTCATCTGTCAGAGAGCACTGGAGGAAATGAGTCTTGAGAATTATATCCTTGTATACTCTAACACTGCTGTTCTGTAATTTCTATCAAAGGTCTTCACTACATAAACTGTTATTGATATATTTGTGTTGTACCTATGTAGTACACAAGACCGGTCTAAATTAACGTAAGCATAGCTTTATTCATGAAGCAAACAACTACAATGGAAAAATGGACCCTTGTAAATTCCCACGTAACAAGACACAGTACACTGACGTGAATGTCACATTGAAAAGATACACAAGAGAGCCAGTTAACACTGCCCCACAAAGGTATATGCATCAGTCGCCAGTAGATGAAATGGTGGAGACCTTGCTCTGTGTACACCACCCTGGCCTTCAGCGACCAGCTCATGTTGATACAGTTGGTGGCCAATTCAAACATGCATGCGTGGCAACACCACACATGGTGCACAGTGGTCTGATGAGAGACACATTCGTCGAGGCCCGAGTGTTGGCAGCCAGTGCCGATGGAAGGGCTGGGATGATGTGTTGGGCAGGCACTGGAACATAAGGCCAGAATGCACAGGAACACGGGCTCGCCTGAGGGTGGTGGGCCCGTGCAGTGCCCAATGACAGCACCAGAGGTGAGGGTGACATCGCCATCTCAGTGTCATCCAAGCAAGTCTGAGTGAGGGGACAGCAGGGCTGGACCTGCTGGTGACAATGGCTGATGTGATGATGGGCGAGGAGCCTGTGGAGGTGACCCAACCTAAACATCAGGCTGTAGCAATAGACTCATGGTCAGAGACAGACAGGGAAGCTGGAACCTGAGGGCACCATACATGGAGGAGGCAGCCAATGGGACAGGATTGCCACTACAGCAGGTGACAATAGGCTCAAGGTGGAAGGCAGCAGTGTGGGTTGCGGCAATGGGGAGCATTGCTGCAAACCGGTAGCTTCCGGCAGCGAGCAGGGACGCAGCTGATCAAGGTGACCTGTCACCAGCTCATCAGCCACGCAGATGTCACACAAGCAGCGTTCCTGGCAGTGACCAACAGTAGCCGGTATCCACTTGGGCTGGAGACCAAAGCCTCGTGCCCACACCAGTGATCTGAGAGCAAAGTAGCCAGATGAAGCTTACTGCAGCTGGTGCGGCAAAGGCTGCAGAAGGTGGAGGAGCATGCATGGCTGCCTCCATGAAGCAACTCAGACTGGCTCCGCTCCCCAAAGGCGTGGAGTGGTAGCTGCTCAGAAAATGGAGAATGGCGTTGTCTGGTATAGAACTCACAACATACTCTTTCATTTAGGACTTGAATGACTGCACTAGTCAATCTTGTGCAGTCCTAAAGCATCGACTGCACACTGACCAGTGCAGCAATGCGAAAAGGCGTTAAGAAGCTGCTCGCCCACGCTCCATTGGAAAGAGTGGCAGCACCACATCTCCAGGAAGACAGAGTTCAGAACTCCATGTCAACGCTGACTTAACTAGCTGTCCACCGATGGTCGGGCCCAGTTTGGTCGCAGATTGCGAAAGGGTTAGCACTGAGTAATAGGAAAACAATACTTAGCCTGCATTCTACGAGTAGTAATAGTGTGTAAAGTACTTGCATGTAGGAGGCACAGGAAGCACATCAAGCCACTTCATAACGAAAAGTTACGTTTCTTGCCTTTTTAGAAATAAAGTGTTCCATTAATCTGTTAGTGTTCTGTACACATCATTTTGGATTCCCACCACCAGCCATCGCAACTTCTTTCCTTCCTTGTTTGTGTAGGTGCTGACCCCCACAGCAGCTGAAACAACATCTGTCGCCACAGATTATAGAACTAACGCTGCCTTCGCTTTTCACCACTCCGTCACAGTCCGTTACTAATATTTCTCTCTTATCTTTCAGAGGAGTATTGCTACTAATTGTGTTCTTTCTTGCAGAATAGCCGCAACGCTTCCGCTATTTGTGTATTTGCCTTGATTCTAACTATTTTGTTGTGGTGCTACTCTGGTCAAAATGGTCTCTAACTCAACTCCTACACCACCTGTGCCTACGCCTCAGGTTGCTGCTGGCTTTGATCTAATGCAGGTTATTCAGTTCCAGAACCACAAAATGTTGCAATTTGTGACGGCAGTCCAGCGGCCCATTACTGTACAAGTTGCTGCTGCATCAACTCCACCACAACAGCCAGCTACATCCACGGCACCGCCTCTGCGTATTCCACCATTCCCAGCTTTCAATGAATAACAAGAGGAACGGAATGAGTGTTACGGTCGGTTCAGCGCTCATTGTGCTACACATCAAGTGCAAAGTACTGTGAAACTTCCTTTTTTGTCAACGACCGGCACAGGAGTTTATTGCCTTGCTCAGAAGTTATGCCGGACTAGTAGGTCGGAGATGCTAGTTTTTGAAGATTTTGTTGCAGCCCTCACTAAGAATTATGATGATCAGGTACAAGTTGTTGCTGATAAAAAAAATTTTGTTTGAAATCTTATGGGACTTAACTGCTAAGGTCATCAGTCCCTAAGCTCACACACTACTTAACCAAAATTATCCTAAGAACAAACACACACATCCATGCCCGAGGGAGGACTCGAACCTCCGCCGGGACCAGCTACACAGTCCATGACTGCAGTGCCTTAGACCTCTTTTTTCTTTTTTTTTCATTTTGTTCGTTATGGTTCGATGTATGTCGTTGTAGCGGACGTCACATGACCTCCGTCGAAGCTCGTTGTTGAACGTTTCACTCAGTTTTTGTTTTTTTTTTTTTGTTTTTTTTTTTCTTTCACAGAGGGCAGCCAGCTCTCTGACCGAAGAAGCTGAGCTACCGTGCTGGCGTAAAAACTTCCTGGCAGATTAAAACGACTCGAACTCGGGAACCGCTCGGCTAATCCCGCGCGCCTGCTGCTGATTGTTACAGAACAGACATACTGTCAGTGGGTCACTAAACTTCAGGGTTTGATAAGACAAGTGTCGTTTTGATTGTAGCTGTGGACAGTACTATAGTGACGCAATTACTCATGATGCAGCTACGTACAATGTGCCAGACGGTAGAAGTAGTGAAAAATATTCTCAAACGTTGGAACAAGTGTTATAAATTATTGAACATCAGGACAGGCCACAGGAGCAGACCTTGTCTTGCGCCTTTTGTTGCACTACGTCCGTACTGCTTGACACCGTTTAGTGGAAAACACTCAGAATTCTTTTGTACGCCGAGATTTTGCTTGTCGGCATAGCCTCGTGTCCATCGCATTGTGATTTTATTGCAAAATGACTCTGGGCAATCACGTGTGCTTACTCCTAAAGTGTTGCAAAAAGATGTGTTGATTGCCCCATCAAGGACATTGAGGAATTGTATACACAAAACACTAAGCACATCGGCACTGTACTTGACCGGGCATGGACGGCCACATTGAACAGATGATGTCACAGTGTCGCGCTTGTGCCGAAAATCTATCGGCCCCACCGCACAAGTTTTCATCTTGGCCAGAGTCTGGTTGGTTCAAATGGCTCAGAGCACTATGGGACTCAACTGCTGAGGCCATTAGTCCCCTAGAACTTAGAACTAGTTAAACCTAAGGAAATCACACACATCCATGCCAGAGGCAGGATTCGAATCTGCGACCGTAGCGGTCTCGCGGTTCCAGACTGCACCGCCTAGAACCGCGCGGCCACTTCATCCGGCTGGCCAGAGTCTCAACCGCCGTAAAAATGAATGCATGTTAACTTTTCTGGTCCCTTTTGGAACACTCGTTGGCTTTTTTTGTGGACTCTTTCAGCAAATATCCGTTTGCAGTGATCGTGAACTAGAATATATCACATAGTGCCATCAGGCTTTGTCATCTATTTTTTGCTTGGGAGGGTTTGCCTGACGAGTTGGTAACGGACTCCAGTTTATGGCTCATGACTTTGAACAACTTTATACGGTCAATCGTATCAGTCACCTTATCAGTGCTTCGTTTCATCCCCAAACGAACAGAGAAACTGAACAATTTGTGTCTATGTTCAAGAAACATGAACAAACTACATGCTTCCCACACACAGGAGCAAGTGCTGCTTCTCTTCCTCGCAACGCACCACCCCCAGCCCCGCGACGGTCTGTCGCCGGCGGAGCGCCTACCGCACGCTGCTGCACTTTTTTTTCTACATTTATACTCCGCACGCCACACACACTTTACGTGCCACTGTCATTACCTCCGTTTTCTGTTCCAGTCGCGTATGGTTCGCGGGAAGAACGACTGTCTGAAAGCCTGCGTGCGCGCTCGAATCTCTCTAATTTTAACATTCGTGATCTCCTCGGGAGGTATAAGTAGGGGGAAGCAATATATTCGATACCTCATCTAGAAACGCACCCTCTCGAAACCTGGCGAGCAAGCTACACCGCGATGCAGAGCGCCTCTCTTGCAGAGTCTGCCACTTGAGTTTGCTAAACATCTCCGTAACGCTATCACGCTTACCAAATAACCCTGTGACGAAACGCGCCGCTCTTCTTTGGATCTTCTCTATCTCCTCCGTCAACCCGATTGCTACGGATCCCACACTGATGAGCAATACTCAAGTACAGGTCGAACGAGAGTTTTGTAAGCCACCTCCTTTGTTGATGGACTACATTTTCTAAGGACTCTCCCAATGAATCTCAACCTGGTACCCGCCTTACCAACAATTAATTTTATATGATCATTCCACTTCAAATCGTTCCGCACGCATAGTCCCAGATATTTTACAGAAGTAACTGCTACCAGTGTTTGTACAGGTCAAACGAGTGTTTTGTAAGCCACCTCCTTTGTTGATGGACTACATTTTCTAAGTACTCTCCCAATGAATCTCAACCTGGTACCCGCCTTACCAACAATTAATTTTATATGATCATTCCACTTCAAATCGTTCCGCACGCATACTCCCAGATATTTTACAGAAGTAACTGCTACCAGTGTTTGTTCCGCTATCATATAATTATACAATAAAGGATCCTTCTTTCTATGTATTCGCAATACATTACATTTGTCTATGTTAAGGGTCAGTTGCCACTCCCTGCACAAAGTGCCTTCTGACACCATCTACTAGGTCATTTATATACACTCCTGGAAATTTAAATAAGAACATCGTGAATTCATTGTCCCAGGAAGGGAAAACTTTATTGACACATTCCTGGGGTCAGATACATCACATGATCACACTGACAGAACCACAGGCACATAGACACAGGCAACAGAGCATGCACAATGTCGGCACTAGTACAGTGTATATCCACCTTTCGCAGCAATGCAGGCTGCTATTCTCCCATGGAGATGATCGTAGAGATGCTGCATGTAGTCCTGTGGAACGGCTTGCCATGCCATTTCCACCTGGCGCCTCAGTTGGACCAGCGTTCGTGCTGGACTTGCAGACCACGTGAGACGACGCTTTCCAGTCAAAACATGCTCAATGGGGGACAGATCCGGAGATCTTGCTGGCCAGGGTAGTTGACTTACACCTTCTAGAGCACGTTGGGTGGCACAGGATACATGCGGACGTGCATTGTCCTGTTGGAACAGCAAGTTCCCTTGCCAGTCTAGGAATGGTAGAACGATGAGTTCGATGACGGTTTGGATGTACTGTGCGCTATTCAGTGTCCCCTCGACGATCACCAGAGGTGTACGGCCAGTGTAGGAGATCGCTCCCCACACCATGATGCCGGGTGTTGGCCCTGTGTGCCTCGATCGTATGCAGTCCTGATTGTGGCGCTCACCTGCACGGCGCCAGACACGCATACGACCATCATTGGCTCCAAGGCAGAAGCGACTCTCATCGCTGAAGACGACACGTCTCCATTCGTCCCTCCATTCACGCCTGTCGCGACACCACTGGAGGCGGGCTGCACGATGTTGGGGCGTGAGCGGAAGACGGCCTAACGGTGTGCGGGACCGTAGCCCAGCTTCATGGAGACGGTTGCGAATGGTCCTCGCCGATACCCCAGGAACAACAGTGTCCCTAATTTGACAAACTGCTTATTTGCTTCTGTCTCGGGTTCTTCGGCCGACGTTCGTGTGATGATTTTGCTGACGTTTCGCCAGCACGAGTGGCTGGCATTGTCAAAGCTTCACCCTCCATTGCCGGAGGTGAACCTCCGGCAATGGAGGGTGAAGCTTTGACAATGCCAGCCACTCGTGCTGGCGAAACGTCAGCAAAATCATCACACGAACGTCGGCCGAAGAACCCAAGACAGAAGCAAATAAGCAGTTTGTCAACAAGTGGCCACGAAAGTCTTAACAATTTTGTGTCCCTAATTTGCTGGGAAGTGGCGGTGCGGTCCCCTACGGCACTGCGTAGGATCCTACGGTCTTGGCGTGCATCCGTGCGTCGCTGCGTTCCGGTCCCAGGTCGACGGGCACGTGCACCTTCCGCCGACCACTGGCGACAACATCGATGTACTGTGAAGACCTCACGTCCCACGTGTTGAGCAATTCGGCGGTACGTCCACCCGGCCTCCCGCATGCCCACTATACGCCCTCGCTCAAAGTCCGTCAACTGCACATACGGTTCACGTCCACGCTGTCGCGGCATGCTACCAGTGTTAAAGACTGCGATGGAGTTCCGTATGCCACGGCAAACTGGCTGACACTGACGGCGGCGGTGCACAAATGCTGCGCAGTTAGCGCCATTCGACGGCCAACACCGCGGTTCCTGGTGTGTCCGCTGTGCCGTGCGTGTGATCATTGCTTGTACAGCCCTCTCGCAGTGTCCGGAGCAAGTATGGTGGGTCTGACACACCGGTGTCAATGTGTTCTTTTTTCCATTTCCAGGAGTGTATATTGTGAAAAGCAATGGTCCCATAACACTCCCCTGTGGCAAGCCAGAGGTTACTTTAACGTCTGTAGACGTCTCTCCATTGGTAACAACATGCTGTGTTCTGTTTGCTAAAAACTCTTCAATCCAGCCACACAGCTGGTCTGATATGTCGTAGGCTCTTACTTTGTTTATCAGGCGACAGTGCGGAACTGTATCGAACGCCTTCCGGAAGTCAAGGAAAATAGCATGTACTGGGAGCCTGTATCTAATATTTTCTGGGTCTCATGAACAAATAAAGCGAGTTGGGTCCCACACGATCGCTGTTTCCGGAATCCATGTTGATTCCTACAGAGTAGATTCTGGGTTTCCAAAAACGACATGATACGCGAGCAAGAAACATGTTCTAAAATTCTAAAACAGATCGACGTCAGAGATATAGGTCTATAGTTTTACGCATCTGCTCGACGACCCTTCTTGAAGACTGGGACTACCTGTGCTCTTTTCCAATCGTTTGGAACCTTCCGTTCCTCTAGAGACTTGCGGTACACGGCTGTTAGAAGGGGGGCAAGTTCTTTCGCGTACTCTGTGTAGAATCGGATTGGTATCCCGTCAGGTCCAGTGGACTTTCCTCTGTTGAGTGATTCCAGTTGCTTTTCTATTCCTTGGACACTTATTTCGATGTTAGCCATTTTTTTCGTTTGTGCGAGGATTTAGAGAAGGAACTGCAGTGCGGTCTTCCTCTGTGAAACAGCTTTGGAAAAAGATGTTTAGTATTTCAGCTTTACGCGTGTCATCCTCTGTTTCAATGCCATCATCATCCCGGAGTGTCTGGATATGCTGTTTCGAGCCACTTACTGATTTAACGTAAGACCAGAACTTCTTAGGATTTTCTGTCAAGTCGGTACATAGACTTTTACTTTCGAATTTACTGAACGCTTCACGCATAGCCCTTCTCACGCTAACTTTGACATCGTTTAGGTTCTGTTTGTCTGAGAGGTTTTGGCTGTGTTTAAACTTGGAGTGAAGCTCTCTTTGCTACCGCAGTAGTTTCCTAATTTTGTTGTTGAACCACGGTGGGTTTTTTCCCGTCCCTCACAGTTTTCTCGGCACGTACCTGTCTAAAACGCATTTTACAATTGCCTTAAACGTTTTCCATAAACACTCAACATTGTCAGTGTCGGAACAGAAATTTTCGTTTTGATCTGTTAGGTAGTCTGAAATCTGCCTTCTATTACTCTTGCTAAACAGATAAACCTACCTCCCTTTTTTTATATTCCTATTAACTTCCATACTCAGGGATGCTGTAACGGCCTTATGATCACTGATTCCCTGTTCCGCACTTACAGAGTCGAAAAGTTCGGGTCTATTTGTTATCAGTAGGTCCAAGATGTTATCTCCACGAGTCGGTTCTCTGTTTAATTGCTCGAGCTAATTTTCGGATAGTACACTCAGTATAATGTCACTCGATGCTCTGTCCCTACCACCTGTCCTAAACATCTGAGTGTCCCGGTCTATATCTGGTAAATTGTAATCTCCACCTAAGACTATAATATTCTGAGAAAATTTATGTGAAATGTATTCCAAATTTTCTCTCAGTTGTTCTGCCACTAATGCTGCTGAGTCGGGAGTTCGGTAAAAGGAGCCAATTATTAACCTAGCTCGGTTGTTGAGTGTAACCTCCACCCATAATATTTCACAGGAACTATCCACTTCTACTTCACTACAGCTACTTCACTTGCTACAAACACCACAGCATACCCCGCCTCCCACGCTCTGCAAGTATCGCTTTGAGCCTAATGATTCGATTCTTTTCACTGTTTTTGTTCGCACCAGGCTGTGGGATAGAGGAACGAAATGTGGGTGCTTGCACGTATTTAATTCAAGGTCCTGCCCGCCCCGATAGCTGAGTGGTCAGCGTGACGGATTGCCGTTCTACGGGCCCGGGTTCGATTCCCGGCTGGGTCGGGGATTTTCTCTGCTCAGGGACTGGGTGCTGTGTTGTCTCCATCATTTCATCCCCATCCGGAGCGCAGGTCGCCCATTTGTGGCGTCGAATGTAATAAGACCTGCACCAAGGCGGCCGGACCTGGTCCGTAAGGGGCCTTCCGGCCAATGACGCCAAACGCTCATTTCCATTTTCCAGTTGGTCCTGCTTGGTTGCTGCTCGGCCATCAGAACCAAATTTGTGCGTATCGATTGAGAGATTCGTTCGCAGACTTTCTGTCCACAGATTCGCTTCCTACCGGGAGCCTGCAGCTGGCGTAGCCGCCCCCGGGGGCGTCTTCGGCACCGTCTGTGGAACCGATAGAGCTGCCGCATCAGCTGCACTTACCGGCCCTCGTCCCGGCGCCCGCCATGGACCGGGCACCGCCGCCGTCGTCTTTTATTTATTTATTTATTTATTTATTGTTCCGTGGGACCAAAAATGGTTCAAATGGCTCTGAGCACTATGGGCCTCAACATCTGGGATCATCAGTCCCCTAGAACTTAGAACTACCTCAACCTAACTAATCTAAGGACAGCTCACACATCCATGCCCGAGGCAGTATTCAAACCTGTGACTGTAGCAGTCGCGCGGTTCCAGACTGTAGAGCCTAGAACCTAGCCTGGGACCAAATTAAGAAGAAGTCTCCATGGTCATGGAACGAGTCAATACATGAAATTATAACACGATTGTAGAAACAGATAAAATGAAATATAAGAAACTTATTCAGGCGACAAGTCGTAAGTTTAAATAAAGAAAATCAACACTGTAAAACTGGAATTTGCTTAATTTTTCAGCTGTTCCAGGAGCTCCTCGACAGAATAGAAGGAGTGAGCCATGAGGAAACTCTCCAGTTTAGACTTAAAAGTGTTTGGGCTACTGCTAAGATTTTCGAGTTCTTGTGGTAGCTTATTGAAAATTAATGCAGCAGAATACTGCACTCCTTTCTGCACAAGAGTCAAGGAAGCGCATTCCACATGCAGTTTTGATTTCTGCCTAGTATTAACTGAGTGACAGCTGATAACTCTTCGGAATAAGCTAATATTGCTAACAACAAATGACATGAAAGAAAATATATACTGTGAGGGCAATGTCAGAATTCCCAGACTCAGAATAGGGGTCGACAAGAGGTTCTCAAACTTACACCACATATAGTTCGAACAGCCCGTTTTTTAGCAAAAAATACCCTCTTTGAATCAGAAGAATTACCCCAAAAAAATAATACCACATGACATAAAGCGTATAAAAATATGCGAAGTAGACTACTTTTAGTGTTGAACTGTCGCTTATTTCAGATATTGTTCTAATCGAAAATAAAGCAGCATTTAGTTTCTGAACAATATCCTGAACATGGGCTTTCCACAACAGCTTACTATCTATCTGAACGCCTAGAAACTTGAACTGTTCTGTCTCGCTTGTAATATACCCATTCTGTCTGATCAAAATATCCGTTATTGTTGAATTGTGAGTTAGAAACGTAAAAACTGAGTCTTACTGTTATTTAGTATCAAATTATCTTCCACAAGCCACGAACGTATTTCATGAACTACATTATTTGATACTGTTTCAATATTACACACAAGATTCTTCGCTACCAAGCTGGTACCATCAGCAAACAGAAATATTTTTGAATCACCTGTAATACTAGAAGGCATATCACTTACATAAATAAGAAACAGCAGTGGCCCCAGCACCGACCCGTGGGGAACGCCCCACTTAACCGTGCCCATTCGGACTGCACATTACTACCACTCTCAATATTGCGGAGAATTACCTTCTGCTTTCTGTTCTTAAAGTAAGAGGCGAACCAATCGTAATCTACTCCCCTTACTCCGTAATGGTGCCTGCATCTCGTGGTCGTGCGGTAGCGTTCTCGCTTCCCACGCCCTGGTTCATGGGTTTGATTCCCGGCGGGGTCAGGGATTTTCTCTGCCTCGTGATGGCTGGGTGTTGTGTGATGTTCTTAGGTTAGTTAGGTTTAAGTAGTTCTAAGCTCTAGGGGACTGATGACCATAGATGTTAAGTCCCATAGTGCTCAGAGCCATTTGAACCATTTTGACGTCCGCTGTGGTCTCGCGGTTCTAGGCGCGCAGTCCGGAACCGTGCGACTGCTACGTTCGCAGGTTCGAATCCTGCCTCGGGCATGGATGTGTGTGATGTCCTTAGGTTAGTTAGGTTTAAGTAGTTCTAAGTTCTAGGGGACTGATGACCACAGCTGTTAAGTCCCATAGTGCTCAGAGCCATTTGCACCATCCGTAATGGTACAACTTCTGCAGTAATATTTTGTGGCCAACACAGTCAAAAGCCTTCGTTAAATCAAAGAAAACACCTAGCGTTCGCAACCTTTTATTTAATCCGTCCAAAACCTCAAAGAGAAAAGAGAATATAGCATTTTCAGTTGTTAAACCATTTCTAAAACCAAACTGTACATTTGACAGCAAATTATGTGAATTTAAATGCTCCAGTAACCCTGTATAAACAACCTTCTCGATAACTTTAGCAAACACCGATGGCATAGAAATAGGTCTAAAATTGTCAACATTATCCCCGTCTCCCTTTTTATAAAGTGGCTTCACTACCGAGTATTTTAATTGGTCAGGAAACCGACCACTCCTAAAGGAAAAGTTACGTCGTCATCGTCGCCCTCCCCGTTTTACGTCGGACTGGTCAGGAAGCCGGTGGACGCCTTTTCAGGTATCATACGACCGACGTTGCCCTCGGAGCACAGGATGGATTTCGGGGCGCGTCAGGAGCTTGGCGTCGGTCCCAGTTGCTGTTCCCGGCTCCTCACTCCGCCCAGCTTCCTGCATCACCCCGCCCTCCCCCTTCCCCCTCGTTGCCTTAAGATGCCTTCCTACAGAGCAATGGTGCTTCATGTGGGGGGGGGGGGGAGGGGGGGATGTGCATTCCTAAAGCATCTGCTGCAAACCGACCAGCGTCGCAAAACGGCATTAAAAATGCGCCTGACCTGCATTCCAGAGTAAAGAGCGGGTAGCACCACGCCTTCAGGAAGACAGAGCTCAGCGCCCTCTGTCAACGCTGACATAACCAGACGCCCATCGATGGTCGGGCCCACTTCGAGAGCGTCAGCACTGAGTAATAGGAAAAGGATACTTGGCCTACATTCTACGAGAAGTAATACTGTGTAAAATACTTGCACCTAGGAGGCACTGGAAGCACACCAAGCCACTTCATAACAAGAAGTTAAGTTAGTTTCTTGCCTTTTTAGAAATAAAGTTGTCCATTAAGTTGCAAGTGTTTTGTACAGATCATTTTGGATTTATGCCCCGGCCATCGCAACTTCTCTCATTGCTTGTTTGTCTCGGTGCTGACTCCCACAGTAGTCGCCACAACAGTACTTCCCCGCCATTTGATTGAGGGTGTAAAGGTGGAGCCGGAACATGACGAATTCCATAACGGGAACAAAACAATTGAAAGGTGTAAGAAACGAACTGAGGCCCATTATCGGAAACTGAGGTACAAGGCAACTCCTCAATAGAAAAAGAACCTCAAAAGCGTACGAATTGTGGCCTGATCCGATGTCGATGCACACTGGAGAATTTAAGGAAACTGGGAAAATGCATCCACAATCAAGAGTCTGTAGGAATTCAAGAATGGTTCCGAAGAGTCTACATGAGTGCATTCCCGTGGCTGGCGTAGAGCCGGCCTGAGGGACAGAGACGCCCTGGTAGCCGTTTATTGTCGTGCACACTGTTCACAAGCCGCGGCAAAACGGACAGTTTCTCCATCAAATCCGGGACAAAAAACATGTCACCTAGCTAATAGTTTAGTGCGCGAAACTCCCCAAATGCCCTCGTGGAGAAGGCGGGAATGACTACCGTGGGAGATAGATCTTCCGTGGACAACAGTAAAACACCATCAAAAACAGAGAGGAGATGCTGTAAGAAAAGTAGTTGCGCAGAGGGTGCGAAGGGCGACCCGGCGGTTTAAATGGCCATCCCTGTTGAACAAACCGAACCACCTGGCGGAGAACCCGGTCAGCAGCAATGGCGGCAGCTGCTATGCGCGAGCTCGTAATTGAGAAACCCTCCGATAATGAGCGCCGTTTCGGTATCAAGACGGAAGCAAAGCAGTTCTTCACGGTAAAAGTCGAGATCTGGACCCAAAGGAAGATGGGATAAAATTCAAATCGCTCTGAGCACTATGGGACTTAACAGCTGTGGTCATCAGTTCCCTAGAACATAGAACTACTTAAACCTAATTAACCTAAGGACATCACACACATCCATGCCCGAGGCAGGATTCGAACCTGCACCGTAGCGGTCGCGCGGTTCCAGACTAAAGCGCCTAGAATCGCTCGGCCACCGCGGCAGACAAGATGGTATAAGGAGTCCACTTTTTTTTTTTTACCTGAGTTGCAAATGGAGTTCGTAATTGTAACGAAACAAGAACAGTGCTTAGCGTTGGAGGCGATGCCCTGTCTTGTCAGGCAAGGGAGCGTGAGGGTTAAACAAGGAAACCAATGTGGCCGCCGTCGGCAGGAATTTATGGTAGTAAGCTATCTTCCCTAAAAAGGCCTGAATCTGCTTCCCAGACAAGAGAGCCAGGCATAGACCTATCAGCAGAGATGACAGAGATGAGATCTGGCAAAGGGTGAACCCCATACCGTGAGACCCTGAACCCCAAATAAACAATAGAAATTTGGAAAAACTGAGATTACGTCAGGTTACACCATAAGCTTGCGGACTGTAAAACAGAAAACGAAGTGCAAAAATTCTTCACATGATCGGGGGTGGAGGAACCCATGAAAACAGTATCATCGAATTAACTGATGCAACCCGGGATAGGCATAGCCATTTGCTCTAAAAATCATTGAAAAATAGCAGGGGAGCTAGCCACACCAAAAGGAAGGCGCAAAAATTGATAGAGACCAAGAGGAGTATTCCAAACCAGAACTCGTCGAGACTTTTGGCCCACAGGAACCTGCAGAAAAAAATTGTTCAAATGGCTATGAGCGCTATGGGACTTAACATCTGAGGCCGCCAGTCCTCTAGACTTAGAACTACTTAAACCTAACTAACCTAAGGACATCACACACATCGATGCCCAAGGCTGGATTCGAACCTGCGACCGTAGCAGCAGAGCGGTTCCGGACAGAAGCGCCTAGAACCTTTCGGCCACAATGGTCGGGGAACCTGCAGACAAATCAGTTTTAGAAATCAATTTTAGAAAAGTAATGGTCACCTGATAATTACGCCATCAGTTCCCCCTGACGCGGGAGAGGATAAGTATCCACAATCGATCGTGCGTTGACAATAGTACTTAAGTCGCCATAGAAGCAAATTTTCTAGCCATAACAGGTTATATCACCCCTAGAGACTGGAGTCAAATTCTGCTTTCACTTGATCTTTTTGGGCGACAGGAAAAACGAGGCCGAACCGTGGATTTCAAAGAAATACGAGTAGAAAAATTCATAGCACATCCCATACCTTCCGAAAACAACTCCGAAAACTCTTCACACAGTGTTTCCAACTGAGAATACGGTACCTGATCAGACACGACGTGAATTGCGTCGGTGATAGAAAATCCAAATGCCTGAAATGCTTCCATTACGAAAAAGTTCTCAATACTAGTAACCACAAAAAACGTAATGGTGCGAACCACTGGCTTTTAAGAGGCAGATGCCGTAAATTGTCCCAATAGTGCAGTGTTTTGTTTGTTATAGTGACGAGCTTTCTCGTGATAGGTGTCGACGACGCCCAGCCTAAATTCAAATGGCTCGGAGCACTATGGGACTTAACATCGTAGGTCATCAGTCCCTAGAACTTAGAACTACTTAAACCTAACGAACCTAAAGACATCACACACTTCCATACCCGAGGCAGGATTCGAGCCTGCGACCGTAGCAGTCGCGCGGTTCCTGACTGAAGCGCCTAGAACCGCTCGGCCACAGCGGCCGGCGCCTAAATTCACAAACGTTTGTGAATTCCATAACGTTACTGCAGCACCTGTGTCGACCTGTAGCCAGATCACTTGGCGAAAAACACGTAACTCGTAAACAACGTGGGAAAAGTCACAACCATTAGAGTCACACTTTTTACGTCCATGTCCATATCCTGAGCAACCGTCGGTGAATGTCACACAGAGGCGATGTGGCCCTCCTTCTGGCGAGCACTGCAAATAGCCTAGCTCCTAGGGCACGCCGAACGTTTGTGGTGGACAAAACAGAAAGGACAAGACGGGAACATAGAACGCTGACGCCGGCTCTGCGGCGGTTGGAGTTGCGGCTGCTTTATCCCGCCATGGTCAGCTCAGTGCTGATCCCGCATGTTTATCGCCACCACTGCCGCTTCTTCGTGCAAGCTATCTGTCGTTCTAGTGGGCACATGGTGTGACACTACTGCCCCATTACTTCACTCTTGAATTTGGTCACCCGCTGCCCGAGAACTTCAAAAGATTGCGCTATTTTCAGAACTCAAGCCAACAAGCGTTTTTCTTAGAGTAAAGCCATCTGGCGCACTTCCTTATTTGGAGCTAATCACACAATTGCATTGTGCATCATAGAGTCTGCATAAGAGTCACTATGAGTATCAGTAACGAAATGACACTTACTCCTAATGCAGTGAAATTAGACGCTCCCTGCCCTGTATGACTGGTTCGGTTTCTTGCGGCATCGGTAAAGCTCAATCCGCGTCGCTATGACATGCGTTCGTTTGCGAGAGTAGTTTGGCAATAAGCTGCACATGCGATCAAATGTAAGAGCTGTCGGTTTTTGTAAAGGGGCAAGTTGACAGAATAAGTGATACACCTTACGTGGAAACCACGAGAGGAGGAAGTGTTTGCACATATCCGAGCCCGTTACGCCGAAAGCCAAAGTATGCTGTCTGAATCTTTTATCGTAAGCGTCCCAGTTCAAAAGTGGTTTAAATGGCTCTGAGCACTATGGGACTTAACTTCTGTGGTTATCAGTCCCCTAGAACTTAGAACTACTTAAACTAACTAACCTAAGGGCATCACACACATCCATGCCCGAGGCAGGATTCGAACCTGCGACTGTAGCGGTCGCGCGGCTCCAGACTGTAGCGCCTAGAACCACTCGGCCACCTCGGCGGGCTAAGCGTCCCAGTCCTCGGCTAAGTCATCATACGCAGGCAACGTGGGTAGATGGACCGGTGAAGCGGTACCCTGTCTATTAATGGAAGCCAACAAGGAGGTCACAGCCGAAGTGCGCTCTTCAGTCAGGGTCGATACCACGGCGCCTATAATTAATAAACTTACTTCGGCTTCCACTAACAAACAGGGTACCGTTCTACCGCTCCATCCACCCATATTGCCTGCGTATGAGGATTTAACCGAGGACTGGGGCGCTTATGAAAAAAGACTCAGACATCATTCTTTGGCTTTCGGTGTGGCAAACTCGAATCTGTGCAAAGCCTTCCTCCTCTCGTGGTTACCACATAATGTGTATTGCTTATTCTTTACAAGAAACGGCAGCCCTTACTTTTGATCACATGTGCAGTTTATTGCCCAACCACTATCGCAAAAGAATGCACTTCAGAGCGATGCAAGTTGAATTCTACCGATTCCGCAAGGGACCAAACCAGTCATACACGTGTTGGGCAGCACTGATACCTGTAGTGACTCTGTAGGCTCTATGGTGCACGACGAAAAAAAAAGACGTTGGTTGAAGTTTTGACAGTACCACAATCTTTGCACTGGGTGACCCACCTGAAGCGTGATGTGACAGTAGCGTCACACCAAGTGCCAACTAGAACGACAGATAGCTTCTACGTAGAAGCGGCACTGTTGCTAGTAAACATGCAGGGCCACCGCCGAGTTGACCAAGGCAGGGAAAAGTAGACGCAACTGCAAACGTAGCAGCGTCGGCGTCAGCGTTCTATGTTCCCGTCTCGTCCTTCTTGTTTTGCCCAGCACCAACGTTCGGCTTGCTCTAACGCTGGGCTACTTGTAATGTTAAATTAGAATTATATTAATACCTTCAGCTGCTGACGGGCGTTGATATATATCAACGGGGATAGATGAAAATGCTTTGCTTTCTTGCCGGCACGGTCAGCGTGTTCGGTCAGAGGGTTGGCTGCCCTCTGTGATAAAAAATCTGAGTTAATCGATCAACAACAAACTGAAACGGGTGTCTTACGAAGTCCGCTCCGAGCAAATGCTGACGAACGAAAGCGAACAAAATGAGATCTGCTGGCACGGCAGCTCAGCGTGTTTGGTCAGAGGGTTAGCAGTCCTCTGTAATAAAAAAAAAAATAAAAAATAAAAATAAAAAAATAAAAAAATAAAAAAAACTGAGTTAATCGATCAACAACGAACTTAAACGGATGTCTCACGACGTCCGCCCCGAGCAGATGCAACAAACAAAAGCGAACAAAATGAGGTTACAAAAAAAAGATGGATAGAGCGTCTGCCATGTAAGCAGGAGATCTCGGGTTCGAGTCCCGGTCGGGGCACACATTTTCACCTATCTCCGTTGATATATATCAGCGCCCGTCAGCAGCTGAAGGTATTAATATCCATATCCATATAAGTATACTTGTAATGCTTAACAGAAGACAAGCCGCATCGCCTCCCTTGTGACTCCAATGCTTGTGACTTCTCCTAAGTTGTTTATCGAGTTAAATGTTTTCCGCCAAGTGATCCGGCTACAGGTCGACAGAGGTGCTGCAGTTACCTTATTTAATTCTAAAATCTATGTGAATTTAGGGTCGAAGTCGTCGACGCCTGCCACACGGAAGTTATAACAAACAGAACACTGCACTGTTGACACAAATAGAAATGGCTCTAAGCCCTATGGGACTTAACATCTGAGGTCATCAGTTCTCTAGACTTAAAAACTCCTTAAACCTTACTAACCTAAGGGCATCACACACATAAATGCCCGAGGCAGGATTCGAACCTGCGACCGTAGCAGCACCGCGGTTCCGGACTGAAACACCTAGAACCGCTCGGTCATAGGGGCCGGCCTGTTGGGACAATTTACGACATCTGCAACAACAAAAAATGGAAATTTTTGGTAAGGTCTTATGGGACCAATTTGCTGAGGTCATCAGTCTCTAAGCTTACGTACTACTTAATCTAACTTACGCTAAGGACAACACACACACCCATGCTAGAGGGAGGACTCGAATCTCCGACGGGGGAGCCGCGCACACCGTGACAAGTCGCCCCAGACCGCTCGGCTACCCCGCGCGGCACGAGTTCTGCCTCTTAGAAGACAGTGGTTCGGTCCATTGCGTTTTCGGTGGTTAGTGTTGTCGGTGTTGAGAACTTCTTCTGGATGGACGCATTTCAGGCCAACTCTCTATCACCGACGCAGTTCACCTCGTGTCCGATCATGTACCGTATTCTCAGTTGGAAACACAGTGTGAGGATTTTTCGGACTTGTCTTTGGAAGCTATTGGTTGCGCTATGAACTTTTTTGCTCATTTTTCTTTTAAATCAATGGTTTGGCCTCATTTTTGTTGTTGTTGTGTTCATAGTTTTCCTGTCGCCCTGAAAGATCAAGTGAAAGCAGAACTGGACAGGTTCCAATCTCTAGGGATGGTACAACTTATTACGGCTAGTGGATGGTTGTCTCCACTGGTTGTAATTCGGAAACTGTCGGGGACGCTACTACTGTCAACGCACAGTCGATTGTGGTCACGTATCCTCTCCTGTGTTAGGAGGAACTGTCGGAGAAATGATCGGGTGGCCAGTAGTTTTCTAAACAGATTTGTCTGATGCGTATATCCAGGTTCCTGCGGACGAAGAGCCTCGGCGAGTTCTGGCTTGGAATACTCCTTTTGGTTACTATCAATATTTGCGCCTCTGCAATTTTCCAACGATTTTTGTTACAACAGGTTTTTCCTGTCCCAGGTATCATTAATTATTTGGATGATATTGTTCTCACGGGGTCCTCCACGGTCACCACTCGCAAAATTTTTGCACTAAGTTTTCTGTCTTAAAGTTGCAGGCTTACGGTGTAATTTCACGAAATCTCAGTTTTTTCAACGTTCTGTTGTTTATTTGAGGTTCGAGGATCCCGGGATGGTGTTTACCCTCAGCCGGACCACGTCTCTATGCTGACGTCTACGTCTCGCACCTTGTTTGCGAAGGAGATTCAGGCCTTTCTAGTGAAAATAGCCTACTACCATGAATTCCGGCGTGGATGGCCACCTTGACTCGCCCTTTGAAGGTCTGTTACACAAGAATGTACAGTCGTGCTCAAAAGTATCCGAACGACCTGAATTGCATTTCACCTTATTCGCATGCAACCCGCATAACGCAGCTATCTAGCAGGTCCTCTAATCGCTCCTCGGTACAGTCGTTTGACTATTGAAATTGGTTCCAACAAGTCACCACTAGAAAACACTGCTCTGTATCGCAATAACTCAGGATGTAAAGTAATACCACGATACTACAAATATTAGAGAACATCTTATCACAGATAAGACTGTCCTTAAGGCTTGTAAGCCCACATTTATTACAATAAATGACATACCTGAAATGTTACCACTTTCATTATTACGTCAGATATGAAATGCACGTAGTAAGTTCGTCGTATTCATGATTTCCTCTTCAAAGTAACATACCGTACTTATTATTTAACCGAAAATGACATTAAAAATTTAAGTTATTCACGAGCAGCTAGTAGAGAATATGTATGAACTTCAAATGACACGACGAACCGTCTCGTTCTGCATATGGATTCAAATACAGGTCATGCAGACTAAGCAAAGATTTCGTGACTGACGGAAACTAACAGTCATTCCTGACTAGGCATACAAAAAGTGATGTACCTCGGTTTTAGACAGAATCAGTTACCAAATATCAACTTTAAATCACATAACGTAAACTTTTTTAACGGACGCGAATTCCTACCCAGCATCTATTGTCCCTGTTAACGAACTACGAGAGATGTTAAAGATTGCTTCTTCACAAGTAACCTACTTGACATGCCGTGCGGTAAAGCTATGTGTTGGACAGGATTCGAACCCAGAAGCTAATCGTATTGATATCGAAGCACAACCAACTGTGATATATCGGATTTTGTTGGCAGTAGCAAGATGTTTTAACTGAAATGACGAGACGAAACATTAATTTTTTCCTTCCCAGGACTCCAACCCGGCACCTATCGCTGTTATATTCTAGAGAAAACGAACATTAAATAAGGGTTTGTTACACCAGCAGGGACATGTGAACATGTTTGAACTATAAATAATATGACGAAGAGTTCAATGCTGACTGGGAATCGAACCGCACACATATCCCTGTTGACTGCACACGAAGAGACGTCAGCTACCGAATTTTTCTCCACCAGCAGCTCGGAATAACATCCTTGAACTTACAGTGATCTCGCAAATAGTTCTGTGACTCACCGGGAGCCAAAAACGTCAGATATCGTTAGTGTTGACAACGAATTAAAATACATTAAAAAATCAAAATTATTATCCACCAACAGATAGGTGTTCTCATGCTAGAGCTTGATATTACACAATGAAAACTTTAGTGCCGAGCCAGGATTCGAACCCATTCACGTACAATATGTGGAGATGTTGAGGAGTCTGCAGTTTTGAACAAACATCAAATTGTAGTCGAACTGTATTGTCACGAAGGGATCAAATTCCGCGTTTAAGAGCGGTCTGAGTTGCATTCCCAGTTCAGAACCAATTTTATCGACATACAGAAGCTCAAATAAAAGATGGAATAAGTGTCCTGTGACCCTACACAGCGTTTGTTTCGTCACTAGAAATGAATAACTAGTATAAGAAAGGCTACTGGTGACAGAGTTTCTACATGTTTCCACTCTTGACTTTATTGTGTTCAACCTAACGTCAACTTGGTAGAGAAGGAATATCATGTTTAATGTGAATTTCAGACCACAATGCGATTATACCTTCTTCACTTGGCGTAGCCAGAAGAGAATAAAACCCGTCTCTCCCTATCAAAAATCATCGCCAGGAGGTGGAATCGAACCCAGACCATACGTATATGAACCTATCATCAATCCAACAGACCTCCAAACCCTCCGCTCTGTGACTCATTTTTCTATCGTAATGCCGTTGCGGCACACCGGATGAGAATTCTGACACACAGGCTCCCTGTAGTGGTTTGCAGCATGTTCAGTACATTCATTTACTTGATTGACCGAATCGCCATGAACTAGCTGCCTCTGCTACCCAGTGCATACATTCGACTCTATTTTGTAATCACCGAAATTAAATCACGTAACTGACACCTACACAGAACTGCCAACAGTGTAGAATGCAGAAATTTAAATAGGAAGTGTCAGTTAGTAGCGTAAGGGTAAGCGTCGCGCACTGTAGCAAAGATGTCACGAGATCTAGTATATTCACTGCTACATTTTTTATAACGCAATTCTGCTGTCTGCTGAAGTTATCAAACTAATGGAACTTTGAACATAATTCCCTTCACTTCTCAACCCAAAATAGTCGCATGTGGAAAAAGGGCTAACTTCTGCGACATTTTGTTCTTTTCTGGTTTAATAGACGGCCAGGCAGCAGATGCATCTCGAAACTTTTGTATTAAGTACGGGGAGAGCGCATCGTGCCAAAATATGTCAGAAAAGTATTTTCTACATTTGCTGTCGTATGGTAGTGGCATTTTATTCTTCTTCAAACCTTGTTTGACAGCTTTAATTCAGAACAAGTTTTCTACGTGCATGCAACCAATAACCTGCATGAGCATTGTCAGACTGTTATAGATAACATCAGAGAATTCGCATATATCGTTGATGATTAATTTCTCTCTCATGTTTTCTATTGTTTTAACAACACTAAAAGAAACCTCCGGAAAATTGTGCACTGCATTATAAGAAATGAAATAAAACTACCCACGATAACCTTACGACGAAAGTCAAGTAGTATCTGTACACAAGAGTGCCTCTCAGCACGAATTAGTAAAATACTGCTCACTTAGATTTCGATTGGGTGTTTAATTGGTATGCTGTGTCATACTCAAAAGGTATGCAAATGTGGCATTTCATAAATAAAGTTTTGTATTCCTAGAAACCAAAAATCTGCTTGTCAGCAGCGGAAAAAGGCATTACGTGTTGTGCAGCATTGTAAGTTTTTCACCATTGCACTATGAGCCGAAAGTATTTTCATGCGATTTCCCTACCGATGTTTGGTCTGACTGCTTGTAGCTCTTTCACGCTTTATTACAGGTCAGCGCGTTATTAAAGACCTAGCGAAGATTTACGTATCTTGGCTTCCTCTTACGAGGCCAATAGTGGCTAGAACTCGTAAATCGCTATTTAAAGGACGAGATTAGTTGCGATTTCCACGTGCAACGACTTTTCTGGGCTGAAAACCGTAAATTTACAAACTTTTGTTACACCTCAAGCAATAATAACTCAGATTATTCAATGGAAATGACAGGAAAAATCAAATGAACTTTAAGGCTTAATTCCGGGCACACCAAGAAGTAATTCGTCAATTACAGAGTTGCCAAACATACCTTACCCTGTTGCCAAATCTCAGTTACAGTACCAACACGAAGAAGACGAACCGATGCGTTCCTACAGCGGACTGGGAAGTGATCATAGCTGGCGTCTCAAAGACGCGGCTGTTACGGCCTGGAATAAGTAATGCGTCTGATTCGCATTTCTGTAACTAGGTTTAGGGACTGGTGCGTAGTTACTAATAATACTCAGAACTGACTGCAAACTAAGCATCATATATCAGTAACTCTCATAGTTGTTTTTATATTTCTTTCGTAAGTGTACTCAAAACTAAGAAACTCATTCACGGACATTTTCGTGCCTCGCTGATAATCGAGCACAACAAACAAATAAAAAGAAAAAAAGACTGTGTGTGTGTGTGTGTGTGTGTGTGTGTGTGTGTGTGTGTGTGTGTGTGAGAGAGAGAGAGAGAGAGAGAGAGAGAGAGAGAGAGAGAGAGAGAGAGAGAGAGAGAGCGAGAGAGAGAGAGAGAGAGAAAGAGAGAGAAATAAAAAAGAATGAGAGAGAGAGTAAAAAATTGTTGTAAAGAAATTGAATCATGGTATGTAAAGCAATCTTTCATTAAAATGACACGTTAAACATCATTACGAAATGTCATATTCATGATCTATGGAACAAGTATTAATCTAATCTAATCAAATCTAATCTAATCATATCATATTGTTGACTAGCCATGAAGAGTCATGAATTACCGAAATTTGAAAATGAGAGACTACAGTTTTTCGTCCCTGTTAACTAACCACAAAAGATGTCTGATATACCTCCATTCAAAAGTAACAAAGTGTGCATACACTTAAAGATGAAGTGCATGATATGAAGTTCTGTGACGGAGATACGAACCCAACACGTAATCGGATTGTTACGTATCGGTTTTTCTTGCCAGCTGCTAGACGCTTGAATCTAAAATAAGGATACAAGTTTTTGTGCCTGAGCGACCGCACACCTACCATCCTTCTCTATCATCCATGAATATAGCTTAAGTATCAATTGCTTAATCGCCAACAGTAAGATGTGTGCGTGTTTGACCAGAAATAACGACACCTATTGCGGTTGTTGGCAACACATGAACAGACATTAAAAATGCACGTTAATTTTCACTAGCAGGCCGGTGTGCACGTGATAGGGCTTGAAATGAAATTATGAATGTTTTTGTAATGGATCTGGATTCAGATTCCACATACTTACCTTTGGAGGAGACCTAGAGAAGATTGCAGTCTTGGGAAAAGGAACGAAATGATTGAACTATACTGTTCTGAGAGATTCAGATCCTTGAAATAGGAGATACGAATCCGGATCACAGTCCAGCGCCAAATTTTTCAACGTCTCTAGTTCAATCAAGTACAAGTAAAATAAGAGCCCTCTTTCTTTAAATGGCTATCGATTGAACAAATAAAATAAAATTTTCTAATGTAAGTAAGTTTACTGGCGGCAGTATTTCCGTTTACCATGACTTCCGCCTATGTCATTTCCCAACGTAAACCGGTTCTGCCCAGTTGGTAACGAAGGAACGTGATGTTTAATGCGGATTCTGGATTGTAACATCTTTCTCTTGAGGTTACCAGAGGTAAAATAAATCTGTTTGTGCCTCTTAAAAGTAAATGCCTGAAACCCATGCATTGCACGTGTGATAGTTCGTTCCACCAGACCATTGTGCCCACATTTCCCAGCCTCAGGAGCGTGCTGTAACGGATGATGTGCTTAGCTTACAAAATTAGTTACGGTGGAAAAAATTTGAGTCTGTTAAATGATTAAGCAGAAGCAAGCTTCTGACGCGAAGATTATGCTATTCTCATGTCAGCAGGATGTAAAGACTCTTCTAGGCATAATAGCCTCGATGTGAAGCCATTTTGAAATTTTCACTAATTCAGAAAATTTCTTAGTTCGAGAAAATCCACTGTCAAGTTTGAAGTTACCAGATAATTCGATTATTACCGTCATCATTACTATCATTTTCTTCATACTGCTGCTGCGACACATGTGCTAGAAAATCATTTAACGCCTTTTGGTCATTATAGAAGTAGTTGCCCAAGAACATGTTCTTTCCCTGTCTACGGAATCGTTTTCATGTTAATATCAAACATCAGCAATTCCTCGTAGATTACATTAAAACTAAAGTGATTGATGAAGACGTTACTTGACAACAAAAACGCGCTGCCTTTCTTCATTTACTTGCGCCTAGCAATGGCTATCGAATACTGGCAAACCAAAAGCCAAGGGATTTTACTGCCTTCCGATATACGTTGCTGTCAGTTCTTCCACATGATTTGGTGGACGTGACCAGTTTCAAGTTGTGTATAAGAGAGAATGTTTTAGAAAATCAATTGTTTTCCTTTGCAAGAAACAGAAAGATTTTCATTCTAAGCCATCCAAGTTCAAAACTTTCGCAATATCAGTTCAAATTTAATATTCGCTTCTAGAATATAGGAAAGTATTTTACAGTTGCAAGACCCGCATCCGTCTCATTGACCTTACACTTAGTTGTTGACCACAAATTCTAGCTCAGGGTGACACCAGTTTAAGTAACCTAATGTAGCGAAGACTGTTTGCCAGTGCTCTTTCTCACTGGAGAATACGCAGTTCACTTATTGGGCTCCATACGTACACTATAACAGTAATTTCTCTGTGTACGCAATGCATACGGGTTGTAGAATTTAGTGGTGCTCTTTCTTCCATTTCTGTATACAATATGCCTGACCTAAACGGGCTATTTATCATTATAGGCCCTGGGCAGTGCAACATCATACTGACAACAGTAAGTGCTTATATTGACAACCTCATTGTTCGTTTTACATGATTTTGTAAACATTTAAATAAAACATCATGACCTTCCAGTGGGAGACATTTTGTCCCCCTTTACCTTCTGTGGAATTTGTCAGTAAGTTTTTTGCCTTCCAACCAGCGAAATGCGGTAGAGCACGGCCGGTAAACGATTCACAAACACCGATTTAGTGCCGTTAAGACGATTTCTTTAAACATTGTCGTAGCTGAAGGAATTTTGTTTCTTCTTAAATCGTCTTATGCAGCAACGTTCACAGATATCTCAAATAGGAAAAGCTCTTTATCCAGGTACGAAGGTTGTAAAACAAACTCTCCCCAGTTTGTCAGGTTGATCTTTCCGTGTGGTAGCACTGCATTTTGTCTAAGAGGTATCACAAGTAGTGTTCCTGTAGCTGTGAGAATCATTGATTGAAAACAAGTTAAACACCAATGGGTACAGTACTGCTAAATATTCAAAATGATTATCAACCTAAGTCTGAGTTCAGCCACAAACTGAGGCGTATTTATAATATTGAAGCTAGACTGTGTATTCTTGTCTTCCTTGAGCGGGTATTGGAAGGTATTCACACGCACGTATACAATACTATGAATACTTCGAACGCTATAGTTAACGTTGCTCTCATAAACTATTTTTTTTTAACTCTTCTGGGTCTTCAGCGTGCAATATGTGTTGTAGATACAGTCTTAAGCAAAAAAAAAAAAAAATGACCGCTGATTCGTTCACGTAAGGTGGACAATACAGTCGTACTTCACTCTGAATTCTATGTCCGGCAATACGCTCGATCTGGCAACATTTTAGACTGCGGCAGTTCCCGGAGGAGGTCTTCACTGTAGTCTGAGTACGTCAGTCTCGACTACGATCGTAGTCTTGAGGTAAAACGCGAGACTAGTTAATACGACGTCTGGCAACCGAGAGCACACGTAGACAAAATTTTTATCGCCCCTTCCTATCGGTGCTGAAGCTATGAGTTAATTCAAACGAATCTGCAATATATTTCGCTTGCTGTCAGATTCGTAATAACAGTTTGGTTCAACAATATTTTAGCAAGAGATTTCCTGGATGACCATCTGCCTCTGAACACCGCATGCGTCTGAGTTTTCTGGGACCCGTTTTCTGCCCACCGGTGGGAGCTGAGGCATTGCCTGAAGCTGAATGGAAGCCCGCGAGGTTGATCTTCAGAGACTTCTCAAGAGCTGTTGCATATGTGTAGAATTTCAAGTTGTTCTGTGAACAGAAGTTTACCATCCTGTGATCGTCTTCTGTTGTGGATAGGTGGATCTTGGTTGGTTCAAATGGCTCTGAGCACTATGGGACTCAACTACTAAGATCATCAGTCCCCCAGAACTTAGAACTACTTAAACCTAACTAAACTAAGGACATCACACACATCCATGTCCGAGGCCGGATTCGAACCTGGGACCGTAGCGGTCGCGCGGTCAGGTGGATTTGTACAGACTTTTGCCCGCAGGCTTGGCCTCGAAGGCGTGGCCGCCGAAGAAGTACTTTACTTTGTCGTACAGTCGCGCCAATCACCCTCGAGCTGCATCACCACAACACGAAGTTTTGGGCGCTGTCGACGTCATCCAATTCCCTGATGCGTCTTCTTCAGCTACAGCTGCGACGGGATTTGACACCTGCAATGGCTTTACTTCAAATGGTCAACGAATTTTAATGGTTCGTTTAGGTTTCCAAAAGCCACGTGATTCCGTGTTGGTGTCAGTGCTGGTTGCGGATTGCTGCGGCAGTTGCAGTGCTGGATGTCTTTCATTGATCTTCTGTACACGCACTACGAGGGAGGCAAGTCCCTGTGGCGTAGGTTCCATAACGTTTTACCACACAAGTGACATATCATTTGTTGTCCCACCCCCCTTCACATGCAACCAATTATCTGGCGCCCTCCCAACCCCCTTCCAAACCCCACACCCACCTCACATACATTACTTGATGTTCATTGGTCTCTTGATAAGACCCGTAAAAATAACACTAAATCTAGTGAACGTGCAAATATGTTTCCAGCACTAGTTACGATACGCACTGTGTACAAATTGTACACTAGGTGCGCCTTTAGCGCCCTCCACAGCTTGGCTCCCCAAGCAGCTGTTTGTGCCACTTGGGTCTTAAACCGATTCTGCTCGTAATCCATGTCTGTCGCCGGGTTTATTTTTAGCTCGTTTTCTCTTCCATAGCCTGAGTCACGTAATGGGGCAGTCGACTGACGCTTCCTCTAGGAGAGTGTCTGAAGTCTTCGATTGATAGATTTCGAGCCACCCTCGACCGAAGCCAAGTCCGCGTCACTTGCGTCCTCTGTGATCGACGTCTTACACTCGACGGAAAACCAAAAGGACTGGGAAACAATTGGCTAGATTCGGTGGATGGTATTCCCTATATATACTGTCTTGTTTCGGTTGTCCCGTGACTACCGACGCCACATTCTGGTGTCCCACTTGACAGTTTGAAATAAAGATGCCTATGTACGGTTGGCTGTATGGTAGGCTATTGCTTGTGCTACACCTGCAGTTGATTGGCAGCCAACAGCCAATCAGCAGCTTGTACTCAGGGGTAGTTCCCCTGCAGGGCGACGTCGATGCCACACAGTAATTCTATTGTGGCCTCTTCTATATACTGTTAAAACCGGGTCTTGTGCATCAACTGGCTGACGAATACACGCGGTCCATTGGACTAGAGTGTCAAAGATCGCAAGAAAACTGCCGTGCGGCATTGACATTTCGCTGCAGAAAAATACTATCTCTGAGTTCAAGCTGTCGACTCGCTGTTGCCAGCCAATCATCTGCCAGAATAGCATAGACAATATCCCACCGTAGAGTCACCCTCAATATGCATCTTCACTTCAGACTGCCCAATGGTACACCAGAACGTGATGTCAGTAATCACCTGACAACCGAAACAGTGCGGTACAGATACATTGAGGTAACAATAGTCATGGGATTGCTCCTAATACCGTTCGATAGAATTCAAGTTGGACGACGCAGGTGGCAAAACTATTCGTTCGAATTGTCCAGAATGTTCTTCAAACCAGTTACCAACAGTTGTGAGCCCACACCATTATGAATCCACCACAAGTTAGTAGTGACTTGTTGACAAGTTTATTCCACGGCTTCGTGGAGTCCGCGCCATACTAGAAACCTGCTATCAGTTCTAACCAACTGAAATCGGGCGTCATCTGAGAAAGCCATGATTTTCCAATCTTCTGCGGTCCAAACGATATGGTCACGAGCGCAGGAAAGGCGCTGCAGGCGATGTCATGCTGTTAGCAAAGGCACTCTCGACGATCGTCTACTGCCATAGCCTATTAACGCCCAATTTCGACGCACTGTCCTAACGGATACGTTCGTCGTACGTCCCACACTGATTTCTGCGATTATTTCATGCAGTGTTGCTTGTCTGTTAGCACTGAAATCCTCTACGCAAACGCCTCTGTTCTCGGTCATTGAGTGAAGGCCGTCGGTCACTACGTTGTTCGTGGTGAGAGATAGTGCCTGAAATGTGGTATTCTCGCTACACTACAGACACTGTAGATCGTAAATTCCGTGATGATTTCCGAAATGGAATGTCCTATACATCTGGCTCCAATTGCGTTCTGCGTTCAAAACCTGTTAATTCCCGTCGTGCGGCCATATTCACGCCGGAAATCGTTTCACTCCTCCAATGCACTCCCCTTTTGTACTTCGTGTACGCGATTCTACCGCCATCTGTATATGTGCATATCGCTACACCACGACTTCTGTTACCACAGTGTACACTACGTTTACATGTGACACAACTTCTGGAATACAAAAACAGAATTTAGGAAACCTGTTTTCGCTGTCGTGTTATGCCTGGTATAGTTCTGTTAGAGTGGTCAGATACAAGGCATTGAAATTGCTGTTTCTCAATAATTAAATATTAGATGAAGACAACTTCATGCACAGTCTAATGTTCCTACCTCTTCACTCGATAAAAAGTTATTCCGTCCAGGTTAGCTGAAATTTTTATAGAAACAACACGTAATCTGACAAGCCAAACACATTTCAAAAACGGTTGTGCATTTGCATGGAAGGGAAAATCGATTGTGGAAACAGAATCCGGCAGCTATACCCACATTTCCAGAATTCTACTCAGGAAGATGTTATCTTGAGAAACATCCCTTGATCGAGGAGGTGGGTTAGAAAATTTAAAAACGGAAATGGATAGGTCGAAGTTAGATATCGTGAAGTTCAGTGGCATTGGGAACAGAACTTCTCGCCAGGTGAATACAGGGTTAGCAATACAAAATCAAATAGGGGTAATGCAGGGGTACTTTAATAAAGAATAAGAAAATAAGAATGAGGGTAAGCTACCGTTAGCAGCATAGTGAACGCCTCATTATAGCCAATATAGACACAAAGCCACACCCCCCATAGTAGTGAAAGTTTATATGCGAACTAGCTCCTCAGATGATGAAGACATTGAAGAGATGTCTGATGAGATAACAGAAATTACTCGAATAGTTAAGAGAGACGAAAATTTAACTGTGATGGGGGACTGATAGTCAATACTAGGAAAAGAAAGAGAAAGAAAAATTGTAGGTAAATGTGGACTGGGAGAATGGAATTAAAGAGGAAGTCACCTGGTAGATTTTTGCAGAGAGCACAATTTAATCATAGGCAACAGTTGGTTTAATAATCATGAAAGAAGGTTTCAGATTGATTATAGAATGGTAAGACAGAGACTGCGAAATCAGATATTAAATTCTAAGACATTTACAGGGGCAGGTGTGGACTCTGACCACAATTTATTGGTTATGAACTGTAGATTAAAACTAAAGAAATAGCAAAAAAGACAGGAAATTAAGAAGGTAGGATCTGGGTATGTTGAAAGAACAAGAGGTTGTTGAGAGTTTCAGAGGGAGCGTCAGGCAACGATTGACCCGAACAGGGGAAAGGAAAAGAGTAGAAGACCAATTAGTAGTTTCGAGGGATGAAACAGTGAAGGCAGCAAAGGATCAAATAGGTAAAAACACAAGGCCTAACAGAAATCCTTGGGTAACACAAGAGATATTTAATAGAACTGATGAAAGGAGAAAATGTAAAAATGCAGCAAATGACGCAAGTGAAAGGGAATACAAACGTCTAAAAAGTGAGACTGAAAGGAAGAGCAAAATGGCTAAGCAGAAACGGCTAGAGAACATAGGTAAAGATTTAGAAGCATATTTCACCAGTGGAAAGATACACTGAAGCGCCAAAGAAACTGGTATAGGCATGCGTATTAAAGTGCAGAGTATGTAAACAGGCAGAAAACGGAGCTGCGGTTGACAACGCCTTTAAAAGACAAGAAATGCCTGGCGCAATTGTTAGATCGGTTACTGCTGTTACAATGGCAATTTATCAAGATTGAAGTGCGTTTGAATATGGTGTTATAGTCGGTGCACAAGCGATGGAACACAGCATTTCCGAGGCAGCTATGAAGTGGGAATTTTCCCGTACTACCATTTGATGGGTGTAAAATGAATATCAGAAATCCGGTAAAACATCACTGCGGCCGGACAAAGATCCTGCAAGAACGGGACTAAGGGCGACTGAAGAGAATCGTTCAACGCGACAGAAGTGCAACCCTTCCGCAAATTGCTGCAGATTTCAATGCTGGGCTATCAACAAGTGTCAGCGTGCGAACCATTCAATGAAACATCATCGATATGGGCTTTCGGAGCCGAAGGCTCACTCGTGTACCCTTGATGACTGCATAACACAAAACCTTACGCCACACGTGGGCCCGTCAGTATCAACATTGGACTGACGGGGACTGGAAACATGTTCCCTGGTTGGACGAGTATGGTTTCAAATTGCATCGAGCGGATGGACGTGTACAGGTACGGAGACAACCTCATGAATCCATGGACCCTGCAAGTCAGCAGGGGACTGTTGAAGCTGTTGGAGGCTCTGTAATAGTGTGGGGCGTATGCAGTTGGAGTGATATGGGACCCCTGATACGTTTAGATATGATTCTGACAAGTGGTACGCACGTAAGCATCCTGCCTGATCACCTGCATCCACTTATGTCCATTGTGCATTCCGACGGACTTGGGTAATTCCAGCAGGACAATGCGAAACCCCAAACGTCCAGAATTGCTACAGAGTGGCTCCATGAACACTCTTATAAGTTTAAACACTTCCACTGCCCACCCAACTCGCCAGGCATGAACATTATTGAGCATATCTGGGATGCCTTGAAACGTACCGTTCAGAAGAGATCTCCAGCCTCTCGTACTCTTACGGATTTGTGGATATCCCTGCTGGTTCATGGAGTGAGTTCCCTCCAGCACTACTTCAGACATTACTCGAGTCCATGCCACGTCATGTTGCCGTACTGCTGCGTGCTCGCGGGGCCACAAGTGATATTAGGCAGGTGTACCAGTTCCTGTGGCTCTTCAGTGTAGATACCGCCTACAGGAAAACTAAATAGGCCTGTGGAGAAGAGAGAAGCAGACACGTTAATATCAAAAGCTTAGATGGAAAATCAGTCCTAAGCAATGCAGGGAGAGCTGAAAGGTGGAAGGAGTATGTAAAGGGTCTATACAAGAGAGATGAACTTGAAGGCAATATGATAGGAATGGGAGAGGATGTAGATGAAGATGATATAGGAGATATGATACTGTGCGCAGAATTTGACAGAGCACTGAAGGACCTACGTCGAAACAAGGAGCTAGGAGTGGAAGACATTCCATCACACTTGCTGACAGTCTTGGGAGAGCCAACCATGACAAAACTCTTCCGTCTGGTGTGAAAGATGTATGAGGCAGGCGAAATATCCTTTGACTTCAAGAAAAATGTAATAAATCCAATTACAAAGACAGCAGCTGCTGAGAGATGTGAATATTACTGAAGTATCCGTTTAATATGCAAAATACTCACGCGAATTCTTTATAGAAGAATGGGAAAACTGGTAGAAGCTGACCTCAGGGAAGATCAGTTCGGATTTCGGAGAAATGCAGGGACACGCGAGACAGTTCAGTCCCTACGACTTATCTTACATGGAAGCCTACGTTCAAGTTAGAGAAAACGTTTTGACAATGTTGACTGGAATTCTCTCTTTGAAATTCTGAAGGTAACGGGGCTAAAATACAGGGAGCGAAACGCTGCTTACAGCTTGTACAGTAACCAGACGGCAATTAAAAGAGTCGAGGAGCATGAAAGGGAAGAAGTGGTAGAAAAGAGAATTAGACAGGGTTCTAGGATATCGCGAGTGTTATTCAATCTGTACATTGAGCAAGCAGTAGAGGAAACAAAAGAAAAATTTGAAGTAGGAATTAAAGCTCAGCGAGAAGAAGTAAAAACTTTGAGAATGAGTTTTCACTCTGCAGCGGAGTGTGCGCTGATATGAAACTCCCTAGCAGATTGAAACTGTGTGCCAGACCGAGACTCGAACTCGGGACTTTTCCTTAGAAGGCAAGTGCTATGCCAACATTTTTCATTTTTTTTCTTTTTTCATTGTGTTCGATATTGTTTGTTGCCTTTGGTCAGGGCGGACGTCACATGACATCCGTTCAAGTTGATCGCTGGTTTCTATCTCAGTTTTTTTTATTACAGAGGACAAGGATCTCTTTGACCGAACACGTTGAGTAACCGTGCTGGCTGCCAACTGAGCTACCCAAGGACGACTCACTTCCTGTCCTCACATTTTCAGTCCTGCCGGTACCTGGTCTCCTACCTTCCACACTTCACAGGTGCCCTTCTGCGAACCTTGCAGAACAGGAAATGCAAAAGTCCCGATTTCGAGTTTTAATCTGACAGGATGTTTCATATCAACGCACACTCCGCTGCAGAGTGAAAATCTCATTCTGGAAACATCCCCCAGGCTGTGGCTAAGCCATGTCTCTGAAATATTCTTTCCTCCAAGAGTGCTTGTTCTGGAAGGTTCACAGAAGAGCTTGCGTGAAGTTTGGAAGGTAGGAGACGAGATACTGGCAGAATTGAAGCTCTGAGGCTGGGTTGTGAGTGGTGCTACGGCAGCCCAGTTAGTGCCGCCACAGTAACTCATCGTGTTTGGTCAGAGGGTTAGATACCCCCTGTAATACAAAAAACTGAATAACTGGATCAACGATGAACTTGAACGGATATCATGGGACGAATAAAATGAGATTCTTCAAAAAAAAAAAAGTTTTAATCTGCCAGGAAGTTTCTAAAACTTTGATGTTTGCCGATAGCATTATAATTCTGTCAAGGACTTGGAAGAGTAACTGAACGGAATGGACAGTGTCTTGAAAGGAAGGTATAAGAAGAACACTTAAAAAAGGGTAACAAGGGTAATGGCATATAGTCAAATTAGGGAAGTAGATTAGGAAATTAGACACTTGAAGTAGCATATGGGTTTTGCTACTTGGCCAGCAAAATCACTGATGCTGGGCGAAATAGAAAGGATATAAAATGTAGACTAGCAAAGCCAAGGAAAGCATTTCTGGAGAAGAGAAATTAGTTAACATCACGTTTAGATATACGCGTCAGGAAGTCTTTTCTGAAAGTTTTTGTGTGGAGTGCAGCCATGTATGAAAGTGAAACACGGACGATAAACAGTTTAGAAAAGAAGGGAATAGGAGCTTTTGAAACGCGTTGCTGCAGAAGTATGCTGAAGATTAGATGGGTAGATTCCATAACTAATGAGGTAATGAGGAGCTACTTAACTGAATTTGGGGGGAGGGGGTGGAGTAAATTAGTGTTTAACGTCCCGTCGACAACGAGGCCATAAGAGACGGAGCACTGTCTCGGATTCGGGAATGATGGGCAAGGAAATCGGCTGTGCCCTTTCCAAAAGAACCATCCCGACATTTGCTTGAAGTGATTTAGAAAAATCTCGGAAAACCTAGATCAGGATGGCCGGACACGGGTTTGAACCTTCGTCCTGCCGAATGCTAATCTAGTGTGCTGACCACTGCGTCACCTCCTTCAGTGATTGGGGAGAAAAGAAATTTGTGGCACAACCTGACCAGAAGAAGGGATCGGTTGATAGGACACATTCTGAGACATCAAGGGATCACCAATTTAGTAATGGAGGGAAATGTTGGAGGTAAAAATTGTAGAGGGAGACCAAGAGATGGATACAGCAAGCAGATTAAGTACGTAAATTGCACTTGTTATTTAGAGACGAAAAGACATGCACGGGTTAGAGTAGCGTGAAGAGCTACATCAAACAAGTCTTTGGGCTTAGGACCACAACAACAGTTGAACATAAATGCCCAGGGATTTTTATTCCTCAAATCCACATTTTATATAACTTGTGTTCTTAACGTACAGGTGAGAGTGTTGTACCTTGGAACACTTTTCAGACTTTCACGTCTAGCTAGTCCTGTAGTAAAAATAAAATACACTCCTGGAAATGTAAAAAAGAACACATTGACACCGGTGTGTCAGACCCACCATACTTGCTCCGGACACTGCGAGAGGGCTGTACAAGCAATGATCACACGCACGGCACAGCGGACACACCAGGAAGCGCGGTGTTGGCCGTCGAATGGCGCTAGCTGCGCAGCATTTGTGCACCGCCGCCGTCAGTGTCAGCCAGTTTGCCGTGGCATACGGAGCTCCATCGCAGTCTTTAGTACTGGTAGCATGCCGCGACAGCGTGGACGTGAACCGTATGTGCAGTTGACGGACTTTGAGCGAGGGCGTATAGTGGGCATGCGGGAGGCCGGGTGGACGTACCGACGAATTGCTCAACACGTGGGGCGTGAGGTCTCCACAGTACATCGATGTTATCGCCAGTGGTCGGCGGAAGGTACACGTGCCCGTCGACCTGGGACCGGACCGCAGTGACGCATGTATGCACGCCAAGACCGTAGGATCCTACGCAGAGCCGTAGGGGACCGCACCGCCACTTCCCAGCAAATTAGGGACACTGTTGCTCCTGGGGTATCGGCGAGGACCATTCGCAACCGTCTCCATGAAGCTGGGCTACGGTCCCGCACACCGTTAGGCCGTCTTCCGCTCACGCCCCAACATCGTGCAGCCACCTCCAGTGGTGTCGCGACAGGCGTGAATGGAGGGACGAATGGAGACGTGTCGTCTTCAGCGATGAGAGTCGCTTCTGCCTTGGTGCCAATGATGGTCGTATGCGTGTTTGGCGCCGTGCAGGTGAGCGCCACAATCAGGACTGGATACGACTGAGGCACACAGGGCCAACACCCGGTATCATGGTGTGGGGAGCGATCTGCTACACTGGCCGTACACCTTTGGTGATCGTCGAGGGGACACTGAATAGTGCACGGTACATCCAAACCGTCATCGAACCCATCGTTCTACCATTCCTAGACCGGCAAGGGAACTAGGTGTTCCAACAGGACAACGCACGTCCGCATGTATCCCGTGCCACCTAACGTGCTCTAGAAGGTGTAAGTCAACTACCCTGGCCAGCAAGATCTCCGGATCTGTCCCCCATTGAGCATGTTTGGGACTGGATGAAGCGTCGTCTCACGCGGTCTGCACGTCCAGCACGAACGCTGGTCCAACTGAGGCGCCAGGTGGAAATGGCATGGCAAGCCGTTTCACAGGACTACATCCAGCATCTCTACGATCGTCTCCATGGGAGAATAGCAGCCTGTATTGCTGCGAAAGGTGGATATACACTGTACTAGTGCCGACATTGTGCATGCTCTGTTGCCTGTGTCTACGTGCCTGTGGTTCTGTCAACGTGATCATGTGATGTTGTAAGGTGTCAGGCAAATCCAACACCTTACATGAAAACCCTGACATAATAAGCAAATCTACTAGTATGTCACATAGCTCGGAATAAATCGTGACATTAAATTAACCAAAGTAATACGAGTAACGAGTGAGCAAATGGAATACCACAGACTAACACAAGAATGCCTAAATGCATGTCGTACCTTCCCACCGTGAGGCAGACGCAGTTCCGAGGGGGGAAACGAGGACAGAAGCCGAGAGCAGAACCGTGGGGAGGGGCCGGGCACCCACGCCGCGAGCCTACCTGTACAACTATACAACCCGCACGTTTTAGCGTCAGGCTTTTTCGCGTCTCAGGTATGTCAAGGACAACCCCCAGCCCATGTTAAAAGCTAGAGCCCTCCAGAAAAGCAGTATAGATCTTACGATAACACAAAAAGGGCCACTACCACCCGCAAGTTTTAGCGTGAGACTTTTTCGCGTGTCTGTTACATTAGGATCACTCCCCAGCCCATGTTAAAAGATAGAGCCCTCCAGAAGAGCAGTATAGATCTCACGATAACGCTAAAAGGACCACACTAGCTGCAGGTTTTAGCGTGAGACTTTTTAGCGTCTCTGTTACGTTGCAAACTTTAAAAACATTGCCCCACCACGAAAAGTATAACGTTTCCCATTGGATAGACAGAATTTTTGTAGGCGGAGCAAAAGGTTAACATTGAGACCCTGATTGGTCAGATGAAAACACAGCCAGATAGCTTTTTTAAACTAACTTCGGTAAATTGTAGTAAGGAGAAGTTCGAGAGTTGGTTCCCAGACGGCGGGCTGGATGGCTGCTGCGCCGGCCGCTGCCGCCCTGACGCTGCTTAAACACCGACAAGGTAATGAACGCACGCGATGCCGCATTTTTGAGCGCATGAGGCTTCACTCAGAACTGCAGAAGTCTCATCTGTTACACCCCTTTTTTCCGTAATACTAATGGTGATCGTTAATTAAAACTCGTGGTGTTCACATTTGCCACTTGAAGAAAAGATCTGAAACGCGATGATTTTTCTTTTATATAGTTATTGAGAAGCCACATCAGCCACTGTAATTTACGACAAGTTAGATAAGTTATTAAAGATAATTGAGGGTCACTGTAGACCATTTTGATAGTTTTCTCTTTTGTGAAACTTAAATTAAACCTAGAATATAGATGTGATATGGCATAGGTCATCCTTCGATCGCTTGTAGAACTTGGAAACCCATTTAGGGAATATTCGTTCACATTTTTGTTGAACGCTGTTGGTTTTTACCATCCTGTATTAAAACATTTCCTTTTATCAATAGTGCAATTTATAAACGATGTTTTATGATTAGAATAAATTTCCAATGGTAAACTTAACTGCTTTTTCGACGTTATTTTACCAACTAACTAAAAATAGGAAAGCCTTGAACCCTTTCCACTATATTTAGTTAGAATTAAGATTCTTTTACAGGGAGTGCAGTGGAGCTGACGCTGAGATCATTTAGTATATGGTTATATCATCGCTAGTCTCACTGAACTCTTCTGAATTCTACATGCCATGTGTGGTCTGGCGTCTCCTTACCAGCAACAGGTCCCAGGTTCAAACTAGTTCCCTAAAAAACACGCTCTGAGCGTCGTTGCGCGAAAGTGGTTCGGAGACACGATATAGTACAATCAGACACCACCATGAATGTTTAGAATATGGCGACCCTGCCAGGATGGTAAAATACCATGATTGAAGGTCGACGACATGCCTAATAAGGTCAGAAAAATATCATGCTAAAATATTTTAGGTGAAAAAAAATTTTTCTTAAAGTTTTATATAGTCGAAAACAGTAGCTGGCGCGATAGATAGTAGAATTATTAAATAGAAATGAGTCTGGCAGTGACAATTGCATAATTAAATTATGAGTTTTGAAAATTGTTAGAATTAAGTTTTCTCTTCAATGCAAGTGCACAGGTGGCGGATACATCGTTGACAAGTTGGTTCTGACCCAACAAGTAAGTGAATGGATTGTCAGTCTTGGTAGTGTCAAATTGTGTGAACAAAAAGTTTATGAAACGTGTGAGATCGTATGAGCGCATTTTGACGCGAAGTAGGGCGCGTGAATTGCTTTTAAAACAGAAAATAAGGGATTTGGAAAGATTAGCAATGGCAGATCGAGACCTTGACCGAATTGAGGTAGAGACCCAGCATGAAAATGGACAGAGAATAAAGGACAGTACAACAGACGATGCAGTATCGCGGGAAGCAGGACAGATAACGAACCATAACGAGCATAATGTACGCCAAGGCACAGAAAACCTAGGTCAGCATACGACAGAGGAGCAGGAAAGTAGAGAGACAGTCGATGAGGATTCTAACTTGCGTCTTGAATACGTAGAACCCATAGTACAAGTAATCAGAGATCCCTCACCACAGAGTACAAGGAATGCGAGCAGAAACGTGTCACAGCACAGTTCAATGCAATCGGCTGCGAACCAACACTTGGGCGAAAACACAGAGCGTAGGACGTCGGAACAAAACGCAATAGGACCCACCAATCTGGCAGAATTATTACAACAAATTACGGAAACCATGACAAGGCAGAATAAAGACATAGCGAACCAAATTCAAATTCAGAATGCAGAAACCACGAGACAAATGCGTGAGATTAAAGAACAAAACAAAAAAATTCAGTTACACCTAAGTCATATTGAAGATGAGGCAAAAGAATCTCGGGAAGTGATAGGAAACTTAATAATAGGTCACAATAAACTGAGAACAGACATTGACAAGGTACAAGCGGACGTACAAACATTGCGTAATGACATTCAGGACGAGATCAAAACATTACGTAACAACACCCAGGAAGAAGTCAAGAAACTAAAGAAACAGATAAACGAAATTACTAGACAAGCAGCAGGTACAGCGCGTGAAATTGTTGAAAACAGTGTGTTACACAAACGTATCACAAAAGCAGCGCTGAAAAGATATGATAACCGCATAGTCAAAATAGAAGCGCAAACGAAGCGACAATTTCAGAAATTGCGAACAGAGTTGTTGCAAACCACTGAAGAGCGTAGTGAACAGGATCGAACAAGCACAGAGTCTGTAACTACATCCGTATCTGTAACAGCACCGGAAAAACAAGCAATTAACGAAGATATTACGCATTTGCGATTACAATCACAAGCGGAAGGTAACATACGTGAAATCAGACAACCTGCACAGCGGGTACGCGAAAGTTACAGTGGACAATATCCAATGGATCTACCACAACCGGAAAGAACGACGGGAGAAATGATCAGAAAAAAAAAGTGACGAAGAATCGCGAATTTCATATGGAACTATGACGAAGTACGACAACGATCATTTCCTCACAGTCAGAAAATTTCAACACTTTCGCGAAGGAAACTCATTACATCCACGATCTTTTATTGATCAATTCCGAGTAGGATTACCAGAACACTGGCCGCTAGCACACAAATTAGACTTTATATGTGCACACATGTCAGGAACAGTCACAGAAATCATGCAAAATGTTGCAGCGACATGCCGATCGTACGAAGATTTCAGAGAGAAGTTTCTCTCATGGTATTGGTCCCGCGAAGCACAGAACAGAGTGAAGTACGGATTATTACAGAACCCATATTTTGAAAATTCTGGAGAGAAGTCCTGTGAAATTTTTCGAAGCAATGGCAAACAAAAATCAATTCTTAGATGTACCATACAGTGACAGAGAGTTGATTAAATTATGCGCGATGAAGCTACCATTGAAATACCAGCAATCATTAGTAGGTCGCGGAGGCAATGACGTCGAAGCATTTAAAGGTATTCTAAGGGAACTAGAGTTCATATTTTCGGAAGATGACGCAAGAAAAATGCGAAGCGCACGTGAAAACGAAAGCAAAAAACAGTGGAATCCACAAGACACAGTACGAAGAAACAATAATTACGAACCACGTGATAACTTCGCACCAAGAAACGACAATAGATTTCAACAAAGAACCGGTTATGGATTTAGAAGAGAATATGGCAATAACTATAATTCACCCAGGAACGGCAACAACTATTACAGAGGGAATAACGACAACCGGAATGGGTACTGGAGAACCAATAGACCGACAAATTATCAACAAAGAAACCACTATCAACAAGCTGAACAAGGAAAGCGAATACAGATAGAAGAGGTTGAGGTAAGACCACCAAAACCCAATAAACGTTCGAGTTGACAGCTAAGCGCCCATGCCAAAGAGAATGACACACCGACCCAGGACAATTGCAGCATCTTGAACAGAGAAGTAAAAATCTTATCACGAGAAGAGAGGAAGGAGAAACAAATCCACAGGGACCAGATGAAAACGAAGAAAAGAAAATAACAATATCGTGTTGGAACGAAATTAATTGGGAGAATACTGACGAGGAAGATGAATTACCAGAGGCATGCACAACGAATGTAGGACGAAAGGACGAAGTAATGGGTATTGCAGAGCTATTTGAGATGGAAACCAGGGAAAGCGAATTCAATGAGGATAATGCGCAGTCGACAGAAGTTGAAAACAAGTTACAAGTGGGCACACAACCCAACGTATATAATGAAGGAAGTTATGAAGCGATAATTAGAGCATTTAGATGCGATTATGTGGAAGGAGCGACGAAAGAGGAGAAGATAGACGAGGATGAGGAAAAAGTAGAAGATGTTGAAGAAAGCGTAAATGATGGAAGAAATAGAGAAGAGGAAATAAAAGAGAGAGAAGTAGCAGTCGAAGCTTATCCTACAGCAAGTTCGATTTCACAAGGGAAATTCCTAAAAAGACTCATGTATGATTCAGTGGAGGATTCGTTGATGCAAGAGGAAGAAGAACAGAACCAACCCTTTCAAATTCAACCAGTTGTGAAGGCCATGGTAAAGAATATCCCAGTCAATATTGTAATTGATAGCGGAAGTGAACTGACTGCGATCTCAGAAAATTTATTCATGCAGTGTAATGCCGATGAGGAATTGCCAGTTCCGAAAACACGTAAGATTAAAGTAAGAGGTCCTATTAGAAACAATGCTGCGGAAGTTACGTGACAAACAAGGTTAACTCTTTCGTGGCAAGGTCAAAAGATCGAAGCCAACTTCATGATTATACCTAAACTAAATGTAGATTTGATTATAGGTGCAGATTTTTTAAATGAGAGACGAGCGATAATAGACATGGGGAAAGGTAGCGTAACATTCGGGAATGTCACACTTCTCTTTGAGCAAAAGCTAAAATTAGAAGAGATACCAGTTATAAACAAACAATTAAGAATGATGCGAGATAAAGAGGATGAAGAATTAGAATGGTATGCACAAAAGGGGGAATCGCCTCAACTCATGTTAGAAGTCCATAAAGAAATCGACGAAAAATTACAAGAAGTTCAAGGTATTTCGGAACACAGTAAAAGAGAATTAGAGGGTATTTTACGAGATAAAGCAGAGGTATTTTTACCTAAGGCTGGCAGTATTAAACACTTTCAGTAAAAGTTTGAAGATTAATTTTATTACTCGTAAATAATCAGCACAATATTTCAAGATTATGTTGCAGATAAGATCGTCAGGAGAAAGAAGAATGAAGAGAGAGGAAGGTGGGAAAAAGAAAGTAGTTTCAATAATAACACAATAGTACCATAGCTTAAGGTGAAGGGATAAAGCGTAGATAGTCTAACAGCATGAAATACTAAAATGCTATACACCACGACACTACACAAAAATAAAAAACGAATTTGAGGATTCTTGAGTAGACGTTAAGACTCCGAACATCATAGAATTGTAACATGGAAAGGGCGCCGAAATTTGTAAAGCTTTTTAAGTAGGCGCAAAACAAGTAGATAGTAGATATATGTTAGATGATTATAAGTAAAACTTTTTGTAAGAACCATTGTAAAAACTCCAGCAAGGAAGAGATGCAACGACCCACAAGTTGCAACGCGAGATGTATCAAGAAAGAAAAGGACGTAATTAGCAAGACAGGATTCCTACATAGCAGGAGCGTCGAGAGAAGGGAAAGGCGAAACTAACAGACGGCCCTTGTAGCGAAAGTGGGCAATAAATGTGCCCGCTAGGTAGAACCTTGCTGGGATGGAACAGGAAGACGCACAGTGACAGCCCTGCAGAGGCGCCACGGGACGCCAGGACACCGGATTTTCACCGCTCGTAAACCCCAGGGCGAAGCCACCGCTGAAAAAAAAAAAAAAAAAAAAAAAAAAAAAAAAAAAAAAAAAAAAAAAAAAAGCGTAAAAGTCACACTACTGCTATTAAACAGCACGCTGATGCACGAAACTGAAGAAGAACTTCCACAAAGTAAAAATGACGCGCCCAAACAATTTATCAAACTGTTACTAGGAGGAGAGCTTCAAAGCGACTAGTTATCAATAAATATTTCCATATCCTGCCCAGAGAAGAACCAAGAAGCAAGTAAGAAGCAGAGAAAAAGCGGGAAGAACAGAAGTTGAAGATTCGCAAGATTGAGACCAAGAAAGAAGATGGGTGAAGAATAGACGACATACCTTCCCAACTCCCTATCCTATTGTAAACTAGTCGTCTGCGAAGTATTACAACGAAAAACGACCGCATTCAGCGACACATAACGATGACTTTCAAGCATACAAAGCCAGTAAACCACGAGATTCTGCACTCACACCTCCATTCCATTATGGGACCTCCACAACAGCAACACACACTTGCAAAGCCAACAAGGAACGACGAACGAAGCTGTACATCAAATGCTTGCCCACATCCATCTCGCTCAAGTCCATCACCTTCGTGCAAAAACATTCGCCAACCTCATGCTTGAACATTCATAGGATTGTGTGAACGTGTGAAATCAAATTATGTGATGTAGGAATTGTGCAAAAGAAACGTGTGAAAAACTAAATAAGTTAAACACACCAGACAGCTAATAAACTAAAAAAATAACATTCATTGACTATGGACTTAAGTAAAAATGGACTATCGATAAAAATAAGTCATTAGTTCTAAAATGGACAGTGTATAAAGAAACAATATGTCACTTATTTTCTCCTCATAAAAATGAAAGAATAACTATATTTTACTTATTTTCTCCTTATAAAAACAAAGAATAAATAATTATCTTGTTGGATATTTTCCCTTTCTTTAACATTTGTACCATTTATTAGGATAATACCTCAATACGTGTGTATGTATATTTCTTTGTCAAAGCAATTTTTTAGCATTTGTAAAATTTGTTAGGATAATATCTCAATACTTGTGTATGTGTATTACTTTGTCAAAGCAATTCTTGGAAATAATTCTTATTTGTTAGTGTAACAATGTTGAAATGTGTGTCTAGAAACAAAAACATTTTTTCTTGCACATGATATTTAGAAAATGTGTTAGGAACAGATTTTACTTAATTACTACATTTATAAAAACAATATATCTAAGAAAATCGATGTGAAAGACTCCTCACTTTCGATAACAAACTTCTTAAAAAACAAACTTCACACTTAAATAAAGAAAGAAAAATAATTAAAAACTAATAATAGTATAAAAATATTCTTCTCTTGTCATTTTTAATTATAATGTGGAAGAATATAAAAAATAAATTAGTAATACAAACTAGCATAGAACAGAATAACGTGGCTGAACAATACGCAAAAAAATTTAGATAAATTAGAAAATTTTTGACTGACTTACACAACGATTCAATCATTGCCAAATTCAGTGCAAAAATTAAGTTCGAAGGGTGGTGATATGTAAGGTGTCAGGCAAATCCAACATCTTACATGAAAACCCTGACATAATAAGCAAATCTACTAGTATGTCACATAGCTCGGAATAAATCGTGACATTAAATTAACCAAAGTAATACGAGTAACGAGTGAGCAAATGGAATACCACAGACTAACACAAGAATGCCTAAATGCATGTCGTACCTTCCCACCGTGAGGCAGACGCAGTTCCGAGGGGGGAAACGAGGACAGAAGCCGAGAGCAGAACCGTGGGGAGGGGCCGGGCACCCACGCCGCGAGCCTACCTGTACAACTATACAACCCGCACGTTTTAGCGTCAGGCTTTTTCGCGTCTCAGGTATGTCAAGGACAACCCCCAGCCCATGTTAAAAGCTAGAGCCCTCCAGAAAAGCAGTATAGATCTTACGATAACACAAAAAGGGCCACTACCACCCGCAAGTTTTAGCGTGAGACTTTTTCGCGTGTCTGTTACATTAGGATCACTCCCCAGCCCATGTTAAAAGATAGAGCCCTCCAGAAGAGCAGTATAGATCTCACGATAACGCTAAAAGGACCACACTAGCTGCAGGTTTTAGCGTGAGACTTTTTAGCGTCTCTGTTACGTTGCAAACTTTAAAAACATTGCCCCACCACGAAAAGTATAACGTTTCCCATTGGATAGACAGAATTTTTGTAGGCGGAGCAAAAGGTTAACATTGAGACCCTGATTGGTCAGATGAAAACACAGCCAGATAGCTTTTTTAAACTAACTTCGGTAAATTGTAGTAAGGAGAAGTTCGAGAGTTGGTTCCCAGACGGCGGGCTGGATGGCTGCTGCGCCGGCCGCTGCCGCCCTGACGCTGCTTAAACACCGACAAAGTAATGAACGCACGCGATGCCGCATTTTTGAGCGCATGAGGCTTCACTCAGAACTGCAGAAGTCTCATCTGTTACACCCCTTTTTTCCGTAATACTAATGGTGATCGTTAATTAAAACTCGTGGTGTTCACATTTGCCACTTGAAGAAAAGATCTGAAACGCGATGATTTTTCTTTTATATAGTTATTGAGAAGCCACATCAGCCACTGTAATTTACGACAAGTTAGATAAGTTATTAAAGATAATTGAGGGTCACTGTAGACCATTTTGATAGTTTTCTCTTTTGTGAAACTTAAATTAAACCTAGAATATAGATGTGATATGGCATAGGTCATCCTTCGATCGCTTGTAGAACTTGGAAACCCATTTAGGGAATATTCGTTCACATTTTTGTTGAACGCTGTTGGTTTTTACCATCCTGTATTAAAACATTTCCTTTTATCAATAGTGCAATTTATAAACGATGTTTTATGATTAGAATAAATTTCCAATGGTAAACTTAACTGCTTTTTCGACGTTATTTTACCAACTAACTAAAAATAGGAAAGCCTTGAACCCTTTCCACTATATTTAGTTAGAATTAAGATTCTTTTACAGGGAGTGCAGTGGAGCTGACGCTGAGATCATTTAGTATTTGGTTATATCATCGCTAGTCTCACTGAACTCTTCTGAATTCTACATGCCATGTGTGGTCTGGCGTCTCCTTACCAGCAACAGGTCCCAGGTTCAAACTAGTTCCCTAAAAAACACGCTCTGAGCGTCGTTGCGCGAAAGTGGTTGGGAGACACGATATAGTACAATCAGACACCACCATGAATGTTTAGAATGTATCTGACCCCAGGAATGTGTCAATAAAGGTTCCCCTTCCTGGGACAATGAATTCACGGTGTTCTTATTTCAATTTCCAGGAGTGTATATTTACTTTTTCCATTATGGAATGATTGCTCTAACTTTTTTTGTGGTGCAGACTAATTCTGAATTTACAAAAATTACTCTCGAAAATTAAGGTCATTCCAAATGTGAAATACTGTTCCCAGGTACAACATGGTCACGTACCTTGGAACAAATATTCTATTGAAATTTAAAAGTGTTACAATTGAGAAAAATCTTGTCAGTATGTATTTAACAGTGTGTTACATTAGTATCCTGCTAAAATTAAATCTAAACTCCATCCAAACAGACCATGAAGGCCCAACAGTACCGACCGGCCTCGTGTGATCTTCAGCCCACAGGCGTTTCTGGATGCAGATATATTGAGGGTCATGTGGTCAGCACACTACTCTCACAGCCGTATGTCAGTTTACAAGACGAGAGCCGCTTCTTTTCAGTCAAGTAGCTCCTCAGTTTGCCTCAGAAGGGGTGATTATTACTCTGCTACACAACAATAACACAGGCCAACGAAACAATATTTTTGAAAACTTTTTTTACTTTGATAGCTGATCTTTATAGATTTTTATGAGCTGAATACAAATCTAACCTTAGTTTTTTTGTATCAGCCATAATTTTAGAGCAATATGATTTTTACTGTATAGCATAAGAATCCTGTGCTGTACTGTAAATGGGAAAATTAATGAAATGCTTTGTTACGACATAAGCAGAAAGCTACTTAAAACAATGATATGTGTTAACATATGTTTCACTTGTCAGGTGGAATTGGTTTGTATTTTATTTCTCTTCTTTCTTTGAAGCTTCTTGTGTAGCTTTTTCTTCGATGAGTCGCTTGCTGAATTTCTCGGTGAAGTGACCAACTGTAGTCCCCCATCATGTTGGTGTTCCAGTGGCCTTGGTAGCGGATTTCCATCACTGTAACGTCCAGGTGAAAATGCTCTCCTTGCTCCTCACTGCTCTAATGACCTCGTTGTCGACGGGACGTTAAAACAGTAATCAGTAACAGCTCCTCACTAACAGCTCCCATATTGTCCAGAAAGTAATCAAGGTGACTGTTCAAAAAGTGAATTTTCAGGCTCATTAAATATCCTTAAATTTTAAACTTCTTTTACATTGTAACTATAATAGAAACATATTCTGGGTCTTTTTCATGTTCTAAGAACTTTGTAACGACTTGCTTGAATGATACCCTTGCTTCTTTCTCATTTAAGGTCATTGTGAATTCAAAGTTAACATCAAACATCACTTTTCTAATGTCAGGTCAAACAAAGACGCTTTCTTTTAGTTTAGCTTCTGAAAGGTGTGGAGTCTTTTGGCAGAGATACTGAAAACGTGGTCCATCTTTAGGCAAAGCCTTTACAAATTGTTTCATTAGGCCTAACTTTATGTGTATAGGTGGTAGGAGTACGTTTTATGGATCTATAAGATCTTTGCACAGAATGTTCTTCTCACCAGGTTTTAAAGACTCTCTCACAGGCACCAGTGTTGATCCCTAACCCTTCTGTCCAATTCACACAAGAAACATGGAAATTTGGTAAAGCCACCTTGCTGACCAAGGAGCATGCATGTTACTTTTAGACCTCTACATATCATCCAACCATGACCAGAATAGCCTATTTTATTTAGCACTCTTTCTAGGTTTTCATAGCTTTCTCTCATATGTACAGAATGTCCAACAGGTATAGATGCTAACATGTTACCATTGTGTAATGAAACAGCCTTTACACTAGTTTTGGATGAATCAATAAACAGCCTCCAGTTTTCCTTTTTTTTATTCAATACCAAACTCATTCATCAGACTGGGAATGTCTGAGCAGTACACTAAATCACCTTCTTGTTGAAAAAACTTGGAAACTTGCTGCTCTCCCTTTCTAATTGTGTATATGCTGGTTTCAGCTGCCAGTAAGTTCTTTTCTTTTAATCTAGAGCCAAGCAATTTAGCTTTTTCTTTCGTTACACTCAGATCCCTAAACAAATCGTTAAGCTCTGTCTGAGTAAACAATTTGGGCTCTACACTTTCTGTATTACAATGGAATTTATCATCATCTGGTTCATCTAAATCAGATTGTGCACCAGAAAATACCTCTGTTGGAATAGAATTTAAATCATCTGGTGGTTCAGGAACCAGCAAATCTACACCATGCCCTACTGGTCGGATGGTGGACAGAAGGTTAGGGTAGGTTATTACCTTCTTGTTTTTCGAATTATGACCAGTAATATCAACACTGCGAAGGTAGCAGTCATTGGAATGATTTCTTGGCTCCCTCCATATCACAGGAACTGCTAATCTAAAGGCCTTTTCTCCTTTTTGGACCATTTTCTCAGATCTTCAACAGACACATAACACACCTTATGGGGCGTCCAAGATTAATCTTAATCACCGAGTTTAGACCCAAAGTATGATAGATAAACCTTTTTCATAAAGTCTGTAATGTTCCTTTGGTGTTTTTAATGACAAATTCACCACAAATATAACAAAAATTGTCAGCAGACTTTTACAACCATGATTAGACATTGTACTAAGCACAGGAAACGGGAAAGTAAGGTTAGGTTAACAGTAACCAAAACACCATCTGTTAATGCAAAAACAGAAACGACCTTTTTTGCCAGCAAGTGTTTTTAGCAGTGCTACCAACGCCATCTACATTCATTACACCTCCTTTTTAAATTGTTTTAACTGTATAAAAGCTGTTAAATTCTTTAACAATCGCTTAATTTAATAAATTTAACTGTAAAGTGTGAAGAAATTGTGGGTGACTAATTGGAAATTTGTGGTAAGTTCCTATGGGACCAAGCAGCTGAGGTCATCGGTCCCTAGGCTTACACACTACTTAATCTATCTTAAACTAACTTACACTAAGGACAACACACACACCCGTGTCTAAGGGAGGACTCCAATCTCCGACAGGGGTAGCCGCGCGAACCGTGACTAGGCGCCTTAGACCACACGGTGGTGGGTGACACATTTTTTTCAGTGTCATATTTGGATTTCCCACATTAAGAAACATAAGAATAAGATATTTTCAGCAAAAACGTTTTTCCATTGTTGGCCTGTGTAATCAATAAATGACATAAAATTAAGTATAATACTATCGAAAACGAATTAACTATACATCTATGTCTATATCTTCGTGTATGTAGGTATTGTGTATTTAAACTGGGAGCCTAGAAACGATGGAGAGGCTTTCTCCCGCCTTAGTCCTAAGTGGTTCACAACCCCGCAACAATCCATAGCAGTCCACCCACCCCACTGCCGCCACACACCGAACCCAGTATTATTGTGTGTTCGGCCCTCAGTTTTGAGTGGTAGAATAACTATGGTGTACGCGTACATGCAACTGAGGCGGAATATGGGAATTCAGATTGCATTCGCGAAGGTAGATGGAAAACGCCTTAAAACCGTCCACAGGCTGGTTGGCACAACCGACCTCGACGCTAATCCGTCGGGTAGATTCGTGCTCGGGACCAGCATGTCTTCCCGCTCGGTAAGCAGCGCGTTAGACCACGCGGCTAGCCGGGCGGGCTATATCTACACGACTGCCCTGCAATTCACAATTAAGTACCTGGCAGATTGTTCATCGAACCACCTTCAAACTATTTCTCTACCGTTCCACTCTCAAAGAGTGCGCAAGAAAAACGGACACTTAAATATTTCCGTGCGAGCTCTGATTTATTTTGTTACAATGATCATTTCTCTTTATGTAGCTGGTCGCTAGCAGAATACTTTCGCATTCGGAGTACAAAGATGGTGATTGAAATTTCGTGAAAAGATAGCGGCGCAACCAAAAACGCCTTTGTTTTAATGACTGCCACTCCAACTCTCGTATCATATTTATGATAGCATCTCCCCTGTGATAATACAAAACTAGTTTGCCCTTCTTTGAATTTTTTCGATGTTCGCTGTCAGTCCTATCTGGTGCGGATCGCACATCATGCAGCGGTGCTCCAGAAAAGGATGGACAAGTGTAGTGTAGGCAGTCTCTTTTAGTATACATGTTATACCACTAAATCGCAATCTTTGGTTCGCTTTCCCCACAACGTTACTTATAAGCTCGTTCCAATTTAAGTTATTCGCAACTGTAATCTCGTAAGTATTTACTTGAATTCACAGCCTTTAGATTTGCTTGATTTTTCGTGTAATTGAAATTTAGTGGATTCATTTTAGTACTCACGTGGATGACTTAACACTTTTCACTATTTGGTATCAATTGCCCCTTTTCACACCGTACAGCTGTCTTGTCTAAAACATTTTGCAATTGTTTTGATTATCTGATGACTTTACAAGATATAAATGAGAGCGTCATCTGCAAACAATCTAAGAGGGCTGCTCAGATCGTCTCAAATCGTTTATGTATTAGGAACAGCAGAGAGCCTACAACACTTCTTAGGGGAACGCCAGATACCACTTCTGTTTTAGTCAAAGATTTTTCGTCGGTTACTACATAAACATTTTGAAATACATTCCAAGAAAAACAGAAAAGTAAATAAAAAGGCACACCACGATGGAATCATCCGAATGGGACGGAAATCGGTAGGTCTGATGTACATGTACAGACAAACAAACGATAACAATTTCAGAAAAAATAGATGATTTATTTAAGAGAAATAGTTTCAGAAAATGAGCTAGTCACTAACGCGCTTGGTTCACCTCTGATCCTTATGCAAGCAGCTATTCGGTTTGGCACTGATTAATAGAGTTGTTGGATATTCTCCTGAGGGATATCGTGCCAAATTCTGTCCAACTGGCGCGTTAGATCGTCAAAATCCGGAGCTAGTTAGAGAGTCCTGCCCATAACACTCCAAACATTCTCAGTTGCCGAGAGATCCGGCGACCTTTCTCGCCAAGGAAGGGTTTTGAAAGTACGAAGACAAGTAGTAGAAACTCTCGTTGTATGCAGGCGGGCATTACCGTTTTGAAATGTAGGCCCACATGAAGGGCAACAAAACGTAATAGCATCGACTTACCGCTGTGCTGTAAGTGTGGCGCGGATGCCGACCAAAGGTTTTATGAAATGAAATGGCACTCCAGACCATCACTCCGGGTTTTCGGGCCGTATTGCAGTCGGTACTCAAGGGGAGTATGGCGGATTTGGTCAAAAAGTGACATTTTCGGATTATTATTTCTTATTAATATTTGATCTCTTCTGAATAATTTGATGCATTATTTGTTGAAAAATTCCAATTGGAAGTGTAGTTTTATCATTTCAAAGTTAATAGTGCGTACGTAAAATTATCCGGTCGTTGTGCACTGACTTGCCTAAGTATCTCTATCTCTTGAACTATTCAATCCAGAAGGCTGTGGTTTTCAGCTATTTATTCCTTGAAATCATGTTAATGTCCGTGTTAAAAGGTACGATGCATTGTGTAAACAGAAATGGCGGTATAGCATATGCATTTTGTTTATTTACTTTGTGGTTGTCGTGTTTCATAAGTTTTGAACTGAAAACATAGTGGTTTGGTGTGTTATTATACGCTCTTATACCTTTTTTCAACATGACGAAAAGAAAGGGTTGTTTTACGAAGCGACGTTTCCATGGATATCAGCATATCACAAAATCTGAATCCAGTGTTGATCCTGAAACAGATTTTTCACAGACCCGTGATGAGGACACGTCTACTAGTGCTTCGAATAGGAAACTTGGAGACCATGACGATTGATTTATTGGCAAAGATCAAAATAGTTTAGGTTATGTTCTTTTAGATTTGAGTGTGTTAGGACAAGTTTTGCAAGATGCTGTGTCATGTAAGGTTTGTGGTGGGCAAATTAGCATCTCTGAGGACTCATCTGCAAGGACTGGACTGGCTAACAAACTTGATATTCAGTGCGAAGTTTGCAGGCTCTCGACATCATTTTAGACTTCTGAAAAGTGCAAGAATGACTTGTTTGAGAGCAATGTTAGATTCCTGTATGGAATGAGGTGCATTGGGAAAGGATTGACTGCAGCTGAAGTATTATGTGCAACGCTGAACTTGCCAAACCCACCAACCAGATCAAGTAAGTACGCAGAAGAAATCGGAGAATGTGTCAAATCTGTTGCTGTTGCTTCTATGAAAGCTGCTGCTAAAGATGCAGTAGAATTAAATAACACAACAGACTTATCTGTGGCAGTTGATGGCACGTGGCAGAAGAGAGGTCACACATCAAAAAATTCATTTGCAACTGTCACTAGTGTTGACAAAGGTAAAGTTTTAGACACTGAAGTGCTAACTAAATCATCAGTGTAAATCAGTTGACGAAACAAGTGGAAGCCATAAAACAAATTGTGCTGAGAATTATGAGGGAACTAGTGGGGTTATGGAGGCTACTGCAGTTGTTTCTATGCTCAGACGTCCACAACAGGAGAGAGGTGTGTGTTACACTGAGTACTTGGGGGATGGTGATTCAAAAGCTTACAAATCAGTAGTGGAAAGCCAACCTGATGGTAATAAGCAGATTGTTAAGATTGAATGCGTGGGCTACGTTCACAAACGGATGGGAACACGTTTCCGAAAACTGAAGCAGACAAAAAGGAAGGAGAATTTATCAGATGGAAAGACTCTAAATGGCAAAGGAAGACTTACAGACAAAAACATTGATGAATTCCAGCATTATTATGGAATGGCAATAAGAAACAATACACATGACCTACAAGGGATGAAACGAGCAGTGAGGGCTACGTTCTTCCACAAATCTTCCACTGATGGTACTCTTATAGATGGTCTTTGTCCACCTGGTGCTGATTCATGGTGCAAGTACCGCAAAGCTCAGGCAGCGGGTAGCGAGGAACAATTTAGGCACAAAAATAACATACCATCTGCAATGATGGAAGCTATTAAACCAATATGTAGAGAATTAGCTCATCCTGACTTTCTTCCCAAATGTCTCCATGGTCGAACACAAAACCCGAATGAGTCTTTCAATAATGTTATCTGGACCCGCATACCAAAAAATATCTTCGTAAGAAGGAAAACTCTATGTTTGAGTGTTTGTGATGCTGTGATAACGTTTAATGACGGTATAAAGGGAAGAATTGAGGTACTAGAGGAACTTGGTATCACTTCAGGTGCCAACACACTGCAAGCCTTTCAACGAATGGATCGACTTAGGATCATGAAAGCCCAGCGTGCAGCAGAAGAAATGACTAAAGAAGCAAGAGGCAGGAAAAGAAGGAAGCTTCTAGGTTTGCAGGATAGTCAAGAACAGGATCCAGATAATGCTGATTATGGACCTGACTGTTTCTAGAATCTGGCATGCCTCCATGTGTAAGTTAATATCAAATAAAATGTTTGAACTTTATTTGCCGGAAATGACATTTTTAAAATTATTTGACCCATTATCTCAGGAGCTATTACAGATACTTATCTCTAATTTTACACAATGTTACCACTTAGTAAACTGCAGCTACTGAACCTCCAAAAACATCTCTACCTCTAACGGTTTTTTACTTACGGAAGAAAAAGTGGACTTTTAAAAGAAAATATTGAACAACATTTAAAAATCATAACTAACTAATTATTTCTCTGTGCGTTTTGAGTCTGATTCAGTAATCAGAAAAGGAGTGATTCTACACATCCCAATCTGTAACATGTTCTGAGATAATGGGTCATCAATATTGCTGATTTAACACTGTGGGCATAGGACGTACGTACTCCCCTTAAGTTAGTATCTCGCGGCTGGCCAGGACTTCTCCAGACAAGTCTTCGCTCTAGAAAACATTGACTGGAGTAGAATTGTCTTCAGTGACGACCAGCGAAAACATGTCTGGATAGCCAGGAGGTGCTGGTCTGGGGTGCCACTTCTTTTCATAGTAGGATCCGTTTGGTTGCCATCCACGGCACCATTATAGAACGGCAGTACGTCGACGGTACTGTACGCCCCGTTTAGTTGCCCTTCATGGTAAGCCATCCTGGGCTTACATTTGTGAGGTAACGGACGAGTTGTGTTACCCTGGAAATATTGTATGTTCGGAGCTCGAAGACACGCCAGGAGTGTCAAAGATGGCGGACTTTGTGAAACATTAATGGCAGACATTTCACAGTTCGTATAGAAATGAATAGTAGCCAGATGAATCATGATAACTAAAAACGAAACATGTACGTTACTATTATGGCAATTGAATCTCAATGTAGACAAGTGTAATGTGCTGCGAATACATAGAAAGATAGATCCCTTATCATTTAGCTACAAAATAGCAGGTCAGCAACTGGAAGCAGTTAATTCCATAAATTATCTGGGAGTACGCATTAGGAGTGATTTAAAATGGAATGATCATATAAAGTTGATCGTCGGTAAAGCAGATGCCAGACTGAGATTCATTGGAAGAATCCTAATGAAATGCAATCTGAAAACAAAGGAAGTAGGTTACAGTACGCTTGTTCGCCCACTGCTTGAATACTGCTCAACAGTGTGGGATCCGTACCAGATAGGGTTGATAGAAGAGATAGAGAAGATCCAACGGAGAGCAGCGCGCTTCGTTACAGGATCATTTAGTAATCGCGAAAGCGTTACGGAGATGATAGATAAACTCCAGTGGAAGACTCTGCAGGAGAGACGCTCAGTAGCTCGGTACGGGCTTTTGTTAAAGTTTCGAGAACATACCTTCACCGAAGAGTCAAGCAGTATATTGCTCCCTCCTACGTATATCTCGCGAGGAGACCATGAGGATAAAATCAGAGAGATTAGAGCCCACATAGAAGCATACCGACAATCCTTCTTTCCACGAACAATACGAGACTGGAATAGAAGGGAGAACCGATAGAGGTACTCAGGGTACCCTCCGCCACACACCGTCAGGTGGCTTGCGGATTATGGATGTAGATGTAGATGTAGATATTATTTGCACGACGATTCTGATGATGTAATCAGATGTTCAATATCTTTATTAGTTTAAAGTTTAGTATCTGATGCTAAATTAGACATGTAACACCCAGAAACGAATTTCCAAAATATAAACGCTTCATCCGATTTTGTCGATCTGCGTGTCTTTAGACAGCTATTAGTGTAAACCTAAATTGGTACAAATTACAGACATGTAACTTGAATAGTACATGAGTTATTGGAGGTCAAAGTAGCTGATTACTATCGATCGTGTCAGGCCATAAGTACTCCACAGTGACACGAAAAAACGGTAGAAGCATGCTTATAAATATAGTTCTTCGTCTATGTCTTTGTTTATATCCGATATATACTATTCACGAAGAAATTGGTCAAATAGTTACTGTGTTATAGGAAGCACAGAGACATTAGGCTACTGGCCCACCTTTTGTTCTATTTCTTTTATATATGTTTATTTAATTTGTTTATAATGTGTCTTATAGCGTGTTTATGGTCCAGCCGTAGGAACATTTATATAATTTCAAGTTATTTAAGTGTAAATCCAGTACTTCGAATGTGTTTCATTATGTTTGCGGGGATGCGTTGGCATGATGACATGGTGCGAGTGCTCTAGTTAATCACAGCGCTCGTGAATGGGGAGGCTGGATGGAAGGGAGTTCGGGTGAGGAGTTCTGGAGGGTACGACACACGACACGGGAAGTGCTGGGCGCGACGGCGCGACGGATGCGGAGTCGGCGGAAGGACTTAGAGAATGAAGATGTAGTACGCGTTTGGAAGTGAATATGTAACGAGTTATGTTGTTGTTCCCAACTAATTACGTGAAGTAGGAATCTATTGTTTCCCTGTTATTCAACTTATAATTTATTTCGTTGCTGGACCACCGACATCAATAAGTGTTTTGCAGAAATACACTGCATTCTCAGAAGTACTTCTAGTATCGTACTCCTCATTTAAAGTCGTTAAGATAGTACCTGTAGATTTTATTTAATTGTAGTCTTTCATTTATAAATTTAAATGTTACATTCATAATTCGTAATTGCTAAGTGATAGAAACCTTCGACCATTCGATTCATGTGTGTATTCTTATCGTATACTGCAGATTCAGCGGTATTTGGCCTGTACTGCGGCAACTACGTATCCCAGTCCCTAGACAACGAAACCAGACAAAAATTTTAATATTACAACACTGAGTCGGAGGGTACGTTGTTGAAGGCCACCACCCACGCCTTTTCCTTTTATGAAACCCCGCACATTTCAGCAAGATAATGCCCGTCCGCACACTGTGAGAGTTTCTATTGCTTGTCTTCGTGTTTTCCAAATCCTACCTGGGCCAGCAAGGTTACCGCAACTCTCCGCAACTGAGAAGATTTAGAGCCATATGGGCAGGGACCACCAACCAGCTCGAGATTTTGACCATCTAACACGTCAGTCGGACAGAATTTGGCACGATATCCCTCAAGAGGACATCCAACAACTCTTTCTGTAATGCCAAACCGAATGACTGCTTATAAAGGGCCATAGGTGGACCAATGCATTATTGTCTTGCTCATTTTGTGAAGCTCTTTCTCTTGAATAAATCATCCAGTTTTTTTCTGAAACTGTCATCATTTGCTCGTCTGTACATGTACCTCACATGTACCGATTTTCCCATTCGGATACTTACTTCGTGGTGCGTTGCTGTTTTGTCTTAGAGTGTATAAGATTTTGGACAGTAACCCAGATTTTCATTTTCACGACGGTTAAAACTGTTAAGACATTCAAGAAACTCAGACCATTTGCAAGTATCACATGGTCCATGATAAACGACCTTCTTTTCCAAGGCACAAGATGGCGTAGACCGGCGAAGTACGGAATCGAGCGAGGTGACGCAGTGGTTAGCACCCTGGACTCGCATTCGGGAGGATGACGGTTAGACCCGCATCCGGTCATCCCAACTTGGCTTTTCCGTGATTTGCCTAAATCATTCCAGTCAAATGCAGGGATGGTTTCTTCGAAAGCGCATGGTCGATTTCCTTCCCCATCCTTGGCACTATCCAAGCTTGTGCTCTATCTCTAATGACCTTTCGAATTATGGATTAGTCTTCCATACGTTATGTAACTAGTTTTTAAAATACGTTGAAAATTACATGTCATAAAATACAGTAACTGAAAAATAAACGATATCTTCCAAATAGCTTTGATATATTACACAACACTTAATTGTGTAGAACTTAAAATATCTACAATTGTTGCACAAAACCCAACAAAAGTTCATGCTCGGTCTACAGCTGTCCTCTTATGGCTTGAAAATGGATCTGAAAACAATCGACTCATTCGGTTGTAGTTATACATATTGGTTGAATGATTCACTCATTCTTTTGAGTGAAATTTGTCTGTGGGAGCAACCGAATGAAAACAATCGATTCAGTCGGTTGGACTACTCATTCATCGTTTCGAGTGAAATCAGTCTGGGGGAGCAACCGAATGAAAATAGCCGTTTAGTTGACTGGAATACTCATCCATTCTTTTGAACAAAATTAGTGTGTGGGAGCAACTGAATAAAAACAGTTGCGTTATTCGATTGTAGTTTTACCTTTCGGTTGGATTATTACCCATTTATTTTTTTTCTAGTGAAAGCAGTCGAATGAAAAGATTGGACACTATTGTAGATTTGCGTATTGACTGATTTATTCATTCTTTCTTTTCAAGTGAAAACAATCGGTAGTTTTTCTTTCGGACGAATTATGTACACATCCTTTTAACTGAAACCGCTCTTAAGTGTTTTAGCTGATTGAGCTACCCATTCATTCTTCTCATGAAACAAGCCTCCAATACTTTAATTAGCTGAATTAAAGCAGTGCTACATTATACTGACAGAGGGTGGTCCTAAGTGAAGACATATCCCAGGGGTATGCCGAAGTTAACATACGCAGTATACATGTTCATTAAATTATGAACTGAGTAATTTCCCTTTTCATAATTTAAAACTAATTCATGTACTGTTGTGGATTAAACTGTAAAATAATTAACCTGACGTATCTATGGGGTAAGCCGGTCATCACTTAAATTGCCGACCCCAGACAAAAACTTCAAAAACCCCTGACATGAGGGTCAAATCTGGTCATTTTCTCGCACACAAACAGACTGTAGACGATGAGCTGGTCTCTGGCCACCATGTTCGGCAGGGAGCGGGGAAATGACAGAGGTAATGTTTTCTCGTTTGCGTTTCAGTGCGCACAATGCCAGCGGGCGCGCGCTTCCTACCGATCAATGTGTGTATGTGAAATCTTATGGGACTTAACTGCTATGGTCATCGGTCCCTAAGCTTACGTACTACTTAACCTAAATTATCCTAAGGACAAACAAATACACCCATACCCGAGGGAGGACTCGAACCTCCGCCGGGACCAGCCGCACAGTCAATGACTGCAGCGCCTCAGCCGGCCGGAGTGGCCAAGCGGTTCTAGGCGCTACAGTCTGGAAGCGCGCGACCGCTGCGGTCGCAGGTTCGAATCCTGCCTCGGGCATGGATGTGTGTGATGTCCTTAGGTTAGTTAGGTTTAAGTAGTTCTACGTTCTAGGGGACTGATGACCATAGCAGTTAAGTCCCATAGTGTTCATAGCCATTTGAACCATTTTTTAATTTTTTTTTCAGCGCGGTAAACCGCTCGGCTAATCCCGCTCAACTCCTACCGATCAGCAGATACAAATTATACGTGAGTATACAAGGAGTTGGGAAAGCGCATTGTAGAGACGTTCATATTCAGAGGTAGTATTAATATGCAGTAAAGAAAACGAACGTAGATTAAATCAGTTTTATACAGATCACTGAGCAGAAGGCGAATGACATTTAAGACCTTTAGTTGTCTGGAGGGTGGGGCGGCGTAGGTGTGTATGCGATCGCCCATTGTCAGTGGCTTCTCATTGTCTCAATATAGAAGTATGGAAAATACAGGGTGTTCCAAATTTTTCTTTACAACTTTGATCACATATATTTCAGAAATGGGGATTCGTAGAAAAGCGCTGTTTGCTGCGTAATGTTTATATGCAACTAATGTTCTAGTAGCCGATTAACAAAGATCAGTGTGTTAAGCTGACATATTTCCTAGAGCCAAATTCGGGACACATTACGAAATTTTAATATTACAAACGAAGTCTGAATAGAACGTAATAAATGTAAACTATAACTTTATTTCGTTACAAAAACTATATTATTATATATCTTCTAAGATGAAGTAGTGTGAGCAGGCATACAGTGCTTATCAGTACTGTAAATTTTCTTCAGTATGTCTGTATTCTTCAACAGTCTTATGACAACATTTAATTCAAGTTTCATAATAATTCACTCTAGTCACCAACATTGCTTTCGTAGCTTCTACAACAAACTGTGTTTGGTCATTGCTCCATACATTACGTATCTGGGAAAATACCGTTTCTGTAACAGCTTACCGATACTGGTGAAATGAAAATACAATTCGGGATAAATCGTTTCATAATTTTTAAACCGGAGACAAATAGGTGTCCCGAATTATCTAGTTCCATATCAGGCCTAAGATGTCGTCATTAAAGTGTGCTATTTCTGCTCTGATGAGAGCTCACAGGTTGTGCAAGTCCCTCCAGAAGAAAAAAATATAATGAGGTTTCGCAGTATCCGGGTATCAGATCTGGTCTGTACAAACCATTCCACTCACTTTGCCAACTGCTGGATGGTGGTCAGGCAATAATTACCACGGGAACTAAGGAAAACACAGATTTAGGTGAGCGTGAACATTATGCCGAAAACTGGACCTTTGTACCCATTCCCATTTCAAAAATATAATTGATCAAAGTTGTAAATACAATTCTGGAACACACCGTGTGCGCATAGGAGAGCTGCGTTTTTAGTAGACCAAGACGAGGAAATTATATATAGTTAGGTCCTCCGTTAATGAACTTTAACTAATGTTTATTGCAATTTATTTCCAATCTAACGTATTTCCACAGGCACGAAAAAAGCTCCAGGTCTACGCTGGAGAGTTGTATAAAAATCCCTCCAGAACATCTCTCTACGCCTTCAAACCTAGAACCAATCCGTGGTACGTAGCGTAGCCCTATTTGGGGTCCAAGGTGAGTGCAATGGTTCCCTTCAGGATATATGAAGAAGAAAGGAACTTTAACTCGTTTTAGCGACAGTTTGCATTCCGTTTTATAGGCAATGTGTGATGATGTCCACGAATACAAAATCATTTGAGTAATCAGCCATTTATTTGTGTGGAAGCTAAATATTTTGTACAGAAAATTGCGTCATCAGCTATATACGCACGCTCCCAGTTTTAAGTTTTACAGGTAGTGTCATAGCACTTGAAAATTCACAAGCGCAAATTTTCAGGACTATCTTTTTGGCGTTAGTAATCTGTATGGGGCTAGGAGAGATTATTTAATATTCATTAGTCTGTTTTAAAACCGTCTTATATAATAAAGTTTTTTTTTAAAGGCCTTTTTTTTGCTTTTATAGCATTGTGTGTGTGAATTTTTTCATGTGAATTCGAGCATTTTGATGAGATTGCAACAGAGCATGTGGTAAACTTCAGGTTTATTTCAGTTTCTTCTCAAATGAGTCAACCAATATGTTGCTTCCTCATAGGGATATCTCGCGAGATGACCGTGAATGTAGAAACTGGAGAGAATTGAGCTGACAGGGAAGCTTAGCAGCAATCGTTCTTAAGTGAGTAACGCGACTGGAACAAGAAAACGGGGAAACAGCAGTTGTACAAAAGTACCTACTCTCCGTCACTGCGATGAGTCTCGATTATGTTTAGAACGTGAGATCGACGTCAACGTGTCCCTAAATGACGTAGTGAAAAGTCAGAGGAAGCAGCGATTTTCGAGACCTATTCGTCTCCAACTTCTGGAATCAATGCATGGAAAGCTATCGGACATGATAACAGCACCGATTTGCGAAATGGATTACCACATGCTAAAAGGTCCTTAGTCATTCCAAACTAGTTAAAAGGAAAGTAATAAAAACGTAATAACACTTCAATCATTTTTCTTTTCTCTCCAAAAAAAATATCAGCAATGCTTAATATTCGTGTTACACGTTCGTTTCACACTGTGAAAAAAAACTGTGTACACAAAAAAGTTTAAACTTGGATGGCTGAGGACATTTTAGCAAGTATCAGGGTTTCCTATAGTACATACTGTTTCTTCTCTTAATAAACGCATTCAACAGTAGCTTGATTTGAAAAAAGCACTCTGTCTTCAGGCCTCAAGTGACCCATCGGGACCATCCGACCGCCGTGTCATCCTGAGTTGAGGATGCGGATAGGAGGTTCAAAATGGTTCAAATGGCTCTGAGCACTATGGGACTTAACTTCTAAGGTCATCAGTCCCCTAGAACTTAGAACTACTTAAACCTAACTAACCTAAGGACATCACACACATCCATGCCTGAGGCAGGATTACCGAGCGAGATGGCGCAGTGGTTAGCACACTGGACTCGCATTCGGGAGGACGACGGTTCAATCCCGTGTCGAGCCATCCTGATTTAGGTTTTCCGTGATTTCCCTAAATCGCTCCAAGCAAATGCCGGGATGGTTCCTTAGAAAGGGCACGGCCGACTTCCTTCCCCGTTCTTCCTTAATCCGATGAGACCGATGACCTCGCTGTTTGGTCTCTTCCCCCAAACAATCCAATCCAAATCCGAGGCAGGATTCGAACCTACGACCGTAGCGGTCGCGCGGTTTCAGACTGTAGCGCCTAGAACCGCTCGGCCACTCCGGATAGGAGGGGTGCGTGATCAGCACACCGCTCTCCCGGTCGTTATGATGGTTTCTTTGACCGGAGCCTCTACTATTCTGTCGAGTAGCTACTCCCTTGGCATTACGAGGCTGAGTGCACTCCGAAAAATGGCAACAGTGCATAGCGGCCCGGATGGTCACCCATCCAAGTTCCGGCCACCCCCGACAGCGCTTAGCTTCCGTGATCTGAAGAGAACCGGTGTATCCACTGCGGCAAGGCCGTTGCTAGTGGCTTTAATAAGAAGCAATAATTAAAAATTTCTGCCACAATAAAGTTTTGAACTTCACTGGAATTTATGGTAAGCATTGCTAGTTCCTGCATCGTAAAGAACTTGTCGTAGTTTATAAGTTCTCTTTTGATTCTGCTGAACTCCCAGTCACAAGGAAGAAACAATAGTCATGTGACAGGGGAACAGAGCTGACTTTTCTCAAACCAATTGCAGTCAATCAGTGACAGTAACAATAACATTCCTGATACTACATGATTTTTGTTCTATCCTCCACAGTTCGTTGAATGTAAGTGTAATTCAGTGATTGATGGAGGAACGTTCTGCAGATACTTGCAGAGGAAAGTGCATACTTTGTTAGGGATTTGCTTTCCAATGCCTCCATGATGTATATACCTATGTATATTATTTTTAGGGTTCCGTACGTCAGTTGGTAAAGACGGAACCAGTACAGGATCGCTCTGTTATCCGTCCATCCGTCTGTCTAACTTTCCGACTGTTAAAAGCCCTTTTTCGAGGGAACATGTAGACATTTCAAATTGAAATTTATGTCACATGCTGAGGCCTATGGTGCCTTGGCTATGTAAACAAACTGAAGCTTCTTAAGTCAATGCGGTCAAAAGATACCGCCATTTGTGTCACATAAAATGATACTCGCGCACACACTCGGCAAAACCCGTCGTCTACTTCCCGTTGGCCTAGAATCATGAAATTTGCCAAGAAGCAAGGTCGCACATTACAACCAAAGGAAAAAATCGAAAATTGTTATTTTGTAGTCATATCACGCGAAAAAAAGTTTCCTGTCATATGTTATCAGACTGTCTGCGTGTCAGATCCTTCTTTCTGTGGACCGGGTGGAAAGATCAAGTTGAAATTTATGTTACATTCCAAGGTCTATAGTTCTTTGGCGCTATAACAAACGTTAAGTTTTAAGTCAATGATATCAAAAGGTATGGCCATTTATATCGCAAATTTTGATGCCCGCAAACTCACTCATCAAATCTATATGGTACTTAACGTTGATCTACAATGATGATATTTTGCAAGATGTAAGGTTTCAGAGTACAAGTAAAGGAAAATCACTGAAAATTGTTAATTTGTAATTATATCACACGAAAAAATATATACAAAATTTTAAAGGCTTTCGTGGACACTTGACAAACGGCCTGTTGGCTTCTGTCTCGCGTTATTCAGTCGACGTTTGTCTGACGAGTTTTCTAACGTTTCGCCAGGACGAGTGTCTGGTATTGTCAAAGCTTCACCCTCCATTTCCAGTCCACTGCCAGAAATGAAGGGTGAAGCTTTGACAATTGCCGGCTCTCATGCTGGCGGAACGCCAGAAAGATCACTAGACAAACGTTGGCCGAAGAACCAGAGACAGAAGCCGACAGGCAGTTGCCAAAAAAATATTTCTTTTGTCGCTTGTTATCCTACGTCAAGGTTGAAATTAAAACAGTCAGTTGTTCTGCATTAAGGCTGACTGGGTCGCAATGGTTAAAATTCAGACATCAGAAAAGGAATAACTTTTTTTGCTCATAAAAGGCAAAAATGTTAGATTCTCGATTCCCAGAATGGATGAGCTGTTTGTATGCATAATTAAGTTTGTACGGAATCCTCGATGCGCGAGTCATACTCGAACCTAGCATTTTTTATTTAATTTTATGAATACAAAATATATAAGCTGTCAACTGTAGCAGATATAATGCATCCTGGACAGAAATCTGTGGATTTGGGACATTCCGCATTTAATCAAAACTCATAACAAGTACATGGTGCTCGTCTGTACGTTTAGCTACTTCTGTATGCTTAGTATAAAAATTTTGCGCCCTTCTCTTGCGAACCATTAGCACTGCAGTGGTACATAGCTCTGCAACATCGTTAAGGTGAAGGCTTCCCATATTCACATTTAGCTTGTATGTAATATGTTTCTCCTTAACCAATTTGTATATCACAAGGATGTTAAGTCAGGCATCTAAATAATTTACACCCTTGCTGGCGTAATGACTTTCTTTTAGTGGAAACCTTCCAATGTGTTACCCGATAGCTTCGCTTGTTTCTTCTGGAAGGGATCCCTTGATATGCTAGGAAACTTCAGTTACTGACTAAAGTCCTTATAGCACATAACATGATTTCTGCAGCATCTTTCCTACAGTAACCAAGCACATGACAGAGTGCCTTCTAGCATTAAAACTGTGGCTACCCCTCAGCAGCCCTTCAATGGCTTTACTACGTTTTGGGTATTTCGTGACTATGGCCCTTTTAGCATGTGGCGATTCAACTGTTGAAGGGAGGCTGAATCCTCGCCGTTATGTAGCAAGAATGGCATATTTCAGCAGCGTAACGCAAGACCCCACACAATAGTTTACATTACAAACGCCTTGTGGAACGTACGGATCCTTGTCTGGTTTGCTAGGTATACTGATTTGTTACCCACAAAAAATGTTTCAAATGGCTCTCAGCACTATGGGACTTAACATATGAGGTCATAAGTCCCCTAGACTTAGAACTACTTAAACCTAAGTAACCTCAGGACATCACACACATCCATGCCCGAGGCAGGATTTGAACCTGCTACCGTAGCAACTGCGCGGTTCCGGGCTAACGCGCCTAGAACCACTCGGCCGCAACGGCCGGCTGTTATTCTAAATGCCTTATTCGATAATTATGTTGAGCATTTCATCAGTGAACAGACTCGTGAAGGTAATATCAAAGATCTCTTGGTTACAAACAGGTCCGAACTTTCAACTCAGTTAACGTGGAACAGGGAATCATTGATCGCAAGGCCCTTGTAACAGCAGTGAAAACGTATGAAATACGGAAGTAAAGAAAGGTAGGAAGAAACTGCTGCTTAGCAGGCATGACAACAGCAGATTCCAGATTATCTGAACGGTCGACATAACGTTTATCTATCAAATTAGGCATTTTGACGAGAAATTGATAAAATTCAGGATGATTATACTACATGCCTTAAATAAGTACGTGCCGAGGAAAGTTTTGAGTGATGGAAAAAGAGAAGCTGTGCTTCGACAGTTGTGTTAAGGAGTTGCTCCGAAAGGAAAGAGAACTTCACCAAACATTTAAAGGCAGACGATCAAAGTCTTGATGACGAAGAAGAACTGAATGAAGCCAACTGACCATAAGGAGAACAATGCATTAAGCGTTCAACAAATTCGAACAAACAATCGTACGAAATTGTGGTATTAGGTTAGTAACTGAATCGAAGTCATTTTAACAAGTCACAAAGTGATAATAGTGGCCCCTAAACGGAGGGTGCCAGAAAAAAGACCGGATGTGTGTGATGTCCTTAGGTTAGTTAGATTTAAGTAGTTCTAAGTTCTAGGGGACTGATGACCATAGATGTTAAGTCCCATAGTACTCAGAGCCATTTGAACCATCCTAAACAGTTTAATTTTGGTAATGTGAAAAATAAACGGGCGGACTGGAGGTCAGGCTTGGTTTTCGGCCAGCCGTCCACTGTTGCTTGTAATAATCTGCGTTCTTAATATTGCATTAACTCGACTTCTGGTGTATTTTGATAGACCAGCGATCGGCGATAGCGGAGCCTTGGCAACAGACATCTTGCAGCAGTCGTCTCACGCAGGAAGCTACAGAACACACGTCTCTGCAATGATGCTGTCAACTGCCAACCACATTTCATTGCTAGGGTGCATCAAAACAAACGAACTCCGATAGGCACACATTAAAGTGTCTTACATAAGTTCAAGTCAGTTTTCGAATTACTTTCCACGAGAACTACTCCAGTAACACCCCAAGTTAAAATTACGTTTGAATTTACAGATGCTAAAACAGCCTTAGGAAATATCCGGAATATACATAAGCACGTAAATATGTCGATGAAGGGTAGCCGCATCTTCAAATACTAGAAGGCACTCTGTCAGATGCTTGGTTATAGTAGGAAAGATGCTACAAAAATCATGTTATGTCAGTTACTCAAGCTCTTCTAGCATGTAAAGGGCGCCCTTCCAGCAGAAACAAAAGAAGCTATCCGACTACACCCTAAAAGTTTTCCACTAAAAGAAAGTCATTATGCCGTCAAGGATGTAAAATACTTAGATGCCAGACTTAATAGTCTAGTGATGTATGAGTTGGTTAACGAAAAAGATCTCCACATACATTGTGATGACAGAAATCATGTGATAGCGATATGCAAATATACAGATGGCGGTAGTATCGCATGCACGAGGTATAAAAGGGCAGTGTATTTCTACTTAGGTGATTCATGTGAAAAGGTTTCCGACGTGATTATGGCCAAATTAACAGACTCTGAACGCGGAATGATAATTGGAGCTAGACGCATGGGACATTCCATTTCGGAAGTCGCTAGAGAATTCAATATTCAATGATTCACAGTGTCAAGAGTGTGCCAAAAATACCAAATTTCAGAGCCGACCGGAGTGGCCGAGCGGTTCTAGGCGCTACAGTCTGGAACCGCGCGACCGCTACGGTCGCAGGTTCGAATCCTGCCTCGGGCATGGATGTGTGTTATGTCCTTAGGTTAGTTATGTTTAAGTAGTGCTAAGTCTAGGTGACTGATGATCTCAGAAGTTAAGTCCCATAGTGCTCAGCACCAATTTTAACCAAACTTCAGACATTACTTATCACCACGGACAACACACCTGCCGACAGCCTTCGCGTAACGACCGAGAGCAGCGGAGTTTGCGCAGTTGTCAGTGCTAATAGAAAGCAACACTGCGTGAAATAACAGCAGAAACTAATGTGGAACGTACGACGAGCGAACCCGTTAGGACAGTGTGGCGAAATTTGGCGTTAATTGGCTGTGGCAGTGGACAGCCGATTTGAATGCCTTCGATAACAGCGCGAAAATGCCTGCAACCCCTCTCCTGGGCTCGTGACCGTATTGATTGAGCCCTAGACTACTGGAAAACCGTGGCCTGATCAGATGAGTCTAAGTTTCATTTGATAAGAGCTAATGGTTGCGTTCGAGTGTGGTGTAGACCTCCGAAGTTGCGGAGACAAGTTTTCAACAAGGCGCTGTGCGAGCTGACGATGGCCCCATAATGGTGTGAGATGTGTTTACATGGAATGGACTGGGCCCTCTGGTACAACTGCACCGATTACTGACTGGAAACGGTTATGTTCGGCTTCTTGGAGACCACCTGCAGCCATTCATGGACTTCATGTTCACAAGCAACAATAAAAATTTTACAGATGACAATCTGTCTGGGCCACAATTGTTCGCGATTGGTTTGAAGAACAGTCTGCACAATTCGAGCGAATGAGTTGGCCACCCAGATCGCCCGACATGATACCAATCGTACATGTATGGGGCACAGTCGAGAGGTCAGATCGTGCACAAAATCTGCAACAGCAACACTTTCGCACTTATGTTCGGCTATAGAGGCAGCATGGCTCAATATTTCTGCAGGGGACTTCCAACGACTTTTCGAGCCCATACCACATCGAGTTGCTACACTACGCCGGACAAAAGGCCGAATACGATGTTAGGAGGTATCCATGACTTTTGTTTCAGTGACTTTGTCAGCGCTAAGGATTCAATGACCTTATCACTTTAGGCAACATTTTTAGAGGAAAATTTCAGTTTGCATTTCGATCGCTCTCAAACAGACTGCTGCTGCGCGTGTAAAAATCTGAAGGTGAATATGTCAAGCCTTCAACGATGTTGCAAAGCTGTGTGCTACTGGAAAGCTAATGGCTCAAAAGAGAAGGGCCCAGATATTTCATACTACGCTTGGAGAAGCAGCTAAAAGGGCAGACGAGCCCCATGTACTAGCTATGAGTTGCGACTACATGCAAAATTTCCAGAATCCACAAATTCCCGTTCAAGATACATTTTATCTACGACAGTTTCTAGCTGATATACTTTGTATTCATGGTGTTAAAAAAATAATGCAAATATTTATATACATCATGGAGGGAATGAAAACAAGCGCCTAGCGAAGAGTGCACTTCCCTCTACAATTACCTACAAAGCGTTTCTTAAGCAGCCGCTGAATTACATTCACATTTAGAGAACTGTAGGGGACAGAACACAAATCCTGTTGTATCAAGAATTTTACTGGCGATGGCTGAGTGTACTACACTATTTCCCTGTCAGGAGAAATTTCTTTCTTCCATGTGAGAGGAATCTCAACATAGTAAAAAAAGAACTTAGGAAGTATGACAGATTCTATACGTTACACGAACTCGAAAAATATCATAATAAAGTCTAGCAAAGGCGAATCATTTATGTGGAGAAATATGTAATTATTGTTTATTATTAAAGCCACTGCTGCATGCATTTATTGACAGAAAAAAACAGTATCTACTTGAGGAAAATCCGAAACGTGCTAAAAGCGCTTCAGTCACCGAATTTAAGCAGAATTTTTATTTCTTCGCTGTTTGGAAGAGACTCTTATATCCACAAGAATATTATGCTTTATTGATATTTTTTCAGGAGAGTAGAATGAATGGTTTTACCGTAATTACGCTTTTATTAGTTTTCTCGAAACTAGATTGGAATGACTAAGGCCCTTTTAGCATGTGGTGACTAATTTGTGCTGTTAGGGGCCATTTCAATGTCAGAACTAAACGTAACTGTCACATTGCAACGTGTGTTGAGATAACGATTATGCTGGCGACACTAGTTGTCTATTATTTTGTCAGTTCGTGGTAATATCAAAGCCATTATTTAAATAACGATATTTTGAAGACACTGAGGATAAGGATTACACAGTTTTACTATGTTGATACTGCGAAGTCACGTTATTAAAGATAATACTCATGAACAGGTCATAACCCATTCTTTAGTGCTGACATTATCTTTATTCCAATAACGGATCATTTCTTGTTTGTTGATTGCACTGCTTAATAATTAAATTTCCCACCAAGAACATTTTGAAAACTTCAAAATGGTTCAAGTGACTCTGAGCACTATTGAGACTTAACATTTGATGTCATCACTCCCCCTAGCACTTAGAACTGTTTAAACCTAACTAACCTAAGGACATCACACACATCCATGTCCGAAGCAGGATTCGAACCTGCGACCGTAGCGGTCGCGTGGTTCCAGACTGAAGCGCCTAGAACCGCTCGGCCACACCTGCCGGCTTTTGAACACTAACAGATGTAATCTCCTAAAAGCCAATACGCATCAAATTTACTAGTTTTGTGGAAGACGTTTCCGGATAACAAAGTTGCTCTGCCTGTTCACATGTCCACTTTCATTAACAAACAGTAACGTAGAGTTGTTTATTGTTACGGTAACACTTACACAAATCATACTTCTGTGTATTTTATCTGTTTATTTGTCACACTTATACGTATTGATATTGTATGTGATTGATGTGTGCTTGTGAACCGTATCTCAGTGTTTCGTAAAAATAGAAGCTATCCACCAGAACATATCAGAGAAAAATTAATCCAGGATAGAAACAGTTTGTTTAGCGTTAGATTAAATGGGCAGGTAGGAGGGGCTTTAATAACAGCTTATGAGATGTTTTAGTGTACGTTTTGCTGCAGAATCTTTACGGATTTTGCGTCATAAGGACCTTTCAGATACTACGAGCTAATTGACAAGGTGGAGGAAAGTATCAACTGCGTATTTACTTGACTTACTTGTAGAACACTGTGGAAATCGTTATAAAACACGTACTCGTAAGACAGTCCCTTCTGCTATTCATAAAACAGTGTTAACCGAACAGCAGTGCTAAATCGGAATCAGTCAAAGTAAAGAAGAAGTAGTAGTTAGGACCATTTTATTATGAACTTACTGTAGGCCGCAAAACTGCTGGCCGCTGTGGCTGAGCGGTTCTAGGCGCTTCAGTCTGGAACCGCGCTGCTGCTGCGGTCGCGGGTTCGAATCCTGCCTCGGACATGGATGTGTGAGATGTCCTTAGGTTAGTTAGGTTTAATGTATTGGTGGTAAAGAATTAATATATTAAAACTTCAGACATGCTGCGACATTTTTCCTGCTGTCAGCCTCTATGACGTCATATTTCTTGAACTATGTGTCGTACGTTGATATATTTGTGTAGGTAAACTCAATGGCATACGCGGATACTGTCTGTGAAATATATTGTGAACAGAGGTAGTAGCAAAGAAGCAATAAATGTTAACATTATCCATGATGCAGCAGTGTTTCAGTTCGTAGTACAGAAGTAACAAATTTAAACGTCATGCATGAATCAACAACTTTTCTCGCGTCTTACTTTTTGTGACGTCAGACGTTCTGAACTATGATAGGTAGGTGGTTCTTACCCCACAGAGATTGCTGCCTGACGGTAAGGAATACGTGTTCCAAGTTAGGTTGAAATAGGTCCAGTGCTTTAGGAGTAGGTGTGGAACATATACTGATCAGCCAGAACATTACGACTACCGACTTGTTATCGATATAAACCCGTCCAGGCGATAGCAGCGTCACCTGGGGAGAAAAGGCTGCTAGTCAGAAGCATACACGGTGCATGTATTATCAGTGAGCGTGCTGTCCGTGTGTAGAACAGGGAAGGCGCCCTGTCTATCTGAGCTTGACCGACGGCAGATTGTGTTGGTCTGGAGGCTCGGCACAAGCATTTCGGAAACTGCATGGTTTCACGGGTGTTCGAGGAGTGCTGTGGTGAGTGCCTTCAACACGTGACGAAAACAAGGTGAAACCACGTCCAGGCGTCGTGGGGTTGGGTGACCGCCCCTAATTACAGATGTCGGACGTCATAGGCTAGGCAGACTGGTAAAACAGGACAGGAGCCGAACTGTGGAGGAATTGATATCAGACTTTAATGCTGGGCAGAATACAAGTGTATGTGAACACACAGTGGACCGATCACTCTTAAAGATTTGCTTCCGCATCCGACGACCCATGCATGTGCAAATGTTAACAGTGACATCGGCAACTACGACTGAAACGGGCCCATGACATTTGAATTGGACGTTGACACAGTGATAGAGCGTTGCATGGTCTGATGAATTCCGAAACCTTCTTCATCATGCCAATGGGGAGCGCGAATCCGTCGTCTTCCAGGTGAACAGCTCCTTGATACCTGTAGTGCGAAATGGAGACAAACTGGCGGAGGCACCGTTATGCTCTGGGGAACATTCACGTGGGCATCCATAGGTCCGGTAGAGATCGTGCAAGGCACTATGACGGCCAAGGAGTATCATATACTGGCTGCAGACCACATACGCCCCTTCATGACGATCATGTTTCCCGACGGCAGTAGCATTTTTCAACAAGATAATGCACTATGTCACAAGGCTAGGAGTGTGATGGAGTGGTTTGAGGAACACAGTGGCGGCTTCCAATTGATGTGCTGGCCTCCCAGCTCGCCAGATCTGAACTCGATCGAACACATCTGGGATTTGATTGAGCGTGGCGTCAGAGGTTATCTTCCCCATCCCAGAATTTATGGAAACTAGGTGACTTGTGTGTGCAGATGTGTTGTCAACTCCCTCCGCTGATCTACCAAGGCCTCATTGCTTCCATGCCAAGACGCGTCGCCGCTGTTATCCGAGCAAAAGGTGGGCATACTGACTGTTAGGTAGGTGGTCGTAAAATTCTGGCTGATCAGTGTACACACATAAGAGAAGCGTTCAATATGTAATGCAACACATTTCCTCAGCCAATTTGGGTTGAAGAAATGCGGAATTTGCAGTGGGACATTATAGAATATTCCCGGTTCGGCTTATATTGTTTCATAAAATTTCGATAAGTGGCGGCGCTATACGCAGCCTTCAAAATGGTGTCTGTAACGGGGATGAACTCCAAACAGAATGCTCAAGGCGCTTGCAGAATGTTTACAGAGACCTGGCAGTGAATAAAAGCACGGTGAGTCGTTGGGCGAGGGGTTTATCACCATCAAAACAAGGTCGCGCAGACGTGCACGATCTCCAGCACGGCGTCCGGCCGCACACAGCTGTGACTCCTGCACTGTTGAAGTGCGCAGACACTCTCATACGAAGTGATCGACGGATCACAGTCAAACACCTCGCTGCACAACCAGACAGCCCTATTGGTAGTGTTGACACACTCTTACTCCAGTTGGGGTACTCAAGGGTGTGTGCCCACCGGTTTCCTCGCCTCGTAACAGCAGACTAAGAAAGGCAACGAACAACCATCTATGTGGAATTGCTTGCACATTGCGACGCTGATTGTGACATTTTTGTCGAACACCGTGACAGGAGATGAAACACGGGATCATCAGTTCGAACGGGAAACAAAACGGCAATCCATGTAGTTATGCATCACCACCTCGCCACCGAAGAAAAAGTTCAAAGCCGCACACTCAGTCGGTAAAGTCAAGCCCCTGGACTTCCGGGATTCTGAAGGGGTTATTCGGTTCGATGTCCTAACTCACAGTGCAACGATCAACTCTGATGTGTATTGTGCTACCCTCAGGAAATATAAGAAGCGACTTCAGCGTGCTCGTCGCCACAAAAATGCAAATGAACATCTTCTCCATGACAACGCAAGGCCTCACGTAAGCCTGTGCACCCGAGAGGAGCTCGCAAAGCTTCAATGGACTGTGCTTCCTCGTCCAGCCTACAGCACGGATCTCGTACCTTCTGACTTCCATCTGTTTGACGCAATGAAGAATTCACTCCGCGGAAAGCAGTAGATGATGGAGAAGTTATTGACGCAGCAAGATGTTGGCTCCGACGTCGACCAATCAAGTGGTACCATGTGGACATACAGGCCTTCCCAGTAAGGTGGCCTAAGGCCATCGCATTGAACGGAGGCTACGTTAAAAATGCGGATTTGTCGATAAAAGAGGGGGGAATAATACGGTTTATCGGAATTCCTAATAAAACCAACCTACATCAAGAAAAAATATCTACAACTGCTTATTGAACGTCCCTCGTACATACATCCACTTGTATAATACATTATTTGATCAAAAGTATCCAGATATCCACAAAAACATACGTTTTTCAAATTAGGTGCATTGCGTTGCCACCTACTGCCAGGTACTCCGTATCAGCGACCTCAATAGTCATTAGACATCGTGAGAGAGCAGAATGGGGCGCTCCGCGGAACTCACGAACTTCGAACGTGGGCAGGTCATTGGGTGTCACATGTGTCATACATCTGTACCTGTGATTTCCACTTTCCTAAGCATCCCTAGGTCCACTGTTTCCAATGTGACAGTGAAGTGGTAACGTGAGGGAACATGTACAGTACAAAAGCGTACAGGTCGATCTCGTCTCTTGACTGACAGACTGCCGGCAGTTGAAGAGGGTCGTAATGTGTGATAGGCAGACATCTATCCAGACCATTACACAGGAATTCCAAACTGCATCAGAATCCACTGCAAGTACTACGACAGTTAGGCGGGAGCTGAGAAAACTTGGATTTCATGGTCGAGCGCCTGTTCATAAGCCACACATCACGCCGGTAAATGCCAAACAATGCCTCGCTTGGTGTAAGGAGCGTAAACATTGGACGATTGAACAGTGGAAAAACGTTGTGTGGAGTGACGAATCACGGTACACAATATGGCGATCCGGTGGCAGTGTGTGGGTATGGTGAATGCCCGGCGAACGTCATCTGCCGGCGTGTGTTGTGCCAACAGCAAAATTCGGAGGCGGTGGTGCTATGGTGTGGTCGTGTTTCTCATGGAGGGGGCTTGCACCCCTTGTTGTTTTACGTGGCACTATCACAGCACAGGCATACATGATGTTTTAAGCACCTTCTTGTTTCCCACTACTGAAAAGCAATTCGAAGATGGCGATTGCATCTTTCAACACGATCGAGCACCTGTTCATAATGCACGGCCTATGACGGAGTGGTTACACGACAATAACATTCCTCTAATGGACTGGCCTACACAGAGTCCTAACCTGAATCCTATAGAACACCTTTGGGATGTTATGGAAGGCCGACTTTGTGCCAGGCCTCACCGACCGACATCGATACCTCTCCTTAGTGCAGCACACAGTGAAGAATGGGCTGCCATTCCCCAAGATACATTCCAGCATCTGAACGTATGCCTGCGAAAGTGGAAGCTGTCATCAAGGCTAAGGGTGGACTAACACCACATTGAAATCCAGTATTAAAGGTGGAGGGCGCCACGAACTTGTAAGTCATTTTCAGCCAGGTGTGCGAATACTTTTGATTACATAGTGTATGTATGGATTACTACTCACAGTATTATAAATGACAAAGTGGATAACGTCGGAAGTTCCATGACACTGTTGTCGTATGATACTGTTGAATATTAACAAGGAACAACTCTAGAAAACTGTAAATAAATGCAGAAGGATCTGTAGGGTATCGATGATTTGTGCAGAGATTGGAAACTGACCTCAACCTAAGCAAGTGTAGTGTGTTGCTGATAAACAGGCGGAAAGACACGTCATTGTATGATTACATGATTACCGAACAGTCAGTGAAACACAACCAAATCCAACAAATATCTGATAGTACGTGACGGAACGACCTCAAGTGGAAGGACTACATAAAACTAATCATGGAAAGGCATATTTCAGACAGATTCGTTGAACGAATACTAAGGAAGTGCAGTCCACCCATGAAGGAGGTATCTTCTAAAACCATAGTTGAACCAGTACTTGAATATTGCTCGTAAGACTGGGATTCGTAGCATATAGGGTTGACAGAGGAAAGACCCAAAGGAAAGCAGCCCGTTTCGTTAAGGGTTCGTTCAGAAACAACGAAAGTATAACTGAGATGCTCATTCGACTCCAGTGGCTGCAAGATTAGGCTTTAAAGTACCGACGACGACGAGGTCGTTAGGGACGGAGAAGAAGCTCGTATTGGGGAAAGATGAGTAAGAAAATGGGCCATTTCCTTTCAAATGAACTATTCCAGCGTTCGCCTTAAGTGATTTAGGGAAATGACGAACTTCATAATAGGCTTTGTGAATCTTAGATTGGTTCACTGTGAAAACTGAGAAATCTTATGTTCCTAGAAGAGTCGAGGAAGATATTGTCCCCACCTACATACACGGAGTGGGCAAAAATACGGAAACAACACATATACAACGCATTACTATGACTAATGTGGTGTAGGGAAACGGCTGGTATTCAAAACAGCTTCCAGTCGTCTTAGGAGGAACAAATACATTTCCTATACGATTCTAATTGAAGTCTTGTACCATTCTTATTGAAAAATAGCGGTAATTTTAGGTAACGATGATGTAAGTGTATAGTGTTCACGCACCCTTTCGTTCAAAGTAGAATTCAAAAGCTCAATAATATTGTTATATCGTGACTGTAGTGGACAGGGGAAGTGCGACAATTCATTGTAGTGCTCGCAAAATAAGTCCTGGATGATGGATGGATATGGTGGATATGGGCACTCAACAGTGTAGTCTTTAGCGCCGGAACGGAAACAACAACGGACAAGTGTCACTAAAATGCAGCAAGTGCTAAAATAGGACTAAAATTAAAGGTGAAGGGCTACATAGGCAGTTTGCACGTCAACAGTTGCAAAGTGGAATGCAGCACATAAAGAGGATAACTGCAAGAGAACGTAGGTGAAAGGGTTAAAATGAAATACATAGCACATGTTTGGAACTGGCCTATTACAAGTATAAAAAGGAGTAGTAAGCCACTCGGCAACACACTAAAAATTCCAACCTAAAATTTTTGGCTGAAGGCCAGAAATATCACAGTATCTTAAAACTTTCTTGACACTCGCCTCGTCATCGGCTAGAATCGAGGGCAGATCCCCACTAATATTAACTTCCGCCCTGACAGAACGATATAAATCACACTCAACTAAAATGTGGCGTACAGTGATTCGTACGCCACAGGCGTCACACAGCGGGGGTTCCTCTCGCCGTAGTAAGAAGGCATGCGTAGGAGGACAGTGCCCTATGCGAAGATGTGTAAGGGTCACTTCGTCACGCCTAGGTGACCAGCAGGAGGAACACCACGGCTGGATGGTGGGTTTCACCAATCGCAGCTTATTTTCCCTCACCGCCAGCCATTCCTCCTCCCACAATTGCATATACTTCCGCCGCAGCACAGAAACAATACCTTGCAAAGAAATAGAACATTGTGTCACCTCCGGTAATCTGCAGGCGCCCTTGGCAGCTCTATCAGCTTGTTCATTTCCCCGTATGCCCACATGCCCTGGCACCCAGCAAAAGGACACTTGCTTGCCCTGTCGTTGGAGGATGTACAGTTGGTCGTAAATCAGCTGTTCCAACTTCTCCGCTGGGTACAGGATCTGCAGTGACTGTAATGCGCTCATTGAGTCATAGCAAATTAGAAAGTTTTTGCCCTGAGTACACCGTATCTGCTCCAATGCCTTTAGGATCGCGTGAAGTTCTGCGGAAAAAAACAGTATATTCCCGGGGAAGGCGAATCCTGATGACACGTTCGGGGAACACTACTGAGCAGCCAAGAAAATCCCCCTGTTGGGATCCATCAGTGTATACTACTGTAAAATCATGATGCCTATCTAAAATGTTAAAAAATAAAGACTTGAAAGTAAAATCTGATGTACTGTCTTTCTTAAAATTTGCCAAATCTAAAATCAGTCTGGGCCTCTGGAGGAGCCAAGGTGGATATCTGCTCCAACCTCGACATGAAACATTAAAACCGGCCACACCCATCTCTAAAATGTAATCCTTTGCACGAATCCCATAGGGCCTTGTTGCTCGTTGCCGGTTGCGAAAAAGCCTTTCCCGTGGAGGCCGAGCAACAGTGTCGTATGCAGGCGTGTATGGTGTGGATAATGTTTTATAGGCCTGGCGCACCATTAGTAGACGCCGCCGGAGGTGAAGTGGCGGTTCACCTGCCTCTGCACACAGGCTCGGTATGGGGCTAGTTCTGAACGCCCCAGTGGCCAGCCGAATCCCCTCATGGTGCACCACATCCAACAGCTTCAAATAAGTGGGTCTTGCAGACCCATACACCGTGCATCCATAATCAAGCCGGGACCGCACGAAGGCTCTGTAAAATCGGAGCAGACAAGTCCTGTCTGCTCCCCATGTGAGGTGACTAAGACATTTTAAAATAGACAGCGCCTTAAGAGACCGTTTTTTCAGTTCCTTAATGTGTGGCAGCCACGTAAGCTTAGAATCAAAAGTGAGGCCCAGAAACTTCACCGTGTCTTTAAAATTCAGAACGGTGTCCCTCATCCTCAACTCAGGCAAGTCAAAAATGGAACGAGAACGGTTAAAAAGAACACACACCGACTTATCAGTTGAAAACTGAAAACCACTCTTCTGTGCCCAGTCATCCAAACGTCGGAGAGTGGGTTGCAACTGACGAGTCGTCGTTGCAAGGCTGGAAGAAGAGCAAAATACAGAGAAATCGTCCACAAACAAGGAACACTGCACAGGACTTTTCACAACAGACGTAATACTATTAATAGCAATAGCAAAGACCGTCACACTTAAAACACTACATTGAGGGACACCGTTCTCTTGTTCAAAGCGACTAGACAGTACGTCTCCGACTCGGTACCGAAAATAACGTGGCGACAGGAAGGACCGAATAAAACTGGGAAGACATCCACGAAAACCCCATTCGTGGAGCTGCCTGATGATAAGATGCCTCCAAGTAGTGTCGTATGCCTTTTCAATGTCAAAAAAATATTCCCAACAGGTGATGCTGGCGCAGGAAAGCCTGTTGTATGGTCGCCTCCAGGACGGCCAGGTTATCAAAGGTGGAGCGATACCTCCAGAACCCACACTGAAAGCAACTAAGGAGTTGTCTGGATTCTAGCATCGAGACAAGGTGGCGGTTGACCATCCGCTCCAAGGTCTTTCCCACGCAGCTAGTGAGGGCAACACTACGGTAACTACCCGGGCACGTGCGGTCTTTCCCAGGTTTTAAAAGAGGAATTAAAATTGCTTCACGCCACGAGTCGGGGAAGTGACCGGACATCCAAACTAGATTAAAAAGTCGGAGGAGGATTTCTTTATTTCTCCCTGTGAGGTGCCGCAGCATACTATAGTGGATTCTATCCTGACCAGGGGACGTATCACGAGCCCCACACAATGCAGAATCCAGTTCCCACATGGAAAACGGGCAGTTGTACTCTTCCGTATTGGGTGAGCGGAAGTGAAAACTGCTCCTCTCAGCAGCCACTCTGTGCGGCTGGAAATCTGGATTCTGACTGGCGGTTGCAGTAATAGCTGCAAAATGAGCCGCCATAGACTGGGCAATATCTTTTGGGGTCGTGTGGAGAGTACCATTCCACATTATAGCAGCCATAGGGCACCTCCCACCTCTCCCAGAAATTCTCCTAATGGTCTCCCATACAATGGAACTTCGTGTAGAACGATTAATGGTGTTAAGGAACTGCTGCCACGACCTCTTCTTGCTCTCTCGTATAATCCGACGACACTTTGCCCTCGCCACCCGAAAAGCTGCAAGGTTCTCTACAGTTGGCCGGCATTTGAACCTACGCAGAGCTGCCCGCCTAGCCCTGATTGCACTGCGGCATTTGTCGCTCCACCAAGGGACAGGCTGCCGCTTCGGTTGTCCCGTGGACTGTGGGATGGACGCTTCACTGGCGCGGTGGATCACGTCAGTAAAATGATCCACCCATTCCTGGACACTGACCCGATGTTCAAACTGGGCGAGTTGACTATACAGTGCCCAGTTGGCTCTACCGAGCACCCATCGAGGCGGTTTCCTTTCTGGTTCCACTGCATGTGGCAGGTGAATCCGGATGGGGAAGTGATCGCTGCCATGTAAGTCATCAACCACTTCCCATGCAGCAGTGTGGGCGATGGCTGGAGAGCAAAGCGATAGATCAATGGCAGAGAACGACCCAGTTGCAATGCAAAAATGCGTGCTTTGACCTGTATTTAGCAAATAGGCACTGGTAGACAGAAGAAGCCTCTCAATTGCTCTACCCCTGGGGCAAGTACTCACAGAGCCCCAAAGCATTTTGTGTGCATTAAAATCACCACAGAGGATGAAGGGGTGGGGGAGCTGTGTAAGAAGATCCCTGAGAGCCTCTTCGTCAAGCACATCATGTGGGGGCAGGTAAAGCGAACATACTGTTAGCATATGGCGCACATGTACTAATATTGCAACTGCCTGTAAATCCGTCGTGAGGGAGAGAGGCGAGGAGTGGTAGTCGGTGTTGACGAAGATACCTACTCCTCCTCGGGCTCTCTGTCCACTCAGGTCGTCCTTTTTGTGGAGGACATAACCACGTAGCTCTGGGGTGTATGTTTCACTGAAATTTGTCTCTTGCAGACATCCACACATAGGTCTATCCTGAATCAATAGACGTAGTTCCTCCACATGTGTCCTGAACCCTTGCAGGTTCCATTGTAGTATGGGAGCCATCACGGTGGTTGTATTTTCTGCCTCTCTTTCCGCCGAGGTGGGGAGACTGCAGCGGGTGGAGGCTCAGTCTTGGGGCGAGATGATTGCCCCATATTCTCAGACTCCATCAGCTCTGGGGAAGAGTCTGATGAAGCGTATAGCGGGACCACATTAACATGATCCGAGGGTTTACCAGCCGATTTAATCTGTTGGTGCTGCTTCATATGTGCTTTCCTTTGTTTAGAGGGCTTTGCTGGAACCGGAGCTGGGGCGTTTTTGAACATGCTGGGCTTTGGAACAGCCTCAGCAGTCGGAGATGCCTGGGGCTCTTCAGTGTGAGCTACTGTACCTTTCTCTGCTGTTCTAGGAGGGGCTACAGGCTCTGATACAGTTGCTGCCTTGCAAGTGCACTGACATGTGCACGTGTTCGTGCCAACACTAACAACCTCCGTCTGTGTAGATGCATCGACCTTCAGAGGCGGCTTCTGAACAATGGAAGCAAAGGACGTAACGAATGTGGGGGGCTGCATGGCCTTAAAGATCTTTTTGGCTTCACTGTAGGGGATACGCTTAGTTGTTTTTATTTCTTGTATTTTACGTTCCTCTAGGAAGAGTCTACAGTCCCTACTCCAAACAGGGTGGCTTTCAGAACAGTTTATACATCTGACAGGCGACGAACAGTCAATTCCGTCATGGGCAGCCTTACTACAGTTGCCACACATCGCTTCTCCCTTACACCCTAGAGTTGTATGCCCAAAACGCTGGCACTTAAAACAGCGCATTGGGTTTGGGACATAAGACCGGACGTTTACTCGAAGAAATCCTGCCTTGACGTGTTCTGTGAGTTTGGGGGTATTGAAAGTAAGAATGAAGGAGGCTGATTTCACCAGGTTCCCATCCACCCTTTTCATGATGTTCTGAACGTCAACAATTCCCTCCTGAGCCCACTCACTCTTTAATGCTTCTACAGGAATGTCCACGAGATCCCTACAGGTAACAACACCCTTACTGGAGTTCAGGGTGCTGTGAAGCTCTGTATCGATAGTGTATTCCCCCAAGCTTTTAGCTGTTTGAAGGTTAACTGCTTGCTGAGCAGTTGATGTTTCAAGAAGTAGTGTCCCATTCCGTAAACGCTTCACTGATTTTAAAATTCCAGCTATTCCTTCTAGACCCTTTTGGATATATAATGGCGAAACCTTTTCAAAGGAACCCTCTTTCCTATTTATTATTAAAAACACATTCTGGTTTTCAGTATGTGCTCTGTTACTCTGAACTGCTGTACGTTTGCTGACGCCAGAGTCAGGAGGACTGGCTAACCTAGCCCTCTTGTTGGATTGGGCGGTAGTGCCTACCAGCGGTCCACCCATCCCACTGGCCAGCGAAAAATTAGAAGGATGAAAAGAGGAAGAATTCATGGTATTCATGGTCGTCCAACGAGCAGCTAGGGAAACTTACGTCCATCCAGACAGAGCCCCGCATGCCTGGATAAGCCTTGTACAACTGAGGTGCGGCAGGTTCCCCAGAGGTTGCCCGCTAGCGACTGTTCCACCTCAACAGCCATGCATCTTATCGGCGCGCAGCACACCTTAAGATTAAAGGTTTTTTTTATAGAGGTATGTACCGTCCTCGCGATCCAGGCAACCAAGCCAAGATCCCCGGTCCCTAAGACACACAACGTTCCACCGTTGCGCCAAACGGTGGTCGCTGAAGCATGCCCAGAGCTTACGGTATCAGCAGACTGGCGGCGCACGCCAGTCCACAGCTCGAGGACCCCGGGTTCGTCAAGCCCGTACCCATAAAACGAATGCTGAGCCCCCTGAGTGAAGTCCTGGATGACGCGAGCTGTGTGGACAGGGATCCTGTCGTCTTGGAACACGGCATCACCATTGTGGAACAAACGTTATAGCATGGGATGGACCTGATCAGACAAAATGAACACATAATCCTTGACAATAGCGCGACGCAGAGTAATTACGGGGCCAGTGGAATACCACAATATGGCTTCCCAAATCTTCACTTAACCCCCCCCCCCCCATGTTTTACCCTCCACGCTGCCCTCCAGTACTAAATTGGTGATCCCTTGATGCCTCAAAACATGTCCTACCAACCGATCCCTTCTTCTAGTCAAGTTGTGCCACAAAGTCCTCTTCTCCCCAATTCTATTCCATACCTCCTCATTAGTTATGTGATCTACCCATCTAATCTTCAGCATTCTTCTGTAGCACCACATTTCGAAAGCTTCTATTCTCTTCTTGTCTAAACTATTTATCGTTCATGTCTCACTTCCATACATGGCTACACTCCATACAAATATTTTCAGAAACGACTTCCTGCCACTTAAATTAATAGTGGATATTAACAAATTTCTCTTCTATTTATAACCCTGTATTCAGGGTATATATATTTGTTCAAAATGGTTCAAATAGCTCTGAGCACTATGGGACTTAACTGCTGTGGTCATCAGTCCCCTAGAACTTAGAACTACTTAAACCTAACTAACCTAAGGACATCACACACATCCATGCCCGAGGCAGGATTCGAACCTGCGACCGTAGTGGTCGCGCGGTTCCAAACTGTAGCGCCTAGAACCGCTCGACCTCTCCGGCCGGCACTCCCTGAGTGTGGTGCTTCCTTCAAGTTCTTGTTATTTGTGCCTGTAGGGTTCGTGGGTGCGAAATTATGTCCTGTAGTGACTTTTGGAGCTGTTATCCTCTTACCTTTCGTCACTTACCTTTCGTCACTCTTATCTTTCGTCAAACCACTTCAGTGACCCTCTGACACGATCACTCAATACACCCTTTCGTCCGCGTTGTGACTTAGCCGACGATGTTTTACGTCTTTCCTTGTACAAGGTGCGTTCCATAAGAAAACTACCAAATTCATAAAAAAATCATTTATTGAATATATTCGTACAAATAATCAAAAATTTTCAAAATAACACGCTCTTGCGTCTATACACTCTTGGAGGCAGTGTTTTCATGCCTGGAAGGCATTCTGGAATGCCTTTTCCGGAATGTCCTTTAGAGTTGATGTAACATGCGCCTGAATGCTTTCAATCGTGTCCCAGTGTTTTCCTTTCATGACTCCTTTTCACCGACGAAACAAAAAAAGGTCAGCGGGAGCCTGGTCAGGACTGTAGGGAGGCTGGGGAACCAATGGGGTCTTGGTTCCGGCCAAGAGGTCGTTGACAATGAAGGCGCTATGACTCGGCGTGTTGTCGTGGTGAACTTTCCACGTGTGTTTGATGTCGCTCCGGCAGCGTGAGACCCTCCTTTTCAGTCTATTGAGCACTTCCAAGTAGAAAGCTGAGTTCACTGTAGTCCCGGTAGGTACGAATTCGTGGTGGACAATGCCTCTTACGTCAAAGAGGACAATGAGTATGGTTTTTTATCCTGGTCTTGCTCATGCGTGCCTTCTTGGGACGGGGCACCGATGGGGTGTGCCACTCTGAACTCTGTCTTTTTGTCTCAGGGTCGTACTCAAAAATCCACGACTCAGCACCAGTAATAATTGAGTTTAAAAAATGAGGATCATTTTCACACATTTCCAACATTTCTCGGCACCGAAGCACTCGCATGTGCTTGTGTTCGTCGGTAAACACTTTTGGGACGAGTTTGGCACACACCTTTCTCATGTTCAAATCATCTGTCACAATGCGGAAAATGGATGTTTTGGACATGTTTAGAGTTTGTGCTATCAATTGAAGGCTCAGCCGTCTGTCAGAGTTCAAACAATCGCGCATACACGTCACATTTTCGTCGACGTGTGCGGTTGATGGCCGTCCACTGTGAGGTTCGTCGGTGATCTCCTCTCCGCCCTCCATGAACGACTTGTGCCATCGGAAAACTTGTGACTTGGACGAACAATCAGTCCCAAAGGCATGCTGAAGTAATGGGAACGTTTCGGCGGCGGCCTTCCCAAGTTTACCGCAAAATTTTATACCGTACCGTTGCTCTGCAGAATGATCCATTGTGCCGTATTACATAAACTCAAAACGGTATTGACGGAAACGCACGTCCTGACTCTCCAGCAGCTCGCAGCTGAGTGAGACAAAGAGCGTTTTGAAGTTAACACCCTTCTCCACTTATCCCAGCCGGTTACAACACGCTGTGGTGTACCGTTGCGTCAGAAAAAAAATTGGTCGCATTACTTATAGAACGCACTCTGTATGCGGTAAAATCTTCGGTACGGTGCCTGTTGAAATACCGAACACTTCGGTTGTCTTGGTTACGGAAGCACCCACCCTACGAGTCCAGCAATTTGTCCCCGTTCCAAACATAACGAACGTACAACTTCGTAGAACACTGTTCTGACCACGAATGAGACTTGAAACATATTGAGTACATAGCACAGGTGCAGTTCGTGGTCAAATACAACAGCGCAACCTGCAGACTAGGCTTGCATCTGCATATACTGGGTGGTTATAACTGAACTTTTCCTATTTAACACATTGTAACACGGAAAATAACTACTGTACGGGTACCAAACTTAGATGTGGGGAAGAGAAATAATGCAGAATCAGTTCAACCGAGACACTTATAGTGTGCTGCTACGGTACATTATACCATTACATACCGGTAATCATTACCGCCACAAAAGGGGCTCAATATGGCTGGCACAAAATGGGTTCAATATGGCGTCCAGCAGTGTCGAGAAGAGTCTGAAGCGCACGACTGCATTCTGCACAGCAGAACGAAGCATGTGCATAGGTATGCTTGCTACCTCTCTTGACGTGCTGCGCTTCGGATCAGCACATGTTTTAATATTCCCCTGGTAAACCGTGTCCTTCGGGTAGCCTCACAACCAGAAATCACAGGGGGTGAGATCAGCTGATTGTGCCGGCCAAGTATCTGGAAACGATCGGCTGATAATTCGATCGTTACAAATGTGTTGCGGAGAAGCATGTGAACTTCACGAGCGATGTGCTGTGGGGCCCCACCTTGCATGAGAACTCAGTTCAGTGCGTCTCTCTTCTGTAGGGAGGGTATGACACGCAGACGAAGCATACTGCAATATCGCTTGCCAGTCACACTGCACTTCTTTGGTCCTTGACCGCCAACCTGTTCAAAAAAAGAATGGGCCAATGATGAACGTAGCCGTGAAGTCACACCATATGGTGACACGTTCACCGTACAGAGGACTTCATGCACAATGACTGGAGCTGAAGATCCCCACACTCGGCTATTCTGTGTGTTCACCTCAGCCGACAGAGAAAAATGAGCTTCGTCCCTCCATAGGATGGTCTAGGGCCAGCCCTCGTCAACTTCAATCCTTGTGTGAAAATGAAGAGCGAAGTCAAAACGTCGTTGTGCGTCCTGTTGTGCAAGCTGCTGTACTATATGAATCTTGTACGGATACCATTTAACAATGGTTCGAAACACCTTCCATATAGTGGACGACGATATGTTCAACTGTAGTGACACAGCACGCTCACTGACTGACGATCGAGTACTGCTCGCAGCATTGCCTGCCACTGCAACAGCGATTTCATCAATCACCTGTGGTGCAAACGGTCGTCGGCCTCTTCCCAGAGCGACGCCTAGTTCTCCAGTTGATTCGAACTTCTTCAACATGCTCCCCACAGCAACTGGAAAAAGAGGACCCTTGCGTAATCCTTTCAACCGGTGATGTTCTCGAAGTGCTTCTGCAGCTTTACTGTTGTTTTGATAATAGAGCTTCACCAATAGTGCCCTTCTCCTGTTGTCCAAGCTCATGTTGATACGTCAATAAGTGCACTGCGCCAGCCAGGTGTGTGAGATTATGAATCACGATAATTGATCACGGCTCTTGGTGGCCATAGTCGGAACTGGACGCTGTGACGCGTTGGAATCATACATCTCATGTTCTGGACATTAATGCTACCAAGGTTGGTACTCGTGCGGTAATTAGTATACGTGTTATTATATGTTAAATGGGGAAGGGATAATTATAACCAACAGCTATGTTCGAGCATGTATTCCTTCAAGTGTTTCCATGAGATAGTGAAGGAAAAGTGAAAACGATTCAAAATCATGTAGCGACATATGAGCATCTGTTATTCCCGCACACCATTCGCGCCTAGAGCGGAAAAGGGGAAGAGTAACTGTGACGCACCACATACCTTCCGCCATACGCTGTAAGTTGACTTGCGGTGTATTGATATAGGTGTGGATTTTTTCGATTATTTTGAGTCAGTTTGCAGCGCGTAAAAACCGTCCAGCTGTATTTCTGGCATGGAAACGTAAGTCTGCTGGAGATCAGACGGAGAGGTGTCACAACAAATGACCAGAAATCTTTCAAGGCGAGAGAATATTCGTAAAAAGAGCAGGATAACAGGCGTAAATGCATATTAATATTAAGGTATTTTTCATGAGTCTCGTTTCTTCTTTGTGGAAACGTAGAAGCAGGTTAGTATAAGTGGAACTGAATTGTAAATTTGAAAAAGAGGTTAAATTTCATTGAAATGACAAATAGTCCTTGAAGAAACCATATTACGTAACTATTTTTTCCGATTTTTTGATTTTAGTCAATGCATCTGCTATTATCGCAGAAATGATAAATTTTCAGTTCTGTACAATGAAACTGAAAGAGCACCGCATAAGTCAAGCAACCTAAAAAAAAGAATCAAAATTACGCGTAACTAGAAAAGAGTGAAATATCACGTGACTGGAAGTTCGGAAGCTCCGTGAAGCTGTTCGTGAGCGATGTTGTTGTCTATAGAGAGTCTGCAGCGCAAGAAGGCTGTAGTGATATGTAGGAGAACCTGGAAAGAATCGACGATTAGAGCAGTGTCTGATTGCTGTCAATCACTCTCAAAAACAGATCTCTGTTTTCACACATTACTGCCTAGTGAGCAACAGGTTTTTTCATTGTCTAGATCGTCTTATGGAACGCTGTCTTGGCTCAAGAACTACTTTCCAAAATGGGGAGATACGTAACAAGCAACAACAATATGCTGTGAGTGTGCGCCCTTTTGCATTTACGAGGAAAATTTACACAGAGGCCACAACGAAATGACTTAATATGAAAATATTGGCATAAAGACTCTTTTGTAATTTTTATTTTGCAAACTTATCTATTATCTGATCGGGATCAATAAGTTGAAATAAACTTTATCTCAAAAACAAAACAAGAGTAAATTCATGTTTTGCGTTTTTACCTGCGAGAGTTGTGGTCGTGGGTGCACTATTGTCTCAAGGGAATCCTGAAAGGCGCATATTTATCCGGCATACCCTTCATTCAGCGACCTGTGATATCGCCGCTTCACTCGATTCCAAGACAAGACTACCATCAGTTCGCCGAAAGGTCATATTGGCCCATCGAGAATATACTGAAGGTTAAAATATATTATGTGATTCTTGAGTGTCTCACGGCGTATTTGATAATCAAAATATCCACGGGTGTACTGCCGGTCTACAGTGTCCAACAGGCACAATATTTCGGCGATCATACATGTCGCCATCATCAAGTGAACTGACGGACTGAGCTCCTGTGAACGTGCTGGCACGGAGATCCGTACGCTATGGCTGCTCAGAGGGAACTGGGTTCGGTCGCGGCGGCGGCCGATTTAAATAATCTCCGCCCGCGGCGCGCTCCCTCTGCTGTCCGCGCTCCGCGCCACGGTCGCGCGGTGGAACAGATTGCGACGGCGTCTGAGATGACGTCGGAGTGATGGCTCTGTCCGCCGTGGTCGTCACAACTATACGTTTGCTCGATTTTCTCTTAATTAACCCACTCGTTAAGATTGTAGCCACAGTCACGGTTTATGAGGTCGTCATTGGTGCGAATCTCGATGGCCTCTCTAACAACACTGTCCCAGTATCTCGACGTCTGTACCAGAATCCTCGTGCGTTCATACTCCATAGCGTGATTTTCCGACAAACAATGTTCAGCGACCGCCGACTTGCTCGGATACATCAGTCGAGTGTGCCTCCGGTGTTCACGGCATCGATCCTCGATGGTACGCATCGTCTGACCAATATACGACTTGCCACATTGAAACGGAATCTGGTACACGCCGGCCTTCCTCAAACCGAGGTCATCTTTAGCGCTCCCCACCAGTGCACGAGTTTTATTCGGAGGACAAAACACAGTTCCGACCCGGTGTTTCTCAAAATGCGGGCGATTTTCCCCTAGAGTGCGCCTGTATATGGAATAAATGCAGTGCCTACCTCCTCCCTCGTGATTTCATCCATCTCCACAGGTTGTGCTGTAGTGGTTGGGCGGAGAGCACGTTGAATCTGCCACTCTGAGTACCCATTTTTTTCGAAATACAGTTCTCAGATGTTCCAATTCCTGGGGTAGGCTCTCGGGGGTGTGAGCCGCGCCGCCTCGAAGCTGCCACCGACCAAGCTGTGGCCGGCTTCCAAGTCGCCTTTGCGGCCGAAAGGGCCGCTCTAAAGGAAGAGCTCGCAGCTGTTCATCGTCAGCTCCAGCAGCTGCGTGAAGAGCTGCGAGCTCTCAAGAAGAAGCCGGCAGTACACCAGTGGATATTTTGATTAAAATATATTACGTTTGTATCTTCTCCACGTGTATAAGTGGCAAACATCACTCTGCATTACCGTTTCATCTACTTTTACATTGTGGCTACAAAATTATTATATATTGTACCAATAAGGAGTAATTACCGTAATTATCTTAACTCTAGCAAAATGATTCTTAACGCTGCTTAATTTACGATGAGAAAAATTTTCGTCTCATATGTTGAGTATTTAATGGGTATATCATATGCTGCTGCACTTTTTCGTGGTATCTTTCTTCATTATCTCTAGGCTAATTAACATATTTTCCTTTCTCCTCAGCTTCTGGATAGGCTTTTATAGTTACAAACTAAATACACTCCTGGAAATGGAAAAAAGAACACATTGACACCGGTGTGTCAGACCCACCATACTTGCTCCGGACACTGCGAGAGGGCTGTACAAGCAATGATCACACGCACGGCACAGCGGACACACCAGGAACCGCGGTGTTGGTCGTCGAATGGCGCTAGCTGCGCAGCATTTGTGCACCGCCGCCGTCAGTGTCAGCCAGTTTGCCGTGGCATACGGAGCTCCATCGCAGTCTTTAACACTGGTAGCATGCCTCGACAGCGTGGACGTGAACCGTATGTGCAGTTGACGGACTTTGAGCGAGGGCGTACAGTGGGCATGCGGGAGGCCGGGTGGACGTACCGCCGAATTGCTCAACACGTGGGGCGTGAGGTCTTCACAGTACATCGATGTTGTCGCCAGTGGTCGGCGGAAGGTGCACGTGCCCGTCGACCTGGGACCGGACCGCAGCGACGCACGGATGCACGCCAAGACCGTAGGATCCTACGCAGTGCCGTAGGGGACCGCACCGCCACTTCCCAGCAAATTAGGGACACTGCTCTCCTGGGGTATCGGCGAGGACCATTCGCAACCGTCTCCATGAAGCTGGGCTACGGTCCCGCACACCGTAAGGCCGTCTTCCGCTCACGCCCCAACATCGTGCAGCCCGCCTCCAGTGGTGTCGCGACAGGCGTGAATGGAGGGACGAATGGAGACGTGTCGTCTTCAGCGATGAGAGTCGCTTCTGCCTTGGTGCCAATGATGGTCGTATGCGTGTTTGGCGCCGTGCAGGTGAGCGCCACAATCAGGACTGCATACGACCGAGGCACACAGGGCCAACACCCGGCATCATGGTGTGGGGAGCGATCTCCTACACTGGTCGTACACCTCTGGTGATCGTCGAGGGGACACTGAATAGTGCACGGTACATCCAAACCGTCATCGAACCCATCGTTCTACCATTCCTAGACCGGCAAGGGAACTTGGTGTTCCAACAGGACAATGCACGTCCGCATGTATCCCGTGCCACCCAACGTGCTCTAGAAGGTGTAAGTCAACTACCCTGGCCAGCAAGATCTCCGGATCTGTCCCCCATTGAGCATGTTTGGGACTGGATGAAGCGTCGTCTCACGCGGTCTGCACGTCCAGCACGAACGCTGGTCCAACTGAGGCGCCAGGTGGAAATGGCATGGCAAGCCGTTCCACAGGACTACATCCAGCATCTCTACGATCGTCTCCATGGGAGAATAGCAGCCTGCATTGCTGCGAAAGGTGGATATACACTGTACTAGTGCCGACATTGTGCATGCTCTGTTGCCTGTGTCTATGTGCCTGTGGTTCTGTCAGTGTGATCATGTGATGTATCTGACCCCAGGAATGTGTCAAAGTTTCCCCTTCGTGGGACAATGAATTCACGGTGTTCTTATTTCAATTCCAGGAGTGTATTTACTCCATATGAGAGCAATTCTAAATGGCTGTCACATAAATCTTGTTTGTTACCTTCGTACTGAAGTTAAGTAGTGTATTCTTCATTTTAATAAATTATTATAAACTGCTGCTAATCTGTGTTGCTACATATTTTTGTTTAGCTGCTGTCTAACCGTGTCTGGCCCTGTGACGAGGCTGTAAAATTTCTGCGTGCATGCAAGCCACTTCAATTATAGCAACTACTTTCAGTAGTAAGGTTTCTCTTCGTGCCACCTATTTATGTTGGATAGCAAGTGTATTTCGTGAACACAGAAATGTGATGTGTAACGTCCTATGTAAAACAGTATACTTAATTCATTCTGAGATGTTTCTGTTTTACCTTCGTTGTCATGAATAGGCCCTAAAGACCTAATAGACACATGTTCGTATGCTGTTTATACATAAAACAACTTACTGCTACTAAACCTTCTGTGTACAGAATCTGTCTGAAACTCACTTAAACGATTGATTGTGGTTGTTGTTTGTTGCAAAGAAAAATATGTATCAGGTGTACATTTTCCAGTATGTTTCGAGGTAGGTATAGCGAGTGGTAAACCTTTCCGGCGTATTTCCAGAAGCAAAGTAAAGCTCCACTTTCTGGTACAGATGGGAAAATCGGATGGATCCTACCGACCGCAGTCTAATTCTCTGCCAGTGGCGTCATTAGGATGTGATATGGAGAGTCATGGCGTCAGCACACCGTTTACCCGGACTTGTCGGCTTTCTTCACTTTGGAGCCGCTACTTCCTCAAGTAGCTCCTAACTTCCATCATGAGGCTGAGTGCACCCCCCCCCCCCCCACTTCCAGTCCTCCAGTGGATGGTCCAGTAGATGTTCCATTCAGCCAAGGTCTCAATCATCTTCTGGAGGACTGGGGCGGGGTGCACTCAGCCTTGAGATGCTAATTGAGGGAGAAATAGAGGCTCAAAGGTGAATATACACACACCTGTAGGTATGTATGTTCCGTATCTCCTCCTAAACCAATGGACCGATTTCATCGAAACGTGGTATACATATCCAATACTGTCTGGGATGAATCGCTGTGGGGGTAGGAGCCACCTTCCTATCAAAAGTAGAGGGGGGAGGGGGAGGCGTTAAAAAAGGTGTGGCCCACGACACGTGGCTACCCGGATCTATTCACCCAGAATGTGAGAATGAGAGCACTTAGTGCCTTGCGACAATCTTCACACATAAACTCAAACCTTCACGAAACTCACTCTCGCTACAACCCCCACAAAATGACGCAAGGAGAAAAGTTTATCGCTTACCACAGTTTCTTTGTTCATGCGATAAAACTGCCGCATCATGCATGAAATTGCCTATTTACTACTAATTGTATCCGTGACGCATTATGTACGCAGTATTCATACGTACCACTGAATGTACCTGCATAACTATATCATTGTACGACACGCAGTTCAGGAGATATGACGTTATAGAAATTGAGCTGCGTAAGGACGAAACTGCAGGGCGAAATTCGTTAGAGATGCAGATGAACTACGTGTACAAATATCTTTGATATATGTTAAATACACTACTGGCCATTAAAATTGCTACACCAAGAACAAATGCAGATGATAAACGAGTATTCATTGGACAAATATATTATACTAGAACTGACATGTGACTACATTTTCACGCTATTTGGGTGCATAGATTCTGAGAAATCAGTATCCAGAGCAACCACCTCTGGCCGTAATAACGGCCTTGATACGGCTGGGCTTTGAGTCAAACAGAGCTTGGGTGGTGTGTACAGCTACAGCTGCCCATGCAGCTTCAACACGATACCACAGTTCATCAAGAGTAGTGAGTGGTAAACCCACCGATTCCATATTCTGCCAATAGTCATTGGATCTCGACCAACGCGAGCAGCATTGTCGCCATATGATAAACCGCAATCGCGATAGGCTACAATCCGACCTTTATCAAAGGCGGAAACGTGATGGTATGCATTTCTCCTCCCTACACGAGGCATCTCACCAACGTTTCACCAGGCAACGCCGGTCAACTGCTGTTTATGTATGAGAAATCGGTTGGAAACTTCCCTCATGTCAGAACGTTGTAGGTGTCGCCACCGGCGCCAACCTTGTGTGAATGCTCTGAAAAGCTAATCATTTGCATATCACAGCATTTTCTTCCTGTCGGTTAAATTTCGCGTCTGTAGTACGTCATCTTCGTGGTGTAGCAATTTTGATGGCCTGTAGTGTATATGTGGCATACGTGGACAAAGCCATGGGTAAAAAGCTCCTCCCAAAACCTAGTATCAATTTCAACCGAACTTGGTACACATACTACTTACTATATGGAAAGAAATACTATGGGTTTAAGAACCAGCAACCTCGTAATGGGGCAGGGGTAATAATGTAGAGAGAGAAAGGGTAAGAGGCGATGGACGGACAGAGAGAGGGAAGGAAGAGATGGTCACAGATAGGGTGTAGGGTGACGGTGGAGATGGACAGAGAAAGGGGGATGGGGAAATGGACAGAAGGGAAAAAAGAGGAGATGGATACAGAGTGGAGAGAAGGAGATGGACAGAGAAAGGAAGGAAGAGGGGAAGGAAAAATAAAGGGAAGAGCAGGAGATGGACAGAGAGAGAGACGAGGAAGAGATAGACAGAGAGAGCAGGCAGGAGGAGATGGACAAAGAGAGGGAGAGGAAAAGATGGATAGAGAGAAGGGGAGGAGAGCCACAGAGAGAGGAGAAAGGAGGAGATGGAATAATAGAAGACTGGAATAAATGCAAGCCGAATACTCGGATAATTGTAAGAAGTAAAAGAACTCTACTTGTTACTACTTCCTATACCGTCAGATTAAAGTGACCCCACTTGATAATCTCTGCTCCCTGGACCGTGGTGGCATTGGCTTTATTCTTATACGGGAGGGAATTCAGTTGCCGAAATAAGTAAATAAACGACTAATAAAGGGAACAAGGAGAATCTACAGATCACTATCAGACGGATACATCTACATCTACATCTACATGACTACTCTGCAATTCACATTTAAGTGCTTGGCAGAGGGTTCATCGAACCACAATCATACTATCTCTCTACTATTCCACTCCCGAACAGCGAGCGGGAAAAACGAACACCTAAACCTTTCTGTTCGAGCTCTGATTTCTCTTATTTTATTTTGATGATCATTCCTACCTATGTAGGTTGGGCTCAACAAAATATTTTCGCATTCGGAAGAGAAAGTTGGTGACTGAAATTTCGTAAAAAGCTCTCGCCGCGACGAAAAACGTCTATGCTGTAATGACTTCCATCCCAACTCGTGTATCATATCTGCCACACTCTCTCCCCTATAACGCGATAATACAAAACGAGCTGCCCTTCTTTGCACCCTCTCGATGTCCTCCGTCAATCCCACCTGGTAAGGATCCCACACCGCGCAGCAATATTCTAACAGAGGACGAACGAGTGTAGTGTAAGCTGTCTCTTTAGTGGACTTGTTGCATCTTCTAAGTGTCCTGCCAATGAAACGCAACCTTTGGCTCGCCTTCCCGACAATATTATCTATGTGGTCCTTCCAACTGAAGTTGTTCGTAATTTTAACACCCAGGTACTTAGTTGAATTGACAGCCTTGAGAATTGTACTATTTATCGAGTAATCAAATTCCAACGGATTTCTTTTCGAACTCATGTGGATCATCTCACACTTTTCGTTATTTAGCGTCAACTGCCACCTGACACACCATACAGCAATCTTTTCTAAATCGCTTTGCAGCTGATACTGGTCTTCGGATGACCTTACTAGACGGTAAATTACAGCATCATCTGCGAACAACCTAAGAGAACTGCTCAGATTGTCACCCATGTCATTTATATAGATCAGGAACAGTAGAGGTCCCAGGACGCTTCCCTGGGGAACACCTGATATCACTTCAGTTTTACTCGATGATTTTCCGTCTATTACAATGAACTGCGACCTTCCTGACAGGAAATCACGAATCCAGTCGCACAACTGAGACGATACCCCATAGCTCCGCAGCTTGATTAGAAGTCGCTTGTGAGGAACGGTGTCAAAAGCTTTCCGGAAATCTAGAAATACGGAATCAACTTGAGATCCCCTGTCGATAGCGGCCATTACTTCGTGCGAATAAAGAGCTAGCTGCGTTGCACAAGAGCGATGTTTTCTGAAGCCATGCTGATTACGTGTCAACAGATCGTTCCCTTCGAGGTGATTCATAATGTTTGAATACAGTATATGCTCCAAAACCCTACTGCAAACCGACGTCAATGATATAGGTCTGTAGTTAAATGGATTACTCCTACTACCCTTCTTGAACACTGGTGCGACCTGCGCAATTTTCCAATCTGTAGGTACAGATCTATCGGTGAGCGAGCGGTTGTATATGAGTGCTAAGTAGGGAGCTATAGTATCAGCGTAATCTGAAAGGAACCTAATCGGTATACAATCTGGACCTGAAGACTTGCCCGTATCAAGCGATTTGAGTTGCTTCGCAACCCCTAAGGTATCTACTTCTAAGAAACTCATGCTAGCAGATGTTCGTGTTTCAAATTCTGGAATATTCCATTCGTCTTCCCTGGTGAAGGAATTTCGGAAAACTGCGTTCAATAACTCCGCTTTAGCGGCACAGTCGTCGATAACAGTACCATCGGCACTGCGCAGCGAAGGTATTGACTGCGTCTTGCCGCTTGTGTACTTTACATACGACCAGAATTTCTTCGGATTTTCTACCAAATTTCGAGACAATATTTCGTTGTGGAACCTATTAAAGGCATCTCGCATCGAAGTACGTGCCAAATTTCGCGCGTCTGTAAATTTTAGCCCATCTTCAGGATTTCGCGTTCTTCTGAACTTCGCATGCTTTTTCCGTTGCCTCTGCAACAGCGTTCGGACCTTTTTTGTGTACCACGGGGGATCCGTTCCATCTCTTACCAATTTATGAGGTATGAATATCTCAATTGCTGTTGCTACTATATCTTTGAATTTGAGCCACATCTTGTCTACTTTCGCATAGTCAGTTCGGAAGGAATGGAAATTGTCTTTTAGGAAGGCTTCTAGTGGCACTTTATCCGCTTTTTTAAATAAAATTATTTTGCGTTTGTTTCTGATGGATTTGGAAGAAATGGTATTGAGCCTAGCTACAATGACCTTATGATCACTAATCCCGGTATCAGTCATGATGCTCTCTATCAGCTCTGGATTGTTTGTGGCCAAGAGGTCAAGTGTGTTTTCGCAACCATCCACAATTCGCGTGGGTTCGTGGACTAACTGCTCTAAATAATTTTCGGAGAATGCATTTAGGACAATCTCGGAAGACGTTTTCTGCCTACCACCGGTTTTGAACAAGTATTTTTGCCAACATACCGAGGGTAGGTTGAAGTCCCCACCAACTATAACCGTATGAGTGGGGTATTTATTTGTTACGAGACTCAAACTTTCTCTGAACTGTTCCGCAACTGTATCATCGGAGTCTGGGGGTCGGTAGAAGGAGCCAATTATTAACTTAATTCGGCTGTTAAGTATAACCTCCACCCACACCAATTCGCACGGAGTATCTACTTCGACTTCACTACAAGATAAACCACTACTGACAGACACCAACACTCCACCACCAATTCTGCCTAATCTATCTTTCCTGAACACCGTCTGAGACTTCGTAAAAATTTCTGCAGAACTTATTTCAGGCTTTAGCCAGCTTTCTGTACCTATAACGATATCAGCTTCTGTGCTTTCTATTAGCGCTTGAAGCTCAGGGACTTTTCCAGCGCAACTACAACAGTTTACAACTATAATTCCGACTGTTCCTTGATCCAAGCATGTCCTGTAATTGCCAAGCACCCTTTGACATTGCAGCCCATCCCGCACTTTCCCGAGGCCTTCTAACCTAAAAAACCGCCCAGTCCATGCCACACAGCCTCCGCTACCCGTGTAGCCGCCAGCTGAGTGTAGTGAACTCCTGACCTATTCAGCGGAACCCGAAACCCCACCACCCTATGGCGCAAGTCAAGGAATCTGCAGCCAATACGGTCGCAAAACCGTCTGAGCCTCTGATTCAGACCCTCCACCCGGCTCTGCACCAAAGGTCCGCAGTCGGTTCTGTCAACGATGCTGCAGATGGTGAGCTCTGCCTTCATCTCGTAAGCAAGACCGGCAGCCTTCACCAAATCAGATAGCCGCTGGAATCCAGAGAGAATTTCCTCAGATCCAAAGCGACACACGTCATTAGTGCCGACATGTGCCACCACCTGCAGCTGGCTGCACCCTGTGCTCTTCATGGCATCCGGAAGGACCCTTTCCACATCAGGAATGACTCCTCCCGGAATGCACACGGAGTGCACACTGGATTTCTTCCCCTCCTTAGCCGCCATATCCCTAAGGGGCCCCATTACGCGCTTAACATTGGAGCTCCCAACTACCAATAAGCCCACCCTCTGCGATTGCCCGGACCTTGAAGGCTGAGAATGATCCTCTGAAACAGGGCAGGCAGCTGCATCTGGCTCAGCCAGAGACAGTGCCTGAAACCGGTTTGTCAGACGCACCGGGGAGGCTTTCTGATCAGCCTCCGGGGACGCCTTTCGCTGCCTGCCACGCCTTGGAACGACCTCCCAATCAACCACAGGCGAGGGCTCAGCCCCACTGCGGGCAGCAACCGGGGCAACCACAGCGGCAGACCGATCTGGGGACAGACGGGATGAGGTTGACATCCCCGTGATACCCGAGTCCGGCTCCCCACAGTGGTGCCCATTGGCAACAGCCTCAAGCTGCGCGACCGAAGTCAGCGCCGATTGCAGCTGTGAGCGAAGGGATGCCAAGTCAGCCCTCATCTGAACACAGCAATCGCAGTCCCTGTCCATTCTAATTGATGTTTAACAACAGTTACTGAAACACGAGTCCGTGCCTAGATAACGCAAGCGGAACACACAAAGAATGTATCAACTAACCTGTACAAATGCCTAACGACTGCGCTACAATCTGCTGAATTTACGATTACAGTAACTAAAACTCGAAATTGCACCTCCTATACGAAACTCACACGCAATTTAAATAAGAATCTACGATGTAAACACTAAAGCGCGATGCTACAACTGTCAAATACTATAATACGCCCGAAATATATGAATTAAACAATGCAAGTACCCAAAAACACGCAAAGAAATTAATTAAACTATCTAACAAATAAGTAAGCTAGGGTTATACGACTTGCTGCAGCAGCTGCTTATCCAACGGCGGCCGGGAGCACACTGACTGACTGACCAACCGACACTGGCCGTTCAAAACAAAAACAGAAGACAGACGACTACGCGAATTTACACTATTCAGGTACTAAGGCGCGATGCTACAACCCTCAAATACTATAATACGCCCGAAATATATGAATTAAACAATGCAAATACCCAAAAACACGCAAAGAAATTAATTAAACTATCTAACAAATAAGTAAGCTAGGGTTATACGACTTGCTGCAGCAGCTGCTTATCCAACGGCGGCAGGGATTTGTTATTAAGGAAACACAGAAATGCGATGCAGTCTCGTTACATAAAGTGTGACTTTCCCAGCCCACAATTCTGGACTGTACAGCGATCCGCAGGCTTGCTGTGTATCAAACCAAATGTACGAGAAAAGATACAGAACCACATTTTAAATAATGACCATCGTCCAGTCGCTAGAGAGAGTATGAATCAAAAAAATCAGAGAAAGCCCTGGAAATCTAAAATAAAGAACGAAAATAACGAGGGCAGCGCGATGCACTGTAGATAGCGTGAAGTTAATTCCTTGTGTTGCCAGTTGAATATTTGCAACTTAACCACGGACTTCTGTGCTACAAGCATTCTACCGCGGACGTCTTGACGAAATCTGAACGTAACTGTGTGCGACTGCTTTCAAAGTGGTGGAAAAAAACACATGCATCATTAAAAAGGCGGCAAATACCGCACTAGAGTTGGTCATGAAGTGATGTCTACCAGGAAGAGTAACGAAATGAGGCCGAGAGGGCGTCTTCAGCAGTTTTGTTACATCTGACGTCAACAACTGCTTGCTTCCTCCGAGAGAAAAAGGTTCCTCTAGTCAATTTAATTAGCGGTGGACACGCCGATGGTCCCTTAGGCTTTCTCCAGAAGGGCAGTTCGGCCTAAACAATCTGAATCTGTGATTGGAAATTAGGCTACAATTTTATTGTCCTCTCTCAAGGGAAACTACAGCCGTAATTTTTCCCGAGGGCATGCAGCTTTACTGTATGATTAAATGATGATGGCGTCCTCTTGGATAAAATATTCCGGAGGTAAAATAGTCCCCCATTCGGATCTCCGGGCGGGGACTACTCAAGAGGACATCGTTATCAGGAGAAAAAAAACTGGAGTTCTACGGATCGGAGCGTGGAATGTCAGATCCCTTAATGGGGCAGGTAGGTTAGAAAATTTAAAAAGGGAAATGGATAAGTTAAAGTTAGATATAGTGGGAATTAGTGAAGTTCGGTGGTAGGAGGAACAAATATATATGGCTTCCCACGCCCGGGTTCCCGGGTTCGATTCCCGGTGGGGTCAGAGATTTTCTCTACCTCGTGATGACTGGGTGTTGTGTGCTGTCCTTAGGTTGGTTAGGTTTAAGTAGTTCTAAGTTCTAGGGGACTGATGACCATAGATGTTATGTCCCATAGTGCTCAGAGCCATTTCAACCATTTTGAACAAATATATATACCCTGAATACAGGGTTATAAATAGAAGAGAAATTTGTTAACATCTACTATTGATTTAAGTGGCAGGAAGTCGTTTCTGAAAATATTTGTATGGAGTGTAGCCATGTATGGAAGTGAGACATGAACGATAAATACACTCCTGGAAATTGAAATAAGAACACCGTGAATTCATTGTCCCAGGAAGGGGAAACTTTATTGACACATTCCTGGGGTCAGATACATCACTTGATCACACTGACAGAACCACAGGCACACAGACACAGGCAACAGAGCGTGCACAATGTCGGCACTGGTACAGTATATATCCACCTTTCGCAGCAACGCAGGCTGCTATTCTCCCATGGAGACGATCGTAGAGATGCTGGATGTAGTCCTGTGGAACGGCTTGCCATGCCATTTCCACCTGGCGCCACAGTTGGACCAGCGTTCGTGCTGGACGTGCAGACCGCGTGAGACGACGCTTCATCCAGTCCCAAACATGCTCAATGGGGGACAAATCCGGAGATCTTGCTGGCCAGGGTAGTTGACTTACACCTTCTAGAGCACGTTGGGTGGCACGGGATACATGCGGACGTGCATTGTCCTGTTGGAACACCAAGTTCCCTTGCCGGTCTAGGAATGGTAGAACGATGGGTTCGATGACGGTTTGGATGTACCGTGCACTATTCAGTGTCCCCTCGACGATCACCAGAGGTGTACGGCCAGCGTAGGAGATCGCTCCCCACACCATGATGCTGGCTGTTGGCCCTGTGTGCCTCGGTCGTATGCAGTCCTGATTGTGGCGCTCACCTGCACGGCGCCAAACACGCATACGACCATCATTGGCACCAAGGCAGAAGCGACTCTCATCGCTGAAGACGACACGTCTCCATTCGTCCCTCCATTCACGCCTGTCGCGACACCACTGGAGGCGGGCTGCACGATTTTGGGGCGTGAGCGGAAGACGGCATAATGGTGTGCGGGACCGTAGCCCAGTTTCATGGAGACGGTTGCGAATGGTCCTCGCCGATACCCCAGGAGCAACAGTGTCCCTAATTTGCTGGGAAGTGGCGGTGTGGTCCCCTACGGCACTGCGTAGGATCCTCCGGTCTTGGCGTGCATCCGTGCGTCGCTGCGGTCCGGTCCTAGGTCGACGGGCACGTGCACCTTCCGCCGACCACTGGCGACAACATCGATGTACTGTGGAGACCTCACGCCCCACGTGTTGAGCAATTCGGCGGTACGTCCACCCGGCCTCCCGCATGCCCACTATACGCCCTCGCTTAAAGTCCGTCAACTGCACATACGGTTTACGTCCACGCTGTCGCGGCATGCTACCAGTGTTAAAGACTGCGATGGAGCTCCGTATGCCACGGCAAACTGGCTGACACTGACGGCGGCGGTGCACAAATGCTGCACAGCTAGCGCCATTTGACGGCCAACACCGCGGTTCCTGGTGTGTCCGCTGTGCCGTGCATGTGATCATTGCTTGTACAGCCCTCTCGCAGTGTCCGGAGCAAGTATGGTGGGTCTGACACACCGGTGTCAATGTGTTCTTTTTTCCATTTCCAGGAGTGTAGTTTAGACAAGAAGAGAATAGAAGCTTTCGAAATGTGGTGCTACAGAAGAATGCTGAAGATTAGATGGGTAGATCACATAACTAATGAGGAGGTATTGAATAGAATTGGGGAGAAGAGGAGTTTGTGGCACGACTTGACTAGAAGAAGGGATCGGTTGGTAGGACATGTTCTGAGGCATCAAGGGATCACCAATTTAGCACTGGAGGGCAGCGTGGAGGGTAAAAATCGTAGACGGTGACCAAGAGATGAATACACTAAGCAGATTAAGAAGGATGTAGGCTGCAGTAGGCACTGGGAGATGAAGAAGCTTGCACATGATAGAATAGCACGGAGAGCTGCATCAAACCAGTCTCAGGACTGAGGACCACAACAACAACAACTCTCACTTTGTAATAGGTATGGACTAGACAGCAGCTGCGACTTCGCCATCTGCTCTAAACGTCTTCGAAAAGTCTGAGGGCTACATTCGTACCAAGGAAAAATCCCTGGAAGTATCAGAATTCGAACGTGGGTCCTCAGCATAGCAGCCAGACATGCTGATCACTAAGCTATGGAGACGGGCGTGTGGTTGCAATGTGATAACTTTTTCAAGTAATGAATATTGGCATCATCAACACTGTGTAGTGGTTCTAGCAACGTATATCAGAGGAAATTAGTTTTAGGAGAACGAACGTTCAAAACATCCCACCACGAAGTAACAATCTGAATAAATTCTACTCTGCCAACTAAATACTGCTCTTGAAAAAAGATTGCGAAACTGACACTTTTATTTTTTACCAAAAAGACACACTGCCCATGTGATATTTAACTTATGAATATTTGAGGTATACAATACTGCCTTTGACGGGATTAGGTCTCGGCTGGAACCCAAGGGATTTGTTAAGATTGCAGCGGAATTTCACGTAGGAGTCTTCCTGCCTCTCCACCGGAGTCATGTGGGCTATCTGTTAATTGTTGCAGGCTCTATATCTCGTAGACTACGGCCGCGCGGAGTACCCAAAGCATGCAATAACAGCTGAAAGCGACTTTGACCTACAGAGTATAGAGTGGGATTCCTATGGATTTATTGGAGGTGGAAAGCAGAGAAAGTCTTGTGAAGCAGTTTTAAACAAATTTCCAGAAAACTGTCTTGAGCAGGTAGTTCGACAGCCTACACGCAGTGGAAATATTTTAGTCCTTGTAGCTACAAACAGGCCTGATCTTAAGAACAGTGTCAGTATAGAGACAAGGATTAGCGTTGATGAATGAAGCCATTTTCCTTCGGGTGAGAGGGGGCATATTAAGCTTGACTGGGGAGGCGTGTAATGGTGTAGGCTTCAAATTTTAGTGACACTGCGCTAAAAATAGCAACAGTTAATACTTCAGACTTCAAATTTTAGTGATACCGTGCTAAAGATAGCAACAGTTCATACTTTCATCTCTGATATTTCATTAAATTATGTGTTGGTAATAAACAGGTATAGTCTAAATTAATTAATTACCTTAAACAATAAAATAATGAGACTCAATAAAATAATATAATTGCGTGCAATAATTTAAAACCGGAATAAAATAATAATTGGATCCTTTTACCGACCTCTCATCTCAGACGATGCAATTGCTGAAAGGTTCAAAGAAAACTTTATTTTAATTTCAAACATGTACCCGACTCATACTTTGACGTTGGAGACTTTAATTTACCCTCAGTATATTAGTGAAAATACATGTTAAAATCCGGAGGTACTCATAAAGCCGTGCTAAATGCATTCTCTGAAAATTATTTTGAGCAGTTAGTTCATAAGCCCACACGAATAGTACATGGTTGTGAAAACACACTTGACCTCTTAGCAACAAATAATCCTGAGCTACTAACAACCATCAAAACGGACACAGGGATTAGTGAACACAGGGTTGTTGTAGCGAGACAGAATACTGCAACCTCCAAATCCTCCAAAAATAAACGAAAAATATGCTTATTCAAAAAAATCAGATAAAAATTCATTTGTCGCCTTCCTGAGAGACAATCTCCACTCTTTCCAAATTAACAATGTAAGTGTAGTCCGGATGTGTGTTGAATTCAAAGAAATAGTATCGGTAGCAATTGAAAGATTTATACCAAAAAAAATTTATAAACGACGGAGCTGATCCTCGTTGGTACACAAAACAGGTCAGAACACTCTTGTAGAAACAACGAAAAAAATATGCCAAATTTAAACGGGAGCAAAATCTCTCAGATTGGCGATCTTTTACAGAAGCTCGAAATTTAGTGCGGACTTCAATGCGAGACGCTTATAATAGTTTCCACAACGAACGTTGTGTCGCAAGCTAGCAGAAAATCCAAAGAGATTTTGATCGTACGTGAAGTATGTTAGCGCCAAGACACAATCAATGCCTTCTCTACGCGACAGCAAGGGAAATACTATCGACGACAGTGCTGACAAAGCCGAATTACTAAACACAGCCTTCCGAAATTCCTTCACCAAAGAAGACGAAGTAAATATTCCAGAATTCGAATCAACAATAGCTGCAAACATAAGTAATTTAAAAACAGGTAGCCTCGGAGTAGTGAAGCAACTTAAATCACATAACAAAAGGAAGTCTTGCGGTTCCTTTCAGAGTTTGCTGATACAATAGCTCCATACTTAACTATCACACACAACCGTTCCCTCGACGAAAGACCCGCACCCAAAAACTGGAAAGTTGCACAGTTCACACCAATATTCAAGAAAGGTAGTGGGAGTAATCCACTAAATTACAGTCCCATATCATTAACGTCGATATGGAGCAGGATTCTGGAACATATATTGTGTTCAAACTTTATGCATTACTTCGAAGACAACGGTCTATTGACACACAGTCAACACGGATTTACAAAACATCGTTCTTGTGAAACACAACTAGCTCTTTACTCACACGAAGTGTTGAGTGCTATTGCCAGGAAATTTCAAATTGATTCCATATTTATAGGTTTCCAGGAGGCTTTTGACACTGTACCACTCAAGTGGCTTGCATTAGAATTCTGTGCTTATGGAATATTGTCTCAGTTATGTGACTGAATTCGTGATTTCCTGTTAGAGAGGTCACAGTTCGTAGTAACTGATGGAAAGTCATTGAGTAAAATAGAAACGATGTCTGTGCGGTTCAGCCCCTCGACGAGTTTGAGCCAAGACATTTCGATGAAGGGGAACCGCATGTGAGCCCAAACATCTTTGGGGTGCTAGCTCGCAATAAATTATAACTCATCATTTCCAACAAAATTCCTAATGCACAACTTGCTAAATCCACATCGTCCTCGTGTATATGTTCACATGTCATCATAATGGCATATGGCATATTAATAGAGCATGAACGGTGTGATAGGTTATCAACCAGCGGCTGCCAACAGCTTCGGGTATTTTTAAAACAGGTTGTCCTAAAGCACACTAAATTTCATGCAATAACTTTCCTCGTTTAAGAGAAGCATGAAAAAGTCTGCAAATGTCCTTAGCAATATGCAACGTGCGTTTTATTATAGGGTGTTTATTGCAAACAGTTAGTGGCAGCAATTGACAAAACATGTGCTCTTCAGTGAATGTATAGCAACTCGTGCCCCCTTTTGTTTGATAACTGAGCATGGACTACACTGACAGAATAACGAAAATTAGCAGCACCATCGAAAGAGCATGTTATTAATTTTCATCAGAGAGTTTTCGTTACTTTAGTTCACCTTCAATTTACTGTAGTACCCTTCAGTTCAACAAGACATAAAAAAACTTTTCTTCACTTCAAAAGACGCAGACGGCGCAACATAACGAACTAGCAAAGACAATTCGCTTTGATTAGAAACACGTGTGCATTCGTCTACCGTTAACGATAAGTGTTTATCGCGGAGAATTTTTTTTCATCTTGATGGTCTAAAATCGTATTTTTAATTTTCGGGTGGGGGGGGGGGGGGGAGAGGAGAATTTCTCCCCCCGGGTCACCCTCTGAATTCATCGCTGGGGATTAGTGATCATGATCTCATCATTCAGACAATGGTTACCGAAGTTAAATCCATGAAGAAGGCTAGGAAAGTAGTTTTGCTAGCAAGAGCAGATAATCAGTTGTTAGCATTCCACTTACACAATGAAAAGGCATTATTTATTTCTAATATGACGGATATAGAGGTATTATGGGAAAAGTTTAAACTGACTGTAAATCACGATCTGGAGTAGTGTGTGCCGAGTGAGTGGATTACGGACGGAAAAGACCCTCCGTGGTTTAATAACAAAATTCGGAAAAGCTAAGGAAGCACAGCCTTTTCGCCTCTCGCTTTAAAAAAGCGCCACTGACGACAGGCAGAAGTTAGTAGAAATTCGGGCGTATGTAAAAAGATCGTCGTGCGAAGTGTACAACAACTGCAAGCGTCAAACCTCAGCAAAAGATCTCGCCACGAACCGAGAAAATTCTGGTCCTACGTAAGATCGCTAAGCTGTTCGAAGACTTCTGTACAGCCACTCGTTGATCACACTAGTGTAGTACAAGAAGAAAACAAAACAAAAGCTGTTGTTGAAAATTTTGCGTTTAAGAAACCATTCACGCTGGAGGATTGTACAAACATACAGTTGTTCGAGCGTCGCGCTGGCCCTGGTATGGAGGACATAGAACTTGGCATCCCTGGCGTGGAGAAGCAGCAGAAAGAGTTAAAAACTAACAAGTCGCCAGGTCGGTATGGAATCCCAATTCGGTTTTACAGAGTGTACTCTATGGCACTGTCTCCTTACTTAGCTTGCATTTATCGCGAATCTCTCGCCCAGCATAAAGTCACAAGAGATTGGAAAAAATCACAGGTTATACAATGAAGCTAAAAGGAAGGACCCGCAGAATTGCCGACCTATATCCTTTACATTCGTTTGCATTCTTGAACATATGTTCAATACGATAATTTTCCTTGAGATAGAAAAGCACGGATATAGAAAGCATCACTTTTTCTAAATTCAGTGCATGATATCCTGCGAAGCATGAATGTAGGGCAACAGGCAGATTCCACGTACTAAATTTCCGGAAACCACTTGACACGGTGCCCCACTACAGATGTTGTGAACCTAGGGATTAGGTTCCCAGATTTGTGAGTGGCTCGAAGACCCCTTATGTAATGGAACCCAGTACGTTGTCAGAGACAATGATATCGTCGGAAGAACCCTAGGAAAGTGTGAGAGGACCGCTTTTATTCTTTACATACATTAATTATCTGACTGGCAGAGTGGCAAACAATCTGGTGCTATTTGCTGATGACGCTGTGGTGTACGGGAAGTTATCGTCGTTGAATAACTGTAGGAGGATAAAGACAGACTTAGACAAAATTTCTAGTTAGTGCGATATATGGCAGCTGGCTCTAAATGCAGAAAAATGTAAGTAAATGTAGATGAGGAGAAAAACAATCCCATAATGTGCAAATACAGCGTTCTTAGTGTGCTGCTTGATACAGTCATGTCGATTAAACGTCTGTGCATAACGTTTCAAAGCGATATGAAATGGAGCTAGCACGTGAGAGCGGTAGTAGAGAGGCCTAATGGTCGGATTCGGTTTCTTTGGAGAATTTTAGGAAAGTGTAGCTCATTTATAAAGGAGACAGCGTGCAGAACATTAGAGCGACCCATTCTTCAATACTGCTAGAGTAGTTGGGATCCCTACCAGGTCGAATTGAAGGAAGACATCGAACAAATTCAGAGGCGAGTTGCTGGATTTGTTACCGGCAGATTCGATCAACACTCGAGTATTACGGAGGTGCTTTGTGAACTCAAATGGGATTCCCCGGAAGCAAGGTGACGTTCTTTTCGCTAAACTCTACCGAGAAAATTAAGAGATCCGGCATTTGTAGCTCACCACAGAACGATGCTACTGCCTCCAGCGTACATCTCGCGTAAGGACCACGAAGGTAAGAGAAACTGGGGCCCGTGCGGAGGCTTATAGACATGAGTTCTTCCCTCGTCGTACTTACGAGTGGAACAACACGACTAGTAGTGGTACAGCGGACCCCCCATCATGCATCAAACGGTTGCTTTCGGAGTATGTATGTACATGCAGGTATATGGTGAGCACTGGCAGGTATAGCCAAGCAGGTCTTGCGTGCACAGAACGCACACAATGATGTCGTCTGACGGGTAGCCTATACTACTTGCTCCTGTCTGTGGGAGAGCTGGCGGTCGCATGCGCGCGCCGTGTCCTAGGGATGGCAGTTATTGCTGAAACAACCGGTTTTCGATTATATCGTTTCTTTCTCAGCACCATTGCATCCTGATTGTTAAAACTGCTCAAAATAACCGCTTTCCGAAATAACCGATTTTAGGTTTTCTGTTCCTATTATTCCCAGCAATGAGCTCAGAAATCGAACAAAGATTGAAAAATTTTTACTCCCTTACTTTCTAGATATTTGGAATAAAAATGTTACACTACTGGCCATTAAAATTGATACACCACGAAGATGACGTGATACAGACGCGAAATTTAATCGACGGGAAGAAGATGCTGTGATATGCAAATGATTAGCTTTTCAGAGCATTCACACAAGGCTGGCGCCGGTGGCGACACCTACAACGTGCTGACATTAGGATAAAGTTTCCAACCCATTTCTCATACACAAACAGCAGTTGACCGGCGTTGCCTGGTGAAACGTTGTTGTGATGCCTCGTGTAAGGAGGAGAAATGCATACCATCACGTTTCCGACTTTGATAAAGGTCGGACTGTAGCCAATCGCGATTTCGGTTCATCGTATCGCGACACTGCTGCTCGCGTTGGTCGAGATCCAATGACTGTTAGCAGAATATGGAATTGGTGGATTCAGAAGGTTAATACGGAACGGCATGCTGGATCCCAAAGACCTCGTATCACTAGCAGTCGAGATGACAGGCGTCTTATCCGCATGGCTGTAACGGATCGTGCAGCCACGTCTCGATCCCTGAGTCAACAGATGGGGGCGTTTGCAAGACGACAATCATCTGCACGAACAGTTCGACGACGTTTGCAGCAGCATGGACTATCAGCTCGGAGACCATGGCTGCGGTTACCCTTGACGCTACATCACAGACAGGAGCGGTGTACTCAACGACGAACCTGGGTGCACGAATGGCAAAACGTCATTTTTTCGGATGAATCCAAGTTCTGTTTACAGCTTCATGATGGTCGCATCCGTATTTGGGGATATAACGGTGAACGCACATTGGAAGCGTGTATTCGTCATCGCCATACTGGCGTATCACCCGGCGTGATGGTATGGGTGCAATTGGTTACACGTCTCGGTCACCTCTTGTTCGCATTGACGGCAATTTGAACAGTGGACGTTACATTTCAGATGTGTTACGACCCGTGGCTCTACCCTTCATCCGATCCCTGCGAAACTCTACATTTCAGCAGGATAATACACGACCGCATGTTGCAGTTCCTGTACGGGCCTTTCTGGATACAGAAAAGGTTCGACTGCTGCCCTGGCCAGCACATTCTCCAGATCTTTCACCGATTGAAAACATCTGGTCAATGGTAGCCAAGTAACTGTCTCGTCACAATACGCCAGTCACTACTCCTGATGAACTGTGGTCTCGGGTTGAAGCTACATGGGCAGCTGCATCTGTACACGCCATCCAAGCTCTGTTTGACTCAATGCCCAGGCGTATAAAGGCCGTTATTACGGCCAGAGGTGGTTGTTCTGGGTACTGATTTCTCAGGATCTATGCACCTACATTGCATGAAAATGTAATCACATGTTAGTTCTAGTATAATATATTTGTCCAATGAATACCCGTTTATCATCTGCATTTCTTCTTGGTGTAGCAATTTTAATGGCCAGTAGTGTAAAATAAGTTGGCAAATAACAGAAAATGTAGTCCGTCCACCGTTCGCTGCTTTTCTCCAAAAAGTGAAAAGTTGTTGAATGCTACAGTGGTTGTTTGCATAAAAAATTTCTCTTATTGGTTCTAATTTTTTTAAACTCTGCTCAAAAATCACATTTTAATCGAGGATCATGCCACTATTTGGCCATTACGAATAGTCAGCGCTAAAGGGTGAAAACTGAGACTGAAGAACTCTATTTCTCTTGTTAATTTGTCCGTTTTCAGATAAAGGCATATTAAGTAGACATAGGTAGCAGATCAGCTACTTTCTGTTTTTCTCGTAAACTATGAATTAATTATGAACTTTTCAGTTTTCTCCCCATATGACGTCACAAGTTTGATGTGAATTCCCCCGTTTTAAAATCTCTTAGAACAAATGAAGCATTGTACTTCACTGAAAACGCACTTCTCATAATACTTCCAGACTGAGGATGGTGCCATTTTGTAATACAACTGTGTCCGATAACGACAGATGGAGGAAATATTACACATTGCATATACGTGTGTACCATCAGTAGGCCATGCCACATGGTAACAGGCATATTACTGTCTCAGCAACGCTGTTCCAATTCTTACGCCATGTGTTTATTGCTCGTTTCTGTCAGCATTGTTATTATCGCTTATCCCCATTTTCCATTGTAGCGCAATATTTCAAAGCAATGGAAACTTTACGAATAAAAATTGTTTTAGAAAAGGCTTATTTAAAAACCAAAACTTTTTGCACTGCTGCTATGTATAATTGATATTTCGTTTTCTTACCTGTTATTAGTAAAAAACAAAAACAAAAAAACACCTGTTAAAACCGAGGCCAAACAAATACAGAAAAATACCAGTTATTCATAACAAAATACCGGTATCGGATTTAACGAGTTGGTTTTTCACATCCTTACCGTGCCCTATGAAGCTGTGTTGGAACATCCTGCCCCAGAGAATTGGTGCTGCCAGATGATGTTAAAGATCAGATGGAGAGGCGGAGTTAAAAGTGAGAAGCTACTGAAAGAATACAAGAAATTAGATCACTCTGGAAGCACATTCAGACAAGAAGAAAAATGCCTATATGATACACTTTAAGATAGAACTGCATCAGTGAAGCGATAACTCAAGGAGATGCTGAGGGAAGGAATCGTTAGGGATGAACAAGAATACCATGTGTGTAACAGATTTTGATTGATGTGAAATGTGCTACATAGGCAGGAATGACGAGAAAGATAGATAGAAGAGTGAACTGTACACTGCTGCAAATCAACTTCAGAGTTGACCACTAAAGAGTAGAGATAGATACGAGGCGTATTCCGAAAGTAAGGTCCGATCGGTCGTGAAATGGAAACCACAGTGACAATCCGGTAAATCTTTTAATAGGTGTGTTCGACGGTGTTTCTAGTGTGCCTGTTGATTGCGGTACGTGTGTCTTTTCTGTTATGAGCGCACAGTGTCTCCCGCGAAGTTTGAGTGTTCATGAGAGATTTCGCCTGATTTGATGTAGCCCATACAACATAACAGTCATGCATTTCCTTCTTCTCAGCCGCACTTTCATCATCATCATGCGTAACATTGGCTAGATTGGATTGTGTAAAAATTAGACAGTGTAAAAATTGGACTATGTAAAAATTGGGACCTCGTACGGGCGCTGAAGACCGCGCTGCTGAGCACTCAACACACCGAACATCATCATCATCATCATCATCATCATCATCATCATCGGCCGCACTCTGCAGGGGCAATGAGGACGCCCCTGCATCGCATCGTTTCCGATGGGAAGTGTTTAATCGCCCTCCATACAGCCCGAACTTCTCTCTCTCTGATTTTCATCTCTGCTGACATGAACCGCTGGCTATGGAGTCAACGTCTTGGCACAGACAACGAACTGCAGATCAGCGTAGAGAATCGGCGACAAGTGCTGGCGACCACCTTCTATGACGAAGGTACTGGAAAGTTGGTACAACGCTACGACAAATGTCTCAGACGGAGCGGCGACTATGTAGAGATGGTTCAAATGGCTCGAAGCACTATGGGGCTTAACATCTGAGGTCATCAGTCCCCTATACTTAGAACTACGTAAACCTAACTAACCTATGGACATCACACACATCCATGCCTGAGGCAGGATTCGAACCTGCGACCGTAGCAGCAGCTCGGTTCCGGACTGAAGCGCCTAGAACAGCTCGGCCACATCGGCCGGTGACTATGTAGAGAGGTCGTTGGAAAGTGTGGCTAACTATTGCAAAGTAAACACTTTTGATTTTTACTGTGGTTTCCATTTCGTGACCGATCGGACGTTACTTTCGAAATACGCCATGTAGATAGACAGATTGACAGACAGATAGATAGAGGGAGAGGAAGAGAAGTATCCAAACATCAGATCACTGAGTCTTAAGCATAATGGAGCAACATAACGCTCCATTTGACTTTTGTGGAGACAGAAGCAAAATAAGACACGCTTGGTATCACCAGAGGTACTAAAGACGGTGAGCAGCTCTTGGTTCAAATGGCTCTGAGCACTATGGGACTCAACTTCTGAGGTCATCAGTCCCCTATAACTTAGAACAACTTAAACCTAACTAACCTAAGGACATCACACACATCCATGTCCCAGGCAGGATTCGAACTTGCGACCGTAGCGGTCGCGCGGTTCCAGACTGTAGCGCCTAGAACCACTCGGCCACCCCGGCTGGCTGAGCGGTTTTTGTCTTTAATATTTTTCACAGTGACCATTTGCTTCACTGTTTAGTAGTAATGACGTATTTCGCGTTTCCGGTTAATATCATGGAGCCTTAACATTCTAATCTAACTTTTTTATATACATTGAAGCTCTATCCCTCAAGACTGAAAATGCTCCTATCGAAGCACAAAGACTCTGAAAATTGAGTTACCAGCTGCCTCATTCTACCGTCCTCAGTACCTTCATAAATTTTCCCTAAAATTTTAATGGACCTTGCCGTTGGTGGGGAGGCTTGCGTGCCTCAGCGATACAGATGGCCGTACCGTAGGTGCAACCACAACGGAGGGGTATCTGTTGAGAGGCCAGACAAACGTGTGGTTCCTGAAGAGGGGCAGCAGCCTTTTTTGTAGTTGCAGGGGCAACAGTCTGGATGATTGACTGATCTGGCCTTGCAACATTAACCAAAACAGCCTTGCTGTGCTGGTACTGCGAACGGCTGAAAGCAAGGGGAAACTACAGCCGTAATTTTTCCCGAGGACATGCAGCTTTACTGTATGATTAAATGATGATGGCATCCTCTTGGGTAAAATATTCCGGAGGTAAAATAGTCCCCCATTCGGATCTCCGGGCGGGGACTACTCAGGAGGATGTCGTTATCAGGAGAAAGAAAACTGGCATTCTACGGATCGGAGCGTGGAATGTCAGATCCCTTAATCGGGCAGGTAGGTTAGAAAATTTAAAAAGGGAAATGGATAGGTTAAAGTTAGATATAGTGGGAATTAGTGAGGTTCGGTGGCAGGAGGAACAAGACTTCTGGTCAGGTGACTACAGGGTTATAAACACAAAATCAAATAGGGGTAATGCAGGAGTAGGTTTAATAATGAATAGGAAAATAGGAATGCGGGTAAGCTACTACAAACAGCATAGTGAACGCATTATTGTGGCCAAGATAGATACGAAGCCCACACCTACTACAGTAGTACAAGTTTATATGCCAACTAGCTCTGCAGATGATGAAGAAATTGAAGAAATGTATGATGAAATAAAAGAAATTATTCAGATAGTGAAGGGAGACGAAAATTTAATAGTAATGGGTGACTGGAATTCTTCAGTAGGAAAAGGGAGAGAAGGAAACATAGTAGGTGAATATGGATTGGGGCTAAGAAATGAAAGAGGAAGCCGCCTAGTAGAATTTTGCACAGAGCACAACTTAATCATAGCTAACACTTGGTTTAAGAATCATGAAAGAAGGTTGTATACGTGGAAGAACCCTGGAGATACTAAAAGGTATCAGATAGATTATATAATGGTAAGACAGAGATTTAGGAACCAGGTTTTAAGTTGTAAGACATTTCCAGGGGCAGATGTGGACTCTGACCACAATCTATTGGTTATGACCTGTAGATTAAAACTGAAGAAACTGCAAAAATATGAGAAATTAAGGAGATGGGACCTGGATAAACTGAAAGAACCAGAGGTTGTACAGAGTTTCAGAGAGAGCATAAGGGAACAATTGACAGGAATAGGGGAAAGAAATACAGTAGAAGAAGAATGGGTAGCTCTGAGGGATGTAGTAGTGAAGGCAGCAGAGGATAAAGTAGGTACAAAGACGAGGGCTGCTAGAAATCCTTGGGTAACAGAAGAAATATTCAATTTAATTGATGAAAGGAGAAAATATAAAAATGCAGTAAATGAAGCAGGCAAAAAGGAATACAAACGTCTCAAAAATGAGATCGACAGGAAGTGCAAAATGGCTAAACAGGAATGGCTAGAGGACAAATGTAAGGATGTAGAAGCTTATCTCACTAGGGGTAAGATAGATACTGCCTACAGGAAAATTAAAGAGACCTTTGGAGAGAAGAGAACCACGTGTATGAATATCAAGAGCTCAGATGGCAGCCCAGTTCTAAGCAAAGAAGGGAAGGCAGAAAGGTGGAAGGAGTATATAGAAGGCTTATACAAGGGCGATGTACTTGAGGACAATATTATGGAAATAGAAGAGGATGTAGATGAAGACGAAATGGGAGATACGATACTGCGTGAAGAGTTTGACAGAGCACTGAAAGACCTGAGTCGAAACAAGGCCCCCGGAGTAGACAACATTCCATTAGAACTACTGACTGCCTTGGGAGAGCCAGTCATGACAAAACTCTACCAGCTGGTGAGCAAGATGTATGAGACAGGCGAAATACCCTCAGACTTCAAGAAGAATATAATAATTCCAATCCCAAAGAAAGCAGGTGCTGACAGATGTGAAAATTACCGAACTATCAGTTTAATAAGCCACGGCTGCAAAATACTAACGCGAATTCTTTACAGACGAATGGAAAAACTGGTAGATGCAGACCTCGGGGAGGATTAGTTTGGATTCCGTCAAAATGTTGGAACACGTGAGGCAATACTGACCTTACGACTTATCTTAGAAGAAAGATTAAGAAAAGGCAAACCTACGTTTCTAGCATTTGTAGACTTAGAGAAAGCTTTTGACAATGTTGACTGGAATACTCTTTTTCAAATTCTAAAGGTGGCAGGGGTAAAATACAGGGAGCGAAAGGCTATTTATAATTTGTACAGAAACCAGATGGCAGTAATAAGAGTCGAGGGGCATAAAAGGGAAGCAGTGGTTGGGAAAGGAGTGAGACAGGGTTGTAGCCTCTCCCCGATGTTATTCAATCTGTATATTGAGCAAGCAGTAAAGGAAACAAAAGAAAAATTTGGAGTAGGTATTAAAATTCATGGAGACGAAGTAAAAACTTTGAGGTTCGCCGATGACATTGTAATTCTGTCAGAGACGGCAAAGGACTTGGAAGAGCAGTTGAACGGAATGGACAGTGTCTTGAAAGGAGGATATAAGATGAACATTAACAAAAGCAAAACGAGGATAATGGAATGTAGTCAAATTAAATCGGGTGATGCTGAGGGAATTAGATTAGGAAATAAGACACTTGAAGTAGTAAAGGAGTTTTGCTATTTAGGAAGTAAAATAACTGATGATGGTCGAAGTAGAGAGGATATAAAATGTAGACTGGCAATGGCAAGGAAAGCGTTTCTGAAGAAGAGAAATTTGTTAACATCGAATATAGATTTATGTATCAAGAAGTCGTTTCTGAAACTATTTGTTTGGAGTGTAGCCATGTATGGAAGTGAAACATGGACGATAACTAGTTTGGACAAGAAGAGAATAGAAGCTTTCGAAATGTGGTGCTACAGAAGAATACTGAAGATAAGGTGGATAGATCACGTAACTAATGAGGAGGTATTGAATAGGATTGGGGAGAAGAGAAGTTTGTGGCACAACTTGACTAGAAGAAGGGATCGGTTGGTAGGACATGTTTTGAGGCATCAAGGGATCACAAATTTAGCATTGGAGGGCAGCGTGGAGGGTAAAAATCGTAGAGGGAGACCGAGAGATGAGTACACTAAGCAGATTCAGAAGGATGTAGGTTGCAGTAGGTACTGGGAGATGAAGCAGCTTGCACAGGATAGAGTAGCATGGAGAGCTGCATCAAACCAGTCTCAGGACTGAAGACAACAACAACAACAACATGTTCGCGCTCTTTTCAACATGTAACTCACCTCTCACTTGCACAAGCTCCCCTAAATGTAACTTGCTCACACCTACTACTCAATCGCTAAAGATATCAATAAAATTTTTAACACTTTATGAGATCTAGATCTTAGGAATGTATTCTAAAACTTTCAGCCATTTGCTATGCGTAACCGGCTTGCAATCCATGACTCGGTTTTGATGCCCAAAAACCATTTTTTACGAGTTTTATCAGGAACAGTCCATGAACTAAATAGTGCCCCCATAAGCCCCTTAAGGCGCACCATAGACCAAATCCAATGTAGAAAGAACAACAGATTTATTCCATTTGCTTGAGCTAAAGGAAATGTGCAATATTCAAATTTTGGCCTTGCACTGTAGGATAGTTACAGTAATACAATCCTTCTGTTGGGTGTACAAATTATCTTAAGCACAAAGGCAATCCAAAAAAACTTTACCCTACCTTTCAGTCACCAACAGGTATGACCCGAGGTATGACCCCGTTTCAATGCGTGGCGTTTTGGGACATAGATAGCGCATGCTGTCACTTTTACCGATGAAGTGAACTGCATTGTATCTGATCGTACTCAGAATGTTGGGGTTGCCTCATCTTACAAGAAAATAATCATGTTTGTTAGTAATCTGAGCTAAGTGTAGAGAAAACTCAGGATGATAAGCTAACATAAAAGATTGCCAACTGACTAGTTAAGTTACACTGCCAGCCGTTGTGGCCAAGCGGTTCTAGGCGCGACTGCTACGGTCCCAGGTTCTAATCCTGCCTCGGGCATCGATGTGTGTTATGTCCTTAGGTTAGTTAGGTTTAAGTAATTCTGAGTTCTAGGGGACTATGACCTCAGATGTTACGTCCCATAGTGCTCAGCGCCATTTGAACCATAAGTTACACTGTATATAATCAGCTGAAACAGATAACTGGGTTCCTTGCCATTAACGAGAATACGTTTCATATATTAATACACGAGCTGATTATAGTACAGACTGCTACTGAATGTGTTCATATTTATAACATGGACCTACACTGAAAATATTAAATCCGTAATTCATAAAATCATTTGAATTCAGTGAGTTGCAACTTACACTAGAATTTGAGGTTACAAAAGCTTATATTATAGATGTAAAGGAAAATCATAAGACACTGGTAGCCGAAATTTTCAGGTTGCTAATTTTAAGATATTCATGATTGAACACTTTTATCTCTACAGTACCTTGCGGCTGGACGAGTTTTTCTCTTTCTATGTGAGATCTATCTTTCATTCTGTCACTCATATCGAGTAAAAGAAAATCAATCAAATGCACAAATGGTAAATCCTATTCTCTGCAATGAACAACAATCAATATGTCTGTAGCGTCAAGCAGGTTGTTAGCATTGCTGAAATGCCAAAACACAAAAAAAAGACTTCCAAGTATTTACCACTATTTTCTGTGCTATTCTTGAGCGTTGGGCTCTCTAGTTCTTAATCAGCACAAATCGAAAGACTTTCGGATAATAGTGTTTTACGTAGGACCACTGCCAACGTTACATATTTCACAGTAGAAATTTGGTGTGTAGCATTGTAGCAGGTATTGCGTAGTTTACTTCTGAGAGCTGTCAAAGAGCTTGTAACAATTATCATGGGCGTGCGCAAATGAAAGGGGGGAGGAGGGCAAGATGGGGCACTAGTCGCCCACTCCCCCTCTCACTTGGAATATGAAGTCCAGAGTTTTTATTCACTACAGAATTCTCATACATTTCTAGAAATTATTTCCGCTGATGCCACCAAACTTCTCCTTCACAGTGGTTTACTACTATGGCTTTAGCAGTTGCTGTATAACTTACGTTTGTGTAGTTGTCAAAATGTTGATTTAAATCAAAAATGGCAAATTAAGAGGCTTTCCCGACCTCTCTCCCCCTTGGAAAATTTCTGTGGACGCCCATGATGGCTGGTACCAATTTTGAAAACGAGCATGTCAATAAGCAACTTCCATGAAATATTTCAAGTTTCCTTACTTCCAGGTGTCACTTCTACTTTTTTACTGTTGCTCGGTGCGAAAGACAAAGTATAAGTATATGTGTTATATCAACACCAAGCAAGGGAAGTGTAAATTGCTACCTTCGCATCGCTCTTAGCCCTGTGGCAGTTGAATGCTGTCTGAATTTGCTTTCTCTACTCCCCACATCCCCCAAGTTCTACAAACAGTAATAGCCATCATCGTATTTCTTGGAATGATACATTGATTTCATACAATGACAAGCCACAGTGACTGAGAAAATTTGACCACGTCAAATGCACATTGATTGTTCAGGGCATCTAAAAATTTGTGTGGTTGCTACAAGTGTTTGTATACGCCATAATAATGAACATGGAAGATTATGAGTCTTTATCACAAAATCATCTGAAGGAGAAGATCCAAGAAAAACGAGAAGCATTCACCTCTTGTTAAAATCACAAGTAGAATCGTGTGTAAAATATCAGTACATATATACTACTACGAAAGGCACTAAAGAATTTTATGTAATATATAGGGGGCAGGAAGAGATGCACAACGAGATGGGGGCTGGAGATGAATAGAGAGAGGTTGGAGGAGGAGATGGACAGAGGGAGGGGGCAGGAGGATATAAACAGAGAGAGAGAGGGTGGAAGAAGATATGGACAAAGCGGGAGAGAGAGAAGGAGGCGATGGACAGAGAGAGAATAGGAAGGAGGAGTAGATGGACACAAAGAGGAAGAAGAGGAGGTAGGTAGTGAGGGAGGAGGAGTAGATAGACAGTGAGGGGGATAGGAGGAGATTCTCGAGAGAAGGAAGGAAGGAGGTGATGGACAGAAGGAGGTGCAGGGGGATTTGGACAGAGGAACAGGGGAGGAAAATATGGTCGGAAAGAGGAGACGGTGGAGACGAAAAAAGAGTGGGAGAAGGAGATGATGGAGAGAGGGAGGAGGTGATCGACAGAGAGATGGGATGAGGGGAATAGAAACAGAAAGAGGTGGAAGATGAGATGGACAGGGATAGAGTGGGGAGGAGGAGATGTAAAGAGCGAATTTGCATGAGAATGAAACAGACGAAGAGTGGGGGGCAGAGAAGATGAACAGAGAGAAAAGCGAGAAGGGAATGGACAAACAGGGCAGGAAGAGCAGATGTATGGAGAGATGGGGGAGGAGATGGTCAGAGAGAGTGGGAGGAGGAGACAGATAGCGACAGGGGTGGTGTGGGAAATGAAGGAGGCAGGTGGAATATATAGTTGTGCAGAGGGCAAGGGGGAAAGGACGAAGGCAAGGAGGAGTCAGACAGAGAGAATGGGAAGAGTATATGGACAGATGGATGGGGGCAGCAAAATATGGTCGGAAAGGGGAGGCAGAGAATATGAACAAAGAGAGGGGGGAGAGATTTGTGCAATATATGTGTCAAACGCGTACATGAACGAATCTATAGGGAAAAGGGTAGAAAATAAATAAAAATAAATTATTGGAAAACTGGGTTCTCTCTCTCTCCAATATAAACGTATCCCTTGGGAAAACCAAAGCACCCTATCCCATCCTTCCCCTCCCACCCCCTTCCACTTCTTCCTCCCAATCTTCCTTTCTGAAAAGGTAGTATAGAGCAGTGCCTGTACAGTTAATCAGCGAATGCATGTAACACATCACTAGAATATCTTAATGGCAGGTATGTTGATTTTGCTACAGTCAGTTAGACACCTGGAATGAAACCAAAGTATCTTTTGTATCACTATTTTCCACTGTGTGTGTGTGTGTGTGTGTGTGTGTGTGAGTGTGTGTGTATGCGTGAGTGTGTGTGTGTGTGTGAGAGAGAGAGAGAGAGAGAGAGAGAGAGAGAGAGAGAGAGAGAGAGAGAGGCTGAAGCTCAGTGCAGAATATACACTTAACATTTTTCCCTTTTTTTTGATAGGTCATGACCTTAAAGTCATCTCCACTGCCACCGTTGCTTTACTATGCTATCGCGGCAGGCCGGTAAAATATGCGCTACCCAGCCAGACACTACACCATGAGCGAGAGCTATTCAGCAACAGAGGAATAACAGTCGAGTAAATCGAAGTAACTGGAAGTTACAGTAAGAAATTCTTTTTGCAATTTTGTGTGTGTGTGTGTGTGTGTGTGTGTGTGTGTGTGTGTTTTAAGGTCCTGTAGGTAGCCTTGTTTGTACACTTATGAATTTTTCTTTTGCGATGATAATATGTCTTTTATCGCCGTGTTCTCGCTACGACCAAATATGGTTGAGAACGTACCTGTCGATGCTTCACAGTTACAATGACTAAAGATTTTTATGGGTATTGATTTGGATGGGGAGCATAAACTGGATTACATATTGGTTATCCAATATGCTTCTATACCACTTCTATGTGAGGTATATTGAACGATACACTGTTTAATACTAAGCTTTTCGACTAGACAGGTCCGCAGCTCGTGATCTACTGCCTAGCGTTGCTACCTCTGGATCACGGGGTCCCGGTTTCGATTCCCGACCTTGTTCGGGATTTTCCCTGCGTGGGGACTGGGTGTTTGTGTTGTCCTCATCATTTCATCATCATCCTAATCATTCGTGACTGTGGCTCGATTGGACTGTGTAAAAACAATTGGACTGTGTACAAAATTGGAACTATGTACAGGCGCTGAGGATCGCGCAGTTGAGCGCCCCACAAACCAAACATCACCACCACCACCACCACCATCATCATCATCATCATCATCATCATCATCATCATCATTGTCGACTTGACAGGAGAACTGGAGTAATGTAGTTGACACTGCCAAAGTTGTACTGGATAATGACTTATCGACTCTCTCGGCCAGCAGCTATTTCTCTACCCTATTTGATAACGTTAATGATGAGATAACCAGACATGTAGAACATAATGGCTATTACCCTTTATGTAATGTGCATTTTAAAATAGGATTTTTCTCTATTGTGTACATAATTTCTATAGAAGTAAAGCTCCCATCTATTTTGTTACGGTAGTTTGGAAAGTTGGATTTTCAAAACTTCTTGAGGTTTGGACACACTCTCGATGGAGAGCAAATATTGCTGTACTGAAATTTTGCCATTACAAAAGATTTGGAGATTCAGGCCCACTAGTGTAATATCTGGAGGCTGCTCTGTGTGATTACATTTGCCTATCTCGTTGGTGGAATGATAAGAAAAATCGTTTCTTAGGAAGAAGGAGGAAAGACTAGGACTGCAAGTTAGGGTTGGGAAACGATCGAGAAGGAAATAGACTGTGTCTTTTTCAAAGCAACTATCCTAGGACAATTCTTAGAGTTTAAGGAACATGGGCCTGGAGAGCCTTCAGCGAAGATCCTGTGGTTAAATATTCACTAGTATGTTTCAGATCTGCCAACGGGAGGGTGGTCTTTACTTTACTACTTGCTGACATAATGTCGACATCGTGCAGAAACAAACACTTGCACTGTATTCAGAACTCATATGAGTTTGTAGCCCCCGCAGGATATATTTACATTAAATTTTGGTTCTTGAATACTGAATTCTTTAGATTGCTGTCGTATTCGTATGGCACCAGAGTCCTGATTTTTACAGCATTGGTTGGTGGCTTTACTCCCAAAGTACAAGTTTCACAAGATTCACAAGTTTCACAATGACAAAGTTTCTAAACGTTTGTCTAAGTGACACATACCTATCAAACACCTACTCTCAGTTCTCCACATAACTCATAAAAATGGCGAGAAAGGTCTATTGGAATCAGAAACAGTTTACATCAAACACTAACTTTATCATATTTTAAATTCATAGAAAATGTCCCTACAATGTCCAAAGTTCATCCATCCACAATACATTAGCATTCACACGATATCATAACTTCACTTGAGTTAATCATTGCTTTGCAGATTCAGCCTGTTCACCATAAAAGTATTATGTGCGTACTCCTTTTCACACAAAAATAACGTGAATTGATAAATATTTCTTTCAGCGCCTACTTTCCACACAAGGATGCGCGTTTGTGCACGTCTTGTTATCCTGCTATTCGCTTTGCAGGTGGCCCACATCAGACACCCACACGCCACATCGGCAGATGCCAGAAAGCATCTGCAGGGTGCCCCAGGAGAAATCATCAATATTCAGGGATACGGAAGGAAACGATCATTCGAAGCATATAAGCCCAGTAAACATAGGCTGTAAAACGCGTATATTAAGAGCTATGAGCATTTCTTAGTCTGCGACACTGTGAAACAAATCTCTTCTACTGCAAGCTCTTTGCTATCCATGCAGTAAACATAGTCTCTAAAGTGCAAATCTTAAAAGCTATGGTCACTTCTTAACCTTCACTGCACTGAAACACATCTCTTCTACGCTGGCTAGTCGGATGTGGCATATTAATTGGAAGGGGTGGCCGGATGCCCTTCCTGTCGCCACCTGTGTACCCCCCCCCCCCCCCCGGAAGGAATTAGTGTACCCCAATTGTCTGCGTCTAGGGTAATCCACGGAATAGTGCGAATGTGTGCAGATGCCTGCGAGCCATGTAACTGAGGTGGAACGTGGGGACCACCCCGGTATTCACATAGCGGGATGTGGAAAACCACCTAAAACCACATCCAGAGTGGCTGGCGCACCGGCCCTTGTCATTAATCCGCCGCGGTGATTCGATCCGGGGTCGGTGCGCCTACCCGAGTCCAGGAAGCAGCGCGTTAGCGCTCTCGGCAACGCTGGCCGGTATCTGATATCTGCACCATTACAAGTTAACTATCAAGATTGGTAGCGCTGGTATATGTGCACTTAGCCTCGTGAGGCGAACCGAACTGACGAGCTACTCGACCGATAAATGGGGGTTCCAAGGTCAAGGAACCCGACAACGACCGGTTGAGTGGTGTGGTGACCACATGACTCTCTATACCGCATCCAATGACACTATTGTCAGAGGTTGACATGGCGGTCAGTCGGGACCGACTGGCCCGTCTATGGCCAGAACGCGGAACTTTACCTTTTTGAACGGCAATACTTGTGAAATTTAAAACGAAGAACGTGGGTCGTATGCAATGCAGGCACCCAACGTTTTCCACTATAAATTTTACAAATACTGTCATACCTATTAAAATTTTACAAGCAAAAATTTTCAGGGCTGCCTGTATGGGGTTAGGATAAATCATTTTATAGTTTTTAGTCATTAAAAATTTATTTTTAGTTAAATAATTATATTCTGCTTTTTAGTCCTGCATTTTAAACCTTTTTAATGAAATTATATTTTTTATTTAAATTACTAGTTTTACAGCGTGGTCAGGAATAGTGTGAGAAGCTTGTAGATCTAAGAGTGTTGCAGAGGAGGTTGTGCTGAGAAATAACTGTTTACAAAAAATTAGATACGTTGCGCCCTTTCCGAGTTATTTAGCATTGAAGTTAGCCAAGCACGTCGCCCGCGCGCAAAATCGAGCACTTGCACTAAGATGCCATAATGCACAGCCATTTGTGACATTTTTAGTTTCCACTTCTTCAAATGCTCATTACTAGTTTAAACGGCCTTTTTCGGAAGTGATAATTTTAAGTTAGGAAACCAAACGAAGAACGCGTTTGGCGACACTTCCTCTGTGAAGCTGCTTAAAATTGCGCACGCAATGACCTGATTGGTTAACTTCAATGTTAATTAAATCGGAAACGCCGCAGCGTTTTTTTCTTAACAATTCTTTCTCAGCACTACCTACCCTGCAACATCCTTACAAGCTTTTAACACATAGTTCCGCCCGAGTATACATATGTCACATATATTGCTCACATCTCGTCCTCCCCCTCAGTCCTCCACCTCAATCCTCCACCTCATAACCCCCCTCCCCCTCCCCCCCTACCCCCCCCCCCCCCCCCCCCCCCGCCCGTGTCACTCACTGCCAATGCGTGCCCTTCCACTCGCACACTCGCATACAGCCTAGCACAGATTCTGGTACTACCTGCACAACATGCTGCTGCAGGAGTGCAGTTGAGACGTGAGGCATTAAAGAACCTTTTTTAGCCCCATCCTCACCTGCACCGAACAGACCGACAAGAAAGAAGGTCAATATTGCATTGTCATCTAATTCTGAGCTGCTTTTAAGTTTCAAGTCTCTAGCTCATCAAGAGGTTAGTTTAATGTTAAATGCAGACTTTGTACCGAACAGATAGGCAGACAGACAAGAAAGTGACCTAATAAAGACGCGATGATAAAAAGGGGTTTCTCATTGTGGCGAGATCATTTCACAAAATTTCAGTCACCAAATTTGGCCTCTGAATGCTAAAATATTTTGTTGACTCCCATGTATACAGGGAAAAAAGATCATCGTAATAGAATAACAGAAATCGGAACTCACACAGAAAGATTTAGGTGTTCGTCTTTCCCACTTGCTATTCGATAGCAGAACAGAAGGGTAACAGTCAGCAAGTGGATCGATGAACCCTCTGTCCCACACTTTAAGTGTGAATTTCAGAGCAGTCACTTATTCGTAAGGAACAGTTCTGATGCCCTCGTTTTATATCTCGTCTATGGATCATAAGAATATGACGAGAGAGATTAAGGCACATAGGCATATAGACTCGCTCCATACAGGAATGTAATAGGACAAAAAATCGCTAATATTGGTAAGAAGTTTCATGCGCCATGCACAGTACCTCGGCTTTCGGATACGCATATTGCTGTAAATGTATATGAATTCTATATTTTGCATAAAAATTGATGCAGACCGCTAATTAAAAGTATTGCATAATTTTTGTATTTCCTATTACGTAAGGTCTTGAATCTGAATACACAAAAAATATATTATCTTACGTTTCTCTTATTTAATAAGAAGAAACCTTCAATTTATTACCATTCATTATCAGAGCTCCATATCTAATAGTCATATTGAGAAACAAATTGAGCAAGTAATGTTTGAACCTAATCAAGGAAAACGAACGAAAAGTATGAGAATTATAGCATTCATAGAGAGGTGTCTTTTTTAGAGGAAGAGGATATTATTACTGTTACCGTGTACACTTCTACAGCTTCGTGCAAACCATCAAAGTGTGAGTTATTATTGTGCGTAAACTTTGAATTCATTATGTGCTCCAATTCCTACCAGCTGTCACCCTCACACTCTAGAAGAATTTTCCGGTCCCTCACGCCCAGCAACTCATTTTTGTTGTCGGAAAGGTGTTACGCATTCATAACAAAGTTGTATTTTATTATTGTTTAGCTGAACTAGATTAGAGCTAGCCTGATCTTCATACGGTCGCCGCATGTCTGTCAGTCAGTTTAGGAAGGAAGTGTGACTCATCACAGGCGTGACTCTCAAGGGACGCATCATGAATTCCAAACGCGACGAACATGCACTCAGCTCTGATAAGTGTTTGTCCTAGGTAGCGAGCGAACTGCAGTGACTCACGCTGCGTGAGAGCGTCTGGAGTTGATGTGTTACTCGACAGGCCCGTGACTAATGAGGTGAATCTCCTTCCCAAGCCGCATTACATATTCACGGCCGTCGACAAGATATTCTTGTTGCGCAGACGTTTATTACGGGTCGCATTAACACGCTGTCGGGGGTGGTCGGCACTTGGATGGGTAACCATCCAGGCCGCCATGCGCTGTTGCCACTTTTAGAGGTGCACTCAGCCTCGCGATGCCAATTGAGGAGCTACTCGACCGAATAGTAGCGGCTTCGGTCAAGAACACCATCATAACGACTGGGAGAGCGGTGTGCTGACCCCACGCCCCTCCTATCCGCATCCTCCACTAAGGATGACACGGCGGTCGGATGGTCCCGGTAGGCCACTCGTGGCCTGACGACGGAGTGCTTTTAGTTAACATGAATCACGCTCGAAACTAGCCCAGTAATATTACTAAAATGCAACTTTGATATAAATGCATAAATTCTTCCTTACAACCTTGTACACTTGTTGGGAAAAATATTACGAATCCTTTCCTCAACCCACCCTTACACACAAGCATTTATAATACTTTGAGCCGTGATGATTTGAAAGCGGCAGTTAGCGCAACTGCCACTTATGCAATATTTGCAATGTGCGAAAACAATGCAATTATAAAAACTGCGAGAACATGGCAAGTCGAACCACATGATGAAGTGTGCACACTTAAGGCTTTGCCCCAGAGGACAGCAGGACTTTTGAACTGTTTATGATGCTTGCGTTTTCACCCCGTGGAGAAGGTTGATTGATTTGGGGGAAGGGACCAAACAGCGAGGTCATCGGTCCCACCATATTAGGGAAGGAAGTCGGCCGTTTCCTTTCAAAGGACCCATCCCGGCATTTGCCTGAAGCGATTTAGGGAAATCACGGAAAACCTAAATCAGGATGGCCGGACGCAGGTTTGAACCGTAACCCTTCCGAATGCGAGTCCAGTGTGTTTACCACTGCGCCACCTCGCTCGGTAGTGGGGAAGGGTAAGAAGTCCTATCTCTACAGGGTAATTCTTATTAACGTTTAGAAACCCCCGAAGCAACGTAGGTGATGTTAGGAAAATAAATTTAATATACGACACATTGGGTCGCAAATGTCGGGAAATAACCTAGAAACGGATCAGAAATGTTGAACACGTGACTTATTTCACAGCACTTGCAGCGGTTAGGCTTGAGAGTGAAGTGATGATTGAGCGATGCACTACTTGCTTTCGAGCAAACAGTGCATATTTCGAACACCTTTTGTATATGCTATCTGTTATAAACGTAAAAGTTACAAAATTATTGTCCTCGCTCTAACCAAGTAAAAGCTGTTCTTGTTTTGTGTTTCTTTTCTTTTGTCCCTTATATCACGTTTACAGACATTATTCAGTGAAGAAAACGTAGTCATTTACTGGTAACGGTGCAATTCGGAACCTTATACTCATTTACGGTAGGCTTCTTTTTTGTACTGTACTTTGCACTAAACCAGCGGAGACCGTAATACCGGTAAATAAAATACCTCAATGTAAACACATAATTGCTCATCGCGATGAAAACCAAAAAACAAAAAAATTCCTATCAGACACAAGACTCGAACCCTGAGTCCCACACGTTGAAGTCGAGCACTTGGGTCCAGAGCCTCACCGACGTGGATACTTGGGTTGGGATGATAAGATGCGATACACCGAAAAGCTCAACCGCTGCATGTGGGCAGGAGGCACGGTATCTAGTGACCTAGTGACGTCGTATGTTCAACACTTGTAATCCACTTTTTAGAAATTCCCCAACATTTGGGACTCCATGTGCCTCCTATGAAATTATTTGCCTCAGTGCCATCCACGTCGCTTCGGAGATTTTTAAGCTTTAACAAGATTCACCATGGTTACTCTTATTTATTTAGTACAAGTGGACATATACAACAAATAATCCTGATATTTGCCTCAAAAATTTTTAATTTCATGTCGTATTTACTTAGCACTAGTGGGTATTGCTAAATGTTAACATTGTCGATGTCATCGATGGAAGTACGGGAAGACAGAAAGTGAGGCAACTTTATCGCAACTTCATCAGGAGACAGAGGGAGGCGGGAGGGAAAACCCGGTAACGAAGCGTGACGTATAGGCCAGCTGCCGAGAAAAAGTTAAGAGGAGGTCTTACAAGAAAATACACAGGTACATACAATGAAGGGCCAAAGAAACTGGTGCACCTGCCTAATGGGCCCCCGCGAGCACGCAGAAGTGCCGCCACACGACGTAGCATGGACTCGAGTAATGTCTGAAGTAGTGCTGGATGGAACTGACACCACGAATCCTGCAGGGCTGTCCATAAATCAGTAAGAGTAAGAAGGGCTGGAGATCGCTTCTGAACAGCACGTTGCAAGGCATCCCAAAAATGCTCAATAATGTTCATGTCTGGGGGGATCTGGTGGGCACCGGAAGTGTTTAAACTCAGAAGAGTGTTCCTGGAGCCACTCTGTAGCAATTCTGGGCGCGTGGGGTATCGCATTTCTGGACACTTTTAGTACACATACTATGACATGAAGAACATTTTATCAAAGATTACTTTACTTATCACTTTCACAATGTGGTAGGTTATTCTTAGTGATCAGATAAATATATCATTCTCAGTACTCTCGCAACAACTTTTTTAAATTTATGTGTACGATGAACACAAATTTTTATCCCACAAAAATTGTAATAAATCAGGCAGTAACACACTTTGAAAAATCTTGTACCACAGGAAGTAGTGTTACAGCATTTACAAAGTCTGTAGCAAATTTCACCTTTTTGCGAGTATATGCAATTTTCCAACGGAAAACGTCCCTTACGCACTGGAAAATGGAAGTTGCGGGTAAGGCAAAAAGAAGATTTTATTAGCAATTATGCCATAAACAAGTACGTTAATGTTCGCAATAAACAGACATTTGGTCTTCTTGGTCTTGATGTGACCCTTTTCTTCTAATCTGGCCCTGATGGCATGCCCTTTTGGCGGCATTTTTCGCTGACATTTCAAAACTAGCACTACGCGCATTATCAATCTTCATCAACTGGTTTTCAGAGAAGCAACGTCGTCAAATCCCAGTTTCATAGGGGTTAAATGAGGTTATTAAAACTTTCATTTTAGTTTTTTGTTGCACCATGCGTGCATGTGCAAATAAATCTGGCTGAGTTAAATACTGAAATGTTGGCTTTGACATTTAAGACTTCTTCAGATGCTTCTCTGACGGTAAGAAATAATAAAACACCTCAAACAATTACACAGTCGTGTAGAAAACGGAACGCGTCACTGCACATTGGTTGAAACAAGATGGTTTTTTACATCATTTGTTGCACGTACCGAACTTTAAAAATTGGAGACAGTATTTCTAACATGCTATAGAACTGTCAAGTGTGTTTGTGGGGGGGAGGGGAGATTGAACATATTTGACTAATTTTATTTACATCCCCTTAAGCTCCGATTTCCAGGTAACAATCATTACGAAACCAAGTGCGAACCTTGACTAGGTCGTACAGAATATTGAGGGCTTATCTGGGGAATTTGTGAGGAGGATAAGTTACTGATGTTTGAGGGCGTAGATAGAGCCTCATCAGGAATGTGAGCAGTAGTATTAAGGATGACGTGGACAGGCTATGAGCAGCAACTGTGCGCACAAACGTCAGTGTTCCCGACGTTCTGTGTGATGTACTTTGGCTTAACAAAGCTGTACACCTGAGGACTAGTAACTCGGGTGGTTTGTGTTCCCTTCGGATGGGGCTCATTTGAGAGCTGTGCCTCTTGGTGCTACTGGGAGTTGGAAATACACAAAGATTCTTAGAACTTAGAAGGAAGAGGAAACATTGCTTACAAGACAGTTTAGTTGAGTAAAGTGATGGAAGTGGAGTGCAATCACATGCGACAAAATTCTTTTAGTTAATAGTGTGGCTGGGGCTCCTTTATTTACGTTAGCCTGTCCATTCAGAAAGAAAATACTAAAAAACAGTAAAATAATTGACTTTACAAATCCTGTAAATAAAAACAAAATGATGAGGATATTTTGTGTCATGAACCAAAACGTCAGAGGTTTGAAAAATAAAGTTAATAAACGTACTGTTTGCTTAAGTAGTGAGGAACTGAATACGCTGTTGATGCAATATGCCTGTCTAAGCACCATTTAAACAGAGGAATAGAAATGCTAAACTTCAAGAATTACAAATTAGCAGTTAGTTATTGCAAAATAAACATGGAGAAAAATAAGTTGCCACGTATGCAAGAAAAGCACGTGCATGTGGATTGTTGCTGACTATTAGCGCACTTACAATTATTATATTTTACAGAATGCATATGTGAGAACATCTGCATGTGAAGAGTGGTAGTGCCTATCGGCACACTTATTAGTATTGTTATTATTATTATTATTTTTAGAGTTCGCCACCAGGAAAGTTTTAGACGTTTCTAGGGTACTGCGGAACACTGTTTAGTCACCTGCCATAGAGATAAATATCGATAATAATTTGTGGTGATTTCAGTATTAATTGTTTGAAGAAGCCGGGGCAAAACCATGATATGAAAATATTACTCAACAATTACAAACTGCCGCGCGGAGTAGCTGCGTGGTCTAGGACGTCTTGTCACGGTTCGCACGGCTCGCCCCGTCGGAGGTTCGTGTCCTCCCTCAGCAGGGGTGTGTGTGTTGTCCTTAGAGTAAGTTAGCTTATGCTGATTAAGTTGCGTGTAGGCCTAGGGACTCCGCAGTTTGGTCCCATAGGAACTTACCTCAAATTTCCAGAATTTCCAATTACAAACTAACGTGTAGCAGTTTTATTCTCCTGTGACAGAACACTATGTGGGTACCAAACGTAGTAGCTAAGTGACTTAATATGGCGTGATTTTACTTGCGTGTGATATGATTCCATACACTGACGTAGTCACTGTGAAGAGCTCAATTCACAACGGCATATCGTGGGAGCGCGGTGTACCGCGCTACTACAAGAAAAGGTTTTCCTGGAAAATACTTGTTAGCTGCTTGTCGGCAGACGGTTTGTCGTACCTCTCTAAACCCTGGCCCGTCCAACTGGACAAAGAAAACTATCTCGAAACCTGACTGTCGTAGAAGGAACGTCCCCGTGGCCAGCAGCATGTGGCAGCCAAATGTGAAAATTTCTCTCACCATGTGTTTCGGGTAGATTTGTTCGGCGGGGGAGAAAACTGGTGCCAAGACGATTTAATACAAGAAACGAGTTTGTAATACCAAACGACAATGACCAATATTAAAAGCATGTTCTTCTGGAACAACCACTGCACTCAGCCGTGAATGTAATGCATTGCTTTCATTTGATATCTATCCAGGTAGACTAAAGCGTGCCACTGCTAGAGTTCTCTTTAAAAATTGTATTGGAACGAATATTAAAGAACAGTTTCACTTTTAACTTCCATTTGAAAAGCTTAGTAAAACTGAATGTGGCTAGGAATGATTGATAGTATATGTCTTTCGAAGTTTGTATTCCAAAACGAACTCTCGACAGAATGCGTCAGTTGCCATTTCACCGACCGTGTATTAAATATCGGAATTCTACCATCCGAAATTGTTGTGATATGTCTAAGATATTCGACTGTGGCATTCTACAGAGTTTTAGGACAAATTTAAAGTTCACGATTTTCAAGGTAGAATGAATAACTGGTTCACTTAATATTTGTCTCGTAGGAAATAGGTCTATTGAGACAGCTCGTGCGTTTATCACTATGAATCTACTTTAGAGTGGCGACAAATTACTACGTGTGCCCTTTGCGTCTAAGATACGTACTCCAGTCACATTAATGTGACCACAGCCTAGTTTGACGTCAACGTGCAATAACCCAATAACCGCACACAGACGGCACGTGGTCGCGCCAGCAGAGATGGATAAATCAAGCATGTCAGGAGAAGGGGAAAGAAGCGAGGCGCTCACAACAGTGCAGTCGTTGTAATGCGGAAACGGAGCGATTCGTCTTACGTCAAAAATGACATGGTCATTGGCTTTCGAGCCGAGGGTGGAAGCACTTCCGAATAAACTACGTTTGTAAACTGTTCGTGAACCGCTACGGCTACGATATGTCTTGCATGGGAAAATGGCATTCTTCAAAACCAGCGACGAGGCAACTGTGTTACTCTTCGGGCCATTGATGACAGGTGTAAACGGCGGGCGTGGAGATGTGTGCGGGCAAACGGACGTGTGCTGTTGAGCAACCTTTCCCTGAACGTAGAGTTCAAATGGTTCAAATGGCTCTGAGCACTATGGGACTAAACATCTGAGGTCATCAGTCCCCTAGAACTTAGAACTACTTAAACCTAACTAACCTTAGGACATCACACAGACCCATTCCCGAGGCAGGATTCGAACCTGCGACCGTAGCGGTCGCGCGGTTCTACACTGAAGCGCCTAGAACTGCTCGACCGCTCCGACCGGCGAACGTGGAGTGTCATTAATGTCAAATCGATAATCCTTTAAACGAGTTAACAATTTTCTTGCTGTGTGTGTCTAATGGCATTACTGCCATACGCGGCGCAAATGTTTCCGGCTGCATCCGCGGCTGTCACCTCTCTATTGAACGCAAACAGAAGGATACGTCGGAAATGTTCCCATTTTTCCACTTCGTACTCCATTTTCTAGCGTCCACAGCTCCATTCACTATCTACAAATGACAGAATCACAATACGTAAACTCAAATAACAACAGCGAACTACAAATAAAAAAATTACAATCGATAAATAAACCCACAGAACCCGGAATACCAACATGCAAAAAAAAATAAAATCGATACGAAGTTATGAACCAACCCGTTATTACGTGTGGTCAAATTGATGGTGCTCGTGTGGTGGCGTGTTTCCTTAACCGAGGTAGCCGAAGTGTTTTGTGTTTCAAGAGGCACCGTACCAAAGATTCATACCGCATAATGGAAACCGCCCCCCCCCCCCCCCCCCGCCCCATGAACCATGGACCTTGCCGTTGGTGGGGAGGCTTGCATGCCTCAGCGGTACAGGTAGCCGTACCGTAGGTGCAACCACAACAGAGGGGTATCTGTTGAGAGGCCAGACAAACGTGTGGTTCCTGAAGAGGGGGAGCAGCCTTTTCAGTAGTTGCAGGGGCAACAGTCTGGATGATTGACTGATCTGGCCTTGTAACACTAACCAAAACGGCCTTGCTGTTCTGGTACTGCGAACGGCTGAAAGCAAGGGGAAACTACAGCCGTAATTTTTTCCCGAGAGCATGCAGCTTTACTATATGGACTAGCAAGGAGAGCTGCATCAAACCAGTCTCTGGACTGAAGACCATAACAACAACAACAAAGGAAAGCGTAAAAGTCGCAACGTGGACGAAAGTACGTGTTGAGTGATAGTGACGGACGGTCATTGAAGAGGATTGTTACGAAAAATAAGTGGATAATAGCTGTAAAAGTCACTGCAATATCCAATGTCACACCCGCGAACCTTGTCAGCATCAAAACAACACTAAGGGAGCTCCAAAAGCTGAGAGTGCTGGGCCAACCGGAATTCAAAAACCACTGACCAGTGATGCAAATGCCCTTAAAATGAAAACTTGTTGCCGAAGTCATAAAATCCGGACTGTGGAACAATGCAAGAAAGTCATTCGGTCGGATGAGTCTTGTTTCACGTATTCCCAGCTTGTGGCCAAGTTTACGTATCAAGAGTGGTACATGGCGAGGGTTCGGTGACGATTAGGGCGGTCATATCGTAGTATTTCAGGGCCTCTAGGCTTATTCTGCAAGGTCACATTACTGCCAAGGATTTTGTGACCATTTTAGTTGGCCAGGTCCATTCTACGGTACAATGTTTGTTCGTCAATGGTGATGCTGTGTTCCCACACGACAGGGTCCTGTTCACAAAGTTCGCATCGTCAAGCACTAGCTTTGTCAGCACTATGGTGCATTGTCGCATCTCCCCTGGCCACTACAGCCATCCGATTTCAGTATAATGGAGTCTTGGTGATCTACACAGGAAAGAAGGTTGTGATCGCTATCCAGCTCCATAATGGTTAGCTGAACTCCCCACTATGTTGCAGGTAAAATGAAATAAGATTCCCTTGAAAACCATACAGGACCTGTATTTATCCATTCCGAGGCGATTGGAAGATGTTTTCAATGCCAAAGGTACTTTTCACCGATTAGGCTTTGGTGAAATGGCTCTGAGCACTATGGGACTTAATATCTGAGCTCATCAGTCCCCTAGAACGTAGAACTACTTAAACCTAACTAACCTGAGGACATCACACACAGCCATGCCCAAGGCAGGATTCGAACCTGTAAACGTAGCGATCGCTCGGTTCCAGACTGAATCGCCTAGAGCCGCTCGACCACTCCGGCCGGCACCGATTAGGCAACGTAATGTACACTGAAGTGACAAAAATCATGGAATACCTCCTAATATCGCGTAAGACCTCCTTTTGCCCAGCGCAGTGCAGCAGCTCAACGTGGAATGGATTCTACAAAAAACATGGTTCAAATGGCTCTGAGCACTATGGGATTTAACTTCTGATGTCATCAGTCCCCTAGAACTTAGAACTCCTTAAACCTAACTAACGTAAGGACAACACACACATCCATGCCCGAGGCATGATTCGAACCTGCGACCGTAGCGGTCGCGCGGTTTCAGACTGTAGCGCCTAGAACCGTGGATTCTACAAATCGTTGGAAGCCCACTGCACAAATATTGAGCCATGCTGCCTCTACAGCGGTCCAAAACTGCGAAAATGTTACCGGTGCAGGATTTTGTGCACGAACTGAACTGACCTCTCTATTATGCCCCTTACATCTTCGATGGCATTCACGTTGGGCGATTTGGGTGGCTAAATCATTCGCTCGAATTGTCCAGAATGTTTTAATTTTTATTTACACGTCAAGTACCGCAGGACCAAATTGAGGAGCAAATATCCAAGATCATGGAACATGTCAGTACATGGAATTACAACATAAAAATAATAACAGATAAAAATAAAATGTTTATGAACCCGAAAAATGTCTATCCATAAGTTTAAGTAAACGCAATCAACAACACCACAAGAATCAGCATAATTTTTTCAGGACCTCCTCGACAGAATAGAAGGAGTGTGTCATGAGGAAACTCTTCAGTTTCGATTTGAAAGCGCGTGTATTACTGCTAAGAAGTTTGAATTCGAGTGGTAGCTTATTGTAAATAGATGCAGCAGTATACTGCACACCTTTCTGCACAAGAGTTAAGGAACTATTATCCAAAAGCAGGTTTGATTTCTGCCGAGTGTTACCTGAGTGAATGGTGTTTATTCTTGGTAATAAGCTAATACTGTTAACAAGAAATGACAGTTAGGAATATATAAATTGAGAGGCCGATGTCAAAATACGCAGACTCGTGAACAGGGTTCGACAAGAGGTTCGTGAACCTACACCACTTATTGCTCGAACCGCCCGTTTCTGAGCCAAAAATATCCTTTTAGAATGGGTAGAGTTGCCCCAAAATATATTACCATACAACATAAGCGAATGAAAATAAGCAAAGTAGGCTAATTTTCGAAACGAACGATCACTCACTTCAGATATCGTTCGAATAGTAAAAATGGCAGCATTAAGTCTTTGAACAAGATCCTGAATGTGGGCTTTCCACGACAGTTTACTGTCTCTCTGAACACCTATAAATTTGCACTGTTCAGTTTCACTAATCGTATGCCCATTCTGTGAAATTAAAACGTCAGGTTTTGTTGAATTGTGTGCTAGAAACTGTAAAAATTGAGTCTTACTGTGTTTTAGCGTTAGCTTATTTTCTATAAGCCATGAACTTATGTCACGAACCACACTATTTGAAACCGAGCCAATGCTAAAGACAACATCCTTTACTACCAAGTTAGTGTCAGCAGCAAACAGAAATATTTTAGAGCTACCAGTAATACTAAAGGGCATATCATTTATATAAATAAGGATCAGGAGTGGCCCCAACACTGATCCCTGGGGCACCCCCCACTTGACAGTACCCCACTGAGACCCCACATAACAGCCATTCTCAACAATGTGAATAATGACGATCTGCGGCCTGTTGCTAAAGTAAGAAGTGAACCAACTATGAGCGACTCCCAGTATGCGTAATGGCCCAAATTCAGGAGCAATATTTTGTGATTAACACAATCAAATGCCTTAGTTAAATCAAAATATATATCTAGCTTTCGAAACCTTTTGTTTAATGCAGCCAGCACCTCACAAAGAAAAGAGAATATAGCATTTTCAGTTGTTAAACGACTTCTAAAGCCGAAGTGTATATTTGAAAGCAAATCGTGCGATATAAAATGATCAATTGTTCTTACATACACAGTCTTTTCAATAACTTTATCAAACACTGGTGGCATAGAAATAGGTCTAAAATTGTCTACATTATCTCTTTCTCCCTTTTTATAAGGCAACCTTACTACTGAGTATTTTAGTAGTTCACGAAACTGACAATTCTTAATGGGAAAATTAGAGATATGGCTAAATACAGGGCTAACATGTGCAGCACAGTACTTTAATATTCTGCTAGGCACGCCATCGTATCCATGAGAGTCCTTAGTCTTTAGTGATTTAATTATTGACTCAATCTCCCCCTTGTCTGTATCACAGAGGAGTATTTCAGACATCAATCTCGGAAAGGCATTTGCCAAGAAAGTTATATGATTCCCTGTAAAAACTAAATTTTTATTTAATTCACCAGCAATGCTCAAAAAATGATTCTTAAACACTGTACATATATATGATTTATCAGAAGCAGAAATATTTTTACTATGAACTAACTTCATATCGTTGACCTTCTGCTGCTGACCAGACACTTCCTTCACAACTGACCATATGGTTTTAATTTTAACCTGTGAATTAATTATTCTGTCTGCATACCACATACTCTTTGCCTTCCTAATAACATGTTTAAGTACCTTACAATGTTTGTAATGGACTACTGTAGCTTGACTGTGACCACTTGTAACATTTTGATATAATTCCTGCTTTATTCTACATAGTATCCTTATCCCACTAGTCAACCACCTGCGCTGCCTATTACTGCTAGTACCCTGTTCAGGACGTTCTAATGGAAAGCGGCTCTCGAAGAGCATGAGAAATGTGTTAAGGAAAGCATTATGTTCATCATCTATGTTATTGGCACTATAAACATCCTGCCACTCTTTGTCATTGACAAGGTTTAAAAAAAACTCTATTGCTGTTGGATTAACTTTCCTACACAGTTTGTAATTACATGTGACATTTGTTTGAGTACAAAAGCTTTTTAATGTTAAAATTTGTGCATTATGGTCTGAAAGACCATTCATCCTTTTACTAACAGAATGCCCCTCTAGTATTGAAGAATGAATAAAAATATTGTCTGTGGCTGTGCTACTGTTCCCCTGCACGCTAGCTGGGAAAAACAGTCTGCATCAGATCATATGAATTTAAGAGATCTACCAACATCCTCTTTCTTGCACCACCATACACAAAATTTATATTGAAGTCACCACATATAACTAACTGCTGGTACTTCCTGCAAAGTGAATCAAGAACCCTCTCTACCTTGAGCAGAAATGCTCTGAAGTCAGAATTAGGGGACGTATAAGTAAAAACAATTAGAAGTTTAGTTTCACTAAATTCAACTGCCCCTGCACAACATTCAAATATCTGTTCACTGCAGTGCCGTAATACGTCTATGGACTGAAATGGAATATTGTTTTTTATGTACATAGCCACTCCTCCACCCCGCAAGGAACTCCTTGAAAAACAGCCAGCTAATCTGTATCCTGAAAAAGGATGCCTCTGAGTTGTCAAATTATTTAAGTGGCGCTCAGATACACCATTAATTTCAGAGTCAACATCTATAAGCAATTCATTAACTTTATCTCTAATACCTCTTTTATTTTGATGAAATATGCTCATTCCCGCCGGCCGCAGTGGCCAAGCGGTTCTAGGCGCTACAGTCTGGAACCGATCGACCGCTACGGTCGCAGATTCGAATTCTGCCTCGGGCATGGATTGTGTGATGTCCTTAGGTTAGTTAGGTTTAAGTAGTTCTAAGTTCTAGGGGACTGATGACCTCAGAAGTTAAGTCCCATAGTACTCAGAGCCATTTCAACCAATTTTTTACCAATTCCTTCTCTACTTGGAAGCATGACTTCCTCTGAATGGTTCTTCAGACCAGTCGCGAACAACTGTGTGCTGATGACATGGCGCATTGTCATCCACAAAAATTTCATCTTTTTTTGGGGACATTAAGTTCAAATGTGTGTGAATTCCTAAGGGACCAAACTGCTGAGGTCATCGATCCCTAGACTTACACACTACTTAAACTAACTTATGCTAAGAACAACACACACACACCCATGCTCGAGGGAGGACTAGAACCTCCGGCGGGAATAGCCGCACAATCAGTGATATGGCGCCTCTAACCACGCGGCCACTCCGCGCGGCGAAAATGAAGTCTACGAATGGCTTCAAATGGTCCCCATGTAGCCAAACATAGCCATTTCCAGGCAGTGATCGGTTCAGTTAGACCAACGGATCCTGTCCATTCCATGTAAACACAGCCCACACCATTTTGGAACCACTACCAGCTTGTACAGTGCCTTGTTGACAACTTGGGGCCATAGCTTTGAAGGGTGTGGACCGTATTCTAATCCTGCCATTAGCTCTTAAAAACTGAAGTCGTGACTCATCTGACCAGGCCACGGTTTTCCAGTCATCTAGGGTCTAAGTGACATGATCAAGAGTCCAGGAGAAGAGCTGCAGGCGATGTCGTGCTATAAGCAAAGGCACTCACTTCTATCGTCTGCTGCCATAGCCCATTAACCGCAAATTTAGTCACACTATCCTAACAGATAAGTTCGCCGTACGTCCCACATTGATTTCTGCGGTTATTTCACACAGTATTGCTTGTCTGTTAGCACTGACATGTCTACGCAAACGCCGCTGCTCTCGATCGTTAAGTGAAGGCCGTCGACCACAGCGTTGTTCCTCGTGAGAGGTAACGTCGGAAATTTTGTGTTCTCGCCACACTCTTGACCCTGTTGATCTCGGGATATTGAATTTGGTAACGATATCCGAAACGGAATATCCCATGTGTCTAGCTCCACCCACCATTCCCCGTTCAAAGTCTGGTAATTTTCGAAGTGCGGCCATAATCACGCCGAAAACTTTTCACAGGAATAAGGACATCACACACATCCATGCCCGTGGCAGGAGTCGAGCCTGCGACCGTAGCGGTCGCGCAGTTCCAGACTGTAGCGCCTAGAACCGCTCGGCTACTTCGGCCGGCTCGTCGTCTGTGTAGGTGTGTATCGCTATCCCATGACTTTTGTCGCGTCGGTGTATTGTGTTTTTGCTGTTTCCATATTTTCGTTCATCCCCTACATTTTTACTGCGGGAACTGCGTTCCGAATGCAACAACGGTGAAAGTTGTTGTAAAGTGCTAACAAACCAGAGCAGAACACTCGAATGAAGGGATATACGAAGAGTAATATTTGAGGAATGCTAGAAGAGAGATCGTCCCAGTGTGGGACTGCACGGCGAGACTTCGGAGAAGCCACACCACTGCTAGATTTCGAGGTAGACGCTTCAGCTGTAGCCCTCAGTTGAGTTACTTCTGTGATGCACACTTCTGAGAATCACTGCCGCTTACGCAGAAAGACATTTACTACCAGCCATGTCCCGTAGATGCTCTCAGCCGACGCTCGTCTGTAATCAGCCAAGAGACAGATCACTACCCGGTAAAAAACTTGCACCTCAGCATTCCCATCAATGTCCACCTGTCAACAGCCAGTTTGTCTATTAGCAACAATAACTACAAACCCTGACAACCACGCTGCAAGAAAATTTTTATTTCATTATTTCATTAGCAATGATAAAGAGGCGTTAATTATTTTGTAACTGTAATTTTAAAATGGTAACTGAGATTAATAGCCGTTGTCGTGAACATTTCCTTTTCTGTAAATAAGTACTTATAGCATAATTCATTCACGTTCTTGCAGCTGGTGTGCCCAGATCCTTTGTTTAATACTATTTTGCTAAACCTGCTCTCAAATTCAATTGAGGTATAATTAATAAATTTAACCTTGATTAAATAAGAAACCCAGCACTACATAACGTTAGCGCAGCGCGGGGCGTGAAGCTAAATTTGTCACTACAGTATTGCGACTCAAGCGACAGTGACAAGAATTTATACGTAAATTTCCAGTATTTTCGAGTCTGTTACAAAAAAAGAAAAAAACAATGCGACGCTGAACATAATTTTTAACCGGGTTTTAATCTTTGCAAAAACAGACATAATGTCTTATGGGACAACAGCAATCAGTGAAATTATAATGTTACTTAAAAACCGTCTTGATTGCAAATATTTTTATTCATATGACCGGTTTCGGTTCATTCAGAACCATCTTCAGATCTGATATTTCAGTTACAAGAGTAACCCGTCCAAATCCAGCAGTTTTCACATGCTACGTCACATGCATGTGAAAACTGCTGGATTTGGACGGGTTACTCTTGTAACTGAAATATCAGATCTGAAGATGGTTCTGAATGAACCGAAACGGGTTTTAATCCTCTCAACAAAAATCCCTTTGTTGTTCTTAAAGATAACTTATAATCCTTACAGCATAGAAGATCCAGAAATTTAAAGAGACTCAGAGCGAGCTTAACTGAAAGCTGTGTTGTTACAGTTGTATGGAATATTGCTCCAGCCAAAACTTAACCTCACTGTCAACATTGTTCCCGGTCACCGGATGAGTTAGTTGTTGTTCATAAGCAGCCAGAAATTGACCTCACTGCTGTCAAGCGGTTGGAAGCTGCTGCTGATCAGTATGTTGGAAGAGCTACCGAGATACATATACCAGAGACACCAAAGAGACTTCAAGCTCTGTATTCTCCAATGGATACTGTTTTCTCTACAGGAGGTGCAAGATCTGTCACCAGTCGTCAACTTGACTGTGATTGACATTTCAGTGGTAAATCTAGAACCTTGTACAGGGGAGAGAGGGAGAACTCAGGGTATTGCACCTGTCCCACTAACTAACAAGTTCGAGGTGTCGTCATCCACTGAAAGTGAATCAAAGCAAGTGAGAAATATTTCACCTGATGGGAAATATGTTGAGTCTGGTGTCAGTAAACCTGTAATCTGGTGTCACAATCCTGTAATGTTTGAATGTTGCATTAGTAGTGTGATGCTGGACACAGTAACATCTATTAAATACTTAGGCGTAACATTGCAAAGCGATAAGAAATGGAAAGAGCACATCAGGTTCGTGGCAGGGAAGGCAAGTCCTCGACTTTGTTTTACTGGGCGAATTTTAGGAAAGTGTAACGCATCTATGAAAGAGACGGCGTATAGAATGCTAGAACGACCCATTCTTGAGAACTGCTTGAGTATTTGGGATCCCCACCAGGTCGGATTAAAGACAGACACCGAAGCAATTCAGAGGGGTGCTATAGATGTGTCACCGGTAGGTTCGATCAGCAAGCAAGTGTTACAGAGTTGTTTCTTAATCTGAAACAGGAATTCCTGAATTGTAGACGCCGCTCTATTCGCGAGGCACTATTTCGGACATTTAGAGGATCACCATCTGCCGCCGCCAACGTACCTTTCGCGTAAGTACCAAGAACAATTAGGACTCATACAGCGGCTTATAGACATTCGCTTTTCCCTCGCTTTCTTTGGGAGTGGAACAGGAAAGGAAATGACTACTAGTAGTAAATGGTACTCTCCGCTATGCACCGTACCATGGCTCTCAAAGTGTCTATATGCAGACGTAGGAGTAGTACGATGGGACGTACCCACCCCCATGCGCTTCATGGTGGTTGCAGAATATGTGTGAAGATGTAGATTTGGATCCTTGGAGACATTTTATTTGAAACTGTATCATGAGATGACTTGATAATAAGGATGAAATCACGAGTCTTTTACCGATGACCACGCTGTCTGGTCTTCTTCCCAAAACAACCAACAACCAAACCAAACCACGAGTCTTTTCAGCATCAACTCTCCGAAAGAAACTGTTCTTGCACTATACTGTAGCTTCAAGATTGGTTTCGCTACACTGGCAGAAGTCCAGCAGATACTGTATAATATATGCACAACGCATTCCCTTTTTTTAATTTCAAGTAACCCGATATGAACAGATCATTGTTAAAACTGATTAGACTCGCAACATGATTGCCTAAATTGACAAAACATACATTTTTTGTACAAACTTTGAGCTAAGTGTAGTGTAAGACTTGAAGTTATTTGTGAACGACTCTAAAATACGATTGTTACTTCATCCGCAGCTATTTGAAACAGCTGATAGGGCTGCTTGAAGACATGAAACAAATTCTTGTCACACAAGAGTTGCTTCTGGTACAGAGCAATATTGACATACCAAAGGCATATGTGCATACTTTCAACAGTTGTCAAAACCAGAAAATAATAAATCCATAATTGATAAAACAGCTTGTTTAGTAGTAAAACAAGTAAATTAACCAAGTAACAACATTGTGTTTCTTTGGAAAGTGCATAAATGGTGAAAATTAGGTAATTTTCGGATAACTGCTGTTGTCAGGGCCCAAACTCATGACATCTTGGGTGTAAATACGCGTACGAGGATTATACGCTCAATCTGCAGAGGAAGGGCATTGTGAGGACACTATAGCAATTTTTCTACCATTTCCACTTTTAGGGTTGTGCTATTTTCCGATTTTCCCTCATATTTTTGCTTGTACTTAGGATTAGTGTGCTTAAACCAGTCAGAGAGCAGAGGGGGACGGAATGTTACCTCCGACTTCTCCTATCTGAAAGTAGTGGGAAAGCTCGCTACCATCTTTATTTTGAGCCTTGAACTCTACACTACTATTAGGTTAGATCTTGCAACAGGTAGAGTATTTGAAGTTGCGAGAAAAAATATTAGCTCTAGTGAGGTCGAAGGCGAATCTGACTGTGAAACTATAGTGAAAAGTGTAACTGGCTCATGCGAACTTGGATTAATAATCGAAGGTTTCTGCGAGCTATCGCATGAAGACATGTCGATCGCAGAGTCATTCAAAGACAGCCCAAACTCAGTAACATAGAAATACCTAGCCAGAGTGTAATTAATTTGCTTGCTGTTGAACGGGTTTATATGGGTGTATTATTAGCGGTAAAAATCAACAGTACTGCGAAATAAAATTTAACCCATGATCATACCATTATATCAGGGAACCAGATCGACATCCAACATAATATTTTAAACCTCGTAACTCCAAAACAGAGCTTATTTCATTGACATTAAAATAGCCAAGGAGTTGGCGCTATGACGCTAAAAGTTTTGTTTAGCAGAACAGGCCACTAACACCATTTCTAAAAGACGAAAATAAAAATAATTAAGATCATCTAGCTCTAATTCGATAAACATAAATAAATTTTACGAGTCGATTAGCCACCCTCAAATCCAAATATCGATCTCTGCCCAAACTGGCAACACTGTGGCATGCGTCAGTGTCAGGAGGAGACTTTGTCGTCTGCTCGTGCTGTTACACCGCTTTGTGTGGTAGTAGTCTGGTGGTCTAGTGCCTGGTGCGCAACTCCCCGTGCTGTGGACGCGCTTGAGGCCACTCTTCTCTTACCGGTAAATATTTTAAACTGCATTTATTCTAGTTGGTAAAATTATCTGCCAGATAGAACTACTATGATAATTTATTTCACTTTCTGTGAAGGAGTCCGTGGTTACTCAGAACTCTTTCTGCTCGGGAGTATGACTTCCAGGCGTCGGAAGACCACGAGCCGGTTCGTCGCAGCCGGTGCCCGCCCAGGTAAGTGATCGCACCTACGCCTATGATCTACAGTGCATGTAGCTGCTCTCGCTTTGCGCGTAAAAATATTTGTTTTTGTAACGTGAGTTTCAACGTGAAATGTCTACGATAAACCAAGTGACCACCGTGCACAGCGATGTAACAACTGCTCATGCTGCATTCAGCATGAGGACTATTAAAGTATGTACTGTACCGTCGCCGTTAAATTCATCTGAAAAATTATGTTGGTGCGTAAATTCGTATCGTCGTTGTTTGATGCTGTTGCGTGAAGGTTGTTACGAGCGCACTTATCAATTACTATTGTTATTTGAAGCTCTGGTATTGTTCTTGCGGGTAGATATTGATTTTTGTATTTTGAAATGCAGTTACGGACATCAGGAAATGGAGTTTCAACTAGGAAAAAGCTAACATTTTAATAGCAGAGTGTTGGTAGCAAGAGGCATTCCGAAACTTTTGTGCCATGGAACAGCGCCATCGGAAATATCTCATCAGAAAATAGTTTTCTTGTTTCATGGACAGTCGTTCTGAAACAATTAGATGAACACTAATCGACGATGGTTGACGACATTTTACCCGACGTATGACAGTTTTGATGAACAGCAACCATTTAACCTTGATGAGACATTTATTTTCAATAGCTTAGGCTGTAAAGTGCGGTGTATGGTAGTGCATGCGCTTGTTCAAAACAACAAAAACCTATGGATTGCCATATTTGCACTTTTGCTTGAACGTTATCGGTTGGCTCGTGAACAACACGGAGTATTCACACTAAATATCGCTGTTGGTGACAAGATGCGGTGCCTTTGCGTTAACTTATAAAATGTAAGTGGTGGCTGAGCCCTAACGAATACGTTTCCCTCAAACAAAGGTCAGTTTGCAGGCACAAAGTGGCGCAAAGATAGTGTTGTGTTTTACGAAATACTTCCGTAGGGTGTGGCCATCGCAGTTGACATTTGTTGCCAACTACCAGAGTGGCTGTTGGCTTTAATAAAAGAAAAACTACCAAAAAGGCTAAATCGAGTATTACTACTGAACAATAACCACCGCCAGCACTTTGCTGAATTAATTTACCATCTTGCTTGGGAAGTTGACGCACTCATCCTGATGATTCACCCTCAGCTGTTTACCTCTTTCGTGTACTATCGAACAACCTTCGAGAACACTGTTTCACGGATGAAAATGCGCTTCAAATTTGGCTTGGCGATTTATTTAACCCCAAATCAAAGGCATATAGAAGCGTAGAATCGAAAAACTACACGAATGCCATCAAGAGTGTTGTAGATAATGATAAAGTATTGTTTAATATTCATTTTTCTCTAATGTTCCTCGGTAATGTGCAATAAAACAGCAGAGGAACGCAACGAAAATATGCACAATACTAATACACATGAATTGCTACTTATCATGATAATTTTACGACAAAGGTTTATTTTAATGAAACAAAAATGGTCTGTAACATATACCTCCCCAAAACTTTACTAATTCTGAACCTTTGACTTCCAAATGGTATGTGTCTAGGTTCAATCTCGTGTCATACAAAAGTAGCATTTCAGCAATACCAGGGAAGCATGGAAATTTGGCAATGGGAGTACGTACAAAGAAACACAGTCAGCAAATTATTCAGTACCGCATAATAATTCGTCAGATTGTGTATTCACAAAGAAACATAAAATTACAGAGCATGCCGTTAGTATTCGATTACTTCCCTGTTTCACATAGACTTACAACACACAAATGAAATATCAATAAATGAAAAATGCATTCCCTTAAAAAATTTGAACAACGGCATACAGTTTTTAAGTAAATAAGACAGTATTTACTGAAATAATACTTTAATGTCCTGATCGACCGCCCAGCCCAAATCGCAAAGAATCGAACATTGAAATTTGGAGAGACTGTTGTTCTTATACCGTAGGTGACAGTTTAAGGAGGAATTTTTCGAAATTCCATCCGTAAGAGGGCTATATAGAGTAAGACTGGCTCACTGACTGATCATCGCTCATCCCAAACTACTAAGGATAGAAACTTCAGATTTGGATGGGGTGTTTATCGTTTAATGTAGGCATCGTTTAAGAAGCGAGTTATTCGAAATACCACTTAAAAAGGCGAAATAAGGGCTGAAAGGTTTTTTGGAACTATATCGCTATTCAGGCGACTTTGGAGCTAGACCTACGAAAACTGGTATTTGGTTCTGTGGTCAGAAATAAAGAAACATGTATTTCTGCATTATAGTAAATTTAACCGCTGTGGTGGTGTAATAGTGAGAATAAAGTTTATTTCAAGATAAATCATTATTAGAGAGCTACTAAAATATTTTCAAAGCTACAACTATCACAATAGGTATTTGACTTCTCGGATATCAGTGTTTTTGGAAATTAATCCCTTACGAGGATGGAAAAGGGGATGAAAAGTTTTATGATACTATTTCATTATGTGAGCATTTCTAAAGCTAAATCAATGAAATTTTGAATTTGGCTTCTCGGTTGGAAATGAAATATAAACATTTCACTTTTTTGGAAATTCAGTTTGTAAAAGTAGGGCAAGACTGATATACTGACTCACCATCGCCCTCCCAAAACTGCTAAGGATGGCAATTGGAATTTGGACAGGATGTTGATCTTCTACTGTAGGCATCGCTTAAGAAGGAGTTGTTCGAAACACCACTCATACAGGGGTGAAAGAAGGGATGAAAGGTTTTCTGGAAGTATGTAGCTATTAAGGCGATTTTGAAGCTAGACCTACGAAAACTGGTATTTGGTTCTGTGGTTATAAATAAAGAAACAGGTGTTTCATCAGTTTCCGAAATATAACCCCTATGGTGACGTAATAGTGGACAAAAGGTTTATTTGGAAATAAATCGTTATTAGAGAGCTACTTAAGTATTTCTAAGCTACAACTATTATAATAGGTATTTGACTTCTCGGATATCAGTGTTTTTGGAAAATTATCCATTAAGAGTATGGAAAAGGAGATGAAGTGTTATACGATACTATTTCATAATGTGAGCATTTTCAAAGGTAAATCTATTAACTTCTGAATTTGAATTCTCGGTTGGAAATGAAATATAAGCATTTCACTTTTTTGTAAATTCAATCCCTAAAACGATAATATAGGGGAAGACTGATCCACTGACTCATTGTCGCCCTCCCCAAACTGTTAAGGATAGAAAGTCGCCATGTGGACAGGCTGTAGATCTCTTACTGTAGGCACTGTTTGAAAAGTTATTTTTCGAAATACCACTCATAAAGAGCTGAAGTAAGAGATGATAGGTTTTTTGGAACTCTATCGCTGTTAAGGAGATTGTGAAGGTAGTCCTACGAAAACTAGTATTATTTTTTCCCAGTAAAAAATAAAGAAACGTGTTTCAGCAGTTTCGGAAATTTGACCCCTATATTGGTGTAGTAGTGGGCAAAATGTTTATTTTGAGATAAATCATTATTAGAGAGCTACTAGAGTTTCCTTAAAGCTACATCTATGAAAATAGGTTATTGACTTCTCGGATATGAGTGTTTTCGGAAAATCATTCATTAAGAGGGAGGAAAACGGAATGAAATGTTTTATGAAACTATTTCTTTAAAGCTAAATCTATGAAATTTTGAATTTGGCTTCTCGGTTGGAAATGAAATATAAACATTTCACTTTTTTGGCAATTCAGTCCCTAGCAGGTAGGCAAAACTGATCCACTGACTCACCATCGCCCTCCCAAAACTGCTAAGGATGGAAGATGGAATATGGACAAGGTGTTGATCTTCTACTTTATGTATCGTTTAAGAAGGGGTTGTTCGAAATACCACTCATACCCACTCATACAGGGGTGAAATAAGGGATGAGAGGTTTTTTGGAATTACATCGCTATTAAGGAGATTTTGAAGCTAGACCTATGAAAACTGGTATTGGGTTTACCGGTCAGAAATAAAGAAACGTGTTTCAGCAGTTTCGGAAATTTAACCTCTTTGGTGTTGTAATAGTGGGCAAATGGTTTTCTTGGAAATGAAACATTATTAGAGAGCTATTGAAGTATTGTCAAAGCTACAACTATGAGTGTAGGTATTTGACTTCTCGGATATCAATGTTTTTTTTTTTTTTTTTTTTTTGGAACTTCATCCCTTAGGAGAATGGAAAAGGAGATGAAGTGTTTTATGAAACTGTTTTATTATGTTAGAACTTTTATAGCTAAAACTATGAAATTTCAATTTGGCTTCTCGGTTGGAAATGAAATGTAAACATTTCAACTTTTTTTTTTTTTTTTTGAAAATCCACTCAATAAAAGTAGGGCAACACTAATCCACTGACTCACCATCACCCTCCCCAAACTGCTAAGGATGGAAGATGGAATTTGGACACGGCGTTGATCAACTGTAGGCATCGTTTAAGAAGGGGTTGTTCGAAATACTACTCGTACCCAGTGAAATACTACTCATACCCAGTGAAATAATGGAATGGTTTTTTGAAACTGTATCGGTATTACAGAGAATTCGGAGCTAGACCTACAAAGACTGGCATTTGGTTCTGGGGTTAGAAATAAAGAAACATGTGTTTCAGCAGATTCGGAAATTTAACCACTATGGTGGTGTAATAGTGGGCATAACGTTTATTTGGAAATAAATCGTTATTAGAGAACTACTAAAGTATTTTCAAGGCTACAACTATGAGAATAGGTTTTTGACTTCTCGGATATCACGTTTTTGGAGTTCATCCCTTAATAGGATGGAAAAGGAAATGAGGTATTTTATGAAATTATTTCATTATGTTAGCATTTTTGAAGCTAAATCTATGAAATTTGGAATTTGGCTTCTCGGTTGGAAATGAAATACAAGCATTTTCCTTTTTTGGTAATTCAGACCCTAAATGGCTGATTAGGGTAAGATTGATCCACTGACTCATTGTCGCCCTCCACAAACTGGTAAGGATACACAGATGAAATATGGACAGGGTGTAGATCTTTTACTGTAGGCACTGTCTGAAGAGGGATTGTTCGAAATACCACTCATAAAAAAATGAAATAAGGAATGAAAGGTATCTTGGAACTATATTGGTTTTAAGCCGATTTTGAATCTAGACCTACGAAATCTGGTATTTTGTTTCGCAGTCAGAAATAAAGAAACGTGTTTCAGCAGTTTCGGAAATTTAACCCCTATGGTGTTGTAATAATGGGCATAAAGTTTATTTGGAAATAAATCATTATTAGAGCGCTACAAAAGTATTTTCAATGCTACAACTATGAAAATAGGTATTTGACTTCTTGGATATCAGTGTTTTTGGAAATTAATCAAATGGTTCAAATGGCTCTGAGCACTATGGGGCTCAACTGCTGTGGTCATTAGTCCCCTAGAACTTAGAACTACTTAAACCTAACTAACCTAAGGACATCACACACATCCATGCCCGAGGCAGGATTCGAACCTGCGACCGTAGCAGTCATACGGTTCCGGACTGCGCGCCTAGAACCGCGAGACCACCGCGGCCGGCGGAAAATTAATCCCTGAAGAGGGTGGAAAGGGGATGAAGTGTTTTATGAAACTATTTCATTATGTGAGCATTTCTAAAGCTAAATCTATGAAATTTTGAATTTGGTTTCTTGCTTGGAAATGAGATAGAAGCATTAAAATTTTTTGGACATTCAGTCCCTAAAAGAGTGATGTAGGGTAACACTGATCCACTGACTCATCGTCGCCCTCACCAAACTGCTAAGGATAGAAAGTTGAAATGTGGACAGCGTGCAAATCTTTTAGTGCAGGCACTGTATAAAAAGGGATTGTTCGAATTACCACTCATAAAGAGGTGAAATAGGGGATGAACGGTTTTTTTGGAACTATGCCGCTATTAAGCTGATTTTGAAGCTAGGCCAACGAAAAATGGTATTTGGTTTCGCTGTTAGAAACAGAGAACATGTGTTTCAGCAGTTTCGGAAATTAAACTCATATGGTGGTGTAATAGTGGGCAAAAGGTTCATTTGGAAATAAATCATTATTAGAGAGGTTCTAAACCATTTTTAAAGCTACAACTGTTAAAACAGGCATTTGACGCCTTGCATATCGGTGCTTTTGTAAATTCATCCCGTAAGAGCGTGGAAAAGGGAATGAAATGTTTTATGAAACTATTTTATTATGAAAACATTATTAAAGCTAAATCCACGAGATTTTGAATTTGGCTTCTCGGTTGGAAATGAAATATACGCATTCCACTGTTTTCGGAAATTCAGTCCCTAAAGGGCAAGGGCAAGACTGATGCACTGACTCACCATCGCCCTCCCCAAACTGCTAAGGATGAAAGCTGAAATTTGGACAGGATGTTGATTGTCTACTATAGACATCGTATAAGAAGGGGATGTTCGAAATACCACTCATACAGGGCTGATATAAGGGATGAAAGTTTTTTTTAACTATATCGCTATTAAAGCGATTTTGTAGCTAGACCAACGAAAAAAGGTATTGGGTTCCGCTGTCAGAAATAAAGAAACATGTGTTTCAGCAGTTTCGTAAATTTAATCCCTATGGTGGTGGTGTGATAGTGGGCAATTTTTTTAAAAAATAAATCATTATTAGAAAGCTACTGAAGTATTTTTACAGCTACATCTATGAGAATAGTTATTTGAATTCTCGCGTATCAGTGTTTCTGGTATTTCATCCCTTAAGAGGGTGGAAAAGGGGATGAAATTTTTTATGGAGCTATTTCATTACGTGGGGATTTTTAAAGCTAAATCTATGAAATTTTTAATTTGGCTTTTCGCTTGGAAATTAAATATAAGCATTTCTCTTTTTTGGAAATTCAATCCCTAAAAGGGTGATATAGGGCAAGACTGATCCAGCGACTCATCACCGCCCTCCCCGAATTGCTAAGGATAGGAAGTTGAAATTTGGGCAGCGTTTAGATCTTTTGCTTTAGGCACTGTTTAAAAAGGGATTGTTCGAAATACCACTCATAAAGAGATGAAAAAGGGATGAAAGGCTTTTTGGAACTATATCGCTACTAAGGGGACGTTTACTATCTTTGGCCCGAAAAAGCATGTTCTTTGAGAGTTTTTTTCTCGGGATTTGTTATTGATATCAATGTCAAATTTGGTCACAATGTTTATTGATATTTCCTCTATAAACTGGAATTTTTTCGACAGGAAATGTGGATGAGCAAAGGCGGAAGTGGCGTCGGAACGAAACAAAGTTTCGGTGTAGACCTCCAAGCGCAGTATGTCAGGGGGCAGCCGGCTCGTTTGATATCAAAATTGAATTAACATTAGCGAAATATATACGATTATTTAGCCTTTGTGCCTCGCTTAAGGTATTTGGATCTTAGGAAACAAGATGGCGGCCATTTGAAAAAAAATAGGGTTTTGTTTCTTTGTTTTTCCGACTTCGTCGGCCAAGTAAAAATATTTATAGTTGATGGATCGGAATAAAAGTAGTACAACAAAAGTGGTACAATTCATAGACAATTTAGTAAGCTTCGTCGCAAACAAGGAATCATGCCAATCGCTTCAGTAGATTTGAAGTTACCATACCGCGATAAAAAAAAAATCATTTCGAGAAAAACAGGTTTGAAGTTTTGACTACATATAAATGCAGTATTATACAACGTACGTTCAATGTGCTATTCCGAGTCCATTAAAAAGTCCTTTGTCTTCCTCATAGAGGGCGTTCTGCTCGATCTGGGCCATCCTGCGTTGTTCCAGAGCTGCTCGTACGGCTGATGGCAAGCGGTTTTCGGCCGCTTGAATCCGGTAGTCGTCCGAATGCTTGGCAAACGCGTCGAATAGAGTCCCAGGGTGGCGTCCATCGTTGTCATGGTCTTCAGAATTGCTGTAAACCCTTCGATGAAGCTGCTCACTGCTAGGAAAGTCGCAATCTCCACATTTTTCGCACCAGAATGCAAATGCTTGGGGGGCTTACTTCCAAACACATGCGTTCTAACTTTGATTTCAATTTTGTGTAGTCTTCCGAAAGAAAGAAACTCGTGCATGAAAAAGGCTGCTTTCAGGCAGGTGCATTTTTTTGTTCCACCGCGAATAACAAATATTTCCGTTCCGTATTCGAAAAAACTGTGTCAGGGCTGGATTCTAAGCACTTTTATGCATCCAAAAGTGCAATTTAAAAAAATCTTTTTTTTAAACCAAAAGATAGTAAACCTCCTCTTCAGGCGATTTTGAAGCTAGACCTACGAGAACTGGTATTTGGCTTCGCAGTCAGAAATAAAGAAACATGTGTTTCAGCAGCTTCGGAAATTTAACCCCTATAATGGTGTAACATTGGGCAAAAGCTTTTTGGAAATAAATCATTATTAGAGAATTACTAAACTAGTTTTAAAGCTACAACTATGAAAATAGGTATTTGACTCCTCGCATATCAGTGTTTTTGGAAACTCATCTCTTAAGAGCGTGAAAAAGGGGATGAAATGTTTTATGAAATTATTTCATCATGGAAACATTTTTAAAGCTTAATCTACTAAATTTTCAATTTGACTTCTCGGTTTGAAATGAAATATACGCATTTCACTGTTTTTGGATATTCCGTCCCGAAAAGAGTGATATAGGGCAAGACTGAGCCACTGACTGATCATCGCCCTCCCCAAGCTGCTAAGGATAGAAAGTTGAAATGTGTACATGGTGTAGATCTTCTGCTGTAGGCACTGTTTAAAAAAAGGATTGTTCGAAATACCACTTATAAAGAGGTGAAATAAGGGATGAAAAGTTTTTTGGTGCTATATCGCTATTCAGGCGATTTTGAAGCTAGACCTACAAAAACTGGTATTTGGTTTCACAGTCAGAAATAAAGAAACATGTGTGCGGTTTCAGAAATTTAACGCTTATGATGGTGTAATAGTGGGCAAAAGGTTTTTGGAAATAAATCGTTATTAGTGTTTTTGGAAATTCATCCCTTCAGAGGGTGGAAAAGGGGATGAAATGTTTTATGAAACTATTTCATTATGTGAGGATTTTTAAAGCTAAATCTACGAAATATTGAATTTGGCTTCTTGGTTGGTAATGAAATATACACATTTCACTATTTTTCGATATTCAACCCCTGAGAGGGTGATATAGGGCAAAACGTATTCACTGACTCATCATCGCTCTCCTCAATCTGCGAAGGATAAAAGTTGAAATTTGGACAGGGTGTTGATCTTTTACTGTAGGCATCGTTTTAGAAGGAACTGTTTTAAATACCACTCATAACTACGGAAATTGGTGTTTGGTATCTCAATCAGATACAAAAACCATTTGTGTTTCAGCATATTTGAAAATTCAACCACTAACGAAGTAAAATAGCACTTGTAGACTTTTCAACCCCCCTACGTGAGTGAAATAGGTGATGAAAGATTTTATGGAACTATTTTATTACGAAAAAATTTTCAAATCTAAATCTATGAAAAGTTGTATTTGGCTTCTCTGCTAGAAATAAAAAAAGAATATGTGTTTCACTTCATTCCCAAAGGGGGTGAAATACGGTTTGAAAATTATTAAGAAAATATTTCGTTGTATTAAAAAGTTATTAAAGCCAGATCTATGAAATTCGCTTTTCTCCTCTCGGTTACATATAGAGAAATATGTGTTAAGGAATAAAGTTTCCATGGAAATATCACCGCAAGAATACAAAAAGCATGATTAACAAAAACTTTGGACTCCAGCTACCAGAATCGCATTTTAGTCATAAGTACATTTCGAAAATATCATACTTCTAGGGTCTAAATTAGCATGAAAAGTGTAGTAGGTGTTACCATTTGTGAAAAACATAAACACTCGATTAAAGATAAACAAGAAGATTTGTGCAGACCATACAGCCTACGCAAGCCGAGCAGCAAGCAATAAGCTAGACATTTATACTGTCAAAATAAAATGGTTCTTGACTACAGGAGTAATGTTCGAGCTCAGAACTTTGAAGGATATCCCCGCTGCTTTACAACCTCTTTGAAAACGCTCTTGCATGGTACCACTGTTTTTAGAGGTATATGCAAAAATCCTGCCTTCAGTGTATTTTCCAGTTGTTATTTCCAGTTAATTGTAGTTCTCTTCATATCGAGATTGTCCGTTCTCTATGAGGTTAAAGTGTGCATACTGAAATGGGGTCTGAATAATTCCGAGGCTGTTATAAAGAAGTCATTCTTTTACAGGGTGTGATATGCCCTTTCAGGTCATTGTCTTAGAAAAGTTTGAATATAGATCTAATCTCCAACTTCTCAGCAATCTTCTGAATAGTTTCCATCTGGTAGCTGAGGTGCCCCTCCTTTTTTAACGTGCTGTCTTCCACACCAGATGACGAAACACAGCACCATACGAAAGAACTTCGCATCCATGTTTTATTCTAGGTTGCAAATGTTAAGCCTGCAACTCATGATTAGACTTTTGCGACACTATAGTTTCTCCATCTGTTGAAAAGAAGTTGGATTTGCTCTCATCAGCAAGCATAACATCATTTTACCATTCTGTCCCTTTGTTAATGTGGTTCATTGCGAACTGGTACCTTTTGCTGCAGTTCAATTTTTGACGTTATTTCTTTGTTGCTCTTTTCTCGTTGTATCCTTATTCTCTTATAATCCTCTGGACTTATGATTCACTTACTTGCTTACCACAGTCTTACAGCAGATGGATTGCAGTCTTAAGAGCAATTAATCGAAGATTACGCATAATGTTTGTCATGATTAATCACGCTTCTCTTTCGATTAGCTCACTTTGCTGTCCGTTTTGAGGGACAGACTGTATGGAATCGTTAATCTCAAATCATCTTTTAATATCCCCAACCACACTTCTGTGCATACTCAACAAATTAGCAGTATCTCTTTGACTGTGACTCTCCCCGTGGTGAAAGAGGTTAGTTATCTCTAGTCAGACGTTGTATTGGTTTCTTCCGTCCCATTGCAACCCACTGCACGGCTGAACGGAACAAGTTAGCGGATAGGATCGTGACGGTATACAATACGCATTTACACAAAATAACTCAAGAAATTTTCTTACGTAACGAATATTAAAGGCTGATTCCCGTTGGACCCTTTCAAATTAATTAAATTCAAAGAAAGATTTATTAACATTTTGCAATGATCACATAACGCAGTTATTTAACAGCTATCTCTATACTGACCTGAAATTTTTTTGTGTACTATTGGAGTGTAATTACTCAACTGACTCTGGAAATTATTAAAAACAATTTCTGGCCAGATATTAGTGACAGAATCAGAGTATTCTCAGAAGTATAAAAATACAAGGTATTAATGTGCAGTTTTAGAATTTCATAAGTTTTCCATCCTCAGATCAATGGTGTACTGAATTGAAGCTGAGAGAAGAATTGTGGATGTAGAGTTTTCGTAGCAGTTGAACGCCGTCGGAGGCAGCAAGGTGTGACCGACCTCACGTGATACGGAGTGGTCCGTGCGATCAAGCTCCGTTGCGCTTGGAAATAATGTCTCATCGGAGGCATGACCCGAAACTACACTACACGCGAAGGAATAATCTAGATATTTTCAATCCTTCTTTTGCGTCCCGCAGCTTCACTCGGGCTTGTACACAACCTTTTATCATGACTCGTCTGCAAAAGGTGTTCGGTTGTGCACAGTTGCATTCGCGCCCTATACTGAGTAAATAGCCAGCCTAAGTACAGCAGTCAATGAATGTGAATGAATTCAAGTATTTGTCTAAATCACGATCGTTCACAAATGATGTACACCGACAACAGTTTAGAATGAAAACGTTTTTATTTTACTGAATCACATCCACAAAACAAACTGATGGCCACGTGATACTATGTCGGCGGCTCTTAGCCGCACCGACTTTACCGCAGCGACGGACAACGATCAAAAGACCACGACCTTTGTCCACTATCCTCTGTCCTGTGTCCTGTCACGTGACACTACATTAGTCAAATATACACTCCTGGAAATTGAAATAAGAACACCGTGAATTCATTGTCCCAGGAAGGGGAAACTTTATTGACACATTCCTGGGGTCAGATACATCACATGATCACACTGACAGAACCACAGGCACATAGACACAGGCAACAGAGCATGCACAAGGTCGGCACTAGTACAGTGTATATCCACCTTTCACAGCAATGCAGGCTGCTATTCTCCCATGGAGACGATCGTAGAGATGCTGGATGTAGTCCTGTGGAACGGCTTGCCATGCCATTTCCACCTGGCGCCTCAGTTGGACCAGCGTTCGTGCTGGACGTGCAGACCGCGTGAGACGACGCTTCATCCAGTCCCAAACATGCTCAATGGGGGACAGATCCGGAGATCTTGCTGGCCAGGGTAGTTGACTTACACCTTCTAGAGCACGTTGGGTGGCACGGGATACATGCGGACGTGCATTGTCCTGTTGGAACACCAAGTTCCCTTGCCGGTCTAGGAATGGTAGAACGATGGGTTCGATGACGGTTTGGATGTACCGTGCACTATTCAGTGTCCCCTCGACGATCACCAGAGGTGTACGGTCAGTGTAGGAGATCGCTCCCCACACCATGATGCCGGGTGTTGGCCCTGTGTGCCTCGGTCGTATCCAGTCCTGATTGTGGCGCTCACCTGCACGGCGCCAAACACGCATACGACCATCATTGGCACCAAGGCAGAAGCGACTCTCATCGCTGAAGACGACACGTCTCCATTCGTCCCTCCATTCACGCCTGTCGCGACACCACTGGAGGCGGGCTGCACGATGTTGGGGCGTGAGCGGAAGACGGCCTAACGGTGTGCGGGACCGTAGCCCAGCTTGATGGAGACGGTTGCGAATGGTCCTCGCCGATACCCCAGGAGCAACAGTGTCCCTAATTTGCTGGGAAGTGGCGGTGCGGTCCCCTACGGCACTGCGTAGGATCCTCCGGTCTTGGCGTGCATCCGTGCGTCGCTGCGGTCCGGTCCCAGGTCGACGGGCACGTGCACCTTCCGCCGACCACTGGCGACAAATCGATGTACTGTGGAGATCTCACGCCCCACGTGTTGAGCAATTCGGCGGTACGTCCACCCGGCCTCCCGCATGCCCACTATACGCCCTCGCTCAAAGTCCGTCAACTGCACATACGGTTCACGTCCACGCTGTCGCGGCATGCTACCAGTGTTAAAGACTGCGATGGAGCTCCGTATGCCACGGCAAACTGGCTGACACTGACGGCGGCGGTGCACAAATGCTGCGCAGCTAGCGCCATTCGACGGCCAACACCGCGGTTCCTTGTGTGTCCGCTGTGCCGTGCGTGTGATCATTGCTTGTACAGCCCTCTCGCAGTGTCCGGAGCAAGTATGGTGGGTCTGACACACCGGTGTCAATGTGTTCTTTTTTCCATTTCCAGGAGTGTATTTATTGACAGCCGATACAAAAGAGTTACATGTTTGAACCTGTTGCTGTGCTTCAAAATATTCACCAACGTTGTGTAGAATCCGTTGCCAGCGATGTGGAAGGCATAATATAACGTTAGCAGAGCCTGTTCTGTTGATTGTGCGAATGGAGCTGTCTAATGCCTGTCGAATCTCTGAAACCGAGTTAGAAAACTGCTGCGGAAGCAAAGGGAACTTCACAGCAAACATAAACATAGCCATAGCCTTGCAGACAAACAAAAATTACGCGAAGCGAAATGCAGTGTGAGGAGGGCTATGCGAGAGGCTTTCAATGAATTCGAAAGCAAAGTTCTATGTACTGACTTGGCAGAAAATCCTAAGAAATTTTGGTCCTATGTCAAAGCGGTAGGTGGATCAAAACAAAATGTCCAGACACTCTGTGACCAAAATGGTACTGAAACAGAGGATGACAGACTAAAGGCCGAATTACTAAATGTCGTCTTCCAAAGCTGTTTCACAGAGGAAGACTGCACTGTGCTTCCCTCTCTAGATTGTCGCACAGTTGACAAAATGGTAGATATCGAAGTAGACGACAGAGGGATAGAGAAACAATTAAAATCGCTCAAAAGAGGAAAGGCCGCTGGTCCTGATGGAATACCAGTTCGATTTTACACAGAGTACGCGAAGGAACTTGCCCCCCTTCTTGCAGCGGTGTACCGTAGGTATCTAGTAGAGCGAAGCGTTCCAAAGGATTGGAAAAGGGCACAGGTCATCCCCGTTTTCAAGAAGGGACGTCGAACAGATGTGCAGAACTATAGACCTATATCTCTAACGTCGATCAGTTGTAGAATTTTGGAACACGTATTATGTTCGAGTATAATGTCTTTTCTGGAGGCTAGAAATCTACTCTGTAGGAATCAGAATGGGTTTCGAAAAAGACGGTCGTGTGAAACCCAGCTCGCGCTATTCGTCCACGAGACTCAGATGGCCTTAGACACGGGTTCACAGGTAGATGCCGTGTTTCTTGACTTCCGCAAGGCGTTTGACACAGTTCCCCACAGTCGTTTAATGAACAAAGTAAGAGCATACGGACTATCAGATCAATTGTGTGACTGGATTGAGGAGATCCTAGATAACAGAACGCAGCATGTCATTCTCAATGGAGAGAAGTTTTCCGAAGTAAGAGTGATTTCAGGTGTGCCGCAGGGGAGTGTCATAGGACCGTTGCTGTTCACAGTATACATAAATGACCTGGTGGATGACATCGGAAGTTCACTGAGGCTTTTTGCAGATGATGCTGTGGTGTATCGAGAGGTTGCAACAATGGAAAATTGTACTGAAATGCAGGAGGATCTGCAGCGAATTGACGCATGGTGCACGGAATGGCAATTGAATCTCAATGTAGACAAGTGTAATGTGATGCGAATACATAGAAAGATAGGTCCCTTATCATTTAGCTACAAAATAGCAGGTCAGCAACTGGAAGCAGTTAATTCCATAAATTATCTGGGAGTACGCATTAGGAGTGATTTAAAATGGAATGATCATATAAAGTTGATCGTCGGTAAAGCAGATGCCAGACTGAGGTTCATTGGAAGAATCCTAAGGAAATGCAATCCGACAACAAAGGAAGTAGGTTACAGTACGCTTGTTCGCCCAATGCTTGAATACTGCTCAGCAGTGTGGGATCCGCACCAGGTAGGGTTGATAGAAGAGATAGAGAAGATCCAACGGAGAGCAGCGCGCTTCGTTACAGGATCATTTAGTAATTGCGAAAGCGTTACGGAGATGATAGATAAACTCCAGTGGAAGACTCTGCAGGAGAGACGCTCAGTAGCTCGGTACGGGCTTTTGTTAAAGTTTTGAGAACATACCTTCACCGAAGAGTCAAGCAGTATTTTGCTCCCTCCTACGTATATCTCGCGAAGAGACCATGAGGATAAAATCAGAGAGATTAGAGCCCACACAGAAGCATACCGACAATCCTTCTTTCCACGTACAATACGAGACTGGAATAGAAGGGAGAACCGATGGAGGTACTCAGGGTACCCTCCGCCACACACCGTCAGGTGGCTTGCGGAGTATGGATGTAGATGTAGATGACGCGAATGTCACGAAGTGGTTCCTTCATCTTCGGAATCAAATCAAAGTCACAAGGACTTAAGTCCGGGGAGTATGGTGGCTAGTACAGTACTTCCCAGTCCCATCGACCGAACAGAGCAGCCACATCTTGCGCTGAATGCGCCCGCGCATTGTCGTGCAAATGATGGGTGGGTTGCGCAGAAAGTGTCGCCGCTTCGTTCACAAGGCTGATCGCAGATGATGCTCCATAAACGAACAGTAATACTGTGCACTGACGGTCTGCCGTGGAGGAACGTAATGCGTTAGGACAACACCATCACAGTCGTACACGAGAATCACCATAACTTTCACCACACTGGGGCAAAGCCGAATCCCCGCACGCCTCCTGAAAACCTTGATGACATTGTCGTGCTGTACGACCTCTGCCACATTTAATCTTGATCCAACTCCGTTGTTCCTGTTTCAAAAACATGGTGACACCGTTACGTTAGGCCGCTCGCTGACAAGTGACTGTTTCCCTCGATTGTGCGCACGCTGGTGACGTGGGACGGAAGAGTCCATTTGCTCGTTGGTAAGGTAGGTACGTCAACAACGTGTGCAATCAACGACAATGATAGATTCCATTGCATAGTGTCTCCACAGCAGTGATAAGTTCCAACCTAAGTATATTGTAAGTAGGCTGCTTACATTTTCTTATTGGTAACGCCGCTTAGCGCTCCGTATGAAAAATAACTGGCTGTGCTGTGCACAGTCTGTGTTTAGTTTGCATTGTTGTCTGCCATTGTAGTGTCGGGCAACGGCAGCTGGATGCTAACGGCGCGTAGCGTTGCTCAGTTGGAGGTGAGCCGCCAGCAGTGGTGGACGTGGGAAGAGAGATGGCGGATACGCCAGTGTGCCAAAGACGAATACACTATTCCAGTGTGGGTTCACCGCGATGTCGCCAAACACGGATGCGACCATCATGATGCTGCAAACAGAACCTGGATTCATCCGAAAAAATGACATTTTGCCATTCGTGCACCCAGGTTCGTCGTTGAGTACACCATCGCATGCGCGTCAAGGGTAACCGCAGCCATGGTCTCCGAGCTGATAGTCCATGCTGCTGCAAACGTCGTCGAACTGTTCGTGCAGATGGTTGTCGTCTTGCAAACGTCCCCATCTGTTGACTCAGGGATCGAGATGTGGCTGTACGACCCGTAACAGTCATGCTTATAAGATGCCTGTCATCTCGATTGCAAATGGCACGAGGCCGTTGGGATCCAGCACGGCGTTCCGTATTACCCTCCTGAACCCACCGATTCCATATTCTGCTAACAGTCATTGGATCTCGACCAACGCGAGCAGCAATGTCTCGATACGATAAACCGCAATCGTGATAGGCTACAATCCGACCGTAATCAAAGTCGGAAATATGATGGTACGCATTTCTCCTCCTTACACGAGGCATCACAACAACGTTTCACCAGGCAACGCCGATCAACTGCTGTTTATGTATGAGAAATCGGTTGGAAACTTTCCTCATGTCAGCACGTTGTAGGTGTCGCCCGGGTGTCAACCTTGTGTGAATTCTTTGAGAAGCTAATCGTTTGCATATCACAGCATCTTCTTCCTGTCGGTTAAATTTCGCGTCTGTAGCACGTCGTCTTCGTGGTGTAGCAATTTTAATGGCCAGTAGTGTAACTTGGTGTATGTACACACCATTGGCAGGCGTGTAAATGATTAGAGGTGAGGTTCTCGATCGACTCTGTACACGAACAGGGTATCGTCACTGACTTCTGTATGGCAGGACGCGGATTCGATTACTGGTACCTATTAAGATTCTTTTTCTGAAGTTGGAAGGTCTGGCAAAGGGTCCACTCATCCCTTTTGACGCCAAATCAGGAGCTGCTTGAATAGAGAAGTGACAGTATCGTCAGCATTCGTCTCCATAATGGCTGGAGGGATGGACGACATGCTAATCACATGACCCGCGATCATACATCGCTCCCCCTACAGTCTTGCAAGCCACAGTTGGCCAGTCGGAAGAAACATATCGCCTAACCCCTGAGTGGTGTTTACGTTTGCTAAAATTTAGTTGCAATTCATTTCTTCGTGATGGGCAGAACGGCCACTAGAGTGTATTAGTGTTGTTCCTGTTTAGTGTTGATAACTGGCCTGGTAGTGTGTACAAATATACAAGATGATCAGAAACAGTCAGAAAAGATTTTAAGGGTGGTGCAGGCGAGGCTGTGCTAAGAAATAACTGTTAAGAAAAAAAAATTATATACACTTCGTTTTCGAGTTGTTTAGCACTGCAGTTAGACAGTCAGGTTGCAGCTTGCGCAAACTTAAGCACTTGCGCGCGTTAAAATGCGGTAATGCACAGACGTTTGTGCCTTCATGAGTTACCACTTGCTCGAATGTTCATTACCAGTTAAACCGTGCCTTTCCGGAAGTGACAAATTGAAGGTAGGTGAGAAAAAGCTACGTTCTTTGGGTTTGAGGAAACCAAACGGACACGTTTGGCGACATTGTGTCTGGCAGGCTGCTTAAATTAGCGCGCGTGACGACGCAATTAGTTAACTTCAATACTAAATAACTCGAAAAGGGTCTCAAGTATCGACTTTTTCTTAACAATGATTTCTCAGCACAACATCTCCTGCAACAACCTTACAAGCTTTTCAGACTGTTTCTGATAAACTGACCACTGGTCAGAGACTAGCAGCAACCAGACTAAGGAACTTCCGCCCTGTGCGGAGTCTGTTGTTAACACGACAACAAAAACGGCTGCTGGAGTGATGTGATGACTGGGAAGCATGGGCTGCTGAAGAATGGCGAAGCATTGGTTCCACATTACCCCGAATGGCCATTGTCAACGTCTACTGCGCCGACCTGGAGAGAGGTACCATTCTTCCAATGTTTTGGAGAGGCACAGTGATGTTACTCCTGGCCTCATGATGTGGACAACCATCGGGTATGACTTTAGTTAGTGACTGGTAGTGACTGAAGGGATTCTGATCGCACAACGGTATATCAAGTACATTCTACGTCCTCTTGTGTTACCTTCCATGCGACGATATTATGGTGCTAGTCTTCAACAGGACAATGCTCATACACACATGATATGTGTCTCTATGAAGTGTCTACGTGATGTTGAGGCACTTCCATGGCGAGCAAGATTCCCAATCTGTTCCTGGTTAAATATGCATGGTACCAGCCCGAACGTCATCTCCGGTGCCAGTATCCAGGAATACTCAAGAAAGATAGTAGGAGTAATGCACTAAATTACAGGCCCACATCGCTAACGTCGATATGCAGCAGGCTTTTGGAACATACATAGTGTTCGAACATTATGAATCACCTCGAAGGAAACGGTCTATTTACACACATGGGTTTAGAAAACATCGTTCCTGTGAAACACAATTAGTTCTTTATTCACATGAAGTGTTGAGTGCTATTGACACCGGATTTCAGATCGATTACGTATTTCTGGATTTCTGGAAGGCTTTTGACACAGTACCACACAAGCGGCTTGTAGTGAAATTGCGTGCTTATGGAATATCGTCTCAGTTACGTGACTGGATTTGTGATTTCCTGTCAGAGAGTTCACAGTTCGTAGTAATTGACGGAAAGTCTTCGAGTAAAACAGAAGTGATTTCTGGCATTCCACAAGGTAGTGTTATAGGCCCTTTGCTGTTCCTTGTCTATACAAACGATTTGGGAGACAATTTGAGCAGCAGTCTTAGGTTGTTTGCAGATGATACTGTCGCTTATCGACTAATAAAGTCATCAGAAGATCAAAACAAATTTCAAAACTATTTACAAAAGATATCTGAATGGTGCGAAAAGTGGCAGTTGACCCTAAATAACGAAAAGTGTGAGGTCATCCACAAGAGTGCTAAAAGTAATTCGTTAAACTTCTGTTACACGATAAATCAGTCTAATCTAAAAGCCGTAAATTCAACTAAATACCTAGGTATTACGATTACAAACAACTTAAATTAGAAGGAACACATAGAAAATGTTGTGGGGAAGGCTAATAAAGACTGCGTTTTATTGGCAGGACACTTAGAAAATGTAACAGACCTACTAAGGCGACTGCCTACACTACGCTTGTCCGTCCTCTTTTAGAATACTGCTGCACGGTGTGGGATCCTTACCAGATAGGACTGACGGAGTACATCGAAAAGTCCAAAGAAAGGCAGCACGTTTTGTATTATCGCGAAATATGGGAGAGAGTGTCACAGAAATGGTACAGGATTTGGGCTGGACATCATTAAAACAAAGTCGTTTTTCGTTGCGACGGAATCTTCTCACGAAATTCCAGTCACCAACTTTCTCCTACGAATGCGAAAATATTTCGTTGACACCGACCTATACAGGGAGGAACGACCACCACGATAAAATAAGGGAAATCAGAGCTCGTACGGAAAGATATGGGTGTTCATTCTTTCCGCGCGAAAAAAAAATTGTTCAAATGGCTCTGAGCACTATGGTGGTGGTGGTGGTTAGTGTTTAACGTCCCGTCGACAACGAGGTCATTAGAGACGGGGCGAAAGCTCAGGTTAGGGAAGGGTTAGGAAGGAAATCGGCCGTGCCCTTTCAAAGGAACCATCCCGGCATTTGCCTGAAACGATCTAGGGATATCACGGGAAACCTAAATCAGGATGGCTGGAGACAGGATTGAACTGTCGTCCTCCCGAATGCGAGTCCAGTGCGCTAACTACTGCGCCGCCTCGCTCGGTGAACACTATGGGACTTAACTTCTGAGGTCATCAGTCCCCTAGAACTTAGAACTACTTAAACCTAACTAACTTAAGGACATCACACACATCCATGCCCGAGGCAGGATTCGAAGCTGCGAACGTAGCGGCCTCGCGGTTCCAGACTGTAGCGCCTAGAACCGCTCGGCCACTAAGACCGGCGCGCTATACGAGGTTGGAATAATAGGGAATAGTGAAGGTGGTTCGATGAACCCTCTGCCAGGCTCTTAAATGTGATTTGCAGAGTAAATGTAGATGTAGAAGGACTAGTTATAACAGGCGTGGGCCACCTTGCCCCAGGAGAGGATTCAACGGCTTTATGACACCCTTCCCAACCGATTCAGAGTATACCTCCAGGCAAGAGGGACTACAACGTCATAGAGATAAGGGAGCTCTTACTGTCGAGTTCTCTGTAAATTTGACTCGAATTTGTAACAACTGAAATAACATCACATAGCCTGTCCAACCTTGAAGTTTCATTTCGTTTCCTCTGTCCTGGATACACGCTCTAATTCGGTTGGGAAGGTGAGCACAAATCAGTTGTATTCTCTCCTGATGCAAGCTGTCTCACAACTGTTGTAACTGGTCCTTGATATCCTGGATACTTACATACGGACAGATTTGATGTCCGAACTGCTGCCACCTGTGTTCAATTGGGGACAGATCTGGGGATCTTAATGGCCGTGGGAGTACCTCAGCAACACTTAAACAGTTCACAGAGACACGTGGCATGTATGAACGAGCATAATCCTTCCGAAAAATGGCACCAACATACTGTCGCATGAGAGGTAACACATGAGGACGCTGGATGTCTGTGACACCTGTGACACACCGTTGTGCCGTCAGAGTTCCCTCAGTCATTACCACTTGTAACCTGTAGTCATGGCCGATGGCTTCCCACACTATGACGCCAGGGATAACACCGCTGTGCCCCTCCAAAATGTTGGAAGAAAGGGGCCTCTCCCCAGGTCGCCACCATACAAGACCACAATGGTTATACAGATTAATGCAGAACTGTGATTCATCGCTGAACACAGTACGACGTCATTCATCAGCATTCCATGCTTCCTGGATACGGTACAACTCCACATGCAGCCGTTTGTGCTGTGGTGTTCACGGCGGCCCACGTTTGCGACGGTAACTTTCTAGACTATCTGCTGCTAGTTTCTGACCAATGGTTCAAGATGACACAGAATGTCGCAGAGAGTCCATTACTTGTTCTCAGGTGACAGGCTCAGTTGTGAAGGGGTTAAAGATGCGTTTGGTGCACAATACGGCGATCCTTCCTTGTGGTGGCCAGACGTGGTCGACAAGAACCTTGACGACGAATATGCCTGCCCTTACGTTCCCACGTAATCTAACATTGGGCGACTGTCACATCCGATGCCCCATAAATATGGTTATTGCACGATTCGACCAACCCATCAAATGAAGACACACAATTAGGCCCCTTTCAAACGTTGTCAGGTGCTGATAACGCTGTCTTACTCAAGTACGCGGTATCTTCGTGTTATTCACAGTGTTTACTCAACGTCTAACGCTATTCGGGCCCCTTATACATCCTACCAGGCCTGGTAATAGCGTTAAGCTCGAACGACACTGATGACTTCTGGTGCCACTTAGATATCGGCCAGTGGTGTGTACGTGTACTAAGTTACATTGACGTCCGACTATGTTTTCTGTGTGGTTAAGGTTTTGTTTTTCAGGCAGTGGTACATAAGATACTCGAGATCCAGTCTCTTTCCGTATTTCTGCTATGCATCTGAAGACAAGTTGACAATTTACTTAAGCTATGTGCTTTCGTTCAGCTACAACCAGTCGCTCACTGAAAGATACGTACCTAAAGACTGAAAAATTGCTTAAGTCACACCAATACTCAAAAAGAGAAGTAGGAGTAATCCGCTGAATTACAGGCCTATGTCAAATGGCTCTGAGCACTATGCGACTTAACTTCTGAGGTCATCAGTCGCCTAGAACTTAGAACTAATTAAACCTAACTAACCTAAGGACTTCACACACATTCATACCCGAGGCAGGATCCGAACCTGCGACAGTAGCGGTCGCTCGGTTCCAGACTGTAGTGCCTAGAACCGAACGGCTACTCCGACCGGCGGCCTATATCACTAACATCGATTTGCAGTAGGGTTTTAGAACATATACTGTATTCGAACATTGTGAAGTACCTCGAAGAAAACGATTTATTGACATATAGTCAGCACGGATCCAGAAAATATCGTTCTTGTGAAACACATGTAGCTCTTTACACACATGAAGTAATAAGTGCTATCGACAGGGGATGTCAAATTGATTCCATATTTTTAGATTTCCAGAAGGCTTTCGACACCGTTCCTCACAAGCGTCTTCTAATCAAACTGCGGGTCTACGGAGTATAGCCTCAGTTGTGCAACTGGATTCGCGATTTCCTGTCAGAAAGGTCACAGTTCTTACTAATAGACGGAAAGTCATCGAGTAAAACAGGAGTAATATCCTGCGTTCCCCAAGGAATTGTTATAGGCCCTCTATTGTTCCTGATCTATATTAACAACACAGGAGACAATCTGAGTAGCCGTCTTAGATTGTTTGCAGATGATGTTGTCATTTACCGTCTTGTAAAGTCATCAGATGATCAAAACAACTTGCAAAATGATCTAGATATCTGTATGGTGCGAAAAGTGGCTATTGACCCTGAATAAAGAAAATTGCGAAGTTATTCACATGAATACTAAAAGAAATCAGCTAAATTTTGTTACGCAATAAGTCACACAAATCTGAGGGCTGTAAATTCAACTAAATACTTAGGGATTACAAATACAAATAACCTAAAGTGGAACGATCACATAGATAGTATTGTGGGTAAAGCAAACCAAAGACGGCGATTCATTGGCAGAACACTTAGAAGGTGCAACAGGTCTACCAAAGAGACTGCTTACACTACCCTTGTCCGCCCTATTCTGGAGTACTGCTGCGCGGTGTGGGATCCGCATCAGCTGTGACTGACGAATGACATCGAAAAATTACAAAGAAGGGCAGCTCGTTTTTTATTATCACGAAATAGGGGATATAGTGTCACATACATGATACGTGAATTGGAGTGGCAATCATTAAAACAAAGGCGATTTTCGTTGCGACGGGATCTTCTCATGAAATTTAAATCTCCAGTTTTCTCCTCCGATTGCGAAAACATTCTGCTGACACCCACCTACATAGGAAGAAATGATCATCACGGTAAAATAAGAGAAATTAGGGCTCGCACGGAAAAATTTAAGTGCTCGTTTTTCCCGCGTGCCGTTCCAGAGTGGAATGGTAAAGAGAAGCATGAAGGTGGTTCATTGAACCCTGTGCTAGGCACTTTATTGTAAATAGCAGAGTAATCATGTATATGTAGATGTAGATGTTAATCCCTATCCTTCCTGCGCAGCATGTCGTGTCCTGCTGCCACGAGTATTCATTAGCTAATCAGCGGGCACTATTTTTGTTTGCCTCTGAGAAAATTGCAACTATTGCGTTCTCAGAGCTGCATTTCGCTTCATTGCACAATGCTTCCTAGACAAGAAAGTACCGCAATTACTGTCTCCCCTCCGCCATCGATGTTTCATAAACTGGACATTCCGGTAGCAGTCAGAGGTACCTGTTGTTCCACAGTTTAATTCAAAGCAGATATTCTAGATAGGGACAGTGTCCTGCCACATAGCGAGCAAGGACAGTATTTGGTCCAGTGTGAACCATTTGGAATTCCTTTCTGACGTATCGCAAAAAAATGCGTTCGTCTTCCAAGGGTAGAGACGTGCCATCTCTCTTGTCTTTAATCTAATATATACCCCGTAATGGAGATGCGATTACCTGCTCGGTTCGCAAGAGTTTCATTTGCTTTATGTAGCTGGCCTTTCTTCCACGATCAGATGTCTGTTTTTCTCTGAAATGTACATCAAGCGGCGGCAATCCAAAGGTAACGTGCAGTGTTTCAGTTGATATTGTGCCAAAATTTGGTAGCCCAGATGAAAAAGCCGCTAAATACACTACTGGCCATTAAAATTGCTACACCAAGAACAAATGCAGATGATAAATGGGTATTTATTGGGCAGATATATTATACTAGAACTGACATGTGATTACATTTTCACAAAACTGGTGTGCATAGATCTTGAGAAATCAGTGCCCACAACAACCAGTTCTGGCCATAATAACGGCCTTGATACGCCTGGGCATTGAGTCAAACAGAGCTTGGATGGCGTGTACAGGTACAGCTGCCCGTGCAACTTCAACACGATACCACAGTTCGTCAAGAAGAGTGACTGGCGTATTGTGGCAAGCCAGTTGATCGGCCACCATTGACGAGACGTTTTCAATTGGTGAGAGATCTGGAGAATGTGCTGACCAGGACAGCAGTCGAACATTTTCTGTATCCAGAAAGGTCCGTACGGGACCTGCAACATGCGGTCGTGCATTCTCCTGCTGAAATGTAGGGTTTCGCAGGGATTGAATGAAGGGTAGAGCCACGGGTCGTAATACGTTTGAAATGTAACATCAAAGTGCTGTCAATGCGAACAATAGGTGACCGAGACGTGTAACCAATGGCACCCCATACCCTCACGCCGGGTGATATGCCAGTATGGCGATGACGAATCCACGTTCCCAATGTGTGTTCACCTCTATGTCGCCAAACAGTGATGGGACCATCATGATGCTGTAAACAGAACCTGGATTCATCCGAAAAAATGACATTTTGCCATTCGTGCATCCGGGATCGTCGTTGAGTACACCATCGCAGGCGCTCCTGTCTGTGATGCAGCTTCAAGGGTAACCGCAGCCACGGTCTCCGAGCTGATAGTCCATGCTGCTGCAAACGTCGTCGAACTGTTCGTGCAGATGGTTGTTGTCTTGCAAACGTCCCCATCTTTTGAGTCAGGGATCGAGACGTGGCTGCACGATCCGTTACAGACATACGGATAAGATGCCTGTCATCTTGACTGCTAGTGATACGACGCTGTTGGGATCCAGCACGGCGTTCCGTATTACCCTCCTGAACCCACCGATTCCATATTCTGCTAACAGTCATTGGATCTCGACCAACGCGAGCAGCAATGTCGCGATACGATGAACCGCAATCCGACCTTAATTAAAGTCGGAAACGTAATGGTATGCATTTCTTCTCCTTACACGAGGCATCACAACAGCGTTTCACTAGGCAACGCCGGTCAGCGGCTGTTTGTGTATGAGAAATCGGTTGGAAACTTTCCTCATGTCAGCACGTTGTAGGTGTCGCCACCGGCGCCAACCTCGTGTGAATGGTCTGAAAAGCTAATCATTTGCACGTCACAGCATCTTCTTCCTGTCGGTTAAATTTCGTGTCTGTATCACGTCATCTTCAAGGTGTAGCAAATGTAATGGCCAGTAGTGTACGTTTTTGTCGATTCTGACTTGGCCACGCTGCAGTATAGAGTTTTTCAGCGCCTATACGATGGAATAAGTTTCTGGGTGCAAAACCCGCTAAAAAACCGTTGAAAATGGTCGTATAAAATCGTGTTCGGTTGCAAAAGCTGCTAACTGCACGTTGTCTTCGGATGTAAAGTCCGCCAGAAGTCCAAATATTGCAAAAACAGCTATGGCAGCCGCTGTGCCATGGCCGGATGCAAAGCACGCCAACTGATATCAGACTTATCAGTCGAGACATTCAAAGTGACCTATCAGATTTTTACGATTAAAAGGGATATTTTTCTTATTCAGAGTTAGGTTGGCTACACTGTATCGAACGCGTACGTAACAATGAAGCTCTCGCTGCCCATGCATTGTCGAAATATAGGCTGATAAGCACAATTCAGCTGATCAGTAGGGTATTTGCTGACGTATTTGTGTGAGTGTTTTGAAGAAAATGACTGATTTCGTGGACGGTTTAAATGTAGAAGATGGTATAAACGAAGTGGAAGTAATTGAAACAGTAAGATTCAGCCAGAAGTCGAACCCATTGTAGTAGTTGCAAATGACTAAGACTGACGGTTCGTCCAGGAAAAGGAATTGGCATCCTGATCAGTGGAAGAGAAATTTTTCCGAAACATAAAAGTAAGAAAACGAAAAGTATTACTAAAACAATGTTACACAATGAAAACTGTGTTGACACTGTGATTCTTGAGTTTCTCCCGGCGTGTTTGATAGTCAAAATATCCACGGGTGTACTGCCGGTCTATAGTGTCCAACGGGCACAATATTTCGGCGATCAAACATGTCGCCATCATCAGGTGAACTGACGGACTGAGCTCCTGTGAACGTGCCGGCACGGAGATCCGTACGCTATGGCTGCTCAGGGGGAACTGGGTTCGGTCACTCACTCACTCACTATTACTTGCGAGCAGTCCTGTGCTCGTGAAGAGGCAGGGTGAGCATCAGGTGCTATTCCTGCTAATCTTGTCTTACAAGGTGTGGGAGGGAACTGGCTTAATTCGGGCTGGCCTATCGGATGCGTTGCATCCATTGGCTGCTGCGAGTTTTAATGCTCGCAACAGGTCGGGCCAACGTGTGGTCGGCCTGTGGTGTATTTGGTGGCCCAGTGCCTGTATGAGCCGATTTTGAGACCTGTTGGCCTCTTGATAGAACTGTCTCGCTGACTGTCGGAAGCGATCTCTCAGCAGAGGTATACCAGTTTGTTGGTGAAGCTGGGCAGATGGATATCGCCGGGGTAGACGGAGGGCGAGCCGAAGTGCTCTGTTCTGCACCCTCTGGAGTTCGACAATATGGGTTTCGGCTGCATTTCCCCACATCACGGCTGCATACTCCAGCACCGGGCGAACCAGTGCCAGGTATAAGGTGATGCCGTGGCGAGGGGGAAGCGTCGAAGTCGGGTTGAGTAGGGGGTACAGGACACGAAGACGCCCTGCAGCTCTACCCTTTACCTCCTTTATGTGGGGACGCCATGTTAACCGCTGGTCTAGGGTTACCCCGAGATATTTGGCCGTTTTACACCACGGGATGGGCCCTCCCGTGATCGTCACTGGCTCTAAGTCAGGTGGCAGCACTCTTTTTGTGAATATTATTGCCTGACTTTTGGCAGCGTTAAATTTCAGCCACCATTTCGTGGACCAGCTTCCTAAAGCCTCACACCCTAGCTGGAGACGCCGTCTCATTTCTTGCAAATTCATGCTCCGGACGAGCAGCGCAGTGTCGTCAGCATATAATGCGAACGACACTCGCGCCACTCGTGGAGCATCTGCAGTGTAGAGGGAGTACAGCAGGGGGCCGAGTACGGACCCCTGCGGCACTCCAGCCTGGATCGGTCGTTGGGTAGACACTTCCTCCTCAAGGCGCACATGAAAGGTCCGGTTTTCGAGGTAGGACTTCAGTAGCACCCCCTGCGATGTCGGGACCCCGTGCACGAATAGTTTGTACACGAGGCCGTCGTGCCACACGGAGTCAAATGCCCTAGTGAAGTAAAATACCCTCCGCCCGCGGCGCGCTCCCTCCGCCGTCCGCGCCCTGCGCCACGGTAGCGCGGTGGAACAGATTGCGACGGCGTCTGAGATGACGTCGGTGTGATGGCTCTGTCTGCCGTGGTCGTCACAACTATGCGTTTGCTCGATTTACTCTTGATTAACCCAATCGCTGGTTCCCAAGCCTTGCTAAGATTATAGCCACAGTCACGGTTTATGAGGTCGTCATTGGTGCGAATTTCGATGGCCTCTCTAACAACGCTGTCCCAGTATCTCGACGTCTGTACCAGAATCCTCGTGCGGTCATACTCCATAGCGTGATTTTCCGACAAACAATGTTCAGCGACCGCCGACTTGCTCGGATACATCAGTCGAGTGTGCCTCTGGTGTTCACGGCATCGATCTTCGACGGTACGCATCGTCTGACCAATATACGACTTGCCACATTGACACGGAATCTGGTACACGCCGGCCTTCCTCAAAACGAGGTCATCTTTGGCGCTCCCCACCAGTGCACGAGTTTTATTCGGAGGACAAAACACAGTTCCGACCCGGTGTTTCTTCAGAATGCGGGCGATTTTCCCCGAGAGTGCGCCTGTGTATGGAATAAATGCAGTGCCTACCTCCTCCCTCGTGACTTCATCCATCTCAACAGTTTGTGCTGCAGTGGTTGGGCGGAGAGCACGTTGGATCTGCCACTCTGAGTACCCATTCTTTCGAAACACAGTTCTCAGATGTTCCAATTCCTGGGGTAGACTCTCTGTGTCAGAGATAGTGCGCGCCCTATGTACTAGAGTTTTAAGTACCCCATTCCTTTGTGAAGGGTGGTGGCAGCTGTCTGCGTGCAAATACAGATCAGTGTGTGTTGTCTTTCGATACACCCCATGACCTAGGGTGCCGTCAGCCCTTCTCCTGACAAAGACGTCAAGGAAAGGTAATTTACCCTCTGTTTCAGTCTCCATAGTGAATTTGATGTTGGGGTGTATGGAGTTTAGATGTGTAAGGAAGTCAAAGAGTTTATCCATACCATGTGGCCAGATGACGAACGTGTCGTCCACGTAACGGAAAAAGCAAGTAGGTTTCCATTCGGATGACGACAGGGCTTCCTCCTCGAAGTTCTCCGTGTACAAATTCGCTACCACCGGTGAGAGTGGGCTACCCATGGTGACTCCTTCCGTTTGTTCGTAGTATTCTCCATTAAAAAGAAAATACGTGGAAGTTAAGACATGCCTAAAAAGTTCAGTGGTATTCTCGTCAAACCTCTGACCAATCAACTCTAGCGACTCTCGCAGGGGTACCCTCGTAAACAAGGAAACGACGTCAAAACGTAGATGTGGTTTCCTAAGTACTCTTGCCTTTCTAAAGAGATGTCGTTCAGAGAATGTTGTTCCAAATTTTGCTAAGGTTGTGCATCACATCGATTCTGCAGCAGCTAGGAGAATCAAGAAACGAGCCAGCCTCGCATTGGTACGTGAGAGAGTGCATTTCACCCGCCGGAGCCTTGAGTTTATCTCACAGGAATTACTCAAATTACATTTGCAACTGGCTACTAAGTTCACTTCTTTTTCCTGGGATTGGATTGATGGTGTCACCTGGGTGTCAGCTGATTCCGCCCATAAGAAGGCTACGGGACGTCAAACAGATAAGTTCTCACGTCTCCTTGACAAACCATCTCTGCAGGTTCCGTGCAAGACTGTCATCAATTTGAGTGGCATGGTGTTGAGTGATGATGCGGTCTCGGTTTTGCAGAAAGGTCTCAACTTCGCTCCCAACCGCAAGTTCACTCCGGTCGCAGAAATTGTCAGTGCTGTTGAACAGGTTGCAGCTCGACTTCCGCCAAAATCAGCCGAGGAAATACGTCGTGAAACTTGTTGTGCGTTGACGAAATCCAAGCCGATGAAGTCAAATATCAGCAGTAAAGAGAGGGCGGCCATTCGTGATCTGAGGGAACGCTCTGAAATTGTTGTCTTACCGGCTGGCAAAGGCAATGCTACAGTTGTTGTCTCTCATAAGCACTACACTGATAAGATGCAGAGCCTGCTAAATGACGATTCCTACCGGAAGATCAGCGTTGACCCTACAAAGAAGGTGGAGAACAAGACGAGGGTTCTTCTCAAGGACGCAGATTTACCGGAGGGTGACGCTAAGAAATTGTTACCCCAAGATCCGGTACCGCCTAGACTATATGGACTCCCGAAGGTTCACAAGGAGGCGGTACCATTACGCCCCATTGTCAGCAACATCAGGGCACCTACATATTTGTTGGCCAAATACCTGACGGGAATATTAAGTCCTTATGTGGGTAAATGCCCTCATCACATCCGTAATTCCGTGGATTTTGTTAAACGCCTTGATAGCTTCAGGTTGGATGAGTCAGATATCATGGTGAGTTTTGACGTCGTTTCCTTGTTTACGAGGGTACCCCTGCGAGAGTCGCTAGAGTTGATTGGTCAGAGGTTTGACGAGAATACCACTGAACTTTTTAGGCATGTCTTAACTTCCACGTATTTTCTTTTTAATGGAGAATACTACGAACAAACGGAAGGAGTCGCCATGGGTAGCCCACTCTCACCGGTGGTAGCGAATTTGTACACGGAGAACTTCGAGGAGGAAGCCCTGTCGTCATCCGAATGGAAACCTACTTGCTTTTTCCGTTACGTGGACGACACGTTCGTCATCTGGCCACATGGTATGGATAAACTCTTTGACTTCCTTACACATCTAAACTCCATACACCCCAACATCAAATTCACTATGGAGACTGAAACAGAGGGTAAATTACCTTTCCTTGACGTCTTGGTCAGGAGAAGGGCTGACGGCACCCTAGGTCATGGGGTGTATCGAAAGACAACACACACTGATCTGTATTTGCACGCAGACTGCTGCCACCACCCTTCACAAAGGAATGGGGTACTTAAAACTCTAGTACATAGGGCGCGCACTATCTCTGACACAGAGAGTCTACCCCAGGAATTGGAACATCTGAGAACTGTGTTTCGAAAGAATGGATACTCAGAGTGGCAGATCCAACGTGCTCTCCGCTCAACCACTGCAGCACAACCTGTTGAGATGGATGAAGTCACGAGGGAGGAGGTAGGCACTGCATTTATTCCAAACACAGGCGCACTCTCGGGGAAAATCGCCCGCATTCTGAAGAAACACCGGGTCGGAACTGTGTTTTGTCCTCCGAATAAAACTCGTGCACTGGTGGGGAGCGCCAAAGATGTCCTCGGTTTGAGGAAGGCCGGCGTGTACCAGATTCCGTGTCAATGTGGCAAGTCGTATATTGGTCAGACGATGCGTACCGTCGAAGATCGATGCCGTGAACACCAGAGGCACACTCGACTGATGTATCCGAGCAAGTCGGCGGTCGCTGAACATTGTTTGTTGGAAAATCACGCTATGGAGTATGACCGCACGAGGATTCTGGTACAGACGTCGAGATACTGGGACAGCGTTGTTAGAGAGGCCATCGAAATTCGCATCAATGACGACCTCATAAGCCGTGACTGTGGCTATAATCTTAGAATGGCTTGGGAACCAGCGATTGGGTTAATCAAGAGTAAATCGAGCAAACGCATAGTTGTGACGACCACGGCGGACAGAGGCATCACACCGACGTCATCTCAGACGCCGTCGCAATCTGTTCCACCGCACTACCGTGGCGCAGGGCGCGGACGGCGGAGGGAGCGCGCCGCGGGCGGAGGGTATTTAAATCGGCCGCCGCCGCGACCGAACCCAGGTCCCCCTGAGCAGCCATAGCGTACGGATCTCCGTGCCGGCACGTTCACAGGAGCTCAGTCCGTCAGTTCACCTGATGATGGCGACATGTTTGACCGCCGAAATATTGTGCTCGTTGGACACTATAGACCGGCAGTACACCCGTGGATATTTTGATTGTGTTGGCACTAATTATTATGACATAGCATCAACAAATTCGTGGTACGATATGTGCTCTCTCCTACACAGTAGCGTAGTCAGATCAAAATAATGGTCAATTTCTGCGAAACTGAATCGAATGGTTATCCGTCAACAAAGCAAAAGTGTACTGTATAACAAAACTAAAGAAAATGTTTGTTAAATGCAGTAGATCTCGCAGGGAGCAGCAAGGAATGCGAGTGAACCCGCTTAGTTGTGCTATGCACTACACTTACACTGGTGTCAGATTGCTCCCAGTTTCAGTTTCGCACGAATTGTCCATTGTAGAGGATTTTACGCAACAACTGGGGGAGAGTATGGTGGCAGTAACGAATGAAATTTTCCACCGGTCTTGTAGTTTAATCACCTCTTCTAATATATGCTACTTGATTTTTTAACTTAGCTCGTCGTACTTACTATCCCTTTTAATTTCTCTGCATATATAGATTTCTGCCTACTTTTCAAGACCCGGGCTGTGGTTCCCCCTCCGCCCACCCCTCGTCACCGTCTATTGCTTCTACGTACTTAAGCATGGGGCTTTGTGTCACATACATACCCAACGCGTTCCCAAAGATGTCTGATTGTAAAAATCCCTTCGTAAAACTAAGATGTAACGAACATATCATGCAAGACATAAGAAAAATTTGCCAAACGTTTTACCAGAAAAGTAACCAAGAGTGGCAGAGCAAGTACGAAGCTCGATGAGTATCTACCTCAGGAGGAGGATCTGGCTAGGATGAAAGAAGGAAACGAATGATGACCACCAGTTTTTCTTTACCTAAAAAGAGAGGCGAGGAGATAGAAAATGTTGCTGTTTGAAAAGCGGCGTTGTTGTCGATTTTACAAATTAAAAAAGGTGGGGTCACCGGGTTGTGTCACAAAATTCTGGACCAAAATGCAGTTCCCAGTGAGACGAGAGGAGGAGACGGGAGAACCAAGTTGTATGAAGCGGGAAAAGTGTGCGTGAAAAATAACGTTCGGAAGTTCATCACCTTCGCACAAACGCCAATCACGAAGTTATTCAAAAATGGCTCTGAGCACTATGGGACTTAACAGCTGTGGTCATCTAGTCCCCTAGAACTTAGAACTACTTAAACCTAACTAACCTAAGGACATCACACACATCCATGCCCGAGGCAGGATTCGAACCGTAGCAGTGGCACGGTTCCGGACTGTGCGCCTAGAACCGCGAGACCACCGCGGCCGGCCACGAAGTTATTCCATCGAGGTATAGCTTTCATTGCGTTTTGTGTGAGAGGGTTCGACATGCAAGTTTGAGTTTGAATAGCTGCGTTCTACATCCACATACATATTCCGCAACCCACCATACGGTGCATGGTGGAGGGTATCACATATCACTGTTAGGCATTTCCTTTCATGTTATACTCGCAAGAAATTTCGTCAATAGTGCCTCACGAAAAGACTATTGTCTTTCTTCCAGGTACTCCCATTTGAGTTCACGAAGCATCTCCATAATAAATGTGTGCTGATCAGTCCTAACAGGGACAAATCTGGCAGCATCTATCTGAATTGCTTCGATGTCTTCCTTTAACACGAACTGGTGTGGATCCCAAATACTCGAGAAGTATCCAACAATGTGTCGCACTAATAAACTATGCACCCTCTTCTTGATAGATGAGCTACATTTTCCCAAAATTCTTCTTCCTACTACCAGTCTGATGTGATCGTTCCATTTCATAACACTTTACAACGTTTTGCCTAGATATTTAATTAATGTGGCTGTGTCAAGCACCATACTACTCCTTCTGTATTCTAACGTTCCATGATTGTTTTTCTTACTTATGCGCAGTAACTTACATTTTTCTACATTTAGAGTAAGTTACCATTCATCACACCCACCAGAAATTCTAAGTCATCGTGTATCCTCCTTCACTCACTCAACGACAACTTCCCATGTACCACAATGTTGCCTGCAAACAGCTATGCACTGAAGTGAGAAAAAGTCATGGGATACCTCCTAATATCGGGTTGGACATCCTTTTGCCTGGCGTAGCGCAGCAGCTCACCGTGGAATGGATTCTACTAGTCGTTGGAAGTCCACTACACAAATATTGAGCCATGCTACCTCTACACTGGTCCATAATTGCAAAACTGTTGCCGGTGCAAGATGTTGTGTATGAGCTGACCTCTCTATTATGTCCCATAAACGTTCGATAGATTCATGTCGGGCGATCTTCATGGGAAAATCATTTTATTTAATTGTCCAGACTGTTCTTCAAACCAATCGTGAACAACCGTGGCCTGATGACAGGACATCATCGTTAGGGAATATGAAGTCCATGAATCGCTGTGAATAGTCTTCAAGTGGCCAAGCATAATCATTTCCAATCCATGATCGATTCAGTTGACCATAGGACCCAGTCTATTGCATGTAAACAAAGCCCACACCAATATGGAGCCACCACCACCTTGTACAGTGCCTTGTTGACTACTTGGGTCCAAGGATTCATGGAGTATGCGCCACACTCGAACCCTAGCATCAGCTCTTATCAACTAAAATCTGGACTCATCTGACCAGGTCACGGTTTTCCAGTCATCTAGCGTCCGTCCTATATGGCCCTGCAGGCGATGTCATGCTGTTAGCAAAGGCACTCACGTCAGTCTTCTGCTGCCATAGCCTATTAACGCCAAATTGCGCCACACTGTCATAAGAGGTACGTTCGTCGTAAGGTCCCACATTTATTTCTATGGTTATTTCACACAGTGTTGCTTTTGTTTGCACTGACAACTCTATGCAAATGCCCCTGCTCTCGGTCGGCAAGTGATGGACGTCGGCAGACCGCCTAGTTAGCCGTGCAGGCTAACGCACTGCTTTCTCGATTGGGAAGGAGCGCCTGGTTCCCAGCACCAATCCGTTCGACGGACTTGTGTCGAAGCCCAGAGAGCCGGCCAGTCTGTGGATGGTTTTTAAGCAGTTTTCCATCTGCCTCGGCGAATGCGGTCTGGTTCCTTTTATTTCCACATATGCATACACCAACATTACTCTACCATCCATACATATGGGTTACACTCATCTGGTGTGAGACGTTTCCTTGGGGAGGGGGGGGGGGGTGTTTCATTGGGGACCATACTGCACAATAACCCTGAAAGAGTGGTTCGGTTTGGGGCGGCAGAGGGGTGAAGTGGACTGCGGTATCCATCGTGAGGTTGTGGACCACTGCAGCTGCGGCAGGGACGGAGCCTCTCCGTCGTTTCTAGGCCCCCGGTTAACACACAATACAATACAATAGCTGTCAGCCACTGCGTTGTCCATGGTGAGAGGTAATGCCTGAACTTTTGTATTCCCAGCAAACTCTTGACTCTATGGATTTCGAAATATTGAATTTTCAAACCATTTACAAAATGGAATGACCCGTGTGTCTTGCTCCAGCTACCATTTCATGTTCAAAGTCTGTTAATTCCCATTGCGTGGCCATAATCATGACAGACACCTATTCACATAAGTGACCTGAGTACAAATCACAGCTCTGCCAATGCACTGTCCTTTTATACCTTTTATATGGGATACATCCACCCTCTACATATGTGCATCTCTATCTTATAACTTTTGTCACCTCAGTCTAAATTACTGCTCACCCTGTGCATCAGATCATTTATTTATACAGAGAATAAGAGTGGCCCTAACGCATTTCCCTGTGCTACTCGTGGCGATACGCTTGGTGGTGATGAACACTCAACATCGAGGACAATATTCTGGATTCTGCTACTTAAGAAGTCTTCGAGTTTCTCGTTCATTTGGGAACCTAATCTGTATGCTTGGTCCTCCATTCCAAGGTGGGCAGTCTCTAATAATGTGTGAATTTAACAGTTGGCACACAGTTAAAGTTTATTTCGTTGTTATGTTGTTCATAGAAAAATATGTTATTCCCACAATGCTGGCTTCATTGCTGCCTTGCATTCAAAGAGAATGTGAATTTTATAGAACATTGCCAAAATAGAGATCCCAGTTTTTTTTCATCGCTTGCTTGTGGAGCCCTTATTGAGCTATAAAAAGGAGTGGTCAGAAGCTGAAAGCTGAGTCTGATGCTAATTACCCAGACACTCCTTTCCTCCCTCAATAGCAGAACATGAATGTGCCTGTAACATACCTGGGCGGAATCCATCTTAAAATCTTGCAAAGCCTCTCCCTTCCTATCTTGCACAACTTAGATCTATGAGGGCTTTCTAGGGCTACATTCAGTGCAGGAATTGTAGCAGACCCTGAAAAAATGGGCACGCTATATTGTAGATGCGCCCATCTATGATTTGGCTGTGGATGCAAAGTCACAAACACAAAATGCTATTTTCTGTGCTAGAAAACAGACAAATTATGTCAAGTTGTAATGTCGAAAAGATATCCCCTTGAGAAGCGCAAACTTCTTTAGTCTCTACAGACTGCAACTCAATGCAACATGCTGTCAAAAAGTTACAGATTTCTCAGTTCAGATGGAAAGGCTGCATAATAAGGTGTCTGGCAAGTGATGTGAAGAAATTCTTGTTTCTGTCCTAGGCTGCTAAGGGTCACTTCTAAAAGCCAGTTTGGTAGTAGTTTTGTGAAGTCTCTGACATTCATCTAGGCGTGGAAAGAATTTTATGCAAACTACACGAAAAATGTGGCTTCCATAACGCATTTGGACAAGCTTTAATTATGTCAGTTGACATTCAAAAATAGAAGAAATGATGATAGAAATTCATTAACACAATCGAATGTGAAGCTTTGTAGGCACACAGGGTTACAGATGTGATCAAAGTTGAATAGACTAGGGGTTTTTAAAGTTTGGTTCCTCTGTCTCCACAATCTAGAATATTTATTGGTGGTATTTGTTTGCTGCTTGTTTTTATTGATATCCAAAAGGATTTCGGGGAGTAAGTTAATTTTTACGTCTCTAATATTCAATGTAGACTCAATATTATCGTTATATACTAGCTTTACTATCTATATTTCATAACTCTTGAATGTACTTCATTTGAGTCATATGCAGGTGTAGTTTGTGATCATTAACTCAAAAAATATGGTATCCATAATCATATTAATAAACTAAAGAGGTGTAACTTATGCATGCTAATGAAATATACCTACCTTTTAAATATTAAAGTAATCTACCAAAAACGTATTGAGTGGACACCTATCATTTTTGAGATGTGGCCTGTTTTTTGTATCTCTTGTAAATGTTAGTGTGTGACATACCTTCAAACATATCAAACAAATTACACCAAAAACAGCAATTTTAGAATATTGCCTTCTCTTGGATAAATTTCTGAGTATGCTCATTTTATATACTCATGAATTTTCAGTTCTTTATGTTATTCATTGGGCACTATAATATAAATGTCAATTGTTAATCAATACTGTTTGAAAGGGCAGTGCCCAAAAAATTATACTATGCTTTCATAGTTGGAAGTGCATGTAAAATCATTATCAACATCAATTGTTGGTGTCTACTCTGCCTCATTGCAAACTGGATACATGCATTTAGATTATGTGTAGTAAATGGGTAACCTTATTCTGCTGTATGATAGTAAATATACAGAAAATTTAAGCATTGCTTCATTACGTTTAGATATTAAAAATCTTGCCGTGAGTAACCAGGATTCTTTCATGATTGCTGTGGTACTGTAGAACAGATGTACTACAGCGCCACTGTCCTGCAATATCAACCCATATTTTTTTAACTTATTTTACTTCCATATAAAATACAAAGGGAAGTTTTATTAATATTTTATTCAGCTAATTTAATAATCAAAAGATAATGTATACTTTTATTTTGAAACCATATGTGAGCAACAAGCTAAACATTACTCAGCACAGTAAAACTAACTCTTTCAGTTGGATTTTATTAGCTCAATTCATATATCATTGAAAAACCAATTTTAGACAGTTAAATAGTGAAATTAAAACCCTTGGTTTGAAACCCTTTCCAGAAATAAACTATAATCTTCTGCATTGCCTGTGTCTCAGTGTGACATATCTCTCGAGTCATGAAGGAATGTGCTGTCTCAATTCAACCCCTCACATCATATTGCATTGAACCTGCTAGTCAGCATCATTGTGATTCTAGGGTGTTTATCATCACCCATATAGGTACATGTGGTTCGCTGGATAAGGCTCGATTCACAGCGGACATCGTGGAACAGAACAGACTTGTACATCATAATGGTCCACATTACATTTCAAATGATGGAATAAATACTGACCATCAACAAAGTGGGATGAAATGGAATGTCAACATCAAGGAATCTCAGGAAGAAAGTTTTGACACTGACAGCGATGGAGGGTACAGTGGTGTCGTCTACTAACATGGAAAGTTAACCTATTAGCGCCGCACTCATTTAATGTATGGTAGTGGATTATGTGCTTATGTATCTTCTTAGTCTTTACTTTTAATTATTTGCTTTGTTTTGTGAAATATTGCAAAAGACGCAGGATTTGTGTATTTTCTCTATGAGTGTTCTTCCACAAAAGAGGCCAAACTTCGAAAAGTGAAGAAATATTTAGTTTTTAGAGTATCTGGAAAAAGAAAGAACACTATAGTGTGCATAAATATACATACAAATAAATGAAACTCTAGGACCTTTTTTAGCCATGGTAGGAGGAAAATACAGTCTCTTTGACATTATTTGACACTGAGAAAGAAGGTAAAACACTGTAAATAGAATAAAAGGGCGCTATTCTTTGCCCATTAAATATTGATTCACATGTTTGTATGAATATATTTTGTCATAGAAATAAATGTTGATTTTTCAAACTTTTGATCATGACTTTTCCTATTCTTTCACTTCTCATCAGTGCGAAAAGCCTACTAAACCATCATTGTTGAGAATATCCATAACGAATTTTGCTCTGACCATTAATGAACTCTACTGCTAGTGCTAGTTTCTTTAGTAATGCCTGTGAGTGATTAATTAATGCCACTATCTCTGTTGTTCTGTATCACCTGACTCTCAGTGAGGCAGATGGTTTCTCATAACATCCCTTTCACCATTCAGCACTGAGCTAAGCAATATGATATTATACTGATGTTTCATCCAGTATGAACACACTGCCATTTGCTGGTAACATTACCTTCTATTCCGTTGATGGCCAGATTAGATTTTAGATTAGATTAGATTAGTTTTTCGTTCCATAGATCCGTGTTGAGGAGATCCTTGTGGGTGTGGAACATGTCACATTTTTTTTTATTTTTTTTTAAGCTGAAATAACAATACTGATAGTATAAATATAAACAACACATCATTTGTTTCTATTAAAAAATTCGTCAATGGAATAGAAGGAGTTGGCCACTAGTCAGTCTTTCAGGCTCCTTTTAAACTGATCTCTATTTGTAACTAAATTTTTTATGTTTGCTGGCAAATTATTGAAAATGAGTGTTCCTGAGTAGTGGACCCCTTTATGAACTAAAGTAAGTGCCTTTAAGTCCTTGTGCAGATCATTTTTGTTCCTGGTATTGTATGTATGAACTGAGCTGTTTGTTGGAAAAAGAGATATATTATTTAGGACAAATTTCATTAAGGAGTAAATATACTGAGAGGCAGTAGTTAGTATACCCAGTTCTTTGCAGACGTTTCTACAAGACGTCCGTGAGTTTACTCCACAAATAATACGTATTACACGGTTTTGGACTCTGGAAACTTTTGTTTGACTTGAAGAGTTACCCCAAAATATCACTCCACCGATAAAATTAACGATTAGTCATCCTATTTAGACAAAACACGCACAGAAGGCCAGTCACACAAAAATGTTGGAGACTGTGTCGCATTTTGCTTAACTGCAATTTGTATTGTGTCACTCAAAGCTTTTATAAGAAATTTGTCTCTACCTAATAATGCAGTACCATATTCTGCTACCATGTCCTGAAATCCCTTGCTTAAAGTTTTGAAGTCAAATATTGATAAGTCACCACATCATTCTTGTAATAACTGATATTAAGCGGGAAAAGTATGACAAAGACTCAGATTACAGTTTATTACCAGTTTCTTCGGTAAAGAGTGTAAATATCTGTCCTTTATTGCATACCATACGCATAGTTTTCATAACACTGACATCGTATGACTGTATGTTTTTTTATTGTTTTCACTATAACAGTATCACCTTTTGAACCATGATCAAGTGTATCTGGGAAAGATATCAATACATGTCAGTCACGTCTGCATAACATTTTGTCATCTAAATATTACAGTTTATATCTGTATATAGGAATCATATGGCTCAACGTAAAATATGAGAACAAATCAAACACATCTACATGACTACTCTGCAGTTCACAATTAAGTGCTTATCAGAGGTTTTGTCAAACCATCTTCAAACTATTGAATTTTACTGTATTCAGTCTACAACGCCCTTGTGGTCAGTAATTCCTGTATTCTTCATAATACTTCCTGTATGTTCAGGATTATTTGTTGCTAAGACGCCAAATACGACTTTGGAACCATTTACACTTTAAGAGGGCACCTGAACTAACAGTTCAAAATAGTTTTCAGAAAAATCAAAAGCACTCAGTATGACTTTGGATGACGTTTTACGCCTACCACCGACTTTAAACATGTAATTCCACCAACAAAGCGAGGGTAGATTGAAATCACCACCAACTATATTCGTATGAGTGAGGTACCTGTTTGGAATGAGACTCAAGTTTCGTTATCATCTGAGTCAGGGTGATCAGTAAAAGGAACCAATTATTAATTTATTCTGGTTCTCTCCAACCTAATTCATAGGAACTATCTACTTCAATTTCACTATAAGGCAAATTAGTTATGATCACAATGAACACCACCACCAGTTGTATTTAATCTATCCTTTCTGAACGGGTTAGGTCCTTTGTAAAAATTTCTGCTAAACTTGTATCTGGTTTTATCCTGCTTTCAGTACCTATAACGATTTGAGCTTTAGTGCTTTCTATTAGCACTTGAAACTCTGGTTATTTTCCACCACAGCTACAACACTATACAACTACACCCTTTTAGATTGACGCCCTTTTTGTAGTTTCCTGTGACCCTTTAATTTGAAAAAGCTCCAGGTCCTCTACACACAGCCCCCACCACATGTGTAGCCGCTTCCTATGTGTAATGGACCACTGAATCATTAAGTGGAAACCGAAAATCCACCATCCTATGGCGCAAGTCGAGGAATCTGCAGGCTACACATTTGCAAACCGGTCTGAGCCTTTGATTCAGACCCTCCAGCTGGTTCTTTACCAAAGGTCTGCAGTAGTTCCTGGTGATGATACTACAAAGGGTGAGCTCCACCTTTATCTCACAAGCAAGACAGGTCATCATTACCACTTAAGATAGCTGCCCAAAATCAGAGACACTCTCTTCTGATCCAAACTCGACACATATTGTTTGTACTGACATAAGCTGACTGCAGTTGGCTGCACCGTGTGCCCTTCATGGCATATGAAAGCACCGTTTCACATATGGCATCACTCCTCCCAGTATACACACAGAATGCACACTGGATTTCTTATCCTCCCTGGCAGAGATACCTCTAAGGGGCCTCAAGAAACACATAATGATGGAGCTCCCAACTGCCAGGAATCCCACCCTCTGTGACTGCCCAGATCTTGTAGGCCAAAAGACTTGCCTTGGAACAGGGGTTTCCTGATACTTGATCATGAGATATACCGAAGATGTCCTTCAATCGACGCCACAGGAAGCCTTCCTATGGCGGCCACACCTTGGAATGACTTTCCACTCATCCACAGTTTATGTGTCAACCTCAGTGCAGGCAGTACCTTGGATGGCCACAGTAGTGGACTAATTGGGGACACCTGGGACGTGCTGGAAAACCCTTAGATCCCCACTTCTGGCCGGCATGACCGAAGCCACGACTTTATGGAGCTGTGGCGAGGATCACAAACTCAGCTCACGTCTGAACACAGTAGTCACAGTGTCTATCCATACTAAAGATGGCGGAAATATACTTTAGACAGCCATTAAAACGCAGAACTGTGCCTTATAAATATACAGACACACAAGGGTTACATTAACATTGTACACAGCAGACATATTTTTTATAAGCTGTGCTGTATTAATATTAGCAGACACAGTGCTGCAGTATCCACAAAACATGTCCAAACAAGTGGCATCTCAAAGGGAGTCATGCACAAAAAATAGAAAACTATCATACTGCCACGAATACACTCGGTATCAAGTGAATTGTTGTTTCGCCAAAATCAGCTTCTGCAACTGCTGTGACGTCTGTGTCTGGTGTGCTCCACTGAAAGTTGCAAATGTGTAACCTTGTGAAGCATGCAACAGTTTGTCAGAAATAGAAATGCATTTCACTAATACGTGATATGATTCATTTAATGACTTGAGAAGCTGCTCAGGATTTTTTTAAATTTTGGCAGTATTTAATGATACTTTATAAATGTTTCTTGGCAACACTGATGTATTACGCAAAAAGCTCCATACAGAAGGCATATGGAGTTCGTTATGTAGATCTTCATCCTAATTGCAACAATTTTGAAAATGTGTTTTTGAAATTAGAGAAAGCAATTCGTTTCTGTAGCTTGAGAGCATCACAACAGAGGGTACAGCCGGATGATAATAGAGCTTCATACCGCCGTGGTGAACAATACTATTTAAATAGATGAAAACTTAATATATACTCCAACAATATTTGAGGCTAAGTCGTATGACATTCAGAGCTTGAGTTGGGCCTGTCTGATGCGAGAAATTGGTAAAAATCGGTCACATTTGACAAGTGGGAGATCTGGTTTCGTATTTCATGTGTATAAAACATGTCACATGGGATACAAATGTTAATCACTGTATTACATAGTATAGCATGTTCGCTTAAAAGCTGAAGAGATATTCGTGATATTTGTCGCTTGAATGCCACTGTCAAAAGTCTGAAACAGTTACTCAGTTTGTCCTTTACGAATAATAAGCCTCTCTAACATAGAATCAGAATAATGTATTTCCGACAGCAGTACTTAGGCCATGTGTACACTTAAACTGATAAAGTGATCACAGGGTTCCTGATCTTATCTGCACAAGGTGAGATGTAAGCACTGTTACAAGATTTTTACCGTCGCTCGAATTATTGATAAGTGAAATGGATAACTATTCGCCAGTGCAGATGTTATGGTGTACTAAATGCCTAGAATTTGATTTTAAACTTCACAGATAACTTGTGAAATAAAACGTGTCGTATATAAACTCATAAAGTTTAGTCTTCTCAACTGGACAAAATTTCGTAACATACTATACTGTTCAGTAAACTGTCACACTACTTGGGAAAGCTTGGTTTACGTTGTGTTTAACGGTGGACGCTGGAAACTCAACACTACATCATTCAACGGGATAGAACGAGTACACTGGCGTATTTGAATAGATTGAACATTAAACTTAAAACATTTACAGAAATATGTTGAAAAATGATAGACAAACATGCCATATAGGCACACTGTGACTGAATTTAAAATTCAAACATTAGCTGGGAAAGCTTAGTCTACATTTTGCTTAACAGTGAAAGCTGAAAACTCAAAAGTTCAATACTACATCATTCAACGGAATAGAATGAGTACACACATGTGGCAGTCTGTTTCTCGAGATCTAGCCAACGGGAACTGGATATCAAACCATAGGTAGGCATCCGATTAAAATCTGCATTCCAAACTCAGGTTATTAAATCATATTCTAAAAGAGATCATACTATCCATATGTTTATTAGATACAGACATCCAACCAAATCACATGTTCATTCGTTTTGTTATCCTTTGAGATTTTACACGCAAATTACAGATATTCCATTTTTATCAGTTAAAAGGTACGTTACCTCAAAGAAGAAAAACAAAAATAAAGAACGATAACGTTTCACACGAGACAAAATTTTAGAGTATTCGTTTCATGTTAGTATCGCTTCTTATGGATTAATTTTCGGGATCCTACGTACTTTTCATCATTTATAGGTTACGTTAAGTAACGAAATCGTGACTGGTGGATACATTTATATTTTTATATTTTTACGGAATACCGTTGTGGTTACATTTGAAAACTTTACGAGCGTCAAACAGATATGTAACACCAGTTGCACTTTTCCATTAAAAAGAACCCTTGGGATGACGATAGAAAAATACTTACCGATTGCGAAGTGAAGAACGTTTAATTCCAACGTATTGTTATAGGTTGTTCATGAATGACCTACATCCTAGACTTCATTATTGTGGTACACCTCTGTCTAAACCAAAGAGTGGCGCTAAGGTGCAGTTGCACTTCTACAGGTGTCATAATCTATGGTACATTCCATTCTTGAAAGAAGCTGTGATAGCAGATAGGCGGAATGGTAGATTTCGATATTCTTTTAATTAGTCGATTATTTCAGATTTTTGAGTTACTGTTGTTGTTCTGAAATTGAAATCCTTCTGTTAATATTTGCAGGTTTCTTATACAGAGGACCAGCTGGCCGGTAAGTGCTGAAAGGCATTGTAAAAGGAGGTCAACTTTTACATCATGATTCATTCTGGGCACGCCCCGCGCCAAACTTTTCCTTATTAGGCAGTACTTTGAAAGCTAAATAACTGGTTGCGGTGTGCTTGCTTTTTGTGGATTATGTGCAGAAGTACCTCGCATCAGTACGTTTGAGACTGTCTTCGAGCTCTGTTCATATTCCGTGTGCACTGCGTTACACTGCATCAAAATGTACGGTTACGAAGTGTCAAATAAGATAATGACATCCGTTGAGGGTACGTAATGTATTGTTGTTTTGGTGCGAGCATTAATTGTAGTAAGTAGGCGTATGGCAGTTTGGATGGTGTACCATATAAATTTAAACGAGCTTTGATCTAATGTTGTGCTAGAGGTGTGCTTTGTGTAAGGCACCGAATGTATCAGAATGTATATTAGAACCACGCCCCCCCCCCCCCCCCCCCCCCCAAAGTAAGAAACCATACATCAGCGAAACAAAAACTTGAGAAAATACTCTGCATACGCACCATACAAACTGTGAACGTTTCAGAGATTTTTTTAAGGTTTCGTCTTTGTATGCGTGCACAGTTTAAAGATACAGAAGAGGAGCAATTAATACTGTTTGTGAAATTCATGCGAATATGTCAGTTTTGATGCACAATGAAGTTTGTTTCGATTTTTGTGTTTGCAGTAGCTTCATGTAAGTAAGTTTGTTACTACAGTTCTGTTTGAATGAAGTTAGAACGGAAATGTTAATTAAACCGGAGCAGGTATTAAAATTGTTTTAGACAGTTAGGATCTGAACGAGCAACACCTCGCTGCTTATTGTGATAATTCTGTACATTTGGGAACCATCATGATGTGTTACAGTAATAATTGGTTAAATGATCCCAACTACTTAACCTGATATTTTACGGGTGCTAGTTTCCCATGTAATTTGTTTACTAGGTGATTGCATATTCGCCTACATCTGCGATAGTTGATTTCACTATATCAATTTGTAGGTGTTGTTCCACGATGTGTGTGTGTGTGTGTGTGTGTGTGTGTGTGTGTGTGTGTGTGGTCTCTAATTGCTATTGGCTACTGCTGTCAGTTAAGGATATAATTTACCTGTGGCACTTCACTTCATTGTGTGGAATCAGAGACTAGTTATTTCTGTATGCTAGAAGAATTCTTTGTAGTGGGTTGGAATAAAATGGGGAACTGGAAGTGACTAAAACCCTGTATCACATACAACTAGAATGAATACTTTTGTCAGTGGGCCAGGTGATAACATCTCAGTACAGTGAATTTGTGCCCCCTCCCCTCCCCTTTCCACCCATACAGCATTTTTTTTTTTTTTTTTTTTTTTTTCCATGAGTTCTTGCTGTTTTTGTGCATATATTTCTTTTGACTACACGATGTGTTGGCAAGTTTCTAATAAAACCTGTTTAAGTTCACCCCCCCCCCCCCCCCCCACACACACACACACAGTGTAATTTGGATTGTGGTTAACTCCTTAATTATGTAGTTATTGACGAAGTTCCTATGTGCAAGACTATTCATAATTTACCACTGTACTGCACATATTTAGTATCTGGAGGGACATCTGTTAACCTTTCTTCATTGGCTGTAACATAAATTAAAAACAGACAATAATGACTGCCCATTTGCCTAGGACACACAGTTACCTCTCTCTGTACTATTTTAACATTTTAAAAATGCATTGTGAATTGTTTTGTTTGTCTCACAACATACATAATCTAAATCCTTTGATTCAGGTACAAGAGACACGTCAAATTGTGGTAAAATTTCACCATAAACAAAGAACAGATGATGTTAACAAACAGCATCACAGTTATAAAATTTCGTTATAAAACACACAATAAAATTTAACATTTGATTACCCCTTGCTCAAGTTATCATTTTCATCCTGTATGATTTGTCAGAGCAATTACACTTTAAGACCTTATCTAATAGATCTTTATTAGTCCTAGTAATAAAATATTACACAAATGGTTTATGCTGATTAGGGGAAGTAAGTGTATAACAAAATGTATTAATGATTTAATTTATATTGTAATTTTACATAAAATGCGTGCAAAGTTATACATACAGACCGTTATATTGTACAGGTGGAGAGATTGTATATACTGTATAGTTAAAGCAATATTTGTATTGGAGTAGCATTTATAGAAATCATTAAGGGACAAAGATAAATATTTTGTGTACTTCCTGTAGGAACTTGAGCAAGTCACAGTAGTAGTGAGTCAATTATGCTTTGGTGGGTAACTTGTCACAGTACTGGGGAGGGTGTGTTATCTCCATCTTTCAAATATATCATATAGTTGTATACTTCATACTTTAAAATTTTGGAAATATTTGTAAACATTTTTTTGCCATATTCAGTAATTGTTTCACATTTTCAGTAAAATTTAATCCAAAACATTAGCAGTGAATACAACATTTTCCCAACAAATGTCATTCCTGTTTCCCCATGTGGGATATATCTTCCATACAGGCCTGTGGATCTCTTTAAAAAAGTATGTTGCAAGTAAAAGTAAATGTGTTTCAGAAGTTTGCTTAAAAAATAGTGGGAATCCTAAAGTAACCTTCCCATTGGTGTACACATTTCAAAAAATGTTGGTATTGCAAAGATTGTGCTAAAAGATAGTTTTGGGTCCATTACCATACTATTTAAATAGTATTTTGTTGTTAACAACAAATAGTGAAATTATTTATTTTGTGGTGGGCACAAAAGATGCCCCTCCTTGGTAGTCAACATGGAGAATGTGTTGCTTTTACTAGTGTTAAATTTGGACATGCCATTATTTAGGCTAGTCTTTATTGGCTCTGTGTGAAAGTTTTATTTGTGCATGGTGTTATGGGAATGAACATTTTCATTTTTTGGGGAAGAGCTGGATTTCCCATTGCATTTTCTTCTCCACGAAACAGTTCTCATGCGCACAAATACATGGAAGTGGGAGAATTTCCAGCTTTTTAAGGAATGGTTTACAGGTTTTGTTCTATTTTATTTCTTCCATTATTACAATGCCATTTTGTAGCCTAAAGAGTTTTTGACTGAGAGAATTATCCCAAAAGAGAATTGTGTATTTCAGTTGTGAGTGCATGTAGGCATAGTATACAGTTCTCAATCTCTTTGTTACAGCATCCTTCTAATATTCCCATTAAAGTAGCATGCAATGTATAATTTCTTCTCCAATATGCCTCCCCCTTTCCTATTTAAGATTATGTTGGGACCACAAACCAAAGAACATTGTCGACTCTACGAAGTTCCTTATCATACATTTGTACAGTACAGAAATGGAAAAGAGTAATGCTTTGAGAATGCAGATTGAATTTTTTCCCCTCTGTTCTCTTGGAATATAGAATTTACTATGTGAGAGCAATTTGGCAGTGAATTAGGGCCTACTAATATTAAAGTAGGTTGGCTTTTTTAACATTATCTGTCTTTTGAGAAATTCCAGATTTACAGTTTGACAAATCACCAGCATGTTTGTGTAAAACCTGCCAGGTTACAGTTACCTAATATTCTGTTGGAATAGATTTTTTGTGACCACTGCATGTGAAGCATTTGACATGTACATTCTGAACCAGAATCTGTGTAGTATCTGTTTTAAACAGCAGAATAAATGCCTGCAACTACACTACACAGGTTTTGACTCTGGACTTTGTACACAGGTTAAGCAGCTTTTGGTGTATTTTGTCACATCCTTGCTTAATTTGTCAAAATAGTCAGGGTTGTCATGGTGTACCAAAGCTTAACTTCCTCACATCCTTTCTCTTGCAGAGAAATTCAAAATTATATTAGCAGGGTGTGTATGACCCAAGAGATCCGGGAAAAACCTGGGAATTTTTTCATCTGGGAGAAAACTGTGAGGAGCCCGCAAATTGTTTAGAATTCTGGGAATTTTTCATTGTTTTAGTTTCAACTTAATTTTCTGTAATTTTGACTGGTAAGAATTGAAACTGTAACAGAGGATACAGGGGGCAAACTGAGATATCCGATGTGGTTGGCAATAAATGGGGGGGGGGGGTGCCATATTGATACTCTTGAGGGGGGGAAGACGTTACAAAAAGCAACTAGCCTCCAGCGCAAGTTGATCTATAGATTATTCATATGATTTTGAAATGCAGCCCTGTTGATTTTCGACCATTTTTGAACACACCGTCAGTTGATTTCTGAACAAATAAGAAGTTGGTTTCCAAATGCGTGCATAGTGTACATGTCATGTCTCAGGGGAATCCTCGTCACATCTAGAAATAAACTGTCCTGCAGATGAAAGAGGACAGGGCTATAGCTGAGTGGAGTAAAGCCAATCGGGTGAACGCCAATTGTTGTTTGCATATGTGGTTGATTGGGTTTGTGAATGATCAATGTTGTTATAATTACTAGCGAAATCCATAGATTCAGGCTACCAGGGTGGAAATAAACTACTAACAGGAATAACACGTAATAAAGACTATGCATTATCTTCTCGGTATACCCAAGAAAATGAAATTTTGACAAATTTTTCGCCAGATCGCTACAACGCTAGGGTCCAGTGGTACAGTTCCCAGCTAGCAGTCGCTTAAGTTCTATTCTGGAAATAGCAATGTGTTGTACAAACATGTAAAAACTCCCTAACCGGAGAATAATTGCAGGATAACTGAACTGAAGAGCGAATAAGTTGGCAGTGGCAGGAATAGTTACAGAATTAGTGATAAGATTGTTTATTAGAATGAGGAAGGAGAAGTGGGGACATCACACAAATTATGGAAGAATATGACGATTTCAAACTTATTTAAAAATTTCCTACTACTACTACTTTTCAATCTCGTGCTTGAGAAACTGGAGCATGTGAGTGAATGTGAAACTATTTCCTAACACAAAGCTTTTTGCTTGTAGTAGGCGTAATAGGCACTTGGATGTTGGTGCTCTGGAGCCCAGAAGAAGAGACATTTATGTTAAAAATTTTACTGGCACGAGTGTGATACATCTTAAAGTGTAAAATGTGCAAAAAAAGGTCAACATTATATGTGAAAAGCTTAGCTTTGCTTTTTTGTAATGCTATGTATATTAATTTAAACCATTTACTTTTCCTGTTTGTGTGTTTGTACTACTTAAGTTATCTTGCTATTGGCTGACTACATCATGTGTCCTATGCTCTGAATAACCGATGTCATCAACTGGCAAGATCACGTGACATGAGCTATGACGGGCTTAAAAAAGCACATCACAACCTTCATTTCAATGCTTTGGAAAGTACAATGCGGTGTTTGGTGGAATTGGAATTTATACTTTCGTAATACGAAAATATGCAGTGTCCATGTTGCTGCTTATCAAAGATATTTCCTAAATGTGATTTTCCCCTGAGTTTTGTTTTCTAAAGTGCTGGGAAATTATATGTTTATGTATAAAACCACAACCATTCCCAGGATTTACAAGTTCTACAGTTATGAAGGAAAATATTGTCACTTAACACAAAAAAGTGTTTTCGTATAGGAAAGTGTTTTTAACCAGGAAATCTGGGAAAAATCTGGCAATTTTTTTCGTTGTCCCTTTATACACCCTGATTAAACAGAAGTGTTTACCTGTGTTAGACTACCTATTGAAATCTGTGGAAAAGATTTGTCTATAATAAAGGCATTATGAAGATGCTGTTACTGTGTGGTATGGCTATGGTACAAATGGAAATAAAGGCATTATGAAGATGCTGTTACTGTGTGGTATGGCTATGGTACAAATGGAATTACTCTATCTTGATATTTTTCATTTGTATCTTAACACAAAATGAAGAAATTAGTACCCTATGAATATAATATTAGTGAGTCACAGTTCGAATCTATAAACTTGCACAAATATTTGGATGTAAGACATAATAGGGATGTGAAGTGAAACAATAACATAGGCTGTTGTCGTAAATCAGGTAGCAGTCTTTGGTTTATTGGTAGAATTCTGGGGAAGTGCAGTCAATCTACAAAGGAGATTGCTTACAAAGCTCATGTGTGACCCATCCTAGGATATTGCTAGTGTGTGGGTAACCTACCAAATAGAATTAGCAGGGGATATTGAATCTATGAGGCATTCGAAAAGAAAGGAGCTGAAGGTGTAATTACAGAAACCAGTATCTGTATGTTAGAAGTATTGACCCTGGCTGTTGAGACACTTGCCCCACTGTGACACAAGGCAGTGAATGGCTGTCTCATAAAATTGCCAGGGCTGCAATGTTCACCAGTTGTGCATGTACAGCAGCATGTCATCATCAGAGGTGAACCGTTATGCTGACTTTCTTCTTTAACCAAGATGGCCCCTTTCTGATTCACTTCTTGCAGCACGGAACAACAGTGAATGCCCCTGTGTTACCTCCGAATCTTGACCACCCTTTCCAAGTGACCAAATAAAAACCACCAAGCAGTCTCACCCTCGGGGTCATTCTGCTCCACGACAATACAAAGCCTCATACGGTCAACAGTCACGGCACTACTGCAGAAATTCAGATAGGATGTTCTCGGCCTCCCTCCATACAGTCCGGACCTCTCTCCCCCTGTGATTACGCCATTTTTGCTCCCCTTAAAAAGGCTCCGAGGGCAAACTTTTCACCTCGGACGATGACATCTAGCTGTACATGCGCAACTGATTACCATCACAGCCCCGGGAATTTTATGAGACAACCATTTACCGCCTTGTTGTAGTGAGACAAGTGTCATAACAGCCAGGGTCAATACTTATTACATACAGGTACTGGTTTCTGTAATTATCCCCCCCCTGCTCATTTTTTACACGCTCTTTATATACAGAGAAAGGAAGCATGAATGGTCACAAGTTTGTTTGACCCACAGTCATTGAGATGCTGGCAGACTCTAAAATAGATGGAAACTATCCCAAGAAAGTCTGCTGACAGTTTCAAGCATTGGTTTTAAATGGTGACTGGGAATATACTAAAACTCCCTATGTTACTAACATAGGGATCATGAGTATAAGAATAGATTAATTACAGCACACACAGAGGTGTTCAAACAATCATTGTTCATGAATGGACTGGAGAAAATCCCTAATAACGGGTATAGTGAACAGACCCTCTGCCATGCACTTCAGTGATTTGCAAAGTGTTGTAGATGTAAAACATTGTAAGGGATATCTGTATTTGTGGTAGCATAAAGTTTTATTCATAATATTTAGGAATTTAATGACAACCTGTTTTGAATTGCTGGTTCTGTTGTGGGTGTTAAATTTTGTAGTCACTTTAGAGTGCACAAATTAACCTCAAAGTGGGTTGCTTGTCGATAAGGTGGATGGCTGTTGTGGCGAAACATTGACCGGGGAAACCTTCGATGTTTCTGTCTGGATTCATGTTTAACTTCTACTCTTTCTTCCTCCTACTGGCTTACTGTTAAAGGTAAAGGGATCAATAATACCAGTGAGTCTGTTGGAAACTCCCATTCATCAAATTCTAAAAGCAAAAACACTCCATCTGGATGGGTGTACTTTCAGGGAGCAATAATAAAATATTAAGTGCTCTTAATTGTATCAGGTGGATATTTTTGAGTGGCATTTTGATTAATGAAAGGATGGATGGGTGATTTGAAAAGATGTTTCCCTGCCCTGTGCAAAAGCCTCTTGAGGGCAAAGCAAAAGCACACACACTAAAGTTATTGAATCATCTTAAAAATGGAATACATAGCATAGTTCGCTACCACCATCAGACTAGGCAAATACTATCAGCAAATTATGAGTGAACATCAAATAGCTATGAAACTTAATGAAACTCTCCCATATATAGTAAAGTATTTGTGTAATGGATAAATACTGACGAACCAATGTTAGGACCACTGTGAGATTGAATACCTCCTGGTGTTATTGCAGGCATGTCAAGTAAGGAAAGTATATCACCAGATCAGAGATGGAAAATCATCCTAGCAGCAGTGTGGGGCAAATTATGGCCTGGTACCTGGAAAAGAGAATATAGGAAACAATGGAACTAATTGACTGCTCATGTGCTGGTGTCATGAGCATCTATGGAAACTGGTTGGAGGTCAGTGGAACCATGAGTAGGTCAAATAGACATAAACGCATCACAGAACATGGAGGTTGGAGGCTTACCTGCTCTCTAAAGCAGCATAGGCAGTGATCTCTGGTGACGGTCCTGGAGTCTTGTTGCTCCAGATAAGTTGTCTGGATACACAATCATCCGGGTGATGGGCTTCTCGAAACCGTCTCCCTGCAAATGACACACATCGATGGAGACAATGTTATGCTGTGCAGGATAATCATGTGGGCAACCATGGGACCTGCGGTAGTAATCGAAGGCACAGCGATAGATGTTTCACATGAACATTATTGAAGATAACATTCATCCTTTCATATTTGATACACTACCCTATGGCTGTCTCTCCTAGCAGGAAAAGTGTCTTCGCCAAAGGCAAGAAATATTGTGTAGTGGTTTGTGGAGTGTGGTAGTGAATATGTTTTGATGTCTTAGTTACCAAATTCATCTGATTTTAACTTTGTGGGACATGTCTGGAATGATGTTGAACATCTGACTTTCGCAGAGAGATTTTGTACCAAAAATCTCTGGAAACCTAACAAAGAACTGTCAAGACTTCTGCCATGTAAAATTGCTACTGTTTTCCATTCTAAAGGTGGACACAAACTATTAAGCAGTGGGTCATATATTTTGGCTTATCAGTAAAATACAAGAGATGCTACTCGTAAGTGATCATCACATTTTCTGTGGTGTTCTAGTAGATAACTGCAGTTCAGTTTTCGCAACATTATGAACTGTCTGTCCGGTAATTGAAATGTTGATCCTCTTTCCGTAGTCGTATATACTGGCTGTAGAATGAGTCATGTGGTAAGAATATTATCATCGCAAGTAAACGTGATGACTTAGTGAGAGCAGGCAAGATAAAACATAGACAGCTCACAGAAGTGAAAACAACAAACAAGTGTGAACTATGGTACAACAAAGGAAGTCAAGAATCAAGACTTCCAAAATGGAATGCAACTTCAAAAAAGTTAAAAACGTGTTTTGACAAAGCACAGAGAAACTGTGTGATTGTGAAACTGGTGCATTCATTTGTTGCAGTGTATGTGACAAACTGTCATGTTCACATATCCTTGGGAGTGATCACATTCATATGAACATCTATATCAGCCAAGGCGGCATATTTCACTTACCAGTCATACAAGTTAGGTGTGTCAACAGGAGTCTCTTCTCATATGACACACGTACTGCCTTTAATCCTGTGTATGACACATCAGATGTGTTTTTAGGTGGAGGTTTTGGTTGACTTTCCACATTCTCATCAAATGTATACGGTTCCCATTCAAAAGCCACTTCCTTTCTGCTGCTAATAGTGGTTGTGCAGAATTAGCTGTCATTATAGGTCCCTACCTTAAACCTTGCTGTTGCAAATGGACTTTACACTACGACACACACACACACACACACACACACACACACACACACACACACACACACACACACACACACAAACACACAAATTTGAATAACAGGAAAAGGATTGGCATGAGGGAGGTTTGAATATGGCTCGCTCTCTTGGCAGTCCAACACCATAACCACTTAACTGCGATGCTATTTTTCTCTCTGTTCAGTTTTTTTACAGACAGTCCACTGGGCCCTCTTCCACTAAATCTGCTGGGGTGCAATGAGGAGTTCCCCTTGTTACTAAGGCAAATGGGACTGCTTATACCTAACTGGCTTTGATTGAGTGCGCAGTGTCTATTGATGAATCACAACAATATCACAATCAATCTTGCTGCTGACGCATCAGGACAGCTTAAAAACCTTGGAAGGGATTCTGCAGAAGTTGGACTATATATCAAATTTTTGAAAAGTTACTACCTTTAGGGTAGCATGGGCAAAATTCTGTAACTCCATCATATTGTTTCACCAAATCTTCAGTTGTTTGAGTGTCCATGGTTATTTCCTGTATGCACACAAGTACCTTAAAAGTGTTGAATTGAGGAATGGTGTTCCATAGACTAGACATTGTCGAGGTCATACTGGAGGGGCTATGAACACACATTCATAGTGGCCAAGGTCACCTGCTGGGGATGTAGTGTGACTGTTTCCATTCCCTTAAAAATGGCTGATGTTGAGAAGTGGTAATCGGATGTCATTGAGAAAATAAAAATATGTTTGGACATGGCACACATCTCACTGCTGGCACAGGTGGTACAAATTTACCTTGATCATTCACTGAATGTTTCATCCTCTATGATGGAGGGCCTCTACTGTGTTTTGCTTGTGGCATTCAGCTCACAGTATGCCATATTCTATCAGTTAATTTTTTGTTTTAGGACAAGTGTACAGACTTAGGTAGGGAACTTGCCTTCTAGTTTCTCAGAAAAGTGAGACAAAATCTAGATCTTAATACTGTCTAGACTCTAGACGAAGCATTGCAGTCTTGCCAGTAACTGTTCGTAAATGGAAACGTTTGTATTGTTACTTTAAGAAATGTCATCAAAATTTATTACTGGTGCTACTGATATTTCCTGAACTAGCAAATGATAGCAGAACATACATAAACCTTGACACTGATACGGTAAGGAAGTGTATGTGTAAAACTTTTTCTAAGTGCTTCTCTGTGTCATATTTATCAGTTTATATTTTGTGTAATTTTACAGAATTTCAAGAGGCATTCCAGCTGTTTGACTCCCGTGGTGATGGGAAAATCCACGTGACTCAGATAGGTGATGTTCTGCGTGCTTTGGGACAGAATCCAACAGAATCAGACGTCAAGAAATTCACCCAGCAACATAAGCCAGGTAATTGTCACATCTTTAGAATTACAGGTTCCAAAAATTGTTATCTGAAAGATTTGCATAAGCACTGTAGATTCTTTGGAGATGAAACTTAATTTTAATATTCATTGGAATTCTCTAGTTTCATAATTATGTAGGACTGAGTCTCTTATTACATTTTCTTGGATAAAACTTCAGTCATCTGTCAGAATAAGGAACACTGTTGTCAGACATTATGTATGTATCGGAAAAAGTCATGTATTTCATTGATAAGGAAAGTTTTAGAGAAGCTGTGGGTTATGGTTGAGATCCTGAAGACAATCTTAGTGTAACAGAATTTGTATGTTTAATTTTGCTATACCATTTCTTGTTGTCAGCCACAGATAGATTGCGTAATGGTCGAGAGGTTAGCATCAGTAGCTTGTATAGAAGACCCCAGGGTACAATCCTGGTGAGTCTCAAATTTTTCTTTGTTGGAACAAGGTTTGTTGTACCTCATAAAGCCCAAAACATTTGAATAAATGAGCAGTAAAGTAATACATGAGCCACTTAGTGTCAAAGAAGTGCACCTGAAAGCCAAATGATATTTTTAATATAAAAAGAGGCATATTTTCCTAAGCTGCTGACACTTTGCAGAAATGTTAATCAGTGGACAGCTCAGCAGCACTTACGCATTCGAATTGATCTGATAGTGACAAATTTCTCTTTGTACCACAGTATGAAAATTTTCTGGCAATGCAACTATAAAAACAATAATCAGGAGTGTAGCTGGGTGTGAATTATTGAGGCACAGCTGCATGATAGTGAATTGGTTTTGCAGTTAGTGGGAAAACTGTGTGTGTACTTATCTAGTTTGCTTCAGGAGGTAACAAATTATATAAAGCACAAATCAGTGGAACAGTATAATGAAAGAGTGGAACTGTTCACTTATTTTTAATATTGTACAAATGTTATTGTGGGATTTTACTGCCAGTTTCCAGCTGTCCCACTGTAGAAAGCATTTATGACTGGTTTGTTTGCTGTAAAGTGTCTGATATATTTACCAATTTGAAATACTGTAGTTTTAGTGTGGCAAACAGTGCAGTGCTGTGTAAGATTGTGAAATTACTTGGTACACAGCGTGTGACACCTATGTAGAAGTTCTCTCTCTCTCTCTCTCTCTCTCTCTCTCTCTCTCTCTCTCTCTCTCTCTCTCTCTCTCTCTCTCTCTCTCTAAACCTATTTACATACATGTTGGGCCTGGTGGTCTAGTGATAAAGCACTTACAAAATTGTTAAGGCTTTTGCCGCCACTTGTTGACAAACTGCCTATTGGCTTCTGTCTTGGGTTCTTAGGCAGATGTTCATCTAATGATTTTACTGATGTTTCACCAGCACAAGTGGTTGGCATTTTCAAAGCTTCGCTCTCCATTGTTGGTGGTGAATTGTTCACCATCGGCAATGGAGGGTGAAGCTTTGACAATGCCAAGCACTTGTGCTGGCAAAACGTCAGTAAAATCATTAGACACCAGCCGAAAAACCAGAGACAGAAGCCAATAGGCAGTTTCATAAAGCACTTGCCTGGAAACAGATCGGGGGATCAAATGTTGGTTGAACAGCAGATTTTTAATCTGTTTTAACATAGCCTTAACTCAGCTATGTGAGGAGTCTCCAGAAAAGACACATGGTTTGAATAGCTGTGGTAGGTAAGGGCCAAAGTGATGTCCAATAGAGACATGCACCAATAATAATAATAAAACAACCCCCAGACTGAGAGTTCAACTTGTACTTGTCTGGTTAGGTTTCTTGTTATTGCCTTGAGATAATGCCCCAATGACCAAAATTAATTTCCAGTGAAGTAGTGGTAATTTCAAGAAATTATAACGAATCCACCTGACATTAAAATATAAAGATATTTCACAGTTATTAAAGAGATTTATGTTACACCATAAATACATTCCATTGTTTCTATCTTCTAATTAAAACACTTAACTGGAAATGTACATTGACATAAACCTACTTGTTAATATTTATACTGTTGTGCAATGATTTTGTTATTGTTCTTTTAATTTTCAGGGGAAGTAATATGATCTAAGTCACTAAATTTACTTAGAATTTCTGTTTTGGCTTGGTTTTTGCACACAACACTACATTTGATTCGATAGTATTCTTTTTGTTTCTTAAAAAAACTTAGTGTTTATTTCTACTGTCAGTGTGCTTATTTTTCATAGAAGTTGGTTTAGCTTTCACAAGCATCATTCTAAATTTGTCAATTACCATTTACTCTGTACAGGTTAAAACAGCAGTTGTCAGTATCTGCACAGCAAAATTGACACAATTGCAAAATGTATTGTTAAGGATGATTTAATACCAAATGTAATTTAAGTTCATAAATGTGTTAGGCAGACTTGGCTCCACTTCGTGCCAATAAAAAATGTGCTGGACTTTAGTGTGTCCATACCAACCTTGAAGTGGGTGGTGGGCACAAAAGAAATCTGAACAGTCAACAAAAGGCAAACTAAATGTGGTTAATTCCCAATAGGCTACACAGTTCAAGGGAACACAAGAGAAGCTTTGCACAAGGAGTTCACATCAGGCTTCTTCGCTCAAAATAACTGTAGTGCTCACTCAATTTACAGAAAAATGTAAGTTTTGAATACTTTTTGCATCATAAGTAAAACTGATCTTGCACAGACATTTGTTGTTCATCAGACTTGAATTCACTATTAAACACAGTTAAAACAGCAAATGAAAATGTGGTCAAATTCTTGATGCTTACCAAAAAACAAGGCAAGACATAGATATTTGGGGATACTGCATAGGTGCTCTGTCACTAAAAAATTGCCTTAACTCGTGTGACCAAAGTGCATGCCAAAATCAACACGAAACTTCATTCTCCATCAACAGTGATTCAGAAATTGGGGAATTTGGGTAGACCAATCTTGTTCTGAAACTCTTGTCATTGTTGGTCTTTTGTCCTTAAACTGACACTATAGCTGTAGACTGGCTTTTACTCAGGTTGAGTAATATAGTATGTGACCAGAACATTGCTCTGACATCTATTGATATTTGGGGATTTTATTTTAATAATTTTTAACTTCCATAGTAGTTAAATTTAAAAACTGAGGAATTTTCAGCATTGTCCTGTATATTTCACAAATTTCAAAAGTGTAAAAAGTGAAAAAATATACATATAGCAACTGACATTTGCCTTTTTATTGTCAACTGTGCAAGTACAGTAATTTTCTGGAAATATTTGGCACATTGCTTCATCTATTTTGGATGAGACATTGATGACTTAGACTTTTCAAATAGTAAAATTCATAAAATATATCTGTTGTATTTTGACAACATGGTAATCTTACAGAATGTTGGAGTAGTATATAGTAGACAACTTGTCACTCACATTTTTATATTAAGTTGTTTTCTTGATTTTTCATTATTTGTAAGAGTCATTTCTAGCAGATCATGAGACCTGCGGCTTTTTTACTGCCTTTTAATATCTGCAAATTTTTATGCTGCTATTTCCTTGTTCCTGATAAATTTCTCCTTTACAGAATTATCTTTAATATATTTTTTTGGTCTATTACTTACAGCATATGATAATTACAAACTTGTGTTCATTTGTGTTACTGTATAATTGTGCTTCAGCAGTGTAAGCAGCTTATTCAGTCATTCTATGTAAAGTGGACCATTTTTAGAGATGGTACCTGCTCAACCATTTCTGAATCCAATGAAATTTTTTGAGTTGGTACAGCAACATCTTGGATGAACATGCACAAATTTTCAGCTTCATATTGTCTTTGGTTCCATTTCTGCAGTCTCTCCTAGATAGGGATCCCAAGTTTGCACCACCTACGTGTATGATGAAGTGCCAACTTTGGATAACTTCTATGAAAGTTTTTCGTAACATAAAAGCACATGGTTTTGTATATTTAAACAACATATTTTTTCTGAATATGTTACTAATTAGGTTTTAAATGCATCCGATGACAGCTGTACTTCATAAATGGCAGAAAATTTGTGATTTGGGGTACTCATCTTAAACCAACCAGACATCAGAAGTCTTTTAACAGGCAGATCCAGCCAATAATTGACACACAACCATGCTGTCTTCTTGTCCTTTTTATACAGTAGCCTCTTTCCTCATACATTAAAATATATGCATCTAAGAATTTGAAGAAAATGTTTTGGGTGCCAAATTTTGGTTACTTTTGGGGACCCAGATGTCAACTGTATGTTCTCTAATCTTTTGTATGTAGAGAGAGTATTCTTTAAGCTTCAGAAGCTGTGTAACCCAATTTTTGACCCATGCTTGCTTATGTTAGAAAACCAATGCTCAAAATTCACTTTCCATACAGTATATAAGCATGAGTGTGATGTTAATGAGTAAACAGTATAGTTAAGTTAAAAGTGAAACTCCATGAAGTTAAAACTTTAAAAACACTGTATGGCTGGAATGATTCTCTCTTCAGATAAAATAAATTGCTAAAACTGATTCAGATTCTGGGTAAATACATAACCTTCCCAGTGTTGTTGATGGTGCTTTTGGTTTTAAATGTGTGTTGCTCTTGAATCTAGCAAATATATTGAGTAGATAGCAAGTGGAAGAAATGGGTAGGACTCTGGGGATGCATAAAGGTGACCGAAGTGTCTTCTCATTCTAATGAAACCACACACAAATTTCCCAGACATAAAGCATTGTCGCCATACAAGCAACGTACCCCTCCCTGTTTGTAATGCTGTTATTGAAGCAGCTGGACTTGATTAATTTAAATGCTTAAACTATAAATTCCTGCAGTCCTCCATGTGTAGGGTATACAACCATCCAGACTTGGCCTGTGGTAATTATGTGGAAACGTCTTCCTTGCTTGAAACTTTGACATATTTTGAGTAATTAGCAGATAACTGGCAAAATTTGCGGAAAAGACAAATTAAGGTATCTTATATACAAATATTACAAGGTCAGTGTAACAACAGAAATGGAAGAACTGTTACACACTGAGGACTAGTACTTACAGTATGCTTAGGAAATCTCATATAAGTGAGCAATACAAGAAAAATGAAAAATCTTATGTTCAGTTGCCATTAGGTGTATTTGCAACAGATATTGAGATGTGCCAAACTGAAGGCAGCAGACTTGAGGGGCATATTATTTCAACATGGTGGCAGATGGCATTGATCTCAGATGGAAACAGAACAGGACATAGATTTCATAATATAGAAGAAAAGTAAACATTTTTCTACAATAAGTGTATCTTCAGTGAAAAAATCAAACATAGAATATATTAAGAGTCAAAACATGGTATGGGACATAATACAAAGATTGTGCAGCATACAAGACACAATGTCCAAATTTTCTGTTCAGAGGGAGCAATGTAAAGACCACTATAAAGGAAAAAATTACAATTGTTAATTTGCTGTTTTGCGAACAAAGCACGCTACCTTCAACATAATGAGACCAAAAAACAAAAAATTGTCGGGATGGACTGGAGGTAGATAAGAATATTGGGGGGGGGGGGGGCAGTGGCACTCGGGGGGCAGGGTAGAGAGCAGATAAGACAGATGTTGAATTAGTTGCAGGGGAGGGTGGGGGGACAGTGGGAGTAGAGTATGAAAATTGGTAAAGGGTGGTGGGGTGGGGGAGGACTGAGGAACTGGAAGGAAGGGTAGCATGATAGGATGGAGGGAAAATAGAAGGGCGGGGGGGGGGGGGGGTGGAGAAAGTTAGTCCAGTAGCACACTTTCACTAAACTTTATGTAACAAACCATAATGATATTTAAAATTACATAACAGAAATGACCATGGTTTTTACCCCCACTACATTATTCTCTTTAAATGTAAACCATTAAGCTGATATCTCATGAATATGTTTATATGTATAACAATGTCATTAGAGCATGTTACCGGAAGGGGGAATTTTAATACTGTTGATCCTTTGCTCCCCCTCCCCCCTCCCCATTCTCAACTAATTAGCATCCATACCATCTGCCACTTCCCCCCTCCCCCCATTTCCCCTTGTATCTATCCCTGTTCACCCTAACACGTCTAAAAATTTTGTTGTATATGATGATTTGTCTTCTAGACATGACCCATCAGAGGTCTTCATTTTAATTTTTATTCTAAACTAAGAGGTATACATTTTTATTGTATGTGGGTTATGGCCGGCCGCAGTGGTCTAGCTGTTCTAGGCGCTCAGTCCGGAACCGCGTGACTGCTACGGTCGCAGGTTCAAATCCTGCCTCAGGCATGGATGTGTGTGATGTCCTTAGGTTACTTAGGTTTAAGTAGTTCTAAGTTCTAGGAGACCGATGACCTAAGATGTTAAGTCCCATAGTGCTCAGAGCCATTTGAATCTCTCTCTCTCTCTCTCTCTCTCTCTCTCTCTCTCTCTCTCTCTCTCTCTCTCTCTCTCTCTTTTTATGCGCACAATGTTTCCTCATCGTATTTATATAATGTGATGTAGTTGCATTTCCTACTTGAATAATGTTATGTATTTGCATATTGCATTTTCCGTTCCTCTCCAGTAATATTCTGTAATGGCACTGTCATGCATGTAAACACATTCATGAGGTTTCATGTTAATGGTCTAATTTTTTAAAAAATTGCTGAAAAATTCATGTCATTTCTGTTATAATGTAATTTTAAATTAATGATTTGTTTGTTATAAAACTTAGTGAAAATCTGCCATTGGAGTAACATTTATCCCTGTTCCCTTCCTTCTTTGTTCCCCTCCATCCCTTCATGCAACTCTTCCTTCCAGTTCCTCAGTTCTGTCCACCTCCCATCCTCCCTCTCCCCACCATCCCTTGTCAATTTTCCCACTCTCCTCCCACTTTACCCTCCACCTCCCCAATATCAACTACTTAAACATGTCTTACCCACTCCCTACCCTTCCCTCATAATCCTGTGTCAAGTCCACCCTGATGCAGTTGGAAAATTTACTATTTTTGTGATAAGGCTTTATTTTTTGACATGGCCCTTATGTGGCATCAATAGGTTGAAGATCACATGAATTATTTGAAAAATTGTAATTATTCCTTTATGACAGCTTCCCCCCCCTCTCTCTCTCTCTCTCTCTCTCTCTCCTCTCTCTCTCTCTCTCTCTCTCTCTCTCTCTCTCTCTCTCTCTCTCTCTCTCTCTCTCTCTCTCTCATAATTGGAGATTGTGTCCTGTGTTCAGTACAATCTTTGTGTATGTCCGATGACGGGTTTTGCCTCATAACATAGTCTGTTTCTTCATTTCCAATGTGAAATAGTATATTATAAAAGCTGTCTCTCCTGCATTTTGATCTAAGATAAATGCCAGCTGGCACAAAACTGAAATGTTGGTCCTCAAGTCTGCTGCCTACAGTCTGGCATGTGACATCTCAAAATAACATCTTTTGCAAATATGCATGCCACGTGAGATGTACTGCTTTACCTGTATTGCTCACTTATATGAACTTCGCTATGCATAAGTACTTGTAGGGTTGGGATAGTGATTTCTTGTGTCCCAGAAATTGTGTGGGCTTTGGCAAACCTTCTTTCCTGATCAAACTGCATTTTTCACTTCCTTTCTGTTTGAGATGTCTGAAGTGTTGTCATTGCAGAACTTGATAAAATTAAAGCATCAGTATTTGTTTAGAGGCTTTTGCAAATTGGCATGAATTGCTAATCTTTCAGTTGGTCCTCAAATTCCCTCACAAGGAGATTTTCTCTGGCTGGTTGCAAAGAAATTGCTCTCTTCAGAGATACCAAAGTCCTTTTCATAAATTGATACAATTCTTGTATTGGACTGCAGATAAATTGCAAAATGAAAGAATATGCTAGATTTCACCCATTGTTATTCTCAAATATTTAATCAGCCTCATTATGGATGCATGAACTACAATGTTACCATGGTCAAGGCAGTCACTAATACAACAGTCTCTGATAATCTGTAGCTCTTCACCACCAAAGCAAACCACAGAGGTATGTAATGTGGCTTGTCTGTTCTCCCAATGAAACCCTTGACCAGCAAAATCCATCAAAGTGATCCTTTCAGCATCTGCAAGGTTTTTTCAGTTGCCACAAATAAAGGCTTCTTTATTTAAAATGAAATGGTGGCTTTCCAGACCATGAATCTGTAGAACCAATGGTGTTGTAAACCCTTACAGTTTCATGATGTGTCTATAGTAGGCAACAGTGATAATGGCCTCCTTCTGTGCAGCTCAAAAGGAATGCTATGTTGTCAACTTGTTTGAAAGCGAATAGACAGCAGACCCATCAGACAGCTGCAATAGTGGACATTTAACCTACCTTGCTATGGTCAGGTTCACTGTGTGCTGCAAACTATTTCATGATAAATTCAATTGTACCTAATAAGTGTGAGATACATGTTACGGAAACAAATTTGTCATGTTCCCCAGACATGACGACATGAAGAGAAATCTGTTATACAGATTGTCACGGTGCAGAATGAATTCTGTAACATTTCATCTTACAGAACAGAGTACATGTTCTGTTGCCCCTTAATTAATTAACATAACAATGAAAGAATTGAATCTAAAAAACAGCAGATGAACATCATTTTATATTATGCTGTACTGTGGTCAGAATAGTGAGATTAAGTAAAATGAAATTTCCATTACAGAACACATTATGCTATGAACTACTTTCTACTGCACATACAGCTTTACAAGAAAGTAAATGATACATGAAAATTACAAAATAAATTTACAATACATTCATGTATCTCATAACTGAGATGTTTAACTATTGCTGCCTTTCAAACTGCAGTCTCTGGATGTGTGTGCCAGACTGATGATTAACAAAGCCATTATTTCATCTCTGCTTCTTTCGGATGATTTTCTTGCAGTTTTCAGTGTGATATGCAGGCTTCTCAATCATCAATGATTTTTGTCTGTTGCTTCATGGCTCAGCTTTTGTGTCTGCTACTTTAAACATAGTATTTTTATCTATCACATACCTCTTCTTCAATGCTAACCCCAGGTCTATTGGATTATAATGGCAATGGGGTGGTATTTGTATTACCTTGTAACCCTGTGGCCGTGTTTCAGAAGTATGGAAATACTTTTGTATATTTTCACCTTCGAAATCTTAACAAGCTTAAACGGCTCTGCTCTGCTATAGCAGTGATAGCTTGCATTGTCCATAACAGTTACAAAACCTGGAACCAAATAAGGCAGCAGCTGATTCTGAAAATGTTCTCGAAATGTTTCTCCTCCATTTCAGAATCTTTAGAGATATAGCAAGATAAAATGATTCAAATACATAGATGAGATGTGCAACCACAAAACTATCCACAATTTATCACCAGAAATGTTTACATCAAATTTGCAGACAAATATATTTTGACAGAGGTCAAGACTGTTGTACAGAAAGCACAAGGCATCATGATTATGGGTCTTATCACAAACTTGGTGCTAAATCAATCCATCCATAAATCTTATTTATGGCTGATAAAGATAGGCTCTGTCACTCAAATTCCTGCTTTTTTTGAAGTACAGCTGTCAACAGATGTATTTAAAAATCTAATCAAAAATATATTCTTGAGTATGCAAAAGAACTAGCCTCCCTTCTTGCAGCTGTGTACCATAGGTCTCTAGAAGAGCGTAGTATTCCAAAAGATTGGGAAAGGGCACAGTTCATCCCTGTTTTGAAGAAGGAATGTCGAACAGATGTGAGGAACTACAAACCTATATCTCTAACATCGATCAGTTGTAGAATTTTGGAACACGTATTACGTTTGAATATGACTTTTCTGGAGACTAGAAATCTACTCTGTAAGAATCAGCATGGGTTTCAAAAAAGATCGTGTGAAACCCAGCTCGTGCTATTCGTCCACGAGACTGAGGGCCATAGACTTGGGTTTCCAGGTAGACGCCGTGTTTCTTGACTTCCGTAAGGCATTTGATACAGTTCTCCATAGTCGTTTAATGAACAAAGTAAGAGCATATGGACTATCAGACCAATTGTGTGATTGGATTAAAGAGTTCCTAGATAACAGAACACAGTATGTCATTCTCGATGGAGAGAAGTCTTCTAAAGTAAGAGATTACAGTTGTGCTGCAGGGGAGTGTCATAGGACCATTGCTATGCTTTTTGTGGATGATGCTGTAGTATATCGAGAGGTTGTAACAACGGAAAATTGTACTGAAATCTGCAACAAATTGACGCATGGCGCAGGGAATGGCAATTAAATCTTGATGTAGAAAAGTGTAATGTGCTGTGAATACATAGAAAGAAAGATCCTTTATCACTTAGCTACAATATAGCAGTTCAGCAACTGGAAGTAGTTAATTCCATAAATTATGTGGGAGTCGGCATTAGGAGTGATTTAAAATGGAATGACCATATAAAATTGTCGGTAAAGCAGATGCCAGACTGAGGTTCATTGGAAGAATCCTAAGGAAATGCAGTCTGAAAACAAAGGAAGTAGGTTATAGTACACTTGTTCGCCCACTGCTTGAATACTGCTCACTGGTGTGGGATCCGTACCAGATAGGGTTGATAGACGAGATAGAGAAGATCCAAGGGAGAGCAGTGCACTTCGTTACAGGATCATTTAGTGATTGCAAAAGTGTTACGGAGATGATAGATGAATTCCAGTGGAAGACTCTGTAAGAGGGACGCTCAGTAGCTTGGTACGGGCTTTTGTTGAAGTTTCGAGAACATATCTTCACCGAGGAGTCAAGCAGTATATTGTTCCCTCCTACATATATCTCGCGAAGAGGCCATGAGGATAAAATCAGAGATTAGAGCCCACACAGAGGCATACTGACAATCTTTCTTTCAACGAGCAATACGAGACTGGAATAGAAGGGAGAGCCAGTAGAGGTACTAAAGGTACCCTCCGCCACACACCATCAGGTGGCTTGTGGAGTATGGATGTAGATGTAGAAACCTGTACTCCACTACTTGACATGGAATTTCCTTATTGTATAATTAGTGAGGATATTTTTTTTTTTTTTTTTTTTTTTTTTTTTTTTTTTTTTTAGAAGGGGAGGGAAGTAATGTTCATCAATTTGTTGGTCTGGTTTTTCCCTGCTGATAGCTTGCAGTATTTTACCAATAATATGTGAATAGTATGTGAAAAACCATATAGCCCCAGTATGAATCGGATTATTTTAAAATTGTAAGCCCAGGATCAACTCAGTTTGCAGAGGATCCCATCTTAAAGGAAAAGTGCCGAAGTATATTGCGTTCTGTATGTGAGGTGCTGCTTAATTACTACTTGGACAGAAATAGTGTTGAAACTGGCATCTGCCTTAAAGGGGTATGATTTTTTCATAGATTGGAAAATTGTCAGCTTTGTTTTGCTCTTGCATTGCATTTCCAAAGCCATTTCTTAGACAGATTCACGGGGTTCACTGAAAAGCCATGTAGGTCATAAGCCGTATTACTTGTGTTAACAAAAGACCTGCATTTCAAAAAATTTGACCTTCATTTTTATTGGAATTCTTGAGTTTAGTAAAAAATTACCTTCCTAATGTGAAAATCACAGCACCATAAGTTGTGAGTAACAGTTACAGTTGATTAAATCTAACATTTAAAATCATGTACATCTTGTTGCAGTTAGACTTAAATTCAAGAAGAATGATTTTTTCAACTTTCATTGGTGTGGAACGAACTTTGACACATTCTAACCAACTCTATCTTGAGGCCAGGTCATAACGAGTTGCAATATACACCAAACACAAATGGTAGCATTGTAATTGAAACTTAGCATTCATTTCATGGATAAGTGACTTCATATAAGAAAGTGTGGATTTCTTGTTGCCAGAAGCTCTTATGCATCACAGTAAAATTCAAACAGCAGTGTAAAATAAGACAAGTTTCTTCACAGATCTGCAGTGTTGTTATATTGGTGCAGCTTTTGGCTTTGTCACCTTGTATCGCACTTCATGTGATGATGCAAAAGTCCTCTCTGTAAAATGTAGTTACTGCTGTATGGTAGTGTAGGTCTTTCAGGGAGGTGTGCATATTAGTTTTACTGTTGTAGTTGATAGCAACAGTGATACCTTTGTTTGCTTTGTGGTATTTTACTTTACTGATAGTAGAACTTAAAACAAAGAATATATTACAGTAAGATTAAATATTTTTTCCATCGTTGCTGATCGTAGAAAATAATGCTTTCTGTGGTGATATTCATAGAATTACAACTGATAACTCGTGTTCTGTTTCCTAGGATCTCCTGAGTAGGAAATTATTGTTGTATGTGAATCTGATAACATTTGAGAACACTAGTCAACATTTTATTTGCTGGATGTGAAACTGCTGTTCACAAACTGGCAGTCATTTACAGGTCTCATATACTTAACATCACTTTTGTTTTTCTTTTGCAGATGAAAGAATAAGTTTTGAGGTGTTTCTGCCAATTTACCAAGCTATTTCAAAGAACCGCACTTCAGACACTGCAGATGATTTCATCGAAGGGTTGAGGCATTTGATAAAGATGGAATGGATATATTTCGTCAGCTGAATTACGTCATTTATTGTCAACTTTAGGTATGGTAACAGTACAATGTACTGTTAATGTAAAATTGTTTTCTTTTGTAAATATTTAACATTGTGTTTAACTTCAGGAGAGTATCGTGTGTTTTGTCTGTCTCTCTCTCTCTCTCTCTCTCTCTCTCTCTCTCTCTCTCTCTCTCTCTCTCTCTCTCTCTCGACAGCAGCACACAAACTTCAAATAAATTTGTGTGTGCAATTCAAATGTTGTGGTATATTAATACACACACACACAACACACACACACACACACACACACAGACAGAGGAGGAGGTTAACGGGGTTAGCTGAATCTGTAGAAACTGACGCTGACTGGTGTTGGCCAATTTTTCGTCGTTACCAACCAACTTTAGCTAACAAGCAACCCTTTCATGCATCTGCCTACAAAAACAAAATTAATGGTCCCTTAATGAGATACTGCATGGTAAGGTGGCTGGTGCATGTAAATAGTTACTGATGGAAATCTGATGTAAGCTGTTATTGACTCTTCTTGGGGCAGTGCCAATGTTAGTTAGCAGACTACACTTCAAATGTCAATAAATTAATTACTCAATTACATATGACATTAAGTGACCATTAATTTTGTTGTACTTCTGCTTTTGTAGACAGTTGCACGAAAAGGTTGCTTGACATCTAAAGGTGGTTGGTAATGACCAGAACTTGATCAGTGCGTCAGTATCAGATTCTGTTGACCAAACTAATCACATCAACCTCCTCGCTGTGTGTCTTCTTAATGTGTATGTAATACACTACCACCACTGCATGTGAATTGCTAATAAAAATTTGAGATTTATGTGCTGCTGTGGAACAAGTAATAGTTCTGTTGAGTTAAAGATTACTTGAGACTTTCTGTTGATTTCAGCTTCTCTTCCGATTTTTTAGTAGTGATATGTTCACTTACTGTTTGTGAAATTATACTGAGACAAACGTACTATTTTACAGGCGAAAAACTGACAGATGAAGAAGTTGAGCAACTACTTGCTGGTCAGGAAGATTCTCAAGAAATATTAATTATGAAGAATTTGTTCGTATGGTTATGTGCGGTTGAGATATAACACCAGTTGCTTATTCAGTTAACTACTTCAAGTGTGAATCATAACAATAACCTTAATAATAATTATAACATCAATAGTATTAATACCTTGAGTAATAAGTTATGGAGCATCAGCTGAGGTGCATATTCCACACTAAACTCTTGGATCTTACTGCCATCCCGCTATAAGTCATTCCACTTACCCTTGCAACCATCATGAAGTGCTAACAGTGTTTTAGTAATCAGTATTTCTCACCTTGCATGCCTTGTAAGCCAAGGAAAATCATATCTGTTGTTGCAAGTGGTTATATTAGACACACATTGAGTTGTGTAAAGAGGCTGTATACATGGGCAGATAAAAACTATTGCCAAAAGTAGTATTAAATGTTAATGTAAAAGATAGCTTATCAGGATTCGTGGAAAAAATTTCGAAAAATATTTTGAAGTAGTTATGAAATTTGAATGGGTGGGTCACTGGTGAAATAAGATCGACTGCTTTATTTAGTTCAACTGATGCAAATAAGTAACATAAGAAAATCTGCAAATATCAAACAGGTAAACTGATACTATGTCGTGTGGAACGCATAGTATATAAAAGACGTATTTCAAGGTGTTGATTGATTTCCACCAAAGTCAGTATGTTGAAAACAAACAATTTGAGCTAACTTGTTGCTGCCACAGGTTAAGTTCAAATTATAAAAATGGCAGTGATACATAATTTGAATCATGTTATCTGTTGTAACTTATTTGCATTTAAATACTACTATGGACGTACTTTTGTATTCTTTTTTTCAGTGTAATTTTACATAACTTTATTTACTTTGTTTATATATAGTCCCTTCTTTTAATGTCATATGTAATTATGTATACTTGAGAATATATTGCAATTTTTGTGAACAATATAATAATTTGTTAATAAGAAGTAACAGTCCTTGATGTTCCTGTTACTTGTGAAATGAACTGTTTCTAACTATTGATTATACTGAATTTGTATAAATTTGGTGGGTATTTACAACCTGCCCTTTGTCTCCTGCCCTTTCACCCCCCCCCCCCCCCCCCCCCCCCCCAACTTTATTTCGTTCTTTTATGAAGATTGCCATGAGAAATATGGTGTTGGTATTTTATGAATGTTGTTGTTGCAAGGATTTTTAGCGTTCTATGAATTTGGAAACTATATTTTAGATGTTATATATTTATCTGGTCCCTTTGCTGTGCTTGGCTTCAGTTTGTACTTAATATATTGTTTCAATCATATATAAAAATTTCATTGCAGAAGTGCAATAAAATATATTGTATCAGAATTATAATAAAATCATGTCTAATGCTTTTTTTGTGCTATATTTATAAAAAGCACACCATCTCCTTGCAACTAAACTCTTGGGTAAAAGGTGGAGAGAAAATTACTTGGGATAAAGAATTTCAAATATTTAAGTGACTGTGGAGAATTGTGGGATCTGATTTGAAATTTCATCCAGAGTGCAAGAACAATAGGCACAATGACCAAACGAAGTAAGAAGAGTGCTAGGTTTAGCAATGAAGAAATTTATTGTAATAAATTTTAAATGGCATGATTTCAACTGTGAATAAAATTTTGCTGTTACTAAAGTTCTTGCTACTGGTCCAAGCTGTTTTTAGCAATGTATTATGATGAGAGCTGAAAACTTAGTCCCCGAATAAATGTGGGTTACTTGTCTACTTCACATGAAGCAAGTATCCACTTGTAAGATGCCCTTTACTGTTACGAGAAAGTTAAGAGGTAAGAAGATTGTGTGTGTAGTGTCATTAAAAAATAATTAGTTCGTCTTGTGCAGTGAGGTAAGAAAAATTGTGGGTAAGGTGTGAAGGGGAAGATGGTTGTCATGGGCTGAAAAAGCTTCTGTGGGGTAATTAGAGAATTGTATTAAGCATTTCAGCCAACTGCTGTTTGTGCTATTGTTGAGAGAGACAAAAATTGAGTTAACTTAGTTATCAAATGCGAACTTGTGGTTTGTCACTTGCAGGTTCAAAACATGTGAAACAAGTCTCAATAGTAGTAGTTCAGTTATGTAGGAAACTCAAGAAGGTAATGCAGAGCACACGTGTGTAGGCAGGTGCGTATGTGAATGGTGAAGAGGTCGAGTTCTGCATTTTTGTTGTGTAAAGTGAAGGGGACCAAAGTTTGTGTGTATTTAAGAAGACAACAGGAAGCAGTTATGAGTTGAGTTTTCTTTGCATCAGTTGATGTGATTGCTACAAGGGTCTGTAGTGTACCAGATTAATTCCTGTTTGCAAAAATGGTTAGCGTTATTGCCAGTGGAACGTGAAACCCTGGAAAGGTTAAGTTGCCCGTAGTATTCATATCGTATTTTCCTAAAAGTTTAGTGTTTGGTATATGGAGTCTCCACATGTTGTCAGCCAAGTAGCGTCATAGTCTCGTAGTAAAGTTTCGATGGACTGTCTCTCCATCTTCAGGTGAAGTGTCGGGATATCGTCGGTCGTGGGCTCTGCTGGACCACTCTTTGCTTCCCGCTGCCGTATAATCGTCCGCGGAATCGCCCGATGCACCTGGAGCTGCCGGTGGTGGGACGCGTGTGCGGGGTTAGTGTCCCGACATCCGTCTGTCTGCTCTGTCCATGGCCCTTGGTGGAATGGAATGTTTGATTTTCTTGATTGCAGGCTCCCAGGCTATGCTGAGATGGTAGCCACTGTCATGGTTGATTATGTTGTCGTGTAACAGTATTTTTATGGACTCTTTGCCTACTGAGTCCCAAAATCCGTTTGTACTGCATTTTTTTTGTGTCCTCAAAATCAAAGGTGTGCTTCTTGTCAATAGTATGTTCTGGCACAGCAGATACGTTGGTCTGACCCAAGCGTACATGCCTGATGTGTTCATTGCGGTGCTGTGAGATGCAACGCTGCATCTGTCATGTATATTGCATCCCTCATTCGCATCCGATCTGGTACACAGCAGGTGCCGTCAGACCTAGTGGATCATTGGTTGAACTTAGGTGGTCTTTGATTTTTTTCCCACTGCACGGAAAATGGCATATGGCAAGAATGCACAGCCCATTGCTTAGTCTTCATCTGGTCTCTTCTCTCCCCTTGTGGTCGGTCTTCAGAGCTCTCCTTATTTGTGTTTCACTGTATCCATTTTTCTTGACGGTGTCCTTGTGGTGGTGCAATTCTCCTGGCAAACTTGCCTTATCGCAGATGGACCTCACCCTGTGCACTAAAGTGTTGAGTACAGAATTGGGTTGCGCAGGGTGGTGGCAACTACTGGCATTAAGATAGAGGGGTGTGTGTGTGTGTGTGTGTGTGTGTGTGTGTGTGTGTGTGTGTGTGTGTGTGTGTGTGTGTGTGTGTGTGTGTGTGTGTGTGGGGGGGGGGGGGGGGGGGGGGGGGGGCGGGGGTTCTGTACACGGTGTGTCCCAGTGTGCTGTCCATGTTTCTTGTGATGAGGATATCCAGAAACGGTAAGCTTCTGTTCTTCTATCTCCATGGTAAATTTGATATTTCCATGTATCCCATTGAGGTGTTGATGGAACTCTAGCAGTTTGTCCCTGCCATGTGGCCAAACTAAAATATCAACGTACCTGTAGAAGGCTTTTGGCTTGTGTTTAACAGTGTCCAGTGCTAGCTTTTCGAAGTGCTCCATGTATAGGTTGGCCATGCCTATTGCTAAGGGATCCCATAGCTACACCATCTATCTGTTTGTAGAACTTCCGACCACATTTGAAATAGGTGGTTATTAGCACATGGCGAAAGACCTTGATGATATCCTCCTCGAAGTGTTCTTTGAGTAAAGCCAGGTAGTCTTCTATTGGTACTCATGTGAATAAGAATGCCACATCAAAGGTCTTAGTTTTCCAGCCGCATGCCCTGTAGTACCTTCACAAACTCAGCTGCGTTTTTCACAGGTTTTAGCATATGTGATAAATGCTTTGCAATACCATATGTCAGTGAGTTACTAGTGTTCAAAATAGGTCGTAATGAGGTGCCTTCTTTGTGGACCTTTGGGAGGCCATCGAGATGAGGTGGTTGGTGCGCTCGGGTACAGATTCTTGATGATATTCTTCTTAAGTCCCGAGTTGTTTAGCATGTCAACGGTCTTGCGAGTCACTGTTGGGGTGGGATCCTTCCCTAGTCATTTGTAGGCAGGATCCTACAGGAGGAAGTCGATTTTTTGCCAATAGTCTTCTGATTTAAGCAACACCGTCACATTCACTTTGTCCACTGCCAGGACCACTGTCTCCTGGTCCTCCCTGAGTGCCCGTAGTGCCTTGTGTTCTGCTGCCGAAATGTTATTCTTTGGCATCTTTCCTTTGTCTATTACTATGCAGATGTGTCTGTACTTCATCTGCAGCCTCTTCAGGTAGTCTCCTTACAGCTTGCTCTACCCCACTTATGATGTCCTGTTTCGGCAGGATCTTCGGAACAGGGCGAAGTTTATTCCTTTGGACAGCACCCCTTGTGTTGGCCCATCCAGTTCCTTGTTTGATTAGATTAATTACCACATTGTTGGGAGATGGTTTTTCTTTCTGTTGTCACACTTCGGAAGTTGAAGGAATTTCTTGCACTGTCTTTCGGTGGCTTTCTTCTTGGACTATTCACCATTGGTAAAGGTATTGCCTTCTGTCCAATCCCAGGTGTGTTCCAGGAGACAGGAAGCCAATCAGAGGATTAAAGAAAGCAGGCTTCTAGCGTTCTTCTCGAGTTCGTCTTACGACCCTGATGTGTTCTCGTACCAGGGCCATGCTCGCCTGTCGTAAGATGTCTCGTCCTGTTGGTATTGACAGGATGCTGTAAGTTGGCGAACTTGGGCATCATTTCGTTATACCGACATTGGAGTAAGAAGGCCAACCTGCTAAGCAGCTTCCCCTTTTTGCTCTGTAGCTTCTGCAGTATCTTGTAACGGCCAAGATAGTGAGAATTCTCAAAAACATAAAGTGGAGTCCCTTTTCCGTGCAGCGGAAAAAATCACTTATCGATTCAACCAAGGATCCACTAGGTCTGACGGCACCTGGTGTGTACAAGATTGGATGCGAATGTGGTATGCAATATACAGGACAGATGCAGCGTTGCATCTCAGTGCCGCAATGAACACATCAGGCATGTATGTTGTCAGAGCAGGAAATCTGCTGTGACGCATTCCATCGAAACGTTGCTACGAGATGACGAAGCTACTCGGCTGACAACCCGTGAAGACTTCATACATGAAATTCGCTGAGAAAACCTGGACTCACGTGTAGTGTTTAGTGTTTCCCTGCAGTTATTTTTTTCACTAATGAAGCATCTGTCACCAAACATAATGTGTAGGTATGTGATTAGCTACAGCAAGTTGAAATAGATCTTAAATGTGTGATGTGATTTGTTGGCAACTTAACTCGTGCTAAAGCTGCCATAAATGGCATTATCAATATTTCATTCAACAGACAATTAAATCCATGCCCTAATTGCTAACAACGTTGACTGCTTCGAGGCTGCCAGCTAACATAGCAGAGGATTAACATCTTGAATGCTTGGTACTCTGCAGCTTTAATATAGCTATGAAAGAACATATTCAAAACATGAACTGCACTTGAAATGTGTAAAACCAGTGCATAGGTGTATGATCCATTGGTAATGGTACTTGATGCAGAGTAGCAAACTGATGAATGTACATAAATGTTTCCAGTCCACTTAAGTGTAAATATCAGTAAGTAAAGCATTTGTTGCATCATAGTACGAAAATTACATTGCGATTATGAGCAATATGGGGTTCAAATAGCGTCTCCTAATGTGCAATAGAGGGGCATTTTATTTAGTTAAGGCATCGCCAATACTTTTCAATTTCTCTGGATGTAACTGACATATTGTGATGCAACCAAAACCTTTTTTGTGATTTTTTTCATGTTATTAACTGTGTAAGAAACATTGTGTGTCCATTTAACTTCCGCTGCGGCACCGATGCTGGCGCGGAACTCTCCAGTGCGATGTCTGGCCGGTAACACTGAAACCGCAGGTACCTTTTGGAGCAGACGCTCCTGAGCACACCTGAGCTACAGGCTGATGTCAAGTCCTTGTGAGATATGTAGGATCATGCTCTATACTGACTTAATGCCACCTTAGATGCATTACTTCAAATAAGTTTAGACTGTATTGTGGTCATGTTTTAAAGTATGTTTGCTGTCTGACACCTATAGGGGTCACAGGTGTCATTCAAATGTTCGTGATTTGTTGATAATGTAACAAAAAATACAATTCAAACAAGCAACAAACCCACTGCATTCATGAAAAATTTGGATTCCATGTATACCTTAATGCCATTTTATTATGTTTGCTTTTTGTGAATTGTCTAAATGACAGTCTTCCCCTCCAAAGAATCACTGATTCATCTACTGTTAAGTGTCTTCCCAGGTAATACACTTGAGACATTCTTGTGTTAAAATAATCCAATATAGGTTGTGTATTATATGAACGATAGTCTTGTTTCGGGTTTCCTGGAAGTGGATTTTTGCAAAATGCAGAGAGTGTAATACGATCAAATACTGATCTCATCACTGTTCCTCTATTCTAAAACAACGGTTCTTTCTTCCAGTAGTCTTGTAATCGCGGATATATATGTTAGGCGTATGTAACGAAACTCCCAGGAAAACTAGTAATTCGCCTATATTTAGGGGTTTCCATTTACACATCCTAGATCACTCTTTTGTATTTTAGGTCAGCAATATGTTGACTGCTTTATCGTTTGTTTCGTCAACTACAAGTTGCAACACTTTGTCTGTTACCAATAATTTGGGGAAATCTGTAGGAGAATTGCCAGCAGGATGAATTTGCGGAACTTATTCCTTTGTAAATGTGTGATACTACATATTATGTGGTTCTTTATACCAGGACTCACCTGGATTATCTCAGTGTGACAAGTCAGGCTCTTTTTTGTCGTCGATTTCCACACAATCGTGATCCATATCGTCAGATTCGGAACTGTCACGAAACAATTTGAAAGCTGTGCTTCCATGCTATCATCACTCTGCAATTCTTTTGCAGCCTCTAAATGACAATCTCCGTGGTATGCCTCGTCCTCACTACACAGAAAATCACTGTCATCTAGTACACTAAGTAACTGTTCCTCTGTCAATTTAACACTTTTCCTGCTCTTCACATTGGATCCATTACGAACAATATACATTCGATAACTGATCACACAAAACAGAAGTTTACACGCATTAATGCTAGCTTAGACGCTGCAACTAGGCAGTAATCTGATAGTGAGTGCAAATGCTTATAAGCGTCAGCCACACTGGCTCATGGCCTGTTGTGATGCTTATAAGTGTCAGCCGCAGCGAAAGTGTTAAAAAACAATTTTGTGTTAAAAATTACTAAATTTATAGGATGTCTCATAGTATTTGCTTTCATGAGCCCTTGCCTTACGTTCCCAGCTGTTAAAAGTTGTTTTTCAGTATCTATTATTTCAGATATATTTGCAAGGAAATGTGTAAGTGGACCACTGTGTATAACAGAAATATAAATTTAATTATATAATTTATCTCTGTAATAATAACATGTCAGTATGATAGAATGGATTTCATATCCTATCACATGGTACACAGAAAAGGTTGTCATATATATTATTGCTGTCATATCTTTGATATATTAAAATTATGTAGAAATTGATGTATTTACAGTTGGTTGTTCCTCTGTATCAGATGCCATTGATGATGGGTTATACACCCTAATACCGATTTGTCAAATAAACATTTCATATGCAGGTCATGAAGATGCTTTTCAATAAACAGCACAGAGTTGTGTCTGACGATGTGTGCCTACTGGCGGTCGCATGGTCCACTCTGTTCGGTTCAGTACGTGTGTGGATGGTCTGTAAAGTTTCAAAAACAAAAAAAAGTTCAAAACAACGTATGGTACCTGATTTCCTGTACTCGGGCATAAACTCAAGAAATACAAATTAATGCATAGTATTGTATAAACTGTATAAAAGCTGTTACTTGGCATAGGATAACTGGAAGTGAAAGAGGCTTTCACAGGAACATTAGACAAGCTGCTTTCAGTTCTCAGTTTCACATGAGAGATTAAGTATGTTCAGAATTTGAGGGTCCATGCCTAAGTGGTGCTGACTGTAAATGTGAAGTGTATGTCTCGTGCTCTTGTTCTAAGGATATGAAGATTCCTGTCAAAGAACTACAGTATTAAATGTCAAACAGAGAAAGATGGATCTGTTGGCCAGAATCAAATTGGGTTACTAGAGCTACCTGAGCAAAGATACAATTTAAAAATCAGAGGAGGCAAGAAGACGAGTTCAGAAGAATTTCTGAATATAAGCAAAAAAGGAAAGAAGAGTTAACATTGCAATCAAATTAAATTCTTTTCTCCAAAGAAGATGAAGAGACAACTGATGTTAAAGATGAAGAATCTGGAGATCCTTTTGGAGATACTGTGTGATGATTTTGATGTACCTTCTGCTTCACGTATATATTAATATAACACATTATAACTTTGCAATGTTGCATTGCAAAGTATTAGTTACAGTGTTGGTCTATTTGGAAGAGCTGCCATTACAACAGCTCTACATTTGGATGCTGAATTAATTAGTGAAGGAGACTTGTGGTTGATCACAACAAAGTAAAAAGAGCCCAAGAAAAAGTCAGAAAATCACTTTATGAATAATTCATGCTCAACACACGATAAGTGAGCTTGAATGTATGTTCTCTGATTGATGTCAAGATTCCATTAAAGTTATGTTACAAGCAGATGTTACAGGCATCTTTGATATTTTACTCCAGAGAAAGAGTTACCTAAAAGGAAACCTGCTGAAGTTATTGCTAACAATCTTTTGGAGTTTTTAAATAAAACCAGCATTGATAAAAGTTCGGAGGCTATTGGTGACTCAGGGAATTTGAACACTTGTTGAGGAGTCATGCATTGGATTGATACAAAGTTGAATTGTAAACTCATCTGGTTTGTTTGTGCTCTTCATACCAATGAGCTACTTTTGTGCCACTTGATCAAGCAGTTGGATGAGAAAACTGTCTAACAACAAGTGGAGTGGTAAGGTTGGCAACATGCTTGATACTGCAAGAGAACTTGAAATCAAACCCTCATTTGTCAAAATATCCTTTCCAGAGCCTTTGGTTCCATTGAGTGACACTGTTGTCACAGATGTCTCTGCAGATCAGGCTTATGATTACAGGGTAACTCAGGTTTTAGGGACAGTTGCACTTCGAACTGATCTGGCATCATTAGAAATTGGACCTATAATCCACTGTCTGTAGTAAACAACTGGAAATAGGATTTGTCACAGATTGATTTCAAAACATGGCCTTAAAGGCAACAACTTGATGTTACAACTGCTTGCGAAAACATGGTTTGCGTTTTCTGCCACTACTGGTTTACAATCAACTCATCTAAAATATGAGAGGTTTTTTTTATTTTATCTTTTTTTCTTTTTTCCTTTTTTTTTCTTTAAAGAAGTCATGACATGGTGTTCCAGACACTTTTATGCTCAGAAGACTAAGAAGAAAGGGCAGGGGTCCAGAACACAATTGAAATGAGGAATAAAGATGACAACACGTTAGGAGACATCTGTTTGGCCTAGGAAGATACCTGCAGTAAATCCACATGCAACTTCACTCTTGGAACTGATAGGCCACTCAGAATACATGTATGAACCTCCACTTACTTGTGTACTCAAACTATCAGAAATAAGAAACTTTTTGAAGAGCCAATGCAAGTTTCAAAGTGGCCATGTCATGGACAGTTCATAGAGAGTTGGGCAAAAGAAGTAACAGAGAATTCACACAAAATGAAAATAATATGTTAGAGGCCAGCAAGCAAGCAGAAGATTGAATTCTAGGAACAAATCAAAGCAAGACTTGATGAATATTGTTGGCTGAAGTTTTTTGCATTTTCCAGTGTTTTTTTCAGTGTTTTATAAGAGAAACAGAACATAAAGAAAACTCTTTGGGTTCATTAAACCACTTTTTGAGCAAATTTTGGCGGACTTTGTACCAATTTATCCTCTCGTGTCAGAAATTTCAATATATGTTATAATCAAGAGGAAATTTACCAAGCTAAATGTTTATCCACAAAGAAAATCCTTTTCAATTGGGATATTACACATCAAAAGGGCCCCTAATCCACAAAAATGATGAAATTTTACTTTTACTCTCTAAAATGACATGATATTCACAAAATATTCCAAAATCTATGATTTCCTCTAGTTATTCATCTCAGTCAGGAAATCTTTCCATTTTATACCATTTTGGCAGTTTACATATCAGTTTTATCACTTATTTTCAAAAGTATCTTCTCATTTGGTCTCACAAGAAAAATCTAAGGTTAGTGAGAACTTAGGCTTCTACGTATCTTTCCAGTGAGGTATGCACCTCTGTCCAGCAATGTGAAACAACTATTCTACACAAGCACTTTTTGGATTAAAGGCAGGACTTGGTAATAATTGCTATGTTTGCACAGAATAACAGCAACCGGTCGGAACATAGTGTGTAGTATACAGTATCACTTTCACATTCCAATTGATGGACAACTGGTTTTGGATGACAAGCATCCATTATCAAGTCATCTAAAAAAAGCTAAAATCTACAACTAATGACAATGTTCAAAATCTACAAGAAATCTACTTACAATATTGATTTGCCAAAAGGCTTGCAAATAGTGATGAAAGTATCACTTTCTCAGGGGCTTTACAAAAAGTTTATACTATATTACATTGTGAATTACTTATGTGATGTTCAGTTAATAGAATTTGAACATTTTCCGTAATTTTAGATTTTTGTAGGAAACTTGATAATAGATGCTTGCCATTGAAAGCTGTACGTCAATAAACTGTAATGTGTAAGTGAAACTGTGTGTTATGTGCTTGGTACAGATCTACATTAAATATATTCTCAATTGTGAATACATCTACATCTACAAGATTACTTTGCAATTCACATTTAAGTGCTTGGCAGAGGGTTCATCGAACCACAATCATAGTATCTCTCTACCGTTCCACTCCCGAACAGCGCGCGGGAAAAACGAACACCTAAACCTTTCTGTTCGAGCTCTGATTTCTCTTATTTTATTTTGATGATCATTCCTACCTATGTAGGTTGGGCTCAACAAAATATTTTCACATTCGGAAGAGAAAGTTGGTGATTGAAATTTCATAAGTAGATCTCGCCGCGATGAGAAACGTCTTTGCTTTAATGACTTCCATCCCAACTCGCGTATCATATCTGCCACATTCTCTCCCCTATTACAGACAACCATCAGTTGTAAAATGGAATGACCACAATGAAAACTTGTGCCACACTGGAAATTGAACCCAGATTTCCTGCTTATTGTGAGCAGTTGCCTTACTGTGTGGCAATCCAAGCATGACTCACAGCCAGATCCAAACTTCCATATGTCATCAACTATGGATTTACAACCTGTACTCATACATCCATTATTTATATTCCTGTACAGGTGAGACATTTTACTTGACAGTCAGTTTCCCTGTGTAGGTGGATAAATACATTATTGCAGTGCCTGTGTTGTTCTGAATGTGATTCAAAGTTCCTTTGTACACGCATGCATGTCCAAAGGAACAGGCACTGCAATGAATACAGACATTATGGAACACATTAAATGTATTCACAATTGCAAAAATGGACAACCATCAGCTCTAGAATGGAATGACAACAATGGAAATTTGCGTTGGACTGGGGCTTGTTCTTGGATTTACTGCTTTTTGTGAATAGTCACCTTACCATTTGGCTATCTGTGTGTGACTCACAGCCAGACCCAAAGTTCCGTACTTCATCAAGCATGTGCCTACACCTTTACACATACATTCATTATGTATATTCCCATACAGGTGTTCGTTGTCATCACTCCATATTCACAATTGCAAGTACATTATATGTATTTCCCAGTGGCTGTAGCCACCACAGTGCCTGTTCCTTTGGATATATATGCATGTCTCAAGGAACTTTGCACTTTATTCAAAATAACACAGGCACTGCAATATTGTATTTATCCACTGAAACTGGGCAAGCGACTCTCAAGTAAAATGTCTCATCTGGATGGGAATATACATAATGGATGTACGAGTACAGGTTGTAGATGCCTGGTTGACAATGAATGGAAGTTTATGTCTGGCCATGAGTCGTGCACAGATAGCCGAGAGGTGAGGTGACTGCTCTCGATAAGTGGGAAATCTAGGTTTGAGTATCGGTCTGGCACAAATTATCTTGGTTGTCATTCGATTCTACAGCTGATGGTTGTACATATTTGCAATTGCAAATAATTTTGTGTATTCCATAATGGCTGTAGTCGCTACAGTGCCTGCTCCTGTGGACGTGCATGCATGCAGCGTATTCAAAATAACACGGGCACTGTAATAATATATGGTACAGATTTTTCTTGTTGTTGGTGTGATGCTGTTCTGTGTGCTAAGTGATTAGGCTCAGAGGAAATGGAAACTTATCTTTTCCTTTGATTCATTGTACTGTGTTCCAGACGTACTATTAGTTGGCTCAAATACTACTTTAAGAGTGCATTAGAATGCAAGATATTAGTATCTCCATTACTGCAGGCTGTTCCAGCAATCCCACCATAAGGTAAAGACAACTCTGGGCATTCTCAGCTCATGCTGAGGCAGACACAGCTAGTATAGGTTACCATGTGGCAGACCAATTGCACTCATTCTGTTCATGTGTAAGCACTTGACCACACCTGTATACATGTTTTCAACTGATGCCATATATTTTCTAGGCTATGGCCCAGCTGCCTCACTGCCCACATGTTAGCTGTTTGCCAGCCTGTGCCCATGGGCACCTTGCTGCCCAGTAGTGGATACATGAGCTGGAACAGTGTGCATTATTCCATTGGATGAGAAGTCAAAGCTTCTTGTCCCTATGTGTTTGTAAGAAATGTGCTCATTATTTTGAGATTTTAATTAAAAGTGCCTAACGAGAAAAGCATTGAGAAGTTGTTGATCTCAAATCCCATCCCTACCAGCAAATGGGACATTTCTCAAATTTTGGAGTACCAGTAGCTGTCTGTGCCTACTTCAACAGAATTGCAGTGTCTCATCAGCAGGATTTACTTGAACACATAACTAACCATCTAAATTTTATTTCAGTGTTAAAAAGTGTAATTTCATGGAAGCTGAAATGAAACATCAGCAGGTATTGGAAGATCAAGTTATGCCTCCTACAAGTAACTATACTAGTGACAAATGGTATACAGGATGCCCACAAAGTCCCTTTACAACATAAAAATTTTATTACAATGGCAGTTGTTGAAATATTTTAACAACATTTCTTTTATTGGAATCAGTGTTTATAAAAGTTTTTTGAGAGTCTTTAAAAGACTTCTATATGAGTGCCTTTAGATGCATGAAGCACATCAAGACAGTACTTGATTTCTTGCCTTGTTCGCTGTAGCATAGCATCATCAATGGTGGCAATTGCATTACGGATCCTTTGCTTCAAGTCAGCAGTGTCCCATATCTGTGTTTGATACACACTATATTTTACATACCCCCATAAAAAAGTCCAAGGGAGTGATATCTGGCAAACGTGGTGGCCAAGGAATTGGCCCATCCCTACTAATCCATCTGCCTGGAAATGTTTCATTGAGGAACTGACGAACATGCAGTTCCCAATGTTGAAGTGAACCATCTTGCTGGAAAATGATGGTTGTAAGTCAGTCAGTTGTGGTGCTATATATTCAGTCAGAAGGTTGAGGTAAACATCTGCAGTAATTGTTGACTCGTTGAAGAAAAATGGACCAAATATTGAATTGCACATGAATCCACACCACACATTCAGTTTTGGACTATCCGGTGAAGCTCCCTAGTCGTATGGAGGTGTTCAGATCCCCACATTCTCACATTGTGTCTGTTTAATGTCCCAGAAACATGAAAGCTGCCTCGTCACTGAAACAAACTCGCTTGAGGAATGCTTCATACTCCGAAAGGCATTCCAGCATGTTGAGTGCAAACTCTGTCCATTTTGGCTTGTCATTTGGCTCAAGAGTCAGTAACAGTTGCACTTTGTAAGCATACAACCATATGTTCTTGTGGAAGACCTTATGCACAGCTGAATGTGGTAGTTGCAACTGTCTGGCAGCAGTGCGGATGGACTATCTAGGTGAATGGGAGATGATGATTAAAACGCGATCGATGTTTTCCTCGGATGTTCTTGGTTGCTCGCTCCTCCCTTTATCCAACATTGTCCCTGTCTCCATAAATTTTTTGAGCCATGCACAGATTGAAGGGTGCGATGATGGATTTCTTGCATACATTATTCTGAAGTTTCATTGAGTCTGAACATCCGATTTTGTCTCAATAAACCAGGACACACATTTTGCCTTCTCTTGAGGAGTTGCCATTTTATAAAGGTTCAGTCCTTCCATCAACAGAGTATCTGAAACACAACATTTTAGTATACAGGGTGTTATAAAAAGGTACGGCCAAACTTTCAGGAAACATTCCTCACACACAAATAAAGAAAAGATGTTATGTGGACATGTGTCTGTAAACGCTTAATTTCCATGTTAAAGCTCATTTTAGTTTCGTCAGTATGTACTGTTGTTGGTGTTGTTGTTGCTGTTGTGGTCTTCAGTCCTGTGACTGGTTTGATGCAGCTCTCCATGCTACTCTATCCTGTGCAAGCTTCTTCATCTCCCTGTACTTACTGCAACCTACATCCTTCTGAATCTGCTTCGTGTAATCTTCTCTTTGTCTCCCTCTACAATTTTTACCCTCCACGCTGCCCTCCAATGCTAAATTTGTGAGCCCTTGATGCCTCAGAACATGTCCTACCAATCGGTCCCTTCTTCTTGTCAAGTTGTGACACAAACTCCTCTTCTCCCCAATTCTCTTCGATACCTCCTTATCAGTTATGTGATCTACCCATCTAATCTTCAGCATTCTTCTGTAGCACCACATTTCGAAAACTTCTATTCTCTTCTTATCTAAACTATTTATCGTCCATGTTTCACTTCCATACATGGCTACACTCCACACAAATAATTTCAGAAACGACTTCCTGACACTTAAATCTATACTCGATGTTAACAAATTTCTCTTCTTCAGAAACGCTTTCCTTGCCATTGCCAGTCTACATTTTATATCCTCTCTACTTCGACCATCATCAGTTATTTTGCTCCCCAAATAGCAAAACTCCTTTACTACTTTAAGTGTCTCATTTCCTAATCTAATTCCCTCAGCATCACCCGACTTAATTTGACTACATTCCATTATCCTCATTTTTCTTTTGTTGATGTTCATCTTATATCCTTGTACTTCCTCAATTCACCACCAGTTGGCCCAACTGAAGGAAGGTAATGTTGACGTCAGTGCTTGTGTTGACATGCTACTCATTGCTCTACAGTACTAGCATCAAGCACATCAGTATGTAGCATCAACAGGTTAGTGTTCATCACGAACTTGGTTTTGCAGTCAGTGCAATGTTTACAAATGTGGAGTTGGCAGATGCCAATTTGATATATGGATTAGCACGGGACATTACCCTTGGTACGGTATGTTTGTATCGAGTCAGATTTCCAGAATGAAGGTGTCCTGACAGGAAGACGTTTAAAGCAATTGATCTACGTCTTAGGGAGCATGGAACATTCCAGCCTATGACTCGCAACTGGGGAAGACCTAGAACGATGAGGACACCTGCAATGGACGAGGCAATTCTTCGTGCAGTTGACGATAACCCTAATGTCAGCATCAGAGAAGTTGCTGCTGTACAAGGTAACGTTGACCACGTCACTGTATGGAGAGTGCTACAGGAGAACCAGTTGTTTCCGTACCATGTACAGTGTGTGCTGGCACTATCAGCAGCTGATTGGCCTCCATGGGTACACTTCTGCAAATGGTTCATCCAACAGTGTGTCAATCCTCATTTCAGTGCAAATGTTCTCTTTATGGATGATGCTTCATTCCAACGTGATCAAATTGCAAATTTTCACAATCAACATGTGTGTGCTGACGAGAATCCACACCCAATTGTGCAATCACTTCATCAACACAGATTTTCTGTGAACGTTTGGTCAGGCAATGTTGGTGATGTCTTGATTGGGCCCCATGTTCTTCCACCTATGCTCAATGGAGCAAGTTATCATGATTTCATATGGGATACTCTACGTGTGCTGCTAGAACATGTGCCTTTACAAGTACGACACAACATGTGGTTCATGCATGAAGGAGCTCCTGCGCATTTCAGTCGAAGTGTTCGTACACTTCTCAACAACAGATTCAGTGACCGATGGATTGGTAGAGGCAGACCAATTCCATGGCCTCCACACTCTCCTGACCTCAACCCTCTTGACTTTCATTTATGGGGGCATTTGAAAGCTCTTGTCTACACAACCCCGATACCAAATGTAGAGACTCTTCGTGCTCGTATTGTGGACAGCTGTGATACTATACACCATTCTCCATGGCTGCATCAGCGCATCAGGGATTCCATGCGATGGAGGGTGGATGCATGTATCCTCGCTAAAGGAGGACGTTTTGAACATTTCCTGTAACAAAGTGTTTGAAGTCACCCTGGTTTGTTCTGTTGCTGTGTGTTTCCATATCATGATTAATGTGATTTGTAGAGAAGTAATAAAATGAGCTGTAACATGGAAAGTAAGCATTTCCAGACACATGTCCACATAACAAATTTTATTTCTTTGTATGTGAGGAATGTTTCCTGAAAGTTTGGCTCTACCTTTTTGTAACACCCTGTATATAAAAAATTTAGTAAATAGTGATTACAATAAAAGAAATTTTGTTAAAATATTTCAACAACTGCCATTGAAATACAATTCTGAAGTTGTAAAGGGGCTTTATGGACTCCCTATATATTATTTATCAGCCATGGAAATAACATAGTGTAATGAAAGGCATCTCCAGTGAGTGTTACAGACCAGGCAGTTACAAGATGCAGAATGTCAGACTTAATTCTCTGCATTCATCTCTGTCAAGTTGTTCTTGGTTATATGGTATGTTTGCCATTAACAACAGAACATAGATAAACTCACTCAAACGTTACTGGAACATTTCATCATCAAAATTTCCTTCTATCTGAAATAGTTTAGCTCTTTTAGTTACACTACAACGGATGTTAACACCTGCATCAATTACTCTGAAATTTGGGCTTCCTTTACGAGTATAATTTTAACCAAAACAATCAAATTCCTTGTGACATCTTCCAGGACTTAACACAGCTACGATTACTGTTAGACTGTGTCTCTCTTAAGAACTGATCCCCTCATGCTGTCCATTTGTTCAGACTTAGAGTAGTCTCCCATATAGAACTTATTAATGTTTCTTGTAGATGGAGATTGCTTTATTTACTGGTCTCTTGCTAATAGCAAATATAGCATTGATTAGAAGTGTCCTTGATTTTTACCACGTTAACCCTTACTGTTTCTTGTTCTCAGTGGAAAACAATAGGACATTCCACATGACAGTACCACATACATTGTAACTGAATTATTGTGAGTGGATATATGAATAAAATTGAAAAGGTTTTCTTGTTTATGATTTAATATCATATACCAGTAACAAGTTTTGCTGCAACACTTTAGTTTGCCGTGAGCATTTTAAAAAAAAAAAGTACAAGACTGAATGACTGCCAAACTGTTGAACAAAAAGTGATAGTAAGTGTTAATAACTTCACTTATGTCAAAATGCAAACAGTAAGACAATGCCTAAGCAAAAATGTGTTTCTGGAAACAATGTAAGGATAATGTTAAGGGTGTAAGTGTAATTTTGAACAGCAGAATAGCAGAAGCATGTATGCAGAATTTGGAAACAACGCAAACGTGTAGCTGTTATAACGTCCAGTTGAACAAATATATTTCCAGGATGACACAATACATGTAAGTTTCAGATCAAGTAAACAAAGTAAGACGTGTGTACACTGCAGTAGTCAAATCAGCACTGAGTCCAAGTCTAGCAGCCGCTGACTGGCTGGTCACTTAGGTGGCGTGGCTGCTGCATGGCCGGAAGACAGCGCCGCACGTAGAGGATGTGCGTAACTGCGCAGCAGCAGTTTGAAAGATCAGCGAGTCACAACACTTTTACCCCTTTGCATTTTTTGCACTGGTCTTGATGGAGGTGGCCTGTAGATTGCTAACGTCCATAGGTGTTGTTTGACTGGCCTTAAAGTCTCGAGGAGGAGGCTTCTCGTATGGACGGAAGTGTCCCCGATGATAACGGGTTGAGATGACAGGAGACGTGGGGGACGAATCTGCTGGGGCCCCGTGCCACAATCTGCCCATTGCGGCAAGTCCGGTTGTTATAACAAGAGACATGGGCAATGTGTTGGCGTCCGTAGGAGAATAAGGCGAGTAGAGTTGCTCCGACAGATGATGGTCATCTGGTTCCTGCATGGGCACGTCTCCTGGTGGTGTCAATTCTTGTGCTGGCACCGAGATGATGGTGAGAGGACTGCATTGTGAGTAATGGGAGATTCCAAGATCCTGAGCGTCAGGTAGAGCCGAAGGTGGTGTAGCGGCATTCGGAACAGGCGTTGCCGGCACACAAGGCCGGAGCTGGTCTGAATGATGTACTGCAACACCCGTGTCTGTCTGGATTTCATACAGGCATCAGCCACGGTGTTGTAAGATGCGGCCAGGATTCCATTTTGGCTGCCTGCCATATTCCCGTACCCATACAAGGTCGCCGGTGGTGAACCGGCCAAGCAAATGCACCCGCGGTCATGAGGTGGAAGGCCGCAGAAGATGAAGTAGTGTGCGAGGCTGCTGGCCATGTAAGAGCTAAGCAGAGCTGTGGTCGCCCATGAGGGTGAAATGGTAAGAAGCCAGAAATTGGAGAAGCGCATCATCAGCAGCAGAAGAAGTCAAGTGTTTCCTCATCTGAGCCTTAACTGTGCGGACCAATCATTCAGCCTCACCATTTGATTGTGGATGGAATGGAGGGGCCGTGACATGCATGACGCCATGACGGGCACAAAAATCCGCAAAATTGGAAGAGGCAAATTGCAGACCATTATCAGTAACAAGAGTAGAGGGAAGGCCTTCCAAAGAGAAAATGCAAGTTAGAGCATTGGTGGTTGCTGCGGTGGTAGGCAACATGCAACAGACAATGAAAGGAAAGTTAGAGTAGGCGTCAATAATGATAAGCCAATAAGTACCTAGAAAAGGTCCCGAAAAGTCAGCATGAATACACTCCCAGGGCTTCTCAGGCGAAGGTCACGGTGACAAAGATGACTTCGGGGTGGCGGCCTGTGACGCACAAGGGCCGCAGGCAGCGACCATGTGTGTGATTTCAGAGTCAATGCTGGGCCAGTACACATGATGGTACGCCAGAGATTTTGTGTGAGAGACACCCCAGTGCCCTTGGTGAAGGAGGCACAAGACTGAAGCATGCAAAGACGCAGGTACCACAATACGCGGAGAAGCATTGTCGGTGGAAAGGAGGATAACACCATTCCTAGCTGTGAGGTGGTAACGCAAAGCGTAGTAGTTCCGCAATGGATCAGAAGTCTTAGTGGACAGACAATCTGGCCAACCGTTCTGAATACAGCGTAAAACCTGGGAGAGGGTAGGAGCACAACCCGTAGCAGTCGCCAGCCAGTCCCCGGCGATGGGGAACCTGTGCACAAGCCGCTGCTCGGCAACATCCAGGTGGAAATACAAAAGTTCGTCCCTACTGTATGCCAGATCAGGACCCATGGGAAGGTGAGCCAGTGCATGAGCTTTTGCATGTTGAGCTGTCAGCCGGAAATGAATCTCATAATTGAAATGTGACACGTAAAGAGCCCAATGCTGGCGGCAGTGTGCAGCCTTGCCGGGAAGCAACATTGATGGATGAAACAAGGAAACAAGTGGTTTGTGGTCCATAACAAGATGAAATTTGGATCCATAGAGAAAAACACCAAACTTATGAAGAGCATAAATAATGCCCATAGCTTCTTTTTCAATTTGAGAATATTTTCGTTGGGCATCTGTGAGCGTTTTGGAGGTGTAAGCAATGGGTTGTTCAGAACCATCAGAAAAATGGTGCGCAAGGGCTGCACCGAGCCTGTATTGAGAGGCATCCGTGGAAAAAACAAGATGTTGGCCAGGTCGATAAGTAGCCAGGCACGGGGCCTGTTTCAGCATAGTCTTCAGTTTCTGGAAAGCCGCATCGCATGACGCAGATCAGTCAAAGGGCACATTTTTATGCAACAGGCGATGCAAGGGCTGAGCCACCGAAGCCGTAGATGGTAAAAACCTGTGATAGTATGCCATTTTCCCCAAGAAGGCCTGCAGTTCCTTAACAGATGTAGGGCGAGGAAGGGCATTGATCACAGTGACAGTTTGCTGAAGCGGACGAATACCATCCCGAGAGAGTTGAAACCCCAAGTATGTGATAGATGCCTGAAAAAAGTTTGATTTCTGAAGATTACACTTAAGACCGGCAGTCTGTAAGACATGAAAAAGTGTGTGGAGATTCTGAAGATGTTCTTCAGTGGTGGAGCCAGTGACAACAATGTCATCCATGTAATTTATACACCCAGGGACAGGGAGCAATAATTGTTCCAAGAATTGCCGAAAGAGAGCAGGTGCGCTGGCAACCCCAAATGGCAATAGTTGGTATTGACAGAGGCCGAAAAGCATGTTAAAGACCAGGAACTGCCAGGAAGCAGCGTCAAGAAGAAGTTGATGTTAAGCTTCTGACAGGTTAAGTTTAGAAAAATACTGGCCTCCAGCAAGTTTAGTGAACAATTCTTCAGGTCAGGGCATAGGGTAAGTGTCGATGAGGTACTGAGCATCTACAGTGGATTTGAAATCGCCACAGAGATGAATATCGCCATTGGAATTAGTAACGACAATGACAGGAGAGGACCACTCACTGGAAGTGACAGGAAGCAAGACCCCTAAAGCAGTGAGACGATCCAGCTCCCATTTGACCTGATCACGGAGGGCCACAGGAATGGGCCGAGCCCAAAAAAACTTAGGCTGAGCAGTGGGTTTGAGCACGATATGAGCTTCAAAGTCATTTGCACGGCCTAAGCCAGAAGAAAAAAGGGACGAAAATGTTGTTGACAAGGAATCCAACTGAGCATAAGGAATAGCATCAGAGACAATATTGACAGAGTCATCTATGGACAACCCAAAAACGTGAAAGGCATCAAAACCAAAAAGATCCTCCTTGTTACTATGGTTGACCACAAATATGGGAACAGTGCGAATGACGGATTTGTAAGAAACCTCAGCATTAAATTGTCCCAAGAGAGAAATCTTCTGTTTACTGTACGTCCGTAATTGCCTAGTGACAGGTGATAGGATTGGAGAATCCAACTGAAGATACATCTGAGAATTGATGATAGTGGCAGCAGAACCAGCATCCACCTGCATGCAAACATCCCGATCAAAGATTTGTACAGTGAGGAATAACTTCCCTGAAAGGGAAGAAGTACCATTGCCAGACAAAACAGAAGCAGAATCAGCGTCACGTTCATAAATGTCAGGTATGTGGTTGGATTTGCAAACAGATGACACATGACCCTTCTTTTTGCATTTGTAACACGTGGCCCAACGTTGGGGAAAATCCTCCCCTGAATGTCTCGTAAAACACCGCAGACATGAAGGAAGTTGCCATGGGTTTTGCTGCAGTTTCTTAGAGGTTTGTTTATGGTCAGGCTGAGGCTGCATTTGGGAGCATACTGCGGCTATGTCGGTCGGCGGGGACACGCCACAAGCTTTGTCAACAGCGCACAGAGGTTGTACTTGCCTGACATCACCCCACGCCTCTATTTGCGCTCCAGCGGCACGAGAAATTTCAAAAGACTGAGCGATGGATAGGACTTCATCTAGAGTCAAATTTGCCAACTGAAGGGCACATTGCCTAACTTCTTTGTTGTGCACCGACCGGATAATAGCATCCCATACCATGGAATCGGCGCAGGACTCTTTGTGAACATCAGTAACAAATTGACACCTTCGACTGAGGCCATGAAGTTCAGCAGCCCAAGCATGATAGGATTGATTTGGTTGTTTTTGACAACAATAAAAGGCAACACGAGAGGCTACCACATGCGTATGCTTTTGAAAATATACGGAAAGAAGTGAGCACATTTCAGCAAAGGGCAAATATGCAGGATCTTTCAAAGGAGCCAATTGCGACAACAACCAATACATTTGAGGTTGAAATCCAAGAAAGGAACAGAGACTTACATGTTTGGTCATCCACGACATGAAATGCCAAGAAGGGCTGTCAAAGACATTTTTCGTAATCAGGCCATTCTTCCGTCGTCTTGTCATAAGGAGGAAAAGTAGGTAGAGACAATGACAAGAGACGCCCTGCATTGGATGCCGTGACAAAATCACGAATCGCAGATGTGAGAAGCGTTTGATGTTCAATGAGACCTTGCAATAGTTGTTCTAAAGTAGCCATGGAAACCTGTGGGTCAATGATGAAAAAGAAAAATTCACTACCTCGTTGTCATTTGTTATAACGTCAAATTGAACAAATTTATTTCTAGGACAACACAATAGTAACAAGAGCAGAATCACATTTAGCTAAGTACTGGAAGTTACTGTCTGTGATTTATATAGTCATGAATTAGTTTATGAAATTGGCAGTTCTTTAATACAAAATGTGCTCATACCCTTGAAATACTTTCCTTACCGATATTATCAACTTGTTTCTAAATAATGTGATGTAGTTATATACAAGGCCACTTTATGAACTGCAAAAAATACAAAGGACTACCTGTCTACACAAAGATGCCACATATTCCACTTTATTAATAGAACAGGTATTACACTCTTCAAGAATGAAGCACCTATAATATTAATAACCTCTTTCATATTGTTTCACCTATACACATTTGCTTATTGCCAGAAGCCGCATTAATAATATTCAGAGAACCAAAGTGAGCATTTTCCAGTTTTTGTATAAAATTAAATTGAATGAACTGCACATATATTACACACCTAAAAGAAAAACATCTTTAGTTATAATACTAATTAGTACACAAGACACAACAGTTGCATTTTGTATGAGACAGTCAAAGAGAAAATTGCTAATTTGTGAATTAAATTTCTAGGCTCCATAGTAAATCTGAGTCAAAATACTTCAGTCAAGTAATGCGGTACTACATAATTCATAAAATGCTGATAAAAATCGATATGTAGTAGTATATACATACAAGTAAGGGCTGTAAATTACTGGAACTTCTTTTCAAAATCAAATAAATGCTCGACCAGAAAGCCATTCATATTAAATTTGAAAATATTAAGTTTGTGATTTCATTTCTGTTGGCAGCCTACCGAAAACAGAACTTGGAAGAATGATGACACTTTTGTGCACTAGAACTATTTTTAAGAAAGTATGAACCAAAAGAATATTTTTGGACTAGTGTTTATGAGTTTCTTTTGAATGAAATTATAAATCCATTGAGATAATGTATGTACTGGAATGGCCTATGGAAATCAGATTAGACTTCATATGGAATGGGTGTAATCAGTGACTGTGTTTATGGAAACTGAGAAATGTACAGCAATCAGTCGCTAATAATCTCTGTATTGCACCTCTAGCTAGATTTCAACCACTGTGTGGGTATCATCAGTGTGTTAAGATGAAAGTCAAATCACCACCATCACTTGGCAAAACAAATGCCCCCTAGTAGACTGTCCATGTCAATATTGATGATGATTTAACTTGCTCTTTTCTACACTGACTGTAGCAAAACACTTCTTCAAATCTAGCTGGATTTGTTATAAACAGATTATTAGAAACTGATTGCTGTACATTTCTCAGTTTCGTCCATGGGAATTTTGATGATATTTTTCTTGGCTAAGATTATCCTTTGTGAATGCACAGCTACCAAATAATATGACAACATAATACCAGTGAACAAAATATCCTGTAAATAAACAAAATACATAAGCTTCTGTGTTTCATTGGTGACTGATTTGGTACAGGGTGTTTCAAAAATGACTGGTATATTTGAAACGGCAATACAAACTAAACGAGCAGTGATAGAAATACACCGTTTGTTGCAATATGCTTGGGACAACAGTACATTTTCAGGCGGACAAACTTTCGAAATTACAGTAGTTACAATTTTCAACAACAGATGGCGCTGCAAGTGATGTGAAAGATATAGAAGACAATGCAGTCTGTGGGTGCGCCATTCTGTACGTCGTCTTTCTGCTGTAAGCGTGTGCTGTTCACAACGTGCAAGTGTGCTGTGGACAACATGGTTTATTCCTTAGAACAGAGGATTTTTCTGGTGTTGGAATTCCACCGCCTAGAACACAGTGTTGTTGCAACAAGACGAAGTTTTCAACGGAGGTTTAATGTAACCAAAGGACCGAAAAGTGATACAATAAAGGATCTGTTTGAAAAATTTCAATGGACTGGGAACGTGATGGATGAACGTGCTGGAAAGGTAGGGCGACCGCGTACGGCAACCACAGAGGGCAAGGCGCAGCTAGTGCAGCAGGTGATCCAACAGCGGCCTCGGGTTTCCGTTCGCCGTGTTGCAGCTGCGGTCCAAATGACGCCAACGTCCATGTATCGTCTCATGCGCCAGAGTTTACACCTCTATCCATACAAAATTCAAACGCGGCAACCCCTGAGCGCCGCTACCATTGCTGCACGAGAGACATTCGCTAACGATATAGTGCACAGGATTGATGACGGCGATATGCATGTAGGCAGCATTTGGTTTACTGACAAAGCTTATTTTTACCTGGACCGCTTCGTCAATAAACAGAACTGGTGCATATGGGGAACCGAAAAGCCCCATGTTGCAGTCCCATCGTCCCTGCATCCTCAAAAAGTACTGGTCTGGGCCGCCATTTCTTCCAAAGGAATCATTGGCCCATTTTTCAGATCCGAAACGATTACTGCATCACGCTATCTGGACATTTTTCGTGAATTTGTGGTGGTACAAACTGCCTTAGACGACACTGCGAACACCTCGTGGTTTATGCAAGATGGTGCCCGGCCACATCGCACGGCCGACGTCTTTAATTTCCTGAATGAATATTTCGATGATCGTGTGATTGCTTTGGGCTATCCGAAACATACAGGAGGCGGCGTGGATTGGCCTCCCTATTCGCCAGACATGAACCCCTGTGACTTCTTTCTGTGGGGACACTTGAAAGATCAGGTGTACCGCCAGAATCCAGAAACAATTGAACAGCTGAAGCAGTACATCTCATCTGCATGTGAAGCCATTCCGCCAGACAAGTTGTCAAAGGTTTCGGGTAATTTCATTCAGAGACTACGCCATATTATTGCTACGCATGGTGGATATGTGGAAAATATCGTACTATAGAGTTTCCCAGACTGCAGCGCCATCTGTTGTTGACAATTGTAACTACTGTAATTTCGAAAGTTTGTCTGCCTGAAAATGTACTGTTGTCCCAAGCATATTGCAACAAACGGTGTATTTCTATCGCTGCTCGTTTAGTTTGTATTGCCGTTTCAAATATACCGGTCATTTTTGAAACACCCTGTAGTTGAAGAGAGAAGCACATGTGGTCTATAAAAAATCTAAAATGTTCAATCTTAAAATAGTACAACAGTAAAGACCTTACTTTTATGTCTATTCTTGTCTGAAATGGTATGCAGTGTCTTGTTGCCATTAGATGAAATTTTATGCGCATAACTATGTGTGCATTTGTTTTTAATAAGCCAGTTCCTAAGTAATTTACATTTCATTTCCTGCATTCCAAAATGATAATTAAATCATTAGGAACTGTAATTTTAAAATAATTCTCATATTTTGTAGAAGACAATTAAAATGTTCAGGAAATCAGTGACACCACACTAAGATTTTAATTTCTTCATTTTTTGTTGACATTATAAACACTTCTATTTCTGTTTTTTTTTCTAGAAAGTAAAAGGAATCTGTGATATGCTTTTTCACTGATTCCACAATGTTACAATTTACACAAGAGAATATTGTGAGGAAAACATCCAAATGTATCTGTGTGTGTTTCCCCCTGAATTGCCTAAACAAATGCTAAGATTATTTCTTTGGAAGGGAACTGCCAATTTCCCTTCCTTTTTTGAGGTTGTACTTGATCACTAATGAACTAGTCATTGATGAGATATTAAACCCTAATCATCCTTCTCTTCTTTTCCATGCCTTTTGTACATGTAGATACCAAATGCTCCCAAATTTTTGTTCAGTTTTGCAAGTAAAAAAAAGAATAACTTGCATTTTCTGTTGTCCACCCTTTCCTGACAACAAGTTATGTCTAATGAGATGTGTTATTTATCTTGTTACATAAACCTTCATTAATAAACATATGCCTAGTAAGGAACTGAGTCTGCAAAGGATGGCATTTAGCGTTGATTGGAGAGGAAATCAGCAGAAGAGGTCAGATTCTTACCTCAAGATTTGGATAGTCGAATAGCTAAGAGAAGTTATGTTGTGACAGACAGAGATGTGGGTAAAATGCCAGTGTGAACTGGCTGTTATGACACTGAGTAAGCAGCAAGTAGTGCTGTCAGGAGGAGTTTGTAAATATCTACCATTCAAAAATCTGCAAAAATTATAAACATCATAATCATTGCAAATAATGAACTTTATAAAATTACAGGTGATTCTATTGGAACAATTGCCAATGTTGATCACTGAGAGATAAAAGCTCAAATGGTAAATCCACAACTATTAATAATAACTGAACTACACTAACAGTCTCGTAACCCATTTGTGTACTTCAGTAGAGACTGCCATGGCTGTATCCTGCACTGTGGAGTTGGGTCCTTTTATGAGGATACTTGTATCTTTGGCAAACATTACTATTTTTGCTCTTATTAATTGTGATTTGTAGATCATTAATGTAGATCAGGAAAAGTAGTGGCCCAAGAATCGAGCCCTGCAGAACTCAATACTTTATATTTCCCCCTAGTCCGATTTTAATGCTGTACCTGTCTCACTTAAGGCAACCCTTTGCTTCCTGTTCTGTAAGTATGATTCTATCCAATCAAAGATTTGTCTTTAATGCCATAATGTGGAAGCTCTTTTAAGAGTGTGTTGCGATCTGGAGTTTGATTTTGGCATATGTTTTGTTAGAAGTTACTGTAACTAACACAGTTTTCATACTGCGGTACATACAAATTTCTCACTTAGGTTTATAATTTATAGTATAATAATTTATTCAGATGGCCATGAACGATATACTTCAGAAGCTGAACTACTGATTGACTTATAATTCTTTAAGGTCTCTGGGATCATCAAATTAAGTGCAGATTACACACATTTCACAGGAGAAGAAATAGTTAATATTTTCTTAGAAGATGTCAGTAACTGGGAAGAAATACTGTGAGACCAAAAGCCAGCCAGATTAGTTTTTTCCACAGAGAAGTGAGGCAGATGTTGCTGTGGGAAATTAAATCTGCTTCCCTGCATGATTGATGCCTGAGTGTTCTTTCCTTTACTGTTATTTTGAGTCTTTCACCATGCTATTACAGTTTGCGGTACAAATTTAAAAAAAAAAAAAAATCCTAGGTGATCAGTAAGAATATAAATTATATGATTATTTTCTGAGGAATTTACAGAAGCACATAATGCTTTCTTTGCAAATTAAAAACAGAGGAACTAACGGGTATAATGATGTGGCACCTCATTTTATTTTGTAGTCATTAAGTACTACTTAATTTCTTTACACAAATTACATGAGACTACAAATTAAGTCCTGTGCTGTTTTGTACACATTCACATTTATAGTTAAAGGTCATACTTTTTTCTTTATCTATGAAATCATTTATGTTATAGAATGCTTTTTCTTTTATGCGTGACTCTACCATTTTCAAGCAATTCTATGTGTCATGTGAAAAACATTTGGTTAACATGTATAAAATTATTTTTGGCTTTACTCAACCTAGTCCAAGAAATGTCCAAGAAGTTCTTCTTTGTCAATCCATATGAATGTACATCTGCACCTTCTGTCTGGCATGTGTAAGTACTTTGAGTACGTATAGACTGGGGACTGCAAGCATTTTATGCTCAACAAAAGGAATTAAGTTACTTAAATTAAAAGTATATCTAATTGCTTTCTTCTGCCAGCGGACAACTTCTGTCCAATGACATCATGTTCCCATGTAACACATCACTCTCTATCCCTCCACCTCCCCTCTCCCATCCACAACATTTACAGTTGATGTGAGCCTTAACTGTGATGAACTCTCCATTGAGGTACGAGATGGTACAGCCTCCACTTTCCTTGTCTCTCTGACAGTACAACTTGACACATTCACAACCCACATTCCATATGCTGGCAGATGCAGATGAGGACCACTTCATGGCTAAAATTTCAGGTGATGGTGCACTCTTTATTATCGTCCCTCTATGGCTGCCATTTGTGGACCACATTTCCATCGATGAACCTCCTCCCTCTCATGCACGATTTTGCCTTTGTGCTCCTACATGGCTAGAGGACTTTGTTGTGATCAGCATATCCTATCCACTTTCTCCACTGTGCTCTGAACTACTGGGGTGTGAGGTCTATGTGCTGGCTATTGACCACTCAAACAGCACCTTTGGGCTTTGGTTGAAGAGACTCTTTGGTTTAACTTCACTTTCATGTTTTGTGTGCTGGTTGTTTAGCATAGTGTGTTCTTGTGTATTTGATATTTGCAAATAAAACTGTGTTCAATAAGTTAATGAGTGTTGATGTTGCTATTTCCTCACCTACTGCAAGGGGTCAGAAGTTACCACGTGTCTGTGGCTGCACGACTTTGCTGGTTTAGAGGCAATTAATTATATATACAAACCTTTCTTGTGAATCATTCTATCTGTTAGTGAAAACTGTATTTAAATCTCTGCAGCAGTTTCTGAGATTACCTTCACATACAGACAGAAAAACATGGCAGCAGACTTTTATTTATAATATGTACTGATATTTTGTAATGTAAATATTGTAATACTATATTGCCATTTGTGGAAAGTGCAACACTTAGAAGGAGTTACCTGAATAGTGTCACACTTGGTGGAAGTGGCCACATGTATGCAAGCAATACGTGATACATTTTGCAGTGAGATGGGGTACATGTAGGCCGAACAGCAGCCTATCGTGTCGGTCCGATAGGGTCGGTGTTGCGTCCAGTGTAGTTGGTGCAGAGCTGTCACACAAGGTGTAAACAATACAGTGAGTGCCAGTATGCCTTGTCAATGTCAAAGGGAGCCATATTGGCATGTGAGCGATTTCAAACAGGTCAGAATGATCGGTCTTTGGGAAACGAGGTTGTCATACTGTGACAGTTTGGCTCGCACAGGGCATGTTGCTACAACAGTGATGCGTGTGTGGAAGCAGTGGATAGAGGAAGGTCGAATGCAGTGACACATGGTAACTGGACCATGGAACATGACCAAGCATGTGATTACCATCATCTTGTCTGCATGGCCATTACAGATCATACAGCGTCATCCACAGTGTTGGCTCATTGGTGGAGAACTGCAACAGGTGTGAACTTGTCTGCGTTGACGGGCTGTCACCATCTGCTACAGGTTGGACTGGTTGCACACACTCCATTACATTGGCTTCCTTTGTCCAGAAACCACAAGCTCCTCTGACTGCAATGGGCATGTGAACACTATCACTGGGGTGCTGAGTGGCAACATGTAACCTTTTCGGATGAGTCCCACTACAACATGTCATACAGTGATGGCTGCATACATGTCTTGTGGTACCATAGTGAGCGCAACCTGGTAGGCTGCATTATGGAGCAGCATAGTGGACAAACACCAGGCATGATGATTTGGGACGCCCATTGGTTACAGCAACCAATCTCGCTTCATATGTATTGCAGGCACTTTGAACAGCAACCAGTATCTAACAGAGGTTGTGGAGCCTGAGGTACTCCCCCTGTTTCAGGCATCTCCACAGGCCACATTTCAACAGGACAATGCCTGGACACATATTCCAAGGAATGTACAGGCTTTCTCTGAAGAGTGACAGGTATCATTGCTTTCCTGGCCTGCACATTTGCCAGACATGTTGCCCATGGAACATGTCTGGCATAAGGTTGGTCAGCACATAGTGCATCACAGTCCTCCAGTAACTGGTGTCATGGATTTGTGGGCTCTGATACAAACTGTGTGGAGGGAAATCTCTCAGGAATGTATTCAGAACCCTATTGATTCAATGTCATGGTGTACAGCAGCTGTAATTGCAGTGCTTGGTGGCCACAAGACATACTGAATAGTAGGGCTCAAATGACATGTACAGATTTGAATATGCAATCATTTGTTACTTGTCATGTACCTAACCTGTGGTATTGAATTCATGCATTTCCTTCTTGGTGTTGCAATTTCGACAAACACTAGTGTATAATTCCTGTTTGCAAAAGTCATATTGTGATGGCTCCATGCAAAGAAAATGTAAATAAAGAATTAAATATGGCATTACCTAGTAGGCTGATTTGATGCAAGACTATAATTCATAGTCACTTTCTGGCAGTGTTCATAAGTTTGTGTGTTTGCTTCGGAACACATATGGTAAACAGGCATTCCAGACAAGAAATAATTTCTGGCAGGGTGCAAAAAGATATGTCTAATTACGGGTCAATCAGAGGTGTTCTGAAGAAAGGTATGACTATGGCCTTCATAGCTTTCTTGAGGTATTTATTCCTGCGGCCAATAATTTCTGTTCACATAAACCAAGATAAATTATGATGCCTAATGGCACCCGACTTCATTATTCCTGCTACTCATGCTGCATTCTGAAACAAAACTTGTGTTGGAAGTTGTAGTTCACAGAAATATTGTTTAATTGCCTTTGTGGAAGCCACTGTCACCCAAAAGGCAAAACATATAAAATATTTACTTTAATCATAAGTCAGTTGTAAATTGATATATTTCAGACTCAATGTAACAAATTTCAGAAATAAAAATCATAATAATTCATAAAATTTGATTTATTCATTCTCAGTACACAAATGTTATTACATTCCAAAATATTTCATGTGGGTGACCTATGCCAGTTTCATTTACAATTAATATTACAATTTCTTACAATACACAGCAAGACAGTTGTGTGTACTTTATATACAAAGTCCCACATTATGTGTACTAATTGGATTGTACCTTATGTAATACAATGTGTTTACTGATGTGTTCACTTTTGGACAACACATAGTGTTCTGTCACTTAATGTGCTTGGAGAAACACAGATATAATAGCTCTTTTACTGTTAGTGACTCTCTTTCTAGCAGCCAGTAATAAAGGTTAGACCAACAAAGGTACCGTATAGTCAAAGTTATTTTCATAGTAATGGTTATAAGTATGCACATTTGTTTGTGTATATTGAATGGAGAGAATCATGGTTGAACTGTAAAAAGTATCACTATGAGTAACCACTGTGTCATCACATTTCATCAAGGAATTCCAAATGTGAATTGGACTGAACAGACTTCAATGGAAACTGCTTTTGACCTGAAAAATGTCAACTGTTATCTTATACCTCATGTAATAGAGCTGTTTCCATGCCCTATGATGAAGGCAATGTCAGTTAAATAGCACATAAACTGATAGAAGTGTTATAATGTCTGTTAACTATGGGGTACAAAATTTAAAACCAGAACAACGTGGAGTGGAGAACTGATCAATTTAAGAACAATGATATGAACCACGAAGAGTTTACCATTGATCAATTCCAACACACGAACATAATCTAAGTTTAGAGAATAGCCACAATTAAAAGGGGAGTACAAGATAAATCTATTAATCATAAACTTGTGCATTGTGAACATTATCTACACTCCTGGAAATGGAAAAAAGAACACATTGACACCGGTGTGTCAGACCCACCATACTTGCTCCGGACACTGCGAGAGGGCTGTACAAGCAATGATCACACGCACGGCACAGCGGACACACCAGGAACCGCGGTGTTGGCCGTCGAATGGCGCTAGCTGCGCAGCATTTGTGCACCGCCGCCGTCAGTGTCAGCCAGTTTGCAGTGGCATACGGAGCTCTATCGCAGTCTTTAACACTGGTAGCATGCCACGACAGTGTGGACGTGAACCGTATGTGCAGTTGACGGACTTTGAGCGAGGGCATATAGTGGGCATGCGGGAGGCCGGGTGGACATACCGCCGAATTGCTCAACACGTGGGGCGTGAGGTCTCCACAGTACATCGATGTTGTCGCCAGTGGTCGGCGGAAGGTGCACGTGCCCGTCGACATAGGACCGGACCGCAGCGACGCACGGATGCACGCCAAGACCGTAGGATCCTACGCAGTGCCGTAGGGGACCGCACTGCCACTTCCCAGCAAATTAGGGACACTGTTGCTCCTGGGGTATCGGCAAGGACCATTCGCAACCGTCTCCATCAAGCTGGGCTACGGTCCCGCACACCGTTAGGCCGTCTTCCACTCACGCCCCAACATCGTGCAGCCCGCCTCCAGTGGTGTCGCGACAGGCGTGAATGGAGGGACGAATGGAGACGTGTCATCTTCAGCGATGAGAGTCGCTTCTGCCTTGGTGCCAATGATGGTCGTATGCGTGTTTGGCGCCGTGCAGGTGAGCGCTACAATCAGGACTGCATACGACCGAGGCACACAGGGCCAACACCCGGCATCATGGTGTGGGGAGCGATCTCCTACACTGGCCGTACACCTCTGGAGATCGTCGAGGGGACACTGAATAGTGCACGGTACATCCAAACCGTCATCGAACCCATCGTTCTACCATTCCTAGACTGGCAAGGGAACTTGCTGTTTCAACAGGACAATGCACGTCCGCATGTATCCCGTGCCACCCAACATGCTCTAGAAGGTGTAAGTCAACTACCCTGGCCAGCAAGATCTCCGGATCTGTCCCCCATTGAGCATGTTTGGGACTGGATGAAGCATCGTCTCACACGGTCTGCACGTCCAGCACGAACGCTGGTCCAACTGAGGCGCCAGGTGGAAATGGCATGGCAAGCCGTTCCACAGGACTACATCCAGCATCTCTACGATCGTCTCCATGGGAGAATAGCAGCCTGCATTGCTCCGAAAGGTGGAGATACACTGTACTAGTGCCGACATTGTGCATGCTCTGTTGCCTGTGTCTATGTGCCTGTGGTGCTGTCAGTGTGATCATGTGATGTATCTGACCCCAATAATGTGTCAATAAAGTTTCCCCTTCCTGGGACAATGAATTCACAGTGTTCTTATTTCAATTTCCAGGAGTGTATATAACCATTTAATGTTCAATGCATATTGAAAGCAATACATATTCCTGGATGAAAAAGTTAAATCACTTGCAATTATTTCACATCTATGAAGAGATAACAGGAGTTTACCTAGGAGCTTTGTGGACTCAGCAGAACACCTTCTCTGGACATTTATTGCTAATGAGCATGCTGCTATACAGACAGTGAGAATCACAGTCACCTTCAAAATGAAATGCATATTAACTATCTTAACAGTGGTGTGGTACCTTCTTTTCCAAAGAAGGGTTCGACCTCAGTCATCTATAAGACGATGAAAGGTAAAGCTTCAGATTCTGACAACATTTATTCAGAGATCTTGCAGGATACTGCTCCACAAATAGTGCTTTCTTTAACATCTGTTCTTAAGTCTACATCTACATATATACTCTGCAAGTCACCATACACTGCATGACATAGGGAACCTTGCACTATGGTGACCAACTCTCCAGTATTTCTCAGGATAACACACATTAAAGCTATTTGTTTTAAATTGCTGATTTCTCCAACATGTTTCACCAGTGTTCACGGTCATAAATATTACTCCTGCAGAGTTCAAATTCCCTGACTGACAGAACTCAAAAAGTTTTCATATATTGATCAATATTGTTGTCAACATACAGTCCTTTTCCTGTTCATGCTCCCACAGAAGGAAGACAGTTTGGTTCAAAGAAGTGGAAAAAGATATATATTACTTGCTAAGGAACAGACATACTGAGAAGCAGAAATTAGTATATCTAGTTGTTTGAATAGGGTTAAACATGCTATTCTTTTCTATTTACAGCACAAATGAGGCTTATTACATGCTTTTGTACCCTAAAACTCTATTGGTTTGTGGATCTATCCCAAAATATGATCCTGCATGATCTAATAGAATAAAAGCAAGCAGAGCATGCTTCATTTATTACAAATAAATCTCCTTTAAACCCCTTGTATAATCCTGGTCAGATGTTGTTCACATCCAGTAAACCATGATCCAACATTGTTCACATTACCTGTAGCACTGTTAATCATTCCCATTAATTTTCCATTCACAAATGGAGTGAGGGAACAATTACTGTCTGTATGCTTTCATACAAGCTGATTACTTTTCCCTTAATAGTCCTTATGCAAGATTTATGTTGATGCTAGTTGGATTGTTTTGTAGTCTATCACAAACGACAGTTTTCTAAATTTTCTCATCTGCGTTTTGTGAAAAGGAGGTCTTTTTCCCTCCAGGGATACCCATCTAAGTTCATGGAGCATTACTGTAATACCCAGTAGTATATCTCTGAATTGCCTTAATGTCTTCCTTTAATTTGACCCTTTGGAGACCCCCCATCATTTGAACAGTACTGAAGAATGGGTTCCAAAACTGTTGTGTATGTGATCAACTTTATAGATGAGCTATACTTCCCCAGAATTTTATCAATAAACCAAAGGCAACCATTTGTCTTCCCTACAACAGACCTTACATGCTTATTCCATTTTATGTCACTTTGCAATGTTGCACCCAGATATTTAATAGCTGTAACTATGTCAAGCAGCACACCATTAATGCTGTAGTCAAAAACTACAGGCATGTTTTTCCTAACCATATTGATTAACTTTGATTTTCCCACAATTAGAGCAAGCTGCCATTTATCACAGAAAACAGAAATTAGCCCATGTCACTCATTATCCTCCTATAGTCGTTCGAAGACAACTTTTCCTGTACACTACAGGATCATCAGAAAACAGTGCTATCTGGGCACCCTTGATGATGCCTTTGTCTCTGGTGAACTCTCACCATCCAGGACAACGTATTGGCTTCTATTAATAAAAAAGTCTTCAAGACTTTTGTTAAGGGCCTGCAGTATGACAGGGTGTCAAACACTTTACGGAAATCTATGAGTATGGACTTTGCATATTACCCTTCATCCATGCTTTACAGGATACTGTGAGCAGTTGAGTTTTACATGACCAATGCTTTCTAGATCCATGTAGACTTGTGGATATAAGTTCCCTCAAGCAAATTTATTATATTAGAATTTAAAATATGCTCCATCTGGACCTGGCAACTTATTTCCTCTCAAATCTTTCAGTTGCTTTCCCATACCAGGGTTGCCTATTCCTAAGTTGTCCATATATAATTTGTGTGGAAGTCAAACTATTGCACATCTCTATGACCCTCCTGTGTCAATGATTTTGTAAATATGAAATTTAAAGCTTCAGCTTTCCTTTTACTGCCTTATATGGTCACATGTGACTGGTCTACAAGTGTCTGAATAGAAGCCCTTAACTCACTTAGTCATTTTATGTAGAACCAGAATTTTTTAGGATTCTTGGCAAGAGATTTTGCTAATGTATGAAGGAAGCTCTATCCTCAGTCCACTTACATGGCACATACAGGGGGTAGGCAAAATAATGTGAACAGTGGTAGTGATGGGATGGTTGTGTTTGATGGTCAAGAAAGCAGGCAAGGCACATGGTGTGCTGGACTGTGCATGTTAAGCACAGGTGCCAGCATCAGTGCAGATTGTTTACGAGTAGTGCACACTTCATATTTGCATTCAGAGGTTGAAGTCGATGCACAATGAAAGACCTAACAGAGTTCCAAAGAGGACAAACTGTGGGAGCCTGATCAGCTGTAGTATCAGTAAACAAGACAGCTGACTTATTGAATGTTTCAAGTGCAACTGTTTCAACAGTCATGACAACCTACACAAAACATGAAAAGACATCATTGTGTAAATGTAATAGTGGCTGGAAATCTAAACTAAATGACAGAAATTGTCATATGCTAACATGAATTGAATCAAAACAACACAAAACTATGGTGGCTTAAAGACCCCGTATCTATCGACACTGTCCACTGAGAACTTCATAAAGTGAGTATTCATGGACAAGCTGCTATATGAAAGACGTTAGTGATGACAACCAACACAAATAAGCATAAAAATGGTATCAGGAACATAAACTCTGGATGGTTGACCAGTGGAAACATGTCATATGCTCTGACGAGGCAACATTTTCATTATTTCCAACTTCGGGCTGAGTTTACATTTGGAGAACACGAAAAGAAGCCTACAATCCTGAGTCCTTGATTCCAACAGTTAAGCATGGAGGTGGAAGTGTGATGGTGTGGGTAGCCATATCATGATATTCTGCTCATCCCAGCATTACCCTCAAAGGCAGTGTTAGAGCCAACGACTATGTGAACACTTTAGGTGATCAGGTGCACCCCATGATCCAAATATTTTTCCCAACAATGTCACTGTATCTCAGGATGATAATGTACCCATTCACACAGCCAGGACAGTATACTCGTGGTATGAGGAGCAAGCAACTGAATTGCAGTCTCTTCCTTGGCCAGCACTGTCCCTGGACTTTAACATTATCGAACCCTTGTGGGCGGTATTGGAGCACAGACTCTGGAGCAGATTCCCACCTCCCCTGTCACTACAGTAGTTAGAAGAGTGGCATAACATTTCACTGGAGACTATACAGTCATTATATGCCAGTATTCCAAGAAGAATTGCAGCTGTATTACAGACAAATGGGGGTCCAGTCCGTTATTCATAAACCATTCCCAAGAAAGTACAGATGTTCACATTATTTTGTCTATCCCCTGTATCTCAACATAGTACAATTTACTATCAATTTAAACTATGCACATAATTCTTTTTTCATTTTTGTAGGTGGTGTTCTGCAGATCTGGAAAACACTAAGGGAAATAATTCTTAAAAAAGGAGAAGATAAAGACACATCACTTCTGAAGAGTTATAGACCCAGATATATCAAGATTACTCTGTATAAATCGAGGAGAGGCTCCTGTGTAGCCATTTGGAAGCTCACAGTAAGCTTAATAGTGTGAGTAATTTCGGATTCGTAAGAAGAAACCTATTGGTGAAGTCATTGATAGGTCAATACACATAGTGGGAGGCATCACTAGGAAATATGTTATGGCTCTAATGGTAGTAACTGTAAATGCATTCAACAGCTTTTGGTGGCCTGGAATATTTGTCCAGTTAAGAGATCTGCATACACAATAGTGTGGTTAATTACTGTAGAGGACAAATTGTTTACTGGCAAAATTGAAAGGTTAAGGTCATCAAACACACTTACAAAGGATGCCCACTAATTTTTATCTGCAGCCCAAATTTTTGATGTTTAATTATCAGCCACTTAATAGCCATGGTGTATGGAGAGGATGATGTAAACAGTGTCATCACATACACAGATCACAGGCAGGTAGTTGTCTCAAAAGATCTGAGGGCAAATCTTGAGGCAAAAGTAACAAGTGTTGTATTGCTGATGCAGCAGAAGTATGTAAACAATAAACCCACAACATCTGCCCATAAGGCAAGCTGTTTATTATGGAAGGTTGATTGTCCCTAACTAGAAATCCTATTCATAAATCATGAGGAATTTTCATTCACAAGAGGCAACTATGAAAATATTTAGGATTATGGTTAGATGAAAAAGTCTCTGTGAAAACTAACAAAGTTATGTGAAATATATTTTGAGTTGGAATTGTGTCTATAGGTAATACTGTTTACAGTAATGGGCAATATCATAGTGCCATCTCCACTGTCATTGTTAGATTTTCACAAGTGTATGGGCAAAGCAGTGAGCTGTAATTCTAAGATTAACAGGCCACCAGCAGAAGAACTGTAAGGGAGTATGTGACTGTATTATGCCAATGGAACAGCCAGGTATGGGAGAGCATTTTACTGATTGTACATTGAGGGTGTGAAAGACATCAGTGGGAACAAAATCATGAAAAAATGCAATTAAATTGCTGGAGAATCAGTACATGTAATAAAATCAACAAAAGGCAGTGTGACATATATGAATGTGGAGAGGTCATGACACTCGATCATGTTGTGTTACAATGTACTCCAAATTGTAATATTAGGTGTAACAACACTATACATGTGCATGCTCACCGTGCATGAATGGGCCCTGATTTCTGCACAACTACAAATAATATTGAAACTTCCTGGCAGATTAAAACTGTGTGCCTGACCGAGACTCGAACTCGGGACCTTTGCTTTTCGCGGGCAAGTGCTCTACCATCTGAGCTACCGAAGCACGACTCACGCCCAGTACTCACAGCTTTACTTCTGCCAGTATCTCAACTCCTACCTTCCAAACTATACAGAAGCTCTTCTGCGAACCTTGCAGAACTAGCACTCCTGAAAGAAAGGATATAGTGGAGACATGGCTTAGCCACAGCCTGGGGGATGTTTCCAGAATGAGATTTTCACTCTGCAGCGGAGTGTGCGCTGATATGAAACTTCCTGGCAGATTAAAACTGTGTGCCCGACCGAGACTCGAACTCGGGACCTTTGCCTTTCGTGGGCAAGTGCTCTACCATCTGAGCTACTGAAGCACGACTCACACCCAGTACTCACAGCTTTACTTCTGCCAGTATCTCAACTCCTACCTTCCAAACTACACAGAAGCTCTTCTGCGAACCTTGCAGAACTAGCACTCCTGAAAGAAAGGATATAGCGGAGACATGGCTTAGCCACAGCCTGGGGGATGTTTCCAGAATGAGATTTTCACTCTGCAGCGGAGTGTACGCTAATATGAAACTTCCTGGCAGATTAAAACTGTGTGCCTGACCGAGACTCAAACTCGGGACCTTTGCCTTTCATGGGCAAGTGCTCTACCATCTGAGCTACTGAAGCACGACTCACGCCCGGTACTCACAGCTTTACTTCTGCCAGTATCTCGACTCCTACCTTCCAAACTTTACAGAAGCTCTTCTGCGAACCTTGCAGAACTAGCACTCCTGAAAGAAAGGATATAGGGGAGACATGGCTTACCCACAGCCTGGGGGATGTTTCCAGAATGAGATCTCACGTTCTGGTATTTTCATGTTTCTATTCCTTGCTACATTCTTGTTCTTTTATTGTTAGCATTATTATTATTTCATTAAGCTGAAAAATTATATAAATTTCTAAACATAATACTACTGTCATTTTAATGAAGATGAATTTATATGATCCATTCTTGACAACTGAGAACAGTTAATGTAAATTTATTAACACCATTTCTTATTCATTGTGGTAATTTCATACACTTTGGCCAACTTTATCATCTGATTCCATGTTGACACTGTAGTCATTTACAATTGATAGACATTATTTGTTGAGCAGTGTCTTGGTTTATTTTGCTCAAGGGGAAAAAGGAAGATTAGGATTTGACATCCTGTCAATGGCAAGGTCATTAGAGCCAGAGAATAAGCTCAGGGTAGAGAAGAATGGAGTAGGAAACTGACCGTACCCTTTGAAAGGAACTGTTTTGACATTTAGCTAAAGTGATTTTGGGACATCACAGGAAACCTAAATCTATATGGTAAGACAGAGATTTGAACTGATGTTCTTCTGAATACAAGTGCAATGGTGGCGCTACACCGTTTCACTCAGTCTCAAGAGGAAGGTATATGTCAAATACAGGGTTGTATATGAAGTCTGGGAACACTTTCAATTATTTATTGCACAAGAACCAAATATTGTACAGATAACATACATATGTCATTTTGAAGAGAAACCTTGAAATTTTTTTTTCCTTCATGTATACCACCACAGCATAGTTTGGTAACCTGTCAATAGTCGCAAATATGGCAAGTTCAGGAGTGGATCGAGCTTTCTGTGCATTGGAGTTCGACAAAAACAAATGTGCTACAGTTGTTCAACAGATGTTTAGAACCAAGTACTGTAAGAAGCCATCAACAAGGAAGGCCGTTTACCACTGGCACAACAAATTTGTTATGACAGGTTGCTTGTGCCCAGCAAAGAGAAGCCTATGTCCCAGCTTGAGTAAAGTGAGTGTGGAGCACCTACAAGAGTCATTCATAAGGAGTCCAAAGAAACTGGTGCATCATGCATATCAAATGTTTGTAAAAGAAACTTTCAGAGTTTTTCGTCAAAATGCAATATGTATGACATCTATACATTGTTTAGTTCTTGTGTAATAAATAATTGAATATGTTCCCAGATTTTATGTACACGCTGTATTGGTATCAATTTTGAAGCAAAAACCTTTCTGTAGTCAAATAACATGTTATTGCAGAACATTTAATGAAATAATAATTAATATTTCTGTTTTGCAATAACTGTAAACGAGACAGTGCAGTGTTTACTTCACACACACACACACACACACACACACACACACACACACACCACCCAACCACCCAATCTTAAGCCTTTCCAGCTGCAGCAGTGAGACTAGCAATGGAATCTTGTTTGAAGTCAAGGAAGATTGGTGCTATTTAAGTGCACCCTTGAAAATACAATGGTGATGCAAGATTTAGGCCCTTTGATATTCTGATCTTTAGCACCCACTCCTGAGAAGATACAGACTTGATAGATCAGGTAAATGAGAACCCCAAAGAACTGGGTGACTCTACCAATCCTTTTACAGAAATATACAGTTTCCAGGCATTATCTGATATGTGCAAAAAACTGCAGACACTCCACTCATTGAAAGATACATAAGTTACTGAATAAACCCAGGTACAGTGACCAGATATTATGGTTGTGTCTCTTGTATGTGAGCCAATTTGAGTGGCAAAATAAGATATGTGATCCAAAAATATAATTGTGAACCATATCCAAACACACGTTAAACAATTATTAGTAGGCATGTGGGCATGGCACATGAAGGTTATTATGTTCCCACACATGTGAATTGTGATGTTGACAGTTACATCTATGTTAATTCAACTGTGTTTTGAATAACTAGTTTCAGGATGGTTTCCATTCTGAAAGTTTTTACCCAATGTAAACCTTCATCATTTAAAGCCATTTACATGAGTGAATGTCTTATACCAAACCTACAGGCATTAACTTTTGTGCCCATATATAGATAAGGTCAACAGCATGCACGTCATCTTCCACTCAAACAGTTAAGAAATTCTCACAAGTCATGTGCAGCCCACATCATGTGTACGTTTGTTAAAGACCCTACTATATTGAAACTTCTGGTGGACAAATTTGAAACTTTATTATTGCAGTAGGTTTCTTTATGTGGCCCACTCCCCTCCACACACGTCAAACAGTTTGTCTATTTCCATTTGCAGTCCATTATTTCAAAAAAATATCCTTCCACTTCCGCTAATGTTTACCATCTGTACAACTGACTTGCATGCTCTAGTATGTAAATGTAACTTTTATGGCTCAGTTTTCTTTGTCAATAATTGCTCAGTTTTGTGCCTTTCACAACCCATTTTACTTTGGAGAGAGAATTTCAGAACATTTTGTAAGTAAAAATATATATTACAGATTCTTTCTATGTGACAAAACTTCAGTAACTGCAGTGAGGTTCTGTGTCTGATTAATAAAATAACATGCTGATTTTTAGCTCAGATTGAGGAACTGCATGGAGCAGGAGCAGATATTGAAAAAATTAAGTATGGATTATGATTTTCTAGAATTCAAAATGCACTGGTAGATAATTTTGTTTGACTCTATTGCTACAATTAAGAAATGAAAGTTTAAAAGTATGTAGTTGACATTACAAACAGGAGTGACAAATTGGACATAAAGATAAAACTGAATACTGACTTCTGTTATTATAGGTTATCTGTCTTATGTTGACTGCAATGAAATTAAAAAGAATTACACCAGACGTGTTTCGCTTTTATTTATACAGCATCTTCTGTGGCATTCTCTAAATTGGATACATACATTTGTACATTTATTTTTGGAATCTTTTAGGTTAAAAACAGTGTTTTCTTTACAAAGTTAGTCTGTAAGCTACTTACAGTGTTTCTTTACATAGTCTACACCTTCCTCTCTTGCTAGCAGTGGCTGATGTCAACAGGCTTCATTTCACATCTGCAGTTTTTAGCATTTTGCATTATTACCTGTTCTTCACTGTTTATAATTGACTTTCTTAACTGTTCTTCATTCATCACTGCTGTAGTGTTTATGCTTATTTGTTTGTTTTTGTTTATGTTTTTGATTGTTGCCAACCTTTATGTGTGTGTGAAAATATAGAAATGTTCATCAATAAAATCAACCTCATACCATGGCCATTTGCTGCTAAGTCCTAAGTAAATGAAAATTCCAATAACTTGATGGAGGCCTTCTTGATGGTATTCAATGAATGCTTTCCTTTTATAACTATAAAAACTGACACACCTAAGATGGGCTCATGAATAACAAGAGGTATTCAGATTTCAACCATGAGGAAAAGAGACCCAGAATTCTTAAATTATGTAATGCAATATAAGAAAATCTTTGATAAACTTGTCAGACAAGCCAAAAAATTGGTGAATAACAGTTACATTTGAAATGCTAAAAATAAGTCTAAAGCAAATTGGACCATTGTAAAGAATGAAATAGGTATAAAAAACGGCAGACAATCGAAACTTGAAACAGTGGTTGAAAGTGAGACTCTTTGTGACCCTATACAAATCTGTGAAGCATTTAACAGCCACTTCATAAATCCATGTAAAACATGAACTTTCACTGCCAAACGTGTACCCTGTTTCCAGTTTATGTAACCCCACTAAATTTAAATTCACCCATATATCCTATTGTGAAGTAGCTGATAGTCAGTTAGTTGGCTGTGTGTTCCACTGATCAGATGCATGGTATGGAAAACGTTATGATGTGGAACATTTCAAGTGCACAAGAAATGCACATATTTTTTACCCCAGTCCCTTAAATGGCACAACATGCATATACACTACTAGCTATTAAAACTGCTAAACCAAGAAGAAATGCAGATTATAAACAGGTATTCATTGGACAAATATCTTACACTAGAACTGACATGTGATTACATTTTCATGCAATTTGGGCGCATAGATCCTGAGAAATTAGTACCCAGAACAACCACTTCTGGCCATAATAATGGCCTTGATACACCTGGGCATTGACTCAAACAGAGCTTGGTTGGTATTTACAAGTACAGCTGCCCATGCAGCTTCAACACGATACCACAGTTCATCAAGAGTAGTGATTGGCGTATTGTGATGAGCCAGTTGCTCGGCCACCATTGACCAGATGTTTTCTATTGGTGAGAGATCTGGAGGATGTGCTGGCCAGGGCAGCAGTCAATATTTTCTGTATCCAGAAAGGCCTGTACAGGACCTGCAATATGTGGTCATGCATTATCCTGCTGAAATGTAGGGTTTCACAGTGATCAAATGAAGGGTAGAGCCACGGGTCGTAACACATCTGAAATGTAATGTCCACTGTTCAAAGGGCTATCAATGCAAACAAGAGGTGACTGAGACGTGTAACCAATGGCACTCCATACCATTATGGCGGGTGATACTCCAGTATGGCAATGACAAATACACACTTCCAATGTGTGTTCACTGCAATGTCACCAAACATGGATGCAACCATCATGATGCTGTAAACAGAACCTGGATTCACCCAAAAAAATGACGTTTTGCCATTCGTGCACCCAGGTTTGCTGTTGAGTACACCATCGCACGTCAACAGCATGCAGGTCATCTTCCACTCAAACAGTTAAGAAGTTCTCACAAGTCATGTGCAGCCCACATCATGTGTACTTTTGTTAAAGACCCTACTATATTGAAACTTCTGGTAGACAAATTTGAAACTTTATTTTTTCAGTAGCTTTCTTTATGTGGTCCACGCTTCTCCATACACATCAAACAGTAACCGCAGCCATGGTCCCCAAGCTGATAGTCCATGCTGCTGCAAATGTTGTCAAACTGTTCGTGTAGATAGTTGTTGTCTTGCAAACGTCCCCATCTGTTGACTCAGGGATTGAGACATGGCTGCACAATCTGTTACAGCCATATGGATAAGAGGCCTATCATCTCGACTGCTAGTGATAAGAGGCCATTGGGATCCAGCATGGCATTCTGTATTACCCTCTTGAACTCACCGATTCCATATTCTGCTAACAGTCATTGTGTCTCGTCCAACAGTTATTGTATCTCAACCAACAATGTTGCAATACAATAAACTGTGATCACGATAAGCTAAAATCCGACCTTTATCAAAGTCAGAAATGTTATGGTATGCATTTCTCCTCCTTACAGGAGGCATCACAACAACGTTTCACCAGGCAACACCGGTCAACTTCTGTTTGTGTATGATAAATGGGTTGGAAACTTTCCTCATGTCAGCACGTTGCAGGTGCTGCCACCAGCGCCAACCTTGTGTGAATGCTCTGAAAAGCTAATCATTTGCACATCACAGCATCTTCTTCTTGTCAGTTAAATTTCACGCCTATAGTGCATCATCTTCGTGGTGTAGCAATTTTAATGTCCAGTAGAGTACTATATCAATTGATTTATCATCTATGGTATAGAAGGAGTTATTAAGGAGATATGATTTCAATTTATTTTTGAAGCTGTTACTGCTGTCTGTCAGACATTTTATTCCATCTAGTAATCCATCAAAAAATCTTATAGCAGCTTATTTTACCCCTTTCTGTGCCGAAGATAGGTTGAGTAAAGGATAGTGTAAGTCTTCCTTTTTTCTGGTATTATAATCAAGAATGTCACTGTTCTTTTTAAACTGGTCCATGTTGTTGAGAACAAATTTCATTAGTGAGTAAATGTACTGTGAGGCTGTTGTAAGAATTCCCAATCTTTTAAAAAATATGCCTACAAGACACATGACTTTGAACCCTGAGCATTATTCTAACCACTTTCTTTTGAGCAGTGATACTTGTTGTCTAAGTGTTGAGTTAACCCAAAATGTTATTCCATATGGCATCACAGAGCGAAAGTATGTAAAGTATGTTAGCTTACTAATTTCTGTATCCCCAAAATTGGCAATTATTCTGATTGCAAAAGTTGCCGAACCTAGTTGCTTTAGAAGATCAAAAATATTAATTTTCCAATTAAGATTCTCATCTATCTATGCTCTACTCTGTCTACTGACTTCTATTGATGTGTTATATTTATTGAAGGAACTGTACTTTCTCCAGCAGAAATTTGGATGTACTGTGTTCTTTTCATAGTTTAGAGCCAGCCCATTTGCAGAAAACCAATTAATGACTTTCCCAAAGGCCTTATTTGTATCATTTTCAATTGTAGTTTTTTTTACTGGATTAATAATGATGCTTGTATCACCAGCAAACAGTATCAGTTCAGCTTCTTGTTTCAGATAAGAAGGGAGGTCGTTCACATATATCAAGAACAGAAGGGGACCTATGATTGAATCCTGTGGAATACCTAATGTAATTTCACTCCAGTTAGGTGAAATGGCAAACTTATTTGAATCACTTGACCCATATAAGGAAACTTTTTGTTTCCTGTTCTGTAGGTATGACTTGAACCACTCATATGCTATTCCATTTATACATAGAATTGTAATTTCTTTAACATAATGTCATGGTTCACACAGTCAGATGCTTTGGACAAGTCACAGAAAATTCCTATTGGTGATATTTTACTATTTAAAGACTGTATTATGTGGACAGTGAAATTGTATATTGCTGTCTCAGTGGAACAGCATATTTGAAATCCGAACTGTGATTTACTAAGTATCCCATTACTGTTGAGATGGCTAACCACTCTTGAGTACATTATTTTGTCAAAGATTTTTGAAAATGCTGTAAGCAAGGATACTGGCCGATAGTTAATGACATCTGTGGTGCACCCTTTTTGTAGAGTGGCCTGACAATGGCATATTTTAACCTGTCTGGGAAAATACCTTGAGTTAGTGATGCATTACATATGTGACTCAGAACATCAGCTATAATTGCTCCACATTGTTTTAATATATTATTAGAGATATCATCTACTCGAACAGAGCATTTATTTTTCAAATATTTAATAATTTTACTTATTTCACAAGAGGTTGTTAGGTGAAACTTAATATGACTAAAAGTTTTCAAAACTGACTCTTCCATGTACTGCCTGGCTTTTTCTTTTGAACTATTCTCACTAATTTTTTCTCCTACACTTAAGAAATGGTTGTTAAATACATTAGCTACTTGTGTACTATTGGTTAGAATGCTCTCATTCTCTTTAATAGTAGTACTACCTACCCCAATGGTTACTTTTCCTGTCTCCCTTCTACCAACACTCCCAATTGACTTGATTTTATTGCTGGAGTTGTTAATTTCTTCTCTAACATACATATTTCTTAATTTTCTTAAAAATTTTCTCAGTGTGTTACGATAATTTTTATAGTTTAAAACTACTTCTGTATCTTTACTAGTTATCGCTGTGTCATACAGTTTTCTTTTTATTTCTGAAGACACTTTAATACCTGTGGTAGTCCAATCTTTCTTTGAAAAGTATGTGCTGTTACATTCAGTAGTTTTCCTTGTGAAACAATGTTAATAAAGGGATCTAAATTTATCAAGAAATATGTTGCATTTTTCATTAGCATTTGGCTCATTATATACATCTCCCCAATTAACATTTCTTAAACTTTCTGTGAAGTGCTTTATAGATACTGGATTGAGCAGCCTTACATTTTTACTTAATGATTTCTGAACTGTACACCCTATTAGGTTTTGTAAGTTAATCAGTTGTTCATCATGGTCTGACAATCCATTTACCACAGGCAAAGCATGTGTTTGTTTTATATCCTCTTTCTGTACAAATACATTATCTGTTAGAGTGCTACTGTCTTGAGCTATACATGTAGGGAAATTGACCACTGAATCTAAGTTGTATGTTGTTGATAATACTTCTAGTTCACTTTTCCTATCAGAATTACTTAAAAAGTTTACACTGGAGTCACCACAGATTAATAACTTCTTCTTTTTGTCTGACAATAGGGAGTCAAACTTTTTTATGAGTAGCTCCCTGTCTCCTAATGGGGACCTTTGCAATGTTGCTAACATCAATACTACATTATCTAGTTGAAGTTCACATGCACAAACCTCAAAGTGCTGATGAACACAAAATTTGCTTACTTCTACAGTTTGTAATTATACCCTTGTGTTATGAAAAGGACAACTCCTCCTTTATCCATCCTAGGTCTACAAGTGGAAGACGCTAAATTATACCCATTTATACTGATGCTATCCATCTCCACAGTTACATGGTGTTCAGACAGACAGAGTATATCAATCTCACTTTTATTTTTGAGATCATCTAAACACACTAATAGCTCATCTAATTTATTTTTATTCCCCTGATATTTTGATGAAGTATGTTGATACTGCCCTTAGCTTTGCCCCTATTTACTGTACATGAAATTTCTTTTGGACCTCTGATTCTGAGTCAAGTCAAAGGATTGAACCAGAGACTTTGAAGGTTCTGTCGCAAGCTAGGGCATTATTTTCTGGACTTGTGCCATATGGTTGAAAACTGAAGGGTCCCCCTAAATGGATCAGCTGTGCACTACACATCAGAGACCGCTACCCAAGTAGTTAACTGTGTGTGGCATACACACTAGGGTCTTTTTATTAGGCGATGTTCTATCCAAAACAGGTAATGATAACTGTAGGAGACTTAAAAGTATTAGTGTAAGATCCAAAAGAATGCGTTACACAGACAAGAGCATTAAGATCATAGTATTTAACTACTGAAGCATTCACAACAAAGTGCCAGAGCTTGTAGCATTCATGACAAGGAGTGAACATCACATAATACTGGGTGCAGAAAGTTGATAGCAATGCAATTTTTGGAGAAAATATGAAAGGGTAAGGATCAAAAGGCTAAGCAAATGGTAAACTGAAGCGGTGTATTTGTCACAGTAGACAAGAAATTCAAATCCACCATGAAAGAGACTGAAACTGCAAGTGAAATCCTTTGGGCAAGACTCAGTATCATTGGTTGGCTTAAAACTGTAATTGGATCATTCCATTGACCACCAGACTCACCTCCTCATGTAACCAAAAACGTAAGAGAAAACTAAGTTTGCTTGTTCTTAAGTTGCCTAGTCCTACTGTAACTGCTGGAAGAGACTTAAATCACCTAATAATCAACTGGGAGAATTACAGTTTTGTTAGTGATGGGCATGACAAGACAGCCTCTCTTTGAAAACGAAGGTATCTAGAACCAATAGTTTGGAACCCCTTTCATGATGGAAATATTTCAAATATAATGACAACAAACAGACCTAACCTCTTTGAGGATGTCCACTTTGAAACTAGTATTAATGACCACAATATGGTTGTGGCAACAATTATTACCAAGTATAATGGGCAACTAAAATATTAGAAAGATATGCATATTTAGTAAACCAGATAAAAAGCAGTAGTGTCATATATTAATGAGGATCTTGAAACTTTAAGCTCAGGACTGGAGAATGTAGAGGAACTGTGGCCCAAGTTTAGAAGAACAGTTGACCATGCATCCAGTAGAACAGTTCATAATGGGAGGGACACTTCATGGTATACAGTCATTGCAAAGAAACTTTTAAATAAACAGAGACAGTTGCATAATATTTGTAAAACAAAGCATAGTGCTATAATAATAATAATAATAATAATAATAATAATAATTTTATTGTCTTTAAGCCATTACAGCAATAGACAAAGTCATACACATAATACAATACAGTACAGTACATGCTATAAAAGAACAGAATTGTTCAGAACATTAGTTTAATATGACAGGTCATGAAATCCTTTATATTGTAGAATGGGTTTACAACTAACCAGTCATAAAGTGTTTGTTTGTATTGTTGCTCTGGTAAATTTTGTATAGCTTGTGGAAGTTTGTTAAATAATTTGTGGCCCATAAGTTCATAACTGTTAACTGATTTTGACTGTCTGTGGCAGGGCATATAGATAGAGCTGTTTGTCCTAGTGCTCTAACAATGTATATTTGCCCTGCATTTTACTTTAGGTAAGTTCTTTTTTGTGTAGATTAAAACATAATAAATATATAGGTTTATTACTGTCATGATTTTTTGTTGAGTAAACAAAGGTGTACAATGAGCCTTGTATGGTGAGCCTGTAATTATCCTAATAGCTTTTTTTGCAGCAATAGTATATCACACACACAAGTGGAGTTTTCCCATAAAATAATACCATAGGATATGATGCTTTGGAAAAATGAGTAGTAAGATACTTAGATACTGAATGAAACACATTTGGTTGTCAAGAGAGCAGTGTGTGAAGCCTTCTGTGACTACTATACCAGCATTTTATCTAATGACTTTTAACAAAACCCAAAGAACTTCTGGTCACATATAAAGGCCATTAGAGGCACCAAAGTTAGTGTCCAGTCACTCACAGATGAGACAAGAACTAAAATTAAGGGTAGCAAAGCAAAATTAGAAATGCCTAACGTAGTTTTATAATGTTCCTTTACAAAGGAAGAGAATGAAGAGTGACGTGGATATGATATGTACACTGAGGTGGCAATCATTAAAACAATGGTGTTGTTTGTTGTGGCAGGGTTTTATCATGAAATTTAAATCATGAACTTTCTCCTGCAGATGCTAAAATATTTTGTTGGAACCAATCTACATAGCAGGAATGATCATCATAATAAAATACGAGAAATCAGAACTCACAGGGAAAACTTTAAGTGTTCATTCTTGCTAAATGCTGTTTGAAAGTGGAGTGGTTAGGTGAACCCTTTGCCAGGCTCTTAATTGTGAGTTCCTGAGTAATCATGTCTCTGTAGATGTAGATGCAGATGCAGGAAAATGCAATAGAACTCTCCCATTTTAATTCCATGCCTCTGAAAAACTGAGTGAAACACAGCACATATAACTGCCAATGGTGTAGAGAAATAGCTGAAGTCATTAAAATTGAACAAAGCTCCAGGGCCTGATGGAATCCCTATAATTTTCTGTACTAATTGTGTGACTAAGTTAGCCCATTTTTTAGCTGTAATCTGTCACAGATTCCTTGAACAAAAAACCATGCCCAGTTGTTGGAAGAAAGCACATGTCATTCCTGTTTGCAAGAAGGGTAGTAGAAATAATCCACAAAACTATTCAGTATTCTTGACATCAATTTCTTGTAGAATCTTACAATATTACAATATATTCTGAGCTCCAACATAATGAGGTATCTCAAACAGAATGACTTCCTCCATGTCAACCAGCGAGGATTGGACATGTGAGATTCAACTCACACTTTTCTCACATGATATCCTGAAAGCTTTTGATCAAGGCAGTCAAGTAGATGCAGTAAACCTTGATTTAGAGAAAGCATTTCACTCACCACATGTATGTTCATTATCAAAAGTATGACTGTATGGGGTATAAAGTGAATTTTGTGACTAAACTGAGCATTTTTTTGTAGCGAGCATGCAGCAAGTTATTTTTGAAGGAGAGTCATCAACAGATGTTGAAGTAACTTTGGGTGTGCCTCAAAGAAGCATGTTGGTACTCTTGCTGTTCATGTTGCATATAATGAATATGTGGACAATATTAATAGAAACGTCAATTTTTTTTTTCAGATGATGCAGTCATCTATAATGAAGTACTGTCTAAGAAGAGATGCATAAATATTCAGTCAATCTTGGTAACATTCTGAAGTGGTGAAAAGATTGACAACTTGCTTTAAATGTTCAGAAATGTAAAATTGTGCTCTTGACAAAGCTAACAAAGTGTTATATCCTATGAATATGATATTGGTGAGGCACAGTTGGAATCACTTAACTTATACAAATACCTGGGTGTAACATTTTGTAGGGATATGAAATGGAATGATCACATAGACTCAGTTGTGGATAAAGCAGGTAGTGATTTCAGTTGAATGGTAGAATACGGGGGAAATGCAATCAGTCTACAAAGGAGATTGTTTACAAATCATTCATGTGACCCATCCTAGAAAAATGCTCAAGTGTGTGGGACATGTACCAAATAAGGCTAACAGAAATACTGAACATATACAAAGAAGGGCAGCATGAGTGGTCACAAGTTTGTTTGATCTATGGGAGTGTCACGGATGTGCTACAGAAACTGAACTGACAGACTTTAGAAAACATGTGTAAACTATCCCAGTAAATCCTACTTATGACAATTTTGGAACCAGCTTTAAATGATGACTTTAGGAAAACATTGCAGCGCCCCATGTAACACTCCCATAGTGCTTGTGGGGACAAGGTTAGAGTAATTGTGTCTGGTAACAGTGGATGCCAGAATTCTGTATAAATTTCATAAGTTTAGTAACTTGTAGCTTGAATTCATCATGTTACCAATAAATACATACTACAGAATGGCAATTCAAGTAGTCACTTCATACAATTGCTATCATTTTTGCCCAGTGCCTACTGGTTGAGTCATGGTCATTCCTAATTAGTGATAGACAGTGTGAGTGGAAGAGCAGTAGCATAGCAAATGTGCAAAATTATTAGGTATTCAAGATTTTTAACTGTATAGTTTTGCTGAATGGTTTGTTCTTTATCATGATGGTGCCATTAGTCTACCACCACATTACAGATACTGAGTTTTCTGTATGTTTAATCTCAGATTGTTATTGTCCAAATGGAAGAATCACTATGACTGATAAAGATGTTAGAAACAAAAGACTGCTGTTAATGAGCAACTATGAGGGCATGCTGAAGAGCAATGGCTCAGAATTTTTTAATTTGTTCTCAACATTGGTTGATATCATGCTTATTTCTTGGTTGAGTTCCCACTTTACTGATGCAAGGTGCAATCCTCTGCCACTGGAAGACCCTAATTTGTATTGTGTAACATGGTGGAATGTACCTTAACTATGTCCATGCATGTGAAACAGTGTGCTGCAATTGAGTTTTTGAAAGAACAAATTCAAAGTGTTCATCCTCACATGGAGCAACCTCTCCTTCAACATCACAATGCCACACCACACATGACAGTTGCAACATCTGCAAGTATTTGACACCTTGTGTTCCCTGTCATCGATCATACACAATACATTTGCAACATGGCCCTATCCGATTTTTGTCAGTTTTCAGGACTTAAAAAACATCTTTGAGAACTTCACTTTGATAGTGATAAAGTGATGCCAGCAGAGTTGAGGTTGTGGCTCTGTTATCAAAGTCAAACATTCTACAGTGATGGTATCAACAAACTGGTCTCTTGTTGGCAGTAATGTGTTCATTAACTGGGTGACTGTGTTGAGAAATAAATAAGCAGACAAGAAGAATGAAGCTGCAGAATGTTGATAATGTTTGTTACACTTAAAAAACTTGAAGTGCTGTCAGATAAAAAATGTTTGCGGCATTACCTTTCAGCATGCTCTCATACATGTTACAGAAATAGGAAATATCTTTGTAAAGACAATTGTTGAGGGTACTCCAAATCATCAGACTAAGATTAAAACTCTAGGGGAACATGAAATAAAGCAGTTACAAGCAATATAGATGTGCATATTGGAAAGAGTGATAAAAAATATGGTGCTGGCTGAAAAGAAAACCCTTGATAACAATTAGTACAATAAATTGATGCATATCCTTTTCTGTGACAACTTCTTACACATCAGCTTCAAAAGAAAGATTCTGGTGTAGCCCCACACTATCAGCACTACAGAATATGATTAGACAATGGAATAAGAGATGTTATAAAATAGAAGAGTTTATAAGAAAGAGAGATGATAATATATGAAGAGCATGATAAAGCCCAAGGTCCTACTGATCAAGCTATTAAAATTTATGGCAAGAGTTTGTGTATTTAATGTGAATTTTGAGGTATAAAAATTATGACTACAAAAATAACAGCAATATGCACTTAAATGTCCAGGGTAATTTTTCAGGTGTAACGTTTAAATCTGTGGAAATGGAAGTCCACATTGTGAGACATTCAAAATTCTGTATGAAGTCTACTGTGAAAGCAAGATTGGAACAGTAAGTGTAGATATCTTTGGAAATACATGTGTAGCAAAAAAAGACAGTCTGAGGCTACTTACAAGTAGACAAAAGGAGAAGATGTAGAAGTGCTTCTAACAATAATGACCAAATACCAGTCATGGTATTTTCACTTTATAACAATATTATAAAAGACGAATGTTGGGAAGACATGAAGTTGAATAACAAAATTTTAATTGCTGAGATTTTGCAAATTATAATCATTCTGACAGTATAACCTGTACTCTTGACAACAAACAGATTGTGTATGCATGTGGTGTCAACCAAGTATTGAAAACTGATCCATTTTATTATGCAGTAAGAGGCAGCAGAGGAAAGAGATGAGTTAAATGATGGTATATCACTGAATAAATTTACAGTGACCTGTAGAAAAAGAGTGATTGGAAAAGAGGAATACAAAATTAATTTTCTGTATGTATCTGCCTCTACAGACTACAAACTTGTTAATAATGAAGTGGGGGGGGGGGGGGGGGGGGGGAGGGGGGTTAAGACCATCTCAGTTAATTAAGTTGACAGTCCCGTGGTTGGACATTCATTTAGTATGTAAAACAAGGAACTGACAGATTCTCAGGTGCTAAAACATACTATTCATAGAGACAAATCTGTGGATCAGAAACAGTGTTTACACAAGAGGTACTAACTCAACAGAAAAGTGTCACTTTATCTTTGAAACTTTTGGAAAAGTGCTTCACAAGTGAGTTTCAGAAACTAAGTTGCCTTAGGTGGATTTTAACTGAAACACCATTCCTCAGAAATGAAAGAAGTGAATGTAAAAAATTTTGACAGAGTGGACAACTTAAGACCTACTGCTGGTAAACTTTTGCAGTGTCGTAGGACAATTGGAAAGTTTCTAGCAACTGTTAGAAATGTATGAGTGCCATGTTGTAATTGTTATTGGGTCTTGATTAATAGTAATATACTTCTCTGTGAAGTCTTTACACTTGAGCAAGGAGTTTACTTATGGAAGCTTATAAACATTAAGACAGAGTAAGTAAATAGAGAGGATTTACAAAGATGAGAACTAAAAAGCAACAGATAACGAATTGACAGGTGAGGGTTTTTAAGTAAGTGGTGATGGTCAGCAAAAGCAAAAAACAAATTCTGAATGTATTTTTGGCAAGACCGCATAGTTTATCTCACAGAGCAAATGTAATGGGTGACATTAGTGACAAACAAGCAGCTATAATTGGAGCCAGTGTACTATAACCAAAAAGTAAAAGATTTTTTAAAAGGATAATGCATAACAGAACATAATAAGGTCAAAAAGGGGTTAGTCACACAGAAAACTTAAGAGGAAGAAAGAGAGAACTGTCTGGCTGCTATATAGGGAGCAAGATATGGTTTCATGTTGAATGTGGTAGGGAATACAATAACAAATAAGGGAAAGATAAGAAGACTGTATGATGCAAATACTTCAGCAGTAATGGAGACATCTCACTGAAAAGCAGAAGCATTGTGTCATTGACAGGGACATACAGAAAAAAACAGAAAACATGCTAGCTTTTGGAATAAGTGCTTTCTCAAGCTACAATACAATCCCACCCACCCATCCATCCAAACACACACACACACACACACACACACACACACACACACACACACACCTGCACCCCTATGCCCCTACACAGAATCCCAGGATTGCAATTGAGCAGGTGGACTGGATTGGGTGAGGTGTGTGGAAGGGGAGAGAGGTGGGAGACAGGAAGAGGGATTGAGGTGGTTAGCTAGTGTCTTAGAGGAAGGCAGCCAGTTTGTTGGCTAGGGATGCAGGAGGAAGTGGTGACAAGTGCACAGCCTAGGCATGTGGTCACAGGTGTTGAAGATGGTGAGAGGTGAAGGGTGAAGAGAGTGGAGACAGTGGGTTAAAAGATATTGAGGTCAGAAGGATTATGGGAGGGAAGGATGTGTTGCAAGGATAACTCCCATATTCCAATATCCCTAGCACCCCTGGCCTTGCCACTATTGAATGGTACCTCTCTCAACATCCTTCAGACATCACACACACTACCTCATTCCTCATACATATTACCACCTATACCCTGGCACACAACTATTTCTCCTTTGAGGAGAAGTTACAGGTCCACAGCACAGTAATTGGCACAAGCATGGCACACATTTATGCAAGCCTTTTTATGGCCCTCTACAGGAAACATTCCTAGCCTCCCAAAATTCCAAACTCCTCATCTGGTTCAGGTTCATTGATGATACCTTCATTATCTGGACTCAAGGCCAAGACGCCTTATCCTCATTCCATCACAGTCTCCCCAACATGCCCCCTTCCTGAATGTTGACCTCCACTGCTCAAATGGTTCCATCCACACCTCTGGCCATGTCAGACTCACTAATCAACAGTAGCTCCATTTTGACAGCTGTTATCCCTTCCATTCCAAAAATATTGCTCTGATACTGCCTGATCACCCATGGTCAGTCTATCTGCAGTGGTGAGATTTCCTTTCCCAATATGCGAAGTCTCACGAGGGCCTTCACAGACAGGCACTACCTCCCAAACATAGTGTGCCAACTGATTTCCCATGCTATCCCTTCAGACCCTCCCTAATCCTTCCAGCATCCACAAGAATCATCCACAAAGGGGCACCCTACTTGTCACCCAATATCACCCTGGACTGGCATATTTGCCCTGAAATGATGGACATTCTACCCAAGATCTTTCCCACCCTCCTACACTGGTGTTCCATTGTCCACCCAACCTACATAACCCAGATCATCTGGGTCCTTCCCTCCACCAGCAGCTTTTTCGAACTGCACAGCTGGGAGTTATCCTCGCAACACATCCTTTGCTCCTTTAATGTTCCTGGCCTCAATCTCCATTAACCTACTTTCCCTATATCCTCCACACAACAGTTACCCCTTCCTCTGTCCTATCACTCTTTCTCAATTCACATCTCCATGTCCCCTTCATCGTGCCCTGTTCCCCACCAGCATTGACACCCATTTCCACATACCTAACTAGTGCACCTACCACCCCTTCATCCCACATTCCCAGCTGACAAACTGGTTGCCTTTATCTGAGTTGCCAGCTACCCACTCAACCCCTCTAACTGTCTCCCATTGCTCTCTCCCTCTACCCAGTCCATCTGACACAACCTCTACCCCACCCTAGTGCACCTTTCAAACTACAATCCTAGCATTGTGTCTCCAGCAGTACATTTATATATGTGCATGTGTGCATGTGTCTGTGGTTTTCTATCTTTTTGTGTACCCCTGTTGATGACACAACACTTCTACTTTTCAGTGAGTGGTCTCCTTTACTCTGGAAGTATTTACATTATACCAGAACTATTTTACTATGCAGAAGTTTGTATAATTATGTATCAAATGTGAAATGAAATGAAAGAATTCAGTGTCTGAGAAGGGTGTAGACAGAACCATTTATCCAGAATGAGATTTTCACTCTGCAGTGGAGTGTGCGCTGTTATGAAAGTTTGGAAGGTAGGAGACGAGGTACTGGCAGAGGTAAAGTTGTGAGGACGGGGCGTGAGTCGTGCTTGGGTAGCTCAGTTGGTAGAGCACTTGCCTGGGAAAGGCAAAGGTCCCGAGTTCGAGTCTCGGTCCGGCACACAGAACAATTTATACCTAACAAGACAAATACAGACACATTTAGTAATCTATTAGGGGAGACAGTGTGTAAACTGTTGTGCACAAACCATATACTAATGGAAGAGTTAGATGGGATGATAGCAATAGCTGGCTCAAGGAATTTTCAAATATAAGTAAAGGACATAGCAAAAGTAGTTACAAAGAGCAATGCTGGCAAGCCATGTGGGCCTGCTGGTCTTCTGAGACAGGTTGACTCACACATTGTACCTAAAATGGTGGCAATTGGTTAAACTCAGTTGGAGAGAGAGGAATCACAAGAAAACTGATGGGTAGCCACTGTGATTCCTATGATGCTGGAAATTATTGGTCAGTCACTATAACATCTGCATCAGCAAATAATGGGAATGTTAATAGCCAACTACTGTATATATATATACAAGATCCAAGTCAGTGCAACGGGTTAAAGATTTTCAGCATGGTTTCAGGGAATTACGCTCTTTAAATTAAACTTGTAGGATTATCACAGAAATTGATAGTCACACCTATTTAGAGGAGGAGAGGGGTGGGGGGCAGCTACGTTCTTTCAGTGAGGGGCTATAAAAGTTATAGGACACAGTTTGCCATGGGCTCTTAATAAAAAAATTAAGAATTACTGGAATTGAAGACAGAATGGTAGCTCCTACAAAGGCATTTCTAATTGGCAGAATCCAAAGGGTAAGATTAAGAAAAGGAATTTCAGAGAAAGTAAAAATAATTGTCCATTGCACCAAAGGGAAGTGTGATGATGACTGGTGTAGGCACTAATATTCACTCTATCATTAGAATGTTTGCATATGGTCTGATGTTTTATTACAAAGTTAGAAGATCTCTTTACAGCAGTGGTGTGGATGCAAGAAAATAGAATGAGTGTCAAGAGTCAGTTGGTCAGTCAGATGTGAGACAACATTTGAGCATAAACTATGAGGAGGGGGGCAGAGTATCAAGTGGTGACATTTAATATACAGCAACATTCTGATTTTCATGCAAGAGGTATAGTTTAATAACATTAATGATAATAACAATAATAATGTGTGCTTGCATATTTATGATAGTCATTGGTGAGGTTGTTAACATCTATGGTCAGTTAATTTGAGACAATATGTTTTAAATGTGTCAAACTATAAATGTATGAAACACAAACTTAGTTATCATTGCACTCACTCTCTCTCATTTTCAGTTGTGTTCACCCTCCCTGTCACTCAGATTATAAAGCTTTAAATACTGTATTATTGATGACCTAAGCCTTCTAAACACTTAGGGACACTAACAGAATAACTGCTAAAATAACAAATCAAGAATGTGTGGTTCATTAATCACTTATAAATAACATGGATGATTCATCCACCATGGAAAAAAAAGAAAAGAAAATATTAAAATCTGTCACCACCTAATAATTTTGGTGCAGCTTGGACTATTCTGAAAACTTCACAGGTTTTACTACATCAGGTCAGTAATCTGCTAAAATTGACTGCAGGTCAGCTGATAATCTGGACTTTGCTTTATTGTCTTAATATACACATACAATCTGTCAGATTGTGGCATACATAAATCCTTACACCACAAGCACTTACCAGACCAGCAAGACATGTGTCACTGGACTTTTTCCTACCTGTAAACAATTTGGGATGGCTCCACCTCATCTAAATGGCTGAAGCAAGGTACATCACAACCAAACAGTTGACTTGCCAAGTGTTGTGTGTTGCCCATCACTTTCAGCCAATCCTTTTTCCACTGATGCATGACTCTAAATATCGTGAATTAGGTAATAGCATAATACAAAATCTCACATTACTTGGCAAACAGCAGAATGATACATCCTTACCCAATCTATGTAGGTGGAGAAGGGTATCATAGACAGTATGGACTAATTAACCTGATGTGTACAGGGACTGTGTAGCCTAAAGGGCACCCAGATTGTTGGAGCAGACAAGGAAGCTTTGTTGCAAAAATAATCATCTAGTTGATGTTGTAGCTCTTTTTATTTTCTTTGCTTGCTAATAAAAGTTGGAGAGAAATTTCACCTTGTGCAAGACACTGTTTTATTAGTTTTGTTTTACCAAAACATGTTTCAGCACTTTCTGTGCTATCTTCAGTGGGTTTATATTTACTTTCTTTCTCACATGACACTATCAGTTATTTATGTTGATACATACATAACTAATAGTGTCACATGAGAAACAAAGTAAATAAGAAAAACCACTGACGATAGCAGAGAAAGTGCTGGAGTGTGTTTGGGTAAAACAAACCTAATCAGATTGTGTACTGCATATGGGGAAATCTCTTTCTGATTATTTTTTATTTTTTCATTATTTATTTCATATTTTACAATGAATTCACTTGGTAAATGAGTATTGAAGACATACTCTGGGAAGATTACAGAGCAGGCAAAGGACTCCCTCTGATTTGACCCGTTTTTGAATACTGGTTTGTATTTTCAGTGTGCTCTTAAAAATTTCATGAAGCATAGAGGTAAAACATGTTCAGGAGTACCAAGTCTTCTGTGCCTCTAAAAATCTGCAATAATTCTGAGCTTCTTTGACAAACAGACCAGCAGTAATCTGCAGCCCTCAGTTAGCATTGGTACTGGTACCACAATACAGTATGTCAATGATTCTGGACAAGCAAAGAATCTGGATTCCTGAGGCATCACTAGTAGCTGCCATTGGATGCCAAATGACAGAGCCCCATTCTCAGTGTAGAGGCTAAGTGTTAGGTTAGTCTTGAAGAAACATGTGGGGCTGATAGATAGTATTGATAGTGTAAAGATAAACAGTCCTCACTGATCCTTACAGCCTCACTTGCAAAATATGTAAATTAAAAACACAATGAGAATAGTTAAAAATGAAAGCAGATGAAACAACTCTCTCTCTCTCTCTCTCTCTCTCTCTCTCTCTCTCTCTCTTTCTCTCTCTTACAGTAATTATGGCAACAAGGGTTAAATTTAAGCCACTTCCATAAGTGATGACATTCACCTGTCCAAATCTGTCCAATGTAAGATCACATGGTTGGTACACTCCATTTTACAATGGAGGGAAGACATAACACCTGAATCCCATGAAGACTGGCTGATGAAGTTCCTGGTCTCTAGGGTCCAGACCAAATGATGGCTACAAAATGATGGCTTACCATTTGCTACAAGATTATTTGTATGTACCTTGATAACAACTGATACTGGGGCACCAACATCCTTCAACTGTTTGAGAAGGATGACTAATATTGCTTCCCTCCTAGAAATGGAAACTGACTTGTCACTCGAATTTTATTAAAAAGTTCTATGAAGATTTCCATTGGTTCATTTTCATTAATCCTGGATATGTTATACTTTTTCAGGCATAGTAAGGTGCAGTACCATGATACTCCAAGAGAGCTGAATTAATGTCAAGCACAGGTAGACACAGGTTTCATCACTGTTGAATCTTAATTACGACACAGGCAGCTACTTTATGAGACAGTAATGACAGAATGCACAATGCAGGCTGAGAACAGTGGCGGTTTTAGTGAAATTCTTTGTTATTGTGTAGGTGAAGAATCCAGGTGTCATCTGAAGCTATCTCTTCTTCTGTAAGGCTACAGTTGCTATAGGTGGATTACTATGTTTTTCAAAAATAGTTCTAATGATTTTACATATTTGAATGGAACTAGCAGAACAGTTTATGTGGTCTAGCAACGCTCTGCATGACCCAATCTTGTTCTTCACAATAAGCTGCTCAAAAATGGTTTGCATCGCTTTCATCTGTGCAAACACGTGTGGCCTTAGATTCAAGGGTAGTAAGGAATGAAAGAATAAGCCTTGTGACTGTACAGCATATGGGTTGTTTGCTGATCTCTTATTTTGGTGGCTTTCTTTTTGATGTGTTTTTCTTTGTCTCTTGCTTTGCACTGAGAAGGTGAACCTGTGGCGATTGGCGGCTCCTTTGAGGGTCTTTATGGTTTCCCTCTTGCTTACTTCCGAGGTCATACATTCTGCTGGAGATGGCCAGGTTGAGAACATTTTTCCACAAAACTGATGGATCATTCACCTCCAGTCAGACACTAGTTGTGTATCCTTGGACTCTTGGCAGGACCTTTAAAAATAAGTCTAACTCTAGTGACTCTGGAAATGGGTTACAGAAAGTGCAATACCTCCTTCAACAGGCAAGAGTTCCAAAAAAATTGTGACATGTCAAGTGCTGAAGTATGTACTATTTCTTGTTAAGGTAGCCTTGGGTGAAATTTGACCCCAATTAGATGGGAACGTAATCAAATAATTTAATAAATTCATGGTAACTGGGACAATATTTGACACTGAATTCAAGAACTGCTCGCAACCACACATTCGCAATCACCTCACAAATAATTCGTTTGTGGATCCATGTTTACCGTTATGTTTTTCCTTTTATTATTATATACTTTCACCCCTGCCAGTTTTCGACACCTATTGTTTTATGCCCTGTGAACATGTTTTGCCTCTGGGGCCCCTCTCATCTTGGTGCTCCACGTGGACACTAGGCTAACTTTTCCGGCCCTGGCTGGTGATTCCTCTTCTGATTCTTCAGGCAGAACACTTTTGGAGTGGTCTGACGATTTTAAACATATTTTTTGAGGTCTATTGCCTTCGTAAATGTTTATCTGTCATTCATAAAGGAAAGGCAAGATTATAGGTAAAATATTAAATTTTTCGTATTCGTGTGTTGTGACGACATTGTGAATCTGTGTGCACTTTTATTGTATGTATCTTCTGACGTCCTGAAAGAGACAATTGACTTCACAGAAAGCGAATCTTTGCAGGACCACTTACAGCAACATGTGTTTATTCCAATTTCTGTTGTTACAACTGCCTGAAAGTGATTTTTGCATCACACATTTGTTTGGTTACTGATGCGAATGTCGATGTAAATATTGTAGCTTTATAGCTTGCTGGACATTTTCGCGCCGGCCGCAGAGGCCGAGCGGTTCTAGGCGCTTCAGTCGCGCGACCGCTACGGTTGCAGGTTGGAATCCTGTCTCGGGCTTGGATGTGTGTGATGTCCTTAGGTTAATTAGGTTTAAGTAGTTCTAAGTTCTAGGGGACTGATTACCTCAGATGTTAAGTCCCATAGTGCTCAGAGCCATTTGAACCATTTGAACATTTTTCGCTTCAGTACAAGAACTCAGTTTCTCGACCTTCATTTCCGAAATATTTTCCTCCTAAGTGAAAACTAGCAAGGCGGTGCACTGATTAGCACACTGCACTCCTGATTCAAATTCTCGTACAGCCATCCCGATTTAGGTTTTTCGTGAGTTTCCTAAATCACTCCAGACAGATGTCGGGATGGTTCCTTTCGAAGGACACTACCGATTTCCTTCTCTATCCTTGAACCATTCCGCGCGTGTGCTCCGTCTCTAATGACCTCGATATCGACAGGTCATTAAACATTAATCTTCCATCCTTCCTCCCTTTTTCCCTGTAAAAGCTGCAAACCCGCAACTTTCTTCTATATGATTTACGGAGCAGTTTACACTTAATTGCGGCAATTAAGACGATGGTTTAGATTGGAGTGCAGTTTTCCCAAATTTTGTGTGGGTCAGTTGGGCATTGCAAGATCCTAAGTCTATGATACAGAAATTAAAAGCACGTCATCGAAATAGTCGGGTCTTAGCCTACTTCAAGTCTGAGGAAGCCAACGTTAAAGCATTATGGAAACATCAGTGAATTAACAGTATATATATCACATACCGGGTGAAGAAAAATTCGGGCACTCGGACTTCACAGCGCGATTCCTTACAAACATAGTGACAAAAATGTCTCTCATAAAATTTCGTCTGGCGCATATTTCCGGCAATAACTGGACATTAATGATTGGCAATCTGGCACACATGCACGGCAACTAGCTCTTTTCGGATACACGAATAGTGCTGTGCAATTGGTGCAGTGTCTAGCGCCTTGGCTTGGTATGCAGAAGGTCGGGGCTTCGGTTCTCGGTCGAAGGGTATTTGTTTTTATTTGTTAAATGAAGTCTGCGTGGTATGGTATCAGGCGTCGTAGTCGTCATGCAGCGATTACAGTGGGTACTCTACAAAAAATTTGTACTTAAGCGCATGGAAGTACAATCGTTTTGATTGGTAAGGTTTTAAAGAAGCCTTTTTCACATGTGGATCCAAATAGTTTCGTACACTGCATCTACTAGATTTCAAACCTGCTTTCTGAGTAACCCCCCCCCCCCCCAATAGTCTCATCTATTGGTACCAATTATTATGCTAGCCACGTTCACGTCCATTACATTTCGTTAGGAATTTACGTCTCCAACATGGCTAGCAACGTTCTTTGCTAATAATTTCCAAACTCGGTTAACATTTGTATATATTATCACCATGGAACCACAAATTATACTCTTCAGCATTGAGTCTGAAAATTGGATGCTGCTTAGTAATATCTCCATGCGTTACTATTAATGTTATTATTATTATTATTATTATTTTTACTGTCGATGGAAATGTGGAAAAATCTCGTCCATTACCATTAGGGAAACGGTGTAATTCCAAAACGAACATTTCACAATTAGCAATTCAGGATGAATCATGCAGAACAAAAGCTACAAGAGAGATGACGCGCGTTGCGACTAATGGCGTGTTTATACTGTTTGCGCTGTTCACTAGACAGGGACCAGTAGCTAACGGAGTAACGCGCCCGTGACAAGACTCCATGTACATTCGTACACATATTGTATTCTCTCCTTTTGTTATTCTAAAACTGTGTGGCAGAAGTAAGGCGCACGCAAACAATGAACCAACTTTGATTCCTTCAGCAAAGTGTGAATATGCGTCTGTTCCATGGCGCACCAATAACTGAGCTGGTGTTGCTGCTCTTGATTGTGCTGCTGGATATCCTGGTAGAATCATCCAGATAAAAATGTGTTCCGTCGTCAGGAGCTTCGCCTGTGGCAGACAGGTTCTCTCCTTCCACCATCATGTGACAGAGGTCGTCCATTGACTTGCCGTACTTCAGTTACTGAGAAACTATACTGGTCATACACCAAGAACCCCAGCGAAGTAAACTTAAGGTAGCAAGGTAGCTGCTCACGGTCGTTTACGTGCTGCACGAGCGTGGGCTGCATCCCAGTCATTATACTTTAACAAAACACCTGTGTCCTTCAGTCTGCCATCTGCGGATACTATTCTGTGAATGGTTCCAACAACAACACGAAGCCAACGACGACTTCATAAGCTGTGTAATACGGTAGGATGAAGCACCGTTCGCTGGTGAGGGTGTTTTGAATATGCACAACGCCCACCATTGGTGTGACGTTAGCCCACATGTCACCCGCGACGTAGATACCACTTTGGCATCAACATTCTAGGCCAGAATATTGGGAGACAGCAGTTTGTGTCTCTGCTTGTTGCCTGACTGATTGATTGCACGAAGGTGTCATGCATTTCTCTCAAAATATTTGGCTGACGCACTGGAAGATGTTCCACTTCAAGTCCGGCAAAAGATACGTTTCCAACATGATGGTGCGCCTCCATACTTCGGAATTAATGTGCGACGGTATTTAGACTGAACATTTCCAGGGAAATGGCTCAAAAGGGGGGATCCTGTTATATGGCCTCTGCGTTCATCTGACCTAAATTCCCTAGATTTCTTCCTACTCCGCCGACACATGTGGAAGAACTGATAGCACGTGTTCATGCTGCTCTTGTATCTGTGGATGCGGTCATGTTGCGAAGAGTACAGAGCTGTATGATACAGTGAGTCGCGCAGTGTTTGGACGTGCAGGAGGTCGCTTTAGGCATCAGCTCTGAGGGCAACGTATTTCTTTGTAAACGTCACGAGGTGATTAATATGGAAATTGTTATTGTCACTGGATGCTTATGTGTTACATCTGAGCGGACGTATTGCATGTGATGTAAATGACTAGCAGATGTTGAATTATTTAACTGTGCAATCTTCTTTAGCATCTTGAAATCGATATTGTTTTTACAGTTATTCTGTCATATGACAGGTAATTTGTTTCAGCTACCTATTTCGGGCTTGTCTGATCACATCTTTATCATGTTCAGCCTTATAAAACACTGCACTATTTAAACGTGGGATACGCGTGGCTTAAGAAATGGTGTATGCTAGGTGCTATACGGCAGAATGCAACTGGCAAATAAGAACAAATATACCTCGATCTGCCGCATGCTAACCCAAAACGCTGTCCACTGCACCAACTGCACAGAACTAGTTATATATGCCCCCAGAGGTAGTTACGGTACATGTCATTACAGTGTTGCCAGACTGCCAATCTTAAACGATCATGTACTGCCAGAAATATGCGCAGGACGAAATTTTGTGAAAACATTTTTGTATTGTTATTATGTAAGGAATCGCTTTGCCAACGCCGAAACTCCGAACACGCGGATCTTTCTTCACACTGTATGTGCCCAAGGACCCTGCTTCGACCTGAGAAGGTCGCCTGGACATAGGGTGACCCGCATAACACATGTGGCAGTTGGGTAGCACGGAGCATTCGGCAGGGCTCCAGAAATGCAGCAATGCTAAAACTCAGCCTGACCATGGCGGCGAATAGGGTCCAAATGGTTCAAATGGCTCTGAGCACTATGGGACTTAACATCTGAGGTCATCAGTCCCCTAGAACTTAGAATTACTTAAAACTAACTAACCTAAGGACATCACATACATCCATGCCCGAGGCAAGATTCGAATCTGCGACCGTAGCAGTCGCGCGGTTCCGGACTGACGCGCCTAGAGCCGCTCGGCCACCGCGGCCGGCCTGGCCAATAAGGACGCCTGTTCCTTTTTCTGTAAGAGAAATTAAGCTCAACATTGCTTTGCAGAGTTCCGTGCACTATGATATTATGTTTTATGTTCCTTACCTACCCAGTATGATCACTTAATAGTTCATAACTTTTAATAATCAAGTCATTAGCAAATTTAAGTTAGTAAAAACTGATTAGCATACAATATGCTTTACTTCGATTATTCCTTTTCCACAGTAGTGTATGACCTTATGTGCCGTTGGGGTCATTATTGGTCCACTGTAAAAACTTCCTTTCGTAGCTGACCGCCATAACTATAGTTGTTATCTGTGGTCACAAATAAATAATGTATGTGAAAATGATAGAGCTCCGTGACAAAAAAGGTTCTGGGCATATATGGGTTAAAATAGCTGTTGTTTCTAGCTTGAAATTTATCCTCTTCAGAATAGATTTATTTATGTTACACGTCCCCTCATTCTTACTTTAGTACTTGGAAGTAAATTCACATCAAGTTTCTACTGGAAATAACACCATTGCCGAAATTTAGGGTGCTTGTGAAGCTCCATCACGATAATCGCCAAGCACGTTTTCTCTTTTCATGATGATAAAAACATCCTGTGATACGTATAATTTCTGTTACTGTTCATGGTTATCTTCTACATCTACATCTACATCCGTACTCCGCAAGCCACCTGACGGTGTGTGGCGGAGGGTACCCTGAGTACCTCTATCGGTTCTCCCTTCTATTCCAGTCTCGTATTGTACGTGGAAAGAAGGATTGTCGGTATGCTTCTGTGTGGGCTCTAATCTCTCTGATTTTATCCTCATGGTCTCTTCGCGAGATATACGTAGGAGGGAGCAATATACTGCTTGACTCTTCGGTGAAGGTATGTTCTCGAAACTTCAACAAAAGCCCGTACCGAGCTACTGAGCGTCTCTCCTGCAGAGTCTTCCACTGGAGTTTATCTATCATCTCCGTAACGCTTTCGCAATTACTAAATGATTCTGTAACGAAGCGCGCTGCTCTCCGTTGGATCTTCTCTATCTCTTCTATCAACCCTACCTGGTGCGGATCCCACACTGCTGAGCAGTATTCAAGCATTGGGCGAACAAGCGTACTGTAACCTACTTCCTTTGTTGTCGGATTGCATTTCCTTAGGATTCTTCCAATGAATCTCAGTCTGGCATCTGCTTTACCGACGATCAACTTTATATGATCATTCCATTTTAAATCACTCCTAATGCGTACTCCCAGATAATTTATGGAATTAACTGCTTCCAGTTGCTGACCTGCTATTTTGTAGCTAAATGATAAGGGACCTATCTTTCTATGTATTCGCATCACATTACACTTCGCTACATTGAGATTCAATTGCCATTCCGTGCACCATGCGTCAATTCGCTGCAGATCCTCCTGCATTTCAGTACAATTTTCCATTGTTGCAACCTCTCGATACACCACAGCATCATCTGCAAAAAGCCTCAGTGAACTTCCGATGTCATCCACCAGGTCATTTATGTATATTGTGAATAGCAACGGTCCTATGACACTCCCCTGCGGCACACCTGAAATCACTCTTACTTCGGAAGACTTCTCTCCATTGAGAATGACGTGCTGCGTTCTGTTATCTAGGAACTCCTCAATCCAATCACACAATTGATCTGATAGTCCGTATGCTCTTACTTTGTTCATTAAACGACTATGGGGAACTGTGTCAAACGCCTTGCGGAAGTCAAGAAACACGGCATCTACCTGTGAACCCGTGTCTAAGGCCCTCTGAGTCTCGTGGACGAATAGCGCGAGCTGGGTTTCACACGATCGTCTTTTTCGAAACCCATGCTGATTCCTACAGAGTAGATTTCTAGTCTCCAGAAAAGACATTATACTCGAACATAATACGTGTTCCAAAATTCTACAACTGATCGACGTTAGAGATATAGGTCTATAGTTCTGCACATCTGTTCGACGTCCCTTCTTGAGAACGGGGATGACCTGTGCCCTTTTCCAATCCTTTGGAACGCTTCGCTCTTCTAGAGACCTACGGTACACCGCTGCAAGAAGGCTTGTAGTTTCTGAACGACTACTCTTTCAAGATTATTTGGTTGCTTAGGTAAGAATATTGTCCAGTAGACGATTCGAGTAGTGAGAGTGTTTTGTTACCGTTAGAAGGCTTCATAGTCGCTCCACAATTATCTGGGGAAATGAAGGGCAATTCAGATAGAGCCACCTTATTTCGATAAGCCCGATACAACGGAGGTGCAGAGAGTGGTCCAAAGGCTGCCTGCTAATGAGAATTTTCCCTCAAGATCCATAAGCTCCATGCAAGAAGCAGTGGCTGAGGTTGAGGTTTCCTTTCACGTATAGGTTTTTACTGTCCTCGTAATGTGCGTGGTTAAGCCAAAATCCCTTTTCCCTGTGAGATGCAACAATCCACTGCCCTCTGTATGGTTGATAAAACTTTAGGTAACTAATGAAGGACAACGCTGGTGGAATATATCCCAGTCAGGAAACTTTGACCATGTTTATTCCACACACTACATTATCTACTAGCTTGTTGAAGACAAGTATGCTCATGAAGCACAAAAAATATAAATATGCAAAAATACACCAATACTTCATATTTCTGAAAGTGTTACAAGAAATAAAAATAATAGTGACATACTGGAAGCCTTAATGGATACAAAGGGCTGGTGCCGATCACCAGTCCCCAGTATGAGAAACCCATGTTCGTCAAACTCTTACCCAGACGAAACTGTCAAAGCTAGAGTTTGTGCAAAATAAGGTGGCAGCTGCACAGAAACTCTGCGAATCCAACATGTTGTCCCGAAGGGGCGGTCGGTTTTGTTTACTGTCTCCTGCCGACCAGGTCATTTCGAGCTTTCTCGTTGCTCCGTCTTCACTATCTGGAACGGAATCACTGTCTTTGCGCAATAGTTCTTCATACTCAGGCATGTGTGATTAAATTCAGTGCCTTTATATTTATGTCGGAAGAGGTAAACGAGGAAGCAAACATTTCATTAAAACCCCTATGTTGGAGGGGATTATAGGAAACGCTATCTGTTCCAATAGCACAATAAAGAGAATAAATGAAGGAGAAAACATAGCTGCAAGTACTTCCCAAGAATTAACTTCCAAAATATGTGGAAGATGGAGAATAAAATTTAATTTGTAGGTGATATTTCCGAACAGGTTGTCATGGAATTGACCCATCTGAATGATCCCTCTTCTAAATTTTACTTTTCCAGTATCGTAGTATGGGACATTTTACCCCTTCCTTGTCTTATCAGGTTTCTTGTTGGTTGCATATCAGTGGACTTGTTTTGCTTTAGTTGATCCTTTCTTTACACGATCATATCTTTTCGGTACTATATTGAGGAACTATTGCCTTTGACGACCTTTATATGTGGAATTTATCGCCATATCGACAACCTATTAATAAGATCATTTGCAGACTCTCTGTCTGTAGCTTGTAAGTCACATGAGATGTGTTTGTGCCCGTATGCTTCAGCTGCCAAACTGTACCTCCCCTGCTGCGCAGCTGAGTCTCACCGTTGTGACCTTGTGTTTAAATATTTGTGGTAGAAACTGCTTACTCAGAAGTGACATCAATATGGTGTGTCACTTGATAGGAGCATGGCACTTGACAACTTTCGAGAAGCCATATTGGTTTCTGAGCATTTCATTATTTTTCTATTATAACTTGTGTGTTATGGTAGTATGCTATTTCAAGGCACCGGTACAGTGAAGATTTATCACACACATACCACCCTTGGTACGATTTATTATAATGCAGTGTCAGCTAATGACACATCAACGGTGAAAGCCTTTAGGAGACCCTAACATGGACGATAAAATTGTGCAGAGTAATTAACAGATTGGATTCCCTTAGAACCTTTGCGCTCCATGACAGTGATGTAATCCAAAATAGGAAGGAAGTCAGCAATTATTTGCAATTCAATCTGTACGTTACTGGAGATGTAGATTTCAACTACAGAATAGCTATCATCAGTGCATTTTAAATGAAAACGACTCACTTCAAATGCTCTGGTGATAGCTATTCTGTAGCTGAAATCAAGATCCGAAATAAAGCACAGATTGAACTAGAGATGATTGTTGACTTACTTCCTGTTTTGGATTGTGCAGAGTAGCAGGTGTTCAGCATGGTTCTGCTGTTAGAGATGTTAACTTATGGAGTTGGAGGAAGTAGACTTGAGTCCTGTTATGTGCTAACTTTTGTTTCATCTCTGCATTTGCAACACATTCTGGGACTTATTTATTAATATCACACAATGATGTTCTGCTATATTCGATGTTACTTACATATTAGAGCGCACTCTCTCAGGAATGACTTTCTTAGATTTTGTGACTTCTATCTTATTAAGAAACGAGCTAAGAAATTGCTGCACGTACAATTTGGTTGTGTGTTAGGGTGATGGGTGTACACAGTGTATAATTAAAGTAAAATAGCGTGTTGGTCCCTTCCCCAACATCAACCAACCAACCAAATTAACATATAGCTATGCGACCACGCACTGACCATATTTCACTTACTTATCAGATTGTGAAGCACATGACCCAAACAGTTATATTACGTTCTTAATTACACAGTGTCCGAAAATAAAGTATCCATAAATGACTCTGAGATGTGAGGAAATGGAGATGACAGTATACTCGTCAGTTTTCTGATTCAGCTGATAACCTAGATCACAGTCGTGCTACCAGTCAGCTATAATTTGTAGTTACATTAAATGGATTCAGACTATTCCAGTCAAATGTATAACTCCACTAAAGATTAGTCTGTTACATTAAATGGCTTCAGACTATTCCAGGCGAATTTATAACTCCACTACAGATTAGTCAGCCACCACATTCAAGGTTTATGACACTCAAACCTTGTTTCTTAACATATTTCAGTCACACATAGCCAACGCTCCATGCAGCACTCTAATGAGTATTGATAAGTCTTAACAATTTACAATCCTCTTGCCAGCAGGTGAGTCATGTCACTTGTGTCAAAAGACGAATCACTGACTAACACCCTGCTGTTTTGTCCCTTCCCCCAGATCACCCAAGCAACCAACTAACGTCACCAGTTGGCGTTAGTTACAAACTCAGATGCCTTCTTTACATAATCGACGTTAACCAATAAGCACACCTTCGAAAACAGAGATGGATGTACTGCCTCGCAACAGCAAGACTCAACTCTACCGAATGGTGGTTGCTCAGCCTGGAACCCCCGCTACTATTGGTGTCCCTCCACCTACCCCAGCATCTACCTGGATACAGAAAAACTGATTTTGCTTGTGCACCGTCTACTTGAAATCTTTGCCCTTTAGGTTATGAAGTGCTTCAGGCGTCTGCCCCCCGCTCACGCCACTCACTGACGTGGGTGTCAGTACGTCCCTTAAGTAGTAATTCCTGCCCATACCATCAGTTAAACACCATTGTATGCGAAGTATCACATGTAGTTGTGAGGTCTTCCACTTTCTTTGTTCATGTAAACACATCATTAGAGGGTAAAATACCACGAGGTAAGCCCTTTGGGCAGCGTAAGACTAGGCTTTGGCCAGAGTTATGCTAGCACTCACTTGATTTGATGCATGTGTCATGTTGTATATTCTCTGTTTTATAGTGAACTGTCAACATTTCGTGGCATGCACTTGTTACGTCATATCACAATGTGACGCTGGGTGTGCAGACTCCTTATGTCAGACTCATTCTTTCACATTTATTGGTAAACGATTACCTGCCAATAGCAGACATAAGTTATATACAACAGTTCCTACCACGCAATCGTTCTTACACTATCGGTATAAGTCACAGGCACTAAAACAAATTGTGGAAAAAGGGTGGGAGTAAAGATATACTGGACAGTTTTATAAACATAATCTTTGAGAACGTAAGAAATTACAGTTGAGAATAACACCTAAAAGTAATGCTTCTTGCATAATTGTCACATTAAACGGTATTTTCATTGTCATTGTCCTGAAACAAGTCTACTGTCTAAGTTGGTCTCACTGCAGACACAACACTGTGGGCGCACACCAGGCAGTCAGAAGGCGCGTCCCGCCAGAGCCACCGCCAGCAGCAGCGCAAGCAGCCGCCAACCGCTGCCCGCGGCGCCAGCCGCCGTCTGCATTGCCTGCGGGCGTTCCCCTGCACACACAATGCACGCTTACAGTCACTAGCAGTGCTACCAACCTCCACTCGCCGCCTGCAGCGTCTCCAGTCGTCTGCATCGCCTGTGGACGTCCTCAGACACAGAATGCGCGCTTACAGCCAGCAGCAGCGCTACCCTCCATCTGCATCGCCTACGGACACATACCTGTACACACTTCACATCTTTATGCTACGAAAACAAGAGCGAAACCTCTGAATAATGGAGGCCATGTGGCTAGGTCCAGTATACGGTCATGCGGCGCCAGTAGAACTCATGAAATCTGTGCTGCTTTTAAGCAATATTTCTCCTATTTTAGAAAATATTTTATTTTTTTACCTACAATAAGTAAAGGCAATGTCTAAAAAAAGTGTTGTGGTTGGCAGGAGAGCCAACACCGTGTTACTAGAGGAGGCCGAAAGGCACGCGTTTTAGCTCACGCGGCTGGCGTGAGGTCTGCAACAGGACAAGGAAATTAGACTTTAGAAAAACGGACGTAGCTAGTGGAATACTTAACTTTAATCCATTAATGATGAACGTCGCTCTTGACGGTACATGATTCACAATATCAATAGTAACTGAATATGGCGCCTTGCTAGGTCGTAGCAAATGAGGTAGCTGAAGGCTATGCTAAACTATCGTCTCGGCAAATGAGAACGTAAGTAGGCAGTGAACCATCGCTAGCAAAGTCGGGTGTACAACTGGGGCGAGTGCCAGGAAGTCTCTCTAGACCTGCCGTGTGGCGGCGCTCGGTCTGCAATCACTGATAGTGGCGACACGCGGGTCCGACGTATACTAACGGACCGCGGCCGATTTAAAGACTACCACCTAGCAAGTGTGGTGTCTGGCGGTGACACCACAAAAAGGTTGTTCCATAAGGAACACAACTTTTGAAATGTCCACCATTGCCGTTCTGGTCAGTTGGAAACACTGAAAGATGCATGATTTTCGTCGCTTTCCTTTGTTGTTAGTGATGCAGCGCTTCACGACGTAATAGCAACTCGTCATATTGAAAACGTGTTACGAATGTGGTGAATGTCGGGCAGAGACTGTTTGCAAGCTCTGTGGAATGTTTGGTCAATGTAATGCACCGTTTAAGTGGACTGTGGTGCGACTGATTTGAGAAATCCTGCTCTGCTGTGGACATTAAACCTTCGACGCATCCTCTCGGTAGTCGTTCTGCAGAAAACGCTACCATCGTGGGAGATAATGTCACTGCAAGTCTGGTGAAATGTATTCACCGATGTTCACAACAATTCGGTATTCCCAGAACCAACGTGTAACGAATTCTGAAAAAACATCAGCACCTTTGGCCCATGAAATCAAACTGACATGAGAATAGAAGCCAAAGGATCACGAAGAGTACCGAGCATTTGCCCACTGGTTGATTTCGACAAAAAGAGCGGGCAACAATTTAATCGAGAAAACAATGTTCACTCTTGAGCCTCATTTTCTGTCGAATGACTCCGTGAAAAGCAAACTTGCAGGGTTAAGAGACACAGAAAACCTTTGAGTAGTTATGGAGAAGCCATTACATCCACATTGAGTGGTGTGGCATTTGGACTGAGGGCATAACTCGACCATACTATTTCGAAGATGGAGCTAGAGCCGATTGACGGTGGAAGGTGATCGCTACCACGTGTTAAGAGAGTTTCTGTGGTAAACTGGATCGTGTGAATGCTAAAGAGTTTTGGTTTCAACAAGCTGGCGCAACTTTCCACATATGAACCCCATGAATTGCAAAAATGGACATGTTATGAGATAATCACAAGTGGCATACACTGAAGTAATATCAAAATTATTTACTATATTCAATAAATTTGTATCTTGTTATGCATTTAAAAGCTGTATTTTTAATGGCACATCCTTCATAATTCATTTCACTTATTTGAGCAATTATCTGAGAAACATAAACAACGTTAGTCAAAACACTACCCATTCACATACAGATTGAAATCAAACTTTTGGACCAGTATCTACGATATGCACAATATAGCTTGGCTTTTTCCTGGGAAAAAAGAAATTTCTGGAAATCTGATGACTCTGGGCTGGTACGGAAAGTTTCCGCCCATTGCCAAACTAAGCTACCAAATAATTCAACACGCAGCAATAACGTGGTAGCCTACAGAGTTGTACTGATGTGAGCATCGGAATACCCACGCCACCATAAAAACGACCTTTTTTAATTTTTTTTACATAGATTTGGGAATTTTTGCAGTTTGTAAAATGTTATTGAAATGAGCTATATAGATGCAGTGATAAAGATATCTGTACTGTGGGTGCAACAACAGACTATCCCGTGGTTCCTGAGGAGAGGCAACAGCATTTTTTATAGTTGCAGGGGAACAGTCTGCATGACTAACTGATCTGGCCTTGTATACATGACTGACTGATTTGGCCTTGTAACGTTAACGAATATAGCCATGCTGTGCCGGTACTGCGAACGTCTGAGAGCAAGTGAAAACTGCAGCCACGACTTTTTTTCATCCCAAAGAAAAGGAAGACTGGTGGTTTAATATCCCGTCGACATCGAGGTCATTAGAGACGGAACACAATTTCGGGTAGTGTCAAGGCTAGGAAAGGAAACCGGCTGTGCCCTTTCAAAGGAAACATCCCGGCATTGATCTGGAGTGATTTAGGGAAATCACGGAAAACCTAAATCTGTATGGCCGTAAGCGAGTTAGATCCGTCGTCCTACCGAATTCGAGTCCCGTGTGCTAACAACTGCGCCACCTCATTCGTTTCTTTTGTTTTTGTTTTTTGTTTCTTTGTTTTATTTTCCTCATTCCGAGGGCACACTGCTGTATTGTGTGGTTAAATCATGATGGCAGCATCTCGGGTAATGTATTCTAGAGGTAAAGTAGCCCCCTATTCAAATCTACGGACGAATACTACTCAGGAAAATATCGTCATAAGGAAATACAAAACTGACGTTCTACGGGCCCGAGTGTAGATTGTTGAATTTAAGTGAATTTAAGTGAATTTAAAAAGGTCAGTTAATACGCTGATCCAGGTACACTGGAAAAATATGAATTTTGTTCAAGTCAGTACAAAGCTATCAACACAACATGAGGTAGGAGCAACGCAGAAGCAAACCTAATAACGAATAAGAAAAAAGAAATGTGGGTAAGCTACTGTGAACAGCGTAATGAATGCGTTGTCGTGGCCAAGACAGAAAAAGGCAACAGCCACCACAGTTGCACAAGTTTATAGCCTAATGGGTCTGCAGATGATGAATAGATTAACAGAATGTATGATGAGATAAAAGTAATTATTCAGGTAGTTAGAGTAGATGAAAATTTCATTGTTATGGGTAATTACAATACGGTAGTAGGAAAAGGAAGAGATGGAAAAATAGCAGGAGAACATGGGTTGAGGGAAAGGAATGAAAAGAGGAAGCGGCCTGGAAGAATTTTGCATAGAGCACAAGTCATTCAAAGCCAATACTTGGTTTAAGAATCATCTAAGGAGGTTGTGCACGTGGAAGAGGCCTAAGGGCACAGGAAGGTTTCATGCTGACGACGTAATGGTAAGACAGAGATTTCGAAACCAGATTTTAAACCATCAGACTTTTCCAGGGTAAGATTTGGACACTGACCACAATTTATCGCTTCTGACCGCATACTAACTGAAGGAACTGCAATATATAGAAAATTAAGGAGATGGGACATGGATAAAAACTGTAGAATCCAGGTTTTCGAGAGTTTTAGAGGGGGCATTAGACAACGTTTGATTGAAACAGGGTAAGAGAAGACAATAGAAAACGAATGGGTAGCTGTAAGAGATGAAATAGTGAAGATGACATAGGTAAAAAGAGAAGACCTAGTAGGATTCCTTGGATAACTAAGGAGATACTGAATTTAACTGCTGGCCGGTGTGGCCGAGCGGTTCTAGGCTCTACAGTGTGGAACCGCGCGACCGCTACGTTCGTAGGTTCGAATCCTGTCTCGGACATGGATGTGTGTGATGTCCTTAGATTAGTTAGCTTTAAGTAGTTCTAAGTTCTAGGGGACTGATGACCTCAGAAGTTAAGTCCCATAGTGCTCAGAGCCATTTGAACCATTTTTTTAAAATTTAACTGAAGGAGTCGGCGGGACTGTGCTAACCCCCAGGGGCGTATTTTACATTAGTACTTGTTATATGTTTGTCTAAATTCAAAGACGAGATAATAAAAACAATAAGACAAAGCAATCTGTACAGCAGAAAACATTTTCCAAAGGTACGTATGGATCTGCTTCCTACCAGAATGTGGTTCATTTGAGACCACAAGAGATAACATGATCAGATTATCCGATGTTAAATAGCAGGTTAGCATTTTATTCTGCTGAATTCTTCTATTCTCTTAAAGGGACAATATAAACATGCAGCAAATAAAGCAGGCAAAAGGAATTCCAGGTGTCTAAAGATGAGATTGAGAAAAAGTGCAGAAAGATTAAGCAGGAAGGGTGCATGACAAATTTATTTCTGTAGAAGCTCACATAACTGGAGGAAAGATAGGTGCTGTCTACAGGAAAATTAAAGGGACCTTTAGAGAAATAGAAGTTAGTGTATGAATACCATGAGCTGAGATAGCAAGCCAGTGCTGATAGGTGCTGTCTATAGGAAAATTAGCAGGCACTTTAGTCCGGAACCACGCTGCTGCTACGGCCCACGTTCGAATCCTGCCTCGGTCATGGATGTGTGTGATGTCCTTAGGTTAGTCAGGTTTAAGTAGTTCTAATTCTAGGGGACTGATGACCTAAGCAGTTAAGTTCCATAGTGCTCAGAGCCGTTTGAACCATAGGTCACAGTTACGAAATATTGAATGAATTACTTGCAGACGAATAGGAAAATAAAGGTAGAGGCTGACGTTGGAGGAGAACAGTTTGGATTCTGGTGAAATGTAAATGTGTGCGAGGCAATACGGACCCTATGGCGTATACTGGGTTCATAAAAGATAGTTTGAAAAATGGCAAACCTATGTTTGTGGCATTTGCAGATTTAGAAAAAGCTTTTGTAAATGTGAACTAGATTACACTCTTTGAAATTTTAAGAGTAGCAGGGATAAATGTAGGTACCGAAAGGTTATTCACGACTTATACAGAAACTAGACTGCATGTATAAGACTCGAAGAAAATGAAAGGGAAGTAGTAGTTGAGAAGGCAGTGAGATAGAGGTGTAGCCCATCCCCTATGTCATTCGATCCGTGCATTCAGTTTGCTGTGAAGGAAACGAATGAGAAATTTTTAAAGGGAATTAAAGTTCAGGAAGAAGACAAAAGAACTTTGCGGTTTGCTAATGACATTGTATTCAATCACAGATGGTTAAATAATTGGGAGGGCAGTTGAACGGATTGGATACAGTCTTGAAAACAGATCATGGGATGAACATCAATAAAGTAAAACACCGTTAATGAGTTAAAGTAGAAGTAAATCAGGTGATACTAAGAGAATTATGTTATGAAATGAGACTCTAAAGGTAATATATGAGTTTTATTATTTGGACAACAAAATAACTGATAATGACCGAAGTACAGAAGAAACAAATTGGGACTGGTTATAGACTGAACAGTTTTTCTGAATACGTGGAATTCGTTAACATCTAATATATACCGAAGTGTTAGATCTAATATATACCTAAGTGTTAGGAAATCTTTTCTGCAAGTATTTGTCTAGAGTGTAGCCTTGTATGGATGTGAATCGTGGAGAAAAGGCAATTCAGAGAAGAAGAGAGAAGCTTTCTAAATATCAGACTATAGAAAAATGCTTAAGATTAGATGGGAAGATAGGATAACGAATAAATGGAAGTATAGAAAAAAGGAATTTAGACACGACTAAAAGAAGGGATTGGTTGGTAGGACACATCCTGAGGCATCAAGGAATTAAGTCTGGAGGGGGGGGGGGGGGTAAAAACGGGAAGGTGGAGACAAAGTCATGAATTGTGGAGTGGCGGTTGAGCTATTTAACGTATCCGTGAGATGCTACAGAATCTATCCACAGTGACCTACAGTAATCGATAACTCCCCATATATATATATATATATATATATATATATATATATATATATATATATATAATGACACACGAAGGATAGTGATTTATCTAATTAAATTACCAGGGCTGGCTCAGGCAGGAATGAAAAGATGGGTACTGCACCTCACACACATATAGTGACTACGGAAAGAAGCTAAGGGTCACAACAATAGTATGATTTATTGCTAAAGTACAGAAAAATTGTTAATCGACTGACTTAAGAACACAGTATTACAAGGACTAAGGACTGAAAACACATACGACAACCTTGGCACAGATGGATGTATACATAATAAAAATGATATAAAACTGCATTCGTGAATATGAACAATGATTGCGGAATAAGTTAAAGAAAAGCTCCGGAGAAGTGTGAACAAATAGCAGTGCTCTCACCTAAGAACATAGTGGCTGGCTGTGAAAATTAGACCAGCAAAACGCGAATTTGATGGAAGAGAAATGACTCCACACTCACCCTGGTTCAGTGAATGAAAAAACAGTCTATGCTTACCACTCTAATGAAGTACTACAGCAGAAGCTAGTTGTTTTAATGGCTGAGAATTCTAACTTAAGCCATAGCATTTGAGTTCTGCTCTAAGTCAGAGACTTCTCGCTTTGCATCTCTAAGACGAAGTGTATTGCAAAAAGCCCTGCGGAGAAATGTCTTCTACGATGTCGCAGGAGCAACTGTTCACTATTATCCCCTAAGAACAAACACATTCTTATTCTCCTATACAAGACTTAGCTCGTTATGCCAGACTGGAATCTCAGTGGCCAGTCGCAACAGACATTGCAAGTTCTGACCAATGATAATTAAATAATTCTCTATTATTACGGATTCTGCCGTGACTAACGAATGAAGTACATTTTTCCCTTGGAGCAGGGTAAAAGGCAGAAAATCTCCGCCACTATGTAACAGATTTCTAGTTACGACCAATCAAAAGGCGTTCACATTCACAGGTGCACGCAGGATCTCTCCCATGCTACCAAAATAATTACTATGAGCAAATAAGAAATATCATTCCAAAATAAAAATAAAAATTAGCTGGCCTCATGCTGGATTGTCTCATGCTAAACGTGTTGTGTTTTTTTGTGTCCTTCAGAATTTATCTTTGCTTTTTGCTTTGCACACAATGAAGGTTTATGATGGGGTGGGCTGCCTATTAGGCGCTCCTGCTGTGCTCGTATGGCAGAGTGCTATTCCCGGTATTCACGCGATTGACACTTTGGCTTACAGTACAAAACATTTTTACGGCCTGTGCAGGTCTATAGTGATTCTCTCCTTTTGCCAGCCAGCTAAAAGCCCCAGCTTGCAGCACATTACAAGACCGCTACACCATACCAAAAAGAAAGAGGTAGAGCTAATTATAACAGCAATCATCGGCATTTCTTATCATTCAGCACTAGTGATGTAGTTGGATCTGCGTGTTGGAATGTTAAACACGTTACAGGACAGTTCTGGAGAAACAAAATGGATGTAGATTATAGTAGTTTTGCAGAGATGAAGAGGCTTGCACAGTATTGACTAGTATGGAGAACAGCATCAGACCAGTCTTCAGACTGAAGACCACAACAGCAGATGAAAAACATTACACAATGAATTGCGTCATTGTTGTAAATATATGAAAAATTGTGTAAAATTTATAAAAAAGGAAAGTAATATATATATATATATATATATATATATATATATATATATATATATATATGTCTGCTACGCACAATGATTTTCATATATTGTATAATAAATAACATATTATATTTGTTCCTCATAAATTACTGATAGTGCATAACCGTTAAGGTTCTACAATACCGTAGCGAAGTTGCTGCAAAAAGTCCGTTCTTGAACATGAGCAAGCAGCGTAGCCGGCAGCGATACGTGCCAGGTGCACTATTGACACGTTACCCATGTGACGGCCCAATCAGTAGTAATCATTCCTTTATTGTGCTTTTCAGGACAGTTTATCAGAAGACGACAATACTACTATACAGCTCAAATATTTGAGCGCATTTTTGTAGGTTCGGGTGGAAAGTACTGACGCTGTGATTCCCCACATATAATAGATTTTGTTCAAGACCTAGAAGGCAAACTTTCAGATAATAACTTGTAACATAACAGCGCGGTGCTAATCTACTCTAACAGTCGTTTCAACAGCTGCTAGCAAATTTTGATAATATTGATGGCCTTCGTACTTCATTAAGCGCCTAATGCGTTAATATATTCAGTTAGTAGCAATGGCTGTTTGATTTTTGTTATGATGTTACTCTGCAGATTCTCTCTAATATTTTTCAGGCGTTGCATGCCAGATATATTGATTTTCGACGTACTTATTATATGGATTACTTTACTGGTAAGAACGTACATTTCCTAAGCAAATTTCAAGAGTAGCCGCAGAATATTCACAAACATATGCCAGAACTAAAAAATATACATCTGTTAGCATGGGTGATGCACCATCGCGTCAGAAAATATTACTCTCAATAACTATACGCAGCTGTAAAAATCCTTCAGTCATATAGAACGTTTAATTAGTGGATACTTCTTGAATTACACTAACGTGACAATGGGCTAGCAACATACACATATACGGATGGCCGTAGTATCGCGTATACAAGGCATAAAAGGGCAGTGCATAGACGAAGCTGTCATTTGTAATCAGATGATTCATGTGAAAATGTTTTCGGCGTGACTATGGCCACACGACGGGAATTATCAGACCCTGAACGCGGCATGGTACGCGGAGCTAGACGCATTGGGCATTCCATTCCACAAATCGTGAGAGAATTCAGTATTCCAAGATCCATAGTTTCAAGAGTGTGCCGAAAATACCAAATTTTGGCATTACCTCTCAACACGGTAAACACAGTGGGCAGCGGCTTTCACTTAACGCTGTAGAACAGCGGCGATTGCTAAGAGGTGTCAGTGCTAATAGCCAATACGTGAAATAACCACAGAAATCATTGCGGGGCGTACGAGGAACGTATCAGTTAGGAAAGTGCTCCGAAATTTGGTGTTAATGGGCTATCGCAGAAGATGGCAGGCGCGAGTTCGTTTGCTAACAGCACGACATAGTCTGCGTCGCCTCACCTGGCCTCCGGACCATATCGGTTGGATCCTTGACGATTGGAAAACCGTGGCTTGGTCAGATGAGTCTCGATTTCCGCTGGTGAGACGTTGGGTTCGTGTGTGGCGCAGACCCCACGAAGCCATGGACCCATGTTGTTAACAAAGCACTGTGCAAGCTGGTGGTGGCTCCATAATGGTTTGAGCTGGGTTTACATGGAATGTACTATTTCGTGTAGTCCTACTGAACCGATCATTGACTGGATATGGTTACATTCCGCTACTTCTAGACCATTTGAGGCCATTCATGGATTTTGTTCGCAAAAAAACCATGGAATTTTTATGGATGCCAGTGAGCAAAAACACTGGGCCACAATTGTTCGCTGCTCGCTTGAAGAACATTCTGGACACTCCGAGCGAATGATATGGATTCACAGATCGCCCGACATGATCCCACCGAACATTTATGGGATATAGTCGAGAGGTCCGTTCGTGCAGAAAACCCCACTCAGGCAACACTTTCACAATTATAGACGGCTGTAGAATTATTATGGCTCAGTATTTTTTTTAAAGAGGACGTCCAACGACTTGTGCAGTCCGTTCCACGTCGAGTTGCTGCACTGCACTGCACAAAAGGAGGCCCGACACGATATTAGGAGGTATCACATGACTTCTGTCACCACACTTTAGTTTGGGGTTTGATTCTTCTCTCAGCTCATTATTTCTACTATGCTTTGTTGAAACCACATTACAATACTTCGCAGAGCAGTAACCAACTCAAGCACATTGTAACTCCTTACCAAAATGAGCACGGGGACAACGCACGACTTATAGCTTTTTCTTTCCAATTCTGTTTTTACTCCATTAACCACTACACTGACGTCGTTACGTGACATATTCAGAAGATCCGTGTAAGTGACGAAATAATTATTGACAGTGGTAACTGATAGTTTGTTTCTTTACCAACATCGAAGGTGGATATTTTCTCTTTAAAATCGACTTTACGATGTTTGAAAGACTACAGAATTGATACTGAGACACCGATTTTTAAGATACCCACACCGAAATTGTGTAAATATCGATATTAATCGTACGTCGTTAGTTCGCTCTAGAATACTTATTATTACTAGTTCTGACTGATTGGTTTAAAAACAGGTGCCTCCTACTGTTATCACCAAATGCACAGTGCGTTGTGGTAACCCAACTGCGACGTCCTGTAACAGTACACAGAGTGTGTAAAACTTTCTCGTTAATACAGATACCGATGCGAAGTCGCACTGAGCGGTACCACGTTGTCTTGAGACAGATAGTAATTTTCTTTCAGCAACCTCATGCACAGATCGTCTACCGACTGGGTCCATGCCTGACCGTAGTAACGCCATTGCCGCGCAGGATACCCGCGCGGTCTGACGCATCTTGTCACGGTCCGCAGCGGCTCCCCCTGTCGGAGGTTCGAGCCCTCCCTCGGGCATGGGTGTGTGCTTCGTCCTCAGCGTAAGTTAGATTAAATAGTGTGTAAGCTTAGGGACCGATGACCTCAGCAGTGTGGTCCCATAAGACCTTGCCACAAATTTACAATTTTTCCAACGCCATTATTCTATCGTATCCCAAGTAAGTTCACTGCATAATTACGTTCATTATTTCCCGTCATAATGACGGTGTGCTTGACACGACAATCCATTGCACTAAGTGGGCCTGCAGTGAGGATTAACTAAAGTATTAATGACTGGTAACAGGTTACAGTGTTCGAGTTCCAGCGAGTATTAGGTTCCCGAACCTATAAATTATTTAGTAGCTTCCACATAGGTTATGAGGTACACTGAAATTAGGAAAATAGTTCACATTAATATAGTACAGGGGCGATCAAGAATCTGGCTCGCGAGCAGTGCCTGGGCATGAATGCCATTGCGCTCAGCCTCGCTGCACATTTCTTCCACTGAGACATCACGTTGTGTGAGCGAGTGGAAGGGAAAGAGGGGAATCTACGAGCGCGTCGCGTTTATATGGCACTGCGTACGACTCGGTTTTTTATTTCCCTTTACGCAACAACAAAACGAACTCTCAGTGTTATTTAATAATTTTTGGTGTGATGGAGACGTAATGTAATTTTTATCTGGTACAAACTGTCTGCATACTGACAGATGCAGACCATTTCACATATTTTCGCACTAACTTTGCTACGTCATTGTGACTTATTTCGTTTCATACCCATTAAGGGCTTTTGAACAGATATGTCGATCGAAATATTGCAGCTCTTATGCAGCCTCATTATGGAGACGTGGAAACTCTAAATGAGGGAGGCAATGTAGACATCCTGGACAATTTTGAAGTAAAACGATTTGTCATTAAAACAGGAATAACCTTGCATGTCAAACAGTTTCATGTGCACATGCACAGGGCTGCTTACAACTGAAACAGCAAACGTTTCTAAAACAGATCGAGACCGGATGTAAGATTGGCAGTGTCCTCAAAACGTTTAGGGAAGTATGCTTGTACTTCTTTCAAAGCCACAATATTTTTTTCAAATATCGCGTTTTCTTCGACGCCCATGAGCTTAGGGAAATTGACGAAGTTTTTTTTTGTCAGAATTTACCCCTTCCATTATGCGATTTTCATTTTATATGCATCCACATCAAATCAGAAATTTGTTGTTTCTGAGTTTGCTGTGTCTTACCATGGGCAGTGTACTATCCAGACAACTTAAACTGGTTCAGTTGGCTCTGAGCACTATGGGGCTCAACATCTGAGGTCATCAGTCCCCTAGAACTTAGAACTACTTAAAGCTAACTAACCTAAGGACATCACGCACATCCATGCCCGAGGCAGGATTCGAACCTGCAACCGTAGCGGGCGCGCGGTTCCAGACTGAAGCGCCTAGAACCGCCCGGCCACCGCGCCGGCAGTCGGACAACATATTACTTCCATCAACATACGTCTCGCGTAATGAACAAGATGAGAATATTCGAGAAATTGGGGCCAATACAGAGGCTTACTGACAATCATTTTACCTACGCGCTATTCGCGAATGGAAAAGGGATGGAGTGCTCAGTTAGTGGCACGAAAAGTACCCTCTGCAATCCATTCCAAACGTTCTAATTTTCGTTCCTGCACTCCTTTTTCCTTCATAAATTGAACAACAGGGAGTTTTAAATTGAAAAATTGTTTCAGGCATACCCCTTCACTTAACCAACGTGAAAGTGCCTTAGTAAGTGTGGGATTCAGAAATTTTGCTGTTCATACCACCAGTTTCTTCACGTGCTGCTTCTTGAAAATTTATCTCAAAATGCTTCTTGATGTACAGAACAACGACTCTCATCTGTCGATAGTTGTAGTTTTTGCCGGCCGGTGTGGCCGAGCGGTTTTAGGCGCTTCAGTCTGGAACCAGGCGACCGGTACGGTCGCAGGTTCGAATCCTGCCTCGGGAATGGATGTGTGTGATGTCCTTAGGTTCGTTAGGCTTAAGTAGTTCTAAATATAGGGGACTGATGACCTCAGATGTTAAGTCCCATAGTGCTCAGAGCCATTTGAACCATTTGTAGTTTTTTGCTCTTTCATTGTGAACTAAGTCTTTAAATTCTTTCTGCATAGTATTGTAATATCGTTTCGTAGCAAATTTTTAGTACCCGTCGCTTATGCGGCTGCATAATATATATTGAGAATTCACATTCCTCTCTTCCGTTATTTCTAGTCAGTTTTAAGGGCTTGTGATGACAGATCACTAGACTGCCTGTTTTTGTGCAAGCAGCCACTGGACCTGTGAACGTTCTTCTACAACAAACAAAAAGCAAAGCTGACATCACGATTCTGTCGAACTGAAGAGAGCGATTCCGACCTAAAAATTCCATACCGCAGTACTAAATGAAATGTCGCGCTCTACCGAGTACTTACGGAAAGGAACGAGCAAAATCGAGACATGCACAGTTTTGAGCCGCACACAGCACACGCACTTGGCGCACGTGCAGCTTGGCATGCGGTGGCCAGTCCTGCTGTAGTACTTTGCATGTAGATTTTCTGCTCATTGCCTTCAGCTCAGATGTTTTCTCAGTTCATTCACAGTCGTTTTGAAACACGCCATGTCTGACCTCAAATACTGGAATGTACAATTTTGTTGTTTTCGTCTCTTACAGGAAAATATTTCCACAAATAACTAGCATTCTTTTATTCATTGTTAACGACATCACGCAACTACACACCAAAGTTTACTGCAAAGTTTCTGTATATCATTTTGCTATAATAAATCTCATTTGCATATTTTGCTAGTCCAGGCCTGCACACAAGAACGAACACCACACTTTGAGCTTTAAACGTGTCACGCTTTCCACATTGGAACTTTGGTATTTCTTGGGTAGTGGAATGACTCTGCGCTCTGTTGCCTGCGCCTTTTAACTGTTACAAACAAGTAAAGGTCCGTATTATGACCCTAAGGCCAATCTGGACAGACCGACCACCGTGTCATCCTCATCCAATGGCGTCACTGAATGCGGTATGGAGGGGCGTGGCCTCAGCACGTGACTCTCCCGACCATTGTCTGCTTTCTTGGCCTTGCAGCCGCTATTTCTCACGCAAGTAGCTCTTCACGAAGCTGAGCGCACCACGTTCCAGCCTTCCCACCAAGGAAGAACCCCTGGCAGTACCGAGAATCGAAACCGGTTGCTCTATATTGCAGTCAGACATGCTGATCACTGAGATGTGGAAGCGCGACTGTTAACTGCTGCAGAAGCAGTGAAATACGTTCCACCGTCGAGTCACATCCTGTCCGGGTAGAGCTATTAATGAGCAATGACTTCAGTATGAAATGGTTGCGATGAAACGTTCCGGAGGAACGAATACGTTGCAGGTATGGCGAATCACTCCCTAATAGACGGAAGTTGTCGTTTGTGGACGTTTTACTCATCCAAGCACATGAAATGTGATGTCCTTATGTGCTGCAAGTTGCAAGGATAGCCAGTTTGACCGAAGAAGGATAGATTGTCCTCCCTATTTCTTCAGATGCCGAAGTCTCTGCGTTGTTCGTCCATAGTGTGTGGCACGCTACAGACAGACAGGTCAGTACACAGGGCGAATTAGACAAGGTCGGCGACGCATTACAACCCCTCCTTGAAGTCCGATGTGTGGCAATCTGTGCATTGCGGTGCCGTACTGCTGCCGCCATAGCACTGCAAGATTATCTGAGAAGGGCCACTGGAGCCACTGTGTCCGATCAGACTCGAAGGAATTGGTTACGAGAAAGAACCTTAGGACCCGAACGTCCCCTTCGAGTGCCCCGCTTGACACGACTACTTCTTGAAGCTCACCTTGAGTTCTCCCGTTCTCATGTCAATTGGTAACTTTATCAGTGGCGAAATGTGTTATTCTTAGACGAGTCCCGATTTCCTCTGACTCATAGTGATGGCAGTGTTCGTGTGTGGAGACGACATTTTGAGTGGTACCTGCCAAATGTTATCCAGGAATTCGACAGATATGGGCAACGTTCTGTGATGGTGTGGGAATCCAACTTTGTTGATAGTCATACGAATCTTATCGTTGCCTATGATCGCCTTACCGCCAGGCAATAGGTCGAACAAATTCTGTTGGACCACGAGGCGGTTGCTGCATACGGTGTTGGGGTCCTGAATTCCGTCCCTTGCGCGATAATGCCAGCGCCCGTGAGCTGGATGTCACCAGGGATGTTTTGCGAAGCCTGGACATTGGAGTAGTGGAATAGCCAGCGAAGGGTCCCAACCTAAGTGCCATCGAGCATGTATGGGATATGTCTGACCGTCGTTTTCGTGGTCGTCCTGTTCCGAGAACTCTCAGCGACTCTCTTTCAAGAATGAGAACGAATAACACAGGGTGACCTTCGTAGGATTATTCGGAGCGTGGCACATAGGTCTGTGGCGGTACTAAACGCTCACGAAGGGCATACCCTTTATTAAAACTCTCAAATTACAATGAAAAGCATCCATAATGACCGAATAAATTACTGTTCCCACTTTGTTTGAGGTAAAGATATACATCTACATCTAAATGGTGGTCTCTGCAATTCGCATTTAAGTGCCTGGCAGAGGGTTCATCTAACCATTTTCATACTACTTCTCTACCATTCAACACTCGAATGGCGCGTGGGAAAAAGGAACACCTAAATCTTTCCGTTCGAGCTCTGATTTCTCTTATTTTATTATGATGATCATTTCTCCCTACGTAGATGGGTGTCAACAAAATATTTTTGCATTCGGAAGAGAAAGTTAGCGATTGAAATATCGTAAATAGATCTCGCCGCAAAAAAAACCGTCTTTGTTACAGTGACTGCCACCCCAACTCGCGTATCATATCATTGAAACTCTCACCCCTATTGCGCGATATCACGAAACGGGCTGCCCCTCTTTGCACCCTTTCGATGTCTTCTGTCACTCCTACCTGGTAAGGGTCTCACACCGCGCAGCAATATTCCAGCAGAGGACGGACATGTGTAATGTAGGCTGTCTCTTTAGTGGGTTTGTCGCATCTTCTAAGTGTTCTGCCAACAAAGCGCAGTCTTTGTTTCGCCTTCCCCACAATATTATCTATGTGGTCTTTTCAATTCTGCTCGTAATTGTAATTCCTAGGTATTTAGTCGAATTGTCAGCCCTTAGATTTGTGCGATTTATCGTATACCCAAAATTTATCGGATTTCTCTTAGTACCCATGTGAATGACCTCACACTTTTCTTTGTTTAGTACCAATTGCCACTTTTCATATCACACAGAAATTCTCTCTAGATCATTTTGTAATTGGAATTGATCGTCTCATGATTTTGTTAGACGGTAAATTACAGCATCATCCGCAAACAATCTAAGGGGGCTGCTCAGATTTATGTAAATCAGGAACTGCAGAGGACCTATGACACTACCTTGCAGAACGCCAGATATCACTTCTGTTCTACTCGATGATTTACCGTCTATCACTACGAACTGTGACCTCTCTGAGAGGAAATCACGAATCTAGTCAAACAACTGAGGCGAAGCTCCTTATGCACGCAATTTGATTAATAGTCGCTTGTGAGGAACGGTATCAAAAGCCTTCTGGAAATCTAAGAATATGGAATCGATCTGATATCCCTTGTCGACAGCACTCATAACTTCATGGGAATAAAGAGGTAGCTGTGTCGACCAAGAACGATATTTTGGTTTGGTTACGTTGTTAGCATATCCAGTCCACAGTTATTCCACAGTTGTGTATATCAGATGCCGAAAGTCATGTTCCCCTAATTCTTTAGAGCAGTGTATTAGCTGATGTTAATCTAAACAAGTTCATTTTCACGTCTCCCGGCTGTCGCAAGGCTCTTTTATATTGTCGACATACAAAATCATTGTCATCTTTATCTCGTGGTATAGTTTTAACGCTATATATCGCTAGTGATTCACATTGTTCCTCTGGTACATTAGTAGGTAATGGCTTGAGGGAGCACCAATTACTGACCATCAGTGCATTTTTGTTCAGAGAGCGAACTAAGCAGTTCCGCTCCTCGTGAATGCTTGTCAATGTAGTGTTAGCATTCATTGTTTAGATTCATTTAGACAATATGCACAAGCCACACACTGAGGTGATAAAAGTCGTGGGATACCTCGTAATATCGCGTCTGACTTTTTATTGGCAGACGTATTGCAGCAGGAAGTCCCCTGCAGAAATATTGACCCATGTTGCCTCTACAGTTGTCCATAATTGCGAAAGTGTTGCCGGTGCAGGATATTGTGCACGAAATGACCTGTCGATTATGTCCCATAAACGGTCGATGGGATTCACGTCGGGCGCTCGAATTTTGCAGAACATTCTTCAACACAATCGTGAGCAAATTGTGGCTCGGTGACACGGCGCGATTTCTATCCATAAAAATTCCATCGTTGTTCGGGAACGTGAAGTCCATGAATTGCTGTAAATGGTCTCCAAATAACCGAACATATCCATTTCCGGTCAATCCCGCGCGGCTGTTCACGGTCGTTTAGTGACGACCGCTGGCCCCTTTTGTTAGCTATGGTGAGATGTAATGCCTAAAATTTGGTATTCTCGGCACACTCTTGAAAATGTGGACCTCAGAACATTGAATTCTCTCACGATTTCCGAAATGGAATGTCCAAGTCTTAATTTCCATCGTGCGGCCATAATCACGTCGGAAACCTTTTCACATGAATGACCTGAGTACAAATGATAGCTGCACCAATGCACAGCATTTTTTTTTACCTTGTGTGCGAAATACTAAGGCCATCTGTATATGTGCATATCACTATCCCATGACTTTTGTCACCTCAATGTAACAGCAACTGTAAACACTAAATCTACACTTCTAGGCGCTACAGTCGGGAACCGCGCGACCGCTTCGGTCGCAGGTTCGAATCCTGCCTCGGTCATGGATGTGTGTGATGTCCTTAGGTTAGTTAGGTTTAAGTAGTTCTAAGTTCTAGGGGACTAATGACCTCAGATGTTAAGTCCCATAGTGCTCAGAGCCATTTGAACCTACACTTCTGTTTGTGGTAGACCTACCAATGAGTTTTAGAATTTTCCTGTGCTGAAACAAAATTTTAGCTCCGTTAAACAGTACGCTGTAGAAGAGGGGACACCAAAATACGGCCCGCGGGCCAGTTGTGACTTGCAAAGGGATTTAATCCGACTCGCGCTTGAGTGAGGGATTTTTTTTTAAAAAGTAGTGTGCAATTCTTTCTGCTTGTTTAAGTCGCTCGTGAGTAACATATGCCAGCAAGATCGGTCTGTCGGCAGCTATCAGCGACTCTACCTATGTTTATGTTTGTTGTGTCGTTTTTCCAAGTAGTCTTTCTTTCGAATAAGTGTGCAAAATATTCGTCGAAAGTAAAAAGAGAGAATTAGATACCGAGTGTCGTATCTGCAACAATGCATAGACCATAAAATATTTCGTTGTAGGAAAAAAACAGCAATTGAAAGTATGTTATGTGTAACGAAGTTATTGCTGTTCTTAAGGAATACAATATTTGTCACCACTACGAAAAAAAGACATGCTGCACACTTTGATAAACTGAATGACAAGGTACGTGAACATAATTTAGAAACACTGAAACGTAGACTGTTTTCAACAAACCATTTTAAGCAATGGCGTTTAGGAAGGTGTTGCCATTATAAAAGTAAGTTTACGAATTGCCGATGAAACCGCCAGACACGGCAAATCATTCGCTAGCGGTGATTACATAAAGAGGTGCATTTTAATTACAGTTGAAGAACTCTTACCTTAGAAAACTGAACAACGAAATGGAGTCACTCTTCTAGCAAAGATGGTAGAACATCAAACTGAAGGTATTGCTTTTAATTTACCATGTCAGTTACAGGAAAAGGCATCTAAGTTTGTTTGGTACTCATTAGCCCTCAACGTATCTTCAAATATAACTGATAGGTCCTATTACGCATGTCCTACGGTTGTTTAAAGGTATTGGCGCCGACTTCAAGGTTGGCCAAGAACTTGACAATCTGATTTCCTTGTATGGAACAACAACAGCTGTGGATATCTGTCATGGGGCACAATTAAGTTTATCTGAAAAGTACCGGGTGATCAAAAAGTCAGTATAAATTTGAAAACTGAATAAATCACGGAATAATGTAGATAGAGAGGTACAAATTGACACACATGCTTGGAATGACATGTGGTTTTATTAGAACCAAATAAATACAAAAGTTCAAAAAATGCCCGACAGATGGTGCTTCATCTGATCAGAATAGCAATAATTAGCATAACAAAGTAAGACAAAGCAAAGATGATGTTCTTTAGAGGAAATGCTCAATATGCCCACCATCATTCCTCAACAACAGCTGTAGTAGAGGAATAATGATGTGAACAGCACTGTAAAGCATGTCCGGAGTTATGGTGTGGCATTGGCGTCGGATGTTGTCTTTCAGCATCCCTAGAGATGTCGGTCGATCACGATACACTTGCGACTTCAGGTAACCCCAAAGCCAATAATCGCACGGACTGAGGTCTGGGGACCTGGGAGGCCAAGCATGACGAAAGTGGCCGCTGAGCACATGAGCATCGCCAAACGAAACTCGCAAGAGATCTTTCACGCGTCTAGCAATACTTTTTCTTGTTCTAATGTCATTTCAAGCATGTGTGTCAATTTTTACCTCTCTATCTGCATTATTCCGTGGTTTATTAAGTTTTCAAATTTATACTGACTTTTTGATCACCCGGTACAACCTTCCTCTTCCTCGGATGAAATATATTACAATAGATGAGGAAAGAAATATGTGACGCAAAAATGTAGATTTCATTGGAAGGCTAAAATGAGAATGTGAAGCCAGTGGTGTTACCAGAGCCTTGACATTGTATTGGGTTCTTCATCAGCAAGCTGTTTGAGGAAAGTCAGTGGATATTTGAATATGTCCTGTGTGATGAAGCCTGTAATGTCTGTTGTCAATTTCGTTCCATGTTATGGAATAAAACACCATCAATTCAAGTCTTTCCAAGATTAGGCAGAATCTTTGTCGGGTGACCTCCCTTGTTACACGGCAGTAATGTGGTTAACCTGAGATGAAATTCTGTGAAAGTCATTTTCTTCGAGAACAGAGAAACATTTCAGAATGAGAAAAAATAATCTTTTGGAAGTCCTATGACTATAGAAGGATAGCTATGGAAACTACGAGAGCGCGTTGAAAAGTTATGCCTCTGAAATTTTTATGTTTAAAACTCTTAAGACTTTTTAAATAAAACAAACCTTCTTATCGTTCTGTATCCTTATTCCTTATGTCTACTTTTCAGCACACCCTCTTAGCTTTTTTGACTGACGTGCTTTCCATTTAAATGAACTGAATAGCAAACTGCAAGGGGAAGCCAATAGTGTCTGTAACCTTTACACAAATGTAAAAGTATTGAAACAGTAACATACTTTTCGAACACAAAGTCAGATAGAAAATTTTCTCAAACTTCACCAGTTGCCAGTCGTTGAAGGATGGACATGATCAAGTTTTGCACTCTTGTTTGGATTGAACTTTCTTGGTGATCTGAAGAAAGTTATTTTCCAGGTTCTCAGACTTAGGTGCTCATTCGAAGGAGATCCAAATTTTCCAGAACCGCTTTTCTTGTGAAGTAGATGATGTACAAGCAGCGCTGGAAATGGAAATCATTGATTTGCAGATTATGGCAGCAAGAACGACGAGTTTAAAGAGGAAAGCCTTGCTGAATTTTACAAGTTTTTCCCGGGAGAAAATCACTCCAGGATCAAAAAAAGGCTTTGCACGAAGTTTGTTATCTGAAAGTGGCACTATCTACAGGTGTGAAGAAACATTTTCTTTGCTGAAATTTACAAAATCTAACTACAGAAGTAATCTGAGAGAATAACATTTGCAAGGTATTTTTCTCAAACAACATAGCCTCAATTTGAGAATATTTCGGATTCAAGAGACAAATTTCATACCTCCTGCTAAAAGTACAAAAGAGTGCCGTTGGCTTTTACTGCGTATTGTATTTATGTAAAATAACAGTAAATTTAGTTATAAGTTTTTTCTTTGTGTTCTGAGGAAATGTGTTATTTAGCCCCCACTATGATTCAAAACTTGATATGTGGCCCTTATAGTCTGGTAATTTGTAGATCCCTGTCATAGAGCATTGGACTACAAACATGAACAGAAAATGGCTTGGCATTACAGCACCTCTCGTTGTAATTCGTGGTAAGCGGTAGCTCGTCACTGTTTATTATGCTTCAATGGTTGTAGTTGATTAGAAAGAAATGTATCAGAAAAGAGTCAGCAGGTTTTATTAATCAATGTGGAATGCAACAGTTTAATTCTGAATCCAGAGTCAATCTGTCTCACTTAATAAAATTGTGTGTAATGATCACTGATAAACAATTATTACATATTTTAATTAATTTGTCTAATCTGAACTGAGACTTGCTTGAGCTATTTCCAGCCAGGGATGTGAATTAAATAGAAAACAGCTGTTTCCATCAACGACGGCCCTGCAGACGTAGCGGAACTTTTTCCTGGTACGAGTGCATTACCGGGGCACACACATGCATACACGTACCGACGGTGGGGCAACGTGGGGCGTTTCCTCCCCGCTCCCACCCCCCCTCCTCCAACCAAACTAGAAGCTAAAAATTAGTGTACAATACGTAAAAAAGTATTTATTTAGCAAAATTCGTGACAAGCAATTTATGTGTTAACGTAAATATTCAAAATTGCCTCATGAAATAATGCATTGTCGATGCTGCACTGTCGAGATAACCCCCTCCGCACGTAGCCGGCTCTGCTCCAGGCGCGATTCAAGTTGTCAACATTTAAAGTGCACGAGCGATTGACACTGCTTCGCAACTTTTAGTTGTTTTGCGTGTTCTCAATGTTCCTGCTTGTGGGTGAATGGAGATATACCTATTAGTTCACAGTACTCTAACTTAAATTGCAATAAGCTGGCTACCTGAAATTGATATCGGAAACATTTTTAGCACAGCAAAAGGTACGTAAATCCTTTTATTAATGTAATTCGCATAATGTTTTCATTAGTTATACAAGATAACTTAATTTTAGTCTTTCTATTTTGTTTCGTTTGGATTGTTTACAAGAAATTAGATGGATGGGTATTACACCTATTTATGAAGATTTGTAAGGAGGCCTGGTTAAAATGAACGACTCTGAATTAAACATCTATTTACTTTCTGTCAGCAACAAAATTTTTTGTAACCAAAGTATATCTAATCGTGATAATATTATAAATTCGAGATTGTATGAAGATGGCTGAACACTGAACGGTTTTTGATGAAACTTTGCAGTAATATAGCTTATACATCAGAATAACACAAAGGCTTTTTATTGCGAGAAGATGTCTCATACCCACCGAAAAATAGAATAATGCAGGACACGTTGCGGGGCGTAAAGCTAGTAACATCAACATGCAATCATGATCAAATGTTTGTTCTCTAATCCAGCTTTACTTCACATCTTTTACTTTTGAGATTATTTTCTTAAGTAGTTGTTCACGAATACTTTGCTTTACTTCGAATACTGTGTTTGCAACCCATACTTGCCTTATTTTTATTACCTTCTAAATACATTATTTGATTACTTAACATTTCCTTGGCTGACGCACTTCCAGAAACTAAAGAGCGCGTTTTGCATTAATTGTGTGTTGTTTCCACCAACATTAACAAATATCCGAGATTCGTTTATAGCTTTCACTCGCTATAAAGAATTTGAAAAACCTCAGGCAGCATCTCAGAGTCACAAATCATCAGCTACAGCTGCGAAATGTTTTGTTGAAAATATGCCAGTCGATGTACGGTTGATATCTGCTCAACAGAAAGAAGTAGCAGCTATGAAGAAAGTCGCAGGGTCAACAATTTCGACTGTGACGTTCCCTGGTACAGATTACCTACCTCTAAGTTGCAAAGAACAATATGAAGGTGTTCTTAAAGACCTTATAAAGCTTAAAATTGGATCTGGCGACCAAATTATGGAAGAACACACAGAAAACTGCAAAAATGCCACATGAACTTCACCAAAAATTCAGAATCAAATAATTATTTTGTGCGGAGATGTCATTAGAGATGATATCATTGCTGACCTAAAGAACGCTCTTGCCAAGACTATCTTGGCAGACGAGGGTTGTGACATCAGGAAAAGAGCAACTTTCCATTGGAGTTAGGTTTTGTTGATGAGGAAAAGATGGCGGCTCGTAAAGAGTTTCTTGGTTTTGCGGAACTGACTGCCATGGATGCGAAATCTATAGCCTCTGCCATCGACGATTTTATAGTTAACACAAGTCTGGTTACCTAAAATTGCGTGGGACAATGGCATGAAGGATTTAGACTATGTCAGGAAAGGATGGTCGTGTTCAGAAAATTATACGAGAGAAATATAAAAGGAACGCTGTTTTTTTCACTACGCCAACCATATACTAAACTTAGTTATGCATGACTTGAACCAAATACGGTTAATACGAAAGACGGTTAACACATAAAAGAAATAATAAATTTCTTTGGATATTCAGCCCTTCGACGAAAATGCGTACCAAATATCCAATGCTCTTTGAAACCAAATGGTCCCAGAAATATAAAAGTACCAGTATTTTTAGGGGAGAAACAAATTCTGAATTTATTGTTAGTGTTTGCCTTATAGCAAAATATTCTGCGCTGCTGCAACCAACAGTGAATGTTCTGCCGTCCAAAAGTATTGAGATGCTATAGTATGCAAACCATATCAGAAGAATAACTGACACTTCGTGGAAATATCGTGAAAGTGGCAGTGTTGAAAGCGAGAGTTTAATAGCCGAAGCAGAGCGATCGCCAGCGATCTCTAGATTAATTTTAGAATGCCACGGATCAGAAATCGGCAGACACATCGCGCAAATCCTCCGGCACATATGCTAGCGAGTTTTGGAAGAGGTCTTTAATGACTCCTTGCCTTCATTCTTTAATTATGTCTCTATCTTGAGCAACATTTCTCCGAGCATAATTTACCTGCCTGCTCATTGCTTACATTGCACCCTCAGCCTCATGTAATGCTTCAAAGGCCGTATCAAGTCTTTTGGAGAAAACGGTTTTCTTCGTGAGAATAAACTGTGGTACAATAATAGGGAACAAAAAATATGGCACAGAGCGAACTGAACGACATGGAGCTTTTGTTGCGCTAGTTAAAGGAACACAGCTGTTTTAGCCCGCTACATAACAGGCGCATCACACTTCACTTGCGCAGCCCTGCACACGTACCACCGAAAGCTCGTTCAGTACATTACGAAGAGTCAAGACTTGGTTAAGTTCGACAGTAACGGAAAACCGTCTTTTAGGCCTCTGTATTACGAGTGTACATAAAAAGAGGGCTCCAGAAGCACAAAATAAAACTGAAACTGAAATCGTAACCAGATTTTGCCAAAATCCTCGCAGGTTATTATTGAAGTAAAATTAGATAATAACTTAAATGGATGAATGTTTTTTAATTGCTACTACTTATCGAATTTTCTTACTTTTGTCCGAACCCTATGCAAATACTAGGTACACCCGTGCACACATGGACGTTTGAACTCAGCGACCCATTTCTTGGCAACTTACGACGGCCAGTGCTGGTGGAACTTTGGCCAGTCAGGTAAGTTAGGCAGCGTTAATTACATACACTAGATTTCCTCTTAGCTTCTAGGAAGCACTCCGGGAGAGGAAGAATCCAACTGTGGTGCAATTTGGAAAACACCTCAAGGTTATGAGCAAATCACATCTTCACCCTTTGTATTTTCGGTAATGGGAGTAGGCTATTTCTGCGACAAAGCGCCCATTGTTTTTCATAAGTAAACAAACCGCCATTTGCGCCAGTCTAATTTAATGACCCATATGCAAACAAACTGTTTACTTGGGCATATGTATTGTATATTTATGACGTAATTAATGGGGAATAACTGTCATGATAATTACCATGATTTATATGCAAGATGCTTCTAGCTTAAAGTGATAACTGCCATTTTCGATTATGGCAATTTTGTGACGCAAAAAATGATGTATTTCCGCCACCACCTCTGATATTGGTTATTCCACCACCACCACCACCACCACTGCTCCACTGGTCCTTTGAGTCACCAGACTTTTATTCTTAACATGGGGCTCACTCAGACAGCCGTATCAGGATATTCAGGTCATACTGCAAATTTCCAGCACAATGGTATTGGCCTAGTTTTCACCAATGTTCTGCACCCAACGCTATTTTCTGCCATACAGGACGCTGTTTACGGTTTCATGGTTAATTTTTACAAATTTTTTATAGAGACATATTTTTCATCGTTATTTTACTTATTTCACTTGGCTTTTTAAGGAGATACGCATAAATATGGGCTCCACTGCTATTTTCTCCCACTTTTTAAGAGGATACACCTAAAAATAGGTTTGTGACTAATTTGACTGATTTTTAAGACAACACAGAAAATACGGATTTCGCTGCTATTTTTTCGGTTTTCAGCATATTACACGTAAAGTACACAGCTTTAAATGTTTAATAACTAACACCTCCTACATATGACACTGTTTGAAATTTTTAGGGAATTGTTGTCGGATTTCTCCAAGTATTCCGCAGATACCTGTAATTTTATCCATTTTTTGAGACGAAACTCGTAAATATGGGTTTTTCGTTAAAATGCTGTCGTTACATAGCCTTCGACTGGAACCATGCCACTGCAGTCCGTGTCGAAAGCTGCTTGTCCCCGCACTTAGATAAACAAAACTTTACGATTACGATTACAGAGCTCGAGTTGTCTTGCCCGGTTGCTGTACTCTCTGCAAATACCTACTTCTGTTTTTTATGAACACATTCTTAAAATATCGATCAGTCAATCACCACATTGCAACAAACTAACGAATATTCAGCGTTAAATAATTTTTATTTAATAACAAAATACGCACCAAGCATACGTTTCATTTCAAACCAAGTTACCACGTGCACTTTTAGTGTTTGACGTAGCTATCAGCTGTTCTAATATTGCACTTTTGGCCACTAAAATGGCTACACCACGAAGATGATGTGCTACAGACTCGAAATTTAACCAACAGGAAGGAGATGCTGTGATATGCAAATGATTAGCTTTTCAGAGCATTCACACAAGATTGGCGCCCGTGGCGACAAGTACAACGTGCTAACATGAGGAAAGTTTCCAACCGATTTCTCATACACAAACAGCAGTTGACCAGTGCTGCCTGGTGAAATATTGCTGTGATGCCTTGTGTAAGGAGGAGAAATGCGTAGCATCACGTTTCCGACTTTGATAAAGGTCGAATTATAGCCTATCGCGATTGCGGTTTATCGTATCGCGATATTGCTGCTCGCGTTGGTCGAGATCGAGTGACTGTTAGCAGAATGTGGAATCGGTGGGTTCAGGAGGGTAATACGAAACGCAGTGCTGGAGCCCAACGGCGTCGTATCATTAGCAGTTGAGATGACAGGCATCTTATCCGCATGGCTGTAACGGATCGTGCAGCCACGTCTCGATCCCTGAGTCAACAGATGGGAACGTTTGCAAGACAACAACCATCTGCACGCACAGTTCGACGACGTTTGCAGCAGCATGGACTATCAGCTCGGAGACCGTGGCTGCGGTTACCCTCGACGCTGCATCACAGACAGGAGCGCCTGTGATGGTGTACTCAATGTCGAACCTGGGTGCACGAATGGCAAAAGGTCATTTTTTCGGATGAATCCAGGTTATGTTTACAGCATCATGGTGGTCGCATCCGTGTTTGGCGATATCGCGGTGAACGCACATTGGAAGCGTGTATTCGTCGTCGCCATATTGGCGTATCTCCCGGCGTGATGGTATGGGGTGCCATTGGTTACACGTCTCGGTCACCTCTTGTTCGCATTGACGGCACTTTGAACAGTGGACGTTACATTTCAGATGTGTTACGACCCGTGGCTCTACCCTTCATTCGATCCCTGGGAAACCCAACATTTCCGCAGGATAATGCACGACCGCATGTTGCAGATCCTGTACGGGCCTTTCTGGATACAGAAAATGTTCGACTGCCGCCCTGGCCAGCACATTCTCCAGACCTCTCACCAGTTGAAAACCTCTGACAATAGTGGCCGAGCAACTGGCTCGTCACAATACGTGTTGATGAACTGTGGTATCGTGTTAAATCTGCATGGGCAGCTGTACCTGTACACGCCATCCAAGCTCTGTTTGAATCAATGCCCAGGGGTATCAAGGACGTTATTACGGCCAGTGGTGGTTGTTCTGGGTACTGATTTCTCAGGATCTATGCACCCAAATTGCGTAAAAATGTAATCACATGTCAGTTCTGGTATAATATATTTGTCCAATGAATACCCGTTTATCATTTGCATTTCTTCTTGGTGTAGCACTTTTAATGGCCAGTAGAGTATTTGATTATACTGGACTTGTAAAAAATTAACGGTTGGTACGTTTATGCAGAGTGAGGTATATACTTCATTATTATGTATCACACATGTGCCGCTACCAACAGGGTAAGAATAGGAAAATTATGTGTTGTACTAAAAACGAATAACTTTCTGTACTTCGATCAGTGTTTCCTATCACACTGCATCGCGCGCTCCAAAGTGCTTGTCTTGATATCACAAAGGCCGTGGAAATAGGGATACTCTCACTTCTTTGTTTAAAACTGGGAAAAAAGTGCGGCTGGGCCTCTCCCGTTCCGGTCCGTCCGCACGATGCCGTTACATAGCCGTCGACTAGAGCCGCACCACTGCAGTGCGTGTCAAAGGCGGATTGCCCCCGAACATGGATAAACAAAACATTACAATTGAGATTACAGAGCTCTGTTTGCTTACACTGTGGCTGCGCTCTCCAAACCACCCCTACCCCACCCCACTCACACGCTCAGCACGCAGGGTCAAATTAGCGAAAGCGACAGAGTGGCGCCCCAGTCCAGCGCAGCAACCAGCCTCTATGAGCGGCGTGCGGCCATATATATTTCGATAAAAAACACACACAAAAACAAAAAAGAAAAAACGGTAACGGTGGCAACTCTATGTACTCGAGCAGATCACATGCACGAATTTTCATCTCTTCTCACCTCTTCTAATGCGATAAAGAAAAAATTTCGCACACTTCCCACGTGCAGTTCCCGCATAAGTGCGTGCATATGTCCCTCGCCATCGCACGCACCGCCCGCTTCACTCCCGTGGCTCGCTGCTGCACTGCGGTATGGCACAGAGAATCAGCCAATCACATCCGCCAGTTTTAAATACGCGCACACAATCTAACTATTTTTTAAAGTAACGTGTCTCCAAGGTCCATAAACGAGACCATATGAATACATCACACTAACACGTTTTATTCTCTGTAGACAGTAGGCTTTTTTACGTCACCTGCACTGCAAATGTTGTTGCAGTAGTGCACAGCATGAACCATAACAGCACATGGGCATACCATTTACGCCGAATACAACACCAATTCTACATGACACCAAGCTTGATATAGATTTCCAGAGGTATATGACTCCATATGTTTAATGAAATTCACGTTTAATTGCGGCTTGACTATTGCAGTATTTATTTTCCCTAATTTCGCCAGAATGTGTTCCAGTTATGCTCCAATTACGGCAGATGGCTATCACCTCATTTCTGTTCCACTATCACAGCGATCAGTATACAATATCACTCAGAGGAGTAGACAAGGATATTTGTTTCTCGTCTGTAGTCAGAACCATTTTTGAATTGCGCACGGAAAGAATGTTTGTCTGTCGGTCAGAATTTTTGTGCTGGGTACTATTTACATAACCGTATTCACTGGATTTTATCTACGTGTCAAAAACGTAGATTTAGCCTTTTTATTAATATGTCAGTCCATCCATTTTTAGACAGACAAAACTCACGGAAGAATGTGCACTGTCCACCCACTCGTGTCAGTCACTCACGAAGTCTCTACGAGTTTATTTATCCTATTGCAACTTATCAGAGAATTGATAATAATTCTCGAAGCAGCGTAAATATATTCCATAACCAAACAATTGAAAGAAAATGCTAAATTACCAGTCAGCTCTGTGTTGGCGATGCTTTACCTTATCTTCCACAAGTCACCGAGAAAACGTTGGAAACCTTTGGCCATTTAGCTCGATGCTGCAAGCCACATAAGGATATTGGTACAGCGTCATTTAATACATAATCCTCATTTAACGGGTCTTAAATGTAATACAAATACGTTGGAATCTGTTTTAGTTACTGGTTGGCACAAGAATTTGCTCTTTTTTGAGGGATGGAAAGAATGCCTGTGTGTATACCAACATTTTTGAGCTGCAGAGGGATACCATGATTTGATTCACCGGACTTTATCTATGAGTCAACAATGTAAATTTCGTCTACCTATTAAAAAGTCAGTCCAGCCATTTACAGGTGCACAAAACTCACGGGAGAATGTTGTCTCTCGCTTCATGATATGCATCTTATTTACAAAGTCTAAAGATGTGTTCCTAATTTAATACAGTCAGTAGCGTGATTGGAAACAGGGAAAAGAGAGTGGCCGCTTCATTACCAGCTGACTGTGTTAAATTTATATTTATATGAAAATAAAAAGACACATGAAAAACCATTTTTTTTCATTCAATACCTTCGCAGCTCAGTTTAATAGGATATGGGTCACCAAATACCCTCAACATACGAGGACTCCTATTTTGTGGGTGACACGGTTTTCCCATATTCTAAAAGGTTTAGAAACAAACCCATCAGTATTTGCACATTTTTATCCATTTTGGTACAATAAATCATTTCAAAGGGACTTGTGCCTTGTTTCAGTATTTACTACAGTGTAATTTACACGTTAATGTGATTTGTTATGTTATTTAGGTGACGTGTGGATGGGATTTGCGGCTACTCGCCTGACACACGTAAGTTGAATTGTCAGTCCCTAGTGTTTCTGTTATTTCCTGTAAGATTGCAGCAAATGAATCTGAGTCCGATGTACGCATTTTGCTTCAGCTCGTTTCAGATGCTTACTGCTAGGCACTTAACTGCAGGTAATACTTCGATGACAATCTACGGGATTTTTAGTCCTTTTAATGTGCAATAGATTAAGTTACTTTCAGGTCAAATACGAGCTCCACCAAAGGTCTTCCGATCTGCTTGTAGATAACTCCATCATCTGCGAATATCTTACACCTGAAGCCATTCGCTGTACAGTGCATGGTGAACACTAAATCGCAGCAATATTGTCGGTTACCCTTCCCCCGGAGCAATGGGATGAGATGGGTATCTAACGCAGCCTCCTATCGTCTGTCTGTGCTATGTAAGCGCAGTGACGTTGTGTAGGATACTTCCTGTCATCATTAACAAATGTTCCATTAAAGCTGCAGTCTCCTGCGCCATCTACGCGCCATACTGGTTTTTGAAATGTACTTTCGTACCTTTAACATTTAGATAAGTTCAAACTCGAACACTCCATTTCTATAGTATTCAATCAGAGCTTAAAAGGCAGGTTATTTTTGCGGAGGGAGATGTAAACGTTTCTGTCAGACGTTAGGTAGTCACACATTTCCATTCTGTTAAAAAATATCTCGTTTTATCCGAATTTACAAATTAATAGTTGTCTGTAGAGGGCCATTGCAATAGTAGAGTCTCATGCTCCATTTCAATGTCAGCTACTTCCTCTTTAGACGGATTTCATATATACCCACTGCATTCATACCAGTTCTTCAAATATGCTCCTACTCCTGACTGTGGGGAATGGTACACTGTCTCTAGAGTACATAAGATTCCTCCCGTTGAATCACTGATGCATGACATCATCCTTCTGTCCAACATATAGTGCACACATTAAGAAACCAAGCCCCATTCCGGTTACGTCTGTTGCGTAATCCTTTATGCTAACGTAATACGACACATGGCTACAGCAGCACTCAGGCTCTCTTTGTTTTTCCTTGCAATACACCCCAATACAGAAACTACTCGCTACTACCTTAGTGGGGTGCACATTTCGCAAAGCACTTATTCGTGGATCATATGGAACTGTGCAGCACTAGTATTAACTATGGTACTCTGATGAGGGACGAAGTGATGTTTTTCTAACGCTATGCGAGGCTGCACACGTTGACAGGACGGTGGTATTGTCTGTCAATTCTATGTTTTGACACTAGAAAATCACGATTCTTCAGCACAGATCAGGAGGTGTCAAGATCACAATTTAATCGTAGGTATCATATTAAGAGCAGACCTAAGTGTGAGTGATGTAGGAAAAAAAGAAAAAAATGCTTTTTAAAGATAATGCTTTATTCTTCACATTGTATACTAACAGTACTATAATAGAATAATAGTATCTCTTATAGCATCGTTACTTTCGTCAAAAATACTCTTCCTGTAGCTGAAACAGGTTCATGGCACACAACACGCAAGTAAAGGGTAGGACTACATTTAACGCAAGCAGTAATATGGCTGTAGGGAGTGGATAGTACTCCCATTTATTCCTGGAAGCAGATTTTCAACACGCGAACACTATCAAAGTCTCATAGTCACATGGTCTTCTGATGTTGCTTTTAGAAGATTTGACGGAGATTTAATACTAGCTGCATTCGTCTCCTGAATCAGCATTGTTATGCATTTCAGTGCATGATGTATGGGAGATTAGGTTAGCTCACCCTAAAAATAGAACTTACGATGTGAGACTGGCATCTTTGAAAGGTAGGTCTTTAGCTATTTAACAACGTCCTGACACAGTAAGTGAATCTGGGTTCTTTTGCACTGGTGACGGAGATGAAATCGTTTGCCTCCGTTGTGATGGAGGGTTGAAATATTGGGACGAGACGAACAACCTATTGGTTGAACATGCTGTGTGGATTTCGAAGTGCTTGTTGGTGCTTCTTGCGAAGTGCAAGGATTTTGTGGATCATAACTGTCAGAAGATAGATGGAAAAATGCTGCAAAGGATGCAACTAATATTAAACCTCCATCAAATCTTCTAAAAACAGCACCAGAACACCTTGCAACTGTGAGAGCTTCCGGAAACGCTCGCCTGTGTAAAATCTGCTTCCAGGAAGATATGGAAGTATAATTATTACCCTGCACACACATATTGCTACTTGAATTAAATGTGGACCTACCCTTCCCTCGCGTGCTGTGTGTCAGAGACCTGTTTCAGCTACAGGAAGAGCATTTTTGACGAAAGCAACGATGCTGTAAGGGATTAAGTCTTTTTATACATTGTTAATAAACGCTGGAAAGAAGAAAGCATTATAGTTAAAAATCATACTTTTCTCGCTTTTTCCTACATCAGTCATACCTAGGTCTGCTCCTGAGATGATAGCTATGACTAAACTGTGCTATTAACACCTCCTGACCTGTGCTAAAGAATCGTGATTTTTTAGTGTCGAAACATTGAAATGAAAGACAGTAACACCGTTCTGTCAACGTATGCAAACTCCCGAGAGTTTAAGAAAACATCATTTCGTTGCCCAGCAGAGTATCGTTGTTAAGACCTGCGCTACACTGTTCCACATGATCTTGCAATAAGTGCTATGCGACATGTATGCCCGACTAAGCTAGTAGCGAGTAGATTCTGTACTGGGGTGTACTGCAGGGAAGAAAAGAAAATCTGAGTGCTGCCTATGGCCATGAAAAAAGTATCACACAACAGATGTGATCAGATTTGGCGGTACAAGGTGCTTGTTTTCTTAATGTATGCACAGTATATGAGAGAGAAGAATGATGTCATATGTCAGCACTTTAATAGTGGGAAGTCTATGCACTCTTAGAGACGGGGTTGCCATTTCTCTCAGTCAGGCGCAGTAGGCACATTAGAACAAATTGGTATGAATGCAGTGAGAATATACGAAATCTGTCTAAAGCAGTAGTGGTTGACGTTGAAACGGACCATCAGCCTGTACTATTGTAATGGCTTTCTATAGCTGGCTACTAGCTTACGGATTCGAATAAAACACGAGATTTTTCAACAGACTGGAAATGTGCGACTACCTTCTGTCTGACAGAATGTTTATATCTTCCTCCGCTAAAAGGGCGTATCTTTTAGGACATGGAAAGGGACTGTTCGAGTCTGGATATAGATGTACATGGTTACTCTGTAAATCACACTAAAATGCCTGGCAGTGGGGTGTATACGGCGTAGAAGACTGTAGCTTTAATGGAACATTTGTTAATTATGGCAGAGAGTGCCCTACACAGCATCACTGCGTTTAAATACCACGGAAAGATGTTTTAAAACTATGTTACATCCATTGCTGTGTTGGATGACCGAGTGTTTCGTCGTAATCGAATTACATTTCGAAATCATGAGGGGAGTCTCTATGTCCTAGAAGACTACGGACGTGAGTGAATCACTGAGTATTCCTCACAACTACATTACATTTCAAAAATCAGCAAGGAATGCATATGCATATACATGAGGTGGAAGACTGTAGTTTTAAATGGAAAACTAGTTGATGGTGTAAGGGAGCAAACACACACACACACATACACACACACACACACACACACACACACACAGCGTTACTGTACTTAAATAGGACTGGCAGGTAATTGGACAGTATTTCACAAATAATGAATAATGGTTTTTGTATGCCTTGAATTCCACATGTATTGCATCCAAGAACTGTTGGAGTAGGTAGATCATCTTGCGTTAAACTTTCGTTGATCTTAGTATGATTGAGTGACCGAAATCACAAACAGCACATCTCCATCTCAATTCTCCCATTATACACTCCTGGAAATTGAAATAAGAACACCGTGAATTCATTGTCCCAGGAAGGGGAAACTTTATTGACACATTCCTGGGGTCAGATACATCACATGATCACACTGACAGAGCCACAGGCACATAGACACAGGCAACAGAGCATGCACAATGTCGGCATTAGTACAGTGTATATCCACCTTTCGCAGCAATGCAGGCTGCTATTCTCCCATGGAGACGATCGTAGAGATGCTGGATGTAGTCCTGTGGAACGGCTTGCCATGCCATTTCCACCTGGCGCCTCAGTTGGACCAGCGTTCATGCTGGACGTGCAGACCGCGTGAGACGACGCTTCGTCCAGTCCCAAACATGCTCAATGGGGGACAGATCCGGAGATCTTGCTGGCCAGGGTAGTTGACTTACACCTTCTAGAGCACGTTGGGTGGCACGGGATACATGCGGACGTGCATTGTCCTGTTGGAACAGCAAGTTCCCTTGCCGGTCTAGGAATGGTAGAACGATGGGTTCGATGACGGTTTGGATGTACCGTGCACTATTCAGTGTCCCCTCGACGATCACCAGAGGTGTACGGCCAGTGTAGGAGATCGCTCCCCACACCATGATGCCGGGTGTTGGCCCTGTGTGCTTCAGTCGTATGCAGTCCTGATTGTGGCGCTCACCTGCACGGCGCCAAACACGCATACGACCATCATTGGCACCAAGGCAGAAGCGACTCTCATCGCTGAAGACGACACGTCTCCATTCGTCCCTCCATTCACGCCTGTCGCGACACCACTGGAGGCGGGCTGCACGATATTGGAGCGTGAGCGGAAGACGGCCTAACGGTGTGCGGGACCGTAGCCCAGCTTCATGGAGACGGTTGCGAATGGTCCTCGCCGATACCCCAGGAGCAACAATGTCCCTAATTTGCTGGGAAGTGGCGGTGCGGTCCTCTACGGCACTGCGTAGGATCCTACGGTCTTGGCGTGCATCCGTGCGTCACTGCGGTCCGGTCCCAGGTCGACGGGCACGTGCACCTTCCGCCGACCACTGGCGACAACATCGATGTACTGTGGAGACCTCACGCCCCACGTGTTGAGCAATTCGGCGGTACGTCCACCCGGCCTCCCGCATGCCCACTATACGCCCTCGCTCAAAGTCCGTCAACTGCACATACGGTTCACGTCCACGCTGTCGCGGCATGCTACCAGTGTTAAAGACTGCGATGGAGCTCCGTATGCCACGGCAAACTGGCTGACACTGACGGCGGCGGTGCACAAATGCTGCGCAGCTAGCGCCATTCGACGGCCAACACCGCGGTTCCTGGTGTGTCCGCTGTGCCGTGCGTGTGATTATTGCTTGTACAGCCCTCTCGCAGTGTCCGGAGCAAGTATGGTGGGTCTGACACACCGGTGTCAATGTGTTCTTTTTTCCATTTCCAGGAGTGTATTAAGCAAGAGAATACCATAGATCTACTCTCGCTCCACTACAGCACATACCGCTTCCTGAAAACCTATTATGTTCACGACACTTTGATGCCTTAGAAATATGATCTGCGACGACTCTCGAGCTGTTAATTTCAACGCAACAACAAAAGTATTGACGCAACTCCCCTCCCCCCCCCCCTCCTGCCCCGCCCCACACGCCTGCTGTCGAAGACAGGACTACAGAGACAGGATGTGCCATACTTAGCCATCTACCGCCCTTCGATGTATGTCAGTTTGCCGCACAGCCCACTCTATTAGAACGAGCCCCGCCTTCAGATCTCACGAGTTCCACAGTAAGTCTGTGGTCATAATCAGACGGTAACTTGAAATTAACACGTGGTTAAGTGATACATTACTAACATCAATTCAAAAGCTCAATACTACATAGTCGTTGTTGTCAGTCATGTGAGTCTACATCTGTTCGTGTTACATAGCAGATTTGCGAAGTAAAAGCATCATATGGATGTTGCTAGGATCAAACAGGCTACCATGCTGCGGTTGAACATGTAATGAAAAAAAAAAAAATCAGGGGAATGTGACGTTCTCCGAGAAACATGTAAGTTACTCGATGAGCTTGTGAGAGTGTGTTGGAATGGTAACCGATAATACGAGGGTCAGTCAAAAAGTAATGCCTCCTATTTTTTTTCTACGTTTAATTGTCAGGAAATTTAAATGCAATTACATAAGTTGAAAACCACAACATAGAGGATCATTTTGTCATTTTTCAATGTAATCTCCGCCCATCTCTACAGTTTTGGTCCATCTTTGAACAAGGGCATGTATTCCAGCACGGTAAAAATCACAGCTCTGCTTCCTAAGCCATTGACCCACGGATGTTTTGACGGCCTCCTCATCTTCAAAATGAATCCCACGATGAGCTTCTTTTAGTGGCCCGAACAGATGGAAGTCTGATGGTGCCAGGTCAGGGCTGTATGGGGGATGAGGCAAAACTTCCCATCCAATTTTGACAATCTCGTCAGAGGTGTGACGACTGGTGTGTGGTCTTGCATTGTCATGCAAAAGAAGAACATCTGCCATTGATTTTGTTGGGCTAACTCGCTGAAGACGTGCTTTAAGTTCTTTGAGGGTTGTGACGTATTGAACAGAATTTATTGTGCATCCCTGCTCCAAAAAATCAACCAGAATCACACCCTCTGTATCCCAGAAAACTGTTGCCATAACTTTCCCTGCCGATCGCACAGTTTTGAATTTTTTCTTCCTCAGCGAGCTTGTGTGACGCCACTCCACTGACTGCCTCTTTGATTCGGGTTCAAAAAAATGCACCCATGTTTCGTCCCCGGTCACAATTTTTTTCAGAAACTCATCTCCCTCCAAACGGAAGCGCTGCAAGTGTTGGGAGGCTATTGTTTTCCTTGCCTCTTTATTCTGATCGGTTAACATTCTTGGAACCCACCGTGCACAAACTTTTGAGTACCCCAATTGTTTAATAATCGTGATCACACTGCCTTTACTAAGAGAAATAATGCGACACACTTCATCTGCAGTCACCCGACGGTCACCACGAATGATGTCATCAACTTGCTGAATGTTGTGTGGAGTCACTGCACTCACCGGCCTGCCGCTCTGCTTTTCGTCAGTCAACGGTGTTTGCCCTTCAGCTTCCTTACAACGACGAACCCATCGTCTAACAGTGCTGACATCCACTGTCACAACACCATACACCTTCTTCAGTCTTTCATGAATGCGTATGGGCGTTTCACCTTCTGCATTCAAGAATTCAATCACACAACGCTGTCTCAAACGAACATCGATGTCGGCCATCTTACAAACTTCTGCTGTGCTGCCACCTGTTGACACAGAAAGTTACTACTGCAGTGGATTGCAGAAGAAGGTTTGAGGAATGGCGCCAAATTCAAATTTTTCACTTAACTTAATTTTTTTAAGTAGAAAAAAATGAGAGGCATTACTTTTTGACCGACCCTCGTACTGCTGCGATGTACCGTCCACCAGTCACAGTACACTGGATTGCGGCGCATTTGTTTTAGATGTAGGATGTTCGAAGATGATGGAGTTGTCTACAAACAGGTGAGAAGACCTATGGTAGATACCGTAGTTAAGCTGAACGTAGCTAAATCTATTGCACATTAATACGTCTACAAATCTCATACACTGGCGTCGGCTGCATTAACTGCAGTAAAATGCCTTGTAGTAAGCATCTGGAGTGAGATGAAGTAGAATGTGTATGTCGGGCTCATATTCATTTGCTGGAATATTAAGGGAAGTAACTATGTGATTAAATCCTAAACCTTTCCCCAGTTCTTACCGTGCGGGGCTTTCAAAAAAAGGAAATGAAATGATGAAATGTGGTGGCCCTCAACTACGTAGCCTCCGACTCAAAGTTGCAAAATTAAAAGTTTTGGCTGGTTTCTTTGTCTAGGGGCAGGGATACGTAGTTACCGCATAACAGGCCAAATTCTGCTAAGTCTACAGTGAACGATAAGAATACACACATGAATCGAATGGTCGAAGGTTTATATCACCCGGCAATTGCGAATTATGAAAGTAACATATAAATTTATGAATGAAAAATTGCAATTAAATAAAATCTGCAGGTACTATCCTAACGACTTTAAATGATGTGTACTATAGTAGAAGTACTTTTGAGAATGCGGTATATTTCTGCAAAACACTTATGGGTGCCGATGGTCCAGGAATTAAATAAAATATAAGTTGAATAACAGGGAAACAATAGATTCCTACTGCACGTAATTAGTTATGAACAACAACATAGCTCGCGAGATATTCACTTCTAAACGCACACTACGTCTTCACTGCAGAAGCCACGGAAATTACACAATAGCACAGGTCGGCACTACGAAATATTTCTTTCCACCGCGACCACGCGCAAACTGCTCCACTGTCCAAGCCTTTCCGCCGACTGTGGTTCCGTCGCGCTGTACTGTCTGCGTGGAGCACTCACTCCCGTGCCCTGTGCCGTACTGCCCAGAACTGCCGCACTGCCAGAACTACCTCGTGTCCTCCCCCGAAATGATGCTCCTCCCGACATTCATACTGTCTCTCCACGTCTCCTTTTTGCAACGATCGCTGTGATTGGCTAGAGAGCTCCCGCCCTGTCTTCAAGCCAACGCACACTCACAAATTTAATGAAACATATTCGAAATACTGGATTTACATTCAAATACTTGAAATTAAGTAAATATTACTACGGCTGGACCATAAATACGCTGTAACACACATTATTAAACACATAAACAATTAAATAAACATATATCGAAAGAAAAGAAGCAAAAGGTAGGCAGTAGCCTAATGTCGCTGTGCTTCCTAAAACACAGTAAATATTTAACCAATTTCTTCATGAATAATATATATCGGATATAAACAAAGACATAGATGAATAAATATATTTATAAGCATGCTACTACCGTTTTTCCGTGTACCTGTGGAGTACTTATAGCCTGACACGATCGATAGTAATCGGCCACTTTGACCTCCAATAACTCATGTACGATTCAAGTTACTTGCCTCAATTCATACCAATTTAGGTTTACACTAATAGCTTTCTAAAGACATGGCGATCGACAAAATCGGATGAAGCGTTTATATTTTGTAAATTCGTTGCTGGGTGTTACTTGTATAATTTACCGTCACTTAGAAAGGTATTGAAAATCTGATTACACCATCAAATCATCATGCAAGTAATAGCAATGTAAATGTTTCTTTTTGAGGTATCATGATTCATCTGCCTACTACTAATTTCTGAACGAACTGTGAAATGTCTGCCATTAAGGTTTCACAAAGTCCGTCATCTTTGGCCCTCCCGGCGCACAGTGCCACCAAGGAATTCCCAGTCACGTGCTCGATGGACCACGCGCTGGGGCTCCCCTCAGGCTCAGCTAACGTTCGGCACCACGCGGTTGCTGCCCGGGCCGCGGCTTTGACGAGCGTCCTGTGCTGCCGCCCCAACTCCGCGCGTATAATGTTTCCAGGGCGCCACAACTCGCCCGTTACCTCACAACCGTAGCTCTGACTTGTGCCTAGTTGTGCAAAGCAGCTGCATAAATGTAAATGATTCAAAGTGTGTGTTATAAGCTCTGTGACACTGTTAGACTCACATTCTGCCGGTATATCTCATTTGAAAATGGATTACGTAACACTTGCTAAACGCTATGTTTTCAGCAAAGACTCTGATACCATCATGCCGTCATACAAGGTGTTACAAAAAGGTACGGCCAAACTTTCGGGATACATTCCTCACACACAAATAAAGAAAAGATGTTATGTGGAATGTGTCAGGAAACGCTTAAATTCCATGTTAGAGCTCATTTTAGTTTCGTCAGTATGTACTGTACTTCCTCGCTTCACCGCCATGATTTTATACGGGATACTCTACCTGTGCTGCCAGAACATGTGCCTTTACAATTACGACAGAACATGTGGTTCATGCACGATGGAGCTCCTGCAAATTTCAGTCGAAGTGTTCGTACGCTTCTCAACAACAGATTCGGTGACCGATGGATTGGTAGAGGCGGACCAATTCCGTGGCCTCCACGCTCTCCTGGCCACAACCCTCTTGATTTTCATTTATGGAGGCATTTGAAAGCTCTGGTCTACGCAACCCCGGTACCAAATGTAGAGACTCTTCGTGCTCGTATTGTGGACGGCTGTGATACAATACGCCATTCGCCAGGGCTGCGTCAGCGCATCAGGGATTCCATGTGACGGAAGGTGGATGCACATATCCTCGCTAACGGAGGACATTTTGAACATTTCCTGTAACAAAGTGTTTGAAGTCACGCTGGTACGTTCTGTTGCTGTGTGTTTCCATTCCATGATTAATGTGATTTGAAGAGAAGTGATAAAATGAGTTCTAAGATGGAAAGTAAGCGTTTCCGGACACATGTCCACATAAGATATTTTCTTTCTTTGTGTGCGAGGAATGTTTCCTGAAAGTTTGGCCGTACCTTTTTGTAACACCCTGTATATCTAGCGTAGCGACCATAGGAGTATGATAAAGGAGATGAGGACAGGAACAGGGACATATTATGGACAATCATTCGGTGTCAATGAATTGCGGGTGTACCACCTCTGAATTTCTTTGTGCTACAGTAAGGCTTCCTTGGCCATTAAAAACGTATATCTGGTTTAGCCATAATACAGGAGATTAGGTTATATACAGGGAGTTCGGATAATCATTTCTACTCTATCAATACTCATGTGGGTGGAATAGGAACGAAAGATTCGATAAGACTACCACGACATTGTCCACACTGTGCACTGCACAGTAGTTCAAAATGGTTCAAATGACTCTAACGATATGTGACAAAAGGGAGGCTGAAGGGTGGTCTCTTTACCACTAATTCTAAGTGTTGTGAGCAGCCGGCCGCGGTGGTCTAGCGGTTCCAGGCGCGCAGTCCGGAACCGCGTGATTGCTACGGTCGCAGGTTCGAATCCTGCCTCGGGCATGGATGTGTGTGATGTCCTTAGGTTAGTTAGGTTTAAGTAGTTCTAAGTTCTAGGGGACTGATGACCAGAGTAGTTAAGTCCCATAGTGCTCAGAGCCATTTGAACCATTTGTTGTGAGCAAACATATTACTCCTTCCAACGTAAGTCTCTTGAAATGACTGTACCGAGAAAATTTTTGTTGTACTGTGATGGATTTTCTCTGAGAGACATTCAGCAGCAGAAATTCAGCCTTTCTTTTTCTCGATAAATATGTTAGGGGGCATAGGAAAAAAGAAAGGGCACATTACTGCTATATTATCTATATCTCAATGGACGAAGCTTTTTAAGGGAGTAACTCTTATATGCAAGAATACGGCCACTCTACTTTCACTGTTTCCAATCACGCTACTGACTGTGTTAAACTAGGAACACATCTTTAGACTCTGTAAATTAGATGCATATCATGAAGCGAGAGAAAACATTCTTGTGTGAGTTTTGTGCCGCTATAAATGGATGGACTTACATTTCAATAGGTAGACGAAATATAAATAGTTGACTCATAGATAAAGTCCTGTGAATAAAGTTATAGCATTTCCCTGAAGCTCAAAAATTATGATCTACAGACAGGCATTCTTTCCACCCCCCATAAAAGAGCAAATACTTGTATCGCCCAGCAACGAAAACAGACTCTAACGTATTTGTATTGTATTTAAAGCCCGTTAAATGATTATGTAATAAATGTCGCTGGACCAATACCATCTAGCAGCTTGTAGCATCTAAGCTAAATTGACAATGGTTTCCTAGGTTTCTTCGATGACTTGTGGAAGATAACTTTATATGTAAAAAGAATCGTAAACCTCGTCAACACAGAGCTGGCTTGTAATTTAGCATTTTCTTTCAACTGTTCAGTTATGGAGTATAATTACGGTATTTCGGCAATTATTATCAGTCCTCCGCTAAGTTGCAGTAGGGTAAATAACGTCTTAGAGACTTCGTGAGTTACTGTGGATAGTGGGTGGATAGTGCCCATTTTTCCATGATTTTTGTTTGTCTAAAAATGGATCAACATATATCTTAATAAAAGACTACCTTTACGTTGTTGACTCGTAGACAGAATCCAGTGAATAACCTTACTCCGACTAACAAGCAGATTTCTTTCCGTGCGCAAATCGGAAACATTTCTAACTGCAGACGGAAAGCAAACATGCTTGACGACTTATAGCAGTGACACAGAGTATATCTGATCACTGCGATAGTGGAAATGAAACGAAAGGATATCCATCTGCCATAACTGAAGCGTAATTGGAACACATTCTGTCGGAGTGATGGAAAATAAAAACTGGAATTGTCAAACCGCAATTGAAAGCAAACTTCGTAACGCATATGGAGTAATATACCTCTGTAAATGAATAAAAGCTTTCCGTCACGTGGAATTGATGTTGTATTCGGCGTAAATGGAATACCAACGTGCTGTTAAGGCATATGATGTGCTGTACCGCAATAACATTGGCAGTATAGATGACTTAACAAAGTCTACTGTACTCTTCTTCCTACGAAGAAAAAAATGTTCGACATGATGACGTATTCTTAGTCTCATTTATGGTACTAGGACACACGTTACATTAAAAAAAATCTTGTACTGTGTGCGTGTATTTAAGACTGGCAGCAATGGTTGACTGACTGCCCGCGCCGCACTGCAGTGCAGTAGCGAACCACTGGAACAGAGGCTTATATCCGGATTCCTTTTTTAATCACACTACAAAGGACTAGGAGTGATACAAGTTCAGATATTCGTACATGCAGTGTGCTCATGTACATAGGGCTACCAACGTTACTCGTTGCTCTTTAATCGAGATACGTACAGACGAATGTCGCTCGTAGAGGCTGGCTGCAGCGCAGGATGAATGAGCCGCGCTGTCGCTATCGCTCCTCTCTCCTGTTTGTTGGGCAGGTAAGTGGGGTGGGGAAGGGATGGGTGGAGAGAACAACCACTGGTCAAGACAACTCAACCTGTGTAATAGTAACCGTAACGTTTTGTTTATCCACGTGTGGGGTAAGCCGCCTTCGACAAGTAGTGCAGTAGTGCGGCTCCAGTCGACGGCTATGTAACAGCAGCGTGCGGATGGACCGAATTGGGAGAGGTCCTGTTGCACCGTTTTTCCCAGTTTTAAATAAAGAAATAATGATAGCCCTCCTTTCACGGCCTTATTGGTATCAAGACAAGCAGTTCGCGGCGTGGGGTGCGGTGCGATAGGAAACACCGTGTGAATTTGGGAAAGTATTTTGTTTTATAATACAGTGCATAGCTCTCATATTATTACCCTGGTGGTATCGGAAGAAGTGTGGAGGATATCAGCGATGTATATACCTCTCTCTGTGGAAACGTTCCAGCCCTTACTTTCTTAAAAGTCCAGTATAATCATACAGTGTTAGGAATCTTATAGTTACGTCACACACTAGAAGTGCAGGGGATAAGTTCATTTTAATTCAAACGTAGGTTTAGTTATATATTGCTGCTAAATAAAAATTGTTTAAGACTGAATATCCGTGTAATTTCTTAGAGTACCGCAATGTGGTGCCTGTTTCACAGATATTTTTACTTGTGTCTTCCTGAAAAAATCACCTGTTTGCAGAGAAAATCTATAAAATTTAACAAAAAAACTATATTTACCTCTGTCGTCTTAAAAATCGGTAAAGTTATAGGCATCTGCAGAATAATAGGGGCAAATAAAAAAATTGCCTAAAAGCTGTAAATAGTGTTATATGTTAGTGGTGTTAGTTATTAAATATTTAAAGCCACTTATTTTACGTTTTTCCTGAAAATCGATAAAAAAGCAGCGAAATTCGTATTTATGTGCGTTGTTTTAAAAAATCTGTAAAATCAGTTACGAAATCTATATTTACATGTACCCGCTACGGTCGCAGGTTCGGATCCTGCCTCGGGCGTGGATGTATGTGATGTCCTTAGGTTAGTTAAGTTTAAGTAGTTCTAAGTTCTAGGGGACTGATGACCTCAGATGTTAAGTCCAGTAGTGCTCAGAGCCATTTGAACCTTCTGTCGTACTGCCCTTCTTAGAAACTGTAATGACCTGCACTTTCTTCCAGTCGCTAGGTAAGCTTCGTCGCTCAAGCGATCTACAATACAATACTATTAAAAGTGGAGCAAGTTCTTTCGCATATTCTTTGTAGAATTTTATAGGTATCTCATCTGGTCCTGACGCCTTTGCACTACTAAGCGATTGTAGTTGTTTTTCTATTCCGCCATCGGTTATCTCAATATATGTCATTTCGACTTTCGTACAACGTTTGAAAGAAGGGATCGTGTTACAATTTTCCGAGGTGAAACAATTTCGCAAGACCGAATTCAGTATTTCGACCTTCTCTCTACTATCTTCCGTTTCGCCCGCATCTCGTGGTCGTGCGGTAGCGTTCCCGCTTCCCACGCCCAGATTCCCTTGTTCGATTCCCGGCGGGGTCAGGGATTTTCTCTGCCTCGTGATGTTTGGGTGTTGTGTGATGTCCTTAGGTTAGTTAGGTTTAAGTAGTTCTAAGTTCTAGGGGACTGATGACCATCAATGTTACGTCCCATAGTGCTCAGAGCCATTTGAACCATCTTCCGTTTCGGTGCCAGAATGGTCGCTGAGTTAATGAACAGATGATATTGACCCACTTACTGATTTTATATGCGACCAAAACATCTCAGGGTTTTTACTCATATCTGTTGACAAAGATTAACTTGCAAAGTCGCCCTCATCTCGTGGTCGTGTGGTAGCGTTCTCGCTTCCCACGCCCGGGTTCCCGGGTTAGATTCCCGGCGGGGTCAGGGATTTTCTCTGCCTCGTGATAGCTGGGTGTTGTGTGATGTCCTTAGGTTAGTTAGGTTTAAGTAGTTCTAAGTTCTAGGGGACTGATGACCACAGCAGTTAAGTCCCATAGTGCTCAGAGCCATTTGAACCATTTTTTTTTAACTTGCAAAGTCAAATGACAGTTATCGCTTTATACAAAAGCACTTGATCACCTGGGTAAATATGAAGCAAATTCTACCATATTGCCTATAAATTATGGTAATTACCGTGACAGGTATTGCCCATTAATTATGACCCAAATAAATAAAACATGCAATTAAGTAAACGGTTTCTTTACATAAAGGTCATCAAATTAGGCTAGCGCAACTGGGTAGTTTGTTTACATAAGTAGAACAATGGGTCCTCTGTCGCAAGCCAGCCTATGCCCATTATTGTTATGGACGTGTAGTATCTTCGTGCTCTCTGAGTTAGCAGTCTGTTTGTTAGTTTTCGCGGGGTGTTCGTGGTCTGGCCACCACGCCTCTGTCATTGATTGACATATATAGTTGAAGCCCTCGGCATATCATTTAGCACATGGCATAAGAAACGAATGCTTAGTTCAAGTGTAACATTCAAGTGAAACTGGTCATGTGGAAAGAATGATGTATAAAGGGCAGCGATGAATAGGTGACGATGGTTCAAATGGCTCAAATGGCTCTGAGCACTATGGGACTTAACATCTGTGGTCATCAGTCCCCTAGAACTTAGAACTACTTAAACCTAACTAACCTAAGGACATCACACACATCCATGCCCGAGGCAGGATTCGAACCTGCGACCGTAGCGGTCACGCGGTTACAGACTGTAGCGCCTAGAACCGCACGGCCACACCGGCCGGCTAATAGGTGACGAAAAAAGGAAGAATGCACAGGACAAGGGCAAGAAAAACGTCAGTAGTAACCTTCCTGTTATCTGGATAATGTGGATGCGAGACTGCACAAGTAAATGCAAAACACGGTTGATCCTAAATATATATGTTTTTACCAAAACCTAGTATTTACTGTATTTACAAAAAATTTACGTGAGAGATTTGATAGCCCATTGCATTACTTACGGGTTACTCGCCGGGAACTGACAACTTGTTTATAATCTTGCACTTAAAACACATTTGTACCAGTTGATTTCAGCTCACTTTCGGGAAAGAACTGCACAATTTTGTCTTTTTCTGTTTTTCATTCACTTTTTCCTGACGGCAGTTTCCATTTTCCAGAGAGTCGAGACATCGGTATAGTCAAACGAAATTGTCGTAAATACTATGAACGTTGCCTATCTGAAAACAGCCGCTTTTTCAGGTAGTCATTGTCAGTATCTATGGCGGCGTTCATGGAACACGCGAACGCGTACAGCAGAAAATGATAGTATGGCTGCAGTGTTTGGACCGTTTCTACTTTGTCCACAAAAAAGTGTAACTGATTATGTAGCGCTTTATGGACAGTTGATCTTGCGTCCTGCGATTCTCATGATGCAGGACGATATGACTTCTGGAGACTGCGTTGAAATGCAGCTTTTAGTCTGCCTACACGTGCCTGAGACACGGCGGACAATTAACTTCGAGGAAGTTCTTTGACACAGCCTGTCTCTTATAGTTCCTGAACTACATCATTATGCTTCTTTTTGCCGTTGGTCCCTCCATTACTGGCGCCGATAATTCCGCAGTACCGTCTTCATAGATGCGGGTTTGCATATCAGAGCAGGCTGTATTTAGATTTCCCTCGGTTTACTTAAATCACTTCTGGTGAATGACAAGATGACATCTGAAATAAAGCTACTACTGATTCCCTAATGTATCCAGTTCAGCCATTTCGTGGTCTGAATCATACTTAGGTGGCCTCGCACACCTCCTTGTCATTTACAAGAGTTTAATCTCTGTACCGTTTATCTTTGACGCGTTAGCGATGCGAGAAACGTCGGGACTGTGGGATGAAACGTTGCAAATGAAAGCTTGAATACGGACTTTTGTGTTTTCCAAAAAAATCGCGCTTTCATCGAAGTGTAGAAGATGAACACAACAGCCGGCCGCGGTGGTCTAGCGGTTCTAGGCGATCAGTCCGGAACCGCGCGACTGCTACGGTCGCAGGTTCGAATCCTGCCTCGGGCATGGATGTGTGTGATGTCCTTAGGTTAGTTAGGTTTAAGTAGTTCTAAGTTCTAGGGGACTGATGACCAGAGCTGTTAAGTCCCATAGTGCTCAGAGCCCTTTTTTTTTGAACACATCAAAGATTGGTGCCATATTTAACAGTTGAACAATCTGGTCCTGAAACCAAACATTAGGCGTCAGGTAGGACACCTGGTCAATTATGTTCCTTTTGAGTATGAAGTAAGCGCAGCTGCAGGGGTCGACAATATTAATTACAATAATTAGTTAGTTAAAACAACAGTGTTATTGTTTCACACCTATTAAGCAAATAAAAGGCCTATATTCCATGGTGGACTCTATTAAATTCTTAACACTGTAGGATTCACCAACAGAAAAGGGTTTTCATCATTCATCTCGATTTTGACTAGCAATGAGAAAACTATTCAGTTTTTATTAGAATAATTTTGTTTTTTGTTAAAATTTAAGTAACTTGAAACTAATGAATACCATTCGTGCTTTGGTACTGTAATAGGCGGCATCAGAGTTCGTCCCACAACGTATTACACGCATATATTTCCTTACAGTTAGGGTGTTATCTACACGCCTGCAACGTATTCGTTCCGTCGCAGCCATTCTGCGCTGCAGTCGTTACTTATTAATAGCTCCACCAGGGTAGGATGTTACTCGAGACTTTAACGCATTTCATTCCTTCCGTAACAGTTAACAGTCCGGCTCTGTAGCTCAGTGGTCAGCGTGTCTAGCTGCAATGCAGAGGAACCTCTTTCGATTTCCGGTACGGCAAAGGATGCTTACTTGGCGGGAGGACTGGAATGGGGTGCATTCAGCCTGGTGAGGAGCTACTTGAGTGAGAAGTGGCTGCTCTAATCTGAAGAAAGTGGACAACGGCCAGGAGAGCCACGTGCTGACCCCACGCCCCTGTATACAGCAAACAGTGACGCCATTGGCACAGTATGACACGGTTGTCGGTCGGTCTCGATTTTCTATTTAGGGCCATAACGCTGAGCTTTGCTTCATTCTAATAGTTAATAGGCACAGACAACCGAGCGCAGTCATTACACTGCGCAAGGAATACCATCGATCCTACGTGGAAGCTGTGAGACATTTACAGCTTCAAGTGTGGTGTTCGTTCTTGGCTACAGTCCTCTACTCGTGAAATGAGAAAATGTGATGTACTGTAGGAAAGCCTAGTACTGAAATTTTAAGTTAAACTTTGGTGAGTAGTTTTGTGAGGTTGTTAACAAAGAACAAAAGACAGCATTCTTGTTATTTGTGGGAATATTTTCCTGTAATGCTAGAAAGTAAGAAAACTGTATGGTGCAATATTTGTAGTCAAACATAATGTGGTTCAAAACAACTGTGAATAATTTGAAAAGGCATCTGGAGAGAAGACAGTGAACAAGAAAACTACATGCTAAGTACTACAGTAATACGAACTATTTTTCTGGTTTCATTGTACTTGATAACCTACGTGAAACCTACTAAATAATTAATAGGTTTCAGGAACCTAGTACTTGGCTGGAACTGGAACACTGTAAGCGAATACAAGTCATTAACAGTTTAGCGAATCCCTACTGCAGGCCCACTTATTACCATGTATTGTGATGGCGTGTACGATATCATTATAACGTGCAATAATGCATGTAATTATGCAGTGAACTTATTTTGGTTACGATGGAATAAATGGCGTACTTACTGTCAGCCACGGACCTAGTGGGTACACGATATGTACTTGAGGTTGCTGAAAGAATGTTTCTATCTGTCTCCAGACAACCGCCCAGTGATATTTCACACCGGTATTTGTGTTAATGAGAGAGCTGTTCAATCTGTGGATGGTTTAAGAGATATCCCAGTGGGGTCACCGCAACGCATTGTGTATTTGGTGATAACTGTACCAGCCAGCTATTTTCATATTAATCAGTCAACAATAGTAACAATGAATATAAAGTGCGACCTAACGACGTACGATATCATCTATATTTACCAACTATCAGAGTAGTATTTTAAACATCGATGTTTCAATATCCATATTGAAATATATGAAACGTCGTAAGTCGACGTTAAAGACTTAATATAGACCTTCGATGATGGTTGCGAAGCAGGCTTCTAGTTACCACTTTCAACAATTGTTTCGTCACTTACACAAATCTTTTTCTGAATATATCTTGCATTGACGTCAGTGCAGTTGCTAATGGAATCGAACCAGAATTTGGTAGAACAAGTTATAAATCGTAGGCGGCCGCTGTGGCCGGGCGGTTCTAGGCTCTTCAATCCGGAACCGCGCTGCTACTACGGTCACAGGTTCGACTCCTGCCACGGGCGTGGATGTGTTTGATGTCCTTAGGTTAGTTATGTTTAAGTAGTTCTAAGTCTAGGGGGCTGATGACCTCAGATGTTCAGTCCCATAGTGCTTAGAGGCATTTGGCCCATTTATAAATCGTGTGTTGCCCATATGCTCAATGTGGTAAGGACTGACAATCTGTCTGTGTTGATTACTGCTGAGCAAAGGATTGCAGTGTGATTTCAAAAAATGTGTTGTGGAAATGATAAGCTAAGAAAAGAATCAAACCTCAAACTAAATCAAGAAGTATCCACTAAATGGAATTAAACGTTCTATATGGTTGGAAGCAGCTGTAAAAATCCTTCAGTGACTAGTAATATCATTCATTGACATGCTAGTTCAGCACCAACACTAACAGCGGCAAATGTTTCTGTTCTGGCATATGGTTGTGAATATTCTGTTGCCTGCAACTACTCGTGAAATTTGCACAAGAAAAGTACGTTGTTAGCTTTAAATTAATCCCAATAATAAGGATGCAGAATATCAAAATATCTCGAATGCAACCTATAAAGACTATTGAAGATAATTTGTAGAGTAACATCATAATAGAAATCCAAAAGCGGCTTGCTAGTAACTGAATATGTTAACACATTAGCGATTTCAAAATGCTTAATCAAATTCGAAAGCAATCTATATTACCAAATTTTGCTAGCAGCTGTTGAAACGATCACCAGTGTGGATTAGCAACACCTTGATACCTTGCTGGGAAACATGGAAACTAAGTTTGATTTATGGAGTGAACATTACAAACAACACGAGAAAGGAATAATTTGCAAACTGGAATGGAAACGCTCCTACCGCCACAGTTCCGTTATTATTTGAAATATCGCCTTTAGGTCTTAAACAAGATTCATTAGATGTATGCAATCACGTTGTTGGTACTACCTAACCAAATCTACAGAAAATTGCACTTAAATACACTGTCGGAAAAAGGTTAGTACACCTGGTGACGTCGATTTTGATCTGATGACGGCATATGCCACCTGGTGGTAGTAGATGCACTGATAATGGTTTCCGTATCGTCCACCATAGATAGCGTAGTGGCATAGTTACCAGGGCGCCATCTCTGTCTATTGTTGATATGGACCGCTCAAAGCCAGAAGGCTTAGTGTGCTGAAAACGTGTAGCAAGCAGACAACCATTCCACGGAGATGCACACGTGTTTCCTACAGCCAACTGATTGGAACTGGGAGGGGTCAAACTGTGGCCTTCGGAGTGGTTGGATGGTTCTTTTGGAGAATTGCCACAGAAGTTGGACGCCCTGCGTCAGTTGTTCAACGATACTGGTGTCAGTGGTCATGTGAACATTCTCATACACGTGGATGAGGTTTTGGACGTCCATGCAGCACAGACAACCGCCAGGGTCATCTACAGCTACATGTACATCCACACTCCGCAAGCCACCTGACGGTGTGTGGCGGAGGGTACCTTGAGTTCCTCTATCGGTTCTCCCTTCTATTCCAGTCTTGTATTGTTCGTGGAAAGAAAGATTGTCGGTATGCCTGTGTGTAGGCTCTACTCTCTCTGATTTTATCCTCATGGTCTCCTCGCAAGATATACGTAGGAGGGAGCAATATACTGCTTCACTCATCGGTGAAGGTATGTTATCGAAACTTCAAGAAAAGCCCGTATCGAGTTACTGAGCATCTCTCTTTCAGAGTCTTCCACTGAACTTTATCTATCATCTCCGTAACACTTTCGCGATTACTAAATAATCCTGTAACGAAGCGCGCTGCTCTCAGCTGGATCTTCTCTATCTCTTCTATCAACCCTATCTGGTACGGATACCAATCCAGTGAGCAGTATTCAAGCAGTGGGCGAACAAGTGTACTGCAACCTACTTCCTTTGTTTTAGAACTGCATTTCCTTAGGATTCTTCCTATGAATCTCAGTTTGGCATCTGCTTTACTGACGATTAATTATAGATTGTCATTTCATTTTAAATCACTCCACATGCCTACTCCCAGATACTTTATGGAATTAACTGCTTCCAGTTGCTGACCTGCTATATTGTAGCTAAATGATAAAGGATCTTTCTTTCTGTGAATTCGCAGCACATTACACTTGTGTACATTGAGATTCAATTGTCATTCCCTGCACCATGCGTCAATTCGTTGCAGATCCTCCTGCATTTCAGAACAATTTTCAATTGTTACAACCTCTCGATATACTACAGCATCTTCCGCAAAAAGCCTCAGTGAACTTCTGATGTTATCCACAAGGTCATTTATTGTGAATAGCAACGGTCCTACGACACTCCCATGCGGCACACCTGAAATCACTGTTACTTCGGAAGACTTCTCTCCATTGAGAATGACATGCTGCGTTTTGTTATCTAGGAACTCTTCAATCCAATCACACAATTAGTGTGATAGTCCATATGCTCTTACTTTGTTTATTAAACGACTGTTGGGAACTGTATCAAATGCCTTGCGGAACCCAAGAAACACGGCATCTACCTGGGAACCCGTGTCTATGGCCCTCTGAGCCTCGTGGACAAATAGCGCGAGCTGGGTTTCACACGATCGTCTTTTTCGAAACCCATACTGTTTCTTACAGAGTATATTTCTAGTCTCCAGAAAAATGGTTCAAATGGCTCTGAGCACTATGGGACTCAACATCTTAGGTCATAAGTCCCCTAGAACTTAGAACTACTTAAACCTAACTAACCTAAGGACATCACAAACATCCATGCCCGAGGCAGGATTCGAGCCTGCGACCATAGCAGTCCCACTGTTCCGGACTGCAGCGCCAGAACCGCACGGCCACCGAAACCGGCTAGTCTCCAGAAAAGTCGATCATAATACGTGTTCTAAAATTCTACAACTGATCGACGTTAGAGATATAGGTCTTTAGGTCTGGACATCTGTTTTACGTCCCTTCTTGAAAACGGGGATGACCTGTGCCCGTTTCCAATCCTTTGGAAAGCTACGCTCGTCTAAAGACCCACGGTACACCGCTGCAAGAAGGGGGGCCAGTTTCTTCTCGAACTCTGTGTACAATCGAACTGGTATCCCATCAGGTCCAGCGGCGTTTCCTCTGTTGAGCGATTTTAGTTGTTTATCTATCCCTCTGTCATCTATTTCGATATCTACCATTTTGCCATCTGTGCGACAACCTAGAGAAGGGACTACAGTGCAGTCTTCCTCTGTGAAACAGCTTTGGAAAAAGACATTTAGTATTTCGGTCTTTAGTCTGTCATCCTCTGTTTCAGTACCATTTTGGCCACAGAGTGTCATCGTTTTGTAAGAGCAACAGTGGCATACCATACAGCTAACACAGCACAGATAAGAGGGCTTGTGAGACGTATCAACGCGAATTGTTGCGAACCGGCTATTAACAGTGGGAATACAGGCAAGCATACCTCTAGCCCGTTTTTCACTCACGCCACAACATCGATGTGCACGGATCGTCTTGTGCCATCAGAGGACCATTTGGCTGATGGAATGGCACGCCTTGGTCTTAAGCAATGAAAGCAGATTCTGGCTGTACGAAAGTGATAGTCGTTTGCGGGTACGACATATATCTGGTGAAGACTGTCTCGCAAAGTGCATTCGTGCAAGACACACTGGCCCCTCCCTTGGCCTTATGGTCTGGGGTGCGATAAGCTACAACTCTCGTTCACTTTTGGTGCTTCTGGAGGGGACACTAACCAGCGCTAGGTACGTGCAGAATGTTGTTAGTTCCGTTCTTTTTTCCGTTCTTGCATCAGGAAGGTGATGTGTTGTTCCAACAGAATAATTCTCGCCCAAACGCTGCCCGTGCTCTGTATTTGATATGTGCACGAGTCACGGCAGCACCTCAGCACCTTCCTTGGCCAGCATCGTCTCCGGACTTATCTCCAATCAAGCACGTGTGGGATATGATGGGACGGGAAGTAACTCGTGCAATTCTTCAACCAACAACTCTTGCAGAACTATATGAACAGGTCGGTCAGGTATGGCATAACGTATCCTTGACAGTATTCACCATCTTTACGATCGACTGAATGCTAGCGTCAGAGCGTGCATTGACGCCCGTGGAGGCTACACCACATACTAGTATGGGTGTTTCAGTATGGGTCTATTACCTCTGAATCGCTTGTGCTATTGTTCTTTAAAAGTAATCATTTGATGTACTCCATGTGCACTGTTGCAACAATGAATCTTTATAGAAGTGGAAACCAGTGAAAGAAGGTACTAATTTTTTTCCAGCAGTATATTTGAGCTGTGTAGTAACTTTGTCAGCTTCTGAAAAATATCCTCCAAAGCAGCATATGCTTTCTGTCAAGGTCACGTTTGACTGAAGTACATTAAATGTATTCGCAATTGCGAATATGGAAAACCATCAGCTGTAGAATGGAATGACGACAGTGAAACTTTGTGCCGGTCCGGGAGTCTAACCCGTATTTCACGCTCATCACGAGCGGTCACCTTACCTTATGGCTATACGTGCACGACTCGCAGTCGGACCCAAAGTTCCACATGACGTCAACCATGCATCTGCAATCTGTACTAGTACATCCATTATGTGTATTCCCATACAGGTGGGGCGTTTGAATTGAAAGTCGCTTGCCGGTGTCGGGGGATAAATACGATATTGCAGTGCCTGTTTTATTCTGAATACAATGCAATATTTTTTCGGACATGCATGCATCTCCAAAGGAACATTGCATCGTATTCAGAATAACACAGGCACTGCAGTATCGTACAACTGACTGAAGTGAAACTGCTGTCAAAAATGTTACTTTTACAGTCAACAGACAAAATTTTGAAAGATAATTAATGCTTAGTTAATGTTAATTAATGGTGCATGTATCGCTTAATAATATGATTAGATGTATTTTTATGTTCCTTTTTTGCCGTTCTATAAATTCGTCATTGAACATAGATTATTATCAGCCATCGATGTCTGGATGTCGATCATAAAATCGAATTGAACATGGACGATTTGCAATCCCGCAGTGATACCGACCGTGCAGCACGTGGACTGTGACGCGCGCGACGTCAGCGTTGCTGGGCCGGCACGAGTAGTCGCCGGAGTCCCTCGGGTGGGCGTCCTGCACCAGCAGGTAGCTGGTCGTCACCTCGCCCTTGTCGGTGATCACCGACACGCCGCCCCGCGCCGAGTCGTAGCTGATCACCTGCGCAAAACAAGTTCTCTCGTAGTGTCCAGTGCCATCGTCTGTTCAAAGTACAGATACACTATCTGATCGAAAGTATCCTCGACATTAACATGGAGTGTGTCCTCCCATCGCCTTATGAGGGCTTGAAATCTGCTGGCAACTCTTTCGATGAAGTGACTGAATGTGTGTAGCGGAATGACAGCCCAGTCCATTCAGGAACGTTATTAATGTGCCAGGAAGTTTCAGGAACGTTATTGTTCACAAACTGTTGTTTCACAGATGCTGCTTGATGACACATACAGTCATCGTCTCCGAACTGTTGTTCTACTGTATGCAGTACACAGTGCTGTAAATATCCGTCCGCATATAGCGTTTTCTGAAGAGCAATAAGGGGACCACACCCTAACCGCGGAAAACACTCTTACACTGAAATACGAGGTCCTCTGTACTTCTCAGTTGGCGCTACACATGATGTCAGGTAACGTTCTATAGGCATTCGCCAAATCCAAGCCCTTCCATTGGATTGCTACAGGGTATGTGTGATTCATCACTCCAAATCAGTAGTTAACAGTCCTCCACTGTCTACGGTCATCCGTTGTTACACAACTTCAAGCATCGTTTAGCACATAGTACAGCTTACGAATACTGCTCGGCCATTGTACCTCCACTCCATACGCACAGCCATTGTGCTAGCCGGTAGCAGTTTGGAACTCACGCATGATTCCTTCCGCCGATTTCATGCGAGATTTTACAACTGCACTCGCAATGCTCGGCGGTCCCTGAGCGTCAACAAACGAATTTCGCCAGGTCTTGGGTTAGCTGTGGTTGTTCTGACGCGTTTCCATTTTTTCACAGTTACAACACCAACAGTCGACACAGGTAGCTTTAGAAGTATTAAAATGTTGCTGCTGGGTTTGTTACTCAGGTGACATTCAATCATCCATGTTCGAAGTCACTGAACTCTCCCGACCGACAGACTCGCTGTTATTGCTTCTCTGTTGACAACGCAGTACTCCCCGCCTGCCGGCCACCGTGGCCGAGCGGTTCTAGGCGCTACAGTCTGGAACCGCGCGACCGCTACGGTCGCAGGTTCGAATCCTGCCTCGGCATGGATGTGTGTGATGTCCTTAGGTTAGTTAGGTTTAAGTAGTTCTAAGCTCTAGGGGACTGATGACATCAGACGTTAAGTCCCGTAGTGCTCAGAGCCATTTGAACCATTTTGAACCCCCCACCTCCTTTTATAGTGGCGGGTCTGCCTCTCGTGACATCTGGTGGTCACGTCCACATTAAATAAAAGGGTCCAAATACTTTTAATGAGTTGGTGTAATCCCGGGATACAGGAGTCTCAGTTTGCGTGGTACCAAATTCACCATCTATTAAGACAAATCTAAAGTAAATGTTCTCTACGTTTGAGGCAAACCTGATTTGCGACGCTCTATAGCCTCCCCTATCCTTGAGACTCTGGCTTGCTGCCGTCCTTCAATCAACACGTTACACGTTCCATTCGGCTTCAGACACTTGATGTCCTTTTTCAGAGTAATTTCAATTATTTTCGCCTCCCAGAATATGAACTTATCCCTGTAATCTACTCTTATCTCTAATCATAACCTACCCGACCCATCACAAATGAACGCTGCAACCCACCCTATTTCAGCTCAGCTATCAACCCACACATCTCCTAACCGCTACATCCTACCTACTAGTCCCTGCCAACCTGTATGAGCAATATCACTTCCCGTGTAACATTCTCCGTAATACCATAATACATACCACCTCCCAAATCCTCATCCACAGCTACCACAAGCCCCCATCACATCACCATCATCACATCACCATCATCACATCATAAACATCACTCATTTTACATTTTAAATGTTTTGTATTAAAAACGTAAATAATTTAATGCAGTGACCGAAGAGCGACACTTTGGCTGCTGACAGCCCGCTCTTACAATTAGTAGGGGGAACGAAAATAACTTAAAAACCGAATGATTACGACTAGTATCCAAAAGCTCAACTTATTACGAAGCGAAAGAATATTTTCTAAATAGATCGTCGGAAGGTTTACGTAAGAAGGTAAGATATATGGATTACAGATTGTCCAAAACACATAGTTAGAAGTCCTGACACACAAGATACACTCGATGTAACAGTTTATCCTACAACAAGAAAATAGTTAATCTGAGATTTGGTTAGCCTTAGTTGTCACACATGCTTGGTAGTGAGGTGGAATACTCCTGATGAGGTCCTTCAAGAGCTCTGTTAGTAGCATATTCCAGTCGTGAGAAGCCATCTCACTAATGCATGTTAGACATGCACTACACGATTTGGAGTCATATATTTCTCTGACCAGTCCATTAAATGGATATTCTCGCCAGTGTCTGTTAAACTGTAAACTTGTTTAAGAGATTATATTCTGTTCACGACGAAGGTGCAAATATAATCGAGGACTGCACACATTAGGACAACATACAGGTGCCTACTCTAAGCAGATAGTACAATTACGATTTATGGATAACATTGTTCGCTTATTATTTTTTAATGTGTGTTTTTCGCCGACTTTGTTTATCTTTTCGATGTTGCTATAATATAATTAAGATCTACGTTACTAATATGTACGTGCAGTGACTTTATCGAACAAACTGCGAATTACTTCAGTATTTCTAAAGGAGTGTTTGAACTGCATTTCCATAGTTGACTTTATCTGTAAATTTGCTGATCTTCCTCTACGTGTTCTGCCTGCAATTTCTCCGTGTGATATCAACTTTTCAAGGATCATTTCGACCCTCCAGATAATATACCCAACAGAACATAGGTCTCTGTGGTTTACAAGGACGACAAAGGCTCTTCTACGAATGAATCATCATTTTCTTTTCAGTTCGCTTAATACCGTGCTGTCTACTCCAACACCATATCCGGAACACGTCTGCTCACTTCAGGCCACTAATTCTACATGCCGCTTATTAAACACTGGTGTAAAGGATTACTGAAAAGTTATAGTTATGGGATTTTGTGTTATTGCTATGTATTCCCAAATCTTTGTTTCTTTGTCCGTTTGGACTACTCTCTTGATCTCTAGGTAGCTACCGTAACTGCTGCTCAGTGAATCTAGATACATCCATGGATGTCTTGCAAAGCCTGGACATTGAAGTAATGGAATGGCCGGTGGTGAGTCTCGATGTAAACCCCATCGGGCGTGTGTGGGACATGCTTGACAGATATCTTCGTAGCCGTCCTCTTCCACCACAGACTCCAAGAACACTCAAGAGCTCTCGTTGAAAAAATGGGAACGGCTACCACGAAGATTTGTAGACTTATACAGGGCATGACACGTAGGTGTCAGATGGTGATAAACGCTCACGAAGGGCATACACGTTACTGAAGCTCTGGAAGTCCAATGGAAAGCTCTCAGGATGGTGGTATGAATGATTGTTCCCACTCTAGTTTCGACACCTTTCGGACATCTCGGTTTCTCTTATATAAATGAAAGAGGATAAAATAATGTTCTGTTGTGTACTTAATTCGTGGAAGATAAAAGATATAATTTGGTAACATATACAGTCCCCAATAATTCCTGAGTGGAGTATGGCAGACGCTGAAACTCATATTTCCCAAAATATTTTGAGCACTGTATATGAAATCACCTGAAATTTATTATGATCTCCAACAGCCTACAAACTTAATTTATTTTGTTCAATGTGTTTCCATGATTTTTTATTTCAGAAATACAAGGGGCGTTCAATGAGCAAACCAACACATTTTATTTCTCTAACAATTTCAGTTGCGAAAACGCGGAACTTGTGGGATATCGAGGAATATTCCCCCTTCAGCCACTATAGTTTCGTAAATTTACGGTAGGTGGCGGCACTATACATAGCCTTCAAAATGGAGTCTGTAACAGATGTGCATTCCAAGCAGAGAGCTGTCATTGAGTTTCTTTTGGTGGAAAACCAGAGCATCGTGAGGCGTCTGTCATCATCGCAAGATGGTAGCCAAACTTGTTGATCTCCCGCGTGCCCGCCGACCGAACACAGTTGTGACTCCTGCAATGGTAGAACGTGCGGGCACTCTCACTAGAGTTGATCGACGGATCACCATCAAACATCACTTCGCAACTGGTCGTCTTTGTTGGTAGTGCTGACTCACTCGTCCATCAACTGGAGTACTCAGAGCTGTGTCCCAGCTGTGCTGCTCGGCGCGTAACAGAGGGCCATAAAGAGCAACGTAGGGCCATGTGTACGGAGCTGATTGCGCCTTACGAGACTGGTCGTGAAAATGTTTTGTCGATCATTGGCACAGGCAAGACGGTGGCTCCGATGCCAACCATGAGTGCATACAGGCCCTCCCAGGAAGGTGGCGTAAGGCCATTGCAGTGAACGGAGACTATGGTGAAAAATAGGATTTTGTAAATGGTTCAAATGGCTCTGAGCACTATGGGACTTAACATCTGAGGTCACCAGTCCCCTAGAACTTAGAACTACTTAAACCTAACTGACCTAACGACATCACACACATCCATGCCCGAAGTAGGAATCGAACCTGCGACCGTAGCGGTCGCGCGGCCTAGAACCGCTCAGCCACACCGGCCGGATTAGGATTTTGTAGCCAAAAGTGTGGCGAATAATATGGTGTACTGGAATCCTGAATAAAACCAACCTGCTTTCAGCAAAAAAGTTGCATTACTTATTGAACGTCCCTCTAATTTCCCTCTGCTGCTCCTCCTAGCGCTAAATCAGTTATATCCGGATGCCTTAGTAGGCGTTCCAGTGACCTGTCCCATCTCCTACTAAGAATTTTACATACACATATTCCTTCGTCTATTCCTCATACATTCAGTGACAAATCTGAAGCGCCCAATTATGTAAGTTTATGTGTGCAGTGATGTGAAGGCGGCGAAAACTACAAACGTTGTCTGCTGGACGAAAACTATGAAAACAAGTACTCCAAACCGACATTTCACATGTGCAAATCTGTAACTCAATCATCTTTGTGACGTGCTTATAATTAAGTATTATTTATATTTGAGGATAACTAATCAGTAAAAAACGCAGCACACGTTGTAATGAAAGCATGAAAGCCGTCTGACGATGAATCGTATTTATTCGAAACCGGTAACGATACCCTTTGAATAAAGGAAGTTAAAATAAATTTGTGGCTGATTGCTATCTCAACACCATCAAAATTTGTCTTCAAATTACAGCCACGGTCTCCAACCATGTCATCACAGGACAAAATTGCATATTCCTTATACTGTCTCCGGTGATCTGTCATTGATAGACCGTTAAACCCTAATCTCGTTTATCTTCCTCCTGTCCCTTCTAGCCCAATTCATATTTCATACATCATGCGGTGATGCAAAAACAGTGATTGATACTCCGCTCTCGTGATTTTAAAGGGGAAGGAACGTAGAAAGATTAGGGTTGAACGTTGAAACGTCCCCTTAGAAAAGCTTATGAAGTACTGTGCTGATAAACCTCTTACGTTATTTGATTTTCAAACAGCTGAGCAAAACTGAACGTACTCAGACATTTCTCTCTTTACTTACTCTGATAGTCACTAAACTGACACACAATATTTTTAGCGCAACGCAATCTGACTTTCAATAATCCCTACAAAAGACCCTGACTAACTATAACCTATACCTTTCATGAATCACTTACCTCACAAAAATCTTCGTTACTCGAAATACTGCAATACAGCGAGCGCCAGCTAAATAAAGGATTATAACTACTGATGGCACTAACTACTGATAGGCATAGTTAGCAAATGAGAGATTTTGGTAGAGAGCAGACAATGTATTTACCTTAATAGTGTTTAAAAGTCAGTTCGTGACATCCAGTCTTACAAATTTACTGTCTCTGATGGACACACGTCCAGATCATCCGCTCTCAAAACTCCGCCATCTCTCCCCCCACATCCACCGCTGCTGGCGGCTCACCTCCTACTGCGCAACGCCACGCGCTGTTTACATCCAACTGCCCAACACTACAATAGAGAATATTTCAACAATGCCAACCAGCCACAGACTGCGCACTGCACAGTCAGCGATTTTCATACAGAGCGCTACGTGGCGTTACTAACATAAAAACCTAAACAGCCTACTTACAACGTCCCTAGGGCAACGTAAAGGCAGATATCTAGCGGCCATACAACCGGACATCTCTCAACGGCGGTTCGAGTATGTGACGCTACGTAAGCGTCATGCGACGCCCATCAGACGTATGACATTGAAAGACAGTTGTTGTCCTGCACATTCACATCGAATAAAAGTTCTGATACAAGGAAGCACAAGTAGTACTGTACAGGAAACTGGCTGCAGTGGATGTTCCACTAACTACAAGTGCTACTTCCTTACTTGATAGATTCGATGTAAATAAGTAAAATTTGAAAGCGGAGTACTTAAAAGACGATGCGCTATGATTTAAAGTTTGCATTGTGAGTCCACATGGTTCAATAAATCTTTTGGAGATCCCCCTCGTTGTAATAATGCGATGTAGTTTTGTATAACTTTATTTTAAAATTAAGAACTTATACACTCCTGGAAATGGAAAAAAGAACACATTGACACCGGTGTATCAGACCTACCATACTTGCTCCGGACACTGCGAGAGGGCTGTACAAGCAATGATCACACGCACGGCACAGCGGACACACCAGGAACCGCGGTGTTGGCCGTCGAATGGCGCTAGCTGCGCAGCATTTGTGCACCGCCGCCGTCAGTGTCAGCCAGTTTACCGTGGCATACGGAGCTCCATCGCAGTCTTTAACACTGGTAGCATGCCGCGACAGCGTGGACGTGAACCGTATGTGCAGTTGACGGACTTTGAGCGAGGGCGTATAGTGGGCATGCGGGAGGCCGGGTGGACGTACCGCCGAATTGCTCAACACGTGGGGCGTGAGGTCTCCACAGTACATTGATGTTGTCGCCAGTGGTCAGCGGAAGGTGCACGTGCCCGTCGACCTGGGACCGGACCGCAACGACCCACGGATGCACGCCAAGACCGTAGGATCCTACGCAGTGCCGTAGGGGACCGCACCGCCACTTCCCAGCAAATTAGGGACACTGTTGCTCCTGGGGTATCGGCGAGGACCATTCGCAACCGTCTCCATGAAGCTGGGCTACGGTCCCGCACACCGTTAGGCCGTCTTCCACTCACGCCCCAACATCGTGCAGCCCGCCTCCAGTGGTGTCGCGACAGGCGTGAATGGAGGGACGAATGGAGACGTGTCGTCTTCAGCGATGAGAGTCGCTTCTGCCTTGGTGCCAATGATGGTCGTATGCGCGTTTGGCGCCGTGCAGGTGAGCGCCACAATCAGGACTGCATACGACCGAGGCACACAGGGCCAACACCCTGCATCATGGTGTGGGGAGCGATCTCCTACACTGGCCGTACACTTCTGGTGATCGTCGAGGGGACACTGAATAGTGCACGGTACATCCAAACCGTCATCGAACCCATCGTTCTACCATTCCTAGACCGGCAAGGGAACTTGCTGTTCCAACAGGACAATGCACGTCCGCATGTATCCCGTGCCACCCAACGTGCTGTAGAAGGTGTAAGTCAACTACCCTGGCCAGCAAGATCTCCGGATCTGTCCCCCATTGAGGATGTTTGGGACTGGATGAAGCGTCGTCTCACGAGGTCTGCACGTCCAGCACGAACGCTGGTCCAACTGAGGCGCCAGGTGGAAATGGCATGGCAAGCTGTTCCACAGGACTACATCCAGCATCTCTACGATCGTCTCCATGGGAGAATAGCAGCCTGCATTGCTGCGAAAGGTGGATATACACTGTAATAGTGCCGACATTGTGCATGCTCTGTTGCCTGTGTCTATGTGCCTGTGGTTCTGTCAGTGTGATCATGTGATGTATCTGACCCCAGGAATGGGTCAATAAAGTTTCCCCTTCCTGGGACAATGAATTCACGTTGTTCTTATTTCAATTTCCAGGAGTGTATTTGTATATGAGGAGTGAAGGTGCTACATATAACAGTCTTAAAAAATTTAAAGTTTTGTTTTGTGTATAAAATCTTAATCTTTCTTGAATAATGTATCCCCATGAAACAACTGTAAGAATGGACTTGTACATACTGTAGTTATGAATAATTGAATCTCCTTAGTGTAGTGTACTACGCATAGTGTTAAGCTTATTCTGCCAGCTTACTTTAACTCAGTTCTATATAAACTACGGTTGGCTGCGAGGTAGATGTTACCTAAAACCAAAATAAATAAAAATAGTTATAAAGCAAACAACTTTGCCATAGACACCTCGAAAAAGCGGCTGCCCCATGGTGAGGACGTATATGTCTAGCTGGAAGAGCGCAAGACCGACGCACTCTTACTTCAATATTCCCATTTTCGATAAAGTCTAATTATACTGCTGAATTCCTTGATTTCATGTGAAGATATTCGAAGGGTATTTAACAATGTAAATTAAGTATCGGTTTTCTTGTATTTGAAGTAGTTTCTTCCCGTTCTAGAGAAGTCAGCACGTGGCAACTAAGTTTAGAAAGTCGTCCTTATAACAACACAGAAACTGACACAGTGATGAGGTTGGAAAGGCCGAAAGGATTTCCTAGGCTCAGTTAAGTATGCAGGCAGATTTGACACTAGGTACCAACATGTTCCAAAAATTAATTTCGGCAAATTGGAAGAAATGTTTAACTTTTACACAACCGTTGAAGACGTACGTAGGTGTAACAGTGAACGGAAGTCAGAGATTAACGTCCCACTACTTTGAAATTCCCAGAGACAGTGCAGTAGCTCAGTTGTACAAAAATGCTCCGGGCTCTTTTTGGAGACACCATTCTGAAATTAGAGGACAAAATACGTCTTAATACGTTGTTTCCCTGCTTTCTATTAGACAAACCCTGCTCAACTGAACAACTTACGGACGTAGAACATTTTTTAGAGTCACTCTGGCGGAATGTGTGTAATCCTGGTAGTGTGTCAGATTTGGATCATCGTACTAAAGGGAATACATTTCATACTCGAACACGAAGGCAAACCTGAACATGCTGACGATATTTTCATATTTTCTAAAATGGAATGGGGTGAAGATGACATGTCCTTATAATTAAAAGCTTTCTTTAATGTATGGAAAGTCCTAAACTGAAATCAGGAAGTTTTTGTGTATTACGGAGTGGCTACTCCATCATTTTCTTACGTTTGTTATTCGGCTGCCAGACGCAGGGTACTTTAGGAGACGTAATGTTAATATTTGATGGTGTAGTTGTATATATAGTGTCGAATAAAGAAGAAAAGATAATGAGTCACCGTTTTTAATGGAATAGATTTAAAGGTATTTGAGTGTTAAGCACAAAAATTTATAAAATAGTTATAACTCATTGATGCGTGACACATTTTTTGATTCAAACTCAGATCAATAATTTCTGACTTATTTCCACAAAATGTCTTGAGTGAACGTCACACTCTCTCCCCAGCGGTGTGTGTAGTTATTTTGAGATTAACTTAGTAACCTCTTCCGAATTACTGCAATTCATAACGACTGTAATGAATTCGTCTCCAGAGTGCTGCTTTACTCGATCGACATCATTTTTCATTTTCATTCCTCTCCACAAAAGAGTCTATAATCGAATAATATCTGACGGCAAATGGGCTCACCACAACCACTCAACCGTCTGAAGGAGTTAGTGAGCCGCTGCGTATCTTATCGGGTAGAAGAAACAGGGAATTCGTTAAGTATTTACTGCAAATTACAGCAGCCTCGTCATGTTTTGTTGCAATAATATCTGAATACGACGCTCTGCCACCATAAGTACCCTTTATAAGGGAAAGAGGGAAGGAAGATTGGATATTAACGTCCCGATGACGCCGGCTCGTTTTGACTAGAATAGGGGAAGAAAGCTGTAACCGCCTCTGTAGGAACTATTTCATCATTCATGTAAATTTTCTAACGGAAACACGGTGAACAAAAATCGAAATGATACGGTTTAGAAATAAACTCTGTCATTCTAAATACGAGTTTCTTCTGTTCACCCCATGCAGCAACACCAGGTCTTGCCGGGTCGGAGATTTTCTCCGCTCAGCGACTGGGCGTTGTGTTGTCCATGTCTTCCTGTCGTCATAACTGACAAGAAAATAGCCTGCATGGTGTCACATGACAAGTCTAAGCCTATATAACTTCGTAGCAGGTTACGGCGTGACCCTAATAAATACGTGTTGTCGAAGCACACTACTGTGTCGCTTTTCCACTGTTAAGAAGGTAGTATATGCAAGTACAGAAAGCCCATAAATTATTAGGACAGAATCAGATAGACCTATCAAACTAGTATAAATGCGAATAAGAGAAAAAATAATGACCACCTGCCTAATAGCTTGTTTGTGCGTCTTTGGAAGGAAGTACATCACTGATCATGCGTATCAGGGTTCCGACAGTTTGTTGGTAGGCTTGTCGAGGTATGTGACATTAGATGTCTACACACGGGTCATGTAATTAGAGTAAGTAAATGGCCGCTGATTTGCGTACGTGGTGATGGCGCCCTATAACGACATAGATGGGTTCCATAGGATTTACATCAGGCCAATTTGGTTCCCGAGACATCAATTTGAGATCATTATAATGCTCCTCAAACGATTGTAGCACGGTTCTGGTTCCGAGATACGGACAGTTATACTGCTGAAAGATGACATCGCCGAAGTGGAAGACTTCAAGCATGAAGGGATGCAGGTGGTTCGCAGCTGTCAGCGTGTCTTCGATTGCTACCACAGATCCCATGCAAGCGCAGGAGAATGTCTCTCGCTGCATAATACTGCTCCCACCAGACTGCGTCCGTGGCGCGATGTACGATTCGAGCCGCCGTCCACCTTGATGACGGTGTTTGTGGAGACGACACGACTTAGTGTGGCAAAAATGTGATTCACCCAAAGATTCGATATACTTCCATTGATCAGCGGTCGAATTCCGATGGTCTCGTGCCAATTGCAGTCTTAACTGACGACGTCGTTGGGTCAGCATGTGATCTGCTGCGGAGCTCCATGCTCAACAATGTACGACGAACGGTGTGCTCCGAAACTCTTGAGCGGGTACCAGCGTTGTGCTCTTTCAGCAGAGATGCCACAGGTCTGTCCTACTTAACAGAACAGACAGGTCTCCGAAACCCACGTTCTATGAAGAGTCGTAGATGTTCAAACATTTAGCGCCTAGTGGTAGTTTCACTGTCCTTTTACCTCTTTTCGTAGATGCTCACGACAGTAGCGCTTGAACATCTGAGTGGCTTTGCCGTTTTCGATATACTCGTTTACAGGCTGTGCGTAACAATAATTTGTCGTTTCTCAAAGTCGCTTATCTCAATGGATTTCCGAATTTGTAGCCCATATCTTTGCTAGGGTGATCACCCGTCCGTGTCTACTACGCTTACATACTTCTGTTACCGCGCCACTTGCCAGCAACGCCACAAGGCGACATCCAACGTTGCGGTGGGCAGTAGTCATGAGGTTTTGGCCTGTCACTGTATGTAGAACCAACCTGCAAAAGGTAAAGCGTGTGTGAAAAATTATACGCGTAGGTACCGGTCATCTATAGAAGAACAGCTCGTATCCGAACTGGACTCTACAACATAAGCAGCATAAGCCCCATACCTACTCAATAATGTACACACGTTTCGTAGTAATTGTATTTTAGTCGAAAATACCACTATTACCACATCATTATGAGGTAGTTTACTTGTTCTCGGTAAATGTGGCGGGGAGACCTTGCACACAGCTTTGCTAACTTCATAGGTTCTGGCTATGAGTTATGATGGAATATTCTGTAAAGTTTCCTATTTCGCCATTTTTTGGTATTTTCTGCTATTTCTGAAATTTACGAGTTTTGTGGAAGTGGAAAATTACTTCTTCATACCGGTACACCAGTTCAAGTTGTGGGTTAAACACCCAAAGAGATATTTGTGTTGTCTTTTTTCACAAAGCACGCACTTTTTGCATTTTCGAAGCTTTAAGTTGTATGATTTTACACTCACACAAGTGTTATATACAGAAATTAATTTAATATTTTCTAAGCAAGTCGGTTGCATTCACACGTTTCTGAACAACAACGCTAACTCTGAGACGTAGAGCCAATCACCTTCTTAGATTAAAATGTGCATACACATTCAACAAATGATTACGTAAGGAATCACACACACGCACGCACGCACGCACACACACACACACACACACACACACACACACACACACACACACACACACACACACACACAATTAATCGCAAACGAACGTTAGAAAAACATCAGTAGGAATTCGTCCATAGCGCTTGCACATAGGATGATGGAATAATGAATTGCCCTCAAGAAACATATCAATTTCGAATCAGTTATATTAAAAAGGATATTTTTGTAAATTTATAGAGGCAATCAAACTACATGACGTATTCTCTACTTGCCTAAACCTGGGCAAATAAAAATATCTCTCTTGTTTACAAAACGTGACTTGTGGTATATTGTGGAGGTTTTTATTGGTTAACATAACATTTATAATGAAAGAACAAAAATTTATGGAGATAACAGGACATAATGTAACAGAAAATAAACCACAATTAAATTCAACAATTACGACAAAAAGAAAAAAGTCGCAACACGAGCTCTGATTTCCCTTATTTTATCGTGGTGATCGTTCCTCCCTATGTAGGTCGGTGTCAACAAAATATTTTTGCATTCGGAGGAGAAAGTTGGGGATTGGAATTTCGTGAGAAGATTCCGTCGCAACGAAAAACGTCTTTCTATTAATGATGTCCAGCCCAAATCCTGTATCATTTCTGTGACACTCTCTCCCATATTTTGCGATAAGGTGCTGCCTCTCTTTGAACTTTTTCGATGTACTCCGTGAGTCCAATCTAGTAAGGATCCCACACCGCGCAGCAGTATTCTAAAAGAGGACGGTCAAGCGTAGTGTAGGCAGTCTCCTTAGTAGGTCTGTTACATTTTCTAAGTGTCCTGCCAATAAAAAGCAGTCTTTGGTTAGCCTTCCCCACAACATTTTCTATGTGTTCCTTCCAATTTAAGTTGTTCGTAATTGTAATACCTAGGTATTTAGTTGAATTTACGGCTTTTAGATTAGACTGACTTATCGTGTAACCAAATTTTTTCGAATTCCTTTTAGAATTCATGTGGATGACCTCACACTTTTCGTCATTTAGGGTCAATATCCACTTTTCGCACCATTCAGATATTTTTTCTACATCGTTTTGCAGTTTGTTTTGATCTTCTGATGACATGATTAGTCGATAAACGACAGCGTCATATAGATAAGGAACAGCAAAGGGCTATAACACTATCTTGGGGAACGCCAGAAATCACTTCTGTATTACTCAATGATTTTCCGTCAATTACTCTGACAGGAAATCACAAATCCAGTCACATAACTGAGACGATATTCCATAAGCACGCAATTTCACTACGAGCCGCTTGTGCGGTACAGTGTCAAAAGCCTTCCGGAAATCCAGAAATACAGAATCGATTTGGAATCCCTTGTCAATAGCACTCAGCACTTGATGTGAATAAAGAGCTGGTTGTTTTTCACAGTAACGATGTTTTCTAAACCCACGTTGACTGTGTGTCAATAGACCGTTTTCGTCGAGGTAATTTATAATGCCCGAACGCAATATATGTTCCAAAATCCTGCTGCATATCGACGTTAACGATATGGGGCTGTAATTTAGTGGATTACTCCTACTACTCTTCTTGAATATTGGTGTGACCTGTGCAACTTTCCAGTGTTTAGGTACGGATCTTTCGTCGAGCGAACGATTGTTAAGTGTGGAGCTAATGCATCAGCATACTCCGAAAGGCGAGCGGCAGTCAGGTTGGTAACCCACCATTTTCAGGGGCGTCTCCAGACACTTTTCGCCACCAATTTCATTGAGTGGAGTACAAATGTCTTCAGTGATAAGTCTCGCTTGGAACTGAACCCCGATGGCCAGCGGACACGTGTCTGGAGACGTCCTGGACAACGGTGGGATGCTAGCCTAAATGTTGTCCGTCTAACGGCCCGACAACCAGGAGTGAAAGTCTGGGGTAGCATTTCTTTTCATAGCAGGACCTCTTGGGTTGTCATACACGGCACCCTTATAGCACAGTGGTACGTCGACGATGTTCTACGGCAAGCCATCCTGGGCTTTAATTTCAGTAAGACAATGCCCTCCGACACAAGGCGAGAGTTTCTGCTGCTTGTATTGGTGATTATCAAAACCTACCTTAGCCAGCAAGGTCGCCGGATCTCTCCCAAGCTGAGAAGTTTTTGAGCATTATGGGCAACGCCCTTCAACCAGCTCAGGATTTTGACGATCTAACGCGCCAATTGAGCAGTATTTAGGATGATATCCCTCAGAAGAACATCCAGCAACTCTGTCAGTCGATGGCAAGACGAATAAGTGCTTGCATAAGGGCCAGGGGTGGAGCAACGCGTCATTGACTTGCTCAATTTGTGAAACTATTTTTCTCGAAAAATTCATACATGCACGTCGCATCTACCAGTTTCCGTCTCATTCGGAAAATTCCTTGGTGGTGCGTCGTTTTTTTATTTCTTAGAGTGTAATTTAACCTCACTGGCACACCCAGCAAATGAACATAACCACAATTCAGATTAGTGGAATGTACATGGAACCGTAATGCTGCTGATGGCAGCATTCTGCCGAAATGCGTCTTACTAATTAAATAATAGTAAAAAGTGACCAAGCAGCAGAAATTACCTCATAAATTTACAATACAGTCGTTATCCTCAAACACTACTATATAACATGGAAAAATCTAAATTTTACGAGTGGAAAAGTTGTTTTATGAAATATTGTGATATGATATAGAAGACTTAATTCTTTATAGCTCCATAATAAGGCGAATAACAAGTTTAGGAAAAAAATTTGATAAAACGTTGTAATATGACATCATTGTCACCTTATCCCACGTCGTTCCATCTCGTTCGAAGGATCGGCGAAAGCTTCGTCACCAATTGCGGTATTTGAACATCTCTCCCTCTTCGATGTTGTCTCAGGTATGTTGTCTCTGCCCGATGTCAAATTTCACCATATCATTGTACCTTATTCTCAGTCATCCTCTCGGTCTTTTGTTCCTGAATTTCAAATCGTACACTATTTTGGTAGCCTGTTAGCATCGATGAGTTACACATGACCATACCATAACAGCCGCTGAAAGTACAAGTTGAGCTTGTTTTCGGATTCTATCACTCCGTGTCTTTACGACCATGCTACGAGCAAATCTCATCTCCACTGCTTGAGTTGTACTGAAACTTCTCATGGTCCATCTTTCACAACCAAATGACAAAATAGGCATGTATAGGTTCTTTTACGTTTTAGAGGCACTTTCCTGTTCATTATTAGGTCTGTAACTATCGGATAAAAGTTACTACCTGCTTGAATTCTCTGAGGGATTTCTTTGTCTATACAACTCGTATTGGAGACAACACTGGCAATATATTTGAAATTATGTGTCATCTGTAGCTGTTTCCCCTCCATTTCAACATATCCTATCGATTGCCTACATCTTTTCATGACCATCGCTTCAATTTTCCTAGGCCTCTCTTAGGTTTGCAAGCAATCTTCATTTGTTCAGAAGCTGATTCCTTAGGCCTGTCACTTTCGAAGATCTGTCTACTGTGGTTACCTCTCTTAGCCTTTGCAGTTTCCACTCCACCACAAGGCACTGGCTCTCTTCTCATTTGATCCCCAGAAAGGAGGATCTCCGCATCTGTCAACTTCACCGCACTGAAGTCTTCTACTCCTCCATGCCGCCATTAAGGCCTTCACACGTAGCCCTTGGCATGAGTTTCATGCTGTACATCACCAGATTCGGTCTCAGTCTGAAGTCAGACATCTTATCACTGCGCCCTACTGAAGTGTTGGATACCCACCCCCATGGACACGCCAGTCGGGAATTGTTCGAGTGGTGGGGTAGGGAACTCCCTTGAACCGGTTTAATAGTTTTGTGTGATGCCACAACCGAATCTCATGTGACATACGAGATTTAATTTTTCATGATGTATGTGGCGTATCTAACGGGATGGTGTCCGCCTGAAAAAACAAAATCTGTCGCAACTGTCAGTTCATTAACTACGTGGGGGATAAAATATACGACAACTGAGGGCTAGACTGCCATGCTCGTATGCATGCTTCAGAGTGTTAACATACAGTTAATGCACGTACTCCGATAGTAATGATAGCTCATCATTCTGCAATTGCTTTAAATTGAATTTAAAAATGTGTAGGAAATTCTTCGTCTAAGACCGAATTTGTGAATGCAATTGAAAACGTGAGAACATCTATGATCATAAATATGATACGGGAGATTTGTTGTAAATCTCAGATCTAGTGGAGGCATAGTATACTGAGGCGATATGCGTATATACAGATGACGGTAGTATCGCGTACACAAGGTATAGAAAGACAGTGCACTGGCGGAGATGCCATATGTGCGCAGATGATTCACGTGGAAATGTTTCTGACGGAATTTAACGATCTTTGAACACGGAATGGTAGTTGGAGCCAGGCGCAAGGGACATTCAATATTCAGAGATCCACAGTGCCAAGAGTGTGCCGAGAACACAAAATTTCAGGCATTGCCTCTCACCACGGACAACTCAGTAGTGGACGGACTTCGCTAAACGACCGAGAACAGCGGCGATTGCATAGAGTTGTCAGTGCTAATAGACGAGTAACACTAACAGTGAAATAACCGTAGAAATCAATGTGGGACGTACGACGAAAGTGTCCGTTAGGTGAGTGAGTGCTCCGAAATTTCTCGGTAAGGGGCTGTGACAGCAGGAGACAAACGCGAGTGTCTTTGCTAACAGTACGACATCGACTGCGGTGTCTCTCCTACGCTCGTTGCCATAACGATCGGACCCTAGACGACTGGAAAACTGTGGCTTGCTCAGGTGAGTCCCGATTTCAGATGGTAAGAGCTAATGGTAGGGTTCGAATGTGGCGCAGACCAAACGAAGCCATGGATCCAAGTTGTCAAAAAGGCATTGTGCAAACTACTGGTGGATCCAAAATGGGCATCGAACCCAGGTCTCCAACTTACAACGCAGGTGTACTACCTACTTAGCCACATTGGCACAGCGGTTCACCCAACTACACGGTTTACCCTGGGACGACTCACTCCTCGATCCAAGTTATCACTGCCCCCCCCCCCCCCCCCAGTCTACTTTAGACTTGCCGAGGCTCCCAATGTTCAGGAATCGAACGCAAAAAGGGGGTCCATCCTGGCACCCAAGTACAGGTATCTATACAAATTAAATGACACAATTTCAGAGATTTTATTGGTCTCACACAGATATTATTTTAGGTATACAGACTGAAGCCGCAAGTGAAAATTTGTAGCAAGGCCGGGAATCGAACCTAAGTCTTGTGTTTCATGTGTAATAGGAAATTCCAAGTAGACTGGGGCGGCAGAGAATTAGGATCAAGGAGAGAGTCGTGCCAGGGTAATCCATGCAGTTGGGCGAACCGCTGTGCTAGTGTGGTTTCGTAGCTAGTGCACCTGCGTTGTAAGTAGGAGAGCCGGGTTCGATTCCCAGGTTTCGTGCAAATTTTCACTTCCTGCTTCAGTCTATATACACGAAACGATTAATTCATTTTGCAAAAGATATTAAATGGGATGAAATCAGTGCTCTGCTGGTGGCCACATTCGTATGCACGGTTTGGATTTTACATGAGAAAACAGTCACCCTCGTGCAGATTTTACGTGAAAAAACAGTCATCCTTAAATAACTTCAGACTGGAACCAGGCTTATGGTCCTAATTTGGCGTACCTGTTCATCGTACCTTGGTCTAAAATAAGCATTAATCGTTTGAAAAAAATCTTGCTTGTTTTTGATATTATGTGCAGAAAAGTCGTTTTCTAGGAAGTTTTTGAAGCGCGCCACTTCTGTACTTTAAACATTTACGAATCGGTTAAAACTTCGCACGAAAGTAGATAACCAGATAAAGTCAAAACCGTTTTTATTTTATTAAGTAATATTTATCCACTAACGAGATACGATGGTTTAAAGTTGAGCTAAATGTAGCACGCCAAATTCGTTCTTCGGTGAATTGAATGCGCGGAAACGCTTTAAAGCACTGATCATCAGACTGATGCCCGCGGGCTGCATGTTGCATAAATTAAATATTCGTCCGGCCCTTAGTTCTCAGACTATTTTATAACAATATGCATTTAACAGCTAATTGGCGATTGTAAAAAACATCAACAACCGTTAAAAACTTCTTATGACTGCAATATTCACGCTCAGTAACAAATAAAAATACTTACGTAGACAGTAATGTTATAAGATGTGCTTAATTTTAATTGAAGCTGGTGATTTCGTTTGTGATCAAAGTAAAATTGGCCGCTTGCCTCAGGGGCAGAGGGGTGACAGGCACGGCCACTGTGGGGTTACGGAATGTGAGAGAGGGTATGTTGCATTGTTTGTCTTCTATTACAGACAACTTACGGGTGTACACGATTCATACCTATCAGCTACTGTTTTATAAATTTTGACACTGATGTAACACAAATTCGTGAATGTGCAATGTAGAGACGGTCATCTTCAAATGCTGTTATAATACAATGCAGTCAGTAGAAGAAAACTGGTATTTCATTCATCAAACTTCATAAGAGCAAATATTATTATTAACCCAAGTCATACACACACATATTGGAACCAACAACACTTCACCACGCAACTATAGTGTCACAACTTTTAGACTTCTCAGGTGGGCAGCAATCTGAAATAGACCACAATCAACAAGAAGTGTTCCGAATAGTACCAACATGAAGCGATCAGTAATATGGGGCTGCCTGCCAAGTTCTCACGTGTCTGTTATAGAATAATATCAATAACTAAAGAGTGCAATAATTATAGAAGTGCAATTTTCGAGCGCTCTCTAAATTACAGAGACGTGTGAGGTCGAGGTGTTACTTAAAATTTTCTCCTTGTAATTACCACCACGTCAATGGTTTAGCAAGGACAGAAAGTGTACCTATCGTGCTGTAAGTGTTAACTGCATCTACAGTGCGATTAATATTATACTGCATTTGATTGCTTAAAGCTTGCGTTATATGTATCTGACTGTGGCAAACATTTCTTGCAGTCTAGTATATGAAATGTGCATAGTTACTACCTGCCCGACATGCGCTCTGTTACAACCGTCAGTGCGTCACTACAGCTTTGGTCAGCTGGCAAGTAAAAAGTAATTTAAGTCACATTATAATGAAAATAGTGTCCCACATGATAGTCAAAGACTCCTTATTTAGAAGATGCTGTATGGATTGTATATATTTGAAATCTGAATGTGTGCAAATATGGACTAGAAAAAAAACATCACAACACACATTAATTAAATAAATTTTGTACTTAAATTTACAGGTAAAGAATAAATACTAACCATCTGCAATTGTTGGCTGTACGTGACTCCGCTGCGAAATCGGAAATATACTGGAGGAATTACAGTAGGCGTGCGAAAAGTTGGCTTTCAACTTTAGGGACAAAGCTGTGTGCGGGGGCAGATACATTGTCGTTGCAAGGTGAGGGGGTTCGATGGAGGAAAGTTTTCTTGTTTCTCTTCCAGTGCTGATAACTCAAAGGCGTGTGTGCTTTGTACTAATCAAGTGCTAAGGAATGAATTTCAAACGGAAGTAACATGGATTCTTGAGTGTGCGTTATAGAGACGGTTTTCTTTGAATGAGGTACATATTTGTAACAAGGAATATGAAATTAAATTAAGGCCGTTGTAATGAAACGCAATGAGAAGAAAAATAATGGAAATGAAGTAATTTAGTTAATGTTTGTAATCGTTCTCCTATTGTAATAATGCGTTTAAATGCAAATACATGTAAGTGTTATAAATCAAGTAATTATCAGTTCACACAAACAACACAATACATTTTCATGCAATTATGGTTCCAATTACGGTACGCTCAGGGTGACAGCAATCTGAAGCAGAGAACAGACTACACGAAGTGTTCCGAATGGTGCAGATTTATAGGGATTATTACTTGGGGGCAAGCAGCTACCTTATTACATCCTTACTATAGCTAGGCTATTGGGAGCTCATAACATACTAATTTATGTTGGTTACCAATTGGTAATAAGACAGATGAATTAACAGTCCACCGGCCGCTGTGGCCGTGCTGTTCTAAGCGCTTCAGTCTGGAACCGCGTGACCACTACGGTCGCAGGTTCGAATCCTGCCTCGGGCATGAATGTGTGTGATGTCCTTAGGTTAGTTAGGTTTAAGTAGTTCTAAGTTCTAGGAGACTGATGACCACAGATGTTAATCCCATAGCGGTCAGAGCCATTTCAACCAATTAGCAGTCCGAGGTACCACTCAGTCAGTATTCGCTCTTGAGCAAGTTTGCTGATTATTGATGACTTCATGACTCCCCCCGCCCCTCCCCTCCGTCGGAGGTTCGAGTCCTCCCTCAGGCATAGTATGTGTATGTGTTGTCCTTAGCGTAAGTTAGCTTAAGTTAGATTAAGTAGTGTATAAGCCTAGGGACCGATGAACTCAGCATATATATATATATATATATATATATATATATATATATATATATATATATATATATATATATATGTGTGTGTGTGTGTGTGTGTGTTTTAGACGATTCATAGCGAAAATCGTCAATACATATATGTGTGTGTGTTTTAGACGATTCATAGCCAAAATCGTCAAACTCGCCAATACGGTCCATGATGCATAGGGCAAGAAGGGCCTGTAATTGGGCCTCCAACACCACAAAAGGACAAGTGGCTTGGTTGGATTCCCAGAACTTCATGGATCAATAAATGACAATTCTTTCTTTCTTTCACTGGTGCCATGTTCCGTGCTGTCGCAGGGTCGGCATTGTTAGGAACGGATTTGGCAAGGTTAGTGGAAAAGGGTGGCCGGATGCCCTTCCTGCCGCCACCCTGTACCCACTGGGACGGAATTAGTGTACCCCTGCTGTCTGCGTCTAGTATAATTCATGGAATAGTGCGAATGTGTTCAGGTGTCTGCAAGTCGGGTAACTGAGGTGGAACGAGGGGACCAGCCCGGTATTCACGTAGATGGATGTGGAAAACAGCCTAAAAACCACATCCAGGCTGGCCGGCACACCGACCGACGTCGGTAATCCGCTGGACGGATTCGATCCGGGGCCGGTGTGCCTACCCGAGTCGAGGAAGCAGCGCATCAGCGTTTTCGGCTAACCTGGCGGATGGATCAGTAAATAAGAATCATATACAATAATTATAGAAGCTGAAGAAATGAATTAAAATTTATGCCACACCTGAGACTCGAGCCAAAGGCTCCTGCTCAGTAGGTTGATGTGCTAGCCATTACACCATTGTCGCAGTATTTTTAGCATACTTGCACAGATTACCCTAGTCCAATGCCGTTCCTAACACGAGATTCAATTCACACTTTCAGCATCAGTATTGCCTAGGCACACCAGTATTGGAATAGCACCCCAGTTTTGTACGTAATCGGGAAGTCCTGCCTGTACCTCAGGTATAGGTGATCTATTGCTCTGGTGAAATTAAACTTTCCTTGAGACAATATGAGTCTCAACTTTATCTTAGATAATGATAGAAGCTGAAGAAATTAATTAAAATATGTGTTATGGAAAGGATTTGGACCTAGGTCTCTTTCTCACTAGACAGATGAGCTACCCATCCGACCACCATACAAGAGTTTAATGCGCAGCACATTACCCTGCTAACCAGGAGACCTGTGTTCAGGTCTTGGCACAAATTTTAATTCATTCCTTCAGATTCTATCGATAACAAGGACAAAGTTGAGTTTCATTTGTCTCAAGGAAAATTTAATTCCATCAGATCAATAAATCACACACGTTTGAGGTGCACGCAGGGTTTTCCCATTACACACAAAGCTGGGGTGCTATTCTAGTATCGGGGAGCCACGGCAATAATGACGATTTAAGAAGGAGAAAATAGGCTGAAGACTCCTGGTGGTGTGCTGTCTAGCGCATCTGCCTAGTACATAGGAGACCCAGGTTCAAGTCTGGCCATGGCACAAATTTTAATTTATTTTCTAAACTTGTATCATATCGAAGATAAAGTTGAGACTCACATGCCTCAAGGAAAAATTAATTCCATCAGATCAATTGTATACAAACTACATTTTAAGAAAGATATTGAAATAAGCTCAAAAGAGGTGTACCGTCTCCTGTGACTATTATTACGTGCTTAGTGACCGTGTAACACACTCGAGACGATTCCAAAACTCGCCACGGTTTGAAGAACGTGATATTTTGCCAACAAGAGCTGCTGATAAGGATATCTTATTAAGGAATCGGTTTCGGTCCAAGGACCATCATCAGGTTCATAAAACATTTATATCACACTAGGCAATATAAAAAGAATGACGTACATCGCCAATCATAAAAACGTGCGAAACAGTGCACTGATAAGTATTATATAATCAGTCAGGTTAACGTTACGGAGGTATTCTAGATGTTGCAATATTGACGAATTTGATTTTATTATTTGACGCATTTTATCGTCAGGATGAACAAACGTCATAGGTGTTGTATAGTTTCCAAGCTATAACAGCGAATAGATTATTGAAGGCGAGCCTGGTGGAGGTCAAAGAAAGTAACTTCATGTTTCACTATAAAGTGGTATAACTGTAACTGAACAAGTAACTGCAGCCGGCCGCGGTGGTCTCGCGGTTCTAGGCGCGCAGTCTGGAATCGTGGGACTGCTACGGTCGCAGGTTCGAATCCTGCCTCGGGCATGGATGTGTGTGATGTTCTTAGGTTAGTTAGGTTTAAGTAGTTCTAAGTTCTAGGGGACTAATGAACACAGCAGTTGAGTCCCATAGTGATCAGAGCCATTAGAACAATTTTTTTGAAGTAACTGCAAACACAGTAAATACACTTAGCTTTGACATTATGTCAAAATGTCCGTTCGTTATCTCTGGCATCTCTTCGCACTAATGGTTTTGAACACCAGTCACTCAAACAATAAAGTACAGACTCATATTGGCCTTTTTGCGAAAGTGGTGTAAGTTCATTTATAGTCTACAGTTGGTCCGCATCTAACATGATTCTCCGCGGGCGGCAAATGAGGTAGAGCGGCAAGTCTCCCAGCCTTAATTGCCTTCCAATTATGCCACCAGCAAAACAATAACGTATGATGCATTACCTATCAGCCAGGCGCAACGAAGCGCTGTGCATACAATTATTTTCTGTGACCTTTCAACGAGCGGGCTTTCTGAACGGATAGGATACCGCGCAATTGGTGATTAACTTAGTAAAGGTCAATGCTCTAAAACAGTGGCCCCGGGCGTTTGAATATGACCGCCGCCCCTCGACGAGAGACATGAGAAGCAGCGCCGACAGATGAAGTAAAGTGTGAGTACGAGCTCCATCCTACGGCGAGAGAAACATTTATCAGCGCAGTCGTGAACGTGTTAAATACAATTGCAATTTCTGTCATTAATCAATTTATCGTTTCCTCACACATGCAACACAGCAACACTTCGTCAGAAAATTACAGTGTCATAACTTTTGTTCGTTAACTGTGGCAGCAATTTGAAACAGTGAACAGTTGACTCAAAGTGTATTGAATGGTGCCGACTTTTAACGATCAGTACTTGGGGCCGGCGGTCAACATACAGAAATCTTACTATAGCTAGTCTATTGGGTGCTCGTAACATACTACACTACTGGCAATTAAAATTGCTACATCAAGAAGAAATGAAGATGATAAACGAGTATTCATTGGACAAATATATTATAATATAACTGACATCTGATTACATTTTCACGCAATTTGGGTGCATAGATGCTGAGAAATCAGTACCCAGAACACCCACCTCTGGCCGTAATAACGGCGTTGATACATCTGGGCATTGAGTCAAACAGAGCTTGGATGGCGTATACGGGTACAGGTGCCCATGCAACTACAACACGATACCACAGTTCATCAAGAGTAGTGACTGGCGTATTGTGACGAGCCAATTCCTCGGCCACCATTGACCAGACGTTTTCAGTTGGTGAGAGATCTGGAGAATGTGCTGGCCAGAACAGCAGTCGAACATTTTCTGTATCCAGAAAGGCCCCTACAGGATCTGCAACATGGGGTCGTGGATTATCCTGCTGAAATGTAGGGTTTCGCAGGGATCGAATGAAGGGTAGAGAGACGGGTCGTAACGTATCTGAAATGTAACGCCCACTGTTCAAAGTGCCGTCAGTGCGAACAATAGGTGACCGAGACGTGTAACCAATGGCACCCCATACCATCACGCCGGGTAATACGCCAGTATGGCGATGACGAATACACGCTTCCAATGTGCGTTCACCACGATATCACCAAACACGGATTAGACCATCATTATGCTGTTAACAGAACCTGGATTCATCCGAAAAATGACGTTTTGACATTCTTGCACCCAGGTTCTGCGTTGAGTACACCATCGCAGGCGCTCCTGTCTGATGCAGCGTCAAGGGTAACCACAGCCATGGTCTCCGAGCTGATAGTCCATGCTGCTGTAAACGTCGTCGAACTGTTCGTAGCCGGCCGCGGTGGTCTCGCGGTTCTAGGCGCGCAGTCCGGAACCGTGAGACTGCTACGGTCGCAGGTTCGAATCCTGCTTCGGGCATGGATGTGTGTGATGTCCTTAGATTAGTTAGGTTTAAGTAGTTCTAAGTTCTAGGGGACTGATGACCACAGCTGTTAAGTCCCATAGTGCTCAGAGCCATTTGAACCATTTGAACTGTTCGTATAGATGGTTGTTGTCTTGCAAACGTCCCTATCTGTTGACTCAAGGATCGAGACGTGGTTGCACGATCCGTTCCAGCCATGCGGATAAGATGCCTGTCATCACGGCAGCTAGTGATACGAGGCCGTTGGGATCTAGCACGGCATTCCGTATTACCCGCCTGAACCCACCAATTCCATATTCTGCTAACAGTCTCTGGATCTCGACCAACGCGAGCAGCAATGTCGCGATATGATAAACCGCAATCGCGATAGGCTACAATCTGACCTTTATGAAAGTCGGAAACGTGATGGTACGCATTTCTCCTCCTTACACGAGGCATCACAACAACGTTTCACCAGGCAACGCCGGTCAACTGCTGTTTGTGTATGATAAATCGGTTGGAAACTTGTCTCATGCCAGCACGTTGTAGGTGTCGCCACCGGCGCCAACCTTGTGAATGCTCTGAAAAGCTAATCATTTGCATATCACAGCATCTTCTTCCTGTCGGTTATATTTCGCGCCTGTAGCACGTAATCTTCGTGTTGTAGCAATTTTAATGGCCAGTAGTGTAATTTATGTAGGTTACCGATTAATAATAAAATCGTTACATATGAGGCCTCATGTGCCTCGTCACAATGTCAGTATTAGCCCTTGAGGAAATAAGTTTGACGAACACTGGTATAAAGTGAATCAAATAAATAAAAACATTCATTCTTACGATAAAACTGAAAACTAGCTTTCAAAAATCTAGCTTCATTCGTATTTTACGAGCAAAAACGCGTTTTTTTGAGTTCTTCTTTCGTGTGCGACTATTATGTTTGAGTATTGTACGAATCGGTTCAAATTTTAGAAGATGGTAGAAAAATACATGGAACTGATGGTCGCCCTGTTGTTTTGTGAAAGCTTTATTCGTTGCACATAAAATGCACGTAAAATCCGGTTTTACGTGATTCGCTCGTGCTGAGAGGGTTTGAAGTGATACAGACAATAATAAAGAAAATGTATTCCTACAGTAATTCTAAGATGCGTTTGTAAAAATCTTTCATTGTTCGGGCTTTACGTGCTAAAATCACGCGTTTGCACATGAAAATGTGTTTCGCAGAAATGCGTTGCATTTTAAGCGATGGATTTGGATATTATTAAAAAAAAACTGATTCTACAGTTGATATCGTTTAGTTGTTTATACGTTAAAGATTTTATTCACCAGTGGCTTAAATCATCGAAAAATCTATGGACATCAAGGCTGTGCATATACCAAACCAGAATTATGTCCAGCCCTGTACAAAAATATATACTGTTTGATTGAGCATTGAAAGCTTTATCGCTGACCACGCAGGAAATTAAACCAACCTGAAAATTTCTATGAAAATAATTGTCAGAAAGAAGGTCACCTTACTTCCAGCCAAGAGAAAATGCTTTGCTTAATTTTCTTCAAAAATTTATTTCTGACAAAACAAGCTTAAATTCGTCTATTTTAATACACCGAAATCTGGAGAATGTCGACTTTCACAGGTGAATGTCAACATTCACATAGTTGCTTAGTGTATGTCCGAAATATGCGCTAATGGTAAATATTGAACATGTTGGAGATTTATATTTTCTTCTCCGTAATTCAGTCGCTATAAAACGTCACAAGCGTGACTAACCTTTTCGCCTCTCTTTCTGAAGGGAATGATCAAGAATTTAAAACACACAGTACATTCTACATGAGAAAAGAAAACAATAGTTATAAATTACTTACTTATGTGATTCAAATCTTATTTATTGCAACAACTTAAACTATTATGACACTTAGAATTGCACAAGAGTCGGCCGGAGTGGCCGAGCTGTTCTAGGCGCTTCAATCTGGAACCGCGCGTTCCGCTACGGTCGCAGTTTCGAATCCTGCCTTGGGCATGGATGTGTGTGATGTCCTTAGATTAGTTAGGTTTAAGTAGTTCTAGGTTCTAGGGGACTGATGATCTCAGATGTTAAGTCCCACAGCGCTCAGAGCCATTTTTAAATTTCACAAGAGTCCCTTGCTTTTACAACTGCATTTATTTGTGGAACACTTCCTTTTGCAATGACAGCACGTATAGCCTTGTCCCCTGCTTCTCGAATTAGCTGCAGGTGCTTCTCTCAGGGACATTCCTTGAAAAGAAATCTCATCTATGGAAAGTAACTTTTCTTCACAAATTACGAACTGATTACGTGTGTAAAGCTGCTTGAGGGTACCATTTTTATTTGCCAGTTTATATAAGTCGGAGTCTTCTATTCCAGGAACAACCGCTAACACATTTCGGCTATCTGTACGACCACGGTCGACATCAGGGACTTGTATTCGTATATTATCACCAATTTGAGCAGAAGGAAATTGTTTTTGTGAGGTTCGTAACATCTTTCTTGCTTGCAGTAGAAGATTTTCTTTCGCTGCCGTTCTTTTTGTAGAAATCAACTCGTGTTTTTCAGACAGGGCTTGATGTGAAGGCGTTGTAGGTTGTAGATCCTCTTCAATATTTTTCTTTGGAATACTGTTTTTGGTATGATCACCGCTCAATTTTTTTTAAACATTAATAGTTCCTTCAAGCTGTTCTTCGGTTTCAGAAGTATTGGCAATTACATCGAGTTGTTCTTCAGTTTCAATATTTGCGATTTGTTCGCTTGGCAAAAAGACGATGCTTTGCCTCTTTTTGCTTTAACGCCAAACATGGCTTCATAGGGACTTTGGCGTATTCCTTCGTGGTATTTAGTGTTCTTGGCAAATTGAACAAAGGATAAACCATCTGACCATTTATTTGTATCGTTATCGTTCATCCATGCAGTTAGTAAATTCTGTATATTCTGATTGGCCCTTTCAACTGAGCCTTGTGTTTGCCTTTGACGAAGCTTTGAGTGAACTATTTTAACATCTTTCCACAAAGCGCATATTTCGGATATGACTTGATTACTAAATTCTCTTCCATTATCTGATTGCAATATTTCTGGTGCACCAAATGTTAAAAGTATTGGAAAAACCTGACGCGCTACTTCTTCAGCTTTTTTAGTTTACAAAGGTCGCAGCTGGACAAACTTAGATAAATGATCTTGATACACCATTATGAACTTATATTCGCCATCTCTGTTTGACTGCAGATCTATCAGATCAACTTGACATCTTGAGTTTAATTCAGAACTAACCACTGGCTTCACAACAATACCTTTCTTTGGTGCACTGTGTTTCATTTGAAACTGTTAGCATAAATTTAAATACAACATTACAACTTCATATGTAATATTTTTGTATTTAACTTTCAACTCTTTAAGCATAAGTGTTCTTCCTCCGTGGCCGATTCTGATGTGAGTTTCATATACACTACTGGCCATTAAAATTACTGCACCATGAAGATGACGTGCTACAGACGCGAAATGTAACCGAAAGGAAGAAGATGCTGTGATACGTAAATGGTTAGCTTTTCAGAGCATTCAGACAAGTTTGGCGCAGGTGGCGACACCTACAACGTGCTAACATGAGGAAAGTTTCCAATCGATTTATCATACACAAACAGCAGTTGACCGGCGTTGCCTGGTGAAGCGTTGTTGTGATGCCTCGTGTAAGGAGGAGAAATGCATACCATCACGTTACCGACTTTGATAAAGGTCGGATTGTAGCCTATCGCGATTGCGTTTTATCGTATTGCGACATTGTTGGTCGAGATACAAAAACTGTTGGACGAAACACAATAACTGTTAGCGGAATATGGAACCGGTGGGTTCAGGAGGGTAATATGGAACGCCGTGCTGAATCCCAATGGCCTCGTATCACTAGCAGTCGAGTTGACAGGTATCTTATCCGCATGGTTGTAACGAATCGTGCAGCCACGTCTCGATCCCTGAGTCAACAGATGGGGACGTTTGGAGACAACAATCATCTGCACGATCAGTTCGATGACGTTTGCAGCAGGATGGTCTATCAGCTCGGACCCATGGCTGCGGTTACACTTGACGATGCATTACATACAGAAGCGTCTGCGATGGTGTACTCAGCGACGAACCTGGGTGCACGAATGGCAAAACGTCATTTTTTCGGATGAATCCAGGTTCTGTTTACAGCATCATGATGGTCGTATCCGTGTTTGGCTACATCGCGGTGAACCCACAATGGAAGCGTGTATTCGTCATCGCCATACTGGCGTATCACCCGGCGTGATGGTATGGGGTGCCATTGGTTACACGTCTCGGTCACCTATTGTTCGCACTGACGGCACTTTGAACAGTGGGCGTTACATTTCAGATATGTTACGACCCGTCTCTCTACCCTTCATTCGATCCCTGCGAAACCCTACATTTCAGCAGGATAATCCACGACCCCATGTTGCAGGTCCTGTAGGGGCCTTTCTGGATACAGAAAATGTTCGACTGCTGACATGGATAGCACATTCCCCAGATCTCTCACCAACTGAAAACGTCTGGTCAATGGTGGCCGAGCAACTGGCAAGTCACAATACGCCAGTCACTACTCCTGATGAACTGTGGTATCGTGTTGAAGCTGCATGGGCAGCTGTACCTGTACTCGCCATCCAAGCTCTGTTTGACTCAATGCCCAGGGGTATCAAGGCTGTTATTAAGGCCAGTGGTGGTTGTTCTGGGTACTGATTTCTCAGGATCTATGCACCCAAATTGCGTGAAAATGTAATCAGATGTCAGTTCTATTATAATATATTTGTCCAATGAATACCCGTTTATCATCTGCATTTCTTCTTGATGTACCAATTTTAATGGCCAGTAGTGCATTTGCATACATGATTATTATAAACTTCGTACAGTATTTAATATTTCGTTTCGTGTCGTATTTATGTTTGCTGTGACTTTATGCACTGTGTTAAGTATTTATCGCTATTTTTCATATCTTTCTACATCTACATTTATACTCCGCAAGCCACCCAACGGTGTGTGGCGGAGTCCACTTTACGTGCCACTGTCATTACCTCCTTTTTCTGTTCCAGTCGCGTATGGTTCGCTGGAAGAACGACTGTCTGAAAGCCTTCGTGCGCGCTCGAATCTCTCTAATTTTACATTCGTGATCTCCTCGGGAGGTGTAAGTAGGGGGAAGCAATGTATTCGATACCTCATCCAGAAACGCACCCCTCGAATCCTGGACAGCAAGCTACACCGCGATGCAGAGCGCCTCTCTTGCAGAGTCTGCCACTTGAGTATGCTAAACATCTCCGTAGCGCTATCACGGTTACCAAATAACCCTGTGACGAAACGCGCCGCTCTTCTTTGGATCTTTTCTACCTCTTCCGTCAACCCGATCTGGTACGGATCCCACACTGATGAGCAATACTCAAGTATGGGTCGAACGAGTGTTTTGAAAGCCACCTCCTTTGTTGATGGACTACATTTTCTAAAGACTCTCCCAATGAATCTCAACCTGGTACCCGCCTTACAAACAATTAATTTTATATGATCATTCCACTTCATATCGTTCCGCACGCATACTCCCAGATATTTTACAGAAGTAACTGCTACCAGTGTTTGTTCCGCTATCATATAATCATACAATAAAGGATCCTTCTTTCTATGTATTCGCAATACATTACATTTGTTTATGTTAAGGGTCAGTTGCCACTCCCTGTACCAAGTGCCTATCCACTGCAGATCTTCCTGCATTTCGCTACAATTTTCTAATGCTGCAACTTCTCTATATACTACAGCATCATCCGCGAAAAGCCGCATGGAACTTCCGATACTATCTACTATGTCATTTATATATATTGTGAAAAGCAATGGTCCCATAACACTCCCCTGTGGCACGCCAGAGTTTATTTTAACGTCTGTAGACGTCTCTCCATTGATAACAACATGCTGTGTTCGGTTTGCTAAAAACTCTTCAATCCAGCCACACAGCTGGTCTGATATTCCGTAGGATCTTACTTTGTTTATTAGGCGACAGTGCGGAACTGTATCGAACGCCTTCCGGAAGTCAAGGAAAATAGCATCTACCTGGGAGCATGTATCTAATATTTTCTGGGTCTCATGAACAAATAAAGCGAGTTGGGTCTCACACGATCACTGTTTCCGGAATCCATGTTGATTCCTACAGAGAAGAGTCTGGGTTTCCAGAAATGACATGATAAGCGAGCAGTAAACATGTTCTATAATTCTGCAACAGATCGATGTCAGAGATACAGGTCTATAGTTTTGCGCATCTGCTCGACGACCCATCTTGAAGACTGGGACTACCTGTGCTCTTTTCCAATCATTTGGAACCTTCCGTTCCTCTAGAGACTTGCGGTACACGGCTGTTAGAAGGGGGAGAGGGGGCAAGTTCTTTCGCGTACTCTGTGTAGAATCGAATTGGTATCCCGTCAGGTCCAGTGGACTTTCCTCTGTTGAGTGATTCCAGTTGCTTTTCTATTCCTTGGACAATTATATCGATGTCAGCAATTTTTTCGTTTGTGCGAGGATTTAGAGAAGGAACTGCAGTGCAGTCTTCCTCTGTGAAACAGCTTTGGAAAAAGGTGTCTAGTGTTTTAGCTTTACGCGTGTCATCCTCTGTTTCAATGCCATCATCATCCCGGAGTGTCTGGATATGCTGTTTCGAGCCACTTACTGATTTAACGGAAGATCAGAACTTCTTAGGATTTTGTCAAGTCGGTACATACAATTTTACTTTCGAATTCACTGAACGCTTCACGCATAGCCCTCCTTACGCTAACTTTGACATCGTTTAGCTTCTGTTTGTCTGAGAGGTTTTGGCTGCGTTTAAACTTGGAGTGAAGCTCTCTTTGCTTTCGCAGTAGTTTCCTAACTTTGTTGTTGAACCACGGTGGGTTTTTCTGTCCCTCACAGTTTTACTCGGCACGTACCTGTCTAAAACGCATTTTACAATTGCATAAACTTTTTCCATAAACACTCAACATTGTCAGTGTCGGAACAGAAATTTTCGTTTTAATCTGTTAGGTAGTCTGAGATATTTGCCTTGTATTACTTTTGCTAAACAGATAAACTTTCCTCCCTTTTTTAAATATTCCTATTAACTTCAATATTCAAGGATGCTGCAACGGCCTTATGATCACTGATTCCCTGTTCTGCACTTACAGAGTCGAAAAGTTCGGGTCTGTTTGTTATCAGTAGGTCCAAGATGTTATCTCCACGAGTCGTTTCTCTGTTTAATTGCTCGAGGTAATTTTCGGATAGTGCACTCAGTATAATGTCACTCGATGCTCTGTCTCTACCACCCGTCCTAAACATCTGAGTGTCCCAGTCTATATCTGGTAAATTTAAATCTCCACCTAAGACTATAATATGCTGAGAAAATTTTTGTGAAATGTATTCCAAATTTTCTCTCAGTTGTTCTGCCACTAGTGCTGCTGAGTCGGGCGGTCGGTAAAAGGAGCCAATTATTAACCTAGCTCGGTTGTTGAGGGTAACCTCCACCCATAATAATTCACAGGAACTATCCACTTCTACTTCACTACAGGATAAACTACTACTAACAGCGTCAAACACGCCACCACCGCTTGCATGCACTCTATCCTTTCTAAACACCGTCTGTGCCTTTGTAAAAATTTCGGCTGAATTTATCTCTGGCTTCAGCCAGCTTTCTGTACCTATAACGATTTCAGCTTCGGTGCTTTCTATCAGCGCTTGAAGTTCCGGTACTTTACTAATGCAGCTTCGACAGTTTACAATTACAATACCGATTGCTGCTTGGTCCCCGCATGTCCTGACTTTGCCCCGCACCCTTTGAGGCTGTTGCCCTTTCTGTACTTGCCCGAGGCCATCTAACCTAAAAAGCCGCCCAGTCCACGCCATACAACCCCTGCTACCCGTGTAGTCGATTGCTGCGTGTAGTGGACTCCTGACCTATCCAGCGGAACCCGAAACAACACCACCCTATGGCACAAGTCGAGGAATCTACAGCCCACACGGTCGCAGAACCGTCTCAGCCTCTGATTCAGACCCTCCACTCGGCTCTGTACCAAAGGTCCGCAGTCAGACCTGTCGATGATGCTGCAGATGGTGAGCTCTGCTGTCATCCCGCTAGCGAGACTGACAGTCTTCACCAAATCAGATAGCCGCCGGAAGCCAGAGAGTATTTCCTCCGATCCATAGCGACACACATCATTGGTGCCGACATGAGCGACCACCTGCAGATGGGTACACCCTGTACCCTTCATGGCATCTGGAAGGACCCTTTCCACATCTGGAATGACTCCCCCCGGTATGCACACGGTGTGCACATTGGTTTTCTTCCCCTCTCTTGCTGCCATATCCCTAAGGGGCCCCATTACGCGCCTGACGTTGGAGCTCCCAAGTACCAGTAAGCCAACCCTCTGTGACTGCCCGGACCTTGCAGACTGAGGGGCAACCTCTGGAACAGGACAAGCACCCATCTCTGGCCGAAGATCAGTATCAGCCAGAGACAGAGCCTGAAACCGGTTCGTCAGACAAACTGGAGAGGCCTTCCGTTCAGCCCTCCGGAATGTCTTTCGTCCCCTGCCACACCTCGAGACGACCCCCCACTCTACCACAGGTGAGGGATCAGCCTCAATGTGGGCAGTATCCCGGGCAGCCACAGTCGTCCGATCGGGGGATGCGTGGGACGAGCTGGCCGTCCTCGACAAACCCCCATCCGGACCCCCACTGAGATGCCCATTGGCAACAGCCTCAAGCTGTGTGACCGAAGTCCACACTGCCTGAAGCTGGGAGCGAAGGGATGCCAACTCATCCTGCATCCGAACACAGCAGTTGCAGTCCCTATCAATGATAAAAACTGTTGTGCAAAGAACGTCTGAATTAATCTACAGAGAGCACAAACAAATCGACACAAAATTTAAACGGTTATTAAAATACAAGAATGCCTAGTAAATGCAGTAATGCTGCTACTTTCGCACTGCTAACACACTGCTCGGAGGCGGAAGGAGACTACGCGATTTTACACTATTCAGGTACTAAAACGCGATGCTACAACTCTCAAATACTATAATACGCCCGAAATTTATGAATTAAACAATGGAAGTACCAAAAACACGGAAAGAAATTAAGAATTAAACTATGTAACATATGAATGAGCTAGGAGTATACGACTTTCTGTTGGCAGCTGCTTATCCAACGGCGGCAGGGAGCACATATCTTTCTGTATACTGTCTCATGCGTATATAAATAAAATGTGTATAATTATACAACAAAAGAATGAAAAATATCAATGAATAAGAAATGAAACGAAAAGCCTCCCATGGGCTTGTGACTCTGACATGGCGGAGAGATTTATGTGGTTTGAGGACAGGCAGATAACCATAGAGCAGCCAGAGTAACGATACTCAAATGAAGCAGTGGTTCGGAAGACAAAAAAATCAGTCGTCGCTCCAGTCAACAAAAGTATTCATTGGCTGGCAGATTACGGCTGTCTAATGTCAATGTTATATTCCGGAGGTAAAATAGTTTCCCATTCGGATCTCCGGGCGGGGACTACTCAGGAGGACGTCGTTATCAGGAGAAAGAAAACTGGCGTTCTACGGATCGGAGCGTGGAATGTCAGATCCCTTAATCGGGCAGGTAGGTTAGAAAATTTAAAAAGGGAAATGGATAGGTTAAAGTTAGATATAGTGGGAATTAGTGAAGTTCGGTGGCAGGAGGAACAAGACTTTTGGTCGGGTGAATACAGGGTTATAAATACAAAATCAAATAAGGGTAATGCAGGAGTAGGTTGAATAATGAATAAAAAATGCGGGTAAGCTACTACAAAAAGCATAGTGAACGCATTATTGTGGCCAAGATAGACACAAAGCCCATGCCTACTACAGTAGTACAAGTTTATATGCCAACTAGCTCTGCAAATGATGAAGAAATTGATGAAATGTATGATGAGATAAAAGAAATTATTCAAGAAGTGAAGGGAGACGAAAATTTAATAGTCATGGGTGACTGGAATTCGTCAGTAGGAAAAGGGGGAGAAGGAAACATAGTGGGTGAATATGGATTAGGACTAAGAAATGAAAGAGGAAGCCGTCTGGTAGAATATTGCACAGAGCATAACTTAATCATAGCTAACACTTGGTTCAAGAATCATAAAAGAAGGTTGTATACATGGAAGAATCCTGGAGATACTAAAAGGTATCAGATAGATTATATAATGGTAAGACATAGATTTAGGAATCAGGTTTTAAATTGTAGGACATTTCCAGGGGCAGATGTGGACTCTGACCACAATCTATTGGTTATGATCTGTAGGTTAAAACTGAAGAAACTGCAAAAAGGTGGGAATTTAAGGACATGGGATCTGGATAAGCTGAAAGAACCAGAGGTTGTACAGAGTTTCAAGGAGAGTATAAGGGAACAATTGACAGGAATGGGGGAAAGAAATACAGTAGAAGAAGAATGGGTAGCTCTGAGGGATGAAGTAGTGAAGGGAGCAGAGGTTCAAGTAGGTAAAAATACGAGGGCTGCTAGAAATCCTTAGGTAACAGAAGAAATATTGAATTTAATTGATGAAAGGAGAAAATATAAAAATGCAGTAAATGAAGTAGGCAAAAAGGAATACAAACGTCTCAAAAATGAGATCGACAGGAAGTGCAAAATGGCTAAGCAGGGATAGCTAGAGGACAAATGTAAGGATGTAGAAGCTTATCTCACTAGGGGTAAGATAGATACTGCCTACAGGAAAATTAAAGAGACCTTTGGAGGGAAGAGAACCACGTGTATGAATATCAAGAGCTCAGATGGCAACCCAGTTCTAAGCAAAGAAGGGAAGACAGAAAGGTGGAAGGAGTATATAGAAGGTTTATACAAGGGCGATGTACACGAGGACAATATTATGGAAATGGAAGAGGATGTAGATGAAGACGAAAACGACACTGCGTGAAGAGTTTGACAGAGCACTGAAAGACCTGAGTCGAAACAAGGCCCCCAGAGTAGACAACATTCCATTAGAGCTACTGACGGCCTTGGGAGAGCTAGTCATGACAAAACTCTACCAGCTGGTGAGCAAGATGTATGAGACAGGCGAAATACCCTCAGACTTCAAGAAGAATATAATAATTCCAATCCCAAAGAAAGCAGGTGTTGACAGATGTGAAAATTACTGAACTATCAGTTTAATAAGTCACAGCTGCAAAATACTAACGCGAATTCTTTACAGACGAATGGAAAAACTGGTAGATGCGGACCTAGGGGAGGATCAATTTGGATTCCGTAGAAATGTTGGAACACGTGAGGCAATACTGACCTTACGACTTATCTTAGAAGAAAGATTAAGAAAAGGCAAACCTACGTTTCTAGCATTTGTAGACTTAGAGAAAGCTTTTGACAATGTTGACTGGAATACTCTCTTTTAAATTCTAAAGGTGGCAGAGGGAAAATACAGGGAGCGAAAGGCTATTTACAATTTGTACAGAAACCAGATGGCAGTCATAAGAGTCGAGGGCCATGAAAGGGAAGCAGTGGTTGGGAAAGGAGTGAGACAGGGTTGTAGCCTCTCCCCGATGTTATTCAATCTGTATATTGAGCAAGCAGTAAAGGAAACAAAAGAAAAATTTGGAGTAGGTATTAAAATTCATGGAGAAGAAGTAAAAACTTTGAGGTTCGCTGATGACATTGTAATTCTGTCAGAGACGGCAAAGGACTTGGAAGAGCAGTTGAACGGAATGGATAGTGTCTTGAAAGGAGGATATAAGATGAACATCAACAAAAGCAAAACGAGGATAATGGAATGTAGCCGAATTAAATCGGGTGATGCTGAGGGAATTAGATTAGAAAATGAGACACTTAAAGTAGTAAAGGAGTTTTGCTTTTTAGGAAGTAAAATAACTGATGATGGTCGAAGTAGAGAGGATATAAAATGTAGACTGGCAATGGCAAGGAAAGCGTTTCTGAAGAAGAGAAATTTGTTAACATCGAATATAGATTTATGTATCAGGGAGTCGTTTCTGAAAGTATTTGTATGGAGTGTAGCCATGTATGGAAGTGAAACATGGACGATAACTAGTTTGGACAAGAAGAGAATAGAAGCTTTCGAAATGTAGTGCTACAGAAGAATGCTGAAGATAAGGTGGATTGATCACGTAACTAATGAGGAGGTACTGAATAGGATTGGGGAGAAGAGAAGTTTGTGGCGCAACTTGACTAGAAGAAGGGATCGGTTGGTAGGACATGTCCTGAGGCATCAAGGGATCACAAATTTAGCATTGGAGGGCAGCGTGGAGGGTAAAAATCGTAGAGGGAGACCAAGAGATGAATACACTAAGCAGATTCAGAAGGATGTAGGTTGCAGTAGGTACTGGGAGATGAAGAAGCTTGCACAGGATAGAGTAGCATGGAGAGCTGCATCAAACCAGTCTCACGACTGAAGACAAAAACAACAATATCAAAGTTATGGTAGGGTAAAAGATGGGTACCAGAATGAAAACTGCTACTATCACAGCACAAAAAAGTCGAATATGTCCTGGAGAGAGCCAAGGCTGTAAAAGAAGGGAACTAGCTTTTCGACTTATCTGGCAGTTCCAAAGACATTCAAATCATAACATCTTTACACATTTGCACATTTTTACGAGTTAATCCTACTTCCCCAGCGCACTGGGATCTCTTAGATGCAAGGTGCATCTTGCAATATATAGGCTGAAGACCCTTATCCTGAGCTCTAAATGCAGAACATTCGTCAACCATAGTAAACAATACATGATATTTTATGGCTGAATAGCATACGTGTAACAGATAAAATGTTTTCTGGGAAGATAAAATTTCTACTGGTGGATTTGTTCCAGGGGAACGCTAAAGCAATTTTTTGACTTCTGAGTTATGGGGTTGACTTTTTCCGTGAGGCTACCATTTCTCCCCCATACCCACCTGCTGTTACATATATGGTGAGGGGTACACAGATTTATGCGTTTGTGGAGAGGGGAATTATCTACGAGTAAGGGACGATAGGTCGCGAAATGGAAACCACAGTAAAAGTCAAAACTGTTTTATTTGCAACAGTTAGCTGCAACTTCCAGCTACGTATCTCGCCGATCCGAATTAGACATTTTTCCAATACCCTCGTTATAGAAAGCAGCCGCCAGTGCTTTCCGCCTATTCTCTACGCTGGCCTGCAGCTCGTTGTCTGTGCCAAAATGTTGTCTTCATAGCCAGCTGTTCATGTGAGCAGAGATGAAACTCAGAGGGAGACAATTACAGGCTGTATTGTGGATAATCAGACATTTCCAATTGAAAACGATGCAGGAGTATATGATTTGTCCCTGCAAAATGCGGCTTAGAATTGTCATGAAGAAGAAAACGCACGACAGTTAAGTAATGTTGGCTGCATAGCTTCAGGCAAAATTTCTCACCAGTCCCTCGTACTTGGCGGGAAACACAATTGATCTAGGTATCTTTATGTGCTCCTTGTGTGCTCAGAACAAAAAAGAACGACGTAATGTGATTGACGGGCATACTAGAGACACTGCCCAACACACCTGTGTAAAACTTCATCGGATTTTCACTGTGGTTTCCATTTAGCTACCGGTCGTTCCTTACTTTCGGAATAACCCTCGTACAATACGAAGCATCCTATAGTGAAGGTAGATTTATAATGGGAAGGGGCACAGAGTGAGAATGCATGCACTCTACACTATTGCTCAATGAAAGCAGTCTTGGTTGCGAAGTTACTGAATATCAATGAAGCGTTTCACCCCTTTTGAGACATCATTAGATTACGTAAAAGCAGGTGGATATGTAACCCATTCGTCATAAAGTCATATAAAATGGAAAATGAACGTAACAGTAATTCGATATGTAATCCATCGGTCATAAAAACATACAAAGTGCAAGGTGGACTTCGAGCACATCAACTGACTCCGCCATAGTAGTAGAAAATAAGACGACGCTTACAAAACAATCGCAGTAGAAGCCAAACACAGCACACAATCCGTTTGGCGTGCACACAAATAATACTGTCGATAGAATGAAATTTTCACTCTACAGCGGAGTGTGCGCTGATATGAAACTTCCTGGCAGATTAAAAGTGTGTGCCGGACCGAGACTCGAACTCGGGACCTTTGCCTTTCGTGGGCAAATGCACTTGCTCGCGAAAAGCAAAGGTCCCGAGTTCGAGTCTCCGTTCGGCACACAGTTTTAATCTGCCAGGAAGTTTCTTTAATACCGTCGATATTTGTGTGCACACCATACTTACAGTCTGCTGTGTGCACCACATACCGCATTTGTTTTATAAGCGTGTCCTATGTTGCACTGCTATGTTGGAATCAGTTGGTGAACTCAAGGTCCACCATAAATTTAATATGTTATTCTAACCGATGAATTACATATCCAGTTGCTGTTGTGTCCATTTTCCATTTAATATGACTTTATGAAGGATGGGTTACATATTCCAGCTTCTTTTACACAATCTGATGATGATCCAAAAGGGTTAAACGCGTCATTGATACTAAATAATTTCGCAACCAAGACCGTTTTTATTCTGGAATAATTCGAAAGTGGCTGCTGTAGCACCCTGCCACAATGGAATGGAATAATTTTTACTTCAATGACATGCTGAGTCATATTAGACAGCTTGAAAAATGCCATGTTGGACTTCATGATGGCGTGTATGTATCGTGCTACTGTACTTGACACGATGCATTATATATCACTTGTATACTAGTAGTAACAAGTAACAAAGCCCGAATATGTCAAGATGTTAAATGTATCTGAAGCTGCCAGATAGGTCTAAAAGCTAGTTCCCTTCCTCTACGTCTCTAACTCTGCTCAGGATGTATTCGCCTTTTTGCGCTATGATAGGAGCAATTTTCATTCTGGTCAACATTACGGCCCAAAACTCCATGCACGATCGATTGCTGGGACCGGTAGCTGGCAAATGTGCTTTTTACTCCTTAAAATGTGAGGTCCAGTTGGTGAAGTTTCTTTATTAGTGACACTCACGTATAGTGGCAACCTGGAGGAGTGCTGCTCTTCAAGCTATTAACCCACATTTGTAGTTTATCTACATTTGTAAGCTGTGTGGGTGTGGGCTAGCAATAAGATATATGTATTATTAACAGCAACGTGTATTACAGTACTTAAAAAGATAGTTTCTGGGACAGGTAAACATCGGAGAGTTCAAGCCCAGTTAACTATCTTCTCTCTAGCTCACTTGTAAGATAAGGGGGGTATCAGGTTGCACGTTCTGGTTTCATGTCACACACTTGGGCCACTTTCACTACGAGATCAAAAGTTTACGGACACCCCAAAAACATACGTTATTCATACTAGATGCACTGTGCTGCCACCTACTGCTGCCAGATACTCCATTTCAGCGAAATCAGTAGTCAGTAGACATCGTGAGAGGAGAATGGGGCGCTCCGCGGAACTCATGGACTTTGAACGTGATCAGGTGATTGGATGTCACTTGTGTAATACGTCTGTACGCGAGATTTCCACACTCCTAAACATCCCTAGGTCCACTGTTTCCAATGTGATAGTGAAGTGGAAACGTGAAGGGACATGTACAGCACTAAAGCGTATAGGCCGACTTCGTCTCTTGACTGACAGAGACCGCCGACGGTTGAAGAGGGTCGTAATGTGTAACACGCAGACATCTATCCAGACCATCACACAGGAATTACAAACTGCATCAGGATCTACTGCAAGTACTATGACGGCCGGCGAAGTGGCCAGCGGGCCTAGGCGATGCAGAATGGAGCCGCGAGACCGCTACGGTCGCAGGTTCGAATCCTGCCTCGGGCATGGATGTGTGTAATGTCCTTAGGTTAGTTAGTTTAACTGGTGCTAAGTTCTAGAGGACTAATGACCTCAGAAGTTGAGTCCCATAGTGCTCAGAGCCATTTTTGAAGTACTATGACGGTTAGGCGGGAGGTGCGAAAACTTGGATTTCATGGTCGAGCGGCTGCTCATAAACTACACATCACGCCGGTAAATGCCGAACAAGGCATCGATTGGTGTAAGGAGCGTAAATATCGGACGATTGAACAGTGGAGAAACGTTATGTGCAGTGACGAATCACGGTACACAATGTGGCGATCCGATGGTAGGGTGTGGATATGGCGAATTCCCGGTGAAGGTCATCTGCCAGCGTACGTAGTGCCAACAGTAAAAATCGGAGGCGGTGGTGTTATGGTGTGGTCGTGTTTTTCATGGAGGGGCTTGCACCCCTTGTTGTTTTGCGCGGCACTATGTTTTAAGCACCTTCTTGCTTCCGACTGTTGAAGAGGAATTCAAGGATGACGGTTGCATCTTTCAACATGATAGGGCACCTGGTCATAATGCACGGCACATGGCGGAGTGGGTACACGACAATTAAATCCCTGTAATGGACTGGCCAGCACAGAGTCCTGATCTGAATCCTATAGAACACCTTTGGGATGTTTTGGAACCGCGACTTCATGCCAGGCCTCACCGACCGACATTGATACCTCTCCTCCGTACAGCACTCCGTGAAGAATGGGTTGCCATTTCCCAAGAAACCTTCCAGTACCTGATTGAACGTATACCTGCGAGAGTGAAAGCTGCCATCAAGGTTAAGGATTGGCCAACACCATACTGAATTCCAGCACTACCTATGGAGGGCGCCAAGAACTTGTAAGTCATTTTCAGCCATGCGTCCGGATACTTTCGATAACATGGTGTATATTCATGGTCATCCCCTCTCCACTCCCTTGGGGAATGGCAGGTATGTGTATGTGATATATTCAAGAACATGTAAGGAACACCACACACTTTAGGCAGGTGTTTGGGTTATATGCAAGGTCATCCATGGAAATCCCCATGCGGCTTGGGCAAATGGACTACTTATATTCAACATCATAAGGTAACTCTATATTGGTAAGGTGATATAAAACTAGTGGGAAAGCCGTGGACTAATGGGAGCACATTAAAATAGCTGGAAATACCATGGATCGAAAAGATTCGAGCTCCGCCTCCTCCCTACTTATCATTCTTTATCACTAGATCAACAGCGTTTGCATTTTTATTCGTGGTCTGTGCATCTTGGGGAGAGGTTCAGTTTTATTATTAACAATAATACTATAGTGGGAGGGTTTGGAAATAATAACAGTGATGGAACAAAGTAATTAATATTTTATTATGAACAATTTCTTTTGTGTAATACATTTACAATTACTTGTTGTTTATAAACAAATTATTTTTCTTTTTACAATGCAATTTCTTCTACACATAGTGCATTTTTTATTTAGAAACATTTGTTGTTACCAAGCGAGTTGGCGCAGTGGTTAGCACGCTGATTTAGGTTTCCGTGATTTCCCTACATCGTTTCAGGCAAATGGTTCCTCTGAAGGGGCACGGCCGGATTCCTTCCCCATCCTTCCCTAATCCGAGGTTATGCTCCGTCTCTAATGACCTCGTTGTCGACGGGACTTTAAACACTAATCTCCTCCTCCTCCTCCTCCTCCTCCTCCTCCTCCTCCTCCATTTGTTGTTTATTAACAGTTATTTTACTTACAAGTCCATTTGTTATTCACACAATTCTCTTTATTACAAAACTTTTTTCTTTTATACAATAATTATTAATTTTTGTGTATCTACACACATACACACACCCATACACTCACACAATAATGACAAGCGGTTCATCCAACTATTCTTCACACTCTCACTCATACATCCACCATTTAAAAATAAGTTAACAACAGCCACACACTAGATCACTCCCGTGAATTGTGTAGGTATGAGATGGTGGAGATCACGTACCCGCAGATGAATCGTTTGTCGTCATGACGTGACACTCCAAATTTGAGCTTTTCGATCGAAAGATTACCTGGCGCACCATATGTGCAGCGGTGCCAACTCCCTCGAGGAGTCACCTCTTGTATTCTTCAACCGTGAGAGCCTTTGGAGCCCCACGTTCATGCCCATTGGCTCGTATTTCATCAGGCAAATAACCTTCTAGTTTTGAGGCACTATTCCAAGAGGATTATCTGTCCCATATCCAATCATGTCGAATGTTTCTACTAATTACCTCATATTGATCGCAGCCTTTCACTCAGTAGATGAACCTTTCTGCATCCATATCAAGTGATCTGGGATCTGTGCAGCTGGCTTAGCAAAGTCACAGTGGAATCGGTACATATGGAGTTTGGAAGGTTCCAGAACACACATAGCGATATAGACAGGTTTCGTGAATTGCTCTGAAACCTCGACCATCCCCAGAGCAACTAGTCCTACAGTGAAGGTGGTGACCTGCTTGAAATTTGGTTTAGCGATAAAATATCTTGAACCAAAACGACATACCAAACGTTATTCCGCCATATTCTGTAACGTTTTCCAATTTTTATGGAAACTGAATTATTCATTAACTTCTAAAAATACTCTTGAAAGCCACTCGTCACGAGATCACAGTGTTCGGTGTTTTCATCAATGTACTCCTTCAACCATCAATAGTACTTGAAGGAGATTCCGAAGGTACAGTAACAAGTTCCATAAGCTGAGACACTGCTGGTGGTTTCCGTAATGCAGAATATATCTTTGCGTGTTGCCCAGCATTATCAACAGCTTTGGGACGGAACAATTTCCCGGGACTAGGCCCTCCAGACACAGCAAAAATTCGTTATTGTTGTCAGGCTTGTCATGTCAGTCCTATGTCCGGAACGTATTCCACACCTCTGTTCACAGCCACATCATGGTTCTCTTCCTTCAGTCTGCTAGTTTCCCCTTTGGACTTTCGTCGGAACCCTCCAAATAGGAGACTTTGTTGTATGGCGTACACATAGAATTTTTTACTTCAAGGTGAAGAATGCAACTTAAATTGTCAAATGGCCTGTACTCCTCCTCATTCATTCACGGGTTATTCGCCTTGGCGAACCTGTGCACGCACTGACGAAGTCACCTGTGAATCCCGTTGTAGGATTTTATTATTGGTCAATGCTTACACATATTCTCTTTGTCACTGTGTCTCGCGAAAGTCCTTGACACGATGTAACAGAATGCAATGTCCGGACCGTGTGTTCCCAGGCATACGTTCAGGAATTTCTCTGAAATGTCCACGAGCGGGTCTACATCAGTCTTCATGTATAATCTTGTATATTCTCCTAAATTAGCGATGCCGATCTCCTGCCAAACAATCAACGCATGCTCATACTCCACATCCGCTATAGAAGTGCCTGTTAATTTACTGGAGAATGCAATTGTCCTGGGTAATGTGGTTTCGTGGAGTCCCTCCATTGAAACCAAGTGTTTGTATGGAAACACCTCCTTCATCGTCATAGCCGAAACTTTGCGTCATTGGAATATGCGGCTCTGGTTATATGCATGTCCCTCTGATGCACCATCTCAGTGTCCGTCCCCGGTAGCTGAGTGGTCAGTTCGGCGCTAGCGCCCGTGCGAAGCGGAGGTCCGATGCTTCCGCCTGTGGGGCGTGTGCGAGTGTTTTGTTTACTTGTGGACTTAGTCTGCGCGCGGGCTAGTAACAACGATCATGGCGAACAAGTACAGGAAAACTAAGTTACGATTCAATTTCTGCAAAGACTACGAACGACCAAAGCCTTTAGCAGTGGAACGATTCATTCGAGAGGAAGTCAAGATACCGCCAAACGATATTGTCGGAATTCACCTGTTCATCATTAGTCCCACGGTGTATGTTAAGATGGTAAATGACGCGGCGTGTGAGAGAATTCTACAGGCGACAAAAGCAGGTCTCCGATTTTGCCATAGTGACGGGAATGTCGGCACGGTAACTGTAGAACATGCTGGTCTGGGTATACGGACAATACGAGTTTTTGAGCTGCCATTTGAGCTCCCGGCTGAAGAAGTTATCGAGGCTTTTAAGCCATACGGCACGGTACATGGTCACACGGCAGAACGCTGGACACAATTCGCCACGTACCCCGTTCTTAACGGAGTGTGACAGATCACTATTGATCTTCAGAAGCATGTACCGTCCTATCTGACAATTGGTGGTTGTCGGGCGGTGGTTTACGATGGCCAACCACGTACATGTTCTGGCTGTGGCCAGGAGGGACACCTCAGGTCGAACTGTATGCAACAGAGGATTACGCAACTGCCTTCAGATGTGCGGGAGCCGTCGCCGGCGATGACAGTACTACCGATCACCTATGCCAAAGCGCTCACTACGTCCGCTGATGACCGAAAGGATACAGCTCCGGAGGAAGATCAAGATGACACTCTCCGAAACCTTGTAGCAGACGTCGGGATGACAGAGGATGCTGCTCCATCGAGCATACAATCTACGGCGACAACAACAGATGAGACCGAACTCCCACCAAGCACACCGATAGTACACGAAGCAGTTCCAGCCACTACGGATGCTGTTCCCTCTGGAACGCACTCCTTGACGACAACATCAGTTTCGACAGCACTCCCGCCAAGTACAACGATGGGACTCGAAACACTTCCAGTTCCTACGGATGCTTTTCTGTGGGGCAACCGTGATTCCCTCAATTTGAGGACACGGAAGGAAGATCAAGCAAACAACGTTCCCCGAAAAGGAGGAAACGGCGGCGTCGCACGACATCTCCTCGGGATGACTCCCCTTGCCCCGACGACGATGTGCCTGTGGATCAAGACGACACAACAGCCTCTACGAGCCGGTCGGTGTGGCCGTGCGGTTCTTGGCCCTTCAGTCTGGAACAGCGTGACCACTACGGTAACAGGTTCGAATCCTGCCTCGGGCATGGATGTGTGTGACGTACTAAGGTTAGTTAGGTTTCAGTAATATTCTTCTCGGGTATGCAGCCGGATCATAACGTCTTCATGACACAATATTTCCGCGGTCCAACTGGCCGCCATCTTCAGGTGAGAGTGCTGGTGCACGATCTCGCCGGAACTGACTTCCCAGCGCAAGCGGCGGCCTCTATATAGGCCGCAGAAGACCCACAACGCGTGCGCGAGAAGGTGCCGTAACCGCCCTCTAGCGCAGTAGACATACCCCGCCGCCAGTGATGGAAAGAGGCGAAATCGAGATAGTGCCCAAGAAGAACTATCCACCCTATCAGATTGGACGCATAGGAGCGCCGTCAAGAAACAGTCTTCGAAGTTTCAACGGCTTTGTTCGCAACCCATGATATCTGATGACGACACCCGTCGACGGACAGTGATTAACCTCACGATTAAAGAATTGGACGACGCCAAGCTGTCAGAGTTGGAAAAAGGCCTGAATTTTGCCCCTACACCGAGGAATGTGCCTATCACCGAATTCATCTGCGCAGTCGAACAAGCAGTGTCCAGCTTTTCGCAGGATCAAGCTGAAGAGATTAGGCAAGAGGTCTCACATACATTGCGGCGGGCGTCGCCTCCACGGAGTAACATCTCTCTCGAAAGGGCAGCCGTCCGTTCCATTAGAGAAGACGAAGATCTGATATTTCTACCAGCGGACAAAGGCAACGCAACTGTTCTTCTGTCACGTGATGACTATCTGGGAAAGATGGATCTCTTACTTGAAGACTCAGCATACAGAACATTGCAGGACGACCCAACTGAACGGATAAAACGGAAGACGCTTTCACTGTTGAAGAAGAGTTCTTTACCTGACGACGTTCTCAAAAAACTTCGTCCTGGTGCTGCCGTGCCACCGAGATTATACGGTCTACCCAAGATTCATAAGAAAGGGGTCCCGCTTCGTCCGATCGTGAGTAATGTGGGTGCTCCTACCTACAATCTAGCCAAGTATTTAGCATCTGTTCTTGGCCCTCACGTCGGTAAATGTGAACATCACATTTCCAATTCTATGGTGTTTATTCAGAGATTGAAGTCCTTGTCTCTTAGTCCCTGGGATTTGCTTGTGAGCTTTGATGTCGTGTCGCTTTTTACCCGAGTTCCTCTGGAAGAATCCTTGCAATTAATTGGTGAGAAACTGGATGAGGAAACAACCAGGCTTTGTCGCCACGTGTTAACGTCGACGTACTTTTTATTCAATGACAAATATTTTGAACAGACTGACGGAGTGGCTATGGGGAGCCCTTTGTCCCCAATAGTCGCCAATCTTTTTATGGAAGATTTTGAGGACATGGCGCTGAAGACGGCGTCCTTAAAACCAACCTGTTTCTGGAGGTACGTTGACGATACGTTTATGGTGTGGTCTCATGGGAGAGAAGCTCTGGACCGCCTCCTAGATCATTTCAATTCCCTGCATCCTAGCATCAAATTTACCATGGAGGTGGAAAATGATGGAAAGCTTCCGTTTCTGGATGTTCTGGTGTACAGAAAGGATGATGGGACACTGGGACACAGCGTTTATCGAAAGCCTAAGCACACGGACCGTTACTTACATGCTTCTAGCTGTCATCCATCGTTCCAGCGTACGGGGGTCCTGCGGACGTTGGCGAGAAGAGCTTATGCCATTTCAGATGGAGAAAGCTTGACATAAGAGTTGGACCATCTTAAGATTGTGTTCAAGCAGAATGGCTATACAGATAAACAGATCCGTAGTGCTTTCCAGTTTGGACCTTCGCCTGAACCACCAGAAGATACCTGCAAATCGGTAGCTTTTCTGCCTTTTGCTGGGAGCATTTCCTCGAAGATAGGAAGGATTCTGAAAAGATATCACATCAAAAGTATTTTTCGCCCGCCAGCTAAGATTAGAGCGCTCCTTGGCTCTGTTAAGGATGACTTGGGTTTGAGGAAGCCCGGTGTGTACAAGATCCCTTGCCACTGTGGAAAGACTTATATTGGTCAGACAATCCGGACCATTCAGGAGCGATGTGTTGAGCATCAGCGGCACACAAGGCTGCTTCAACCTGAGAAGTCTGCAGTGGCGGAACACTGTCTCACCGAGGGACACAGAATACTATATGACGAGACACAAATGGTTGCCCCTGCATCTCGCTATTTGGACTGTATTTTAAAAGAATCCATAGAGATTCGGTTATCTGACAATCTTATTAATAGAGACAAGGGTTATCTTTTAAGTAAGACTTGGGACCCAGTGTTATCTGACATTAAAAAACAACGGTCTGTGGTTGTATCGTCGGAATAAAATTTTTTATTTATTTTTATTTTTTAATTTCTGACAGTGATATCTCGATTTCGCCTCTTTCCATCACTGGCGGCGGGGTATGTCTACTGCGCTAGAGGGCGGTTACGGCACCTTCTCGCGCACGCGTTGTGGGTCTTCTGCGGCCTATATAGAGGCCGCCGCTTGCGCTGGGAAGTCAGTTCCGGCGAGATCGTGCACCAGCACTCTCACCTGAAGATGGCGGCCAGTTGGACCGCGGAAATATTGTGTCATGAAGACGTTATGATCCGGCTGCATACCCGAGAAGAATATTATCAATTATTACGCCGGGAAAGCCTTCGTAGGTTTCAGTAGTTTAAGTTCTAGGGGACTGATGACCACAGAGCCGGCCGCGGTGGCCGTGCGGCTCTGGCGCTGCATTCCGGAACCGCGGGGGAGGCCGCTGTCACACGCCATTTAGATTTTACCATCTCAGCAAGTTTCTGAAGAGATGCGTGCAAGAACTGAAATGTACTTCTCAATGGTATCAATAATAACATTGAACTTATCACCCTTTAGACCCAAATGACCTGCTCAAATTATGAAAGAAGACAGGTATGTGCCGTGGCAGTTGGTCAAGTTGCACGTGATCTGCGCCGCGGAACTTTTCCGTTGGATGACAGTGACCTTTATGTGCAGCTTTCGCTTCTCTTCACAATGGCAGCACACATGACACTCAACTGCGTTCTCGTATGGGGCATCACTCTCCTGCGAGTCTGTCATGGGGACGTTGTTGTGACAAATCCCATCAACTTCTCAAGCATTTTTTTTTTCCGAACTTAGTGTGCAGCTATCTAGTAGAATTATCCCCGATGTATGATTCGAATTTGTTGCTACTACAGTCATAATGGAATACAAGTTGAGACTCGTCCGCATGTGGGATGTGTGGATCTGTGAAGATTGCACGGGAGGCAGAGAGGTCACGTTCAAAAATCGCTGGAGGATCAAGAAGACTTTCGAAGTCGGTGTACACAATGAATGGACGTTGCACCTGATGTGAGCATTCTTAAACTTCAAGAACTTTTTATTCTCGGTAGCCATTTCCATACATACCGATTACTGGTTCGACCAATCAATGAGACACCTTTCTAGAACCTCATTCTTGCTTAAAGAAATGAGGCATCTACGCCAAAAATATCTTTCACATTTTCTTGTACTCATTTCGAAGGGAAGCAAACGGGGCATGCTTTTGATCCACACATCATGTTGCTTCTCACCCTCGGAGAATGCCCACAAATACACTTGTTTGGGTGCTGACCGGCAAACTTGGAACAGTGGAGTGGTCCAGCTATTTTCTGCTTAATGTATTTGTTCTGCACAAGGTGCTTATGGTCATCCTCTGGCTTGCCATCATCAACACCTAGGGCCTATACTAGAACTGAATAGTCTGGGTTCTGTCTCTCGAATATTGGTATGTTCTGTAGTTTTACAGGGAATTAGATGTCTTTGAAATTATAACGCTCATGGACCTCAGCTGTTTCGTATATAGCTATACGCTCAGAATCAACTCTGTAAATTCTATCGCTAGCCAGAACCTACAATGAAAAGATATATACATGCCACTGTCTAGATTCTGGACATTAATACTAGCACGTCCAGCAGCAATATCTCGTGGATGAGGGACAAAACTGAACCGTTCCCCTCCCCCCCCCCCCCTCCCCCCCCCAGTTAAGTGGATCATAGCCATGCAAGTATATGTCGAAGTGGAGTACACAGCTGAGTGATTTGCCCGACCCTCTTTCGTGCGTTTCGGGGAAATGGCTGAGCATGACACTCCTGCCAAAAGTTCTGAGCGACTCCGCGATTTAACAGCCCCCTGATATCACGCCAAGTATCCCGCAAATTTAGACGATGTTCTTCTCCTAATCAGCATCAGTGCCTTCTTTAGGGGGTGCATGAGATCACAATATAAATTTGTGTTACACTCGCTGGCAGGAGACTGCGTGTCATTGATAGTTTCGGGGAGAACCCTTTGAAAAACACATTGAAAGCCATGTTGCAGGATTTCGGTAGCCCATGTTCGAATTATCACTTCCGACTTCAGACGCTGTCCCGAAAAGCGCGAGTACTCACAGTGTACTCCGACTTGGCTGCAGCACTTACTGAATAACAGGCTGGGATGGGGTAGTGATGCTATTATGTACAGAGTGATGTCGAAGAGATGTTCGATGCCATCAAGGTCCATGACAAATGCGGAACGGTCCAGAGTATGGCTACGTCAGGAAACGAGCTGGAGTCATCTGTCTGTACCACACACATGATGACGAATCTAGCTGCAGTGGAGTCCGCAGATGCATTAGCAAATCGGGCTTGGGCAATGAATGCATATATTCGTGTCAGGTGGTGGACTAGTTACAGATGTAAGCCGGCGTCGGCATACGGCCTCCATCTCATCTGTCAAGAAACAAAAGGTTTGGTAAGTATCATCTATAATTTAAAAAAATTATGTACACAGGTGTCAATATAAGCTTTACTCAACTTTTAAATCAGTGGCGTTCGAGTAAGTCCACGAGCCTCTTGTCACATAGTTATTTGCAGCAATGGCTTGTAATCTGATATTCTGCCGATCCCCTCGCAGGATCGTCATTGAGTGTATGTAGAAAGGAAGTTCCATGATGATTTTGAGATGGTCCAGGGCACGGCTGGCTTGGTAAACGAGCTAGTGCCATCACCCCACACCACGGTAATGAAGACGGTCCGGGCTGCGGTGGTGTTTGCAAGTGCGACAAATACATTGAAGCCTAAATGGGCTGGGGAGCCAAATGCATCATCATCTTGTCAGTTCATGGAGTAGTTGTTGGAGGTGCAATACCGAGTCTACATATGTTTATTATATCTGTTCTAACATTCTGCATGGTGTCTGTTTTTCTATATCGTGTCTTTCTACCATTTTCGCGCAACGAAGCTCTGAGCGTGTTTTTTAGGGAACTGACTAGTTTGAACCTGGGACCTGTTGCTGGTAAGGAGTCGTCAGACCACACATGACATGTAGAATTCAGAAGAGTTCAGTGAGACTAGCGATGATATAACCAAATACTTAATGATTTCAGCGTCGGCTCCACTGCACTCCCAGTAAAAGAATCTTAATACTAACTAAATTTAGTGGAAGGGGTTCAAGGCTTTCCTATTTTTAGTTAACTGGTAAAATAACGTCGAAAAAGCAGTTGATTTTACCATTGGAAATTTTATTATACTCACAAAACATTGTTTATAAATTGCACTATTGATAAAAGGAAATGTTTTAATACAGGATGGTAAAAACCAACTGCGTTCAACAAAAATGTGAACGAATATTCCCTGAATGGGTTTCCAAGTTCTACAATGGATCGAAGGATGACCTATGCCATATCACATCTATAATTTAGTTTTAAATTAAGTTTCACAAACGAGAATACTATCAAAATGGTCTACAGTGACCCTCAATTACCTTTAATTACTTATCTAACTTGTCGTAAATTACAGTGGCTGATGTGGCTTCTCAATAACTATATAACATAAAAATCTTCGTGTTTCAGATTTTTACTTCAAGTGGCAAATGTGAACACCATGAGCTTTAATTGACGATCGACACTAGTATTACACAAAACGAGGGTGTAACAGATGAGACTTCTGCAGTTCTGAGTGAAGCTTTATGCGCTGTTATGAGGCATCGAGTGCGTTCATTACCTTGTCGGTGTTCGTTAGGGGGCGGCGGGCAGCACAGCTCCACTCACCTCGCCGTCTCGGAAGCAACTCTCTCATAACTTCTCCTTACTACAATTTACCGAAGTTGGTTCAAAAAAACTATCTGGCTTTGTTTTCATCTGACCAATCAGGGTCTCAATATTAACCTTAAGCTCCGCCTACAAAAATTCTGTCTATCCAATGAGAAACGTTATACTTTTCGTGGTGGGGCAATGTTTTTGAAGTTTGCAACGTGACAAAGACGTGAAAAAGTCTCATGCTAAAACTTGCAGATGGTGTGGTCCTTCTAGTGTTATCATAAGATCTATACTGTTCTTCTGGAGGGCTCTATCTTTTAATATGGGCTGGGGACGTGGTCCTGACGTAACAGAGACGCGAACAAGTCTCACGCTAAAACTTGCGGCTGGGGTGGTCCTAGCGGTTTGCTGGTGATGTAGGTGTCCGTCCCTTATCGTAGGGCCTTCCACCTTAACACGGTTCTGCTCTCGGCTTCTGTTCTCGTCTTTCCCCTCGGAACTGCGTCTGTCTCACGGTGGGAAGGCATGACATGCATTTAGGCATTCTTGTCTTAGTCTGTGATATTCCATTTGCTCACTCGTTACTCGTATTACTTTGGTTAATTTAATGTCACCGTTTATTCGGAGCTATGTGACATACTAGTGGATTTGCTTATCATGTCAAGGTTTTCATGGAAGGTGTTGGATTTGGCTGACACCTTACACTGTAACAGAAGAAGAAGCAGAAGCAGAAACGAAGAAGTATTCCACCATAAGAATTCAGCTAAAACATGTACACACAAACATGGAAAATAAGAAAAAAAAATAATTAAAAATACTTACATGAAGGATCAATTGCGTCAAATTAGGGTCACTAATTAGCCCCTGATGAACCATTATTTCCATTATGGCGTTTCATCTCCGCTGATTCTGTCGGCGCTATTGATGTTGCTGCTAGCACGTCGTCTCATGTTGTAATGACCTCTCGCATCGAAACGACTCGTATTTTTAGACGAATACCACATTCCCTTGCTTATTTCAACCAATAGGAAACGAGTATTCTTACCTCTAACCATATGGTTTTAGGCAGGATGGTGCTAACTCGCGGCTGAGCGTAAGCACAGGTATCTTACATATACGATTCTTAAATATAGGATTATATTTCAGTGTAGCTGCATGCTCTAGTCCATGATGTGGACGGAGCACCTGCTGTTCGATGAGAAGAATATTTTCGTCCAACGCTTTGAGGCTCGCTGTGCGCCGTGGCCAGTAAGTGTACACACTACCCACACATCAGACGCCGCTGTCTACTCTGTTCAAATAATACCATTCATATTCATATCTTGGAAGTGCTCCTTTTGCAGGTGCCCGCTAGCGAGGAGGCCATCGATGTAGGCATCTGGCGCTGCTCAGTGACCAATAGCTAACACACTACAGACTGCTTCAGCAATAATAACAACAATAACAATAATAATAATAAATATCAACAACAACAACAATAACAATAACAATAATAGTAATAAAATAGAAAGGGAAGGTAGTGAGAGCAATTTCTTAATCCACCAGCTACGGTTCACGAGAATCTTGCAGAACGTCCAGTGCATCAGGCAGCCACTATCGTGCAGAGCCCCCTTCGGCCCAGTGGGCAATATCTGGTTAAAAAATGGTTCAAATGGCTCTGAGCACTATGGGACTTAACTGCTGAGGTCATCAGTCCCCTAGAACTTAGACCTACTTAAACCTAACTAACCTTAGGACATCACACACATCCATGCCCGAGGCAGGATTCGAACCTGCGACCGTAGCGGTCGCGCGGTTCCAGACTGTGGCGCCTAGAACCGCTCGGCCACACTGTCCGGTAGGCAATATCAGGAAACAGAGGCATGTGCCTCTATCAAGACGTTACTAGCCTCTGACCTGAATTTTGAAGAAATATGATAAAAACTTGAGGTATGTTTATAAATCTTTCAGTGGTATTTTATATGCGAATACATTTGCGTAATCGATTTACACGTTAAATAATTTAAATTATAGACATATGAATAATATTTTGGATTAGAGTCCCAGTTGTCGAACCCAGTTAGTTGCTTATCCGTATAGGCAGCAAAAATCTATGAATGAAGATCTCAAATGACAACACTTTCGGTCATACCATCTAAACATGGATGTAATTACACTCATTGGTCCAGCACTTTCCCACCGATTTTATACCGAGTGACCAGTATCGAGTTACCTTATGACGTTGAATAACAGTAGTTCAGTAGCCTAACATGCATGGGGGTTCCCATGGATGATCTTAACCGTCCAGTTGCCTTACTTGTGTGTGATATTCTTGATAATCTTGAATGTATGACATACACATACATGCGACTCCCCTGGGAGAGAGTGTAGTGAGGGATGATCATGAATGTAAGTCACCCAAGTGTGTAACTCAACACCAGAATGGTAACCTGATATCCCACTTATGCTGTTAGTGACCTTGAGATAATGATGTTATCTGGACTTCAGCCCTCCTTGATTATCAGTTACAGCATAACCATATCAATGGAAGTGATGCGTCGCCGCCGGCCGGTGTGACCGAGCAGTTTAGGCGCTTCAGTCGGGAACCGCGCGATCGCTACGGTCGCAGGTTCGAATCATGCCCCCGGCATGGATGTGTGTGTGATGTTCTTAGGTTAGATAGGTTTGAGTAGTTATAAGTTCTAGGGGACTGATGACCACAGATGTTAAGTCCCTTAGTGCTCAGAGCCATTTGATGCATTTTGAAACATGATAAAATTAGCGACACTGTTCAGATATTATGCTAAGATGGTAAGTACATACACTTCCTGGCATAAAAACCGAAGCGCCCAGCAGTGGAGATGGAACCAAAATGAAAATTCACGGGTAGAAGGTGTACGTGACATTATATCAGTGATTACAAAATTGGGTCTAATATACAAAGCCCTTTGTAGAATTAGCCCACATACCACTACGACGTTTCACCTCCTCTGTGCAGGATGAATGCACTTATTCGGTTGGAAAGGGTGTCTTAAGGCCGTTGTATCCTCTCCTGAGTCAAAGTGATCCGCAATAGTTGTAACTGCCTCTCGACGTGGCGGTAGTGGGTTAATTATTGTCCGCTTCGGTCTTCCTACGTATTTAGGGAATCTGCACTACTGGCCATTAAAATTGCTACACCATGAAGATGACGTGTTACAGACGCGAAATTTAACAGACAGGAAGAAGATGCTGTGCTATGAAAATGATTAGCTTTTCAGAGCATTCACACAAGGTTAGCGCCGATGGCGACACCTACAATGTGTTGACATGAGGAAAGTTTCCAACCGATTTTTCATACACAAACAGCAGTTTACCGGCGATGCCTTGTGAAACGTTGTTGTGATGCCTCGTGTAAGGAGGAGATATGCGTACCATCACGTTTCCGACTTTGATAAAGGTCGGATTGTAGCCTATCGCGAATGCGGTTTATCGTATCGCGACATTAGTGCTCGCGTTGCTCGAGATCCAATGACTGTCAGCAGAATATGGAATCGGTGGGTTCAGGAGGGCAATATGGAACGCCGTGCAGGATCCCAACGGCCTCGTATCACTAGCAGTCGAGATGACATGCATCTTATCCGCATGGCTGAAACGGATCGTGCAGCCACGTCTCGGTCCCTGAGTCAACACATGGGGACGTTTGCAAGACAACAACCATCTGCACGAACACTTCGACGACGCTTGCAGCAGCATGGTCTATCAGCTCTGAGACCATGGCTGCGGTTACCCTTGACGCTACATCACAGACAGGAGCCTGCGATGGCGTACTCAACGACGAACCTGCGTGCACGAATGGCAAAACGTCATTTTTTCGGATGAATCCAGGTTCTGTTTACAGCATCATGATGGTCGCATCCATGTTTGGCGACATTGCGGTGAGTGCACATTGGAAGCGTGTATTCGTCATCGCCATACTGGCGTATCACCCGGCGTGATGATATGGGGTGCCATTGGTTACACGTCTCGGTCACCTCTTGTTCGAATTTTCGGCACTTTGAACAGTGGACGTTACATTTCAGATGTGTTACGAGGCGTGACTCTACCCTTAATTCTATCCCTGTGAAACCGTACATTTCAGCAGGATAATGCACGACCGCGAGTTGCAGGTCCTGTACGGGCATTTCGGGATACAGAAAATGTTCGACTGCGGCCCTGTCCAGCAAATTCTCCAGATCTCTCACCAATTGAAAACGTCTGGTCAATTGTGGCCGAGCAAGTGGCTCGTCACAATACGCCAGTCACTACTCTTGAGGAACTGTGGTATCGTGTTGAAGCTGCATGGGCAGCTGTACCTGTACACGGCATCCAATCTCTGTTTGAATCAATGCCCAGACGTATCAAGGCCGTTATTACGGGCCAGAGGTGGTTGTTCTGGATACTGATTTCTCAGGATATATGCACCCAAATTGCGTGAAAATGTAATCAGATGTCAGTTCTAGTATAATATATTTGTCCAATGAATACCCGTTAATCATCTGCATTCCTGCTTGGTGTTGCAATTTTAATAGCCATTAGTGTATTAACTTTCACTTTCGGTTAGCGAGTGCATGCAGTGCCGTCAATATCGCTGAGAATGAGTGTAGTCAGCGCGGATAACAGTGTAAACATAAAATACATGTAAATATTCTTCGTGAATTTGCCTGGTTCATGGCGCGCTGTGTGAGTGTGCGAAACGCCAGCACGCCTTACATCAGCAACAGCAGCACTGGGATCAGGTGACACACCACAGGACTCTGGGCACATCGTCTTCGGCGCAGAGGGGCGACTGTAGATACAGCAGACTCGTCGGCAACAATTGAGTCTGTATGTGTATGTGAGGAGCAACGAGCAAAGTAGCAGCGGGGCAGCGAAAACTCGTTCAACCGGCGCGGGACCTATTTTTGCACTGTGTGATCTGTTTTTACGCTGCGGCAGAAAAACTGGTGCTATAAAGCGAAGTACCTCTGACGAAATGACGTCTTCGCGTATACCTTCAGATGCGTTGAATGGGGAAAAGATCGCCGTAATCGACGATATTCTGAAGTAGCTTCGAATCGAACCGAGACATAAGACAACCTTAACAATTATACCAACAACAGTAAAAAACTAAATTTGGGTTTTCTTTCTAACTCAAGCAAAACTGAAATGGCAGAATGAGGAGACAAGTTAAGAAAATCAGGTATTACGTAAAGAACTAGCTAATTCCAATGCACCGCATTCTCTGTAACGGATTCAGCGTCTGGAATCTGCAACAACAGATCTCAAAGCTGACAGTTAAAGATTAAGAACAGTAAGTAAGTCAGCTCCACTGTCCTTTTCGGTAGCTGTGGGCGCTGGTTCAGCTACAAAACCGAAAAGCAATGTAGAAGAACACACACAGCAAGCCATATCAAACAGTCGAGTGCCCTCTTTTTTTTAAAAAAAAGTTGGAAAACATTCATGACGCCGTCATATGTAAAGCAATCACTAAAACAATCAACCAAAGACAAGACAAAGTAAAAATAAAAGCAGTCAGATACAAAGCGAACGCAGTCATTTGGATACGGAAACACGAGCAGATTAAAGGAAAATGACAGGAAAGACAGCCCAACTAAAAGATACTAGAGGCGAAGAGCCGAGGAAATTCCGACCTTTTCTTGCAGTACATGCAGTCACTACTACTCTAACTGATGAGGACTTGCTGGAGAAACTATATGAGATCAGTTAGGGCGAACACACTTAAAAGGAAGAGTTCTACGAAGACATTACTGTGAAGTTCGAAACAAGTTCTAAAGGTGAACGAACAGTTAATAACGTCCTGGAACTCACGCCAAGGGTTCGCCTTCTGCTGCTGCTTAGAGAAAGAGTCTACACTCCTGGAAATTGAAATAAGAACACCGTGAATTCATTGTCCCAGGAAGGGGAAACTTTATTGACACATTCCTGGGGTCAGATACATCACATGATCACACTGACACAACCACAGGCACATAGACACAGGCAACAGAGCATGCACAATGTCGGCACTAGTACAGTGTATATCCACCTTTCGCAGCAATGCAGGCTGCTATTCTCCCATGGAGACGATCGTAGAGATGCTGGATGTAGTCCTGTGGAACGGCTTGCCATGCCATTTCCACCTGGCGCCTCAGTTGGACCAGCGTTCGTGCTGGACGTGCAGACCGCGTGAGACGACGCTTCATCCAGTCCCAAACATGCTCAATGGGGGACAGATTCGGAGATCTTGCTGGCCAGGGTAGTTGACTTACACCTTCTAGAGCACGTTGGGTGGCACGGGATACATGCGGACGTGCATTGTCCTGTTGGAACAGCAAGTTCCCTTGCCGGTCTAGGAATGGTAGAACGATGGGTTCGATGACGGTTTGGATGTACCGTGCACTATTCAGTGTCCCCTCGACGATCACCAGAGGTGTACGGCCAGTGTAGGAGATCGCTCCCCACACCATGATGCTGGGTGTTGGCCCTGTGTGCCTCGGTCGTATGCAGTCCTGATTGTGGCGCTCACCTGCACGGCGCCAAACACGCATACGACCATCATTGGCACAAAGACAGAAGCGACTCTCATCGCTGAAGACGACACGTCTCCATTCGTCCCTCCATTCACGCCTGTCGCGACACCACTGGAGGCGGGCTGCACGATGTTGGGGCGTGAGCGGAAGACGGTCTAACGGTGTGCGGGACCGTAGCCCAGCTTCATGGAGACGGTTGCGAATGGTCCTCGCCGATACCCCAGGAGCAACAGTGTCCCTAATTTGCTGGGAAGTGGCGGTGCGGTCCCCTACGGCACTGCGTAGGATCCTACGTTCTTGACGTGCATCCGTGCGTCGCTGCGGTCCGGTCCCAGGTCGACGGGCACGTGCACCTTCCGCCGACCACTGGCGACAACATCGATGTACTGTGGAGACCTCACGCCCCACGTGTTGAGCAATGCGGCGGTACGTCCACCCGGCCTCCCGCATGCCCACTATACGCCCTCGGTCAAAGTCCGTCAACTGCACATACGGTTCACGTCCACGCTGTCGCGGCATGCTACCAGTGTTAAAGACTGCGATGGAGCTCCGAATGCCACGGCAAACTGGCTGACACTGACGGCGGCGGTGCACAAATGCTGCGCAGCTAGCGCCATTTGACGGCCAACACCGCGGTTCCTGGTGTGTCCGCTGTGCCGTGCGTGTGATCATTGCTTGTACAGCCCTCTCGCAGTGTCCGGAGCAAGTATGGTGGGTCTGACACACCGGTGTCAATGTGTTCTTTTTTCCATTTCCAGGAGTGTATATTCAGTTCGAGCCCTTATACATTAAAAATTTGGTAGCTGTTCAGAAATGCTTCAATTGCTGGGGCCTAGGTCAGAAGAAGTAGCATTTGGATGTATACCGTGCAATTACAGAAACAGGATAAGTGATAAGGCAGGGAGACCTGGCTGCCCTACGTACAAGAAGTAGTACGAAAGGCAAATAGAGCGCGCCGAATATGGCATTACCGACGACATTCACTAACGTACATTGCAACTAAAACGGTCAAACATTATGCCCCTCTTTAAACACACGCAATACATACAGGCGCAAGTATAAGTATCCATCAACTAGAACGAGAGATTGGCGGCTTGCGGTCACTTGGCGACAGTATGTAGGTGTAGTGCAATTAACAGACCTAGAAACGCACAATTTTCCATCGCTGCGAACGTGTGACATAATACAGCAAAGATATTTTAACATCACTGATTAAGTAGACGACATTTCACAAGTATTAACTAATAAATTAGTGCCGGTTGGTATTTTCTGTGACCTATGTAACACATCTGACTGTGCAGACCACTGTAATCTTCTAGATAACTGAAGTTTTAGGTGCTTCGCGAGATTAGCCGAGCGGTCTGAGGCGCTGCAGTCATGGATTGTGCGGCTGCTCCCGGCGGAGGTTCGAGTCCTCCCTCAGGCGTGTGTGTGTGTATTTATCCTTAGGATAATTTAGGTTAACTAGTGTGTCAGCTTAGGGACTGATGGCTTTAGCAGTTAAGTCCCATAAGATTTCACACACATTTGAACAATAATAAAAGTTTTAGGAGACTAAACGTATAGCTAACCAATGGATAATGCCACATCAACCAAAAGAATGCAGAAAGTTGTATCAGAAAGTCGGCCGGAGCGGCTTACAAGGTCATCATCAGACATTTACTGAGTATTGTCAGCCGGCCGTGGTGGCCGAGAGGCTCTAGGCGCTACAGTATGGAACCGCGCGAACGCTATGGTAGCAGGTTCGATTCCTGCTTCGGGCATGGATGTGTGTGATGTCCTTAGGTTAGTTAGGTTTAAGTAGTTCTAAGTTCTAGGGGACTGATGACCTCACAAGTTAAGTCCCATAGTGCTCAGAGCCATTTGAACCAGTTGTATCAGTAATTCTACCAGTATAGTCCAGGGACACAATTCTGACTAGGGAGAAAACATGCATGGGGTCAATCTTAAGTTCACTATTGTTCCTCACATATGTAAACGATCTGACGCCTAATATACAACAAGCAGAATTAGTTCTTTCTGCAGATAACACTAATATCGAAATCAATCCAAGAACACACACAGAAAGAGAAGAAACGGTAAACCAAGTTCTTAAAAGTCTCATTGACTGGTGTTCTGCGAATGGCCTCACTCTCAATTTTTAAAAACACAGCACATTCAGTTCTGCACAGCTAGAGGTACTACACCACTGATAAGTGTAACAAATGGCGAGGAAATAATAAAGAAGTTGGAAACTTCAAAATTCTTCAGTGCCCATATTAACGTGAATTTAAACATGAAAGCATATTTTGGAACTCTTAAAACAACTTAGCTCAGCCACATTTGTATTTAGAATCTTTTCAAATCTTGGGGAGAGGCAAATCAGTAAGTTAACATATTTTACATATTTTCATTCAATAATATCACATGGGGTAATGTTCTGGGGTAACTAATATTTATTGCCCAAAAACTGCTGTAAGAATAATATTTTGTGCTCAACCACGATCATCTTGTACACGTCTGTTTAAGGAGTTAGACATTCTGACTATTGCTTCACATTATATTTATTTCCTCATGAAGTTTGTTGTAAATAACCCACTACAGTTCAAAAGGAACAATGATATACACAATAATACCAGACAGAAAAATACATTCATTATTACACATTTAAGTTGTCTTTAGCACAAACAAAGTGGCCCAATGCTGCAACAAAAATTTTTGATCACTTACCCAGTGACATAAAATGTTGACAAACAGCAAAGTGTAATTTGAAAACAAACTGAGAAAGTTTCGTGTTGGCAACTTCTTCTATTCCATAGGGGAATATCTGTGGTGGGTAAGAATTACTAACTCACATCTGTGTAACTTTTCACTGTTTGTAATATATATTAGAAATGTTCAGAATGTAGCCAAGTGTACAAATTAATTTGCGATGTGAATCTAAAATGACTTGTTCCAAATCATTACGATCTATGGTGCAAAATGATCCATGGAGCTTGTAACTAACTAATGTGTGTGTGCAGTTAAAACACACATGTTCCAGTGGGCAATTGGCGAGACCGGACCTCTCCTTCGAGTGAAGGAGCTGGAAGAGGACGTTTTCGACCAGTGTAGTAAGGAATGAAACAAAACAAACAAAAAAACATATGCAAGTGGATGCCCTACGTCCCCTCAGTGCAACCCACACATTCATCTCACGACACCGAAAAACAAGGAACAGACATACTGACACACAAAAAGATATAACATATGTAAACAGTTCACTAGGTCAAAACACATAATTAAAATTACTTTTAGAATACGACTCCAACAAATGCAGACCGTACACAAAGCCTGTACGGTTTGTACAGGTTGAAGAAAAATTCCGCAACTGGAGAGTGTCATGCGATTCCTCATCCCGATTCTAGACAAAAGTTTATCTAGCAAAATCAGATCTATCACATTTATGAAGACTAGGAGCTGTCAACACTGTCACATAGTGCAGCGCATTGCAATTAACAGGGGAACATGTGTCACCCCGTACTATCTTATCAGCCATCGTAGGTCACCAGTTTCGTCCGCAGCTCCTGGTCTAGTGGCTAGCGTTGCTGCCTCTGAATCACGGGGTCCCTGGTGCGATTCCCGGCCGGGTTGGGGATTTCCTCTTTCATGGGGACTGGGTGTTTGTGTTGTCCTCATCATTTCATCATTATCAACATCATCATCATTCGTGACATTGGCTAGACTGGGCTGTGAAAAAAATTGAACTCTACAAAAATTGGGACTTTGTATGGTCACTTATGACCGCGCAGTTGAGTGCCCTGTAAAACCAAACATCATCATCACTAGTTTCACTTCGAGCGCCGAGCGGGAAGCACTCCGTCTTCAGGCCGGAAGCGGCCCATCCGACCGCCGTATCATCCTCAGATGAGGATGCGGATAGGAGGGGCGTGTGGTCAGCACACCGCTCTTCCGGTCGTTATGATGGTTTTCTTTGACCGGAGCCGCTACTATTCGGTCGGGTAGCTCCTCATTTGGCATCACGAGGCTGAGTGCACCCCGAAAAATGGGAACAGCGCATGGCGGCTGGATGGTCACCCATCCAAGTGCCGGCCACGCCCGACAGCGCTTAACTTCAGTGATCTCATGGGATCCGCTGTATCCACTGTGGCAAGGCCGTTGCCCGCCGATCGGGAAGACTGTTAGTTAATCGCCTATCCGCGCCGTCACGCGCCTGAACAGCTTTACCTCAGTACTGTTTGTATCTTCGTGTGTGTCGCGTCGTTGTTTGTTCCGCAGCATTAGTAGTTGTTTATGTCCATCGGCAGTGGCATAGTCCGCTCATAATGTCCCCCATGGATTCCATGTGTATTCCAAGAAAAGGTTCAATCAGCTATAATTTTGACAAATCCCCGCTTCCGTGCAGCCCGGATTTTTGGAGACTCACGATTGGCTCGTTGATACAATTCATGTAACTTCTGATCATGTTCATAGTGCCTATTATGATTCTGATAAGTGAGTCTTTTTCGTGAAAGGTCGATAGGTTTATTTTGCGTCGTGGTCCTCGAGTTCACTTTATGCATCGTAATGGTTCCAAAAGTATGGTCCTTCTTGCTCACGCGGAATTGGATTATATCAGTGTCCAGTTTACTTAAGGATGTCTTGCTCCCTTAAGAAGATGTGGCGGGTATGCGACGCGAACGCTGATTCACTCAACACCGGTTGCAACGTTATAGTGGAAACCGTTCAGTGGAGATGATACTTAAACGTAAAATTACTTTCCATCTACAGGTCCGTGATTACTGCATTCATTTCACGTATAGTGGTCAAATAAGGACATGCTTTCCTTGGAAAGAAAGTGGCCACGTTAGATCTAATTGCTCTTCGTAGAAGATCGACATTAACCCATCTCGGTTTTACTGCTCATGAGGTTGATACCACTTCTTCCTGGGGTGCAAAGCAACAACAGAGGGGTGCACATTTCGCAGCCCCCGACTTTCACGCTTTCCCTCGCAGTATGGTCCCGAAATTGTTGCTGCCAAGCTGGCAGTGTCCCCAGTGCTACATACAATGATCAGCCAGAACATTATGACCACCGTCCTACTACCAATATAAATCTGTCCAGGCGACAGCACCGTCACCTGGGGAGTTGAGTCTAATAGGTCACACATATGGTGAATGTAGTATCTGTGAGCGTGCTGGTCGTGTGTAGAACGGGGAAGGCGCGCGATCTGTCTGAGTTTGACCGAGGACAGGTAGGATCGCCTGGAGACTTGGTACGGGCATTTCGAAAATTGCTCGACTTGTAGGGTGTTCGAGAAGTGCTTTGCTGAGCGTCTTCAACACGTGGCGAAACTGAGGTGAAACCACGTCCAGACGTCGCGGGGTTGGGCGGCCACTCCTCATTACAGCTGTCGAACGTCGTAGGCTTGGCAGACTGGTAAAACAGGACGGGCGGTGAAATGCGGCGGAACTAAAGTCACAAGTTAATGCTGGACAGAGTATAAGTGTGTCTGCACACACAGTGCACCGAACAATGATGGGCATCTGTATCCGACGACCCATGCATGTGCCACTGTCAACACCACGACATTGGCAACTAGGACTGGTTCAAATGGCTCTGAGCACTATGGGACTCAACTGCTGTGGTCATTAGTCCCCTAGAACTTAGAACTACTTAAACCTAACTAACCTAAGGACATCACACACATCCATGCCCGAGGCAGGATTCGAACCTGCGACCGTAGCAGAACTAGGACTGAAATGGGCACTTGACCATCGGCATTGGACGTTGCCGCAATGGTCTGATGAATCCCTATACCCTATTCATCTTGCCGATGGGAGGCCGTGCGAATCCGTCGTCTTCCAGTGGAACAGTTCCTTCATACTGTACTGTGGGACAGAGACGAGCTGGCGGCGGCTCCATTATGATCGGAGGAACAGTCACGTGGCATTCATAGGTGCTGTGGAGCTCGTGCATGGCACCATGACGGCCAAGGACTATCGTGCATTGGTTGCAGATCACGCACATCGCTTGATTTTTCAACAAGATAACGCGCCGTGTCACAAGGCCAGGAGTGTGATGGAGTGGTTCGAGGAACAGACTCGAGAGCTTCAGTTGATTTACTGGCCTCCCAACTCATCAGATCTGAACACATCTGGTATGTGATTGAATGTGGCGCCAGAGTTCATGGCCCCCCTCCCCGGAATTTACGGAAATTAGGTGACTTGTGAGTGCAGATGTGGTGCCAACTCACTCCAGCGACCTACAAATGTTCACTGTTTCCATGCTACGACGCGCTGTCATTTGTGCCAAAGGTGAACATACCGGCTATTAGTTAGGTGGTCATAATGTCCTGGTGATCAGTGTAAGAGATGTCATACGCAGGATGTAACTTTATCGGTTGATGTATCTTGTAGTGCTGAGTGCTTGCTTGCATTCCTGATGGGGCCGTAAGTATGAAAACAGCTGCTGAAGTCTGTATTTTTTTTCTAGTATTCTTCCCGCAGTTGAGATAAGTTCTCCAGAACAACACAAGGGTGGGGAAGTTGTTGAGTCTTCTGATGTTCCAATGATTCAACAGCAGCAAATTGGGGGGTCCCTAAAATTACCTGTTCCCTTCGTGTCACTCATTCAGGTGACGTCGGAACGTCCAACAGTTTTTACTCCAGTGGAGGCGATTGTTGGTGATGAAATCCTACCTGCAGACTCAGATGTTTTAGTGCCTGACCCCGCTCTTCTGAGTTGATCTTAATTGCAAGGTATCCATCCTATGGCGTGGTCCTCTGCGGCTCCTTGTTTGTCATCTACTTTCGTTAAAGTTCAAAAACCGCATTCGTCCCCGACTGCTGATGCTGTATTGCCTCGTAGGCATTGTGAACAATGAGTCCAACCCTAGCGGGAGGTGGCTCGTTATAAGAAGGAACATAAAGATTCAAGAGGTGCGGGTGGGAGCCCCCCCAAGCGTGTGCCTCATTAATGGACTCGCAATAGCTCTTGACACTCATTGAGACGTAATTCAGTTGGTAAGCACCTCGAATTTGCCTTTCTTGTTGTTAAAGTACGTAGGCTTATACGTTTCTTTTTTTGAACGTTAATAGGGCGGAATCGGATCTGCGGCTCGCTTCTTTGCGTCAGTTTATCTACGATTCCTGCGCTGATATCGTCATCCTACAAGAAGCACAGATTACTCTTTTTTATCTCCCTGGTTTTTGTACTGTGTTTAACGCGGTACCAGGTTGTTCCGCGGAGACTGCCTCGTTTTTTTAGGAAGGGCATTCCGATTCAAAGGATTGAAAGTCTTGCTAATGGTAGAGGCATAGGATGTACCTTTCTTCAGTTGACTTTAATTCTTCTTTATGCATCATCCGGTACCGGACGCACTTTGAGCAGTTCCCGATTTTATAAGGAAGAGGCGATTTATTTGTTACGGAAAATCCTTGGTGATTTTAATGTATGTTGCGTCCTGTAGATCAGTTTCCCAGTTTTAATTTCATTCGGGAATTGCAAGATTCAGTTCGTTCCTTCAAACTGCAGGATGTTTGGGTCCGTAAATATTCGACACTTGACAAATATACCTATTTTACTGCTGCTTCTAGCAGCAGGTTTGACAATTTTATTCATGTGATAGGACGTGTGACAGGATTTCGGCTGTCGGAGTCATCCCTGCCAGGCTCACTGACAATTACGCAGTGACAATTACTTTAAATCACACGCGACAGTCGGTGAAACTGTTTCGATTCGTTTAAAGTTGGCAAAATTGTGTTAATTCCCAAACGCTCTGATCAGAGAGCAACTGATTAATTTCGTCCGATTACCTCATTAAAATTTGATTACTGGACATTGGGGAGGTCGGTGAATAGCCGGCTGCCTGTGTCGCTGGGGAAAGGTTTTGCCGACCATCAAAGTTGTATTCTTGTCCGTAATATTCTATATCTACATATATACTCCGCTAGTCACCAAGCGGTGTGTGGCGGAGGGCAGAATTCGAGCCAAAGTCATATTTCCCCTCTCTGTTCCACTCGCAAATCGCGTGAGGGAAAAACGACTGTCTGAACGCCTCAGTACGAGCTCTTATTCCCTTATTTTTCAATGGTGATCATTCCACGATTTGAAAGTTGGTGGTAATAATATGTGTTCAACATCCTCGGTGAAGATCGGATTTCGGAATTTAGTGAGCAGCCCCTTCCGTTTAGTGCACCGTCTATCTGCAAGTGTGTCCCACTTCAAACTTTCTATGAGATTTGTAACACACTCACGACGGTTAAATGTACCAGTCACGAATATTGCCGCTCTTCTTTGGACCTTCTCAATCTCTTGAATTAGACCCAACTGGTAAGGGTCCAATACAGACGAACAATACTCGAAGACTGGAAGAACTAACGTATTGTAACCTATTTCCTTTGTTGAAGGACTGCATCGCTTCAGGATTCTACCAATAAACCGCAATCTGGAGTTCGCCTTATCCGTTACTTGTGTAATCTGATCATTCCATTTGAGATCATTTCTAATAATCACACCCAGATACTTGACGGACGTTACCGCTTCCAAAGATTGGGCATTTATTTTGTACTCCGTACATTAATGGGGATTTTCGCCTTGTTATACGCAGAAGGTTACACTTACTAATATTGAGAGATAACTGCCAGTCATTACATCACGAATTTATTTTCTGCAAATCCTTATTGATTTGTTCACAACTTTCGTGTGATACTACTTTCCTGTAGACTACAGCATCATCGGAAAAAAATCTCACGCCGCTCTCAATACCATCAGCCAGATCGTTTATGTAAATCATAAAAAGCAGAGGACCTATTACGCTGCCCTGGGGTACACCTGAAGTTACGCTTGTTTCTGTTGAAGTCACCCCGTGCAGGACGACATAATGCTCCCTGTCCGTTAGAAAACTTTCTATCCAACCGCATATGTCATCGGATGGACCGTAAGTGCGCACTTTTTGTTGCAAGCGACAGTGCGGCACTGAGTCGAACGCCTTTCGAAAGTCGAGAAATATGACATCAACCTGGGAGCAGGTATCTAGAGCCTGTTGTATATCATGCACAAAGAGGGCCATCTGTGTCTCACATGACCGCTGTTTCCTAAAACAGTGGTGGTTTCTGCAGATGAGCTTCTCAGGGTCTAGAACGGCCATTATGTCTGAACACAAAATATGTTCCATGATTCTACAACAAATCGATGTCAGTGAAATTGGCCGGTAATTATGAGCATCCGATTTTCTACCCTTTTTATAGACTGCTATGACCTGGGCCTCCTTCCAGTCCCGTGGAACTTTCCGCTGTTCCAATGATCTCTGATAGATGATGGATAAGAATGGTGCTATATTTGTAGCATAGTCAACATAAAATCTTACTGGGATACCGTCTGGATCAGATGCCTTCCTGGCGTCTAAGGATCTTAACTGTTTTACATTCCCAGATACACTAAACACTATGTCAGCCATGGTTCAAATGGCTCTGAGCACTATGGGACTTAACATCTATGGTCATCAGTCCCCTAGAACTTAGAACTACTTAAACCTAACTAACCTAAGGACATCACACAACTCCCAGTCAACACAGGGCAGAGAACTATGTCAGCCATCCTTTCGTTTGTTCGATAATCGAAAGAGGGAATGGTGCTGCAGTCCTCTACCGTAAACGAGTGTTTGAAAGTAAGGTTTAGAATTTCGGCCTTCTGTTTATCGTCAATAGTTTCATTACCCGTACTGTCAGCAAGAGAAGGTATTGAATTATTTGTACCGTTCATAGATTTTACGTACGACCAAAATTTTTTGGGGGAATTTTTAGAATCTGCAGATAAAATATTGCTTTCAAATTCGTTAAAAGACTCTCTGATTGTCCTTCTGACAGCTGCTTTCATTTCGCATAATTTCTGTTTGTCAGCAGGGCAGTGACTTCGTTTAAAGCGACTGTGCAAAATTCTCTGCTTCTCAGCAACTTCCTAATATGTCTGTTGTACCAAGGTGGATCCTTTCCCTCCCCTTTACTTTTGCTGGGCACATACTTCTTTAGCACATGGTGGACAATACCTTTCAATTCCGGCCAAAGGTGCTGAATATCTTTGTGTCCCGCGGTGAATTCTTGGAACTGACTATGAAGATATTCATTAATGACACTTTTATTTGCTTTCCCAAACAAGAAAACTTTACGGTGTTTCTTTGTGGTTTTTTTTTTTTTTGCATCTTCCACTGACATAGAAGCCAAAACGACATTATGGTCGTTAATACCTTGTTCTAGATTAACTTCCTCAAAAATATCAGGTCTGTTTGTCGCCAAAATATCTAACATGTTCCCATCTCGTGTTGGTTTTCTAACCAATTACTCAAGGTTGTATATTGAGAGCGCTCCTAGAATAACTTCACACGAATCTTTGCTTCTGCCCCCTGTGATAAACGTGCAATTTTCCCAGACAATGGATGCTAGATTAAAGTCTCCACCTATAACTAATGGATAATATGGATATTTACTTCCTATGTACTCAAGACTTTCCCTGAAACGTTCTGCGACGTTTGTTGCTGATGCTGGTGGTCTATAAGCCCTGGCCGTAGTAACAGAGCCGGCCGGTGTGCCGGTACGGTTCTAGGCGCTTCAGTCTGTAACAGCGCGACCGCTACGTTCGCAGGTTCGAATCGTGCCTCGGGCATGGATGTGTGTGATGTCCTTAGGTTAGTTAGGTTTAAGTAGTTCTAAGTTCTAGGGGACTGATGACCTTAGATGTTAAGTCCCATGGTGCTCAGAGCCCAATCTAGTACCAGACTGTTCTGGTTCCATATCAAAGGCCGCTGTTGTTTCTGTTCCTGGTGCTCCGGCACGTTTGCATTTTGACAAGGCGTTCGACCCGGTCAGCCATGGCTTCCCGCTGCAAGTAACGGCAGCCGCTGGTTTACAATTGACGCGCTCAGGATCTTTTATAATTTCTTTACGAGTATCCAAGCTTCAGAGGCTGCCAATAGCCAACCGACACCGCTGATTACTTTCCGTAGGAGTTTTCCTCAGTGAAGTACTCTTTCATTGTCACTATTTTTTCTATTCTTCTTCGAAGAATCGTCGCTCAGTTACAAGGATGGACACTTGTGGGCGAGACGTATGATGTGATAGTGTTACTCTGTTCTCCTACCGAGATTCCATCGCTCAAGACTACGTTGGATGTCTTTTGCCTTGTATCTGGTGCCGCATCAACAACGGCAAATGTCGAGTGATGAAATTACGGGATTTTGATAATGCTGTCATTTCGTGGGCGACGGTGGTCGATAGACATAAATCTTTGGTAGTCATTATTGACTATAGCTACACTTAATTGGAATTCGGTTACGGAGAAGATACAAGGAGCAATCCTGGAACATGAACGGCGATTCCTTAATCGGATTCAGAAAGTTCGGATTCTGGATGCCTACATCTCATGCAAAGCATATTACATCGCTCAGATCTTTTACATTCCGTTATGATGGCTAGGAAATTAAAAGAGCATTCTAGTCGTTCTTTACGGAAGTATCACATTTTTCGATTACGATACGAAGTGGTTGCGCATCCGCGTTCTCTTGGGTGGTGGTGGTGGTTAGTGTTTAACGTCCCGTCGACGACGAGGTCATTAGAGACGGAGCGCAAGCTCGGGTTAGTGAAGGATTGGGAAGGAAATCGGCCGTGCCCTTTCAAAGGAACCATCCCGGCATTTGCCTGAAACGATTTAGGGAAATCAGGGAAAACCTAAATCAGGATGGCCGGAGACGGGATTGAACCGTCGTCCTCCCGAATGCGAGCGTTCTCTTGGGGGTTCCGGACATTCCGATATAAGCAGGAATGTGTTTGTGTTGTGTTTTCGGCGTACTCTGCTGAATGTCTCTCACGCAATTCACACATTCGGGTCTCGGTTATTTTACTGTCTGCGGCCTCGCAGTCTCGATCCGCATGTCGATACTGGTCGAGTGAATTTCCAGCTGTAACACATCCGTGAATTTTTTATTGCTGTCAGCTATTTGTGGGCTGATATTATAAAGAGGCAGCATCTCGCTACCACATTTTAGTTAAAGCACGGGAGAGTGATTGACTGTACGGCACCGATTGAGCGGGCATCAGCGCAAACCTTTTGGAGGACGGTGTGGTTCCATTTTAGCCTTCCTGTTTTACAAATGGTGGCGGCGTCCTCGAGGTATCATGTAGTATACAATCTGTTATCCACCAATTAGCGAATATTTCGTAATGTTCTTAGAGTCTCGGATCAGTGTAGTCGCTGTCTCGGCACAGACGCGCTCAACGTACCGTCATACTCAAAAGTATCCGAACGACCTGAATTGCATTTCGCCTGACTCGCATTTAACCGGCATAGCGCGGCTGTCTAGCAGGTCCTCTAATCGCTCCTTGGTACAGTCGTTTGACTATTGAAAATGGCTCCAACATGTCAGCACTAGAAAACACTGCTCTGTCTCGCAATAACTCATGATGTAAAGTAGTACCACGATACTGAAAATATCAGGGAACACGTTATCACAGACAAGAGTGTCGTTAAGGCTTGTAAGCTCACATTTATTACAATAAATGACATACCTGAAATGTTACCACTCTCATTATTACGTCAGATAGGTAAGGCACGTGATAAGTTCGTCGTATTCATGATTTCCTCTGCAAAGTAACATACAGCACTTATTATTTAACACAAAATGGCATTAAAAATTTAAGTTATTCACGAGCTGCTAGTTGAGAATATGTGTGAACTTCAAATGACGCGACGAACCGTCTCGTTCTGCATATGGACTCAAGCCTAGGTCATGCAAACTAAGCAAAGACTTCGTGACTGACGCAAATTAACAGTCATTCCTGATTAGGCATACAGAGAGTGATATACCTCGATTTTAGACAGTATCAGTTAGCAAATATCAACTTTAAATTACATAACGCAAACATTTTTAACGGACGCGAATTCCTCCCAAACATCTCTAGTCCCTGTTAACGAACTACGAGAGTTGTTAAATATTGCTACTTCACAAGTAACTTACTTGAAATGCCGTGAGGTAAAGCTTTGTGTTGGACAGGGATTCGAACCCAGAACCTAAACGGAATGATATCGAAACACAAACAACTGTGACATATCGGATTTTCTCGGCAGTAACTAGATGTTTTAACTGAAATGACGAGACGAAACATTATTTTTTTCCTTCCCAGAACACCATCCCGGCACCTATCGCTGTTATATTCTAGAGAAAATGAACGTTAAATATGGGTTTGTTACATTAGCAGCGACATGTGAACATGTTTGAACTAGAAATAATATGACGAAGAGTTCTGTGCTCACTGGGAATTGAGCCCCACAGATATCGTTGTTGACTACACACAAAGAGACGTCAGGTACCGAATTTTTCTCCACCAGCAGCTCGGAATAACATCTTGAACTTACAGTGATCTCGCAAATAGTTCTGTGTCCCACTGGGAGTCAAAAACGTCAGATATCGTTAGTGTTGACAACGAATGAAAAAAACATTAATAATCAAAATTATTATCCACCAGCAGATAGGTGTTCTCATGCTAGAGTTTGATAGTACATAATGAAATCTTTCGTGCCGGGCCAGGATTCGAACCCATTCACACGTAATGTGTAGATGTTGAGGAATCTACGGTTTTGAACAAACAACGAATTGTAGCCGAGCTGTGTTGCCACGAAGGGATCAAATTCCGCGTTAGGGGCGGTCTGAGTTGCATTCTCAGGTCAGAACCAATTTTATCGACGTACAGAAGCTCAGATAAAAGACGGACTAAGTGTCCTGAGACCCTACATAGCGTTTGTTTCGTCACTAGAAATAAATAACTAGTACAAGAAAGGTTACTGGTGATAGGATTGCTACATGTCGCCATTCCAGACTTTATTGTGGCTCAACCTAAAGTCTACTTGGCAGAGAAAGAATATCATCTTTAATGCGAATTTCCGACCACACTGCCATTATATCTTCTTCACTTGGTGTAGTCAGAAGAGAATGGAATCATCTCTCTCCCTATCTAAAATCATTGACAGAAGTGGGAATCGAACCCAGACCATAGGTATAACAACCTACCATCAGTCCAACAGACCACCAAACCCTCCCATCTGTGACTCATTTTTCTATTGTAACGCCGTTGCGCCACACTGGATGAGAATTCTGACACACAGGCTCCCTGTAGTAAATCATGTTCAGTAAATTCATTTACATGGTTGACCGAATCACCATGAACTACCTGCCTCGACTACCCAGTGCATACATTCGACTCTATTTTGTAATCACCGAAATAAAATCACGTAACTGCCACATACACACAACTACCAACAGTGTAGGATGCAGAAATTTAAACAGGAAGTGTTCCTTTCCACTTGAGCTACTCTATTTTGTAATCACCGAAATAAAATCACGTAATTACCACATACACAGAACTACTGATGAAGACGTTACTTGATAACAAAAACGCGCTGCCTTTCTCATTCACTTGCAGTAAGATCTCTTGCTTTTTGGTTTGGCAGTACTCGACAGCCATTTGTAGGCGTAAGTAAATGAAGAAAGGCAGCCCAGGAAAGTCGTTGCAGGTGCAAATCGCAACTAATCTCGTCCTTTAAATAGCGGTTTATGAGTTCTAGCTACTATTGATCTCGTAAGAGGAAGCCCACACACGTACCTGTACGCCAGCTCTGTGGTAAGGTGCTGACCTGTGAAAAAGCGTCTGTTATGGTTCGCAGTTCCAGTCTCAATGACGACACCATTACGCTACTAGCTGACACACAGCTCCAACCGCTCCAGAGCTGAACAACAATTCCTCCAGATCTTCTGCACATCACAGCGCTGCGAGATAATTTAAATGGCCGGGTCTAGAATTATGACAATGAGAGAAACAGTTACAGAATTTCTTTTGCGCTGCACGACGTTTTTTACAAACAGATAGCGCAATGGAATAGCTGAAGTGGAAAGGAACACTTGCTGTTTAAATTTCTGCATCCTACACTGTTGGTAGTTCTGTGTATGTGGCAGTTACGTGATTTTATTTCGGTGATTACAAAATAGAGTCGAATGTATGCACTGGGTAGTCGAGGCAGGTAGTTCATGGTGATTCGGTCAACCATGTAAATGAATTTACTGAACATGATTTACTACAGGGAGCCTGTGTGTCAGAATTCTCATCCAGTGTGGCGCAACGGCGTTACAATAGAGAAATGAGTCACAGATGGGAGGGTTTGGTGGTCTGTTGGACTGATGGTAGGTTGTTATACCTATGGTCTGGGTTCGATTCCCACTTCTGTCAATGATTTTAGATAGGGAGAGAAAGATTCCATTCTCTTCTGACTACACCAAGTGAAGAAGATATAATGGCGGTGTGGTCGGAAATTCGCATTAAAGATGATATTCCTTCTCTGACAAGTAGACTTTCGGTTGAGCCACAATAAAGTCAGGAATGGCGACATGTAGCAACCCTATCACCAGTAACCTTTCTTGTACTAGTTATTTATTTCTAGTGACGAAACAAACGCTATGTCCATGTTTTATCTGAGCTTCTGTACGTCGATAAAATTGGTTCTGACCTGAGAATGCAACTCAGACCGCCCCTAACGCGGAATTTGATCCCTTCGTGGCAACACAGCTCGGCTACAATTCGTTGTTTGTTCAAAACCGTAGATTCCTCAACATCTACACATATTACGCGTGAATGGGTTCGAATCCTGACCCGGCACTAAAGATTTCATTATGTATTATCAAACTCTAGCATGAGAACACCTATCTGCTGGTGGATAATAATTTTGATTGTTAATGTTTTTTTCATTCGTTGTCAACACTAACGATATCTGACGTTTTTGACTCCCAGTGGGACACAGAACTATTTGCGAGATCACTGTAAGTTCAAGATGTTATTCCGAGCTGCTGGTGGAGAAAAATTCGGTACCTGACGTCTCTTTGTGTGTAGTCAACAACGATATCTGTGGGGCTCAATTCCCAGTGAGCACAGAACTCTTCGTCATATTATTTCTAGTTCAAACATGTTCACATGTCGCTGCTAATGTAACAAACCCATATTTAACGTTCGTTTTCTCTAGAATATAACAGCGATAGGTGCCGGGATGGTGTTCTGGGAAGGAAAAAAATAATGTTTCGTCTCGTCATTTCAGTTAAAACATCTAGTTACTGCCGAGAAAATCCGATATGTCACAGTTGTTTGTGTTTCGATATCAATCCGTTTAGGTTCTGGGTTCGAATCCCTGTCCAACACAAAGCGTTACCTCACGGCATTTCAAGTAAGTTACTTGTGAAGTAGCAATATTTAACAACTCTCGTAGTTCGTTAACAGGGACTAGAGATGTTTGGGAGGAATTCGCGTCCGTTAAAAATGTTTGCGTTATGTAATTTAAAGTTGACATTTGCTAACTGATACTTTCTAAAACCGAGGTATATCACTCTCTGTATCCCTAATCAGGAATGACTGTTAGTTTGCGTCAGTCACGAAATCCTTGCTATCTGATTTAATAATGATAGTGGTAACATATCAGGTATGTCATTTATTGTAATAAATGTGAGCTTCCAAGTCTTAACGACACTCTTATCTGTGATAACGTGTTCCCTGATATTTTCAGTATCGTGGTATTACTTTACATCATGAGTTATTGCGAGACAGAGCAGTGTTTTCTAATGGTGACTTGTTGGATTCATTTTCAATAGTCAAACGACTGTACCAAGGAGCGATTAGAGGCCCTGCTAGACAGCCGCGTTATGCCGGTTACATGTGAATCAGGCGAAATGCAATTCAGGTCGTTCGGATACTTTTGAGCATGACTGTACATTGACCTTTCATGCTCACGAAGCGAACTGGCTCTGGCTCAAAAAAACAATTAGCGCTTTTGGCCGATATCGACCCGCTCGGCTTCCACCAAAGTATGGTCACAGCATGTTGGAAGAGTTTGCGCCTGCCACGGTATCGCGAATTAGTCGTCAATATGTTGAACCTTTTATTTCATCGTCAAGGTATCGTTTGAATTAACCGATCGTTTCGGTTTTCTCGTCATGGTCACATTCAGGAACAATACTACGCAATTTATTCATTTTTGTGGCCCTGTTTGTGTTGTTTTTCTTCTTTAATTGAAAAGGAAAGTACACAAAGATTGTTGTAGATGAAGACTAGAAAACATTTCTTTCTTTTTAAGTGGTGGGAGCCGTGTAGGATGAGCTTCGATTCCGTGCCTTTTTTATGTGTGTAGTAAGTTGTAAGGAATAAAAGAATATAAAAAATAAAAGAATGAAAAAGGCCTGTAGCATCTGAGGGGCCCAGCACAGAGGTAGCCGGGAGGAGGGAGGGGAGGCATTGTGGCCATGCCTCGGGTTTCGACTCCTGGCCACCTTGTCACCACCCAGACTGAAGCTGACTGTGTCCGTTCTTTCCTGCCGATTCAGGCATTTCCTGCATCATAAAAGGGGTAAATCACATTCCCGGAATCCGAGAAGCCAATAAAAAAAAAAAACAGAAGTGGTAGATTGCTCGTCTGCCACGCAGGTGATCCATTTTCGATTCCCGGCCGATGTAAATACTTTAATTTTTAAATTGGTAAGCGTCGTGCAATACAGATATTAAAAAAGTGGCAGACGTCGCTCAGTGTCGATGCGGCGTCGCGATTTCGAGTCAACTCTCTCCCCTGTTTTTAAACAGCATTTCGGCTGTCTTCTGGGGTTGTCAGACTAAAGAAAACTCTGAGTGGACTGCTGGAACATAAGACCCACATACACCATCGAGCTAAGCACCGAATCCTTGTCAGGTTCGTTTCTTATTTTTCAGACGTCCGTTCCCTAGTTATTGTCGTTTGTAAGCAGGACATGGTTTTGAGATATGACAATAACGTATCGCATGACAATGGGATCCATTAAACTGTACGCATGTGTCTACTGACCGCGCAGTGCGCATATATAACTAAGCTTGTGAGTACTCCCAATGGAGTACACAAAAGATAAATACGTCGATATGGTTTTAGTGCTGAGTGCATCCGAGAACTAAGTTGATGCAGCTGCTGGGGCATATGCTGCACGGTATCCTCAGAGGCGCCATCCCGATAAGAACATTTTCGTCACCTGGTGGAATGCTTTCGGGAAACCTGTGATCTTCGTCCACAAGTAATGGAGAGAGGTCGTCCAAGAACTAGACGTACTAGGTATCTCAAAGACTGGTTGTTGAAGTGTTGCACTACGAACAATTACAACCCGTGGCCAGAAGACCGCATTTCACGAGAACAGTTTTGTGCATGGATTCTGCACCAAGTGCAAGATAACCAACATTTTATGAATAACGTGATATGGACTGACGAATCTATCTTCACTCGTGAGGGAACGGTTTTCTGCATGGATTCTGGACCAAGTGCAAGATAACCAACATTTTATAAATAACGTGATATGGACTGACGAATCTATCTTCACTCGTGAAGGTATTTTCAACTCCACAATAGCCATTATTGGTTCGGAACACAACCCACATGTCACCCGGGAATGTGGCTTTCAGGCACATTTTGGCATAAACCTGTGGACAAGAATCATGGGAAGAGTGCTTTTGGACCCTTAACTATTGCCAGACAAGTTGAATGCACACCTGTATCGTGCGTTTGTTTGAAATACTTTGCCTGGTGCATTAGAATACGTTCCACTTTGTGTTCGGTGATAGCAATGGTTTCAAAGTGATGGTGCACCGATAGACTTTGGAATAAATGTGAGTAACTATTTAAATGAAGCGCTACCAGGGAAGTGGATTGGTCGTGGAAGTTCAATGTTCTGGTATCCACGTTACGCGAACCTTGATTTACTAGATTTTTATTTGTGTCGTGCGTGCCGCTTCACAGTGGTGGATGCAGTTGTGTTGCGTAGGGTCCAGCAAAGTATGATCCAACGAGTGGGAAATATTTGCAAAATATGCAAGGTGGTTGTTTTGAACATCCTCTCTAAAGTGAACACTGCTCGTAAGTTTACATACTGGTTCTGCGAAGATACTCCTGGACGTCAAATGTACAGAATGAAATTATTGTGCGTAGCATAACGCGCAATCTAGTGTACCATACCTGTTGTGTTTTTTGTACCTCATTGGATACAGAAGATGTACCCACAATTATTTTCTAGTGATTTTATTTGTGAAACGAAAAAAAGTGGTCGTTTATGTCTGTAAGAAGTTCATGTTATGTCTTAATACTTAAGTAAAGGTAACAGTCACAGAAAGAAATACAGAAGATACTGCATTGTGGAGGTGTAAATTAAATAAAATGTGATGCTTTAACTGAAAAAAAGTTTGGGACTAACACAACTCGAATATCGGCGAACTTGCATATCCGTTTGCATCGTCTGACTGAGTGAATGGGACAGCTCCGGCAGAAAACACATTTCATGATACCTGTTTTGGCCACTCTGCACGCAGTTATAGTGTTGCCAGAGCCTCGTTTTTTAAATCACATTTCAATTAAACCTATTGGCGGGACTAGGTTTTGCTACGTACACTTTTGTCTTGAATTCCTATGAGGAACCGCATGCTGACAACCAAATGTAGCATTTTTTCTTCATCCTATACATTGTGACAGTACACATAGGACAGACACACAAGGAAACAGCCGTAGAGAAAAAACTCATCTGTCAAATAATCTATAGAAAGGCAAAAAAATATTCTAATAACATAGATACCGAAAGCCCAGTGCAAAGCACAAATATTGTACCTAATAATCCACCCACAATTCCCTATGTGCACTAACAATAGAGGAAGACAAATGTCAGGATGTATCACAGAACACAGAGAAAGATCCCAAACGATACAAGGACAACGTAATCGATCATGATTGTCTTGAGAATCATTTACCGATAAGTAGGTTGGAAAACAGGGAAATTTTTCATATTGCTATGCGTCTGGCGATACAAGCCTTCCGTACAGCCTAGCCACCTGTGGTCGTCCCATGTGAAGTGACGAGCAGTCCCTCTCAAAATGTACTGAGGGTCTCACTGAAGCCTTCACTGACCGTAATTATCCTCCCATCCTTGTACAAAAACAAATCTCCCGTGCCTTATCTTTCCAGTCTCCCACCACCTCCCAAAGTCCCACAGTATGACAGCAGAGGAGCATTTCCCTCGCAACTCAGTACCATCCGGGACAGGAGCAACAGAATTACATTCTCCACCAGGGTTTCGATTACCTCTCATCGTGCCCTGAAATGAAAAATGTCCTTCCCACCCCTCCTATCGTGGTATTCCGCCGTCCACCAAACCTACACAATGTTCTCGTCCATTCTTACACAACCCCTGCTCCCAATCGCTTACCTCATGGCTCATACCCCTGTAATGAACCTAGTGCAAGACCTATCCCATACATCCTCCTACCACCACCTATTCCAATCCAGTCGCTAACATCACATTTCCCATCAAAGACAGGGCTACCTGTGAAACCAGTCATGTGATTTACAACTTAAACTGCAAACACTGTGCTGCATTCCATGTAGGCATGACAACCAACAAGCTGTCTGTCCGCATGAAAGGCCACCGACAAACTGTGGCCAAAAAGCAAGTGGACCACCCTCTTGCTGAACATGCTGCCAAACATGATATCCCTAATCTCAATGACTACTTCACAGCCTGTGCCATATGGATTCTTCCCACCAACACTAGTTTTTCTGAATTGCGCAGGTGGGACCTTTCCCTGCAATACATCCTACGTTCCCGTAACCCTCCTGGCCTCAACTTTCGTTAGTCACTGTCCTCACCCATCCACCCCTTCCCTGTTCCCATTCCAGCGCTACACAGCCGTCATTTCACCGCCACACCCAGTCTTTTAATTTCTGCTTATTGCTCTCCTTTCCGCTACTTACCGCCTTCCCCCTCCACACCGACTCTCCTGCCTCCCGTCTACACTGCAACACTTCACTGTCCCCCATTCCAACCATACTATCCCTCCCCCTCCCCACCCCAGCCTCCTCCTTACCCCCACCCAGTCGCCACTCCCATCATGCACTGGTGCTGCTGCTCGGAGTGTGGTTTCAGTTCTCTGAGACCTCAGACATGTGTGCAAGTTGCATTTGCATGAGTGTGTGTGTGTGCGTGTATGTATGTATGTGTGTCTACTGCTGACAAAGGCCTTAATGGCCGAAAGCTATAATTGTGTGAACCTTTTTTTGTACCTATCGCGATTCACCATCTCCGCTATATGACGAGTAGCAACTTTCCATCTCATATATTGTTACATTCTATCCTGGTTTTTGTATTCATCAAAGTTGAATTTGCACATAAACGAGAATCTTTGATTATCACATCAATCGATGCACTGTACTCCTATGACATAGAGCCTTTTGCTGACCAAACATGAGCTGTGGCACAATTTTCAAGGAATGAAATACTACTCATACCCAGTGACATCAATGCACTATCGACGCTGTGGCATGGAGATAAAACAGACAACAGAGGACAAAAAAATTGGTTCAAATGGCTCGGAGCACTATGGGACTTAAAATCTGAGGTCATAAGTCACCTAGAACTTAGAACGACTTAAACCTAATTAACCTAAGGACGTCACACACATCCATACCCGAGGCAGGATAGGAACCTGCGACCGTAGCAGTCATGCGGTTCCGGACTGAAGCGCCTAGAACCGCTCGGTCACCGCGGCCGGCCAACAGAGGACAACCTGTAGTTGATGTAATAAATGAATGCAGCCTCTTCATTCTAAACAAAGCAGAACAAACAAGCACACACTGCAACAATACTGGAGGAACCAGGAATATTGTCATCTCACTAGCAAATGCAAAGTCCATACTATAGTCAGTAAATGGGGTTTACGAGATAATGCCACACACATTGACCATAAAGCCAAACGCATCCACAAAGGCACATACGCAGACAAGAACGCACACTCTTTACATCAACAAAAACGACGACTCCTAAACGAGATCGACTGGCAAAAAATAAGGAACGTGGTTGAAGAATATTCCATCCACACATCCAGTAGCAGCACAGACTATAAAGCACACATTCTGAAGCCCTGCTTCAAAAAGCACAACCATTATGTATCCCAGCGACCAACCGTGCACCAAACTAACTCCCCTGGTCAACTGCGTTATTAAAACTAAGGAAAGACGCTAGCGACAAAAGGAAACATTATCAAAAAGGAAAGACAACACAAGAGAGGGAAGTAAGACAGAAACAAAAATGCAAGAACGAACTATACAAGACAAAACAAATTTGTCAATACTCAGCTACGAAAAAATATGTGGGAGGCACCATTCAAGCTTCAAATATATAAGGTAATAAATCAGACAGTGCTGTCAACTCTTAGGCGCAGAGTACATCCTGAACAAGCTTCTTCCTGATGACGAAAAGAAGAATGACCAGCAACATTACACAGACTTACGAAGAAAAATGGATGACACACAAATGGCCCCGATTCTGTCCCGTTTGCCCAACAAGAGGTAGCGTCAGCACTTAAACAGTTAAAAAGTAAGAAGACTCCCGGTCCAGGCGGCACACATTCCGAAACACTCAAAAATACAGTTGCACTGATCTCCCTTTTTCTAACAGAGATACTAATCGATGCATTGCTGCAAGGTAAGATTCCTGCCATGTGGAAAACTTAGAACGTTATAATCATTAAAAAAAATCGGAGGATCGGGAAATAGCAGGCCCAAATAGTTACAGGCCCATCTGCCTCTTAAACACTTTAGCTAAGGTACAGGACAGGCTCCTTTGTAATCGACTAATGTCACACAGGAGACTCTTCAGCCTTAGTCGACATCAGTTCGGTCTTTGACCCAAAAGCTCAATCGACGACGCAGTTAACAGCATAATGGAAATAAGAGACCACAGAAAAAAACATTCAGTAGAAATCGGAGGACATTATTTTCAGTCATGGAATTGACATACAGCAAAGGGGACCGTAATTAATTAAATCTGTATAACGGTCTAGGAATCTTACTAATGTGATGAATGATAGTGCTGCAGTTTCTGAGAAGCGTACATACCGTTAAAAATTCAATAAGAAACAGATGCTAATGAGTCAAAACATTATGAACACATGCTTAATAACGTGTTGGCCCACCTTTAGGATGCCATATGGCAGAGATTCTCCGTGGCATGTATTCGATAAGTTGTTGGTACGTTTACGGAGGTATGTGGCACCTGATGTCTATGCACAGCCCATGCAGTTCCCTTCATTTAAGATTCGGTAATTTGTGGCCACGAAGCTGGCGCCCGATGCCTTCCCATATGTATCCCAGCGGTTCATAGCAGGTGAATTTAGTGGCCAAGACATCAATGTGATGACTGGGTGTTGTGGGATGTCCTTAGGTGGTGGTGGTGGTTAGTGTTTAACGTCCCGTCGACAACGAGGTCATTAGAGACGGAGCGCAAGCTCGGGTTAGGGAAGGATTGGGAGGGAAATCGGCCGTGCCCTTTCAAAGGAACCATCCCGGCATTTGCCTGAAACGATTTAGGGAAATCACGGAAAACCTAAATCAGGATGGCCGGAGACGGGATTGAACCGTCGTCCTCCCGAATGCGAGTCCAGTGTGCTAACCACTGCGCCACCTCGCTCGGTGCGATGTCCTTAGGTTAGTTAGGTTTAAGTAGTTCTAAGTTCTACGGGACTGATGACCATAGATGTTAAGTCCCATAGTGCTCAGAGCCATTTGAATCATTTGAACATCAATGTGAGTTCAGTGTCACGCAATACAACCAACTGTAGAACAATTCTTGCCTTGGGACAAGGACAGTTACCCTGTTGGAAGACGCCATCGTAGTCGCGTAAGAAATTGTGATGTAGGGCTGCAGCTGGTTCACAATAATGTTCACGTAGTCCACGGCTGCGATGGTGTCTTAGATTACTACCACAGGTCTCGTGTAAGCCCATGTGAATATCCATATATGAATATGCTGTCCTCCACCAGCCTGCGTAAGTGGCGCAAATTATGCTTCTAGCAACCTAGCAACCATTCGACTGGATGACGGCGAATCCGGACACGCTAATCAACATGGTATAACAAGACACGTGATCATTCGACCAAGTCGGACGTTTCCATTGATTTACAGTCCAGTCTCGATGACGGCGTACCATTGCAATCGTAACTAACGACGTCGTTGGATAACTACGGAAGTACGTAGCGATCGTTTGCCGCGATGTCCCAAGTTCGAAGAACGGTATGCTCGAAAACACAACGGTGTAACCACGTACAGACGTCGCGGGGTTGGGTGGCCATCCCTCATTACAGATGTCTGACGTCATAGGTTCGACAGATTGGTAAAACAGGACAGACTGCGAACTGTTGCGGGGCTAACGGTTGGTTGGTTTGGGGAAGGAGACCAGACAGCGTGGTCATCGGTCTCACCGGATTAGGGAAGGATGGGGAAGGAAGTCGGCCGTGCCCTTTCAGAGGAACCATCCCGGCATTTTTCTGGAGTGTTTTAGGGCAATCACGGAAAACCTAAATCAGGATGCCGGACGCGGGATTGAACCGCCGTCCTCCCGAATTCGAGTCTAGTGTCTAATGTGGGGCTAACATCAGACATTAATGCTGGGCAAAGTACAAGTATGCCAGAACACACAGTGTACTGAACACAACAATGGGCATCTGCAGCCGACGACCCATGCATGTGCCAATGTCAACACCACGACATTGGCAACTACGATTAAAACGGGCACGTTACCATCGGCACTGGACGTTGGCGCAGTGGCGGAGCGTTGCATGTCTGATGAATCCCGATACCTTCTTCATCATGCCGATGGGAGGACGCGAATCCGTCCTCCTCCAGTAGACTAGCTCCCTGACACCTGAACTCTGGTGGCGGGTCCATTATGATCTGGGAAACAATCAAGTGGGCATCCGTTGGTCCAGTGGAGCTCGTGTATGGCGGCCAAGGAGTATCGTAAACCAGTTGCAGACCATTTATACCCCTTGATGACGATCATGTGTCCCGACGACAGTGGCATTTTTCAACAAGATAACGTGTTATGTCACAAGGCCAGGAGTGTGATGGAGTGGTCTGAGGAACACGGTGACAAGTTTGAATTGATGTTCTGGCCTCCCACCTCGCCAGATCTGAACCCGATCGAACACATTTGGTATGTTTGAATGTGTCATCAGAGCTCATCGCCCCTTCCCCGGAATTTACGGGAGTTGGATGACCTGTGAGTGTACAGATATGGTGTCAGCACACCTCCAACGACATACCAAGGTCTCATTGCTTCGTGGCACGACGCGTCGCCGCTGTTATCCGTGCCAAAGATGGACATACCAGCTGTTAGGTATATGTCCATAATGTTCTGGTTGTTCAGTGCATATACTTCCCTTCCCGCGTCAGGAGTGCGCAAAGTCACCAGATGCCATTCAGTCTCACGGTGGCCATTCTTCCTAATGTTTTGGCTTATAAGTGTAGATGTCATTTACAAAGATGGTGCGCATTACATTAGCGAACAACAGATAACTGAAGCTTTCTAGCAGATCAGAAATACGGTGTTTGGAAGGCAGGGACATGAAACTTTCTCGGGTAAAGCTTTTATCGATTGAGCTTTACAGGTGCACCTTATACGTTCATTGTATCACAACCTCTGTTCTACTTTTCAGTCTCCACAGACACCTCAGGGGAAAGTCAGGTCGCGAGGCATAACGATGTAACAAGGTAAGAGACAGCCAGCTTCTGGGATTTGGCAGTAGTTTACATGTGCCACAATTTTGACAAAAGTGCATGCCCTGCTTCAACATGAAATATAAGTTATTGGAATAGAAACACTATTCACATCTCCAATAGAATGTTGATCAGTGGAATATAGGCCACGGACTCCTACAGTACTACACTACTGGCTATTTAAATTACTACACCAAGAAGAAATGCAGATGGGTATTCATTGGACAAATATATTATACTATAACTGACGTGTGATTACATTTTCACGCATTTTGGGTGCATAGATCCTGAAAAATCAGTACCCAGAACAACCACCTCTGGCCGTAATAACGGCCTTGATACGCCTGGGCATTGAGTCAAACAGAGCTTTGATGGCGTGTACAGTTACAGCTGCCCATGCAGCTTCAACACGGTACCACAGTTCATCAAGAGCAGTGACTGGCGTAAGGTGACGAGCCAGTTGCTCGGCCACCATTGATCGGACGTTTTCCATTGGTGAGAGATCTGGAGAATGTGCTGGCCAGGGCAGCAGTCGAACATTTTCTGTAACCAGAGAGGCCCGTACAGCACTTGCAAAATGCGGTCGTGCATTATCCTGCCGAAACGTAGGGTTTCGCAGGGATCGAATGAAGGGTGGAGCCACGAGCCGTAACACATCTGAAATGTAATGTCCACTGTTCAAAGTGCCGACAATGCGAAGAAGAGGTGACCGAGACGTGTAACCAGTGGCACCCAATACCATCACGCCGGGTGATACGCCAGTATGACGATGACGAATACTCGCTTCCAATGTGCGTTCACCGCGTTGTCGCCAAACACGGATGCAACCATCATGATGCTTAAACAGAACCTGGATTCATCCGAAAAAATGACGTTTTGCCATTTGTGCACCCAGGTTCGTCGTTGAGTACACCATCGCAGGCGCTCCAGTCTGTGATGTAGCGTCAAGGGTAACCGAGCTGATAGTAAATTCTGCTGCAAACGTCGTCGAACTGTTCGTGCAGATGGTTCATGTTCTCCAAACGTCCTCATCTGTTGACTCAGGGATCGAGACGTGGATGGACGATCCGTTACAGCCATGCGGATAAGATGCCTGTCATCTCGACTGCTAATGATACGAGGCCGTTGGGATCCAGCACGGCGTTCCGTATTACTCTCCTGAACCCACCGATTCAATATTCTGCTAATAGTCATTGGATCTCGACCAACGCGAGCAACAATGTCACGACACGATAAACCGCAATCGCGATAGGCTGCAATCCGGCCTTTATCGAAGTCGGAAACGTGATGGCACGCATGTCTTCTCCTTACATGAGGCATCACAACAACGTTTCACCAGGCAACGCCAATCAACTTCTGTTTGTGTATGAGAAATCGGTTGGAAACTTTCCTCATGTCAGCACGTCGTTGGTGTCGCCAACCTTGTGTAAATGCTCTGAAAAGCTAATCATTTGCATATTACAGCATCTTCTTCCTGTCGGTTAAATTTCGCGTCTGTAGCACGTCATCTTCGTGGTGTAGCAATTTTCATGGCCGGTAGTGTAGTTAGGCTGTCATTTCGTTTTTTAATATGTTATGTATTCTGAATCTGCATTTACTTATTTTTTCGTGTATGAAGATCAAATTTATTCCCAACAATTTGGTTAAATCCTATGCTTCCTTACGTCCCTACTGTAATTCATCGAGGGTACATTTGCAGAGACTGTTAGGACAGGTCAGCTGCTCCATATCCTGATTTTCACCACAATCTCATTTGTCATACCCATCTGCAAGGCCTCACTTGATCATGTCTGCCTTCACTGGCGCCACGCCACTTCTGATGCGGTTCTGAACCTACAGAAATTGATAGGCTTATTCGATGGATATTTAGTATGAAGGGGTAAGGAAAATCCACAAAGTTTTTCACGTTTTTGAAATGTCTCTCGTTTTAAACTGAAAGATTTAGTAGATAATTAGGCGCAGATAATGATGTCCTGGTGCACAAGAAATAAGTCCCATAACTGGAATGCAGAATAAGAGATGTGGGCACCTTGTCGTGGTGGTACCAGAAGATGTAGGCAGGCGGCTCCGGGGGGTTCCTGATGGTGCACGTGAGATTGATGGTGCTGCCCTTATTCACGTAGATGTCCGGGCCTCCCAGGATGACCGCCGTCGGAACTGGAACGAAACAAAGCATCTAGTTATGCGTTACGGTAACAGAGTGAGCAGTTACCAAGCGTTACAGCAGCCTATCAGTTTTCAAAAACACTGAATGATCACTGTAACAGGTGCACAGAAGAAGACCACAACCACATGGTATGACAATGCCTAGATCCTAGAATTTTGGCAGGCAGAGCTCGACTGGGTAGGTGTCTTTATGCAGTTATTCATTGACAACAGGCTCTTCATGGTTCCCAAACTTTTAACTCTGCTGTTAATTCACGGGCTTTTGCTCGACTGGTAGAGAGGGTTTGAAAATTTATCTTATTGTCCCATTTATGAAAACGGAACAATATTTTTCCCAAAATTACGATACACTTCCAGTTGCAGAGGCTCTAAACTAGCATGTTTGATTTATTTACAATGTTAGTATGTCATGTCTCATGCAATGGTTTTAACTTAACAGCCTAGTTGGTACAGATATTTTCAGTTGCACTCACGTGAAGAATTAAATAAGTAAGCAAACTAGTACAGAGCACAGTAGAAATCTTGCAACCTACTTTGGTCCTAGTAAATTAAGTTAATAACGGTACTCAGAGTATACAACTAGACACGATACATTCTACTGCCTTGTACACTGGTGTTCAAGACTTCAGGACAAAAGTAACTCTCGCACCATGTGTCACTGCCAAGTAACATAGACTGATGAAACTTAAACCATGTAAGGAAGAAACCGCTACAGTGTAGTACAGAAGGTAACTGAAAGAAATACGCAACGAGACGAAGAGAAATGACAGAAATTACGCTGAAGACACCATCATTCATGTGTATGAAGATGGTATCTGTTCTTTCGGACATATCAGAAAGAGCAAATACCATTTTCATATAGTTAAGGCTCACCGGCCATTGACCTTCTTCTTCTGTGCTAATGCACACGCATTGCCCGATCTCTTACGGGACTCGGTAAGATTGTCTGCCACGAGTAATGAGTGTAATGGGCAGGGTCACTACGTATGTAGTATGTCGACATTAAGTTGGGAATGTCGGTCTCACGGGGGGCGTGCAAGGGGTAAGTCACTGCAGTCGCTCTATCCTCTGTGCCGCCGGTGGCTCAGGTGGCTGGAGCGTCTGCCATGTAAGCTGGAGATCCCGGGTTCGATTCCTGGTCGGGGCACACATTTAAAACGGTCCCCGTTGATGTTTACCAACGCCTGTCGACAGATTAAGGTCTTGATTTAATTATCATACCATTCATGTGGTCCTCTGGACACTAAAAAAGGTGGGACATGGTTCTTAATAGGTTATGTGATCACCAAGGACAGCAATGCTTTGTCTGCCACCTGCCCCCATGTTCATCACAAGTTTATCAAGGAATTCTAGCGGTAATGCTCTCCACTCCTCCGCCAGAGCGTTTGACAACTGCCCCGTGGTCGTTGGTGCATGTAAACGCGCTGCAGTCTGTCTCTCAAACGCACCTCACACGTGTTAAATTGGATTTAAGTCAGGGTAACGGGCAGGTCAATCCTTTCGTCGTCGATCCTCTCGTTCCAAAAGCTCCTCCGCTGGCGCTTTTCGATATGGTCGCGCACTGTCATACAGAAAAATGAAGTCAGGGTGGAATGCACCCCTCAAAAGACGGACGCGGGGAAGGAGTACAGAGTCACAATAGTATTGATCGGCGAGAATACCACGTTCAAAGATTTCGAAGGCAGTATGACCATGCAACATTGTGCCTCCGAACAGCATCAAACATGGACCTCCACAACGATCGTGTTTGACAGTGCTTGACGTAACTTCTCATGGCGAAAGGTGGGAACACGTAATGTCAGACTTCATCGCTTTGATGCTCCAACGTTCATGGTGTTGCGAGGCATAACTTTGCATGGTAATACTGAACTCCAAATCTTTGGATACTGAGCACTCACTGGTCAAAATTATCGTGACACGGTACTCCTTTCTCATTTGCGTCTAAGGATGACTGTATGTGACCGCATCCAGCAGCTCAGGTGGAGCATCTCATGGAATGAGAGGATACACGGCCAATGGATTAGCCTGCCCGTTTCCCCTACTTAAACCACACTGAGCGCGGGTGGGATGTATAGGAGAGATGTACAGGGAGATTATAATTAAATTTTAACTTTCAAACCTCTGTAGAAATAACACCTCTGGTCAGAATGACGTCAAACTGCAACGGAATATTATCGCAAAAGGAGGAAAACGTATGGCAGAAGAAAAATAAATAGTTACAAAATGTATCAATAGATGGTGCTGTAAGCTTCATAATTTAATAGTGGTCGACTACAAATGACAAATGAATCATACCCCTTGCGAGTCCGGGGGTTAGAATAGGCCAGAGGTATTACTGCCTGTCGTGAGAGGCGACTAAAAGGAGTCTCACACCTTTCGGTCTTTATGTTAGGGTCTCCTGTAGGGTTTGACCTCCATTTTTCAAAATTTTCCCGAAGAGCGAGCAAATTGGGGAAGGGCGCCTTACATGGTGCATCGTGTCTATCATGTGCTGAGATCTATAGCGTCCTTTGTCGACATGGATCTGCACTTCTGCTCATTCTCCAACTGTTGGGTGAGATCACCCTGCTGGGTGCGTATTTTTCCATCAACTGTGAAGTATCGTTTTCTACCGTGACGATGATAATGGACTTGTTTGCTTGGATGCACCTGATATCCAGCACGATAGCCAGTCTGTTGTGGTGGGGTCGCCATGTACCCTGTTGGTTGTAGCCCCCTAACCACACAGGGATCGCTCTGCTGATGCCTGCGCCTGCTCGTCACCCTGGGGCATCGGGACTCGCGGCCAGTGGTTTTTTTTTATTTTTTTTAATAAAGAAAGGTTTGAGGGTACTCCGACATGCAGCGAAAATTACTTATAACTAAAGCATGGGATACCACCCGTCTGGTTTTAGCCATGATGTCATAAACATCATCATGGTAGCGGGACCGTAGAGACATCTATCGGTAGCTCGGAGTTTGAGCGTACGCATATCCGTTTAGCACTACTATCGCCCACTATTAGCGGGCGACGGCACTACATGCTTGTCGAACTGGCTGCCAGTGATTCAGTTGCCTAGAACGGTTGCCGCAGCTTCGAAATGCTTGAAACAGTCAATGACATCGCTTTTCCCACCAAAAACTGCGCTGGTATCGTTCGTATTGCGATTAGCAACACGAAAAAGCGAAATAAAAAATTTATGTCCTTCAAAGGTCTCAACATCGTAAAAAAATTACTTTGTTGACGAAAAAATTTAGGGGTACGCATCCCCCAGCGTTCTCCCAGAAAAACAGCACTGCTCCCTGCAATGGCCATCCTACCAGGTGTCCTTTGCTGCGGATGGGTGGCGCCCGTGGGGAGGGCCCTGGTTGGAGTGGATGCCATCAGTGCGGATGAAACGCGATGAAGCGTAGTACATATCTCTTGCTGGTGGTTAAGCACCAGCAGTCTCTAAGCGTTGACGGGCTCAATTCAATGCACAGAAGTACAACCTTAAATCGTTCCCCTCCCTGATCACACCATGGAAGGAACGTCAGTGGCTCTTATTCGTCCCGGTACCTTGTATGTATGAGAGCTGATGGGGAATCTATCATGATCATAAAGCCTCAGTTTTCTGTTGAGCATTTAGAGGACAAGTTTGGGGAGGTGGAGGGCTGATCCAAAATGAGATTTGCGTCAGTCTTGATCAAAACGGCATCCTCCGCCCAGTCAAAGGCATTACTCGATTGTGACAAGCTGGGGGATGTTTCCGTTACCATCACGCCTCATAAGAGCTTAAATATGGTCCAGGGTATTATATTCCACACCGATCTTCTTTTGCAGTCTGGCGACGAGCTGCGCGCCAATTTAGAGCGGCAAGGTGTCCATTTCGTTTGGCGTTCCACCGGGATCCGAGGGATAATCAGGTTGCCACTGGTGCCTTCATCTTGGCCTTTAAGGATGATACATTACCTGAAAAGGTCAAGGTGATGGTCTACCGCTGTGATGTAAAGCCCTATATCCCTCCTCCAATGCGGTGCTTTAAATGCTGGAAGTTCGGCCATATGTTTTCCAGCTGTACTTAACAGCGTCACACGCCGAGCTTGCGTACGTCTATCACATCCCAATACAACATGTGCCCCAACTATCTGTGTCATCTGTGGAGAGCACCATTTGCCTTCCTCGCCTGATTGCAGGATTCTCCAGAAAGAATGGAAAATCATGGAGTACAAGACCCTGGACAGACTGACCTACACTGAGGCTAAGAGGAAATTTGAACGCCTACATCCTGTACGTATGACAACGTCTGACGCCGCCACTACAACAGTTGTGGTTCCATCAGCTCCGCCAACACCAGTCATCTCTCAGAGCCAGAAGACTACACCTGCCCCCTTAATCGTAGGGGGCACTTCTCTCCCTGTTGCTCCTGCACCACCTAATTCGGGGATACCAACCATGGGGGATATCAGTCCCCACTTCTGCGCCAGAAAAGCGTAAGTCTTCTTAGGTTCGTCTTGCTAGGAAGGGGTCCTTTAGGTCACTCCCTTTCCAGGTTTCTGCTAGTGGGAAACATGACACTCGCCAGTAGCTGAAAAGCCCAAAAGCAGCTGGTCGTAGGGCTTCACGATCATTCTAAGTCCTGGAGACTGAATCAGTGAAGCTCTCCCAACCAGAGAAACCCAAGGTTCAGCGAGAGAAATCCAGAAAGAAGATCCCCAAGACCAAGGGAATTGATGTGGCACCCACACCACTGCTGTCTACAAGCTTTCCGTCTGTTGATAAGGTGGAGCTTCTGGCGTGTGCTGAGGATGTAGATCTCACCAGACGCTCAGACAAAATGGATATAGACTGCTCAGGCAATGCGTCGGTGGCAGCAGGTGACCCTGAGGCGTAAACTGCCTCATTGAATGTTTCATACCTTCCCGGTCTCACGATGACGTAATGCTCCAGTGGAATTGCACCGGTTTTTTTCCACCGTCTGGCTGAGCTACGGCAACGGTTAAGCTTTACACCTGCTTTCTGCATTGCCCTCCAAGAAACCTGGTTCCCAGCAATGTGGACACGTGCCCTTGGTGGCTATAAGAGATATTACAGGAACTGTAGCGACTATAATCGAGTGTCAGGTAGAGTTTGCGTTGATGTCCTACACTCAGTCTGTAGTGAAACCGTGCCCCTTCAAACCCGTCTTGAAGTTGTGGCTGTCAGAATAAGGACGATGCAAGAAATAAGTGCCTGCAATGTATATCTTCCTCCAGATGGTGCAGTACCCCTGAATGTATTAGCTGCACTTATTGATCAGCTCCCTAAACCTTTCCTACTTTTGGGAGATTTTAACGCCTATATCCCCTTATGGGCTGGCACACTGCTTACTGGCCTAGGCAGAGATGTCGAAACTTTACTGTCTCAGGTCAGTCTCTGTCTCTTGAATACTGGGGCCGCCACACATTTCAGTGTGGCTCATGGTACTTACTCGGCCATTAATTTATCAATTTGCAGCCCAGGACTTCTCTCATCTATCCACTGGAGAGCACATGACAACCTGTGTGGTAGTGACCACTTCCCCATCCTCCTGTCACTTCCCCGGCGTCAGATACATGGACGCCTGCCCAGATGGGCTTTGAACAAGGCAGACTGGGTAACTTTCACCTCTGCTGTCCCCGTTGAATCTCCCCCACACGGTAACATCGATGTGATGGTTGAGCAGGTGACTACAACAATCCTTTCTGCGGCATAAAACGCGGGCACTCGCTCTTTAGGGTGTCCCCGGCGAAAGGCAGTCCCTTGGCGGTCGCCGGAAGTCGCTGAAGCATTTAAGGAGCGTCGGCGAGCTCTACAGCGGCATAAGTGGCACCCTTCCCTGGAGCACCTCATAGCCTTTAAACGGATCCTTGACCGCGTTCGCCAACTTATCAAATGACGGAAGCAGAAGTGTTGGGAGAGATACGTCTCGATCATTAGGTGCCATACGTCACCTTCCCAAGTCTGGGCAAGGATCAAACGTGTATTCGGGTACCAGACCTTAACAGGTGTTCCTGGTGTTAACATAAATGGCGTGTTATCAACCGACGCAATCGTGATTGCCGAGCACTGTGCTGAGCACTATGCTCGAGCCTCTGCGTCGGAGAATTAGCCCCCCAGCCTTTCGCACTCTCAAACGGCGGCTGGAAGGGAAAGTCCTCTCGTTCACTCCACGCCACAGTGAATCCTATAACGCCCCCTTTTACAGAGTGGGAGCTCCTCAGTACCCTTGCACATTGCCCCGACACAGCTTCTGGGCCTGATCGCGTCCACAGGCAGATGATTAAACATCTCTCATCTGACTACAAGCGACATCTTCTCGTCATCTTCAACCGTATCTGGTGCGATGGCGTCTTTCCATCGCAATGGCGGGACAGCACCATCATTCCGGTGCTCAAACCCGGTAAAATCCCGCTTGATGTGGATAGCTATCGGCCCATCAGCCTCACCAACGTTCTTTGTAAGCTGCTGGAACGTATGGTATGTCGGCGGTTGGGTTGGGTGCTGGAGTCGGGTCGCCTACTGGCTCCATATCAGGGAGGCTTCCGCCAGGGTCGCTCTACCACTGATAATCTTGTGTCCCTCGAGTCTGCCATCAGAACAGCCTTTTCCAGACGCCAACACCTGGTTGCCGCCTTTTTTGATTTACGAAAAGCACATGGGACGACCTGGCGACATCATATCCTTGCCACACTGTATGAATGGGATCTCCAAGGCCCGCTCCCGATTTTTATCCAAAATGTCTTGTCGCTTTGTACTTTCCGGGTCCAAGTCTGTGCCTCCCATAGTTTTCCCCATATCCACGAGAATGGGGTCCCGCAGGGCTCTGTATTGAGTGTATCTCTAGTTTTAGTGGCCATTAATATTATAGCAGCAGCTATGGTGCTGTCTGTCTCATCTGTGTGCAGACGATTTCTGCATTTCGTACTCCTTCACCAGTACTGTTGTTTCTGAGTGGCGCCTACAGGGAGCCATCCACAAGGCGCAGTCATACGCTTTAGCATACGGTTTCCAGTTTTCACCGCACTGTCGTGTGCACATCTATCGGCGTCGTACCGTTCATCTGGCAACAGAACTTTACCTGAGTGACGATCCATTCACTGTAGTGGAGACATATCGATTCTTAGGACTAGTATTTGACGACCGATTGACTTGGCTTCCACATCTTCGTCAGCTTAAGCGGAAGTACTGGCAGCACCTCGATGCCCTCCGCTGCCTGAGCAACACCAAGTGGGGTGCAGGTCGTCTATGCTTCTGCACCTCTACAGAGCCCTTGTTCAATCCCGCCTTGACTATGGGAGTCAGGTTTATGGTTCAGCGGCGGTAGTCCTGCTTGTCCGTCTGTCGTTCTTCTGGTTCTTCCAGTCTCCTGTTATTGTGCTGTACGTCTCCTTTCTCTTCTTCTTTCCCTTGTGTAATTATTTTACCGGGAACAAGGAAGAGCGACGTGGGCACAGTCATCATTCTTATAATACAGCTTTACAAACAGCGTGCGATCCTGGATTAAGATAGTCACGGCGAACGTCGCAGAAAGGAGGAAATGCCGTGTACCCGGAGTGTTTATACCAACTTTTATGGGTCGTGCGCATGACAGGTGTTTTCATTTACGTATTCTGTCACATACAACGCCATCTATTGATCAATTTTCACATTATTATTTTTCTTCTGCCATACTTTTTTCCCCTTCTCCGATAATATTCCGTTGCAATTTCACGTCATTCTGCCCAGTGTTGTTACTTATTCAGCGTTTTGAAAGTTTAACTTTAATTATAATCACCTCTGTAATATAGGAGGTTCACATGCACCACCGACTACCCAGATTCCTACCACAAGAATTGCTGGCCAAACTTGAGGGCAGCATACGAGCACCTTGAAAAGGATGCATTGCCGTTCGTGGTGATTGCACATCCAATTAAGAACTACGTCCCATCTTTTGTAAGGCCTAGGGGACCATAATGAATGGCGATGGTTACAGTGTGATTCTTGTCTTTGAATGAAAGTGTAATTTCTGGTCATCTGATTGAGTATTTCTTTCAATTAACTTCTGTACTATATTGTAGCAGTTGTTTTACGTGTAGCCCAAGTTCCATCGAGCTATGCTACTTGGCAGTACACATCATACACAAGTTACTTTCGTCCTAAAGTTCCGCTGCTACATAATTTCCATATGTTGAAAGAACGTCATTATACTAACGTGTCAAAATGAAGTATGCAACTTAATGATAAAAATTCGATTGCATTACTTGATCAAATAAAAAAAAAAAAACATAGAACTAACAGCACATAATGGATTTTCTACATCGCCTTGACATTACAAGCTGCTATACTAACATCCATATTAACGAGGCAATCGGAGTTACTGAAGAAAAGCTAATGAAATACGGACAAATGGGCGGAGTGGAAATAGATGAATTAGTTTCTTTATTTATGCTTTCTCTTTCAGATAATTATATTACAATACGTAACTAGCTACAAATGTAAAATGAAGATATCACCATCGACAACTGTTCTGCTGTCACCCTTGTAAATACTTTTATCAACGGCACTGAAAAACCATAGAAATAAGTAGAACGAAATTACATAACTTGATGTTACATTAATAAGAATGACACTCTTAGAAAATAGGCTAATAAAACAACAAAATCAGGCGGCATTAAAACAATCTGAACTTAGCAGTTGAAGATTTTGTTAAGTTACACACCAAATGCAATGCAGGCAGGACGGCGCTACATGCTATTAGCTACGTTGCGACACATTGTCTTTCAAAGACACTTTACTTCTCTTGTAGGGTTCGTGGAATAGGAATAAAACCAGCCACCTGGTGACAGAATCTCGCACACGCTCTATAACTCGTAGGGATTTTGTGTTCCTCCGAGTACATGCTCCGCTTGCTTGGAAACTTATGACGACTTCAGCCCTCATTCATGTACGCATCATCTGCAAATCTCCATATTTCTTTTCAGAGTTGGTAGCAAGTGGGAACACATTCAAATACAAATGAGGAGTACATAGTGAAATGATATGAAGTGCTTAGTGTCGTAGTCCTTTTTGTCTCTTGATCAACGCGCAACTAGAGTAACTCAAAGTAAACGTACCGCCAAAGCAGAGAGACAATTACTGTATTGCTTTTATTATTATGATAATCCTCCCCCCATGAACCATGGACCTTGCGTTGGTGGGGTGGCTTGCGTGCCTCAGCGATACAGATAGCCGTACCTTAGGTGCAACCACAACGAAAGGGGTATGTGTTGAGAGGCCAGACAAACGTGTGGTTCCTGAAGAGGGGGGGCAGCCTTTTCAGTAGTTGCAGGGGCAACAGTCTGGATGATTGACTGATCTGGCCTTGTAACAATAACCAAAACGGCCTTGCTGTGCTGGTACTGCGAACGGCTGAAAGCAAGGGGAAACTACAGCCGTAAATTTCCCGAGGACATGCAGCTTTAGTGTATGATTAAATGATGATGGCGTCGTCTTGGGTAAAATATTCCGGAGGTAAAATAGTCCCCCATTCGGATCTCCGGCCGCGGACCACTCAAGAGTATGTCGTTATCAGGAGAAAGAGAACTGGCGTTCTACGGATCGAAGCGTGGAATGTCAGATCCCTTAATCGGGCAGGTAGGTTAGAAAATTTAAAAAGGGAAATCGATAGGTTAAAGTTAGATATAGTGGGAATTAGTGACGTTTGGTGGCAGAAGGAAGAGGACTTCTGGTCAGAAGAATACTGGGTTATCAATACAAAATCAAATAGGGGTAATGCAGGAGTAGGTTTAATAATGAATAGGAAAATAGGAATGCGGGTAAGGTACTACAAACAGTATAGTGAACGGATTATTGTGACCAAGATAGACACAAAGTCCATGCCTACTACAGTAGTACAAGTTTATATGCCAACTAGCTCTGCAAATGATGAAGAAATTGATGAAATGTATGATGAGATAAAAGAAATTATTCAAGTAGTGAAGGAAGACGAAAATTTAATAGTCCTGGGTGACTGGAATTCGTCAGTAGGAAAAGGGAGAGAAGGAAACATAGTGAGTGAATATGGATTAGGACTAAGAAATGAAAGAGGAAGCCGTCTGGCAGAATTTTGCACAGAGCATAACTTAATCATAGCTAACACTTGGTTCAAGAATCATAAAAGAAGGTTGTATACATGGAAGAATCCTGGAGATACTAAAAGGTATCAGATACATTATATAATGGTAAGACAGAGATTTAGGAATCAGGTTTTAAATTGTAGGGCATTTCCAGGGGCAGATGTGGACTCTGACCACAATCTATTGGTTATGATCTGTAGGTTAAAACTGAAGAAACTGCAAAAATGTGGGAATTTAAGGACATGGGATCTGGATAAGCTGAAAGAACCAGAGGTTGTACAGAGTTTCAAGGAGAGTATAAGGGAACAATTGACAGGAATGGGGGAAAGAAACACAGTAGAAGAAGAATGGGTAGCTCTGAGGGATGAAGTAGTGAAGGCAGTAGAGGATAAAGTAGGTAAAAAGACGAGGGCTGCTAGAAATCCTTGGGTAACAGAAGAAATAATGAATTTAATTGATGAAAGGAGAAAATATAAAAATGCAGTAAATGAAGCAGGCAAAAAGGAATACAAACGTCTCAAAAATGAGTTCGACAGGAAGTTCAAAATGGCTGAGCAGGGATAGCTAGAGGACAAATGAAAGGATGTAGAGGCTTATCTCGCTAGGGGTAAGATAGATACTGCCTACAGGAAAATTAAAGATACCTTTGGAGATAAAAGAACCACTTGTATGAACATCAAGAGCTCAGATGGAAACCCAGTTCTAAGCAAAGAAGGGAAAGCAGAAAGGTGGAAGGAGTATATAGAGGGTCTATACAAGGGCGATGTACTTGAGGACAATATTATGGAAATGGAAGAGGATGTAGATGAAGACGAAATTGGAGATACGATACTGCGTGTAGAGTTTGACAGAGCACTGAAAGACCTGAGTCGAAACAAGGCCCCCGGAGTAGACAACATTCCATTTGAACTACTAACGGCCTTGGGAGAGCCAGACCTGACAAAACTCTACCATCTGGTGAGCAAGATGTATGAGACAGGCGAAATACCCTCAGACTTCAAGAAGAATATAATAATTCCAATCCATAAGAAAGCAGGTGTTGACAGATGTGAAAATTACCGAATTATCAGTTGAATAAGTCACAGCTGCAAAATACTAACTCGAATTCTTTACAGACGAATGGAAAAACTAGTAGAAGCCGACCTCGGTGAAGATCAATTTGGATTCCGTAGAAATGTTGGAACACGTGAGGCAATACTGACCGTACGACTTATCTTAGAAGCTAGATTAAGGAAGGGCAAACCTACGTTTCTAGCATTTGTAGACTTAGAGAAAGCTTTTGACAATGTTGACTGGAATACTCTCTTTCAAATTCTGAAGGTGGCAGGGGTAAAATATAGGGAGCGAAAGGCTATTTACTATTTGTACAGAAACCAGTTGGCAGTTACAAGAGTCGAGGGACATGAAAGGGAAGCAGTAGTTGGGAAGGGAGTGAGATAGAGTTGTAGTCTCTCCCCGATGTTATTCAATCTGTATATTGAGCAAGCAGTAAAGGAAACAAAAGAAAAATTTGGAGTAGGTATTAAAATCCATGGAGCAGAAATAAAAACTTTGAGGTTCGCCGATGACATCGTAATTCTGTCAGAGACAGCAAAGGACTTGGAAGAGTAGTTGAACGGAATGGATAGTGTCTTGAAAGGAGGATATAAGATGAATATCAACAAAAGCAAAATCAGGATAATGGATTGTAGTCGAATTAAGTCGGGTGATGCTAAGGGAATTAGATTAGGAAATGAGACACTTAAAGTAGTAAAGGAGTTATGCTATTTGGGGAGCAAAATAACTGATGATGGTCGAAGAAGAGAGGATATGAAATGTAGACTGGCAATGGCAAGGAAAGCGTTTCTGAAGAAGAGAAATTTGTTAACATCGAGTATAGATTCAAGTGTCAGGAAGTCATTTCTGAAAGTATTTGTATGGAGTGTAGCCACGTATGGAAGTGAAACATGGTCGATAAATAGTTTGGACAAGAAGAGAATAGAAGCTTTAGAAATGTGATGCTACAGAAGAATGCTGAAGATTAGATGGGTAGATCACATAACTAATGAGGAAGTATTGAATAGGATTGGGGAGAAGAGACGTTTGTGGGTTGCAGTGGGTTCTGGGAGATGAAGAAGCTTGCACAGGATAGAGTAGCATGGAGAGCTGCATCAAACCAGTCTCAGGACTGAAGACCACAACAACAACAACACATTATGGTAATGGTTTTATCAATGAAATCAGTCAAAATTATAGTCGGCAATAATGACAGTTTCTCGCACTATCGTCCATTTTCAAACATCAACAACATCGTTTGGTGGAAGTGTGACAAGCATAACTTATCAAGCACCGTCCTCGCATACCCGGTAGCATAACGCTGGTTGTGCGTCATATAAGGGTGATGCTTCAAAAACTAGTTTCGTGCTTCTTCTAGACACGATGCTGCTGATACCCGAAGAGATCATGATGATGGAAACCGTGCACAAAAACAATCTGAATTATGATCTGGACTGGTCAGAAAATACTACAATCACAATGGAGAAGAAATGTCTAGAGAACGTAAATAATAGTCTATGGATACGATTAAATGCTATTACTAGTTTGTCGGATACACATATTTCTGATTTCTGTAAAGAGTATCTTCTGGCAGTGCAATAACACTTACCTGTGGTTTTTAGGTGTACAATACCAGCTTCATGAAGGTGTTTGTGAACCGTCAGTAAAAGAGGGCCACACACTGTCTTTAACAGCTTATTTCCATTTGTCGTGCTTGTTTATTTGAGCTTTCACTCAGATCCATTATCATTGTCCATCTATACATTTTGTCAGCTGATACTGCCGCTCCGAGAGGCATTTTATCATTATATTCTTATAAACTATAGGAAAAGAACATTCAGACATCTTCCAAGATCAGCCTGTCATTTTACTGTTTTCAATATCGCATTTCATCAGGAAAATGTTAGCTGCTAGCAATTTTGACTTCTTTACTTATCTTCGTCACACCAGTTGCTGACGTCGACGAACTGAAGGCTAGGATACAAGCTGCTGTGGGTACAGTGACAGACCACATGTTACGAAACACCTGGCGGGAACTGGAATACCGCCTCCACAGTCTCCGAGCTACCAAGGGACCACACGTCGAGGTTTACTAAAGTACGTGGTCTTAAAAAAAAAAAAAAAAAAAAACTAGTAACACTAACCTATGTAACGGCATCAAATGTAAATTATTATGTCAAACGGTTATTCAGGTAATAAATTGTGATGATCAGGGCAAGACTTCGTGCTCATCCTGTATTTCAGCCTTTCATAATGGAAACAATGAAACTGAAATTGTCAGATACATACTAAAAACATGTCAGACCTGGGGGCAGAGTCTTCAATGTGGTAGACGGTTGACAGCTCCATCTGTCTAGGTTTTTCTTGATTGAGCACTAAAGAACTGCAAATAAGCTCTCTAATAAACTGAAAATAACTCCGCTGTACACAGTAAACACGAGCTCAGATAAGTTATTTTGTTTATTCACTTGAGAGAAATGGACAAGAAATGCTGGGGAGGTATAGTTTGTCTGTAAACGGAAAAGCGAGCAGCACTCGTGGTCAGAAGCTGACAATGCTGGAAGAACGCTACTGCCGTACAGGATGTCTAAGAATCAGTTTCACTCTAGCACTGTAAAACGATGGGCAGAGAGTTAAGTAAGAGGGATTGCTGAAAAGTAATGCCTCTGAATTTTTATGTGAAAACTCTCAAAGCTTTAAGAGAATTTTTCGTCTGTTCTTAGTAGAACAACATTATAATAAAATGAAAACCATTAGTTTGCTTTTGTTCTACTGTATTAATTTTTTTATTGATTTACTGTTCAAATTTTTTTGTGTGTTTTACATTGCATTACCACCACATTTTCAAAGATATTACTTACTGTATGTTTCTGCCTCAATGTAGACGTGTAACTTCTCTTCCAATGTTGCTTACAAACATTGTAATTTCTTTGGTGACAATAATCAGTAAATGCGTGATGATGACCAGTTAACGCAATAAAAGTAATACTGTAGAACAAAGGCAAACTAGTGCTTCTCGTTTATCTTAAAGCTTTTCTAATGAAGGGAACATTATTAAAATTCTACATCTTTATTCTTCAAGTCTACATATTTATTTCTCAGCGTACTCACCCTGGCGAAGAACAAATTTCTCCCGACAAAATACGGTCTGTGTAGAATGTTTGACTTCGTTGACAGAGTCACAGCCTCATATCTGCTTGCAGCGCTTCATCAATATCCAAGTGAAGGCCTCGAAGGTGTTTATAAGTTTTGGAAACAGATGAAAATCGGATGGGGCCAAGTCGGGACTGTATGGAGGATGATAGGGGACTGTACAGGATGGCAGACAGTCAAGGAATATTTTACGGAATTGGTTTAAGAAATTTATTTCAAAGGCCCAGTGGAATCTTTACAAGTTTTCTCCCAGAGTAATTCACACCATGTCTACGTGACACAAGTCGCTTGTCTTTCAAAACCGAGGCAGTTCCGCCCAGCTAAAGCTGATGACAGGAGACGCCCTGAGCCCCTGCTGAAACTGCTAGCGAATTCACGCCATCGATTTTAGCCAATAGCGCGCGCGGGATACCGATCACGTGTGTGGACGCCGGAGCGTCCTGCGGGGCAGAACACAGTTGCTTCTCTCTCTTCTAATCCAGACCTCGAGCAGAACAGACGTCTTTTTGGAAGGCAGAGCCATTGGCTCTGCTTTCAGGACCGGCCACCAACGTAAGTTAACATGAACCGGTTCCCCTTCCGTTACCAATTGCATCTAATTGTTCGACCTCCTAGACTCGCCTAACCCTGCTAACTTCCGACCCTAGGCGCGCCCTTTGTACTCCGTGTATTGAAATGTATCCTCTTTATTGTACTTAATTTCCTGTTTAGTCATTTAACGGCAGCTCTGGATGCACACTATCAAATCCTGACTTCTGGACCTCCTGCACACTGCAACCACGAGGCATATGTAACAACCTTCTTCCCACTTCCCTGACATTTTATACATTAACATTGGTGTCAGAAGTTTCTCACCCCATCCCCAAACCACGTACTCTTTTACAATTGGTGTCAGAAGTGGAATGTAACAATTATCTCCTCCCTTCCCGGCACGAACTCTTTTACATAACACTGGACTCAAGTCGTCGGATTGTTGCAGATGTCGCAGCGTTCTGCGTGGTCTGACATTGCCATGCTGAAGGGAAGAGTGCTCTATGTGTGGACGAACTCTTCGAAATCGAAATTGGATTACAGCACGCTGTTTCTCACGCAACGTCATGTCACACGCTAAAATTCGAAGCCCTCTAGCCGCAGATACCTGCAAATATGTAGATATGAAAAATAAAGACATAGTATGTAAATAACGTTTGTTTCATTTGAAAAGTTTGAAGGGTTTTCACATAAATGATTCGCAGACATACCTTTCAGCACGCCCTCGTATAAGTTTTTATTGCGCTGTATTGTTAGCAACTCATATCTGTATTCAATGTAGCGTTAACACACTTAGTGTGTGATGAGCATTGTGTCGCTAGTGATTCACAAGGCGAGCTGCGGAGGGGTCGGGCTAACTGTGTGAAATCCCATGGAGTTGCATTTTGCGACGTAGTGCGGTAGAGTGAATACGAAATTATCGACTTGCTCTATGTTTTGCGCACCTGTCACGGACGGAAGTACATGAGCACAATCCAACGACCTACATATCACCTCACGTTTTTAACCTCCAATCCTGCCTTTCCATCCTGTTACACCCCCAGAACACAATTTATCCCTTATCAAGGTTCTACTGCACTTGGATGTGGTAAACACGTTTAATATTTGTCCTTAACCCATGTTATTTAGCAATATACATTAATTTAATCCATTAAAACACTATTTAACAATCTATCAAGTCCATCCCCTACAACGCGTGAACTACTAGTCCTAAGGAAAAAATTAATATGACCTTTTTAAGAAAATTTAACAGGTTTCGTTAGAATCTGCAGTTTTCGAGATAGTCAAGAAAAACCCCCACCCCGGCACCCTGTCCCAATGCTCACACCCCACTGGTCAGTATTTGTAATTCGTTGCTCATTATACCCCCTTCCATCGTTCAAAAATTTACGACTACACCAATTTTTTCCTCTAATTTGCGTACGTTTACTGGACTATTTGTTGTGTTTTCGCTATCTCACCTCGACGCGAGTTTGGAAATAAACTAGACAGCGAGCGAGCTACCTGCGCCAGGAAGATCTCGGCTGGAAATTTATAGCTGGCGCCAATGCAAAATTTTACTCCAAATTTCTATCTTCATTAATATAGATAATATAGTATTGAAAAGTCGGGTAAACATTCTTGAAACAGCCTGTGTACTAGCATCTAGACGTATAATTGGGAAAAGAAGAATATGGAAAGATAAAAGATGAGTAATCAAGGCTAATGACCATTAAGATAGACCCTTAAGTTGGAAATGTGTCATTTGAATTGCGTAGAGTTCTTTCGTTCTGAGAGCTATAGATCATGTGTGCTATTCACTGAGAAGGATAAATGCAGTCTTGCAGACCACAAAGTCCCTCTTTTAAACTTCTGCACAATTATTTCGCACGAATGGGATCAACTACATCTAGAACTCTAGACCGAGAAAGTTGACTCAGTGGTTAGCAAAATGGATTCTGATCGGAGATGACACCGATTATACTACGTCTTTATTTTTCATGTCGACATATTTGCAGGCATCTGCAGCTAGAGGGCTTCGAATTTTAGCGTGTGATATGACAGTACGTGAGAAACAGCGTGCTGCAATCTAATTTCGATTTCGAAGAGTTCGTCCACAAATAGAGCACCCTTCCCTTCTCAGTGTGGCTATTCAGAGTTTGGTTTTCCGCGGTTTCTCTCAATCGTCTGTGTTAAACCATCATCTTCCTTCTTCCTCAGAACGCTTATATCACATGTTACCGAGCATGCCCCCATCATATGTTTTGTTGCTGGGTATAGTTTGCCTGAATTTGTTACTTTTTTGAAACCTGTGTCTTTGGTTCCAGATCTTTGCTGATTTAATGGTACGAAGGCTCATGAGTGCTAAATATTTGTGATTGAGCTTTACTTGGTTATGCAGCTATACTTAGGAAATATGCACTTATTTTTTGGTTATATTTATCTGTCAGACAATAGGATAAAGCTTTGACACCTGCCATACAAGAATCGCCATCAGACGATAGACGTTTTAGCAGAAATAACTAAGAAAAAGAAGAAAGACGTACAGCTCTTTATCAAGCTGTACGTTGAAAACAGCGTTATCATGAAGCAAAATAACGTATTACTAATTACAAAAATTCTCGTTGCAGGAATCAACAGCATTTTCACTGTACCTTTGAACATCAGGTAACACATATAAATCTGCGTTTTTGTGTTAATAGAATTGAAAAAAGTGGCAGTGTGTTTCACTCTGTGTGAATAACATGTATTCCGTTAACATATAATGGTAATATGGTACTGCTTGACTAATTGCTCACATAAGAATAATTTATTTTGAAAGAAATAACACATGATAGTCACAGATCTGATTCGCTAACCTATACTCATTTTAACAGTCTAGATTGTTACAGGCAGCACCAGAAATTCCAGACAAATGAAAGTGAAGCACTTTTCAGCGCACTTGTTGGTCTGAACTTCACATTGCTTCAGTGCCTGAGTTCAGATTGTCTGTTGTATTACCTTGCTCTCCTCGAACTGGAAGACCAGCATCCAAATTGACAATGGGTAGTGGTAATGAATCAGAGTCATCGTGTGACTAGCCGTTTCGCACATTCGGCTTGAATATTATCAGAGGTTATGGTCATGCGAAGTACAAGAAAACGTAAAAGGACCCTTACTGTTTACCGGCGATCCCTTCCGTTATCAATGTAACACTTCACTGAGCTCTAGTTGCCACACATAGCCAGTATGGCACTGAATCTTGATTTAACGACATTATGCACTACTGGCCATTAAAATTGGTACACCAAGAAGAATTGCTGATGATAAACGGGTATTCATTGGACAAATATATTATATTACTGTCATGTGATTACATTTTCAGGCAATTTGGGTGCATAGATCCTGAGAAATCAGTACCCAGAACAACCACCTCTGGCCGTAATAACGGCCTTGATACGCCTTGGCATTGAGTCAAACAGAGCTTGGATGCCGTGTACAGGTACAGCTGCCCATGCACCTTCAACACGATACCACAGTTCATCAAGAGTAGTGACTGGCGTATTGTGACGAGCCAATTGCTCGGCCACCATTGACCAGACGTTTTAAATTGGCGAGAGATCTGGGGAATGTGCTGGGCAGGGCAGCAGCCGAACATTTTCTGTATCCAGAGAGTCCCGTACAGGACCTGCAACATGCGGTCGTGCATTATCCTGCTGAAATGGAGGGTTTCGCAGGGATCGAATGAAGGGAAGAGCCACGGGTCGTAACACTTCTGAAATGTAACATCCACAGTTCAAAGTGCCGTCAATACGAGCAAATAGTGACCGAGGCGTGTAACCAATAGCACCCCATACCATCACGCGCGGGTGATACGCCAGTATGGCAATGACGAATACACGCTTCCAATGTACGTTCACATCGATGCCGCCAAACACGGATGCGACCATCATGATGCTGTAGACAGAACCTGGATTCATCCGAAAATATGACGTTTTGCCATTCGTGCACCCAGGTTCGTCGTTGAGTACGCCATCGCAGGCGCTCTTGTCTATTATGCAGCGTCAAGGGTAACCGCAGCCATGGTCTCAGAGCTGATAGTCCATGCTGCTGCAAGCGTCGTCGAAGTGTTCGTGCAGATGGTTGTTGTCTTGCAAACGTCCCCATGTGTTGACTCAGGGACCGAGACGTGGCTGCACGATCCGTGACAGCCATGAGGATAAGATGCCTGTCATCTCGACTGCTAGTGATAGGAGGCCGTTGGGATCCTGCACGGCGTTCCGTATTACCCTCCTGAACCCACCGATTCTATATTCTGCTAACAGTCATTGGAGCTCGACCAACGCGAGCAGCAGTGTCGCGATACGATAAACGGCAATCGTGATAGGCTACAATCCGACCTTTATCAAAGTCTGAAACGTGATTGTATGCATTTCTCCTCCTTACATGAGGCATCACAACAACGTTTCACCAGGCAACGCCGGTAAACTGCTGTTTGTGTATGAGAAATCGGTTGGAGACTTTCTCATGTCAGCAGGTTGTAGGTGTCGCCACCGGCGCCATCCTTCTGTGAATGCTCTGAAAAGCTAATCATTTGCATATCACAGTATCTTCTTCCTGTCGGTTAAATTTCGTGTCTGTAGCACGCCATCTTCGTGGTGTAGTAATTGTAATGGCTAGTAGTGTAATTGTAAAAATTGCTCGAGCTGGGAGTAGACTGTAATTGATTGGACAACGGTAGCCGTAGGACAATTTCCGAAGTGCACTGTTTTTTATACATTCAATTTCTTAAGAATTAGGGGCACAATAATTCTAGGGCTTGTAAGACTTATTGATATAAATAAACGACCAAAGTTTCGTACTAAAATAAAAGGATTACTGGCTCACGAGATCAATTGCAAGGCTTCTGTATTTATTACTATCGAATTACGCATTCCTAAGGTACTTTCCTCCATGGTGACTAGATTCGGAGTGACTGTTGGAGGACATTGTTGGACTAAATATCTAATGACTATTCACCACAACTTAACACCGTTGCCAAATTAAATAAATCGCATTTCTTCGTCATCTGCAAATCTTTGGATAAGTAGTTATTGTTGATAGTACTCGCAGCTCTTAATACTTACAAAGCGAGATAGGCACAGGTATTATAAACACGCGGTCGTGAGACGCAAAGAGAATTTCTAATTCCCTTTCGGCTATCCAAGTTATGTAACATCGGTTTCCCTAAATCACTTGCGTCGAATTTCAGGAAGGTTCCTTAAGTCTATGGCCGATATCTTTCAGCACATTGTTTGAAAAAACTAATTTCGTGCTTCTCTTGTGAACTCGGCATCTTCAAGGCCTTAAACTAAAATCATCCTTCCTTCGTGAAAGTGAATATTGATTCTGATGTCCACTGGTGCTCGGAGGAACATTGCAGTCGTCGTCCAGAAGACTTAGTACAGCATAGTTTGATAACACTGGTCCAGGCCAAGCAAAATCTTTTGATAAAAATTTCAGATAACGAAAATCAGTTACACATATAAGGCATATTCTCTGGAGTATAGAAACGTTTGTCGCGCAAGCATTTATTCGCAGTGACACAATTAACATTTTAACATCTAAGTACAACAGAACACTCGCAAACTAAGTCAACTTTGGATGTATCGCTTTTACCGAAAATGTTGTGCTATTTTTTAAGTCTGTATGCTGCTGTATTGCAGTTTGGCGTGTATGGATTCAAATACTGCAAACTAACGATAATGCCTTTAGTGTGCACGTTACCTAAGTCAAGATATCATAAACCTATTCTGAGCACTAAGTAAGTAAACATTTACCCTGTTCCTGGTAAAAAATATAATAATAAAATAAAATAAAAAATAACAAAAAATAAATAAATCAAAAAGCTACTTTGAGGGAGTGATTCAGGGATGGGAGGGGGAGGCATCGCGGCCAGGCCTCGGATTCCGACGCCTGACCGCCTTGTCTCCACGTGCTCGTAACTAACCACTCCACTCTTCCTTCAATTAAAAAAAAAATAAAAAATAAAAAAGTGATCAGCGCAAAAAAAGCGCTTAAGGCTACCGCTCGCGTGAATCGGGAAATTCAGGTTAGAGTTCCAGTGCAGCACAACTTCACTGCTATCATTTCCAAATACAGCTGATGGTTGTTCGAGTTCGCAACTGCGAATACGTTTCATGTTTTTAATAACGGCTGTAGTCACTGCAGTGCCTGTTCTTTAGGATATGCATGCATGTCATAAGATATATTGCATCGTTCTTAAGAACACAGACACCACAATAAAGTAATTTAAATTCGCCCATATGATTGTTACATCATATTTAATGTAGCAATACTTCACACCTATGAAGACTATCATTCTAAACACGCAGTAGTAATCAGTTCATTGATTGTTTTTAATGTACCAGTGCTCCGCTGGGCGTGATCTTGATGGTAATGATATGCTGTTAATCAGCTGCTCGTGATAGTTATTTGAGGGAGGTAAGGGGAGAGAGGCTACGGCTTAACGCAACATCTGAATTCACGGCATGCCGTGGCCGTATTCATGAGCTTAAGTTTAATGAGATACACATATAACCCCAAGACTTGAAAGAAAAAAACGATGTTGTCAGAATTTTCGTTTCCCTGTAAACTCCTTCTGGTCCGGTAGGACAAAAATCACTTAAACATCACTGCTAAACTCTCACAACTAATTTTTATTTCAAATGCTTTAAAAACCTTTCAGGAGTGTCAACGTTCGACATAGCCAGCAACTACGAAAACAGAAGCTTGTTAACGAGTGACGTGTAAATGAACAGCCAGCAGATGGAGAAGAGGCAAGCGCTCCAGAAACACCTCAAAGAAACAACGACGGTGGACCCTCGAGAGACAGTAAACAGAGCAGAGAAACAATACGGGAACTTAAATAAAACGCTTCAAGAACGTAACACCTGCCACTTCATTGTAACACGAACAAGAGCTCAGTGCCACACAGCGTGAAGTACCTGCGAACAATGCAGCTATTGTGCTTGCAGTAAACAGACCTGCACGTGCTGCGATGCCTCATGGCACCACAGTTTTGTTGATGGTGCCATTTCGTTTCCTCTTAGTATAAATTGGACTACCCATGACATACTGCCACGATGTCTATCCAGTCCCATCAAATAATTTTCAATGCAGATTACCGCACATTACTGTTGTGGAATAATCGCAAGCAAATTAAAGTCTCATTAAAATGCTTGCCTTTCTACTTTCACTGGTTTCTTGGATTACCCTGATTTGTTGTCGATAATTGAGATACGTAGTGGCCAGTTGTTCCGCTACTGGGAACATGAAAGTGTATCGTTTGTCTCGAATGGTTTTCAAAACGAGTGTCTCTCATACAATGTATTATTAAGATATAACACCAAGGAGGGGGCGTCTTTTTAATTCAGATGCACAACTCGGTTCGTGAATGTGATATAGATATGAGAACACACTCACATAGTTTTGTACACCCCGCTAAATGTTCCGTTACCGCGTTCCATCTCTCCTGATTGAATCATAAACGAGTAATTAGTCTGTACTCCACGTCGGTTGCAGAAAAGAAATAGAAACTGCCTAGAGCCGAAAATAATTTGAATAAATCAGACCAGTGTAGACGGAAATATAAAATTACGAATGCATTCGCATTGCGTACTACCATCCTCAGAGCACTGGGTAATTGTATTTACATACAAGTGCGTGTGACGAAGTTGATGTAGCCACAGAGAAAAAATCAAGGAGCGTAATGTCTGGAGAACGGAGTAATGTCCGGATCGGTGGATTGGAAGGAACAGTCCAACACCCTGCCCACCCCGCTCTCCAGACATTACGCCCCTTGACCTTTTTTTTCTGGGGCTATATCAAGGACAGAGCCTGCGTCACACCAGTTGCTGACGTCGACGAACTGAAGGCTAGGATAAAAGCTGCTGTGGGTACAGTGACAGAACACATGTTACGAAACACCTGGCGGGAACTGGAATACCGCCTCGACATTCTCAGAGCTAGCAAGGGAGCACATGTTGAGGTTTACTAAAGTAAGTGGTCTTAAGAAAAACTAGTAACACTAATCTATGTAACGGCATCAAATGTAACTTATTATGTCAAATGGTTATTCTGTTATAAATTTTTATTATCAGGGTAAGACTTTGTGCTCACCCTGTACTTTTCGCAGCTTGAGTCTGTCAAGTGCATCGCCCCAGCCTCAGCTCTCCCAATATCTGAGATATACAGAGGCTTAAATTGGCTCCGTCTGTAATAGTAGGAAGTCACTTAAGTTTATGGAACTTCAGATATTGCAGGAAAGGTCAAGCAGTGCATTATAAGCACTTCTCATACGCTGTGTACAGGAACGTATTTTCCGTAAAAGCTCAATTAACAACTGCAAATAAGTACTCACTTAATAAATTGCAAATAGCTGCCGGCCGGATGGCCGAGCGGTTCTAGGCGCTTCAATCTGGTACCACGAGACCACTACGGTCACAGGTTCGAATCCTGCCTCGGGCATGGACGTATGTGATGTCCTTAGGTTAGTTTGATTTAAGTAGTTCTAAGTTCTAGGGGACTGATGACCTCAGCTGTTAAGTCCCATAGTGCTCAGAGCCATTTCAACCATTTTTTGAATGCAATTCGGTGTCCGTTTTCCACAGCATGTTATGCTACAGCTAAATTTTCTGGATAGCACAGACGGTACCACCTTTCATGTTCTATGCGGCGCTGTTCAATAGTGCGAACAGTCTGGCCGACACAGAACTGCCCACATCCACACAGTATCTTGTAAATTCCTGGCGTTCTGAGGCCTACATCGTCTTTCACAGATTTCATTAGTTGCTGGATCTTTGGCGGGAGGGAGTTGAAGCGGGTCCGGTAGTCGCTCGGCCAAAACATTACCATATATGGTGCGGGACTGAGCACCAGTGACGTCACGAGCGACAGCGCGGCTATATAAGCACGGCAACGACAACCACACGACAGTCATCCACTTAACAATGGCAGAGGAGATCTCTGCCGAAAGCTCGTGGGCAGTAAACCACTTGACACTTCTTGAAACCCGAGAATGTTTTATTAACGGAGATCGCCGTGAAAGCATGCATTCGTACATGTGGTATCTGTATTCAGTGTAGTGTTAACATCCTTTGTGGATAATGAACACCCATTGTGTCACCAGTGATTTGTAAAACGAGCTACAGAAGGGTCGATATAACTGTCTTAAATACCCTATAGTTTCTTGTTGTGACATAGTGCGCCTTTCCATCCTGTTACGCCTCCAGGACACAATTTATCCCTTAATACGGTTGGACTGCACTTAGATGTGGTACACATATTGAATATTTGCTCTTAACCTACTTCACTTAACAATGAACACGAATTTTATACCATTAAACACGAATTTTATACCATTAAACACTTTTTAATAATCTGAAATTTTTCCATCCCTTGCAAAACGGAAACCATTAATCCTAGAGAAAATATGAATAGAAGCTGTTTTGCAGGCAAATTAATGTAGTGTAATTTTACACTCTGAAAATTTTTCGCAAGGCAGCGTTTTTCGAGATATTCGAGAAAAACCTAAAAAGTCCCCTTCGTGCGGCACCGCCAACCCCACGCTCATACCCTGCCGGTCAGGATTTTCAGTTTATCGTTCATGACATTCCCCTCAATGACTGTACAATAATGCCGAGCGGGGTGGCGCAGTGGTGAGCACACTGGACTCGCATTTGGTAGGACGACGGATGAAACCCAAATGTGCGGTTTTCCGCGATTTCCCTAAATCGCCTCAGACAAATGCCGGGATGATTCCTTTGACAAAGGGCACGGCCGATTTCCTTCCCCATCCTTTCCTAACCCGAGCTTGGGCTCTGTCTGTAATAACCTCATTTTCGATGGGACGTTAAACACCAATCTCCTTCTCCACTCACTGAACAATAATATGCGACTACACCAATTTAACCCCCAGGGGACACTTTTTGGTCTTCGTTGACTGTGCTCAAAAGGTTTTGCGCAGTCCGTTTAAACGGGTGCACTTCAGTTACAACTGTGCAGCGTGATTATCTTTAGAGTATGGTATTGCGCCTACAACAGATCAGAACGCCAGATTGACGTACAAATTTGGAGTCTGGGTGCATGGGATAACCACGAGAGTGCTCCTGCTTTCATACAAAATTGGACCCCAGATCATAACTCCAGATGCAGGTCCAGTGTGTCTATCACGCAGACAGGTTGGTTGCAGGCCCCAACCGACATCCTCCTAACCAACACACAGCCATCACCGCTCCGAGGCAAAACCAGCTTTCATCAAAAAACACAATAAACCTCCACCCTGACACTTGATGTCACTGAAGTCGCGATGGAAGCAACACAAGGCTCACGCACTGCACCATTGGCCCCCAATCTAACTTGATCTCATGGTACGTGATATTTGTTCTGTTTGTGTTTGTGAAGACTGTCTCTGCATCCTTCCCAATAAAATTGGACGAACTGCGATGCCGCATAGCAACAAAAGTGTATGCAGTATCTCCAGATATGGCCATTAAAGTATGAGACCAGTCTGACTAACTTCTAGACGTCCGTCTTACGACCGTTAGAGGACACGTTTAACATCTGTAAAATGTATTTGCAATTTTGACCATAAACTTTAGTCTAAAAAGCACCCAAAGGTGGTACATGCGTGCATGTAAAACTTATACCCCTGAAAAACAAGGAAAGTTGTTTCGAAAATAATTTTCTTTGCAGTCGTATGTGTGAGTTAGGACTTACACTAAGTTTCTGTGTTCATTCATGTGGAAAGTATAGTCCTGTGAAATCGGATGAATCTTTTTGAAACATCCTGTAATTTGAGAGTTCCTATCTAAATGATTTGTGGAAGTAGTGAGATGGAGAATATAGTGTGCTGCTGGATTAGACAGCAAAGTAAATGTTTTAGTATTATTAGGAACACACATGTCCTCATGTAGCCTTAGATTTTCTGCTGTTAGGAATGTGTTCATTCTTTAGAATCTTCGTTAGAATTTTATTACGCACGAAAATGAGGACATCACAATTTTCATATCATGCATTATATGAGAAAAAAGCAGAAGAAACGAGCAAGTTCAACCAGTATTACTTGATTAGTCACGACGAACCAAATGCAACGTTTGTTATATGAAAAGGTGGTTACTTTTATATGAGGTGTTCATAGCTCGAAAAGTTCATATTGGATCAAAATGTTATAATTCCAATTTCTTTTTCTCGGAAGGCGACATCCAACGATACCACACTCGACACCCGGAACCCTCGTTTTTTATTGCAGATTACGATTCTGCAGCAAAATCTGCATACGTTTTGTTTGAAGCATTTTCTTTGTTTCGTTACAGATGGTGCTGTAATCGGAGGAACATAAATGTGTGCACAATCATAATTTACGACCTGCCACTCAATGGCTCTTGAATATCCAATGGCACCTGGGACCCCACCTCCAAGCTGCGAGCGTAAGACGAACCAGTATTTCATAACTTGTAATTGAAAATCCCATTCGTGACGTTGCATCTAACGAAGTATTATTCGATGTATCACTGTTACGGTGGTTCGAGGCGAACGCTACTCTACTTTTCCAATTAGAAAATTGTTAAGGCTTTCGTGGCCACTTGTTGACAAACTGCCTATTGGCTTCTGTCTCGGGTTCTTCGGCCGGCGTTCATCTGATGATTTTACTGGCGGTTCGCCAGCACGAGTTCACCACCGGCAATGGAGGGTGAAGCGTTGACAATGCCAGCCACTCGAGCTGGCGAAACGTCAGTAAAATCATGAGATGAACGTCGGCCGAAGAACCCGAGACAGAAGCCAATAGGCAGTTTGTTTTTCAATTCGACTAAATATTCAAACATAGTATGGCCAACTTCAACACACTTAGTGATCTGCTCTTCAAATGACCATACATAGCACAGAAGCACATCTGCGGGAAAGTCAGCACAAGCGACTCTGATGCGGTCAACCATGTCTTCACGGCCTGTTGTCACTTTCTGGTACTCCTCATCTTTTAAATACCACAACAGAAAGAAATCAGGCGAGGTCAAATCTGGTGACCTAGAGGGTTAATTAATAGGAACACCTATACCGATCCACCGACCAATCGAAACACGGGCTAATACCTCCTGTGCTTCAATTGCGCAATGCACTGGTGAACCGTATGCTTAAGCCGCCGACGTTGTCGAACGTCCAGGGCAACATCCTGCAGTAGAACAAATAGTTTCTATTCCAAAAAATTTTCGATGTTTGAGTCCATTCAACGTGCCGGCGATAAAACACGGACCAATCAATGAGTTTCTTGCCCATAATGCCACACTATACGTTAACCAACCAAGGACGTTGATGGTCTACACTCCAGTAATACATGTTATGCCGGTTAATGCTATCGTAGTCTGTGAATGCAAAATCTTCGGAAAAAAGTACCACGGTAAAGGAAGTGGGGGTCATTTGCATTTTTTGACGTGCCCATTCACAAAACACTACCCGGCTATGAAAATCGGTACTATGAAGTTCTTGATGCAGTGGCTCGTGGTATGGACGATACATATGACGATGCAGTATTGTGACAATACTACCTCGGACATACCGAAATCGCGGTGTAATTGGCGAGTGTTTATCCGTTTGTTGTGGCGCACTGCCGCTAATGCAGCTGTTTCATTAGATGCTCCTGTAACACGTTTAATTCGATTCCTTTTACAGGTATGTACGCTGCCATCAGACACAACTTTATAAAAGAACGAACGAGAGCGAGATTTCTCTGAAAAACGCTCAGCATAAAAGACAGCAGCAGCCCTATCATCTCTCCTACATTTTCCGTAAATCAGGATCATTTCAGTTTTTTCTTCTGTGGTTGAAACATTTATCGTTCATTTGCACGTCTGTTCTTCAAATGATAAGTTGGTGTGCAGGCAGTAAACATTGCGCAAGTGCTGTAATGTTTAGAGCCGGTGTCTGTTCTACGTTTGCACGATACGTGAACTCCGGCCGCAGTGTACTGTCTGTTATGATGTGTGAAAGTCTGCTACAAGGGCACGGGGACGCATTGAGTAGTCCCCTGTTCTATATGTCGGAGGGATGCAACCTAGCGAATTTGGTTTCCCATTAAAAATTATGAAATTCTGGCCTGTCCTATCATCGCAGCTTGGAGTTGGGGATATCTAGGGCTTTTGAGAAGCATGGCGTAAATTACGATTGTGTACCCATTTCTATTCGTCCAATTGAACCACGATTGGTGGTGAAACGAAGAAAATGCTTCAGATAAAACGTATGTAGATTTTGCAGTGGAATTGTAATCTACAATAAAAACGGAGGTTCCCATTGAAGATTTGAAAGTTGCTCCCCGCCACCCACCCATGGTTCGGGGTGGCGGGTTGAGTGCGGTGTTGTTGGATGTCTCCCTCCGAGACAAACAAGTTGGAGTTACAACTTTTTTTATCCGATTTGTCCTTATCGACATATTTCAATGTCTTCAGTTAAAATAAACACGCTGTATATTAGAGACCAAAAACGGCACAATCTGCAAACCAGGGGCGGTTAGTAAGAGTCAGTGATAACTGTAACAGAGGTCGTCAGCGAACCTGGAGAGCGGCTGTCGTGGACGAAGCGCCGCCAGCTGAGCTCGTCGTCACGACGAGGCTCGTCGTTCATCCGAGGTGGGCTGACGCTGGCGCCGGGGTCGTCTGCGCACACACACCTGCTCACAGCTCTCCACCCACAACGCACAACCCTCCGTTTCTTCGTGAACACGCAGCACTGCCTGCATGTCCTCTGACAGACAACTATAATCATCTCGCCCTACTTACTTACACTCTAGAAGAATACACTGTCTGGCCCTCTGTTGTTTCTGGTTGCACTCATAGCTTTCTCGCCCTATCCCTATGAAATTTCCGAACCAATGTTCTAATATATTTTCGTGCACAAAGTTTACACTATGACAATTCCGAGAAACAATCACATTATTTGTTTAATTCTTCTTAATATCTGTACTATGTTAATAACACTGCTGAGAGTATGGAGAGTTTATTAACACAATGCGATAGAACTTCCTTGTTACTGACTGTCCCAGAACAATCAAAAAGTACTAAGAGCATTGTTGAGCCAAGAAAACAAATATTCTTATCTAGTGCATTGTAATATAATTCTATTCAACTTGCTGCGGTTTTCGTGAATCCTAGATCGAGTGGGACCAATCGATTTATGCAAAATCAACTGCTTCAGATAAAAACTGTTTTGTTCATAATAACTTAAACTCTACATAATATTAGTTGGTTCTAATGTTCTTTCCGCAACACAATTAAAGGGTCACTTTTTCGAAATCCAGGAAGTGTTTCCCACTGCGATCCAGAAGTTGGAAATTTGACTCAAAGGTGCCTACAGGGTTCCTCTGTAATAGAACATATGTGTGAGGCGTCACCCTCGGGCTTAGCGATGCTTCTAACAGCAAGGGGTCCAGGCACGTGAAAAAAAGGTCAAAGCTCAGAAATTCATGTGAAGTGTAAGGTGAGCCAGTGATGTTACGATGGCACCAGATTTTACCATAATCCTGCCCACAGCAGCGTGGACTTGTCTCAGTACGGGAAGATCGTCACATCCTATCTTTGATATTTAATCCCTTCTCTTGACTCCTGTGCGATGTAGATCAGAACCACGACTTTAAAATAACGCGTTTTCTTTTTAGGCGGCGGAGGAAAACATTTCAGACACACCACCTCTCAGAATCGATGTGAAGAGGCCTCAGGGAGTAGCATAAAGGACGCCAATGAAGCATACGTTGCCTTGGGGCTTGGGGCGTTCACTTACACATATTTCGCTGTCGAAAACGACAGTTCACAGTATGATGAGAGACAGGATGACGTTCGTGAGGAACCTTGACACTGTTGGCACCCTCCAGACGGTTCAACCCTCTCTAAGGACACCGTCGGCCTGTAATCTTTTTGAATGTGAATGCACCCCTTTTCAGTGCAGTGCGACCGCAGTTTCTTCTCTGGTGTACAGGTCGGTACCATTAGCGACCGTTCAAAACAATTCGACGCAATCTGATTCGAAGCAGTGAAGGGTGTTTATGCTCTTACAGCCCTAATGTTTCGCGCCCTTCTGTGGCGTGATCATGGGGGGCGAGTGGGAAGGGGGCGGGAGTGCGTGCAACAAAGGCAAAAGCTCCCTCTTAACCCCTCCCCCCTCCCCCACCCGAAATTCGAAAATACTCTCGGTGCCACCTGCACACCGTCGTTGAGCACTTTAATAATACAACTGCATAGAAACAACATGTGACAGATTCATAGGCACCTGGCACAGTGGGGATCTGCTGCTACTCTGGTGCCTGCTTGTAGGCATATGGAATGAGTAGGATGTTAGGCGATTGCCTGTCTGCAGGCGCCCAGGAATCTGTCACGGATCGTCTTTGTGCAGATACATTTTTAAAATGGTCAACAAAGGTGTGCAGGTGGCACCAAGGGTGTTGCTGTATTGGAGGGTCTAGGAAGAACCCTTTGCCATTTTATTCACTCATGTGTCCATGTTTCAGTCTTCTACGATGATGCCACAGGAGGTTGCGAAACAGGTAGGCTGGAAAAGCATGAACAATCTGTGCTGCTTCGAATCACGTTCAGATTTCGTCGAATGGTTATGAACGGTCCCTAGTAGTTCCACCTTGTATACCAGAGCAAAAACTGGGGTCTCACTACACCCCAAAGCAGTCAGATCATGTTCAGTGGGATTGCAGGTCCACGAAGTGCTTAGACAAAAATGTCTGCAGTGTCAAAGGTTGCCAAGTACGTCGTCCTGTTGCTCACCGCACTACGAACCTTCGTTTTCAACCGCTAAATGTGTGCAAATGAAAGCCTCAAGGGAAGGCGTATTTCCATTGACGCCCTCTATGCCAGTGTCTGAGTCCTCATGTAGATTTCGATAAGCGGTCTGTTTGAAATATTTTCCTCAGCCACCCATAAGAAAACCAAGTGGTTTCAATGTGCGGCTCTGATTTCCATCGCAGAGACGTTAAGAGAATGGGTGAAATATGGGTAAGAGAGGGAGTGATGATGTTCCCATCGTGTAACACGTTCACGGCTGAGTTGGGGAGAATTGTGGTGAAATTTGATGCCAAAGTGACATCATTAACCCATCGTTCACCTCACATCAACTTCCGAGCTCTGGGCTTTTTTTTTTCTTTTTTAGCTTTCGTTGAAACCTTGCTGTTTCAAGTGTCTTCGGACTCCATGGTGACGTCTCAGGGCGCCACGCTTTTGCACTGTTACAGGGGAAGGTTGCAGGCACCTTTGACCCCATTTCAAACTTATGTGTACGAATGCTGCCCAGTTTCGACAATGTGGCCATTTAATTGAGTTGCACGACGTAACATAACAGACACTTTCGGTCACTGCACAAAATTGCTTGAAATTATCCGTCCTTTCTCATATTAAACCTTTTATTTATATTTACTTTATCAGCTTTTTTCGCGTGATTAGTTTTTGGTTTTTCTATAGAAATTAACTCCAGCTTTACTAATGTGTACTGGAAGTCAGAACAACCTCTTATTCTCAGTGATATAATAGGTTTAGTGATGATACTTCCATAGACTAATCCTGAAAAGCCTGATATGACTACATTGCTCATCTTAATTTTGATACTTGCCTAGAAAAGCCTTTTGCAGCAAACAGAAAGTCAAAATTCCTCCTTTTTGAAAAGCTGTTTCACTTAAAAGATGATGTTTTAGGTACCATTTAAAATTAAAACATTGAACAGATATATCAATAACTTTCACAATACTTTGTCTACGCGAAATCTATTATAGCTTAGTAACTATGGACTCGTTGGATGTACATCATAATAAAATTCTGTTAGATTCTCTGTTCTCTGGCTGATGTCCGGTTGTGTAGGTCAGCGGAAGCCTTGGAAGGAAGTGACCCAAGGAAGCCCTTCCTGGCGAGAGAAGCCGGAGGAAGGCGATTTGTCTCCAGCTGAGAGGTTGGGATCAGTGTCCCTGGTGACTGGGAAGCCACTGATCCCAAAGTAAGTGAGGGGCAAGCAGCAAGATGGGAGCCCCCAACCATCAGAAAGAAGGTATGGTTGAGGAGCCCTGAGGGCCGCCTCTAGGAGGTGTAATGGATGAGAGTATCGACGCCGTAGGGGGCGACATCTTCGTAGCAGGAGCATATGGCATTGTTTGACATGTTGTGTGCAACCGCACATGCTTTTTCTTGTCCTCTTGGTAACAGAGTATGTTCTGAGTCTTATTTTCTTTTCTCTCTAGAAAACACGTAAATCTGATGAGCAGGGAGAATGGTGATTTCCACAGTTGACACAGATTGGAAGAGGGGGAGGCGGGATGCGCACAGCAATTATTTGCATGCAGCGCTGATCTACAATCTGTATACATGGGGCTAGCATAACAATGCTAGACATCTGCCCAGATTTCAAGCATTTTAAGCACTGCATGGGAGGGGGGGGGGGGGGGCAGGAATATATGGTTTCGCGTCACATCTATGTACCATCACCTTGACCTTTCCAGACAATGAATCGCCATTGAAGGCCAAGACGACAGCACCAGTAGGAACCTATTGCCCTTCGGCTCCCTATATGCATGACGGACAAAGTGTACACCCCATTGCTCCAAGTTGGCACTTAGCTTATCATCAGACTGTAAGAGCAGGTCTCTGTCGAAAATGATGTCCTGCACTAAATTTAGACTGTTATGAGCAGTGTCAGTCACCAGTATGTCACCCTGCTTGTTACAAGCAAGCAGTGGCCATGAATGGGCAGGGGATGCTGTTTTGATCAAAATTGACTCACATTTCATTTTAAAGACCGCTACCACTTCCCCAAACATGTCTTCTAAGTTTCCCACAAAGAAAAAGGACTTTGTGGCCATGAAGTAACTACCATCAGTCCTTATACAAACCAAGTATTGTGAGGAGTATTGCTCTGCTTGCCACTTAGCCCTACATTCCTCCCACAGCGTAACCAGGGAAGGGAACGTTTTAGGGTCGTATCTCTGTGTTGAAAGAGGACTCTCTTTTCACAGCGACTGCTGGAGCTGTATGGCCACCAGCGGGAGACAACTTAATCCTCTTAATTTGTAGCTGATCACCAATGGAGATACCCACTCTGACAGAGGGAATCCCCCATGGGCGCAACCCAGCCTCAGCAATGGCTACCTGGGCGGTAGTCCATTGCTCGGAGTCCCTGTGCCCCAGTCCTCCTTGGCATACATGGGGAGTTTCCAGCTCAGGCACCAACAGTGTGATTCTTGCATGTATCACTGTGCAGGTACTTGATGAACCCCCCCCCCCCCCAACCCCCAACCCCACAACAGGCTGGCTACTGTGCTGGGTTTTTAGTGTATTTCTGTACTAAGGGGAACGGTGCATAGTGTAGTGTCGTGCAATAGTCAAGAGTTGGAAACGTGGAATATTGTCAAAGTTTCGTTACCTATGCCGAGAGCCAGAGGCAGTAGGTTAGCCAAGAGGAAAGATGATTGCACATGTTTCGAAATGTGTCGTTACGCAGGGGCAGTGGCCTGGTTACACGCAACAGGCGAGAGAGAATTGCTGAGCACGCGGGTTTGTGTTAGACGAAGACTTTCGTAGAGTGTAAGACAGAGGTATAGCGTCAGCTGTACTACATTTCATAACTTCGCGTAAGTCTGCCGTAACAACACGTAACTCTGTCACAAGAACACCTAAGGGGCGAGCACGACAGATAAATCAGCAGTATAAGTGGAACGAATGCATTCATTACAAACGAGCATGACGTCAGTACATCGCACGTGCTTCCTTTAAATACGCCAGCTTGATAGCAAAAGGCCACTCGCAGTTAGACTTGCAGTTAGATGTGTACTGGGACGCTGTGTAGCGCTCAGCTCGGTGATCGACATATTATTCTTTATTAAGGATATGTTGCAGTAAGGGCGGCCCATCCAGCAGCAGGCGTGAGGGGACAGTACCAGCTCTGGTCCACTCTGCTGCCGCTGTCAATAATCAACCCAGGATTAGCAGACATCACCGCAGACTCGCTCGCCGCCAATGCTGACCACATCAGTGAGCCGTCGTCGAGATCGTGCTGGGCCTAGGCCTTGTGCATCCGCCATCACAACCGGGCGAGCCGACGACGTTGGGGGACTGCAACCCATTCCGCCCGTCCAGCGCGGACGAGCCAGCAGGAGGAGCAGGGAAGAAGACGGGGTGGGATAGAGTACACTCCGCACTGCTAGAATGCTTCTCGTGCCGACAGCTCCGGGATTCCAACTCGGAGCTTCCTACATGCAGCGGCTTTCTGTCCACCGCCGAGCCGGCCGGCCAGCCGGGTGCTGCCAGCCATGCGCGGCCGAAGTAAGGGCATTCCTCCACTACGTCACAGCACGCGGCGCTGCGCTAGCAAGACTGGTGCGGCCCGGAGCTCGTATCATCGCTCCGAGTTAACGAGGACTGGGGGAAGGTCGTTGATATCACCAACCTCAGCCAGCCTGTGTTACGTGGGCCACATTGTACTCGGCAGGAATAAAGGTGTCATGAATTAATAATGTTCTCTGTCGTTTCTGACGAGTCCACAGTCATTTCCTAGCATCCTGTCAACTGGAGAGATCACCGCTCGTCTTCCAGTCGACTGTAGGCGACCGGGACCACCAGGGCGCCTACAGATTCGGTGTCAGAAGTCCTCGCGCCCCCTGCCTACGGATTTGGTAGCAGAAGTGTTCGAACCGCCCACTACAGCACTGGCCTGCAGATATGGTATCTGGAGTCGTCGACACCGACACTGCAGGACTCACACCACAGAGTTGCGATCAGAACTGTCGACTCTACGCAGCCTTGTGGTAAGTGCACAAGGCAATTTTTGTTAATAACTATAGATGCACGTCCTTTGTTGGGAGTGCACTATGTGAGACCTGCCGAAACAACAGTTTTATCTGAGTTTAAGGGAAACAGTTGGGAAACGTACCTGGTACCAGTCATATGTACTGTGTGTAATTTAACGGGGCATGGGGAGCCATGCACGAAGTTTGTATCAGTAGAATGTTCAATTTGTAGACGGCTTGGTCACGCAGCGCACAATTGTAGAGAGTGTCGCTGGGCAATAACAAGGCGGAAGGATTAATTTTGTTTAGCTGTGCATTGTGAGTTTTGTTTGTCTTCTTGTGTGTAGTGCTCAACTGTGACAAAGGAGTTGAGTAGCTAGTGTAGTTATTGTTCTGAGGAGTAAATTAAGTATATAGTAAGTTGTTGGTAATTTGCACAGATCATGCCGAAAACAAGATCCGTTAGTACTGAAGTGAGTATAACTGCTCTGATTGAGCAAGTCTCAAAATTGTTAGAAGAGAATGAGCAGCATAAGTTACGTCATGTAGAATTAATGACGCAAATGGAGACCTTTCGTTCGGCGCAAGAGTCGCAAACGGGTTCAAGTGAGTGCAAGTCAGTAGCAATGTCCAACCTTGCAATATATCCTTCAGTAGCTAACCTGATCACGCCTTTCTCGGGTAAAACAACAGAGGATGTCACAGCTTTCATTAACGATGTTTTGGCAACAGCTGCAATGAGCAATTGGTCGGACGTAACTACGTTACGTATGGCAAATTTGCGACTTGCAGGGGAAGCCAAGACGTTCGTGATGTACCACGAGACGCTTAGTAAGGCGAGCACGTTTGAAGAATAGGCAGATGGGTTACGACAAAGATATCGTAAGCAGAAGAGTGTAAAATTTTTTAGGGAGAAGTTAGCTTATTTGACACAGAAGGTCAATGAGACAGTGGAGTCTTTTTCACAAAGGATACGGAAAATTAATTCGCAGACCTATGAATTATCGAGTAATCCTGATGTGGATCGTGTATTACTACGAGAGGCAGAAAACAGAGCCCTCAATGTATTCCTCAGGGGAATTCCTGCAGAATTTTCTCGTAGGGTTAGGATGGAGAATCCTGAGGATTTAGCTGCAGCACTGCGTATTGCAACGCATCTGCAGGAGATAGACATTGCAACAAGGGTTCGCAATGATAAACGCATCTTTGCGTCGGAGAAGAATTGTTACCGTTGTGGGAGGAAAGGTCACGTGAAGGCTCAATGCAGACAGCCGCAGTGCTATGCTTGTAAACGCTACGATCACAAGGTGAATGAGTGTCATAGTAAGCAGAATGGTAACGGGAATAGATAGGAAAAATCGTTAAACGGAACGGGAGTGTTTCGTCCGTCGGAAGACATTCCCGGTAAGCAGAAGTACGGTGAAAACTAGTACAGAGACGGATTGTTGCTTGATGGGTGTTGTAAGAAATAACAGATGTAAGTTTTTGATTGATACAGGGGCACATGTATCTGTTGCTAGTCTAGACCTCATGGATAGTACAAGACTAGGTACTCCTAGGTATAGATTACGTGGAGTAGGGAATAATGAATTGCAATCATTGGGTAAAACACAGCTCGTTATTAAGTTTGGAACTGTAGAGTTCGGAGAGCAAATGGAAGTGTTGCCAACTGTGGCACAAGGGTATTCTGTGATTCTCGGACTGGACTTCCTCGATAAACACCATGCCAAAATTAGTCTTTCACTGCGTACAGTTGAACTTAGTGGAAACTTGTTTTCAGTGGTTACAACAGCTGAAAATGTTTCTACGTAGCGAGGTGAATCCGTTGCTAAGATTTCACCAATTGAACCGCGTACGAGGGCATTAAGGATGATTACTCATGTGAAAGTGCCTTCGGGTACTGGGAAGTTAGTTTGGTTGTCAGTAGGTACCGATGTACCACAGCAGAGACTATGTGTGGTGGAGCCACTGCAGAGCACTGAAGCAATGCATGAAATGCATTGTTTTATTAGGAGGAGCGTTGGGCGCGTAACGGATATAAATGGGGAACTGATGATTCCGGTCAGTGTAGATTATTTTGGGGCAGATGAAGTGGATCTCCCAAAGGGTTTAGTGGTAGCAAGTTTGGAAATACTCGACGATGAGGATATAGGTGAATCCCAAGGTGATTATAACGTCAAGCAAACCGTCAAGGCATCTGTACTACGTGATAAGATTCGTCAGTTGGAGAATGGTGATCGGAAAGCTATGGAAACTTTGTTATTAGAGTATTTAAATTTGTTTAGTTCAGAAGATCCATTACCAGCAACTCCTGTTACACAGCACCGTATACCGACTGGCGATAGTCCGCCGGTCTATAGAAAACCATACAGGATATCGAAACACCTGCAACCACTAGTGGAAGAATTTATTAATCAACAGCTAAGGGACGGTATTATAGAGAACAATGAAAGCCCGTGGTCTGCCAACATAGTGGTAGTTCCTAAGACGTCATTGGACGGTACTGAAAAGTATAGGTTTTGTTGTGACTATCGTTTTTTGAACGCACGAACTGTAACAGATGCGTATCCAATACCGAACATCACGGAAACATTGGACAACCTAGGTCGGTGTAAATATTTTTCGACACTAGATCTAAAGAGTGGGTACCATCAGACAGAAGGAAGTCCCGAGGATAGACCAAAGACGACCTTTAAATAAGCCTTGGTCACGTTCAGTATCGCAGAATGCCAGCGTCTGTTAGATTGAGTGCTTCGGGGACTGAAAGCGAAGATTGCTATGGTATACATCGATGATATTGTTACTTTTTCGCGTAATATAGAAGAGCATGTGGAACGACGGAACGAAGTATTTAGTAGGCTAAGAGCGTCAAATCTTACGCTTAATGTGGAGAAATGTCAGTGTGCTCAGACGCAAGTGACTTGTCTTGGGCATATTATCAGTCAGGATGGGGTAAGAACGGATCCTCATCTAACATCAGCTGTGCGTGGTTTTCCAGTACCACAGACCACTAAACAAGTTCAGCAATATGTCGGTTTATGTAATTACTACAGCCGATATGTATAGGGGTTCGCGGAAATTGGACATCCATTAACGAGGTTGTTAAAGAAAGGTGTTAAGTTTGAATGGACAGCACAGTGTCAGGGGGCATTCGAGACGCTCAAACAGATTCTAACATCAGACCCAGTGTTGATACTTCCTGATTTCGAACAAGAGTTCATACTATCTTGTGATGCTAGTAATATTGCTGTAGGTTGTGTTCTTTCTCAGAGGGTTAATGGACAGGAACATCCAGTGACTTATGCTTCCAGGCAAATGAATAAGGCAGAGAAGAATTATTCAACTACAGAGAAAGAAATGTTAGCAGTGATTTAAGGTATCTCGTATTTTCGCTGTTATTTATATGGGCGTAAGTTCAAGGTGATTACAGATCACGCAGCATTGAAGTGGTTGTTGGGGTTGAAAGATCCTTCGAGTCGTTTAACGAGATGGGCGCCGAAACTAAGTGATTTTGACTACGAGATAATTCACAAACCAGGGGTAAAACATACAAATGCAGATGCGCTTAGTAGAAAAATAGCAGCTGTACAAGTTGTGGGCATAAGTGAGAGGGAGTGGATAAAGGCGCAAGCCACTGACAGAGAGTGTCAATTGTTCCGAACGCAACCGCAGTTTGAAATGCAGGATGGTTTGCTTTGCAGGAAGACGAAGTGCGGACTACGCGTCGTAGTACCGGAGTCGCTGAGGGAAGAAGTGTTGAAACAAGCGCACGACCATGTATTGTCGGGTCGTGGTGGTAAAAGAACGACTGATAGACCGGTAGCTGAAAGGTTTTGGTGGAAGACACGTCGCAATGATGTAGAGCAGTATGTGCGAAATTGTATACCGTGTGCGCAGAGAGCAGATTTAAGTCATCAGAAAATTCAGTTACAGAGACTACCTGAAGCGGATCGTCCGTTCGCATTCATCAGATTAGACGTAATCGGAGCATTTAACAAGACCCAAGCGGGTAATCGATACATATTAACAATATTAGATCATTTTTCCCGATACCTGGTAATGGTAGCTATTCCAGATCAGACGGCAAGCACTGTTGCGCAAGCCTTAGTAAATAACTGGTTGCTGAAGTATGGTGTGCCTGATACTATAATTACAGATCAGGGTAGTAACTTTACGTCGGAGCTGATGAAGCAGTTATGCCGTTTATTGAAAGTTAAGAAATTGCGGACAAGCCCATTTCATCCTCAGTCGAATGGACGAACAGAACAAGTTCATAGGACGCTAGTTGAGATGATTAGTCATTACGTAAATTCAGAACACACGGATTGGGACGTGTATTTAAATGTGTTGACAAGCGCATATAACGCGAAAGTTCATACCGGAACGGGGCTCTCTCCGTATGAGGTAATTTATGGTCTCAAAATGCCATCACCATTTGATGTGCTCAAACCTCAGGTAGGTTCACAGGATGAGTCAGTGAAGAATTTAGCCAAGAAATTGAGAGAGATTTGGCAAAGTGTACGACGTGCTAATACCAAAGCTTTGGAGAAACAAGAGAGTATTGGGCAAAGAACGGGTAAACTGCCGCAATACAGAATTAGTCAGTGGGAATTGTTGGCTAATCCTTATTAAGCCGTTTAAGAGCGCAGTGGATGCGTTATCGCAGATTCCTCCAGCAGTAACATAGGGTGTGAGGGTACCGAAGCTAAAAGAACAGCAAAGAAATATTCCTTACGCACTTAGGTTTAGGGATAAGTAGATTAAGTGTCCTCGGGGAGGAACATGTCGTATTTATTGTTATTAGGTAATAGGGTATGTGTAGATTTTACTTGTCATTTGTGTGTTTTAGACGTGGTAAGAAAGGGAGCGATTGACGTGGCTTCCTTTTCCTTCAGGTGCTGTGCCAGGATGTGGCCCGGGAAATTTTTCGTCAGTCTGGTACAGCTACAGTGTTGTAGAGGAGAGGTGGTGCAGGTGCAACCAACAGATAATGGAATTTTGTTTGCAAGACAATAAGATGTGGTATTGTCAAGCCGCAGGTGGAATAGACGGGAAAATATAAGTAGCAGCTTTATTGAATGCATAAGCAGACAGGGTGGATGATCCACGTGTCGAATTGGAAGCGTTATATGAATCTATGCATCACGCAGTGCATGGGCAATTGAGTGCCACTTAGGTCCAGATCAGATGCTGAAGGCGTTGCTGAAAGCGCAGAAAGAATTCTCGGAAGGAGTGCGTCATGTCGTGCCTCCGGCGAAGCGGAATTTACCGTTATTCTATCGCATGTCTAAAGTAAGAGTAATTATGGATCAGGCGATTATACACGTAGAAGTGCAAATGCCAGTGATGGGTATCAATTCGCGGTACCAGTGTTATACAGTACACCCGTATCCAATTGGGTGGGGTGCACTTGGGAAGTGGGTGCAAGTGCAAACTCGGGAAGTGTTGTTAGTGTCAAGACGGAGGAGTTCTCATGTGGTAATGTCTACGGAAGATCTGACAGACTGTTTCAGGGGAAGTGTTTTTATTTGTCCAGCAAAGGAGGTGGCAACCCACAATCATTCGTATGAGATGCAGTTGTTCTTGGGGAATATGGGAACCTTAGAATGCGAAAAGAAGGTGTTACTTCCGGGACCGAAATTTCAGAAAGTTGGGGAACATTGGTTTTACTCTGTGTTCGAACTAGAGACAGTAGTTGCCCCGTGTTACAGAAATGGTAGATTGACAGATATATCAAAGCTTGAATTGCAGGGCAGTGAGTTATTGATTAAAGGCACTGGATGGGAAATAGTGGGGGAGCACTTTCACGGATACAACAATGATTAACGTGACACAGCCTATCATGTAATATCCAGAGGAACCACCATACATGTTGCCTCGCCAGAACCTAACGTTTATTAACGAGTCCTTGGATCCCACATTGCTACAATCTTTAGATAGCCTGATTATCTCAGAAAAAGAGCAGATCTCAGTTAATCAACTACTGCAGCACGCGCAGAAATATGGGGAGGAATGTAAGCAAAACACAAATATATTTGGTGTGTCAACGACTAGAACAATCTTAGTTCTAGTGTTTATTTGTGCAACTTACTTTTGTGTACGGAAAAAGATGTCTCATTCTGAAATAACAACGGTACATCAAATACCTATAGGGTGGATTGGGAATAGTGGAACGTAATATAAATAGATAACCAATGATAAGATTAGAATCAGTATTAATGTAAATAGATTATTAGCGGATAAGAAAAGTTTGACAGTGTTGAAGGAGTAGTTGTAACATACCTGTACAGTATAAGGAAATATGGCATGCACAACCAGTAAGACCAGAATTGTATAATTCGGGACGAATTTTCTTAAATTAGGGGGATGTGTAGTGTTGCGGAATAGTAAAGAGTTGGAAACGTGGAATATTGTCAAAGTTTCGTTGCCTATGCCGAGATCCAGAGGCAGTAGGTTAGCCAAGAGGTAAGAGGATTGCACATGTTTCGAAATGTGTCGTCACGCAGGGGCAGTGGCCTGGTTACACACAACAGGCGAGAGAGAATTGCTGAGCACGCGGGTTTGTGTTAGACGGAGACTTTCGTAAAGTGTAAGACAGAGGTATAGCGTCAGCTGTAGTGCATTTCCTAACTTCGCGTACGTCTGCCGTAACAACACGTAACTCTGTCACAAGAACACCTAAGGGGCGAGTACGACGGATAAATCAGCAGTATAAGTAGAACGAATGCATTCATTACAAACGAGCATGACGTCAGGACGTCGCTCGTACTTCCTTTAAATACGCCAGCTTTGACAACAACAGGGCACTCGCAGTTAGACTTGCAGTTAGATGTGTACTGAGACGCTGCGTAGCGCTCAGCTCGGTGATCGACATGTTAATCTTTATCAAGGATATGTTGCAGTAAGCACGGCCCATCCAGCAGCAGGCGTGAGTGGACAGTACCAGCTCTGGTCCTCTCTGCTGCCACTGTCAATTATCAACCCAGGATTAGCAGACATCACGGCAGACTCGCTCTCCGCCAATGCTGACGACATCAGTGAGTCGTCGTGGAGATCGTGCTGGGCCTAGGCTCTGTCCATCCGCCATCACAAGCAGGTGACCCGATGACACTGGGGGACTGCAGCCCATTCCGCCCGTCCAGCGCGGACGAGCCACCAGGAGGAGCAGGGAAGAAGACGGGGTGGGATAGAGTACACTCCGCACTACGGGAATGCTTCTCGTGGCAACAGTGCCGGGACTCCAACCTGGAGCCTCCTACACGCAGCGGGATGATGTCCGCCGCCAAGCCGGCCGGCCAGCCGGTCACCGCCAACCACGCTCGGCCGAAGTAAGGGCATTCCACCGCTACGTCACAGCACACGGCGCTGCACTAGCAAGACTGGTGTGGCCCGGAACTGGTGTCATCGCTCCGAGTCAGCAAGGACTCGGGGAAGGTCGTTGATATCGCCAAGCTCAGCCAGCCTGTGTTACTCGGGCCACATTGTACCCAGCAGGAATAAACGTGTCATGAATTAATAATGTTCTCTGTCGTTTCTGAAGCGTCCACAGTCATTTCCTAGCATCCTGTCAACTGGAGAGTTCACCGCTCGGCTTCCAGTCCACCGTAGGCGACTGGGACCACTGGGGCGCCTACAATAGATTGAAAGGCACATCAGTAGAGCACACATCTCACTGGGCTAGCTTCCCTGCATGATCCACACTTCTGAAGAATTTTGAAAACTTGTGGCAGGTCAAACTCAACAATGGGAACCATGCTTTTATTTTATGAAAAATTGTAGAATATGCCAGAAGTGGAAACTCGAGGTCCAATCATAAACCACATCCAAACAGGGTCGACACTAAGAAAACCACCTGACAGAGACTCAGATGGCGAAAGAGATAGTGGAAGTATAATCATGCAGCACGGAAAGGAAGTAATGCTGCAAAGGCTGGGCCACGTGATAATCAAGTATGTACCCACGAAAGAGATTCTGACGTACTGAGGCAGCAAGAGACTTCCTCGGTAAGTTTACCAATTTCACGTTTTATATGAATAGAGAAGTAATAAATCAATGTTACTGGGAGTTTTTCTTGTTTATAAATCAAAAACATTACCCCAAATACACATTTGAAGCCGTGAGCCTAGAGTCCTGGAAAATCAATGACTACAACCTAAGTATAACTTTGGGAGTGTTAGATGTGAGAATCTATATTGTTACTAGGGGGCTCAGATGAATGTCAATTAAAATAAACAATAAGCAGATCTCAGTCTGTCAGTAGATCAGTAAAGAGTGCACCGACCACAGACAACAATGCACACTCTGCATCTGTAGTTGAGATTCGCTGCAAGGATGTTCTGATTTTTGTAGGTATGTTGGTGAACTACTCATCTGATGAGATTTCAAGGGCGCCAACGTTCCAAAATGGCTCCATCCTCTGCGCGACATGTATAGTGGTCCATAATGCACTATGGAATTCAGCGCCGACCAATATGTTTCTTATCCTCCTCAGAATTAAGGCTCATGATCAGCCACTGCAGTATCGATGCCCTCAAGTTAGGAAACGCTTCAAGCAGCAATATGTCGACACAAGCGACAAAATGATACAGATCAGTTCATGTGAGGTGAACGGTGGTTTATGGTGTCATATTGGCACAAAATTTCTCTAAAATTCCGCCCAACGCCACTGTCGACGTGTCACAAGGTGGGAAGGTCATCAAACCCTTCTTCTGACGCCTATGCCATGGACGTCAGAACCGCGACAAGCAGCGTTGAAATCATGCGGTTTCCTTATGGGTGCTGGCCAGAGTGGCCGTGCGGTTCTGGGCGCTACAGTCTGGAACCGAGCGACCGCTACGGTCGCAGGCTAGAATCCTGCCTCGGGCATGGATGTGTGTGATGTCCTTAGGTTAGTTAGGTTTAATTAGTTCTAAGTTCTAGGCGACTGATGACCTCAGAAGTTAAGTCGCATAGTGCTCAGAGCCATTTGAATCTTATGGATGGCAGAGGAAAACATTTCAGACACACCACCACTCAGAAGCGACATGAAAAGGCCTCAGGATGTTGCATAAAGGGCGTCAATGAAACTGCCCCTTCCGCTGGGGCGTTGATTCCCGCATATATAAAACCAGAGTTTGTTGTGCGACGAGCAACAAGACGGCGTTCTTGACAACATGCAGACCTGGGGTTTCAACCCTACCCTAATAATATTGTGGGGCTGCAACCGAATTGAACGTGATCTGACCGCTTTTGAGTGTTGTGCGGCTGCAATTTTTGCTCTGGTATACAGGGTGCAACCACTAGGGACCGTTCAAAACCATTCGACCCTATTTGAATGTGATATGCAACATCAAAGGGTATTTCTGATTTTGCAGCCCTCCTGTTTCCGTCCTCTTGTGACTTGCTCGGGGGGAGGCGGTTAAACATTAACATATGCATGAGTAAAGCATCAAGGGGCCTCTCAAAAGGTGCATTTACACCTGTACACTTGTGTGCCATGAGACCATGCTTAACCCGCACGCAAGTAGAGGCACACATCTCCCCGTCTGTTATGGGAAGACTCCTTCCTCCCCCCTCCTCCCCCCCTCCCCCTGTGCAGAATTCAGAGGCAAGTGCAACTTTGCACAGGTCCATGCGCTTCCTTGATCCCTGGGGCAACGGCTGCATGCGCCTAGTGCGCATGGGAAGTCACACAGGTGTAAACGCACGTTAAAAATCCCAGTTGGACACACTTTCAGTGCCATCCATGCACCTTTGTTGAACACATTACAAACTTCACTGTCAGAAACTCCGACACCAATTCAGCCTCATGGTTGCTCTAGGGCCTGGAAGAAGGCAAACCCCACCTAAGGCGTGTCGATTGGAGAGTATAAACCCACAAGTGGCAGAGCAGCTGTGAGGCTGAATTGGTGTCGAAATTTCTTACAGGTACATTTGTAACGCGCAGAATACAGGTGCGTGGGTGGCGCCGAAGGTGTTGCCAAACTAGGAGGGGCCCCACCTCCCCCTCCACCCCCCCCCCCCCCCCATTCCTCCGTAGTGACTGCGCCACAGGGGAGCGGATAACAGAAGGACTGAGAAAGCAGGAACAACCTTGGCTGCCTCGGATCATGTTCAAATTTCGTCGAATGATTTTGAACTGTCCCTAGTGGTTCCACTCTGTATGCCAGACCTAAAATTTCTATCGCACTACACTCCAAGGGCTCAGATCACGTTCATTGAGGTTGCAACACCAAATTGTCCTTTAGAGTACGGTTGTAACGCCCAGGGGGTAGTAGTAGTGCCGAAAGTTGTCAAAAACATCGTCCTGTTACTCATCGCACTGTGAACTCTCGGTTTCGACAGCGAAACGTGTAGGGATCAATGCGCCAAGGGAAGGGTGTGTTTCATTGACGCTCTTTATGCCACCACGTGAGGTCTTTTCGTGTCGACCCCTGAGACCTTTTCGTGTCGATTCTGAGTGGCGGTGTGTCTGAGATGTTTTCCTCGGCTACCCATGAGAAAACAGTCTGATTTCAATGCTGGGTACCTTTGCTTCTGAGCTCAATGGCAGAGGCGTCAAAAGAAGGGGTGAAATGTGAATAAGAGGGCCTGTAACGGCCTCCCCATTTTGTGACGCGTCGAACTGTGGTGAGTTTTAGTGCCAATATGACGTTATTAACCCACCTTAGAGTTCCCATGAATTTATGAACTGATGTTTCCCAATCGATTTTGCTTGACCCAGATCGACTCCAGCTACATTTCTGGTAGATAACCTGTGGACACATGCCCCGTGGCAGAGGTTTGTCGTGAGCAGCGTGCTAGAGACAGAGTGGGAAAGTTGCCGAACGAGACGCGAGGCCTCGTGGGAGACTGTGGCGGCGGTAGTGGCTCTGTGCCAGTGCTGACTAAGTGCGACATACGGTCACTAAGCGAGCATTGCACGTCAGATGGGACGCTTTGTTTTGGAGAGATGGACTCTAATGACCTTTCTGTGAGGTGCGGGGCATTGTGAAGCACATTTGGAGGACAGTTAATGTGGTGAACTGGAACAACTGTGGGTGACTGTGACAAGGTTGTGGCTCATTGTAAATGTTATACAGAGTCTTACCTCCAGCTGTTGGATTTTGAATTTTTGTCTTACTGAACATTCCAAGATTCTAATTGACAGTGTTAATCTCACCTTACAGATGGTTCAAGTGGTCAAGGGTAGTTTTTTCCGAAGTTTTGAAATTCAGAACGAAGCTGTTTCGGCATCGAGGACATTTAGCCTCCAAGTTAAAAGTAGTTATAAGTCTGGTTTTCTGAGTTATTTTTAATTGGGGACATTGCAGCCGATAATAATTAGACGTATGGAAGTGTGTGTCATTTTAATTAAGTAAATGCACTTCGCTGTTTGTTGTAGAAGCCTGGTTAAACTCTGTGCATTTGTCCTCGAGCTAGCACGAGATTGTTTGTAATGGGAAGCGGCCTGGGACGGGTTTGACCACTCTTGTGCAGGCGGCAGAATGGTGCATTTTCTGGCTGCAGTTCTGTAATGGTGGTACGCGAATTTTTTGGGATTAAAAGTGCTAGAAACGTTTTTCTCCTGCTTTGTATTTCTTTAATGTTATTGCAGCTGTTTATAAATTATTACAAGTTTTGATTAATGCCAGTACATAATTCTTAGATTGCTATTTATGAATTTTATAAATTCTAATGTAAGGTATTACTTAAAAAATGACTGATGATTATCTCACAAGGTGGTCTGTGGATGTTTGTAGACGATAAAAATTTTGGGTCAACGGCTTGAATATCTGGCACTATTTTCATATTACGGACAGAGGTCCCGTGAAAGTTATTTAACGTTAAGATGTCTTATATGGTTTGATGTACAAGTAGTGAAACGAAATTGCCCTTTTTCATTCAGGAAAGTGCAAAAGGCAGCCGAACTCTAATAGTTTTCTTTGATTACTTTATTGCCATTTACATTACTGTTAATATTACTAACATTCGGTCCTCTGTTTTCTTTTAAATGAATATTTTTATTGAGCTGGAGCGTTACTAATGTGTATCTCAAGTACCAAGGAATGAAAAATTTGTTGTAGTAAGGGATGCATTAATAAATCTAATATCTCGAGGGAAGGTTCAGCAATATGCACCAAAGAAACCCTGTTTCCCAACAGTCTGCTCAAGGGGCCTAAAGGTTTTAACGTAGTATTAGTTTAATGAACTGTGGCATTTCTTCACATCTGTCGACGCCTTGTTTGAAGCATCCTCGAGCCCGAGGGTGATGCTACAGGGCACCACGCTTTTGCACTGCTACAGAGGGAATTTGTATAGGCACCTTTGAGCCAAATTTCAAACTTATGTGTCTCAATAGGAGACGATTTCGGGGTTAGTAAAAATGATCCTTTAATTTTGTTGTGCAGTGTAGTAGTCATAGGGCCTATGGTATATCTAGTGTCAGTTATCACAGCGCCGGACCCTCCCGCCGGAGGTTCGAGTCCTCCCTCGGGTATGGGTGTGTGTGTGTGTGTGTGTGTTGTTCTTAGCATAGGTTAGTTTAAGTTAGTTTAAGTAGTGTGTAAGTCTAGGGACCGATGACCTAACCAGTTTGGTTCCTAAGGAATTCACACACATTTGAACATTTATTACAGCACCTTCAGCGTTCGTAAGATATCATGCAGCCTAACTAAATCTCAATGGTATAAATGTGTACTCTTCGGATGTACCTGCTAATAAATGTTTAGGAACTCAGCAGCTTCTTTATATATTTCCCGAGGCGTTCTTTGTCTAATATAGTAGTATCATATGTGAACAATCACTCAGACTGAGATGTGCTTTAGTCAGAATCCTAAAAATGGATTCTAAGAATTAACATTGTCCCCATCTTTTCCAGCACTATTGAAATGTTTTCCCAAAATAGGTTACTATAATACACAGAATGTAACAAAAATATACACTTTTCTACGGTATTTAGAAGGTATATTGTGGAACTAACTGAAGAAAGGAACCCACATTTGGAAACGAATTCCAACGGAGCTATAAAAAGTTGAAGTTACAAGGACTAATGTCATCGCAAAGCCACCCCTTCGACAACAAACTTGAGTGTGTACATTGCCGGTGTTACGACAGGAATGGAAACGTTCGACGAGATATAACCTCAAGAATGCTCCCATTTCGAGACATTCAGGTTGCGGCTCAGCAGCAAATACATTGACGTTAGTTGCAAATGATGTTCTATAACCGCAAGCGTTGGTCCCTATAACTTGGATGCTCTGTATGGTATGTGGGGAAAACGATTCTTGGTATACTTCGGTGTAAGCTTAAATCTCTTTAACTGAACGTTTATGATCTTCCGACGAGATATATGTACTGGAAGCAATATATTAGTTGATCCTTCTTGGAATCCTTAAACAGTTTGGATATATGCACATGAGAGGCTCATCTCTAGGAACTACAGACAGTCAGGTGACAAAAGTCAGGGGATACCTCCTAATATCGTGTTGGACCTCGTTTTGCAAGGCGTAGTTAAGCAACTCGACGTGGTATGGATTCACCAAAACGTTTGGAGTACCATGCAGAAATGTTGAGCCATTCTGCCTCTATAGCCACCCATAATTGGGAAAGTGTTGCCGGTACAGGATTTTGTGTACAAACTGACCTCTCGATTATATCCCATAAATGTTCGATATGTGGCCAAATCATTCACTCGAGTTGTTCAATGACATGGTGCACTGTCATCCGTAAAAATGCTACCGTTGTTTGGGAGCATGAAGTATATGAATGGCAGAAAATGGTCTCCAAGCACCCGAACATAACCATTTACAGTCAATGACCGGTTCAGTTGCACCAGAGGACCCAGTCCATTCCATGTAAACACAGCCCACACCATTATAGAGCCACCACCAGTGCGCACAGTGCCTTGTTGACATCTTGGATCCATGGCTTTGTAGGGTCTGCGCCACACCCGAACCCCACCATCAGCTCTTACTAAATGAAATCGGGACGGTTTCCCTGTCGTCTAGGGCCCAACCGATGCGGTCATAAGCCCAGGTGAGAGGTTGCAGGCGATGTCGTGCTGTTACCAAAGGCATTCGCGTTGGTGGTCTGCTGCCACAGCCCATTGACGCTAAATTTCACCGCACTGTCCTTAACGAATAAGTTCTTCGTACGTGTCTTCATTGACTTCTGCGGTTATTTAATGCAGTGTTGTTTGTCAGCACTGTCATCTCGACGTAAAAACTGCTGCTCTTGGTCTTTTAAGTGAAGGCCGTCGGCAGCTGTATTGTCTGTGGTGAGAGGTAATGCCTGAAATTTGGTATTCTCGCCACACTCTTGACACTGTGGACCTCGGGATATTGAATTCCCTAATGATTTCCGAAATGGAGTGTCCCATTCGCCTAGCTCCAACATGAATCACCTGAGTACTAATAACATCTCCGCCAATGCACTACCCCTTTTAGACCTCGTGAAGGCTACACTACCGCCATCTGTATATGTGCATATCGCTATACTATGACTTTTGTCGCTTATAATATATGTATAAAACATTCGTGGACTTATTGCCGCGTCTATACAGGGTAAAACCTCGAGCTTTTGGCGATTATCTCCATCATCTTCGCCAGGAGCAACTGGCTGTGTAAACTACTGCTGTGGTGGTCTTATATAACGCGTAGATGGTTTGAGATTGGTCGGCAATTAAGTAATGCTGTCGCAGATGGCGTCAAGGTCTGCGTTGGTGGCACCATCGTTTCCCTAGTAGCGTAAACGTTACGAGAATATCTTTGCCTCTTCACTGCATCGAGAGCTGGCTTCCATACACTGCTAATATTATATCCGCTGTCACGGTTGAAGTTCCTCTCACACATTCTTATTTCACAGTCTCTTTAATTACAATATCCTGGTATGTAGGAGCCTCCGATAAAATTTTGGTTTCGTCAAACAATATTTTGTGATTGTTTGTAAGACTGTGCTCAGCAACTGAGAATATCTCCAATTCTGTTTTTAATAATAAAAAAAGTTCAAATTGTGTGAATTCCTAAGGGATCAAACTGCTGAGACCATCGGTTCCTAGACTTACATACTACTTAAACTAACTTAAAGTAACTTATACTAAGAAGCACGCACGCGCACGCACACACGCACGCGGGTGGAATCGAACCTCCAGTGGGAAGGTCCGCGCAATCTGTGACATAGCGCCTCAAACCGCGCAGACACTCCGCGCGGCTGTTTTTAATACGAGGGTTGTCCAGAAAGTAAGTTCCGATCAGTTGCGAAATGGAAACCACAGTGAAAACCAGAAACGGTTTATTTGCAACAGTTTGGTACACCATCCACCTACTTCTCTACGTAGACTCCGCTCCAACTGCGAGTGTTGTCGTAGAGTTGTATCAACTTCCCAATATTCTCGTCATAGAAAGCAGCCGCCTGTGCTTTCGGTCAGTTACCTGCACTGGTCTGCAGCTCGTTGCTGTGGAAAAATTTTGGCTCCATAGCCAGCGGTTCTTGTGAGCAGAGATGAGACTCAGAGGGAACCAATTACGGACTGTATTGTGGGTGATCAATCACTTCTCATCGGAAACGGTGCAAGAGTGTCTTCATTGCCCCTGCAGTGTGCGGCTTAGAATGGTATGAAGAAGGAACTGCTCGACAGTTGCGTTATGTGGGCTGCATGACACAGGCGAAATCTCTAATCAGGCTCTCATACTTGGCGGGAGACGCTATTCCCTACGCATCTTTACGTGCTCACTGTTCACTCAAAACTGAAAAGAGCGACGCGACACGATCAACGGGCTTACTATAGACACTGCCCAACACATCTGTGCAAAGCTTTACCGGATTCTCCCAGTGGTTTCCATTTCGCGACCGATCGGAACTTACTTTCTGGACAACCCTCGAATGACGATGTTCTGCACAGCGGTCAGAAACGGTGCAGATGGATTGACCGGTAGAATAGCTTCCGCACTCGCAAGGAATGCTACAAGTCCCAGGGGTCCTGAGGTCAAGATTTTCCTCAACAGGGCATAGCATTTCCTTCATCCTCTTAGGAGGCCGAAAATAAATCTTGTACCTCGTCTTTCCAGCAGTCTGCCTTTTTTGCTGGATGTAACACCAGAGAAAGGAAGAAATACACTCGACGGCTCATCGCGTGAATGGTCAAAATTTTCTTGTTTTCCTTTCTCGGAGAACGCTAACTTGATGTCACGTGAACCATAGCCGTACTTTCGGAACACCTACTTCAGATGATTAATTTCGGAATTCAAGTGGTGAACGTTCGACATTAAGTTAAAGTGAACATAATTTTTGCAGTGATAGGGAAACAATCTTTTGGCTGCTCCTGTAACTGATTCCTGTACATAATTCTTAACTTTGAAATAGGAAAAGAAATGTTATTATTTGCGTAAAGCTGAGCCATTCAAACTGTTGTGACTTTTCAGACATTCCTTTCGGATCTGTTGTAAATACATTCTCAGATTTGTCGCTGCATAACGTCCTGTAAGTCATACAATACTTTCTCGAAGCAACTTTCGTCATCTTCAGGTGGTTACGATAGTTTCTGCTGCAAGTCGCATCTGACACTAGTAACTACTGTATCACGCAAAGACGTTGAACAATTTCTTCGATGAAATTTTGTGGGACGTAAACAATGTTATCGAGCGGAAAACCCACCAAGTATATTTGCAGTCAAACTTAATTATGGTGAGGTCGGCTGAATCGAGTCAAAATTGCTGAAGTCCAATTAGAAGACATAGTTTCACATGAACTGATTTTCATTGTCGATCCTTCTGTAATATGTCGTTTTCCGTGCCAATTCTGACATATAACGCTACGTAAATGTTCTTCATAGTTCCAGAAAATTAATCTGAAGAATGAGCTGCATGACCTGTTTGTCTTTTTCAGGTAAGGTGAGTCAAGTTGTAGGCATGGCACATAGGGACAGTACAAATGTATAAACATGACACTGAAATAACACATTTTCCTCAGATAAACTTCTTCCTTGGTGCAACAACACGCGTCTGTGCCGTGACATTGAATTCAGTCACCAAATATCGTCGATATACCGTATTCAGTCTTAGAGATTTCATAAGAAGTGCCCTTATCTTCGTTTGCTTCTTCAGAAGATTCTGATGGACCTTAGTCTGATGGTCCATCCTGCACCGGTAGTTCCTTCTTAACAAGACGCTTCCTCGAACTGTATTCCTTACATGACACTCCTCTTTTACCACCTCTTTACAGTTTCATTTATATTTTCTGGGGATGCAAGAAACAGTTATTTCTGTTCATGCATGAAGAGTTTGGGATAGACTTCTTTGGATGTGTCAACAGGTCGTGGAATGAAACAGCAGACTTTGAGTGTCATTGCTATCATAAACTAGACTAACGGAAGGTGACACATTCTGTTGATTTTCCTTTGTTGTGTTTGCTTGGATCGACGATGTCCGCAGCTCATGGTCTAGTGACTAGCGTTGCTGCCTCTGGATCACGGGGTCCCGGATTCGATTCCCTGCCGGGTTGGCGATTGTCTCTGCCAGGGGACTGGGTGTTTGTGTTGTCCTCATCATTTCATCATCATCATCATCATTCGTGACAGTGGCTCGATAGGATTGTGTACGGGCGCTAATTACCGCGCAGTTGAGCGCCCCACAAACCAAACATCATAATCATCTTGGATCAACGACATACTAGCCAGCAAGAACGCATGTTTAGCCAGTACTTTTTCATTCAACAGGAATGCGAACCCCAAATAATTCCGCTGCGTTAAGCTTTAACTGAATATTGTATGTCATTTTTGGCTCCAAAGGAAGAAGTTTTTCTTTTATATTTTCGCATTTCTAATACACATCGAAAACAAAGTAACAAGTTAAAAATTGACCTTAAAATATGGCCCTTTTCACTCTCTTTGTACTGACCCGATCCGTCGGAAACGCAAAACCTTATTTCCATGAGTTGGTAGTCCGGCGCAAGCATACTAACGCACCACTGTCGTTATACCCCCTTCTCCAATATATAAACTTACTGTGCTACGAATACTTAATGAATTACTATTCTAATTATCAGAGATATATTAATTTGCATCTAAAACTATTTTAAAAACTAGAATATTTTCAGAACTTGTCACAAACAGCACGCTCCTACACAAACTTTAACTCAGTAATTAACACATCTGGCAACGTCTTCTACTTTCTAACTTACTCTATCTGATCAAAAGTATCCCGACACTCCTACGTTACGCGGAATTGACCCACAGATATCAGGAGAGACGTATCCGCCAGTATAAATGGAGGTGGTCCATCAGGGACATTTCAGCTGCACAAGTCGACTTTTGTTGATGTGAATGTGAAGTGGAAACGCGAAGTAACAGGAAAAGGAATACAAGGGCAGACATTTTCGTCGCCGTGGATGGCAGCTTCAACATGTGAATGTTAAGTGGAAACGCGAAGTAACAACCACAGGCCCGGGTCTTGCGGAGAGGGACCGTCGAGAATTGCGGAGAGTGGTTGTGAAAAATAGGATGAAATTAGCGGCTCCTCACAAGCCAAACGACGCCTGAGGAGGTGAAAAAAGCGACGCCACTGCAAGTAGATGACTGGAAATGAGTGATTTGGAGTGATGACTCACGCTACACCCTCTTAGATTCCGATGTGGTCTGTTTTTGCGAATTCCTGGAGGACGTTACCTACCATCATGTGTAGTACCAATAGTGAAGTACGGAGGAGGTGGTGTTAGGTATCGGGATGTTTTTCGTGTACGATCCCCTTATCCTGCTTAAGAAAACGCAAAATGCAGAAGGATACGAATACATCTTACAGCATTGTTTACTGAATACAGTAGAGGAATAGTTCGGAGCGATGGCCGTTTTGTATCAGCATGACAATGCACCCTGTCATAAAGCATCATCTGGGAGACAACGGTTTGTGGACAGTAATAATCCTGAAATGGACTGGCCTACCCAGCGTCCCGACCTGAATCCAATGGAATACCTTTAGGATGGGTTAGAACACCGACATCGATCAGGACTCCAGCGTCCTTCTCGGATTTCAGCTCTTGAGGGAGAATGGGGTGCAATTCCTCCACGGAGCTCCAGGCACATAAGTGAAAGTGTCCCCAGCGGAGTTCCCGCCTTGATAAAGCCGAAGGGTGGGCACACCCGATATTAATGTCCACTATTGTATGTTCGAATACTTTTGATCAGATACAGCATACGCCCAGCTCCAACACAAACGTGTATGGCAATGCAAGGTTATTCGAAATTCGTATGTATTTGAGTACAAATCCAAAACGAACAAGCTTTTTACCAATGAAATAACTTTCAAAGTTTTTGGCGGGAGGTGGCAGGAGGGCAGTGATGGTTTCAGAAGCGGCCGGTAGAGTTCGCACGGCAGTAGGGCTGTCATTCCATTTCGCTGTCAGTTGTGAGTGAATTGGCCATTGTGGAGCAGAAGGTTTTCTGCATTCCTGAGTTCGCGAAAAGTGATTCGCAAATTGCAGTTCAGTGGGCATTTCATACCAGATTCGGTATTTAACCACCAACTCGCAAAAGCAGTAGCTGTTGGTTTAAGCAATTTAAACAGACTGGGAGTGTGTGCAAAGTAAAAAGCACAGGCCGACCACATGAGTCAGAGGATGATGTCCGACCGATTCAAGAAAGTCTTGTGTGCAGTCCCAGTGAGTCTACCAATAGAGCCAGTCAAGAACTTGGAAACCCCAAACCAACTGTATGGAAAGTTCTGAGACGGCGTTTGCTGTACAAGCCCTACCGATTATAACCTGTGCAGGTTCTCAACCCCAATGACAAAGAGAAGCGTCTCGCATTTTCTGGTTATGTGCTAACAAATATGGAGGATGACGCATTTATACAGCGTGTAATTTTCAGCGATGAAGCGACTTTCCACCTTAGTGGAAAAGTCAACAGACACAATGTCCGCACATGGGGGTTGGAAAATTCACATTCACCATTGCAACACGGAAGAGACTCATCGAAGTTCAAAGCGTTCTGTGCCGTATCCCGCACAGGGGTTTATGGACCATTTTTCTTTGCGGAAAGAACTGTAATGGGAATCACGTACCTTGACATGATGGAATAGTGGCTGCTGCCTCAAGTTACGGAAGATACCCAGGATTTCATTTTCTAACAGGGTGGAGCGCCACCCCAGTGGCACCGTGATGTACGAGGCTTTATGAATGACTCCCTTCCTCAGCGCTGGATCGGTCGCAGGGGACTGGAGGACCTGACTCTGCACTTCTGGCCACCGAGGTCTCCTGGTTCAAATGGCTCTGAGCACTATGGGACTCAACATCTTAGGTACTAAGTCCCCTAGAACTTAGAACTACTTAAACCTAACTAACCTAAGGACATCACACACACCCATGCCCGAGGCAGGATTCGAACCTGCGACCGTAGCAGTCCCGCGGTTCCCGACTGCAGCGCCAGAACCGCACGGCTACCGCGGCCGGCCGAGGTCTCCTGATCTCACACCCTTCGACTATTTCTTATGGGGTTATGTGAATGAAGCTGTTTATGTCCCGCCTCTACCGACCACTCTGAACGATCTGCGGAACCGGATCAGCGGTTCTAGGCGCTACAGCCTGGAACCGCGTGACCGCTACGGTTGCAGGTTCGAATCCTGCCTCGGGCATGGGTGTGTGTGATGTCCTTAGGCTAGTTAGGTTTAAGTAGTTCTAAGTTCTAGGGGACTTATGACCTCAGATGTTGAGTCCCATAGTGCTCAGAACCATTTGCACCTTTTTTTTTTTTTTTTTTTTTTTTTTTTGAACCGGATCACTGCTGCCGTGACCAGTAACAGCAGATACGCTTTCGCGTGTGTGGGCCGAGTTTGGCTACCGCGTCGATATTTGCCGTGCAGCCAACGGTGGCCTCATTGAACATTTATAACATTTCTAATTATTAAATAATTATTTAAAATTAATTAATTAGAAATTATTAAATTTGTTAAATCAACATCAAACATTATGAAAAAACTTTGAAAATTCCTTTTTCATTGGTATAAAGCTTGTTGATTTTGGATTTGTAATTGAATAAATACGAAGTTTTGAAAATGGATCCGTCACTTAGAATAACCCTATACTTGATCTACCACTTCGTATGTGAGAGGCTGGATGGAATTTTTAAAATTGATCCGATTCTCCTTCCGACCCAATTTGGTCGAATTAACCCTATTAATTGGGCTCTAAATTGCGTTCCACACATGTTGACATAGAGTGGTCCATTAAGAATCGACTCTGTTAAACTTACTGGAGCTCCGAGCACAGCTGACATGACAAACAGTGGTGTTATTTTTTCCATCTTAGCTTGTAAACGTGAATGTGTGTTTCAGTGGCTTACCGACGACGCTGAGGTGAACGAAGAGGCTGCGCACAGGCTGCGTGCTGAGCTGGCACTCGTAGATGCCGGCGTCGCGCCGCTGCGCCCAGCGTATGTGCAGCGACCACTCGCGCCGCGCCGCATCGTGGCTCGCCTCGAAGCGCTGATCGCTCGTGTACGTGTAGCCACCCACCGTCAGGATGTGGATGTCCCGATGTCGCACCCATGACACCTACACACCACGAAACGTGTCACCTCGCGTCTCTACAGCTGTGTATCAAAGCATGAATGTTTCACAGAATAATCTATTTCCTTGTCTGCGATGAAGGCGATGATGATGATGTTCAGATGAATAACAGAGAAGTTCTGACAATACACAGGAGAAGGAAAATGATGAGGAAGAACAAGGAAGAATGATTAAGGTTTAACATCCCGTTGACGACGAGATTAATAGAGAAAGAACACACGCACGAACTGGACAACAGCGCCAGAAAATATCAGCAGTGTTTGTTTCCAAGGAACCATTTGGAATTTTCCTTGCGAGGTTTTGTTCACCTCCGCAGCCGAGTGGTCAGTGTCGCTGACCTCCCTGTGTAGGACCTGGGTTCAGTTCTCAATACTGCCAGGACTCTTTTATCGGTGGGAAGACTCAAATGGGGCCCAATCAGCCATCTGATGCCAATTGAGGAGCTGCTTGGATGAAGACCAGCGGTTCCAAGGTCTGAAAAACCGACAAAGGCCAGGAGACTGGTATTCTGACCCAATGCTCCTCCATATTCCATCCAAATGACATTGGCTGAGGATGAGATGGTGGTCGGTCGATCGACCCTGGCTGGCCTGTGGCCAGAGTGGCGGAGCTTTGCGTCCAGGAGATTTGAGGAAACGAGGAGGAGGAGGAGGAGGAATAGAAGAAAGACAGTAAGATTTGCATTAACTTCCGACAACATTTAAGTTACTAGGCACAGAGTACGAGTACTATCTCAGTCGGAGAATGTAGGGAGAAATGGCCGTCCCAGCAGTCACCTACAGTGCTTTAGGGTAATCTACTAGTGGATGATGTGCAGCAGAATAAGCAGGAAGGCTATTCCAGGATCAGTATCCAAATATCGATAAAAACAGGAAAAGGAATACAAGGGCAGACATTTTCGTCGCCGTGGATGGCAGCTTCAACATTAAAATAATGAACACGAAAGTATCCAGTAGGTACTAATATGGTTTATGACTGAAACACACACATTACTGGTGTAATATTCTCTAATATATTGTAGAATATTACATCAATGTTGTATATGTTTCATTCATAACGCATGAAATATTTTACCAAGAACCAACGGAGCCGTTGATCAGTACTAATATAACCATCAGACAAAGCTGCATGTGAAAAGTGCGGTGGCAGGGTGAGGGGGAGAGAGTAAGTGGTAGATATTAGAGTTTCCAATTGGTCGGCGTGTACCGTTTGAAGAACAGTTTTACGAGAAGAAGTACAACCTTAAAACAGCTCATCTAGAATAATATTAAAACCAAGGAACTAAATATTTGAAATAAATTTCATTTGTGGAGTCAGAAAAATAGGCTCGTAACGAGATATTTTTCACAAATACAGGTTTAATAGATCTAAAGATGGCCAAACCAACAGTGACCGGTTTTCACTTTTTATATCTTCGTGAAGTTCTGACAGCAATAAATAACCAGTTACAATCAGAAATGACGCAATCTGAGTACGCAAGATGATGTATGGTTACTGACAACAATCTCGAAAGTCTCTAATTGCATGTATACGCTGCCTCCTCCATTTTGCAAACTCGAATAACCCGGGGGAGGAAGGAGGGGGAGGGAGGAGTTTCTGCGAGTAAATAATTCTATCCCATTTAAACACTAATTCGGAAGAGAATCTTTTATGCCTAATCTCCCCATTAACCTTCAAAATTCACAGACGACACGTAAATCGTAAATAAAGATGGCTGACGGTGGTTACACTATCCTCCGAAGCGAGTTCACTGTGTTAACCAATGTGTTCAGAATCGCAATAGGACAAATTTAGTTTGTAAACATAATATATGTTATACGTGTTTGTATACTTCACTTTTCAAATGTTCAAATGTATGTGAAATCTTATGGGACTTAACTGATAAGGTCATCAGTCCCTAAGCTTACACACTACTTAACCTAAATTATCCTAAGGACAAACACAAACACCAATGCCCGAGGGAGGACTCGAACCTCCGCCGAGACCAGCCGCACAGTCCATGACTGCAGCGCCCAAGACCGCGCTGCTAATCCCGCGCGACATTTCACCCTTCTTCGGATAAAAAGAATGAGATAGTATGATTCTGTTACAGTGAATACTGACAACTTTATTTGAGGGTAAAGGTACAAGCTTGTTTTGAATAACTCTACCAGGTAGGTGTTTTTCTTTTTTCCATTTGGGGTTAATATGTACAAACATAAATAACCTTAAGGCAGAAATATGTAAATGTCTCCTGTTCAGTTGTGTAAATTAGGTTTCCACACTTCTGCACGGAAAAGAACGAATCTATAATCGAATGGGGAACATATTTTAAGAATTTGACGAACAGTCCAGTAAGATACCTTTTGAAGATACTACTTTACTTGTATGATAATTGTTATGCATCTTTTCTATTGTGATCAATAACGCTGTTGCCAACTACCAAGCTAAAATCGTAAATACGCAATACAGAATCAGTAGTAACGCACTGTTCAAAATAAAATACCGCTTAAAGTCTCACACACTCACAGTTGATCCCTCAACGCCTGACGAATTCAAAAAAAAAAAAAAAAAAAAAAAAAAAAAAAAAAAAAAAAAAAAATCATACTAATTTTCTGAAAGTTATATTTTATAATTATACATAGTAAAACAAAGCCTGGAATCGCGATGTACGTTTTGTTGACCATTTACGAAAAATGTTAATAGCAGTCCACTAAGAAAATATTCTAAAATCACTTTTCAGTGTTGAGAGGTAACTTAAGTTACCGTAGTACCATCAAAATTTACAACACATTTCATCTCTTCACTTGCTAGAATAGTGCTTGGCTCAATAGCTACTGTGGCAGCTACTGCTACAACATAGAGAAAATTATTTCGTAATGGCATACTGTAAGTATACAGCTTTAGACACTTCGAATTGACTCAGCGACTCGCCGGAAGATTCAAAGCGCCACAGAACTGTTTCCTATCTGTAACCTGTTTAGAACGGCATAGACTTGTCACTGTGGCCGAAAGGAGGCACGTTTCCCTGCGCCGTAAGTTTTCACTTTATCGCCTCTCACTTTCCTCTAATCCTCCCGCCGAGGCGTGGTTCAGAGTGTCACGAAATGGTTAAAATGGCTCTAAACACTATGGTACTTAACATCTGAGGTCATCAGTGCCCTAGAACTTGGAGCTGCTGAAACCTAACTAACCTAAGGGCATCACACACATCTATGCCCGAGGCAGGATTCAAACCTGAGACTGTAGCAGGAGCGCGGTTCCTCACTGAAGCGCCTACAGCCGCTCGGTCACAGCAGCCGGAGAGAGTGTCACGAGGGAGATAACAGAATGAAAGTGCTAGTCCTCTGTGAAACGATCTATATCCTTCAGAACCTGCTAAACTTTTCTCTAATTCCCATAACCCCACATATTGTAAAAATGTATGTAGTATGTATGTATGTATGTTTGCTTGCTTGCTCCACATCTCTTCCTCTATTTGAACCAAATTTGTTACATGTATCACTCATTTTCTGGAAAGAAGTGCTGTGCCGGTAAGATCCACCTATTAAAGAGTTGGAGGTGAAACAGAAGTGTAGCCCACGACGTGCATATGCACAAACTTCATTCATCCAGTAGTTTAAATGGGAGCACTAAGTCAGCTGCAACAAGCTTCACATATAAACCTTAACAAAGCATTTTCTCGCGACACTCCCCACGAAATCATGAAAGGAAAAAAGTTTATCGCTAACGTTTTAATTTATTACTTCTTTAGTACTAACACGTTTCGCGATGTACTCTGCAGACAATATTCATGTACGCAACTGAATGTATCTGGAAAATTATAGCTGGTGGCCGAGCGGTAGGCGCTTCAGTCTGGAACTGCTCGACCGCTACGGTCGCAGGTTCGAATCCTGTCTCGGTCATGGATGTGTGTGATGTCCTTAGGTTAGTTAGGTTTAAGTAGTTGTAAGTTCTAGGGACTGATGACCTGAGATGTTAAGTCCCATAGTGCTCAGAGCTATTTGAACCATTTTTTTAATTATATCAATTTACGACACATAGTTCAGGGATAAGATGTCATAAACACTGAGCTGCGTGAAAACGAAACTGATCGGCGAAATTCGCTAGAGAAGAAGGTGAATTGTGAGTACAGATTAGTGTGAGACATGTTGAATATAAATAAAATATATGTGACATTCGTACACGAGTAAAGCCGCGGATAAAAATCTCTTCCTAAATCCCTGGATAGATTTCAACCAAAATTGGTACAGATGTTACTGTCTGTAAAGAAATAATGTGGGAGTAAGAACCACCAACCTGTTATTGGGGTTGGGGTGACAGACAGAGGAGGTTTATTTATATAAATGATATGCCCTCTAGTATTACGGGTAACTCTAAAATATTTATGTTTGCTGATGACACTAGCTTAGTAGTAAAGGATGTTGTGTGCAACATTGGCTCGGTTTCTAATAGTGCAGTTCATGACCCAAGTTCATGGTTTATAGAAAATAAACTAATTCTAAATCACAGTAAGACTCAGTTTTTACAGTTTCTACCACACAGTTCAACAAAACCTGACGTTTTAATTTCACAAATGGGGATATGATTACTGAAACTGAACAGTTAAATGACTAGGTGTTCAGATAGATGGTAAACTGTAGTGGAAAGCCCATGTCGAGGATCTTGTTCAAAGACTTAATGCTGCCATTTTTACTATTCGAACGGTATCTGAAGTGAGTAATCGTCCGGCATGAAAATTAGTCTACTTTGCTTATTTTCATTCGCTTATATCGTATGGTATTATATTATGGATTAACTCCTCCCATTATAAAAGGATATTTTTGGCTCAGAAACGGGCAGTTCGGGCAATAAGTAGTGTATGTTCACGAACCACTTGTCGACCATTGTTCACGAGTCTAGGTATTTTGACATTGGCCTCTTCCTTACTGTCATTTCTTGTCAACAATATTAGCTTGTTCCCAAGAATAAACAGCTCTCACCCAGTTAATACTCGGCAGAAATCAAACCTGAACTTGGATCGGACTTCCTTAACTCTTGCGCAGAAAGGTGTGCAGTATAATGCTGCATCCATTTTCAATAAGCTACTACTACAATTCAAAAGTCTTAGCAGTAATCCACGCGCTTTCAAATCGAAACTGAAGAGTTTCCTCATGGGCCACTCCTATTTTGTCGAAGAGTTCCTTGTAAAATTAAGCTGAATCTTCTTGTATTGTTGACTGCGTTTACTAAAACTTATGGCTTGACTTTTTTCTGTTTCATAAAACTTTTATTTTTATCTGTTATTACTTTTATGTAGTAATGTAGTGTACTGACGCGTTCCATGACCTTGGAGATTTGCTCCTCAATTTGGTCCTACGGAACTTGATGTGTAAATAAATAAATAAAAAGGAGGAGAGGGAAAGACAGAGAGAATACATAGAGATGGACAGAGAGACCGGGGGGGGTGGGGTGGAGATGGACAGAAACAGGGTGGAAAAGATGGGCAGAGAGAGAACGACTGGGAAAATGAGATGGAGAGACAGAGAGAGGAGGGATGGACCGAGATGGGGGTTGAGGAGATGGTCAGTGAGAGGGCGAGTATAGGATGGACAGAGAGAAGGGACGGAGGAAATGGACAGAGGAGGCGAAGAGGACATGGACAGAGATAGAGGGGAGGACGACGACGACCGTCCATTGGTGCGTTGGTTGCCACACACTTCGCAGTCGAAAACGTCAGTCGACCGTGTGATGAGGAACAGGATGACGTTCTTGGCAAACTTTGGCACTGCTGATATCGCCTGGGCGATTCAGATTCGGCCCTTCTGTAAGGATAACTTATCACTGCAACTCTATTCAAGTAATCGTCGCACCTTGGCGTGAAGTGGAGCACAATTTTTGCTCTGGTGTACAGGGTGAAACCACTAGGGGGAGATGGCCTATTAGAAGATTGAAATAAATACCCGTGTATACCTGGGCAACGTTGGGTACTCAGCTACTATCATAGTATAAAGCTAAATAGCACATCATTCTCGTACCTCTGTAGGTGGAGAATGGAGTCCTGGATGTTGTTGACTTCTTTCTGCACTGGATACATATTCTGGATAGTCTTAATGCCTACTGAAAGAGTCATAGTTGATGAGCAACATCAATTCACGATCGTAGCTCAAATGCATGAATACCCTTTAGATGGCGTGAAATCAGAGTACCCAATGTAGCTTTTTTTTAAGATAATGCACAAGATATAAATCGTGTGATTTTATTACAATAGGCCGAGGAAGACGTTTCAGACACACCACCGCTCAGAATCGACACAAAAAGCCCTCAGGGAGTGGCATAAAGGGGGACAAAGGAAACACATCGTCTATTGGTGCGTTGGTTGCCACACACTTCGCAGTCGAAAACGTCAGTCGACCGTGTGATGAGGAACAGGATGACGTTCTTGGCAAACTTTGGCACTGCTGATATCGCCTGGGCGATTCAGATTCGGCCCTTCTGTAAGGATAACCTATCACTGCAACTCTATTCAAGTAATAGTCGCACCTTGGCGTGAAGTGCAGCACAATTTTTGCTCTGGTGTACAGGGTGAAACCACTAGGGATTGCTCAAACCATTCGAAGAAACGCGATCCGAAGCAGCAAAGAGGATTTATTCTTTTTCTTAGCACTCCTGTTTCACACCCTTGTGTTGCGAGTTCATCAGGGGGGTGGGTGACGGGAGGAGGAGGGAGAGAGGTGTTGAGACATTGACACCTGTGAATAAAATTCTAAAGCGTCCCTCTTTGACTCCCCAATTTGGCATCTCCTTCGGTGCCACCCGTGCACCTTTGCCGAGAGCCTTAAAGATATATACCTGTACATAGACAACCAGTGACAGATTCCTACACGCCAAAGGGCAGGCAACCGCTTGACACACGTAAGATTCCGTATGCCTGCAAGCAGGCTCTAGAGTAGCAGTGTAGTGCTACTCAGCTGAATGGCATCAAGGGGATGCCTACCTGCAGGTGCATAGGAATCCATCACGGTTTTTCTCTGTACAGGTACACTTTTAACATGCTCAAAAAAGGTTGTGCAGGTAACTCCCCCCGCCCCCTCTTGCCCCTCTCCCCCTTCCACTGCAATCACCCGACAGGCGGGTGCTGAACAGGAGGGCTGAAAAACCAGAAACATCCTTTGCTGCTTCGAATCATGTTCAAATTTCGTCGAATGGTTTTGAATGGTTCATTGTGGTCCCACCCTGTACATCAAAACAAAACTTGTGATCGCGCTACACTCCAAAGAGGTGCGAGTACGTTCAGTGGGGTTGCAGGCCAGTTGTGTCCTTAGCTGAATTGTCCGAGGGACTGCCAGCAATGTTAAAGTTTGTCAAGAACGTCGTCCTGTTACTCATGGCACTGTGAAATGCCCTTTTAAACACCGAGATGTTTGGAAATCAACGCCCCTAGTAAAGAGGTAGTTTCATTTACGCCCTTTACGCCACTTCCTGATGCCTTTCCGTGTCTACTATATCTGTGTATCTGAAACATTTTTCTCGGCCGTCCATAACAAAACCTCATGATTTCGACACTAGCGTCGTGGTTCTGACCTACATCGCAGTGGCGTCAAAAGAAGTGGTGAAACGTGGGTAATACGGGAGGTGAAGGCTTTCCTATCGTGTGATACGTCCACGGTGGCGTTGGGTAGAATTTTGGTGAAATTTGGTGTCATTGTGACATCATTAACTCACTTTCCACCTCACATGAAATTTCTGACGTCTCACTTTTTTTGCGCGTTTATCGACACCTTGTTGTTTGAAGCGTCACCGAGCCCGAGAGTGGTGTCGCAGAGCACCATGCTTTTGCATCATTACAGGCACCTTTGAACCAAATTTAAAACTCGTGTGTAGTGAGGGGAGATAATTACGAGGCTTAAGAAAGTGAACTTTAGTTGGTTCCACAGTCTACCTGATATTCTTAACGAGCCACAATGTGAGAAAATCATCAGATATGATCGCGGAATGAATATTCATTCTGTAGCGGAATGGGTGCTGATATTAGTGCTCCTGTCAGATTATAACTGTGAGCCGGATAGTAACTCGAACTGGGTACCTTAGGAGACGAGGTGCAGGAGGAAGTAAAGCTGCTGGAACTGGTCTCGAGTAGTGCTTGAATAGCTCACTCGGTAGGGTACTTGCCTCCGAAAGGCAAAGGTCCCAGTTTTGTGTTCCTGCCTGGCACACCAATTCAATCAGACAGCAAGTTTTAAACAAAGTTAGATGTTCCCAGCCTCATCGAAGATTTTGAACTTAGACATTTGCGCGCCATACGCAGCTCAACAGAATTGAAAGCATGAAAGCAGTAATAAAAATTAACACATGTACTCTTCTTGGTTAATTAACGGAATACGGAACATTAAATAACGCCCATTAATGCATCCTATTGGATGATGTGCTACTAACGATTGTGACAAAGTTGCATTTATTACCGAAAACCATTCTGCTGCCCATAACAGCTAGAGCGATCGTGGGAAGGGGTGAGAGGAATAAGACTGACAAGGGGAGGCCACGACGTTTGGAACGCGGATTTACTATAAACTTCGTACACTCGTAGTATTCCATTAGGACAACAGAATGTGTAAGCAAAAGCGTGTACTTCTCAAGCATTATTAAGAAAATCGCCAGATAATTTCGGTCGTCAAATATACAGGGTGTTACAAAAAGGTACGGTCAAACTTTCAGGAAACATTCCTCACACACAAAGAAAGAAAATATGTTATGTGGACATGTGTCCGGAAACGCTTACTTTCCATGTTAGAGCTCATTTTATTACTTCTCTTCAAATCACATTAATCATGGAATGGAAACACACAGCAACAGAACGTACCAGCGTGACTTCAAACACTTTGTTACAGGAAAAGTTCAAAATGTCCTCCGTTAGCAGAGGATACATGCATCCTCCCTCCGTCGCACGGAATCCCTGATGCGCTGACGCAGCCCTGGAGAATGGCGTATTGTATCACAGCCGTCCACAATACGAGCACGAAGAGTCTCTACATTTGGTACCAGGGTTGCGTAGAAAAGAGCTTTCAAATGCCCGCATAAATGAAAGTCAAGAGGGTTGAGGTCAGGAGAGCGTGGAGGCCATGCAATTGGTCCGCCTCTACCAATCCATCGGTCACCGAATCTGTTGTCGAGAAGCGTACGAATACTTGGACTGAAATGAGCAGGAGCTTCATCGTGCATGAACCACATGTTGTGTCGTACTTGTAAAGGCACATGTTCTAGCAGCACAGGTAGAGGTGTTGTTGTGGTCTTCAGTCCCGAGACTGGTTTGATGCAGCCCTCCATGCTACTCCATCTTGTGCAAGCTTCTTCATCTCCCAGTACCTACTGCAACCTACATCCTTCTGAATCTGTCTAGTGTAGTCATCTCTTGGTCTCCCTCTACGATTTTTACCCTCCACGCTGCCCTCCAATACTAAATTGGTTATCCCTTGATGCCTCAGAACATGTCCTACCAACCGATCAGTTCTTCTGGTCAAGTTGTGCCACAAACGTCTTTTCTCCCCAATCCTGTTCAATACTTCCTCGTTAGTTATGTGATCTACCCATCTAATCTTCAGCATTCTTCTGTAGCACCACATTTCGAAAGCTTCTATTCTCTTCTTGTCCAAACTATTTATCGTTCATGTTTCACTTCCATACATGGCTACACTCCATACAAATACTTTCAGAAATGACTTCCTGACACTTATATCTATACTTGATGTTAACAAATTTCTCTTCTTCAGAAACGCTTTCCTTGCCATTGCCAGTCTACATTTTATATCCTCTCTACTTGGACCATCATCAGTTATTTTCTCCCCAAATAGCAAAATTCCTTTACTACTTTAAGTGTCTCATTTCCTAATCTAATTCCCTCAGCATCACCCTACTTAATTCGACTACATTCCATTATCCTCGTTTTGCTTTTGTTGATGTTCATCTTATATCCTCCTTTCAAGACACTATCCATTCCGTTCAACTGTTCTTCCATGTCCTTTGCTGTCTCTGACGGAATTACAATGTCATCGGCGATCCTCAACATTTTTATTTCTTCTCCATGGATTTTAATACCTACTCTGAATTTTTCTTTTGTTTCCTTCACTGCTTGCTCAATATACAGATTGAATAACATCGGGGAGAGACAACAACCCTGTCTCAGTCCCTTCCCAACCACTGCTCCCCTTTCATGCCCATCGACTCTTATAACTGCCATGTGGTTTTTGTACAAATTGTAAATAGCCTTTTGCTCCCTGTATTTTACCCCTGCTACCTTCAGAATTTGAAAGAGAGTATTCCAATCAATATTGTCAAAAGCTTTCTCTAAGTCTACAAATGCTAGAAACGTAGGTTTGCCCTTCCTTAATCTAGATTCTAAGGTAAGTCGTAGGGACAGTATTGCCTCACGAGTTCCAACATTTCTACGGAATCCAAACTGATCTTCCCCGAGGTCGGCTTCTACTAGTTTTTCCATTCGTCTGTAAATAATTCGCGTTAGTATTGTGCAGCAGTGACTTATTAAACTGATAGTTCGGTAATTTTCACATCTGTCAACACCTGCTTTCTTTGGGATTGGAATTATTATATTCTTCTTGAAGTCTGAGGGTATTTCGCCTGTATCATACATCTTTCTTACCAGATGGTAGAGTTTTGTCAGGACTGGCTCTCCCAAGGCCGTTAGTAGTTCCAATGGAATGTTGTCTGCTCCAGGGCCCTTGCTTCGACTCAGGTCTTTCAGTGCTCTGTCAAACTCTTCACGCAGTATCGTATCTCTCATTTCATCTTCATCTACATCCTCTTCCCTTTCCATAATATTGTCCTCAAGTACATCGCCCTTGTATAGATCCTCTATATACTCCTTCCACCTTTCTGCTTTCCCTTCTTTGCTTAGAACTGGGTTTCCATCTGAGCCCTTGATGTTCATACAAGTGGTTCTCAGATCTCCAAAGGTCTCTTTAATTTTTCTGTAGGCAGTATCTACCTTACCCCTAGTGAGATAAGCCTCTACATCCTTACATTTGTCCTCTAGTCATCCCTGCTTAGCCATTTTGCACTACCTGTCGATCTCATTTTTGAGACGTCTGTATTTCTTTTTGCCTGCTTCATTTACTGAATTTTTTTATTTTCTCCTTTCATGAATTAAATTCAATATTTCTTCTGTTACCCAAGGATTTCTACTAGCCCTCGTCTTTTTACCTACTTGATCCTCTGCTGCCTTCACTACTTCATCCCTCAAAGCTACCCATTCTTCTTCCACCGTATTTCTTTCCCCCATTCCTGCCAATTGCTCCCTTATGCTCTCCTTGAAACTCTGTACAACCTCTGGTTCTTTTAGTTTATCCAGGTCCCTTCTCCTTAAATTCCCACCTTTTTGCAGTTTCTTCAGTTTTAATCTACAGGTCATAACCAATAGATTGTGGTCAGAGTCCACATTTGCCCCTGGAAATGTCTTACAATTTAAAACCTGGTTCCTAAATCTCTGTCTTACCATTATATAATCTATCTGAAACCTGTCAGTATCTCCAGGCTTCTTGTATGTATATAGACTTCTTTTATGATTCTTGAACCAAGTGTTACCTATGATTCAGTTGTGTCCTGTGCAAAATTCTACCAGGCGGCTTCCTCTTTCGTTTCTTTGCCCCAGTCCATATCCACCTACTACGTTTCCTTCTCTCCCTTTCCCTACTACCGAATTCCAGTCACCCATGACTATTAATCACGATCTGAATAATTTCTTTTATTTGATCATACATTTCTTCAATTTCTTCGTCATCTGCAGAGCTAGTTGGCATATAAACTTGTACTACTGTAGTAGGTGTGGGCTTCGTATCTATCTTGGCCACAATAATGCGTTCACTATGCTGTTTGTAGTAGCTTACCCGCATTCCTATTTTCCTATTCATTATTAAACCTACTCCTGCATTACCCCTATTTGATTTTGTATTTATAACCCAGTATTCTTCTGACCAGAAGTCCTTTTCCTCCTGTCACCAAACGTCACTAATTCCCACTATATCTAACTTTAACCTATCCATTTCCCTTTTTAAATTTTGTAACCTACCTGCCCTATTAAGGGATCTGACATTCCACGCTCCGATCCGTAGAATGCCAATTTTCTTTCTCCTGATAATGACGTCCTCTTGAGTAGTCCCCGCCCGGAGATCCGAATGGGGGACTGTTTTACCTCCGGAATATTTTACCTAAGAGGACGCCATCATCATTTAATCATACAGTAAAGCTGCATGCACTCGGGAAAAATTACGGCCGTAGTTTCCCCTTGCTTTCAGCCGTTCGCAGTACCAGCACAACAAGGCCGTTTTGGTTATTGTTACAAAGCCAGATCAGTCAATCATCCAGACTGTTGCCCCTGCAACTACTGAAAAGGCTGCTGCCCCTCTTCAGGAACCACACGTTTGTCTGGCCTCTCAACAGATACCCCTCCGTTGTGGTTGCACCTACGGTATGGCTATCTGTATCGCTGAGGCACGCAAGCCTACCCACCAACGGCAAGGTCCATGGTTCATGGGGGGAGGAAAAATGAATTGTGTGAATCCCTAAGGAACCATACTGCTGACGTCATCGTTCCCTAGACTTAGACACTACTTACACTATCTTAAACTAACTTATGCTAAGGACACCATACGCATCCATGCCCGATGGAGGATTCGAACCTCCGACGGTAGGGGTCGCTCAATCTCTGCAAGGTGTCTCTAACTGCGCGGCCACTCCGTGCGGTACAGGTAGAGTATCCCGTCTGAAATCATGATAACGTGCTCCATTTAGCGTAGGTGGAAGAACATGGGGCCCAATCACGACATCACCAACAATGCCTGCCCAAACGTTCACAGAAAATCTGTGTTGATGACGTGATTGCACAATTGCGTGCGGATTCTCGTCAGCCCACACATGTTGATTGTGAAAATTTACAATTTGATCACGTTGGAATGAAGCCTCATCCGTAAAGAGAACATTTACACTGAAATGAGGATTGACACATTGTTGGATGAATCATTCGCAGAAGTGTACCCGTGGAGGCCAATCAGCTGCTGATAGTGCCTGCACACGCTGTACATGGTACAGAAACAACTGGTTCTCCCGTAGCACTCTCCATAGAGTGACGTGGTGAACGTTACCTTGTACAGCAGCAACTTCTCTGACGCTGACATTAGGGTTATCGTCAACTGCACGAAGAATTGCCTCGTCTATTGCAGGTGTCCTCGTCGTTCTACTGTAGGTCTTCCCCAGTCGCGAGTATTAGGCTGGAATGTTCCGTGCTCCCTAAGACGCCGATCAATTGCGTCGAACGTCTTCCTGTCGGCACACCTTCGTTCTGGAAATCTGTCTCGATACAAACGTATCGCGCCGCAGCTATTGTCCCGTGCTAATCCATACATCAAATGGGCATCTACCAACTCCGCATTTGTAAACATTGCACTGACTGCGAAACCACGTTCGTGATGAACACTAACCTGTTGATGGTACGTACTGATGTGCTTGATGCTAGTACTGTGGAGCAATGAGTCGCATGTCAACACAAGCACCGAAGTCAACATTAGCTTCCTTCAATTGGGCCCTACTGGCGGTGAATCGAGGAAGTACAGTACATACTGACGAAACTAAAATGAGCTCTAACATGGAAATTAAGCGTTTCCGGACACATGTCCACATAACATCTTTTATTTATTTGTGTGTGAGGAATATTTCCTGAAAGTTTGGCTTATATTTATTTGTGTGTGAGGAATATTTCCTGAAAGTTTGGCTGTACCTTTTTGTAACACCCTGTATACCTGTGTGTGGCCATTTTTAGCATGAAGCGGCGGCAGCGGAGTGGGGCCGGCGCGGTAGCTCAACGTGTTCGGTCAGAGAGCCGGTTGGCCTCTGTAATAACAATAATAATAATAATAAACTGAGTGGAAGGCTCAACCACCGAACTTGAACAGGATGTCTTGCGACGTCCGCAACGACCAAACACAACGGTCACTAACGAAAAAAAGAAAAAAAAGTGGCTAGCGTTCAAGCCCCGTAGCCGTTGGATCGCTGGATCGAGTCCCGTTTGCCAGGTTTTTTTTATTTTCAACACATTCATTTTCTTTACTATTTATATTACAATTGGTATAATGGGAAAAATACATGTAATCGGATGAACTTTTATTAAATTTACAATGTTATTTGGCAGTCTACAAATTTTTATTACCACAAATAATATAATATTCACAACTATCAACTACTAAACGACCAAATGCATAAAGTGATACTGAAAATGTACGCTTGTCCGTGTTGTCCGTATTTAATTGAAGGAGAATGAGAAGGAAATGCTGCGTTATGCATGTTTTACATCCACATTATCGTCTAAAAGAGAGGTTTCTGAAAATGTTAACGACGTTTGTTTTTCCTCAGAAAACCTCAAAGGATCTTGCGTATGCGGAAACATAGCATTTATTCTATGCAGCTGGTGCCATTTAACTTTATGTTTTCCATGTTTTTTACGAAAAATACCATCCTGCAACTTGTACTCGTAATGTTGAAAGCGACGATTAATTGTACATCTTTCGAAAGCCGTCTGAGCCAGTCAACACTTGGAGGTAACAAGTCGTTTTGGGCTCCTTCTAGGTGTAAGGGATTTCTCAGATCACGGACAAGCATACATTTTCAGTATCACTTTATGCGTTTGGTCATTTACTAGTCGATAGTTATGAATACTATATTGCTTGTGACGATAAAAATTTGTAGATTGTCAAATAACATTGTAAATTTAATAAAAGTTCATCCGATTACACGCATTTTTCCCATTATATCAATTGTAATATAAATAGTAAAGAAAATGACTGTTTTAGAGATAAAAAAACGACGAACGGGACTCTATCCACGGAACGAGAGATTACGGAGCTTGAACGCTAACCACTTTTTTTAAATCTCATTTTGTTCGCTTTTGTTCGTTGCATCTGCTCGGGGCGGACGTCGTAAGACAACCGTTTTAAGTTCGCTATTGATCGATTAACTCAGTTTTTTTATTACAGAGGGCACGTAACCCTCTGACTGAACACGCTGAGCTGCCGTGCCGGCTACCACTCGGCTCCAGGCGCTTCATGGTAAAAATGGCCACGCACAAGTATCTATTTCACGACCGAAATTATCTTGCGATTTTCTCAGTAACGCTTGAGAAGTATGCGCTACTGCTTACACATTTTATTGTCCTCATGGAGTACTACGAGTGTACGAATTTTGCAGTAAATCCGTGATCCAAACGTCGTGGCCCTACGAAATCCTCATTCCTCCTCATACCTAGTGTCGTTTCAATTAGGGTGGTAGTCTTTCTAAATGTTTTACCACTAGAAGTACCACGCTATGGAGTGCTGAATATCTTCTGAAGCCACACTGACCCTGATTAAGAAGTTTCTTTTCTAATCGAGCACTTCAGCTGAGAGTTTACTATGCCTCATATATCCTCCCACACAGTTAATACTACTGAGTATGTAGGGCTGCCGCCTACATATTCCGGTCACCACATTGACGTGTACGTTTTGCAAGCCAAATATGGCCCCCGCCTCATCTAGGAGGTTGTTTGTAAACAGAAGAGGAAAGGTACTGCGTGCAGTCAAGCCGCCAGCAGTCACGACAGCATCCTGGGGCGCCGGTCTCGCCACGACGTAGCGTCGTTTGTGTGTGTGTGTGTGTGTGTGTGTGTGTGTATGCATAAATTCAGTGATCTGGATGAGCTGAAGATCTGCAGACAACGTTGCCTGTAAACCAGCTGTTGTGGACGTGTGATGTTATGTTGTTACAATTGAGCTGTGAGGCTGTTACGGAGAATTCGTTACTGCACTTTGCCCATAGTAGGCAATAAGCTTATCGTGTGACCGTTGTCTGGTTGGGAATGATTTTTCTCAGGCTTCGGAATTGGTATAACGTGAGCTATCTTTCTTGTGTCCGGGAAGTACACCAATATAAGAAAGCTGTTAATATGAAACTTCCTGGCAGATTAAAACTGTGTGCCCGACCGAGACTCGAACTCGGGACCTTTGCCTTTCGCGGGCAAGTGCTCTACCAACTGAGCCACCGAAGCACGACTCACGTCCGGTACTCACAGCTTTACTTCTGCTGTTAATAATCCTAGTAAGCAGTACCAGAGTAATTCGTGGGAGATGTTTGAATTCAGCATCGCCGCTATAGTCCTGGCCAGGAGAACTGTTCTTAATTTTGTGGACAACTTTCTCGACCTGCCGTGGCGTCGTCAGGAGAGGGCGACCCTGCGTCGGTCGCCGTCGGAAGTCAGTGACTAGTGGCAGCAGTCTGTTTTCCTCTTGCCGAAGCTGTTGGACAAGCCTTGCTGGTGGCTGTGGAGTCGGCATCAGCCGATCATAGACAGGCGAATAAAGCTCAGCCTTCGCTAGTGGATCATACACAAAGACACCAGAACCTTGAATAGCACGTTTGGCAGGCATGGATTGTCGGAGTCGTCGAAGGAGTTGCCATCCTTCCTTGGTGTTGAGGAGAAATCGCGCCTTTTTGTCCTCCCAACTGCTTTGTCTCCTTTCTAACGCTCGTCGGCAGGGCTCTCGTGAAAGGCGGACCATATCGTGTCTCTCGGCCGGATTTAGACATCGCTTCCTGCACCGCCTGCTCCTGTCCCCATGGATCTTTGGTTCTTTCAACAGTGGCGGAGACGGTTCGACGTTCGGTTCCGGAACGACTACCACTGTGGACGCCCGTTTACTAGCCGTCCGAATTTTATTGGTTAACATCTGAATAGTTCCGTCAAGCGTTTCTTACTGTCCAAAGTCACGGACGGCCGGACGTTACTGTTGAGGTAAGAACTGAAATGGTCCCACTCGACTGTTCTCCTTATGCGAGGTCGTGAACGAAGTCCACGTTCAGTGACGCCTACAAACGGCAGATGGGCTGAGGAAAGATCATTTATAGTGACCAGCCGTAGGTTTGGATGAAGATTCGTAACTATAGTGATTTCTAGTACATCGACCTTGTGGCACTGAGAAGAGGGTATCCTGGTCGGCTGTGGTGGACCATAGAAAGCTGCATCCAACTCTAGTTCTATATTATACAGGATGCGAACCTGGGGGTTGGTGGTCAACGAATGCCAGGTCGTATTTTTAGCATCCAGATCGACGTCGTGCAGTACCTCGTCGTAAGTATGGAATATTTGGCGGGGGTCATCCGGAATAAGATCCTTGTATGGAGGGAGATACTCCGCGACAAGAGTCACTTTCCCAACCGCTGTGTTGACTGACAGCTGTCTCTTCCAAAGACATATTTGGCGGTACGACTTCAACAGAGTGAGTAGAGGTGTTTTGACAAAGACTACAGTGCTCCTTCCCCAGCGGCCCACTCTGTCTGCCCGATAGCCTTCCACGTTACGAAATTTGAACCACGTCGTTGCTGTTAAAAGCCTGTCTGAGATATGAACGACGTCTAACCGGTGAGTGGTGCCTAAATATTCAAGTCCCATTTTACGGTCTTCAAGCCAGTAGTGTTCCAAATACTAAAACGGAGGTGAGCGTTATGTTGCCTGTGGGCCATTTTAAGGCGAGACGAACTCTTTAACAAGATCCTTCACTAGGGACAATATACTCTAAGTTTTTGTTGCAGCGCTGTCAACAACTTCCCAATATCTGTGATGGCTCGCATTATAGGTCCCTGAAGGAGGTAAGCTCGTCGTGCGGTTGTTGCTGGTGATGTTCAGGGCTGGCAGCTTGTGCGTAAGTCTGTCGTCTAGTCTGAGAAGTAATTCGTGGCAGATGTCGATGTCGCTGAGGTGGTGGTTGTTGTTGTTGAGGCCTGTGCAGCGTATAAAGTGGCTGTGTTCGATCAACAGATAAGGCGTACACGTCCTGGTATGTCGGCCTGCTGACTGTTGTGCGCCCAGGAGGCTGTGCTCGGGCAGCAGCTCGTCGTTGGTAGGCTTGGAGCAATTTTTGATACTTCGCGCAGTTCCTGTATAGGTGACAGGGTGCTGTTGTTCACAGTTCAGGCACTTGCTAGTGTGCATTCCTGACAGTGATGGTAGCCTGTACATCTCACGTAGCTCGGTGGGAGGCGGCGGTAATTCTCTGTGTGCTCAAAGAGCTGGCATCACTTACACTGAGGTAGTCCCTCTTGGTTTAATAAGCTTCGACCCAAACCCTGGTGTCACAGACACAGTGAAGATTGTAGATAGAGTCGCTGTCCTTGTCTTTCGGTAGAATGGTGACGTAAATGAGAAGAACCCGCAAGTGCTTGAGCAGGTTCTCTCGTTTTCTATACTGAGAGAGTGGCTGCAGGAAAACCTTTCCCACGGAGTTCCTTAGGCAATTCGTCTACAAGGACTTACACTGAAGAACTTTCAAAACGATTTTGAACCGTTCGTCTTCAGGTAGTTTATGTGTGAAAAAGTCAGTCTGAAGTTTTGGTAGAAAGCGATGGCTTTCTGTTGATCAGAGTAACTTTCAAAGTGGTATTTGGACACGTTCACTTGGCATACAACCTTAAGTGTACCCTCTATTTGTGTTTTTAGCACCGAATCCAATTCAGGGTGCTTTTCCGTGTAATACATTGTAACAGGTGATTTTCTTCAATGGTCTTGGGGCACCGGCCGCCGCGGGCTCCCGTTACGATGGTCGAGTGTCCTGTTGATCTTCTTGTATGGAGTCATCTTAGGCGCTAGGTGGCATGAGGGGCTGGAAGTGATTGGATGTTTCTGGTGTCTCCACTAGCCGCTTACTAAAGTTTAAATCCTATGGCACCAAGCCAGATGTATGTTGGCCCTTATATTGCACCATAATGAAACCTCCTTCGTGGGCGGTTTTCTGCGCCGGCACGTCACTCCTGAAGTCAGCGTCTTCATGTTCCACATTTTCAGGCAGCCCACGTTCATAGTCGTCGTTGGGATGGCATCGCCATCGAAGGGGCGTCCCTCTTCCTGGTGATGATCTGTTTCACGATGTGTCGTATGCTGAGTGATTGGTAGTTGCTGGATAACGGTTTTGGTGAGTTGCTCCGTTGCAGCAGCTCGAAAGTAGTGAGCCGAATGGCTGTCAATAGCGTCTCGATCATGTTCTTGTGGGTTGACCTGTGCTGCAGATTGCGAAGCAATGACTAGTAATTCTTAAACGGTGAGTAGTGTGCAACCTTAAGGGGAGATTTACTATCTTTGGCCCGAAAAAAACATGATCTTTGAGAATTTTTTACTCAGGCTGTGTTACAGATATTAATGTCAAATTTGGTCAAAATGCTTATTGATATTTCCTCTACAAACATGAATTTGACAGGAAATGTCGAAGAGCAAAGTCGGAAGTGCTGTCGGAACGAAACAAAATTTTGGTGTAGACCTCCACGGGCGGTATTGCACAGGTCAGCCAACTCCTCTGAAATCAAAATTGAGTTGACGCTAGCGAAGTATATAAGATTCGTTAGGAGTTGTACCTCACTTAAATTATTTGGACTGTAGGAAACAAAATGGCGGCCATCTGAAAAAAATAGGGTTTTTTCATCGATTATCGACTTCGTCGGCCAAGTAAAAATATTTATAGTTGATGGATCGGAATAAAAGTGGTACAGCTCCAATACAATTTACTTAGTTTCGTCGGAAACAAAGAATCATGCCAATCGGTTCAGTAGATTTGAAGTTACCATACCACGCGATAAAAAAACGTCATTTCGAGAAAAACGCGTTTGAAGCTTTAACTACATATAAATACAATATTATGCAACGTACATTCAATCTGGTATCCCGGGTCCACAAACTAGTCCTTCCTCTTCCTCATAGAGGGCGTTCTGCTCGGTCTGCGTCATCCTGCGCTGCTGCAGAGGCGCTCGTGCGGCCGGTGACAAGCGGTTTTCGGCCGCTTGAATCCAGTGGTCATCCGAATGCTTGGCGAACTGCGTCGAATAGAGTCCCAGGGTGACGTCCATCGTTGTCATGGTATTCATAATTGCTGAATACCCTTCGTTGAAGGTGCTCACTGCCAGGAAAGTCATCTCCATAGTATTCGCAGCAGAATGCAAATGCTTGAGGGCTAACTTCCAAACACACGCGTTCAAACTTTCGTTTGAATTTTGTGTGTTTCCTTCCAAGCACCGGTACAATAACTCGTCATCCGAAAGAAAAAAAAAACTGGTGAGTGAAAAAGGCCGATTTCAGGCATGTGCATTTTTTTGTTCCATCTCGAATAACAAACATTTCCGTTCCGTTTCGGAAAAACCGTTTCAGGGATGGATTCAAGCACTTTTATGGATCCAAAAATGCAATTTAAAAAATATCGATTTTTGGAACCAAAAGATAGTAAACCTCCCCTTAATCGGTTTAAAAGCTCTCGCTTTGAATGCACTGCCTGGCTTTGCTTTAGTAGTCCTGGCCTGCACTGGGAGACGTGAGCTTACTGCCTTCGTTAGGATGGAGTCCTGGCTCCCCCTCATACCATAAGTTAGCCATTCCGTAACAGTGGCGAGCCCAGACTATCTCGCTTACACCTACGGCGGTGCTGAGGCGGAAGTAAGTTCGTAAATGATGGATAAGTTGCGCAAAGACAGAAATACTGGATGAGGAAATACGCTCATAGCGAAGAGCAAGTTCAAAGTAAACACGCTCGCGCTACTTGCTCGTACATCGCCGGAGCCAACAAGAACGTGGTGCGTGGTGTGCAAGCTGCAGCACACACCGCTGCGGTCGCGGGTACTAATTGACGTCCGCACGGTAACGTGCTCACGTGATACCACGCAAGCATCCTCCGCCCACGGAGAGACAGTCGAGAGCGCGATGTTAACGCCAGCAAACCGTGCAGGGCGCGCGCAGGAAGGGGGTCGATAGCCGGCCGGGGGAATTTGCCCCGCTGCTGGCCCCATCGGTCACTCCTTATGACGACTTCGGGCACCGGCAGATGGGGATTGGAGACAGACGACACAGACTATGGAAATGGTTTATGAGAGTTCAACGTTTCGCTCGGGCGGAGCTGTGCAACCGCCTGGCGCCGCGTCGACGAGAGAGCAACGCACAGAACTGACACCAGCCCCCGCTTCTGCCGGTAAACAAGAGTGCTCGCTACGCCGTCCTCGCTGCGCAAAATTGAAACCTTCACGGATGAAGGCGGCCGCTGTAGCCGAGCGGTTCTAGGCGCTTCAGTCTGGAACTGGTCGCAGGTTCGAATCCTGCCTCGGGCATTGATGTGTGTGATGTCTCTAGGTTAGGTAGATTTAAGTAGTTCCAAGTTCTAGGGGACTGATGACCTCAGATGTTAAGTCCCATAGTGATCAGAGCCATTTTTCACGGATGAAGGAAACTCGTACCGTCCACGAGGTAGCGTCTTTCACGTCGAACCTGACGTGGAACAGCATATGACAACAACGCTGGAACTCAGCGAGAACATCGAGCTGATGGACCAAGAATCATTGAAAGAGATGACAGTGTTGCAGAAACGGATGATTTCTCCCTAATGCGACACAAACGGCACTATCGGAGAAATTCTGAAGAAGATGCGAAGCCTCGGAAACTACCAGCTGAGACGACTGAGACAGCTAGTAGGTTCACACTTATTACCCCCAGAGATGACAACAAGGACGGCTCCACCCAGACACCGAACCTCGAACTAGGAACGTCGGAACAACAAACCGCTGCTGGTTCTGACGCAACAAAACTAAACGTGTTCCACCAGCGACGATTTATTATACTGGGGGTCTCATCCGAGATGTGGAGGAGGCCCTACCGGCGGCGATAGAGAGCACTGGGTGCACCCGACTGCAAATTGTTGCTCATGTCGGCACCAATGACTCCTGGCGTCTGGGTTCAGAGGTCATCCTCAGTTCGTACAGGCGGTTGGCGGAGTTGGTGAAGGCGGAAAGCCTCACTCGCGGGGTGGAATCAGAGCTAACTATTTGTAGCATCGTTCCCAGAACCGATCGCGGTCCTCTGGTTTGGAGCCGAGTGGAAGGCTTAAACCAGAGGCTCAGACGATTCTGCGGAGAGCTATGGTGCAAATTTCTCGACCTCCGCTATCGGGTGGAGAAATGTAGGGTCCCCCTGAATAGGTCAGGCGTGCACTACACGCCGGAAGCGGCTACGAGGGTAGCGGAGTGCGTGTGGAGTGCACATGGGTTTTTTTTAGGTTAGAGAATTCCCTGCCTAGGCCCGACAAGACGCCTCCTGAGACGCGGCAAGGCAGGAGTAGGCAAAATGCAACAGGGAATAATAATATTAATGTGCTAATAGTAGACTGCAGGAGCGTCTATAGAAAGGTCCCAGAACTGCTCTCATTAATAAACGGTCACAACGCCCATATAGTACTAGGGACAGAAAGTTGGCTGAAAACACATGTAAACAGTAATGAAATCCTAAACTCAGATTGGAATGTATACCGCAGAGACAGGCTGGACAGTGAAGGGGGAGGTGTGTTTATATCGATAAGAAGTTCAATGGTATCGAAGGAAATTGACGGAGATTCGAATTGTGAAATGATTTGGGTGAAGGTCACTGTTAAAGCAGGCTCAGACATGGTAATTGGATGTCTCTATAGGCCCCCGGGCTCAGCAGCTGTTGTGGCTCAGCACCTGAAGAATAATTTGGAAAATATTTCGAGTAGATATCCCCACCATGTTATAGTTCTGGGTGGAGATTTTAATTTGCCGGATATAGACTGGGAGACTCAAACGTTCATAACGAGTGGCAGGGACAAAGAATCCAGTGAAATATTTTTAAGTGCTTTATCTGAAAACTACCTTGAGCAGTTAAACAGAGAACCGACTGGTGGCGATAACATACTAGACCTTCTGGTGACAAACAGACCCGAACTATTTGAATCAGTTAATGCAGAACAGGGAATCAGCAATCATAAAGCGGTTACTGCATCGATGATTTCAGCCGTAAATATAAATATTAAAAAAAGGTAGGAAGATTTTTCTGTTTAGCAAAAGTGACAAAAAGCAGATTTCAGAGTACTTGATGGCTCAACACAAAAGTTTTGTCTCAAGTACAGATAGTGTTGAGGATCAGTGGACAAAGTTCAAAACCACTGTACAATATGCGTTAGTTGAGTATGTGCCAAGCAAGATCGTAAGAGATGGAAAAGAGCCACAGTGGTACAACAACCGAGTTAGAAAACTGCTGCGGAAGCAAAGGGAACTTCACAGCAAACATAAAAATAGCCAAAGCCTTGCAGACAAACAAAAATTACGCGAAGCGAAATGTAGTGTGAGGAGGGCTATGCGAGAGGCTTTCAATGAATTCGAAAGTAAAGTTCTATGTACTGACTTGGCAGAATATCCTAAGAAATTTTGGTCCTATGTCAAAGCGGTAGGTGGATCAAAACAAAATGTCCAGACACTCTGTGACCAAAATGGTACTGAAACAGAGGATGACAGACTAAAGGCCGAAATACTAAATGTCTTCTTCCAAAGCTGTTTCACAGAGGAAGACTGCACTGTGCTTTCTTCTCTAGATTGTCGCACAATTGACAAAATGGTAGATATCGAAATAGACGACAGATGGATAGAGAAAGAATTAAAATCGCTCAAAAGAGGAAAGGCCGCTGGTCCTGATGGGATACCAGTTCGAATGTACACAGAATGCGCGAAGGAACTTGCTCCCCTTCTTGCAGCGGTGTACCGTAGGTCTCTAGAAGAGCGAAGCGTTCCAAAGGATTGGAAAAGGGCACAGGTCATCCCCGTTTTCAAGAAGGGAAGTCTAACAGATGTGCAGAACTATAGACCTATATCTCTAACGTCGATCAGCTGTAGAATTTTGGAACACGTATTATGTTCGAGTATAATGACTTTTCTGGAGACTAGAAATCTACTCTGTAGGAATCAGCATGGGTTTCGAAAAAGACGGTCGTGTGAAACCCAGCTCGCGCTATTCGTCCACGAGACTCAGAGGGCCTTAGACACGGGTTCACAGGTAGATGCCGTGTTTCTTGACTTCCGTAAGGCGTTTGACACAGTTCCCCACAGTCGTTTAATGAACAAAGTAAGACCATACGGACTATCAGATCAATTGTGTGATTGGATTGAGGAGTTCCTAGATAACAGAACGCAGCATGTTATTCTCAATGGAGAGAAGTCTTCCGAAGTAAGAGTGATTTCAGGTGTGCCGCAGGGGAGTGTCATAGGACCGTTGCTATTCACAATATACATAAATGACCTGGTGGATGACATCGGAAGTTCACTGAGGCTTTTTGCAGATGATGCTGTGGTGCTTCCTAAGTAAGAGTGATTTCAGGTGTGCCGCAGGGGAGTGTCATAGGACCGTTGCTATTCACAATATACATAAATGACCTGGTGGATGACATCGGAAGTTCACTGAGGCTTTTTGCAGATGATGCTGTGGTTGCAACAATGGAAAATTGTACTGAAAAGAAGGAGGATCTGCAGCGAATTGACGCATGGGGCAGGGAATGGCAATTGAATCTCAATGTAGACAAGTGTAATGTGATGCGAATACATAGAAAGATAGATCCCTTATCATTTAGCTACAAAATAGCAGGTCAGCAACTGGAAGCAGTTAATTCCATAAATTATCTGGGAGTACTCATTAGGAGTGATTTAAAATGGAATGATCATATAAAGTTGATCGTCGGTAAAGCAGATACCGGACTGAAATTCATTGGAAGAATCCTAAGGAAACGCAATCCGACAACAAAGGAAGTAGGTTACAGTACGCTTGTTCGCCCACTGCTTGAATACTGCTCAGCAGTGTGGGATTCGCACCAGGTAGGGTTGATAGAAGAGATAGAGAAGATCCAACGGAGAGCAGTGCGCTTCGTTACAGGATCATTTAGTAATTGCGAAAGCGTTACGCAGATGATAGATAAACTCCAGTGGAAGACTCTGCAGGAGAGACGCTCAGTAGCTCGGTACGGGCTTTTGTTAAAGCTCCGAGAACATACCTTCACCGAAGAGTCAAGCAGTATATTGCTCCGTCCTACGTAAATCTCGCGAAGAGACCATGAGGATAAAATCAGAGAGATTAGAGCCCACACAGAAGCATACCGACAATCGTTCTTTCCACGTACAATACGAGACTGGAATAGAACGGAGAACCGATAGAGGTACTCAGGGTACCCTCCGCCACACACCGTCAGGTGGCTTGCGGAGTATGGATGTAGATGTAGATGTATGTGGAACTGAGTAATGCGCTACAACTACTACCCTCCGGAATCTTGATGCCCATCTTCCAGAAGGATCGGATTAAATAGCATTTAGAGTCCTTTAAGGATCAAAGAAAGGCTCTCAAATTTTTTTGAGACCTACGACTTTCCGCTTTTCACACTCCAACCACAGGACGAAAAGGAACTTAAGGTGTTGATCAAACGACTACCTGCACAGGTCACAGAACGTCAACTCCAGGAAGCACTAAGTGAAAAATGATTCCCCCACGCCAGGCTGTTCCAGTATAAAAGGAGAGAAGGAGATCAAGTCACTGGTGACTTAGGCTACTCACCTACTGTGTCAGTCTTCCTAAGGCAAAAGACAACCGTAAAATCTACGACATCCGTTATCTTCTCTACACGAGAGTGCGCATTGAAGATTATCTGTCCAAGGGTCGGCCGACACATTGCAAAAACTGTCAAACTTCAAGCACATGGTAAATTATTGACAGATGTCAGCTTGCAGCCTGAAGTACCCTAGAGACCATCGAACCACCGACTGCAGCCTCCCCTGCACCTACAAAGCGAAATGTGCTAACCGTAACAAAGACCGCTGCGCCTCACAGCGCGTCTGCGGAAAATAGCGGGTACACATCCGGAAATATAATGTCCAGCCGCAACAGCAGGGCAAGAAGCTGACGGTGAAGATCGTCCATCCATCGACAACGCCAACGACGAGCAGCAAACTGGACTGCCAGGCACCAGCACAATAGCCATCCGGATGGCCCCAAATACCAGCTACCCTACAGAGAACTCGAAGATGACGGATTTCACGATCCTATGCAGACACACTGTCGCCTAAGATAGACCAACCTGCAACATCTGCTTCCACTACACCCAGCCCAGACACCTTGACACCAGCCATATCGGACATCACAGCCCTACTCGTACAACTTCAACAAAAACCGACAGGAATCCTCACACTGTGGAATGGATAACGGCCGCAGAAGAAGGCATCTCTGAATCAGCATTCGGAATTCTAATGGAGCAAGACGTAAACGAACTTTAGTGAACAGACTGGACATAGTTCTGATATCGGAGATGGCTGGTTTCAAATTACACAACATGCATGATTATAGGACGGACCTGGCTGGACAACGAGGTGGCAGAACTGCTGTGTCTGTCAAAAACACCATACGACATAATCAGGAGGATCTACCGCCCCTGGCATCACTGGAAGCCACAGCGGTTACATCGTTCACCTCAATACTCAACATAACTCTTGTGGCGGCGTATCTCTGCCCCAGGAAACTGTTGGTGGCCAAAGATCTTCATGCTGTCTTCGACCGATTCAGTAAGAACTTGCTGGGAGGAGACCTTAACTCCAAACATGGGGCTTGGCATTCAAGGAAGACCAACCGAAAGGGACAGATGCTCTACGATCTAGAGAACGACCTTCAAGTCACATCCCTCAGTTCGCCTCCAGGAGGCTGACGTTTTCGATATAGCGATTGTTAAAAATATCGCTGAAAATCTACAGCTCAAGACCATCCAGGACCTGTCATCTGACCATCTAGTCATTTTATGACTTCTCGAAGGTCACGCCCTCCCAAAGCCCCTTCAAGCTCCAGAGCTGTTAACTTGGGCCTCTTTGCGACATACCCTAACAATTACGTCCGGCCGACCCAAGCAATCTCTAAAAGTTCGGAAGTTGACATCACTGTGGCAACCTTGACAGCAAAAAGGCAGTGGGCAAGAAAACGTGCAGCAACCGATATCTTTAGTCACGAACCTCAATTTCGGACATTCCCTCCTCATCTCAAAGAAATCAAACATCGCAAGAACATTCATAGAAAACGATGGCTTCTACACAGACATCCGGAAGATAGGCGGCTGATGCATCGTTTGTCCCGGGAGGTACGCCGCCGAGCTGAAGAATGACAGCAAGACCTTTGGGAAACAAAGATGGACGAAATGTTTCTCCCGACTAGGAACGAGTAGCAACTTGTCAGGGCACTGCGCCAATCGAGACCACAAACAGAGCAATGAGCGGCTCAGGTGGCCTCAATACGACTCGCTTGGCCAATCTGAATGGTATGCCGACGTATACGAACAGCACATGACAGCTCCGTCCCCACAGGATGCAGAAGACGCAAGGAAAGAAGACCGTATCTCGCAACGAATAGCTGACTTTCGTCAACTCCCCACACAACAGAGGCCTGTTCTTAGCACTCACGCTGAAGTTAAAAAACTCAACAGGAAGACTAACAGCTCGGAGTCTGGTAAGGACTCTATGACCAACGCCCGTCTTAAGCATCTTCCCAGAAAGGCTATCTTTCTCTTAACCCGAATTATCAAAAGCTGCTTACTCAACAGCTAATTCCCTGCAGACTTATTCAAAAAAGAGTAAAAAATCCAACGTTGCCAGACAGCTACCGACCGATTAGTCTTTAGCCCAGACTTGGCAAAACACTGGAGCGGATGCTGCTAAAGCATCTCAAAGAATATCTGGAAGAAAATAACATCATCCGCCACGAAAAGTTTGACTTCCAGTCACAGTTATATCGGCGGAGATTCAGCTGCTTCGGATCACTGAATATATTCATCTCAACCTGAATAGACGAAACTCCACAGTTGGAGTTTTCCTAGGTATCGGAAAGGCATACGATCGGGTGTGGAGTGGCAAGCTTATAGTCAAACTAGACGATCAAACCCGTCTCCTCGACTGTTACATCAAGCTGAAAAGGTCGATGTCGTGTTGATTTATGGCTATTGTGATCAAAATGCCCAAAGGGCGTGTGCTATGTATGCTGCTAGGTATCCTGTACGACATCATCCAAGTGTCAGGATCGTTCGCCGGATAGTTACGTTATTTAAGGAAACTGGAAGTGTTCAGCCACATGTGAAACGTCAACCACGACCTTCAACAAATGCTGATGCCCAAGTAGGTGTTTTAGCTGCTATCGCGGCTAATTCGCACATCAGTAGCAGACAAATTGCGCGAGAATCGGGAATCTCAAAAACGTCGGTGTTGAGAATGCTACATCAACATCGATTTCACCCGTACCATGTTTCTATGCACCAGGAATTGCATGGCGACGACTTTGTACGTCGTGTACAGTTCTGCCACTGGGCACAAGAGAAATTACCGGACGATGACAGATTTTTTGCTCGCGCTCTATTTAGCGACGAAGCGTCATTCACCAGCAGTGGTAAAGTAAACCGGCATAATATGCACTATTAGGCAACGGAAAATCCACGATGGCTGAGACAAGTGGAACATCAGCGACCTTGGCGGGTTAATGTATGGTGCAGCATTATGGGAGGAAGGATAACTGGCTCCCATTTAATCGATTGCAATCTAAATGGTGCAATGTATGCTGATTTCCTACGTAATGTTCTACCGATGTTACTACAAGATGTTTCACTGCATGACGAAATGTCGATGTACTTTCAACATGATGGATGTCTGGCGTATAGCTCGCGTGCGGTTGAAGCGGTATTGAATAGCATATTTCATGACAGGTGAATTGGCCCTCGCGTTCTGACGACCCCGGATTTCTTTCTGTGGGGAAAGTTGAAGGATATTTGCCATCGTGAGCCACCGCCAACGCCTGACAACATGCGTCAGCGCATTGTCAATGCATGTGCGAACATTACGGAAGGCGAACTACTAGCTGTTGAGAGGTGTGTCGTTACACGTATTGCCAAAGGCATTGAGGTTGACGTACATCATTTTGAGCATTTATTGCATTAACGTGGTATTTACAGGTAATCACGCTGTAATAGCATGCGTTCTCAGAAATAATAAGTTCACAAAGGTACATGTATCACATTGGAACAACCGAAATAAAATGTTCAAACGTACCTACGTTCTACATTTTAATTTACAAAACCTACCTGTTACCAACTGTTCGTCTAAAATTGTGAGCCCTATGTTTGTGACTATTACAACGTCATGTATCGCAAAGCGAAAAAAGTGGTCCAACTAAAACATTCATATCTCTTTACGTACTACACGAATATGTAATAAATATGGGGGTTCCTATTTTTAAAAAAACGCAGTTGATATCCGTTTGACCTATGGCAGCGCCATCTAGCGGGCCAACCATAGCGCCATCTGGTTTCCCCCTTCAAGGTAGACAAGTTTCGTTCTTTGTAGTTTTTTCGTTTGACGCTTATTTCGTGAGATATTTGGCCCGGTCACGATCAATGGCACACCCTGTATATACATTTATGAACAACAACAATAAAGCAGTAGTTGTATCAATGCCACAAAGTGTTGGTGTTACAGTCACTCCACGAGTGTCCTTTACAACAGAAATGGAGCACGTGGTGGCACTATTGTGCTGTTAAGGGCAACCGTAGTAATAGTTTACGTGCAGTTTATCCCACTTTGTACAGCCATTTCCCGATAGCAGTAGCGTGAATCGGGGAGCTGTATAGATGGCATCACTGTTTATTAATGTCGGCATTCGTGGCAGTTGGGATTGTTTGGTCTTGTTGGGCAGTTCACCGGTCCCGTCTCCTAATGGTTTATGGCGGTCGTTCAGAGCCTGCGTATTGTGCGAGTGTGCTATCCTCGATCCATAGCGGGCGTTGCCATTGTCTGTATGACGGTTGTAGGGTGCAGTACTGCTGAATAACCACCCAGACGGGCAGCCATGCGCGTAACGACTCATCTCTGTGGAGTATTGCGCTTTGCAGGGCATTGCGACAAAAAGCAAGTACCCAGTGACGCTCTTTATACAGTCAGATCGACAAAGCGATGAGCCATTCTTCTCCAAGAGCTTATTCGCTCCCGATCGTGAAATTTCTGTCACTGACATGTCAGTGGTAATGGATAGTAGATATTTCGTTTTCATGTTAGATCATAGTGGCCCCGAATTGTACTAGAGCCTAAAGCAGATAGTTTCGGAGAAAGTTCTCCGTGCGTTCGCAGTTACAACTCTGTAACGCTCCGCTGGTTCCCTGTGCATTTTTCCTTATATTTCAGTGAATACGCATAGAAATCGTACTTTGTCGGTCAATATACTTTGAAATATCTGAAAGGTAATTATTGTAAATTATCCGTTAAGGTGCCAAGCTTGACCGTAAACCAGCGAATATGATACATACTCATAACTCTTTCTTAAGATCGGTGCGATATCGAGAACACTTTTAATTTCAAATAATGGATAACATAGTCTAAGAGGTAGCTGATATACAAAAGCACACGTCTTTTAAGCCATCTTAAGTATCCCAATATTTCTGTCGATAGCCAGGTGTGGGGGATTTTTACCACCAGTTGCATAGATCTAAAGGTATCAGTGGTACAGACTGTAGTTGGGTTCTGCTGGATGTAAATCGTGTTTTGACGGAGAACCTATTTATAAAAACTGCTGCACTGCTGTACGTAGTATAATCAGCAGGTACCGAGACAGCAATTAAGCAACACACGTTAATTTTTCTTGTTATCTACCGTCCTTCCCGGAATACCTAGTAACACAATGTAGTGATTAACACGCTGGAATCGAATTCTGAAGTAGCACGGTCCAAAATTTGCTCTGTGCATCCTGATGTTGACTTTCCGTGATTTCCATAAAGAGATTAGGCGATACAAGGCATGGTTCCATTTCCTTCGTCAGTCTACCTTAAGTTGTGCCTTACCTGTAATGAACCTGTTGCGGTGTGGCGTTACCCTTCATCTTTCCTCCGTTTCCAACATGAGATAACAATACAGCTTCAAGTAATCTTAAAGTTGTTACAACACAACACAAAAACACACGATTTTCCACAGCTAATGAAACGTTTTAGTTACGCTAGGTGACTGCTGGCAGTAGATGATGACGAAGATGTTGGGATTTAGAATAGTCAACATCAGGATCTTCAGCGCCCTTACTAAAACAAGTTGAGGGCAAATAAAAATGATGAAGTTTTCCAGCTCAAATTCATATAACAAGCTCATAACTGCCACATATAAATACGAGGGCGTGCTGAAAGGTAATAACTTCGATTTTTTTGTATGAAAATTCTTAAAGATTTTTAAATGAAACAAACATTAACATTCTACCCCCGTATTCTTCATCTCTACATATTTGCTGCCCTCTGCCGCTAGAGGGCTCCGAATTTGAGCGTGTAATATGGCGGTGTGTAACGTAACTACGTCGGTGCGTCAGAAACAGAGTGCTCTACTCGAGTTTACAGTTGGAAGAGTTCGTCCAAAGATGGAGCACCCTCTCCTTCAGCATGGCAGTACCAGACCACGCTCGAGCGACATCTGCAACAATCCGACGCCTTGGGTTCACTGTCATCGATCATCCTCCATACAGTCCCTACTTGACCCCATCCGATTTTCATCCGTTTCCAAAACTTAAATACACCTTGGAGGATTTCACTTTTATAGTGATGAATGGTTTTAGCAGAGGTGAGTCTGTGGCTCCGTCAACAAAATTAAGCGGTCTATACTGACGGTGTCAACAAACTGGCTGTCTTTGGGAGAACTGTGTTCATCGCCATGGTTTCTGTGTTGAGAAATAAAACTGTAGGTATGAAAAATAATGATGTAGAATGTTAACAACGCCTGTTTTATTTAAAGTCTTAAGAGTTTTCTCATGAATCAACCGTCGTTAGAGGAAACGAGGATAATGCATGATGAATGTGAGGCTGGCTGCTTGCAGATAAAAAAACTTTGAAACCAGACGCCTTGGAACACACTCAGCTTAGAAACTTGGACATACAGAAACAAATAAAACGTAGCTGAAACAAAGGGCAGTCCCCCAGTGATCAGGTGGTCGAGCAGCTGCTGGGGTGTAGCCTCCCATTCTTGCACCAGTGCCTGTCAGAGCTCCTGAAGTGTCGTAGGGGTTTGAAGACGTGCAGCGATACGTTGACCGAGGGCTTCCCACACGTGCTCAGTGGGGTTCAGGTCTGGAGAACAGGCAGGCCACTCCATTCCCCTGATGTTTTTTGTTTCAAGGTACTCCTCCACGATGGCAGCTCGCTGGAGCCGTGCGTTATCCTGCATCAGGAGAAAGGTGGGACCCAATGCACCCCTGAAAAGGCGGACATACTGGTGCAAAGTGACGTCCCGATACACCTGGCCTGCTACAGTTCTTCTGTCAAAGACATCCAGGGGTGTACGTGCACCAATCATAATCCCAACCCACACCATCAGACCACGACCTTCATACAGGTCCATTTAAAGGACATTAAGGGGTTGGTATCTGGTTCCTGGTTCACGCCAGATGAAAACCCGGCGAGAATCACTATTCAGACTATACCTGGACTCGTCCGTGCACGTAATCTGGGACCACTGTTCCAATGACCATGTACTGTGTTCTTGACACCAGGCTTTACGGGCTCTCCTGTCACCAGGAGTCAGTGGAATTCACGTTGCATGTCTCCGGACGAATGAACCATGTCTGTTCAGTCGTCTGTAGACTGTGTGTCTGGAGACAACTGATCCAGTAGCTGCAGTAAGGTCCCGAGCAAGTCTACATGTAGTACTCCGTGGCCGTCTGCAGGCACTGATGGTGAGATATCGGTCTTCTTGTGGTATTGTACACTTTGGACGTCCCGTACTGTAGCGCCTGAACTCGTTTCCTGTCTGCCGGAATTGTTGCCATAATCTTGAGATCACACTTTGTGGCACACGGAGGGCCCGTGCTACGACCTGCTGTGTTTGACCAGCCTCCAGTCGCCCTAATATTCTACCCCTCATAACGTCATGAATATGTGTTCTTTGAGCCAATTTCAACAGACAGGCGCCATTAGCACGTCTGAAAACGTCTGCACACTTACTCGCTGCACCGTACTCTGACATGCACCAACACACCTCTGCGTATGTGGACTGCTGTCAGCGCCACCATGCGATGACCGCAGGTCAAATGTACCGCATGGTCATACCCCGAGGTGATTTAAGCCCGCAAACCGCCCACCAGAGCGTTGTTTCACCATGTATCAGCATTATCCTTAATTTATGAGCATGAGTGTAAAATGCATTGCACTGAAATGTAGTGTATAGCAATAAACACGGCATAGATATCAAAACGTTTGGAGCCTCCCGTTGGAGTAGAAAGCCATGCGTGAGGCGATTGTGCCCTATACGGAGGAGGAAGAGCGTGACTACCATAGTTCTGTTATTTTAATGAGGAACGTCATGACCGAATTGTTGTAGTCAACGTCTGTAGCTGACTATCGTTTTGTCTTTTATCTCCTGTCAATCTTCCTAGCATTAATGCATGGCATTATGATTCGAGTAGTGGAATGGGACATTGTTCAACTTGGTCACCGATACAAGCATGTTTGGCTGCTATATCTGTTTATTCGTTTCCCCTTATTCGCATGTGCTCTGGTACCCAGTGGATTACAACATCCTTCCCGTGATGAATCCATAGGGAAGAGTCCAGTACATTGTAGACCATTTCCTCTTAGGAATATATATAGGGTGACAGTTATTGCATTATATGAAATAAAATCTTCATAACTTCTCAAAGGTTTGCGTTAGGACGTTCAAACTACAAGGCTAGCCGCGATGCAAGATGGGAATTAGTATGCGCTGTATGGTTTGGTTTAGTGAAAAAGCCGACTTTCATTTGGATGGGTTCGTCAGTAAGCAAAATTAGTGCATTTGGGGGACTGAGAAACCGCATTTCGCGATCGAGAAGTCTCTTCACCATCGACAGATGTCTGTGTGGTGTGCAGTGTCCAGTCACGGAATAATCGGTGCGATATTCCTTGATGGCACTGTGACTGCCGAGCGCTACGTGAATTTTTTGGAAGGTGATTTCATCTTCGTTGTCCAAAGTGACCCTGATTTCGACAAGATTTGCTTCATACAAGACGGAGCTCGACCCCATCGAAGTAGAAGAGTGTTCGATGTCCTGGAGGAGCAGTTTGAGGAACGCATTCTGGCTCTGGGGTACCCAGAGGCCAATGGCATGGGCCTCGATTGACCGCCATATTCTCCGGATCTGAGGACATGCGACCCTTTTTTGTGGAGCATATTAAAAACAAGGCGTGCAGCAATAACCCCAAAACCACTGCTGAGCAGAAAGCAGCCCTTCAGGAGGCCATCGACAGCATCGATGTTCCGACACCTCAGCGGGGCATGCAGAATTTCGCTATTCGTCTGCGTCAGATCATCGCCAATGATGGCAGGCATGTCGGACATCTCATAACCTACATCCGAATATCTCTAGTGACGTTTGCATGTTGAATAAAGTGTGTGCACGCCGTAGTTTGTAACTAATTTAGGTTTTTTCAAGTAGTTTTATAATTGTCACCCTGTATATTGAGGACATGAAGAGCTCTTGAAATATCAGTTGACGAGGAATATCAAAAGTCGATCACTAATCATATTCTCCAGTGCCTTCACGATCACACACAATTTGACGTTGTTGTTGTTGTTGTTCTTCTTCAAGGGCTGGCATACAAGGTGAGAGTTATTTGTTCTCTTATAGTATGGTTCTTTCACGTAATACTCGCTGAATTGTTTACACTAGGAGAGAATTTTCGCCAACAGTTGCTGTCTGCTTGTTCTTTGGGAGTACTTTCTGTAAGTGTCTGAGAGCCTTGCGAGCGCAGTTGCCGGAAACATTTGTACACAGAAAGGTGAGAGTGTCTGTGAGAGCTAAGAAATCACTCTCCGAGAGATTTTCCTGTCGTATTTATATGCCTTAAGGGAGAGGTTGCCATGGAAGCTCGCCGGGGTGCAGCCACACTTTTGGTGGCAAAGAAAGAACGTAAACGGCCGTGTTCGTGTTGTATAAGAGAGTGGATTAGGTGGCAGGATGATTTTTCAGCATGCAACGATCTGAGTTCTAGAGCTTGTGATGGAAAATCCACAACAATATCGAAATTTTATGAGAACGAAAGCGATGGAAATGGAAGAAATACTCTTTATAATTGGGTCCAAATTGCCAGTCTAGATACTATTATGCGTAAATCAATTAGTATTAAAGACAGACTGCTTGTGACACTAATATTTCTAGCATCATCTATGTTTACTCTCTTTAATATTTGGTAAAGTGACAATCACGAAGAACTAATGCTATAACAATTTCATTTTGATATCCATAGATGTTCAAAAGCCAAATAGTGCGGATATCTGATAAATGAAACATTTCCGAACATATATATATATATATATATATATATATATATATATATATATATATATATATATATATATATTTGAACGTTTTTACTTGCATTGACGTAAGGAAACACTCATAAATTTCTGAAGATCTGTTCTTCAACACCCATCATAATAATATAATCAATATATACTATGTCATATAAAATTATAGACTGGCTGTATTACTTGAAGTTAAATGGCAATATTCCGCGTCCCAAACCGATTACTTTCAAACACAACTTCACTTATTTCTCTATGATAATTAATATATGCTATAAAACTACTTTGCTGATACCTCGAACTATGAATATTCTGGTAAATTTCTTCTTACGAAGTATTAAAAGCTGTAGCCATTTCAGCCAACAGACTTTCAGTTCTTGTAGTCCAGTAACTGTACGAGGGACTTTCTATATAGTTTTATAAAGTTCGGATAGGTGACGGCGCCGTATGAGCCTTCAAAATTGTATATTCTGTAACGGATGTGCGTTCAAGGAGAGAGCTGTCATAGGGTTTCTTTTGGCGGAAAACCAGAGCATCGCAAATATTCATAGGCGCTTGCCTATGAATATTTACGGAGACGTGGAAGTGAACAAGTCGTTGGCCAAAGCGTCTGTCATTATCGCAACAAGGTCGTGCAAACCTGTCCGATCGCACGTGTGTCAGCCGGTTGCACACAACTGTGACTCCTGCAATGTTGGAATGTGTGGACACTCATTTGCGGTGATCGATGGATCACAAAAAAATACCTCGCTGCTGCCGGCCGAGGTGGCCGAGCGGCTCTAGGCGCTACAGTCTGGAATCGCGCCACCGCTACGGCCGCAGGTTCGAATGCTGCATCGGGCATGGATGTATGTGACGCCCTTAGGTTAGTTAGGTTTAAGTAGTTGTAAGTTCTAGGGGACTGATGACCTTAGAAGTTAAGTCCCATAGTGCTCAGATCCATTTTTGAACCTCGCTGCTCAACTGGACCTCTGAGTTGGTACTTGGGTTGGGATACTCAAAAGTATGTGCCCTCCCGATTCCCTACCACCTCACGGAAGACCATAAAAAGCGACGAAGAACTATCACGCGGAACTGTTTGTGCGCGTTACGAGGCTGATGGTGACACTTTTTTTGTCAGACATCAACACAGGCGATGGAACATGGGCTCCTCACTTCGAACCGGAAAGAAACCGGCAATCCATGGAATGGTGCTATGCCACCTCCCATCCGAAGAAAAAGTTCAAAGGCGCACCCTTAGCCTGTAAAGTTATGGTGACAGTCTTCTAGAACTCTGAAGGGGCTATTCTGTTTGATCTCGTCCGTCCTGGTGCAGCAATCAAGTCTGACGTGTGTAGTGCTAACCTCAGGAAAGTGAAGAAACGATTTCAGCCTTTCCTCGCCACAAAAATGTAAACGAACTTCTCCTGCTCCATGACAACGCAAAGCCTCTCACAAATCTGCGCACCCGAGAGGAGCTCACAAAACTTCACTCTACTACTATTCCTCGTCATCCCTACAGCTCGGATCTCGCATCTTCCAACTTCCATCTGTTCGGCCCAATGAAAGGTGTACGCCGCAGGGAGCATCTACATCTACATCTACATCCATACTCCGCAAGCCACCAGACGGTGTGTGGCGGAGGGTACCTCTATCGGTTCTCCCTTCTATTCCAGTCTCGTATTGTTCGTGGAAAGAAGTGCGTTCGTGCGTGGATGATGGATAGGTTATTGATGCTGGAAGACTTTGGCCCCGACGTCGACCAGTAGGGGGGTACCGTGCTGGCATACAGGCGCTACCAGTAGGGTGATGTAAGGCCGTCGCATTGAAGGGACATTATGTTGAAAAACAGGAATTTGAAGCGAGAAAAATGGAGAATAACATGGTGTTCTGCAATCCTGAACAAAACCAGCCTGCTTTCAGAAACAAAATGTGTTGCATTACTTATTGAATGCCTCTCATATATCAGCTTCTTCGTTTCCCCTTTTCTCCATGTGCCCTAGTATCCAGCAGAATGCAACATCGTTATTATGATCTTGAGCAGTAAGTGAGAGTCTAGTATATTCTCGATCATTTCTGCTTCGGATGTACGTGTTGAGGGGATAAGCAGCTCTAAAAGTTGCAATAGACGACGAACTTCAACCGTCATCATGAATCATATTCTCCAGTGCCTTCACGATCACATACAACCAGTGTTCTTCTCATAGTGTTAATCACATCTAACATGTTGTCCGCTGTACTCAATATCTGACAAATTTTATTTATTTAACTTTGCCGCTGGATGCCCTTCCTATCGCTGCACTCATCACTTCGTTAAGGGAGACAAGTCATGTGCGCCACCTATCTGTGAATTGCGTAAGCTTGTTTTGTGTGCGGTCGTATTTCAACTGTTTTTGTATCGTATTTTCTGAAGAGAAATTTGGAAACTGGCCCTCAACGAGCGTGAGAAAGCGCCTAGTAACCACACGCAGGCTGGCCGGCACGCTAGCGAAGGTCGTTAATCGGCCACACGGATATGATCCTGGTCTGGCGCACATCCATGTCTCGCAAGCCAGAAAACTGTGTTACGCTGTGCGAGCACACAATTCACAGAATACAACGGTGTTTATGTAAACTTTGTTTCTGTATTCGAAGCATGAATGACGGACCTTGCTGACTGTCTCATACTCAAAAGTTTATTAGGGAAGAATGACAAATTTAATGAAGGAAGAAACATTAACGTTTAATGTCCTGTTGACGAAGACGTCATATAGCGATTTCACAAGCTCGGATAGGGAAGAATGGCTAAAAAAAATCGGCCGTGTGTTTGCGAACGCATCATTCCGGGATTTACCTTAAGCAGTGTAGAGAAACAACGAAAAATCTAATTCCGAATGACTGGACTGGGATATGAACCACCGTCTCCTTGAATGCGAGGACAGTGTCTTAGCACTGTACCACTTTGCTCGTTAAGATGAATATAATTATAAGTTATATCTAGAATCTCTGTGTGAGCCGGCAGTTGTGACCGAGCGGTTCTAGGCGCTTCAGTCTGAAACCGCGCGACCGCTACGGTCGCAGGTTCGAATCCTGCCTCGGGCATGGATGTGTGTGATGTCCTTAGGTTAGTTAGGTTTAAGTAGTTCTAATTTCTAGGGGACTGCTGACCTCAGGTGTTTAGTCCCATAGTGCTCAGAGCCATTTCAACCATTTGAATCTCTGTGTGAGACCAAAAGCAGTTCAAACATGTGATGAAAATGTGATATGGATGAAAATCGCATTCCAAAATTAGCTCCATGTTATAGCTCTCTGAGTAAACCCCAGCAGGACGACCCAGAGACAGGTGGAGTGTTGTATCGGAACAGGGCAATTAGTTCAACAAGCGAAGGTAGTGATGATTAACGTCCTTCTGTTTCGTGACCCTAGACCATATTGTAAGTTCTAATATCCTAGGGGAAAAGAAGTTTCTCTCAGAGAAACGGCAAGGATTGAAGAAAATCATTCCAGTAAAATAAAGCTTGCTCTTTTATTTATTTATAGTTATTTATTAATTTTTTACACAAATACAGAACGTAGGTGAACCGGTGAATTCCGACTGTCTTAATTTAAGAAAGGCGTTCGATACGGCACGAAGGACGGAAATAAACAAGGAAGAAAGATCTGGGTTTAACGTACCGTCGACATCGTAGTCATTCGAGGAACAGTTCGAAAGGAAGATTGGCTTTAACGTAACGGCGACTTCGAAGTCATTGGAGACGGAGCACAAGCTCCGATTGAGTCAATAATTGGAAAAGGAATCGGCCGTGCCCTTTCAAAGGAACCATCCTGGTATTTGCCTGGAGAGATTTAGGGAAATCACGGGAAACCTAAATCTGGATGGTCAGACGTTGGTTTGAACCGACGTCCTGCCGAATCGAGTCCATTGTGCTAACCACTGCACCATCTCGCTCAGTGAGAGAGTTCGATATTGTACCGCGTTGTGAACTAATAACCGATATACGTTTGTGATGCGCAGCCTTACAAATGCGTAACTGGCACGAAGAATTTATGACTGATAGAAACCAATTCATTATACTGGCCGGTGAATGTTCAACAGTGACGAAAGTGACATGAAGCGTGGCTCAAGGAAGTGTGATAGAACCCCAGATGTTCTCCACACACACAAACGATTTGTCAGATAAGAGTATTTCTACAAGGAATATTGAACTTAAGGTCACTTTAAAAGTAGATAAATTGTAGATGATGCTCACAATAAAAAGAAAATAATCTGATAGAATCATAATACATGATCAATGTTTAACGTCTGGAATCTGCCAGATCGTTTAAATATCTAGCATAATACTAAGAAGCGATATAAAATGAAACTAACTCTTGAAGTCAGTATTAGGGAAAGCGAAGGGAATAATTAAATGTTTTGGGAAGAATTAAATGTTTTGAAAGCTGGCTTTTTGCGAAACGATTGTGGTGAGCCGCTGAGGACTGTGGAAATCTGTTGCTGAGTTTGTAGGATGACTTTGATTCAGCTCTACTGCTGCCGTTACATGTCCATGTGTCTCTAGTTACGGATTTCATCTAGTTTGGCGCATTATGAAGCCTTGCTCTCAAAGGATGATGAGAACACTGCAGAATTAATTAGACTAAAGAAAGTGAATCAAAAGAGACTAAAAATTAATTCCGAAAATTCAGTGCGAAAAATTGCATATCAGCTTTGTGTGTGCTGTGAGGGTGACCTAGAGTTGATATACAGCTAATGCTGATAGGCAGGTATAGAGATATTTTTCCTCCTTAGTTTATTTATTTATTTATTTAAATGTCAAGTTCTGTAGGACCAAATTGAGGAGCAAATCTCCAAGGTCATGGAACGTGTCAGTACATGAACTTACAACTTAAAAAGTAATAACAGATAAATATAAATGTTCATCAACCTGAAAGAAAATCAGTTCATAAGTTTAAGCAAACGCTATTAGCAATACAATCAGAATCATCTTAATTTTTCAAGGAACTCCTCGACAGAATAGTAGGAGTGACCCATGAGGAAACGCTTCAGTTTCGATTTGAAAGCGCGTGGATTACTGCTAAGATTTTTTAATTCGAGTAGTAGCTTATTGAAAATGGATGCAGCAGTATACTGCACACCTTTTGCACAAGAATTAAGGAAGTCCGATCCAAAAGGAGGTTTGATTTCTGCTGAGTATTAACCAAGTGAAAGCTGCTTATTGTTGGAAATAAACTAATATTGGTAACAAGAAACGACAATAAGGAATATACATATTGAGAGGCCAATGTCAAAATACCCAGACTCGTGAAAAGAGGTCGACAAGAAGTTTGTGAACTCACACCACTTATTGCCCGAACCGCCCGTTTCTGAGCCAAAAATATCCTTCTAGAATGGGAAGAGTTACCCCAAAACATGACACCATTCGAGATAAGTGAATGAAAATAAGCAAACTAGACTAATTTACGTGTCGAAATAGCACTCACTTTCGATACAGTTTGAATAGTAAAAATGGCAGTATTAAGTCTTTGAACAAGATCCTGAACGTGGGCTTTCCACGACAGCTTACTATCTATCTGAACACCTAGGATTTTGAACTGTTCTGTTTAACTAATCATATGCCCGTTCTGTGAGATTAAAACGTCAGGTTTTGTTGAATTGTGTGTTAGGAACTGTTAAAACTGAGTCTTATTGTGATTTAACGTTAGTTTGTTTTCTACAAGCCATGAACTGAGGTCATGTACTGCTCTATTTGAAACCGAGTCAATGATGCACACAACATCCTTTACTACCAAGCTAGTGTCATCAGCAAACAGAAATATTTTAGAGTTACCCATAATACTAGAGGGCATATCATGTATATAAATGAGGAACAGGAGCGGCCCCAACACTGATCCCTGGGGCACCCCCCACTTGACAGTACCCCACTTAGATCCCACATCACAGCCGTTATCAACATTGTGAATAATGACTTTTTGCTGCCTGTTGCTAAACTAAGAGGTGAACCAATTGTGAGCTACTCCCCTTATTCCGTAATGGTCTAACTTCTGGAGCAATATTGTGTGATCAACACAGTCAAATGCCTTTGTTAAATCAACAAATACCCCAAGCGTTCGAAACATTTTGTTTAGCCAATCCAGTACCTCACAGAGAAAAGAGAATATAGCATTTTCAGTTGTCAAACGACTTCTAAAGACGTACTGTACGTTTGATAGCAAATCGTGTGATATAAAATGATCAATTAACCTTACATACGCAGCCTTTTCGTTAACTTTTGCAAACACTGATGGCATAGAAATCGGTCTAAAATTATCTACATTATCCCTTCCTCCCTTTTTATAAAGCGGATTTACTACTGAGTACTTTAATCGCTCAGGAAACTGAACATTCCTAAAGGAAAAATTACAAATATGGCTAAATAGAGGGCTAACATGTGCAGCACAGCACTTTTTCATATTCTACTAGACACTCCATCATACCCATGAGAGTCCTTAGTCTTCAGTGATTTGATTATTGTCTCAATCTCCCTCTTCTCTGTATCACAGAGGAGTATTTCAGACGTCAACCTCGGAAAGGCATTTGCTAAGAAATTTATATGATTTCCTGTAGAAACTAAATTTTTAATTAATTCCGCAGCAATGCTCAGGAAATGGTTGATAAATACTGTACATACATCTGATTTATCAGTAACAGAAATATTATTACTGCAAACTGACTTTATATCGTCAACCTTGTGCTGCTGACCAGACACTTCCTTCACAACTGACCATATGGCTTTAATTTTATCCTGTGAATTAGCTATTCTATTTGCATACTACATACTTTTTGCCTTGCTAATAACATTTTAAGCACCTTACAGTACTGTTTGTAATGGGCTACTGTAGCTTGATTACTTCTAACATTTTGATATAATTCCCGCTTTGTTCTACATGATATCCTTATCCCACTAGTCAGTCAACCGGGCTCTCTATTACTGCTAGTACCCCATTTTGAATGTTCTAATGGAAATCAACTCTCAAAGAGCATGAGAAATGTGTTATGGAAAGCATTGCATTTATCATCTATATTATCGGCACTATAAACATCTTGCCACTCTTGCTCCGTGGTCTAGCGGTTCAGGCGCTCAGTCCGGAACCACGGAACTGCTACGGTCGCAGGTTCGAATCCTGCCTCGGGCATGGATGTCTGTGATGTCCTTAAGTTAGTTAGGTTTAAGTAGTTCTAAGTTCTAGGGGACTGATGACCACAGATGTTAAGTCCCATAGTGCTCAGAGCCATTTTTTGAACTCTTGCTCCTTGACAAGTTTTGAAAAACTCTCTATTGCTGTTGGATTAACTTTCCTACGTAGTTTGTGATTAAATATGACATTGGTTAGAGTACAAAAACCTTTTAGTGTTAAAATTTGTGCATCATGGTCTGAAAGGCCATTCACCCTTTTTCTAACAGAATGCCCGTCTAGTAATGAAGAATGAATAAAAATATTGTCTATGACTGTGCTACTGTTCCCCTGCACCCTAGTTGGAAAAAATACAGTTTTCATCAGATAATATGAATTTAGGAGATCTACCAACATCCTTTTTCTTGCACAGTCATGTACAAAATTAGTATTGAAGTCACCACATAGAACTACTGTCTGGTACTTCCTATAAAGTGAATCAAGGACCCTCTCTAGCTTGCCGGCCGCTGTGGTCTAGTGGTTCTAGGTGCGCAGTCCGAAACCACGCTGTTGCTGCTAGGTTCGAATTCTGACTCGGGCATGGGTGTGTGTGATATTCTTAGGTTAGTTAGGTTTAAGTAGTTCTAAGTTCTAGGGGACTGATGACCACAGCAGTTGAATCCCATAGTGCTCAGAGCCATTTGAACCATTTGATACCACTACCACCACCACCACCCACTACACTGCCACCTATAAGCTTAGCCAGCCTCCCCTTCCCATACCTATTGAGGTGCAGGCCATGCCTAGTGAAACCCCATCTACTGATAGACCCAACTGGCACCACTGAGATGTGATCCATGCTCTCCGCCATCAGTGCCCTCCCCAGCCCCACATTAAAGCGCCTAACAGCCGCATTAAGGTGAGGCCGATCATGACGCTGAAACAGTTGCACGAAATGCACATTAGTACCACCAGTTTGAGTAGCTATGTTAACCAAGTCACCACTGACATCATATTCCCCGTCCCTATCGAGACTGTTCCCTGCTCCACCCACAATCACTACCTGATCCTCTTTCGTAAAATTCTTACATAACTCACCTATGCTTTCAGTCACCTGAGCCAACCCTGCACTAGGCTTCACAATGCTGGTAGTACCTTGTGGTATTAAAAATTTGGCCGTTAGGAGACGCCTCTGTCGGTGTCTGGTAACTATACGACCCAGAGTGATCATTCGATAACTGCTGTAACAGGCTGTTCTTTTGCCCATAAAACTAGAACCACTTTTGACTGTCGACTGATTTCTTTGGCAGCCAAGTTTTAAAACAGCACCCACAGTGAGAAGTGGCTCTCGGCTGCTAACTTTTTGGACCTTAATGAAGAAGACAGCTCGGGTTTCTGCAATAGGTTTAGTCAACTTTTGGGCATCGTGGGCCAACAGTTAAGGTCTCAGGTTGTAGCATTATACCTGAGTGCTAAAGCCTCCGAAGATAACGAAAGGCTGTCGGTTTTCTAAGAGCAAACCGTTTACGCATCTTCTTGCTCGTTTCTTGCGACAATTTGATTAACCAACATTGCAAAGACATCCATCAATGACCACTTCGTACACCTCTGGCAACGTTTGTTGATGTGAAAAATGCCAAATTACACCGTTGTTCCGAATGCATGTTAAACTGGCTGGGTAAGTCGGTTCAAAGGTCGGAGGAAGGCAACAGCATACCACCACCAACAAGACCTAGTGAACCACTGTGCTGTTGCAAGCAATCTTCGGAATGATGACAGCTTTTCTTTCTTAACTCGAAAGAACGACGGCAAACGAATCTCTGAGTCATTCATGCTGCAGCTCAGGTAAAGCTAAAAGTTCTGTTGCGAACATAGCATTATTGGACCAGATCTCTCTTTCAGTATCCTTCAGTTCTCGTGTATTTAATGTGAGTTATTTACTCCTGTTGCCTAAGCCGTGACTGCCGGTCCAGTAACCTGTACAAGCTGAACACTTTAATCACACTTTGTTACTTATTTTATTGCAATCTCATTAATTGATTAAGAGCGCTTAATGTACTTACACTGCCCGGCATTATATGTGAATCACTCAGGAGACATGGATGGATGTCTGGATGGAAATCAAAGTAGCTTCGTAAACGTACACACTATCGGCGGGCAGAAGGAGATGTAAATGATTAGAGTTGCAGTCGTCTATGACAGGTACAATGCTAACCAGAGAACATTAGTGTTGTTCATGTTTAGAGTTGTTTACATACCTGGTAGGGTATAAAAGCGCCTGAACAGCATCGAATAGGGGAAGTCGTGAACTTATATGACAAGGCGTTATCAAACACAGTACAGTTTGATAGGAGCCGCACTGTGGATCTTCATTCGTCCAAATGTTCGAATCGTGCAGTATCCAGATTTCTGGGTCATATCGATGTGACAGTGGCCCGATGTTGGACTGCATGTAAATGTTAGGAAAGGTATACTCGTCAAGGTTCAGGTCAGTCACGTATAACAACAAGGAAGGATCGTCGTCTTGTGCACCAAGTACATTGTAACCCCCCTTCGTAGCTGCCTGTTCCATCCAAGGTCAAGTAATGGACTCCCTCCAGCATTCTGTATTATCCCACACCATTGGTCATAAACTACCAACAGCCGGACTTAGGAATTACTGTCCCATGTGTAGACTGCTGATAACACCACGGGACACACGGATACATTTGAAGTGGTTTTATGACTGGGAAGCAAAGACTGCTGATTAAGGGCATCGCACAGTGTTCAGCGACGAATTGCGGCTCTGTATTACCCTGGATAAACGTCATTTGCGATTATGGCGACGACTTGGAGAGGGTTCCCATCCTTCCAATGTTTTGGAGCAGTGCCAAGGTGTTACTCCTGTCATCATGGTGTGGGGGGCCAACAGTACGTCATGGACATCGTAAGTCCTCATGTGTCGCCAAATGACAGTATCGTGGTGCCGTTTTCAACAGGATAAAGCTCGTCCACGTATGATACGTGTCCCTATGTAGTGTCTGCACGATGCTGTGATACTCCTGTGCCCTACAAGATTCCCAGTTTTCTCTCCGATATAGCGCGCGTGGGACCAGCTCGGACGTCACCACCGTCCCAGTGCCAATATCCAGAATACCAAGGATCAGTTACAGAATTTGTACGCTATTTTGCCTTAGGAGACGATACAACGGCTGTACGACACCCTCTCCAACCGAATAAGTGAATCCATCTTGGCCAGAGGGGCTACAGAGTTATAGTAATCAGTGGGCTCGTGTTAGCAGGCTCTTTATTAAACTCGATTTTCCAGCCACTGCAGTAACATCACATACTCTCTAAACCTGTGAAGTTTTATTTCCTATCCTCCTTCCCTTATGGGTGCTTCACTTTGTCAGACAATGTATAACTGAGTTTTGTTTAATATGTGAGGCTATTGCACCATCGTCTGCCACTGTTGAGGAATATGCTGTCCGGGATTCAGCGCTCGTTACTGAAGACAGCTCTGCTGTGCGAACAAAAATCAGACTTTCGTGGCTAACCAAAAAAATAAATTGCAAGTTTTTGCTCTAAATTAAGATAATGGTCGACAGATTGCCACTTTGCCCCCATCACATCTAGGGACTAATCTGTGTAGCGTAGGGTCAGAATTCCTCCAGAAACCTTGCGAGGTTCATACGATTCTATCGACAGCACTAAGCGCTATCTGATGCATTATATTCCTTGTCGCAAGTACCCGAGCACAATTTAAGATCCAGCTCGCGACACTATTCCCCAGGAGCCCACAGCAGGTCCAGAGCCTACAAATGCGGGCACAACTGTGCTCACTCCTATTGATAGCAGAGTCATGACTGCTATACAAAGCAAACGACGTGCTACATAAAAGAATACGCTTTCGCGTCTTTTGTCAAGGAACTTAAAATTTGCTTGGTTTTTGTGCCATGTTCAGACTCTGATCCGACGTTTTGGCACTAATCGCTGAGCCTTTCTTCCGGTAACTGGCTGCACACTGTGCCGCGCTCTCAAACTTTCGCTAATTTGAGGAGACTATTTCCTGCGTTCATTTCCGTAAATGTTTGTGACTGGCCGTTCATTACTTAAACGCCCATAGGCCATATTCCATTCATTGCCGGGTGTGATCTTCCGTCAAGAGGGTAGTTGTGCCTGTAGAGAGAGAGAGAAACCGCGGAACACATACTTCTATTATGTGACCGTTGGACGCAGGTAAGACTACTAGCTCACTCACACGACGACATAAGACAATCACTTAGAGACCAGACTGTGTCCCAACGGCTGTGCAGAATAGAATATTTAGAGTGCTGCATAAAGAGTACTTTCATTGACGAGATTACAGCTGGCAAAGTGCACAGGTAACGAATAACTCCACAAAAAAAACTGGCGAGACAGAGAAGCAGACCAGAGGACAGCGACAAAGATGAAGGCAAACAAACGTAGAACAGGGACTAAACGTGTCGTCGCCGGAGTGCCACATAAACAAGTGTTCGTTAGACAGTAGTATTAGACTATAAGAGAAATGTAAAAATAGGGGCCAACACACTATGTTGTGTAGAGTAACATTACTTGGATGTAGCATCACGGCATCTGAGGCTCAAAATGTTGCTGAGGTGCTTGCCCTGGATGTCGAGAAATACACTCCTGGAAATTGAAATAAGAACACTGTGAATTCATTGTCCCAGGAAGGGGAAAATTTATTGACGCATTCCTGGGGTCAGATACATCACATGATCACACTGACAGAACCACAGGCACATACACAGGCAACAGAGCATGCACAATGTCGGCACTAGTACAGTGTATATCCACCTTTCGCAGCAATGCAGGCTGCTATTCTCCCATGGAGACGATCGTAGAGATGCTGGATGTAGTCCTGTGGAACGGCTTGCCATGCCATTTCCACCTGGCGCCTCAGTTGGACCAGCGTTCGTGCTGGACGTGCAGACCGCGTGAGACGACGCATCATCCAGTCCCAAACATGCTCAATTGGGGGACAGATCCGGAGATCTTGCTGGCCAGGGTAGTTGACTTACACTTTCTAGAGCACGTTGGGTGGCACGGGATACATGCGGACGTGCATTGTCCTGTTGGAACCGCAAGTTCCCTTGCCGGTCTAGGAATGGTAGAACGATGGGTTCGATGACGGTTTGGATGTACCGTGCACTATTCAGTGTCCCCTCGACGATCACCAGAGGTGTACGGCCAGTGTAGGAGATCGCTCCCCACACCATGATGCCGGGTGTTGGCCCTGTGTGCCTCGGTCGTATGCAGTCCTGATTGTGGCGCTCACCTGCACGGCGCCAAACACGCATACGACCATCATTGGCACCAAGGCAGAAGCGACTCTCATCGCTGAAGACGACACGTCTCCATTCGTCCCTCCATTCACGCCTGTCGTGACACCACTGGAGGCGGGCTGCACGATGTTGGGGCGTGAGCGGAAGACGGCCTAACGGTGTGCGGGACCGTAGCCCAGCTTCATGAAGACGGTCGCGAATGGTCCTCGCCGATACCCCAGGAGCAACAGTGTCCCTAATTTGCTGGGAAGTGGCGGTGCGGTCCCCTACGGCACTGCGTAGGATCCTACGGTCTTGGCGTGCATCCGTGCGGCGCTGCCGTCCGGTTCCAGGTCGACGGGCACGTGCACCTTCCGCCGACCACTGGCGACAACATCGATGTACTGTGGAGACCTCACACCCCACGTATTGAGCAATTCGGCGGTACGTCCACCCGGCCTCCCGCATGCCCACTATACGCCCTCTCTCAAAGTCCGTCAACTGCACATACGGTTCACGTCCACGCTGTCGCGGCATGCTACCAGTGTTAAAGACTGCGATGGAGCTCCGTATGCCACGGCAAACTGGCTGACACTGACGGCGGCGGTGCACAAATGGTGCGCAGCTAGCGCCATTCGACGGCCAACACCGCGGTTCCTGGTGTGTCCGCTGTGCCGTGCGTGTGATCATTGCTTGTACAGCCCTCTCGCAGTGTCCGGAGCAAGTATGGTGGGTCTGACACACCGGTGTCAATGTGTTCTTTTTTCCATTTCCAGGAGTGTAATAGATCGGGTGGTGCCCTCCCAGGAGGGAGGGGCCCACTGTCTTTGTGACGTACTTCCTCCTGGACAGCATCGGTGATGGCATTTTATAAATGTACAATCTTTCCCATCCTCCTATTTTCTTACATTAGTAATACAAAAATAGATAATTTTCAGCATTTAGTCTGAGATTTGAATTACACTACTGGTCATTAAAATTGCTACACCACGAAGATGACGTGCTACAGACGCGAAATTTAACCTACTGGAAGAAGATGCTGTGATATGCAAATGATTAGCTTTTCAGAGCATTCACAGAAGGTTGGTGCCGGTGGCGACACCTACAACGTGCTGACATGAGGACAGTTTCCAACCGAATTCTCATACACAAACAGCAGTTGACCGGTGTTGCCTGGTGAAACGTAGTTGTGATGCGTCGTGTAAGGATGAGAAATGCGTATCATCGCGTTTCCGACTTTGATACAGGTCGGATTGTTGCCCATCGTGATTGCGGTCTATCGTATCGCGACATTGCTGTTCGCGTTGGTCGAGATCCAATGACTGTTAGCAGAATATGGAATCGATGAGTTCAGGAGAGTAATACAGAACGCCGTGCTGGATCCCAACGGCCTCGTATCACTATCAGTCGAGATGATAGGAAACTTATCCGCATGGCTGTAACGGATCGTGCAGCCACGTCTCGATCCCTGAGTCAACAGGTGGGGACGTTTGCAAGACAACAACTATCTACAAGAACAGTTCAACGACGTTGGTAGCAGCATGGAGTATCAGCTCGGAGGCCATGGCTGCGGTTACCCTTGACGCTGCATCACAGACAGGAGCGCCTGCGATAGTGTCCTCAACGACGAACCTGGGTGCACGAATGGCAAAACGTCATTTTTTCGGATGAATCCAGGTTCTGTTTACAGCATCATGATGGTCGCATCCGTGTTTGGCGACATCGCGGTGAACGCACATTGGAAGCGTGTATTCGTCATCGCCATACTGGCGTATCACCCGCCATGATGGTATGGGGTGCCACGTCTCGGTCACCTTTTGTTCGCACTGACGGCACTTTGAACAGTGGACGTTACGAGCCGTGGCTCTACCCCTCATTCGATCCCTGCGAAACCCTAAATTTCAGCAGGATAAAGCACGACCGCATGTTGCAGGTCCTGTACGGGCCTTTCTTAATTCACAAAATGTTCGACCGCTGCCCTGGCCAGCACATTCTCCATATCTCTCATCAATTGAAAACTTCTGGTCAATCGTGGCCGAGCAACTGGCACGTCACAATACCCCAGTCACTACTCTTGATGAACTGTGGTATTGTGTTGAAGCTGCATCGGCAGCTGTACCTGTACATGCCATCCAAGCTCTGTTTGATTCAATGCCCAGGCGTATCAAGGCCGTTATTACGGCCAGAGCTGCTTGATCTGGGTACTGATTTCTCAGGATCTATGCACTCAAATTGCGTGTAAATGTAATCACATGTCAGTTCCAGTATAATATATTTGTCCAATGAATACCCGTTTATCACCAGCATTTCTTCTTGGTGTAGCAATTTTAATGGCCAGTAGTGTATCGAAAGCTGCACCATTGTTAAAACTTTTTATATGTACAATTTTATATTGTGGCAACACGACTTGTCTCAATGACTAGGTGGCAGGGAATTTGTAAGCGGTAGCAAATCAAATAAAAAAATCAATGACCCTGCCGTAATTGATGGAGGTGCTAAAGAGTGCACTATCGGCAGGAGTGCGGAACGTGAGCGGCGCCTTGTTTGTGTTTATGTTTCGCAAACGCCGGCGGAGTTCTGGTAGCACTCAGGGCAGGCAGCCAATCCACCGGCCGCCTACAGCTGTCGTCACAATTAAAATTATTCACTGGTTTAGTAATCTCGACTGCTTCTCTCACTTTCCATCGAAATTGGTATAATGCGTTTGCTAAAATGCGAGCATTTGCGAAGACTCTTCTTTTGCTAATTTTAGTTACGACTGACAATATGGGTTGCTTGAGACGCGCACGTATCATTTGTTTTAGATCTTTTTTAACTGCCCAAATTTGCGCCTTATTTCGTATAATGTTGTGATAGAAAGTCTGAAGCAATTCTGGTTGGCCTTACGTCGATCTTAGCGTATGTTTTATTTCCGACTGCTTGAAAGAATTGACTTCAGACATTTACAGCCGGCCGCGGTGGTCTAGCGGTTCTAGGTGCTCAGTCCGGAACCGCACGACTGCTACGGTCGCAGGTTCGAATCCTGCCTCGGGCATGGATGTGTGTGATGTCCTTAGGTTAGTTAGATTTAAGTAGTTCTAAGTTATAGGGGACTAATGACCTCAGAAGTTGAGTCCCATAGTGCTCAGAGCCATTTGAACCATTTCTGACATTTACACAAAAGGTATTTTATCATGTGTTCTCTCACGCTGTTTATGTTTTTGTGCTGCTGCGTCCTATTTCTCTTACTTGTCTGCACCTTTTGTTAAGCTTCAGAGTTCTGTTTATTGATTTTTTATCACAGCCATTTGATATCGACGTTTTCATTGTATACCTACTCCTCAAGTATTTTGGAAGAAGTCACTTTCCTTCGTTACGCTGTTTTGTATTTGAAAAAAAATCTTTATTTTACTTCCTATTAGCTAATTTCACCCATTTCAACATTATCAAGCGACCTCGATTACTTTCGTTACACAAAGATTACGTTACGTACTTAGAGCACGTCTTGATCCACACAGCACTCTAGAAAGAATAGCATGTAATGTCCTCCCCCTCATACCATAAGTTAGCCAATCTGTAACAGTGTCTAGCCCAGACTATCTCGCCTATACCTACGGCGGTGCTGAGGCGGAAGTAAGTACGTTAATGATGGACAAGTTGAGCAAATTCCGCCCCTGGTAGTTGAATGGTCAGCGCGACAGAATGTCAATCCTAAGGGTCCGGGTTCTATTCCCGGCTGGGTCTGAGATTTTCTCCGCTGAGGGACTCGGTGGTGTGTTGTCCTAATCATCATCATTTCATCCCCATCGACACGCAAGTCGCCGAAGTGGCGTCACATCGAAAGACTTGCACCCAGCGAACGTTCTACCCGACGTGAGGCCCTGGTCACACGACATTTACATTTACATTTAGCGTGTAATGACGTCTCCGATAAGAATGAAACACAACCGCAGTAGGTTCTGGCAGAACCATTATAAGTGTGAAGTTCTCCTTGGAGCAAGAAAACAGTGCAGCCCGCATTCGGGTTTAGCAACAGTGCCAGTAGACAATACAAAATGACCACATTGAATTAAAAACGTATCCCATAGTCAACGTTTTAAAAACAAATAGGAAATTCATTGTGACTAAGTACATACTGAAGTTTCTAGTTTGTAGAACTATTCAGTACCATGTTCCTGACATATCAAAATTCATGAAACGGAGCAAGATAGAGCAGCTACACTTGTTACATTTCCACTTTTTAAACAAGTGTTTTTTCTTTTATTTTCTATTTCACACTTTATGCATTTACCATGAATACGTGAAACTGTTAAATTCTCATCAGTGCTGTAATTTACTAAACTTTACTATTCAATGTATAGTTTTTAGACCAGTGATGATAACAACATGGCCGGCCGGAGTGGCCGTGCGGTTCTAGGCGCTACAATCTGGAGCCGAGCGACCGCTACGGTCACAGGTTCGAATCCTGCCTCGGGCATGGATGTGTGTGATGTCCTTAGGTTAGTTAGGTTTAATTAGTTCTAACTTCTAGGCGACTCATGAGCGCAGAAGTTAAGTCGCATAGTGCTCAGAGCCATTTGAACCATAACAACATGAAGGTTCAAAATGGTTCAAATGGTTCTGAGCACTATGGGACTTAACATCTGTGATCATCAGTCCCCTAGAACTTAGAACTACTTAAACCTAACTAACCTAAGGGCATCACACACAACCATGCCCGAGGCAGGATTCGAACCTGCGACCATAGCAGTCGCGCGGTTCCGGACTGAGCGCCTAGAACCGCGAGACCACTGCGGCCGCAGTAACATGTTATTTTGTAGATAATTCCAATTAGAAAATTTTGCTTTCTGAAAATTATTAGTGCGCTCTGGAAATCGCAGCGTTCATTATAACTTCCATTTCACAAAATAATACCTATCATTTTGCAATTTTTTGATTATACAGCCTATAATTAATCAAGATAACTTCACTGCCTAATATATTTTTGTCATTTATATTGTTACTGAAGGTGTAATTACTGAGCCTTTAACCATTTTGTGATTCCTTTATTACATGCGTCTAGGCAGACGTTGGACACACAACCATTGAGCGTCTGGTAGACAGAATGTAAACATCCATGTCAGTCTGTCGTGGGCTAGCATTCACCACGTACGTTTCCCAATCAGCTGGGAGCTAGCTTTCAATTACTACGAACTGTATGTTATTCAGTCCGTCTCTAGTGAGATACCCTTACGTAATGTTCCGTGTGCAGTTACCAAGTCATTCAGTTTGCACAGTCGAGATGTTGGTTATTTATGATATCACTTGTAAAATTTTGTAACACCATTCATAGACAATGTGAATTGCTAGTTTGTGAAAGATTAGCTACGAAAATTACTGTTTAAAAGCTGATAATGGCATGTGTAAAGCAAAAAAATTAACTTAACCAAAAAGTAATTTCTAAGGAAAACAATTTGGAAATTTGTGGTAAGGACTATGAGACCAAACTGCAGAGGTCATCGGTCCCTAGACTTACACACTACTTAATCTGACTTAAAATGAGTTACGCTAAGGACAACACACACACCCATGCCTGAGGGAAGACTCGAACCTCCGACGGTGAGGAGCCGCGTCAGCCGTGACAAGACGCCTCAGACCGCACGGCTACCCAGTTTCGAAGGTTTACCGATGAACACTTACTGGCTGTTTAAACTGTTTAATTCATCCAATAATTATCGGAGGAACATTCGTGAAGATCAGCATCACGAGACACAAAAATAGGTCGATAACTTCGTAACTGTTTCTCAGACTATTAATGAGGAGCCTCCAAGCTGGTGTGGTTGCAAACGACGTGCATGAAGCGCTGGAGAACGAAATGTTGACGATTCACAACATGGTACAAATGTACAATAATGTAGTAAAGCATAAATTGTTACATTACGTCTCTCTGTTGCTACACGAGGTAGTAGCACAATTCTGGGAAAGTCTGTAACCCGCACTTATCCATGTGCAACTAAATTAAAGTAAAACTGTGCAGGAAGTATTCTGACATAATACGAAGGGACTTCAAAAAGTTAGACATTATGTCACGCCAGGTAAATTATATTGAGCCCTGCACTAACCTCCAAAATGAGACAAATACATGACTGTCTCTCAACATAGTCTCTAAGTATACCCATACAATGGTCGGAACGTTCTATCAACCGTTCAATTCATCGACGATAGAAATACGCTCCGTGGTCACGGATCCATTACAGAAACATTGTGTGAACATCATCTTGGAAGATCTCTTTCTCCCACATGATCTTGCAGCTTGCCGGAAAGATGTGAACCGATAATAGTAGAAATGGATTTTCCGATCAGCATCATCCATGCCTGCTCGGCCTTGGACAAATCGTTGGCGCCATTTCACTATGGATCGACGCAACATTGAATTTGGTCCATATTACGTCAGAATTTAACTATTAAGCTGTGTGCAGTTTATACGTTTTGCCCACAACAACCTAACTGTTCCATGTGCCGAGTGATCAAAAAGTCAGTACAAATTTGAAGACTGAATAAATCACGGAATAATGTAGATAGAGAGGTACAAATTGACACGCATGCTTGGAATGACATGGGGTTTCATTAGAACCAAAAAAATACAAACGTTCAAAAAATGTCCGACAGATGGCGCTTCATCTGATCAGAATAGCAATAATTAGCATAACAAAGTAAGAGAAAGCAAAGGCGATGTTCTTTACAGGAAATGCTCAATATGTCCACCAACATTTCTCAACAATAGCTGTAGTCGAGGAATAATGTTGTGAACAGCACTGTAAAGCACGTCCGGAGTTATGGTGAGGCATTGGCGTCGGATGTTGTCTTTCAGCATCCCTAGAGATGTCGGTCGATCACAATACACTTGCGACTTCAGGTAACCCCAAAGCCAATAATCGCATGGACTGAGGTCTGGGGACCTGGGAGGCCAAGCATGACGAAAGTGGCGGCTGAGCACACGATCATTACCAAACGACGCGCGCAAGAAATCTTTCACGCGTGTAGTAATACTTTTTTTGTTTCTATTAAAACCACATATCATTCCAAGCACGTGTGTCAATTTTTACCTTTCTATCTACATTATTCCGTGTTTTATTAAGTTTTCAAATTTATACTGACTTTGTGATCACCCGGTACTTCAGCTTTGCAGTACGTTTCCAGGTACCACGCCATTTCAGTCGCTCACTGTGATGTACCTGTTATCCGTAGCGCGACAGAGCTGCGTCTGTAAGAGTCTAGGGCATGTACCCTCTTCTGAAAAGGCGCCACTCTTGCTGCAAAATAGTCTAAGCTTGGGATGTCGTGTAGCTTACTGTCTGGAGCCCCTACGTACAATATTACCCATTTCAGAAGGCGGTACACGGTTCCAGAAATTGTGGTGGAGTCTCGCTGTGCAACGGGTGGAGGAAATAATCTCTCTTGTCCCTGATGAAGCTAGCTGAGATACCTCCGAAATAAGTAAATTTCTGACAAACTATTGTGGCTAATTACAGGAAATATGAGCTATATGTGAAACTTTACAGTCCAGAAACCATCCTCCTGCAGCTACTTCACAACAAGCAATGACTGCTGTTGACATTAAGAACTTCCCTAATCTACGCAAATGCCAATCAAAGCATCCTGTAAATGTTCCCATCATCAACGAGAAACTTCTGTTTACTAACCATGTGCATGTACTCCCCCCCCCCCCCCCCCCTCCATGAAATTAACATCTGCTTTCTCCAGTGGTGGGTAGAAGAATATTCACTTAACACTATTGTACAGCCGTTTTCAACATACTAAATCTGAAAATATAGAACCTGCCGATACACTCTACCTCTGACTCATGAAGAGAACGGAACCTATCACGACGCCACTGCTGTATTAAACATTCTCGGACTTCTTGTCGCGTCAACATAGAGTAGAATCTCGAGCTTTCGCCGGCTGAGGTAGAGCGGTTTTGGGGGCTTCAGTCCGAAACCACGCGGCTGCTACAGTCGCAGGTTCGAATCCTGCCTCGGGTATGGATGTGTGTGATGTCCTTAGGTTAGCTAAGTTTAAATAGTTCTAAGTTCTAGGGGACTGGTGACCTCAGATGTTAAGTCACATAGTGCTTAGAGCCATTTGAACCTCGAGCTTTCAGCGATTACCTCCTTCGTCTTCGTCAGGAGCTACTGATTTCAAAACTGCTGCTATGGTGGTCTTATATAGCCCAAAGACAGCTTCTGATTGGTCGGTAATTATGACATGCTGTCGAAGATGGCCGGCCGATGTGGCAGAGCGGTTCTAGGCGCTTCAGCCTGGAACCGCGCGACCGCTACGGTCGCAGGTTCGAATCCTGCCTCGGGCTTGGATGTGTGTGATGTCCTTAGGTTAGTTAGGTTTAAGTAGTTCTAAGTTCTAGGGGAATGATGACCTCAGATGTTAAGTCCCACAGTGCTCAGAGTCATTTGAACCATTTGTCGAAGATGTTGTCAACGTTTGCGCTGGTGGCGCCACCGTTCCCGCCGTAGCGTAATCGTTGCAACGAATATCTCTGGCTCTTCTCTGCATCAAGTCCTCGCTTCCATGCACCGCTAAGATTATATCCCCCATCACGGTTGACGATTTTCTCACGCATTCTTGCTTTTAGAGCCTCTTTAATTACAGGGTCCTAGTATGTGGGAGCCTGGAACAAAAATTCTGTTTCATCAAACAGGATTTTATGTTTGTTTGTGAGGCTGTGCTCGGCAACTACAGATTTCTCTTCTCCTCGGCTTTTAACACGCCATTGATGTTGTGCACAGCGGTCGGAAACTGTGTGGATGGGTTGATCAATTTAATTGCTCCCCCATTCACAAATTATGTTGCAAATCCCAGGAATCCTGAGGCCGAGACTGCCCTTAACAGAACGTCACGTCTTTATTTTCTTAGGAATGATTATCGGTTCTCCGTTGTCTCCAGAAATGGACAACTATTTTGAGGAACATGCATTAAATTAGGCTCCCCTTCGTACGTCTTCATTTTATCATTATGTTGGCGACACGTTTTTCCTCTGACCACACGACGTAGAAGCTCTTGGGAACTTCCAGGAATATACGATCAGAATGCACCCAAACATCCAGTTCATCTTCGAGACAGAGAAAAAGGGAAGGCTGCCGTTCTTAGATGTTTTGGTACAACGAAAGTCGGATAGACGTCTCGGCCACTCAGTGTACCGCAAGCCGACGCACACTGATTTATGTCTTAGAACCCAAAGTTTTCACCATCCAGTCCAGAAGAGAGCATCCTTAAATACACTGGTACATAGAGCAAAAACTGTTTCTGACGAGGGCCATTTAGATTCCGAATTTAATCATCCGAAATTGTGTTCGAAAATAATCGCTCTGGGTCACGTGATATGAAGTCAGCATTCTCCAAGGAATGGAAACGTGAAAATGGTGAACATTCACGTGATGGGCCACCGATTGCATTCCTTCCATTCTGCGGCGCTACCCCCGGCAAAATAGGCAGAATCCTGGGAAGGCGAGGATCAGATCTATTTTCCGACCCCCAAGAAGATAAAAAAGATGGAGAAGTTTTGTTCCAGTCTCCCACATACTGGGACACTATAATTAAAGACGCTGTAGATGTAAGAATGTGCGAGAAAAATCTTCAACCGTGTAATCTTGGTTGTGCATGGAAACGAGCTCTCGGGGCAGGGAAGAGCCAGAGATATTCGTCGCCACGTTTACGCTACGGCAGAAGGGGTGGCCCTACCAGCGCAGAAGCTGACACCATCTACGACAGCATGAAGTAATTACAGACGAATCACAAGCCGTCTTTGGGCTTTGTAATGTCACCTTAGCAGCAGTTTTGACAGTCAGTTGCTCCTGACGAAGACAATGGAGGTAATCGTCGAGAGCTCGAGGTTTTACTCAGAATTGAGGCAGCAAGAAATTCAATAATGTTCTAGCTCATCATGTCATCAAAATAGTGGACAGAAACCTCTCATTGAAATCCTTTATGCTTAAATGACGCTCTAACAAGTACTATAGTTATTCCCAATAAATCCCACACGTTGGCTTCTCCACATCGCACCTGAACTGTCACCTTCGAACATAACCTACGTCAAAGTTTACGTTGTACATCAGTCTGTTACTACAACAACCATTTCAAAAAATAACAGAAAACAAAATAATTTTTGTAAATATTCTGTCCAGTGTTTGTTTTTGCTCGTATGTCCTTCCACACCGCATCGTAATTAAGTCATTAATAATAAACAGAGTCTGATTTTGATGGGTTCAACTCACACCTAAACATTCCAGCCCTGTGGAAAATATTCTAGACGCGAAACAGAATTATACGCTGGTGTATAAAATTTAAGGACGAAAGTAACTTTTCCATGATGCGTCACTGCCAAGTATTAAGCTTAATGAAAAGTGGACCATACGTACATAGAAAGAACTGTTTCATTATAGGAGAGAAGATAACTGAAAGAAAGACGCAGTGGGCCGAACATAAATGACATCTGTATGAGTGCGTTTCGCGTCGAAATGTACTGATAAAATTTCTCGAGCATCCAGCCGCGTCAGGTCGTTTAAAATCCACGAGCTTTCGGCCGAGTACTCCTTGGCCATTGTCAAGTGTTGACCGTTTCTTTGTCGTCGCTACTGTCCTTATATACCCGTGATACCCACTGTGACGTCACTGGTGCCCGCACTGGGCCGACGAAATATACGGGCCCTCCAACGAATTTGTGAAGTCACACTCATCGGCCAGTCCGCCACACATCGTGAAAAGTCGACTCCGTGCAGGCCCCTGGAAATCAATATTTCACTGAAAACGTACCCACTAAAGGTCCTAATTTCTTCGCGTGCTACCTTGAACTTGCATGCATTTAAACATAAGGTCAAGAATTATTAAACTTGTGTGAAATAGTTACTCACTCCCCATCGGACACCGCTGCTGGCATTCATAAGACCTGCAGTGTCACGTGCTGTGACTACGCCCCGTGGCCTGTCTTTCTCGGTGGTCTCGTGCCCGCTCCGTCATGTAGGCCATCGTTTTTATTGAGGGTGTCACAAATTTTTATCTCGATCGCTTCTTTAATTTCGCTGTACCAGAAATTAATAGTCTGTGCAATAACTGATGTCTCTTCAAATGCGGAACAATATCCATTTTCGCGGGCATGCTCCGCTGCCGCTGATTTATCAGGATGCCGAAAGTGATAGCATCTCTCGTGTTCTACACAGCGTTGTTCAGCAGTACGCACAGTGCGTCCGAGATAAAACTGTCCACTCCCAAAAGATATTTTATCTACTTCTCGCGTCCTGAGACCTGCATGACAGCTGGAAGCTCGAAAGAATTTCATCATAAATGACACTTATTTTGAGAAAATTAGTACACTGAAGTTGCTGCGATTCACAGCGGCCGGTTGGACATTACAAACGGCGGCACATGGTTCTTCAAATGTTCAAATGTGTGTGGAATCTTATGGGATTTAACTGCTAAGGTCATCAGTCCCTAAGCTTACATACTACTTAACCTAAATTATCCTAAGGGCAAACACACACGCCCATGCCCGAGGGAGGACTCGAACCTCCGCCGGGACCAGCCGCACAGCCCACGACTGCAGCGCCTTTGACCGCTCGGCTAATCCCGCGCGGTGCACATGGTTCTTAGAAGAGTGTGTGACCACCATGGGCGGCAATGCATCCTCTGTAACGTGCTCCTGGGCTGGCAATTAAGTTGGTAAAGAGTTCTTGTGGTAATAATTTGCATTCATCCAACAGTGCTGCTGACAACTGCTGGATATCGTTTGTGCATATGGATGTGCTGCAATACGCCTGCCCAATGCGTGCTCCGTGGAGCTCAAGTCGGGGCAACCTGCTGGTCAGTCCATTCGATGAATATCGTCTCATTCCAAGAACTCTTCCACGTGCGCAGTTCGATGCAGTCGCGCATTGCCATCGTTAAAAATGAAGTCAGGACCGAATGCACCCCTGAAAGGACGCACGTGGGAGAGAAGTACAGTGCCAAAAGAACGTGGACTGATGAGTGTACCGTATTCAGAGATTCGGAGATAAGTATGCCCATGTAACATTATGCCTTCCCACGCCATAATATCTGGACCACCAAAACGATCGCCGGCTGGTGTGGCCGAGCGGTTCTAGGCGCTACAGTCTGGAAACGCGCGACCGCTACGGTCGCAGGTTCGAATCCTGCCTCGGGCATGGATGTGTTTTTAAATAGTTCTAAGTTCTAGGGGCTTGATGACCTCAGAAGCTAAGTCTCATAGTGCTCAGAGCCATTTGAACCATTTTAAACCAAAACGATCCTGGTTGGCAGCGCTGGACGTACCAAAATTGCGATGGGAGGGATCACGTAATGCACTAAGGAACAGTCTGGGACCTTTTCCAAGTAATATTAATAGAAGAGAAAGAGGAGATCCAAAGAAGAGCGGTTCGCTTAGACATGGGACCGCTTATTCGGCGGACGAGCGTCATGGAGAGTCTCAAGAAACTCAAGTGCAGACATCACAAGAGAGGCGCTGTGCATCATGGAGCGATTTACTGTTCAAATAACGTGAACTTACGTTTCAGGGAGAGTCGGGTAACGTATTATTTTCTTTCACGTTTCACGAACTGGTCACGACGAGAAGGTTAGAGAAATGAGACGTCGTGCAGAGCTTTACCGACACTCAATGTTCCCACGCGAAAGTCATGAATGGAAGAGGAAAGGGAAAAAAGATAGCATCTGCAAGTACTATCCGCCATACACCGTAAGGTGGCTTGCGGATTGCAGGGAGTGGACGAAAACATGGACACACCACAGACACAACACATTACCATCCCTGATATGGTGTAAGAAACCGTTGGCATTCAAAACAGATTCCAGCCATCCTGTGATGGATAAGTACAGGTTCTGAATGGTTTTCAAGGGAATCCAAAGCATTATTCTTGAAAAATAGTGGTTAGTTTACGTAACGATGGTGGAGGCGGATACCGATCACGCACCCTTCTCTCCAAAGTAGACCACAAAGGCTCCATAATATAGAGATTCGTAACTGTGTTGGCCAGGAGGGATGCGACAGTAGGCTATTTCCCTGTTAAAAATGTGGTTTGGCCCGTTGCTATTGTGATTGATCATGACATTCAAGTAGCATGTAAGGTCAATATTCTCATTAAATATCTGTTATTTTTATCTATTTAAAGTCTAGAAATCATAAAATATCAAGATTTGGTCAAGTGATCGAAAACGCTCTGTTATTGGCTGATGCTATGGTGACGTCACAGACTAGGAGTTAGACGAAGCTATACATGTTTTATAGGAATGTCAACCAAAATTATGAGGATTTTACGTACTCTTTCTGCAAACAGTTTAGCTATTTAGTGATGGGAAACGCAATTGCAATTTTTAAATAGCAATAGAAAGGAATTTCGTGAACGCTGATAGTGGAAGCCTTGCGGAAGTTGATGCGTTTTTGCTCCACCTATTTAGAGCGGTGATATGGGCAAGAACGGATATTCTATTCCCTGCTCCCTGCAACATCATTAAACTCGCTCAAAACTAAGAAATTGTTGAACTATTATACAGGAGTCTGTATATTATAGCTACATTGTTGACGATGAGTCATGAGGTACGACTCCAAACCCAATGAAATTTTTCTTTGCTGAAAGAAAAGTTATGAACGGATGAAAAGCTATGAGAAGGCGCTCAGCCACCGACACAGTAGGTCAGCGTGTTCGGTCAGAGAATTAACTGCCCTCTGTAATTAAAAAAAAACTGAGTTAATAGACCAGTGATGAGCTTGAACAAACGTCATGGGACGTCCGCCCCGAACAAGTAGAACGAACAATACCGAAGAAAATGAGATATTTTAAAAAAAAAGGTGGCGCAACGGATAGCGCCTCGGACTACGGTTAATGAGAGCACATGTTTCGATTGTGAGATGCGTTATATATATAGCTTCACATTAATCTGTCTGAGAAGTAGACAACAGAAGATAAATGCATTTACGTTGCGAACAAACGGTTCACATTTTGGGAAAGCATTGCTAGTAGTGAAGACATCACAGTACAACGGGGTGCATGACGATGCTGTTTTGGGAAAAAAATGGAAATTTGTGGTAAGGACTATGGGACCAAACTGCTGAGGTCATCGGTCCCTAGGCTTACGCACTACTTAATCTAACTTAAACTAACTTACACTAGGGACAACACACACGCCCATGCCCGAGGGAGGACTCGAACCTCCGACGGAGGCAGCCGCGCGAACCGTAACAACACGCCTAAGAGCGCACGGCTACCCCGCACGGCCGATGCTGTTTTCTATACGGAGAGATACAAATCATGTACAACACGCAGGTAACACAAACGTGAGGTCCGTTTTTGAGTGTAAACTAACGACAGTGTCTGAAGTAGACTTACTAAATTTTTATGTAAGATGATGAAACGTCAAAATGTTTAACAATAAGGAGCCTTGCTGAACAGTACGAAGATAAAAAAAGCATTGTTTCTAATAGATTAAACCTCTGCGTTCGCATTAACAAGAAAATATCGTTTTGAACATGACGTGTATGAACAGCGATTGCAAATGTAAGCGCATGTAAACGGCCAGGAAAACACAATGATATTTTGTTGCTGATCGATGTGGTGATGTTTTGTAATTGTGATTTGGTTATCATGTGAGAGGACTGTCGAGTCGTATTACAAATAAGTTAAAATATTTTTTCCTGTTGGATTCGAACCAGCGATCTATGGATGTCATCTTCTATCATTCGACGGTCTCCCACTCTAACAACTGATATTCCGAACAATGAATGTGAAGTTGGGTAAGACGACAATTTTCACTAAGAGTTTAATTTAGTTGAATGACACTATTCTTCATGTAAGAGTGGGAAAGGGTATCTTGGAGGAAAATTAATGTTAAATTCGCTGTACAACACACTTTTAATTAAGTTACTGAACTTGTGCGTTGATACGATGACAATTTGCCGGTACAGTGCAACCACTTTTTACGCATATTCTCATTCAAGCAAACTTTTCGGGTGTTTTATAGTTGTATTTGTACAGTTTGGTACTACACACCATTTGTATACCATTTTCCGAAACATAAATTCGAAAACAAGACATAACTGTGAATTAGCATTATGACAGTAGGAGCAGCGAGATAGCCCGTGACGTCACAGTCATCCCATGACTTGAATCGAACGTTTTAGCGGGCTTCCAAATGATATGAATTTCTTTTCCGTATTTGTAAAAGAATAATGAAATTCAAGAGGGAAAAATAATGTTGTGAGCATAAAACGACATAATTAATCATTTAAGACAATTTTCAGAAATCAGTCAATTACCCTATTCATCCTCGTACTCACAAAACTAGTACTGGATGATGTGAGCTGTATAAAAAGCGACTTTGTCTTGGAAAATAAAATTATCATTGGAGAACAAACATTGTACCATGAGATGGGCCTGATGAGCCAAAATGGTCGCATGACCCTTGACAACATTGCGACCTTCCAGAGTAACCAAGGGCCCATGGAATACTACGATATGGCTGCCCAAATCATCACCGAACCACCACCTTGTTTTACCATATTTTACTCTTTGAGCGTAAGTTGGAAACAGTGTGAAACAAGACTCATCCGACAAAATGACTTTCTTCCATTGGCCTATAGTCCAGGCTTTATGGCTTCGGCGCCACGTTTCCCTGTTACGGGATGAGTGGTTTTGAAATTCCAGGTCGCCTGCAGTTGCCTGCTTATCGAGCTCTCGTCGTGTTGTTTTGATGCTGACGAGGCATTCAGTTCTGCAGTGATTTCATCAGCTGTCTTCCTCTTATTTCTCGTCGCATTCTTCCATGATCGTGTGTCACTATCATTCAATACACACTTCCGTCCGCGTTGTGACTTCGCAGACGATGTTTTCCCGCTTTCTCTGCATTCTGTGTAAATCTTCTATATTGTGCCTCTTCATCTGCCGATCGCATTGGCTTCCTTGAGCACGGAAGCACTCTCCATAAGAGCGCCAAAAATTTGTCCACTTTCAGATTCACTTAGTTTCGACATAGTGTACGCAGAACTATGTTGAACACTGTTCTGAGCACGAGTGACATCTGCAACGTGTTGAGTTCATTGCATAGGTGGCGTTCATGGTCAAAGACAACAATGCAACTTGTAGTCTTGGCTAGAATCTGCATTTATTTTCCAGCATGGATTTAATACTGTAATACAAGTGCTGTCTGGAGAATAACTTCCGTTTCCATGTGAAATGGATATTACTGGGTGCTACACTCACTGACGCAGTAAGTCACTGTGCTGAGAGCTGCGATAAAGGGAATACCACATTGCTTCCCGTTATCCCACTGTTCATAATGGGGATTGCAATTTAAAACCCCGCAGCGGCAAAAAAATGTCGACACCACTCACGTTCGTGGCGAAATTTGTGTAGCGTATGAACCGAATAGCCGGCCGAGATGGCAGAACGGTTCTATGGCGCTACAGTCTGGAACCACGCGCCCGTTACGGTCGCAGGTTCGAATCCTGCCTCGGGCATGGATGCATGTGATATCCTTAGGTTAGTTAGGTTTGAGTAGTTCTACGTTCTAGGGGACTGATGACCTCAGAAGTTAAGTCCCATAGTGCTCAGAGCCATTTGATCCATTTTTTTGAAGCGAATACGATGGAAAACTTTTCTTCGCCAAGAGGATGTTTGTTTAATAGTGGAAGGGCGAAAGTTGTTGTTGTTATTGTTGTTGTTGTTGTTGCCGTCGTTGACGACGACGACGACGACGACGACGACGACGATGACATAATGGCAGTCAGTCAGTCATAGGGTAGCGAAATTTTCATAAAAGGGTAAAAAATCGTAAAGAAATTGCTTTCGCGATATCTCATTTTTGAACAACTTTCCACAGATTTCTCTGAGTGTACTGCATGACTATACAGTAGGAGCACGACAAGTCCTGTCCTCCCTGGGTTTCAAATTTCTAGGGCTCGGAATTTTATGTAGGCGGAGTTTGTCATTTCGTGCAGAGATGTGATGAACTGATGATTATGTGATCTAACTGATGATTATTTAGATAAGCATGTGGGCGTGCTGAAGAGTAATGCTACAAAAATTTTTATGTGAATATTCTTAAGGCTTCTTAAATAAAGGAAACGTTGATAACAGTCCACATATTTATTTTTCGCGTCTACATTTTTATTTCTGAACACAATCACCCTGGCGACGAACACATTTCTCCAACGAGAAACTTTATGTTTGCCTTTCACAAGTATGTTGAATGACAGTCATTGAAGTTTGCACTATTTCAGATAAATTCAGTAAAACAGAGTGTCTGTACTTGCTTTTCAACGTCACTACGAATCACGTCTAGTATTTAACAAAATGTTTCTCACTTTATCTCATATATTCGTAAAACTTGTATGGTAATTCCAGTAACTGAGTACAGAGCGCACAGTAATAGCCACGTTCTTTCCGAGACAGATATAGTTCATTCACATACATTCAGTACCTTCTTAGAAGCAAAAGCAGCTTTGTAGCACACGTCTCCAAGAACAGAGGCGTTGTGGTGTCCATACCACTAATGGGGGTTAAAACCTAACACAGTCCATGCTAAATTCTAACCCAACCCAACCTAACCTCCTTTACTCCGTCAAAAACTGACGAAGGAGAGCGGACGCACTGTGACAAAGCTGTCGGTCGATGTTATCGGGCGATCGCTGGCGGCGGCATATGACGATCGTTGTCGGTGCCACTCAGAACGCAGGCTAAGTCGGACGGTAGTGAGCAGGTGGCTTCATAAATGAGTCATGGTTCTAGCATGGCAGATGTGATATTACGATGCAGCTGTTTCCAAATAGTTACGGTTGTGGCCACAAGATGTCAGAATCTTATGGTATTTAATCATACGTAGACAAAACAGAATAGTTTGGAAATAAAACTGAATCTTTAGTGATTATTATGGCTTTTGTGAGGGGCGTTCAATAAGTAACGCAGCACTTTTTTTCTGAAGGGAGGTTGGTTTCATTCAGGATTTCAATACGACATGTTATTGCCCACTCTTTTGGCTACAAAACCTCAGTTTTCAAAATAATCTCCCTTGAATCTGCGACGGCCTTACGCCTCCTTACTGTGAGGACTCGTGTTTCAGCATGGTATCAGTCTACAGATGGACGTTCGAGCCAACGTCTCGTTGCATCACTAGACACCCCCCCCCCCCCATTATGCACGTACACTTTCCGGCGGAGTGCCTCCTTCGTTGGGCCAAACAGATGAAAGGTACAAGATCCGGGCTGTAGGACAGTCCAATGAAATTTTGTGAGCTCCTCTCGAGTGCGCACACTTGAGTGGAGAAGGAGAAGTGCGATTGGATTATTGTGGCGACAAACAAGCTGAAGCCCTTTCTTCACTTTTCTCAATACACTTCAGAGTTAACCGTTGCACCATAAGTGAGGACATGAAACAGAATAACACCTTCAAAGCGCTAGAAGACCAGCGCCATGACCTTACTGGCTGAGTATGCGAATTTGAACTTTTTCTTTGGAGGGGAGGTGGTGTGGTGCCTGTCTGTACATTGCCGTTTTGTTTTCGGTTCGAAGTGATGAACCCATGTTTAATCACCTGTGATGATTTGTCACGTTTAGCCTCTTAACGTCCAAGAAATTCCACACAGATATCCCTTCGTTGCTCTTTATGATCTTCTGTTAGGAAGTGGGGAGTACATCAAATGGTGGACGAGTGTCTCAGCACAACCAACAGAGGTGTCCAGTTGAGCAACGAGGTGTTTGATTGTGATTCGCCGATCACCTCGAATGAGAGTATTTGCACGTTTCAAAATTTCAAGAGCCACAGCTGTGTCCGGCCGACCGGCACGTGGGAGATCGGATAGGTTTGTGCGACCTTGTTGCGGTATTCATAGACGCCTCGCCCAACGACTCAATGTGAGTTTGTTCCCTGCCAGGCGTCTGCAGAATATTTGCAGCCGCCTATGAATATTTGAGATGCTCTGGTTTTCCGCCAAAAGAAACTCAGTGATAACTCTTTGCTTGGAACGCACCTCCGTTAAAAACGCCATGTTGTAGGCTACGTATAGCCCCACCATCTATCGGAACTTCATGAAACGATATGGGCTGAAGTGGGAATATTCCACGATACTTCACAACAAATTCCACATTTTTTCAACGGAAATTGGCAGAGAAAAAACAAATGTATTGCATTACTTATTGAACGCCCCTCATAATAATTGTTATTGATCTAATATATTTAAATATTAGTGTGAATGAAAATTTGAATGCGAAGTAATATAATAAATGAATATTGTTATGTCCACTAACTAAACATACGTTAGCATGAGAACTGTGGCTGTACAGGTGAATCGTACTCCCAGGGGAAATTTGTGAAGCGTTATTCGCCTACTTATGCTACTGGAAAAAAAGAGAAGTTTCGTGATGATTCATTTACTTAAAGGATGAATTCTTATGATATTTGTGGGTTTTATAAATATGTTTATTTAATAAATCTCTTATAAAATCTGTTAAGTTTTGATTGGTTCTTGGTAAAAGACACGAGATTGCGTAGTTTGATATTGATATCGTATTGGCTACGCTGTACACTGATAAGCCAAAACATTATGACCTCTGCCGCAACGTTGGATATTATTTCGTGGTGTTGTGCGAACGTGAAGCGGAAACAAAAGTGTGTCAGCGGAGTACACACGGACGGGGATCCCTCTAGCGAGATATGGGCTGCAAATGGGGAAAACCATTCAGATAAGCCACTTTGCTCAAAAATGGTTCAAATGGCTCTAAGCACTATGGGACTTAACATCTGAGGTCATCAGTCCCATAGACTTAGAACTACTTAAGCCTAACTAACCTATGGACATCACACACGTCCACGCCCGAGGCAGAATTCGAACCTGGGGCCGTAGCAGTAGCGCGGTTCCGGACTGAAGCGCCTAGAACCGCTCGGCCACAACGGCCGGCAGGCGACTTTGTGAAAGGACAGATTATTTATCACGCAAAGCCTGTGAACGAGTTTCTCTAAAACGGGGAAGCTGGTCGAATGTTCACGTGCTACTGTTGTGAGCATCTACGGAAAGAGGTAGGAGGACTGTGAAACTACCAGTAGGCGCTAAATGGTTGGACGTCCACGACTCCTCACAAAACGAGGGGTTCGGAGACTTGTCTGCTCTGTAAAGTAGGATAGATGATGATCTGTGGCGTCTCTGCCAAAAGAGCACAATTCTGGTGCACGCACAAGTGTTTGGGAGCACACCGTTCATCGTACATTCTTGAATATGATTACCTGCAGGAAACCACCCCTACGTGTTCACATGTTAACCCAACGACATCGTCCATTACGATTCCAGTGGATTCGGGACCGTCGGGATTCGACCGTCGATCAACGGAAACGTGTCGGATCTTCTGGTGAATCATATTTTTGCTACACTAGGACGATAGTTGTCTCCACGAACGCCTTCATTGAGGTGAACGACGCCGGCCGCGGTGGTCTAGCGGCTCTAGGCGGTCAGTCCGGAACCGCGCGACTGCTACGGTCGCAGGTTCGAATCCTGCCTCGGGCATGGATGTGTGTGATGTCCTTAGGTTAGTTAGGTTTAAGTAGTTCGAAGTTCTAGGGGGCTTATGACCTCAGCTGTTGAGTCCCATAATGCACAGAGCCATTTTTGGGATAAAGAGTTGCTTTCTGACGTCTAAAGATGTTCGGTGCTCAGCCTTCATCTGCTTCGTATGTGTGTATTAGGAGTTCTGAATAGATGTAATAATATTGCGAAATTATGAGTTAAACTTGACCTTGGAGTGCCACAAAGCTCACGTGCACGCTTGCTAAAGGCGGACGTGCGAAATTATGGTCTTAATGTGTAAACTGTGACTTGTGAATAACTGAAATCGGCGTGGTGTATTGTACAAGTCGGGACCGAGAACTGATTGTTCGAGAGGTTAATTTGTGTAACACTTGAGTGAGCATTCTGTCACAGAAATCCGTTTTATAATCCTTTTCGTAACTGGTTCTGCTGCATACCATAAGCTGGCTATTACGAGTGACTGTGATTGTGTGCGAGTGTCAAAACTGTAACTTAAGATTATCACGGGCTTGGCGGCGTTTTAGCATCAAACAAGGAACAGTGTACCGAACTTCTCACGCATAAACTATCTATCGTTCAATAGCTCTGTGAAACTGATACCAGAAAACATCTGAGGCAACCTGTAGAGGCATGTAGTGCGGCTACTTTCCGCTACAGATATCTCTAAATGAAGAACGTTATGCATTTTCTATCAGTCCAGGCGTGTGGACCGTACTAAAAATGGTTCAAATGGCTCTGAGCACTATGGGACTTAACATCTGTGGTCATCAGTCCCCTAGAACTTAGAACCACTTAAACCTAACTAACCTAAAGACATCACACACATCCATGCCCGAGGCAGGATTCGAACCTGCGACCGTAGCGGTCCCGCTGTTCCGGACTGACCGCCTAGAACCGCTAGACCACCGTGTGGACCGTACTGTAGGAGAAGACATGAGCTGAATGCGAGTGGAGCTGTTTTCTGTGGGACGAACATTTAACAGCGCCATTGCCACTTCGGCGCTAGAACTGGAACTAGACGGAAATTCCTTTCCTGTTTCTTAGATTTGATTAAAAAAATTGTCAAAATAAACGTATTATTTACGAGCGCGTCTACATAATTTCGAAAAAGGTACTTTACGTTAGATTACTATGAAAAATGAGTCGTCAGAATTAAAGAAGCCTGTGGTTTATTTAGATGAATTGTGGATTCACATACATTACAATATGGGTAAATTTTTCAGAGTGGTAGTGTGCGTGTTGTAATGTGAAAAATTATGTTTTGAAAAAAAAATGGTAAAATGTTTTTGAAATGATTTTATCTTAAAGCGTGAAATAAAATAGTTTAGGTAAACCTTTCACGCACCATTGAATGATGCTCAAAATTACGTACAGCAAACGTGGCGCCAATTGAGAACGTAAAATAGATAGTTTAACTTAGAATTTTGTGGTGCACTTTACGATATTTGTCTTGTGGGCTACATAATCCACCACCCCGTAGTACTCTTTGAAACTCCAAGCCAAACACTGAACCTTAAATTCTCAATCACCACTTCATTTGTTGTACATGATTTTCGAGCATCATTCAAAGGTGCGTCAAATATTTTTCTAATCTATTTTATTTCATATTTTGACGCAAATTATTTCACAAAATATTTAACATGCTTGTTTTTCTAAATTTTTTTCTGAAGCCACTAAATTTAATGTTTGTATCCCTTATTACTTTTAAGCAATTAAGTATTTCTTTGCAAAATTAAAACTCACGCTGATTAATTTACTACCCACTTCGTTCATTGCCTACTCTTCGTTTGGATATGAAAATTCGCACAAAAATTCATTGTGTAATTTCTAGACTTTCACGGTTTCTCACTACTCCAATGTTGACCAAAAAACTGACGGTCAGTGTTTAGTTGTTGTGCTAAGCAGGGCATTGGACTATAAACGTGTGGTATGCACGCATTCAGCTTGTAAGAATACAAGAGTGTACGTTATTGTTACCTCCCTCCCTCGTTTCTCGGGCGTAAACATGACGGTGCTGAGACGACGGTCATGTCCTTAACATGCTCAGCGGACAGAGGCTGCTATTAGTCGAGCACAGTATTATTTCACCTGGGAGTGAGGACGGGTCTGGGCTTATCATGAGCTGTTATACTGATATTTCGCCAGGACGTGCTGAACCACTTCATATTGCATGCACAGCTGCCTGAAAGCATTCACAGTGCAATGCGTTTTCCTTCGCCACCACTGTACTTGTTTACTGTAACTTCGGGGTCCAAGAGCAATAATACAGTGGTGGGATAGTACACGAGATTGTTGGCGCGCAGCGACTGACCGTGCGGTTGCCCAGATTGCGAACTCGGCAGGTGAGTCTCGCAGACTTTCCGACCAGCGCTGTCACGTTGAGCGGCGTCGACGGGTCGAAAGACGGCTCCGGTTGCGTCTGCGGCTGCGGCGGCTCCGCCTCGCGACCACCGCCTGTAAACATATCAGAACACTTTTTCAGCACCTGTCAGTTGGAGCACTTCAGTACCTTTCCCTGAAATCCAAAACTGTACTGTAACTTCTACAGGATAGCAGAGAACAAATACAGGGAGCGAAAGCCGGCCGCGGTGGTCTCGCGGTTCTAGACGCGCAGTCCGGAACCGTGCGACTGCTGCGGTCGCAGGTTCGAATCCTGCCTCGGGCATGGATGTGTGTGATGTCCTTAGGTTAGTTAGGTTTAAGTAGTTCTAAGTTCTAGGGGACTGATGACCACAGCAGTTGAGTCCCATAGTGCTCAGAGCCATTTGAACCAGGGAGTAAAAGGTTATTTAGAAACCGTACAGAAACCAGACTGAAGTTATAATAGTCGGAGGACATAAAGCGAAGCAGTCGTTGAGAATGGAGTGGGATAGGGTAGTAGCGTATCCCCAACGTCACTTAGTCTGTCCACTAAAAAGAAATGTCGCGTGACTGGAGCCTTCCGTCGGGTAGACCGTTCGCCGGGTGCAATTCTTTTCGATTTGGCCCCACTTCGGCGACTTGCGCGTCGATGGGGATGAAATAATGATGATTAGGACAATAAAACACCCAGTCCCTGAGCGGAGAAAATCTCCGACCTAGTCAGGAATCGAACCCAGGCCCTAGGATTGACATCCTGTCGCGCTGACCACTTTATTTTTTATTTATTTTTTATTTTGTTCGGTAATGTTCGTTGCGTTTGGTCTGGATGGACGTCATAGGACATCCGTTAAAATTGATCATTGGTTCCTTTACTGAGTTTTTCTATTACAGAAGGTCAGCGCTTCTCTGACCGAACACACAGAGCTACCATTCCGACATCACTCAGCTACCGGGGCCGGACAGTCTGTACGCTGAGCAAGCGATAAAAGAAACCAAGGAGCAATTTGGAAAGGGAAGGAGAAAATTGGTGTTTAACGTCCCGCCGACAATGAGGTCATTAGAGACGGAGCACAGGCTCGGATTAGGGAAGGAAATTGGCCGTGCCCTTTTAAAGGAACCATCCGGGCATTTGCCTGAAATCACGGAAAACCTAAATCAGGATGGCCGGAGACGGGGTTGAACCATCGTCCACCCGAATGCGAGTCCAGTGTGCTAACCACTGCGCCACCTCGCTCGGTGGAAAGCAAACTGAAGTTCAGGGAGAAGAAATGAAAACTATGACAGAATTACAGCGTCATCAGCAAAACCTCAGATACGGCAAAGGACGTGGAAGAGCAGCTGAACGGGACATACAGTGTCGTGAAAGGAGGATATAAGATGAACAATAACAAAAGCAGTATAGGGAAAATCTAACGCAATCGAATTAAATTAGGCGATGCTAAGTGAATTAGATTAGGAAATAAGACTTAAGCAATAATGTAGGTGTTTTGCTACATGGTCAGTAAAATAACTGATAAGTTGAGAAGATATAAAATGCATACTGGTAATTACAAGAAAAGTATTTCTGAGAAACAAGAAATGTAAATATCTAATATAAATTTAATGGTTAGGGAGTCTTCTGAAGGCATTTGTGTAGAGTGTAACCTTCTGTGGAAGTGAAAGGTGACAGATAAGCGGTTCAGACAACAAGAGAATAGAAGCTTTTGAATAGTGGTTCTAAAGAAGAATGCTGAAGATAAGGTGGGTGGTTCGGGCAACCAATACGGTGGTACTGAACCGAACTGGAGAAAAAAGAAATTTATGGCGTAACTTGAGTAGAAGAAGGAATCGCCAGTTTGGTAATGGAGGAAGCAATAGGGGGTTAAAACGGAAGAGGTAGGCCAAGAGATGATTACAGTACTAAGGATCACGTGGATGTAAGTTACAGCAGTTTTGTACAGATGAAGAGACTTCCAGAGCACAGAATACCGTGGAGATGTGCATAAAATGATTCTTCTGGCTTCAGAGCACAACAACAACAATATATTTGTCCTCAGTTGAAGGAACACTCTGAGGTCATTTGAGATGGGTCCTGATGTTAATACTGAAAAGAAATATGAAACAGACATACACTGACAAAAAGAATGCAGCTATTTGATGTTTCAAAATGATTACACAGCAAAATTATTACACTACGTTGATAATCTCGATACGATATTGTAGTGCCTGTGCTGTTATGAAGTGCGCTGCAAAGTTCCGTCGGACCTGCATACATGTCCGAAAGGACATTGCATCGTTCTTCTTACTTCGTACACGCATGCATGTTCGAAGGAACTTTCCATCGTATTTCTTAACACAGGCACTGTATTATCGTACCGAGCGAGGTGGCGCAGTGGTTAGAACCCTGGACCCGCATTCGGGTGGACGAAGGTTCAAACCCGCGTCCGGCCATTCCTATTTAGGTTGTTCGTGATCTCCCTAGATCGCTCCAGGCTAATTCCTGGATGGTTCCTTTGAAAGGGCTCGGCCGATTTTCTTCCCCATTCCTGACACAATTCGAGCTTGTGCTCTGTCTCTAATGACATCTCTGTCGATGGGATGTTTAACCCAACCTTCCTTTCTCCTTTTTGCAGTATCGTATTCATCCACCGATAGATACCAGGCAGCGAATTGCCTTTAAAATGCCCGCCCCCATGGAAATTACATAATGTGTTCGAGTGCAGGTTGTGACGCATGAACGACGGCATGTGGAAGTTTGGGTTGGTCCATGAGTTATCCACGGATAGCTAAAGCGATTAAAGTGACCGCTAGCGTAAAGCGAGAAATCTGGGTTCGAGTTCCGGCCGGCCGCGGTGGTCTCGCGGTTCTAGGCGCGCAGTCCGGAACCGCGCGACTGCTACGGTCGCAGGTTCGAATCCTGCCTCGGGCATGGATGTGTGTGATGTCCTTAGGTTAGTTAGGTTTAAGTAGTTCTAAGTTCTAGGGGACTAATGACCACAGTAGTTGAGTCCCATAGTGCCTAGAGCCATTTTTTTTCGAGTTCCGGTCCGGCATAAATTTTCGCTGTCGTCATTCCGTTTATTTTATTTTATTTTACATGTCTAGTTCCGTAGGACCAAATTGATGTGCAAATCTCCAAGGTAATGGAACGTGTCCATCATATAGCCGATTGTCGCAACTGCGAATACATTTCATGATTCAGTAATATCGTTGAAGGTAGATGCTGTTGTTTCCATTTTTCCTCTGTCTGAAAATCGAGCATGGATTTTATAAACAACGACTTATGTGAAATGCCTTTTTTTCTATTACACATTATATATATATATATATATATATATATATATATATATATATATATATATATATATACTATGCGATCAAAAGTATCCGGAAACGCCCAAAACCATACGTTTTTTTATATCAGGTGCATTGTGCTGCCACTTACTGCAAGGTACTCCATATCAGCGACCTCAGTAATCATTAGACATCGTGAGAGAGCTGAATGGGGCGCTCCGCGTAACTCACGGACTTTGAACGTGGTCAGGTGATTGGATGTCACTTGTGTCATACGTCTGTACGCGATATTTCCACACTCCTAAACATCCCTAAGTCCACTGTTTCCGATGTGATAGTGAAGCGGATACGTGAAGAGACACGTACAGCACAAAAGCGTACAGGACGACCTCGTCTGTTGACTGACAGAGACCGCCGACAGTTGAAGAGGGTTGTAATGTGTAATAGGCAGACATCTATCCAGCTACACCGGAATTCCAAACTGCATCAGGATCCACTGCAAGTACTATGACAGTTAGGCGGGGGGGTGAGGAAAATTCGATTTAATGGTCGAGCGGCTGCTCATAAGCCACACATCACGCCGATAAATGCCAAACGACGCCTCGCTTGGTGTAAGGAGCGTGAACATTAGACGATTGAACAGTGGAAAAACGTTGTGTGGAGTGCAGCACTCCGAGAAGAATGGCTGTCATTCTGCCAGATATCTTCCAGCACCTGATTGAACGTATGCCTGCGAGAGTGGAAGCTGTTATCAAGGCTAAGGGTGGGCCAACAACATACTGAATTCCAGCATTACCGATGGAGGGCGCCACGAACTTTTTCAAAATGGTTAAAATGGCTCTGAGCACTATGGGACTCAACAACTGTGGTCATAAGTCCCCTAGAACTTAGAACTACTTAAACCTAACTAACCTAAGGACATCACACACACCCATGCCCGAGGCAGGATTCAAACCTGCGACCGCAGCAGTCGCGCGGTTCCTGATTGAGCGCCTAGAACCGCTAGACCACCGCGGCCGGCTGCCACAAACTTGTATGCCATTTTCAGCCGGATACTTTAGATCACAGGCAAGCCGGCGTGACCGAGCTGTACTAAGCGCTACAGCCTGGATCCGCGCAACAGCTACGGTCGCAGGTTCGAATCCTGCCTCGGCCATGAATGTGTGTGACGTTCTTAGGTTAGTTAGGTTTAAGTAGTTCTAAGTTCTAGGGCACTGATGACCTCAGAAGTTAAGTCCCATGGTGCTCAGAGCCATTTTGAACACATAGTGTGTATTAATTGACTGCCGTTGTCAAAGGAACAATACTGGTGAAGAACACTGAAATAGATCTTACATCGAGAGTGAGGTGTAAACACAAAATAAATGGTAGCTTTGGCGGTGCACTGATAACGTAGTCGAAAACAGAATGTTCTTCTTGTGCGGATCAACAGTTTCAGTATGTTTAAAGCACGGAGACATTACCCATGCATGCTGTAATCTATTTATTGCCTGTGCTATTAGCTAAATTCGACCGTCGATCATTTCCAAACACTTCTCACAAGCCTTAAGCTCCACATCATATTTAAATAAATAGCCAGTAAATTTTAATGGCACACGTCTTTTTATTTGCTTGTGTAGCAAAAATACAATTTATTTGTCACTTCCTCGCTTCATGCTACATGAATGATCACACCAAGAAGAATTAGTTACTCCTACATGATTAAAAGCACATGAAGCCACATAAAAAGGTAACAATTATCTGAGCACAAAAGTCGTCTACCACGAACTCAATAAGGCAAGATCTGACTATTGCTTTTTTCAACTAGAAGTAAGAAGATCGGTGTATTAGCAATAATAAGTGAATGAAAGACGGTTAGTGTTTTCTTGTTTTCGAAAAACAACCTATTAATTCCAGCAACTCTGTGATTGCATATACAGAACTTCATTAAATATCTTATGAAAGTAAAGTTACTACTGCTTCATAATACTTGATAACAGTGAACTTTTACGGATACGTTGTCTTTCGGTTTAGCTCAAAATTGTCATACAGCAAAGGCTTTAAGCCACGCAGTATAATAATCGGTATTTAGCATCAATTAAGTCATAATACGATCTTTTGTTTCCATTAGGTAAACATTTAGTTAGCCAGCAAAGTAAGAGAAGTGTTACTGAAGTATTTGTTAAGAAAAGTGATCTTGCTGATTTAAAGCCAACCCAGCAACAATAGTTAAGCAATTTCAATAATAATTGATGTAAGCAAAAATATTTTACAATTTGTAAGTAATGAGAAATGATATTAATTGTTCTTGTTACTGTTGACAGAATTACACACAGATTACCAGTAAGATTAACATAATTGTTTTATGACAATAATAAATGTTAGATATTTTACAGTCAATGGTAATTGCTATGTTAAAAACCAAATTGTAAGCATCCATTTCTCTACACTCAACAAGTAATAGAAATAATCAAATATTTCTTGCAGTTTAACTGTGTAGCTTCACCATTTTAGTTTCCCAACACATTTACAGTTATAGTAATCTGCTGAATACATATTGAAGAGTTTTGTAAGGTACATACAATCCTTTCCCTCGGTAAATATACAGGTAAAGTGCCATGACACTATGTTCTCATGTCTCAAGGCACAATAAATTTTAATTAAAGAATTCACTGTTTATGCTTCTTCATAAAGTTCTAGAACGCACTTCCAATATTAAAGTTAACGTTATTAACGGAGTTTTGAGGCCGTTGAACTTTTAAAAACAAAGAAAACACTTAAGTTACTAGCTATACTAAAATTTAGTTGGAACATTTCACGGTAAGTAGCAGCTCTTGCCTTTGCTGGATACTCATGAACTGCACTGTACCTATCGTGGATACTGGAGAAGAAAATCAAAGCAGGTATTGCGGTGTACTGATAATTTTTTCTTTATGGACCGTCTGACTACACCTGAATGAAACACAACTTTCGTGCCAAGGCATCTTCAGTGGCAGGTTGCGTTGATGATTTTCTACATATTACGCTCCTGTTGCAATTTTGGTGTTGTTCCTCTTCTTATAAATGGCAATTTGCGGTTTTTCCCCACATTTCACAGCACTAGGAACTGAACACCAAAAATTCAACAGGAACGTAATATGTAGAAAATCGTCCTCGCAACCTGCCACTTAAGATATCTTGCAGAAAATAAAGGCGAAGCGCGTATGGCACGAATATTATGTTTCATTCAGTTGTAGTCACACGCTCCATAAAGCAAAAATTATCCGTATACCGTAATATTACACGCAACTGACAGGACTACAAAAATTGAAGATGTCAAAGCAGGTAGGAAGTGAAGTGTTAATTAACGGCCAGTTTACATTGCCTGGAGTGTTCGGATTCCGTTTGCTTATGTCACAGCTGTATCACATACTAGGCACACTGTAAAGCATTTCAGTTATTAGCTGGTTACAATAGTGTACAAATAAAAACAATCAAAATAGCTCTCCAGCTTTTCGTTATTTAAAAATAGTTGACAGTTCATTCTACAACCTATCCATTTTCAGCATATGTTCCAACTAAAGTAATTAATAAAAAGGACCCCGTAATTTATCGATAAATGAGAGTGATTACTTAATTGATAAAGGCACTCAATTTTAACTAGTTAATTACTTGTGTGAGAACATTCAAATTTTTTGAAAAGGTAAGGACGTGAAGTAGTGAGGAGATGGTGCTAGAGGCCGTTTTCAGTTATCCGGATTAGTAGAGCTGACGATTTGAAATTGAACTGTTAGGTCGTTAAACGTAGATATCGAATTGTGCGATGTATATAAATGGTTTTGTGACAAAATACGTGATAGTTCAGTCATTGCCTTATTACGATGGAGTTGTCGTGATTTTGTGAGTTAAGTTGCATTGTTTTTAAGATTTGTGATGGATAATTAGTTAATAAGTGGACGGAAATATGCTTCTGTAATACGGTACCTGATGTAATAATAAACCATATACGACTACTTTTGCGAGAGAGGAAGAGAGAATGATGCGAATTCCTTTTCGCAGGTGGCGTTACCATCGAGAAAGACCAGGATGGACACAAGCATCTCTTCGGGGAGAAGTAGTGGACGCAATACGAAACCAGTGATTCTAAGCAGAAGTGTAGTGCTGTTTTTCAGGCAGGAGTACGTCTTATTAACAAGTCAGCTGTGATAATTAAGGCTAACATATAATATATGAAATGTAACAGATGAGATACGAAGACTGGAAGAGACATTCGCCGGGATTCATTTCTAAGCTGAAAGTTACGGAATATTGGGGGAAATACGGGAAGAGTACCAGGGATTACGACTCTCGTATGAGCGATTAAGAAATCTGTTTGCCAAGTGCTGTATTTAGCTCGACGTACGCTGATGCGACGGAAGAGGGAATGATTGAATGCTGGTATAAAGTTGCTGAAGACGATGTTTGAAACTGCAACTAATGACAACATCTAGGAATTAAAGAATACCCGGGGGGGGGGGGGAGGCAGTTACGGGGAGTAGCGCATAGCAATAGAACAACAGTGGAGTGACTTACCACACAGTTAGAAAATCTGGAGCAAACTTCTGTTGAATAACACCAGCACTGCGGAACTGATAGAGTATATGAAGATAACTATGGGAACAATCAATCGGGATTTTGACATTGAACAAGCTCGGCTATTCTTACTAGACGTAAAACTCACCATAGCAATGCTGCTACAATCCCTGACAGACAGCCTAGGTGATGCAAAGTGGCAAGAGGCGGTGCAGAGTGAAGTACACAGACAATTAAGTCCTACATTGCTACCTCCACGGCAATTCCTAGCTGGCCTGCGGAAGGTTCAATAAGAATTAACGGCTGAACTGTAGCATATAGTAGAACCAATGGAACAGAATTTGTCATTGTTTTATTATACGGCAACAGTTGAGATTCAAACTAATGGAGACATGTTCATTTATTGGTTTGGTACCCAGTAACAAGTATGGATGTGCACAATCAGTGTTTCACGATCCAACCCTACCCAGCAAAACGGGAATCAAAGGGCAAATTTGTACAGGTGAAAAGTAGCAGACATTGCTAATCTCCATGGAGAGAAATAACTACGTATTGATGTCAAAGGATGGCCGACCACGGTTCTAGGTGCTTCAGTCCGGAACTGCGATGCTGCTACCGTCGCAGGTTCGAATTCTGCCTCAGGCATTGATGTGTGTATTGTCCTTAGGTTAGTTAGGTTTAAGTAGTTGTAAGTCTAGAGGACTGATGACCTCAGATGCTAACTCCCATAGTGCTTAGAGCCATTTGAGCCAGTTTTTGTCAACGGATGAGCTCCGTTTGTGCCAGAGAGAGAGAATTATGATACGTCCAACTAGGACTGTCCAGAGAGCCACGCGAGTGTGTGAAGTGCAATTATTCCTGGGTGAAGCAGGAGAGGTGTAAAGAACTTAAGCTTCTAAATCAATGCAATCAAAAGATATGGTCATTTATGTCACATATGCTGATACTCACACACCAAAACGTACAGGTCAGCTACATATATACATAATTAAGTTTGTACGGAACCCTCAGAACGCGAATTCTGCTCGCACTTCTCCGCTTTTGTTCCTCTACAACATCTTTCGTTTGGTGCAGCGCCCTTCGCTCTCATTTTAATTCCTGCTGTTTGCCTATTTCTGTATATCAGTCTGCCTTCCCTGTTTGCTATTGTGTTCACACTACAGCTGAACCGTATGTGCTCCAGGCTCACCAGGAACGCCTGTTCTCCTGTGTGCCACAAAGCCGTCTTTTTATAAGATGAGCCTCTCTTTTCTCATTTCGCGGATGTGTATACAGAAATGCGTCAGTCTTCCTAAATTTGTGCAGCTGCCTGAAAAGAATTATTTTGGACTAACAAGCTAATCGGCTTTCCTAAATAAACTTTTAGAAAGAAATGTTTTCTTTTCCACATCAAAGTCAAAACCAAAATATAGAATTACCAAATAGACTACAGAGTATAAACGGGACACGTTAATTTCGAATGAGCACGTTACTTCGACACTTTGACTTCACTGTGTAAAGCAAATGCTCATTATTTCTTTACACACAATAAAGTCAGCGTCAAATATTTCTACATTAACAGTTAAGTAAAAATGTTTTCTATATACCAAGAGGACATTTTTGAGTATCAGGATGGAAGGGACAAGGAACGAGGAGAAGGAAGGAGAGGAGTAAGGAGGGCGAAAGAAGAGTTCAGTTTTGATGTTCCTTCGACATGAAGATATTTAGAGTTGGACCAGTATCTTTTCTGTTCAAATAAACAGAAAGGACTAGTCTGTAGTTCTGCTGAAGCAATCATCCTGACGTTCCTCGTGAATGACTTAGACCGACATGTGGATGGCTGCAAGGACATGTCACGCTGTAATAAAAAGTAAAATAGGTTAGATTTGTTGTTTTTAGTCAGCAGAGAAGCTGGAGCAGCTGTTTAGATAGTGCAAAATTTGCTTAGAGCTATGTTGCAGTTAATAGAAGATTTGCAACACAGTTAACAGCGAGTGGCCCCAAGTGTTACAATCTGAGAGGTTCTTTTTCCATTAGAATAAGTGGTCATCCATACTCATTGTTTAGTTCTATACATTAGTAAACTATTCACAAATCGTGCATGACGACATATCTACTCTCAAAGTCTGCTTGTTGCTTCGCCAGATTACAATGCTTCTTTGTTATCTGGTTGGTGAAAATTTAGTGAATATCTTGTAAGGAACGAAGAGGAGGCTGATAGCTCTAAATTTATTTTAAATCTTGTCTGTCTTCTTTCTTTCGAAGTAGATTAACTACAGTATTAGTACAGTTTTGGGCAACTTTCCATTTTCACAAAAATGAGATAAAGTTTTGTACAGCTTTTCCTCCAGCTTCAGTAGTTGCTAATGAAATATCATCCTCTATATGAGCCTTACCTTTCTTCATTCCTCAAATGAATTTATACACTTCGCATGGGCATTACATTCATAATGTTAAAATTTTTCTTACTGTATAATTTTTCTAATCTTGAACTAACCAAACATTGAAAGAAGGTTTGGAGTACTTACATGATTTTCTACTTATTGTTAGTTACCCCTGCCATCTGCGGTCGTAAATCATGAAAAGTTATTTACCTAGTATAGATTTCTGTTTTGTCTTCTTAATACATTCATCGTTTGCATCGCTTTCTCTTGCCATATTGTCATTGTATCTTCTAACATCCTCTTTTAGACATTTACGAATAGTTTTGTTTAATTCTGCATATTCCACCATGTCCCTATTATCATTTACTTCAAGCTCCCGTCTTCTCTTTAATAGCTTCCACGTTCCATTTGACATTTTGATTTGCTTTTTACATTGTAAAATTTATTTTGATAAATAATTGCACTTTCGTCTACACATTATAATCGTAATTTTATATAATGATGAGCTTGCACATCTTTAGCATATCTCCCTATTCTTAAATAAATGCCGGTAATCTACATTTCTAACTTCTTACGTAATGAATCCGCTCCTATCTTGTTTTGTATTCACTTTTACTCTGCATCTTACGAGTCTGTGATCACTTGAAATTGAAACATCGTTAAGGGCCGTCACATTTTGTACGATGTTCAGTTACGAGGGTTGGAACTTTAATAGTGGCATCTATTAATTTACAGCCCGTACAAAATAAATAAGTGTTTCAAAGTTTTACTGACTTTCAAAGTAGTCACCAGCATTATGTATAACTCGCTGCCAGCGATATGGAAGTCGTAGGACACTCGTAGCAGTGCCAGTTGTGTTGACAGTTCGAGTGGCGCGGTCTATTGCCCGAAGAATTTGTAGCAGTTCTGAAGCTCAAATGGCTCTGAGCACTATGGGACTCAACTGTTGTGGTCATTAGTCCCCTAGAACTTAGAGCTACTTAAACCTAACTAACCTAAGGACATCACACACATCCATGCCCGAGGCAGGATTCGAACCTGCGACCGTAGCAGTCGCACGGTTCCGGACTGCGCGCCTAGAACCGCGAGACCACCGCGGCCGGCAGTTCTGAAGCGAATGCCGTGAAGTGTTTCCTTCAGTTTAGAAATCGAGTTGAACTCACGAGGGCTTAACTCAGGGGAGTGCAGTACGCGATATAGCACTTAGCAGCCCCATCAGTCAAAAACATCAGTAACTGCTTGCAATGTACCTGCTTGGGCAGTGTCCTGCTAAAAGATGGTCAGGTCCTGCAGAAAGTGCCATCACTTCTAAGCTGGTCGTAGGTTATGATCCAAAAATGAACACCATAGAGACAGAAATGATGACACTTTCTGCAGGACTTGACCACCATTTTGTAGGACAATGCTCAAGCACGCACAGTGCAAGCTGTTACTGATTTGTTTGACTGATGGGGCTGATAAGTGCTATAACACCTACTGCACTCCCCTGACTTAAGCCCTCGTAAGTTCAATTCGATTTCTAAACTGAAGGAAATACTTCACGGCATTCGCTTCAGAACTGCTACAAATTCGTTGGGCAATACACCGCGCCACGCGAACTGTCAACACAACTGGCACTGGTAAGAGTATCCTACGACTTCCACATCGCTGGCAACGGGTTATACACAATGCTGGTGACTACTTTGAAAGTCAGTAAAACTTTGAAACACTTATCTATTTTGTACGAGCTGTAAATAAATAGTTGCCACTATTAAAGTTCCAACCCTCGTATTTGATACAATTGGACCTGTTTCCATTTTAGTTCAAGTTTCTCCTTGCCACGTCAGTTTTCTATTTGTTTCCTCCTGGGAGAATGTGTTCAGAACAAATCTGTTTTTCAGGTTTGCAGCGTCTTTGCGTACGATACAGTATACATGCATGCATGTCCGAAGGAAATATTGCTACCGACGATCTACAGCCGTATTAAATTGAAGAAAGGTATTCGCTAATTTTGAATAGATTTTTTCAAACATCTTTTTATTCCTTGCGAATTCTTATAATGTAAGAGCTTTGTCATTCCTGAGGTCATTTAGAAATTTGCTACTGACAAATATTTCTGTAGATTTTTCCTACTTCTGAATTAAAATCCAACGTTATCATATTTTAGTTGGATTTTCTATCATTTACTAGCATGTATAATTCTTAAGTTCTCTCATACCATCCTAATGAGTACTTTGGTGCATATACCTACCAGATGGATTCCCACGAAATATCTCTTGCATAATTTTAAATCAGCTCTAGTTATTTTATTTGAGATTGCATCAGTATACATACAACGTTGTTTTACAATTCTCTTGTCTACAGTATAGTGTACATCTGAATTTCCTCCCTGCCGTATTCCTCTGTAGTAAAACGCGTGACTTGATTTTAATACTACTTGGAGTCTTCAGTTTTTCGAGACACTTATGACCACGCTAATACATCCTGTTTCATCTTATTTAATTCCTCTTACGGTTATGCTAACCTGTTCCTTCATCAAAATAAAAATCTTTCATCAGCTGCAGAAAAATTTTAATTTCACTTAAGCAGTTCAGGCAGATGAGTCGTTCATCTTCCTAAGTTTGAAACAGGCCTAAAGCATAGGTAAACCGACATCAAATAACGATTGGACGATGAAGACGTCATTCAAAGAGTACTCGTATATGCGATGAATAGGAACCGACAAGCTGATTACTTGAAGTGAAGTGATGACACATACTTGCAAAGTAAGGGCTGTAGCATTCACAGAACATTTGAAAACCAGCGCTAGCATGTGATTTAAGACTGTATAAAACTTCTGAAGGTGACAGATTAATCTATTGAAACCGGTAAACTGAAATTAAAATTTTTGTGCGGCTAAGACATGATTTTTACTTTGGCGAGATTACACAGAGCAGCAGCTGAATAACAGCTACGGACAAAATCATATACTATCCAGTCTTCTGATTCTAGAGTTCGGCAATGTATTATTGCTATATAAATAGATATAGAAACACTTGTGTTTGCAGTGTCCATATTATAGTCTATTTAGTCAAGTTTCGTGCCTTAAATCATAACCTGAATTCCTTCAGTTAACTACTCCCAACGATCTTTCACCTGGGCCGGAATGTCGACGTGTCAGGAACTCGCAAGGGTCAGTAGAGCCTCCAACAACCCTAGTTATGGCGTAGATTGGCTGGTGAATACCCGAAGAATTCTTAAATTTGACAGAGCTACGCTCACAATAGTATCAACCAAGATCTTCTCTGGTTGTCATTGGTAAAGTTTCTTTTATGATTACTGCAAGAGTAGAATTATCTTTTGTAATGCAACTTTTAACTATATACAATCAACAAAATAAAACTGTTTGCACGGAAAATGGCTAAGTCCCACGTCGGACATTCTCGGTGTGTACAGATATGTCACAAATTGTGGCAACACTTTCGCCCCGTTAATGCCTATCTTGGGTTATAACGGCAGCATATTATCATACCACCGAGACGCAGTATTGGAAATTATGTCGACAGTGATAACGAAATGTGTAATGATTTGACGGGCAGGCAAGATGGAGTACGAAAAAGGCGTTAACGTCAGCGAACAAATAGCTCTCAGACAAAGTGCCTTCTCGTCACTCGTTGAATCAGAGTTCGCCTCCGCCATCTACTCAATATTTTTTCGTCCGCCTCCTGGTAGACGCCAACACCCTTTCTGTTGTAGCTTACAACACTGGTGAATGTTATTCTAGCCTTTAAAAGAACTAACAAAAACTGTATCACAAAACTCACAAAATTTCAGACGAAGTTCATCCAAGATATTTTTAAAGGCATTCATTTTATAGCATAAGAGAATATTATTCTTTTGAGAAGTAAGTGATTTTCGATAAATCGGACTTCTGACGAAGTTTTATAGTTTACGTAACTCGTATTTCAAATGTAGAACTGAGTAACAAATAGAATAATCCTTCATTTCTTTGCTACGAATGAAACTGGTAATGACGTACTTTCTTTCTCAAATTTCACTTTCAATTGTAAGCACGAATCTCAACAGCAATACTTTTATCCTTTGATTCGGGAACATTAAAATCCACTATCGCTCTCAATACCGAAAACAATCAGATTCTATTAAAATTGACGAAGAGGAAGTTTTAAATGTAAGTAGTAGACAGAAAGAGAAATCAGGTGAAGCAGAAAAAATCATTAAGATAACACTGAGTATGATGAGCTCATAAATTTTGGTGTTTAAGTAAAATTACAAATATGCTTGGAAAAATAGGTTTAACTATTCAGCGTAATAGATCTGAATAAGACACTTAAATTTGGTCAGATAATATTTATTACAACGTGGATGGAACTGTATAACACTCCGCAAGAGAAAGGCAGGTTGGAAATTGCACTACATTGTAATTGACAGGACAAGCGTAAAATATGGTTCTCCAATGTAAATTATGGCTCATTTCTTCTCAGTTTTCAAGAAAATTTCGGTGGTCTGTGGATATGAAACTACAGGCGCCAGATGACAGAGTGCACTAGGCTTTTCTTACTGCAATTAGGATTTCGTTTAAGAAAATCACTATTTATGTTCTGATTTGCCATTGTTTTTAATTTACACAAATGCTATTATCATTACTGCACATTATTTTAAATACAGAAGAAACGTGTCCGCTATGGGAGAGTTCGCTAATGTGAGGCAGCTAGTTTCTCACTAAAGTAAGTGCTCTGCTCTATTTGAAAGTATCAGAACTTAGTTCTCACAGCGCCTGAGGCGTAGAATAATGACAATAAAATCTCAGAAACCTTGATTTTATAAGATTTGAATTTCGAGTTTTTCGGGTGTGTGCGCTTGTACGGCTGTCGTAACTGAAGTTGAGTTGCTGTTACACCAATATTCATATGATTATGAGTGCAGCTTGCCCCCCTAGCAGCTGTATTCAGACTCATATTTTTACTGAGTTGTATGAGAAGTCTATGAACTTTTTGAAGCCATCTAGTGATTATCCCATTGTGTAATAGTAGAGGGCATCATGTCAGAATTTTGTGATAGACAAAGCAAGAGAAAACCGTATCGACGTCATCTGTTTAATACCCCTTTCAAAGCGTAAAATGAAGCGTCTTTTGTGGAATTTATGGAATCGTTTAGACCGCATTAGCTACAAGAAGTAGAAATCTGGTGTGCAAATAACCCACGTGAAGCAGTAAACTCATTTCTGATTACTAGGTAACTTGGACTGGCCTACTTGAGAGCAGGAATAATGGAAAATGCTACAAACAGCCTATAGATAACGGAACTCTTCCCATGTAACGGGCATATACTTAGAGACAATGACTTTGCAATATGCCAGAGTTTGACATACAAGGTGACACAACAGAGTAAATGCTATTCGGTGAACTCCCAAAATCAGCAAAACACATCACGTGCCACCAGCTCTATTAGAACCAGCTGGTTCTGAATCTGTTACGTAGTTAAAATCGTCTCCACAGAGGGGAACTTTGAAACAGTTCAAAGGGAAGAAAGCTGTAGCGAAACCAAAGGGGACAGAAGCGAAAGTTTTGCTCTTGAAAAATAAAAAGAGAGAGAGAGAAAAACACAGAAAATATAATATTCCTGTCATTCGGGAAGTGACAGAAATTTGAGAACAGTGCTTCAGATGTGCAATCTGAAGGAGAAGACACTGGATTCATATGCGTGGAATCCTATGCGTGGACTCTCGAAGAATGTTAACTTGAAAAAGAACTTTTTTATACCATGACTGCACTACTTTTGCACAATAAAAGCAGAAAATTTTTCAGAGGCAGTATGGAAGAGAATATTATTATTTTAGGGTTTACCTGTTATACTGGTCGATGTTAAGTGATTTCGGAGACATCTTATACTAGGATACTATATCTATTTCGATTCAAAGTGATTTTTTGTGCCTTTTTTACATTTATATGTATTAATCACCACCAATTTAACAAATCAAATTTAAAGTACAATGACTTCACGTGGATCTCTAACTAACTGACATACAGTTACACTAAGGTGACAAATGTCATAGGATAGCCATACTCACTGATACAGATGGCGGTAGTATCGCGTACACAAAGTATAAAAGAGCAGTGCACTGGCAGAGTTGTCATGTGTATACAGGTGATTCGTGTGAAAAGGTTTCCGTCGTGATTTTAGCACCACGTCTGGAGTTAACAGACTGAGCGCAGAAAGGTAGTTGGAGCTAGACACACGGAACATTCCATTTGGGATATCGTTAGCGGATTCAGTATTCCGAGATCTACAGTGTCAAGAGCGTGCCGACAATACCAAATTTTAGGCGTTAGTTCACACCACGGACGATGCAGTGGCTGACGGTCCTCTGTTAACTACCGAGAGCAGCGGCGTTTGAGTAGAGTTGTCAGTGTTAACAACCAAGCAACACTGCGTGAAATAACCACAGAAATCAATGGGGGGACGTACGACGAACGTATCCGTTAGGACAGTGCTGCGAAATTTGGCGTTAATGAGCTATGGCATATATGACCGACGCGAGTGCCTATGCTAACAGCACAACATCGTCTGCAGCGACTGTCCTGGGAACATAACCATATCAGTTGGACGTTAGACGACTGGAAAACTGTGGCCAAGTCAGATGAGTCCTGATTTCAGTTGGCAAGAGGTGATAATAGGGCTCGAGTATGGCGCAGTCCCACGAAGCCATCGACCCAAATTGTCAAGAAGTCATTTTGAAAGCTCGTGGTGGCTTTATAATAGTTTTGGGTGTGTTTACATGGAATGGAGTGGGTCCAACTGAACCGATCATTGACTGAGAATGATTATGTTCGGCTACTTGAAGACCATTTCCAACCACTCACGATGCCATGTCACCGGGCCACAATTGTTCGCGATTGATTTGAAGACCATTCTGGACAATTCGAGACACTGGTCTGCTCGACTAGATCGCCCAACATGAATCCGACCGAACATCTATGGGACGCAGGCGATAGTTCAACTCGTGCACAGCGTCCTGCACCGGCAACATTTTCGCAATTATAGGCTGCTGTAGAGGCAACATGGGTCAATATTTCTGCAGAGAACTTCCAACGACTTGTTGAGTCCACGTCAAGACGAGTTGCTGCACAACACCTGGAGAAATGAAGTCCGACACGGTGTTAGGAGGTATCCGACGACTTGTCACCTCAGTCTATATCAAATGTTGTAGTATGAAGACGACTAATGTGAGACCAGGACAGCTGCACATCAGTGATGATGCTAGTATGAGTTCCACCGACACTGGCATCAATTACCTGCCTCAACCGACAAGGCATGGAGGCGATCAGCCTCTGAAAATAAGTCTCACCGACCACGAGCCTCTCCCATGTATCCCGCACTAGATACCACAGTTGTTCAGATGTGCGGTGGGCATCGGTTAATGCATGTTCACGCGACGCTTCATTTTGGCCCATGAATTTTCCATGGGATTCAAGCCCAGCGCCCGTACAGACAAGTCGATCAGATCGACGTTAGCATGTTGCGAAAACCATTCCTGAACAATTCGACTCGTGTGATAATGTCAATGGTCCTGCTGGAACTGGATCAGTTCTTTGGAACAGCGCATCCTCACACTCGACACCTTAGTACGTTTCATGACGTGCACGTACTGATCCGCGGCGAGACGACCATAAATTCGTTGAAGTATCTCGACCCCATCTGATAACATCCAGCCCCAGCACGTGAATGTGTTGCGACCAACACGCGAATGTAGCGTCATGTACTCTGGATCGTAACGTGCTCCCTGTAGCCTGTAGGCCTCATTCACTGAGCTAACTATTGACTGATATGAAAAGATGGCACTGTGCCATTCACGATCTACATTCAATTCAGTGAAGAGAAGCCTCTAAAGTCTGTAATAATCAGAGAGGACCTGTTTATTAACGGCCCCGTGAGCTCTCAGAACAGCGCCCCGTAGGCAGTTGCCAATGTTTTTCGAGCTTTCAGGGAAATTAAGTCTCATTCTTGAGTTGGATGGCGTTTGAAAACAGACGTTCCATGCTAAGGCGTCGACGTCTTTCCTAAACCCGAACCCCGAAGCCGCCATTTACCTCTGCCTCGAGCCACCGCTTTATCCACTTCTAGGAACAGCGAAGTTGAACGCCACACCTGTCTGCCTCTTCAGACAAAATTGAAACCATCGTTATCGGACGAGTACGAGGACGCTATCAGTTGCGTCCTGAGTCTCGTTCAAAAATGGTTCAAATGGCTCTAAGCACTATGGCACTTAACATCTGAGGTCATGAGTCCCCTAGACTTAGAACTACTTAAACCTGACTAACCTAATGACATCACACACATCCATGCCCAAGGCAGGATTCGAACCTGCGGTTCCGGACTGAAGTGCCTAGAACCGCCCGACCACAGCGGCCAGCGAGTCTCGCACACGGCCGAAGGTATCCGAGCTTATGAAAACATGCGAACAGTTTTATTTTCTCGACTGAACTTGTGAGACCACCATAATAATGACTTTCTTCTTTCATTTTCACGCAACTATTGCAGACTGTTTAGTGTCCTCTCGAACAGCCGACGTCTCAGAAGATATTTCGTCAGCTGTTGGTATTACATCACAAACAGGCTGCTGATCACTCTGCTCTAATATTACAGCTCACAAGCGAACAGGAGAGGTTTCTAGTACAACAGATGTTTGTGGAATTCCCGTAACCTTGAACGTGGGCGTGGAAGTAAAATAAATGCTGGAAACTTTTTTATCCCAAAGAATGTTGTACGTCAATTCTCACTGCGATTTGTTTCCAGATATTTTGTAAATTTGGTTACAATTTGCCGTTTTTGCCAGAAACAAACACTTAAAACAGGCCGGCCGCTGTGGTTGAGCGGCTCTAGGCGCTTCGGTCCGGAACCACGCGGCTGCTGCAATCGCAGGATCGAATCCTGCCTCGGGCATGGATGTGTGTGATGTCCTTAGGTTAGGTTTAAGTAGTTCTAAGTCTAGGGGTCTGATGACCTCAGATGTTAAGCCCCATAGTGCTTAGAGCCATTTGAACTTAAAACAGATCAACGGACCGTTGCTTACAAGAAGTAGTAAAATAAGTTGTGGCATTTTCTTGCCCAGAATACGCAGCTCAGTCTTTGTTACTATGTGACTTTATAGAACACATAATACAGTACCAGTTGCCGTTGCCTATCTAACGGCTTCCAGGTGCAACAAAAATTTGGTTATTAGTGCTTTGTGTTGTTATTAACCGAATTTAAAACTTTAAAACACTATCAAAATCTACTGATTAAAACGTATTCTTATGTTAAGAGCTTAACAGAATAAGACAAATATAAAAGTTAGAAAATGTGTGTGTGTTTTGAGGCAGCGTAACTGACGACATGCTAATACCCGTACATTGCTTATCTATTATTTAAGAGAGAGAGAGCACTTAGCGGCCTCCAATAAACCTTATACATGACTTCAAACCTTTACTGAATTCCCTGACGCTCCTCACAAAATGATGAAAGGAAGAAAGTTTATCGCCTCCTTCAGTTTCGCTGTTCATACAGCTGAAATTCATCATCAGACATGACGTTTGAATTTATTACTTTTTTGTTAGCGGCTGTGCAATATTATATCATTGTGCGACATATAGCTCAGGAGATGTGACGTCCTGAAGATTGAGATGCGTAAAAAACTTGCTTTCGCTTGAAATATAGCACATACTACTTAGAATATATCCATCCAGTGTTTCGTGATAAGAGCACTTAGAGACTTCCAATAAACTTCAAGCATAATTTCAAAACTTTTTCTCGCTTACCTTCTCGACGTAAAATATTTGACACATTAACTCATTTGTATAGTAATCAAGCGCTTGAAGCTGTTTTATACATGGGAGTCCGATTCTTTAAGAATCAGGTGTTTACTACTGTTAATTAATTTGTTAGGAAACTATTTAACGTATAATATATGGGCTCGGAATCTGTACTAGGCTCAGAGTCCTTGAATTTCGAGAGACAGGCTCCCAGTTACTATTGGAGGAAGAATCTGATATTTATAGTTTTGGGCGCTGTATTTCTCGGTCATAAGTGCTCCTATATAAAATAAATGAAGATAATTAAGAAGTTTCTGATTAAAATCGACTAGGGCAAGAGGAAGGTCTAAGACCAGTCAGTAACAACACAAAAACGTAACGAATTGCATTTAAAATCCAATACTAACCTAAAGAGGGTTCAAACATATAAAAACGACGATGTCGATCAAATACAAAAATTACAGGACAAAAACTTTAAAAGGGGACCAAACTGCTATGAATGGATAACTCCTTAATAATGACGGCTGACCCAGCTACTCCGTAAACGCTTAAATCCCCATCCTAAAATTTTTTGAAGGAGACCAGATAACACAAAAAACTTAGTAACCTATACCACACTAGTCTCATTATCATTTGAAATAAAAGGCAAGTCCTGTGGAAATTACCGATGAGGCCTCAGACAGACAATTCAAATGTGACGTGCCGACACCCATGTTCTACATGTTGTATACACTGATGGGATCTCCCCCGTAGAGGAATCCAAACACTCTGCTGTGTACTTCTGCTCTCCTTGGTCGGGGGGATACAAGCCACTGTCACATAGCAGATTTAACTGACCGTGGCTTATACCCCTTCAATTATCGCCACGGAACCTCCCACCAATACACAGTATTTCTCTTCACGTACATAAGGACTGCTCGTGGGGGACTGAACAAGGAGCGATTCGGAGAGAGTAAGCGTCGTTGGCGACCGCTTCAGCAAACTTATTTCCCCCGATATCCATTTGTCTGGTACTAAGCAGCAAATGACCTCTTCTCTTGCCTATGCAAGAGAAGAAAAGCTCCCAAGGTATCCCGAGCCATCCTCTCTGCAGAGTGCGTGTGTTCAGTGGCCCAAAGAGCGCTTGGGAATCTTAGCAGAGGAGCTACTTCCTCCCATCATATCGTCTCGTCTGGTTCAGTACCCTCAGGATAAAAAAAATCCTCTTAATAGATACAAACATTACTTTGGGAAGCTTATTACGAAAACACATTCGGCAAACACGAACGAGTAACCGACACAGTCTTCTTGTTTAGATCAACCAGTGTAAACAGAAATAAAATCCGAGTATCGGCTTAGAACCTCATAAGATTTATTTATAAAGTCGTATCTGGAGTTCAGACCTCCCTCCACCACATAAATTTTAAAATTAGCCTGGGCCTCTTTGGCAGGCTGGAGGATCCACTACTCCACGTGTGACTTTGGATATAAATTCTATCAACCTGCAATAACTCAAAACTCTGCCTCACACAGATCCTAAACCGCATCGTTGCCTACAGATGGTTGTCGTAAAAACTTTCCATTGGTGATCGGGCAATTGATATGGACTCTGGCGATTCGAAAACAGATATGGCTCATATACATGGTGCAACATGAGCAGGAGCCGTCATATGGACTGTAGGGGCTCACCAGAATCTGCACAGGAGCTAGGCATTGGGCTTGTTCGATAAGCCTCCGTCGTTAGCCAAATATCACCGTGGTGTACCACGTCCAGTTTTTAGCACATGAAGGTTTACTGGTCCGTAAATCTAGCATCCATATTTGAGCCAGGACTGCATGAGGGCTGTATAAAATTTGAACATACGTGCTCGGTTTACAGTACGCTTTTTCGTCCACTGCTTGAATACTGCTCAGTAGTGTGGGATCCGTACCAGAGAGGGTTGATGGAGGAGATAGAGAAGATCCAACGGAGAGCAGCGCGCCTCGTTACAGGATCATTTAGTAATCTCGAAAGCGTTACGGAGATGACAGATAAACTCCAGTGGAAGACTCTGCAGGAGAGACGCTCAGCAGATCGGTACGGGGTTTTGTTGAAGTTTCGAGAACATACCTTCACCGAAGACTCAAGCAGTATATTGATCCCTCCTACATATACCTCGCGAAGAGACCAAGAGGTTCCTCTGTCGCGGATCCATGGCCCGTAATGCTCGATCGAGGTGGTCTCTCAGAGTTCTCGATTAGGTTTAAATTCGGGGAGTTTGGTGGTCACGGGAGTAAAATGAACCTATCCTAATTCTCTTCGAAACACACACAAACACTCCGAGCTGTGTGACACGTTGCATTGTCATGCTGGTAGATTCCATCGTGCTGAGGAAAATCATACTACATGTGGGGTTGAAAATGATCCCCAAGGATACAGGCATACTTGTGTTGATCCATAGTGCCTACCAGAAGGACGAGATCAACCAAAAAATATCCTCTGACATCGATCCTTCCGACGATTGTCGCTGGGTTTTTCCTTTCAGACGTTTCACTCCATGCACGGCAACGGCCATCGTCCCGGTGGAGCATAAAAAGCTATTCGGCACAGAAGGCCATAAGTCATTACCCAATCGGTGTCTAGTTGCTGTATTGGTATGAAACTTCAAGTCTTCATCGTCTATGAACAGCAATTAACGTTGGTGGATGAATGAGGCGTCTGCTGCTAAGGCCCATTCGCATCAACAGTCATTGAGGACACATTGCTGGTAGCCCCTTGGTCCGCCTGGGAGGTCAGTTGCTCAACAGTTGCACGTCTATTCGCCCGTACACATGTCTACAGCCGCCGTTCACCACTGTCATCTTTGGCCCGTAGGGCAATAGTGTTGTCTCGGCGCCGGTTGTGAATAGCGTCATTTTGCAATGCACGGTATACTTTAACGACGTCTACAAGCTAACAGTACACAAACTAGCCATTTTGAAAATAATTCCACCCTTCTCCCGAAAGCTAATGATAATGCCCTTTTGGACAACCGATAAATAGCTCCGTTTCCACATTACGACAAAGACAGCACAATTTTCCCTATCCCTCCGACAAGCTTTAAATACTCTCCACTGCTAGAGCTGTCAGGTGACGTCTGTGATGTTGACGTCGAACATAGGGGGTGTTCACATTAATGAGACTGGACCGTGTAAGAGACGTTCTTGATCTTGGGCTGCTTCTGCCAGTGGTCATGAATGCTACGTGATCAAACGTGGTCGACTGAAACTTTGACGACGAATATGCAGGGTGCGTGGGATAACCACGAGAGTGCTCCTGTTGTCATACGACATCGCAAGCTAGACAATAACTCCAGGTGCAGATCCAGTGTGTCCAGCACGCAGATAGGGTGGTTGCAGGTCCTCAGCTGGCCTCCTCCTAACCAACACAAATCAGTCACTGGCACCGAATCAGGACAAGCTTTCATCAGTAAATACAACAGACCTCCAGCCTGACCTAAAATGAGATCTCGCTTGGCTCCACTGAAGTCGCAGATGGTGGTGGTTTGGTATCAGTGCAATGCACGCTACAGGGCGTCTGGTTCGGAGCTGCCCTTGAAATGGCCGATTTATGACAGTTCACTGGGTCGCTGTGGTGCCAGTTTCTGCTCAAATTGCTGCCTCAGTTGCAATACGATACGCCGAACACGGTGGTCTTTCCTCTCGATTGTGTCAAGTGGCCGGCCAGAGCCCGGTCTTCTTGCAACCGCACATCCTGTTGACCATCTCTATCAGCAGTCATATACAGTGGCTACATTTCTGCTAAGAGTTGCTGTAATATCGCAGAAAGAACATACAGCTTCTCGTAGCCCTCTTACGCGACCTCATTCAAATTCCGGGACGTGCTGATAATGGTATCTTTATCGCATTAAAGCTTTCGTGTATTTCGCACAGCTTCTCCTTAGTGTTGTGATTTTTTTTCCGTCAGTTTATTAAACGTACTGCGAATGTCAAACAAACATCAGTATGTAATACTGATGTATGTACTGGTCTGCCCGGTTAGCCGAGCAGTCTAACGCACGGCTTTCCGGAGTGGGAAGGAGCGACTGGTCCCCGGCACGAATCCGCCCGGCGGACTTCTGTCGAGGGCCGGTGAGCCGGCCAGTCTGTGTATGGTTTTTAGGCGGTTTTCCATCTGCCTCGACGAATGCGGGCTGGTTCCCTTTATTCCGCTCAGCTACATTATGTCGGCGATTGCTACGCAAACAAATTCTCCACGTACGCCTACCCCACCATTATTCTACCACGCAAACATAGGGGTTACACTCGTCTAGTGTGAGACGTTCCCTGATGGGTCCACCGGGGGCCGAACCACACAATAACCCTGAATTCAGTGTGGGGCGGAGGAGGGTTGAAGTCGACTGCGGTAGTCGTCGTGGGGTTGTGGACCACTGCAGCTGCGGCGGGTTCGGAGCCTCTCCGTCGTTTCTAGGACCCCGGTTAAAATACAATACAATACAATGTATGTATTTTCGGTTAATAATGTTGTGACTGCAAATACCATAATCTCACAACTACGAATAGCGTCAGGCAAATTTTCTTTACGTGTTATCTGGCAGCAAATGATTGAACTCAGGCTCGCGATGGTGAAACTTCACCGTAACGTTTCTGGGTGGTAATCAAGAGTAATTTGTTTTCACTAAAGACAGTTCTGTGATAGTATATCTGAAATCAAGATGTACAGATATAGGTAACCCTGCGAAGTCGGTGTGTTATGAATTTTGCAGAGCTTTGAAGTCAGTATCACACCGATGTCACCTGAAGAAAATTCTTATGTATGAGATATCAACCAGGTTGACGTTTGCACTGAATATTCTCTAACAGCCATGACACAGTATTATATCCTGAATACAGTCATCAAACACAAAATTTAATTATGTTGGGCACCAGGAATGTATGATAGGCACAACAGAAATTTCGACGCTTCTGTGATCGGTCAAAGACGAGTTAGAGCTGCGAAAGGCAGGTGTTTGCGAGTGTAGCAAATCATATATAGGGCAAAAAGGCGCATACTTTTCAGGAATGTATCGTGCAAAGTCAGCGTCGTATTGACCTCCTCTAAGCCAGCAAATGTGCTATCGTAGAACACTGTTTCTACTGGTCATTCGATGAAAAAAATGGCTCTGAGCACTATGGGATTCAACTGCTGTGGTCATCAGTCCCCTAGAACTTAGAACTACTTAAACCTAACTAACCTAACGACATCACACACATCCATGCCCTAGGCAGGATTCGAACCTGCGACCGTAGCAGTCGCACGGTTCCGGACTGCGCGCCTACAACCTCGAGACCACCGCGGCCGGCATTCGATGAAATACAACGCAATAAAATTGTAGCTCATACTTCAATCTTTTGGGACTTCTTCGTCAAACAATCAGTGAAAATATGACCGTCTGGGACCCTGTAAATCCATTTAGATACTGCAGGGGTCGTTTCATAGCAAAACTTCGTGTACTGCGTAACCTGCATCAATCTGCGATTTTACGTCGTGCAGTCGATCGATGTGGTACGAGGCGAGCTTTCACCGGGGAGGGCGCTTGCAGCAGGGCACAGATATGCAGCAGAAGCAACGTATGCGCGGTGACAGATTGGTGTACCACGTATGCGCCTGTGCCGTTTTAAACAGGAGAGTTCAATGTACTTTCGTCATTATGCACCTGAAGACGGCAAGAAGACTTTGCGTCGAAATATTGTGGCAACAAGTTACTGACATGCGGTAAATTTCATTGAACAGGACTATCAATGTCTGTGGTACAATCTAACGACTTGGCCCGCATCTCGTGGTCGTGCGGTAGCGTTCTCGCTTCCCACGGTCGGGTTCCCGGGTTCGATTTCCGGGGGGTCAGGGATTTTCTCTGCCTCGTGATGGCTGGGTGTTGTGTGATGTCCTTAGGTTAGTTAGGTTTAAGTAGTTCTAAGTTCTAGGGGACTGATGACCTAAGATGTTAAGTCCCATAGTGCTCAGAGCCGTTGAACCATTTTTTTCCTAACGATTTGGCGAATCGTATTAGCTGCAGTCCCACACTTTTCGCAGACGACTCAAATCATCTACGAGAACGTGTTATCTGACATAAGCGGCTATTGAGTAGATAATTAATCAGTCAGAATTGTGTCAGTCACGCCCTGTATCAGGGGAAATCAAGCTTGTACAATGAATATCATTTAGCACTATTAAGCCTAGGTTAGAAAACCCTCGTAAAATTTACGATTGCAGGTGGTACCAGTTCGCGATTCTCGCCAATTTGTTATTGTCAGTAGAGGGTGTGAAACAGGACATTTTGTATGTGACATACATTGTAGACCATATAACTGTCATTAAAAGGCGTATAAACTTTAAATTACGACTTCCTTTGAATAAAACATGGAGCAGTGACATTTACGATGGTTTAGGAACAATTTAGCATTTCCCCACCTTTAGTGTTTTAGGGTTAAGAAATTAATAATGTAACTGCTTCAGTTGTGAATCAATATCTAATATTTAGAATTACTAACTATATCTTTCTATGTAGCTACATTTTAAATTATGGTACACACACTCTTAAACGTAATTCTTGTTTACTACGTGCATGTATCACATGTAAGCACCTCCTTACATAAATCTATATGGTTCCGTCATTCTGTGTGGTCTGCCTTAGTTAATTACACTGCACCATTAGGCCTATGCAGTGTAGAACAGTTCGTGAATATGGTACGTTTAACGTCTACAATGCTGATACCGTTGCAAACATCTACCATTAGTGATTTATGTATATGCGTACTATAAACTACACTCCTGGAAATGGAAAAAAGAACACATTGACACCGGTGTGTCAGACCCACCATACTTGCTCCGGACACTGCGAGAGGGCTGTACAAGCAATGATCACACGCACGGCACAGCGGACACACCAGGAACCGCGGTGTTGGCCGTCGAATGGCGCTAGCTGCGCAGCATTTGTACACCGCCGCCGTCAGTGTCAGCCAGTTTGCCGTGGCATACGGAGCTCCATCGCAGTCTTTAACACTGGTAGCATGCCGCGACAGCGTGGACGTGAACCGTATGTGCAGTTGACGGACTTTGAGCGAGGGCGTATAGTGGGCATGCGGGAGGCCGGGTGGACGTACCGCCGAATTGCTCAACACGTGGGGCGTGAGGTCTCCACAGTACATCGATGTTGTCGTCCGTGGTCGGCGGAAGGTGCACGTGCCCGTCGACCTGGGACCGGACCGCAGCGACGCACGGATGCACGCCAAGACCGTAGGATCCTACGCAGTGCCGTAGGGGACTGCACCGCCACTTCCCAGCAAATTAGGGACACTGTTGCTCCTGGGGTATCGACGAGGACCATTCGCAACCGTCTCCATGAAGCTGGGCTACGGTCCCGCACACCGTTAGGCCGTCTTCCGCTCACGCCCCAACATCGTGCAGCCCGCCTCCAGTGGTGTCGCGACAGGCGTGAATGGAGGGACGAATGGAGACGTGTCGTCTTCAGCGATGAGAGTCGCTTCTGCCTTGGTGCCAATGATGGTCGTATGCGTGTTTGGCGCCGTGCAGGTGAGCGCCACAATCAGGACTGCATACGACCGAGGCACACAGGGCCAACACCCGGCATCATGGTGTGGGGAGCGATCTCCTACACTGGCCGTACACCTCTGGTGATCGTCGAGGGGACACTGAATAGTGCACGGTACATCCAAACCGTCATCGAACCCATCGTTCTACCATTCCTAGACCGGCAAGGGAACTTGCTGTTCCAACAGGACAATGCACGTCCGCATGTATCCCGTGCCACCCAACGTGCTCTAGAAGGTGTAAGTCAACTACCCTGGCCAGCAAGATCTCCGGATCTGTCCCCCATTGAGCATGTTTGGGACTGGATGAAGCGTCGTCTCACGCGGTCTGCACGTCCAGCACGAACGCTGGTCCAACTGAGGCGCCAGGTGGAAATGGCATGGCAAGCCGTTCCACAGGACTACATCCAGCATCTCTACGATCGTCTCCATGGGAGAATAGCAGCCTGCATTGCTGCGAAAGGTGGATATACACTGTACTAGTGCCGACATTGTGCATGCTCTGTTGCCTGTGTCTATGTGCCTGTGGTTCTGTCAGTGTGATCATGTGATGTATCTGACCCCAGGAATGTGTCAATAAAGTTTCCCCTTCCTGGGACAATGAATTAACGGTGTTCTTATTTCAATTTCCAGGAGTGTATGTATGTTACGTCCTACTGTAGTCTTGGTTCTGACTGCGTTTCTCACGTTTATTCCCTAATACTATTTTTTACATATTGTATAGCTTCTTTATGTATGACTTCTATAGTCCATATTTTACCCTCCCCCGTTTTTCTCATCGTTATTTTTATCTTGTCTCTCTCCTATTTACAAAGAGGCTAATTAAGTTTTTTACGTGATGTCTACGAAGGTTTAGTTGTGTATCTGTTATGGGTATGTAAGGCTCCCCTCCTCTTGTGGTCTTTGAATGTATTCATTTCAATACTTACGCACTGTAAGTTGACAGACCAGTCAGCCCCGTTTTTTCGCTTCAGTTATTGGTACCGTCCACGATTCGTATCAGTTTATACTTTCGGCGTATGTGCCTCCACACCTTCCTAGCTCCGCGGCAGGTCGAATAACACGGTTCTTTGTTGGTCTCGGTGATGTTCTCCGGTGGCTGCTCGTAGCGTTAAGTGATGTTCGTATTTACGCTTTGTAATGTACTTTGCCTTCCGGTCTCTAGCTATTGAACGCGTTTTCATTTTAACCCCTATACAGATGGGAGAACGTGAGCTTGTCTTTGCATACTGACGGGCCCGACAGCCATGCATATATGATTGTTTTTAATTAATTTAATATGGCAGTCTTCTGGGTCTTATCTCATTTTTGTAACTCCTTACATGGACTACATAACTAGCCTGTGCCTCTTGTTTTTACAGTAGTCAGACCTGAGGATGGAGCTCTAACGCTCTGAAACCGCCAAAGTAGTTAAATACATAAGTTTCCAGTATAACTCAAGTGGATTGTTATTTATGAATATGGTTCTCAGTTGCGGATGTTCTCCATATCAAATACTTTGTAGTTATGAATGAAGACAATGAAATAAAAAGAAGGCGTGTTAATAAAAGTAATGAAAAGAAAAAGCTGAAATTTATGTAATGAAAGACAAAAAATATAAAGTATTCCAGGTAAGATAAAATTAAAACAAATTTAAATAACAAGAGAGCTTAGAAAAATGCAAGCACTATGCTTTTCGAAATCCTATTGCAAATCAAAGAACAAGAGAATACGTTCTTAAATATTTGAGAATAAATGTAGTCAAATATTACACACATTTTGGTCAAATATGAATTGAGAACAACGGAAAGTGTATGTTGCCACCCCAGTTCACAGCAAAGAATTTAAAGAAAAAATCTAAAGTTGAATCAAGAAGAGAATGTAGTCACCATTTCAGTTTATAAATACAAGATAATATGTTACCCGTGTGTAAGTAAATGTTATCTTCAGCTTCAGGAATTGGTGAATGGTCAGTCAGCAACTGGATAAAACGGAGTAAAGAGGATACTTATTATTTGTAAAAAGGAAAAATATGGAGACGAAAAGAATAAAGTAATGCATTGAAAAAAAGAATTGGCAAATTTTTAGATCAAATTCCCAAGTTGTCATTCCATTACTGTAGAGCATCTACGAGGGCGTGCTGAAAAGCAATGCCTCCGAATTTCTTATCTGAACACTATCAAAGATTTTTTAAAAAATCAACGTTACTAACATTCTACGTCTTTATTATTCATGTCTACATATTTGCAGCCCTCTGCCGCTAGAGGGCTCGGTACTGGGGCCTGTAATATAGCGTTGTGTGACGTTACTATGTCGGTTCGTCAGAATCAGCGTACTCTACTCGAGGTTCGAGCTGGAAGAGTTCGGCCACACATGGAGCACCGCCTCCTTCAGCATGACAATGCCAGACCACACATGAGCGCTGCGACATCTGAAACAATCAGTCGCCTCGGATTTACTGTAGTCGATCATCCTCCGTAATCCCAACTTGGCCCCATCCCATTTTAGTCTATTTCCAAAAGTTAAAGAACACCTTCGAGCGCTTCACTTTGACAGTGATTAAGCAGTGATACTTGTCATTCCACACATGGACATGGCAATCCCTAGATTTTTCTTATGACTTTGGGATGGATGCATGAAGAGCCTCGTGTACGACGGCTGTAACTTGATCCTTTACACCTGATCCTCTACTCTGTTCAAAAGCAGCCAGTCGGCCTTTCTGAGCTGCCGGCTGCCTCCTATCGATATTTACTTCGTCTGGCAGATGAATCTTGATGGATAAGTGGTCACCTTCATGCAGGACGTGGTTCACTTCTCACGGCGTAACATCCGCATGGACAAGCGAGCAGAATCTACATCTACAGAGCGATTCTGCTATGTATGGACAAACTGCAGTAAACGATCCCTGAGAGTAAAAGGAGCAAAAATTCATGTGGACATATGGCCGGAAATGCGTTCTGAGGAAGGCACATCCACTTGCCCCGTGAAAGCACACATTATTCTTGTTCACAATCCAAACATGTTTCGGAGAAGTTTCACCATTGCCAGTGGATTCATTTACTTTCTTTCACAAAACATATAGAAAAAACATTTGTAGGGCCGTATATATAGTTTTGAAATTATGATATTTAAATTCGTAGCGTTATTAACAGAAGACATATACTAAGTATAGTATTACATCTTGACGTTTTTGAGGCTGTCCGACCTTCACGTACAGCTGATATTATGCTCCAGTTTGTCATCTGCAGTTGTGTCAACGGCCTTGCCGCAGTGGCAACACCGGCTCCCGTTAAATCACCGAAGTTAAGCGCAGTCGGGCTTGGCTAGCACTTGGATGGGAGACCGTCCTGGTCCGTCGAGTGCTATTGGCGCGCGTGGGGCACTCAGACCCTATGAGACCGATTGAGGAGCCACTTGACTGAGAAGTAGCGGCTACGGTCACGAGAACTGACAAAGACCGGGGAAGTAGTATGCTGATCACCTACCCCTCACTATTCGCATCCAGTGTCGCTTGTCGGCTGAGGATGACATGACGTTCGGTCGGTACTGTTGGACCTAAGGGGTGCCTGTTCGGACGGAGTTCACAGTTCTTCATCTGCAGTTAATCAGGATTTTTCAATGTTATGTTACATATACTTAACTAAATGTGCCTAAAACGAAACTGCCGCCTTTTTTACTTTGCTAACGTTAGATTATAACTCTGTCATTATCTTATATTTAGCAGTCAACAGTGGTTGTTATTTTATTCTTTAACGACAACTAAAAACCGAAAGACCGAAAATTTCGGTAAAATCATTGCTACGCAATAAAAGTGAAGTACCCAGAAGGAGAAGTGGAAGCGAAATGAAACTTCACGGATTGAGAAGGTGTGTATATTGTTTCTGTGATTGAAACAAGGAGTCCAATTTACAAAGAACTTGGAACTATGGGCCCCACTTATCAATATGACGATGCGCCATTCCCGGCCTGGATGCATGCACTGATTCGATTGGAAAGGGTATCATAAAGCCGTTGTAATCTCTCCTAAGGGAAGCTGGCTTAGAACTTTTGTAGCTGGTCCTTGATGTTCTCGATGCTGGCATTGGGACGGAGCTGACGTCCGAACTGGTCACATAAATGTTCTACTTGGGACAGGCCAGGCAATGGGAATATGTCAACATTTCACGGACAAATAGCGGAGACACGTGTCATGTGTGCCCCGTTGGAAAGGCTGTCATATGAGAGATGACACATGAGGATTCAGGATGTTTCTGACGTACCTTATGCCGGCAGAATTACCTCATTCACCTCTAGCCGTATTCTTAAGTCATTCTCGACGGCTCTGTACACCATGACCGCTGTTCAGCTCCAAACCAATGGAAGAATGGGACCTCCCCCTAGGTCGCCACCAAACTCGCCGACGTTGGTCACCTAGGGCAGTGCATAACTCGGAATCATCGCTGAATACAGTGCAACGCTATTCACCAACAATCATGCTCCCGGTCACGGCACCACTCCAGCCTCATCTGTTTGTGTTGTGGTGTTAACGGCAGTCTACACATGGAACTTTAATTCTCTAGTCCGGCTGCTGCTAGTATTCGACCAACGGTCGCGGATGACATGAGTCTTACAGGTAGTTCACTACTTCTTCTGGGATGGCAGACGCAGATGTGAAAGGGTACAATGTAACATGCAACTCTTAAAGTATGAAACCTCGTAACTCAGAAGAATGTTTCTGTTTGGAAATTTACTGCACTTCTTTCCTTGTTGTGCCGATGTAAGACCATTTAGAGTTTGTTGCCGATGTTTACAACGTTATTTGCGTAAATTAAAGTGTTATAGTGTAGTAATTGATATGCAATAATTTTCTATTTGTTCGAAGTGATTAGTTAATGTGTACTGAAGTTCAACTAGATTATCCAAAAAGATGAGTCCACAAATAAAGGAGTACGTTGTTTTCAATAAGTACACAATCAAGTGTAGGTCTGTTATAAAACAAAATTCACCAACAAAAGCAACGTTAGCTTACATTTTGATATTTTGATTCTTTCTCTGTCTTATTTTATGTTATTGTACCAAAGGTTAGCTTTCATTTTGTACATACTTTTCATGATGTAAGCATGTAGTAGTTATACGTAGCGTCCCAGGAGTACATAGCGCATACATTTTACATCCAGTCAGCAAATTTTCTGGAGGATCCTCTTGATATTGCAGGAAACTCAAATACAAGTAAATAATTACTAATCAAAGGGAGGTTGAATACTGAAGATGAACCGACAATTATTTTACATCTCCCGCTCAGAAGTTCCAAGTGTACCGCCAGTATCATTCTCACTAGCAAATCAACCTTTCTTCACTATGTAATAATTTAAATTTAAATAATTAAGAAGGCACTGATTTTATAGATTCAGGTACAAGTTATAAGTCTACAACAGCAGAAAAATATGAAAGCTCAGAAGTAGATGATGTGAACCCAACGAGGAGACGGAGGAAGGAAATTGGCTGCGAAATGTCAAAAACACAATAAGTCGTAAGAACGAACTCCCGGCATTCTGGAATAATTGTAGGTCAGAAACTTCTGTTAATCAGTACAACGAAAACCCAGCCAAAGTTGCAAAATTCACTTTTTTATTCACTCGATCAGTAGTTTCCGGCCAATATCCATTTTCGGGAATACCAATTTGACTATCTGTTACAATGATTTGATAATAGGTCCCAGCCCGAAAATAGTCATCAAATGAATAAAAAAAGTGAAATTTGCAACTTTGGCTAGTGTTTCGTTGAACTAAGTAGTAATGAACCAGAAAATAGAAAAAAATACAATTTCCAGTCAGTTGTAGCCGTTGAAAACGAAGTGGTATTAGATAACCAGAATCAAAGGAATAGCCAAGCTACGTAAACATTCTGAATAATGCTGTGCAGGCACAACCTATGACTGAAGCTAACGAAATAACAATAGGGCGTGCTAAGAAGGGCAAAGAAATCCATCTATATGGAAAATAAATTAAGTTGGAATTTATAGAATTAATGGCAGAGAATAAAATAGTACTACGGACAAGAAAAAAGTAGAAAAACTTAAATAACAACAGGGTATACGATGCTCATCGAAATTCTGTTGCTAATCAAACAACAAGAGAATTGTTATTCAATACCAGAGGACAAATGAATTAAAATAATTCTCACACAATATGGTCAAAAATGAACTAGGAACAACGGAAAGTGTACGTTTACTCCCTCGTTCATAGGAAAGAACTTAACAAAATTAAAATACAATCAAGAAGAAAATGTAGTCTTCAGAACAGTTTAAAACTACAAGATGGTGCGTTACCCGTGAGTATAGAAACGTTCTTTCCAACTTCAGGAATTGGTGAATTGTCAGTCAGCAATTGGGTTATACAGAGTAAAGAGGATAATTATTTGAAAATGCAAAAGGAACAAAAAGATGAAAGCAATACACCGAAGGAAAAATTCGTAAATTTTTATATAAAATTCCCAAGTTGTTATTCCATTATTGCATCCACTTCCAAGCTTTTCTTGGTGCGCAGAATGAAAGACAGTGACAAAAAAAAAATTATAGTGATGGGTGCTACGCTCAGAACCGTAAAGTACTTCACTCAAATGTGTTGCAACTTTACGGCGTAGCAATTGGTATGACAATCATTCAAAAATATTTGCTGAAAGGACACGCTCAAATAGGTTCCACGACTGAACGCAAGAAAGGAAACACGATGCTTATTCCCAACCTAATTACGTTGATGTGTCAAAGGAGGAAAGGTGTGCCGAACAAAGCCAGTATAAAGTAAGTATGTCACGACTTTTTTAAAGATTTCGCTGTACTATAAATCACTTTTTCCAGGAAATAAAGTGAGATATGCATATGTTACAGACTCGTCACCTCTAAGGTATAATCAATTTGTGGGTACTGAATATAAACTGGATTTTGAAGAGTATTGGAAATTACTTCCAAGATGCCCCATAGGAAATATAAAAAAAAATCTGTACACTGGATCAGTTGGAAATTGCACAAGATTATCATAATTTAATGTCTATAAAATAAATTATTCTAGAGGTTAGTATCCCGTTATGACGATCCTATTTACAAACAAAGTTAGGCAAATCGTGGGAAAAGCACAAAGAACTTATTTTTGTGTGAATATGCTTTAAACCCATACCAAATTTGTTTTATTTCTACATCTACATCTACATCTACATCCATACTCCGCAAGCCACGTGACGGTGTGTGGCGGAGGTACCCTGAGTAACTCTATCGGTTCTCTCTTCTATTCCAGTCTCGTATTGTACGTGGAAAGAAGGATTGTCGGTATGCTTCTGTGTGGGCTCTAATCTCTCTGCGAAAGTTAAAGTTCTTATACATTGATTTCCCTATGGGACTTAGTTTGTGAAAAAATAAAATGTTAATAACTCTGTCATTTGTTGATCAAATTGAATAATATTTGGTATGCATGATCAATAGACAAGGGTACATCGAATGAGTTATGCAGTTTTTGCAATTTCAATACTTTGGCATTACGTAACCACGTAACAGTGACTCAGCACTTTCCCACAGGACTTACATTTTAGCGGACGAGGAGCAACTAGTACGGCTAGTGCTCCCGTCCGCGATAACGTCAAAATCCAAAGTATTGAAATTGCAAAAACTGCATAACTCATTCGATGTACCCTTGTCTATTGATCATACATTCCAAATATTATTCAATTTGATCAACAAATGACAGAGTTATTAACATTTTATTTTTTCACAAACTAAGTCCCATAGGGAAATCAATGTATAAGAACTTTAACTTTCGCTCCTTAATCTCAAGCCAATTATTCTAAGTCCAACATATTACTGATGCTAAGTTGTATGCTAAGTTATGATTGCAACATTAATAACTATCTGCGCGCAAAACACTTTCACTTTTCTGCGTTAACAATGTTTTGTTACAAAACCTCGTATCTTGTTAAATAACCACATAAGTACGATGCAACTGACAAATAATCTGTGCAACAGGTATTTTTACTTTAGTTTGACTCAACATCTCTTTAAATTCATATGATTTGTATCAGTTTAAAATCTTGTGCATTAGAGAGTTTTTTTAGTTTGCTATAAAATATGTTTTATTGAGTTACCAGCTGTTCACTTAAATATGAGCACGTATTAAATTTTTAAACAGATTTAGCAAGCCCCTTCTCTTCGGCCTGAAGTTAGCATATAGTTCCATTTACACATTCGCGGCTGACTCTGTATCTGTGTCGTATAAAGTAGGGCCAATGCGAAATACGTTTATCTTAGTAGTTTAGGCGTATCTTCATGCTGTATACACAGTGATTCATCTAAGTTGTTCACCTCAGACATTTTCTGAATGATTTCAGATACCGTAATTCTGTTTTCGTCCAAATTAATTTTGCTAAAGTCCTGCCAAAAAGATATATTATTTCTTTTCCTAGCTATATAAATTACAAATATACCGGTATCAACTTCGCTGTTTCAAATAGAACTATAGCAATTCCTGCTGCTGTATCGTAAATCTAAAACAGACGAATTCAACGTCGCTTCACTCTTCAAAAATCTGGTTAGTGTTTTCGGGTAAATTATAATATTTAGAACGCATGTTATATCTCTACTGAGCATGAAACCGATTGCTGTCTTATGTGGAAGTTAGTGTTGTTACCGGAACCGTAGCTTCAGGCTGATGAAGTGCTGCAGCTGCACACAGCTCAGAGAAGCTACTTACAAAAGCGGAATAGAAGAGAAAATTTTACTTTAAATCTGATATAAATTACACTTTGCTACATGCAAAATAATATCGTAAATACAGAAACCTTACAGTGAAAGGAAAGGAACTTTTAGTATCTGCTTAGCATTTCTGAAAAGTGAGCATTAATTGCCGGCCGCTGGTGGCCGAGCGGTTCTAGGCGCTTCAGTCTGGAACCGCGCGACTGCTACGGTCGCAGGTGCTCAGAGCCATTTGAGCCATTTGAGTATCTTCCTAGGGAGGAGAAAGGAGGTCCACGGCCAGTTAGTTATTTGGATTCTGGTTCTGTGCTGACAACTATTTTTAAATTATCTGTTGTTACTATGTCCACCCCGATAGCTGAGTGGTGAGCGCGGTGGCCTATCACGCTAAAGAGCCGGGTTCGATTGCCGGCTGGGTCGGAGATTTTCTCAGTTCATGGACTGGGTGTTGTGTTGTCATTTCATCATCACCATCAGTGGAAGGCAACGGGAAACCACCACTGGAATCACTTCCCTAGACGCTCATGCGGTGGACCTCTCTGACGAGGCTTACCCCAAGACCAGATCTGCCGTAGGGCAGAACACAAAGTTTGATGTTACTATCGCGCTCTCTCCCTTTTTAATAAGGGATGGAAGCAGAAAATATTATGATGAGCATATAAATTAAATTTTCTTCTCTACATTAGTAGCGATGACTTATTTAGCTGCATGTATCATATAAATAAAAAGGCGTGGAAGGAACAAAGTAAAATGGTTCAAATGGCTCTGAGCACTATGGGACTTAACATCTGAGGTCGTCAGTCCCCTACATTGGGGACTACTTAAACCTAACTAACTTAAGGTCATCACACACATCCATGCCCGAGGCAGGATTCGAACCTGCGACCGTAGCGGTCGCGCGGTTCCAAACTGAAGGGCATTGAACCGCTCGGCTACAGCGGCTGGCGGAACAAAGTAGAAATATGAGAGACGGACTACCAGCTTAGTCAGAAGCTGATGGTGAAAGGAAGCGACTGCGTCCTTATTACGCAATCAACTCACTATCAACAACTCGCCATTTTGGAATGTGGTTTCAATGCCTTAACCGCCGCCTCACATCGATAAGTTAAACAAAGTGTTTCAATTGGTTAACTTTTTTTAGGCGGTTGGGGAGAATTAATGTGAGGAAACTACATAACAATAAGGTGATTAGTTGCTACACAGTTGCAGACGCTGGCGGGCCTAACGAAGCGACTGTAATCGGCCGTACAGCAGAAGAGGTTGACGACCTGATGTGGCTTGGCGAATTTCCATGGACGATCTTTCGCGGCCACTACGCCGAAATTGCAGCAGCAGAGTACGAAAAAGTCTGCTTCATTCAGAATGATGAAGCGAACTGCCTGTCACTGAGCGCAAGCAGGGCGAGTCGTACGGAAGTGGGCGGAAAATTTGCCTAATCGCGAGCTCCGCGGGCTAATGGGTAACCCCGCCGACTCCACATATTCATCACCTATATTGCCGCAGTCACGTCGCCGCCGGGAAGACGCAAATAGACCTAGCGTTCCGTCTGTTATGAGAAAGTGACGTCACTCGTGTCGATCTGACGACTATTTTCGTACGGCTTCCACGCCTGGCGAGCCTGCTATGCCGACGTGTCTATGTTTTACGATCATTCGTAAATTTTCGCTCATGCAGCTGTCTGTCAACGACAGCATCTCTATGTTGTTCCGAGGTCTATCGATAACTGAGTACGTACCGTTGCGAATTAGAAAAATCTGACAACTGCGAGTAGGACTCGCGCTCTGTTGATACAGTACAGACTTAATTATGTATATAGATGATTCATCTACAGGTTTTGATAAGCGAGAATCGAGAAATATGACATTAAAGATCGTATATTTTGACGGCATTGACTTAGAAGCTTCATTTTTGTTTTGCCGCGCAGAGTAGCCGCACGGTCTATGGCACTTTGCCACGGTTTGCGTGGCTCCCCCCGTCGGAGGTTCGAGTCCTCGTTTGGGCATGAATGTGCGTGTTGTCCTTAGAGTAAGTTAGTTTAAGTTAGATTAAGTAGTGAGTAACCCTAGGGACTGATGACCTCAGTAATTTGGTCCCATAGGAATTTACCACAAATTTCCAATATTTTTAAATTTTTTACACAGCCATTATGTGACGTAAATTTTAACTTTATACTTCTACCCGTTCCAGATGAAAAGAAGCCTCAACAGACGGTCGTATCTTTCGATTACTATAACTTAGAAGATTAAATTTCTTACTACTTTGAAGGAGCGCAGACCTTAGTATTTGACATAAGTTTCGACTTCTTACTTGAATCCATTCCTGAGGAAAAGGGATCTTAACAGACCGTCAGACAAAGTGATCCGGAGTTCCGTTTTTACGATTTAGGTATCAAACCCAAAAGAGGTTATTCTAATGGCAATATTCTGTTGTGGCTTCCAGTGTATTATTGCATTGTTCGTGGTTTTCGTGTCTGTTAAAGTTTAAAAGTTGCTTTCAAACAGGGTAGTAAGTAAGTCTATCTTAAGTCATTCATTAAATAGCGTAAATATAGTTAATTCTGTTCAGCCAAACGCCTGTCTTTTAACGTCGTAACAAACAACGTACTCCGAAAGCCAAAACTGCAGTTGGATGTATATTAATGGTTGTGTCCTATACGTCGCTTCTCTCGTTTGTAGATGTTGTCTGAGAAATATGCAGAAGACAGTCGCTGAAATACTGCCAGTTAATTTCTTTGTTTTCGTTAATGTCATAGGAAAAGCAGCCGCCTTCTTTCTTCTGTGTTCGCTACTTTCATCTACGCCGCCATGGTGACGATACCATCTCGTCACGAATCGCGCACCTGTTCTCTTGTTAGAATCATCTGTGATGAATATTCTACACACTTCTATTCTACTAAATGTAAATCAGACGGATAGAGAGGGTCGTACTGGAATGCAGGAGGGAAGGGTGTCGGAACACAGAATCTGTAACGAACCTCTTCTGCCTACTTTGCCGATCTATTGGAGGCTAATAATCTGTGGCACTGGAAAGGGTATTGTTGTGGACTGGAGGCGTTCAATTTGAGGAAAATCTCGCTCCCGCTGTACGAGATTACTAATGGTGTCCTTGTAGGATGGAAGCGAGGGTTCTAAGGCAGCACAGTCACCATGAAAGTACATCTACATCTAAATCTACACCCTACTCTGCAAATCACGCTTAAGTACCTGGCACAGGGTTCATCGAACGACCTTCACACTTTCCACTCACGAACAGTGTGCGGAAAAAACAAAGACCTATATCTTTCTGTGTGAGCTCTGACTTCCTTTGTTTTATTATGATGATCGCTTCTCCGTATGTAGGTCGGCGTCATAAATATTTCCGCATATGTAGGAAAAAGATGGTGATTGAAATTTCGGGAGAATCTACATCTACATCCATACTCCGCAAGCCACCTTACGGTGTGTGGCGGAGGGTACTTTGAGTACCTCTATCGGTTCTCTTTTCTGTTCCAGTCTAGTATTGTTCGTGGAAAGAAAGATTGTCGGTATGCCTCTGTGTGGGCTCTAATCTCTCTATCCCCATGGTCTCTTCGCGAGATATACGTAGGAGGGAGCAATATACTGCTTGACTCCTCGGTGAAGGTATGTCCTGGAAACTTCAACAAAAGCCCGTACCGAGCTACTGAGCGTCTCTCCTGCAGAGTCTTCCACTGCAGTTTATCTATCATCTCCGTAACGCTTCCGTGATTACTAAATGACCCTGTAACGAAGCGCACTGCTGTCCGTTGGATTTTCTCTATCTCTTCTATCAACCCTATCTGGTACGGATCCCACACTGCTGAGCAGTATTTAAGCAGTGGGCGAACAAGTGTACTGTAACCTACTTCCTTTGTTTTCGGATTGCAATTCCTTAGAATTCTTCCGATGAATCTCAGTCTGGCATCTGCTTCACCGACGATCAACTTTATATGATCATTCCATTTTAAATCACTCCTAATGCCTACTCCCAGATAATTTATGGAATTAACTGCTTCCAGTTGCTGACCTGCTATTTTGTAGCTAAATGATAAAGATCTTTCTTTCTATGTATTTGCAGCACGTTACACTTGTCTACATTGAGATTCAATTGCCATTCCCTTGCACCATGCGTCAATTTGTTGCAGATCCTACTGCATTTCAGTACAATTTTCCATTTCTACAACCTCTCGATATACTACAGCATAATCCGCAAAAAGCCTCAGTGAACCTCCGATGTTATCTACAAGCTCATTTATGTATAGTGTGAATAGCAACGGTCCTACGACACTCGTCTGCGGCACACTTGAAATCACACTTACTCCTGACGACTTCTCTCCATTGAGAATGACATGCTGCGTTCTGTTATTTAGGAACTCTTCAATCCAATCACACAATTCGTCTGATAGTCCATATGCTCTTACTTTGTTCATTAAACGACTGTGGGGAACTGTATCGAACGCCTTGCGGAAGTCAAGAAACACGGCATCTACCAGGAACCCGTGTCTGGCCCTCTGAGTCTCGTGGACGAATAGCGCGAGCTGGGTTTCACTCGATCGTCTTTTTCGAAACCCATGCTGATTCCTACAGAGTAGATTTCTGGTCTCCAGAAAAGTCATTTTACTCGAACATGAATAACACGCCGCAACGAAAAACGCCTATGTTTTAGTGGTTTCCATCTCAAATCCTGCATCATGTCCGTGACACTCTCTCTCCTATTTCTCGTGACACTCTCTCTCCTATTTCTCGATAATACAAAACTTGCTCCTCTTCTTTGAACTTCCTCGATGTACTCCGTTAATTCTATTTGGTAAGGATCTCACGACGTGCAGTAGTACTCCAAAAGCGGACGGACAAGCTTGGTGTAGACAGTCTCTAGTAGATCTCTTGCATCTTCTAACTGTTGTGCCAATAAAACGCAGCTTTTTGGTTCGCCTTCCACACAACATTTTTTTGTGTGTTCTTTCCAGTTTAAATTGTTCGTAATTTTAATTCCTAGATATATGGTTGAATTTACTGCCTTTATATTTGACCGGTGTAACGTGTAGCCGAAGATTAACGGATTTCTTTTAGTACTCATGAGCATGACCTCACACTTTTAATTATTTAGGGTCAATTGTCATATTTTGTGCCATATACATAGCTTATCTAAATCGTTTTGCAATTGATTTTGATCTTCTGATGACTTTATTAGGCGATAAGCGACAGCATCATCTGTAAACAACCTAAGACGGCTGCTGATATTGTCTCCTAAATCATTTATCTAGGCAAGGAGCAGCAGAGGGCCTGTAATACTACCTTTCGGAACGCCAGAAATCACTGTTTTACTGATGACTTTCCGTCAGTTACTACGAACTGTGATCTCTCTGACAGGAAATCACGAATCCAGTCGCATATCTGAGACGATATTCCACAAGCACGCAATATGATTACAAGTTGCGTGTGAGGTACGGTGCCAAAAGCCTTCTGGAAATCTAGAAGTGCGGAATCAATTTGAAATCCTTTGCCTATAGCACTCAGCACTTCAGGTGAGTAAAACACTAGTTGTGTTTCGCAAGAACGATGTTTTCTAAACACAACAAAACAAAAATGCTTCAAATGGCTCTGAGCGCTATGGGACTTAACATCTGAGGTTATCAGTCCCCTAGAACTTAGAACTACTTAAACCTAGCTAACCTAAGGACACCACACACATCCATGCCCGAGCCAGGATTCGAACCTGCTGCCGTAGCGGTCGCGCGGTTCCAGACTGCAGCGCCTAGAACCGCTTGGCCACTCCAGCCGGCTGCTGGCTATGTGTCAAGATCATTCTCTTCAATTCATAATATTAGAACACAATATATGTTCCAAAATCGCATATCGACGTTAATGATATAAGCCTGTAATTCAGTGCATTATTCCCATTGCCTTTCCTGAATATTGGTGTGACCTCTGCAGCTTTCCAGTCTTTGGGTACGGAGCGAGCGGTTGTATGTGAATGTTAAGTATGTAGCTACTGCATCAGCATACTCTGCAAGGAATCTAATTGGTATACAATCTGGACTTGCTTTTGTTAAGTAATTTAAGTTGCTTCACTAATCCGAGGAAATCTACTTTTAAGTTACTCACGTTGGAGGCTACTATTAATTCGAATTTTGAAGTATGTACTTCGTCTTCTTTGGTGAAGGAATTTGGGAAGGCTATGTTTAGTAACTCTGCCTTAGAAGAACTATCATCGATAGCATTTCCATTGCTCTCGTGCAGTAACAAAAATGGTTCAAATGACTCTGAGAACTACGGTACTTAAAATCTGAAGTCATCAGTCCCCTAGAACTTAGAACTGCTTAAACCTAACTAATCTAAGGACATCACACACATCCACGCCCGAGGAAAGATTCGAACCTGCGACCGTAGCAGCAGCGCGGTTCCTGACTAAAGCACCTAGAGCCGCTCGGCCACGCCGGCCGGCACAGTAATACAGAACAGTGAGTAATAAAATATATTATTCATCTTTGGTAACACTAGCAGCAATTGTAGAATGTAAGTTTAGCCTCTCTCTCTTGCGTAGACTGCAACTCAATGAACACAAAACTAAATACAGTTGTCTGAACTAAATTCGGAAGTAAACTAATATATACTATTCGAAGACCAGTTCCAAACTAACAGTACTCAGTTAAATCTCTAGGCAGGTGGTATCTGTCCATACACGATAATTCTATTCACTGTTTTGTTCCTACTAAAGACTAACCACTGCCTATCAATTGACCACATATTCTGCCTTACACGATGTCTTGAAGACACGACGGATGGTTTGCAGGAACTCGTTAGCAAGACTCGGACTGACTTACAACATGCAACTCACAACTTCTTTCTGCCTGGTTGGCACTGCCGCTACGGGGAGAGGGGGGGGGGGCTGGGGGGGAGGTCGGCATGATTCTCGCTGATAGAGTGACTGTTGCTCGCAGCGATGTTCCCGCTGCAGTTGGACGTCCACGGTACTGCTGACAGTAACTGTCGCAAGCTCTTCTTGTAAGGTATCTCACAAGGGAACCTCCCCATCGCACCCCCCTCAGATTTAATTATAAGTTGGTACAGTGGATACGCCTTGAAAAACTGAACGCAGATCAATCGAGAAAACAGGTAGAAGTTGTGTGGAACTATGAAAAAAATAAGCAAAATACACAAACTGAGTAGTCCATGCGCAAGATACGCAATATCAAGGACAGTGTGAGCGCAGGAGCGCCGTGGTACCGTGGTTAGCGTGAGCAGCTGCGGAATGAGCGGTCCTTGGTCCAAGTCTTCCCTCGAGTGAAAAGTTTACTTTCCTAATTTTCGCAAAGTTATGATCTGTCCGTTCGTTCATTGACGTCTCTGGTCACTGTAATAAGTTTAGTGTCTGTGTTTTGCGACCGCACCGCAAAACCGTGCGATTAGTAGACGAAAGGACGTGCCTCTCCAATGGGAACCGAAAACATTTGATCGCAAGGTCATAGGTCAACCGATTCCTCCACAGTAAAACACGTATGATATATTCTATACGACACTGGTGACGGCATGTGCGTCACATGACAGGAATATGTTGTCGACCCACCTTACTTGTACACTTGGCGAATGGGTAAAAAGAACCTTCTACCTTGCCCGATTTAGATTTTCTTGTAGATGTAATACTCACTCCCAAAAAAGTGATTAAAAGATAAGAGTTTGTCACATAAACTGCAACAAATCAGTGCAACAGTTTCACAGACACACAGTTTTCCCTGTGCACTGTCAAAACATATGTTTTTAACGTTTTCAAATTTTTCCGTGTGTAGACCGTCAAATCCTGCATATGTCCAAGCAAATCTGAACATATCCTGGAATTTTGGGCAGCGAAGTTGATTATGTGTGAGTGCCTGTACTTTGATAATTTTCTGAAAATAAAAAATTAAACTTTTCACTCGAGGGAAAACTTGAACCAAGGACCTCTCGTTTGGCAGCTGCTCACGCTAACCACGGGACCACGGCGCTCCTGAGCTCACATTATCCTTGATGTTGCCTTTCTTGCATATAGACTACTCAGTTTGTATATTTTTCTTATTTTTTTTCATAGTTCCACACAACTTCTTCCTGTTTTCTCGATTGATCTGTGTTTAGTTTTTCAAGGCCTATCCACTGAGCCAACTTATAACTAAATCTGAGGAGGATGCGATGGGGAGGTTCGATTGTCAGTACACCACAGGTACCACTAACTTTCGTAAAGGGTACCCTCGGCGATGCACCGTATCTGGATAAAGCAGTACATATGTAGATGTAGATGACGGCGAGGATTTAGATTACGAGTCCAGCGTGTTGTAGTTGTAACCTTTCTCTTTGTAATCCTTACAAAACCATGCAGAAAATTACGCATCACGAGAAATGATACAGAAAGGAAGACAGTAGACCATTTTATACCTACAAAAGGGATGGAGCACTTTAATTAGACACTCAACTCACACTCTACTCACAATAGTATGGCGAGATGACAGTATATGTCGGCGTCGGGAGTTAGTTATTATTGAACATAGGATTATGAATCATGATGCGAGAAACTGAGAGCCAGTTGAACAGTACAGAACATTTAGAACTTTGGAAGGCCGCTGGATAAATGAATTTTCAATGCCTTCAGGAAATCAGGAACTAAATTCTCGGAAACGGAACTTCATTGTTCCATCTGCGAGGAACTTACAGCTAGTTTCATCTTATTGATTTGCTTCTTCGTAATTTATTTCTTGTACAAAAATATTCTTTCGTCCTCGGTTAGTTGTGCGTTTACGGTTCAAAGCTGAAAGCAGCCGTAAACGATCGTGGTGAACAATGTTCGTACCGTTTAGTTCCATCTAATACGTTTTATGGTGGTCGAGAGGTTCTAGGCGCTTCAGTCTGGAACCGCGCGGCCGCTACGGTCGCAGGTTCGAATCCTGCCTCGGGCATGTATGTGTGTGACGTCCTTAGATTAGTTAGGTTTAAGTAGTTCTAAGTTCTAGGGGACTGATGACCTCAGCTGTTAAGTCCCATAGCGCTCAGAGCCATTTGAACCATTAATACGTTTTAGCGCAACTTGATCCGTTCAAAGACTTCCATGTTCATTGGTTTCGCAATTAGGTAGTAACATCATCTGTACCCATTACGTATGGTCTGACTGATATGTAATAATTCTCGAATCGATGAAAAGTTACAACCCGAACAAAACAGTTTAACACACGCAGACAAAAATTAAAGTTACACTTCGCAATATGACAACAATGGTTTCTTATTAAGGAAATTTTACAATAGTTACCTAGCTCCTTTCGGTTTACACGTATTTTTGCTTTGCCACATTTCTTCCTCTTTAGTTTCGATCTCCTATGTCTAAAAATATAGGACCTATCAACAACTGAAAACTTTAGGAGAGTCATCCGTAAATATGTTTTTCTCCTGCTTCTACTATCTTTCATTAAGTTCGTTGCGCTCTGCCAGCGGGTCCTATATAAGCTTGTTACCCAGGCGCCTACACATTTATCGATATTGAGCACTCAAACTGCCAAAAATCTCTCAGCTTCCTCTTATTACTCCTTGTAGAAATAATGTCATCGTTTTAGATTCTGCAATTTCCCAGCTCGTAAGCACAGGTGCGTTTGTGGATCTACACGTAGTCTCAAAAAGGTGAAAGCGGTCATCAACGTTTCATGATTGATAGTAGTAAAATAAAACATTTTATTTTTCTCGCGTACTTTTAATTTTAAGCCTATAGAATGGTCCGTGAGATTCACAGTTGGTGTTAAATTTGCCTCGTGATGTACCTCATTATATTTTAGAGATACTCTCTACTCTGACTTTTATGTGCATAGGCACAAAATTAACATCTGCGTATGAAGAAGTAACACTCGACAATTGGGGAAAAGCTTCACGACTGTTAGGTACTACTCCAGTAATACGGGGATTATGGAGTATCTATCGGTGTCTAGCACATCAGATACTTCAAAACCCCATATTGAAATGTTCTCCCCAACCCCCGTCGCGTATTTGAAAGCCTGTGTCGTATAGAGAGCACAACGCACATCTTCTCTGTTAAAATAAAAAATTTCAGGTATGACGAACTAATATCGAATCTACATCTAGAAGAACACAATCGTCTTGGCATACAGGTTTCACTGAAATTAGAAATTTGTGGTAAGGACTGTGAGACCAAACTGCTGAGGTCATCGGTCCCTAGACTTACGCACTACTTAATATAACTTAAACTAACTTTCGTTAAGGACAACATCCACACCCATGTCCGAGGGAGGACTCGAACCTCTGACGGGTGGAGCCGCGCGAACCGCAAGACGCCCTAGACCCCAAGGCTACCCCGCGCGGCCAGGTTTCACTGACACGAAGATATTGTCAGCATGTGTGTTGCGGCGATATATCACATACTGTGGAACTGCATTTGATGAAACGTGGTACGAGAATCTTTGGTGTCTGACAGAGTAATAAGAGATAATAGCGGTCAGTTCCTCGTATGTTACCAATAGTAAAGCAACATGTAGAAAAATTCGCTAACGGCCAGCATCCTTGACAACATCTACATCTACATATACGGAAGAGCCAAATAAACTGGTACACTTGGATAATGTCGTCCAGGGCCCCGGCGAGCACACAGAAGTGCCGCAGCATGACTTGGCATGGACTCGACTAATGTCTGAATTAGTGCTGGCGGATATTCACACCATGAATCCTGCAGGACTGTCCATAAATCTGTAAGAGGACGACGGAGTGGAGATCTCTTCCGAACAGCACGTTGCAAGGCATCCCAGATATGCTCAATAATGTTCATGTCTGGGGAGTTTGGTGACCAGCGGAAGTGTTTAAATTCATAAGAGTGTTCCTGGAGCCACTCTGTAGCAATTCTGGCTGTGTGGAGTGTTGCACTGTGTTGCTGGAATTACCCAAATCCATCGGAATGCACAATGGACATGAATGGATGCAGGTGACCAGACAGGATGCTTACGTACGTGTCACCTGTCTACATCTACACCTACATCTACATTTATACTCCGCAAGTCACCCAACGGTGTGTGGCGGAGGGAGCTTTACGTGCCACTGTCATTACCTCCCTTTTCTGCTCCTGTCGCATATGGTTCGCGGGACGAACGACTGTCTGAAAGCCTCCGTGCGCGCTCGAATCTCTCTGATTTTACATTCGTGATCTCCTCGGGAGGTATAAGTAGGGGGAAGCAATATATTCGACACCTCATCCAGATACGCACCCTCTCGAAACCTGGCGAGCAAGCTACACCGCGATGCAGAGCGCCTCTCTTGCAGAGTCTGCCACTTGAGTTTGCTTAACATCTCCGTAACGCTATCACGGTTACCAAATAACTCTGTGACGAAACGCGCCGCTCTTCTTCGGATCTTCTCTATCTCCTCCGTCAACCCGATCTGGTACGGATCCCACACTGATGAGCAATACTCAAGTATAGGTCGAACGAGTGTTTTGTAAGCCACCTCCTTTGTTGATGGACTACATTTTCTAAGGACTTTCCCAATGAATCTCAACATGGTACCCGCTTTACCAACAATTAATTTTATATGATCATTCCACTTCAAATCGTTCCGCACGCATACTTCCAGATATCTTACAGAAGTAACTGCTACCAGTGTTTGTTCCGCTATCACATAATCATACAATAAAAGATCCTTCTTTCTATGTATTCGCAATACATTACATTTGTCTATGTTAAGTGTCAGTTGCCACTCCCTGCACCAAGTGCCTGTCCGCTGCAGATCTTCCTACATTTCGCTACAATTTTCTAATGCTGCAACTTTTCTGTATACTACAGCATCATCCGCGAAAATCCGTATGTCAGAGTCGTATCTAGACGTATAAGGGGTCCTATATCACTCCAACTGCACACGCTCCACACCATTACAGAGCCTCTACCATCTTTAAAAGTCCCCTACTGTCATGCAGGGTCCTTGGATTTATAAGGTTGTCTCCATACCCGTACACGTCCATCCACTCGATACAATTTGAATCAAGACTCTTCCGACCAGGCAAATGTTTCCAGTCATCAGCAGTCCAATGTCGGTTTTGAAGGGCCCAGGCGAGGCTTAAGGCTATTGTGCAGTCATAGAGGGTAGCACAGTGGGCCTTCGGCTCCGAAAGCAAATACCGATAATGTTTCAGTGAATGATTCGCACGCTGACACTTGTTGATGGCCCAGCACTGAAAGCTGCAGCAATTTGCGGAAAGGTGCACTTCTGTCACGTTGGACGATTCTCTTCAGTCGTCTCTGGTCCCGTTCTTGCAGTATCCTTTTCCGGCCACAGCGATGTCGGAGGTTTGATGTTTTACCTGATTCCTGATATTTATGGTACACTTGTGAAATGGTCATACGTGAAAATCATCACTTCATCGCTACCTTGGAGATTCTGTGTCCCACCGCTCGTGTGCCGACTGTAACACCACGTTCACTCAAATCTTCATAACATGCCATTGCAGCAGCAGTAACCGATCTAACAACTGCTCCAGACACTTATTTACATATCTCCGTATTTGAATACTCATGTCTATACTAGTTTCTTTGGCGCTTCACTGTAGATAATCCACAATCCACCGTACGGTGCGTGGCGGAGGGTAGCCTGTACCACTACTTGTCTTTCCCTTTCCTGTTCCTCTTGCAAATAGAGCGATAGAACACGACTATCTACATGCCTCCGTGTGAGCCCTAATTTCTCGTACCTTATTTTCGTGGTCCTTACGCACAATGTATGTTTGCTGCAGTAGAATCGTTCGGCAGTCAACTTCAGTTGCTGGTTCTCTAGTTTTCCTCAACAGTGTTTGTTGAAAAGAACGCCGCCCTCCCTCCAGGGACTGCCATTTGAGTTTCTGAAGCATCTCAGTAACGCTTATGATTTGTTCTATCCTACCGGTAACAAATCTAGCAGCCCTCCTCTGAATTTTTTCGATGTCTTCCTTTAATCCGATCTGGTACGGATCCCAAATATGCGAGGGGTACTCAAGAGTAGGTCGCACCAGCGTCCTTTATGAAGTGGCCTTTGCAGTTAACCACTCTTTCCTAAAATTCTCCCAATAAACCAAAGTCGTCTTCCCTTTCACAGTTCTAAAACGCTCGTTTCACCTCCTATCGCTTTGCAACGATACGCCCAGATATTTAAACGACTTGACTGTGTCAAGTAGGACACTAGTAATACCGTATCCGAACATTACAGGTTTGATCTTCCTACTCATTCCCATTAACACATATTTCCACATTTAGGGCTAGCTGCCATTTATTATACCAACTAAATTTTTGTCTAAGTCGCCTTGTTTCTTCTTACAGTCACTTAACTTCAATGTCAAACCGTATACCAAGGCGTAATCAACTAATAAACGCAATTGTTGCTCACCCTGTCCGCCAAATCATTCATGTGTATAAAGAAGAGCAGCGGTCCTATCACACTTCTCGAGGACACTCCTGACGATATCCTTGTCTCTGTGCAGTTGCACTCAGTGATTTAGATTACAGATGGCAATGTTCCACCTGACTGTACCCATTTCAAAATCAAGATTCCTTTGTGAGAAACAGTCTGCTGCAGTTTTGCTCATCTGTAGTTGTTCTGCTACGTAAAATAATATTGTCAACTGTAGTACTGGAACTTGAATTTCGAAACCTAAATTTTCTTTGATCGACGACATCTGAACACCACTAGCAGTTGGATGGGACAACAGCGATTGAACACTCTTTTATACACTTAATGCCTCCCTGTCTGCCGAGGTGGTCCATTGATCGTGACCGGGCCAAATATCTCACGACATAAGCGTCAAACGAAAAAACTACAAAGAACGAAACTTGTCTAGCTTGAAGGGGGAAACCAGATAGCGCTATCGTTGGCCATAGGTCAAACGGATATCAACTGCGTTTTCTTTAAAGGAACACCCATCTTTTATTACATATTCGTGTAGTACGTAAAGAAATATGAATGTTTTAGTTGCACCACTTTGTGATAGATGATGCTATAATAGTCACATACATGTGGCTCACAATTTTAGACGAACAGTTGGTAACAGGTAGGTTTTTTTTTTAAATTAAAATACAGAACGTAGGTACGTTTGAACATTTTATTTCGGTTGTTCCAATGTGATACATGTACCTTTGTGAACTTATCATTTCTGAGAACGCATGCTGTTACAGCGTGGTTACCTGTAAATACCACATTAATGCAATAAATGCTCAAAATGATGTCCGTCAACCTCAATTCATTTGGCAATACGTGTAACGACATTCCTCTCAACAGCGAGTAGTTCGCCTTCCATAATATTCACATGTGCATTGACAATGCGCTGACGCATGCTGTCAGGCTATTCCGGTGGATCACGGTAGCAAATATCCTTCAACTTTTCCCACAGAAAGAAATCCGGAGACGTCAGATCTGGTGAACGTGCTGGCCATGGTATGGTGCTTCGACGACCAATCCACCTGTCATGAAATATGCTATTCAACACCCCTTCAACCGCACGCGAGCTATGTGCCGGACATCCATCATGCTGGAAGTACATCGCCATTCTGTCATGCAGTGAAACATCTTGTAGTAACATCGATAGAACATTACGTAGGAAATCAGTATACATTGCCCCATTTAGATTGCCATCGATAAAATGGGGGCCAATCTTCCTTCCTCCCATAATGCCGCACCATACATTAACCAGCCAAGGTCGCTGATGTTCCACTTGTCGCAGCCATCGTGGATTTACCGTTGTCCAGTGGTGCATATTATGCCGGTTTACGTTACCGCTGTTGGTGAATGACGTTACGCCGCTAAATAGAACGCGTGCAAAATATCTGTCATCGTCCCGTAATTTCTCTTGTGCCCAGTGGCAGAACTGTACACGACGTTCAAAGTCCTCGCCATGCAATTCCTGGTGCATAGAAATATGGTACCGGTGCAATCGATGTTGATGTAGTATTCTCAACACCGACGTTTTTGAGATTCCCGATTCTCGCGCAATTTGTCTGCTACTGATGTGCGGATTAGCGGTGACAGCAGCTGAAACACCTACTTGGGCATCATCATTTGTTGTAGGTCGTAGTAGACGTTTCACATGTGGCTGAACGCTTCCTGTTTCCTTAATAACGTAACTATCCGGCAAACGGTCCTTACACTTGGATGATGTCGACCAGGATAGCAAAAATTGTTCAAATGGCTCTATGGGACTCAACTTCTGAAGTCATTAGTCCCCTAGAACTTAGAACTAGGTAAACCTAACTAACCTAAGGACACCACACACATCCATGCCCGAGTCAGAATTCGAACCTGCGACCGTAGCGGTCTCGCGGTTACAGACTGCAGCGCCTAGAACCGCACGGTCACTTCGGCCGGCCGAGGATAGCAAGCAGCATACATAGCACACGCCCGTTGGGCATTTTGATCACAATAGCCATACATCAACACGATATCGACCTTTCCGCAGTTGGTCAACGGTCAATTTTAACACGGGTAATGTATCACGAAGAAAATACTGTCCGCACTGGCGGAATGTTACGTGATACCACGTACTTATACGTTTGTCACGATTACAGCGCCATCTGTCACAAAGCGAAAAGGTAGTCCAACTAAAACATTCATATTTCTTTACGTATTACACGAATATGTAATAAAATTGGGGGTTACTATTTAAAAAAAACTCAGGTGATATCCGTTTGACCTATGGAGCGCCATCTGGTTTCCTCCTTAAAAAAATGGTTCAAATGGCTCTGAGTACTATGAGACTTAATATCTGAGGTCATCAGTCCCTTAGAACTTAGAACTACTTAAACCTAACTAACCTAAGGACATCACACACATCCCTGCCCGAACAGGATTCGACTTGCGACCGTAGTGGTCGCGCGGTTCCGGACCGAAGCGCCTAGAACCGCTCGGCCAACCGGCCGGCCCCCCCTTCAAGCTATACGAGGTTTTTTTTTTTTTCGTTTGATGCTTATGTCGTGAGATATTTGGCCAGGTCATTATCAATGGACCATTCCGTATAATATATGTAGGGTGTAAATTTTAAGATGAGAAACCAGAATAACTCTAAAAATAATCTTCGCACAAAAAAATGTGTAGAAGCCAAAGTTGATTATTTTCGAGGGGGACATCTGCTGGTGCTAAAATTAGTCCGCCACCCCAGCACCCTGGGGGTGGGGCGGAAGGCAACTTTAAAAATTTCAAATGGGAACCCCATTTTTTTACTGTAGAATCATATTCTACATAAAGCGGGTCTAGTCGCTATAGTCTGGAATCGCGCGACCGCTACGGTCGCAGGTTCGAATCCTGCCTCGGGCATGGACGTGTGTGATGTCCTTAGGTTAGTTAGGTTTAAGTAGTTCTAAGTTCTAGGGGACTGATGACCTTAGAAATTAAGTCCTATAGTGCTTAGCGCCATTTTTTTTAGATTCCACATAAAAAGCTACGTACATTTTGTCTTAAGCATTTGTTTTGGTTCTTGGTAGTTGGCGATGTAATTCAAGAAAATCTATGTTCTCATTTTTGCGTGGAAAATGGTTACGAATAAATAAAAGTTACTTATTTACTTCGTAAATTTTGATTCGCTAAAACTAAAACTCTCCCTCTCTCCCCGTAGGGTTGGGTTTGAGAGAAAGAGGAATTATAGTTTTACAAATGTTGACCCAAATATTAATTTTTTCCGCAGATTCGGATAAGTTTTGTTTGTTTGGTGGTCATGAGGCCACACAACTTTTAATTATCAAACAAATCATCTGACTAGCTAACTAACTGGATTTTCTTGAATCACAGCACCAACTACCAGGAATCAAAACAAATGTTTAAGACAAAATATTCGTAGTTTTTATGTAGAATCTGATTTTCCAATAAAAAATGGCGGTTCCCATTTGAAATTTTAAAGTTGCCTCCCGCCCCACCCCTAGGGGGCTGGGGTGGCGGGCTAATCAACTTTGGGTTCTACACATTTTTTCGTGTGAAGCTTATTTTTCGAGTTATTCTGGTCTGTCAACTTAAAATTTACACCCTATATAATATGCAGTTACTCCAAAAGTTATCCTCTGAGTTTGGTGAGTCTTAGCTGAGCTCTCAATTACTTAAAAAATGATATAAATGAGACACGTAACACCAATTACACACCAAAAATGTTTGAACTTGCGATATGTTTGAACTGTACAAAACCTCAGAGTCTTATGGCACACATAGTGTCAGTAAAGTGTGTGACCCAGAACACTAATACAGCTCGTACATCGATGTGTGATTTTGTTAATGTGGTATCCGTGAGCTTCACGAGACGAGAATTACATTTTTGTTGCAAAATTACTCTCGGGAGGTAAAGATCTGTGGAAAAAGACTGCCAGAGACAGAACTAGCCTCTTCGTTAGTCGAGTCGTTTGTTTTATGTTAAACATATTCATGCAAGAGACCTCGAGACTGACGGTTTCGCGGTGAGGCGCGTGCCTGTCGAGAAGCCGCAGTATTTTATGTCGCCCGGCCCATGGAAGTTTTTAGCCTGACTCTGACGTAACCTTCAGCACTCAACGATGTGACGAGGCTTCATGAATGACGCGTTGTTCGGATTCCACGCTACGCTGTAGTTGCCCTTTCCCTGGTTGGGTAACTGGGCTAGGCTAGGGATACGCAAGCCGCCGAAGCGGCATCCTATCGCAAGACTTGCACTCGGTCAATGACATACACCCAGTTATCATCCAAGGGACGGATGCAGTGTAGTCAAGCGTTGTCGTTTCTAGTATGATGTTATCATCAATCGCACCGGCCTATCAAGTGATCTGCAATCCAGTGTAAGTTTTAAATTGTTCATTACACATTTCACTGCAGTAACGAGCTGAGATGGATACAAACGTGATTTGCTGCTTCTCGTGTAGAATTTCCGCACAATGCACTCATTGCTATCATCCGTCCGGTGCATGCGATGCTACAGCAAGTGCATACCCTGAAAGGGGATGTCAATGCCCCAGTGTTCAAATGGCTCTGAGCACTACTGGACTTAACATCTGTGGTCATCAGTCCCCTAGAACTTAGAACTACTTAAACCTAACCAACCTAAGGACATCACACACACCCATGCCCGAGGCAGGATTCGAACCTGCGACCGGAGCGGTCACGCGTTTCTAGACTGAAGTGCCTAGACCGCACGACGGCCACACCGGCCGGCGCCCAGTGTTTCGAGTGTCTCTCAGCAAGAATATCTTATCAGTGTTGCTGTAGCAATTGTCTTTCGTTGACCGAACCTTCTGGTGACCAAACGTATGGTTAAGAATTGCTGAGTCTCGTAAAAAACTTATGGGCGAACGTTTAACCACCTGGTGAAATACACAGTGTTTGAACAAAAATATTGAACCACCATGAGAAATGTATGCTTGAAATTATTGCAGATGCTAGACAAGCCTGCAGGTTGTGCTGTTATATCTGACCACGAAAGGCACCTGTGCAACGTGCTCAATACGTTGAAAATGGCAATCGTGGTTACATCAGTATTCTATAGAGCAGTGATGGCATTATGTCGGAGCTAAAAGAATTCTAACATGGACAGATTGTTGGTGCTCGTATGGTGACTGCTTTCTTAACCATGGGAGCCGAAGTGTTTGCTGTTTCAAGTGGCACCATATCGAAGGTTTATATTGCACAGAGGCAAAGCGGGAAAATATAATCTGCTAAGTGACAACGAGGACGAAATTGTGTGCTGAGGGATAGTGACAGACGGTCATTGCAGAGGATTGTGGCGAAAAATAAGATGACAGGTACGAAAGGCACTGCAGAATTAAATGTCCTACCCGCGAACTGTCAGCACCAAACCATGAAGAGTGCTCCATGAGCAGGGAATTTGCAGAGCGACAAGGGATTCTAAAATCACTCATCAGTGATGCAATTGCCCGTAACAGGAAAACGTGGTGCCGAAGGCATAAAACGTAATCCATGAAGCAATGGAAAATGCCTTTGGTCGAATGAGTCTTGCTTTACACTGTTTCTAACTTCTGGTCGAGTTTACGTACCAAGAGTTAAACATGACGGAGGTTCGGTGATGATTTGGACAGCCATATCGTGGTATTCTACGGGCCCCAGGGTTACTCTACAAGGTCGCATTTCTGCCAAGGATTGAGTTACCATTTTGGTTGATCAGACCCATCCTATGGTACAATATTTGTTCCACAATGCTGATGCTATGTTCCAAGACGGCTGTACATTCAGCTCGCATTGTCCAGCACTGGTTTTGCGAGCACGAGGATGAACTGTGGCATGTCCCCTGGCCACCACAGTCACGAGATCTGAATATTATTGAGCTTAAATAGCGTACTTTGGAGAAAAGTATGCGTGATCGCCATCCACCTCCATTATCGTTACCTGAACTCGCCACTATAGTACGGAAAAAAATGGTATGAGATTCGCTTCAAAACCATGCACGTCCTCTATGTACTCTACTGGCCATTAAAATTGCTGCACCACGAAGATGACGTGCTACAGACGCGAAATTTAACCGACAGGACGAAGACTCTGTGATATGCAAATTATTAGCTTTTCATAGCATTCACACAAGGTTGCCACCGGTGGCGACACCTACAACGTACTGACATGAGGAAAGTTTCCAACCGATTTCTCATACACAAACGGCAGTTGACCGGCGTTACCTGGTGAAAAGTTGTACCGTCACGTTTCCGACTTTGATAAAGGCCGGATTGTAGCCTATAGCGATTGCGGTTTATTGTATCGCGACACTGCTGCTCGCGTTGGTCGAGATCCAATGACTATTAGCAGAATATGGAGTCGGTGGGTTCAGGAGGTTAATACGGAACGCCGTGCTGGATTCCAACGGCCTCGTATCACTAGCAGTCGAGACGACGGTCATCTTATCCGCATGGCTGTAACGGACCGTGCAGCTACGTCTCGATCCCTGAGTCAGCAGATGGGGATGATTGCAAGACAACAACCATCTGCACGAACAGTTCGACGACGTTTGCAGCAGCATGGACTATCAGCTCGGAGACCATGGCTACGGTTACCCTGCATCACAGACAGGAGCGCCTGCGATGGTGTACTCAACGACGAACCTGGATGCACGAATGGCAAAACGTCATTGTGTCGGATGAATCCAGGTTCTGTTTACAGCATCGTGATGGTCGCATCTGTGTTTGGCGACATCGCGGTGAACGCACATTTGGAAGCGTGTATTCGTCATCGCCATACTGGCGTATCACCCGGCTTGATGGTATGGGGTTCCATTGGTTACACATCTCGGTCACCTCTTGTTCGTATGGACGGCACTTTTAACAGTGGACGTTACATTTCAGATGTGTTACACCCGTGGCTCTACCCTTCAGCAGGCTGGAGTGGCCGTACGGTCCTGGGCGCTACAGTCTCGAGCCGAGCGACCGCTACGATCGCAGGTTCGAATCCTGCCTCGGGCATGGATGTGTGTGATGTCCTTAGGTTACTTAGGTTTAATTAGTTCTAAGTTCAAGGCGACTGATGACCTCTGAAGTTAAATCGCACAGTGCTCAGAGCCATTTGAACCATTTTTTCTACCCTTCATTCGATCCCTGCGAAATACTACATTTCAGCAGGATAATGCACGACCGCATGTTTCAGGTCCTTTACGGGCCTTTCTGGAGACAGAAAATGTTCTACTGCTGCCTTGGCCAGCACATTCTCCAGATCTCTCACCAATTGAAAGCGTCTGGTCAATGGTGGCCGAGCTACTGGCTCGTTACAATACGCCGGTCACTACTCTTGATGAACAGTGGTATCGTGTTGAAACTGCATGGACAGCTGTACCTGTACACGCCATCCAAGCTCTGTTTGACTCAATTTCCAGGCGTATCAAGGCAGTTATTACGGCCAGAGGTGGTTGTTCTGGTTACTGAATTCTCAGGATCTATGCACCCAAATTGCGCGAAAATGTAATCACACGTCAGTTCTAGTATAATATATTTGTCCAATGAATACCCGTTTATCATCTGCATTTCTTCTTAGTATAGCAATTTTAATGGCCAGTAGTGTACCTATACCGAGAAGTCTGAAAGCTGTTTTGAATGCCAACAGTTTTCTAAAAATGGCTGTGAGCGCTATGGGACTGAGGTTATCAGTCCCATAGAACTTAGAACTACTTAAACGTAACTAACCTAAGGACAACACACACATCCATGCCCGAAGCAGGATCCGAACCTGCGACCGTAGCAGTCGCCAACAGTTTTACTACCCAATATTAGAGATGGTAATGTGTTTTGTCTTTGGTGTTTCCATATTTTTGTTCTTCGTCTGTAAGTTTGACTTATTTCTATTCAGAAAACGTGCGGCCTGCTACTTCGACGCCGTTCGACCCAGTTGGCTCCTTAAGCTGTCAGTGGCAACACTGCAACGGTCCTGATTTGTTTCAAGTGCGCTCTCGTGCAGCAGTACTGTACCAACAACTCACTCAATTTTCGAGGCAATTTCTTAAAGCTTCCATGGATAACTGCTCATTTGCGTGATTTCTCCATAATTTACGGAAATCGGGGCTATTATTACAAACATTGCCGCAGCTGGTAAGACTTTTCACCCTGTGACCAATTTCATGCTGTGTGGCAATATTTTGCCTAGATCATACCAGATGGCGGGTGTTTCTTGCCCAGTTGAATTTTTATTTGGAAACTTTCTGAATATCAATATAATATTGACCACATATTCTCGATGTTAGTATTGGTACAACGAATAATTGTTACAATTTACACATGGCAATTTCTTTTGTTGTTTTGCCTAATTTACAATATCGCCAACAAAAGTTGCTATAGAGCGCGAGGAAAATGCACATTGCTTTGCTTGGAGAAATAAGATAGTACCGTGGTGGAAGAAATATTCTGTTATATAGTGAAAGATGTATGTCTAAATAAACATCCAACGCTACAGCTAAAGCATGGCGTGGCTCATTTTATGATACACGATAATTATCGCACCGTGTTCTAAACGGTCACGAAGGTCCAGTTTTTCGTCCCTAAGACCATCAGATGCGCAGCAGTTGGTGTTCTGCCTCGGCGCACATTTCAGATTTGTTTATCGGATGTTGGTGCACATAAATCGGTGTCTGACTAATCCACTAGTGGCACTTCTGGCAGTCGACAGGGACCGTTCCAGCTTGCTATTAAAGTGGTACTCCATAACATTTACGTCTGGTCAGTGTGCCAAGAAAACCGTAACCGTGTCACGTTACGATATAACGAAAACCTATCTGCTGTATAACGACCCACATAATTTATAAGTTCGTAATGAGACTATGTTTCTGCTATGTACTTACGTGCAGTAATATTTGTGAAAATTTTTGCATCCGAAATGAATCAGTCGAACATATGGAAACTTGCCCGGTGAGTAGTTTATCAGCAATAAGTGATTACATACATATTGGCCACGACATCTTGGCAGATGATTGTTTCAGTGTCTGTGTGTTTATGGGTTGCATTTTTTCATATGACTTGTCAAGCCAATGGCAGCACGGCATCTCTTGCCGCGATTGTCACAAGGGTATCTGGCTGCTGAGGTAGGAGCAGTGGTAGCATTGCGAAGCTTTTTTTGCCTTAATCTGTCTAACAAGCCTGCATCATGCTTCGACATTCCAGATGATATATCACCACGCCACTCTGGTCTCATGCTAGCCCGTGCGTCCCATCTGCTTGTGTCGAGATTTGGGACAGATTACACACATGTAATTATATTAGTGCGCTACCTTACAGCAATGGAAAAATCTGCGCTATACTAAATTCCGCCAGTAAAGAAGAGTCATACGATGTAAAAACATGAAATAAAGTGCCAGTACGCTTACTTGATGTCGAAAGTCGCAATACCAGCGTATGCTGATGATAACGGTTTCAGGGTGCTCAACCGCCGAGAACTTATTAGCGAGCTTGCTGATTATCAATGTATGCATTTCCTGAGACGAACAAGGTCTTCCCCGTAAGCTATACTCTTGAGACAGTGGCCCAGGCACACATATTAGACATTTAGAAGGCTGCCTGGCAGTGACAACAGAACAACAATTATATTAAAATGGATAAACAAAACACTCGCTAGTGTGTACGTGTCTGCGAGCACGTTCATGAAACATTCCTCAGAGTGTAATAAGACTGTACGGGGCTATTCAAAAAGAAGGAACAGATTTCAGACATTTATTGCATCCAAACTACAAAAGATAGAAACACAATTCGAACGTTCCTGGAATGAGAAAAATTCAATTTTTTATGCATTCAATGTGGGCACCACGTGTTACACGACAGACATCAAAACGGTAGCTCATTTCCTGCTACATACGAAGCACCTGGTCTCACGTTATCGAATTCACAGCTTAAGTATTGTGATGCCGCAGTCTTTCAAGAGTATCATGCATATTCTCACATCCGACGTTACCTGAATGACACCATTCCAGGACGTTGGATTTGAATAGGAGGAGCAGAAGACTAATTTCATCGCCAGTGGCCTCCCAGGTCTCCAGACGTCGCACCTTGTGACTTTTGTCTGTGAGATTACGTAAAGGTACGCGTTTTATGCCACCTATGCCTGACACTGTTGAAAGTCTACGACATCGCATCGTTGAAGCTGTGAATTCGATAACGAGAGGCTAAATGCTTCGCGTGTGGCAGGAAATGAGCCACTGTTATGAAATGTGTCGTGTAACACATGGTGCTCATATTGAATGCATAAAAATTTGAACTTTTCTCTTTCCAGGAACGCTGGAATTGCGTTTCTATCTTTGGAAGCAATGAATGTTTCAAATCTGTTTCGTCTTTTTGAATAGCTCCGTATTATAGTTATGACATGAAGCACTAAATAAAGCGAGAAATTGCTGAGAAAAGTAGCAACATTTTTTCTTATATAGGATAATTTTTTTCCACCGTGTACAAATTCTGAGGATTGATTGATGAGACGATACGGAACAGAAAAGGTATAAGGAACTTACGTCTGGAAAGGCATGGTTTGCATGCTAGAGACCATTAATACAATGATACATTGTTACAGAGACTGCAGTCTAATACGCACTGTACTTTGCATACAAATTTACAGTTGAAAATGGTTTCCATGTGCCGCAACGCATGTGTGTACACGCCGTAGCATGTTCTGTCTCACGTTTCACATCGGCCAGGCTGCATCCGAACAGTGTCAAAGGCGGCACGAATACGCTGCTCCAGTGTCTCCACATCTGGAATTGGCTCTGAATACATGATACTTTTGAGATGACCCCATAACCAGGAATCGCAAGAGCTGAGATTCAGTGAATGAGTAGGCCATGCAACTGGAACCCATCGTCCGATCCATCGACCAAGGAACACACAATGGAGATGCGTCCGGAAGTTAAAGGCGAAGTGCTCTGCAGCACCATCATATAGCAGCCACATAGCCCTTCGAATCATCAACGGCATTTCTTCCAGCAAGTGAAGCGAAGTCACCCGCAAGGAATGCCAATAGTTCCGTCCTGTTAGGCGACGAGGAAGGAAGATTCATTCCAAAATACAGTCGTCAATTATCCCGGCCCACACATTCCGGCTGCACCGATGCTGGTGATTCGCTGTCACTATATCATGGGGGTTCTGGATACTATCCCACAGATGACTGTTATGAAAGCTGAGGATGCCACTACGCGAAAATGTGGCGTCATCTGTGAATACGATGGCTGACACAAATCCTGGAATCGTGGTTTCCTGGTGAAGAAACCAGTGACAAAAATGCTTCCGATGTGGAAAGTATGTCGCTAGTAAGCTCTGCAGAAGCTGTAAGTGATAAGGACGGTAACAATTTTTATGAAGAATGTTCCACACGATCGTCTGGCTTACCCTGTACTGGCGGGCCAACTGCCTGGTACTGACACGGCAGTCGCCTTCCACAGTGTTAATGACATTTTTCTGTCTGGTGTCCGAACGTTTCGGGTACGTTCTTCATGATTTCCTGCTACCTAAAACGACCCTGTCTCAGACAAACGGCGAAACACTGTTGCAAACATTGAATGATGTGATTATTGTCGGCGGGGTTATGACCCCTGGCACAACCTCGCTGCCCGTCGCCCGATGCCATTTGCCTTTCCGTAAACAAAGACCATGTCGGCAAGCTCTCGATTCGCATACTGAACCACTGTGCACAACGCTGTATCACATCCACTACAAGGTGAGTCAACAAGAGAAGTGATTCGGACACAACATTACCAATTACTATGGGAGGAAAGGGCGCTAGGGCACGACGAATGAAGAACAGTACCACCCTCTAGGAGGAACCAATGCATACTGTAACTGTGGCTGCATGATACAGCGCGTATTATACAGCAGTCTCTGAAACAATGTATGAGTGAACTAATGCTCTCTAGCATGGAAACCATGCAGTTCCAGACATAAGTTGTTTGTACAAGGTGAAAAAAAAAGAAAAGAATGAAATGATTGTTTGGCATTGACGGTCGCGTGGCCCCATCTGGAGAACTTCGGCGGCCGGGTGCAAGTCTTATTTCAGGCGACGACACATTGGGTGACTTACATGTCGGTGCTGAGGATGAAATGATAATAAGGAAAACAGAATACCCAGTCCACGAGCGGAGAAAAACCTCCAACCGGGCCGGCAATCAAACCGGAGCCCGCTGCAAACACGTTGCCACTTAACTAAGCCGGCGGGCCACGGGAGAAAAAAAAACCCTGTATAGGATAAAGTGATGTACCTGGAGAATAGTGTACCTAGGCACACAAGATGTTGTCAGATCGGTAATTCAATCTAATAACCGATTTTAGAATCACATGAAGGAACGCGCACTAAAGACTGTCATAAGCAGTTTCTGGCATTTCCTGCTGCTTTTCTTGTTTTGAGACATGTATTATGGTTTGTATAGCGTTTGGAAATAAGCTCAGTTTCTTTAATGTATTAACAATTTTAGTTGTCGTGAAAACGTAAATTTGTGTTAGTTAGCAAAAGTTAAGACGTCCTTAACTTGTAATTGGTGTTTGATAATACTTCTTAATTTGATTTCACTTATTACTTATTGGTGTATAGTTGAGTGATAACGTACAGCATAAGCTATTAATACAGTACAGACAAGATTTTATCGTTTGCAACACTTTTAAATTTGAATAGAATATTTGTTCCTTGATACATGACCATATTATACCTTGGAAGAGTTTCTCAGATTTGCAGAAACTTTAATTTTTCAGAGTATTTTTTATAATTTCAGAAAAAGATTGCAGCGACCATAAAGCGATTTGGAAATATGTTTAATTTCTATTACAGGGCTGGCTAGAGGTGAAAGTCTGAAAAGTGTTCGTCTCCCCTGCATGCGAACTGGCCACTGATGAACAAACCACTCTAAGGCGTATTTAAATAAACTAACTAGTAATTTGGGCAGGAGTCCTGACAGTCACTGTTATTTAAATCAGTGGAAAATCCTTTATCAAGAATAGTTAGGCCCTTCTTGTCAGAGTACACACTGATTAGCCAGAACATATGACCACCTACCTAATAGCCAGTATGTCCACTTTTGGCTCGAATAACAGCAGCGATGCTTCGTGGCACGGAAACAATGAAGCCTTGATAGGTCACCGGAGAGAGTTGGCATCACATCTCTACACACAAGTCTCCTAATTCCCGTAAATACCGAGGAGGGGGGATGAACTCTGATGCAATGTTCAGTAGCATCCTGTATGTGTTCGATCGGGTTCAGATCTGGCGAGTTGGGGGACTAGCACATAAATTGGAACTCTCCTCCGGGTTCTTCAAACATCTCCATCACACACCTCGCCTTGTGAGATAGCGCATTATCTTGTTAGAAAATGCCACTGCCGTCGGGAAACATGATGTTCATCAAGGGGTGTACGTGGTCTGCAACCGGTGTACGATACTCCCTAGCCGTCATGGACCCATGGATACCCACTTGAACGCTACCCAGTGCATAAAGAAGCTGCCGCCAGCTTGTCTCTGTCTCGCAGTAGAGGTGTCAAGGAGCTATTCTGCTGGAAGACGACGGATTCGTGCCCTCCCATCGGCGTGTCAAAGAAGGTATTGGAATTCATTATACCAAGCAACGCCCTGCGACTGCGCGGACGTTGAGTGCCGATGGTCACGTGCCCATTTCAGTCGTAGTTGCCAATGTCACAGTGTTAACATTGACACATGCACGGGTCTTCGGCTGCGGAGACCCATAGTTGGGAGTGTTCGGTGCACTGTGTGTTCAGACACACTTGTACTCTTCCCAACGTTAAGTCTGATGTTAGTTCCGCAACAGTCCGCCGCCTGTCCTGTTTACCAGACTGCCCAGCCCACGATGTCTGACATTAGTAACAAGGGGTGGCCGCCTCCAACCCCACGACGTCTGGACGTGGTTTTACCTTTGTTTCGCCACGTGTTGAAGACAATCGCCACAGTACACCTCGAACACCAGAGATGTTTTGCAGCTCCCGAAACGCTTGTGAGGAGCGTCCTGGCCATCACAATCTGCCGTCGGTCAACTTCAGAGAGATCGCTCGCCTTCCCCATTCTACAAATGGACAGCACGCTCACTGACATTACACGAGCCGTGGGTGTGTCTAACTAGCAGTCATTCCTCGCCAGGTGACGCTGCTATCGCCTGGACGGGCTTACATCGATAGCAGGTCGACGGTCATAAGGTTCTGGCTGATCAGTGTAAAATACAATCAAGTAAAATGAGACGCACCGCACACGGGAGAAAGTGCCTGTATGTGACTGTGCCCTATTCTCAATCTTTTTAAAGCCACATATGAATGAAACGATGTTCCACACGGCATAGCTGTTGGCCTCACTAGCCTTGTTTTGTTATTTTGTATCTCCAACCACTCATCGTCCCAATGACACGTAAATCTCCTCGAGGTAATAACACCTAAGGGGACAGCGTGAGGTAGTGCATTATTTTCTTTGGCAGCCTCTCCTGCTACCGTGCCAAATTGCTCATTTCGTTGGATTCCTGCACGGTGTGGTACCCAGCAGAATGATACTTCCTTTCCTTCGTTGTACTATATGAAGGGCGTCTTGTATGTTTTGGACGACTTTGTCTGCAGCGTCATTAACTGAATGGTCTGTAGGGAGCTTAGGAAACCAGAGCAGACGAGAAAATTATTCCATGAGTGCACGTCATCGAATCCAGTGCTCTGAAGATTGCATAGAGCACTGTGTCAAAGAATTTAATTCGTCTGGAAATCTAATCTTAAATATACTGGCAGGAGGACCTAGTGAACAGCTGACCATACGTCCGTGTTTAGTCCCATGAGTGTAAGAAACTGTTATATTTTGGTGATCATCTAAAATTCTCAAACGGCTTGTTTAAAAACGAAATCCGATTTGCTAGATTTATTGTATCTTGTCGTATTTAAAAATAGCTTGGGCCCCACAACTTACAAGGAAGAAACTTAAGCCAACACTGATAAATGATTCAGGTCCTTCAAACCGAACTCTGCAAAGAATTAAGATGGAATGGTCGTGCAGAACAATGTACAGTACGAACATACTCCAATCGGGACCGAAAAAAGGCTTCATAAAATAACAACAGAGTGGATCTGTCTGCCTCGCAGAATCCGCCATTAACGCACTTTAAAACGATTAAACCATTTTGAGCTCCTTCGTTTGTATGTTCCAATTGTGACAGCGTGGTGAGTTTCCCATCGAAGATGAGGCCCAGCAATTTCATTCAATAGTGTCCTTGAAACTAAGAAAAGTGCGCCCCAGTCGCAGTATGGGTTCATTAAAACTTTGACGTACACTATTAAAACTGACATACAAACATTTATCTTTGAAATATTGATACCCATGGCCTTAACTTATAATTTAGGTTTATTAATGTTGAGTGCAGTTGTCAAGTAGTTGCCTTGAGGACGGGAAAAATATTGAAAAATCATATACAAAAAAGAGTATCTGGCAGGACTGCTGACTGTGGAGTCCATACTGTTAACTATTGCAGAAAAGGTAACATTTAAGACGCTCCTCTGAATAACACCATCCTCCTGGGTAAGTCGATATGAGAATGCATCACCAATTCTGTACTTGGAATACCGCCCTGAAAAAAGGAACGTACTACGTTAAGTTTTTGGATGGTATTTTATCTCCATGCGCTTCCATAGGCGGTTTGAATATAAAAAGAAGTTAATATCGTGTGCCGCTTACGGAAAAGGGCTTGTTGTATCGCTTCTATCATGAGTAGTAGGCTGTAGAGTGTCGGGTGGTACCTACAGCAATCACAATGAAGGCGACTGAGAAGTTTTCTAACTTTCCTTGCGTTGTAAGCTTCAGTCCAGCGACTGATTTGCTGTAGCTCTTCATGGTCCGCTGTGCTGAGCCATTCATTCTCTTCATTTCCGAATACATACTACAACCTACATCCATATCCGTCTGTATTACTCTGCAGCACCACATTTTTGTGCTCTTACCGCCGGTTTGTAAATCACGTCCTCTCTCTTTCATGCATCGCCAGTTTTTTTGCTGCCCAAATTGGAAATCTTAATACTTTTAATGTCTCATTTCCTAAACTTAATCTTTCAGCACTGACTGACTTAATTTCACTACAGTTCACCATAAGTGCTTTACTGTTGTTAATGTACTCTCTTTTCAAGACTCTACCCATTTTGTTCAGCTACTCTTCCAAGAGTTATGCTTTTGTAAGCAGGCTGTTTAGGTTTTTATATTGGTAACGCCACGTAGCGCTCTATATGAAAATCACTGCCTGTGCTGTATGCAGTCTGTGGCTAGTTTGCATTGTTGTCTGCTATTGTAGTGTTGGGCTGTTGGCTGTTAACAGCTCGTAGCGTTGCGCAGTTGGAGGTGAGCCGCCAGCAGTGGTGGAGGTAGGGAGAGAAATGGCGGAGTTTTGAAATTTATAAGACTGGATGTCATGAACTGCTATATATATTATGACTTTTGAACATAGTAAGGTAAATACATTGTTTGTTCTCTATCAAAATCTTTCATTTGATAACTATGCTTATCAGTAGTCAGTGTCTTCAGTAGTTTGAATCTTTTATTTAGCTGGCAGTAGTGGCGCTCGTTGTATTGCAGTAGTTCGAGTAACGAAGATTTTTGGTGAGGTAAGTGATTTGTGAAAGGTATAGGTTAATGTTAGTGAGGGCCATTCTTTTGTAGGGATTTTTGAAAGTCAGATTGCGTTGCGCTAAAAATATTGTGTGTCAGTTTAAACACAGTCATGTATAATATTTCTGAGGGAACGTTTCATATGTCAACCCTTAGCCGAGGATACCTCACTGGAATCTTCTGATCTTTTCTTGTAGTTTGTGCAATTAGTGCAGCCTTTGTTTATTGCTAGCGCGTAATTGTAGAGAGAATTTCCTTTGTTGTTGTAGTTTTTCATTCTTGTACAGTAAAACAGTTGTGGCATGCATGTAGGTTTGCACCAAGTATTTCGCAGCTGCGCTTGCAATTAACGAGATATTATTTTCAATGCTATGTTAATGTGTTTTCTTATTTTGCTCTTCAAATTGAGCTTTTCTGTGTTGTCGTGCGAAATATAGTGACAATAATGGGGTGTGAAAAACGAATACTAGGCTCCAAAGTAAACTGAGAAATGACAGTGAAGACGAAAGCAGTGTGTTAGCGCCACCGTGTAATGAATTAACTAATGGTCAAAGTAGTAATTTGGTAATTGTGCACAGGGAAATGGAGCGGGTTTGCAAATAATGGTGTAGGCAGTGAAACAATCGGTGATTAGGGAAGCATTATCGATCGATCGGTCGGCAACAGCTTGCCTCAGGATTCCGAAATGACAGGACACAATCTTGCAAATACTGTAAATTCAGGTTTTGCGTCGTAGCCGTTTTCTCAAATAAGTCAAGACACATTTTCTGCTTTTCAAAATGCGAATCTTGCCGGTTCAAATGCATTGCCGAATAGCACTGAGGAACATGTTTCAGACACCAGTGCATTGATATTACAGTTAATGCAACAAATGGGACAAATGCTTCAAAAGTTAGACACAGTGGAACAAAATCTTCGGAAGTTAGACACCACACTCGAACAAACACGTGAAGATTTAATTACTGAGTTACATAACATTGAACAGAAATGTCAAAAAGTATGTAATGACGTAAAAACACAAATTTGTGAGCATTTTCAACCTATCTTTTCGCGGCATGAAAATGCATTATAGAATCACGAAGCAGCCATAAAAGAACTGCAAACTATTGTTCATGAAAATCACGACACCTTTCAAGCTAAAATTGACTCAGTCGCATCTACAGATTCGGTTACACGACTTGCAAAAACTCAGGAAAACTTAAAGGACACAGTAGATTGGATTTCAACACAAATGGACACTCTGAAACTTGGTTCAGAAAAACACACTGAGGAAATGTGTTCACTATCGGAAAAAGTAGCCGAACTTTCGGATCAGTTCACTAACTTATCTATAAAGGTAGATGATGATCTGAATGACACAAGACCCGTAGCCTTCACTGACACAGAAGAGTAGGAACAAATTAGAAAATTCAAACAAAATCAAAATCAAATCAAATCAATACACAGTACAAAAGAGAAATCCGGGAAGTACAAGATCAGGTAATACAATAATTACATATTTCAGAGGACACTCGCGCTCCAACACGGGAAGAGGGACATGGAAATACGGAACAGCCACAAAATAATAACACCGGGCACTTCGGAAATTATGAAAGAAATTGGCAAGGTACACCGAATTTTGAGATGGAACCGCCGAAACGACGTAACAATGACCGACATTCGACCCACCGACATTATGATTTTGACTATAAGCTGTTTATTACTACACGTAAATTTAAAACATTTAAGAATTCCGGCAACGACATTCATCCACAAACGTGGCTTCATCAATTCTCTCATTGTTTTCCTCCCAACTGGTCATTAGAGCACAGATTAGAATTTATGTGTGGCTATTTAGAGAATGAACCAGCTGTAAGAATGCGATCGGTCATTCACGATTGTCACAGTGAAGGAGAATTTTATCATGCCTTCCTCTCAGCATATTGGTCTCAAGCTACACAAGACCGAGTAAAACATAGCATCATAATGATAAAACATTTTGAACAATCTTAATTTTCCAGTCTTGTGAAGTATTTTGAAGACATGTTGCACAAGAATCAGTACCTGTCAAACCCGTTCAGCCCCTCAGAACTCATCCGCAATTGCCTGAACATTTACGACAGTTTATTTTGGCAGGACGTTGCAAAGACGACATTGAAGCTTTTTAGGGACTGTTACAAGAATTGGAAATTGACACTGACAATCGCGGAACGCGAAAACAGGAACACAACAATTACAGCTCACATCCATCACAATTCCGCGATGAAAGAAATAATAACTGGACACGACAAAGCTATTCTCACAACACAAATCGTGACCAAAACAGACACCACCCGTATGACAACCGTTGGCAGAGTAGTAATAATTACAGGGAAAGATCACCTCTCCGCGGTAGTGACTATCACATAGACAATCAGAGTAACAGACAATATGGGAACCAAAATGATTATTATCAAGGGAGACAGAATAACTTTAGACGCGACGGTCCAGCGCGCAGTTACGATTCAGGGAGAAATTCTCCACCACGTGACCGACAAGAAAGAAACTATGTAAACTACCGACAAAACGACAGACCTGAATTCCATCAGAACTGGCGAGCTTCAAACAGGGCAGGGCCTTCTCGTCAAGGTGAATTTGTAGAAGTTAGGTCTCCTAATCCCAATAACGGCGCACGCCAACAAAGAGATAGCAGACAATGACTCGCACCTCAGGCAGCCACGTGCGCCGGCTGGCTCAGGGAAAAATAACAGACACTAGCCTTGAGAAAAAAATTCCAGTATTCCTTACCGACGTATACAACATGATAATTGCTTTGAAGATGAAACTCTGCGCACTAGAAAGGGCAAAAGATTACACCACATTACACATGTAAAACCGTTTATTGAAAAATAATCTGCTTTTGAACTTAGTCTTTGCTATAGAATTTTTCACTTCACGTTACTAGTATGCTTTGTCAGACTCAGAAACTGTTAACATGCAACAGTGTTTGAAGTTAAATATCCAGTCAAGAATCAAGGGAACATATTTAGACAATAACTACAACTGCATTGTGATAGTGAACAGAGGACACAGTGTTACTGTGTGTGTAGATTCTTGGTTGTTAGTTGCACGATTACGTAACGACTATAAGGCTTAGATACTTAGAACATTTTAATGCAACATTTTGGTTTACTTGAAAACACATTCCTTATTTGAAGTAGTTTTTGTGAGATTAAAGATGACTTGGTATTTGGTTTCTTTGACAGCTACACGATTTTATCACTACGCTACTAATGAGTGACAATTTACAATGTTGCTTTTGCGGTGTTTCTGTTTTATATCTGGTCAGTTTTTCTGAATTCTTCTGGAAAGGAAAACATGTTTTAGTAATAACTTGTGTGGTATAGCTACAATGAGACAGCCTTTTTCGTAGCACAACAATACGTTACATTATAGTACTTTCTTGATCACATTAAGTTACGTAATAACTACGATATCTACACGCAAAGCATTTCACTTTCGTTTATGATGAGGTAAATACATTGACTTCAGCAGAACTTTGCTTACAGAGGACGATAACTACGACACTTCCACAGAATTATCTTACAAGACGCACAGTTTAGCGCTACAGGACACGCATTTGAGTGATTAATTGTGTACTTAAAACATTTATTTTTAAAGATTCTTGAATTACAATGATACAAAGGTTTTCTGTGATACATTTCATTCCATTGCTGTAATCTGTAACACCTGAGGGTATAATTCATTAATCCTCAGGGGGGTACACGCCTACTTTGTGTACCATGTGTCTGGCAAATACAAGGAGCCCTAGTTAATATGGTATTTGCTTATACAACTTTACACACAGGTATTATATTTCTCTAACACATAAATTACACAGCTATCTGATCATTTAACTGAGAGAGACAAACTTTTTTTTTTTACTACGTCACTGACAGATGTTTACGCAATTACACAGCTGGATAACTTCACACATAGGAAATTGTATTTTGTCTGTACTGTGTGAACCCTTCATATTTTTCGGAACCATTGTGATACTATGACAGCTTTGAATGGTGTATTTGGTATGGGATCATGATTTTTAAAGTACGTTTGAGGTAGGTGACACTATTAAAAAGAGCAGAGAATTTTTTTTTTTACGTTTTGAAATTATTGGCGGAAGCTACGACGATTTTGAGAATTGACTGAGATGTTATGATATTATTACGATGACGATGTGTATTATGCTGTTGAGATATGTTTATGATTAATAAGATGATGCTATCGTGTATGAGGAATTTGATTATGCTACGTATTTCTTATGATGAAGTATTGAAGAAGTGTCGACGAATATGTATATGTATAATAAGGTAAGAAATAATGAGTAATGGTTAGGGACTCTGGTTTGTGGAAAAGGTTGTTGGAAACCAATAATCGTAGTTTAAGAATTATGAAATGTGTGTACATGCGTGAATGTATTACAATGATGTCGAAAATATTTTTGACACTGTTATATTTATAGGATTTTATTTTCTACACATTTGTAATGCAAATTCTCAACCTGTGAAAATATTTTTATATGAGACTGTCATTGTAGAGGAAACTGCTGTCGTAAATATTTCAGTAAGAAAGGTAAGTGACCTTGACGTAATGCGTTTTGGGCTCCCAGCTGAGAGATAGTCGTCTGACAAAAGAAAGCCATTAGGTGGAAAAAAAAGAGGCTATTATCCTCGCTATTGACATGTCTTTGTCGAAAGCATCGCAAATACGACACGCTCAAATTTGAAAATATATAATTAAACTGTGGAGCTTGTAATTTATGATATTTACAAAAATGCCTAATGAAATAATGAGAAACACTTTATATCTATTGTCTTTGTAGTTGAGAGATTGCTCATTTTGTTTAATATCTAGTATCTAGCTCCACTGCAGCATTGGTTAAAATAAAATTTTATAGATGTACTAATATAAATATTTTATGCCTACAGATCCAGTAAATAATAACTGTATGATGTACTTAAAAAACTAAGGAGCACAAAAAGACATTTCCCTTCACAGGAATTGCATACAGAATTTTCTTTTCAAGTACTTGGTAATTTCTTTTGTAGAATAAGTTGTGGTGCACCACTTTAATTACATAGACATTAAGATGTGAATAGACATTTCCCTTATCTGCATTGTTGTCTTTAGTGTACTATTCTTTCTGCTTGAGTTTTGTCATGTTTAGATATAAGTTATTGCATTTGCTACTTTCTAAGTGGACGTTTCACTTTCTCTCACGGAAAAACTGTGTCATTGGCAACACTCAAAGTTTTATTTCTTGTCTGTGAGATCCAGTCCCCCTCCGAATACGTCCTCTGTTAGTTTTACTGCTTGCTCAGTTCACAGACTAAATAACGTCGGAAATGGGCTACAAACCTGTTTAACTCAATTCTCTACTACTGCATCTCTTTCACGTCTTTCGAGTCATATAACTGCATTCCGATTACCGTGCAAATTGTAAATAAACTTTCTCTCCAGTATCTATTTCTGGTACCTTCTGAACTGCGAAGAATAAATTCCAGCTAGCTTTGTCAAAAGCATCCCCTAAATCTACAAAAACAATAAACTTAGTTTTGGCCTTCTTTAATCTATCTTCTAAAGTAAGTCGTAGAGTAAGAGTTGCCTCACGTGTTCCAACATTTCTCCGGGACTGAAAGAGATCTTCCTCGAGGTCAGTGCCTACCTTTTCCTCTGTTCTACTGTAAGTAATGCGTGTAAGTATTTCGCAAGCATGACATATCAAACTAAAGGTCTGGTGTTATTCACATCTATTAGCACTTGCCGTTTTACTCCAGATGTATCATGTGTCTTGTTTATTATTTACCAGTCGTGGCCAAGTAAACCGTCGAAACATGCCTTACTGGACTGCTGATAATCCACGTTGACCTCGTCAGGTGGAACGTCAGCGTCCATGGAGTGTAAACGTAATAGGAAACCATCAGCTCATAGGCCCGTTTTTCATAGACGAAACACTGGACGCACACAAGTATAGCAGCTTCCTAATAGACCATCTTCCACGAACGTTAGGAGACGATTCTCTGCAGACTAGGACGAAGCTGTAGTACCAGAATGATGGTTGTCCAGCCCACAGTGCACGAACTATTACAGAAAGTGTTCACGAATTATTTCTAGATCGTTGCATTGGACGTAAAGGACCTGTACCTTGCCCGGCCCGTTCGCTCGATTTGACGCCTGTAGACTATTTCTTTGGGGAAAGCTGAAAGAGGCTGACTACAAGGACATACCAACTACACCCGATGATATGCAATGACATATTACTGCAGCCTGCTCGGACTTTTTCTCTGAAATGCTAGCACGGGTGCAGCAATCGTTCCATACCAGACTGCAAGCGTGCACTGCCACTGCCGATGTTAATTTTGAAACACAATCTGTGATGGTCAGTTGTCTCGTTACTGGAAAGAACCCACATAATAGTGTATGCATTTGTGGTGTGTGCTACCACAGGTATTGTATAAGTTTCAGTGTCACTGACATTTTAATTTACCCTACCTCTGGTTTATTAATGTCAATAGGGATTGTTCGATTTAAAAATGTGTATGTTTGCAGAAAAATGCACTTAACAAGTATTATTATAATTTGCTGATTGCCTAACGATACTAGCCGTAGACTACCAGTCCATTCTGTGTAAGCTGTACATGAACTTTGCATCGTAATCAGAATAACACAGGCACTGCAATATAATGTCGATACCGGGCAAGAAACTTTCAAGTACAACGCCTGTCCTGTACGTGAATATACATAATGGATGTACGAGCACAGGTCGTAGACGCATCGTTGACGACATATAGAATTTTGGGTCTGGCTGTGAGACGTGTACGGATAGCCGAATGGTAAGGCGACCGATCGCTATAAGCGGGAAATCCGGGTTTGAGTCCCGGTCCAGAATAAATTTTAACTGTCGACTTTCCATTCTACAGCTGATGGTTCTCCTATTCGCAATTGCGAATACATTTAATACATACAGGGTGTTTCAAAAATGATAGGTATATTTGAAATGACAATACAAACTAAACGAGCAGCGATAGAAATCCTCCGTTTGTTACAATATGCTTGGGTCAACAGTACATTTTCAGGCAGACAAACTTTGGAAATTACAGTAGTTACAATTGTCAACAACAGATGGCGCTGCGGTCTGGGAAACTCTATAGTACGATATTTTCCACATATCCACCATGCGTAGCAATAATATGGCGTAGTCTCTGAATGAAATTACCCGAAATCGTTGACAATGTGTCTGGCGGAATGGCTTCACATGCAGATGAGATGTACTGCTTCAGCTGTTCAATTGTTCCTGGATTCTAGCGGTACACCTGGTCTTTCAAGTGTCCCCACAGAAAGAAGTCACAGGGGTTCATGTCTGGCGAATAGGGAGGCCAATCCACGCCGCCTCCTGTATGTTTCGGATAGCCCAAAGCAATCACCCGATCATCGAAATATTCATTCAGGAAATTAAAGACGTCGACCGTGCGATGTGGCCAGGCACCATCTTGCATAAACCACAAGGTGTTCGCAGTGTCGTCTAAGGCAGTTTGTACCGCCACAAACTCATGAAGAATGTCCAGATAGCGTGATGCAGTAATCGTTTTGGATCTGAAAAATGGGCCAATGATTCCTTTGGAAGAAATGGCGGCCCAGATCAGTACTTTTTGAGGATGCAGGGACGATGGGACTGCAACATGGGGCTTTTCGGTTCCCCATATGCGCCAGTTCTGTTTATTGACGAAGCCATCCAGGTATAAATAAGCTTCGTCAGTAAACCAAATGCTGCCCACATGCATATCGCCATCATCAATCCTGTGCACTACATCGTTAGCGAATGTCTCTCGTGCAGCAGTGGTAGCGGCTGAGGGGTCGCCGCGTTTGAATTTTGTATGGATAGAGGTGTAAACTCTGGCGCATGAGACGATACGTGGACGTTGGCGTCATTTGGACCGCAGCTGCAACACGGCGAACGGAAACCCGAGGCCGCTGTTGGATCACCTGCTGCACTATCTGCGCGTTGCCCTCTGTGGTTGCAGTATGCGGTCGCCCTACCTTTCCAGCATGTTCATCTGTCACGTTCCCAGTCCGTTGAAATTTTTCAAACAGATCCTTTATTGTATCGCTTTTCTGTCCTTTGATAACATTAAACCTCTGTTGAAAACTTCGTCTTGTTGCAACAACACTGTGTTCTAGGCGGTGGAATTTCAACACCAGAAAAATCCTCTGTTCTAAGGAATAAACCATGTTGTCCACAGCACACTTGCACGTTGTGAACAGCACACACTTGCAGCAGAAAGACGACGTACAGAATGGCGCACCCACAGACTGCGTTGTCTTCTATATCTCTCACATCACTTGCAGCGCCATCTGTTGTTGACAATTGTAACTACTGTAATTTCTAAAGTTTGTCCGCCTGAAAATGTACTGTTGTCCCAAGCATATTGCAACAAACGGTGTATTTCTATCGCTGCTCATTTAGTTTTTATTGCCGTTTCAAATATACCGGTCATTTTTGAAACACCCTGTAAGAATGTTTGGTCACACCGTCTCTGGCGGGCAGCTTGATATTGTGCACGCAAGAGCCTGACTGGCTAACTTTAATGCAAATTAACTCGGAAACGGCGCAGCGTACCGAATTCTTTTCTTAACAATTTTTTCTCAGCACAACCTGTCCTCAACGGCTAACAAGCTTTTCAGACTGGTTCTGACCACCCTGTATAAAGATGATATTGCTAGATATCAAATTCACTTTGCATTATCAACCAGAGATTCAAAAACAGGATTAAGTTGCAAAAAAGATTTCCAGGAGCAGACACCGACACGGACCACAATTTACTCATAGCAGATATTGGGACAGGATTAAAGCGTGTTAAGAAAAGACAACTGATAATGAAATGGGATGTTGGTAAAATGAAGAATGAGTACTTTAATAAAGAGGGCAGTTATTATGCCGAAAATTACTCGGAACTGAAGAGTGGAATACCATTAGGGATACGTTGTTGGAACGGTTAGACATAGAAGTTAGAGAAGTGAAAAGAATTATAAAGAGTGGATAACAATAAGTATGTTGGATGAAATGGATGAGCGCAGGAAACGGGTAAACGACAACTCGGAAGAAGGCAGAAGATCGTATAGAAAACTGAACAATTAACTAATAATGCTAACTGGTAAGGTTACAGAGGAATGGATGAGAAAACTGTATGATGAATCAGAAGAATTGGGAAACAAAGGAAAACTGGAAGAAACGTACAGAATAGTGAAATCTTTAACAAAAGAGGCGTAAGAAAAGTAAGCAAACACGGAATATTAAATAAACATGGGAAGAACAGAGAGTGTATAGAAGAGGAGAAGAAAGTTTGAATGAAGGAAACAAGTAACGCTAAATAACCATGGGAAGAAAACAGTGTGTATCAGAGAGAGGAAGGAAGGAAGAATGAGTTATGTGGGAGAGTTATGTGAAGCACCGGCGGGTAACACCATACTGGTTTTGGAAGGTGAAGGGGAACGGAATGAAGAAGACCAAGCTCCTAATAGACTGAAGTGGGAATAGAAGATGGCAGTTCAGGAGCTATGGGATAATAAAATGGAATGTGACAGAATACCATCTCAGGCACTTATAGTCTCAGGCCCAAACTCAATATTCATATTGACTGAGGTAGTAAATAGAATTTATGACACATGAATTTGGCTCCAAGATCTACTTAAGACCGTTCTAGTACCGTTACTTAAAATGTGCTACGCTGAAGTATGTAAAGACTATAGGATAATTAATTTTATCAGTCACGTTACAAAGCCTGCAACGAGAGTCATACTAAGGAGGATTGCCAAAAAAAAAGAGGAAAATACTGCGAAAGACCAGTACGTGTTTAGAAAGTGTAAAGGAACAAGATATGCAATAGGCTGTCTGAGCATGATTGGAGAAAGAATGTTAATAATGAACATGGTAGTATATGCTGGTTTTAAAGACTGGCAGAAGGCATCCAATAGAATCATCTGTTGCGTACTATTAAGAATTTTAAGAAATGTTGGTATGGACTGGAAGGAGAGAAGGTAAATAAAGGAGATGTACACAAAGCAGAAAGGGAGAGAGTGGGGAATGAGGAGACGGAAGAGATGAGCACTGGAAAGCATGTAAGACAAGGATGCTGTCTTAACCGTAGATGTCCGACATATGTGGAGAAGAACTGATCGGTAAAGAGTCATTGTTATTCGAGGAGAAAGGATAAAGGTTATAAATACGCGGATGATCGCGCAGTGCTGACACAGTCAGAAGAGCAGCTGCAGCAAATGTTGACGAGTATTGCATGAGGGGGAGAAGAGTGTGCAAAAAAATGAGAAGAGAAGAGAGAGAGAGAGAGAGAGAGAGAGAGAAGTAATGAGCATAATTGAGATGGAAGTGGCTATTAACATACTATATACTATTAGATGGAAAAATAGGTCAAGTAAAATCCTTTCTCTGAGTGGGAAGTGTAATGACACTAAACGTAGTCAGTACAGAAGAAATAAGAAGAAGGGATATTTCTAGGAAAGGATGCATTTGAAAAGGTGAAGCAGTTACTAACAGCTGGAAGAGATCCAATGGTGCTGAGAAAAATACCGGTGTTTGCTAAATATTATGTCCAGAGTGTAATGTTATACAGCAGTGAATCATGAAAAATTAAAAAGAAAAGGAGATAGATATTAACAAAGTTTAGAAATGTAGCTATGGCGAAGAATGCTTAAGGTGAAGTTGACTGACAGGCTTAACAATGAAGAAGTGAGGAAGAAAACAGGGGAAGAAAGAAGATTATTGGAAGTGATCAAAATGAGGAAACAGTCTTGGCTGGGACATATATTGTGTAGGAATTGTCTACAAGAGAGAATTATGGAGGAAAAGTGGAAGGAATGAAAGAAGAAGGTAGGAAGAGAAATGGAATGATGGACGACATTAGAAATGGACGAACATGAAAACAGATCAAGGAAGATGCTGAGCACAGTACACTATGGAAAGCCTCCACTTGAAAAGTGCCATAAGACAGATACACTAAAGAAGAAGACACAGCTTAGAGAGCCCATATTAAGTGGCTGTTGATCATTTGTTCCCATACCTCTCCTAAAAAGCTGGTAACTACTACAATACTGTATCTACTAGGGTTGGTGGGCTACGTTTTAGATTTCAAGAGCTAGATCATGATTGATTTCCTCCTACAATCAGGTTACTCGACCCTTGGGGCATGTGTAAGTAGGACCTCATTTCATGTGACGTACAATGAAATCTGCGAGGAGGAGAAACGGGCTGGTATGTTAGTGGTTAAGTTCCTCAAGAGCCACATTCCCCATAGTTTCGTGAGGTAGTGGGAGATATAGGGATCACACAATTATCCTTGACGGTGCGTTCACCTGAACAGCTAGAGTTTGAATGTAGGTAATGAGGATTAGAGATATGTATCATTGTCGAATACGCCACTCTTGGCCTTCTACCTATCCGATTCACCTTTCCTGTGTCCCGCTTGGAGTTTAAGTGGCAACGCGCATGGCTGTAATCGGAAATGTCGACGATAGCGAATCCTGGTCACACTTTGAAGTTTTTCAGTCGGTGTTCTTGGCTGGCTGCCCGCCTGTCTACACCTCCGTACCCCGGGTGCAGCAAGTCTTTTCATTGGTGCCAGTCGTTGTGTGACCTGCGAACAGGTGACTTCGCTGCGTGCAGCTGTCTGACGTGATTCTTAAGTGTACCGAGACTTCAGTAAGTAATATGGCATCTTACAACAGACCATGAAGTCAAATTTGTAGGCTAGAATTTTGTCAACTCCTGCATCAGAACAACAGTTCAACAGATAACAGTAACATGTGGTTCCATGGATCCAAAATTCTCTAAAATTTACAAGCAAGTTAATAAATTAGCATCTATTGGCTGTAGATGTAACAAAATTTAAGTTAATGTGGATGAGTAGGAAAAGCCAGCCCTTAGTGTCCCGCTTGACACAGTCACGTCGTTTGAATATCTGGGCGTAACGTTGCGAAGCGATATGAAATGGAACGAGCATGTGAGGATTGTGGTAGGAAAGGCGAATAGTCGACTTCGGTTTACTGGGAGAATTTTAGGGAAGTATGATTCATCTGTAAAACAGACCGCATATAGGACGTCTAGCACAACCTATTACTGAGTACTGCCCGAGTGTGTGGGAACCGCTCCATGTCGGGTTGAAAGAAGACATCGAAGCAGTTCAGAGGCGAGCTGCTAGATTTACTGCCGGCAGGTTCGATCAGCATGTAAGTGTTACGGATATGCTTCGGGAACTCAGATAGGAATCCATGAAGGGAAGGAGATATTCATTTGGAAGAACACAACTGAGAAAGTTTAGAGAACCAGCACTTCAAGCTGGCTACAGAACGATCCTACAGCTGCCAATATACATTTCGTGTAGAGACCACGAAGATAAGATACGAGAAAATAGGGCTCATATGGAGGCATATACGCTCATGCTCATAAATTAAGGATAATGCTCATACATGCTACTATATGGTGAAACAACACTCAGGTGAGCGGTTTGACGGTTTAAATCATTAAATCAGCTCGGGGTATGACCATGCGGTGCAACGGACCTACGGTCGACGCACGGTGGCGCTGGCAGCACTTCACAGTCCACATACGCAGAGGTATGTTTGTGCAAGTCAGAGTACGGTGCAAAGAATAATTGTGCAGACGTTTTCAGACGTGTTAATGGCAAATGTGTGTTGAAAATGGTTCAAAGAACACATATTGATGACGTTATGAGGTATAGAATACTAGGGCGACTGGAGGCTGGTCAAACTCAGCAGGTCGTAGCACGGGCCCTCCGTGTGCCACAAAGTTCTCAAAATTATGGCAACGATCCCATAAGACAGGAAACGGGTCCAGGCGCTACAGTACGGTACGTCCACAGTGTACAACACCACAAGAAGACCGATATCCCACCATCAGTGCCCACAGCCAGCCATAGAGTACTGCAGGTAGCCTTGCTCGGGACATTACCGCAGCCACTGCAACAGTTGTCTCCAGACATACAGTCTACAGACGACTGAACAGACACGGTTTATTCGCCTGGAGACCTCATGGTGCACTCCACTGACCCCTGGTCACAGGAGAGCCCGTAAAGCCTGGTGTCAAGAACACAGTATATGGTCATTGGAACAGTGGTCCAAGGCTATGTTCACGGACGAGTCCGGATATAGTCCAAACAGTGATTATCGCCGGGTTTTCATCTGGCGTGAACCAGGAACCAGATACCAACCCCTTAATGTCCTTGAATGGGACCTGTATGGAGGTCGTTATTTGATGATGTGGGGTGGGATTATGATTGGTGCACATACACCTCTGCATTTCTTTGACAGAGGAACTGTAACAGGTCAGGTATCAGGACGTCATTTTGCACCAGTACGTCGGCCTTTTCAGGGGTGCAGTAGGTCCCACCTTTCTCCCGATAGATGATAACGCAAGGCCCCACCGAGCTGCCATCGCGGAGGAGTACCTTGAAACAGAAGATATCAGGGGAATGGAGTGGCCTACCAGTTCTCCAGGCCTAAACCCCAGCGAGCACGTCTGGGATGCTCTCGGTCGACGTATTGCTGCACGTCTTCGAACCCCTTCAACACTTCAGGAGCTCCGACAGGCACTGGCGCAAGAATGGGAGGCTATACCCCAGCAGCTGCTCGACCACCTGATCCAGAGTATGCCAACCCTTTGTGCGGCCTGTGTACGTGTGCATGGTGATCATATCCCATATTGATGTCGGGGTACATGCGCAGGAAACAGTGGCGTTTTGTAGCCCATGTATTTCGGGACGGTTTTCTCAACTTATCACCAATACCGTGGACTTACAGATCTGTGTCGGGTGTGTTTCCTACGTGCCTATACTATTAGTGCCAGTTTTGTGTAGTGCCACGTTGTGTGGCGCCACATTCTGCAATTATCCTTAATTTATGAGCATGAGTGTAGACAGTCGTTGTTCCCTCGCTCTACCTGCGTGTTCAATAGGAACGGAAACGACTAGTATTGGTACAGCATTCCCCCCGCCACTAACGGTGTGGTGCCTTGCGGAGTACGTATGTAAATGTAGATATTCAGTAGCGGAAATGAATACAACGAAGAGATACAGAATCTAAAGGATTATGTCTAGGTGCGGAAATCACCCCTTTTGCCAACGTCCGGACTAATACAATAACAACCGGATAACATATTTTAATGTAAGTGATGAACTGGGAGTTTTAATCAAGGAAATCAGGATTGTAGACACTTGGGCTTACTTCCACCCATAGAAATTTCACAAGCAGACTAGATCGACTCTTCGCGAAGCCCAGTGTAACAGATTGTGAGTATTGGTCTGTAAACTTTTCGGATCATGTGCCTGCCATGTAATTTTTAGGCACGTGAAGAAAATAAACTGTCTCGGACTAGACACTTGGTTATTAAACACCTCATTATTGTACAATGAACTAAAACAGGAGATCAAAGAAACTTGGTCAGTGTCTCCGATTTAAATCAAGATTAAAGGAACGTATTGGTTGATGAGTTCTGTAAGTCAAACCGCAATTTAGGAAATGCATCATTCAATATTTCAGAAACAAAGAATATAGGCAGAAACACACTATCGAATAATACTTCTCGTGATTGCGGGACCTGTATGGCAACTCTTCTGACATGATTAATCACTCATTAGATATAAGACGAATAAAATCTAGAATAACAAATTTGGTTAGGAAACCCTGACACAGAAAGCGAATAAGGCTACGAAATATAGATGACTTTGTGCAGGAACGCACTTCGCTAGTCCACGTCGTCTGAAGAATCAGACGAGGTAAACAGAAACCAGTTAACCACCTGAATGACGAAGAACGTATGGAATGTACCGACCAACTTGCAATCAAGCTTACGCCGAGAAGTACTACACCGAACTGTACGCAGAACAAGATGTTAACTTAGACACCCGTGAGGTACTTCTGTCGAATGTGTCCAATACACCAAAGGTGGCAAACAACCAGAACTGTTAGAAAACATAACTCGTTAATAAATACAAATCAAAGAAACACCACGAGTAAAAGTTCAAAAAAGGCTCTGAGCACTATGGGACTTAACTTCTGAGGTCATCAGTCCCCTAGAACTTAGAACTACTTAAACCTAACTAACCTAAGGACATCACACACATCCATGCCCGAGGGAGGATTCGAACTTGCGAGCGTAGCGGTATGGCGGTTACAGACTGTAGGGCCTAGAACCGCTCGGCCACTCCGGCCGGCCGAGTAAAAGTAGATGGCCCTGATGGTACCCTAGAAAAACTTTATTCATAGGTATTGGACATAACCGACATTGAAATGAAGGAAATACCTAATGAACTGTTAACAGATGAGTCCCTCCCACTAACATTTACTGAGGGAACTGTGGTGCTTGTCCCCGAAATATCAAAAAAGGATAGATTACAAGAATTTAGGCCAATAACACTGCTCAGGGCAGACTTTAAAACATTCACATGCATAATAAACAACAGATTAAAGGCAGTCTTGAAAATGAAACAGACCGAATCAAACTATTGCATAAATAGTACGATGACTGCTTGATACCCTACGTGAACATAAAGGTATTGTTAACTTAACGTGGATATGTAGACGCCATTTTGCATTAATGTTTTTGGATTTTAATAAAGCATTTGACAGAGTCAGTCGGAACTTTTTAGTGAGAACTATGAGGGAAATGGGTTTTGATGACAAATTTGTACGAATTATTCAAAAAATATGTGAGGGAATCTTTTCAGAGATCGACATTAACGGCCAATTAAGTGGACCTGTGCAGAACAATTAATCAGTCTGACAGGGATCTCCTCTTTCGGTGACGTTTCATACCTTTGCCGTGGAAGTTTTACTTTGGAATCTACATGCGGCATTGAAGGTAACACAAGTGTTTAACGTAAAAAGCGTATATCATACTACGTGTTATAAATACAAATAAAGAAATGGACGAACTTAGAAGAATTCTGTCCAAATTTACCAGTTCTTCCATGGAAAGGCTAAATCTTAGATTTAAAATAATGTATCAGAGCCCATATGGTAGCAAAGTAGTGCCAACAGCAGATAGATTTCAACTCGGAATGTATTTAGTACCAAATCAACGTGAAATGGTTAGAACTAACTGATTAAATGAGCTACACGCCATTCATGTCTTCCTTCGAGAGAACAACATCCCGGCTTAAGATCTTCTACAAAAGGTATAATTTGTAAATTCTTACGTTTTGAGCAAAATCAACAATACAGCGGCTGTAACGCCGACACTATTGGACGTAGCGCACAAAATACTGGCAGTCACATGCTGGTACGGGAGGAAAGCGAACATTTTTTAAAATTTACGAGGGTAGTATGAAAAGTTCTCGGAATCACTAAGAGAGGTGAGCGCTAGCGCAACGAGTTGTTCGCGTGATGTACATTGGACTGTTGCCTGTAAACACGTGCCACGTCAGTGCTCTTGGAAGAGAGCTGTGGCGGTTACTTGGCTCTGTTGCTGTTCCCGCGAAGTGATTTGCGAAGATGGAAAAAATCGAGATTCTAGCAGTGATTAAGTACTTCGTAAAGAAAGGTATGAAAGCAAAGGACATTCATGCCGATTTCCAGAATACACTGCGGGACTCTACTCCTTCATATTCAATTGTTGCCAGGTGGACAAGTGAATTTAAAGTTGGTCGTGAGAGCTTAGATGGTGATCCGCGCGGTGGTCAGCCAAGATGTGTCACTACTCCAGAAATCATTGCAAAAGTGCACAAAATGGTCATGGAGGATCGCCGATTGAAAGTGCGTGAAATTGCTCACGCTTTCCAGACGTCATCTCAAAGGGTATATAGCATTCGAAACTGAAGAATTAGAAATGAAAAAAATTGTCTGCAAGATTGGTGCCGCGACTCTTGACGCTGGTTAAAAAAATATGCCGTCGCCATGGCAAAATTATAGGAACTAAGGTAAGAATTGTTGCCACACCCGCCATATTCACCTGATTTGACTCCGCCACACTTGCATCTCTTCGCAAAACTTAAAATTTTTCTTGTTCTACGAAGATTCCCTTTAAACGAAGAATTGATAGCTGGAGTTGGCAACTATTTTGCAGGTCTGCGGGAATCTCATTTTCATGATGGGATCAAGGCACTGGAACAATGTTGGACCAAGTGCATTAATCTACAAGGAGTTTACATTGAAAAATAAAAAAGTTTCAGTGATGTAAGTACTGTTCTTGTATTCCGTTCCGACCACTTTTCAAACCACCCTCGTACTACAATATGGCAACGTTAGCGAGGAAAAGGGGCATCAAACACGCCCAGTCACTCAGTAATGCTATCTTCCTAAATCGGATCGGAAAAATAGTGAGAACGGTCAAGCCGGGGATAATGCACATTCTGTTTGGCACTTTGAGACCTGTGGACAGCGCCGCACCATGCAGTGTCGACCATATGAATGCACAGCTAAATCACATACACAAGTATTTCATAGAATTTATTTATATTCACCTCGACGCGCAGCAAATCGTCATCAAGAAGATCTGCGAATCGCTAACCTCACAGAGTCTCCAAAAGTCCCCCGAGGTGAATTAACCAAGAGTAATCTGGAAAAGTCTTTGGAACAATTTCTTCAACTACATTTCACCAGGCAGAGTGAGCACTTAGTACGATCTCGCCAATTGGGCCATCCCTGCTGCGGAAAGACTCCACGGAATCAAGCCGCAAGCCACCCTTACTGCCATCATCGCCAGCTGGTCGAAAGTGCACAGCACTTACTTGTTTGCAGAGACGAAATACCAGTCTGGAACTGGACCACCATATCGGTGAATGACGTCCTTTATCCTGCCTGGAACCTTTACCCAAGTGCAAAACACAAGAGCTACAGTTGTCTAATGAGACATTTAGTGCACTTCGTCATGGTTCACAAATCACCCATCATTGACGACTTTATATTACTGGTCAGCATCGCAAGCTGCAGAACCATCTGAGATACAAGAGCCGCTTTAAAAACTACTTAAAAATTGAGCTGTCGTAAACCGGCACATCTGTCCAAGTCAAACGAGTCATCTAAAGCGCATGACATTAGTGAACTAAGCATCAATGTTTCAGTCGATCTCTGACAAACCACGATTCTCCTAAAACACATCAACGAAAGCAAGATTTTTGATTTGTATGCATACGGAAGTTTATGGCTATTATTATACAAGGGCGCAAAAAAAAAAAAAAAAAACATGACAGAGTGACGAGACGTTCACTCCGCTTACAAGTGGATCTTCTTTATTTATTAAATATATTGAAACTCATACAGGTTTTTCAGAAATTCCCGTTACAAACTTCTAGGACGTATGGAGGGAAGTGAGTACATTATATTTTGAATAAGAAACGTACCTTTTCCGTGCTACAGCCGTTGGAAAACATGCTTGCTAGGTAGGCATGTGACAGGGTAATCATGGTTGGGGAAGGGGGTGGTTACGTCAGATCGGCTGACGTCATTTGACGTCTGTCGTACCTCTCTGACCTGGTTCGAGCCTCATCCACTTGTCTGTGAGTGTTAGTGAAACATGGTTGAGCTCACGTTTGCAGAATACACCGATATGATCCTTCTGAATGCGCAAATCTCTCGTTAGTGAAAGAGCTGCTCGTCACTTTTATCAAGATCGTTCTCCACAACGTCCGACTCCATCACATACCATTTTCGTCACAATTACGCAACGGCTTCGAGAAAGGGCACCTTCACCGTCAGCAGGATTGACTGTGGTGCCGCACACCCGAAATGGAAGAGGCGTACTGCATCACATTGAAAAGAGCTCTTCAACGAGTACACAAGAAATTTCTTTGGCTATTAATGAGTGGAAATGCAAAGCAAATGATGTACTGAGTCACGTCTTATCAAGTACCTGTAAAAGTGGTCGTGTTACCAACATGTTTTCAAATGGTTGGAGCACGGCATCATGCGGTAGACTGTCCCAAGTATCTTGCACACTTTGTTGGAATTCGGCAATGACACTTGCAGGCTTTGCGGAACGGGAAACATCCCGCTTCATCATGTACCATACGTGTTAAACTGCCGAGATATCTGGTGATCTTACTGGCCAGGGCAGTTGTTTTATACCACGAAGATCACATTATATCACAGCAGTCGAATGTGGACGTGCGTTGTCCTGCTGGAAAAGCACTTCACTTTCATGTCGAAGAAATGATAGTAATATGGGGATACCGACCTGTGAAATATAGCAGACACTGGTAATTTACCCTGCAGAAACACCAAATGTGACCGCAAGTTGTAACTAATGGCCCCCACCCCGTCGGGTTTGAATTGGAACCTGTGTGTCGTGAGCGAATGCGCTCCACAATAGGCCGCTCAGCAGGTCTACGCCGTACACGTGTACGTACATCACTCACATATAGACATGGCCTACTTTCATCGCTGAAGACATCAGAGTGTCAGTCCACTCTTTTCAAACACCAGAGTAGCCCATATTTACTATCAAAAACAGTCTTGATCACAAATTATTTGTTCCGCTGACTGGTTTCGACCGCAACTGTAGTCATCTTCAGACCAATGAGTAAGAACTTCGTTCTGGTGGTGATTTACCACCAGAAGGAGGTTCTTACTCATTGGTCTGAAGATGAGCACAGTTTTGGTCGAAACCGGTCACCAGAATAAATAATTTCTGATCAAGACTGTTTTTGATAGTAAATATTTGCCGGCCGTTGGTGGCCGAGCGGTTCTAGGCGCTTCAGTCTGGAACCGCGCGACCGCTACGGTCGCAGGTACGAATCCTGCCTCGGGCATGGATGTGTGTGATGTCCTTAGGTTAGTTAGGTTTAAGTAGTTCTAAGTTCTAGGGGACTGATGACCTGAGATGTTAAGTCACATAGTGCTCAGAGCCATTTTTTTTATAGTAAATATTTATAACAACATTGATCACTGTTCACTACATCTACATTTATACTCCGCAAGTGACCCAACAGTGTATGGCGGAGGGCACTTTACGTGCCACTGTCATTACCTCCCTTTCCGGTTCCACTCGCGTATGGTTTGAGGGAAAAACGACTGCCGGAAAGCCTCCGTGCACGCTCGAATCTTTCTAATTTTACATTCGTGATCTCCTCGGGAGGTATAAGTAGGGAGAAGCAATATATTCGATACCTCATCCAGAAAAGCACCCTCTCGAAACCTGGACAGCAAGCTACACCGCGATGCAGAGCGCCTCTCTTGCAGAGTCTGCCACTTGAGTTTGCTAAACATCTCCGTAACGCTCTCACGCCAACCAAATAACCCTGTGACGAAACGCGCCGCTCTTCTTTGGATCTTCTCTATCTCCTCCGTCAATCCGACCTGGTACGGATCCCACACTGATGAGCAATACTCAAGTATAGGTCGAACGAGTGTTTTGTAAGCCACTTCCTTTGTCGATAGCCAAATTTTTTAAGCACTCTCCCAATGAATCTCAACCTGGTACCCGCCTTACAAACAATTAATTTTATATGATCATCCCACTTCAAATCATTCCGCACGCATACTCTCAGATATTTTACAGAAGTAACTGCTACCAGTGTTTGTTCCGCTATCATATAATCATGCAATAAAGGATCCTTCTTTCTATGTATTCGCAATACATTACATTTGTCTATGTTAAGGGTCAGTTGCCACTCCATGCACCAAGTGCCTATCCGCTGCAGATCTTCCTGCATTTCGCTACAATTTTCTAATGCTGCAACTTTTCTGTATACTACAGCATCATCCGCTAAAAGCCGCATGGAACTTCCGACACTATCCACTGGGTCATTTATATATATTGTGAAAAGCAATGGTCCCATAACACTCCACTGTGGCACGCCAGAGGTTACTTTAACGTCTGTAGACGTCTCTCCATTGAGAACAATATGCTGTGTTCTGTTTGCTAAAAACTCTTCAATCCAGCCTCTTAGCTGGTCTCATATTCCGTAGGCTCTTACTTTGTTTATCAGGCGACAGTGCGGAACTGTATCGAACGCCTTCCGGAAGTCAAGGAAAATGGCATCTACCTGGTAGCCTGTATCTAATATTTTCTGGGTCTCATGAACAAATAAAGCGAGTTGGGTCTCATACGATCGCTGTTTCCGGAATCCATGTTGATTCCTGCAGAGTTGATTCTGGTTTTCCAGAAACGACACAATGTATTCAAAAGTAACCAGAGTAGGCTGCTTGGCAGTGTCGCGGTGTCCGTGGCAGTCCGGCCAGGGCTACGCGTAATCTTACTCCAACTGCAGGCAGACGGTTCCTAATGGTCCTTCATGAGACACTAGGTGCAACATGTGCCCTCATTTCTTCTCCGGATGATATTTGATCGGCCACCGTTGCTCGTACAATGCGTCGATCTAGGTGTGCGTCTCTCCTACCCGGACGTCCAGAACCTGGTCTAAAGATGTGGGAATGTTCCACAGACGACTGTTGAAAGGAGCGACACACCAGCGGTACATTGCGCCCAACCAGTGTAGCAGATCGTCGATGCGTCCAGCCACCTGCCCGAGGACCCACAATGCCACTCCCGTTCGAATGGCTGAAACTGTTCAACGGGACTTCGTACTCATCGATGGGGCATGATTGTAACATAGAACGAACGTTGCAAACACAGTCCATCTCTGAACTCAGCACAGTTGCTGCCTGGAGAGTCACAACACAGGGCACACACACACACGCCTCCAGAACGCCAGCTGATGGCTGATGTCAGTGACAAATAAATACAGATACGATGCCACTGAACACAGTCCTTCAGAGCGTTGCATTTTTTTTCCAGCTGTATAGATAGAACGACAATGCTCCTACACTAGATGATAATTTGGTTGTTTAAGTAAAATACAAAAATGTTGTTTTCATGGTAATACTTCATCCGACGCTTTCGTAATTATATAGCTGTCTGCAATGGCGGAATTAATGTAAATCAGGTCCTCCTGCATTTTTTCAGCATTATGTCCACGATAATATACTTCTTGGCTTCCTCCACGCCATACAATTTACACGGTAATTCTACAAGAGAAAGCTCTTATGATGTCAGATTCTCAACAGATAATGACTGATTTTTTTTTAAAAAAATGTCATACAACGGATTATTTCGACCCGAACTTTTCCCTGAAACGAAGCGCCTTCTTGGCAGAGTTTGGGTGCTCACAAAGAAAAGTGAACGAAGTGATCGCACCACTTCTCTCCACTGTAAAAAACGTGTTAATTCGCGCCATTAGCCTCTCGTTCTTGCCTACAGGCGCTCTACAAGCAACACGACGCTGCCGCATAGTTTCGGCCCTAACATCGTTGGGAACTTTTTCTCCTTTTCTGGCTAAATCAGGGCAGCCACTCTGTAGTTTCATAAACAGTACCGACGGAACGAGCCCTAGCGTTCACCAAAGCAGTTCTTTGCTGGATGGCGGCTACGTGAACAGACATTTTTAAATAGGCGCGCTTTGAAACGGATTCTGTTTGTGCAACAGCCAGCCGCGACGCGGACGTGAAATATTTTGGGACAGCTGCGGCGGCAGCTGGTCGCCTCTTTGTGGCTGGCCGCGCCTCCTGCGTCGACGCGCCTCGCACAAAAGGCCGGCCACACCATTATTAACAATCAAGCTAGCCGTAGCTATGCCCTTCGCGTTGTGTAAGATAATGAAACAAGCGCCACGTACGGTGCATGAACACCGGTTCCTTACCTACTCCGTCTTTTCTATCCGCACCTGCAGCTCTATGTAGAAAGCTGGCGCCCAGTCACTGGCTGCGTTTTCCCAGCGCCAGCGTCCTACGACCTCTGAGCCGCTATAGTCCTCTGGAGAGTGTGATAAGTTATTTTCGCGTTACTCGGTGAATGATTAAGACACTGGGCTTGGTTCTGGTGGAGCGGGGTTTAAATTACCAATCTGTTAGTCTGGTTCAAATGGCTCTGAGCGCCATGAGACTTAACATCTGTGGTCATCAGTCCCCTAGAACTTAGAACTACTTAAACCTAACTAACCTAAGGACATCACACACATCCATGCCCTAGGCAGGATTCGAACCTGCGGCCGTAGCAGTCACGCGGTTCCAGACTGAAGCGCCTAGAACCGCACGGCCACATCGGCCAGCCCTGTCATTCTGATCTACGTTTCGCAATATATTCCAAAAGCACCTCAGACGAATTCGAAGTCACTGTTGTATCCGTTCGCCATCTTCACTGAACCGTTTCGTCTCTAGTGTCTAATACTGGACGTCAAGTTATAATATTTACTATTCCTTCTTCTTGTCTTCTAATGTGTTTCCTTTATAAACTCAACTGTTGTGGTCGCTATGTTAGTTGCAGAACTCAAATACAAAAACAAAAGAGTTGTCAATAATATTTTTTGGCAAGTTCTCATTAGTGTGGCAAACTTCTAATTTTATACTTGTAATTCACACGAGTCGCGTGAAGAAAAAAAGTCTTTAAAACTGTTTTTGTTGTCATGTTAGGAGCTACTTCTTGATGGAAAATATACTGAGCCGGCTGCGCTGGCCGAGCGGTTCTAGGCGCTTCAGTTCGGAACCGCGCGACTGGTACGGTCGCAGGTTCGAATCCTGCATCGGGCATGGATGTGTGTGATGTCCTTAGGTTAGTCAGTTTTATGTAGTTCTAAGTTCTAGGGGACTGATGACCTCAGATGTTAAGTCCCATAGTGCTCAGAGCCATTTGAACCATTTATTATACTGATTTTAACTTCCTTACATATTAAAACTATGTCTCGGACTGGGACTCTAACCTGCAGCCTTTGCATTTCACGGGCAAATTTTCTACCGACTGAACTATTCAGGTACGACTCACGACCCGCCGTCACAGCTTCACTTTCGCCAGTACCTCTCCCACTCTTTCCAAACCGCCTAGTAGTTCTTCCCCACACATTGCGAGACTAGCAGTCCTAGAAGAAAGGATATTGCGGAGAAATACAAGGGTTGAAGAAAAATATGGAAACACCACGAGAAACGGATGCTTTTACGTCAATACATATGCTAGCCAAGCCTGCAGATGGCTCTGTTATGTTTGACCACGGAGGTCACCTGTGCAATACCATTAATGCGAGGCAATTGTGAATCGTGGTCACAACAGAGTTGTGTGTAATTTTGAGTGCATTATGTCCAGAGTTCAGTGAATTCCAACGAGGGAAAATTGTTGGTGCCCGTCCGATGCGAGCTTCTGTAACTGAAGTAGCCGAACTGTCTGGTGTTTCAAGAGAAACCGCGTCGAAGATTTATACCATGTACAGGGAAAGTGGAAAAATATCATCCGCTACGTCACAGCGAGGACAAAAGTCTGTGTTGAGTGTTAATGACAGACGATCACGGAGGTCTGCAACGAAAAATGAAAGGACGACAGCTAAAAGTCACTGCCGAACTGAATGTCGCACTCGCAAACCCTGTCAGCGCTAAAACAACACGAAGAGTTCAAAAAGCTGAGAATTCCAAAACCACACATCACTGAAGCAAATGCACGTAACAGGAAAACGTGGTGCCAAAGCCATAAAACATGGACTCTCGAGGAATGGAAGAAAGTGTGAAACAAGACTCATCCCACAACATGATTGTTTCCAACTTCTGGCCGAGTTTACGTTCCGAGAGTGATCCATGACGGGGATTCGGTTATTATTTGGGCAGCCATATCGTGGTATACCACAGGCCTCGTGGTTACTCTGCAAGGTCGCTTCATTGCCAAGGTTTATGTGACCGTTTTGGCTGATCAGGTCGATCCCGCGGTACAGTATTTGCTTCCTAGTGGTGATACTATGTTCCAAGACGGTAGGAACCCTGTTCACACAGCTCGCATCATCCATGACCGTTTTTGTGAGCAAGAAGATGAATTTTCACATCCCCCCCCCTGGCTACCACAGCCACCTGATCTCAATATTATTGAGCTTTCGAGGACTGCTTTGGAGAAAAGACAGCATAATCGCTATCCAGCTGTTTAATAGGAAGTCTGATATAAGATTGCCCTGAAAACCTTACAGGGCCTGTGTTCGTCCATTCCGAGACGACTGGAAGCTGTTTTGAATTCCAAAGGTTTTTCTACACCGTATTAGGCATGGTAATGTTATGCGTTTTTAGCGTATATTTCTGTACATACCGTCTAGCTTCGCCACAGCAAAAGGGATTGTTTCCAGAAGGAATTTACTCTCTGCAGCGGTGTACGGCTGATTGAAGATCTCCTGGCATATTAAAAGTTGATAATCGCACGCTATCCTGAATCAGTTGTCAATCAATTGTAACTTGTAAGTGAGACTCTCATAGCTGTCTTACAAACAGCGATGAGCCATATGCCTGTTCCGTCTTCACGAAGTTTATGTCCATCTTTTCCTTGGTGCACCTAATGACTTTCCTTCCTATCGGGAAGCAATTCTGGATTTCCTTGGTTAGTCTCATCTTTCATTATATTTACACGTTGTTTCCAGCTGTGTCTTTGTTCAGATATTTCCTTATTAATAGCGTGTACATTAATTATTATCCAACATCTTCATTCTTTACCAAATGTCTTCCTGTGCAGCCCTTTACTCTACTCAAGAAACTCGAGTCTACTGCTTGTATTTTGCTCTCTTTTTCCAGTTTTATTGATCCAACTTTCGATTCTATACGACAGTAATAGTATCGCCATAAATTTATATCTGTTCGGGCTCTGTAGTTAAGTATGCTGTTTATTGCTCCATATACTGCTTTAAATTAGATCAGATTTTCATTAATATCATTATTATAATCATAATTAGCCGCGCTGCCCAGATATTTAAAATGTGACACTTGTTCAATTACTTCCTTATTAATTACTATTTTAGACCGTATTGGATATTTACCTTGAAAGGCTAAGAAATTATGCACTGAAATTTTTAATTCATATTCTCTCCATATTTGGTTTAGCCGATGTACTGCTAACTCGAGATCGTCTTGAAATTCTTGTATTGTTATTTTATTATCTACGAATAGGAATACACGTAAATTAGTGTGTTTATTTAATTTAATTCCTGGATAATTATCTGGTCTTCCCGTTTTTAAAGACATGGTCAATATACTTGTTAAAAAGAAAGGTTAATGGGAACATCGCTGTCTCACTCATGGGTTGGTTTTCATTTCATTTGTACTTTTCTCTCCGAAATCTTTCTGAATGCTTTCTCAGAGAATTATTTTGAACAATTAGAAGTGTAAATGGTTGCAAAACCATGCCTGACGTCATTGCAACAGATAATTATGAGCAGATAGGGGGAATCATAACGGATACAGGGATTAGTGACCCCAAGGTGGTTGTAGAGAGACTAAATACCGTAGCATCAAAATCTACCAAAAATAAACGCAAAATAGATCTTTTCTAAATAAGCAGGTAAAAAGGAACTTGAGGCCTTCCTAAGAGACAGTCTCCAGTCCTTCCATTCTGACTATATAAGTCTAGACCAGATATAGATTAAATTCAAAGAATTAGTATCGACGGCAGTTGAGAAATATATCCCAAATAAACTAATAAGAGATCCCTCACGATACCCAAAACTGATTAGAAGCAACGAAATAAGCATGCCAAACTTCAAAGAACGCAAAACGCCTAATATTGGCAAAAGTTTTACAGATGCTCAATATTTAGCGCGAACTTTAATACGAGATGGTTAAATCTGGCATAAAATCCAAAGAGATTCTGGTCCTATGTGAAGTACACCAGCGGAGAGACAAAATCAATACCCTCACTGCGCGAAGACAGAGGTGATGTTACGAATGACATTGCCACTACAGCAGCGTTACTGAACACAGTTTTCCCATATTCCTTCCCCCAAAGAAGATGAAGTAAATATTCCTGAATTTGAATCAAGAACACCTGTCAACTTCAGTAAATTAGAAGCAGATATTCTTGGTGTAAAGAAGCAGCTTATATCAGTTAATAAAGGCAAGGCCTCCGGTCCAGCCTGTACATCTTTCAGGTTCCTTTCAGAGTATGCTAATACAATAACTCCATACTTAGCAGTCATATACATCCACTCGTTTTTCGAAAAATCTGTACCTAACGATTGGAAAGTTGCACAAGTCACATCAACACCGAAAAAGAAAATAGAAGTAATCCACTGAATTACAGACCCACATCGCTAACGTCGATTTGCAGTAGGATTTTGGAACATAACGTGTTCGAGCATTATGGGTTACCTGGAAAAGAACGATTTATTGACAAACAGCCAGCGTAGATTCAGAAAATACCATTCTTGTGAAGCTCAACTAGTTTTTTATTCTCAAGTAATAACGAGTGCTATCGACAGAGGATGTCAAATTGATTCCATATTTTTAGATTTCCTGAAGACTGTTGACACAATTCCTTACAAGCGGATTCTAATTAAATTGGGTGCCTATGGATTGTCGCCTCAGTTGTACAAGTGGATTCGTGATTTCCTGTCAGAAAGGTCACAGTTCGTAGTAACTGACGGAAAGTCACCAAGTAAAACAGAATTAATATGTGGTGTTCCCCAAGTAAGAGTTACAGGCCCTCTGCTGTTACATAAATGATTTAGGGGACCATCTTAGCAGCCCTCTTAGATTAGTGGAAGATGATGCTTTCATTTACCATTTTATAAAGTCATCAGATAATCAAACAAATTGCAAAACAATTTAGACAAGATATCTGTATGGTGCAAAAAGTGGCAATTGACTCTAAATAATTAAAAGTGGGAAGTCATCCACATCAATACTGAAAGGAATCCGCTAATTTTCGGTTACAAGATAAAACACACAAATCTAAGGGCTGTAAATTCAACTAAATACGAGGACTATTCGGAAAGTAAGGAACGATAGGTCGCGAAATGGAAACCACAGCGAAAATCAAAACTGTTTTATTTGAAACAGTTAGCTACAACTTCCAGCTGCTGATCTCCATTGTCGCCGATTCGACTTAGACGTTTGTCATAGCGTTGTACCAACTTACCAATACCCTCGTTATAGAAGGTAGCCGCCAGTGCTTTCCGCCTACAGCTCGTTGTCTGTGCCAAAATGTTGTCTTCACAGCCAACTCTTCATGTGAGCAGAGATGAAACGCAGAGGGAGACAATTACGGGCTGTATCGTGGGTAATCAAACATTTCCAATTGAAAACGATGCAGGAGCTTCTTCAGTGCCCCTCCAGAATGCCGCTGAGAATTGTCATGGAGAAGAAACCGCACGACAGTTATGTAATGTTGGCTGCATAGCTTCAGGCGAAATTTCTCACCAGGCCCTCGTACTTGGCGGGAGACACAATTGTTCTAGGTATCTTTATGTGCTCAGAACTAAAAAGAACGACGTAACGCAATTGACGGGCATACTGGAGACACTGCCCAACCCACATGTGCAAAACTTCATCGGATTTTCACTGTGGTTTCCATTTCGCGACCGATCGTTGCTTACTATCCGAATAACCCTCGTATTTAGGGATTACACGTGCGAATAACTTAAATTGGAACGATCACATAGATAATATTGTAGATAAAGCAAACTAAAGACTGCTATTTATTGGCAGAACACTTAGAAAATGCAACAGGTCTAGTAAAGGGACTACTTTTGTTACACTTGGCTGCTCTCTTCTGGAGTACTGCTGGCGGTGTGGGATTCGCATCACATAAGGTTGACGGAGGCCACCGAAAAAGTTGAAAAAAGGGCAGAGTGTGAAAATGTTTTGTTGGCGCCCACCTTCATACGGAGAAACGATCATCGTAATAAAACAAGAGAACTCAGAGCTCCCACGGAAAGATTTAAGTGTTCGTTTTTCCCGCACCCTATTCGAGAGTGGAACTGTAGAGAAATAGCTTGAAGGTGGTTCGATGAACTCTCTGACAGGCACTTAACTGCGAATTGCGGAGTAATCATGTAGATTATATATAGATGTATCTATTGCTATTTTAGTTTCTTAGTGTAAGCGCTTGTTAGAAAATTCTCTTTGTTTTTATATGAGTCGCTTTACATTAAAGTTAATATCAATAGACGTGCCCATTTCCTAAATCCACTTTGATCTTTTCAGCTAGATATGTTGTCCGGTTGTTCAAGGTTTCTGAGTAGATTTTTTACACTGTATTCAACAAACTAATGCACATTCCACACTCGCTTATATTTCTTTTTTTGAACTGGGGCATAGCTTTTACTGCTTCCAACGAGCTTTGAAGTTTGTAACTTTCCCAGCACATGTTGGTAAGATGCAGTAATCTGAGATGAAAGGAATATAAGAATAACCTGCGAATTTGATTACCTCTGCATTTTCCACACACTCCTGCAGCTTTTCCTATTTTTAGTTTAACTTGTATTGTTAGAATATTTGCAATTTTTTCTTTCTTCTTCTGACACGAAAGTAAGAAATTAAGAATTATGGCTTATTCTTAGAAATCTCGACGTCAAATGGATATAATACACTAACAAAAAACTATACCAAAATCTCTGTTGTCTCACATTTCAATCCGTATAATGATAATTTTTATGCAGGTTAAAATATTCGATACCAAGCCACTTAACATTACATACTAAACAAGTTTAAATTAAGGAAATTCACTTATGATTAGATTAGTATTTTCATCAGAATATGATGGTAGGATTTTGCAGTTTCGTAACACGCATGTCCCTATTTATTGGATTATTCATGCTTCGTAACAAAAGGATTACTTTTGTGTATCTTTTTTTATCTACTGGTTTAATTAGCGTTAAAACTGTCGACATATATGTGAAATATCTAACTTCTTACGTTAGCACTAATGGCTTCAGTTAGGATATATACAAAATAAGGATTGCAAGCAACCAGATTTAGGCTATATTATAAACTGTATTCAGATGCTCAGTCATCACGGGAGCACTTTAGATTAACGACTGAATGATCGTAGATTTCTTTGCACGTTTAGACAGGCAAGTGAAGTAACTGATTTTCAACAGTTCGTTATGTCACGGTGGCAAACTGCTGCTCGAATTACTGCTGCAGATGCAGTACAATGCGTCAAACACGACAGTCTTCCTTCTCGGTAGAGCCACGAGGCCATCTGGAGCCCAGTCTTCTTGCGCCGTACCTTCCCGTGACCACCACTGCCAGCACTCATGTACGGTGGCTAGATTCCTGTCAAGTCTTTCTGCAGTATCGCTGAAGAAATGACCAGCTTCTCGTAGCTCTATTACAACAACTCATTCAAACTCAGTGATCTGTTGATAATGGCGTCTTCTTTGTCTTAAAGACATTTTCTACTAACACTAACTCACTGCGTTCAATCTCAAAAGTAACGAACGCCCGTGAAGTTCGCTTCGGTAGCAGCGTGGTCAGCGCGACGGATTGCCAGCCGACGGGGTCCGGGATAGATTCCCGCTGGGGTCAGAGATTTTCTTCGGTCGGGGACTAGATGTTCTGTTGTCCTTACCTTTCTACAGTCATAATTGACATTCTTCTGTTGATTTAACAGTACGGACAAGTACCGAAAGTCTACAAATTAAAAAACACAACTGTTACAACACGATTTTAAAGCAAATCTGATTTGCATCGTCATAGTGGCTTTACTAGCGCTACTTTTATGAGACTGGCGCGAAATCTGAATAGACGTCAACTTTCAACTGTAGAAATAGGCCTACCAGCTTCCATTAATCTCTCACATCTTCTTCTTGGTGTTAGGAGTTTTTTCCGTCAATGTATAATTAACTACTTCTGTTATATCGCAAATCAGCTTCTAATCATTACAAATGCAAAACTTATACAGAAACGAATGGAAATGGTAGTGAAGACAGTAATTCCTGACACTGTACCGAGGATGCCATGGGTGTTTCTATATGGAGCCTTAGCGAACGCATGTAACACTTTACTAGGGGAGGCCACAGGTAAGCGATATGAATCAGCAATGCCTGAAGGGGATTTCGTGGCTTGGCGAAATTGTTTGTTACCCATTTGGAGCAAACGGTGGCGGACTGAAGATCCGTTAGGAGGGGGAATTTTTTTTAAAATATTGGAGCTCTCATCGGGAAGGACCGAATGAATCTTATAAGCCTTTGCTGAAACCAGCATTCCTAACGTGTATGCGCCAGGCTGCCAACTGTCTGGATCTGCGCTACTCAAGTCGTGATAAGAGAGGTGAGGGGAATGAAACACTTATGAACACCAGGAATTATATACGATTTCAGCCTGGCCAGTCGGAAGTACTTTTGAGTAGGAACTTTCTCGGCTACTCGAGGTATCGGTGGACCGAAGTGACAACTCTGTCGGGAGAAATGATGTGGCGGAACCTGCGCTGAGCGGACGGAGGACGGGAAAACGTGGCGACGCTGTCATGAGAAAACCTTCTGTCCAAAAGTTCAATATTTTTCTGAGAATTAGAAGTTTTACGTATACAATACTTCGGGAAATTGTTGTTTCGTAAATGTTTTCAGGAACGGAGGTTTATTGGATCTGCGAGGAGGAAGCTATAAGTGCTTTTGACAGTATCAAGGCAACTTAAAAGGGTACAGATGTCGATAGCTTTAGCCATCTCTGCTGAACCCGAGATCACAGGTGAGATGTGGAATGAGGTTTTGGCGCCTATAGGAAAAGCAAGTAAGTAGTTAGTCTGTGGGATCGGTTTATGGTGTGAAAAGATACGAGTTGGGACGCTGCCGCTTGGCGTTAATAGGGGCGCAAGTATATGTTTTATCGTTAACCAATTGTTACCCGCAGATACGCTCTCATATCAGTAGTTTTATCATGCTGGATGACATTGAGTAAGTAAGTTTTGCCCACTCTATATATATGAAGGCACGAAGTTTGTCTGTCGTGCAGCGAATGTATGTTGCCGTCGTTGTGGGTCTTCAAACGTCTCAGAAGTGCCAAGGGACGCCTCACGATCAGCGTTTAAAAGGCGACAGTCCTGTGACTGTTCTAGTATCTCTCTAGCTCATAAGGCCGCATTATATTCTGGGTGAAAGTTCTGGTGGATGTCACTGAGAGATGGCTCCGAGGTTTGTTGAGTCCGAATAAGTTTCGCACCTCGGATTTCTTAGAACTGTGACTAAATCAGACTTACGTTTGTGAGACATATTAGTAATATGTTTCTTAAGGCCTTCCCGATATAATAGTTTACATACGGTTCTCGGACTTACCGTCGCTTAAAATTTCAGAAACCATGCGAGTAGGTATTGAATTCGCACTATCACGTAATAATCTATAAACAGAATCGTCGGCCTACACGCAAGCGTGATCTGCATTTCTCCCACACGTAGCATATTTAACCTTAGATCAGACTTCAGTAGCCTATAAAGCAAGGCATTTTGTACTTAATATGGCATGTAACATACCACTGGGAATTTAATAATTGTAATTAATTAATGTATAACTAACAAATTATGCCCTCCTTTGACTAAATTTGGCGTAGTACAATTTATGATGGTTTAGTAGCAACGTAATATTTTTCTGGTTTTATTGTTCTGGAGTTAAAAATAATAACGGTACTCAGAAAGAAAATACAACTTTCTAAAGTGACCTTTGTTCTTCCTCAGGGTTCAGGCTATCTCCACACCAAATTTCATCAATGGTTTAGTCCTAAAAACGTTATAGGCAGACTTACTTTCGTATCTGTAATATTACTATAGATAATGTGATGTATGAATTAATATATCTTTCTTCACTACGACCAAATGGAATCTAAAAGGGCAATAGCTAACTCAAGAAAATAGTGAACAGTGTGTGTGAGAATGTACTCTGAACGAGCTTTAGATCTACGTAGGTATGTTTTTTATGGAATCAAGATGGGATAAATTGAGTGTTATTCATGAACAGTACCATTTCAGCCATTGAAATATTTATATTGTAAAGTGGAAGTAGCACATTGATAGGACACGTGTAGTATAGGCTCACGGTTATACCATGTGATGGAAGTTTTTTCTTCTTATTTTGTTTTAGTTAACTGGCTTTCTGGCCGTGCCTATTCACCCATCTCAGTAGTAATGTCAAATATGATGATACGAAAGTAAGGGTAACACAACACCCAGTCCCACAGCGGAGAACATCTCCAGCCGGACCCTGAATCGAAGGAGAGTCCTTTTGCTTAGTGGACATTGAAGTTACTGCAATGATACGCGTTAATTCGGGAGCGAGTTTGCCCGGTAATGCTGTCTACAGATACTCCGATACCGCCTCAATCAGACAGCAAACAACAGGTCATGCAAATGGACAGTACATTAAATCGTCAGGAATACCGGGAAATTTACAAAATGAGAGAACTAGACTCCTCAGAAAAATCTTCCTTTCCATTCTCGAAGTTTGTTAAGATTAATCAAAATCCGTAGAAGTTTTTTTTTTTTTAATTTCATTGTAATATTCTTGTCCAATGACGTAACCGAGAAGTTCTTTTGGTAAGTAATGTATCAGACCAAACTAATATTCTGTTCAGTTATTCCCAGTTTCGCTAACATTTTAGCGTAGCAAGTGACTCTTCGATGTCACTTAATTAGAGAACGCTTAGATGAGATACACGATATCAGAACGAATAGTCACAGCGCAGCCCAACGTGTGGGCAACAGGTACGGCAGTCTACAAATTATATGACTAGTACCACTTACCTACCACGAAAGCAAATAGTGGTCACGTGTAACACATTCCTTCAGTCATTATAAAGATATACGTGGAGTCTCAGGAGGAATGGTGAGTATTCAAGAATAAAATGAAATGAGCGTATGGCATCGTTGGCCGGGAGGCCCAACCCGGGGAAGTTCGGTCGAACAAGTGCAAGTCTTATTTCAGTCGACTCCACATAGGGCGACTTGTGCGACGGTGATGAGGATGAAAAGATGAGGACAACAACACAACATCCAGTCCACTAGCGGAGAAAATCTCCAACCGGGCCGGGAATCGAACCCGGGCCCGCTGCACGGGAGGCAAGCACGTTACAGGCCAGCTCTTTTTTTTAATCTAGTTTTGTTCGCTTTTGTTCGTTGCATCTGCTCGGGGCGGACGTCGTAAGACATCCGTTTAAGTTCGTTGTTGATCGATTAGCTCAGTTTTCTTATTACAGAGGGCTGCTAACCCTCTGACCGAACACGCTGAGCTACCGTGCGGGCGACCAGCTAAGCAGACAGACACTACTCATGAATATGGCAGGAACGATCATTTCAAGCAAAAAAGTCGCGTAAAAATGGGCTGTAAATTGCATACCTTATGAGCTATGAGCACTTGTTTACTAGAAGTGATGTATTACACAGTAGCGAAGATGAACGAGTGCTCATAGCTCTTGTGGTACGTATTTTTTGACACAGATTTACCAAAGCTTTTTGCATCGACAGATCGTCCCTGTCTTATCAATGAATATTGACCATTCCTCCTGCGGAGACCCTGTATAACTCAATTTCGAGTACCGGTGCGTAATTCACTTAAAGATTGGACTAACCATCAGTGCGTTAAAGATTAGCAATACAGAGTGGGGTTTGAGAAATGCCATAATGTAATTGATACAGAGAGACGCAAAGAGATGAGATAAAAGAGATTGACAACTTCTGAAAGGATGTGTGAAACAAGAGACAAAGATATGTCATCGCCGACAAGGAAAAAGTACTCCCACATCCGAAATCCTGAGACTGAATCACAGAGTGACAGTCAGTCTGTGGACCGGAATAAAATTTTTCATCAAGTTGGTCTATTGTTTCCATTTTCTATACTGTTTTAAACTGTCCAGTGTGAAACTTCAGGGATAGGTGATCCGTGGGTTCACCTGAAGCTGGCATGCATGCAACCCAAACAACATAACTTCCTAATATGTCTTCTAATCTCTTTTCGGTATAGTGATCTGACTAGGCGAAATAGTTATCACAAGAGACCACTAGGGAACACTGTTCTGTATGGAAATCAGTTCAGATATAAACTAATACCATGGTGCTGGAAATATCGGGAAACACGTATTTAGAGATCAGACAGTCCTTAACGCAAGTAAACCCAAATTCATTACATTAAGTGGCCTTGGAGAGTGGTTTTGCATGAAGTGGTTCAAGAACTAACTAGTTAGAAAAACCACGATTAACAGGATCAGTCGCTGTGTGGAAACCTCAACATCAACAGCCCATCATTCGCACTCATAATGACACCTGGATTCTGCAGTTGTCTCTGACGGCCACATGAGTTCATTAGTGTTGTTCGTGTTTATTGCCATTACCAGGCCTAGTGAAATAAACAAGCAGCGTGAACTGCGTCACATGCTGCGTGATCACTGCGAACGGAGTTGCCTCGTACTCGAATGAGACAGGGCTCTCAGCAACCAAGAGAGTTCGAAAACAGACTAGACTACGGGTCGAATCCTGCACTATCCAGATTGGAAAGCATAGGAATATAAGGGCAAGCATGTTCGTCAATAAGATTCCGGCCGACCACGTGTGATCACAACAAGGGAAGACCGCTGTATTGTGCGCCAAGCATATCTAGCCCCTTCATACCCGCGCCTATCATCCGAGAGCAAGTATTGGCCTCTCTGAAACCTTATGTGCAGTCCCGCATGACTGATCGAAGACTATCAGACTGCTGATGAATGGCGTTGCATTGTGTTCAGGGATGAATTGCAATTCCGCACTACCTCAGATGGCTCTTGTGATAACTACTTCATATAGTCAAACGACTGCACCGAAAAGAGATTAAAGTAACTCTAACATAGCTGCGTTGAGTGGTCTGCTTGCAGATCAGTCAGAACGCAATACAGGCCTTTCGGCTACTCTTCAAACCGAGCGAGGTGGCGCTGTGGTTATCGCATGGGATTCGCATTTGAGAAGACGACAGTTCAGACCCGCTTCCGGCAATCCTGATTTAGGATTTCCGTTTGCATATACAGAGAGGAACCAATCAGTGACTCCAAAGTTCTCTTGTCGGAAAAAAAATGATTTTAGACTAGGGAGGCGTCGTGCTCACAGTAGGTATGGCAATGTTTTGGCAAAAAACATCTGCCTAGATGCGGCTACAGTCCCTCATTTATGGAGAGATCTAATCTTTCTGGATCGAACATTTCCAGTTTCTCAAGGAAGGCTGTTAAGCTTCCCAGACAGTCGGGCCCATGAAAGTTATGTGTTTAACGCTCGCTAAAAGAAGCTGGCGACTCCCTGGCGACAGGAGAGTCGCATTCATGCCTCCACTAAAAACATACACCAGCTGCTCTTACTGTATCGTCCCAGCTTCTAATATTAGAACGCACACAGTTTTATGACCCTCCCACCGATTGCACAAAGGCTCAGTTTACATCAGTCTTTCTCAAATGGCTTCTTCCACCTACTTTCCGCCAACCGGTCGTCTTCGCAAGAGACTGCCGCCTCGCCCAGGTAAAATGTTTTGCAAACTTCCGCGCTTCTGTCTGACTTTAAGTGGAAGATGGAGAGGTCTTCGGCCCCCAGTTACAATCCACTAAGTGGTGCATCCCAGAATCACTCACACAGGCATATAACTGCACTCAGCATTTATATCCCCCCATTCATCTCTCTCCCTGTTCTCCTTCGCCTCCACTATGGCCCCTCAGGTACAAGTTCTCTACTGGTTACACTTGCAATTATAAGAACATTCTGATCACAGTTTCCTCATATAAAAAAGTCATAAACCAAGCATACCAAATGTAGTACTGAGGAAACACCAAAATCATGACCAAAAATATGAACGTTAATCTGATTGACAAAGTTGTTAAAGTGAGAGAGTGCCGTGCCACCTCTCAACCTATTACCTTAACGAGATAAATAACGTCACATAGTCGGTTAGAAAAGAACATGGACATTTTGATTTTTTTTTTTGTTTGAACTTATATGGAGATAAATCATTACACAAACAACATATACAGGTGGATCGTTTTCTGACAATACAGTATCCTCACATTAAATACATATTGCATGAAAACAAAGGAAAATCTGAAGCAAGCTCAGATTACTTATGCAGAAATTACTGGGGGCCGCCTCTATTTCCTCTTTGAAGGATATTTATATGATTATTACTGTAAAGTAAAGAAAATGCATGCTGACACATAACGACACAACATAAATTAACTTGATTCTTTTCCTTTTGGTCGACGCTAATTATTGTGCTAACAAACGTACAAAGTCATTTGAAATAAAAATTTTCTAGTCAAATAGACAAAAAATCATAGCTTTGATTAATCTCAGATACAGTCTTCGCTGGCGATGGAGTATTTAGGTGATTAACAAATCTATAGTAAACTTAGTATTCTGCTCTACTCACACTGTTTAAGTTCTATATCCTACACGTTAAGGATAGGCATTTTTGACCGCCAAATATACTTTCACACTTTTATCGTATCTATTAAAGAATGTTTTCGAGGTCATGTAACTTTCAGTGACAAGCCAACATCTTATACGACAAAAACGCGACCGTATTTGTGAGTGTAGACATCTGGGTGGCTGGTTCGACCCACGTTGCGGGTGCACGTACGCGTGAAGTGGTGGCGTTTTTGTGCCACGCAAAGTCTGAGTAGCTGCTCTTGGAAGTTTGTATGTGTCACTGTGTTGCCAGTACACTGACGCCGATACACAGCTCCTTTGTGATGGAGTATATTGTCCAGTGCCAGTACCCACAAGGTATGATCCAATTTCAGGGATGGCGACTGACAATCCACCTTACCAATCGGTTTGTGTCCTCTTACCTGAGCAGGCTGAAATCGAGCTCCTCGACTGGACTACTAAGGCACCTGATTTAAAGGTATCTGAAAATGTATGGGTTGAGATGAAGAGTCGTACAAGGTCCCACACAATAATCTACGACTGCGGACTCTAACGGTGATTGTGCATGTCTTACTTGCAGCGGTGTACCGTAGGTCTCTAGAAGAGCGAAGCGTTCCAAATGATTGGAAAAGGGCACAGGTCATCCCCGTTTTCAAGAAGGGACGTCGAACAGATGTGCAGAACTATAAACCTATATCTCTAACATCGATCAGTTGTAGAATTTTGGAACACGTATTATGTTCGAGAATAATGTCTTTTCTGGAGACTAGAAATCTACTCTGTAGGGATCAGCATGGGTTTCGAAAAAGACGGTCGTGTGAAACCCAGCTCGCGCTATTCGTCCACGAGACTCAGAGGGCCTTAGACACGGGTTCACAGGTAGATGCCGTGTTTCTTGACTTCCGCAAGGCGTTTGACACAGTTCCCCACAGTCGTTTAATGAACAAAGTAAGAGCATACGGACTATCAGATCAATTGTGTGATTGGATTGAGGAGTTCCTAGATAACAGAACGCAGCATGTCATTCTCAATGGAGAGAAGTCTTCCGAAGTAAGAGTGATTTCAAGTGTGCCACAGGGGAGTGTCATAGGACCGTTGCTATTCACAATATACATACATGACCTGGTGGATGACATCGGAAGTTCACTGAGGCTTTTTGCAGATGATGATGTGGTGTATCGAGAGGTTGCAACAATGGAAAATTGTACTGAAATGCAGGAAGATCTGCAGAGAATTGACGCATGGTGCACGGAATGGCAATTGAATCTCAATGTAGACAAGTGTAATGTGATGCGAATACATAGAAAGATAGATCCCTTATCATTTAGCTACAAAATAGCAGGTCAGCAACTGGAAGCAGTTAATTCCATAAATTATCTGGGAGTACGCATTAGGAGTGATTTAAAATGGGATGATCATATAAAGGTGATCGTTGGTAAAACAGATGCCAGACTGAGATTCATTGGAAGAATCCTAAGGAAACGCAATCCGAAAACAAAGGAAGTAGGTTACAGTACGCTTTTTCGTCCACTGCTTGAAGACTGCTCAGCAGTGTGGGATTCACACCAGATAGGGTTGATAGAAGAGATAGAGAAGATCCAACGGAGAGCAGCGCGCTTCGTTACAGGATCATTTAGTAATCGCGAAAGCGTTACTGAGATGATAGATAAACTCCAGTGGAAGACTGCAGGAGAGACGCTCAGTAGCTCGGTACGGGCTTTTGTTAAAGTTTCGAGAACATACCTTCACCTAAGAGTCAAGCAGTATATTGCTCCCTCCTACGTATATCTCGCGAAGAGACCATGAGGATAAATTCAGAGAGATTAGAGCCCACACAGAAGCATACCGACAATCCTTCTTTCCACGTACAATACGAGACTGGAATAGAAGGGAGAACCGATAGAGGTTCTCAGGGTACCCTCCGCCACATACCGTCAGGTGGCTTGCGGAGTATGGATGTAGATGTAGATGTAGATGGGAGACGTTAGCGTTGATATTCTACAGGGAGGTGGACAAAACATGGAAACACTATGCCTAATACGGTGTAGAAAACTCGGTGGTATTTAAAACAGCCTCGAGTCAGCTCGGGATGGATAAATACAGTTCCTGTAATGTTTTCAAGGGAATCTTATGCTATTCCTCTTGGAAAATATCGGCAGTTGCAGGTAACGAGGATGGAGATGCACAGCAACGACGCACCATTCTCACCAAAGTATACCACAGAGGCTCAATAGTATTGAGATCTGCAGACTGTTGTGGCTTGGGGAGATGCGACAGTTCACCCCTGGGCTCAAAACAAACAGTCATAGACGATGAGAACTGTGTGAACAGAGGCCTTATCATTTTGGCGCAGAACAACACCTTTGCGGAACAAACATGGTACCGTGGGATGGTCCAGAGCGGCCAAAATTGTCACATAATCCTTGGCAGTAATGCGACGCTGCAGAGTAACTATGACGTCAATGAAATACCACGAAATGGCTGTCGAAATCAACACCAAACGTCCGCCACGTTTCACCCTTTGGACGTAAACTCGGCCAGATGTTGGAAATTGTGTGAAACAAGAGTCATCCGACCAAATGAGTTGCTTGCATTGCTCTATAGTCCAGGTTTTATGGCTTAGTCACCACGTTTCCCTGTTATGGGCATTTGAGTCACTGATAAGTGGTTTTGGAATTCCATCTCGCCCTGCGGTTTCCTGCTTTTGGAGCTCCATTCATGTTGTCTTCGTACTGACTGGGTTCACGAGTGCAACATTCAGTTCTGCAGTGACTTCCGCAGCTGTCGTTTTATTCTTTGTCACTGCCTCTTTGGTGACACTCTGTCACGCTCTCTCACCGCATACTTCGCATGGATGTGTGTGATGTCCTTAGGTTAATTAGGTTTAAGTAGTTCTAAGTTCTAGGGGACTGATGACCTCAGAAGTTAATTCCCATAGTGCTCAGAGCCATCTGAACCAATCTGAACACTTTCGCAGGCATTGTGACGTAGCGGATGATGTTCCACTTTCCGCGTACGTGGTTTAAATCTTCGATATGGGCCTCTTGAAACACCAAACACTTCGGCTAGCTTGGTTACGATAGCACCCACCTTAAGAGTACCAAAAATTTGCCCACGTTTGAATTCACTTAGCTCCGACATACTGCACTCACAACTACACAGAACGCTGTTCTGATCTCGACTGACACTTGCAACCTATTGCGGACATTGGGTGGGTGCCTTTCGTTTTCGCCGCGGTGGTCTCGCGGTTCTAGGCGCGCAGTCCGGAACCATGCGACTGCTACGGTCGCAGGTTCGAATCCTGCTTCGGGCATGGATGTGTGTGATGTCCTTAGGTTAGTTAGGTTTAAGTAGTTCTAAGTTCTAGGGGACTGATGACCACGGCAGTTGAGTCCCATAGTGTTCAGAGCCATTTGAACCTTTCGTTGTCAAGTACAACAGAGCAACCTGTAGGCTTCACTAGTCTTAAAATTATGTTCAAGCATACATTTCTCGTGGTGTTTCCATATTTTTGTTCAGGTCTTTCAGCTGGCGTTGTCCAGTTATGAACTTGACGCCTGGTCGGCCGTATTCACTTGTTGTCGTATTCGGCTAGCTTGGTTACGATAGCACCCACCATAAGAGTACCAAAAATTTGCCCACGTTTGAATTCACTTAGCTCCGACATACTGCACTCACAACTACACAGAACGCTGTTCTGATCTCGACTGACACTTGCAACCTATTGCGGACATTGGGTGGGTGCCTTTCGTTGTCGTTTAATTAATTAATCGTGTCCGCGATCTACAAATCTTAGTAGCTAACGAGAATGCAGCAAAGTCAGAAAGTCACACTGTACAATATTCATTAGAAATGTACGGTACGTTACACGTAACACTCATTCTTAAGACAAATGTCGTGGTGGGGGGAAAACTGGGTTCACTGGTGATTATACAGACGGGGAAGTTGCTTTAAGAAGCGAAGTTAAATGTTTAAATAGGCAGTATTCATTACGTTTGAGATGAGAAAGCAATACAATTGAAGTAGATCCATGAAAAAATACTGTTAACCTCAAGGAGGCAAAATAGTTCCCTGAAACATGAAATCAATGGGGCTGACATTTTTCTAGGTCATATGTGAACATTTTTTGTCACGAATACTGATCTCGCTGCTGTAATTTCAGTACTCACGAGTCGCGAAAAAATTTTACTTCACGCTCACAATGATAAAAGTGCGTCGAGCGTCCAACTGCTGCCTGACAATGGATTAGTTATCATTTAGCGCTCATTTGACAGCAAACACATCGGTTGATACGCTAGGTTTTACTATATTTACTTGTTGCCATTGTGAACATTACTTACGGTCGCAGGTTCGAATCGTGCCTCGGGCATGGATGTGTGTGATGTCCTTAGGTTAGTTAGGTTTAAGTAGTTCTAAGTTCTAGGGGACTGATGACTTCAGATTTTAAGTCCCATAGTTCTCAGAGTCATTTGAACTATTTTTGTTACTGCACGAGAGTAGTTCTAAGTTCTAGGGGACTGATGACCACAGTAGTTAAGTCCCATAGTGCTCAGAGCCATTTTTTTGTGAACATTACCAATAAACACGTAACCTGTCGCTACTTCAAATAAATAACACGTTAATTACACGATAGATGAATAGTAATAGTAACATGATTTTACTTAAAAGGGGAAAGGGGGGGGGGGGCGGACGTCAAACTAGCCCTTCCGCCCCAAAAGAAAATTTATGTTCACAATTGGAACTGTGATGCCGCCTCACCACACAGACAGACGTATCATTTTGAAGAAAGGTTTAGTCCATAGTGGATACTGACTAGTAGCAAGTCTACCCCAGATCCATTCGTAGCGAAATCTCCAATCTTTGCTGAAATTCACCCTGAAACTAGTGAATTGCCCTCCCCGTCACCCCCATCCCCCTCCAAGCTCAGATTATGGGGACGCTCTTGAAGAGCAAAACGGCGTTCATATGCATTTATCTGGGAAAGGATGAGAAACGTCAGTCGGGCTGCAGCAAGCAACATTCCTGAGTCTTCATTACAAAAAAATTTCCTAACTCCCTTTAATTATTATCGAACAGGTGCTGATCAATGTTCCGCTCGTTTCAGTAGGAGATATAAGTATCGTAGAAACGTCAACATATGTTCCAAGTTCCCTACTCATTTTTTAAAGTCAAACGTAATTAACCCAACAGTGTGTCCACTCTGAAATAATTACGCTCTGCCGCACGGAGTGGCAGCGTGGTTTGAGGCGTCATGCACGGACTGCGCGGCCCCTCCCGCCGGAGGTTCAACTCCTCCCTCGGGCATGGGTGTGTGTGTTGTTCTTAGCATAAGTTAGTTTAAGTAGTATGTAAGTCTAGGGACCGATGACCTAAGCAGTTTGGTCCCTTAGGAAATGACACACATTTGAACATTTAATTACGCCCTAAGTGTGTATCTACTTGCAGTGAAGTCAATATCCCTGGAAATCAAAATGTCGAGGCATTTTAAAACAGAAATACGACTGACTGAACTCCACATACACTTCATAATGAATGTTTCGCTTTGCAGAGGTGTGTGCGCTGATATGAAACTTCCTGCCAGGTAACAACTGTGTGCCGGACCGAATCTGAAGAGCGAAAAATTCGTTCTGGAAACATCCTCCAGGCTGTGGCTAACCCTTGTCTCCGCAGTATACATTCTTCCAGTAGTGCTAGTCCTGCAAGTTTCGCAGTAGAACTTCTGTGAACTTTGGAAAGTAGAAGATGAGGTAGTGTTGTTGGAAGTGGAGCTCTGAGGATGGGTCGCGAGTCGTGCTTGGGTAGCTCAGACGGTACAGCACATTCCCACCAAAGGCAAAGGTCCTGAGTTCGAGTCACGGTCCAGTTTCAATCTGACACAACGTTTCATCACACATATTGCCTGACAAAAAAATGAAGCACGAAGAAGGCATGGTTGGATGTCAACGTAAATTCGTACACACACACACACACACACACACACACACACACACACACACACACACGATGCGAGGGGTATGTAAATGATAAGAGCTGTAGTTCTCCAAGAAGGTTGCAATGACCACGAGAGCGTATTATGTTGTTCGGGTTTGGTGTTGTTACTAAGCCTGTTAGCCATATAAGGGGCGTCAGCTGTGTTAGGCATTGAATGATCACAGTGAAAGACACGGAGATATCGCCTACTCTTGTAAGACTGCGTTATCAACACGCGACAGAGTTTGAAAGGAGCCTCTTAATACTCGTAGGTCTCCATTTGGCCGACTTATCGTGTTGTGCAGTATCCAGATTTGTGCAGAATTCGGATGTGACCGATTCTGATATTGGACAACACGAGAACGTGACTGGAGGCATACTCAGGCTAAGACTCCGGTCGATCAAGCTTGACCACCACAAACGACTATCAACTTATTGTGCACCAAGTACATCTAATCTCTTCACATCTACGTCTGCCATCAGAGAACATGTAATGAACTCTCTGCTATATTCTGGATCATTACGCAACGTTGGTCAGTCACTAGCAGCAGCCAGACTAGGGAATTATTTTCTCATGTGTAAGCTTGCGTTAACACCACAACACAAACGGCCGCGTTTGGAGTGGTGCGCCGGCCGCAGTGGTCTAGCGGTTGTAGGCGCGCAGTCCGGAACCGCGCGACTGCTACGGTCGCAGGTTCGAATCCTGCCTCGGGCATGGATGTGTGTGGTGTCCTTAGGGTAGTTAGGTTTAAGTAGTTCTAAGTTCTACGGGACTGACGACCACAGTAGTTAAGTCTCATAGTGCTCAGACCCATTTAAACCATTTTTTTGGAGTGGTGCCGTGATCGGGAAGCATGGACTAATGACAAATAGCGTCACTTTGTATTCAGCCATGAATTGTGGTTGTGCTCTGCCCCGGATGACAATCGCCGGGATGGGAGCGACGGTCCGCCCACTTAACTGAGGGGTCAGCGTGCCAGACTCCCGTGCAGTGGGTCCGGGTTCGATTTCCATCCGGGTCGTTGGCTTTCTCTTCTCTGGGACTGGTTGTTGTCTTATCATTTTATCATCAACTACATGCAATTCGCCCAATGTGGCAAAAACTGTGAAGACTTGCAACTCAGCGCCCAAACTTCCTCAGGTTGAGAAATGTTGAAACACAAACACAACGGACTGAACACCACATACATTCAAGAATGAATTTTTCACTCTGCATTGGATTGTGCGCTGATATGAAACTTTCTGGCAGATTAAAACTGTGTGCTGAACGAAATCCGCAGAGTGAAACATTCATTCTGGAAACAACCTCAAGGCTGTGACTAACTCGTGTCTCCGCAGTATTCTTTCTTTCAGGAGCCATAGTCCCGGCCACCAGTGCCATATGATCATTCCATTTCGTGGGAGAGACTTGGAGAGGGAGAGATGTCCCATTCGTCAGTGTTCTGAAGACGCTTAGCAGAGTTACTCGACACTTTAGTGGATGGGGAGCCATCGCGTATAACTTCAGGTTATGGCAGTGATTGAGGGAAGCCTGACGGCAAAACGGCACGTCACAGACACCTAGCGTCCTCATTTGTTACCTGTCATATGACAATGTCTTAAAGCCATTTTTCAACAGGTAAATGCTCGTTCGCAAATAGCACGTGTGTCTATGAATTCTCTGCGATGAGGTACTCCCGTAACCAGCATAGTGCGCAGATCTGTCTACAGTAGAACGTGTGTGAGACCAGCTCGGACGTCAACTCCGTCTCAGCGCAAGTATCCATAATATGAAGGACAGTTACGACGGTTGTGGGGCAGCATACCTCAGGAGAGAATACAACGACTTTATGACACCCTTCCCAACCGAATCAGCGCATGCCAGCAGGCCAGAGGGGATGCACCATCATACCGATAAATGGGCTCATACTACCAAGTTCTTTATAAAACCGACTCCATTTTATAATCACTGAAATAACATCACATACACTCTCAACCTGTGAATTTTGACGTCGTTTCGTTCTACTCGTCTAGATCCTTCCCTTTTTTGTCAGGCAACGTATACTGCAAAACATTTCAACACGGACCATAATTAGATTGTTTAGAGACCAAAACTAGCCCTTTGTAAGATGGTAATATTAGCAGCACCAGAATAATTTTTAGTATTTTTTCCTGGTTCTGAATATGTTAATTCATGTATCTTGAGCATCAATGAAGTTCGTTATCTGAATGGAATTTAGCGCGAGCCATTACAATCTCGTGAGCAAACTGGTAGTGCGAGACTCATTAAGATACCATTTTGTCCTCAACTTTTGTAGTCCTGTCTTCCTCAGTTGAGTGTAATATTACTGTGAATTGATAATTTTCACTTTTGGATCTTCTAACTACAACTGAATGAAAGGATTTTCGTGTCATACGCGTTTCGCCTTTATTCTCTAGAAGGCATCTTCAATGTGAAACGTCCCCTTAGAACAATTATACACGACTGTGCTTAAACTGAAACACAATATTTTTGGCGCAACGCAATATGACTTCCAAAAATCCCTACGAAAGAATGGCCCTGACGAACATTAACCTATACGTTTCACAAATCACTTACCTCACAAAAATCTTCGTTACTCAAGCTACTGCAATATAGCGAGCGCCACTACTGCCAGCTAAATAAAAGATTCAAACTACCGAAGGCACTAACTACTGATAGGCATAGTTAGCAAATGAAAGATTTTAATACAGAACAAACTATGTATTTACCTTAATAGTCAAAATATATATAGCAGTTCAAGACATCCAGTCTTACAAATTTCAAAACTCCGCCATCTTTCTCCCCACGTCCACCACTGTTGGCGGCTCACCTCCAACTGCGCAACGCTACGAGCTGTTAACATCCAGCTGCCCAACGCTACAATGGCGAGTATTACAATAATGCCACCCAGCCACAGACTGCACACAGCACAGCCAGTGATTTTTCATACAGAGCGCTACGTGGCGTTACCAATAAAAAACCTAAACAGCCTACTTACATAGCCCCTATGCTCCCCACAAAAAATTTTACTAATTGTTTTGGGCACTGGCCAATAATGATTTGATAAAATTTTTCATAATTACAATAACAAAGATATCAAATGCACCACTTATTGATACAATGTTGGTCAAAAGCTAACATTTTCTCACAGTCCATAAAGACAGTCCTGATCGTTCATCATGGTAAAATTGCAGTGTTTTTCTCAAAGTCTGAGCAATAAAAGAAATTGCACTTGGAAGTAGTGGATTTCTAAGCAGTCTTGAAGAAGTAGTGTTGTCCTTCCAACGGAAAGACAGTGCTGACTCTTGACATGCAGACAGGTAATGGGCCACAGCAGAGTCAGTCGACGTTGAAGACTATCGGTAGGCAGGTCATCACACAGCAGACCCACAGTAGTCCTGGTAGAGATTACTATTGGTGGGCCACCAGAGGTGCAGACCCACTAAAGTCCTTGTAGAAATAATGGTATTGGTGGGTCATCAAAGGTGCTGACCCACTGCAGTCCTTGTAGAAATAATGGTATTGGTGGGTCATCAAAGGTGCAGACCCACTGTAGTCCTTGTAGAGACGGCCAGCAGCCATCTGTTGCAACTGTGCAGGTGCACAATCACCATTGAAGAGTCTTGCAGGGAATACAGCAAGTCCATAAACCATCACTTGTCCACTCACAAAGAATTTGTTTGAAATGTCCTTAGAACCAGCAGTGCTGTTATGCAGTCCCTTGCTGAATTATTAACATACGTGCAAACACTATCAGTACCTACTTCTCACATATTGTCCATATACTATGACCAACAGAAACGTGTGCAGTGAAATGTAATTTACAAGTTACTTAATTCGATGAACTGGTGTCAATTACAATTTTATAACATGAGAATACAATAACAAAGGTACAAAGTATATCGTTAAAGAACATAATAGTACAGATAACATTTGCAGTTATACAGGTTTTACAAAAGAATAGAAATAAACATGCACATCTATGTTACTAATATTATGACGTAAGTACATACATAAAGACCAGAATAACTTTTGAAACATCAACTTCACATATGAGCAACGAAACAGAACAGATAAATAATGTCTAAACATCTTTACAAAGTAAATAACACATTATTAATGCAAATTATATTTGAGGATAACAGTATTCCTCATCATAGTTCATGTAGCTGAGTATTAAAAAAATTCTGCAACAGAAGTCTTATCAGATAAACATATAAAGACCGGAAGAACATAAATACACAAGGGTACACAAACACATAGTGGGATAACACAAGGAAAGGACAGGGTTTGTTTCCAGTGTAACATTTGGTACTGCAGTCCAACCCAAAACATCATTCTGTAGATCTTTCGTCTTATCTCAACATTCGTTTCCACCAAAAATATCCTATCCAAGCATGCTTTCTGTATTTTGTTCACATCCTCTTTCAAAAATAGTTTTCCTCCACTGTACACTACTTTTTTGGCCAAATCATTTTCTTATAGCTTCTCAATGCATTTCTTCCAATTCATCACAACTCGTTCCCTTTTATAGCCTACCCCCTCTTAAGCTAACTTAAATCTACTGAGCTCAGATGCTTAACTAAGGGACGAGGCAATGCAACAGCACAAAACAATTAATGCAAACAGCAATGACAAAAAATGCAAGTAAGCAAAGCAAGCAGCAATAAATGTAATAACTTATACCTAAACATGACAAACCCACAAGCAGAAAAAATAGTACACTAAAGAAAACAACGCAGATAAGGGAAATGTATATTCACATGTTAATGTCTATATAATTAAAGTGGATCACCACAAAAATGTATTGTAAAAAAATATTACCATGTACTTGAAAAGAAAATTCTGTATGCAATTTCTGTGAAGGGAGATGTCTTTTAGTGCTCCTTCATTTTTTTCAAGTACATCATAAAGTTATTATTTACTGGATCTGTAGGCATAAAATATTTATATTAGTACATCCATAAAATTTATTTTAACCAATGCTTCAGTGCAGTTAGAAACTAGATATTAAACAAAATGAGCAATCTCTGAGCTAGAAAGTCAATAGATATAAAATGTTTCTCATCATTTCATTTCAGTAAATATCATAAATTAAGAGCTTCACAGTGTAATCATGTGTTCTCAAGCTTGGGCGTGTCGTATTTGCGATGCTGTCTACAGAGGAATGTCAATTGCGAGGATAATGGCTTCTTTTTTTTTTTACCTGTGCCTCTGAAAGGCACACACTAATGACTTTTTCTCAAGGCGGCTGGCACACCTGGTCGCTCACAACGCATTACGTCACGGTCACTTACCTTTCATACCGAAATATTTACGACAGCAGTTTCCGCTACAGTGATAGTCTCATATAAAAATATTTTCACAGGTTGAGAATTTGCGTTACAAATGTGTAGAAACGAAATCCTATTGATATAATAGTGTCCAAAAAATTTTCGCCAGCATAGTGATACATTCACGCATATACACACATTTCATAACTCTTAACGTACGATTCTCTGTTTCCAACATCCTTTTTCACAAACCAGAGTCCCTAACCACTACTCATTTTTCCTTACCTTATTACACATACACATATTCGTCGACACTTCTTCAATATTTCATCATAACAGATACGTAGAATAATCAAATGACTCATATATCATCAGCTTATTGAACATAAACATACCGCAACAGCATAATACACATAGTCATCGTAATAATAACATCATAACAGATCAGTGAAATTCTCAAAATCGTCGTAGCTGCCTCCAATAATTTCAAAAGCTAAAAAAATTCTCTGCTCATGTCCAAAGTGTCATCTACCTCAAACGTACTTTAAAAATCATGATCTCATACCAAATAGATCATTCAAAGCTCTCATAGTATCACAATGGTTCCGAAAAAATATGAACAGTTCACAAAGTACATATCAAATACAATTTCATAAGTGTCAAATTATCCTACTGTGTAATTGCATAAACATGTGTCACTGACGTAGTAAAATAAATATTTATGTCTCTCAGTTAAATGATCACATAGCTGTGTAATTCTGTGTTAGAGAAATATGGTACCAATGTGTAAAGTTGTATAAGCAAATACCATATTAGCTAGGGCTCCTTGTGCTTGCCATACACATGGTACACAAAGTATGTTCCACTGAGTCTAACTTTTGAAGCTTTTGTTCCATTGCGTCTAACTTTTGCTGTGTTTGTCTCTGATTTTGTTCCATTATGTCTAACTTTTGAAGATTTTGTTCCATTGTTTCTAACTTTTGAAGATTTTGTTCCATTGTTTCTAACTTTTGAAGATTTTGTCCCATTTGTTTCTGATTTTGTTCAAGCGTTGTGTGTAACTTTTGTAGGCTTTGTCCCATTTGTTGCATTAACTGTAATAACAGTGCACTGGTGTTTGAAACATATTCCTCAGTGCTTTTCGGCAGTGAAATTGCACCGGCAACAGTCACATTTTTACAAGAAGAAAATGTGTCTTGACTTATTTTAGAAAACGGTGAGGACCCAAAAACCTGAATCTGTAGTATTTGCAAGATTGTGTCCTGTCATTTCCGATTCCTGAGGCGAGCTGTTGCCGACAGATAGATCGATATTGCTTCCCTGTTCACTACCTGTTTCCCTGTCTACACCATTATTTGACGCCCGCTCCATTTCCCTATGCATAGTTACCAAATTACTACTTAGAATGTCTGTTAATTCATTACACAGTGGTGCTGGTAAGCTACGCTCGTCGTCACTATTACACTCCTGGAAATGGAAAAAAGAACACATTGACACCGGTGTGTCAGACCCACCATACTTGCTCCGGACACTGCGAGAGGGCTGTACAAGCAATGATCACACGCACGGCACAGCGGACACACCAGGAACCGCGGTGTTGGCCGTCGAATGGCGCTAGCTGCGCTGCATTTGTGCACCGCCGCCGTCAGTGTCAGCCAGTTTGCCGTGGCATACGGAGCTCCATCGCAGTCTTTAACACTGGTAGCATGCCGCGACAGCGTGGACGTGAACCGTATGTGCAGTTGACGGACTTTGAGCGAGGGCGTATAGTGGGCATGCGGGAGGCCGGGTGGACGTACCGCCGAATTGCTCAACACGTGGGGCGTGAGGTCTCCACAGTACATCGATGTTGTTGCCAGTGGTCGGCGGAAGGTGCACGTGCCCGTCGACCTGGGACCGGACCGCAGCGACGCACGGATGCACGCCAAGACCGTAGGTTCCTACGCAGTGCCGTAGGGGACCGCACCGCCACTTCCCAGCAAATTAGGGACACTGTTGCTCCTGGGGTATCGGCGAGGACCATTCGCAACCGTCTCCATGAAGCTGGGCTACGGTCCCGCACACCGTTAGGCCGTCTTCCGCTCACGCCCCAACATCGTGCAGCCCGCCTCCAGTGGTGTCGCGACAGGCGTGAATGGAGGGACGAATGGAGACGTGTCGTCTTCAGCGATGAGAGTCGCTTCTGCCTTGGTGTTAATGATGGTCGTATGCGTGTTTGGCGCCGTGCAGGTGAGCGCCACAATCAGGACTGCATACGACCGAGGCACATAGGGCCAACACCCGGCATCATGGTGTGGGGAGCGATCTCCTACACTGGCTGTACACATCTGGTGATCGTCGAGGGGACACTGAATAGTGCACGGTACATCCAAACCGTCATCGAACCCATCGTTCTACCATTCCTAGACCGGCAAGGGAACTTGCTGTTCCAACAGGACAATGCACGTCCGCATGTATCCCGTGCCACCCAACGTGCTCTAGAAGGTGTAAGTCAACAACCCTGGCCAGCAAGATCTCCGGATCTGTCCCCTAATGAGCATGTTTGGGACTGTATGAAGCGTCGTCTCACGCGGTCTGCACGTCCAGCACTAACGCTGGTCCAACTGAGGCGCCAGGTGGAAATGGCATGGCAAGCCGTTCCACAGGACTACATCCAGCATATCTACGATCGTCTCCATGGGAGAATAGCAGCCTGCATTGCTGCGAAAGGTGGATATACACTGTACTAGTGCCGACATTGTGCATGCTCTGTTGCCTGTGTATGTGCCTGTGGTTCTGTCAGTGTGATCATGTGATGTATCTGACCCCAGGAATGTGTCAATAAAGTTTCCCCTTCCTGGGACAATGAATTGACGGTGTTCTTATTTCAATTTCCAGGAGTGTATTTCTCAGTTTACTTTGGAGCCTAGTGTTACGTTTTTCACACGCCATTATTGTCACAATATTTCACACGACAACACAGAAAACCACAATTTGAAGAGCAAAATTAGAGAACACATTAACGTAGCACTGAAAATAATATCTAGTTAATTGCAAGTGTAGCTGCGAAATAGTTGGTGCAAATCTACATGCATGCCACAACTGTTTTACTGTACAACAATGAAAAACTACAACTACAGAGGAAATTCTCTCTACAATTACGCGCTAGCAATAAACAAAGGCTACACTAACTACACAAACTACAAGAAAATATCAGAAGATTCCAGTGAGGTATCCTCGGCTAAGGGTCGACATATGAAACGTCCCCTTAGAACAATTATACACGACTGTGCTTAAACTGAAACACATTATTTTTGGCGGAACGCAATCTGACTTCCAAAAATCCCTACGAAAAAATGGCCCTGACGAACATTAACCTATACGTTTCACAAATCACTTACCTCACAAAAATCTTCGTTACTCAAGCTACTGCAATACAGCGAGCGCCACTACTGCCAGCTAAATAAAAGATTCAAACTACTGAAGGCACTAACTACTGATAGGCATAGTTAGCAAATGAAAGATTTTAATACAGAACAAACAATGTATTTACCGTAATAGTCAAAATATATATAGCAGTTCATGACATCCAGTCTTAGAAATTTCAAAACTCCACCATCTCTCTCCCCACGTCCACCACTGCTGGCGGCTCACCTCCAACTGCGCAACGCTACGCGCTGTTAACATCCAGCTGCCCAACGCTACAATGGCGAGTATTACAACAATGCCACCCAGCCACAGACTGCACACAGCACAGCCAGTGATTTTTCACACAGAGCGCTACATGGCGTTACCAATAAAAAACCTATACAGCCTACTTACATATGGTCTGAAATATGCACATATTTTTACTATTTAGTTCATTTTTTGGGGAAATGTACCGATAGGTGGTTGTTTTTTTTTCTGTGACGCAGTAATATAATAAATTCTACTTACAGACTGCGTGGACGATTTTCTACGTGTTATGTTTCTGTTCCATTTTTGGTGCTGTTCCTGTTCTTATAGTTGCCGCTTCGGGTTTTTGTTTTCCACATTTACAGCACTACAAACTGAACACTAGTTTTGATGCAATGTTTTGGTTTGTGTTGCCGACTGCCGGATGTTATTTCCAAAGATCGAACGTTATTGCCAACTTTCAAGTGTAATTTTGAGATATCTGTGACCTGTTTGTGGATGTGTGTGTGTGTGTGTGTGTGTATGTGTGTGTGTGTGTGTGTGTGTGTGTGTGTGTGATGTTTGTGTGAATAGTATTTGTTTTGGTGATATTTTCTACTATTATTAATTTTGTGTGTATGACCAGAAGGCGGAGGGAGGGAGGGAGGGAGGGAGGGAGAGAGAGAGAGAGAGAGAGAGAGAGAGAGAGACAGAGAGAGAGAGAGAGAGAGAAGGGGGAGGACTGAGAGATATGTATTTCTTCTTTTGTTGCTGCATGTGCAAGAGGGATGGTTTTTATCTAATCAGTTCTTTTATTAAGTGTAGTAGGGAATCTTTCCTGACGTGTGATCGCTTATTTATCACATCTTTTTTTTTCAGCCATGACTTTCTAAATGTAGAAGTTTTCTTGCATTTGTATCAGGAATTTGTCATGGTTGTTTATTCTCATTTTTTCATTTCTTGGCCCAAGTTTGTAGGGTGATGCTTATGTTGTTTTCAATGTTCCGCAAACGTGGAATGGTTTGTTTCGTTCCTCCAACACCTGATATATTTTTTGTGCCATGTTTTAAAATTCCTGCATGTCATGCCTATGTATACTGCATCACAACTTTGACATTCAGTTTCTATATTCATGATCCCTGGAATTTATCCCTCTTGCTGGTTGGTTGGTTTAAGTGTGATTAGAGTGTTTGCACAATCTTATATGCTATTTGGAAGGCCTGTCTCTTTAGCATGTTTTCCACTGTGTGAGAATTTATGTATGTAAGTCATAGTGTACCATCTGCTTCTTTTCTGTCTAATGTTATCATGTGTATTTGTTGAGTGTGTTTGTGAGTTTGCAGGTTGTCAGTTATCTTTTATTCTGCAAATGTTGTGTTTGTTTTGTATTTGTGTTTTTATTTTTTTGATTGAGTCTGTGTACTACATGTGTGTCATATCAATTGTTCCTAAATATTTGTATGATTGTACTCTTTTCTTTTTCATAGTTTCTCTTGTTCAGTGGGATCCTGTTTAATCTATATAACATATGTCTTAGTGCTGCAAGCTTATGCTTGTGGCCGGCCAGTGTGGCCTAGCGGTTCTAGGCGCTTCAGTCTCGAACCGCGCTACCGCTACGGTCGCAGGTTCCAATCCTGCCACGTGCATGGATGTGTGTCATGTCCTTAGGTTAGTTACGTTTATGTAGTTCTAGGTTCTAGGGGACTCATGACCTCAGATGTTAAGTCCCATAGTGCTCGCAGCCATTGGAACTATTTTTATGCTTGTGGGAATGATTAGATGTGGAGCGTATTATTGTGTCTATCGCTATTGGTTTTCTAGAGACGTTAAATGTATGCCAAGAAAATTTATTTAATTTTCTTTTTCTTTTTCAAGTGTGAATTTTATGTTCTGGTGTGAATTTTATGTTCTGGTGTGATTTGTTGATTTACGAGTGGAGTTCATCTATTTTTTCATTTCGCTCATCTACCAGACAAAGAATGTCATCCACATATCTGTACCACGGGGATTACACGTGCCTGGTGCACAATATGGCCATCCTCCCTTGTGGTGGTCACACGTGGTCGACTGGAACCTTGAAGACGAGTATGCCTGCCCTCACGCTCTCATGCAGTCCAACATCACACCACTGTCAAATCCAATGTTCCATAAATCTGGATACTGCAAAATTCGACAACCCGGGCAATTAGAGGCTACTCTGAGGCCTCTTTCAAACTCTGTCAGGTGCTGATAGCGCTGTCTTATAAGAGTACGCTGCACCTCCGTGTTCTTCACAGTGATTATTCAAAACATGTGCGCTGATCACGCCTCTTATATAATCTACCAGGCCTGGTAATAACGCTAAACACGAACAGCACTAATGCACTCTGGTGGTCGTTCTATCTGTCGCTGAGAATTGCAAATCTAATTATTTATATACCCGTCGATGATGTGTAAGTTCGAGTAATTACGCTGATCATGTCTTCTGGTGCTTTAGTCTCTTTTTCTTTTTTTCGCTCAGGCCGTATGTTAATGCTTGTATATATTCCATTCAAGGATTGAGCGTAGGTAGAATGGTTGCTTGCACGCCTCTGTGTAGTCTTTAATTAGTTTAATAATATGTCCATTATGTAACTGTTTTATGTTAACATTAATAAATTAATATAATCTGCGCGTCCAACCTATTCTTTATTTTTACGGAAGCACAAGACATCGAACAATGGCACACATAATGGCAGATTCTGTGCATGAAGATATTCTTTGTAAATGTATGTTATATTGTTCATATTATATCAATAACTTCATCTATAGAAGCTCCCAGCCAAAAATATTCAGATACCTGAAGAATTCTTGTGGATTTTACCAACACGTTTCGTGAATCTCAAGTGGGTAACTAGTCAAGATCGTGCGTTATTTGACACATCGTGAGTCCTCCTATTTACTCATATTTTACGTAAGAACGAAACGTCGTATTGTCAATTATGGTAAGCTTGCGTGTCTGTGTGTACCATAATTCGTCTCCGAATCAAGTACGGGGCGACCAAAGATTTCTTCCAGTGACTACTAATGATTTATGAAAGGAGCAGGCGAGTCCACCGATATAAGAGCATTTCCTCTTTTATAGAAGCTATGGCTGCTAACCAACATTTGTCACGTGTATTAAACAGACGATAGTTTCCTCGTGTGATTCAGGGGAGAATAAAAATCCTGAATGATAGTTTCCGTATAAGGGTAGCAGGAACAAAGCGACCACGAATCCAAATCTTTGCCATATCGTCAATGTGCGTATTTCCAGCGGTCGTGAAAGTGTACCTTAAGAATCAACGATCCGACAGATGTATTTCATGGGGTTTTCCGATCTTTTAACTACAAGGATAATTCTCGAGAACGAATTCGGACGAAACAACACTTTGTAAAGAGATGGGCATCAGTACGCCGTGATTCGTTCTCAGGGATTCGCCATGAAAAGATACATTTGATTTCATAATCAGTGATGAGGAAGCCAATAAAAGCAACAGAGCAGGTCCAATTCGTCCTGCTCCCTCCGCAAACGTCTCGAACGCTTTCATTCAGCATAACAATGAGTGTGGCCGTAAGTGTCACCTCTTCCAGGGGGTTGTACAAGGTGTGAAATATACAGGGTGTTTCAGGAGGAATGATCAATATTCAGGGATAAGGCAAGAACTGCATTCGAATGAAAAAAGTCTAGTAAACATGGGCTTTAAAACACATACCTTAAGAGCTATAAACACTTGTTTAATAGAAGAGATATGTTTCATAGTAACAAACACGAACAAGTTCTCATAGCCCGTAAGGTATGCACTTCAGAACCCATGTTTACTGCTCTTGTTTGCTTCGAATGATCTTTCCTGTCATATCCCTGAATATTGACCGTTCCTCCTGAACACCTTGTATACATCGTTACGACTACAGGCACGCCGCTTTGGACACGAATATGCACTGATCAGCCAGAACATTAAGATCACCGACCTACTGTCGATATAAACACGTCCAGGCTATAGCAATGTCACCTGCCGAAAAATGATTGCTAGTCAGAGACATCAGAGACACGCACGGTTCATGTAGTATCAGTGAGCATGCTGTCTATGTGTAGAGTGGGGAAGGTGCGCTATCTACCTGATTTTGACTAAGGACAGATTGTGAGGGTCCGGAGGTTAGGCATGAGCATTTCGGAAAACTGCACGACTTGTCGGGTGTTCGAGAGGTGCTGTGGTGAGTGTCTTCAGCACGTGGCGAAACCTAAGTAAAACCACGTCCTGACGCCGTGGATTGGGAGGACGTCCCTCATTACAGATGTCGGATGTCGTAGGCTGGGCAGACTAGTAAAACAGGACAGGTGGCGAACTCTGTCGGAAATAACATCAGACTATGATGCTGGGCAGAGTGCAAATGTGTCTGAACACACAATGGACGGAACACTCCTATCGATGAGTCTCTGCAGCCGACGAACCATAATGTGCCAGTGTTATCACCACATCAGCAACTACGACATAAATGGTCACGTGACCATAGGCACTGGACGTTGGTGCAGTGGCAGAGCGTTATATGGTCTGATGAATCCCGATAACTTCTTCATCACGCCGATGTTTTTCATGGGAACAACACCTTGACACCTCTACTGCGGGATGGAGACAAGCTTCCAACTTCTCCATTATATTCTGGGCAATATTTACGTGGGCATCCATGTGTCCAGTGGAGCTTGTGCAAGGCACCACGACGGCCAAGGATTATCGTACTCTGGCTGCAGATCACGAGCACCCTTTCATAGCGATCATGTTTCGAGATAGCAGTGGCATTTTTCAACAAGATAACAAGGTCAGGAGTGCGATGGAGTGGTTCGAGGAACACATGAGATCCAATTGATGTGCTGGCCCCCCAACTCGTCAGATCTGAACTCGATCGAACATATCTGGGATGTCATTGAACGTGGCATAAGGGCTCAACACCCCCTCCTTGGATCCTACGGGAATCCGCTGATTTTGTGTGCAGAATTGGTGCCATTACCCTCCAGCGACCTTCTAAGGCCTCACCTATTAGATAGATGGTCATAATGTTATAGCTGATCAGTGTATACGTCGATAGCGAAAAAATTGTAAGTTTGTGCTACGTTTCTATGGGTCCAAACCGCTGAGGTCATCGGTCCCTAGGCTTACACTTTACTTAATCTAACTTACTAACTTACGCTAACGACAACACAGAACCGTGGTAAGGCGTCACGGACTGCGCGGCTACACCCGCGCGGCACGTCGCTAGCAATTAAATGGTTAATCACTTCATTGAAACTCCACATCTGACGATGACGAATGGGAAAGGACGTACGACAATGCAGAAACCTTTATTTAGGGGAGTCTCTACATGTGTTAACATATAAGCCAATTCAAAATGAATGTAGACTACAAACAGCTATTACTATTTAATACGTAATTTTCTTTTCATACTGGCCTCGTACATCGATATCACTGGCCTATGTTCAAACGAGGGCTGAACTTTTTCAACATTTTGTGCTGATCCCATGACCGGCCGGTACTTTTTCCTTTGTACAACCATCTTGTTTTTTTCAAATTGTCGATGTCACTGGCGAATCTTGATGGCATTTGGAAGTTAGTAACTGTATCGCTGACGAAGTTTCCTCTGCACGGTAATGCTAGAACAACTGATAAATCTTACCACTTAGAATACCTTCTGTACGTATACATTTTCAATTATGACACGGACCTGTCCACTTATGCATGACTCGTCAGATTCACTGCGCTTCCTCAACAATCTAAATTTTAATTTTATCCATTGTTTACCAGTGTTTCGTCCGCGACTGTTTTACTTTCGTAAAATAAAGAACAAACCGCCTTCAGTCACAAGTTGCATTTATTTATTGCACTATGCATTTCGAGCCCTGGAGGCTCATTTTCAGGTGCTTTTTAGTGATTTACTTCATGTGTTTTAGTTGTTTGCCTGTTGATATTACATTTTTGGTTACAACATGGTATATTGTAAATATAAGTTTAACAGCGTTAATAATATGAAAGTAACTTACAGTTAACATTGTATACTGTCTGCTTCTGTTGTCCAGTTGGTATACACAATACACATCTTTAATTTTACGGTACATACTGGTATATATAGATAGTCACACACTTTTTTGCACATTGTGTTAGCAGAACGTAAACATGCCAAAGATTCTCGTTCATACAGATATTCTACTTCTAAATATAACAGAAGATAATATGATATAGTATTACCAGTACACAGGTAGTATTAAAATAATTATTTGGTACCATGTTGTAGGTTGTCAACTGTTTGTACTATTATAGATTTGATTCCTCAGGAAAAAATAAACTTTTAAAGGTGTAGAAAAAATTGTGGCTGTTAAACTCTGTTTGTTCATTCAACAAGTTTTGAGGATATTTTTCTTTGTGTAGCATTATTTCTAACTGTTCTAGTAGGCTAAGTTTTTTACTGTTAGGTTCTGTGTGAAGTACAGTTAGGCTGTTGTGGATGTTGTCAAGTCTGTGTTTATTAACATACATGTGGTTAGCTATTGTAGATTTTTCAAAATGGTTTAGTCGAAAGGCGTCGGTGTGTTCTTTATACCGTGTGTGGAAGGTTCTTCCAGTTTTTCCTATGTAAAATGCAGGGCAACTGTTACATTGTAATTTATATATTCCACTGTGTTGTGTTATTGGCTTGTTTGTGTTCACTGTGTGAGGTAAGTGGTATCCAAGTTTGCTGTTTGTGGAGAAAGATATTTTAATATTGGTTTTTTTGACTAGGTTAGCTATTTTTTGTGATACTGTGCCTAAGTATGGAATGCTTGTGAAGATTTGTTTTGTGTCGGTAGTTATCTTTTCAGTGTTTTTGTGGATGATGTTGGTCTGAATTTTTTTAGATAGTTTATCAATTGATTTTACAGAGTAACCATTATTTACTGCAATTGTTTTGATAGTATCTATTTCTTGTGTTAGTGCTTTGGGTTTTAAAGGTAATGTATGTGCCCTGTTCAACAATGATCTAAATGCAGCATACTTATGTGTGTTCGGGTGGTATGAAGATTCATGTATTGTGATGTCAGTGTAGGTTGGTTTTCGGTAAATGTACAAGTTATGTTCTTGTTGTTCATTCACAATTGTGAGGTCTAAGAAATTTATGGATTGATTAGTTTCATGTTCTATTGTGAACTTTATTTTATTGTGGAGTGAGTTGATACAAAGAAAGCTTCAGATATGGCCAACCTGAACCACAATGAACAGATTGTCTTAGCACATAAAGTTAATGAAATTATCCAGAAAGAAGAAAAGAAAGCAAAACAACACTCCAACCCAACTTTTGAAGAAAACAAAATGCTGAAACAACTGAAACACAAACTCAATGAACATGATGCTCTTGTTGTGAAATCAGATAAAGGAAATTCCACAGTCATCCTTTATAAAAATGATTACATTACTAAAACTCTTAATTTTTTTGCAGAAAATAACATTACTGAACTGAACCATGATCCAACCACTAAATTTCAGAAAAAATTGAAGAAAATGCTTAACCAATGTAACTTCCTGCTGTCTGATAAACAAATAAAAGGTTGCACATTAATGAATCCCACTGCCCCCAAACTCAGAGCACAGCCAAAGATCCATAAACAGAACTCTCCAATTAGACCAATTGTTAACTCCAAGAACACACCTGCATATAAACTTTCACAGTTGTTAAATAATATCCTCAGAGAATTTTACACTTTTGAAACCACATACACAGTAAAAAATGCACACGAGTTAACAACACTCATCAAAGACATAAAAATCCCCGGAGAAGCTAGATTTGCCTCATTTGACATTGTCAACCTGTTCACAAATATACCTGTTAAAGACACAATTGAAATTATTAGAAAAAACCTCATCACACACAAAAAACTAACCATACCAGAGATTACAGAGTTGGTAGATCTACTTGAACTAGTACTGTCCCACAACTACTTTTCATTTAATAATAAAATCTATCAACAGAAAGAAGGCTTAGCTATGGGTAACTGCATGTCAAGTTTCCTAGCTGACATTTTCATCAACCACTTAGAGAATAAGTTCTTCAAAGGAGAAAATAAACTTGTTCAAAAAATTGTATATTACAAGAGATATGTAGATGACACACTACTCTTATTTGATGGCACTAAAGATGAACTTGAAGAACTCCTCACATCATTCAACTCACTCCACAATAAAATAAAGTTCACAATAGAACATGAAACTAATCAATCCATAAATTTCTTAGACCTCACAATTGTGAATGAACAACAAGAACATAACTTGTACATTTACCGAAAACCAACCTACACTGACATCACAATACATGAATCTTCATACCACCCGAACACACATAAGTATGCTGCATTTAGATCATTGTTGAACAGGGCACATACATTACCTTTAAAACCCAAAGCACTAACACAAGAAATAGATACTATCAAAACAATTGCAGTAAATAATGGTTACTCTGTAAAATCAATTGATAAACTATCTAAAAAAATTCAGACCAACATCATCCACAAAAACACTGAAAAGATAACTACCGACACAAAACAAATCTTCACAAGCATTCCATACTTAGGCACAGTATCACAAAAAATAGCTAACCTAGTCAAAAAAACCAATATTAAAATATCTTTCTCCACAAACAGCAAACTTGGATACCACTTACCTCACACAGTGAACACAAACAAGCCAATAACACAACACAGTGGAATATATAAATTACAATGTAACAGTTGCCCTGCATTTTACATAGGAAAAACTGGAAGAACCTTCCACACACGGTATAAAGAACACACCGACGCCTTTCGACTAAACCATTTTGAAAAATCTACAATAGCTAACCACATGTATGTTAATAAACACAGACTTGACAACATCCACAACAGCCTAACTGTACTTCACACAGAACCTAACAGTAAAAAACTTAGCCTACTAGAACAGTTAGAAATAATGCTACACAAAGAAAAATATCCTCAAAACTTGTTGAATGAACAAACAGAGTTTAACAGCCACAATTTTTTCTACACCTTTAAAAGTTTATTTTTTCCTGAGGAATCAAATCTATAATAGTACAAACAGTTGACAACCTACAACATGGTACCAAATAATTATTTTAATACTACCTGTGTACTGGTAATACTATATCATATTATCTTCTGTTATATTTAGAAGTAGAATATCTGTATGAACGAGAATCTTTGGCATGTTTACGTTCTGCTAACACAATGTGCAAAAAAGTGTGTGACTATCTATATATACCAGTATGTACCGTAAAATTAAAGATGTGTATTGTGTATACCAACTGGACAACAGAAGCAGACAGTATACAATGTTAACTGTAAGTTACTTTCATATTATTAACGCTGTTAAACTTATATTTACAATATACCATGTTGTAACCAAAAATGTAATATCAACAGGCAAACAACTAAAACACATGAAGTAAATCACTAAAAAGCACCTGAAGATGAGCCTCCAGGGCTCGAAATGCATAGTGCTATAAATAAATGCAACTTGTGACTGAAGGCGGTTTGTTCTTTATTTTAATCTAAATTTTGATCTTTGTTGTACATTCTACGTGATTCTTATCGATGTATCACTATGCATTAAATAGTTGGAGCCGTTTGTAACAGGCATATTCACTTCGAATTTCCGGGTACGTTATTTCAAGCAGACGCTTAGCTTTTTGCTAAATAAGATCTTTTCATAAGTCTCGCGAATCTGCTGGTCATAGCTGTCTGTAACATAGTATTATTCCTCGAGCTACTTGTCATTCTGGGATCTGTACATTCGTTAACCTTCGAACATCTGCTGCATACAAATGGACCATGCTGGGTGGTAGGAAAGATACTTCTCTGCACTTTGAAATTTTTGTTCTGTTTTTGCTGATATCACTCGAGTACATCCACTGTAAGATAGTAGTCATTGCCGAACAGTGATACTGCTTGCTAAATTTCATGGACAGAGTCGCTACGAGCGAAAATCTACTACATGTGGCCGCAGGGCCACTGAAATTGTATAATCGGCTGTCAACACGATCTGCGATGCCCGATATAAACTTCCGCCGTCCCAGATGCCAGAACGATAGACAGCGAACAGAGCGGCGGTGTTCGCTGGGCAGCTTCAGTAGGTGCTACTGTACACACTCCGTCAGAAGGAACTTGACGCGATGCCCAGCTAGTCGCCATCGGGCGATGTAGAGGTATTGCTGCAGCACGGAAGCGGCTTCCACCTGATCCGCCAATACAGAGTGCTATATAGCTGCGCCATTCTGGCCTCAGACGGGTCAATCGGGACCGACCGATCACCGTGTCGGCCGGCCGCGGTGGTCTTGCGGTTCTAGGCGCGCAGTCCGGAACCGTGCTACTGCTACGGTCGCAGGTCCGAATGCTGCCTCGGGCATGGATGTATGTGGTGTCCTTAGGTTAGTTAGGTTTAAGTAGTTCTAAGTATTAGGGGACTGATGACCACAGCAGTTGAGTCCCATAGTGCTCACAGCCATTATTGAACACCTTGTCATCCTCGGCCAATGGCGAAATTTGGATGAGGGGCGAGGGGCCACCATATCGCGCTCTCTGGCCATTAGCAGCTTTCTTGACCTTGAAGCCGCTACTTCACGTCCAAGCAGCTCCTCAGTTGGCATCACGAGGCATAGTGGACCCCGTCCTAGCCCTTCTACCAAGGAAAAATCCCTGGCAGTACCGGGAATTTAACACGGGTCGTCTGCAATGCAGCCAACCACGCTGACTACTCAGCTGCGGAGGCGGACAACACAGATTGAGACAAATACGAATTATGTAGGAGATAGGGGCGCTGCCTCATAGCCAGAGAGAAAGTAACACGACGAAACATTCCAGCTTGAACGTTACAAATTGTCTTCAGAAGTACATCGCGACGTTTTCCCGAAACCTCCTATTTTTGAGCCTCTGACGGTGAAGCAGACGTCAACACACGTGTATTGCATTAGCAACATGTCACGTGACATTTCAGACCAAGAAATATTACACATTAATATGACCACCGCTTATTTTCGAAGTCAACGTGCAATAAACACTCATGATGACAGGTGGCAACTCTAGCAGAGGAGGGTTTATAAAACGTGTCTCGGGGCATAAGAGAAACAGTGCAGCCGTTTTGGTAATGCGAAAACTGAGAAATTTATCTGACGTCCAAAACGACATGATCATTCAATATCGGAAACGGCTAAGTCTGTAAACTGTTTGCATGCCGCTGCGGTTGAGACTTCTTAATTTATTTTTACTTACTTCAATTGAAATAACTGGGAAGGTGAAACTTCGTAAGTTAATTCTGAAACTGCTGAGTGAAACTGAATGCAAATGAACCTACTTAATCTGCTGAGTGAAACTGTACGTACTGTTACTTTGCTTGTCTTTATCATTTCAACACTGGCCTACAGAATTTTTCCTGACAAATATAGTTCAAAGTTATTCTATTCATTTATGACCCACAATATACAACGATAACGCAGTCTGACTGCACAAATAATTAACACTAAAGAATGTCCCTCAATTAGAAGAAATCATAATAACCCCTACATTTCAAAAGTCACTTACCTCAAAGAAAATCTTCATTACACTACAGCAAGCACCAATGCAGCCAGCTAAATAAAAGATTCTAACTACTGTAGGCTCCAACTACTAATAGGCATGTGGCTAGGAAATGAAAGATTTTGTTGCAGAGCAAACAATGTATTTAGCAGATTTAACCTTCATCAAGTGACATCCAGTTGAAGAACTTATATAATCGTCCGTGACATCCAGTTCCAAAAATCAGATAATCATCGACAAAATTAAATTTACCTGACGGACACACGTCCAGACCGTCCTCTTGCGCTAACGCTTCAGACCTCTTTCCTCCATCACTGATGACTATTAACGTCCACCCTCCATCACTGCTGGCTATTCACCTCCAACTGCGAGTCCGACCAGCCATAGAGTCTCTTCTAGAGGGCGTACAGCGCTGTCAGAGTTGTTAATGCAGTCTATCGCGGTGCCAACATACACATATATAAACAGGCTACTTACACGGTTGAAGTATACCGTACATGGCAACATGGCGCTATCCAAAACCGGCGCCGTGCCGAATGTAGTGCACCACGGCCATAGATGACAGGGGTGAACGACGGCTGCGCAGACGTGTACGGGGAATAGACGTGCAACTATTGAGCAGCTGACCGCCCAGATTAACCAAGGAGCTACTAACAGTGTCTGCCCATAGACCGTTCAGCGAACTTTGCTGCGTATGGGAATCTACAGCAGGCGTCTGGTTCAGACACCCATGCTGACTGCTGCTCATCGGCGACCGAGGCTGGAATTTAAACACCAACACGGCAACTGGGTATCCACTGAGTGACGTATGGCGTCCTTTTCAGATGAACCACGTTTTATGCTGCATTGTACAAATGGCCGTTGGCGTGTACGGAGTAGAGCGTTTGAAAGGAGGAAGGGTCCTGCCGAAGGAGGGTTATGGTCTGGGGAACGCTTCCGCCATTCTTTAAGGCACAATAGATCAAGACAAGTATGCATCTATCCTTGGGGACCATGTCCATGACTGCATGTGGTTTGTTTTTCCTCTGTAGGATGGCATCTACCAGCAGGCAGTGCAACTCGTCACACAGCTCCCAGTGTACGTGCATGTTTCCAAAAGTACCTGGATGAGTTTACCGTGGTCTTCTGGCCACCAAACGTCCCGAATTTAAACCCAATGGAGAATCTGTTGGACCACCTCGATCGGGCTGTTCGTGCCTTGGATCCTCAACTGAGAAGCCCAGCTCACCTATCCAAGGCACTGGAGTAGGTATGGCTTCTCCCATATACCTGTCGGTACCTTCCAGAACTTCACTGACTCTCCTCCTTCAAGTCCCGCAGCGGTCCCCACGGCAAAAGGTGGTTATTCATGCTTTTGAAAAGTCGTTAAAATGGCTCAAATGGCTCCGAGCACTATGGGACTCAACATCTGAGGTCATCAGTCCTCTAGAACTTAGAACTACCTAAACCTTACTAACGTAAGGACATCACACACATCCATGCCCGAGGCAGGATTCGAACCTGCGACCGTAGCGGTGACGCGGTTCCGGACTGAAGCACCTAGAACCGCACGGTTACCGCGGCCGGCTTGAAAAGTCGTCACAATAAGGTGACGGGACAGTGTATATGCGACAAGAACTGAGAGCGCCACGAGAGCCAACGTCGAACACTTGCGTTAGAAATTTTCTTAGCAAAAGCTAGTGACGTGGTAGCACCCTGTTTCTAGGATTACTAGTGGTTCCTCGATGTGACTCAGATGGCAGAAGCGGCAGTTTGTCAGCCTCGTCGTTTGTTTTGTACTGTTTCATTGTGTTTGAAAATACGTCAGCGTTTGCCGTCTGACTAGGAAACAAGAAAGTAGATGAGAGACTTAATTCTGTCGTCCTTCATCTAAACTAACAACACTGTGTCCCTTGATTCTCGTCCTCCGACACCTCAGGGCCGGAAACCAGTTTTACTCGTTGCGTACCTTCGCCTTCCGGAAGAAGTACAACTGATAGCGACAATGAAGATGTCGATATCGTGCCCCCAGTGCAAAAATGCAATTTTGTTGAAAAATTTCAGTGGTACACGAAGGAGCTGAATCCCATGGTTCATGATTTTGATACAGTACATTCAAGTATAACTCTTACACTTCCTGAAAACGCCAGTGTAAAAGCCGTTTCTGTGACACTGTTCGTGGAAGAATTAGTCTTAATTTAGGGTAGACGATAGTAACAGCTACTACACTGCGAGTCTGCTACTTTTTATGTGAAATGTCCTTTGAAGGCCTAAAAAGATACATGTACAGCAGAAATGTGTTTTTTTCCTGCCAGTAAAATTTTTCATGGCAAGAACTGAAAAACTGAAATACTCAGAACATCGGTAAAACGATCCTCTCCTCAAAACTCCAATTTTTGGTGAAATACTGTTTCGTGACAAAAATTTACTGTTACTCCGAATGCTGCATTTTTGCAGTAACAATGTTCCTGCTCAAGATTAGAGGTTCCTCAAAATAAGATCAGTTGTGTCATATTTGAGAGGCATGTTCAGAACAGCACTCACTCTATTCCAAAATGTTTCTATTTACTAATGTCTTCCATTGTACAAGGGACGCATGGCGCTCAAACTGCTTATTATATTTAAAAGGCGTCGGATTGGTATAAAAATGTTTGTTCTCTGTGATCGCAAAACGGGATCCATTCTTGAATTTCAGTTTATTCTGGTACATAGTGTCATACAATAGACAGTGAAGACAAATTCGAAATTACTGCCAATATTGTGACAACACTTGTGGAAGTTTACTTGAGAAGAGATCACATGCTACATGTAGGCAGTTAGTACAGTTCATACAAACAGGAAAAGTACCCATAACTTGAAGCAAAACTGCAAAGGGGAAGGATTGAATTTAGGTCAACAGACACTGTGATGGCTTTGAGGTGACATGACAAAACAGACGTATGTATGTTAACGACATGTTATGCAGTTGGAATGAAATCAGCTGGGAAAATGAACAGCCAAACTAATTCCGAAAAATGTAAACAAAAATGTATTTGGATTATGAATTTGAGTGCAGTGGACAAATGCGACATGCTACTTGGATCGACGAAATCTGATCGCAAAACTTTGAAATGGTACAGAAAACTTTTTCCCCATGTGTATGTTAAATTCCCACGTTATTTAGAAGGTTCATACCGGATAGACTATTTCAGTCGCTGAATTTTAACTCAGCTTTGTTCCTGAGATTTTAGACTTTTACCACCAAGAAAGGAAATCATCAGGATTTCGCCGATTAGACAAGGAAAATCCATTGCGGCTTCGAGAGAGCCACTTTCCAAGGACAGCTGAGTCGTCGGTAAAACAACATGAGCCCATAAGGAGAACCATTGCATGCAGCAAGAACAAAAAACGAAAGGAATCGCGTTACTGCTGTAGACAGTCTGTGCGTTGTGCCTTGTTCCGAAATACACCACACAAAAAACTTTCGTAATTTTACTTCTTTGCAATATTATCTAGCTTTAGGAATATCAACAATAAAGATTATGCAAAGTACACTTTATTTTAAGAGTTTATTAGTAACCGTAAATACAGACACGCCGACGATGATACGAACGCAACGCAGCAGATGCTGCAGTATTCAGCGCCATATCGTCTGCGCACGCAGCGGGCACTGCTGCGTGGAAACGCCTGACCGCAAACAACTGTGCGCCCCGTTATGGCGCACTCGGCGGTGAGAGGGTTATAACAACGAAATGGAATAGTATGAACACTTGGCAAGGCAACATACGGCGACCCACTAGCTTCAGCCTGAAGACTGCCGATAGGGATCATCTTATAATGCCCATTTGTCAGTCTGATGAGCGCACTGTTCACTACGTGAACAATCTTTAGATACCACGGTCGGAACGAACCGTAAATAGTACGCCCGCAGCCCAGAAGGAACCAGAGAAATGCTCCGTTGAGTTGTTGTAGACATGAGCTGTCTGTAGCCCAGATCTTTCCAGTGAAACACTATTCTATCCAAGGTTTTAATTTATCTATGTTAAAGTTAGGTTCTGAATGTGTAGTAACCATAGCCTTCTTCCAAATAGTACAAACCCTCTGTCTGACTGAATAGTTAACATTCACAATGGTGTCATTAGAAAGTAGTTCTGGTTCATTAAAATTGCTAGGTACAAGATTGGAACGCTCGCCCACACTTGTATCTACAAAAAGGTTGAATCTATTTTTCGCGCTCAGTCCCCCATTCTCGGAAGCGACAGCTATAATGTTGCTGAATTGTAGATACGAGGATAAGAGAGGCAAAGTTAATCAAGACGCTATCTATACGAGGAATCTTTCAAAGAACTTTTCACTACGGCAGTTACGCTGTTCATATTAACGACGCGAGGGTAGAACATATATGCTTCCGCCGGCCGCTGTGTCCGAACAGTTCTAGGCCTTCAGTCCGAAACCACGCTGCTGCTACGGTCGCAGGTTCGAATCCTTCCTCGGGCATGGATGTGTGTGGTGTTCTTAGGTTAGTTAGGTTTAAGTCTAGGGGACTGATGACCTCAATGTTAAGTCCCATAGTGCTTAGAGCCATTTGAACCATTTTTATATGCTTCCTTGGAGGTGCCACTATTTTAAATAATTGTCTGAGACTCAATGTTTCATGGTCTTGGCTTACGGTTTTCACGGAAGTATGCAAATAGCTTACGATTATAGAACACTGCTTACACTGACCATCCCCAGCTCGAAAATTTCAAGTTCGACGTGCGCTTACTCAACCATTGTTGGCCGAGCCTTTCAGGCAGTCTGGGCATTTAATACGTATCTTCCAAGTAACTGACTGAAAAATCTGACAGTTTAATCTCCAAGGTATGAGAAAAACTTTTTATGTCTATCTTTTTATTTCGCGTGACCTTATGATAAATACATTTTTCAGGCATAATTACGATAAAAATGTAAATGTCGTGTGACTAGAGCCTCCCGTCGGGTAGACCGTTTGCCGGGTGCAAGTCTTTCGATTCGACCGCAGTTCGGTGACTTGTGCGTCGATGGGGATGAAATGATGATGATTAGGACAACACAACACCCAGTCCCTGAGCGGAGAAAATATCCGACCCAGCCGGGAATCGAACCCGGGCCCTTAAGATTGACATTCTGTGTCGCTGACCACTTAAAAAAAATCTCGTTTTGTTCTGTAGTGTTCGTTGTATTTGGTCGGGGCGGACGTCATATGATACTTGTTAAAGCTCATCGTTCATCCATTAACTCAGTTTTTTATTACAGAGGGCAGCTAATCCCCTTTTTTTAATTTCATTTTGTTCGTTTACGTTAGTTGCATCTGCTCGGGGCACCCGTTGTGAGACACCCGTTTCAGATCGTCGATGATCGATTAACTCTTTTTTTTTAATTACAGATGGCAGCTAACCCTCTGACCGAACTTGCTGAGCTACCGTGCCGGCTCCACTCAGCCACATGGGAGCGGACGTTATGACGATAAATACGCAAGTAAAACTGCAATTCGTTATCTAGGGTTGGTAGCATCATGGGTGGATTATGAATGACATATATATAAGGGCATTAAGTTTGCCATATGACAACACATGTACGTTGCTTTGGAGCTGTTTCCGCGGTCGTATTGACAGGACAACTCCAGTTTCCGTGACTTTCTGCTCATGTTTCACAAACGTCCCGTTTTTGCATGGAAAGCCGAAAGGCAAGAAAATGTGTTGCAGTATGTAAGGTTAGTCCCGATCGTGAAAAATAGAGGTAATTCACACAATGAACTCCTGATGAAATGCTGCGTAATTTTCTCTCTTAGATTCCAGAAAGGTTTTCTCGGCTTTAGTCTCGTCTCAAACTTCAGATGGCAGCCTAGATAAAGTGAAGACAAGTGTTTTTCATCGTGTTTGAACTCCAACTTTGCTGGCCTACCTGCATTCGTAGGTGTTGGGCAACTGCTAGCCACGAAACAGGTGTAGGCCTGATTGTTCCTGATGCTATACTCTATGTTACTAGCTGTATATAAAGCTTCTGGATGCACGTATTGTTAAGGAACATCGAGTGTGGCCTCACTGTTTCATGATTAAGCAGGCGCAGAAAGACACACTCACAGCGCAAAATAAAGAAAATGCGGCTGTCGAATAAAAATTCAGTTTTCGCAGCAGATAAATATAAAATATGTTAATATGCTGTTGACTGAAAACAGCTATTTCTAGATTTTTGAGGTCTTCGATGATATGTTACGTTTACAGCAGGTATGACGACACAAAAAATCCATAGAACAGGAATTCTGATTTATATTGAAAATCTACACCAGTCGTTCATCTTGGTTACACTAATCTTTCCTTCATCCTAAACAGTGTATCTCTGCGATTGAAGATTATTTTTAGTTTCCGGCGGCGCAAACAACTGTTGCGTCTCACAGCTGGAATCTATTAAGAATTCTGTTTGGCACTCGACATTCTTACCCCGTTAGAGATGTCATCTGCATGTCAGCAATGCTGTTTCATTTATTCATAAGACGATTCTGGCACGTTTAAGAATAGAAACTGCCTGTATGCTAGAGGTACGTTTTCTTGGTAGCTGTGAGGCAAACATTCGTTGAGCTCGTTGTACCACATCTGAGGAAGGTAATTAGCATATTCTTTCTGCTTGTGATACTGCCATCGTCTCGGATAGCGGGATAAGTTAATCACTTTAATTAAGACAGACCGATAATCCAGATAAGGTAGGAAGGCAGAGAGGAAGGCAGATTTGACTTTAACCTTTTGCTGATGTCGAAGTCATTAAGGAGAAGACACATCCAAGTTGTAACAATGAAGGGGAGGGAAATCGCCCGTTACCTTTATTTAGGAAGCTAACTGCCATTTGTCTGAAGAAACAGCATGGCATTTAAATAAACAGGCTGAGGTGTCTATCTTTTTTAGCTCAATTTACTCTTGACCCATTAAATTCATTTGTAATCTGTTTCCACTTACAAGAAGTGTTACCAGGGGCTCATGGAACAAATAGCAATGACTTCTCCGAACACCAATACCAACCGAGATACATGCATTAACTTTTTTTATAGAATTATGATGTTTTTTGTAGCCAGAAGAACAAATTTCGATAAGACAAATTCAGCTATAAAAATCTTTTGAAGATTTACCAACAAATCACGGAATAAAAACACGTTGAATGTATGGATTTTTACGCTGTTTTTTCGACCGTTGAATGTCGTTTGTCTTGAAGTTTACGGCAGTCTCCAAGTAAACGTTGGCCGCCGGGCTATGATGCAGTGTGTCGCTTGTCCATAAGACTTAACGAAGCTTTGGACATGTTTTGTACATGAAAATGTTATACCATTGAGAAGTCATGCAACAGGCATTAAAATGAGACAAATAACTCATTTACTTCCGACAATGTTCAAAGAAAGATCAAAATTCACGAGAACATCTGATGCTCTCAAAAGAATATTTCTTGGTGACAAAATTATGAGAACTTAGAATTCGCACGATAAAAGTTATAGATTTAAATGAAACACTATTTCTCTCGGTTCTTTACACACGTTGTTATTTGCGCATCGGCAAAAAATCTTACATGAAAATAATAAGTTACATGAAATAAATGAAACGAAGGACTGTGAACAAAACACAATGGAAACGTTATCACGCGTCGTTACATTTCTGTTGATCAGTTTTTTATATTGTTTTGAAAGTGGAAACCTTTGCATCACGGCACTTTCGTAGGCGCTGTATCAGTGATAATCACACTCCTGTCAACATACCCTAACAGTAATTCGCTCTCTCATGGCCTCCTCTGTCGTCGGAACCTCCTTGTAGACCCCAAATAAATAAGCCTAACTGCCTCATATCAGGCGGTCGTGCTGCATACCTCTGATACGACTGTCTCTTCGCACCAACTTCTGGAATAAAATAATTTTGGTGAGACAAGGCTGAGTCACAACCTGGGAGACTTTTTCCAGAATGAATTTTCACTCTGCAGTGAAGTGTGCGCTGATACGAAACTTCCTGGCAGATTCAAACTGTATGTCGGATCGGGACTCAAACACAGGACCTTTGCCTTTGGCGGGGAAATCCTCCGCCAACTGAGCTACCCGAGCATGACTCACGACCTGTCTTCACAGCTTAAATTCCTCTCGTCCAAACTTCATAGAAGCTCTCCTACGAAATTTGTGTGTCTTGAGCTCCTGGAAAGACGAATATTGTGGAGACATGGCTTATGCACAGGTTGCTGGATTGGTTCCCGAATGAATTTTCACTCTGCAGCAATTCTGCGATGTTCATCGATATGATTTCCTCACTTTGTGTGAGACACTCAGTTACTCGATTCAAGGAGCAGCTTGTAGATTATTTTATCTCACTGTGCGTATTAAAATTTCCTAAAAGGGGAAAGGCAAAGAAGATTTCAGTAACAAGCAGTTTAGGGGTCTCATCGTTAACGGACTTGTGTGTTCAATATATACAGACTACCTCGTGATGTTTAGACGGGCGTGACCCATGACACTGATTCCTTAAAGGCAGAAGTGAGGAGGGCTGTTTGCGTGTGACTAACACTGCCACTCCACCGAGCTCCCTGTGAAACAGTCGATCTTGTAAAGGTTCTATCATATCATTACAGAAGCGTAAGTATTTTAGACACTCAATAAAAATAAAGAATTGTTGCGACCCAAAAACGTAATGTCGACCTGAGAGTATCAGCGTTCCTCGCCGCCTAACATATGACCATAGAGAGCAACGGAGGACCATATGCGCGGAATTACTTGCGCGTTACGAGGCTGATAGAGATAGGCGACGAAATATGGTTTCATCTCTTCCAGCAGAAAACAAAACGGCAATCCATGGACCCTACATGTCAGCAGGGGACTGCTGAGGCTGGTAGAGGCTCTGTAATGGAGTGGAAGTGATATGGTACCCCTGATACGGCAATACACCTCTCCTCTAGAGAAACTGCACATTCCTCGGGTAAAGGCATGGCGACGATCTTTCGGGACTCTGAAGGGGTTATTCCGTTTGATGCCCTCCCTCATGGTGCAACGATCAACTCTGAAGTGTATTGTGCTGCTCTCAGGAAATTGCAGAAACGATTTCAACGTGTTCGTCACTACAAAAATCCAAACGAATTTCTCCTTCTCCATGAAACGCAAGCCCTAACAGAAGTCTGCACACCTGTATAGGAGCTTACAACACTTCATTGGACTGTTCTTCCTCATCCACCCTATAGCCCAGATCTCGCACCTTCCGATTTCCATCTGTTCGGCTTAATGAAGGATGCACTCCGCGGCAAGCAGTACGTGGATGATTATATTTAAAAATCAATTTAGTAGCCAAAAGAGTGAGGAATAATACGGTGATTTGGAATGCTGAATAAAAGCAACCTTTCAGAAAAAAGTCTGTTGCAGAGGTTGAAAAAAATCAGCCAACCAGTTGCCAACCCGTGACCTAGGTTATCAGCAGTTACATGGGGCAGTCTATACGAACTGTTGCCGACAGCTGTGTTGATTATCAGCGTCACCTTAAAGAGACGAATTTCAAGAAATCAGCAATGGTCAAGGAGAACCTATAATATAAACACGAGATTATGTTTGAACAAACAAGAATTCTTGCTCACGCATCGAGCTGTTGGAAATCTCTGGTCAGGGAGGCAGTTGAAGCTATAGTATGTGAGAACAACTTTAACAGAATCACAGGCTATGCACTTAACAATGCACGGATGCGTGCAATTGGTGCAGAAGGAACACAGAGGAGGACTTTACATTTTACCGCCTTACGTAAGCCGTGGCGCTGCAAGCGGTGCAGGACAGAAAGCTCAAAGGATACAGAGGACAGCAGCTTAGCATGCGGCGTCTCCCTGGGGCATCCAAGCCAACCTAATGCTATCCTCTGGGCTTAAAAGGGGGAGCCTCGCCAGTTTCTCGACTTAGCCACTGACGACGATGGGTGGAGGCAGCCATCATAAGCTTCGAATTTTCGTAGAATCTGACGTGGCAAATTTACCAGAAACTTTTTATCTGAGGACTCAGTCTCGGAAGATTTCGTAGCCATGATGACCACCAGTTCCGAATTGATTAATAGTTTAAACATTTAAACCCGGTTTGTGATGAACGCATCTACAGTGCTTGATAGACATCATACTGGGCTTCTAATATAAGTTTCCATTTCCGTCGGTATATCTCCAAACAGCGACTATAATAACATATTTAAATTATAGATGTGAGTGGTGACTGCTCTGTCGGATATTTCCAACACAACAGACACCACTCAGTCCATAATTATATAGGCGTGACGGCTTTTTGATGAAGTTTCAGTGCGGGTGCATAATCGACGTCCGAGCTCCTACGAGAATCAGAAATCTGCGAGTGGGGGGTTAATGGCCGGGGGTCGTTGTGGTGCGGCGAGCGATAAGTTGGGAATATTAGTCTGACGGAAAGTGTGTCCGGATAGCCGATGCGGTTAAAGCAACCGTTCTAGAGAAGCAGAGCATCTGGGTTCGAGTCCCGGTCCAACACAACTTTCCAACTCTCGCCGTTGCGTTCCCACAATGCTGCGTGAGGCTGGAAGTCATTATTTCCTTCCTATCTCTTTCCCAGCCCGTATTTTTCTATTGACATCACCCCAATTATACACATATTTATTCCTTTCGGTGTGGCGGCCGCTGTAGCAGAGCGGTTCTAGGCGCTTCAGTCCGGAACCGCGCTGCTGCTACGGTTGCAGGTTCGAATCCTGCCTTGGGCACAGATGTATGTGATGTCCTTAGGTTAGTTAGGTGTAAGTACACTGATGCTCATAAATTAAGGATAATGCTGATACATGGTGAAACAACGCTCTGGTGGGCGGTTTGCGGGTTTAAATCACCTCGGGGTACGACCATGCGGTGCATCTGACCTGCAGTCGTCGCACGGTGGTGCTGGCAGCAGTCCACATACACAGAGGTGTGTTGGTGCATATCAGAGTAAGGTGCAGCGAGTAAATGTGTAGACGTCTGCAGATGTGCTAATTGTGACTGTGTGTTGCAACTGGCTCAAAGAACACATATTGATGACGTTATGAGGGGTAGAATACTAGGGCGACTGGAGGCTGGTCAAACACAGCAGGTCGTAACACGGGCCCTCCGTGTGCCACAAAGTGTGATCTCAAAATTATGGTAACGACTCCAGAAGACAGGAAACGGGTCCAGGCGCTACAGTACGGGACGTGTACAACACCACAAAAAGACATATCTCGCCATCAGTGCCCGCAGACGGCTACGGAGTACTGCAGGTAGCCTTGCACGGGACCATACCGCAGCCACTGTGTGTCTCCAGAAACACAGTCTATAGACGACTGAACAGACATGGTTATTCGCCCGGAGACCTGCAAGGTACATTCTACTGACCCCTGGTCACAGGAGGGCCCGTAAAGCCTGGTGTCAAGAACACAGTACATGATCATAGGAACAGTGGCCCCATGCTATGTTCGCGGACGAGTCCAGGTATAGTCTGAACAGTGATTCTCGCCGGGTTTTCATCTGGCTTGAACCTGGAACCAGATACCAAACCATTAATGTCATTGAAAGGGAACTGTATGGATGTCATGATTTGACGGTGTGGGCTTGGATTATGATTGGTGCACCTACACCCCTGCATGTCTTTGACAGAGGAACTGTAACAGGCCAAGTGTATAGGGGCGTCATTTTGCACCAGTATTTCCACCTTTTCAGGGGTGCAGTAGGTCACACCTTTCTCCTGAGGGATGATAACGCACGGCCCCACCGAGCTCCCATCGTGGAGGAGTACCTTGAAACAGAAGATATCAGGCGAATGGAGTGGTTTGCCTGTTCTCCAGACCTAAACTCCATCGAACACGTCTGGGATGCTCTCGGTCGACGTATGGCTGCACGTTTTCAAACCCCTATTACGCCAGGAGTTCCGACAGGCACTGGTGCAAGAATGGGAGGCTAAACCCCAGCAGCTGTTCGACCACCTGATCCAGAGTATGCCAACCCTTTGTGCGGCCTGTGTACGTGTGCATGGTGATCATATCTCATATTGATGTCGGGGTACATGCACAGGAAACAGTGGCGTTTTGTAGTACATGTGTTTCGGGACGGTTTTCTCAACTTATCACCAATACCGTGGACTTACAGATCTGTGTCGTGTGTGTTCCCTATGTGCCTGTGCTATTAGCGCCAGTTTTGTGTAGTGCCACGGTGTATGGCACCGCATTCTGCAATTAGCCTTAATTTATGAGCATGAGTGTAGTTCTAAGTCTAGGGGACTGATGATCTTAGATGTTAAGTCCTATAGTGTTAGAGCTATTTGAACCATCCTTTCGGCGTATTCGTCTGCTATAATGAACGATTTTATTTTCAGTCGACATACGTGTTCTAGAAGCTGTGTAACGTGCTGGGCACAGCGTACTTTGTAGGGGACGTTCTCTTCTACGACTCTTCATTCTAGTACCACCTGCTGTCAGATGTTTGAATTGCAAAGGATGCTCAAAGAGTCGCTTGGGCAATGATTGTGGCTGACTGTGACTACGTAGCCTTTAGAATCGTAAACATTTTTTAAAATGTTCAACGAAGTTTTGGTATTTTTTCCTGCTGAAAGGTTACACTAATGCCAAAACTAGTTATAATCATAAGTTATTGGGATTATGGTTACCGTGGAAAAGTTTCACAAAACCGTCAACGAGAGTGGGCAAAGTGTTTATATCGAGCCTCATCTCTGGTTTCCTAGGATAGTACACGTTTTGCTTGTATGCTGGTTCTAAATGTTTCTCTCATTTTACAGTAGTCTGTTGACAGTTAATTACTTGGAATTATTTCAGCAATGATCAGGAATTATAAAGAAAACCTTAGTGTGGAACAGATTTTAGAAATTCTGCAAAATAGTGATGTGTCTAATATTGGAGAACATGAAGATGATGATTTTTATGCAGTGATTGACAGCAATGATGAACTTTTCCAGACAATGGGTTATCTCGTGGGAGATTTAGATCAACGTAATCATGGAATCCCCATCAAATTCTACACTCCTGGAAATTGAAATAAGAACACCGTGAATTCATTGTCCCAGGATGGGGAAACTTTATTGACACGTTCCTGGGGTCAGATACATCACATGATCACACTGACAGAACCACAGGCACATAGACACAGGCAACAGAGCATGCACAATGTCGGCACTAGTACAGTGTATATCCACCTTTCGCAGCAATGCAGGCTGCTATTCTCCCATGGAGACGATCGTAGATATGCTGGATGTAGTCCTGTGGAACGGCTTGCCATGCCATTTCCACCTGGCGCCTCAGTTGGACCAGCGTTCGTGCTGGACGTGCAGACCGCGTGAGACGACGCTTCATCCAGTCCCAAACATGCTCAATGGGGGACAGATCCGGAGATCTTGCTGGCCAGGCTAGTTGACTTACACCTTCTAGAGCACGTTGGGTGGCACGGGATACATGCGGACGCGCATTGTCCTGTTGGAACAGCAAGTTCCCTTGCTGGTCTAGGAATGATAGAACGATGGGTTAGATGACGGTTTGTATGTACCGTGCACTATTCAGTGTCCCCTCGACGATCACCAGAGGTGTACGGCCAGTGTAGGAGATCGCTCCCCACACCATGATGCCGGGTGTTGTCCCTGTGTGCCTCGGTCGTATGCAGTCCTGATTGTGGCGCTCACCTGCACGGCGCCAAACACGCATACGACCATCATTGGCACCAAGGCAGAAGCGACTCTCATCGCTGAAGACGACACGTCTCCATTCGTCCCTCCATTCACGCCTGTCGCGACACCACTGGAGGCGGGCTGCACGATGTTGGGGCGTGAGCGGAAGACGGCCTAACGGTGTGCGGGACCGTAGCCCAGCTTCATAGAGACGGTTGCGAATGGTCCTCGCCGATACCCCAGGAGCAACAGTGTCCCTAATTTGCTGGGAAGTGGCGGTGCGGTCCGCTACGGCACTGCGTAGGATCCTACGGTCTTGGCGTGCATCCGTGCGTCGCTGCGGTCCGGTCCCAGGTCGACGGGCACGTGCACCTTCCGCCGACCACTGGCGACAACATCGATGTACTGTGGAGACCTCACGCCCCACGTGTTGAGCAATTCGGCGGTACGTCCACCCGGCCTCCCGCATGCCCACTATACGCCCTCGCTCAAAGTCCGTCAACTGCACATACGGTTCACGTCCACGCTGTCGCGGCATGCTACCAGTGTTAAAGACTGCGATGGAGCTCCGTATGCTACGGCAAACTGGCTGACACTGACGGCGGCGGTGCACAAATGCTGCGAAGCTAGCGCCATTCGACGGCCAACACCGCGGTTCCTGGTGTGTCCGCTGTGCCGTGCGTGTGATCATTGCTTGAACAGCCCTCTCGCAGTGTCCGTAGCAAGTATGGTGGGTCTGACACACCGGTGTCAATGTGTTCTTTTTTCCATTTCCAGGAGTGTATATAGAATATACAGATGAGGTAGCTTATCTCGTAACTATAATGTATTGTAGATCCTTCGAACAAAAAGCTGGGAAATTTTTTGGAAATTTGTGGTAAGGACTTACGGGACCAAATTTCTGACGTCATCGGTCGCTAAGCTTACGCACTATTTAATATAACTTAAACAACTTACGCGAAGGGCAACACACATACCCATATCCGAGGGAGGACTCAAACCTCCGACAGGGGGAGCCAAAAAACTGCACCCAGTGTTGTAAGGAAGTAGAAGTAGCACCTGTCTGCAACAAGGGTAGCAGATGCCAAAACTACAGTCTAACATTAGTTACATCGGTCAGTTGTAGAATGTTAGAAGATATACTAAGATCAAATTTGGTGAATTATCTCAGACAGAAATAATGTTAAATCCACTTGTCATTTTTCCCCACATGACATCCTGAAAGCTATGGATCAAGGCAAAGAAATGAATGTAACGTTTCTAACTCGCCATCGACTAGTAAAAAAATTATTGTCATATGAGATATCAAAATACACAGCCGGAAACAAGAAAATTAGTGCACCTGGAAAGACGACGTCGACTTTGATCCGATGACCGCGTATGCCACCCGGGGGATAGTGGATGTACTGATGATGGTTTCGACGTTGTCTGCCGACAGATAGCGTAGTGGCATAGCTACCAGAGTGTCATCTTTAATAGTGATCGCCCACAGGCGGATGGCTCAATGTGGTGCAAAAGTGTGAAGCAAGCAGGCAACCACGCGATGGAGACGCAAATGTACTTCCTACAACCAATTGAGCGACTTTGAAACGGGTCAAATTGTGGCCTTCCGAGTGGCGGGGTGGTCCTTTCGGAGAACTGCCACAAAAGTTGGACAAGCTACGTCAGTTGTGCAACGATGATGGTAGCAGTGGTGAATGCTCTCACATCCGTAGATGAGGTTCTGAACGGCAACGCGGCACACACGCCCGCCAGGATCGTCGTACTGTAAGGGCAGCAGTGGCATATCGTGCAGCTGCCACAGCACAGATAAGAGAGATTGTGAGCCCAGAGGTGTCAGCACGAACTGTTGCGAACCAGTTAACAGTGAGACTATGGGCACGCACAACTCTAGCCCATCTCCCACAGAAGCCGTAGCATCGGCGTGCACGGCTGAATTGGTGAGTACAGAGGATCACTTGGAGGATGGAATGGCGCGCCGTTGTCTTCAGTGAAGAATGCAGATTCTGCCTGCACGCAAATGATGGTCGTTAGTGCGTACGACGTAGACCTGGTGAGCGCTGTTTCACAGAGTGCATTCCTCCAAGACACACTGGCCCCACTTCAGCCCTTATGGTCTGGGATGCGATAAGCTACAACTCTCATTCACGTTTGTTGTTTTTGGAGGGGACTCTAACCAGTTCTCGATACGTGCAGAAAGTTGTCAGACCACTTCTTTTGCCGTTCTTGCAACAGGAAGGTATGGTGTTGTTTCAACATGATAAAGCTCACCTACACACTGCCTGTGAAACTCAGCGTGCCCTGCAAGATGTGCAGCAACTTCCCTGTCCAGCACGATGTCTGGACCTGTTTCCACTCGAGCACGTGTGAGATATGATGGGACGAGAAGTGACTCGTGCGACTCGTCAGCCAGCAACTCTTTCAGAACTACGTGAACACGTCGAGCACGCGTGGCATAACGTATCCCAGGACAGTACGAGAGACTGGATGGCACATTCAGAGTCTGGATTGCCGCCTGTGTAGGCTGCACCACGTACTAAATTGTGTGATTCAGCATAGCTCGATACTTAGTACCTCAGAACCGCTTGTGCTGTTGATTTCTATATGTAACCATTTCATGTACACCATATGCACTTCTGAAAAAATAAATGTTGAATGAAATAGAAATCTCTAAAAGAGTGTACTAGTTTTTCTCCGGCAATGTACATATAATACAAGGGGTATTCAGAAAGTAAGTTCCGATCGGCCGCGAAATGGAAACTACCGTGAAAATCAAAAATATTTTATTTGCAATAGTTAGCTACAACTTCCAGCTGCTTTCTACATCAGTCGTAGCGTTGTACCAACTTTCCAATACCCTCGTTATAGAAGGTAGCCGCCAGTGCTTTCCAGCAGTTCTCTGCTCTGGTCTACAGCTCGTTCTCTCTGTCAGAATGTTGCTTCCTAGCCAGCGGTTCATGTGAGCAGAGATGAAACTCAGAGGAAGCAAATTATAAGCTGCATTGTGGGTGATCAAACACTTCCTATGGAAAGCGCTGCAGGAGCATCTTCATTGCCCCTGCAGAGTGCGGCACAGAATTGTCTTGAGGAAGGACACGCACGACAATTATGTTATGTGGCCTGCGTAGCTTCAGGCGAAATTTCTCACCAGGTCCTCTTTCTTGACGGGAGACACTATTTTCCAGGCACCTTTACGTTCTCACTGTGCGATCAGAACTGATCAGAACAACGTGACGCGATCGTCGGAAGCATTAGAGACACTGCTCAATACATCTGTGCAAAGCTTCATCGGATTTTCGCAGTGGTTCGCATTTCGCGACTGATCGGAACTTACTTTCCGAATTGCCCTTGTACGAGAGTAATCCCAAAAGTAAGGTCTCCTACTTTTTTATAAGTACAGAACTCTGTATGTGTGGCAGTTGGTCACACTGTTATGAAGAGTGCTTTACGCGCTGTGTGTAAACATGCGCACGCCGCGTTGAGGCGCTCAGTCTTGGCTTGGCAGCCCCGTTAGATGTTACCGCCAAGTGCGAATTCGGTTTTTGAATGCAAAGGGCACTGCGCCGATTGAAATCCACCGCCCATTGACGGAAGTGCATGGTGAGTCGTGCATGGATGTCAAAAATGTTCGTAAGTTGTGTAGAGAGCTTGCAGCTGGTCGGACCGAAATTCGCGACGAACAATGGAGCGGGAGACCGTTAATTTCTGAGGAGACAGTGTTGAAGGTTGAGAAAAGCATGCGTGAAGATCGGCGGATCGCCCTGGATGATCTCTGCACGTTGGTTCCTGAGGTTTGCTGAAGCACCGGTCACAAAATTTTAACGGAAACGTTGAACTACCGGAATGTGTGCGCAAGATGGGTGCCACGCATGCTGACTGAGGACCACATGCGGCAACGAGTTGATGCTTCCCGCGCATTTCTTCACCGCCTTGCAGCCGAACAGTACAACTTTCTGGACTCAATTGTCACGGGTGACGAAACCTGAGGCCAAACAACAATCACGCCAGTGGCGGCATCCTTCTTCGCCAAAGCCACGAAAATTCAAACACAGTCTGCCTGTAAAGTCATGACAACCGTTTTTTGGGATCGAAAATGGGTATTGTTGGTCAACTTTATGCCCACTGGGACCACAATTAACGCTGACAGGTACTGTGCGACTCTGAAAAAACTCAAACGGGCAATTCAGAACCGGAGAAGAGGAATGTTGAGCCAGTGCCTACACATTCTCCATGACAACGCTCGCCCACACATCGCTCGGCAAACCGTTGCTCTCCTGCAACAGTTTTAGTGGAACATAATCACCCACCCACCCAGTAGTCCAGACTTGGCGCCCAGTGACTATCACCTGTTCCCAAGGTTAAAAGAACATTTGGCCGGAAAGCGATTCAGCTCCGACGACGAGGTGAAAGAAGAGGTTCATAACTTTCTGAACAGCTTGGTGGCGAGCTGGTACGACATGGGCATACAAAAACTGCCACATCGTCTACAAAAAAGCATCGACAGAAATGGTGATTATGTTGAAAAATAGCTAAATGTTCAAGCTGTAAATTGATATAAACCATTGTAGAAATAAACAGGTCTATGTACTTATAAAAAAACAGGAGACCTTACTTTTGGGATTAGCCTCGTATATGGACTGAGGATTTCTTAGTAGAAAGGGCGCAGCATGTTATCATGAATGGGAAGTAATTGAAAGATGTATAAGCAACTTCAGCCATGCCTCAGGAAGTGTGTTGGATCACTTGATGTTCATGCTGTATATTAATGACTTAGAACACAATATTAACAGTAATATAAGACGTTTTGCAGATTCTGCAATTATCTACGATGAACTGCTACCTGAAAAAGCTGCGAAAATATCCAGTCAGACCTTGATAAGATTTCAAAGCGGTACAAATATTGGCATCTTGCTTTACATGTTCAGAAATGTAACACAGGCTCAGTCGTGGATAAGGCAGATTGCCGTTATCGGTTCATTGTAGGATACTCGGAAAATACAGTGTGGGGTCTATACTAAAAAGACTAACGGAGGATGATGAATTTATAGACATAAGGACTGTTCAACTGGTCACAGATTATTTTTTAATTAGAGAGCGTCAACGAAATGCTATATATGAAGTAGCAGACTCTTGAAGACAGACGGCAGCAACACCGCGGGAGCCTGTTTAAAAAGTTTCAATAATATGAAGTAAAAAATCTAACAATATACTACATTCCCTTAGTGTCTAGTGATATACTACAGTCCCATACCTATCATGCCCATAGAGTCCGCGAATACAGTATTGGATTTATTACACTTCGCACAGAAGCAGTTAAGCAATAATTCTTCCCTCGTCCCACACAAGAATGGAACACGACGAAACCCAACATGTAGTGCAATGCAAAGTACTCTCTGCACTATACTACACACTGGATTAAGACTATGGACGCTATACGTACGTAAGGGGCGATCAAAAAGTTTCCGTTCCAATGCCACACTAACCCCTTGCGTACATTTTACATGAAAACAGTCCCGATTGCAAAACTGTTGTAATTAATAACAATTGTTGCCGCTACGGTCGCAGGTTCGAATCCTGCCTTGGGCATGGATGTGTGTGATGTCCTTAGGTTAGTAGGGTTTAAGTAGTTCTAAGTTCTAGGGGACTGATGACCTCATATGTTAAGTCCCGTAGTGCTCAGAGCCATTTGAACCATTTGAATAACAATTACGCGTTTCGCTCTAGTAAGGCATCATCAGATTATGTAAAACTATAGCAGGATATGCTTCATCTGCCAATTACCACTGAAGGGTATTACATAAGAATAAGAATGTTATCAGATACGTCCTTCACAAATCTGATAAAACATTTGACGGTTGTTGTATGTAGACGCTTCTTACTCCTATTTAATGCCCCTCAGCGGCAACTGATGGATAAAGCTTATCCTACCACATATTTACGTGATGATGCCTTACAAGGGGAAACGCACAATTGTTATTAATAAAAGCAGTTTTGTAACCGACACTGTTTTCATTCAGAAATATTCATAACCGGTTGCTGTTCAGACACCCACAATGAAGTGCAACCAATATTACCTGGCCTGCGTTCTTAAATACCCGCATCGAAGTCGTGCTGGGTTGCATATATATTGCAGCAACGCCCTCAATTTGAAACTTTTTGACTGAAGCTTTTCGTACATAAAACTGTTGATTTTCGGCTTAGGTACACTAATGAGTTTCTTGAAGTCCACAACAATATTCAGTTCATCATATGTGAAACAGAACAGGGCTAGTGACAATAAAGTTATGTTACACGTCGTTTCAAACGTTTGGCTAATGACAGGCAGCGATTGTTCGAAAGGATGACAAAGAAACAAAAACTTGTTTTCATCATTTTTTTACAGAAAAAAATCGAATAGTGTGTACATAACTTTTCGACTTCACGTACATGTCACAAACTGCTGGAAGAAGCACTTCTGTCTCTGAGAACAGGAATGCTGAATCTTACTCATCCTTCCGTTGGCCCGCTGATGGTCTATAGGACTTGCCGTATCTTTCTTTACTTGTAAGTTAGTCCTAACGGTTTCGAAATTGATGGAATTCACGGTGGCTAAAAGACCATAGCATGTACACAGAAAGTGAAATTCTAGCTGACGGAAATGCCCTTCCTAAAAGTTCCTGCTGGTACCATTCATTCTCTGCAGAAATATTTGAGACCCCAGTGGAAGGAAACAGGGACTCGCGTTGTGTGTGAAACCCTAGAATCCTGCTAACGACTACGTAGGCCAAGCACTGTAACCAACACTTCGCAACCCAAGGCAAAAATTGTGTGTAAACCAATACGCATGATTCATAACGGATGTTCATTTCACTGTACTTTGTCTGTTAAATTCAGCATTTATCTTTTTCTCTTACGCCAAAAAGTCGCAGGGTTTCTTTCTCGAGATTCGTCAACAAAATTTGGATTATCTTCGTTGCACACCAATGCGCATAGTTTTCTGAAGTGGAGGTAAACTTTTGTAGCATGTCATCGGGCGCTAAGGTAGGGCCGGCGGATTTTAGGCGAGCAAATGTTGCTCGATAGCGCTCCATGTATGATCCATCGGATTCAGATCAGGTGCATTTAGCGACTAGACCGCAGCGTGAGTTCACTCTAGTACTGCTCAAACCACTGCAGCACGTTTCTGGTCGTGTGACAAGGGCAGTAATGCCGTTGGGTCAACATGGGAACACTAAGTGGTCATCTGCCGCTGAGAGCCATGTTTTACAATATGCGCTGAACTGTGTGCTCCAAATCATTTCTCCCTGCACCACCATTGTACCCTTTCGTCAGATCTGCTTTCCAGAGCGAGCAAGTCTCTGACCTCCACGTTTTGTGACGAGGCATGGACGTCCAACATCTTGTTCCCTAATTGTGATCTCACTGCCCTTCAACCATTTTCTATAAATACTAGCGACAGAAGCACGCAATCAGTGGATTTCGCGTTTCAGAGATACTCGCTACAAGGTGACATTCACTCTCAGTGGTCATAAACTTTTGGCTCATTAGGGTATATGGCAGCTATGGTTATGCCGGTAGTCTTCAATAAAGCAGAACTACATCAAGATTTCCGAAAACAATAGCAATCGCTCCGTTCCACAGTTTGAATTTACACGTGGCAGCACCATAACAGCGATCAGAAAGTACACTACTGGTCATTAAAATTGTTGCACCAAGAAAAAATGCAGATGATAATCGGCTATTCATTGGACAAATATATTATACTAGAACTGACATGTGATTACATTTTCACGCAATTTGGGTGCATAGATCATGAGAAATCAGTACCCAGAACAACAACCTCTGGCCGTAATAACGGCCTTGATACGCCTGGGCATTGAGTCAAACAGAGCTTGGATGGCATGCACAGGTACAGCTGCCCATGCAGCTTCAACACGATACCACAATTCACCAAGCGTAGTGACTGGCGTATTGTGACGAGCCCTGCTCGGCCACCATTGACCAGACGTTTCAGATGGTGAGAGATCTGGAGACTGTTCTGGCCAGGGCAGCAGTCGAACATTTTCTGTATCCAGAAAGGCCCGTAGAGAACCTGCAACATGCGGTCGTGCATTATCCTTCTGAAATGTAGGGTTTCGCAGGGATCGCGTTAAGGGTAGAGCCACGGGTCGTAACACATCTGAAATGTAACGTCCACTGTTCAAAGTGCCGTCAATGCGAACAAGATGCGACCGAGACGTGTAACCAGTGGCACCCCATACCATCAAACCGGGTGATACGCCAGTATGGCGACGACGAATACACGCTTCCAATGTGCGTTCACCGCAATGTCGCCAAACACGGATGCGACCATCATGATGCTGTAAACAGAACCTGGATTCATCTGAAAAAATGACGTTTTGCCATTCGTGCATCCATGTTCGACGTTGAGTACACCATCGCAGGCGCTCCTGTCTGTGATGCAGCGTCAAGGGTAATCGCTGCCATGGTCTCCGAGCTGATAATCCATGCTCCTGCAAAAACGTCGTCGAACTGTTCGTGCAGATGGTTGTTGTCTTGCAAACGTCCCCATCTGTTGGCTCAGGGATCCAGACGTGGCTGCACGATCCGTTACAGCCATGCGGATAAGATGCCTGTCATCTCGACTGCTAGTGATATGAGGCCGTTGGGATCCAGGACGGCGTTCCGTATTACCCTCCTGAACCAACCGATTCCATATTTTGCTAATAGTCATTGGATCTCAACCAACGCGAGCTTCAATGTCGCGATACGATAAATCGCAATCGCGATAGGCTACAATCCGACCTTTGTCAAAGTCGGAAACGTGATGCTAAGCATTTCTCCTCCTTACACGAGGCATCACAACAACGTTTCACCAGTCAATGCGGGTCAACTGCTGGTTGTGTATTAGAAATCGGTTGGAAACTTTCCTCATGTCAGAACGTAGTAGGTGTCACCACCGGCACCAACCTTGTGTGAATCCTCTGAAAAGCTAATCATTTGCATATCACAGCATCTTCTTCCCGTCGGTTAAATTTCGCGTCTGTAGCACGTCATCTTCGTGGTGTAGCTATTTTAACGGCCAGTAGTGTACGCTTCAGAGTGAAGAAAATATTGTTTCATAAATCCTCACTCTCTTTCAGGAGGAACTGTTAAATAAGTAATATGCAGATCGCATTCATGCACGAATATACTCCGTGGTGGCTCTCACATTAACGAAAATTCAATCTAATTACTTGTTAACTGGAGAGTGACTCACCTTTGGCATTGGAAGCTCGCCATGTATTACGTATGGGAAGGGAATCCAAGACCGTGAGACTCGCCAGTTGGCGGATATCACAGTCTTAATCGCGTGGTTTGGTGTACGCATCCGTTCTGCATGTTGGCAGTATGCTCTTTGCATGGTGCCCAATGGATTCGTCATTAAAGAATTTAGTGTAAAAACTATAGAATTTCTCGCTCTTAAAAACTGGAACAAAGAAGTAACCTGTTACAAGGCATTTTAGAACATTACAAATTATATGTGTGCTCGTTAGAAGTTGATACGCAGTTTTTGAAACAAAAGTAGAACGCAGACATTGCATTTAAGACACATACGATTAGTTCTGTACTTTGCCGTTTCGTCTGACAAATGACAATACCTTTTTTAATGCGCTGATTAACTTGCCGCGAAAGAAAGACCTGTTGGTGTTGACTAGATTAAAATAGCAACGAAAGGCTAAATGACGTTGCCACGTGTTACATGCGTGTCTTTTCCGTACACGTGTCAGAAAGTCGATTGGTTTCTAAATCCGTTCATTCTCAATAAGACAAAAGTACTATTCACTTTTTAGTAAAAATAATTTTTATGAGTTGCTTATCTTCTTTCAAAACAATACAATTTTGCTGTTTATATAAAACCGTTGTTTATGAACTTTATAAAATTATTTTTCACTAACAAGAACTAAAAATCATGTATTTTGACGTTCTTATTGATTCAGTTGCTTTCCCTGCATACAGTTTCAACATTTGCACTCATATCCGTACTTAACGTAATTAATTGCTTGTTACTTAAGTTGAGCTTCATTACGAGAAAGTAACCCTTTCCATACTACTGAAAGCTAGGGGGAACTACAGCCGTCATTTTTCTCGAGAGCATGCAGCTCCATTGTATAATTGAATGATGACATCCTCTTGGGCAAAATATTCCGGAGGTAAAATAGTACCACATCCAAATCTCTGAGGGGGTGATACACAGAAGGACGTCGACAGCAGAAGGACGTCGTAATCAGGAGAAACAAAATTGGCGTTCTAGGGATCGGAGCGTGGAATGTTAGGTCTCTTCATCGAGCAGGTAGGTTAGAAAATTTAAAAAGGAAAACGGATAGGTTGAAGTTAGGTATAATGGGCGCTACTGACACTCGTTGGCAGGAGGAACAGGATTTCTGGCCAGGTGAATACAGGGATATATATACAAAATCAAATAGAAGTAATGCAGGAGCAAGATTAATAATGAATGAGAAAATAGGAATGCAGGTAAGCTACAGTGAACAGCACAATAAACGCACTGTCTTACCCAAGACAGAAACGAAGCCCACACCCACCACAGTAGCACAGTGTGTATGCCAACTAACTCCGCAGATGACGAAGAGACTGAAAAAATATGATGAGATAAAAGAAATTATTCAGATATTTAAAGGAGAGGAAAATTTAATTTGGTGGAGGACTGGTATTAAGTAGTAAGAAAAGATACAGAAGGAAAAACAGTTGGTGAATACCGAATGGGGGAAGGGAATGAAAGAGGAAACAGTCTAGAAGACTTTTGCACAGAACATAATTTAACCATAGCTAATACATGGTTTCAGACTCATGAAACAAGGTTGTATACCTGTAACAGACTTAGAGGCACCGAAAAGTTTCAGACTGATTATACAATTGTAAGACTGAGATTAAATAAGCAGATTTTAAATTGTAAGACATTTCCAGGGGCAGACGTGGTCTCTAACCACAATTTTTTGGTTATGAACTGTAGACTAAAACTGCAGAAATTACAAAAAAAAAGTAGGAAATTAAGGAGATAGAACCAGGATAAATTTAAAGCACCAGAGGTTATTGAGCGATTCAGAGGGAGTGTTAGGTAACGACTGAATGAAACGGAGGAAGGGAATGCAACAAAAGACGAACGCGTAGCTTTGAGAAATGAAATACTGAAGACAGTAGAGGATCAAGTAGGTATAAAGAGAAGGCCTCGTAGGAAGCCACCGATAACGCAGGAGGTATTGAAGATAACTGATAAAAGGAGAAAATATAAAAATATTGCAAACAGAGCAGGTCAAAGTGAATGCAAACGTCTAAAAAATGAGACTGATAGGGAGCGCCAAATGGTTAAGCAGGAACGGCTAGAGGACAGATATAAGGATTTAGAATCGTATGTCACTAGAGGGAAGGTAGATACCATGTAAACTGAAGGAGGAGGAGGGACAAAGGGAAGGGAAGGGATAATTGATATCAGCTGCATCAGGAATTCGTGTGGCACCAGCCACGACGAGGGTCATTGTGTGCCCAAGTGGGATTCGAATCCGGGATCTCCTGCTTACTAGGTAGTTACCTTAACCACTGCGCTATCCGAACACAGTGTTTATTGCAACTGTGTGGACTATCCTGGCATGCCTCTCAGGCGACTCACGCTCCCACCTAGCACCAACTGCGAAAGAACAGACACAACGCATTCATCTGAAAGATAGATACATCCTACAGGACAATCAAATAGGTCTTTGGAGGAAAGAACAGCTCAAAATGGCTCTGAGCACTATGGGACTTAACATCTGAGGTCATCAGTCCTATAGAACTTATAACTACTTAAACCTAACTAACCTAAGGACATCACACACATCCATGCCCGAGGCAGTATTCGAACTGAGACCGTAGTAGTCGCGCGGTTCCGGACTGAAGCGCCTATAACCGCTCGCCACCGAGGCTGGCAAAGAGCAGCAGCTGTATGAATATCAGGAGCTCAGATGTTAAGCCATTCCAAGCAAATAAATGAAAACTGAAAGATGGAAGGAGTATGTACAGGGTCTATAGAACAGAGATGAACTTGAAGGCAATGTTACAGAACTGGAAGAGGACGGAGATGAAGATGAGATGGAAGCTATGATACTGAGAAAAAAAATTGTTTGAGCAGCGAAACTTCTAAGTCGAAACAAAGCCCACACAGTAGACGACATTCCGTCAGAACTACTCATAGCCTTGAGAGAACCAATAATAACAAAATTCTTCTATCTGGTACGCAAGATGTATGAGGCAGCCTAAATACCCTCAGCCTTCAAGAATAATATAATAATTTCAATTCCCAAGCCATCAGGTGCTGATAACTGTGGATATAACCGAACTATCCGTTTAATAAGTCCTGGTTGCAAAATACACACATCAATAAAAGTTTTGCATCACCTCGGTTCCGAGAGTTCCGAAACCTGTACAGAAAATTGGAATAGAGAACAACATAAACATCATTTTCGGCCCTTTTGTTGCTCATGAAAACCACACAGCGAGACCTTCAGAGGTGGAGGTCCAGATTGCTGTACACACCGGTACCTCTAATACCCAGTAGCACGCCCTCTTGCATTGATTCATGCCTGTATTCGTCGTGGCATAGTATCCACAAGTTCATCAAGGTACTGGTGGTCCAGTTTGTCCCACTCCTCAATGGCGATTCGGCGTGGATCCCTCAGAGTGGCTGGTGGGTCACGTCGTCTATAAACAGTCCTTTACAATCCATCCCAGTCATGTTCGATAGGGTTCATGTCTGGAGAATATCCTGGCCACTCCAGTCGATCGATGTCGTTATCCTGAAGGAAGTTATTCACAAGATGGGCAAGATGGGGGTGCGAATTGTCGTCCATGAAGACGAATGCCTCACCAATATGCTGCCGATGTGGTTGCACTATAGTATCGTATAGCCCTTACGGCGCCTTTCATGAATACCAGCGGCAACCGTCGGCGCCACATAAAGCCATCCCAAAAGAGCAGGGAAGCTCCACATTGGTGCACTCTCTGGACAGTGTGTCTAAGGCGTTCAGCCTGACCGGGCTGCCTACAAACATGTCTTCGACGATTTTCTGGTTGAAGGCATATGCGACACTCATCGTGAAGCAAAGCAAGCGCTGTATCATGTATAAGATACAGAGGCGAGCGAGTGCACGGGACTTACCCTAGTTCACTGCTAGTAGCGTCACGTCATCGTAACGCGCCTGCATATAGTATTGCACCACATTTAACATAAAAGTAAAAATTAAGATTTGTGTGTAAAACTTTGTTAAAGTATAGTTCTATGTAATAATGTTTCAGGTAACAAATCTTAATGTTATAAAATTAGTAGTTTACGTAAAATTCACGTTTTGAAAGAAAAATAGGAGGCGCTAAATAATGACGCTAGGAAGCCAAAATTTGGTGAGAAGGTGCAGTAAGAAGTCATTAATGAGTGGCGCTGGTTTCCAAAACCATAAAACTAAAATTGACTCCAGAATCCGCGTTTTTCGGAAAAATCAGAGGCGCGAAATAATAGAGCTACAATATTGAAAATTGGTAGGATGCTTCAGTTCACCCTAATAATAATAATGGGAATACCGCAATCAGTTACCTCTTCTAGTTTTTTAGTAATTTAGTAAAAACTACTTTTGTGAGTAAAATGTACATAAGCATTATAGATTAAGTACTTTAAATTTTAATGATAAAACAAATTCTTTAAGACCAATGATCAGATAGGACAATTAACAAAGCTACACCAAGTTTTAGTCTTGTAGCATAATTAACAGCTGATACAAGTCTTGATAAAGCTATGGTTCAGAGGTAACAATCTACCGTTAGTTCCATTGTAAAAATTCTAGAGAGTAAAGTTTTAATTTTAGCGGGCTGAGATTTTCTACGTGCTTCTGTACTGCTCAGATGTATGTATACAAAAATTGAGAAGTTTGTAAAGATATTATTAAATGTGATATTTAAGATTATGTGCCTGAGATAGCGATCATTTGGACGCTGCAGGCATCTACATAGGAACGAAAAGAACAGATGCTCTCTTGGCGGTACGCGCCGGAGCTATATAAAAAGAGCGGCAGAGGCAGTAGTAAGCACCGAGGGCGCCGATGCCGCCCTTGCAGCATTTACGCGTCTGACGCACGAAGCGGCCGCAGCGGCCACGCCACGTGAACGCAGACGTCCACGGGAACACTCCAAGCAGCTCCCACCAGACATCCTCCAGGCCATCCGGGAGAAGAACCGTCTGTTCCGAGAGTGGCAGATCACGCGACAGCCGGCAACGAAGGCCACCATCAACCGAATGCGTCGCGAGATCAAATACGCGATTGAAAACCACCGCAATCGCGACTGGGCTGGCAGAATTGCCACTCTCAGGATAGAGGACGGAACGGCCTGGAGGGTGACGAAGAGTTTCCTGCAACAACGCCAACGAGTTCCACCGCTCCAAGTCGGAGGCATCGCCATCACAGAGCCTGACGCCAAAGCTGGTGCGCTAGCCGACGCCTTCGCCGCCAATTTCACGCCAGTGGAGGACGTCGTGGACGAAGAGCACGTCCGCCTGGTAGAGCGGCGCCTTCCTGTGTACTTGGCGCACAGAGACGAGGGCGACACCATCGCGGAGGTGACGGAGGACGAGGTCGCGCAACAACTCGCACACCTACAGACAAGAAAGGCGGGAGGGTGCGACAACATCAGCAGCGAGCTTCTGAAGATGCTGCCGCCAGCCGCTGTGCGGCAACTCACGAGGATTTTCAACTCTGTGCTCGGGACCTGCAGCTTCCCAACTGCATGGAAACATGCGGAAGTTGTAGCGGTCCCCAAGGCCGGAAAAGACCTGCGGCTACCGCAAAACCACAGACCTATCAGCCTGTTGCCCGCAGTCTCGAAGGTCTTCGAACGGCTCTACGTCAAGAGGCTGTGGCGGCACATCGGGGAGGAAGGCCTGCTCCCTAACGAACAATTCGGGTTCAGGAGGGGCCACTCCACTCAGCAGCAGCTGCTTCGACTGGTTGAGCAGGCGATGGGGGCGCTGGAGCGTCGCGAGTACCTTGGGGCGGTACTCCTGGACGTTTCCAGAGCCTTTGACAGCGTGTGGCACGACGGCCTTGTGTATAAACTGCTTACACAGGGCCTACCGGTGTCGCACGCCCGCCTTATCAAATCCTATTTGACTGGGCGCACCTTCCACGTGCGCACCGACGACGGGACATCGACAGCGCGTCCCATTGCAGCCGGAGTACCGCAAGGGTCCGTCATCGGCCCCTTGCTCTACTCACTCTACACTGCCGACGTCCCGAAGAGGCAGGGCGTGCATGTCGCGCTCTACGCAGACGACACCGCGCTCTTTAGCAAGAGCATCAACGCCAGGATGATGCGTCACCGCCTGCAATCGGCTTGCGATGTGCTTGGAGCTTGGGCCACCAAATGGCGGCTCAAGTTCAACGCAGCCAAAAGTCAGGCGGTGATCTTCACCAGGAAGAAAATTCCGGCCGACCTCCAGCCACTCAACATCATGGGAGGCCCCATCCCATGGTCGAACACCGGACGCTACCTAGGCGTCACACTGGACCGGCGCTTGACGTGGAAGGCGCACATCAAGGAAGTAAGGGGTAAAGCGCTTGGCAGATTGCGCTTGCTATACCCCTTACTGAACCCAGCGACGACCCTGCCCCCACACTGCGGTGTTACACTGTACCTAACATTGATCAGGCCATTGTTAGAGTACGCTGCTGTGGTGTGGGGCAATGCGGCCGACTCGTCAATCGCCAAGCTGCAGACGGTCCAGAACAAAGCGCTTAGGCTAGCGCTTCACCTGCCACGAGATTTCAGCACGGGAGAACTCCACAGAATAGCCGGAGTCCCGCTGCTCAAACACCGATTCCGGCAAGCGGCGCATCGATTTTATGCGGCCGCGAGGACTTCGGAGAACGACCTCGTCCGCAACCTGGGCAACCAGGTGCACTGGCTCCCGACCACAAGGTGGCCAGATCTGTTGCTGGCGTAAATATACGCCGCAACACGAGCTAGAAGAAAGAAAAACAACGCAACCGAGACGAAGATCCAGAAAAGAGGAAAACAACAATCAAACCAAGATAGAAGTAGGAAAGGCGTGATCCGCTCACCCTACAACACACCAGAGCATGGAGCTCTGTGAATTTGCGAGCGAGCGAGCAGTAGTAAGCTCACTCCGCATTAGACCAACGCCTAGTCCACGCGAGCTTAACGTCCGATCGCGCCTCGCCTCGGGTGACGTCATAGCGGGCTGTGACATGCGCGTACTTAGCAATGTAAACGGACATTGAAAATCGCGAGGACTGTACACCGTCCTGGATCGTTTAGACTTCGGTAACAAACTGTTATTGTGCCGTCCGTGTGAAGTATAATTCCGCGTGGCAAGTGGTGACTAACTCCACTTTTAAGGCGAGCATTAATCTTTTTTTTTAACATTATTGCGAACTATTAATAGAGCACCGTTAGTTAGAGTAATGAACTATTCGGGAGGAACTTGCTGTAGAAGTCGCCTCTGAACTATTAAACGATTGGCTGAATTAACAATATTTAATGTCTTTAGCATTTTCAGAAGTTTCGAGTAATTTGTGTGAGCCTTTAAGATAATAAAATCTTGTTTGGAACTTTAAATTTTATTGAAGCAGCCCTAATCCCGTGAAGAACTATGGATATTTTTCGTTTAGCTGGGCTGTACAGGAATGTGGCCGTGCAGACTGGGAACTAAGGTCAGTAAGTTTCCCTTCGCTTTCTGACTGGCCACCAAATTAGTTGCCAGGCTCGCGTGATTTAAGGTGGCAATGTTCAACTTTCATTCAACATTAAACAACGACTTCTTCGCCGTCCCACATATGTTGCATCGGCAATAGTCTGTTACGTGAAATGAACATTCAAACAACTCATTCGACGACTTCTTCGCCGCCGCCACATATGGTGCATCGGCCGGGAAAACTTCTTCGCCGCCCCACATATGGTGCTTATCGGCCGGGAAAACTGAATTAAAAGCAAATAAAAGTGGTCGATGTGTGAAAGCGATTGGTATAAATTAACGAACTCGGTAGGCAATAACAGGACACTGAATTGAACTAGTGTGGGAACAGTGTTACCAGTAAAGGCGGGTGTAGTGTATAACAATAAGTGTCTACCGCTGTACGTTGGTTAGTGACGATGGTGAGGAAGGCGACGATGCTGGATCGCGGCTGCCGACGGCGCTGAGACTAAAGGAAGACGGTGCGTCATCGCGGAGCTGCGCTGATCTGCGAGACAGCTGCCGGCTGCGCCGAGCGGTCAACGGTGCCTTGCTGCCCCCCCCCCCCCCCCCCCCCCCTGGATTCCTGTGGCGGTACTCGACGCTACAGCTGCTGCTGCTGCCTTCAATACGTCGCGACGCGTCGCATCACGATTGCTGGTACACCGCGACGACATCATTCGTCGAAATCAAGCATTTAAGTTAAGTCAAAGACTTTTAAAATATTTATTAACTGCTGCTAACAAACTAAAAGATATGGAAAGTAGTGTACATTTCAGAAGGGAACCGGTCTCTGACCAAGAATCCTCAGGATCAGGAATTGAGTTTAATGAGGATGGTTCCATTAATCCCTCAAATATTGAACTAGAACGTAATTTGTCACCAGTAAATTATGACTTTAATTTAAATGAGAGTGCAGGGATGCAATCAATAAGTGAAATAGAGGTCAAAAGGGAGCCAGTAGAGTTGCTAACTTTGTCAGGTAGTGAAACTGAGCTCAATATATCTCCAGCTCAGTCAAGTCAAGAGATACAAAGTATCAAGGTAGAAGCTCCGGATTGGATGCAAATACTGTTTGCCAAACTCGAATCAAACCAAAATAAAATTGAGGCTAAAATTGAAAATAGTAATAAAAAGTTGGAGGTATGAAATTAAAGTTAGAAAAGACTGAATGTGTAAAGGACAGAATAAAATTCCTGGGCCATGAATTTAGCAGAGAGGGTATATTACCTGATCCATCCAAATTATCATGTATTGAAAAGTTTGAAGCGCCCCGAAATAAAAAGCAACTCAGGTCAATGTTCGGTTTGTTTGGATTCTACCGACGTTTTGTTAAAGATCATTTATTTAATGATCCATGTTTACTCAACCTGCTAAAAAAAAATACCCCATGGGTTTGGACTCCAGAATGCCAGTCTGCTTTTGAGGGATTAAAAGATTGTTTGATTAATAGTCCGCTCTTGCACCATCCCGATTTTACAAGACCCTTTTGCATGTCAGTGGATGCAAGTGGTTATGGGATTGCTGTAGAATTGTTTCAGCTAGAAACAGAAGGCGACCAGGAGGTTCATAAAACTATTGCTTTTGCAAGTCGTTCATTACAATCTGCTGAGCGAAATTATGCTATCTCAGAATTAGAGGCACTAGCCATAGTATTTGGTATGCAGAAGTTTGAGCACTATTTGTTAGGACAGAAGGTAATTATCTATAGTGATCACAAAGCACTCACATTTTTGAAGACTTGTAAACTAAGGCATCCAAGGTTGACAAGGTGGGCCATGTACCTTCAGCAGTTTGATCTTGAAATTAATTATATACAGGGAAAGAGCAATTTGGTAGCAGATGGGCTATCAAGAAGTGCTGAATTATGGAATGAATCAGAACTTCCTTTGGCAGAAAGGAATGAGGTAAGTATGTTGACAGTACATGAGCTCAGAGAGGAGAGTGCCTTAAAGAAAGTATTTAAGAATTTAAGACGAGAACAGAATGAGGATGATCAATTGAAGCTAGTTAAAAGCTATTTAGGGGACCCTAATTATCCAAAGGTAGCACAATATTACTGTCTACACAAAGGAATTTTGTTCCGTAGGAGGAAGGTAACTTTAGCAGAATGGAAAGTGTGTTTTCCTTCACAACACGTAGATCTGCTAATAGATTATGTACATCTAAGGTATGGTCATTATGGTACAAAAAAGTGCATTGCTAAACTAAATGAGAAAGTCATCTTTGATAACATGCATCGTAGAGTTGCAGAAAGGTTAGCATCCTGTGTTATTTGTCAAAAGGTAAGAGCAGTAAATAAAATAGTGCAAGGGGATATGCATCACGTAGACCCAAGTGAACCCTTAGAGTTATGTGCAGTTGATCTTTTTGGACCTCTCCCGACATCTAAAGGAGGATGTACGCATGTTTTTGTGGTGATTGATGGGTTTAGTAAATATGTTAAACTGTATCCGATTAAGAGAGCCAATGCCAAAACACTTGTAGATAAATTGGAGAAAGATTATTTTGTGAAAATTGGCAAGCCAAAGAACATATTGTCAGATAATGGTCCTCAATTTGTATCAGAAAAATTTAAGTTGTGTCTTGAAAGGAGCGGAACTCGGCATATAAGGATTTCAGCATACTTTCCGCAAGGAAATATGAGTGAAAGGGTTATGCGAGAACTGAATAGACTATGTAGAACCTACTGTGCTAGGAAGCATTCAACATGGGCTGATCATATTAAGTATTTTGAAGAGATAATTAATAATCTGAAACACGATGCCACAGGTTTTGCTCCATGTGAGCTGATGTTCAATCAGGAACCACATAATATCATTCCGAGTATGATTGACTTTCCAGTTCTAAGTCAGAGTACATTGGATGAGAAGAAAGCACAGGCCAGGGCAAATATACGCAAAAGAGCTTTAGATAGGAAAAAGAGGCATGATGCAAGGGCTTCCCCCACTAGTTTTAAAATTGGTGAGCTAGTGCTGGTCAAAACAAAAGAAAAATCAAAGAAAATTTCTGCAGAAACTAAAAAGTTTATGCATGTATATCATGGACCATTTAGAATAGTAAGTAAACCTCATGCAAATGCCTATCGTTTGGAATATCCAAAGAGTAAGAGAGAACTAGGTCTAAGAAATATTGTGGATCTAAAGGAATTTAAAATTAACAGTAATTAATTACTGTAGGGAGTCTGCCACTCTTTGGCGGATACACGGTTTGGCGTACCGTGCAGTCCCAGCTGGGTGAAACTTTATTTCCTTTTCAAGTTTCATTCCCTTCTTCTGGTCTATCATAACAGGTAAGAATCACATATGTCTTCATGTTGTATATATGCCATTAGGTTTTAAGTATTCTTAGTAAGGATCTACCTAGTGAATGGCAAAACAAAAGTCTGAGTACCAATAAGAGGCAAACATGGCTAAAATAAATAAATTAAAATATTTCATGTAATTGTAAAGGGTTAGAAACTACAACTAAGAGAGACACTTTGCAGTATACGAAGTACGGTATGAATATGAATAATCCATGAGATTATGCAGAAGGTAGTATGTTGCTAGAAATAAGGTTGTCTGAAGGAAAACAGCGTAAGAAAGTAATGCTCATAGAGGCAAGCAATGGCGTTTTAGAATTAAATAAATGGAGATGTGTGGAAGTGGTGTGAGGATCGCACAAAATATATAGAAACAGGACGTCAATAGGCTGACAAAAGGAAAAGGGAGAAAGAAGTGGAGAAATGAAGTATTTTGAATCTGGAAGAAAAGGGAGAAAATGAATAGGTGAAGAAGTGAAGTAAGTAAATTGAAGTAAATGATGTAGGATTAAAGAATAATTCCCTCACGTCTCGTGAAATGGTGAAAAACGCTAAATCTTGCTTGAGGCAAATAAATAGTTAAACAGACAACAGAAACACACAAATATTGGAAAATGCAGAAATTTGGAATCGGTATACTGAAAATAACTAATTTCTTTAGTAATTCATACAATAAAGCAAAGTGCTGGTCAGCAAATGACTTCTTTGATGAACTAATCCATACGATAATTAAGCCAGAGTACATTAAAACTAAAAGGTTACTCAATTTTCTAAGTTGAAGCAAGATCTTAATATATTAATTTGCTAAAAGAATTTTCACTATTTAGGAACCTAAAAGATTATTTATGAAAGAAGAAAGTAGGAGCTATTGTATCAGATACGACTTAGTGCTAAATGTCTTTCTGACAACTTCACAATTAGTAAAATAGTGCCAGAATATAAACTATAAAATGTACTTTGTCCTACCTTAGATATAAGTTGAAAACAGAAACTTAGACTGTATTGTCTGTTTCTCAGGGACATGCAGGCTGCATGAATGACTGACAACAAGCGGTAGGGAGAGACGCAAACCACAGTGAATACAATTTCCTCCCACAATTTTGTCAATCAGTGAAATTAAATGAGTGTTACAATAGGACACACACCACAGTGCCGAGTATTATAGTAAAAGAAAAATGTGAGTGCGTTGCAGTGATAAAAGTCGTGTGTATTTTCTTTTTCAGGAAGAGACTGATTTTAAAGAAAAAAAAAATAACTATTTTGTAACCATTGAAAAATTTATATTTCCATGTAAATGTATGTAAATAATTTGTGAATGTCTTCTGTACTAGGTTTTCTATGTGTATATGAGTATGGTTATTTTGTGTATGTAGTAATAAGGAATTTCCTAAGAAGAAGCAACTTAAGTTGAAAGAGGTATACTAAAGTAATCCATCGCTTGTTTGTTCTTTTAGAAATTTAATTTTGTTTAAAAATAGATTTTCACGAAAATTAAAAAGGGGGTGATGAAGCAAAGCAAGCGCTGTATCATGTATAAGATACAGAGGCGAGCGAGTGCACGGGACTTACCCTAGTTCACTGCTAGTAGCGTCACGTCATCGTAACGCGCCTGCATATAGTATTGCACCACATTTAACATAAAAGTAAAAATTAAGATTTGTGTGTAAAACTTTGTTAAAGTATAGTTCTATGTAATAATGTTTCAGGTAACAAATCTTAGTGTTATAAAATTAGTAGTTTACGTAAAATTCACGTTTTGAAAGAAAAATAGGAGGCGCTAAATAATGACGCTAGGAAGCCAAAATTTGGTGAGAAGGTGCAGTAAGAAGTCATTAATGAGTGGCGCTGGTTTCCAAAACCATAAAACTAAAATTGACTCCAGAATCCGCGTTTTTCGGAAAAATCAGAGGCGCGAAATAATAGAGCTACAATATTGAAAATTGGTAGGATGCTTCAGTTCACCCTAATAATAATAATGGGAATACCGCAATCAGTTACCTCTTCTAGTTTTTTAGTAATTTAGTAAAAACTACTTTTGTGAGTAAAATGTACATAAGCATTATAGATTAAGTACTTTAAATTTTAATGATAAAACAAATTCTTTAAGACCAATGATCAGATAGGACAATTAACAAAGCTACACCAAGTTTTAGTCTTGTAGCATAATTAACAGCTGATACAAGTCTTGATAAAGCTATGGTTCAGAGGTAACAATCTACCGTTAGTTCCATTGTAAAAATTCTAGAGAGTAAAGTTTTAATTTTAGCGGGCTGAGATTTTCTACGTGCTTCTGTACTGCTCAGATGTATGTATACAAAAATTGAGAAGTTTGTAAAGATATTATTAAATGTGATATTTAAGATTATGTGCCTGAGATAGCGATCATTTGGACGCTGCAGGCATCTACATAGGAACGAAAAGAACAGATGCTCTCTTGGCGGTACGCGCCGGAGCTATATAAAAAGAGCGGCAGAGGCAGTAGTAAGCTCACTCCGCATTAGACCAACGCCTAGTCCACGCGAGCTTAACGTCCGATCGCGCCTCGCCTCGGGTGACGTCATAGCGGGCTGTGACATGCGCGTACTTAGCAATGTAAACGGACATTGAAAATCGCGAGGACTGTACACCGTCCTGGATCGTTTAGACTTCGGTAACAAACTGTTATTGTGCCGTCCGTGTGAAGTATAATTCCGCGTGGCAAGTGGTGACTAACTCCACTTTTAAGGCGAGCATTAATCTTTTTTTTTAACATTATTGCGAACTATTAATAGAGCACCGTTAGTTAGAGTAATGAACTATTCGGGAGGAACTTGCTGTAGAAGTCGCCTCTGAACTATTAAACGATTGGCTGAATTAACAATATTTAATGTCTTTAGCATTTTCAGAAGTTTCGAGTAATTTGTGTGAGCCTTTAAGATAATAAAATCTTGTTTGGAACAGCCGTGAAGAACTATGGATATTTTTCGTTTAGCTGGGCTGTACAGGAATGTGGCCGTGCAGACTGGGAACTAAGGTCAGTAAGTTTCCCTTCGCTTTCTGACTGGCCACCAAATTAGTTGCCAGGCTCGCGTGATTTAAGGTGGCAATGTTCAACTTTCATTCAACATTAAACAACGACTTCTTCGCCGTCCCACATATGTTGCATCGGCAATAGTCTGTTACGTGAAATGAACATTCAAACAACTCATTCGACGACTTCTTCGCCGCCGCCACAATCGGTGAGGAGAATGTGATGCCAAGCCTGAGCGGTCCATTCGGCATGTTGTTGGGCCCGTCTTTACCGCCCTGCATGGTGTCGTGGTTGAAAAGAAGGATGTCGCCATGGACATCGGAAGTGAAGTTACGCATCATGTAACCTACTGCACACAGTTTGAGTCGTAACACGACGTCCTATGGCTGCACGAAAAGCAGGTTGACATTGCTGTCAGGGTTCCTCCGAGCCAAAATCCGAAGGTAGCGGTTATCCACTGCTGTAGTAGCCCTTGGGTGCCTGAGCGAGGCATGTCATCGACTATTCCTGTCACTCTGTATCTCCTTCATGTCTGAACAACATCGCTTTGGTTCACTCCGATACGCCTGGACACTTCCCTTATTGAGAGCCCTTCCTAGCACAAAGTAACAATTCGGACGCGATCGAACCACGGTATTGACCGTCTAGGCATGGTTGAACTACAGACAACACGATCCGTGTACCTCCTTCCTCGTGGAATGACTGGAACTGATCGGCTGTCGGACACCCTCCGTCTAATAGGCACTGCTCGTGCATGGTTGTTTACAACTTTGGGCGGGTTTAGTGACATCTCTCAACAGACAAAGGGAACGAAGGGCTTTTTACAACATCTACATCTACATGACTACTCTGCAATTCACATTTAAGTGCTTGGCAGAGGGTTCATCGAACCACAATCATACTATCTCTCTATTATTCCACTCCCGAACAGCGAGCGGGAAAAACGAACACCTAAACCTTTCTCTTCGAGCTCTGATTTCTCTTATTTTATTTTGATGATCATTCCTACCTATGTAGGTTGGGCTCAACAAAATATTTTCGCATTCGGAAGAGAAAGTTGGTGACTGAAATTTCGTAAAAAGGTCTCGCCGCGACGAAAAACGTCTATGCTGTAATGACTTCCGTCCCAACTCGTGTATCATATCTGCCACACTCTCTCCCGATAACGCGATAATACAAAACGAGCTGCCCTTCTTTGCACCCTCTCGATGTCCTCCGTCAATCCCACCTGGTAAGGATCCCACACCGCGCAGCAATATTCTAACAGAGGACGAACGAGTGTAGTGTAAGCTGTCTCTTTAGTGGACTTGTTGCATCTTCTAAGTGTCCTGCCAATGAAACGCAACCTTTGGCTCGCCTTCCCGACAATATTATCTATGTGGTCCTTCCAACTGAAGTTGTTTTCTGAAGCCATGCTGATTACGTGTCAATAGATCGTTCCCTTCAAGGTGATTCATGATGTTTGAATACAATATATGCTCCAAAACCCTACTGCAAACCGACGTCAATGATATAGGTCTGTAGTTAAATGGATTACTCCTACTACCCTTCTTGAACACTGGTGCGACCTGCGCAATTTTCCAATCTGTAGGTACAGATCTATCGGTGAGCGAGCGGTTGTATATGAGTGCTAAGTAGGGAGCTATAGTATCAGCGTAATCTGAAAGGAACCTAATCGGTATACAATCTGGACCTGAAGACTTGCCCGTATCAAGCGATTTGAGTTGCTTCGCAACCCCTAAGGTATCTACTTCTAAGAAACTCATGCTAGCAGATGTTCGTGTTTCAAATTCTGGAATATTCCATTCGTCTTCCCTGGTGAAGGAATTTCGGAAAACTGCGTTCAATAACTCCGCTTTAGCGGCAGAGTCGTCGATAACAGTACCATCGGCACTGCGCAGCGAAGGTATTGACTGCGTCTTGCCGCTTGTGTACTTTACATACGACCAGCATTTCTTCGGATTTTCTATCAGATTTCGAGACAATGTTTCGTTGTGGAACCTATTAAAGGCATCTCGCATCGAAGTACGTGCCAAATTTCGCGCGTCTGTAAATTTTAGCCCATCTTCAGGATTTCGCGTTCTTCTGAACTTGTACATGAAGCACACTACAGTTACAAGAATCGAGGGGCATGAAAGGGAAACAGCAGTTGAGAATGGAATGAGACATGGTTGCAGCCTATCACCAATATTACTCAATCTGTTTATTGAGTCACCACTAAAGGAAACCGAAGAGCAATCTGAAGTAGAAGTTATAGTCAAGTGAGAAGAAATATAAACGTTGAAGCTTGTCGATGACATTGTAGGGCTTGGGTTGTTTGGGGAAGGAGGACAGACGGCGAGGTCATCGGTCTCATCGGATTAGGGAAGGAAGTCGGCCGTGCCCTTTTCAAACGAACCATCCCGGCATTTGCCTGGAGCGATTTAGGGAAATCATGGAAAACGTAAATCAGGATGGCCGGACGCGGGATTGAACCGTCGTCCTCCCGAATGCTAGTCCAGTGTCTAACCACTGGGCCACCTCGATGACATTGTACTTCTGTCAGCGACATCAAAGTACTTGGAAGAGCAGCTGAACAGAACGGACAGCCAAAAACCGATAATGAAATGTAGGAGAAATAAGTAAGGTGAATCTGAAGGAGTTAGGTTAGGAAACGAGACGCTTAAAGTTATAGGTGCGTTTTGTATTTGGCGGTAATATAACTGATGATGGCCAAAGCAGAGACGATAACAAATGTAGACTGTCAATGGCAAGAAAAGCGTTTCTGAAGAAAAAAAATTGTAACTTCGGATAAAAATAGAAGTCTTAGGAAGTCTTTTCTGAAAATGTTTGTGTGGAGTGTAGGCGTGTATGGAACTGAAGCATGAGCGATTAGCAGTTAACACTAAAAGAGAACAGAAGGTTTTGAAATGTGGTGCTACAGAAGAATGCTGAAGTTGACATGGGTAGATCACGCAGCTAACGAGGAGGTAGAGAACAGAAATGGGGCAAAAAGAAATTTGAGGCACAACCCGACTAGAAGAAGGGGTTGGTCTGTAGGACATTCTGAGACTTCAAGGTATCGCCAATGTAGTGTGACAGGGAAATGTGTGGGAGAGAGGGGTTGTAAAAATTGTAGAGGAAAACCAAGAGATGAATACAGTAAGCAGATTCAGAAGGATGAAGCTTGCAGCAGTTATTCGCAGGTGAAGAAGCTTGCACAAGATGCAGGAACAAGGAGAGCTGCATCAAACCGTCTTCAGACTGAAGACCACAACAGCAACAACATTCCTTTCCATATCATTCTAGTCTTTTCAATGTGTAAGAGAACAAGTTCCAGGAAACTACAGCACGGGACCTCAAAGTAAATTTCGAGCCTCTACTTCCATGAGTTCAAAACATAAAACAGTGGTTTTGAATACTTTGTCTTCATCAGAATTACTATTGACAATTTTTTTTAAAAATCTTAATGCGTTAACGCAAATAGAAACTTCTGATTAGAGCGAAAAAGGTATGCAGCATCTCTCGAACTAACTGAAGTTCACACTCTACCAGCAGAACTTCGCAGGTTGTGATTAAAACAGCACGAAACCTCTGAATATGCGACGCTGTTCAGAGACAAGGAATTTGGCACTTTTATGTTTCTTTGTTGTGCTCTGGCTTATTTCTCTTGCCGCTTACAGTCAATATGTGTTTCTAGATGATGAAATATATGTACATTCGGGTAATAAATCTGTACTGTCATTATCTACATCTTTGCAAATCTGTCGGCTAGCTTTAGATGGTGCCACTCCCGGTAGGAAGTCTAAGACGTTGGTTGTCTGTGATGTGCAAAACATATAGTATGAAACAGCATGGAAAAGCTCCCTCTGGCAGAATCATGTCTGACGCTGTCTACACGAGGATTGGAACTTTAATAGTGGCAACTATTTATTTACATCTAGTACAAAATAGATACGTGTTTCAAAGTTTTACTGACCTTTAGAGTAATCACCAGCATTGTGCATAACCCGTTTCCAGCGATGTGGAAGTCGTAGGATACTCTTAGCAGTGCCAGTTGTCTTGACAGATCGAGCAGTGATGCCTATTGCCCGACGAATTTATAGCAGTTCTGAAGCGAAAGCCGTGAAGTGTTTCCTTCAGTTTAGAAATCGAGTTGAACTTTACGAGGGCTAAAGTCAGGGGAGTGCAATAGGTAGCGTAGCACTTAGCAGCCCCATCGGTCAAACAAATCAGTAACAGCTTGCACTGTACGTGCTTGAACATTGTCTTGCAAAATGATGGCCAGGACCTGCAGAAAGTGTATCACTTTTCTCTCTAAGCTGGTCGTAGGTTGTGGGTTGTGTTCAAAAAATGAACAGCATAGAGACAGTAGTGTTGACACTTTCTGGAGGACCTGACCATCATTTGGCAGGACAATGCTCAAGCACGTACAGTGCAAACTGTTACTTATTTGAAACTTCCTGGCAGATTAAAACTGTGTGCCCGACCGAGACTCGAACTCGGGACCTTTGCCTTAGAGCACTTGCCCGCGAAAGGCAAAGGTCCCGAGTTCGAGTCTCGGTCGGGCACACAGTTTTAATCTGCCATGAAGTTTCATATCAGCGCACACTCCGCTGCAGAGTGAAAATCTCATTCTGTTACTTATTTGTTTGACTAATGAGGCTGCTAAGTGCTATACCACCTACTGCACTCCCATGACTTAAGCTCTCGTAAGGTCAACTCGATTTCTAAACTGAAGGAAACACTTCACGGCATTCGCTTCATAATTGCTACAAATTCGTCAGGCAATAGACCGCGCCGCTCGAACTGTCAAGACAATTGGCACTGCTAAGAGTATCCTACGACTTCCAAATCACTGCCAACGTGTTACAGACAGTGCTGGTGACTACTCTGAAGATCAGTAAAACTTTGAAACAAGTATCTATTTTGTACTAGCTGTAAATAAATAGTTGCTACTATAAAAATTCCAACCCTCGTAATATTCTTTATCTGCTCTCGTTCTTATTCAACTAACACTGCCGTCAAGATGATTAATAGTTAAGTTCTGGCGCCATGCTTTTCTTCTCCACTGTAGCCGGATAGTAATTTCTGTGACCAGGAAACTAGGCGAAGAGAAAAGTTATGTGGACCATCTGATTACGAACCGTGTTGTTTGGATCGCCTTATGCGTCATTCTACATTATTCATTTGAGCCAGTTATCAGAAACCGTAAAATTAACTTTCAGTGGACATTCACTTAACGCGTTGTATCACACCAGTGGCTGGTAAAACAGTTTAACCCGATGAGCTGATTCGATCTAAGTGTCTCTTACCATCCTCCACCCTCTGCTGGATTTGAGTATTTTCGCATTAAAATTACGTTATCTAAACATACTCTGTACCGTAGGTGCAACCACAACAGAGCAACAGAGGGAGATCTCTTGAGAGGTTAGACAAACATGTGGTCGATGAAGAGGGGCAGCAGCCTTTTCAGTAGTTACAGGGGCAGTAGTCTAGATGATTGACTGACGTGCCCTTCTAACATCAACCAACATGACCTTGTTGTGCTCGTACTGGGAACATCTGGAAGCAAGTGGAAACTACAGCCATAATTTTTCCGGATGGCGCGCAGCTCTACTGTGTGGTTCAATAGGGGAAAAATATTCAGGAGTTCACCATTCAGTTCCCTGGACGAGTGCTACTTACCAGGATGTCGTCATCAGGAAAAAACAAAACCGACAAACTGTGGGTCGAAGTATGGGATGTCAGCTCCCTTATTAGGGCAGGTATACTAGAAAATTTAAATAGGAAAATGGGAATTTTGAAGTTAGATGTAGTTGTAATTAGTGAAGTTCGGTGGCAGGATGGACAGGGTTATAAATACAAACTCAAATAGGGGTAATGTAGGCGTAGGTCTAACGATGAATAAGAAAATAGGAATGGGGTGTAGCTACTATGAGCAGGAACGTGAACGCGTTATCGTAGCCATGAAAGACACGAAGCCAATACCCACCACAGTAGCACAAGTTTAAATGGGAAGTAGTTCCACAAATGATGAAGAGATTACAAACACGTATAATGAGATAAAAGAAATTAGTCAGGTAGTTAAGAAGGAGGGAAATTTAATTGTGATGTGGGACTGGAACTAGAATCTAGGAAAAGGAAAACAAGCAACAGTAATAGATGAATATCGACTGAGGGAAAGGAATGAAAGAGGAAGCAGACTATCAGAATTTTGCGCAGAGTATAATTTAACCATCGCTAACAGTTGTTTTAAGATTATTGAGAGAAGCTTGTATACGTGGAAGAGACCTGAAGACACTGGGAAGTTTCAGACTGATTATACAGGGTAAATCTCCTGTGGGTCGTCAGGAGTATTTTCTCTGGTGTTTGGACAGTCATTTGCGATTTAGTTTTTTCAATGTGTAGCTGGAGTCAGCCCAAGCAAATTCTGCTCATTCAGTCTTTCATGCGACGCCCAGTGTAGATGGAAAGCGTCGGTTGTTTCCCGTTACTAGCAAACGATTTTTATAGCGGACTTTTACGTGTCAGATTGAGCGGTCCCCAATTAGTCTAGTGCGATATTCGTTTTATCGATCTGTATTAACAACTAAAGATAACCAGTACTCCTACAGCGACATCACCTCCCAGGCCTGCTCTAACTCCTCCTGCCATGTAGCAGGGCTGCTCAGTCGCTGCTGGAGTACTACATATTCTTCATGTTTTACTGTCTCTGTTAATACATATAGAGAAACAAATATCGCACTAGACTAAGTTTGGACAGCTCAATCGAATAGACATCTCACAGGATATATCTAATTTAACTGATCAAATGAGAAAATATAAAAATGCAACAAAAGAAGCGGACAAAATGGAATACAAGTGCAAAAAATGAGTGACAGGAATTGGAAAATGGCAAAGCAGGAATGGCTAAAGGAAAAATGTAAGGGTATAGAAGGGTATATAACTGATAGGTGAACGAGGGATATCGCCTATAAGAAAATTAAAGGGACAATTGGAGAAAACAGAGGTAGCTGTACGATCATTAAGAGCTCAGACGGAAAACCAGTACTAAGCAAAGAAGGGAAAGCTGAAAGGTGTAAGGAGTATGCAGAACGGCTATACAAGGGAAATGTACTTGTTGAAGGCAACATTATAGAAAGAGAAGAGGATGTAGATGAAGATGTGATACAAGATATGATAATGAAAGAAGAATTTGACGGAGCACTGAAAGACCTAAGTCGAGACAAGGCTCCCACAGTGGAAGACATTTGCTCACAACTACTGATATTCTTGGGAGAGCCACCCATAACAAAACTATTCTACATATAAGACGCTAGTGGGACCTATTCTTCAGTACTGTTCAAGAGTTTGGGACCCGTAACATGTCAGATTAAAGGAAGACATCGAAGCAATTCAGAGGCACGCTGCTACATTTGTTACTGGTCGGTTCGAACAACACGCAAGTTTCACGGAGATGCGTCGGGAACTCAAGTGGGAATCCCTGGAGGAAAGGCGACATTCTTTTCGAGGAAAACTACTGAGAAAATTTAGAGAACTGGCATTTGAAGCTGACTGCAGACCGATTCTGTTGGCTCCAATGTACATTGCGTGTAAGGGCCACGAAGATAAGATACGAGAAATTACGGCTCAAACGGAGACATATAGACATTCGTTTTTCCTACTTAGATTTGCTAGTGGAACAGGAAACGAAGTGAATATTAGCGGTATGGGGTACCCTCCATCACGCATCGTAAGATGGATTGCGGAGTATTGATAGAGATACAGAAATATTCCATCTCGTATGGAAGATGTATGAGACAGACGAAATACGTCCAGACTTCAAGAAGAAAGTAATAAATTTCAACGAAAGCAGGTGCGAGTACTACCGACCTGTCAGTTTAATAAGTCATGTTTGCAAAATACTAGCACGAATTCTTTACAGCTGAACGGGAAAACTGGTAGAAGCAGACTTCGGGGAAGGTCAGTTTGTACTCCGGAGAATTATAGGAACGTGCCAGACTATACTGGCCTTACGACTATCTTAGGCGACAGATTAAGGAGAGGCAAACCTAAATTTATAGCTTTCGTAGACCTGGAGGAAGCCTTTGAAGTGCTGACTATAGTTCACACTTTTTGAAATTCTGGAGGCAGAATGGATAAAATACAGGGAGCGAAAGATTGCATTCAACTTGCACAAAACTCAGACGGTGGTAGTAAGATTATAGGGAAATGAAAGGGAAGCAGCAGTTGATTATGGTGTCAGACAGGTTTTTAGACTATCCCCAATGTTATTCAAGCTGTACATTGAGCAACCAGTAAAGGAAACCAAAGAAAAATTTTGAGAAACAATTAAAGTTCGGGGAGATGAAATAAAAACTTTGAAGTTTATCGATGACATTTTCATTCTGTCAGAGACATCAAAGAAGTTGGAAGAGTAGCAGAACGGAATGAAGAGTGTCTTGAAAGGCGGATAAAAGATCAACATTAAAAAAAGCAAGAAAAGGGCAATGGAATGTAGTCGAGGTAAATCAGGCGATGCTGAGGGAATTAAATTAGTGAACGACACACTAAAAGTAAATGATTTTTGCTACGCAGGCAGTAAAATAATTGATGACGGCCAAAGTAGATACGATATAAAATGTAAACTGGTAACTGCAAGAAAATCGTTTCTGAAGAAGAGGGATTCGTTAACATTGAATATAGATTCAGGTATTAGGAAGTTTTATATGAAGGTATTTGTCTGGAGTGTATCCTTGTATGGAAGTCATACAAGAAACAGATAAAACAAGAAGAGAATAGAAGGTTTTCAAATGTGGTGATACAGAAGAATGCTGATAATTAGATGGGTAAATCATGGTAACCAATGAGAAGGTACTGAACAGAGTTGAGGAGAAGAGAAATTTGTGGCATAACTTGACTAAAAGAAGGAGTCGGTTGGCAGGATGTATACTGAGATGTCAACGCACCACGAATTTGATAATGGAGGGACATGTAGGTACAAAAATTTTAGAGGGAAATCAATAGATGAATATAGTAAGCAGGTTCAAAAGGATGTAGATTACAGTACAGATGAAGAGGACTACACAAGACAGAGTAGAGTGCTGACCTATAAAAAAACCCGTCTTCGGACTGAAGACCACAACAAGTATGCCTATTCCGGTCTTCTTTCTTAGTTATTGAGAGACTCTTCACAATAAATCGTTTTTTTTTTCAAGTACTTTAGTTGTTTTGGAAGTGTGCTTAAGTTCATTGTACTAGACGAGTATGTTTCCTTATAAACTGAATTCACCATTCTCATTAAAGCTTCAAAACTGAGAGCAAACTGAAGGCCCGCTGTAGAATATGAAGTTACTCAGAACGAGACTTGTCATCCCATAATTGAATAGTAAACTGCAGTTGGTATCAGCGACTCCCTATTTAATGAATTCCAGCCAGTCTATCTCCTTAGTGTCTGCTCATATCGCTTAGGTAATATCAAGCTTGTAAACAAATGCGTAAGTAATATGCAAAATAATAGAGATGGAAAGAAAAAGTTTCATTTTCCTTCCACTTTGGTTCCGCGTGACTGTATCAGCTAAAACTGTTCGGTTATGTAATGACTAATTTCGTACATAATTCACAGAGTGCAGATTAGCACACTCGAGGAAGGCTCTAAGAGCCCTTAAGATGCTCAGGATTGTCTGAGCAGACCAAGTTTGCAACCACCATCTAGACTTCTGGTCTACAGTGTTCAGTTCGCATTCACACCTACCAACAACAATGCAGCTTTCGCACAGTTCTCGATCAGTATTCCGAGAGTGCAGAGTATTATCCGGCCATGGTCAAATTAATCAAATTTGCTTATAAGACAATTATGCTGTGCAGTGCTATTATTTCTGAAGTTGTAAAAGAAGTGAGATCAGTACGGAGAAGATGGACAAAAGAGTTGCTTCTATGTGTTAATGCTGTCGCATGTTAATCTTCTGAAGGAGCTAGAAATTAAAAAAGAAGGCTGTTTCACTTCCTAAAATAAAAAAGATACATACTTGTGTTGTTGCAGCATTACACTCCGTAAATAAGAAGAAATGTCAGTGTAATGAGCAAATCAAATGGTTCAAATTGCTCTAAGCACTATGGGACTTAACATGTGAGGTCATCAGTCCCCTAGAACTTAGAACTACTTACACCTAAATAACCTAAGGACATCACACACATCCATGCCCGAGGCAAGATTCGAACCAGACTGAAGCGCCTAGAACCGCTCGGCCACAAAGGCCGGCAATGAGCAAATCGGTACTTGGCAACTGGAAGAAGCTATGCTTATCTGAAATTTTTTGCTGTGATACCGTCTTCATCTTTGAGCCGCGTCATTCCGGGAACACGTTGTGCCACGTATGCGGTAATAAAGCACTTCATCTGGCCTGCCCATCTCCTCTGCGCCAATTCGAGCGTCGCCAGACTTCGCACAGGCTGAACACAGGCAGAAACGTAGTCAAATCTTTCAGTAGACGATTCATCTACAAGCAATGATTTGTCTGTGCAAACACTGTCATTCCAGACAAGTCGGTACAAATATCTGATGGTGTGAAGTGCCTTTTACGATCCTGTCCCACGTTAGACCTCTACGAAAGCTTTCACTGTATGTGCACTACAGACTATCTTACGTCCCTCAACTATAATGCTATTCGCATCATCGGAAGAATAGTGTCAGTCATCTAATAGCAAAGGCTAACGTGGTACTATTTGACACAAAATCAGTTTTTAATACAGAATGAATGGGGATAATTGTCATTTGCAACGAAATCGCCAAGTTTAAAACTACAAGGTGGTATGTGTATGTGTGTGTGTGTGTGTGTGTGTGTGTGTGTGTGTGTGAGAGAGAGAGAGAGAGAGAGAGAGAGAGAGAGAGAGAGAGAGTGCGAGCGCGCTTGGGCGCGTGCATGTGTAAGGATGTTTCTGAACGTGCGATTGTACGTACAGTATTATGGCGTGAAACACAACGTTGTGTCTCGAAGTCAAAAAAGAATCAAGCATTTTCCCAATATAATTTAAATGACTGTTGGAACTATTACTTGCATCTTTAACTGATGAGATGAGGGCCTATCATATTATAATATTGTCACCTGCCACTATCGTTAAGAAATCCGGAGTTTGTAACTAGGTTATTTCCAAGGACTGTAGAATTTGCAATGCACTAAACGTGAAATGACGAGGGCTAGTAGAAATCCTTGGGTAACAGAAGAAATATTGATGAAATGGGAGATATGATACTGCGTGAAGAGTTTGAGAGAACATGAAAGACCTAAGTCGAAACAAGGCCCCGGGAGCAGACAACATTCCTTTAGAACTACTGACAGCCTTGGGAGTGACAGTCCTGACAAAACTCTACCATCTGGTGAGGAAGATGTATGAGATAGGCAAAATACCCTCAGACTTCAAGAAGAATATAACAATTCCAATCCCAAAGAAAGCAGGTGTTGACAGATGTGAAAATTACCGAACTATTAGTTTAATAAGTCACGGCTGCAAATACTGACGCGAATGGAAAAACTGTTAGAAGCCGACCTCGGGGAAGATCAGTTTGGATTCCGTAGAAATATTGGAACACGTGAGGCAATACTGAACCTACCACTTATCTCAGAAGATAGATTAAGGAAAGGCAAACCTACGTTTCTAGCATTTGTAGACTTAGAGAAAGCGTTTGACAATGTTTACTGGAATACTCTCTTTCAAATTCTGAAGGTGGCAGGGGTAAAATACAGAGAGTGAAAGGCTATTTACAATTTGTACAGAAACCAGATGGCAGTTATGAGAGTCGAGGGACATGAAAGGAAGCAGTGGTTGGGAAGGGAGTGAGACAGGGTTGTAGCCTATCCCCAATGTTATTCAATCTGTATATTGAGCAAGAAATAAGCAAACAAAAGAAAATTCGGAGTAAGTATTAAAATCGATGGAGAAGAAATAAAAACTTTGAGGTTCGCCGATGACATTGTAATTCTGTCAGAGACAGATAAGGACTTGGAAGAGCAGTTGAACGGAATTTACAGTGTCCTGAAAGGAGGATATAAGATGATCACCAACAAAAGCAAAACGAGGATAATGGAATGTAGTCGAATTAAGTCAGGTGATGCTTAGGGAAGTAGATTAGGAAATGAGACACTTAAAGTAGTAAAGGATTTTTGCTATTTGGGGAGCAAAATAACTGGTGATGGTCGAAGTAGAGAGGATATAAAATGTAGACTGGCAATGGCAAGGAAAGCGTTTCTGAAAAAGAGAAATTTGTTAACATCTAGTATAGACTTAAGTGTCAGGAAATCGTTCCTGAAAGTATTTGTATGGAGTGAAGCGATGTATGGAAGTGAAACATGGACGATAAATGGTTTGGACAAGAAGAGAATAGAAGCTTTCGAAATGTGGTGCTACAGAAGAATGCTGAAGATTATATGGGTAGATCACATAACTAATGAGGAGGTGTGGAATAGAATTGGGGAGAAGAGGAGTTTGTAGCACAATTTGACTAGAAGAAGGGATCGGTTGGTAGGACATGTTCTGAGGCATCAAGGGATCGCCAATTTAGTATTGGAGGGCAGCGTGGAGGGTAAAAATCGTAGAGGGAGACCAAGAGATGAATACACTAAGCAGACTCAGAAGGATGTAGGTTGTGGTAGATACTGGGAGATGATGATGGTTGCAGAGGATAGAGTAGCATGGAGAGCTGCATCAAACCAGTCTCAGGACTGAAGACCACAACAACAACAAACATGAAATGTTATTCGAAAGTCTCTAGGTCGAGGCAGGACTATTTGCGAAATAAATCGTACAAAATTGACACCCGCTGGGAAGACGCGAGGCTGTTAACACTCACGAATGGGACGCATTGAGGTAACACTATGTAAACTGCTGCTTATTGGAACTGTTATACCAAGAAGTACACAGTGTCCATTGAGAAAATTATAGGAGGATAGCGGCAGTAAAAGAAACACTTTTTGGTATTTTTCCCGTGGGGAGTTCTGGCGTATATGGACGTTTTCGAATCAGTCTTGCTCGAAAATGGTGCACTAGTTGTCGGACTAAGATTATAGCGTGCGAATATGGGTGAACGCGTAATTTTCTAATTGGTGAATCCACAATTTGCTGTGCAGCTTTAAGTTGCGGCACGACCATTTTGCGTGCCGATTATTACATCAATTAGTTTTAACTGCAAAACACAAGGTAATGCGGTAGCGCAGACGCATATAAAGTCGCGCATGAAAAAAACAAAAAAGGCTATCAAGTCCACGGGTTTTTAGACGAATTTCGACGTTCTGGTTACCCCCTGCCATTTGCAGTACCGTTACCACATTAGATGTCCGTTCCTCGCTCCCGCCACACAATCCCCATGAATTGAATATACACTGTTGCGTTAATGAGGAGCTGTAACATGTAGCTGATCCTGTCTTCAGCGCGTGCCTGTTATCAGCCATTTAGCTAAAGGCAATTCGAGACCGCATGTCGGACAGACCACCCGATAATTAGTGATTAACCGCAGTTTCCAGTACTCCCCTGGCGCTCGCTGTACCAAACCTGTCAACTACTAAACACTCTTGCTCCATTTGCACATTGCGTTTGATTCGTGTCGTCGACAACTGACGAATTCTGTCAAAACGTGTAGAAAAAAAAAACAGCCTGGCGTACTGCATGTTCCTTTATTTCCTTTTTCGTGTAACAGTCTCTGTTGCTACCAAAAGCATTGTTGTAAAACGCTAAAGCAAGCATCAAATAAATGTTTAAATATACTTCGAGCAATATATACCTTCCCTATGTGAAGGTTTATGTCAGGGGAGTACGTTGGTCACAGATTTTGAACGAAATCTGTCAGGGCTGCACCACATCGTCCACGCGTTATGCTGCCTCCTGTGTTTCAAAAGGGAATAGTTATTCCTTTGTTACGTATGACTAACAGGCATGTGCATCCGACAATTTTGAATCCTCTGCACACTATATTTCTACCTCCACGATACTGAAGTGTTTCGCGCACAGATGTCGAGTTATTTTGTATTACACTCCTGGAAATGGAAAAAAGAACACATTGACACCGGTGTGTCAGACCCACCATACTTGCTCCGGACACTGCGAGAGGGCTGTACAAGCAATGATCACACGCACGGCACAGCGGACACACCTAGAACCGCGGTGTTGGCCGTCGAATGGCGCTAGCTGCGCAGCATTTGTGCACCGCCGCCGTCAGTGTCAGCAAGTTTGCCATGGCATACGGAGCTCCATCGCAGTCTTTAACACTGGTAGCATGCCGCGACAGCGTGGACGTGAACCGTATGTGCAGTTGACGGACTTTGAGCGAGGCCGTATAGTGGGCATGCGGGAGGCCGGGTGGACGTACCGCCGAATTGCTCAATACGTGGGGCGTGAGGTCTCCACAGTACATCGATGTTGTCGCCAGTGGTCGGCAGAAGGTGCACGTGCCCGTCGACCCGGGACCGGACCGCAGTGACGCACGGATGCACGCGAAGACCGTAGGATCCTACGCAGATTCGCAACCGTCTCCATGAAGCTGGGCTACGGTCCCGCACACCGTTAGGCCGTCTTCCGCTCACGCCCCAACATCGTGCAGCCCGCCTCCAGTGGTGTCGCGACAGGCGTGAATGGACGGACGAAAGAAGACGTGTCGTCTTCAGCGATGAGAGTCGCTTCTGCCTTGGTGCCAATGATGGTCGTATGCGTGTTTGGCTCCGTGCAGGTGAGCGCTACAATGAGGACTGTATACGACCGAGGCACACACGGCCAACACCCGGCATCATGGTGTGGGGAGCGATCTCCTACACTGGCCGTACACCTCTGGTGATCGTCGAGGGGACACTGAATAGTGCACGGTACATCCAAACCGTCTAACCCATCGTTCTACCATTCCTAGACCGGCAAGGGAACTTGCTGTTCCAACAGGACAATGCACGTCCGCTTGTATCCCGTGCCACCCAACGTGCTCTAGAAGGTGTAAGTCAACTACCCTGGCCAGCAAGATCTCCGGATCTGTCCCCCATTGAGCATGTTTGGGACTGGATGAAGCGTCGTCTCACGTGGTCTGCACGTCCAGCACGAACGCTGGTCCAACTGAGGCGCCAGGTGGAAATGGCATGGCAAGCGGTTCCACAGGACTACATCCAGTATCTCTACGATCGTCTCCATGGGAGAATAGCAGCCTGCATTGCTGCGAAAGGTGGATATACACTGTACTAGTGCCGACATTGTGCATGCTCTGTTGCCTGTGTCTATGTGCCTGTGGTTCTGTCAGTGTGATCATGTGATGTATCTGACCCCAGGAATGTATCAATAAACTTTCCCCTTCCTGGGACAATGAATTCACGGTGTTCTTATTTCAATTTCCAGGAGTGTATATCGCCCCTAGCCCACGTCCTCAACGACCTCTCTCTCTCTCTCTCTCTCTCTCTCTCTCTCTCTCTCTCTCTCTAGAGATGAAGTCGGTGTTCAGATTCGATGCTAAAAATAATTGCCTAGAGGCGACTTTCACAAAGACGATTTTGGTTTGCTTTTCTGAATTCTGTTCTTATTTGCAAGGCTTTCTGTAGCTGTGTTGCGTATCAAAATGGCTATAAAAAGCTTGCAGTGATGATTTCTGGTAGTTTTTTCTAATAAGTGACTTTGGTTATCTTTCTCCAAATATCTCCCTTCGTTTCAAAGCGAGTCCAGATTAATTTAGGGATACACCAGTGTCTTTTGTTAGCCTACGTAGTGACCAACCATCTTGAAACTTACCGTTGGCTCGACAGGATACAGACACCTTGTTTGCGGCCACGCTGCTGTGGAATTCGGAAACATTACTCTAGTTTTCGAAGTTGCCTGGATAAGCCTGACTGTTACGCACACTGTACCTTCGGCACTTCTCACTCTGTAAGACTTAAATTGTGATCATCTCGACATACGTGGTACTTCAAGTCGCCCTAAATCCCAGGGAGTCATTCAGTCGTAACAATGTACCACATAGTACTCCAATCTTGCAGCCGCACAGGGTAGGCCAGCGGTCTAGGGCGTCTTGTCACGGTCCGCGCGGTTTCCACCGTCGGAGGTTCGAGTCCTCCCTCGGGCATGTGTGTGTGTGTGTGTGTGTGTGTGTGTGTCGTCCTTAGCGTAAGTTAGTTTAAGTTAGATTAGGTAGTGTGTAAGCTTAGGGACCGATGACCTTAGCAGTTTGGTCCCATAAGACCTTACCACAAATTTCCATTTTCCAAACTTTGGACCAAATTTGACGTTTGACCTTCGGGTCGCCTACATGCAATGGCAAATGCATGACGTTATCATGCACCATCCCTTTCCTAAGCCACGAGTTCTTCCTAAACCATTCTTCATCCCTACCCTCACACCAAACCCCTTCCCCCCTCCGCTGTCCAAGTACGTCCCCCTTCTAAGCCATGCCATGTGTTGTCTGCTATGTACGGGCAGCATCTGTTATTAGAAATAATGTTCAAGAAACAGAGGGTACAATGGACGAAACATCATCACATGACGTTTTTAGAAGTTTTTCAATAATGATTCACTTCACCAAACACCATCTTAGGGGGATCGGGAGAAATGGTAAAACATCATGTCTTACACTATAAAAATATGATTTTCGTTATTGACTGGGTAATATAACGTTTATTAATTTCGATTTATTTCCTACTTGAGATCATCGTCCACTGGTAGTACAAAAACGAACTTTGATCACCTGACGTTACTCAAAGTTTTTCAGTAATGGTTCACTTCACCAACCAACATTTTAGGGTAGAAGATGATAATACATAATGTTCTACATTACAAGAACTGTAATTATTTCTTTTTTATGAAAAATATGAGGTGATATTCCCCTTTCGAAACATTATACTATGAGCAGCTTTGATATAGCTAATACGAACAGCATGTACTGAAACCTGTGTGTGTTAACCTTGTAGTCCTCGCAGATAGTAGCTTTATTTTCTGCCTTAAATTCTGTGAGAAATAAGATTTCACGCTGTAACCATAACCACAGCGAAATCAATAATCTACTTTCGTTTTGCTATATTTCAAACTATTTATGAGTAAAATTTAAAACGATTTGTTCACTCACAATATACTACTGTTTTGCGCTAGAAAATCACTACTTCTAAATAATATCCAATTTTTACAAGTAAGGGGGGGGGGGGGGGGGGGGAGGGAGGGGGGGCTAATGCTTAATAAGGAGTGGGCCAATATGATTACATAGTATGAGCTGTTATTGTCATATCTTAATATGTGTGACATAATTAGCTTATAAGCTCTCTGATTCGTCTGTTCTCACAAAAAGTAGCGTGGCTTGGAAAGGGCGCGCAAACCAGGAAGGTAGTATGGTGAGGAAGGAGGTAGTAAGGTGGGGAAAGGGATAGGAACGTGGATTAGGAAGGATACGCGGGTTGAGAGAAAGGTGGGGACATGAAAGTCATGCATTTTTCCCTGCATGTAGGTGACCCGACTGTCAAAAATCCAATTTAAAGTTTCTGTTACATTCCTACTCAATGCTTCTGTGTACTTCCACTAAAAGTTGTATTCGCTGCCTAACGAACAACACCTGTGCATGTTTTCCCGGAAGTGCAACATTATGGCTGATACATGCCTCTAAAATTTAAGCTCCACAGTCAAACTGTCATGTGGCTGTGACACTACCGCCCAATTGCATGAACACGCCCATATCACAGTTCGTATGGACGGTATCCCCGAATTTTGAACAACAGATATGTCAGTTTTGTTTGGCCAACGCGGCTGCGCCGGAGACAGCGACGTCACGGACGGCACATACATTACGCATTAATGTAAACTTGACTTTAACAACTTCCATAGTACCTAGCAATACTGCGCTACTTTATTTTACAAGAACTTGTACTCGGAAAGTCATTCACACTGTGTCACCAATTGTTACTTTTTGCATAAATTTCAGTGAAAGAACTAGCGAAAGTGATAACATGTAATTTCTAAGGACAGGAACTGTCAGACAGCTACGGTACAGTTAGGTACATAATGTTAACTTCTGCATGCATCACAAGTCTTCCGCTAATAACTTCGTTAACCTACCTCGCACTACATCATTTTATGTTTCTTGTGGAATCCAAAATAAAACCTCGTTTTAATATTCAGATTTCCTGATCAGCTCCAATTTCTTTTTATTAAAGTCGTCATTTTGTCTCCCAATCCAGTTTATTGACTGATATATTCGTAAATCTTGAGTATGTCTTTGCAGCTCCCACCATACAACCGCCGTCACTCGCTCAGCAAGCCTCAACTTGGTATTTCGATTGCAGAGATTGAATACATTCAGTTTCAGATTTACTGAAAGCGTAGTTCACAAAAAGTAGTCTGGTTACCTTTTACTCTTGTATTTGTTCGCATTCTTGAACTGCCTTAAATCCAAAGACTCATCATTAGGTTCTACAACTTTTCATTTGAATTATTCTTTCATTGTTTATTATACATTATTTTCATTTTATATCACTGATTTTCATATTTTCTCTGGTGATTTCTTCCTTTAGATGTTGAAGCTTACCTGCACTAAGTTCAAACAGTATGACGTCACCAGCAAAACGAAGGTGATTCATGTACATTCTTTTAACGATCGTTCCATCTCCTTCAAGTTTAAGAATATTCCTCAGCAGCAGCTGAGAACAGTTTTGATGATATAGAATCACTTTGCCTCACTCCTCTTTCAATTCCGAATTTCTCATTGAAGTAACACAGTTTAGCGAAAGTTGTGACATTCGTGCAAATATTTTTCATAATATTATCTATCATATGTGTAATGGATGACTTTCTTCTCAAAATCTGTTAGCACATATTTGGTTTCAATTGAATCTTTTTTTTTGTGAATCTGTCAATTCCAAGCAAAGTAGTGATTCATATTCGTCAGTACAGTCTATATTTTAGTTTACGAATTGCAAATAAACCACTATTACATTTAAACTTTCAAAGTCTCCTTGTTCCTTCGGCTGATTACAGTTTCATGATTTTTACTATGCTTTTGGTCACAAGTGTAGTACCGGCACATATCTTGTAAATTAGTGAAAAGGAGGCTGAGTTATTTAACTTGTCCCTCCTTAAACGGAGGTAGAGTAATTATAACATTATTCCAGTTTCGATTACTCTCTTTCCGTAAATAATTTAGCAAATTATTTATGTGTGACCCTCTCTAGTTGTAACTATTTCTATTGAAAAAACCACCATCACCGGGAGTATGTCGCCTCTCCATCCTTTTAGTAACTTTATGCACTTGATTTGGCATTAATTATGGAACGTAATTATTTTTGTCACTGAGTACCTGTGTTCTTGAACTATATAAACTGTTAATGAAATCATCATATCCTTGTGCTGTATTCTTTATAATATTGTTAGTTACTGTACCCTCTTCCATTTTAACATGGAATGTGACGTCTTCCCAATATAACTTCCTGTATTTCTTCTCCATATTCTAATTTTTTTCATTTGTTTCTCTTATTACGTTTTTACTGTGCCCCGCCATGTCTAAACACTTCTCAATAGTATTAATTAATTCATCATATTCTACCATGTTTCCGTTAACTTTTACTTAAAATTCTCGCCTTATGCTGAATTGTTACCTTCTAACAAGTGAATTTTTCATTTCTTTTAAATTTTTTATTCATGCATATACGAGAGGACCACAAAAAGTGTCATATTGTTATGGCCGTCGAAGTAATTTTTTGCTGAATAACACAACCAGTCCCAAATACTATTAAAATTCCTTATTTCTGCCATGGTATTGCAATAAAGCATTTTAAAAGTATTTGTGGTTCTCTGCGTTATTTGCCACCAATCATTAAAGGCCGCGGAGTTCACAAGAGCCAGCATGGATAAAATAACAAGTAATTTTTATTGAATGCTGCACTACGCTTCAAAGTGGGACAGATAAAACACTATTTTTAAACCTAATCACCAAATCTTTGTAAACAACACTCGGAAGGTCCTACCAGTCGTTCAGTTTCTCGACTATAGAAAACCACTGGAAAACCGCTGAGTGAACGTCCTCTTCGTCGGAAAATCTCTTTACCTACCAGATGTTAATTATCAGTTCTTGAACAGTATCACCCACGTCTGTGCGGCCTTGGTCAAATTGTTGACACCATTTCACTACTGATAAATGCGACATTGCATTGGTTCAATATACTGCCAGAGTTTAACATTGAATCTGTACGCAGTTTAGACGTTTATCCAACCAGAATCGCTCTGCCCTGCCTACTTCAACTTTGGAGTTCGTTTCTAATTGGCGTTTCATTTCACTCCCACACTGTGATACACATAACATTTGTACCGCAGCAGAAATGAAATACACAGCATGTACTCCGTTCTCATAGCCTCTTCTTGCGCAATGATCTTAGCGTGGTATGACATATATAACTTACTTTTTGAAGTACCATCGACTTTTTCTGTTTGCCTGCAAGCCTTTGTTAAATAATTACCCTTCTCGTCTACATTCTTATAAAGACCATTTTCTAAGATAATTAATTTACCTTGGCATTTCTCCTTGTTTTTAAATATGTTCTCAGAATCTGCCTTTCGAACTCCCATCTAGTGAGTTTGTTTCAGTTATTCTTTCAGTTTCGTTTGGTTCCTCCCAAGCATATTTTCAATTTTTTATTTGTTCTAGAATAATATACTAAGAACATAAGTTTTTTTTTTCTTTAGTTGAACTGTAAATATGTGAGACCTCTATCAGTTTTGCGAATATAGACAGGGTTTCTTAGTGACGAATATTTATTTTCTGTCCTAACTTTACATTAAAATCCTCCATAATTCTCTTGTATAGTGGAATTATCATTTATATACAGGCTTTTTTCAATTCCTACTGGAGATTTTCTACGTCCTCTGCAGAATTTAAACACGTTGATGCAACGGTTTGAATAGCATATTTTGTATTTATTTTAAAATAGGTATTGCTATGCTTCTGGGAATCTTTCTGAATCTATATTTCTTTTACTTCCTTCTCTATAGTATATCTTAGAGCTGAAATTCCTCTTTCCCCTGTTCCACAATGAAACTAATGCGCTAATTTTAATTATATTTGGTATTCGTATTTTCATAGCATTTATGATAAGACCAGTGTACTTCAGGACGGAAGTAACTGTCGAATGATGTACCATTCCTAAGTAACATAGCTCGATGAAACTTGGGCTACACTTCTAAAGAACTGCTATAATATAATACAGAAGGTAATGGGCAGAAATACCCAATGATAAGAAGCTGTGGATTCATCAGGATTCATTTACTGGGAATAACTGCTGGAGGAATTGGCGACACGCTGATCACATGTTGCACGATCATAGATCGCTTCTCGTACTGTCTTGTAGGCAGCAGTCGGCCAGTCGAAACAGAGGTGTGGTCCAATCCGCGAGTGATCACGTTCTGCTAACAGAAATGACACTTTTATACTAAGACGATAATTACACTGAAGTCACCGCACATTACAAAGAGCGGGACATGGTTCTTAACAGGATCTGTGATAAACACATACGGCAGTGCATGCTCTGCAATTTGCTCTTGTGCTGGCCACAAGACTGTTAAAAGGTTCTTGTGGTGGGGTGTTCCATTCCTCCACCAGCACGGGAGACAACTTCTGGATGGTTTTCGACGCATGTCGATGTGCTGCAGTATGTTTTCCCAGGGCATCCCACATGTGCTCGATGGGATTTAAACTAGGGAACGGGCAGGCCAGTCCATTCGCCGAATATCCTCTCATTCCAGGAGCTCCTCCACGCGCTGTTCTGTGAGGTCGGGCATTGTCATCTATAACATGAAGTCAGGGCAGAGTGCACCCCTGAAAAGACGCACGCCGGGAAGGAATACAGTGTCACAATAACGCCAACCGATGAGTGTACCTTGTTCAAATGTCTAGAGGTCAGTACCCCCATGAAATATTATGCCTCCCCACAACGTAAAACCTGGACCACCAAACCGACCATATTCGACCATGTTCCTGGGTCATTACATGCTCCAGCCTCACGTCATATGAGGTTACGGCCAGCTTGAGGAAATGTACGAGAACGAAGCAATGCTGATTTTACATCAATTGGTGAAAAAGAAAACCCACCATAACTGGGGACGCCGAGCGGGGTACCCGCGCTGTCTTAGGCGCCCTGCTATGGTTCGAGCGGCTCCTCCCGTCGGAGGTTCGAATCCTCCTTCGGGCATGGGTGTGTGTGTTGTCTTTAGCGTAAGTTTGTTTAAGTCAGATTAAGTAGTGTGTAAGCCTAGGGACCGATGACCTTAGCAGTTTGGTCCTATAGGAAATTACCACAAATTTCCATAACTGGCGACGAAATTTCGAGAGGGTTCAAGACAGGATATCCACCCGGGAACCAAAAATTTTGGGCAGGTGCACTGTACAATTTTTGTGGCAACATTTATTTCTGAGTGGCACTTAATTTCTATTCAACGTTTATATAAATTTTCTTTGATCCTTAAACTCATTTCCTTTTCAGGAAGATTTCAGAGACTTTTGTATACTATGCTGAATTCTGTCCACAGCTCGTGGTCTCGCGGTAGCGCTCTCGCTTCCCGAGCATGGGTTCCTGCGTTCGATTCCCGGCGAGGTCAGAAATTTTCACCTGCCCCGAGATGACTGGATGTTGTTATGTTGCTTCATCATAATTCATCCTCATTACGGTCGGAGGAAGGCAACGGTAAACCACCTCCACTAGGACCTTGCTTAGTACGGCGGTGCGGGTCTCCCGCATCGTTCCTCTACGCTCTGTCAAGAAGCATAGGGCTCCATTCCATTCTGAATTGTATTTTTCAGACATGGCTCAACCTGACTTGTAGTTACAGCAACTCTTCAGTACGCAAGAGCTGCTTGTAACGCTCCTGGCCAAACTAAAAGCTGAGGAACAACATAGCCAAGAACATTTTAAGAAGCCACCATCACCATTTCCGGTGTCCATCCGGAAACATGAAGAATGGCCGATTTATATTATAGGCCTGCTGAATCAACATGTCTGATGTTTTCAAATTAATTCAGAATTTATGTATAGAAATCGATTCAGTGTCTCTGTAGTAATCAGATTAAAGATAAATTAGAATCATATTTTGAGAATCAATCATACGTTACAGTTGCATGGCTTAATTCGAGAGTGTAAATGCCAATGCGAAAACGACTTGCGCAGATTCACTAATACGATATGTGCTGTTCATGTGCTCACCAGACAAGCTAAAGAATGACATGCTTAACTTAACTAATTTGTGTTTACAAAGCTGTTTGCCGTTAATTTGGGCATATGAACACACCCCAATATCATCAGACGCGAAACACTGCGAAACTTAGCGCTCTGCAAGGTCAAATCAGGAAGTCACAGGGCATGCAAAGGAATTCCGTACACAAATTCCCTAATGCAAAATTAAAGTCTTGCGAGCGCTGTGAAGCCAACCATAAGCGAGAAAATTGTCTTTTTCGAAATGCACAGAACAATTATTATAAAAGGTAAAGACACGGATCATAAGTGTGTTTGTTTATTTGCAACATGCTCCATTACAACTTTTTGTAATGCTACGTCTGTGCATTGTGTGAGTGTGTGTATGCGTGTGTAGTGTGATGTTTGTGTGGTATGGTGATGATTGTGATGAAAGAAGAGAGAGGGTAAAACGCGGTGACGGCACATAGCCTACTCCTTGCGAATAACGCCAAGTGGGCTGCCAGGCTTAACGTCCCCATCCGATGGACGGGTCACACGCCCTCTCTTCATGACACACTGCGGAGAGGTTTGGCATTTAAACCACGACACCTGATCAAAGTCTAGTGATCATGAACTTTGCTCCACCAAATCTCCTCCCCTTGCGGACCACATACCGGCAGCGAAAATTTCTTCTGCCACCAGGATTCGAGCCGGCTTACCCGCAAGTCGATCACCGGCGCACAAGCGTGCGTTAGCGACCTCGCCCACGGAGGTGGGTATCCGAAGTATGCAACACAAAACAATAAAAATTCTATTAACGTTCAAAAATATGTACAAATCAATAAATTTTAATAAATTTTTTATAGCCAAGGTCGGATTCAAAACTGCTTTTATTGACCGGTTTCGTCAAATCAGATTTTTAAAAACTATTTCAATTGTACGTCATGTTCCATCGTGCATTCATTACTCGAACCATGTTAACATTTTAGTGGAGGGTTTCGTTTCATTAAAATGTTAACTTGGCAAGAGTAATGAACACACAATGGAACATGACGTACAACCAAAATAGTTTTTTAAAGATCTGAAGATGGCAGTCTTGCCTGTGAACACCGGACGATGAAAAACAGTTCTGTACTCGATCTTGCATATATAAAATTTATTTTAAAGTACATACAGATAGTTTACTCTCATTTCTCACTGTGAGAAACTTCAATAAAATCAGCAAATATATACAGTCAAAATGTACTTAATTATGATCTTTTCAGTAAATGACAAGGCCTTATCTTTCTCACTTACAGTTCACAGAGTGCCATTAAAATTTCAGACTTACACAGGCTCGTCAATTTCTATGATTAATTTATAGATGTACAGGAAGTTAGGATAGACGGAATGTAATGCATTTCACAGTTCACTCTTTAGTTTCAGCGACCAACGGATACCATTAAAATGTCAATTTGTTACAGGTGTCACATACAGTGGTTTATCATACAGGTCTGACTCATTGGTGTCAGTTCACACAAAGCAACAACTTTGTTGAGCCTTGATCTAATCTATAAACTTGGCTTCACCATTCACGAGGGAATGAATCAGATTCATACTGACATTCCGACGAAAAAAGGTGCAAAAGCTGTTGGAAAAATATCATCATTTTTTTTTTCAGAATTAGCGAGTAGCATTAGAAACTACACTCCTGGAAATTGAAATAAGAACACCGTGAATTCATTGTCCCAGGAATGCAGGCTGCTATTCTCCCATGGAGACGATCGTAGAGATGCTGGATGTAGTCCTGTGGAACGGCTTGCCATGCCATTTCCACCTGGCGCCTCAGTTGGACCAGCGTTCGTGCTGGACGTGCAGACCACGTGAGACGACGCTTCATCCAGTCCCAAACATGCTCAATGGGGGACAGATCCGGAGATCTTGCTGGCCAGGATAGTTGACTTACACCTTCTAGAGCACGTGGGGCGGCACGGGATACATGCGGACGTGCATTGTCCTGTTGGAACAGCAAGTTCCCTTGCCGGTCTAGGAATGGTAGAACGATGGGTTCGATGACGGTTTGGATGTACCGTGCACTATTCAGTGTCCCCTCGACGATCACCAGAGGTGTACGGCCAGTGTAGGAGATCGCTCCCCACACCATGATGCCAGGTGATGGCCATGTGTGCCTCGGTCGAATGCAGTCCTGATTGTGGCGCTGACCTGCACGGCGCCAAACACGCATACGACCGTCATTGGCACCAAGGCAGAAGCGACTCTCATCGCTGAAGACGACACGTCTCCATTCGTCCCTCCATTCACGCCTGTCGCGACACCACTGGAGGCGGGCTGCACGATGTTGGGGCGTGAGCGGAAGACGACCTAACGGTGTGCGGGACCGTAGCCCAGCTTCATGGAGACGGTTACGAATGGTCCTCGCCGATACCCCAGGAGCAACAGTGTCCCTAATTTGCTGGGAAGTGGCGGTGCGGTCCCCTACGGCACTGCGTAGGATCCTACGGTCTTGGCGTGCATCCGTGCGTCGCTGCGGTCCGGTCCCAGGTCGACGGGCACGTGCACCTTCCGCCGACCACTGGCGACAACATCGATGTACTGTGGAGATATCACGCCCCACGTGTTGAGCAATTCGGCGGTACGTCCACCCGGCCTCCCGCATGCCCACTATACGCCCTCGCTCAAAGTCCGTCAACTGCACATACGGTTCACGTCCACGCTGTCGCGGCATGCTACCAGTGTTAAAGACTGCGATGGAGCTCCGTATTCCACGGCAAACTGGCTGACACTGACGGCGGCGGTGCACAAATGCTGCGCAGCTAGCGCCATTCGACGGCCAATACCGCGGTTCCTGGTGTGTCCGCTGTGCCGTGCGTGTGATCATTGCTTGTACAGCCCTCTCGCAGTGTCCGGAGCAAGTATGGTGGGTCTGACACACCGGTGTCAATGTGTTCTTTTTTCCATTTCCAGGAGTGTATAAGCCAAACACACAACGCTGAAACTGAATTCTGTCCCAAAATTTTGGGATGTACACAACACTTTCTTGACGTTAAAGAATAAAGTTAAACACGAACTTGACCCTATTGAACAATATGACGTTATAAAATCCTTAACCAACAGTCAACAGGCAATGTCGATCGTGGTAGTTCAAGAATCAAATGAAACATTAGGTATGTGCGGAGGTTTCAAAGTGACTGTCAATGCACAATCCATTATTGATACTTATCCAATTCTGAAACCGAACGAAGTTATGTCCGAATTGGCTGGAGGTGTCCACTTTGCAAACCTAGATCTCAAAGAAGTATATTTTCAAATACCTTGGATAATGACACACAACGGTTCATGGTTATGAAGATTCTGTTCGGTCTGTATCGATACAAGAGGTTACCATTTGGGATTTGCCAGTGCTCAGAGTTTGTGCTGGCAGTATTTAGAAAAATAAATTAGGAAGCGAGGTGGTTTTTCGTGTTACTCTATGAAAAATTGTACTTATCATAGACCTGGAAGGAATAATTATTCGTATAGATATGAGCGACGGTTAATTTAAAGTAGTGAAAAGTCTCTTCATGGGCAAAATTTTATTTAGATTTTATTTATATTATTTTATTTTATTTATATTATTTATATTTTATTTAGCTAGGGTTATTTCTATCAATAGGAAATTCTAACTTATCATTAATTTGGTTTAACGACCATAAAATTATTTCTTTGGACAGACGAAATCTCTCTTCACACTTCCTGCACTATAATCTTCAAAAGGGCTCCTTCTTTCCACAATCTCTCAAAATTGGTGTCGGTCACGCTTCATATGGTCAAGGTGTAACAAATCTTCCTCAATCTCATCTATAACATCGAAACGCGCCGCCATCTTAATACCGTACTCTTATAAAACCCATGTCATTCGAGAAAACCAGGTGTGAGCCACGATCAGATTTAACAGCGGTCAGCTCCCTCGTTTAATTCTTATCGATGTCGGTGCACAAGGATTTTGCGTTGAAGAGTGTTAAATGTCGTCTTAACCGCAGTTAAGTTTTAATTGCGGTTGATGCACTCGGCCGTATGCTTCCATTACAAGATATTCAGATAGGTCATTCATCCGCCAATAATTATGTCTGTCAACACAGAGCGAGCTGTAGGCCGGAACCATCTGATGCATCCCTCAAATAGACCGTAGTTGCACATTCGTATGCTAGTGCAAGATTTAAGCGACTTCACACCGACGCTCAGCCACTTGCCTACAGTTATCGGAAAGTTCTCCACAGTTACTATACAGAAACTGAAAGCAAGCTATCTGCCTTTGCCGAGCAGTTGAAGTAGTCATCTATTGAGAGACTCAAATTACTTCCAGCTGTAGTACATACCGAACTTCAAATACTCTACAGATTTAGGTTGGATTAGGTTCAGAACCTTTACATAAGTGTCACGCCTTCACAACAGAGAAAAAGCTGAATACCCTTACGTACATTCTTTAATACACGATGTTTTTTGTTTACCGAAATTATTCTGATTTAGATACTCGCATATTGCCGTGTGGCGTGATCGTAGCAAGCGTGCAAGTAGGCCACTTTCCTATAGCCACGGAATTCTGTAGTTGGGGGTTCGCTTCCTGCTAACTTTATGTTAAGCACCGAAGTCATTGGTGAAAACACAAGATGGGAAAGGCCCGCCGTGGTTCAACAGTCGTGTTCGAAAGCTACTGTGAAAGGACAGAATGATTCACCACGAAGCTAAACGTCGCCAAAGTCTTGTTGAACACCAAAAACTGAACGAAATCAAAATGAACACAAGCAGAAGTATGAGTGAAGCGTGCAACACATTCTAAATTAAACTTCTCGATATAATAAATAATGGTAATAATATGTGATCTTACAATTCCAACGTGCCGGCATTGAAACGAAAAAGGATCGAAACACTAAATTCTGTTTCTCGAAACACGTTCAGTGACAGAGATCGTAGTAGGGCTTTTCCTTTCAACCGTCACAGAAACACCAAACAGGTAGTACGATAAGTGATCGCGGTATTGAAAATAAACTAAAATCATTCAACAGAGGAAAGGTGACTGGGCCTGATGGTATGCTTATGCGGTCTAACATTGGGACCGAGAAAGTACTTACTCCTACTTTAACAGCAGTTTATCGAAGATGTCTGGAGGAGCGTAGCATTCCAAATGATTCGAGAAATGATCAACTCTTTACCTTTATCAAGAAAGGTCATCGAAGAGTTGCAAGTAACTATAAGCCTATACCGCTGACGTCACTTTGTTGTAGAATTTTGGAAGTGTTTTAAGACCGCATATCAAGAGCTTGCTGCAGATCAAAAATCTCCTCTGCATGATCAACATGGATTCACCTAACGACGATCTTGTGAAACCTAGTTCGCTTTCTTCGTCCTTGAGACCCAGACGACAGTAAATACTGGCATCCAGTTGCCTACCACGTTTCTTGACTTGGGAGAATTATCGATACAGTTCACCGCTGTCGCCTGGTGAACAAAATACGAGTTTATAGTATATCAAACCAGCTTCATGATTGAATGAAGGGTTGCTAACCAACAGAACACAACATGACGTTCTTAACGCAGAGATATCTTCAGACGTATACGAAACTTAAAGAGTACTCAAAGTCAGTGTTACAGGATGATTTCTGTTGATAACACATACAAATGGTCTAGCGGATATCGTTCTGTCCGCCAAGAGACAGTTCGTAGATGATACTGTTGGACAAAAATAAGGAAGCACCGTGAGAAATCCATGACTGAACAGAAATGCAGTTGCTAACTACACCTGCAGGTTGCTCTGTTTTATTTGACCCCGAACGGTACCTGTGAAATGTCCTCAATACGTTGCAAGTGTCACTCGTGGCCACAACATTGTTCTGTGTAGTTGTGAGTGCGGTATGTCGGAGCGAAGTGAATTCGAACGTGGGCAAATTGTTGGTACTCGTTTGTTGGGTGCTTCCGTAACGAAGAGAGCCAAAGTGTTTGGTGTTCCTCGAGGTACCGTATCCAAATTTATACTGCAAACGGGGAATCGGAAAAAAATTCATCCACTAAGTCACTACGCGGACGAAAATGCGTGTTGAGTGATCGTGACAGATGGTAATTGAAGAGAATTGTAACGAAAGATGAAGGTACGTCAGCTGCGAAAGTCACTCAAGCATTGAATGTTGCACTCGCGAACCATGTCGGTACCAGATCACAAAGGAAGCTCTATAAGCAGCGAATTTCAGGGCTAGCTGGGATTAATTCGGTGATGATTTGGGCAGCCATATCGCGGTATTCCATGCGCCCTTTGGGTAATCAGCAAGGTAGTGTTGCTGTCAAGGACTGTGTGACCACTTTGGCTGATCAGGTCTATCCCATGGTGCAGTGGTTGTTACCCAATGGTGACGCTGTGTTCCAAGACGACAGGGTCCCTATTCACACAGCTTTCATCGTCTAGGACTTCTTTTGTGGACACGAGGATGAATTGTCACGTCTCCTTTGGCCATGACAACTACCAGACGACAATCTTTCAGAGCCTTTATGGCCTATTTTGGAGAGAAGGTTACATGATCGCTGTCTACCTACATCATCGTTATTTGAACTCTTTTGTAGGAAGCATGGTACAAGATTCACACGGAGACGATGCAGTTATCCATTACGAGGCGACTGGAAGCAGGTTTGAATGCCACTGGCCTTCTTATATCATATCAGGCATGTTACTGTGTTGTGTTTGTGGAATTTCAATATTTTTCTCCAACTCCTGTAACTCGCAACGCTAAAATATTGTAGAGAAATACAAGAAGATCTGCACAGGATCCACGTTTGGCGCGTGTATTTGCAGATAACGCACATTACAAATAAATTGTACGTACTGCGCATCAATACGAGAAAAAATCCGTTTTTGCTTGGCTATACAACTGCCAAACGAGCACTGGGAACGGTCAAATCTATTAAATATCAGGATGTGTAAGGAGCAATTTAACGTGCAAAGACGACATAAAAGTAATCGTGGAAAAGGTAGATGCCCCTTCAAGATTCACAGACAGAATGCTCACGAGAAGTGGTCCGTATGAATAAATGTAAACAATTTTAGTATTATCTATTATGATAAATTTGAGATAGTGATTGTTAGACATTACTATATTCAACGGGCAAGTATTTTTATCACTAGCGTGCACTGGCTGTTAGAGGATATTCTGCATTAAAGTAAGACGAAAACATTGGGTGACTATAGCACTTTATCTGGCCAGGAGGACTTGTAATGTTTCGAGAACAGTTGACATCATGTTTGATGCTTTACTGAGGGAAAAGCATGTAATTTCGTTGGAATGAACTTAAAGATGGGAGACTGTTCTCTCTAAACGCAAAATTCAATAAGAAAAACAATATCACGTGGTTTAAGGCAGTAATTCAAGAGCCTGCCGAGGTGGCCATGCGGTTCTAGTCGCTGCATTCCGGAACCGCGTGACTGCTACGGTCGCAGCTTCGAATCCTGCCTCGGGCATGGATGTGTGTGATGTCCTTAGGTTAGTTAGGTTTAAGTAGTTCTAAGTTCTAGGGGACTGATGACCTAAGATGTTAAGTCCCATAGTGCTCAGAGCCATTTGAACCATTTTTTAGTAATTCAAGATATTAGTAAAACTGTAGAAACATAAACAACTTTCCACGGTTTTAATTCCAAGAGTTATAGTCGTGTTCATGTGCCAAAAACGTTACGAGCATCAGCCAACGAAATCTTCCTCTCTTCAGGATTTTGAATCCAATTTTCTGTTACCGAAGTTTAACGACGATATTATTCGTCGCAACGACATAGGCTCTTCATGATTTCCTTATATCTATTATGGCGAATGGAGGCTGGTTGCTTTGAAAAGCTTGCCAAGAATCTCTCAGCACGAGCTTGTGCTTCTTCTCCAGTTACGTCAATCAACTAGACGTTAAACTTATTATTTCTTACATCCTTAATATCACACTAGAATTTGTTACAAAAATTGAAAAAATTATAAATTAAATGTTCTTCTACAGAATAAACATTTTGAAATGATGCGAAAGAACTTGAAGTAAACAACGCCCCTTACAGTAAACATGTTACTGGTGTTCTGTACAGTGGCTTGCGGAAAATTTATGCAAATATAGATGTAAGCCTCCATTGCTGGAAACACTATAAAAGATGCAACCAAAGCGTCAACTGGGCAACGTTCTCAAGAGTGATGGGTTTTTATCATTTCACAGAAAATTTCAAAGATGAGTTATGTGCGGTATACATTGTTTTCAACCTCCACGAATTTAAAATTTGTGTGCTGGATGCTACACAATGAATCTATGCTCTGAAAATTCATGTCAAATGGTCATCAGTTATGAAAGGCGTTTTATGTAAAAGAGTATTGTCTGTAAACAAAGGAATTATTGGTAAACATTTCAATAACAAAATGTACTGTTACTTATGGTTTCCGGTACTGGTATTTAACGGTGGCTAAGACAATGGATTCTTGTTCGGAAGACACAGTAATTTAGATTTCCGTTTGTTTCAGATAATACCCTCAATAAAGCCACGCCATGTTAGACCCTAATCCTCTTAACTCTTCCTTCAATAATAATCGTGACAATGCAGTTAAAGTAAGTGTGGAGCGCTACATCGCGATCATCTGGGAGATACTTCTGTTCTCACATTCATTGTAAGAATATTCCCGCAGATTATTTTTTCATGTTCGCATGACATTACGAGACAAGAATGCGTTGTTTTATCACGCTTGTGATTAGATAGAGCTTTCAAGTCAAATACTAGATAAAATCTTCCGAATCACTACAGAACGGATTTAAGAGTGATTTTCACGCCAATAAGTTAAAAATTATTTCGTCATAAGAGGATACTATTCGAACTGTCGCAGGATATACTTGTATTAAAAAATTAGCTAATTTATACTACTATAAAAAGACAAGTCTTAGTCTAACGTTGTTACCAGAAACCTCGGAAAGTTCTTGAACGATTTACTTCAAATTTTTACGAGATATTCTGATGAAGATTCGGATAGACATAGGCTATACGTACGTGCAGGGTGTGGCAAATAAAGGTGGCCCGACGAGTAGATACGATTGGACGTGAACTTGTGGCAGCAAAAGATCTACAAAAAATGGTTCAAATAGCTCTGAGCACTATGGGACTTAACATCTGAGGTCATCAGTCCCCTAGAACGTAGAACTACTGAAACCTAACTAACCTAAGGACATCACACACATCCATGCCCGAGGCAGAATTCGAACCTGCGACCGTAGCTGTCGCGCGGTTCCAGACTGAAGCGCCTAGAACCGCTCGGCCACACAGAAAAGACCTACAATTACTTCCAAAACGTTGGAGCAACTGAAGCCCAAAAGTGCCAAGAGATGAACGGAGGTCACTTTCAACGTCTGCTATAGTCCCGTTACTACTGTATTTCCTTTCCTCTGCTGTGGTTTATGCACCCTGGACTCTGTTCTCCGGGTCACTTTTATTTGCTCCATCCTACATATATACAGAAATTGGAAAGGTTATGGCAAAAATATCAAAACAGTCTCGACCAATTTACTTCAATTTTTACACGATATTCTAATGAACATTCGGATGGACATAGGCCATATACTTTTAATGTATATAATATATAAATATGTGTTTAATGTAGAAAGGGGAAAATCTGTTAATCAAAACCTCGAAAGTACTTCATCGATTTACTTCAAATTTATGTATTTGAATGATGATGCGGTTGGTACATCATGTAAACATGAAACGTAGAAAGGGGAGGGAAAGGGAAAGGATGGGTACTGTGATAATGCAATGAGGGAAGTTGAAAATATGTGCCAGACCGGGACTCGAATGCGGATTGACGCTTCTCATGGCCATTCGGACACGGACGCTAACTAACTCAAATTTACAATCTATCGCACGGATCCTGTCCCCTTCCGTCCGCTTCCTACATTTTATCTTTACTGTATGTACCAGCCAAGACATCACGAGTGTTGTCTGTTACACTGATAAGCCAATACATTATGACCCCTGCCCACCGCGACGTTGGATGCTGCCTTGTAGCGTTGCGGGCACGTAACACGGTAACAGAAGTATGTAACCGGAGTAGATACGGACGGGGAATCACCTTAGCGAAGATATGGGTTGCAAATGGGGAAATCCATTGAGATAAGCAACCTTGACAAAGAGCAGATTGTTATTACGCAGAGCCAGTGAACGAGTAACTCGAAAACGGCGAAGCTGGTCGGTTGCTCACATTCTACTGTGGTGAACACCTACGGAAAGAGGTAGAAGGTCAGTGAAACTACCACTAGGTGCTAAATAGTTGGACGTCTATGAGTCTTCACAGAACATGAGGTTCGGAGGCTTGTCTTCTATGTAAAGTAGAATAGATGATTATCTGTGGCATCTCTGCCGAAAGAGCATAATACTGGGAGACGTACTCGTGTTTCGGAGCACTCTGTTCATCGTACATTGTCGAACATGGAGCTCTGCGGCATACCACCCATATGTGTTCACATGTTGATACAACGACATCGTCAGTTACGATTGCAGTGGCCACGGGACCATCGGGACTCGACCGTCGATCAATGAAAATGTGTCGGCTCTTCGGGTGAATCACATTTTTGCTACACTCCTAGGTGGATGGTCGTCTCCACAAACGCCGTCGTCGACGTGAACGGCGGTTCGAAAATGTGCAGTGCGCCAGAGACGCAGGCTGGTGAGAGCATTATTATACAATGGGAGATAGTCCCCTGCGCTTGCATAGGACCTGTGGTAGTAATCGAAGACACGCTGACAGCTGCGAACCACCTGCATCCCTTCGAGCATGATGTCTTCTCGAGGCCTATGTCATCTTTTAGCTGTATAACTATCCGTATCTCGGAGCCAGAACCGTGCAACAATTGTTTCAGGAGCATTATAGTGAACTCACGCTGACGTCTTGGCAACCAAATTCGCTTGATGCAAATCCTATCGAATCCATCTGGGCCGAGTGGCCGAGCGGTTCTAGGAGCTATAGTCTGGAACCGCGCGACCACTACGGTCGCAGGTTCGAATCCTGCCTCGGGCATGGATGTGTGTGATGTCCTTAGGTTAATTAGGTTTAAGTAGTTCTAAGTTCTAGGGGACTGATGACCTCAGAAGCTATTAAGCAGGTGGTCGTAATGTTTTGGCTCATCAGTGTATACATCAACTTTCGCCATTGGATTGGCACAATGTCCTGTGCGGCTAGCCCTCATTATTTCACAACCATCCTTCCTACATTTCTTGTTAATTCCAGATTTTTACACGATACACTAATTATCATTCAGACAGACATCAGCTACATAATTTTTATTGTTCAGGTTTATTGTTAAAATCGACTGTGGAAAACAAATTGCTATTCTGTGAAAATGTATGGTTTCGTTCTGTTATTCACAGTCAGTTTCAGCTAGATATCAGGCATGTAAACCATTACATAAATTGTTTCCTTCAAAGATGTTCTTTCTCCATATATATAATTTCGAGTGAAAATTGTATACAGAACAATGTGCTGCTTTGTTTTCTTTCTCGCCGTTGGTTTTACTAAAAACGGGAAAGTTGTATTAATGGCTTATCGTCAATGATTAGAATACTAATACGGAATCTGAATCATCTGAAACATTGTAAGCCTACCCATTCTCAGACAGAAACCATGCGACTGGTCCCAATCGATTTATCCATTCATTTTAAGCGACTTTAATTCCCAATCAAGGTCTCGTTCGCAATAACAGTAAACTAGGCGCAATGTCAGATATTGGGTAAGAAGAGAAATTGAGAGGGGAGGAGGAAGAAATGGACATAGAGCGAGGGGAGGAGAGATGGACAGAGAGAGGGAGAGGAGATGATGCACAGAGAGAAGTGTGGAGAAGGAGGTGGACAATCAGAGGGGAGAGGAGGAGGAGGTGGGCAAAGACAGGTAGGAGGAGGAGATAGGCAGAGTTTAGGATGCATATCCAATTCCCGTCCATATTTAGCAATTCCGAAGCATTGCTCGGTTCGCTACTCTCATGCAAAACCCTGTTGACTCCCACGAATATACAAAACTAGACAGAAAAAGTGAAGCACCCAGAGGTGGAGGAGGAAACGAAATTAAACTTCACGGGTTGAGCGGGTATTTTTTTGTTTGTGTTGCAGTTTTAACGGCAGCTTACACGCAAGACCGTAGTTCCTTAGTGTGGTTGCTGCTATAGTTTTATTCACGTACGATGACGGTCGAGTTTAGTATCGTTCAGAGCACCTACGACACGCATTCTCCGACAGCCAATAAGCGTACCGTGGTGTCCCGAGCGCTGTGCTGTGAATGTTGTCTGCACTGCGACTATTTAACGTTCACGTGGACCACTGTCACATTCGAATACCATACAAATCTGGGTATTGCATGGTTCGACCAGTGGGTCAGATGGACCTACAATGAGGCGTCTTTCAAACGCTGTTTGCCGTTGCTAACGCCGTTTCACACGAGTATGCGACGTCTCCGTGTTCTTCATACTGATCACTCCACATATGATGCTTTTCAGGCCCCCTTACATATCCTACCAGGCGTGGAAACATCTCTAACATGGACTGTGCGGCTGGTTCCGGCGGAGATTCGAGTCCTCCCTCGGGCATGGGTGTGTGTGTTTGTCCTTAGGCTAATTTAGGTTAAGTAGTGTGTAAGCTAAAGGACTTATGACCTTAGCAGTTAAGTCCCATAAGATTTCACACACATTTGAACATTCTAGTTTTGAAACATCTCTAAACATGAAAAATACGAGGTGTGACTTTTAAGTAAATACCGTTTTGAAATTAAAAAAAGACGTGCTAAGATATCTCAATAATTTTACTTTTACACGAAAGCCTGTACCTTAATCTACTTTTATACATAATTTCCGTCAATATTGAGGCACTTGTCTTAACGTTGTACCAGTTTTTGAATACCCTCCTAATAGAAGTCTGCCGCCTGACTTAACCACAGCATCATGTGCACTGTTTGTAGGGACAGAAAAGGAGTATTGTTTGTGGAATTTCTGCCTCGTAATGAGACAATCAATGCAGCAGCTTACTGTAAGAAATTGCACATACTGCGCCGTTCAATTCAGAACAAAAGACGTGGCAAGTTGAGCAAGGTACAGGCTTTCGTGTAAAAACAAAATTATTGAGATATCTTAACACGTCTTTTGCCGGCCGAAGTGGTCGTGCGGTTCTAGGCGCTGCAGTCTGGAACCGCGAGACCGCTACGGTCGCAGGTTCAAATCCTGCCTCAGGCACGGGTGTGTTTGATATCCTTAGGTTAGTTAGTTTTAACTAGTTCTAAGTTCTAGGGGACTAATGACCTCAGAAGTTGAGTCCCGTAGTGCTCAGAGCCATTTGAACCATTTTTTAACACGTCTTTTTTAAATTTCAAAACGGTACTTACTTAAAAAAACACGCCTAGTACTAATGCACTCCAGTGGCTTCTCTACTAGTCACAGAGAATTGCAACTCTAATCATTTATATACTCGCCGATGGTGGGTACTTGAACTAAATTACATTCCCGTCCGACCATGTCTCCTGGGTGCTTCACTTCGTTTTCCTGGAAGTGTAGATGTGATGAATATTTAAATCACTTTGTATTCGATGAGTGTGCATGCCAATTTTATTGCGAAGAGCCAACCTTTCACTTACAGAAATCATGCACGTTCCTAAAAAATTGTATTTTATCAGAAGTTGTCATCCTCCAGCCACCGCTTTAAAATCCTCTGTTTCCTAAATAGTGCGGTATTTGCAATCGATCCGGAAAAGCAGCGTTAGTGTGATGGAACCAGGAGACAGATGGCCTTCTTCGATGTGGACACATCCGGTTGCACAGAAGGGAGCTGCACGTGAACGCAGCGGCTGGCTCTATTGACCCAGGGACCGGCGGCTGCTGCTATCTGGCCGCGAGCCACGCCGGCACGCCCACCCACTGCTATGTTTTTCTCGACGCACTCTCACATATGTTCATTTTTTGCCCTCACTTGTCATTTCCATCTCATACTACGACACGTAGAGCTTAACCCTTCACTCGTTTGTCTGTCGGCGGGCAGAACAACAGCGAATCTGAAGAATAAAAAGCAGACAAGCGAGTGAGTCTCACCACGAATCTGGAACTGCTTAAAGTATTTATTATCTCCTTACGATACTAAATACATTCCGTTGCTATTGTCTCAATGTATTCTGCAACGGAAAAATTTCAAAGTAGATTTCTCTGTATTTCATATTGTGTCTCATAGAGCCCGCTTTAGAAACCTGACACGTAAGCGTCATCATCAGACGTACGAGGCAACAAGGTTTGATTAAACGACTTTACAATAACAACCTCTTTTTCCATCTAGTTTTACTCCGATAACTTGCAGGAAACGAGATTTCAAAAAGAATGCCTCACAAAACAGGACGTGAAATTGTTGTCACATCCCTCGCATCAGAGCATCGCTCGCGTTTGTCAACTCATTTCTAAAACTACAAATCCACATGTACAGCATTCTATTGTATTATTTTTAATGTCTTAACTGAGCTCTTGTTATATCACACTGAACTCAATAATAGTTCAAAATTTAAGATATTACTGGTAGATTCTTAGTGAAAGTAAATTTAGCAACAATTAATTGTTAGTAGCGACTTTCCCCGGCTTTTCACGGGTAGCGCTCAGCATCTACGGCCTGACGACTTGTATTGCGTAGGAGTAAAAAATTATAAAGACGACTGCTTTTCTTGAAAGAGTCTCTGTTTTAGTGAAAACTGTATCAAAATCCCTACAGTAGTTTCTGAGATTAGTCTTCACATAAAGACTGAAAAATGCAGTCTGAGACTTCATAATATTTATAAAATATATGTATAGATTCAGGTCAAGCTTTGCTGTTGTCAGACGTTGCAGTGGCTGCTAGCCTTACTGCTTTTCCCACCACATAGCGTAACCGACCAGCTGGTTCCCTTCATTGCCACGAGATGTCTCTCCAAACATCAAATAAATATGGTACAGATAACAGTATATCACACATTACCCATTCATCGTTACTATAATTGCAAATTATATACACGAACCCTGTCTATATTAGTGGAAACCATATCAAAATCCCTATAGTAATTCCTGGGATTAGCCTTCATACACAGATTCACAGAAAAATGCGACGGGGGACTTTAATTTAGTTTCGCGATGATGATTCAAGCTTTCAGGGAAGTTGGAATAGTTGAAGAAGAAAAATTTTAACGTTACGTCGACGATGAGACCATTAGAGCGGAGCAAAATCTCGAAATTTTCCAGCGAGTTTTCAAAGTAACCACACGGACTTTTCGCCAGTAGAATAAGGAAAACCAAGGAAAGCCTAAAACAGGATGGCGCAAAGGGGATCTGAACTTCCGTACTCTTGAATACGAATCCAATAGCTCACTGACATAGTTTTCTCGATGAAGAAGATCTAATGTATCAATTTGAATCAGGTCATCCTGGTCCACAAACGTCTGAGTAGAAATTTGTACGACAAAATATGAAATTACCGTTGGTCTGTTAATGTTAAAAATCCTAGCTAACATTTTTATTGTATTTATTTGCACAAGGTGCTACACTCACCACAGCTGATGAATCCAACATCATACTGCTGTTTTGAGCGTATGACAACGTACCACAACGTTCTATCGTGTCCATTCGATAAACCCCAAAGTTAGTAAAGAATGCCACAGGCAGCGAGAATTCGCCCCAGACGATCCTCAGTCTCGACAGGCGTCTCATACATAAAACGTTTCTCACGAACCCACAGGAAGAAACGACGTGCGTCCAAATCAGGTGAATGAGCTAGTTACAAAACAGAATCATATATTCCATGTTCGCGACCGGCATGTTGGAACCACTAGCAAACCATTTGCAGTGCATTAGAGGTACTCTCGCCCCCGTGTCTCATGGCATATGGCCACTTGTTGGTTTGCCTACCCCACAATGTTCCAATGAATTATTTTATTACCTCGTAAATCCGTGTTTCCAAGCTTTTCGTATTCCACTAGCAGAGTTATTCCACAATAGATTTAGCTTCTTAACATTGCTCTTAGACATTGCCAGACCATAGTTCTCTGTTTAAAACTGATGTATTTGCCCATTTCCACCACCCATGATAGTTGTTAACATCAGTGCGGAAACGCCACAAGATGTCAGCAGTCTTCATCTGAGGTGAATGTCTCTTGGGATGATGAGGGCGTTGAAAATTCTGCGTCGTTTCAGAGACACTGATTTATGCCGCTGAATTTCTTCATACTGGTCAAAATTAAAAGCTACGATAGATATTTTTGCAATTTTAGAGATACGATAGTGTAGAACAACACACACACACACACACACACACACACACACACACACACACATACAGGGTGGTCCATTGATCGTGACCGGGCCAAAAATCTCACGAAATAAAGGTCAAACGAAAAAACTACAAAGAACGAAACTTGTCTAGCTTGAAGGGCGAAACCAGATGGCGCTATGATTGGCCCGCTAGACGGAGCTGCCATAGGTCAAACGGATGTCAACTACGTTTTTTAAATAACAATCCCCATTTTTGTTACATATTCGTGTAGTACGTAAAGAAATATGAATGTTTTAGTTGGACCACTTACTGATGGGCCGCTGTTTTTACTTTCACTAAAAATTCGCCTGTATTTTCATACGGCCACGGTTAGATCACGTAGTTTATAAAGTTTCAAAATAATAGTTTCTCATTTCTTTAGCTGTTCAATTCCATGTTTAGCTTCCTTGCGGCAAGAGCTTCAGTTTTGGTATTCATTTTTCAGGAATGTAACTCAGATACGCAGAAATGATAAAGGAATGCCAAGATCTGACTCAATGGCTCAGCGATCAAACATTGGATTATATTTAGTAGAAAATACACTACTGCCCATTAAAATTGCTACACCATGAAGATGACGTGCTACACACGCGAAATAAAACCGGCAGGAAGAAGATACTGTGATATGCAAATGATTAGCTTTTCAGAGCATTCACACAAGGTTGGCGCCGGGGGCGACACCTGCAACGTGCTTACATGAGGAAAGTTTCCAACCTTTTCTCATACACAGACAGCAGTTGACCGGCGTTGACTGGTGAAACGTTGTTGTGATGCCTCGTGTAAGGAGGAGAACTGCGTACCATCACGTTTCCGACTTGAATAAAGGTCGGATTGAAGCCTGTCGCGATTGCGGTTTATCGTATAGCGACATTGCTGCTCGCGTTGATCGAGATCCAATGACTCTTAGCAGAATATGGAATTGGTGGGTTCAGGAGGGTAATACCGAACCCCGTGCTGGATCCCAACGGCCTCGTATCACTAGCAGTCGAGATGACAGGTAACTTATCCGCATGGCTGTAACGGATCGTGCAGCCACAACTCGATCCCTGAATCAACAGATGGGGACGTTTGCAAGACAACAACCATCTGCACGAACAGTTCGACGACGTTTGCAGCAGCACGGACTATCAGCTCGGAGACCATGGCAGCGATTACCCTTGACGCTGCATCACTGACAGAAGCGCCTGCGATGGTGTACTCAACGACGAACCTGGGTGCACGAATGGCAAAACGTCATTTTTTCGGATGAATCCAGGTTCTGTTTGCAGCATCGTGGTGGTCGCATCCGTGTTTGGCGACAGCGCGGTGAACGCACATTGGAAGCGCGTATTCGTCATCGCAATACTGGCGTATCAAACGGCGTGATGGTGTGAGTGCCATTGGTTACACGTCTCGGTCACCTCTTGTTCGCATTGACGGCACTTTGAACAGTGGACGTTACATTTCAGATGTGTTACGACCCGTGGCTCTACCCTTCATTCGATCCTTGCGAAACCCTACATTTCAGCAGGATAATGCACGACCGCACGCTGCAGGTCCTGTACGGGCCTTTCTGGATACAGAAAATGTTCGAGTGCTACCCTGGCCAGCACATTCTCCAGATCTCTCACCAATTGAAAACGTCTGGTCAATGGTGGCCGAGCAACTGGCTCGTCACAATACGCCAGTCACTACTCTTGATGAACTGTGGTATCGTGGGGAAGCTGCATGGGCAGCTTTACCTGTACACGCCATACAAGCTGTGTTTGACTCAATGCCCAGGCGTATCAAGGCCGTTATTACGGCCAGAGGTGGCTGTTGTGGGTACTGATTTCTCATGATCTATGCACCCAAATTGCGTGAAAATGTAATCACATGTCAGTTCTAGTATAATATATTTGTCCAATGAATACCCGTTTATCATCTGTATTTCTTCTTGGTGTAGCAATTTTAATGGCCAGTAGTGTAGCTTGAATCCCAATTCGGAAATCTCAATTTACCTCAGCTGTGTTGTCTTTAATCGACGTAGGCATTACTTCAACACTTCCTTCAAGCAGTTCACGATCGAGTCACAGTGTGTGAAATACATCAACATTCAAATAACCGTCCCAGCTTGCGGATTTGGGTTTCCTGCGGCTTCACTAAGTAAACGGAGACTTATGAAGTGATTGTTCCTTCAAGAATTGAGCTTTTTCTCCGTCGCAATTAACCTCGGTATCGACGGAAAACTAAACCCTAACAAACTTGTACGACAAGTTTCCTTCAACATCCTTGGAAGTCTCAACGAGTAACCGTTTACATCCTGCCGTGCGTCACAACAGGACAACAGGTGTATACTTAACAAATACGTTTGAAAATGGTGTATTAAATAGGAAAAAAATACTTTCTTTTCCAAATCAAAGCGCCAGTTCCGTATGAATCAATGTTCCTACCACCAATCCGCCTTTCTGACTTGTTAATTCATACCTATGTAATCTAGAGAACGTTCATAAACCATTTCACCCTCGTTCCATAAAATTAGCAATCTTCTAGGGAATCACATTTATATTCGTAGTACCATTCCCTGTATTTATTCAAAGTATATACATAGAAAACTATCGGCTTTGTTTCCGATGACCATACAAGCTAACTCCAGGTAAATGTACAAGTTTCCTTAATGGTTAAAACACTCAACTCAGTTTGAATCCGGCCATCTTGATGTAAATGTTCCATCGTGTCTGCATATACTTTCAGGCGAGGTCTACTATAGTTCCTTTAAAAATCTGTCTATCAGTACCTTGTATCATTATTGCCAATTGGTCTACACTTTCATCTCCAATGTGCAGTGACGGAACTTGATGCAAAAAAAATTCTACGTCAACGTTTCACAAACAGAATCCATTGTTTTACGTGTTCTTTGCTTACTATCCAAAAAATAAATTCTGCTATTGTATATTTTAGACTGTTGCTGTATTCATTCCTATAGCTGATTGTCCTTTTATTTTTCTCCTTAACCAGAAGTACCAAATAAGCATGACAGCAGATGTACGAGATTAAGGTATTACACAAACAGAGAGATTTGTGATATACACATATTAAGGATGTCGGAAAGGACGGATCAGGGTCAGGAAGCTGTAGTTTGAATGAAACGCTCTTTTCCATTGTTAGGGGGGACCAGACTAACATCAGAAAATGAAATTTATTATTTCATCAACTTCTTAGGCAACTCCTTCAGGATTCTCCATCTTCCAATTTTCTATTCCAAAATAAATTTCAATTGAATCAGACAAGCAGAGACAGTAAAAGAAACATTACATTTTTAACTTTGCTGCAGAGGAGTCACCTTCTGTCACCCAAAAATGCCATTTCTAGTGTACGAACCACCATTCTGCGCTGTCGTTTATTGGACAGAAGGTAAATCTTTAATACATTCGTTAATATAATGAGAGAGATCTCCTTCTGAGTTTCAAAATTCTTGACTCCTAAGAACTAACTATTTGACTTTTCCCCTTTGAGGATTTTTTTTTGTCAAACACCGAAGTACAGTACTTTTAAAAAATTTCCCACAGTATAAGATACTGTACAGCTTTCTCTGGAAGATCAAACAAATCCAGCAAATCTTATATCACCTTGTTGGCAAAGTATTCCACGGTCGTATCATAACCTTTTGTCCTGAAATTAGTCTTTGCGTGTCGTCTACAGCGGAATAATGTTGTCATTCAAAACGAAAAATTCTTATGAACAGTAAGTAAATATGTGGCGCGAGTACCGTTGCAGAAGCCTAAAATAAAAAGTGCCCGTAAAACGTGGGAAAAAAACACAATAACAATAATATTTACGTCAGCCACAGCGATAAGCATCTGTATCGCACTTGCTCTTAGATTTATATACCATTATCAAACCAAAATGATGGTACCGGTGTAGTATATTTAACAGTTGTAATAAATGTTTCCAATTGTAGTCCGTTTTACTACTGAGTACATTTGTATTCAGGAAACATATCATTTGTTTACACTGCAGCTAATAGAAGTGAATCAGTATTGGTGAACGTAGTAATTGGCTTTCGTGGACTGATGAGTTTAATATCTTTGTTTGATCAGTTTCTTTAAAATTTCGCCTCGAGTTAACCCTCAGTCAACAACGAACATTAGCTAACAGCTACTTGCCGTAACTGTTGAAATTTACAGCAGGAGCGGGGCTGAAATGTTTCGGAAGTACTTTCTCGTGTTTCGTTACAGAGTGAGTGCACGTCACGTGAGGATCCCGCCTGCTACAGCACGTAACGTATCTCTGATCGATTTGGCATCGGCCAGCTCCGGGCGGCGCTGTCTACCTGCGTGAGCGAGGAGCAGGACCAGCAGCAGCAGGCGGAAGGCAGCCCGGCGCATCCCGCATCTCATCCGAGGCGTCGGCAGCGCTCAGGCGCCGGCGGGCCGCCGGTGGGGGCGCGCGCACATGACTACGTCTGCTCGCGCCGGCCGCTGGGCCGCGACTGACGGGCGGGGCTGGCTGCAACGACCGCAGCGCCTCCCGGCCGACGCCAGCGCCGCGACGCGCCGCCACCGCGCATCGATTCTTGCCGCCGATGCCAAGGCGTAGTTAGCTTCTCCATTTATTTTCGCTTCTAAAGACACCTCTATCCTCTTCTTTTCTAGCTGCCGATAGTAACCAATAAAACAGTTCACCGAGGTCTTTATTCCCTCCCACATTAGAGACTCTACACGACATGGGCCTTCGCCATAAAAGAGTTTCATGATAAACACAGAGGTAGCACAAAAAGTATTGTTGTTGTATTCTCTGCACCGTTCGTTCATCAGTAGAATAAACGGCTAAAACTACAAACCGACCGTCAAGCGGATTGCATCCCTTCACAATACTTCACACCTACAAAGCCTTAATCTGACCAATCCCCTGTTATGTCACTGGCTTCTGGATTTCTGATCCACCACTTGTGTCGGATCCTCGAAAGCCAAGCACTCCGCCCCGCCCTCTGTACCGTTTACGGTTCTTCACTAGCATCCTACGTGAACTCTTGTGTCTCCCACACTGAATACCTCAGAATTTCCTACACTCCCTGCAAACTTGGCACCACCCATCCTATCGTATCTTTCATGATTGTCACTCCTTGTTTTGACCGAGCGAGGTGGCGCAGTGGTTAGACACTGGACTCGCATTCGGGAGGACGACAGTTCAATCCCGCGTGCGGCCTTCCTGATTTAGGTTTTCCGTGGTTTCCCTTAATCGCTCCAGGCAAATGCCGGGATGGTTCCTTTCAAAGGGCACGGCCGACTTCCTTCCCCGTCCTTCGCTAATCCGATGAGACCGATGACCTCGCTGTCTGGTCTCCTTCCCCAATCAACCAACGCCTTGTTTTGTTCTACGCTTGTACCAACACATACCAGCTTACCAACCTCACAGAGAACTGTTCTCCTTCCATCTTTAACAAAATACTCCATTTTCTCTCCATGCCAAGGCTCCTATCTATCAGCTCTCCCCCTGCTCTCACACATACACTTACACTTACGTGAAGAATGTCATGGGTTACCTCCTAATATCGTGTCGGACCTTCTTATGTCCTGCGTAATGGAACGACCCGGCGTAGCATGGACGGAACAAGTCGCTGGCAGTCCGCTGCACAAATAAATTTTCAGTGGGATTCATGTCGGGCATTTTGGTGCCAAAATCATTCGTTCAAATTGTCCAGAATATTTTTCAAACCTATCGCGAACAGTTGTGGTGTGGTGACATGACATCGTTGTTTCAGAACTGAATGGCTGCAAATGGTCTGCAAGTAGCCAACCATGACCATTACCAGTCAATGATCGATTCATTTGGACCAGGCGACCCAACCCATTCCACGTGAACACAATCCATATCATCTGGAGTCGCTACCAGCTTGCACAGTGCCTTGTTGACAACTTGGGTCCATGACTTCTTAAGATCTACGCCGCACTCGAACCCTACCATCAGCTCTTAACAACTGAAATCGGGGTTCATCTGCCCAGGCCATGGTTTTCCAGTCGTGTAAGGTACAACCGATTTGATCAATAACCCAGGAGAAGCGCTGCTGGCGATGTCGTGCTGTTAGAAAACTCACTCGCGTCGGTAGTCTGCTGCCATTACCCATTAACGCAGAATGTCACCACACTGGCCAAGCGGATACGTTCATAGCACGTCCCACATTGATTTCTGCGGATATTTCACACAGTGTCGCTTGTCTGTTAGTCCTTCGGCAGACAAGGAAAGAATAACAGTACGTCGATCCTGTTTGGACGCGTTTGGTAATAACGTCGCCATGGTTCACGTTCCTGCATTTACCGCAAGCACGTCGGTAACACACGAATGCCAATAACTGACAACTCTATGGAAATGCCGGTGTTCTCGGTCGTTAAGTGAAGGCCGTTGGTCACTGCGTTGTCCGTGGTGAGTGGTAATGCATGAAATTTGATATTCTCGGCACTCCCTGGACACTACAGATCTCAGAAAATTCAATTCTCTGACAATTTCAGAAACGGAATGTCACATGCGCCTAGTTCCAACTACCATTCTGCGATCAAAATCTGTCAGTAACCTTTTCACATGAATCAACTGAGTACAAATGACAACTCCGCCTATTCATGCCATTTTATACCTTGTGTACGCTACACTACCGCCATTTGTATATGTGCATATTGCTATCCCATGACTTTCGTCGCCTACTGTATAAAGGGTGATCCGTTTTGAGGCCGATGCTGCAGCATATACGCAACGTAGTTCCTAGATAACAGAACGCAGCTTGTCATTATCAATGGGGAGAAGTCTTCCGAAGTAAGAGTGATTTAGGTGTGCCGCACGGGAATGTCGTAGGACCGTTGCTATTCACAATATATATAAATGACCTTGTGGATAACATCGGAAGTTCACTGAAGCTTTTTGCGGATGATGCTGTAGTATATCGAGAGGTTGTAACAAGGAAAATTGTACTGAAGTGCAGGAGGATCTGCAACGAATTGACGCATGGTCCAGGGAATGGCAACTGAATCTCAATATAGACAAATGTAATGTGCTGCGAATACATAGAAAGAAAGATCCTTTATCATTTAGCTACAATATAGCAGGTCAGCAACTGGAAGCAGTTAATTCCATAAATTATCTGGGAGTACGCACTAGGAGTGATTTAAAATGGAATGACCATATAAAATTAGTCGTCGGTAAAGCAGATGCCAGACTGAGATTCATTGGAAGAATCCTAAGGAAATGCAGTCCGAAAACAAAGGAAGTAGGCTGCAGTACACTTGTTCGTCCACTGCTTGAATACTGCTCACCGGTGTGGGATCCGTACCAGATAGTGTTGATCGAAGAGATAGAGAAGGTCCAACTGAGAGCAGCGCGCTTCGTTACAGGATCATTTAATAATCGCGAAAGCATTACGGACATGCTAGATAAACTCCAGTGGAAGACTCTGCAAGAGAAACGCTCAGTAGCTCGGTACGGGCTTTTGTTGAACTTTCGAGAACATACCTTCACCGAGGAGTCAAGCAGTATATTGCTCCCTCCTACGTATATCTCGCGAAGAGACCATGGGGATAGAGAGATTAGAGCCCACACAGAGGCATACCGACAATCTTTCTTTCCACGAACAATATGAGACTGGAATAGAAGGGAGAACCGACAGAGGTACTCAAGATACCCTCCGCCACACACCGTCAGCTGTCTTGCGGAGTATGGATTTAGATATAGATGTAGAATTCGACGCGGGTATACAGCGTAGTCACAAGCCCTTGTAAGGGTTTTTGAGGGTAAGTTTGATGAGAATTAGCTGTTAATAAAAAAATTCGATCCGTTGCCCGTTTCCGAGCTAATTAACATTCAAGTTTGCCAATAAGGCTGTTGTGCGCTCGAATTCAAGCTTCCCACAAGACGCATTTAATGTCACTTTTTCTCAGAGAGTTGTTGATAGCGCACGAGACTGCTCAGCCTCTGGATGGGATTCGATCCTTACTACCGTCCCACGTCCAATTTTTGTATATCTTGTTCGATTTTAGAAAACCAAATGAAGAACACGTTTGGTGACACCGCCTTTGGCGGGCCACTTGAATTTGCGCGCGCAATGGCGTGATTGACTAACTTCATTGCTAATTATTTCGGAAACGTCGCAATGTATCGAATTTTTTTCTTAACAATTATTTCTCAACACAACCTACGCCGCAATACCCTTACAACTTTTTCAGAAAATACCGACATGTAGGCAAGGGATTAGTGTGGCATTCGTGTTTTAACGACGTGCGTGCGGTAAATGCGGGAACGTGAACTATGGCGACGTTATTACCAAATGCTTACAAATAGGACCAACGTGCTGTTATTCTTCTTTTGGCTACCGAAGGACTTACACCGGTAGAATCCATCGGTGAACTAAGAATGTGTATGGGGCAGCATGTCTGTCGTAAACCAGCGTTTTGGAATGGTGCGCCAAGGGGTGCTACTGCTTCATGATAACGCACGCCCCTGTATCTTCAGTAAAGCTAAGAGCTCTGTTTTTATAAAGACAATTGTCAGTTAATTTTATTTTAGAAAAGGCAGCAATATGTCACCTTAAATCTTCAATGTGCAGATACTGCTCGTCAGAGACAAGGTTATAGTCAGGAATGCTCCAGGAAAGTGTGATAGACCGTGTGAATGTTCGCTGATGACGTTGTAGTGTGCGCGAAAGAGTTGTCGTTGAGTAAATGTGGGAGGATAGAGAATGGCTTACACACGATTTCTAATTAGGGTAATGAATAGCAGTGTGGTTTACATCTGTATTCCGCAAAGCATCCTGCGGCATGTGACGGAAGGTTGGTTGGTTGGTTGGTTGGTTTAAGGAATGAGACCAGACAGCGAGGTCATCGGTCTCATCGGGTTAGGGAAGGACGGGGAAGGAAGTCGGCTGTGCCCTTTGAAAGGAACCATCCCGGCATTTGCCTGGAGCGATTTAGGGAAATCACGGAAAACCTAAATCAGGATGGCCGGACGCGGGATTGAACCGTCGTCCTCCCGAATGCGAGTCCAGTGTCTAATGACGGAGGGTACTTTGTGTACCACTGTGTACCCCTCCACACCTCTTCTTTCCTGGCGCGTAGTTCACGGTAAGAGCGATTGCCGATAAACCTCCCTTTGGGCTAATTTTATCCTCATGGTCTTTTCGCGAGATATATGTAAGAGGAAGCAATAAATCTGTTGACTCTTCTAAGACCATACGGTCTCAACACTTCAACTATAACTCACGCCGTGATGTGGAACGCCTGTCTTGCAGCGTGTTCCACTCGAGTTGGTGGTCATCTCTGTGACGTTTTCGTGCTTACTAAATGAATCTGTAACAAAATGCGCCATTCTTCTTTTGGTCTTTTCAATTTTATCTATCAGTCCTATCTGGTACGGATCCCGTACTGACGAGAATATTCATATATTGGTCAAATGAACGTTTTGTAAGCTACTTTCTTTGTTCGTGACCTACATTTCCTGAGGATTCTTCTAAAGAATCTCAGTCCAGCGTCAACCTTACTCGCGACTGCTTGTATGTGGTCGTTCCGTTTGGAATCGCTCCGTACGCTTACTAAGTATTTTATGAAAGTAACCGCTTCCATTCATTGCTCAGTTATTGTGTAATCACTCAATAAAGGTTCTTCCTGCCTATTTATTCTTAATGCGTTACATTTGTGTATGCTGAGGGCCAAATGCCGCTTCCTGAACCAAGCGTCGATCCTCTCCGGGGTTTCCTGCAGTCCACTACAGTTTTCTAGCGTCGCGAATTCTCCATATGCAACAGCATTATCCGCGAAGAAAAGCCTCGTGCAACTTTCGACGTTGTCTATTTGGTCATTTGTACACAGTGTGAACATTAGTAAGACCGAAAAACAGCAGGGGCGAATTCCTGTCTAGAAACGGAGGGAAAAAGGTCGTATGAAAATGTGTTTGTAAATACATCGTTTTCACTGTAGATGGAGCCGACAAGTGAAAGTATCTCTAACCACGTGCCCTCGCGGTATTAGCCGAGCGGTCTAAGGTGCTGCAGTCATGGACTGTGCGGCTGGTCCTGGAGGAGGTTCGAGTCCTCCCTCGGGGATGGGGGTGTGTTTTTGTCCTTAGGATAATTTAGGTTAAGTAGTGTGTAAGCTTAGGGACTGATGACCTTAGCAGTTAGTCCGCAGCTCGTGGTCGTGTGGTAACGTTCTCCCTTCCCGCGCCCGGTTTCCCGGGTTCAGTTCCCGGCGGGGTCAGGGATTTTCTCCGCCTCGTGATGACTGGGTGTTGTGTGATGTCCTTAGGTTAGTTAGGTTTAAGTAGTTCTAAGTTCTAGGGGACTGATGAGCATAGATGTTAAGTCCTATAGTGCTCAGAGCCATTTGAACCTTAGCAGTTAAGTCCCATAAGATTTCACACACATTGGAACACGTTCCGTGTGTTCCTTGTGTGATGCACGCTGTGTTGTTGACGCAGAGTACTGTAAGCAGCAAAATGGTCCAGTATTCATGTCGAGTACAAGCCGATATGGTGTTTGCGTACGGCCAAGTTTTTGCACTAGACCATCACAATAACGGGATTTCTGTCATCATTTCTCTATACTGAAGAAGTAACCTTTACCAGAACTGACATCATCAGTCTGCATAATCGTCATCTGTGGGCTACAGATACGGCACGTGGTCAGAGGAACTTTCATTCGTCAGCGCCATCTCCCTGACAACGATGCATTGCCCGAAATACGTTCATAGGACCTTTTTTCCTCCATTTCCAGTAAGGAATCCGTCCTTGCAGTTTTACGATTTTACTAATGTTCACACTGTGTATCGTGAAAAGTAATGGTCTTATAACAGTCCCTTGGGGCACACCCGAAATCACCTCCACATCTGAACACTTCTCTCCATTCAGAACGACAAGCTGTGTTCTGTTGGTCTGATATTCCGTACGCTAGTATTTTGTTCATTTGGCTGCAGTGCTGAACTGTATCGAATGTCTCCCGGAAGTCAAGGAACACGCATATACCTAGGTGACTGTATCTACTGCTGTCTGTGTCTCGTGGACGAACAGAGTGACCTCACACGAACGTTGTTTTCGGAACCGACCTTGGTTCCTACAGAGGAGATTTTCTGCCTCCAAAAAAGTCCTAATACTCGAACATGAAACATGTTCTAAAGTTCTACAACTGACCGACATCAGAGATGTAGGCTTATAGTTTTGTGCGTCTGTTAGACGACCTTCCTTGAGGACGGGAATGACGTGTGCATTTTTTCCTATGAACAGAAACACTTCGCTCCTCCAAAGACCAACCATACACTTCTGCTAGAAGATATACAAGTTCTGTCACATGCTATCCCGTCGGGTTCAGTGGGCTTCGACCTGTTGAGAAATTTCAGTTGCTTTTTTATCCCATGGTCATTTATTTCGATATCAGCCATTTTGTCGTTCGCCCGACGATTTAAAGGAGGCACTACAGTGCTATCTTCCTGTACGAAATAGTTTTGAAGACAGACGTTTAGTATTTCGGCCTTTTCTGTGTCGTGTCCTTTTCGATTCCATTATGGCCACGGAGTGTCTGAACAGACATTTTGATCCGTTTACTGATTTAATATAAAACAAAAACTTCTTAAAATTTTCTGTAAAATCGGCAGGCAGAATTTTACTCTCGAATTTTGTTGAATGCTTTACGCGTGGGTCTTCTTGCTCTAATTTTGGCTTCGTTTGATTTTTGTTTGTCTGTGAGGCTTTGACCTTATTTAAATTTGCAGTGAAGCTCTCTGTGCTTTGGTATCATTTTTTAACACGGCTCTCACGTCATGGCGGATTTTTTCTGTAGACCGTGGGTCAATGAAGATGTGTCGCCTGGTCGAGTAAATTACGTTTTTGTTACACCAGGTCGATGGTCGTCTCCACAAAAGTCGTCACCTCGCGAACGGTGGCTCGAAATGTGGACCACACCTAGGACGCAGGCTGGTGGGAGCAGTATTATGCTGTAGGAGACATTCTGCTGCACTCGCGTTGGACCTGTGGTAATAATCGAAGACACGTTGACAGCTGCGGACCACTTGCGCCCTTTCATGCTTGATATCTTCCCCGTCGGCAATATCATCTTCCAGCAGGATAATTGTCCATGTCTCAAAGCCAGAACCGTGCTACAAGAGCATGATAGTGTACTCACGTTGATGTCTTAGCCACGAAATTCGCTCGATGTAAATCCAGTCGAACCCATTTGGGTCGCAGTCAAGCGCCATCACCGTGTACACAAAGCATCTGCCGTCTGTTTAAGAAAATTACATGTCTTGTGCGTGGACATATGGTGTGACATACCTACACAAACCTACCAACAAACTGCCGAATCCATGACAAGCAGAATCGGTGACGTATTTTATTCCAAAAATTGACCAACCAGTTATTAACCAGGCGGTCATAATGTTTTGACTAGTCAGTGTACATTCCAATCGGAATATGAAAAATGTAACTTAGTGCAGATGAGTAGGAAAAACAGTCCTTCAAAGGAGAAGTACGGAATTAGTGGTGTGCTGACTGACACGGTCATATCGATTAAACGTCTAGGCATAACGTTGCAAAGCGAGATGAAATGGAACGAGCAGGTAAGGTCGGTGATAGAGAAGGCGAATGGTTGAACTCGTTTTATTGGGAGAATTCTAGGAAAGTGTAGATCACCTATAAAGGACACCACCTATACAACACTAGCGTGTCCCATCCTTGAGTTTAGCTCGAGTATTTGTGATTCCCACCAAGTCGGATTAGAAGAGGAGGAGGAAATTAGTGTTTAACGTCCCGTCGACACCGAGTTCATTAGAGACGGAGCACAAGCTCGGGTTAGGGAAGGATGGGGAAGGAAATCGGCCGTGCCCTTTCAAAGGAACCATCCCGGCATTTGCCTGAAGTTACGTAAGGAAATCACGGAAAACCTAAATCAGGATGGCCGGACGTGGGATTGAACCGTCGTTCTCCCGAATCCGAGTTCAGTGTGCTGACCACTGCACCACCTCGCTCGGTGGATTAGAAGACGTCGATCAATTCAGGGGCGAGCTGCTAGATTTGTTACCGGTAGGTTCTTTCAACACGTGAGCATTAGGGAAACACTGTGATCTGAGATTACAATATGACGCCCTTTTTGAGAAAAACTATCGAGAAAATTTAGAGAACCGGTATTTGCGGCTGACTGCAGATCAGCTGTGCTGTCGCCAAGGCACATTTAGCTTAAGGACTGCGAAGACAAGAAAAGAAAAATTTGGGTTCGTAAGGAGGCAATAGATAAAAATGTTTTTTCCTCTCTCAATTTGCGAGCGGAAAAGGAAAGGGAATGATTTCGCCATTCACTGTGTGATGGCTTCTGGAGTATGTGTGTAGCTGCAGATCTGTTTAGTAATTTTAAAAGCTATCTACGTAGATTATATTTTTAAATTTTTTAGGGTCTATGTTAGCATATTTTGAATAATCTCAATGTAAGAGCGGCAGTGAAGGAAAAAATAATCTGCTCCGTCTAGCGCTCCCGACCGATCGTAACGGAATAGCTCTTCGAGGGATCCAAGATTACTACTGCCAACTATTCTATTCAGCGTTTCCGTTTGATTCCCTGCTTTGTAGCTATTTTCCTTCAACGATTAAAATATCTTCAATTCTTCGCGTATTTTATTTCTCATCGAAAATGTATTTGAACCTAACACAGATGATTAAAAAGAAAATTATAAAGATTATTGGTAATTTATGGACACTCTATAACGATTGTTTGAGGATATCGGGAAAGTCAATCTACGCTATACGCACTAACGTCAGTTGAAAATTCACCCTGACTCAAAGAACCTTTTGTGCGTGTTTCAAGATGCGATTCATTGGTTGATGCTTTATTGATGGCAATCTAAATACACTCAAATATCCCGAGTTAATAAGATATACTGCTGGTGCAGTTATTGAAAGACATTTCACTGAACATACGGCAATCAGCATGGTACCAACATGACGGATGTACCTCATATGTCGCACGTGTATAAAAATCTACAAAAAGGCTAAGGTCGCTATTAATAATGCCTGTCACATCAATAATATACAATATGCACAACAAGAGTCTCCAAGACACTTCTTTGGGCCTAATGGCTTGACTATATTTATTGCTGTTTCTGACTTTGAGTGACCCGCTTAATGTGCAAATTCAAACAGCACTTATTGTCAAGAGAGTATATGCAGTTTAGAAGTTGCAGTCATTGTGTGTATGAGCTGCAATTGTCAGCTTCTAGCGGTTACGACCTCTAACGAAAGAGGCGAGAGAAATGTTGCAATATGTTCCAAGAATAATCACAATAATAATATTAATAATAAAAACTGTATATACAAACCCGTCCAGCGACGTCAAAATTTACGTAATTTTACCTTCACGATCTTTTTTCGTGAGATGTACATAGGAGGAAGCAATACAATGATAAACTCTCCTAGGAATGTTCGTCCTCACAAGTTTAATAATAAATGACATCGTGATGCAGAATACCTCTCGTGTAACGTCTGCCACTGGAGTTTGCTGATCATCCACATACTTACTAACAGAACCTGTAAGGTTCTATTAATAGATCTCGTAAGAAATTCTAGATATTTTATGGGTGTGACTGCATCCACTGAATGTTCTGCAGTCGTGTAATCATATAGTTACTGCTCCTTCTATTTACGGTGGCCATGCGGTTCTAGGCGCTTCAGTCCGGAACCGCGTGACTGCTACGGTCGCAGGTTCCAATCCTGCCTCGGGCATGGATGGGTGTGATGTGCTTAGGATAGTTTGGATTAAGTAGTTCTAAGATCTAAGGGACTGATGACCTAAGATGTTAAGTCCCATAGTGCTCAGAGACATTTGAACCATTTGAACCTTCTGTTTATTTCACTCCTCATCCAGTTAATGGAGTCCTAAAAGTACAAAATATATACGTCATGATAATGAGATCAACATATAAACTATGATTATTACATCCCAGTACACAAAACTGCAGAAGGCCCCTAGGAATACGTATACGAAAAAACTTCAGTAGGTAATGACCACGTCTCCTCGACACACACTGACTCCTTTACATATCAGGAAGTCATAATTTTTTCTATATCTTTGCCAGCAGACCTAGTTAGAAATCAGAACTATATATTAATACCTTCAGCTGCTAACGGGCGCGCCGGCCGCTGGTGGCCGAGCGGTTCTGGCGCTACAGTCTGGAACCGCGCGACCGCAACGGTCGCAGGTTCGAATCCTGCCTCGGGCATGGATGTGTGTGTTGTCCTTAGGTTAGTTAGGTTTAAGTAGTTCTAGGGGACTTATGACCTCAGCAGTTGAGTCCCATAGTGCTCAGAGCCATTTGAACCACTTTTTGCTGACGGGCGTAGATATATGTTAACGGGGACAGGTGAAAATGTGTGCCCTGACCGGGACTCGAACCCGGGATCTCCTGCTTACATGGCAGGCGCTCTATCCATCTTTATTTTGTGGATGCTATCTGTCGAACGAAAAATTACTGCAGAGAAATAGTAGGAATAAGGCAGTGTAACCTCAACAGTATGTGGATGAGGTTTCTTCTAGGGTTAGGTGGCTGCAATATTCAGTCCATGTGGGACGCATCACTACTTGTGTTAAATGTGCACTCTCCACTTGATGGAGTGTTACTTGCTGTAAGCCTGGTTAGAGCATTAAATAAGCGTAATTAAGACAGTAAATACTGTATTTTTCGTTTGCAACATGTAAACTCCACAGCTCATAAATTAATATGTATCTGTTGTAAAGCACAATAAATCTCTTTTTTTAAGTAAGTAAACCCACAAATTTCATGATGTGTTATAAATCGATTAAGCAGTACTATTAGTGTGTGAATCGTACACAACTACATTCAGACTATGCGGTGCTGACCGTTTTCGGTAATTCGTATTAAAAAGGTGAGGCAAACTGGTAATCACGCTTTAACGTTTTAACGTTGGGTTTATATGATGTGCTTAGCGCGAGCTCTGAGGGCTGTCTGGGGCCACGATCGGGTGAAAATAAGAAATTCAAGTGATGTGAGTGCATGCGCTGGGATGGTTGCTTCTGCACATCAACTTCAGGCTTCACGTAAGTACTGTATGTAACATACGTCGTCCAAAGCGCCAGGGCATCTCTAGCAGACGTGACGCAGCTGAGGCTGCTAATCAGGGACCCTATGCCAACAGGCGCTGAAATGTGCCAAAAGGATCCGACAGACTTGGTGCCGGGTCAGGCGGTTCTCGAGTTCTCGACCTTATTTTATACCTAGAAGAAGCTTGCGGACACAACCTGTCCCAGGTTACACTTCCGATAACATTCTGCCGTCTACGTGCCCACCTCACATCATTACTTGTTAGGCCACATTCAACCAGCGGTGAGGCGTTTCAATGTCTTCTTTTAATCCAACCCCGTGGGAAGTCCCAAACAATCAAGAACGCATTGCATTAGTCTTCTATTCGCGGTCTCCTTCACCTATGAATCACTGTTCCCTAACAAATTCCCCAATCAACAGAAATAGAGCACAATTCACCTTCTCTACTACCATCCTGACATGCTAGTTCCATTTCGTACCGATTTGCAACGTTACACCTCGATATTTAACCGAAGCGAGTGTGTCAAGCAGCGCACTACAAAAGCTTTATTCGAACATTATGGGGTGGTGTTTTTTTCTTACTCATCGACATAAAACTATATTTAGAGCAGGCTGCCACTCATCACACCAACTAGCAATTTTATCTCCAACAGTCCTCGACGACGACACCACAGCTTCATAAGCAAACAGCCACAAATAGATGCTCACCCTGTCAGTGAGATCTTTTATGTGCATATAAAGTAATAACTATTACTTAAGAAGCCTTCGAGAAGCTCGTATATCTGGGGTGTCGTGTGAAACGATATAGATCCTGCTTACAGTCGTAAGTTACACAATCCTTTTGTGGGGAAATAAATGACAAGGTCAGAAGCGTCAATCTGTAGTACTCCAATTACACTCCTGGAAATGAAAAAAAGTACACATTGACACCGGTGTGTCAGACCCACCATACTTGCTCCGGACACTGCGAGAGGGCTGTACAAGCAATGATCACACGCACGGCACAGCGGACACACCAGGAACCGCGGTGTTGGCCGTCGAATGGCGCTAGCTGCGCAGCATTTGTGCACCGCCGCCGTCAGTGTCAGCCAGTTTGCCGTGGCATACGGAGCTCCATCGCAGTCTTTAACACTGGTAGCATGCCACGACAGCGTGGACGTGAACCGTATGTGCAGTTGACGGACTTTGAGCGAGGGCGTATAGTGGGCATGCGGGAGGCCGGGTGGACGTACCGCCGAATTGCTCAACACGTGGGGCGTGAGGTCTCCACAGTACATCGATGTTGTCGCCAGTGGTCGGCGGAAGGTGCACGTGCCCGTCGACCTGGGACCGGACCGCAGCGACGCACGGATGCACGCCAAGACCGTAGGATCCTACGCAGTGCCGTAGGGGACCGCACCGCCACTTCCCAGCAAATTAGGGACACTGTTGCTCCTGGGGTATCGGCGAGGACCATTCGCAACCGTCTCCATGAAGCTGGGCTACGGTCCCGCACACCGTTAAGCCGTCTTCCGCTCACGCCCCAACATCGTGCACCCCGCCTCCAGTGGTGTCGCGACAGGCGTGAATGGAGGGACGAATGGAGACGTGTCGTCTTCAGCGATGAGAGTCGCTTCTGCCTTGGTGCCAATGATGGTCGTATGCGTGTTTGCCGCCATGCAGGTGAGCGCCACAATCAGGACTGCATACGACCGAGGCACACAGGGCCAACACCCGGCATCATGGTGTGGGGAGCGATCTCCTACACTGGCCGTACACCTCTGGTGATCGTCGAGGGGACACTGAATAGTGCACGGTACATCCAAACCGTCATCGAACCCATCGTTCTACCATTCCTAAATCGGCAAGGCAACTTGCTGTTCCAACAGGACAATGCACGTCCGCATGTATCCCGTGCCACCCAACGTGCTCTAGAAGGTGTAAGTCAACTACCCTGGCCAGCAAGATCTCCGGATCTGTCCCCCATTGAGCATGTTTGGGACTGGATGAAGCGTCGTCTGACGCGGTCTGCACGTCCAGCACGAACGCTGGTCCAACAGAGGCGCCAGGTGAAAATGGCATGGCAAGCCGTTCCACAGGACTACATCCAGCATCTCTACGATCGTCTCCATGGGAGAATAGCAGCCTGCATTGCTGCGAAAGGTGGATATACACTGTACTAGTGCCGACATTGTGCATGCTCTGTTGCCTGTGTCTATGTGCCTGTGGTTCTGTCAGTGTGATCATGTGATGTATCTGACCCCAGGAATGTGTCAATAAAGTTTCCCCTTCCTGGGACAATGAATTCACGGTGTTCTTATTTCAATTTCCAGGAGTGTATTCTTAGTATTGAGTGATAATACTAAGAAAGATACGAAATGGGCAGTTTTTGGTATGTTTTAAGGACTCCACTCACGAGTTCTAGAGCAGGATCACTGACGCTTGTCCTACTGTGACGATTTTAACATTCCGGCTGAAGATACACATCCCATACAAAACATCATGTTATGATGGATCAAGTTTATGAGAAGCGTTATAATTGTAATATAGAATCTGTGGTGCTTGAATATATTACTTCATGCAATTACGTGTGCATTTAGATTAACGCAAGGTACAGTCATGCTCAAAAGCAACCGAACGACCTGAATTGCATTTCGCCTGATTTGCATGCAACCCACATAATGCAGCTGTCTAGCAGGTCCTCTAACCGCTCCTTGGTACAGTCGTTTGACTATTGGAAATGGTTCCAACAAGTCACCACTAGAAAACACTACTCTGTATCGCAATAAGATGTAAAGTAATACTACGATATTACAAATATCAGGGAACACCTTATCACAGGTAAGACTGTCCTTAAGGCTTGTAAGCTCACATTTATTACAATAAATGACATACCTGAAATGTTACCGCTCTCATTATTACATCAGATAGGTAATGCACGTAGTAAGTTCGTCGTATTCATGATTTCCTCTTCAAAGTAAAGTACCGTACTTATTATTTAACACAGAATGACATTAAAAATTTAAGTTATTCACGAGCAGCTAGTTGAGAAATATATAAACTTCAAATGACACGACGAGCCGTCTCGTTCTGCATATGAATTCAAACCCAAGTCATGAAGACTAAGCAAAGATTTCGTGACTGACGGAAACTAACAGTCATTTCTGATTAAGCATACAAAAAGTGATATACCTTGATTTAAGACAGTATCAATTAGCAAATACCAACTTTAAATTACATAACGCAAACATTTTTAACGCATGCGAATTCCTACCCAGCACCTATTGTCCCTGTTAACGAACTACGAGAGATGTTAAATATTGCTTCGTAACAAGTAACCTATTTGAAATGCCGTGAGGTAAAACTTTGTGTTGCACAGGGATTCGAACCCAGAACCTAATAAGATAGATATCGAATCACAATCAACTATGACATATCGTATTTCCTCGGCAGTAGCTGGATGTTTTAACTGAAATGACGAGTAGAAACATTAATTTTTTTCCTTCCCAGGACACCAGCCCGGCACCTATCGCTGTTATATTCTAGAGAAAACGAACGTTAAATATGGGTTTGTTGCACCAGCAGCGACATGTGAGCATGTTTGAACTAGAAATAATATGACGAAGAGTTCAGTGCTGACTGGGAATAGAGCCCCACACATATCGTTGTTAACTACACACGAAGAGACTTCAGCTGCCGAATTTCTCTCCACCAGCAGCTTGGAATAACATCTTGAACTTACAATGATCTTGCCAATAGTTCTGTGTCTCATTGGGAGTCAGAAACGTCAAATATCGTTAGAGTTGGCAACGAATGGAAATACATTAAAATTCCAAATTATTATCCACCAGCAGATAGGTGTTCTCATGGTAGAGCTTGGTAATACATAATGAAATCCTTAGTGTCGAGCCAGGATTCGAACCCATTCACGCGCAATATGTGGAGATGTTGTGGAATCTGCAGTTTTGAACAAACAACAAATTGTAGGCGAGCTGTATTGTCACGAAGGGATCAAATTCCGCTTTAAGGGCAGTCTGACTTGCATTCCCAGTTCAGAACCAATTTTATCGACATACAGAAGCTCAGATGAAAGATGGAATAAGTGTCCTGTGATCCTACATAGCATTTGTTTCGTCACTAGAAATAAATAACTAGTATAAGAAAGGTTACTGGTGATAGAGTTTCTACTTGTCACCATTCTAGACTTTATTGTGGCTTAACCTAACGTCTACTTGGTAGAGAAGGAATATCATTATTAAAGTGAATTTCAGACCACAAGGCAATTATATCTTCTTCACTTGGTGTAGCCAGAAGAGAATGGAATCTGTCCCTCCCTATCTAACGTCACTGACCGAAGTTGGAACCGAACCCAGACCATAGATATATGAACCTATCATCAGCCCAACAGACCACCTAATCCTCTCCTCAGTGGCTCATTTTTCTATCATAACGCCGTTGTGCCACACTGGGTGAGAATTCTGACACACAGGCTCTGTGTATCAATTTGCAGCATGTTCAGTAAATTCATTTACTTGGTTGACCGAATCACCATGAACTAGATGCCTCGGCTACCCAGTGCATCCATTCAACTTTATTTTAAAATCACCAAAATAAAATAACGTAACTGCCACCTACACAGAACTACCAACAGTGTAGGATGCAGAAATTTAAACAGGAAGTGTTTCTTTTCACTTGAGCTACTCTATTGCGCTATCTGTTTGTTGAAAACGTCGTTAAGTGCAAAAGAAAAGGTATAACTGTTTGTCTCTAATAAGTATTGGCCTGGCCATATGCATTATCCCACAGAGCTGTGGAATGCAGAAGTTCTGGACGAATTGTTGTTGACTTCTGGAGCTGTTATAGCTACGTGTCAGCTAGTAGCGTAATGGTAACCGTCGTGCACTGTAGACAAGAAACCGCCAAATAGGCGTTACCTGTTGTGCAGCGTTGTAAGTTTTTCATCATGAGCCGAAAGTATATTCTTGCGATTTCTCCATCGATGTTTGATCTGACTGTTTGTAGCTCTTTCACAGAAGGGATAAAAACGCTACACCCACTGAGACTGCGAACCATAACAGACGCTTTTTCACAGATCAGCACGTTACCACAGAGCTGGCGGAGAAGTATGTGTCTCAGCTTCCTCTTACGAGACCAATCGTGGCTAGAACTCGTAAACCGCTATTTGAAGGACGAGACTAGTTGCGATTTGCACGTGCAACGAATTTCCTGGGCTGAAAACCGTAAATTTACAATATTTTGTTACACCTCAAGCGATAATATCTCAGATTATTCACTGGAAATTGTTGTGGTTTGCAGGAGAGCCAACACCGCACTACCAAAGGAGGCCGAAATGCGCGCGTCTCAGTTCATGCAGACTGGCGTGAGGTCTGGAACATGACAAGGAAATTAGAATTGAGAAAAACGGACGTAGCTCGTGGAATACTTAACTTTAATCCATTAATGACGAACGTCGCTCTTGACGGTACATGATTTACAATATCAATAGAAACTGATCATGGCGCATTGTTAGGTCGTAGCAAATAACGTAGCTGAAGGCTATGCTAACTATCGTCTCGGCAAAAGAGAGCGTAATTTGTCAGTGAACCATCGCTAGCAAAGTCGTCTGTACAACTGGGGCGAGTGCTAGGAAGTCTCTCTAGACCTGCCGTGTGGCGGCGCTCGGTCTGCAATCATTGATAGTGGCGACACGCGGGTCCGACGTATACTACCGGACCGCGGCCGATTTAGAGGTTAACACCTAGCAAGTGTGGTGTCTGGCGGTGACACCATATTCCTCCCCCGCAATTCGGCGTACGGTTGCGGCATAAGGCTTTCGCCCGGCGTGGGGAGGACCCCTTGTTGACTTATGCGACGAGGTGGGCAGCCTAACAACAGGCGAGGCTGTGCCACCCGCACCCTGCCATTCGGACCGCGGGGAGCTAGGAAACGCCTGAAAACCTGCTCCAGGGTGCACTTCAACATGCGGTGTATGCGCCCGTAGAGAGACAGGAGGGGCCGAAGGGTCGACCTCCATCGGGCCGGGGCACCCGACGGGCGAATACGACATATGGTCTGGAGTGGGCAAGAGTTCCATGTCGGAGGACAGCTGGCCACGGGAAAAGATCGGCGGCGCGTGACCCAGGGAGGCGCCCGGCGGCTGCAGCGACGCATCCACTGCGGGCGTCGCCGCCGGGAGAACGGGCGGCGGCGGCGGCGGCGGCGGCGGCGACGTGTCGCCATGGGGCAAAATGGAAGGCAGCGTCGGTAACACCTGCGGCTGAGGCGAGCCAGTAGATGGGTCCCCGGGGCGCTGACCGGACGGCACCGTCGCTGAAATGAGACGGCGAGCGGCAGATCCCGTGCGACGACAGAGGCGCAGCTGGTTGAGATGCCGGCGCACCTCACCAGAGGCCCCCAAAACCAGATACATAGCGCGTCCGAGGCAGCCAAGAATGCGCCCTTCGAGCCAACGCCGTGAACCTCGGTAGTGGCGATAGTAGACAACATCGCCTGGAGCAAAAGCAGGTGTCTGCCGCTGCACAGGAACCTGATGCGGCGGATGCAGCAATGACATCAAGTTTCGATGAGAACGACCGTGGAGCAACTCAGCCGGCGAGCGACCATCTCGGGGCTGAGAGCGGTACGAGGACAAAAAGAGCAATAACGCGTCCTCCCGAGAATGCGACTCTTTCAACTTCAACATCTGTGACTTGAAAGTCCTAACAAATCGTTCAGCGGCACCGTTTGACTGTGGCGAAAACGGCGCGGACGTCAGATGTTGAATACCATTGGCCTTGCAGAATGACTGAAATTCTGCGGACATGAATTGTGGGCCATTGTCGGAAACAATAGTCTGTGGAAGACCTTCAATGCAAAAGATTGCATTGAAAATGCAGGATTCCGTTGACAGGGAAAGAACCTGTTCTTGGGAAACTGCTTCTGTAGTGACCAAAAGGCATCAAATGATCTTCAAGTACAGTGTTGCAGCAGCGGTATGAAGAAAATGATAGTAATAATGACGGTAATAATCGAATTATCCGGTAACTTCACACTTCCCAGTGGATTTTCTCGAACTAAGAAATTTGATGAATTTGTGAAAATTTCATAATGGCTTCACATCGAGCCTATGATGCGTAGAAGAGTCTTTACATCCTGCTGACATGAGAATAGCATAATCTCCGCTGCAGAAGCTTGCTTCTACTTAACCATTTAACAGACTCGCGTTTTTTTCTACCATGACTAATTTTGTGAGCTAAGCACATCATCTGTTAAAGCACATTCCTGGGGCTGGGAAATGTGGCCACAATGGTCTGGTGGAACGAACTATCACTGGTGCAATGCGTGGGTTCAGGCATTTACTTTTAAGAGACACAAACATATTTACTTTACCCCTGGTAACGTCAAGAGAAAGGCGTTATAATCCAGAATCCGCATTAAACATCACATTCCTTCATTACCAACTGGGCAGAGCTGGTTTACGTTGGGAAAAGACATAGCGGAATTTATGGTAAACAGAAATACAGTCGCGAGTAAACTTACTAACATTAGAAAATTTTATTTTATTTAATGAACCGATAGCCATTTAAAGGAACAGGGCTCTTACCTTACTTGTACTTGATTGAACTAGAGACGTTGAAAAATTTGGTGCCGGACTGTGATTCGAATTCGTATCTCCTCTTTCGAGGATTTGAATCTCTCGGAACAGTATAGTTCAATCATTTCGTTCCTTTTCTCAAGACTGCAATCTTCTCTAGGTCTCCTCCAAAGGTAAGTATGTGGGTCCGAATCCTGATCCAGTACAAAAATATTCATAATTTCATTTCAAGCCTCATCATGTGCACACCGGCCTGTTAGTGAAAATTAACGTACATTTTTAATGTCTCTTCACGTGTTGACAACAATCGCAATAGGTGTCGTTATTTCTGGTCAAACACGGACACATCTTACTATTGGTGAGTAAGCAACTGATACTTAAGCTATATTCGTGGATGCACGGTAGGTGTGCAGTTCGATTGTCGCTTAGGCACAAAAGTTTGTATCCTTATTTTAGATTCTAACACCTAGCAGCTGGTAAGAAAAACCGATACGAAACATTTGATTTTACTTAGTTAACAATCCGATTACGTGGTGGGTTCGTATCTCCGTCACAGAACTTCACATCATGCACTTCATCTTTAATTCCATGCACACTTTGTTACTTCAGAATAGAGGAATATCAGACATATTTCGCGGTTAGTTAACAAGGACAAAAGGGTCTTGATAGATGTCCCGGTTTATTACAAAAACTGTCGTCTTCTATTTCCAAGTTTAGATTTGGTTACTGGTATTATCAAAAATTTCGGTAATTCATGACTCTTCATGGCTAGTTATCAATATGATCTGATTAGACTAGATTACATTAGATTAACTCTTGTTTCATAGATCATGAATACGATATTTCGTAACTATGTGGAACGTGTCATTTTAATGAGATTTCTTTATATATCATGATTCAATTTCTTTACAATTTTTTACTGTCTCTCTCTCTCTCTCTCTCTCTCTCTCTCTCTCTCTGTCACACACATTCTTTTTTTTTTATTTGGTTGTTGTGCTCCTCTATCGGCGAGGCACGAAAACGTCTGGTAATGAGTTTCTTAATTTAGAGTACACTTACGAAAGAAATATAAAAACAACTATGAGAGTTACTGATCTATGATGATTAGTTTGCAGTCAGTTCTGAGTATTATTAGTAACTACGCTCCAGTCCCTAAACCTAGTTACAAAAATGCGAATATGACGCATTACGTATTCCAAGCCGTAGCAGTCGCGACATGGAGACACAAACTATGGTCACTTCCCAGCCCGCTATAAGATCACATCGGTCTTCTTCCTGCTGGTATTGTAACTGAGATTTGGCAACAAGGCAAGGTATGTTTGGCAACTCTGTTATCGACGAGTTACTTCCTGGTGTGCACGGAATTAAGCCTCAAAGTTCACTTGAGTTTACCTGTCATTTCCATTGAATAATCTGAGTTAGTATCGCTTGAGGTGTAACAAAAGATTGTAAATTTACGGTTTTCAGCCCAGGAAAGTCGTTGTATGTGGAAATCGCAGCTAATCTCGTCCTTCCAATAGCGGTTTACCAGTTCTAGGCACTATTGGTCTCGTAAGAGGAATCTAAGACCCATAATTCTCCGCCAGCTCTGTAGTAGCGTGCTGACCTGTGAAAAAGCGTCTGTTATGGTTCGCAGTTCCAGTCTCAGTAAAAATAGCGTTTTTATCCCTTCTGTGAAAGAGCTACAAACAGTCAGTTCAAACATCGACGGGGAAATCGCAAGAAAATACTTTCGGCTCATGGTGAAAAACTTACAATGCTGCACAACAGGTAACGCCTCTTTCCGCTGCTAACAAGCAAATTTTGGGTTTCTAGGAATACATAACTATATTTATGAAATGCCAAATTTGCATAGCTCTTGAGTCTGACACAGCGTACCAAATAAACACAGACCCAATCAAAATCTAAGTGAGTAGTATTTTACCAATTCGTGTCGATAGAGACATGCTCGTGTGCAAATGGCCAGTTTTATTAAAACAGACTTTCGTCGTAAGGTTATTGTGGGTAGTTTTACTACAATTCTTATAATACAGCTCACAATTTTCGTAAGGTTTCCTTTAGTGTTTTAAAACAATAGTAAACATGTAATCGTAATCGTAAATTCAGCAGATTGTAGCGCAGTCGTTAGGCATTTGTACAGGTTAGTTGATACATTCTTTGCGTGTTCCGCTTGCGTTATCTAGGCACGGACTCGTGTTTCGGTAACTGTCGTTAAACATCGATTAGAATGGACAGGGACTGCGACTGCTGTGTTCGGATGAGGGCTGTCTTGGCATCCCTTCGCTCACAGCTGCAATCGGCGCTGACTTCGGTCGCGCAGCTTGAGGCTGTTGCCAATGGGCACCACTGTGGGGAGCCGGACTCGGGTATCACGGGGATGTCAACCTCGTCCCGTCTGTCCCCAGATCGGTCCGCCGCTGTGGTTGCCACGGTTGCTGCCCGCAGTGGGGCTGAGCCCTCGCCTGTGGTTGATTGGGAGGTCGTTCCAAGGCGTGGCAGGCAGCGAAAGGCGTCCCCGGAGGCTGATCAGAAAGCCTCCCCGGTGCGTCTGACAAACCGGTTTCAGGCACTGTCTCTGACTGAGCCAGATGCAGCCGCCTGCCCTGTTTCAGAGGATCATTCTCAGCCTTCAAGGTCCGGGCAATCGCAGAGGGTGGGCTTACTGGTAGTTGGGAGCTCCAATGTTAGGCGCGTAATGGGGCCCCTTAGGGATACGGCAGCTAAGGAGGGGAAGAAATCAAGTGTGCACTCCGTGTGCATTCCGGGAGGAGTCATTCCTGATGTGGAAAGGGTCCTCCCGGATGCCATGAAGAGCACAGGGTGCAGCCAGCTGCAGGTGGCGGCACATGTCGGCACTAATGACGTGTGTCGCTTTGGATCTGAGGAAATTCTCTCTGGATTCCAGCGGCTATCTGATTTGGTGAAGGCTGCCGGTCTTGCTTACGAGATGAAGGCAGAGCTCACCATCTGCAGCATCGTTGACAGAACCGACTGCGGACCTTTGGTGCAGAGCCGGGTGGAGGGTCTGAATCAGAGGCTCAGACGGTTTTGCGACCGTATTGGCTGCAGATTCCTAGACTTGCGCCATAGGGTGGTGGGGTTTCGGGTTCCGCTGAATAGGTCAGGAGTTCACTACACTCAGCTGGCGGCTACACGGGTAGCGGAGGCTGTGTGGCGTGGACTGGGCGGTTTTTTAGGTTAGAAGGCCTCGGGAAAGTGCGGGATGGGCTGCAATGTCAAAGGGTGCTTGGCAATTACAGGACGTGCTTGGATCAAGGAACAGTCGGAATTTTAGTTGTAAATTGTTGTAGTTGCGCTGGAAAAGTCCCTGAGCTTCAAGCGCTAATAGAAAGCACAGAAGCTGATATCGTTATAGGTACAGAAAGCTGGCTAAAGCCTGAAATAAGTTCTGCAGAAATTTTCACGAACTCTCAGACGGTGTTCAGGAAAGATAGATTAGGCAGAATTGGTGGTGGAGTGTTTGTGTCTGTCAGTAGTGGTTTATCTTGTAGTGAAGTCGAAGTAGATACTCCGTGCGAATTGGTGTGGGTGGAGGTTATACTTAACAGCCGAATTAAGTTAATAATTGGCTCCTTCTACCGACCCCCAGACTCCGATGATACAGTTGCGGAACAGTTCAGAGAAAGTTTGAGTCTCGTAACAAATAAATACCCCACTCATACGGCTATAGTTGGTGGGGACTTCAACCTACCCTCGGTATGTTGGCAAAAATACTTGTTCAAAACCGGTGGTAAGCAGAAAACGTCTTCCGAGATTGTCCTAAATGCTTTCTCCGAAAATTAATTCGAGCAGTTAGTCCACGAACCCACGCGAATTGTAAATGGTTGCGAAAACACACTTGACCTCTTGGCCACAAACAATCCAGAGCTGATAGAGAGCATCATGACTGATACAGGGATTAGTGATCACAAGGTCATTGTAGCTAGGCTCAATACCATTTCTTCCAAATCCATCAGAAACAAACGCAAAATAATTTTATTTAAAAAAGCGGATAAAGTGCCACTAGAAGCCTTCCTAAAAGACAATTTCCATTCCTTCCGAACTGACTATGCGAATGTAGACGAGATGTGGCTCAAATTCAAAGATATAGTAGCAACAGCAATTGAGATATTCATACCTCATAAACTGGTAAGAGATGGAACGGATCCCCCGTGGTACACAAAAAAAGGTCCGAACGCTGTTGCAGAGGCAACGGAAAAAGCATGCGAAGTTCAGAAGAACGCGAAATCCTGAAGATGGGCTAAAATTTACAGACGCGCGAAATTTGGCACGTACTTCGATGCGAGATGTCTTTAATAGGTTCCACAACGAAACATTGTCTCGAAATTTGGTAGAAAATCCGAAGAAATTCTGGTCGTATGTGAAGTACACAAGCGGCAAGACGCAGTCAATACCTTCGCTGCGCAGTGCCGATGGTACTGTTATCGACGACTGTGCCGCTAAAACGGAGTTATTGAACGCAGTTTTCCGAAATTCCTTCACCAGGGAAGACGAATGGAATATTCCAGAATTTGAAACACGAACATCTGCTAGCATGAGTTTCTTAGAAGTAGATACCTTAGGGGTTGCGAAGCAACTCAAATCGCTTGATACGGGCAAGTCTTCAGGTCCAGATTGTATACCGATTAGGTTCCTTTCAGATTACGCTGATACTATAGCTCCCTACTTAGCACTCATATACAACCGCTCGCTCACCGATAGATCTGTACCTACAGATTGGAAAATTGCGCAGGTCGCACCGGTGTTCAAGAAGGGTAGTAGGAGTAATCCGTTTAACTACAGACCTATATCATTGCGTCGGTTTGCAGTAGGGTTTTGGAGCATATACTGTATTCAAACATTATGAATCACCTCGAAGGGAACGATCTATTGACACGTAATCAGCATGGCTTCAGAAAACATCGCTCTTGTGCAACGCAGCTAGCTCTATATTCGCACGAAGTAATGGCCGCTATCGACAGGGGATCTCAAGTTGATTCCGTATTTCTAGATTTCCGGAAAGCTTTTGATACCGTTCCTCACAAGCGACTTCTAATCAAGCTGCGGAGCTATGGGGGTATCGTCTCAGTTGTGCGACTGGATTCGTGATTTCCTGTCAGGAAGGTCGCAGTTCGTAGTAATAGACGGCAAATCATCGAGTAAAACTGAAGTGATATCAGGTGTTCCCTAGGGAAGCGTCCTGGGAACTCTACTGTTCCTGATCTATATAAATGACCTGGGTGACAATCTGAGCAGTTCTCTTAGACTGTTCGCAGATGATGCTGTAATTTACCGTCTAGTAAGGTCATCCGAAGACCAGTATCAGCTGCAAAGCGATTTAGAAAAGATTGCTGTATGGTGTGTCAGGTGGCAGTAGACGCTAAATAACGAAAAGTGTGAGATGATCCACATGAGTTCCAAAAGAAATCCGTTGGAATTCGATTACTAGATAAATAGTACAATTCTCAAGGCTGTCAATTCAACTAAGTACCTGGGTGTTAAAATTACGAACAACTTCAGTTGGAAGGACCACATAGATAATATTGTCGGGAAGGCGAGCCAAAGGTTGCGTTTCATTGGCAGGACACTTAGAAGATGCAACAAGTCCACTAAAGAGACAGCTTACACTACACTCGTTCGTCCTCTGTTAGAATATTGCTGCGCGGTGTGGGATCCTTACCAGGTGGGATTGACGGAGGACATCGAGAGGGTGCAAAGAAGGGCAGCTCGTTTTGTATTATCGCGTTATAGGGGAGAGAGTGTGGCTGATATGATACACGAGTTGGGATGGAAGTCATTACAGCATAGACGTTTTTCGTCGCGGCGAGACCTTTTTACGAAATTTCAGTCACCAACTTTCTCTTCCGAATGCGAAAATATTTTGTTGAGCCCAACCTACATAGGTAGGAATGATCATCAAAATAAAATAAGAGAAATCAGAGCTCGAACAGAAAGGTTTAGGTGTTCGTTTTTCCCGCTCGCTGTTCGGGAGTGGAATAGTAGAGAGATAGTATGATTGTGGTTCGATGAACCCTCTGCCAAGCACTTAAATGTGAATTGCAGAGTAGTCATGTAGATGTAGATGTAGATGTAGAGAGAAATTAATCATCAACGATATATGCGAATTCTCTAATGTTATCTATAACAGTCTGAAAATGCACATGCAGTTTATTGATTACATGTACATAGAAAACTTGTTCTGAGTTAAAGCTGTTAAACAATTTTTGAAGAAGAATAAAATGCCACTACCAGACGACAGCTAATGTAGAAAATACTTTTCCGACTTATTTTGGGACGGTGCGCTCTCCTCATACATAATACAAAAGTTTCGAGATGCGTCTGCTGCCTGGTTGTCTATTAAACCTAAAAAGAATACAATGTCACAGAAGTTAGCTTTTTTCTCACAAGCAACTATTTTGGGTTGAGAAGTGAAGAGAATTATGTTACAAGTTCCATTAGATTGATAACTTTAGCAGACAGCAGAACTGCGTCTTAAAAAAATATAGCAATGAATGTACTCGAACTCGAGACATCTTATCTACCGCGCGCGATACTTAGCATTACGCTGCTAGCTGACATGTAGCTATAACAGCTCCAGAAGTCAACAACAAGTCCTCCAGAACTTCTGCATTCCACAACGCGGTGGGGAATGCATATGGCCAGGTCAATATTTATTAGAGACAAACAGTTATACCTTTTCTTTTGCACTTAACGACGTTTTCAACAAACAGATACCGCAATAGAGTAGCTCAAGTGGAAAGGAACACTTCCTGTTTAAATTTCTGCATCCTACACTGTTGGCAGTTCTGTGTATGTGGCAGTTACGTGATTTTATTTTGGTGATTACAAAATAAAGTTGAATGGATGCACTGGGTAGCTGAGGCATCTAGTTCATGGTGATTCGGTCAACAAGTAAATGAATTTACTGAACATTCTGCAAATTGATTCACGGAGCCTGTGTGTCAGAATTCTCAGCCAGTGAGTCACAATGGTGTTATGATAGAAAAATGCGCCTCTGAGGAGAGGATTAGGTGGTCTGTTGAGCTGATGATATGTTCATATATCTATGGTCTGGGTTCGGTTCCAACTTCGGTCAGTGACTTTAGATAGGGAGGGACAGATTCCATTCTCTTCTGGCTACACCAAGTGAAGAAGATATAATTGCCTTGTGATCTGAAATTCACTTTAAAAATGATATTCCTTCTCTACCAAGTAGACGTTAGGTTAAGCCACAATAAAGTCTAGAGTGGTGACAAGTAGAAACTCTATCACCAGTAACCATTCTTATACTGAATGAGATTTTCACTCTGCAGCGGAGTGTGCGCTGATATGAAACTTCCTGGCAGAATAAAACTGTGTGCCCGACCGAGACTCGAACTCGGTACCTTAGAGCACTTGCCCGCAGAAGGCAAAGGTCCCGAGTTCGAGTCTCGGTCGGGCACACAGTTTTAATCTGCCAGAATGTTTCATTCTTATACTAGTTATTTATTTCTAGTGACGAAACAAATGCTATGTAGGATCACAGGACACTTATTCCATCTTTCATCTGAGCTTCTGTATGTCGATAAAATTGGTTCTGAACTGGGAATGCAAGTCAGACTGCCCTTAAAGCGGAATTTGATCCCTTCGTGACAATACAGCTCGCCTACAATTTGCTGTTTGTTCAAAACTGCAGATTCCACAACATCTCCACATATTGCGCGTGAATGGGTTCGAATCCTGGCTCGACACTAAGGATTTCATTATGTATTACCAAGCTCTACCATGAGAACACCTATCTGCTGGTGGATAATAATTTCGAATTTTAATGTATTTCCATTCGTTGCCAACTCTAACGATATTTGACGTTTCTGACTCCCAATGAGACACAGAACTATTGGCAAGATCATTGTAAGTTCAAGATGTTATTCCGAGCTGCTGGTGGAGAGAAATTCGGCAGCTGAAGTCTCTTCGTGTGTAGTCAACAACGATATGTGTGGGGCTCTATTCCCAGTCAGCACTGAACTCTTCGTCATATTATTTCTAGTTCAAACATGCTCACATGTCGCTGCTGGTGCAACAAACCCATATTTAACGTTCGTTTTCTCTAGAATATAACAGCGATAGGTGCCGGGCTGGTGTCCTGGGAAGGAAAAAATTAATGTTTCTACTCGTCATTTCAGTTAAAACATCCAGCTACTGCCGAGGAAATACGATATGTCATAGTTGATTGTGATTCGATATCTATCTTATTAGGTTCTGGTTTCGAATCCCTGTGCAACACAAAGTTTTACCTCACGGCATTTCAAATAGGTTACTTGTTACGAAGCAATATTTAACATCTCTCGTAGTTCGTTAACAGGGACAATAGGTGCTGGGAAGGAATTCGCGTCCGTTAAAAATGTTTGCGTTATGTAATTTAAAGTTGAATTTGTTAGCTGATACTGTCTAAAATCAAGGTATATCACTCCCTGTATGCCTAATCATGAATGACTGTTAGTTTCCGTCAGTCACGAAATCTTTGCTTAATCTGCATGACTTGGGTTTGAAGCCAAATGCAGAACGAGACGGTTCGTCGTGTCATTTGAAGTTCATACATTTCTCAACCATCTGCTCGCGAATAACTTAAATTTTTAATGTCATTTTGTGTTAAATAAATAGTACGGTACTTTACTTTGAAGAGGAAATCATGAATACGACGAACTTCCTACGTGCATTACCCATCTGACATAATAATGAGAGTGCTAACATTTCAGGTATGTCATTTATTGTAATAAATGTGAGCTTACAAGCCTTAAGGACAGTATTACCTGTGATAAAGTGTTCTCTGATGTTTGTAGTATCGTAGTATTACTTTACATCTTGAGTTATTGCGATACAGAGCAGTGTTTTCTAGTGGTGACTTGTTGGAACCATTTTCAATAGTCAAACGACTGTACCAAGAAGCGATTAGAGGACCTGCTAGACAGGTGCGTTATGTGGGTTGCATGCGAATCAGGCGAAATGCAATTCAGGTCGTTCGGATACTTTTGAGCACGACTCTACATGCAGCTAGGACAGCTACGGCAAATACCTTCACCCGCTCTAGCCCAGTAGACACTCGCGGTAGTCTTCTGTAGAAATTTGTACCTTGCCGATCGTGACGCCACTTTGGAATTGTGTAGCGTAATATTTTGGTTGTTGTTATTTCTTTTCGTTGTCTTTTAACTTTATCTGGCTTTTGCCACTACAAGAATTATTGTGTTTTTTGTTGTCGTTGGAAATTAGTGCACGTGAAGAAGAGAGTTTTGATTACATAAAGTGTGTTCTAACTTGATCCCTAGTTCTTTCCTGCCGACAGCAAGACACTACAGTTATTGGCCACGACCATAAAACTTTCATTTTCTGTCTAAATGGCTACCATAGAGGAATTTCTTCAGTCCTTGATGGAAACTCTATAGCAGATTCTGGCAGCGCTCACAATGTCAGAACATCATCCTCACTCCCCAGAGCCGTAAGATGTAGCCCATAAAGTTGGTACCATGGCGACGTTAACTGAACACTTTGCACATGGCTCAACCGACATTTCCGGCTTTCGATACGTCTGTCGAACCATGGTCAAATTATGTTGAACGGTCGGAACAACACTTATTAGCACAAGGCATCATTGACGAAAATCGAAGGCGGACTTTTTTTTTTAATGAACAGTCGGTCCACAGGTGTAGGGTTTAATTCAACAATTGAACCCTGAGCAGTCACCTCGAGATATCTCGTTTACCCATATTAAGGGCTGCCTTTTTGAGTACTTTGAAGCACAAATACACGCCACGCCCACGCGTCAGACTTTCTTTTCCTTGACGAAAGTCCCCAGGTCAGACATATCGGGAATGAATTACGACGCTCCAAGATGTCTTCGATATGGTAGTGTTTCACGAACCAGACAAGAGTCTTCAGGCTGATATTTTGAAATTACAGGACCCGTCCCTCGTCACCTGTCTGCCGATCTTTCGTGCGTTTGAACAGTCTCACCGGCTACAACCGCAGCGTTTTGTTCCGGCTGTTTTCGCCACTCGCCAGTTGCCTAGCACCGAGCGGGAGTCTCTCGGTCTGTTGGTACAGCCCGTGACAGGAAGTCTTTCGCATGTGTTCCATAATGTACGGACTGTTTCCGGACTCACCAGCGGTAGGAGTGCCACCACTGGCGAGCAAGGTGCACGGCTTGCACCCGAGCGGACCATATCGCCATTGTGTGTCAGGCTTCGCGGAAACATCGCGTAGATGCCACGCTTCCTGCAGACGAGCAGGATCGTCACGAAACATCACCGCAGGACCTGGAAGTCGCATTCCTTTGACGTACAAGTATTCTCCACCATCCCCAGTCGCGAGACCGTTTTCTTCATACCTTGGAGGTCACGCATATTCCTGTGGTGTTCCAGATTGACACAGAATCTTCCATTTCTATTGTGGATGGTGCCACATGACATCGCTTGGCCTCGCCAGCTTTGTCTCCATACACTCGCGGCTTGCGTAGTTTCAGTAATCACCATACCTCAGTCGACTACGTTTTTTCAGCACAAAGCTTCTACAATGGTTGTTCCTTCACCTCCCTGTTTTTGGTGGTCGGCTCCTTCGGCGCTACTAACCTTGTGGGTTTGGACATTTTTGATCGTCTGAGTTTGTCGGTGCAGGACAAAGTACAGGTGGTTTCGATCCCCTCCTCGGAAACCCTCCTCACCCTGTAGCTCAGCAAATATAAAATGTTGTTCTCATCCTACACACCAGGGGTGAAGGGTTTCACTACACATGTTCAGCTTCTTCCCTCTGCTATCCCTCTTTTTTTCTTTTTTTGCCCAGTCCCCTTTGCTCTCTGAGACAGGCTCCAGGTGGAACTTCACCGCTTAAAAGACGAAGGCATCCTCTCTCCCGTCGCGCACAGTTGCTGGGTGATGCGTGTCATATTAGTCGAGAAGCCGAACGGTGCTTTACGCATCTCTGGCAATTTTAAGGTCACGGTAAATTCTCCTGTCCCATCGATGGACAACACACTCACACGTCTTGCGGGCTCAACCGTTTTCGCCAAAACTGATTTGCACCTTGCTTATTTGCAGCTGCCGTTGGACGAGGAATCGCAGCAGATGCTAGTCATCAATACCCCATGTGGTCTTTTGAGGTACAACCGCCTCCCGTTTGGCATTTCCAGCGCCCTCGCCATTTTCAACGTCATTTGGAACACCTCACAAGTCAGGTGCCCGGCGCGGCAAATTATCTGGAGGATGTCATCATCGGTGGCTCTTCCGCGGTGGACCTCGCTGACAAGCTGTATAGGATGTTTCAGGTTTTTCCGAGGCTAACCTGCATTGCTGGAAAGAAAAGTGCGACTTATTTGCACGCGAGGTCAGTTATCTCGGGTTCACGACTGATGCCCGTGGCCTACACGTCTCTCAGGAGTGTGTTGATGTGATTCAGATCCTGCCTCCACTGTCAAATTAACTATAATCGGCATATTATACCTCAGGCCTCCGAGATTTCGGGGCCCCTGACTGGGTAGTTGTGCAAGAGTGTGCGTTGGGTTTGGGATGTGGGCTGTGTGCAGGCTTTCACAAGTCTCAGGTCAGCTCTCTCCCGGCCTCCTTGTCTGGCTGCTTATGACCCTTTCCTGCCCCTCATCGTCGCGTTCGTTGCATTGGACTATGACGTGGGTAGGATCCTCTCGCAAGTGGTAAACGGCGTTGAGAGGCCAGTGGCCTTCACATCCAAAAAATTGACCGACGCTCAAACCAAATATAGTCAAATTGAGAATTAAGCTATGGCGCTGGTTTTCGCCCTAACAAAATTCTACGATTTCGTGTATGGTCGTCATTTCACTCTGCAAACCAACCACTAACCTTTGGTTTCTTTATTTTACCTGGGTGCAGCAGTGCCTACTTGGACAGCGTGCTGCCTCCAGAGTTGGGCACTCTTCCTGGCGACGTTCGACTTCGATACTGTCTATTGCACCTCTGACAGGCACGTAAACGCCGATTTCCTTTCCCGACTGCCTGCCGGAATGGATTGTGAGTTTGAAACCTCCACCTTGGTTTGTTTCCAGGTGAACCGAACGTGGACGCAGCTCTGGATGCACTTCCATAGGATGTCGATGCGGTCTGGTGGCCCACTACTCAGGATGTGACACTGCACGTTCTCTGCCACCAAATCACTGCGTGTTGGCCAAACAGCCATTGTAGCATCCATGATGCGTAAGTCAAACATTTCTTGGATCATTGGCACAGTCTCTTTTTCTGCAGTGGCGTAATCCATTTGCATAGTGATTCATACGTTCCCCAGTTGGTTAAACTGCATGCATTGCACTGCAGTGTCCTCGAGCTCCTCCACGCCGCACGCCATTGAGGAATTTTCCTCAGCAAAAAACTTACCCACTAACGACTTTATTGGTGTGGACTGGATAAAGACATTACCTGCCTTGTGTCAGCCTGCGCCATGTGCCAGACATGTGAGACAGCACCCCGGCACTATTTCTTTTTATGGCCAGATGCAGCTGCTTTATGGGAATGTCTCCACTTGGATATTTGCAGGGCCGTTCCATGGATACCAGTGGCTCATCCTGATTGACTCCAAGTCGGAATAGCCTTACATATCCCGCATAATGATCGCCACTTCTGCTGAAACTATCAAAATTCTCCGGTGCCTCTTTGCTGTCGAGAGACTCCCCAAGACGATCTTAATGGATAACGGTCCGCAGATTACTCGACCGAGATTAAGCAGTTCTGTGCTACCAATGGGATTTCCCTCATCCACACTGCCCCATTTCACACTGCATGGAAGGCCAGGCAGAACGTTTTGTGTGGACATTCAGACCCAACTCGATAAGCTGCTGAGCCATCCCCTGCTGGAGGAGGTTGTGCTTCTTTTTTTGGCAACAAACAGTGCCACCATGCATGTCGGTAAAAGTTCAGTGGAGGTATATCATGGTCGAGAATTCCAGTCTCCCTTATCTGTCCTTGTTCTCGAGACTTCTCACCCTTACACCTCCACGCCAGCGCACTCCTTCCACATTGGGTAGGACGTCTGGGCACAGATCTTCTCTCATCCACGGGCGTGCTTGGCACCTGCCGTCATCACCCACCTCTGCGGCTGGGCGATGGCATCTCGCCAGTGGACCGATGGTTCCGCAGCCTGCTGGCACCTCAACCAGTTCTGCCCCTGTCTGGTGGAGCACAATGCCCTGTGGGAGCTACGCCCCCACTCCTATAGACGTTTGTAGTGCTGTGCCTTTTTTTTTTTTTCAGGGGAGAAATATCATAGCGACGCCTTATCTGTTAGAGGGCCTGCACAACAGACAAGCAAGGTGGGCTGCCGACCTCCTTTCAAGAGCTCATATCAAAACATCGCCAGTGAACGTAAACATCAACAGACCTTCCACGCCGGCCGTTGTGGCCGAGCGGTTCTAGGCGCTACAGTCCGGAACCGCTACGGTCGCAGGTTCGAATCCCGTCTCGGGCATGGATGTGTGTAATATCCTTAGGTTAGTTAGGTTGAAGTAGTTCTATGTTCTAGGGGACTGATGACCTCAGATGTTAAGTCCCATAGTGCACAGAGCCGTTTTTTAGACCTTCCACATAAACACTGCACTACTTCGTGAAAAGCCATGTGACAGAGATCCACCAGTTGTAACTAATATGAATAAGTGTAGCACTCTGCAGAATCGGTGTTGTAAGCACGCCAGGAGAGTCAGACCGGCACTGTGTCCCTATAGCTAGGACAGCTCCGGCCAATACCTCACCATACATTCTTGCACGAAGAAAACCAGAATAAAGTGCCCGGGCAGTATAGCTTTTTTTCTGTCTAACAGCACAGAATTAAGTGTTTCTCGAGTGTCATGAGAAATAAAATTGTCTCGGCTCATGTCCTTTGCTCCGCAGGGCAGCCATACAGTCTGAGGCGTCTTGTCACGGATCGTGTGGTCACCCCGTCAGAGGTTCGAGTCCTCCCTCTGACATGGGTGTGTGTGTTGTCCTTAGCATAAGTTAGTTTAATTAGTGCGTAAACCTAGTTACCGATGACTTCAGCAGTTTGGTCCCATAGTCCTTACCACAAATCTCTAATTTTGGTGTCCTTTTTAACTTATAATCGGTGTATAAATGATATCTGCCTAATAAGACTGTATGCTGTTAAGTAAACTGCCAATACAGAATCTCGTTACATTTTTAACTTCCTTTCTAATGGTTACTTATATGTCACGAAGATGCAGTGTCCATTCTAATGGACACTCATCAACACCATTATTCTTGTTAACTCTATTTTTTTTTTAATTCAGTCATTCTGTTTAACAGGTACATAAAATCTCTTTCAAATAAATTCATGGCAATTTCCGCCAGGTCCCAGGAGGTTATAGCTGGAAAACTGATTACATCTGCAGGGGCGCGCCAAAAACCGCCTACTCCATATTGAGTTATAAAAACCGGTGGGGAGCGCGTGTCCCCTCCACCACCGCCTATGATTTGCTAGGTGTTGGAAAAAAAAAGAAAAACACAATATCAGCTTTAAGCGTAGGTGATAGAATCAAGGTCGTCTAAAAGGATTACTACAATCTAATTATGCGTGTCTCAGTGCCAATAACAACAGTATTAGCAATATGTCACTGTACTCTTTATGTGGTAGTATCAATTACAATGCGTATAGTAGCAGTGTATGTTTCAATTACAGGTATGTGTATGTATTGCTACAAACAGCTCAGACCTTAATTTGTGAACTGGTGACACACAGGTTTGTTGATAAGTAGCAAAGGTAGGTGGGAGGAAATAACAACAGTGATTTATTTACAATCATTGCGTTGTAGTACAATATTTCGTAAACAGACGTCTCCTATAAGCGTTACCTTTTGCCTGTACTATATCGAGTCCAACGAGGGTGACCACATACAGTGGAATAACGTTCGTACGGGCTTGATGGACTCGACCCTTACACTCTTTGGTAGAGTTATTGATGCAGTGTTCCACTAGGTCCACAGTCACGCTGTTGTTACGCAAAAGCTCGACAATTTTATAGTCAGCCCCTCTTCCATACAGTATGGGAGTGAGCTGGTTGACCTATCTACCGCAAATGTTGGTGCACAGTATAGATAATACACATTCAGAACACTCGAATGTTTTAGGTAAATGTACACGTCCGCTGTCATTAGCTCAAGCATTCCCTCACCTTGCATATCATGGTTCAGTTAAGCTGTTCATTATTATGCTAACGAACTCTCTATCATTGTCAGACTGTAATACTGAGGGAGCGCCTAACAACGTAAAAATGTCAATAATGTTATCGAATACCTTTTCAGCTGTTTTGGACTTCAATGGCCTGAGAACAACGAATTTAGCGAGGTGGTCCTGATAAACCATCAATAATTGGTAATCACCATCTGGTTCCGATTGGAACAGCATTGGCTTCACTACTACTCCTTTTTTCTGACCCTTTCGCTTTTGCAAACAAGGCTCATGCAAACTAAAATAAATTTGGTCACCTCTGTATGTTACATTACAGAACTTTGACTTCAAGCATTTCATCATTCGGTCGCGTCCACCGTGGCCAGACATTACATGAGCATCATGCAGAATATCATACAGTTCTTCATCATAAACATAACGTTTAATCTTACCTTCTTCAGTTACAGGTTGTATTAATTTGGTTACTCCGTTCACTTCCAGCACTTCATATATCTTCAAAAACTTGTGGTTGTCCTCCTTTCGTCCATATTATAGCGATTTAGCCTTCCTGATAAGTGACTCGTACTTTTTTCTGTCCATGAAGACAGAAATATAACCGAGATTTCCCAGTTACACTCTAAGGTGTTCGTCGCACTTCACTGATTCAACGATACCTGCACTGATGTGAACCATGACTACACTACTGTCAACCACAGCTGCACTACTGCGCTACTGTCAATCATAACTGCACTACCGTACAACATAATAATAACGAGCTGGCGACAGTTACATTCATGCTGATGCGTGGTAGCATTGTTGGACGCACCGTTAATTACACCATTCAAAAAAATGGCTCAGAGTACTATGGGACTTAACTTCTGAGGTCATCAGTCCCCTAGAACTCAGAACTACTTAAACCTAACTAACCTAAGGATATCACACACATCCATGCCCGAGGCAGGATTCGAACCTGCTACCGTAGTGGTCGCGCGGTTCCAGACTGCAGCGCCTAGAACCGCTCGGCCACCACGGCCGGCAATAACACCATTCGTCCACCATCACGATATGGTGATGTTTCTTGCACATAAGCACGATTGTTCCGAGTTCCACGTTCTCTCCAGATGAGGACAACATACCAAGAGGAAGAGAGGTTAAGAACAGTGAGAAAGAATATATTCCTGACAATAAAGATTACCGCCTGATTGATTTAGACGAGTCAACTCGTGCTATTAAAAAATACAGATTTGAAGAGTGCAAGTGCTTAGAAGAAGAAGCGTAATGAATGATCCAAGGTCAATCCCGGGTGTCGTCCTCGAGACAACGGCCTATGGCTTCTACCTAATCGGAACGAGAGATGGTGTCCTGAGCCAACTATACGCACGGTAATAAATTGTTTGTTTTTAAATAATTGTGGATGGGACGATACGATATACCACTGCGACTACAACTACAACATTTAGTTTCAGGTCCCAGTTCAGTACTTGCCCTCTAAGAATAATCTCAGAGGAGGAAGTTCCAGCAGAAAAAAATGTTGCCCTGAGGACAGTTGCGACGTCTCAGTCGATGGGAAGCGGTCAGGGATTCTTCAAATGCAACTGCCAGCAAAAATGTCACACTCTGAGATGCTTTTGCAAAAACAAAAACGTGTTGTGCAACTCAAAGTGATATGGTGCAAGTCCCTGCTGCAATAAATGAATATTACAGTATGTGACTACAGGTGATAAATTCAACTTTCGAAGTACAACTGTTTTGTTATTACAGCCACGGTTCAAATTCCTTATCTCTTGGCAGTGAAAATATACATTCACTAGTGATAGTGCACTATCCCTAGTCAATGTGTATTGTTTGACAGTATTGGAATCAGTAATCCACTTTCACTAAATGGGCCAGTGAAGGTGCACTATCACCAGTTCTTGAGATTAGCCTCCATGTAGAGACAAAAAGACGCGGCTAGGGGACTTTAATTTATAATATAAAGAAGAAGAAGACATTTACTTGGTGTTCCTCCTAAGAGTCTTCAGGCGCATTTCCTCTGGTGCTTCGGCAGGTAGTTGCAATTTCGTTTTTCCAGTGTGTAGCTCTAGTCAACCCAAAAAAATAGTGCTCATTATGCCACTCCCAGCGTCGGCGTAAAGCGTCAGTTTATTTCCCGTTACGAGCAAAATTATTACTAACGCAGAATTTTACGTCTCAATGCTATAGATGGGTCCGAAATTACTCTAGCACGATATTAGTTTTATCGGTGTATGTTAACAAGGACATTACAACACAAGGAGCAGCGACTACTGCACAAGGGGCTGAACAGCACTAGTAAATGGTGGTAGAAGTCAGTGTGGGCTTGGCCTGTGCTGTCGCTACTGCAGTACTGCTTATTCTTTGTGTTTCATCTCCATTGTAATATATAATACATCGATTGGACACATGTAATTCTGGTTTAAAAATTAATTTTATTTGTAACGGGATACCATCTGACACTTTCCATAGACAGTGGGAGTCCCATTAAAGAAGCGACGAGGAGTATTTATTTGGGCTGAATCGAGCTACGTATTCAAAAAAACAAAACTGCAAGTGTCTGCCAAAGCGTCAGAGAAAACAAGCCTTATGACTCTTAGGAGCGATGACCAGTATAGGTTCTGCTCAAGCTTCTCTACTGCTTCCCCACTACATACCGGTTACTTTGTAGCTGACCAGGTCGTAGCTTCCATCATTGCCACAAGATGTAACTTCAAAAGACAGTTAAATATGGAACGGAGAAGAATACATACGTAATTACATGCTCGTCGTTATTATAATTATAAATTATATACATATAACTTCCTCATGTATCAGAGTATCTATTAGTGATAACTCTATTAAAACCACTGCATTGATTCCTGAGATTATCCTTCACATGTTTTTTTTAATTATTTTAATTGAATCAACTGTGCGTTCTTGGTGAAATACTGTAAATTAACTAAACTAACATTGTTTTTTCATGTTTCACAATTTTATTATCAATGTTACTGCACAACCTAGGTTTCGGGTTATAAGCCCATTTTCAAGTATATTATTCATTTCCAAAGATGATAATGCATAGATAAACATGACGACAGGGCAAAGATAATCATCTCAACTTCTTAAGGTATCGACCCATAGCGTAATGTGAAATTACGTCAATGATTATTTTTTTAACAAATTACATAAGTTATTACACAATTCAGCAATCACACTAACTTGACAAGACTAAAGTTGTGCATCAGCCAAGAATTTTTTAACCACGATGGACTGGGTCGCAGTGTCGTCGTAACTGCCGTCTGCTTCACATCTCCTGTGCAGCGTAAATTTAAGTATTAACTCTGTTTTTCCTACTCGTCACTTCTTTTTCCGTGTGTTTTTGCTTTTAGGAAGCTTTAATTTTCGAGTACTAGTAACAGTGTTCCTTAGATTTCGTGTTTCTTTTGAATACAGTCCAGAGACAGTTAGTGCACATTTTCATTGTTTCCAACAAGAAGTGTCTAGTAACCACAGTTTAGTCAGCTATCAGCCGCTTTTAGTGAATTAGCAGTCTAGTTAAAGGTTGATTACTTAACTCTCTACAGTAAATTGTTGATTTCTTACCATGGATAGGATGTGTGGCTGCTGTGTACGGTCGCAGGAGAAGCTTGCCACTGTTCGCGAACAGCTGAATGTGCTGATGGCCACGGTCAGCCGTCTTCGAGCTGCTGCCTCGGAGTGAAGAGGAAGTGGGGAGTTTGGTGCGTCGCATGGTACACCCCAGGTGTTAAATGCTTCACCCACAGTCGCTGCTGTCGAGGCATCTTCGCCGATATCAGGTGCGGTTGGGCCACCCTCTCCCCAACGGGAGTGGCGAGTTCAACGGCGTTCGTGTCGCACGAAGCGGAGGGTCAATGTGGAGGCTGGCCATGTGGCATCGCCTGCTCTGCCTGTGAGTGGACATGTGGCCGCTCGTTCAGCAAGGTCCGAGCACGCTCATGGGGGGAGGGGTAATAGTGATTTGGAGGCAATGTTAGGCGGATGATGGAACCCCTTACGCAAATAGCGGAAAGGTCGGGGAAGAAGGCCAGTGTTCACTCTTTCTGCTAGCCAGGGGGTCTCATCCGAAATGTGGAGGAGGCCCTGCCGGCGGCGATAGAGAGCGCTGGGTGCACCCGAATGCAAATTGTTGCTCATGTTGGCAGCAATGACTCCTGCCGTCTGGGTTCAGAGCTCATCCTCAGTTCACAAAGGCGGTTGGCGGAGTTGGTGAAGGTGGAAAGCGTCGCTCGCCAAGTGGAATCTGAGCTAACTATTTGTAGTGTCGTTCCCAGAACCGATCGCGGTCCTCTGGTTTGAAGGCGAGTGGAAGGCTTAAGCCAGAGGCTCAGACGTTTCTGCGGAGATCTGGGGTGCAAATTTCTTGACCTCCGCTATCTGGTGGAGAAATGTAGGGTCCCCTTGAATAGGCCAGGCGTGCACTACACGCAGGAAGCGGCTACAAGGGTAGCGGAGTACGTGTGAAGTGCAAATGTGGGTTTTTTGGGTCAGAGAATTCCCTCCCTAGGCCCGATAAGATGACTCCTGAGACGCGACAACGTAGCAGTAGGCAAAACGCAACAGGGAATGACAATATTAATCTGGTAATAGTAAACTGCAGGAGTGTCTATAGAAAGGTCCCAGAACTGCTCTCATTAATAAACGGTCACAATGCCCACATAGTACTAGGGACGGAAAGTTGGCTGAAACCATATGTAATCAGTAATAAAATTCTAAACTCAGATTGGCATGTATACCGCAGACACAGGCTGGACAGTGATGGGGGGGCGTGTTTATAGCGATAAAAAGTGCAGTAGTATCGAAGGAAATTGATGGAGATCCGAAATGTGAAACAATTTGGATGAAGGTCACGCTTAAGGCAGGCTCAAACATGGTAATTGGATGTCTGTATAGGCACCCTGGCTCAGCAGCTCTTGTGGTAGAACACCTGAAGGAAAATTTGCAAAATATTTCTAGTACATTTCCCGACAATGTTAAAGTTTTGGGTGGAGATTTTAATTTATCAGGTATAGACTGGGAGACTCAAACGTTTATAACGGGTGGCAGGGACAAAGAATCCAGTGAAATTTTTTGAAGAGCAGTATCTGAAAACTACCTTGAGCAGTTAAACAGAGAACCTTCTGATGACAAACGGACCCGAACTATTTGGAACAGTTAACGCAGAACAGCGATCATAAAGCGGTTACAGCACCAGTGATTTCAGCTGTAAATAGAAATATTAAAAAAAGATACGAAGATATTCTGTTTAGCAAAAGTGACTAAAAGCAGATTTCAGAGTACTAGACGGCTCAAGACACACGTTTTATGTCAAGTACAGATAGTGTTGAGGACCAGTGGACAAAGCTCAAATCCATCGTACAATATGAAGTAGATGAGTATGTGCCAAGCAAGATAGTAAGAGAAGGAAAAGAGCCACCGTGGTACAAAAACCGAGTTAGAAAACAGCAAACATACACATAGTCAAAGCATTGGAGAGAAACAAAAATTACAGGAAGCGAAATGTAGTGTGAGAAGGGATATGCGAGAGGCCTTCAACGAATTCGAAAGTAAAGTTCTGTGTACTGACTTGTCAGATAAACCTAAGAAATTTTGGTCTTATGTCAAAGCGGTAGGTGGATCAAAACAAAATGTCCCGACAATCTGCGACCAAAATGGTGAAACGTCCCCTTAGAAAAATTATACATAACTGAGCTTAAACTGACACACAATATTTTTTAGCGCAACGCAATCTGACTTTTAAAAATCCCTAAGAAAGAATGGCCCTGACTAACATTAACCTATACGTTTCACAAATCACTTACCTCACCAAAAATCTTCGTAACTCGAACTACTGCAATACAGCGAGCGCCACTACTGCCAGCTAAATAAAAGATTCAAACGACGGAAGGCACTAACTACTGATAGGCATAGTTAGCGAATGAAAGATTTTAATAGAGAACAAACAATGTATTTACCTTAATAGTCATAATATATATAGCAGTTCATGAGATCTAGTCTTACAAATTTCAAAACTCCGCCATCTCTGTCCCCACATCCACCACTGCTGGCGGCTCACCTCCAACTGCGCAATGCTACGCGCTGTTAACATCCAGCTGCCCAACACTACAATGGCAGACAACAATGCAAACTAGCCACAGACTGCACACAGCACAACCAGTGATTTTTATACAGAGCGCTACGTGGCGTTACAAATAAAAAACCCACACAGCCCACTTACAATGGTACTGAAACAGAGGATGACAGACTAAAGGCCGAAATACTAAATGTCTTTTTCCAAAACTGTTTCACAGAGGAAGACTGCACTGTAGTTCCTTCTCGAGATTGTCGCACAGATGACAAAATGGTAGATATCGAAATAGATGACAGAGGGATAGAAAAACAATTAAAATCGCTCAAAAGAGGAAACGCCGCTGGACCTGATGGGATACCAGTTCGATTGTACACAGAGTTCGAGAAGAAACTGGCCCCCCTTCTTGCAGCGGTGTACCGTGGGTCTTTAGACGAGCGTAGCTTTCCAAAAGATTGGAAAGAGGCACAGGTCATCCCAGTTTTCAAGAAGGGACGTCGTACAAATGTGCAGAACTGTAGACCTATATCTCTAACGTCGATCAGTTGTAGAATTTTGGAACACGTATTATGTTCGAGTATAATGACTTTTCTGGAGACTAGAAATCTGCTGTATAGGAATCAGTATGGGTTTCGGAAAAGACGATCTTGTGAAACCCAGCTCGCGCTATTCGTCCACGAGACTCAGAGGGCCATAGGCACGGGTTCAAAGGTAGATGCTGTGTTTCTTTATCTCCACAAGGCGTTTGATACCGTTCCTCACAGTCGTTTAATGAACAAAGTAAAGAACATATGGACTATCAGACCAATTGTGTGATTGGATTGAAGATTTCCTAGATAACAGAACGCAGTATGTCATTCTTAATGGAGAGAAGTCTTCCGAAGTAAGAGTGATTTCAGGTGTGCCGCAGGGGAGTGTCGTAGGACCGTTGCTATTCACAATATATATAAATGACCTTGTGGTTAACATCGGAAGTTCACTGAGGCTTTTTGCGGATGATGCTGTAGTATATCGAGAGGTTGTAACAACGGAAAATTGTACTGAAATGCAGGAGGATCTGCAACGAATTGACGCATGGTGCACGGAACGGCAATTGAATCTGAATGTAGATAAGTGTAATGTCCTGCGAACATATAGAAAGAAAGATCATTTATCATTTAGCTACAATATAGCAGGTCAGCAACTGGAAGCCGTTAATTCCATAAATTTTTTGGGAATAGGCACTAGGAGTGATTTCAAATGGAATGACCATATAAAATTATTCGTCGGTTAAGCAGATGCCAGAATGAGATTCGTTGGAAGAATCCTAAGGAAATGCAGTCCTAAAACAAAGGAAGTAGGTTACAGTACACTTGTTCGCCCACTGCTTGAATACTGCTCACCGGTGAGGGATCCGTACCAGATAGGGTTGATAGAAGAGATAGAGAAGATCCAACGGAGAACAGCGCGCTTCGTTATAGGATCATTTAGTAATTACGAAAGCGTTACGGAGATGATAGATAAACTCCAGTGGAAGACTCCGCAAGAGAGACGCTCGGTACGGGCTTTTTTTAAGTTTCCGGAATATACCTTCACCGAGGAGTCAAGCAGAATATTGCTCCCTCCTATGTATATCTCGCGAAAAGACCATGAGGATAACATCAGAGAGATTACATCCCACACAGAGGCATACCGACAATCTTTCTTTTCACGAACAATACGAGACTGGAATAGAAGGGAAAACCGATAGAGGTACTCAAGGTACGCTCTTCCACACACCGTCAGGTGGCTTGCGGAGTATGGATGTAGGTGTAGATGTAGATGTAAAGTTTTGCGTCCATCCTGGAGTTGTGAACCCATCTAAGAGATGTGAATAATTGAACTGGGTTTGTTCGTTTAATAATATGTGTGGGTGATGTACACATCCTTTATTTCCTAAAATTTCAAATTGGTTCAGTTTAGCCCCATTTTCCTCTGTGTGTGAGACTTGTAAATCTATTATGTATTTGTGGTTATTGTGCAGGTAATGTTCTGTAAAGGCTGAATCAGGCATCTTCAATCACTAATCTCTGTGGTATTCTTTAAGCCGGTGCAGATTGACCTCTCCATCTATCTAATGTACCAAGACTGACACTCTCGGCATGTGATTTTACAAGCCCCACTTTTTGTGATGGCTGGTTGTTTGTCTTTTGCATTCAATAAGCAACTACCTATTGTCTGAGGGACATTGATAAACACAGAGAAACCCTTTGCCTTCAAAATGTTACTTATGCTATTTGATGCTTTCCCTATAAAAGGTAATCTGCACCATTTATTTTCCAGTTTGTCTGCGTTTTTCATTGGGGATATTAGGGACCTGGCTTGCTTCTTCATCTTTTTACCTAACTTTTTATCAATGATGTTGGGGTTAAATTCATTATTTATGGCTATGGTTTTATTGTGTTAATTTCCTGGTCAAAGTCTTCTTGGGACATGGGGATAGAAAGGAGACGGTGGATCATGTTGTGAATGCTGCAAGTTTGTAGGATGTAGGATGTTGGGAGGAAGCCGGGATAAATGTGTCAGTGAAGGAGTCTTTTCGGTAAATTTTAAATTTATGGTTACTGCCTTCCATCTATAAGCTAATGTCCTGAAAATTTATGCTGCCACCCCCCAACTCCAAGTAGTTTCCTGACTAGATAGACCACAAGTGTCCCGTATTAAACTATTCGTCTGAACTTGCTACCACAGATTGACCTACAAAAACTACGTAAGCATCGAGCGAGTTTTTCAACATTCCCACCCTCTCTTCGCACAAACCATTAGTTCTAGAGAAAAAAATGAATAGGACCTTTTTCTGGGAAATTAAATGCAGTTTAATTTTGTTTTCTCTGGAGGGTACGGTTTTCGAGTTATTCAAGAAAAACGTACAAAAGTGATATTAAATGTGTTCTATTTCGAAAACCATTCAAAATAGGGCATACATCCGTATGAAGTTTTTTGTTCAGAATCGCTAATACTATCACCCTTCAAAGCATGTAACTTTCCTACTGACTCACCCTGTATATTATTGCTTTTGCTGGACATACCGATACCTATCTCTTCAGGAGGAGGACGAAAAAGTAGTTAGTATAATTCGGATTCCATCCGAAGCTAATCGTGGGATATAGTCTCCTGATAATAAAATTCCTCAACATACTAGAGCGTTTTTTCAGACAGTTGTTGGGAAATATAATTTCCGTTACCCCTTTGTTATTTCAGATTATCAGCAGAACTGTATGGTTAAACTTGAGTCATTTCTGCATTGCCAGTTTACTTCACCACATTTTATGAATTTGATCAGGTATGCCTTGTAGACAACACAGGCCACGACGATTTCTTACTCCATTCTAATTCTGTCTAAACAAAAATAGTAATTACTAAGAACCCTGACAGACGTGTAGGAAGATTCTGTCTCCGTTCTGATCAAATCAGATGATGACTGAAGTGATCGCTATAGCAATAATCTACTAATACTGTATTGCTGGCCCCTGTTTTGATCAGAAGCGAGGTAGACTTCCTACACGTCGGTCAAGGGCATGAAGATGGCTTAGTAAAACGCTGAAACTGGTAGCCAGATAAAACAAGTTTGGGAACCCGACTGCTGAAAGGTGTTTAATTTGACATCCTGAAACAAGGAATTGTTTCATTGTCAGCAAAATGTACAACATTGAAGAGCTATCACAACAAATGTGCTACAGGAATTGTATTTCATGTCAACGAATTAAAATCCTGATTGATGGAAGCAGTGTGAAATTTAACATAATATTCTTACCTCTGCTAGTCATTTGTGTAACAATTAAATCTACAACAGTTTAGTTGTCGATAAAAACTACCTATACCATGAGACATTGTAGAGTAATGTGCTGGAGTTGGATCGCCAAACTCTCAACCCATCAGAAGAAACCGTAGAGCAACTCTACGATGCTTTCTGTTCGTCGATGGAGGTGGAAATGCGTGATACAACTTGACCAGATGTTAGCATAGAATTATGATCCCATTTTAGCTTGTTTGTATATCCGGGTATAAGTACGTGTTTATAAAGTTTAAGATTCATATATATGTTATTTATTTCCCTATAAAACCGTCTGTGCTCCAGTTTAAAAGAACAATTACCACCATGACAGTAGATGAAACAACCTCACCATAAATGTCTTGTAGTAAACGACTGGTCCTGCAATAAAGATGTTACAAACTTAAAGAAGGAGAAGAGGAATGGAGCATTACTTCCCAATAATATACTTGATTTAATTACCTGGCCTTCAGATTGTGGGAAGACTAATCTTGCTCTAACGATGAAAAATATCCTGAGGGAGCCGACTTCGATTATGTATATATTTTTTCAGAAACCCTGTTTCAGCCAAAATACCAGCTACTGCAGTAGATTTGCACGGCGTTAAGGGAGTAAAATACCAGAAATACGCCGAAATATTCTACCATTTGAAAAGTAAAGTCAAATGGTGTATTCATATTCGAAGATGTCGGAGTGAAAAATCAGGATGAGATCCAGATATATTTCTGCGTTGGTTGCCACATGCAAGTCAATATATTTTTACACCATACTGATAATTATTACTTTGGAAGCGTCTAATCACAAGTGAATAAACCAGTTTTTGTGCTGTACATGTTTCGCCTTTATTCTTTACAAGGCGTTTCCGTGGTCTGGAATGTGTACATGTTTTTATTTATACCTTTAGTTTGCGTTTAGGGGGTTGTAAATACAGGTTACAAACTTTCTGCTTTTCTTTGATGTAGCAGCAATTTAAAATTCTATTTACAGGTATTGTGGATGTTGATCTACATGTTGTGTTCTAGTTCCTTTGTTATAGCTGTCCTTCTTCTGTTAACCGCCACATGAAATTTCGTTATTACATGTTTGAAGGTCTCTCGGGCATCTCATTCACCGGGAAAATCTACGAACACGCATTCGTTATTATACTTTACAACACTAGGAATTGACCACATGTTTAGATTGTTCTTGGCTGTTGTTGCCAACTGTCACACATCACAGATACCATAAAACACATTCACAATTTGATGATAACATTTGTCAGTTAACAACAAGGTCTATAACAAAACATCCAAATGAGTGTTCGACTCCTAGTGATGCTAAGTGTGCCGGCTGTGGTAGCCGAGCGGTTCTAGGCGCTTCAGTCCGGAACCCCGCGACTGCCACTGTCGCAGGTTCGAATCCTGCCTCGGGCATGGATGTGTGTGATGTCCTTAGGTTAGTTAGGTTTAAGTAGTTGTAAGTCCTAGGGGACTGATGACCTCAGATGTTAAGTCCCATAGTGCTGAGAGCCATTTTTGATGCTAAGAGTGAAAACGAAATTTCAGATGACAGTTATCACAAGAACACATATAACAAAGGAATTAGAACAATACACGTAGAGAAACATCCACAAAATTGGTAAGCATAATGTTGTGACGTCCTAACAAGACACAGTCAGGCAAAAGCACCACAGGCACAAAGATGCAAGCTTGCGCGAGTGCCATAGCGACTCGCCACTTGCTCGAGTTCCACCAGCGCCACGGGCGACGTTGAGGATGAAGATTCGACTTTGCCTCGGCCAATTGAAGGCAGAGTACAATCCACCAATGACCGGAGGACAACGAACAGAAGTCTACTCGGAAGATATAAGAGCAGCTCTCGCCCACCTGGTTATAGATCATCCTCCAGGGGTGACTTAGACAGGGAACGTTGTTTAATAAACTCTTAGAAGCGAACGAAAAGTTGAAAATTTCATTTGCTATGTACTGTGAATTTTACCTACGATACTTTGCACTTAGTAACTGAGGGCCGTTCTTGTGTTTTATTACAAGCAGTGTTGCAGACTTCATATTTCAACTAGTGACAAAGATAAGTAAACATTTTAGCTCATTTGTGTGACTCTGTTATTAATTTGTTGGAGTGTTGTAGAACCTTCGTTCTCCTATCCTTTTACCTGATCCTGGGGCATAGCTGTTTAATAGTGGAAGGGAGAAATTGTCTTAGTGGTGTACTGCACCAGAAGCAATTTCACGAACTCGGCCTACGGTAACGACGGTGGCAACTCGGCCTACGCAGCAGTAGCGATGAGGTCTTTATAAAACTGGCGATGAGGGTTTACCAAACAGAACTTTAAATTATTATTACATAACAGAAAAGCAGCAAATGCAAGAACTGTTTATAAGCTATACATACAACGCCCTAAATCTAAACTAAACATTATAAACAAATATATGTACAAATTTCAGGCCACTGAAACTGCTTTGCATAGAAAAAAGGCGAAACGCGTATGGCACAAAAATTGTGTTTTATTCAGTTGTGATTACACGGTCCCAAAGTACTAATTATCAACATACTGTAAGATTATTCACAACTGACGACGGCTAGTGAAGATATGAATATATTTTATTTAAGGCAGACATATTCAAGGACCCCACACGAGGTGGCCTGGAACAACATAAACCTTGTTTGCAGAATGAGATTTTCACTCTGCAGCGGAGTGTGCCCTGATATGGAACTTCCTGGCAGATTAAAACTGTATGCTGGACCGAGACTCGAACTCGGGATCTTTGCCTTTCGCGGCCAAGTGCTCAACCAACTTTTTTATTTTTTTATTTTTTTTATTAGCAACTGAGCTACCCAAGCACGACTCACGGCCCGTCCTCACAGCTTTACTTCTACCAGTACCTCGTCTCCTACCTTCCAGACTTAACAGAAGCTCTCCTGCGAACCTTGCAGAACTAGCACTCCTGAAAGAAAGGATATTGCGGAGAAAATACGGATTAGCCACAGCCAAAGGATTGTTTCCAGAATGAGATTTTCACTCTGCAGCGGAGTGTGCGCTGATATGAAACTTCCTGGCAGATTAAAACTGTGTACCGGACAAAGACTCGAACTCGGTACCTTTGCCTTAAGGCAAATCGTTTGAGCATTTTTTCCATCTTTCTGTCAGGGTGTATCAGTTGTGTGGCATAGCCTGCATTTGACTTGTATACAACTATGTGTTCTGTGTGTGACTTAGAGCATTATCTGCCAGTGATCGTTAACAGCTAACCTGTCAGTCAATTGAGGACTTCCAATTTATATATGATGATGATGAAAGATGTCCATCCTGTTTCGGCACCTCCTCTAGACGAACGAAGATTTATGCAATGCACCCCATTCCCCTGTCACATCTTAGGCATCAATTTGATGATGATGATGATGCTGACGTTTGGTTTGTAGGGAGCTCAACTGCGCAGTCATCCGCTCCCGTACACATTCCCAGTCTGTACACAGTCCGATCTAGCCACTTTCAGGAATGATGAGAACAACACAAACACCCAGTCCCTGAACAGACAAAATCCCCAACCCGGCCATGAAATCAAACCCGGGATCCTGTGAGCAAGAGGTAGCAACGCTAGCCACTAGACCACGGACAGTGGACGCATCAATTCCAATCTTAAGTTTCGTAACTATGGTAATTCGAAATTGTTGTTGTGGTCTTCAGTCCAGAGACTGGTTTGATGCAGCTCTCCATGCTAATCTATCCTGTGCAAGCTCCTTCATCTCCCAGTACCTACTGCAACCTACATCCTTCTGAATCTGCTTAGTGTATTCATCTCTTGGTCTCTCTCTACGATTTTTACCCTCCACGCTGCCCTCCAATACTAAATTGGTGATCTCTTGATGCCTCAGGACATGTCCTACCAACCCATCCCTTCTTCTAGTCAAGTTGTGCCACAAACTTCTCTTCTCCCCAATCCTATTCAATACCTCCTGATTAGTTACGTGATCTACCCACCTAACCTTCAACATTCTTCTGTAGCACCACATTTCGAAAGCTTCTATTCTCTTCTTGTCCATACTATTTATTGTCCATGTTTCGCTTCCATACATGGCTACACTCCATACAAATACTTTCAGAAACGACTTCCTGACACTTAAATCTATACTCGATGTTAACAAATTTTTCTTCTTCAGAAACGCTTTCCTTGCCATTGCCAGTCTACATTTTATATCCTCACTACTTCGACCATCATCAGTTATTTTTCTCCCTAAATAGCAAAACTCCTTTACTACTTTAAGTGTCTCATATCCTAATCTAATTCCCTCAGCATCACCCGATTTAATTCAACTACATTCCATTATCCACGTTTTACTATTGTTGATGTTCATCTTATATCCTCCTTTCAAGACACTGTCCATTCCGTTCAAATGCTCTTCCAAGTCCATTGCTGTCTCTGACAGAATTACAATGTCATCGGCGAACCTCAAAGTTTTTATTTCTTCTCCATCGATTTTAATACCTACTCCGAATTTTCTTTTGTTTCCTTTACTGCTTGCTCAATATACAGATTGAATAACATTGGGGATAGGCTACAAGCCTGTCTCACTCCCTTCCCAACCACTGCTTCCTTTCATGTCCCTCGACTCTTATAATTGCCATCTGGTTTCTGTACAAATTGTAAATAGCCTTTCGCTTTCTGTATTTTACCCTGCCACCTTTAGAATTTGAAAGAGAGTATTCCAGTCAGCATTGTCAAAAGCTTTCTCTAAGTCTACAAATGCTAAAAACGTAGGTTTGCCTTTCCTTAATCTATTTTCTAAGATAAGTCGTAGGGTCAGTATTGCCTCACGTGTTCCAACATTTCTGCGGAATCCAAACTGATCTTCTCAGAGGTCGGCTTCTACCAGTTTTTCCAATCGTCTGTAAATAATTCGTGTTAGTATTTTGCAGCCGTGGCTTTTTAAACTGATATTTAGGTAATTTTCACATCTGCCAACACCTGCTTTCTTTGGGATTTGGAAGTATTATATTCTTCTTGAAGTCTGAGGGAATTTCGCCTCTCACATACATTTTGCTCACCAGATGGTAGAGTTTTGTCAGGGCTGGCTCTCCTAAGGCTATCAGTAGTTCTAATGGAATATTGTCTATTCCCGGGGCCTTGTTTCGACTCACGTGTTTCAGTGCTCTGTCAAACTCTTCACGCAGTATCATATCTCCCATTTCATCTTCATCTACATCCTCTTCCATTTCCATAATATTGTCCTCAAGAACATCGCCCTTGTATAGACCATCTATATAAAACTTTCACCTTTCTGCTTTCCCCTCTTTGCTTAGAACTGGGTTTCCATCTGAGCTCTTGATATTCATGCAAGTGGTTTTCTTTTCTCCAAAGGTCTCTTTCATTTTCCTGTAGGCTGTATCTACCTTACCCTTTGTGAGATATGCCTCTTCATCCTTACATTTGTCCTCTAGCCATGCCTTCTTAGCCATTTTGCACTTCCTGTTGATCTCACTTTTGAGACGTTTGTATTCCTTATCTTATTATTATGCTAGCGCCTTTGTCCCACACCTTCGCGCAGGTTCGGCACCGTTAAATCGGATTTGTCGTGGTTAATTTCAAGGATGGCCCTTCCTGTCGCCCCGCCATACCCCTCCCCCCCCCCCCCTGCCCCCCCAGGATGGAATTTTTTGTGCCCCTGATGTCTGCGTCTAGTGTAAACTATGAAATAGTGCGAACGGTTTTCAGATGTCTGCGAGTTGTGTAGCTGATGTGGGACGTGGGGACCAGCCCGGTGTTCACCTAGGGGGATGTGGAAAACCGCCTAAAAACCACATCAAGGCTGGCTGGCACACCAGCCCTCGTCGTCAATCCCCAGGGCGGATTCGATCTGGGGCCGGCGCTCCTACCCGGGTCCAGGAAGCAGTGCATTAGCGCTCTCGGCTAATCTGGCGGGTCTAAACAGGGTGGGGGGGGGGGGGGGGGGGGGGCGGGGGGTTACACTATAAGCAATGGTATTCAATACAGTATACAAAAAGGAATGAAACATTTGAAAGGAATTACAGCTATTGAACATCATAGCTGTACTCTATGGTTATTAGACAATACTCTACAAGGAGGACCAAAAAGCACTCTAGGACGACGACTGTAAGAAGTAAAAAATACAATTAGAAAATTAAAATGTGTCCATCCATGTATTAAGACCCTGGATACCACAACCTATGGTTCAAATGGTTCAAATGTCTCTGAGTACTATGCGACTCAACGTCTGTGGTCATCAGTCGCCTAGAACTTAGAACTAATTAAACACATCAACACATCCATGCCCGAGGCAGGATTCGAACATGCGACCGTAGTGGTCGCTCGGCTCCAGACTGTAGCGCCTAGAACAGCACGGCCACTCCGGCCGGCGATACCACAACCTAAAAGTGGATATTGCGTACGTTAACGTTTCACGATGCCCACCTTTTCAACAATAAGGCTTTTATATTTCTAATTGTAAGAACACTATTTAGAAGATGGGAAACCAACATCAGTTATTTGGGCAGAAAATTCCTATCATCATACTTCTGGAGAGTACCTATGAACAGAGATAATTAACCATTGTCTCGTTATAGAAAGTCGAGAAAATAACAAATATACTATTAGACTATGTCACTACGGATTTTAAATTTCGAATAGTGCTCAGCCAAACCGGACGTTAACTGTTCCATACAGATCGCAGGGGAAGCGCAAAAATCCAGAGGTAAACTCAAGTACATACCACGAAATGTTAAATCAAATGAGAGTCCACATTGGGTCTAAAATTGGCATAGTAAAAGGATGATGTACACTTCATCATATAATATCCGAATATATCACTTCCTAATCATGTGATCGTGGAAAAGTCACTAGTAAATAAGCTCCACTCCCCAGACCATCGTTATAAAAGTTAAATGCGGATGAAAATGGCATAGATGTAAAAGTTACATCCGCCATTAAGGTAACATAAAACCGAATGGACTGAAACGCCTACGTAACTAACCTAAAGGTTCTAATACCCTACCTGCCTAACTATACAAACCCAGTCAGGTAAATCCACTACTAATTGTTAAGTAGGATCTCCATCAAGCCATAACTGACAACAGAGACAAATCAACAAGACAGGGTCTATTCACCTGGTTAAATTGAGTAACTTTCGTGTTACAAAATACAGCAGCACTGTAGCTGGTCTCGTGAAGATTACTCTGAAGAGAGAAGTCAACATGAGTAATAAAATAACGAAGAATACATCACAGATAAGGTCTGGTACCCTCACAAATACGTACTCCTACGGGCATGCATGCTCCTTGGACAGCTGTCAGCAGCCGGCCTCTGTGACCGAGCGGTTCTAGGCGCTTCGGTCTGGAACCGCGCGACCGCTACGGACGCAGGTTCGAATCCTACCTCGGGCATGGATGTGTGTGATGTCCTTAGGATAGTTAGGTTTAAGTAGTTCTAGGGGACTGATGACCTCAGATGTTAAGTCTCATAGTGCTCATACCCATTTGAACCTTTTTTTTTTTTAACTGTCAGCAACTGTCAAACCATCCACTCAATTAGAGGGCCAAAGATGGCGTCACAGCCTGTTTCATATCGCATGGGAGAACCTACTATCGCAGTTCATTCAGTGGCATAAGAAGGGTCTTATTACATGGGTGGACACACATTTTTTTTTTTTTTTTTTTTTTTTTTTTTTTTTTTTTTTTTTTTTTTTTACTTCTTACAGTCGTCCTCCTAGTCTGATTTTGGATCCTCCTTGGAGAATATTGTCTAATAACCATAGAGTACAGCTATGGTGTTCAATACCTGTAATTCCATTTTAATGTGTCTTTCTGTAAACTATAAAGAATACCATTTCTTACAGTGTACCCCTTTACCTTATATATGATCCTGTTATCTACTTTACATATGATTAGTCGGTCCCTTTACCCGCCTCTTTTACTTTGGACAAAAACCAGTTGTGCCTGCTATGTATAACCATACATATTTACAGAAAATGGATACGTTGGACTGATGGTTGCATTACTTTGACACTTCTGGCGTATGAATACTTCCATTAGGTTAGTGATTATTTCACAGTATGCAAGAATAACTGATAAATTTCTGATAGTACATATTACATCGTATCATGTAGATTTTAATTAAGCCTGTTTTCTTTTAATTATGTAAATTAATATGTAACTCTTGCATCTTTTAGACAATACGCTCTATATTTTAATATAACCTTCACTGTATAGGCCTAAAGATGACTTAATGTAAAGTCGAAACTGGTAGGCTAAAAATAAAACCTAAATAACGGCTATTGGTGTTGTATTATTGGATATTATTTTTATATACCTCCTTTAAGTTATTTTATATGGTAAACTGTATTTATCTTTTATTTAACACAACTGATTTCTGTAATGACAAAATTTAAAAGTCTGCTACATGTATTTTACCTAATGTATTTTTATCATATAATTGTTCTTCGTAAATGAAAAAGCATCTAAGCCCACTGTAGCGACGTCTATGAAGCATATAGGCAAATATATTTCTGGTAGCTTCTGCACTTCAGTATGTCTTGTACAGTCATGTCAGTTGCAAAATGTCTGTGTGGACGATGTGGCCTATTTTACACCATATTTTAATTCAACGTGACGATGCTTTACTGAGTGTATTTATAGGTTTTGACGATGCCATTACGGCTTTAGCACATTAGAACATGGTGTATAACAATTACGCTTTACCTTATTTTATCTGTACATTCCAAGTTGTATGAGAGTATATCGTCATATGAAATACTGTATTGTTTTGAAAGACAGACGGCGAACTAGTATATTTTTTTATATTGTAGATCTGGAGATGGTCATTACTGATTGAAACCCTTCATCGTCGAAGGGCTTTATATTGTGATCAAAGACTGGAGTAAATAAATATTTGACAGTACCTGGCCGGCCGCGGTGGCCGTGCGGTTCTGGCGCTGCAGTCCGGAACCGCGGGGCTGCTACGGTCGCAGGTTCGAATCCTACCTCGGTCATGGGTGTGTGTGATGTCCTTAGGTTAGCTAGGTTTAAGTAGTTCTAAGTTCTAGGGGACTTATGACCTAAGATGTTGAGTCCCATAGTGCTCAGAGCCATTTGAACCTTTTTTTTTTCTTTTTGACAGTACCTGGATCACTGTTTGTATTAGTTACTATGTATCTGCTTGTAAAACAAGTGTCGTCTGCATGCTGGCATCGAGCATACGCGCTAATCCCCATTAAATATACAGAAACTGATTCATTTAGTGATCGAAGTTTCCTGCTCAGACCAGTGTAAAGCGTTATCATCTGTAATTCAGGCCGACCATATCCCAAAGACTATCAGTCAAAAGAGAGGGTCCGTGTGTTGTTGTTTGATACATTGATTTTTTTTTCTGCTGTAACACGTCCAGGCACAGTATGAGAAAGATTTATACACTGCCATGCATTTTGTTTTGTCCACACGACTTCGAGGTCTGTTTCAGGTTCTTAATTGACATTAAAACATTCAGATCTGACAGAAAGCTGACCATCACATTGTGTAAATTATGCTGCTGTTTGAACACACACACAGAATGATTTTAAATAAAAGACAGTCACAAAGTATGGAAACTGGAAGAGTTTTACGGCGTTGTTGGAGCTTTTCCAAATAGCTGTCAGTAGGTGATTGACAGCTGCTTCATTTAAACTCATCTTTCACAGTGATGGGATAGCAGACGGCTCTGTGTTCGGTTTGAATTGTTTCCTCATACTGCTGTCATGTACCTGATCACTGTTTTGGTGCTAGCCATCCCCAGAAAGTGTTGCCCCTCCTCCAAGACTCTTTCTCCACCTCAAACATGTGATCTCAGTCAGTCATGATGTGGTAATCAGCAGCATACTGCTGGGTGGATGGGATGGAAAAGACTCCGACAATGTACTATAATAAGCATCACCGTTGTCAGTGCAATCAGTTTTACCAATTTTATCAGTTTTTCTGTAATTTCAGCATGATATATTTCAGCCTGATATATGATCCTGTTATCTACTTTATATATGATTAGTCGGCCCGTTTACCCGCCTCTTTCACTTTTGACAAAAACCAATAGAGTTAGAGTCTGCCATATATAACCATACATGTTTACAGACGATGGATATGTTGGACTGATGGTTGCATTACTTTGACACTTTTGGTGTATGAATACTTCCATTAGGTTACTGTTTTCAATTAAGACTGTTTTCTTTTAATTATACAAATATGTAAAACTTGCATCTTTTAGACAAAATACTCTGTTATAATCTTCACTGTATAGGAATGAAGATTACTTAATGTAAAGTCGAAACTGGTAGCCTAAAAATTAAAACCTAAATAACGGCTATTGGTATTGTATGACTGGAAATTGACCAGCCGTACTCACACACTCCAGCAAAGGATGGAGTTACATTCATAAAGATACACTACTGGCCATTAAAATTGCTACACCAAGAAGAAATGCAGATGATAAACGGGTATTCATTGGACAAATATATTATACTAGAACTGACATGTTATTACATTTTCACCCAATTTGGGTGCATAGATCCTGAGAAATCAGTATCCAGAACAACCACCTCTGGCCGTAATAACGGCCTTGATACGCCTGCCCATCGAGTCAAACAGAGCTTAGATGGAGTGTACAGGTACAGCTGCCCAAGCAGCTTTAACATGATACCACAGTTCATGAAGAGTAGTGATTGGCGTATTGTGACGAGCCAGTTGCTCGGCCACCATTGACCAGACGTTTTCAAATGGTGAGAGATCTGGAGAATGTGCTGACCAGAGCAGCAGTCGAACGTTTTCTGTATCCAGAAAGGCCCATACAGGACCTGCAACATGCGGTAGTGCATTATCCTGCTGAAATGTAGCGTTTCGCAGGGATCGAACGAGGGCATAGCCAAGGGTTGTAACACATCAGAAATGTAACGTACACTGTTCAAAGCGCCGTCAATGCGAACAAGAGAAGACCGAGACGTGTAACCAATGGCACCCCATACCATCACACCGGCGATCGGCAGCATACTGCTATGTGCTTGATTTCGAGAACTGTCGCTTAAATGGTATGAAATCCTGGCAAACCATGTGAAAATGCATATGTTCTTGTTATCCCAGAGTATGGAGATTGGTGTAGAAATAATGGCAAGCAAGCAAGCAGGTCGGGGCTGTAACAGTAAAGTCTTTGTGCCGGAGGCAACCATCCCAGAATTTGTACAAGAGTTCGGAGAGTGATCACTGTCCGTGGAGGGCATTCTGATAGTTCGTCAGGCCAGTGTGTGTGTGCCATGGTGGATGACTGGCTGACCTCATGGGAAATATTTAGTGCTGCGACTGTATGTATGGTGCATGTACTTTTTTTTTGGGTGGGGTCTCACGGTCTTTGTGGTATATGTACTCTTTTTCTGGCGGTTGACAGCTATTTGCAGCTTGCATAAGTGATGATTTTGTATGGTGCAGGATACGAATTGTGTATACTAAATCAGTATGTATGTAGTGATATAGCCCGGTTGTAGATTGGTTTCACACTGAAAAATTCAAGCTTTCTTCGACAGTAACATGAGGAAGTGTCTTTGGTGATAACAATAAACGGCCTAGCCTACCTACCAACTATTATAGGCAAGCGTATTCAAATACAGATATATACAGGGTTATTCTAAATGACGGACCCATTTCCAAAAATTCGTATGTAATCAAGTACAAATCCAAAATGAACAAGCTGTATACCAATGAAAATAAGAAGTTTCACCGGGCGGGCGGTGATGGTTTCAGAATCGGCTGGTAGAGTTCGTGCGGAAATAGGGCCGTCATTCCGTTTTTCCGTTTCACTGTCAGTTGTGAGTAAATTTGGAAATTTGAGGTAAGGACTATGGAACCATACTGCTGAGTTCATAAGTCCCTAGGCTTACGCATTAATTAAACTAACTGAAACTAACTTACTAAGGACAACACACACACCCATGCCGGTTCAAATGGCTCTGAGCGCTATCGGACTTAACATCTGAGGTCATCAGTCCCCTAGAACTTAGCACTACTTAAACCTAACTAACTAAGGACATCACACACATCCATGCCCGAGGCAGGATTCGAACCTGGGACCGTAGCGATTGCGCGGTTCCTGACTGAAGCGCCTAGAAACGCTCGGCCACAGCGGCCGGCACACCCACGTTGATGGAGGACTCGAACCTCCGCCGGGTGGAGCCGCGCGAACCGTGACAAGACGCCCTAGTCCGCACGGGTACCCAGCGAGGCCAGTTATGAGTAAGACGCCGACTGTGGAGCATAAGGTTTTCTACGTCCCTGAGTTCGCGAAAAGTGAGTCACAAGTTGTAGTGCAGTGGGCATTTCGTACAAATTTCGGTATTCAACCACTAACTCGCTAAAGCATTAAGCGTTGGTTTAAGCAATTTGAACAGACTGAGAGTGTGTGCAAAGGAATAAGCGCAGGCCGACCGTGTTTGTCAGACGACCATGTCCGACGGATTCAAGAAAGTTTTGTGCGCAGTCGCAGTAAGTCTACCAACTGTATGAAAAGTTCTGAGATGGCGTTTGCTGTACAAGCCCTACCGATTAAAACTTGAGCAGGTTCTCAACCCCAATGGTAAAGAGAAGCATCTTGCATTTTGTGGTTATGTGCTACCAAAGATGTGCGTGTAATTTTTAGCGATGAAGTCAACAGACACAATGTTCGCATATGGCGATTGGAAAATCCACAATCACCATTGCAACACGAAAGAGACACAGCGAAGATCAAAGTGTTCTGTGCCATATCCTATACAAATGTTTATGGACCATTTTACTTTGCTGGAAAAATTGAGACGGGAATCATGTTCCTGGACATGCTGGAAGAATGGCTGTCCGCTAAAGTTACGGAAGATTCCAAAGACTTCATTTTCCAGCAGGATGGAGCTCCGCCCCATTGGCACCATGATGTAAGAGGCTTTTTAAATGACTCCCTTCCTTACAGCTGGATCGGTCGCAGCTGAATTGAGGACCTGGCTCAGCACTTCTGGCCACCGAGACCTCCTGATCTCACACCCTGTGACTATTTCTTATGGGGTTATGTGAAGGAAGCTGTTTACGTCCCGCCTCTGCCAACCACTCTGAATGATCTGCGGAACCGGATCATTGCTACCGTGATCAGAAACAACAGATACGCTTTCGAGTATGTGGGGCGAGTTTGGCAACTGCGTCGATGCTTGGCGTGCAGCCAACGATGGCCACATTGAACATTTATAACATTTGTTACATTTCTAATTTTAAATAATTATTAAAAACTAATTAATTAGAAATATCTAAAAATTATCAAATTTATTAAATTGAAATCAAACATTATGAAAAAACTCTGAAAGTTTCTCATTCCATTGGTATAAAAAAGCTTGTTCATTTTGAAAATGGGTCCATCTATTTAGAACAGAATAATAAACAGGCAGAATACGTTGCTGAAGTAGGCAACACCTATATAAGACAACAAGTGTCTGGAGCAGTTGTTACATCGGTTACTGCTGCTACAATGGCGGGTTATCGAGATTTAAGTGAGTTTGAACTTGGTGCTATAGTCGGTGCACGAGCGATGGAACACAGCATCTCCGAGTTAGCGATGAAGTGGCGACTTTCCCGTACGACCATTTCACGACCGTGAATATCAGGAATCCGGTAAAGCATCAAATCTCCGACGTCGCTGCGGCCAGGAAAACAACCTGCGAGAACGGGACCAACGACGACTGAAGAGAATCGTTCAACGTCACAGAAGCGCAACCCTTACGCAAATGGCAGCAGATTTCCATTCTGGGCTATCAACAAGTGTCAGCGTGTGAACCATTCAACGAAACATCATCGATATGGGCTTTCGGAGCCGAAGGCTCACTCGTGACCCTTGATGACTGCACGACACAAAGCTTTACGCCTTGCCTGTGCCCATGGACACGGAAATTCGACTATTGATGACTGGAAACATGTTGCCTGGTCGGACGAGTCTCGTTTCAAATTGAATCGAGCTAATATACGTGTACAGATGTGGAGCCAACCTCATGAATCCATGGACCCTGCGTGTCAGCAGAGGACTGTTCAAGTTGGTGGAGTGTGTGCAACTGGAGTGATGTAGGACCCTTGATACGTCTAGATACGTCTTTACCGGTTGATACGTACGTAAGCATGCTGTCTGATCACCTGCATCCATGCACGATCATTGCGCATTCCGGCGGACTTGTGTAATTCCGTCAGGATAGTGTGACACTCCACACGTCCTGAATCGCTACGGAGATACTCCAGGAACACTCTTCTGAGCTTAAACACTTCCGCTGGCCACCAAACTCCCCAGACATGAACATTATTGAGCCTATCTGGGATGCCACCCTACTAGTACTCTTTCGGTTTTATGGACAGCCGTGCAGGATTCATGACGTCAATTCCCTCGAGCACTACTTCAGATATTTCTCGAGTCAATGCCACGTCGTGTAACTGCACTTCTGCGTGCTCTCGGGGCTCTACACGACGTTGGGTTGGTGTACCAGTTTCTTTGGCTCTTCACCGTATATACACACAGCTTTCTCATGAATCAGACTATCTATCAGTGAAAATAGTATCAAAATCCCTACATTAATTCCTGAGATAAGCCTTCACATTTTTTGCGTCAACTGTCTTCCGACTGGTTTGATTTGGCCTGTCACGAATTCGTCTCTTGCGTTAACCTCTTCATCTCAGGGTAGCACTGGTACCCACGTTCTCAGTTGTTTGTGGGATGTATTCCAAGTTCTGCCTTTTCATATTGTTTTTACTCTCTACAGTGTCTTCTAATACCATGGAGATTATTTTCTGATATCTTAACACATGCCCCATCGCCTTGTCCCGTCTTCTCGTCAGTGTTTTCCATACGTTCCTTTCCTTGCCGATTCTGCGGAGAACCTCCTAATTCCTTATCTTATGAGTCCATCTAATTTTCAATATTCTTCTTAGCACCACATCTCAAATAAGCATTCCTACTTTCCCACTGTCCACGATTCACTACCACACAATACTGTACTCTACTCCTCAAAAATTTCGTCCTCAATTGAGACGTATGTTTGATACTAGTAGACCTGTGGCGTCACCGCCAGACACCACAATTGCTAGGTGGTAGCCTTTAAATCGGCCGCGGTCCGTTAGTATACGTAGGACCCGCGTGTCGCCACTATCAGTGATTGGAGACCGAGCGCCGCCACACGGCAGGTCCAGAGAGACTTCCTAGCACTCGCCCCAGTTGTACAGCCGACTTTGCTAGCGATGGTTCACTGACAAATTACGCTCTCATTTGCCGAGACGATAGTTAACATAGCCTTCAGATACGTTATTTGCTACGACCTAGCAAGGCGCCAGTATCCGTACTATTGATATTGTGAACCATGTACCATAAAGAGCGACGTTCTCCATGAATAGATTAAAGTTAAGTATTCCACCAACTACGTCTGTTTTTCTCAATTCTAATTCCCTTGTCATGTTCCAGACCTCACGCCAGCCTGCGTGAGCTAAAACGCGTGCACTTCGGCCTCCTTTAGTCATACGAGTTGTCTCTCCTGCCAACCACAACAAGACTTCTCTTGGCCAGGAATGACCTTTCTGTCAGTGCTAGTCTGCTTTTTACGTCCACCTGAGCCGACCAGGGCGTCCGAGCGGTTCTAGGCGCTACAGTCTGGAACCGCGCGACCGCTACGGTCGCAGTTTCGAATCCTGCCTCGGGCATGGATGTTTGTGATGTCCTTAGGTTAGTTAGGTTTAAGTAGTTCTAAGTTCTAGGGGACTGATGACCTCAGAAGTTAAGTCCCATAGTGCTCAGAGCCATTTTAACCATTTTTTTATCCACCTGACTCCGTCAGTCATGGATTACGCTGCTGGCAACTTAGCAAAATTTCTTAACTTTATCTACAGGGTGCGGCGCTCAAATGCGGACAAATTTCAATTTGAATTTCCCGCCATATCGTAGTTCCGCCGGAGGTCGCGATTGGCGTTCTTGAAAGCCATAGGCATCTAGTAGGCAGTCAGAACCTCAAAATGCCGAGATGTTTGGGACAAGTGCGTTCATCCACTGCCATATTTCGATTCTTCGTGTACCCGAGATCAACTGTTTTGACACTGAGGCCAAGTATAATACTTCGGAGAAGTATGGGCTTCACGTCCTAGGTGTTGTGTTCAGTGAGGGTGATGTCAAGTCGCCACGTATCACTGAAAAGGGACAAACTGTAACAAAAGAAGTTTATCTGCAAGTTTTGACGAATGACGTGAAATCGTGGATGGTAGCTGTGGCCTCGGGGAGACATGTCTTTCAACAGGAAAACTCCGGCTCATTCGAACCATTTAGTCTAAACCTGTCTCTCGGATAACATAGACATGTCCTGGTCAAAAGAGTTCTGGCCCCGAATACCCGAATTTGAACCTCTTCGACTACTGTGTTTGGAGTGTAGTGGAAAGAATGTCCCGTCTCTACCCACCGCTATGGCAGCAGCATTCGTGAATATGCACAGTGCTATTTTAAAGAGTACATGCGATCGCTTCAAGATAAGATTGGAGGCGGTCTTTGCGACTGAAGCTGGTTACATCGAGTAATGTTAGTTACTCTTGTACGATACCACTATATGTCAAACGGTTTTCATTTTCATTTGTATTTTGTTTCTATAAATTTGCTTTTTAAAAAAGTTTCATTTGTCCGGGTTGAAGCGCCGCACCCTGTACTCCGTGATAACCAATTATCACAAAAATGGCTCTGGGCACTATGGGACTTAACATCTGAGGTCATCAGTCCCCTAGAACTTAGAACTACTTAAACCTAACTAACCTAAGGACATCACACACATCCATGCCCTAGGCAGGATTCGAACCTGCGACCGTAGCGTATCACAGAATTTGTCACTATTCTCATCTCTACTATTTCTCATCACTTTCATCTTTCTTCAGTTTACTCTCAATCCATATTTTGTACTCATTACACTGTTCATTGCATTCAACAGATTGTGTAATTCTTCTTTACTTTTACTAAGGATAGGAACGTCATCATCTAACAGAGCCTCAGTTTTCTTTTCCATTCTTTATGAATCTCAGAAGCTTGGATGCATGAGCCGTTAAGCTTATCTGCTGTTGCTGTTTTTGGAATTGTGTGGATGATATTTTTCCGAAAGTCTGGTGATACTTCGCCAGTCACATCAGCATGAATATATGAATCTCAGAAGCTTGGATGCATGAGCCGTTAAGCTTATCTGCTGTTGCTGTTTTTGGAATTGTGTGGATGATATTTTTCCGAAAGTCTGGTGATACTTCGCCAGTCACATCAGCATGAATAGCCGTTTGGTTACCGCTTGCTTCAATGATTTTATAAATTCCTGTAGAACGTTTTCTACCCCTTATGACTTTTTTTCATTCAAAGTCGTCCAGAGTTCTTTTCAATTCTGATTATATTAAGTCTTCCACATCTACTCCAGTTTCTTCTTCTGTCATAACATCAGACAATTCCTAGAGGCCTCAAATATACTCTTTCCATGTATCCGCTCTTTCCTCTGCGTATAACAATGGACTTCGCATTGCACTCTTAATGTTACCAGCCTTGCTTTTAACTTCTCAGAGGGTTCTTCTGACGCTTCTATATGCTAATCAGTTCTCCCAACGATCATCTCGTTTTCGACTGCCTCACACCTTTCCTGCACCAATTTCGTCTTGACTGTCTAGCGCTTGCTAAGGGGTTTCTACTGTCGTATTCCTGTCTTTCCGTCAACATTTTTGCACCTTCTTCTTTCCTCGATCAGTTGAAGTATTTCTTATATTACCCAAGGTCTCTTTGCAGTTACCTTCCATGTACGTGTATTTGAATAATAAATGAAAAGCACCAGCTTGCTTTTGTTCTACAATATTAGAACAAAAGCAAACTGGTGCTTTTAATTTATTATTATAATGTTGTTCCACCAAGAACCGACGGACGATTCTTTTAATACGTGTGTTTGTCTGTCCAGACATACCGCGCAGCAACAAAGATCTCCATTTGCGAGACTGTTCTTCAAATTATTGATTTTCGTCTACTTCCACTACAAACCTCTGTTTGTGCTTCAGCTTGTTAAATTACCGTTAAAAGTTTTCGGTTTTCGGAAATCAAGTTCGTTTCGAAGCATAAATAAGGACCCAGTTTTGCACCCACAGCTAATTTTAAAAATCTAGATAATTTTCTGTATATGGTTTCCTAGCAGGGACGCACCCCTGTAATGGAAGTGTGAACGTGCTTTCTGGCTCTAGGGCATCCGGCGGTACCATAATCTTCTTTCAGCATAGAATGATATACGAAGATGAACCAGCTTAGAAATCAGTCCTCATTTCACTCAGATTAAATATTCTGTAGCCATCTTATAATAGCGAAACTTTGAATCATACACATAAAATGCTTTAAAAATGCGCTACTCATTATTCCATTTGCATCTACATTTATATCTACACCATCACTCTGTAATTCACACTTAGGTGCCTGGCAGGGGCTTCTTCGAACCATGTTCAGACTATTTCTCTACCATTCCACTCTCCAGCAGTGCGTGGGGAAAATAAACACTTAGATGTTTCTGTGTGAGCTCTGATTTCCCTTACTTTATTGCGATGATCGTTTCTCATTACACGGACTGGCTATAGTAAAATATTTTCACAGTAAGTGGAGAAAGATGGTGACTGAAATTTAGTGAAACGATATTCCCACAACGGTAAACGCCTTTGTTTTGACGATTTCCACCCCAACTCGCTTATCGTACCACTGACAATTTCTCGCAAACAGTGACGGTCAACACAGAAATTTCATCAATGTAAGAGACTTTAGATTACGTTGGAAGCTCCATGAATCTTTTTGCATACGACGCTGTTGTACGTAGTAAGGTTGTAATGCCAGACGACTGTAGCGAAATGGAAGAAGAGCTGCGGAAGATCGATGATTGGTCCATGGACTGGCGGTTTAACCCTGAAAGTAAATAAATATAACAAATTTCGCGTAAACAGAAGAAGAGATCCATTACCGTTCGACTACGCTATTGGTAAAATCTCACTGGAAACAATAACAACCACAAAATATGTAAAACGGCCCAAAGTGGAATGATCTCATAAAACAGATATAGGAAAAGGGGATGCTACGCTGAAATTCTTTGAACGAATCTTAAATAAATGTTATTCATCAACGAAAGAAGTGACTTGTAAAGTACTTGTTCGATCGATTCTTCAGTACTGTCCATAAGTCTGAAAATCTTACTAAATAGGATTAACGGAAGATGTCGAGAAAACCCAATGAAGAACAGCATCTTTCGTCGTGTGATTGTTTAGCAGGTTCTAGGGCATTATGCCCGCCAAACACTTCGTCAGAGGCAGAGCAGGGGCCTGGCAGGACAGTAGAGTTTCTGCAGGTCAGCGTACACACACCACAGTAGTGGTCCAGCGCTCGCCGAGCACAGAGCACTCTGCTATGGGCACCGGAAAGTTTTCTGTGCAGTTAGACTTAGATTCCGACTCTGATTCAGAACTCAGGCATGTTATTTTGTTGTACAGTGCCTATAAAAACAGAGAAAGATCTCTACGGCAAAGCAAGTACATGCAAAAGCGAATAACAATTGGTGAATACGTGTTGTCTATAAAAAGTTCCTCATCAAGTATTCATGGAAAGCTTTCGATAAACCAGACAGCAGTTTGAAAAGATTCACACATTGGTAGATTAAGACATAAGACGAAAACTAAGTCACATGCGGGAGCCCATACCTACAAAAGAAAAATTAGCTGTAAGTTTAAGGCGTGTAATTGAAATAAAATATTTTTTCTCTCAATATTTATTTAAGTTCAGCAAACTTATTTCCATCAGTATGTACATTATAACGATAATCGTGATAACACTGTTTATAACGAACGTTGTGCTGAATGTTCAAACTCCATATCAGGTGAGTAAGATATTGAGGTAATGAACTATTTGCAGTATTCCATGACGATGTCCATGAATGATGTTGAACCACTGGTTTACCTAAAATATTCTCTTCCTTTTTAGATTGTATCCGAAACAAATTTTTCTTTACTGGCACCTGCCAAGTCTGAGATATCTCTTTTGTGGATAAGTACAATGACATGAGAAATTGGTGTAAGCCGTCGTTTGCTTCATGCAGTGACCTCTTATGTAAAACGCTTCTTTTCTTGGCTCTCTTTTCGTACCTGTTAATAGTTTCAGGAATTATTTCATTGACATCTGCTTTCTTCTTCTTCCTCTTCGAGAACAGCGTCCCCAGTTCGTCTTCTTTTTCGTTCCTCTTTGTGTGTGTCACGCCATCTCCTACACTATTATTTGCAACGCTCGTTATAACGTTTCCCTTGTTCATCAGATCTGATAGTGTGCTTCTGTTGGTATATGGAATTGTAAATTCCATCTCATTTTGGTATGTCAGCGGGCGGTGTGAGATTGCTACTTGCCAACTCTTATTTTCTGCCTACGGAGCTAAAATGTTTCAAATGGCTCCGAGCACTATGGGACTTAACATCTGGGGTCATCAGTCCCCTAGAACTCAGAACTACTTAGACCTAACTAACCTAAGAACAGCACGCACATCCATGCCTGAGGCAGGGTTGGAACCAGCGACCGTAGCGGTCACGCGGTTACGGACTAAAGGGCCTTGAGCCGGCCGGTGTGGCCGTGTGGTTGTAGGCGCTTCAGTCTGGAACCGCGTGACCGCTACGGTCGCAGGTTCGAATCCTGCCTCGAGCATGGATGTGTGTGATGTCCTTAGGTTAGTTAGGTTTAATTAGTTCTAAGTTCTAGGCGACTGATGACCTCAGAAGTTAAGTCGCATAGTGCTCAGAGCCATTTGAAGGGCCTTGAAACGCTCGGCCACACTGTCCTGAACTACGGAGTTCACCTCGATGACAGTCTAAGGTTTTTCCAGTGTCCTTTTGCCATTTACGTTCCAAGAAGAAACTCCTGAATTTAGTTTCTCATAGAGTTGGTACCAAATTACATAAGAAATATAAATAGTTATATCCGCTCGTTGTTTTAGAAACAATCGATAAATTCTTGAACACTTACCATACATGTGAAAACATTTAATAATTTGTTGTTCACTGTGCATATGCCACATAAACAAGTAGTTGCCTTTCTTTCGTTTTAGGTATTTAACGACCTGGGACATGTTTAAAATCATCACTCTCAGCTACCACGTGGGTGAAAAGACACTGTCACAGGTAGTTTACGACGTTGTGGAGAGATATGGAAGCCTCTACGACCCATTTATCAACCTGAGACTACAGCAGCTACGTGGGAAATATTGCTTCTGATTTTGAGAGGAAATGGGAATTTTTGGAGCTGTTGATGGAAAACATGTTACCTTGCGGAAACCTCTATTCTCTGGTACCTCATTTATACTTTATAAGCAGGATTGTTCATTAGTATTACTGACTACTGGCGATGCTCAATATAGATTTACTTCTATAGATGTTGGTTCAATGGACAAATTTTATAATGCATTTTTTTTCAAATTCAGTATTCGATGTCGATTCAATAGACAAACTTAGTGATTTTTTTTTTTTCAAATTCAGTGTTAGGAAGAAAGTTGACTGATGTAACTTTAAATATCCCACAACACAAATCGCTCCCTGGACAACATAATACAGCCCCTTGCGTTTTCGTATCTGTTGAGCATTTCCGTTACTAAAAAACTTAATGTGACCTATCCTAAATGCAGAGTTACTGCTAATGACAAAAGTAAAGGTTTTAGCTGTAGACTCTCTCGTACTCGTCAAGCAGTAGAGTGTGCATTTGGTATACTGAGTTCCATATTTCATGTGTTTAAACGGCGTTTTAAGTGTAAACATCTACATCTACAGGCATCTACATCTACATGGTTACTCTGCAATTCACACTTAAGTGCCTGGCAGAGCGTTCATTGAACCATTTTCATACTACTTCTCTACCATTCCACTCTCGAATGGCGCTTGGGAAAAAGCAGCACCTAAATCTTTCGGTTCGAGCGCTTATTTCTCTTATTTTATTATGATGATCATTTCTCCCTACGTAGGTGGGTGTCAACAAAATATTTTCACATTCGGAAGAGAAATTTGGTGATTGAAATTTCGTAAATAGATCTCGCCACAAAGAAAACCGCCTTTGTTTCAGTGACTGCCACCCCAACTAGCGTATCATATCAGTGACACTCTCACCCCTATTGCGCGATAACACGAAACGAGCTGCCCTTCTTTGCACTTTTTAGATGTCCTTCGACAATCCTACCTGGCAAGGATCCCATACCGTGCAGCAATATTCCAGCAGAGGACGGACAAGTGTAACGTAGGCTGTCTCTTTAGTGGGTTTGTCGCATCTCCTAAGTGTTCTGCCAACAAAGCGCACTCTTTGTTTTGCCTTCCCCACAATATTATCTATGTTGTCTTTTCAATTTAAGTTGCTCGTAATTGTAATTCCTAGGTATTCAGTCGAATTGACAGCTCTTAGATTTGTGTGATTTATCGTACACCCAAAATTTATCGGATTTCTTTTAGTACCCATGTGGATGAACTCGCACTTTTCTTTGTTTATTGCCAATTGCCACTTTTCGCGCCGTACAGAAATTCTCTCTAGATCATTTTGTAATAGGAATTGATCGTCTGATGATTTTACTAGACGGTAAATTACAGCGTCATCTGCAAACAGCCTAAGGGGGCTCCTCAGATAATCACCTAGATCATTTATTTAAATCAGGAACAGCAGAGGGCCTACGGCACTACCTTGCAGAACGTCAGAAAATCTAGGAATATGGAATCGATCTGACAGCACTTATTACTTCATGGGAATAAAGAGCTAGCTGTGTTGCACAAGAACGATATTTTCTGAAACCGTGTTGGTTATGCATCAATAAGTCATTTTCTTCAAGGTGATTCATAATGTTCGAGTACAGTATATGCTCCAAAATCCTACTGCAAATTGAGGTCAGTGATATGGGTCTGTAATTCAATGGGTTACTCCTATTTCCTTTCTTGAATACTGGTGCGACCTGTGCTACTTTCCAATCCTTAGGAACAGACCTTTCGTCAAGTGAGCGGTTGCATATGATTTCTAAGAAAGGCTCTATTGTATCTGCATACTCTGAAAGAAACCTGATTGGTATACCATCTGGACGGGAAGACTTGCCTTTCTTAAGTGATTTGAGTTGTTTCGCAACACCTAAAATATCTACTTTTATGTCACTCATGCTAACAGTTGTTTTAGTTTTGAATTCTGAAATATTTACTTCGTCTTCTTTCGTGAAGGAATTACGGAAAACTGAATTTAGTAACTCCACTTTAGTGACATCACCATCGGTAACATTTCCATCGCTATCACGCAGTGACGGTATTGGCTATTTCTTGCCACTGGTGTACTTTACATACGTCCAGAATCTCTTTGGGTTTTCCACCAGATTTTGAGACAATGTTTCAGTGTGGAAACTATTAAAAGCATCTCGCATTGACGTTCGCAATAAATTTCGAGCTTCCGTGAAACTTAGCCAGTCTTGAGTATTTTGCGTTCTTCTAAATTTGGCATGCTTTTTTCGTTGTTTCTGCAACAGTGTTCTGACGTGTTTTGTGTACCATGGTGGATCAGTCCTGTCTCTTATTAACTTATTCGGTATGAATCTATCCATTGCTGCCGATACTGTATATTTGAATTTGAACCATATCTGGTCTACACTTACATAATTAGCTTGGAAGGAATGGAGACTCTCTCTTAGGAAGGCATCAAACGAATTATCTGCTGTTTGAAATAGACATATTTTTCGTTTATTTTTTGTGGTTTTGGTTGATATGGTTTTAAGCCTCGCTACAATGACTCTGTGATCACTAATCCCTGTACCCGTCATAACGCTCTCTATTAGACCAGGATTATTTGTGGCTAAGAGGTCAAGTATGTTTTCGCAACCATTTACAATTCGTGTGGGCTCATGAACTAATTATTCAAAGTAATTCTCAGAGAAAGTATTTAGTACAATTTCGGAAGTTGTTTTCTGTCTTCCACCAGCTTTGAACATATATTTTCGCCAACATATCGAGGGTAGATTGAAGTCTCCACCAATTATAACTGTATGACTGGGGTACTTATTTGTAATGAGATTCAATTTTCTTTGAAGCCTTCAGCTGTTATATCATCTGAGTCCAGGGGTCGGTAGAAGGAGCCAATTATTATCTTGTTACGGCTGTTGAGTATAACCTCTACCCATAGTAATTCGCAGTAACTATCTATTTCAACTTCACTACAAGATAAACTACTACCAACCGACACAAACACACCACCACCTACTTTATTTAATCTATCCCCTCTGAACACGGTTTGCACCTTTGTAAAAATGTCGGCAGAATTTATTTCCGGCTTTAGCCAGCTTTCTGTTCTTATAACGATTTCAGCTTCAGTGCTTTCTATCAGCGCTTGAAGCTCTGGTACTTTTCCAACACACTAGAGTCTGTAGATAGAATTCTGACGTCTATGTGCATACTACATAGTTACTTGAGGGCTGAAAACATTACGTCAAGAGATCTCACTGAGAATAAGGACATGGGATCAGTAAGTACTAACCAGCTTCTGTCGCCTGCTGCAAATAGGTGCAGAAAGATGAGTGAAGCTTTTATTATCAGAGAAAGATATTAACGATTGTTTTAATTCACCAGACGGTTCTGTTCAGTGGCAGTGTGCAGTTCTAAAGTGAGGAACTTTGTTGTTGATATTAAATATTTATTGTGACGATGCATATAACATAAATATAAATAAAATAATCAATAATACTTACAGTTGCTATAATGTGATTCCTATGCAATCTTCTTCCATATTTCATTCTGTGCTCATGTTGTCTGGATGATTATTGTCTGACAGCACTGGATAGTTCTAAACTAACTGAATGAGGTATTCCAAAACTAAAAGATTCTGCATAAGAACGAAAGTGACGCAGGCAAGCACACTGCTTCTGGAAAGTCTGTACAGGCCGAGCGCAGCCCGATGAGAGCTGCAGATTGCAGATGGAGGTGGGATTAGAGTTAACGGGTCTCAAGGGGACTTCGCAGGCGGGCGCAGGTACAGGAAAAATTGTACGGCTCAGTCAACGGGACAGAGGCCTGCCCCAACTAATGTCCTCCCTGCACCTCGGTTAAGTGCTGTGTAAGATGCCTCATTGGAAAGGGTGCTCTACAAAAGCCCCGCTGCCTCTGCTGCGTGTAGTGTGCAGCGGGCCGCAGAAGCCAAGCAGAGCAACAGAGTTTCTGCAAGTCAGCACAAACTGTCCGCATCAAAGGCACGGCAAAGCTCACAAGGGAACCTCCTCATCGCACCCTCCTCAGATTTAGTTTCAAGTTGCCACAGTGAATAAGCCTTGAAAAACTGAACACAGATCAATCGAGAAAACAGGAAGAAATTGTGTGGAACTATGAAAAAAATAAGCAAAATACACAAACTGAGTAATCCATGCGCAATATAGGCAACATCAAGGATAATATGAGCTCAGGAGCGCCGTAGTTCCGTGATTAGCGTGAGCAGCTGCGGAACGAGAGGTCCTTGGTTCAAGTCTTCCCTCGAGTGAAAAGTTTACTTGCTTTACTTTCGCAAAGTTATGATGTGTCCGTGCGTTCATTGACGTCTCTGTTCACTGTAATAAGTTTAGTGTCTGTGTTTTGCAACCGCACCGCAAAACCGTGCGAATAGTAGACGAAAGGACGTGCCTCTGCAATGGTGACCGAAAACATTTGATCGCAAGGTCATAGGTCAACCGATTCCTCCACAGGAAAACACGTCTGATATATTCTATACGACAATGGTGACGGCATGTGCGCCACATGACAGCAATATGTTGTCGACCCACCTAACTTGTACACTTGGCGAATGGGTAAAAAGATTCTTCTACCTTGCCCGATTTAGGTTTTCTTGTGGATATGATAATCACTCCCAAAAAAGTGATGAAAACATAAGAGTTTGTCACATAAACTGCAACAAATGAATGCAACAGTTTCACAGTGGCACAGTTTTCCCTGAGCTCTGTCAGAACATATGTTTTTCACGTTTTCAAATTTTTCCGTGTGTAGACCATCAAATACTGCATATGTCCAAGGAAATCTGAACATGTCGTGGAATATTAGAGAGCGAATTTGATTATGTGTGAGTGCCTGAACTTTGATAGATGTCTGAAAATAAAAAATTAAACATTTCACGCGAGGGAGGACTTGGACCAAGGACCTCCCGTTCAGCAGCTGCTCACGCTAACCACGGGACCACGGCGCCCCTGTGTTCACATTAACCATGATGTTACCTATCTTGCACATGAACTACTCAGTTTGTATATTTTGCTTATTTTTTCATAGTTCCATATAGCTTCTTCCTGTTTTCTCGATTGATCTGTGTTCAGTTTTTCAAGGCCTATCCACTGTGCCAACTTATAACTAAATCTGAGGGGGTGCGATGGGGAGGTTCCCTTGTCAGTAAGGGGCTAGCGCTCGTAAAGCATCGAGCGCCGAGCAGTGTCCACAGCAAGTCTGTCTATGCAGTTAGAAGCCCTTTACGTTTTCATGGGTGATGAGCATATCCGTTATTAAAATACTTAGTGTGACCCTACGCTAAACGCAGAGTTACTGCTAATGACTAAAACTATTGAACAAATATTTTAGTTAACCAGAAGGTTCAGTTCAATGGCAGTATGCAACTACAAAAAGAGGCCAACATTAAAACAAAGAACTTAACTTGGTTAATATTAAATATCTATTGTGAACTGCATATAAAATAGATAAATGAATCAATAAAATAATAATTACAGTTGCTGTGACGTAATTCCCAAGCAACCTTCTTCCAGTTTAGTCCATTGTTATTTCACTGAAAAAATATGTAGTTGCTCGTATGGAAGTTTCGCCTGTTGATGATACGCAAAATACTTTCCTCTTCGTGTGCTGGCATTGGCCAAACTTTTGTTTCGATATATCAAAAAATTGTTCAAATGGCTCTGAGCACTATGGGACTTAACATCTGTGGTCATCAGTCCCCTAAAATTTAGAACTACTTAAACCAAACTAACCTAGGGACATCACACACATCCATGCCCGAGGCAGGAATCGAACCTGCGACCGTAGCGGTCACGCGGTTCTAGACTGAAGCGCCTAGAACCGCACGGCCACACCGGCCGCCTTTCGATATATCAAACCGTTATGAGATATGAGAGACTTGTGACAATTTCATTCTCGAGTTTTCGTTGGAGCATACGTTCAGGACGGAGTATTTTACATCCATTCCATTTTCTCAAGATTGGAGACAGATAGCGATACCATTCCGAGTTCAAAGAATAATTCAGTATCTTAGCTGCATTTGGTACACAGCAACATAGGACGTAATGTGCACCAAACGCAAACTAACAGCGACTTTAAGAATTTCTTGTAGTAGATACTTAACCTCGAAATATCACAATAATTATAAGCATTAACGAAATGATAGCCAGTTCATCATGAAGCTAATGAGTGAATCTATAAGATGTGCGAGAACTAAATGTTTTCTCCGAACAATTTCTTTGCAGTCATTTGTTAAAGACTGCATAAAGGCCGGTTTGAGGGCTTTTGTCGTTCACACAGTCAAGCGAGCCTGCTAGCTACCGCACACCGGATCAACGTCTCCTAAGGGGACGACATAGGCGGTCACAGGTAGAGGAAAACTATGCAGACAAATGAACAAGATGGCTGCCACAACTAACGTCCTGCCCTGAGCCTCGGCTGCGTACAGTGTGCAGAGCCTGCTTTAGAGCGTGCTTTAGAAAAGCCGCATCGCCTCTGCTCTGCCTCAGCAGCATGCAGTGTGCGACAGGCCTTGCGCAGCAAACTCCAATGGCAGTCGCTACAAGACATACCTTATATATCACAGAGAAAGGTACCACTGAAACTCCGAGGGCGTATTTTCGAAGAAGAGTTGTGAAATGTAATATTTCCTGGAATCCATGTCTGGTGAAATGACAATGATGGAAAAATCAAAAAATGAGAGTTTATCGACAGTCGCTCTTCCCATCCACCATTCGCGAATGGACGGAGAAGAGAAAAAAATAAACGTTACCCAAGGTATATATCACCAGCAGCGTAAGGTGGCTTGCCGAGTATAGGTATACAGGGTTAAACGGAACCCCACCAACAAACTATCAGAGTTTGTTCAGACATACCCTCTGAGAATTTTGGTGTAAGGGACCGACAGTATCCGGCGGCTCGTTGCAAAGTAACAACAGAACGATTCACACGAATCCATCGGGCCACATCAATTTGCGACTGTCCTGCTTCCTTTGTATCTCTGGCCCTGTACCGCTGAGACTGGTAGGCATCTTCTATGTGCCATACTGCACCGTCTGTGACTGTGTACACAGCGATTGTGGATGTGGGGCTACCCGACAACCACTACCTTGTTTCGTAGGTGCCCTGATGTCATCGTTGGCATGACTGCCTGTTAGCCGGAATTCCATCTTCCATGCAGAACATGATCATATGGACATCTGGTTGACAGATTTTGTGACTATATCGTACACTAGACGCAGGACGAGGAAACAGCGGTTTTTTGCTTTAATTTTGGACACCTGTGTGTGTATGAAAGCTAAGACTCTGATACCAAAATAGGAACTGAGCATCATATCAATATTACAACAGCTGATATTTTCGTTGTTTCAGAAAGGTTTGAAACTTCGGTAAATAAACAATACTAGTATCAGCCTTAAATTTCGGTTTGGTTGCAGAATACTTGCTTTACTACACAACAGACCAATTTGTTTGAAATGTTATTGTTCTAGAATACTGACTTCTAAGATCAAAGTCAAATTCTATGGCCGGCCGGTGTGGCCGAGCGGTTCTAGGCGCTTCAGTCTGAAACCGTGCGACCGCTACGGTTGCAGGCTCGAATCCTGCCTCGGGCATGGATGTATGTGATGTCCTTAGGTTAGTTAGGTTTCAGTAGTTGTAAGTTCTAGGGGACTGATGACCTCAGATGTTAAGTCCCATAGTGCTCAGAGCCATTTTAACCATTTCAAATTCTATGAAAATAGACGTTTTGTGAAAACCAGACTTCAGTAAATTATGTTTCAGAATAATTCGTATCTTTCTCGACAGGTAGATTTCAGATCAATATTAGGCCTTTTCATTTAATTTTTGCTTGATATAGCTTCTTTTCTCATTTTGCATGAAACACTACCGTGATTTGAACAACACAGTCACCGTTTGCACTGCCATTTTTATGTAGTAACACAATATGCCCTGTACCCAGCTAGAAAACACACACATAGGAATAGTACTCAAATTTTCAAAGCATAAGGCTTTTACAAACAACATCCTTTATAGACACTTTCGGTTTCATAGTATCCAAACAATGAACCAATAACTTCCATGTGCCTTACCAACGACAAAAGCTGTGTCATATTTGCAGATACTACAATATTTATCCTTCATGATCATCATTAGCAGCAGCGACATCAGTCATTATTCATTCACTGATGTTTAAAGCCCTCTTCTACATTTCTTCATATTTTGCGATATTCAGTTTATGCAGACAGTGTCTCTTTTTTATTTCACGGTGTCGTGCAGCCATCTCACTTAACTTTGTGACCTAGAGCATCTCTTATCACAATGAATTCCGCAAAAAACTCCCTTTATCAACATCATAGCATTCCTTCTACTTGTATAGATAAAAATATCTTTTTCAGTTTCGGACAGTCACTGCGGCATTCAAACAACCTGTCATTTTCATTCAATTATCTTTCCTACTTTCTTTTCTCTCCAAAAATACTTTTTTCTATTGGGTAAATTCCAGTTTTTGGACGGGCTGAACGCCTCACTGCCGACAGCTAGAACTGGCAGCTCGCACTTGTCACATTATTTTTGAAATCATAAAATTGTACTTTTCTCTTTGTATCAGATTGCAAAGATCCGTCAATTGACCTAATTCCCCTTCTTCAACATACCCAAGAAAACTAAATCAGCCCTAGACATAATGCTTGTATCACTCAACTTCCTTCGTCATTTGACAGAACATGTCATTGACCCAACTGGAAGCTATCATCTCCCAGATTTACCTACAAGAGATTATACCACACCCTACATGCACAATACAACCCACGCACTCTTCCACCCCTCACTTCACTTCCCCCCCCCCCCCCCCCATTCCCATCCCCCACAAAAAAGGAACTGCGAGACCCCTCCCACATTAACTGTGATACTTGCCAGAATTATCTACTTTTCGAAATTAGACATTACGCAGTTACCCGAAGATTGTTTATGACATACCCACCACTGCATCCTTCCTACAAGACACCTTGTCTCTCCCCCACAGCGAAACACAGACATAATCATATGTTTGCTGCCTGGATGTCATCACGCTACGCTACGGTCACATCAGCGAAGAGGACTATTGCCTATTCTACAGACTAGCGATGCTTCGCGTACTATCCGGCCGCTGTGGCCGAGTGGTTCTAGGCGCTTCATTCTGGAACCGCGAGACTGCTACGGTCACAAGTTCGAATCCTGCCTCGGGCATGGATGTGTATGTTGTCCTTATGTTAGTTAGGTTTAAGTAGTTCTAAGTTATAGGGGACTGATCACCTCAGATGTTAAGTCCCATAGTACTCAGAGCTATTTTTTTCTTTGCGTATTGTACGGATCTCGCTTGTCGTTTACCGACGACACGTCTGGTCTTGGTTCTATACATCGGACTTGTACTTACAAGGGGACCATCATGCCTCTTAATCACGGACTTTGATGAATCTTAGTTATGTACACTACTGGCCATTAAAATTGCTACACCACGAAGATGACGTGCTACAGACGTGAAATTTAACCATCAGGAAGAAGATTCTGTGATATGCAAATGATTACCTTTTCAGAGAATTCATACAAGGTTGGCGCCGGTGGCAACACCTACAACGTGCTGACATGAGGAAAGTTTCCAACAGATTTCTCATACACAAACAACAGTTGACCGGCGTTGCCTGGTGAAACGTTGTTGTGATGCCTCGTGTACGGAGGAGAAATGTGTACCATCACGTATCCGACTTTGATAAAGGTCAGATTGTAGCCTATAGCGATTGCGGTTAACGTATCGCTACATTGCTGCTCGCGTTGGTCGAGATCCAATGACTGTTAGCAGAATATGGAATCAGTGGGTTCAGGAGGATAATACGTAAAGTCGTGCTGGATCCCAACGGCCTCGTATCACTAGCAGTCGAGACGACAGGCATCTCATCCGCATGGTTGTAACGGATCGTGCAACCACGTCTCGATCCCTGAGTCAACAGATGGGGACGTTTGCAAGACAACAACCATCTGCACGAACAGTTCGACGACGTTTGCAGCAGCATGGACTATCAGCTCGGTGAACATGGCAGCGGTTACTTTTGACGCTGCATCACAGACAGGAGCGCCTGCGATGGTGTACTCAACGATGAACCTGGGTGCAAGAATGGCAAAACGTCATTTTTTCGGATGAATCTAGTTTCTGTTTACAGCATCGTGATGATCGCATCCATGTTTGACGACATCGCGGTGAACGCACATTGGAAGCGTGTATTCGTCATCGCCATACTGGCGTATCACCTGGCGTGAAGGTATGGGGTGCCATTGGTTACACGTCTCGGTCACCTCTTGTTCGCATTGACGGCACTTTGAACAGTGGACGTTACATTTCAGATGTGTTACGACCCGTGGCTCTACTCTTCATTCGATCCCTGCGAAACCCTACATTTCAGCAGGATAATGAACGACCGCATGTTGCAGGTCCTGTAGGGGCCTTTCTGGATACAGAAAATGTTTGACTGCTGCCATGGCCAGCACATTCTCCAGGTCTCTCATCAATTGAAAATGTCTGGTCAATGGTGGCCGAGCAACTGGCTTGTCACAATACACCAGTCACTACTCTGGATGAACTGTGGTATCGTGTTGAAGGTGCATGGGCCATCCAAGCTCTGTTTGACTCAAAGCCCAGGCGTATCAAGGCCGTTATTACGGCCAGAGGTGGTTGTTCTGGGTAATGATTTCTCAGGATCTATGCACCTAAATTGCGTGAAAATGTAATCACATGTCAGTTCTAGTATAATGTCTTTGTCCAGTGAATATCCGTTTATCATCTGCATTTCTTCTTGGTGTAGCAATTTTAATGGCCAGTAGTGTAGTAGAGCGACCTGTCCTGAGTACCCGGCTTGCAGCTTTTCGGGAGACGGCTCCTAGTATGCGAGAAAATCGACGTTGAAGGTTTATACATTCCTCTTATACTAGCAACGTTAGTCACGTTTTGACCAAACAAGATAGCGCAGCTGCTGCCGACAGCTACACTGGCGGTACAAATCAAATGCTGCCCAAATACTTTCCTTTTTTCCAGTTTCATTGTACAGAATATCATTAAATAGTATATCACGCAAAAATATTAAAAAATAGTCGTTTTCGCCGTAGTAATTTCATATACAAAGCAATCATTGCAGCATACTTTCTTCAAATGTGTATTCCGTTTGTGGTTCGTAGTTAAAATTCCATATATTTGGACAACTCCAAAGGTTTTTTAACGATGGATGAAGTATCAGCAGCTGCAGAAGGAGTCCAGGTACAAACGAAAGTATTCATCCCCAATTTTGATCTATATTATGTAACTAATATTAATCAAACTGGCTGCCAGTACCAATCGATGTACAATAGATGCCTTGCGGTAGAAGGGGCGCAAACCGATTTGAACAGGATCAGTCAATCCTTCACAACACAGTGAAATATATAACTGTATCACGAGAGACGTTCCCTTACGTTTCCTTGTGTATGCAAGAACCAACTGGGAAGTTTGGTCAAAAGTGTTCAAAAATGTGGTGACGAGTTGACGCATAAATTTGCAAAAACTTAATTGTGATCTGCACGAAATCAGAAGGCCTGACGAAAGTGCTCTACGAAGAGATTTTAAAATCTGTCATTCTTCCGTACCTGCAATAACAAAAATCTCTTTACATATTGATTCGTGAGGAGGGAAGAATGATCACAAACATTACAATAAAATCTTTGTAGATGAAGGAAAAATGTTCACATGCACCGTAAAAGTTATCCCACCCAAATATACAGTACTCCACTTTGCCAAAACTGTGATGTTTATTTTAACTATGAGGTTAAAATTTTCACGAAAAAGTCCAGAATTCTCCGACTTGCTAAAGACTATTAGAGAAATCGCTTCGAGGTAAAATTCTATAAAGATACATTCCTTAATTCTGCATAAATTTAGCACACTTTCTCTCAAAGGACTGATGAAATACGCGTGGTTCGCATCGAAGTTGGTGGAAGAAAGAACCTTTCATAGTTTAAACTAACTTTGTTTCCCGGTATCGCTTTTGCAAAATTCGCGTACCTGCAAGACAGTTGCGTTCATTAAATATGTGTGGTACTCTACGAAAATCTGGAATTCTGTTCTAGCACAGCAAGCGATGCAATCAATATGAGTAAGACGGTTCTGTAATCTATCCTGTGACAAACGAATACACATTTGAAGACAGTTTGCTGTAATGATTGATTTATTAATGATATCGCTACAGCGATAATGACTACTTTTAAATAATTTTGCATGATATGCACTATTTAATGACCTTATCTACGACGAGATTGAGAAAACAAAGGACATAGTCCGGATTTGAGCCCATACCACAAGCACTGTGCCTGTGAACTTTAGCCGCTGCTATGAGTATGGGAGGTAAGCATAAAATTTCAACATCGATTATTTTCATAAACTAATTGCTGTCGCATGGAAAGCAGATAGCCTGGTACCAAGACAGGTTCCTCTACTACACATCTAAAAGCGATCAAAATCACGATTAAGAGGTCTGATGATCCTCTTGTAGGTGTAAACTGTTATTGTGAACTGCATCTATTAAACAAAACGTTTCTTTTTCTAAAAGAATCCCGCTGACTCCGTCGATTCTTCTTCTACACAACAGACCGTGTCTCATATACACTATCAACTACAGCGACGTACTCTAAACCATTTCCACACAACGAAACGCCCGGAAAGACGAAATTCATGCATAAAACTCACCACCACATTACCTATTAACTTAATAGCGTATTCTTAACTATTTCACAGCTTTGCAGAAACCAGCTCCCAACTCGTTTTTTTCTTTCCTTATCAACAACCAACCACTCCTTAATAACCTCATTAAGACCAATGCCTTTGTATCTACCTCAGAAATATCTTCATTATCCCTGACACACGCAGTTTTGGTGATTTAATGGCCCCCTATGTCCATCAGAGCACCAGTACTACAATACCAATCTTTATCCCCCTCCCCTTTCAATACTTTTACAACACATTACAGATAGACCTAAACACATTGATCACATCTCAGAATATTAAAATGATACTCACACGGTAACACAACATTCCCGAGGTCAAGACGCCATCATCTACTGGCACCTAAAAGGTGCCATCCATCCTTTAAATGCCTATTACTTTCTATAATACCATACTCTGTCCTTAGATGTAGGAAACCTCCAAAACCCTCTTATTTCTGAAACACAACAGTCCTTCCAGAAAACAGCTTCCTACCAACCCAGTAGCCAACTTATCATGAGCAAGGTTCTTGAATCCATGCCCAAAATGCGAATGCATGAACATCTTGAACGACAGCTACTCCTTCCCTCCAACACCGAATGTAGCTCCGGCCCTGAACATTCTGCATGTGACCACTCCTCAACCTTACCCATCTCTTATCCCGACAACTGACGAAATTTCGTTTCACTATTTTGATACCTACGATCTAGGAAAAAAGCTGTCCACCTTGTTTGGTATTCTACTTGAACTCTAATCCTACGCACTTCCAATGAACTACATCCACCTTAATGCATCGTTTCTGTCTCATTGCCATTTGCTTGTTACTGTAAAACATATACAATTCCGTATTTTCCAGCCTCGTCCGTGACTGTCCCAAGAATACGTCTTTTCTCCCCAACCACACCTTTTTTTACTCACATGACATTTCCAAGCTACCTACCCCAGTCCATCTGCTCCAGAACGCCGTGTTCACAGTCTTCTTTACCCTCCAGCCAAACCTTCAGGCATCCAAAATATTCCTTTTACTCCATCTTGATAATTTCTAGTTATGCCGCAACCAATGGTACCGAACAATTAATCCCTCCAATAGCCAAGTAACTGAATGAACCACCAGCCATTCCCACCAATCCAACTTACTGAAACACTTGAAAACTTAGGGCAAATGTTCGACTGCAGACTAACCTGGAAAACCCACTTACGAACTGTCCAACAAAATTTCCCAATAGACTAAAGCTATTAAACCCTCCATCGTTATCCACACATGCAAATTATTTATCTAACCCATCTTCACATCTTCCAGCATCACTTGGATTTCTGCTCCTACAAAATTTTACCATTCCCTACAATTTCTTGAAAGTCATACTCTCCAAGTTGCACTTTATTCAATCCATATTCATTTTAAGATGAACTTGAAAGAATGTTGTATAAAGGGAAGTGGACGTAGATGAAGATGAGAGGGGAGACATGATACGAAGAGAAGAATTCTACAGAGCAATGAAAGACCTAAGTCGACACAAGGCTCCGGGAGTAGACGACATTCCGTCAGAACTAATGATAGCCTCAGAAGAGCTAGCCATGACAAAACTCTTCCATCTGGTGTGTAAGATGTATGAGACAGGCGAAATACCCTCAGACTTCAGTTAGAATATGGTAATTCCAATTCCAAAGAAAGTAGTTGCTGAGAAGTGTGAAAGTTACCGAACTATTAGTTTAATACGTCATGGTTGCAAGATATTAACACGAATTATGTACAGAAGAATGGAAAACTGGCAGAAGGATACCTTGGGGAAGATCAGTTTGGATTCTGGAGAAATGTAGGAACACGCGTGGCAATACTGACCCTACGAAGTATGTTAGAAAATAGGTTAAGGGAAAGCAAACCTACATTTATAGCATTTGAAGAATTATAGAAAGCTTTTGACAAAGTTGGCTGGAATACTTTCCTTGAAATTCTGAAGGTAGCAAGAGTAAAATACAGGAAGCGAAAGGCTATTTACAACCTGTACAGCAACCAGACGGGAGTAATACGTGTCGAGGGGCATAGAAGGGAGGCGGTGGTTGAATGGGGAGTGAGACAGGGTTGTAGCCTATCCCCGATGCTATTCAGTCTATCAACTGAACAATCAGTAAAGGAAACCACAGTAAAATTTGGAGTAGGAATTAAGTTTCAGGGAGAAGGAATAAAGACTTTGAGGTTTTTTCCATGATATTGCAACTATGTCAGAGTCAGAAAAGGAAGAACAGTTGAATGGATTGTACAGCATTTCGAAATGAGAATATAAGATGAACAGCAACAAACACAGATGAATTATAATGGAATGTAGTCGAATGCTGAGGGAATTAGATTAGGAAACGAGGCACTTAAAGTAGTAGATGAGTTTTGGCATTTAGGGAGCAAAATAACTAATGATGGCCGAAGTAGAGAGGATATAAAAATCGGTTGCTAGAACATATTCTGAGCCATAAAGGAATCACCAACTTAATATTTGAGGTAAGTATCGGATTGTGGGGGGGGGGGGGGGGGGGGAGGCTCGTAGAGGGAGATCGAGAGAGGAATACGCTAAGCAGATTCAGAAAGTGTAGCTTGCAGTAGTTATTCGGAGATGAAGACATCTTGGGAAATCCTATATTTGTTCAGCGAAATCCCATGGTATCCACACTCATCAGCCGAGGTGGGTCGCTGCATCGTTTTTACCAAGAATTTTCTCCATCTATTCATTCCCACACACTTTAAATCCTGTCACAAGCTAACGTCAGCCAGTTCCCACTCCTTGATTTATATATCTATGTTGAAATCCCTCCTTCCTCTTTCCTATCCTGTCCTTAATTAAAGGATCTACTACCTCTACTAACTTTCGTTCCACACCTATGATCCCCGCTGCCCACGTACAAATCCGTTTCTAAATCTTTCTCAAAACAAAAACCAAGTGCTGCTATCCATATTAGTACATATTCCACGTACCCACTCACCCACACGTTTACAGATGTGAACAGTACCTGCACTTCACCAGCAGTGCACAAACATTAAATCGTGATTATCACCGTATTGGAAATTTGTGGTAAGTACCTATGGGACCAAACTGCTGAGGTCATCGGTAACTAGGCTTACACACTACTTAATCTAAGTTAAACTAACTTACGCTAAGGACAAGACACACACCCATGCCCGAGGGAGGACTCGAACCTCCGACGTCGGGAGCCGCGCGAACCGTGGCAAGGCCATACAGACCGCATGGCTACCCCGCGCGGCTATCAACGTATATATTGACACCTTTTCATAATTTAATTCTTTACTTCAGTCTCATTTAAAAGTGTCGTCTCTGATGTAGCAGTGAGCGGCACGCCGGGCACAGATGACGGAGAAGTTTTCAAAGCCGCGTTCCTTCTACATCTACATCTACATGGATACTCTGCAAATCACAGTCAAGTGCCTGGCAGAGGGTTCATCGAACCACCTTCATAATTCTCTATTATTCCAATCTCGTATAGTGCGCGGAAAGAATGAACACCTATTTCTTTCCGTACTAGCTCTGATTTCCCTTACTTTATCGTGGTGATCGTTCCTCCGTAGGTGTCAACAAAATATTTTCGCATTCGGAGGAGAAAGTTGGTGATTGGAATTTCGTGAGAAGATTCCGTCGCCACGAAAAACGCCTTTCTTCTAATGATTTCCAGCCCAAATCCTGTATCATTTCTGTGACACTCTCTCCCATATTTCGCGATAATACAAAACGTGCTGCCCTTCTTTGAACTGTTTCGATGTACTCCGTCAGTCCTATCTGTTAAGGATCCCACACAGCGCAGCAGTATTCTAAAAGAGGACGGGCAAGCGTAGTGTAGGCAGTCTCCTTAGTAGGTCAGTTACATTTTCTAAGTGTTCTGCCAATAAACGCAGTCTTTGGTTAGCCCTCCCCAGAAAATTTTCTATATGTTCCTTCCAATTTAAGTTGTTCGTAATTGTAATACCTAGGTATTTAGTTGAATTTACGGCTTTGAGATTAGGCTGATTTATCATGTAACCGACGTTTAACGAGTTCATTTTAGCACTCATGTGGATGACCTCACACTTTTTGTTATTTAGAGTCAACTGCCAATTTTCGCACCATTCAGATATGTTTTCTAAACCGTTTTGCAGTTTGTTTTGATCTTCTGGTGACTTTATTAGTCGATAAACGACAGCGTCATCTCCAAACAACAGAAGACTGCTGCTCAGATTGTCTAAAGAACAGCAAAGGGCCTACAACACTACCTTGGGGAACGCCAGAAATCACTTCTGTTTTACTCTATGATTTTCCGTCAATTACTGCAAACTGCGACCACTCTGACAGGAAATCACAAATCCAGTCACATAACTGAGACAATATTCCACAAGCCCGCAATTTCACTACGAGCCGATTGTGTGGTACAGTGTCAAAAACCTTCCGGAAATCCAGGAATATGGAATCGATCTGAAATCCCTTGTCAATAGCACTCAACACTTCACGTGAATAAAGAGCTAGCTGTGTTTCACAGTAACGATGTTTTCTAAACCCATGTTGACTGTGTGTCAATAGACCGTTTTCTTCGAGGTAATTCGTAATGCTCGAACACAATATATGTTCAAAAATCCTGCTGCATATCGGCGTTAACGATATGGGCCTGTAATTTACTGGATTGCTCTACTACCTTTCCTGAATATTTGTGTGACCGGTGCAACTTTCCAGTCTTTGGGTACGGATCTTTTGTCGAGCGAACGGTTGGATATGATTGTTAAGTATGGAGCTAATGCATCAGCATACTCCGAAAGGAACTTCATTGGTGTACAGTCTGGACCAGAAGACTTGCTTTTAGCCGGCGTGTGCGGCCAAGCGGTTCTAGGCGCTTCAGTCTGGAACCGCACGAGCGCTACGGTCGCAGGTTCGAATCCTGCCTCGGGCATAGATATGTGTGATGCCCTTAGGTTAGTTAGGTTTAAGTAGTTCTAAGTTCTAGGGGACAGATCACCTCAGGTGTTAAGTCCCACAGCGCTGAGAGCCATTTGAACCATTTGAACTTGCTTTTATTAAGTGATTTAAGTTGCTTCACTACTCCGAGGATATTCATTTCTACGTCACTCATGTTGCCAACTGTTCTCGATTTACTAAGTCTTCTTTTGTGAAGGCATTTCGGTAGGTTGTGTTTAGTAACTGCATTGGCAGCACTGTCTTCGATAATATCTCCATTGCTATCGCGCAGAGAAGGTATTGGTTGTTTCTTGCCGCTAACATACTTCACATACGACCAGAATCTCTTTGGATTTTCTGCCAGGTTTCGAGACAAAGTTTGTCCCTTCAAAACTGCACGTCGTCGTCGTGTCGTGTGGATGCGAGTGATGGACGAGTGGGAAGCGGGAGGGGTGGTCTCATATCCCGATATGCGCCTTGTGAACAATAGGGAACGGCTACCGAGAAACCGGAGATAGTAAGTCCATCCAGTAAAACAGTTGGGTGCAGGATTGGCGCTGCTGAGGATGCAGAAGGCTGTACGACTGGTGCGGGCTCGACGCCCATGGCAGAGTCGTCGGAAGACCCTGGGGCCCAGACGTCACACCCTAGCGGCCAACAGGCTAGGTTGCGGTCAGCACGTCTGTTAGTTTTGTTGCTGCCAGTGGGTGCCAGATGAACCGTGAATGGTGTAATGCCCAGGGCCAGACGTCTGAGTGACAGCGCCAGATTCCGAATTGTGAGGCGTGTTATAGACACGATAGAAAACTTAATCCTTCGTGCAGAACTTCGTGGAAAAGTTGGTGTCAGAAACAGGTTGGTGAGGGTGAAAGACGTGCAGCAGAGAGCGGTGGCGACGATCATGCAAGAGTTTTGCTGTCCAGGCGTTCTGAGCAGGCATAGTGTGATAGGTGCCCAACAACAACAAAGCGCTATCCTTCAACTAAGAAGGAGGAAATTTGGACATCTAAGCCTTGAAGTACGAATGAAACCTCACTGTTCGACTGAGAGTATGATGCCGTTCGAATACGTTGAATTGTATATTGTTGGCTGAAATTTCGACCAAGAAAATTGCAGACCATTGTCCAAAACAATTGTTTGTGGAAAACCTTCTAAGCAAAAGACCGAAGGGGGTGCCTTGAAAGTTCTAGCGCTATTAGGATATTTGCTGTATGCGTCGATAATTATGAGCCATCTTGTGTTCCAGAAAGGACCAGGAAAGTCAGTGTGGGTACATTACCAAGGACGGTCCAACTGAAATCTTTTTGGCACGGTGCTGCTTGGTTATTCGCGCATGGCGGTAGCAGGTGGTAATATCTTCTATTTGTTTATCCTGAGCCATGTACGTACAACTCTGGCCTGCTAGATGCTTTGTTCGAACGATTCCCTGAAGCCCTCTATGCAAAAGTTTCAACACATGTTATTGCAAAGATGTGGAAATCCAGACTCGAGTTTCTTCACCAGGAGAAAGCAATAAAATTACGCCATTCTGAAGAAAAAGGCTTTTGAATATTGTATGGTATTTGCAAACTTCTACATCGGGGACTGCTTTAGGATTATGAGGCCAGCCCATCCGAATGTAATACTTGAGCAATCACAGTGACTGTGTTCAGTAGCCTGTGGTACCTGCCAAGAATCAATGGGAGTAAGCTTGCAAGGTTTACGAATCAAAATGATCAATTTGAAGACGAGAAACTTCTCATGCGTCAAAATACAGATGAATTCCTATTGGTAAGTCCGACAGTATGTCTGTGTTTGCGTGCTGTACTGTAGAGCGATAAAGAATATCATATTAATAATTGAAAAGAAGTAGTAACCAACATTGCAGTTTCTTTGCTGTATATCTTTCATCGGATGAGAAAGAGCAATCAGCAGCTTATAGTCAGTTACAGCTAAAAAATTTGTACCTTACTGATGAAATTCTGTGACACTTGAATTACGGAGCTTCCACTTAAGCTGACTGTAGTCGACCTGGGGCTCGTTCAGGTGCTGCAGGATGATCCGCGTTGCGAAACTTACAAGATAAAACAGCCCTTATTCCATGTGAAGATGAGTAAGCTGCAAGAACTGCTGGTTTGTGAGGAAAGAAATGCATAAAACAGGGCGACTGATAAAAGCAAGTTTCAGTTTCTGAAAAGATTGTTCACATTCTTCAGTTCATTTAAAACAAACATTTTTACGCTCGAGGCGATGCAAAGGAGCATTTATTTGTGGAGCGTTCAGGATCAGTTTGATGTTGGACACTAGCTGCATGGTTGCTATCATGGGACTCTTAACTGATATGCAGGTGTGGGGGCAGAATCGCAATGTTATGCAAATCACGCCCAAGTGGGTTTGCACAAGGTGTGTAATGAAATCGTATAATGGCCCTGACATAAATCCTACGTGGGGTGCCTGGATCCTCATATAATTTGTTCATTAAACTAATTGATAACAGTCCTGTTACAAAAATGATGACGGGAAAGGACTCTGGTAAGTGTTACTGCTCAGTAGGTAAACACTGTTCTAAAAATTTACAGTTACATTTATTTTCTTTCAATGGAACACAATATTTGTATGAATTTGTACAAGGAACAATCACGTTTATTAACATAAACCAAACATTTAAATAGCCGTCACTTGTTACAGGTGTTGACAAGAACCTAGTAAAAACGACACTGTGTGGAATCTAGTGTGCTTCTCTGCTACGAGAAAGGGGAGGAAAGAGTACAGGTGAAATGTATAATATCGATAAACAAGAGGGTAATCAGGTGCAGTAGCACGATATCATCTAGGGAGGCAAAGTGGTTCTACTGATGCCACCACTATGAAATCTCAATTCAAAGTCTGGGCAGCTGAAAAATCAATTGAAACCCTACATGCTGGAGCTGCGTATATTACCGGCAGTACGGCGCCAGGTGACACGCTGATGATGGCTGCTACTCGTAGTCTGCACCGTTGCATGGAGATGAGCTCCGCCTTGAAGACCAATCGAAGCGCGAGCGTGAAAAATCTGTTTGTCCAGCCCTCGTGGCAAGTGAAACTGCCAATGAAATTACTCTGCCGTAAGGGCGGCAAAATACGCGACCGACTCCTGCAAAAGCCAGGAACCAACTCCCCTCCAAATTCTCTTTCGCTTCGCGCCCAGAGAGCAAGCGCTCCGCTATGCCACAACTCGGTAAAACAAAACTCGCCTTACAAATAATTGGTCTAGACACCCACTACTATACTCTGTCAACCTAAGCACCAATACCATAGCTTCCTGCCAATTTCCGACAGTGACGGCAAATAGATCACAGGCTGATTTGATGGGGCAGAGGAGTGCTGCGGTAGCTCTACATGGAGGCACCAGCAGGCCCGACAAGCTGCAGCTGGCGTCCGCCTGCGAATTCTCCGTGTCGCCGCACATTCTACCAGCCCCTTATTTTCTCTATGCTTGTCCCACTATTTTTAATGACGCTGTAGTCGATGTACTTCTTAATATCGCTTTTAGAAGAAGCAAACCAGGTGAAAATCACACAGTATTCTAGTGATGATCTGGTAACGCAAATTTAGAATAAGTAGAACATTAAAGTTTATTGTGTGGTCAAGCGACACCCATGCCTCGTCCTTCCAGCCTGGTTTGATGGCCGTCAGTAAGTATATGAAGAGGCCAAAGCATCTGCCGTCTTACAATGTAGAACGTCAGTTTGCCAAGATCAACTTGGAGTTCTGATGCATTTACGGGAGAAATCATTCTTTTGTGGCTTCTAAAAGCTTAGTCAAGGGACGAGCACCGCGGGCGTCTATTACATGTCACAAATATTTAATTTCATTATTGAAAATTGAACATTTCTGCAGATTACGAGCCGGCCATGCTGGCCGAGCGGTTCTAGGCGCTGCAGTCCGGAAGAACGCGACTGCTGCGGTAGCAGGTTCGAATCCTGCCTCGGGCATGGATGTGTGTGATGTCCTTAGGTTAGTTAGGTTTAAGTAGTTCTAAGTTCTAGGGAACTGATGACCTCAGATGTTAAGTCCCGTAGTACTCAGAGCCATTTCTTGTAGATTACGCTTGAGTCCTGCATGAGTTAAAATTAGAAATAGAGACTTCCGTATTTTTGAGATCTTATTCCAGTGATAGTACAGAGACAATGATGTTATTTAAATAACTTGAACAGGACGGAACTTTCGACGTTACCTATTCAAGGAAGCGATGAAGTAATTCGGGAGCAGAGGCGCTTCCGAATGAAATGCACTGGTATTCTTTCGTACGATATTACAGTGCTTGTGTTACTCTGATTACTTTGCGTCGTAATCAGAATAACACAATCACTGCAATATCGTATTTCTCAGCCGATACCGGCCAAGTGACTTTCTAGCACAACGTCTAACCTGTACGGGAATATACACAATGGATGTACGAGTCGAGATCGTAGACGCATGGTTGACGACATGTGGAAGTTCGGGTCTGTCCGTAATTCGTGCACGGACAGCCAAATGGTAAGACGACCGCTCGCGATAAGCGGTAAACGCGGGTCCGAGTCCCGGTGCGGCTCAAATGTTCACTGTCGTCATTCCATTCTATAGCTGATGGTTGTCATTATTCGCAATTGCGAATACATTTAAGGGTTCATTCAGGCCGACATGCGTTTTAACCACTACATTTCTTTTTCTTCCTCGTCCGGGAGCAGTTAAATACACTCCTGGAAATTGAAATAAGAACACCGTGAATTCATGGTCCCAGGAAGGGGAAACTTTATTGACACATTCCTGGGGTCAGATACATCACATGATCACACTGACAGAACCACAGGCACATAGACACAGGCAACAGAGCATGCACAATGTCGGCACTAGTACAGTGTATATTCACCTTTCGCAGCAATGCAGGCTGCTATTCTCTCATGGAGACGATCGTAGAGATGCTGGATGTAGTCCTGTGGAACGGCTTGCCATGCCATTTCCACCTGGCGCCTCAGTTGGACCAGCGTTCGTGCTGGACGTGCAGACCACGTCAGACGACGCTTCATCCAGTCCCAAACATGCTCAATGGGGGACAGATCCGGAGATCTTGCTGGCCAGGGTAGTTGACTTACACCTTCTAGAGCACGTTGGGTGGCACGGGATACATGCGGACGCGCATTGTCCTGTTGGAACAGCAAGTTCCCTTGCCGGTCTAGGAATGGCAGAACGATGGGTTCGATGACGGTTTGGATGTACCGTGCACTATTCAGTGTCCCCTCGACGATCACCAGAGGTGTACGGCCAGTGTAGGAGATCGCTACCCACACCATGATGCCGGGTGTTGGTCCTGTGTGCCTCGGTCGTATGCAGTCTGATTGTGGCGCTCACCTGCACGGCGCCAAACACGCATACGACCATCATTGGCACCAAGGCAGAAGTGACTCTCATCGCTGAAGACGACACGTCTCCATTTGTCCCTCCATTCACGCCTGTCGCGACACCACTGGAGGCGGGCTGCACGATGTTGGGGTGTGAGCGGAAGACGGCCTAACGGTGTGCGGGACCGTAGCCCAGCTTCATGGAGACGGTTGCGAATGGTCCTCGCCGATAGCCCAGGAGCAATAGTGTCCCTAATTTGCTGGGAAGTGGCGGTGCGGTCCCCTACGGCACTGCGTAGGATCCTACGGTCTTGGCGTGCATCCGTGCGTCGCTGCGGTCCGGTCCCAGGTCGACGGGCACGTGCACCTTCCGCCGACCACTGGCGACAACATCGATGTACTGTGGAGACCTCATGCCCCACGTATTGAGCAATTCGGCGGTACGTCCACCCGGCCTCCCGCATGCCCACTATACGCCCTCTCTCAAAGTCCGTCAACTGCACACACGGTTCACGTCCACGCTGTCGCGGCATGCTACCAGTGTTAAAGACTGCGATGGAGCTCCGTATGCCACTGCAAACTGGCTGACACTGACGGCGGCGGTGCACAAATGCTGCGCAGCTAGCGCCATTCGACGGCCAACACCGCGGTTCCTGGTGTGTCCGCTGTGCCGTGCGTGTGATCATTGCTTGTACAGCCCTCTCGTAGTGTCCAGAGCAAGTATGGTGGGTCTGACACACCGGTGTCAATGTGTTCTTTTTTCCATTTCCGTGAGTGTATAAACATGTGCCAAATTAATTTTTCAAATGAGTCGTTCACCCGTTAAGCTATCCATAAGCTCGTCAATGAGTGGAAGGGCCAACGAATCAATCACTGAGGGTTAACTGTGGTTTTACAAACGGAACAAAGTTTTATTTTCCGACCGAGCGGTTCTAGGCGCTTCAGTCCGGAACCGCGCTGCTGCTACGGTCGCAGGTTCGAATCCTGCCTCGGGCATGGATGTGTGTCCTTAGGTTAGTTGGGTTTAAGTAGTTCTAAGTTCTAGTGCTCAGAGCCATTTGAACCATTTGTTGGTCTTGCTGAAGGTGGTACTTGTTTGAAGTGGCTCTGAGCACTATGGGACTTAACATCTATGGTCATCAGTCCCCTAGAACTTAGAACTACTTAAACCTAACTAAACTAAGGACATCACCCAACACCCAGTCATCACGTGGTACTTGTTCCATCGGGCGCACAGCGTTGGCCAGTAGCTGCTGCGCCGTGCTGAGCAGTGCAGATATTTGCTGAGTATGGGACTGAAACATCTGCATTAACTGTGTTGAATCTAACACTGGTGGCTGTGGCGCTTGATCAGGGAGTGGGATAGGTGGGGGGAGGGGCGTTTTGGAAGAGACAATTGCAAGAAACAGACAAGGCAAGCAAGAAAAATAAGTTCAAAAGCAAAGAAAATTTCTGCAACGACCACCTGAAAACACTATTAGCAAAAGAGACTGTTAAGGCAAGTTAACACCCCTGCAAAGTAAAGACAAAGGGAACTAAGGCGCCAGCAAAACACAAAAGAAAATTCCATTGCACCGAGGCGTGGGGTTCTTCTTTTAACTCGTCGCCAATGTGGGATCCTGCCTGCTCGTTTAATATAGGATGCATAGGAAGCTGTTTTCTCGGATAGCTAGACAACTTTGAAGCAAATCTTATGAATGGAGTTGTTTGACATATCGAAGAAAGTGATAAAGGTTGGGAAATGTTTTATGTAAACTTTCCACCAAGCCTGTCCTTTGAGACGGTCTTTCTTTGAAGTCCAAGTGTACTGTAATTCGTTTTCAGCAATACAATGATCTGATGAAGAGTTTTCTTATACATTATCAGTCAACTACAGGACAATCAGTGAAAGGTATTACCCATGAATGTCGTACAGCTATAATCAAATTTCCACTTCTGTACCATATTGTAAGATTCGAGTAAATACATTAACATTTTTTATCTCTAGAGAATCAGTCAGAAATATTATAAAGAAAATTGCTTTTGAGCTCGGGAGAGGAAATTACAAACCATCATTCAGATGGATAAACAAAATAACATTTTTCATTCTTGTAGCTTGGAGCTACGCTGAACACTGACCATACTTTTATGTCTTATTACTCAGATGTGGCGTTTGTTCATATAATATGTGAATGTTTCTATGGAAAGAAAAAGACAAAAACATTAGGACGCAATCTTGAGGGTGCTAAGCTACACACATACAGGATATGACAATTTATCAGTGAGGAGACCCAAGTATATACATCAGTGATTGGTTGCACTACGCCACTGCTGCAGCCGCAGTTGAACTAATCATTGATGAACGCTTATACGTAAATTCCTGAGAGCTTCCTCAGAGGCATTATCAGTTAAAATGCTGTCCACATATCTTTCATTTGCATCCTGTCACTGCTCCACACTCATTTCGGTAGGTGGCAACTCAACCATCTCTATAAGATAACCTGCAACGTCTAGAAATAATACTTAGATAATGCACCCAAGAGCGCGCGCGCACACACACACACACACACACACACACACACACACACACATACACACACACACACAGTAAAGAGTAATAACTGTGGTGTGTAAATGGAGGATTATCACCAGCTCCATGTTGCAGCTGGGAGGGGGGTGTGGCAGCTCATTTTCAAATATATATGCGAATGCTAGTTGATATACTTCCTCACTATCCATACTCAAATCAGTTGTATAGTTGTATATAAAATGTATACATGAAGCGATTCCTAATAGATTAGAAAATGCATCAGGAAATAAAGTACTTACAAATTAATTCCTGGCAATGGGTTCTTGCACTATCGCAGCACGCCATACTGATGTGTATATAGACGATAATTTTCACTTCCAGGGACAGCCCCATATATAGCTACAATATTTCTTTCTTTCTCCCTATGAACAGTCACACTCAGCGTCCATAGCGTCTCACGCAGCGTCTCTCTTTACAAGGGAGCCGTTGCTTTTTCAAACATAACAATCACAATTGTCTTACTGTCACTGTAATGGCGAATACACCTCAGACTGTAACAACTATACTTATCTCCTGTAACTTCTTTGTCTGCTTATGCTTAATGTGGTATCTTTGTCGCCACATTCGTTCAGCCTTTATGTAAATGTTTAATCACATTTCCTGTCACTTTATGTCATTGTGATTTATGTACTCGTGGAATTTTGAAAATTATGTGCTGTAAAAATACTGAGATGTCGAAATAGTATATTTAGAAATGGTTTATTAAAAGGGAATGTAGGTTTGTCCTGCAGGGAAGTCCCGCCGCTACGAATAGGAAAGGTGGATTTTACGTCGGAACAACAATCTTTGTGGCACAGGCGGTCTATGGTTAACATGCATACTTTCGCATCTCGTATGTTGAAGATTAAGGCAGCAAGACTGAGTAATAATGTCTCGGATGTGGAAGAGTACTGACTAATAAATCGTAGCATTTATTGGTTGGCTCTGAATCACAAAAATCAGGCCCCAAAAATTAATTTCGAGAGCTTTTATACATCAAGATCCATGAGTAAGTTTGCCATCTTTACTTTGGCCATAGAAAATTGACACCGTCACCACCTGCACCTAAGTAAAAGTTTGGTATTGTAAATGTCTGCACGGATCAGTTATTTGCTTTACATGCTAATAAGTATAATTTTTAAATGTGAACAATTTAGATCAGGCTTAACCATGATTGCTGTTAATATTGAATAAAACAACCTTACTGTTACCAGCCACTGGTTAATTATATCCACAATGCGTTTCGAAGGTTTAAACCTCTATGATCAGGTGGGTTTACGTGTATTATTATGACATATGTGTGTGTTATGTTACAATTCTGGTGTAGAGTCTCTTTTTATTTCTATCTTTTTATTCTTATTATTTGTCAGGCATGGAGAGCTGGGCTACATGGGCTCTTCCCTTGGCTCAGAGGATGAGGTACAATAAAACATGCCTTACTCCAAGAGTTATTTATTGACAAACATTTCCTTGACAACAGTGCATTCAGCGGACTTCAACCGGTTTACTTTACTCGCTTGGTTCAGTGCTTCCGTAGCAACACGGCGTAGTGGCCTCGGTGCTGGCGGCGGCGGGAGATGCTAACGTGGACTGCAAGGAATGACCCAGAAACAGCAGCTGACGACGGCCGCACGTGGCGAGCGCTGCTTACGCGGTAAGACTGTGTGCCGGCGAGTGTACTGGCTTGCAATTCCGGGCGGCTGGCCGGCCACTGCGATGACGAAAGTTGCCCCGTGCTAGGAGCGAACTCGTGTTCTCAGATTCGGCGGCTCTGGGTGGCGTCCATTGAACTGGAGTTCTTCCCAATTCACGGGTGACTTCACTGGTTCGGCCGCATCCCTTCGTCCGAACCTGTCACCCGGGTTATTCACTATACGTCTTCCGCCGTTGCTATTGGTGAGACTTCGACTTTAATGACTTGACTCAGAACGAAGACTCGACTTCTGTGACTTACTGGCGAAGGGACGACATCTTCTTCTTTCTTCGTAAGTCGTGGTAACTAGACGCTGCTATCAGGTTCGATGCTGTCCTATGACCTCCATAGCTGCCGCTTCTTCTTCATGCATACCGTCGGGAGTACATCAGCACGCCCAGCAACCGTCACGAGGCTTCCGGAACATGACAAGCGTACTCCATAATTTGACCAGCACTTCCAGCAGACTTCGAGCAGACTCCCAGCAGACTTCAGAAGAAGCTGCAAACTTCGAGAGGGAGCTGCCTCTTTCCGGGGTATTTATTTCGTGTTCCTGCTGACGGCGTGACGTTTGTAGCACAATGACTGACATCTGTGGTTCGATGCTAGAAGGTTCCCTCGTGTATCGTACAAGTGACTTATGCTGGCTCATCCGTCTGCCCTGCTTTCCAGCGGGACGGACAATGTCCTCCGGACGACGCCCCCAGTAGACTGCTGACTGCTTGGTTCGCATACTCGATCGGACGATTACCTCTCCGCGGTCATGCTCCACTTCCGTGTATCTGCTAGCGTGCTGAGTCCCTGTAACTTCCTTCACCAAGTCTTTATTTAATTTTATAACTAATATTTACACATACGATTTTGTCCTCGAATTTACACTATGTCCACTGTTTGGGAAATTCATCCTCCACAACACATCTATTTACTCACAACACTTTGTTCTTGGTTATTATTTTCGCAATACATTTTCACAATACTGTCACTACTGTACCTATGACATTCCTCCCTCTCCACGAAATTCGTCCCGAATTTTTACCCTTAGCTAGCACTACAAAAGAGGAAATTTCAAATAGAAGTACATAATGTAAACCTTACTATAATACTATAATATAATAATGTCATGTAATACATTTTTGTTCTAACGGAATGTAAGTAAAAGGGTAAGAAAAATTACAATTGTGGGCATTGTATAGGTTTCAGCCATTTTGCTGGTATTTGATGTAGGACTACATTAGGGTTTGTTTTAATTTTACATTTGACGTACAGGAAAATAATACAAAGTATAACTATAACCAAGAAGCTTCCAGAAATACCTGTGCTCACAGTGATAAGTCGTATTTTATGTTGCTGCTGTAACTCTAACACATGCTGCATTATAGCATTGGTGTTAATTTTGCCTTGTTGTGCATTAACGAAAACGTCTAGGGATTGTAAGATAGAAGTATCTAGCGAATTATTTAGATATGACAGGTTTTGAGGAGGCAATAGTTTCATTGTTGTTTCTGGCCAATAGATTAGTGAGAAGTTTGAGGAAACAATAGTTGAACCGGTTACAGTTGCTGGTAAACGAAATTTTGAGCTGGAGAAGGAACAAAAGGTACCATTTACTAACAATCCGCTATCTCGAAGTTCAATGTGCTGACTTACAGTAACTACTCCGTTATTGTGACATTCCGTAACCACGCTGGTTGGATGGTGTACTGCATAAAGCAAATGATTTCCTATTTGTTCGAAAAAGAACGGTGTATCAGTTAGTACATCGCGTGCGCAATTTGAGGCGTTATTTCGTTGGAAGAATAACTGAGATACACAATTCTCGGCGTTCCCTTCTGTGGCACGTGATGGGCATATGATGAATTCCTCATGTATGCACTTATTCAATTCTGCAGTTGTCATTACTGCGGTTGAGTTCGATGCTTTCGAAACTAACAATACCTGGTTTGTGCGGAATTGTACAAATTTATTGATTTTACTCCACTTAAATGGAAATGGGTGTATTGTGTAACAATCAAATAAATCAGTTTTACCAGTTACTGGGAAGGAAATATGGATTCTTAATTTTACATAGTCTGTATCGACAAAGATTTTTGCTAAGTGGTAATATTGAGGTAAATATTCCTTGCGTGGAGGAAAAATTAATTGGAGTGAATCTGGTAGTTGTTTACGGATCTGGATCAAGGTTACTATGAATTTTCTTGGTGATATTAAAGTTGGTGATAAATGTCCTTGTATTGCATGTTGTACAGCTTCTTTGAGATCTCCTATTGCTAACCGCGCATCTATTAACTTATCTGTGAGTAACCGAAGTAACTTTGCTACTAAAATTTTCCGGTCCGCGCAATCTAGCCTGGTTTCGACGATCCGTAAATCCGTATTTAGTACCGCTGACGTAGTTTGGATGTATTTATTTAATTCTTGCGTGACATTTCGAATGATCTTTGTGTTATTAAGTATTGATCGTTCTAAATCGTTCAGCCTTGTGGTATGCCACGCCATGCTGGCCCTATTGTGACTTACTGTTTCCGTAATATCTTGCAAAGTATTATTTAATTGAATGATGTCATCATCGTCGGCTGTACCAAAAAGAGTTTTTAACACTTTCCCTCCAGCGTTTATCCATCCTCGCTTGACCCGTCTAACTGCATGAGGTACTAATTCTTCCAGTTGATGTAATTGATCTCGTAGTTGGTTGTAAAAGTTTTGTAGAGTTTCATACTCAATTTCTGTCTCGTTAAATATCTCTGCTTTTCGTGCCGTTGTGTTTAGTGTACTGAACTCTACGTCTAGCTTCCTTAATTCATTGCGTATTTGCCATAGATTATATTCTAACACTATCGTCCACTGGTGATTGGTTAATATTACCGGATCTTGGTGAACAAAAATGACGTCACTTGTCAACTGATGAATCTGCAACCCATCGGTCATGCATGTTACGAGTAATAGTAGTATTGCTGCATGGTAGTATTCCATCGTAGTGGAAGGCGATACCTGTAAAAATATGATTACTAAGTAAATTGCTATAAGTAAGTGATTAATGTATGTGAGGACCATGAGAAGAATGGAGAAAGAGAAAAAAAATAATAATAATAAATCAATGGTTCTCAAGGTCGTAAAACCATCGTATCCGTGAGTAACCTTCAGGCTTACCTACTTCCAGTCTAATACATATTATCTATTGCTATACCAATAATCCATAACAATTAATGAGTGTTTAGTATTGTATTTACACTCTTCCTATCTTGCTATAAGACCCTTATCGCTACAAAACCTATATACAGTTTCATCAACAGTCGGATGGCCTGTGCAGTGGATGCTTATTTCACTGTGCGCGGTCGAAGACGATATGGTGCTGCATGTATTTTTTGTGCAGATGTGTCTGTTGTTTGTCGTTTTCTTGGTGCTGCCCGTTTATGTTGTATTGGTGGAGGTGTCATATCTCCTTTGTAGGGTTTTACTCTGCTGGCATGTACTACAGTTGTTTTAGTTGGTAATTGCAACTTAACATTCACTGGTGATGTTATTTCTACTACTTGGTACGGACCCTGGTAATTTGTAACGAACTTCTTAGTTTTTCGTAGGTGTTGATAGCAGAATCCATTGTCCAATTTTAAAATTCGGATACTTAGCGTGTACGTTGGTTGCCTTTTCCTGTCGTTCCAAAGCTTTTGTGTTCGATTTTTGCACCTTTCTCCATACATCTTTAATTATTCTAGCAAACTTCCTAACTGCTTCTCCATTCTTTCCTTCTTTTGGCTTAATGACGTCGAAAGGTGATGGCATCTTTCTGCCGAACACTACTTCATAAGGAGACATGCCCGTTCCTTCGTGAATTTTGGTGTTGTACGCGGAAGTGCAGTAGGGTAAATAGACGTCCCAGTTTGTGTGTTCCTTATTTATATAGTGACTAAGCATTTTCCCTATAGTGCGGTGTACACTCTCCGTTCGTCCGTTAGCCTGTGGGCGTAAAGGAGTGGTTCGTAACTTCCGTACTCTTAAGAGGTGACAAAGTTGCTGCATGATATCAGACATGAAGTTTCGCCCCTGGCCAGTTATGACAGCTTCCGGCACACTGAACTTCAAAATCCAATAATTTACTAGAGCCTGTGCAATAGTGTTCGCCTGCTGATCAGGTAGAGCGACCATCGTGAGATATCTTGAAAAATGGTCCAAAATAGTTAATACGTATTTATTTCCTGCTGCTGTTTTGTTAAAAGGGACATAGACGTCTGTGCCGACGATTTGGAAGGGTTTTGAAGATTGAGGGAGTCTTTGTAGAGGTATACGTTGACGGCAAACATCCGCTCGTTGTGCACAAGGTATGCAATTACGTACGTAGTGCGCGACGTCCAACTTTCTCGTCTGCCACCAAAAACGTTCGGCTACTCTTCGTTCCGTAGTTCTCTGACCTCCATGTCCTGATAGAATGTGTTCATGTGCCTCCCGCATGACTTCCTGTCTAAGGTGTTCGGGCACTACTATTCTCGTCATTCGACAAAGGACTCCATCCTCTACGCAAAATTGTCTTTGTTTAGCATATTTTTTACATTCAGCGTCTGATGACTGAGCTCTTTGCCATTCTTCTGCATTCCGACCTCCGGCTTCTATTAGTGCAATATTTCGACTAAGACAGTCAGCATTTAAATGATTTTTGCCTGGTTTGTGAATGACTTCAAAGTCCATTTCTGATAAGCACAGGGACCAGCGCGTTAACCGACTCGAAGGGTCTTTTAATCCAAGTAGCCATTTAAGGGCTGCGTGATCTGTTATTACTTTGAATTTATTACCATATAGGTAACACCTGAAATATTTAATACCGTAAATGACACTTAGTAATTCCTTTTCTGTGGTTGAATAATTCTTTTCTGCTGTATTCAACTGTCTTGACGCATACGCTACTGGATGTTCTGCACCATTAATGTTTTGACTCAGCACCACACCAATCGCGTGACCAGATGCATCGCGCGATAGAATGAACTCTTTACTGAAGTCCGGATAGATCAATACTGGGCTGTGTATTAATTTGTTCTTTAAAGTTTGAAAAGATTCCTCGCATTCCGTAGTCCATTGAAATTTACTACCTTTCTTTAGTAACTGTGTGAGTGGTCGTGCTATTTCGAGAGTCCCAGTAATTGTTGTACTTCTCTAACTGATTGGGGATTTGGGAAATCTCTGACTGCTTATATTAATCGAGACTCTGTTTTTACTCCTTCTTCACTGATAACGTGGCCTAAATATGTAACTTCTTTCAGAGCGAATTGACATTTTTCTAAATTTACCGTGAGCTTGGCATCCCTCAGGCGTTGGAAAAGTTCTCGCAAACGAATCGCATGCTCGTTGATATCCTTCGAGAAAATAATTACGTCATCTAAATACACGAGACAGTGTCGAGGTTTTAATCCACGTACCACACCATCTAACAATCTTTGAAATGTTGCAGGGGCATTTTTGAGGCCAAAAGGCATTCTTTTAAACTGCAAATGTCCACTAGGGGTAGAGAACGCGGTTTTGTGTCTGTCCTCTGGGGCTACTTCTATTTGATGGTAACCACTGCGTAGATCGATGGTGGAAAAATACCTACTGTTACCGAGATGGTCAATGGTGTCAGTAATGTTTGGTAACAGGTAAACGTCTGAATTGGTTTTGCTATTTAGGTGCCTGTAATCGCAGCACAATCTCTATCGTTTCGTGCCGTCAGCTGATTTTTTCGGCACAATGACAACGTTCGTGTTATACGGGGAGTACTAATATTCTATGATACCGTCTTTTAGCTGTTGATCTATGAACTCATCGAGTAATGGCTGTAATTTATGTGGAACTCTGTACGGTTTTCTGTAAACTGGGGCACTGTTTCCTGTGGGAATTCGGTGTTGGGTTATATTTGTAGCTGGTAGTGGTCCTTGTGAATTAAAAAGATCTTGAAATTCGTTTAACACTGTTTCTATTGCCTGTCGTTCGCTTCCTTTCAAATGAGAAATCTTTTGGCGCAATGCAGTGCTGTAGGCGGCTGGCTCAGTACTTGAATCTGACCAATCAAAATCATCCGCTTCCAGTGTACTTATATTAGCTATTAGCATTCCCTTCCTTATTCCTTTATCCTCAGACCCAAAATTATCTACATATATCGGTACCTTCTGTACTCCGTCAATTTCTGTAACATGAACTACACTCCTGCGCACAAAACAATGTGCTGCGTCTAATTCGTCATTTTCTTCCAAAGGTTCCACTATGCATGATGCGTTTGTGGGTGCGGCAGTATGAATGTCTACCCAAAGTATTTTTCCCGTACCGACCCGTATTGTATCCCGCGAATCTACCTTCAAGGAAATAGCGTGCAGTTTTGGTGATTCCTTATTCCGGGGTAAGGGACCTTGCAGCTGAATTTCCTTGGCAACGGTTTAACTTTCCGTGTATCTGCTAGCGTGCTTGAGTCCCTGTAACTTCCTTCACCAAGTCTTTACTTAATTTTATAACTAATATTTACACATACGATCACTACACCTATTACACTGGGATAACTTGTGGCACTGTCTAGTGGAGAAACAAAAAAACTATTTCAGAACATGGTTTTTAGGAGGTTTATATCCAAAAACTAATTGCAGATCTAAAGCTGAAAATAGAAACGTAAAACAGAATACCACCAGTGGACACAGGCTCCTTTCTCTATCGTAACACATCACATGTGATCAGTCATTTTTTTTTTAAACGAAGATGGTGTCGACAAGTACTAGGTGCAGAAACATATAACAGAATAGAAACATTATCTCTAAGTACAAAGGATATATACCATAACAATATTATTATTTGGAATAAGTTTTAAAGTATTGTGGAGATATCTGTTTGAGTCCCTGAATACATGCGTTGGAATAAATATTTCAAGACGTATACAAAGGAATATTAGTAATACTCAAGCATATTACAGGCATTGGAATCAATGAGGTCTTCGCATTCGTGGAGGGCAATATGGAAGAGTTAATGGAGATGTTGGAGGTAGTACCTCAAGGACGAGGTTAACATACTAATGGAGATACAGGAGGTGGAGAAGGAGGGGGTTGAGGAGCAGAATGTAGAGTAGAAAGAGACATATGTACACTTTTCTCATGCTATTTGTAAATTCTCACCCCGAATTCTTTACAAAATTGTCATTTCTTACACACACACACACACACACACACACACACACACACACACACACACACACAAGTGGTCTATGTCAGTGTAGCTCTAACCAACACGAATAAAAAAAGGTTTTTGCGTTTATGCAACTTAAAGATTGTTTGTTATTTCCATTACTGCAAAGAATCTTATAATGTGCTAAGAGGTTGAGTTTTTTGTATGACAGTGGCAGGAAGTACCTATAGAAATAATATGTCTTACTAACTACCATTAAAGCATCCAGCCATTTATAGTAATTCTGGTGGTAGAGGAATCATTCTACCTATAGACATAAATACATAGCTATAAATTATACAGTACATACACTATATGATCAAAAGTATCCGGACACCTGGCTGAAAAAGACGTAGAAGTCCGTGGCTGCTCCATCGGTAGTGCTCGAATACAGTATGGTGTTGTCCCACCCTTAGCCTGGATGACAGCTTTCATTCTCGCAGACATAGGTTCAATCAGGTGCTGGAAGGTTTATTGGGGAATGGGACCCCGTTCTTCGTGGAGTGCTGCACTGAGGAAAGGTAGTGTTCTATATGATTCAGGCCAGGATTTTCTGCAGGCCAGTCCATTGCGGGAATGTCGTGTAACCACTCCCCCACAGGCCGTGCATTATGAACAGGTGCTCGATCGTGTTGAAAGATGCAGTCGACATACCCGAATTGCTTTTCAACAGTGGGGAGCAAGAAGATGCTTAAAACATCACTGTAGGCTTGCTGCTGTGATAGTGCCAAGCGAAATAACAAGGGGTGCAAGCCACCTCCATGAAAAACACGACCACACCATAACACCACCGGCTCCGATTTTTACTGTTGACACTACACAAGCAGGCAGATGACGTTCACGAGGCATTCGTCATACCCACATCCTGCCATCGTATCGCCACACTGTGCACCGTGATCCCTCGCTCCACACAACGTTTTTCCACTGTTCAGTCGTCCAATGTTTACGGTTCTCACACCAAGCGAGGCGTCGTTCGACATTTATCGGCGTGATGTGCGGCTTATGAGCAGCCGCTCGACCATGAAATCCAAGTTTTCTCACCTCCCGCCTAACTGACATAGTACTTGCAGTGGATCCTGATGCAGTTTTGAATTCCTGTGTGATGGTGTGAACAGATATCTGTCTATTACACATTACGCCCGTTTTCAACCGTCGGCGGTCTCTGTCAGTCAACAGACGAGGTTGGCCTGTACGCTTTTGTGCTGTACGTGTCCTTTCACGTTTCCACTTCACTATCATCGGAAACAATGGACCTATGAATGTTTAGGTGTGGAAATCTCTCTTACAGACGTATGACGCAAGTGACACCCAATCACCTGACCGCATTTGGAGTTCGTGATTTCCACGGAGCACCCCATTGTGCTCTCTCACGATGTCTAATGGCTACTGAGGTCGCTGATATAGAGTGCCTAGCAGTAAGTCGCAACACAATGCACCTAATATGAAAAACGTATATTTTTGGAGGTGTCCGGATACCTTTGATCACGTAGTGTAGGTATCATATATAGCCATATTTTTAGCTGGCGAAACGTTTTTTCTCCCTCAGCCCAGGATCTTGTTACAGTGTCATAACACAACTCGAAATTCTGTATCGAGATGGGTACATATCAAACTTGTATTGTAAGGTTGCAAAACACTTCTGTAGTTCACTACAGAGCGCGATTGGAATTCTCAACAGGAAAGATATGGTTGAGGACTTGATATTACGTATATATTTCAGCAGCAGCAATTTTGGTAGAATTTCCGACATCACTTAATAAGCATGGTGGTATTTGTTTAGCATTTATAGCAAAAAAAATGTTAAAATGTGTGTGAAATCTTATGGCACTTACCTGCTAAGGTCATCAGTCCCTAAGCTTACACACTGCTTAACCTAAATTATCCTAAGGACAAACACACACACCCATGCCCGAGGGAGGACTCGAACCTCCGCCGGGTCCATTTACAGCAAAGGAAGGTGGTCATACAATGCTGTGTTCACAGAGAATGTCGTTAATAATGAGTGGTATGTATTCGTGCAACTGACAATAGAATTGTCGAAATCGAGCATTCTAAGACGAAACTAACGTTTTTTGTGTGTGATTCGCCAACATGTCTGCTCACTAAAAAGGGCTTGAGGACTAGTTTTGCATTACGTGTACAGGTTTGAGAGTGACGGTGGACGATCATCAACAACTTTTTGCCAATGGAACCTTCCCAGCTTCCCAAACGGAGGGACGGGGGAAAAGTGGACAGGGGTCGCAACTCGATGCCTGGTGACCATGTCCCGTTCCCTCCCTCAGAAACCGTAGGAAACGAGGGATAGTAGAAATACAAAACCTACCAATGAGACAAGCGTCTTTTTTATTCTTTATTTTTTTTATTTTGTTAACATCACTACCACAAGTAGCACGAGGAGGGTGCGTCAATCTGCACACTCTGTGAGACTTTCGATGCATACTTTCTCGGAGAAGAACATTCCAGTGACCAGAGAATAATCAGCACTAAAAGTGGAAAATGCGTGGATGAACCGCTCGTTGTAGTAAAACCCAATTCTCGCCATCACCAAAGAAGAAGTGAACAGCGTGTCCACAAATCCACTTCACAGAGTTCCTCTCCGTTTGTGGAAAGTATTCAGAGTCCTGAAATAGGAGCAGGTGAGGAGGTATCTGATCAGAAGTTGTACGGTAATGAAGGCCAACATCTGTCGCACCAAGAACCAAAAAACACCTGTTGCCAATTCGCACACCAGGCAGTGCTCGTCCGAGTCCAGAACATGACAGGCAACCCACATTGGTGTTTCTCCCAGGTGAATCTCGTGAAGGCATGATCGGCATACTTGCTTCCCATTGACCATTAGGTACCATCCAGATTGGAAGTCACTGGAAAGCTAAGGTGCGTGCACCGATCTACAGACGGGATTCCATTCGATGTGATGTAGAGATACTTCCCCTCAATGAAATTCACTTTCCTACTCCGCTGGAGATAACCATAGTTCGTATTGATGGATATCAAGCGCATTTGCAATAGTGTGTTATGGACGTAGCTCAGTTTGAGTGAAAAAAACGGAAGTAAAAAGAGGGTGGCGAGACGTCTGAAAGCTGGATGGGCGCAGGCTGGGAAGACACGTAGGACAGCGGCGCCACAGCACCGTTTGAGAGCTGATGAAATGGGCTATCACTCTGTCAGGGACATAAAACAGATCTAAAGTGCCCCTGCACCACAGGGAGGTGAGGGACTCATACCAAATATTGAACAGCAAGCCATACCAAATATATGACCTCTATGTAGCTAGCATGCGGCGGACCTTGGATGGCAGAATGAAGAGTGTCTTTTCTATAATACGTGACACCAAATAAACGTTATTGCGTCCATTGCAGAAGAGCAAAGGATCGTTAACGATGATCTAGGAGCCCAGCTCGTAATTGAGACGGTAGGCGCCAGCAGCTGAGAGCAATCGTGCGCCACTGATCACGCATGAAATCGAGTCTTAAGCGTCAGAACTACTTAAACCTAACTAACCTAAGAACATGACACACATCCATGCCCCAGGCAGGTTTCGAACCGGCGACCGTAGCGCATCAACAGACATGGCCACCGAAAAGACACACCAGACAGGCATTTACGGAGGCCACAGAGTAACAGTTCATCGACAAAGTGTACAACAATGCAGAGAATGGGCAGCCTTCACACACCGAGTGACAGATCAAGATGCGAGTAGCAAGACAGGAATTGTGGAGCACACAGGACGTCGCTCCATGAAGGAGATGCATTATGAAATCGACGGTAGCATCAGGGTGTCTCGTACTGTAGAGCACCCCTTCCAAATAGCCGTGACCGAGCCAAAAGAAAGCCTGGCTGAAGTCAGGAGCCGCCAAAAGCCCAGCCACAGGACGAGCTTGAGAAAGAGCGATTATGTCTCGATAGCGGCAGAGGGCAACGTGGATGTTATTGGCATCGCCCAAACAGCTTTGATAAGGAAAACCACGTAGCGGACCGTCTGTTTAAGCTGTGCTCCCAATAGTCTTCGTGTCGCTGTTGAGCAACATCAAGGGGTGATTATCGCATTTCCATGACGAACCCTCAGGTTTGTGAATATGAATGAGGAGACAATCTAGGAAACTATTGGGGATCTGCACGATCAGCGACATAATGTGTCGACAAATTTCCCCCCACCCTGACGACAGTAGGGGAAGAAATATCCGATAAAACTCTACTGAGAGGCCATCGGGGATGGGTGGCTTGTTTGTAGAACCAGCGATGATAGCACCATGGACTTCTTTCTCCATGACATCGGCAAGCAGATCTTTCATTGCTTCCTCAGGCCCTGAACCAAAGGAGAATCGGAAGATTACCACAATGTTGGCGGGGTGGTGACGTTATGCAGAGTAGAATGTAATCTAATGCGTGTATAGGGCTGAGTCCGCATATCTAAACACCATCCATTATCAGTCACAAAAACATTAATCAAAGTCCTCCAATCGTGGTGCAGTTTCGCTAAAACAGATGGACGCAACTGTGACAGATGGACGCAACTGTGCTATCACATCCTGTGTGCACGTCCTGACAATAGCTCCTTCAAGTTGTTATAGAGAGAGAGCAGTTAATTGTGCCTTGGCACCATTCGCCATTGCCTGATGCTCTGGTGAATACAGCATCGTAGTACATTCCCAAAGAATAGTGAAATAGAAACCCTGGGTTCATTGCCGCCATGCCGCAATCTCCCTTATGTAACCAATTATTTCATTCCCAGGCTTGTTTATTTCTGGCAACTCTTCAGTCATTAAATGTCTACAACATACAGCACATTTGTTATAAGTGAATTTCTTGAACAGTTCGGTTACTATCAGGAATTCCCCAAGAAGCTTACATTACTACGTTTGCAAGGTTTGGCGGAATTAGGTGTTTATACTGAGCATGTCCCATTTCTCAAGTGCTTGACAAATTCTTGTGTTCCAACATCTCCGCACGGGCCGGACGGTGTGGCCGAACGGTTCTAGGCGCTTCAGTCTGGAACCGCCCGACTGCTACGGTCGCAGGTTCGAATCCTGCCTCAGGCATGGATGTGTGTGATGTCTTTAGGTTAGTTAGGTTTAAGGAGTTCTAAGTTCTAGGGGTCTGATGACCTCAGATGTTAAGTCCCATAGTGCTCAGAGCCATTTATCTGTGCAAGTTTGTTTTAAACAGTATCCACAAAAAAATGGTTCAAATGGCTCTGAGCACTATGGGACTTAACATCTGTGATCATCAGTCTCCTAGAACTTAGAACTACTTAACCCTAACTAACCTAAGGACATCACACACATCCATGCCCGAAGCAGGATTCGAACCTGCGTCCGTAGCAGTCGCGCAGTTCCGGACTGAGTGCCTAGAACCGCTAGATCACCACAGCCGGCCAGTTTCGACACTTCAAATGATTTGTTTCCTCTATTGATGGTGATGCTCTTGGTGGACTATCTAAATCTCCCTTTATTGAGTGAATGTTATACAGCCTAGATGGTACAATCTTCACATTTGCATTGTTAACAGATTGTGAACTGAGAACCACTCTGTTGCTGCTAGCAGCTGGGAGAGTGAAGGCAAACCTCCGCTTTCTTTGGATAAAGCTAATACAATTGAGGTATGGCAAGGTGCGCCATAGTTAGCTAACTGTTTCTCTTCAATATTAGCCATCCACAAAATCGGCATATGGCACACATTGTGAATGAATTTTGCATTAACACTGCCTGAGATAAAAGTGAAGCATTCAGAATTTATTTTGGGATGTCAATTTACACATACACACCATCTGCGAGCATGTAAATCAACATAGTTGCAATTATCTGTGACAGGTAGAACAACCACCAATTGTACATTAGTATTGTTTGTGTTTAGTGTGGTTACGAGACTTACTAGTGTATGTAAGGTACCTGAACACGTCAGATATTGATTAGTTGCTGTAAAGGACTCAAAGGTACTGCATACTCGTGTGATATAGCGTTATGAGCACCAGACCTAGTTTGAAAGTGCCCTTATTGCCAGAATCGTGCAAATATCTATCTTTGTGGCATATTCATATTTGACAATGGCTCAGTTTTGAACTGCATGGGAACGTGCGAGCAGACATACTCATTTCTGTCGATCACGCCTGACCACAACAAGGAAGGATCGCCATACTGTGAACCAAGCAGAAACTACCTGTTCAGATGTGCATCTGCCATCAGAGAGCAAGTAATGGATTCCCTAAAACATTCTGTGTCATCCAACATTACTGATCAGAGTCTAGGAGCAGTCGAAGTAGGGCTTGCTTCCCCATGCACAGACTAACATTAACACCATGGATGTGTTTGTAGTCATGTCCTGGCCAGGATGCTTGGACTACTGATGAATAGGGTCGTATTGTGTTCAGAAATAAAGTGCGGCTCTACACAATCATGGATGACCATGTTCAGTGAATATGAAGACAACCCAGTGAGGGTGCCCATTATTCTGATGATTTGGAGAGGTGTTACTCTGGCGTCATGGCGTGGGGAGCCATCATGTATGACTTCAGGTTATGCCAGGTAGAGTGTGAGGGATCTCTGACGGCACAATGGTACATCACAGACATCCTGTATCCTTTTGTCTTGTCGCTATGCCATTTTTCAACTGCACAATGCTCATCTGCACATGACATGAGTCAGTATGAACTTTCTGAATGTTGTTGAGTCAATCCCATGGCCAGCAGGATCCTCAGATCCCAATAGAATATGTTTGGACCAGCTTGCCTCTGCAGAGGAAATAACAGGTTTACGAGACCTTTCCCAGCTGAATGAGTGTGTGCACCAGTGTTTAGGTGGCTCATCGTCATACTGATTCATTCTAAATTTTACTCAATTTATAGTCACTGGAGTAACATAACATATTCTCTCAATTTTTTGTTTCCCTTTTTCCTCCCATTTTGTGTGTTTCACTTTGCTGGTCAGCATATGGATTGAACCAAAGAGAATTGGGTCACGTCTTCTTCTCGGATGAGAGCAGATTCAGTCTGAGTAGTGGTTCTGGACTTACCCTCATTATGGTGAGAGATGCGAACACGTACTGCACCCAGGAATATTGTCAAACATGATTGTTTCAGTGATTCAAGTGGTATGGTGGGGGAGGCATAACGTTGCACGGACATACTGACCTCCAAATTCTTAAACATGGTACTCTCACTAGTCAATGTCATTGTGACACTGTAATTCTTCACAATTTATGCATTTCAGTGATGTGTTCGGCCTTGACTTCATTTTTGTGGACTGCATCGAAGAGGGTGGGTGGAAAAATTTTTGGATCATGAGGGTATTCTGCAAATGGACTGGCTGTGTTGGAGAGATGTATTGCAGCATGTTGTCATGCATCCAGTAATTGTCAGCTATGATAGTAGATTATTTTTGTATGTTCTAGGACACTAAGACAACATTAAAATAAATTCTATACTTTATATATAAAATGGTCGATTTTAAAAAACTAAATTAAAAATTCTGTGTATTTAATTAAATCGCCGATTTTATTAATGTTAACTAAAATACCTATTTTTTACAATAACATAACTAAATAGAATATACAACTGATTTCTAACTTAATTGTTTAATTTACTACATGACTGTAGTATAACAACATGTATTAGTTAATAAAAGTAAGTTCTTGTTAAAAAAAAGTCACATTGTGAATGTAAGCAAATTAATTAAAATGTACTAGCGAACAAAAGTACATTATTTTGTTCAAAATCTCCATGTGAATGTAAGTAAATAAATAAAATATATTATTGAACAAAATACATTATTTTAAACATTCTGCATTTTGAAAGTATGTAAATTAATTAAAATGTATTAGTTAAACAAAGTAAATTATATTAAAAATTTCAATTTTAATTTTTTCTATCTTTCTTAAAATGTTTGAGGAATATAAATATGCATGGAGAAACATTTTTACAATTTTTTTATGTTTGTCATTCATTTACATAGAAGCAAATGTTAATAATTAAATATTCTCAGTAAGTAATCTATGTTGTGCATCATAAGTAAGATCCAACTCTACAGTATGTTGGTATGATGAACTATAATGTGTCCAACTGTTTCTGAGCCACGCAGCCACGCCAGCGGTAGCCAGAGGAACGAAGAGTTAACCACGATTGCCACAGAGTGACGAGGAATGTAGCGGTGGGAAGAAACCCCCTAGTGCTGATACCGTATGCAGGTCGCGCTACCTTCTGACTACTTTCCGTGGTGTTAATGATACAAGTAACAGAGTTTCGTGAATGTGCGTTACAAGTTCTACAAGTGTTATTTGTTTGTAGAAATGTATATGAAATGAAATTAAGGCCACAGCTCAAGGTCATGCAATAAGAGGAGTTCCAAGTAATGTTAGGGCACCAGACCTCAAGAAAACTTAAGCAGATTGTCTCTTGGTCTAGGCCCTAGGGACTTAGTGGAAGCGCCAGTGTGGCAATTAGGCTAAAATATTTTGGGACACCTGTCTTATATGGCTTCAACTGCTGCAATGTTCTGTGGAGTCACAACTCGTTGTGCCTGACCTGGACGAGGAGCCTCTTCCACTGCAGTCACATCATTGGCGAAATTCCTACTCCATTCCTAGACTTGCTGCTGTGACAAAAATGCACCACCGTACTGAACCTTCATTCATCGATGGATTTCAATAGGTTTCACACCTTAACTACGCAAAAACCGAATAACAGAACGCTGTTCTTCCCTCATGCAAGTCGAAAGTGGGGCGGCCATCTTTATACTGTTACTGCGATGGTATGTGTGCATCTCCACTATGCTGCCACCTACAGGCCATTCTGCACGCTGTTTGTAGCATGCTTACCAACTTACAGGATAACGGCGCGAAATTTCGATTTGTTATTACAAATTTTAAGTTTTCATTTGACTCTCCCTCGTAGTATGCCCAGAGGTTGGTTGAGGAAACCCGGTTCATCAAAACGCGAACTTAGCCATCAAAGTGTAAGCTCACAGGGGTGGTCGCCATTTAGCGCCACACAAGAAATACGTGTTGCAGTGGACGCAGCACCGCCACACCTTTTTCTCGGAATTTTAACTGCCATTACAAAGTATATCCGTAATCTTTTCGGTACATTTACAGAGGTGCTCATTTTTAGCTCCTTCTTTGTTACATTTGTATTATACTTTGACTATCAGTTTGTCTTCAGACTCCTTTCGTTGACGTTTGAACCTCCCTTTTTGTATACAATATAATGCGATGTGAGCTACATAACCTCATTAGGTTTCTTGTTGCATTATAGTGACTTATTTCACATGTGACAGCCTCTCATAAATGTCTTTCTGGAAGGAAATGTGCTGAATTTATCAGTCTGAGATATACTCCTAAATGTTAAGCTGCAATACTCTAGCTGTATACTGAATATGTATAATAATATCAATCTAATCATATTTGACGCTAACATGGAGAAGTTGAAGATCAGTTTAATACTTCGCCTCAGGAAGTCGTAAGGAAATTCATAATTTTGAGTTCGTATTTTGCGCTCTTAGTGGCAAGTCGATGTTATGTGCCATAAAACGCGCCTGTTAAAGCTACCATCGGGTGCACTTCCGTGTTCAGAGCCTCAAACTTTGAGATCATTGTGGATGAAACGTTAGATTAACTTGAAAAGTAATTAGCAAGAAAAAAGGTCTCGTTTTGGAAATAAAGGAAAATGGGTGACTCTACACCTATGATTTTAGGCCTTGCCTATTCCACAAATTTTGCAATACCAGCGTCATGGGTACTGTTGAGGAAGCCTTAGGCAGCAGATGAGATAAGGTCGAAAACTTGTCAGTGTGTTATAAAAGCTAGATCGCAAAGGATATCTGTTTCCGACAAGGGTGCATCGTGCGAAGTTATACAGGACTCTCACTTTGTAATACTTCCTGTGGATTAAGGAAATGCGACATTTACAGTACGATTTATAGGATTCTGAGTGGTGTCACGCGTCATAAAATGGAGAAAAAGCGCATTAACCAAGTGATAAAGAATACTGCTACGATTCTTATCGCCTTCCTCTTCACTGACGTGATTTTGGCAAGTTGGAAACAGCCCGATGTGATTCTGCTGGAGCTCTATGGATTCGCAAAAACACGTGACAGTGATGTTTGTCTGTCACTAATACTAAGTAATGTTGGATATCCAATTTAATTTGTATCCCAATGCTTAGCCTCGTTATTAAGCCAATTTGCAGGAAAGCGTCGTCATTACATGCAGCAACCAATTTATTATTTTACTTATTTATTTATTGCCAAATTATAGACATCTTACTTGATGCTTTAAAACAGGTCGTAAATCTGACGGTTTTTGTTTTCATCTTTCTTGTCGTTTTCTTTTGTTTTGTTTTCATCTACAACATTTTACAAAGAATAAAACTTTTTAAATAACAATAATTTAAGGTTGAAATAAAAATTAATTTTTGTTGTTTTAAGAAGAATGTGAAAAGATGATAGGATAAAGGAGAGATCTGTTAGTGCCGTCACCGATTGTGACTGGCGGTAAATACCTCAGAATGGTTTCTTCGAGCTGTTGACCGCCAGTCACAACAAAAATGTTTCGTTAGTAGTAGAGAAACAGTATTGTTAATCCTATGTATTGCTAATGCTATGTATTATTAATCCTATGTATTAACTTTAGGTACTCATCCGTGTACAGCGTTTGGTGCTTTCTTGGCTAGATCGCCAACACCTTATGCTTTTTTGCTGTTACATCTTGTCTTCCTCCTCCTGTTCCTCTTCAGTGTCACCGTTTACGCTGTTTTTGTGAGTGTCGCTGGCTATCCTCTGTAAATTGTTGTTAACTGTTATGTCGTGTCCGCAGCTACTCTTCATGTTTTTTTTTTTTTTTTAAATACTCTTTTTCGATGCTTTTAGCTGTGCCCAGAGTTCTTCGTCTCTTATTGCTGTCTATATTTGTATGTCTGTTTCTATGTATTCAAAGGATAGTATATGTCTATTGTTCGCGTACTGCCCTCAGAAGAAGACAGTGTATTCTGGGAGTCTTCGTCCCCACATGTGCATGTCAGTATGTGTCTCAGGCTCAAGCGGTTTAAGTTCATGCGATTAGGTCCGTATCCGGCTAAGGAATGTACCACACCGCGACTGGGATCGATATCTTTCATTCTCAACCGTTCCCTTATGTCAGGGACGAAGTCGTGCAGTCTGCGCCCCTTACCACTTACATCTCGTTCTCCTTGCTATGTATGCAAACGCCAACTTTTAAGGTGACATGTCCGTATCGGTACACCAGGTATTGTGTGCATCTTATCTAGTCTCCTCATTATTAACCAGTACTTTTCAGCTCTTATTTGATCGTTATATCTGTGGGGCATTTTCCGAGCACCACATACTGTGAAAACTGCAGGTAGCCTAAGTAGGACACTTCTCCGCCCTCGTCTGACTGATGCATTGTTGGTGACCATGTTCAGTCTGTGTGCCCACGTGCCAGCTGCGAAGCTAAGTACTGATCCGAAGAGCACACAGTGGTACATCTGTATGACTGGTAGAGGCATTTTATACTGCTTTGAATTTAGCCTCACCAGTTTATGGAGTATTTTTTCTGCTTTGCCTGTTGTTAGCCTTATGTGTTGGTGGAAATTCAATTTCTCATTTATGTGTAGCCCAAGATAACGTGTCATGTGTGCTCGTTTGATGTTTGTGTCCCCAATTTTAACCGAAGAATTCCTTTGGAGTGATCTTTTCAGTGACGTGTATGTTGTTTTTTTTTTCGGCTATACTGAGTTTGTTGTTGTGACACCATTGTGTAACTGTTTGTAGTATTCCACTGGCTTTTCTTCTAGCTGTGCTTTGACTAATAGGTTATCTGCGTAAGTGATAATTCCGTCTCACCTGTCCTTCCCAACGATTGTTATGTCACAGAAGATGGGGCAGTAGATCGACCCTTGAGGTTTTAATTACTTTCCAGCTGACCATCTGCCATTCGAGTACGCAGTCTTTACCGTAGTTTAGAAACAGTTGTGCAGTTATTGCGATACCTCCAGATGTCTCAAGCTTTGAAACATCGCGGACCAACAGAGGTTATCGACTGCCCCAACAATGTCAATCATTATTGCCATGGGGTTTTTCTGTGTTGTAGTATCAACTATGTGTAGCGCATAGTTGGTGGCATCATCTATTGATCTGTCAGTTGTGAAGCCGAATTGGTGTTGGTTCATATCCCTGAGAGCTCTGTGGGCTTGCAAGCGCTTACACAACAGCTTCTCCTGAATCTTTGGCAGGCCGGGTTGGCCGAGCGGTTCTATGTGCTACAGTCTGGAACCGCGCGACCGCTACGGTCGCAGGTTCGAATCCTTCCTTTGGTATAGATGTGTGTGATCTCATTAGGTTACTTATGTTTAAGTAGTTCTAAGTTCTAGGGGACTGATGACCTCAGAAGTTAAGTCCCATAGTACTCAGGGCCATTTAGAGGTTTTACATACTGTAGGTGCCTTTCCCAGCCGTAAGCCATCGTTCATTAACGTTGTTAGTAACGGCATGCTCTGCAGTGCTAGTTTTTTCAGTGTTTCCGAGTGAATACCATATGGTCTAAGTGTTTTCTAGTTTTTTAGCTCTGAGTCTGCTAGCCTAACCTCTTCTTGCTCAAAAGGACAGGTGACAGTTGCAGTGTTGTATGGTGTGTGTAGGTTTTCTCTCAGTGTTGTATAGTATTGTGTGTCTGTATCGATGGCGTCGTCAGGGAGCACATTATACAGCAGAAACTCCGCTGCATGCCTCTATCCTCTCTTCATCGTGCCATCTTCCTGCCTTAGCGTTCCCAGAACTAGTTGGATTCTTATCTTCTCTGTCAGTATTTTATATGGTTGCCCCCATATATTTTGCTCTGTTTGTGTTGTTACGAATCTTTCCCATTGTTTTTTTTCCGTATTGTACAGTGTCTGTCTATATATAAGTCTTGTGCCTGCCTATATGCTTCAAGTCTTATGCGTTTGTCTCTGTCTAGTATCGTCCTTTGATATAATTTTCGTTTACGTCTGGCTTCTTGTTTGATTCTCGTGAGTTCGTTGGTCCCTGGTATAGTTGAGTGTTTTGTTTTCTATGCCGTTGGTATTGATGTGTTTGGTGCATATTGTATTACCTGTGTCACCTTGTGTGCTCAGTAATCGATACCTCCACTGATGTTTTCTAGATCGTGTTGTCGGATAATTTACGTTAATTTGTTCCAGCCTGCTTTATGGGACAGTAACTGTCTGGTGTGTGATTTTGTAATGGTGTATTTGTTCCGGCCAGCTTTGTGGGACAATAAGTGTCTGGTGTGTGGTTTGGTAGTGGTGTTCTGAATCTGAGTTAGTGTGTATGTTCTGACATTGTGGTCACTACTGATTATATTGTCGTGTACGCTCCAGTTTGTTACTCATGCAATTACTGCATTATTTGCAAGCATAAAGTCGATATTCATTTATTGCGAAGCTTAAGTTACTATGAATGATCAGTTCGGATTCGTTAGTCAGTGTCTACGTCAGAGGTCACCAAACTTTTGTCGTAGCGGGCCAGATAACTGACAAAATGGCGAAGGTCAGCAGCATCATAATTCTGTACTATATCTAGATACAATAATTTAAAAGTAAAAATGACTAGTTTAAGGCACACAGCAGCCAGGAGGTCTCTTATTATTCTAAAAATAATATTTAAGATCTCCTTCTAAAAGTAATATTTAAATCTAAACTGTATCACAATGTTTCGCGTACCATACTTTTCATGAAGCACATTTAAGTACCGTCGGCGGGCCGGGTGAACTGACGTCCCGGGCCAGATTCGTGTCCCCTGTTGTATGTGATATCATATCTCACCGAGATTCTTTTTATATTTCTTACTGGCAGTAGTTTTTAATAGAAGATATATGTTTCAGTTCAAGCATGCGATTACCTCGAGTTACTTACTAAAGAGTATATGATCACATTAGCTGTACCACTGTAGTCATTTCTTGCCCATACTGGCCAGTTTATCTATGCAAGACTTCAAGGGAAAGTCTCTGGAATCTGTATTGATGTAGTCGACAAGAACTTTGATGAGTGTACCTGCTCTCACGATCCCACGCCGACTTGCATCAGGCCACAGTCACATCTACATCTACATCTACATCTACATGACTACTCTGCAATTCACACTTAAGTGCTTGGCAGAGGGTTCATCGAACCACAATCATACTATCTCTCTACCGTTCCACTCCCGAACAGCGCGCGGGAAAAACGAACACCTAAACCTATCTGTTAGAGCTCTCATTTCTCTTATTTTATTTTGATGATCATTCCTACCTATGTAGGCTGGGCTCAACAAAATATTTTCGCATTCGGAAGAGAAAGTTGCTGACTGAAATTTCGTAAATAGATCTTTTCTTTAATTACTTCCATCCCAGTCGCGTATCATATCTACCACACTCTCCCCCCTATTACGTGATAATACAAAACGAGCTGCCCTTTTTTGCACCCTTTCGATGTCCTCCGTCAATCCCATCTGGTAAGGATCCCACACCTCGCAGCAATATTCTAACAGAGGACGAACGAGAGTAGTGTAAGCTGTCTCTTTAGTGGACTTCTTGCATCTTCTAAGTGTCCTGCCAATGAAACGCAACCTTAGGCTCGCCTTCCCCACAATATTATCTATGTGGCCTTTAAAACTGAAGTTGTTCGTAATTTTAACACCCAGGTACTTAGTTGAAATGACAGCCTTGAGAATTGTACTATTTATCAAGTAATCGAATTCCAACGGATTTCTTTTGGAACTCATGTGGATCACCTCACATTTTTCGTTATTTAGCGTCAACTGCCACCTGCCACACCATACAGCAATCTTTTCTAAATCGCTTTGCAACTGATACTGTTTCTCTGCCTCGTGATGGCTGGGTGTTGTGTGCTGTCCTTAGGTTAGTTAGGCTTAAGTAGTTCTAAGTTCTAGGGGACTGATGACCATAGATGTTAAGTCCCATAGTGCTCAGAGCCATTTTAACTGATACTGGTCTTCGGTTGACCTTACTAGACGGTAAATTACAGCATCATCTGCGAACAACCTAAGAGAACTGCTCAGATTGTCACCCAGGTGATTTATATAGATCAGGAACAGCGGAGGTCCCAGGACGCTTCCCTGGGGAACACCTGATATCACTTCAGTTTTACTCGATGATTTGCCGTCTATTACTACGAACTGCGACCTTCCTGACAGGAAATCACGAATCCAGTCGCACAAGTGATACGATACTCCATAGGCCCGCAGCTTGATTAGAAGTCGCTTGTGAGGAACGGTGTCGAAAGCCTTCCGGAAATCCAGAAATACGGAATCAACCTGAGATCCCATGTCGATAGCGGCCATTACTTCGTGCGAATAAAGAGCTAGCTGCGTTGCATAAGAACGATGTTTTCTGAAGCCATGCTGATTAGGTATCAATAGATCGTTCCCTTCGAGGTGATTCATAGTGTCTGAATACAGTATATGCTCTAAAACTCTACTGCAAACCGACGTCAATGATATAGGTCTGTAGTTCGATGGATTATCCCTACTACCCTTCTTAAACACTGGTGCGACCTGCGCAATTTTCCAATCTGTAGGTACAGGTCTATCGGTGAGCGAGCGGTTGTATATAATTGATAAGTAGGGAGCTATTCTATCAGCGTAATCTGAAAGGAACATAATCGGTATACAATCTGGACCTGAAGACTTGCCCGTATCAAGCGATTTGAGTTTCTTCGCAACCCCTAACGTATCTGCTTCTAAGAAACTCATGCTAGCAGCTGTTCGTGTTTCAAATTCTTGAATATTCCATTCGTCTTCCCTGGTGAAGGAATTTCGGAAAACTGCGTTCAATTACTCCGCTTTAGCGGCACAGTCGTCGGTAACAGTACCATCGGCACTGCGCAGCGAAGGTATTGACTGCGTCTTGCCGCTTGTGTACTTTACATACGACCAGAATTTCTTCGGATTTTCTACCAAATTTCGAGACAATGTTTCGTTGTGGAACCTATTAAAGGCATCTCGCATTGAAGTCCGTGCCAAATTTCGCGCGTCTGTAAATTTTAGCCAATTTCGGAATTTCGCGTTTTCTGAACTTCGCATGCTTTTTCCGTTGCCTCTGCAACAGCGTTCAGACCTGATTTGCGTAGCATGGGGGATCAGTTCCATCTCTTACCAATTTATGAGGTATGAATCTCTCAATTGCTGTTGCTACTACATCTTTGAATTTGAGCCACACCTCGTCTACATTTACATAGTCAGTTCGGAAGGAATAAAGATTGTCTCTTATGTAGGCTTCTAGTGACACTTTATCCGCTTTTTTAAATAAAATTGTTTTGCGTTTGTTTCTGGTGGATTTGGAAGAAACGGTATTGAGCTTACCTACAACGACCCTGTGATCACTAATCCCTGTATCAGTCATGATGCCCTCTATTAGCTCTGGATTGTTGGTGGCTAAGAGGTCAAGTGTGTTTTCGAAACCATTTACAATTCGCGTGGGTTCGTGGACTAACTGCTCGAAATAATTTTCGGAGAAAGCATTTAGGACAATCGCAGAAGATGTTATCTGCCTACCACCGGTTTTGAACAAGTATTTTTGCCAACATATCGAGGAAAGGTTGAAGTCCCCACCAACTATAACCGTATGAGTGGGGTATTTATTTGTTACGAGACTCAAATTTTATCTGAACTGTTCAGAGACTATATCATCGGAGTCTGGGGGTCGGTAGAAGGAGGTAATTAATAACTTAGTTCGGCTGTTAAGTATAACCTCCACCCATACCAATCCGCACGGAGTATCTACTTCGACTTCACTACAAGATAAACCACTACTGACAGACACAAACACTACACCACCAATTCTGCCTAATCTGTCTTTCCTGAACACCGTCTGAGACTTCGTAAAAATTTCTGCAGAACTTATTTCAGGCTTTAGCCAGCTTTCTGTACCTATAACGATTTCAGCTTCTGTGCTTTCTATTAGCGCTTGTAGCTCAGGGGCTTTCCCAGCACAACTACAACAATTTACAACTACAATTCCGACTGTCCCTTGATCCAAGCACGTCCTGTATTTGCCATGCACCCTTTGAGATTGCAGCCCACCGCGTACTTTCCCGAGGCCTTCTAACCTAAAACACCGCCCAGTCCACGCCACACAGCCTCCGTTACCCGTGTAGCCGCCAGCTGAGTGTAGTGAACTCCTGACCTATTCACCAGAACCCGAAACCCCACCACCCTATGGCGCAAGTCAAAGAATCTGCAGCCAACACGGTCGCAAAACCGCCTGAGCCTCTGATTCAGACCCTCCACCCGACTCTGCACCAAATGTCCGCAGTCGGTTCTGTCAGCGATGCTGCAGATGATGAGCTCTGCCTTCATCTCGTAAGCAAGACCGGCAGCCTTCACCAAATCAGATAGCCGCTGGAATCCAGAGAGAATTTCCTCAGATCCAAAGCGACACACGTCATTAGTGCTGACATGTGCCACCACCTGCAGCTGGTTGCACCCTGTGCCCCAGGAATCTGGATATTACATGATTAGACCGGCTGGCCAAATCGAGACCCACGATGGGTTCCCTTTCAAACTCCGTCACGTGTTTATAACGCTATATCACATGTTTATATGACATTTTCGTGTCCTTCACAGTGACCACTCAACATCTGATTTTTCCTCGCTCCTTGCATATCCTACCAGGCCGGGTAATAATAATAAACATGAACTACTCTTATGCACTCTCACGACCAATCCACCTGAAACAGAGAACTGCATGTCTAGCTATTTACATTCCCGCTGATGGTGTACGTGTACAGAGCTACATTGTCATCTGCTCATGCCTCCTGGCTGCCTCACTTCGTTTGGAAGCCGATATACAGGGTGGTCCGTTGACAGTGACCGGGCCAAATATCCCACGAAATAAGAATCAAACAAAAAAACTACAAAGAACGAAACTCGTCTAGCTTGAAGAGGGAAACCAGATGGCGTTATGGTTGGCCCGCTAAATGGCGCCGCCGTCGGTCAAACAGATTTCAACTGCGTTTTTTAAAGTAGGAACCCCCATTTTTTATAACAAATTCGTGTAGTACGTAAAGAAATATGAATGTTTTAGTTGGACCAATTTTTTCGCTTTGTGATAGATGGCGCTGTAATAGTCACAAACGTATAAGTACGTGGTATCACGTAACATTCCGCCAGTGCGGACGGTATTTGCTTCGTGATACATTACCCGTGTTAAAATGGTTCAAATGACTCTGAGCACTATGGATCTTAACATATGAGGTCATCAGTCCCCTAGAACGTAGAACTACTTAAACCTAACCAACCTAAGGACATCACACACATCCTGCCCGAGGCAGAATTCCAACCTGCGACCGTGGCGGTCGTGCGGTTCCAGACTGAAGCGCCTAGAACCGCTCAGCCACAACGGCCGGCACCCGTGTTAAAATGGACCGTTTACCAATTGCGGAAAAGGTCGATATCGTGTTGATGGATGGATATTGTGATCAAAGTGCCCAACGAGCGTGTACTACGTATGCCGCTCGGTATCCTGGACGACATCATCCAAGTGTCCGGACCGTTCGCCGGATAGTCACGTTATTTATGGAAACAGGAAGTGTTCAGCCACATTTTAAACGTCAACCACGACCTGCAACATATAATGATGCCCAAGTAGGTGTTTTAGCTGCTGTCGCGGCTAATCCGCACATCAGGAGCAGACAAATGGCGCGAGAATCGGGAATATCAAAAACGTCGGTGTTGAGAATGCTACATAAACATCGATTCCACCCGTACCATATTTCTATGCACCAGGAATTGCATGGCGGCAACTTTGAACGTCGTGTACAGTTCTACCGCTGGTAACAAGAGAAATTACGGGACGATGACAGATTTTTTGCACGCGTTCTGTTTAGCGACGAAGCGTCATTCACCAACAGCGGTAACGTAAACCTGCATAATATGCACTATTGGGCAACGGAAAATCCACTATGGCTGCGAAAAGTGGAACATCAGCGACCTTAGCGGGTTAATGTATGGTGCGGCATTATGAGAGGAAGGATAATTGGCCCCCATTTTATCGATGGCAATCTAAGTGGTGCAATGTATGCTGCTTTCCTACATAGTGTTCTACCAATGTTACTACAAGATGTTTTACTGCATGACAGAATGGCGATGTACTTCCAACATGATGAATGTCCGGCGCCGTGCGGTTGAAGTGGTATCGAACAGCATATTTCATTAGAGATGGATTTTTCGTCGAAGCACCATACCATGGCCCGCACGTTCACCGGATCTGACGTTCCGGGATTTCTTTCTGTGGGGAAAGTTAAAGGATATTTGATATCGTGATCCACCGACAACGCCTGACAACGTGCGTCAGCGCATTGTCAATGCATGTGCGAACATTACGGAAGGCGAACTATTATTGCATTAATATGATATTTACAGGTATTCACGTTGTAACAGCATGCGTTCTCAGAAATGACCAGTTCACAAAGGTACATGTATCATATTGGAACAACCGAAATAAAATATTCAAACATACCCACGTTCTGAAATTTTATTTTAAAAAACCTACCTGTCATCAACTGTTCGTCTAAAATTGTGAGCCATATGTTTGTGACTATTACAGCGCCATCTATCACAAAGCGAAAAAAGTGGTACAACTAAAACATTCACATTTCTTTACGTTCTACACGGATATGTAATAAAAATGGGGGTTCCTATTTTTAAAAAAAGCAGTTGATATCCGTTTGTCCTATGGCAGTGCCATCTAGGGGACGAACCATAGCGCCATCTGGTTTCCCCCTTGAAGCTAGACAGGTTTCGTTCTTTGTAGTTTTTTCGTTTGACGCTTATCCCGAGTCGTATTTGGCCCAGTCACGATCAATGGACCACCCTGTATACAGGGTGTTACAAAAAAGGTACGGCCAAACTTTCAGGAAACATTCCTCACACACAAAGAAAGGAAATATGTTTTTATTACTTCTCTTCAAATCACATTAATCATGGGATGGAAACACACAGCAACAGAACGTACCAGCGTGACTTCAAACACTTTGTTACAGGAAATGTTCAAAAGTCCTCCGTTAGCGAGGATACATGCATCCACCCTACGTCGCATGGAATCCCTGATGCGCTGATGCAGCCCTGGAGAATGGCGTATTATATCACAGCCGTCCACAATACGAGCACGAAGAGACTCTACATTTGGTACCGGGTTTGTGTAGACAAGAGCTTTCAAATGCCTCCATAAATGAAAGTCAAGAGGCTTGAGGTCAGGAGAGCGTGGAGGCCATGGAATGGGTCCGCCTCTACCAATCCATCGGTCACAGAATCTGTTGTTGAGAAGCGTACGAACACTTCGACTGAAATGTGCAGGAGCTCCATCGCGCATGAACCACATGTTGTGTCGTACTTATAAAGGCATATGTTCTAGCAACACAGGTAGAGTATCCCGTATGAAATCATGATAACGTGCTCCATTGAGCGTAGGTGGAAGAAACTAAAATGAGCTCTAACATGGAAATTAAGCGTTTCCGGACTCATGTCCACATAATGTCTTTTCTCTATCTGTATGTGAGGAATGTTTCCTGAAAGTTTGGCCGTATCTTTTTGTAACATCTTGTATACAGAGTGTCTCACCTAACTCTGCCACCTCAAATATCTCTAGAAAAACAATAGATATTCAAAAACGGTTTTCACCAGTACGAACGTAAGGCAGGGGTTAGGAAACTAAATAGTATTGCCAAATTTAAAAACGTAAACAAATACTATTTTCAACACAAACTTTTGTATTTTTAAATGGACACCCCCTATTATTTCGTATGCAATCAATAGCATGAAAAATCTCAAAAATAATGGCGTTGGTTGCATCGCAATACGTCAATTACATCCCGAGAAATTGCGAAGCGAAGTTGGCTCTTGAAATAAACGAAGCGCACAGCTAGCGCACATCCTGAGACTCAAGCGTGCACCTCACGCTGCCGGTAATCGTGATGTGATTGACGTACTACGTCAGTGAATTGTTAATGTATGGTGTGGTGTTGTATGACAACACATCATTGGCCCATATTTCATTGATGGCACTCCTATTTTAGGGGGATAGTTTAGCCCCTTCTTCAGCTGTAGCTTACTCGAACCGCTCCACCTCTTATGATGAGTCAAATAATGTGGTATCAAAATGGTGGATGTCCTGCCCATAATGATTAGTGTTCCGAAATGACAACCAAAGGTACATTTAGTGGTAACACACTTGGTTTCACGTTACTAAACCTCCTAAGTTCTGAAATATGTGGCTTGTAAAGGATAGCAACGGCGTCACAAAGAAAATTGGCTCAAATGGCTCTGAGCACTATGGGACTTAACATCTGAGGTCATCAGTCCCCTAGAACTGAGAACTACTTAAACCTAACTAATCTAAGGACATCACACACATCCATGCCCGAGGCAGGATTCGAACCTGCGACCGTAGCGGACGCGAATTTCCAGACTGTAGCGCCTAGAACCGCTCGACCACTCCCGCCGGCCAACGATGTCACAGTTTCTGACGTAATGTATCGCATGTAGTACTGTGCTCTGAGAAGGGGTTGCCTGCGCTGGCGCCTGTATCCTGCCGTAAACATACCAATATCACCACGGTAAGTTCTACCTTCAGTGTACAAGTCTCCTAATCTGGTCTGCTGAACTGCTCTCATATTGTAACGTAATTCATATACGTTGTCACGTTAAAACCTGTTTTCTTGTGGCTTGTTACATTTACCGTCATCTAATCGATATGCCGGCCTTCAGTAATGAAGAAAATCTAGATATTGTTCTAATTTATGGCGAATGTCACAGAAATACAACCGTACCTGTGACACTGTATGCTGAACGCTACCGACAGCGGCTGTGTCCATCTGCAAGACACTCATGGAAACAGGAAGCTGGGCTCCCAGAAAACGTCGTCGTACACCGCCAGCGATTGACAATGGAAACGAAATTGTTGTTCTGGCTGCTGTAGCGCACAATCCTCATGTGGGCGTACGAGAAATTGCACGAGATGTAGGAATAAGCCACGGTAGTGTGTGCAGAATCTTGCATCGGCATCGGTTTCATCCGTTCCATATCTCACTGCACCAAGAACTGTACGGGAATGACTTTGAATGCCGCATTGGTTCAAATGGCTCTGAGCACTAAGAGACTTAACATCTAAGGTTATCAGTCCCCTATAACTTAGAGCTACTTAAACATAACTAACCTAAGGATATCACACACATCCATGCCCAAGGCAGGATTCGAACCTGCGACCGTGGCGGTCCGCGGTTCCAGACTGAGGTGCCTAGAAACGCTCGGCCACAATGGCCGGCGGAATCCCGCATTGCATTCTGTCGTTTTGCATTTCAGCAGTTGCTATGTAATCCAGTATTCCACAGCAATACGTTGTTTACGGACGAGGCTTCGTTTACAAATCATGGTAATGCGAATCTGGGGAACATGCACTACTGGTCCGTGCAAAATTCCCACTGAATTCGCCGAGTTGGCAGGCCGTTATGACCGAGCCGTTCTGGTCGCTTCAGTTCTAAGTTCTAGTGGACGGATGACCTCAGATGTTAAGTCCCATAGGGCTCAGAGCCATATGAAACATTTGATTCGCCAAGCTTCTCATCATCGACAGTGGAGTGTCAATGTTTGGTGCGGTATAATTGCTAACTGTATTGTACGTCCCTATTTTGACCGTGCACACAATGCAAAAGTTTGCAGAGACGTTCTAGATGCGACATTTCCAAATAGGTGGATGGGGCGGGGAGGTACTGTGCGATGGCCAGCACGGTCTCCCGACTTGACGCCATTAGACTTCTTTCTCTGGGGCGCAGTGAGCGACAGAGTGCATCAAGAACCCCAACGGCAGTAGAGGATATGCAACATCGTATTACTGCGGCGTGTGCTGCAGGATCTCTAGAAACTGCACAATCTGTGCAACACTCTTACGTTACCCGTCTGTAAACGTGTGTTGATGTAAACGGAGGGCACTTCGAACATATGTTGACGTGACACAGTTTCATTGGTCAAGATGTGGGTGTATTTTCTATGATGGATGTAATGCACAACAATACGGTTTCTGTGGGCGACAGAGCACTAGTAAATCTGTTTAGAAAAGTGAATTCCAGTGTGTTATCTGTAATTGTAGCTCTAGTTGTCACTTTGCTAGAATAAACATACATTTCCATTTTGAAAAAGGTAACTTTGCTTTGGAGTTATTTGTTTATTTTTATGGATTGTGCATACCTTCCCATTGTGTGAGCCCTTGACACAGGACGTGTCCTAGCTGTGCGCTCTCGCTCTAAAACTCTGGCTACATATGCCAGGTGTGGGGGTAGGTTAAGCAGCGGAGCTGCTGTTCCTGCGGTGACCTCTTTGGGGTGCAGTGGGACCTAACGGGTTGAGCTGTCCTCACTGGGCGTCATTTATTGTGACTCCATTTGTTCCTACATGGGGCAGCAAGAGAAGATTACTCTCGCAGTAGGTCTGACCAGCGTGTCGTTGGCCTATGGTGGACCTGGCGGCACAGACCACGAATCAGGCGGCTGCCAGAGTGTTCTGCATTGCTGTAGAACACTCTGGCGATTTGCCGGAAGCGATCCCGCAGGAAAGAGATGCCAGCTTCCTCATGCATTAGCCTCGTCGGGTAGCGAGGCGGCTTGTGGAGCGCAAGTCGCAGCGCCCTGTTTTGCACGCGTTGGAGCGTCGCAATGCGCATCGCTGCCGCGTTACCCCACACTACGGCCGCGTATTCCAGTACCGGTCGGACGAGGGACAGATACATGGTGAGGCCGTGGCGTGGAGGAAGTGTCGATGAAGGGTTGAGCAGTGGGTAAAGCGCGCGAAGGCGCCCCACTGCCCGTGTCTCGGACGTGTGGCAGCCACGTCAGGTGCCTGTCCAACGTTACCCCGAGGTATTTGCCGGTCCGCAACCATGGGATGCCCCCCCCCCCCCCACGATCGTGACCGGCGGTAGGTCCGGCGGCAGCCTCCTTCTGCTGAAGATGACAGCCTGGCTCTTCGCAGCGTTGAACTTTAGGCGCCATTTCGTGGACCAGGCGCCCAGGACGTCGGCGGTGTACAGGGAGTACAGCAGGGGGCCGAGGACCGACCCTTTCACTTATTTCAAGCTTCAACTTCGCTTATCAATTTCTCGGGATGTAGTTGACGTATTGCGATGCATCCAACGCCATTATTTCTGAGATTCTTAATGCTATTGACTGCACACGAAATAATAGGGGGTCTCCATTTAAAAATATAAAAGTCTGTGCCGAAAATAGTATTTGTTTACGCATTAAAATTTCGCATACTATTTGGTTTCCTAAACCCCTGCCGTACGTCCATGCTGGTGAAAACCGTTTCTGAATATCTATTGTTGTTCCAGAGATATTTTAGATGGCAGAGTTCGGTGAGACTTGTATAAATATATTGTAATACAGATGGTGCCAAAAGCAACTTTTCTGCATCGGTTGTCATTAAAGAAATAAACAAAATAATGTATTTCATATATTTTTGTTCTTATTTTCAAAGGGGGGAACCAAGCCTTCACCCACAAGCCTCATCACAGTAACTTAAAGGAGAATGATTTTATTTAAAGAAACTGGAGTAGTCATGCAGTGAAAAAGGTATTTCAGGTGGGTTATAACTGGTGGTCTTGATAAAGGAAGTTCTTTATTATTATTGGAAACTTTTCAAACTACGATATCTCGTTAGCGATTCACACTAGAATAGTGGAACAAGCACAAATGACAATCTAATTTACCCTATTTAAGGTGTTTTAAAGTCAATAGGCATTATTCCATTTCAAAAGGTGTATGTTTGCAAAAAAAAATCACTTTCTGGATATTACAGAAACTTGTTGATTGGCTAACAATACAAGCCTCTGATTAGCAATCTATTCTGTGAAAATCGCACGTCAACAGCACTTTCCGTTTCCGCAGTATTCGAAGTGCAAGTCTTTGTAACGGCTCCATGTGAGCCGCTACATGGCTGTATGAATGTTAAGAGCAGTGTAGCCAAACATTGTGTAGAGCTTCGAATACGTCTAAGTTGGGTCCGAGAGGCATTAGTGGCCACTGGTCAGCACCCATTGTGAGGGTGGTACAGGTAGGAACCACTTACGCTCTCTGAGCCCTTCCGGTCACCATATGTGGACCCCGGAGAGACGACTCGGTTACTCTTCCCTAGGACGCCGGTGAGTACGGATGCTCTCTGACTAGCATCTGTGTTTCTTGTGTTGAAATGTGTGAGAGCTTTGTTTGAGTTTCCGGTAGTCACTCTGGTACGTGGCGTTGATAATGCCGCACCAACTAATTTAATCAGGGAACGATGTTAATTTCAGTAGCATTCAGTTTATTCCATGAGATCTTTTGTGCACATGTAACTTGCCGTGGACGACCGATGCCACCACGTGATGTACAGCTTTAGTTAGTTTAGCGTATTATATATGAATATGTTGTGTGCTTTGTGGAATGCTTGTGCTAAATTTTATTTCATTTACCGTTCAATTTATGTTTCATTCCCACGCAGTTAATAGCCCGTTCTCTGGTGCACCTGGCTGGTCCCGGCGGAGGTTCAAATCCTCCCTCGGGCATGGGTGTGTGTGTTTGTCCTTAGGATAATTTAGGATAAGTAGTGTGTAAGCTTAGGGGCTGATGACCTTAGCAGTTAAGTCCCGTAAGATTTCACACACATTTGAACATTTCTGTGTGTTTCTTTGTACACCATGAGGCTCCAGTTCGACGTAAACACCTCTCGTGTTCGAATTGAAGCCTCAGTTTCATGACGGAGTAGATATGTTCTTGTTTGGTAAACTTACATACGAAATTACTGAGTTGTACGGAATTTTAGAAATAGACTTTCTTTTCTGAAATTGACTGTTAAAGGCAGTCACGCTATGACTCACTGAGCTTACGTGTGGAATAGGGAAGCTTTTATCTAAATTCTGTTTCTCGTTGTATGTATGGTCAATGTGAACATGGTGTGTGCAATCTTGATAGATCACATCCAGTAATTTATCAGCCTTGCCCCCACGTGTCGGTCCAGATGCTGCGCTGTATAATGTACTATGTGTCGATATTCACTCGCGCATTCCAAGTAACTATATTTTAACTGCTGTGTGTGTGTGTTACTGTTAACGAGAAAATAAATGTGAATGATTGCTTAATTCTTTGTTATTACATGTCAGAGCGCCATTCCGCTCCCTAGTCAGGATTCTTAAAATCAGTCAGTTTGCACTTCCTCTTAGCAATATTTCAGTGAAATTTATTCTGATTATTGTTTATCCAATATATATGGATTGGTATTATATTAAACCATCGAATGATCTGTGAGGTGGCGCCTTTTTATCAGGCCGTCCAGTGTGGCCGAGCGGTTCTAGGTGCCTCAGTCTGAAACCACGTGACCGCTACGGTCACAGGTTCGAATCCTGCCTCGGGCATAGATATGTGTGATGTCCTTAGGTTAGTTAGGTTTAAGTAGTTCTAAGTTCTAGGGGACTCATGACCTCAGATGTTGAGTCCCTTAGTGCTCCGAGCCATATGAACCATTCTTTTATCAGTTCAATTACTTAATATTTAAAAATTCTTCCAATCCATATGTGGGATACAGCAAACCAGTGTTTAACAGTATTGGTTAAAAACAGTCTTGGTTGCAATTTTATTTTTTTTATTTTTCAACGACGCGCTTCGCCTGATTTCGGCATCTTTAGGTTATCTTTTCAAGATGGACGCGAGAGACACCAAGATTTGCATAACGCGTTCGCGTTCACAGGAGCGAGTAACAGAATAAAATGGGGACTCAGGTACTTAATATTCAAATAAATTTGGCCCAATAATCAGAAATTTTGTGTTTGGTACTCGTTGTAGGCAAGCAAAGGTAGCCTCTGCTTGAGTTATACTTGGCGGATCTTACCAGTACCTTGCTGTGGTAAAAGACGACAGGTATTATTCATATATATACACTACTGGCCATTAAAATTGCTACACCACGAAAATGACGTGCACAAGCGCGAAATTTAACCGATAGGAAGAAGACGCTGTGATATGCAAATGATTAGCTTTTCAGAGCATTCACACAAGGTTGGCGCCGGTGGCGACATCTACAACGTGCTGACATGTGCTCATACACAAACAGCAGTTGACCGGCGTTTCCTGGTGAAACGTTGTTGTGATGCCTCGTGTAAGGGGGAGAAATACGTACCATCACGTTTCTGATTTTGATAAAAGTCGGATTGTAGCCTATCACGATTGCAGTTTATCGTATCGCGACATTGCTGCTCCCTTTGGTCGAGATCCAATGGCTGTTAGCAGAATATGGAATCAGTGGTTCCAGGAAAGTAATACGGAACGCCGTGCTGGATCCCAATGGCCTCGTATCACTAGCGGTCGAGATGACAGGCATCTTATGCGCATGGCTGTAACGGATCGTGCAGCCATGTCTCGATCTCTGAGTCAACAGATGGGGACGTTTGCAAGACAACAACCATCTGTACGAACAGTTCGACGACGTTTGCAGCAGCTTGGAGACCATGGCTGCCGTTACCCTTGACGCTGCAACACAGACAGGAACGCCTGCGATGGTGTACTCAACGACGAACCTGGGTGCACGAATGACAAAACATCATTTTTTCAGATGAATCTAGGTTCTGTTTACAGCATCATGATGGTCGCATCCGTGTTGGCGTGATCGCGGTGAACGCACATTGGAAGCGTGTATTCGTCATCGCCATACTGGTGTATCACCTGGCGTTGTGGTATAGGGTGCCATTGGTTACACGTCTCGGCCACCTCTTGTTCGCATTGACGGCACTTTGAACAGTGTACGCTACATTTCAGATGTGTTACGACCCGTGGCTCTACCATTCATTCGATCCCTTCGAAACCCTACATTTCAGCAGGATAATGCACGACCGCATGTTGCAGGTCCTGTACGGGCCTTTGTGGATACAGAAAATGTTAGACTGCTGCCCTGGCCAGCACATTCTCCAGATCTCTCACCAATTGAAAACGTCTGGTCAATGGTGGCTGAGCAACTGGCTCGTCTCAATACGCCAGTCACTACTCTTGATGAACTGTGGTATCTTGTTGAAGCTGCACGGGCAGCTGTACCTGTACACGCCATCCAAGCTCTGTTTGACCCAATGCCCAGGCGTATCAAGGCGATTATTACGGCCAAAGGTGGTTGTTCTGGGTACTGATTTCACAGGATCTGTGCACCCAAATTGCGTGAAAATGTCAGTTCTAGTATAATATATTTGTCCAATGAATACCCGTTTGTCACCTGCAATCCTTCTTGGTGTAGCAATTTTAATGGCCAGTAGTGCGTAAGGCTGAACATTGATAAAACACAGCCGTCCGGAGTGGCCGTGCGGTTCTAGGCGCTACAGTCTGGAACCGCGCGACCGCTACGGTCACAGGTTCGAATCCTGCCTCGGGTATGGATGTGTGTGACGTCCTTATGTTAGTTAGGTTTGAGTAGTTATAGGTTCTAGGGGACTGATGACCTCAAAAGTTAAGTCCCATAGTGCTCAGAGCCACTTGAACCACTTCATAAAACACACAAATTTCACAGACGGATTACTAACTGTCCTGACTGAAAATAGAGGAAAGATCCTATGTACATGTGTCTGGAAATGCATCACTGTCACGGTAGATGACGCTGACAAATGTTAGTTCCTCTGACCATGTTCCATGTCTCCCTTGTGTGTTGCATGTTGTCTGACTGGCGCACTGTACTGTACAAACGCCAAAAAAGGGATTTAAATGTTGTGTGATGTGGCGGTGTCAGTCAGGGTACTTGCTTTCGTACAGGTGTGCTGCCTCTCGACCGTTTTCATCTGTTTGGCCGTACACAAACACCATCTCAATTTGTTCCCGACATGAAAACAGGACCAGTCTACTGTTTACAGTACACTGCATCAATCACACTGCCTGCAACACACAAGGAACACACGGCAAATGGTTAGAAAAACTGTCATTTGACACCGCTGTCTACGATGCATTTCCATTCTTAGGATCTTTTCTCCTCCATTTCGACATTGAACTGTCTTGAAAACTACACATCAGATCGAAAAAAGTTATAGTTCCAGTTTCTTTGTCTTGGAGGGGGACATCCAAAGATACCACACTTGAGCCCCCCAATCCCATCCCATGCATTCGTAGTGGTAGGCAAATTTGAAATCTTAAGTGAGAAAGTAATAGGGTGATATGGGGTTCCGACTCAATTTTGATAACAAATTGATATGCAAATTAATTAAATTGGTCAATTAATTACCTGCCACCCTCACCTCCAGATGACGTCACGTGTTTTCCCCAGCCAGCACGTGGATCCCTGTGCCCTCCACCCTCCCTACCTCACCCAGTCCCCCACCTACCCTATTGGTGGGAATTTCGAATCTTGGCGTGAATTCTGAATTTTCGCGATAAAATCGGATTTTCGCTGTAAAATTCAGTTGTCAATTCAGAAACGTAATATTAATGGAAACTGTTGATGGAGACTGTTTATGAAATGGGGCTAGGAGGTAGAAAGCGAAAAAAAAATTCAGAGGGCGGGAAATCTGGGGAATTATGCAATGCAGAAGACGTAATTTGCATTTCGTAGGACAGGGATACTCTTATTTATCTTGTGATCACATCGCTTACTGCAGCCACTCCACTGGGTGCTATATGTGGATTGCCATGCCACGTGGCTGTGGCTGCCTGAAAAGACGTGTCGCCCACACAGCGGTCTGTTGTTGAAAGAGCAGTCGAGTATGAGGTCTGGCACGTGCTGCTTGGTGTAATGTCTGGCGGTCCACAGTGGAATCATGGGACCCACCCGCTGGCCTCGTAAGTTGGCCGCTGTGGCCGAACAGTTCTAGGCGCTTCAGTCTGGAACCGCGTCACTGCTACGGTAGCAGGTTCGAATACTGCCTCGGGCATGGATGTGTGTGTTCTCCTTAGGTTAGTTAGGTTTAAGTAGTTTTAAGTTCTAGGGGACTGATGACCTCAGATGTTAAGTCCCACAGTGCTTAGAGCCATTTTTGAATCCAGGCCTCGTCGTTTCACACAATGTTATAGCACCACACACACTGGGCCCATCCTCCGCTTCCACACAGTGCCACCCACCCACCTACACTTGCCAGTCTCCTTGCATTCTGAAACCACTCAGCGCTACATGGAGCGGTGGAGATGTCCAGTGACAGGCCAGTCAAAGGAAGTCGGCAGACGACTGCAGTGTGAGCCACTGCTCCTGAGGCATGCTGTCATGGATGCCTACCATGAACAATACATTTGTTTCTGAAGGTTATCGTTTTCCTCCCACAGCTGTGCACTCACGAACAGCAACATGTATTTTGAGGGACACAGCTGACCTTGGAAGTGCCAGGCAGTCTGTTTGTCCCAGAATGAACAAGGAGTACTTTTCTGAAGACAGCAGCTGCATCCAATTTTCCAGCCACATGCACATTCAGTCACTTGCCAGCAAACAAAGGTTGATTTCGAAAGTTCCCTCTACCTGATTTCTGCAGGATTTTTTTTATTTCTCGGAGTAACCGGTCCGCGGAAGGGGGAGAAGAGGTTGGTATCATGACCCCGTAGGTTTCTAGAAGTATGCCTCCCAGTGCTAGAGTCAATACTCTGCTGCGAGTTCACCCGCCCTTCCAAATGGCAGGGTGCTGCTGAGGATAAAAACCTGCTTTACATTTGGGGTGCTAACGGCGTTATATCTCAGAGTACATCAATCATCAAGTGGTATCATGAATCCACCTTGGTGCTATATAGGCCCAGTTTTCCAAGATGGATGCAAGAGGGTCAGCTAAAGCACTCAGGCAAATACCACATCTGAACATCCATATTCATGTCTATAATCCGTTAGGAGGAGGGTCCAGTTATATCAAACTCCCTGAGCATATTCAGAACGAGCAGGTTTGTGTTAACATTCAAAATGAAAGGATAATACTTGTTTTACATGGTCAACACTGGATTGTGAGAGAAACCAACATTACAGATACCACCCCTAGCACACAACAACTGTAAGTAGGCTGTTTAGGTTTTCTTATTGGTAACGCCGCTTAGCGCTCGGTATGAAAAATCACTGGCTGTGCTGTGCGCAGTCTGTGTTTAGTTTGCATTGTTGTCTGCCACTGTAGTGTCGGGCAACGGCAGCTGGATGCTAACAGCGCGTAGCGTTGCGCAGTTGGAGGTGAGCCGCCAGCAGTGGTGGACGTGGGGAGAGAGATGGCGGAGTTTTGAAATTTGTAAGAATTGGTGTCATGAACTGCTATATATATTATGACTAGTGAGGTAAATACATTGTTTGTTCTCTATTAAAATCTTTCATTTGCTAACTATGCCTATCAGTAGTTAGTGCCTTCAGTAGTTTGAATCTTTCATTTAGCTGGCAGTAGTGGCGCTCGCTGTATTGCAGTAGCTTGAGTAACGAAAATTTTTGTGAGGTAAGTGATTTGTAAAACGTATAGGTTAATGTTACTCAGGGCCATTCTTTCGTAGGGATTTTTGAAAGTCATATTGCGTTGCGCTAAAAATATTGTGTGTCTTTATAAGCACAGTCTTGTAAAATTTTTCTAAGGGGGACGTTTCATATGTCGACCCTTAGCCGAGGATACCTCACTGGAATCTTCTGATTTTTTTCTTGTAGTTTGTGTAGTTAGTGTAGCTTTTGTTTATTGCTAGCGCGTAATCATAGAGAGAATTTCCTTTGTAGTTGTAGTCTTTCATTGTTGTACAGTACAACAGTTGTGGATGCATGTAGAGTTGCAGCAAGTATTTCGCAGCTGCGCTTGCAATTAACTAGATACTATTTTCAGTGCTATGTTAATGCGTTCTCTTATTTTTGTTCTTCAAACTGTGTTTTTCTGTGTTGTCGTATGAAAAATTGTGACAATAATGGCGTGTGAAAAACGTAACACTAGGCTCCAAAGTAAACTGAGAACTGACAGTGAAGACGAAAGGAGCCCTAGCTAATATGGTTTTTGTTTATACAACTTTACACATCGGTACCATATTTCTCTAACACATAAATTACACAGCTATCTGATCATTTAACTGAGAGAGACAAACATTTTCTTTACTACATCAGTGACAGATGTTTACGTAATTACACCATTGGATAACTTCACACTTACGAAGTTGTATTTTGTCTGTACTTTGTGAACTGTTCATATTTTTTCAGAACCATTGTGATACTATGAGAGCTTTGAATGATGTATTTGGTATGGGGTCATGATTTTTAAAGTACGTTTGAGATAGATGACACTTTTGACATGAGCACAGATTTTTTTAGGTTTTGAAATAGGAAGCCACGACGATTTTGAGATTTGGCTGAGGATTTATGATGTTATGATGACGATGTGTATTACGCTGTTGTGGTATGTTTATGATCAATAGGCTGATGCTATGTGAGGAATTTGATTATGCTATGTATTTCTTATGATTAAATATTGAAGAAGTGTCGACAAATATGTATATGTGTAATAAAGCAAGGAATAATGAGTAGTGGTTAGGGACTCTGGTTTGTGCAAAAGGTTGTTGGAAACCAAGAATCGTACTTTAAGAGTTATGAAATGTATGTAAATGCGTGAATGTATTACAATGCTGATGAAAATTTTTTGGACACTATTATATTTAAAGGATTTTGTTTCTACAGATTTGTAACGCAAATTCTCAACCTGTGAAAATATTTTTATATGTGACTGTCACTGTAGCGGAAACTGATGTCGTAAATTTTTCAGTAAGAAAGGTAAGTGACCACCTGCACGTAATGCGTCGTGGGCACCCAGCTGCGCGACAGGCGCCCGGAAAAAAGGCCATTAGTGTGTGCCTGTCAGAGGCACAGGTAAAAAAAAAAAAAAGGAGGCCATTATCCTCGCTATTGACATTCCTTTGTAGAAAGCATCGTAAATACGACACCCTCAAACTTGAAAACATGATTACACTGTAGAGTTCTTAATTTATGATATTTACTGAAATGAAATGATGAGAAACGTTTCATGTCTATTGTCTTGCTAGCTGGAAGATTGTTTACTGCATTATGAAGTGCCTTATGGCTAATGAATGACGTTTCACGTCTTGCTTTGCCTATTTTGTTTAATATCTAGTTTCTTGTTGCAACGCAGCATTGTTTAAATTGAAATTTAATACATGTACTAATATAACTACTTTCTGTCTACAGACCCAGTAAAGAATCATTTTATGATGTACTTCCTTAGAAAAGAGAGCACAAACAGACATTTCCCTTCACAGGACTTAAAAAAATATATTTTTTTTTTACGATTTGGTAACTTATCTGCTAGCGTATGTTCTAGTGATGCATCACTCTAGTGTTAAGATGTGACATAGGTATTACACATTTTTACTGTAATATTTTTTCTGTTTCAGCTTTGTCATGTTTAGATATAAATTATTACATTTATTGCTGCTCGCTATGCTTACTTGCATTTTTTTGTCATTGCTGTTTGTATTAATTGTTTTGTGATGCTGCTGCTGCCTTGTCCCTTAGTTAAGCATCTGAGCTCAGTAGATTTAAGTTAGCTTAAGAGGGGGTAGACTATACAAGAAACTAACTATGATGAATTGGAAGAAAAGCATTGAGAAGCTTTAAGAAAATGGTTTGGCCAAAAAAGTAGTGTACAGTGGGGAAAAACTATTTTTGAAAGAGGATGTGAACAGAATACAGAAAGCAGGTTTAGATAGGACTTTTTGGGAATAATGATAAACTAAGGGAGATCTCTATGCAAAATACTGCAGTAAAACAAACCCTGTCCTTTCCTTTCGTATTATCCGTCTATGTGTTTATGTACCCTTGTGTATTTGTCTTTTTCCTGTCTTTATGTGTTTAGCTAATAAGAGTTATGTTGTAGAATACAGAAAGCAGGTTTAGATAGGACTTTTTGGGAATAATGATAAACTAAGGGAGATCTCTATGCAAAATACTGCAGTAAAACAAACTCTGTCCTTTCCTTTCGTATTATCCGTCTATGTGTTTATGTACCCTTGTGTATTTGTCTTTTTCCTGTCTTTATGTGTTTAGCTAATAAGATTTATGTTGTAGAATTTTTCAAATACTATGTTATTTTCTTTGTAAATATGTTCAGACATTATTTATTGTGTTTTGTTTTAATGCTCATATGTGAAGTTGATGTTTCAAAAGTTATTCTGAACTTTATGTATGTACTTACGTCGTAAGTTTTGTAAAACTGATGTATTTGCTATTTCGATTCTTTTGTAAAGCCTGTACTACTGCTAATGTTATCTGTGTTGTTATGTTCTTTAATGATGTATTTTGTACCTTTGTTATTGTATTCTTATGTTATAAAATTGTAATTGACACCAGTTCATCAAATTAAGTAACTTGTAAATTACATTTCACTGCACACATTTCTGTTGGTCATAGTATATGGACAATATGTGAGAAGTAGGGACTGATAGTGTTTGCACGTGTGTTAATAATTCAGTAAGGGACTGGATAACAGCATTGCTGGTTGTAAGGACATTTCAAAAACAACTTTTGTGAGTGCACATGTGGTGGTTATGGACTTGCTATATTATCCGCAAGACTCTTCAATGGTGATTGTGCACCTGCACAGTCAAACAGATGGCTGCTGGCCATCTCTACAAGGACTACAGTGGGTCTACACCTTTGACGACCCACCAATACCATAATTTCTACAAGGACTGCAATGGGTCTGCACCTCTGGTGGCCCACCAATAGTAATCTCTACCAGGACTACAGTGGGTCTGCTCTGTGATGACCTACCTACCGATAGTCTTCAACGTCGACTGACTCTGCTGTGGCCCATTACCTGTCTGCATGTCAAGAGTCAGCACTGTCTTTCCGTTGGAAGGACAACACTACTTCTTCAAGACTGCATGGAAATCCACTACTTCCGTGTGCATTTTCTTTTACTACTCAGACTTTGAGAAAAACACTGCAATTTTACTTTGATGAATGATCAGGACTGTCTTTATGGACTGTGAGGAAATTTTAGCTTTTGACCAACATCGTATCGATAAGTGTGTGCATTTGATATCTTTGTTATTGTAATTATAAAAAAAAAATTCAATTCTGTATTGGCCACTGCCCAAAACAATTTGTAAATTTTTTTGTGGGGAGCATGGCGGCTATGTAAGTAGGCTGTTTAGGTTTTCTTATTGGTAACGCCGCTTAGCGCTCGGTATGAAAAATCACTGGCTGTGCTGTGCGCAGTCTATGTTTAGTTTGCATTGTTGTCTGCCATTGTAGTGTCGGGCAACGGCAGCTGGATGCTAACAGCGCGTAGCGTTGCGCAGTTGGAGGTGAGCCGCCAGCAGTGGTGGACGTGGGGAGAGAGATGGCGGAGTTTTGAAATTTGTAAGAATTGGTGTCATGAACTGCTATATATATTATGACTAGTGAGGTAAATACATTGTTTGTTCTCTATTAAAATCTTTCATTTGCTAACTATGCCTATCAGTAGTTAGTGCCTTCAGTAGTTTGAATCTTTCATTTAGCTGGCAGTAGTGGCGCTCGCTGTATTGCAGTAGCTTGAGTAACGAAGATTTTTGTGAGGTAAGTGATTTGTGAAACGTATAGGTTAATGTTAGTCAGGGCCATTCTTTCGTAGGGATTTTTGAAAGTCATATTGCGTTGCGCTAAAAATATTGTGTGTCAGTTTAAGCACAGTCTTGTAAAATTTTTCTAAGGGGGACGTTTCACAACATACAATGTACCAAAGAATAAAATCCACAGAGGTTATAATTTTGATGGTATTAGGATCCCATAAAGGTTCAATACATACAAATATTTGAGGCACAAAATCTTAGAATATTGGTTCACGTTTATGGCCTGAAAAAGCAGAAAAGCAAGCCATCTGAGCAGGACAAGCATGCAGTTGTTGGACCACTTCATTTTTCTAAATATGCAGGTGAACGTGATCTTCATGTAAACATGCTGATATTCTCTGTAGGTAACCATCAGCATTATGTTTTGATCGAGGACATGTCCCACCTCCTTAATTTAAATGTCTCCTTGCCCCTATCAAATGGTTCAAATGGCTCTGAGCACTATGGGACTTAACTGCTCTGGTCATCAGTCCCCTAGAACTTAGAACTACTTAAACCTAACTAACCAAAGGACAACACACACATCCATTCCCGAGGCAGGATTCGAACCTGCGACCGTAGCGGTCGTGCAGTTCCAGACTGTAGCGCCTAGAACCGCTCGGACACTCCGGCCGGCTTACCCCTATCACCTGCCGACCACTGTAGCCGAGCGGTTCTAGGTGCTTCAGTCCTGAACCGCGTAACTGCTACAGTCGCCGGCTCGAATCCTGTCTCGGGCATGGATGTGTGTGATATCCTTTGGTTTGTTAGGTTTAAGTAGTTTTAAGTTCTAGGGGACTGATGACCTCAGATATTAAGTTCCATAGTGCTCAGAGTCATTTGAACCTATGATGTGCTGTGAAGGGAACCACGTAGCCTCACATACCATCTTCCTGCAAAAACTCGTGCTGTATGTGGCAGCATACGAATTACATGCTCATGTGATTAACGTCTTAATCACTACGACATTTTTTTTCGGGGATAATTCTGCAGTTTGGTAGCTCACTGAGCTTGAAAACCTCTTATGGGATGTTGGTAGGTAGGCTTTACTGCACCAACATACCCATGACCGAATCCGAGGAAGATTAAAAATTAGACAATGATGCAGTTAACTGTCGTATTTGTGGGCTGCCGCTAGATAGAAAAGCTGAAACTGCCTGTAGAGATTATTGTCATCTTACAGAGAAGTTCCACAGTGCAGCTCACATGCATGCAACTTGAAGTATATGTTACCACGACATATACCCGTCCTCTTCCATAATTTAAGCGGGTATGATGCTCAGTTTTTGTCGAGCAATTGGCTAATTTCGGCTGGAAGAAAAATCAGCTCAGTGTCCTATCTGAGAGTTTTGAAAAACATAGTTCATTCTCTAAACGAATGATGCCAAAAATTATGCTCTGCTTCCTTCACACACTACGTTTTATGCAGACGCCACTCCAGAAATACGGGAGGATATACATATAACTCGATCTGCATACCCTGATGAGGAAAAGATTCAGCTTATGACTAGGAAAGGAGTTTTCCCTTATGAATATCTGGATGGTAAGGCTAAACTCTATTAAACTAAGCTACCTGACATATCTACATTTACCAGTACTCTCATAGGCGATGCCATAACTAGTGCAGAATATGAGTATGCTGTGAGTGTTTGGCGGAAATTCAACATTTTCAGATTGGGTGAACACGGAAGACTATACATAGACACTGACGTGTGCTTGCTTGCGTATGTTTTTGAAAAATTCTGGAACTTATGTGTGGCCACGTACTCTCTGGACCCCGCTCTTTATTACATTGGACCTGGGTTGTTCTGGGACGCAATGCTCAAGAAAATGAGGCGCAGCATCAAACTTTTGACTAATGCTGATATGGTTCTTTTCTTTGAGCATGGGATCTGTGGAGAACTTTGCCAGTGTGTCCATACACATGCCAAGACAAATAATCCACATATGGGTGTGAGGTTCAATACATCCTTCGATTCAAGTTGTATTCTATTTTTGGATGTGAATAACTTATATGGGCACACCATGTTGCTGCCATTACTGGTTGGTGGGTTTCAGTGGATGCCCAAAAACGAATTAGTGGGATTAGGTGGAAAAATAATGGGTCTGGAGACTTATTCTGATGTCGGGTAGGTGGTGGAGGCAGACCTCATATAACCTGTTAGTGTGCATGAAATGATAAGCGACTTGCCGCTATGTCCAGAGCAACAAGTCCCACAAGGAAGCACTATCCCTAAACTGATGGCCACTGTTGGACACAAACAGAGGTACATAATTTATCATCGTAATCTCCAGCATGTTCACAGCTTAGGGATGAAAATAGGTAGAATCACGCAGGTCATCTCTTCCAATCAGTCCTCTTGGTTGAAGGAGTGTACTGAATTTGTCACCGAAAAGAGAGCAGGCACATCTAGTGATTTCAGAAAACATTTTTATAAATTAATGAATAATTGAAGTGCGTCGTGGGCGAGCGGTTCCAGGCACTTCAATCCGGAACCGTGCTGGTGTTACAGTCGCAGGTTCGAATCCTGCCTCGGGCATCGATGTGTGTGCTGTCCTTAGGTAAGTTAGGTTTAAGTAGTTCTAAGCCTAAGGGATTGATGATCTCAGAAGTTAAGTCCCATAGTGCTTAGAGCCATATGAACCATTTGAATGAATAATTCCATTTTCGGTAAAACCATGCAGAATGTGAGAAATGAACGCTATATTTCGATGAGGACTGAATGGGAGGGGCCATGGAACATAAGAGAGTGCATCGCTAGACCAGATTTTAAGCAGATTACTATTTTCAATGAGAACGTTGTTGCTGTGGAGATGTCGAAGTTTTCAATAGTGTTTACGAAACCCATCTATTTGGGGAGGTGTACACTGGACATCACCAAACTCCACATGTACCGATTCCACTATGAGGTAGCTAAAACTAATTTCGTGGAATCAAAGTTACCTCATATGGATACAGATAGCTTCATCTATTGGTTGAAAAACTGCAATCCATATGAAGTAATTAAGTGTCATGTTAATGAATTCGACACATTGGAATATGCACCCGATAATCCTTGCAGTATTGTTTCCTAGAACAAGAAGGTTATCAGCTTAATGGAGTAGGAGCCGAATGGATTGCCGATTCTGGACTTTGTGGATCTAAGACCCAAAATGTATGCATATCATACAACAGATTGGGGCACCCAGAGGCTTGCTAAGGGTGTAAGACATACGGCACCATGTGTCCTCACAGTCGAAGACTACTAGCAGTGCCTGTACAGTGGTGGTCGCGGTGCTCCACTGGAATCTCCGCATATCATACAGCACACTGGTATTCTATTCCGAGGTCATGAGGTGTACACTATGCTGCAACCTAAAGTCGGACTGAAATTACAAAGTAAACCAGACCATTAGCTCCTTACAGGCGTTAATAAATATCATAGGGGACAGCTGAAAATGTGTGCCTCGTAACCGGGATCTTCTGCTTACATCACAGACGCTCTATCCGACTGAGCCATCGAGGACACAGATGAAATTGCGACTGCAGGGACTTATCTCTGACACGCTCCCCGTGAGACCAACATTTCCAACTTACTGTCCACACATTACATTTGCAGTGCCCCTGCCCACTATACTCATTACTCGCTGCAGTCAATCTACCGATTCCCGTAATAGTTTGAGCAATGTGAGTGCATCTGCACTGAAGATGGTGGGCGGTGGAATGGGCCTTTTCCTTGACTCAGAGGGTGAGGTGTGAGTGAAACATTGGTGGTCCTCCTAACAGTCATTTATTGAAACATAAGAAAAAATAGATACCATCTTCATATATAGTCAGAGTGTCATCTCATGACGATAAAAGATCCATTTGTGATTATGAGATCAAGCGCTCCCATACTCACAAATTTACTTGAAGTGTGAGAGGGGGTGGAGACTCCAATGGTGTGAATGAGTGATAAAGTGAGTGACTGGCTGATTGAGAGCTTGTGCCAAATAGTATGTCTCTTTTATCATAGCGTAAATATTGTATGTATGTGATGTATGATGTGTCTGCATGTAGGATTAGTGGGTCAGCGTTTAGTGACACTTGATATTGAACGTCTCTGTCAGAGTGGAGCATTTTGTCAGGGATGGCGGGAGGGAAAACGACCCTTTGTGAGCGACGGAATGAGCTCTTTCCTTGACTCAGAGGGTGATGTGTGAGTGAAACATTGGTGGTCCCACTAACAGTCATTTATTGAGACATAAGACCCTTTAAACAAACAGACTAATACAAAGTGTTTTAACTCACTCAATTCCTTGCGGCGGCAGAGAGGAGGAGTCGTAGCGTGCATATTCCGATGACAGCTGATGCGGCGACGGCTCGTGCAGCAGCGGCAGTGGCGTATTCTTCCATTCAGTATCGTACCCGTGACTCACTGCGGCGGCGGCGTGGCCTTCTCCTTGTGCATTCACTCGTTGCGTTATTAAGTGGCTACGGCGTGTCTCGGAGTGCTCTGTCCCGAAATCGAACCAGCGACTCTCAGGTTCGGCGTCTTCTGGCGGAATTCATAAACATCTAGGTGCACAGGTGACCCATTTGGTGAGACTTCAGTCCCTTCGTCCTCACCAGCCCTCTGGGTAAGTACCACACGAACTTCTTTATGGTAACATCTGGGATGACATCTTCAGTCTTGACCTACTGGCGTGTTACCGACATCTTCTGTCGAGATCAAGCGTTCCCATTCTCATCGGGCCGTCCATCGGTCCGTCCATCGGTCCGTCCATCCAGGTGACGTTTCTTCGTGTCTTCTTTCTCCCCTCGAAGGACTCTTCATGCCCGTTTGTCAGAGATATTTATTCGGTGTTTTTGCCGAATTCGCGAAGTTTCTGAAGCGGCGGCTGACTCTTCGGTCGTTGATCTATGTTTCTCACGTTGGGCAGAAATGTGACCAATGTCGACATACATTCCCCCTTTCCATTGTTTTTCCTCTATGCTAGCTTGGATGGGCATTGGCCTGTAGTCCTCCTCCCCACCGCCAGATACGGAATGCACGTGAGTTCAGTATGCTGACAGTTCCTGGAGCATTGATCACTGATGTGCGAACATCGCTGGTCGTTGTTGTCCTTGGAATCGTTCCCTGTCTGCTCGGTCGTTGATCTGTCCAAGTGCTGACTGCTGCTGCGCAAACTCCACTGGTCATCGGCCATCTCACGTTCGGCAGAAACGTGACCAATGCCGACACACAAGCTGGCCTTCCTTGGTCGACTGCTGCAGCTTCTGAATATTGTGGCTTAACGTGAACCATGGACCTTGCCGTTGGTGGGGAGGCTTGCGTGCCTCAGCGATACAGATGGCCGTACCGTAGGTGCAACCACAACGGAGGGGTATCTGTTGAGAGGCAAGACAAACGTGTGGTTCCTGAAGAGGGGCAGCAGCCTTTTCAGTAGTTGCAGGGGCAACAGTCTGGATGATTGACTGATCTGGCCTTGCAACATTAACCAAAACGGCCTTGCTGTGCTGGTACTGCGAACGGCTGAAAGCAAGGGGAAACTACAGCCGTAAATTTCCCGAGGACATGCAGCTTTACTGTATGATTAAATAATGATGGCGTCCTCTTGGGTAAAATATTCCGGAGGTAGAATAGTCCCCCATTCGGATCTCCGGGCGGGGACTACTCAAGAGGAAGTCGTTATCAGGAGAAAGAAAACTGGCGTTCTACGGATCGGAGCGTGGAATGTCAGATCCCTTAATCGGGCAGGTAGGTTAGAAAATTTAAAAAGGGAAATGGATAGGTTAAAGTTAGATATAGTGGGAATTAGTGAAGTTCGGTGGCAGGGGGACAAGACTTCTGGTCAGGTGACTACAGGGTTATAAACACAAAATCAAATAGGGATAATGCAGGAGTAGGTTTAATAATGAATAGGAAAACAGGAATGCGGGTAAGCTACTACAAACAGCATAGTGAACGCATTATTGTGGCCAAGATAGATACGAAGCCCACACCTACTACAGTAGTACAAGTTTATATGCCAACTAGCTCTGCAGATGACGAAGAAATTGAAGAAATGTACGATGAAATAAAATAAATTATTCAGATAGTGAAGGGAGACGAAAATTTAATAGTAATAGGTGACTGGAATTCGAGTGTAGGAAAAGGGAGAGAAGGAAACATAGTAGGTGAATATGGATTGGGGCTAAGAAATGAAAGAGGAAGCCGCCTAGTAGAATTTTGCACAGAGCACAACTTAATCATAGCTAACGCTTGGTTTAAGAATCATGAAAGAAGGTTGTATACATGGAAGAACCCTGGAGATACTAAAAGGTATCAGATAGATTATATAATGGTAAGACAGAGATTTAGGAACCAGGTTTTAAGTTGTAAGACATTTCCAGGGGCAGATGTGGACTCTGACCACAACATATTGGTTATGACCTGTAGATTAAAACTGAAGAAACTGCAAAAAGGTGGGAAATTAAGGAGATGGGACCTGGATAAACTGAAAGAACCAGAGGTTGTACAGAGTTTCAGGGAGAGCATAAGGGAACAATTGACAGGAATAGGGGAAAGAAATACAGTAGAAGAAGAATGGGTAGCTCTGAGGGATGAAGTAGTGAAGGCAGCAGAGGATAAAGTAGGTAGAAAGACGAGGGCTGCTAGAAATCCTTGGGTAATAGAAGAAATATTGAATTTAATTGATGAAAGGAGAAAATATAAAAATGCAGTAAATGAAGCAGGAAAAAAGGAATACAAACGTCTCAAAAATGAGATCGACAGGAAGTGCAAATGGCTAAGCAGGGATGGCTAGAGGACAAATGTAAGGATGTAGAAGCTTATCTCACTAGGGGTAAGATAGATACTGCCTACAGGAAAATTAAAGAGACCTTTGGAGAGAAGAGAACCACTTGTATGAATATCAAGAGCTCAGATGGCAACCCAGTTCTAAGCAAAGAAGGGAAGGCAGAAAGGTGGAAGGAGTATATAGAAAGTTTATACAAGAGCGATGTACTTGAGGACAATATTATGGAAATGAAAGAGGATGTGGATGAAGACGAAATGGGAGATACGATACTGCGTGAAGAGTTTGACAGAGCACTGAAAGACCTGAGTCGAAACAAGGCCCCCGGAGTAGACAACATTCCATTAGAACTACTGACGGCCTTGGGAGAGCCAGTCATGACAAAACTCTACCAGCTGGTGAGCAAGATGTATGAGACAGGCGAAATACGCTCAGACTTCAAGAAGAATATAATAATTCCAATCCCAAAGAAAGCAGGTGCTGACAGATGTGAAAATTACCGAACTATCAGTTTAATAAGTCACAGCTGCAAAATACTAACGCGAATTCTTTACAGAGGAATGGAAAAACTGGTAGATGCAGACCTCGGGGAGGATCAGTTTGGATTCCGTAGAAATGTTGGAACACGTGAGGCAATACTGACCTTACGACTTATCTTAGAAGAAAGATTAAGAAAAGGCAAACTTACTTTTCTTACATTTGTAGACTTAGAGAAAGCTTTTGACAATGTTGTCTGGAATACTCTCTTTCAAATTCTAAAGGTGGCAGGGGTAAAATACAGAGAGCGAAAGGCTATTTACAATTTGTACAGAAACCAGATGGCAATTATAAGAGTCGAGGGACATGAAAGGAAGCAGTGGTTGGGAAGGGAGTGAGACAGGGTTGTAGCCTCTCCCCGATGTTATTCAATCTGTATATTGAGCAAGCAGTAAAGGAAACAAAAGAAAAATTTGGAGTAGGTATTAAAATTCATGGAGAAGAAGTAAAAACTTTGAGGTTCGCCGATGACATTGTAATTCTGTCAGAGACGGCAAAGGACTTGGAAGAGCAGTTGAACGGAATGGACAGTGTCTTGAAAGGAGGATATAAGATGAACATCAACAAAAGAAAAACGAGGATAATGGAATGTAGTCAAATTAAATCGGGTGATGCTGAGGGAGTTAGATTAGGAAATGAGACACTTAAAGTAGTAAAGGAGTTTTGATATTTAGGAAGTAAAATAACTGATGATGGTCGAAGTAGAGAGGATATAAAATGTAGACTGGCAATGGCAAGGAAAGCGTTTCTGAAGAAGAGAAATTTGTTAACATCGAATATAGATTTATGTATGAGGAAGTCGTTTCTGAAAGTATTTGTTTGGAGTGTAGCCATGTATGGAAGTGAAACATGGACGATAACTGGTTTGGACAAGAAGAGAATAGAAGCTTTCGAAATGTGGTGCTACAGAAGAATACTGAAGATAAGGTGGATAGATCACGTAACTAATGAGGAGGTAGGCACACAGTTTTAATCTGCCAGGAAGTTTCATATCAGCGCACACTCCGCTGCAGAGTGAAAATCTCATTCTGGAAACATCCCCCAGGCTGTGGCTAAGCCATGTCTCCACAGTATCCTTTCTTTCAGGAGTGCTAGTTCTGCATGTTTCGCAGAAGAGATTCTGTAAAGTTTGGAAGGTAGGAGACGGATACTGGCAGAAGTAGAGCTGTGAGTACCGGCCGTGAGTCGTGCTTCGGTAGCTCAGTTGGAGAGTCGGCTTTCGGCCGTGGTCGCGTGCGGACCGGCTCCGCGCGCCGGACAGCGCACCGTAGTTTGTTTACTTCCGCGTCGCGGTATTTCGTGTTGTGTAGCGTCCATTTCTATTGCACCTCATGGCGCACTGTTACCGCCGAGCGACAGTTAAAGTAACATTCCAAGCCGAACATGCTAGACCACGCGCTTTTGAAATTGAGCAATTCATTCGCGAAGAGCTACGTCTGGACCCTCAGGAAGTGATAGGTATTCATTTCTCTATCACTAGCAGCATCGTCTATATTAAGATGACGACGGAGGAAGCGTGTGCTAACGTAGTTCGACAACACGCACGCGGACTCAAGTTCAAACATTCTGACGGGCATATTGGAGAGGTGACGGTCGATCACGCTGGTTTCGGACTTCGAACAATCCGGGTTTTTGAGCTCCCTTTCGAAGTGCCGCAAGATGTGGTCGTCGAAGCTTTCCGACCCTATGGCAATGTTGTGGGGCACATCGCGGAGAAATGGCAGACATTCACGACATACAACGTGTTGAATGGTGTCCGCCAAATCAAAATCGAACTCTCCAAACATGTACCATCCTATCTGCTGATAGGTGGCGTGCGAGCCATCGTTATGTATGATGGCCAGCCGCGGACGTGTGCCGGTTGCGGACAGGAGGGCCATGTTCGGTCAGAATGTCTCCGCCGACTTTTGCTCCAGGTCCCGACCAGTGACTCAGCTCCCAAAGTGACGGCCGCTTCTTTACCACAGCCACAGCCGTACGCAGCCCCGATGCGTCACTTCAGGAAGCACCTTTTCTCCACCCGGCACTCCCCACTGGAAATGACGGTGCTGCCATGGCCTCACCGGCACCATCTCCTCTGACGGCTACGACACCACCAACTCTCCAGAGCTCGATGGACATCGACGCGAATGCGGTGCCTACCTCTGCCTTTCTTCAGACTGGAGCGACCTCGGACATCGAACATCCACATTCTGATTCAGAACAGCACCTCCGAAAGCAACGGTCGCCCAGAAAACGGAAGAAGAGGAGTCAAACGCCATCTGACGACACACTTCTTCATGTGGCATCACAGGCAGTGGAGCTGATACACGACAGTGATCTCCCTTCGAGCGTTCTGACGACAGGAGAGGCTGCTCCTGATGTCCCATCTGAAGAACGATCTCACACGAATATGACGGATTCCAAGGAGGGTGCCTCCCTGGACCCCACTACAGCAGCGTCGCTACAACTCGCCCCCGAGGAGTGTGACAGTCGCTCACCGTCTGTTCCAGTCTCCTGGGCTGATGATATCGACGAAGGAGCAGTTCGAGATGGTGGTCCTCCCATCAGGCAGTGCCCCATGGAGGTGCCTGACCCACCTTCCAGCCAGTGATTACGACAACGGTGACTACGTCAGATGTTACACGCCAGCCAGACATCTCTGCCGGAACATCTGTGCCAATGGTGGGAGCACGCCCCCAACATTACCGCATAGCGACGATGAATCTGGCCACCATTCGGGCCCCCCATAAACTGGCAATGTTCCGTGAGACCATTTATGCTGCTGATGTCGACATTGCCCTCCTCCAAGAAGTGTTTGTCGCCGATTTCCATGCCCCCACTGGCTACGTGGCACACATCTCCCATGCTTCTGACAACGGTAGTGGAGTTGCCATCCTCCTCCGTTCTGGACTCCCTGCTGAAGATGTAGTGTACATTGCTAATGCTAGGGGCATGGCTCTCACGCTGTTCGGCGTCCGTATCCTCAATGTATATGCGCCGTCCGGCTCCAGTCGACGTCGTGATCGACACACTTTCTTTGCTGACGAGGTAACGCCGCTGTTTGAGGGTCCCCTAGATGATATGGTCCTCGGTGGCGATTTCAACTCCACGCAAAGGCCTGAAGATCAATTACCGCATCATTCCCCTTGTGCGGCCCTCTCCGTCATCATCGACAGACTCCAGCTTGTTGACACATGGACAAAGGTGCATGGCACCCGTGCAGGTTTCACATATTATACGGCGCATTCATCTAGTCGTCTCGATCGTATATACCTCACACGTTCCCTTGCTGCCGACACTCGACATGCCGAAGTATGGCCTCTGGCTTTCTCTGACCATGACGCCTACATCTGCGATGTCGTCCTCGCCCGCCAACAAGTGTGGCACAGCCGCGGCTTGTGGAAATTCAACGTTTCCCACCTGACTGTCCCTGACTGCCGACGAATCGTTGAGGATGCGTGGGCCCTCTGTCATCGTCGTCGCCCCGCCTACGCATCCACCTTATCGTGGTGGGTATCATGCGCGAAACCAGCTCTGCGCAGGGCGCTGATAGGATATGGCAAAGACTTCAAAGCCTGGCAAGCGAGCACCATGGACTTTTATTATGCAGTCCTTCGTGACTGCACTTCGATGGCCTTCTCTCCTGATCGTCAGATGATGGTGCATCGTGCTAAAGCGCAGATCACTTCCCTCACGCGACGGCGCTTAGAAGGGACTCTTGTCAGATCCTGCACCCGTGACCATATGCCTCATGAAACGCCATGGATGTACCACCTTCTCAGGGAACGCCGACGTCGTCGTCGAACCCTCATCCACGATCTCACAGATGCGGAAGGACGACGACACACTACGCAATGCGACATTGGTCACGCTTTCTATTCTCATTTCCGTCAACTGTTCGCTGCCGTCCCTCATCCCCCGACCTTAATTGAGGAGGTGGCAGCAATGACTGTCAACACCATGCCAGAGGATGTGGCTCAAGAACTTCAGGAACAAGTGACCTCTGATGAAGTCCTAGATGCAATCAAGGTGGGGGCTGCCAACAAGTCCCCTGGACCTGACGGCCTCCCCCTCGACTTTTACAAGTATTTTAGCTACCTTTTGTTACCTGCTTGGACGTCCATCTGTCGTGAATTGATGTCACCCACAACGATGATCCCAGCCACCTTCCTTGATGGGGTCATCATCCTGGTCCCTAAGCCACATGGGCGATCACGGATCTGTGATTACCGGCCCATCACTCTACTCAACAGTGACATGAAAATTTTCACCCGTTTGTTGGCCTCACGCCTCAAGAAGGCAGCAAGATCCGTCACCTCCCTTGATCAGACTTCGTTGGGCGGTGACAACAACATCCATACGGCCCTTTGCCGTTATAGGGACATGATTGCGCTCGCGCGCTCGCGACATTTACCTGGCGCATTGGCATCGCTTGACTTCCGTCAAGCTTTCGACCGTGTCGACCATACTTTTCTGAAATCGGTCCTCCAACACATGGGTTTTCCGGTTCGTACAATCACCGTGGTAATGCGGCTCTTGAGCGGCGCAACTTCAAGAATACTCTGTAATGGTCGCCTCACCGCGCCTCTAGCGATCGAGCGCTCTGTCCGACAGGGATGCCCACTTTCCACGATACTGTATGCTTTGGCATTAGAGCCCCTCCTACAGGGGCTTCGCCAACGCCTGGTGGGCCTGACATTGCATGGGCACCGCTTCTGTTGTACAGCCTATGCTGACGATCTAGTCCTCTACCTCCGCAATGAAGACGATGTTCGCGCTGCTCTGACTTGGGTGACGACTTATGGGGAGGCATCGGGCAGTTCTCTTAACATTTCCAAATCGAAGGTTCTGCTCATTGGTGAGGGTCTACCAGAAAGATCTGTCGCTCCTCTAAGTGTGGCCACCAGTGTCCGCTGTTTGGGCATTGATTTTATGAATGACCTCCGTCGCTCAGCGGCAACCAGCGGTCGACGTCTCCTACAAACGATCAGGGCTGGCCTTGTGGACCACCGGCTTCGATCCCTCGACATTATACAGCGCGCGCAATACTTGAATGTTTATCACGCCTCACGCATCCCCCATGTGGCACAAGTGTTCCCGGTTCCGATTACCCTCGCACGTCGTATGTTGATGGCGATGGGATCCTTTGTCTGTGCCGGGATGTTATTTAAAGTTCAATATTCCTCCCTTGCCCTCCCGCGGGAGCGTGGTGGAGTGGGCTTATTCCATGTGCCAGACAGAGTTACCGCACTTTTTGTTAGCTCCCAACTGAAAGTCTGGCGTCGCTGCCCGACGAGCCTGACCGGACTGCTTTTGCGTGAATACGCACCAGTCTCCATGTCAGCCCCGGTCATGTTATCCGACATTCCACCCCCCTTTTATCACTTTCGGTACTTCTTCTTTGAAATCAGTTACATTCTGCACTCCTTACCCCTTCTCCGTATACTCCAGACAAAGACTGTATACGACACCTTACAAATGTGTCAAACCCCCAACCCCATTGAACACAAGTTTCCCCAGATCATATGGCGCCGTGTGTGGAAAGCAGTGCATGCTGGTTACCTCGACACCAGCGTTCAGTCCACCTGGTATATCACCGTCAATGGCAAACAGGTCAACCAGTCTCGTTTGCACCGCATCCGCCTTGCTGACACACCACTCTGTGTTCACTGTGGTGTAGAGGACACGGACGCTCATCGGTTCTCATGTGGTCCGTCTGCTGACGTCTGGAGGCTCGCGCAGCGTATCCTGGCTTTCCTCACCCGACAGCCGCCTGCTCAGATTATTTTCCTGACGCTTCTATTCCCGGATGTGATTCATTACCCCACAACAAAAACTAATGCCGTGAATTGGATACGCGGTCATACAGTCCGCTACCTTTTTGGGCCCGATGAGAAATCAGAACTAGGTTATTGGACGTACCTTAACGATCGACATTGTGCACTTGTTCGCAACCCCAGATACAAGCAGTTCTTTTCCAATTTTCTACGGAGCGCCTTTCATGACCCGCCTTCCAGCTGGAACGTCCAAGCCATGAGATGCTGATGCTTTTTTGCCGATATGATGTTCTGAACGTACTATACACGGAATCCCCACTAAAATTTCGAGAAGACACGTTTGGATGTTCCGCCAATCAGACGGCGCAAGCGACTCCTAGAATTCTGGTGCAACGACTGCCATAATACAAAAAAATGAATAAATAAACACATACATACAAAAAAACAAAGAAAAATAAAGAAAACAAAAATGCAATACAATAAACTAAAAAAAAAAGTTCCTGTTCACAACAAATTTCATTTTTTTTATCGCTACTCTCTATGTTTCTTCCCCCCTACTTTCTTCCTTTCCTACACCTTTGCAGTAATAGATTAGTTGTTTTGGAATAGGTGTAGATAGGTGCCAACGCCTGAAGAGGTGCATTTAATTTTATTTTTTTGTTAGAATACAAGTGGCGGTGGCAAATAGACATTTTTTTTGTAGTTTTTCCTTTCCTGTCCAGATTTAAAAAAAAAGGGGGGGGTAGCGTCTTATTAGAAATTTAAAAGAAAACAAAAAAAAGCGTTTGATTTCCAAGTGAAAAAAAAAGAAACCTAAGGCGGCAGATGTACATATCTAGAGCTGTCCACATAGCCTCATGTTTAAAAAAAAAAAAAAAAAAAAGTTGGTTGAGCACTTGCCCGCGAAAGGCAAAGGTCAAAAAAAAAAAAAAATGGATAGGACGTCTGCCATGTAAGCAGGAGATCCCGGGTTCGAGTCCCGGTCGGGGCACACATTTTCATCTGTCCCCGTTGACGTATGTCAATGCCAGAAAGTAGCTAAGGGTGTTTATTTCATCGCAATTTCATTCTAACGAGCTGCATGGTCACCGATGGTAAGACAGTTGATACAGAAAGTGGTTGGTAGCGGATGCGTACATAAAACAGTGATATTGCACAGAAAAAAGAGGGAAATGTGCTTAAATGCTAGCGACAGAGAGATACAATTCACGAATGAAGCAAATGTCAAAAGGTAGTACTTATTTCTATGAATAAAAGTATTTCCCTTCAAAGTTTCTGATTTTTATCACACATGCAACAACTTTGTATATTTGTGTTGCTCCTTTCCGTGCATGACAAAATATATTTTTCTGCTCTTTTAACCGTGTAATAATTCTGTTGTTCATGCTTTTAAATAGGAACATCATTTACCGTCCAATAAACGGTGGAAATAAGCAGCGCTCAAGTAGGGCGTCGGTTATTCGCAATTCGTTCCACAGTTAACCTTGCAACTGCTAATAAGAGGCCGGTCAGGGTCGCTGAGAGGGACCTTGCCTTTTAGGCAAAGTGAGCTTAAATTCGCTGAGTATGTAACGACTTACCTTGGTTCAAGTTTCTGAAATAGTCAGAGTTACCATCTGGAAGTGCTGCAGTTTATTCTGTGTGTAGTAAACGTAGTGGTCAGTATGTTGAGAGTAAAATACTGCACCTGTTATGCTCCTGCGTAAACACTACGAATTTCCTATTAAAAAAAAAAAAAAGTTGGTAGAGCACTTGCCCGCGAAAGGCAAAGGTCCCGAGTTCGAGTCTCGGTCGGGCACACAGTTTTAATCTGCCAGGAAGTTTCATATCAGCGCACACTCTGCTGCAGAGTGAAAATCTCATTCTGGAAACATCCCCCAGGCTGTGGCTAAGCCATGTCTCCACAGTATCCTTTCTTTCAGGAGTGCTAGTTCTGCATGTTTCGCAGAAGAGCTTCTGTAAAGTTTGGAAGGTAGGAGACGGATACTGGCAGAAGTAGAGCTGTGAGTACCGGCCGTGAGTCGTGCTTCGGTAGCTCAGTTGGTAGAGCACTTGCCCGCGAAAGGCAAAGGTCCTGAGTGCGAGTCTCGGTCTGGCACACAGTTTTAATCTGCCAGGAAGTTTCATATCAGCGCACACTCCGCTGCAGAGTGAAAATCTCATTCTGGAAACATCCCCCAGGCTGTGGCTAAGCCATGTCTCCACAGTATCCTTTCTTTCAGGAGTGCTAGTTCTGCATGTTTCGCAGAAGAGCTTCTGTAAAGTTTGGAAGGTAGGAGACGGATACTGGCAGAAGTAGAGCTGTGAGTACCGGCCGTGAGTCGTGCTTCGGTAGGTCAGTTGGTAGAGCACTTGCCCGCGAAAGGCAAAAGTCCCGAGTTCGAGTCTCGGTCGGGCACACAGTTTTAATCTGCCAGGAAGTTTAATGAGGAGGTATTGAATAGGATTGGGAAGAGGAGAAGTTTGTGGCACAACTTGACTAGAAGAAGGGATCGGTTGGTGGGACATGTTTTGAGGCATCAAGGGATCACCAATTTAGCATTGGGGGGCAGCGTGGAGGGTAAAAATCGTAGAGGGAGACCGAGAGATGACTACACTAAGCAGATTCAGAATGATGTAGGTTGCAGTAGGTACTGGGAGATGAAGAAGCTTGCACAGGATAGAGTAGCATGGAGAGCTGCATCAAACCAGTCTCAGGACTGAGGACAACAACAACAACGTTTCAAAGTCTCAAATATGTTCACTTAACTTATAATAAGTCTTTAGGCATTTTTCTGTGTTGAACAACCATAAACAACACGTAATTATTATACATCCTACAGTGATCGCTTATGTATCTGAGTGTATGCTTGTGAGTGCATTTCATTGTGGATGCCTGCGTAAATACACTCCTGGAAATGGAAAAAAGAACACATTGACACCGGTGTGTCAGACCCACCATACTTGCTCCGGACACTGCGAGAGGGCTGTACAAGCAATGATCACACGCACGGCACAGCGGACACACCAGGAACCGCGGTGTTGGCCGTCGAATGGCGCTAGCTGCGCAGCATTTGTGCACCGCCGCCGTCAGTGTCAGCAAGTTTGCCGTGGCATACGGAGCTCCATCGCAGTCTTTAACACTGGTAGCATGCCGCGACAGCGTGGACGTGAACCGTATGTGCAGTTGACGGACTTTGAGCGAGGGCGTATAGTGGGCATGCGGGAGGCCGGGTCGACGTACCGCCGAATTGCTTAACACGTGGGGCGTGAGGTCTCCACAGTTCATCGATGTTGTCGCCAGTGATCGGCGGAAGGTGCACGTGCCCGTCGACCTGGGACCGGACCGCAGCGACGCACGGATGCACGCCAAGACCGTAGGATCCTACACAGTGCCGTAGGGGACTGCACCGCCACTTCCCAGCAAATTAGGGACACTGTTGCTCCTGGGGTATCGGCGAGGACCATTCGCAACCGTCTCCATGAAGCTGGACTACGGTCCCGCACACCGTTAGGCCGTCTTCTGCTCACGCCCCAACACCGTGCAGCCCGCCTCCAGTGGTGTCGCGACAGGCGTGAATGGAGGGACGAATGGAGACGTGTCGTCTTCAGCGATGAGAGTCGCTTCTGCCTTGGTGCCAATGATGGTCGTATGCGTGTTTGGCGCCGTGCAGGTGAGCGCCACAATCAGGACTGCATACGACCGAGGCACACAGGGCCAACACCCGGCATCATGGTGTGGGGAGCGATCTCCTACACTGGCCGTACACCTCTGGTGATCGTCGAGGGGACACTGAATAGTGCACGGTACATCCAAACCGTCATCGAACCCATCGTTCTACCATTCCTAGACCGGCAAGGGAACTTGCTGTTCCGACAGGACAATGCACGTCCGCATGTATCCCGTGCCACCCAACGTGCTCTAGAAGGTGTAAGTCAACTACCCTGGCCAGCAAGATCTCCGGATCTGTCCCCCATTGAGCACGTTTGTGACTGGATGAAGCGTCGTCTCACGCGGTCTGCACGTCCAGCACGAACGCTGGTCCAACTGAGGCGCCAGGTGGAAATGGCATGGCAAGCCGTTCCACAGGACTACATCTAGCATCTCTACGATCGTCTCCATGGGAGAATAGCAGCCTGCATTGCTGCGAAAGGTGGATATACAGTGTACTAGTGCCGACATTGTGCATGCTCTGTTGCCTGTGTCTATGTGCCTGTGGTTCTGTCAGTGTGATCATGTGATGTATCTAACCCCAGGAATGTGTCAATAAAGTTTCCCCTTCCTGGGACAATGAATTCACGGTGTTCTTATTTCAATTTCCAGGAGTGTATGTACACCTATGTGTAAATACATCTGTTTTTTTCTTAATATTAGCATACTACGTATGAGTGAATATATAAGAACCTAGTTCTGGAAAATAATTATATAAATTATTAAAAAAATGTTAAAATATGCAATATATATGTAAAAAAGTTTAAAAATTGGAGTAAAATCATCAAAAAAATTAGAAAATTGTAAATGGAGAAAAAAGTAGTTTTACTGTATTTTTCTCTTTTGCACTTCATGTGTGTCTGTGTGATTGAGTGAATGCATGTGCAAACAGAATGGTTTTTAAATTTCACCCACTGCTAGCAGTCCAAGTCCTTCAAGTTTTAAGTGTGAGTTCCACACAGTTCATTTCAGTGTAGAAGTATGGGATGAGTATTTTAAAGCCATCCACTTCGTTATTGTATTAAGTTATTTGAGCTGCTTGACGTGGAAAATGTTTACAGCTACCCAGTTGAATATATAAATTAAGTCTTCCGTTTGGGTGAAATTTCACTAGTAACAGTAATACTATTAGCGTAAGACAAACTTTAATTCTGCAATAGCTGTAATTTTTGCTCCAACGTAAAGCGAAAGAAATTTTGAACCAGTACTATTATTTGTAAAACCAAGAACTGTGGGCCTAGTAACAGTAACAAATAGTGACAAGAACTGTGAATTTAAAAGCAGTATTACTTCGTGTATTGTAAAAGCAAGATGATTTGTGAATGTAATGCGGTGTTACGGCTGTAAATGTTTATATTATTCATTACCACACGTCTTTGTTGTTATTTCACAGATCCCTATTCTTACAAATGTACATAAAGGCTCTGCAAGATGCACAAAGTATTAGTTTGAAGCCTGAGGGAGGTGACGTTTAAAATGGGGGAAAACAAAATATATGTAATGATTCCATGGGATTTCGCTTATCATACTGCATGTATAGGTTTTTGAGAACAGGTGGCGCGTGATTGTACCTGCTTCCGAAGACATATAGCAAACATCTTTGAAATTATATCACCTGTGCTCGAACAAGGCAGCAAACGTAGGATCTGGGCACATCTACATACTATCTAAGTGGGACATACGTAGAAAGAAAGAAAAACACAAAATGTGAGGTGAAAAATTCATTTATCTTCATTAATCCAACTTAAAAGTAATTTTACATTTCCATACGCAAACACAACACTATTTTCACACATCTTCTTCTTGAGCTGATGAATACCATGGCACCTGTAGAATTCCACGTCTTGAATAGATCCTAACTTGAAGATTAGCTGCATCCATGCAACATTCTCCTCACCTTTGGCGTAGATGCTGGTATGAGCGAATATTCGAAGTGACGTCATCATATCTTTATAAGGTATACCAGGATCGTCCCTGTCGAGTCCTTGGAAGAAACGTGTTAGCCACTTTCACTTTCACTCCTCCACTTTTTAACTCATTTCGCACCCTTGAAAGGCCTCGGTGATGCCATGTTTGTTGAGAATGTCTCCATTCTACCAGTATCTTCCGTATATACTACGAATGCAACATATTTAAATACGAATTGTCTGCTCTATTCGCCATAGAAACCTTGAATTTCAACAACGACGTTCACACTCCAAATTGTCATTGTCAAATGCTCTGGGTATGACATTTGGTCATTTATACAGCACGCTGCACAACACCAGTATGTGTGGCAATAGTTAATCACACGGTCATGTAGAGCTAGAGCATATGCTGCAGTGTGTTCCAGGAAATTTGACGAGGATTCAAATTCGATTTGTATATCTGAAAGGTGGCAAGCCACTTTTACTACTCCGTCGGTCAGATTAATATTTATATTTTAGGTCATGATCCCCGTATTCCCCAGTAATACATTTGGTATGTGTGGCTTATGACTTTTTTAAATGAGGGAACTGTGAGCAGAATGTTCTTATAACTGCACGTGTAACGTGTAGAGAACTTGTAACCGAGGGGCCATGGTCAAGGCGACAGAGAACAGGGAGAAAGATGGATTGTGGGCCATAAATGTTGTGTCCAGCGGACTGGCTGTGCGAGTGATTCGGGGAAGCAGCGCTCTGTGAATTGTACTTGGAGAGAGCCCTCAGCGCGTGGCACGCCACTCTTCCTGCTTAGGGTCAGAACAGGAGGGCGCTGGCTCGAAAAATATTTTACCTGGGCCAGGCGACAGTCTGTTGCGAAGGCAGTCAGGTAGCGAAAAGTGGGTGAAGGAAGCCATTTAAGGGAGAGTGCTGTAATCTGAACTTCTGTGCAAATGGCTGGGCGGTCATAAAACTATAAGAATTCTAATGATACAAGCTGGGGCAATAGGGTCAGAGCGGCTGGTGGAAGTGTTCAGTAGATGCAAGACTGTAACTCCGCTGACGCGGGAAAGTCGACAGATTCTTTTAGCGAGTGGAAAAGGTCATATATTTTACAGGCACGACTGTCTGGGAAAGCTTAATAGTCTTCTTTCAGAAAATTGGAAAATGGTCGGCCTGGAATGATTAGATCTCTTCTTAAATGAGGGACTCTGTTCCCGTCTAGGTAGAAGTTTTTTGCCGTAACATGGCCATGCTTACTGTGAGAACGACGCCTCCCTCTGGCTTGGCTACCAGGCCAGCAGAAACAGTCAAAGAGGAGAGATTCAATGAGTGCTTTTTTTTTTTTTAATTTGGCTCCAGTACCAGTCCAGTACCAGGCTTGGAGGATTATGATTGTGATTCTTTGCCTTCTTCATCTTCTGGCCCTCCCCTGGTGGAGAACTTCACGTCTTTCCCTATTGGGCGAGACTTGTGGTATGCAACTTGTGGTGGACTAAGAGCCAGTGGCAGTTTCCACCTGTAACGACAGTGGAACTGCATATTGTCTCAGACATATCGTGTGACACGGGGGTAGACTTATTCGTCCAGAGTCGGCCGTCTGACGTTTGACAATTCCAGCACGCGCTGTCGTGCATGTAAGTCAAACTGGTTGGTGCTGCCGAGATTTCAGTACTCTGATGGGTAGGTTTCCAGGGTCCTAATAATCAGAACGCCAGTCCACGTAGTTCGCAGGTTTTCATGGGCGGTCATAAAACTATAAGAATTCTAATGATACAAGCTGGGGCAATAGGGTCAGAGCGGCTGGTGGAAGTGTTCAGTAGATGCAAGACTGTAACTCCCCTGACGCGGGAAAGTCGACAGATTCTTTTAGCGAGTGGAAAAGGTCATATATTTTACAGGCACGACTGTCTGGGAAAGCTTAATAGTCTTCTTTCAGAAAATTGGAAAATGGTCGGCCTGGAATGATTAGATCTCTTCTTAAATGAGGGACTCTGTTCCCGTCTAGGTAGAAGTTTTTTGCCGTAACATGGCCATGCTTACTATGAGAACGACGCCTCCCTCTGGCTTGGCTACCAGGCCAGCAGAAACAGTCAAAGAGGAGAGATTCAATGAGTGCTTTTTTTTTTTTAATTTGGCTCCAGTACCAGTCCAGTACCAGGCTTGGAGGATTATGATTGTGATTCTTTGCCTTCTTCATCTTCTGGCCCTCCCCTGGTGGAGAACTTCACGTCTTTCCCTATTGGGCGAGACTTGTGGTATGCAACTTGTGGTGGACTAAGAGCCAGTGGCAGTTTCCACCTGTAACGACAGTGGAACTGCATATTGTCTCAGACATATCGTGTGACACGGGGGTAGACTTATTCGTCCAGAGTCGGCCGTCTGACGTTTGACAATTCCAGCACGCGCTGTCGTGCATGTAAGTCAAACTGGTTGGTGCTGCCGAGATTTCAGTACTCTGATGGGTAGGTTTCCAGGGTCCTAATAATCAGAACGCCAGTCCACGTAGTTCGCAGGTTTTCATGGGCTCGTCAGGACATTACAGCTGCCGCCACACTCCTCCTCAAGCCCACAGCGAGCTGTTTTCTTCTGCCGCCTGAATCAAGGTGAATGGGTAAAGTGTTGCTTCTCCCGTGTGGGGTCGTTAAATGATATTCACCGCTCCGTATTCTCCGTGAACCATAATCTGTGGTTTAACTGGTCTTAGTTGATTCCATTTTAATAGAATTTGGTCTCACAGTGAATTCATGTAAACAAAGACTGATTGCATTGTAAAAGGGATTAATTCATGTGAGAAATTGTATAGTTTCCACCCCAATTAATGCTTTGCCAATCCAGCACCACTCCATTCCTGATTTATGTTTGTCATTTTTTTGCATGGTTTACCAGCTTGATTGTAGTTATATACTGAAGAGCCAAAGAAACTGGTACACTTGTCTGATATCGTGTGGGGCCCCGCGAGAATGCAGAAGTGATGCCACACGACGTGGCAGAAGTACTTCTGGAGGGAACTGAGACCATGAATCCTGCGGGGCTGTCCAGAAATCCGTAAGAGTACGAGGGACTGGGGATTTCTTCTGAACAGAACGTTGCAAGGCATCCCAGATACGCTCAATAATGTTCATGTGTGGGGAGTCTGGTAGCCAGCAGAAATGTTTAAACTCAGAAGAGTGTTTCTGGAGCCACTCTGTAGCAATTCTGGACGTGTGTGGTGTCGCATTGTCCCTCTGGAATTGTCCAAGTCCGTCGGAATGCACAATGGACATGAATGGATGCAGGTCATCACACAGGATGCTTACATACGTGTCACTTGTCAGAGTCGTATCTAGACGTATCAGGGGTCCCATGTCACTTCAACTGCACATACCCCACACCATTACAGAGCCTCCACCAGCTTCAACAGTCCCCTACTGACGTGCAGGGTCCATGGATTCATGAGTTTGTCTCCATATCCGTACACGTCCATCCACTCGATACAGTCTGAAAAAGAGACTCGTCTGACCAGGCAATTTGTTTCCAGTCGTCAGCAGTCCAATGTCGGTGTTGATGGGCTGAGACGAGGCTTAAAGCTTTGTGCCATGCAGTCATCAAGGATACACGAATGGCCCTTCGGCTCCGAAAGCCCATATCGATGATGATTCATTGAATGGTTCGCCCGCTGACAGTTGTTGATGGCCCAGCATTTAAATCTGCAGCAGTTTGCGGGTTGGCTGCATTTCTGTCACATTACAATTCCCTTCAATCGTCGTTGGTCCCATTCTTGCAGGTCTTTTTTGGCCGCAGCGATGTCGAAGATTTTGCGTTTTACCGGATTCCTGATATTCACGGTACATTCGTGTAATGACCGTACGGAAAAATCCCCTCTTCCTCGCTAACTCGTAGATCCTGTGTCCCATCAGTCGTGCGCCGACTATAACACCACGTTCCAACTCAATTAAATCTTGGCAACCTGCCACTTTAGCAGCAGTAACCAATGTAACAATTACCCCAGACACTTGTTGTCTTATATAGGTGTTGCAGACAGCAGCGCCGTATTCTGCCTGTTTACAAATCTTTGTATTTGAATACACATGCCGATACCCGTTTCTTCGACGATTTGTAAACTTTAAAAATAAACACTCGTAAACTTAAATACGCCACTGTTCTCATTCATACTCTCTCGTCATTCTTTGTCCTTATTTTATTCTGGTTATACATGGATACACCAGCAATTCAGAATACTATCGCAGTAAATTAGATAATTTGATGATTAATTCGAGTTCTGAAAGTGACAGCAGGTAAAGGAAACAAAAGTGAGAGTCAATAGTTACATGTATAAAAATTAACGGCGTAGCTCACGATTTGAAAATTATTGAGAAGGTAATACTTTTCAATATGTAAAGATAATAACATTCAGCATCACTTGAACATATATTTAAGATAAAGCAAGCGACATCTTGCACATCTATTGGTCCTGATTTAACTATCTCATTCGGCTTAGTACAGTCGATTACTTTGATTGGTGCCACCTCCTTCAATTTCCGTGTACTGAGTAGGCATCCTTCCTCTTCAGCACGTTCATAGTAAGAAGCACGGAACATTTCACACATGTCTAATGATAGACTGAAGCAGTAAATTGTCATACAAATAGAATTCTGAATTCAAGTAGACTCTGGCATTAGTTAAATTACGATTGCCAAATACAGTGAAATCATTTGCTAAATTCCTCCTTCTGTTGGTCTGAAATGCAAGTATGATGAATCTCGGTGTTTACAGCTGTACGGATGTTTTAATAGCCTATGTGTGTCTGCTTGCTGTCGGTAACAATGAATACTCACAAACCTCTCATGAGCGTAACGCTAATGGCAGATATGTAACGGTATTCACAGCTTTTAAAAGCCGCAAACGCTCCTTGTCTGCAACAGTGATATGTGGCATTTTAGATACAGTTTCTCTGATGATGATCAGGTTCTCCTCTTGAACTCCTTGAATGTACGAGTTGCTATCCATTACACCCCACACCAGAATAAGTTCCCGTTTAGCATTGATAGTAATTCGCTGCATGTCCTCAAGCATTTTTAGAGGTATACATGCAGTAAATCGGCGGTACTCTTCTGCAGTTATGCCCACAGGTTCGTCTATGAACCATCCTGCATATTCTAAACCATTCAAATCCGAGGTTGATGATGAGACATATGTTTTAAGGGTCGATGCTATGCCTACATTACGTGTACGATCAATCTCTACCCCATTACGTTCATATCATATTTCCTGGAACAGGAATGCCAAAGCATTACGTGTAGGGGGCCTAGGCTTTGATACCACAGTATGATTAACATCCGTTTTCTTAAATGATCCATCCAAATATATGAAACTGCTGCATGGAACAGTTACAGCGTCTTGGTGCTGGATGACAATCCCAATTTGATTGCTTTTGTTAAATGTCGTTGAAGCGTAAGGATTATGCGAGAAGTATTCCTGGCGAATGATTCACTGATCATATTCCACTGGGTGAAAGATTTTGAGCGACGACGTCACTGCGAGGTTCCAAGCCTAATGATTTAAGGAACACATACTTCGCACGTGTCATCACCGTGCGGTTCTGCTGCGAAGTGCTGTGCGGTGCGCTGTGTACGTTGGTTTTATACCCTACGCCCATCCTGCATTAGATGTAGTACAATTATTTCCCCACCACCAAAGTCAACAAGTTGGTTATTCTGGTCCACAGTACGCAGCTACAGGTAGTCCAATGCCTGAACTGTGACTGGAAGGTGTATAGCGTTGGTAGGACTCTCAACAATCGTATATCATGTTCTAACTGAATGGGAAGAATCCGTAGATTAAATGATTCAATCTATAGTCGAAATATGAGTCCGTTGCAATATTGCACTCAACACGGATTGTACTGACAGGGATAATCTCCACTGTCTGATCAGATTTGTTCAAATGGTTCAGATGGCTCTAAGCATTATGGGAGGTCATCAGTCCCCTTGACTTAGAACTACTTAAACCTAACTAACCTAGGGACATCACAAATATCTATGCCCGAGGCAGGATTCGAACCTGCGACCGTAGCAGCAGCTCGGCTCCGGACTGAAGCGCGTAGAACCGCTCAGTCACAGCGGCCATCATCAGATCTGTAAAATTTACTGGGCTCCATCTTCAAACCATGTCCCATTCTGAAACCCTGTAGCGGGGCTAATGAATCTTTCTGCTTAAAGTCAGTCGATACATTCACCGTCCTTATTTCAGGTTTTCGTCTACTGATTTTTACACGGAGCTCAGTCCCTTTTTCAGACTGTTCTCAAACTTCGTTGAATCGTCAATATCGTATGCATCAGGATCAATTTCCACAACGGAATTTTTACCATCAGTTTCCAGATGCAGTTGATTGTCGGTCTCTGTGATATTTCGGATGGTGTTGTATGTCTCCAGTCCAGTCAGCACGATACTCTAATCTCCAATGCTTAAACCAGTTGGTGGGAAATAATTCGCTCGTAATATAGACTATTGTTCTTTTAAAGTCAGAGTGTACAACATTGCATCTAAACATCAACTGGTGAATGGATGATTAAAGCCCGTCCTTATATATCATTCGTAAACGTCAGGGGAACATGATGCATAGGTGACCACACGGGAGTGTACTGAAGTCTTGGTAGCGTCGAAAATTGTTGAACACATGTCTTCTGCCTGTGAAGTAATTTTTCTGGGGATTGCAGGTCGCCGAATGACGAAATAGTAGATATTATATGTATTTCTTTTTTCAACTTATGCTACCCAATGAGTTCCAGGTCCTCCTGCTACATCTAGATTCACAATTCCGCATTCTGCTGATTTCCACATAGTCTTCGGTAATGTACTCATCATAAACACACCTCGGAATCTCGGTATGTTGAAGATCTTCTTAAGGAACTTAAGCATATCTGTATTTGTTAGCGCTCCGTCTGGCAGCACTGCTTAGGGGGCTTGTTTTTTTGTTTATGAAGATACCTAGTCCTTTCTTGTATTGTTTCAAATATAGTCCTTTCGCGATGGCTGCTGCCTCCACCATGCGGTTATGTCTTCGTGCTTCCTGCAGTTGCTCCTGAGAGATTTGTGCATTCTTGAGTGTCTTAGCAATAGCTGTAGCACCCCAGCCAGTGAACTGGGCATTTGTAAGACGCTGGGTGGTTTAATAGATCTTCGTTTTCTCGCTCCTTTCCGCATCAGGGCGCCTTTAGCTGCACACATCGCTGTCAGGATGCAGTTTTTCATGCACCCTTTGGTTGTCTTCCTCTTCCTTAGCATCCGACGTACAGCGTTCATAACTTGGCTTAACTTCTTCACACCCAAGGCAACTGAACTTTACCACGCAAGGTTTTTTGAACTGTAAATGCTGCATTGCGTTGACATACACCAATATCCATTCTCGCATATATTACCTTAGCTTTCAGTTAAAATTCGATCGGCGGTGTGACGATTTTTATTTGCTGCGTATGCGATGTCGTCTTCCACACACGCTTCGTCGAGTAGATTTATCCTCTTATCACCGGGTGCCAATCGTTTTTGAAGTTTTGTTCCAGATCCACAGTAATTATATCGAGGAACGTGTAATTCAGCTGGTATTTTGTCAAGAATACCACTACCTCCTCTAATGTGTCTCCTATCATACATGTTATCCCACTGAGGTGGTTGTAGTCTGCTCACCCTGTTATATTGCAGGTCGCCAGCGTCGATCCAGCTGTTTTGTGATGCAAGAAAACCAACATCTGCATCTACATTTATACTCCGCAAGCCACCCAACGCTGTGTGGCGCAGAGCACTTAACGTGCCACTGTCGTTACCTCCCTTTCCTGTTCCACTCGCGTATCGTTCGCGGGAAGGACGACTGCCGGAAAGCCTCCGTGCGCGCTCGAGTCTCTCTAATTTTACATTCGTGATCTCCTCGGGAGGTATAAGTAGGGGGAAGCAATATATTCCATACCTCACCCACAAAACGCACCAAACGAAACCTGAACAGCAAGCTACACCGCGATGCAGAGCGCCTCTCTTGAAGAGTCTGCCACTTGAGTTTGCTAAACATTTCTGTAACGCTATCACGCTTACCAAATAACCCTGTGACGAAACGCGCCGCCCTTCTTTGGATCTTCTCTATCTCCTCTGTCAACCCGACCTGGTACGGATCCCACACTGACGAGCAATACTCAAGAAAAGGCGAACGAGCGTTTTGTAAGCCACCTCCTTTGTTGATGAACTACATTTTCTAAGTACTCTCCCAATGAATCTCAACCTGGCACCCACCCACCTTACCAACAATTAATTCTATATGATCATTCCACTTAAAATCGTTCCGTACGCATACTCCCAGATATTTTACAGAAGTACCTGCTACCAGTGTTTGTTCCGCTATCATATATTCATACAATAAACGATGCTTCTTTCTGCGTATTCGCAATACATTACATTTGTCTATGTTAAGGGTCAGTTGCCACTCACTGCACCAAGTGCCTGCCCGCTGCAGATCTTCCTGCAATTCGCTGCAATTTTCTAATGCTGCAACTTCTCTGTATACTACAGCATCATCCGCGAAAAGCCGCATGGAACTTCCGACACTATTTACTAGGTCATTTATATATATTGTGAAAAGCAATGGTCCCATAACACTCTCCTGGGGTACGCCAGAGGTTACTTTAACGTCTGTAGACGTCTCTCCATTGAGAACAATATGCTGTGTTCTGTTTGCTAAAAACTCTTCAATCAAGACACACAACTGGTCTGATACTCCGTAGGATCTTACTTTGTTTATTAGGCGACAGTGCGGAACTCTATCGAACGCTTTCCGGAAGTCAAGGAAAATGGCATCTACCTGGGAGCCTGTATCTAATATTTTCTGGGTCTCATGGACAAATAACGCGAGTTAGCTCTCACACGATCGCTGTTTCCGGAATTCATGTTGATTCCCACAGAGTAGATTCTGGGTTTCCAGAAATGACATGATACGCGAGCAAAAAACATGTTCTAAAATTCTACAACAGATCGACGTCAGAGATATAGGCCTATAGTTTTGCGCTGCTCGACGACCGTTCTTGAAAACTGGGACTACCTGTGCTCTTTTACAATCATTTGGAACCTTCCGTTCCTCTAGAGACTTGCGGTACACGGCTGTTAGAAGGGGAGCAAGTTCTTTCGCGTGCTCAGTGTAGAATCGAACTGGTATCCCGTCAGGTCCAGTGGACTTTCCTCTGTTGAGTGATTTCAGTTGCTTTTCTGTTGCTTGGACACTTATTTCTATGTCAGCCATTTTTTCGTTCGTGCGAGAAGGAATTGCAGTGCGGTCTTCCTCTGTGAAACAGCTTTGGAAAAGGTGTTTAGTATTTCAGCTTTATGCATGTCATCCTCTGTTTCAATGCCATCATCCCAGAGTGTCTGGATATTCTGTTTCTAACCACTTACTGATTTAATGTAATACCAGAACTTCTAGGATTTTCTGTCAAGTCGGTACTTAGAATTTTAGTTTCGAATTCATTGAACGCTTCACGCATAGCCCTCCTTACGCTACCTTTGACATCGATTAGCTTCTGTTTGTCTGAGAGGTTTCGGCTGCGTTTAAACTTGCAGCGCAGCTCTCTTTGCTTTCGCAGTAGTTTCCTAACTTTGTTGTTGAACCACGGTGGGTTTTTCCCGTCCCTCACAGTTTTACTTGGCACGTACCTGTCTAAAACGAATTTTACGATTGCCTTGAACTTTTTCTATAAACACTCAACATTGTCAATGTCGGAACAGAAATTTTCGTTTTGATCTGCTACGTAGTCTGAAATCTGCCTCCTATTACTCTTGCTAAACAGATAAACCTTCATCCCTTTTTTTACATTCCTATTTACTTCCATACTCAGGGATGCTGCAACGGCCTTATGATCACTGATTCCCTGTTCTGCACTTACAGAGTCGAAAAGGTCGGGTCTATTTGTTATCAGTAGGTCCAAGATGTTTTCTTCACGAGTCGGTTCTCTGTTTAATTGCTCGAGGTAATTTTCGGATAGTGCACTCAGTATAATATTACTCGATGCTCTGTCCCTACCACCCGCCCTAAACATCTAAGTGTCTCAGTCTATATTTGGTAAATTGAAATCTCCACCTAAGACTATAACATGCTGAGAAAATTTATGTGAAATGTATTCCAGATTTTCTCTCAGTTGTTCTGCCACTAATGCTGCTGAGTCGGGAGGTCGATAAAAGGAGCCAATTATTAACCTAGCTCGGTTGTTGAGTATAACCTCCACCCATAATAATTCACGGGAAGTATCCACTTCTATTTCACTACAGGATAAACTACTAATAACAGCGACAAACACGCCACCACCGGTTGCATGCAATCTATCCTTTCTAAACACCGTCTGTGCCTTTGTAAAAATTTCGGCAGAATTTATCTCTGGCTTCAGCCAGCTTTCTGTACCTATAACGACTTCAGCTTCGGTGCTTTCTATCAGCGCTTGAGGTTCCGGTACTTTACCAACGCAGCTTCGACAGTTTACCATTACAATACCGATTGCTGCTTGGCCCCTGCATGTCCTGACTTTGACCCGCACCCATTGCGGCTGTTGCCCTTTCTGTACTTGCTCGATTCCATCTAACCTAAAACACCGCCCAGTCCACGCCACACAGCCCCTGCTACCCGTGTAGCCGCTTGCTGCGTGTAGTGGACTCCTGACCTATCCAGCGGAACTCGAAACCCAACCACCCTATGGCGCAAGTCGAGGAATCTACAGCCCCACGGTCGCAGAACCGTCTCAACCTCTGATTCAGACCCTCCACTCGGCTCTGTACCAAAGGTCCGCAGTCAGACCTGTCGACGATGCTGCAGATGGTGAGCTCTGCTTTCATCCTGCTAGCGAGACTGACAGTCTTCACCAAATCAGATAGCCGCCGGAAGCCAGAGAGGATTTCCTCCGATCCATAGCAACACACATCATTGGTGCGACCACCTGCAGATGGGTGCCTCCTGTACCCTTCATGGCATCCGGAAGGACTCTTTCCACATCTGGAATGAGTCTCCCCAGTATGCACACGGAGTGGAAATTCGTTTTCTTCCAATGCCTTGCAGCCATATCCCTAAGGGGCCGCATTACGCGCCTGAAGTTGGAGCTCCCAACTATCAGTAAGCCCACCCTCTGCGACCACCCGGATCTTGCAGACTGAGGGGTAACCTCTGGAACAGGATAAGCAGCCATATCCGGTCGAAGATCAGTATCAGCCAGAGACAGAGCCTGAAACCGGTTCGTCAGACAAACTGGAGAGGCCTTCCGTTCAGCCCTCCGGAATGTCTTTAGCCCCCTGCCACACGTCGAGACGACCTCCCACTCTACCACAGGTGAGGGGTCAGCCTCAATGTGGGCAGTATCACGTATCCCGGGTAGCCACAGCCGTAGTCCGATCGGGGGATGCATGGGACGAGCTGGCCGTCCCCGACAAACCCCTGTCTGGACCCCCACAGTGATTTATTTATTTATTTATTTATTTATACGTGTCCAGAACATAACATATTAAATATAACTTACAGTACATAGCATATCATACATAGCATATCATACATAGCATATCATACATAGCATATCACATAACATATCATACATAGCATATATATGACAAGTATTACAGAGAATATGTGCGTCTTTATATTCCATGTGCTGCCCAGTATTCCGCTGCACAGACTGCCTTATCATTGGCGATAATCAGATCGTCCATGGACACAGGTTCCGACAGTTTCCTGCAGTTGAGTAGGTGCTGATGGTCTTGAGGTTCACCACATTCACATAGTTCGTCCCCTGAGATGTATCCCCATTTCTTCATGTTCTCCTTACATCGAGATACGCCAGTTCTAAGTCTATTGAGTACCTTCCATGTTGTGTATGGGAGATGATGACCTATACCAAGTTCTTCCTTGGGGTTGTCCCAATATTTCTCTGATGATGAGCTACGCCAGAGTTGTATCCTATGGTGTGCAGGTGATGTCTGGATTGGTCGCGTTGTCTGGAGAAAACTTTTTCTCGACTTGAGTCTTGGCGTTTGATGTTCGCATCCAAACAGGGGGTGTCTCTGATCTGTCTCCTGCTTCTTTCTTTCCACTTCAGCTACTGTTCTCCTTCGGATGTCTGGAGGTGCTACGCCCATGAGGTGATAGACTTTGTCAACAGGGGTTGCCCGCAAGCAGCCGGTTACAATTCGTCCTGTTTCATTTAGGGCAATATTTACCTGTTTGGCATGGCTGGAGTTCTGCCATACAGGTGCTGCATATTCAACAGTGGAGAAGCACAAAGCGAGGGCAGATGTGCGGAGGACCTGTGGATGTGCTCCCCAGGTGTTGCCGGTCAGTCTCCTAATAATGTTGTTCCTAGCACTGACTTTCATTTTTGTATCTGTACAGTGGTCCTTGAAGGTGAGGGACCGGTCCAACTTCACTCCGAGATACTTTGGGGTGTCACAGTGGGCCAGCTGTTGACCTCTCCAGATTATTCTCAGTTTCCTCCGTGCCTCTCTGTTCCGTACGTGAAATGCACACACTTGTGTTTTGGAGGGGTTCGGCTTCAGGTAGTTGCTATCGTAGTAGTTAGATAATGCCTCAAGACTTGTTGTAGTTTTTCTTCCACCTCCTCAAAGGTTCTTCCTTGCGCTGCAAGTGCTGTGTCATCTGCATAAATGAAAGATCTTGTGACAGAATTAACAGGCTGGTCATTAGTGTAAATATTAAACAGCAGTGGGGCTAGCATACTTCCTTGGGGGATACCATTTCTCTGTGCCCTCCACCGGCTCCTCTTATTTTGTAGGGTAACAAAGAAACGTCTGTTTTGTAGCAGGCATCTTATAAACTGTGTTAGGTGGAAGTCTTTCGTGATGGCATAGATCTTTGTTAACATTTTCCTGTGATTAATGGTGTCATATGCAGCAGTAAGATCCACAAAGGTGACACCGGTGAGCTGCCCGCGTTCATATCCATCCTCTATGTGCTGTGTCAGGTTCAAGATCTGTCCACAACACGACCTCCCGGGGCGGAACCCAGATTGTTCTCTGATCTGTCTTTGATCGACTTGGTCCGAGATGCGATTGAGGATCATTCTCTCTAAAACTTTGTATAGATGACATAGGAGTGATATGGGTCGGAAATTTTTGACATCTGTGGGCTGTTTCCCCGGTTTCAGTAAGGCCACAACTTTGGTTTTTCTCCAGATCTTTGGTATTTGCAATGTTGAGACACAGGTGTTAATCATATCTAGAATCCACTTCTTGGTTGCTGGTCCAAACATTTTTATCTGTTCCGTCCTCAAGTCATCTAACACCGTAGCTTTATTGTTCTTCATTGAGCATATTGCGGTTTCTAATTCTTCCAATGAGAATGGTGTGCCAATATAGTTATTCTCCTCAGTAATTCTCTGGATCTTTGGAGTTGCCGATTTTTTATTAACTTTGCCATTCAGCAGTAACTGATGTGCTATCTGGTTAGGTGTTATATCAGAGATGGTCGAGGGAATAGCTGTTGGGTCGTTTCCAAGGTTTTTCAGCAATTGCCATGCCTTTCTACTATTTTGTTTCATATCGAGCTGCGTCATAAGATCGCACCATTTTTCTTTCCTTCTAGCTGATATGGCCAGTATAAGTTCTTCACCAACCTGTATTGTTTCTTCAGCAAATGGGTCATCTTCATAAAGGTGTTCATATTTATTAATAAGTGTTTTTGTATCTTTGTCTAGTCCTGGTATGTAAGTTGTTCTACATCCGCGGGGTATATGCCTACAAGAGACAGCTTTCACCAGCTTTATAAAGCTATCATATTTCTCTGGAGAAGGATCTAGTTCAAAGATTTTGGAATCGAGTTCTTCAGTAAATTTATCCCATTGTGCTCGTTTAAAGTTAAATCTTCTCTTGAAGGGGGTATAGCTGGGTTTGATGACTGCTTCTATAGTGCAAATAATTGCTCGGTGTTGTGTCCTTGGAATTGGGTCTCCCATTTCTTTCTTCACTTGGTGGGCCACATTTTCACTTGCAAAGATGTTATCTGGGTTATATCCACGGCCCCACCTTCCACTCCTGAAGGAGTATGGCAGTGTTGGATCATGTATTAAATTAAGCCCCTTGCTTTCTACCCATTTTTCAAGGTCTTCTCCACTTTGGTCTGTTTCTCTGTAGCCCCATGATACACTGTGGCAGTTAAAACCTCCCATGACCAACTTCACTGGTTGTAGATTGAAATTATCAGGTTCTTTGAAACGGAATACATTATTTCGTGGTTTGTACACTGGTGTTACTGTATAAGTCTCTGTTGCTACAGTCAGTATTTCTGTGTCGTTATCTACAGTTAAGTCTGCGGACGAGATGTTGAGGCCTGGTTTAGCAAATATTGCACTGCCATATTGTTCGCTGGGTCTCTCAGTGATTAATGTCATTTCATGTATCGTCGGCCTTCTGTCATTCGGACCTCTATGAGTTTCCTGGATGAGCAGGAGATCACAGTTCTTTGTCTTACATATATTGGATAGTAATAATTCTTTCTCTGCTGATATTCCTTCTATATTTATGGAGATTGTTGTAACAGATGGCTTTGAAAAAAGCCTTTTTGATTTATAATTTCGTGTGATGTTCTGGTGGTGGAAGGATCTGCCACTGGAATTACTCCCAGCGTTGCCCAGGGTACGCCCGATCGCTGATGATGACATGTCGTGTCGTATTTATTTCTTTGTTGCGATCTTCGAGGAGGCCCCTTCCGTGTACCCCCCCCCCCCCCCACAGTGATCACAGTGATGCCCATTGGCAACAGCCTCAAGCTGTGTGACAGAAGCCAACACTGCCAGAAGCTGGGAGCGAAGGGATGCTAACTCAGCCTACATACGAACTCAGCAGTCGCAGTCCCTATCCATTCTAAATACTGTTGTGCAAAGAACGTCTGAACTAATCTACAAAGAGCACAAACAATTCGACACAAAATTTAAACGATTATTAAAATACAAGATTGCCTAGTGAATGTAGTAATTCTGCTACTTGCGCACTGCTGACACACTGCTCGGCGGCAGAAGGAGACTACGCGATTTTACACTATTCAGGTACTAAAACGAGATGCTACAACTCTCAAATACTATAATGCGCCAGAAATTTATGAGTTAAACAACCAAGTACCCAAAAACACGCAAAAACACCTAGCCGTTTAATTAACGCTCCATTCGCTCTATAGCGTATGATCCTCTCTACGAGATATACACCTGTTTCTGAGCTCTTCTGTAATTCTTCTGTGTGAAAGCAGACTGCAGTTTCGGTGCCACTGCTGTCCTTCAAGAGGTAGGTTCTAGGATTCGTTCTCTCCATTTTGGAAACTGTGAATATCTCGGTTGACCAGTTTGGCATGTATGTCTTCTCAAATGCTGTCTTGTATTTTGAAATACGTACTAAATCACCTATATTAAATTGCTGTTTGCGTGTATTTAGCATTTTAATAGGATTGTGTACTGTATCTAGAAGTCTATTATCACGAACATCGATTGGTCTCATTTTTATTGTGCGATGTTTGGTTCGATTATACTGTGCAGTTATTTGTGGGAGGATATCGGTAATTTTTGTGAGCGTCAAAGATTGAATCGCATACACATTTTGGCTTTCAATGTTCTGTTCAGACGTTCCACGATACTCGCCTTGAGGTGGGTGAACGTCGAGTGGTGATGCATTTCATAACGCCCCATCACAGTCTTGAAATGTCTATTGTAAAAATCGCCACCGTGATCTGTTTGAAGGTTGTCTGGACTTTGATTCGTCCCCGTCTACAGCAATTACTCAAACACATGCACGACATCCTTCCCTGTTTTTGCTTTCACGGATAATGCCCATCCAAATTTAGAATAACTATCAATGACCACTAAAATATATTTGAAGTCGTCATTCACACGTGAATATTCCCTCATGTCGACAAGATCTGCCTGACACAGGTCGTCCAAAACTTTAATCAGAACATATCTATGAGGGTATGTTTAGTGTGCTGGTTTTTGCAATTCTCGAACGACAGTCTCCATGCTTATTCGATGATACCTCTCCCTCTAAGCTCAGAAATTATTGAAACAACTTCATTTCAATGAGCTACATTGCCAGCAGCAGCTGATGCCATGAGCAGTTTCACCCATTCTGTTAGCTCATTGGGGTCATCATATTGTACATACTGTGGGAGTCCATTGCTCACTCTTTTATTCTGAATGTCAATACCATCACTGCTGCTACTTTTTTCACCCTCCATTCAGGTTTATAATGGATTTTTATTTCAGATTTCTTTGGCTTTTCCCATTCTTATACAGATCAGTCAAACGTAACATTCCACAGTACATTTCCAGATCTTTAGGCGAATAATTTACTGTTTCTATGGGTCTTAGGAAAATAAGGTTCAGCACACTGGGTGTTCTCTGAAACTGTCTACCACCCATCTGTATTGTGTTCTCAATTAAACTTACAGGCTGCGTACCCAGCATGTATGGTTTTACTCTGCCCGCGACCGCTACGATCACAGGTTCGAATCGTGCCTCGGGCATGGATGTGTGTGATGTCCGTAGGTTAGTTAGGTTTAAGTAGTACTAAGTTCTAGGGGACTGATGACCACAGCAGTTAAGTCCCATAGTGCTCAGAGCCATTTTTTACTCTGCTGATACCAAATACTCTGTCTATCCTAGCATCACTGTGACGCTAAATGAGATCGACAGTGGCATCATCATCATCGCGTAATTCTGCTGAGAGTTGACTGAGGGATTCTGTAACCGGCTTAAAGGTTTCTCCCGCCTCAAATGCTCTAACCTAAGCAGCTGTTATTTCTCTCGAATGGCCTTCCCTGCCTTGATGACTTTATGCTTAGTCGACATCTCGTTGTATACTAATTGGACTTATGAGCAGTGTGAGGTTTCATATATCCGCTCTTCTTCTTCTTATGCCGCTCTTCCTCCTCGATAACAGCTATTTTTTTCAGTTAAGTCACCTGCCTTCTTTTAAATTACATTAATCTGTTCATACAATGTCGCCTTCTCAATAACAATTATTTTCCCTTCAGTTCAGTCCCTTACTTTCTTTTCGATTGCATTAACCCGATCATTCAGTCTCAGAAGGGTATGAGAATACGTCTCTAGTTCCTCGCGTACACCTCCAAATTTAATGTCGAGAGTTTGAAATTTCGCGTCTATGTACAATAGAATGTTTTGTCTATTCACAGCCATCCTATCAGATTCAACTCCTGGCATGCGTGCGAATTTATCCATGGTGATGCGTATACTGATGTGCTCACCTCTTTCCATGGCTATATGTATTGAAACTCCTGGGAGTTCCCTCTATACCTACCATTACTCATTTTTCTTGTTTTATCATTAACGAGAAACCCATATTGTGATTGATTCCAGTAACCTACACATATCTTTACAAACGACGTATCGGTATTTACATGAGCCTGGAAGATGTGTTTTTAATTCAGATTGTCCTATTTCAATGCTATGATTAGGTTTTCTTTATCTCTCACCAGCTGCTTTGGGATTTTGAAATATGACTGACTCAGATAAAATACATCACAACCATATGGCGACCAAAACAGAAATATTACCGAATTTTATCTTGGTTTTCCATAGCAAAATTGTCAAACATGAACACTATGTTTGGCTTTACTTTTTACGGTGGAGGGATATCACTGCCCTCACTGAATGTCGCGTGTGTCACACTATCTACACCCTGCAATATCTCCTGAAATAGTTGGTATTTCGGCTGAAACAGTGTTTTTGAAAATACACACACACACACACACACACACACACACACACATGCTCAAAGTAGACTCCATCTAGATGTGTTAGTAGCGACATGAGAACATTTATCTTGGCGCATTTGGATGGACCCTCAACTGTTCCACGTATGTTATCGGGAAGGAGTGCGCAATTCTTCTTCCCGTCTTCTTGCATGCCGTCACAGCTCCAGTCATTTACAACAAAGCCTTGATGCTTCACCCACCCTGCCATCATACCGACTACGTCAGGTACTGGCGTGCAAGGGTTTTTATAGAAAGTAATGAACGCTATGCCCTTCCATGATACCGACTATGACAGGTACTGGCGTACAATGAGCTTTTAGAGAGAATTTAGTTAAATGACATAATTTTCTGCTGTTGTATGTTTTCAATGAAAATACTGGTAGCAACAGTTTTAGTATTAGCAATGTAATGAGAGGTGAGAAATAAAACACATATGTAGTTATATACATATTTATACAACAGGTCCTTTCTTTATCTGAACACCAATACAGAATATACCAAATAAAGCCTTCTTGTAAGCTCAGAAGTCAGCATGTATTTCACTCAAACTTACTGACAGAACATTAGTTTCCATTGGCACCATATTGACCCACTGTTTAAAGTCGTCTACATGGACACTGTTAACACGGAGATATTCTGTAATGTCCCTATACACAACTTTAACACAAGACACCCATCTGTTTAGTCTTTCAAACACAATGAATAGCACAATCTAAGGACCGAATATTTGTCTAGCGGTGGAATGCTATAGATAAATGGATGTGTCACTCGATTTCACACTGACACAGAGTCAGTGCACACTGTTGTAATAGGTAGAGTTAGAACAACATAGTAACAGTCCGGAGGGCGGCACGAATGATACTCAGCAATCAACTTCAGCTTGATGTAGGCGTTTCCACGGCACAATTCATCCCATTCCACCTCCGTAAACTGCACTTTAACACTTTTAGCTGGATTCTCGATCTCTAACACAACACACCAGTCTCTATCTGCGGATGCTTCCAACCACTAGCGGTTAAATTGAACACTGAAGTGAACAGTAGCGGCGCACAGCGCGTAATTGGTATCTTCCCATCCACTACATCCTCACTTTGTCCACGCAGCATCACTGAAATATTCTGTGATGGCGCGTATGGTGGGTTCCAGTACCAACATGCATCATACTGATTAGGACCCCCAGTGCACTTCTGCAATTCATAGGCTGGCTGGGTATCTTCAACCGACAAAGACCGCTCATTGTCCTGCTACAACAAGCTGACTAGGCGCTCCACAGGACCCCAGGCTGCTGCTGTTCCCGACGGGCTGGGACACAACACTGCTGTAGACTCTGACAGGCTGGAGGACGTCGCATCCACTGATGAGCAAAGAAGAAAAACGGTTACAAGCAATAATAGCAGCACAAAGACTTCATCTTCCTCACACGACAGTAAACACAGGCATTAACCGAGAGGTATTTAGTCTTCTGCGGCTTCTTTCTATTCTGCTGCTGCTGTGGCTGGGTAGCGCTGGACGACCTCGGCTGGCGCTTCATGCTGACTGACGGATGTGAACTAGCCCAGTGGCTTAGTCCTCTGGACCGGGGGCAGACGTCACTTGTGAGGTGGAAACCTGACTGTGAATTTCAAAAATAGCAAGCAGGTATAACAACAGCATCTGTCTGCATGATTTGCAGAATGCATCTTGATACCATTCTGCTGCATAGTCATTATCTGATGGCCAATATTCCTCTTTTTTTTCAAGTGCTCATCCAATATAACTACTTTCAATTCTGATTGTAGGAGGCTATGGGCACAGTCCTCGGCTGTATGCATACAGCCAACATGGTTGTTAAGCTCCTCCCAGTCAGACACCAGCAGCTCTTCAATAGAACACATTCTGCACAGTAGCGAGGATGGCTAGCGAGTGATGATGGGATGGGAGGATGGGTTGGTGGAGGGGGAAGTGGATGGAGATGAGCAGTTGAAGCTCTTCATTCGTATATATCACATGTATGAATATGCTTCCACTGAAGCGAATTAGCATCAACTGCCTGTCTCTTCCATTTTGGAAGAGTGAATGTTTCATGCGGAATATCCCGCCAGTTTGCACATGCACATGGGCATCTATCGGGTGCGACATGCATCTTGTTTCCATCCTTCCGCATGGCCACAATCTGCTGAAGCGAATTCTTCTGCTTCTTTCTCCTACACTCTTCCATTATCACAGTCTTCTATCCCCTGTGTAGTGAACTGTGGCTACAGTCCTCCCTGGAATGCATACATGTAATACAGCTATTGAAAACCGCTCTATCGTTCACATTCATCTCGTTGATCGAACACATCATGATGCTTTCACACTGACAGCACAGCAGAAGCTGAAATTCCCCCTCTATTGTCACATAAGCAGAGAAAGAAAAATTTCCACCCAAATTTGAATTTCCCGCCAATTTCTGTGGGATAAGGTGGGGGTGTGTCATCATCACTGCCCTGGGACAAAGTAATTCCCACCATTTTTTAAATTCTCGCCTTTTGTTTTGAATTTCCCGCCAACATTTGATATTCCTGCCAACAGGGTAGATTGGGGAGGTGGAGAGGGAGGGGGTGGGGAGGGGGAGGAAGCTGGGGAAAACACCTGACGTCATCCAGGGGTAGGGGTGCGGGAATGAGGCAAGGTAATTAATTGATCAAGTTAATTAATTTGCATATCAGTTAGATAAGAAAGTTGGGGGTGGAGTCCCGTCACCCTACCACTAGGGAAGCCGATTTTTTACTGCAGATTACGATTCACCGGAAAAATGTACACACGTTTCGTCCGAAGCATTTTCTCCGTTTCGCCACAGATAGAGCTGAAGTCGGAGGAATCGAACTGGTTACACAATCGTAATTTAAGACATGTTACTCAACGGCCCTTGAATAACCAGTGGCACATGGGACCCCGCCTCCATGCTGCGAGAGCAGGACAGCCCCGTATTTCATGACTTCTAATAGGAAATCCCATTCTCAACGTTGTATTCCTCCTACATATTGAACAGGGGACTGACTACTCTACACACCACTTTGGCCGTGGGTCGAGGGGAACACTACTGTACATTTCCAATTAGAGTCAGTGTTCAATCGTAGTACCATCAACTTCAACACACTTAGTGATCTGCTTTTCAAATGACTATACACAGGACAGAAGCATATCTGTGGGAATATCAGCACAAGCGTTTCTGATGCGGTCGACCACGTCTTCACGGCCTGTTGGCACTTAATGGAACAACTTATCTTTTAAATATCCCCACAGAAAGAAATCTGGCAACCTCAAATCCGGCGATCTAGCAGGCGAATTAATAGGGCCACCTGTGCCAATCCACCGGCCAGTATAAACAGGTCTAATACCTCCTGTGGTTCAGTTGGTCAGTTCCGTAATGCGCTGGGCAACTGTCGTACTGAAACCACATACTTTGTCGAACGTCCAGGGCAACATCCTACAATAGTACCGGTAGTTCCTGTTCCAGAAACGTTCGATATTTTCCTCCATTCAACATGCCGTCGATAAAATACGGACCAATGTCTTTGTTCCCCATGATGCAACACCATATGTTAACCGACCAAGGACGTTGACGGTCAGCTTGCCGTAACCAGTGAGGATTGTCTACACTCCAATAATGCAGATAATGCCGGTTAACACTGGCGTAGTTTGTGGATGTAGACTCATCAGAAAATAGTAACTCGGTAAAGATCGTAGTGGTCGTTTGTAGTTGTTGATGTGCCCATTCACAAAACACTACAAATTATGGAAATCGGCACCATGAAGTTCCTGATGTAGTGACACGTGGTATGGATGATACTTACGACGATACAGTATTGTGACAATACTACCTACGGACGTACCGGAATCGCGGAGGTTCGAGTCCTCCCTCGGGCATGGATGTGTGTGTTTGTCCTTAGGATAATTTAGGTTAATTAGTGTGTAAGCTTAAGGACTGATGGCCTTAGCAGTTAAGTCCCATAAGATTTCACACACATTTGAACATTTTTTGAATCGCTGTGTCATTGCCGGACGCATCCGTGGTTTGTGGTGCCCTGGCGCTAGTACAGCTGTTTCATTAGCTTCTCCTGGAACACGTTTGTTTCGTTCCCTTTTGATTGTCTGTACGCTACCATCAGAAATAAAGGCGTTCATAACTTTGGAAAAGAACTAATGAGAGGGAGCTTTCTCTGGAAAACGCTCGGGCTACAAGGCAACAGCAGCCTCTCCTACATTCAGGATCATTTAAGTTTTTTCATCTGTGGTTGCTACAGTCATCGTCCGCGTACACGCCTGTTCTTCAAATGATGGGTAGGTGTGCAGGCAACAAACACTGCGCAAGTATTGTCATGTTTAGGGCCACTATTTGCTCTACGTCTGCACGATACGTGAGCTTCGGTCGCAGGTACAGTCTATTATGATACGTCGTGGTCCGCTACAAGGCCACGGTGGCGCATCGAGTTGTCCCCTGTTCGATATGTCGGAGGAATACAGCGTTACGATTGTGGTTCCCAATAAGAAGTTGATATATACTGAACTGTCCTACCCTCGCAGCAGGGGGGTTGGGTCCCACGGGCCACTGATTATTCAAGGGTCGTTCAGTAGCATGTCGTTAATGACAACTGTGTACACATTTCTATTCTTACGATTACAGCACCATCTGTGGCGAAAAGAAGAAAATGCTTCAGACAAAACGTGATTAAATTTTGCCGTAGAATCTTGATCTCCAATAAGAAACGGGGGTTCCCACTGAAGATTTCAGAGCTGGCCCCCGCCACCCACGCGTAGGATGGTGTGGAAGGTTGAGTGTGGTATCGTTGGATGTCCCCTTCCTAGACATACAAGTTGGAATTATAATTTTTTTTTTTTTATCTGATGTGTATTCGCGTTCTGTGAGCAAGTGCAGGTAGTGCCACCAGTATCACTATGAGTGAGTGCGATCCGTGCGACTATAACTGTGGTCACAAAAGAGGTGTAAATATTTACTGTCCGTGAATTTCGCCTCCGTATGACAGTTGTTCTCCGCTGCCCGGGTCGTGGTGTGGTTCGGAGGTTAGGATCAGCGCAGCCTACATCAGCAGCAGCAACCCTTGTACCAGCTGACACGCCGCCGGGCACCGGGGACATCGCCTTCCGCGGCGAACGCGGCGTGTGACGTCGGCAACTGTGGAAACAATAGACGCGTCAGCAGTAACTGCTTAGGCTCGTTCAAGTGAGTAGCTACAGACAAAGTAGGCCGCGAAAACGTCAACCAGCGTTTGACTTATTATTGCCCTGTGCGATCTCTTTACGCTATAGCCATAGAAACTGGAAAGAGGCGCGGCAATTTATAACTGTACGGAGGCTGTTGTAAGTGCTATAGCTTTTTACCGAAGCGTAGTAACTAACCTTCAGTAACAGAGACATGCAGCGATCTCCTATATCACGCTGTGAAATATATAGGACGTGTGCAATAGGTTCCCAAATGACCAACAGGTCCTTGTTCGCGTAAACAACACGAACACTAGGAGCGACGAAAATCGCCAAAGCTGGCGTCCCCAGCCGTGAACATTGCCGATGTGAATGGTACCCACGGTAGAGGCCGTAGGAAAAGTCTAAACGATACCCCAAAGGACAGATTAACACAAGGTATATCGCATAGACACTCTTGGGGTAGCCTACCACCCAAACGAAGAACCATGGAGACTCGAATGATAGAGGCTGTAGACGAGATATTGACAGGGCTATTTTTTTGGAAATTTGTGGTAAGATCTTATGGGACCAAACTGCTGAGGTCATCGGTCCCTAAGCTTAAGCACTACTTAATCTAACTTTAACTAACTAACTTACGCTGAGGACAACACACACCCATGCCCGAGGGAGGATTCGAACCTCCGAGGGGGGAGGGGGAGGGAGGGGAGCCGAAAGGGCGCGAGCCGTGACAAGGTGCCTTAGACCGCGCGACGACCCTGCGCTGCTGACGGGGTTACAGACAACACTTAAAGACAAGAGAGTGCATCGGTTTTACCTGCACCAATTAAGGACAAAATATTGGTCTTGGCTCTAGGACAGCTGAAACTTTACGGACATAATTAATAACTGCGAACAGAAAATGACAGGTTACGGAGAAAAATAGCCTTCGCAAAAGACCCTGATTCACTACATCGCATACAACGTCTGGAGGTCAAAATAATACAAGTGAAAGCTGGAAATAAAAAAATTGTGTACAGAGACCAAAACTACTGCTATGTCGTTTGTGGTAGTCACTGAAATAGCCAATGCAGGAAAGCCAAAAAACATCCTAATAATCAAAGCAAAACAAAACAGCGTACTGTTCTTAAAACCTGAAAGTAATGAAGATTGAATTTAAAAAAATTGCAGACAGAATTACTATGGCCTTAAATCCAAGAAAGGACAAAATTAATGTTAAAGCAATCAGAACGAGAGCCAGTACTGTAATTTTGGAAACAGAAACTCAGGAAGATAAAAGAAAAGTTTTGGAAAAGGCAAAAAACGTAAAAGACATCAGGTGTGAAGAGCTGCGCAAGTTGCAGCCACTCTCGGCACTGTATAACGTTCCAATAACCTTATCTGACGATGACTTCTTGGAGAAACTGCGAAATTACAGGGTGGCCTGGCGGTTCTACGCGCTACAGCCTGTAACCGCGCGGCCGCTACGGTCGCAGGTTCGAATCCTGCCTCGGGCATGGATGTGTGTGATGTCCTTAGGTTAGTTAGGTTTAAGTAGTTCTAAGTCCTAGGGGACTGATGACCTTAGAAGATGAGTCCCATAGTGCTCAGAGCCATTTGAACCATTTTGTACGAAATTAATCTTAGCAACTACATGTCCAAAGAACAATTCACAGAAGAGGTAACACTCAAGTTCAAAACGGGCCCAAGGGGAAATGAACGGTAAATAATGTAATTGAGGTCACCCTAAAAGTTCGCCAGTTGCTCCAAATGGACAGAGCCTCCATCTAATTTGAATAATTTAGCATTAAAGAGTTTGTGGTTGCTCAGAAATGCTTTAACTGTTAGGGATATGATCACCCAACAAAATTGTGTGACAGAGCGTTAGTGTGCGGTAAATGTGAAAAGCTTGGTCACAGAATGGCTGACTGCACAGACAATATACCGTGCAAACAGCGCAACAAGCTATGCAATAAAACTGTGGGACCAGATTCTCTTACATACAGGCAAATGTACGAAAGACAAATAGAGAGAACCGACTATGGCTTCCTAGAAAATGTTCAATAATATAACAGAATTCGAAACCCCGCTATAACTGTGACCGTCCAGAACAGCTGTGGAAGGAAATACAAGTCACCTTCCACAAAAAGACAAGCAAGGAGACGCGCAGTAGCCTGGATACAGCACTTAGGGCTATCACAAAAAATTGACTATGAGCACAACGAAGACCAACATTTCCTTATGAGTACCACGGTAGGAAAAAAATATTTTCGCAACACAGATTACATTGACAATGAACACACACAAGGAGCCATGGACTAGGTAAATCAAACACAGACTCTTTCAGTGGGCAACGTTCCAATATGTAACACTGCTAAGAACTGAGGAACTAGCAGTAGATGATATCAGTGTAAATGAAGTAACACTTAGAAATCTACACAATATAGATAGACAAAACGAAAGTAATAAGCTTTCGAGTCACGCAGAATGACATAGGATCCCAAAATAGAACACACTCCACATACAAGCATAACAAAAAGGAATATCAGATGAGTCAAAGGGAACACGGGCCACAAGCACACAATATGTAAATGCAAAAAAAAAATAGAGTATGACACGACAAAATGTAAAAACAGCATAAAACCAATACGGAGGCAGCATACACAGCTCAGATACGCTAAAGACAAAAAACATAAACGACCAACACACCACACACGATACACCAACGTCAAAGTAAGCACAAATTCTATCAATGAAGACAACAAGATCTCAAAAACACCAAACAGTAAAAAACAACCTGACACAATAACGAAAAGCTAACGCACCCACTATAGAAATACAAGCAGGTAGCATACCACCCACATCAAATACACTAGCAGGCACGGCGAAATATCCGACGCAAACAAAACTAGATAAAGACACACACAACAGACAGAAACGCAACGAGAAACGGAGCATCACGTAATAAACAGCGAGTTAATATATAAAACATTTGAAAGTAACCTATCTCTCAGTAGACCAGAAAATAAAGACATTTTCCAAACATCACTAAGAATGGTAATACTTATGAAGTATCCAGAAGTGGATAAAATATGTTTTCCAGCCACAGAAGAAACGGATAGAACGATACTCCGAATGTCAATTCTCCCGACACACCGCCGCATCTTAATCAAACTCCTGGGACAAGCGTACTCAAGAAGAGGTGAAGGAATAGACCGGAAACGAATTTACAAGGATATCCAAAGGGCGCACGGGTGTGTTTACAATGAACCTAAAGAGGTGAGTCAAAAAAGCTACGTGTATACAAAATATCCACCATCAACGTGAAACTCATCCAACTAAACTGCATGAGAAGTGCTTTAGTGGGGACAGAGCTAATGAAACTAGTAGAGGACGAAGCAACTGACGCAATTTGCCTATAGGAACCATACATGTGCTATGGGAAAATACCTGGCATTCCGTGGCAATACATTGTAATCACAGGTTCCGCATATGCAAAGGCAGCAATCGTGGTGGCAAACACACGGATAACAGTCACACAAATTACACAGTTGAAAAGGGAGTGCACAGTAACAATAGAAATCACACTAGGCAGGGAACACTGGGTAATCTGTTTAACATATGCTCAATACTTACTCGAAATAGAACCGTTCACAAATAAAATAAGGGAGAGAATACAGTTCGCCAGATGCCAGATGCAAACGTTTACTGATACACACCAACATCAATGCACGGTCGAGCCCCTGGCATGCCGACAGAACGGACGCCAGGGAGTAAGACGTTGTAGACACAATAAACGAATGGAACCTTTTCTTACTGAATAAAGGAGGACAACCACCGACCTTCTGTGGATGTGCAGGTGGAACCGGTAACATTGAAATTACTCTCTCAAATGAAAAATCAGTGGCACACATTGTAAACTGGAATGTAGACAAAGTCACACATAGTGATCACAATGTAATTGTCACATACACAGCAGCCACTACTGACACAAACACACATAAAACACAGCAACCACGGTAGCCGCTACACAGGGTAAACTGGCATACTCTGAGAGAGGTGATCAATACCTCACGCCTCTATACTACACGTGGTAGCACTGATTTCAGAATTCACACACTGACACATATATTATAAAAAGTCCAGTCAGCCGCCATACCAGAAGGAAACGAAAAACGCAAACAGGGAATGCCATGGTCCATAACGTTGACTAGACACCGGAAATACTCACGAGACAAAATACGACTCTATCAAAGTTCAAAAACAGCACAAGAATGGGAAATTAGAGTCCAAATCTATCGCGATGGTAAGGCAGGTATTAAATGGTTCAAATGGTTCTGAGCACTATGCTTCTTAACTGCTAAGGTCATCAGTCCCCTAGAACTTAGAACTATTTAAACCTAACTAACCTAAAGACATCACACACACCCATGCCCGAGGCAGGATTCGAACCTGTGACCGTAGCGGTCGCGCGGTTCCAGACTATAGCGCCTAGAACCGCCCGACCACCCCGACTGGCAAGGCAGGTATAAAACTGAATTAACAAGAGAAGACAGGACCGCTGGGGCAACTTTGTGCGGACTCGATTAGAAAATAATATGTGGGAAGAACCATACAAATTGCAGACTGACAAAATCACATCATCACTTGTACTGTCCACAGTGAGACTTCCAGACAGCTCCACTACGAGAGACTGGGGAAGTTCAGCAGAATACCTTCTACAAAAGCTTCTCCCAGACGATGACAAAACTCAGGACCAAGAATAACATGTCTGTCTCCGCCGACTAACCGAAACTAACTACGCTACTGACCAAGTAGTCATCGCTTTCGCTCAGGAGTAAGTTGCCCAGTCAGTTAACAAACCCAAACCCAAAACAGCTCCGACGGAATTCACCCAGAAACTACCAGGAATACAGCACCGCAGATCATACCATTTCCGACTGAATTACTGAATGACGTCTTACAACATCACAAGATATCCATAACATGGAAATTTGCAGAGGCACTAATCATCAAGAAGACAGAGGACAGAGGAGCGACGGATTCGAAGATGTACGGAACTATTGGCTTGATACGCATGTTGGCCAAGGCAGAGGAGAGACTGCCATGCGACAGACTTCAGTTGCACAGAGAGCTCTTCGGCCTAAGCCGCCACCTGTTCGGTTTCAGACCACAGAAATCTACAACGACGCCATTAACAATGCACTACAGACAATCCAAATCCCACAAGACAAATATGTAGTTGTAATTTTAATTGATATAGATGGCACCTTTGATAACATCTGGTGGCCTGCACTTTTTACAAAATTTAGGGAAATACAGATACATCGTTATATTACAGTCTCCTAGACTGCGTTATATTACAGTCTCCTATAATGAAGTTATAGAATGGCGTGCAGGCCATCAGAGTGTGGTCAAAATAATAACTAAAGGCTGCCCACTGCGGTCTATATGCAGTCCCATATTCTGGGACATCGCTATGGAACCTCTTTTAAACACTTTGATGAGGACAACAGGGTGACCGGCCGATGTGGCCGAGCGGTTCTAGGCGCTTCAGTCTGGAACCGCGCGACCGCTACGGTCGCACGTTCGAATCCTGCCTCGGCCATGGATGTGTGTGATGTCGTTAGGTTAGTTAGGTTTAAGTAGTTCTAAGTTCTAGGGGACTGATGACCTCAGATGTTAAGTCCCATAGTGCTCAGAGCCATTTGAACCATTTGACAACAGGGTGACAGAAATAACTGAGTATGCAGATGACTTATTAGTGATTTAATCGGCCAGCTTAAGAGCAAATCTTGAACTAAAGACAATACAGATATTGGTATAAGTAAACAATTGGTGCAACAACAACAAACTTCAAATAGCAGCCAACAAAACTGCCTGCATACTGCTAAAGGGATCATTACAAAGAAACCCAATAATCAGACTTGACGATACCAACATACAACGAAAAGTTACGACAGGATAAATTGGAGTATATGTTGACGGAATATTCTCATTCAAAGACCATGCAAAACTCGCGACTGACGAAGTGACGAAACTGACGCATAAACTAGACAGGCTCAACACTGCACAGTTTAGACTACCACTGCAGATGATGCGAACCTACCATATCGCCTTGTTTGAGTCCGTTCTGAACTCTGCAGCAAGCACATGGACCCATCGTTTGTGCCATGTATCACACAGAACCATAATATCAGGAGCGTTTGGGACATCTATAGAGCCACTATGTCTCGTCCTGGGTACCTTAAGTTTCAAAGCTGCAGCATACCAGTGACGGATACAGAAAAACGACAAGGAGGAAGCGCTTAAGATATCTTGAGCTAGCTTTATTTTTACCGTAATAAAAAATTATCAAGTAATATGCAAAGTTTAAGAAAGTTTTATTTAAACTGATTATACACTGACTGGAGAGGGCGGCGCGGATGGCAATGCGGCCTTCCCGCAAGGGGGGAAGGGGGGTGGGACGCGCTCCCCACTTGTATCCGCCACTGCAGCATACTGGATGAAAATGGAGCGACAGGATAAATTGCAAAATTTCAGACCAACAAATAACTGACAAGAAACACCTTCATGAATGGCGAAAGAGACACCTGGCAGGGTGGGGGAGAGACAGAGGTTACATGTCGAGTTGGAGAGGCAGGGGAGGATAGAAATCTGCGCTATTCAGGAATCCATTTGTGCAGTGTATGTGGTTAGACAATAGCTGGAGAGCAGGTATAGAGAGAGCCCACTTCGGCATGCTGGTCCTGGGGCTGAGTGGACGGCTGTTTAGATGGACAGATATGTAGCTTTGATATGTCGCTGACGGCGCTCGCATTTCCGGCGAATGGTCAAGACAACGTCCTTTTGCAGTAAATGAGGACGTCCTGTTTCTAAACAGGCTGCAGAAGGTAATGGATATGTCATTCTCGGACTTAAATTGCAGATATCAGATGCGCAAAGATCTGGAAACGGGATTAGTTGAACGATGTGTAGGTTGTGACTAAAGTAAAGTCGGAATTTTACTGTAGCATGCAGGTTAGGGACAGTTGAGGCTACTATATAAAACAACAGAATGGATCGTGTGTAGACCCAGTGCAGAGCTGTTTACGTGTATTAGACACTAACAAGCGGTATTTACAATGTGCTCCACTTTACTGTGTGCCAATTGCGTCTATGAGGTGTCGGCTAACTAATAATTTACAGAACAGTTGCTGTGTGGTGTTTGACAACGTTCTGCAATTTGTCTACTAGGGTAATAAGAACACTCGAAAACTGACTGGTGTGTACGTAAGTCTGCCGGACTCTCAGGACCGAGAAAAGCTTATAAGTTATGCTCCGTCTTCAAACAGTTTTAATTATCTACCTGTAAACTACGTAGAATCTAGTACCCTGTTCTCCACAATACCGTACGATACAGATATCGCCGAATTGGGGCTGGTTATACCCTAAGTCTTAAGAAAAAGAGTTAATGTATTAAACAGACTTAAACCATTCCCTATTAAAGAAATTACTTTTTAAGTGCAGTTAATGTTTTATGTGGACTAAAAAGGAAACTGGAAATGGATGACATCGAGCTAAAGAAAAGAAAACTAGAGTATTCAGAGAAGATGGAAAAGGAGGAGGCTATTGCGGATGTGCAGGCCAGATAAACACAGTGTACGGAAAAATCTCTCTACGAAGGGAGAATACAAAATATTGGCATTTACAGTAAACAGCCATGGAAACTGGTCACGTGTTGGAGTACTTCTAAACATTCATGGTGGTGTCTGTTTCTTCTATATCGTGTCTCCTTACCACTTTCGCGCAACGACGCTCTGAGCGTGTTTTTTAGGGAATTAACTAGTTTGAACCTGGGACCTGTTGCTGGTAAGGAGACGCCAGACCACACATGACATGTAGAATTCAGAAGAGTTCAGTGAGACTAGCGATGATATAACCAAATACTAAATGATCTCAGCGTCAGCTCCACTGCACTTCCTGTAAAAGAATCTTAATACTAACCAAATTTAGTGGAAAGGGTTCAAGGCTTTCCTATTTTTAGTTAGCTGGTAAAATAACGTCGAAAAAGCAGTTAAGTTTACCATTGGAAGTTTTATTCTACTCACAAAACATCGTTTATAAATTGCACTATTGATAAAAGGAAATGTTTCAATACAGGATGGTAAAAACCAACTGCGTTCAACAAAAATGTGAACGAATATTCCCTGAATGGGTTTCCAAGTTCTACAATCAATCGAAGGATGACCTATGCCATATCACATCTATAATGTAGGTTTAATTTAAGTTTCACAAAAGAGAAAACTATCAAAATGGTCTACAGTGACCCTCAATTATCTTTAATTACTTATTTAACTTGTCGTAAATTACAGTGGGTGATGTGGCTTCTCAATAACTATATAAAAGAAAAATCATCGCGTTTCAGATCTTTTCTTCAAGTGGCAAATGTGAACACCATGAGTTTTAATTAACGATCGACACTAGTATTACGCAAAAAGGGGGTGTAACAGATGAGTCTTCTGCAGTTCTGAGTGAAGCCTTATGCGCTCAAAAATGCGGCATCGCGTGCGTTCATTACTTTGTCGGTGTTTAAGCAGCATCAGGGCGGCAGCGGCCGGCGCAGCAGCCATCCAGCTCGCCGTCTCAGAACCAACTCTACTCTAACTTCTCCTTACTACAATTCACCGAAGTTGGTTTAAAAAAAAACTATCTGGCTGTGTTTTAATCTGACCAATCAGGGTCTCAATGTTAACCTTAAGCTCCGCCTACAAAAATTCTGTCTATCCAATAAGAAACGTTATACTTTTCGTGGTGGGGCAACGTTTTTAAAGTTTGCAACGTAACAGAGACGCTAAAAAGTCTCACGCTAAAACCTGCAGTTGATGTGGTCCTTTTAGCGTTATCGTAAGATCTATACTGTTCTTCTGGAGGGCTCTATCTTTTAACATGGGCTGGGGGGTGGTCCTTGACGTACCTGAGACGCGAAAACGTGCGGGTTGTGTGGCCATACTGGTTAGCTGGCGCCGTAGGTGTCCAGACCTTCCCTTATTGTAGGGCTTTCTAGCTTAACACGGTTCTGCTCTCGGCTTCTATCCTCGTTTCTCCCCTCGGAACTGCGTCTGCCTCACGGTGGGAAGGTACGACATGCATTTAGGCATTCTTGTGTTAGTCTGTGGTATTCCATTTGCTCACTCGTTACTCGTATTACTTTGGTTAATTTACTGTCACGATTTATTCGGAGCTATGTGACATACTACTGGATTTGCTTATCATGTCAGGGTTTTCATGGAAGGTGTTGGATTTGCCTGGCACCTTACAAATCACCAACTTTCGAACTTAATTTTGGCACTGAATTTAGGCAATGATTGAATCGTTGTCTAAGTCAGTCAATAATTTTGTAATGTATCTAAATTTTGTTGCATATTGTTCAGCCACGTTATTCTGTTCTATTCTAGTTTGTATTACAAATTTATATTTTTATATTCTTCCACATTATAATTAAAAATGACAAGAGAAGAATATTTTTATACTATTATTAATTTTTAATTGTTTTCTTTCTTTATTTAAGTGTGAAGTTTGTTTTTTTAAGATGTTTGTTATCGAAAGTGAGGAGTCTTTCACATCGATTTCCTTAGAAATATTGTTTTTATAAATTTAGTAATGAAGTAACATCTATTCCTAACACATTTTCTAAATATAATGTGCTAGTAAAAATGTTTTTGTTTCTAGACACTCATTTCAACATTGTTACACTAACAAATAAGAATTATTTCTAATTATTGCTTTGACGAAGAAATATACATACACAAGTATTCAGATATTATCCTAAAAAATGGTACAAATGTTAAAAAAAAGGAAAACATCCAACAAGATAATTTTTATTCTTTGTTTTTATAAGGAGAAAATAAGTAAAATATAGTTATTCTTTTATTTTTATGAGGAGAAAATAAGTGGCATATTGTTTCTTTATATACTGTCCATACTAAAAATAGGAAAGCCTTGAACCCTTTCCACTAAATTTAGTTAGTATTAAGATTCTTTTACAGGGAGTGCAGTGGAGCTGACGCTGAGATCATTTAGTATTTGGTTATATCATCGCTAGTCTCACTGAACTCTTCTGAATTCTACATGTCATGTGTGGTCTGGCGTCTCCTTACCAGCAACAGGTCCCAGGTTCAAACTAGTTAATTCCCTAAAAAACACGCTCAGAGCGTCGTTGCGCGAAAGTGGTAGGGAGACACGATAAGAACAATCAGACACCACCATGAATGTTTAGAAAATGGCGACCCTCCAGGATGGTAAAATACCATGATTGAAGGTCGACCACATGCCTCACTAGGTCCGAAAAATACCTGTTAAAAATTTTCGTAGTAAATTTTTTTTCTCTAAAGTTATACATAGTCGAAAACAGTAGCTGCAGCGATAGATAGTAAAAGTGTTCAAGAAAAAGTGAGAAGTCTGGCAGAGACAATAGCAGAATTAAGTTATGAATTTTGAAAATTGTTAGAATTAAGTTTTCTCTCCAATGCAAGCGCACAGGTGGCGGATACATCGTTGACAAGTTGGTTCTGTCCCAACAAGTAAGTGAATGGATTGTCAGTCTTTGTAGTGTCAAGTCGTGTGAACAAAAAGTTTATGAAACGCGTGAGATCGTATGAGCGCATGTTGAAGAGAAGTAGGGCGCGTGAATTGCTTTTAAAACAGAAAATAAGGGATTCGGAAAGATTAGCAATGGCAGATCGATACCTTGACCGAATTGAGGTAGAGACCCAGCTTGAAAATGGACAGAGAATAGAGGACAATGCAACAGACGATGCAGTATGGCGAGAAATAGGACAGATAACGCACCATAACGAGGATAATGTACGCCAAGGCACAGAAAACCTAGGTCAGCATACGACAGAGGAGCAGGAAAGTAGTAAGACAGTCGATGAGGATTTTAACTTGCGTCTTGAATACGTAGAACCCATAGTACAAGTGATCAGAGCTCCCTCAACACAGAGTACAAGAAATGCGAGCAGAAACGTGTCACAGCAGAGGTCAATGCAGTCGGTTGCGAACCAACACTTGGGCGAAAACACAGAGCGTAGGACGTCGGAAGAAAACGCAATAGGACCCACCAATCTGGCAGAATTATTACAACAAATTACGGAAACCATGACAAGGCAAAATAAAGACATAGCGAACCAAATTCAAATTCAGAATGCAGAAACCACGAGACAAATGCGTGAGATAAGAGAACAAAACAAAAAAAATCAGTTATACCTAAGTCATATTGAAGACGAGGCAAAAGAATCTCGAGAAGTGATAGGAAACTTAATAATAGGTCACAATCAATTGAGAACAGACATTGACAAGGTAGAAGCGGACGTACGAACATTGCGTAATGACACTGAGGACGAGATCAAAACATTACGTAACAACACCCAGGGAGAAGTCAAGAAACTAAAGAAACAGATAAACGTAATTACTAGACAAGCAGCAGGTACAGCGCGTGAAATTGTTGAAAACAGTGTGTTACACAAACGTATCACAAAAGCAGCGCTGAAAAGATATGATAACCGCATAGTCAAAATAGAAGCGCAAACGAAGCGACAATTTCAGAAATTGCGAACAGAGTTGTTGCAAACCATTGAAGAGCGTAGTGAACAGGATCGAACAAGCACAGAGACTACAACCACATCCGTATCTGTAACAGCACCGGAAAAACAAGCAATTAACGAAGATGTTACGCATTTGCGATTCCAATCACAGACGGAAAGTAACATACGTGACAATGGAAAGCCAGGTCGCGAAGAGTACAGTGCAATGCAAAACGTTCACAACCGACAGAAGAAAATTATTACGTACCACTCCAACGATACTACGCAAGGGTAGGCGAAAGTCACAGTGAACAATATCCAATGGATCTACCACAACCGGAAAGAACGACGGGAGAAATGATCAGAAACAAAAGTGGCCAAGAATCGCGAATTTCATATGGAACTATGACGAAGTACGACAACGATCATTTCCTCACAGTCAGAAAATTTCAACACTTTCGAGAAGAAAACTCATTACATCCACGAACTTTTATTGATCAATTCCGAGTAGGATTACCAGAACACTGGACGCTAGCACACAAATTAGACTTTATAAGTGCACACATGTCAGGAACAGTTGCAGAAATCATGCAAAATGTTGCAGCGACATGCCGATCGTACGAAGATTTCAGAAAGAAGTTTCTCTCACGATATTGGTCCAGCGAAGCACAGAACAGAGTGAAATACGAATTATTACAGAACCCATATTTTGAAAATTCAGGAGAGAAGAGTCCCGTGAAATTTTTCGAAGCAATGGCAAACAAAAATCAATTCTTAGATGTACCATACAGTGACGGAGAGTTGATTAAATTATGCACGATGAAGCTACCATTGAAATACCAGCAATCATTAGTAGGTCGCGGAGGCAATGACGTCGGAGCATTTAAAGGTATTCTAAGAGCACTAGAGTTCATATTCTCGGAAGATGATGCAAGAAAAAGACGAAGCGCACGTGAAAACGAAAGGAAAAAGCAGTGGAATCCACAAGACACAGTACGAAGAAACAATAATTACGAATCACGTGATAACTTCGCACCAAGAAACCAGAATAGATTTCAACAGAGAACCGGTTATGGATTTAGAAGAGAAAATGGCAATAATTATAATTCACCCAGGAACGACAACAACTATTACAGAGGGAATAACGACAACCGGAACGGCTACTGGAGAACCAATAGACCGACAAATTATCAACAAAGAAACCACTATCAACAAGCTGAATAAGGAAAGCGAATATAGATAGAAGACGTGGAGGTAAGACCACCAAAACCCGATAAACGTTCGGATTGACAACTAAGCGCCCATGCCAAAGAGAATGACGCACCGACCCAGGACAATTGCAGCACCATGAACAGAGAAGTAAAAATCTTATCACGAGAAGAGAAGAAGGAAGAAACAAATCCGCAACGACCAGATGAAAACCAAGACAAGAAAATAACAATATCGTGTTGGGACGAAATTAATTGGGAGAATACTGACGAGGAAGATGAATTACCAGAGGCAAGCACAACGAATGTAGGAGGAAAGGACGAAGTAATGAGTATTGCAGAACTATTTGAGATGGAAACCAGGGAAAGCGAATTCAATGAGGATAATGCGCAGTCGACAGAAGTTGAAAATAAGTTACAAGTGGGCACACAACCCAACGTATATAATGAAGGAAGTTATGAAGCGATAATTAGAGCATTTAGATGTGATTATGTGAAAGTAGCGACGAAGAAGGAGAAGATAGACGAGGATGAGGAAAAAGTAGAGGATGCTGAAGAAAACGTAAATGAAGGAAGAAATAGAGAAGAGGAAATAAAAGAGAGAGAAGTAGCAGTCGAAGCTTATCCTACAGAAAGTTCGAATTCACAAGGGAAATTCCTAAGAAGACTCATGTATGATTCAGTGGAGGATTTGTTGATGCAAGAAGAAGAAGAACAGAACCAACCCTTTCAAATTCAACCAATTGTGAAGACCATGCTAAAGCATATCCCAGTCAATATTGTAATTGATAGCGGAAGTGAACTGTCTGCGATCTCAGAAAATTTATTCACGCAGTGTAATGCCAATGAGGAATTGCCAGTTCTGAAAACACGTAAGATTAAAGTAAGAGGTCCTATTAGAAACAATGCTGCGGAAATTACGAGACAAACAAGGTTAACTCTTTCGTGCCAAGGTCAAAAGATCGAAGCCAACTTCGTGATTATACCTATACTGTCCATATTTAGTCGAAAAAGCAGTTAAGTTTACCATTGGAAGTTTTATTCTACTCACAGAACATCGTTTATAAATTGAACTATTGATAAAAGGAAACGTTTTAATACAGGATGGTAAAAACCAACTGCGTTCAACAAAAATGTGAACGAATATTCCCTGAATGGGTTTAAAAGTTCTGCAATCGATCGAAGGATGACCTATGCCATATCACATCTATAATGTAGGTTTAATTTAAGTTTCACAAAAGAGAAAACTATCAAAATGGTCTACATTGACCCTCAATTATCTTTAATTACTTATTTAACTTGTCGTAAATTACAGTGGGTGATGTGGCTTCTCAATAACTATATAAAAGAAAAATCATCGCGTTTCAGATCTTTTCTTCAAGTGGCAAATGTGAACACCATGAGCTTTAATTAACGATCAACACTAGTATTACGCAAAAAGGGGGTGTAACAGATGAGTCTTCTGCAGTTCTGAGTGAAGCCGTATGCGCTCAAAAATGCGGCATCGCGTGCGTTCATTACCTTGTCGGTGTTTAAGCAGCATCAGGGCGGCAGCGGCCGGCGCAGCAGCCATCCAGCTCGCCGTCTCGGAACCAACTCTACTCTAACTTCTCCTTACTACAATTCACCGAAGTTGGTTTTAAAAAAAAACTATCTGGCTGTGTTTTAATCTGACCAATCAGGGTCTCAATGTTAACCTTAAGCTCCGCCTACAAAAATTCTGTCTATCCAATAAGAAACGTTATACTTTTCGTGGTGGGGCAATGTTTTTAAAGTTTGCTAAAGACGCTAAAAAGTCTCACGCTAAAACCTGCAGCTGGTGTGGTCCTTTTAGCGTTATCGTAAGATCGATTCTGTTCTTCTGGAGGGCTCTATCTTTTAACATGGGCTGGGGGTGGTCCTTGACGTACCTGAGATGCGAAAAAGTCTCACGCTAAAACTTGCGGGTGGTAGTGGCCCTTTTTGTGTTATCGTAAGATCTATACTGTTTTTCTGGAGGGCTCTAGCTTTTAACATGGGCTGGGGGGTGGTCCTTGGCGTACCCGAGACGCGAAAACGTGCGGGTTGTGTGGCCATACTGGTTAGCTGGCGCCGTAGGGCCTTCTAGCTTAACACGGTTCTGCTCTCGGCTTCTGTCCTTGTTTCTCCCCTCGGAACTGCATCTGCCTCACGGTGGGAAGGTACAACATGCATTTAGGCATTCTTGTGTTAGTCTGTGGTATTCCATTTGCTCACTCGTTACTCGTATTACTTTGGTTAATTTACTGTCACGATTTATTCGGAGCTATGTGACATACTACTGGATTTGCTTATCATGTCGATGTTATCATGGAAGGTGTTGGATTTGCCTGACACCTTACATACTGGCCGAAATCAGTGGAGTCGAGAACGTACACTATATCAAGGGATAGACGAAAAATGTGTTTATTAAGCTCTGTTCCCATTTGGATCGAATTAGAAAGGATGGTTATATTATATCTAAGTGTGGAGAACTAGATGTTGTCCACCTAGCAAAAAAAAAAAAAAAATGGTTCAAATGGCTCTGAGCACTATGGGACGTAACGTCTTTGGTCATCAGTGCCCTAGAACTTAGAACTACTTAAACCTAACTAACCTAAGTACATCACACACATCCATGCCCGACGCAGAATTCGAACCTGCGACCGTAGCGGTGGCGCGGCTCCAGACTGTAGCGCCTAGAACCGCTCGGCCACCCCGGCCGGCCACCTAGCAACAGAACAGCCATTTGCTGAGTTTAAAACGGATCGAATAACTACATTTAATGAACACTCGTTTGCAAAAGTTGTAAACTTAATGTTCTACACAGAAATCCCGCAGGAATGTGGAGCAGAAGAGTTGCCGACATACACACAGGAAGACGTGGAACGCTTTAACTGTAGCGCCATGGGGGAGATACTAGGAAAAATTAAAATCCCCAAATGCTCTCGCCTAGAAGAGCTGCAGGAAGGAACAGAGCTAATAGTGAATGCCATAAAGCAAGTATTTTAGAGGAAGAAAATTAGATATGTATTAGAATACGAGAATATACCTTCTCTGTATTAGTCAAATTACTGGTTGGAGAAAGAAATAGATGATTCAGTTGTGGATTTAATTTATAAGTTAAAAATTCAATTGGACATTATTAAAACTACACCTAAGAAAAATGAAGAAAGAGTTGTTTTCTGTGTGTAGATGAATATGCAAAGACAATAAATATTTTATACGACAATTAGGCCTCTCTTATTTGTTAAGCTAGCGAAATTCGTAATATATTTCCCATATACAACGATCTATGAGCCTGTATTTCGGATTTGGAACTGAGCCGTTGAATAACCTTGAAAAGTAGTTGAAACTAGGTAGTTGAAAGCGTAGCGAACCCCTTCTTGTACCTATATGAGTTATCGTCCCCCCTGCAAAATCAAAGGACGTGACTTACGTTGCTATAAGTGTACTTTATTATTTGACGTGATTCTGATAGGTTACCAGTGAAAAAAGATAAGTGACGGCGAAAGTTCGTACGTGTGATCGATTATGGTGTTGGGATTTGAACTAGGGATAGATTTTTGCTGTGGATGTAAGGCAAATGGCTTTCTCGCCGAGAAAATAGGACACCCTGAACAAATAAAAATGATAATAACAAATAGAAGTATAGTTTTCGAGACATTATCGTGTTGGAATTTGAATTTGGCGCAATTTTCTAGTGGTGGTAGGCCTATAATGATAAATAATAATAATAATGATAATGAATGATACTGAATCTTAATAAATGATAATGAATAATAAACAAAAGTAAGGTTTTGCAGCCATTATTGTGTTGGAATTTGAGTTTGGAGGGAGTTTTCTAGTGGAGGCAGGTCAATACTAATAAATAATAATAAATGATAATAAATAATAATAATAAGTAATAATAAATAATAATAAATCATAATGAATGTTAATAAATGATAATGAATAATAATAGAGAAAAGAAAGGTTGTGTATGCATTATCCTGTTGGAACTCAAACTTCCCGACATTTTTTCTGGAGGCTTAGCTTACTGGACGTAGCACAATTGGCCTATTTTCCCACCAAAATTCAAAATTCCAGCCATTTTTTCTGGAGGCTTAGATTAGTGGACATAGCACAATGTACCTATTTTCCCGCCAAAATCCACCAGCTTCGATGACGTCATGCGCTGTTGCCAAGTCTACATGCCGCCATCTTGGATGAGGTCATCGCCACCATCTTGAATAAATTTGGAAAAAATGCAGCGTGAGCTGCACTAAGGTTGTCCCTCTACTTTCGCGCCCCCATCGTGCACATCTTGTGAAGGACTTTCTTCAGGTTAACGACATCAGTCTACAAGAGTGGCCAACATGTTCTCCGGATATTAACCCTATTGAAGATGTCTGGGATGGATTGAAAAGGGCTGTTTATTGACGACATGACCCACCAACCACTATGAGGGATCTACACCGAACCGCCATTGAGGAGTGGGACATTCTGGATCAACAGTGCCTTGATGAACTTGTGGACAGCATGCCACGACGAATACAGGCATGCATCATTGTAAGAGGTCATGCTACTGGGTATTAGAGGTACCGGTGCGTACTGCAATCTGGACCACCACTTCTGAATGTCTCACTGTATGGTGGTAAAACATGCAAAGCGTGGTTTTCATGAGCAATAAAAAGGGCGGAAATAATGTTTATGTTGATATCTATTCCAATTTTCTGTACAGGTTCTAGAACTCTGGGGACCGACGTGATGCAAAACTTTTATATATATATATGTATACTAAACGGGTTTTTCTCCCTTTATCTTCTGTACAGTGTTATAATAATAGTAGAAAACGTTAGTTAGATCACAGCATGTCAGTACAGTTATTTCACGATATACTGTGTTAAGCTATTGGGACAAGCAGGTGATATGTGAAGGATAAGAGCGAACTGTACAACTCATTGTAACATGCAAGAAGTAGTTACAGTTTTGAGAAAAATAATCTCATTTACAGTACATAGTATAGGTCTTATGGTATTAACTGATTCATGGGTCATACATCGTGTGTTATGTTACATGTACATGTATAACATTCATTGTCATATTGACATCACTAGTAAATATGTCAGACATCCTCATGTGGCATATCAGTTATACCACAAACTAAAATCTACATTAGCAGCCTGTTAACAGGGGGAACAAAATGATTTAAAGGAACATAAATATTTATATGTAATACACTAAGTTGATGTTTCAGTAGCTCTACATACACAAAATATTCAGGTTCCCTATGGACAAACCAACTGGATGAAGGTGTAGAGGATGTGCTCCAGAAAGGACAAATACTTAGAGATTTCATGGAAGTACTCCACAGTTCTGTCAAATCTATAGAATTGATGAACAGTCGCGATCTAATTCCAGTCAGGATTAACCCAGCTGATTAAGATTATAATATGAAATGTGAGTGTGAAGGCATCCATTCAACATTGTCAATAGCTTTCTCTAAGTCTACAAGTGCTAGAAAATTAGGTTTGCCTTTCCTTAATCTTTCTTCTAAGACAAGTCGTAAGGTCAGTATTGCCTCACGTGTTCCAGTATTTCTATGGAATCCAAACTGATCTTCCCCGAGGTCGGCTTCTACTAGTTTTTCCATTCGTCTGTAAAGAATTCGTGTTAGTATTTTCCAGCTGTGATTATTAAACTGACTGTTCGGTTATTTTCACATCTGTCAACACCTGCTTTCTTTGGGATTGAAATTATTATATTCTTCTTGAAGTCTGAGGACATTTCACCTGTTTCATACATCTTGCTCACCAGATGGTAGAGTTTTGTCAGGAGTGGCTCTCCCAAGGCCGTCAGTAGTTCCAATGGAATGTTTTCTACTCCAGGGGCCTTGTTTCGACTCAGGTCTTTCAGTGCTCTGTCAAATTCTTCACGCAGTATCGTATCTCCCATTCCATCTTCATCTACATCCTCTTCCATTTCGCCGGCCGCGGTGGTCTCGCGGTTCTAGGCGCACAGTCCGGAATCGTGCGATTGGTACAGTCGCAGGTTCGAATCCTGCTTCGGGCATGGATGTGTATGATGTCCTTAGGTTAGTTAGGTTTAAGTAGTTCTAAGTTCTAGGGGACTAATGACCACAGCAGTTAAGTCCGATAGTGCTCAGAGCCATTTGAACCATTTGAACCTCTTCCATTTCCATAATATTGTCCACAAGCACATCGCCCTTGTATAGACCCTCTATATACTCCTTCCACCTTTCTGCCTTCCCTTCTTTGCTTAGAACTGGGTTTCCATCTGAGCTCTTGATGTTCATACAAGTGTTTCTCTTATCTCCAAAGGTCTCTTTAATTTTCCTGTAGGCAGTTCCTATCTGACCCCTACTGAGATAAGCCTCTACATCCTTACATCTGTCCACTAGCCATCCCTACTTAGCCATTTTGCACTTCCTGTCGATCTCATTTTTTAGAAGTTCGTATTCCTTTTTGCCTGCTTCATTTACTGCATTTTTATATTTTCTCCTTTCATCAGTTAAATTCAGTATTTCTTCTCTTACCCAAGGATTTCTACTAACCCTCGTCTTTTTACGTACGTGATCCTCTGCTGCCTTCACTACTTCATCCCTCAAAGCTACCCGTTCTTCTTCTACTGTATTTCTTTCCCCCTTCCTGTCAATTTTTCCCCTATGCTCTCCCTGAAACTCTGTACAACCGCTGGTTCTTTCAGTTTATCCAGGTCCCATCTCCTTAAATTTCCACCTTTTTGCAGTTTCTTCAGTTTTAATCTACAGGTCGTAACCAATAGATTGTGGTCAGAGTTCACATCTGCCCCTGGAAATGTCTTACAATTTAAAACCTCACAGATGATACTATGAAATTAAATCTTTCTGTTTGTGTCGACTATTACACATTACTATTTCCAATACTGAATTGTTCTGTGCCACATACACTTAGAAGTAAGACGTATTTCCGTTCCCATGTACAAGTTATGTATTACTATGTAAAATTAAACTAGAAGCTTAAGATAAGTAAATAACTTGGGTTATATGTGAGAGCTTGTAGATGATTCATGTGTAAACCAATGTCACCACGTTAGAACTTGTTACAGGTGCTTGAAAGTGACCTAACATTTAAATTGCCATTTGCACAGATAATAAATAGAATACTGCCTACTTTGACCCTGTTTTAATTCTCTAAACATACTGTACCTGTGGACATTATTATAATTGAATAATTTTTGTATTAACTTAGTCTAATTAAGAATTATTGTATCATGAATCCAGATCTTGTGTGTAGCCAACCAGAAAATTGAAGTTTTCATCACAAACTTCCATTTTTGGGCTAAATGTGTTGAGTTAGAATCACCATCAATTCATAACATTTCTGAACAAATTGGATGCCTGTCTCTAATTTTGTTGATTTCTCTTTTGTATTCCTATACGTACATATTCTAATGAACCAATAATTATATTCACAATTATAGCAGTGTTCAAAGAACAAAAGTACATCTTAAATTAAGGTTTTCAGTTTCTTCTATTTATTTCTCAGTTTCTTTCACCTAGTGTTTTTAAAGAATTACTGACTCTTTCTGAAGCATTATTGACTTTTATATTTAACATTTGTATATGTTTGTCTTTCATTTCGTTTAAATTTTGTAAATCAGTTATTTCACCTTGATGCAAGCCTTCTACATGTTTCATTATGTCTTTCTAATTTTATACTCTCCATGTTCACAATTTGATGGTAAAACTCCTTCATAAATCCTGTCTTAAGATTTTTCGGTTAAAGCCATTTTTGGTTTCAAAACTAACGAACAGAGACCCCATTCAGTGGTATATGGCGTGTAATTGGATGACCGGAGCGGGTGACGTGGTCGTGCGTGAGTAGAAGAAGGTGGCTGTTTTTAGCAATCTTCCTCTTTGTTGTTGGTTCTCCCAATACATTTTCCAGTAGCTCAGCCCCACCTCTCATGTCGTGGTGGAGACGAGCTGATGCACGCAGTCCGGGGAACGTGACGCCGCGCTCGGTCAGCGGCTGCGCAGGCGGTAGGAGGTTAGCAGCACAAGGCCCGGTCTAGCTCGCACCCTACAGATGCAGCAGCTCGTGACGACTCCGGGAGTCGCCGGTGCAGCAGCGGGCAACGCCCTCCACCGGCCGGTCCTCTGAGACAGCGTCACTCATGACGACGTGACAGCGACCAAACGCCCAATCGGTCGAACCCAATGCCGTCGCCCACCTCTGATGCCCTTAAATAGTGCAGGCCGCTGATGAATCCGCTGGTTACGCGGCGGCGTGTTTATTAGAACGTTCTCGATGAGTTGGCTAACGCAACCGCGTCACAGGCGGCCCGCGCCTGCGTAATTCTGCTAATGCTGCGTTCTGATGGCTGCCGCGCACGTACACACATACCGACGTTGCAAAACTGTGTCACCTGCATAACGCGCTGCCCAGCCTTTCTCCGCTGTTTGTAATGAGGCTGGCTCATCGCGCACTGAATCACATTGAATCACAATTTCCCACCGTATTTCCTAAAAATAACCCCTTGTCCTCTACAATTCCTCCCTCGTACGAAAAGAACTCGTCCCCGAATTCAACCAAAAAGTCAAAACAACTATGGTTCACTTCACAAACACCACAAAATGCGATTGATTCACTATTTACACTGTATTCATTCACTTCTATCCTCAGTCTAACCTTTGTTCATAAACATTACTCAGTGTTCTGCTGCAGTGATTTTGACTGGACCCTCAGGTTAAAGGTTGGAAGGGACGGGGTTTGGGATACCTTCCTCTTGAGCCGATAGTACGCTAATCTTACAACAAAGATAAAAATACAAGTGGCGGTGGTTGATGATCCAATAACTAATAAGTGTTGCTTATGCTCATTACGATACTCATGCACTTGCTGAGAAAGATGTTCCATAGTTATATGTTCATCCTGAGCTACTAACATCCGATCCAAACAGGCGACCAAAGTCGGGTCTAATGTGCTATTCAAAAGAGTGAGATTTTCTATCATGACGAATTGCACCGGTTGGTCGGGTACATAGGTCAATGTGCGTGTTATCTTCATGATTGTAGCTACAGTAATCACGGTTAGTAAAAGGAAAGTTGGCCTTCAAATGTCACACTGTATGGCGATAATTAACAGTTCCTGCCCCTGCAATTCTATTCTTTGCATACTCTTTTGCTTACCCTGCTCGTAACAAACGCAAATAACGGCTGTGTTTTCCATTACTGAAAATACCCAATGTGGACCCACTTGCTGAAAAAACTGCACCGTTCCTTTTATAATTTCCTTATGGCACTCCGCGACTGGTTCTTGAGAGGGGAACAGAGAATACTCACAAGATTTTGGAACAGTGTGTAACAGTTTCGCGGGGCAGATGGTAACTGGACCTGTTCGACAACGCAACAAGTCTTGGGCAGTGAGGAACGCATGAGCTTCTCTGTTACGTGCCACTAACAGTATTTCCCGTACGGTTAATTGTACGAATTTCAGTAAAATTTCGCTGGATACTTATGCAAGGCGAAACATTAAGATGTACAATCCTTACATGTTAATGGTATTATGATATGAATTCTCAACAGGCTACCCTTCCGCGTACTGGTAACAGTGGCCATTTTGTAGTACAGAGATAAGTGTTCGTATGTTAATGTCGTCAGTAGGTCCAGGGATGTGGGCAATTCCGATTGAACTTTCCATAATCCTTCCCGAAGTTGTTCCGAAGGTAACAGTACCGGGGTTAGGTGCCCGTGCATTGCGTGCAACAAAGCCTCCTGTAGTTCCATGGCTTCTGTGCGTGCTTCCGTAATACTATCAGCAAGAAAACGGAGCAGCTTAGCGATTACGAGCTGTGAGTCGATGTTATCCAATCAAAACTTTATTATACCCAAGTCGTGATTGGTTGTATCGGCTGTGGCCTTAATGTAGGACATCATGGTCGCGGCCAAAGCTCGCAATTGGTGCGTATTATTAGCTACATCTTTCTCCAAACTCTCTAATTGGGTTGTGTGAAGATCAAGCATTCCCTGGTTGCTATTCACATTATCCTGTACCTGCTGTAGCGTTTCATTAATACTTTTAATATCTTCCAGTTCCAACAACAGTTTTTAGGAAACGGCCACCTGCGTCTATCCTCTTTTCCTACGGACGTGCGAGATTAACCCTGTAGTTTGCGCAACTGAGCTTGTAAGCGTGCAAAAGGTGATCGTAGTAGCTGATATTCCCCCTGTGTGTCTTTAAACCTTGTCTGATTAGCCACCATGGAATGAAGTTCATTAAATGTGTCCTCTAATTTACAGATTTCGCCTTCAACAGCCCAAATATTACAGTCCACCCTTAAGATCCATTGATGTCCAGACGTAATTACGTCCCCTTGTCGCGAGAACAAAATACCACTTGATATAGGACGTATCTTCAAGGCTTCAGCTAAGTTGCAACGGCAAAACAGAATAATTATGCTGAGAGATAGTGCACACCTTCCCTCTTCCCTCTTCAGCGCAACCCATGACGCTGGAACTGCAGTTCTTACCAGAACGTCACGCCTCCTGAGAAACAAAAGAAAAACAACTCACATTAGCTCTTCCTTTTTACGCGTGGCCTAAGAGCATAATAGCATGTCTGATCGCTTCCACAATTAACTTGGTTCTCTTGTTTATCTACTCCTTTTTTATTATTTTTCTTAGATTCATCTTTCTCTCCACTAGAAGTTACTGCATACAATGAAGGAAGTTCCTCAAAATTCCCCTTGAAAGGCCTAATTCGGCTCACATGCACAATAGTAGGGCGAGTTGGAAGTTGTAATTTGACATTCACCGGCGATGTCATCTCGATCACCTGGAAAGCACCTTGATAACGGGATACAAATTTTTTCGTTTTGCCTTTTGGCACATACGGATTAGTCATCATCACCCATTGTCCTACACCTATTGTGAACTTTGTCCTGTCTCTCTAACGCTTTAGTGTTCATTTTTTCACCTGCCACCAGATTGTTTTCAGCTTTGTGGATAAACCCGTAACAGCCGAAATATCGGTTCCTGATGGGGTCTTGAGCAACTCAAACGGAGATGGCATCTTCCGACCGAACAGTGCTTCATACGGAGACAATCCTGTACTTTCATGCACTTTTGAGTTATACGCCGCGGTTACAAACGCCAATAGGGTATCCCAATTGCTGTGTTGCGAATTTACATAATAACTTAACATCTTAGCTATTGTACGATGAACTCTCTCGGTCCGACCATTAGCCTGCGGGGGTATCGCTCTCGTTCTCAATTTCTTTACATGCAACAACTTGCATAACTGTTTCATCAAATCGGGCATAAAGTTTGACCCTTGATCGGTAATTATAGTTTCAGGTGTTCCGAATTTCAATATCCATTGATGTACCATGGCGTGAGCCACATTTCGGCTCGCTGGTCCGGAATAGCTGTCGTAGACACATAGCGCGAAAAATGATCTGTTATTGTTAAAACATAGCGATTACCCGCTGGTGTTTCCACAAACTGTTCTGAGACGTCTACGCCAAGTAATTAGAGAGGTCTAACAGCTTCCGGTAGTCGTTGCAACACAATTTTCTGATGACTCAATTCCGCCCGTTGAGCACACGGAATGCAGTTCTTTACATACCCATCGAAATCTTGCCTACGGGTTGACCACCAGTAACTCTGTGCTACCCTCCTTTCCGTTGCTCTTCGACCCGAATGACCAGAAAACCTTGAATCATGTGCTTGCCTAAAAATTTCGCTTTGCAATTTTTCTCGTATGACTATGAGTGGACCGTTCCTAGTTTTGGTGTACAATATCCCGTCTTCCACGGCGAACTGTCACTGCGAGGTAAATCGTTGACAATCTGTGTCAGCAGTTTGTGCCTCCACCCATTCGTTCTCGTTTATTCCTGTGCATTCCATGGCGCATACTTTACCACTCAGACCATACGCGTTTCCGTGCGATTTACGCGGTCGATGAATCACTTCAAAATCGTACTCACTAAGACGCAAGGCCCACTTAGTTAATCTAATCGTTGGGTCTTTAAGCCCTAACAACCACTTAATTGCTGCATGGTCGGTAAACACCTTGAAACGTCGTCCATACAAATAACACGGAAATAGCTTATTCCGAAAATTAAGGCCAATAACTCCTCCTCGGTTGTTGAGTAATTTTTTTCTGCAATGTTTAGCTGTCTGTAAGCATATGCTATCGGGTGTTCCTGCCCATCTACTTCCTGAGATAATACAACATCCAAAGCAAAATTGCTAGAGTCACAAGATAATATAACTGTTAACTAAAATCTGTAAAAGCCAAAACCGGACTAGATGTTGACGAAATTTTTAACTTTTGAAAAGCTTCTTCGCATTCTGCTGACCAGTGAAATTTCGCTCCCTTTTTCAACAACTGCGTGAGGAGCCTTGCAATTTCCGCAAATTTTGGAATATACCTCCTGCAAAAATTGGCGAGACCTAAATGAGACTGCAACCCTTCTACTTTTGTAGGTGCCGGCAAATTCATTACCGCTTCTACAAGTTTTGGATCCGTGCGGACACCCTCCTGTCCTATAATATGATCTAAATAACGGATTTCTTGCAATCAAAAATGACATTTTCCCATATGAAGAGTTAACTGCGCAGCTTTCAGACGATCGAAAACTTAGCGCAAACGGTGCACATGTTTCCAGAAGTTTGGAAGGTAGGAGACGAGGTACTGCCGGAAGTAAAGCTGTGAGGACGGGCCGTGAGTCGTGCTTGGGTACCCCAGTTGGTAGAGCACTTACCAGCGAAAGGCAAAGGTCCTGAGTTCGAGTCTCAGCCTGGCACACAGTTTTAATTTGCCACGAAGTTTCGGTGCACTTGTTCTTGTACGTCCTTTGAGAAAACAATTATGTCGTCCAAATATACCATACACTGATTAGGTTTCAGCCCTCGTAACACGCTATCTAGTAACCGTTGGAAGGTTTCTGGAGCATTTTTGAGTCCGAAAGGCATTCGCCGATACTGAAAATGACCTGTAGGTGTGGAAAAATCCGTCTGCAGTCGGTCTTCGGGGGCGACCTCCAACTATTGGTACCCGCTTCGAAGCTCCAAGGTTGTGAAGTACCGACACTGACCCAAATTATCCAGAGTTTCAGTGATATTACGCATTGGGTATGCATCCGATACAGTTTTTTGATTCAGGAAACGATAATCACAACAAAAACGATATGCCTTGCCCCCATCAGGTGATTTTTTACCCACTATTATTACAGGAGCGGACCAGGGACTACTACTGGTTTTTATTATCCCATCCCTAAGCTGTTGATTAACAAATTCTTCTATGACAGGCTGTAAACTTTTTGGAACACGATGTGGACGTTTATGCAACGGTGCTTAATTCCCAGTGGGGATATAATGCTGAACTAACGGTGTGGCGGGCAATGGACTATGAGAATTAAATAACTCTTTATATTCCGTCAAAATGTTCTCCATGACTTCTCTGTCTTGCCCTTCTAAATGTGCTACTTTACTCCTCAGTGCGGACCAGCTGACAGACTCTCCTGGCATTGTGTAATCTGCTGCGAAATCCTTATCCAGTTCATCTTCCCCTATTATCTCCAGATTCGCTATTACGGTACCCCGTGCTAACTGCACCTCTTCAAGGCCAAAATTATCAATACTGACAGGCACAATCTTTTCACCTTCTATCTCCCGCACGTAGGACACGCTACGGCGCGTAAAACACTCCATTTTATACAGAGGGTGATTCTCAGGCAAAGGTTCAACGAAACACAACGAATTTACCAGCACGCTAGCTCCAGCATCTGCCTAGATTATTTTCCCTGTACCCTTCGGTATAGAATCCCGCGAGTTAAACCTAAGGAACCAGGTACGCAGTTTAGGTGGCCCACCCGACGACTGGCCGGTTCCTTGCGACAGTAATGGTTTTTCGGCCGCAGAACCTAGGCGAAATTGTATTCCGTCCAGTTCTACTGTAAGCCGTTCCAGGTTAACTTTTGCGTGATGCGCAACCAGGAAATCCAATCCGAGTATGACATCATAGCTGCTGCCAACAACTGGAAGAACTTCTACCTTCACCTGTAAGTTCCTCATTTCCACTCGGAAGTTTAACACCGCTGATCCAAGTGACTTCACCTGTCCCCCACCCACGCCACTTAACGCCCAGCGTGGTGGTTTTAATTCTACTCTACCGAGCACAATTCTACTCGCCACGGATACCTGAGACCCGGTATCCAAAAAAAATTGATTTGCACGGTCAGCCCCTCACCAAGCCCGTCAGAAAAAAGTCTTCCACTGATTCTGCACTAGTATTAATCCTTACCGGGGGTGTTGCACAGTGGATTAATGGATTAAAGTTAAGTATTCCACTAGCTACGTCCGTTTTTCTCAATTCTAATTTCCTTGTCATGTTCCAGACCTCACGCCAGCCTGCGTGAGCTAAAACGCGTGCATTTCGGCCTCCTTTAGTAACCCGGTGTTGGCTCTCCTGCCAACCACAACATTGGCGACGAGAGTAAAAGTGTTCTTATCTAAATTGCCCTGATTTACTTGTGTAATGGCTTCGCCACAATCTCCAGATGTACTGTCCGAATTTTATCGTTTACAGAATCAGCAGACGCAGGCCTTACTGGATGCCCTTGGACAGCTCGTCCAGGGTCACCGTGCGATGCACAACGATGCGGCAGCAGCCGCTTCACCGCTAATGCAGCCGCAACACGCTGTTGCACCCACTTTTCGACCTTTTGATGCTGCACTGGAAAGCTGGACGGAGTGGTCACGCCAATTTGGATTCCATCTCGCCGCCTACAGAATTCAAGGTAACGAGCGGCAGCCTCTTTTGTTGTCTTCTGTCGGCGTGAACACGTACCGTTCAAATGGTTCAAATGGCTCTGTGCACTATGGGACTTAACTGCTGTGGTCATCAGTCCCCTAGAACTTAGAACTACTTAAACCTAACTAACCTAAGGACATCACACACATCCATTCCCGAGGCAGGATTCGAACCTGCGACCGTAGCGGTCCCGCGGTTCCGGACTGCGCGCCTAGAACCACTAGACCACAGCGGCCGGCAACACGTACCGTGTGATAGTCAAATTATTTCCCCGATGCGACATAGAAACTCTGTCCTACGAAGAAATTTTGTCTGCATTAGATGCATATTTCAAAGAATCAGTCAATGTTGTTGCCAAACAGTATACCTTCTTTCGTACAAAACGTACGGCAGGTCAGACTAATCGGGAGTGGGTTGCAACCTTGCAAGTCCTTACTAGGGATTGTGCTTTTGTGTGTCAATGTGGACTCCCTTATTCAGATACTACGGTACGTGATGCAATTGCACAGAACGTTTCTGATGTTCGTATAAGGGAACAGATTTTGAAACTGGTCAATCCCACCCTTCAACAAGTGGTGGACATTATGGATCGGCAGGACACACTTGACGTTGCTCAGGAATCATTTGAAACTTCGACAGCAGTGTGTCAGGTTAATCGGCCCGCCGGGCGAGCTGCACGGAGCAGTAAACAGCCCTCGCGCCCGGCTGCGCCGCTGCCGCCAGACTCTCAACCACGTGTGCCGCGCCGGGAGGCAAATGCAGTGATTAATCATGCCCGCGGTGTGCTACTAAACATTCGCGTGAGAATTGCCTGTCACGCCAAGCTGGACATGTTTAGAGTGTTTGCCAGAAAAAGCTCAGATCGGTAGCTCAAAACCGTTCCAGGCCCTTTGCTTCGCGCCGGAATCGGAATCGAACCAAGGATAGTCAGGCTCGCGAAACTTCGCCCATGGAAATTCATGTAGTTCATTCCATTCCGCGCAGTGCCACTCTCTCTAACAGTGACTGTGTTCGTCCCAAAAATAGTGTGCGTCGACATCGCCTGAACTCCCGTCAAGTCACAAGTGATTATGTACCAGTGTCAGTTCACGTTGCACGAGACAGTCGCTCTTGTCGTCAGCAGGACAATAAACTTTTTGTGGACTTGGACATTAACGGCATAGTGATACAATTCCAGCTCGATACCGGAGCTGCAGTTTCACTGATCAATCAAGACACTTACAAACTGCTGGGCACACCGCCGTTGCGTGCCGCAAATGTTAAGTTAACTAGCTATTAGGGTCAACAGATCCCTGTGTTAGGACAGTGCAACCTTCTTGCAACATACAAAGGACAAACAAAACTTGTGTCATTTTACGTCCTTCGTTCTTCTTCTGCAGTGAACTTGTTTGGTTTCGATTTATTTCAGTTGTTTAACTTGTCTATAGTAAATCAAGTCCTATCAGTGAACCATACTGTGCCTTCAGACAGTGTTTCTCGTCTATCTGAAGAATTTGCAGACATTTTTGCACTGGGCCTCGGTTGCGGTAAGAAGTATAACGCACATTTGGAACTGAAAGTAAACGCGCAACCGAAATTTTTCAGAGCGCGCAATGTTCCCCACGCATTGCGTGATGAGGTCGCAAAAACATTATACGATTCGGAATCACAAGGTGTAATTGAACGTGTGCAGGCTTCTCTCTGGGCATCACCCTTAGTAATTTTACCAAAACCTTCCGGAAAGTTGAGATTTTGTGTGGACTTCAAGGCAACAGTGAATCCAAAACTAGTGATTGCAACTTTTCCTTTACCCCGCCCGGAAGATCTTTTTGACAAACTGCCCGGGTAAATATTTTTCGAAGTTGGACCTAGCAGATGCGTACTTGCAAATAACGGTGGACGAAGACTCCCAGCGCTTTTTGGTGGTTAACACGCATCTTGGGTTGTATCGATTCAAACGACTGAAATTCGGGTGTGCATCCACCCCTGCATTGTTTCAGCAATATCTACAAACTGTTTGTGCGTCGGTCTCTACTGCAGCAAATTATCTGGACGATATTGTAATCTCTGGAAAGACGGAAGAAGAAAATTTGGCCAATCTCAGAACATTATTTCAGGTCTTGCGACAAAATGGTCTTCGCTTGCGGAAGGACAAATGTGTGTTTTTTGCTCGGGACTTGCCATACTTGGGACATGTACTCAATGCCCAAGGCATACATCCCAGTCCCACGCACCTTCGTGCCATACAAGACTTGCCATCGCCGCAGAATTTGAAGCAGCTACAGAGTGTGCTGGGAAAAATTAATTATTATCACCGTTGTATACCATACGCCTCTTCCATTTCACTTCCGCTTCATCGCTTACGCCGTAAAGGTGTTCCGTTCGTCTGGACGACGGAATGCGATCGCGCCTTTCGCCAGTTGAAATCGACGTTGCTTTCCAATACTTGCCTTACGCCATTCGATCCCCAGAAGCCCCTTTTGTTGATGGTGGATGCATCGGATTTCGGGATCGGTGGTGTGCTTGCGCACAAAGATGGATCGCACGATCGCCCTGTTGCCTTTGCGTCCAAATTGCGCTCGTCTGCTCAAAGAAATTATTCACAGATCGAGAAAGAAGCATTGGCTCTCGTATTTTGTGTTACAAAGTTTCATGATTTCTTGTATGGTCGTCACTTTGCCATAATCACAAATCACAAAGCTTTGACATCGCTTTTGCATCCGACCAAGCCTGTACCTCCACGTACAGCGCAGAAATTCATTCGCTGGTCTATTTTCCTCTCGCAGTACCGCTATGATATCTTGTATCGGTCCACTGCTAAGCACGGATACGCCGATGCGTTGTCCCGCTTGCGTGTTGCTGAGGATAGGGCATTCGATTCCTCCGAACTTGCTTGCATGTTCATTGATGCGGAAAGCGATGACGTGGTCGAATCGTTTCCGATTGATTTTCGTCGTGTAGCTACAGCCACAGTTGTCGACCCTGTCCTTGCTCCCGTTCTGCGTTTTGTTGCTACCCAATCGCCCTTGTCAAAGTCACGGATCGGGGACCCGTTGGTTCGCCGATTTTTTGCTCACAAGAAGAGACTTTTTGTACGACGTGGTGTTTTGCTGTTGCGTTCTGATAATGATCAGTCCAGGGTTGTGGATCCATGTTCGTTACAGTCCTCTGTCTTACAGCTTATCCACCAAGGACATTGGGGTATAGTGAGAACGAAACAACTTGCTCGTCAGCACTGTACTTGGTTCGGAATCTATGCCGCGATTACAAATATGTGCTCCTCTTGCATGGTGTGCGCTGAACAACAATCAGCACCACGCGGAAATTCTTTGCATGGCCAAAAGCCACTTCCCCTTGGAAACGCTTACACATCGATTTTGCTGGTCCATTCTGGAATGCTCGATTGTTGGTTGTGGTAGATTCATTTAGTAATTTTCCTTTTGTTGTCCGGATGTCTTCCACGACGTCATCTGCCACCATCCAAGCGTAATCCGCTATCTTTTGCATTGAAGGTCTTCCACAGACTATTGTTTCCGACAATGGCCCACAATTCATGTCCGCAGAATTTCAGTCTTTCTGCAAGGCCAATGGTATTCAACATCTGATGTCCGCGCCGTTTTCGCCACAGTCGAACGGTGCCGCTGAACAATTGGTCAGGACTTTCAAGTCACAGATGTTGAAGTTGAAAGAGTCGCATTCTCGGGAGGACGCGTTATTGCTCTTTTTGTCCTCGTATCGCTCTCAGCCCCGAGATGGTCGCTCGCCGGCTGAGTTGCTCCAGGGTCGTCATCATCGAACCTTAATGTCTTTGCTACATCAGTCGCATCAGGTTCCTGTGCAGCGGCAGACACCTGCTTTTGCTCCAGGCGACGCTGTCTATTATCGCCACTATCGAGGTTCACGGCGTTGGCGCGAAGGGCGCATTCTTCGCTACCTCGGCAGCGCTATGTATCTGGTTTTGGGAGCCTCTGGTGAGGTGCGTCGGCGTCTCAATCAGCTGCGCCTCTGTCGTCGCACGGGATCTGCCGCTAGCCATCTGCTTTCAGCGACGGTGCCGTCCGGTCAGCGCCCCGGGGACCCATCTACTGGCTCGCCTCAGCCCCAGTTGTTACCGACGCTGCCCTCCATTTTGCCCCATGGCGACGCGCCGCCGCCGCCGCCGCCACCACCACCTGTTCTCCCACCGGTGACGCCCGCAGTGGATGCGTCGCTGCAACCGCCGGGCGCCTCCCTGGGTCACGCGCCGCCGATCGCTTCCCGTGACCAGCTGTCCTCCGCCATGGAACTCTTTCCCGCTCCGGACCATATGTCGTCTTCGCCCGTCGGGTGCCCCGGCCCGATGGAGCTCGACTCTTCTGCCCCTCCTGTCTCTCTACGGGCGCATACACCGCATGTTGGCGTGCACCCTGGAGCAGGTTTTCAGGCGTTTCCTAGCTCCCCGCGGTCCGAATGGCAGGGTGCGGGTGCCACAGCCTCGCCTGCTGTTAGGCTCCCCACCACGTCGCATACGTCAACATGGGGTCCTCCCCACGGCGGGCGGAAGCCTTATCCCACAACCGTACGCCGATTTGCGGGGGAAGAATGTGGTGTCACCGCCAGACACCACACTTGCTAGGCGGCAGCCTTTAAATCGGCTGCGGTCCGGTTGTATACGTCGGATCCGTGTATCGCCACTATCAGTGATTGCAGACCGAGCGCCGCCACACGGCAGGTCTAGAGAGACTTCCTAGCACTCGCCCCAGTTGTACAGCCGACTTTGCTAGCGATGGTTCACTGACTTCTACGCTCTCATTTGCCGAGACGATAGTTAGCATAGCCTTCAGCTACGTTATTTGCTTCGACCTAGCAAGGCGCCATGATCAGTTTCTATTGATATTGTAAATCATGTACCGTCAAGAGCGACGTTCGTCATTAATGGATTAAAGTTAAGTATTCCACCAGCTACGTCCGTTTTTTTCAATTCTAATTTCCTTGTCATGTTCCAGACCTCACGCCAGCCTGCGTGAGCTAAAACGCGTGCATTTCGGCCTCCTTTAGTAACCCGGTGTTGGCTCTCCTTCCATCCACAACAGACACACCACCCCCTGCCCCGTTTAACTGAGGGGGGTGAGGCCCACCTTACAGTTTCCTATCATGTTTCTGCCAGAACCCATTGCAATTACGCTCCTGATGACCCCAAGGTCTGCATTTGCTGTACTGCACATCTTTGCAGTCGCGTCTAATGTGTCCCATCCGACCACATCTGAAACATTTTATTTCTGCATTACATACCGCTCTCCTGTCCTGCGTCTCTGTTACTGCTTCAACTTCCTCTAACGCCACAGCGATTCCGACTGCCTCATTGAGAGTCTTAGGGAATTCCATCATAATCTCGCGGAAGGTTTCGGGTTGTATTCCCTCAAAAATGTGTCTAGTGCACTCTGCTCAGCTTCCTGCAGAATGGCTTCATTAAACCTATCGGAATCCGTTAGCTCATCGGTATGAACATTAATTTTTCGAATTCGTTCTACAAAAGCTTATATTGATTCCCCATTCCTTTGATACATTCTATTCAATTGTTCCCGACAATATCTAGACGCATTTTTCCTCCGATATCTTTCCAGCAACCCTTTTTTGAGTACTTCAAATGTCCGAGCATCCCTTAATTCTTCACGGCATGTAACTTACGCTCTGGCATTACCAGTTGCTTTCAACTTAGCCACATGCAAAAGTGTTTCTACACCCCCAATTTCCCAATTTAGTGGCCGTACTAAGGTTCTGAAAAAAAAATCATAACATCCTCCCCAGCTTTTCCCGAGAAAGGGGTGACCAAAGCCACACCGTTAGTGTCAAGAATTACTGCATTAACAGGAAATCATTCCATGCTTGCTTCTTTAGACCGAGCAAGCTCTATTTCTAATTCTGACACTCGCTCAAGTAGCTGCTGAATAGCCACCTCGGCTGACACAGACTGCTCCATCACTACCAGCTATCGAATCAAGACTACAGTAAGTTCAGAAAGAAGAACAGGAAGGGAAGACAGACTATGCTAAAGGTTCAGACAAACCACCAAACGAGAAATTGGCACTTACTTGTCATGTTGCAGGAGTTGATGATCCATTGTTGCTATTTTCAGGTGCCACATATCCTCGTCAATTACCAGTGACAATTTCCTTAAAATCCAGGGAGAAGACAACTACTGTCACCAATTGTAACAAGGGTGTGTGATGTGCAGGTTGCCCGACTGTAATAGGATAACATTAGTAATAGGATAACGTGGTCGGGGTTGTGGTGCGTCCATGGGTAGAAGAAGGTGGCTGTTTTTAGCAATCTTCCTCTTTATTGTTGGTTCTCCCAATACATTTTCCAGTAGATGAGCCCCACCGCTCGTGTCGTGGTGGAGACGAGCTGGTGCACACAGCCCAGGGAACGCGATGTCGCGCTCGGTCAGGCAGTAGGTGGTTAGCGGCACGAGAGTCGGCCCAGCTCGCACCCTGCAGACGCGGCGGCTCGTGACGATGCCGGGAGTCGCCGGTGCAGCAGCGGGCAACGCCCTCCACCGGCCGGTCCTCTGAGACAGCGTCACTCATGACGACGTGACAGCGACCAAACGCCCAATCTGTCTAACCGAATGCCGACGCCCACCTCTGATGCCCTTAAATAGTGCAGGCCGCTGTTGAATCTGCCGGTTACGCCGCGGCATGTTTATTAGAATGTTCTCGATGAGTTGGCTAACGTAACCGAGCCACACGCGGCCCGCGCCTGCGTAATTCTGCTAATGCTGCTTTCTGATGGCTGCCGCGCATGAACACACATACCGACGTTGCGAAACTGTGTCACCTGCATAACGCGCTGGCCAGCCTTAGTGCGCCGTTGGCCGTTAGGCTGGCACATCGCGCACTGAAGCACACTAAATCACAATTTCGCACGGTATTTCCTAAAAATAGCCCCTTGTTCTCTACAGTTGTATGAGGATCATTATTTTCAGGTAGCAATGAAATGACATTATTGAAATTTAGTATCTTTTACACTATTTTTGTTTAACATGGACTCTAATTGTTTTTGTAGTACTAAAATATCCTAAAATATCGGCAACTCGATTAGCATAGAACTATGAGTTATTGATTTCATAATTTATCATTTACCCTTGTTTACCACTGAATGTAAGCGTTTTGTTGATCTATGATAGTATGTATTTAGTCGAAAATAATCTTTGTATTGCAATAAATAATTCGAAACTTTTTATATATCTCTTTGGATGCTTTACAATAATAGCATAATTTTCAGGTGGTATGTATGTCCCAGCTGAAGCACCATAATGACAAATATTTGACTTTATTTTTCTAATTTTTTCAGAGCCTGTGGTACTAGGTTATGCACTTAAGTCAATCTATAAAGTAACAAAATTAACAGGTGGAATAGTTCTTCCAGCTATAATATCATATCAAAATAAAGAAATTCATGAAGGTAAACTTTTAATGTCAGAATTAGAAATAAAAAACATAAAATTTGATTTACTGTTACTATTTTTTCAGGTTCTACGATGGTAGGCCCTGCATTTATATTCTTTTAATAGTTTATTATTTTCAGAGAATTGCTGACAGTCTGAAATAACATAACAAATAAAATACGAAATTTTCAGAGAAGAACTATTTCTTTCTTGAAACATTATTGCTCCAGGTTTGTAAATGTTTATAAATCTTTACACAACTCTAAGTCTATATTTTTTAGGGTGTAAAATTTTTTACAACCTGAAAACCTTTATAAACAAATATATGGATAAAAATTTGATAACCTGAGCAAAGCCCACCCTTAAAATTTCATAATTTCAGTATTTAGTTTCCAGAACATCATATAAAAAATATACAGAATTTCCAGAGGATACTTTTTATTAGCTGAAAAAAATCATAACAGTTCTGAATTTATCATGAAAGTTGTAAAGGTTCACTTTTGCAGTTTCCCACATCTCAGATCCTGTAATATCATGATGAATAAAACATAAGACTTGCAGAGCAGAAATTTTCCTCCTCTGATACATCATTTGAAAAACATAAAATGTCATTAGTTACTAATACTTTCCTTATAAAAATTATTTAATATTTTTGGGTTAATGTTGAGAAAATCTAAATTGAATAAAACAACAATTTATAGGGGATAAACATCTCACTTCTGGAATTTTGTAACAGCTTAATAATATTCGATTTAATTTAATTACTTTTTCAGTCTCTAAAATGGTCAAAGCTGTATTATCAGTTAAACTTCAATGAATTTTCTGGGGCTAAATATTTAGCACCTATAATATCATTTGTTTTCAATATACATAATCGATTAACTCAATCTGATGAACATTTAATACATTATTAATAAATTGTTCTTGTGTGTAGGTATCCAAAACATTCAAATACTTGGGACAGCAAATAATATTCAAGGTTTTATTCATTATTTTGTATAAAAACATTTAGCTGGGCATAGAATTATACCTTAATATTCCTTAAGTATTGGAATGTCTATCATCTCTTGCAGACAGCAATGTTTCTAATTTTTTTTCTTTGTATTCCAATTAACATAATGTTTATATTCGCATTTATTACCAAATAACCTCAAAAGATCAAAAGTTGGTCTTAAATTAGGTTTTTCAGTTTGTTGTACAATTTCTTGTGATATTTCATTAATTATATTATTTGTTATGAGTTAACATTTGCATTGCTCAGTCAAATCTTTAATCTATTTTTTATGTAATTATCCTTAATTTTTGTCCAATCTGTTAAATGGTTTATTTGAATTTTATTCATATTTTTATAGAATTGCATCACATTTTTTACGATTTTATATTCACCATGTTCATAAATTGATCATAACCACAGCCTTAAAACTTTTAGCTTCTTTCATTCTAGACTTCACAATTAGTGAATATAAATGTGGTTAATTAAAAAAATGTATCCAGGTGCAAGAGTCTTGATTCATACTCTTCACATCTTTGTTACTTTTCCTACCTTTTCTCTAACATTATGTAATATTGCTCCTATTCATTTCTGATTTCTAATGATTAAGCTACATCTTTAGCCTTAAGCCAAGGATCATTATTATCATCAGTTGACACTAACACTTCTGTATTATCATATGAAAGATTTTGGTTCCTTGAACCCATTTACGTATCTAAAATTTTATTAAGTTTCAAAACTAAAACCTATTAACTACTTATTTTATAATATCCATATAGTAATGTACACTCCTGGAAATTGAAATAAAAACACCGTGAATTCATTGTCCCAGGAAGGGGAAACTTTATTGACACATTCCTGGGGTCAGATACATCACATGATCACACTGACAGAACCACAGGCACATAGACACAGGCAACAGAGCATGCACAATGTCAGCACTAGTACAGTGTATATCCACCTTTCGCAGCAATGCACGCTGCTATTCTCCCATGCAGACGATTGTAGAGATGCTGGATGTAGTCCTGTGGAACGGCTTTCCATGCCATTTCCACCTGGCGCCTCAGTTGGACCAGCGTTCGTGCTGGACGTGCAGACCACGTCAGACGACGCTTCATCCAGTCCCAAACATGCTCAATGGGGGACAGATCCGGAGATCTTGCTGGCCAGGGTAGTTGACTTACACCTTCTAGAGCACATTGGGTGGCACGAGATACATGCGGACGTGCATTGTCCTGTTGGAACAGCAAGTTCCCTTGCCGGTCTAGGAATGGTAGAACGATGGGTTCGATGACGGTTTGGATGTACCATGCGCTATTCAGTGTCCCCTCGACGATCACCAGAGGTGTACGGCCAGTGTAGGAGATCGCTCCCCACACCATGATACCGGGTGTTGGTCCTGTGTGCCTCGGTCGTATGCAGTCCTGATTGTGGCGCTCACCTGCACGGCGCCAAACACGCATACGACCATCATTGGCACCAAGGCAGAAGCGACTCTCATCGCTGAAGACGACACGTCTCCATTCGTCCCTCCATTCACGCCTGTCGCGACACCACTGGAGGCGGGCTGCCCGATGTTGGAGCGTGAGCGGAAGACGGCCTAACGGTGTGCGGGACCGTATCCCAGCTTCATGGAGATGGTTGCGAATGGTCCTCGCCGATACCCCAGGAGCAACAGTGTCCCTAATTTGCTGGGAAGTGGCGGTGCGGTCCCCTACGGCACTGCGTAGGATCCTACGGTCTTGGCGTGCATCTGTGCGTCGCTGCGGTCCGGTCCCAGGTCGACGGACGGGCACGTGCACCTTCCGCCGACCACTGGCGACAACATCGATGTACTGTGGAGACCTCACGCCCCACGTGTTGAGCAATTCGGCGGTACGTCCACCCGGCCTCCCGCATGCCCACTATACGCCCTCGCTCAAAGTCCGTCAACTGCACATACGGTTCACGTCCACGCTGTCGCGGCATGCTACCAGTGTTAAAGACTGCGATGGAGCTCCGTATGCCACGGCAAACTGGCTGACACTGACGGCAGTGGTGCACAAATGCTGCGCAGCTAGCGCCATTCGACAGCCAACACCGCGGTTCCTGGTGTGTCCGCTGTGCCGTGCGTGTGATCATTGCTTGTACAGCCCTCTCGCAGTGTCCAGAGCAAGTATGGTGGGTCTGACACATCGGTGTCAATGTGTTCTTTTTTCCATTATCCAGGAGTGTATTTCTTTTCCAAAACATATCTTTCATAATGTTGTCTTAATCTTTTTTATTAACTTCAACTGAACATATTTTATGTTTATCACTTGGTATTAAATTCAGAGTCGTATATTGTTCTATATTTTTAAACAATCTTTATAATGTTGTAAACTTATTTTATGTTTATAACACACTTCTTAGCTCTTTTCGTTATTTTTTTCTATAACGTCATAAATTTGGTAAGTATACATTTTCTACCTTACACCACAAAATTCTTCCATTATTTTTCCATAAGAATCGTCCTTCTTTTTGCCTAAATCTTTCCTATTTATTTATAGAATGCTGTATATCTTATGTTTTGGACGATCACTTGTATCAGAATGATCAATTGTTGATTCCATGTCTTCAGAGAAATCTTCAGTTTCTATACTGTATATATTCACATAGTGTCTTATATATAGTAAAATATTCATCTTGTCTTGACAATTTGTTTTCATTACTTTAGAGTGAAAATCAAACATCAATTCCTTACATTAATCAAGTATACTCATGCCTGTATAAATTAGTTTATTAAATGCAGTTTTAGCTTTATTCATATGAATGGTAACTAAATTTTCATTTAATATTGTTTTTAATTTAATATTTCGTTTTTTCACACTTATTTCCATTTGAAATCAATAGGCTCTATTTCTTACATTTCCCATCCTTTTTACAAGTACTGTGTTGTTCTTTAGCTTAGAGAAACATTTTTCACGGTTTTTTTGCTTTAGATCTTGTTTCAGTGTTTAAATGTTCATATTTTTCTGCTACTTCAATGGTTTCAATTTAAAAACCCTATGTATTTTTCTTCATTCCTAGAGATAAACTTTGTTTACATTGAAATACATAATTATTTTTGTCATTCAGTATCATTACTAACTTGATTTCTTTACTGTTAGGTGCAGTTTTATATTCACGTGGTAATAGTAAATGTTATGTAAATCAAATCATATCATTCTACTAGAGACTCTAAATCTTGTTCAGATGTATATACATATTTTGCTTTACCTAAAATTTCAATCATTTCATAGAATCAGAGCAATTTTGATCATCTCATTCAAATTCTCCATGGAGTAAATGTTGACTCATACTCCAATGGAATAAATTATTTCTATTTAAGTATGTGAAATCATTTGATATCATATTTAAATCATAATCTTTCATATATTTTCATTTGATTTCACAAATCCCCATACAACATTGTGAAATATCACCTCTAATATCTTTGCAACCCTTAACATCATATAATAATTATTTAATAAATAAAGTATTTGTTTGGAGATTTTTAAGATGGAATGAAAAGCGAAACCAGGGGTTGGATAATACCAGGATGGATCTAAAACAGAGGCTTTTTTACACGTTCTTCTAACATTTTCAGACATGTCATATAACAAAAAATCATCAGTTGGAAGACAGGAATCATAATACACAGAAAGATTTTTTGTATTAAATCTTTTCAGTTGCTAAATTTCCTAGATTTTCTGGAAAAAGCTTCTAAAGTCTGTCTTTTGATCTTCTTTCAAATTGGACAAAATTTTATCAGGTTAAAAAGCCATAAACCTAAATGTATCAACTAAATTCAGTTTTCCATTTCTTGTTTTTTTATCAAAACTAATATATCTAGCTTTGTTGTTTCTGTCAAGTCTGTTTCTTTTCCAGTATAACCTATGTCTCTTAGAAAAAAACATGAATCATATCCACATAAATTATGTAGGATTTTTACTGTGAATTACATAGTGGATTTATATATTTGATTGTTTTTAAATATTTCTCTTTAATATTTACATATCATTTTAACCCAGTTCTTATTTTTTGCACATTTGTGATGACAAATCTTACATCTACTTGTATGCTCATCTTTGGATGTTGAACTCAAGTAAGGTCAATGTAAAACTTCAATTTCTTAACACTTAATAAATATGTTATTGAATTACTACACTCATCATTTTTTATGGATAATAATAATTTACAGTTTTCAACATTTGAAATTTGCTATAAATGTTTCTTATAATATTCCACACCTCCCCTATGAACCCTGGACCTTGCCATTGGTGGGGATGCTTGCGTGCCTCAACAATACAGATAGCCATACCATAGGTGCAACCACAATGGAGGAGTATCTGTTGAGAGGCCAGACAAACATGTAGTTCCTGAAGAGGGGCAGCAGCCTTTTCAGTGGTTTCAGGGGTAACAGTCTGGATGATTGACTGATCTGGCCTTTTAACACTAACCAAAATAGTCTTGCTGTGCTGGTACTGCGAACGGCTAAAATCAAGGTGAAACTACGGCCATAATTTTTTCCCGAGGGTATGCAGCTTTACTGTATGGTTAAATGATGATGGCGTTCTCTTGGGTAAAATATTCCGGGGGTAAAATAGTCCCCCATTAGGATCTCCAGGCGGGGACTACTCAATAGGATGTTGTTATCAGGAGAAAGAGACCTGGCGTTCTACGGATTGGAGCGTGGAATGTCAGATCCCTTAATCGGGCAGGTAGGTTAGAAAATTTAAAAAGGGAAATGGATAGGTTAAAGTTAGATATAGTGGGAATTAGTGAAGTTCAGTGGCAGGAGGAACAAGACTTCTGGTCAGGTGAAGACAGGGTTATAAATACAAAATCAAATAGGGGTAATGCAGGTGTAGGTTTAATAATGAATAGGAAAATAGGAATTCCGGGTAAGCTACAACAAACAGCATAGTGAATGCATTATTGTGGCCAAGATAGATACGAAGCCCATGCCTACCACAGTAAAACAAGTTTATATGCCAACTAGCTCCGCAGATGACGAAGAGACTGATGAAATGTATGATGAGATAAAAGAAATTATTCAGGTAGAGGAGGGAGGCGAAAATTTAATAGTCATGGCTGACTGGAACTTGATAGTAGGAAAAGGAAGAGAGGGAAACATAGTAGGTGAATTTGGAATGGGGCTAAGGAACGAAACAGGATGTCGCCTGGTAGAATTTTGCACAGAGCATAACATAATCACATCCAACACTTGGTTCAAGAATCATAAAAGAAGGTTGTATACATGGAAGAAGGCTGGAGATACTGAAAGGTCTGAGATGGTTTATATAATGGTAAGACAGAGATTCATGAACCAGGTTTTAAATTGTAAGACATTTCCTGGGGCAGATATGGTCTCTGACCACAGTCTATTGGTTATGAACTGTAAATTAAAACTGGAGAAACTGCAAAAAGGTGGGCATTTGAGGAGATGGGACCTGGATAAACTGAAAGAACCAGAGGTTGTAGAGAGGTTCAGGGAGAGCATTAATGAAAGATTGACAAGACTGAGGGAAAGAAATACAGTAGAAGGAGAATAGGTAGCTTTGAGAGATGAAATAGTGAAGGTAGCAGAGGATCAAGTAGGTAAAAAGACGAGGGCTAATACAGGGTGTTTCAAAAATGACCGGTATATTTAAAACGGCAATAAAAACTAAACGAGCAGCGATAGAAATACATCGTTTGTTGCAATATGCTTGGGACAACAGTACATTTTCAGGCGGACAAACTTTCGAAATTACAGTAGTTACAATTTTCAACAACAGATGGCGCTGCAAGTGATGTGAAAGATATAGAAGACAACGCAGTCTGTGGGTGCGCCATTCTGTATGTCGTCTTTCTGCTGTAAGCGTGTGCTGTTCACAACGTGCAAGTGTGCTGTGGACAACATGGTTTATTCCTTAGAACAGAGGATTTTTCTGGTGTTGGAATTCCACCGCCTAGAACACAGTGTTGTTGCAACAAGACGAAGTTTTCAACGGAGGTTTAATGTAACCAAAGGACCGAAAAGCGATACAATAAAGGATCTGTTTGAAAAATTTCAACGGACTGGGAATGTGACGGATGAACATGCTGGAAAGGTAGGGCGACTGCGTACGGCAACCACAGAGGGCAACGCGCAGCTAGTGCAGCAGGTGGTCCAACAGCAGCCTCGGGTTTCCGTTTGCCATTATGCAGCTGCGGTCCAAATGATGCCAACGTCCACGTATCGTCTCATGCGCCAGAGTTTACACCTCTATCCATCCAAAATTCAAACGCGCAACCCCTCAGCGCCGCTACCATTGCTGCACGAGAGACATTCGCTAACGATATAGTGCACAGGATTGATGACGGCGATATGCATGTGGGCAGCATTTGGTTTACTGACGAAGCTTATTTTTACCTGGACGGCTTCGTCAATAAACAGAACTGGCGCATATGGGGAACCGAAAAACCCCATGTTGCAGTCCCATCGTCCCTGCATCCTCAAAAAGTACTGGTCTGGGCCGCCATTTCTTCCAAAGGAATCATTGGCCCATTTTTCAGATCCGAAATGATTACTGCATCACGCTATCTGGACACTCTTCGTGAATTTGTGGCGGTACAAACTGCCTTAGACGACACTGCCAACACCTCGTGGTTTATGCAAGATGGTGCCCGGCCACGTTGCACGGCCGACGTCTTTAATTTCCTGACTGAATATTTCGATGATCGTGTGATTGCCATGGGCTATCCGAAACATACAGGAGGCGGCGTGGGTTGGCCTCCCTATTCGCCAGACATGAACCCCTGTGACTTCTTTCTGTGGGGACACTTGAAAGACCAGGTTTACCGCCAGAATCGAGAAACAATTGAACAGCTGAAGCAGTACATCTCATCTGCATGTGAAGCCATTCCGCCAGACACGTTGTCAAAGGTTTCGGGTAATTTCATTCAGAGACTACGCCATATTATTGCTACGCATGGTGCATATGTGGAAAATATCGTACTATAGAGTTTCCCAGACCGCAGCGCCATCTGTTGTTGACAATTGTAACTACTGTAATTTCGAAAGTTTGTCCGCCTGAAAATCTACTGTTGTCCCAAGCTTATTGCAACAAACGGTGTATTTCTATCGCTGCTCGTTTAGTTTGTATTGCCGTTTCAAATATACCGGTCATTTTTGAAACACCCTGTAGAAACCCTTGGGTAACAGAACATATCTTGAATTAAATTGATGAAAGGAGAAAATATAAAAATGCAGTAAATGAAGCAGGCAAAAAGGAATACAAACGTCTCAAAAATACTGCCTACAGAAAAATTAAAGAGACCTTTGGAGACAAGAGAACCACTTGTATGAATATCAAGAGCTCAGACGGAAGGCCCGTTCTAAGCAAAGAAGGGAAAGCAGAAAGATGGAGGGAGTATATAGAGGGTTTATAAAAGGGCGATGTTCTTGAGGACAAATCATAGAAATGGAAGAGAATGTAGACGAAAATGAAATACGAGAAATGATACTGCATGAAGAGTTTGACAGAGCACTGAAAGACCTAAGTCAAAACAAGGCCTCAGGAGTAGGCAACATCCCATTAGAACTACTGACAGCCTTGGGAGAGCCAGGTCTAACAAAACTCTACCACCTAGTGGGCAAGATGTATGAGACAGGTGAAATACCCTCAGACTTCAAGAAGAATATACATGGAGCGAAAGGCTATTTACAATTTGTACAGAAACCAGATGGCAGTTATAAGAGTCGAGGGACATGAAAGGGAAGCAGTGGTTGGGAAGAGAGTGAGACAGGGCTCTAGCCTCTCCCCGATGTTATTCAATCTGTATATTGAGCAAGCAGTAAAGGAAACAAAAGAAAAATTTGGAGTAGGTATTAAAATCCATGGAGAAGAAATAAAAACTTTGAGGTTCACCGATGACATTGTAATTCTGTCAGAGACGGCAAACGACTTGGAAGAGCAGTTGAACGGAATGGACAGTGTCTTGAAAGGAGGATATAAGATGAACATCAACAAAAGCAAAACGAGGATAATGGAATGTAGTCGAATTAAATCGTGTGATGCTGCAGGAATTAGATTAGGACATGAGACGCTTAAAGTGGTAAATGAGTTTTGCTATTTGGGGAGCAAAATAACCGATGATGGTCGAAGTAGAGAGAATATAAAATGTAGACGGGCAATAGCAAGGAAAGTGTTTCTGAAGAACAGAAATTTGTTAACATCGAGTATAGATTTAAGTGTCAGGAAGTTATTTCTGAAAGTATTTGTATGAAGTGTAGCGATGTATGGAAGTGAAACATGGACGATAAATAGTTTAGACAAGAAAAGAATAGAGGCTTTCGAAGTGTGGTGTTACAGAAGAAAAAACAAGATCTACTGAATACAGTATGTGCAAATACTGAATACAGTATGTGCAAATGGAATGTAACAAATGTACCAGACGCCACCTGTCGATAATAGTGTTATAATTAATATAAATGGCGTGCACTCTGCCAACCGATTTTATGTGACGTAGAATGTGAAAATTGCTGGATTTGGACGGGTTACTTCTGTAACTGAAATATCAGGTACGCTCTGGTACATTTGATGTTGATTAGATAGGATGAAAAAGATTTGCTTCCGTGAAATAGTAAATTAGTATCATTATTTTTACAGATCTGAAGATGGTTCTGAATGAACCGAAACCGGTCATATGAATAAAAAAAATTGCAATCAAGACGGTTTTTAAGTAACATTATAAAATCACTGATTGCTGTTATCCCATAAGACATTATGTCTGTTTTTGCAAAGTTTGTGCCTCGTCAGGCTTTGGGGTACATTACGAAGTTATTACGTATTAGGACAAAGATAATGAAAGAAAACTTGAAAATAAAATTTAACAAAACATGCTTAGACGCAGGGCTTACTCGTAATAACGCAAAAGTAAAAATCAGGAATATGTCAAACATAGCACAAATAGTAAAACGTAAAAGTGAAGTATTATGGGTTAAAACTCAAATTCGAGAAGCATATAAAATGAAAGACAAGTTAAATAGAGAAGCTTTTAATCTTCACTTGATTATAGGTGACATTTTATCTCCATTACAGTTCACATACGTAAGCAGAGAGATTGAAAATAGAATTGAAAGGGAGCGAGAATTAACTCTAAACAGACATCAGAAGTAACTTTTTAACATAGGTGTAGATTTTAATTTTGATAACGAAACGGCGTATGAAAAGTTGTACGCTTTTTGTGAAAGAGTCGTTAACTTAACTGAGATAGAATTAACAAAGGATGAGCAGAACCTTTTAAATAAAGGACTGCAATATAACCTAAATCCCACAATTAACTCAAATACAATAAAAAAGACTGTCGCAGATGTGAAAACTGCATGTGATATCGAAAAAATAAATAGATACGAACAGAACAACACGGCAGTTTAAGTAAAGAAGTCGATTATAGATGAAATGCACTCTGCTCACAAGAACAGAAACGAACTACTAACTCTTAAGGGCTTGAATAAGAAGTTAGAATCACATAAGGCTATCGTCACAAAGGCAGATAAGGGCAGGACTATGGTTATAATACATGATACAGACTATATAGAGAAAACTGAAAAGTTCTTTACGGAAAACGGAATAGTAGAAGTCAAGAAAGATCCAACCAAGAAATTTCAATCAGAAATAAGGAAACAAATAGATAACAGTGTGTTTCTATTCACAGAGGAGGAAAAGTTTAAACTGAAAGTAATGAATCCTCGAATCCCCGAATTGCGGTCACAAATAAAGCTCCATACAGTTGAAAAATCGATTCGCCCAATCGTTAATAACACTAGCAGCCCAAGTTATAAATTAAATAAAGAGCTAAATAACAGATTGAAGGCGGCATATACATATCGTCGGACTTTCAACATTAGCAACAGTTACGAATTTGCCGAGCAAATTAAAGACGTACTTATACCTCAGAATGCGTCATTAGCTTCATTGAATATCACCAATCTGTACACAAACATTCCCGTAAAAGAAACGATTGAGATCATTAAGGACAATCTCCTCACTCATGATAAATAGGCACTGGAGGAAGTGATTGAACTAGTGGAAATGTTGGAAAAAGTCTTGTCGTTCAATTACTTTACTTTCAATGGTAAAATTTATCAAGAGAAAGACGGGCTGACAATGGGGAACAGTTTAGCTGGGACGCTGGCTGACATATTTGTAAATCACTTAGAATACAAATTCTTTGATGAAAATCCTAATATCGCTGAGAAAATTGTATATTACAGGAGATATTTTGACGACTCCATTTTATTATACAAAGGAGATAAAAATGATATCGAAAACTTAGCACAAAAAATGAGTTCTCAACACCCGAAAATTAGATTCACCATGGAATTTGAAGTAAACAACCGTATAGATTACTTAGATTTAACACTAATAAGGAAAGATGGCAAGCATGAATTTAGCATATTCAGAAAACCTATGTGTACAGATCTAGTTATCAATGAGCGCTCTTGTCACCCACCGCAATGCAAATGGGCATATTTTACTTCGATGGTATACAGGCTACTAAGATTGCCACTAAGCCAACAGGAAGTAGAAAAGGAGTTAAGTGTTTTAAAACAAGTGGCCGTAGCGAACGGATATACGTGTAAGCAGGTGATGAATATTTATAGGAAGATAAAGAAGAGGCAAATGGAACAAATAAAAGGAAGTCAAGTGACAGTTAAGAGGAACAACAAGAAAAAAAAAGTAACTCTCAGTTACAATGGAAGAATTACGGATAAAATTGAAAGATGCTTTCGTAAATCCGACATTAAAATAGGGTTCCGAATAAATAACACGTTAAAATTGAAGCTTTGGCATAGAATATGTAATAGTAGGAATAAATTTCAGGATTCAGGTGTATATAAGATCAAATGTAATGATTGCTGTAAACAATATATAGGACAGACTGGTAGGAACTTTGAAACCAGATTCAGGGAGCACACCTACTCTCAAAACAAAACAGATTTTGGGGCGCATATGGCTGCGACAAAGCACTCAGTCACGAACATTGAACACAATTTAGACATCCTGCATAGAGCTCATAAGGGACGGTTTCTTAACATTTTGGAAGAAATTGAAATATACGCCCACAAAAATAAAGATCCGGATTTAATCCTCAACGAGCAAAGCGAATTCAATCATAACGCCTATTTTAGCATTCATGACGACCTACTAAGATGACAACTGTTGCGTGTGGGATCCTGGCCGAGGGATGAGAGATGGTGCGCGGTGGAGAAGCCGGAATACGCGTGCGGTGCCTGGCGTCGTTGACGGGGCCCTCCTGTGCGGCCCTCTTGCCCGCGGCGATGGACATCAGACGACTGAGCGGACAGCGGCACAACACCGAAATGGCGGGAAATACGGAAGCAGACCGTAGAGGAAAACAAGTTCACACCATCACCATAGATATATAAATCGCCCTATGTTTTTTAGATCGTATAAAAATGATAATTTTACTGTTATTTTAATACTGACAAGTACAGATTTTAACCTTGACATCTACATATTTTAATTAATTATTTTTAATCAAAAAAAAAAAAGATCTACTGAATACAGTATGTGCAAATGGAATATGACAAATGTACCAGACGCCACCTGTCGGTAACAGTGTTATAATTAATATAAATGACGTGCACTCTGCCAACCGATTTTATGTGACGTAGCATGTGAAAATTGCTGGACTTGGACGGGTTACTCCTGTAACTGAAATATCAGGTACGCTCTGGTACATTTGATGTTGATTAGATAGGATGCAAAAGATTTGCTTCCGTGAAATAGTAAATTAGTATCATTATTTTTACTGATCTGAAGATGGTTCTCAATGAATCGAAACCGGTCATATGAATAAAAAAAAAGTTGCAATGAAGACGGTTTTTAAGTAACATTATAAAATCACTGATTGATGTTATCCCATAAAACATTATGTCTGTTTTTACAAAATTCTTTATAATATTATATGAAGTGCACAATTTTTAGCTTCCTTTATTGCTGTTGTTAGTGCTATCATTGTCCATACCTCTCTGTGGGCCATTGTCTAATTTGTTGTCCACACTAGTCTGCATGTTGTCAATACTAGTCCCATGTTTGTGACTTTAGTAGAATAATATGTAATCATGTATCATGTGATCTTTGTATAAATATTTCTTGCAAAGTGATCTGGGTTTACTTTACTTCTTCCCTTAATGTAGTATTCTTTTCATAATTACATGTTTAGTATACTTTTCTTATATCTGCTCCATATTGTCTGGGCTATTCTATATGTCATTGTTGTTGCCTACGTTCAAATAATGTCTACTAAGTTGATTCTTGTTTATAAACTTCTTACAATTCCATTATGATTTACCAAACTTTATCACATATTTGGTCATGTTATTCTACACACAACATTTATTACACTGCCTTACTGACTGCTCTATGTTCTCTAAATTGTTGTCCATTTAATACACAAAGTAATAAATAGTCTTATTAGAGTCCATCTTGTTTTCCTCAAATTTTCAAGCATACCCTACAATATGTAATGGAAATTTTAAGATTTTATTCAGTTATCTCCATTTCTCTATTTATTATTTCCCATATTTTGTTGTTCTCATATGTATTTTTCATTTTCTATGATATTTATGGAAATCTGATGATTCTGTTCATTTCCCTCCATTTCGCTATTTATTGTTGTCCTTTCTTCTTTATACACATGCATATTGTCATTTTCAGTAGCTGTATATTCCATGTACCAGCTCACTCCTCAAAAAATAAAAAATAATAAAATTTGAAACAAAAGTAAGAATTTTCAAGCAAAAATAACAGCAAAAACATGATTTTACCAAGGAACTCGGAAAATCGGTAAGAGAGTGACTAAAGGAAAGAACTAATCAAAAATTTGGTTTTACTATGAAAGATGTATATATCTCTATATACAGGGTGTAAAAAAAAGGTACGGCCAAACTTTCAGGAAACATTTCTCACACACAAATAAAGAAAATATGTTATGTGGACATGGGTCCGGAAACACTTAATTTCCGTGTTAGAGCTCATTTTAGTTTCGTCAGTATGTACTGTACTTCCTCGATTCACCGCCAGTTGGCCCAATTGAAGGAAGCTAATGTTGACTTCGGTGCTTGTGTTGACATGCGACTCATTGTTCCACAGTACTAGCATCAAGCACATCAGTACGTAGCATCAACAGGTTAGTGTTCATCACGAACGTGGTTTTGCAGTCAGTGCAATGTTTACAAACGCGGAGTTGGCAGATGCCCATTTGATGTATGGATTAGCACGGGGCAATAGCCGTGGCGCGATACGTTTTTATCGAGACAGATTTCCATAACGAAGGTGTCCCGACAGGAAGACGTTCGAAGCAATTGATTGGCGTCTTAGGGAGCACGGAACATTCCAGCCTATGACTCGCGACTGGGGAAGACCTAGAACGACGACGACACCTGCAATGGACGAGGCAATTCTTCGTGCAGTTGACGATAACCCTAATCTGAGCGTCAGAGAAGTTGCTGCTGTACAAGGTAACGTTGACCACGTCACTGTATGGAGAGTGCTACGGGAGAACCAGTTTTTTCAGTACCATGTACAGCGTGTGCAGGCACTATCAGCAGCTGATTGGCCTCCACGGGTACACTTCTGCGAATGGTTTATCCAACAATGTGTCAATCCTCATTTCAGTGCAAATGTTCTGTTTACGGATGAGGCTTCATTCCATCGTAATCAAATACTAAATTTTCACAATAAACATGTGTGGGCTGACGAGAATGTGCACGCAATTGCGCAATCACGTCATCAACACAGATTTTCTGTGAACGTATGGGCAGCCATTGTTGGTGATGTCTTTATTGGGCCCCATGTTCTTCCACCTACGCTCAATGGAGCACGTTATCGTGATTTCATACGGGATACTCTACCTGTGTTGCTAGAACATGTGCCTTTACAAGTACGACACAACATGTGGTTCATGCACGATGGAGCTCCTGCACATTTCAGTCGAAGTGTTCGTACACTTCTCAACAACAGATTCGGTGACCGATGGATTGGTAGAGGCGGACCAATTCCATGGCATCCACGCTCTCCTGACCTCAACCCTCTTGACTTTCATTTATGGGGGCATTTGAAAGCTCTTGTCTACGCAACCCCGATACCAAATGTAGAGACTCTTCGTGCTCGTATTGTGGACGGCTGTGATACAATACGCCATTCTCCAGGGCAGCATCAGCGCATCAGGGATTCCATGCGACGAAGGGTGGATGTATATATCCTCGCTAACGGAGGACATTTTGATAATTTCCTGTAACAAAGTGTTTGACGTCACGCTGGTACGTTCTGTTGCTGTGTGCTTTCATTCCATGATTAATGTGATTTGAAGAGAAGTAATAAAATGAGCTTTAACATGGAAAGTAAGCGTTTCTGGACACATGTCCACATAACATATTTTGTTTCTTTGTGTGTGAGGAATGCTTCCTGTTTTTGTAACACCCTGTACAGATACATCATGAAATTTTGGAGCAAAATGAAAAATATAAAAATGTAAAAACTTTTCATTTTAAAAACTGGTTGTCATAAATTTACATTGTGAATTCTATATCATGACATGCGTTATCGTTATGGTTACCAAGATTTTTCTTTCGTTTACATCTCAATTTAGCATTTACTTTTTCAGAAAATGTAAAATCAGCACTATTCGATAATTTCAAATTCGGCCTGGTAACATAATTATAAACTCATTATTAACCTCCATATCATTTTCCCCATATACAGTGTTCAAATAATCACAACCTGTAATGTAATATAAAACATTTATATCAAAATCTCCAATCTTTTAAAATGAATTAGGTTTTTGATCGTTCTTTACAAAGAAAAAATGTAATAATAAAACTAAAATATTTTTATTACTTAGAAGTACACTAAAAGGAGAGGATGGAAGGGGAAAGAGGGAAGAGATTGTGGATTTTACTTGAAAAAAAAGCGCGAAATATTCGAGAAGTTAGTGAAAATGCTCTAAAAATGATGAAAAACGACTATTTTTCTTCGATTATGTCGTTTCTATCTCTTATGATATAAAATCGAGTTTTGAAGGAAAAGCTGTATTTTTGGCGACATTTAAAAATGGCCTGGTACAAACCAGACACAGCTACCAAATAAAATAAGATTTTAATGCAAAAAAGTTTACTGCTGACAGATTTTCTGTTTTTCGTGACTTCCGCTTTTATCATGGGCTAATCTATACTGTCTCTGCCCCAGTTCGCAGCGAAGAGTTATAGTGTCTAATGCGTATTTTGAACTGTGCCATTAGTAAGAGTGAAGGATATCCTTTCTTACGTATTAAAGGCAAACGTCCTACGTGGGAATGGAAACCATTTCCTGCACATTGCAGAGGAAGATCAGTTCACCATACAACAGCAGCCAACATTTAGCATGCCCAGGATCATCTGGTAATAAAAGATATGCGATACTTTATGAGAGATCTGACCCCTCGACGCCCTGTTAGGGGGTTCGAATTTCGTGTTCAGTACATCTCCAATTATTCGTCCATTACATTAAAACTGAATTATGTGATGAAAATTTTACTTGACATTAGAAATCGCGTTGCATTGCTTCATTTACTTACACTTAGCAATGTCGTTTGTAATATTCTAAGGATGGCGGTAACTATCCGTTCAAAATCAAAAAAAAATTGTTCAAATGGCTCTGAGCACTATGGAACTTAACATCTGTGGTCATCAGTCCCCTAGAACTACTTAAACCTAACTAACCTAAGGACATCACACACATCCATGCCCGAGGCAGGATTCGAACCTGCGACCGTAGCAGTCCGTTCAAAACCCAAAGGATGATAATGCCTTTGGCCGTCGATATCGCGACCATCGTCACAACACACAAGATAAGATTTAAAAGCAGCGCTCTCCTCTCAAAGACTCAAAATTATTGCAAACAATTTTAATTTCCTTTTGGCTGGCATACACATAACATTTGTCTTCTTTAGAATAAAAGTGTTCCCCACGAAGTGGTGTGTTCTATGTAGACATTGTTGACTTTCATTAGCAGTTGCCATTTCCCTTTTAATTATTTCCATTTTTTTTTACATTTTAAATCCGATGCCGCTGCATGTCTATTTTTTTATAACTTTTGGAGGGTATGTGTCTAAATTCGTGTGTCGTAGCATTTACCATAAGTATTGTAATGCTTTGCTACTTGGACAAGGTCGCCCGCCATTAATTTCTTAAACGTCGACCAATGACAGTGAAGCTCGCTTGCTATTGGTGCTAACATTCTATAGTGGGTAATTCAAAGGTGGGTAGCTGTCAAACCACACGGGTTGTGATTACTTTGAATGAGAGTCGTGTAAAATTGTGGGTTCATCACTCAACTTTGGTATTCTTTTGTTTATTGATGTTAGAAACAAATTTTTTTGTCAATGTCCTTAAGTCTTATTTAATCTGGTTATTCTATGCTAAACTAGGATAAATACACGGTCAGACATTGTGTTGGGAAGTAATATTTGGAGAAACGTCTATTTAGATACGACTTGATTTGGACTGCATTAGTTAACACGGCACTTTTCGGGTATTTTGGCGATACTTAGTGACAGGGGAGAATCGCAGTCGTCACAATACGACACTATGAAATTGTGACCGCTTCATTTAGATTCTCCTCCTAAACTAACAATTCTTTGTTTGCAGCGAATTAACATCTATAGAGACAGGATTTGAAACCGAATATAGCAGAATGTAAGTTTACTATTTTAAGTAATATACAGGTATGCAGCGGAGGTAATGGTCTGGCCAAACGTCTTCCAGAGTTTCAGGATGGATATCTCCAAATGCCTCCCCCCATGAACCATGGACCTTGTCGTTGGTGGGGAGGCTTGCGTGCCTCAACGATACAGATATGTGCAACCACAACGGAGGGGTATCTATTGAGAGGCCAGACAAATGTGTCGTTCCTGAAGAGGTGCAGCAGCCTTTGCAGTAGTTGCAGGGGCAACAGTCTGGATGATTGACTGATCTGGCCTTGTAACAATAACCAAAACTGCCTTGGTGTGCTCGTACTGCGAACGGCTGAAAGCAAGGGGAAACTACGGCCGTAATTTTTCCCGAGGGCATGCAGCTTTACTGTATGATTAAATGATGATGGCGTCCTCTTGGGTAAAATATTCCGGAAGTAAAATAGTCCCCCATTCGGATCTCCAGGCGGGGACTACTCAAGAGGATGTCGTTATCAGGAGAAAGAAAACTGGCGTTCTACGGATCGGAGCGTGGAATGTCAGATCCCTTAATCGGGCAGGTAGGTTAGAAAATTTAAAAACGGAAATGGATAGGTTAAGTTAGATATAGAGGGAATTAGTGAAGTTCGGTGGCAGGAGGAACAAGACTTCTGGTCAGGTGACTACAGGGTTGTTGTTGTTGATGTGGTCTTCAGTCCTGAGACTGGTTTGATGCAGCTCTCCATGCTATTCTATCCCGTGCAAGCTTCTTCATCTCCCAGTACCTACTGCAACCTACATCCTCCTGAATCTGCTTAGTGTAGTCATCTCTTGGTCTCCCTCTACGATTTTTACCCTCCCTCTACAGGGTTATAAACACAAAATCAAATAGGGGTAATGCAGGAGTAGATTTAATAATGAATAGGAAAATAGGAATGCGGGTAAGCTACTACAAACAGTATTATTGTGGCCAAGACAGATACGAAGCCCACACCTACTACAGTAGGACAAGTTTATATGCCAACTAGCTCTGCAGATGACGAAGAAATTGAGGAAATGTATGATCAAATAAAAGAAATTATTCAGATAGTGAAGGGAGATGAAAAATTATTAGTCATGGGAGACTGGAATTCGGTAGTAGGAAAAGGGAGAGAAGGAAACGTAGTAGGTGAATATGGACTGGTGCAAATAAATGAAAGAGGAAGCCGCCTGGTAGAATTTTACACAGAGCACAACTTAATCATAGGTAACACTTGGTTCAAGAATCATAAAAGAAGGCTGTATACATGGAAGAAGCCTGGAGAAATAAAAGGTATCAGATAGATTATATAATGGTAAGACAGAGATTTAGGAACCAGGTTTAAGTTGTAAGACATTTCCAGGGGCAGATATGGACTCTGACCACAATCTATTGGTTATGATCTGTAGGTTAAAACTGAAGAAACTGCAAAAAGGAGAGAATTTAAGGAGATGGTACATGGATAAACTAAAAGAACCAGAGGTTGTACAGAGTTTCAGGGAGAGTATAAGGGAGCAATTGGCAGGAATGGGGGACAGAAATACAGTAGAAGAAGAATGGGTAGCTTTGAGGGATGAAGTAGTGAAGGCAGCAGAGGATCAAGTAGGTAAAAAGACGAGGGCTAGTATAAATCCATGGGAAACAGAAAAAAATATTGAATTTAATTAATGAAAGGAGAAAATATAAAAATGCAGTAAATGAAGCATGCAAAAAGGAATACAGACGTCTCAAAAATGAGATCGACAGGAAGTGCAAAATGGCTAAGCAGGGATGGCTAGAGGACAAATGTAAGGATGTAGAGGCTTATCTCACTAGGGGTAAGATAGATACTGCCTACAAGAAAATTAAAGAGACCTTTGGAGATAAGAGAACAACTAGTATGAACATCAAGAGCTCAGATGGAAACCAAGTTCTAAGTAAAGAAGGGAAAGCAGAAAGGTGGAAGGAGTATATAGAGGTTCTATAAAAGGGCGATGTACTTGAGGACAATATTATGGAAATGGAAGAGGATGTAGATGAAGATGAAATGGGAGATACGATACTGCGTGAAGAGTTTGACAGAGCACTGAAAGACCTGAGTCGAAACAAGGCCCCTGGAGTAGACAACATTCCATTGGAACTACTGACGGCCTTGGGAGAGGCAGTCCTGACAAAACTCTACCATCTGGTGAGCAAGATGTATGAGACAGGCGAAATACCCTCAGACTTCAAGAAGAATATAATAATTCCAATCCCAAAGAAAGCAGGTGTTAACAGATGTGAAAATTACCAAACAATCAGTTTAATAAGTCACAACTGCAAAATACTAACGCGAGTTCTTTACAGACGAATGGAAAAACTAGTAGAAGTCGACCTCGGGGAAGATCAGTTTGGATTCCGTAGAAATGTTGGAACACGTGAGGCAATACTGACCCTACGACTTATCTTAGAAGCTAGATTAAGGAAGGGCAAACCTACGTTTCTATCATTTGTAGACTTAGAGAAAGCTTTTGACAATGTTGACTGGAATACTCTCTTTCAAATTCTGAAGGTGGCAGGAGTAAAATACAGGGGGCGAAAGGCTATTTACAATTTGTACAGAAACCAGATGGCAGTTATAAGAGTCGAGGGACATGAAAGGGAAGCAGTGGTTGGGAAGAGAGTGAGACAGAGCTCTAGCCTCTCCCCGATGTTATTCAATCTGTATATTGAGCAAGCAGTAAAGGAAACAAAAGAAAAATTTGGAGTAGGTATTAAAATCCATGGAGAAGAAATAAAAATTTTGAGGTTCGCCGATGACATTGTAATTCTGTCAGAGACAGCAAAGGACTTGGAAGAGCAGTTGAACGGAATGGATAGTGTCTTGAAAGGAGGATATAAGGTGAACATCAACAAAAGCAAAACGAGGATAATGGAATGTAGTCGAATTAAGTCGGGTGATGCTGAGGGAATTAGATTAGGAAATGAGACACTTAAAGTAGTAAAGGGGTTTTGCTATTTGGGGAGCAAAATAACTGATGATGGTCGAAGTAGAGAGGGTATAAAATGTAGACTGGCAATGGCAAGGAAAGCGTTTCTGAAGAAGAAAAATTTGTTAACATCGAGTATAGATTTAAATGTCAGGAACGCATTTCTGAAAGTATTTGTATGGAGTGTAGCCATGTATGAAAGTGAAACATGGACGATAAATAGTTTGGACTAGAACAGAATAGAAGCTTTCGAAATGTGGTGCTACAGAAGAATGCTGAAGATTAGACGGGTAGATCACATAACTAATGAGGAGGTATTGAATAGGATTGGGGAGAAGAGAAGTTTGTGGCACAACTTGACCAGAAGAAGGGATCGGTTGGTAGGACATGTTCTGAGGCATCAAGGGGTCACCAATTTAGTATTGGAGGGCAGCGTAGAGGGTAAAAATCGTAGAGGGAGACCAAGAGATGACTACACTAAGCAGATTCAGAAGGATGTGGGTTGCAGTGGGTACTGGGAGATGAAGAAGCTTGCACAGGATAGAGTAGCATGGAGAGCTGCATCAAACCAGTCTCATGACTGAAGACCACAACAACAACAACAACAACATCCCCAAATGGTTGTGGCGTCGTGTAAGAATCGAACAGTGCGTTTTCTGCCAAATACTATAGAACATAATGCTTCCTTCTGTTCGTCATAGGTTCTCGGGAGGCAGAATGACCTTCCAGCATGGCTGTTCCCCACTAAGACTGTCAGTTGTATAAAACACTGGTTTCAAATGAACGAAGATTTTGATATACTGGACTGGCCTTGCAAAGGTGCTGACTTCAGTGCTACAGAGCGCACATTGGTTAATGGAGAAAAGTAGTAAGACCTACACCAACGACCGCTGTCCAAAGTAGTTCATGGTGCGTGAGAAGATAATTCGCACAACAATAGATTCATCTGGAAACTGGTTTCTTTGTTCCTCGGTGGCTAAATGCAGTTGTAGAGGAGGATGGGAACTGGCCATGGTACTGAATCTATAGTGTTGTTAGGAAGAAAACGTTTTTCAACAGAAATGTGTTTCCCCTGCGATTACTTTTCTTGAACATTTATGTTGTTACCAACAAAAGGGAAATTCGTTTGTGTTAATCTTTTTCTTTTTCTCAATATACGTGTAGTAAAACACAAACACTCGTACAACAACGCCTATGATTTTATTTTAAAGAAGAGAATCAGAATCTACATACAAATCAGAGTCACTCTATCTCACTTTTTCAGTCGTTCACTCGACTATGGATTTTTAGTAATTTTACGATTATCGATCATGAAGATCAAGACCAACATGATAATAATTAATTTCAAGTGGCGCATGACAGCATTTCCGACGAAGTCATCAAAGAGAAACCATTTAATTTTTTACGTCAAGAAGAAGGCATCATACTCACTTGTGCTCTCTGTATTTACATGCAAGAAGGATGCCAATAGCCACAAAAGCATGAGAGAATGATCCTCTGCTTTTAGTGTCAAGCAGAAAGCATAATACATTAAGAGAAAAAGTGGTGGAAAGCCCTCGGTGAAGACTTTAAGCCTATCATTTGTGCCCATTCGTTCCTCAGTTACAAATTATGAATGTATTATCCGCAGATCAGAAATTTATGGACTTAAGCACTATGCCTTCCCAGCATTTGTGTGGACTGGAATTACTGTAAGGAGTGATACGGCACGTGAGGTCACACATTTCCTAAAATACACTAAATTGCAGGAGGAACATAGGATGAATCTGTACGTGAAACGAAATTTCATTTCTGGAGTGTGACACTTTCAAAGCATTCGAAATACTATAATTTTTACAAGCCTTTGCAATGGCTAACGGGGTAGGTATTCTACGCCCCACATATCATCTACCATGCAGCCACAATATTGGTTGCTAATGGAAACAGGGTGAGGGATTGGAGGTTTCCAATGGTGAACATAGCATGAGGCTATGGAGCATAGTTGACTGGTTAGTTGACGAATAACTCACAATAGTGCGGTGGTGCTAATGGTGGCCGGCCGCGGTGGTCACGCGGTTCTAGGCTCGCAGTCCGGAACCGTGCGACAGCTACGGTCGCGGGTTCTAATCCTGCTTCGGACATGGATGTGTGTGATGTCCTTAGGTTAGTTAGGTTTAAGTAGTTCTAAGTTCTAGGGGACTAATGACCACAGCAGTTGAATCCCATAGTGCTCAGAGCTATTTGAACCATTTTTTTTTTTTTTTTTTTTTTTTTTGCTACTGGTGTTGATACAAAGCAGAACAATGGCAACAATAAACGAAGCAAAAACTGCATTATAGTTACAACAACAGTTGCCAAAATTGACATTTCGTCAGAAAGGAAACCAAGAAATTTCGCAGAATGAGAAAGAAGTGACAAATTCCTGCAAGATCAGTCAGTGGACTGTGTGAGGCCGTATACGCCCGATTGTGTGGACAATGCGCACGAGGAGTACAGTGATGACGATATGTGCTTAACAAGTTAAACTGATACTGAAACAGGTGTCGATGCATATAGATCATCATCCTTGTCGGACAGGGAGCCATAAATCCCGTCCTCAGTGGAGCGTAATGAAAGACAATACTTGTTGAAGGAGCTGGTATTAAACTTAATTACGTGCATGGAAGATCATCTACAGTATAGTAAAAAAATCAGTTTTGAACAGATTACGAGTAAGTCCACAGCTATATGACCGTACAGTACATATGAAAATCTACGGATAGTCAACGGATGACAAGGAACATTAGTTACAAAAGCTGTCGTATGTGCGTTCCATGGATGCTCGACATAGTTTAAGGATGGGCATGATTGTAACATACTACTTTATGCTCACCAAACTGCGTGCGACATAGATGACAGTGAGTTCAAGGAAAGCAGTGGATGGTTGCATAACTTCAAACAGTGCTACAGAGCTGCAAGACGTAAGACAACGAAATTTCTAACAAAGCGTCAACTTGACGATGCACAACAAACTGCGGAATCGGCCCCAAAATTTGCGGGTGAGGTAAAAAAAAATTACCCCATCGTTCAGCATGCCATTAGTTTTCATCTCCGACCAATCGGGATTTGAAGAGGAGATGCATATGAAAACTACCCTGGAAATTAAAGGTACTAAGAGAGTTGTATCAAGATCAACTAACTTCAATGCCTTAACGCATTCGTGTACAATTATGGCGACTGTTAATCTAGATGCTAAATTGGCTGGAAGGTTATTTATTTTGTTGCGAGAAATTGAAGGGGTTCTGCCCCCTACGACTGTTTCTCGTGTGTGTGTGATCTTGCAAGGACAGAACTCAATATTTATGTCACAGCAAACAAGAGTGGTAAAATGGGCCTAAGAGAACTACAGAGCATGATATGAACACTGCTTTTGGTCAGTAGCTGTTCAAAATAACTTTATTTTTCCTAGTCTGCGTATAGAAATCATACTCCTTTAGAGCAAGCTATCCTTCTTGAAAAATGTGTGACACCCCAGTTCATACAACCTGGAACCACTGGACATATTCAGCAGCTGGATGTTTTTTTTTCCGTGCCCCTAAAACATATTAGCGCAGTATATGCAGCTATGCTTTAAAGAATGACCAGTTTCATGACACAATATTGCAGTGCCTGTGTTATTCCGAAATACGACGCAATGTTCCTTCGAACATGCATGTATATCGGACGGAACATTGATTCGTAGTTTGTAACAACACAGGCAGTGCAATATTGTATTTATCCACCAACACCAGGCAAGCGACTCTCAAGTAAAATGTCTCCCCTGTGCAGGAATATAAATAATGGATGCACGAGTACAGGCTGCAGACACATAGTTGACGACATATGGAAGTTTGGGTTGGGCCGTGGGTCGTGCGCGGGTGGCCTAACGACAGTTCGGCTCGCGCAGCCGTGAGGCTCGGTCGGTCTCTGCATCCCGCCTATTGTGGAGCTCGAGAGCGCATTGTTTACTTCTCGCCGCGCTTTCAGCTACTGAGTCCCTCTTATGAGCGAGCCACGCGGTTTTCGGCCTGTGTACCCCCATCCGAGATCCTGCCGGACGTCGTCATGTCAGTTTTAGAGCTGTATGGCAATATACTCAGTCACCTGGCCGAAAAATGGAAAACTTAGCGCCGCACAACGATTCCATGTAAAATACGCACCACGAAGACCTTACCAAATTGATATCTTTATACGGAAGGATCTTACCTGGATCCGCAAGATGTCATTGGCATTCACTTTTCCGTCACTGGGAACGTTATATATGTCAATATGCGCACCGAAGAACTGTATACCGAAATTCCGAAATTGTGAGCCGCCATGCGCTAAACCTCAAGTTTAAGCACCTCGACAGACACACAGGTGATGTAGTGATTGACCGCGCGGTTTTCGGCCTGCGTACTCCCATTCGAGATCCCGCCAGACGTCGTCATGTCAGCTTTTGAGCCGTATGGCAATGTGCTCAGTCCCCTGGCCGAAAAATGAAAACATTTGAGATGTACCCTCTATTCAACATCGTCCATTAAGTGAAAATTGAACTGGTGAAGCATGTGCCATCTTACTTGGTTATAGGAGGATGCAGGGCCATCATTATATATGACTGACCGCCCCATACCTGCTCTAGATATGGTCAGGAAGAGTATGACCGCCAAAACTATCTCCAGTGTCGGCTTGTGCATACACCACTCAAATATGCCGCCTCTACTCCGTCGTCCACAGTTTTTCCTTTCACCTATGCTGCAGTCACTGCACCAACTTCTCAACATCCATACGACCCACGCAACCCATCGCAGGTGATGACTATCGTCGTGGAGACTAATCCGACACTTTTGCAATCACTGTAGCCAGAGGAATTGTTGGGAGTAGACACTCGCGTGCCTAGTACCGCTGACCGCGACGTGGAGGGGGATCTGACGCCTAGCGTTGTACCGACTTCCGCCTTCCTTCTATCTGGCAAGGAGGCGATAGACAGCCGCTCCCATTCCAACACAGAACAGCATGTACGTAAACAGAAGACCCCACGGAAGCGCCGGAAGCGTCACTGTGCACCCTCAGATGAATATGTTCAAGGAATGGGACCACAAGAGGACGACAACATGTCCGATAACACAAAGTTTTCTGACATGCAGATGTTGGACAGTAGTGTCCTCCCAACTCACCCCACGACAGCTTTACGTAGTAGCGATGAAGCGGAGCCAAACCCTCCCACAAGGGTCCTGGGTGGTGTCCCTCCTGCTGTGCTCACTCTACCTGCATGCACAGTGAACGACCCGTCGAGGGACACCACATCTGTACTGACGAGCTATGCGGCTGATGACATCGAGAATGACACTGTGTTGCTGCCTGGTGCAGCAGAAGGAGGTGTCTGGAGGAGGTGTCTGAACAGCTACGACATAAGAACTGAGAACACGATGGATGTTGCAGCTGGTCATCCCCTGACGGCCTCTGCTGGAGCTGATACCACCTTTCCTGCGGACATGGAGACGGAACAATGCCTACTGGTGACTCTCAACATCAGTACCATCCGTGTGCGCCATAAACTGACGGTATTACGAGATGGTAGATATAGACATTGTCCCTCTCCAGCAGATCTATGTCGAGGATTTCGTTGTCCCTTTCGGAAACACTACTCATGTCTCCCACACGTCTGAAACTGGCAGTGGAGTGGCAATACTTCTCTGTGATGGCCTAACTGCTGAAGACGTTGTTTTTCTCCCTGACACGAGAGTTGATTTTACAACTGACTTGCAGTGACCAGTGGCCTTTAACAGTAGGTGCTTATTACGCCAGATCCAAGCAGAGCTACTTGACCATCGACTCTGAACTCTGGACATGCTGCAATAGACCCATTTTGCTAATGTTTATGTAGGGTCGCTAATCCCGCACGTGGTCTTTATGAACCAAGGCTTGTTATTTAAAGTCAGCTATGAGTTTCCCACCATCCCGAAGAACAAAGGGGGTTTCAAACTCTTTCACGTCCAACATTGAGCAACTGACCTCTTTCTAAGTATGTATGTCAAGATGTGGGATCGCACTCCAACATGCCTCACCAGTCTACTGATGAGGATCCTTACCCCAAGCTCACTCATTGCCCCAGTGCTATTGACAGACATCCCAGCGCCTTTTTCTACTGGAGCTATTTCCTTCTTGAATAGAGCTGCATCAGGACCATTCTTCTCCCTCCACGTCTACCAGTCGCCAAGATAGTGTATACCTTACTGCATTCGCAGCTTCCGCCCAATGTGACTGAAGAAAAACATCCCCTCGTCAGGTGGAAGGCAGTGTGGCAGGCAGTGCCTGTCCCTACTCCTGTGTCGGACATCCAATCCACCTGGTATGTGATAGTTAATGGGTAGCAGGTCTGCCAGTCACGTCTCCACCGGATCCACCTGGCGCCATCACCATTATGAACCATGTGTGGCGTGCAGGACGACGATGGCAATCGACTTGTGTGCAGTGAGCCGAGTGATGTTTATCTCTTGGTCCTTCAGACTCTGGTGTTCATCACACCAACTACTCCTGACAGCATCACTTCACAAATCATTCTCTTCCCCTTCATGGACTACTTTCCGCGTGCAGAAACCTACTTGGTGACTCGGATTCGTGGGCATGCAGCCAGCTACCTGTTTGGTGACAAATCAGCCCTCAATTTCTGGCAATACCTTAACAATCGACAATGTGCAGTTTTCAAGAACCCAAAGTACAAACAATATTTCACGAACTTTCTCCAGAGCACTTTACACAACCCCCTCACTGCTGGATCATCCATGCCAGGAGCAGCTGACATATGTTCCTTCTTACATTTTACAGATTCGATCCCCTCAACTGTTACTCACACACACTTCCGAGAAGACGTGCTTCGATCATCTACTGACGTGGCGCCACCACGCTGGATTTTCTTTCCCGTTGATGTCTAAGGCGATCGCCAGTTCGCTAGTCTTTGCGAGGACGTGCTGGTGCATTGGAAATAGATTCACTCATGATAAAAAAGGCATCTTCCTTGAATATTCCTTTTTTGTTTGTAGAAATTATTGGGGCTTTCTTTCTTGATATGGGACAACGCCTGAAGTAGTGTGTGATGGAAATTTTCTTTTGCGGCTGCTTCTTAAAAATGTCGGATAAACGTGGCGGTGGAATTAGTTTCACTTTTCTGTTTTAGGTAATCAGGAATGTTAGGATATCCTATAAAAAAAGGGTGGGCAGAGAACTTAAAAAAACTCAGCTCCCATGTAGGGGTTAGAGGTTCGGTTCCCAGCTGATGCCAGTTTTAAACAGAGGTGGAAAGAATGGTAACACGATCACTCACGATAGGAAGCAAATCTGGGTACATGGCCTAGTCAGGCACAAATTTTCATTGTCGTCAATCCTCTATATACGTGATCGTTGCCCATATTGGCAACTGAAAATACATTTCTTGAGTTCCGCGGCAAGCTCCATGGCAAAACGTTTCGGATACGGTTACAAGTCATCACATTCCATCAGTTCTCGTTGCTCTCTTTCACCAATATGCTTATATATCAACTTTTTAAGAGTAGATGCCTAGCTGAACGTCCTGCACGGTTTGTAACTCTCAAGAAGTTCGCCAACGATCTTGATGTTGTGAACCTTCCTGATCACTGTGGCACGCCATTTTTCATTCGGTGTTCATGATCCAAGTTAATGGTTTCTTTTGAACATTTCTTGAATGTCGACAATGTCCATTTTGTGAAGTGTAATACGTTCATCTGCACCTCCTGATGCACATGGTAGATCAATAGCAGCTAATATTTTTCCTGCCACAACTGTTGCCACAACACTTTCAAATGAGCCTTAGTAAAGACTGAACTCGAGACATTGCACTCAATGTGTTCCTCATAAGATAGAACCGATTTGTTAGGCGGCAATAAACATGACAGCCAACGGCCTTGCCGCAGTGGTAACACCGGTTCCCGCCAGATCACTGAAGTTAAGCGCTGTCGGGCTGGGCTAGCACTTGGATGGGTGACCATCCAGTCTGCCGAGCGTTGGTGACAAGTATGGTGCACTCAGGCCTTGTCGGGAAAATTGAGGATCTACTTGACAAAAGAAGCGGCTCCGGGCTCGTAAACTGACATACGGCTGGGAGAGCGGTATGCTGACCACATGGCCCTCCATATCCGCATCCAGTGACGCCTGTGGGCTGAGGATGACACGGCGGCCGGTCGGTATCGTTGGGCCTTGCAAGGCCTGTTCAGACGGAGTTTAGTTTAGTTTAAGAAACATGACAACACTGAGAACTCAATGTCTGACAATCTGCACAAGTAGGCCACACTGTAAGAAATGATAACTGGTAAAGCAAATGTTATCAACTACTAGAGCTGTTTGCAGAACGAATAAAGAAAACAATCATTAACCGTAACATCTCTGCGGTGAGATCCGAATCGCTATCTAAAGCAACTACCACAAGATTAATCGAGCGCAATACTACTACATTGCTACAGCTAGCGTTCTCTCTTTACTACTTTGGTGGTTACGGTAGATTGCTCGGAACGTGTAAGGGCAGAGCAGTCGTAGTATAGGCGCCGAACATCCATCCCGCACTTAAACAATGAATTTTTCTTACTCAGTGTCACATCTTAAATGAGAATCAACCGGAATATTTCATCGAAATGACAAGAAAGTATGAAGTGAATGTAGGCGGGCAGTTCAGTGCACACCCAGAAGTGCTTGAGTGGCTCTGAAGCGTAAATCTGTCGGAATATTCATAAGGGGATAATGGAGCTGTAATTAGTAGGCCAGAATATGAAGAAGTGCTTAGTCGGAGGCGCTAATGTTACTTTGTCTGTCTGTCGACGACAGACTGAGTGAATTGCAAACTATTCTGGCCGCTACCTTAAACAATGAATTTCGCCAAGCGTCGTGCGAGTTGTCAGTTCTTTCAAAAGGATACATCTATTTTTCTTCCCATTCTCCCTCAATCCAGGCATGTCTTCCACCACTAATCACCGCATAATTAACAAGATTTATAATCCAAATCGTTCATCACATGTGTTGTAAGGTGCAGGATCCAGAAAAATGTGCATTTTCTCACATGTTGTGAGGCAATTTTTATTTCAGAAAGCTGGAATCGAATTATAGTCCGCGCAGAATACTGTGACCGGTTGATGCACAGATGGCAGGGCATGTGTAGCGATAGCGATTGTGTCGGTGGTTAGGGGCAGGCATTGGAGGGGAAGTGCCGTTCTAAGCTAGAGCCTATGCTCACACTTTTTGTAAATATTAAGTGTGCTCCTCCACTTCCACACTAGTATCGTGACCATCCAAAAAGAGCTACTGTCACCTGTGCTTTCAATAGCATCTAAAAAGAATTCCGCCGAAAATGCAGCGACTTATTTTCGCCTTGCTTCTTAACAATTTATAACTTTCAGAGGAGCGTCATGAGTGGCGAAGTTTGAGTAAAACCTACACATTTACCTGGCTGCCATGTTAAAATTTGCTTCTTTTGCCAAAACACAACACAGTTTCACCTCATTAATATCTTCTGCAGGCACAGTTGCGAGACAGTTCTGGAACAGTGGTTTATTAAGTTTATTAATTGAGGAAAAGTAAGGTCAGTAGCTTATGAAAAACCACATCTTTTGTACAAAAAAACGTGTAATGTCTTCACTTACGTTGTTACAAATCCCATAGCATTTGTCGTCTCACCAGCTACCGATGGCCCTTAAAAATTACATTCTTTCATCGAAAAAGTCTGTAGTTACTGGAATAACACGATAGACAATGAAGTTTTACACAACAAAGATATGGTAAAGAACTCTCGTCGTTGTGTGCTATCATCTGCCAAAATCGCATTTCGATATGTGAAACCGTTTACGAAATATGAGGCATGCTGTGTACATTTCACTCTGGCTTTATCGCTGGCGCAGCGAGATCGCAGATGAGTGTACTACATCAGATCAGTTTTCTCGAGATTGGTGACAGGTAGATATCTCCATCCAAGTGTAAAGAAAAATTCAATATGTTAGCTAAATTTCAGACATAACAACACATTTTGTAATCTGCACCAAACGCAAAATTATAGTGACCTTTATTTTTCACTGCACACTTTTCCGAATTTCGCTTAGTTTCTTACTTCCATGTAAATATCAAAATAATTATTACCATTAACGAAATTATGGACACATTATCTGAACCTGACATATAAAGGTATCAGTAAGGCAAAAATGAATGTTTCTTACCAAATAGTTTCTGTAAAATCGTTTGAGAAAAGCTGAAGGGCGTGCGTCTCGATTCTGTCACCGCCGACAGGCTGAAAGGTGGTAGACAGTGTCGACCTCCGCTTTCGAACGAACGAATGAATTCGCCCAGCGCTTTGGACCAAAACTGGTCACTGGGCATCGCTCACCATATCCTGTGCGGCTATGCATTTGTGTCAAATACCCTTTTTCCTCTGCAGATCTTAAATGATCACAATAGCATATTCTTTTTATGTTGAATTCATTTTATCACTATCTCATATTTGCGCTGGGAAAATTCTTGTACCTCGTGGCAGAAATTTGAGTTGATAATCTGCCAGACCTGTTATAATTCGGCAGCTCCCAACATAATATTGGTTTCATTTGTTACGTAATATATGCATTGATAGAAAAAGTGTCTGAGCAATCAAAGAATCTTACCAGAGTGATTGTAAGGCCCAGGGCTCAGATTCTGCTGTAGATTATAATTATTATTATTGCAGTTACATCATAATGACTACATATGCGATTCTTGGTCAGTGAACACAAGTAGACAATGCGAGATGTGAACGGGTACATCACGTCACTTGTCAACAATGAGTGTCCTTCTTTAGTATATTACTCCACAACGACACCAGAGTTCTATTGAAATATTTTACAGGAGACAAATTCAGTTGAAAAGTAACTTATTTATATCATCATGTTCTCGTTATATTCAGTAGCAATCGCCAGAAAGAAAAGAGCAAATGGTCTCACATGTAGAGAAACGATATTATCACCATTCTGTAGATGAAAGGTTTGGAGAGTCAATGAGAACAACGAGACACATGCATTTAATAACTGGAAAGTGCTTCTTCCGTGTGGAGAAAGAAGTTTATGTTGATGCATATACTTTCCTGAATTTCAGAAGTACTTTAAATACTGGCGAGCCATAACATAGTTGTTTACATGGATATATGTACAATAAATCTTCCTGGTGGTTACAGGTATGAGTTGGTAACACAACCAGGCAATTCTTGAGAATAAATGCGTATCGGCTACCGTCAGCCTCAGAGCAGGAGTTTTGCTCTTAATGCTTGAGACTTATCAGTACTATTTGGTGGGCTTCGTAACTAAAACGTAGCCTATTGTTTTCAACTGCTGACATCCTTAGTGATCTAACAGCTATTGTAGTGCAAACTCTTTTATTTAATCATATTCCTTACTACATTTCAGTATAACATATGAACAGAAACATCCCTATAATGCACTTTCAGAAACGTTGTCATGTATGTGTGTCAGTTCTATCGGTTATGTGGGGTAAGCACTGGGAGCAGTGTACAAAAGAAAGAGAGAGGGAAAGAGAAGACAGAGACAGAGAAAAGAAACAGAGGGAAATACTTCCTTCTTTTGATTCTCGTCGCCTAACAACAGCCGGCCGCGGTGGTCTCGGGGTTCTAGGCGCGCAGTCCGGAACCGTGCGACTGCTACGGTCGCAGGTTCGAATCCTGCCTCGGGCATGGACGTGTGTGATGTCCTTAGGTTAGTTAGGTTTAAGTAGTTCTAAGGTCTAGGGGACTGATGACCATAGCAGTTGAGTCCCATAGTGCTCAGAGCCATTTGAACCATTTTTTGAGCCTAACAACAAGAATCACCATCTCTTTCTTTACCCACGTCATGGGCATGACTATGAGCACAGACTGCAACAGCCACAAACCACTACTGTGTAGCCGAATTAAGCATAAATGTCAGTGTTACCTGTTTCTGTTCACCTGTAGACAGAGCGAGACGCATTTCCAATTCATTTATTTTCTTTGGAGACCAACTGGTAAGCACACATTCACGTATTTTCACGATTAGTACTAAACAAGGCAATTTACATACCAGTGTAGTAAAATGGCTGTTTTAATTAGTATTAGAATGAGTGAATCAAGGACCTAGCAAGTATTTTGTCAAATAGGGTCCAATTTGTCAAAGAGGAGCCTAAAGAGTCGCACATTTTTTATTTTGTGCTAAAAAAAACATATATTCCTCTATTAATCTTCTGTACATAACTTGCATTCAGGAGGCTTTCATACAAATAGTATTTTGGCTATGAATTTAAGAAAGAAAGTTTTTCTTAAAAAGTATAATATAGTATAATCTCAACAGTACATACAGGGTGAGTCACTAACTATTGCCACCAAGAATAATTCCGAAAGTATGATAGGAGCCGAAAACTTTGCGGGACAAAAGTTGCATGGGACAATGAGGGCCATAATATGATGTTTGTTTTTTGTTGTTCCTAAAGGTATTTCTTACAATAACAGATCTAATGTTTCCTGCATGAATGTGGTGTACTTCCTACCATTAAGATTTCCTTTGATGAAATAGGGGCCCATAATTCTGTCCTCCAGAATCCCACACCATACATTCACTGAGCACGGTTTTTGGTGTGCAACTTGCCGAAGCCAACATGGATTATCAGTTGCCAAACAATGAACATTATGCAAATTAACATTTCAATGGTTCGTGAATGTAGCCTCATCACTAAATAAAATGAAATTAATAAATGTGTTAGCCATCTGACTCTGAAGTTGAGCCCATCGGCAGAATTCAATGCGACGAATACAATCCATACCAGTTAATTCTTGGTGGAGTTGGATACAGTAAGGGTGACATTTATGGTAATACAGAACACAAACAACATTACTATGGCTCATGCCAGATGCCCTTGCGATTCGACACTAACTAACACAAGGATCTCGAACCGCAGTGGCAAGAGTACCAATCTCCATTTCCTCATATAAGTCTCTAGCTCTCACTGAATTTCGTTGGTATTCTCGGTAAACGAAAAGCATATCGACTTGCTCTTTGAAGGAATACATCATTCACATTCGCTTGATTCAACGATACTACACTTGCCATTCCTATTGGTGTTGTATTGCGAAACCATCAAATGGTGTTTACATGTCAATGGCCTGTTAGATGGATACTCAGTATTTGGCGAATATTTACTATTTGCACGATATACAAGAGAGAATTGTCAGAACATGTGCTTCCATAAGTGCCGAAGTGATAAGGAATACCACTCAATCCATGATAAGAAGATTGCAGCACTGCATTGATACCATTGGTCATCACTTCAAACACTCTGTAAATGGACGTTCATGCCACCATTTTGACCTTCATTGACCTTCAAAGATGTTACACATCATTGGATTCATCTCTGTAGCCATTATTAGAAAATAAGTGCTAAACTATAGCATCCCATTTAAAGAAACAAAGTTGACCTTCATATCTTTGACACGAACCCACCTACCAACCACAAAACTAGCGTTATACTTATAGCCCCCGTTGTTCCACGCAACATTTGTCCCACAAACTTTTCAGCTACTGTCATACTTTCGGAGTTATACTAGGGGCAATAGTTAGTGACTGACCCTGTGTATACCAGGTAGCCCATCCACGCCATCCTCTGTTGACGTTAGTTAACCCCGAATACCACAGATGCCGAAAGGTTTGCCTAAGCAGAACAGTAAAGGGAACTCCACACCACCAGAGAGGAGGCCCTGCTAAATGTAGGACCAGCGCTTGAATGCAAACACTTTACAGCTATAACTGATCCTGTAGCTCATTCCTAGAAAAACTGCTTGCAGTAGGAGGGGTACCAGGCTCGATGGTGTCTATGTAGAAGAATGATTGCCTCTGACTAAAACAATATGCACACGGGCCAATGCTTATTAATTATATGTTTCAAGGCATATCAGTATATGACAGCTAATTTGTTAACATACCAGTTCATGCTTCACAATTGTCAGTATTACATATATGCTATCATATCCTTGACTGCAATAAAGAACAATGAATATAATAAATTATGGTCCTTTAAACTTATGCTACAGAGTCACAGATTTTTATAGTTGCATTACAGTACTCATAATACAAATGGTCACCTACATGTCTGCCTTTTTGTATGCATTGATGTAAGCACCTCTCGGTATTAGCATGGGCACCTCTTAACATTTCTGCAGATACTGAAGCCCAAGCATCACGGATTCGTTCTTTTAACCCCTTCAAACCTAACAGGGCATATATGTCCCACAAAAAGTTCCAAGTAACTGTTGGGTTAAAGGCGTCCCAATTTAACAATGAATTTGCCCATTACAATCTTTTAAACTTCCCTCCTTGTGTCTGGACTGTTGGCAGCACTTGTGAAACTGTCATGGTGGCATAGTTGTGAATAAATCACATGTTTGTGGTGATATTTCCATCGTTTCTTGAAGAAAATCATTGAAATAGAGCTAAGGAAATGTTAGTGTCATATATAAGTATTATCTACACCCTTTTATGTTGTATTGATTTATAATTCGCATGATTGTGAAAGTTTATCGTATGAAAAATAAAACAGAAATAGTGTTTTTGCTACTTGGGATGTATATGTCCCAGTAGTTCTTTTTCTTGGCACATCATTGTCCCACAATATAAAGGAAACACACTCTAATAGATTATATATTCATTATTATTTCAGAAACACTGAACAACAAGGATGGCTTCCAATATGGATAAACGTATCTTGCAGTGGCTTGATGAAGATAATGATTACTGCGTTGATGATCCTGACTTCCCTTGCAGTTCTAAATCACATGATAGCAGTGCTTCTAACATGAGTTATTCTGATGACAGTGACAAAGACAACAATGAGGTTTCGTACGTCAGAGGTTCAACTAACAATGTAGTGTTGTGGTCAAAGATAGATGCAGTGTTCAGACCACGAAAGACTATGCCAAACATGGTAATTCCAGTTGTATTAGCAAAAGTGGATAGGAGTGCTTCAGAACTAGATGTCTTTGAGAAAATATTTCCTCCCAGTCTTTTTATATTTCTCTCTCAGTGTACGAATCAGAGACTAAAAATGATAAAGAAAACCAGTTCAGAGCACAGATCCTGGAGAAGTTAGGTTGGTTCTTGGTATTGTACTTGTAACGTGTTACAATAGAGTGCCCTCATTTTCGGACTATTGGTCACACAATACTTCAATGGGAAATGTTGCTAAAAAAAAAGAGCAATTTCCAGAGATAGGTGCAAACTGTTATTTTCTAAACTGTACTTCAATTTCCCTGAGAAACCAGACACAGCTGGTAAGCTTTACTACCTAGAGCCAATAGTCGCTTGTCTGAAAAACACTTTTCAGAAAGCGAGGTCGTAAAGTACAGCACAAAGCATTGACAAGTCTATGGTAAAGTTCAAAGGAAGGTCAGCCTTCCTATGAAGCCAGTGAAGCTTGGGATAAAGATATGGATGAGGAGTGATTCTGTAACAGGCTACACATATGACTTCAACATATATTGTGTAAAGGATGCAAATAATCTGGATGGCACATTGGGTGAGCGTGTAGTTCTACAGCTCTCAAAAACAATTAGAGACACTAATGTAATGTTGTCATTTGATAGATATTTTTTACAGCAATTCGTTTGATGGATACCTTGCTGTTTGTAGCTGTTGGTACATGTGTGGCTAACAGGAAAAATGTGCCAAAGTCAACAAAGAAACTTGCTCGGGGGGAATGTGAGTTCCTTTGCAATTCGTCTGGTACGTTGTGGTATAAATGGCAGGACACCAAAGAAGTAATGTTTGTCAGTAACTGTGATTCTAATGATGTATGTACAGTGAACAGAAAAGCAAAAGATGAATCTAAATTGGTTGTAGAATGTCCAGTGGTACTGAAACCTTATAACAACTATATGGGTGGCGTGGACTTGGCTGATCAGATGAGTACACAGCATCACTGAGACAGAAAATCTGATAAATGGTGGAAGAAAGTGTTCTACAAACTGTTGCTAACTAGTGTTGTAAATGCCTGGATTTTACAAAAGGAAATTCAACACAAGGCAGTGCCACTAAAACATTTTCTAGTCAACCTAGCAGAGCAGATGATTGCCGAGGGACAAAGACTGCCAAGGTACAGCGGAAATCCTCAACTGGGTGACCTTCTAAGAGAGCAAGAGTCGTGCAGAATGTAGGGCTACACCTCCCTGAAAAAGGTCTACAAGAAGAAGGTGTGTTTTGTGTTCCAGAAACAACAAGGAAACAAGAACAAAAACTATCTGCAAAATGTGCCAGCATCCATTACGCAAAAAGTGCTTTGCAACATATCATGTGTAATTATAATAAATCAGGCATGTGTAATTCTTTGATAGTGAATGTGTTCTAAAAATTGTTACTAACTAGAGTAATAAAAAACTTATTGTACACATCTTGTTTTCTATGTGTATTTTAGTAATCGCTATTGCTGTTGGGTACTGGTGGTACAACGTTTGTCCCACTCAGTAAGGCCAGTGGGACACCTGTGTCCCACTCAATAAGACTACTGGGACACCAGTGTCTCAGGGCGTAATTGCAGGAAGTGAGTTCAGAATTGACAAAAATGTATTCGTAATATTATCCAAGACTCGTAAAACACTATGTGGTCAAAAGAAGAAGTTTCTACATAAAATTTAAAAAATCCGTCTTGAAAGGGTTAACACATCTGGATTTTGAGGTTTTCGTAAACCCTGACTTTGATATAGCCCCATAAGAAATATCCAAGGACGATTTATCTGCATTATAAATGGCAACTGCAGGAAATTTATATTTTTCCTGCACTTCTTCTAAAATTAAGTAAAACTTATCCACACTTCCCATTGATCGGCATGGATGTTGGGTCTAGTTTCTGTATATTAAACATAATTTTTGCATAAAATTTGCCAACCAGTCCTCTCCTGTCATCTTTGTCATAATGTTGAGTAAATTAGAAATTTCACATTGGTCTATGTAATCAAACACAAGTCTTCTGCACTGCTGTTTCATCGTACCAAAAGACATTTTTTCAATGGCGGTTAAATATGTCTTCAAATGTCTAGTTTCTCAGTGTTGAATTCTTCACGGAATGTTCCACCGTGAACAGGCATTCCCCCAAAGTTTCTGTTTTGATTAAAAATTTTATATCATAAGATCTTAGATGACCTGCATAAATAAGACACACACATGCATGCATACACAAACACACACACAGAAACCACAACTACGCAGATGATTTTTCTTCAAACGGCGATGAAGTATTACTCCAGGTGTACCATAAATATTTGCTGCAGCTGAGCAGCTCATTCTTCCCTCTTTCTACATCTACATGGATACTCTGCAAATCATATTTAAGTGTCTGGCAGAGAGTTCATCGAGCCACCTTCACAATTCTCTATTATTCCAACCTTGTATAGCGTGCGGAAAGAACGAACATCTGACATTGCATTCGTGTCCCCTGAGATCTGTTAGTTACTACTGTCCCCGTCATCTTTCTGCGTATACTTATTTAGGTCAATAATGTTGCTATTGCGTAGAGCTAACGGTTTGTGTGTCTTACAATACTCTAGCCTACAGCATTCGCATGAGGTTTTTCCACTATTCTAACAAGACCCACACAATCATTTGTGAATTTCCTGCTTTCTGCAGACAGCTTTTCTGACTTTTCCTAAGTTTCAACGAGTACCAAGTCTCCAATCTGAAAACTTGTGATAAGGGCTCTAGCGTCGTGGATTCTCTTTCTTTCCAAGACCTTTTTCCTAATATTTGCCGTTGCTATTTTCTTTTTCTGCTCCATAGCCACTTCTCTTAGTTTAGGCAATTCCTCTAGCTTCAATAATTAATTATTAGGCCTAATACCACACATCAATTCAACAGGCGCAAATCCAGTGGCATCATGCTTTAAGTGATTAATCACTTCTTCAAATTATCCATGATAGTGCTACTAGCAGCACTGAGAAGGCATAACTATACTAACACAATACCGCTTTCATCAACTGGTTCCCTGGGGCATGTTCATGGAGAGCCCCATTGCATATAGTGTGTATTAAAATCTCCTGAAACTAGGAAGGGTGAAGGGAGCTGAGAAATCAGGTCATAAAGACCCACTCTACCCAAAATTTCATTGGGTTACAGGTACACACTGAAAAATTCCTTCTGTTTATTTATGCATTTTTACCTTTTTGTGACCTTGGCCCGAGAAAGGACACACTCAAGCTCCCACATGGAAAAGGGGCAATTGTAGTCCTCAGGGTTGGTAGAAGTAAAATTCCAACCCCTCCTCTCCACCAATGCCCAGTAGCAGCAGAGAACTCGATCGTAGTTTGCAGTGGCAGCGATCAAATCAAAGCAATCTGCCATGACATTCAGTACATCCCCAGGTGTAGATTGCCCCTGCTTCAGTACAGCATGGCATATTTGACATATATCCTCCTTATGGCTTCCCATACCTTTAAACAGCTAGTGGAAGATTTGGTTGAGTCCAGAAACACTTGCCAAGACCTATTCTTGTTCTCCCTGACTGGCCATCATGTCTTTTCCCTTGTGGTTCAAAAGGCTGCAAGGTTCATAGTAGAAGGTTGACATCTGAACAACTGCAAGGCCACGCATCTCTTCCTGATGATGGAGCAAAAAAAGTACGTTGACTCCAAACTTGGTCTGAAGGCTTTTGGATAGACTCATCAGGAGTGTGGTGAATCTTAGCAATAATATGATCCACCTAGTCCTGGACACTATCCTGATGTTCAAACACAGCTAATTGACTGTACAGGGTCCACTTCGCTCTGCTAAGAATTCACCGTGGCAGTTTCCTTTCAGGGGTAACTCTATCTAAGCAGTGGATTCAAATAGGGAAGTGGTCATTGGAATGCAAGTCATAAATCACTTCCCAGTGAGCGGTATTGGCCAGTGCAGGAGAACAGAAAGCAAACTCTATGGCTGTGCTAAAGTGTGTGCTACCAGCAGCACTGAGAAGACAAAACTGTACTAACACAATACCGCTTTCATCAACTGAACTCCTGAGGCATGTTCATGGAGACCCCCCGTTGCATATAGTGTGTGTTAAAATCTCCTAAAAGTAGGAAGGGTGGAGGGAGTTGAGAAATCAGGTCAGAAAGACCCACTCTATCCAAAACTTCTTTGGGTTACAGGTATACACTGAAATGTTCCTTTTGTTTATTTACGCATTGTTACCTTTTTGCATCTCTCTTTCTCTGTTTTCTTCTATCTATCCTAGTGCATGCCGGATATGTGTGTGGCCAAGTTGCCTCATTGACACGTGCTTGCCCGCTTGATACATTGCTCGGAAGGATTGAATTTAAGGGGCCGGCCCGACATTTAGTTAAATGAGCTGATGATTATTATGTTCATATTGCACAACGGATACCGAGGGGGAGAGCTCAAACAACAAGTGGGCAAGTCAGTAAAGGCCATGCTCTATCATTATCTATAAGTACACCACTTTGTTGGTAACATTGCTCTCTACACAGGACTGGGGTTTGTAATGATCATTAAAACCATGACATCCAGTTTATAGGTCATTTATTGTCTAGATCCCAATAATTTTACAAACTTAATATGACATTTATTATCTATATTCCCCTAAACTTTACAAATATAATAATTGCAGCAAACAAAGTCAATTCAAATGTCTTCTAGTTTTGTCTCACACTGAAGGTGCTTAAACTAACAGGTATCTCATTTCTACTTAAGCACTGGGAAAGAGGATGTGACTACACTGTTGCCCTGGTGGTCCGTCTGTTGGGCCAGTGATCGAAATTCGCACCCAAGATTACTATACCAGGACCAAATAACAAAAATACTGTTTGGCAGAAAAACGGGGGAACAAGCAGACAGAAGCATCTCCCATATTCACAAAAGAAAGCAAATTCTTAAAAATAAAACATCCTGTGACATATGGCACTCGCTAATAATCAATTAAAAGCACACGTAAGGATCTTCACCTTAACTAATTTCCGACAACGAACTGGTAGCTCGCTGGTAGTGCAATTCGGCACCACGTGGGTTACCGATACCAACAGCTAATTTCTTTGTACTCACCCCTCTGTTCGTTCTTGCTTTCCATACTATACAATCATTCACATACTCAACCTATTCTTTATCAAAATAGTTAGGACATGCTGCTTGCAAATGGGGGTAAAAAAGGAACCGTGAACAAAATTTTGAGATGGTCTAGAAAAATTTTACGTCACACGCTTAGAACCTTAAGTATGTCACACACGCATCTCCTACCAGGTTCAACACAGAATCGTCATCCAAATTACTCATCAGTCGTTACGGCCACATGTTAACTAGGCGGGGTGAGGCTCCAGGTTACCTTAACGTTGCAAAAAATGCTGCTTCTAAAAGTGAAACTACACATTTTTTTTAGAGATATTGTTGCTCTCGTGTGCTGAAGGCGCCAAGTGATTGCAGCACTATAAAGGGATAACGCGAGCCCCCATGCTCACCTCTGAAAAAGAAATCCTAACTGGAAACTTTAATTGTTAAGGCAAAATTTCTAAAAAAAAAAAATGAATGAATGGCCGTAACAACATGCTAACTATTTCAATCCTGAAAAAGAGCGGATTAGTAACAGTGTAAAACCCCACGATGAAGGCGGAGATTGCTCTCGATCCCGTCTACTCAGTTCAGCCGCTACCCCAAGAGTGACTATATCATGGCGGCTCTCAACGGCCATTCCCTTACATAGATGACAGGGGGACCTGTTACCAACCCCAGACTACACCCTGGCAAACATTTGCATCATCACTGTCTTTACTCCAGGCTTAGGTTGACACTAACCGACCCACAGGGTACCACATCTCTGCCTTGGCACTACCAGCAGACGAACTCTTAATACAAACCCAAAACTTAATCAACCCAAGGCAACGTAGTGGGATTAGGGAAAGGAAGTGCTTTTATGTAATTATGAATTGAATTAAATAAACCGGCAGTCCACTATTTCACTCGAGATATCACACTATTTAAACTAAAAAAATGTTGAACGTATAATGCAACAAAAAACTAATTGTAATTAGTTGGAACAAACTGTTCCCTCTCATCACTTCCTCCTCATAGTGAAAAAAATGGACAAAACGGATCCTTGCTATGGAAGGGCACATTTGGGCTTTTTTTCATTTTTATCTTTTGTTTAACCACTAGAGTTATTAGATAAATCTACTTTTGGAAGAAAAACCAATGACTATTCATTTGCTAACAACAGGGTCACATCCACACTCCTATGTCAGTTGCATCTGTCTCATAGCAATTATAAAAACAATGTACATAAAAACAATTAACTCGTTGCATTGAGTATACTTGAACAATAGAAATAAGTCCTATGGTACAATAAAACATCACCAAGAATAAACATAACTACTGTGGACAGTATCTCCATGTTGGTTACCATAATTCGCCTGAAACAACCTAACTACTGTCTAATATTATCACGAATTTTTTTAATCATTTATCTTTCATAATCACTTGTCTGTTAAATCTCAAACAACAGATATCAGCAATTTAAAAAAACACCTAACATAATGATCAAATAAAAATAATCACAAATCACCTGATTAACCTTCCATGAAAGTTCACAAGGAACCACTTTGCCCTACTGTACTCGCAACATAACGTCATCACGCCATAAAATACATTGTTGCTATGCAATACTCATGACTTTATGACCGATCATTCTACTTCACTCTTTCCTTCAGCTTCAGTCACACTATAACTGATCAAAAGAAAACTCTCATATCCATCAAGTGTTGCTTGCACAGTGCAAATTGACTCCTCATAATATCCAACGCAAATAAATTTAAGGCAATCACTCTTTTAGTTACAACACATACCATGACAAAGACAAAACACAACACTCGTAATCCTAATGCAAACGGTATCTAACCAAGTGTGTAAAGATCATAAATTACTTCCTTCATAACCTAAACTCTTGCAATTTGACAGAAGAACAACCAAGGTATTACAAAAATTCTAAAATCTATCAATGCACCAACTTATCAACCAGAAGCATTAATTTGGCACCTTGTTGACAAAACGCCTTCACCAGAACACAGGGTACAATCTAAGGACAAGAGGAGGACGTTCTTCCAAAGATACTTGGTGGATTGACTATTAGGGACCACACACATTGCACAATTTCATTGCAGTGAGAAGGAGCACAGTTACATACATACACTAAGTTAACCGAACATTAGTCATTAGCCCCTCACTTCTTCCTATCTCGCCAAAGATTTGATTAAACCCACTCACTGTGTCTCATAACATGTCACTGTCCTATTATGAGGTCCAAATCTCCATCACTTCCTCATCTACTAGTCTCATCTTACCACAGTTCCAGAAATCATCATTCACACATTTACTTCTAATTTTATTAACACATTATTCTCATAGTTGCAGAGAGATGGTGCACAACACGTTGGAAAAGGGAAAACCATGTTGTTGACATCCTCCCACGGGTTATATCATGCATTAGGTTCAGGTAAAGGGAAAATCTGAAGTTGGTTCTTTATCGAAAACAGACCCCTTTTAACTAACCGTTAACACATCTCTTCTTTACGATTCATTAGACATTCTCTCTCGACCTGAACGAATCTCTCCATACTGGGTTATAATGTCCACTAAGTACTCCCCTTAATGACACACCAAAATGCACACCATCAGACTAATCTATAAAATTTAATCTTAACAATGATTAACTTCATTAGAACAACTCATTAGCATAATTTTCCACCTTTACTCACACACTGAGCATACTTCCTGTGAATATTCAGCTCGGGATACTGATTACCATTCAAATCCAATATATAACTTTATCTTCTGGTCACTTCACTAGCAGTTATTTTCATCCTCTCAACTCAGAGTTATCTTCAACTTGCCGTCGTCTCCACCACCTGTTATTATAAATCTATGAGAACCTGACAACAAAGAGTGCACACATAAATTTGCACACCACACACAAATAATAAAAAACGCATTAGCATATATGTCATACATCTCACTTACAGGGCATTAGAAATTAATTTTATACGTTACCAGTTCAGGTTACCGGATCACTTTGGCATGAAACTAAGCTCTTACCGTTCCTTTTTTGGTGTTTTATCATCCATTTAGTGTTACTTCTCTCTTGTGATTCCTCTCTCGTCCATGTCTTTACAGCATCTGACACACACTCTTACTTTCTCTGGAACATATTACCAAGCATACACTATTCCTGCCTCTCCTTAACAATCACACAAAACCCTCTCATCTCTTCTCCACTAAGTGCTCTGGGATCCTTGACCCATTAATCCGCGCTCCTGTTGGCGCAATCTACGTTGTACCTCTCTGCTACCTGAGCAGTAACCAAGGGGGAAAAAACACTGCCACGCACTTTCGGCGCCACTGACACAAATCCTCAACAATAGCTTCTCCTTTATTCATATATTTCAGATATCCTCAAAGTGTGTCCATCTTCCGTATCAACAGTACTCAAAATTTAACCACAAACTCTCAATTTCTCTTTCTACCCCCACAGAACACTCAAAATTGACCGTTTGATGACCCTTGACATCAACCAAGTGACTAGAAATTGACCAATAAAAAATGTTCTTTTATTGTCGGAATAACTTTGTGTTAGAAATATGGTGCAGACCTCATGACTTTCGCCCACGAATGTTTTTGACTTCGACGGTGTTCTCATGAGCCACTCTCCTCACACGAAAAGGACCCACATACACATTAAAAACTTGTAAGCAAGAAACCTGAGTTTCTTAGACAAACAATGGCCTTTAATTGACACTTTGTCTCCAGTTTTCACTATTAGATGGCATATCTTTCCCTTTTGTCTCTTTTGTCAACTTAGAGCCTCTTTCTGAATCGCTTTAATTGCTAAGTTGATAATTTCACTATGCCTTTGCTTCCCTCTCGGAGGAAAATCCACCAACTCTCTAAATTCTGTCAGGTGGTGCTCGATTCTGCAACATCATGATGCCGGCCGTGGTGGTCTCGCGGTTCTAGGCGCGCAGTCCGGAACCGTGTGACTGCTACGGTCGCAGGTTCGAATCCTGCCTCGGGCATGGATGTGTGTGATGTCCTTAGGTTAGTTAGGTTTAAGTAGTTCTAAGTTCTAGGGGACTAATGACCACAGCAGTTAAGTCCCATAGTGCTCAGAGCCATTTGAACCATTTTGTACATCATGATGGGACATAGGCTAGTACTTCCATGTGACAAATCGTTAATGACATTCTGGAAGTCACACCAAAACGCATCCCAGGTTCTGTGATGTTGATTGCAGTAAATTTGACAGAGTTTACCCAATTCCTTAATAGCCCTCTCGGTCGGGTTCAAGGCCAGGTTAAATTTGGATATAAAAACCGTTCTAATACATCTCCTCTTCAGTGTGGAATGCCACATTTTTGACCTGTATTGTGGTCCATTATCTGCAATCACCTTCTCTACGTGTCACACTTCTTTCAGGAATTGTTTAACAAAAGCGGTGGCTACTGCCCTCACCGTAGCTTTCCTTAAAGACACAAAGGTCACATACTTGGACACTAGTTCTACCGCCACAAATACGTATTGATATCCGTTTATTGTTCATGGCAAAGGTCCAAACAGATCCGTGGCCGAAAATTCCCTTAACCTGGCTGGTACAATCGGAAAGAGTTGGGCCTTACACGAGACGGTCGAGGTCTTTGCTTTCTGACACACTGCACACGTACATAGTACCTTTTCTACTCTCCGCTCCATACTAATAAAGTACACCGACTCCCCCAATTGCCAACTGCACTTTCGAGCCCTGAAGTGACCATAGCTCAGGTGGTAGTACCAAATCAATTTGTTTACGATTTCATCAGGTATACATACCAACCAGTTTCCTTTATCTGGATGCTTTCTATCCAACAGGATACCATCATTTATCATATAGAATTTTTGGAGCCTCTTCTCTCCTTGGTCATTTAGCCTTTCTTTAACTATTTGCCAATTGGGATCTTTGTCCTGTTCACCTCCTATCTTAATCAGGGCATTCCCTATGAAAGTTTCAAAGGCCACACCGCGCATATACAGCAGTTCATAAATATTCTCATTGGGTTCAGCATCACCACTCTGTGTGACACCAGCGGGACCTCTGGACAGTGCGTCTGTCACCACATTTTGAGGGGCCAGGCACATAGATAATCTGAAATTTAAATTCCTGGAGGAATGGGGGTCAATTAGCTGTCAAAAGAAATTGCAACGCCTTGTGGTCCGTATATATTTTTGCGACTCTTCCAAACAGATAGTACCAGAATTTATCGAAGCCCCATATGATTGCCAATGCTTCCAATTCAGTGACAGTATAATTTTGTTCAGCTTTATTAAGCACCCTACTTGCGAAGGTCATCGGTCGAGGTATTATTTCACCATTTTCTTCTAATTCTTGGAACAATGCCACTCCCAGACCGCTCCGTGAACTGTCTGAAGACATGCAAAATGGCTTACTAGGATCTGGGTGCACGAGTAGAGGTGCAGACAATAATGCCTCCTTCAAACTGTCAAACTCTCTTTGCACAACGTCGTCCCATTTCCACAAACTCTTCTTTCCAGTCAGGGCACACAACTGTGGGGTGGCAATCTCCTTAATCTTAATGAACCTCTTGTAAAAGTTAATTAACCCCAAATAGGCTCGCAGCCATTTCTTCATCTTTGGCACAGGATATTCTCTAATTGCACTTAATTTCTCAGGATCGGGGTGTATACCTTCTGGGGTCACTATGTGCCCAAGGAATTTTATCGCTCCCCTGCTGAGTTCGGACTTTTGGAGATTGATTGTAACACTGTGTCTACCAAATGGTCATAGTACCTGATCCAGGACTTTGTTATGATCTTGCCATGTCCTTTCGGCAATCAATATGTCATCGACATAAAGTGTTATCCTCTTCCACAATGATTCGGGAATTACAGTGCTCAATGCCCGAAAAAAAGCGGCTGAAGACACATTAAGGCCGAATGGCAATTTGTGGAAGACATAACAATGCCCACACCAAAGGAATGCCGTATATTTTTGGCAAGGTTCATTAATCTCCACCTGCCAGTAGGTGGCCCTCATATCGAGTGAACTGAGAACAAGTCACTCCATGGAACTTTTGCAGTTGTTCATCAAGTGCCTCAGGCCGATCAGTTTCCGTGTTGATAATAGTATTCAGTTGCCTTGAATCGAGGACAAGTCTCACTGATCCGTCTTTCTTGGGAACACAAATTATGGGGTTATTATAAGAACTTACACCAGGTTCAGTTACTCCTTGTTCTAACATGGAATCAATCTCTGCAAATACTTTCTCCTTATTGTCAAGTGGTACTATCCATGGTCGTACAAAAAACTGTTTATATGGTTTTACCTGGAACTTGTAAGTGAAGTCTTTGATAGTGCCAGTATGCCCTGAAAACACTCTCCTGTTATTCTGTACAATCGCTTTCAACTCTCCACGTACACTACCTGCTTTGATATGCTCTATTTTCTTTTCGATAACTTCGTCACTGACTGTTTTCATTTGCACCAACTCGCACTGTAAGTCAACCTGCCTCTGATAGCCATATTCTCATTGATGTTCGGATTCCGCAGATAATTTAAAGGAGACCACCGCACCTTCCTTAACATTTATTGATTCGTCAAGCCTCAAATGTACTTCCTCCTCATCAGTTACTACTGTAGCGAAACCATCGCATATATTTTGTGTAGCTCGATACTTCCTCAGGAAATCCAAGCCTAAAATGGCTTAGACTGTCAATTTTGACACAATCAAGAACACTACGCTCATCATCTGTCCTTGACATTGAAAATTGATATGGCTCTGACGCCTGGCCTCAACACACTTTCCTTGCACTGCTCCGTGGACTATGGTTCTCTGTTATGGCAAAGTCTGCCCCACTATAACTGTAAACATCCTCCCTTAAAACTGACACTTTACTGCCCGAGTCCAAGACACAGGGGATGATGATTTTATTTCCAAGTACACTTACAATGGGTAATTCAAACACTTCCATTTCTTCGTGCTCTTCCAATAATACCTCTCTCATTTTGCCATAATCTACATACAAAACTATGCTACTATTTACAGGATCACTACACTCAGGAGTCGGACATGTCCGTCATCTTGCTTCTCGTGAATCAATGTCACTCCTCGCATTATGGCGTGGGTCAGCTGATCATATTTCTACACCTGCCGGTAGTGAGGGATGGTTATATCTCACTCCGTTCCCATAGGAATTCCTCTGGTACTGATTATGTCCACGATTACCTCGCGTTGCAAAGCCTCTACTACGTCCGTGATTAAAATGTCGGTGCGGCACGTAATTTGTTTCTTGTTTCCTTTGTTGTCGCTCATAATTGTGATGACGTACCTGGTCATCCCTTCTCACTTTGTTAGGTCCATTGTGACCAATATCTTCCCCTAATTCTTGTAAAAGTTGTTGGAACACCACAACATCATGCATATTTTGACCCGCTATTCTAATTTCTCTCCGCAGTTTCGGAGGTGATTTCGTGAGACATATCCTAACCAATTCTGCATCTCAAATACTGATTATCCCTAATCATCTCATGAAAGTAATGAACTGGGTTCTTTTCCAGACTATTTTGACAGTTTTCTTTCATCAGAATATTTAATTTTATTTGACCTTGGATACCTTTCAACCAAAACTCATTCAGAAAAGCCCGTGTGAAATCCCTGTATGTGACACAGACGCGGATTGCAATCTGCATCCGTGCACTCGCCTCATCTCTCATGTGGTTACACACAAAGCGTATTTTCAACGTGTTTCCCCATGAAGCTGGTAATGTATTTTCAAATTTGCATAACCAGACACAGGGGTGCTGATGGTTATTGGAGTCAGGAAAGACCAAGTAATTTAAGACAGACACGAAATGCTGCCTACATTCTTCCTCATTCATGTCTATCAATTCAGCACGTACTGCTGGGGCTGAGGCAACAGGAGATCGCTCTTCCAAGTCCCTAATTTCTTCTGATTCAGTACGGCATCTTTTATTGATGGTGCTTACTTCACTGTCGTTCCGTCAAGTGGCCGCACTGTTCCTGTGCACCTTATCATGTTTCAGTAGTTCAGCTAAACTATCCCGATTTCTACGATTAATGTCTTCCTGAGCCTGCTTAAATCAAAGTAGTGATTGGACCTCTTGGCTGCCTCTAATCGCTATTGGCTGTGTTCGATCGGATTCTGCATATACTTGCAATGTGATTTCCTCAACAGCTCTGGCCAAGTCATTGATTCTATCTACGACTTTGTCAGTCTGATTCTCTTGTAGTGCCACCTGCTGACAAACCTTTCCAGTAGCTCCACCCGTTCACTACAGATTTCATTAACTACATCTTTTATTAGATTTCAATCACTCACTCGGTTCTCCTTATTCGAGAGGTCATGTTCAAGTGCGTTCGCTAAGGTCAGATACAGTTTTCTGAATTTGGTGCACCTCACTTTGCATAGTGTCACTTGTCACAAGACTTTCCGCGATTATGGCATCAATTCGGCCACCAACTTCTGTGAATCGTGCACTGATTGCTTTCTCTTGATCCTTGAACTGCTTGTGAATCAATTGTTCTTGCTCATCCAAGTATTTCTTAATTTCGGCCTGCACTGCATTAAACGCGGTACTTTGCTTATCAAAACGAGTATTAAATGCGGTATTTTGCTCATCAAATGTTTATTAAGTTTATTATTCCCTTCAATTAGTTTATTCAGAGCTGAACTAAGCCAATCTGGAATTTCCCTGCTGGGATTCACGCCCTGTTCTGCGGAAGTGAACGTGCGGGCTTGCAGTCGTGCAGCAGTCATTCACTTACACTTGCCAATGTGTCGTTCCACACAACGCAACGCCTGCCCCGGCTGCGAGGGCGCATTCATTGACCGCCAGTGTGGGCATGCTACTTGCAGCCACTCCCTCATGAACATGACCCTCAGAAGACGGTTCAAGGTCACGAATGCTTCCTGCCTGCCCCTGACACTTCGCATATTTCACCCAAATTCTCTTCCGCCATATTTGTACAGCTTTTTGCTCGAGATCTAGTTATTATCTTCATGCCACTCTATGAACTTCAGACCCCTGTAAACTCACTCTGCAAAATACAACGTACTCAACTATTGCTATCAAATTATTTAATTTTAAAATTAACAACAGTGTCCCTCACTGTAAGAAGAAGTAGATTAAAAGAGCGACTAGAGTGATTAAAATTAACACAAACCCATTTTTCTTAGGAAAATTTAAAAGCTGTACAATCTGTCCACTCGTCCAGTCACCATATCATAACCTGTAACAGACAAACAGACATTGCAATATTTGAGGAGGATTAGAAGATGGCAAAATTGACCACAAACAATGCACACTGAATAGGAGACTGAACTGTGGCAGCAATAAACAGAGTTACACTTAAAACAGATAACTGAAGAACCTCATTTTCTTCCTCAGATCACTCTGGAAGAGCACCACCAACCAGATATTGAAAAAATTATCTGGAAAGAAAGGACTTAATGAAAAATGGTAATCATCCTCTGAAGCTCCATTGGTGAAGCTGTTCCAGGATGTGATGCCGCCAAGTAGTGTCACAGGAACTCTCAAGACATCAAGGAGGTATCTACGAGATGCTGTCTGCATAGGAAGGATCGCTGGATTTTAGACTCCTGCAGGACATGGTTGTCAAGGTTTGAACGTATCTCCAAAACTCACACTGGGAGTGACTAAGTAGGTCTTGCAATTCTAGGACACAAATCAGACTGCAGTTGACCATGCATTTAGTGCCATTCCTATGCAGCTAGTGAGTGCCACACTATGGTAACTATTGGACTAGATGCAGTCCTTTCCTGTTTTCAGAAAGCGCAGTAAAATTATCTCCTTGCAACAGCCAGCAAAGTCCCCGGTCAACCAGATCACATTAAAAAAGCACAGAAGCATTCCTTTGCATTTTGCTGAAGTTAATGTAACATGGTGATCAGTATTCAATTCTTATCTGGGGCGGTGACCTTGGCCCGAGAAAGGACACACTCAAGCTCCCACATGGAAAAGGGGCAATTGTAGTCCTCAGGATTGGTAGAAGTAAAATTCCAACCCCTCCTCTCCACCAATGCCCAGTAGCAGCAGAGAACTCGATCGTAGTTTGCAGTGGCAGCGATCAAATCAAAGCAATCTGCCATGACATTCAGTACATCCCCAGGTGTAGATTGCCCGTGCTTCAGTACAGCATGGCATATTTGACATATATCTTCGTTATGGCTTCCCATACCTTTAAACAGCTAGTGGAAGAATTGGTTGAGTCCAGAAACACTTGCCAAGACCTATTCTTGTTCTCCCTGACTGGCCATCATGTCTTTTCCCTTGTGGTTCAAAAGGCTGCAAGGTTCACAGTAGAAGGTTGACATCTGAACGACTGCAAGGCCACGCATCTCTTCCTGATGATAGAGCACACAGAGTACGTTGGCTCCAAACTTGGTCTGAAGGCTTTTGGATAGACTCATCAGGAGTGTGGTGAATCTCAGCAATAATATGATCCACCTAGTCCTGGACACTATCCTGATGTTCAAACACAGCTAATTGATTGTACAGGGTCCACGTTGCTCTGCTAAGAATTCACCGTGGCAGTTTCCTTTCAGGGGTAACTCTATCTAAGCAGTGGATTCAAATAGGGAAGTGGTCATTGGAATGCAAGTCATAAATCACTTCCCAGTGAGCGGCATTGGCCAGTGCAGGAGAACAGAAAGCAAACTCTATGGCTATACTAACACAATACCGCTTTCATCAACTGAACTCCTGAGGCATGTTCATGGGGACCCCCATTGCATATAGTGTGTGTTAAAATCTCCTAAAAGTAGGAAGGGTGGAGGGAGTTGAGAAATCAGGTCAGAAAGACCCACTCTATCCAAAACTTCTTTGGGTTACAGGTATACACTGAAATGTTCCTTCTGTTTATTTACGCATTGTTACCTTTTTGCATCTCTCTTTCTCTGTTTTCTTCTATCTATCCTAGTGCATGCCAGATGTGTGTGTGGCCAAGCTGCCTCATTGACACGTGCTTGCCCGCTTGATACATTGCTCAGAAGGATTGAATTTATGGGGCCGGCCCGACATTTAGTTAAATGAGCTGATGATTATTATGTTCATATTGCACAACGGATACCGAGGGGGAGAGCTCAAACAACAAGTGGGCAAGTCAGTAAAGGCCACGCTCTATCATTATCTATAAGGACACCACTTTGTTGGTAACATTGCTCTCTACACAGGACTGGGGTTTGTAATGATCATTAAATCCATGACATCCAGTTTATAGGTCATTTATTGTCTAGATCCCAATAATTTTACAAACTTAATATGACATTTATTATCTATATTCCCCTAAACTTTACAAATTTAATAATTGCAGAAACAAAGTCAACTCAAATATCTTCTAGTTTTGTCTAACACTGAAGGTGCTTAAACTAACGGGCATCTCATTTCTACTTAAGCACTGGGAAGGAGGATGGGACTACGCTGCTGCCCTGGTGGTCCGTGTGCTGGGACAGTGATCGAAATTCGCACCCAAGATTACTACTACGACCGAATAACAAAAATACTGTTTGGCAGAAAAACGGGGGAACAAGCAGACACAAGCATAATCACCATAACTAATTTCCAAGAACGAACTGGTAGCTCGCTGGTAGTGCAATTCGGCACCACATGGGTTACCGATACCAACAGCTAATTTCTTTGTACTCACCCCTCTGTTCGTTCTTGCTTTCCATACTATACAATCAATCACACACTCAACCTATTCTTTATCAAAGTAGTCAGGGCATGCTGCTTGCAGATAGGGGTTAAAAAGGAACCGTGAACAAAATTTATGAGATGGCCTGGAAAAATTTTACGTCACACGCTTAGAACCTTAAGTATGTCACACACGAATGTCCTACCAGGTTTCACACAGAATCGTCATCCAAATTACTCATCAGCCATTACGACCACGTGTTAAATAGGCGGAGTGAGGCCCCAGGTTACCTTAACGTTGCAAAAAAATGCTGCTTCTAAAAGCAAAACTACACAATTTTTTTAGAAATATTCTTGCTCTCATGTGCTGAAGGCACCAAGTGATTGCAGCACTATAAAGGGATAACATGAGCCCACATGCTCACCTCTGAAAAAGAAACCCTAACTGGAAACTTTAATTTTAAAGGCAAAATTACTAAAAAAATGAATGAATGGCCATAACAACATGCTAACTATTTCAATCCTGGAAAAGAGCGGATTAGTAACAGTTAAAACATAATACCTCATTCCACGATGAAATTGGCAGCAAAGACGGAGATTGCTCTCGATCCCATATACTCAGTTCAGCCGCTACCGCAAGAGTGACTATATCATGGCGGCTCTCAACGCTCGTTCCCTTACATGGAGGGGAGGGGGACCTGTTACCATCCCCGGACTACACCCTGGAATACAAGTGCATCATCACTGTCTTTACTCTAGGCTTAGGTTGGCACTAACCAACCCACAGGGTGACCACATGTCTACCTTGGTACTACCAGCAGATGATCTCTTAATACAAACCCAAAACTTAATCAACCCAAGGCAACGTAGTGAGATTAGGGAAGGGAAGTGCTTTTATGTAGTTATGAATTGAATTAAATAAACAGGTAGTCTACTTCTTCACTCGAGATATCACACTATTTAAACTAAAAAAATGTTGAACGTATAATGCAACAAAAAACTAATTGCAATGAGATGGAACAAACTGTTCCCTCTCAACACTACAGATGGTAGAAGCAAATGGAATATCCAATATGGCTTCAACTGCCTGATTAGCTGTTCTGAGAGAGACAGAGGTGGAGTGGAGTAATGTTACAAAGAAAAACAAACCATTGGAAAGAGTAACATGGGGCATTTCACAGACTTAACAATCTTTCACCAAAACATGCAGTCAATAAAAAATAAAATACAACTATCAGAAGTTGAGGTCGAATCTTTGAACTGCACAGTAGTTTGTATTACAGAGCACTGGTATACAGACACAGAAATCCAACATGTATCATTATCATTATAAGAAAATTCAAACTCTTATTGCAGAACTACTTCATGCATTTGTATCAGAAAAGGAACACAGTTCAAATCAAGACATGACCTCAGTACTGTAAATGAAGATAAACACTTTGAAATATCAGCTATCGAATTAACACGGCTTTATATCACCAAGAAATTAATGATTTTGTGTATGCATAGATCTCCCAGTGGTACTGTGGACACTTTTTTCAATAGGGTAACAGAAGTTCTAGATAACGTCTCAATTTCAATGGTCAACATAATTCTGTGTGGGGACATTAACATCAACACTGACATCATAAGTGAATCCAGCAGCACCTTCATAAACATCCTTCAAAGTTTTGGCATGTCCCTACTGGTCAATAGTGCAACAAGGGTTACCACAACAACTTCATCAGTAATTGACGATGTGGCCACAAATATGGACAAGGAAAAATGTGATGTAGCTGTAAAAGATCTCGAACTATCAGACCATCTCTGTCAAATAACAATAGTAAAGCCGGGCATTGAATCATTCCTTAAACTACGAGCCTACAAAAGACATCTATCAGATATCGAAATAAAAGATTTTTCAGAAGAACTAGAAAAACAAAGCTGGTATGAAATGTATAAGGAAACCAATGTGAATATGAAATTCTGTAAATTCTCCACATTGTTTAAATTGAACTCAGTGCCATGAAAAAGATTCACAATCATCCAGAATTCTTAAATTTCTATCACAGATACAAAAAGAGCAATGGGAAAATGTTGATTGCCACAAAAAAGTCATTTAATGACAAAATAATATATAATGCAGAGAATAAAAGAAAGCAGTCTGGGATGTTATAAAAAAGGAAATGGGGAGAGGCAAAAAAATGCAGAATAACATACTGCTAATGGAGGGGGCTAAAGTAATAAATGATCCACAGCACTTACCAAACTATGTAAATGAGCATTTTTCAAGTATTGCAGAGAAGTTGCGGCAAAAATTCCCCCAAACAAATATAACACCTGTAAATATTGTTGCACTAAATACAATGATGTTATCTACCAACCACAGAGAATGAAGTCAGTAAAAGAATTCTAAAACTAAAAAACAAAAAGTCAGTAGGCTTAGATGAAGTACCAACGTGTGTACTGAAACAATACATAGGGATTAAACAAGGCCCCTTCACAAATATAATAAATGAATCCTTCACATCAGGGACATTTCCATAGCAGTTAAAACAGGCAAGAGTTGTACCTTTGCTTAAGAAAGGTAATCCAGAAGACATAAAAAATTACCAACCCATTTCTCTGCTCTCAGTATTCTAAAAAATAATAGAAGCAATTATGAAAGACAGATTAATGAATTACCTGAATGAATACAATCTTTTAAGCAAATCACAATTTGGTTTCCGAAGTGGCAAAAATACGGAGTCAGCCATAGTAGAATTCACAAAAGTTGTACTCGATGCTCCTGATAAAGATGAGTGTGTCACAAACATATTTTTGGATCTTTCTAAGACGTTTGGTACAGTCAGCCACAAGATTCTATTAAATAAATTAGAAGCATTATGAATAAGAGGGGCAGCTAACAACTGGTTTTGATAATACCCAACACATAGGCTCAAAGAATAGAGGTAACACATATTTCAAATAGATCTAAACATTTAGTAAAACACTTATCAGAACCAAAATGCATTAATATAGGGGTTCCGCAAGGTAGCATATTAGGACCGATACTGTTCCTGATATACATCAATGACTTTCCCAGTAGTGTTACTCATGGTGAAAAAATCCTCCACCACTGATGACAGCAATATTATAGTCACTGAGAAAACAAGAGAACTCCTTACCGAGAAAGCAAATGAAACTCTCAAGGAAGTTTATGTTTGGTCAATAAGTAATACAGTGACATTGAACATATTGAAAACTAATACCATGAATTTCGGTTTGAAGAGGAAATATGGCAATGTTAAATTAAATTTAGATGGCACCTCGATAGGCTGTGTAACAAATCCCAAATTTCTATGAATGAATATTGATTCTCAGGTGAAGTGGTGTGAACACACAAAGGTACTTGCAAACAGAATGTCACCAGCTTGCTATTGCCCTTAAAATCCTGTCATCAGTGTGACACATGCTATGTCTTTTAGTTACATATTATTCATATGTAAACTCAATTCTTAGCTATGGAATTCTTTTTGGGGGAAAAATGCACAAAATAGGAACACAATTTTCAAACTCCAGAAAAGAGCCGTAAGAATAACAACCAAAAATACTGGTCAAGCTCATTGTAAAAATCTGTTCAGAACACTTGGGATTTTAACTGCACCATTTGAATACATTTACCAGTCAATTGTACACATCAAACATAAAATTCGTAATTACTGCACAAACAGCTCTGTCCATGACCATACAACAAGAGATAGACTCAACTTACATTTACCAAGAAAAAATAAACATAAAACTCAAAACAACATTTTCTACGAAGGAATATAACTGTACAATAAATTACCTAAAGAGATTAAAGAAATTGCCAAAATACTTGTATTTAAAAAGGCAGCTCAAAATAACCTGTTATGCAATACATTTTATACATTGAAGGATTACTTAGTTAAAATAGAATAGGGGCTTCATAAATAAATGTTATACAAATAAATATAATAATAATGATGATTATAAAATATCCAACATTCCACATAACACCTTTGTTTTGTTTTCTTCCTTCTTTTTTTCCTTTCTAGAAATACTTACCCCATATTGACACCTCTTCCTCTTTCTGAGCTCAACATCTCACTCACTATGGAGGGAAGCTGACTCAGTTTTTCGGGATAGCAAATGGGAAGTTGCAGTACAGAAAATGGCCCAGAGATTACCAATGTGTGTGTGTGTGTGTGTGAGTGAGTGTGTGTGTGTGTGTGTGTGTGTGTGTGTGTGTGTTTGTGTACTGAGTGAAGTGTTATGAAACAATGTGTGTATAGTGTGTGCAGTGACTGATAGTGAGATATGAGTGAACAATGTGACATTACATTATTTAATAAGTTATTTGTAAATAAAGTATTGTATACCAGGAGTAAATCTAATGATTGTCTCTAACTAGAAGTCTGCAAATACATGTGTATACAAATTAGCTTATTTTAAATTGATCTAAATTTGTAAATACTTTGACAGGTCCTACATCCTTGTAAAAAGAGATCTACAGATGAATAAAGCTACCACTACTACTACCACCTTTAGCCCTATCTCCACTGAGGTCATCTTTCCGATGGGGGCTGCATTCTCTGAGCTCAGGGATCTCACCACATTTAAAAAGTGTTTCCTATAGACACAGACAGAGGGTCTGTCCTGTTCCAACAGTTTCAGCTCCTCCACATGTGTTCTGTACCCATTCATGTTCCATTGAAGCACAGGAGCCATTTATCTGGGAGTTGTATGTTTTGCCTGTGCCCTTCTATGTTTAGGAGAACCCACTTCAGGAGGAGGAGAACTGAGGGGCTTAAGGGTTCTGAGTGTTTCTGGATCTGACAACCCACGTGCTTTGATTCAGCTTTTTCGATAGTATAGTTTACCTTAGTCTTCTCCTTGAGATTTGATGGCACTGAAGTAGGCTGTGCCACCCCAGTGTGCATCACTTGTCCTACCAAAGCGGCATCCATGTCAGGAGTAGAAGCAGTGCTCATGGTTCGAGTTTGTGACGAGACAGCAACAGCTCCATCTGAACTGTCACTGCTAGAGGTACACTTGCAAGAGCATTCCTCAGTACCAAGGTCCACAGGTGACATCTGAGTGGAAGGAATTAGTACTGTGGCAAATGAGTTGGAAAAGGTCACTTCAGCATAAGATATGTGCTTAGCCACCTTTAACTCCTGTATTTTCTTTTCTTCTTTGAACACCACAATTTCATCAGTGTGGGCAGCCATACTGCACTTACCACATGTAGCTCACCCGTTACACCCTAAAATGGTGTGCCCAAATCCCTGGCAATGTGAAACACCTCGTGGACTTGGGTAAGTGCAGACTGACTTTCGCATTGTAAAAATCCAGCTTTAATATAATCTGGCAAAACCACTGAATGAAACGACAATGTAAATGAGTCTGAGTCATCCAGTTTTTCATCTACACGAAGCATCGCATGTTCCACCTCAATGACCAATTCATCAGCCCACTCCTCCTTTAGCTCTGAAGGCTCCATATGCATGATGCATTGCAGGTGACCACTCCTTGACTGTAGTTAAGAGTACAATGCCATTTAACTACAATAGGATACTCGCCCAAAAATTTGGACTTCAGAAGGCTGTTAACTTACTGTGGCATCACTTTTTCAACCAGCATCATGCCATTATGCAACCATTTAACTGATTTAAGGGTTCCAGCCAAAATATCAAGACCTTTTTGAATATAGAAATGGGATATGTTCTCAAACATTCAGTCATCTATCCTTATCACAAGAAACACATTTTGACACACTCTCTGTTATGATACAATGCCTGAACTTTAAATGAAGGTTGCTCAGCTAGGGGAACAAGCAGTCTACCCAGAGCTCCACTTGCCTGAGTAAGCTTCATACAAATGAGGTGCAGCAGGTTCCCCAGTGGTTGCGTCTGTTCTGTCTCAACAGCCATGCATCTTATCAGTGTGCAGCTCACCTTAAGACTGATGGTTTTTCTTAAGAGGTCTGTACCATCCTCATGACCCAGGCAGTGAAGTCAAGATCCACAGCCCCTGTGATACACAACATTCCACCACCAGGCTGCACAGTGGTCACTGAAGTATGCCCAGATGTCATGGTGACAGAGGGAGGGGGGGGGGGGGGGGCTTTTTAAGGTGCCACAGGAGCCTAAGAATGAACTATTGGTGAATGATCCAGGAAGAAGGCTGCATGGGCCTTGACCCACAGGTAGCATGCAGGGGTCAAACATTTTCCTCTCTGGTATTTCTCTGTTCACACTTTGTATCACCTGTTGGTTTTTTGTGAATTTTAGTATCTGACAGTGATACATAACTTGCTGCCCAACTATTAATACTAATGTGCAGTCACAGATACTCTGCCTGTCTAGCCACGAAGTTGTCAGGTGGCATCATGGAGGTCACAACCAACACTGAGCATTAATCTGAGCAAAGCCTCACATGCTCTCTCTTATCATGCTTCAGCAAAAAAAGGGGGAAATATGTAATGCCATGAATAAAAAACTGGCTAGGTACATTTCAAAGTGAATAATTCTTGTGAAATGTGCACACAGATAACACAACCACATGTAAGGAGTAACAAACAAAAAACTGTAACAAATATGTGAACTAACTTTGAAATACAAATCTGTCCATCACAAACAAAACTATTAATTTGTCATAAGGAGTCTAGCAAGAATGTTCCCTTGCAGGCTGAGTTGTCTGCTAGCCTGCCTAATAGCTCTAGTGGTATTCTTCTTGTGTGGCCAAGTAAGGTTCCCTGAATGCTACCTGTGCTGGCCAAACAGGAGTTCTGTTCAGGAACTGACATCACAGCCTACAATGTCAGAACTCTCAGACAATCAGAGCAATGTGCATCCACTGGCTGACTAGCGATCTTTCTCAAACGATTGTAAAGAAGCTACTCAATTAAAAAAAAAAAAAAAAACAAGATTCTTACACATTTTAGAGCTTCATGATGACATACCTATCATTTTGTTAATGGTCATAATTATTGCGATGTTTTGATATTAGGTAAAACTATGGCAAGAAATTCTTTAAGTTTGCAGTAAAAAATAGAGGTGGCAATGAATTTGAGTTTGGTGCATGTTAGGTCATATGTTGCTGCATAGGAAATGTAGCTAACATACTGAATTTTGCTTTAAACTTTATTTTTGTCAGCCTTCACATTCCCTTTATTTTTCTTCAGAGAGACATTATAGGTGATACGTTTTGAGTAATAACTAAGTTCCCTTGTTGTCATGTTCAAATTTGCTTCTTTCACCAAAGCACAACAGAGTTCATAAATATTCATCTCCCAACATTCTAATACACTTGGAATTGTGACATAATCATAAAGCAGCAACTGATGGTAAGACAAATCAGTAGTTTATGAAATGCCTATTCTTGGTATACAAATAAACTGTAGATTCTTCATGTGGTGTCACCACCAGACACCACACTTGATATGTGGTAGCCTTTAAATTGGCCGCGGTATGTTAGTATACATCTGACCCACATGTCGCCACTATCAGTGATTGCAGACCGAACACCGCCACACAGCAGGTCTAGAGAGACTTCCTAGCACTCACCCCAGTTGTACAGCTGACTTTGCTAGTGATGGTTCACTGCCTACTTACATTCTCATTTGCCTAGACGATAGTTTAGCATAGCCTTCAGCTACGTCATTTGCTACGACCTAGCAAGGCGCCATTATCAGTTACTATTGATATTGTGAATCATGTACCATCAAGATTGACATTCATCATTAATGGATTAAAGTTAAGTATTCCACCAGCTATGTCCGTTTTTCTAAATTCTAATTTCCTTGTCCTGTTCCAGACCTCACGCCAGCCTCCGTGAGCTAAAATGCGTGCCTTTTGGCCTCCTCTAGTAACACGGTGTTGGCTCTCCTGCCAACCACAACACTTCACATACATTTTTCTGAACCCTCAGCAATTCTCGTTTCACTAGTTATTGAAAGCACTTAAAGACTACGTTATTTCACTGAAAACAATTTGTGGTCACTTGAATATCACCCTAGATGTGGAAGTTTTTCATATCAATCATATCACAAACAACTCTGCTCTTTGCATACAATCATTTGCTAAAATCTTGTTTCAATATCTGAAACTGTTTATGAGATATGAGGAATTTTGTGAACATTCCATTCTGGCTTATCTGTTGGCATGCAATTTTGGGCTAAAGTGCTTTAGATATGATCCATTTTCTGGAGTTGGGTGATTGATAGCAATATCCTGCAAAGTTTAAATAGAAATTCAATGTTAGCTACATTTCATACCCAGCAACATATGACCTAACATGCACCAAATGCAAATTCACAGTGACCTGTATTTTTCACTGCAAACTTTTCACAATTCTTGAAGTAGTTTACTTAATGTACATCTACATCTACATTTATACTCCGCAAGCCACCCAACGGTGTGTGGCGGAGGGCACTTAACGTGCCACTGTCATTACCTCCCTTTCCTGTTCCACTCGCGTATGGTTCGCAGGAAGAATGACTGCCGGAAATGTCACAATAAATATGACCATTAGCAAACTTATAGCCAGTATGTCATGAAGCTGACACATGAAGCTATGAGATATGTGAGCCCTGGCTGGTGCACCTTGCTATTCACGAGTCAAGTTTCCGTGCCAAATCATACACCATGTGAGATGTTCAGCATGCAAAGTAGTCAACACCCCCACCTGCTAGCTGGGTGTCATCCTCGCCATCTAGGGAACTAATGGCAAACCTTATTGCATGGGAGAAAGGCTTTTCCTTCTATTTTCATTCAAGTAGACAATTTTAATAAACATACCCTTTTTTTTCCCCATGAACTTTTAATGATCACATAATTTAAGCACTCGCCAAACACCTTGGCCCTATATTCTAACTTCATTCTCTGTAAATAAATTCACATCTGCTCCATCATTCCTACATTGTATTGCCCATATCAAAGCATGCACACTACAACATCTTGTTCAAATATTTGTTCATAATTGGGTCCTGCATAACCACCATCATAAGGCTGTTCAACATACTGCCAATGATCATTGTTACACTCAGAGGCACAAATAAACTCAGTTTCAGTGGTATTATTCTGTACAGCAGTGCCATCTCCAATGTTGTCTTCATTTATGTTGCCACCTTCCCTGGTGGCATTGGCATCTCCAAAACCATCTTCATTACTATAGCCATCACTGCACTTATTGGCACTGGTGTCCCAAACACTGCCTTCAGTACTGTGGCCACTAGCACCTTCAGCATTGGTATCCCCAACACCACCATAATTTCCATTGCCTCCAGAATCCATGTCACCATCATTGTCCATGCTTCCATTGTATCCAGTATTGTTGACTTCATCAGTATCGTCCCTACTTTTGACAGCAGGAGTAGTATTGGCTCCATTACTAGCATTCTCAGCAACAGAATTTCCAGTGCTGTTATCATCAAATTCATGTTGTGCCTCCAGTCCCCGATCTTCCATGTGTGATTCACTCTCTGTGTGGTTACTTAGGTCTGAGGCCTTACCAGTATTACACTCATTCTCCTCCATACTTGCATCTCTGTCTGCCTCTTCCCCTTCAGTACCATAACTAGCTGCATCAGATTCTGTTCAATTTTGTGAGTAACATTTTTCAGACAACTCTAATTCATTGCCACTTTCTGAGGTTTCATCTTCTTCCTTTATCTCAAACTCTTCCATAGAGAGCCAAACAGAGTCAACAGTTTTACATTCAGCATCTTGTACCTGTTCGACATGCCCATGCATTAAATTACTTTTGGAACCAGCATGCCCAGTATTATTACAAGTGACATTTATATTATTTTCATCAGAAAATACAGCATCCCCTTCAGGTAGGTCAAGCATCTCTTTTGTGCCCCCCGGTCAGTGAAGAACTAGTGCCAGGAAATATCCTAACATCTGACACCGTGATTCTGGGGTCTACTGAAAATGATGTTGCACCATATTCTGGTGCCGAATCTGAGACACTATCTTTTGCTATATATGTTACTGTGCTGGTATTCTCTTCAGTGTTTGCTTCCAGCTGGACTGTTTCACTGACATCTCTGATGCTTGCCTCAGTAGCTGCGCTATCAATGTTTGCTATTGGTGATGGTGCATCATTTGTCTTTTCAGTGAGAGAAGTGTTGCACGATGGGGTTATGCAGGTCTCAGTAGCTGACAACACATTTCTAGATTTTGCTGTTAATGATGTGGCATCACATTGAGGTGCAGACTTGGAGATATTTGCCTCCTTCTACATTGGCTTCTGTATTGGTCCTCTCTTTCATGCTTGATTCTAGATGAACTCTTCCCATTGAATTTCCATGTGATTGTGTGCCAGCTGCTGCTGGCTGTACTGCACCACCACTGGATAGTGAGTTCACATTGAATTCTGCACACAGTTTTCCTTTTAGTATATTCATACACTGTATGCTAGTACACAAACACTCAATAGGTGGTATGTGCAGCTGGGCACTGAGTGAGAAATGCCAGCTACCCTTTGCTCAAAATTATTGTCATTTAACATGCCATAAATTCTATTGGTACGTTTCTGCAGATGTGCTGCCACATCCAGAAGTAACTCAACAAATGTATCAACAGCTGTTCTAAGAGTGTCACCCAACTGTAACTGAGGAGGTGCTGATGCTGACCGTTGACGCAAATGTGGGTGCACTTTTAAATGTGGAAGTTCAGATGCAGGTTGTGAAGATGCATTGTCTCTCATGTGCAAAGGTACTGTTGCAACAGCACATGAAGTTGGTGTGACTGACCTGCTGCTACTGTGGCAGTTAATAATCTCTTTGTTTCTGGATGACTGGCCATCTTTAAACATTTCACTCATTGTCTTGAGAGTTGTGGTAGTTTCAGAGCTTGTAGTGTTGTGCTCTGTTGTTAGTGCCATACTGACAATTAACATGTTTTACTTTCCTGTGAGAAGCAGCCACAACATTTTTTTTCTTTTCTGGGTACTGCTGGCTGCTCTATTTGCATCACTAGTTCTAATAGTCTTCTTCATATGTTCGTTATGTTTTTCCTTCAAGTCAGAAATTGCAGCTCTTGTTTTATTTCCATTATTGATATCTTTTTCTGCACAACATATACAAACTGGCTTCTTATATACTCTATGACACTCTCCAAGAATTTCTGAACTCATTTTGTGGGAAGCATCCCACAGCTGTCTTCTGCTCTGATGAGTGGAACTCTTTAACAACCCCTGGTCACTATCATAGCTCAAGCTCAGGGATGCTACATTCTTCTGACCACTATTATGTAGTTCTCTTCTGTTGTGATGAATGGATTTCTGCAAACATATTTTTCTGCTTCTAGAGTCCTTGCTTCCTGTTTTCCTGTTCTCTTCATTTTCTGTGCTGCAACCACTCAGGCTCTTAGTAGTTATTTTGACACCTCTGACAGAGTAATTACTGACACTTTTTTTAAATTATGATTTGTAACTGTAGTCTGCATACACTTCTGTTCCATATCAAATGGCTCTAGCACCACTGACAGTGTTTTAGACAGAACATTTGGAAGCTGGTCATCCTTACTGACATGTTTAGATTCTTGCTGATACTTAGACGCTGCCTTCTTCCCACGATGTGGAATGTCACACGACCTTGTTCTTTTACTACTTTTTTTGGTCACTTCTATAAAATTTCTGTTAGAATTCATATTATCATGCTGTAAAATTTGACTGGTGTCTGAATTACTACTTCTTTTGTACCCAACATCTGATACACTGCCTCTTGATTCATGCTTCCTCTTGAGTGAACAGCTTTCCTCTCTGCCTCTGCTACGTGATCTGGTTTTCATGTTGCTATTCACTCTGAGCTAGGCACTGTAAAGACAAATTAAATACCAGATTAGTGTGAGAGCCAGGAGAACTATAAACAAACAAATCTTAAAAGAACTGCAACACAATTCTGAAAAAATACTTTTGGAATATGCATAAAGTATCAGGTATTTTTAAATGCACCACAAAGGAGTTATCTCAATGGGGTGGAAAGCAATAGATATGATGTACATGCACAGAAAAACAAATAGTTTCAGAAAAATTAGATGATTTACTCAAGAGAAACAGCTCCACAAATTGAGCAAGTCAATAATGCATTGATCCACCTCTGTCCTTTATGCAGGCAGTCATTTGGCTTGACACTGATAGAGTTGTTGGATGTCCTCCTGAGGAATATTGTGTCAGATTCTGCCCAATTAGTGGGTCATATCAGCAAAATTAAGAGTCTTTATGAGGACCCTGTCCATAATGCTACAAACATTCTCATTTTGGGAGAGATCCCATGACCTTTCTGGCCAAGGTAAGCTTTGTAAGCACAAAGATAAGTAGTAGAAACTCTTGCCATGTCTGGGTGGGCATTATCTTGCTGAATGTAAGTGGAGGATGGCTTGCCATGAAGGGCAATTAACGGTGCATGGAGTATGTCAACGTACTGCTGTGTTGTAAGAGTGGCATGAATGACAACCAAAGGGATCCTGTTACTTTTATAAACAGAAATAGCACCCTAGACCATCATCCCTAGTTTTCAGGCCGTATGGCACTTGATCGTCAGGTTGGTATCCCACAACTGTCCAGGGTGTCTCCAGGTAGGTTTTTGCTGGTCATCAGGGTTCAATTTGAGGCAGGACTCATCAGTGAAGACAAATCTATTGCAGTCAATGACATTCCAGGCAGAAGGCATGTCTTGAGATGCCCTGGACGGGGATGCAATACCACCCAGCAACCAGGAAAGATGTTTTCTGCATGTAATGTTTGCTGTACATATATTTACAGACACTGGTACATGCAGAAAGATGCCATGTGCTGATAGGAGGACTGCATTGCTCCATTTCAATGATCCACCACAGGTAGTTGAACTACACAGTCAGAAGAAAAATGGTAACTTGGAAGAGTACCTGTTTCATGCAATGTGCTGAAAACTCTTGTAAACACTCTACATTCTGGAATTCTGTGTGCCAGAAAGCACCAACAGTATTCGTTGACAGCAGCAGGAGCATTACCACCACAGAAGTCATAGATGTACACCATACCTACACATTTTTCATTTAGTCCTGTCAAAGAAGCAAAATTGTGGGAAAAAGTTAATCTATTCACAAATTTTTAAACAGTGGAACGAGGAAGAGCCATAAATCACATACTATGCATCCTGCCAGTAGAGTGTGAGTGATGGTGTAAAAGGGTGTTTAAAGGTCCTTTTTAACGTTTTTTAATATCTCAAAAACTGCAGTTTCTAGCAAAAATATTCCCAAGTATGCATTTAATCTACATTAAATTTTCTACAAAAAAAGGCATCCTTTTTCTCTAGGACTTAGTTCCCACATTAGAGGGGAAGCGATAATCACAAATTATTAAAAATAATTTTTAATAGTGTAAAATTAATGATCTTTGTTCAGTGACAATGGTCAAGAACAAATATTAAAATTATGTATCACATCTAAGAGCATTAGAACCTATTAAGGGATAATATGACCCCGGGCATATGACAATTTGGAGGAGGGAGGGGTTGAGGGAGGGAGGGTTGGAGGGCAGACACATGAGAGAAGGCACGTCACCATATGAATCACTAATAATACTTATGCTATAAATATATATGGGCAGATTCTGTGAAAGTCTCAGCACACTGTTCTACACGAGTTGAGGGAAATTGATTTTTAGTCACTCTCTATAACAGCTGTGGTATTATTTTGGTAAAGACAACATGCCATTCAAGTGCTGCTCACTTTTCAGTTTACAGACAGACTATACCTCCCCCGCATTTCTGTCCAGTGATCTCAACAGAGTAGACAAAATAACTTCAGTGGGCTCATGTTTATACAATAGAGTTCTTTTCAGTTTATTGCATGAGTAATTATTTGCAGATGATAATAAGTAGTGCTCCAATTTTAATGACAAGTCTTATTTTTTTCTGAATTATAGGATGAATTTTAGAACAATTGATACACAAATCAAGGCATTTTAGTGTCGAAAAATATATTTTGATTGTGCATACAAAGTCATATTTCAACAAATTTTAGTAATAGGTCATATTGCGGCTAACTTTTAATATAATAAATCATATTTCCATCAACTTTTGCCAAAAATGTATATACTGTTTTTCTTGTATCTTACGGGACACACAAATAAGAAAATGAATATGTTGCTCATGAGACAATATTTAACGTGCTATTATGAAAGGTGAACAGATAAATTAGTACGCAGCTTTATTTCCCAGGACTGTTGCAGAAAATTGGTGTAGCACAATAGTCGTTTCACAAGCATAAAACATTGTTGCACAGAGTCGACAATACGCTCTCAGAGCCTACAAAGGTGGCTTCTGCCGTAATAATCATCACAGTCGCACAGGTGTCCTCACTAACCAGTTTGAATACAGGCTTTTCCTTGTTCAACATGCCCAAAGCAAAGTGCTCCGACAGTGTGAAGTTGCGAGGATATGTTTGGAAATTTGGAGAGAAGTTCTTTAGTACTGATGGGAAAATATTATTTTGTAAACTGTGTGAAGTTAAAGTTAGTGCAGAAAAGTGCTTTAATGAGCAACAACACTGTAATACCGCTAAACACAGGAGCTGTGTGAAACGAAGTGCTGCAAATAACAGCAGGCAAACGCTGTTATTTGAACAGACAGGTCAATCGTCAACTGTGCAATCATTCAGCAAGGGTTTGTGTGAGATGATGGTGTCCTGCAACATCCCATTGGAAAAGCTGAAGAATCCATTCTTCAGACGGTTCTTGGAGAAGTACAAAACACATCAGTTCCAGGTGAATCTACACTGAGAAAGAACTATTTATCCGTGTGCTACAATGATGTGTTCAACAAAAAACGAATTACTATTGCTGAGCAAAAGGTCTGACTGTCAATAAATGAAACTAAGGATATTAGTGGGTGATATATTGCAAATGATGTTGTTGGTGTTCTAAAAGTTGATGGCGCTGGAGTTATGTTCCTACTAACATGTAAAGCTCTCAATAGAGTAAACAATTCAATGATTGCTATTTTGTTTGACAACTCTCTGAAGCTACTGTGGCTGGATGGTGTGGGGAAAAAAAAAAGTTTTGGTGCTTGTAATAGATGGTGCTTCATATATAGCTAAAGCAGCCAAAAGGCTTCAGATTCTCTACCCCAATGTGGTGTACGCCACTTGCATTGCACAGAGTTGCCAAAGAGGTGCAATGAAATTACCCTGAGGAGGACAAATTAATTTCCTGTGGCAAGAAAATTTATGTGAAGGCTCCACTACATGTGCATAAATTCAAGGAACAAGCACCTTCAATGCACATGCCACCTAAACCTGTTCTTACACGATGGGGTTCGTGGCTTAATGCTGCTGAGTATTACTGCACCAACTACACCCAAATAAAGACAATTTCCTGTAAGCTTGATAGTGATGAATCAAGTGCTATCAAAATTGTGAAAGAAGTTTTTACAGTTACATTGTCTCAAAAGTTGGCATATGTCAATGCCAATTTTTCAGTGATATCAGAAGCCATCAAATGACTGGAAGCTGTTGGCACTCAGCTATGTGAGGCCCTGAGTATTGTGCAACATGTGCAGAGTGAGTTGGATCGAGCTCATGGTCATGCGGTTGACAAAGTGAGAACCAAATTGCAAAGTGTTCTCCAATGGAATCCTAGATATTCTACACTGTGCAAAATTAGTGACAATCTTTCAGGGAATGCCGCAACATTTGAAGATACTGAAACAAAGCTGAACTCCAGTGACCTGGCTGCCTTCAAATATGCTCCAGTGATATCTTGTAAAGTGGAGAGGAGCTTTTCCAGGTACAAAACTATCCTCAGCAACAACCGTAGATCTTTGACAACGGAAAACCTGAAAATGCACTTTGTGATCCAGTGCAACTTTGCAGATACTAAAGATTGACATACGGTATTAAATAATTTGAAATGCTTTAAATACTATGTAGAAATAATAACATTGTTTTACTGTTTTGATAGATGGTCTTTTCACTATACTTTGTGTTTAGAAAATAAAACATCCAGACATTCAAAAAATAGGTGCAAATTAGCCACAAACCCTACAGAAAGAAAGAACTATACTTACAATATTTTGAGAAGTGAATTTTGGAGTACTTTATGGTGAATAAAAAAATTAAATAAACAAACAAGAATGCTTTAAATAAACTTCTATTAAGTCATATTTTATTTTTAAGGTCATATTTATGTAAGTTTTAGGTCATAAATGCTTGCACATTTCACTGTTTTCTAGGTAATTAAAATCTGAGCCCTAATAATATGCTATTTTGCAAAAATGCTCCACAGCTGGAGCTGTCAACTGTGTGCCACATCAAAGAGCTTGTCCCAACTGTAACATGCTGGCAACATGTATTGACAATGTTGATTTCGCTCTCTCTGCTATCAATGGCTGGAATACTTTTCAGAGAATGAGGAGTATCAAATGCATCACCTCAGCCCCAGGTTTTCCAGCATCTGATGAAGCTCATAGGCTTGAACTGGCTCCTGTAAATGAAGTAGGTCTCCTAGCTGTTGTGGAACTTCAGGTATTTCAACACAAATCAAGCAATGCAGATTATTGTTCAAGATTAGAACATATCATTTTCTATGAGAGAGATTCACACCCACCCTACAAGATATACTGTGGATGTGCAGTATATGGCTCCACTCAGTGCAGTCCACTCTATTTTGTTTATTTATTTATTTATTTAGCATCCAATAGATTACACATGTGATATAGGATTTGTTATTCGATTACACATAACACATAACAACACATACACATTATAAATGGACAAACATATACAAACAGCAAAACAAATTACATACACATAGTACATAAGTAGTGTACAAGAACTTATTACACAGAAACAAAAGTACATGCTCATGATAAACAATTATAGATCGTGAACTATGCCTCATACACAAAACGTATTACGGATATTTAACAGATTTTTCATAAATACCATAATTATGAAGTTGAAAACATAATTAAATTAGTTTAAATTTTTTTAAAATAAGTACAGGTTTCAATCCACAGTCTGAGACAGGTATTCAGTTACACTGTAGTAGCATTTTCCATCAAGTATTTTTTTACTTCACACTTGAAATTATTTTTGCCTTTCAATTCTTTAATTTGTGATGGAAGTGCATTTAAAAGCTTTATTCCTAAGTGGCTATCATGTTTCTGACTTCTAGTTTTTGCTACATATGGAATGTGGAAGTCTTTACAATGCCTTGTATTGTGATCATGGTAGCTTGAGTTGGTTTGGAGATCACAGTTATTTTTATTGATCATTTACAGGCATTTAAAAATATATATCGATTGTCATTATCTTTAGTTGTCTGAATAAGGGTCTACAGATGGTTTGTGGTGGGCTGCGTGTCATGATACGAATAGCTCTTTTTTGCATAATAAAAATGTCATTTAGTCTTGACCTGGTTTTTCCCAAAAAACTTATGCCATAGCTTGCAAGTGATTGGAAATAACTAAAGTACACTGCTCCAATACATTCCTTGCTACATACCTTGGATATTATTCTTAAGGCAAAACATGCTGGGCTACATTTCTGAGTAAGATATACTCTGTGTTCATTACAGTTTAAATCTTGGCCAATTCGCATTCCCAGAAACTTAGTGGTGCACACTTTTTCTATTTGTTTGCTATCCAGCATAAGGCACATATTTTCCCCTTGACACTTGCTTCCATACTGTATAAAGTTTGTTTTCTTTGTATTTAATGTCAGAGTATTTGAATAAAACCATGACTGTATGAATGAGAGCATTTTTTTCTGCTGTAGTACACAATGATTCTTTTCTATAACTAATTATGATACTCGTGTCATTTGCAAATAGTAGGATTTTGGCTGAGCTGTCTGGAGCCTGTATATCATTGATATAAATTAGAAATAACAATGGGCCCAGAATACTGCCCTGTGGAACAACTATTTCAATTTGTTTTGGTTCAGATATGAGTTTAAAATTGTGAAGATTGTTGGATGACCTCAGCTCAACAACTTGTGCCCTGTTCTGCAGATAAGATTCAAACTATATTTTAACAGTATCCCTGATGCCTATTGCTTCAAGTTTCCCTAGTAATATTACATGGTTCACAGTATTGAAGGCTTTGGATAAATCTAGATGAATTCCAACAACCTGTTTATTTGACTCCAAATTTTTTACTATTTCTGTTGTGTAGTCCAATATGGCTGTTTCTGTACTGTGCCCTGCTCAAAAACAATGTTGACTGTTATTTATTAGTTTATGTTTTTCTAAATATTTTGTAACCCTGATTTTCATTATTTCCTCAAGTATTTTGGAGAAGACTGGGAGGAGAGATATAGGTCGGTAATTTTCTATTTTATGCCTGTCACCAATTTTGTATAGAGGTATCACTTAGGAGATTTTAAGTTTGTCTGAAAATATCCCTTCATTAAGGAACAAGTTTGCTATGCGCACAATAGGTTTGACAACACATGGAGCAATTTTCTTAATTATTGATATAGGTACATCATCCAGCCCAGAGGACATTTTGTATTTCAAGCATTTAATGACTTTTAGAACTTCATGCTCATCTGTTGGATTTGCCATCATGCTGGTATTTACCACTGGAGTCGTCACTGTTGGTTGTTGCTTAAATTTACTACTTAGAGTAAGGGGAATATTTACAAAATAATTGTTTGCATAGTTTGCCATGGCATCTTTTTCTATGGAAATATTTTCATTATTTTTAAGATTGCTTTCCTGTTCTTTAGTTTGACCCATTTTTTTTACCATTTTCCACATCATTCTGGACTTGTTACTAGCCTGCCTTATTAATCTACCATTACTTAATAATTTTGCTTTTGCTATTACTTTGCGTAAGTCTTTTTGTATGTCCTCACATACTCAAAAAATTGCTGATCATGACATGTTTTTAACTTTAAGCTTAGTAATTTCATGGTTTCACTTGACTTTTTAATTCCGGGTGTAATCCAGATGATCAATAACTCAAAAGCTTTTTTTGGGAAACACATTTCAAAGTATGTCATAAAAGTGGAAGCAAATGTATTGTATGCATCATTTGTGTTTGTTTGTGCCAAGACCTCTGACCAAACAGCATTTTTTAAATTATTGTTGAACTGATTACAATTTCCAGTAGAGAAAAATTGTTTGTATTCCTTTTTATTTTCCTCCTCCTTGGAAGTTGCAGTGAGATTAAAGGTTATTGCATTATGATCTGATAATCTTATATTCACATTTGTAACTGCAACTTCATGTGTGACCACATTTGAGAAGATGTTATCTATTAGGCTTTCACTGGAGTCTGTTGTTCTAGTGGGAGCTGATATGTGGGGGAACATGTTGAAGCTTTTTAGTATGTCTAAAAACTTGTTTTTTGCTGAACTCTGGACCAATCGATTAATATTAAAGTCACCACAAAGAATTATGGTAGAGTTCTCATTTGAGAAAATGTTGAGCATTTCTTCCAAATTCTTAAGAAAGACTTAAGCATCTCCAGATGGTGATCTGTAAATTGCTACAACAATTATTTTCTTCTTTAAACTATATAACTGAATGGCTACTGCTTCAAAATCATTTTCTATGATTAATGGTTCAGCCTTGTATCTTAACTTAAATTTAAGCTTGTGATTTAGATAAATGCATACACCGCCACCTTTGGCATTTTGCCTACAGTACTGACTGGCAAGTTTATATTGGCTTAAGTTTATGCTGTTTAGCTCACTGTCCCTGAACCAATGTTCCATAACACATAAACAATCAATATTGTCACTATTTGCTGCTTCCTCAAGTTCAAGGTACTTGTTTTTAAGACACTGAATGTTCAGACTCATAATTCTTAGCTGATTTGAACAATCCGACTGATCTGTGACTTTACACTCTGTTGATGCATTTTCTCTTACACCGTTACAAGATTTCATACCTTGTTGTAGATCCCTCTGCTTGCAAACATTTACCTTTTTCCCTGTAATGTGCTGTTGTTCACTGTTTTGCCCCAGCAAAAATCCTGGCTTCTCAACGGTAGCTGCCTTCTTCTCGTGTGATGACTGCTCCTATTACCACTGCTGCTGCTGTGTGCTGTTGCAGCGAATGCCAGTGATTCTGGTTGCTTGGTTATTGATGTTGGAACTACTGCTCCTGATGTTGCTGTGACTGCTAATGATTCTGGTTGGTTGATTTTTGATGCTGTAACTATTGCTTCTGATGTTAGTGCTGCTGCTGCTGCTAGTGTTGGTTCAGTAGTAGGTTCCTCTGCTGCTACTGTTTTTTGGATGGTCCATTTGCGTGCTGCTGCTGTTTGTGCTGGTGTTTCTGCTACTGGAGATTTATACCATCCCAGTTCAGTGGCTGTCACTTTAGAATTGCATTTAATTGCTTCCTTTATTAAGTGTCCTAACCTGGCCTTCCCATTTCTGTTAAGGTAAAGCCCATGTTCTGTAAAACATTCTCTATCAAGTGTGCTTGAGTCAATTAATTTCACATTACTGAATAGCCTACAACTACTTTTAAGTTTCGCATTAATTCTGTGAATTTCCTTATTCACACATGACCATTCAGGTAAATCATGCCTGTGGGTAAAGTTCACCAGTGAAATGTTTTTATTTGACAGTACTAGCAAAACACTCAAGAGCTGCTTATACATTTTCATAGCACTGTTTTCATAAATGTCTTTAGCTCCAGCTCAAATTACAACACTGTCCTGCTTGTCATAGTTCTATTTTACGATGTTTTTCGTCACTTCTTTGAAACCAGCACCTGGTTTAACCATGCCTGTGACTGTCGTTGATTTAATATTTACTTGTAGTTCTTGAGAAATTCCTTTGGTGTGACTGTCTCCAAAGACATCGACTTTTGATTCTTTATTCTTTGTCACACACGGTGGTTGTTGTTTATTTGTATTTTCACTTTGTTGTAAAATGTCGTATTTGTTTTTATCGCAAAATGTGAAAGATTTTATAGATTCTGTTATTCTTTTAGTGGATAAGGGATTACCATTGAGCGACACTTTTATCCATCAGACATTGTTTCACTGTCTTGCATCACTTCACTAGCGTTTTGCTTCGTTCTTAGGTCCTGATTTTCTTTCTTGAGTGAATTGATATCTCTTCTTAATGCATTGACTACAAATTGTAAGCTTGAAATTTGTCCATTTAGCAATGATATTTCAGACATACAATTATCACAGACTCTCCTTTTTAGCACATAACTATAACTTTTTCTGGAGTTACAATGAGGGACTTCTACACAGGTGGTCATCTTGCTTTTACAAGTGCTAGCAATACTAGTAACACAATTAAAGTTGATGGAACTGCACTAACTTGCTGGTCAGTCATTAATTCACTAGCAAGTGACTACAACACAGTTGCACGACTTTAGAATATGCTGCCAATCGCAGACAGTAGCAAGATTCCACATTTTCCAATCCAATCCCTTTTCCACCAAAACTACATATGTCACTGACAACATCACATTTACAAATTAATCACTTCTCAGCCACTGATAATACAGATGTATTTTACATAAAAGCTCACTCAAATGCAAATAAGTATTCACAAAACAAAAAATAACTCCACTAAATAAAATGATATCAGTGAAATTATTTTGTCTACTTACATACGGAAACTGGATATGAAATTATGGGGAGGTATAGTCTGTTTGTAAACTGAAAAGTGAGCAGCACTGTTGGTAGAGGAGGTCGCCATTCCCAGAAGAATGCTTCAACTGCCATACAGATTGAGTAAGAACAAATTCCACCCCTACCATGGCAAAACAATGAATAGAGACTTATGTAGAATCTGTCCATAAATGTTTCTTCTGTTAGCATGATTAGTGATTCATATCTGTATTTCGTGTAGTGTTAATGCATTTTATGGAAAATAATCATCCCTAGGCATGTCTGCACACTGCATTGTCACAGATTCACAAGGCAAGTTTTGGAAGGGTCTGTGTACCTTTGTTAAACATTCTGTAGTTGCTTTTTGTGATGTGGAGTGGCAGAGAGAGTGGGGACTCACCTGCTTGCTCTTCGAACTGAAGATCTACGAAGGAGGAAAGTACACAACCACAGTCTGGTCACCTGCCTGCCTTCAGCCTTCACCTGCCCCACCAACTTGTTCCACCTGCAAAACACAAATTATCTCTTAACAGGTTCTCATGGAATTAAATGTGCCACATACATTTAATATTTGTTCTTAACCCACTTCATTTAACATAGAAAATTAATTTTATAACACCAAAACATTGTTTTTAATAATCTGCAATTTTCCCATCCCCTGTACTGCAGGAGCTGTTATCCTAGTGAAAAAATGAAGAGCACTTTTTGTGTAAAAAATTTAATTTAGTTTAAATTTTTACTGAAAAATATTTTGCAGTTTTTGAGTTATTCAAGAACATCAAAAAGTAATCTTTAAACATCCCTTCACCCTCACGCTCACACCGTACTGGTCAGTATTTTCGTAAGTTGTTTTGACACTCCCTGCTACCACTGTACAAAAATGTCTGACTACATGATTGTTTCCCCTCAACTGAAACTTTTTTTTCCTCTGTTGAGTAGGTTGACTGGTGTAGATGTGTGGCATTTTAACCAATGAATGCACAAATACAGTTAGCCAATGCTTCTCTTTGATAAACTCTCAATTCCTTGCAATACTTCACCCACAACACACCACAAACAAATGTGCATTCAATGGGATAGTTTAATAGCGCAAAGACATTGCATGAAAAGGGGTTAAGGGCAATGAGGTAGGGTGGGCTAGAACAAAATGTCAGACAGGTTGGGTGAGTAAGACACATACATGGTGCCACTGGCCCAAAAACAAATGTACATTAAATATGTTGTATTTCAGAAACCATTCAGAAAAGGGGATATGTCTACATTAAGTTTTTTGCTTCAAATGGGTGTTCTCATCATATCCATGAATACTGACCACTTCTCCTAGGACAACCTGTATACTAATCTTGATTGAAGCTGAAATAGAAAAAGCTGCATATTCACTCAGCTTATGTGTGCACACACACATAAAAGTACTTAAGCATTAGAATACCTCAAAAGTATCTGATACACATAATTCCTGTTACTTTTCAAGTATCAACTGGAAAAGTTAAACACTGTATCTAAAGCACCCTGCTCTTAACACAGTTTCTTACCTTTATGGTGTCTGTAGAAACAAAATAAATAAATGACAAGAAATAAATAAAAGTAATGTTAATGTCATCTGTACGTAATTCATGAAATGTTTTAATTTACCACAGTGCACTGCTTTGAGTGCCACATCCTCTGATATATTTTCAAATTTAAACAAGTGCAACTAGTGAACATGTAGCTTGAGATGTTGAAACTGATTAAATTCATACTTCTAAATGAATTTCATAAGCATGTGTTACACAAATGAACATTAATATTGCACTCTAATGGTGGTGATAAGAACACAAAATTCTTAAATACTAACTGGTCCACACAAGTTTCAACAGCTGCCTATATGTAATGGGTAATACAGTCTAATTAATAAATGCACATTCACTTTCCATCAAAAATGTTCAAATGTGTGTGAAATTTTATTAGACTTAACTGCTAAGGTCATCAGCCCCTAAGCTTACGCACTACTTAACCTAAATTATCCTAAAGACAAACACACACACCCATGCCCGAGGGAGGACTCGAACCTCCTCTGGGACCAGCCACACAGTCCACGACTGCAGCGCCTTAGACCGCTCGGCTAATCCCGCACAACCACTTGCCATCATTGATTAAAGATAACAATAAGTAACTCTGTGATCAGACCTAGATGATCACACAATGTTAACTGCCACACTGTCATCTCTGCAATTTGGTGTCATTTGGATGTGATGTGGACAGGAATTTTGTACAAAGTGTAATCTAATCATCTCTTCACACTTGGTTCTACATCTACATCCATACTCCGCAAGCCACCTGACGGTGTGTGGTGGAGGGTACCCTGAGTACCTCTATCGGTTCTCCTTTGTATTCCAGTCTCGTATTGTTCATGGAAAGAAGGATTGTCGGTATGCTTCTGTGTGGGCTCTAATCTCTCTGATTTTATCCTCATGGTCGCTTCGCGAGATATACGTAGGAGGGAGCAATATACTGCTTGACCCTTTGGTGAATGTAGGTTCTTGAAACTTTAACAAAAGCCCATACCGAGCTACTGAGTGTCTCTCCTGCAGAGTCTTCCACTGGAGTTTATCTATCATCTCCATAATGCTTTCGCGATTACAAAATGATCCTGTAATGAAGCGCGCTGCTCTCCGTTGGATCTTCTCTATCTCTTCTATCAACCCTGTCTGGTACAGATCCCACACTGTTGAGCAGTGTTCAAGCAGTGGGCGAACAAGCGTACTGTAACCTACTTCCTTTGTTTTCTGATTGCATTTCCTTAGGATTCTTCCAATGAATCTCAGTCTGGCATCTGCTTTACCAATGATCAACTTTATATGATCATTCCGTTTTAAATCACTCCTAATGTGTACTCCCAGATAATTTATGGAATTAACTGCTTCCAGTTGCTGACCTGCTATTTTGTAGCTAATTGATAAGGGATCTATCTTTCTATGTATTCACAGCACGTTACACTTGTCTACATTGAGATTCAATTGCCATTCCCTGCACCATGCGTCAATTCGCTGCAGATCCTCCTGCATTTCAGTACAATTTTTCATTGTTGCAACCTCTCGATACACCACAGCATCATCTGCAAAAAGCCTCAGTGAACTTCCAATGTCATCCACCAGGTCATTTGTGTATATTGTGAATAGCAACGGTCCTATGACACTCCCGTGCGGCATACCGAAATCACTCTTACTTCGGAAAACTTCTCTCCATTGAGAATGACATGCTGCGTTCTGTTATCTAGGAACTCCTCAATCCAATCACACAATTGGTCTGATAGTCCGTATGCTCTTACTTTGCTCATTAAACGTCTGTGGGGAACTGTGTCAAACACCTTGCGGAAGTTTGAGAACAGTGAAAGAATGTTGTACATGTGTAAGAGACCTGAGGATACTAAACCCAGAGAAACTGTGAAAGGGAGGAAATTAAGTGTAAAAGGGAGGAAATTAAGAAGATGAGACATATATAAACTGAAGGAACCAGAGACTGTTGAGAGTTCCAGAGGGAGCATTAGAGAATGCTGGACAGAAAATGGAGTAAAGTAATACAACAGAAAATAAATGGATAGCTTTGAGAGATGAAATTCAGAAGGAAGCAGGAAATCACACAGATCAAAAACTATGACCAAGTAGAAATCCTTGGGTAACTCAGGAGATTGAATTTGTTAACAGGAGAAAATAAAGAAATATAGCAAATGAAGCAGGTGAAAGGAACTACAGTTGTTTAAAAATGAGAGAGACTGAAAGCACAAAATGGTCAAGCAAATACAATGCTGTAAAAGCATGCATAATTAGGAAAACAATAGATGCTACCTACAGGAAAATTAAAAAGAGACCTTTAGAGAAAAGAGATCCAAGTGTGAATATCAAAAATGCAGATGGCAAGCCAGTACTAAGCAAAAAAGAGAATGCTAAAAGGTGGAGGGTCTATAAAAGGGGAGCACACTTGGAAACAATACTACAAGAAGAGAAGAGATTTTGCATGAAGATTATGTGGGAGATGTGATACTGGGAGAAGAATTTGACAAGTGCACTGAAAGCTCTAAGTAAAACAAAACCCCTTGAGTAGTCTGCATTTCCCAGAATTACTGAGATCCTTGAGACATCCAGTGATGACACAATTGTTCCATGTGGTGTATGAGGTATGTGACAGAGGTGACACTTTCAAACTTCAAAAAGAATGAAATAATCTCAGTTCCAAAAAAGGGAGGTGCTGACAGGTGGAAGTACTACTGAACCACCAGTGTAATAAGTCATGGTTGCAAAATATTGACAAGAAATATTTAAAGAAGAATGAAAAAACTGGTAGAGGCTGACCTTAGGAGAAGATCAGTTAGGATTCCAGAAAAATTGCACACCATGACCACAATACTGATCCTACAACTTACAATTTCACTGAAGGAGGGGACTGGTTGACAGGACACATCCTGAGTAATCAAAGAATTGCCAAAATTTGCCAGTTTTGCAATGGAGGAAGTGGGAGAAGGGGAGGGCAAGGGCAAGGGGGAGGGTGGGGGGAGGGTAAAAATTGTAGAGGGAGACCAAGGTTTGAATACCGCAAGCAGATTCATATGGATGTGGTAGTTTCATGAAAATGAAGTGGTTTGCACAGGATAGTCTAGCATGGAGAAATGCATCAAATCGGTCTACAGAATCAAGACAACAGTAGTGCAGGGGCACAAAGTCAGTACATCACTTATCCGATGGCTATTGGCTTGACCTTGGGGCTGTTACTTCACATTCAACTAGCTCCTTAATTGCTTTCATGAGGCTGAGTGCATCCCATTCCAGTCCTTCTAACAAGGGAAAAATACCTCACAGTACCGGGAACTGAACCCGGGTCCTCTACATGGAAGTCAATCTAACAGACAACTCAGCTATGTTGGTGGATCACCAATTGGGCACTGTAATGACAAATGATTATAGCAGGCACATACAAGCCCCTGGTCTCCTTGCTGCAGTGACAAATAATAGCATTCTCTTTACTCACTAACTGAAGATCCATAGTTATCATTTTTGAATGATGCACAAGCTAAAAGACAGTAAGCCCCCTTGAGGTTTGAGATCTCATTTCTCTGATTTCCATCACGGTCAGTTTGTCAGGCATATGCAAGAGGAAGTAATATGCTGCTCAACTCTTTTTGGAAAATATTTCTCATAATTTTTAGAGTGAGACTCTTAATGATACATGATGCCTCCATTTGTTGTGTCAACCAATGGAGTTTGTCAAGTTCTGTGAGCACCTCAGGAAGCTCTCACAATTATTAAATGGACCCATGATGACCTGCACTGCTCTTCTATGAATCTTCCCTATCTCCTCTATTAATCCTATTTATAAAGGACCCAGAATGAAGAGTAATATTTAAGAGATAGATGAACAGGTGTTTTGTAAGCAACTTCTGTTATGGATGAATTCCATTTCCTCACGATTCTTCCAATGAATCTCCCTCTTACATCTGCTTCTCTTACAACTAGTTGTAGTTGGTCATTTCACTTTAGGTAATTTTTGATTAAGTTCCTAGATATTTTAGAATGGGTACTGCTTCTAGTCATTGGTAAAAAATGGACCATTCCATCTATTTATGCACAAGACACTACATATATTCATGCTTTGGTTATTTATAAATATTGTGAATAGTAAAAGCTCTATGACATTCACTTGAGACAAACAAGAAATTAATTTTATTTCTAATAATTTCACCCAATTAAGAATGATCTGTTCAGTGGTGGTATAATTACTGAATGGCTGAATACATGGTTTTGATCCATTTATTGACTTTACCTAATCACAACTTCTTAGGATTTGTCATTACATTAGTAGAATAAATTTCAGTTTGAAATTCTCTGAATGCTGCTGGCACAACTCTTCATATATTCATTTTGTCTATGTGCAGCTTTGGTTTCTCAACAAGACCTTATTACTTAAATCTGTGATGAAACTCTTTTTGCTTTTGTAGCAACTTTCTCATCCAGCTATTGAACGTTAGTGTCTCTTTCCTGTACATCATAATCTTGCTTGGCACATACATGTCTAAAGTGTATTGTACAATATTCTTGAATTTTATGCATAAAAACTCCAATTCTTCATCCTCAGATGTGAAAATTTGATGTTGATTGCTCAGATATTACCAGTCTGCAAGGTGTCAAATGACTGAAAATAAAAGTATGTTCTTAATTAACTAACTTAAGCGAATTTCAAAACTGTTCTTCTCTTTCTGATGTCATGTTAGGTTTATTTTAATTTTAGTTTCATTTCAGACTGTTTTAGTAACTTAAGAAAAAATATATTTAAAATAAAAAAATAATAAATAATATTTAAGAAAAATTATATGAGTTGTTATGTTTATGAGAACTGTTTGTGGGGTACTTCCCAATATAATTAAAATGATATTTTTCTTCTTTTTATGCCAAATGGCTGAATAAATAAATCAAATAAACTGATAAATAGATTGTTTCTACTTTGATGTAACTGCTGTTGCTAATTGACTTTGGGCCAGAACTGTTCTCAGTAGAAAGTTTGCACCTACTATTTTGAGAGACTAATGTTTTGGACAATCAGGAGGAATTCTTGCACAATTATTGCAATATCTATGTTACAGAGGAGTCTAAAAATCACCCTAATGACTTTTCCATATGTTCAGTTTATGTTAAGGGAGTCACTTCAAAATGTAAGAAGCAAATTGTGTATCCAGGTACTCCTTCACCCATTAAGGCAGTTTTACTTCAGGAAGATCTGTCTGACAACCCCCCCCCCCTCCCTACCCCTGCTGCTGCTCATTTAGAGAATGTGGTGAGGCAGGAGATGTTGAAACTGAAGGAACCTTTGAGGACAATGATGATGCTACAAGCATAAACACAGTGCTACTCAATGATAATTCTCTCAGAGCAAACTTAATAGTCTAGGTTGAGACCTGAATTTGACAAAGGAATTTGGTAAATTAATTAGCTACTGAGTGAAAAGTAAAAATCTTCTAGCACCAGCAACACATTCAGCATGGTATAGCTAAAGAGAAAAATAATTTGTTCCTCTGTTCCATATGAATGGATCTTTGGCTTACTGCAATGACATCAAGATGTTAATGAGGTTGAAAATGATCCTATTGAATGGAGATTTTTCATGAGCTGTTCCACATGAAGCCTCAAAGGTGTATTACTACATAATGGAAATGTGAGTGGATTCATTCATGATGCCCCATTCAGCTGAAATCAAACAGTTTTTCTAGAATATGAAGGTCAAGCTAAGAAGTATTCAGTTTGAGGAACACAAATGGCTGTAATCTGTCATGATTTCCTATAGGAATTCTGTTAGACCATTGAGTTGGGTACATGCAAATGCAATATTTTGTTGTGTGAGTAGGGAAACATCTTGCAGTAACTGTTTGCATGCCATATGTCTAAAGATCATAAATTATATAATACAATGAATGTTAGAGAAGAAGATACATGGAATATGTATTACTTCCAAAACTAAATATCAAGGTGGAGCTGATGAAACAGGCTGTAAGGGCTCTTCCACAAGCAGAATCCTGCTTTAAGTACATTTCTACAAAATTTCCATTCATCAGTCAAGAAAAATTGAAAGGCAGGATTCTTGTTGGTCCTCAGTTTCACAAACTGCCTAAAGATAATAAATTTTACATTACAATAAATGTTAGAGAAAAAGAGGCAGGGAATTCCTTCGCATGTATTACTGAAAACCATCTAGGGAATAATACTGACAAAACCATGTTGGAAAATTTCCAGAAGCTGGGTCATAACATGAGTGTAAAAGTCCACTTCCTACTCTTATGTATTGACTACTTCCTCAAAAATCAGAGAAATTATAGTGAAGATCAGGGAGAACACTTCCACCAGGATGGAGAAAACACCCCAGGGAAGATGAACTGAAAGTATGATGGCAGACTACTGATGGAGGTGGTTGTGGGGCAAGAAAGATAATTTTTTTTGAGGAAATAAAAAAGAGAAAGCTTGAAAATGAAATGTAACAGGCTACTTATAATGTCAATAAGAAAACTTTTTGCAGTATTTTTAGTACACATCAAAAAATTGTAAAAATGTAGACCTTGATTAACATTTCATTTTAATATTTGTGCTTCAACTACTTGAATCATTAAAATAGATCTACTTTTGTGAAGAATCCTGATTTGAGAGAAGAAAGTAAAAATAATACTCAGAACCATCATTAAAATTGATTCTACAACACCAACTTTTGATGAATAATGTGACAATTTTTTTTTAATGCAGGCTTGTGTAATCTGCACTTTGTTTCATGTCAGTCTTTGTAAGGAGAATTACTTTTTTAGCTTTCTTAACATTTCTTTTAACACTTAGCCAGTCCTAATACCATTTCTGTATTTTATTGCATTGTTTTTGAAAACTACAAAATCAAATGATGTAGTGCTTTGGATTTCAAATTAAGACTCATCTCCATATAATACAATCATTATTTCCCCTGCCACCATAATCTTTGTTCTGACTGGTTGTACACTTGCCATTATGGTTAAATTTCTCCAATTTTATTGTGGACCTTGTATGAAGTGTACAGTTGATTCCTCTCTCTCAAGACAGAGAAAAAAGCCTTTACACAGCCCACTACACCTTTCCTATAGTATCTTGCATTTGAGTTCACTGAGCATTTCTGCAATAGCCTCATGCTGAGTAAAATTCTTTAAATGGTACTGTGTGTAGCAGCCATTGTTGGATGCCTTCATTTCATTTTGCTGTGCTGTGTATGGACTGTTTGTGCTTGAATGAGTGATGCAGCAATTCATGATACATCACAAACTACTACCTACATTATGAAGCCTTACTGGAAAAGAAAGCTCACAATCCACAGTGCAGTACCAGAAAAGTGCCAGTGAAAACTATTAGACATAAAAATTTTGCTAGCACAACATGTGATTAAACAAAATATAAAACAGAAAAGCAAACAGTGAATAAAAAGAACACTTTCTCTCTCTCTCTCTCTCTCTCTCTCTCTCTCTCTCTCTCTCTCTCTCTCTCTCACACACACACACACACACACACACACACACACACACACACACACACACACACACACACCATCAATGAGTCATGGTAGGGGACTGAGGCATGATCAAGGCTCTTGTGCTTTTGTCCTGCTTTTGCAAAGTGTTAGCATGGATATTAGCAGATTTGGCACAGTTAATTTAAAGGGATTCCTGTTACCACACTCAGTGTACAAAGTGACTGGAATTTCAAACCCTGCAGCTGCACTACTAGAAATGCTGAAAAACTGTGAAACTGCACTATAAACAGTGTAAACTGTGTCATAATTGGAAGGGGAAATGATGTATAAAATCAAAAGTAGCCTTGCTGTAAGAGCAAGGGTGTTTGCTTTAACAACACATATGTTTTTGGATGGGCTCTGCCTTTAGCAAAACACAATTTTCTTTTTTATCCCAAACATGTTTCACTGCAGTTGCAGCATCCTCAGTGGGATTTTTATTTTATGGCTGTTAGATATGAAGAATGTTCTTTACTGTTTATATACATGTAAATATTAGTTTTTATCATAATTACAGATGTTTGAAGAGCACATAAAATTATGTATCCGTACCTTTTAGCACACAGCATAATTTTCCTGCTCCATTATGTGTTTACAGTGTCTGTTTTCTTTTACAGTTTGTCATCTGCAGATGACAAGATTGCTATACTATGTTCTGTGAAATAAATCTACAAACAGACAAGAAGTTCAGGTTGTGAATAGTGTTGTTGCAAACCATTTTTGACAAATGATCAAACTACCAGATGATAGAAAAGATAAGGGCAACATAGAAAGAATTTAGATCAACTAAATTTGGTAGTTTGAGTAGGAGTACATTTTTATAAAGAGCACAAAAATGGAATGATATTTATTAGAGGACAGAGCAGTAAAGAGCTGGGAATATTTCTGTGATATATTAAGACACCACAAATCATAGCTTTGTACTAAAGATATGCAGAATTACTTGTGGAAAACAAAGAAAGTGGCTCACCAGGGGAATGTAAAAAAAAAAAAAAAAAAAAAAAAATCTGATTCTACTTAGATGGCATATGTTACGATGATAAGAGAAGCAAATGCAAATCACAAAAAACTTGAAACACAAACTACTTCTAATATTTCTAAAACAGCCTGGAATTATACCAGTAAAAAAAGAAAAAGAGGTTCATGTGTTAAATGATACAAATATTATATTGACAAGGAAAGGGAAAAAAGTTACAGATTTACCATGTGAGTGTAATAGTTTCAATCGGCACTACACAAATATAGTGGAAATAATTGCTAAAACAAATATGAGGGTACCAAAGAGCATGGAAAGCTCCAAACAGGTGGCTGAGAGTTTATATGAGGGTAATTCCAAAAGTAAGTTCTCCTATTTTTTTTGTTATAAGTACATAGACCTGTTTATTTCTACAATGGCTTACATCAGTTTACAGCTTGAACATTTAGCTATTTTTTGACATAATCACCATTTCTGTTGATGCATTTTTATAGATGCTGTGGCAGTTTTTGTATGCCCATGTCATACTAGCTTGCAGCCATGCTTTTCAGAAAGCTATGAACATCATCTTTCACCTTGTCATCAGAGCTGAATTGCTGAGACCACAATTAATGCTGACAGATACTGTGAGACTCTGAAAAAACTCAAACGGGCAATTCAGAACTGGAGAAGAGGAACATTGAGCAAGGGCATATACATTCTCCATGACAACGCTCACCCACACATCGCTTGGCAAACCGTTGCTCTCCTGCAACAGTTTCAGTGGAACATAATCACCTACCCACCCTTTAGTCCTGATTTGACACCCAGTGACTATCACCTGTTCCCTAGGTTAAAATAACATTTGGCCGGAAAGTAATTCAGCTCTAATAACGAGGTGAAAGAAGAGGTTTGTAACTTTCTGAACAGCATGGCGGCGAGCTGGTATGACATGGGCATACAAAAACTGCCACAGTGTCTACAAAAATGAATTGACAGAAATGGTGATTATGTCAAAAAATAGCTAAATGTTCAAGCTGTAAACTGATGTAAGCCATTGTAGAAATAAACAGATCTATGTACTTATAAAAAAAAAAATAGGAGACCTTATTTTTGGAATTACCCTCGTATAAACTCTCAGCCACCTGTTTGGAGCTTTCCATGCTCTTTGGTACCCTCATATTTGTTTTAGCAATTATTTCCACTATAGTTGTGTAGTGCCGATTGAAACTATTACATTCACATTGTAAATCTGTAACTTTTTTCCCTTCCCTTGTCAATATAATATTTGTATCATTTAACACATGAACCTCTTTTTCTTTTTTTACTGGTATAATTCCAGGCTGGTTTAGAAATATTAGAAGTAGTTTGTGTTTCAAGTTTTTGGTGATTTGCCTTTGCTTCTCTTATCATCGTAACATATGCCACCTAAGTAGAATCAGTTTTTTTTTTTTTTTTTTTTTTAAACATTCCCCTGGTGAGCCACTTTCTTTGTTTTCCACAAGTAATTCTGCATATCTTTAGTACAAAGCTATGATTTGTGGTGTCTTAATATATCACAGAAATATTCCCAGCTCTTTACTGCTCTGTCCTCTAATAAATATCATTCCATTTTTGTGCTCTTTATAACTACCCTCATACCTATTCCACAGAGATGAATTGGAAATATTTTCACCATGCAGAAGATCACAGAGGACCAGGAGCAATTTATGTAGGTAGTGAGTAATTTAGATCAGACGGCAACTGCCATAGTTATGGATATTATCCTGCAAGCGCCATACCAGTAGACCTACCACACACTCATGACGGTGTTGATCACTTGTCACATCAAGCCAACAGAACAAAAGATTGAGCATGTGCAATATCACAAGTGAAGAGGTGACCAAACCCCATCAGAATTCTGGTGACACTTACAGGCAACATTGAAAGTTAGTGTGGCCTCTGAAGAATTGCTACTCCTCATCTGGCAACAGCAACTCCCTCCACATGTGACGTTAACTTGTGACTCTTCTTCACATATCTCACCTACATCCCTAGCAAATTTCTCCCTGCAGTTTTCATTTTCACACAGCTTAACATTCATGACATCACATCTTCTGAATTGTGTGTTTCATACTATTATATAAATTTTGCATATACAATTAGTGATACATGTGAATACTGACTGCAAAATGTATTGCGAATGTAGTTAGCTGTAAAGAAGTAATAAATTTGATGTAGTGCACCATGTGGCAGGTTTACTGCATGAACAGCAAGCAATAAACATTTTCCATTTAATTCTGTGTGTGTGTGGAGGGGGGGAGGGGGGGGCAAAGGGGGTGGCTCAGTCAGCAAGAATATGTTTCAAAGTATGTATAAAGACTGTTGCAAGGCATGAAATGCTGTCACTGTCAAATAATGGATGAGTACAGTCCACCTCCGGCTATTTGTGCATCATGAGCTATGCTACCTTGCTTCCTTTTCACACCCACCCTTTTTTGAGAAGTTGATAGTTCTTACCCAACCCCCCCCCCCCCCCCTCCACACACACACACACACACAGAATAACGGAAAAAAAATTGTTGCTTGCTGTTCTTGTTCATGCAGTAAATCTACCCACATCAGCCAAGACATCAAATTTATTACTTCTTTTCTTTACATCTAACTATATTCATGGTACATTATGCAGACAGTATTCACATATGTCACTAAGTGTATCTGCAAAATTTATGTCATGGTATGGTACACATTTCAGAAGATGTGGCATCATAAATGTTGAGTCATGTGAAAACGAAAACTGCAGGGAAAAATATGCTAGGGATACAGGTGAAATATGGTAAATATATGTGAAATAAATGAGATATTTGCATGTTGTTGGTGTTGTTGTTGTTGTTGTTGTTGTTGTGGTCTTCAATCCAGAGACTGGTTTGATGCAGCTCTCTATGCTACTCTATCCTCTGCAAGCTTCTTCATCTCCCACTACCTACTGCAACCTACATCCTTCTGAATCTGTTTAGTGTATTCATCCCTTAGTCTCCCTCTCCGATTTTTACCCTCTGTGCTGCCCTCCAATATTAAATTGGTGATCTCTTGATGCCACAGAGTATGCCCTACCAACTGATCCCTTCTTCTAGTCAAGTTGTGGCACAAATTTCTCTTCTCTTCAATTCTATTCAATACCTCCTCATTAGTTATGTGATCTACTCATCTAATCTTCAGCATTCTTCTGTAGCACCAGGAGCAATCATTAAGAGCAATGGCAGAGCTAAATGAAACAGTGTCATGTTTGCTCCGTAGCGCCATGCTAGTTGCATGATTTAAAGCAAGAGTAGTTCCTAGTTCAGATCTCGTTGGACTATCAACATGTATCACTCCAACATTTTTTCTTTTTTTTTTCCTTTGCTTTGGGAGTAGCCAGAATGGTATTCAGTACCAAAATGCTAAGAAAACGTTTGCATTGCAGCAACTGAACATCAGCCTATTTTTAATTATTCATGTTTTTCACCATCAGCATTCTTTCGTAATGCAGTAATCTTCATTTATTATTAGTTTGTTATTATTACTATCGTTACTTGTTCACTGGCAAGACCTTTTTTTATCCCTATTTGCTACCAGTGCACGTGGCCAGAGAATCTGGAAGGCTGGACTGGACTGTTGCATGTTTAGCCACGCAGAATACTCTACGTTGGAAAGTATAAGGAAATAACAGTGCATAAAAACCTACCGCTTTCACCCCTCCATTCGACTCAGTAAGCTGTGTTAATGGTCACAAATGTCTGATTTGTGATTACCAAGCTTCTTTGCAGTACAAATGTGTCTGAAGAACTTCGACTCGACCATCAACTATACGAATTTGAGTTGTGTTCTTCCCGTAGCACTCATTCGTCGGGGGAATAGTTATGAAGTGAATGTAGTTCCTTTGTGCTAAATATATGAAATTGCAGTTAAACACCCAGTTAGGGCATAACCACTTATGGCAATCTAACCTACCCTTGCATGATGTATCGCAGGCAGCAAGACATCTGCTACTGCTCTTACCTCTTGACCTAATTATCGCAGAGGTTTTTTTCCCTTGTCTCTTGCCTTGGTACTTTTTTTACTCTGCCCTTCAAACTGCTGCCCTTCGTTTCACTTTGACCCAATCTATCTCTAGATGAGCACGTATTAATGGTTAACCTTAACCAGACATACACAAACATAGCATCACCCACATCCTGCGACACCTCACTCTAGTAAAAAATAACCCTTATGCAGAGATGGCAGTAAACCTTTTGAGTTGCCCATCATCCCAGTGTGGGCATGGGGGGGGGGGGGGCTCTACCTGTAATGAAGGGCGCAGAGGGGAATTGTCCGTTGCTATTGAGCATGAAATGCTAATTGTAGACATTTTTTGGGGAGCAAGATTCAACAATAGCAAGTATTTTATACTCACCAAAGCAATGAGTGGTACCTGACGCTTTCAGCAAAGTGTGAGGGGGTGAAGTGTTACCTCAGAGATGCTACCGACTGCCAGCAAATGGGGCCCACAGAGCTGTGACGCATGTGGTGTTCAGAGGCAGGCAGTCTGGCAAGAAATTTTCCGCAAAAGTGTTAAGGGGCAGATCTGTTATTACTGGTGTGTAAGAAAGTGAAATACATTGTAGCCGTGTTACCATTAGACTAAGGACGTCAACATTCAGATGAAAAGTACTACAAAAATTTAGGTAACAAGCCGTTTCGAATGCAGTATGTTGCAGTCAGACAATGCTCCGTTTATTGCTAGACCACAGGCAAAGTATCCCAAGTGGAACAGGATACAAGGATTCTTCCAAGAGCTGCTGCAGCCTACAGTGTTGTCAGGTTGCGTAGATAGGCAGACCTACAGAATTAGTGGCGTGGCCAGTTGTTAAATGTCATGGACTTTGGTTCTGCCATGGCTGGTCACAGGCCAGATTTTATGTCAAATAGTGTACATAATGAAAGCATATCCACGACTGTGAACCCAACTCAATAAAGTTGCAGTCATGATTGCTGACATGGAATATTTCATATAATAAGTGCTGGTCACAGAGGGACTTATGTAAATCTGTATAGCTCAGTTGTGGCTGAATGGCATGGAAATTGGCAGAATGAAGGACCGTATGTGGCTTTGCCTTCAGTGCCTGTTTAAAGATGCGCATAGGATAGTTATCAGAAAATGTTATAATACAAAGTTATTACATATTCAGGATAAACATGAAAGATGGGTGTAATATATTCTAGAGAAACAAGTTTTTTTGTTTATCAAGAAGCTGGATATTCATCAAGAAGCCTAAATAATAGCTTCTGTTTCATACGAGTGGGATTTTGAGTGTGCACTTATATCCCTGGCATTTACAAAAGCCTATCAAGAATTTTCTGGAAACACAATTTTCTAACTGAAATATTTCATTAAGTAAGATGTTAGTCTAGTAACATTATACATTTTGGACAAAAAATTAGAACTGCAAGACAGTGACCCTGATTTTCTTTTTTCTAAGATTACATTCAAAGATTAGGACATTCTGAAAACCAATAATTTGGATAAAGTTAACTTTTTAATTATACAATTTCAGGAAATATAAGATGCTTCCTAAGAAAAAGAGCATTTTCTTTCAAATAAGGTATACCAATCATATTATCTACACCTATTATAAAAGTCTGTGTGTGTGTGTGTGTGTGTGTGTGTGTGTGTGTGTGTGTGTGTGTGTGTGTGTGTAGACATCAAAATTATACCAAACAGAAGAAATCTTTTCCTTCTTAAACCCTATGTCAAACTGTTTTTTTGCAAATTTGTTCTAGCAGTTGATCAGATCATTACACTAAGTAACACGTTAAGATAAAAACCCATTGTCTTGCATAGTGATGTTCGTACTGGTGACCAGGCCACAGTGGTGAGAGCCAAAGTGTCTAGTATATCTGGTGCAAACCAGCTGCTGGTGCAAGCTGCACCTCAGCTTCTGCAGGACATATAGCAGACAGCTGTCTGCCTTTATCAGCATTGAAGTAGTTCCTTCGCATTTCACAATTAATGAGGAAAAATTAAGAGTATTTCTAATGATACATGATCTGTAACAATAGGAAACTAAAGCGCAACATTTTTATACCTTTTTATTACTATTTTTCAAAGAAAAATGGTGAAATTCAAATGGAAGCCCTAAATACAGTTAGAGGAAAAAACTTGAACCAGGTCAGGTGATCCAGGGGAAATTACTTCGAAAAGTATGGCTACTTGGTCTTTGTTTCATTACCGTTTCTTAGATGTTATCTTAATTCCAAGAGCTATGCACAGTTCCTCAGTGGTGCAAACAGAACCAGTGAGCCAAATACCAACTCAAGAACTATCACCTATCAGTCTGTGTCACAAGACCAAGGAGATCATTCTGAAAGGTCGTCATTGGCTGCAGTTGATGAATCATGGCCCCCAACAAGTATTGCACCATTACGAAAAAAGAAAAATAAACTAGTACAAAAAAAAGAAGTTTTATAACTTATTGACATAAACACACTTCTTTCCAGTGTTTTCATATTTTTTCCTACATTCATTAGTGTCATGTCATCTGCACATAGTATTTTTTTATCTTTATCACTGACATCAATATTGCTTACAAATAGGTTGAACAGAAGTGGGCCAAGTACAGATTCTTGACGCACTCCATACTTAATATTTCTGATTTCAGATCTGTATCCAGTTTCTGTTTCCCCTTACTGTTTCTGTTAATGATGCATGATTTTAACCACTTGGCTGTATGTCCATGATTACTGTAGCTTTCAAGTTTTTCAGTAAGTATGGGTGATCGTGTCAAACACTTTAGACAAATCCAGGAACATAGCAGACACGGAGTTTCTTTTGTCTGATGCGTCTATAATGGATTCTATGTGGCTTGCAATGGTGGTTTCTGTAGATTTCCCATTTTGGAAGCCATGTTGTACTGGAATCAGAATACTGGGTTTCTCCAGGAATGTGGTCAACATACTAGACATGAGCATCTCCAGTATTTTTGAGAAACTAGAGATTAAAGACAATGGTCTGTAGTTATTTGGGTCATTTAAATATCGCAATGAAGGCACAGCAAGATATTGCCAAATATAACGATGCTAATTATTTCCTGATGTTTCTCAGGTTGTGAATAGTCTGTAACACACACTGAAATGTGTTGTGATTCACTCTGTAATTCGACTAAAATCTACTTTCCTTCTTTGTGTGAAAGAAAATTTCTGCTAAATGTCTGTTACTATACATGGGGTGAGACTGTAACTTCTTCTATGCTTAAAAAGTAGACGAGCTGTTGTCAAAACTATATCAACAAAGTAATACCACTAACTGGCTGACAGCAGATAAACGATGGTTGCACATATGTTATCCACAACCTTGTATGTTAGCTGTCGAAGAGTGTGGATTCCATTGTGGTGCAGCCCAACCTATGAAGGTCTCTAATGAGCTCGATATCAACAGGACATTAAGTCCCAATCTCTCTTCCTTCTTTCTGTTAAAACAGAAAAATCAAAATCAAAACTACTTAGTGATGAAGATGAGATGTCATTACTTATAACCTGTGCTGCTACGTTCTCACAGAAATATGAAAGTGAAGATTTCAAAATGAAACACTTTGTACATTAGTCAATATAGACGCAGAAAAATCCATAAATGTAGTTCCATTTTTTGGCATCTGCTGTTTTTCATATCCAACCAGAAAAGAATTAAGTAGAATGCCGCAAACTTTTAATGAAGTCTATCCACAGCAAACTCTCAAGTTAATTTATTCTTCTCTTTTAGTTCTGTATAAGAAATGTGCTTTCTACTAATTGTATGAGGTTGACAACAAATAATTGCTTGCCTTTTATAATGTCAAGTACAGCTGAGGGAAAAATTTGTATAAATTTGGAGTTTTCTGGACATGGATCATTAAAATAACATGAGAAACCAACAATATACCTACACTGACCACCAGCAATTCATTTTTGCTATCCTGTGTTTAACAGTATGCTAACATGCACCAATTCCATAGGCTTGTGAAGCAGCGTTGACGCCATCAGTAACTCTCATTTACTTGAGAACGTACTCATATCAGTGTCACTACCATTTCAAACTGCAAAAGATGCCCAACACCCCTTAGTGACACCTGGGGTGTACAAAATTCCATGCAATTGTGGCCAGTATATATTAGAACAACGAAAAGAAGTGTAAACACCTGCTTAGCCAAATATAAAAGAAACTGTCACTTAGGACACATCGAAAAATCGACCATAGGTGAGCATGTTTTTTGAGATGGGAACCACGAAATTTAATTTAATGAGACAAGCATTCTAGCATGAACATCCCATTATCATGTGCGCATGTATAGAGAAGTAATAAAGATTCGCAAACACCATAATAATTTTAATAGAAAAGAGGAAGTTTTAAAGTTGGACAAAAAATGGATGTCGACATTGGGCCAGCAGAATGACAATCATTTACTCTTAATCAAGAATGATAACGCTCTATAAATGCGAGAGTACCTGGAGCCTCAGCCTACTACCTAGGGCATAGCCACCTATGGTAGACTAACATATACCAACGAGCGACAAACGTCGGCAAGCCCCTACATATCAGCAACACTGACTGGTAATTACCAGCTGCTATTAGAGATGACCAACAGGCCACAGCAGGGACACCGACGAGCTCACCCACTGACGCACAAACAATTCGCCAACATCACCCTACACTGTGCATCCGATATATGACCTATTGGACACAAAAATGATGATAAACCTAACTGTTGCAGGTTGCTGATGCTGAACAGGAGCTCTAAACTGACACCCAGCGTCAGCCTCCAAGCAACACCACTGCATAACGTCAAAGGTATCTTCATGCACGATACGCACTACTAACAAAGCCTAGCATTGCACGACCTATTGCAGGCAGCAAGACATCCGCTATTGCTCTTACCATCCGACCTAACTATTGCAGAGGTTTTTTTGCCTTGATTCTTGCCTTGGCACATTTTTTCCTCTGCCCTTCAAACCACTACCCTTTGTCCGACTTCGACCCAATCTATCTCCAGATGAGCACGTATTAATGGTTAACCTTAACCAGATGTACGCAAACATCGCAGTACCCACATCCTGCGACACCTCACTTTAGTGAAAACTAACACTTATGCAGAGATGGCAGTAGACCTCTTGAGTTGGCCATCATGCCAGTGTGGGCATGGAGGGGCTCCACCTCTTTCTACATTGTATGAAACACTTTTTTGTTCTTTTAGCTGTATTTCACTCAGAGTAATGGTTTAAAACATATCTAACAGTAAGCCACCCACTCTCAAACTTTCTCACTACAAGATTAGTAAATGAAGTGCACAAATTTGATAAATAGCATCATTTCACAAATACTCTTATGAGGTATGAAAAGGTAAATGGTTTATTAAGAAGCTAAGATGATACATTACCTCATGTAGACTACAAAAACCAAATATTTTAACAGTATACTTCCTTCAATATCAATTGAGAAACAGTACGGAACTAAAAAAAAAATCATGTGAAGTGAAAAGCTGCCATTTCTTTTTTCATGTGCAAAGTAAAGCTTTTAGTTAAAAAATTGCAAACTCAGTTACCTTGCTGGCATAGCTCCTCCTGAAATCATATGTGAGCTAGCTGAGAGATGTGGGAAAAGTAAGGCCACAACGAAGGAAGCCCATCCACTATATGGTCATCAGCCCACACACCCTAGGCTCAAATCAAGAAAGAGCTTCTTGACAACTACTGAGACTCTCATCAAGAATCCACATATGGCAAGGATCTTGTGATGGCAGGAGAAATGTTGATATGTGGGAGAATGGCTGGCTCCAAAGGAAGAACTTCCCCCTGAACATTTGGAGAAGAGGTCAATATGAAGGTCTCTTAATAGCACTCTGTCTTCAGGCCACAAGTGGACCATCGGGACCATCCAACCGCCGTGTCATCTTCAGATGTGGATGCGGATAGGAGGGGCATGTGGTCAGCACACCACTCTCCCAGCCATTATGATGGTTTTCTTTGACTTGACCCACTTCTGTTTGGTCCTTAATTGGCATCACGAGGCTGAGTAAACCCCGAAAAATGGCAACAGTGCATGACGACCCGGATGGTCACCCATCCAAGTGCCAGCCATGCCTGACAGCACTTAACTTTGGTGATCTGACGGGAACTGGTGTATCCAGTGTGGCAAAGCTGTTGCCTGGTGTCTCAATAGATTATGATCAAACACATGACAAATCTGCGGACTTGGGGTTCCTCTGTGGACTCGGTTCTTTGCCACTGTGGTGTTGAGCAGACTAACAGCCATTTCCTTCAGCGTTCCTCATCACCAACCACCTGCACCATGCAAGACCTTGTGCAAGCTACACCAAATTCACTTGAAGTGTCCAATTTTTGGTCTTCTTTTGTGTAAAATTATGCCAACACTTATGTTTTGATGTTTCTGTACTTTTGACACAATAAATAAATAAGTAAAAAATAAGTTAATAAGACAATGTGCTGTAGTCTTGCATACCAACAAGTGCTTTTACAATGTGAAAATTTCCCCTTGCACCATTCCAGCCCAGCACACAGTGTGATCACTTAGAACGTCGGCTTGTACCGCCTAGCAGCAGGCCGGGCCAGTGCAACGCATACTGGTGCATTCATGTATGCCCTGTGGACTCAGCTTTAATGTACAGAATATTAACACAGCTCATATTATCACTTGTGTAAATATGTCACTGTCACATGGAATAATATCACTGCCATAAGTAAGGCAGTTCCCTTTAGTTTATTTATTTATTTAGTTTTATGATTGTATACTGTCTTAAAAGAAGTTGCTGTTTTTTGAAATAGTTTTGTGTATTGTGTACCATAACCTTTAAATGTTTAAGGAAATAACATTTCAAAAGTAGTTTTGGTACATTTTAAACATATTTATTCACACATCTAGTTTCAATTTTTTGATGGTGCAAGTATATGTTGCTTGTCATATTTCTGTAGATACAGCTGGAATATCATTAGCTGATTAAAACTTTTTGTGAGATAAATAACAACACTTCAATGGCAGCTATGGGGGATTTTAAAATATCTTTCCTTAAACAGCTGTCTAATCTCACTTTTAAAGAGGTTGTGTTGTCATTCTGTAATGTGAGGTATCCACTGTTTTGCACAGCATTACCCAGTGGCCCTTCTGAGAGTATAACAGCACATTACTACAGTCTCCTTAAGAGTAAAGGAAATGGTCTCTGGCCTCTAGCAGGTATGCTTGGACTGAGATAGAGTAATCAGCACCTGCACAAACAAAATGTCAAGAGATCAGAATTTTCCCCTGAATTTGGTAGAGAAATGTGAAAAGCTGTTTTCCAAAATTGAAGACACACAATTAAAGTACTGACTCGAGGAAGCACTCAAGTAAAAGCATACCTCATAACTGATAGCCACTTCTTGCCTTTTCAGTGCATTTCTTGGTGGTAGCTGCAGCAGAGCTGACAGGTGAGTTTCAATCTTCAGCTGCAGTGCAAATAAGGAGCACACCTGTGTCGAAGCAAGTTGTGCTGCCTCACCTGGATGGCACTTAACACAGTTTTCCCATTTCCTGATTTAAAGTATTCGATATTTTACAGTTGACACCTTGGATCTATCAATGTGGTGCATCAACTATCTACTGTGCCACAAACAAGGTCATTTCACCTGCAGTCTTCTGTTACCAAAACTGTGTTATAACCATTTGATTGATCTTTGGTGTGATTATTGTGTGTTAAAATTGGAAATATAAGGGCAGACCCAGTGTTCAAAATCCAAACAGAGTAACAAAGAAAGTTGGACAGTAAATAGCACTAAAAGGATCATTGTCAATTTGTATGCAGTTTGCAGAATAGTTTGATATGGCGATGGAAAAACAACATGATTTGGTATCACATATACAGTTATTATCCTAATAGAAAGTGTCCTGCATTAGACAAGCATCTTACAACATTGTGTGTATCAAAACTTTTTGTTATCACTCATTCTGATGATTCCTGGTTCAAACACAAGGCCATATATTATTAACGGAGTGAGTCTCTGTGAGTCTCACCATGTATATATTAGTGGTAATAGTAGTAGTATTTTTTTGTTATGGTTTTAGGGCACAAAACTGCTATTGTTATAAGCACCCAAAATAGCAGCTGTTGTTGTTGTTGTTGTTGTTGTTGCTGCTATTGCTGTTGTAATCTTCAGTCTGACAGTTGGTTTGATGCCACACTCCATGCCAGTCTATCCTGTGCAAGCATCTTCATCACTTCATAACTACTGCAACATACACCCATTTGAACCTGCTTAGTGTAGTCAAACCTGATTCTCCCTTTACTATTTTTAACCCACATATTTCCATCAGTTACCCAACTAACACTTCCTTCATGCCTCAACATATACCCTATCAACTGATCTGTTCCTGTAGTCAAGTTGTGTCACAAGTTTCTTTACTCCACAATTTGATTCAGTAACTAATCATTGGTTATCTAAGCTACCCATCTGAGTTTAAGTGTTATACTGCATCAGCAAATTTTAAAAGGCTTTACTCTCCTTCTCTGAATGCTTTACTTACTTCGTTTGTATTTGTTGTTAACAAATTTCACTTTAACAGAAAGGCTTTTCTTGCTATTGCCAGTGGCATAGTCCACATCAATTCAGGCAGGCTAGGAAAAATCTTACCTTTATAGTCTCAGATGTTATTGAATATAGCATATGTTAAAATGAAGGACTAAGTAAGGAACATGCAATTTTTTGTTTTCTCAACAAAAAAAATCTGCTCTGAGATAGAGCCCTCCAAAGATGACACTGTGCAAACCATTTTGAGGGTGAAAATTTTGGAATTTTTTTTTAAAATGCTGTATCTCTGGAACTGTTCTAGATATTTTGTTGGGAGTTTTTTTATCTGAAAGATAACTGATTTATAATTACAAAGATATCCTCCATTTGGGATTATCTGTCAAAGATATTTTATTAAACGGCTCTGAACTTTTTTATAATTTATAGGATTTTTTTTTTCAAAAATGCCACTGCATAAAATTTTAATTTTTTTCTGTTGTTTAATGCCATATAGTTCTGCATTCCAAGGAAAGGAGAGCTTCCACTTTTAGGTTGAACATGTTTTATACACAATTGAAATTTTTGCCTTACATAAAACCTGTTTTATTACCACATTATCGCATAACAGGCTCACAAAAATCAAAACCTAGCCTTATTTAACATAATTTTAGTTTTGAAAGACGAGTGAGTATGAGACTCATTTTTCAACCATTTTAAATGGTTCCAGAATGTATGTGAAAGGTCCAATTTATACAAATTCTGTGCACTCAGTTTTGTACTGAAATTAACCAGTCAATGAACTAAAATGTTTTCCACTGCTTCAGTATCTTCCTTTGATATAGAGTGATGCCTTCCTGTTGAATCAATAGGAACTGGAGCACTTACAATCTTCAAAATATTGTGAACAGGAAGTGAGCACTGATGGCATTGTTGCTGTCCTTCAGCTGGAAACCTATATCCAGCAGCTGGTCCATGTAGTAGCATAAAGTTCACTACAATTTTGTTTAACTCATAACTGGTGTCTATAATTTCTGCAGTTCACCAGTCACAGTCATACACACATGCCACAAACGTCCTCCTTCTCAAGTTGTGAATCTGAATATTATCCTGCTGTTTCTGAGGTGTTGGCCAAATGAACAAAATTTCTTCTTTCTTGCTCTTTAAAGTGCGTGCAGTATTAGTTTGCCCATCACTCTGAGTCCAGAAATGTGTCTTGTGAATTCCTTTCACAGAAGTAGTTTGTTTGGACCATTTTTCTTTTTTCTGCTCATGGAATTCTTCGATTTGCTCTTTGGACAAAAGAATGAGGGCTGTGGATGTGGAAGATTTAACAACTCATAAAATCCTCAGCATTCTGAATTGCAGCTGTATTTGGTCTGGAAAGATTTTATTTTGTAGCATTGTGCTTCAGCAGGCCTCCACCATCACAAGGCCCCTTCCTGTAGCCAGTAGCACTGTGGACCCAGTCAGTTGGCACAAGTGACTTACTCAATTCAAACAGCTGGTAACAATATTTAAAATGAATAGGAGCACCATCAGAAAAAATGATGATCACCTCTGCCCCTGTTTGCAGTTGAAGAATTTTGCGCATTGCTAGCAAAGCATGTGCTGAGTCATGTCCTGCGTTGTCACTTATAGCTGCAACACTTGTGATCTTGGTTTGAAAATATGTTACTCCTGTAGAAATTAGTACCTGGTCATTACTCCAATGATACCTTGTACTTCTTGTGGGAGAATTACAGACCAGTTCTCAGCAAAATCACAATGAGGCACTAAACATAGTTCTTCAGCCTGTACACACCCTTTCACTTCTGCAATGTGTTGTTGTTGCAATTTCTTCAGATGCTGGTATGTTACTGTTTTCACTGACAATTTACCAAGCTCATCAATAAAACTGTCAAAGGTAACAGTTTTCTCAATCATTTTCTTTTCCTCCCATGTTGCATATGTAATTTCTGCAGAGTTATCTGCTATGTCTTCCAGGCCAAGGGTGTGTGAAGACAGACCTCTCTTTCCAGGGCAGTCACCACATTCTCGAAACACACAAGTCTCTCGCTTTACATTACAGACTACTAATGACTTCACATGCCCAACTAAGGTGTCATATGGCACATGCTCCAGTAAGTTCTTCAAAGTTACCTCATATAGTTAAAAATTCGTGCAGTTGCACACATAAACAGACATCTTTAGGCAGGTGTGAACTACCCTCTTAGGTCGCAGTGCATAAAATTTTGATCTTCCAATATGTGAAGTTGTATAGTTGCTCTTACAAATTGAAAAAGTTTCTTTAATACTGCGACTCATGTACCTATTCACTTTCAAAACTTTTTGACGTTCAACAGTTACAGATAAAGTATCTTTTTTGTTGGCACTCTGGCAAGAACAGTCACATTTTTCTTCCAGATAAAGTGACTGCACTATTTGAACTTGAGCTGCTTTTACAGTATGACCATAATAGAAATCTGGTCTTCCAAAGACTCCTTTTACAGACCTTACATTTCTTGATTTGTCTACCATGTACTTTGATACTGAAGGAACGTGGTTCAAAATTCTTTTCTTTGAAAGTGTCTCTGAAATAACAGTTAAAACTTGCACCTTTTCATTGTAGGGTGCACAATATTCAAAAGCTAAATTGATATTCATGAAAAATTCCCGGCAAGAGGTGCAAGAGTAATTTGCTTCATTTTCTTCTGAACATGGAATTTCTACTTTGAAGCAGTGTATTCTTTTGCTGTGGTGTATTCATTCATAGCTTTAGCAATTTCTCTGCACTTTCTTGATGCATAGAGCTTATGACTCGACCTCACTGACCACAGTTTCTAAAGTGGACTAACACCTATCTCTGTAGTTGACTGAGTCAGAGTATTTAATTATTCCTTTATTGATGCAAAATCTGCATCAGCTGCACATGGGAGGTTTCACCTTGTTCAGATACTATCATTGTTGTTTTTCTGTCAAAACATGTAGAACACAAAAAGTAGTCACTGGAAACATCTTCCCTTTGAAACAGAGTCTTCAAATGTGAACCCTTATTCCCAAGCTGAACAAAGTCTGCTTTTTTGCTTGTGTTATATATCACTGCTTTATGGATATGCAAACACTTGGCACACTTCACTCCTCTGTGGCGTTGCTGCCTCTGGATCATGGGGTCCTGGGTTTGATTCCTGCCTGGGTTGGGGATTTTCTCTGCCCGGGGACTGGGTGTGTGTGTTGTCCTCATTTTTTCATCATCATCATCATCATCATATTTCATGACAGTGGCTAGATTGGACTGTGTAAAAAGCTGGACTTTGTAAAAATTGGGACTTTGTATAGGCACTGATGATCACACAGTTGAGTTCCCCGCAAAACCAACATTAAACTATCCTGTGGCCCCAGTCAGAAGACATTTCAAACAGTCCTTTTCACAAAACACATCACAACTGTGTGAACTGACAAATTCCTCATGAAAACACAGAGCTTACTGGGTGGTCTCAGATTTCTCTGAAGCCTCTTCAGTAAACAAATTAGCACTTAACAACTACAAAACAGAAACCTGCAATGAACAACCATGACAAAGAAACTGACAAGAAACTACAATGAAGTGTAAGAAATATCTGCATCAATGAAAGTGGTAAGAAATAACTGCAACAAAGACAATAGAAATAAAGCAGAGGTTGAAAATACTGCTTCAGTTGTAAATTTCTTTATTTTTACACGACTGGTTTTGGACTGTTATAAGCCCATCATCAGGTATCGTAACTGGGCTGCAGTCCCCGAGCACCACGTGTACCAGGCGCGGTGTGCTACCTATGAGCGCAGAGTTCTGTACTCATAGGCAGCTCACTGTGCCTGGTACACGTGGCACTCAGGGACTGCAGCACAGCTACAACACCTGAAGATGGGCTTATAACAGTCCGAAACCAGTCGTGTGAAAATAAAGAAATTTACAACTGAAGCAGTATTTTGAACATCTGCTATAATGCTCAGTTGCGGATGTTCTCCCAACAGGATTGTTAACAGAAATAAATGCTGTAACAAAGAAACTAATAAGAAACAACTTCAGTGAAGACATAAATTACCCTTGAAAGAAAAAAAAAAATGATTTTTTTAAAATGAAACCAGACCAACTTAAAAGTGGAAGCTCTCCTTTACAGAGAATATAGTACTACATGGTACTAATCAACAGAAGAAAATCTAACTTTTCTGGATTGTCATTTTAAAAAAAATCTGTTAATTATAAAAAAAAATTCAGTAGGTGACAGTAAAAGAACTTTGACAGATTTGTCCAAATGGAGAATACCATTGTAATCATAAAGCAGTTATCTTTCAAATAAAAAAAACTTTTAAAAAATCTCTAGAACTGTTACAGAGATACAGCATTTAAAATTTTTTTCCAAAATTTGCATCTTCAAAATGGTGTTCGCAGTGTCATCTTTGGAGGCCTGTATCTCAGGACAGGAAATCTATTGGAGAAAACAAAAAAATCTTTTCATACTTACTCCTGAATTTTAACATATGCTAAATTCAATAACATCCGAGACTATGAACATAACCACCCTGTCTGAAATGATATGGATTATGCCTAGTGAACATTTTGTATCTTCTTTAATTCAGCCATTGTCACATAATTTGTTTCCCAAATGACGAACTCATTTACTACTTTTGTTGATGTTCATCATATAAACCCTTTTCAAAACTCTATCCATTTTGTTCAACTGTTCTCCAAATTCTTTTAATGTCTCTGGCAGAATTAAAACGTCTTCGGCAAACTCAAAGTTTTTATTTACACTCCATGAATTTTATTTCTTCTACTTCAACAAATTTGTTCTTAGTTTTCTTCAAAGCTTCCTCACTGTACACTGCATAACATTGTGGTTAGGCTACCTGCTTCCCACTATCTTTGTTCATATACTTTTCCTCCCTCCCTCTGTCCACCTCCTACTGACCCTTTCTCTCTCAACAATATCACCCCTGCCCCAATAGGAGGCTGGTGGCTCTTACCCCCTCAGCATTTCTTTGCTATATGTACCAAATTTAGTAGAAATCAATCCATGGCCTTAGGAGGAGTTTTTTGCTATGATTTGCTTGCATATGCAAATGTCAGAATTTGAAAGAGATTCAAATTCTGAAGGTGTCAGGGGTAAAATACGGATAGCGAAAGGCTATTTACAATTTGTACAGAAACCAGATGGCAGTTATAAGAGTTGAGGGGCATGAAAGGGAAGCAGTGGTTGGGAAGGGAGCGAGACAGGGTTGTAGCCTATCGCCAATGTTATTCAATCTGTGTATTGAGCAAGCAGTAAAGGAAACAAAAGCAAAATCTGGAGTAGGAATTAAAATCTGTGGAGAAGAAACAAAAACTTTGAGGTTCGCTGATGGCATTGTAATACTGTCAGAGACAGCAAAGGACCTGGAAGAGCAGCTGGACGGAATGGACAGTGTCTTGAAAGGAGGATATAAGATGATCATCAGCAAAAGTAAAACGAGTATAATGGAATGTAGTTAAATTAAATCAGGTGATGCTGAGGGTATTAGATTAGGAAATGAGACATTTAAAGTAATAAATGGGTTTTGCTATTTGTGGAGCAAAATAACTAAGGATGCTCAAACTAGAGAGGATATAAAATGTAGACTGGTAATGGCAAGGAAAGCGTTTCTGAAGAAGAGAAATTTGTTAACATCAAGTATAGATTTAAGTGTCAGATGGAGTGTAGCCCTGTAGGGAAGTGAAATGTGAATGATAAATAGTTTAGGCAAAAAGAGAATAGAGGCTTTTGAAATGTGGTGCTACAGAAGAATGCTGAAGATTAGATGAGTAGATCACATAACTAATGAGGAGGTATTGAACAGAATTGGGGAGAAGAGAAATTTGTGTCACAACTTGACTAGAAGAAGGGATCGGTTGGTAGGACATACTCTGCGGCATCAAGATATCACCAATTTAATATTGGAGGGCAGCGCAGAGGGTAAAAATCGGAGAGGGAGACTAAGGGATGAATACACTAAACAGATTCAGAAGGATGTAGGTTGCAGTAGGTAGTGGGAGATGAAGAAGCTTGCGGAGGATAGAGTAGCATAGAGAGCTGCATCAAACCAGTCTCTGGATTGAAGACCACAACAACAACAACAACAACAACAACAACAACAACATGCAAATATCTCATTTATTTCACATACATTTACCATATTTCACCTGTATCCCTAGCATATTTCTCCCTACAGATTAAGAGGTGCCAAACATCGACATCAATGTTGCCAAGGCTCAACTGCACTAGCAATATGAAGAACTTCATAAACAGCTCACAATGTCCTCACTGCTATTCACAGCATATCCTTGGCCTGCCCTCAGTGGAAGTGCACTTACCATACGCCGATCTACGGGAAAGCTTCTAACCGACATTAGATTACAACCATTGGACATGTTCAACTTATTTTAACAAAACTGAGAACACGTAGAAAACGACCTTGCCCAAAATGTCTACAAACACTAAGATACTACGCACTGTTGACCCCGAATGGACTGTGTGTATTTCCAGTCTAGTGCCATACACAACTAGAGTATCAGGAATGCCACTAAAATGTGAAGATCTTATGAAAAATAGACTATTACATCGATGCAACAGAACAATAAATAAAGTTGAAGATTAACGAGCAAAAATTGCAGATATGACTACTGAAACAGAGACAAAACAGTCAAATGTGCAGTTGTGAACTTTCATAGGTTTTTTCACTTCCAGATCTACCTTACGTAATGCACACTGACAAGCTTGTTCATTGCTTCTGTGACTCATCCTGCCTTGTTTGACACCAAATGACGAGAAAAAAAATTGTATTACTGACAGTTCTTTGAAACTATTGAGGCTCTTTCTTTAGTTTTGTTGATGATGTAATGTGGTATTCGCAATAGAGACAACTACGGCTGCTCCTGTGAGGTTGACAGGAGACATACGACACAGTGTGTTCAGATTCGTTATTTAACTTTGACAGTTAGCAGCGCAACTAACATAGAAGCGAATCGAAGTGATAAGATACAGCTTTTGCAGAAAAACTGGAAATGATTTCGAAAGCAGCCACAGCATTAGAAAGGGAGCACTGTACAGCTATATGGCCATGGCATTGCTGCAACACAAGTGAAATGGATATAAATTGGAGGCTGGCAAAATCAAGTACAGGTTTTTGCTAATGATAAAGATGCTAACATCAAAAATAAATTTTTAATGTCAGAAAGTCTTTACTGGAAGTGTTTGTTAGCCTTCCTACTGTTATTTAATGATGTTTGTTATCCGTACTCATAAACATTATCCCCAACAGTCGTTGGAGTGTTATTCACTTTTCTACTGTAATTTTACTTTAATTTAAGGAGATGGGGCCTGGATAAGTTGAAAGAACCGGAGGTTGTAGAGAGTTTCAGAGAGAGTATTAGGGAACGGTTGACAAGAACAAGGGAGAGAAATACAGTAGAAGAAGAATGATGATGATGATGATGATGATGATGATAATAATAATAATAATAATAATAATAATAATAATAATAATAATAATAATAATAATAATAATTTTATTGTCATTCGGCCATTACAGCAATAGACAACGTCATATACATACTAAAATACAATTAATAGTTTGAAAGAAACAACAGGTTTGTTGTTAACATTATAGTATTATATTGCAGTTGATAAGTTCTCTTATATCATAGAATGGGTGGAGGACTAGCCAGTCATGAATTGTTTGTTTGAATAATTGTTCAGGTAATTCTTGAACAGATTGAGGAAGACTATTAAATAATTTGTACCCCATGATTTCATAGCTGTTAAGAGACTATGACAATATGTGGTAAGGAATATAGAGGCACCTATTCCTTCTTGTATCGTGGCTATGTAAATTTTCTCTGGTTTTTGTTTCTGGTAATTTCTCCTTTGTATAAATTAGAACATAGTATATGTACAAGTTTATAACAGTCATGATTTTCTGTTCACGGAACAATGGTTTACAGTGTGCCTTATATGCAGAACCAGTAATTATCCTAACAGCTTTTTTTGCAGTATTAATATGTCATTTACATAGCTAGAGTTCCCCCACAAAATAATTCCATATGTTATTATTCTTTGAAAGAATGAAAAATAGGATGTTCTAACATATTTTTCAGGAACACAATCCATAAGTTGTCTTAACAGGTAAATAACTCTTGACAACTTACCACTAATTTATTGTACATGCTGACCCCAAGATAATTTATCATCTATGTATACCCCCAAAAATTTGACATAACTTGGATCATCTGACAGAAGCTTGTCTCTAAGACAGCTTTGAGAGGTGAAATAGTGAAGGCAGCAGAGGATCAAGAAGGTAAAAAGACGAGGGCTAGTAGAAACCCTTGGGTAACAGAAGAGGAGATACTGAATTTAATTGATGAAAGAAGAAAATATAAAATTGCAGTAAATGAAGCAGGCGAAAAGGAATACAAACATCTCAAAAATGAGCTCGACAGATAGAGAAAAATGGCTAAGCAGGGAGGGCTAGATGACAAATGTAAGAATGAAGAAGCATATATCACTAAAGGTAGGATGGATGCTGCCTACAAGATAATTAAAGAGACTTTTGAAGAAAAGAATATGAAGAGCTCGTATGGAAAGCCAATCCTAAGCAAAGATGGGAAAGCAGAAAGGTGGAAGGAGTACATAGAGGCTCTGTACAAGAGTGATGTACTTGAATGCAGAATTAAGGAAATGGAAGAGAATGTAGATCAAGATGAAATCAGAGATATGATGCTGCGTGAAGAGTTCGGCAGAGCACTGAAAGACTTAAGTCGAATCAAGGCTCTGGGAGTAGACAACATTCCATTAGAACCACTGATAGCCTTCGGGGTGCCTGCCATGTCAAAACTCTACCATCTGGTGAGAAAGATGTATGAGACAGATGAAATATCTTCAGACTTCAAGAAGAATATTATAATTCCAATCCCTAAGAAAGTGGGTGTTGACAGGTGTGAAAATTATCTAACTATCCGTTTAGTAAGTCAAGGTTACAAAATACTAAATCGAATTCTTTACAAATAAATGGAGAAACTGGTAGAAGCCGACCTCAGGGAAGATCAGTTTGGATTTCTGTAGAAATTTTGGAACACACAAGGCAATACTGACTTCCAGACTTATCTTAAAAGATAGATTAAGAAAAGGCAAACCTATGTTTCTAGGATTTGTAGACTTAAAAAAAGCTTTTGACAATGTTGACTGGAATACTCTCTTTCATTTTCTGAAAGTGGCAGGTGTAAAACGCAGGGAGTGAAAGGCTATTTACAACTTGTAAAAAAACCAGATGGAAGTTATAAGAGTCGAGGGGCATGAAAGGGAAGAAGTGATTGGGAAGGGAGTGAGACAGGATTGTAGACTGTCTCTGATGTTATTCAATCTGTACATTGAGCAAGCAGTAAAGGGAACAAAAGAAAAATTTGGAGTACGAATTAAAATCCATGGAGAAGAAATAAAAACTTTGAGGTTTGCCGACAACATTGTAATTCTGACAGAGACAGCAAAGGAGCAGGAAGAGCAGTTGAGTGGAATGGACACTGTCTGAAAGAAGGACATCAACAAAAGCAAAATGAGGATAATGGAATGTAGTCGAATTATATCTGGTGATGCTGAGGGAATTAGATTAGCAAATGAGACACGTAAAGTAGTAAATGAGTTTTAATATTTGGGGAGCGAAATAACTGATGATGGTCGAAGCAGAGAGAATATAAAATGTAGACTGGCTGTGTCACTGTGACACGGATAGCATTTCCGAAGAAGAGAAATTTGTTAACATCGAGTATAGATTTAAGTGTCAGGAAGTCTTTTCTGAAAGTATTTGTATGGAATGTAGCCATGTATGGGACTGAAACATGGACGATAAACAGTGAAGACAAGAATAGAATAGAAGCTTTAGAAATGTGGTGCTACAGAAGAAGGCTAAAGATTAGATGGATAGATCATGTAACTAATGACGATGTACTGAATAGAATCTGGGAGAAGAGGAATTTGTGGCACAACTACACTAGAAGAAGGGATCAGTTGGTGGGACACGTTGTGGGGCATCTGGGGATCACCAATTTAGTATTGGAGGGAAGTGTGGAGGGTAAAAATCATAGAGGGAGACCAAGAGATGAATACACTAACCACATTCAGAAGGATGCAGGTTGCAGTAGTTATTTGGAGATGAAAAGGCTTGCACAGGATAGTGTAGCATGGAGAGCTGCATCAAACCAGTCTCTGTACTGAAGACCACAACAGCACTCTTTTTTAAACAGCTGACCACACGAAATAGCTAAAATCTGGAAAGCTTTACTGTCCGTTGATACAGCATAACAAGCAAGGAGACGAAGTGCTACGAACATATTGTTTATAGACATAAAGGTGAAAAACTATCCGAACACTGTCAGATTGTTTTAAATAATCTGGGATACTGTATTGCTGCTGATTTATTTATCTCTTGTGTTCAATAAAGTAACAAAAACGCTATTTAGTTATCAAAAATGAATTACAGCTTACTATGACAACCTTACGAAAAATATCTTTTGAATGAAGCAACTTATCCCAAACTGTCATGAATTACCAGGATAATACACACTTTTAGATTCGAAAAGGTCTGTGTCAACATTCAGTCCACTGTCATACTGAAGTAGCATTACAGGACTACAACGAAAATATGCATTCATAGCAGTAGAAATAGCTACATAACAAAATCCAATTACAAACCTTGCAGTACCACAATTATGCAAACACAGTTAACAGAATAAGAAAAAGTAGGCTCTAAAAAGTGTGCAGCTCACCTAATTTTTACCTTCAAATTTATAGGGTATACAATCAAGGTTGCGACAAAACGTGTGGGGGAGAAGTTACCTTAGAATTTCTTTACTGATTGTCGATCTGCTTGCTAGATGCACTTTCACACAAGAAGACAAAATCATGTCTCCAGTGAGATTAGAACCAGAAACTAACGCATTCTTCCGCTTAAAGGGTGAACACTTCACCGCTAAGCTACCATACAACTACGTCAAACAGTGGCTCCCTTGTTTCCCATTGACGTCCGAGACAGAGAATTCGCAAAGTAAGCTGCAGCTTCTGTGGAACGAGTTTCCTGCATTCAAAACCATTATATTGCTACCTCTGTGTCATCCCTGAAGTGAGAATAATTCAGAATATTTAATGTAAATGACATGAAATTATTGAGTAACTTTACCATGATAATTCTGAACCAAATCAGGCCGTAAATTGATGGTAAAATGGTTGACATACATATTTTGCAATGTTGCAAGTTCTCCACTTGCAAGCAACAGGCAGAATACGGCTGCTCACCCAATGAGAATCTTGAGCTGGCTGACACTGGCGAAGCTAGCCTTTCGAGGATGCGGTAAAATGTAAATGACGTGTGGCTAGAGCCTCCTGTCGGGTAGACCGTTCGCCAGGTGCAGGTCTTTCGAGTTGACGCCACTTTGGAGAACTGCGTGGATGAAATTACAAGGGTTGTTTTTTAAGTAAGGGCCGTTTTTATTTTTTAAAAAAGATACAAATACTTTTGTAAAAAAACTTTTATTTTCTGATTCTACATACTTTTACCTATTTTTCTACATAGTTGCCTTGATTATTTAAGTACTTGTCATACCATACAACTAAGTTTTTAATTCCCTCTTCAAAGCATTCGGCCGCCTGCTCCGACAGTCAAGAGTTCATGGGCGCTTTCACTTCATCATCGTCATTGAAGCGCTGCCCGCCAAGATGGTGTTTCAGGTACCGGAAAAGGTGAAAATCGCTAGGGGCAAGGTCCGGGCTGTATGGTGCATGGTCCAAAACTTCCCAGCCAAAAGAATCAATCAAATCCCGAATCATTTGAGAGGTGTGAGGCCTAGCATTATCGTGCACGAGCAAAACTCCTTTTGTCAGCATGCCACGCCTTTTGTTTTGAATTGCTCTGTGGAGCTTCTTTAGAGTTGCACAGTAGGCATCTGAGTTGATTGTCGTTGCTCGTGGCATAAAGTCCACTAGCAAAACACAGCGCAGTTGCCATAATCTTGCACTTTGACAGCGTCTGTTTGGCTTTGACCTTGACGGGTGAGGTTGTGTGTCGCCATTCCATCGATTGTCGCTTGCTTTTGGGAGTGATATGGGATACCCATGTTTCATCTCCAGTGAAAATCTGACTCAACATGTCATCCCCTTCTTCCTCGTAATGAATCAAAAGTCCAATGAATTAGCAAATCTTTTCCCTTTGTGGTCCTCTGTGAGGAGTCTGGGTACCCACCGAGAACACAGTTTCTTAACGTTTAGGTTTTCAGACACAGTTTTGTACAAAACCGATCTTGAAACTTGTGGAAATTCCAAAGAAAAAGTGGAAATTGTGAAGCTTCTGTCCTCACGAATCTTTGTTTTGACTGCAGCCACCAAATCATCAGTGATCACAGAGGGCCGGCCTGAGCATTCTTCGTCATGGATGTTTTGACGGCCATTTTTAAACTCTCTAACCCATTGACGCACTTTACCTTCACTCATTGCATTCAAGCCATAATCCTCTGTTAACTGACAATGAATTTTTGCAGCTGATAGGCTTCTCGCGGTCAAAAAACATATCACTGACCGTATCTCACACGCGGCGGGCAATTCAATAGTCGTAAACATTATAAAGTAGCACAGCGATGCGTACACGTCAGCTACAAAGCTGCAACTTGCATCAGTGTGAATGGGAAGGATGCCGGCAAGTGGCGCGGTGGCTTGTTGCGGGCTCCGCGCGAACTACGGGACTATAGGTGCGAACGACCCTTACTTAAAAAAAAAACAACCCTTGTATGATGGTTAGGACAACACAACACCCAGTCCCTGAGGGGAGAAAATCTCCAACCCAGCCGGGAATTGAGCCTGGGCCCTTAGGATTGACATTCTGTCACACTGACCATTCAGCTTGCAGGGATGGTGTCGCCCACTGCCATTGCAGTGACTGGGAGCAGAAATACAAAATAGACCAATGAGTTTTATTTGCATTCCTGTGGTTGTGATTTGGGTCTTAAGTGTAGTTATGAACAATATCCAGATTCGCTGACTGTAGCTTGAACGTCATAAATAATGACCTGGGAAAATTATTTGGACAGTTGTCATATTCTTTAGCTGTTATAGATATTTTTGTTTTTCTGCATTAAGCAAACAGTAAAGTAAAAATCTCATTACCTTGAAGTGATTCCCTTTTTAGAATCATCAGATGCTATTAACATTATGAGTAAATAACATTCATCTTCAATACTGTATAGTTTTACTATTGGTGTTTGTAATAGATATGACCAACTGTCAGAGTCTAGTGGAGAGGAATCTCTAGTAACTGTAGATGTAGGAAGTATGCAGCAGACCTCAGCAGTTACGGTGGCTAGGACAGTTGCTAAGTCTAAAAGAAAGAAGAAGGTTCTGCTGTTAGGTAGTTCACATGGTAGAGGTGTAGGTCAGCAGTTGCAGGAAGTGTTGGGGAGTGAGTACCAAGTCACCAACATTGTGAAGCCTAATGCAGGATTGGCTCATGTGACTGTTAACATAGGGGGGTTATGTAGGGATTTTACTAAAGAGGACCAGGTAGTGATTGTGGGTGGGGCTGGTAATAGTATTGACAGGGATGGGGGGTATGACATAGATGGTGACCTGGAAAAGATAGCCACTCAGACTGGCAACACGAAAGTGCATTTCGTGGAACTGTTTCAGTGTCACGATCAACCTCATCTTAATACAGCTGTCAGGCATAATAACATGAGACTTGGGGGTGCGCTTATGACAGAAGGCATGAGTCACATTTCAGTGGTGTCAGTGGAGTCTATCAGCAGGACAGGTTTCACTAGACATGGCCTGCACCTCCACAGGTATGGAAAGGGGAGGTTGGCAAAGCTTATGGGTGACAGCATAGGTGGGGGTGGTGAGATCACTCATGGGAAAATTCCGGTAGTTGTGGGTGTCAGAGCTGTACGTTTTTTAGATTGAAGTCAGCTGATAGGTATTCCTGCTTAAGGGAAGTCTCTCTAACAAAGAAACCACTTTCAACAATGCTTAGGTATCCGATTAATGAGGGAATTAGTATATTTCTTCTTAACTAAGGAGATAATTCAGAGGCTTCCTTTAGCAGGATACAGGTTGGCTGGCAGCTTTTCTAGGAGCTCTTTGCGGTTGTGGGGGAGTAGCCATGTATGTGAAAAACGGTATCCCATTTGAGTCAATTGATGTTTCAAAGTACTGCACTGAAAAGGTGTTTGAATGTTGTGCAGGTGTGGTTAAATTTAGTGAAGCTAAACTTCCCACTGTTGTTATTTATAGATCCCCAGACTCCGATTTCACAACATTTTTGCTAAAGCTAGAGGAGGTTCTCGCTTCACTTTATAGGAAATACATGCTCCTCAACGCACTGTCAAGGTAAAGAGATCTTCCGCTCCGTGGCTCACCACTGCATTACGCCAGTTGAGGAATAAACGTGATGCTGCACATAGGGCCTTCAAGCGTAACCCAACTCCCGAGGTGTACAAAGCTTATAGGAAACTCCGAAACAGAACCAAGCAAAGCGCGAGGAATGCCAAAATCAGACATGCCCGCTCTGTCGTATGCGGCATATCAAAACCTGCTGCACTGTGGAAAAAGCTGCGCAGCTTCGGTATAGGGAAGCGAAGATCTGACGCTGTTTATCAAGCGTCTGCAGAAGAATTAAACGATTTCTTCTCAACAGCTGTAAACTGCCACGCAGCGACAAATTACCAGCCCCAAGATATCAATCTCTCGAGAGACAAGTTTTTCCTAAAACATGTCACTACCGGCACAGTACACAAGGCAATTATGAGAATCTCTTCCAAGGCAGTAGGAAATGATGGAGTGAGCATTGGCATGATTAAGAACGTTGTAGACACTATTATTCCAGTTATCACAGACATCTTCAACTTGTCTCTTGTCAGTAGTACATATCCTACTGAGTGGAAGCAAAGTTTAGTTCAGCCTATACCCAAGACTGACAACCCTAAGTCGCCAGGTGACTACAGGCCGATCAGCATACTACCTGCAATATCTAAAGCACTAGAATACATCGTCCATGAACAACTGACGGATTACCTAAAAACTCATAACATCCATGACGAATATCAGTCAGGCTTTCGAAAGCACCATAGTACAGCAACTGCATTAATCAAAGTAACTGATGACATTAAACATGCTATGGACAGACGTGAAGCTACTATCCTAACACTGCTTGACTTTAGCAAGGCTTTTGACACAGTTGACTTCGATATATTACTAATTAAATTGAAACAGCTGAATTTCTCAAACAGCGCAATACACTGGTTCGACAGCTACCGCAAAAACAGAAGTCAACAAGTCATTTGTGGGTAGGAAAAGTCATCATGGAAAAGCGTGCGCTCTGGAGTTCCCCAAGGCTCCGTCCTTGGTCCACTACTCTTCTCACTGTACATTAATGATATTTCTTCAGTGATTCACTCCTGCAACTACCAGCTTTATGCCGATGACGTCCAATTGCATATAAGTGCAAGCCCCAAAAACATTGCTGGTGCAGTAGCAAGTATGAACGCAGATCTTTGCTCTGTTTCTCGGTGGGCACAGAGCCTAGGTCTGAAACTAAACCCCAATAAATCCCAGGTCATACTTATATCTCATCCAAAGTCAATCAGCCGGTACTTTCGCGAAACAGTCCCTAAAATACTCATCAGTGGTACCCAACTACCATACCATAAAACAGTAAAAGACTTTCGAATAATCTTGGATGAACACCTAAACTGGGAAGAACAAACAGTCACAGCTTGCCGGAAATCGCTCTCCTCCCTACTTGCAATTCAAAAATTTAGAAAAATATTTCCAACCAATTTTAAACAAAAATGAGTCGAAACACTAGTCTTGCCTAATCTTTACTACTGCGATGTAGTTCAACACGGCACAAATAGTGAAAATTCTAGATGCCTTGAGCTAGTGATGAATGCTTGCGTTAGATACGTGTGCAATATTCGGTTGTATGATCATATCAGTCCTTCATACTCCCAGCTAGGTTGGATACGCCCACATAAGGCACGTGATCTCCACACGATGTGCTTACTTCATCGATTTCTTAGCCACTGGTGGCCCCAATACTTGTCTTCTCACATTAAACACCTATCATCATTCCACAATCGCAATACCAGATCGGATACGTCTATCATCTTGGCTGTCCCTTTACATAACACAAAATCTTTCTCCGTGTCATTCTCCAACTCAGCCATACGACTATGGAACACGCTCCCCTGTGATCTGCGTCTTATCCAGAACTACTCAACATTCAAGAGGGAATTCAAAACTTACATATTAGGGACGGTATAGCCACCATTGTTGTGCCCATCCCATCTCTTTCTTTCTCCTCTCCATCACAGCTTCGAATTTTACCATTCTATTTCTCTTCCTCTAACCTATCTACCTCTTATACACTCCTGGAAATTGAAATAAGAACACCGTGAATTCACTGTCCCAGGAAGGTGAAACTTTATTGACACATTCCTGGGGTCAGATACATCACATGATCACACTGACAGAACCACAGGCACATAGACACAGGCAACAGAGCATGCACAATGTCGGCACTAGTACAGTGTATATCCACCTTTCGCAGCAATGCAGGCTGCTATTCTCCCATGGAGACGATCGTAGAGATGCTGGATGTAGTCCTGTGGAACGGCTTGCCATGCCATTACCACCTGGCGCCTCAGTTGGACCAGCATTCGTGCTGGACGTGCAGATCGCGTGAGACAACACTTCATCCAGTCCCAAACATGCTCAATGGGGGACAGATCCGGAGATTTTGCTGGCCAGGGTAGTTGACTTACACCTTCTAGAGCACGTTGGGTGGCATGGGATACATGCGGACGTGCAAGTTCCCTTGCCGGTCTAGGAATGGTAGAACGATGGGTTCGATGACGGTTTGGATGTACCGTGCACTATTCAGTGTCCCCTCGACGATCACCAGAGGTGTATGGCCAGTGTAGGAGATCGCTCCCCACACCATGATGCCAGGTGTTGGCCCTGTGTGCCTCGGTCGTATGCAGCCCTGATTGTGGCGCTCACCTGCACGGCGCCAAACACGCATACGACCATCATTGGCACCAAGGCAGAAGCGACTCTTATCGCTGAAGACGACACGTCTCCATTCGTCCCTCCATTCACGCCTGTCGCGACATCACTGGAGGCGGGCTGCACGATGTTGGGGCGTGAGTGGAAGACGGCCTAACGGTGTGCGGGACCATAGCCCAACTTAATGGGGACGGTTGCGAATGGTCCTCGCCGATACCCCAGGAGCAACAGTGTCCCTAATTTGCTGGGAAGTGGCGGTGCGGTCCCCTACGGCACTGCGTAGGATTCTACGGTCTTGGCGTGCATCCATGCGTCGCTGCGGTCCGGTCCCAGGTCGACGGGCACGTGCACCTTCCGCCGACCACTGGCGACAACATCGATGTACTGTGGAGACCTCACGCCCCACGTGTTGAGCAATTCGGCGGTACGTCCACCCGGCCTCCCGCATGCCCACTATACGCCCTGGCTCAAAGTCTGTCAACTGCACATACGGTTCACGTGCACGCTGTCGCGGCATGCTACCAGTGTTAAAGACTGCGATGGAGCTCCGTATGCCACGGCAAACTGGCTGACACTGACGGCGGCGGTGCACTAATGCTGCGCAGCTAGCGCCATTCGACGGCCAACACCGCGGTGCCTGGTGTGTCCGCTGTGCCGTGCGTGTGATCATTGCTTGTACAGCCCTCTCGCAGTGTCCGGAGCAAGTATGGTGAGTCTGACACACCGGTGTCAATGTGTTCTTTTTTCCATTTCCAGGAGTGTATATAAATGATATGCATTCTAGTATTACAGGTGATTCAAAAATATTTCTGTTTGCTGATGACACCAGCTTGGTAGTGAAGGATCTTGTCTGTAATACTGAAACATTATCAAATAATGTAGTTCATGAAATAAGTTCGTGGCTTGTGGAAAATAATTTGATGCTAAATCACAGTAAGACTCAGTGTTTACAGTTTCTAACTCACAATTCAACAAGAACTGATATTTTGATCAGACAGAATGAGCATATTAAAAGCGAGACGGAACAGTTCAAGTTCCTAGGTGTTCGGATAGATAGTAAGTTGTTGTGGAAAGCCCATGTTCAGGATCTTATTCAGAAACTAAATGCTGCTTTATTTACCATTAGAACAGTATCTGAAATAATTGACATTTCAACACGAAAAGTAGTCTACTTCACATATTTTCATACGCTTATGTCATATGGTATTATTTTTGGAGTAATTCCTTCTGATTCAATAAGGGTATTTTTGGCTCAAAAACGGGCTGTTCGAGATATGTGTGGTGTAAGTTCGAAAACCTCTTGTCGACCCCCTATTCAATAGTCTGGGAATTCTGACATTGCCCTCACAGTATATATTTTCTTTAATGTCATTTGTTGTTAACAATATTAGCTTATTCCCAAGAGTTAGCAGCTTTCACTCAGTTAACTAGGCAGAAATCAAATCTACATGTGGAATGCACTTCCTTGACTCTTGTGCAGAAAGGAGTGCAGTATTCTGCTGCGTCCATTTTCAATAAGCTACCACAAGAACTCAAAAATCTTAGCAGTAGCCCAAACACTTTTAAGTCTAAACTGAAAAGTTTCCTCGTGGCTCACTCCTTCTATTCTGTCAAGGAGCTCCTGGAAGAGCTAGAAAATTCAGCAAATTCCAGTGTTACATTGTTGATTTTCTTTATTTAAACTTACAACTTGTCGCCTGAATATTTCATTTTATCTGTTTCTACAATCGTGTTATAATTTCATGTATTGACTCGTTCCATGACCATGGAGACTTCTCCTTAATGTGGTCCCACGGAACAATAACTAAATAAATAAAAGTAAAAACTGTTGTGAAATCGTAACAATTCCAAAATGCCTGCTGGTTATGCTTTGTCAATAACAGCAAAAAGTGCCTGATAAATGAGATTTTCATTTGTCCGACAGAACCAAAATAACAAGTAGTTACTCCAGGTGAGCATAGGACAGAATTCTATGCAGTATCTTACAGTTTGCGCATTTTGCACATAGTTTATTTCTTAGTTGCATCACATTAACCGCCCCTCTAGGTTATCACAACATTCATATATGGATTATCGAGGTTAATTGTTAAAACAGACTGATATTTTAAACATCACGGTACTTGTGTGCCTGGTCTGACTCTGTGGACAACGCTAACTGTAATTTTATTTCATCGTGGAGATTGTTGGAAAGGCTTAACAATACTTACGACATACCCACTGCACACATGAACTTGTCTCCTGAGACAATTGCTCATCGTATATTGCTTAACTAGGAAGTTGAGGGTCATACAAATAGGGTAAAACCAGAAGGTGAAATAGATGTGGAGACTAGAAGTAGTGGGGCAAAACAGTTTACTAATGTTTGTTGCCCACACCAGAGCTAAGCAAACATTCAGGTGCAAACGTATTGTTCTCCTTTGATTGACAAGTACTTGACCTATTGTTCTGCTAAGAGGATTAAGACTCCCTGGGGATAATCCACCCTCTTCATTGACAGGTTATGACCCCTTGGGGATAATACACCCTTTTCATTGACAGGTCTTTAACCTGATGTTCCACCACCCCTCCCCTCCTCCTCTTCTGCCTCCACCTCCTCCTTCCTCATCCCTTAGGGAACCACCCTTGCTGATACAAGCACACTTTTGATATCAATTTGATTGACTGATTAATTAAATCGATCAATTAATTAAATCCACCGACTGGAAAAACCCCCTGCCCTCCCACTCCCCTCTCCCACCCGGAGACTGGCGGGAAAAAGACTCAGTTGATCGGTTATTTGAAGGGGATTCGATTTCAGTGTATGGAATATTGTTCAAACAAGTTAGACACTGTGTGGAATATTGTTTATTTATTTACGGCAATGTATGGAATATATTTTATTTCTTTAGTTACTGAATTTGTCAGGAAATTAATTGCAGTTTATGGAATATTGTTTAAACAATTAAGACAATATATGGAATATTGTTTATTTAAACAATTCACGCGATTCAAGGTGCTGTTTAGAATATAGTTTATTTATTTACTTACAGAATTTGATGGGTAATTGACTGCAGTGTAGGAAATACCGTTTATTTAAACAATTTACAGGTTACAGGATGGTGTATGTAATATAGTTTATTCAAAGAATTTGTTAGGAAATCGATCACAGCATGGAATATTTAAACAATCTTGCGCTTGTTTATTCTCATCGCACTTGGAAACGCTGAATAGGCATAGTTCATATCTGCTGCCATACTCAGGGATGTACATGCTCTTATTATTTATTTTCCTCACTTTTCGAAGCACCCTGGTGTCTAAGCACAGATGGGAACATCAGAACAATCACACATCTAAAAGTTCATGAGATATTTCGAAACCCACCATCACTTTCCGCTGATGGGCAAATTACTAGAATCTCAGTGGCAAATTCTTTTGTAAAGATCGAGAAACATACAGCAGTCATATTGCACTGAAAGTTAAATCCTGCAAAAGTAGTGTACAGATCATGAATGGAATGAAGTACAGTATAGTAGCCACCATTTGGGGCCTAATGTGTATGTCTCAGTTGTCACGGCACTGCAATGAAGGTCAAATCTGCGCAGTGTCCTAAATGCATATCATGTTACTAAGTACTACCAGCCATGGACCGCATATCAGCACCTTTGATCTCATGGTACTCATAGGTCAAAACCATGCAATGTCCTAATTACATATCACGTTGCTAAGTAACACCGAGCATGGGCCACATATCAGCCTCCTCTGATCTCGCGGCACCCAAACAAAGCATCAGGTGGAGGCAGTCTGTTGACTGGGGAATTCCAGACTCGCTTCCTGTCTCATGATTGTGTGAACCAGCGTCCCAAAACATCCAGCAGGAGGTTTGCATTTCTTCTCAGACTACAGTGTTCCTACCGGCTAATGTTGGAGACAAAAAGAGAGCTGATCCAGTTTAGATTTCAAAAATTGAGTGAAATAAGCAATTTCAACTACCATTTCAAATTAATTATATACTAAAATGGTTCAAATGGCTCTGAGCACTATGGGACTTAATATCTGAGGTCATCAGTCCCCTAGACTTAGAACTATGTAAACCTAACTAACCTAAGGACATCACACACATCCTTACCCGAGGCTGAATTCGAAACTGCGACCATAGCAGCAGCGCAGTTCCGGACTGAAGCGCGTAGAAGCGCTCTTCCACAGCGGCCGGCAATTATTTAACAATTTACAGCAGTCAAGTATGTCACTTAAAATCAAGATATGAAATTTCCACCACAAATAGATTGTAGCGTTAAATATATCCTATGTCTTGTACACAACAACGTTTGAGAGCACAAACAACCTCCGCCATCATAACAATCCACTAAATGTATCTCCTGAAAAATAAAAACCCTATCGATGACACAAACTAGTGATCGTGAGGCACACACCGTTCGCTGTCTACAGCGTTGCCCCATCCACACTGATGAGGAGAGAGACCCATACCCGAACACATGCAATACAACTATTGAAAATGGTATGGGGTTTTGGAAAGTAGTATAGGATTCTTTAATTGGTTCTCTCCACTACATCCAGAAGGAGGGAGGGAGGTTCTACTGTGTGACAGAATAGAGACAAAAGCAGATGCTGGGAATCTGATGTCGCTATTGAGTTTTTAAAATACTATATAACACCTAAGCTGCTTTTGTCTGCTACATTCAGAACAAGGAGGAGGAGGAGAAGGAGGAAGGCCTACTGCATGATAGGGCAGAGAGAACAGCAAATACCACTGTAATGTAATGTATTGTAAAGTAATGTAATGTATTGACATAAATAAATCTCAATCCAGTCTATAGTAGCAAGTTGTCACAGCTAGATGTCAGAGAACTCTATCAATGTCGCTCAAATGGTTCAAATGGCTCTAAGCACTATGGGACTTAACAGCTAAGGTCATCAGTCCCCTATCAATGTCGCGATTGGATTTTTAAAGAAGTGTAGAATTCCTAAATTGATTTTCCCCACTACATTAGGAAGGAGAGAAGAAGGTTCTACCTTGTGATAGAATTGAGACAACAGCAAATACCACTGCAAGACAGTCTACTGTGATGTATTGAGGAGCAATAACAACAGTCCGTAGGAATAAGCTGTCATGGCTAGCTGTCATGCACAGCTGAAAACACTCACACACAATGTGTTTCAGAGGGACGGAGTTTGAAGCATTCTATGTACATCAACTGAGATATCAATCATAAAATATTGTTCTAGTGTATGGGGTCGGTACCAAGAAGGTATTGGTAAGATGGACACAAACACTCCTATGACTACACAGTTCTGCACTTAAAACAAGACTATAATGTTAGATCGTCACGGTTTCCGACCTATCAGTCATGCGGAATGCAATGCTGCTACTATCTTAATGTAAGAAATATATTTCCAGCTCATGACATACATTCTCCTTGCAGGTTTCTCTATGATGAACTATGGTGACAAACAGTAAAATGAAAAAATTTCTTCCTTAAAGCATTGATTCTTTGAGAGATATGCACAATATAGCTTTCCAGGGGTGAATAGCACCCACTGTTCACATCCAATCACAGTTCAGAAATTATGCTATGCTCACATCACTCCTATATAATATGATCGTTAGTAATGGAGAATGTCTCCACAAAGAAAGAGACGAACACACAGTAGTTGTGTTTGACATGTGAAATTACACACCATGTCACCAACTAACTCTGCAAACATGACGTCTGTGAAGCAGATGCATACACAGGTAGTGCTGTACCTCACAAACACCTGTCGCTAACTTAAAATAACCACAGATATGAAGAACTGAAGAGGCAATTTTATGCTCAAGATGCGGCAGGGGAATGGAGTACCCTACATAAGTCTTTGTTCGTATAGAGGTATATGTCGAAACACGAGGGCCATGTTTCATCACACCAGATGGAACTCCTCTGATGAATGACATGTTTGCTGTTAGCGATCGCAAGTAGACAATGCTCTAACTCACCTCACATACAGAATCACAGTTGTAAACGAGCCAAATACAGCTTATGTCACACAACTGATGCACCTGACAGAAGAACCGAAAAAATGGTCAAATCACCTGCAACAACATTCTCTCTCTCTCTCTCTCTCTCTCTCTCTCTCTCTCTCTCTCTCTCTCTCTCAAACTCCAGCGCAACTGATTGCTCCATTCACTCTCTGTCATCCTTTTACACAGATGCAAGTAAGTATAGAGGCAGGTGGTTCTCTGTGATTACGTAGGCTTTCCCAGTGTAATAAGTCTTGAAAGTCTCTTCGGGTTTGCTGCCGGATCCTAAAATCAAGTTGATATTAAGATCCGGCAGCAAACCTGAAGAGAGTTTCAAGGTGGTTCTCGCGTTTCCAGGAAAGCATCAAAGACAGCAGTCCACTCGTGTGTATCACTGTTACCTCAATAGGCATGCAATAGAATGTTGCCTTGACGAAAGAAATTAACTGTTTCCCTGGCTCCCAGTGCTTCCACGTCAACATTCTCTCGGCTCCTCTGGCCATTGCAGACCCATTCCCATGTACAAGAATTCTTCTGCACCAAGCACAAAACATGCAAATTCTCCCTCAATTTCCCTGAATTTTGGCGTATTTTCCATCATTTCTCGTAATATTATCGATTTTAGGTCACTTTTATCATTGCGATCATCACATCATTTCTCGTTCTGTATTCTAAAAGTGCTTGTAAATGTAGTACAGACACCAACACCTATCGCAAAGGCACTATTTACCTCAGTGGGCGGCATGGAACAGCACTGTTCTCGAATGCATTCATTCACCACCATCCACATATTCTATGGCTGCAGTGCATTTGCTCTGTTTCCTATATGTACACTATGTGATCAAAAGTATCCAGACACCTGGCTGAAAATAACTTACAAGTTCATAGCGCCCTCCATCAGTAATGCTGGAATTCAAAATGGTGTTGGCCCACCCTTAGCCTTGATGAGAGCTTCCACCCTCGCAGGCATACGTTCAATCAGGTGCTGGGAGCTTTCTTGGGGAATAGCAGCCCATTCTTCATGGAGTGCTGCACTGAGGAGAGGAATCGATGTCTGCCGGTGAGGGCTGGCACAAAGTTGGCATTACAAATCATCCCAAAGGTGTTCTGTAGGATTCAAGTCAAGACTCTGTGCAGGCCAGTCCATTACAAGAACGTTACTGTCCTGTAACCACTCCACCAAAGGTAGTGCATTATGAACAGGTACTCAATCTTGTTGAAAGATACAATCACCATCCCCGTATTGCTCGTCAACAGTGGGAAGCAAAAAGAAGCTTAAAACATCACTGTAGGCCTGTGCTGTGATAGCCCCCTCCACTGAAAAACACGACCATACCATAACACCACTGCCTCCGAATTTTATTGTTGGCACTACACACGCTGGCAGATGATGTTCACTGGGCATTCGCCATAGCCACACCCGGCCAGCAGATCGCCACATTGTGTGCCGTGATTCGTCACTTCACACAACGTTTTTCCACTGTTCAGTCATCCAATTATGCTCCTTACACCAAGCGAGACGCCTTTTGGCATTTACCGGTGTGATGTGTGACTTATGAGCAACTGCTCCACTATGAAATCCAACTTTTCTCAACTCCTGCCTAACTGTCATAGTACTTGCAGTGGATCCTGACACAGTTTGGAATTCCTGTGTAATGGCCAGGATAGATGACTGCCTGTTACACATTACAAGCCTCTTCAAGTGTTGGCAGTCTCTGTCAGTCAACAGACAAGGTCAGCCTGTATGCTTTTGTGCTGTACATATCCCTTCACGTTTCCACTTCACTATCACATCAGAAACAGTGAACCTAGAAATGTTCAGGAGTGCGGAAATCTCTTGTACAGACGTATGACACAAGTGACACCCTATCACCTGGCCATGTTCGTAGTCCGTGAGTTCTGCAGAGCGCCCCATTCAGCTCTCTCACGATATCTAATGACTACTGAGGTCGCTGATATGGAGTACCTGGCATTAGGTAGCAATACAATGCACCTAATATGAAAAATGTATGTTTTTGGGAGTATTCAGATACTTTTGATCACATAGTGTATGTGTTGCAGATGGCTCCCATGACCCAAAGTAGGGCCCAAGTTAGCGTTCAAGAGTGGATACATGGCGCATTGTAACTGGTGTGATGTTGGGATGCACATCCACAATATACCACTTCCGGGTTAGGGTATGAAGGTGGAGTTGCTGCACATTATATCCAAAGCTTTGTTCAAAGGTGGATGCACAACATGTCACATCTGCGATAGGGCTGGAAGGTGGACAAACCACACATTACATCTGAAGGTGTGTTTTGTGTTCGAAGTTGGATCCACCAGTGGGAAGACCGGGTCATGGGAACCATCTGTGATACATACATACAGAAAACAGAACAAATGCACTGAAAATGTAGCATATGTGGAGGAGATTGGTATCTGTACTACATTCTCCATTACTAATGATGATTTTTTATAGGACTCATGCAAGCACAACATAATTTCTGAACTGTGATCGGTTGTGAACAGTGGGCGCTATACACCTCTGGAAAGTGATATTGTTCATGTATCACAAAGAATCAATGTTTTAAGGAAGTAGTGTTTTCATTTTACAGTTTGTCACCATAGTTTATTATAGAGAAATCGGCAAGGAGAATGTATGTCATGTGCTAAAAATATATTTCTTCCATTGAGATAGTAGCAGCATTCCATTCCACATACCTGATTGGTTGGAAACCATGACGATCTAACATTCTAGTGTGTTTTAAATGCAGAAACGTGTAGCCTTAATAATAGTGTATGTATCTATGCTCTCCCTTACCAATTCCTTCTTGGTACTGACCCCAGATACTAGAACAATATTTTGTAGTTGATAGCTTAGTTGATTTACATAAAATGCTTCAAATTCTGTCTGTCTGAAGCTCCATCATGCATAAAAACCACCCACTGCTTCTTCTTCTTTTTCTTCTTCTTCTTGTTAACTGTCTGATATATCATCACAACACTTTCATATCTACTATACACCAATAATAGGTGCTAAACGTCTGGGGAAATCTTATGCTCTTGGATAGGTGCGTGACAGCAGTTATGGACTCAGCTCGCTATAGTCCTTCAGAAGACACGTAACATAGCGATCTACTTCTGACTAACTGCAGATTAAATCAGTGAAAGTGCTGCAAGAAGCGTCAGTCAATGACAGTTGAAGGAGATCGTTCAGTCTCTAACTTTATCCTAAGAATGCAAGAATGCTCCATGACCTCCACCCGCATAGGGAATGACCGTAAAATACGCTTTATGATCAAAGTGGTAGGAATATGGCAATCACTGTCTGGTACACTTTGGTGTACATGTTCAAGAATTAACAATGAATGGACGTACTGCACAGTCACCTATCTACATTTGGAATGGTACTTGCAAAGCAGTGAGGGGCGGTTTAGCGCTGATACAGAAATTGGGAAGCATGCTGCTGTGCCTCTGGTTGGTGTTGTAAAAAACTGATTGCACTATCAATTGTGAGGATTAATATTACAGTACATCAGTGGTGTCTTTTCCATCCCATCTGTCAACTGGTACGCTGTTGATTATTTCAATCATCCAGTGTGTGTGTGTGTGTGTGTGTGTGTGTGTGTGTGTGTGTGTGTGTTTGTTTTGCACGAGTAGCAGCAGCATGATTTCTGCATCTACAGCTACGTGATTACTCTGTTATCCACAATTAAGTGCCTGAAAGAGGGTTCAATGAACCACCTTCAAGCTTTCTTTCTACCGTTCCACTCTCGAACGGCACGTGGGAAAAACGAGTACTTAATTTTTTCTGTGCAGGGCCTGGTTTCTCTTATTTTATCGTGATGATCATTTCTCCCTATGTAGGGGGGTGCCAACAGAGAGTTTTCGCAATTGGAGGAGACAACTGGTGATTGAAATTTCATGAGAAGATCCTGTCGCAACAAAAAACGCCTTTTTTATGATTACCATTCCAATGCATGTATCATGTCTGTGACACTATCTCTCCTATTTCGCGATAATACAAAACGAGCTGCCCTTCTTTGTTCTTTTCCGATGTCATCCGTCAGTCCCACCTGATGTAGTTCCCACACCACACAGCAATACTCCAGAATATGGCGGACAAGTGTAGTGTAAGGAGTCTCTTTGGTAGACCTGTTCCACCTTCTAAGTGTTCTGCCAATGAATCGCAGTCTTTGGTTTGCTCTACCCACAATATTATCTATGTCATCGTTTCAATTTAGGTTATTTGTAATTGTAATCCCTAAGTATTTAGCCCTACCCCCAAGACCCATTAACCTTGCCATTGGTGGGGAGGCTTGCGTGCCTAAGCGATACAGATGGCCATACCGTAGGTGCAAACACAACGAGGGGTATCTGTTGAGAGGCCAGACAAACGTGTGGTTCTGAAGAGGGGCAGCAGCCTTTTCATTAGTTGCAGGGACAACAGTCTGGATGATTGACTGATCTGGCCTTGCAACACTAACCAAAAGAGCCTTGCTGTGCTGGTACTGCGAACAGCTGAAAGCAAGGGGAAACTACAGCCGTAATTTTTCCCGAGGGTATGCAGCTTTACTGTATGGTTAAATGATGATGGCGTCCTCTTGGGTAAAATAGTCCCCCATTCGGATCTCCGGGCGGGGACTACTCAAGAGGACGTCGTTATCAGGAGAAGCAAAACTGACGTTCTACGGATCGGAGCATGGAATGTCAGATCCCTTAATCAGGCAGGTAGGTTAGAAAATTTAAAAAGGGAAATGGATAGGTTGAAGTTAGATATAGTGGGAATTAGTGACGTTTGGTGGCAGGAGGAACAAGACTTTTGGTCAGGTGAATACAGGGTTATAAATACAAAATCAAATAGGGGTAATGCAGGAGTAGGTTTAATAATGAATAAAAAAATAGGAGTGCGGGTAAGCTACTACAAACAGCATAGTGAACGCATTATTGTGACCAAGATAGACACGAAGCCCATGCCTACTACAGTAGTACAAGTTTACATGCCAACTAGCTCTGCAGATGAGATAAAAGAAATTATTCAGGTAGTGAAGGGAGACGAAAATTTAATAGTCATGGGTGAGTGGAATTCGAAAGTAGGAAAAGTGAGAGAAGGAAACATAGTGTGTGAATATGGATTGGTGGAGAGAAATGAAAGAGGAACCCGTCTGGTAGAATTTTGCACAGAGCATAACTTAATCATAGCTAACATTTGGTTCAAGAATCATAAAAGAAGGTTGTATACATGGAAGAGTCCTGGAGATACTAGAAGGTATCAGATATATTATATAATGTTAAAACAGAGATTTAGGAATCAGGTTTTAAATTGTAAAACATTTCCAGGGGCAGATGTCGACTCTGACCACAATCTATTGTTTATGAACTGCAGATTAAAACTGAAGAAACTGCAAAAAGGTGGGAATTTAAGGAAAAGGGACCTGGATAAACTGACTAAACCAGAGGTTGTACAGAGTTTCAGGGAGAGAATAAGGAAACAATTGACAGGAATGGGGGAAATAAATACAGTAGAAGAAGAATGGGTAGCTCTGAGGGATGAAGTAGTGAAGGCAGCAGAGGATCAAGTAGGTAAAAAGACGAGGGCTGGTAGAAATCCATGGGTAACAGAAGAGATACTGAATTTAATTGATGAAAGGAGAAAATATAAAAATGCAGTAAATGAAGCAGGCAAAAAGGAATACAAACGCCTCAAAAATGAAATCGACAGGAAGAGCAAAATGGCTTATCAGGGATGGCTATAGGACAAATGTAAGGATGTAGAGGCTTATCTCACTAGGGGTAAGATAGATACTGCGTACAGGAAAATTAGAGAGACCTTTGGAGATAAGAGAACCACTTTCATGAACATCAAGAGCTCAGATGGAAACCCAGTTCTAAGCAAAGATGGGAAAGCAGAAAGGTGGAAAGAGTATATAGACAGTCTATACAAATGCGATGTGCTTGAGGACAATATTATGGAAATGGAAGAGGATGTATATGAAGATGAAATTGGAGATACAATACTGTGTGAAGTGTTTGACAGAGCACTGAAAAATGGCTCTGAGCACTATGGGACTCAACTGCAGTGGTTATCAGTCCCCTAGAACTTAGAACTACGTAAACCTAACTAACCTAAGGACATCACACATATCCATGCCTGAGGCAGGATTCGAACCTGCGACCGTAGCAGTCGCACAGTTCCGGACTACGCGCCTAGAACTGCGAGACCACCGTGGCCGGCAGCACTGAAAGACCTGAGTCGAAACAAGGCCCCGGGAGTAGACAACATTCCATTGGAACTACTGACAGCCTTGGGAGAACCAGTCCTGACAAAATTCTACCATCTGGTGAGCAAGATGTATGAGACAGGCGAAATACCCTCAGACTTTAAGAAGAATATAATAATTCCAATCCAAAAGAAAGGAGGCGTTGACAGATGTGAAAACTACTGAACTATCAGTTTAATAAGTCACAGCTGCAAAATACTAACACGAATTCTTTACAGACAAATAGAAAAACTGGTAGAAGCCGACCTCGGCAAAGATCAGTTTGGATTCCATAGAAATATTGGAACACGTGAGGCACTACTGATCCTATGACTTATCTTAGAAAATAGATTAAGGAATGACAAACCTACGTTTCTAGCATTTGTAGACTTAGAGAAAGCTTTTGACAATATTGACTGGAATACTCTCTTTCAAATTCTAAAGGTGGCAGGGGTAAAATACAGGGAGCGAAAGGCTATTTACAATTTTTACAGAAACCAGATTGCAGTTATAAGAGTCGAGGGGCATGAAAGGGGAGCAGTGGTTGGGAAGGCAGGAGACAGGGTTGTAGCCTGTCCCCAATGTTATTCAATCTGTATATTGAGCAAGCAGTGAAGGACACAAAAGAAAAATTAGGAGTAGGTATTAAAGTCCACGGAGAAGAAATAAGAACTTTGAGGTTTGCCGATGACATTGTAATTCTGTCAGAGACAGCAAAGGACTTGGAAGAGCATTTGAACGGAATGGACAGTGTCTTGAAAGGAGGATATAAGATGAACATCAACAATAGTAAAACGGGGATAATGGAATGTAGTTGAATTAAGTCGGGCGATGCTCAGGGAATTAGATTAGGAAATGAGACACTTAAAGTAGTAGATGAGTTTTGCTATTTGGGTTAGCAAAATAACATGATGGTCGAAGTAGAGAGGATATAAAATGTAGACTGGCAATGGCAAGGAAAGCGTTTCTGAAGAAGACAAATTTGTTAATATCGAGTATAGATTTAAGAGTCAGGAAGTCGTTTCTGAAAGTATTTTTATGGAGTGTAGTCATGTATGGAAGTGAAGCATGGACGATAAATAGTTTTGACGTGAAGAGAATAGAAGCTTTCGATATGTGGTGCTACAGAAGAATGCTAAAGATTAGATGGGTAGATCACATAACTAATGAGGAGGTATTGAATAGAATTGAGGAGAAGAGGAGTTTGTGGCACAACTTGACAAGAAGAAGGGACCGGTTGGTAGGACATGTTCTGTGGCATCAAGGGATCATAAATTTAGCATTGCAGGGCAGCGTGGAGGGTAAAAATCGTAGAGGTAGACCAAGACATGAATACAATAAGCAGATTCAGAAGGATGTAGGTTGCAGTAGGTACTGGGAAAGGAAGAAGCTTGCACAGGACAGAGTAGCATGGAGAGCTGCATCAAACCAGTCTCAAGACTGAAGACCACACCAACAAGTATTTAGTTGAATTTACAGCCCCCAGATTTGTGTGCCTTATCATGTAATCGAAATTTAGCTAATTTCTTTTAGTACTCACATGAATAACTTCACACTTTTCTTTATTCAGGGGCAATTGCCACTTTTTGAACCATACGGATATCCTATCTAAATCATTTTGCAAGTCGTTTTGATCTTCTGATGACTTTACAAGATGGTAAATGACATCATCATCTGTAAACAATCTAAGACAGCTACTCAGATTGTCTCCTATGTCGTTAATATCACTACTGGCCATTAAAATTGCTACACCAAGAAGAAATGCAGATGATAAACGGGTATTCAATGGACAAATATATTATACTAGAACTTACATGTGATTACATTTTCACGCAATTTGGGGCATAGATCCTGAGAAATCAGTACCCAGAACAACCACCTTTGGCCGTAATAACGGTATTGATACGCCTGGGCATTAAGTCAAATAGAGCTTGGATGGCACGTACAGGTACAGCTGCTCATGCAGCTTCAACACGATACCACTGCTCATCAAGAGTAGTGACTGGCGTATTGTGATGAGCCAGTTGCTCAGCCACCATTGACCAGACGTCTTCAACTGGTGAGAGATCTGGAGAATGTGCTGGCCAGGGCAGTAGTCGAATATTTTCTGTATCCAGAAAGCCCAGTACACGACCTGCAACATGAGGTCATGCCTTATCCTGCTCACATGTAGGGATTCACAGAAATCGAGTGAAGGGTATAGCCATGGGTCGTAACACATCTGAAATGTAACGTCCACTGTTCAAAGTGCAGTCAATGCAAACAAGAGGTGACCGAGATGTGTAACCAATGGCACCCCATACAATCACGCCGGGTGATACGTCAGTATGACAATGACGAATACACGCTTCCAATATGCGTTCACCGCGATGTCGCCAAACACGAATGCGATCATCATGATACTGTAAACAGAACCTGGATTCATCCGAAAAAATGACGTTTTGCCATTCAAGCACCCAGGTTCGTCCTTAAGTACACCATCCCAGACGCTCCTGTCTGTGATGCAGCGTCAAGGGTAACCGCAGCCATGGTCTCCGAGTTGATAGTCCATGCTGCTGCAAATGTCGTCGAACTGTTCGTGCAGATGGTTGTCGTCTTGCAAACGTCCCCATCTGTTGAATCAGGGATCGAGACGTGGCTGCACAATCTGTTACAGCCATGCGGATAAGATGCCTGTCATCTCGACTGCTAGTGATATGAGGCTGTTGGGATCCAGCATGGCGTTCCGTATTACCCTCCTGAACCGACCGAGTCCATATTCTGCTAACAGTCATTGGGTCTCGACCAACGCGAGCAGCACTGTCGCGACACGATAAACTGCAATCGTGATAGGCTACAATGGGACCTTTATCAAAGTCGGAAACGTGATGATACGCATTTCTCCTCCTTACACGAGGCATCACAACAACGTTTCGCCAGGCAACGCCGGTCGACTGCTGTTTGTGTATGAAAAATCGGCTGGAAACTTTCCTCATGTCAGCAAGTTGTAGGTGTCGCCACCGGCGCCAACCTTCTGTGAATGCTCTGTGAGGCTAATCATTTGCATATCACAGCAACTTCTTCCTGTCAGTTAAATTTCGCGTCTGTAGCACGTTATCTTAGTGGTGTAGCAATTTTAATGGACAGTAGTGTAGATCAGGAACAAGAGACGGCCTATAACACTTCCTTTGCGAACGCCGGATAATACTTCTGTTTTATTCAATGACTTTCCATCTATTACTACGAACTGTGACCAGACAGGAAATCACGAATCCAGTCACACAACTGAGGCGATACTCCATAAGCACACAGTTTCGTTAGAAGACGCTTGTGAGGAACAGTGTTGAAAGCCTTCTAGAAATCTAAAAATATGGAATCAATTGGACATCCCTTGTCGATAGCACTTATTACTTCATGAGTATAAAGAGCTAGTTGTTTTTCACAAGAACGATATTTTCTGAAATGTGCTGACTATATGTCAATAAATCGTTTTCTTTGAGGTACTTCATAATGTTCGAATACAGTGTATGTTCTAAAACCCTACTGCAAATCAACGTTAGTGATATAGGCCTGTAATTCAGCGGATTACTCCTACTTCCCTTTTTGGATATTGGTGTGACTTGAGCAATTTTCCAGTCTTTAGGTATGGATCTTTCTGTGAGTGAGTGGTTGTATTGCTAAATACGGAGCTATTTTATCAGCATACTCTGAGAGGAACCTGACTGGTACACAATCTGGACCTGAGGCCTTGCCTTTATTAAGTGATTTAAGCTTCTTTGTTACACCTAGGATGTCTACTTCTATATTTCTCATCTTGGCAGTTGTTCTAGATTGGAATTCAGGAATATTTACTTCGTCGTCTTTGGTGAAGCAGTTTTGGAAAACCGTGTTCAATAGCTCTGCTTTAGTGGCACTGTCATCAGTGACTTCACCGTTGTTATCGTGCAGTGGATGTATTCATTGCATCTTGCCACTTGTGTGCTTTATGTATGAGCAGAATCTCTTTGGGTTTTCTGCCAGATTTCGAGACAGAATTTCGTTGTGGAAATTATTAAAAGCATCTCGCATTGAAGTACGCGCTATATTTTGAACTTCTGTAAAACTTTACCAATCTTGGGGATTTTGCGTTCTTTTAAATTTGGCATACTTTTTTCGTTGCTTCTGCAACAATGATCTGACCCGTTTTGTATACCATGGGGCGTCACTACCATGACTTATTAATTTATGAGTGATATATCGTTCAATTGTTGTTGATGCTATCTCTCTGAAAACATTCCACAACTTTTCTACACTTATATGATCAGATCGGAAGGAGTGAAGACTGTCTCTTAAAAAGGCGTTAGGAGCATTTTTATCAACTTTTTTAAATAGATATACTTTGCGTTTCCTTTTTATGGTTGTAGGTGTTACGGTATTCAGCCTAGCAGCAACTGCCTTGTGGTCGCTAATCTCTGTATTCATCACATTACTCACTATTTGTCCAGGATTTATGTTGCTAAAAGGTCAAGTATGCTTTCGCAACCATTTACGCTTCAATTAGGCTCATGAACTAATTGTTCAAAATAATTTTCTGAGAAAGCATTCAGTAAAACTTCAGATGATGTTTTATGCCTTCCGCCGAATTTAAACGTCTGATTTTTCCAGCAAATCAAGGGTACATTGAAGTCACTACCAACTATAATTGTATGAGCGGGATACTTATTTGAAATGTTCAGCAACTATGTCTTCTGAGTCGGGGGGGGGGGGGGGGGGGGGGCTGTAAAACGATCCAATTAATAGTTTAGTTCGATTGTCAGGTATAACCTCTACCCATATTATTTCACATGAACTATCTACTTCAATTTTGCCAGAAGGCAAACTACCTCTGACAGCAATAAATACACCAGCAGCAACTGTATTTAATCTAACCTTTCTGAACACTGCTAGATCGTTTGAAAAAAAAATTTGGCTGAACTTATTTCCAGCTCTCTGTACCAACAACTATTTGAGCTTCAGTGCTTTCTATTACGGCTTGGAGCTCTGGTTCTTGCCCAACACAGCTACGACAATTTACAACTACAATACCAATCGTTTCTAGAACTACCTTACTGTGTTTACCTGCCCACTATTAGATGGACGTCCCTTCTGTGGTTCCCTGAAACCCTTTAACCTAAAACACCACCCAGTCCCTTCCACACAGCCCCCGCTACTCGTGTAGCCACCTCCTGTGTGTAGTGGACACCTGACCTATTAAGCAGAACCCGGAAATCCACCATCCGATGGCGCAAGTCAAGGAATCTGCAGCCTACACAGTCACAGAACTGCCTGAGCCTCTGATTGAGACCCTCCACTCGGCTCTGCACCAAAGGGCCACAGTCGGTTCTATTGGTGATGCAGCAGATTTACACCGTGCAATGTCCAGTTTTCTGTAAGAGCCAATGGACTGAAACGTATTAATGTCAGTTTAAAACCTGACTCAGACCTGAAGGTCATGGCGGAAAAGCAAAATTTATGACAGTGTACAAAATGTGTTACAGCAGAAAAAAACAATGTGTCAGACAACAAAACAGGCACCCTCTCTTACGACTGATAATCTGTGGGATGTGATCCTCCTACAGCACAGGCAATGACACTTTACACTGGTCTATGAAGGCAGCCGAGTGGATCACTACCGGTATATTTTATGGGTGTTGGCGCGTGATACTTGATGCCAGCACACAGATAGTATTTGTTTTCGATTTATCGGAAGAGAGATCTGTAATAAAAATTGGATGGTACAAAATAACAATGATAGAATGCTTGGGTCACAGATGTGAATCTACTCTGAGGGACACAGATCTCTTTCAGACTGTTTTGCCTCTATATAATTTGAGTTCGAAAGTGAAGTGTCCTGTGACAAATCTCAGCACTCTGTCATGAGCCAAAAATGAGTTAAATATTTTAGTTCTGTGATGCATGATGTGTCAGATGAGGACAGATATTATTCTGCCTCATGAAAGGACTCTTAGAGGGAATACAGCCTATGCCACAGTCATGTTCAGGATTTTCACAACAAATATACACTCCTGGAAATTGAAATAAGAACACCGTGAATTCATTGTCCCAGGAAGGGGAAACTTTACTGACACATTCCTGGGGTCAGATACATCACATGATCACACTGACAGAACCACAGGCACATAGACACAGGCAACAGAGCATGCACAATGTCGGCACTAGTACAGTGTATATCCACCTTTCGCAGCAATGCAGGCTGCTATTCTCCCATGGAGACGATCGTAGAGATGCTGGATGTAGTCCTGTGGAACGGCTTGCCATGCCATTTCCACCTGGCGCCTCAGTTGGACCAGCGTTCGTGCTGGACGTGCAGACCGCGTGAGACAACGCTTCATCCAGTCACAAACATGCTCAATGGGGGACAGATCCGGAGATCTTGCTGGCCAGGGTAATTGACTTACACCTTCTAGAGCACGTTGGGTGGCATGGGATACATGCGGACGTGCAAGTTCCCTTGCCGGTCTAGGAATAGTAGAACGATGGGTTCGATGACGGTTTGGATGTACCGTGCACTATTCAGTGTCCCCTCGACGATCACCAGAGGTGTACGGTCAGTGTAGGAGATCGCTCCCCACACCATGATGCCGGGTGTTGGCCCTGTGTGCCTCGGTCGTATGCAGTCCTGATTGTGGCGCTCACCTGCACGGCGCCAAACATGCATACGACCATCATTGGCACCAAGGCAGAAGCGACTCTTATCGCTGAAGACGACACGTCTCCATTCGTCCCTCCATTCAAGCCTGTCACGACATCACTGGAGGCGGGCTGCACGATGTTGGGGCGTGAGTGGAAGACGGCCTAACGGTGTGCGGGACCATAGCCCAACTTAATGGGGACGGTTGCGAATGGTCCTCGCCGATACCCCAGGAGCAACAGTGTCCCTAATTTGCTGGGAAGTGGCGGTGCGGTCCCCTACGGCACTGCGTAGGATCCTACGGTCTTGGCGTGCATCCGTGCGTCGCTGCGATCCGGTCCCAGGTCGACGGGCACGTGCACCTTCCGCCGACCACTGGCGACAACATCGATGTACTGTGAAGACCTCACGCCCCACGTGTTGAGCAATTCGGCGGTACGTCCACCCGGCCTCCCGCATGCCCACTATATGCCCTCGCTCAAAGTCCGTCAACTGCACATACGGTTCACGTGCACGCTGTCGCGGCATGCTACCAATGTTAAAGACTGCGATGGAGCTCCGTATGCCACGGCAAACTGGCTGACACTGACGGCGGCGGTGCACAAATGCTGCGCAGCTAGCGCCATTCGACGGCCAACACCGCGGTTCCTGGTGTGTCCGCTGTGCCGTGCGTGTGATCATTGCTTGTACAGCCCTCTCGCAGTGTCCGGAGCAAGTATGGTGGGTCTGACACACCGGTGTCAATGTGTTCTTTTTTCCATTTCCAGGAGTGTAGATACTTTAGCGATGTGAAAACGCATGTATTATCAGAGTTCTCCCATCTTCAAAAATACTCATATAAACGGGAGGAATCTACATTTCACGTGACAAATTCATGGTGTATGGTCAACAACATTGTTGTCTCAGCTTGTGTAAACTAGATTTTTTACACTGGTGGGCCTATGTTGGGGTGGAATTGTTTAGAACCACTGTACACATCCAAGCTGTGGATGTTTATTTTACAATGCACCACAGCTGCATGCAAGGGCACTCAGGACTTGGCAACCAGAAGTGAGAAAGAATGCGCCTACCTGTCCACGACAGCGAGGGTTGGTGAAGCGACCAGTGTGCCGAGTGAGAATGACAGGAACGAATGTGGGGGGGGGGGGGGGGGGGCGCTTGGATTGTGTGTGTGTTCCTACCACTCCAAACGTCCCCAGATGCCCTCCATTGCTGGGGGCAGTGCAGTATCGCATACATGCGGATGCATACACACGACGGGCACATTGCAGATCGACCACATGTCAGGAGCGCGTGGTATGTGCGAATGTTTTCAGCTATCTCCGACACCTAGCCATGACAGCTTATTGCTATGGACTGGATCATGGTTTAAGTGTGTTGTGTTTAGTGCTTCTCAATACACTGCATTTGTATTTGCTGTTGCCTCTATTCTGTCACATGATAGAACCTTCCTCTCTCCTTCTGAATGTTTGTGATGATGATGTTTGATTTTTGGGGTGCTCAACTCTGTGGTTATCAGTGCTTGTACAAATTCCCAATCCTTATTCAGTCCAATATCACCAGTTTCATGAATGATGAGGACAACACGAACACCAGTCCTCGGGCAGAGACAATCCACAACATGGCCAGGATCCAACCTGGGACCCTGTGATCGAGAGGCTGCAACATTAGCCACTACACCACAAGCTGCAGACTTTCCGAATGTCATGTAGAGAGCCACTAGTTTGTGCGATTGGTAGAATTTCTTTTCACCATATATGTTTAGCAGAATGTTGTGATGGACGATGGTGTTTGTGCTCTCAAACGTTGGTGGGTACAAGACGTAGGATATATTTAGTGCTACCATCTATTTGTGGCAGAAATTTCATTTTTTGATTTGCATAAGGTCTGTGTGTAAAACTCAAACGCTGAAAATAAGTTTTATTACGAAGAAGGGTAATTGTAAGGTGGAGGTGAGTGTTTGAAGTTACCTATTTGAATGCTGTAAATTGTTAAATAATTAACTTCAAATGGTAGTTGAAATGCTTATTACACTAAGTTTTTTATATTGAAACTGGATCAGTTCTCCCTTTGTCTCCAGGATTAGCCAATAGGAACACTGTAGTCTGAGGAGAGATGCAAGCCTCCTGCTGGATGTTTTGGGACGCTGGTTCACACAATCAGGGAGTGACCTCTTGAGACAGGGAGTGAGTCTGGAATTCCCCAATCAACAGGATGCCTCCACCTGACACTTTGTTTGGGTGTTGTGAGACCAAAGGGGCCAATATGTGGTCCATGGCTGGTGGTACTTTACAGCATGATATGTATTTAAGACCTTCAGTGTGGTGCCTTGACGATTGACAACCACACGGGAGACCCCAAATGGTGGCTACTATATTGCACTTCATTCCATTCATGATTTGTAAACCAATTTTGCAGGGTTTAACATCCATCACAATATGACTGCTGTATGTTTCTCGATCTGTACAAAAGTATTTTCCCCCCAGCAGAAAGTGGTGGTGGGTTTCGAAATATCTCATTAACTTTTAGATGTGTAACTGTTCCGATTTTCCCATCTGTGCTTATACACCAGTGTGCTTTGAAAAGTGAGGAAAATAAATAATAAGAGCACTTACTTCCCTGTGTTCGGCAGCAGACATGAACTATGCCTACTCGGCGTTTCCAAGCACAACCAGAATAAAAATAAGCACTGCAATTTCTTTAAGTATTCCATGCTGCGATCGATTTCCTGACAAATTCTTTAAATAACTGTATTCCATACATTGTTTAAATAAACAGTATTTATTTAAATAAATAGTATAATGTTGAGAAACTGCAGTCAATTTCTCAACAAATTCTTTAAATAAACAAACAATATTCCATACACTGCCATAAATAAACAATATACCACACATTTGGTCAATTTTTTACACATTGTTCCATACACTGCAATCTAATTCCCTTCAACTGATCGATCAATTTAGTCTTTTCCCGCCAATTTCCTCGAGGGAGAGGGGAGTGGGAGTGCTGGGGAGTTTTCCAGCCGGTGGATTTCATTAATTGGTCGATTTAATTGATAAGACAATCAAATTGATATCTGAAGTATGCTTGTATTAGGAAGGGGTGTTCCCTGAGGGATGGGGAAGGAGGAGGAGTTGGATGAGGAGGAGGAATAATAGGTTAAGTGCCTGTCAATCGAAAGGATAGATTATCCCCAGGGGCTCTTAATCCTCTTCGCAGAACAACAGGTTAAGTACCTATCAGTGAAAGGAGAACAATAGGTTTGCCCCTGAATGTATGCAGGTAACCCACACTAACAAGCTGTACAGAAACATATTTTACACTACTACTACTACTACTACTACTACTACTACTACTACTGGTAGTAGTAGTATTTAGATGAAATGACATTGTTAAAATATATTAAACATTCTGAGATGAAACCTAAATCATTTGTTCCATAATAATAGTATTATTTTTGTATCACCCCTACACAGGTCAACGCCACACATGTGTAAGTCAACACTTATTTGAGTTGTTTGAAACACTTTGGTAACTCAAGGTGGCAGGGGGGATTGTCCATCACCCAATACTGTTATCATTCCAGTACCGATCCACTGCCATCCCCACCTAGCACTCTACAATTTCGCCGAAAAGCTCAGTTTTAAGATGAGAGTCAAAAAGAGAGAATAAAGTCCATAAGTTGCAGGAAATAAAACATTTCAGTTTTCATAGAATTTATACAGTTTAGTCTTACTTTAAAAAGCCTAATTATGTATTAGTAGCTTAAGACCAACTTTTGGGGCCCATATGGAGTGTTGCAAAAATTCTGAAACAACTCCATATTCAGACTTAGTGTCATATCAGCAGTTTTCTGAAACTATCTCTCACAAGCAAGGACCGAAATAGGTCGCCCCCTGACACAGTGTAAACTTTGCTTGGTGAAACCTGGTCCAAAAAAAAAAAAAAAAAAAAAAAAAAGGAAAAAGGAAAATTATTATGTCTGAGGTGCCAACACTCAATAGTTTCCAATAAAGTGATAAAGTTTAGGAGCTACTGTGTCAGTTTGCACACCTGCTGTTGTACTGTGGAAGCTGGTAGCGTAGTGGCTAACAACACAGGTTCAAATTTTTGTGCTCCATGTTTAAATCCAATCTTATTACATTATTATTTTCCTCTTGCTGCCGTGGAAGTATGCGAGATCAATGACAATATATTTTTGTGGCATCAAGAAATACAATGGAATTCTTTACAAAATCATTCAAATGGCTCTGAGCACTATAGGACTTAAAATCTGAGGTCATCAGTCCCTAGAACTTAGAACTACTTAAACCTAACTAACCTAAGAACATCACACACATCCATGCGCAAGGCAGGATTCAAACCTGCGACCATAGCGGTCCAGCGGTTCCAGACTGTAGTGCCTAGAACCGTTCGGCCACACTGGCCGGCCTAATTAAGAATTCAAAGTATTATTAAAATGAGATTTTATCATCACAAGTTTTAGATAACTTTATGTAACTAACAGTAATAGACAAAAAAAAACAAATAAACTCTAGTAGACCAAATTTTGCTTCAATTTTTACTTTAATATTTCAAGAGAACCATAGTATCCTCACAGAGTGATCTCTAATATAAAATCATTGAGAGCATAAGAAATCGAAGCATCACAAGTAAGATGTGACAGCACATAGGCTACAGCTAATTTCTTTAATGTATCGTTAGGAACATAATTTCGTCACTTTTACTTGTGATTTCCGTTTGCTCTGCTGTGAGACTAGGGCAGTTTTACAATGGGAGAATGTAATTCTTAAAATGTCCTAAGACTGATGGCAGGTATTTTTTATCAGCTTTGTAGATTTTGTACATGCTGCATACACATTATGACGCCATACCATTGGTTGGTTTACATCTTGTTGGACTCGAGGACTACATTTGCCACTGATGTCTTGCAGACAAAAAAAACAAAAAACTGTTAGTAACAGTTGTTTGGAAAGTGGTAATCCATACTGGGCTGCGTATGAGTGCACAAGCTCACACATACCAAACAGCTGTCACAAAGGAGGATCCATGTAACAAGTGGAGGACTGACTCAAGATAAGTATAAAATGATTGATTCACACAAGTTCGATTATTTTACGTAGCTAGAAACAATGGCCATGTGCTTACTACACAGGCAGTGTGGCTGTGGGCAGTAACTGCAGCAGCCTCATTGCTGTTAGAAAGTTTTTAATTCAAACCCTAAAACACCTGGTGTGATTCATTCAAGGGGGAACATAGAATTCTGAAGTGTCATGTCACCAAATACATCAGCATCAATAACTAGTTTACATTTCATGAATTACTGGCAACAGCAATAGCTTTCAGCTTCATACCTCCAGTGCAAATACTAGAGTCCATCATGATTTAGTTATATGTACGGATCAAACACAATGTATCACATCTCTAGTAAGAGAATACTATCGTTTTCTGGTGAGAAAGCTATAGAAATAGCTGTCGGCCAACTGAAACGAAGAAATCTACTGTCTGCTTTTAGACGAAGTTTCGCTACCTTATGTAAAAAGCCAGACAAGTACGAGGAGCGCCCATGCTACTGGACCCCACTTCAATGACTTGCATCTCTCTAACTTATACCAGTTATCCAAATGGGGAAAGAGAACCGTCAGTTTAACGTGGAATCTGAACCACGTTTTGCTTTTGGCGACTCCTCACGTCATTTGGAGGGAAAGACTAGGTTAAAACTGTAACTGAGACCTCCGCCATTTCACCGAGATTCGATCCTGCAATCTCTCTCTTTGCACACAAACCCTTTCCTTTTCTTTTTTTGTTCATTGCATTTGGTCGTGGTGGATGCCCCATGACGCCCATTGAAGTTCATTGTTGATCCTGTGACTCAGTTTTTTTATTACAGAGAACAGCCAGTTCTCTGACTGAACACACTGAGCTACCATGCCAGCTAACTACTAAACCACTGCATCTGATATACACATGGATAATTAATTTTCAAGTTTCGGTCAATAAGTTTGCTAGTATATACATAATTTACGTGCATTTCCATGTCTTTTGACTGCATTGACTTAGAAGCTTAAATTATTTATGTCACTGAGGAACTGTGGAAATTAGTACCTGACAAATTTCATTTTGTTATCTCTACCCATTCCTGATAAAAGGGGTCTTATCAGTCATTCCGTCATACAGACAGATGGACAACAATGCAATCTACTAACTATTCCATTTCTTCTAACAGAAGTATGGCCCCTAAAAATGGAGTTGTTTCTGTACATTATTGACATTGACTCATGGTGTGTGCAAAGGAAACATGGTGAGTCACATGGTTGTTACATGTCTAAGTAGGTCCTTATGTGTCATATCATCAAATTCTGAAAATTCTTTTAGTGATGCTACACGAACAGTATACAGGGTGTCCCAGCTATCTTGTCCACCCAAAATATCTCTGGAACAATAACAGCTATTGGAAAACGACTTTCATCGGCATCAATGTAGGGCTGGGGCCCATGAATGTACATATTTGGAAACATTCTAAAACGAAATCATATGTGTTTTTTAACACAAACTTTTTTTTTTTTTTTTAAATGGACCTCCTATATTTTTTCTTCAGCAATCCATAGCAAGGCAAAGCACAAACAATGCGATGATTGCATCGCAATATTCCCATTACATCCCGAGATATTGAGACGCGAAGTTGACGCTTGAAACACCCGACATCCGCTGCTAGAGCACGTCCTAGGCTTAGGCATGAACCCCATGCTGCCTGTAATCACGATGTGATTGACATGTGTAATCACACTTCCATACTTATCAAGAGGTCCGAAATGAATAATACGGTCTGCTGCCATCCTGCATTAACGTCGTACATTCCAGCAGGTATCTATCCCATAGGCTAGGGGTGATGCGGGTCTGTAACATATCTGTGTACCACAACGTTAGTCACAAAGTTAACTTTGCTCATCGTTAATCCGTTACTAAAAAGGTAATGCCGTTCAATGTTAAAACTTTACTTTACTGTAGAGCTAGCGCAAGTGACAGTTAATCATTCACTCGTAATAGTAAAATTCACGTTCATGGTTTTAGTGAAACGAGCAAGTGGACTACAAGTTTTACCGTTGTTTCGGTAAAAATGTTTTGATTTGGGAAGTTCAGGTAGGACATAGAAGATAAATGTAAACACGTTTAACCAATTAGTTTTATTATCACATAATTAGCAATGTTATGTTTATCTAATGCTTTAAATGACAAATTGTTGCAAACAAATGTTTCTTAACATCACTGGATAAAATGGCCCTTTGTAGAAACTTCCACTGTGATACCAGCACTACATACTAAACACAGCGTTTACATCTCATGCTCAAAGTGATGCCCATTGGCTTGCATACATAGGGTCACTCTGCGGATGAAGGATGCACTACTTTGTGCTACTGTTTCCTCTTTGATGGCTCTACAAGCATCAATAATGCATTGCTTCATGTCCTCTGGTGTTGTTGGTTCATGTTGGTAAACAGCATCCTTCACTGCTCTCCAAAGAAAATAATCCAGTGGTGTAAGGTCCGGAGATCGGGCAGGCCACCCAACTGGGCCACCTCGTCCAATCCACCTACCAGGGAACTTACGGTTCAGAAGTTGTCATGCTCGTAAGGTGTTATGTGCAGGGTATCCATCATGCTGATACCACATGACCATTCTCCAATCCCACACCAAACATTAACTTTCCACACACGTTGATGCTCTACCTGACGGAGCCATTTTGGATTGTCTGTGGACCAATAATGCATATTCCCCATATTGACAATTCCTTTGTTGCAGAATGATGCCTCGTCGGTAAAGAGAACATCTGCAAAAAAATTTGGATTTGTCAGAAGTTTTTGCTAAGCCCACCGACAAAATGTTACCCTATTGCGGACATCATTTTCATGAAGATCCTGGTGTAAATGAACATAGTAAGGATGAAATTTATGACGTTTAAGAATACGCTGTGCACTTGATTTCAACACACCAACTTCATGTTCAATTTGACATGTGTTGATTTGAGGATTCACAGCTATGGTAGCAAGCACACAACTTCAACACATTCATCTGTGCGTGTTCTAGGATGATGTCGAGGTCTTGGATTTAAGCTTCCCATTTCACGTAGACGAGATGTGAGACGACCAAACATCCGGCGCTAAGGCGATGGCTTGTCAGGGAATCGTCTTCTGTACAGTCATTCTGCCTGAACAGCATTTTGCCCACCTACAACAGGGTACAGTACAGGTATGTAGAGTAGGGTAGAAAACAGACATATTAACTTAATAATCATAGTGTTCGCTAACAGTACTATCAACAAACAAGCAATCTCATAGCTTATTTCCCGTCAAACGTACATTCTCTATAGATCAGCAGCATTTCTACCATATCTTCGTGTGTGTACATTATACTGTACAGTATAAGTTCCACAACAAAACGTTTATTCACAATGTGTACTACCTCTGTGCCATCACTTGATTACTCTGATGCACAACTACACTGACAAGCGGTGTACTGCATGCCAAACCAACAACAAATGGGATGCTCAGAGGGTGGTGGAGTACAGGAGTTTGCATGGGTCGCAAATCATAAACAAGGCGAAGTGGTAACTGTGGGAGTAGTAGGAACTACGGTGGACTCTTGACTAGGTAGAGCCAGGCACAATGGGTCATATAATGCATTAGACAAAACTTATTTTGGGTGTGCAGGATAAATAAGACAAGCTGACGGGTGCACACAAGTTGGTACTTGTTCATATTGTGTAAGTAGATACGTAAAACATGCAAGAGGGAAACCATTATGTGCTTCTGAGAGTTGATGGCAGCAGACCGTATTATTCGTTTTGGACCTCTTGATAAGTATGGAGGTGTGATTACACATGTCAATCACATTGCGATTACAGGCAGCATGCGGTTCACGCCTGACCCTCAGGACATGCTCTAGCAGTGCATGTCGGGTGTTTCAAGCATCAACTTCACGTCTCAATATCTCGGGATGTAATGGGAATATTGCGATGCAATCAACACCATTGTGTATGTGCTTTGTCATGCTATGGATTGCTGAAGAAAAAATACAGGAGGTCCATTTAAAAAAAAAAAATACATAAGTTTGTGTTAAAAAACACACATGCTTTCATTTTAGAATGTTTCCAAATATGTACATTCATGGGCCCCAGCCCTCCCTACATTGATACTGGTGAAAGTCGTTTTCCAATAGCTGTTATTGTTCCAGAGATATTTTGGGTGGACAAGATAGCTGCGACACCATGTATATGGAGAAATAATTAAAAACCTTTATGATAATGCTCTCATATCATAAGAGAGGACATCTGCACCAGTATGAATTGCATTATGCAAAATATAAGCTGGACAACCTACTCCTAAAATTTCCCTATTCAGTTTCTTCTGAAGTTTCTTGTACACATTGTTTTCTCCTTTTCTCGCAAACCCCCAAAGTTAGTATTTGTGTTATCTCCACCAAAAGCAGATACCTTATCACTAAGCCCATGTCGTAAAATGGCACTGTATACACACTCAGTTATTGTACTAGAATCCTCACTGACCCATTCATTTAAAGTTAACACTCTACTTTGGACACCTTCGTCATAATCAAAATACTGCACAAGAACAGGAAATATTTTCAAATACTTGTGGTTGCTAGCATCAGTGCTAATACTAACATAATTGGCCTTCGATAGACTGTTCCTTGTTCTGTCTTCAATGAACGGTGATATCACTTTTTAACGATGGCTTCTATTTTAGTTTTGCCGCTGGAGGAGTTTACTGCAACTTTTGAGTCACTAAAAACGTGGGAGAGAATTTTTGATGTGCAAGAACTTGAGTTGTATAGATGATGGTGCTTGACACAGTGAAATGCCAATGCAACTTCTGCTGCAGCTACTTTATTACCATCTGTATAATGAACCCACTGCCGTCTCATGCTTTTTCGATTGCACGTGGTCGTTTATATCACGTCTACCTCCATTACTGATTGAAATGTAGGAACTGTGAAGAGAAAAAACGTATAATAGAATAATTTTTCTAGGAAAACAACGATTTCAATGGGCCTGTGTATAATCGTAGTGTTACTCACCCGCAAATTTTGCAGAAAGCTTCGTATTCAGTTCTTCCTCGCTTTATACATTGAAACTGTTCAGTATATTCCTCCCTGTACTTAACCTTCCGTCTAGCCGACATTATTAAACCACCAGGCAAATAATAACAACTATTTAATACAACACAACACAATGAAATTGCAAGCACAACAAACCATGCGAAAATTCAACAAGCTAATCAAAGAGGATAATACTCTTCATTGCCAGAGATGACTGACCGCCCACTTTATCGACAACTCACAATCTTGCAAATCGAACAGGATGTACCGTACGCCTGAGCCTGACTGCCCATTGTTTCCATATCTCGAAACCTGTGCTGTTGTTTGGATTTTATATAATGTGAAGGCAAAAAGATAACATATTGATGCTTCTTTGACAGCAATTTTTGATATTACCGGAAGTTGACTTCAAATCCAGCAAATATCGTGGACATTTGCCTTTTCGGCCCAGACGTTTTCATTTACCCTAAATTAAGGAATGTCCGTGAAATCCGTGGCGTATGGCAACCATAACCACATTGCAAGATGTTTAGAATGATAATGGAGCTGCTTTTCCTGGTGATAATCACATTAAAGAATGAGACTGTGGCACAGATTTTTTATTCTATGAACCATTGGTTCTCTTGCAGTATAAAAGTAAAAATAAAGCAAAAACTGATGTACTATAATTTGTGTTTTCATTTCCAATTACTGTTAAGTTATGTAAGGATATGTAGGATACGTGATGAAATCTAATTTTGATGTTTAATATGCTTAATTATTTTGCACATAATTCCATTGTATTTCTCGATGTCGTAAAAGTATTGATGTCAATGGCCTGACATACGTCTGCGACAACAAAAGGAAAAAGATAACGTTCGACTGGATTTCAACATGGAGCCTAAAAGGTAAAACCTGTGCTGCCAGCCACTACTCTACCAACTAGCTTGGTATTACACCATGTGGGTAAACTGATGCAGTTGTGTCCAAAATTTGGCAGTCCCTTTCTCAGAACCAACCAAGTGTTCGCACTGAAGTCAAAATAAGTGTCCATTAATTTTTGACCTTTCACCACGTGTAGTTCTGACTGTCAGACAGCGACCTAATGAGGCTTCCTTTTGTGAGACATCCTCCCATGAAACTGCTGCTGTAGTTCCACGCTAGTGAATGGTACACTGACTTCTTGGAGTATTACCGCAGCAGAAACATAGGAACTAATATACTACGGAAATTATGCACCACGTCCTGCATCCTTCAGCATAATTACGATTTAATTATGCTTGTTTAACTAAGATTTTTCCGTATTTATTCCATGGAAAGTGATATTTCATTTCCTGCTATTTGTGGACTTCTTTATTCTCCCTTGTTGACACTCTTCCCAAAACTGAGCTTTTCAATGAAATTTTACAGTGCTAGTTGGAAACTGCATCGCAACGGTATTAGAATGTCGACAGTATTGGGTGGTGGTGGAAATACCCATTTCGAGCGACTCGAATAAAATCTTCAGTTACACGTATTTGGCATTTAGCAGTCTAGTGGCAAGTTCATAACTGAAATACTTATGTAAGAAATGATTTAGGTTTCATCTCAAAATGTTTAATTTATTTCATCAATGTCATTTCATCCGAATTCGTTGACTTGGTAATGCTTCAGTCATTCATGTTAGGCCATAGTCCTATAAGGAGTGAGGTGCCTAGTCTCTATACCTATTTGTCCTTCTGGTTTTACCCTATTTATGTGACCCTCAACTTTTTAAGTGAGCAAGAGCCGATGAGCAATAATCTCCAAGATGAAATTAAATTGCAGTTAGCGTTGTCCACCGAATCAGATCTGGTCACCAGTGCCATAACATTTAAAATAGCAATCTGTTTTAACAATTATACCTCGACAATCCACATATGAATGTTGTGATAGCCTAGAGGGGTCGTTAGTGTGAAGTAACCGAGAAATAAGCTACACACTTAAAAGTGCCAACTGTGAGATACTGCATGGGAATTCTGTGGCATGTTTGCTTGGTATAACATATTCTAGTAATTTTGATTCCTCTCTGTCTTAAGTTGGCTGACAATCCTCTATCTGGTTTTTATGGAATGAATGAAAGTTCTGCTTAAGGAAAAATGTTTTGAAGTACATAGTATTGGAATGAATGTTACTTACTCATAATATTAATAGCATCTGGTGATGATAAAGAGAATCGGTTCCAGTTAATTTTACTGTGCTTAATGCAGAAATACAAAAATATCTACGATAGGTACAGAAACGGCAACTTTCCAAATAATGTTCCCTGTTCATTTATGATGTTCGAGTCCCAGTCTGTGTATCTGGATATTATTTGTAACTACACTAAACCAGTCACAGAAATGCTAATTAAACTTATTGGCCTATTTGGTACTTCTGCTCCCAATCACTGTAGTGGTAGCCGACGATGCCACATCGTTGCCATTGCCAGCCATCTAAAGATTCACATTGGCTGAGCATCCATTTTCTGCCTATCGCTTGTCTAATGCAGAATTGACAACATTTTAGACCGTTTGTCAACTATTTTACCATCGATTTACATCCTAATTTGGTTCAGAATTATCATGGTAAATTTCTCAATAATTTCTTCTCATTTACAATAAATATTTTGTATTAGGCTAAACTCACTTCAGGGATGACACAGAGGTAGCAGTATTATGGTTTTGAATCCAGGAAGCTCGTTCCACAGAATCTGCAGCTTACTTCGGTACTTACGCTGCGAATTCTGTCTTGGCCATAAATGGGAAACAAGGAAGCCACTGTTTGACGGAGTTGTATGCCAATGTAGCAGTAAAGTGTTCACCCTTTAAGCGAAGAGTGCATTAGTTTTCGGTTCTAATCTTGTTGTAGACAGGATTTTATCCTCTTCTGTGGATGAGCCTCTAGCAAGCAGATCGACACTCAGTAAAGAAATCCTAAGCCAACTTCTCCCCCACAAGTTTTGTTGCAACCTTGAATCGGTGCCCCATAGATCTGAGGGTGAAAACTTTAACTGCACCCTTGTTAGTGCCTACTTTTTCTTCTTGTGTCAATTGTATTTGCATAATTGTGGTACTCAAAGATTTGTAACTGGATTTTGTTATGCATCGTTTTAATCTTTAACGCTACTTCAGTATGACAGTGGACTGAACATATAGACAGCCCATTTACGTGTGTGATAGTCTAGTAGTCCGTGACAATTTGGGAATCTTTGTTCTATTAAAAAAAAAGACTTTTTATAATATCATCATGGTAAGTTTTAATTCATTTGTGCATACTGAATAATGTATTTTCATTCAACATAGCACATAAGCATAAGTGATTGATTGTTGTTGTGGTCTTCACTCTTGACACTGATTTGATGCAGCTCTCCACGATACTCTATCCTGTGCAAGCTTCTTCATCTCCCAGTACCTACCGCAACCTACATCCTTCTGAATATGCTTAGTGTATTCATCTCTTGGTCTCCCTCTATGATTTTTACCCTCCATGCTGCCCTCCAATACTAAATTGATGATTCCTTGATGCCTCAGAACATGTTCTACCAACCGATCCCTTCTTCTAGTCAAGTTGTGCCAAAAACTCCTCTTCTCCCCAATCCTTTTCAATACTTCCTCATTAGTTATGTGATCAATCCACCTTATCTTCAGCATTCTTCTGTAGCACTACATTTCGAAAGCTTCTATTCTCTTCTTGTCCAAATTAGTTATCGTCCATGTTTCACTTCCATACATAGCTACACTCCATACAAATACTTTCAGAAACGAATTCGTGACACTTAAATCTATACTCGATGTTAACAAATTTCTGTTCTTCAGAAACACATTCCTTGCCATTGCCAGTCTACATTTTATATCCTCTCTACTTCGACCACCATCAGTTATTTTGGTCCCCAAATAGCAAAACTCCTTTACTACTTTAAGTGTCTCATTTCCTATTCTAATTACCTCAGCATCACCCGATTTAATTCGACTACATTCCATTATCCTCGTTTTGTTTTTGTTGATGTTCATCTTATATCCTCCTTTTAAGACACTGTCCATTCCGTTCAACTGCTCTTCCTAGTCCTTTGCTGTCTCTGACAGAATTACAATGTCATCGGCAAACCTCAAAGTTTTTACTTCTTCTCCATGAATTTTAATACCTACTCCAAATTTTTCTTTTGTTTCCTTTACTGCTTGCTCAATATACAGATTGAATAACATCGGGGAGAGGCTACAACCCTGTCTCACTCCCTTCCTAACCACTGCTTCCCTTTCATGTCCCTCGACTCATAACTGGTTTCTGTACAAATTGTAAATAGCCTTTCGCTCTCTGTATTTTACCCCTGCCACCTTTAGAATTTGAAAGAGAGTATTCCAGTCAATATTGTCAAAAGCTTTCTCTAAGTCTACAAATGCTAGAAACGTAGGTTTGCCTTTCCTTAATCTATTTTCTAAGATAAGTCGTAGGATCAGTATTGCCTCACGTGTTCCAACACTTCTATGGAATCCAAACTTATCTTTGCCGAGGTCGGCTTCTACCAGTTTTTCCATTCATCTGTAAAGAATTCGTGTTAGTATTTTGCAGCTGTGACTTATTAAACTGATAGTTCGGTAATTTTCACATCTGTCAACACCTGCTTTCTTTTGGATAGGAATTATTATATTCTTCTTCAAGTCTGAGGGTATTTCGCCTGTTTCATACATCTTGCTCACAAGATGGTAGAGTTTTGTCAGGAATGGCTCTCCCAAGGCCATCAGTAGTTCTAATGGAATGTTGTCTACTCCGGAGGCCTTGTTTCGACTCAGGTCTTTCAGTGCTCTGTCAAATTCTTCACACAGTATTCTATCTTCCATATCATCTTCATCTACATCCTCTTCCATTTCCATAATATTGTCCTCAAGCACATCGCCCTTGTCTAGACCCTCTATATACTCCTTCCTCCTTTCTGCTTTCCCTTCTTTCCTCAGAACTGGGTTTCCATCTGAGCTCTTGATGTTCATGAAAGTGGTTCTCTTATCTCCAAAGGTCTCTCTAATTTTCCTGTACGCAGTATCTATCTTACCCCTAGTGAGATAAGCCTCTACATCCTTACATTTGTCCTATAGCCATCCCTGCTTAGCCATTTTGCTCTTCCTGTCGATTTCATTTTTGAGACGTTTGTATTCCTTTTTGCCTGCTTCATTTACTGCATTTTTATATTTTCTCCTTTCATCAATTAAATTCAGTATCTCTTCTGTTACCCATGGATTTCTACTAGCCCTCATCTTTTTACCTACTTGATCGTCTGCTGCCTTCACTATTCCATTCCTCAAAGCTACCCATGCTTCTTCTACTGTATTTATTTCCCCCATTCCTGTCAATTGTTCCCTTATGCTCTCCCTTAAACTCTGTGCAACCTCTGATTTAGTCAGTTTATCCAGGTCCCATCTCCTTAAATTCCCACCTTTTTGCAGTCTCTTCAGTTTTAATCTACAGATCATAACCAATAGATTGTGGTCAGAGTCGACATCTGTCCCTGGAAATGTCTTACAATTTAAAGCCTGGTTCCTAAATCTCTGTCTTACCATTATATAATCTATCTGAAACCTGTCAGTATCTCCAGGCTTCTTCCATGTATACACCCTTCTTTTATGATTCTTGAACCAAGTGTTAGCTATGATTAAGTTGTGCTCTGTGCAAAATTCTACCAGGCAGCTTCCTCTTTCACTTCTTAGCCCCAATCCATATTCACCTACTACGTTTTCTTCTCTCCCTTTTCCTACTACCGAATTCCAGTCACCCATGGCTCTTAAATTTTCGTCACCCTTCACTATCTGAATAATGTCTTTTATTTCATCATACATTTCTGTAATTTCTTCGTCATCTGCAGAGCTAGTTGGCATATAAACTTGTACTACTGTAGTAGGCATGGGCTTTGTATCTATCTTTGCCACAATAATGCATTCACTATGCTGTTTGTAGTAGCTTACCTGCATTCCTATTTTCCTATTCATTATTAAACCTACTCCTGCATTACCCCTATTTGATTTTGTGTTTATAAACCTGTAGTCACCTGACCAAAAGTCTTGTCCCTCCTGCTACCGAACTTCACTAATTCCTACTATAGCTAACTTTAACCTATCCATTTCCCTTTTTAAATATTCTAACCTACCTGCACGATTAAGTGATCTGACATTCCACGCTCCGATCCGTAGAACGCCAGTTTTCTTTCTCCTGATAACAACATCCTATTGAGTAGTCCCCGCCTGGAGATCCTAATGGGGGACTATTTTACCCCTGGAATATTTTACCCAAGAGAACGCCATCATCATTTAACCATACAGTAAAGCTGCATACCCTCGGGAAAAATTACAGCCATAGTTTCACCTTGATTTTTGCTGTTCACAGTACCAGCACAGCAAGGACATTTTGGTTAGTGTTACAAGGCGAGATCAGTCAATCATCCAGACTCTTGCCCTTGCAACTACTGAAAAGGCTGCTGCCCCTCTTCAGGAACCACATGTTTGTCTGTCCTCTCAACAGATACCCCTCCATTGTGGTTGCACCTACGGTACGGCTATCTGTATCGCTGAGGCATGCAAGCCTCCCCACCAATGGCAAGGTCCATGGTTCATGGGGTGGGGGAAGTGATTGATTAATGTGTGAAATCTTATGGGACTTAACTGCTAAGGTCTCCAGTTCCTAAGGTTACACACTACTTAACCTAAATTATCCTAAGGACGGACACACACACACACACACACACACACACACACACACATACACACACACACACACACACACACGAGGGAAGACTCTAACCTCCACCGGGACCAGCCGCACAGTCCATGACGGCAGCGTCTTAGACCTCTCAGCTAATCCTGCGCAGCAGCGTAAGTGATAAAGCAGCAACAGTATATTATCCCAGATAAGCTGAAACAGTCTGACAGTGTTCTGATAGTTTTTCAGCTTTACGTCTATAAACAAAATGTTCGTAACACTTTGTCTCCTTGGATGTTATGCTGGACAGTAAAGCTGTCCAGTCTAGCTTGAGACACTGTGCTCTCCAGATTTTAGCTGCTTCATGTGGCCAGCTGTAAAAAAAGGTTGAAAAGTGAATAACACCCCAACGACTGTTGGAAATAATGTTTACGGGTACTGATAAACACCATTAAACAACAGTAGGAAGGCTAACAAACACTTTCAGTAAAGGCTTCCTAACATTTAAATGCATCTTTGATGGTAACATGTTTGTCTTCGGTGAAAAGCTGTTCTTGCTTTTGTTAGTCTACTTTTTATATCCGTTTTACTGCTGCAACAGTCAGGTATTTTACTGCCTGCATAGCAGAACTCCATCTGTATCCCCTGACTGAATTTGACTATAGCTTATTGCCCTTCTTTTAACACCTGTACGTCAAAAGAACAGTGTCATCTACATATAATGCTTACTACATGGTCACTCAGAAAGCTTTTCCAGTACATTCAAACAGCATCTAGTGAATGAGCTTTTCATTTTGCAGTACACTTCTGACTGGAAGCACTAACTTACGAGGTCTGTTCAAAATATTCCATAACCTTGTCCACAACATTTTTCTACACTTACCTTTTACTTACTGTGCATGGTCTCCTTCGACATAATCTCCTCTATAACTGATACTCCGCTCCGAATGCCGTTTACACTTCCATAAACTATCTTGGTACACCTCTTTCTGGATTGCGTGAAGCGCCGTCTGCGTATTTTCTTTTATCTCGTCTAACGTTGCAAAATCTTCCTCCTTTCAACTTTGAAAATAAGAAAAAGCCCGTAGTGGCCTGTCTGAAGAGTACAAAGGATGAGGAATGCAGTGATTTTGAATTTTTGTGCGACAGTCACACACTAACAGGGATGAATGTATGGATGTGTTATCATGATGCAAGAACCATGAATTGTTCACCACATTTCAGGCCATTTCCTTCTCATAGATTTCATGACATTACACAACTGAAATGTTACAGCCTTTTGCAATCTCTCTGACACTCAGTCTTCAATTGGCACATTGGCAGGCAAAATTTCGTTGATGTTCCTGTCATGATCATCGTCTTTAGTTGTCTAAGGGCATCCTGAACGAGGATCACCTTTAACATCCATCCAGCCATTTTTAAACCCTGTGAACCATTCATAACACTGAACTCCTTAAGCACTCATCACCATAGGCTTCCTGCATCATTTGCTGTGTTTCTGAAGCTTCTATTTAGTTTTACACAAAACGTACAGTAATGCAGACACATTGGTCCTCTAACCCTGCCATCTCAAAATTCGCGAACTGTGCAACACAATGTTCTACTCAATACAACAATGAACAATAAGTAACACACATACAACAATTAAACTTCCGTTAGTTACACAATGAACACAGGTGTGTGTAGGGATACCAACCGTACGTCTATCCAACACACCACTGGCCCGAAACTACAAATGTTCCGGAATTTTGTGAGCAGACCTCGAAGTTGGTAGTTTCCTCCCAATTTAATAGACTATTCATGCGTAAGCTATCCCTACTCTCATTTTTTACCTCATGAGCTATTCTATCTCAGTTACGGTTACAGTAGAGTTCACTACAGCAATGCCTTGTCTGCATAGTAGTTAAGTGCTCCCTTTCTAATACTGTAGCTGCTTTTGAAATCACTTCCACTTATTCTGCAAAGGCTGTATCTTAGCAACTCAATTAAAGTGGTGGCAAATGGAAGTCATAACTGACAAAGTTAAGTAACAAATATGAACAGTGTCATATGTCCCCTGGCAACCGTACAAGAATAGCCACAGTCTGTACCGCAATCCATGTTACATTACCAGTGAAACGAGATAAAGTGACTCAGCAGATTCATGAGACTGATAGTCGCTTTGAACCTGCATTTTGGTCACCATCACAGTATCAAACAAGATGGAATAAATAATGGAAGCAATGAACAAGCTTCTTAGTATGCATTATATATGGTTGAGCTGGAGGTGAAAAACCTATGGAAGTTTACAACTGCATATTTGCCTGTTTTGTTCCTACATCAGTAGTTTTATGTTCCATTTTTCTCTGTGAATCAACAATTTGTTTTACTTCTCCATGGAATCAACTTGTTACTGTATTACCCATAATATCTGCACATTTTGGTGATGTTCCTGATGTTCTATCTGTGTATGACACAATACTGGTGGTACACACACTCCGTTTGAGGTCAACAATGTGCAGTATCTTACTGCTTATTTACATTTTGGACAAGATCATTTTGCACATGTTCTCAATTTTGTTAAAGTAATTTTTTACTGCAAGCCAAACAGGATAAGTGTTCAACTCATTTGTATTTTTCAGTGGTGTAATCCACTGTTCGTTAGAGGCTGTCCCCTAGATCGGCGTTTGGTAGCACACTTCCACGGAGCGCTGGTTGGAGTATGCTGTGTATAGTGAGGACATTGTGAGCTGTCCCTGAAGTTTTTCATATTGCTAGTGCAGTTGAACCTAGGCGACATTGCTGACAATGTTCGGCACCTCATGATTATTAGCTCACTTTCAGGAATGGTGCTGAATGGTTCAAATGGCTCTGAGCACTATGGAACTTAACATCTGAGGTCATCAGTCCCCTAGAACTTAGAACTACTTAAACCTAGCTAACCTAAGGACATCACACACATCCATGCCCGAGGCAGGATTCGAACATGCGACCGTAGCGGTCGTGCAGTTCCAAACTGAAGCGCCTAGAACCGCTCGGCCACACAGTCCGACGGTGCTGAACGAACCCGCTAAATTCTCATAATATTCTCTTTTCATATTGATGTCATCTGAATAGTTATGTTTATGAGATCGATATAGCAAATTTAATTTTTCGACCCTACACAGGTAACTCCATGCTTATATTTCAGCAGGTTTTATATTTCATATTGTAAACTGACTGCATTAACTACCACCAGAGCTATGGCAGAGCTAAACAAAGTAGCATCTTATTTGCTCCATGGTGCCTTACTCATCTTGTGATTTAAGGCAAGATTGGTTCCTGGTTCAAATGTCTGGCTACCAATGTGTACCACTTCAGTAGCAAAATGCTACCACCAACTGAAGACCAGCCTATTTTTAATTATTTTTATTTTTCCATCAACAACATCTTTTTCTGATGCCTTAATCTTCATTCATTTTTAATTGGTTATAGCTGCTTTATTACTGTTATCTGTTCACTCAATACAGCTTTTCTATTCCTATTTGGTGCCAATGCACATAACCAGAGACTTGGGAAGGTTGGATGTTTTGCAACACGGAATACTTGACATTAGAAAGTATTAAGAGGTAACTGTGCACAAAAGCCAATGGCACTCAATCCTCCTCTGTGACTGTTCATGCAAGATGAGCATGACAAACATTTCACTACGTACCTGTCCCTAGCACAGTTTAGAATTGGCAACATCATTGGAAATATTTGGCAGCGTTGTGACAATACACTTAACTTCCGCATGTGGTCCTGAATCATTCCACTAAAATCACTTTGAAATTCCCTTCCATTTTGATGACTTATGCTACATAATCCTCATCTAAGATGAGACCCCAGGACGGAAAACTTAATTTCCGGACTCCAGGAATGCTGTACTTTAGGTGAGTAACAGCCGTTATAATTTACTTTTCTTAAAAAAAATCTGAGTTATTTGACATCATGGTCTACATTAGTAAAGAAACAAGGCACTTTTCAAAAAATTTTAATGGGTTTTTTGAGAAATTCATGTGTCACAGACAGCACATTGGTACTGAAGGTAGACAATTGTGGAATGAATGTATGTGACTCCATAATTTGTAATATTTATTTATATACCAACTTTGATTCAGAAACCAATTTAATTGTACAACATCAAAGCATAAGCATTTTAGAAATACATCATTTTAACATACATTAATTTTTTTCATTGAGTTCTGTATATGTGAAAATATCGAAAACAATTTCTTCCTTTCATCAAGCAGAACTGAATCTTGCACTCTTTGCAGAAAATTCATGCTATTACACTTTTACATCCAGGCCATCTACACTGATGACTCTTTTCATTATTTGCAGCCTCTGATATGTGAATAGCACTGTCCTTTCATTTAGCATCACTAGGATTGTCATTGGAGCACATTTCTTTTAAAGGAGGTACAAACAGTATCCATTTCTATATCTTCATCTATAGACTCATGCTTAATGTTGACTGTGTGGCTCTTCCTGATTGGAAGAGCCACTCTGATACCTCAATGTGAAACTGCAGATAGTCCATCATATTTTTCTTTCTTTTCTTTGGTGCAGTACAATCTCTCCTGTACTCTATGCATGCTGCAGTACATGCAAAATCAAACAAATGCAGTATCATCTGCACTGTCCAGCTTCTTGTTCTTGGACTTTGTACACAGCAATGATATGATCCACTAATTCGTCCCCTTCCCTTTTTTCCCCCCATTATATTTTTTGAAAGCAAGAGGCCCACTGATATTTATATATTTTTTGTCTTGCTTTGACCAATGCCTGCACCAGCCCAGAGGCAATTTTCGTTCTGCAGATGAGGCAACAACAAGAGATTTATTGTCATTTAATAATGGCAACCAGTCCACCATCATGAACACACTGATCAAATGAGCCCCAACCTGCTTTTTTCCATTTCTAGATCTTATTAGAGATGGCTCTTGCTTGGAATTTTACAAGACAGTTTTGTTCCTGTATGCTGACAGTCCATTTGAGTTGAGACATTCTAGGAGCTCAACTGATGTGATGTTTGGACCATATAAATTACCAAGCAGGTAGTCTACTTGTCTGTCTCACTACTACATTTCCACCAATGTCCAAGTGATGGTAGCCCTCCATTATAGTGTCACCTTTCCCTTCATGCCTGAAGTCAAGTAGTAATTAGTCTGGAGACGTGCAAATGAAATTTCTAAGGTCACAACAATTGAGCTTTCAACAAATGTGTTGCTGCATCATCATCATCATACACCAGAAAAGAATTATCTGTTCATCAATCAACACTTTGTCTCTTAGGAATTAATGAACAACTGAATCTGACGGTGTTTCCTAGAGCACGAATTTTCCAGTACTTATCCTTTGATCTCTTATCACTAGTTACATCACTGTGTATAACTGGTTTTGGTGTACCTTAGATTGCAAAAATCCTCTTTGACATTTCCTGCGATACATCAGCTACTCTTTTTCCGAAAGCTCATTACATGTATAATCTGGGCTACCCAATATAAGACATCTTTACTAACATACCAAAAAGATAATAATTTCTTGAAGAGTTGTATTCAGCGATTTCTCGGTCTGTGTGGAAGATCACCGACTGCTTCTGGAGGACACGATCTATATATTTAAGAAAATAATCTCATGTCGCTGTCTTTCCCATGCCAAATAGTTTCTTACAATGCTGGTGCAGGTGGTAATGGCTCAAGCATACACTATGTGATCAAAAATATCCGGACATCTCCAAAAATTTACATTTTTCAAATTAGGTGCATTGTGCTGCCACCTACTGCCAAGTACTCCATATCAGCGACCTCAGTAGTCATAAGACATCCTGAGAGAGCAGAATGGGGTGCTCCACAGAACTCACAGACTTCAAATGTTGTCAGGTGATTGTGTGTCACTTGCATCATACGTCTGTACACAAAATTTCCACACTCCTAAACATACCTAGGGACACTATTTTCTATGTGATAGTGAAGTGGAAACATGAATGGACACATACAGCACAAAAGCATACAGGCAGACCTCATCTGTTGATTGACCGGGACTGCCAACAGTTGAAGAGAGTTGTTATGTGTAGCAGGCAGACATCTATCCGGACCATCAAACAGGAATTCCAAACAACATCAGGATCCACCGCAAGTACTACGACAGTTAGCCGAGAGGTGTGAAAACTTTGATTTCATGGTCTCGTGGCTGCTAATAAGCCACACATCACGCCGGTAAATGACAAACGACACCTCGCTTGGAGTAAGGAGCATAAACACTGGACAACAGAACAGTGGAAATATGTTGTGTGGAGTGACGAATCATGGTGCACAATGTGGTGACCCAGTGGCAGGTTGTGGGTATGGCGAACGCCCGGTGAACACCTTCTGCCAGCGTCTGTAGTGCCAACAGTAAAATTTGGAGGTGGTGGTGGTGTTATGGTGTGGTGTGGTCATGTTTTTCATGGAGGGGGATGGGACTTGCACCCCTTGTTATTTGCAGGGCACTATCACAACACAGGCCTACAATGATGTTTGAAGCACCTTCTTGCTTTCCACTGTTTAAGAGCATTTCGGGGATGGCGATTGCATCTTTCAACACGATTGAGTACCTGTTCATAATGCACAACCTGTGTTGGAGTGGTTACACATCGGTAATGTCCTTGTAATGGACTGGCCTGCACAGACTCTTGACCTGAATCCTACAGAACACGTTTGGGATGTTTTTGAATGCCGACTTCATGCCAGGCCTCACTGACTGACATTGATACCTCTTGTTGTGGTTGGCAGGAGAGCCAACACCGTGTTACTAGAGGAGGCCGAAAGGCACGTGATTTAGCTCAAGCAGGCTGGCGTGAGGTCTGGAACAGGAAGAAGGAAATTAGAATTTAGAAAAACGGACATATCTGGTGGAATACTTAACTTTAATCCATTAATGACGAACGTCGGTCTTGACGGTACATGATTCACAATATCAATAGTAACTGATAATGGTGCCTTGGTAGGTCGTAGCAAGTAACGTAGCTGAAGGCTAGGCTAACTATCGTCTCGGCAAATGAGAGTGTATTTAGTCAGTGAACCATCACTAGCAAAGTCGACTGTACAACTGGTGCGCGTGGCGGCACTCTGTCTGAAATCACTGATAGTGGCGACACGCACGTCCGACATATACTAACGGACCGCCGATTTAAAGGCTACCACCTAGCAAGTGTGGTGTCTGGCGGTGACACCACACCTCTCCACAGTGCAGCACTCCATGAATAATGGGCTGCCATTCCCCAAGAAACTTTTCAGCACCTGATTGAACATATGCCTGTGGGAGTAGAAGCTGCCATCAAGGCTACAGGTGGGCCTACACCATTTTTAATTCGAGCATTACTGATGGAGGGCACCATGTAGTTTTAAGTCATTTTCAGCAAGCTGGCCAGATAATTCTGATCACACATTGTATATGTACAGCGCCAAGCAGGGATGCTTCTTTCTTTCTGTTTACCACAGTATCTGAAACAGCATCACATGAATCACCATCAATTTCCACTTCTAGTGCTACAATGATATCTGCCTTGTATTCTTTGTCACTGGATATGCCTTGGATTTCTTCGACATCAAAGTCTAGAGATCTGTCCAGCTCTTCAAAAACCTGTGCATGTAACACTGAAGAGAAAAAATTGTTTAATTGTCTTACCCAAAACAAATCCACAATGTAATTATTACATCGAGAGAAATACCACATGTATAAAATAAAACTACAGATATTGACTGAATATCACTAAATAATTTTTTTGATATATTCTTATGTACACAGTAATACATCTACAGTTCCATTGTATCCTATTTCACATTTACAAATTCTTTTGTAACACAGTGCAAGATTTTATTTCATGGTACTACAAGGGTCAGATATTAATGACAACTATTTATCTCAAAGATTATGCAAGTTATTGTATTATACAATTTAAATAAATACACAAATATATACTTACAGCATATCAACATCACTTTGTCCTCCTCTTGTTGCATACAGTCAGGAAACAATGATTAGACTTGTCAGTTTATGCACCAGACAGCTGAGACTCACAGGACTCCACGTAGACAAGTAGCAGATGCCTGGGAAGCTACTTACTGTTGTATCTCTGGCACTACACAGGAGCTGTTTCTATACAAACTTTACTGATTTGGTGTGTCCTATATGACACACGACATCTGAGGAGGTAAATGTTGTGTTATTGGGCTCAGTGACCAATACTGCAATGTGTGAGGCCTGCTTCCAGTAGCATCTCATCAGCTCAGTTGTTGCACAGATATCTTGTGACGCAATACTGTTGGGAGTTTTCAGTTCTAATTGCAGTGCAGACCAGTGCATCCTTGGTTATTATTTTCCAATTTATTTAATGCAGCTGCAAACTGCAAGAAGAAATTCAGTTTGCCTTCAGCAGTGGTGAGGCAAGCCTGTTGTGTTTGTGTCTCCCCTGTTGTGCTGCTTGCGAGCGAGCACATGGGGCAAATGAAGATATGTGGGCTGACATTGTGCACCACGATGCTACCCATCTCAGGTTCCGATGCTCTGACAGCTACATAAGAGCTGCTGTGGTTGACCACACATTTTGCCCTCCAAACTCAAGTTGGAGACTGTCAGCTGTTGTGATGGGCACCTTTAACCCTTACAGCAACCTTATCAGTCACTTTGTTAAGATGTGGAACACATTCGAACCCTACTGTGTTTCCAAAGGTGTCTGTCGGACCATAATTTAAGTGAGGGAACATGGGCCTTCTTACTTGGTTATTGCCAGCTGCAGGGCTGTTGCCATGTGCGATGGCGAGCCACATACTTTTTCAGGTTGTGGCTGGGAAGGTCATATCTATTCGGAATGTCTCCCATGCAGAACGGTTCAGACACCGATCAGAGTCCCTGCTCTCTCTGCAGTGCCCACTGTGTTACCTGTATCTTACACATCCATGGTGCGACTGACTACCTGCTGCACCCATTCTGAATCAGGTGGTTCCGATGTAAACTGCTCTCGATGACGAGATGGATGTTTTGCCTTTCTTTTTTACACTGCCACTGGTGGCAGTACCAAAGGACAATGGCTGTAAGCAGCTGCAAGATGTTTGTCCTAACCCGATGGTTGGTGTTCATGTAGCTGTACTGACCTCCCCTTTTCTTCCACGTGTCCGAAAACAGCTGTCCACCATTCGACACAGCACCATATTAGTAATCAAGAGTCACCGAGGAAATGGAAGAAACTACACCATACCCCTTTTGGTGATTGCCTCCATCAGATGTGTGCAAAACAGGATGACAACCCTCCTACTGGTGATTCGCTGTGTCCTCCGATGCCCCAGGTTTGGATGACACATCACTCTCTGCCACCATCTCTGGTCAGCATCCACCTATGGACACCAACTTCCTCCACCTGCACATGATGTGGTTGTGTCCCTTTCTGTGTCTAATGTTACCTGTGGGTGCACCTCAAGGTGCTCCACAGAAGTGGCATCGTTAGATGTCAGTCCCTGTACACTGATGCTGAGGATGAACTTTCTGGATGTGAACAGGGTGATGGAATCCCCTCAATTGGATTGACTCCCTCCCCATCACATTGATGCACCTTTCCTTGGGGCATACCAGCTTTCCCAACTTATCGCATAGCCACTGTCAATGCCAATAACATTTGTGCACGCCAGAAACTGGTATTACTGCATGAAATGCTGCATGCTGTGAATGTTTATGGTGCTATCCTCCTAGAGGTGCATGTTGCAGCTTTTTGTGCCCCCCATGGCTTTACAGCACAAGTCTCTCATGCTTCCCCTACTTGTAGTGGGGTGGCAATTGTCTTACGTGATGGTATCCTCACTGATGCAGTTGCCTACCTCCGGGATGAAAATTCGGTGGCATCAACATCTATGCACCATTTGGCTGGGGTTGCTGCTGCAAATATTCCACTTTATTCTCAGAGACGCTCACACACCTCTTCCTACGCTGGGAGGATGCCGACCAAATGCTGCATCACTCTACATGCATTGTGCTAGCAGCCATTGTCCAGCACTTCAACCTTGTGGACTCTTGGAGCATATTCATATTCATGGAGCAATCATCTGGGGTTTGCAAGTTTGTGCATTTCACTAGTCATTCTTCCTGTCATCTGTATTGTGTTTATATCTTCTCCGATATTGTTGGTGGTGCACAAAATACTGAAGTCAGGCCTTTGCATTTTATGACCACCATGCCTATATCTGTGCCATCAATCCCTGCTGCTGAAGGGTGTGGCATGAAACTGGATATGATCGATTTATCCATCTTACTTCATCCAACTGCTGGCAGGTCATGAAGAACATGTGGACAGCTTGTTGTCAAAACCATGATGCGCATCACCCTGCCCCATCATGGTAGGTCCTCTGCGCAAAGCCTGCTCTTTATAAGTCCTTGATTGGTTACGGAAGGGAGATTGTGGTGTAGCAGCAATGAACACAGGATTTCTAGTTCACTATGCTCCAGGAATGCACTACGAAACTGTATTTGCCAGATCGTGAGGCGATAGTGAATTGTGCCAGGGGACAGCTCACTACCCTTTCTCAGTCCCAGCCTTGGGGAGCTATGGTCAGGACATGCACACATGACGGGTTAGAGGAGTGTCCCTCAATGTACCAAGTGACATCAGAATGGCACCACTGTCGGAGGACTTTAATGTTCTTATGACTGATGATGGACAGTGCTTGGATACGTAATTACATTACACTGTACTCTGCACAGCGTGATAACCCTGCCAACATTGACACTCATTTGCCACAGTTCCTCAGAATGCAATGCTGGACCTGCTTGCCGATGTCACAGAGGAGCAAATCCATGATGCTGCCAAGGCAGGTTCTACGAACAAGTGACCCAGCCCTGACAGCCTCCCACTGGAGTTTTATTGGACATTTTGTCATCTACTGGGGCCAGCTTGGATGGAAATGTGAGCTTATGTCAACAACCATGCAAATCCCTGATGGTCTCCTCATTCTCATTCATGAGCCTCATGAATACACATCCTGATCCATCACTAGTGTGTCAGCGCTGCCTGCTATCTTCACCAGAGAACCACTACTCGGCAGCCTCTGTTAATGGCCTGTGTTTCGGTGGCCATGTCTTTTGCTGCACTGCTTGTGTGGATGATCTCATCCTCATATCTTCATATCAGTGCTGAGGTCAGAGTCCTTGGCATGAGTCACCACCTTCAGAGACTCTTCTAGTAGCTGCCTTAACATCCACAAATCAAGTGCTATGGCTATAGATGTGGGGCTTCTTGAGGACCAGGCTGCTGCATTGTGTGTAACTGTTACTATTTGATAACTATGACTACTCCACAGGTGATCTGTTGGGCACAATTGCCCTTTAAACAGACAGTGCCAATTGTTCCAATTATGAGCTGGGCTCATAGATCATCATTTATGATAACTCTCACCTTCAACAGACACAGTATTTTAATGTATATTTGGCATTATGTATTCCCCACATGGCACTGACACTCCCTATTCCACCATCCATTGCCTGCCACATGCTAGTGGCACTGGGTTCGTATATGTGCCACAGTTTGCTGTTCAAAATACGATAAGAGTTCCTCACCTTCCCACGGTGTAGGGGTGGATTAGGCCTGTACCGCCTCCTTGACAGAGTGACAGCCCTTTCTGTCAGCTCTCAAATGGTGGTGTAGTGCTGCTGTTCAACACGCATCACCAGACTGTTGCTGTAGACCCTTACACCATGCTCTCTCAGCTCCTATCCTACTTTCACACATCCTGTGGCCCTTCTTTTATTTCCGCCATTTTTCTCCTTTAACTGAATTATGTCCATACTGTGCTATGCCTACACACTTGACATCCACAAAGGCAATCTACTGCTTTCTCCAGCAGAACAGGATACCAAATTTAGTTGGGGGGAAGCATCCCAAAGTCGACTGGCGTGCCGTACGGCAACTAGTATGCACTCCTTGTTTTGCCACTGATGTCCAATCTGCATGGTACCTTATGGTCAGTGGGAAGGGAGTATGCCTGTCATGGTTTCACAGGCTTCACATTGCAGACACCCCATTGTGTGTCTGCCTGTGATGTTCTGGACACAAACGAGCATTGTCTAGTGCGGGGATCAACTATTGGGTCTGGTTCTTGGTGTGAGAGATCCTGGCCTTTATTACCTGTACAACTGCTCATTAGAAACCACCTCAACCGCTCCTCTTTCCGGACACTGGACACTTCCCACGAATGAAGATGAACTCTGAAGTGGGTTTGTGGACCCACAGTTAATTACACTTGTTTGCCAATGGCGAAAAACGTCCTTAATTTTGACTCTTCCTTAATGAACGATATTGTGCAGTTATCCGCAATCCCAAACATCGACAAATTTTCTCTAATTTTCTTTGTAGCATTTTTCTTAACCTACCATAGACTTTGGGCATTACTGTAATAAGAAGTTAATCCATACATTCTCCACTCAGCACTGACTTCTCTGATCATTGGAATATTATTCTCTGGGAAACTGTGCATCAATAACCTTACCGATTGTGGTGAACTGACACTACCCCTTCCTCACAATGTCAGTCTCCTGCTATGCTTGGTGATGTTAAAAAGAAAAAAAATCAGAAATCTGGTTCGATTGATGTGCTTTGTACCTTATGCACTGCAAGGTATTCACTATGCTTCCCTTGGTCCCTGGGGGAACAGGGCATGGTGACCAGGCCTTGGGTTGGGACCTTGGTCCACAATGCCCACGCCCCTCCCTTAAGGTGCCAGGAAGGTTCCACTGGGAAAAAAAGAAGTTGTCACACACCTGTCTTGTGATCAAACTGTGGCGTGAGTTATTTCTGATCATGGTGCAGATCAGTGCACTTTCTGTATTATTTTCCATTTCATTTAATGCAGCTGCAAATTGCTAGAAGAAATTCTTTAACCAAATCTGAAGGAAAAATTTAATCAGTAAGTCTTCTCACAGGATCGACTTTGTAAACTGTGTTAAAAGTCATAGATGTCTACTTTGTGAATAGCAAGCTTCTTCACTAGATAAATGTCCATGAAGAACTTTGTCAACCATACTAATTGGAGTTTTGTTCATCATATAAGACCCATATTTTGGGCTAAATCTGAGAGATAGCGGTCAGGCACCCAGAAAAAATTAGCTGACACTGACGTTTAGCAGATTCCTTCCATTCTGAATGACACAAAAAAATGGGCAGTTTTGTTGATTTAAATCTAATTCAACACCTTAAATATCACTTTGGGTCAGTGTTAACTTCTTTATGAATCCATATATCAACCTCAAAATATGCAGTGTTCCTGTGTTGCTATAGAGTATGCACTGCAAGACATTCACAGTTTATCACATATACTTACAATAACAAATCAAACTAGGACAGTAAAACTGTATACACAAATTACCAAGTGTGGCTTGCCAAAAACCTACAAATTTCTGAAGAAAAACTGCATGATGAATCCCTTATAAAACGGAAAAAATAGATATAAAGCACTAAGAATAAAACTAAACAATGTAGTAAGGTAGTCAGATGGGATCACAAACTATAAAAATTTTGAGATGTATGTGCATGTCTTTCTATTAGAGGACTATATAATACTCTTCACATAAAAACAGGTTGTCTGCTTTCGATGCCATTGAGCATGAAATACAAATCATAGACTTTTTTGTGGAGCATTATTCAACAATAGCAAACATTTTATGCTCTCCAAAGTGATTAGCGGCAGCTGATGTCTTCGACAAAATGCGAGGGAGTGGAGTGCCACCACGGAGCCACTGCTGGCTGGCAGCAAGTGGGGACCGTAGAGCTCTGACGCACGTGGTATTCACAGGTAGACAGTCTGTGAGAAATCTATTGGAAAAAAAAAAAAAAAAAAAAATGTTATTGGACAGAATTATTACCAGTGTATCAGAAAGTGACATACGTTGTAAATGTGCTATTCTTACACTAAGGACTTCAGGCATTTGAACAATAGGTGCTATAAAAATTTATCAGTGACAGTTTCAACTGCAAGATTTTGCATTAAGACAGTGTGCTGTTTACTACTAGACCATGGGCATAAATATAGCATAACCACTCTAACAGAAGACAAGACTTCCTCCAGGAACTGCTGCAGCCTACAGTGTTGCCAGATTGTGCAGGTAGCCAGACTAATTGTATTATCGGCCTAAACATGTTATTTGTCCCCTTTTGCGATCAGTGCAGACAGACTCTGAGGTGCCTGGCTGCCGACCAGGTTTCAAGTCACTATGTTAGTCACTCACTGTAATGTTGCCCAGAATTCTTTCAATTTATCCAAGCTCATCTCCTTAATTTTTTTTTTACTTTTCTGCAATTCCTCCAGTTTCAATTTGCAGTTTGTAACCAATATAATTTATGATTAGAGTCCACACCTGCTCCAGAAATGTTTTAAATTTGAACTCTTGTTTTGAGATCTCTGCCTTACAATTACATAATCTACGTGAAACCTAGAGTTTCCATGTCTCTCCCACATATACAGTCTTTTCCCATGATTCATAAACTGAGACTAAGGAATGATTAAATTTTTTTCTGTGTAAAATTCTACCAGGTGACCTACACTTTCGTACCCACCACTGTTGAGCATTCTCCTACTAGTTTTTCCTCTCTTCCTTTTCCTGCTACTGAATTCCAGTTCCGCATCACAAATTTTCATCTTTATTCATAATCTGCATAAATTATTTTATCTCCTCATAAATTCTTTCAATTTCTACCCCTTCTGTGGAGCTATTAAGCAGACAAACATTTACTAGTGAGAAGGGTATTGGTTTTGTATCTGTCTTGCCAATGATTACTTACATTCCAGTTTTCTTATTCATTAGTAGACCTATCCCTGTGTCACCCCTATTTAACTTTGTATTAGTAACACTGTATCACGTGACCAGAAGTTCTGTTCTTGCTAAAATGACACTTCACTAATAAACAGATACATTAACTTCTCTTTTTAAATTCCCTAACTTAACAACCTGAGAAAGTGATCTAACATTCCATACTTCTCTCTGTAGACTGTCAGTTTTGTTCTCTCAGATTATGGAATTGTCCTGAGGAGTTCCCGCCCAAAATTCCAAATAGAGGGCTATTTTATCTATGGTATATTTTAACCACTAGGATGCCATATAGTAGAGCTGCATGTCTTTAGGCAGAATGAGTGCTGTAGTTCCCTCTTTTGGTCTGAAATTTTCAGAACTAACAGAGGCTAAATTGCCACGCCAAGTGCTGCTGCCAATCTGAAACCGGTACAATGTAATTGTGCCTACAGTACAGCTACCTATACTGTTGAGGCATGCAAGCCACCTCACTGGGGCGAGGTCGATGTTTCTTGGGAGACATATTTTCAACAAAGTTAAAGACGGAAATTTAAAAGGCAAAGTTTTACAAGAGTAAATCTGATGACAACACTACAAAATGCTGAACTGGTGACAAAGGATGATGTGGCAGTCTCAGCTGTCAGAGGTTGTAGAATTGCTCTTTCACTTGCTGGCACATTGTTAAGGCTTTAGTCCTAGGTGTAAACTACTTTTCAGATTATAGCAAACAATGCCATGAAGAACTGATTCATGGCATATTTTGAAATTTATTTTAAAATCCTTTGCTTCCAAATTCAGAAAATCCTGCCAGTAGTTTTTCTTGGTATCATTCAATACTACATCATTATAAAAATAAAGCTCTAAACCTGTCCTCTTGAAAGGAAGTCATTTTTCAGTTTTTATGGCAGTGCAGAGTTATTGTTGATGACATTTAACTGAGAAAAGGGGTGTTACCAAAAATTGAGTTATTTCAGAAGTGACAATTCCCAACATACATTATTGTTAACACATTTCTCTACATCCACCTCCAGGTGGGCCATTCCCCAGAATAATGTTTGCAGTACCCACCTGGAGGAGTGTGTAGAGAAACATGTATGTTAGGAATTGTCACTTCATGGTCTTCATAGGTCTGCCATAATCTGGAAAATAGTAGAGAGCTGGGAATAAAGCTTTGTCATGTGGCAGCATGTAAAGGAATAATTCTACCACCTCTGATACTTGAGAATGCTGTACCCTCCTCCTTTGTTATCAGTTCCACATTTTGTAACATGATGACTACCACAACAAACATCACTACATAAACCATGCCATCTGTGTCCCACAGAGCCACACAGCAGCTGATGGCAAATGTGGCAGAGCTGTAGAGTCATGTGACAAATGACATAATGATCAATCTAGATCAGGGCGTAGTTCCATTTATACATAAGTGGTTGTTCTACAAACAGAGATTTGGGAATGGTAAATCTAGCTTTCATGTAACATATGGTATATACTGTAGATATCGTTAGGAACAAATATCTGAGAAAAGTCAGCAGGTATGGATGGAATCAGAATTCAGTTTCACACTGGCCCCTTACCTAGCTTGCATGTATCACGAATCTCACACGCAGTGCAAAGTCCCAAATGGCTGGAAAAAAGCACAGATGACTCTTGTATACAGAAAGGGTAAAAGAATGGATCTGCAAAATTACAGACCAATATCTCTAACTTCACTTTGCTGCAGAATCCTTTAACATATTCTCAGTTCAAATATAATACATTTTCTTGAAACAAAGAAGCTTATTTCCATGAATGAGCATAGCTTTAGAAAAAAATTACTCGTGCAAAATTCTGCTTCTCCTCTTCTTACATGATATACTGCAAACTATGGACGAAGGGCCACAGGCAGATTCCATACTTCTAGATTTCTAGGAATCATTTGACACAGTGTCCCACTGCAGGCAGTTAAAGGTATGAGCATATGGAATATGTGAGTGGCTCCAAGACTTCTTAAATAATAGAACCCAATATGTTGTTCTCGATGGCAAGTGTGTCATCAGGAGTGGCCTGGGGAAGTGTGATAGGACCACTGTTGTTCTCTATATACATAAATGATTTGGCAGACAGAGTGGGCAGTAGTCTGTGGTTGTTAGCTGGTGTCGCAATGGTGTACGGAAAGGTGTCAAAGTTCAGTGACTGTAGGAGGATACAAGGTAACTTGGACAAAATTTCTGGTTGATGTGATGAATGGCGGCTAGCTTTAAATGTGGAAAAATGTAAGCTAATGTGGATGAGTAGGAAAAACAAACCCAAAATCTTCAGATACAGTATTTGCATTGTCCTACTGGACACACTCACGTCATTTAAATATCTGGGTGTAACACTGCGAAGTGATATGAAATGGAACAGCGTGTGAGGACTGTGGTAGGGATGGCGAATAGCCATGTTTGGTGTATTGGGAGCATTTTAGAAAAGTGTGGTCCTCTATAAAGGAGACCTCAAATAGGACATGGGTGCAACCTATTCTCGAGTACTGCTTGAGTGTTTGGGACCCGTACCAGGTTGGATTAAAGGAAGACACCGAAGCAATTCAATTCAGAGGCAGGCTCCCATATTTGTTACCTATAGGTTTGAACAACATGTGAATGTTACAGAGACACTACGGGAACTCAAATAGAAATCCCTGGGGGGAAGGCAATGTTCTTTTTGAGAAACACTATTGAGAAAATTTAGAGAACTAGCACCTGAAGCTGACTACTGAACGACTACTCCTGCCAATATACACTGTGTGCAAGGACCATGGAGATATGATGTGAGAAATTAGGGACCATACAAAGGCAGAGAGATAGTCATTTTCCTCTTCTATTTGCAAGTGGAACAGGAAAGGAAATTATTATTAGTTTCACACGGTACCCTCAGTCATGTCCTGTACGATGGCTTGCAAAGTACCTATGAAGATGTAGATGAGTGAGAGTCAAGTTCTTTTATTACACTAGCCTTGAGTAGAAAATTCTCAGTCTTCTAACTCAGTATAAACTAACCAGAAGCTTACTGCTGCTCTTCCCAATTAAATGCCTGCTTTTCTACCCAAATTTGATGTGACGAGAAGACATAATATATTTTATACAAAGAGGTATGTGGCTAGTAATTGTAAGTATTGTGGGTGCCTTTCATACCCGATATTATTTTCACCTATCTGGGTACGACAATATTTCGTATATTGCGTCACAATATATGAAGCTAGAAGGAAAATATGTCACACAGAGGTGTCAAAAGAACATGACTGATCACATGGTTGCATTTGTTTTTGACATATACATGTATCATCTATAGTATGATGAAACAGATTAAGTAGCTCATATGTAATAAAATGAGCGATTTCACAAACATGTGCATATTTCTGATCTAAATGATGCTTCCAGTAAAGAACTGAACAGCAATTTTGTCAAAGTTTGGAGTCAAAATTCTACTGAATGCATGTACGAGGGTCAGTCAAAAAGTAATGCCTCCTATTTTTTTTTCTACGTTTAATTGTCAGGAAATTTAAATGCAATTACATAGGTTGAAAACCACAACATTGAGGATCATTTTGTCATTTTTCAATGTAATCTCCGCCCATCTCTACAGTTTTGGTCCATCTTTGAACAAGGGCATGTATCCCAGCACGGTAAAAATCACAGCTCTGCTTCCTAAGCCATTGACGCACGGATGTTTTGACAGCCTCCTCATCTTCAAAATGAATCCCACGATGAGCTTCTTTTAGTGGCCCGAACAGATGGAAGTCTGATGGTGCCAGGTCAGGGCTGTATGGGGGATGAGGCAAAACTTCCCATCCAATTTTGACAATCTCGTCAGAGGTGTGACGACTGGTGTGTGGTCTTGCATTGTCATGCAAAAGAAGAACATCTGCCATTGATTTTGTTGGGCGAACTCGCTGAAGACGTGCTTTAAGTTTTTTGAGGGTTGTGACGTATTGAACAGAATTTATTGTGCATCCCTGCTCCAAAAAATCAACCAGAATCACACCCTCTGTATCCCAGAAAACTGTTGCCATAACTTTCCCTGCCGATCGCACAGTTTTGAATTTTTTCTTCCTCGGCGAGCTTGTGTGACGCCACTCCATTGACAGCCTCTTTGATTCGGGTTCAAAAAAATGCACCCATGTTTCGTCCCCGGTCACAATTTTTTTCAGAAACTCATCTCCCTCCAAACGGAAGTGCTGCAAGTGTTGGGAGGCTATTGTTTTCCTTGCCTCTTTATTCTGATCGGTTAACATTCTTGGAACCCACCGTGCACAAACTTTTGAGTACCCCAATTGTTTAATAATCGTGATCACACTGCCTTTACTAAGAGAAATAATGCGACACACTTCATCTGCAGTCACCCGACGGTCACCACGAATGATGTCATCAACTTGCTGAATGTTGTGTGGAGTCACTGCACTCACCGGCCTGCCACTCCGCTTTTCGTCAGTCAACGGTGTTTGCCCTTCAGCTTCCTTACAACGACGAACCCATCGTCTAACAGTGCTGACATCCACTGTCACAACACCATACACCTTCTTCAGTCTTTCATGAATGCGTATGGGCGTTTCACCTTCTGCATTCAAGAATTCAATCACACAACGCTGTCTCAAACGAACATCGATGTCGGCCATCTTACAAACTTCTGCTGTGCTGCCACCTGTTGACACAGAAAGTTACTACTGCAGTGGATTGCAGAAGAAGGTTTGAGGAATGGCGCCAAATTCAAATTTTTCACTTAACTTAATTTTTGAAGTAGAAAAAAAAATGGGAGGCATTACTTTTCGACCGACCCTCGTACTATACTGTACAAAAGAGACAGTAAGAAGGTGATGCAAACACACCTTTAATGTGCCTCACCAAGAGTCCTGAGTAACAAAGGACTCAAAAAACAAACAAACCTTTGAGCGATGAAGCTGAAAACTGAACTCATTAGAAATAGGCTAGCAGTCAGAAAAATCCACAAGGTATTATTGTATACAGGGTGTTACAAAAATGCTCGGCCAAACTTTCAGGAAACATTCCTCACACACAAATAAAGAAAAGATGTTATGTGGACATGTGTTCGGAAACGCTTAATTTCCATGTTACAGCTCATTTTAGTTTTGTCAGTATGTACTGCACTTCCTCGACTCACCGCCATGATTTCATAGGGATACTCTACCTATGCTGCTAGAACATGTGCCTTTACAAGTACGGCACAACATGTGGTTCATGCACGATGGAGCTCCTGCACAGTCTAAGCGTTCGTACAACAGATTTGGTAACCAATGGATTGGTAGAGGCGGACCAATTCCATGGTCTCCACACTCTCCTGACCTCAACCCTCTTGACTTTCAATTATGGGGGCATTTGAAAGCTCTTGTCTACGCAACCCCGGTACCAAATGTAGAGACTCTTCGTGCTCGTATTGTGGACAGCTGTGATACAATACGCCATTCTCCAGGGCTGCATCAGCGCATCAGGGATTCCATGCGACGGAGGGTGGATGCATGTATCCTCGCTAACGGAGGACATTTTGTACATCTCCTGTAACAAAGTGTTTGAAATCACGCTGGTACGTTCTGTTGCTGTGTGTTTCCATTCCATGATTAATGTGATTCGAAGAGAAGTAATAAAATGAGCTCTAACGTGGAAAGTAAGCATTTCCGGACACATGTCCACATAAGATATTTTCTTTCTTTGTGTGTGAGGAATGTTTCCTGAAAGTTTGGCCGTACCTTTTTGTAACACCGTGTATAAAGAACACCAAGAGTCCGATTCACATTACATGATGACACCAGCTATGGCCATGTGGTAACTTGCACAATGAGAGAACCTATAATGGAAGGGATAAGTAATTAAAGCAATCACCAATCTCAAGATTGTTCTTAACACCGGAGGTGTGGTCCTGCTGGAGCCGAGAGCTGTGGCCTCCCCCAAACTTTGCACTGACTTACTCAGCCAGTTATATCATGAACTCCAGTTTTATTCTGAACCACAGAGCACCTCGACATTTTTCACATTAACAAACATTGCCAGAGGCGAAAGAAGTGATAAGTTACAGGTAAAACTCAAAAAATTGATTGGTGATTGAACTCGAGATGTTTTGGATTTGTAGTGTCACACTTTACCACTGGAGCCACATGGAAGGCATAGTAGTTATGAAAGTGATGGTCATTTAATGCACAGGTGCAGGTTATAAAATAACATATTTTTTAGGCACAAAAGAGAGACATCCAGGGCCTACATGTGTGCAATTTTTCTTGGATGTATCATCTAAAAATGGCAGATGCTTGCTATGAGGGAGTACATGGGCTGAATGTAAAGGTGGGAGGGACATTAGTGTTGAACATGCAGTGTACAATGATGTCATTAGAGATGGAGCACAAGCTTTCATTACAGAAGGATGGAGGAGGACAGTGGCCATGCCCTTTCAAAGGAACCATCCCAGCATTTGCTACAATTGATTTAGGAAAATCTACATCTACATCCATACTCCGCAAGCCACCTGACGGTGTGTGGTGGAGGGTACCTAGAGCACCTCTATCGCTTCTCCCTTCTATTCCAGTCCCATATTGTTCATGGAAAGAAGGATTGTAGAGATGCCTCTGTGTGGGCTCTAATATCTCTGATTTTATCCTCATGGTCTCTTCGCGAGATATATGTAGGAGGGAGCAATATACTGCTCGACTCCTCGGTGAAGGTATGTTCTCGAAACTTCAACAAAAGCCTGTACCGAGCTACTGAGTGTGTCTCCTGCAGAGTCTTCCACTGGAGTTTATCTATCATCTCCATAACACTATCGCAATTACTAAATGACCCTGTAGCAAAGCGCGCTGCTCTCCGTTGGATCTTCTCTATCTCTTCTATCAACCCTATCTGGTACGGATCCCACACTGCTGAGCAGTATTCAAGCAGTGGGCAAACAAGCGAACTGTAACCTACTTCCTTTGTTTTCGGATTGCATTTCCTTAGGATTCTTCCAATGAATCTCAGTCTGGCATCTGCTTTACCGACGATCAACTTTATATGATCATTCCATTTTAAATCACTCCTAATGCGTACTTGCAGATAATTTATGGAATTAACTGCTTCCAGTTGCTGACCTGCTATATTTTAGCTAAATGATAAGGGATCTTTCTTTCTATGTATTCGCAGCACATTACACTTGTCTACATTGACATTCAATTGCCATTCGCTGCAGATCCTCCTGCACTTCAGTACAATTTTCCATTGTTACAACCTCTCGATATACCACAGCATGATCCACAAAAAGCCTCAGTGAACTTCCGATGTAATCCACAAGGTCATTTATGTATAATGTGAATAGCAACAGTCCTATGACACTCCCCTGCGGCACACCTGAAATCACTCTTACTTCGGAAGACTTCTCTCCATTGAGAATGACATGCTGCATTTTGTTATCCTAGGAACTACTCAATCCAATCACACAATTGGTCTGATAGTCCATATGCTCTTACTTTGTTCATTAAACGACTGTGGGGAACTGTATCGAACACCTTGCGGAAGTCAAGAAACATGGCATCTACCTGGGAACCCGTGTCTATGACCATCCGAGTCTCGTGGACGAATAGCGCGAGCTGGGTTTCACACGATCATCTTTTTCGAAACCCATGCTGATTCCTACAGAGTAGATTTCTAGTCTCCAGAAAAGTCATTATACTCGAACATAATACGTGTTCCAAAATTCTACAACTGATCGACGTTAGAGATATAGGTTTATAGTTCTGCACATCTGTTCGACGTCCCTTTTTGGAAACGGGGATGACCTGTGCCCTTTTCCAATCCTTTGGAACACTACGCTCTTCTAAAGACATACGGTACACCGCTGCATACGGTACACCGCTGCAAGAAGGGCAAGTTCCTTTGCCTACTCTGTGTAAAATCAAACTGGTATCCCATCAGGTCCAGCGGCCTTTCCTCTTTTGAGCAATTTTAATTGTTTCTCTATCTCTCTGTCGTCTATTTCGATATCTACCATTTTGTCATCTGTGCGACAATCTAGAGAAGGAACTACAGTGCAGTCATTCTCTGTGAAGCAGCTTTGGAAAAATACATTTCGTACTTCGGCCTTTAGTCAGTCATCCTCTGTTTCAGTACCATTTTGGTCACAGAGTGTCTGGACATTTTGTTTTGATCCACCTACCGCTTTGGTATAAGATGAAAATTTCTTAGGATTTTCTGCAGAGTCAGTACATAGAACTTTACTTTCGAATTCATTGAACGCCTCTCGCATAGCCCCCCCTCACACTACATTTCGCTGCACGTAATTTTTGTTTGTCTGCAAGGCTTTGGCTATGTTTATGTTTGCTGTGAAGTCCCCTTTGCTTCTGCAGCAGTTTTCTAACTTGGGTGTTGTACCACGGTAGCTCTTTTCCATCTCTTACAATATTGCTTGGCACATACTCATCTAACACATATTGTACAATGGTTTTGAACTTTGTCTACTGATCCTCAACACTATCTGTACTTGAGACAAAACTTTTGTGTTGAGCCATCAGGTATTCTGAGATCTGCTTTTTGTCACTTTTGCTAAACAGGAAAATCTTCCTACCTTTTTTAATATTTCTATTTACGGCTGAAATCATCAATGCAGTAACCGCTTTATGATTGCGTGGAAAACCTGATTCAGGACAGCTGGACGTGGGTTTGAATTGTCAACTTCCTGCATACGAGTCCTGTGCGGCTAGCCAATGTACAGGCTATGAGGCAAGAAACACCACATATGTTCCCAACATTGGCTAAAATAAATTTCTGAACCATATTAAAAAGTGTTCAGATTCAATTTAACCATCATTGCTTGCTATGTAATATAAAATTCTTAGTGTCTGTAATATACCTGCACACAGGTGGCAATTATAGTCAGTGACCTTATAATTTTAGACAACACAATATTTTTTTCTGAATAATCTGCCATCTAACTTACTGGTCAAGGTGAGTAAGAACTGCCTAAGCAAAGAACATGAAAGTTGGGCAAGTCAGCTTTGAAAAAGAATTTTGTATTTGAGTTTGCAAGTAGCACAATTACCTCATCTATTAATGCTCTGGCTGCAGCTATCTTCAATCCACTGTATGTGTGGCAGAGGATATGGAGTATACCAGAATAATTCTCATTCACTGGCAGGTAGAACAGGTGAATAATTGTAGTCACTCCTCTGTATGAGGAGAGATCCTCCAATTTTACTCTCATGGTGATTGCACGAAATGTACACTGGAGAAAGCATACATTTACTGACTCATACTGAAAACTGGCTCTTAGGATTTTAAGGTTAATGTTCATCACAATACACAATTCCTATCTTGTAATGTCTCTCACTGGAACTTATTAAGAATTTCTGTTCTGCTCTGTCACAAAATGTTCACCCCCCCACTTCCCATAACAATTTTTAATGATGTGTGCTTCTCATATACAAATGATTAATCACCACCACCACCATCGTTATATGCAGTTCTGGTTTAGGCATCATTGCATGTTCCAATTTCAAGTATAATGCAACTGATCTTTCAATCTCTTCTTATGACACCCAAAATTTCTTTCCTCTTAAGGTGTATACTTACATATAAGTTTAGATATCCACTCATCTGCCATCCTTCGAATTTATTTGTGCCATTTCTTTCAGTGTTACTTTATTGTCCGAGTAATCTTTGCACACCCATTTCATTTCTAATTTAAATTATTCTTTTTCCAGTCTATGAGTTTGTAACCAGCTAGTGGTCTACCAAGCAATTTATAAATATTGTCAACAGGAAAAATAATTTCAAACTATTAAGAAACTCTAGATGTCGTATTTGTTCTGATATTCTATTCACATGTGCCTTGTGTGATAGTGAGGAACTATACTGAATGCTTTCAAGAAGTTAAGAAATTCAGCACTAGTGTGGGGTCCATTACCTACATGCTTCCAGATCTAGATCAAGACCAAATGAAACAAACAGTATTTTACATTTTCAGTGCTACAGGTTCTGTAAAAAAAGGTAAGAGCTATGTGATTCTGTACATATGACCTGCAGCCCTTCTTTCGATTTGAAATGACACTCCACCTACTTGATACAGAATCTAATAGTTCCATATCTGCCATTTTTGCATTCTTGTCATCTCAGATCAATCGGTCATGTTTGTTTCACTGCACTCATAATCAACACTAATGCAAACAGTTCATTTTGGTCCACTAATTGGTTTTCAGTAAGATCTTTTTTGCTTTTTAAGAGATTTTTGACAATTTGGCAAATAACCAAAAGTAGCAGCCCCAACAACGGCAAGAATAACAGCAGCGACAGAACCACCAACAACAGTTGCAGCAGCAGCATAAAATTACTGAACAAGGAGCCAAAGGCCAAGTATATCAACTTCCTTTAAAAAAACATTCTAAGAGTCTTATGGCTTCAAACCAAGGGTGGGGGAAGTGTGACAAGGCAGCCTGCAGACTTACAAATAAGTAACAGGAACCAGGAAAAAGCAATACATTATCAGCTAATGGCAAAAGTAAAAATACTTGCAAAATAATGCTTCGGAATATTTAGTGTCTCAAGAACAAAGTGTTAGATTTAGAAGTAGCTATGAATAACTTTGCAGTTATCTCTCTCTCAATTGTTTACGTGAACACTGATACCAGATTTATGAACCAAGACACACACACACACACACACACACACACACACACACACACACACACATATACTATCCAGTCACATTAATGTAACCACCACCTTTGTTTGATATCAGCATGCAATAACCATTCTCAGATGGCAGCATTAGTAATGGAGGGTATATAAAGCATGTTGAGAGGGGGAGAGCGCAAAACTGCAATCATAATGCATATCTGAAGTCCAAAAAGCATGATCATTGGCTTTTGGGACAAGGGTGTAAGCATTTCCAAAACAACTATGTGTGTAAACTGTTTGCATGTCACAGTGGTTAAAGTATACTGAGTATGACAAAAAGGCACTGCCCAAAACCAGCTTTGATGTAACTCTAGTGCATTACATGCCATAGATGAAAGGGTGAATGATGGCTACAGAGATGTGTATGGATGAATAAAAGTGCTACTGTTCAGCAACTGACAGCTCAGATGAACTAAGGGGGCTACCAATAGTGTCTCCTCAATAAAAACTCAGTGAACATTGCTACGTACAGGCCTTCTGGTTCATACACCCACACTGACTGCTGGTTGTCAATTATGAAGGCTGGAATTTGCATGCCTGTGTCGCAACTCTACTTCCACTGAGTGGCAACAAATGGCCTTTTCAGATGAATCACATTCTCTTCTCCACTGGACAGATGGCCATTGATGTGTTCAGCCCTGTAACAATTGTCAGTATGGTCTTGGCTGGAGGAGAGAGTGTTATGGTCTGAGGAATATTTTAGTGGCATCCCCTCGTCATTCTGGAAGGCACAATGTATCAATACAAATATTCATTTATCCTTGGGGACCATGTCCACTCTCAATTGCAGTTGTATTTTGCCTCAGCATGATGGTATCTAGAAGCAGGACAATGCATTGTGTAACACAGCTGGCAGTGTGTGTGCATTGCTCAAAATGCACCAGAGTGAGTTCACTCCACTCGCCTACACAACAAACTGCTCAGATTTAAACCGAATCAAGAATATGCGGTACCACCTTGATCGGCATGTTCACACCATGGATACTTAACCAAGAAACCTAGTGTAGCTGGCCTTGGCACTCAAGTTGACATGGCTCCATATCCCTGTCGGTAACTTCCATAACCTTACTGACACTCTTCCTGCATGTCTTTCAGCCATCTGCACTGAAAAAGGTGGTTATTCAGGCTTTTGTCTTCACATTAATGTGTCTGGACAGCATACAAGCAATTTTAAATTAGCATCTCATTAATGCCACAATGAGTTTAAAAATGGTGGAGTATATGCATTTACACAAGAGTTGTATTAGAATTCAAAGTAAAAACAGAAGACAATTTGAATATTGAAAAACCATTTTGAATCATGCCATAGAGAGAAAAAAGGAGGAGAAAAGAAACAAACTTGATGTCCTAAATAAAATAGAAAGAAACTTCCACATGGGAAAAGGTATTAAAAACAAAGATTCCAAGACTTACCAAGCGGGAAAGCGCCGGCAGACAGGCACATGAACAAAACACACAAACACACACACAGAATTACTAGCTTTCGCAACCGATGGTTGCTTCTTCAGGAAGGAGAGGGAAAGACGAAAGGATGTGGGTTTTAAGGGAGAGGGTAAGGAGTCATTCCAATCCCGGGAGCGGAAAGACTTCCCTTAGGGGAAAAAAAGGACACACACACACACACACACACACACACACACACACACACACACACACACACACACACACATATATCTCCATCCGCACATACACAGACACAAGCAGACAGAGATGGGAACTCGCCCTTCAGTATATCCTCTCTTCTCGATATCCGCCAGGCCTCAACCTCCGCTAATTTCAAGTTGCCGCCGCTCATACCTCACCTGTCTTTCAACAACTTCTTTGCCTCTGTACTTCCGCCTCGACTGACATCTCTGCCCTTACTCTTTGCCTTTAAATATGTCTGCTTGTGTCTGTGTATGTGCGGATGGTTGTGTGTGTGTGTGTGTGTGTGTGTGTGTGTGTGTGTGTGTGTGTGTGTGTGTGTGTGTGTGTGTGTGCGCGAGTGTACACCTGTCCTTTTTTTCCCCTAAGGGAAGTCTTTCCGCTCCCGGGATTGGAATGACTCCTTACCCTCTCCCTTAAAACCCACATCCTTTCGTCTTTCCCTCTCCTTCCTGAAGAAGCAACCATCGGTTGCGAAAGCTAGTAATTCTGTGTGTGTGTGTTTGTGTGTTTTGTTCATGTGCCTGTCTGCCGGCGCTTTCCCGCTTGGTAAGTCTTGGAATCTTTGTTTTTAATACCTTTTCCCATGTGGAAGTTTCTTTCTATTTTATTTACATCATCATTAATTTGAACCCAACAATTACGTTTGTTATTGTCTCTGTTGCATTTCGAAATCTTCTCTATCGCCTTACTTTCTCTTTTCGTTTGTACAAGAAGTTTCACTTTGTATTCATCTTCCATTTTTCCGTAATCTACCATACATTTTATCCTGCCTAATTATACTCAATAATACGTAATTTACTTCCAAACCATAACCTAAAATTTTCAACGCTTTCAACATAACCGCTGCTATAAAATCCATTGTTCCAAGTTTACAAACATTTCGTGTAAACTCGTGAATACTATTTCACAGCTTCAGTTCCTTTCACCCATTACACAACCATCTAAGTTTTTTCCAACAATTTTCGTTTTATTTCCATTCCCGTTTTTCACACATAACCGATCATTTTTTAGCAGCTTCCCACAGGTTTACACGTTATTATTTCTTCATCAAACAATTGTTAGCCTCATTCTCATAACCTGCCAGTACATAACCAGTCCTTTGAATACATTTACACACATATTCTTCGAGATTTTATTCGAAATTTTTTTTCGAATTTTATTATTTCGGAAATTATTTTTTCGAAACTTTTTTCGAAAAATTTTTTTCGAGTCAGCACATGATCAACATAGCTCATCTCAAACCAAAACTTTTTTGACTTTTTTCACACCTTTATCTCTCCCTATACAAATCTCTATTTACTTTCACTTTAACCTCATATTACCCTTTCCACCTACTAATACCATGTCAACCTCACAACATCCCTTTAACGACCCCATTAAATTTTATTTACATTCCCTCCGCAAACATGCCTTCACCCTAGCCAGATTACGCTCCCATATTTTATTTACTCAGGCTTGTCTGACATTTGGCATTTGTCCCAAAGGCCTCACACTTAAAGTTCCCATCTCTGGCTGCAATCCTTCTTTCCATCAGTCCTTATACCAGTTCCAAACAGCACAATCCATAGCCCTCACCCGCCTAATCCTTCACCTATACATCGACTCGGCCAATGAACACACCCGTCAACTACTATCCCAAATCAAAGTCCTCAGTCTTTCCTCTCCCACATCCACACCGGCTGTACATAGCATCCTCCTACAGGCCAACCGCAAATTAGAAAAACATGCCACCCTCCACCTCAAACAACTATCCAATCTCCTGGTTTCCCACCTCCGGAAAGGCAACTCACTCACACTCCACAACCTTTCCAACAAACCTCAACCTCCTCTCATTGCACACAGACCCACTCTCTCCCATCTACTCAATCTCCCACTTCCGCTCCACTCCCCCCAACACCTCAAAATTCTAGTCAACACAGTCTGGAACCACAACACCCCAATTCAGTAGTTAACCTTTCCTCCAAACCCCTCTCCCAATCCGAAACCTCTGTCCTATCCAAAGGCCTCACCTTCAGCCCCACTCCCAGGTTCAACCAAACTGCCCTTGTCAAAGATTTACTGTCCTACACTCGTAGTCTCTGCTGGAAATATCACTTTGCCATGAAGAAAAACAATCCTGATCCCACTCCTAATGATCCAACTCCCCAAGACACTATCCAAATTGAACCCTGCCTGCAACAGTTCCGTCCTCCATCACAGCGGGACCCACCTCCTCTTCCTCAAAATCACCCTCTCCAAACCTTCCAGGAATTTCTCACTTCCAGCCTTGCCTCTCAATCATTCTTGAAAAACCTGAATCCTACTCCCAACATCACCACAGCCGAAGCCCAGGCTATCCGTGATCTGAAAGCTGACCGATCCATCATCATTCTTCCGGCTGACAAGGGTTCCACGACCGTGGTACTTGATCGTCGGGAGTATGTGGCTGAGAGACTGCGTCAGCTTTCAGACAACTCTACATACAAAGTTTGCCAAGGTAATCCCATTCCTTATGTCCAGGCGGAGCTTCAAGGAATCCTCAGAACCTTAGGCCCCCTACAAAACCTTTCAGCTGACTCCATCAAACTCCTCACCCCACCAACACCTCGCACTCCTTCCTTCTACCTACTTCCTAAAATCCACAAACCCAAACATCCTGGCCGCCCCATTGTAGCTGGTTACCAAGCCCCCACAGAACGTATCTCTGCCTACGTAGATCAACACCTTCAACCCATTACATGCAGTCTCCCATCCTTCATCAAAGACACCAACCACTTTCTCGAACGCCTGGAATCCGTACCCAGTCTGTTACCCCCGGAAACCATCCTTGTAACCATTGATACCACTTCCCTATACACGAATATCCCGCACGTCCAGGGCCTCGCTGCAATGGAGCACTTCCTTTCACGCCGATCACCTGCCACCCTACCTAAAACCTCTTTCCTCGTCACCTTAGCCAGCTTCATCCTGACCCACAACTTCTTCACTTTTGAAGGCCAGACATACCAACAATTAAAGGGAACAGCCATGGGTACCAGGATGGCCCCCTCGTATGCCAACCTATTTATGGGTCGCTTAGAGGAAGCCTTCTTGGTTACCCAAGCCTGCCAACCCAAAGTTTGGTACAGATTTATTGATGACATCTTCATGATCTGGACTCACAGTGAAGAACAACTACAGAATTTCCTCTCCAACCTCAACTCCTTTGGTTCCATCAGATTCACCTGGTCCTACTCCAAATCCCATGCCACTTTCCTAGACGTTGACCTCCATCTGTCCAATGGCCAGCTGCACACATCCGTCCACATCAAACCCACCAACAAGCAACAGTACCTCCATTATGACAGCTGCCACCCATTCCATATCAAACGGTCCCTTCCCTACAGCCTAGGCCTTCGTGGCAAACGAATCTGCTCCAGTCCTGAATCCCTCGACCATTACACCAACAACCTGAAAACAGCTTTCGCATCCCGCAACTACCCTCCCAACCTGGTACAGAAGCAGATAACCAGAGCCACCTCCTCATCCCCTCAAACCCAGAACCTCTCACAGAAGAACCCCAAAAGTGCCCCACTTGTGACAGAATACTTCCCGGGACTGGATCAGACCTTGAATGTGGCTCTCCAGCAGGGATACGACTTCCTAAAATCCTGCCCCGAAATGAGATCCATCCTTCATGAAATCCTCCCCACTCCACCAAGAGTGTCTTTCCGCCGTCCACCTAACCTTCGTAACCTCTTGGTTCATCCCTATGAAATCCCCAAACCACCTTCCCTACCCTCTGGCTCCTACCCTTGCAACCGCCCCCGGTGTAAAACCTGTCCTATGCACCCTCCCACCACCACCTACTCCAGTCCTGTAACCCGGAAGGTGTACACGATCAAAGGGAGAGCCACGTGTGAAAGCACCCACGTGATTTACCAACTGACCTGCCCGCACTGTGACGCTTTCTATGTGGGAATGACCAGCAACAAACTGTCCATTCGCATGAATGGACACAGGCAGACAGTGTTTGTTGGTAATGAGGATCACCCTGTGGCTAAACATGCCTTGATGCACGGCCAGCACATCTTGGCACAGTGTTACACCGTCCGAGTTATCTGGATACTTCCCACCAACACCAACCTATCCGAACTCCGGAGATGGGAACTCGCCCTTCAGTATATCCTCTCTTCTCGATATCCGCCAGGCCTCAACCTCCGCTAATTTCAAGTTGCCGCCGCTCATACCTCACCTGTCTTTCAACAACTTCTTTGCCTCTGTACTTCCGCCTCGACTGCCATCTCTGCCCTTACTCTTTGCCTTTAAATATGTCTGCTTGTGTCTGTGTATGTGCGGATGGTTATGTGTGTGTGTGTGTGTGTGTGTGTGTGTGTGCACCTGTCCTTTTTTTCCCCCTAAGGGAAGTCTTTCCACTCCCGGGATTGGAATGACTCCTTACCCTCTCCCTTAAAACCCACATCCTTTCGTCTTTCCCTCTCCTTCCTGAAGAAGCAACCATCGGTTGCAAAAGCTAGTAATTCTGTGTGTGTGTTTGTGTGTTTTGTTCATGTGCCTGTCTGCCGGCGCTTTCCCGCTTCGTAAGTCTTGGAAACTTGATGTCCTTATAGATATATAGGATCACCACTGGGTGACAAAAACATGGAAGTAGAATTAAACACTTTCTATAATAATGAAGTGAAATTATTATTATGTGATGATTTTAATGTTACTCGTTCACTGAAAATAAAGAAAAAAGGAAACTCTTGAACACCATAAGCAATTTTCACGTGAAACCACTCTTTTCAGACGTTAATAGAATAACAGTTGTCATCCTCTCCATTAGAAAACATCTTCATAAATATCGAGTATTGTGTCACTGAGGCTATAAATGTACATTTAGGTCTTTTGGATCACAACGCATTAGTAACACACATAAATTGGTCTACACCAAAGATATTAAAAACCCTGGGGGAATATGCAAAGCACAACAACATAGAAAAGGTGACTATGTTTATTAAAATATTAGCAAAAGACACGTGGGAAAATGCATTTTCAAAGCAAAATTGTACAATATGAACTTTTTTGTTTGTACACAGGTTCACTTTTAAAGAGTAAAACACACGCAGAAAGGTTAAGTAGGCATTTTAGGTTTAGGGGAAATATCTTCAGAATAATGATATACAAAAAACAGTGTCTTCATATACAAATTGATATGTAATTAATGTTCTCCAAAACTGTATAATTAGCTTTTGGAATATTGTGAAATTCTACAAAATACCCCACCACCATTAATTAATGGTGAAAACAGGAAACTTTTGTTGCAACATAAATTAAAGAAGTTTTCAAACCACATATAACCCTGTGAAAAGCACGTTTCTGAAATACTGTTTTTGGAAAATTATCTGTACATAATGACTATCTCAGTATTTTTAACATACCTAAATGTTCATTACTATTCTAATTATTTATTTTACTTGTATTTGTTTTATGTTCAAAATTGTTATTTTATGTTTTACATTCCTTCTTTTGTTTTCTTTTTGTCCATTTTACATACATGTTGTTGTTGTTAGTTGAAAATCATGAGTAACTTATTATTATGGTAGAAAATAATTACAATAATAACAACCTGTGTAGAAAACTTAAAAAACAGAACATTTTTTTACACTACACACACAAAATGAATGAAATTTCTTCATGTAATAAACACGATGAAGAAGAAAATATAAAACAAAATTGAACAGGATTTCAAAATTGTCACTTGAATCCCCTAAAAATCCTGATTTGTGTCGCGGCATATTTCAGTACACTAGTTAGCCTTGGCAAAGAGAATTGGTTACATACTAATGACTGTAGATTTATAATATTGTTTCTCAAGTGGAGATTAACATCATAATCAATCAACAGAACTAGATCTGAAAGTCTAGAAACACTGAAAGCTGTATACATCCCACAGCTATACCTGTGACACCAAGTCTTTAGAATCACCAGATGAACAAGTGTTTTGTCCTGGGTTGTGATACTCAGAACAGTTCTTTCACAATGACCACTACAAGAATCTAACAATAATACAGTTTTTTCTCCCTCAGCTGGAAAGGAAACATCTTCCAAACATCTTAGGACCTGCCCAAACACCATTTGTTTACCACATTTTGACAGTGGCACAATGTCATTTGGGACTTCAAATAGAGATTCTCAAATCCTCAATTCAAACTTATCATTCGATTTAACTAAGAAAAGATGAGTGGCCAGTGTGACAAACTGTTGAGTAACACACCTGAGAACAAGAAACATCTGGTGATGCCAAAGGGATCAATGGCACTGGTACAGCTGTGGACCACATGTGGCTTCTAATATTGGAAAAACTTTGTGAGAAGATTTTCAGACCTATTTCTGTTGACTGATTACGATGCCAATCTTCACTTGACAAACAACAGAATCAAGCTGCAGTCACTAGTACGTAATCAATTGTCCTCATGAAGACTTACCGATATACTGAAATATTCTCGATACAAATCGGGATACTTAGATGATCACCGATGACAATTTGAAATCCTGCTGAATTTTGTTTCATATTGTCTTCTCCATCATGTATATTACATGAAGAAATTTCATACATCTTATGTGGATGTCACAAAAAACATGTTTTAAGCATTTCCTTACATATTATCATCATGGTAATTATTTTCAATCATAACAATGAGTTATTTATTATAAACAAAATACATCTATGTAAAATGGCAAACTATAAATAAAAAACAAAGAATGTAAAATATAAAAAACTGTTCAAGCTACAAGAACACACAGATAATAGTGAACAATACTTTATTTCTTCGAGTATTTTGGTACAGAAAAAAAAAAAACACTTGCCACAGAGTGGCTGCACAACTATACATCAGTCATCATAAGAATGAACCTGAGGTAAACGAACACAAACGCAGTGATTGGTCAGATACTGTAGCACATGTACACTGGTGTTGCACTCTTTGAAGTAGATTCTACTTATGTATTAGATATATTATTACTAAGTTATGTTAAATGAAACTATGATATTCAAATGTATTAACAGCCACCAATGTTTCTTAATCATGCTTTAGTTATGTAGTTTATATTTAAAAAATTATGTACACACTGTTGTGCTCAGTTTGCCATGCTGTTATTGCACAGTATGGAAATGGTTGAGATTGCTACCTGTTCTGTAGTGAAACATGCGTCTTGAGCACGGTTAAAAATGCCGAGAAATAGGTTGTTCTTAATGTTTTTCATAAATTTACAGAGATAGTTGGCTTTGAAGTTTTCGAAGGGGCTATATTAGATACCGTTGAGACACAAACACATACTGATTCTATAGTAGAGTCGGCAGCATAACAGACTGTAAAAAGTACTACAGTTCGTGGTTTGCTAGTTCAAATCTTGTCAGAGTCATTGTTTCTTCTCTTTCAATTTGCAATACCTACATTTCATAACTATAAAATTAATTGTGATTTTTTTTATGAGCGATGCACATCATCTTACTTCTAATTACATACCGTATATGAAATTACTGTTTTCATTTCAAATATAAATTCTTAATTATCAATATTTTACAAAATACTTAATATGCATTTTTACGTTTTCCATTACAATATGAATCCAACAGAACTGGTCTGGAGCCAAGTTACAAGATTTGAGCTGAGAAGTAACAAGACTGTTTAGCTGCCAGATGCACTGGAACTAAAAAATGTAGGTTTTTCAGTCTCATTGCCAAATGATGGTGCAATATAGAACGGCTCATCTTTGTGGATTCTGTTGCTGATAGGCTTATTATCAACATAGCAGGTGACACTTTTAAAACTGAAATGTATTTCTCTGATTCGGATAATGAAGGAGCTAAGACATTACAAGATGACTGACTGTCATTAATACCTCCAGTGGCTTCAGTATTCAACAGTACAGTGACACCCCTTGAGTATGCTTTTGCAGCACACTCAGAAAAATTACCCTGTGCTTAAGTTAGAAATTTTCATCACTCTTGTTTGTAATTAGAATACTATGTCAGGTGAGAAAGAGACCGTTTCATGCTTTCCGTCTGGTCACCTAAGAAGTGCACACCAGTGCTGGAGCTTTGCTGAATATTATTTCATTCTCTTTAAAAAATTAAATGACATTCAATGCTATATTGTTTCTTTGCTTGTCTCTTTTTACACTTTAACTGCAACTGCTCATATCATTACATGTTAGTTGCACCGCTGTCCCAAGTTTAACGTGACGGTAAAGCTGTTGTCCCGTTTTATCGCTCAGTCTATGTGCCTGTAACACAGTATAAAACATATCCTTGTGATCGTACTTGATTGTACTGGTCATTCTTATGATAAACACAGTATAGCCTTACTTACACTGGCTGAAGTAAACATCAGACAGAGCAAGGCTGGCTGTGCCCAACTCTATAAGCTATCATCCACCTGGTAGTGTGCACTACAGAAACACTGTATGTGCATCCAAGAGTGGAATCACCTATTGGTGCTGGCATTGTGCAACCTCTCTTGTGTGCCATACAGCTGCACACCAGGATTGCAGGTGTGGAACATTATGCGGGTCACTACACCTGCTGCGGATGAAGTATCACAGATTCCTGAGGGCAAGTTGTGGAGATGGATCCCACATTCATGGACATCTGTGAGCCAAGATGGGAGAGGGGAGAGCAACTTCTGGTTGGCAGAGACCTTAGAATATGGACGAAAGTGGCCAGCATGAAGAGTGCCCCAATGCTCCCTTGTAGGAGCACGAGATGACAGAACTGGTGATGGGCAATCAAAACCAGGATATGAGACAACGTCCACCAGTGGTGGGGAAGGTGGAAGTGACTTTGCTGCAGACTGAGGCCACATAGCAGACATTGAACAGGTGAGGGGTGAGAGTGTCAGCCAGGGGGGGGGGGGGGGGGGTCAGCCAGGCAGAAAGTGAGGCTAGAACTTGGCATATAGGAAGCACCAAGTGACCGGGGCACCAGCGAAGGAACAAAGGTAGTGATGCAGCCAGGTGGGGTTGATGGGTGACCACCTGGTCTCCCATCCAGATAGTTTAGACATGGAAGCCATTCCAACACATGATGTTTGCCAGTAACCAATCAAAACCACATGCTCAGACTGTTATCATATGGAAAACATGAACACACATCAGTGACTATCATCCAAAACACATTCAGAAACTGAGCCGTAAAATCCTCATGGAGGCATTCCCAGGGCTGGTTGCTGGAGGCCATGGGGAAAACAAAGCCTTGGGAGCCACCTGCTGACTAGTACACTGGGGAAATGCAGCCATCAAATGCTCCAGCTACCAGTCAATGCCAGACCAGTACACGTGTATGTGAGCCAAGGCTTTGGTGACCCCGATGCAACAGTTGTAAGAGCTCCCACCACAAGCTCCTGGGAATGACCATCCTGGGAGCATCATCATCCGTGGACAGCAGAAGGATTTTGTCTAAGAGACTATGGTACAAGACGAAATAGTTACAAAGTTGATCGGAAGTGCAGTCCAGAAGCCAAGACAACGAACAGTGTTGGATGAGGTGGATGACACGCTTGAGAACAGGGTCAGACACTATGGCCTGGCGATGCTGGTACTAGTGATCGAAAAGCTGTCTGCCACATCGTGGGAGACAACATCCAAATGGAACACATAAGCTCCTCTCTATCAAACTCAGGGTCCAGACTGACGGGCAGCCTGGGTAAGGTGTCCACCTTGGCATAGTGTCCTCTGTGGTGAAAATGGATGTCGTAGCGGTATTTGGAGAGGAACAATGCCAACCTGTGGACTGCCTTATCACGGACCCATGCAGATAGACTGAACAATGAAACTAATGGCTTGTGTTCTGTAATGAGTTGGAATTTGGTGCCATATAAGAACATGTGAAATTTGATGACTGCATACACAATGGCCAGAGCTTCCTTCTTCACTATAGAGTAATGGACCTGTGCTGGAGTGAGAGTTTTGGATTCAAACGTCAGTGGCTGTTCTGAGCCACCTGTATTCTGATTGATGAGGACTAGCCCCATGCCATATTGTGAGGTGTCCATAACCAAAAATCAATGGTTTGCTAAGATAAAAAGTAGCTAGACACAGTGCCAACCTGAGGCAATCCTTAATCGTAGGAAAGGCCTGGTCACACGTGGGAGACCAGCACCCTAGCAGCAAAGATGGTAGATAACTGGTGGTGACAGGCAATTTTACCCAAGAAAGCCTGCAGTTCTTGCAAGGTGAGGGATGCAGGTATGTGTTGACCGCAGATTGTAAATTCTGAAGCACAATCCCGAGAGAGGCAAGCCAGTCTAACTCCACCTTGACTTGGAAGTGGAGGACTATCTGAACTGGCTGAGCATGAAAAAATCTAGGCTGAGCTGACTGCTTCAAGGTTATGTGGGCTTTAAAGTTTGTGATGAATTCTAGGCCTTCCACAAAAACATCCTGAAATTCAGAGCACAAAGATTCCAATGACTGATAGGGGACATTGGCAGATTCTATCTGTATGGGGTTTGTTCTTTCTTTTACTGCTTGCTCAATACAGATTGAATGACATTGAGGATAGACTCAACCACTGCTTCCACTTTGTGCCCCTTGAGTCTTATAACTGCCATCTGCTTTCTGTACAAATTATAAACAGCCTTTGCTCCCTATATTTTACCCCTGCCACTGTCAGAATTTGACAGAGTATTCCAGTCAACATTGTCCAAAGCTTTCTCTAAGTCGACACATGCTGTAAACACAGGTTTGCCTTTCCTTTAACTATCTTCTAAGGCAATGTTCCTACATTTCTCCATAGTCCAAACGGGTCTTCCCCGATATTTGCTTCTACCAGTTTTTACATTCTCTGTAAATACTTTGTGTTAGTCTATGGCAATCCCATCTGAGAGCAGGTATCAGCAGAGGATGGGGAACATGGGATGGTCAGGGAGTCCCCTGGGTCCAAGGGATGCTGAGTGAGGAGCTGACTTCCACCCGCAAGAGCCAGTGGTATAAAACCTTGTGGATAAAAATTAGAAGCAGGCCGCGAAAGCCCCAGTCATGGAGGATACCTAAAATGTGATGGCGCCATGCTATGTCGTATGGCAATTGTGTAAGAAACCAGGAGTTTGCTCTGTCTTATTTGTAGAGGGGGAAGCCCCACTTATGTGAGGAGGCTATTGGATGAGACTAGCACAGAAGGCACCGACAGCCGTACGCACCCAATAATTACGAACAGGGTCAAGTAGTTTCAGACGGGAAAAAGCAGTCGAGCCATAAACCTGACAATCGTAATCTAGTCTGGACAAAACCAGAGTATTGTAAAGATGGAAAAGAGTAGCACGGTCAGCAATCCAAGATGTGTGTGCTAGGAGGTGGAGAGCATAGGTTTCCGGATGCCTGTAGTCAGTCTTCAGGTGGCGAATATAGGGCAGACTCATCAGCTTGTTATCAGAAATAAGGCCCAAGAAATGGAACTTTGCTACAACATCTAGGGGCTGGTTGCCTAAATAAAGCTCTGGATCAGGGTGTACTGTAGGTCTACGGCAAAAATGCATAACCCGTGTTTTGGAGGGAGAAAACTGGAAGCCATGGGAAAGGACCCACGCAAAGGTCCATTGGATGGCGCCTTGGACCTGGCATTCAGCAGATGCTACTGACTGAGAGCTGCACCAGATGCAAAAATCATCGGCATACAATGCCGGGTACTAGTGACCCAACAGAAGGTACAAGCCCATTAATAGAGATGAGGAAAAGTGTGACTTCTAACACAGAACTCTGTGTTGTACCATTCCCCTGGGTCCGAGGGATGCTGAGTGAGGAGCTGACTTCAACCCAGAAGAGCCGGTGGTATAAAACCTCGTGGATAAAAATTGGAAGCAGGCCGCGAAAGCCCCAGTCATGGAGGATACCTAAAATGTGATGGCGCCATGCTATGTCGTAGGTCAAAGAAGGTGTCTGCAGTTAGTAAAAGCCTGTCAGATTGCTGTTTCCAATTTGAGTAAATGGTCAGTTGGAGATCATCCTTCCCGGAACCAACACTGATACAGGAACAAAACGTCCCGAGATTCAAGTACCCAACATAATTGTAAACTGACCATCCTCTCGAGCAGTTTACAAAGTATGTCAGGTTAACAGGTCAGTAGCTGTTGAGAGGTGTTGGGTTCTTCCTGGGAGTAAGGAAGGAGATAACTATGCTGCCTCACTACTGCAAGGGGGAAGGCACCTGTGAGCCAAATGTGGTTGAAGACTCTGAGTAGATGTTGCTTCTAGGTAAGGTCCAAGTGTTGGATCATCTGGTTGTGGGTGAAATCCGGGCCTGGGGCCATGTCATGTGTAGAGGTGAGAGCCTGCACGAATTTCAGTTCAGCGAAGGGTTCATTGTAGGCTTCAGCTTGGTGGCGGTTAAAACAGAGGGGGGCTGGGGGTTCTTCAACTTCTCATTTCCATCAGAGAAAGGTAGGAGGATAGGAACACAATGTCAATGTTGTTGCAAAGTGTGTCGCGAGGTGTTCTGCACGGACTGATGAATCAGCACACAGAGCACGCAGTAGGATAAGACACTGGACAGTTGATTGTCACTGGCAGCCCAGAAGGCTATGTTACTTGGACCAAACCTGCGAGGAAGAAGGGTATGTACCAAAGGAGGAAACATAGCACTCCCAGCATTCCTTTTTACTCTGCTTAAAAAGATAGTGGGTCTTAGCATGGAGACACTTATAAGTGATAAGGTTGGTCTGTGAAGGGTATCTTTTAGATCGTTGCAGTCCTGGACAGTGATTGCTACATCCTTGGTTGCCCACAGTACTGATCAACAATGGGGGAGGGGGGGGGGTGGGGGGGGGGGGGAATCTGTTGATAGGGGGATAGCAGTGCCAGCAGAGTGTCAGAATGTCTTGCACAACCGCATCAATGCTTCAAAGAGAGGTGTCCAAGTGCACAACAGACATACGTAAACGCCAATTAGCTGTGCAGAATCCCCATCATGGGGGCTGTCTGTCTGGCGGCGGCAGGGGTACTAAATTTGGTATTCAACCACCAACTGGCAAATTATTGGTTTAAGCAATTTAAAAAACCAGGAGCGTGTGCAAAGAAAGAAGCACAGGTTGACTGCGTGTGTCAGAGGATGATGCCTGATGGAGTGAAGAAAGTTTTGTGCGCAGTCCAAGTAAGTCTACCAATAGAGCCAGTCCAGAATTTTGAATAAGTTCTGAGACGGCGTTTTCTGCCCTATTGATTACAACTTGTGCAGGGTCTCAAAACCAATTACAATGGGAAGCGTCTTGCATTTTGTGTTTATGTGCTATCAAAGATTGAGAATGAAGCATTTCTACAGTGTGTAATTTTTAGTGATGAAGCGACGTTCCGCCTTAGTGGAAAAGTCGGCAGACACAATGTTCAAATATGGGGTTTGGAAAATCCACATTCACCATTGCAACACAAAGAGACTTATTGAAGATCTGTGCTGTATCCCATACAAAGTTTTATATACCATCAACAATGGGGGGGGGGGATCTGTTGATAGGGGGATAGCAGTGCCAGCAGAGTGTCAGAATGTCTTGCACAACCGCATCAATGCTTCAAAGAAAGAACTGTAATGGGTATCACATACCTGGACATGTTGGAACAATGGCCGTTTGCTCAAGTTATGAAAGATTCCCACGACTTCATTTTCCAACAGGATGGAGCTGCGCTCCATTGGCACATTGTTGTACGAGGCTTTGAATGACTACCTTCCTCAGTGCTCTATTGGTCACAGGGGACTTTAGGACCTGGCTCTGCACTTCTGGGCACCGAGCTCTCCTGATCTCACACCCTGCGACTATCTCTTGTGGGGTTATGCGAAGGAAGCTACTTACCAACCACTCTGAATGATCTGTGGAACAGGACCACTGCCGCCGCACATTCAGTAACAGCAGATACGCTTTTGCATGTGTGGGACAAGTTCAGCCACAGTGTCTATGTTCACCGTGCAGCCAACGGTGGCCACATTGAACATTTATAACATTTATAACATTTATCACATTTCTAATTATTAAATAATTATTAAAAACTAATTAATTGCAAATATTTATTAATTATTACATTTATTAAATTGACATAAAACACTATGGAAAAAAACTTTGACACTTCCTCTTTTCATTGGCATAAGGCGTGTTCATTTTGGATTTGTACTTGAATAAATACGAAGTTTTGAAAATGGGTCCATCATTTAGAATAACCTTGTAATATTGGTGTATGCCTTGGTTTGTTAAAAGCATTCAGTATTATAGATCATGAGGTATTACTACGAAAATAAAAATCAACTAGGCATCAAAGACACACCTTTGCAGACAGTAACAAACATGGAAATACAACATATTGCATGCAACAAAATTACAAACCGTTAATCAGCTTCCCAAGATATGAAACGTGATGTTCCAAGGGTAAGTACTGGGAGCAGTGCTGTTCCTCCTATGTGCAAATGGCCTGCAAACAAACATATATTGTCAAAATATTGATCAGTTTGCTGATGCTACAAGCTTTCTCATCAGTGCAAAGATAGAGAACTTCCTATACAAAAACAAAGACAATGGATAACATAGCAGAATGGTTCACATGAAACTAACTAACCACAAATGGCGGAAAAACTGTAACTATTTCCTTAATTTCATGGAAAATGTCCCATAAACTATAAATATCCAGTTGCCAAACAAAGCTGTAAACAGCTGACCTGTCAACGTTTCTTGGGATCAGGAGCCAGTATAATGTCAGGAGCGAACTCATACTGACAACCTCACAAAAAAAAAAAAAAAAAAAAAAAAAAAAAAAAAAAAAAAAAAAAGAGCACGTCCTGCTACATGATGAGGAGCCTTGAAAGCTGCAGCAGTAAAGACCATGTACTATGAAAATGCTCAGTCACTTATTATGTATGGAGTCATTTTCTGGGGAGCATTCCCAAACAGTATTAAGCTATTCAGAATAATAAAAAAAAAATCATATGAATAACAGAGGTACCACAACCACAAAATCTTGCAAACTACTCTTAAAAAACTGCAAATCCTTCTACTGAAGCAGTGTACAACTGAAAATCTCACTCCTCCTCAAAAATGGAGGTCACATATCCACAATAAAAGACAAACAATGGGTCTCCATATGAACTGTGCAAAAACTGAGCTCTGTCAAAATGAAGATGTGCATCTTCAAAAAAGATATTTAGAAAGTTATCAAATAACATATAGTCAATCAATAATGTTGCAGTGTGGGCATATCTACCTGACCAATTCTGTATCCTGAAAGATATTTTTGGTAAATAATAATGTACCATTACCAACAATAATGTATCAGTATTAGGCATTATCACCTTAGTAGCATTGTAACAACTGAACGAATACTAAAAATAACATACCAGTAATCTGTATTATAAATGTAAGTAATAAAGGATGTATTATGATGATAGAAACAATGTGTTAAATGATTTCCAACATCTTACTGTACATTCGATGAATCCACAAGATCCTATACACAAATCAATGAAGCAAACATCATCTATCTTACTAATGAGCTAAGCTCTGCTTGCATTGCATAGTAGTTAGTACTGAGTGTAGTTGACAATATAGCAGAATTGTCTATTTTGCTTACATCCATTTTGCTATAACCTATAGCCTCACTTTCTGGGGGTCACAATAGAACAAACCTGAAAAACCATCTTCACTATACAAAAAATGAGAATAATTACCAGTAGTTCAAGGTTAAAAAGGTATTATGGCAGTTTCAATATTAACTCAAATCTTCTTCAAGAATGTGCAATGTTATCCAAACAAAACAGTTAAACAAGACTTTAGCACAGAACCAAATAGAGCAACATTCAGAGCACTAAATTGTACAACAAATTTCTGTCACAAATAAAATAAATTCAATTAAAAAATTGTCTTCATTTTAAGAAGCAGTATTCAAATTTTTATGACCAATTGCTATCGTATTGTAAATGAATACCTGCAATAAACTTGTAGTAAGTAACTTCTCATGTAATGTGTGTCAACAGTATCTCTAATCAAGGGTTTGCTTTTATGTGAATGGGTATTTTAAATAAAAGTGTTATAACTCAGATCATATTTGCATGTAAATGTCATCTATATGCTACATATCAAATTTTGCATACATTTATGTAATTAATCAAAGTTGTACGAGCAATTTTGAATGCAATATTGTGCAGAGCACTATGCACCCTTGCATTCTTTTATTTTATTTTTTTGTGTAGTATTTTCTGACAAAATCTATGCAGTGTATATTGTTTATGGACAAATAAACTACTACTACTACTACTACTACTAAATTCTTCACGTTCACAGATTTAAATATTTGCTGTTAACTGCTCAGATAATTTGAATAAAATTTAACGCCATTTGACAATGTGATCAGCAGTAAGATGCTCGATGAATTTAACGTTAGCCATCAACCATGCCATCTACATATGGAATAGAAAGGAAAGAAATGATTAAAGCACACTTTGTACGCTCTGCTGCAAACTTTAAGGTGGGTTGTGGGGTACAAATATACTTGTAAAAGTAGTAGTCCATGACAGAGGAAAGTTATATCTGCACAATACAATGTAAAACTAACTATGGCTGTCAAAGATGAAATTCATGGACGTTGGGAGGGGACTGGGGGATCAAAGTTGTTTTTACAATATTTTCTTGATAGTTACATGCCTTAAACCTCATAGTTTGATAGTGGAATGTTTTATGTATAGTATTAATTGGCAGCAACATGCCATATAATTTGGTTGGCAGTAGCACACTATGTCCGACGCCCTGTTTTCATCCTATATATAATGAAGGAAGAAAGGAAGACTTGACACAATGCACAGTACCACATCCATCTCATAACGGTAATCTTGAAAAAAAAAAAAACACTTTTTAGGGGCATTTATTTGATAAGTTTGCAACAGTGTTCAAGACAGCATTTAAATCTAAAGCACCTGAAGAATAATGGACTGTGCTATGTATTCAAGGACTTACAGAAGTGTTGTGAAAAGTGCATCAAAGTAGAAGGGATACCCACAACGATTGTGAAAATAGAATGATGAGTAAGTATCTGTGAAAAACTCTAAGTCATTCAGATATAGCGCTTATAATATGTGATGACCCTCTTAGCATGCATAAAGGAAATATGTATGTGTCATTCTTATGATAACACAGTGACATTACTCTACCTGTGTGTGTGTGTGTGTGTGTGTGTGTGTGTGAGAGAGAGAGAGAGAGAGAGAGAGAGATCTTCAGTCCCTCAAGTATTTGCTTTGGTTAAGTTGTCAGATGATGACAAGATGTGCACAGATATGTGAGTGGCTCAAAGACTTCTTAAGTAATAGAACCCAGTATGTTGTCCTTGCCAGCAGCATGTGTTCACCAGAGATATGGGTTTCATCAAGAGTGCCTCAGGGGAGTGTAATAGAACTGCTGATGTTGTCTATATACATAAATGATTTGGCAGACAGGGTTGGCAGCAATGTACGGCTGTTTGCTGATGCCTTGGTGTACAATAAGGTAGTGACGTTGAGTGACTGTAGGAAGATATAGGAGGACTCTGACAAAATTTCCAGTTGGTGTGATTAATGGCAGCTAGCCCTAAATGTGGAAAAATGTTAGTTAATGCAGATGCGTAGGAAGATCAAAGCTGTAACATTTGGATACAGTATTATTAGTGTCCTGCTTGGCAGTGTCAAGTCATTTAAATATATGGGCTTAGCATTGTAAAGCAATACGAGATGGAACATGCATGTGAGAACTGTGGTAGGGAAGGCGAATAGTTGGCTTTGGTTTATTGGGAGAATTTTAGGAAAGATTGGCCACCTGTAAAGGAGACCACTTATAGGACACTGGTGCAAACTATTCTTGAGTACTGCTGAAGTGTCTGGGATTTGTATCATGTTGCATTGAAGGCGGGCTGCTAGATTTGTTACTGGTAGGTACGAACAACATAAGTTTTACGGAGATGTTTTGGAAACTCAAATGGGAATCCCTGGAGGGAAGATGACCTTTTCGAGAAACACTAATGAGAAAATTTAGAGAACCAGCATTTGAAGCTGACTGCTTAATGATTCTACTGCCACCAACATACATTGGGCATAAGTAGCACGAAGATAAGATACTAGAATTTAGGGCTCATATGACGGCATATAGAGAGCCGTTTTTTCCCTGCTCTATTTCTGAGTGGAACAGGAAAGGAAATGACAAGCAGTGGTACAGGGTACCCTCACACTGTATGGCAGCTTGTGGAGAATGTATGTAGGTCACTTTGACACTTGCGCATAGTAAAGCTGTCCTCAACCCAAACATTGTTTCGAACACTGAAGTGCTTTATTTAGCATGGTCCAAATGGAGGTGTTATTCCCTTGCTTCCTCCAACATTGAGCTGACTTTCCTAGTCACATGAGAATCCACAGTTCATTGTAGACTCCAAGGCACAATGAACCACACACCAGTTCCATCTTTGGACCTCTACATAAGGAAAATACTGGAATGATTATAATCAACAGTTTCTCAATAACTGTAATTTGAAACAGAAAGAATGCAAACCTGAAACTTTCAGTTGAACTTCATATTATTTATCATGCAGTATAGTACTTAGAGGTGATGGGAGAGGAACCACACATTTGGTTATCTCCTGTATAATCATAAAATATGCCCCATGAAGTAAAGTTACAGGGTGAGCCAGTAGAACTGTTCAAGATTATATGCATGTTTACCAAACCATGTCTGAGCAAAGCTAACAGAACATTAAGGATGTATCACCTTAGAAGTGAGCTTTCTCCATGCCATAGAAGTACAGGGTGTACATAAAGTCCGAGAAAGAACTAAACATTGCACAGATGTCATACATATTCCAGTTTGATGGTGGTGGTGGTTAGTGTTTAACGTCCCGTCGATAACGAGGTCATTAGAGACGGAGCGCAAGCTCCAGTTAGGGAAGGAAATTGGCCGTGCCCTTTCAAAGGAACCATCCCAGCATTTTCGTGAAACTATTTAGGGAAATCACAGAAAACCTAAATCAGGATGGCTGGAGACAGGATTGAACCATCGTCCTCCTGAATGCAATTCCAGTGTGCTAACCCCTGTGCCACCTCGCTCGGTATTCCATTTTGAAGAAAATGCTCTGAAAGTTTTTTTTTATAAACATTCAGTATGCAAAACATGTGTGACCTAGCAGATGACAATATGGTAATTAATGCTTGCCATACCCGTCCCAGCATGTGTCTCACATGCGCTCCACATTCACTTCACTCACACTGGGAAGTTTGCTTCTCCTTGCCGGACACAAACAACCCATTGTAACAAATTTGTTGTTCCAGTGGAAAATGGCCTTCCTTCTTGGTGGCTTCTTAATGTACTTGGTTCTAAACATCCACTGAACAGCTGTAGCACACTTGTTTTTGTCGAACTCCAACATACAGAAAGCTTGCTCTGCACCTGAACTCGCCATGTTGGCAAATAGCGCTGACTATTGGCAAATTACCAAACTATGCTGTTGTGGTATACATGGGATAAAACAAAAACAAAAGAACTTTCAGGGTTTCTCTTCAAAATGACATACGTAGGATATCTGTACAATGTTTGGTTTGTGTGCAATAAATAATTGAAAGTGTTGCCAGACTTTACCAGGTGTACTGGTATGAAAAGAGTGTTAAGATGCAAATGTGTCAATAGGGAACATTTGTTGTGAACGAGCCTTAATTTTTTTTTTGGTTGGTATGACATCTGTCAAAGATATTTAGTGTACATCAAGTCACAGGACAAAAACATCTATGTTTTCATCATGTTAACAATATCGAATTTTGTACCAGGAAGTGATGATTTGCGGAAAGCATTAATTTTTTGTTTTCATTTGAAAAAAAAAGTGCTGCTGAGTCACATCGAATGCTTGTCGAGGCATATGGTGATCATGCTCTATCAGAAGCAACATGCGAAAGATGGTTTAAAGAGTTCAGAAATAATTATTTTGATGTAAGAAATGAAGAACGTGGAAGACCACCAAAAAAGTTCGAAGACGCCGAATTGCAAGCAATATTGGATGAAGATACTACTTTGAGTCAGAAGCAAATGGCAGCAATGCTAAATGTTGCACAACAAACAATTTATGACCATTTGAAAGCTATGGGATAGATTCAAAAGTGTGGAAAATGGGTGCCACATGAATTGAATGAAAGACAGATGGAAAACCAAAAAACCATTTGTCAAATTTTGCTTCAAAGACATGAAAGAAAATCAATTTTGCATTGAATTGTTACTGGCGATGAAAAATGGATTTATTTTAAGAATCCTAAATGGGAAAAGTCACGGGTTATTCTGGGACAACCATCAACATCGACTGCAAAACCAGATCGATTAGGCAAGACGACAATGCTCTGTGTTTGGTGGGATCAGAAAGGTGTGGTGTATCATGAGCTTCTAAAACCCGGTGAAACTGTGAATACTAATCGCTACAGACAACAAATGATCAATTTGAACTACACATTGATCGAAAAAAGACCAGAATGGGCCAAAGACATGGCAAAGTAATTCTTTTACACAACAATGCACCTGCACACAAAGCAAAACTGGTTCAGGATACAATCAAAACACTTGGCTGGGAGCTGCTACCCAACCTGCCATAATCACTAGACTTGGCCCCTTCCAACTACCATTTGTTTTCATCAATGGGACACGCATTGGCTGAGGAACACTTCGATTCCTACGAAGAAGCCAAAAATTGGGTGTCCAATTGGTCTGCTTCAAAAGATGAACATTTCTATTGGCGTGATGTCCACAAATTGCCAGAAAGGTGGCCAAAATACTTTGAATAAAATGTTTTTACTTTTCAATTCAAAATTAGTGAATCATATTCACAAAAAAATGTTCATTTCATACCCGTACACCTGGTATGTACACCCTGTATTTAGCCATTAAAATTGTCCACATTATTCTTAACCATAATTAGTCCTAGAAAATATTAATAGTACCAAAGTAATACAATGAAATTGTGCTCAAAACCATCACACAGCCTCCTTTCAGACTGTGCAAAGTGCACAGTCTGTTGTAAAAGATTCTTTAGATGGCATCATAAATGAAAGCAAAGAAATTAAAGAAAACTGCATTGTGTGTGCTGTCATGGTCAGCATTTACAGCTACCACCCATGCATCAGAACTGTTCAGCTTCTGTTAGTACAGATCGATAAAACAAATATCACACTACACTTATTTGAGACGGCTCTGTTGAACATGCATGTAAAATTACACTTCAAAGAATTTAGTCTGTGCTGTGAAACAAACTGACCCTATCTGTCAATGTCATGAACAGGATTTGTTTGTGCTGACTCTAGCTAAACATCACAAAAACAAAACTGCAAATATCTGCTCAAACACCAGAGAAAATGTGTCTGGTGACTATTAGGAGTGATACCCCAAATGACTCATCTGGGCACAGCAGTAATTTTCTTTACATGCAAGTGTGTGGGCATCAAAGGCACCACACCACCATGGCTGCTGCAGATGGCATGGTAGCTTGCAGCTCCCATCGTTGCTAAAGGATGTCACTGCAAACACCAATGAAATACTTATTGCATAGAGAGCATTTGTGTCTTCTGAGAACTTGCAGGTTCCAGTGCCACTCTGGTGCTAGTATCAAAATCCTTATACTAATTCCCAAGATTAGTCTTCATGTACAGGCCAAGGAGGATGGTGAAGGACTTTACTTTATAGCTGCACAATTTTAAATTGCTGTCTTTATAAGCCCCAAATATAAAAGACTTCTCAGCACCCATTACCCATCATATAAATATGCTTTTGACACTGCAAGTAAGACATTCAATAGTAACTCTGAAACATTATTAATTTATAATACTGATAATAATAATTCCATGTGGCTCAATGGACTGGTGCAAGTCATTCAATTGGATGTCACTTTGATGACCCAAATGCCCCTAAACAGTTCTCCTACCATGGAAAGGAGTCCAAATCATGTTTCATTTCTGGTGAATCTCCACATCATAGGGAGGTGAATGCAAGGTCAAAAGGTAGAGTTAAAAACTGGTTGCCCAGCTGGAATCTGATCAGGTGGCCTTTCAGTTTCCAGGCCCACACTACTGCTACAGGCTTCAATGCTCTCAAGGGTTAAGGCAGCTGTACTGCTAAGTGGCAATGGTACTGATTTGACAGGGGCAGATGATGTTAAATCATGATAATTCAGCCAGTTTTCACAAAATATTTATAAAATATACACACAGACCTTCCTTGTGAATCAGTCTACCTATCAGTCAAAATTAGATCAAAATCCCTACAGTGATTCCCGAGATTTCTGATCACAAAACCCAATAATGGCTGGGAGAGCATTGTGCTGACAAAATGCTCTCCATATCCACATCTAGTGACACCTATCAGCTGAGGACGACACAGTGGTCAGTTGATACTATTGATACTTCCGAGACCTGTGAACGGAGTTCCTGAGATTAGCCTGAGCATACATACAGACAGCGCAGCATGAAATGGACAAACAGTCAAAGTTGTAAAACTATTATTAAATAATAGTAGCTTGTTTCAACACACACTCTAAAAGGGTGAATCAGTCACTAAGATACATCAAAATAATCTACTCAGTACTTTGGACAGAATTTGCAGAACACAAAAGACCTTAAACCCTTTTCCACACTCTTCTTATTGAATTTAAAACAATAGACAAATCATTATCAAGACAAACTACTGCCCTTTTGTCAGGATATTAAATGTAATCAAGGAAAATGTGGCACAGCAGCACTGGTACACAACTAGCTATGTACCTTGGTGGGCCATCCTGCTGGAGGAGTTGCCTATGTGTTAGAGTACAGTGCCCTTTTCTCTGACATGTTAAAGCCACTAATTTCTACCTGTGACTGCAATGATACCCATCATGGAAAATTGTTGGCTTCATCAGCCTTAATTTTTTTTTCTTTGTACTGCCAGCCACTCATTCTCCCACTGACAGCTGACTCTTCTCCTCAACAAGTAGCAACAACCAAGGGGGCAGCATGGGATAGTACACTAATTTAGTTGCAATCACCCCTTGCTGCCAAGTTAGCTTGCTCATCTCCCTGGATTCCTGCATGGTTTGACACGCAGAAGAATGATACTTCCTTCCCTTGCTATTGTACTAAGTGAAAGGTGTCTTGTATGTTTTGAACTGCTTTGTTTACTGGGTACATTTGCTGAAGGGCCTATATCACACATAGGGCATCAGAGCAAGTGAGAGCATTATTCCATCAATTGCACTTCATCTGCTCCTTAAGACTGTACACATCTGGAAGTCTAATCATAATGCCAATACCAGGGGAAACTACTGAGTGGCAAACAGTTTGTCTCTGTTTACACTTATGAATGTAAATAATTGTCAAATTTTACTGCTCATCTAAGAATTCACAAATGGCTCATTTAAAATAAAATCTGGTGCACAAGATTTCTTGTACCATACTTTCTCAAATTTAAAAAGAGCCTGGGCCACACTACTAACCATAGAGCTCACTTTCTGACCCATAGTCCCAGAATTAACCTTTACTGGCAAGAAAAAACACAGACATCCTACAACAGGTCAGTTTGATTGGAATTGGAGCATATACCTCCCAACTGTGTGTCCAATCCTCCTGCAAAGGATCATCCCACTTTGTAACTGGAGAAAAGCCACAATGATAGGACACATAAAGGAAGGTAAATTGCTGCCTTTATGCATTCCCAAATATAAAAGACTCTGCATAGAACCCGTTAACCATCAAATAAATATGCTCTCGACACTTCAGCAGATGCAAGTAAGACATTCAATAGTAACTTTGAAACTTAAGACACACCAGTTTCTGCTGGATGAGCAGGACAGTTTCCTAGTGTCATCAGTGTCCTTTTAATACAATGTAACAGTTGTTTAATTGTATGTATCTCTGACTTCAGCAGGAAAATGGTATCATGCAATCAACCAAACTTATGTACATGAACATCTATAATCCATTCATATGGTGTCATCCTAGCTGGTGAAACTGCAAGCCCCCCCAGATGTAGATTTTGTTCCTGTCCATGTAAATGCTGCCATTGCATATTATTGCTGGTACTAATCCAAATTTATTATATTTATATGCTATATTTTGCCCAAGTGCAAATCAACTGGAAGATTTTCATCCTCTCTCATTCTTATGAGTGTAATTCAAAAGTTTTAACCAGCTGGTGTGGATAATTTATGTAACTATTTATCAGAGTTACAATGGTGCATCTCTCAAAAGCAGTCATCATTTAGGTGTACAGACTCTTCTTAAAAAGCGTTTTAGACATGCTTGTTATTTTAGGAGTTGTGCTCATAAACATAACACCAACAACAGTCCCCCCCCCCCCCCCCCCTTGCTGGCACCAGTAAGATTTCCGGCTTCCCCTTACCCACCTCCTCCATATGAACTATGACATTACTCGATAGAGTGAGTAGAGAAGTCTCATGTTTCCAACAAAATGGAATTTTAAATCAAGAACAATGCAAATTGAATTAAAAAAACTGTCACAGAGACAACCAAACTTTCATCTCAACAAACTAGTAAGATTACACCTGCAAGAAGGTGCCATCTAATATGACCACTATCACAACTACCATCACTTTAATGGTGCATGCAGGTCTGCCACAAACTCACTAAGACCCCAGGTGTCTGTTGTACACTGGAACAGGCAGCGAGTTTATTTGTACATGACAGGAGGATCGTCACTAACGGTTGGTTGGTTGGTTGGTTGATTTGCAGGAGGGGACCAGACACGGAGATCACTGGTCGCAGCAGATTAGGAAAGTATATGGAAGGAATTCAGCTGTGCCCTTTCAGAGGAACCATTCCAGCATGTGCCTGAAGCGATGTAAGGAAGTAACGGAAAACCTAAACCAAGATGGCCGAACGCGAGTCCAGTGTGCTAACCGCTACACCACCTTGGTAGGTCAGGCAGCGAGCGATAAACATTATACATTACTGATCACCAAACAGGCATACTGTACACACCTTAGTGTGTAGCATGTATGTCATGTGACAATTACATGCATTGCACCAACATGTTAACCTGTGCCACGTGCATGCCACTATTGCTGGTGTCAGTTGCCCATCACGTCAGACACCTTGTGATGCACCCACAGAGGTGTGTGTGTGTGTGTGTGTGTGTGTGTGTGTGTGTGTGTGTGTGTGTGTGTGTGGGCGCGTGCGCGCATGCGCGTGCTGTGCATGGCATCATGAGACTTGCTAGACATGCATTTAATGTACCTTGGGGCAGGATGTGGTGCCCACAAAGTAGCAAGAATGTACATAGAACACTTTCCCCAATGTGTCATCCTAACTGGAAGAAGTGTATCTCCATGGATCTTATGAGAGAGGGGGTCATTCACACCATAGAGAGCCGGATAAGTTTCCCACCAAGGACATGTCCAAACACGAGACTGAGTAGCTGGCGTTGGATCATGTGGTTGACCTCCCAGCAATAAGGAGCCATCAACTTACCCATCAAATGCATGATTTGAAGGATACAGTATGAAGTGTACTGGTGGAACAGGTATTACACCCCTATAATAAAGAATGAGTGCAACCCCTGGGACCATTGGATTTTGAGCACCCCATTCACTCCTGTCAATGGACTATCCACTGCAGTGCTGAATTTCATACTGTTTTTAGTACAAAGAGGCCTCATTCACCCAAGATGGTGTTTTCAACAGCTACAACAGTCATTTCTGGAATGAGGACAAACCCCATGCCATCCACATTGATGGCCACCAGCAACAATTCTCTGTCAATGTATAGGCGCGCATTGTCCAAGAGCACCTAACAGGACCTTATTTTCTGCCTCTCAATTCCACTGGCCCATTTCACCTGGTGTTCCTACAAGATGTACTGTCACAGTTCTTTGAGACTATACAACTTTTTGTCCATGAAAGGATGTGGCTTTAACAAGATGGTGCACCAGTCCACTTTGATGTTAACATCTGTGAGTATCCAAACAACATGTACCTTGGATGAGATTTTCACTCTGCACCAAAGTGCGTGCCGATATGAAACTTCCTGGCAGATTAAAACTGTGTGCCAGACTGAGATTCTAACTCAGGACCTTTGCCTTTTGTGGGCAACTGCTCGAACAGCTGAGCTACCCACGCACGACTCACGACCCTTGCTCGGTCCCGCACACAGTTTTAATCTGCCAGGAAATTTCAAACTGTACTCTCACCGCTGGACTGGAAGGGGAGGTCCTGTCCCATGGCCAGCACAATCATAAGATCTAACACCTCTAGACTTTTTCCTCTGGGACTATGTCAAGATGTTGGCTGTATGAAACTCCTGTAGAAATGGATGAATATCTGCTTGCTAACATCCAAGTTGCCTGCCTCCTGGTAGAATGGACACCAGGGATCTTTGAGAGAATGCAGCAGGACTTCATGCGCCATTGACAAGCCTGCACTGAGACTGGCGGTAATCGCTCTGAACTATTATTATGAGCTTTGTTGTTATGTGGTGCACATTGTGGATGTTCATAACAGAATAAATAGGCATTTCTCACAATTTTTTCCGTATCTTAGTGTTATCAGTTGTAGATCCACTATCACCCATTTCCATTTGAGTGAAAAGGTTTCTAACACACTGTGCAGCAGTTTTCAGCAGCAGTGTAGAATGCAGGAGCTGGAGGTCAATATTTCACTAAATATATTTATAGCAAGAGCATCATTTATCCCTACATTGATCACAAAACAAGTGAAATATCTGCTTCATGCAATATATGGTCTTCCAAACATGAAGCATAGTGTGTAAAAAGCTTTTTATACTCTATAATCTGCAGATTGACACGATCAAGAATTTGCATGATGAAAATCACAAAGGGAATTCCATCACATGAAATAATTGATTATCTGCTGTCCCTTCTTAAAGTTAATTGCATACCATTTTATTTGAAACAGCAAGCAAAACCAGTTTTTCGATGATTCACAGAAAGTGTTCCATAATCGTATACGTAACCTATGTTTTCCTCTTGTATCATTATTTATTTATTTATTTAGCTTAACCAGAGTGGAGCAACACCCACAAAATATCAGTCCATTCTAGTTTCCAAGATATTGTGTGGTTGCGATAGAAATGTATCAGGGTCAGATGAGTAGCTTACACAACAACATAAACAAATTTAGTGTAAACTGAATGATGAGGTAAATGTCTCAAATTATGTACAAGTAAAGTTGAACTGTAGCTGTGACTTATGTGACAGCTATAGTCCATCTCCGAAATATTTAGGAAGGGTTGGTCGCTCAAAGCCCAGGATGAGAGCAGCCCATCTGTTGGCAACAGTTACTTGCCCTTCCCTTTCAACCTTCTCCCAATCTATTCCAGTAATATTTCTGAAGGCTAGGATAATGCAATGTACTTTTATACATGACTATCTGCAACACTAATTAGCAGAATTAGTTTTTTCTACCGATGACACTAATATTGTAATCAATCCAAAAATGCCTAAAGAAACAAGAGAAATGGTAAAAAATATTCTCAAAAGTATCAGTGACTTGTTTCCTGCGAATGATCTCACCCTCAGTTTTAAAATGACCCAGCACAATCATTTCAGTTCATCTAGATGTATTACACAAACAGTAAGTGTACCACATGGTAAGGAAATAATAAACAGGGTAGAAACTTCAAAATTCTTAGGTATCCATAATAACAAGATTTTAAACTGGGAAATGCACATTTTGGGACTCTAAAACAACATAGATTAACCATATTTGCACTTGGAATCATTGCAACAAATGGGAAGGGAAAACAGTAAGTTGACATTTTGCATTAGGCCCATTCAATCAATAATGTCATATAGAATAATGTTCTTAGATAACTCACCTTTAAGAAACAATGGAAAGTCTAGGATGGAATAACAAATATATTACGAAAAGGGTAGATTACTACTCACCATATAGAGTTGAAGTTGAGTTGCCGACAGACACTGAATCTATCCATTTAAGCTTTCAGCAGGTCTTTTGAATTAGAAAACACACACACATCGCCAGAAGCACAAAGCACACACAAATACACAGAGTGGCTGCTGAGCTGTGTGTGTGTGTGTGTGTGTGTGTGTGTGTGTATGTGTGTGCGTGTGTGCGTGTGTGTGTGTGTGTGAAGTATAAAACATTAAGTTTGTCTTTAGCGAAAAAAAGGGTACACAATGTCACAACTAAAATTTTTGGTCACTTACCCAGTAATGAAAAAATTGAATAAGTTTCTCCACGGAAGAATTTCTATTAGTGTAATCTGTAAAGTCACAACATGCAATATAAGGCAACTGTTATGCACAGTGGGATATGATGTGGTAAAGGGACAGATTTTCACAACACTATTTTGCTTTTTATACAGGGTGTATATAATATTTTGAATAAGAACCCATGTTTGTACACATACCAGTTCTGTTCTATGACTGCTTCAATTCAGATGTTTACTTCACCCACTTCTATCTCAGGAACTGCATTAGGCATGACAGTACGATTATTAGTAAACAATAAGAAAGGAAACATAATGAAAGATCCATGTATTATTTTTGGAAGGCGACTATCAAAAGCAGTCAAGTTATGTATAAAATGCATGTTTGACTATAAGCTGCTTTTATTTTAAACCCGAATATAAACTGGTTTCAGTCATTGACTATCTTCACAGATAAGGGTTACAATGGTTTAAGCCACAACATTATATTTCTCATTACTTAATTAATGCATTGAGCATGTCACGAACATAAATAATGACACAGGACTTAAGCAAACATGCCAAGTGTACACAGAGCAGTTCTGAAGATATAATCAGAACTATAAGTATTACATTGTACCTATGCAACACTCTTCAGCACTGCTCTGTGTACACTTGGTATGTTTGCTTAAGTCCTGGGTCATTTATTGATATTCCTGTCATGCTCTACACATTATTTAAGTAATGGCAAAAGTAATGTGATTGCTTAAACCATTTTAACCCTTATCCTTAAGGATGGTCCATGACTGAACCCGGCTGATATTTGAGTTTGAAATAAAAGCAGCTGATTGTCGAACATGCATTTTATACACCCATTTATCACTTAAGCACATTTATTTGTCTTAACACTTCCACATAGTGTGTTTACATTATTGCAAAACAGAATGTAATGTTTAAGTGTTAATACAAACAAACATTCTAGAGTCATGAATGGATGTTTTGTTATGTTGCCTTTTGAATGTTATCTAATAATTTTACTGTGTCATGCCTAAATCAGTTCCTCAAGCAGAAGTGGATGAGTTAAACATTTGAACTAAAACCATTATAGAACAGAAATGGTACATTTCCGGAGATGGGTTTCTACTGAAATTATTATGTACTCATGCTTTTCTACAAGTACTAGAAGTTTGTACCTGTGGGGAAGCAAATTTATACTGTTCTTCATGAAAAGTGGGTTTTAATTTTATTTTCTTTCCCCAAACAATGGACTAGACAAGACTAACTGTAGTAGAAATTAAACTTTAGCGAGTCCAAAATAAAGAATGGATTTTTCCATTGATCTGTAGCTATATAAGATGTTCAAGGATGAACTTCCCAATATCTCACAGGTGATCAGAATTTACCCTGGAAAAGCACAAAAATAGAAAACCGTAAATATCTAACAAATATACCTTCTGGAGTGCTATGACACTCCAAGTTACGCTTCTTAAATTTTCACCAAGACAACTATTCAGACAACAGTGGAGCTGTCAATGACAAAGCTAGGAAACTTTTCCCCAATGAATCTTCACAGGAGAAAGGATGATTGGAATTTAGAATCTCGTTGGTAACAAGGATGTTAGATATGGAGCAAAAGTTTGGACCTAGGAAAGGAAACAGTTGACTCCTTTTCAAGTGGCATTTGTTGTAGGCAAGCTAGAGAAACCGCAGAAAACTTATCAGAATGGACAAACAGGAATTAAAAATGCAGTCCTCCTGAATATGAGTCCAGCATCCCATAAAGGAATCTTCAAACTCTGAATGAAGGCATCATGAATAGTGAGATCAATGATAGCTGACAGAGGGTGAATATTCATTGGTGAAACAACAGTAACGTTAATCTTATGGCACGTATAATGTGCATTTGATGGAACAGCTCTGAAGTAGAAGGGTATGGGAAATACATACCATTTGTTTTAAGCATAATTCTGGCAGCATGGACTACCTAATAAAAACTACAGCTGAGCTCTCATCTTAATGACCTTTTTAGAGTTCAGTACCCAGCTAAAGTTACAAACTGGATCCACCCTGAAATATAGGGTTGTCGTGGAAGACTGATTTGTAGTGTATCCTGAGGTCTAAGTTAGATTGGAAGGTGACAATACTGTTTTAATTTGGTGAAGCCAATAAATCTTAAAGTAGAAAATCTGGTTGTGGGAACAAATTAACCAGTAGCAAAGCTTAACATTTACATCTGCGCCATTAAAAAGGCACGGTGGGGAAGGGGTCCAGTACATAACTTTTACCCACAATTTTGTCATTCAGAAGGGATCCTCTGTTAAATTCTCGATATATCTCGCACATCACTAAGAATTGAAAAATTGCTCAGAACCATTAAATTAGAGTATATAGGATAAACTTTTGAGACAATATTTTAATTTGTGCGTTCTATCAGATACTGTTACAGCACTTTTACTATACCTGGTTCCTAAACTAGCCAACAAGCAAGGCAAATTGTGTAAATATGCGTTCATTGGACAGTTCACCCTCTGGATACAGTACAAAGCAGCAAGGGCTAGCCTCTCTGGCCCCCACTCATTAGTAAGATATTTTGAGGCAAAAAATGCTTTTACCCATGAAGTGAGATATGCTTGTGACAAAATGTTAGTTTAAAGGAGTGACTAACCTACTTGAATCTTAGTTGCAGTAAGAGTTAAGAGGCATAAACTTTTTAAATTCTTAAAGACTAGTGACCATAGGTGGAAAATTGCATATCAAGTAACGTCTGGTCTTACACACATCATCAGTAAATAAGAGGCAACATGCAACGAAACTATTTTCCAGAATAACTGAAATGGCAATCCTGCTATCAGATAATCAGAAACATCAAAAAGATAGTAAGAGGGCTATGTGTAATAGTGGTGAAGGAAATCGATAATGATGAAGACAACAACAATTTTGACAGTTTCTATGCATAGCATCATAAACAAATGATGCATCTTACAGCACCAACATTAACAGTTAAACCATCAGAACATGTCAAAAAATGGTCCAACATGTTTATCCGAGCTAGGTTCTTAGAAGGAACACTTCCATAAATATGTTGAGAAACAATCATTTCAAATGGTGGCATATTTACAGACAGAATGCATAATAATCCACAGAGTATTTGACTTCCATATCTTAGAGGTTATTTCTCATATTTTAACAAATATTTTGTAATTTATTTTGTTTTATAAATGTAAAGCCTCAAGCACAACCAGGCCACATTAAACCTAGAACACTAACGAGGAGAAAATGTTACACTGCCACTAAACTGTCATCGTAAATTGCACTACTATAAAATTTATTCAACTCAAGTCATAATTTGCAGGTTATACATTAGTTAGTTACAACCAAAATAAGTACAAAATGCCTTGTTTTATATGCCACTGCAATCAAATTTGACACGGGTTTAGTAATCTACGGTTAAATTACATAATGTACGAAGAAAATTACTGAAAGGTTAGCTGCAAAATGATTGGTATAATTCTATAAGCTATAGGTATTGATTTAATTCTGTAGTGATCATGCATTTTTGGTTTCCTTCATTACTGTTGTTGCTGTCACAAACTCATGTTCATTGCCTACAAAAGTGGTGTGCAACTATTTCAAAGCAGGCATATGTTACAGAGTTTTCTAGCTAAGTGTTAACTGCTCTGCTGAAAATAAGAAATGATGTAGAAGAAATTTTAGTGTTTTGTGGTATTATAGAATGATTAACTCACGTCCAACATAATTTTCGTGAGTATGAAAGACATAAGATAGAGAAGATAATTAACTTCTTGCAAACAAGAGAAACAAAGCATAAGTACATTGACCCAGGTCCAGGTTTAATTTCATGGGCACAACAAACACACAACATTTCGATCATCTCATTTACATTAGATACTACGATGATACACGATTTTGTAACAGTGCCAATACTCTCACTTTTTATTAATTTCTTCATAGTTTTACATAGACCGAAGATCACACATAAAGGGAACAAGCTGTTTAAGTTACAGCTTTGATACAACACCACAAAGAATTGTCTTTAAAGCAGCAATACTAAGTATTTAGTAAAGCTTACACAAAATGCCAAAAATCCAGTGACAGTCAGTGCAATGTGATGCATATGAGAAATTTATACAATATATTTTCTTCTAGATTCATGTCACAATTTGGAATGTGTTTCCCTAAGAAATCAGTGAGGGCCAATTGTTCAGAACAAAATAATAATGATTATAATAATAAAATACATAAACTTTGGATAACTATATGTATTAGGATTTCCAGTATAACCACGAGAAGACTTAACCAAAAAATCAAAATATACACAGATCCACAATTTGTATTAAAAAAAAAAAAAAAAAAAAACAGAAGACAACAGTGAAGACAAGGTTGCTACAAATTGGCAATTTCATGAGTAACTCTGACAACAAATCAAAAACTATTTGGGAAACTGTAAGAAATGAACTAATATCATTGGAGAAGAGGAACAAATAACATCCTACAACTGTGAAAATTATAACACACAAAAGAAGAAAAGGGCATACTACATTAATAACTATATTCTAAATGTTAACTTAAAATTTTCGAAACCAAAAATAATATAGGCTCCTAGGATTGCCTGTAGCATGAACATTCCTTCAACAAAAGAACAGGAGGTAATTAGGGTGACTAGGAGCTTAAAAGCAAAAATGGCAGCAGTTTTAGATGAGGTACTAGTTTCAATCATAATTTTAAAAAAAAATCTGTGCTGATTGCAAAACCTTTAGCACATATTCAAAATTTATCCTTTACTGAAGGATGCTGTTAAAAAGTTACCTGCTAAAAGGTCTCAAAAGTGAGACCACTACTTAAAACTGGAGACAGACATAATATAAAGCTACTGTTCCATATCTGTTTTCTCAAAAATATTAGAAAAACTGATGAACTTTAGAGTCATTATTTACCTACACAATAATGTACTTGTTATCAACATTATTTTCATGCGAAACACAGCAGACAAATGGCAGTCTTAGACTACACCCAGGAAATAATTAAAAATTTGGAGAAAAACAAAAATGTACCAGGAATCAATTTAGATGCGTCTAAAGCCTTCAGTACCAGCTGCCATGAAATCCTCATTGGTAAGCTGAAAACAACAGGTATTAGATGATGGGCTAAAATGTGATTTCAGTCATACCTCACAAACAAACTTCAGATTGTACCGCTTATCACTGTTAATTCAAATCAAAAAATAAGCTTAGTTTCAGAGGCAAAAGATTTCTTTAAGAGTACTGCAGGGCAGCATCTTTCGGCCACTACTTTTTCTCATATTTGTGAATGATTTAAAGTTGCAGTACAATACAGCCAAAACTGTATTCTCTACAGTTGACACGTCTAATAGTGAGCAGTTTTGTAAATGCATTACATTCACTACTGATAAAATCCAAGAAGTATTGGGACTTCTTTCAGTGCAAATAAACTTATGCTGAATGCAAAGAAAACAACTTGGTACAATGATTCAGGATGAGGACATTAATGTAGAGCTGGACATCAGACTAATGGAGAGTGTGCAGTTTGTAAAACTGTTAGGAATGCATATCTGCTCTGCACTGAGAATTATCACAAATGTTTGCATCTTAGAAAGCATCAGAATGGCTTACTTTAGATATTTTCATTCTGTTGCCTCACATCCTTTAAGATTAACAAACTCATTTTATAAATTAATCTCAGATATATGTAATGCTTGTGATAAATCCTGTGAGAAGTTTCTGTGTGCGTATATCTCAGTTTACACTGTACTGCCATGATATCTATATTACTATTTATTCGACATGTAGTTATTACTGGGAAATTATTACAGATTATTCAGATGCAATGACATTGTAAATTTACTAGTATCGTTGGAAGCTTCATTTAGTTCATTCCATGTTTTTAATTTCTATGTATGACATTTCCAATATAGTTTGTACAATGAGGTGGTTGCAAAATAACTAATTCTACAACACAAAACATCGCACACCTGCTGACAAGAATTTCTCAGTCTTAACAATGGAACTATTTTGAAGCAAACTGTTGTCCACAAGTACCTCAAACAATAATAAAAATGTTATGATTTTGTCTCATTCTCAATCACAGCAGCAATACAACATAACTTTGCAGTTACAATGACAATTACAAAATGTACTCACGTATGAACAAACACAACCTTGAAATATTCTTTAAATGCGTTCGTACACAACCTCTACTCAAAAACAGTGCGGTTTTTCCTACTCTCATTTAACATTTTATGAAATTACTCAACAATCTATTCCCACAAAACCACTATATATTCAAAAGCATTACTACAAAAACAAGGTGTGACAAAATTAAAAATGTAAGCTTTCCTTACTTCTGTTTTTCTCGAAGCAACTGCGACGAATCTCTGTCCACCACTTCATGCACATGAGACGTCGTCGAAGTTGAAGTCACTAACTCACTATTGATCCAGTCTCCAACATAAATAACGCCTGCCTTCGACGAGATCTTTGCCGTATCAACAAAGACAAAAAACAAGAGGTAGTCCCTCGAATACTGGGATATTCTCGCGCCAGTGAAACGCCTGGGTGCGCTGACGTTTTAGACCAAAAACTGGCATAACGTGGCCATACTCACATGGCGCCAGAAAAAAGCTTGCTGCGCGCGGTCTACCATTCTAAAAGTATCTCCTAGACGTGTGCTACGCTTGCCTACTCCTATATCGCTTGCTTATTCTCATTTCACTTGCTTTATTTATTATTTTTTGTTTCTGTTTTATATTTGCTGCCGGAATTTACTGTTTTTATATACATTACGCTATTAAAGAGATGAATACAGTAAACAGGTTGAAAATTATCAAGGTTGCAGTAGTTTTTCGGAGTTAAAGAGATGTGCACAGGATAGAGCAGCGTGGAGAGCTGCATCAAATCAGTCTTAAGACGGAAGGTAACAACAACAACAACAACAACATTGTTATGGAGATAATCGTCACTGTTTAAATAGTCTACTATTCCTTGTCCATTACGCTGGTTTTAAGAAACGAGTGTTTTCATACTGTAAAAACATGGTAAAGGTAGAATACCTAGAAACTTAAAAAGGGGGTTACAGGAGTTTCTAGATTTACATCCTTTATGATCCTAATCGCGTTTTTTTAATCTGAAAATTAATTTCGCTGCCACCCAGTATTCAAGTTGGGAAACACAGCAGACACAGTAGATACTCTTAATTGTTTTTTCACATGACATCCATGTTTTAAATAACATTGAAGCTGACGTTGTTTACGTTTGCCATCACAAACTGTGACATACTTAATAAATACGGCCATTTAGACGGCTAATCATACACATAGATCTCAATTTTATATGGTAGGCGCACACACAAAATGTATACAGCAAGCTATTAAAAGTGGTTTCATCCTTCACACATTAGGACCCGTTGTAAGTGAAAAACAGTTGCTTACATGTTACATTTTCTTCTGATAACATTTTCTACTTTGTATTAGTCTCTGTGGAATCTACACTGAAGGGCCAAAGGAACTGGTATAGGCATGCATAGTCAAATACAGAGATATGTAAACAGCATAATACGGCGCTTCGATCGGCAACGCCTATATAAGACAAGTGTCCAGCGCAGTTGATCTTTGTTCTCCCCTCTCCACCCTCTCCAACCCCCCCCCCTCACAATACTACCCCTCTTGGCCGGTCCCCGGACTCGCACACGCTACATGGACTTTCGCGCGCCGGAGATCATCACCATCTGTGTCTCGTGTGTGTGACGTCGTTTTGTGTTTTTTAGTGTCCGCCGTCACGCTTCTACGTTCACTTGTGCTGTCGGTTTCATCAGTGTTCTGTGCGCAGTGTCAACGTGTTTTCAGTGTCGTTATCGGCTCCGTGTTTTTTGTGTATCTGTGACCACTATTTTTCTCCATTCTGTGTTCTGTTATTGTCAACACTATGGCTGAAGGGCTGCGTAGCATGCCGCTGACAGCCTACCTGATTGTTTAGGTATTAAAATAACAATAAAGGGAAAAAACGGCGCAGTTGCTGGACTCGCAGTCGACCCGAGCGGAACGCTGCTCTCTGCACCTGGCGTAGCTGCCCGTCTGATAGCTCTTCGGAGTGGTCACAAATAAGCTGTAACTGGCGTAGCTGCCGGTGACGCTTTCCTGAGCGGCACGAACTAGCGCAAGCCGCTTAACGCTTCCGGGCGCTAAGTAGCAAGAGTTTCGGCTCAACTTCCAGCAACTTCGGTTGCAAATCTCCCCAGCAGGACTCTCCCGTTCTTTGGTAGGGTAATCTCAGTGTCAGGGGCCCGTTCACGTCGGATAACCCCGCGCACTGTAGGCCGCTCTCTTCAACCCGCGCTCTCTTGCGCCGCGCATTGCACTCCGCGCAGATAGGTCGTAGGGACCCCGCTCTTCTGTAGGGACACGATACACAGCACTTTCGCAGAAAAAGCAAATATTGCCGTTTCGTAAAAAGACCAAAATTGTCGCACATCCTTCCCTATCCAAATAAAAACTCCCGAAACAGCAAAGATGTCCGGTCTTTCCTGTGTTTCCCCACCACTTACCCACAGGAAAGCTGCAGCCCAAGAGGCGGAAATGCCGGCTACTCACGCCATCATTTCCGTCCCACTGTCCACCTTCCAAGAGCAGGTTGCATTGAAGTACAAACAGCAGGAGCTGATCGCAGAGCTGATGGGCAGTGAACACTCGCAGACAGCAACACCCACACCACACACACAAGCGCCTGCTGAAAACACGAAGAACATGCCCTCTTTCACCTCTGGCGGCCCAGGCACCGACGGAACCGGAGCCAGAGCCGACGGAGGACACAACCAACACTGAAGAAGACGGGCCGTGGCAGCAGGTCGGCCTAAGACGCAAACAGTTGCCAAATACACAAACAAGTGAGCCCACAAACTCACAAGGCAACAGCCGTGTGCTGTTGCCAACTCCAACAACACCGCGAACCAACAACAAAGGCAACACAGGGACAACATAAACAACCCTGCGACTGCAGCATCCACAAACATACAAGCAGCTACGCAGAACCCAAACAATACCGCGACTGGCTTCCCACCAGTCATCATACACAACTACGGAGACCTCAGTCTTCTAAACAAGGAATTTAACAAAAAAAACACAACCCCACAACATACTACTCTAAGCTCACTGGGGAACACGCCGCACTGTACGTGGCGAACAAGTCAGATTACTCGAATCTACTGGACTTTCTTAAAGAAAGGAAGGTAGATCACTTCACTTACAGGACAGTTCTTGAAAAGACAGAGCAGTACATGGCAGTACTGCGCTGGCAGTCACACGACCCAACACTGCAAACTCCCCCACACAGCACCTTGCAAGTGCGCCAACTGTGGTGCTGCCCATCCGGCAAACTATAGAGGGTGCATAGCTTACAAAGCAGCTCTGAGGCGCAAAATAGCGGAACACGCTAAACCTACCGCCATCACAGTTCTGAAACCGCCCCCTCGCCCAGTAAGAAGTGGAGTATCTTTCGCTGGAGTGGTCGCTGGCAGCCCCAGCAGCACGGGACGGTCAGAGGAGCCCCAGAGCAACAAACACCCCCAGCAACAGACACACTACAGACAAACACAACACCTAACACCACACCCGCACCAGGCACACCACACGACACCAGCAACAACACCACCCTACCCCCTGAGATCGCGGACTGCAACCCACCACAGGCTACAGAAGACGCACCAACACAGGGATGACCACAGCGTCAGAGGAGGAGAATGAAAAACAGCCGCAGCAGGAGGAACATGACCACACCACAACAAGTACAAAGACAACAGGACACCAACACTCACGAACACAACCCGGACACCAACTCGACAACCCACATAACACACCCACTCACCACAGAGAATACACAGGCGCCCACAACTGTCACATGAACAGCCGACACACAGCCCAGCCCTCACCAGACGCCAACACAGGAACAAGCGGCCGCTAACACGACCAACAACACGCAGGCCGACATGACCAACATTATGACAACATTCCAGAGAATAATGGAAACATTATTCCCCAGACGCACGACCACTGAAATAGTCATGAAGATTATGGGGTGTGTCTCACAACTCTTCATGCAGTTCATGTCGAGCACGCTCAACTGGACTAGCTTCCAAGCCACTATCACACCACTTTTTACACTACTACATGGATACCACACCAGCCCCGAAACGCAGACGCTAACAGAAACTCACAGAACCTGTTTTGGAATGCCAACGGGATCGCAAGCAAGAAAGCCGAAATGGCCGCGTTCATGGAGTGAAAGGGTATCCGAATCGCTCTTGTGAACGAAACACTGCTTATGCCTCGCAAACAACTAAACATCCCTGGGTATTGTGTCTATCGTACCGACCGAGCGGACGGCAGGAGGGGAGGCGACACGGCAGTCATCATTCACAGAGACATAGAACACACGAACATCGAGCTCCCAGCGCTTGAAAGACTAGAGGCCATGGCCGTCAGGGTGAAGTTCAACAGAGCCGACACCACACTGGTATCGATATACAATCCTCCTAAAAACATAGTAACACGCGATATCAGCACAGTACTCTACATAGCACCGCAGGTAATCGCCACTGGAAATCTAAACGCAAAACACCCTGATTGGAACTCATGAGTGCGAACCTCCAATGGCAAGAAACTGTACGAACACGCACTAGGCCGAAACTACATTGTACTTGGGCCGGACATTCCCACGTCCGTGCCTACACAGGCTCGACATAGGCCAGACGTGTTAGACGTAGCCCTCATAAAGGGCATCACATGCACACTCAACCTTACGATTGAAATCGATCTGGACTCATACCACATGGCTGTAATACTGCACATGGAAGAAACACTGCAGGACATCGAACCACGCAGGATGCTTAACTACAAGCGTGCGAATTGGACACTGTTCAAGGAAACGCTTGATAGTCGCATTCCTCACACCCACGAAATTAACAACACACAGCAAATTGATGAGGCTGTGGAGGCTCTCACAACTGCCGTCCAAGACGCAATGACTGACGCCATTCCATTTACAACACCAAGACAACACTCGACGGCCCTGCCCCAGGAGATCCTGGGCCTTATCTCAACGAGGAACCGGCTCAGGAGATACTGGCAGCGTACCAGGCGCCCACTCTATAAACTGCATGTCAACAGACTCCATGGCATATTAGGCATAAAATACAAACATTCAGAAACGAGCAATGGGGACAGAAACTCGCTAGGCTGGATACCACACGTCCTGGAGTGTGGAAGCTGGCCAGACACTTCACCAGGGAGAAACATTACATTCCCATGTTACAAGGACCAGACGGCCCAGCCTACTCTGCGACGGAGAAGGCAGAGCTTATGGCCACAACACTTGCAACGTCTTTCATGCCGAATCTGGTTCCTTCAGACCCAGTATTCACACTTGAAATGGACCAGGAGGTTACACGACTTGTAGCCCAACCCTCGCGCAACGAAATTAAACATACTAGCACAAATGAAATCACATGAGCTATCAAGCACACCAAAGCTAGAAAAGTCCCTGGGCCTGATGGCATTCAAAACCGTGTCCTCCAGGAGTTCACGGATAAAGCCGTAGAATACCTCACACAATTAACGAATGCCATCCTGACACACCAACACTTCCCTGATTTTTTGAAGGCGGCCAAGGTCCTGACGTTCAGGAAGCCAGGGAAAGACCACTCCCTCCCACAAAATTACCGACCCATCAGTCTGCTGTGTTCGCTCAGCTAGATTGTTGAGAAGGTAATATTAAAACGTATCACTAGGCATTGCATCGCCAATGACACCCTAAGACCGGAGCAATTCGGCTTTAGGAATCACCAATCGACAACACAACTACTCCTCCGCGTAGTCGAACATATAACACACTGCTACAACATGAACAAAGCCACAGGGGCCGTGTTCCTGGACATCGAAAAGGCTTTTGACCGTCTCTGGTACAACGGACTCATACGCAAACTAAGCGAAGCTGCTTTCCCGGACGGACTCATACGTCTCATACACTCATACCTCACGAACAGATGTTTCAACACTAACGTGCAGGATAATCAATCAACACAACCCGGTATCCAAGCTGGAGTACCCATGGGCCCATCTTGTTTAACCTGTACATTAATGACTTCCCAGCAACACAAAACATGGATGACACTGCCATCCTTGCACAAGATTGGAAACCATCAAACATCAATTCACGAATACAGACAGCACTCAGAACAGCTGAGCCTTGGTTGGAACGATGGCATATTAAAGTAAACGTCGACAAGTGCGAAGCAGTTCTGTTCACATGCAGACCAAAACTACTGCACAGACATCAACACTGTAGACCAATAACACTACATACACGCCCAATACGTTTCCGAGAGAAAGTCAGGTACCTTGGTGTCTGGCTGGACTGGAAACTTACATGGGTGGGACCACATCGAATACGCTGCCAACCGAACGAACGCGAGGCTCAAACAGCTCTACCCAATGCTCGACAGGGAAAGCACACTGAAAAGGATGAGTAGGAGGGTGTCGAGGTCCATATACATGACACTGATTAGACCTCTGATATCGTACGCAGCTCCCGTCTGGGGATATGCAGCTCCTACATGACTGCGCCACCTGCAGAACAAGGTGCTACGAATCATTAGCAACGCTCCACGCTACACACGCACCGTGGATCTTCACCATGAATACCGCCTTGATACCCTCAAGGAAGTATTCAAAAAACACGCCACACGATTATACAGGAACTCGAGACACTCGAACAATCCTTTCATCCTCACTCTGGGAAACTACGATCACAATCACAGGTGGAAGCATAAGCAGGCAAAGACACTGCTAGCTAGGGCATAGCCACCTATGGTAAACTAACATACGCAAACAGTGACAAACGTCGGCAAGCCCCTGCATATCAGCAACACTGACTGGTAACTACCAGCTGCTATTAGAGCCGACCAACAGGCCACAGGAAAGACACCGACGAGCTCGCCCACAGACGCACAAACAATCTGCCAACATTCCTTCACACTGTGCTTCCTGTATATGACCTACTGGACACAAGATCGATAACAAACCTAACTGTTGCAGGTTGCTGACCCTGAACGAGGACTCTGTACCAGCATCCAGCGCCAGCCGCCGAGCAGAACAAACGCACAATGTCAAGGTATCGACATGCATGATACGCACTGCTAACAAAGCCTATCCTTGCACGACATATCGCAGGCAGCAAGACAACCGCTACTGCTCTTACCACCCCACCTAACTATCGCAGAGGTTTTCTTCCCTTGGCTCTTGCCTTGGCACTTTTTTTCCTCTGCCTTTCAAACCGCTACCCTTCGTTCGATTTTGACCAATCTATCTCCAGATGAGCGCGTATTAATGGTTAACCCTAACCAGACGTACTCAAACATCGCAGTACCCATATCCTGCGACACCTCGCTTTAGTGAACACTAACTCTTATGCAGAGATGGCAGTAGACCTTTTGTGTTGGCCATCATGCCGGTGTGGGCGTGGAGGGGCTCCACCTCTTATATTTAAAAAAAAAAAAAAGGCGCAGTTGCTTGCGTCGAAAGGCGATAGGGCGCTATTCCTGCTCTACCTCCTCATCAATCCCACCTCTTCACTCCCTACACACCTTGCTGTCAGATTGTACACCTCCCTTGTTCGTCCCATCCTTGAATACGCGGTGGTGGTATGGGGCAATGCTGCCCCCACCCACCTGCCCCGACTCCAAACCGTCCAAAATCGGTTTCTCCGGCGTGCCCTCCACCTCCCTTTCGACTTCCCTACCCAAGAACTCCACATCCTGACCGAGGTGCCACTCCTTCACTCCCACAGCCATTCCGCAGCCGCTTCCTTCTACTAACATTCTGCGTGTGTGAGATACATTAATGTAAAAACTGTGTTTTCATGTGAATGTGATCAGGGAAGTTGCAACGGATTTAACGCTATGTTAGTCGCGTACGCTACCGGACGTGAAATCAATGTGTTACAAAGTGTGTTGTATGAATTGCAAAGTGCTAAAAAAACAATAAAAGTCCTGAAAGCAAAGCTTCATGAATGTGAATTGAATGGAGAATCATCACTTAACACAAACTTCTAAATCTACAGGACATCTATTCTTCCTAAAACTTGTGTAAATTTTAAAAAACACGAACTAAAAGCAACTAAAAAGATCGCTGTACAAAACAGATACAATGCTCTGGAAATATGTGACGAAATAAAATCTTGTGGCGAGAGAGTGGAAGAAGTAAGTGTCGTGAGAACAGAAAGTAAACAAGCCTCCGAAAAGTTCGTTACACCTAACACACAAGCAACTGTTAACAAAAACCTCGAGCGAAAACGTAACAACTCAGCCCATAATGTGCTCAAAACGTTAAACTCTGTTAATAATATAATACCTAGCGACTGTGAAAAGAAAGAAGATCGTATAATAGACTCCAAAACTTCGGAAGACTTGAGCACAATAAATAATGCTTTTACTGTATATATACTTGCCGACAGTCTCGGAAAAAGACTGGCAGAAACCCTATATAACTTAGGATGCAGTGTTACTAGCGTAATAAAACCTGATGGTCCACTGAAAGAGATCGTCAATAACTGCGAAAATCTGAGTATCAAGATAAAGAAAAATGATTGTGTTCTAACCCTAGGGGGGGGGGGGGGGGGGGAGAGGGGGAGTAGACGTACGCTGCAATGATGTGTTATCAGCAAGACGAGCGCTAAGAGAGACGCTCGAAAAGCTCAAAAATGTACATGTGATGGTAACCAGGATTCTATACGATTTTTCTAAGAAATCTCGTGTTAACGAAGAAATAAAAAAAAAACCTCTGACAGACTGCTTCAGAAAATAACAAAGTGCTGCCCAAATTCAACATTTGTCCAGCTAGATTTCAGAAAACAACATTTCATAAACAGTGGAGATCTCCTAAATAGAGCAGGACAACTGTATGTCTGTGCTCAAATTATGAAAACAATAAATAATCTCAATGATCAACACAAACTGCCTGGTATCCTCACCATAGCAGTAACTGAGCAAATGGAAATTTGCAAGGAAACGCCTAAGATGAGAGAGACACCTAACATACCGGTACCAGTATCTGAAGGAGTGGTAGAATATGGAGTACCAGCAGAAATGTCAGGAATATCCAGCAGAGTTGAAGAGGAAACAATTTCTTCAGATAAGAAAGCCTAAAAACCTAGTGTAAACTCATGTGCACCTGAAACCTCCAAGGATGAAGCTGTCAGCACATTCGACACACTTAATGCCTCGTGCTCACTTGTAACTAGGATTGCTAGCACACCAAGAGCCAAGAACCATTCTACTAGATCCAGAAACTCATCAGGTGCTCTGCAGACGTCTCAAAAGAAGAACCTCAGGATAAGAAGAGCTGCTATGCGTAGGGACTATTTTTTATGGGATCTTCGCAATTCGAAGACGAAGAAAAAGCAGAATCTTTACAGTGTCAGCAACAAGAAAGTACAAAGGTAAATAGTGCAGCAAATCCAATACATGAAACTTTAACAGTTGTATACCAAAATGTGCAGGGACTAGAAAGTAAATTAGCTGAAATTTAAACTCTATCAACTGACTATCTAAAAGGCATTAACATACTATGCATAAGTGAGCACTGGGTAAAAGAAATGCAAGCGTCTAGCATAATTATTCCAAATTTTGAAATGATTAACAAATTTTGTAGAATCAACCATATAGGGGGTGGGACATGTATTTATGTTAGGGCACAGGTAGAATCAAAAGAAATTAAATGTAAACTAAAATGCATAGAAAAAGATTTTTAATACAGTATATGTGAGCTAACCAAATTAAAAATTACTATTGTGTGTTTGTACCGATCACCATTGGGCAACTTTGCCATTTTTATGGAAAACCTTGAGGGACTGCTGAATGAACCTAAACATAATGTAATTGTTCTTGGTGGTTTTAATGTTAACTTTAAGAATGATTGTAGTAAACAACAGCAACTGTGCATCTGTTTTTGTGTCATAATATGATGGCAACTGTAAATGAAGTTACCAGATGCGGAAATATGTCTGAAAATACAATAGATCAAGTATTTATAAACAAGGACAAGTGTGAATATAACACTGAAGAAATTGACACTGGTTTCTCGGATTACAAGGGTATTAAATTGAGTTTAAATGTCACATCTTACAAGGGCCCTGTTATCAATAACAATTACAGAGAAAGGAGATTTATAAATGATGAAAGCATAAGAATTTTTAATTACATTCTGGAAAATAACAACTGGGGTAGTGAATCAAGTGGTGATATCAACACACAGTTTGACTCATTCCTTGAAAGCTACAAACACTGCTTCAATGTTGCCTTTCCTATAAAAAGAGTCAAAACTAAACATAAAACCAAAACATGGGTTACACAGGGGATTAGAAAGTCATCAGACACTCTCAGAAAGTTAAATAAATCAGCCAGGAAGAATAAAGCACTGAAAGCACATATTAAATGTTATACAAGCCTGTACATGGAAGTAATAATTGCAGCTAAGAAGCTTGATAATGATTCATATATTGAGAAAGGTGACAACAAAGTGAAGTCAAGTGGGAGGTAATAAATAAAGATATAGGTAGACACAAAAGAAAAGATAACGGCTTTGTCATTAAAATTGGGGGGGGGGGGGGTAAAACTGTTAAGGACCCACTTCAGATTGCCAACATATTTAACAAACATTTCACAAATATAGCCATAAATTTAATTAAAACTAAATGTAATGCCAATAGCGAGGTAAAAATCCCCATGAATGACATGACAATGCTCCTTTATCCAGTAACTGAATCAGAGGTACTAAGTGCTATAAATAAGTTAAAAACTAAAATGTAATGTGGGTGTGATGGGATTCCTGACAAAGTCATTAAGCAAAGTGCAAGAAACGTAGCCTCACATCTCACTGAAATTATAAATGAATCCTTTAAGACAGGGATGTTTCCATCAAAACTTAAAATGTCAACTATAAAGTCACTTTACAAGAACAGTGATAAATATTATGTTAGTAACTTTAGGCCTTAATCAATGTTGTCAGGTTTCTAAAAAATAATAGAAAGGATAATGTAACATAGACTATACAAATTTCTTCTTAAGAATAGAATATTGGTGAATGTGCAAAATGGTTTCTGTAAAAATAAATCAACTGAAACAGTTATCTTCAATTTTTTGCAACTTGTTCTAAATTCCATAAATAGAAAGGAATTACATTGTGGATTGTTTTTAGACTTATCAAAGGCCTTTGATGTCATTGAACATAAATTATTGCTTAGGAAGTTATATGCCTATGGGATACATGGAGTTGCTCACAAATGCTTTGAATCATATCTGTCGGACAGGTATCAGAAGGTGGAGATAAGCCATGTAGATAGGACGTATTCATCCAGATTCGAGAGAGTTTTGTACGGAGTACCCCAGGGATCTGTATTAGGGCCATTACTGTTTTCAATATTTATCAATGACCTACCAAGTCAACTATCTGAAGCAGAGGCAGTACTGTTTGCTGATGATACAAGTTTGTTTGTTGAAGCAAATAGTGAAGCTGACTTACAGGGAAAAGTCACATTAGCAACAGACAAGGCAGACAGATGGTTTAATGAAAACAGACACATTGTGAATGCAAAAAAAAAACAACGTGGATCAACTTCAGACATATTACAAATAAAATAAAAACTAACCTTAGAGTAGAACTGGGTAAGTGTAAGATTGAACAAGCATCACACACTAAATTCTTGGGAGTATGGTTTGATGAACCCTTAAGATGGGAAAAGCATGTAATATCATTGAACAAAAAATTAAGTCAAACATATTATATACTTAGAATGCTTAAAACGTTTATGTAATATTAAAACAGTGTTATGTGTTTATTTCTCATTCATGCACAGTTTATTAAGATACAGTGAACAGTTTTGGGGGAACAACAGGCTAACAAAACATTCATTTAGACTAAAAAAGAAGGCAGTCATAATAATAAAAGGTATAGAATGTAGAGACTCTTGTAGGCATGCTTACAAAGAATTAAAAATCATGACACTACCATCCTTATACATATATGAAAGCACATGTTTCTTAAAAGAACATGAGGAATTTTCTAAATTAAACAGAGAATTTCACAAATACGAAACAAGGAATAGGAATGATTTCCACAGAGAAATTCATAAAACAGCTATGTATCACAAAAGTGTACTATACCAACCCAAAATCCTCTATAGTGCTCTCCCCAAAGAACTAAAAAAATCACCAAAACTGCCCATATTTAAAAGAGAATTAAAAAACATGTTATTGAGCAATAGTTTTTACAGTATTGAAGAGTTTATGAATCGTTGACAATAAAAGCGCAGCTAATACTTCCCTGACATAATAAATATGTGTAATTGCTCACATTTAAATACTTGCTGTTTCTACGAAAGTGTGAAACAGTGTTAATGTAAGAACGGAAATAATCTTTGATGTGAGAATCACTAGCTTTTTTTGTACATTGTTATCCTACTTGTATATTTTTATGTTAATGTTCTTATAGTTCTATTAAAATTGGAATGTCTAAGTGATAAGTATATTCAATTATAAATTTCATGTACATGTATTTTAAATAGTAATGTTTATTGCCAAGTCCTATGTCATTTTGATGATATACTACAAGGACGCAAATAAATTGAACAAACCCGCCATTCTCCCAATCATTAAATCCTTTCCCTGGCCACCCGTGTCCACCGTCTGGCCACCACTCACTGGCCTGACCTTCTCTTCCGCCCCTCATGACTCCCTATTCACTAGCCACTTTCATTTCATGTCACCTTGTCTTTCTCATATCATCGCTCCATCTCATCACCACGACATGACATCCAACCCCCCCTCACCGCCCCTCACGCCACGCCCACTGCCCCTCACGCCCCCCCCCCCCCCCCAATGTCAGCCCAATCCTTAAAGGCCCTTCCCTTTTCACTGCTCCACTTGTCACTCTCCGACTTCTTTCTCTCCCCCCCCCCACCCACTTCGTCCCCCCATGACTGTCTGCCACCGCCGTCACCGACGCCGCCATGGAGATAAGGCCAGGACAATGGCCTTTCGGTTTCATTCAACTCTTACTGTCCCTCCTCTTTTCCTTTAATCTGTCATTTACTTGCAAGCTACCAGCTAGCCAATGGTCCGTCCGTTATCCTCACTCTCTTACTGTTCCATCTACTGTCCATTCATCTGTCATTTTTAAATACTACGATGGCCAGCCATTTGGGCCGTTCGCTTTCCTTCTTCTTCTACTATCCCTCTAATATTCTTTCATCTAAAAAAGAAGCCAGCACAAAGTCAAGTCCAACTCAGCACCACCATGTAATTTCCTCCACACCACATCAAGCCAGAAGGAGAAGCGCCCTAGAGGCGCTAGCACTTCACTAACAGCCGAGGTTCAAGCCTCAGTTATGTGCGTCTGCGTCTGCGCAGCTGCTACAGTGGCGGGTTATCAACATTTAAGTGAGTCTGAGAATGATGTTATATCGGCGCACAAGCAATGAGACACAGCAACTCCGAGGTAGCGATGAAACGGGGATTTTCCCGTACGACTATTTCGCGAGTGTACCGTGAATATCATGAATCTCATAAAACAACAAACCTCCGACATCGCTGCGGCTGGGAAAAGATCCTTGCAAGGACGGGACCAATGACGACTAAAGAAAATCGTTCAACGGGACTGACGTGCAACCCTTCTGCAAATTGCTGCAGATTTCAGTGCTGGGCCATCAGCAAGTGTCAGCATGTGAACCATTCGATGACACATTATCGATATGGGCTTTCAGCTTTACGCCTCGTCTGGGCCCATCAACACTGACATTGGGCTGTTGATGACTGGAAACATGTTGCCTGGACGGACGAGTCTCGTTTCAAATTGTATCAAGTGGATGGACGTGTCTGGGTATGGAGACAAGCTCATGAATACATGGCCCTGCATGTCAGCAGGGGACTGTTCAAGCTCGTGGAGGCTCTTCAATGGTATGGGATGTGTACAGTTGGAGTGACATGGGACCCCTGAGACATCTAGATACGACTCTGACAGGTGACACATGCATAAGCATCCGGTCTGGTCTCCTGTATCCATTCATGTCAATTGTGCATCCGATGGACTTGCGCAATTCCAGGAGGACAAAGGGACACCCCATACGCCCAGAATTAGTACAGAGATTAAACACTTCCACTGGCAACTGAACTCCCCAGAGATGAATATTATCAAGCATATCTGGGATGTGTTGCAATGTGCTGTTCAGAAGCGATTGCCACCCACTCATACTCTTACGGATTTATTGACAGCCCTGCAGGATTCATGGTGTCAATTCCCCCCATCACTACTTCAGACATTAGTAGAGTCCATACCACATTGTGTTGTGGCACCTCTGCGTGCTTGTGGGTGCTTTACACCATATTAGGCAGGTGTACCAGTTTGTTTGGCTCTTCAGTGTATGTTGAGCAGTAACAGTATTCCTGTGGCAAAAGGAAACAACCAGAGCTATCTAAGGAATATTAAATACGTGACTGAATCATATAGAGCACTCTTTTCAGTGATTTACAACGTTAATTATATTACCACCGTACTCTAAAAAATGCCTAATTCCAAAAGTTAACAAAAGTCAGGTGAGTGATCATCACAAAAACGTAGTGTACATAGACACCACTCTATATATGACAGGCACCAAACGCTAACAGAGACGTGTTTATGAAATTTGAAGATTTTTTACTTGATTTAGACAAACAGTTAGACAACATTAAAGTAATTTCTTGGCATAGAGTAATAATTACATTTCAAACATCCATCAAATGTATTTAAAGTAATTCTCAATGTGCCAGCAGCATATTGTATGGTCTCGTTTTAATTTTGTGTGAATAAGTTCAATGCCATAATACATTTCTCAGTATTTAATATGCAGACAATTAACTTTACTGTGTACATTACAACAGATGTTGACTACCATTTGAAAGGCTTATTGCAATAGTGGTACAAGTCCATTACCAGCACTTTTCCACCTATAATGCTTCTGAAATTAATGATCCAAACAAACAGAAAGACAGGTTCACCTCTAACAAGAAGCCATATGCTTGAATATTTCCGGTAACTCAGCCCCAGATTTTTCACGCTCATTTAACTTTAGGACTCTGTGTCTCACAATCAACAAAAATGGGCTTATACCACTGCTGAAATAAGCCCTTCATTTGATCTCAGGTCTACTTCTACAACAAGGTTACACAAGTGTTAAAGAAGTGGTGAACACGTGGTTTCTTTCAGCCAAGTGAACGTTCTTATGCACAATAGAAACATAATTCACAGAATATTTTTTCCTTCAGTTGCAGTCAGCCATTTTAGTATGCTCGCTAATTTGTTTAGTGCCTATAGATAACTTAGGGATATAAATGAGCAAATTTGTGGTTATTATTTATTTATTTTATTTCCAACGAACAATACATGCATGTACAGATTGCATAAGCAATGTCAAGGTATAAATGTATACAACAGTATACAATAAATCATGATAAAATTATAAATAGGTACATTTAGAAGTTATGGCTATAGATTTCCTGCAGAGTATAAAAACAATTTTGAATTAACTAATTCTTGACAGAGTCCTTAAATTTCGTCAGCTCTTAATTATGTGTGGTAGCTTGTTGAACAGAAGAACTGATGTGATCTTAAAACTGTGTTATATTTTAGAATAAAAACTGTGTTCTTTTTAATATCATTACATTGCCTTGTGTTATAGCTGTATACATCAGAATTTACAGTAAAATTGGACAAGTTTTTCTTGGTGTATAAAAGACACTGATGTCCTATGCAAATTAGTCTGACTGCTTTTTTGTGCTATAAAGAGTCATTTGGAGTTGTTACACCACAGGGTAGTCCCATTGGTCAGGTGGGATGAATACAGATATAGTATACAAAAAGCATGGCTTTATCATCTACTGCTTTTGCAACATTCTAACCATAAAAATACACTTAGAAATTGTTGACATCAAATAATTAATACACTCCTGGAAATGGAAAAAAAGAACACATTGACACCGGTGTGTCAGACCCACCATACTTGCTCCGGACACTGCGAGAGGGCTGTACAAGCAATGATCATACGCACGGCACAGCGGACACACCAGGAACCGCAGTGTTGACCGTCGAATGGCGCTACCTGCGCAGCATTTGTGCACCGCCGCCGTCAGTGTCAGCCAGTTTGCCGTGGCATACGGAGCTCCATCGCAGTCTTTAACACTGGTAGCATGCCGCGACAGCGTGGACGTGAACCGTATGTGCAGTTGACGGACTTTGAGCGAGGGCGTATAATGGGCATGCGGGAGGCCGGGTGGACGTACAGCCGAATTGCTCAACACGTGGGGCGTGAGGTCTCCACAGTACATCGATGTTGTCGCCAGTGGTCGGCGGAAGGTGCACGTGCCCGTCGACCTGGGACCGGACCGCAGCGACACACGGATGCACGCCAAGACCGTAGGATCCTATGCAGTGCCGTAGGGGACCGCACCGCCACTTCCCAGCAAATTAGGGACACTGTTGCTCCTGGGGTATCGGCGAGGACCATTCGCAACCGTCTCCATGAAGCTGGGCTACAGTCCCGCACACCGTTAGGCCGTCTTCCGCTCACGCCCCAACATCGTGCAGCCCGCCTCCAGTGGTGTCGCGACAGGCGTGAATGGAGGGACGAATGGAGACGTGTCGTCTTCAGCGATGAGAGTCGCTTCTGCCTTGGTGCGAATGATGGTCGTATGCGTGTTTGGCGCCGTGCAGGTGAGCGCCACAATCAGGACTGCACACGACCAAGGCACACAGAGCCAACACCCGGCATCATGGTGTGGGGAGCGATCTCCTACACTGGCCGTACACCTCTGGTGATCGTCGAGGGGACACTGAATAGTAGATGGTACATCCAAACCGTCATCGAACCCATCGTTCTACCATTCCTAGACCGGCAAGGGAACTTGCTGTTCCAACAGGACAATGCACGTCCGCATGTATCCCGTGCCACCCAACGTGCTCTAGAAGGTGTAAGTCAACTACCCTGGCAAGCAAGATCTCCGGATCTGTCCCCCATTGAGCATGTTTGGGACTGGATGAAGCGTCGTCTCATGCGGTCTGCACGTCCAGCACGAACGCTGGTCCAACTGAGGCGCCAGGTAGAAATGGCATGGCAAGCCGTTCCACAGCACTACATCCGGCATCTCTACGATCGTTTCCATGGGAGAATAGCAGCCTGCATTGCTGCGAAAGGTGGATATACACTGTACTAGTGCCGACATTGTGCATGCTCTGTTGCCTGTGTCTATGTGCCTGTGGTTCTGTCAGTGTGATCATGTGATGTATCTGACCCCAGGAATGTGTCAATAAAGTTTCCCCTTCCTGGGACAATGAATTCAAGGTGTTCTTATTTCAATTTCCAGGAGTGTATGTTCCTGCCACCTGAGGTTATTCTGTAATGCTATCCCAAGGAACTTAATGGAGAGCGCTGCATTCTCTAATGTTCTTTTTTTTGTAGGAAATATTTAATTACTGCATTTTTCTCTTCATATATAGTTTATTGGAATTGAACTAGTCAGACAGTATATTTGTCTTAAGTAAGGCAGCGTCTTCAGTGCTGTTGTTGAGAGTACTGGATTTCATACTTAAACAGATATCATCTGCGCATAAACAGCACTTTGAAAAATATCTGTCATATTGCTTGGAAGGTCATTCATGTACAATAAGAAGAGGAGGGGCCCAAGACCGACTCTTGTGGTACACCATTATTGACACAGAAGAAACAGGAAGTTGCTGAAGAAAAGTGTTTGAGTTCCATTCAATAAGTATGACTTGATAATTTCAGCAGCAGGGTCAGTTTTTAGTTTGAGCATTAGAGTATTCTGGGACACCAAGTGAATGGAGTTTGTTAAGTCAATAAATTTTTTTTATTTACATGAAATTTTCCTTCCTTTGCCTCAAGGCTATTAGCTATGTAGTTCATAACAGCATTTTTAGGTTTTAATAGTGGAATATTCTTGGAGGTATTGTGAACAAAGTTTGTTAAATGAAAAACCTTGCTATTTACATTAAAGTCTAGATTTCCTGCAGAGTATAAAAACGAGTTTGAATTAGCAAATTCTTGACAGAGTCCTTAAATTTCGTCAGCTCTTAATTATGTGTGGTAGCTTGTTGAACAGAAAAACTGATATGATCTTAAAACTGTGTTATATTTTAGAATAAAAACTGTGTTAAATTTCATAACAGTATCACTGGTTGATAAATTTTTCCTAAATCTGAAATGGCTTTGGGAAAGTAATTGACTATTTTCCAAAAACCTTATTATTTTAGCACATATTAACTTTTAAATTGCTTTAGAGAAAATGGGTGCAAGTGACTGAAGTTGATAGCCATATTTTTGTCACCTTTTTGTGGATTGTAATTACTTTTACAACTTTAAGTTTTTTGGAAAATGACATTCATCAAAGCACTTATTAATTATGTGACAAAGGACCTCTGCCATAATACAACTACTAAGTTTCAGTATCTAGAAATTAATATCACTGCTACTAATTGAAAGAATGGCTGAGTGCACATCTTCAAAACGAAAGATATTTTGCATAACATTTTTCATTTTATAGGTCACACCTAAATATTAGTTAGTTTCAAATTTGCTATTGGATATATTATTTATAACATTCGTTACACTATCTACAAAATGATTACTAATAGTACTTGCACTAATCTTGGATCTCTGCTAGTTTTCTCTAAATTGTCATTATCTTCCATATTTGTCTAGGTTTACTGATAGCTTGTGCAACCAGTTGGCAACTATATTCTAATTTATATTCTATGATGCCCACTCTGTATTTTAGTTTTAGTTTTTGATATTTTTCTCGGGCAAGCAAACAAGAGTTCTTTGCTAAGGAGTACTATTTGACACACTGGTCTTTAAGTTTTTGTAATCCTGGTGTGTACCACCTATGCATATTTTTAGTAACTGGTGCACTATTTGTTGTAACAATTTTGTTCTTTAGTGGCAAAACTAAATTAACTGCTCACTTAAAATTTTCAAGGAACCTATTGAAATGCTCTTCTGCCTCATCATTACCATACACACATAGCCAGTTCATTTGCCTGCAATAGCCTAAAATTACAGATATATCATAGTCACTAATACTTCGCTGATCTTATACACCATATATGACTTGGAATTATTGCTAACAACTGTTTCTGTATTTACATTCTTATTGCTTGCATAATTGTCAGAATACAGTGTGAGAATAATGTTTGTGCAATATTTTGAGGGATGAAAAGTAGTAATAATATTATGTACACAAGTTCCACTGTTTATGTGGCTAGGCCTAGTTATAGAAAGAGATAAATATTTTAGTAATGGTGCCATTATGTCTAATGGGTATTGTGTAGCTCATTTCCCATTTTGGTTAACATGTCTTCACTGGAATGTAAAGGGGAAAGAAGCTAAGGCAGATGAAATTCTAAAGGTCTTCATGAACTGTTGCAGCTGAGGTCAGGTGACACTAGCTGAGGTCAGGTCACTTGCACGAAAGGTCAGATCATCCATAACAGAGGCCAGGTCACCTACAGAAAAGGTAGGGACACCTCCAGCAGAAGATCTTAGACTGGCTTTGGAGGACCCTGCATCGATATTGGAGAACCCTGAATTGGCAGCAGAGGACCCTGCATTGTTAGAGGATGTCTTTTCACTGGTAGCAGAGGACACATTACTGGCAGTGAGAGACCCTTCACTTCCAGCAGAGGACCCTGCACAGGCAGCTGGAAATCAGACACCAGCAGTAGTAGTAGAAGGAGACCCTTCGCTAGCAGAAGTTGATCCAGCCTCAACATAGCTGCTCCAGAGAGCATTACAATGCAGCCAAAGGGAAGACCTTCAAGGCACAGAAAACCCACAGTGTTCACAGATTTTTGGTACCCTTCATCAGAACAGCATTAGCTATATGACACAGAGAAGTCTGAAAACAGCTGTTACCAGTCTCTGTTCTGGAAGTTTTCTGAGAAATAAATATTTTGAATATGAAGTTAACAGTTAGCGATCCTAATAATAACTGTATTTGTAACATGAAGCACTGATACAAGGATTTTGAACTAGGCATTGTTAACATTAATCATTATAATTTGCCTAGTCAAATTTGTAGGAAGGATGACAAAAGTGGCGAAGTTCGTATTTTTCTTAAACTCAATGTAGAATATAAAATGAGGGGTGAGGCAGAAGCACTGAGTATTAAAAAGCATTTTGAAGCTGCTGCTGTTCAGTCACGTGCAGAGCTGGCTAAAGTAATAAATATAGCAAAATATAGAGCACCTAGTGGGCACATAAACACCTCCATTAGTAAACTGGAGTCTTAGGTAGACACACTGTTTACTGAAAGAGCCACTATATTTGTCTGTGGGGACTTTAATATAAACATTGTGAATGATTCTGCATCAATGAAGCTGTTCCTCACTGTACTACAAAACTTCAACAAATTTTCGCTTATAAATAGCCCCACAAGAGTAGCAAATAGAATGGAAAATCTTATAGACAACACATTCAAAGGCAGACACCATGCAGATACAAATTATTAATATTGACTTCGGACTATAGCATCATAACGTCCTCATCCTTGTAATTCCAGACATAACTAGTGAAAGAAACGAATGCACTTCTTTCTTATGGAAGAGCTTTTTCTGCAGAAAACTGAGTTAGTTTTGTTGGTAGTCTAAGTAATGAATGCTGTTTAAACTTGCTTTCACAGTGCAGTACTAAAAACCTTGTGATGTTTTACTTCAATATTCATGTCCAGTTGAGAAACATATTTTCTGAAGAAACTTATCAGAGACCATTCATGTTGGATTACTAAATCTAGCTCCTGGATTACATCGGGAATTTAGATTTTCTGTGAGACTTTAAAAATGCTGATTTCTCATATGAAAAGATCTGCATCTCTCCATTTTATAGACTATGTAAAGTCTTATAAGAAAATATATCGACAGGCAACTGTAAAGCCAAACCTACTTATTTACAATAGTGTAATAATAATGCCAGGTAATAAATCAATGGGATATTTTAGAAAGTAAAACAGGTAAGATGGATGAAGAGTACAAAATAACACCTACACATTTTGACAATATAAATATTGGCAGAAAAGAACTGTCAAATTATATAAATGATTACTTTATAAATCATTTCCAAACTGCTTAAATTTCGCAAATCAGGTAAAACTTAGCTATCATACACAAGCATACTGCATGAGGTTAGTTAACTAATTCTTCTTCCGTATCTGGATGCACCAATTATATCTTGCCTTCCCAGTAATTAGCAACGTAGTTTGCTTTGTCATTGAATTTCAAAATATCATCTTTAGTGCATGTTATAGACATATCTGGGCAAATCAGTAGGTGGTCCAAGTCCTGTATTGCTCCGCATTCACACCTATCGCTATCACTGTAACCCATATTAAATAGGTTTGATTTGCACCCAGTTACTCCAGTACGCAGCCGGTTTAATGACCTCCAAGTTGTAAAAGGTAGTTGAAATCCTGCAGATCCCTCCTCAAGTAGTTCCATTGTGGAGTGTGGCACCATTTCTTCCTAAAGAGATAGCCGCCTTGCGACGGGCTCAGTGGCGAGCTCTTCAGTAGTTTCAATGAAACTCCTGCGGGATTTCAGCCGGACACGTTGTTTTCGGTGCATATGCAACGGGTGTCGAGGATCATTCATTTGTTTTGATCTTTCGATCTCGGCGGCTACTTGTCTGCGGATAGTGGGTGGTGCTATGCCTATGATGGGATAAATGATGTCTGTGGGAGTTGGTTTGAGGCATCCTGTGGCAATACGTACAGTTTCGTTTACGGCGACGTCAACTTGCTTAGTGTGAGCAGAGTTCCTCCAAACTGGCGCCGCAAATTCCTCTGCTGAGATACTCAGCACCAGACCCGTGGTGTGCAAACATGTGGTTGAACTCCCCATGATGAACCCGTTAGCTTCCGCAGTATGTTGTTCCTGGCACAGACCTTTTTTTTAGTGTTGTGACAGTGCTGCCTAAAAGTAGGTGCTCTGTCCAATGTTACTCCCAGGTATTTTGGGCTGTTTGTATGTTTCAGCTCTTCCCCTTGCCACGTGACTCGGAGTTTCCGTTTGGCTTGTTTGTTCCTAAGATGAAAGGCGGATACTTGAGATTTACTAGGGTTTGGTTTGAGATTATTGCCGTCGTAATAGGTAGCAAGTTCTGTTAAGGCTCCTGTGAGATTCTCCTCCACTTGTTCCAAGGTTTTATCCTGTGTGGCCACTGCTGCATCATCAGCATATATGAACATTCGTGTCTGGTGGCTGATGGGAAGATCATTGGTATAGATGTTAAATAATATTGGAGCCAAGACACTACCCTGCGCAAGTCCATTTTTCTGTGTCCTCCACCGGCTGTTTTAGATTGTAAGGTTACATAGAAGCGTCTGTTCTGTAGCATGCATTTCACGAACATAGAAAGGGTGTAGTCCTTAGTGACATTATACACTTTCTGGGTAAGCAACTTATGGTTAACTGTGTCATATGCAGCACTGAGATCCAGGAATGCGACCCCAGTTACTTCTCCTCTCTGATAGCCGTCTTCGATGTACTGTGTGAGATTAAGGATTTGGCCACAGCATGATTTTCCTGGTCGAAATCCAGCTTGTTCGTTAATGAGGGCTTTGTCCACACAATCAGCTATGCGTTTGAGGATCATTCGCTCCAGCACTTTAAATAAATGACAAAGCAGTGAGACAGGCCGAAAATTTTTAGCTTCAGCTGGGTCTTTCCCTGGTTTTAGTAACGCAATAACCCGAGCTTTCCTCCACAGTTTAGGAGTTTGCATTGTTGTAATACAGTGATTCATTAGCTCTAGGATCCACGATTGTACTCCTGGTCCAAAATGTTTAATTTGCTCAGGTCTCAGATCATCGAGGCCAGCGGGCTTATTGTTTTTCAAATCGTTGATGGCATCTTGTAGCTCCTGAATGAAGAACGGGCGAGCTAGGAAGCTAATCTTCTAGTTCAGTTTTCTTTTAATTTTGCCATTCATTATCTTCCTTTTAGTTTTTCCGTTCATGAGTAGTTGGTGAGCTATCCGATCAGGTGTAACTTCACTGTAATTTGGTTGTGGATCTCTTGGGTCGTTGTTGAGACTTTTGACTAGTTTCCATGCCTTCCTACTGCTTCATGTCCATCTCTTGTAGGAGGTTACACCACTTTTCCTTTCTCGCTTCGGAGATACCAGACATCAGTTCATCACCTGCCTGGATCGTTTCCTCTGAGAAGGGGTCCTTATTGTACAGTTCTTCATACTTTTTCAGAGCTTCTTTGCTGCTACCATTGAGTCCAGCGATATACTGGGTGCGGCACCCTGTAGGTATGCGCCATCGAGAGATTTTCTTGACAAGGTCTATAAAAGTTTCATATGGTTGTATCTCTGGTTTAATTTCCAAGATCTCCTTATCAAGGTCCTCTGTGAAAAGTTCCAAATGAGCTTTTTTGAAATTGAAGCGTCTCTTGAAGGGCATTACATCTGATTTGATTACTGCAGTAATGCAGCAAGTTATTGCTCTGTGTTGCGATCTTGGAATTGGGTCCTCGATTTGCTTTACAGTTTGCAGGGATACCTTTTCGGAGACAAAGATGTTATCTGGATTATATCCTCGTTTCCATCTTCCGCTGTTAAATGATGCAGGCAACTTTGGGTCATGTATCAATTTCAGTTTAGCCTGGTCTGCCCAGATCTCCAGCATTTCGCCATCGTCATTTGTCTCTTTATAACCCCATGTGAGACTGTGACAGTTAAAATCTCCTACTACAACTTTAATGTTTTTTGAATGGAAATTTCCAGGCTCCGTAAATTTGAACCTCGCACTGGGTGGTTTGTACACGGATGTTACAGTACATGAATGTAGCTCGATAGTTAAAATTTCTATATTTTCTTCGCAGGTCAGAGCACAGGAGCATATGTCTAAGTTCGGTTTCACATATATAGCACTTCCGTACCTTTCGTGTGGTCTCTCAAGAACTAATTTCATGCCCTGTATTGTTGGTCTATGGCTAGTTGGTGCCCTGTGTGTTTCTTGTAACACTAAAACAACAAATTTGTTTTGTTTGCACATGTCAGATAATAAAATTTCTTTATTTACAGATAAGCTTTCAATATTGCAGGAAGTTGTCACTAGTGATGGTCGTGATAAAGGTCTTTTTTGAGTCTCTTCGAAGAGTTGTTTTGTCATCTTTGGTTTTGGTGCTCCGGTATTTGCAGGACTAGGTCGTTTCCAGGGGATGCCCGATTGCTTGTTGTTCGAGTTGTGAACACAATCTTCGTGGAGGCTCCTGCAGTGTCCCCAAGTTAACTAATGAACATGAATGAAGTAGTGAAGGTGGTTAAAATACTCAAACACAAAATGTCAGCAGATGTAGATGATTTACTAGTATCACTGAAAATCGGTGCTGCTCCGCAAATTGCAAAGTCCTTTGCTCAAAATTATTAATTTATCGTTTGGTGAGAGAGTTTTCCCCCACAAATTATAAATATAGAAAGGGATACTTTTATGTGAGATTGGTAACATAAAATAGAAAACTATTGATACATTTCACTCCTTTCAGCACTCCTAAAGTAACTGAAACGATCACAGTCTACTGAATAATAATGAGCACAGCTTTAAAACAGGTAGGAAGTATAGAAAGAGTGGTAACTGCTTACATAGATGAAATAGTTAGAAACTTTAATAACAACAATAGTATTTTAGGAGTTAATTTTGATCTTTCTAAAGCTATCTTTGAAGTCATCCAGGTTTCTTTCTAAAGCTTTCAATACTGTTAGTAATGATATTCGTTTAGAGAAGTTGGGAGCATTGGGAATAAAAGGCATAGAAAATAAGTGGTTACAATCACATTTGCAAAACAGATCACAGGTTGTGCAACTCATGTCAACTCATTCTAATCATACAATTAGATTAGAATCTGATGCAAAGAAAGTCAAAACACAGTGTAGTATGTCAGGTCCTCTTCTGTTTATTATTTACGTAAACGATGTACACATGTCAGAAACTCCAACCAATTTCATGTTGACATCTTTGATATTCGGGAATCCAGCCGGATGTTCGCGCCGTTTTCGGACGATATTTCAACAGCGTGCCTCGCTGTCTTCTTCAGGTGCTACCTAAGACTGGACCTTGGGTCGATCGATTCCAGTATTTACGCCTTGAAGGAGCTGGGCGTTCCCTAATCGCTCCATGCCAAGTCGAGTGTTCCATTTGTGGTCCGCGCCCGCCACACTCGGCTTCATTGGACCCATCCAGTCGCGGATGTTCCGACTGCCGTCAGCGCCAGTTTTGGCCGTCCTCAACGGTTGTGGTCGTCACCTGAGGTGTGTCAGACCCTATCTGAGATGTTGAGTACTCTGTCTGATAACTGTTACTACGATTTCCACTTCTGTTTCGTGCTGGGCGCTCAATAATAGGTCCGCGCCGCGTCGTGTGTTCCGTCTGCGGTCCGCGCCCGCCAGACGCGGCTACATTGGCCCTCTCTGGTCTCCTGTGTTCCGACCGCCGTCTGCGCCAGGTCTGGCCGTCTTCTGAAGTCGAGTTCAGGATCTGGGATGTGTGAAATCTGGTCTCTAATGTCCGATACCTTTTCTCATGGATGTTCTCTCGGTCTCCATTTCTATTTCCTTTAGAATCCCGGAGTGCTCTGCGTTGAGTTTTCACAAGCTCAAGAGCTGGATTCCAGGCAGGGCTGATTTGTTATCCCGAGTCACGGTTGATTAGATTGTCTGTGAACTTAATCTCAATGGCTTCTTTAATCACACTGTCCCAAAATCTTGAGGTGTGTGTCACAATCTTGGTGTCATTGTAATCCATTGAATTACCAGGTTCCAGACAATGCTCTGCTATGGCTGATTTAGTTGTCTGTCTGAGTCTGGTATGTCTCTGGTGTTCTTTACACCTGATGTCCACAGTTCTGGTGGTCTGGCCAATGTATGACATCCCACACTGGCATGGTATATTGTAAATACGTGACGTGCATAGCCTCAGGTCATCTTTTACATTCCCCAGCACAGCCCCAATTATGGTGGGTGGGCAAAATATGATCTTGATGTCATATTTCTGGAGAATCCTGCTGATTTTGGCAGAGATAGGTCCGGCGTATGGCAGGTATGCCATCTTCTTTGCTTCTTCTGGTTCTTCTCCTGAATTCTTTGGCTGACTGGCAGGCTGAAGTGCCTTCTGGATATCTCTAGAGGAGTAACCATTCCTGCTGAACAATGATCGTAAGTGTTCTATTTCTGTGGCCATACTATCAGGATCTGACAGAGTTTGTGGTCTGTGGAACAGTGTTTTGAGCACTCCATTCTTCTGTGCCGGATGGTGGCAACTGCTGGCTTGTTGGCATAAGTCAGTGTGTGTAGGTTTGTGGTACACACTGTATCCAAATGTGTATCTGCCCTTCTCTTCTCTAGAACATCCAAGAGCAGAAGTAGTCCATCCTTCTCCATTTCCATTGTGAACTGAATGTTTGGAGGGAAAGAGTTCAAATGTAGCAGGAATTCATCTAACTTCTCCCTGCCATAGGGCCAGATGATAAAGGTGTCATCCACATACCTAAAAAAGCACTTGGGTTGATATGTGGCTGAAGAGAGTGCCTCCTCTTCAAACCTTTCTATAAATAGGATGGCCACCAATGGTGATAGAGGGATGCCTATCACCACCACTTCTATTTGTTCGTACAATTGACCCCCATATAGGAAGTATGTCGAGGTCAGTACATGTCTGAATAGGTCAACGAGAGCCCCATCGAACTTCTCTCCAATTAGCTCAAGTGACTCCTTCAGTGGTACCCATGTGAAGAGAGACACCACATAGAAACTAACCATGATGTCTGTGTCTGTGACATGTTGCTGGCTCAGCCGTTGCAGGAAATCCTCTGAGTTCCAGATGTGATGTGCACATTTACCCACATGTTGTGTCAACATCATCTTCAGGAATTTCACAGTAGGGTAAGTTGCTGCACCAATATTGCCGAGAATAGGTCGCAGAGGAACCCCATCCTCGTGAACCTTGGGGAGTCCATACAGTCTAGGTGGTGCTGGCACTTTGGGACGCAGCTTCTTAACAACTTGTTCAGGCAGGGCAATCTCCTTCAACAGAGCCCTGGATTCCCGAATACCCAAGATGTCAACATGACCTTGGTTGGAGTTTCTGTCATGTTTATATCATTGACATAAATAAGGAACAGAAGAGGACCTGACATACTACACTGTGCTTTGACTTTCTTTGCATCAGATACTAATCTGATTGTATGATTAGAATGAGTTGACATGAGTTCCACAAACTGTGATCTGTTTTGCAAATGTGATTGTAACCACTTGTTTTCTATCCCTATTATTCCCAATGCTTCCAACTAAACGAATATCACGACTAACATAATTGAAAGACGGGAAAACGTGAAGAATCACATCAAGTTCATGTTGTTTGCAACTGACACTAGTGTAATAATGAGTGATATTAAAGAATTTCTGTCCACAACAACTGATCAACTCCTCAGGTCCTGGTATTCATGGTTCAGTGTTAACAGGCTGGCCCTTAACACGAAGAAAACTAATTATATTGAAATTGGAAAGATGAATCAAAACCAAGATCTCTAACTTGTGCTGTGTGGAAATGAGTTAGCAAGGGTACAATGCACAAAACTGTTTGCTATATATGTTGATCAAGACGTAACCTGGGAAGACCATGTGACTAAACTCTCCCAGAAAGTCACTTCTACGTTTTTCCCAGAGAATTATTTCTTAAATTTACTCCTCAGACATTGCTAGAATGACTTAGTTTGGTTACTTCCAGCCCCTTGTAGCTTATGGAATAGTTTTTGGGGTATAATTAATAGTGAATTAAATGAAATTTTTGCATTATAGAAAAGGGCTTTTTGAATCTTGTCACATAGCTCTGCTAGTGCTTACTGGAAGCCCCTGCTTAAAAAGTTCTGTTTGCTTACAGTATCCTCCCTGTTCATATACAAATGTGTGTTGATGAGGAGAGCTAGATTTGGTGACCTGAAAACCAACTGTGATTACCACAGTTACACTACTCACAGCTGTGGGACCCTTCGTATGGAACAAGTTAGAACAACTCATACTCAAAGACTTGCGAGACATTTTGATGTCATTTTTTATAATGCAATGTTAACTTACATAAAGAGGTTGGAGAAGGAAAAGGATTTTAAGGAAGAGTCAAAAACATTTCTTGTAGAATACTGTTTCTACAGTGTAAGTGAATGAATTATCTTGCAGTAATACTAGGCCCTCATCAATTTATATTTTGATTCTGTTAACTGATGCACCATCTATGTTATGTTTGTTTTTGCAAAAGAAGGTTCCTGCTGCTGGTTTTCTTTTTCCACTGTTTCGGATGCAGTGTGATACCCTCTTCTGAGAAAGGATCTGGTGCTACATTAGTTGTGATGGATATAGTGTCTACAGGTATCATATATTCGTGTGTTACACTGTTCAGCGGTTTTATATAATATGTTAGCGTGTTTTTATTTTTTTAGATGTGTTTAATATCAAAGTTTCACATTCTAGTTATATCATTGATCTACTTATCATGCATTTTGTACTTTCCAGCAGTGTTATGTAATGTGTTCATGTTTTCATTTTTCAGTGGCGTTTATCAAAAGTCATGTCACGATTTTTAATATGGCTGTGGTTCAGCAATTATGCATGCAAGAGCTTCAGTGGAATAGAAATAACAGCCAACCAGTTACAAAATACAGATTTACTGTACCTTGACCAGGTTTCAACAGTTTTAAAACCGTCTTCTTCTGAAGATGTAGTACCTATTAACAAGATTACAGCATTGTGTATGGAACAAATATAGGAACACCACAATAAACGAAATTAGAGGAAATGTTTACTCATATAATATCACATTATCTATAGTAAATGTGGGAGTCATTGACTCTGTCTAGTACATGTCATCCACTTTATCACCATTTAAAATACGTTACATGAAGTAGTCACCATGCAGTAAATGGCTTCGTCTTAAAACTTTCGTAATTTTTTTTCTAAATATCACACATTTTACGCCAGATACAACAGCATATAGTATGCCACGTGAAATATTTGTATAAAACTGACATTTAAATATAAAACGTGGCATCAGATCCTACAGAGCATAAATATGTCATGTTCAGAGCTATTGACATGCAACAACTGGGTAAAGAGTAGAGGCATTAGCTTTATGCCACCTCTGGTTGGTGACGTTCCTGTGTGTCCTATATGCAAGTAGCGTCAATGAGCAGCATGTGTGATTTCACTACTACATACTATTAACAGAATTAATATCTTAACCAAATAGTGGAAAAGAGGGAGAGGAGGGGGTAAAGAGAGTGCCATTTCAGTTGAATAGCTTATAAAGAGCCCACAGGTTCAGGTTAATATAGCAGATTCTTTACAGACTGTGCAAACCACACAAGAAGCATTTGTGTGCGAATATGTAACCAACACAAACATGTGTATCTCAGCAAAACTGCTTCAAGGAGCATTATCACTGTATAAGGGGCCCAACACTAGACGTATCCAATTGAATCCTGCCCCACAGGACTACTATAAAAGGACACACTATGACACAGAAACTGCAAATATTGATAGACAAATGAAAATAAGGGTGAGAACTGAGGTGGAAGTAATGTGATAGATCACTCATAAATCATCATACTAAGGGGAGTGTTCATACTGATAAAGCATGCTATATGAACAGATATACTAGGACGGGGTGTGTGTTATAAAATAACTAGAAAAATAGTAAACTGAGCCTCGCTAATCAGTGTATGTGCCTGAAAATCACGATGTAGTCGGTAGAATAAAAACACCCTAAAATAAATATAAATGTCGTAATCTTGTTAATAGGTACTATAATAAACTGTTGAAACCATGGTCAAGGTTTAATAAACCTGTATTTTGCAACGAGTTTGCTGTTATTTGAAAATTTTATGTTCTAATTATATAATTGATTTACTTCTATCGCATGTGGCAGTTGCAATATAGGCTATGTATTTGTGACTCCTCTTCCACTCATGTACCGAGTGAGGTGAATTTGTCAATCTTAATGCACTGGACGTGCATTTGCGAGGAATGGGGTTTGTTCCCAGTCTGGACGTCCTGACTTTGGGTTTCCATGGTTTTCCAAATTGTTAAGGTGAATGCTAGGATGATACCTTTGACTAGGCCATGGGTGACTTCCTGCCCAGTCCTCAGCTAACCCATTCCTACTTTGTTCATGTTTGATGGATGTGTAGATTATTTCTATAATATATCTGACATGTCTGAAACTATTGTACTGAATAGTCTAAGGGTGAATAAATAAATAAATAAATAAATAAATAAATAAAAATAGAACATTTGATTTTCTGCTAAACAACATAAAACCAGATTACAGTGCCACAACACTGTCTCTAAACTGAACGAAGTGGTAGGAATGTATTGGATTCGTGAGTAGAAAATGATTACTGTAACGAGACAGATACTGTGGAACATCTATCAGTATACCAATCACAGTTAACTGTAAATATACAGGTTGTAACAAAACATTAATGGAAAACTTTGAGGGGTCTTGAGGAATAAGTTAATAACCAGAAACATCATCTGATAACACTACAAAGTTTCATGGTTATAGGGGTCAACAGTTGCCACTGGGCTACCACAATGGTAGATAACATGTGTTTGTACATTGGTAGACAACAAGCACAGCTCCTCGCAGTGAGCCTAACAGTATTAAGTTAGACAGCAACGAAAGTGTGCAACCCTCACTCTAAAACTCTTTAGAGCATACAGGCTCACAATTACTATAAGAAGGGTGGCCTAGATGTAGGCAACGGCCCATATAACTTCTCTGATCTTGAGCGTCGTGCGGATGAGGTTTCTGGAAGTAGGTTCTCGTCCTAAATTTATTCCTCAAGCCACTCTCTACAACCTCTCGAACTTCGTCGGTATCTTGCTGTTACACCATACTCATTCGTGAGCCAAAACATTGTAATCACCTGCTTAATGCCGTATTGGTGCACCTTTGAAACGCTATACAGTAGCGATCCTACGTGGTGTGAATTAGACAAGTTCTTGATAGGTTTCCAGATGCACATAGCACCAGATTCCTATGCACTGGTCATTCAGTTGCCGTAAATTACGGGTCGATGGTTCGTGAGCATAGAGATAGTGTCCATATTGTGTCCAATATGTGTTACATTGGATTCAGATTGGGCCAATTTAGTGGCCCAGTTATCAATGTCAGTTCACTATGATGTTCCTAAATCACTGTAGCACAGTTATAGCCTTGTGAGACAAACATTTATCCTACTGGAAGATGCCATCTCTGACAGGAAAGACATCGAGCGTGAATGATACAGGTTATCCACGATGATGCTCATGTAGTCCACAGTTGTCTTGTGCCTTAGCTTACTTCCACAGATCACATGGTAGCCCTGGTGAAGATCCCCCATATCATAATACTTACCCCATTGTCCCATATCTGTGGTACAGTGCATATTTTGAGCATCCATTCATCTGAACGATAGTGTTTCCTGACACAACCACAGACCACGTATAACAGTAAACGTGGTTTATCCAACTAGGTAACACATTTCATTTTATATATATTCCAATCTCAATGACCATGTGCTCATTACATTCGTAATTGACGATGCCATTGGATCGAAATGAGGACACACAAATTCCCAATGTCATGAGAGTCACAGACAGAAAATCCAAAGAAAACTATAAATACATATGTGTAAATGTAGAACCAGAACTATTAAGTAATGCAAATTACAATGAATCATCTCATCTACTATAGAAAATGAGATTCAAAACTATCAGAAAACATCATTCATATGAGAGAAATATCTCAAGTAAATGGTGTGTATCTATGAGAACGTTGAGTCACAAGAAAGCTCCATTTGTGTGCATCACTACTTAAAATCAGCACAAAATAGAAGGTAATATTGAAAGCTAAGCTACAACTAGAGTTGCAAAACTGTCAAGCTCAAGAAGTATTTGCAAAGACGTCATATATGCAGTCCAGTATTCTGCAGGGTGATACCCGAGAGGAAACATTGAGGACTTTGCAGCTGCAGGATTGCCTTGCAGGGCAATTCGTGAGCGCTAGGATATGTGTAACAAAGTAAAGGATACATGTGCAGATTGCACAGTTTTAAAGGGAGGGAAATTATGGGAGAAGACAGTCAGAAGGAAATAGCCTATTGCAAGATGCCAGAGTAAGCAGAGGAGGTGCAGAGAGGTCGTGAGGACTGGTTGATTGAATCTGGGCCCCAGGACTTGAAGAGCAAGGTTATTACAGAGAAGATGGGAAGAAGTAATACAGAGGACAGAGAAAGGGGGAATATCTTCTGTTACCCAAGGATTTCCATTAGCCCTCGTCTTTTTACTTACTTGACCCTCTTACTGCCTTCACTATTTCATCTCTCAAAGCTACCCACTCTTCTTCTACTGTATTTCTTTCCCCCATTCTTGTCAATCGTTCCCTAATGCTCGCCCTGAGGCTCTCTGTAACCTCTGGTTCTTTCAGTTTATCTAGGTCCCAATTCCTCAAATTCCCAGCTTCTTTCAGTTTCTTCAGTTTTAATCTACGGGTCATAACCAATAGATTGTGGTCAGAATCCACATCTGCCCCTGGAAATATCTTACAATTTAAAACCTGGTTCCTGAATCTCTGTCTTACCATTATATAATCTATCTGATTCCTTCTAGTATCTCCAGGCTTCTTCCATGTATACAACCTTCTTTCATGATCCTTAAACCAAGTGTTAGCTATGATTAAGTTATGCTCTGTGCAAAATTCTGCCAGGCGGCTTCCTCTTTTATTTCTTCCCCCCAATCCATATTCACCTACTACGTTTCCTTCTCTTCCTTTTCCTACTATCGAGTTCCAGTCACCCAAAACTATTAAATTTTCGTCTCCCTTCACTATCTGAATAGTTTCTTTTATCTCATCATACATTTAATCAATTTCTTCCTCATCTGCAAAGCTAGTTGGCATATAAACTTGTACTAATGTGGTAGGTGTGGGCATCGTATTTATCTTGGCCACAATAATGCGTTCACTATGCTGTTTGCAGTAGCTTACCCACATTCCTATTTTCCTATTCATTATTAAATCTACTCCTGCATTCCGCCTATTTGATTTTGTATTTATAACCCTGTATTCACCTGACCAAAAGTCTTGTTCCTCCTGCCACTGAACTTCACTAATTCCCACTGTATCTAACTTTAACCTATCCATTTCCCTTTTTAAATTTTCTAACCTACCTGCCTGATTAAGTGATCTGACATTCCACGCTCCGATCCGTAGAACGCCAGTTTTCTTTCTCCTGATAACAACATCCCATTGAGTAGTCCCCGCCTGGAGATCCTAATGGGGGACTGTTCTACCTCCGGAATATTTTACCAAAGAGGACGCCATCATCATTTAACCATACAGTAAAGCTGCATGCCCTTGGGAAAAATTACGGCTGTAGTTTCTCCTTGCTTTGAGTACCAGCACAGCAAGGCCGTTTCGGTTAGTGTTACAAGGCCAGATCAGTCAATCATCCAGACTGTTGCCCCTGCAACTACTGAAAATGCTGCTGCTCCTCTTCAGGAACCACACATTTGTCTGGCCTCTCAACAGATACCCCTCCAGCGTGGTTGCACATGTGGTACAGCTATCTGTATCGCTGAGGCACGCAAGCCTCCCCACCAACAGCAAAACAGCAAGGTCCATGGTTCATGGGGGGGACTCCTGTCAATAAGAAGGGTAAAAGAACGGACCTGAAAAATTACCGACCAGTATCCTTAACATTGGTTTCCTGCAGAATTCTAGAGAAGTCCTACAGACCAAGACGCTCGAGCGAAGTAGTAGGATAAGAGTGGTACGACCATTATTTTGAAATCTAATTAATATCAAATTAATTAAATTGATCAATCAATTACCCCATCCCCATTTCCACCCACAGATTCACCCACCCCCACCACTGGACGATGTCATGTGTTTTCCTCTGCCTACACGTTGGTTCACGCTCCATCGCCCCTCCCCGCCCCCAACTCACCCACCCCCACATACCCTATGGGAGGAGTTTCGAATTTTGGCGGAAATATCGAATTTTGGTGGAATTGCTTTGTCCCAGAGCTGTGCCGGCATTCACATGCAAACTGTCCAGATGCAGGAGAGGAAAGTTTTGCTGGTGTACTTTATTTATTTTGGTTGGGAAACTGGAGTAAAGATCGGTCCTTATTACGTAATTAATCATAAATATCTGTCCAACGTACACAACAATATTCATAGCGCTACAAAGGAGTACCTAAAATAGCAACACAGCTCAGGAATTGATGGTACCATACAGCTCATGTTATCCTGCTTGGAAAAAAACACAATACCACTTCGAAACTAATGGTAGACGTTCTCAAACTCTGTACTTCAACTGTAAGATTGGAGGTAAAAAGATGGAGTGGAATGTACTATCTTTATTTGTTTGGTGGTAAAAACGTTCATCTAAAGAGATGCTGGTGTTGGACAGAGACGAGTTTAGTAAGTGTATTTATTACCTGTTAGCATACAGCTCAAGACTGTATCTATCACGTCTGACGTCAGAGATCACTACAGAATCCTGCTCCACAATTACCACGTAGCCCAGGTAATCAGAGTCAATACATGATATCACAACTGATCGTAAATCCTTCGCTCTTCTAATTAAACATCGAAATTGTCAAGGAAAGAAAAACAGCGCTCGTAATCATTGGGTCATGTACTGGGGGAAATCGTCGGCCCAAAAGATTGCATCAGGAGAGGGGGGACGACAATTGCAGCTGTGTCCTCGATGAGCGCTCGCGAGCTAACCATTTTGGAGGCAGTTTTACCCTCCCCCTCTACCACCACTCGCGCCTCTCTCTCTCCTCACTGTAGGCAGGGATAGAGGCCTGTCCTATCTTGACGCTGATGGTCCACAGAGAGATCATTCTGGTGGCATAATATACAGTCTCCAGTCGGAGGAAATTAATCGCAGGTAGACAAAAGACATCTACATGATTACTCTGCAATTCACATTTAAGTGCTTGGCAGAGGGTTCATCGAACCACAATCGTACTATCTCTCTACCATTCCACTCCCGAACAGCGCGCGGGAAATCGAACACCTAAACCTTTCTGTCCGAGCTCTGATTTCTCTTATTTTACTTTGATGATCATTCCTACCTATGTTGGTTGGGCACAACAAAATATTTTCGCATTCGGAAGAGAAAGTTGGTGGCTGAAATTTCGTAAATAGATCTCGCTGCGGCGATAAACGTCTTTGCTTTAATGACTTCCATCCCAACTCGCGTATCATATCTGCCACACTATCTCCCCTGTTACGTGATAATACAAAACGAGCTGCCCTTTTTTGCACCCTTTCGATGTCCTCTGTCAATCCCACCTGGTAAGGATCCCACACTGCGCAGCAATATTCTAACAGAGGACGAACGAGTGTAGTGTAAGCTGTCTCTTTAGTGGACTTGTGGCATCTTCTAAGTGTCCTGCCAATGAAACGCAACCTTTGGCTCGCGTTCCCCACAATATTATCTATGTGTTCTTTCCAACTGAAGTTGTTCGTAATTTTAACACCCAGGTACTTAGTTGAATTGACAGCCTTGAGAATTGTACTACTTATCGAGTAATCGAATTCCATCGGATTTCTTTTGGAACTCATGTGGATCACCTCACACTTTTCGGTATTTAGCGTCAACTGCCACCTGCCACACCATACAGCAATCTTTTCTAAATCGCTTTGCAACTGATACTGGTCTTCCGATGACCTTACTAGATGGTAAATTACAGCATCATCTGCGAACAACCTAAGAGAATTGCTCAGATTGTCACCCAGGTCATTTATATAGTTCAGGAACAGCGGAGGTTCCAGGACGCTTCCCTGGGGAACAGCTGATATCACTTCAGTTTTACTCGATGATTTGCCGTCTATTATTACGAACTGCGACCTTACTGACAGGAAATCACGAATCCAGTCGCACAACTGAGACGATGCCCCACAGGCCCACAGCTGGATTAGATGTGGTGGTGGTGGTTAGTGTTTAACGTCCCGTCGACAACGAGGTCATTAGAGACGGAGCGCAAGCTCGGGTTAGGGAAGGAGTGGGAAGGAAATCGGCCGTGCCCTTTCAAAGGAACCATCCCGGCATTTGCCTGAAACGATTTAGGGAAATCACGGAAAACCTAAATCAGGATGGCCGGAGACGGGATTGAACCGTCGCCCTCCCGAATGCGAGTCCAGTGTGCTAACCACTGCGCCACCTCCCTCGGTAGCTGGATTAGAAGTCGCTTGTGAGGAACGGTTTCAAAAGCTTTCCGGAAATCTAGAAATACGGAATCAACTTGAGATCCCCTGTCGATAGCGGCCATTACAAGAACAGGATGCGCAATGCAGTCTGTTAAAGCCGGCCGGGGTGGTCTCGCGGTTCTAGGCGCGCAGTCCGGAACCGTGAGACTGCTACGGTCGCAGGTTCGAATCCTGCCCCGGGCATGGATGTGTGTGATGTCCTTAGGTTAGTTAGGTTTAAGTAGTTCTAAGTTCTTGGGGACTGATGACCACAGCAGTTGAGTCCCATAGTGTTCAGAGCCATTTGAACCATTTGAACCAATCTGTTAAACGTATTCCTCGCAAAAACTGGATCCCCCCCTGGAACAACAACGAAATTCTGGAGAAATCGCCATATCGCTTTTTCAAACGTCCGTTGCTTGGAAAACAGACAACTGCTACTGTGTACCACGCGGATTCTCTGCAGCACATCTCTTTCCTGCCGGCGCATGAGCGACGCCCAGCCTGCCTTGAGGCGACGGTCCAAGCATTGGCCCTTCGCCAGCCCAAGAGAATGTAAAGAAGGACCTCCCCAAGTGCACCTTGTTTGGTCGTCTGAAATGTAGTACCACTAATCTGTGCCACACGCTGCCCCTGACCGAGTCACAGCTCTTCCAGCGACCAGACACACACACACAGTAGAACGTCTCCCATACTAATCCCGCAAGCGTCAGTCGTCCTGAATGTGAAAATACTTCACTTTGGCACTTGTATTTAATGTCAACACACCTCCAGAGGCCTATGCATGTCCACCCTACGTAAAAACGGGAAAAAAATCTTCCACTAATTTTCTGCGAAAACTACCGATCACCGCAGAATCTCCTCGTTATTTCGAAACCATAATCATAGTAAAGAAAAGGCGACAATTTTCACTCTGAAGGAAAAAATCTATCTTAAGCAATTTCTTTCAGCTTGATGGAAAATTACACGACCTGAGAATGTCTCTCACGCTCAAATCAGTGTCTGTAAATAAACTGTCATGCACTTGTGGATTACAAACATTTCAGACAGATGAAATAACTTTACAGAATACAGCCTTTCGCGCCATTTGGTAACATGATGGAAGAAACACAATCACTTTACGTCCAACAACAACAAGCTATAGATCTAGAGGACGTTGCTACTTTGTAAACTATGGCAGGTGGTGATGCTATATCACACTGGCGTTTACGAAACAAATCGTGAGAGGCTGTTTTGTGATAGAATCCCCTATAAGATTCTACTGTGAGCTCTTCCGATACATCGCAATCCAGTACTGTCTGTGGGCTTACATTTGACATCTTTGCTCCAGAAATCCCCTCCACTGACCTGTCTGTAAAGTTCCTATCATATGGAACACAACCATTTGCAATAGCAGCACATTCTTGAGTTCTAGTTTTGTAAGTAATTTGATCATCACAACATGTTTGACGCACTCTACTCAAATGCCAGGAAAAACACTATCATTCCTAGGTTCACCAATGACTTATAACTGAAATGGTGTCTACTTTATAATTAGATGTTATGAAGCATGACGTAACACAGGATTTGTAGTAACACCTATTTTTAAATACGCAATCCTTACAATAATAATAATAACCCTCATTATTCCACAAGAACAGTTACAGGCGATTTCTTTCAGTTTTATGAGCAAAATCGGTGTAGTTTTGAAACAGTTATCTGCATCCAAACTTTAACCAGTTATACTACTCCTTTTAATAGAACCTCCTACATGATCTTCCGCGTCTCGCTCTTCTGATATATCTAAAAACAAATACTGTCTGCGTGTTGACGTTGAGCATATTACATATACATGTATCATTCCACTGGAGCAGATGGTCAGTGGTCGAAATCGATTGCACTGATGTGCATAAGGTTTTGTTGACTGTACTTAAAGAAAACCATATCCAGCAGACTGTCAGTCATAAGAAGGGGTTCCTGTATTGTTCCTTCATCAGCAGTTTAATACTCTTATTTATTTATTTATTTTTTTGCCTGTAATGCATTTAAGCAGTATACGACAACTTCTTTGTGCACCACCAGGCACTTTCTTTTTCTACAATGACTTTGAGATCTGTTTCAGATACTAAACTGACATTAACATGTTTCGATCCATTGGCTCTCATAGAATGCTGAACATCACATGGTGTAAACTATGCAGCTCCCACACGATGCATGTCAGTAGAACTAAAACAAAGAGGCTACGTTTACAGTTGACAACAGTGTGGAAAACATCGCAACATGTGGAAACTGGAAGAGTTTGCATCATTGTAGAGCGTCTGCCAAAGCTATCCAAAAGTGATGACATATACAGTTAAACCCATGTTCCACAGTGACGCGGTAGCAGATGCCTCAATGTTCAATTACGAAGAGCATTGTTTCCTCATTTTGCACTCTTGTGTATGAATACTTTTCCAGTGTTGGCCATCACCAGATGGTACTGTTTACAACACATGCGAGGTAGTTGTAATAAAAAAAGTACTGTTATCTTACCCGTGAAAAAAAATATAGGTGGAAGGCATTGCAGCATATGTAAATAGGATGAGTCTGCAGCATTAGGGAACACTTCCAAGCAACTGTATGAAGGTGATGAACTCTACATTAATGCCATGCTAGACAGTGGTAGCTAGCAGACAGCCAATATCCCAGCAAGGCACTCTCACTCTCAGCCAAGTGCTGTCAGTGAATCATTATGAGGTAATCAACAATGTACCAATGGACGCATACGATGGGAAAGACACAATTGATATGGGACAACGTACTGTAATACGAACCACAATTGATAGTGCATCAATTTTAGGAATTTTACCAGTCGTTCCGTAATTACAGCGCCAGCCAGTGACAAAGCAGACTGCTTCCCAATTTCAGTAGCAACGCTAAATCACTTCTCCAATGCGTTGCAAGTACCATACACTAGACTGTGAATGCATAAAAATGACTGTGCAGTATATCCATTCGTACATACACACCATATAGTAGATAGCAAATGCAGGTGGCTGACTGTGCAGTATGTTCATTCAGCTATAAACGCCAGAGTCCTATACCGATTCAATTGGGTTGTCTACATATTTCCAGCACATTAATCATAGTGCAAACTTTACAGTTACGACTGGCCATCATTACCCATGTGGTTGGGCGTCACAGAGTATTCCCGCATTCGCACGATAAAGTCTATGATCAACAGATCCCTCCCACATTGTCCTTAACCAATCCTCGCTGCAACGTGGTCAACAATTTAATCTGCAACTGACCAGAAGTATGGCGGTTCCATACGCTCACCATTCTATGTCTCGTGAAGGAACAGGGCGAGCTGTGTCCGTAACTCCTGTTCAGCAAAGCCTGTTCTGCACCAATCTTATGAATGGTACCCATCCAAATGCACAAGATCTCTCCAGAGGTGTGCATGTGCAGGAGGGTATCACCTCTTAACGGTGTATAGTAGACATCAGAGTCTTGTGGTGATATAACACATGGTTAAGAAGAAACGTGTGGTTTATATATGATGGAGCTCCCAATGGATGGGGTTTGAAGCGTTTCCGATAAATCACTGTGCTACTACTTCTGAAGTATTATTCCACAGACAGGAGTTAGTTCCAGGAAGGTACCAGCATGAGAGAAATGATTGTAGAACATAAACTCACACTCCTACAGCTACACGGTTCTACACCTAAAAATTCTATATTGTTAAAGCTACACTCCTGGAAATGGAAAAAAGAACACATTGACACCGGTGTGTCAGACCCACCATACTTGCTCCGGACACTGCGAGAGGGCTGTACAAGCAATGATCACACGCACGGCACAGCGGACACACCAGGCACCGCGGTGTTGGCCGTCGAATGGCGCTACCTGCGCAGCATTTGTGCACCGCCGCCGTCAGTATCAGCCAGTTTGCCGTGGCATACGGAGCTCCATCGCAGTCTTTAACACTGGTAGCATGCCGCGACAGCGTGGACGTGAACCGTATGTGCAGTTGACGGACCTTGAGCGAGGGCGTATAGTGGGCATGCGGGAGGCCGGGTGGACGTACCGCCGAATTGCTCAACACGTGGGGCGTGAGGTCTCCACAGTACATCGATGTTGTCGCCAGTGGTCGGCGGAAGGTGCACGTGCCCGCAGCGACGCACGGATGCACGCCAAGACCGTAGGATCCTACGCAGTGCCGTAGGGGACCGCACCGCCACTTCCCAGCAAATTAGGGACACTGTTGCTCCTGGGGTATCGGCGAGGACCATTTGCAACCTTCTCCATGAAGTTGGGCTACGGTCCCGCACACCGTTAGGCCGTCTTCCGCTCACGCCCCAACATCGTGCAGCCCGCCTCCAGTGGTGTCGCGACAGGCGTGAATGGAGGGACGAATGGAGACGTGTCGTCTTCAGCGATGAGAGTCGCTTCTGCCTTGGTGCCAATGATGGTCGTATGCGTGTTTGGCGCCGTGCAGGTGAGCGCCACAATCAGGACTGCATACGACCGAGGCACACAGGGCCAACACCAGGCATCATGGTGTGGGGAGCGATCTCCTACACTGGCCGTACACCTCTGGTGATCGTCGAGGGGACACTGAATAGTGCACGGTACATCCAAACCGTCATCGAACCCATCGTTCTACCATTTCTAGACCGGCAATGGAACTTGCTGTTCCAACAGGACAATGCACGTCCGCATGTATCCCGTGCCACCCAACGTGCTCTAGAAGGTGTAAGTCAACTACCCTGGCCAGCAAGACCTCCGGATCTGTCCCCCATTGAGCATGTTTGGGACTGGATGAAGCGTCGTCTCACGCGGTCTGCACGTCCAGCACGAACGCTGGTCCAACTGAGGCGCCAGGTGGAAATGGCATGGCAAGCCGTTCCACAGGACTACATCCAGCATCTCTACGATCGTCTCCATGGGAGAATAGCAGCTTGCATTGCTGCGAAAGGTGGATATACACTGTACTAGTGCCGACATTGTGCATGCTCTGTTGCCTGTGTGTATGTGCCTGTGGTTCTGTCAGTGTGATCATGTGATGTATCTGACCCCAGGAATGTGTCAATAAAGTTTCCCCTTCCTGGGACAATGAATTCACGGTGTTCTTATTTCAATTTCCAGGAGTGTATATAGCTTCTGATGTATTAGTATTTGTCCAACATCACACATTCAATCACCCTGCAAGTTTCCTACCCCAATCAATACGGTGACAAACTTCAAAATGATAAAACTACTTCCTTCTACACTATCCTGGTGTCCTACGAAGCATCGTCAATGAATATCCGTCCCTCGACTCCTTATAAACCAGCTAGAAAGAGGTCAGGAGATCTCTACTCTGCCTCTTAGGAACTTAATCTGTCTTATTATGTCGGAAACGTGTGTACCCCCAATGATCCTCGCCGCATCAGTCATAGTTATTATTAGCGGTTTAGATTGATGTGTCTTTATCTGACATGGAAAAACCGACATGAATATTTTCGATAGCGGATACATTGAGGTAACACTCTCATCCTGCTGCACGAAAATGCATACGCAGAACCAGCAACTTTTTATGAGGGAGTAAGCACCAAGACCAGCAGAAAAAAGTTATGTAACAGCGTTATTGCTGTTTTGCAGTAGCATCATCACAGCTCTGGTAGCATTCCTGTAACACAAAGAATTCCTGGTCTGATTATAGGTAGTTTTGTTCATGTGTAGGATCATATAGCAATTTCGTCCCAACACTATGTCTCTCGAATACATAAAATGACGTAAAACCGGTAAAAGTTGAGAAAAACCAGGTATAATTTCGACAAATTGTTGCAAAAGATATAAAATTGAGGAAAAAATGAAAAAAATATGTAAAATCAAGTAGAAGACTTGCATAATTACGTAAATTGATGACAATACATAAAATTAGAGAAAAGTACCACATCGAAAACATATGAAAAAAATGGTAAAGATCGAGGAAAACCTGGTACAACTACAACATATTGTTGACGAATGCGTAAAATTGAGGGAAATACGCCGAAATATGTAAAAATCACTAAAAAATAACAAAATCTTGTATATTGACTGAGAATACATAACATTAGAGAAAGAGCACCATGAAACGAGGTGCTTTTGGGGTACCCGGACACTCAAGACCGAGGAAAACTTAAAAATTATGCTCTGGCTGCATTCATTTTTAACCCTCCGCCTTATCCTGTAAACTACGTGGGTTTTCGTAACACATACTTCAACAGAGGCGACATAAGTATTACACAGGGCGTTATATGAACAAAAGGCGAAATATATGTATCTCAATCCATAACTGAGTTCTCACACATGCAATCGTATACAAGGTGAATCACTAACTATTGCCACCTAGAATAACTCCGAAAGTATACTGGACAACGGGGGCCATAATATGACGTTGGTTTTTTGTTGCTAGGTGGGCACGCTTCAGAGATATGAAGGTCAACTTCGTTTTTTTAAGTAGCTATGGTTTGGTACTTATCTTCTGATAGCTGCTATCGAGATGAGTCCAATGATGTGTAACAGTAAGGTATTTGAAGATCAATGAAGTTCACAAAGGTTGCATGAACGTCCATTTACAGACGGTGTGTGGAGTGATGACCATTGGTATCAATGCAGTGCTGCAATCTTCTTACAATGGATTGAAAGGTATTCCTTATCACATCGGCACTTACTGAAGCATATGTTGTGACAATTCTCTCTCCCGTATCTTCAGGTGTAGTTGGAACATCTTTATAAACAATGTCTTTTACGAATTCCCACAAGAAAAAATCCAGAGGCGTCAAGTTTGGCAAACGAGCCGGCCACGACACATCTCCTCCGCGTCCAATGCAACGATTGGGGAAGTGTCTCTGCAATTCATTTCTAACCATTAGCGAAAAATGTGCTGGACACCCATCGTGTTAATACCACATTCTATTCCTTGTTGCAAAAGGTATTTCCTCCAATAACAGACCTAATGTTTCTTACAGGAATTTGGTGTACTTCCTACCATTAAGATTTACTTCCATGAAATAGGGGCCTATAATTCTGTCCTCCAGAATCCCACACCATACATTCTCCAACCACAGTTATGGTGTGCAACTTGCTGCAGCCACCATGGATTTTCTGTTGCCCAGTTATGCATTTTACGCCAATTAACATTTCTGTGGCTCATGAATGTAGCCCCTTCAGTAAAAAAATCAAATTAATAAATGTGTCATCCCTCTGGATCTGAAGTTCTGCACATCACAAGTTGAGTCCATCTGCAGAATTCAATGCGATGCATACAGTCCATACCAGTTAATTCTTGGTATAGACTGATATGGCAAGATGCAGAACACGAACAACACTACTCTGGCTCATGCCAGGTCCTTTGCGATTTGATGGGAACTAACACAAGTATCTCAAACCACAGTGGCAAGAGTACCAATTTCCGTTTCCTCGTTAGTAACTTTCCTTTGCCGGATATGTTTCCGATGCATTTAAGATCCAGCTGTTCTCAATTTATCGTACACATATTTAATTGTCGACGTGTAGGGTGAGTATGTTGAGGATATCTTTCAGCATATAAGACACTAACTCTCACTGAATTTCGTTGGCATTCGCTGTAAATGAGAAGAATATCGATTTGTTCATCGAAGGAATGGATCATTCACATTCGCCTGAATCGACGTTCCTATTAGTGTTGTATTGCGAAACCGTCGAATAGTGTTTACGTATCAATGGCAGGTTAGATGGATACGCCGTATTCGGCGAATATTTACTATTTGTGCGATATACGAGAGAGAATTGTCAGAGCATGTGTTTCGATAAGTGCTGAAGTGATAAGGAATACCACTCAATCCATGATAAGAAGATTGTAGCACTGCATTGATACCAATAGTCATCTCTTCGAACAGCTTCTGTCAATGTACGTTCATGCCACCTTTGTGACATTCATTGAACTTCAAAGACCTTACTTTTACAAATCATTGTATTTGTCTCGATAGCAGCTACCAGAAGATAAGCACCAAAATATAGCACCCCATTTAAAAAAAAAACAAAGAGGACCCTCATATCTCTCAAGAGACCCCACCTAGCAACAAAAAACCAAAGTCATGTTATGGACCCGTTGTCCCACGCAACTTTTGTCCCACAAACTTTTCAGCTCCTGGCACACTTTCGGAGTTACTCTGAGTGGAAATAGTTAGCGACTCATCCTGTATATATATATATATATATATATATATATATATATATATATATATTACCGAATTAAAGTTGGTTCTCATAAGCAATGTTATTCCTCAAGTATTGAGGAGAATAATCAGTGTGTTTATCAGACTTAAACCATACCCTAGAGTGTTCTGTAGGAGAGTGGACTGAAGCCCCATATATCACCCTTAATAATGTGAGGGGGGAGGTGGTGTATTCAAGGGATGTGGTGTTAGGACGAAATTGCTATATAACCCTATACATGAGCAAAACTTCCTAACATCAGACCAGATTTCATAGTGTAAGAGGAATGCCACCAGAGCCATAGAGAAGCCGCTCTATACAGTAATAAGACTGTTAATTCACCATCGGCTAATGATTGGTTGCTTACTACCACGTACGAAATTCCTGCTTCTCCATGAGCATTTCGTGCAGCAGGGCATGAAAGGTACCTCAGTGTATCAGCTATCGAAAATATTCATGTCGGTTTTTCCTAACCCCATTTCCTAGTGAGACATAGGCGCATCCGCCAAAACTGATACTTCTGCTAATAATAGGCACGATTGACATGGGAAGTTTGATTGAGGGTACCTACTCTTCTAACGTAAAAAACGTATAAAATTCATTTATATCCTAAGAGACAGCCGTCTCCTGACTTCGTTCTAGTTGGTTCATAAGCAGAGGATATACACTGACGATGCCTTCCTAGGACACCAGGATAGTGCAGAAGGAAGTAGTTTCATCATCATCATCATTTAAGACTGATCATGCCATTCAGTGTTCAGTCTGGAGCATAGCCCTCCTTATAAAATTCCTCCATGATCCCATATTCAGTGCTAACATTGGTGCCTCTTCTGATGTTAAACCTATTACTTCAAAATCATTCTTAACCGAATCCAGGTACCTTCTCCTTGGTCTGCCCCGACTCCTACCCTCTACTGCTGAACCCATGAGTGTCTTGGGTAACCTTGCTTCTCCCATGCGTGTAACATGACCCCACCATCTAAGCCTGTTCGCCCTGACTGCTACATCTATAGAGTCCATTCCCAGTTTTTCTTTGATTTACTCATTGTGGACACCCTCCTGCCATTGTTCCCATCTACTAGTACCTGCAATCATCCTAGCTATTTTCATACCCGTAACCTCAACCTTACTGATAAGGTAACCTGAATCCACCCAGCTTTCGCTCCCATACAACAAAGTTGGTCGAAAGATTGAACGGTGCACAGATAACTTAGTCTTGGTACTGAATTCCTTCTTGCAGAAGAGAGTAGATCGTAGCTGAGCACTCACTGCATTAGCTTTGCTACACCTTGCTTCCAGTTCTTTCACTATGTTGCCATCCTGTGAGAATATGCATCCTAAGTACTTGAAACCGTCCACCTGTTCTAACTTTGTTCCTCCTATTTGGCACCCAATCCGTTTATATCTCTTTCCCACTGACATTACTTTCGTTTTGGAGATGCTAATCTTCATATCATAGTCCTTACATTTCTGATCTAGCTCTGAAATATTACTTTGCAAACTTTCAATCGAATCTGCCATCACAACTAAGTCATCCGCATATGCAAGACTGCTTATTTTGTGTTCAAATATCTTAATCTCACCCAGCCAGTCTATTGTTTTCAACATATGATCCATAAATAATATGAACAACAGTGGAGACAGGTTGCAGTCTTGTCTTACCCCTGAAACTACTCTGAACCATGAACTCAATTTACCGTCAACTCTAACTGCTGCCTGACTATCCATGTAAAGACCTTTAATTGCTTGCAAAGGTTTGCCTCCTATTCTAATCTCGTAGAACAGACAATAACTTCCTCCTAGGAACCCGGTCATATGCCTTTTCTAGATCTATAAAGCATAGATACAATTCCCTGTTCCACTCATAACACTTCTACATTATTTGCCGTAAGCTAAAGATCTGATCCTGACCACCTCTAAGAGGCCTAAAGCCACACTGATTTTCATCCAATTGGTCCTCAACTAATACTCGCACTTTCCTTTCAACAATACCTGAGAAGATTTTACCCACAACGCTGATTAAAGAGATACTTCTGTAGTTGTTATAAACTTTTCTGTTTACATGTTTAAAGATTGGTGTGATTACTGCTTTTGTCCAGTCTGATGGAACCTGTCCCGACTCCCAGGCCATTTCAGTTATCCTGAGTAGCCATTTAAGACCTGGCATTCCACTGTATTTGATGAGCTCTGACTTAATTTCATCCACCTCAGCTGCTTTGTTGCACTGCAATCTATTGACCATTTTCTCCACTTCCTCAAATATGGCCGTATTTCCATCATCATTCTTATCCCATTCTACCTCGAAATCTGAAACATTACTGATCGTATTTTCACCTACATTAAGCAACTCTTCAAAATATTCCCTCCATCTGCCCAAGGCATCCACAGGATTCACCAGCAGTTTTCCTGACCTGTCCAAAATACTTGTCATTTCCTTCTTACCTCCCTTTCGAAGAGTGCTAATTACACTCCAGAATGGTTTTCCACCAGCTTGACCCATCGTCTCTAGCCTGTTTCCAAAGTCTTCCCAAGATTTCTTCTTGGATGCGGCAATTATCTGTTTGGCTTTGTTTCTTTCTTCAACATAACTTTCTCTGTCTACCTGAGTTCTAGTATGTAGCCATTTTTGATATGCCTTCTTTTTCCTTTTACAGGCTGCCTTGATTGTGTCATTCCACCAAGCTGTTTGCTTCATCCTACTTTTACACACTACTGTTCCACGACATTCTTTAGCCACTTCTAGTACTGTGTCCTTGTACCTTGTCCATTCCTTTTCCAATGACTGTAATTGACTACATTCAACTAACTGGTACGTTTCTGAGATCGCTGTTATGTACTTGTGCCTGATGTCCTTATCCTGAAGTTTCTCCACTCTTATCCTCCTACATATGGACCTGACCTCCTACACTTTCGGCCTCACAATCCCAATTTCACTGCAGATTAAATAATGATCAGTGTCATCAAAGAATCCCCTGAATACACGTGTGTCCCTCACAGCCTTCCTGAATTCCTGATCTGTTATTATATAGTCAATGACAGATCTGGTTCCCCTGCCTTCCCATGTATGCTGGTGAATGTTCTTATGTTTAAAAAACGAGTTTGTGATTATTAAGCCCATATGGCACAGAAATCCAAGAGTTGTTTCCCGTTCCTGTTGGCCTCCATATCCTCTCCAAATTTACCCATAACCTTTTCATACCCTTCTCTTCGATTTCCAATCCTGGCGTTAAAATCACCCATGAGCAGAACACTGTACTTGTCCTTTACTCTAACAACTACATCACTGAGTGCTTCATAAAAACTATCCATCTTATCTTGATCTGTCCCTTCACAATGCGAATATACTGACACAATCCTAATTTTCTTGCTAGACACTGTCAAATCTATCCAAATCAGTCGTTCGTTTACATACCTTATTGCAACTACGCTGGGTTCCATTTCTTTCCTGATGTAAAGCCCTACACCCCATTGTGCTATTCCTGCTTTGACTCCTGACAGGTAGACCTTGTATTCTCCCACTTCCTCTTCTTCCTCACCCCTTACCCAAATGTCACTAACAACTAAAACGTCCAGTCCCATCTTACTTGCAGCCTCTGCCAGCTCTACCTGCTTCCCAGAGTAGCCCCCATTGATATTAATAGCTACTCATCTCATTACCATTTGTTTGCCAAGTCTATCTTAGGAGTCCCTGGTTTATCAGTTAGAGGTGGGACTCTGTCACCTACAAAGGTCTGAGGCATTTTGCTCTGATTGTTGCCAGCATCATATTTAAAGTACCAGGGAAGCAGGTTGCTAGCCGTACTTGCGCCAAGTCCCATTGGGTTTTACCCCTAACGGCTGAGGGACTAACCGGTGTATTTGGTAGTCTTTGCCGTATGAGCACAAAGGTGACCACGACTCAGAATATATCCGAGATGCCCAGCCTTATTCCAAAGTATTTTTTCACGGTAGTGATTGGAGTAGGAAACTTACGGGGTGGTTAATCGTCTGATGTTGGACCAATTATCCTGCATTAGAGTGTTAAGTGTGTTGCATTCCACATGACTAGTGCTTCAGAAACAATATAGCATTTGTAAATGCAGTAAAAAATGGTTCAAATGGCTCTGAGCACTATGGGATTTAACATCTGACCTAAGGACATCACACACACCCATGCCCGAGGCAGGATTCTAACCTGCGACCGTAGCGACATGGGAAAAGATGGACAGTCGTAATTGTAAATTCTGCAGTATGATCAATATGTTGCATTATGTAGATAACAAAATTGCATCGGTATACGACGCTGTCTGGTATACATTGGTACATATGGCCAAATGGATGTACTGCACAGTTATCCACGTGAATTTGCAATATAGTATACAATACCTGCAAAATAATGGAGGTGTGATTTAGCGACGATACAGCAATTGGGAGGCATTCTACAGTGTCTTTGGCTGGCGTAGATATTACGGAACAATTGCTATACATCGATGTATGTGATCAAATGGACGCACTTCACAGTCATCTATTTGCATTTGCCATCTAGCATATGGTGTATATGACCAAATGGACGTACTGCACACTCGTCTATCTGCATTAGAAATCTAATATATGGTACTTACGAAGTACTGGAGAGGTGATTGAGCGATGATACAGAAACTGGGAAGCAATCTGCTGTGTCATTGGCTGCCGCTGAAATTATAGAGCAACTGGTGAAAATGCTAAAACTGATCACGATATCAACTGCAGTGCATATTACAGTATATCGTCCTATATCCACGGTGTCTTTCCCATTCCATCCATCCACCGGTATGCTCTTGATTACCACACAATGATTCACTGACAACACTTGGTTGAGACTGAGAGAGGCTTGGTGGAACACAGGATATCTGCTACTTGTCACTGTGAAAAATTGGGGTTAAATGTAGAGGTCAGACATATATCTGGAAGTGTTCCTCAATGCTACAGACTCATTCTATTTCCACATGCTGCGATATCCTCCGTATATTTTTATTTCACCGATAAGATAGCGGTACCTTTTTTATTTGTACCACATCACACGTGTTGTGAACAGCGTCATCTGGCGATGGTCAACAATGGAACAGTAATCACTTATATGACTGCAAAATGAGGAAATAATGCTCTTCGAAATGGCTCAACGAGACATCTGCTACCCTGCCACTGTGGAAGATGAGATTAACTATGTAGGTCATCCCTTTGGATAGTCCTTGGAAACGCTCTACAATGATGCCAACTTTACCAGTTTCCACATGTTGCGATGCTTTCTACATTGTTGTCAATGGAAACTCCGCCTCTTTGTTTTGTTTCTGCCAACATGTGTCTTGCGGGAGCTGCAGAGTTTCCACCGTGTGATGTTTAGCGATCGATGAGAGCCAGTAGATTGAAACGTGTTTATGTCAGTTTGGTACCTGAAATAGACCTCACAGTCATGGTAGAAAAACGAAGTGTGTCATGGTGTACAAAGCTTTATTCGTACATTGCTTAATTGCATTACAGGCAAAAAACAACAACAATGTATTGACTGATGATGAAGGAACCATACAGGAACCCTGGTTTTCCTCCAGTACAGTCAACAAAACTTCATGCACGTCTGTGCAAGCGATTTCGACCACTGGCCACCTGATCAAGTGGAGTGATTCATCTACATGGTGTTACAAAAAGGTGCGGCCAAACTTTCAGGAAACATTCCTCACACACAAAGAAAGAAAATATGTTATGTGGACATGTGTCCGGAAACTCTTACTTTCCATGTTAGAGCTCATTTTATTACCTCTCTTCAAATCACATTAATCATGCAATGGAAACACACAGCAACAGAACGTACCAGCGTGACTTCAAACACTTTGTTACAGGAAATGTTCAAAATGTCCTCCATTAACGAGGATACATGCATCCACCCTCCGTCGCATGGAATCCCTGATGCGCTGATGCAGCCCTGGAGAATGGCGTATTGTATCACAGCCGTCCACAATACGAGAAGGAAGAGTTTCTACATTTGGTACCGGGGTTGCGTAGACAAGAGCCCTCAAATGCCCCCATAAATGAAAGCCAAGAGGGTTGAGGTCAGGAGAGCGTGGAGGCCATGGAATTGGTCCGCCTCTACCAATCCATCGGTCACCGAATCTGTTGTTGAGAAGCGTACGGACACTTCGACTGAAATGTTCAGGAGTTCCATCGTGCATGAACCACATGTTGTGCCGTACTTGTAAAGGCACATGTTCTAGCAGCATAGGTAGAGTATCCCTATGAAATCATGGCGGTGAATCGAGGAAGTACAGTACATACTGACAAAACTAAAATGAGCTGTAACATGGAAATTAAGCGTTTCCGAACACATGTCCACATAACATCTTTTCTTTATTTGTGTGTGAGGAATGTTTCCTGAAAGTCTGGACGTAACTTTTTGTAACACCCTGTATATTTAATATGCTTGATGTCAACATGCAGACAGTATTTGTTTTTACATATATCGGAAGAGCGAGACACAGTAAATTTTTATAGGGGTTTCTATTACAAAGAATGGTATAAGTGATAAAGTTGAGATGCAGGTGGTTGTCTCAAAACTATACCGATTTTGCTCACAAAACTAACAGAAATAGGCTGTGTCTGTTCTTGTGGAATAATGACTGTTTGTATTAAATAAAATTTTCACTCTACAGCGGAGCGTGCGCTGTTATGAAACTTCTTGACAGGTTAAAACTGTGTGCCAGACCGAGACTCAAACTCGAGACCTTTCCCTTTCGCAGGCAAGTGCTCTACCATCTGAGCTACCCATGCACGACGCACATCCCCTCAACACAGCTGTACTTCCGACAGTATCTCGTCTCCTACCTTCCAAACTTCACAGAAGCTCTCCTCAGGTTCGTCAGTTTCGCAGGAGAGCTTATGTGAAATTTGGAAAGCAGGAGACGAGATACTGGCGGAAGTAAAGCTGTGAGTAGCCGTCGTGAGTCATTTTTGGGTGGCGCAGATGGACGCCGGCACGGGAGCTCAGCGTGTCCGGTCAAGGAGGCGCTGCCATCTGTAATAAAAAAAAAGTGAGTAGAGGAATCAAAGTTCAACTGTAAGGGGTGCCATGTGACGTCCGCCCAGACCAAACGCAAACCGAACAAAATGAATTTAAAAAAAATTGTAGAGCACTTGCCTGCGAAAGGCAAAGGTCCCGAGTTCGAGTCTCGGTCCGGCTCAGAGTTTTAATCTGCCAGGAAGTTTCACTATTTTTGTCATTATCATCAAGATTGCGTGTTTAAAAACAAGTGTTACAGCAAGTCCTATGTTTTGTCAAACTTCATAACCTCTAATTATGAAGTAGACACCACATGAATTATAAGTCATTGATGAACCTAGAAGTGATAGTGTTTTTTTCAACATGAGAGTAGACTGCGTGAAACAGGCTGTGATGATCTAATTGCTTACAAAACTATAACTCAAGAATGTGCTGCTACTGCGAATGATTGTCTTCCATGTGATAGGAACTTTAGAGTCAGGTCGTTAAAGGGGAGTTCTGGAACTAAAGTATCATGTGTGAACATGCTGACAGTATTGGTTTGCGATGTATCAGAAGAGCTCACAGTAAAATGTTATGGGGGGTTTTATCACAGAGCCGGCCGGAGTGGCCGTGCGGTTCTAGGCGCTACAGTCTGGAGCCGAGCGACCGCTACGGTCGCAGAATCGAATCCTGCCTCGGGCATGGATGGGTGTGGTGTCCTTAGGTTAGTTAGGTTTAATTAGTTCTAAGTTCTAGGCGACTGATGACCTCAGAAGTTAAGTCGCATAGTGCTCAGTGCCATTTGAACCATTTTTTCTATCACAGCACAGACTCTCACGATTTGTTTCCTAAACGCCAGTGTAATATAGCATTGAATTGTTAAACCGGGACCTGCCATAGTGTACAAAGCAGCAATGTCCTCTTGTTTTATAGCTTGTAATACACACATGCATGACAGTTTATTCACTGGCACTGATTTTAGCGTGAGAGGCGCTCTCAGGTAGTGTAATTTATCTATCAACTCGAAAGAAATTGCTTAGCGTAGTTGTTTTTCTTCGGAGTTTAAATTCTTGGCTTGTCTTACTCCGGTGATGGTTTAGAAATAACGAGGACTTTTTGCGGTGATCCATAGTTTTCACAGCAAATTAGTGAAAGATTTTTTCCCAATTTTATACAGGTTGTACATGTATAGGTTCAAATGGGTATGAGCACTATGGGACTTAACATCTTAGGTCATCGGTCCCCTAGAACATAGAACTACTTAAACCTAACTACCCTAAGGACATCACACACATCCAAGCCCAAGGCTGGATTCGAACCTGTGACCGTAGCGTGAACATGTATAGAGGCCTCTCCAGTGTGGTCATCTGTAATAGGTGGCGGTGCTGTAGTTCTTCTTTCACCTCGTTGGATGTTGCAAATTAATGAAATCCACAGTGTAGTCTGCAGCCAAACGTAAAAACTATACCGTTTTCGCAAGAGAACATTCATTATCGTAAAGATTGTGTTTTGCATTGTAATAAATGCTCGCTCATAGGAGGTGCGTTGATGTTAAATGCAATTGTCACAGTGAACACCTTTCACATTCAGAGCAACTGGCTCTTGTAGTAGTGTGGGGACATTCTACTGTGTGTATGTGTGTGTGGTCGCTGAAGACAGCGTTGAACACGGGGCAGCGTGTGGGGCAGGTTGGTGGTGGTACGTTTTAGACGAACAAACAAGGTGCACTTCTGGCGGTCCTAAATTACTGTATGTCCTATTTTTAGTTGGCTTTACTTGCTTTTGTGTTTGCGAAGGACCAGTGCTTGGACTATCGCCTGAAGGCAGGCTGGGTGCTGCTCGTCCGATGGCGGAAAAGTGCTAAGCTGCAGAGAAGCAGTAGCAGTTGCCTGTTCCCTAACAGTAGACATTTGAAAATGCGATATGCAGAGTTCTCCAGAATTTCGTTGCTGTTCCAAGACTGTCCAGTCATTTCGAGAAATATGTTTAACAAACTGCATTAAGCATCCTGTTCTTGTCTTTTGTCTATGTGCGACTGATTTCCGCAGACTGGAGACAGTACACCAGTGCCAACAGAGGGATCTCTTTGTGGACCATCAGCGACAAGATAGAACTGGCCTCTATCCCTACCTACGGCGAGGAGAGAGAGGGATGATGGGTGGTAGGAGGGGCGGTAAGACCGCCTCTAAGGCGGGCCGCAAGACGAGACGCAGGCCCGCGAGGTAACTCAGGGTGCTCACGTCAGCGTGAGTCACGGCGACAATCATCGCAAGTTGGATCGCAGTTTCAATACACTGTTTGCTGAGAAATTTTGGCTCTGGCAGAGATGGCGACTACTTCTGCTATGTTGATAGATATAAGTTCAGAATCGGATTCCGATTCTGATTCTGAGTTCGAAACGGTGTGTTACATCGCTTTGATGAAACAAAAAGCAGAAAAAGTGCGTACTTGAAAGGAAGACTAAGTCATGGGGAAATCGCTTTAACTAAGGAATTTGCTACAAAGTTTTAACAATGTCAATGTAGAATGTTAAAAACGAATTACAATGCAACTTACCATTTCGTATGTCCGTTTCCTTGGCCACTTCCTCCCACTTCTCAGCTTTCAGCTTCGTTTTAAAGTAATCTTCATGGCTTGTACCATACAGAACTTTGCGAACACGAACGGCTTCAATTATCTTTTCCTCCATTTCGAACTACCAACAGCCAGAACCACCGTGAGCCTCGCAGTAAACTGCGTACAGGAGACTGCGGTCCGCAGGGTCACCAAGCGCAGGAACTGCGTCACGTCACGCTGCGCTCTAACGTGCGCAGGACCATTCAGTCGTGTGGTTCGCAAAAACTCACCGTGAATCACCCTGCGTTACCTCACGGACCTGCGTCTCATCTTGCACAAGATGCAGCTACGTTGTGCAAGACGCGGCAGTTGTCTGCGACTACGACGCTGCCCCCCCTCCTCTTTTCCCACCCTGGCAGACGGCGACAAGGCCGCAACACGACAGGTGTCGTCGCTGTTTCCCAAGCTCTGGTCGGCGGCGGCGGATCAAATACATAAGAAAAATAAGAATTCCGATTTTCTTGCTGTAAAAAATACTGTCTGTTAATAGAACGAAGTTACATCGGCTCCAAGAGTTAGTTTTTTGATACAGATTCTCCTTTTACTTTTAAAAAATTGAAAAGTATCTCTTCCGGTTTTGCGTGTTTATTTCGCTGTATATTACTTCTCTATCGATTGAGAGGAAAGTAAAAGGTACAAAAAATTAATGTTTGCGTATCTAACAGTTTCATATCACCGCTTGACAATGAGGTGTCAATTTTTCCGAAATTCGTCACAGTTATTCAGATACTTAATTTACAAGTAACATACTGCATAAAATTTGAATTGTGTACAGTGAAAAATGTGGTCGCTGGATACTTTGCGTATGGTTCACGTTAGGTCATACATCGTTGCAGATGAAAAGAAGCTAACATATCGAAATTATTTTTAAAGTTCAGATCAGAATGATATCGATCTCCGATTCCGAGATTTAGGTTCATATATCTCCGGGAGCGTCGCGACTAGCCGCCGGTTCTGTCGACGCGCAACGTGAATCATGTGGTCATCACACGATGGAGAATGCATTTGTTTTGTTTCGCTGACACATTTCGATCTAATGAAACCATTTTATGTCATATATTTCTCCGGTATGAGTTACTAATATTTCTCCATATGCTCTTGACAATTTCATTTAAAATGCCACGAAATGTAGGTTTCTTAAAAGTAAAGACATGCTGCCTTCAATATATTTTCTTCTCATTCTTGGGAAGAGGATAAAGTACTCACCTCTAGTATTTTCTTCTGAACCTGTACGAGGATACCCAAGTAGAAGTAGACGCCCTAACAAAACCAACAAATGTCAAAAATTTACGTTTTCAACAGAGCGAAAAACGTTCAAATTAGTTTAATATCGCCATGCCATAATTATATTTTTTATATGATGTGGTAGGGAAATCATAGCGAAACTGGGTTTGAGTATTACTTCTCGTGAGTATCGCATTGTCGCTTCACAGTACATCATGCGATAAGTATGGATGGGAATTCCCATCTGTCAAAAAAAGAGTAATGCTAAAATTGACGTGCAAGTTCAGTTTCATCGTTCTAATTCTACATCTGCATGGATTATACTGATTTTCATAACAGGACTGAAAAATTTGCATTAATGGAAAAATAATATATATTTCACTCACCTGCCAGTTTCGACTGTGCACCAATTTCTTCCCAAATTCTGTCTCTGAACAAAGTGTCCCTATATTTAGGGTTCTTCAAATCGTAAAGGCAAAGATGTTGCGAGACCAGCTCACAGAGCATCACATCCTGTGAGTGGCTCATTTCAGTTTTTCTTGAGTGGCTCGACATCTTTCTGGCACCCGTACGTCTCTGTGTCGTCCGTCGCAACACTGCTCACTGGTGCAGTGCTGCGGCAACTGCCGCAACAGTTGCGCGCCGCAACCCAAACTCGAATTGCGCATTCGCCAACAGGAAACTTCTGACGTCACGTAACGACCCGTCGCAGTCGCTAGTGTGCGTCGCGTCTTGGACAACGTACTTTTAAGGTTACTTCATGGACGCCCATCGAAGAAGACACAGCTGCAGTTGCCGCAGCTTTCTCCTGATGTAATCTTTAGGTTTGACGATTTTCCCCAGTACATGTGTTGCGTTATGTCCTCTTGTTTACGAGAGCTGTATTCATTTTCACGACAATTTTAATGTGCAATTAGAACAGCGAAGCATTTTCCATCAGTTGTGGTAACATGTATTGACTTCAATTACCTGGCTGCAGTGTGATTGTCGAGCAGGCATCTGTAGTGAACTCTGGTGTCAAACAGCGTTAGAGAAAGTCCTGAACTGTACGCTTACAGGTAATATTAAACTCGTCTCTGTCCAGCACCAGCGTCTCTTCATATGAACGTCTTTCCCACCAAAGAAATAAAAATAGTGCCTTCCATTCCATCCTTTTTCCTCCCAGCTTGTAGGTGAAGGGTAAAGTTTGAGTACGTCTGTCACTAGTTTCGAGAGATATCACGAAATTTTTTCGCAGCAGGATAACACGAGCTGTATGGTATCGTCAGTTTCTGAGTTGTATTTCGATTTTAGGCGCTTCTTGCGTAGTGATATCCATATAGTCGTGTAATTGGAAGCGGTATTTGTTATTAATTACGTAATTAGGACCTATCTTTACTTCAGTTTCCCAACCAAAATAAATGAAGTAGACTAACCTAATCTTTTCTCCTGCAGCTAGACAGTTTATATGAGTTGGGTGGTGGACTTTTGCTTTCTGTCAAGAAGGACCAGGGTTCATGCACTGGAAAGTTCAACGCCATTTTTATCTCCTCGCCAATTCCCGGGTAGGTGGGGGAGGGGGACAGGTAAGATTGGGAAAGTGAGAGGACAGGGACCCACGTGTAGGCTGAGGAAAACACATGATGTCAGCCAAGGATGAGGGTGTGGGTGATTGTGAGTGAGGTGTGAGGGTAATCATGGACCAATTTATTTAATTTACATATTAATTCAATATCAATTTGATATCAAAATTACTGACGTGCAGCCCTTGCCCTGCTCCTGAGTGAAACCCAGATTGCTCTTTTCTACCATGATATACTGGGAACTATGGATGAAGGGCAACAGACAGATCCAATATTTTTAGATTTCCAAGAAGCACTCGACCCGGTAACACACTGCAGACTGTTAACGAAGCTACGTGCATACAGAATAGGCTCCCAGATTGGTGACTGACTTGAAGAATGCTTATGTAATGGAACCCAGTATGTTGTCCTCGAAGGTGAGTGTTCATCAGAGACAGGAGTAACATCAGGAATGCCCCAGGGAAGTCTGATATGGTCATTGCTATTTTATATACACATAAATGATTTGGCAAAAAGGGTGGCCGGCAATCTGCAGTTGTTTGCTGATGGTGAGTAGTGGGGCAACAAGGACACAGCCCCAAAGCACCATTATACAAAATGGTGGCCATCAAACCAAGGGAGGACACGGCCCGAAAGTACCATTATCTTAGATGGCGTCTATGACGTCAGCTGATGATGGAAGTACCGTTATCCAAAATGGCTGCTGTGAGGACAGCTGATGATACAAGTACCGTTGTCCAAAATGGCGGCTTTTGACGGGAAGATAGGATGATTGGGCTACATCTACTAACCTAAGAAAGTGCCACGTGCCCCCTGGCAGCAAGTTTGAATTTTGGAGGGAAGATAGCTCAATTTGGCTACCACTAATAACCTAAGAAAATGGCGGGAAAGAAAGGGTACTTGAGCTACCTTCTCTAACCTAAGTCACCCAACAGCCACCTCTTCCTAGGAACTGGTGGGAAGTTTGAATTTTGGCAGGGGAAGAGAGGGCACCTCCACTAACCTAGGTACTGGACATGAGTCCTTATTTAAACAATTGGAACCAATACCACCATCAAGTGTGTTCACCATTCTCTTGGTAAATGGACGTTAATTTTGCTCTAAGAGCTTACTCCAGCATCTGAGGCGAGTTAGTGTGGTGTCGCCCCCACTAGAGGCTGCTCATTCAGTTCGAATATAACTTTTATAAATTTGTTTAAATTTCGATACATTTGTTTACATTTGTCTAAATTTGATTAAATTTGTTTAAATTTATTATCTACCTACATCGTTAGTTTCGTCTTGCCGCCACGAGAGGCAGAGATATAGGTGGTCCGTATTTTAATAGCTGTATTACATGCACTCATTCAGATCTAGATATAAGTCTTTATTTAAACAATTAAAGGCACTACCACCATCAAGTGGATTCGCTATCCTCTTGGAAAATGGACGTTAATTTTGCTGAAGGGTGTTAGTATTGTGCCTCCCGCACTGTACGCTGCTCATTCAATTCGAATACAATTTGTTTAAATTTGTTATCTACCTACAGCATTAGTGTCGTATTACCGCCACAATAGGCTGAGATATCGATAGCTGCATTACATGCACTCTAAAGTGTTGCAGTCATGGACTGTGCAGTTGATCCCGGCAAATGTTCGAGTCCTCCCTCGGGCATGAGTGTGTGTGTTTGTCCTTGGGATAATTTAGGTTATGTAGTGTATAAGCTTAGGGACTGATGACCTTAGCAGTTAAGTCCCATAAGATTTTAAGTACTGATCTCACCTAGTTTATTTATCACGCTAATACAAAACACTCACCCTTAGGTGCTTTGAGTCATAATATACAGTTTACAGATGTGGAAAGAGACGCAAACAACTCCTAAATTACCCAAATAATCCACTACACACCATACATACGGTCAAACTACTCCTAGATCCCCAGAATAATGCATACAAACACCCAAAAATAATTCAGTGGACAAACTCTCAGTGTATGTAAAGAAACGTAACTAATCAGTTAACCGAATCCTGATTCTACTGGACACATGTAAACTGTCCACATGCGGTAGAGGAAAGTTAGGTTACTGTACTTTATTAATTTTGCTCGGCACACTGACTCAATTACCTATCCCAATTACTTAATTAATCACAAAGTTCGGTCCTAAATTTACAACTATATGCACAGCGCTGCACAAGAACTGCTTCAAATCGCAGAAAATGACAACTAATCTTATTCTCTTGGTGGGAAAAAAATAATACCACCCGGAATTTAAATTCTGGAGGCAGGATAGGTCAATTGGGCTACCTCAAGACGTCACACGGTGTAAAGCAATTTGTCACTGTTGTTGCCATATCACACTACACATACACTGGATGATTTTGCATAAAAATTCAGTTACAAGGTAACCATTACCGATGTAATCTGCAACCGACCAGAAATAGACCTTTACATTTCACGTCTCGTGAATGGATGGAGCTTACCGGGTCCTCACCCATCCAAGTGCACAAGATTTCTCAAGATGCACCCATGTCGAGGAGGTTAGCGCTCCTTATCGATGTTTTGTAACAGATTTGAAAGTGTTTTTATGTAATAGCAGACGGTTAAGAAGAACAAGAAATGCATGGTTTTTATGCGCGATGGAGTTTTAAGAATTTTCACGTAAATCAACCAAGCTATCAATTTTAAGCCATTATTCCAAATTCTACGGTCAGTACCTGGAAGGTATTGGTAAGAGTGAACATAAACACATGCACTCCTAATGCTAAAACGTTCCGCACTTAAAACGAGCTATAATGCTAGATCAGTTAAGTTTCCAACCTATCAGTCGTATGGAATGTAGCACTGTTAATATTCCAATGCCAGAAACATAATTCAAGCCCATGACATACATCCTTCTTTCTGGTTTCTCTAAGATAAACTATGTTATCAAACTGTAAAACGAAAAACCTATTTTCTTAAAACATTATCTCTGTGTGATACGAACACAATATAGCTTTCCAGGGAAACAGATAAACGCATAGCAGCAGCGCCTGACATGTGAAAATTACAAGTCATTCCACCACTAACTCTGTAAACAGCACATCTGGCAGGCAAATGTATACACGGGGATTGCAGTGCCTCACAAGCACCTATCGCTAGCTTAGTTATGGAGCTGAAGTCTCCATTTTACACCCAAGATGCAACAGGGGGATGGAGTACATGGCATAAATCATAGTTCATTTAGAGGAATGTGTCACATGTCATCACACACGAGATGGAAGTCCTGTGATGAACTACAGGTTTACCGTTAACTATGTCAAGTATACAGCACTTTAAATCATATACAGAACAAGTGGCTGTATATGAGTCGAACGAGGGCTATGCCACGCGACTGCAGATGCATGTAAGTTTAGAGGCGGATGGTTCTCTGTCTTCCTGAAAAGTGTCAAATACAGTAGTCAACTCACGTGTATCATTGATACCTCAACAGACATATAGTATAATGCTGCCTCAATGGACAAAAAATTGACTGCTTCCCTGATTCACTTCGCTTCCATATCGACGTTTTCTCAGATTCCTCTTGCTACCACATACTTGTTCCCATGTACAAATTGTCCTTCACCAACCAGAAGATACGCAAGTACTTGCTCAATTTCCCCACATTTCGGTGTATATTTGGTCAATTTATACCTATCCCGCCATAATTTTTCGCAATTCTATCTATTTTATGTCAGTTGTATCCATGTGATGATGACATAACCTCTCTATCTTTTTCTAAAATTGCTTTTAAATGTAGCACAGCTGCCAACACCTAGCCCAAATGCAGTGATTGGGGTGCTTAGTATAGCACTGTACTCAATTATGTCCAGTCACCTCGACATTTGGAGAGTGTTTGCTCTGTTTTTTGTATGTGTGTATATGCATGTGTGGCAGATGGCTCCCAGGACCCAGTCCCCTCTGCAGGTGGACCACACTTCGAACATTGAGCACATGTTTGGATGTAACGCGTGGCTGGTCCACCTGTGAGCCCTATCAGGTGTGACATGTGGTCTACTTCTGGTCGGTTGCAGATTAAATCGGTAACAGTGCTGCAGGGCGGGTTGGTCAATAACAGTGTGCGGGCTTGTCTTTCAGTCTCTTCTTTTGCCCTAAGACTGCATAATGCTCTGTGATTCCCATCAACACAGAGATAGATCGTAAATTATGCACTATGTTCTAGGTGTCAGAAATAAGTTGAGCGCTGTCTGATATTCTTTGATGATGTATGTGTTTGAGAACTAACAATGAATGGATGTACTGCACAGTAATCTATCCACATTCACAAAGTGGAGGTGTGGTTTAGCTATGGGGGCTATGCTGAAAATGTTTAGCAGAATTATTTGCAAAAAAACGTTTACAACTTTTCAAAATACTCTCCATTAGCATGTATACATTTTTCCATTCTCTGAAACCACTTAGAAAATGTGTCGGTCCAAGCTTCTTTTGGGATGTCACTTAGTGCACTCTCATACACTGCCTTTGCCTCTTCATCTGATGAAAACTACAGCCCTCGAATTTTTTTCCTCACTCTTAGGAACAGAAAGAAGTCACAGGGGGCCAGGTCAGGTGAATAGAAGGGATGGTGTAACACTCGCACTTTTTTTCTTCCTCAGAAAGTCCATCGATCTGGCAGCCCTGTGAGCAGATGCATTGTCATGAGGCAGCAGAAGGTGCCCACTCTTGGACATGGATGCTGTGACTTCCATGTGGCGATGACTTTTGGAAGACAATCGTTCACCTACCATTCAGCATTGACTTTATGAAGTGTGTTCAAGGTCACAGAGGTGAGATGACCGATCTTTGTGAAAAAGGTTGCCACCATCTTTTTTCCAGAGCTCCGACATTGTCGAATTTTTGTGGGTGGTTCCTCCCCTGGAAAGCACCACACAGAAGGCTGTCTCTTCGTTTCAGGGTCATCATGGTAGACCCACGTTTCATCACCTGTGACGATATTGTAGGTGTCTTGGGACTTCCCTCCATTGAATTTTTCGAGCATGGAACGACACCAGTCCACTCTCGCCTCCTTTTGGCTTTCTGTCAGGGAATGTGGCACCCAACAGGCACACCTCTTACTAAGGCCTAAGTGACTACGAACGATTGTCTGTGCTGCTGTTGATGCAATATTTATGGCCCCTTTAATGTCGCAAAATGTAAGATGTGGACCTTCTTTGATCATTTTCCTCACAGCATCAATGTTTTCAGGGGTCACAGCTGTTGCCGGGACGAGGTTCTTCTTCAATTGACTGCCGACCCCTCGAAAACTCGCGAAACCAATTTCCAACTATGGCCCTAGAAGGGGAACCTTCACCAAAAACACGCAGCAAAGAAGAATGGCATTTTCCGGCACTTAAACCCTTTTTATAATAGTAAAATATTATGGCGTGAAAGTCGCGGCGCGACAGCTCCATCCTGCACCGTCTCTGACTGAGCACTGCCTGTTCTTTCTTACCGCTAGTCAGGGGTTGCGCGCGTACGTCCCAAGGTAAAAAAACATCGCTCTTTCGAATGAAAACAGCCCCATTGTCCTCCGCCTTACGGTTTACGGGCTGCTAAAAACTTTCGGCATAGCCCTCGTATGATACTGAAATTCGCGAACATGCTGTCACGTCATTGGTTGGTGTTGAAATTACTGTAAAATTGGTAAAACTGTTCAAACTATCAACCATAATGCTTATTATTTCAGTACATCGGCAGTCTCTTTTCTGTCCACTGTCACGCTGTTGGTTACCACATAATGATTGACTGACAACACTTGTTTGAGTTGGAGAAAGAGTTTTGTGGAGGGACAACACCTTCAGGGGATGCTAGCACCAAAGCAATGATTGCATACATGACTACAATATGAGGAATTAGTCTAAACGGAACGCAGAGCCATCAGCTATTCCGTGAGAGTCGAATTTAAATGTAGATCTCGTGAATCACATTCGATCTGTAGTTAGGAAACTCACACCAACGCGGGAAAACTCTTCCAATTTCCTTACCTTGTAACTGAATTTTTATGCAAAATCATCCATTGTATGTGTGGTGAGTTATGGTAAGAACAGTAACAAACTGATTTACACTGTGCGACGTCTAGAGGTTGCCCAATTGACCTATTTGTCTCAAAAATTCAAACTTCCCGCAAAGGGATGCTTGGCAGGGAGACGTGGCTCTACACCCGTGATCTTGGGTAGCAGTACCTGCGTCATCAGCTGACGGCAATCACGTCACCGTGCTACGTCTAGTTTTCTGCGAGAGGACGTCGATAAAAGTGTGTTAGTGTCAGTTTAGAGCCTGACACAGACCTTGACGTCGTGGCGGAAAAAAAATAATTTGGCAGTGTACAAAGCGTGTTAGAGCAGAAAAATAAACAATGTTTCAAACAACGAGACAGGGTCACAGGGAGCGTTTCTTGCGACTTACAGTTTAGTCCTCGGGATGCAATCATCCTCCTACAGTACTGGTGATGAAACTCGGCAAAACGAGTATATTTAGTAGGATGGCGACATGTGCTCGATGCCTGCAATGCATGCGGTATTTTCTTGTCGATATATGGTAGGAGAGAGATGCAGGGAAAATCTCATCAAGTTCTCTATCGGATGAAGTTAGTGGAGATTGTATATTTGGTAATTTTTCTGTGTTGGATGGTAGAAAATAACGAAGATGGATGTGAATGGACGTGAATCTGTAGTACTTTTGTGTAGTCTGGCGGCGCACCACAGTACGGTAGAAAAAATCATTGTCCTTCTAGCAGTTCCCATTTCCATCGAATGGTCAAAACACCGTCCTGATGCAGCTTGGTCTGTTGCAGAAGGCAGTAGATATATTTTCCCCTGACACCTACTCAGTTCTGACGTAAATTGAAACGATCACATGCATAAAGCTAGAGAAATGGAAGCAGTTGTAAGATGGATGGGGGCTAAGCAAAACAAGGATGGAATTCTAGTGTAGGAGATCAGCTCATGAACCATGGACCATGCCATTGGTGGGGAGGCTTGCCTGCCTCTGCGATACAGATAGCCGTACTTTAGGTGCAACCACAACGGAGGGGTATCTGTTCAGAGGCCAGACAAACGTGTGGTTCCTGAAGAGGGGCAGCAGCCTTTTCAGTAGTTGCAAGGGCAACAGTCTGGATGATTGACTAATCTGGCCTTGTAACACTAACCAAAACGGCCATGCTGTGCTGGTACTACGAATGGCTGAAAGCAAGGGGAAACTACAGCCATAATTTCTCCTGAAGGCATGCAGCTTTACTGTACGATTACACGATGATGGCGTCCTCTTTGGTAAAATATTCGGGAGGTAGAATAGTCCCCCATTAGGATCTCCAGGCGGGGACTACTCAAGAGGACGTCGTTATCAGGAGAAGCAAAACTGACGTTCTACGGATCGGAGCATGGAATTTCAGATCCCTTAATCAGGCAGGTAGGTTAGAAAATTTAAAAAGGGAAATGGATAGGTTGAAGTTAGATATAGTGGGAATTAGTGACGTTTGGTGGCAGGAGGAACAAGACTTTTGGTCAGGTGAATACAGGGTTATAAATACAAAATCAAATAGGGGTAATGCAGGAGTAGGTTTAATAATGAATAAAAAAATAGGAGTGCGGGTAAGCTACTACAAACAGCATAGTGAACACATTATTGTGACCAAGATAGACACGAAGCCCATGCCTACTACAGTAGTACAAGTTTATATGCCAACTAGCTCTGCAGATGATGAAGAAATTGAAGAAATGTATGATGAGATAAAAGAAATTATTCAGGTAGTGAAGGGAGACGAAAATTAAATAGTAATGGGTGACTGGAAGCGACAGTAGGAAAAGGAAAAGAAGGAAACGTAGTAGGTGAATATGGATTGGGGCTAAGAAATGAAAGAGGAAGCCGCCTGGTAGAATTTTGCACAGAGCATAACTTAATCATAGCTAACACTTGGTTCAACAACCATGAATGAAGGTTGTATACATGGAAGAAGCCTGGAGATACCAGAAGGTTTGAGATAGATTATATGATGGTAAGACAGAGATTTAGGAACCAGGTTTTAAATTGTAAGACATTTACAGGGACAGATGTGGACTCTGACCACGATCTATTGGTTACGAACTGTAGATTAAAACTGAAGAGACTGCAAAAAGGTGGAAATTTAAGGAGATGAGACCTGGATAAACTGAAGGAACCAGAGGTTGTACAGAGTTTCGAGGAAAGCCTAAGGGAACAATTGACAGAAATGGAGGAAAGAAATACAGTAGAAGAAGAATGGGTAGCTTTGAGGGATGAAATAGTGAAAGCAGCAGACGATCAAGTAGGTAAAAAGAAAAGGACTGGTAGAAATCCATGGGTAACAGAAGAGATACTGAATTTAATTGATGAAAGGAGAAAATACAAAAATGCAGTAAATGAAGCAGGCAAAAAGGAATACAAACGTCTCAAAAATGAGATCGACAGGAAGTGCAAAATGGCTACGCAGGGATGGCTAGAGGTCAAATGTAAGGATGTAGAGGATTATCTCACTAGGGGTAAGATAGATACTGCCTACAGGAAAATTAAAGAGACCTTTGGAGAATAGAGAACCACTTACATGAATATCAAGGACTCAGATGGAAACCCAGTTCTAAGCGAAGAAGGGAAAGCAGAAAGGTGGAAGGAGTATATAGAGGGTCTATACAGGAGCGATGTTGTTGAGGACAATATTATGGAAATGGAAGAGGATGTAGATGAAGCTGAAATGGGAGATACGACACTGCGTGAAGAGTTCGACAGAGCACTGAAAGACCTAAGTCGAAACAAGGCCCTGGGAGTAGACAACATTCCATTAGAGCTACTGATAGCCTTGGGAGAGCCAGTCCTGACAAAACTCTACCATCTTATGAACAAGATGTATGAGACAGGCTAAATACCCTCAGACTTCAAGAAGAATATAATAATTCCAATCTCAAAAAAAGCAGATGTTGACCGATGTGAAAATTACCAAACTATCAATTTAATAAGTCACGGCTGCAAAATACTAACACGAACTCTTTACAGACGAATGGAAAAACTGGCAGAAGCTCATATCAGGGAAGATCAGTTTGGATTCCGTAGAAATGTTGGAACATGTGAGGCAATACTGACTCTACGACTTACCTTAGAAAATAGATTAAGAATAGGCAAATCTACGTTTCTATCGTTTGTAGACTTAGAAAAAGGTTTTTACAATGTTGACTGGAATTCTCTCTTTCAAATTCTTAAGATGTCAGTGCTAAAATACAGGGAGCGAAAGGCTATTTACAATTTGCACAGAAAGCAGATGGCAGTTATAAGAGTCAGAGGACATGAAAGGGAAGCAATGGTTAGGAAGGGAGTGAGATAGGTTTGTAGCCTATTCCTGATGTTATTCAATCTGTATATTGAGTAAGCAGTAGAGAAAACAAAAGAAAAATTCGGAGTTGGAATTAAAATCCACAGAGAAGAAATAAAAACTTTGAGGTTCGCCGATGACATTGTAATTCTGTCAGAGACAGCAAAGGACCTGAAAGAGTAGCTGAACGGAATGCACAGTGCCTTGATAGGAGGAGGTAAGATGAACATCAACAAAAGCAAAACGAAGATAATGGCATGTAGTCAAATTAAACTGGGTGATACTGAGGGTATTAGATAAGGAAAAGAGACGCTTAAAGTAGTATATGAGTTTTGCCATTTTGGGAGCAAAATAACTGATGATGGTCTAGGTAGAGACGATATAAAGTGTAGACTGGCAATGGCAAGGAAAGCGTTTCTGAAGAAGAGAAATTTGTTAACATCGCGTGTTGTTTTAAGTGTCAGGAAGCCGGTTCTGAAAGTATTTGTATGGAGTGTAGCCATGTATGGAAGGGAAACATGGACGATAAATAGTTTAGACAAGAAGAGAATAGAAGCTTTAGAAATGTGGTGCTACATAATAATGCTGAAGATTAGATGGGTAGATCACATAACTAATGAGGAGGTATTGAATAGAATTGGGGAGAAGAGGAATTTGTGGCACAACTTGACTAGAAGAAGGGATCGGTTGGTAGGACATGTTCTGGGGCATCAAGGGATCACCAATTTAGAACTGGAGGGCAGGGTGGAGGGTAAAAATCGTAGAGGGAGACCAAGAGATGAATACACTAAGCAGATTCAGAAGGATGTAGGCTGCAGTAGGTACTGCACAGGATAGAGTAGCATGGAGAGGTGCATCATACCAGTCTCAGGACTGAAGGCCACAACAACAACAGATCAGCTCAAGAAAGGAGACACATTTCGACATATGAGAGTGCTGCAAATATGATTCATTAGTGGTTGTAGTATATAAAGGACATCTCCTACTCAGGTATGTGCTTGAATGGGAGGACTTGATTCCAAATCCTAGACAGCATTTCTAGCTGCTAGCGTAGCTCTAGAGATCTGAAAAGCTAGAGTACATTTCTTACGACCTCAATCGGCACATCATCCACTGTTTGTGATCCTTCTCAATCAAGCATGGCCTATAGCCCAGTCGATATATCGCCGAACGTCTGACATGGCATAGAGAGAGAATGCTTTACAAATACTGCAGAAAGATCTAGCAGCGGTGGCTTGAGGGGTTTGAAAAAACCGGTTTCGTACCACGTTCCTTAGCTGAATAACTTTCTAAATTGGGTAATTTTTTTACAAGCTTGCACCGTCAGTGACATGTAACTGCACTGCTGGACGGTATTTGCCTGGACAATGAAAAACACCTGATTCATATGTAATGCCGTCCCTCGAGTTGTCAAGCCGGTATAGCTTTTAACATGGATACTTGTGTGCATCTGTAGAACCAAGACCTCTTTTGATGGTTGTGATTTTTAACATCTCGCTGTTTGTAAATACACTCCTGGAAATTGAAATAAGAACACCGTGAATTCATTGTCCCAGGAAGGGGAAACTTTATTGACACATTCCTGGGGTCAGATACATCACATGATCACAATGACAGAACCACAGGCACATAGACACAGGCAACAGAGCATGCACAATGTCGGCACTAGTACAGTGTATATCCACCTTTCGCAGCAATGCAGGCTGCTATTCTCCCATGGAGACGATCGTAGAGATGCTGGATGTAGTCCTGTGGAACGGCGTGCCATGCCATTTCCACCTGGCGCCTCAGTTGGACCAGCGTTCGTGCTGGACGTGCAGACCGCGTGAGACGACGCTTCATCCAGTGCCAAACATGCTCAATGGGGGACAGATCCGGAGATCTTGCTGGCCAGGGTAGTTGACTTACACCTTCTAGAGCACGTTGGGTGGCACGGGATACATGCGGACGTGCATTGTCCTGTTGGAACAGCAAGTTCCCTTGCCGGTCTAGAAATGGTAGAACGATGGGTTCGATGACGGTTTGGATGTACCGTGCACTATTCAGTGTCCCCTCGACGATCACCAGAGGTGTACGGCCAGTGTAGGAGATCGCTCCCCACACCATGATGCCGGGTGTTGGCCCTGTGTGCCTCGGTCGTATGCAGTCCTGATTGTGGCGCTCACCTGCACGGCGCCAAACACGCATACGACCATCATTGGCACCAAGGCAGAAGCGACTCTCATCGCTGAAGACGACACGTCTCCATTCGTCCCTCCATTCACGCCTGTCGCGACACCACTGGAGGCGGGCTGCACGATGTTGGGGCGTGAGCGGAAGACGGCCTAACGGTGTGCGGGACCGTAGCCCAGCTTCATGGAGACGGTTGCGAATGGTCCTCGCCGATACCCCAGGAGCAACAGTGTCCCTAATTTGCTGGGAAGTGGCGGTGCGGTCCCCTACGGCACTGCGTAGGATCCTACGGTCTTGGCGTGCATCCGTGCGTCGCTGCGGTCCGGTCCCAGGTCGACGGGCACGTGCACCTTCCGCCGACCACTGGCGACAACATCGATGTACTGTGGAGACCTCACGCCCCAAGTGTTGAGCAATTCGGCGGTACGTCCACCTGGCCTCCCGCATGCACACTATACGCCCTCGCTCAAAGTCCGTCAACTGCACATACGGTTCACGTCCACGCTGTCACGGCATGCTAGCAGTGTTAAAGACTGCGATGGAGCTCCGTATGCCACGGCAAACTGGCTGACACTGACGGCGGCGGTGCACAAATGCTGCGCAGCTAGCGCCATTCGACGGCCAACACCGCGGTTCCTGGTGTGTCCGCTGTGCCGTGCGTGTGATCATTGCTTGTACAGCCCTCTCGCAGTGTCCGGAGCAAGTATGGTGGGTCTGACACACCGGTGTCAATGTGTTCTTTTTTCCATCCAGGAGTGTAATTAGGCCTCTCTTGTTCGGACACAGTGGTACCACTTGCACTTATTACACATTGCAATTTGGTCAGTATTATTTTGTATCACTGGGAATCAGTCATTGATGAAGTATTATACTTAGTAGTAGGGGATGTGTGATAGGTTCGCCTTGAGCATGATGTGTTTGTGTTTAGACATGTGAAAAGGAAACGGCTATGTCCAGTCATAAGGAAGGTATGGATTTGACATGCAATACTGTGATGTCAAGTCATAAGAATGGTAAAGATATTTCTATTTCCAGAGCAACAGCCATCAGCTGGGTGTATTTCCGATACTTCGCACATTGTCGAATGTCATTCAACTGAAACTACAACTGTAACATTTAATTGTAAGTATAGCGATCAAATATATATGTGGCCAATCTCGTAGGATGATTCTGTGTATGCGTGGCCTGTGGTGGGAATGAATCATGTATCCCGCTAATGGTGTGGATTGTCCAAATATATTTGACTTAACCGTGTAGCCCTCTAGACGACCGAATAGCGAACTAATACTTAATATGTGTTGGACAGCTTTCGTGATCAAATGGAAATTTGACAAGATTGAATATGGCCATGGGCCATTATTCACTTATTATGTAACTTGTTCGGTCGACTACTTCTTCGCATTTGACTTTTTTATTTAGTTGAGAGGAGATCGATTGTGATGTGTGCATGTAGCAGGTGGATGACACGTTTGCCGGTTGTCTAGATATGAGAAGGATATTATTTGATTTAGTAAAAAATAGGAGTGATCTGGAATCTGATAAATCACTTACATCTGTATTCGCGAGTGGAGATAACGGTTTCCATTAAAATGTCTTCGTGGACATAAAAAAAATTATACTGATTTTGCTCATTAAACTGTATTCTGTCTATTTTTGTGGAGAGAGGACATTTATTGTGGTGGAAAATGTTTTTAATAGTTGCTTTATTATAGGGGTCGAGATGATGTTAAATAAATAATCGAGTGCATAACGGCGGACGAGTCCCCTACCGGAGTGTCCTATGTGACGTCAAAGAAAGTCTCAGAACGAAAGGCGTTGGGCGCGTCGTGGCTAGTAGGGCCGGATGCCCGAGTGTACTTTTAGACAAGCAAATGCATTTGGGGGGAGCCATACTGTTATTGTATAGGCATATTTATTCAGATGGTGGTTGGCCGAGATGGTCTGTGTGGCTTTCACTTGCTGGCTAGCATGGAGCCACACGGGACCATGAGACAGTCAGTGTAGTAGATCGATGACCTAGTTTGTGATTTTACAGGAGTGAGAACACAGTCATTTAGGATGGGGATTTGCCCCAGTACTGTGATGTATTTTTTCCTATCAACTGTGATAGAATGTATTTGTGTTAGGGGGATTTTTAGTAGACACGTGCAGTGAACTCTGACATCAAACAGGGGTAGGCACTATATGATTGCAGGTAATACATTTTATTAAAACTCATCTCTCTCTGTCCAACAACAGGATATAGTCAAGTGATTGTTTTGCCCCCTAGCTTGTAGGTGTAGGGTAGAATTTGAGTGTTTCCGTCGCTGGTTTCGCGTGGTGTAATTGTTTTCCCCCATCAGGATCAGAGTAGTTGTAATTTTTTGCGATTTTAAGCGGTTCTTGTGCAGTGCTATGCATATAGTTGTGAAATTAGGACCGATCTTTGTGATTAATTAAGTAATTAGGATGGATAATCAGTGTGCCTAGCAAAATAAATAAAATACCCTAACCTAACCTTCCTCTCCCGCATGTGGATAGTTTCCATGTGTTAGGGGGACTGCAGTTAGGCTTTCCATCCAATAGAGTCAGGGTTCAGTTAGCTGATAAGTTGCGTTTCTTTACGTGCACTGAGAGTTTGTGCATTGAATTATTTTTGGTGTTTGTATGCATTATTCCAGCGATATAGAAGTAGTTTGAACGTATGTATGGTGTGTAGTGGATTATTTGTGTAATTTAAGAGTTGTCTGCGTCTTTTTCCAGGTCTGTAGACTGTATATTATGACACAAAGCACCTAAGTGTGAGTGTTTTTCATTAGTGTAATAAATAAATTAGGTGAAATCCGTGACTAAATAAACTGTGGAACTTATAAATAAAGTAAACTCGTTCCTCTCTCCAGCATCCCAGAACGGGCTGATTCCTTTTTTAACATCATTTTTCCTACTTCAGACCCCAATCAGTGTGAGTGTTTTGCATTAGCGTGATAAATAAACTAGGTGAGATCCGTACTTAAATAAATTGTGAAATAAATAATTAAAGTACACTCATCCGTCTCTCCAGCAGCCCAGAACAGACTGATTCCATTCCCAGCCAGTATTTACCCTCCAGACCGCTGGGGGAGACTTGCAGCTGAGAAAAAAATGTGACGTCATCATGCTGCTATGGATTGAACTGCACGATAACGTGACCTATCGAAATGCCCTCTAGTGGTGTACTAGGTCAGTCCTTTGGTCTGGTGGATCGAAGGCAGTTGTCTCTTGTATGGTGGGAACTTATACATAGCTTTTAGAAATGACAGATAATTCATTCAAAGAAAAATGTTTCAATCGATTGTGTAATTCGTCTTTACTGCAAAGCATTTATTTGCAGGTCGTATTTTTCCTGATCATATTTTCAAGCACTAATGCTCGCTTCAATTCCTCACTTGAATGGGCGCATGTAATACCAGCTATTAAAATCCACCCTATCTGTCTTGCTAATTGCACACTGACAACTGATATCTAAGCCTATTGCGGTGGTGGTAACAACGAACTAAGCTGCTATTGCTGTAGGTAGATAATAAATTTGAAGAAATTTATAAAATTTAAAGCAATTTAAACAAAATGTATCCGAATAGAATGACATCATGAGCAGGCTCTAGTGGGTGCAACACGATACTAACGCCCCTCAGGCGCAGAAGTAAGCTGTTAGAGCAAAATTCGTGAATATTCTCAAAGAGGATGGCGGGTACACTTGATGGTTGTAGTGCCTCTAATTGTTTAAATGCAGTCTTATGTCGAGTGCATGTAATACAGCTATCGATATCTCAGCCTTTTGTGGCGGTCATACGACATTATTGCTGTAGGTAGATAACAAATTTAAACAAATTATATTCGAATTGAATGTGTAGCGTGTAGTGGGGGCGACACAATACTAACCCCACCTCAGCAAAATTAACGTCCATTTTCCAAGAGGATGGCGAACGCACTTGATGGTGGTAGTGCCTTTAATTGTTTAAATAAAGACTTATATCGAGAACTGAATGAGTGCATGTAATACAGCTATTAAAATACGGACCACCTATATCTCTGCCTCTCGTGGCGGCAAGACGAAACTAATGATGTAGATAGACAATAAATTTAAGCAAATTTAATCAAATTTAGACAAATTTAAACAAATTTATAGAAATTTAAAGATATTTAACGAAATTTAAACAAATTTCTAATAGTTATATTCGAACTGAATGAACAGCCTCTAGTGGGGGCGACACCATACTAACTCGCCTCAGCTGCTTGAGTAAGCTCTTAGAACAAAATTAACGCCCATTTTCCAAGAGGATGGTGAACACACTTGACGGTGGTACTGTTTTCAATTGTTTAAATAAAGACACATGTCCAGTTCCTTGGTTAGTGAAGGTGCCCACTCTTCCCCCGCCAAAATTCAAACTTCTACATATCTACATATGCACTCCACTAGCCACCAAGCGGTGTGTGTCGGAGGGCACAATTAGCGCCAAAGTCATATTTCCCACCCTCTGTTCCACTTGTGGATCGCGCGAGGGAAAAACGACTGTCTGAACGCCTCAGTACGAGCTCCTATTTCCCTTATCTTTGAATGATGATCATTAAGCGATTTGACAGTTGGTGGTAATAATATATGCTCTACATCCTCGGTGAAGATTGGTTTTCGGAATTTAGAGAGCAGCCTCTTTCGTTTAGCGCGTCGTCTATCTGTAAGTGTGTCTCACTTCAAACTTTCTATGAGATTTGTAACGCTCTCGCGATGGCTAAATGTACCAGTCACGAATCTTTGCCGCTCCTCTTTCGGCCTTCTCAATCTCTTGAATCAGACCCAACTGGTAAGGGTCCCATACAGACATACAATACTCTAAGACTGGACGAACTAACGTATTGTAAGCTATTTCCTTTGTTGAAGGACTGCATCGCATCAGGATTCTACCAATAAACCGCAATCTAGAGTTCGCCTTGCCCGTTATTTGTGTAATCTGATCATTCCATTTGAGATCATTTCCAGCAGTCATACCCAGATGTTTGACTGATGTTACCATTTCAAAAGACTGATCATTTATTTTGTACTCGTACATTAATGGGTATTTCTGCCTTGTTATACGCAATAGATTACACTTACTAATATTGAGAGATAACTACCACTCATTACACCACACATTTATTTTCTGCAAATCCTCATTGATTTGTTCACAACTTTCGTGTGATTTTACTTTCCTGTAGACTACAGCATCATCGTCAAACAGTCTATGGCCGCAGTCAATACCATCAACCAGATCGTTTATATAAATCATACATAGCAGAGGACCTATTACGCTGCCCTAGGGCATACCTGAAGTTACTCTTGTTTCTGTTGAAGTTACCCCGTTCAGGACGACAACTTGCCACCAGTTCCTAGGAAGAGGTGACTGTTGGGTGACTTAGGTTAGTGGAGATAGCTCAAGTACCCTTTCTTCACCGCCATATTCTTAGGTTAGTAGTGGTAACCCAATTGAGCTATCTTCCATCCAAAATTCAAACTTGCCGCCAGGGGGCATGTGGCACTATCTTAGGTTAGTAGACGTAGCCCAATCGTCCTATCTTCCCGCCAAAAGCCGCCATTTTGGAAAACGGTGCTTGCATTGTCAGCTGATATCACAGCATCCATTTTCGATATGAAACTTGCGTGATCATCTGACGTCACAGTAGCCATTTTGGATAACGGTATTTCCATCATAAACTGACGTCATGGCCGCCATCTTGAATAACGGTACTGTAGGGCCATGTCCTCCCTTGGGGTGATGGCCGCAATCTTGGATAATGGTACTATAGGGCTGTGTCCTTGTGCCCCCACTACTATGGTGCTCTGGTGCACAGAAAGGTGTCAAAATAAGTGAGTATAGACTGATAGAAGATGACCTAGCAGTAATTCTCATAGGTGTGATTAATGGCAGCTGACTCTTAATGTAGAGAAATGTAAGTTAATGTGGATAAGTGGGGAAAAACACAGTAATGTTCAGATGCAGTGTTAGCTGTGTCCTGCTTGACACAGAAATGTTGTTTAAATATCTATTCGTAATGCTGAGAAGCAATATGAAATGGAACGAGCATGTGAGGACTGTAGTAGGGAACACAAATGGTCGACTTTAGTTTACTGAGAGTATTTAAGGAAAGTGTTTTACATCTGTACAGTAGAACACATATAGGATGCGACTGAGACCTATTCTTGAGTACTTGGGATCTATACCTGGTCATATCGAAAGAAGACATCGAAACAATTTGGGGGCTAGTTGTTAGATTTGTTACTAGTTTGTTGGATCGGCATCCATGTGTTATGGATATGCTAGAGGAGCTCAAGTGGAAATCACTGGAGGAAAGAAGACATTCATTTCGAAGAACACTACTGAGAAAGTATAGAGAATCGGCATTTGCAGCTGACTGCTGAACGACCCTACTACCACTGACATATGTTTCGCATAGAACTAAGAAGATAAAATACGAATAATTACTGCTCATATATAGACAGTCTTTTATCTCTCGCTCTACTTGAGAGTGGAACAGGAAAGGAAACGACTGGTTGTGGTACTAGACATCCTCTGCCACACACTGTATGTTGGCTTGCGGACTATGTATGTAGATGTAGATGTAGAAATATGCGACCACATCAAGCGTTTTGTGTAGTGCTTTATTTTCGTAGACACTGTCCCTTTTTTATTTATTCTTTCACATCATTATCATCATCATCATCATCATCATCATCATCATCAGCCAATTCAATCATTAAAAGATGTGGCCTCTTCAAGTCGTGGATTCAGGTAGGCTTTCAGCAGTCTTCTCCAAGTGGGACGGTATTCGGCAGCTCTTTGCCAGGTGTTACCAGCGACCTTCTTGATGTCTTGGAGAAGACTGCTGAAAGCCTACCTGAATCTACGACTTGAAGAGGCCACATCATTTAATGATTGAATATGCTGCTGCTGCTGCTGATGATGATGATGATGTAAAGAATAAATAAAAAGGGACAGTGTCTACGAAAATAAAGCACTACACAAAACGCTTGACGTGGTCGCATATTTCTACATCTACATACATAGTCCGCAAGCCAACATACAGTGTGTGGCAGAGGATGTCTAGTACCACAACCAGTTTTCCTTTCCTGTTCCACTCTCAAGTAGAGCGAGAGAAAAACGACTGTCTATATATGAGCAGTAATTTTTCGTATTTCATCTTCTTAGTCTCTATGTGAAACATATGTCAGTGGTAGTAGGCTCGTTCAGCAGTGCCAGGTGATGATGAGCTCAGCGTTGACATCCTCAAACTGACAGGAGGGATAACAATAAATCACTTGAGAAAAATATTTACTTCCTGCCTGCACTTCGTTTTAATCCCACTATCGTGGAACAAGGCTAAGATTATTTTGATACACAAGAAAGGAAGTATTCACAATATTAAAAACTACCATCCTATCCGCTTGCTCTCAATTTTGTACAGAATTTTCACAAAGATCTTGTTAAACCGTATTAGTTGCACCCTAGACCCAGTCCAACCTATAGAACAAGCAGGATTCCGAAGCAATTTTAGCACTATTGACCACATTCCGACCGTTAGTGAAGTGATAAGCAGAGCAATGAATACCAGCTGCCTCTCCGCATTGCCTTTGTTGACTTTGAAAAGGCATTTGACTCGGTTAGCCATGTAGCTGTCCTCCAAGTTTTGAGTGAGCAAGGTGTGGGAGCAGCATACATTGAAATGCTCAGGAAAATCTACGAGAATTCCTTAGCTTATGTTAACATCGGCGAATCAACTCAAGAATTCCGAATCATGAGGGGTGTCAAGCAAGCCGATCCCATCTCCCCGAAACTGTTCTCTGCTGTATTGGAAATGACTATGTCAAAGCTGAGCTGGGAAGATAAGGGAATTAGAATTAATGGAAGAAGGCTTACCAACTTGAGATTTGCTGATGATATTGCCATACTGGCCAAAGACTTCGCAGAGCTCCAAAACTTAGTTACAGATCTTGCATCGGAATGTCAGCTGCTTGGCTTGAACATGAACCTTTCCAAAACAAAAGTAATGTCCAACAAGTAGGTCCCAGCTGGAGATGTGAAAGTCGAGGACAGACTACTAGAAGAGGTCAGTGGCCAGATTATAAATATGAAGGGAGACATAAGTCCAGAAGTCTATCGACGCATCAAGCTTCGCAGGCAAGCATTTGGGAAGAATTATTTCACATAGCGAGACGTTTTTGATGGAACAGGCATTTTATGGTATTATGTATATAAAAAAGATTGGCGCTTAAGGCAATTTTCCTGTGCAACTCATGGAAAAATACTAAGAATTTTTATAAAGTTTTTATGGTGTTATGTATATGAAAAAGTATTGGCGCTTAAGGTAATTTTCCTATGCAACTCATGGAAAAATACTAAGAATTTTTATGAAGTTTACATGATTCAACTCAGAAACGTGAAACTTCAGAAAAATGAAAACTGTAGGAAAGTAGGTGTGTTTCTTGCTGAACATTTGTATATATAATGTATGTTCTGATATTGATTTTATTACCATTTTTGGTTGATATAGGTAAATTACATTTTTATTTGCCTGTTCATCTTTGATATCTATGTCTTACTTAGACACTTGAAACTTTAAGTATACGTCAATAACATGTCCATCTAAAAAGTAGACTACATAATATCTCTTCAGGCGCAAGTCTCTATACTAGGAATATTTACCTCTAACAATCAAACTGAGGGAACTTTTTCATATTTAAGCACAATGTATTTTCTTTGCTGTTGGTAGTACATTAGTGTCTATAGCCTGCTTTCCTCCAAATTAATCCTGAAGTAGCCACAAAACTGCAGACCACTACCTTAAATAGATTTTTTGGGAATATCGAAAACACACCATAAAATTTAACAGCCAGAAAATTCAGTTCAATGTTATATTTGATCTATGTCTCATAGCTGTTGTTCCTAAAATATTCCATCTGCCTAATCTTCTTGGTTTACATACACCTCACCTTCTCTCTTCCTTTCCTTGTTTCTCTTTGTTATTCTGACGCTTTTAATTGTCGCAAGGAACCTCTTTTCAGCCTCAGACATTCTCACAGAATCACTTCCCACCAATGATTGTCTCATACCGAACCCAGAATACATTCCTGGCGACTTAACAACTTCAGACCCACTAACTGCTATTAAAATTTGAATTATAAATTCTTCCTTTTTACAGTCCAGAAGTATGCCCAGTTTTAGTTACTCCATAGAAGTAACAATTGAAGATTACTGGCTACATCTTCCCTGCCTTCAAGATCTTCTACAATTTTAATACCACCTTTTCCACAGAGCACACTCAGAGAAACATCCTTTAGAGGCATACAGAAAGGTCTCACTTCAGCAGTTATGGAGTCACATTCTGTTATATTACCTTGATCAGTTCTCTTAGAAGTGTTACTCAGGTTCTTAAAACATTTGAATTTCGGCCTTGAGGACTCTGATGGAGTTGATGAACATCCTGTCAGTCTGCTGATGCATTTACACATACTCAACTAAATGGCAAATAAAACAATTGCCGTAAAACTCTCGTTTCTCAGTACGAAAATCTTTTTTCAGAGAGATAACAAATTTTGAGGATGGCAATGTGACAACAAATCAGACTACTGCTCGTGAGCTATAACTTGGCATATGGTGAATGGGGACAGCAGATATGGTATGCTGCAAAAAACGGTTTGATGCAGCACCACATCATCAATCACTTTCGAAAAATTACACTGTAAATGGCGCTACAAGATAAACAGCGACAGCACAGCTCGGCAACAAAGCAGATGAGCATTGACGATGCGCTAACGACCAGCTAATGGTAGCTGCGCAGCAGGCGATGAACTTCTGCAAATCACTATGTCATGAAGTCTCTCGACTTCTGCTGATTAGTGCACATCAAGACTGCTTACCAAGTTATAGTTCCCACATGATACAGAATAGTTTATTACCAAAACTACGCGCGAAAACTAAGTATATACAGGGGAAAGCATAACAGCACCGTAAAGTGTATCTTCTAACAGAGTTGCCAACTGTAAGAACAGTCGTGCAGTATATTTTTCTCTAATGGGAGTTGAATGACAGCATTTGAGGTGTGAAACAGCGGAGACATGGGTTTGATGCACACCAACAGATATTTAAGTTGGTTTTTGAACAATTTTACGATGTACAATTCAGTTATTTTACTTACCATTCACAAGTAAGTGATCTTAATATATAGCACTTAGTGATTCCGCGATTATTTTCCACGTCAATTATTTTAACTACCATTCACAAGCAAGTGAACTTAATGTCTAACACTTATTGATTCCACATTTATTTTCCTCACTGTTTGTCTTCAGAGACAGTGTTTTTGTGCTGTCTGTATTAAGTCTCATTCGACACCCAACTGCTGTAGGCCTTTCATCTACATCTACATCTACATGACTACTCTGCAATTCACATTTAAGTGCTTCGCAGAGGGTTCATCGAACCACAATCATACTATCTCTCTACTATTCCACTCCCGAACAGCGAGCGGGAAAAACGAACACCTAAACCTTTCTGTTCGAGCTCTGGTTTCTCTTATTTTATTTTGATGATCATTCCTACCTATGTAGGTTGGGCTCAACAAAATATTTTCGCATTCGGAAGAGAAAGTTGCTGACTGAAATTTCGTAAAAAGGTCTCGCCGCGACGAAAAACGTCTATGCTGTAATGACTTCCATCCCAACTCGTGTATCATATCTGCCACACTCTCTCCCCTATAACGCGATAATACAAAACGAGCTGCCCTTCTTTACACCCTCTCGATGTCCTCCGTCAATCCCACCTGGTAAGGATCCCACACCGCGCAGCATTATTCTAACAGAGGACGAACGAGTGTAGTGTAAGCTGTCTCTTTAGTGGACTTGTTGCATCTTCTAAGTGTCCTGCCAATGAAACGCAACCTTTGGCTCGCCTTCCCGACAATATTATCTATGTGGTCCTTCCAACTGAAGTTGTTTGTAATTTTAACACCCAGGTACTTAGTTGAATTGACAGCCTTGAGAATTGTACTATTTATCGAGTAATCGAATTCCAACGGATTTCTTTTGGAAGTCATGTGGATCATCTCACACTTTTCGTTATTTAGCGTCAACTGCCACCTGACACACCATACAGCAATCTTTTCTAAATCGCTTTGCAGCTGATACTGGTCTTCGGATGACCTTACTAGACGGTAAATTACAGCATCATCTGCGAACAACCTAAGAGAACTGCTCAGATTGTCACCCAGGTCATTTATATAGATCAGGAACAGTAGAGGTCCCAGGACGCTTCCTTGGGGAACACCTGATATCACTTCAGTTTTACTCGATGATTTGCCGTCTATTACTACGAACTGCGACCTTCCTGACAGGAAATCACGAATCCAGTTGCACAACTGAGACCATACCCCATAGCTCCGCAGCTTGATTAGAAGTCGCTTGTGAGGAACGGTGTCAAAAGCTTTCCGGAAATCTAGAAATACGGAATCAACTTGAGATCCCCTGTCGATAGCGGCCATTACTTCGTGCGAATAAAGAGCTAGCTGCGTTGCACAAGAGCGATGTTTTCTGAAGCCATGCTGATTACGTGTCAATAGATCGTTCCCTTCGAGGTGATTCATAATGTTTGAATACAGTATATGCTCCAAAACCCTACTGCAAACCGACGTCAATGATATAGGTCTGTAGTTAAATGGATTACTCCTACTACCCTTCTTGAACACTGGTGCGACCTGCGCAATTTTCCAATCTGTAGGTACAGATCTATCGGTGAGCGAGCGGTTGTATATGAGTGCTAAGTAGGGAGCTATAGTATCAGCGTAATCTGAAAGGAACCTAATCGGTATACAATCTGGACCTGAAGACTTGCCCGTATCAAGCGATTTGAGTTGCTTCGCAACCCCTAAGGTATCTACTTCTAAGAAACTCATGCTAGCAGATGTTCGTGTTTCAAATTCTGGAATATTCCATTCGTCTTCCCTGGTGAAGGAATTTCGGAAAACTGCGTTCAATAACTCCGCTTTAGCGGCGCAGTCGTCGATAACAGTACCATCGGCACTGCGCAGCGAAGGTATTGACTGCGTCTTGCCGCTTGTGTACTTTACATACGACCAGAATTTCTTCGGATTTTCTACCAAATTTCGAGACAATGTTTCGTTGTGGAACCTATTAAAGGCATCTCGCATCGAAGTACGTGCCAAATTTCGCGCGTCTGTAAATTTTAGCCCATCTTCAGGATTTCGCGTTCTTCTGAACTTCGCATGCTTTTTCCGTTGCCTCTGCAACAGCGTTCGGACCTTTTTTGTGTACCACGGGGGATCCGTTCCATCTCTTACCAATTTATGAGGTATGAATATCTCAAATGCTGTTGCTACTATATCTTTGAATTTGAGCCACATCTCGTCTACATTCGCATAGTCAGTTCGGAAGGAATGGAAATTGTCTTTTAGGAAGGCTTCCAGTGGCACTTTATCCGGTTTTTTAAATAAAATTATTTTGCGTTTGTTTCTGATGGATTTGGAAGAAATGGTATTGAGCCTAGCTACAATGACCTTGTGATCACTAATCCCTGTATCAGTCATGATGCTCTCTATCAGCTCTGGATTGTTTGTGGCCAAGAGGTCAAGTGTGTTTTCGCAACCATTTACAATTCGCGTGGGTTCGTGGACTAACTGCTCGAAATAATTTTCGGAGAATGCATTTAGGACAATCTCGGAAGACGTTTTGTGCCTACCACCAGTTTTGAACAAGTATTTTTGCCAACATACCGAGGGTAGGTTGAAGTCCCCACCAACTATAACCGTATGAGTGGGGTATTTATTTGTTACGAGACTCAAACTTTCTCTGAACTGTTCCGCAACTGTATCATCGGAGTCTGGGGATCGGTAGAAGGAGCCAATTATTAACTTAATTCGGCTGTTAAGTATAACCTCCACCCACACCAATTCGCACAGAGTATCTACTTCGACTTCACTACAAGATAAACCACTACTGACAGACACCAACACTCCACCACCAATTCTGCCTAATTTATCTTGTTGTCCGTCCATCACTTCTTGTTCTGCCAAGCAAATGTATTTCAATCTTCACATCACATCTTCTACACCTACATCCATACTCCATAAACCAGTATGAAGGTAATCAGTTGTTGATTAAATGTCACTATGTGCAATGTAATTAATATAATCTTGTTTTCACAATCTCTATGAGAGAAATACATAATGGGTTGTAAATATATTGCTAAATTCATCACTGACAGATAGCTCTAGAAACTTTCTGAGTAGGTTTTCATGGAATAGTTCGGATTTACCTTCAATTGTCTGGCAGTTCCGTTCTTGTAATCTTCGTTACACTCTCCCACTCGATGCAAACGCCTGGAACTATCTGTGCCACTATTTTGTGTATCCATACAATATCCCCTGTGAGACTTGTTTGGTATGAGTCCCCCACACTTCAGCGATATTCTAGGCTGCGCTCCTCTAGTGTCCAGTTTCGTTTGTAGACTGAGGTTCCCTAGCATAGTTCAAATAGTCGCAGTTTTTCTCCTGCTTTACCTGTGACTGAGACTATGTGATCATTTAATTTCATATCTGTACAAACTATTACACCCCGGTATGTGTATGAGTTGGTCAATTCCTACTGTGAGTCGGTGATATTATAGTCATAGCACACAATGTGTTTTCATTTAGGGAAGTGCACAATTTCACATTTATGAACATTTAAAGCAAGTTGCTAATATTTGGACTACTTTAAATTTCTTATCAAGATTCGACTGATGCAGCGTCTTTTAGAGAGTACTTCATTATAAATAACTGCATCATCTGACATAAGTCAGAGGCTACTACTAATATTGTTTGCAAGGTCTTAAATCTACATAGCACAAGAACAACGACAGTCCCAACACATTTCCCTGCAGCACACCCAGAGATATTTCCTCATCTGTCTATTCTGTAGAAGAATTTCTGTTATTGTGATGTGTCAAAAGTGATGGGTAGGAATTACTAACCCACCGCTGTATATGTAATAATAATAATAATAATAATATGTAAAAACAAAGAAATAAAAAAATAAAACAAACTTATAAATGTTTAGCATGTAGCCATATTAACAAATTAATATGTGATATGAATATAAAATGGTTCATTCCACATTATTATGACTTTTGTGCAGATAATCCATGGAACATGAAATTAACTATAAAACAGAGTTCCTCTGTAACTAGCGCGAAAACAAGAAATTTGTGAGCAAAAAAAAGTAAAGGTTTAATTAAAGAAACATTAAAAAATTTCAGTAGTATTGGGGGTACTTAAGTGAGAACAAATTTTGTGTTTTTACGGTTTTTGATTACTGTAAACACCACATGAAATTACTGCAGCTTCCAATGCTTACATCACCAGTGAAAAACGCGGACAAAATAGGTTAATTAACATGAAGGTGTAAACAGATGTGCCACAATCAAGCTATGTGAAGCGTAGTAATAGCTGGAGAAGAAGAAAGTTTTTCGAATTGTAGTTCAAAGTCATGCATACTCTATATCAGATGAGAAAACATTGTCAGGATCAAGCCTATTGCAACAGAACACATAAAAGATGCACGTTTGTGACTATAAAGGGTAATGAAATAGAAAATCAAAATATAAAGCGCGTGAAGGCAGAAATATTATATCTAAAATCTTTAGTTATCAGCTTTAGTAATGACTTGAAAGTTTTGGCAGAAAATTTCAGTCATATGAACTATCATAACCATGCCAGGTTCCAATAAAAACACAGTACAATACCAAATTAGAAAATGAGGAGTCCTATGACAAGTTGCCAGTCTGAAACAGCTAGAATAACTGCCTGGAAGAAATGAAGAAACTCGATTGTCAAAGACCTTACAACACAAGAACACATACTGAAACTCAAACGAAGTGAATTCACTTAAACAAGACGAAAAAACTTGTTCCCTAAACTGAAAGTACTTTTATTAAGTGACAATCATGTTGGGCAGTGCACAAAGCTTCTGAATAGTATTCTAGAAAGAAATTACGTAATAACCTCATTCTTAAAATCAGGAGCACATTACTCCAAAGTTACAGGAAACGTTAATGAAAAAACTAAATATTACAGTAAAACTGACTGTGTAATGATTGGTGGGACAAACGACAGCTTCAGTGATGAGAAACCATACCTATTTCGAAAATCTGTTAATGAAACAATACAGAACACATTTCAGACGAAAATAATGTTTACTAGAGTCCCATACAGATACAACATTCAAAACAAAAACCACTCTATTTATAAATTAAACTGTCAAGTGATGAAATCAGCAGCTGATCATGATCATGTTACAGTAATTGACATAAACACATTCCTCAGGAGAAATGATTACAGAAGGCAAGGGCTGCATATGGTGTCAAAAGGGAAGATAGCTTTGTATAACAGTCTGGAAACACAACTGAAAAATGAGACAGAGAAAAATTCATCATCAACAACATATATATGGAAGCAGAAATAGTTATCCAACATCTTAATTCAGAATAATGAGCTGAACTATGAGAGCTCCATAGTACAAATTATAAAGGATTACTGCTTTCTCTGATGTCATGATGTATCGATGTTGTACTCCTTACATAATCACAAACTTCTGGAAATTTGGGAGCCAAGTGTGCCCTTTCTCTGTGATATCATTGTCATTCTGCATGACGATAGTGCCACAGTGCTAAGGGTCACATGCTGTGCTGGTGTGGGGAGAGGAGCAAGTGTAGGGCTTCTGTACAGTGCAATTCTGCACAACAATGTGTAAGTAATTTACAGAAATTGGTAGAAAATGGAATTCACAGTTAAAAGCATTATGTCGGACTGTGGAAGAAAAGTAAGTCCTCTACTTCGTGGAAAATTGCTCTGGATTAGTTAAGAGATTCATGGTTGATACAGTGTTTTGTTTGAGAATCAGTGATTGTCACAGAGAGACATATTAATAGTAGAATGTAAATTAAAAGGCTTCAGTGACCAGTGATTAACTGTTGGATTAATGTCGAAATCCAATGTAGCAATGGTTGCTTCAGGTTAAATGTGAAACAAACATAACTGTTAACATTAAATGAGACTGGATGAATTTACATGTTGCTAAGGAAGTGTGTCACATACAAAAGGAATAATAAATGTAAAATATTTTGACTTGCATTACTATCATTTCAAAATTACATTATTCATTCTTTATTTAAGCAATGTTAATATTCGAAAAATATAACAGACATATTTGTATTAGGCAAATGGTCAAGTTAAGTATGATCTCTGTGTAAGGTTCCCATAATTTACTCTGACACCAGGAAACTAAAACCTAAAAAAGACATTAATAAAGAGAAGAATGAGGAGCTTTATATCTGGCAATGTGTGAAATGACAACCGCCCTTCTGTGAAGGATAGTGATAGCAACGCAAAATGAGAGTTAACTGTGAACAACAGAGTTACGAGTCTACATGTGGAGAGAGCATGCGCCATAGACGACAAAACTAGTGTGCAAGAAAATGTAGCATCTTGGATTGCAGTCGTTCGAGTCGTGAGGAGGAATTCTACATCATCTTTGACTGAAAAGGTTCGAGAGAACCATCTCGACGACACACTGACTTGGCGCAGTTAGCAGTATCATATCGAAGCACAGAAACCAATATTCACAGATTCAAATGTGAATGGTGCATTAATGCCATTTAGGCATAGTTTAACATTACTGCTGTAGACGATACTTTTCAACCCTTGGCGTGTGATGGACTTTAATGTAGGAAATTAACTAGGCTTGTGTTTTGTATTTTGATTTTCTAACGGATCTATGCCATCTTCAAAACAACAACAGCAACTAGTAGCTGAATTTAGGGAAGCATATAAAAAGTTTAGGAGTATAGCAATTTAAATTATTTGGGGGGAGAAAATGGAGGAAAATCAGAAGATAAATCGCAATACGATAGCGAAGGTGCCTGCAGTAAGCCTAGATATCAGAAAATATAGATAGAATCGCGCAGGAATGGTAAAAAAATGTAGAAGAAGTGGGAAACAAATTAAATGTGCATTTAATAAGCGCCATGAGGAAAAATGAAGATATTTAAAGAAAAACAAGAAGAGAAATGCACTGGCATATGTTAACCAGTAGCTGAGCTTTGGAAAGCATAGAAAAAACTAAACTAAACTCCTCCCAAATTGGCCGTGTCATTGTCAGCCTATAGGTGTCACTGGGTGCAGCTATGGAACTATAGAAAAGGGTTAGGAATAAACCAATGTCACTAGTTGTGGAAGAGAAAATGGAGTATACCAGAAAAGAATTAAAAGAAGATAGAAAAGGTAACTGTAATGAGCATAAAGGTCAGAACATACAGAAAGAACCGCACAGGAATTGCAAACCGACCTAAAAGAAGCACAATAGGAGAAGACTGTATGGTACCTGAGGTGTCATATTTAGAAGTTAATTTCGACACCGACTTGTTAATGGAACACATAGTTCTGAAGTTAACATGTCAAGCAGAATGGCTGGTAATACGACCTCAGTTGATGAAACGACTAGCACATGCACTGATGGTCACTGTACTCAACCGAATGCACACGTTGATGGCATTTATGGAGCTGTCTTTCCAGCAGATAAGGAAATCATACTTAATAAAAGAATATTCAGATGAGTTTATTGTTGTTACAGAGAAGCTGCAGCAAAACGACATGAAACAAAAACAAGATTCAGAATAAAAGTACAAGTTCCTCAGGATTAGTTAGTCTGAATTCTATAAGGAACTTGATCATTTGTTGTCTTGAAGGCAGAAGAAGATGAAAGGTTGTCATATGCAGAGGAAGGTAAGAAGATGTTCTTGGAAACTATGAAGCAGACTGAGATTCAAGCAGAGGATATGAAGACTATTGTTACAGAAGAGATCGAACAGACAGTTAAAAAGCAAAAACAAGATTCAGAAAAGGTCTGTCAGACTTCTTTAAATCATGAGAAGAAAATTGAAGAGATGTCGTTCAGGATGAAAGAAGAATAAAACTTGTACAAATAGACTGAGGAGCTGTTCCTGGAAAACTTACCGCACGATAAGCATGAAAGATGAGAGTTTAAATAGTATTTGCATCAATCCATATGGCCACAGATAGGACAAAAAGTATGCAGAAATTGTGTAATAAGAACTAGAAAGGAAGCACTGCTTTGAAGTACTGTATAAAGAAAATGACATTTTGAGTACCATTATGCACCAGCTAACATGCCAAGTTTATGGTCAGCTCCCAGGCGCAATGATAAGAAAATCAATGCAGGTTGTAACATCGAAAATTCAGATGAAATACCTTCTGCAGCATCCAAAATTTTCGCTGTTACATATCCATAGATAACTTGTAATGTACTTCTGATTCTCAATCTGTAAGCTTTATTACGGAAACTATATTGAATATGTAATCGATGTAACAGTGTATTTATTCCTGACATAATTGATTGTAACTATAATGAAAATATTGTAAATTGCTGGGTAATAGCCAAGGGAACTTAATTTAGATGTATCGATAGCAACGACGAAATGGCAGAAGCTGTCCCGTTGTTTGTCTTTGCGTATTGATAGTCTTTGTCGCGCTGTGAGCAGGGAGGAAGCAGAGTAGTTTGAGTGATAAAAGAGTGCAGAAGTGTTTCTTGGGCGCTCCCGCCGACGCGGTGTGCAGCTACGCTCACGCCAGTTTAGACGCGTCTGATTCGTTAAACGCAAGTATTGAGAGGACGGTAGGTATGGACAAGCAGAGGAAGCTGCAGTTTTATCTATTGCCTGTCCTGTAATTACCGGTGGTTCTGGAGACGACTTGGCGTTCTCAAACTGCAGGAGCAGCAGCTCAGCATTGTCGTCGGCTATGTTCTTCGTCGTCCACACAGTTTGAGCATCATAAGACTGTTTAATGACAGCTGCAGAAATATAGAGGCTTTACTCAGCAGCATTTCTTTCACAAAGTATGGCTAACCTGAATAATAACCTCCAATAGTTAAAACTTCAAGGGCATCTGTGTTGTCATTGTCCTGAGACATTACTACCAAGCACAGTCGCACTTAATTTACTTAAATTAAAGTAAAATTTCACTGGCAAAACTAATAACGTAAGATACATCACAAGTTACGAGTGCACAGTTTCATTTATTCTCTATTTAGCTAAGGGAGTGACTTCTAACTTGGCATGTATGTTGTTACTGTTATTTCAGATGGAAAATTTGTTGTTCATTTGCTTCAAGTAAGTCTTTCAATAATCAAAAGTAAATTGCTTGCCATTTTCTAAATTTAGCAGTACATTACACTGAGCTTACTGAAAGTCATTTCCTACATAACAAAGTTTTAGTTAAACTGACCATTTATTCAACTATTAATTTCATTTGATTTTACTTTCAAAAGTTAGTATTTCACAATAAGTAACTGCAAACTCAATACTTTCTGATTCATTTTCTCATGAACTGTTGCACTGTGGAAAAGCCTGCCAATGTTATGTTGTCACATCAGTGATGAATGCTTTAATGTCTTTGACATTACATTTTTTAAGATTCTGGAGGTTCATTGCCCTAGTGGGCTGGCGACCATTTAATTATCCCCTTTTTCGCTAATCAGTGTTTTTTTTCTATTATTAGTAATTTTGTAGTAAATATTATGTGGTATCCTTTTCCCCCCTGTGCAGTTCATCAGAAATTGCACTATATTCCACCCATTTCAAAATTATCATCAGGATTTAGCTTAAGTTTAGAATAGATTCCTCCTTCAGAAGAGACTGTTGTACACTTTCCTTCAGTAATGATAGCCTTACTCACTGTAAGATTTCATCAGGCATATGCGATCACGGACAGTTATATCTCAGTCCACTAGGCCGATTAGGAAGCGGGAAGTTACAAGGTTCAGCGAGAGTCTGCACAAAACGGAATGCAGAAGAAACGATTGGATTCAAGAAGAAACCCAAAAAAAGAGAATAAGGGACGACACGGTTACCATCATGAAGATGTGCGAGATTACAATGGCTCACTGACTAACAAAAAGAAGAGTAAAAAGAAGTGGGATGACAGAAATGGGATCAGTCAAGGTCAAATGTATATGCACAGACTGGCAGGAAGTGGAACAAGAAGAGCTGAAGTTACATATTGTCATTTGACCACTTACAAGGATGAAACTATTATGCAATGGAAGAGGAGAAGAAAGAAGAGCTAACGAAGGTTGGCATGATGTGTTATGCATGTTGTGTAGCTGTAAGTGGCCAGTACGGTACTTGCAATTAAATGAACTGTCAATTATATATGTATGGTGATTTATTTAGTAATTTTTAAATTGTTTGTATTAAAATACTCTATATATGTTAGGCTATTAGCAGTAAAGAGTAAAAAATTCATTTTTGGCATTACAAAAATAGGAGTGTCACACTCTGTGGATACTTTGATACTCTGTTGGGCATATGAACCTTGAGACCTGTCTCCAGTGGTCATGTCTGCTGCATGTCTGACACTGTAGAGTGGATGGCATGGTGATGCCGTCATTGTAGTGCTGCACATCGTCTCATCTGGAGCCTTGAAGGGGGATATGCGCTATTCCAGATACACTCCCACCCCAATACTCCTCAACCTCTGCTTTTTTCTTGGAGTCGACAAAATGTTAGGGGCTGTGCAGCTGCTGAGTTTAAGTATTGCCCAGAACATCATAGGCAACTGATCTCTCCTTCCTCTGGGCAGCCTGTGCACATAACTTCTGTAGATTTACATCAATATGCATTAACATTGGTATGATTAGGATATGTTATATGATATAGGCATTTAAATGGACTCCATTAAATAATTTTTGGCACAATTTTTATGGATCTTTGTACGGAGATATTTCAGTACTTTTCTTGTTGTTTGATGTAGCTCTTTAAATAATTTAATTTATTTGTATGTTCATCGCCTGCTTATCAGATGCATGAACAAAATGGAAAAAAAATCGGTTTATGGAAATGAGTATGTGAAGTGTACATGATGTTTCTGTTATACTTTGATATGATAAGGGAACTATTGCTGGGTTGTTCATCAGCTATTGTTTTCCTGCAGGATTTCTATTTCCTTTATCTCTAGTTTTTCCAAAAACTTCTTTTTTGCATATTTGAACAAATTGTACTGGGGAACTTAAGGAGTACTGCTATCTTTGATGCATAACATATTGATATCGTAATCTTTACTTAATCTCTAGCTTATGAAACTTTTGGAGCTGAGCATGTGTTTCCTCTGTGAAAGTTGGAGCTTGCTGTATAATGACAATAATGCCCCTGGAGTCACATGCCATCTTAGCGTGGGAAGAGGAGTCAGTGTTTGGCTTCCCTACAGAGCAGTTGCTGCTGTGCCATGGTGAAATAATGTGCAGAATCTAGTGGGAAGTGAAATTAATATCTAAAACTGTTATGTCAATTTGTTGAAGAAAAGTAATTCAGTTATTTCATAGAACGGTGTGCTGGATTAACTAACAGGTTTATGACTGATACAGTGTTGTGCTTGAGAACCATTCATTGTCATGGAGAAACATATTCATAGTAGAATGTAAATAAAAAGGCTTCCATGAACAGTGATTACCTGTTCAATTTATTTGGAAGTGCAATGTAGCAGTGGTTGCTTCTGTGTGAATGTGAAAAAAACATAACTGTTAAATGAGACTGGATGAACGTGGGCATTGTTAGGGAAGTGTGACATTTGCAAAAGAAACAATAAACCAAAAATATTTTGACTTTTACTATTATCATTTGAAAGTGACATTTTCATTCTTTAACTAAATACCATTATCATAGAAAACATATAAGAGGCACATATTCGCAATAGGCAGATGGTCAGGTTATATACTTAATGAGGCATGATCGCTATTTAAAGCTCCTATACTTGAGGCCAATAGCGACAAGAATGTAAAATAGAAAGGATGTTAGTATGGAGAGGAGTGAGGAGGTTTTTAAAAATGCCTCAGGCTTGTGTTTTCAAACTACATAGAACACAATGGTAGCTTGCAGATTATCTGTGAAGACCCTTAGTGTAGGAGGGCTGGCTGCACACCAGTCTTCTCATTCATTATGACTCAGTAGGCAGCAGTGACAGACCATGGGTGTTACATGCCTTAGGTTGGCTGCATCTCAGTACTGAAGTCAGCAAGCAAATAGCAGGCTGGTCATCATCAATGTTGTTATGTTACACAGTAATATCCACGTTTCCATCTGCCTTGCTCCAAGCTTGTATGCCAATGCTCACCTCTGCACATTCCAACTGGTACACCATGCAAGTTCTAACCTTCTTTGTTCTGAGTTTGCGTGCTAGATCTTCTAAATTTGAAATATGTACATTAAAATTGTTCTGCTGCGCAACACTCCTGGTCTATTTCAACAAATTAGTTCTTAATCTTGCCTTTGATTATCATCTGCACCAACGTCACAGATCTACTTACATAACTGTACATTGTGTCCATTGCACCAACTTCATTGTTTGTGAGGGCTGACTTACATGGATTGTCTTTTTTTTCTAATTCTGTATCATTTCAGTTTGCTGAATCTGTTTTACAGTTATGTTACGTTATACTTGGTCCTGCTTTTGAAAGTGATAATAATTTTACTGTTTTGCCAGTCTATCAGCTGGTTTTTAAACCCTGCTGCTTTGGTACAACATCTGAAAATTTGTCTTTGAAACGAAAGTTTCCCTCACGTTTCCTCAAAACACACATCATCAAATTTAGGCTTACACAACAACTACTTACAGTAGTTCTACATATAATAATCTGGTTGGTAGCTCTAGTTCCCTACCTTACCTTACGATTATTCACAGATTGATTACACCTTGCTGTGCCAGATTTCCTTATGCTTTTCCTTTTCAAAACCAACTTCCTCACGTTCTTTGTCCCTTTACTGTGTGCATTGAGTGTTAGTGATGTTGTATGCAGTTAAGGTGGGGGTAGCATTAGTGTCTGTTACACATGTTCAGGTTGTGTCCATGCTGAGACACGTCCGAGTATCTGCCGTCACCTGGAGGATGAAATATACCATTAAAATAAATAAAATGAATGTAGATGTCCAGACCTGACTGAGTCCTGCTTGAGGAACGTTAGTGAGCTGAGGATGTACCCTGGAGAATTTGTGCTGTTTAGTTTTTTATGTGACAGACTATGCAACAGTAGAATTGTTTTGGAGGCTGTGCAACTGTGCAAGACAGTTTTGTGTAAAAAATGGATATGGAAAGATTAATTCAAGAAGTTCGTAACTTTTCGTTCGTTTACTTTGTGTGTGGTCTTTTTTGCACCTGCCTTAAAAAACAGCCAGTCATTCTTTGGGTGAAATTGATAGCCCCCAAAAAGTGTTCGTTTTCTCAATTTTGGTTTTAATTTTTTTAATAGCTTACAGAAGATATGCTGTGTCATCTTAAAATATTCATAAAACTTTGTCTCATCATCCATATCATCCATGAGATGAGGAAATAATGTACCACACTTCCCATCTACTGGCTTAGTTTGCATGTACTGTGTACCCACACAGTTGTTTTCTTTTGGCTTGATACATTATATTATTCCTCTAAAGCAAATGCCATCAAGTCCTGATTCACTATTACGAAAATTGCCGAACATATTTGCAACTTTCACAAACAGGAACACTGATATCCACTTCACTACAGACTAGTGTCAGCCGGCCGGGGTGGCTGAGCGGTTCTAGGCGCTACAATCTGGACCCGCGCGACCGCTATGGTCGCAGGTTCGAATACTGCCTCGGGCATGGATGTGTGTGATGTCCTTAGGTTAGTTAGGTTTAAGTAGTTCTAAGTTCTAGGGGACTGATGACCTCAGCAGTTACATCCCATAGTGCTCAGAGCCATTTAAACCAATTTGAACTAGCCTCAGGTTAGCGTGGCTTCTAGAGAAACAGGCTGGAGTATGGGTATCAGATAGAGCAAGGTAGTGCATCGGTTAGCACACTGGAGTCGCATTTTTGCGGACGATAGTTCGAATCCACGTCCAGCGTTTCTGATTTAGGTTTTCTGTGATTTCCTTAAGTCACTTGAGGCAAATGTCAGGATGCTTCTTTTGAAAGGACACAGCCGACTTCCTTCCGCATCCTTTACTGATCCAATGCGACTGATGACCTTGCTGTTTGGTCCCCTCTCACAAATCAACCAACCAACCATGGGTGTCAGTCGTTCGACACTCGGTCCTGACATGGATCGGATGTGTGTGACCGGCGGGTGATCCACACGTCCCCATTCTCTCTGATGACGTCGAAATGACGTACATAAGGCGTCGTTGCAACTGGTCGGCTGCTGTCGAGTTTCGTGGTCAGATCGAGTTAGGCGTAAGTTGGTCTGTTATCTTCCTCATTGTCAGTTGCTGCATAGTTCTGTTGCCTCTACTGTAACCTATAAACGTGTAATATTGTAATTAATAGTCGCTCTTTAGATAGTTAATGACAAATTTGTTTCGAAATTCGCTGTTTATATATTACAATCAAAGCAACTAAGCAATGCAGCAGCTCACCCATAAAATCGTCTCGAATAAATGGCATAATACACAAAAAACACGCAAAACGAAGCCATTGTTAAATTTATGTAACATTTGATAACACAAACATCATTTTTCTCAAATGATTATTTTATGAACTTCTTGTATGAGAGATTTATTAATTTTAGACATGAATTAGAACAAAATTGAGAAGTAGTTACGTTAAATAATTCCACTATACATGAATGTAGGCTACACGAAATTTTATTGCCGATTGGCAGTCAATATTCTTTCGAACTGGCTTAAAATTTTGGAATGAGGAGAGACATGACTGAACTCGGCAATGTAATATTGAGACTCTCTCCTGCATACAGTTTCTTTTTTTGCAGAACATTTCTACAGGGTTATGAGGTAAAACTGATGTTTGTTTCCAGTATCGTTTGTGGAAGTGATGGTTAGCACTTCGAGTGTTGTACCCCCATGATCAGTTTACAAATTTATGTGGATATAATAGTTAGGAACGCTCCTTTAAGGAAAAAATCACGATATGAGTTTCTTGGTTTTGCACAACAAACTATAGTAATAACTTTTTTCTAGAATGGCAATGCTGGAAAATAGACATCTGTGTAATCCAATGACTATATCATCCTGCCTTTCTCTCTCAAAGTTCTTTAAAGGACTTTCAAAGACACCTTCAACTCTAAAGAACTTACATATGGAGCACTGCAATTACTGCCACTTTTTGAAAGTGTTACAGCAAGACCACCAGGTTGGATGTTCCTACTGACACTTGAATGCAGTTTAATGGGTTCATAGTGAGACCTTTTTCTTTAGAAGTAGAAAGTTATTTTGTAAACAACCTATTGCCCAGTAAAAGGAGGGGGCAGGGGTTGTTGATCTGCCTGGAGAAGTTAACAAAATATTTCAGCTACCTTCGAGATTTTGAAAGGAGCTGCTTTAGAAATGAGAAATTCTTAGACTTCCATGACAAAATATCTTTTCAACTTACTGGTACAAACAGTTAATAGTTCCTGAGTCATGGTGCAAGATGTTGCCATAGCCATAGTATTGAATCACTATCAGATGGTAACACTAAAGTTTCCCTCCAGTTTGACCGAAGTACAACTGTGGTTGGAGAAATGTTTTCTGTTCTTTCACATAAGCAATCTTTTGTCCAGTCCATGTGTCATCACTTAAAAAGTCTGCTGACATCTGACACAATTTCAATTTTTAAGACTATTGTCTGTCCAATTATAACAGTTAAAATTGAATTATTCATTTAGGCTTAGTATTTGATAAACAGATTATTCATTTTAGGTAGTAAATATCTAATGCTCGTCTAATATTTTAACTGTGATTGTGATTACATGTAATGATATGTAAATGTCCTGTGAAAATATTGATTTTTATGATTTTTCTGTGTAATCATCGTTTAGTTTGGAGACTTATGTGTATATAAAGTATTACCATTTTATTGGAAATGAGGTAATAACAGATACAAATAATGTACAGGAGGCCCCTAATTAGTAAGATCTTTACTAAAGATTAATCTCCATTGCCCGCAAAACTGAGGCTGCATTCAGTAGTAATACCCTATGGTGATGCCTCATTAAGGCAGATACATACCTTGAGACAGTTTAGTTCACCAAGAGAAAAGTATATTCGTCAATGTGTATGTGTTACATTACAGTAAAGAACCTTCTGCCTCTTGACCCTGTATTTCAGGTAATTTTATGCTCTGCGTCCTGTGCTACTCTAAACTTGTCTTTTAATATTTATCATATTGTTTTGAAAGCATGCTGTTATATACATTATAACTCACATATAGTTACTGCATGTGAGAGATATTACATATGTAGCACAACCTCATGTTTCAGCTTCACCATTTGGTTGCTGCGAACTTTGCCTATACCTCGCGGCATTTGGCAGATTGAGCATTTATAAATTACTGAAAGAGCATGCAGGTTTCCACAGACATATCAGAGGATGCCCTAAGTAATCACATATATTGCATTAAGCTCTTCCCACATGATTCCTAGATATTTCAGCCACGCGCATCCTACCGTAGAGATATTACAAATGACTGGTTGCATGTGCCTTTCATGAATCCAGTTTGTAGAACAGCAAAGAAGAATGGGGATTACCGTTATTCTTTGTGTTTCACAAATTGTGTATAAACTTTCAGTCAAAACAATCAACAATAGTTAAATAAAAATTCTTACTTCACCTGAATCATTACAAGGGAAATTAATTTGAAGTCAGAATTATAAGAAGCACAAGATCTAATACCACAGAAACGTTTCACAGTTCAGTGAAAGACTTAAGCCTAAACAAGGCACTAGGAGTAGAGGTTCTCTTACTTTTGTGGAGATCCTTCAGACAGCCAAACAAGAGACACTGTTCCACCTGATATGCAAGATATGAGACAGGTGAAATAACTCTGTACTTAAGTACAAATGAATTAGTTCATTTTCCAATATAGTTAACTTCTGTAAGTTGTAAATAATAGAGAGCCACCAGTCTAGCAGCTCAAGGTTACCAAATTTTGACACAGATTACTGTATAGAAGAATGGAAAAATTGGTACAGGAGAAGCAACCTCCGGAAAAATCACTGTGGGGGCAGGAGAAATGTGAGACTATACTAACTGTATGTCTTATCTTAGAAATTAGGTTAAAGAAAGACAGATACATTTATAGCATTAGGGGTAACATACAAAACCTTATGACAATGTTGATTGGACTAGACACCTTAAAATTCTGAACGTATACAGGAGAAAATATCTGAAATTAGCCCACAAATGAAGTATAGTAATGTGTGTAGACATGAAAGGGATGCAGTACTTGAGAAAGGAGTGAAACGGGGGGAGGGAGAGATTATAGAAAGGAAACTACAGGTTCAGTTTAGTATGCATATTCAAATTGGTGTTGTTCCATATATAATTGTTTTCTTACATAATATTCAATTATTTTATATACAGTCCTTCCAGTGCTTTTTACTGATGATCTTGTGAAGGGAATGACAATATTAAAATATTGGTATACAGATTCAATAAAGATTTTTGTCTCATTATTGTCACCTTGTAATGATTCATGTTGAATGTTACTTAAGTTTCTTCTGCCTGGTCCATTGATGAAAGAGTGCTAAATTTTCATGCTTCACAAAATTTATTCACATTAATTGACATCCACATGAAAGGGATGCAGTATTTGAGAAAGGAGTAAAAGGGGGGGAGGGAGAGATTATAGAAAGGAAACTACAGGTTCAGTTTAGTATGCATATTCAAAGGGGTGTTGTTCCATATATAATTGTTTTCTTACATAAGATTCAATTATTTTATATACAGTCCTTCCAGTGCTTTTTACTGATGATCTTGTGAAGGGAATGACAATATTAAAATATTGGTATACAGATTCAATAAAGATTTTTGTCTCATTATTGTCACCTTGTAATGATTCATGTTGAATGTTACTTAAGTTTCTTCTGCCTGGTCCATTGATGAAAGAGTGCTAAATTTTCATGCTTCACAAAATTTATTCACATTAATTGACATCCAAACTGCACACGCATCATGTAAAGAAAGCACACAGACAACACTGATCTCTTTGACTCCCAAAACTAACTTCAAAACTGACTTCTCATACCATCACTTTAAATAGAATTTTAAGAGTAACTTCCAAAATAAAGCATTATTAATTTTGTACAATTTTGATGATACAATTAAAATTTACTAAACGTAAAGAAACTGATGTTACAGCTGAATAAGGTATAAAATACAATATTCATTGACAATCTTTTATAGTAATATGTTTAGTTTTCCATTCTGTACTTTAATTACAATAATGTCTCCCATGTTATTTTAGTTACGTAATTAATTACAGTTTGGATTTGGTTACTAATATTCAGTGGTAGTACAGAGCTCATGCTTTATACAGTTACATACATAAAATGCACAAACAAGGCCTCAAATTCTGGAAATTGGAAAACTGTAAGATTTAAACAATTGAGGAGTTAATTAGAAATGTTATTACAAAGAATATTAATTACAGAGGAAGACATAAAAATAAACAACAAATGAAAATACATCGCTTGGTAACAACTTTTAAGCTGTTTCTCGAGATAGTGAGGTCTTCTGTTACTGGATTTTTAAATTACCATTTTGCTAATTAGAAGCATTGTTTTTTCATGCTAACATCTCTGCAATCTCTAGTTACTTATTCCTAAGAATGTATTATTTCAATTTCTTGATTAGTTACTTAATTTAGTATGTGTACATAATTTAATAAATGAGCACAATCCACCGATAATTACAACAACGCACGTCTTTCCAGAACATTCGACACGCCTTCGCAATGAATATCAAGTTTTTTTTATCAAAAAGGACAGAATGTTATATATAAAAACACACATACAATGCCATAGGAAGCACTGAATTGACCAATAACTATCCTGATGCATATAAAAAGGTGGTATCTGGCATTTCATATGAATTTTGGGGAAGGCTGTATCGTTATACATCCTCTCAGCCACTCTTGCAAGTATTACTTGTTTGAATGGCTGCTAAATACATACACCCAATCCAAAAAAAATCAAAAAAAATTCTTTTCTTAGCTGTCAATCTAGTCACTGGTTCACATTGCACATCTTAAGAATTGGCAGATCACTGTCATCAGTCCTTTTGCACTGTCCATCTTGTGTCTGCAACCCCTCTTTTTCTGGCAGTCTCTACGCTGCAGTAGTACAATCCACTATTAGTTTCACAGTTTTTTAATTTTCACTACCAGGTCAGGTTAGGATCTAGGGTACAGTTCTCTATGTAGGAACAAAGATGAACCCATTACTGAAGGTACTCGTATAAATTACAGTTAAGGTGACATCGGGTATGAATATATCAAATGCATTCACATATTTCCCTATACTATCAGCATATTTACGAACAAAATCACGCAAACTTAAGCATCTCTAAATTGTAAAGATTTAGCTATATACAGTCAATGAACCAAAAATGAATTATATATGTATCCTTTCTTTTTGATTAACATTTCAGTATATTCCACTATACAGTATATTTCACCCCCCAGATCTCATTTAACTCTTTATCATATCAAACAAACTTACTGACTGCTCATCATCACACAATCTTGTAATAACAAACTTTTCGCAAAATGTCCTTTGTCACAGTGCACCTTGTCCATTTAGTAACACATGTACATATTTACGACAGTCCTTTTATTCATCTCATTAGCAAATTTCAAAGAAGCACCCACAAACCAAATACATGCTCTACAGAGTATAGCTACAATAACTGCTCAATTACTATTGTAGGATAGTCAAATTTAGTACACAGTTACATTTTCAAATTATTCCTCAAATAACATGACACAGTAGTCATATCACATACAGAAAACTTTTACTTCAGAGAATGGATAGTATTTTCAGTAAGAGATTACTTCATTACAGGTTTATAGATGAGTAAAAGATGTAGCATCCGAAAACTAAAAAAGAAAATAAAATACTACATAGCTCGGAGACCTAGTGCTCGCCATGCACTTGACACAAAGATGTATCCTCCTGAGGGCTTTTACATCATCTTAATTTTTCCTGGAGTTTGACACTCCATATGGTTTGATAAGAAATAATATGTGATGTTTTAGTTTAAGTCTTCATTCATAGTTTTTTTTTTACTTTTTCGCGTTTCTCACTAAACACGTCTTTGTATTGCCACAACAAACTGCCTAATTGATCTGTCTGTTCTTCATCAAGGCTTCCAGCTTCTTTTAGTTTCGTGGCCACTATTTCATAATACTTATCTTCACTGCATTCTTCTTCATTGTCTTCCTCATTAACATCAATTTTCATTTATACCATTCTTGCGTGCACATTTTCATTTACTTGTCTGAATTTAATTAGAGCTACGTCAGAAGACTGATTGATGTCATGTCCTTTTCCTTATCTACTTTTCCAGGAACCGATCTCATTGTAAGCCTGCTGTTTGGTTCTACCTTCCCAGTTGGAATACAATTCTTTGCAAATAATCTTGATGAACCTTTTTACTCTGTCGTTGTCACTATAATCCTTGTAAGTATACCATAACGTTTCTAGCATCACATCTAAATCATAATGTGTGTTCACATGTTCCTTATCTGATGATACCTTCCCAGTTTCCATTGGTTCGAAAAATGTTCAAATGTGTGTGAAATCTTATGGGATTTAACTGCTAAGGTCGTCAGTCCCTAAGCTTACACACGACTTAACCTAAATTATCCTAAGGACAAAAACACACACCCATGCCCGATGGAGGACTCGAACCCTCGCCGGGACCAGTCGCATTTCCTTTGGTACGATCGGGTTCTCATATTCTTCACAAATACTACTGACATCATCTTTTTCACCATTAATTAAATCTTCTTTAACCTCCATACGCACCATGCTGCCTAATTCTTCCTCCCATTCATCATTACTACTGTTGCTTTCACTATCAACATCGTCACACATGCTATGACCTCCAATACTAGGTACTTCTACATCATCTTTACAATAATTATCAGAATTGTTGACAAGTACACTAGTACAAGTATCATCACTTAAGTGCTTAACAGAATTAGATTCTCCCTCCATTAATTTACCTAATCCAAACTCATCAGGATTATTATCAGAACCAACATTTTTTTCGCAAACTTCTTTGCCGCAGTGATTGACTTGAGATAGTTTCCTCCTCTAACAGAACCTCTACGACATTCTTACAGATGCTATTACTCCTATCTTCAACACTTTCATTCATACTTTTCCAGAATTTACTGTTAAACTGTAATTTGCGAATCTGATGTACTCTTCTTACATTAGTTCTCTGATTTCCACTGCAATTCTGTAATTATTTTCGATGTCTATAGGCCGATGGTGTTTAGTCTGATTTTGGTGCTTATATCTCACCCCAAACTGGCAGGCTCCCAATGAGGCATCCATCAGTTTAAATTGCCTGGTCTTGATTGGCGATTATCCAATTATTTGTTATTATTCTGCTAAGGTGTCTCCCTGTTGTCATATCCTTCGTTTCCACTCCGATTTCTATGGTTGATCCATCTATTATCACTTCTATTATAACCACTACTATTACTCTGATTTTAATTGTCACTCCTACCTTGATTCCTACTCTGATTCCAGCCCCCCCCCTCCCAAATGGTTGATTGCCAAATCTGCTATTACTTAACCTCTCATTTCTCTCTATCCAACTTATCTACATATCTCAAGAATTGATCTACAGAGTCGTCTGGCCCATAAATCACCTCCTATTGTATTGTAATCTCCTTTTTAAGGCCTCTATTTGTATTAGTTCATCAAAAGGTTTCTCTAAGTGTACTAATTTCCTCAATTGGTTTTCACAAAAACACTTCAAGCTACCATCACCTTCCCTGTACATTCTACCATCACAAAAACTCACTCTTAATCTGAGCTTTATTTCAAATTTATCATATGACATGGTACAATTAACATTCTGATTTCTTCTCCGTCCAAAAATCGCTTAACAAATTTAATTTTAACATTGTCTGTCATGTCATTACTAAAATTATCTCGACAATGCTGTAAAAAATCAACAGGATGCAATTTACCATCTCCTGGAAATCATTTTGAAGGTATGCCACCCCATACACAATTCTACATCTACATGGTTACTGTGGAATTCACACTTAAGTACTTGGCACAGGGTTCATCAAACCATTTTCATACTACTTCTCTACCATTCGACTCTCGAATGGCGCATGGGAAAAAGGAACATCTAAATATTTCTGTTCGAGCTCTGATTTCTCTTATTTTATTATGATGATCATTTTTCACAATGCAGATGGGTCTCAACAAAATATTTTCACATTCAGAAGAGAAAGTTGGTGATTGAAATTTTCGTAAATAAATCTCACAGGAAAAGAAACCACCTTTGTTTCAGTGACTGACAGCCCAGCTCGCATTTCATATCATCGACACTTTCACACCTGTTGCGTGATAACAGAAACGAGCTGCCTTTCTTTGCAATTTTTAGATGTCCTTCATCAATCCTACCTGGTAATGATCCCACACCATTCAGCAATATTCCAGCAGAGGACCGACAAGTGTAATGTAAGCTGTCTCTTTAGTGGGTTTGTCGAAACATCTAAGTGCAGTCTTTGCTTCACCTTCCCCACAATATTATCTATGTGGTCTTTCCAATTGAAGTTGCTCATAATTGTAATTCCTACGTATTTAGTCGAACTTACAGCCCTTAGATTCGTGCGATTTGTCGTATACCCACAATTGTGGTTAATATTGGTAAGAAAATTTCTTTTAGCTACACGCTCTTGTAGTTCTACAACTTTCTTACTTAAATCTACAATATTACTTTCACACCAATCTATTTTTTCATCATAATTCAGTTCTACATTACTTATTTGATTGGAAATGTCTGTAAGTTCCTTTTGAAAGTTTCCACTTTCTCTTCTAACAGTCTCCTAGTCTAAACAACCTCTACTTTAGGTTTAGAATTTTTTACTTCTACGTGTTTATCTAGTTTTTCGAATCTCTCCTCGTTTTTGGACAACTCCTGTGTGAAATTAGTTTCTTATATCTCTAACCTTCCTTCTAGTGCTCCTACACGAGTATTGAGCTCACCCTATCCTGTCTCAACAGTAATTCTTAGTACTGCCAAACCATCCTGGATTTCCCTAATCTGATTAGTATTTTCAGTATCAGTATTCTTTAATTCCGCCATTTGTTCACTGGATTGCTGACTTAACTGTTGACCCTGTTGACCAATATCCTTAATCTGTACCATCTGTTCCTTCACTTCTTGCCTCATCTGTCAAATCTGTTCCTTTGCTTCTTTCATATGTAGCATTAATAGCATTAACAAATCATCTCCACCTGTGCAATTGGAGTACTCCTGGCGACATTTTCACTGGAACCCTCTCCACCAAAGCTTCGATCTACACTTTGATTACTACTGGGCGATAGTTCATTCCTGGGTCTGAAGTGTTTTCCATCGCTTCGCTACTTACACGTTTTTCCTCACTCATTTTTACCTTGTCATTATCGGCCATGGTAAATCACAAAATATAAAAACTTCCCTCACAAATGTTAGTCACTGTCACAAAACTATTTAATATAAAGATAAACTGTTACTCATCTGATGGTTGACGGTATTGTCCGAGAATTAGGTACATTTTATCCACACCAACTATTTCCTTGCAGTAATATCACTTCGTTCTGAGTCCATAACAGAATATTTTTCAAGACAATTGATATCTGGAATTCGTCTTATGTTCACCTGAAACAACCACTTGTTAAATATATTGTAAACATTGATCGCACCTCATCTCCACCATTTGTAAAGATTAATGTTGAATGTTACTTAAGCTTCTTCTGCCTGGTCCATTGATGAATGAATGCGAAATTTTCATGCTTCACAAACTTTATTCACATTAATTGACATCAAAACTGCACACTCATCATGTAAACAAAACACAGACAGACTTCACTGATCTCTTTGATAGCCAAAAGTTACTCCAAAACTGACTCCTCGCAGCATTGCTGCATTGCTTTATATAGAATTTTAACAATAACTTCCAAAATAAAGTAGTATTAATTTATTACAATTTTGATGATGCACTTAAAATTTAAAAAATGTAAGGAATATGATGTTACAGCTAAATAAGGTATAAAATACAATATTCAGTGACAATATTTTATAGTAATATCATTAGTTTTCCATAAGAAAATCATTCTGAACTTTAACTACAAGAATATCTTTCATATTATTTTAGTTATATAACTAATTACAGTTTGGATTTGGTTACTAATATTCAGTGGTAGTACAGAGCTTGTACTTTATGTGATTACATACATAAAACAAAGCCTCAGATTCTACAAATTGAAAAACTTTAACATTTAAACAATTGGAGAGTTAATTAGAAATGTAATTACAAAGAATATTAATTATAGAGAAAAACATAAAAATAAATAACAAATGAAAATACATCACTTGATAATAACTTTTATGCTGTTTCTCAAGATAGTGAGGTCTTCTGTTACTGGATTTTCTCGATTACCATTTTGTTAATTAGAAGCATTGATTTTTCATGTTAACATCTCTGCAGTCTCTAGTTATTTATTGCTAAGGAGATATTACTTCAATTTCTTGATTAGTTACTTAATTTAGTGTATGTACATAATTTTATCAACGACAACAATCCACTGACAATTTCGACAATGCACATGCTTCCAGAACATTCCACACGCCTTCGCAATGGATATCAAGTTTTTTATCAAATAGGACAGAATGATGTATATAAAAACATACATACACTATCTTAGGAAGCGCTGAATTGTCCGATAACCATCCAGATGCATATAAAAAAGGTGGTATCAGCCATTTCATGTGAATTTTGGGGAAGGCTGTATCTTTATAACCTTCATCAGTTGCTGATACTTCAACGTGTATCTAAATTGCTTGGACATGTGTGATGATACTTGTCTGCGACTTGAGACATGTTAGAGAAAATTTGAAACTTTAATAGTGAACTGAAAGTAGCATTCACGAAGCAACTGCATATGACAAATATTATAGCCTATCAATATTTTTCAAATAAATTATAGCCATTGGGGTAACTTTCATCATTTAAGTTGGGTGCTACACTGGTAAAATCTACATAGCACACGAGCAATAAATATCTCTGTTTTCTTTAAGCACTCATCTTAGGAACTAAAATGACCACACATCCATACTGTTTTTCAAGCCCAGAATCTGTATCTATCATGACATTCCCCACCCCTTCCACATTGCTGCTTGCATCCCAAATGATGTTGCATTCCAGCTCAAGATGCTGGAGCTGGTGGCTGTGTGTGTGTGAGGTGTGCTTACTTGTGTGTGTGAATGGTGTGTATCTCTCTTTTACTGATGAAGGCTGTGACCAAAAGCCAAATGTAAGTATCTTTTGTTGTGCTTGTCTGTAGCTTGACATGTCTTCTTTATGGTAAGTAGCAATATATGTTTTACTATATTGTTGATATTTCTTCTGGAGCTTCCACTGTTTCATACTTATGGTATGTATTTCTGTAAAATCGTGTAAAAGCATAGCATATTACAATGGCTGGTGGAGTACAGCAGATGGAAATGGCCAATTCTGCCCCTGGCCTGCCCAATGTGTGGGGCTCTCAGCCATTTCCATCTAATAATGCCACTTTCTGACCACCCTCCAACCCCAATCTAACTTGTTCAGTAAATTTAACCAAATCTAACATTGAAAAGAAAGTCAGAAGAATAATATGTTTTAACAGATTATAAAAAATTTAAAATAATCTTTTGCATAAAACAAATTCGATAATAAATTCAATTGCAAAGGGTGTACCACAGAACTGCTGAAACGCCTCTACAAGTCTGTATTTTCAATGAGACTGATGCCAGATGTAGGAGACATAAATAAAAAAAACCTTGCATACCTTTCTTACTTTCATTCCATTATGTCATACAGAATCATGTTTTGGGCTAACTCGTCAAACAAAACAAAACTTATTTTTAAAGTCCAAAAGTGTGTAATAAGACTCATTTATGGTGTAAATTCAAGAACACCATATACAAACTTGTTCAAGATGGTGGGTATGCTAACCACTGCTTCTCATTTCTTGTAAATATGACTCTACTTCCAGCCAATAGCTTAACACGTAGTATCATTACAAGGAATAAGAACAATCTACATAAATATGTAAAATCACTTACCTTGGTAAAAAAGGTGTCCAATATCCAGCAGCACATATCTTCAATAAGCTCCCAGCAACCAGTAAAAACTTGGTTTCAGATGAAGCACAGATTCAACAGAGCTTGAAAGATTTTTTTGTAGCCAACTCCTTCGACACTATAGATGACAATTCGTTGATCTGCTAAAGGAAAAATTATTTTGTATGTCAATTAATTCATGTCTGTCATCCTTTTGACGGAATATAATTTAAAGTTATCTGTCAAATGTGAGTACAATGTGCCCTGCATAAACATTTTTGATTTGTAATGAGGCCTGGTCTTTAGCGATAGGAATCAAATTCTGTAAATAAATATGCATAGTTATTTTGTGTGGTTATTTGAAAAGAGTTGCTAGACTTCTCTTTTTATTTATTAATAGATACATTCCTAGCATGAACATTTTCACCAGAGACACAGCCAATGAGACATGAAATTGATCTACAGGTAGGTCCCCTTTGGATCCTTACATCTGGTGCCCCATTCCAGGAACACTGTGAGACGTGATACAGTCTTTGTTTCTGGCCTCACGAGTACTATGGACAGTGTGTAGAAGTGACTTTTAATGGAAAGTGGCATTAGTGGTGTTTACATATCCTTCTTCAGACGAGTGAGGAACAATACAGAAACTGATACATCGTCTATGAGCAGGTAAGTGCTTAAAACATAACGTAATGAAGTGACTTTTAGTGGAATGTTAGTGGCAGTTTATATTAATGACTTACTGTGTAAGTGACACTTTGCAAAGGCACTTAAGACAGGAACTTATATACCACTCAAGTCTCTGTTAGTGTAGTGTACAATCATGTAAAGGACAAGAACATGACTGAGTAAAATGTACAGTGGGTGGTAAAAAGTTTTTGGAACTAAGTGACTGTTTTGAAAGATAACTGGAGCTGAACTGAGATAGGGAAAAACAGAAGAGTACCATAAGAATTATGAATAACCAGACTGGTCTATAGAAGAAGGAATGCTGGATACAAGAGTGGATGAGAGGGCTGCCATCTTGAAAACTGGACCAATCCTGTGTTTGGTGTGGTGTAACAGACAGTGTATTGGATGATACCAGATAGTACTGAATGCGTCTGGTGTTGGAATCGCTAAACTCTTCAGGCAGATATATTTGAAAACTATTTCAGTAACTTGTTTGGGACAATGTTCCCTTTATAATTCTATAAAAATGGCTGATAAGGAAAAAAGTGTTAGTGGTAAGAAAATTGTGCTGAGGAAACCAGGGTGATAGTGTAGTGGTTGTAACTAATTTTCTCATTAAGACTGAAATTTTAAATGATTCTGAGCAGATAGTAAAAGAAGTCAAACAAATAGTCAAATTTTGGAAAAAATGACAACAGCTTCACCCATTAATGGTAAAAATGTAACTAATGTTGAAAGTAAGTATGAACTGTGTGAGTGCAATAAGCAGTTTGGATCATGTATATTCTCATATTTACGATCTTATCCTTTTTTCAATCTTATTTGAAATGTTTTAAACTCCAACTGTATAGTTGTATATGTGATGCTAACATAATTAACCCTTTTGATTAAAAATAAATTTCATAAAATTTCTGTACAACAAAAGATATATTTTTTGTTTATGAAAATATGTATATTTCATTTTCTATAAACTATTTTCGATTTAATGTTCTATGTTTCAATCTTAGTATGACTACCATAAAACGGGGTGAATAGCAACAAATTTTAACTTTGATTGAAAAATGTATTAATTGTTTATCAAGTTTAAACCAAAAAAATACTACCCAAAACTCAGGTCTGTATTGCTCTAATCAGCTTATGATATTATCAAATTATTTTCTTTCAATAAATTAAGAAATTTAAACATGGTGTTTCTAATCACCCTGCAGATAGAGGTGAATAGAAAGAGTGTTATAAAACTGTCATTGTTTCTTTTAAAAGCAAAGAGAGGTTGAGGAGGAGGAGGAGATTAGTGTTAAAGTCCGAATGATAATGAGGTCATTATAGATGGAGCACAAGCTTGGGTTAGGTAAGGATGGGGAAGGAAATTGGCAGTTCCCTTTCAAAGGAACCATACCAGCATTTGCCTGAAACAATTTAGGGAAATCATGTAAATCCTAAATCAGGATTGGCAGAGGCGGATTTGAACCATCGTCCTGCCGAATGCACATCGAGGGTGGTAACAACTGCGCCACTTTGCTGGATAAAGAGAGATCGATAAAAGCTATTAAATACATTTTTTCTATTATAAAATAAACAGATAAACGTTTATTTCAAAAGACAATGGTTTATTGATTCTAAAAGTAAGTAAAATCTACAAAAATATTTGTGTCACATGGCTAAACTATTGAAACTTACGGTGAACAAACAGAACACCACTGTTTACCATGAGACTGGTACTGTATTATTAATAAATTGTTAAATTAGACAGATCATCCTCAAAACATAGCATATCTATGAAACGAGAACCTGAACTGAGAACCGGCAACGAAAATTTTAGGGCAACATACTTTTTTTTAGACAGAAGATTCTTCTTCAGTCATTGTGTACTTTTTGGGTTGAGGAACTCTTTTTATAAATGTTCCAACAAAATCATTGTCAATAAGGTAAATACCTTTGCAAACATAACATCGAAAAGATGTTTTACCATATACTTTGACCACCATATAGTCACCTTTGCTTTCATCTTGATCTGAAGAATCTCAAGAGGACAGAATCAAGTCTTTATCACTGTCGTGCACTGAGTCTGCATCTTCATTGTATCATGATGAATCAAGACGTTTCTTTGTTTTTCTTGTTTTTTTTTTTCGTTGTCTTGCCTTGTTTGGATGTACAAGAGCTTGGACCACAGTAAAGTGAAGAATTTGGGGTTACATCCTTCCCATCCATGGTCTCAAAGTCATCAACACTAACACTTCTGCTGGGTTAGACATTAACTTTTGTCCTTTTTTTCCTTTGTTTAGGAGTCTGGTCTTGTCTTCCCTGGTTGGACAGTAACAGTTGTCCTTTTTCTCATTTGTTTAGGAGTCTGGTCTTGTCTAAGACTCTGGGAGAGTTCTTTAAAGCCGTTGTCAACAGCATTAGTGAATTCTTCAAGATTGTTTTTATCCTGGTTTTCATTTACTGATATACGGCTACCAGTATCTGGGAGCACTGATAACACATTATTGCGGTCTAGAGACACAATTCCACATTTCCTAAAACCTGCAATAACATTTTTTACATTCAAGGGGTCACATACCTTTTTCAAAAGCAGAGGAAATTTATCCTTAAGAACTGTTGCCACATTTCTTCCTGGGCCTTTATTCCATTCTTCTAATATCTGGCCAAGTAGTTTTAAGAGGCAGAAAAAATGTCACACTCAGTGGTTGTGTCAGGTGTGTTGAATTTTCTGCTAGGAATATAAATCTTATGCCATGTCATGACACAGCTTAACGGATTCTATGAACAGATGCAAAGATAAATTGTCTCCAATAAGAAATTTCTTACCTTCCAGCTTTTTCAGGTATGGAACAGCAACTGTAAGGACCCAATCGTCGATGCAGAACGAATCAAACCAGCCGGATTTTGTCTAACTGTATCTTTCATATTTTGCCCCACCTTCTGTCCAGCTTTGATATGAATGCAAAGCCTTATACATGACACTCAAAAATTGAGATGATTCTCGTGGGTGTGTAAAACGTCAGAAAATATAGCATAAAAACATAAAACATTTGAATATATAACATACTACCCTTATCATTTGTCAGGAGGTTGCCGAAATAGGTGAATACTATTTGGTAAACTGGAACAGCTAATATTTACAGAATTAACATGCTGTTAGATTGAAATACTGTTATGTGCCATTAATTAATTTATCATACACAAAATACTTAATCTTGACTGTTGTGACTAAGTGCTGTCAGAACTGAAATTAGCACATATTTTTACTTAAGATGGCTTACCAGTCTCTGTTAAGATATTCATCTATGGAGTAGAAGGAGTTACTTATCAAAAAGTCTTCCAAATTCTGTTTAAACCATGCTTTATCTGAAAACAGGTTTTTAATGGTTGCTGGCAATTTATTGAATTGAATATTTGGCCTCTTTTTGGACCACAGTAAGCGATTATAGGTCTTTATGTAGATTGTTATTATTCCTAGTATTGCCGGCAACAAATTTCATTAAGGAATAAATATACAGAGAAGCAGTGGTTAGAATACAGAGTTCCTTGAACAGGTCTCTACATGATGTTCTTGAATTTACACCACAAATGAGTCTTATCCACGCTGCACCCTAAACATTTTTGCTCAGTTTGATGAGTTGCCCCAGAATATGATACCATATGACATAATAGAATGAAAGTAAGCAAAGTATGCAAGTTTTTAATATTTATATCTCCTACATCTGACATCATTCTCATAGCAAATACAGTCTTGTTTAGGCGTTTAAGCAATTCTGTGGTATGCCCTTCCCATCAATTTATTATCGAGTTGTAATCCCAAAAATTTAACACTGTCACCCTCTTCGATCTGCATGTCTTCATATGTTACACACATGCTGTAAGGACATCTCTTACAGGTTCTGAACTGCATATAGTGGGTCTTCTCAAAGTTTAATGCCAGTGATTCAGCTGTAAACCACTTATTAATGTCAGTGAAAATATGATTATCAGCTATTTCTAAATCTGTACTTCACTTGCTATTTATTAGCAAGGTTTGTATCATCCGCAAACAAAACGAACTTACCATCTGGCATTTTAACAGATACTCCATTACACTGTTCATCGAACCGACAACCACAAGCTGTCACTAACAGAAATGAAGTACTCGTTTAAGAGGTTTCCAACACTAGATGTACTTGTGACCAAAGTTTCATTTATTTTTAGAGCTATCTGTTCCTCTTCCTTTTTGGCCCCACCTGTCTCTGTCTTCACTGTATCCCATACAGTTTTTATTTTGTTGTCTGAGTAATTGCTTTTTTTCTCATAATAAAGCTGCTTCGATCTCTGGATTACTTACTTCAATATTTTGGTATACTCTGTGTAATACATTACAAACCTAACAATTGAAAAGTCAATAGTCTCATAATTTAATCGTATTAGAGCAGAGCTTAATGTGCAAATTTGTAATGTTAAAAAAATTTAGCTGACATGTTTCCTCAGGTGAAGGCTACAGATGAACGTGTGAAAAAAGTAAAGGAGGATTTAGAGTCCAAAATACAGTTTTTAGAAACAAAAATAGGGGATTTAGACAAGGATCTCAGACGTGAGATAGGTGCTGTTGAAGGTAGATGTAAAGATGCTGTTGCAGACACCAGTAAACAGCCCGTAAGCTTCATAAATAAGCGAAATGAAAAAATAGACAGTGTTGCATCAGATGTAGATGTAGAAGTTCAGAAGATAGTTGAGATAACAGACTCAAAATACTGTTGTCACTTTTGTCAAAAAAAAAACAAGTACAGCAGTTACAATCTGTAATGTAGGACACCCAAGCTATCCTACTATGCTATTAAAGTTTTTCCCTGGTTACAAACATTCTCATCCAGTTGATTTTATACAACATTGGCATGATAGTTTTCTCCCTGGTATGAGTGACGAATTAAAAATTAAGTTTATTAAAGGATCATTACAAGGGAAGCCTTGTCATGGGCCAACCAACTTGACTGTAGCAGTTTATCCATAGATGAATTTGGAAAGCATTTCTTGAAAACGTTTTCGTATGACACTGAACAGGCCAGGATAAAGAGTGAGTTTATAATGATCCAATGTACAGGGAAAAGAGAGGGGGTATGAAAGAGTTTTGCAAAGACCAGATCATGCAACTTGCACACATAGATCAACCTTTTGATCAGTTAACTCAAATAGACGTACTTAAGAGAAGGTTACCAGAAATAATTTAAATGGGATTAGTTTATGGGCCTGAAATATGTAGAAAAGTTGGACAGGGCGTATAACAGGTTTGTCCAATGTATTACAGACTTCAGGAGGGCAGACAGGAGTAATCATAATAATAATAGAAATACAAATAATAATGACAATTTTAACCAAGTCTGGGGAGGAATGACAGAAATCCAAATAATACAGGTACAAACCTGTAATGTCAAGCATGAACCTGTCAGTGATCATTTGTTGTTTGGTAAAGTAAAACAGAATATAATGGTGCTACAGATAATTCTATGCCAAAATTAATAGCTATTCTTAGTAATTTTCATACAAATATGAATAAACAAAAAGGAGAAATGAATTCAAATATGTATGAAATAAAAGGAGATATTGCCAATATAAAGAGAGAGCTGGGAGATGTAAATCAAAATGTAACAAAATTTCACCAAACAGTTGCGGAAGTGGAAAGTAATTGTGATAGTTGGTTGATGGAGGCTTGTGTGCAGGGTGGTCCACAGATAGTGAATGGGCCAAGTATCGCACAAAAAAAACTACATAGAACAAAACTCGTCTAGCCTGAAGGGGGAAATCAGATGACACTATGGTTGGACCTCTAGATGGCGCTGCCATGGCTAAAACGGATATCAACTTTTTTTTAAATAGGAGCCCCCATTTTTATTACATATTCGTGTAGAATGTAAAGAAATATGAATGTTTTAGATGGCGCTGTAATAGTCACAAACGTATAACTACGTGGTATCACGTAACATTCCGCCAGTGTGGACAGTATTTGCTTCGTGATACATTATCCATGTTACAATAGACCGTTTACCAATTGCGGAAAAGGTCAATGTCGTGTTGATGTATGGATATTGTCATCAAAATGAGCAACGGGCATGTGCTATGTATGCTGCTCAGTATCCTGGATGACAAAATCCAAGTGGCCGGACCGTTCGCCAGATAGTTACGTTATTGAAGGAAACAGGAAGTGTTCAGCCACATGGGAAACGTCAACCAAGAACTGCAACAAATGATGATGCCCAAGTAGGTGTTTTAGCTGCTGTCGTGGTTAATCCACACATCAGTAGCAGACAAACTGTGCGAGAATCGGGAATCTCAAAAACGTCGGTGTTGAGAATGCTGCATCAACATCAGTTGCACCATATTTCTATGCACCAGGAATTGCATGGTGACGACTTTGAACATCGTGTACAGTTCTGCCACTGGACACAAGAGAAATTACAGGATGGTCACAGATTTTTTGCACACGTTCTATTTAGGGCCGGAGCGTAATTCACTAACAGTGGTAACGTAAACCGGCATAATATACACTATTGGGAAACCGAAAATCCACGATGGCTGAGACAAGTGGAATGTCAACAACATTGGCGGATTAATGTATGGTGTGGTATTATGGAAGGAAGGATAATTGGCGCCCATTTTATCGATGGCAATCTAAATGGTGCAATGTATGCTGATTCCCTACATAATGTTCTACCGATGTTACTACAAAATGTTTCACTGCATGACAGAATGGCGATCTACTTCCAACATGATGGATGTCTGGCACATAGCTCGCGTGTGGTTGAAGCGGTATTGAATAGCATATTTCATGACAGGTGGATTGGTCATTGAAACACCATACCATGGCCTGCACGTTCACTGGATCTGAAGTCGCCGGAAATCATTCTGTGGGGAAAGTTGAAGGATATTTGCTATCATGATCCACCGACAACGCCTGACAACATGCGCCAGCACATTGCCAATGCATGTTGCGAACATTACGGAAGGCGAACTACTCGCTGTTGAGAGGAATGTCGTTACACATATTGCCAAATGCATTGAGGTTGGCGGACATCATTTTGAACATTAATGCATTAATCTGATATTTACAGGTAATCACGCTGTAACAGCATGCGTTTTCAGAAGTGATAAGTTCACAAAAGTACATGTACCATATTGGAACAACCGAAATAAAATGTTCAAACATACCTATGTTCTGTAATTTAATTTAAAATAACCTACCAGTTACGAACTGTTCGTCTAAAATTGTGAGCTATATGATTGTGACTATTACATCGCCATCTATCACAAAGTGAAAAAAGTGGTCCAACTAAAACATTCATATTTCTTTACGTATTACACGAATATGTAATAGAAACGGGGATTTCTATTTAAAAAACGCAGTTGATGTCCGTTTTACCTATGTCAGCGCCATCTAGTGGGCCAACCATAGCGCCATCTGGTTTCCCCCTTCAAGCTAGACAAGTTTAGTTCTTTGTAGTTTTTTCATTTTACCCTTATTTCTTGAGGTATTTGGCCAGGTCACAATCAATGGACCACCCTGTATAAACAGATTCAAAAGTGGAGGAAGTAGCCAGTCATTGCAAAACTAATATGGAAAATGTTGTAAAAATATGTAAGGATGTGTTGGAAGCAATTAATGCTAACTGCCAGGAAGTCCATGAGGATAACAAAACTTACTGGACCAAAATAAAAATAATTTGAAAACACAGTTAGAATAAACAAAAGAAACAACGAATAGTTCAATTCTAAATATGGAAAGTGAAGTAGGTAATAAATGTATTTTTATAATTAAAGACAGTATTTTGGGAGTTACTGAAATCATTAAATCAAAATTGACTGAAATTAAAATAAGGTGAATCAAAATGTTGGTGTAAGTGATCACTTTGTATCAGGTGTTTTATCTCTCATTAGTTGTAAAAATTAACAGTTTTGAACCTTGTGGCAATGGATACCCAATTGAGTTGATTAGAGAATTCGATGGGTTACCTAAGTGATAGAATTAAAGAGAGAAAATGTTTTTGTAAGAGGTTTCATGAAAGAGGACACTGGTTGGGCAGCAGAAGCAGCAAGTAATCATGCTTCTTGTAAAGAATTCAGAAAGGTCTTTCTAGAAGAATATTGATCCAAAGTAGAACAACAGAATTTCTTGAGTGAGATCTGGGGGTGAAAAAAAATATGACCATAAGACAGGCACAATAAAAGGGTTTGTTTGTTAATATGAGATAAGCAAACTCAAGTATCTTGATCAGAATTTGGGTAGTGGAACAGTTGTATTGGGGTTAGAAAACGAGTTGCCTCAAAGAGTGAAAGAATTACTGTTACCTGCCCCCAGAGAAAGACTTAATGATGTTTTAACTTATGAGAAGAATAGGAACAGTTAAACCTGATTTTGAGGAACATGAACTAATTTCAGCAAGCAAAAATGGGAGTACAAATCATTACTCAATTAATAGAATTGGTAGATCAGATAACCAAAATACTCACGTGGATAACAGGAGAAGTAATAGTAACAGAAGGGGTAGGGATTAAGATAGAAGCTCAGCTGACTGGAATGGAAAGAGAAATAGTCATACAAATCAGAATGAGGGAGACTAAAATTTGCAAAGGCTGAGGCTTGAACTTGGAAAAAAGATTGCAAACAGTCATAACAGTGGTTATGCACCAGAAGTAGTGCAATTAAACATTTTATCAAGATAAGAACAATATATACTCTCCAAATCATAAATATGGGAAGGAAACAGCTCGTATAACAGAAAGGAAGTGAGAGGAAGCAAATTATGTTGTGAATCAGTATGAAAATAATGCAGTAAAGGTCAAAACCACAGAAAGTGTAAACAGCATGAGGGAGGAAACTAATAACTCTTGTTTGGCATTAAAGAGACCTATTTCCGGAAGTAGTAGTGTAGAAAGTTAGTTTGAAAACTTGTCTAATCAGATGAGTGAAATCGAAAATGAAAATACTGTTCCACTATTACAAGTTGAAGACAATGGCAATCAAGAGGAGATACCAGAATGCATGTACAACTTTGAGATGTCTGGTTTCAAAGTCTAATAACAATGAGGAAAAGGATCAAATGGGTAACCAAATGTTGAATGATAATGATAGTGATATCAGTAGTCGTTTGGAAGATGAGGTGAATGTAAAATCATCAAGTAGTGATGATGAGGAAGAAATATTTGAAATGAAAGTTCCAAAAAGTAATTTAATAAGTAAAGGGAGGGTAATTCTGAAAATGGAGTTATTAGGGAGGGGGGAAGCATTGAAATGTAAGTAGTGAGCAGGATACTGCTTTGTGTCAATTAACTTTAGCCAAAAACAAATTTGGTGACTCAGGTGAGAATTTTTCTTGAAGAAAAATAAATGAGAACTTGTCAGATGAACAACACATTTCAGAGAATAATGATGAAATATACATTCCTGTAGTTATGGCTAAGGTACAAGGAATAGCAATTAAATGCATTTTGGACAGTGGGTGTGAATTAAATGAGCTGTCTCATGCATTTTTTGATTCAGTAAAAAACAAAGAGAAGGTAGTTACCCTGAGAATTGGCAGAATTCGTATTGTTAGTACTAATGGAAAAATGTCGAAAAGCGTTAAAGGATAGGTAATGTTAACCACAGAATTGGCTGACCAAAGAATGTATTGTAAGTTTTTAGTTACTACTGGTCTTAATATCAATGTAGTTCTCAGAACTGAGTTTTTGTGCAGATGGAATATCAAAATTGATTTTGCAGCTCTAAATTTTTTTAATTAAGCTTTCTTGGTAAAAAGAGTCTTACTGTGGATAATGAAAATAATCAGTGAGACTAGGAATAGACTATTGAACTCATGAAGTAGAACATGTTGATCTTTTTACCAGAGAACAAAAGGATGATGCAGCTAAAATATTAATACAAAATAATAAATTAGCCTCTGAAAAATCTGACCTAGCAAAAACCTTTGAGTGTAAATTAAAATTTAAAGATCATGAATCCTTTTTTAAGAAAACTTATGTAATCCCTTTACCAAGAAAAGGAGGAGATAAAATGGAAATAGGAAAAATGATTTCGTGGAGACTAATAGAAAGATCTGATAGCTGGTATAACAACCCATTAGTAATAGTTGAAAAAAAGGATGGGGCTGTGAGATTAGAAATGGATGCCAGAACACTAAAGGAAATTGTGTTAATAGAAAATGACAGGCCTGTTAATATAGATGAAACTCTATAAAAATTTCGTGATACTAAATTTTTAACATCTTTTGATGTCAACTGTGGGTACTGGAATATTAGTTTGGCTAAGGGATCCAGGACTTGTGCTGTTTTTCTGCATGAGGTAAGTGTTATCATTATTGTATGGTCACTTTTGGGTTGAATATATCAGTATTTGTATTCTTCAGGGCTGTGGATCAGTTGTTGAGTAATCAATTGGTAAATAGAATAAACTGTGTAGATGACATACTTATTGCAAATTAAAGCTGGTTTGAGAATTGTAGTTTAATGGATGAAGTTTTACAGGCTATTCGAAAAGGAGGCATAAAATTTAATGTCACAAAATCGGCGTTGGTTAAAAAGGAGACAGCATTGTTGTAGCAAGCAATAAATGGAAAGAGAATCTATCCAGACCTGAGGAAAGAAAATGCTATAGAAGAATTTCCATCTTCCAGAAATAAACGTTTGGAAGCCATGTTGGGTTTGTTCAGTTTCTACTATAAGTCTGTAAGTGATCAGCCATTTAATTATCCATGTTTAGGGAATTTATTAAAGAAAAATTCTGTCTGAAAATGGAAAGGTAAATGTATGAAGGCTTTTCAGATATGAGAGATGAATTGTTAAATAGTACAATATTGTATAATCCAGATTTTTCTATGCCATTCTGTATGAGTACTTATCTTAATTATTGTGTGCTAGGGGTAGATACTTTTCAACTCTTCAAAGCCGAAAATGGAGTTGAACATAGGCCATAGCCTTTGTTAGTCGAACTTGCTTTGCCACAAGAAAAATTATGGAGTTACAGAGCTAGAAGCATTAGCTATTAAATTCCCTTTTCAGAATTTTGAGGGATACTTCTTAGGATACAAAACAATTGTTTATAATGATCACAAAGCTTTGAGTTTATTGCTGCAGGGTAGGTTACAGAAGAATAGGTTCACAATGTGGGCCAGGTATTTGCATAAATTTCACACAGAGGTAATATACATAAAAGGAGTTGATAATATTATTGGTGATATATTGTCCCATTGATCAGAAATAAGAAGGGAGAATATCCAAGAAACACAAAGGTGCTTAATCAAAACAGTCTATATGCAAGGGTTGAAGGAAGAAAAATCTGTTCTAAAAACTTACATGAAGAGAGAGCAAAATGAAGACATAAAGGTAAAATTCATTAAACAATATTACAATTATGATAATTTTTCAAATGTAAAACGATATTATCTGATTCACAAAGAGTTGGTTTTAAGAAGGAAGTCTGTAGATAAGAAAGAATGGAAATTGTTTTTCAGAGCAGTATATGGATATTTTGTTTGATTACATGCATGAACGTTATGGTCATTATGGGACAAGTAAATTGATAGCTAAACTACAAGAAACAGTAACTTCTGTTAATATAAGGAGGTGAGTAAAAAGGAGCTAAGCCAGTTGTGACACCTGTCAAAAAGTAAAAATCTGTTGTATTGCATTATTGATGCATTCAGTATTACCTAACAAGCCAAGAGAATTAATAACAGTTGACTTACTTGGACCTTTACCTACTTCTACAAGGGGATGCAAACATGTATTGGTAGTTCTGGATAGTTTTATCAAATATGTTAAATTTTGTCCTATGAAAAGAGGCAACACCAAGACTATTATTTAAATATTTGAAGCTATTTGTCAAAAGTAGGCACTCCAACTGCATTGCTTTCAGATAACGGACTCAGTTTACATCAGAAAGATTTTTGCAATTCACAGACCAGTACAAAATTAAATATATAAAAATATCTACATAATTTTGTGAATGTAATATGAGCAAGAGAGTAATGAACGAAATCAAAAGGCTATGTCATACCTATTGTAGCAAGGAACACTCTGCTATGACTAATTACATATACCAATTTGAGAACATCATTAATAATTTCAGGAATGAATTAATTGGTCTTGCATTATATGAATTAATATTTGGGAAGAAACCTTCTTATATAATTGGGGAAGAAATTGATTTTCTGGTGTTAAGTGAAATAACACATGATAAAGAAATAACATTAGCAAAAGGAATGATGAAAAATAAAGCAGCAGAATGACAAAAGAGACATGACAGCAAAGTAAACCCTGTTAGTTATAAATCTGGTGATTTACTATTGGTAAAAACAAAGGATAAACCATGAGAAGTGAATGACAAGATTAAGAAGTTCTTGCATGTGTCCCATGAGCCTTACAAAGTCATCATCGTAACTCTATGAATTAGCTTATGTGAAATCTGATAAGTTGTTTGGAGTGAAAAATGTAATTTATTTAAAGCATCATGTGATTCCTATGACACTAAAGAAATTAACCAACACTGAACTAAATAAAATTGAAGACATTAATTTTAGATTACATTAGATTTACTTTCATTCCAATTGATCCATAGTGAAGAGGTCCTCCAGGATGTGGAACATGTCAGAAAAACAACAATACACGACAAACATTTACGACCAAAAGAAATAAGCCAATGTATCACTCAACAGGTCCCAAGTGGAATGATCGTCATTTTTTAAAGAACACTAAATGAAAGGGTCATTTTACAAACACTAATGCACTGAATTTCAAATACAAAACTTTTTTATTTATTTATAAGGTAATAAACATTTAATAGAACTACTATAGTCCTTATTTACAATGAACGCATTACAGCACTGAAATGGTGCAGAAGTTAGATTGTACTTACACACACACACACACATTTACAATGAACACATTACTGCACTGAAATTATGCAGAAGTTATATTGTACTTATATATAAACACAAATCAGTTGGTTTTACTGAGAAATTCATCAATGGAGTAGAAGCACTTGGCCACCAATAAATCCTTTAGGCTTGTCTCAAACTGAATTTCATTGGTTGCTGAGCTTTTTATGGCTGCTGGCAAGTTATTTAAAATGTGTGTTCCTGAATAATGCACACCTTTTTGTACAAGACTAAGTGACTTTAAACCCTTGAGAAGATTATTCTTATTTCTAGTAATGATTTCGTGAATTGAGCTGTTGGTTTGAAAAAGTGATATATTTTTAATGACAAATTTCATTAAGGAATAAATACATTGGGAAGCAGTAGTTAGTATCCCAGTTCACACCATATATAACTCTTACTGCACGTTTTTGTGCCCGGAAAACTTTAGCTTGGCTTGATGAATTACCCCAAAAAATAATCGCATATGACATTATGGAATGAAAGTAAGCATAGTATGCCATCTTTTTCATTTATATATCCCCTATGTCTGACAAAATTCGCATTGCAAACAGAGATTTGTTAAAACGCTTCAGCAGTTCTGTGGTGTGCTCGTCCCAGTTGAATTTATCATAAAGCTGTAATCCCAAGAATTTAACACTGTCCACCTCTTTTATCTTCTTGTCATCATATGTTAGACATATACCAATAGGACACCACTTACAGGTTCTGAACTGCATGTAGCGTGTTTTTTCAAAGTTTAGTGACAAAGAACTGGCTAGGAACCAGTGATTAATGTCCATAAATATTTTATTAGCTGATCTTTCTAAGAATACACTTGATTTGCTTTTTATTGCAATGTTTGTATCATCGGCAAACAAAACGAAGTTGGTATCTGGTTATGCTACTGATGAAAGGTCATTGATATACAGAAGAAAAAGTAAGGGCCCAGAAATGGAACCTTGTGGGACCCCACATGTACTTAGTTCCCAGTTGGATGATGCCTGATAGCTTGATACATGTCTCTTTCCTAATAACACCCTATGTTTCCTGCCAGAGATATAAGATTTGAACCATTTTGCAGCATTTCTTGTTACACTATAATATACTAATTTACTTAAAAGGATATTGTGATTTACACAGTGAAACGCCTTTGACAGATCACAAAATATACCAGTTGCCGCCAATTTTTGTCTAATGAATCAAGCACATTTTCACTGTAAGTGTAGATAGCCTTCTCAATATCAGAACCTGTTAGAAATCCAAACTGTGACTTTGACAGTATGTTATTTGAGATAAGATGGTTATAAAGCCGACTGTACATTACTTTTTCGAAAATTTTTGGGAATGCTGGCAACAGTGAAATTGGACGGAAATTTGATGCTATTTCTTTATCTCCCTTCTTAAACAGTGGCTTAACTTCAGCATATTTCAGCCATTCAGGAAATATTCCACTGATAAATGACTGGTTACACAGATAGCTTAATACGTTACTTAGTTCAGAATCACATTCTTTAATTAACTTTGTTGATATTTCATCATACCCACTAGATGTTTATGATTTTAAAGATTCTGTGAAGGACATTATTTCTGTTGGGGTAGTGAGGATCAAATTCATATTATGTAAGTTACTTGAAATGACAGTTATAAAATGTTTGTTAAAAAGTTGTGCAACAATATATACATATCTGTCACCAATGTATCAATTACTCTTAATGCTAGTTGTTCCTCTTCATGTCTCCTCCTTCACTACATCCCATATTGTCTTTATTTTGTTATCTGATATGACTATCTTTTCCTTGCAATATATTTACTGTGACTTCCGTATTACAGTCTTTAATATTTTGCAGTATTTTTTGTAATGTGCTATAGCATCAACATTGGAACTGTTTCGGATTGACAGATACAGTTTTCTTTTTGTTTTACAAGATACCCCTATTCATCAAGTAATCCATGGTTTATTTGTAGACTTTGCTCTAACCTTGGTAAGTTTAAGGGGAAAACAGTGTTTGAATAAGGTAAGCAATTTATTAGCAAATGTGTTATATTTTTCATTCATGCCACGAGCACTGTAAACATAAGTTCAGTGAATGTCTCTGAGGAGTGTCCTAAAATAATAAATTATTTGCTTATTGAATACCCTCTTGAGCTCAGATTTAACAGATTTTATATCCTGTTCACTATTAACATTTAACAGAAGACAGAGATTAAAAGAATTACTAAAGAATTATAATGTCATTTATGTAGATGATTCACCACTCTTTAGTGAATCTTTCAACTGACGATTAGTGCCTCCTCAGCTGGTTGAGATCATTCTTCCTTTTTCTGATCCACTCGTCTGTATCTGTCCTTTGCAACTATTTTCAGTTTCACATTTCTTCATATACACACTATGTGAATGCATCCATTTTAATATCTTTTGATATCCTTCAGAGTTAGAAAACTGAATCAAGTCAAAAAAAGAAGACTTGCAAAGTTTGTAATAGGAGTCAAATTAACATTTTTATGTCATTCCTTTGTTCGTGATGAAAGTATTACAATTACAGAGCAATCAGTAATCTTTAACAGATCTGTATCAATAGGTTTCACATATACTGATTCTGTTCCCTATTGATTCAGAGACATTGTCCCTTTGATACCTTTGCTCTTGTCCTATCTCTCTTCAGAGATACTTTTGTAGTTCTGTTGGTGTCATCTCTATCTTTCATAACCATTAGTCACACTTATATTTTTAAGTTGTGGCCCTATCACTTAAAGGTCTCGTCGAAAGAGAAAAATTTTATGTGTCACCTTTATAGTATATTTCATCTTTGTGGATATCATGGTTGCTTTAAAGTCCTCTACAATGAGGAAAGTTCGTACATTATGTTTCAGTTATGTCGACATATATATCAACGACACAGGCAAATTTCATGGGTCTTGTTTATAGTGAATTTGGTCAATTTCCTGAATATGTCATAGCATTTTTAAGGTCCTCCATGCTGGAGGCAAGTTCACAATAATTATTTCAACCATCATCATGCATATTTGCTACCTAATGTCCACATCACTGGTGGCAAGATTAATAACATACGACCCAAATAGATCAATACATCCCACTTACACAAAAAATTCATTATACGCTCTGGATGGCCTGGCTGGTTTATAATAACTTTTCATGAACTCTAATGTTTACTTTTATGAAAATTTTACTCAATTATGAAACAAAATTAATGGAAATAATCTGGCTAACAAACAGTCAGTATTTATAAATGATCAATGTTGTCACTTCTACCAATAAATTGAATACTGCTTACTTCATATGTAAATATCTTCTAATTTTTAACCAAAAGAACTGTCTTACTTTGCTATTATTATTGTCATACTTAGTACTGATTCTGTTTGCCTGTGCATAACTTATAATTATCTTGAGTTATGAGTGAATTCAAATAAATTTTGGTATCATCAGTAAAGCAGTGTAGTAGAAAGTTTCAGTGATAAGGGTTCTGATTCTGCTGTTGGGGCACAACCACACCTGTCGATTTCTACAAAGGTATGTGACAAATTATATTGGTGGAAGGTTGCTGTTGCGTGTTCCTCAGTTATTTTTGAAAGCTCTCCCCTTTTGACTACTTACTCCATTGGCATATTAGTGAGTCTATCATTTATTTCTTCTTGTGTTGATAAGAGTGTGTTTAGGCTAACACACGCCAGCATTACCATAACTGTACCCTGCCATCCATTAAAAATGGGGCATTGCACAATTCTTATAACAATATCGTGCCAAAACTCCTTAAACTGTTACAACCCAAATGTTAAAATAATAAATTTTGGTAAAATAATTTTGTCTTGTGATTGTATAATGCGGGGAATGGATATTCTATATAAAACTATCAAGTGATGCTATTAACAAGTTAATATTTTGTGTGTATTCCCTCAAAAGGAGGTGAACGGACTTTTTTCTTCTTCCCAAAGTATAATAATAACTGAAAATTTCTATGTTATAACTTGCAAAGAAAATGTGAAAACAGGCAAAGGTAAAGGGTGTGTGTTATAAATGTTTACAAAATATAGTGACACAAAACTTGGCTTACTGACACTGAGCAGAGGAGTAGTTGAGACTAAGATTTGTATTAAAGGAACATTTGAGTCCTGCGGGTAAAATTGGGACAGCTTCCAAATCGTCCAACAGTTCTACAATTAATATTGAAAAAAGGTAATGAAAGGTTTATAAATGTATTTTTGACTGCATTGGTACGTGTAAGTTGAGTTTTGTGAAATTAATGATTTTCTTTACAAAAAATAATTCGGATTTATCTGGTTTTTATTTCATGTGACCATGAGTTAATACTGCTCCTGCCTAGGTCTCAGATTGTGAAATGTGGTAAGCACAGAGAAGGTGAAGTGATGTAAAATGGATAGCAAAAATTGCTCTCGAGATGCTGTGAATTTTTTCTTTTATTGAAAAAGTTTATCCGTTTTGTTAATATTGTCAAGTTTATTAAGGTTATTGGTTCATATAAAGTTAAGATGTACAGCAATTTGAATTTTGTAATTATTCCAGATTTCATTTTAACTATATTTTGATAATATGCAACAAGTAAGAAAGATTTAATTTTTCAGTTTTTTTCTGTTTTTATATTAAAATATAAACAGATGGTCAGTGCCACTACGGACTAAAATTAAAGAAATTTGTGATATAATATTCAAAATATTGGCTTCATATGGTATACATGTAAATTTTATTACTATGGAATTAACCAGGTTATATTTCACAATATTCACCTATATAATTCCATGGGGTGGGGACGTGTCAAAGCAAATTTGGCACCCATCATACTGCTTTGTCCTTTACGCTCCTAATTACAGTAGGTAAGATCCAAACTACTTTTTTTCTTTCTGTTATTCTTGCCAAACATTTTGATGATAGAATCCGCTATCTGAGCAAACATAACATGAATTTAAGAATTAATTTATTTCCCCTGTAAAAACCCATTTATTCAGATTATGCAATTCACTGTTCTGAACATTTGGACAAATTAATTTAGCTGGGAATTATGTATTTCAAAGTTTTTGATGTAGAATGTATCCATAAAAGTCTAGTGAGCTAATAAACCTATTCAGAAAAGTAGATAACTGTAGACCAACTTTTCCTCATTTCAAAGACATGTTTATTTAATTCAGACCTAATTAATTCAGGAGATCTAATTAATCAAAGGTATCAACCAGCCCAGACCTTCAGCTCATATTGTGACCAAACCACTATAAATTCAAGGAACATGTTTACAAACTATTGATGGGCTAAATTTTCTGCACTCAATGACACTAATAACAAATATATATTTGCCATATTTAAGAATTTCGTCATATTTCATATCCAAATTTTAGTAATCACTGTGGATACCATACCTAAAAGTTTGGAAATCACACAATGTTCTGCAGATTTTAACAGTTACAGTGCATATGAATAATTTAATAAACAAGGTCTGACAGTAATTATTACATCTATTTAAAAAGGAATAATTTGACATAGGGAAATGCCACACAACAATCAGACATCCAAAATGACATAACATTGTAGCATACATCCATATAAAGGACAAAATGCATGCAGTTGCATTATTACACTTCTAGTTTTTCTTGGAATTGAGTTTTGGTGAGTATATAACTAGCTCCAGGATTACAGTATCCTCCACACTGTGTACTCTATTTTTGTTGTTTGAACTAGCTTCAGGATTATTCGATGATATGAGCAGTGACTATTGGAATCAAGGACAGGCTTAGTAAGTAACATTAATGGACATGTGACTGTACCTTAATGAACTATTATCATTCTGTGTGCCTTGTAGACAATTTGTTGATCTGCAGTAGGAAAACGATCTTTGTGCGCCAATTAATGCATGGTTCTCATCCTATTGGCTGAATACAATTTAAAGTTATCTGTCAGCTGTGAGTACAAGCAGACCTTCCTAAACACATTTTATTGGTAATGAGGCTTGGTCTTTAGCATTAGGAATCAAATGTAGTAAATAAAAATGCAAAGTGATTTTGCATAAACATTTCAAAAGAATTGCTGGACTTCTCTTTTTTTATTAAGAGATACAATCGTATCGTGAACATTTTCAGTTAAAGGACCAGTGGTATAGCTACCGAGAGGCAATATTAATCTACACATAGGCCCGTTGCACCCTTATAACTTTATGACATTTTCCATACCCACAAGAATCATCTCATTTTTTGGCTTTGAAACGAAAACTGAATCTAATCTTATGTAGTGTGTTGTAATGAACATTATGTAATACAATATGATACTGACTCATCTCTTTTACATATGGATCAGAGAGATGGAGTCTAGTGCTCATGGTTAAATGCATTAGATAAAGCGTTATTCTCACAGTGTATGGTTGAAATGGAGGATTTCTGCTTATGAATGGTTTGAATGGAGAAGAAAGATGAGCTCTTTTTCTGTCCTGAATGTGAAAAAGAAAATCGTTAGCTAGCACCATTCTACTAGAACCAGCTCCGGAAGATGAGTTAATAGATGACCATAGCATCCAGGATTTTACAAACGTTTTGTGCTACTTCAGGAGAACGTAAGTAACTGATAGGTTCAACGTATCCCTGTGAGCACTAGAAACATATTAAGTTCTTGTATTAGTGATAAAGCTATTTCTCAGGGCATAGTATGCTTTTTTCCACGTGCTAACATATGGTGCTTTGTTATGAGATCATTCTTCTTGTGCAAGGGAAGAAAACTACTATTTAGCAAAAAAACTAATCAGATGCAATTTTCGGATCACAGCTAATGAGTTATGACTGTTTAGAGAACACTAATAATACCAAGAGTTACAGCTAAGGAAAACCTGGCAATTCAGTAACTTCGCCAGTGTTCATCAACAATAATTGTTTATTTCACGTGGTAATATATTAGGACCTTCAGCCTCCCCCCTTACGTCTAATCAGACATCCTTTGTGAGTCAGAATTACGATTTTTATAGACATGAGTGATACATGGTGATGATATATAAAATAAGCGAAAGACAGCCACTCACCTATAGCGGGTGGATGTGTGGAGCACAGAAACCCGTAACAAGAAGCAGCATTCACATTAGCTTTACAGTACTTCCTCCTTTTCAAACAATGTCCATGGCAAGAAAATTCCTTTAAAAATAAAGAAATACTGACCCTATCTGACTGCCTTGATCCCTGTATCATGTAATAAAAGTGTGAGTTTGGTTTCACATGATCGATATTTTCGAAATCCTTGCTGTTTGACATGGAGAAGGTCATTCTGTTTGTGATAACTAATTGTTCTGAGCCCAGAATATGTTTTAAGATTATAAATAAATCAATGTTAAGGACATTGGGTGAGGTTTTTGTGGATCACTCGTAACGCCCTTCATGTAAACGAGTGAGACCTGTACTTTCAACTACTGAGCATGATTTTTCGTTCAAGGGATGGGTGATAGACTGTTATTAAGCGATGCGGTAACTCGGTTGCACATTCAGTATAGAATGTGACAGGGACTCCTCAGGCCAGATTTGGTGCCCGTTATTACAGCGAACACAGGTCGTCATTAATAATCGATATGGAAGCAGCAATGTTGTTAGAGCTAGTGCTTAGACACAAGTAGACATCATCACTACTCAATATGTAAATGATAATTCCAGAAATAAAGCACAGATAAATTTCTGTTGACATACAAATGCCATGGACTAAAAACTGTTCCCTCCCACTGTTTGGGCCCATACTCTTGCAATATATTCACTCATTAAAATGTGGACTGGCATCCCAGCTGGAAGATGTAAGAAAATTCAACACACTGTCAAACATATGGGTTTACTGTTGAACACCACGTTGCCAGCAAATAATGATTCTGTCATCTATTGTATTGTAAAGTTCTCGTAAATGGATTGTTGTATCTTGATCAGTAATAGTAATGCACAACTTATATATGTACGTTACCATATACTTTCTACAATGCACTTATGTGTGTGGGACACTGTGCTCTTTGGTTTCTGAATGACTTGAACTGTTGGCAATAGCTTACTATTCCACTACCCTAAAAATTGTTATAGCTCTTACTAAAATTTCTATTTAAATATTTACTACTGTCAGTTTTAAAAGAAGATACTTTTACTGTGTTTCAAACAGAAAATCTATTCTTGTAAATGTCTTGGTGGAAGAACAATGACATACATAGCTATGTTCACGGCATTACACACCTTGGTGTTCACCTACACTAAACCTAATAAGCTATAATGCAGCGTGAATTGCATCCTCAAAACGTCAGGGCTGCACCAGTTTTACCTCCAAGAAAGTATGTGCTGGGCAATATCGTTTGACAAAGTCCCTGGCAGACTGCTGAATCTCAGGTACAGTAACACTATATTCATTGCAATGTAGTAGTCTACCTAGCAGGAATTCGTGTGTGTGAGAGAGAGATGTAGATGGAATAAGTTATCCATGTGGATCGTGTGGTGGCTATCAAGAACGTAAGATCTGTTTCCAGGTATAGCGTGAAGTAGTGGGGAAAGTAGAAGAGTTGTTTCACTGACTCTCACATTACATTTCTGCATCAAGTTCTTCTTCAGTGGATTTCAGTATGAATGACAGAACGCAAAATAACACCAAATGTGAGATATAGTCTGTAATTTTATCAGTAGCAAAAAGCTGCTGATGTTCGTCACGAAATTTGTTCTGTATGCGGGCCAGATGTGAAGCATGCAGGTATTGCTTGCCAGTGGTGTCATTAGTTTAAGAACGTAAGGATGGTTGTTCTCCGTGATTACAGAAGTGGACGCCCACCTGTAGTCAGCAAAGATCTCTTACAGAAAACTGGCCAAAAAATTTCATGTTGGACAACTTTCCACTGATTTCTTGAATTTTCCTGCAAGAGATCCAAGTAGCTGATCAAATGTTTTGTGCTGGCTGAGTTCCAAAAAATCTTTTTGAGAATGACAAAACTCAGCAATGACTGCTGCTCTTTGCTTTCTTTGTCATTACAATACAGAAAAAGTCCTACTGAACGGCTTCATCACCAGTGACGAGACCTTTACGATGTTTACATGGGAACTAAACTTTCTTTGTCATTACAATACAGAAGAAGAAGTCCTACTGAACGGTTTCATCAACAGTGTGTGTCACGTTTTTGGATGATCATTCTCAGCTCCATTCTACCTGACAAACAACATATTTGCCATTTCAATTGAAATGGGACATTTTTAATGCCCGCCATACAGCCTAGACTTGGCTCTGGGAGATTTACACCTCTCTGTATGGATGAGATGCTGTAAGAAGCTAGTTGCAATTGTGGTATCATGAAATTGGTCGAGTGACCTATCTTTGGAGTGCCTTCTTTGGGCTTGTGGCCGATAGCGTGTGAACCTTAAGTTCTTTGCGGAGATTTGAATTATACTGATTGTGTGTTGATGTATAGCAGTATTATTAAAGTCGTTATCTCAATATGTAGAATCTTAGTGTATTCATTTAAGCCATCGTACCTACTTCCAGATTGGTGACCCCGACAACAAGTGCTCCAAACTGTTTTCGGGTTTTTTGTGTCATCTTTTCTTGCTACGTCCTGTGGCCTTTTAACAGCCAACAGCAGCCACCTTCGTCTACTGCGAATCAAGCACCTTACCTACCAGTGAACCAGATGCCTTCGCAAAAAAATGATGCAAATGGCTCTGAGCACTATGGGACTTAACTGCTGAGGTCATCAGCCCTCTAGAACTTAGAACTACTTAAACCTAACTAAGCTAAGGACATCACACACATCCATGTCCGAGGCAGGATTCTAACCTGCGGCCATAGCGGTCGCGCGGTTCCAGACTGTAGCACCTAGAACCGCTTGGCCAACCCGGCATGCCATCTCAGCTTCCAGCTATGCAACCAGAACTTCCAAACACGGACTTTCATTATTTTACTACTGTGCCTGTCTGTGCTTCGACTCAGGTTAACAGGACTCACATGGCAGCCGCCATATTGCCTCAGACTGTGCCTTCGTACATTTACAGACATTTCAAACTAGAAAGTGATGTACCACCAACTGTGCCTCGTGTTCCGATATGTACTGCATCCAATTTTCCACCAAATTACAACTCTCTCCCACACCTGCTGCGCATTCAGAGCAGTGCATTATAGATATGGAAGACGTTATTACCTCGCCACAACATATCCCAACGCCCTGGCTGCTACCTGTTCAAGTTTCTGGAACCCCACGTTCCCTTCTCCCTAGTGTATCACTGAATGCCATATGGTCTAAAGAATGCAGCGCAGGCATGGCAATGCTTCTTGGACTTTCTCCGTCCTGCGCTCCCATTTTGCTATGCATATGTCGACGATATTCTAATTTCTTCATCATCAGCAGAAGAAAACGCACATCACCTCAAGGCAGTGTTTCGTATCGCATCCGATAACAGTACCACAATCAACAAGGACAAAACGCAACTCTGATGCACTTCAGCCACTTTTCTCGAAAGTGAAGTGTCGGCTGCAGTTATTAGACCCACCTCAGACAGAAGTGCGCTGGTTTATCAGCTATACCCACTGAAGCAGACCATGACTTGCGACGGTTTTTGGGGATGGTTAACTTCTTCCGTCGCCACATTCCTAAGGCTGCATCACTACAAACACCACTAATTGATGCTCTGTCAGACTCTCATACAACAGGCACAAGTACCGTGGACCAAGAAAATGGAGCCCAAATTTGCGGATTTGAAACAGGCGCTCTCGCAAGCTCTCACTTTAGCTCATCTGGTAGTGGACCCCAAACTTTCCATCACCATGGATACCAGCGATTCTTTGATTGGGGCCATCTTACAAAAACATGTTGGAGATTAAGTACAACCCCTAAGTTTCATCTCAAAAAAGTTATCGCCTTTGCAGAAGAAATGGTCGGCATCTGGCCTGGAGCTACTTGCTGTGTACAAGGCTATATGTTATTTCCATGGATACATTGAGGGTGGAGACGTTACAGTCTTCACTGATCAGAACCCTCTTGGAGATGCTTTACACAACCCGCCTGCAGACCGCCCTCCCTGCTGGTGCCGCCACATGGACATTATTGCCCAACACATGAACGACTTTCGCTACATACGTTTGGCAGACAACATCATGACCAACTGTCTCTCCTGCATCTCTGCCATAGGTGTATCATTGACTTTGATGCACTCACTCGAGCGCAACATCATGATGCAGAAATCGTGAAATTACTCACAGACAATTCCACGGCTCTTAGGATCAAGCCTCGCATGCTTCATGGGTCAAGCGTCCCACTCCAGAGTGATACCTCAACTGGTTCACCCTGCCCACTCGTCCCAGAATCCTTGAGACGGCAGATTTTCGACCCCATACACAACCTCACCCACGCAGGCATCAAGCCCACGACCAGTGCTGCGACTGGACATGAGCATGTGTTGCATACCAAGGCTTCAAGTTCGGCAGTCATGCACAACCCCTGACAGGCATGTTCAATGTACCTCCAGGTCGCTTCAGACATATACACCTCGAATTGGTCGGTCCACTGCGCCCCTCATAAAACTGTAGATACGTCCTGTCAATTATCAATAGGGAGACCCGTTCAGTGGAGGCTACACCTATGGTGGACGTTTCTGCAGGCTTGTAGTTCATTCTTCCATAGCCAGATGGATTTCTTGCTTTGGCTGTCTATCCTATGTTACAACAGATCAAGGCCGACAGTTCGAATCTATACTTTTTTCCAAATTATGTGATCTCTGCAGAGTGGTGCGATTCTGGACTACTGCCTACCACCTCCAAATTAACGGCCTCATGGAGTGCTGGCATAGGACCTTAAAAGCTGCTCTCATGTGCCACAACCCCTTGTAGTCTGATGCATTACCCTGGGTTCTCCCGGATATCCGCATGTCCCTTAAGGAGGACCACAACGCCTCCTGGCAGAAATATTGTTTTGCAACCATTGGTCCTTCTGACCCAGTTTGTTGAGGACCCACATCCACTTGCAGACACTGAACTCCCACCCCCAGTAGAGCAGGTGCACTCCCATATGTTTCGATAACATGTCATGCCTCCCCGTTCTCACTTCTTTCCAACCATGTTTATCCAAAAGGAACCAAACAAATGCAGTTATGTGATGTTATGCAATGACTCAGTGAGCACAGCTTTGCAATGCCCATATTCCGGCCTTCATAAAGTGTTAGCATGTGCAATGAGCACATTTGATATCTCCTACATGACCGATCTCTCACCATTTCAGTTCACTGACTGAAGCCAGCATGGGCCATTGTAGATGACGCTGTGGACGAGCCTGTTCCTGTCGAGCTGCTTTCTTCTCCACAAGAGGCCTCCTCCAACGCTGCCATCTCGCCACCCAATGGCTGGTTGGCACCAGCTCCAACTCCAGCCTGTCTGAGCCCAAGCCCTGATGGCAAGGGCTCCCCTTCCTCATCCCTTACCTACATTTTCCATTCTCGTCCTAGCTCTTTTGCCTCCAAACAGATGTGTACCATTTCGGCCTGGAAGACATCTCTCTACAGGTATGTGACTTTGCACTCCTCCCCTTTCAGCCAACGACCCTCCCATCTCTTCCATTTCTATCATCAAACATCTCCAACTCCTTCCAGGCTCTGATATCAATGCGATCTCTTCTTTCATTGATGCTACAGTCCTCCTGTCACCAACCCACTCACTCCTTCCTTGCTGACCAATTCTGATGGTCCACCCCTCTCATGCACAGGTCACTTATTATGTCCAGCTGTGTGGCATAAGGACTATGTCATTCCTTCCCCCCTCACACGCCCATCAGCAGTGACTTGCAGGTCCAGATGCATCATCTGCACTTCGCCTGTGCACAGTATCCCTGATGCCTTCTTCCCTGCATAATGCCACATGGCTCCACACTGCTGTGTTGGGGTGGGCCTCTGTATCAGCATGCAATCGTTGGAGTGACCTATCTCTAGGCTCCCTTCTTAAGGTTTGTGGCTGACAGCAAGGAAATCTTCAGTTCATTGAAAAGATGTGAAGTGTACTGATTGTGTATTGATGTATAGCGGTATCAAGCTGATTATTTAAGTACGTATGTCTACATGTGGAATCTTAACATATTAATTTAAGGCATCGTACATACTCCTACACAATTTTAGGTAGCAGAATTTCGTACAGAGGGTACTTGTCAACTAGTTAAGAGATGTGATAGATACTAAAATCTGGATGGTGACTGTGTTCAGATGCCAGAACTGAGGGATTAGATCAGTCTTGGAGCACTCTTCACCAATGAAGATGAATATGATTACTATGAGTGATACCATTTTCAGTGTCTACATGCACTTGGCACCTGGAGCTGTACTCATATTCCACAGACCCTGACTTCAAAATTCAGCCAGTGCCTCCATATCTTTACTGTCCTCGGCTTTGACATAGCATTGGGTGCCATAAATAAGAAAACAGGAAGGGGGAAACAATGGACAATGTTTAAACAGTGATTATTTTAGTAAATGTAGATGTCTCCAGTGTCTCAGTTTTCTTTAAAGTGATTGTATTATAGACTTAAGTGAGAATATGTTATTGAAGGCTCTGCCGATACAAATAAAAATTCCTTTTTACAACACTATGAATGGTACCCATTGTTTTTAATAATGAGTAGCTGAAACTGTTTCTATATACTACTCTAGATTTAAGTTCTTGATATGCTGCATTGTGTCACTGCAATCACTAAAAGATATGTTGATGATGCTAAAGGATAACTTCCTCATGAATTTGGTTGTGAGATGTGTTACATAAAGCAAAAATTAAAATATATTTCAATTTCATGCTAAAAACTGCCCCCTTTACTTTTGTTCTTGTTTTAGTCGTCGACCTGAACACTATTTTTATACAGCTCTCCACCCTAATCTGTTCTGTGTAATCCTCTTCATACCTTTGTAACTCATTTGCCCCCCATCCACTTGAATCTGCTTACTGTGCTCAAGCCTTGGTCTCTCTCTACAATGCTCACCCAAACACTTTTGTCCGTTATGAAATGCTTCAGGGTGTGTCCTATAGATCTGTCCCTTCTTTAAGTCAAGTTGTGCCGTACGTTTGTTCTCTTCCCAGGCCATTTATTGCCTCGTCATTAGTTACTCGATCTATCAACCTAGTCTTCTCTTCTGCAGCTTCATATTTCAAAAGCTTGTATCCTGTTATCGTCGAAACTGTTTATCACCCAAATTTCAGTTCCATATTATACTACACACACAGCAAATAGTTCCAAACATACTTACTAATGTTTAAATACATAGTATATGTTAATATAGTCATCTTTCCTCAGAAAGGTTTTTCTTGCTGATACTGCTTCGTGTTTCATGTCCTCTTCATTTGCACCAATGTCAGTTGTTTTGCCAGCCAAATACCAAAATTCATCTGCTACAGGGTAACCAATTGGAAACCGATCAGTTTCAAACAGACAGTAGTATGTTTATTTCTATAAAAAGAAAACATTAACATATTTTATGTGCTACATGAGGTCATTTACAAAAAGGAAGTCACCCAAGTAATGGCCATTCTTTCAAATAGTATTTTAAACCCTCTGCCAGAAGATACACATATCTCCAGCCAACTTGTATTGGTCAATAAATCACACTCCTTCTTTAGCAACAGCTTTCAACTTCATTAAACTCCATGAAACCCAGTCATGTTCTTTCAATATTCTCATAAGATATGACACATATTCCAATACTAAAGTCTGGCAACCAATATTTAACTGATGGGAATGAAGTTTCACCACATAAAGCTGTCTACCGACTCTTTAGAAGATTGCTTCAATGATGGTTACATAAAGTAGTTGTTTACCATTCGGGGAGAGCAGATCGCAGTGGCTGAGACATAGTTAAAGCCCACCAGTTGTGAATTTCACGGTGTGATTAGATTTTTGCTGGCAAAAGGATCTTCAACTGCTGAAATCCATTGTGAGTTATGCCTCATGTATGGACTTGAAGTAATGAGTGGTAAACAAATACGAAAATGGAATCGAGAGTTTTAATATGGTCGCACAAATGATCACAATGAACAGTTGAGTAGCAGACTTGGTACTGAAACTAGCAACCTCTTTGATAAAGTGAACAAAAACTTCGAAGTGATCAGTTATTAACTATTAATGAATTCCAAAATGTTGTTCGAACCTCAGTTTACCGAATTATCACTGCCAGCCTGGATATCATAAACTGTGTTCAAGGTGGGCTCAAAAATGTTCACTTGTCAGTACAAAGAGCAAAGAAAGCGTAGTGCATGACAGGTTTTGGAGTGCTGTAGACAAGATATAGATTATCTGTCTCCCCACAGTGTTACAAACGACAAGACATGGATATCACTCATCAATGAAGAATTCAACACAGTCAGTGCCGTGGCCCCACTCAAGTTCATCCACACTATAAGGCTTTAAGCAATCTCCATTTTAATAGAAAAATGATGGCTGCGATTTCCTTTTTTTTTTTTGGCCAAAAGGGATTCGTTTTGATTTACTTCATGGACTGTTGGTCAACAATTACAGCTGGTTTCTACTATGAAATCCTAACCGAACTGAGATGGGCAACCCAAAATCGACGCCATGGGAAACTATTGTCTCACATAATCCTCCTTCATGTCAACGCACAGCCTCACACCACTGCCAAAACCGAGGAGAAGATTAAAGATACACGATGGGAAGTTTCTCATCAACATCCATACAGTCCCAACTTCAGGACAATTTCCTCTCTTCGCACTTGAAAAAGTGGCTTGGTGGACAACGATTTCAAAATGATGATGAGCTCAAAACTGGAGTTATCAACTTGTTCAGTTCCCAGGCGGCAGACTTCTATGCAAAGGGATTAAAGAAATGGCGCAGCGTTACAGAAAGGAAGTGTATTTGAACGGCGACTACGTGAAAAAGTAAAGTAGAAATGTGGTGTAATATTACTGTCAATATAAATCTGTTTTCATGAACTTGTTTTTAGTACCAAACGAACTTTAATTTTGGAATATGCCTTGTAAAGTAACAAATGGGCTTCTTGGGAATTTCAGTGGCTATGCCACATCACCAAAACGAGAAATGAGGTGTCCATGCAAAATGTGGTTCCCAAATACCATGGACATATTTATAGTGTGCGACATTGCACCATGCTGTTGAAAAAAAACGCTCTTCGCATTTATCTACAGGCTCTGCAGTTCTGGCAGAAATAACTCACAGCACTGTACTACATAATCTAAAAATATCAGTTTCAGAATATGTCACTTTGTGCTTTCAGTCCCTCATATTTTAGTGTAATGCCCTCTGTGCCATCTAAATAAATTTGATTACAATCCATTGCCTCGTTTTATTTTAACTGATTCTCACACTACAATCTCCTTTGAAGACACTGCCAATTCCACTAAGCTAACTTTCAAACACCTGCTTCAACTCTGATAGAATTCTAATGTTTAAGCAAATTTCAGATGTTTTACTCATGTAAACAGAGTTGCTCTTAAGCTGTCTGCCAGCAGCGTCTGAACTCAGTCTCTCCAGCTGTTCCTGCCACTTTCCTCACACTGTATTTCATTTATGCTGGTCTCTCTCTGCCTCTACTGTCTTATCACACCACCAAATTTCTATTTATTTCCTGGGTTTTATCTGTTTATATTTTTTCACAAGTGTAAATACAAGATTATTCAGACCTCATAACGTATGAGTAGTTTCATAATACTTGCAACTTCCTAATTTCCCAACAAGCAAAATATAATACATTACCCAAAATTCAATGGATTTTATGCACATTATTTAAGAGAAATTAGGAAGTTCAATATTAAATAAAAATCAGTATTCCGAACAGAATGGAATGAGAATAGGTGGATCCGTGGATATCTATCGTGGTTAAGTTGAAAATGTGAGCAAAGCAAAAGTGATAAAAACGTTGCATCATTTACTGTGTCGTTACGGATACATATGGGGCATCTGGGAGAGGTGTCATACACCTGGAGGCGGCTATTAAGGCCGAAGTTCCAAGTAAATTGTAGGAGAGAGTGAGAAGGATGTGTTGTCATATCAGAAGCCAGCAGCCTAGAGTGAAAACCGTCTCTGCACTGATCTTCGACTGCCTGCATGTGCCTTTCTTATGCTTCTATTGGTCGAGGGTTGGCACCTATGCTTGCCAGCATGTCTATCCATCAGTAATACTTACCATGAGAATGGTACTCAGCACAGCATCATGAGTGGGGATGACAGATGTCTTTAATCTTAGAAATTAATTCATAATAGAAATTTTAATTTCAGAATAAAATTTAGTCATCAGTTCCAAATATATTATTTATTTCACTTTATCAGTTTCAATAAATTCATTTTTCATCTTCAGAAGCCTACATAATTAGGGATTATATAAATCTTAAGATGTTGGCTATACATTTATGTAATGTATAAGGAATATTGGAGACATTTTATTGATTACACAACACTGAATTCGGATGAAATTAAAGCAGTTATAACATTTTTGAGACTCATACTAAAGTTCAACTACTACAGTTTCAGTGGTCACATACACGAATAAGATGGTGGTCTTGTTATGGGGAACTGCCCCATTGGATTTCTAATTGAAATCTTCATTAATAATTTTGAATTACATTTTTTAAATTCCCACCCTGCACCAGCCAATAACTTTCCTTTTCATGTACGATATGTTGATGGTACTGTCATCATATTAAAGGGAGATGAAAAGGACGTCAAATCACTTACTGAGTCACTGAACCCTAAATTTAAATTTAAATATGAAATAAAAAATCAACATACCATGGGCTAGAATCTGCAGTGTTGATAATGCTGGAGGAGATTTTTTCCTCTATCTAGTGGAATCACACTACCAGTGAATTTGAACTCACTGTATTTACTGTAACGTACAGTCCTTACTTCTTCTAATGGATCGACTTTCTTGAGTGTGTCACTCAAGAAACTCTGAACAATTTTCTACAATAAAATCTGAAAATCAATTGTTTTTTCAGCGATGATTTCCTTGGCATCATGGAGGTCACATGCCCTTCACTCATGGCCCCATGAGGGCCCTCCAACCTGCAGGAAGAAGCTCCAGTCTGAGGCCCTCATCACCAATAGCATAGCATCAGAACAACTCTAATTTTCACAAATCATCAAAAACGTCCCTGAAGTGGGGTGCCTCCAAATTACAATCTACCTTAACCCATGAACATCGTTTGACAGAGAGTAGAGACCAAGGATGTGGAACATCTGTTCCTATACATCGTATGTCACTCTTCAGACTCACATTCAGGAAATCTGCATCCAACCATCCAGACTTAGGTTTTCTGTGATTTCCCTAAATCGATCCAGAAGAATGCTGGGATAGTTCCTCTGAAAGGCCATGGCCGATTTTCTTCCACATGCTCCAAACATTACGAGTATGTACTCCAACTGTATGCCAGCCTCGGTGGTCTAGCGGTTCTAGGCGTGCAGTTCGGACACGCGCGACTGCTACAGTCGCAGGTTCGAATCCTGCCTTGGGCATGGATGTGTGTGATGTCCTTAGGTTAGTTAGATTTAAGTAGTTATAAGTTCTAGGGGACTGATGACCAAAGAAGTTAAGTCCTATAGTGCTCAGAGCCATTTGAACCAACTGTATGACCTCAATATCGACGGGACTTTAAAGCCTGACCTTGAACTGTTACCTGTCTTCTATCTCAGCTAACTGTAGTTAGATTAAAAATAAGAAGTGAAAGACTACAGGAACCACAGTACAATCAATTAAGATTCCATTTTGGTTCATCTCCATGGACTGAAAGCTAGAGGCTGAAAACGTAATTTACATCCTAACTATCTCTCGAATTTCTTAATTGACAAAGTAGATTTAGTTTACATGTTCTGGCTCAACTGCTAAGAAAATGAAAAAAATCATGAAATTTCAAATACATATGTGAAAATTGAGAAAAATTTGACAGGAAACCCTTTTTTCCATGATTTTCAGAAAGTATCAAAGAATCACAACAAAATGATCATTGGATGTCATCGATTAAAATTACTCTTTTTTCATCCATTTTCTTCACACAGCATTTTTCTCGAATATTTAGCCATTTTACAAGTGTCTTTACTATTTTTCAAGGACTTTTTACCATTTTTGCAAAATCGTTTTAAAAATCAAGTATCTTCCTATAATTTTGTCAAATTTTCTATCATTTTACAAAATATTTGCTTGTAATTTCAACATTTTTCGTCTTCTTGGAAATAAGCCAGAATATACAACTACTTCATTTAAATTATTTATAATGAAAAAAGCTTGAAAGTATTTCAAACAAATAACGATTTTTTACTTCAAAAGTTCTATACCACGTAATTCGTTATAAACACCTAGGCTTTTTCTTCCTTTATATCTCAATTCAAAAAATTGAAAATCCCCTCCACTTATTAGTTTCAAGTATTAGTTTGGTAAACCAATTTTAAATTCATTATTGAGCTCGATACAAATATCTTCTCCATATTTTGTATTTAGATAGTTACATCCAGTAATGTTACATAAAACATCTACTTCTTAAACAATTTTGCATTGTTTACACAGTTTATCTTTTTAAGTAGGAACTCCATTTATATAGAAAAGTAGCAATTAGGAATATTTAAATTTATTCATTACAGAAACACAGAAATATGTTTAATACAAAACTGTAAATTTATTCATAATGGGAAATTATTTTGTTATAAATTGACTCAAAACACAAGTTGCTGTTTGAATACTCTTTTAGCATTCTCAACAGCGAAAAATCAATATCAAAAATTTATACAGATGAAGTGACCGCAAATATGGCATGTAACAATTCTCAATTTTTTGGAGGTGACGATTAAAAAATAAAAATTTCAGTTTTTGATGATGAAACTGAGGAATGGAAGAAATATTAAGAATAGATGATAATTTTTTTAAAATGTAAAGAAGCAAGAAATTTTAAAAATTCTCAGACAATATTCTATGTTGAAACTTCCTGGCAGATTAAAACTGTGTGGTGATTTATGACTTGAAAGCTGTGAGGATGGGACATGAGTCATGTTTGGGTAGCTCATCCCCTGTCGATAGCACTCATTACTTCATGAGTATAAAAAGCTAGTTGTGTTAGGAAGAAGATGAAAACTGTGTGCCAGAACGAGACTCGAAATCTGCCGTGAAGTTTCATATCAGCGCACACTAAGCTGCAGAGTAAAAATCTCATTCTGGAAACATCCCCCAGGCTGTGGCTAAGCCATGTCTCCACAATATCCTTTATTCATCTACATCTACATCTACATGACTACTCTGCAATTCACATTTAAGTGCTTCGCAGAGGGATCATCGAACCACAATCATACTATCTCTCCACTATTCCACTCCCGAACAGCGAGCGGGAAAAACGAACACCTAAACCTTTCTGTTCGAGCTCTGATTTCTCTTATTTTATTTTGATGATCATTCCTACCTATGTAGGTTGGGCTCAACAAAATATTTTCGCATTCGGAAGAGAAAGTTGGTGACTGAAATTTCGTTAAAAGGTCTCGCCGCGACGAAAAACGTCTATGCTGTAATGACTTCCATCCCAACTCGTGTATCATATCTGCCACACTCTCTCCCCTATAATGCAATAATACAAAACGAGCTGCCCTTCTTTGCACCCTCTCGATGTCCTCCATCAATCCCACCTGGTAGGGATCCCACACCGCGCAGCAATATTCTAACAGAGGACGAACGAGTGTAGTGTAAGCTGTCTCTTTAGTGGACTTGTTGCACCTTCTAAGTGTCCTGCCAATGAAACGCAACCTTTGGCTCGCCTTCCCGACAATATTATCTACACTCCTGGAAATGGAAAAAAGAACACATTAACACATGTGTGTCAGACCCACCATACTTGCTCCGGACACTGCGAGAGGGCTGTACAAGCAATGATCACACGCACGGCACAGCGGACACACTAGGAACCGCGGTGTTGGCCGTCGAATGGCGCTAGCTGCGCAGCATTTGTGCACCGCCACCGTCAGTGTCAGCCAGTTTGCCGTGGCATACGGAGCTCCATCGCAGTCTTTAACACTGCTAGCATGCCGCGACAGCGTGGACGTGAACCGTATGTGCAGTTGACGGACTTTGAGCGAGGGCGTATAGTGGGCATGCGGGAGGCCGGGTGGACGTACCGCCGAATTGCTCAACACGTGGGGCGTGAGGTCTCCACAATACATCGATGTTGTCGCCAGTGGTCGGCGGAAGGTGCACGTGCCCGTCGACCTGGGACCGGACCGCAGCGACGCAAGGATGCACGCCAAGACCGTAGGATCCTACGCAGTGCCATAGGGGACCGCACCGCCACTTCCCAGCAAATTAGGGACACTGTTGCTCCTGGGGTATCGGCGAGGACCATTCGCAACCGTCTCCATGAAGCTGGGCTACGGTCCCTCACACCGTTAGGCCGTCTTCCGCTCACGCCCCAACATCGTGCAGCCCGCCTCCAGTGATGTCGCGACAGGCGTGAATGGATGGACGAATGGAGACGTGTCGTCTTCAGCGATGAGAGTCGCTTCTGCCTTGGTGCCAATGATGGTCGTATGCGTGTTTGGCGCCGTGCAGGTGAGCGCCACAATCAGGACTGCATACGACCGAGACACACAGGGCCAACACCCGGCATCATGGTGTGGGGAGCGATCTCCTACACTGGCCGTACACCTCTGGTGATCGTCGAGGGGACACTGAATAGTGCACGGTACATCCAAACCGTCATCGAACCCATCGTTCTACCATTCCTAGACCGGCAAGGGAACTTGCTGTTCCAACAGGACAATGCACGTCCGCATGTATCCCGTGCCACCCAACGTGCTCTAGAAGGTGTAAGTCAACTACCGTGGCCAGCAAGATCTCCGGATCTGTCCCCCATTGAGCATGTTTGGGACTGGATGAAGCGTCGTCTCACGCGGTCTGCACGTCCAGCACGAACGCTGGTCCAACTGAGGCGCCAGGTGGAAATGGCATGGCAAGCCGTTCCACAGGACTACATCCAGCATCTCTACGATCGTCTCCATGGGAGAATAGCAGCCTGCATTGCTGCGAAAGGTGGATATACGTTGTACTAGTGCCGATATTGTGCATCCTCTGTTGCCTGTGTCTATGTGCCTGTGGTTCTGTCAGTGTGATCATGTGATGTATCTGACCCCAGGAATGTGTCAATAAAGTTTCCCCTTCCTGGGACAATGAATTCATGGTGTTCTTATTTCAATTTCCAGGAGTGTATGTGGTCCTTCCAACTGAAGTTGTTCGTAATTTTAACACCCAGGTACTTAGTTGAATTGACAGCCTGGAGAATTGTACTATTTATCGAGTAATCGAATTCCAACGGATTTCTTTTGGAACTCATGTGGATCATCTCACACTTTTCGTTATTTAGCGTCAACTGCCACCTGACACACCATACAGCAATCTTTTCTAAATCGCTTTGCAGCTGATACTGGTCTTCGGATGACCTTACTAGACGGTAAATTACAGCATCATCTGCGAACAGTCTAAGACAACTGCTCAGATTGTCACCCAGGTCATTTATATAGATCAGGAACAGTATAGGTCCCAGGACGCTTTCCTGGGGAACACCTGATATCACTTCAGTTTTACTCGATGATTTGCCGTCTATTACTACGAACTTCGACCTTCCTGACAGGAAATCACGAATCCAGTCGCACAACTGAGACGATACCCCATAGCTCCGCAGCTTGATTAGAAGTCGCTTGTGAGGAACGGTGTCAAAAGCTTTCCGGAAATCTAGAAATACGGAATCAACTTGAGCTCCCCTGTCGATAGCGGCCATTACTTCGTGCGAATAAAGAGCTAGCTGCGTTGCACAAGAGCGATGTTTTCTGAAGCAATGCTGATTACGTGTCAATAGATCGTTCCCTTCGAGGTGATTCATAATGTTTGAATACAGTATATGCTCCAAAACCCTACTGCAAACCGACGTCAATGATATAGGTCTGTAGTTAAATGGATTACTCCTACTACCCTTCTTGAACACTGGTGCGACCTGCGCTATTTTCCAATCTGTAGGTACAGATCTATCGGTGAGCGAGCAGTTGTATATGAGTGCTAAGTAGGGAGCTATAGTATCAGCGTAATCTGAAAGGAACCTAATCGGTATACAATCTGGACCTGAAGACTTGCCCGTATCAAGCGATTTAAGTTGCTTCGCAACCCCTAAGGTATCTACTTCTAAGAAACTCATGCTAGCAGATGTTCGTGTTTCAAATTCTGGAATATTCCATTCGTCTTCCCTGGTGAAGGAATTTCGGAAAACTGCGTTCAATAACTCCGCTTTAGCGGCACAGTCGTCGATAACAGTACCATCGGCACTGCGCAGCGAAGGTATTGACTGCATCTTGCCGCTTGTGTACTTTACATACGACCAGAATTTCTTCGGATTTTCTACCAAATTTCGAGACAATGTTTCGTTGTGGAACCTATTAAAGGCATCTCGCATCGAAGTACGAACCAAATTTCGCGCGTCTGTAAATTTTAGCCCATCTTCAGGATTTCGCGTTCTTCTGAACTTAGCATGCTTTTTCCGTTGCCTCTGCAACAGCGTTCGGACCTTTTTTGTGTACCACGGGGGATCCGTTCCATCTCTTACCAATTTATGAGGTATGAATATCTCAATTGCTGTTGCTACTATATCTTTGAATTTGAGCCACATCTCGTCTACATTCGCATAGTCAGTTCGGAGGGAATTGAAATTGTCTTTTAGGAAGGCTTCTAGTGGCACTTTATCCGCTTTTTTAAATAAAATTATTTTGCGTTTGTTTCTGATGGATTTGGAAGAAATGGTATTGAGCCTAGCTACAATGACCTTGTGATCACTAATCCCTGTATCAGTCATGATGCTCTCTATCAGCTCTGGATTGTTTGTGGCCAAGAGGTCAAGTGTGTTTTCGCAACCATTTACAATTCACGTGGGTTCGTGGACTAACTGCTCGAAATAATTTTCGGAGAATGCATTTAGGACAATCTCGGAAGACGTTTTCTGCCTACCACCGGTTTTGAACAAGTATTTTTGCCGACATATCGAGGGTACGTTGAAGTCCCCACCAACTATAACCGTATGAGTGGGGTATTTATTTGTTACGAGACTCAAACTTTCTCTGAACTGTTCCGCAACTGTATCATCGGAGTCTGGGGATCGGTAGAAGGAGCCAATTATTAACTTAATTCGGCTGTTAAGTATAACCTCCACCCACACCAATTCGCACGGAGTATCTACTTCGACTTCACTACAAGATAAACCACTACTGACAGACACAAACACTCCACCACCAATTCTGCCTAATCTATCTTTCCTGAACACCGTCTGAGACTTCGTAAAAATTTCTGCAGAACTTATTTCAGGCCTTAGCCAGCTTTCTGTACCTATAACGATATCAGCTTCTGTGCTTTCTATTAGCGCTTGAAGCTCAGGGACTTTTCCAGCGCAACTACAACAATTTACAACTAAAATTCCGACTGTTCCTTGATCCAAGCACGTCCTGTAATTGCCAAGCACCCTTTGACATTGCAGCCCATCCCGCACTTTCCCGAGGCCTTCTAACCTAAAAAAACCGCCCAGTCCATGCCACACAGCCTCCGCTACCCGTGTAGCCGCCAGCTGAGTGTAGTGAACTCCTGACCTATTCAGCGGAACCCGAAACCCCACCACCCTATGGCGCAAGTCTAGGAATCTGCAGCCAATACGGTCGCAAAACCGTCTGAGCCTCTGATTCAGACCCTCCACCCGGCTCTGCACCAAAGGTCCGCAGTCGGTTCTGTCAACGATGCTGCAGATGGTGAGCTCTGCCTTCATCTCGTAAGCAAGACCGGCAGCCTTCACCAGGAGTGCTAGTTCTAAAGGTTCACAGGAGAGTTTCTGTGAAGTTTGGAAAGTAGGAAACGAGGTACTGGCGGAAGTACAGCTGTGAGGACGGTGCATTAGTCGTGCTTGGATAGCTCAGATGGTAGAGCACTTGCCTGCGAAAGGCAAAGGTCCCGAATTCGGGTCTCGGTGTAGCACACAGCTTTAATCTGCCAGGAAGTTTCATATCAGCGCACACACTTCACTGCAGAGTGAAAATTTCATTCTGGACTATTCCTTGTTGAGCTTCATATGTTCAGTTCTTTTTTCCATATATACACTAGTGTATCAGTTGGCAAACTAGCACTAGGACTAGCACATAATTTCACCTTTGATTTTATGTTGCTACAATGTCTTTTCTACATGTCATGTTTAAAATTATCTGGTGTCTTTAAATTCTCCATGTTTTACAGAATACTTCATTTCTTCAATTTTTCAAACATAAAATACATAGTTTAACACGATAATATATTGATGAGCCACTCAACCGATAATTTTTATGGTTAATTTGAAACACAAAAAAATTAAATAAGGCATACCAAAACTCTATTGAATTGCAATAATGAGTTATATCTATCTCAAAACCTTTTTTATCGGTTAATCCTGCTATTCTACATCTACATTTACATCTACGTGATTACTCTGCTATTCACAATAAAGTGGCTGCCAGAGGGTTCAACGAACCACCTTCGAGCTGTTTCTCTACTATTCCACTCTCTAATGACACACGGGAAAAACGAGCACAGAAATTTTTCTCTGCAAGACCTGAGTTCTCTTATTTTATCATAATGATCATATCTCCATATGTACCTGGGAGCCAACAGAATGTTTTCACATCGGAGGAGAAAATTGGTGATTGAAATTTCATGAGAAGATCCCGTAGCAACGAAAAACGCCACTGTTTTAATGACTGTCACTCCATTTCATATACCATCTCTGTGGTACTAGCTCCCCTATTTTGCGTTAATACTAAACGAGCAGCTCTATTCTGTACTTTTTCGATGTCATCTGTCAGTCCCACCTAATGCAGATCCCACACAGCACCTGTTGCACCTCCTAAGTGTTCTGCCAATGAATCACAGTCTTTGGTTTACTCTACCCACACCATTATTTATGTGATTGTTCCAATTTAGGTTATTTGTAATTGTAATGCCTAAGTATTTAGTTGAATTTACAGCCATCAGATGTGTTGCATAATCAAAATTCAGCGAATTTCTTTTAGTACTCATGTGAATGACCTCACACTTTTCTTTATTCATGGTCAATTGCCGCTTCTCACACAATACAGATACCATATCTAAATCATTTTGCAATTCGTTTTGGTCATCTGATGACTTTACAAGATAGTAAATGACAACATCACGTGGAAACAATCTAAAACAGCTACTCAGATTGTCTGTTTGTCGTTAATATAGATCAGAAACAATAGAAGGCCTGTAAAACTTCTTTGGGAACGTCAGATATTACTTCCGTTTTACTGGATAACATCCATCTATTACTACGAACTGTGACATTTCTAGTAGGAAATCACAAATCCAGTCGCACAACTGAGAAATTACTCTGTAGACACACAGTTTGGTTAGAAGATGCTTGTGAGGAATGGTGTCTAAAGCCTTTTGGAAATCTAAAAATATAGAATCAATTTGACATCCCCTGTCGATAGCACTCATTACTTCATGAGTATAAAAAGCTAGTTGTGTTTGGAGGAAGATGAAAACTGTGTGCCAGAACGAGACTCGAACTCTTCCGCGAAGTTTCATATCAGCGCACACTAAGCTGCAGTGTAAAAATCTCATTCTGGAAACATTTCCCAGGCTGTGGCTAAGCCATGTCTCCACAATATCCTTTATTCCAGGAGTGCTAGTTCTCAAGGTTCGCAGTAGAGTTTCTGTGAAGTTTGGAAAGTAGGAGACGAGGTACTGGCGGACGTACAGCTGTGAGGACGCTGCATTAGTCGTGCTTGGATAGCTCAGATGGTAGAGCACTTGCCTGCGAAAGGCAAAGGTCCCGAATTCGGGTCTCGGTCTAGCACACAGCTTTAATCTGCCAGGAAGTTTCATGTTTGCACACACTCGACTGCAGAGTGAAAATCTCATTCATGATATATATTATTTGATCCATGAGCATTATATGCTGAACAAATGCATATAAAATAAAGGAAAATAATATAATAATTTAATAATAGAAATTGTTATAGCCTATTTTCAAAAATAAATGCAACTGCATACAGATCACTCAGAAAGTAAGAAGACTGGTGATGGATTGATTGAAAATGGGCAGAGATACCCTTTGTTTATGTTTGACCAAATAGTGTTGCACATTTAATTGACAGAGTAATAACAATTCATTAAACGAATTAGCTGGAAACAAAAATCACTAAAATGGAAAAGGTAAAATATAAAATATTAACTAGAAAAGTAAAATGATTATCAACATTCCAAGAGGTATACCTTATTTAAAAAACTTTTCAGCAATTTACTGCATATATTTTGTAACAAGCGAAAAATATCGTAAAGGATTCGTTAATGTAATAATTAACAAATTACAATCTGAAATACATCTTCTTCGCTTAATTATTATCGTCCAGGAACAAAATTAGAAGTATGATTAGCTTCTGGAGATGAAGTAAAAATAGAAGTTTGTAATAAAAAATTTGTAATAAAAACCATACTTCATATAAAAATCGTAAAGGCTTAGAATCTACACATTGAATAGACAAACAAGTTCAAAAACGTCCAAAAGGAAAAATGTATGCTGAAGATACAAAATTTGGAAAAAATTTGCTGCAACAGCAGCCACAAAAATAATGCACGGAAAAAATTTAGGACTAGAATTAGAAATTCATGATAATTATTGACAATTAGAATTTTTTTATTATTTTAATCATATTCAATAAGACGATTTCATTGAATTTTATAAAAATTTTAATATACAGAAATGAAAAATTTCAGCAAGTGACAAAACTGAAGCAATAACACTGATAATATTTAACTGATGCCGATAACAGAAACAGAGATAAACCAAAAGTTGGTGGAAATTTGCTAAGAACCTGATATGAAAAAACTGGGACATTTAATAAAGAAGAAAAAAGGAACAAGTTTACCAAAACTGGAGGGCCATTTTTACCAGATTTATTAGCAGCATCATAAGGAAATTTAAGTAAATAAAAAAATGATACTCTACTAGATGAACAAAAAAGAAAATTTAGCAACAGAAAAGAACAGTAACAAAGTAAAAAGAAATCGAACAAATGATTTAGAAAGATGATAGAGCGTTAAGTAATTCTGATATAGAAAACCTAGGTAAGAAATTGAAAAATTAAATACTTTTGTACTGTTTTTGTGACTGATGAATTAAATAATAAATCAAAAAATTGAATCTGAAATCGTTAATTTTATTACTTCAAACCATAGTGGAACTTACTGGATTTGTTACTCTGAATGAAATAATAAAAGAATTGTATTTCATTCATCTCATTATAATACACCAAAACTAGTATTTTGTTTTTAGTACAAATTAATTCTATGACAGTATTGAAAGAGTAAAAGCTAAAAATGAAGCTATTTGTGGTCATTTGTGTTTATTTGTGCTAAGGCTATAATGAGATAATTATAAGTTTAATTGTATTTTGAATCTAATATATGGTCATTTTTTGAAATAAAAGAAATGGTTAGGTGTTGCAACATAAAATTAGAATAACTAGAAAAATAAAAGCTGAGATGAAATAAGGGTTTTATCAAAAAGTAAATAATCAATTAAACAGTTCTGTAGTGATTAACACTTTTCACGTAATTAAGAGTCGTATTGGTTATAATGGCCAGAGATTAGTAGATGTAAGTGATCCATATGATAAAAAACTCTAGTGAACAAAATATATTTAGAAAATGAATTAAATAATATGGTTACAAAATATCAATACGAAGGTATTTTAAAATAGTTCAATATCTATAACTCAGAAACACATCTCAGTGAAATAATTAATCAGTTTCATGAAGATAATTACATCACTGTGACAAATCTTAATGAAAATACTAAGAACCTAAACTGAGAATTGAAAATTGTGCGAAGGATATCGTTAAGATTTTAGGTAAAAAACATTATAAATGAATGACTTAATTTTCATTTCTAACAGGGATTGAGCACAAAGGTAGAATTTTGGAAATAATTTTACAGTCTTACAAATTACTTTTATTGGTCAAAATATAAATAAAATTTAATGATTCTGATATTTAATTAAGCGTAAAAATAATCTGTATGAAATAAATAATAATAATCAGACTTTAATAGTACATAAATATAATTTTCTAACTGTTAGGTTAAGAGATATCGACCAAAACGTAGCATTTGATGTCAGACTAATTCGATTTGATGAAATTTTATACCTATTTATTTAATAAAATTGCATCCAAATAGCCATGTACAGTTATTTTGCTTAACATTTTACATTAACATTTTACATTTTTGCATATTCATTTATCGATTTCACTCTTTTACTGCACAGATCTACGTGATATCGTTCCCAGGCTTCATTACACAGTTCACATTCACATTCTGTGGTTGGGTCGTGACAAGTTTTGTTTTAAAAAATTAGTTGATTAAAGCCATGAATAAATAATCTAGTTACAACATGTTGCAGTTCGAAGTTTGGTGCTGTCCATGAGTGGTTCGTCATTGCTTTGGTGCCATCGAACTCCGGTCATACTTTTCCTCGTTTGTCTTCCATGATCTTCATTTGATTTCTGGTAGCCCTGGCGTGTGACACCATATATCGATGTTTGATGTCTTCAATTAGGAATATCTCTCTCATTATCAGGTACACTCGTCTAGATCTTCTTGTCTTTCAGAGACCTAGTCCTCTTTTTAGATAAGTCGATTTTACCTTTTCTAGTGTTTCTAGATTTTTCTGTCAGGTGGTCCCATATGTCCTCCATCCCATAGGCCAGGATTGGCAAAATTTTTGCGTTGAATAATTTCATGGACGTTTCTAGACTGAGTAGGCGGATGTTTTTGATGTCCTGTATAGCTGCTATTCCTTGGGCTGCACGTTCTGTTGTGTGTTTTGTGAAGCATTTGGCTGTCGGTTGCAGTGTCACCCCTTGGTATTTAAAGTTTGATGAGATTTTTATTTTTTGTCCTCTGATGTTGATTTCCGCATTCTTGCGTGTTTTGCCTCCCTTTCTGAAAATCACCATTTCTGTCTTTGTTACATTTATGTGTATTTGGTGTTCACTGCACCATTTGTCTATTTTCTCAATGATTTTCTGCAGCATCTGTATATCTGTTGAACCTAGGGCTATGTCGTTAGCATATGTATATACATGTAGATCTTCATTTTCTCGGATTTGCAGTACTTCTTGAGTGGCAAGAATGTACAGCAAAGGCCTCACTGGGTCACTCTGTAAGACTCCGTTCGATTGCAGAATCAGGTTCGAAAAAGAGAGGTTGTCTGATATTGTGATTAAGGTGTATTCGAGGATTGACTTGATTATTCTTGGATAAAAAACGGAAAAAATATTTTATTAAGATTATGATATGTAAATGGAAGTTCTCTTGACAAAATATTTTCATACCAACTTTTCTATCAATTTTTTTCCTGGTGATGATTTATCTTTATTCATAAATCAATTGACTGGTGAGTGTGTCAGTTATTTATTTAATCTGAAAGGTGATGAAATAGGTATTGTTTATGATTTTTATAATTTCATCACCATTTGATTTTTAGTTGTTTAACAAAAAATAACTCTGTATGTTGATTAAAAAATCTGAATAATCTTTTATGTCACTAGTATTCATCTTATAGAATTCCTTGACAGCTCCTCTTCTTTGTAATTAAATAACTGATTTGAACACTACACCAGCAACATTAGAATGAATACAATTTCTCACGTAATAATATTCAGGATTTTCACTATTATTGTATATAGACATATAAGACACAATTTTATTTGTTTTACCAGATTTATAGAAATGTTCTTTTTGTAATACTTTTGTACTAACAGTGCATACCATATCATTTTGCTCCATTTTCGAAATTTCTTTACTAATCTTACTTAACATTTAACTTTTTCCTTTATTTCCTCTAATTCTAAGCAAGTTGTTATTATTGTTCTTTTTCAAATTTTATTTTTAGAGTTGGAGATAAGTTTTTCAGATGTTAAGAGTAAACCAATAAACTATTTAAATATATCAGGTACTTCACATTCTAGATAATTTACATAAATTGAGTGGCGATGTTCTCATAACAGTAATCTTAAAATAAATGGCAATTTAAGTGAAGACACATTAAATTTAAAGAATTTGCCCTGATGTGGTTTAAAAGATGATTTTGCAGTTATTGAACAGGTATGTATAAATAAAATTTAATAAATTGTTAATTGGCACTATAAAATAGCACATAAAATGTTTAACAACTAACAGAAATTGATAATTTATGAGAAAAAATGTTGATGTTAAGATCGATGATGATAGCTATAATCCTTATATTTAATTACATATAAGTACGAAGTTGACAAAACTGTTCAAAATCCAAGATGGTTTGGGTGAACAGGTAATAGTTTTGCAAATGAATATTTTTAAGTTATTAATAACAACCAAGCATGTATACAATTGGATCATTGTGACATACGGCGCTTCAAAACTGATATTAATACAAAAAAAATTAAATAAATCTGTTTGAAGTAGTAATACACGATACTGGACACTCATTAGGATTACAACATCCTTTTTCGCACCTGATTTCCCATTTATACTAGCTGCAGCCGTTGCATCATTGTCATATTTAGAATATTGATTGCTTATTATTTGTCAATGGTATTTTACATTATTTTAGCAAAAATTACTGTTGACAGTCGATAATAAAAAATTATCAACCATAGTTCATAACTAAATGGTTATTGTTCTTAACACAATATTCACAAAAAAAGAGCTGTTGTGTATCAAAGATGAAGTGGTGAAATTGTCTTGTTTGTTAATAATATTTAACAAATGACAAATTAACATACCTTACAGTTACCCTCAAGATATCCAAACCCAATATCTAGTATAGGTTTATGCCAAAATTTAAAATTAAGTATTGTAATCAATATATACTCAAACAGAAAATTTTTATTTTAAACTAATTTTGTCTATGCAGATTTTATCAATGTGACTTTAAATATAAAGTATGCCACATTATAAGTGGAGAATTTTCTAGACTCCTACAGGAATTAATACATTAGTAGAACATTCCCCCCCATGAACCATGGAACTTGCCTTTGGTGGGGAGGCTTGCATGCCTCAGCGATTCAGATATCCGTACAGTAGGTGCGACCACAGTGGAGGGGTATCTGTTGAGAGACCAGACAAACGTTTGGTTCCTGAAGAGGGGCAGCAGCCTTTTCAGTAGTTGCAGGGGCAACAGTCTGGATGATTGAGTGATCCGGCCTTGTAACACTAACCAAAATGGCCTTGCTGTTTGGGTACTGTCAACGGCTGAAAGCAAGTGGAAACTACAGCCATAATTTTTCCCAAGGGCATACAGCTTTACTGTATGATTAAATAATGATGGCGTCCTCTTGAGTAAAATATTCCGGAGGTATAATAGTCTCTGAGCGGGGACTACTCAAGAGAACGTCGTTATCAGGAGAAAGAAAACTGGTGTTCTACAGATCGGAGTATGGAATGTCAGATCCCTTAATCGGGCAGGTAGGTTAGAAAATTTTAAAAGGGAAATGGATAGGTTAAAGTTAGATATAGTGGGAATTAGTGAAGTTCGGTGGCAGGAGGAACAAGACTTTTGGTCAGGTGAATACAGGGTTATAAATACAAAATCAAATAGGGGGAATGCAGGAGTGGCTTTAATAATGAATAGGAAAATAGGAGTGTGGGTAATCTACTACAAACAGCATAGTGAACGCATTTTTGTGGCCAAGATAGACACGAAGCCCATACCTACTGCAGTAGTGCAAGTTTATATGCCAACTAACTCTGCAGATGATGAAGAAATTGATGAAATGTATGATGAGATAAAAGCAATTATTCAGGTAGTGAAGGGAGACGAAAATTAAATAGTCATGGGTGACTGGAAACGACAGTAGGAAAAGGAAAAGAAGGAAACGTAGTAGGTGAATATGGATTGGGGCTAAGAAATGAAAGAGGAAGGCACCTGGCAGAATTTTGCACAGAGCATAACTTAATCATAGCTAACACTTGGTTCAAGAATCATGAATGAAGGATGGACACATGGAAGAACCCTAAAGATACTAAAATGTATCAGAGATTTAGGAACCAGGTTTTAAATTGTAAGACATTTCCATTAGCAGATGTGGACTCTGACCACAATCTATTGGTTATGAACTGTAGATTAAAACTGAAGAAACTACAAAAAGGTGGGAATTTAAGTAGATGGGACCTGGATAAACTGAAAGAACCAGATGTTGTACAGAGTTTCAGGGAGACCATAAGGGAACAATTGACAGGAATGGAGGAAAGAAATACAGTAGAGGAGGAATGGGTAGCTTTGAGAGATGAAATAGTGAGGGCAGTGGAGGATCAAATAGGTAAAACGACGAGGGCTGGTTGAAACCCTTGGGTAACAGAAGTTATATTGAATGTAATTGATGAAAGGAGAAAATATAAAAATGCAGTAAATGAAGGAGGCAAAAAGGAATACAAATGTCTCAAAAATGATATCGACAGGAAGTGCAAAACTGCTAAGCAGGGATGGCTAGAGGACAAAAGTAAGGTTGTAGAGGCTTATCTCACTAAGGGTACGATAGATACTGCCTACAGGAAAATTAAACAGACCTTTGGAAAAAAAAGAACCACTTGCATGAATATCAAGAGCTCAGCTGGAAAACCAGTTCTAAGCAAAGAAGGGAAAGCAGAAAGGTGGAAGGAGTATATAGAGGATCTATACAAGTGCGATGTTCTTGAGGACAATATTATGGAAATGGAAGAGGAGGTAGATGAAGATGAAATGGGAGATACGATACTGCGTGAAAAGTTTCTCAGAGCACTGAAAGACCTGAGTCGAAACAAGGCCCCGGAGTAGACCACATGCCATTAGAACTACTGACAGCCCTGGGAGAGCCAGTCCTGACAAAACTCTACCATCTGTTGAGCAAGGTGTATGAGACAGGCGGAATACCCTCAGACTTCAAGAAGAATATAATAATTCCAATCCCAAAGAAAGCAGGTGCTGACAGATGTGAAAATTACCGAACTATCAGCTTAATAAGCCACTACCGCAAAATACTAACGCGAATTCTTAACAGACAAATGGAAAAACTGGTAGAAGCCAACCTGGGGGAAGATTAATTTTAATTCCGTAGAAATGTTGGAACACGTGAAGGAATACTGATCCTACAACTTGTCTTAGAAGAAAGATTAAGCCAAGACAAACCTACGTTTCTAGCATTTGTAGACTTAGAGAAAGCTTTTGACAACGTTGGCTGGAATACTCCCTTTCAAATTCAGAAGGTGACAGGGGTAAAATACGGGGAGCCAAAGGCTATTTACAATTTGTATAGAAATCAGATTTCAGTTAAAAGAGTCGAGAGACATGAAAGGGGAGCAGTCGTTGGGAAGGGAGTGAGACAGGGTTGCAGCCTATCCCCGATGTTATTCAATCTGTATATTGAGCAAGTAATAATGGAAACAAAAGAAAAGTTCTAAGTGGGTATTAAAATCCATGGAGAAGAAATAAAAACTCTGAGGTTTGCTGATGACATTGTAATTCTGTCAGAGACTTCAAAGGACTTGGAAGAGCAGTTGAACGGAATGCACAGTGTCTTGAAAAGAGGGTATAAGATGAACATCAACAAAAGCAAAATGAAGATAATGGAATGTAGTCGAATTAAGTCGGGTGATGCTGAGATAATTAAATTAGGAAATGAGACACTTAACGCAGTAATGGAGTTTTGCTATTTGGGGAGCAAAATAACTGATGATGGTCGAAGTAGAGCGGATATAAAATGTAGACTGGCAATGGCAAGGAAAGCATTTCTGAAGAAGAGAAATTTGTTAACATTGAGTACAGATTTCAATGTCAGGAAGTCGTTTCTGAAAGTAATTGTATGGAGTGGTGTCATGTATGGAAGTGAAACGTGGACGATAAATAGTTTAGACAAGAAGAGTATAGAAGATTTCGAAATGTGGTGCTACAGAAGAATGCTGAAGATTAGATGGGTAGATCACATAAATAATGAGGAGGTATTGAATAGAATTGGGGTGAAGTGGAGCTTGTAGCACAACTTGACTAAAAGAAGGGATCGGTTGGTAGAACATGTTCTGAGACATTGAGGGATCACCAGTTTACTATTGTAGGGCAGTGTGGAGGGTAAAAATACTAGAGGGAGACCAAGAGATTTATACACTATGCAGATTCAGAAGGATATAGCTTGCAGTAGGTACTGGGAGATGAAGAACCTTGCACAGGATAGATTAGCATGGAGAGCTCCATAAAACCAGTCTCAGGACTGAAGACGACAACAACAACAACAGTAGAACATTGAATTTTTTCAATATGTTCTATGAGTATAATGAATTTACAAAAAAGTTGTAGCATTTGGTATAACTCATTTATTGCTATTTGTTATAGATTGCATTGTATCACTTGAATTAATTCCAAAAACAAAAACTATATTGAAGCATATATTACAAAAACACTTTACATTTATATAATTTCTTACCTTACAAACTTTTTTCTATTAAGTATAAACAATAAAAACTAAATAGTGTAAAATATGTGAAATCTACAAATCAACTGACCACTTCAATTTCGGAAAATTTGCAAAAGATGGTTATAGGATAATATGTAAAAATGTTTCAATGAAAGTCATAAAAATATATTAAATTTATTCTTTGTATTTGTATAAAAAATATTTCCACATAATTTTATAATAATCATCTAAAATGGTATTTGGGCGATGAGAATTCCAAGACATGTCATAAAAAATTACTGTCAATGAAAAATGACAATGATGAAGAACAAACTGAATGTAAAAGATGCTTTAACTGAAAAGAAGTTAAAAGATTTAGCTGTTTCAATTAAAATCAATTGCATAAAAAAATGTCAAGCAAAATATAGGGGATTCAGTTCAAGATAATTAAATAATTTTTAATTGGCTTCAAGCTGAATTTTGTATCACCATATTTCTTCTTTCAATTTTCTTTCATTAAGGTTTTTCACATTTACCTGAATGTTTATCTTTATGTGATAGATTTTGATTAAAACCTCTATATCTTTAATTCATTTTGAGTTCATACATTTTTAAATTTAGTATGTTGTTCATCAATCGAAATAAAAATTATTGAGATATTGAAACAAAACATAAAATTACATTATGAGCTGATACTATATTTTAGTTTTTCCTGTGAATGTAAGCTGAACAACAAACTCCATATTAAAATGTATTGATTGAATTATATATATATCTTGAATTTAATGATTTTTTTTGTATTCAATTAATTTTTCCAATTCCTTAACATTTTTTGTTTTTAATTTTATCAATTTTGCTGGATTTTATACATTTTATCCTAATATTTCATAGCCACATTTTTCATTTACCTAATAAATATATTTTTCTTCGAAATGGTGACAAAATCGATACGCATCACAGTTGCTCAAATTTGAGATTATTGCAAAAGAAATAATTTAACTGGGCATAGTAGATTAAGATAATATGATGTAATATCTTCTATAATTAAATATCATCATATTAACACAAACATTTTGAAATTGAAAATGATGATAAAGTCTTCAACGCGATGTGGTTGTGAATAAAGACAAAGAAAAAGAGATGCCGGCCGTTGTGGCCGAGAGGTTCTAGGCGTTTTGGTCCACAACCGTGCTGCTGCTACGGTCACAGGTTCAAATCTGGCCTTGGGCATGAATGTGTGAAATGCCCTTAGGTTATTTCTAAGTCTAGTGGACTGATGACTTAAGATGTTAAGTCCAATAGAGCTTACAGCCATTTAGCCATTTAAAAAGAGTTAATCAATGCCTAGGAATAAAGCATTTGAAATTTGATTGCAAACTGTTAAAGCAGAAAACAATCGTAATGTGATTCATTCAGATTTCTTGCTGCATGCATCAAAAAAATTTTGGAATAGTTAAACAAAACTTAAAATTACATAATAAGAGTATAACAAATTTTAGCCTCCCCTGTGAATGTAAGATGAAGTCATCAGATTCTTTAAAAAATGAAATTTGTCACCCACGTAATTATACAATCATGAGTGACAGAGATATTATTAAATGTAAAAATGGGGAAAAAGAAATTATCTCATAAATGTCTGAAATTCAAGATAGAGGACCTGTCCAGAGTTTAGACTGAATTATTGTAATCAGAAATTAATAAATATATTTCATCAAAAGGTTCATAATACACGGAATTACCTAAAAGTAAATAAAAGTAAAAAAGCTTATGTTACTCTTAAAAAAATGGTAAAAACGTATTCTGTTGTCTATAAAGTGTGCATTATATCCTGTGGACAAAAATTCGGAGAGAGTTACAAAATGAAAGAATTTTGTACTAGATATCGATCAGAAGCTTGAAAACTTTTTTTCTTTCTTATTAGAGTTGGAGCTACTTCAAAAATGAAAACTAAAATTGATATATCTATTAACATTTCTCCATGTGATCAAAACGCTCAAGTAAAGCCATTGAATGTAACTAAATCATAATAATCTATTATATTTTAAAGATGAATTTAAGCCACATTACTGTTGGATAAAGAATTTCTCAAGATTAATTTCAGCTCAAGTTACACAACATAGAAAAGTGAAATTTATTTATGAAACGTGTTTAATGGATTTTAATAATAAGGGAAAATTAGGTAGTCACATTCCAAATTACTCAGTTAATTAACCATTTAAAGTCGAATTATCATAAAAGGATCATATATAAGTTTTTAAAATTATCGATATACAATGAAAGATTCATATGTTCATTCTGGTGATTTTGAAAGTTTACTTTTCAAAAGTGTCAGTCTGGTCCAGAAAAATCTTATGCAGTGAAATATCAAAAACATGAATTGAGAGGTATTTCTTACTAAATTAAAAATATAAATGGAAACTATAGAAACTCAGTTGTATAAAAATGACCAAATTGTCATAAAAACTTTAACAAATGTATGTAACAAGAAGTAAAAGAAAATGGGAATATATATCCTGAAATTGAAGAATTGAAACCAGTAACAAATGAAGAACAAACAAGTCATAATACAACAAAAATTTGTTCATTATGTAGACGTCATTATTCATAAAGAAAATAGAGTTTTTTATTATCAACATTTAACTGTAAAATAATATTTCCATTATGTAATAACTAAAATATTCAAGTTTTATACTAATGTGTTTACAGGACATGATTCTCATTTGTGCAAAATACTGGTAGTCATTATGCTCCAATACAGTCTTATGATATTTTTTTCCTTTTGTTGTCACACACATATGTGACATGGATGACATAAGTACTTTTCTGACATTGATAAATACAATGGGATTGTTCACAAAATAAACAAGCATTTCAAAAAAAATGGTTCAAATGGCTCTGAGCACTATGGGACTCAACTGCTGTGGTCATCAGTTCCCTAGAACTTAGAACTACTTAAACCTAACTAACCTAAGGACATCACACACATCCATGCCCGAGGCAGGATTCGAACCTGCGACCGTAGCAGTTGCAGGGTTCCGGACTGCGCGCCTAGAACCGCGAGACCACCGCAGCCGGCAAGCATTTTAGATGTTACTAAAATTAGTTTTTATCATAACAAATCTTATATAACATAATGTAACTAACAGTAATTGAAAATGAAAAGCATTAATTATAGAATATAAATTTTTGCTTTAATTTTTACTTTTATACTTGAAGTGAACCAGTTTATTTGCAGGATAACATCTGTGATAAAAAAGTTCGAAGCATAGTAAACTGAAGCACCATCAACAATGTGCAAAGACATATGTGTTACAATCATTCTCTTGTATGTGAATATCATTAGTAAATGCAACTTTCTTAACATTCCAAATGTTTCGCAGTCTGATGATAATTTAGCTGCAAACCAAGCATATCAAACGATTTTCTTAAAAGCTGCAGCTCCAGTTTATTACGAAACCAGGCATACCTTTTATCAATTTCATCACTTATACATGTACCTTCCATTTACTGTGATATGAGAATGGGAAACTTTTGTAAAATGTGATTGTAATTTTTCACACATCAGTAAAAGTATACATCATAGACTTGGCCGAATGGCGTACACTTTGGAGAAATTATTTCTAATGAACATATTGATATTCTGAGTTCATCGACATCATATAAGAGTTGATGAGCCTTCCGCTTCCCACGAGCCATTACTGTACACAAACAGCTCCATTATCATGTAAAGCCACAAAACTTTGTTCAAAAACTGATGATAGGTATCTTATGAGTGCTTTTAAGTGTTCGTGGCTATTGTGTACACATTCTGATGCCATTCCATTGACTAGTTTATGTCTTGTTGGATTCAAGGAACAAATTTGCCACTGGCTTCATCGATACAAACAAATACTGTAAGTTTTTCAGATATTGTTATTCTGTACTGAGCTTTGTATAGGTGCACAAGCTCACAAGTACGAAACAGCTGTCACAATGGACAAACTATGCGAAAAGTGGAGTATCGACTCAAGATACATATAAAATCATTGATTTGTTGGTGTACAATCATTTCACAGAGACTAGAAACAATGAAGCTATAGTTACTACACAAGTATTGTGACAGTGGGAAATTGTTGCAGCAGTCTCATTGCTCTACAAAAGTTATGAATTTATAGCTTTAAACAATTGGTACAATCCATTTAGAGGGAAAAATAGAATTCAAAAGTGTCTCGTCACCAAATGTAAGGTCTGTTCAAAAAATTCTGGAATTTTGTCCAAAAATTTTTTTACGCTTACCTTTTACTTATCTGCACGATCTCCTTTGAAATCCTCTCTTTCCACATCTGATACACCGTCCCATCTCCATTTCCACTTCCAGAAGCAGTCTTGATATGCCTCTTGCTGCATCACACAAAGCACCATCTGGAACTTTTCTGTTATCTCATTTATCATTGCAGATCTTCTTGCTTTCAACGGGGTTTTCACCTTTAGAATTGAAAAAAAAGTCCGCTGGAGACAGGTCTGGAGAGTACAGAGGACGAGGCAGCACAGTTATTTCGGTTTTTGTACAAAAGCCAAGCACCAACAGGGATAAATGTGCCGGTATATTATCGTGATGCAAGAGCCATGAATTGTCTCGCCACATTTCAGAACATTCCCTTCTCACATTTTCTCGCAGGCGTTGCAGAACATCCCTACAGTACCATAGATTAACTGTTTGTCACTGTGGCATAAATTCATGATGAACTAATCCTTCAAAGTCAAAGGAAACTATCAGAAGGCTTTGATGTTTGACCTTAGTTCTTGGAGAACCTATCCCGACTCATTGTGAAGATTGAACCTTGATCTCGATAGCATAACCCTAGATCCACGTCTTATCACCAGTGATTATTCTATCCAGGAACATCTTGTTCTCATTTGAGCGATCCAAAATCTTTTCACGGATAGCGAGTTGAAGGTTGCCCTGGTCTTGTCTCATGAGCCGTTGGACGAATTTGGCGGCAACAAGATCCATTTTAAGATACTGTGTCAGGATTTCATGAGATGATCTAACTGAAATGTTACATTCTTCTGCAAGCTCTCGGACTGTCAGTCTTTGACTGGCACGCACAATTTCGTTTGATGGACATGAGCGTCGTTAGTAGACATCGGGGGGGCATCCTGAACAAGGACCATCTTTAACTTCCATCTGGGGATTTTTAAACCCTTTGAACCATTTTAACACTGAGTATGGCTTAAGAACTCATCACCATTGGCTTCCTTCTTCATTTGATATATCTCTGTAAAGGTATTCTTGAGTTTCACGCAACATTTAATACAGACATGTTGCTCCTCTATCTCTGCCAACTCAGAATTCGAAAACTGCAACACAATGTTCTACTCAGTACAGCACTAAACAACAACTAACAGACATACAACAATGAAACATACAGCAGTTCTACATCAAACACAGGCCTGTGCAGTGATACCAACCGCATTTTGCTCCAACATGGGATGAGATTAAGAATATTAAGTAAATACGTAATTTTTTGAACAGACCAAGTACATCAGCACAATGAAGGGTTTACATTTGATGCATTATTGGAAACAACAACGTTTTTTCAAGGCACAAAGGAATTAAAGACATTAGCTGCCAATGGGCCATGATTATCATCAATGGGAAAATTGTAAATTTGTGCTGGACTGGGACTCAAACCTGGGTCAATTGTTTAATAGGCATATGTGCCGATCACTCTTTGGCATTTTTTTTTACTTCATTCTATACATATCTGAGAAAATCTGTTGCTTTGTTCAGTTTTGTCATTTGCAATTGCTGCACTCTTTTGCATCTGCAACTACAGGTAGTGGAGATCAAGTCACCTACATACATACCCATGAAGAAAATCACACGGAAAAATTTTGTTCCACACCCATCAGATTTTTCTTCTTTTTTACATTTTCCTTTCTTCACGTTTCTGCATTTAGGCCATTAAACATAGACATCAGAATTTATTGCTGACAAAGAACTATCATAATCCAACAAGTTCTACAAAGGTGACAATGAACATTGAAGTTCCATTGTTTCCTGCTCTCACATAAAAACAGCCTTTGTCAAATGACAATGGCTGTTTTTGTCATAAATTATTTTGACAAAGGCTGGTTTTGTAGGACCATCACATTTCTGAGCTGCAGTAACTTAGGACATGGAACATTTCTGCCATATCTGAGTAGAAGAAATTGTGGGCCTCGGGGATGGCTACGAGATTGCACTGAAATCACAAAAATAAAAAATACTGACAGTGGTTGTTTTTTTTATGAAGTCCAATTGCAGAAGGTATGAGATTGAAATTACACCTCAAGGGGCACAAATTGATCATGGAGCATTAGGTCAGATTCATAGAGAATCCACCAATTTCTATGAGGTTCATTGCACTCTAATGAGCGCACTATTTGGCACATAATACTGGCAAGAGATGAGTGATTCTGTACTTCCATTCTGGAATCACTCTCTTCACACAATACGACCCACTTCAACTGTCGGCGGTCTCTGACAGTCAACAGATGGGGTTGATTTGTACACTTTTTTGCTGTACGTATCCCTCCACTTTTCCACTTCACTATCACATTGGAAACAGTGGACCTATGGATGTTTAGGAGTGTGGAAATCACACTTAGAGACATATGACACAAAGGACACACAATCAGCTGACCACATTCGATGTCTGTGAGTTCAGTGGAGAACCGCATTCTGCTCTCTCACGATGTGTAATGACTACTGAGGTCACCTGGCAGCAGGTGACAACACAATGCACCGAATATAAAAAAAACGTATATTTTGGGGGTGTCCAGATACTTTTGATCACATACTGTATATATGTCAGTTCATGTTAAAAGTTTGGAGCCTACAAGCACAGACATTGGCAGAAAATCTCAATGTTGCTAATCTGACCATCACAAGTTTGGATTGATTACAGTGAAATCCTGTGACTCAATAATGAAAGTGACTAATATGTCTGTAAAGATTATGAAATTAGTGGAATTTATGGTGGTGTCTAATGAACTGCAGGTGAGCTAATTGACACCCATTTTGAAAGAGTTAACAATCTGCAAACTACGTGTGCTGGATAGTGTTATGTATACTGATAACTGTTCTGTAAATCCTTTCGAGTGGACAAATATGGTCATATTTCTACCATCATATGTTCTGTCAGTTTCAACTTTAACCGAATCTGTGACATTGCTTAGTAGTCAGGTGAGGGATTACAAGGAATGAAATGTGCTCCATTTACCTGTATATACAGTGAACTGTGAATCCAGAACTGGCTACCAACTATGATACAGTGTAAATATTTTGGAATGAACAGCCTAACTTTTTGAGCAGTCCACAGAATTTGAATCTATCTCACCTGACATCAGTTCTCAATAGTTTAGTTTGAAGAGACATGAGACTTCAAGATCCTTCTAAACTGAGCAAAACAAAACAGGCAACTGGAATGACATATCAGGTACATTACATAAGATGAGAAAAAAATGAATGAGTTCTTTGGTATGAATGAAACAATCCTTTGCTATGTTATTCTAAAACTGAAATTAAGATAGAAAAAGTTCAACAATGAAAACTGTACTGTGAAAAATATACAAGTAACAGTAAAAGGGGTGGGGGTTAGTTCACAATAAAAATAAGATACACACAAATGAGTGGATGGATTTTTCTATAATTATGAGACTTTGTGTGGCACAAATCAACACAGCAAGTTTGGAAAGCAGGAACAAAAATTGCCTAAGCCATCATGAAATGGATATGTATATTAGATAACGTTTTCACACATAGAATTACAGTAAGATTAGAATACACACAGCACCCAGTTAAGGAATACTGATTATAATGTATTACACTTATAATAAAATGAGTTTCAAACAGAAGGTGGTACCATTGACATATGATATTGAGATATCAGAGAGTGATTTAGAGGCTTCCTAAAAAGTTACATAATATATCTGTGACTGTAGAAGGAAGGAAAGAAGATTCTGGTGTATTGTCCAATTGATGATGAGACCAATGTAAATGGCATACAAGCTCAGATTGTAGAAGGTATAGAAGGAAATTGGTCCTGACATCCTCAATGAAACCCACCTACTATTTGTCCGTGGCAATTTAGAGAAATCACCTAAATCTGGATGGCCATACAGTATTTGAACTGCCATTATACCAAATATGACTTCAGTGTCTTACCACTACACCATGTTGCTTGGTCCCTATGTCTGTAAACTATGTAGCAAATAACTTTTAATCTCATATCATTAATCCCATATGTGAAATGCAGGAAATACTTGTAATGGAACTTGTTTTTCAGATAGTATTGTACATTATGATACATTAAATGCATTTACCTTCTTGATACACTATTTATATAACAGTTATTATTCTTATAACCATTCAAAAAGAGAACTGATGCTTTTATTAATGAATTATTAAATATACCTGTATCTTTTTGGAAGTAATTTTAGTCATATCGATACTGTACACATATCTTTGTAACCAGAAAAATTGATCTGCTGTATTTACTCGAATCTAAGCCGCACTTTTTTCCGGTTTTGTAGTCCAAAAAACCGCCTACGGCTTAGAATCTAGTGAAAAGTAAGCGGAAGTACTGAAAAATGTTGGTATTCGCCGCCACAACTAACGTCTGCCGTCGAATAAATGTAGCGCTACACAATCATACTTTCCAGGCACAAAGATACTGGCGCCAAAACCTCAGCATAAATAAATTTTAAAAATGTGGAAGACGAGTTTTTTTCTCAGCGCCGGGTATCGACCACTGTATTTTCATACATTATCCAACGAAGTAAATAAAAAATTTCTTATTGTTCACCTTCGAATGTAGCAGCCTTTCAATGTACTACGAAATTCCGACTGGCAAGACTGTTAGTAGCAGTAGTAGTAGTAGTAGTAGTAGTAGTAGTAGTATTTTATTCATTCAGAGCAATGTACATTGCATGGATTTCGTCAAAAATACATAGTATATATATACACACATATAGGGTGAACAATACTATACAAAATACGGATGTGCATAGTAGACTACATAACATCAGACCATACTGAAATAACATGTACAACTTTGATTATTTACATTGATGTATGAGAAAGACTTTTTACATGGAATACATAGTTGATATTTAGATATAACACATACAGTTCTAGCACTTTTGTACATATTACTTATTTAGATCATAGGAACAGTCAGATAAAAATTACTATTGGCACAGAGTGCATAAATATAATTGTTTAGTATGAAGCTATTCCAGATATTCTTTTACACTATAATAGCAGTTGGTCATTAAAAATTTGAGTACTGCTTCTTTAAATGAAGACATTTATTTTATTTCTTTTATCTTTGCCGGTAGTTTGTTATACAATCTGCTTCCTTATATGTTTGTTTGTTTCTGCGCCAACGCCTTGTTCACTCTTTTTATATGAATGTCATTGCACTTTCTTGTGTTGTGTGTAGATCTGAGTTGGATTGGAAATTGTTAATATTTCTTTTTACATTAATTACGCTTTTCTGTATATTGGGGCACGGCAGGTGTAGAATATTCAGCTGTTTAAATAATTGCTTTGAAGGAGTTAGCCTTGAACTGTTGGTAATTATTCTAACAGCTCGTTTTTGTAGAGTGAAGATGGTTTTGAGATTTTTCTTACTATGACCCCAGAAGGTGAGGCCATAGGTAACAGCAGAATGTATATAAGCAAAGTAACCAGTTCTGCTACATTCCCAACTACATACAAAGCTAATAACACGTAAAGCAAAGCAAGCAGAGCTTAACTTATGCGAGAGATACAGGATATGGGATTTCCAGTCTAAATTTTCGTCTATATGTACACCTAAGAATTTTGTCGTAGCAACTCTCACAATTTCTTTATTTTGTAGGCTGAGATCTAGATCAGAGTGTGACTTTGCTTTCCTGTAATGGATATAATTAGTTTTAGAGATATTTATGGTTAATTTGTTCACTTCAAACCAATTTTGCAAATATTCTGAAACTCTGGTTGCAGATGTTGGTAATACCCAGTTTATGTCAGTTACTACAATGTTTGTGTCATCCGCAAACAGGGTTATATGAGTACCATTTACTGGAATCTCGATATCATTTATGTAAAGAAGAAATAGGACAGGTCCTAGAACACTCCCCTGCGGTACCCCAGTTGGCATAGTCTGAATATCCGATCTGTAAACAATACTTTGGTATTTACTGTTTGTTGTTGCAATTTCTACTACCTGTTTCCTATTATGGAGATATGACTGAAACCACTCTTCAGCTACTCCTCGTATACTGACATATTCTAATTTGTCTAGCAGGATATCATGTTGGACATTATCAAATGCCTTTGAGAGGTCCAGATTTATTCCTATTGTACTGTTGTTCTCATTTAGCCCTATTACAATATTTTCAATGAATTGTGTGATGGCTGACTCTGTACTCATTCGCTCATTCCTTTGCGAACGCCGTGTTGGTTTACAGGCAATAGATTGAATTTCTCGAGGTAATTTGTAATTCTGTTTTTCATGACTGTCTCTATTACTTTTGAAAATACCGATAATAAAGCTATTGGTCTATAGTTTCCCACTTCATGTATATTGCCCTTTTTATACAGTGGTTTTACTTTTGCAGTTTTTAATCGTTGTGGAAAGACACCTTCTGAAAATGATATGTTTATGATGAGTAAGATTGGGTCTGATATGACACTAGCACCTCATCATGACTGAGCAAGGTATCTCGTCAATCCCTGAGGACATTTTATTGTTCATTATTTTTATTATTCGATTAACTTCCAATTTGTTCATGGGAGGTAACAATAATGAATTAACACTTTGTTTTTCTGGGATTGATGTTCTACTAATCTTAGAACAATTTTTAATCAGATTGATTGGACTATTTAGGAAGTAGTCATTAATGTAATTTGCTAAAGTAAGATTTCTGACTAGCACACCTTGATCATCTTTTAAAACAAAGTCATCTGGATTTGTAACATTTTTGCTTGGGCCTATATCTTTTTTAATACATTCCGAATAGCTTTCGATTTGTTTCCTGACCCAGCAATTACACTGTCATTGTGCATTGTCTTAGCTTTTTTTATCACCTTCCTGTAAATTTTCTTGTATGTCTTTACATAATCTGTGAAGTGTTCATCTTTGTTATCTTTTTTGAGTTGACTGATATGTTTTTGTGTTTGACTAGATACTCTAATAGCAGGTGTTATCCACCGGCTTGTGTTCCTAGGCATGACATTGATCTTTGTGAGCTTTTTTGGGAAACACATCTCAAATAGGGACATAAATGTACTAGAAAAAGCATTGAAAGATTCCTCGGTTGTTGACTGTCAATATGGCTAACCTACCTCTGACAATAAATGGTTGCTTAGGAACTTTTATGAATTATGAATCACATGCAGTATTCTCTGCACCATAAGAATAATACGAATGTAAACATTTTGCCATGTGTTCTTTCATGTTTGCTGCTATCTCTTTTAAATCCTGTCTGCCTAATAAACTACGAAACTAGAGTGAGACAACAGCAAACGCAGAAGAATATAAATATCATGTCATGTTTATATTCGTATTATTCTTATGCCGAATAGTGATACAGTCAGAAATGAAGACCGGCAACTGACTAGATGTTTAAATCTAAGATGACTAATTTCTGTGCAAAATGTAATGTACTAAAGAGGCGTCTCCAAAGATTTTCAAATAGAGAAAATTTTTTGCTAAACTCTCATTTAGAACATCTATCATACGTGGTCTATTATTTGGTTCTTGTTGATCATTATCAAACAAAGTAGCAGTGTAAGTAACAACAAATAGCAATCTATTGCCATTGTTTCGCTAATGAGATGATTCCTCTCTTTTCTTTTAATTGTAAGGGGGTGGTAGCGTGCACAAAAGCAAGCCATGCCACGAGCGGCGACAGGTCGTAAACACTAATTATCAGAATGCAACAAACAATGCATCACACAGTACAATAATGCATTTTCAGCTTAGAGTGACGTAAAAACCTATACCAAAGAGAATGGCATTTATCAGATCAAAGAAAAATAAGCAATCACTTCAAACCAGGTGAAGCACGTGAAAAAGGAAGGGTAGCCGTATAAATACGGATGGAGCGCCTGACGCATAGCAATGCCTACCTGGTAAAGCTTAACTGCTAAGCTTACGACTCGAACCAAACTACTGTCTCTGTATCGTCTTTCATTCGACCAAAATTGTGTCTAATATTACAATGGACCAACTATGTTTCGATTTGGAGATGCGGTCTGAAACTTTTCTCTCCCCTTGAATTTCGAGTCTCAAATTTCAGGTGCGGCTTAGATTTGAGTAAATAAGGTACTCAAAAATCTCTGAACTGCAGATTCCTGTATCACTGCACTTGTTGATATGTGCCCGGAACTGTAGAACGAGTTCTTGAATTCATACTCTATGGTCAAGTCTTGAGTCTGGGGTAGTGCACTGAAGATACAATGAGATACAAGCAGCCATGACAAGCTGTATTGAATACTGATTTCTGTAATTTACTTCATGGAAAAAGAAACTGACATTCACTAAACATCTAAAGTAAAAACAGTTTGGCCCCATATAATAATTTAACAGTATTTATATCAAGACAGCAACCCATCCCTCTATTGGGAAGCAAGGTAATTAATATAGATAACCCACCAAAGAAGAATTCTACATCAACAACACCAAATTTAAGTAACTCTTATTGTTTTTTTTTTTACAGCCACCTGCTCATTTTCTATTATCACGCAAATGGTTGCATTGTGTTTAGTACCTGTATTGGCAAATGATTCTTGGTCATTAAAAAATTGAAGCCAACAGTACAAGGAGGCAGGTTAAAGGCTTTGACACTGAATGGCTGCAAAATAACAACACAAAACTTCCATCTGCCGTCACATCTTATGACAAACTTCTGAGAACAACTCTCCTTGAATGTGAACAGTCAAATTTAGAGTTATCAGAACTCCTTTTGGAATGTGTTCTTGCACTCAGTGAACAGAGAAATCAAACTACTGTGTTTCCTCTTGGCACTGTAAACACATAGTAATCTAACTTATTTAGGCATTCATCAGAAACTTTCATAATCCAACTTACTGTACTTATGTATTCACCAAAAACATGGTGGAACAGGAGGAAAAAACACTTTAAGCATTCATGAAGTGTCTGGACTATGTCAGAATGGTGCACCAACTCAAAAACACAGATGTCAAAAGAGCTTATTGTTTGGACATGGCAACTGAACACTTGCCGAGAAGGTTGCTGCGTTTGAATTTTGTATGGATACAGGTGTAAACTCTGGCGCATGAGACGATACGTGGACGTTGGTGTCATTTGGACCGCAGCTGCAACACGGCGAACGGAAACCCGAGGCCGCTGTTGGATCACCTGCTGCACTAGCTGCGCGTTGCCCTCTGTGGTTGCCGTACGCGGTCGCCCTACCTTTCCGGCACATTCATCCGTCACATTCCCAGTCCATTGAAATTTTTCAAACACATCCTTTATTGTATCGCTTTTCGGTCCTTTGGTTACATTAAACCTCCGTTGAAAACTTCGTCTTGTTGCAACAACACTGTGTTCTAGGCGGTGGAATTCCAACACCAGAAAAATCCTCTGTTAAAAATCCTCTGTTCTAAGGAATAAACCATGTTGTCCACAGTACACTTGCACGTTGTGAACAGCTCACGCTTACAGCAGTAAGACGACGAACAGAATGGCGCACCCACAGACTGCGTTGTCTTCTATATCTTTCACATCACTTGCAGCGCCATCTGTTGTTGAAAATTGTAACAACTGTAATTTCGAAAGTTTGTCCGCCTGAAAATGTACTGTTGTCCCATGCATATTGCAACAAACGGTGTATTTCTATCGCTGCTCGTTTAGTTTTTATTGCCGTTTCAAATATACCGGTCATTTTTGAAACACCCTGTATGAAATGTTCATATGGTATTATGTGTCTCAGTCTACTACTCCTCAAAACTGTATTTCTTTTAGTCAACACAACAGCTGAATGCAGAAATGCTCCACATGGACAAAGTTGGCATAGTTTTGTGGTGGAAAAATTATTTATCACACAATACAACAGTAACAGAATGCTGGTTTGACACCTGCTGTGGACTGCAGTCCCATACAGACCGCAGCCAGTGAGCTATTATTGCTTTGTAAAGTCAACATGTTGGTTATTCATAAGTACAGGTATAAAATATTAGCAACATAAATTCATGAATTAAAGCCACATTTTTCAATATTTTCAGTATGACAGAGACACAAAATGTCAAAGTGAATGTTCAATCAGCATGAAGCTGATAATATGCAAGGAAACATAATCTATATTGATATTTCTGTATTTTTGTAGTGTGGTTGTGTGGGTTTCAGTTCCTTTATAATTAAAATATTATTAATGATCAACACTGTCAAGAAGTAAATGTATTGAGGAGTGAGTGTAAGAACTCCTCATGAGTTCTCTCAACATTATGTGCAACTGTCTATTTTACACAATATTCTCATTGGTGACTTCTGCAAATTAAATGTCTTATTGACTAACTGCATTGCTCCAACACATTACATTTATGATGTGTCTAATATGTTACGTTTGGGGCACTGATTTAAATATGTTTCATTTGCTAACTCCTGTTTTCTATTTAGTGAACTGTTCTTTTTGCATTCTCCAGTTAATCATTATATGATGGAACACAACAGACTTTTCTGTTATTGTGTACTAAGTGTCAAATGACTTAGAAGTTAAGCTACTGGCTAAGATAATTTCAAGTGTCATTATACAGCTTAAATAATCCATCTTATGCCTCAGTTATTTGAAGGGCAAAAAATAAACAGAAACATTAGTGATGGAAATTGTCACAGATATTAAAGTGTTCAATTATTACAATTTATCTGCAGTAAATTCTAAGTGGGATTTGTGCTTATTTATTACACTAAGGTTAGAACTTGCCAGTATTAAACCCTAACCATAACAGGGCATCATAATCATGGGGAATTGATGCCCTTATCATCCATAGGTTTAAATACTGACTCATACAAGAAACTTATTTCCTTTATTAACAAATAATTTTAATAGTCAGCAGTGTTCTAGCAATTATTAGGCCCAAAGTGTTTAGTGAAACAATGCTGCTCTAATTATAGTAAGCATAAAACCAATTCAGTTCTTCAAATTCTAAGGTAAATCATTGGAAAGAATAAAAAGGTTTTTTAATCAATCAGCTTTATTATGATTTATTCACATTTCTGACACAGAACAGTAATACATTTAAGCCTGCCTGGTTAGTGTTGCAGTCTAACAGTGCTTTCCAGGTGGGAAGGCATGCCGGTCACCAGCACGAATCCTTCTGGTGGATTAGTGTCAAGGCCCAGTGTGACGGCTAGTCTGTGGATGGTTTTTAAGGTGGTTTTCCATTTGTCTTGGTGAATGCTGGCTGGTTCCCCTTATTCCGCCTCAGTTACAATATATCACCAATTGCTGCGAAAACACTTTCTCCATGTACACGTACACCATAACTACTCTACCACACAAACATTGGGGTTACACTCATCTGGTGTGAGACGTTCCCAGGGGGGGGGGGGGGTTTCACTGAGGGGCAAACCACACAAAAAACCTGGGTTCAGTGTGCGGTGGCGGTGGCGGTGGGGTGAGTGGACTGCTGTAGCCTGTTGTAAAGTTGTGTACCACTGTGGGCTACAACAGGGATGAAGCCTCTCCATCATTTCTATGTCCCCAGTTCAATGCAATGCAATACAATACAATACAATACAACACATATAATATTATAAAATATGCTAAAATGATAAACATATTTCGTAAAAATATATCTATCTGCCTCAGATATTTGTTCCTTATATTTTCATGAATTGCTCATTTCTTTCTATCAAGAAGAATTTTACTGATTGTACTGATTTTAGTATTCACTAGATAGCCCCTAGCAGGAAAATAAATTTTTATCGTTTTTCGTTGTTGAGTGTCCTTTCTGCCAACTAGAGTGTAGCTGTTAACCTTGTGTGGCAATAGGTTTCCTTAAGTTTCTTATAGTAAATCAGTTATTAGCTAGATGGATAGGGACTGTGTCTGTTGTGTGCGGATGCAGGAGGAGTTGGCCAAAGTCCAAATGCAGCTGGAAGCTTTGGTGGCCACAGTCAACAAGTTCCAGAGTGCCATCTTGAGGTGTATTGGAGATGGGGTGCCTGGGGCAGCCTCTGCTGTACTAGATGTGAAGGGGGGATATCACAGCTCTCTGTCACTGAGCCGAACTCAGGTGCGATTGAGCCGGCTAGCCCACTCTCACCTCAGTGTGGGTGGCGGACTGTGTAGAGGTCTCAAGCCTGAAGGTGAAGGCTGCATTGGGGACGCAGGCAATAGATTCAGTGTGCTATCTGATTGTGGGGGGGGGGGGGGGGGGGGAGGCTGAGCCAGATCAGAATATACCTTCTGCCACGATACGGGCCACTCCTTCAGAAACATCCAGACAGGCACAGGGGGAGGGGGGGGGCAGGGGTTTGTTAGTTTTTGGGAACTCCAATGTTAGGCAGGTCATCGACCCCTCGGGAACATAGAGCCTAGGGTGAGGAAGAAGTCCAACATTAACTCAGTGTGCTTACCGAGGGGGGGGGGGGGCCTTGTCCAGGATGTGGAAGAGGCTCATCCGGCAGCTATCAAGAGTGCGGGGTGCAGCCAGCTGGAGATTGTTGCACATGTCAGCACCAACGATGCTTGTCGTTGGGGTTCCGAGGAAATCCTTGGGTCCTTTCAATGGCTGGCTAAATTGGTGAAGGCGGCCTCCATCTCTCAAGGAGTGGGAGCCAAGCTGACAATCCGCAGCATCATACCCAGGGTGGACCGGGGTCCTCTGGTTTGGAGTTGAGTGGAGAATCTAAACCAGAGGCTATGTCGACTGTGACGAAAATGGTTGTAGATTCCTCGACCTACGCTATGGGGTGGAAGGTTGTAGGATGCCCCTCAATAGATAAGGGATGTACTACACACAGGAAGCAGCTACACATATAGCACAGTATGTGTGGTGTGCACATGGTTTTTTTTTTTTTAGTTTAGGTTCCTCCCCATGGGAAGCAAACCGTTAACCTGAAAAACTGCCAGTTCTTGACACTGATGTGGGTGTGCCAACTGTAAAAATTGTTAGTTCGCCTAAACAGCATAGAGTTTTCTTGTTTGCGAAAGCAAATAAAAGTGTCATTAATGAATATCTTCATAGTCAGTTCCAAGCATTCGATACGGGACACAAAGATACTGAGCACCTTTGATCGGAATTTAAAGATATTGTCCACCATGTGGTAGAGAAGTATGTGCCTACCAAAAATATAGGGGAGGGAAAGGTTCCACCCTGGTACAATGAACATATTAGGAAGTTGCTGAGAAAGCAGAGAATTTTTCACAGTCGTTTTAAATTTTGTCACTGCTCCGCTGCTAAACAGAAATTATGTGAAATGAAAGCAGCTGTCAAAAGGTTAATAAGAGATTCTTTTAATGAATTTGAAAGTAATATTTTATCTGCAGATTCTAAAAGTAGCCTCCAAAAATTATGGTCGTACATATAATCTATTAACGCTACAGATAATTCAATACCTTCTCTTGCTGACAGTACAGGTAATGTAGTGGATGATGATAAACAGAAGGCCGAAATTCTAAACCCAGCTTTCAAAAACTCGTTTATGGTAGAGAAGTGCACCACCATTCCCCTTTCATTTATGGAACAAACGCAAGGATGGCTGACAGTGTTTAGTGTATCTGGGTTTGTAGAACATTTAAGATCCTTATACACCAGGAAGGCAATCGGCCTAGATAGTATCCCCGTAAGATTATATGTTGACTATGCTACAAATATAGCACCCTTCTTATCCATCATCTGTCAGAGATCATTGGAACAGCAGAAAGTTCGATGGAACTGGAAGAAGGCCCAGGTCATAGCAATCTATAAAAAGGGGAGAAACTCGGATGCACATAATTACCGGCCAATTTCTCTGACATCAATTTGTTGAAGAATCACGGAACATATTTTGTGTTCAGACATAATGGCCTTTCTAGACTCTGAGAAGCTCATCTGCAGAAACCAGCACAGTTTTAGGAAACAGCAGTCATGCGAGACACAGCTGGCCCTCATTGTGCATGATATATAACAGGTTCTAGATACCAGCTCCCAGGCTGATGCCGTATTTCTTGACTTTCGAAAGGTGTTCGACACAGTTCCACACTGTCACTTGCTCCAAAAAGTGTGCACTTACAGTCTCCTCGTTGACATATGAGGTTGGATGGGAAGTTTTCTAACAGACAGAGAGCAGTATGTCATCCTGCATGGGGTGACTTCAACAGCAACAAGTGTAACTTATAGTCCGTGAGACGAGTGATTGGTACTGACAGTTCCGGCAGGTAGACGGCGCTGTTGCCGAACGTGGCTCACAGCACGCGGCGCCCTGTCTGCTACACGCATTCTCTAGCAGCAGAAATAAAAGCGAGACAAAATACAAGTCATATTGGTACGCGTGAATTTATTTCAAGTTGATGCTTGAAATATATTAACTCGAAAACTGATAAGAGCTATTTAGTACAAGTATCTAAGATGCTGAAACATAATAAACTTATTTGTTAAACTTCACAACTGAAATGAAAACCATTTTCACAAGTTGTTGAACATTAGCAGTTTTGGTTTCCATTGTTAAGTATTAGCATTATTAATTTGTTCTACTACAAGCTACAGAATAATTGGTCAGTGTATTAAGAGTTATAATCTGAAGAAAGTACTCACAATATGATGATCTGGTTGTAGATCGATAGCAAACTCCCTCCTTACATTCCTGGATACGTTGTAGTTACTGTAATGGAAAAACACCACTCACATCACTGTCAGAATCTGATTTGACATTGTCTTCCTCAGCACTACTCGAACTATCACTGCTCTCTCCCAGATGTATAATTAAATTTTCGATGCATTCTTCCACAACCCCTTCGGTTTTGGCCGCCTCTCTGATGGCACTTGCAGTGCTGTTTACAATTGTAGCCCACGTCTCGCTTGTCACTTTATTGATAGCTGCTGGAAGGAGAGTTTCCACGTCAGAGATCGTGAATTTTTTATTGTTTGCAGCAATGTAATTTTGTATCTGCGCCCACAGTCCTTCAATTGCATTGAAGTGACAGTGGTATGGAGGAAGCCGAACGATTTCATGTCCGTGCCTTTTAGCAATCTCGTCAATTACATATGTTGGAAATTGGGGTTTCTTTTGTGCCACAATTTCGAGCAGTTCCGCCTTCCTTAAATCTTCTCTGAAATCTCCTTTTCGCCGTTTCAACCACTGAATGATACAGTCTTTTTTTTGTTGCCAAGGTTGGTGCCTTATCGTGAACAACGGAATGATAAGGCGCATTGTCCATAACAATCACTGATGGACTTGTCAGATTCGTCATAAGCGATGTCTCGAACTATTCTTGAAATACTACATTTTCAAGCAGTTTGGCACAAAACCTTTCGATGTTCCTGCATGTAAGACAATAATACGCCCTCCTTTGCCAACAGGCACTGCCATTGTCCCCTTGGGCGTTCCAACAATCCAGCCTCTACGTAAAGAATGGCTGGCATTGACCCAAGTTTCATCTAACCACTCTATACTTACGAATTCCACACCCATGATCCTGCGCAGAAATCTGCACCGCCATGCAACTACATCTGTCATTTCCATTAATATTTTGCGTACGTTAAACAGTGAATAGCTGAAGCCTATGTCTTTCAACACTGTACGCAATGAAAATTAGCTCCCTTTAAAAAGATCGTCTTTCTGAAGCGACACCAGTAATTTAGATAGAGTGGGATGGTCTCTTCTCTTATAATAGCTGTATATATGACGACGAATAGCGTCTTTCTGAAAATCGTCCAAAGCTGTCACCTGCTTATTTCTCGGTCGCTTCTTTCCTGGTGTGTGCAGCTTTGTTGTGCCACTCTCGTCACAATCTACACTATACTGTTCTTTCCCTATCTTTACAAGTCTTCTTACTTATTTTCAATGCTGCTGCAGTTCTCTTCACAATCTGAACAACAGAAATTAAGGGCCCACCTTTGTCCTTTTCTTTCTCGAAGTAATCCCTCACAGAGCACACGAATTCACGGGCCTGGGTTGTAGCACACTTTTCTTCCTCCGTTTCACTTCTTGTCTTGGGCTGGTACTACCCCCGCACTAGACATTGTTTACAACGAAACATAAACAAAGAAACACTAAAAACAACAAAAACGAAATAAACTGCGAATTCAACTACAGACAAACAACGAACTACCGCACCGCCTGCATGCGAGACATTGGTAAGTTTCATAAGCGCACGCGTTCGGGTTTCAGAGCGGCAACATGGCCCTTGCTACCCGCTCAAAGTCAGGCCGTCATTGGCTGCCTGCCTGCGGTCGCTAGGCAACGGAAAGATGCTACCAAGCTGTCAATACCAAAGACTCGTCTCCCAGACTATAAGGTGTGCTCCAGGGCAGCATAATAGGCCTGCTGCTTTCTAAGATTTACATAAACGATCTGGTTGAAGGTATTGACAGGGGCATTATATTGTTTGCCGGTGATGCTGTAGTCTACAGCAGGGCTTCCCAATGTGTGGTCCGCGGACCCCTTAGGGGTCCGCCGGTTCTTTCTAGGGGATCACCAAATCGTGTAAAATAGTCGGTAAAATTATTGAATAAAAATGTTAACATCAAATTAATCACCTTTTTCGTGTGAAAAACATGTGTACTTTTACTTCAGATCGTATTCCCAAGCAGCCTTTGCAGTTCCTAAGTGAGAACGCATACACAGTTTAGTGCCAGGAATGCAGTTTCTCTGAACGACTGTTTCGCAACAATACGGGGGTCGTTTGTGCGCCGGTTCACGGCGCTAGATGCGCTGACAACTTTTACGCGTGAGTGGAGCAAGCTTTGTCGACCAATCACAGCGCTCGCTGGCACATATGCTGCCCCAGGCATCATTAAATTTTAAACTTGCTTTGTCAGTGCACTGCATATTTCATAAGTCGGTATTTGACCTTCAAGTTGTTTTATTCATCTCTAATCCAAACACTATTGATAATCCAGTAGGGAGAGGGAGGGGGAGGGTTATTGGGAACATGGCACTTGCATTAACAAGCTTCAGTTTCCATGGCTTTCGCTCTGAAATTTAAAGTTACTGTGCTCTTGACTGACTAGGGGTCCGCCATGGATTTTCGAATGAAGAAGCTGAAAAGATTGGGAAGCCCTGGTCTACAGGAAAGTAGTATCACACGAAAGTTCTAAACAAATCAATGAGGACTTGCAGAAAATAAATGCGTGTCGTAATGACTGGCAGTTATCTCTCAATATTATTAAGTGTAACCTACTGCATATAACAAGGAAAAAAACCCATTAATATGTACAAAATAGATGCCCAGTCTTTGGAAGCAGTAACATCCGTCAAGTATCTGTGTGTGACTATTTGAAATAATCTCAAATGGAATGATCAGATTACACAAGTAAGAGGCAAGATGAACTCTAGTTTGCACTTTATTGGTAGAATCCTGAAGTGATGCAGTCCTTCAACAAAGGAAATTGCTTACATTCTACATCTACATCCATACTCCGCAAGCCATCTGACGGTGTGTGGCGGATGCTACCCTGAGTACCTCTATTGGTTCTCCCTTCTGTTCCAGTCTCGTATTGTTCGTGGAAAGAAGGATTGTCGGTATGCCTCTGTGGTGGCTCTAATCTCTCTGATTTTATCCTCATGGTCTCTTCGCGAGATATACGTAAGAGGGAGCAATATACTGCTTGACTCTTCGGTGAAGGTATGTTCTCGAAACTACTGAGCTACTGAGCGTCTCTCCTGCAGAGTCTTCCACTGGAGTTTATCATCTCCGTAACGCTTTCACGATTACTAAATGATCCTGCTCTCCATTGGATCCTTTCTATCTCTTCTATCAACCCTATCTGGTACGGATCCCACACTGCTGAGCAGTATTCAAGCAGTGGGCGAACAAGCGTACTGTAACCTACTTCCTTTGTTTTCGGATTGCATTTCCTTAGGATTCTTCCAATGAATCTCAGTCTGGCATCTGCTTTACCGACGATCAACTTTATATAATCATTCCATTTTAAATCACTCCTAATGCGTACTCACATATAATTTATGGAATTAACTGCTTCCAGTTGCTGACCTATTTTGTAGCTAAATGATAAGGGATCTTTCTTTCTATGTATTCGCATCACATTACACTTTTCTACATTGAGATTGAATTGCCATTCCCTGCACCATGCATCAATTCGCTGCAGATCTTCCTGCATTTCAGTACAGTTTTCCATTGTTACAACCTCTCGATACACCACAGCATCATCTGCAAAAAGCGTCCGTGGACTTCCGATGTCATCCACAAGCTCATTTATGTATATTGTGAATAGCAACGGTCCTATGACACTCCCCTGCGGCACACCTGAAATCACTCTTACTTCGGAAGACTTCTCTCCATGACATGCTGCGTTCTGTTATCTAGAAACTCTTCAATTCAATCACACGATTGGTCTTATAGTCCATGCTCTTACTTTGTTCATTAAACGACTGTGGGGAGCTGTATCGGACGCCTTGTGGAAGTCAAGAAACACGGCACCTACTTGTGAACGTGTGTCTATGGCCCTCCGAGTCTCGTGGACGAATAGCGCGAGCTGTGTTTCACACGACCGTCTTTTTCGAAACCCATGCTGATTCCTACAGAGTAGATTTCTAGTCTCCAGAAAAGTCATTATACTCGAACATAATACGTGTTCCAAAATTCTACAACTGATCGACGTTAGAGATATAGGTTTATAGTTCTGCACATCTGTTCGACGTCCCTTTTTGGAAACGGGGATGACCTGTGCCCTTTTCCAATCCTTTGGAATGCTTTGCTGTTCTAGAGACCTACGGCACACCGCTGCAAGAAGGGGAGCAAGTTCCTTTGCGTACTCTGTGTAAAATCGAACTGGTATCCCATCAGGTCCAGCGGCCTTTCCTCTTTTGAGCGATTTTAATTGTTTCTCTATCCCTCTGTTGTCTATTTTGATATCTACCATTTTGTCATCTGTGCGACAATTTAGAGAAGGAACTACAGTGCAGTCTTCCTCTGTGAAACAGCTTTGGAAAAAGACATTTAGTATTTCAGCCTTTAGTCAGTCATCCTCTGTTTCAGTTCCATTTTGGTCACAGAGTGTCTGGACACTTTGTTTTGATCCACCTACCACTTTGACATAAGATCAAAATTTCTTAGGATTTTCTGCCAAGTCAGTATAGAACTTTACTTTCGAATTCATTGAACACATCACGCATAGCCCTCCTCACATTACATTTCGCTTCGCGGAATTTTTGTTTATCTGCAAGGCTTTGGCTATGTTTATGTTTGCTGTGAAGTTCCCTTTGCTTCCACAGCAGTTTTCTAACTCGGTTGTTGTACCACGGTGGCTCTTTTCCATCTCTTACGATCTTGCTTGGCACATACTCATCTAACGCATATTGTACGATGGTTTTGAACTTTGTCCACTGATCCTCAACACTATCTGTACTCGAGACAAAACTTTTGCGTTGAGCCGTCAGGTACTCTGTAATCTGCTTTTTGTCAGTTTTGCTAAACAGAAAAATCTTCCTACCTGTTTTAATATTTCTATTTATGTCTGAAATCATCGATGCAGTAACCGCTTTATGATCGCTGATTCCCTGTTCTGCGTTAACTGTTTCAAATAGTTCGGGGCTGTTTGTCACCAGAAGGTCTAATATGTTATCGCCACAAGTCGGATCTCTGTTCAACAGCTCAAGGCAGTTTTCAGATAAAGCACTTAAAAAAATTTCACTGGATTCTTTGTCCCTCCCACCCATTATGAACGTTTTGAGTCTCCCAGTCTATATCAGGCAAATTAAAATCTTCACCCAGAACTATAACGTGGTGGGGAAATCTACTAGAAATATTTTCCAAATTATTCTTCAGGTGGTCAGCCACAACAACTACTGAGCCCGGGGGCCTATAGAGACATCCAATTACCGTGTCTGAGCCTGCTTTAACTGTGACCTTCACCCAAATCATTTCACATTTCGGATCTCCGTCAATTTCCTTCGATACTATTGCACTTCTTATCGCTAAAAACACGCTTCCCCCTTCACTGTCCAGCCTGTCTCTGTGGTATACATTCCAATCTGAGCTTAGAATTTCATTACTGTTTACGTCTGGTTTCAGCCAACTATCTGTCCCTAGTACTATATGGGCGTTGTGACCGTTTTTTAATGAGAGCAGTTCTGGGACCTTTCTATAGACACTCCTGCAGTTTACTATTAACACATTAATGTTGTTATTCCCATGTGCACTCCACACGTACTCCACTACCCTTGTAGCCACTTCCGGCGTGTAGTGCACGTCTGACCTATTCAGGGGGCCCTACATTTCTCCACCCGATAGCAGAGGTCGAGAAATTGGCACCCAAGATCTCCGCAGAATCGTCTGAGCCTCTGGTTGAAGCCTTCCAGTCGGCTCCAAACCAGAGGACCGCGATCGGTCCTGGGAACGATACTACAAATAGTTAGCTCTGATTCCACCCCGAGAGTGAGGCTTTCCGCCTTCACCAATTCCGCCAACCGCCTCTACGAACTGAGGATGACCTCTGAACCCAGACGGCAGGGAGTCATTGGTGCCGACATGAACAACAATTTGCAATCGGGTGCACCCAGTGCTCTCTATCGCCGCCGGCAGGGCCTCCTTCACATCTCGGATGAGACCCCCCGGCAAGCAGACAGAGTGAACACTGGCCTTCTTCCCTGACCTTTCTGCAATTTCCCTAAGGGACTCCATCACCCGCCTAACGTTGGAGCTCCCAATAACTAATAAACCCAGCCCCCGTGTGCCTGCTCGGACCTTGGTGAAGGAGCGGCCACATGTCCACTCACAGGCAGAGCAGGCGATGCCACACGGCCAGCCTCCACATTTACCCTCCGCCTCGTGCGCCGCGAACGCCGCTGAATCCGCCACTCCCCTTGGGGAGAGGGTGGCCCAACTGTGCCCGGTACCCACGAAGATGTCTCGACAGCAGGGACAGTGGGTGAAGCAGGTAACACCTGGGGTGTACCATGCGATGCACCAGACTCCCCACTGCCGCTACACTCCGAGGCAGCAGCCTGAAGGCGGATGGCCGCGGCCATCAACATGCTCAGCTGTTCGCGAACAGTGGCCAGCTCCTCCTGCGTCTGTACAAAGCAGTCACACATCCTATCCATTCTAAAAAATCAATTTACTGTAGAGAGTTAATCAACTTTTAACTTGACTGCTAATTCTCTAAAGGCGGCTCATTGTTGCCTAAACTGTGGTTGCTAGCCACTTCTTGTAGAAAACAATGAAATAGCACTACCTGTCTCTGGACTGTATTGAAAACAAACACTAGCACTACTGGCACTATGGTTGACTAAAGGGACTCTCTGACTGTATTCAAAACAAACACGAAATCTATCGAACACTATTATTAGCACTCGACAAAGCTTCCTAAAAGTAAAAACACACGGAAGAAGAAGTGACAAGTAAGAAAAATACAGTTAATACATAAATTAAAGTAGCTCGCTGCACAGTAGACGTGAAGCGGACGGCAGTTACGACATTAATGATACTTTCTCACACGGTAATGGTTGGCTTACTGTAGCCATTGTACGTGGAGGTACAAGAGTACCTAACGTTCCTGGACTTGAAGGTTTTGTTGATAGAGACATTGCCTATTGTACCTACCGTATGGCAGAACTTGTAAATAAAGACTTTGGTAAATCAGGTTATATGTCTACTTCAGCATTGTCTTTGTATACTCGTAATAAGAGAAAAATATCTGTAAATGAGGCTGTATTCATTTGGGTTAAAGGTAAAAGAGTATGTGAATATGTAAAGTTTGTTGGTGACTGTACTTTTTATTTTCATAAATAAATTCATCTCCATGCAACCATTACCATGTGAGAAAGTATCATTAATGTCAATACTAAACTTAAGTCTACAACCACAGAAAACACAAGGTCCGTCGACAAGTGCAGTAGCAGCAACACTCTTCACTGGAATGCGATTCTTCTTGTCGCCTGCTGTTGTGGCGAACTCGATGGTTTTATACACTGTCTGTTTAGTTTGCCCAGTCTTAGAATATTGTTCATCGGTATGGACCCTTACAAGTTGGGTCTCATTCAAGAGATTGAAAAGGTCCAAAGACGAGTGGCAAGATTCAAGACTGGTACGTGGTGCATTCAAGTTCTAAGGCATACGATTTTTTTTTCTCTGGACTGGAAAGAGATAGAAACATGTGCATTGTTTTAAAATGAGGCCGCGTTCGCTGTCAATACGTCCCAGAGATGGCAGCACCGTACGACAGATGGAATTTTACCGCCAGCGGCGAGAATGAGAACTGTTTTAAATACTTAAAATGGCGACGTTTTCCTTACTTGAAAAGCGTGCAATAATTCGTTTTCTGAATTTGTGTGGCGTGAAACCAATTGAAATTCATCGACAGTTGAAGGAGACATGTGGTGATGGAGTTATGGATGTGTCGAAAGTGTGTTCGTGGGTGCAACAGTTTAATGAAGGCAGAACATCATGTGACAACAAACCGAAACAACCCCAGGCTCGCACAAGCCGGTCCGACGACATGATCGAGAAAGTGGAGCGAGTTGTTTTGGGGGATCGCCGAATGACTGTTGAACAGATCGCCTCCAGAGTTGGCATTTCTGTGGCTTCTGTGCACACAATCCTGCATGACGACCTGAAAATGCGAAAAGTGTCATCCAGGTGGGTGCCACGAATGCTGACGGACGAACACATGGCTGCCTGTGTGGCATGTTGCCAAGCAATGTTGACTCGCAACGACAGCATGAATGGGACTCTTTTTTCGTCGGTTGTGACAATGGATGAGAGGTAGATGCCATTTTTCAATCCAGAAGCAAAGCGCCAGTCAGTTCAAGGGAAGCACACAGATTCACCGCCACCAAAAAAATTTCGGGTAACTGCCAGTGCTGAAAATTTGATGGTGTCCATATTTTGGGACAGCGAGGGCGTAATCCTTACCCATTGCATTCCAAAGGGCACTAAGGTAACAGGTGCATCCTACGAAAATGTTTTGAAGAACAAATTCCTTCCTGCACTGCAACAAAAACGTCCGGGAAGGGCTGCGCGTGTGCTGTTTCACCAAAACAACGCACCCGCACATCGAGCTAACATTACGCAACAGTTTCTTCGTTATAACAACTTTGAAGTGATTCCTCATGCTCCCTACTCACCTGACCTGGCTCCTAGTGACTTTTGGCTTTTTCCAACAATGAAATACACTCTCCGTGGCCGTGCTGCTATCTCCTCAGCGATTTTTCAGTGGTCAAAACAGACTCCTAAAGAAGCCTTAGCCGCTGTCATGGAGTCATGGTGTCAGCATTGTGAAAAATGTGTACGTCTGCAGGGCGATTACGTCGAGAAGTAATGCCAGTTTCATCGATTTCAGGTGAGCAGTTTATTAGAAAAAAAATCGGAGCCCTTACAACTTAAATGCACCTCATACATTTAGCCATCGTGAGAGCGTTACAGATCTCATAGAAAGTTTGAAGTGGTATGCACTTGCAAATAGATGACACGCTAAACAGAAGTGGCTGCTCACTAAATTTTAAAATCCCGTCTTCGCCAAGAATGTAGAGCATATATTATTACCACCAACTTTCAGATCGCACAATGATCACCATTCAAAGATAAGGGAAATTTGAGCTCATACTGAGCCATTCAGACAGTCATTTTTCCCTCACACAATCATCGAGTGGAACAGAGGAGGTGGGAATATGACTTTGGCATAAATTGTGCCCTCCGCCACACACCGCTTGGTGGACAGCGGAGTATATATGTAGATGTAGAAGGATGGTTGTGGCAGCCTACACTTACACACTTATTTCTTTAAGACTTCTTCCAAGTGACACTGAGAGAAAACTAATTTAGTATTGTATGTACAGAAAGTGAGAAATCAAAATATTTATGGCACTAAAAATAGAAGTAAAAAAATAGGTCTACAAGAAATACAAATTCTGTAAATTCCTACAGCATCACAATATTTGTCGAACTCAATACGATATGATTTCAAATAAAAATCATGAAAGATATGGAAACTGTCCTCTTTGTGTAAACAAGAGGAAGAGCTGGAAAATAAGTAAATGAAATTCTCATTGAATGATACGTCAAGTTATAAAAATACTGAAATGTGTGATTGTTGAGACAAACAAAATGTTATACCAAACTGAAGTTGTTTCAATAATGGGCCAAGTGAAACAAACATCTTTAGGAGCCATGTTTCAATGGTGTGGCGAGGGAGGGAGGGAGCAAGTGACAAGGAGAGGGGAAAATATATTGCACATAATTCTAATCTAACAACCATGGATAATATTCATATTCAATACAATATCCAAATGTTACACAAAGCGGTGAGAATGACGTGATTTCAGGTGACTGCTGAAAAAAACTGAAGAGGAACCAATACTTGGAATACAAGAAAATTGTTGCAGAATGGGCATTATATAATATTAAGCTAAAGTTTTCAGAGCAAATCTGTGAGGAGACTATTGTGCAAGAAAGGCAATAGTATTTTGCACTTAGGGAAGGGATTTATGTAAAGTTCCATTTAAGTTTGACATGAATGCCAAGTTTTACCACAAAAAATTTAAAAATTTGATGGAGTCAAGTGGTGTACATCACAGAAAAAAATGGAAAATCTACACAATCTGTTTTTAGTAGACACTTTTAACATAGTCTATAGGAACTTTGGAAAGTCAGTTACGTATGTTAATGAATGGATCAAAAGTGGCAAACTGTCAGAAGTGACTACACATTCCAGGTTTCCTGCAGTGTGGATAATGGATGATTCACAGTGTAGTACTGCAATGGTACAGCAACTGAAAATGTATTCCAAATTTGAAGCATATGAGACAGTATGATTATTGTGGGCAAAATGTCTAAACACCATATAGATTCACTGCAAAATTTTGGCTATATATGGGCCAAATGCAATGTCGCATGCAGCCACAGTGAAATGGCCACATATTTGGGATGATGGTGATTATGAAATCGAGATCTTGCACCATGTGATTTACATCTTTTTGGTAAGCACAAAGAACATCTTGGAGACGAGAGATTTTCCAATAATGGTGACTTTTACACAGCATTTCTCGAATTTCTCCATGACCAAGTAACAAAATTCCTGTTTACATAACTTTTATGACTACGTTGAAAATCAGTGTAATGTATCTGTGTCACCGCTTTGAAGAGTGCAACATTCAATAACAGATACTTGGCCTGCCAAATGTGTAACTTACATTTTGATGTCCCCTCCTATTTTCAGTACCATACAATTCCAACATGTTACCACTATTCAAATGATGGTTTGTTTAACAAATTTAAACATGGTTATAAGCCATAAATCATACAAGAATATGACTTGCACAATGCAGCCAACCAGTTGCAGCAATATTTAACGTGATCTGGTTTTGAAACCAACTGTGCATGTCTCCATCAGAAAAACCAAAAACAGTTACATATACAGAACACAAAACCAGTAACATAGAGGAAAAGCAATGGTCATCTACTTCAAGGTGGTACTTAGTGCAGTTATGTGTGGTGATCAAGTCAGTAAAAGTATAGCAGGTACAAATGATGTGGCATCTAATGACGCTAATATTTGAATTGGAGGTTTCACTAAGTTTCTACAACAAAACAAACTGAAAAACAATATTGTTGTTACAATTCCACATTGTTATGAGTTAATACATGAATTGTGTTCACAAAGAAATAAGAAAAACAAATGGAAGAATCCAGTTACTATTATCAAGATATGAAAAACGTTTGATTATAGATATTGGTACAATGGATAAAAGCATCCCACTAAACATGGATTACATTTGAACTATGAGAGTAAACGGTTTGTGTGTGAAAAATTACAATAGATTGGTTACAGAGAGAATTGAACGGAGTAGTTTAATATGTAAAAATGTTAATTGGTGAGTGAACTTTTTTAGTGTAAATCAGCATTCAGTGTGTGTAAATTTACCTTCAGTGTTCACACAAAAAAGCAAAACAATTGCAGACAGAACCAGAGACAATGAAAAATTTGAAATAGTGTTACAGAATTGGCAGCAGGTCACTAATCAAATAGAACAAGTTGATGAATTTCTAGGAGAGAGTAAACCATACTTATATATTTTGAATCAACTAGGACGCAAGAGAGAAGAGATTCATAGTTTTAAGTTAAATAATCACAAATCTCTAATTGCATGTTGTAGTAAGATGCACAAGCGTGGTGGTGCGGGCAGTATGCTAGAAATAACAACCTGTGTGAAAACACTGACTGTGTTCATGAACTCACTGTGGAGATGTGCTTTGAACCACCAGCAATAAAAATAAAGGTAGGCAAAATGAAATTCATAATTGTAAGCCTATACAGATCACCAAATTCTGGTGTATATGAATTCTTCTGCCATTTAGAACCACTATCAACAAAAAAAAGCAGGTTATAATAAAAGAAGATGTGAACACAGACACTTCAAGCTATAATGTAAATTATCTTAGGTATTCTGACTTGTTACATTGCTACAGCCATATCCATATGAATTCATGACTAATGATAATGGCCACCTGCCTAGCTGAGTGGTAACGTACTTGCACCCCATGCAGTGGGCCCGGGTTCGATTCCCGGCCGGGTTGGAGATTTTCTCCGCTCATATACTGGGTGTTGTGTTGTCCTCATCATCATTTCATCCTAATTACTAACAGGCAATTTGCCCAATGTAGCATCAACTGAAGGAAGACTTGCACTTGGTGGCCGAACTTCCCGGATGGGGCCTCCCAGCCAACAATGCCACACTATCATTCATCAATGATGATAACACTTAACTCATCACTCAGACCATAGAGCTTTGTCCACAGAGGTTAAAACAGAGCACAAAATAACTTGTTCACTTTTAGAAGAAAAACTGGCCACAATAAACTTAGGGAGGAACTTGCACACAGTGACTGGCAGAAGATACACAAATCAGTTGATATGAACGAATAGAGGGGGGGGGGGAGGGGTCCATTTCTATGAAATATTTAACCATAGTTTTAGTCAGGCATGTCTAATAATAAACACACTTAGGAAATCAGACTACACAAATAATCTTAAAATTCATCCAGAAATCTAGAAATTAAAGGAGAATATTGCAGACCTACATGTGCTGCTCAGAGATACAAAATAACAGTACTTCCTAACAAAGTACATAAACACCAGAGAAACATACAAGGAATCCCTGGAGACTCTAAATGCACACTATTACGCTTAACAGGTTAGTGGCTACAGTAATGTTAATGAAACAGCTTAGAATATAGCAAACAAAGAATGTGAAAATAAAGAGAATCCAAGATACAGTAATACAGCACTAGAAGAAAATGGAATTTGGTGAGTGAGCCAAAGACAATATGTGAGGCCGTCATAAAACATTTGGCTACAGCAAGTAAAGAAGAAAATGAACCAACACTACAACTAAACTCAGTTAAAACCAGTAATTCATTTTTCCCAAAGAGTATAACAGAATCTTGGGCAATGAAAATAATCTCAAAACTCAAAATAAAAAAAAACATCTACAGGCTGGGATGACATTATTATCTACATTTCCAAGGAAACCAAAAATTACGTAATAAAAACAGTAAAACACTTAAAGAGTTCAACTCACCAGGGGACCTTTTTATAACGTTCTAAAAATTACTGAGACACGACTTGTGTATAAAAAGGGACCAAACACTGACATAAATAATTACAGGCCTGACTCACTGACTTCGACACTAGGCAAGTTGTTCTTTCTTCAGTAAATACAACCTTTTAAACAACTAGCAGAATGGGTCTTGAAAAGGAAGATCTACAATGACAGCAGTAGAAACTTTCAACCATGAACTGCCAAACAGACTGGATAAAGGAAACAAAGTCATTGGGAATTTTCTTGCCTTGTCTAAGGCACTTCATTCTATGAATCATGCAGTACTATTGTCCAAATTAGTAACTTATGATGTAAGAGAAGTAGCATTAAACTACTGAAGTTGGTATCTCTGAGATAGAAGACTGTACTAGACTGTGTTATAAGAACGAAAATAAAATCCTAACTGTAAAATCGGCATACAAAACTCCTAACTGTCGAATTGCCCAAGGAACTACTCTTAGGCCTTTTTTTAAAATTGTATATGTTAATGACTTAACACAGGCCATACTGATCAGCTAGCATTACAAAGCAATGAAGGAAACCCTGAACTGATCACAAAGTATCCAACAATAAACAAACTTACATTGAATAAGAGTGAGAATGTTCTAATGAATTTCTAGTTAAATTATAACCAATCTCATACTAAATCACATTCTTCTGTTGAAACATTTGTTAAAAATAAGTTTTTAAGCACTGTGATTGACAAACATCTTACATGGACATAGCACATCCGCTGCATCTGTGAAAAGATAGGCAGCAATATTTCCTTAATGAAATGTCTCTTAAATATAATAAATCCTCCTGTCCTTACGTAAGTTTATTGTGGATTAATTAATTTGCATTTGCAAAATGGCATTGAAATTTAGGATGGGGCACATGGATAGGATATTCAGGCTTCAAAATAGAACAGTTAGGATAATTGCCAATATAAGTAAGCATCAATCCTGTAAAGACTACTTAAAGACAATTAAGTTTGAAACAGAAAATGATTAACTGAGTATAATGAATTGAGATATTCATAACTGGATAGTATTATGTACTGATTGTCAACTACCATTTTAATTTTTTTAAGCTTTTTGCACCCAGTCATGTGTATATGTGTGAACTATACACAATAAAATTGTCTGACACCAATATGGTTAATTTTTCAACATGAAGTTAACTTGAATCAAATACCAAACACTCCACCTCAATTATTATATTTTGCATCAGTTGACTACCTACACAATCTTGCAGTTTTACTTTGCATCAGTTGGCTATGTAGCAACTGAGATTTGCCTGATCACATGATGCATAAATGCTTTGCACGAGCACTGTGTCTCTCTCTCCCTATGAGCTGTGGTTGTCTCTCATGTGCAACGTGTTTTCTGATTGTGAGACAATCCTTTAATAATATATTTTATAGTTTTCACTGTTCTTAAGTGTTTTTTTGATAATGGAAATGTATAAGACATGAGAAGAAGAATGAATTTGAAACTCAGATCAGTTTCTTTAACATAACATTGGTGATTTGTGGTGCAATAATTGCAAATTATTTGTAGGTTGTTCTAGTTATGATCCATAAAAGTTATGTACCAAATTACTATGTATAATAAAGCATCTGGTTCTCCATACACAGAAAAATGAATATGCAATAGACCCCCAGTCACCTGTCTTTGCAACACAAGTGTCAGTGCCTGATCAGTCACATAAATTAGTTGTTGATCTCACACCCTTGAGTCCAGTAAATTCTAATTTAAGCCCCATAACTATTGTACAGTATTATTATGAAAGAAATGATGTTTCTGTTGTGATAGTGCCACGACATTTAACAGTGCCGCCACGACAGTACGCACAAACGGCGATAGAGGCGTTCCGCAAATCGGATGAGCGCGGGAGCGCCACCTAGCTACGAACGGCACCGGCCGCATGTCACGGCACAGCAGTCGAATACGAGAGACAGAGTTGTAATCATGTGATCAGCTATTGTTTCTAAGAGAGAGTGTGGAAATCCACGCAATTATTGTGATTAAAGGTTATAACACTTTTTGGCGACGAGGTCGGGATATTTTCACCGCGTTGTGGATTTGCGTGTTCGTGACGGGGCAGACATGGAACAGCTTATGTAAGCGCTCATTGAACAACAAACACAGCTGACGGCAGCGATTCAGGCGTTGTCGACGTCGCTTACTCATCGTCTGTCTTCCTCTTCTCCGCCTCCATTCCCTCCTTACGACGAGGCCGCTGAAGACTGGGAGAATTATGAGAAGCGTTTGCGGCAACACTTCTTGGATTTCGGCGTTGTCGACGCTCCTATGTGTAAGTCGTTATTTCTATCTTGGATTTCCCCTCGGGTCTATCAGCTGCTATCTCAGTTAGCCCCTCTGCGGGAACCAGCCTCCCTGTCCTTCCAACAAATGTGTGACTTATTGTCTGCCTTTTATCGAACAAACACCCACGTCGTTGCCGCCCGCGTGGCGTTCTACCGGTGTCGTAAACAGCCCCATCAATCTTACCGGGCTTGGGCGGCGGAACTACACGGCCTGAGTAGGAAATGTCAGTTTGTCACGGACACTCATCACGAGTCTTATGCTGATTCAATGGTTAGGGATGCTATTCTACGGCTTGCTCCTGATAAAGAAGTTCGGCAACGTGCCCTCCAACTGCCAAACCCGTCGTTGTCGGAAGTTCTAAGCATCGCTCAATCCTTTGAAGTGTCTCACGCTGCTGGCGCGCAAATAGACGCGTGGTGTGATGTAGGCGCTGTACAGTCAACTCCCGACAAGGACAATTTGCCTGTTGCACAGGAGAACGAAGATGTGGCGGCGGTTCACTCGCGTAAACAACGTCGCGTTGGGCCGCAACGCTCGCAGCGAAACCAGCAACCACAGAAGCCGGTTCGTTCCGCGCTTCCTTCTTGCCCCCGTTGTTTCGTACAGCACGACAGGGCAGCGTGTCCAAAACGTTGGGCCACGTGTAATTCATGTAGGAAAAAAGGCCACATTGCTTCTGTGTGTCAGTCCCATAAAGTTCCTGTCGACGAGGACGAGGCGTCGGACATGGATGTTCACTGTGTGCTTTCTCAATCAAATAAGTTGTTTGTTACTGTTCGTGTTCTGAATAAAGACATCCGCATGCAAGTGGACACTGGCTCTGCAGTAACTCTCATTAATTCTCGCACGTATTTGGCGTTGGGCTCCCCTCCTTTGTCTCCAGTTACGCGCAATCTGAGGACTTATAATCAGCAGAAAATTCCTATCATGGGCCAGTTTGATGCTTCCACTGCCTACAAGTCTGTTGTTCGGCCCCTCACGTTTTATGTGGTGGATCATGCGGGCACTGAAAACCTGTTCGGTTATGATGCTTTCCAGTTGTTCGGGTTCTCCATTGATGATGATGATGTGCACCTCATATCTGAGGATATTCCGTATCAACAGCTGGATGGATTGTGTTGTGAATTTTCGTCCGTGTTCTCTGCTGGTCTGGGTTGTGCCAAGGATTTTGCAGCCCACATTACTCTTAAACCTACGGCTCGCCCTAAGTTTTTCCGGGCACGCCCTATTCCGGTGGCGTTGCGTGCACCTGTCAAGGCTGAGCTAGACAGGTTAACAGCTTCAGGGATTCTCCTTCCGGTTACCTCCAGCGAATGGGCATCGCCGATCGTGGTGGTTTCTAAACCAAACGGGAGTCTGCGATTGTGTGGTGACTTTAAAGCCACTGTCAACGCTCAGAGCCTCATTGACACTTATCCTCTTCCTCGTCCTGAGGAGTTGTTTACCAAGCTCGCTGGGGGCCAGTTCTTTTCCAAACTTGACTTATCGGCGGCGTACCATCAGTTGCCGTTGGACGCTCCTTCCAAGGAATTTCTCGTTATCAACACTCCTTGTGGGTTGTATCAGTACCAGCGATTACCATTTGGCGTCGCTAGCGCACCGGCCATTTTTCAGCGGTTTTTGGAACAGCTCACGGCTTCCGTTCCCGGCTGCATAAACTATCTGGATGACATTGTTGTCACGGGAGCCTCCACTGCGGAGCACCTTCGTAATTTACGTTCACTGTTTCGGGTTTTGCATTCGGCTGGGTTGAGGTGCAATCTGGACAAGTCACAGTTCTTCCAATCCTCCATTGAGTATCTTGGTTTCCACTTGTCCCGTGAGGGCATACGCCCTCTCCGTGAGCACGTTGCGGCCATTAACGCTCTACCCCGGCCGTCTACGGTCAAAGAACTTCAGGCGTTTCTAGGCAAGATTGCTTATTATCACAAATTCATTCCATCCGCAGCAGCGGTAGCTTATCCTCTGCATCAGCTGTTACGCAAAAACGTCCCCTTCTGTTGGTCCGACGGGTGTGAGCAGGCTTTTGTCCGCCTGAAGGCTCATTTGCAGTCGGCGCCTTGTCTTGCCACATTCCGTCCGGGTCAGCACTTGGTTCTGGCGACTGACGCGTCACAGTATGGCCTATGGGCTGTTCTCGCCCATCGGTATGAGGATGGGTCGGAACGACCCATTGCCTATGCTTCCAAGACCCTCAACGAGGCGCAACGGCGTTACTCTCAAATCGAAAGGGAGGCGCTCGCGATCGTTTATGCTCTAAAAAAGTTCAGCGTTTTTTTGTATGGTTCTAAGTTTCACCTCATCACCGACCACAAACCGCTGGTCTCTCTGTTCAGCCCCTCGGCGTCACTTCCGGATAAGGCAGCTCACCGCCTGCAACGTTGGGCCTTATACTTGTCTCGTTTTCATTATGAGATTCACTATCGCCCCACGGCCCAGCACGCAAACGCGGATGCATTGTCGCGATTACCGATGGGCCCCGACCCTGTTTTCGATCGTGATGAACTCCTCTGTTTCCACATTGATGAGGAAGAACGTCGTGCAGTCGAGGGCTTTCCACTTACAGGTTCGCAGGCCGCGTCAGCTACTGCGCGGGACCAGGTCCTGCGTCGGGTGATCGGTTTTGTTCAACGAGGTTGGCCGGACAGGACCGGGGGCCGGGCATCGGATCCCCTTCGCAACTACCATGCCTTGCGCCTTCGTCTGTCTGTTCGTGATGGTGTTGTTCTTCTGGCCACGGATGGCGCATCTCCACGGGTCGTGGTGCCAGCCTCTCTTCACAAAGATGTTCTCAAACTGTTGCACGGAGGCCATTGGGGTATTTCTCGGACTAAGTCCCTGGCCCGCAGGCACGTTTATTGGCCGGGCATTGATTCGGACATCGCCCATATGGTTGCTGCATGTGGCCAGTGTGCTCAACAACTAGCGGCACCTCGTACAATGCCCTCTCCGTGGCCTGATCCAGCTCAGCCATGGGAACGGGTGCACGCCGACTTTGCTGGCCCCTTCCTCGGTACTTATTGGCTACTGTTGATTGACGCCTTCTCGAAGTTTCCATTTGTTGCTAGATGTCCGTCGCCCACCACTGCGGCGACGACGCTGGCTTTGTCCAAAATCTTTGCGCTAGAAAGTCTTCCATCCACGATCGTCACGGACAATGGCCCTCAGTTCTCTTCGCAGGCCTTCCGTGATTTTTGTACTGGACAAGGGATTCATCATGTTACCGCACCTCCCTTCCATCCGCAATCGAATGGGGAGGTCGAGCGCCTTGTCCGCACTTTCAAATGCCAGATGAAAAAATTCCTTAGTGATTTTTCCACAGATGACACCCTGCTGCAATTTCTGAGTTCTTATCGCTTCACGCCTCTGGGTGATCGCAGCCCTGCTGAACTCTTGCATGGCCGCCAACCGCGCACTCTACTGCACCTGCTTCACCCTGTCAGGCCTTGTACTGTGTACCCTAGTGCGGCAAAATACTCGGTGGGCGCCGACGTGTGGGCACGAGGGTATGGATCTCGCCCTAAATGGATTCCAGGGGTGGTCAAGGCTCTTCGCGGCCACCGGCTTTGTGAAATCCGTACGGGCGACGGCATGGTTGTTCGCCATTACGACCAGATGCGCCCACGAGCGGTGGCCACGCCTGTGCCACCGCCCCATCCTTCGCCTCCACCAGCTCGAGACGCCAGTCCTGTCGCTGCTGCCGATCTACCGTCCGTGTTGATGCAGCCGCCGTCGCTGCCGCTTCCAAGTACTCCGGAACCGGCCCCAGTCGCGACGTCGCCTTCTCCGGGACCCATCTCACTGGAGCACACTCCCAGGTCAATGACACCTATGGATGCTGCTCCGGAGTTTTCACCCACCATCTCATCCAGGAGGCACGTTCCACGCACGAGCTTCTGACCTGGACATTTTCGACCATACTCCCGTGTCTCTGCGCGGGATCTCCTCGGGGCCTCACAAGAGGCCATGGATGTCTCTGCGCTGTCCATGTCTCCAAGGAAGTGAGTGTTTATTTTTTTCAAGGGGGGAAAAGTGTTGTGATAGTGCCACGACATTTAACAGTGCCGCCACGACAGTACGCACAAACGGCGATAGAGGCGCTCCGCAAATCGGATGAGCGCGGGAGCGCCACCTAGCTACGAACGGCACCGGCCGCATGTCACGGCACAGCAGTCGAATACGAGAGACAGAGTTGTAATCATGTGATCAGCTATTGTTTCTAAGAGAGAGTGTGAAAATCCACGCAATTATTGTGATTAAAGGTTATAACAGTTTCCAATTTGGGTGTTGTAAGCCCAACGTAAATTTTTGAGCTCTGTGAAAAATTAGGAGATCATGAAATGTCAAATTCTGAAGCCATGGGAGAGTCTTCAAATGGGGGAACAAGGAAGGGGTGGACCAGAAAATACTCATCACAAAACTGACAAATAAGGAAGACAAAATGCATTATAATGAGACTTACATAAATCAGAAAGGCAAAGTAAAAGAGAAGAAAGACTTCAGAGAATATCTCTGCCTCTAAGTTTTTCCAAGTTAGGATGGGATACTTTAAAAGACTAGTTTGGAATATTCTACAAAACTGACTTACATGGCGGTCAAATAGCACTTGTTTTCACTATGCTATTAGAAAATGAAGTAAAAAGGAAGAGAGTTAGGAAATCACATAAAAGGACAAAAACAAGTGTGTATAAAATATGCGGGATACCTTTATGTAAAACTTTCTTTCTCCAGACTTTTAGAATATATAGTGGAAGGATACATTTAGCTTTAAAGAAAATTAATCACCACAGTGCATTAGAGACTTCCTAGGAGTGGGTGGAGAAACAAAAAGGCTTCCTGAAGAAAAATGCAAAGAAGTAATAAACCACATTAGAAAATTTCCAAAATACAAATCTCTCTATAAAAAGAGGTGAACCAAACAGAGTATTCCTTGCCCCAGAAATTACCGTTAATGTCATGTACAGTTTGTACAAAGAAAACTATTCAGACCCTGTATCACTGACAACTTACATGAAAATATTTTTTGCCAAAATTTAATATACAAAGAATGAAACTAAATAAAGATATACATACTGTTTGTGACACACTTGAGGTTCTTATAAAAAAAAAAAAAAAAAAAAAAAAAAAAAAAAAAAAAAAAACTATGACAATTCAATGGCAGAAAACCTTAAGATCAACAACAACACTCATCTTAATACAGTGAAGGCCGCTCAGGAGCAGAAATCTTCAGATACTTATGAACAAAAGAAGAGACTGTAGAAGTTCATTGTTTTGGCCTTGAAGGAACTGTGCCTCTCCCAAGCATTCCTCAAACATTGTGTTCTACAAGGGACAGTTGTGGCTATATAACATAGGTATTCATAATGCTACTAATGACAAAGGGCACAGATATGTCTGAGGGTGAGGCAGGACATGGAGCACAGGAAGTAGCATCCTGTTCGTTAGAACATTTAATGCAACAGGTATTGACAGTCAAAGAGGTAATTTTGTGGTCCGATTCATGTAGTAGACACAAGAGAAACAACAAGCTGGTTCTAACACTAAAATTAGGTTTAGATCAGCATCCCACATTGCAGGAAATAAGATAGCTGTTTTTTTATACCTGGACATAGCTTCCTTTCAAATGGTAGCAATTTTGGAGACATGGAATGTGCTCTCCAACTCCAGCAGAGACTTTATCATCTGTGAGGATGGGGCAAAACAAACAAGCAGAATGAGGGTTTAAACTAAAAGCAGCTAATGGTTCAAATATGCATTTTATACATCACTTAACAGCTGTTGGCCATCATCTTCCAAGAATGTTTAAAATAAATATTATTATTATTATTATTATTATTATTATTATTATTATTATTATTACTTCCCTTTCAAATATTATTATTATTATTACTATTATATGGTTATTATACTGAAAAAAGTATGAGGCAAAATTACAGGTATTGCAACTGACATAACAGTGGTAATTGTCAGCAAAAATTATAATGTGTGGCAGTTCTTCCTGTTTTGTCTGAAGAGAGCTTATATAAGTAAAAATCACATTTTTATTTCTACTGTGACTACTGGTTTGAATATTCACTTTCCTATAGAATTTACAAAATACATAATAAAACCATTACAATTAATGATTCAAAAAACTATTTTTAATCAAACTAATAGTATTACATGCAAAAATAAGTACATGAATAGACTCACTCACTTCAATAATACCAGACAGAATTTTAATGAACCAAAAGAAAAATACCTCTTGAAGATAAAATAAAGTATGAGGTTGGTTGGTTAGTTGGATGAGTGTTCCATTGATCAGTCACACTGTACTGTAGCCATAATGTACATGTCAAGTATCTGGTATTGGCACTGGTACAGGCACAAGGGTACATGGATGACAGTATATCTTGTAAATGAACATCAGAGGGGTATACAACAGCTACAAAACAAATACATAAACAAAGATGGATGGATCAAAAGGTGCTGTTTCCACCTTTAAAAACAGCATGTCACCTGCATGCAATGTAGCAGTTAAATACTACTGACTGCCATGTGCAGCATCCACAAAAGAGGTCCTGCTCCCTGTCTGAACACATCTCTCAAAACATGACATGGAGCACCCAAAAGCAGCACCACAAAGTGCAGTATAACGTAATGCAATCATGATTTGAATTTTCTGTGCTGTGACCAGTAAACATTTGTACAGTGTGATACCAAAGTAATACAACTCAGGGTACAGTAAACTAATGTTGAATCACTTAACAGGGCAATTCCAGTAATAAATGTTAGCATTGAAGTTGAGCCACTGTAAAACATTCTTATATATACTGTGAAAACATGTAAGTTATTTTTTCTGCTGCCTTATTCCTAGTACGTAAACCTACCATTTTTCTTGTTTGCATGGATATGTTAATAAAGACATCAATGCATGAACTTTGGGGTGTTATGTCACCATAAAAAAATACCAAGTCTGAATACACTACTACTTGACAGAATATGTTGCAAAAACTGAAAATGAATGTACAAGGCAACAGAAAAATTTTACAAAATATTCACTTGACACTGCACCACGAAGAAGACCCTTCTAATCCACAGTCCACTATACAAAAAAACAGTGTGAGGGTAATATATATTCAAAGGAATAGAAAAAATATGTGTGTCAGTGTCTGCAAAGAAATATTAATCCTTCCCAGTTACAGGTGCCTGTCAGGAAAAACACTTTTCGACACATCTCTTGTGCCAATAGCAAGAATTGATCGTAGTGATTCTGTAACATGGATTCTGCATTCACCTGACCTTAATCATTTAGATTTTTAGTTGGGGGTCATTAAAAAAAACTGGTGTACTCCACAGACATGGACAATCTGCAGACATTACAGGTGTGTGTGTGTCCCATGAATGAGACCAAAACTGAGGACATCTGGGTATGCTTGCATAAGTTTGTGACTCTTTGAGGAGGAGGAGGAGGAGGAGGAGGAGGAGGAAGACTGAAGGAAGATTGAGAATGAGTGGTAATCACATTTCTCACCACCTGCAGCATCAAAAGAGACAGAGCTATCATAGAACAGAATGGCCAATATATCAACAAGTATTTGTTTTCAGACATATGTTTATAGTTCTTTTCTACTTTTGACAAGTACAATCTCCAGTAAGAGTATAGGATACTTTTTAAAACACCCTCTACATACAGATTAATTAGTTATATTAGCTCCAGATAACTGGATTATAAGACGGATTGTGAAGTACTGAATGACTGCATGTCTAACAATCAGTTGTTTCTGGCATTTTCGGATGATGAAGAGCCTGAGACTAATATCAAGCAAGGCCCTGAGATTAATGTTATGACAGGAAAGGTGCTAGACAAAGCTGACAATTTCTTTATCTTGGGTGAGGCATAATTCACACCTTTACATGTTTCTTGGCTGTCTGTGATTTACTGTCCAACTATTCCATGTACATCTAATGACTATCTTCACAATCTGGATGATGTTCCATTACCACAAACATTTTTTGTAGGATAGCAAATGAAAAACCTATGTGTAGTACAATGGAGATACAATGATTCAGACAGTACAAAGGTTAGTGTCTAATGAAGAAGTGAGATCTATACAATATTTTAAACTGTTTTTTTTTTCTATCAAGATGTTTACACATACAGCAAAAAATGAGAGATTTATATTATTTAAGAGAAGTTGGTAATAGTTTGAAGAGAAATTCCACTGAAACAGAAATGTTTTGGCATAGATAATGTGTGTGGGTTACTGGGAGTCCTTTGCAGTTGTTCCTGGTGGAATTTACTCAGTAGAACAGACACCTTAAGACATTGTGTGAAGAAACAAATTTGATAAACTCAAATTCATATTCATTTTGTTGATGACAGATTTCTATCAAGTGATGACTCAAAGCATGTCAGACTTCAAAAGTTTGTCACTTCACTGAAGATAACAATCAAGGAATATCTTTGCACTCATTAATTATTACCTCTGAATTACATAAATAAATAACCCATGTAACTAGTGAATACAAGTTTTTCAACAGCAACTAGCAGAAGAATCATGCATTATTTCAAAATAAACAGTCAGAAAAAGAAACTGTTAATTATACAAATACTGACACAAATCATGCTGAACCACATAAACTACAAAACTGCATATGAATTTTTTCCATAACCACTTTTAGTTGCTCTCAAGAGACAAGGAATCTGGAAAAATAGATGGACCCAATATAATGTCAGCATGTACCCTGAATTCATATCAAAACCTTAAAAATTCAGATAAGAGTCCAATGGTGAAACAATGGTTGAGGGGAACACTGTAGCTTATGTCCAACGGTTTGACAAGAAAAGTGCTTACCTAATGTTCATTATATTGGTGTTGCACTCTCTGTCACAGAAAGCACATAATCAATAAATGACAAATGATACATAAATGTACATGCCATGCGTATTACGAGAACACAATAACTACATAGTTAGCAGAGATGTTCTGGACAAGTTAAAACCACTGAAAAGAATAAATATGATGACTTAAAAGTATTATCTATGAATCATGTTCCACCCACAGAGGCACAGGAAAAATCCACATTTTTAATTGATGTTATCAACAAGCTAAGGAGAAGCATATTTCTGCTCATTTTTTGACTGGAAATAGCCAACATTTCTCCTCAGAGTGGGAAACTTGCAAGTAAAAATGTAGTCATCCTTCTACTAATGGCAAGGTCAATCACTTCACAAATGCTGCACTTTTATGGTTTTCTAATTTAATGTACCAGTTTTCCTGAATACCAATTTCAATTTCAGATATTTTCTGAGCCAATAATGGCACTTGTTTTATTTATTTATTAATTTATTTATTTATTTATATCCCATAAATCCAATACCGCGAGACATTTGCATGGATGTAGGACGTGTCAGAATTATTACAAATAATACAATAGGAATACATAAAAGGACCTCTTGCAAGATGATATCTGGTATAAGACAAAATACACATTAATAGGTATAGAAAAAATTACATTAAATAATGGTAGATCTTAATAGCTAAATGAAAGACTCAGTAATGTTAACAGTGATTGTGAGTATCGTAATGCACAATAGCAATCTCAAGTTAGTAAATGAAAAAATCAATTACAGTTAACTCTACTGAAATATGCTTCTACCGAATAGAAGGAATTATCTAATAAATACTGTTTGAGTTGTCGTTTAAATTTGGGAAGCTCGTGGATAAGTAATTTCAATGAGGGTGGGAGAGCATTGAACACCTTGCAGCTCATGTAATGGACTCCTTTTTGTACAATAGTAAGGTTTTTTTGATTCATAGTGAAGGTCCATCTTCCTCCTGGTATTGTGGGTATCGTATGAACCATTGATTTTGTACGATTGTCCATTTTTACCAATGAAACATAACAGGGAATAGATATATTGGCATGCAGTTGTCAGTATCCCTAATTTTCTGAAAAGGTTCCTGTTGTGATGCGTCGATCGTTCAAAGTGCCGCCACACAATTATGCGCATTCTCTACATGCAGCACTGTCTGCCAGCCGTGTATCAGCCGCGCCACCTAAGCGGCCAGCCGCCCAGCGACCGCTAGACTTGGACTTAGTGCAGATTTTACTGTACACATGTCTCATGTGGTCTACTCGCTCTGTGACTTACATTTATTGTGTCGTCTTTTGAAATATAGTGTCCAACTTGATGTTATAACGATTGACGACAGGGTAGTGGCTTTTTCCTTTTCATAACTGACCCACAAGTTTCCATGGCTACTTTAGAGCAACTATTGCACAGTCTCATTGAACAGCAAACGCTTCATGTCAGTAATTCGCGATTTTGTTGTGGCATCCAATGCAGGGCATTTCTCGCAGTTGTCTACACCTCCTTTTACTCCTTACGACGAGACAGAGGAAGACTGGTCTGATCACGAAAAATGTCTTCGACAGCACTTCTTGGCATTTCATGTCACAGACGAACAAACATGTAAGTCTCTGTTCCTTTCATGGATTTCACCTCAAATGTATCGATTGTTGTCGTTTTTTGCTGAAATGTGTTGTCTTCTGTCCGTATATTTTCATAAGCAAACGCATGTGGTAGCCTCTCGTGTTGCCTTTTATCATTGTCAAAAACAACCAAATCAATCCCATCGCGCTTGGGCTGCTGAACTTCACGGCCTCAGTAGAAAGTGTCAATTTGTTACTGACGTTCACAAAGAATCCTCTGCCAATTCCATGGTACGGGATGCTATTATCCGGTCGGTGCCCGACAAAGAAGTGAGGCAGCTTGCCCTTCAGTTGGCAAATCTGACTCTCGATGAAGTCCTATCCATTGCACAGTGTTTTGAAATTTCTCGCGCTGCTCGAGCGCAGATAGAGGCGTGGGGTGATGTCAGGGAAATACAACCTCTGTGTGCTGTTGAAGTGTGTGGCATGTCCCCGCCGGCCGACATGGCCGCAGTACGCTCCCGAGTGCAGCCTCGGCCTAAACGTAAACAAACCTCTAAGAAACTGCAGCAAAACCACCGGCAACTTCTTCATGTCTGCGGTGTTTTACAAAACATTCACAGGAGGATTGTCCCTAACATTGGGCCGTGTGTCAACTGCAAAAAGAAGGGTCATGTGTCATCTGTTTGCAAATCCGACCGCATACATGATGTTCATGAACATGACGCTTATTCTGACTCTGTGTTGTCTGTCAATTACACTTCTTCCCTTTCAGGGGAGTTATTCCTCACGGTCCAAATACTTGGTCGAGATGTTCGCATGCAGGTGGATACTGGTTCTGCTGCCCCCATTATCAATTCTCAGACGTATCTTCAGTTGGGTTCTCCAAACCTATCACCTGTCACTAGGTAATTACAGATGTACAATAAACAGAAGATTTCTCTCTTGGGACAATTTGATGATGATGTACACTCCTGGAAATGAGAAAAAGAACACATTGACACCGGTGTGTCAGACCCACCATACTTGCTCCGGACACTGCGAGAGGGCTGTACAAGCAATGATCACACGCATGGCACAGCGGACACACCAGGAATCGCGGTGTTGGCCATCGAATGGCGCTAGCTGCGCAGCATTTGTGCACCGCCGCCGTCAGTGTCAGCCAGTTTGCCGTGGCATACGGAGCTCCGTCGCAGTCCTTAACACTGGTAGCATGCCGCGACAGTGTGGATGTGAACCGTACGTGCAGTTGACGGACTTTGAGCGAGGGCGTATAGTGGGCATGCGGGAGGCCGGGTGGACGTACCACCTAATTGCTCAACACGTGGGGCGTGAGGTCTCCACAGTACATCGATGTTGTCGCCAGTGGTCGGCGGAAGGTGCACGTGCCCGTAGACCTGGGACCGGACCGCTGCGACGCACGGATGCACGCCAAGACCGTAGGATCCTACGCAGTGCCGTAGGGGACCGCACCGCCACTTCCCAGCAAATTAGGGACACTGTTGCTCCTGGGGTATCGGCAAGGACCATTCGCAACCATCTCCATGAAGCTGGGCTACGGTCCCGCACACCGTTAGGCCGTCTTCCGCTCACGCCCCAACATCGTGCAGCCCACCTCCATTGGTGTCGCGACAGGCGTGAATGGAGGGACGAATGGAGACGTGTCGTCTTCAGCGATGAGAGTCGCTTCTGCCTTGGTGCCAATGATGGTCGTATGCGTGTTTGGCGCCGTGCAGGTGAGCGCCACAGTGAGGACTGCATACGACTGAGGCACACAGGGCCAACACCCGGCATCATGGTGTGGGGAGCGATCTCCTACACTGGCCGTACACCTCTGGTGATCGTTGAGGGGACACTGAATAGTGCACGGTACATCCAAACCGTCATCGAACCCATCGTTCTACCATTCCTAGACCGGCAAGGGAACTTGCTGTTCCAACAGGACAATGCACGTCCGCATGTATCCTGTGCCACCCAACGTGCTCTAGAAGGTGTAGGTCAACTACCCTGGCCAGCAAGATCTCCGGATCTGTCCCCCATTGAGCATGTTTGGGATTGGATGAAGCGTCGTCTCACGCGGTCTGCACGTCCAGCACGAACGCTGGTCCAACTGAGGCGCCAGGTGGAAATGGCATGGCAAGCCGTTCCACAGGACTACATCCAGCATCTCTACGATCGTCTCCATGGGAGAATAGCAGCCTGCATTGCTGCGAAAGGTGGATATACACTGTACTAGTGCCGACATTGTGCATGCTCTGTTGCCTGTGTCTATGTGCCTGTGGTTCTGTCTGTGATCATGTGATGTATCTGACCCCAGGAATGTGTCAATAAAGTTTCCCCTTCCTGGGACAATGAATTCATGGTGTTCTTATTTCAATTTCCAGGAGTGTATCTTACAAATCCGTCGTTCGCACTGTTCCCATATTTGTGGTCGACCATAGTAACACGGAACATCTTTTTGGTTTCGATACCTTTCGCGTTTTTGGGTTCTCCATAGATGACTGTCAATATCGTCTCTGATGCCATTCCTTATGCTCAATTGGATTCCTTGTCGACGACATTTTCGTCCCTTTTTTTTTCCTGGATTAGGCCATGCAAACGATTTTGAAGCTCATATCACGCTCAAACTCACTGCTCGGCCTAAGTTTTTTCGGGCTCGGCCCATTCCTGTGGCCCTTCATGATTGGGTAAAATGGGAGCTGGATCACCTCACTGTTTCCGGGGTCTTGCTTCCTATCACTTCACTTCCTACAAGAATGTGTAGCCTGGACTCCGCTCATTATCCTAATAACTCTTTTGGGCAATGAATATTTTTTTGGATAACGGCTGATTACCCCAGAAAACTATGCCATACAGACATAGTGCATGGAAATAACTAAAATAAGCAGTTTTTGTGGAGTCTCGCTCACATACATTGGAAATAATACAAACCGCAAATGTTGCTGAGCTGAGTTTTTTGTTGAGGTACAAAGTATGTTCAGACTATTTTAGACTGTTGTCAATGTGTACACCCAAAAACTTGGTTGACTCAACTTGTAGTAGCTCACTACCATTCAATATAATACTTAAGTGATCCTCAGCTTTTTCCTTACTTGGAAATGTACAAAATGGGTCTTACTAACATTTAGTGATAACCCATTATTCACAAACCAATTACATACTTCACTAAAGACAATACTGGCTGATTCCTCAAGATTGAGGTTGGGAGTTTTGTTGGTGAGGATAGAGGTGTCATCAGCAAAAGAGTAAAGTGAGTTTTAAAGCTAGTACACAAGGGAAGGTCATTGATAAAGATGAGGAAGAGAAGGGGGCTAAGTACAGAGCCCTGAGGAACACCACAGCCAATAAAGCCCCAGCTGGATGATGCAGAGTACCCCTCAGAGTTGTTCAACATGACCTTCTGCTTTCTTCCAGCCAGGTAGGATTTAATCCATGAGCCAACTGAGCCACTTATACCATAATATTCAGCCTTTGCTAGGAGGATTTCATGATTAACACTATCAAAGGCCTTAGAAAGGTCACAGAAGATACCAACAGGAGACAATTTATTATTAAAAGACTAAGATTTGATGGGTGAAGGAAAAAATAGCTTGTTCTGTTGATACACCCTGTTGAAATCCGAACTGACTACTGTTTAATACCTTATAATGCTTGAGGTGTTCAATAAGACTTTTCTGAACCAATTTCTCAAGAATTTTAGAAAAGGTTGTTAAAAGGGAGATAGGCTGACAGTTGGTAACGTCAGCTTTATCGCCTTTTTTAAAGAGAGGTTTGACAATAGCAAACTTTAATCTCCCAGGGACAATCCCGTGCTGGATGGATTCACTGAATATGTGGCATATAATTTTGCTTATCGACTTCTAGCACTCCTTCAGCAATCTTGAAGAGATACCATCTATGCCAACAGAATTCTTGCTCTTCATCTCTCTTATTCTCAGTTTCATGTACTGTGACATGAGACACTTTAATCTGCTTGGTTTTTTTATTAATAGCTTTTTGAAGGGATAACATGGCTTTATTAACGGAACATGTTTTCCAGTTTGTACTGCTGACGCCAGAAAGTGGACGTTAAAAATTTCGGTGAGTGTTTCAACATTGTCATGAATGGTATCATTTCTTTTAATTTCTATTGTGTTTTTGTCAGCAGGGATTTTACCTTTTCCCCTTTTTATTATGCCCCATATGGTCTTAATTTTGTTGTTAGAGAGATCAATTTCTGATTTTATAGAAATACTCTTTGCCCTTCTTAGCACTTTTTTAAGGATAGAGCAGTATAGTTTGTAATGTTTTTCCTTTTCTACACTATAACTGGATTTGAGTGAGGCATACAGATTCCTTTTGCTTCTGCAAGACGTTTTAATGCCCAGTGTTAGCCAGTTTTTATTAGAGTAGGTTTCACATTTGGATTTGACAGTCCTTTTAGGAAAGGCCACTTCGAATAGGCAGATAAATTCATTTAGAAAATGAATTGTACTTGTCATTAACATTGTCAAAGATCTCAATTTGGTCCCAGTCTACTTCTTGTAGGGAATTACAGAAGCTATTGATAGACTGTGTGTTAATTACTCTGAAAGTTTTACTGCAGGAGTTGTTCTTATAAAGGGGGCTAACATTATCAATTGAAAGTAGTCGACCATCATGGTCTGAGAGTCTATTCAATATACATTTTACAGTTGTGTTTAGAATTCTACCGCTGTCTAAAAAGGTGTTGTCAATTCGACTTGTAGAATTAGCTGTGACTCTAGTGGGAAAATCCACCAGTGCTGTTAAGTTAAAAGAGTTCATTAAATGTGATAAATCATTTCTTCCCATGTTATCTGTAAGAAAGTAAACATTAAAATCACCTACAATTATAATATCTTTAGTTTTTGCAAAGAGATGAGTTAATAGAGATTCTAATTGTTTTAGAAAAATACAGATTTTGCCTGCAGGAGTCCTATAAAATGAAAGGACAGTAATTTCAGAGAAATCAGTAGAGATTACAACTCCACAAACCTCACAATGTTTATCAATACAGTATTCACTCAATTTTAAAGATCTATAAGCTATTTTGTTCTTAATGTAAATCACCACTCCACCCTTATCTAAAGAATGTCTACAGTAAAGAGCTGCTTGGTTATAGTTATTCAGTTGCAGTGTGTCACAACCAAGTTTCATAAAGTGTTCACTAAAACAGATTACATCAGCATTATTAATAAAGTCCTTATCTAAAATGTTAATGGATAGCTCATCTAGTTTACTTAATAAGCCTTGAATGTTGTGATGGTAAACAGCAAATTTATTAGCACTGGCTGGAGATTTGAGGTGGTTGATTGGGTTCATCTCTCTAAAGAGTATTAACATTTGGCTTACTTGGAGGTGTAGTTATGACAATTTTCCTTTCCTTGTGATGATACCATAAAAAATTCTCACTACGAACTGCAGCTTTTTTGGATCTCTTGCTCCTCCTCCTTACAGTTGGCACTTCTCCTTGGTTCTGCAACAGCAGCAAATGGTACTCTGGGTGCTGATGATGCTTCATCTTTTGTGGGAGTGATGATATCCCCTCTTCTTCTGAAATTGTTGGTAGGTCTACTCCAGATTCTGAAGTGATTTCTTGAATGACCATTGGTGCAACATTATTTGTTGATGCCAGTACTACTGTTGAAACCACTTCTGATGAGGGTGATTTTCCTTCAGTTGATTCAGGTTTTGCTGCCCTTGGTGAAGTCTCTGCTGTGCCAGCAATTAATCCTGGTAGTCCTGCCAAAGGTGTTGGCTCTCTTGAATTCGCTATAAATAGTGGGTCCACTGTTCGGAGTTGAGTTGCTGCAGTAATTTTGGAAAGTTGAGCTGCTGCATATGGTGGTATTTGCTGAAGTACTGAAGGTTGAACTGTTCTAGGCGAGTTTTTTTTTTCCACAATTTTTCTGCAGAGAAGTTTCTTGCCCTTTCTGTTAAGGTGCAACCCATGTCTCGTGAAGTTGTCTCTAAGTAGGAAGTCGACAGGCAGAAACTGAGTATTTAGATACAGTTTACATATATTTTCGAACTGTTCATTAGCCTTGGTTATTTATTTGTTTACACACAATTCAAATGTAAGGTCATGTCTATGTGGAATTCCCATTACTATAATTGCTTTACTATTATTATTATAATCAAGTATCCTCTTCAAGTTTTGGACAGCACTCGACAATTCATTTTTATAAATGTCGTTGGCTCCCCCCACTATTACTGCATATTCATTTATAGTTGTTGGAGACCCGTCTTTTATGTTGTTTTCCAATCTCATACAAGGGTGCTCCTGGTTTCACATAACTGCAAACTTTAACATCGTGTGCTTCACGTAAGATTTTTGCTAATCCACGACCGTGACTATCCGAGTGGATATTTACCTTAAAGGATTTCTTCCCTGACGCACTTTTATATGACAATACAGTGCAAATGAATATTCACTATTTCTAATCTCTTCAAGAACACTGAAACGATTACTTAATGGCACTGGGATGACAGATTCGTTTGGTTTTCGACGCGTGAACTTTTTAGGCCTACTAAACTCAGCACAACTTTTATTTGGCGATGTATTAACACTGTTCAGTGACTGAAGATATATCAGCTGTACTACGTCTTCACGCAGAATGTCAATGATTTTTTCTTTTGTTGCTAATTCACACAGAATATCGTCCAAATTTTGTTGCAAAGGTCTGTGTTTACCGGGCCGATCACTAACAATTGTATATACACGAGAGTTTACATGTTCTGTTTTCCCAGTGTTTTTAATTAAGATGTGGCACAGCATGCACAAATTATCACACACTGAGTTTTATTTCTTGCACAGAGAACAGTTAAATATGTGATTTTTGTTACTAAAAACGGAACTCACCAATGTGTATCTTCTCCAGCCGCCATCTTAACTCTTGTTGGCGGACAATATTTGTTTTCGGACTTCAGTTTAATTCTGACCTAAGGTAAGAGAAACTACACACACCTTCAAACACATGAACCAGTTTCGTACTTGTATGTTTTATTTATCCTGTGGATACTTATTGAGATCATTAAATTTATGTTGTACTAACAATGGCCCAATGCCTGTTTGGGCAATGTTATAGTTAATTTCTCAAGAGACTGATAGACTGTTAGCATAGCAGATGAATGTTTTGCAGATCATGATCCACTACTCCTCATACACCACTATGCACAGTCAGATAATAATTATGTGACTACAAATATGTAGTCAAGCACGACATGTGTTAGGGGTCAGAGAGAGGAAGGTATTAGGTTATTCACAGACTGCCTATCAAACACAGACAGGGACTTTATTGAAAATGTATTTAACATATTCTTTAAGACATATACAATTCTTAAATTGTCATAGAATTCTTTTTCATTTTAAGTCTTTGGCACAAGATTCAATATTAATAAAAAGTAGGAACATTTAAAATCCTGGTATATGATACACTTGCCAGACACAATTTTCTACAATGAACTGCCCATTTGCACCAAATCTTTTGCATCATACCGTCCATGGACAATCACGACGTTGGGTCTGGAAATTGGCGATGGTCACATTCAATGTGACCACCACCAGAATGCTGCCCACCAAAGAGCCATGTGTGTTATTCCTAGCACCAGTATTATTGTTGGCATCTCCAACATTTTCTTCATTTATGTTGTCACCCTCCTCGGTGGCATCAGCACCCCCAACGCTGTTTTCATTACTATGGTCCTGAGTAGCTTGTCCCCAACACCATCTACATTTCTGTTGCCACTGTAATACATGTCACCGTCACCATCACCATCCTCACTTACATTCTATCCAGTATTGCTGACTGCATCAGTAACATCTCCACTGTTGAGAGCTGGAGCAATACTGGCTGCATTACTAGAAGCATTAAGGTTGAGGTATCTGAAAAACTCGCCAGACACCTCCACTATATACTCTAATTTCAACCTGCTTATGAAAACAGCCATTTGGAAAACCATTCAAATGTCGCAGAGTGCTTACCAAAGCATGGACAGAGACAACATCAGGGTCATACAGTTGTTCATAGTAAGGTCCTGCATAACCACCACCATGAGGGTGTTCAAAATATTGCCAACGATCATTGTACTGAGAGGCATCAACTAACTCAGGTTCATTGGCATCTCCAACATTGTCTTCTTTTCTGTTGCCATCATCCCCGGCAGCATTGGCATCCCCAGTACCATCTTCAGTACCATGTCCATCACCGCACTTCCTAGCACTGGTGTCCTGACCCCTGCCTTCAGTACTGGGGCCACCGATGACTTCAGTGCTGGTGCCCTCAACACCGTCATCATTACCTTGGGCAACAACTTGTTCAGCAGTAGCATCCCCAACATTGTCTTCATTAATGTGGCCACCATACCGTTCATCAATTGTGTCCTCAACATCTTCATTTCCGTTGAAACCATAATATACATAACCCTCACCATCCCTACCTCCACTGTATCCAGTATTGTTGACTGCATCAGTATCACTTCCCCTGTTGACAGCAGGAGCAGTATTCACTCCATTACTAGAAGCATCCTGAGCAACATCATTTTCTGTGCTGTTATTGCCATATTCATGCTGTGCCTCCATTCTCTGATCTTCCATATGTGATTCATTTCTGGTGTGGTTACTTAGATCTAAGGCCTCGACAATGTTACACTCAACCTCAACCATATTTTCATCTCTATCTGTCTCATCCCCTTCAGGACCAAATGCAGCAGCATCAGATTCTGTCCCATTTTGTGAGTACTGTTTTTCAAACAACTCTGATTCGCTGTCACTTTCTGAGGTTTCAACTTCTTCCTTTATTTCAATCTCTGCCATAGGGAGACAGACGGAGTCAAAAGTATTCCGTTCACCATCTTGTTCTCGTTCTGCACTCCCACACATTACATTACTCTTGGAGCTGGCAAACCCTGTTCTATCATCCACTCTGTCATTTACATTATTCTGATCAGAAACTACAGTATCCACTTCATGTAGGTCCAGGATTTCTTTTGTGCCTCCAGTGGGTGAAGAACTAGTACTAGTAAATGTCCCAGCAGCTGACACCTGCTTATTAGCACTGGTGTCCTGACCACTGCCTTCAGTACTGGGGACAACGATGACTTCAGTGCTGGTGCCCTCAACACCGTCATCATTACCTTGGGCAACAACTTGTTCAGCAGTAGCGTCCCCAACATTTTCTTCATTAATGTGGCCACCATACCGTTCATCAATTGTGTCCTCAACATCTTCATTTCCGTTGAAACCATAATATACATCACCCTCACCATACCCACCTCCACTGTATCCAGTATTGTTGACTGCATCAGTATCACTTCCCCTGTTGACAGCAGGAGCAGTATTCACTCCATTACTAGAAGCATCCTGAGCAACATCATTTTCTGTGCTGTTATTGCCATATTCATGCTGTGCCTCCATTCTCTGATCTTTCATATGTGATTCATTTCTGGTGTGGTTACTTAGATCTAAGGCCTCGACAATGTTACACTCAACCTCAACCATATTTTCATCTCTGTCTGTCTCTTCCCCTTCAGGACCACAACTACCTGCATCAGATTCTGTCCCATTTTGTGAGTACTGTTTTTCAGACAACTCTGATTCACTGTCACTTTCTGAGGTTTCAACTTCTTCCTTTATTTCAATCTCTTCCATAGAGAGACAGACGGAGTCAAAAGTATTCCGTTCACCATCTTGTTCTCGTTCTGCACTCCCACACATTACATTACTCTTGGAGCTGGCACACCCTGTTCTATCATCCACTCTGTCATTTACATTATTCTGATGAGAAACTACAGTATCCACTTCATGTAGGTCCAGGATTTCTTTTGTGCCTCCAGTGGGTGAAGAACTAGTACTAGTAAATGTCCCAGCAGCTGACACCACGATTATGGGCTCAACTGATGACGACATTGCACCATATTCTGATGCTGACTTTGAGACACTGTCTTCTGTTATACATGTTGTTGTGCTGGTACTCTCTTTTGTGTTTGCTTCCAGTCGGGCTGTTTCTCCGATACTTGCTTCAATATGTGCATTATCAGTGCTACCTACTGGTGATGGTGTGTCATTTGTCTCTTCAGTAAGAGAAGTGGTGTGTGATGTGCTTATGCAGGTCTCAGCAGCCAACATGTTTCTGGATTTCATTGTTAATGTTGTGGCATCACACTGAGGTGCAGACTCAGATATACTACCTCCTTCTACACTGGCTTCTGTATTGGTCTTCTCTTTGATGCTTGCTTCTAGATGGAATCTTCCCATTAAATTCCCATTTGATTCTGTGCCTGCTGCCTCTGGCTGTACTGCATCACCATTTGATAGTGAACTCACATTTAATTCTGCAGCCAGTCTTCTTTTTAATGCATTCATACAATGAATGCTGGATACCAAACACCCAATGGGTGAATGGCATGTGCAGCTGGACACCAAGTGAGAAACACCAGCTACCATATGCTCAAAATTATGGTCACTTAATGTATCACCACATTTCTGCAGATGTGCTGCCACATCCTGAAGTAAACGCGCAAACACATCAACAGTTTTTCGAAAAGTGTCACCCAACTGTAACTGAGGAGGCGCTGATGCTGACCGTCGACGCAAGTATGGGTCCACTTCTAAATGTGTAAGTGCATGACCAGGTTGTGAAGCTGCACTGTCTCTCATCTGCAAAGGTGTTGTGGCTACAGAACATGAAGTTGGTGTGACTGACCTCCTACTACTGTGGCTGTTAATAATCTCTCTGTTTCTGGATGACTGGCCATCTTTAAATACTTCAGTCATCATCTTGAGAGTTGTGACAGTTTCAGAGCTTGTACTGCTGTGCTCTGTAGTTAGTGGTCTGCCTCCATACTGATAATCAGCATCTTTTACTTTGCTGTGAGAAGCATCCACAACAGTTTTTCTTTTTTGGGTACTACTGGCTGTTCTATTTACATCACTATTTCTGATGCTCTTCTCCATATGTTTGTTATGTTTTGCCTTCAAGCCATCACTTGCAACTCTTATTTCACTTCCACTGTTGTTATCTTTTCCTACACAACATATACAGACTGGCTTCTTATATATTTTACGGCGTTCTCGACGAAATTCTGAACTCATTTTGTGGGAAGCATCCCACAACTGTCTTCTGCTCTGATGGGTCGAACTCTCCAACAACCCCTGGTCATCATCATCACTCAAGCTGAGGGATGCTACATTCTTCTGATCACTGTTATGTAGTTCTTTGCCATCATGATGAGTGGATTTCTGCAAACACCTTTGTCTGCTTCCTGTTGTCGAGTCCTCTTGATTTTCTGTGTTGCAACCATCTGAACTCTTAGCAGTTACTTTGACATCTCTGACAGAGTCATTACCGATGCATTTTTTTTTATTGCGATTTGCAACCTTAGCCTGCATATGCTTCTCCATATCAAATGGCTCTAGCACCACTGACACTGTTTTATTTAGAACATTTGCAAGCTGGTCATCCTTACTGACATGTTTGGATTCTTCCTGGTAGTTAGTCGCTGCCTTCTTACTGCTACATGTAACATCAGAATGCCTTCTTTTCCTGCTGTTTTTGGTCAATCCTATAAAACTTTTGTTAGAATTTGTATTATCATGCTGTGCACTTTGACTGATGTCTGATGCACATCCTCTTGATTCATTCTTCCTACGCTTCTCCATATCAAGTGGCTCTAGCACCACTGACACTGTTTTATTTAGAACATTTGTAAGCTGGTCATCCTTACTGACATGTTTGGATTCTTCCTGGTAGTTAGTCGCTGCCTTCTTACTGCTACATGTAACATCAGAATGCCTTCTTTTCCTGCTGTTTTTGGTCAATCCTATAAAACTTCTGTTGGAATTTGTATTATCATGCTGTGCACTTTGACTGATGTCTGATGCACTTCCTCTTGATTCATTCGTCCTCTTGAGTGAACAGCTTTCACCTCTGCCTCTGCTACTAGATCTGGTTTTCATGCTGGCTATTCACTCTCAGGCAGACACTGTAAAGACAAATTAAATAGCAGATTACCACGTGAGCCAGAAGCACAATTAACAAACAAATCTTAATACAACTGCAACAGATTTCAGTTGAAAATAAATAATAATAATAAACCCTTGTGAAAACTTCTAATGCAAGGAATTTTTACAATCAAAAAGATGTCACATTCATCAAAACAAGTCAAGTTTAACAGAACCATGTAATTGTCAAACACACATTTTGTTGTTTAATTTACAAATTAATTCTCTATTATGTCTAGCACAGCACAAATGCAACCTGCAAGTAATAAATAGTGATGCCAGAAAACTCACTCCCTCCCCATTGCCTTTTCACTTTTCAGTGCACTTGCAATACTCCTCTTGTCCGATCAGGAAGAAGCATTAAGGTCCAATACTTCACACATGTACTTATACAGGGTGTCTCAAAAGGAATGGTCAGTATTAAGGGAAATGAAATAAAAAATCAGTTGAAGCAAAAAATTGGGTATGGACATATGCCCTAGTCCGAATGGATTCCGAGACAGCACACAGTTAATTTACATTGTTATTTAATTTGAATATTATTCAATACATAGTCAATTTTGCACACATACACATGCAGAACAGTTAGTAAATATCAAACATGTGTTTTAAAACCACAAAATGAAAAAAATAACATACACCTCTAAGCATTACCACACACATCTGTTTACAGCTGTTGTACAATTCACAGTAAGTGTTCAAATAGCCCATCATTTCTGCATTCTTGGGAGAACATACTTCGTTGCTTGTCCGAGTGCCTGTGCATGTTCTGTAATGAGAGCGGCAATGTCCATGATGTGACCAAGCAGTTCATCTTGCATTTTCGTCATTTGTTTATATTCTTCAGACTTCATCCAACCTCACAAACAAAAATCTAATGTTGTAAGCTTTGGCGACCTTGGTGGCCAGTTAATTGTACTACCTCTACCAGTTGGATAACTAGGATAAATGTGGTTGAGATGTTCCCTAAGATGCCAAGTAAAATGTGGAGGGGTTCCATCTTGTTGGAAGTACCCTGCAATCCATGTGGCCAAAGGAACAAAGGAATGAACTTACCAAAAATTGCAAGTAGGTCTGCCCAATAACTCGCTTTTCTACAATAACTGGACTTATCAGCATGTTATGGATCATGCCACATCAAACACAGACCAAAAAACAAAGTTTGATGTTGGTTCCACTGTAGTGTGTGGATTTTCCTGTGACCAGTCATGATTATTACGCATGTTGTTGATTTTGTACCATATAAATGTGGCTTACCAATGAACAGTATTAATGGACAACTATTATTTAATCAGTGACTAAATTCAAGTCATGTGGCACTGACACCAATGTGGAGAATGTGGACATGTTGCAAACATCCTAAGGAGTCAGGGCTTCCAAATAGCATATAAGACTGGGCAAACCCTCCAGTCACATCTAAGACAACCAACTATCAAGAGGGATAAATTCCAGTGATCAGAATATATAAATTTGAATGTCAAAGTTGTAATGTGATACACATAGGCATGACATGCGGGAATTTTAAAACATGGTACAAAGAACATGTCAGGTATTGGAAGTATGAAACAAACCATTCCACATTTGCAGAACATTCAGAACACCATAATCACCATCCTACAAACATGGAACAAGAAATCAAAATAATGAGAATAAGCAACCATGATAAATATCTTATACAAACGCAAGAAAACTTCCACATTCAGAAAGCCATTGCTGAAAACAAACATGTGATAAATGAACAAACACACATCACCACACCCTCCCTACTACTCTTACTAAAAGAAATGTTAAGATAAAAACTGCCCCTCTCACACAAGCAGCCACAATAAAAAAAAAAAAAACTACTTCATTTACTTCTGGTATGATGGATGTGGAAGAATTATGGGCAAATTTTAAACACATTGTAAATCACGCATGGACAAGTATGTGCCGAAAAAGTGGGTTACGGACGGAAAAGACACACCATGGTTTAACAGCGCAATTCAGAGAACGCTCAGGTAGCAAAGGCAGTTGCACTCGCGGTACAAGAAAGATCAGGAGAATGAGGACAGGCAAAAGTTAGTAGAGATCCATGCTGCTGTAAAAAGAGCAATGTGCGAAGCATTGAACCACTACCACCGCCATACCTTAGCAAAAGACCTTGCAGAAAACCCAAGGAAATTCTGGTCTTACATAAAATCAGTAAGTGGGTCGAAGGCTTCCATCCAGTCACTCACTGATCAGTCTGGTCTGTCAACGGAAGACAGCAAAACGAAAGCTGAAATTTTAAATTTAGCATTTGAGAAATATTTCACGTAAGAGGATCGTAAAAACATACTGCCGTTTGAGTATCTTAAAGATTCCCGTATGGAGGACATAGTGATAGACATCCCTGGGGTTGTGAAGCAGCTGAATGGCTTGAAAATAAATAAATCTCCAGGTCCTAATGGGATTCCAATTCGGTTTTACAGAGAGTTCTCTACTGCATTGGCTCCTTACTTAGCTTGCATTTATCACGAATCTCTTGCCCAACGTAAAGTCCTGAGAGACTGATAAAAGCGCAAGTGACGCCTGTACATAAGAAGGGTAGACAGACGGATCCTCAAAATTACAGACCAATATCCTTAACATCGGTTTGTTGCAGGATTCTCGAACATATTCTCAGTTCGAATATAATGAATTTCTTTGAGACAGAGAAGTTGCTGTCCATGCATCAGCACGGCTTTAGATAGCATCACTCCTGCAAAACGCAACTCGCCCTTTTTTCACATGATGTCTTGCAAACCATGGATGAATGGTATCAGAGAGATGCCATATTCCTCGACTTCCAGAAAGCGTTTGACTCCATGCCCCAATGCAGACTCCTAGCATATGGGATTGGCTCCCAAGTATGTGATGGCTCGGAGACTTCTGAAGTAATAGAACCCAGTACGTTGTCCTCGATGGTGAGTGTTCATCGGAGGCGAGGGTATCATCTGGAGTGTCCCAGGGAAGTGTGGTAGGTCCACTGTTGTTTTCTATCTGATAAATGATCTTTTGGATAGGGTGGATAGCAATGTGTGGCTGTTCACTGATGATGCTGTGGTGTACGGAAAGGTGTCATCGTTGAGTGACTGTAGGAGGATAAAAGATGACTTGGACAAGATTTGTGATTGGTGTAAAGAATGGCAGCTAACTCTTAATATAGATAAATTTAAATTAATGCAGATGAATAAGAAAAAGAATCCTGTAATGTTTGAATACTCCATTAGTAGTGTAGCACTTGACAGTCACATCAAATAAATATTTGGGCATAACATTGCAGAGCAATATGAAGTGGGACAAGCATGTAATGGCAGTTGTGGGGAAGGTGGATAGTCGTCTTCACTTCATTGGTAGAATTTTGGGAAGATGTGGTTCTTCTGGAAAGGAGACCGCTTATAAAACACTAATACGACCTATTCTTGAGTACTGCTCGAGCGTTTGGGATCCCTTTCAGGTCGGAACATTGTGAAGGGGAACAGGTTATTGCTGAAAAATATTGGCTTTACAGAGAAATATTCAATACAGAGTTTAACTTAGGCTTTCATGTAGCAAGAAAAGATGTATGTGACCACTGCCACTGCTTTCAAAATCTCTCTGAAGAAAATCAAGAGGCAGAGAAAGACCAGCACTCAGAACACCTAAAGAGAAAGGAGGCTGCTATGATACTAAAAAATGAATTGAAGTAGCGGGCCAAAGCAGGAGAATGTCATTTGCTGGAGTTTGACCAAGAAGCTGTGAGATACTGTCCACACATAGCAGCTAAAACCATTTTTTTTACAAAAGAAGACTGGCAGTATACAACCTCACAGTATACAATACTGTTACCAGGAAAGCTAGAAATTACATGTGGCATGAAGGTGTGACTAAACGCGGCTCAATTGAAGTAGCATCAGGTGTATTTCAAGAACTCCAGAAGATTGCAGATAGCCGTTCAGTTGTTTTGTTCTCTTACACTTGTGGTGGACAGAACCGAAATGTCAACATGAGTACCATGTTCCTTCATGCTGTCCAAACATTGAACATCCCGGTGATACAGCAGTGCCTCTTTGAGTCTGGCCACTCTTTAATGGAGTGTAATTCTGTCCATGTCCGTATAGAGAGGGCTGCAAAAAATGTTATTTATGACCCTTCGGGGTGGTATACTGTTGTTCAAACTGCTACAAAACAAAGACAGTATGAAGTCACTGAAATGGACCAGAAGGACTTTTTGGATTTTGGTGCTATGCAGAAGGAAAAGTTTAAGAATAATAAAATTGACAGTGAAGGAAATCAAGTACAATGGCTTAAAGTGACGCGACTTCAATATAACAAAAGTGATGTTAATCACATCTTTTTCAAGCATTTCCATAATCAACAAGTCAGAAGTTTGCCAGTTTCCGGAAAATCCCGAAATTCCGATACAATCTTCCAGTTGGAACCGAAATACTGTGGAGCACTGAAACTTCAGGAAGAGAAGGTAAAAGACCTCCTGGATCTATGCCGCAGTGACATTAACAGGGAACAGTACCACACATTTTACAAGAGTCTTCAAGAAGAAATAGCTGGAGATCCATACTGTGGTGGCAACAGTTGTGATGAAGTTAGCTAGAAAGTTATGCTGGCCGGAGTGGCCAAGCGGTTCTAGGTGCTACAGTCTGGAACCGCGCGACCGCTACGGTTGCAGGTTCGAATCCTGCCTTGGGCATGGATGTGTGTGATGTCTATAGGTTAGTTAGGTTTAAGTAGTTCTAAGTTCTAGGGGACTGATGACCTCAGAAGTTAAGTCCCATAGTGCTCAGAGCCATTTGAACCATTTGATGTAGGTACAAATTCCGCTCATATGTTTTTACTTTTACTCTACCCTATCTGTTTTTAATGAGTAAATTACCTTTATAAGTTATATTTTGGCAAACCAAATGCGTATCCCCAAAGTGTAAAACCTCTATGTAGATTTATTCATTTAGGATCATAAACACATATCTCCTTAGCACCATATTAAAAATTAATAGTGGTCGTCCAGTAAGAACCATTGTTATAAATATATTATCATCTGACAGATTTTTTAAGTGTATTTATGTGTAGGGTAGAAATTTTTCAATAAACTTTGTATTAGTCACTGAAAAACGAAATGTACTTCATAAAATATCGTTTTTTTTTTTTAACCTCCTGTAAAGTAGCTATAATGGAGTTACGTTCCTCTGATTCTCACACAACGATTTGTCACCGACACCGCCGGTCCTTGATGACATTGCTTTCGCCTTCGCCTTCAGTTGACACCCTTGCTTTGCCGGTTCCATGCGCCGCCGGTAGAGGCCAGCGCGCGCACCTCAGCAGCACAGCGACCTGCTTGGAGCTGCCTCCTGGCAGCCTACAGGCAGCCTACAGGAGTGTGTCCTCTTGACAGCAGTCAACCTTGCCTGAGCAGCAGCCCAAGTGTTCTCGAGCTACGAAGCAGTCAGCTCCTTCCCCTGCCCGCCCGCAATGCCTTACCTCCAAGCTTACCTGTTTTGCTGGTACCATGCAACCTATGGGGACATTGCTTGCAACTGCCACAAGCCTTGTGCATACCCAAACGACTTCAGCGGGCACGTTTAGGCGCCACGTCCCACAGTGATCATCAACGGCACCTACCTTCCGACACCGCATCACTTGCACCAATGGTGCAATGACTCTACATCACCGACTTGTTGTCAGCCACACCCTTTCTCGTCGACACCGGTGCTGACGTCAGCATTATCCCAGCCAAGCATGGGGGTAACACGCTTTCTCCTGCTAACCTCACACTGATTGCTGCAAATCACTCTCATATCACAGTCCTCGGCTCCATCAAGATTTCACTTTGTCTGTCTCTGGGCATGACAAATCCTAGGACCTTCCACGTCATCAACATAGATGAACCTGTGATTGGGTTGGACTTTCTACACCAATAAGAGCTTTGGCCGGACCTACAGGCTGCACCTTTCCTGCTCTTGGTTCCGTGCGGATGCAATTGGACCTGCAGGACACTCCCGCCCCCGCTTTGCGAGATTCTTCGCATTGCATGGCTGCCACACCATGCCCACTGTCGCCGTCTCTCGCCAAGGCCCTGTCCATGTCACTATGGCCCGTCTCAGATGCAAAGGTTCCTGCTTCATGGTATCACTCGCTTTCCGTGGCTACAGCGTTGCGTGCTCAGCCGTCACCTACTGCCAATGCCTTGTACACGCCATCCTAGCACATCAAGGTCAGTCAACCACTGCCGCTCCTGCCGCCCCCCCCCCCCCTCTCCCCATCTTGCCCCACCACACATGCCTCCCTTTGTATGTCTAGGCAATCAGCAACGGAACCTGCCACCTAATCCACATCACGGATATGTCATACGTCACAAAAATCAATGTCTTCACACTTCGAAATTGTTGCGAGCATGAGAGATAGTTCAGGATATACTGGCTTCGAATGTGCTCCAAACATTGGACAGCAACTGGTCCTTTCCCCTCCACCTGGTGCCTAAGAAAGATGGTTCGCTACGCATGTGCAGAAACTACAGGTACCTTAATGCTAGGACTATCACAGACAACTATCCAGTTCCTCATATCCAGGATTTCACGCAGTTACTGCATGAATCGAAGTTCTTTTCTGTCTTGGACTGTTCGAAGGCATATCACCAAATTCCACTGCACCCACCGGACATTCCGAAAACAGCGATAATTATGCCTTTTGGACTTTTCAAATTCTGCTTCATGCCCTATGGTTTAAAAAATGCTGCACAGACATGGCAATGCTTCATTTATTCGATTTTGCTACCACTTCCTTTCACTTTTTCCTATTAGGACGACATACTTATCTTTTGTTTATCTACGGAGGAACACCAATTTCACCTTGACACAGTTCGTGCAGCTCTTGTGGCCAATGGTGTGGTTATCAATCATGACAAATTGCAGCTCTGTTCCCCATCTGTTACTTTCCTTGGACATATGGCTTCAGCCGAGTGCCTCCGCCCTACTGACTTGCAAATTGCAAACATCCTTGTTCTACCTCTCCCCGGGGATTATGCACAACTAAGCCGTTTCCTATGGATGGTGAACCTTTATCAGTAACACATACTTTGGGCTGCCTCCATCCAGTCGGCTCTAATAACCGACGCCCTCTCCAGTAAAAATACACCCGGAAAGCATAAACTGGACTGGACTAGGCCGATGCTGGATGCTTTCAACAATTTAAAATTGGCCATCACTTAGGTTATCACTCTTGCTCACCCTGACCCCCGAGGCACAGATTTCTATCACTACTGACACTAGCGATTGGCAGTAGGTACTGTCCTTGAACAGCACACTGCAGACTCAATGCAGCTGCTCCCTTTCTTCTCAAAAAAGCTTACAAGGAGTCAGTGTAAATGGTCGGCCTTCGACCGTGAGCTCCTCGTGGTTTATGAGGCAGTCAAACATTTCATAAGCAATGTCTAAGGATGCGCTTTCACCATCTACTAGGACCGTAAACCTCTTGTTGACGCAAACTGCAACCCAGCAAAGATCTCCCATCGTACCGCTTCTGGCACATGTACTTTATTTGCCAACATCCTTCAGACACTTGTTACATCCACGGTGCGGAAAACATAGTTGCCAACTACCACACTTCGATGATCTCCACCCCATTTAACTTAGATGAACTGGAGTGGCTTCAGGGTGAAGATGCGGACACAACGTCTGCTCTCAGATGACGGATCTTTGCTTGCCATCACACTTATTGCCCTGCACAGGTTGTCAACTCCTATCATCTGTGACATTTCTACTGGTTCGCCCTGTCCCTTGTTGCCTTCCCCCTTCGGCACGGGATTTGTGGCACGTTACATAATCTTGCCCACCCTGGAACACGGGCAATGACAACTCGTAACCAAATGTTTGTCTGGCCGGGTGTGGGGAGCAATTGCCGCACATGGTCACGCACATGCGTTCTTTGTCAACAGAGCAAGGTTAGCAGACATGCTCAACTGCCTTTAGGGCAATTTGATGTGGTTGGTCCACAATGACGTGGTTGGTCCTCTTCCCCCGTCCGAGGGATACAAATACGTATTTGTCATGAATGACTGCATCACCCCTGGTGGACATTGCAGCTGAGACAATTGCTCGTGCATTCATTTAGGCATGGGGGGGTAGATTCGGTTACCCACTGTCACTTACCACGGACCAGGGCAACCAATTTGAGTCGTTGCTTTTCACTCACCTGTGAAAGTTCTGCAGGGTCACGAAATTTCACATGACTGTATATCATCTGCAGGCCAATGGACTAGTGGAGCAATGGCACAGAGTGCTAAAAGCTGTACTCATGTTCCACAGTGGGCTTTGGTCTGAGGCTCTGCAGTGGGTATTGCTGGGAATCCGCTCCGCACACAAAGACCACCTCAATGCTTCATTGGAAGAGGTCCTGTATGGTGAATTGCTCATGCTGCCTGCCGAATTCATTGAGAACACTTCTCCGACAGATGCTACTGACCTGCCGGCCCTTGTCGAACGAGTGCGCGCTCAAATGGCCTGCCTTTGCCCATCTCTAACTCGCGCTCACACCACGCCACAGGTGTTAGATCATAAGGACCTTAAATCATGCAATTTCATCATTCTACGAGATGACGCTGTCCAAGTGGCTCTGCAACCTCCATACTCTGACCCACACTGTGTATTATGCCGCGAGGGTCAATAAATTTGTGATTCTGCTCAATAGCCACCCGAGTACAGTTTCAGTACAATGTTTATGGCTTGCGTGAACCCTACCGGAGCCACTTCTCGCTGCTCCCTGCCGACCTGCTTCAGCTGACATCTTGCCCACCGCTGCTGTCGCCACACCCACTTTGACTTGCCACCACATGCATAGCTAACCGACGCACAGGACCCTACGATGATGCGCCGAGCCTCACACTTCGTTTGCCCGACACCGCCTCACCCCCCACGCTGGCATGAAGATTTTTTGTGGACGTGTGCCAACTCCGCCTCGACATGCTCCACACTGTCAAGGGAGGAGGGGGGTGGAGGAGGGGAAGGAGAGGGGGGAGAGGCATGCTCTGGCTTCTCTGATGTGAAGCTGCTTTGGTTTTATCTTCTTGTCTGTGTTTTAGCACTACGTTCGACAGCCATCTTTCTGTATTCGCTCTATTAAGTGATGAAATAAATGTCGTTTCGATTCTAAAAGCATGATGATATGGTTCAATGCCACGTAAAACCCACATATGTACTAACTATTATGAAACTGCATTCCCACTGAAGGAACACGGGCTATGGTCTTATAATAAAAACAAGTCTTGGATACCAGCTGCAATTAATATTTCAAGGAAAAAAAGTAAAACCTATATTGTATTACGGTCACTGTGGGTGTGTGATGAATTTCACGCTTACCGCAAAAAAATACAAGCAATATTTTAATAGTTGTTACAGAATCAAAAATGAAGGAAAATAACCTTTACATGCCACAAGAGAAAAGCTACATCAAAAATTGTGAAACAGCAGACAGGTAATGTCACTACCAGAAATGCCAACATCAAGCTATGTCAAGATGAAGAGAAAATAACTGATACAAAAGAATATTGCAAATATCCTCACCAACTATTAACAAATATATGTAGGGAACTAATCAGTAAGATTAACCCGAGTAACCAAAATGCTATGGCACCATCATTCAACATCAACAACACTGCTTCCTCATAGCATCTGTACCAAATGAATAAAAGAGATATTTTTACTGTCATAAAAACCTTAAAAATGAAACAGGCATCTGGAGTATATGGTGTACCTCATAAAATAATAGAAAGATGTAGTGGAATCACTGTAAAACTACTGACATTTCTGCAATAGTTTACTAATGTCAAGGACTTCTCTTCCTATCAAAAAATTGCAAAATTGAAACTAATATTTAAGAAAAGGAAAAACAGAAGAAGTTGTCAATTACAGGGCAATTGCCCCATTGTCCTGCTTCTCAAAAATTTTTGAGTAGGTCTTCCACAACAGACTGACATGCTTTATGCAAAAATATCAAATTCTGTCCATAGCACAACACAGGTTTAATGTGAACTGCCAATCAATTTACCTGAAAGTGGACAATGGTTAATATATTATTGGAGGATGCCTTGGCTTGTTAGCATTCAGTATTACAGATCATGAGGCACTACTACAGACATTAAATGAACTAGGCATAGGAGGCAAACCTACTGTTAGGTCATGTCATACCATTGCAGACATAAACAAATAATGGAAATACAACACACGGCATGCAACAAAATTACAGACCAACACTCAGCTTACCAAGAAATGAAATATGTTGTTCCCAAGCATCAGTCGGATGTTCCTCCTGTATGTAAGTGACCTACAAACAAACAGAAATTTCAAAATATTTATCAGTTCGCTGATAACACAAGCTTCCTCATCAGTGAAAAAACAGGAAACTTAATACAAGAAAACATAAAAAAGGCTATGGTCAGCATAGCAAAATGATTCACACACAACAAGCTAGTGAGAAATGAATAAAAAAACTGTACTGTATGAATAATGATCTGCGTTAGCTTTGAAACTGACAACATACCTTTTTTTTTATAGTAATTACACTATTTGATATTCAGAAACAGTGCACGGGTGAAATATTTAGCTGTTGAAATAGTTGTTTGGAGAATGTTAGCCTTGAACTGTTGGTAATTATCCTCGTTTTTGTTTAGTGATGATGGTTTCCAGATTTGTATTATTATTACACCAGGAGAGGTCATAGGTAATAGCGAAATGAATGTAAGCAAAGTAGACAATTCTGCTACATTATCTGTTACATACAGTACTAATTTCACACAACACAAAGGAAGCAGAGCTTAACATGTCAGTAAGATAGAGGATATTTGATTCATTTACTTGTCAATGTGGTCTTGTGGGTACATAGAATTTATAGTAAGGTGATGGACATCATTTAAGACAATAATGCTTATGTCACTATAATACATCAATCATTACTTACAGCTACAATAGATTTTTGGTACATTATCGTTAGTACTGCTTCAGTTGTTACAATGCTGCTATGGTTTCCATGTGTAATATTTGTACATTACTATTGGTACTGCCACATTATTATTTATCAAAAAAACTCTTTCTGGCTACAAAAGAAGTGGTCAATTAGGTACACCTTTACTGCACCTTTGAATCCTGAAATGCTGTTAACTGATTGTATGTCATTTGGTAATTTTCTTAATATCTGTTTGTTCAAGTTGCAGAACTCCATTTTGGCATAAGTTAGTTTCCGTTCTGTGTACATGGAGATCCATTTTGCCTTATATGAAAGTGTGTACAGCTTAATTTTTGGGTATGAGTGCAGGATTTTCAATCGCATACTGCTTTACGAATACTACTGTTTCGGACATCATCTATCATCACATGACCTGCACAATGCAACATCTGTACAATCCTTTGGCAAAAAAGACTTTCAACTTACAACACATGAAGTTATTGTATTCACATTAATAACAGAAATACTGACATGACCTTAACAGTTGACAGTGTTTATGTTATATCAAGGCATCATACTCGTGTCACATTGTGGAGGTCATCTGATGATGGGTGACACAAGAAACACATTCCAAAAATAAAGAAGTTCCATTAACATCTAGTAACTACTATTTTAGACCTTTAGGCTTTTTTAGAATCAAAATAAATGTCACAAAAAATGGACACACACCGCATGCACAACTTCCAGTCATACTTGCGGAAAAAACAGAAACAAAGAAAGAATGAAGGAATTGGAAGAATCATGCAAGGTATAACATACAGAGAAAATCTTGCAAATCAATTTGCAAAGAACTGCAAATCATTCTACTTCCATGCCAACAGACATATACAAGGTGTTCAGAGATTGCTGTGACAAGCTTCTAGAATTTGTATAGGAAGATAGTGGACAATAACTGGACAGGAACCCATGCAGGAAATGTAATGTTTCTATGCTATAACCATTTGAAAACGTGTTGGTAGTGCAACCACTTTTACAAATAATTTATTAAGCATGACCCAGTACATGACTTGTATTACATTTCCACTCATTAATAGCCAAAGAAATTCCTCATGCAGTCGTCGGTGGGTTCCCTTCAATGTGATGCAGTATGGCCTCTTCCAACTCGGGTGTGCAGTGCCTTGGAGTATCAGACACATGCCTGCTGAAGGTAAAGCTACCCATTCTCGAAGCTACTGCACAACTGTGGCAATGGGGGTATGCAATGGAGTTGGATCTTGTGCAGAACAATCTTGATAAAAGCAACACGCAGCTTTTCCGTTACTGTGAGCCTTGCCATTCAGAAGGATCATGTCAGTGTATTCTGCAAATGTGTGCTCATCTTGATTAACCCTCACAGACACATGACAGGCTCGAACCAGGTGAGAGGTAGGACAGACATCACAAATGACATCAGCTGATCTGACATAACCACCCTAAATCCTGCCTACCCTGGAGCATACCTACTTAGCAAACATGTTTTCACACACATGTAGCACAGAAACAGTATGTTTCTATACAAAATATTATGTGCTCACTCCCCTCTACAAGCACTAGAGGTTTGTAACTGGAAATTCCTAACACCCTGTGTATCCATAGTATTCATATGGCAGTGTGTTATTGAAAATCCCACAATGTTCCTCAAAAATGAAGATGTATATACCCATAATACAGGGCAAAAAAGACTGATCACCATATGCATGAAACAAAACCTAAGCTCTCCCAAAATGCAGTCCTGCATCTTGGAAAAAAAGATATTTAGAAAATTACCAAATAACATACAGTCAGCAAGCAGCACTGCAGGATTTAAAGCTACACTAAAGGCATAGCTAACTGACCACTCGTGTAGCTCGAATGAGTTTTTTTGATAAATAATGATGTACCAATGCCGTCAATAATGTACCAATATTATGCACTGAAACCATAGCAGCAGTGTAAGGACTGAACCAATACTAAAATGTACCAATACTAACAATAATGTACCAATAATCTGTACTATAGACTGGTGTAATAAATGATGTGTAAGAGTGACAGAAATATTACTGTGTTAAACGATGGCCAAGATCTCACCCTACATTCTGTGCACCCACAAGATCCCATGCATAAATAAATAAAGCAAACATCCTCTATCTTACTAATGAGCTAAGCTCTGCTTGCTTTGCATTGTGTGTAATTTGTACTGAGTGTAGTAACAATGTAGCGAGAATTGTCTACTATATTACATCGATTTTTCCATGACCTATGGCCTCTCCTGGTGACATTATAAGACAAACTTGAAAACCATCTTCACCACACAAAAACAATAATAATTATCAACAGCCAAGTATTTCACCCACGCCATGAATATACATATACTAAACAGTGTAATTTATATGAAAAGACACATTGTCAGTTTAAAAATTAACTCGGATCTTCATCTACACAATACAAGAATGTACAGTGACAGCCATATAAAGCTGTTAACAAGGCTTTGGCACAGAAATGAACTAACATACATTTAGGGTACTAAACTGTACAACAAACTTCCGGCACAGGTAAAATAAATTTAAAAAATGTCTTCATTTAAAGAAGTAGTATTCAAATTTTTAATGACTAACTGCAATTATACAGTTTACGATAAACTTGCATCACTACTAGCGCCGCCGCCACCACCACCACCACCATATTTTATTTTTTGTCCAACCCGGGACATATTTCTGTGTTTACTCAAAAGTCTCAACAGTTTACTAGAACATTAAACTTCATTTACTCAGTTGTATTTTTCGGCAGACTTTTTTTTCAGAAATGATTTGTGTTCAGTATACACTGAATAGCCAGTTTCTAAGGTAGATCCATCTCAATCACTTTGAACTATTCTGAATGTATTTTCATTCCCCACTATCTTGTATCATTAGTGTCACCAGCAGTAAAAACTAATCTTTCCTTCCAGTCCGTATTTTTGCACACAGCAAAATTTACTGAGTCTAAGTTTCAGCAGTTCAACTTTATTTCCTTCCTCCAGACTGAAATATCCTATAAGAATTGGAATGAGTTTTCCTTCACTTCTGTTTGAGCTATCCATTGTTTATGTTGCACAATGTTTGCTGAAGAAGGTAATGCATAATCAAAGACTGTACAAATAGCAAAGTCGCTTTAACAATAATTGCCTTGGTTTTGGTTCTGGTAGATGAAAATTTTGGGCCACTTAACATTTTAACCACTTTAGATATCTGTTCTATTTTGGAAGTGAGTGTGTGATTGACTGATTGATATGCTGTATAACAATACAAATTGTATGGAGGTTGTCAATTCTGTCTTATGAACTGAAACATACACGGGTTCTTACAATGTATATAATTATGCCATATGCTGTCACTTTATAAAGTTCTATGTGGTATTTGTGTCCACTAAATAACTATCAACAATTATTCTACATTCTCATTTACTTTGTAACAACTTTTGCGTAATAAATATGTCTTTAGCTTTTGGCTAAAGATAAGAAGTTCATTTACACCTTTCATTTCCTCTGGCAGCCTGTTGTACAGTTTGAGGCCACTATATAGCATACTGTTCTGTGTTTTGGACCTGGTTTTCCCGTTTAGGTATAAGTAATGGTTGGATCTAGTTTCATTGTCATGTATTGATATGTTTGTAGCATACAGATGAATATTTTTCCTTACATACATTACAGTCTAGAAAATGCATTCACATGGGATAGCCAGAATTTCTGGTTTTTTGAATAAGACAGTACAATGGGCCCTATGCTATTTGTTATTATCTGTACAGCTCTCTTCTGTACCTTGAAGACAGACTGAATATTCTGATCACTTGTTCACCAAAACATGATTTCTTAACTAATGATTGAATGTAGTATGTATCTAAAATATTTCATTTTGAGGCATTATATATTGCACACTAAGTGCAAGTATTCGTAGAGCATAACATGTTGTATCTAACAGCATGGTAGGAAAATAAAGTGTCTTTAGCAGCACACTCCAGATCACAATTCCCTAATTAAAAGTCTCTCTATGTTTGGTGAAGCAGTAGCAGTAATTGCCGGTTGTGTGTGGACATTAGTATCACCCTTTCCTTTATGAGCAACAGAAAATCCTGCAGTACATAGTGCGCAACAAACACCTCTGTTGTTACTGCCACTGTAAAATTTCCAAAATTCGCATTCTTGTTGCCAGTTAACATTAAACACACACTTTCTTTTGAGCATTACCAAATAATAAGCAAAAAACAAACATGTATAAAGTGACCACAAATGTGCAGATGTGTTACAGTACTTCACACACAAAAACAACAAACCCACTGCCCCTGTTGTGTAGCCAAATGACTAACAGTAAATTCAAAAGTTATTGGTACCCACGCCTCACCATCAAAATCAGTGCTAGCTCCAAGGTCAGCTAACAGAGCATGGGCATAAGAGAATGTTTGTAAACGAGATATCAAACACATAACTTATGTCTAAAATTTTAAAAATTCCTGACCAGTCATGAAATTCTCAAACCCTGGTCATTACGTGGGATACTACTAAAAAATCAGGACTGTTCAAGCTAATCCCAGACATATGGTAACCTCACTACTACGATAATGTTTCTGAATTTGATAAATGATTTTTCATATTTGCACTTACACATTTTCATCTTGTTGGGCTTTTATTTGACAACAAGGATTCAACTTTATTTGAATCTGCTGTGAATCTCCTCCTCCTACTCCTCCTCTCACAGTAATATCTTAACACTGTTAAGCAACATGGTGATTTGATCCCATCTTCCACATCACAAACACTTCTAGCACATATTTTATAACAATTCTGAAGTAGTGCCAAACATCTTCCACAGTCCCCTTTTTGGGCTAAATGTTTGCTGTTAACTGCAGAGAGAGTTTGAAAGGATATGATATCACTTGAATATGTAATAAGCAATAAGGTTCTGGATCAATTTAACATGGAATGATCATACTGATTTTGCTGTGGGAACTTCAGATACCAGATGGAGATTTATTGAAAGAGTCCTATACAATAGTAATTCACTTGTGAAGGAATCATCAATTCTTGGGTGGTTTTCATCAGTCAAGGACCCTCATTCAGTTGTATTAATGTAGGCAATAAAGAAGATTGAAATAAGATGTAATCATTTAATCAAAGATTTGTTTTATCAGTGTAACACAAATGCCCAATAAACTCCGGTGGGAAATAATATGAGGAGGACACTGTGTAACACAGATAGCCTTAGTCTCAAAATCATGAGACCACATTCAATAAGCATATTACCTTCTGTAACATTTATCTTATGTAAAGATCACAACAGGAAAGATAGAGAAATCTGAGCTTAAACAGAGGGTTATTGACAACTGGGCATCAACAATACCATCTACACAAGGAATAGAAAGGAAGGGAATTTTTAAAGAACACTTTGTACCCCCTGCAGCACATTGTATGCTGGTTTCTGGAGTACAAATATACATATTTTCTGGAGTACAAATATACATATAAAAGTACATTACATTAATATTTGTTCTGTATATCATGAATGCAACATTTTGTAATGATGTAGAACATGGCAGTTTAACGTAAGTTTTCTTTACACAGTTACTACTTCACATCTACAAATTCCCCTATTGAATAGGAAGCACTGTCATTCAGAAATTCTTTTAATATGTTTTTAAATGTTGGTTGGCTAGCTGTCAGACTTTTAATGCTATTTCACAAATGACCAAAGACTTTTGTGGCAGCATAATTCACCCATGTCTCTGTCAAAGTATTATTTAACCCAGAATAGTGAAAATCATCCTTTCTTCTAGTGTTGCAGCTACGCACTTCTATTATTGTTGAACTGGGATGGGTTATTAATAATAAATTTCATACATGAATATATGTATTCCAAAGGTACTCTGAATATACCAAGTTCCTACAATAAATGTCTGCAAGGTGATCTTGGGTGGGCTCCAGCTATTATTCTGATTACACACTTTTTGTGAAATGAACACTTTTTCCCTTAATGATGAATTACCTCACAATATGATGCCATATGAAAGCACTGAATGAAAATAGGCACAGTAGGCTAATTTACTGATATGAAATAACCCTAATAGCATAAGCAGCTGAACCTCGGTGTTTCAGCGGATCGTCAATGTGTTGCTTCCAATTCAATTTCTCATCAATGCACACACTCAAAAATTTTCAATGTTCTGCCTTAGCAACAGACTTTTCAAAGTATGTATTTGTCAGTGGTGTTATTTCATTTACTGTACTGATTTGTATATAATGTATTTTCTCAAAATTTAGTGAGTCCATTTGCAGGGAACCACCTAATATTTTCTGAAAGACATTTATAATTTCCTCAGCTGATTCCTGTCTGTTGGGTATGATTACTATACTTGTATCATCAGCAAAAAGACCTAGCTATGCATCTTCATGAATAAAGAGTGGCAAATCATTAATAAAGGGTGTACATAAAGACCGGGAACACTTTCAATTATTTATTACAAAAGAACCAAACATTGTACAGACATCGTACATATGTCATTTTGAAGAGGAATCCTGAAAGTTTTTTTCCATGTACACTGCCACAGCGTAGTTTGGCAATCTGCCAATAGTCAGTGCTAGCTGCAAACATGGTAAGTTCAGGTGTGAGAGCACTGTCACTGGATATTTCTACTTAGACATGTTGTAGCAATGGCTGATGCCTCAAATGCAATCAGACTCATCATTCATTAATCAGCAGGATGGGGCCCCATCCCACTTTCATCATGAAGTTTGTGTGTACCTGAACACAGAGCTGCCACATTGATGGATCGTCCATGCTACAGAAGGGACAGCTGTTTCATGAAATTGCCTCCCCGATCGCCAGATCTCACTGTGTGACTTTTTTCTGTGGAGACACATTAAAGATCTTGTGTATGTAATGCCTCTACCATATGATGTAGCAGAGCTCTGGGAGAGAATATGGGATGCGACTGCCAAAGTCGATGATGCCATGCTGGGACGGGTATGGCAAGAATTCGATTACCATATTGCTGTGTGTTGGGTCACTCATGGTTTGCATATCAAATGTTTGTAAAAAAAACTTTCAGATTTTCTCTTCAAAATGCAATATGTATGACATATGTATAATGCTTAGCTCCTGTGCAATAAATAACTGAAAGTGTTCCCGGACTTTATATACACCCTGTATAGATTAATAACAGTAAGGGAAACAAGACTGAACCCTGTGGGAAACCTATCTCGTCTCCCCCAGTAGTCAATGGATGACACAGAAAAGTTGTGTGTACACAATACAATATAAAACAAACTATGACTGTTGAAAGGTGGACTTAACAAAATTTTCTTTATAGTGACATGTCTTTAGATCTCTTATTTTAAAAGTTTTATGTTTTATTTATAATATCAACTGGTAGTCACATTGCAATATAATTTGGTTGGCAATAATGCACTATGTGCTGCATCATGTTTTCATCCCATGAATAATGAATGAAGAGAAGACTTTCCCATGACAATGCACAATACTACATCAGTCCTGTCCACTACACCCATCTCACATCTGTAAGGTCAGAAAAAATGACTTTAGGGGCATTCATTTCTTAAATCTGCAACAGCGCTCAAAATACAGGATGTGAATGTAAGGATCTGAGAAATAATTCATTGTGCCATGTATTCAAGGACTTGCAGAAGTGTCATGAAAAGTGCATCAAAGTACAAGGGGCACTTAAAACGGTTGTGAAAATGGAATGGTAAGTAAATACCTGAGAAATAAATGTGTGATGGCCCTCTTGGCACACAGAGGAAATATGTATACATTACTAAATGCCCCTTTCTTACGATAACAGTGACATTAATCCATAAATGACAGACACTGGTTGGTAGTAAAATACTTTCATTTTTATGAAAGCCCCATATTATAAGTCTGCTTCTTTACTGTTATGCTGAGAAAGATGTGCCTGTGTCTTAATCATCTTCAGCCACTCACATTTTTGCTTTGGTTAACTTTTCAGATAATCACTTTGAAACTTTCACATAATAAAGCTGTCCTCACCAAAAAGGTTATTTGGAACACTGCATAGCCTCACTGGATATGGTCCCAATGGAAGTAGTATAACATTGCTTCCTCTGACACTGAGCTGACTTACGCAGCCAATTACATGAGAACCACAGACTATTGTGGACTCCAAGCCACTACAAATCTCAACATTTTTCAAATTAACAAATCATTGCCAGATGCGAAAGAAGTGATAAGTAACAGGAAAAGGACCAACTGCAGATTAAAACCTGGACCTTTAGATATTTAATCTGACATCTAACCACTGAGCCACACACCACTTCCACATCTGAGAATAAGGAAAATATTGGAATAAGTGCGATAAGTAGTTTTTCACATAACTGTATTTTGCACACAGAAAGAAGGGAAATACACTTGATACTTTTAGATGAGTTTCATACTATTTATCATGCAGAATAATATTAGAGGTGGTGGGATAGGAACCATACAATGGTTTCTCTCCTGTAAAATCAATAAAATATGCCCCACAAAGGAAGGTAACAGGGTGGATCAATAGAGTTGTTCAAGATTATCTTCATGTTCACCTCTTAACAACTCTAACAGAGCAATTAAGGATCTATCATCTTGGGAGTGAGCGTTCTTCACACATGACGTACAAGTATTTAGCCACCTGTAATGTCCAAATTACCCTTCAACACAATTAGTCCTAGAATACATGAACAGGAGCAAAGCAATACAATGAAATTGTATTCAACACTGTCACATAGCCCACTTTCTGATGTGAAAAGGAGACAGTCTATTGCACAAGACTCTTTGGGGGTCATCATCAATGAAACTAATGAAGTGCAGGAAAATTGCATTATGCAGTTCAGTACTCATATAGGAAACCTGTGTAGAAGTACCAAATATTCAGCTGTTTCTGATAAATAACTTAAAATATTCTGTTTTTATGCGTGTGGTATTTGTTCATTTATCTTCAGTCGGCTGTGCAACTATTAGCAGCATTATCAGTACTCCAACAGTGATTCACATGTCACCCTTGCCAGCATAGACTGATACCACAATGCAGCAGCACTGCTCAGTCATTGTTGGAGTACTGGTTATTTGTCAAGTTTTAATGTTTCTGTTAATACAAATTGATAAAACAAACATCACACAACACTAATTTGCGATCACTCTATCAAACATGCATGTAAAATTTTGCTTTAAAAATGTAGTGGGGAAACAAATAGATGTTTTCCATTTATGCAGGAAGCTGTATGAAAGATGTGATCAGCAGTATTTGTTTAGCTGACTCCAGCTACACTACAAAAAAAAAAAAAAAAATTGCAAACATTTTCTGAAACACAACATGAAATGCACATGACGACCTTTAAGAGGGAGGGACACCATGGTTAACTTGTCAGGGCGTAAGAGTTGTTTTCTTTATGGGCGAGTGAATAGGGATCAAATGTGACATGCCATAATGATGGCTGCATATGGTGCAGTAGGTCGCACCTCCCATTATTGCCACAAGATGTCACTGCAAACACTAATGAAATAATGACAGACGGGATAACATTCATGCCTTTTGAGAACTTTCAGACTACAGTGCCTGCCCGGTGATCGAATAATAATAATAATAATAATAAAACAAAACATTACAGTGGTTCCTGAGATTATTCTTCACATGCAGGCCAAAAAGGTTGGTGGAAGGACAATATTTGTGTAGATTCTGGTAATAATGGCATGTGGCTGGTACAAGTCTTTCAATTAAACATCACTTCAGCAACCTGCATGTCCGTAGCTAGGTATCCTACTGTGGAAAGGAGCTCAAACAACATTTCATTTATAGCAAATCTTCACATCACAGATGTGAATGCTAGGTCAGACAGATCACCATGCTCAACACGGATCGAAACAGGTCAAAACCTATACAGTGGTACCTGGGTTGGTCAGATCATAAATACAGTAAGTGTGGCACAAAATAGATGTACAGTCAAAATTGTAAGACTTATCAGATAATTGTAGCTTGTTTGATTACTCACTCTTAAAGAATGAACTAGTCACTTGAAGATATATTAAAATAATCTACTCAGTAATTTTGACAGAAAGCTGCATAACGTGCAAAACCTTAAACCCCTTTCCACACTCATCTCATTGTATTTAAAACAGTTGAAAAATCATTATCAAGACAAACTGCTGCCCTTTTGTCAGAATATATAATGCAATCAAGGAAAGTGTGGCATAGCAGCACTGGTGCACAACAAGCCATGCACCCGGGTGGTCCTCCTGCTGCTGGAGTTCCCTTTGTGTCAGAGTACAGTGGCCCATTCTCAGACATGTTAAGGCCACTGGTTTCTACCTGTGTGACTACAACAATGTCACCATGGCAAAATTGTTGGCTTCATCAGGTTTAATTTGTTACTTTGTACTGCCAACCACTCTTTCTCAACGAGTAACAGCAGCCGAGGGTACAGCATGGGATAGTATATTGATTTAGTTGCCATCACCTCTTGCTGCCATGTCAGCTTGCTCATTTCCATGGATTCCTGCAGGGCCTGAGACCCAGAAGAATGATATTTCACTCCCTTGCTACTGTATCAAGCGAAAGGTGTCTTGTACGTATTAACTCCTTTGTTTACTGGGTACTTTTGCTGAATGAACTATATAGCACTTAAGGTATCACAGCAAATGAGTAAATTATCGTAACAACTGCACCTCTTCTGCTCCTTTAGGAGTCTAAAGATTTCTGTGTCAGAGAGTAATGTCATTTGGAAGTCAACTCAAAGAGACTGCCAGCGTAAACTACTGGGCAGCTGACAGTACACCTCTGATTAAACCTATGAATGTAAACAACGCACCTAAACGTTAGCAAATGGCTTGTTTAAAATCAAATCTGGTGTACAGTAACTTTGAAATATGACACACCAGTTTCTACTGGATGCATAGTACAGTTTCCAAGTGCCATAAATGACCTTTTGATACCACACAACTGTTATGGAAGTGTATGTATCTTTGATTTTAGCAGGAAAATTGTACCATGCCATCAGCGAAAGTTATTTACTTGAATACCTACAATCCACTGATCTCATTCACGAAGCTCAAGCTGCGAGCCACCCAGGTGTGGATTCTGTTCCTGTCTGTATAAACACTGACATTGCATATTCTTGCTGGTTCTAATTCAAATTCTTTATTCATACAGTAAATGTTAACAGATTGTGGAATGTCATAACACACACAATTCATACACACAAGCAAGCACATGTTATGCACAAATGACTGCCAATCTCAGCATCTACGGCCAGAATGTTGGAGTTGGCCATCATATTTGCATAAGGTGTGCTTGCTTGTGCAAATGAATGGTGTATGTTTCTCTTTAGCTGATGAAGGCTGCAGCCAAAAGCTTTAGGTAAGTGTCTTAATTGTAACTGGCTGCAACTTAATGCGTCTTCCTTAAACAAAGCAACAATCTGTCTTTTCCTACATTGTTGATATTCCTACCTGGAGTTCCTATAACACTATTTGTAGTCAAGGTTTAAAGGCTGATGTCCTTATTAATTGCACATGGAGCTTGTCTGTTATCATGTTCATTTATGTTGGAATTTTTGTTTCTTTCTTGCATATTTACATGTTTCTAGAACAAAACTGCAGGGGAGTGAGAGAATCAAAGACTTCTGGAAGAGGGACCTGCAGGAATCTGTTTGTCATGCATAGTGCATTTATCTTATAGCTATGTTTTGGATCAAGAGGATGATTCAGATAGTGGTTGTGCTACCCCAGAATATAATAACATACCCCAGAATATAATCACATAATGCTGTGGAAGTGGGCAAAGTGTGCAATTAAAACAGCGTGGAAACTTGCTTTGTGTGCATGTAAATGTAGGCTGTACTATACTTTCTTCAGTGTTGCATTTGTTTTTGTTATGTGTGTCTGTCATTTAAAATCACACTGAAGCCAATATGCCTAAAAATTTTTGTTTCCAGTCAGGGTGTATGTGATAATTCGTGCCAAGATCTGTGAAGAAAAGATAAATGCAATGCCTCCTTTCCGGATTCAATCTGCCTCCCACCATTGAATTTCCCAAATGGAAAATAACAGGAGAGTACCAGAAAATATTTTTGTTTATATCTCATGTGTAGATGCGTTCACTCTTCAAGACATTACAAATGGGTTACCAATTCAATACATAAAGGATTTAACAAAGGATGGCATAAAGACAGATACAGGAGTACACAGACACACAAGAAATTAGATCGACCCTGCTATCTGAAACACAATTACTCACTCAGCTTACTACAAACCACTAAAATTAATCCCTGTGCGAACTCTCATTGGACCTGCTTCACTGTGTTATGAGAAATGAAGTATTACTTACCTTCCTGTGTCCTAGCACGCTAATAAGATTTGTAGAAACAGGTAAATTCATAAGTAGCATTACATAAAACTGTGCATATATTACTACTTCGAGTCCATTTAACTGTATTATGGTCATTTCAGCTTATTTTAACATATGGAAAAGTATTTTAAAAAGTTCATGTACAAAGAATACAGATGTATGTACTTGATATGACCATCCTGATACGGGTCTTTAAAGGTTTATGCAAATTATTCCAAGCAAATGCCACAATTATTCTCAGCCATAGGCCATGGATGACACATTTCTCTTCTAGACACGTGTCCATCTCCACATGAAATGGTGATGACCATGGCAACATGTGTATGCAGTAATAAAATTTCCAACCTCTGCTAGAGTTGTTTTACTAGTTTGTGCTGAAAATTAATGTCTCAGAATTTTTTATTATGTGTGCAATTTTGGTTGAGGTATTACATGCCATGAGCATTACTCTGCCAACTTTCATGCTTCACTGGCAGAAATTTCAACCCCTGCAAACAGAGGGCTCCAAAGTGTAGCGTGTAAATTGGTGGTGTGTAACAACTACGTCAGTGCATGAGAAACAGCATGCTGTAGTCTAACTTCTAACCGCAGAACAGTTTGTTCCCACATGGTGCCCCATCTCCTTCAGCATGACAATGGAAGACCACATAGGAGCACTGTGACATCTGCAACAATTAGATGCCTTGGATTCACTGTCATCCTTTGTACAGTACCAACTTGGCCCCATTCGATTTTCAAACCTTACCTTGGAGAAGTCAAACATTTTACAGTGAGGGTATCAACTAACTGGTCTCTCATTGCGTGAAATGTATTTGTTGCCAGGATGACTACATTGAGAAATAAATATGTAGACATGATTAATAAATATGTAGAATGTTAATGAAGTTTGTTTTCTTTAAAAACCTTTACGGTTCTGAGGCATTACTTTTCAGCACACCCCCATTGACTAACAATAAAAATTTCAGAAGGTACCATCCAACTTCAGGTGTTTTTAACAGAAATTATCTAAAAACTTCACCTAAACACACAGATGGAAGATAGCTTTTGAAATGTAGTGCGTGGAATAAATCAACTCATTACAGTGTTCTTTTCTTGCCCACTATTAATAGTTGCGAAAACAGTAAATTCTTTAGCTGCATTAGTTTCTTCATTATTTTCATATTAAACATTCACAGCTCAATGTTTTATTATTGTGATGTTTTTCTTTTGATAAGTTCTAGATGAGAACTGACTTGTTCTTAGAACTTTTTTCATAGAATAAAAAATAAGCAAACATTATTAAAAAAAAAGAGATTTTTATTGAGTAGGCCTGCATAAGGTTGATCGTAGATTCAATGCATTACTGCAGACATTTTCCAAATTTTATGAGCACGCTTTTTCAATTGTGTGCAGAAAAAATTAAGAGCACATTAAAATCTTTAAGTAGTGCCAAATTTTCTAAGGAACAAATATTTCCACGTAGTTTCATTATCCCATTGCAGCAAAGAATGAACCACCACTCAAATATCGAGCAGAAAGGAACATCACAAAGTAAAATGCTTCAACCTACAATGATGGACATAAGATACAGTTATTGGTGACAGTGAAGTCACCAAAACTTGCACAACTTTTTTTTTTTTTTTAACTGAGTTGCAGAGCTGGAACACACGAATTTTCATGTGTGCAAAGTCTAGCATATGATTAAAAGTGTGAAAGTTCAATGCTGTTGTTTAGGGGTGCAAAAATTCAATTTTGTTGTTTAGGGAAAGTAGTTTAACTTAAATATTGCTCAGAGACAAAATCCTCATTGTACACTTTGACTGACCAATGTCAGAAACTAAGTTATTTAGGAAGTGAACCACAACAAAATTGTCAATTAGGAGGATGCTGTAACTGAAAAATGATTGTCATTTTCCTTGCTTGTTTGTGCCCATGTATAATAAAATAAATACAAACAAAAGTTAGTTGAAATTGTACTTTGAAAAATATTCTGAATTATTTACTTCTGTATTTACCATGAACAAGTTAGAAAATACATTGTAATCACTGATTCGCCACACATGAAATACCTGATATTTCCACATCACAGTTGTCATATTTATACAGTATGTTTTGCCCGAGGGTACACCTATTGGAAGATTTTTGACTTTTCTTGTCAATGCTATGCAAAAGCCTTAGAAAAATCCCTTTGAAACTTTACTGGCTAATGTCATTATTTGAAGCAAAGTTATTTATCAGTGCTACAATGTTGCAGCTGTCACAAGTAGTCATCCTCTAGACAACCAGACTTTTCCTACATAACATTTTAGATATGCTCATAATTTTTGAAGTTATGGCCATACTCATAACACAGACACTAGAACTTTTTACTGTCATCACTAAAACTTTTAGCAACTTCCCCAGCTCTTCTGAGTGAACAATGATGCTATGTAATAGAATAGAGAAGTCCATTGTGTGTCCAACACAAAACGCAGCCTCAAATCAAGAATAATACAACCTGAACACAAAAACAGTCACTTGCAGAATACATAGCGAAAATCCAACTTTTATCTCAACAAACTATTATGATTAGAATCACAAGAAGGTGCCATCTAACATTACAACTATCATCATTTTAACTTTGGTTGTCTGTATTTTATCATATCACACCACACACTGATATAGTATACAACTCATTTCACGCTATTGATTCATGACTGTATAATAAGATCTAACATTTTAAAATAGCTGTACAAGGTATCCGAGATACCATCACTGCCAAAACTTCCACATACAGAAAGATACTGCATCCAGCCAAGAAATATGCACAGAAGCATGAAATTCTAAAAATGGAAGCTGTGAAAAGTGTAACAATTCTCATTCAGGTTCATAATTGCTTTTACTTTACAAGCCACCTAATCACTGGCCTGTATCCAACACTGACAGGTTCTCGTACATATTGCTATACAGGTCACACGAAATATATATCTGGTGTGCCCCAAGGATCTGTATTGCGACCCCTTCTGTTTCTTCTGTACATAAATGATGTAAGCTTAAATATTGATGCACACAAAACAATCATATTTGCAGATGACACCACGATTCTACTAAAAGGAGGCAACGATGAACAGTTACAGCAGACAGTAAAAACGGTCACGAAACAACTTAGTAACTGGGCACAGAGTAATCAGCTTGTAATAAACAGTAAGAAAACCGTTGCTCTAATATTCCACAATGTTCCTAACAAGGGCATGTTTATCCCATCAGTCTCTATCAATGACGAGCCAGTTGGTAACAGTACTGAAACCAAATTCTTAGGACTTTGGCTGCAGAGTAACATCAGATGGAATAAGCATATTGAATATCTCAATGCTGAACTGAGCAAAACATGTTATCTTCTTTGTTCATTAAAATCATGCTGTAGTGAGAAAACAGTATTGAATGTATATCATGCGTACTTTCATTCTCGTCTTTGATATGGGGTCACCATCTGAGGAAACTCTAAAACAGCTAATAGCACTTTTAAACTAAAAAAAGGGCCATTAGAATCTTGTTTGGGTGCAAGCCTAGAGACTCTTGTAAACCCCTCTTTAAGAAATCTGGTATTCCCCCATTACCATGTGTATACATTATGGAAACCCTTTTGTTCTTTAAATTAAATGTAATAGGCAAGGACCGGAGACTACAAAAAAAACTGTGATATACATGATCACTTTACCAGACAAAACAGAAACTTACATATGACTCAAATCAGCACAGCACTGTGCCACAAAGGTACTTTTGACATGGGAGTTAAGCTTTATAACAAACTTCCTGAAAACATAAAAGCTATCACTGAGGTCAATACATTTGGAAAATCTCTAAAGTCATATTTACAGCATCACTGCTTTTACTCCATTGAAGAATATTTAAATTTATGAAATGTGTTATATAAATACTTACTTACGTGTAAAGTGTATTATTGTAAGCTTACATATGTATGCCTTGAAATTACTTTCAGCCTGTATATTTATAACTTGACTTGTCCAATATCTAATGCATAAGCTGCTATGTAGACAACAGGACCAATAAAATACAATCTACAATCCTTGGAGTGGTGTAATATGAAAATATAGCTTCAAAGATTCCATATGAGTAAATAGTTTAGAACTCACACAGGTGCTGTTGCAAAACTATGATTTCTAGTCACAAATAATTTTCATGGGCTTTTTAGTGAATGAATGTCTTTCTATATCTTGAAAACAATATAATTTTTTCTGAGATCTGAGGTGTACAATGTTTTCCATTCAGAAAAACTCCTTACAGTGCACTGTAATCTGCTATGAATGAGTCTGTGAGAAACTCCCTACACTTATTGAGAGTGGGATAGATTGTTTCATATAAGCATATCCATAAAGAATTTTCTATGTTTTTAATTTCTGGCCATGTTACATTAGCTATTTACAACCCAACAGTCCATCTGACACTGAAGCATCACCACATTTGACCCATTTGTTTTCCTAATACACATCAATAATTTGCAATTCAGTGTACTAAATAACTCTAGCTTTTTTTTTAATCTGAAAATGATACTAGTATCACACATTCAGGGCCATACTACAAAACAGAGCAAACAATGTATTGGAGGGAAATTGTTCACAGTTAATGATTAATGTATGCTCATGTATCCAGAATGAGATTTTCACTCTGCAGCGGAGTGTGCGCTGATATGAAACTTCCTGGCAGATTAAAACTGTGTGCCCGACCGAGACTCGAACTCGGGACCTTTGCCTTTCGCGGGCAAGTGCTCTACCATCTGAGCTACCGAAGCACGACTCTCGTCCGGTACTCACAGCTTTACTTCTGCCAGTATCCGTCTCCTACCTTCCAAACTTTACAGAAGCTCTCCTGCGAAACTTGCAGAACTAGCACTCCTGAAAGAAAGGATATTGCGGAGACATGGCTTGGCCACAGCCTAGGGGATGTTTCCAGAATGAGATTTTCACTCTGCAGCGGAGTGTGCGCTGATATGAAACTTCCTGGCAGATTAAAACTGTGTGCCCGACCGAGACTCGAACTCGGGACCTTTGCCTTTCCGGGGAAGTGCTCTACATCTGAGCTACCGAAGCACGACTCTCGTCCGGTACTCACAGCTTTACTTCTGCCAGTATCCGTCTCCTACCTTCCAAACTTTACAGAAGCTCTCCTGCGAAACTTGCAGAACTAGCACTCCTGAAAGAAAGGATATTGCGGAGACATGGCTTAGCCACAGCCTAGGGGATGTTTCCAGAATGAGATTTTCACTCTGCAGCGGAGTGTGCGCTGATATGAAACTCATGTAATTTCAATGTGAGGTAAAGCAAAGACCAGGCTTCATTTGATCAATGGATCACCTACTGACCTATACTGGCATACAGCTCAGCTTCAATAAATTCTCATCAGGTTTGACTTACACAAAATCTGCAGCCATGGCAGAAATATTTAACAGTTTCAAGTAACAGACACTACAAATAACATACAAAAAACCTACTTGTGAAACTACAAGAAAGAATTTAGGAATATCATTCAGCTCTGTAGATACCATTCCCCAAAGGGCTGCCAAGATAACATTATACTAATAAGAAATTGCATTTGTAGCAATTATTACCATATTCAGTCTGTGAGTGGAAAACAAACCTTAATCTATAGTGTTTTAATAAGTGTCCACAGCCATATAGTGATCTGCATGGGTTCTAACATGTGTGTCACTGTAGACCACAAGGCCTGGAGATCAATCTTTCATTAAATATGTTTATAACAGAAGCATGATTTGTCTCTCTGTTGGTCACAAGACATATGAAATATCCGCTTCATCCAATATACTGTCTTGCAAACAAACATACAACATAGGGTGTAAGATGGGTCTAAATCCCCAAAACTAGAATGATAATATGTGGAGACACGAATGCCAAAACAGATGTTGAGGGTGAAATTAGTTGTAACTTAAAATAATTGAAATAATATGAAGTTGTGTGTGTAAGGGTTTTCAGTTATTTTAAAAACAGTGTGATTGCCTCACGACACACCATGTGTTCACTGCAAAATTAGTAGTAACTGCTTAAACTTTTTGGACACTTTCAGTGTGGCACAAATGGTGAACACTGCAAAGATGATTTTAAGAAGTTCTGTTTCAATTTTAAATCAAGTACTTACAGACACTGACAGGGAAAACTGTAAAGTATTTATAAGAGATCACGGCATTTCAAATTATTACTGTCTGAAGATAGAGCTAAAGACACGCTCAGTGAAACCCACAAAACTGCAGGCCTACAAAAGGATCTCCTCTGATCTTAAGATACATACTTTTTATAGATATTGGCAAATAAAACCTGGGGTGAAATGTATACAAAAAGCAATCTAGATACTAGGTCCTATATATTTTACACATTAGGTAAACCAATTTTGCAGATGACACTTCCGAAAGTAAACATTTCTACTGCTCCAGATAGGAAAACAGATGGGTAAATGCAGGTTTTAGAAAGTTCTCATAAACACTTAAATTTCTCAGTTCCTTGTAAAAGCAGTGCACTAACCCACAGACCCTTGAACACTATCACAGATGTAATTTCTTAGACTTTCCCGGCAATTCTGTGACATCTCGCATTGGGTATACTGCCAGTGGTCTGCGTTTTTCTAACAATATTTCCATGTCGTACTTTAGGGTCTTAATCAGGTGCTTCCTGTGACTGTTACAGGAAGCACCTGATAAAGATGCCTAGGTACGATGTCGAAATATTGTGTTAGAAAAATGTAGACCACCGCCAGTACACTCAATTCAATGAGATGTCACTATCACAGATGTTTAAATAAATAGAAGTGGGTACCGCTTGTGGTAATAATAATAAAAAAAAACATTCAATGATAAGTTAATATATAATTCAGAAAATAAAAGCAAAGTGGTATGAGGCGTTATAAAACATGAAGTTGGAGAGGGCAGAGACAGGGGTGATAGTATATAAATAAAAAATGGGGACAGAATAACAGAGTCCTCAGAAATTGGCAACTTTTGTAAATGAATATTTCTTCAGTATTGCAAAGAAGTTGCAGAAGAATCTTTCTAAAACATATGTAGCACTACAAAGACTTACACAAAAAGCACAATCATGTTTCCCACAACAGAGCTCAAGTTTTTTTTTTTAAAAAAAAAAAAAAGGTCAGCAGGCACAGATGAGGTTCCCGTCTCCATTCTCAAAGCATGCATACAAGACCAATTAACAAACATAATAAATGTATCTTTTAGTTTAGGCATTTTTTTCCTAAAATAACTAAAGCAAGCATGAGTGTGAAGAGAACTGGAAACTAACGGCCACATTCACTGCTGTCTTCATTCTTAAAAATGACTGAAACAATAATGAAAGACAGGACCTCCTTAATGAAGTACAGTTTACTTTCAGAAGTGGAAGAAGTACAATAAAAGCCACTGCAGAATTTACGAACATGGGAAACAGGATGCAAAAGGTGGAGAATGTTCACCCATCCGCTAATGTAAATGTTTGGTAAAACAATAATCAGACAAGATACGTAAATCACATTCTACATAAGCAAGATATGGAAAAAAGTTCTCTTTGCTGATGACATCAACATCGTAGTCACTGATAAGACATAAGAACGCCTGTTAGACAAAGTGGATGAAATGCTAAATGATGTTTACAATTGGGCAGTATGTAATAAATTAATGCACAACAAAAAGAAAACAAACAGTATGCATTTGAGCGTAAGGAGAGGAACCAACTCTTGTCACATTACGGATAGATAAAAAACCTGTAGGTTGTGTAGCAAACAACAAAGTTTTTAGGGATGGACATTGATTGTCAGCTATTATAGTATGTACTAGGGTGTTAGCATCAGATGGTAACAGCCAATGTTGTGACATATTACGCCTACATATACTCAGTTCTTAGCTATGAGATTCCTTTCTGGGGATCCTTACTGCAACAAGTGAGTATGTACACCAATCTGTGGGGCATATCAGACAAAATATTACTAAATACTACACTAATAGTTCTATTCCTAATCATGAAACAAGAGCTAGTTTGGAGCTTTTAAAAAAAAGAGGCAGCGCACCAGCGCATAAAATTGAGTAACAAATTGCCAAAGGTAGTGGATAACACATTTGCTTAAAAAGGCAGCTAAAATGTCCTTCACAAGTAATGCATATTACACAGTTCAAGATTACTTAGAGGACCAAGAGTGGTGGCTTGTAATGAATGGTGACACTACAGTACCTTGTCACATTTCAATACAGGGTTAGGGTTTACTGCTTTCACAAGGATCATGTGTGAAGCTGTATAAAGCATAACAGTTATGTCTGCCAAATGAGGCAATGCAGCTGTTAGGATGCTGACCTCATACTGATGAGGATGGAGCTGCTCTCTCCAGCCATTCTGATTAGGGTTTTATGTGATTTTCCTATATCCCTATGGCCAAATGCAACGATGGTTCCTTAAACTAAGCCACTGCCATACACCTGTCCTATTCCCATATGCTACCAGCATGTTATGCATGTTGTGTGTTATATTTTGCTCTGCTCATTGGCACTATATTACCTCGACAAATCCTGTATCGTTGTGAGATGATCCCTGGATGAATAAAAAACTAATTTGCAGACAGACATCAACAACAACTTGCATAGAAGAAATCACAAAGGGGATTCCATCAAATGAAATAATTGATTACCTGCTCTTCCTTCTTATAGTGAATTGCATGATATTTAATTTGAAATAGGAAACAAAACCAGCATTTTGTTAATCAGAAAAGTGTTCCAAATATGTACAAGAACTATTAAAATGACTACAAAAATCTCCAATCCTCTCTACTTTTTAATATGATGTGTGGTTGGTGATGGAAATGTATCTGGGTCTGAAGAGCAGTTTATATATCATAAAACAAAGCACTGAACTGAACAATTTTGTAAATATGTCATACTGAGTAACAGTGAAATGGAACTGTCTTTACCGTAGGAATTGTACCTGGTATGTGGCAACTATACTAGATCTCCAAAATATTTAGGAAGGGTTAGTATATCAGACCACAGGATAAGAGGGACCTACTTGGCAACAGTTACTTACCCTTCATTTTTGAACTTCTCACAAGCTATCCCACCAGAGACAGTAGTTATGTGCCTGCAACTTTTGTGTGTGTGTGTGTGTGTGTGTGTGTGTGTGTGTGTGTGTGTGTGTGTGTAACAGATCTTATTGTGCCTGTCTGTAGCTCAGCATCTCCTCCTCTCTATTTGTGGGTAGCAATCAATTCTTTTCACAATATTGCCATCTTTAAGAAAGAATACCTTCATTGCTGAAAAACAGGCTGTAAGGAAAATATGTGCTGCTTAAAAATAAATGGAAAAAGTTTCTTTTATAATTCCTCCCATGCCATGGAAAAATCTCTATTATAATGTATAAAAGGTGGTGGTTACTCACATCTGTAGGTCATCTTTTTTATTTTTAAAAGGAAAAGAACACGAATGTTGTCAATGATCAGTCTGTGTACAAAATATTTTGTAATGTGAATATAAAAGACTCAGTTCACATCATTACTAATTATTGTGCAAATAGCCCATGAAAATTTAACTAGCTCTCACCTCTTTAAGGAAAGTACTCCAACAATTCTCTCGTAATTTTACAGTATACTTTTCTTGGGGCATTTTTCTTCTGATACGATACTTCATTTGTAAATTTTTTTTATAAGTTACTTTATAATGATAAACAGATTCCTGTGGAAAGCCTGAAGACTGTCCTGCATAATTCTAACTTGTTCTCATCAACTTCAGACAATTGCTCAGACAGCATGAAGGGAAAATTATCACAACACACAACATAAAGCAACTGTTAGTCACTGTGGGATATGATGTTTAGGGGACACATTTACACAAAATTATTTTTGTGTTAATATTTGTGGGAGAGGACTAGGCCAAGGTACACCACTACAGTGGGAATGGTTCACATGGACATCAATCATCTCAGTCTCGAACACACAATATTAATTAATGCAGCACTTCAAAAATACCACGATGTTATAAACTCTGTTCTTAACAAAAACTGGATTTTAGCATTATTTTCTTTCCCCAAAGCATGGAGAAGACAGGATATAATTTTTTTGTAACTGTAGCAGAAATTATATTTTACTGAATCAAAAATAAAGATTGGTATTTTTCACTGATGTGTTGATACACAAGCTGTCAAGGATGAACTTCTTAATACATCTACCTCTAGACGGGCACACTACAAATCACATGTAAGTGCCCAGCAGAGGATTCACCAAACCACCTCCAAACTAGTTCTCCAATCTTGAATAGCAAGTGGAAAAATTTAACTATATCTTTCTGCATGAGCTCTGATTTCCCTTATTTTATCATGGTGTATGTTTCTCCCTATGCAGGTAGCCATCAACAAAATATTTTCACATTTGGAACAGAGAGTTGGTGATTGACATTCTGTAAGTAAATTCTTCCAATTTTCACAGCATCTGAAATTGTACATGTATATTGACGTAAGTAATATCGCTCTAAACAACGATCAAAGGATAAGGTACAAATTGGGATTTTTCATTTATTACTGTTACTTTTTTTTTCTTCGTGTTATTACAGTGCTCACGACCAACGCCTTTTTCGTGAGTATGAAAGACAACACAGGTATGATAACTCATGTCTACCATATAAAAAGCATAAAGTATTAATGAGTTAACCCACGTCCAAACAGAATCTCATGGGTACGACGAACACTTAACATTCTGATCATCTCATTTATACTGGATACGATGATATACACATTTTAACAGTGCTAATACTCGAACTTTCTTCATAGTTTTATGAAACACTTAAATTGCGCATACAGGAGACGGGCTTTCAAAGCTACAGTTTACTAAACTGATACCGCACCACAAACAGTTGTATTAAATGCAGCCATACTACGTATTTACATTTAGTTACGCGTCATCCAAACTTAGCAAAACCAGCGACATTCACGGCAACGTCATTCCCGAAGCTGACAACTACTATAACACAAAACCTTGAAGATTTGATAATAGGAACTTTTCAGTGATAACAAGAGAGCTATTTCGAAGCAAACTGTTAGCACTCAGAACCTCAACCACATAATTATTTAGTCACATGAAAAAACAGTAGCAATGTAAAATAACCTTGAGTAATGGTGGCCATTACAAATTGCACGCACGTATGTACACACACATCTACACACACACACACCCACACGAAATATAATGTACATGCAGTCGTGCGAAACGTTTTATTGAATTAAAGTACTGTTTATTTACTCTCCTTTAACATTTTATGAAAGTAATCAACAATCTTCCACAAAATCTGATTCTTAATAAGATAGTATACAAACAGTAGTCAAACAAATTTTTGAACCCAAACTTTTCTTACCTACGTAATTCTTCAACTGCGACGAATCTCTTGTTTAACTTCAACTAATTCTGCGTTATTTTGACGATACGAAAACCTATCAAAGCCGCTCGCTCTACCATTAATGTCGCCTGCCTTCCATGGGATCTTTGGCGTGTTGGCTATGACGACAGAATGAAGTAAAGATCAGAAAACGGAGAGAGAAACTGCATGGAAATGAGCAAAGAACAAAAACCCAAGGTAGTCGAATAATGCCTAGATTTGAGGAGAGTTTCGGACTGCTTTACAAGACGAAATAGGTAATTATTTTATCGAAATTAGGAAAGTTTGCACTAGATTTTTTTTTAGAAATGTATATATATTATTACATGCGTCCTCTTTATGAGAACTTCATTATTGGTCAAATTCATTATTCCGATATCTGAAATATTCGATCAAGTTCTGTAATGGCCTGATTTCTTTACTATTTACGCAACGGGGAGAAGATGAGCGGCAGGAATGTTGAAAAACAGGGAGGAGATTACAGACATAAAAAATGAATGGATAAGGTTCAGGAAATCAAATGTTACTGTGATACATTTAAATTGAGGAAAATAAATTTTTAACAAGTTGCAAGGAAATATAAACTGAGTTATTAGGCAAATCTCACTTTCTCCCACATTGATAATGTGAATCAGTGTTTAAATACATAATGAACCTTCAAAAAATCTATTAAAGAATGAACTAAATATTTAAGTAAGAAATGTACAGCACATTTACTATTTGGGGTAATATGTCGCCACCGGAATAGAAAAGGGAAAGAAACTAAGGCAGTTGAAATTCTAAGGGTTTTGAAATCATGTCTTGTTGCAGCAGCAGTCAGGTCACACGAAGATGGTGTCAAATCACCTCCAGCAGAGGTCAGGTCACACACAGCAGAGGCCAGGTCACATACAGAGGAGACCGGGACATCTCCATCAGTAGACCTTACAATGGCAGCAGAGGATCCTGCACATCGCAATGGAGGACCCTGCATCAGTAGCAGAGGAACCTTCATCAGCAGCAGAGGACCCTGCATCAGTACCACAGTACACTTCATTGGCAGCGGAGGACAATTAACCACTAGTGGGAGACCTTTCACTGCCAGCTGCTCTGGCAACTAGAGATCAGACACCAGCGACAGCAGAAGGATACATTTCACTGGCAGCAGTCGATCCACTCTCACCAGTAGCTGCTACAGAGATCATTACAATACAGACAAAGGAAACACAAACAGGGTGCTGAAAACCCATCGTGCTTAAGAGCTATTGCCACCTCAACTCAAAACAACATCAGCTATTAGACAGCAAAGTGTGAGCACAGCTGTACCACTCTCTGTCATAGAGGTTTCCATATTTTAAGCTATGATATCCAGAGTCTGAGAAATAACCTTTTTGAATCTAAAGTTACAGTTTACCATATGTGTATCATGGATCACCGATACAGGGATTCTGAATCAGGTATCATGAACATTAATCACTGTAATTTGGCTTTTCAGATTTCTAAGAAGGACGCCAAAAGTGGTGGAGTTTGTATTTTTCTTAAATCTAACGTGGAAAGGAAAATTTGGTGTGAGGCAGAAGCATTGAGTACTGGAAAGCATTTTGAAACTGCTGCTGTTCAGTTGCATGGAAAACTGATTAACATAATAATTATTGCGGTATATGGAGAACCTAATAGATACATAGACTCCTACATTAAGAAACTGGAGTCTCTGCTGGACATTATGTTTATGGAAAAAAATCGCCATAATTGTCTGTGGAGAGTTTAATGTAAACCTCGTGAATGATTCTGCATTAAGAGAGCTGTTTCTTAATGTATTGCAGGGTGTCAAGATCTTTCCTCTTACAAACAGCACCACAAGAATAACAAATGGAAATAGATATGTCTTACAGACAACACATTTTCAAATGCCGACACCACAGAGATAGAAATTATTAATACTGACATATGGCTACTTGATCATAATGACCTCTTCCTTACAGTTCCAGCAGTAGTTCATGAGAGAAAGGGCAGTATTTCTTTCCTATAGAAAAGATTTTTTTGCAGGGAATTGTATTATTTTTGTCGTTACTCTAAGTAGCAAATCTTGTTTAGTTATGCTTATATTCTTAGGTACAAACATTGCTTTTTCTTCAACATTAGTGTCCAATTTTGAAATGTGTTTTCAAAGCAATTGAGTAGATTCCATTAATGCTGGATCATTAAATCTAGTTTCTGGATTACATCAGGCATTAAGATTTTCTGTAGGACTTCAGTAATGTTCAGTTAACAAATGAAAAGATCCACAGGTCTTCAATTTATAGAATACGTAAAGACTTATAAGAAATATATCACAGGTAACAAAAAAGCCCAAACTACTTAGAAACAAGAGCATAATAAGAATTTTCGGCAGTAAATCAATATCTGTCTTAGATATTGTACCGAATGGAACAAGTAAGATCCATGAAGGAAAGGAAATAACATTTAAAGACGTTGATGATATCAAAATTGGCAAAAGAGACCAGCCACTTTACATAAATAATTACTTCATAAATGTTTCCCACACACTTAGCTTAGATTTCGCAAATCAAGACAGACTTAGATATCGTACATCTGCTCACAGTGTGAGGTTAGTTCCAGGTAGTGATGTAAGAAGGAGTAAAAGTGATTAAAAGCCTGCACTGCAAAAGGTTAGTGGGGTGTGGATGATGAACGACAGTCATAATTGGTACTCCTTCACAAACTGCAGAACCCTTTGCTCGCTCTCAACTCTTAATATATCATTCAGTGAGCAAATGTTTGTCAACAGATTAAAAATATCGAAAGTGATACCTTTATTCAAGAGTGGTAGTAGTCATAAGATTGGAAGCTGTCGACCCATTTCACTCCTCTCAACATTCTCTGAAGTAACTGAAACGACCACAGTCTTCTGAATAATTGAAACCATGTCTGTCGAACGGGTAGCAGCACAGAAAGAGTGGTAAATGCCTCTGAGCCTTACGTGACTTGACTTCTGAAGTCATCAGTCCCCTAGGACTTAGAACTACATAAACCTAACTAACCTAAAGGCATCATACACATCCATGCCCGAGGCAAGATTCGAACCTGCAACCATAGCGGTCACGAGGTACCAGACTGTACCGCCTACAACCGCTCGGCCACCCTGGCCGGCGAAAGAGTGGTAAGTGTTTACGTAGACGAACCAGATACAAACCTAGATAACAACATTATTGTTGTAGGAGTTAATTTAGATCTTTCTAAATCTTTCGATACCGCTAGTCATGAAATTCTTTGAGATAAGCTGGAAACAATGGGGATAAAAGGGATAGAAAACAAGTGGTTTCAGTCATATTTGCAAAATAGATCTCGGGTTATGGAATTCACATCTACTCATTCTAATCATAAAATCACATTAGTACCTTATACAAAGTCGAAATAGGTGTACCACAGTATAGTATGTTAGGTACCCTTTTGTTCTTTATTTACTTACATCGCATACTCATCTCAGAAGCTGCAGCCAAGATCATATTGTTTGCAACTGACACTTAAGAAATAGCAAACGATGTTAAGGAATTTCTGTCCACAATAACTGATCAAGTCCTCAAGTTCTTGTATTCAGTGTCAACATGCTGACCCTTATTAAGATAGACACAAATTACATTCAGTTTGGAAAGATAAATCAAAACCAAGATCTCCAACAAGTACTGGGTGGAAACGAGAGGAATGCACAAAACTTTTAGGTATGTATGTTGAGCAAGAGTTAAATTACAAAGACCATATAACTAAATTCTTGCAGAGACCTAGTTCTGCATGTTTTACTTAGAGAATTATCTATAAAGTTTACTCCTGATGTGGGTATATAATGGTTTATTTTGGCTGCTTCCAGTCTCTTGTAGATCATGGAATTGTTTTTTCGAGTAAAACCGATAACAAATTCAGTGAAATTTATACATTACAGGAAAGGGCTATTCGAATCTTGTCACTCAGCTCTACTAGGTCTCACTGGAAGCGCCTATTTAAACAGTTCTGTTTGCTTACTCCACCTCCATGTTCATACACAAATGGGTGTTGATGAGAAGAGCTAGACTTCGTGAACAGCAAACCAATAATGATTACCTTAGTCATAATAGAAACACTAGCCCTTCATTTACTGTTGCATTCTTCTGATACTCTTAACTGTGTTAGTGCATGTAGTGGTACAGGGTACCCTCCACCACGAACCATACGGCGGTTTGCGGAGTATCTATGTACATGCAGATGCAGATGAATTTGCAAAAGAATGTTTGTGCTATTCGTTTTATGCTTCCTGTGTTTCAGATGCTGTGTAATGCCCTCCTCAGAGCAGGCATTTGGTGCTACATTGATTGTGACAGATATAATGTCAGTGATTTTTAGTGTGTTTTACTATTCAGCAGTGTTATATAATGTTATTATTTCATTTTATTTTATTTTTTGGCGGTGTTTTATATCAAAATTTCATGTCCTAGTTATGTCATTGATTTACTTCTCGTGTATGTTGCAGTTGCAATGCAGACTCTGTATTTGTCATTTTCGTTCCAACCATGTACTTGTTTGGATTTCCCACAGTTTTGTTAAGTTGCTAAGGTGAATGGTGGAGTAGTGCTTTGATTAGGCCATGTCTCACTTAGTGCCAAATTCTCCCCATATCCTCTCCTAATTTGTTTATTTTTATATGTATGTACAGGTTGTAACAAAAATGTACAGTACAAATAGCAGGACACATTCCTCACATGTAAATGAAGAAATTATGTTATATGAGTATTGAAACACTTTGCTTCTGTGTTCCAACTCATTTTCTCCAACTCATACATTATGTAAAAACCCATACAAACAGAATGCGCCAGCATACACATGCAACTCTTTATCTAAGGTGTATACCTTATGTGTGCATTGATACATGCTTCAATGTGTCACATAGTGAATGTCGCATGTGTTGATGTATCCCTGGAGTATGTGTATGGTTCAGCAGCCTTCCATAATACTGGCACAGAGAATCTGAGCATCTCATTCAGGGGTTCCATACACAAGAGCTTTCAAATGCCAAACAAGTAAAGTCCAGTGGGCTTAGGTCCAGAGAGCGTGTAAGGCCATGCAGTTGGTCCATCTCTTCCCATCCATCTGGCACCGAATGTGTTATGTAGAAGACAACAGACATTAACACTAAAAGACGGGGTGCTCCATCATGCATGAAGTACATGTTTTGTCATACAGCTAGAGGCATGTCTTTTCACATATCTGGTAAAATATATAGCTGGTTCTCATGTAACACCCGCCAGTCATCTGGTCAACATTCAGTGTTGCAGCTACATGTCTTGTACTGATACTAGGGTTGTCGTCAACTTCATCATGAATTGCCACCTCCTGATCCAGTGTGCTCGTCCGTCTAGGCCTCCACCGGTTGCGAGTATCAGGCATTTAGAACCCAGTACCATAAGTGGACAATCAGTGGCTTCAAACACTTTCCTGTCTGGGCACCTTCACAGCAGAAACCTCTCCTGGTACAAACGTCGAGCGCCACCACCATTCCCATCATTTAATCTATATATCAAATGGGCATCTGACATCTCTGCATACGTGTACACGGCCATTTCACTTACCAAGTCAGGGATTAATTCTACATAGTAATTCGTGTGGAAGCAATGGTCGTACTCATCGCTGGAACACCTGATGTTACCTGTAAACAAGCTATGACTTATGTCTCATGGCAACAGGGACATGTAAAACAAAACACTGGCAGTGCACACATAACCAGAGGTCATAAAGAGTGTGTGTTCTTCACGATTCTATCGCTCTGCTCTTGTGTGTTTCTCATAATTAATGAGTTGAAGAAAATGAGTTTAACCATGGAAACAAAGAGTTTTCAGACTCATGTTCATATAACATTATGTGCTCGTCTTTGTGTGAGCAATTTATCCTGCAGTTTGTGCCATACATTTTTGTTACACTGTCATATTATTTCGGTACTGTATCTGTCATTTCCGACAATGTTGTACTGAATGGTCTAAAGATGAATGAATAAATAACGAAATAGAAGAAAAATAAAATACTACATTTTCTGCTAAGCAACAGGAAACCAAATCACAGTAGCACAACACCAGCTAGCTCTAACCTGGACAAAGTGCTTCAAATCTATTGGATTCAGGGATAAAAAGTGATTAATGGGGCAGATATTCTGGAAAAGAGATTGTTTCAACAAAATGTTGACGTTGAACATCTAAAAGCATGGCAAACAAAATTAGTCACTTTGGTAATTTGTTCACTGGTGGACTGCAAGCAAAGCTCCTCACTGTGAGCCTACCAGCACTGAAGATGTTAGATGGCAACGAAACCGTACAAGCATCTCTCTAAAAAAACTGTATAGCATACAAACTCACAGTTACTAGCGAAAGGGTGGCCTAGAAGTAGGTGTTGGCCAACGTCCCTTCTCTGGTCTTTACTGTCGTCTGATGATAGTTCTGGAAGAGGATTCCCACTCTCAAGCCATCCTCTGCAATCTCTCGAAATTTGTCGGTATCTTTCTATTACACCACATTCACTGATGAGCGAAATAATTATGACTACCTGTTTAATTATGTGTTGGTACATCTTTGAAACGAAATAAATTTGCGATTTTGCGTGGGATGAATTCGAAAAGTTCTTAATAGGTTTGTAGATGTCTGTGGTACCAGATTTCTACGCACAGGTCAGACAGTTAGAATAAATTACGCGTCGATGGTTTGTTGGCACAAAACTATTGACTGGATGTGCCATATGTGTTGCATTGGATTCAGTTCAGACGATTTTGGTGGCCAAGACATCAACATCAGTTCACTATCACACTCCTCAAATTACTGTATCACGATTATGGCCATGTGACATGAACAGTTATCCAACTGGAGGATGCATTCACTGTCAGGGAAGACATCGTGCTTGAAGGACACAAGTGGTCCACAATAATTCTCATGTAGTGCTCAGCTCTCTTGTACCTTAGATTACTACCACATATCCCACGGGAGCCCAGGTGACTGTCCATCATAGTACAACACTGCACCCACTGCCCTGTGTCCGTGGTACGTTGCATGTTTCAAGCAGCCATTTCACTGGATGACTGTGTATCCTGACATGACCATGGACCTAGTGTAACAATAAACATGACTCATCCAATCAGGCAATATGTTTCAATACATACATGGTATAATCTCGACGATCCTGCGCTCTCTGCATTCGTCATTGATGATGTCGTCCACTCAACATGGGAACACATAGGGGTCTTCTGCTATGGAGCCTCATGTTCGACTGTGTGTGCTGATCAATGTGATTTGAAAGGTTTGTGGCTGGACTAGCATTGGACAGTATTGTCAGATCTGTTGCAGATTTCCGCCCACTCTACTTTCCAGATTGAGTAAGCCTTCAATCTCCAAATTCCGTGATAAAGTGTGGACAGAAAGCATTTTCCAGAAAGCATACAACACAGTGCCCTATAGCAGGCTATTATGAAGGTAGGAGCATATGGAATAGGTTCAAATATTGAGTGGATCATAGACTTAATAATTAATAGAACTCAATGCGTTGTCCTTAATGGCGAGTGTTCATCAGAGACAATGGAACAGCTAGAAGTGTCGTGGGGAAGTGTTATAGAACTGCTCTTATTGCCTATATACATAAATGATCTGACAGACAGTGTGAGCAGCAATCAGTGGCTGTCTACTGATGGTGCCATGGTGGAGGGGAAGCTGTCGCTGTTGAGTGACCATAGGATGATAAGAGATAACTTAGATAAAATTAAAATTTCTAATTGTGTGATGAATGGCAGCTTGTTCTAAATGTAGAAAAATGTAAGTTAACACAGATAATTTGTAAAAACAATCCCACAATGTTAAGAGTACAGCATTAGTGGTGTGCTGCTTGACACTGTCACGTTCATTCAGTATCTAGGCATAGAGTTGCAAATTGAGATGAAATGAAACAAGACTGTAAGGACTGTCGTAGGGAAAGTGAATGATCGACATAGGTTTGTTGGGAGAATTTTAGGAAAGTGTGGTTCATCTGTAAGGGGAGATCACATATGGAACACTGGTGTGACACATTCTTCAGATTTGCTCGATTGCTTAGAATCCCACTTAGGCCAGATTAAAGGAAGGCATCGAGGCATGGGCGTACCCAGCGAGGGGCTGGGGGGGGGGGGGGGGGGGGGGGGAGGGGGCTGTTTCCGCCCCCAGAAGATATTCGCAGTTTTTTACTAGTTTACTGTTTTATTTAATAAGAAATTATGCATGTTTTCTCGGATTGTACAAGTGCATTCTTGTATTTAAAATGTTTATTAAAAGCAGTTTTTCACTGGTTTACTGTTTTATTTAATAAGAAGTGCTGTATGTTGTCTCGAGTTCTTGTTTCCTGAGACTAGTATGACCTGTACCCCCTCCTCCCCCCCCCCTTTAGTTCAGATCCTGGGTACACCTTGCATCGAGGCAGTTTTAAAGTGCGGTACTAGATTTGTTGCCAGAAGATTCGATTATCACAGAAGTATTACAGATACTTGTGAACTCAAATGGGAATCTCTCAAGGGATTCGCGAAACTCTATGGAGAAAATTTACAGAACCAGCATTTGAAGTTGACTGCAGAATAGTTCTACTACCGCCATCGTAAGACAAGATAAAAGAAATTAGTCATCATATAGAAGAATATAGACAGTCGCTTTCCCCTCACTCTGTTTGCGAGTGGAACAGGAAGGAAATGATTATTTATGATACAAGGTAAATTCCGACATGCATCATATGGTGGCTTGTGGCGTATGTATATAGACATAGATGTAGATATACATTAACTTGTCGCTTTCTCGTAGTTTCCCTGTCCTTGGACCAGCTTCCATAGATGATCATGGCAGTAGTATTCAAGACACTTACCCTAGGGGCTGAGCCATAACAATCTGCCTTATGTCATTGTCGTTTATGCTTGTGGGTTCCCCATTTACAGTCCGTTTATTTGCAAAAATGATTTCCATTCGTTTCTTTTCCGCCTCACTTGCCCACAATATCACCAGGTGACATTCAGTCTTGAATCTGGCAGTGGTCATAATGTTTAGATCAGTCAGTGTAAATTGGATCATAGTTGTAGTCTAAATATGTCTCTGCAGGCTCCAGAGCTCAGGACTCTGTAATTTAGCTACATTCAGATTAAGAAGTCATGAGAATTCGAAATCCAGATATGAATGTTTTTGCTGATTCTATTCCATCAAATACTCAAATTAACTCATGACAGTATACTTGTGCATTTAAATTTCAGTTACTTTCAAACTCTGGAGCCTGAACTTTTCACCACTAGTGGAAAGCTTTCCTTTTCTTAATAAAGTCACTAAAATATTAGAGTCATTAAGAATATATTTGCTTCTGCCATTGTAGCAAAAGTATTTAGAGCTTTATGTTACAATGCTATTGAAGTTCAGATTCATGCTAGATTACAATTCCCTAGTGCGTAAATATTTGAATTATATTAAATAAATAACGTTTTCCTAAATAGATGTTAAAATTGAAGGTTTTTAAATGAGAAACCTTATCTATTATTCGTAGATGTCAGATTGTGTATTGACTGACTTGATAACAAGAAGCATTTTTCTATCTTTAAATCTCTTAGTGATATGTGACAGTTATAAGTCAACAAATCAACAGTTTATACTGAAAGCAGAACAAGGAGTCAAGAGCAATCTGGGATATACTGAAATATAAGGCTGACATAAACTCATGGGCCTCTGATAGACAGAGTGATTAATTATAGAACTCTGATAATTCTTTGGAAATTCACAATTTAATGAGTCTCACAGACAGAAGACCTAACGAAAATTATAAATGTAGATGTGTAAATGTGGAATCACAATTATTACATCACATCAGTTACAATGAACCATCTCATTTGGTATAAAGAATGAGATTTGAAATTTTCAGCAAATACAATCCATGTAGGAGAAAAATCTTAAACAAGTGATACATCTGTAGGAACGTTAAGTCATAGGGAAGCTCCATTTGTTTATGTCACTTTTTCAGACCAACAGAAAATAGTAGACAATTTTGGAAGATAAGTTGCAGTTTGGCTGTAAGACTTCCATGCATAAGAAGTATTTTCAGTTATGTCACATACACAAGTTAGAATTCCACAGAGTGCTGTCTGGGGGGAAACACTCAGAATTTTATCAGCTAGAATAGCTCATTTCCAAGAGAGCAGTGCAGAGCAACTAGGAAGCACTAGGAATACACTTAACAAAGTATAGGCTATAGTGCTAGATTATGTAACTTCAGTGGAGGAAAAAAGGATCAGGGAAGGAAGACAGAAGGAAATAGCTTATTGTAAGACTTGTGCATGTACTGAGGAGGTTCAGAGAAGACGTGAGAATTTGTTGATTGAGAACAGGACTCGGGACGTAAGCAATAGGATTCCTGATACACACAGGTGGGACAGTTTTATAATCAGCCAGTGTTATTGCAAGAGACAACCTCACCATATTCAACCGCGTCGGTTCAGAACCCGATGTTTCCGCTCAATTAGTGTTATTATCCGTGACCGCTAGAGCAGAGTCATGTGTGTTCCAAGGACTCAACCATGCCATTATTAACTGCACAATCGTGTGAATTGTTCACCGAGTGTTTAACCACGCCACAAGTGTGCCAGGACCTTTCGTCGGACGAATCTGGCAGTGCAATTCCTCTCCAGTGAATGGGTAGTGCTGAACAGTGGCGAGTGCGAACCATTCCAAAGTTACCACCACTCCAGCCCAGCAACCAACATACTACGTTCCAAACAACTGAAATCATTTTACAAAGCTATGGAGTGATGGACGATACACACAAATTTGTAGTAGTGTTGAACAATTTCGCCAAATATTCTCATATCACTAGAGACATTATTGCCATTCCACCTACATCAAACATGTTCGATGTGATAAAAAGCAGATGCCTGAACAACAGATATTGAAAGCCTTGTATGAAGAGAACATCAGAATCAGAACACATTTGCAACTATGTCAACATGAGAGGCACAGACTGGGACCTAATATTTTTTCAGATAATAGCTTATGCAGAATATGGATGCTCAAGCTTCCACCATCACTGAAGAGTATAGATATAAAATTACACTTGGCTAATAGACTCCATGCAGTACTGCAGTGACATAAGGAAGCAGATTCTCATGTAAGAAATATTACTAATGATACACAGGGAGCCATGTAGCCATGGCAGGAGAGAAGTGGTTCTGGAGAAGTACAAAGGCTTACACTCCCACATGAAGCTGGTAATGTGTGATGTGAGGGATATTGGACTCCACAGAAGTGTCGTGGAACGTCGATTAACTGAGCTTTAGCGAAAGCAGCCGACCCCTCGCATCGGACGACCATTGACTCAAGGTTCTTGGCCTCAAGTGGACAGCATATGAACACCTCGCACAACAGTAGCTCCTCACCGAAGTAAATATTGTGATTTCATGAGGAATTTGGAGCAACCATGCATGAATGTGTTTACCCTTGCCATTTCACATATCAGCAACAATGTACTACTGCTCGTTCCACAGTAAGCACTGTACCATAGAAACATTCCCACTAAGGCAGAAAAAATGCCATTAACTACACAACAATGCATCGTTGGGGAACACGTCACTGGACACATTTTTGACTGCGGCACACTTTCAACTGGAATCTTGTGATATCAGGTGTATCTGTGTCAATTATGGGGGCGCATTTTCTACACCACCTCAAACTTTCGCTATACTGATCTAATGATATGATTAGTTGTTGTATTACTCGACACACAGTGCAGAGGTACATGGACAATTTAGGCCCAACAGTATGGGCACATAAAAGAAAAAATTGACGAAAATTATAGCCGGCACTGATGAGGAGACAGACAGGACTCAAACCATATTACAGGAGGCGGTATGGAAGAAAGCATTACTATGTCAAAATAATTCAGAGTTACTGGAAGTAATAGGAATCGTTAAGAACAGTTGGACAGCATGCACGAGTGACAAGCAGCTTAGCAGCATCAGGAGCAGCAGCCTCAAACTCAGGTGCAGCAGCATATCGACACACTAGGTCGGAAGAGATAAAATGCGCAGGCAAGTGGAGTGCAAACCACCAATTTTTTACCTGATTATGTAGGCAACAGGAAATCACACGGTCAATACAAAATACAGACAAAATGCATTTCGAGGTATTGTTCAAGGGAGAAAGCGTTACATTCATATATTACAAGGTCTCTCAATCTACCCCAGTGCAACGAGACTTGTCCCAGATAGACATTGGGCAGCTAAAGAAATCGTAAACGGACCTTTGCACTCAGATATGGTTCGGCCTTTTGCTAGTAACTGGGCATCACCGATCCATTTAGTACATAAAAAAGACAGTTCTTATAGACTGAGCAGAGATTACAGATCACTTAACTTCTGTACTATACCAGTACACATATGTTTTGTGTGATAGAGGGGAGAAAGACCTTCATCAAATTCCAGTGGTGCCAAATGATATTCCAAAGAAGGCAATTAATTCGCACGCTGATCTTTTCAAAGTGATGTGAATGCCGTACGGGTTAAAAAATGCAGCCTAGGCATTGCAGTGTTTTGTCAGCTCAGTATTAGTTGACCTGTTTTTTTCTTCTTTTTTTGTTAATTGGTTGATGTGTTGGTCTTCTCAAAATGAGTGGAAGAGCATGAAACACAATTAAAAATGGAGAAAGGCGACAACTTTGCAAAAACTCTGTACCTGCATCTGGTATTAGACCCACAGCTTCAAGAGAACCTGTATATTCAGTAGGATAATGTCTATCATAAAAACGTTCGAAGCATAATAAATCGAAGCACAATCAACAACATGTAAAGACACATATGCTAAAATCATATCCTGAAAAGTGAATGTCACTAGAAAAAGCCATTTCGTTAATCTTCTAAATACTTCGCAATCTGGTGACAATCTGTCGGCAAACCAAGCAAATCAAAGCAGTTTCTCAAACGCTGGAGCTTCCAGTACAAGTTTCAGTAAGATATAAATACACAAATCTTCAACTCACTTTTATCAAAAATGCAGTTTCGGATTTAGGCTAAAAGTAAATCTAACTCCTGAATTTAACTAAACAACACGACAGAATTATTGACTATTCGACCCCCACCAAATACAATTACTTTACACATATATTTACGCTGATAGCGAAAACATTATGATCACCTGCTTAATAACTTGTTTCTCCATCTTTGGAACGAAATACATCACAGATTCGGCACATCATGAATCCAACAGTTTGTTGATTGGTTTGTGGAGGTAAGTGGCATTAGATGGCTACTCACAGGCCACGTAATTCATGTAAATAACGGGACGCTGATTTACGTGTGCGATGATGGCGCCCGATGGTCACCCAAGTAAGTCCCATAGGATTTATATCTGGCTAATTTGGTCGCCGAGACATCAACATGAGTTCACTACAGTGCTCCTCAAACCAATGTAACACGGTTCTGGCTGCGAGACAAGGACAATTATACTGTTGCAAAACGATAACACCAGCAGGGAAGACATCAACCTGAAGGGATGCAAGTGGTTCGCAGCTGTAATCGTGTCTTCGATTATTGCCACAGGTCCTACGCAAGCACAGGAAAATCTTTCCTGTAGCATAATATTGCTCCCACCAGCCTGCCTCTGTGGTGCTCTGCATGTTTCGAGCTGCCATTCATCTTGATGACGGCGTTTGTGGAGACGACCATCGACCTAGTGTAGTAAACTGGTGATTCACTCAAAGAGTCGTCACGCTTCCAATGATCAATCGCTTGTCGATTCTTCTGTGCCCAGTGCAATCGTAATTGACGACTTCGTTGGGTCAACATATGAAAACGCAGGGGTGGTCTACTGTGGAACTCCATGTTCAACAATGTACAATGAACAGTGTGCTCCAAAACACCTGTGTGTGCACTAGCATTTTGCTCTTTCAGCCCGGATCACCATCTACCAGCTCTACAGAGCAGACAAGCCTCCAAACATCACGTTTTGTGAAAAGTAGTGAACGTTCAACTATTTAGTGCTTAGTGGTAGTTTCGATGTCCTTCTATGCTTCTATCTCTTTCCATGGATGTTCATGAAGTAGAACAGGAACATTATACCAGTTTCTCCGTTTTTGAGATACTCGTTCACAAGCTTTGCGTAATAATGATCTGTCCTTTGCGAAGCCACTTATCTCAATCGATTTTTCCATTTTGAGCCCTTCCTTCGCTAGAATGATTCCCAATGTTGAAAGTTACAGATGTTTCACAGCCAGGGGAAGATGATGTGGTAGAACAGTCTTTTCCATATAGAGAAGCAGTTGGAGCATTAATGTATCTGATGTTTGGCACAAGACTGGACCTAGCCTTCAGCGTAAGTGTTTTGTCAAGATCTCTCGAGAACCCCACCACAGAAGACATATTAAGTGTAAAAAGAGTTTTTCGTCATTTATCAGGAACGACTGACTATGGAATCTGATACAAATCAAGAGCAAAGAGCAGAACTCTGGATTGCTACAGTGATGCAGATTTTGGAGACTGCTTAAAAACAGGCATATCAGCATCCGGAGTAGTCATTAACTATGCAGGAGGGGCGATATCATGGCTAACTCAGCCACAAACCATGGTAACAATATCTTCAACTGAAGCTGAACTACTTGCCGCAAATGAAGCTGTCAAGGAGATTATTTAGTTAACTCGTCTATTCGGAGAAAAAACAAAACTATCTGAAATTACAGCTCTCCGAATTGACAATTCAGCAGTGGTGAAGTTCGCAGAGAATCCAGAATTTCATCGCCAAGCCAAACATATAGCCATCAAGCATTTCTTTATTCGTGAAAAACTTCATGAAGGAAGAATTAGAGTTCATCAAACCCCATCTGAAAAGCAGGTAGCGGACATCATGACCAAAGCTCTACCGAAGACACGTATGAATGTATTGTGTATCGTTAGCCTGGTGACTTTGTGCCGCGCAGGTGACTTTGTGCCAACCGCACTTTCTTTTGAACAAATGTGTCCTAGCAGTTCCGGATGTTTCCACCAAAAGCGCTTATGTACTCTAAACATAGCTGGATAGTGGTGCCATCTGATGGTGTATTCGTATGTCCGTCATGCTTCTGGCATTCCCGCCTGAGCGTCCCAACTGTCTTTTGTGTTTTGCAGTGTGAGTGTGTTTGTCGAAAAATTTGTATTGTGTCTTACTGAAGGAAGAATTTCAGCTAACCGAGATTAGTATAATATTTTCCTACATTAGTCATTAGTCTGCTGCCACAGTATGATTGTTTTGACGATGATGGTTTTTGCACATTAGCGAGATTTATTAAATGTTGACATATTTGGGGGTGACTTTGTGCCACGTTTCCACGAAGGCTTTGGGCGATTTTTCTATTATATACTGCACCAGTATTCATAAGACTGATTTTCTGTATACGATTCTGTCGCAGAAAATGCCACTAACTTACAAAAAAAAAAAAAAAAAAAAAGCCCCTGGATGTCCCTATGCCAACTACACTGATGATATGTTGGAGAATGCGACTACAGAAATTCGTGGTAAGAAAATTTCAGCTCGTGCAGCAGCAAACGAATACGGTATTCACCGAAATACCCTCATGAACACCGAGCGAGGTTGCGCAGTGGTTAGCACACTGGACTCGCATTCGGAAGGATGACGGTTCAATCCCGCGTCCGGCCATCCTGATTTAGGTTTTCCGTGATTCACCTAAATCGTTCCAGGCAAATGCCGGGATGGTTCCTTTGAAAGGGCACGCCGACTTCCTTCCCTAAATCCGGTGAGATCGATGACCTCGCTGTTTGGTCTCTTCCCCCAAACAACCCAACCCTCATGAACAAGTTACATGGGAAACAATGCACAGATTGGTGGACAAACTGTGTTTATTAAAGAAGAGGAAGGTATGTTTGCTGTACATGCTGTGACGATGTGTGATGTTTCCCACCTTCATTGCTCGATACATAGTTTATTGTAAAAGCTTATCTTGACAGAGTTGGACAAAGTGTGTTATGTTTTCAAGAAAACTTGCCAGGCAGAGAATAAACTAAGTCTTTTCTGGCACGCCACAGTGATAAAATAAGTAGCAGGTTTGCCCAAAACATCACTAGGGCTAGAGCAGCTGTTTATGAAGTGACAGTCAATGAATATTTTGATGGCTGGTTAAGGGAGCTAGAAGGCATTCATCCATCACATGAATTACGATGAAACGAACTCTGTAGATGATACAGGGATCAAAAGTTATTACCAAACGTGGGCCATATATCCAAAAAGGATTTGCAACACATATAAGGCATGTACGTCTCTATGATGTGTGGTAATGCTGAAGGAACACTAGCACCTCCATAGCGGGTCAACAGGAGCGTCAGATGACAACTGCAAACGCAACCAACTTATAAACTCAGCGCCGTGATGTCACACACACCACAATCCGTACGTCACGGGTCAAAGCAGATGGGTGGAATCGGACACTTCCGTTGACCGGTAACCGGTGCTTTATAAATGCCACCCACATACTTAGCTTAAATTTCGCAAATCAGGGCAAATATAGATATTGTACATCTGTATTCAGCATGACATTAGTTCCAACTAGTGAGCATGAAGTAGTAAAAGTGATTAGAAGCCTGAGATGCGAAATGTCAGCAGGTATCAGTGATGTACCAGTGTAATAATTCCTACTGCTTCACAAATTGCAAAGTCCTTTGTTTACAATTGTTAATTTATCGTTCAGTGAATGAATGTTCCCCAGTAGATTAAAACATTGAAAGTGATACCTTTATTCACGAGCGTTAGCAGGCATAAAGTTGAATGTTATCGATCCATTTCACTCTTCTTGGCATTCTCTAAAGTAACTGAATCGATCAGTCTTCTGAATAATAATCCCCACCATAGTTTCCAAACAGGCAAAAGTACAGAAAGAGTGGTAAGTGTTTACATAGATAAAACAGCTAGAAACCTAGATAACGACAATAGTGTTGTAGGAGTTAACTTAGATCTTTCTAAATCTTTCGGTACTGGCAGTACTGAAATTCTTTCAGATAAGCTGGAAGCAATGGGGATACAAGGGATAGAAAAGAAGTGGTTTCAGTCATATATGCAAAATAGATCACAGGTTGTCAAACTCACATCAGCTCATTGTAACTATAAAATCAGATTAGTTTTCGTAGGCAAAGAAAGTCGAATTAGGTGTACTGAAGACTAATATGTTAGACTCCCCTTCTCTTCCTTATTTACAGTATATAATGTATATGGGAGGAGGTGCAGAAAGTGGCCAGAGTTATTTTCAGTGTTCAGTAATTTAGGATTTATTTATTTAATGTATAATGATATTTTCAGAACTGCAGATGGTGGCAGAAATTTATTATCACTATATTTAATGATGATGTAATTTTTTTTCCTTGGAGTATAATAGCTTATTTGCATAAAGTTCAGCAGCAGTTTTTTCTGAAAGAAAGAGTAAAATTTTGAATCAGCACTATTTGTAACAGTAACTTGCTTAATGATTAAAACAGATTTTGAAAAAAGATTTCAGTAGTAATGCCAATTTTGGGTACTATTAAAGTGTTGAAAGACAGTTAATTCACTTTTTACATAAGACTAAGATGAAATTCTGCCTACAGAAAATGTTTGAAAAAAATATTGGAAAAAAAGGGTTTGAAAAAGTTCTTTGAAGAAATTTTTACTTTTGAACCTGAGAGTCAAGCTTTGGTAAATATTATTTATTAGGAATAAATGTGTGTGTTAGGGTAGAATGTAAATACTAAGGATGGACACTTAGACGTACTGTATATTGCAGATACAAAAAAGGTGACTGAACCGGATATGGTACCAAGAGAGAACCCGATGCTGAGACAAAGCCGGACGCTGTATCCCAGTGACGAGCTTATGTATGGTCCAGGTGTTAGTGTTTGTCATCCATACCCATTTGTTATATCTGGAAAAGTCGTCGAAATCCCCAATTTGTTGTCAGAACAGTTTTAAGTTTAGAGATGACCCCCACATCGCTGTGTAAGGTTTAGGAAAGGACACGATTCGTAGTGCCTGAATTATATTTCAGTAAAGTTTTTGCACATTACTTAAGGGCCGAAATATAATTATTGTTTCTGGTTAAATATTACTCATATGTGCAAAATGTAAAAGTTTTGTAAATTTAAATCGAGAGAAAATGTAGCATTGGATTGTGGGAGAAAAGAATTGAAAATTTTTTCTATAAGAATTTACTGTGTGCCATCAAGCCCTAGCCATTGACTATTTGATGTAACTGTATATAATGTTATAATGTAATCTTAACTATTTTGTTTATTTGTGAAAGACTTCAGTTCAAAATAGATTTTAGTAAGAACTGTTTAGATTTGACAGTGTCGGTGTAGCTTTTGAAGTCATTCATAACTAGCAAGTGTTTAGTAAAAACCGTAAAACACACTCAGGAGAAATTTTAGGTTCTTAGAGGGTGCGTAATGCCGTGAGTCAATACGCAATAGCATTTTATTGCAGTAAGCTATTTTGAAGTGCTGGCTTGTAGCTTTGTAGCTGTTGGCGGTGGCAATATACAGCCACCGGTATCTTAGTGACTCACTCGCACCTGTCGCTAGCCTAGCCGTGGGAAACGGTACCTGTGTCAATTCAAGCAACAGAATATTCAAGCCCCTAAGAATCTAAATAAACTATATTATATATTATTCAATTTAGTTATAAGTCAATACAAAGACCCTTGTTACTAAAAATAAGATTGAGAGTTAGGGAAAATTAGCTAAAATACCCCAAACTGACACTTGTAAGGTTAAAGTCAGTCAGGGTTCGTAACAGTTTGTCTTTTAGTATCATGTGGAATCGTTACTGAAGCTTAGAGCATGTTAAGTCAATTTGTTTAGAGTTTCATAAATAAAAATGTTAACTATTTGGCATTTTTGTAATATAAAATTCAGAAAAGATCAGTACTTATTTAATGTGTTGTTGTATGAGAAAATAAGAGTGAGTGTGTGTATGTATGACATATGAAAAAATTCAATATTATCTCATGTTACACCATTATGTAACTGTGTCGTGGGAAAGTTGTGTTTTACCCACATTGCTGATGACGTTTGTTTAAGTGTACCGTCTTTTTTCAGGAGGCAGCCAGAATAGCCGTTTGCAGAGTAATAAGTTTCTAAACTTATTAAGAGTTCAGTTTTCCTTCCGTTTAGTTTTTTAAACATTATATTAATATTTGCATACTGAAATGATGTAAATGCAACTGGCAATAGTGATTGGCGTAGGACAGTTTTGGCGAGAGAATAATCTCGAAGGATAGTTCTGATTGGCTGGTCATTTTGATCAACCAATCAGAGTTACGTAGTTCCCGCGAAGTGCTAAGTAGTTTTACTGGGAGAGAAGCAGACTGAACAGGAGTCGCTGGCTAGCTATCAGACATGCACGTCATGGTGGATGTGTCCGTCCACATTATGAGTACTAGTTTCTCGCCTACGGATGGTATTGCTGTGGAAGCAATTGCATTTACTGACAGATTGTGAAAATCTGAGCTTTGTGAAGTGATCTGTTGGATAGATAAACACGTGTGAGCTTTCGTGGCGTGTTTCATACCTGTTTATGGAATAGTTGGCGAGCAGTTTCCTTATTATAAATCCACTGAAAAGGACGGAATGTGAAACTCGTATTTGTAGAAGAGTAATGACTCCAAATCGCGTAATAAATCGGGTCGTACTTAAGTGTATCTCTGGCTGTCTTGTGTGTGTACTGAGTTGTCTGAACTGTGAGCTTAAGACAGTGATATTATTCGTTAACTAAATACAGGCTGATGGCAAGTGTTTATTTTGAACCTAAAAAAATAAAAACTCGTTTGCTGAATTTTGACGATTTTCTAAAGAGATAATCACCCTCCACCTGAAATTTGCTATAAGGGATTACAGGATACCTTGCTACCAGAGCTTACATTGGACTTTGCAAATGTAAGTATTGACGGTGTTTTTCTTCAACGCTGCTTTGGCATTGTTTGGACAGTATCTACGTATGCAGAGAAACAGGCTGGTGATCTGATGCCGTACTGAGGTAGGTGGAACTTTGGGAGCGCACTGTACAACGAGAGACAGTGATCGTACAAGTATGTCACACTACTAAACTCGTCATGCTGCATGTTTTCCAGTTGTAACCCTGAAAATGTTCAGTACACTGGACCGAGAAATGAAGTCTCTGCCGATAGGACTGTTCAAAAGGACAATTGCACAAGACTTGAAAGAACACCAATTATATTCTATTGGAGAATTTTTCAATATTGTCAAAGTGTATGGACAAAATAATATTGTCTTAGTATGTTATATCTGCCCATATTGTGAATAATTTTCTGTATGTTGTATAAAATTGTAAGCGAATCTTATATATGACACAGTCTGCCCAGTCACGACTGGTAAATGACGCAGACCTAGTAATAATAAAATATTAATTATTTCTATCCCTGTTGTGTCCATAGTTTGAAAATGTGTTATCTGTAAGACCTTTCTTTCCACTTGCTATTCTTGTGGAGCGATTTGTAAGAGGAAACATGTTGATGATCTGCAATACATTGAAAAGCAGCTCTCTTGATGTAGAATCATTCACAAGGTATATATTAAAATTCCTACAGACAATTATAGTGGATTTTTCAGTGAACACAATGTCCGTTAGACTCCTTCATTAACAAAACTGGAGTCTATGTACCCACTATGTGCTCTGTATACTACAATAATTATCGAGTTAATCAGCTCCCGATGCAATTGAACAGCAACAGCTTCAAAATGCTTTCCAATAGTCAATGCTGCTTCTTCAATCCTCATTTTCTATTCCACAGTAGATTCAAGAAAAGTAGAAACTCTGTCACGTTTGGCATCCTTCCTGAAAATCTGACTAGCCAAATTATAATGATTAATGTTAATAATACCTATTTCAGAATCCCTGTTCAGTGCTCCACGATACGTTGTGATCTTCAGTCCTGAGACTCGTTTGATGCAGCTCTCCATGCTACTCTATCCTGTGCAAGCTTCTTCATCTCCCAGTACTTACTGCAACCTTCATCCTTCTGAATCTGCTTAGTGTATTCATCTCTTGGTCTCCCTCTACGATTTTTACCCTCCACGCTGCCCTCCAGTGCTAAATTTGTGATCCCCTCTTGCCTCAGAACACATCCTACCAACCGGTCCCTTCTTCTTGTCAAGTTGTGCCACAAACTCCTCTTCTCCCCAATTCTATTCAATACCTCCTCATTAGTTATGTGATCTACCCATCTAATCTTCAGCATGTTTCTGTAGCACCATTAATATTGACATCGTTAACTGCAACTTCAGGTTCAAAGGGTTTATTTCTCAAGCTCTGGATATTATAGCTTAAAATATGGAAAGCTCTATGATAGTGTGTGCTACAGCTGCACCCACACTTAGCTGTCAAATAGCTGATGCTGTCTTGAAGTAGGGTGCCAAAAACCCTTCAGTACTATGGGATTTTGCACCTTCTCTGTCTTTCCTTTGTCTGTGTTGTAATGCTCTCTGCAGCAGGTACTGCTGAGGGTGGATCAATTGCTGCCAGTGGATGGTATCCTCCTACTGTTGCTGGTGTCTAATCTCTAGCTGCTAGAGTAGGCAGTCGCGAAGGATCTACCACTGCCTATGAACTGTGCTCTGCTGCCTATTAAGTGTCCTCTAATGCAGTGTCCTCGGCTGCTGATGAGAGTTCCTCCGCTACTGATGCACTGTCCTCTGGTGCCAATGTAAGGTCTGCTGCTGGAGGTGTCCTGGCCTCTTCTGTAAGTGACCTGGTCCTTGCTGTGGATGATCTTGACCTCTGCTGCAGGTGATCTGACATATGTGTGGGACCTGACCTCAGTTGCAACAGTACGGGATTTCTAAACCCTTAGAATTTCAGCTGCCATTGCTTCTTTCCCATTTCTATCCTATTGGCAACTTCTTAACCCAAATGGTAAATGTGGTGTACACTCCTTATTAAACATAATGGGATCATTACTTAAATATATAGCTCTTTCTTTAAAAAATATTTTTGAAGTGTCAGTGAGTATGAACACAGCGATTCAGTGTTTCCATGATGTCTGTGTATAGCGTTCTAGGTTTATTGTTTTGGAGCCTTTGATTCCAGTGCCTTGTAGCTACATAATACAATATGACAGAAAGTGAGACTTCATAATAATTCAGTTTATATTTTATGTTCACTACTTGGGGCTTGTTAAATTTATCTTCCTGGATTTAAATGTATCACCATAACATTTCATTTCCTGAATCTTATCTACCCATCTTCTTTGTAATATCCTATGTTTTTCAAAATTCATACATGCCATCTTCTCCACATTGCGTAAATAGGTAAAGAGATCAAACCATACAGAACTTGATTGAATAGTCCAGAGATATTGGAACAATGAATATGATAGTTGACCAATAATTTAGTGTGTCTAAAGAGAATTGTTTTAAATTTAGAACTTGACTGAATAGTCCAGAAGCATTTAAATAACAGATTTGACAAATAATTTAGTGGTCCTAAAGAGGATGCATAAATATTAAAAAAGTATTGTGAATCCTTTCTCGATTTCGATAAAAAAAATTTCGTCTTGTAACAGAATCAAAAACTCTCCTCAGAACTAGGCATTATTCTACTAGCTTGGTTATTTGTTCTTTGCTGATTTCCACACAGTTGGTCTCTTTCTTCCGATCTCCGATCTTCACTGTGGTTTTTTGTCATAAGCCGACACGGCAAAGATAGTGTCAAATGCAGGTGACAAATGAGTTAGAATGAGTGACCTTGATAGCATTTAATATGCTTGAAATAATGCAATAAGTAGTTGAAGTTAGATAAGAGATTCGTCGCAGCTGAAGAATTACGTAGGTGAGGAAAAATTTAAATCTATAATTTTTTTTGAGGACTGTTTGTGTAATAATGTATTTGAAAATCAGGTTTGGGGTGAACAGGTTTGAATATTTTCATAAAATGATAAATACGAGTAAGAGAAAGAGTTCTTTAATTGAATGAGATGTTTTGTATGAATGGATGTAAATAATATTTCGTGTGTGTGTGTTCGTGCCCGAGCGCACAATGGCCACCATTACCACGAGGTAATTGCTACTGATCTTTTTAATGGGGCTAATTAATTGTATGTTTGAGGATCTTGTGGCTAACATTTTGCTTCAAAATAGCTCCGTTGTTATTACTGAAAAATACCTGTTAGCAATTTTTTTATATAACTATCAAGCGAGTTGAAAAAAGTGCGAGTACTATCACTGTGAAACTGTATATACCATTATTGTATCTAATGTAAGTGAGATGATCAAAATGTTAATGTGTTTGTGCCCATGAAATTACATTTAGACATGAGTTAACTCATTCATGCTTTGATCCACTTACTTGCAAGAAGTTAATTATCTTCCTTATCTTGTCTTTTACACTCATGGAAATGACGTTAGTCGCGAGTTCTGTAATACCATAAAACACTAAAATTAATTTTTCTCTGTTTCTCCTTTCCAATGGCGCAGTTGACACTTAATTACCATACTCGGTAGAATGTATCTGTTCTGAAAAAGTTGTACGACGTATCTAATGATGATGAACATGACTTCATGCCATAGAAAAAACAGTAATAAAGGAAACTAGGAATGCAGGATCATTTATCCAGCCATCCCTTGACTGCTGTTTAGAATGACATTGGATACGTCAGTATAAATTTATAATTTCAGCAGTAGTGTAAATTACAGTTTGCGCTCATGTATTATTATTCAGCAATAGACTTATACATACAAGTAAAATAATTAATGAAAATATAGGCAAAGCAAAGTCTTTAATCTTAAATTAATTTACAACATATAAGCAATCTATTTCAGTTTCTGGTGCAATGAATGATACATAGTTTACTTTTCATTGACAGTGTATGAATCACAGTTCTCAAGATATTGCTTTAGTACTACAAAATTTTTCTAATTCTTTTGGACTGGGCTCTGATCTTAAAATATTATGAAACACTGTATGAACATGCTCTTTTTATGTACTCTCCTTTTTTGTTTTGAAAGCTGGTAGTGTGTGTCTACTTTTTAAACTGCATGGCAATCTGATGTATAATAACCTGCTCTAGTAAGGTCTTTACTGGCAAGTTGTAGTTTGGTACAATTGATGTGATAGTCATCTTTTACTCTTGTGCTGTTACTGTGTAATTCACTGTTTACCATTGGTGTGTAATTTAATTGTGCACTTGGAGTGCTACATTAATTATGTTGTTTGATCCTGATTGAGTTGGTTGATGTCCTAGCGAATCTTTCCCCATATAGTGATATAATTGACATCCCCCCTCCCACAAATATAAAGAGAGAGAATTTTGTGTAAATATGTCCTTTAAACTTCTCTTGTGTACCATTTGGTATACATGAAAATTGCAAATGTATGCATAAAAGGTATGGTCATACACTGAAGTGCCTAAGAAACTGGTATAGGCATGCGTATTCAAATACAGAGATATGTAAACAGGTAGAATACGGTGCTGAGGTTGCCAACACCTATATAAGACAAGTCTCTGGCACAGTTGTTAGATCCATTACTGCTGCTGCAGTGGGAGGTTATCAACATTTAAGGGAGTTTGCACTTGGTGTTGTAGTCGGTGCACCAGCGATGGGACATAGCATCACAGAGGTAGAGATGAAGTGGAGATTTTTCCCATATGACCATTTCACAAGTGTTCTGTGAATATCAGGCATCTATAAAACGTCAGATATGACATCGTTGTGACCGAAAAGGATCCTACAAGAATGGGACACACGATGATTGAAGAGAATCATTCAACGTGACAGAAGTGCAACCCTTCCGCAAATTGCTGCAGATTTCAATATTGGGCCATCAAGTGTAAGGCTGCCAACCATTCAATGAAACATCATCGATATGAGCTGAAGGCCCATTCTTGTACCCTTGATGACTGCAAAACACAAAGCTTACGCCTTGCCTGGGCCTGTCAACACTGGCATTGGACAGTTGATGATTGGAATCACCTTGCCTAGTTGTAAGAGTCTTGTTTCAAATTGTATTGAATGGATGGACTTAAACGGGTGTGGAGACGTCATGAATCCATGGATACTGCATGTCAGCAGGGGATTGTTTAAGCTGGTGGAGGCTTAATAATGGTGTGGAGCATGAGCAGTTGGAATGATATGGGGCCCGTGATACATCTAGATAAGAGTCTGATAGGTGACATATATGTAAGCATCCTCACTGATCACCTGCATCCATTCATATCCATTGTGCATTCCGACGGACATGGGCAATTCCAGCAGGACAATGTGACACACCACACACCCAGAATTGTACTTAGTAGCTCCAGGAACACGCTTCTGAGTTTAAGCACTTCTGCTGGCCACCAAACTCTCCAAACATAAATATTGTTGATCATGTCTGTGATGCCTTGAGATATGCTGTTAAGAAGATATCTCCACTGCCTCATACTCTTATGGATTTATAGACAGCCCTGGAGGATTCGTGGTGTCAGTTCCCTCCAACACTACTTCAAACATTAGTAGAGTCCCTGCCATGTCATGCTGCGGCACTTCTGCTTGCTTGCAGGGGCCCTACACAATGTTTGGCAGGTGTACCAGTTTCTTTGGCTCATCGGTGTAATTCTATATTCTTCGAATTTGATTTTATATGGTGCCAAGCAATAAAACCAATAGGCCTAGCTACAGTTTGTAAAAATACACCAGTCAGTTGTGGGGACAAGTTAATGTCCTAAAGGTGATGAAAAGGATGTGAAGCCATTAAACATATTTATATTTTCCCCCCTTACTTCAATGTCATACTGATCTATTCTTTACCTCAGTTGTCACTTGCTAAGAAGCTAGGCTTAGATACTGTCTCTTATTATTCAACTTAATCAATTTCTTTGTCCACTGTTACACACAGCCCTTTCTTGCACATCACTCCCATTTTAATGTTTTCTAGTTTATGATTATTTGATGGTAGAATTAACAATTCAGTAGTTACAGAAAACTAGTGTTTTGTTGCACATTACATTGCATTTACCGATGACACATGTGAAGCTAGACATATAGATTGCCAACTGTCATCATTAGTCTTTAAGAATTTAAATAGACTACGATTCTTAACTCTAATTGTAACTAGTTCAAATAGATGAGTCTTTCCTCTGAACTGCCATTTTATCACAAGCGCTTCTGACTTCATGGGCACAAGCATTTTTTGCCTCAAAATGTGCTATGAATGAATAAGGGCAAGAGGGATTAGCCCTTGGTACTTGTACTGTATCTGGAGAGAAAACTGTCCAATGAGCATTAATTCATGCATAAGTTGGCATTCTTGTTGGCTAGTTTATTAACCAGGTATAGTACACTGTAACACTGCTTGATAGAAAGCACAAATTAAAATATGGCCTCAAAGTTCATCCTACATACTTAGTAATTTAATGTGTAAATTGAAGGGGGCAGGGGAAGAAGGGAAAGGAAGAGTATCATTGCTGTCAGCTACGTCGGTACATGACACAGAATCAGTGGCAACGAGTGAAAATGTATACCAGACCAGAATTCGAACCTGGGATCTCCTGTTTACTAGGCAGGTGCGTTAGCCTGTGCGCAAACCGGGATGCAGCATTATCGCAACTGCACAGCCTATCTTGTCACACCTCATGGCCAATCCACACTTCCATCGAGCACCATGTATCCACAGTCCCTATCCATTTCCTCCATGTTCACTACTCTGACATTACCGCACAAGGTTGTATGTGTCTGTGCACCTGCACAACAATTTTTCATTTCTTAGTGATGTGTGATATATATTAAGATTTTCACAGAAGATCTCTTTTGGATTACAAAACTGTGCAGCTGACAAAAGAAAGGAAAATAAGTTATTTTCCATTCAAACATCTGTAAACATAGTCATATTTACATGCCCATTGTAGCAACGGCAGAAATGGTGGATGTGACTTGAGAATATAGTGCTAAAATATTTTTATGCAAAACATATGTTTATTTCTTGTACATGTGTTCAACATATAGATATTCATTGTCTAAAATGCAAATTTCATCATCATTCTTCCAGTCCTGAAATTTTTACAAGTAGTGAGTAGGTTTTCAAATTTAGCTTGCAGAATCTTTCAGCTGGATCAAGTTTTATTGGAGTCACTAACTTCATTCCCCCACCCTTGTCGTTGAGTTACTATGGAACAGTGAACAGGAGGTAGCTGTCATAAGATTAATATTGTTGCTAATTCACCAACATGTATCCATCATCTGTTGGTTGACTCTGAGCTCCACTATTGCTAGTGCCTTCCTTCAGAGTATCAACATTAATGTATCCATCATCTGTTGGTTGACTCTGATCTCCACTATTGCTAGTGCCTTCCTTCAGAGTATCAACATTAATTGGTAGGATGCTGCACTTGTATTTGGGAGAACTGCATTTCAAATTCCTGTTCAACCATCCTTATGTAAGTTTTCTATGGTTTCTCAAGGTTGCCTATGACAAATGTCATTTTAAAAGCACTCCCTGTTTCCATTCCTAGGTCCAAACATTTGTATCTAATGTCCTTATCAGTGGAATATGAACTATGTGCTTTCTTCCTTCTGTTGAGATTCATGGTAGAAAAACCCCCCATGTTTGTCATTTACAGGACCACAGTTTTCTGAGAAGTAATCTTAGTGAACATTTAAGCAGCATAATTTAAAGGACCTAACACTTCAGTGTCTTATAGAACTACAGAAGACTTTTTTTATTGCTCTGTGTAGTTTCCTGCCTTTGTACTTCCAAGGAAGTTTATGGACTCATAAACAATAGTTTTCCGTGCTTATTTCTCATCACCTGCAAAGGTATTGAGAATTTCATCCTTGACAGCTTGTATATTAACACATCAATGAAAAACACCATTCTTTATTTTGGATTCTTTAAGTGCTTCATGAATCATATTGTGTGTTCCAGACTGAGACTATCGGTGCCCAAGCTCATCTCCCACAAATATAAAGAGAAAAATAATTTTGTGTAAATCTGATAATTTTCCTGTCATACAAGCTGAGTAAGTGACTGAAGCTGATTGTAAAAAATTAAAATTATGCAGTAAAGTCTTCAGGTTTTTCACTAGTGTCCTTATATCACTAAAGTAATTTATATTAAAAAAAACCTGTACAAATGAAGTATCATATTAGAAGAAAAACTCAATCAAACAGTCTGTACTGTAAAATTATGAGATATAATTGCTGGCTACTGCTTTCCTTCGGGAAGTGAGAGTTAACTAGTTAGTTTAATTTTCTGTGTGTGTTTTGCACAATAATTTGTTGCAATGTGGACCAAGTCTTTTATATACACATCACAAAATATTTTGTAAATAGATGTGATCATTAATAGTGTTCCTCTTCTTTTCCTTTTAAAAGTAAGAAAGAAGACCCACAGATGCAAGTACCCACTGTCATTTACACATCACAATAATAAAATTTATTCCACAGAATAGGAGTTATCAAGAAGTTGTTTTGATTTATTTTCAATTTGAATGTTGTTGTCTGTCAGACATTTTATATCACTGGGTAAGTGATCAAAAATGTTGGGTGCCATATTACGTACCCCTTTCTGTCCTAAAGATAACCTTAATGTGATGTAATAAATGTCATTTTTGTTCTGGTATACTAATTATGTACTCATTGTTCCTTTTGAACTGTAGTGGATTATTTACAACAAACTTTATGAGACAATAAATAAACTGTGAAGCAATAGCCCTTAGACAGGGTTCTAAAGGATGATCATTGTTGAGCACCACATATTATTCTCAGAGACAATTTTTCAGCAATGAAGACATTCTTTTTTAACATATTGGATGTACTAGATATGTTCACCATGTTTTAACCATAAAATTCAATGGACGTATGTCTTACGTTTGTCACTTCTGACTTATTTATTGGTGATTTAAACATATGTGTTATGTTTATTACTAGTGAGACTAATTGTTTGGCTTGTTGTAAGTGCACCGCTGATGTCTAGTGTGTGATGGTACCAGTGTTAAGCGAACTGCATGCATGCTTGGAATATCGTTGAAGGTTGTTTTGTTGTATGGCGGCTGCTATTCTGTGCATCCTTCCCGTGCGTAAAAACATATAAATAGTGAATATGGCTAACAGACATCGCTTGTCTAACTTGGAGACTGAAGAACTCTTGAACAATAGCTCAGAACTTGACGATCTTTTGGACGACATTGGAGATTTTTCAGAAGACTGCAATGACTTGTGAGCTGGAGAGCGAAACCTGTGCTGCTGATAGAAACGTTGGTAGTGTGTATAAACAAACTAATGCACAAGTTTCTGTTAGTGAGGTTTGTCATTCAATTTAACAGCCTGCCCTTCATAATGAATGGTGTAGTTTTCATGCACTCCACGAATTATCTCTGTTTGAAGAAACTCGTGGAATTCAGGTTCCTTTCAATACATTATCAACAGAACTAGACTGTTTGTTGCAATTTTGTGATCACACCATGTTTCTAAAAGTAAAATCAGAGACAAGTATATATGCTACTGATACTATTTCTGAACTTCGCTGTCAGAACAGAATCAAACCAAAATCTGTATGGAAGAAACAGAGCAGTGAGGATACATGAAGTAAATCAATTTTTTGCAATCGTTTTGCATATGTGTGTGTTGTAAAGAAACCTAAACTTAGGGATTATTGGTCTGAAGACCCTGTGCTTGCTTCATCATTTGCTTCTCAGCTAAAGTCATGAGAAAGATTTTTTCCCGTATTCAGGATGCTGAATGTGAACAATAATGCGCTGTGGATACCTCAACAAGAACCAGGCCATGACCCTCTGCATAAAGTAAGACCTGTTTGGGACTTTTTCACAGAAAGATGCAGAAGTCTTTTAGGAACTGCGAAATGTGACTGTGGATGAAGCAACATGTCCTTTTCGAGGAAGAATTGGATTCTGTGTTTATATGAAAGACAAACAAGAGAAATATGGCATAAAACTGTATGTTGTAAGTGATGCTGAAACATGTTCCATGTGCGGTGCTGAGGTTTACACTGGAGGAAAAGGAAATGTTGCCAATTCTGGTCAAATACCTGCTGCTGAAGCTGTTTTCCTCTTACTTGGGAAAGGGGCATGTGGTATACATGGACAGATTTTATACAAGTCCTGCAGTCCTTGAAGAACTATGGGAAAGAAATACATTGGGAGTTGACACTATGATGAAGTACATGATAGGTTTGTCTAGAGACCTAATAAATCAAAACCTAAAGAAAGGAGAAATGACATTTCATTGGAAAGGACATATTTTCTGCTTGAAATGGAAAGACAAATGTGATGTACACATGTTGTCAACACGGCTTAAAATGACTGCTTTGCATGTCAGTGTAAAATCCAGGAGTGGTTATGTTGAGGTGGTAAAGCCAGACGTTGTACTAGATTACAACTTGTCTAAAACAGGTGTTGACAGAGGAGACCAGTTGAAGAGTTACTATCCCTTCCAGCGAAAGACTGTAAAATAATGGAAATAGATTTTCTTCCATATTTTTGTGAAGGCAGTTGTGAATGCAAACATTATTCACAGTATCAAAATATAAAAAAGTGTGCATTAGCAGATTTTTATCTATAAATTAGCAAAGCAATTGGTTCAAAAAAGAGGAGTGGAACTAAATAAAGATACATGTTCAGCGTCTGGAGTTGTAAGTGCAAACAGGTTCACAGCATACCATTTTCCCGAGAAACTGCCACCAACAGAAAAGAAAACAAACCCATCTAGAAGAGGCAAGGTCTGATGGGAACAAGGGAAAGCTGCAGGAAAGGTAGTAAGGAGAGACCAGATACTACTGTCGGCCATGTAACACAGGCCATTATGTTCACAAGTATTTTGAAAGATTTCATATCCAAGTGATGTTCACTAATTTGTAAAAATGAGAAAAAATATCACAATAAAACACTTTATCTATAAATGAAGCATTTAGTATTCCCTGCTGACAAGTGATTTTAGATCAATAGCCTACCATTCCCTACGACTTACGAAAATTTTGTCTGCTTCAGGGAAAAATAAAAATCCTGAAAAACAGTATTGTTATAGTAATGTCTACAAATCCCTCTGTAATTTATTTGTGATAAATGTATACATATTCATGAAGAGGATGGATGAGTTAAGCTGATATACTGCCTAAAGAGGTAAGTGAATTTGCAAATTTATTAAATTGTAAATTGTAGCAGATTTCCTCAGGATCCAGGTATTAACTTGATTGCCAACCCATTAGGCTCCAATGTGTTACGGATGACAATATTGTAAAAAGAATAGATCACTACTCACCATACAGAGGAGATGCTGAGTCACACAGGAACAAGAAGAAGACTGCTTGCTTTGTGTTTAGGCGCGCCCGTACACACACACACACACACACACACACACACACACACACACACACACCCTGAGGAAAGTGAAATAGGTTGGGAGAAGTTTGAAGGAAGGGTAGCTAACTGTTGCCAACAGGTGGATCCCTCTTATCCTGGAATCTGATGGAGTAACCCTTCCTAAATATTTTGGGAATGTGGTATAGTTGTCACATGACAGGCACAATGCCTGCAGTATAGACAGTTCCACTTTACTATTACACAGTTTGAGACATTTACCAAATAAAATAATGGTACAAAGAGAGAACATCACACACTCAGTTGGCTGTGGCTCGTTGAGGAAGAGACCAGTGTGTTAATTTTTTATGTCATTTATACCTAGGGTACACACTTGAAGAAGGAACAGCAGATAATTAGTTATTTCATGTGATGGAATTCCCTTCACGATATCTTGCCTGCACATTGTTGATGATATTGTTCTGCAATTTATTTATTTATTTATTTATTCATCCAAGGATCATCTCACAAAGATACAGAATTTGTCAAGGTAATACAGCAATACCCCAAGCAAAGTTTAACACCCAGCATACATAACATGCTTTAAGAGGATAGGTTGGAATAAGAGTTCGGCATCCTAACAGATGCAGTGCCTCGTTTGGTAATTAACTATTTTACAATGTTTCTTCATTTACACACAGATTGTTCCTGGTATTCCTGGTAGGCAGCTAAATAAAACATAGTTTCCTTCTCCACTGCCCACCCACTGGGGACATCTACTGATGACTACTGGACTGATTCTGATAACTTGTAATGTAAAACATAGTTCCACTCTTCAGTGCCACTTGCCTCAATTCCAAACTTTACGTTCAACTGTCCACATGAAAAATTAAGCCACCATACATTACTGTTATGCTTTATGGATCTTCGCACCTGATCCTTGTGAGAGCAGTAACCCATAATCCTGTATTGAAATGTGACAAGGTACTTTAGTATCACCATTCATTACTATCCACTACTCCGAGCTTCTACATGATCTTTAATTGTGTAATATCCATTACTTGTGGAGGACGTTTTAGCTGCCTTTTTATACAAATGTGTTTTAGTAATATTTTTTTCACTTCTTTTGACAATTTATTATACAATTTTGTACCCTGGTACACTGTTTTGAGTTTTTTCGTTTGTCCTGGGTAAATGTAACTCCAAACTAGCTCTTCTTCCATTACTATGGATAGACCTGTTGGTGCAGAATTTAGTGATATTTTCCCTGATAATCACCACAGATTGGTGTATGTCCTCACTTGGTGCAGTAAGGATGCCTAATTTTTTAAGTAGCTCCATAGAATGAGCCGGAATTCTACTTCCAGTTATTATTCTTATGGCCCTTTTCTGCAATTGAAAAACTGTGTGCATGCTTTGTGACATCAGTCCCCAGAAAAGAATTCCATAGCCAAGAACTGAGTATATTTAGGCATAATATTTCATGACAGTGGCTATTACAAACTGATGCTAACATGTGAAAAGCATAGTATGCGGATGACATTCTCTTTGCCAGTATCTTTGTATGTAAAGGCTATGTTAGCTGACAGTTAATGTTCATCCCTAAAAACTTTGTGTTTTTGCTGCGCAATCTATAGATTTGTCATCTTTGCTTAAAGTGGCCTTTCTTTTTGCTGATATTCATACTGTTCATTTTCTTTTTGTTCAGTACTAATTTATTAAATACTGCCCAATTTAGTGTTTCATTCTCTTTCTCTAAATCAGTTCTGGTGTTTTATCAGTGACTACTGTGTTGCTGTCATTGGCAAAAAGGACTTTTTTCCCATGTGTTACATTGTCAGGAAAGCCGTTGATATATATTATGAATAGAATTGGACCCTGTACACTACCTGAGGAAAATATATGTTTATCTTGTTCGACAATTGCTTTACAAAAAATTTAACATCAGCAGCTGTGTGAACAGTCTCCAGCTTCTGCATCCTCTTTTTCCAAGTACGACTAAAACCACTCATTTGCTGTCTCTCTTAAACATAGTGCTTATAGATCGCTTAATAGTATTTTATGGGCAACAGTGTCAAAAGCCTTGGACAAGTCTCAGAAAATGCTTTTAACATAATCATCCTATCGAGGGCTTCCAGTACCATCTCCATGAATTCTTCAATGACTGATATTGTACTTCTTCCACTTCTGAAACTAAACTGTGCTTCATTAAGGAGGTTCTTTTTACTCGTGTAACTTATCAGTCCATCTTTCATGAGTGCTTCAAATGACTTTGAGAATGAAGACAGCAGTGAAAGAAGCCTTTAGTTTCCAATTTTTTCCACACTGCCATTCTTTAGCAAGGGCAGCACTTGTACATGCTTTATTTATTCTGGGAAAAACACCTGAACTAAAATATTCATTTATTATGTCTGTTAATTGGTCTTATATGCACGCCTTCAAAACAGAGACAGAAACCTCACCTGTGCCTTCAGACTTTCTCTTTAAATTGTTGTGCTGCATTCTTAACTTCAATGTCTGTTGTGGGAAACATCATGACTGTGCTTGTTGGGTAAGAATTTGTGGGTGCTACATGTGTTTTAGAAAGACTTTTCTGCAGCTTCTTTACAATACTAGAGAAACAGTCATTTACAAAAGTTGCTAATTTCTGAGGACTTCCTGTTATTCTATCCCCATTTTTGAGTTGTTACCCCTGTGTCTGCTCTTTCTAGCTTCTTGTTTTATAACCTCCCACACTACTTTGATTTTATTTTCTGAGTTATACATTAATTTGTCATTGAATGGTTTTCTTTAAATACATGCAGAACCCTCTATATTTTTCATGTACCTGTGATGGTGTTCAAGGAACTGTGGGTTAGTGCAATGCTTTTACAAGGAACTGAGAAATTTAAATGTCTGTGAGAACTTTCAAAAATCTGCAGTTATCCTTCTGTTTTCCTACCTGCAGCAGTGAAAATGTCTACTTTTGGAAGGGTCACCTCAAAAATTAATTTAAATAATGTGCAAAATTTATAGGACTTAGCATTTACATTGCTTTCCGTATACATTACATTCCAGGATTGATTTGCCAATAGCTCGAAAAAGTATATATCTTATGATCTGAGAAAACCCTTATGTAGGCCTGCAGTTTTGTGGGTTTCACTGAGCCTGTCTTTAGCTCTATTATCTGACAGCAAGAATTTGAAATGCTATGATCTCCTATAATACCCTACAGTTTTCCCTGTCAGTGTCGATAAGTACTTGGTCTAAAATTTAAACTGAACTTCTTAAAATGTGCATTTGTTTGCAAGACAGTATACTGTATGAGGCAGATATTTCATATCTCTTGTGACCAACAGAGATAAATGATGCTTTTTGTTATAAATAGATTTAGTGAAATACTGGTCTCCAGACCTTGTGGTCTACAGTGACAATGAAAACCACTATAAAGTTGAGGACATGTTTTAAAACACATGTAAATCACTGCATTGCTGTGGACACTAATATCATAGGTTAAAGTTTGTTTTCCACTCACAGACTGAATATGGTAATTATTACTACAACAGGAATTTCTTGTTAGTGTAATATTAACTTGGCCGCCATTGGGGGAATGATGTTTACAGGGCTGAATAATAGTCCTAGATTCTTTCTAGGAATATCACAAGTAGGTTTCGTTTGAGTAATTTTCAGTATCTGTGACTTGAAGCTTTTAAGTATTTCTGCCATGCTGCAGATTTTATGTCAGTCAAACCTGATGAGAACTTATTGAAGTTGAGCTGTAGTCCAGTATAGGTCATTAGGTGACCCATTGATCAGCTAAAGCCTGGTCTTTGCTTTACCTCATAGTGAAATTCCATGAACATGGATTAATAATTTAATTGTGAACAGTTTCCCTCCAATACACTGTTTGCTTTATTTTTCAGTTCTGGTGCTAAATCTGTGAAATTAGTATCATTTTCAAACTGAATGAAGCTGGAGTTACCTGGTACACTGTGTGGTGAATTAGAATAATGTGTATTAGGAAAACAAATGGCTCAAATACAGTTTTGGTTCACTGTCAGGTAGGCTGTTGGGATATATATAGCTAATGTAAAATGGCAAGACATTAATAATGAAAATACTTTATAGACACACAGTTATGCTGAAGCCTTGTACGAAACAATCCATCCCACTCTCCTTAAGTGGAGATAGTTTGTCACTGACTCATCCACAGTAGATAACAATGCACTGTAAGAAGTTTTTTTTCAATGGAGGACACTGTACACCTCAGACCTCATAAGAAAATTATATTGCCTTCAAGATATAGAAAGATACTCTTTCACTAAAAGGCTCTTGAAAATTATTTTTGACTGGGAATTGCACTTTTACAACAGCATCTTGTACACAGCAGAATTTTTGGTTATTGTGTATTAAGTGCCAAATAATGTAGAAGTTTACCAACTCACTAAGATATTTCCAAGTGCTATTGTACAGCTTAAATAATTGATCTTAAGCCTCAATTATTTGAAGGACAAAAATAAACTGAAACATCAGTGATGGAAATTATCACAGATATTGAAGTGTTCAACTATTACAAAATATCTGCAGTAAATTCTCAGTGCAATTTATTCTGAACAACAGCTTCGTGGCTCAGTAGGTTAATGCCAGAATATAGATGTCAAGGCCCTGGCTACAATTCACTGTCAGCCCTAAGATGTTTTCTCTTACTTCTTTCAGCACTGACAAGTATACATTAACATGAAAAATGCAGAGCTGCATCATAAACTGTAGGTCCCAGCATGAGTGGCAGGATCAGCCCTTTCAAAGGTCTAGATCATACCATCTCCGATGCTACGATACCTAATAAAATATGGTGGTGCACAATGCTGCCATCAACATTTTTCATTACTTATCCAATGACATAAAATGTCTGACTGACAATTTTAATAGTTAGCAGCCTTTTATCAGCAATTAGACCCAAAGTGTTTAATAAAACAATACTTTGGAAATTATAGTAATCATAAAAACTATTGATTTTTCCAAGATTTGAGATAAATCATTGGAAAGAATAGTTTTTCTTACAAGAAATCAGTTTTATTCACATTTTTGGTAAAGAACAGTGACACATTTAATAATAAAAAAACACACTAATATGAAGAAGATATTTCATAAAAATATATGTATCTGTCTAAGTATTTGTTCCTTATGTTTTCATGAATTGCTTACTTCTTTCAATAAACAAAGAATTTTACTGACTGTGACAATTGTTGTGGAAGCCTACACTTACGTGCTTCTTTAAGACTTCTTCCAAGTGACACTGAGAGAACACTACTTTAGTATTGTATGGAAAGAAAATGAGAAATCAAAATAAAAAGGAGAAATATTTATGGCACCAAAAATAGGAGTATAAGAAAAAGAAGTATACAGAAAATATCAATTTTGTAAATTATTATAGCATCACATTATTTGTGAAACTCAGTAAGTTATGATTTAATATAATGATTGTGAAAGATATGGAAACTGGTCTCTTCCCACGATAAACAATATGAATACCTGGAACATAAGTAAATGAAATTCTCATCGAGTGTCACAGCACCTTACAACAATAAGGAGATGCATGATTGTTGAGACAAACAAAATGTCATACAAAACTGAAGTTGATTCAGTAATGAAAAGAAACAATCAAAGATCTGTAAGAGCCATGTTTCATTGATGTGACAAGGGAGGGAAGAAGAGGGGAAGGTATATTGCACATGTTTCAAATCTAACAACAATGGATAACATTCCTATTCAATACAATATCCAGAAGTTAAACAAAGCAATGAAAACCAAGTGGCTTCAAATGACTGCTGAAAAAACTGAAGAGGAAACAATACTTAGAATACAAGAAAACTGTTGCAGAATGGGCATTATATAACATTAAGCTAAGACTGTCACAGAAAATAAGTGAGGAGATTATTGTCCAAGGAAGGAGAATTCATATAATGTTCCATTTAAGTTCCATATGAAGGCCATGTTTTAAAAAGTTTATGAAATTTAGTTGTGTGCATCACAAAAAAAATGGAAGAGCTAAACAATTTGTTTTTAGTTGACACATTAACACAGTCCATAGGGACTTTGGAAAGTCAGTTACACATGTCAACCAACGCAAAGACCACTGTGCACCAAAACTGGTGCACTGTCAGAAGAGAGCGAACATTCTGGGTCTCTTGCAGTATGGATAACAGATGAATCTTGGTGTAGTACTGCAGTGGTACAGCAACTATAAATGTATTCAAAATTTGAAGCACACTAGACAGTGCGATATTCGCAAGCAAAATGTCTCAACTGCCCATAGATTCAGCACAAAATTCTGGCTATATATGGACCAAATGCAATGTCACACCCAGCCACAGTGAAATGAAACCAACTATTTAACCATGGCCACACAGATGGGATGATGCCGACTGTAGAGTCATTATCTTGCACCACGTGATTTCCATCTTTTTGGCAAGTGAAAAGAACATATTGAAGGAAAGAGATTTTCCAATGGTGAAGACTTTCACACAGTGATTCTCCAATGTCTTCATGACCAAGGTGCAAAATCCTATTGTCGTGGAACTGAATGACTGGTAGAACATTCCAATTACTGTTTATGTAATTTTTATGACTATGTTGAAAACTATTGTCATGTATCTGTATCACTTTGAAGACTAACATTCAAAAACAGACATTTGGCCTGCCAAATATGTAACTTACTTTTTGGTGTGCCCTCCTACTTTCAGCACCATACATTTCCAACGTGTTACTAACATTCAAATGATGATTTTTTTTACAATTTTAAACATGGCTGTGAGCCAGAAATCATACGAGGATATGATTTGTATAATATAGCCAACCGGTTGAAATAACATTTAATGTGATCTGGTGCTGACACTGATTATGGGTGTCTTCATCACACTCAAAACCATTAACATACAGGAAAACCAATAATCATTTAGTTCAATATGATGTCTAGTGCAGTTATATGTAGTAACTGAGTCAATAAAAGATACAGTTCTGCTGTGAAAAAGGAATTTGAGGGAACTGTAATATTGAAATTGTGTAACTAAACAAAGACCTTCCAAGTTTACAAAAAAATCGTGTATGTTTTAAGGCATGACATTTTGCAACTAACAAATAAAAACTGTAAGCTGAAGAAATTCCATCATGTTCCAAATGATAAAACACGGTAATTACAGAATGATAATCTGGAGAGTTATGAGTAACTGAAGGAAAGTGTCCAACAGGTAATGAACGTAGCAAATCGAATTATGTTCACTGATATAAACAGGTACTATGTACTGACGACAAATAGTGATGGTTACAATAAGGATGACAGACTTCGTAAATAGTGTGTGAATAGAACAACAAACCAGTCCACAAAAGAATAATACAACTAAAATCAATATACGGCACCTAACACTAGTGAAGTTGTAGAATCAGATGGAAAAAAAGAGAATTAGCGAGGTCAACAAACCATGTAAACAATGTGAATTTAACGGCAACTTACTTGGAAATCAACAATGAAGTGCAATGTACTTTAGTTAGCTTATAGAAATGGAAGAAAGCTAGCTGCTACAGTGTACAAAGCTTGAACCCTAACATCCAAGTTAGCAGTGTGGTGGAGCCGGGTGTGCAAATGAAAATCATCATAGTGGACATAGATTTAGATGCACAATGTTGCATGACCATGATTTTGTTGTTAGTATAACAGGTACAAATGAAGTGGCATGTAGTGAGCCAATATTTGTATTGGAGGTCTGACTAAGTTTCTAGAACAAAACAAACACAAAAATAACATTGTTGCTACAGTTTCACATCTTCACGATTTAGCACACAAATTGTGTGTTAAGAAAGAAATAAGAAAAACAGTTGCAAGAACTAAGTTATTATGATTAAATATGTTTTATTCTAGATATTGATACATTAGATACAAGCATGCACACTAAACATGAATTACATTTGAACTATGAGAGTAAACGTTTTTTGTGTGAAAAATTACAAAAATTGATTACAGAAAAGACTGAAGTGAGTAGTTTAATATGTGAAAATAGTTAAACAGCGAGTGAACTTTTTTTAGTGCAAATCAGCCTTCAGTGTGCACACAAAAAAGCAAAACACCACAGACAGAACTAAAAACGGTGAAAAATTTAAAATAATGTTCCAGAATGTCCAGTACATCAAGAAGTAAATAGAACAAGTTGATGAATTTCTAGGAGAGAGTAAACCTTACTTATATATTGAGAATGAACCAGGATGCAAGACAAAAGAGATTCATAGTTTTAACTTCAATAATTACAAACCTGTTAGGAAGATGTACAAGGGTGGTGGTGCAGGCACGATGCTAGAAGTAACAACCAGTGTGAAAACCCTGATCATCTTCGTAAACTCGCTGTGGAGATGTCCTTTGAATCACCAGCAATAAAAATAAACACAGGCAAAATTAACTTCATAATCGTAAGCCTATATAGATCACCAAATAGTGGTGTAGATGACTTACTCTGCCATTTAGAACAACTAATAACAAACAAAAAGCAGATTATAATAATAGGAGATGTCAACATAGATTCTTTAAACTATCATGTAAATTATCTCAGGTATTCTGACTTGCTACATTGCTACAGCCATATCCATATAAATTTGTTACCAATGATGATAACACCTGACCCACAATCTGGCACTAACTGTGTTGTAACTTTAGGAGGACCTTCCACGCAGAGACTGGTACAAGATAAACAAATCAGCTGATATTAATGAAAAGTACAGCCAGTTTTATGAAATTTCTTACCACAGTTTTAATTAGACATGTCTAGTAATAAACAAACTAGGGAAATCAAAGTACACAAAGAATCTTAAAATTCAGGCAGAAATCCACAAATTAAAGGAAAACATGAAAGGCCTATATGTGCTGTTCATAGATACAAAACACCAGTACTTTCTAACAAGGTACATAAACACCAGAAAAACATGCAAGGAATCCCTGGAGACTCTAGAAACACAATATTATGCTGAACAGATAAGTGACTCCAGTAACGATAATAAAACAGCTTAGAATATAGTAAGCAAAGAATGTGAAAATAAAGAGAATCCAAGATGCAGTAATATAGCACTAGAAGGAAATTGGTGAGTGAGCGAAAGACACTGTGCGAGGCCTTCATGAAACATTTTCATAAGAGAAGTAAAGAACAAACTGAACCACACTACAAATAAAGTCAGTAAAAATGAGTAATTCAAATAACTAGGAGCATGGGCTTCAAAAAGGAAGATCCACGAAGACCGCAGTAGCAAATTTTATTCACGATCTGTTAAACCGACTGGACAAAGGAAACAAAGTCATTGTGACTTTCCTTGATTTGTCTAAGGCTTTCAATTCTATGAATGATGCAGTACAATTATCCAAATTAGAAACTTATGGCCCAAGAGGAGTAGCACTAAAGTACTTCAGTCTGTGTCACCAACATACAAGACGATGTACTAAACTGTCGTAACAATTAAAGTAAAATCTTAACAGTAAAATCAGCATATAAAACTCTTAACTGCGGAATTCCCCAATGAAGTATTCTTGGGCGATTTTTGTTTACTGTATATGTTACGGACATAACAAGCTGAAAACCTCAAAACTAGTGAATTATGCTGATAACACAGCATTTATTAGCTGGGGTCGTAATGAGCAGCTAGCATCATAAAGCAATAAAGAGAACTCTGTACTGATCATGGAATATCCAACAATAATCAAACTTACATCGAATAAGGACAAGACCGTTGTAATGAAGTTCTAGTTAAATTATAACCAATCTCATACTGAATCACTTTCTTCTGCTGAAACATCTGTTAAATATAGGTTTTTTGGCGTTGTGATTGACAAACATCTTACATGGACTTACACAAGTGTACTGTCATTAATTCACTTGCATTTGCAGTATGGGATTGAAATTTGGGGAGGAGCACCCAAAGTGTACATGGGCTTTAAACTCGGGCTTCGAAATAGATCAATTATGATAATTCCCAATATAAGTAAACATGAATTATGTAGAGACTACTTTAAAAATTGTAATTTACTGACTGTCATTCACTGTATGTTCTTAAGAGAATTATGTTCGTGAAAGAAAATGATTAACTGAATGTAATGGACACAGACATCCATAATTGGATAGTGTTATGCATCAATTAACCAAGTACGATTTTGTATTTTTTCAAATTTTTGCATCCAGTCGTGTGTTAAGGTGTAAACTATCCACAAAAAAATTGTTTGACATCAGTGTGGTCGATTTTTTGACAGGAAGTTAATCTGAACCAAGTACCGAACACTTCACCTCGACTATTAAATTTTGCATCAGTTGGCCAACTGCACAATCCTATGATTTTATTTTGCATCCGATGGCTATGCGGCAAATGAGCACTGCTTGGTCACATGATGCATTGATATTTTGCCCACAGTAAATGTATCAAAATAAGAAATTTCTGTTGTTCTCTGAGGCATGTCGCCGCCGTCGTCGTTCTCCTCCTCCTCCTCCTCCTCCTCCTCCTCCTCACCATCTCAGCCTTTTCCCATGTCATGTGGGCTCGGAGTTGCTTTGCTGCATCCTACTCTTCCATAAATGCCTATACAGTGCTGTTACCTTGTTTGTCCATCTCAGTTTCAGTCTTCCTCTTTTCCTTGATCCTTCAATTCCCAGGTCTTCTCCCTAAATAGTACTCCCCTCTCCTCTGCACATGTCCATACCGTCTTAGCCCACTTTCTTGGATCTTCTTCCCTATGGGCCCCACTTTCACTGTTTCCCTGATGTACTCATTTTTATCTATCCTTTCGCATCACCCCACTCATCCACCTTAACATTCTCATTTCTGCCAGTTCCATCTTTTTCTCTCGGGCTTTTGTAATTGGACAAGTTTCTGCACTATACAGCATCACAGGCCTCACCACAGACTTGTAAAGCTTTCCTTTCATTCAGCAGCTAACCTTCTTGTCATAGTACTCCAATCAGTTTCCTCCAGTTCATCCATCCACTATTTATCCTGTGCTGTATTTCAGCCTCCTGTCTACATTTTAAATTTCTAGAACCTTTGCAAAAGTCAAAGCTTTTATTATAATTTCATTTCTAAAAAAATATTGTAGAGATTTTATTTAAGTTAAATGTATGCAATAATTTTGTAGGGTTGTAATAGGTATCAAGTACTGATATATTCAAATAAGGCATGCAAATATTCAGAATCAATGTTAGTACCTATGTTCATGTATCAGTAAAATACATACATCTTCAAATTCACTACAATGCATTATTTGTTGTCATAATGTTTTAATTTATAGAAATTTTTTAAATTGCATTAGAAACAATACAGTATTTTCAGACACTGTTGGCATAGCAGATGTAGGTTTTGCACATCATAATCCACTACTCCTTTTCACAGCTAGATAATTATTATGTGACTACAAATAAAAAGCCAAGCATGACATGGGTTAGAGGTCAGAGAAGGGAATGTATTAGGTTATTCACAGACTGTCCACTTGAAACTGTCACAGAATTCTTTATGTCATTTACAATGTTGTTATCGTTTTCTGCACAACATATACAAAGTGGCTTCTTATATACTTCATGGCACTCTCCTCAAATTTCTGAACTCATTTTGTGGAAAGCATCCCACAACTGTCTTCTGCTCTGATGTGTCAAACTCTTCAGCAACCCCTGGTCACCATCATGACTCAAGCTGAGGGATGCTACTTTTTTCTGAACACTATGACGCAGTTCTTTGCTGTTATGATGAGAGGATTTCTGCAAACATCTTTTTCTGCATTGAAAGAATGTTCATAAAAAGTAGGTACATTTAAAATGACGGTATACGCTGCACATGCCAGGCTCCATTCTCGCATGTTCTTACTTCATAAACTACATTCGTGTGGTTATTTATATCTGAGACCTCATCAATGTTACACTCAGCCTCAACCATATTTTCATCTCTGTCTGTCTCTTCCCCTTCAGGACCACAACTACCTGCATCAGATTCTGTCCCATTTTGTGAGTACTGTTTTTCAGACAACTCTGATTCACTGTCACTTTCTGAGGTTTCAACTTCTTCCTTTATTTCAATCTCTTCCATAGAGAGACAGACGGAGTCAAAAGTATTCCGTTCACCATCTTGTTCTCGTTCTGCACTCCCACACATTACATTACTCTTGGAGCTGGCACACCCTGTTCTATCATCCACTCTGTCATTTACATTATTCTGATGAGAAACTACAGTATCCACTTCATGTAGGTCCAGGATTTCTTTTCCTCCAGTGGGTGAAGAACTAGTACTAGTAAATGTCCCAGCAGCTGACACCATGATTATGGGCTCAACTGATGACGACATTGCACCATATTCTGATGCTGACTTTGAGACACTGTCTTCTGTAATACATGTTGTTGTGCTGGTACTCTCTTTTGTGTTTGCTTCCAGTTGGGCTGTTTCTCCGATACTTGCTTCAATATGTGCATTATCAGTGCTACCTACTGGTGATGGTGTGTCGTTTGTCTCTTCAGTGGGACAAGTGCTGTGTGATGTGCTTATGCAGGTCTCAGCAGTCGACAATATGTTTCTGGATTTCATTGTTAATGTTGTGGCATCACACTGAGGTGCAGATTCAGATATACTACCTCCTTCTATAGTGGCTTCTGTATTGGTCTTATCTTTGATGCTTGCTTCTAGATGGAATCTTCCCATTAAATTCCCATTTGATTGCGTGCCTGCTGCTGCTGGCTGTACTGCATCACCACTCGATAGTAAAATCACATTTAATTCTGTAGACAGTCTTCTTTTTAATGCATTCATAATATGAATGCTATATAGTAAACACCTAATGGGTGAATGGCATGTGCAGCTTGACACCAAGTGAGAAACACCAGCTACCATATTCTCAAAATTATGGTCACTTAATGTATCACCAACTCCATTAGCACATTTCTGCAGATGTGTTGCCGCATCCTGAAGTAAATGTGTGAACACATCAACAGTTTTTCGAAAAGTGTCACCCAACTGTAACTGAGGAGGCGCTGATGCTGACCGTCGACGCAAGTATGGGTCCATTTCTAAGTGGGTAAGTGCATGACCAGGTTGTGAAGCTGCACTGTCTCTCATCTGCAAAGGTGCTGTGGCTACAGAACATGAAGTTGGTGTGACCGACCTCCTACTACGGTGGCTGTTAATAATCTCTCTGTTTCTGGATGACTGGCCATTTTTAAATACTTCTATCATCATCTTGAGAGTTGTGATAGTTTCAGAACTTGTACTGCCGTGCTCTGTAGTTAGTGGTCTGCCTCCATACTGATAATCAGCATCTTTTACTTTGCTGTGAGAAGCATCCACAACAGTTTTTTCTTTTTTGGGTACTACTGGATGTTCTATTTACATCACTATTTCTGACGCTCTCCTCCATGTGTTTGTTATGTTTTGCCTTCAAGCCATCACTTGCAACTCTTATTTCACTTCCACTGTTGTTATCTTTTCCTACACAACATGTACAAACTGGCTTCTTATATATTTTACGGCATTCTCGGAGAAATTCTGAACTCATTTTGTGGGAAGCATCCCACAACTGTCTTCTGCTCTGATGGGTTGAACTCTCCAACAACCCCTGGCCATCATCATCACTCAAGCTGAGGGATGCTACATTCTTCTGATCACTATTATGTAGTTCTTTGCCATCATGATGAGTGGATTTCTGCTAACATCTTTGTCTGCTTCCTGTTGTCGAGTTCTATTGATTTTCTGTGTTGCAACCATCTGAACTCTTAGCAGTTACTTTGACATCTCTGACAGAGTCATTACCGATGCATTTTTTTTTATTGCTATTTGCAACCTTAGCCTGCATATGCTTCTCCATATCAAATGGCTCTAGCACCACTGACACTGTTTTATTTAGAACATTTGCAAGCTGGTCATCCTTACTGACATGTTTGGATTCTTCCTGGTAGTTAGTCGCTGCCTTCTTACTGCTACATGTAACATCAGAATGCCTTCTTTTCCTGCTGTTTTTGGTCAGTCCTATAAAACTTCTGTTGGAATTTGTATTACCATGCTGTGCACTTTGACTGATGTCTGATGCACTTCGTCTTGATTCATTCGTCCTCTTGAGTGAACAGCTTTCCCCTCTGCCTCTGCTACTAGATCTGGTTTTCATGCTGGCTATTCACTCTCAGGCAGACACTGGAAAGACAAATTAAACAGCAGATTACCATGTGAGCCAGAAGCACAATTAACAAACAAATATTAAAACAACTGCAACAGATTTCAGTTAAAAATAAATAAATAAATAAATAATAAACCTTCACATAATGTGCACAAAATGCCAGGAATTTTTACAATCAAAAAGATGTCACATTCATCACAACCAACCAAGTTTAACAGAACCACGAAATTGTCAAACTAATAAATAGTGATTCAGAAAAACTATGCACCCTGCCTTTTCGCTTTTCAGTGTACTTGTAATACTCCTGTACTCAAATCAGTAAGAAATGGAGTGATACTTCACATATATACTTACACAGGGTGTCTCAAGAGGAATGGTCAATAGTCAGGGAAACGAAAGGAACAATTGTTTGAAGCAAAAACTTGCATATGTACATATGCCCTATTCCAAATGGTTTCGTAGATAGCACACATTTAATGTGTACTGTTATTTATTTTGTATATTATTCAATACATTGTCAAGGTTAAACACGCACATGCACAACAGTTAGTAATAAAAACAATATTTCATTTAAAAGTATCAACTGAAAAATAACATTTTTAACACATTCACCTCTAAGCATTACCGTACATGTCTGTTTACAGCTTTTGTACAATTCACAATAAATAATTGGATACTCCACCAACTTCAATGAATTTGTGCATTTTTAGGAGAATAGATTATTTTGTTTGTCCGAGTGCCTCTACACATTTTGCAATGAGAGCATCAATGTCCGTGATTAATACCAAGCAATTGATCTTCCATATTCATCATTTGTTTGTTCTCCTCCAACTTCATCCAAGCCCATAAACAAAAATCTAATGTTGCAAGGTCTGGTGACCTTGGTGGCCAGTTATTTCTTCTACCTCTACCAGTTCCGCGATTCAGGAAAGTGTGGTTGGGATGTTCCCTAACACGTCAGGTAAAATGTGGAGGGGCCCCATCATGCTGGAAGTGCACTGCAGTCTATGTGGCTTAACGAACAAAAGAATCAAATTTCCAAAAAATGCAAGTAATTCTGTCCCATAATTCACTCTTCTAAAATGACTGGACCTATCAACAGGTTACCAGTCATGCCACATCAAGCACTGATCAAAAAATAAAGTTGGATATTGGTTTTCCCAGTAGCATATGGATTTTCCTGTGAACATCGATGATTATTATGCATGTTGTTGATTCCATAGCACATAAATATGGCTTCACCAGTGAACAGTATTAATGGTCAGTTGATGTTTAACCAGTAACTAAATTCAAGTTGTGTGGCACTGAATGAATGTGAAGAATGTGGACAAAAGTTTTCCACATCTAATTTCACCAAATGAGTGTTTGTGGGTCACAGATACGTGCAAAAAGCTGCCATGTGCTGGCAGTAGGACTACACTGCACCATTTCAACAATGTGTTGCCGTTCCTTTACAGGTTGTTGAACTACATGGTCAGAAGAATAATTACTGGAAGAATACCTGTTTCACGCAATACGCTGAAAACTCTCTACAATCAGGAATGTGACTGGTTAGAAAGTGCCGCATGTACTCTTTCAACAGTAGCAGGAGCACTACCAATGCAAATGTCAAATGTACACCGTATCTGCAAATTCTTCTTGTAGCCAAGTCAGTGAAGCAAAATTAGGCAAAAAAATTGTGCAGTCACTATTTTTTGTACAGTAGTAGGAGGAAGCGACATGAACAACGTCCCAAAAATTGTGACCAGTGTGGTGTGTGTGTGGGGGGATAAAGGGGCGTTTAAAGGTCATGTTTTCATGGTTCTCTTGAATATCTCAAAAATTTCAATTTCTAGCAAAAATGTTTCCCAGTATTAATTTAAACTACATTAAATTTCCTACATGAAAGGTCTTCGTTTTTTCTCTAGGACTGATAATTACCACATTACAGGGGATGGAAAAACAGCAATTATTAAAAACAGTGTCTTAACTACATACAATTATATTAAGGGATAATCTGTGATACGAGGGTGTGATGAGTTGAAGGGCTGCACAGAGAGTGAGGGGGGAGGGGAGAGGGGGAGTATGGGGGCTGGAGGGTGAATGCATGATGGATGAGGCAGGTCACCAGATCGTGGTCATGCACTTCCCTTCTTTCTAGGTCTGCCAACTGAACAGCGAGTGGACGAGTCCCAACATCTATCTCTCTGTCCCACTATGTCACTGCACGGAACACATGTTACTCGCTGATAATAGTAACACAAGAAATATATATGGGCAGACTGTATGTAAATCTCTGCATACTGTTCTACACTGCTACAGGGAAATTGATTCTTATTCGCCCTCTATGACGCTGTAGCATTCTGCAGGCAAAGGCAACAACCCCACCCAAGCATGGCTTGCTTTTCAGTTTACAGACAGACCATACCTCCCCCAGCATTTCCACTATGTGATCAAAAGTATCCTGACACCTGGCTGAAAATGACTTTCAAGTTCATGGCACCCTTCATCAGTAATGCTGGAATTCAATATGGTGTTGACCCATCCTTAGCCTTGATGACAGCTTCCACTCTTGCAGCCATATGTTCAGTCAGGTGCTAGAAGTTTTCTTGGGGAATGGCAGCCCATTCTTCACAGAGTGCTGCACTAAGGAGAGGTATCAATGTCAGTTGCTGAGGCCTGGCACGAAGTCAGCATTCCAAAACATCGCAAAGGTGTTCTATAGGATTCAGGTCAAGACTCTGCGCAGACTAGTCCATTACAGGAATGTTATTCTCATGTAACCACTTTGCCACAGGCTGTGCATTATGATCAGGTGCTCGATCCTGTTGAAAGATGCAATCGCCATAACAGAATTGCAAGAAGATGCTTAAAACATAACTGTAGGCATGTGCTGTGACAGTGCCATGCAAAACAACAATGGGTATAAGCCTCCCTCCATGAAAAACATGACCACACCGTAACACCACTGCCTCCGAGTTTTATTTTTGGCACTACACACGCTGGTAGATGACGTTCACTGGGCATTCACCATACCCACACCCTGCCATCGGATCGCTATAGTGTGTACCATGATTTGTCACTCCACACAATGTTTTCCCACTGTTCAATCATCCAATGTTTCTGCTCCTTACACCAAGCGAGCCGTTGTTTGGCATTTACTGCCATGATGTGTGGCTTATGAGCAGTCATTCGATCATGAAATCCAAGTTTTCTTACTTCCTGCCTAACCGTCGTAGCACTTCCAGTGGATCCTGGTGCAGTTGGTGTGATGGTCTGAATAGGTGTCTGCCTATTACACATTACAACACTCTTCAACTGTCCGCGGAGTGTCCCATTCTGCTCTCTCACAATGTCTAATGACTACTGAGGTCACTGATATGGAGTACCTGGCAGCACAATGCACCCAATATGAAAAATGTATGTTTACGGGGTGTCCGGATACGTTTGATCATGTAGTGCACATGAGCAGGAAAAAGAACTTCACTGGGCCCATGTTTATATAGTTATTTTCAGCTTTATTACACGAGTATTTATTTGCAATTGTTAAGTGAGCTATTATGTCAAAAAGGTCCACAGCTAGAGCTTTCAACTGTGTACACATCAAAGAACCTATCCTAGCTGTAGCATGCTGGCAATATGTGTTTGACAATGTTGATTTCATTGTTTCTGCTATCAATGGCAAAGACTTTTCAGAGCATGAGTAGTAGTACCAAATGGACCCCCTCAGCCTTGGCTCTTCCAGCATCTGATGAGGCACAGATGCTCAAACTGCCTTCTTCTGCAACAGAAGTACGTCACTTGAATGTTATGGAACTTCAGAGATTTCAACACAAGACAAGCAATGCATTATGGCACATTACTGTCCTAAATTTGAATGTAAGTCCTTTTCCATCAGAGATATGGACACCCACCCTGCAAGATATACTGTGGATATATGGTAAGTGGCTCCAGTCACTGCAGCCCACTCTATTACAAGTGCTAGCTATGCCAGTAACACAAAGTTGAGGGAAGTGCAGTAACTTTCTGGTCAATAATTAATTCACCAGCAAGTGACTACAACATAGTTACCCAACTTTAGAAGATGTTGCCAACAACAAGCAGTAGCAAGATACGACATTTACCAACCCAGTCTCTTTCCCACTAGCACCGCATATGCCAATGACGTCATACTTACAAATGAAGCATTTCTCAGCCACTGTTTGTAGGAATCCATTTTACATAAAAGCTCACATAACAACTGCAATTAAGTACTTATGCAATGAACTGAAAATACCTCCACTATATAAACACAACATCAGTGAAGTTATTTTGTCTACTTACATAAGGGGACCACAGATGAAACACTGGGAGGTACAGTCTGTAAACTGAAAAGCAAGCAGTGCTGGTGGTGAAGGAAGTCACTTTTCTCAGAAGAATCCAGCTTCTCGTAGCCATATTACACAACTTCATACAAACTCAGTAAGGTGTTATAATGGCATCTTTGTTGCCGTAAAGGCTTTCTTGACTAACATTTGCTCACCATGTCTAATCTAAAGGCTAATTTACACCCATGAACGATACAGAGTGCATTTAAAGAAAACCTGATTTGCATCCCCATAGTGTCACTACTAGCGCCACTCTTATGCGACTGGCACAAAATTGCAAACAGAAATCACTGTTCAAAAGTAGAAACGTGCCTAACAACTTTTGTTTATTTCACACAACCCCTTGCTGGTGCTGAATTTTTTTCTGATATAGCGTGGAACTGTATCTAACACCTTCCGGAAGTCAAGTAATACTACCCACCCCAGTGATTATTTTTCCTGTCTCTCTTCTAACAATATTCCATATTAATTTGATTTTATTGCTGGAGTTGTTAATTTCTTCTCTAACATACATATTTCTTGATTTCCTTACAACTTCTCTCAGTATGTTACAATAATTTGTTATAGTGTAAAACTACTTCTGGATCTTTACTCGTTCTTGCTGTCTCATACAGTTTTCTTTTTCTTTCTGAAGACGCTTTAATGAATGTAATAATCCAAGGTTTCTTTGAAAAGTGTGTGGTGTTACATTTAGTAATTTTCTTTGGGAAAAAGTGTCCAAAAAGGAATATAAATGGATCAAGAAATATGTTGCATTCATCATTAACATTTGGCTCATTATATACATCTCCCCAATTAACATTTCTTAAGCTCTCTCTGAAGTGCTTTATAGATACCGGGTTTAGCTACCTCATGTTTTTACTTAATGGTTTCCGAACCTTGTTAGGTTTTGTAAATTAATCAGTTGTGAATCATGGTCTGACAATCCATTTACCACAGGAAAAGCATGTGTTTGTTTTACGTCCTCTTTCTGTACAAACACATTATTTATTAGTGTTCTACTGTCTTGAGCTATATGTGTAGGGCAATTGATCGCTGATTCTAAGTTATAGTTATATATACACTTCTAGTTCACGTTTCCTATCTGATTTACTTCAGGGTGTATCGCAGACAAGGGGGGGGGGGTGGGGGGGGGAAACCGGATTTCCCGGTTAAAATTACACTTTCTCTCGGGTGAAAGTACACTTTTTCCCTGTCAAGTGACAGTATACTTTTCCTCAGAACTGTAAAAATGATCAATCCTTTGAATGGTTATGGAAAAAAAAAAAACCACGTTTTGGAAAGATCTTTGATGTGCAGCAACATGTACGCTGCATATTACGAAAGTGTAAATTTAAATTCCACCAAACGCCACATGTTACTTTCCGAAGCATTGAAATCAAGTTTGCAATGCGCTTTTGTAGCCAGTTCTAGCTCGTCACGTGATCTCGCCAGCCGATGACAGCGGATCTTCTAGCGTAGGATACATGATGTAGTCAGCCAATAGCAAAATCAGTGTTAAGTAGCGCGTACACACAAATAGGAAAAGTTTATGGTTTAAATTAACATACACAGCGTTACTACAAGAAAAGAAAAGCTTTCACATACAATATTGGTCTCTGAGATTAGTAAGCTGCAAGAGAAGCTAAGCTTTCACATATAATGTTGATTTTTTTTGCGCGTGTTACACTTTAAGATACAACACACAAATGCGTCAGTAAAATTTTTAATAAAGACATAAATGTATGATCTTCTGAGCTTCAAATTTTTCTAAATGTACATCCTCAAAGATGTTATTTTAAAATGAGAGGCAAACGCTCTGTGATTTAAGAAATTCATCGTACATTCTCGCACATAATTCATCTTCCATAAAAGGAAATTTACTTTTAAAGTAACGCTTTTCAAACAACCATTCGAAATATTTTCCCGTGACCTGTTAGAAATAGGTTCTTTTCAGTAGTTGCCAGAAACTGGCATCGCAGATCTTACACTGTGTCATAAAAGAAACAAACATCAGAGGATGTTCCAAGAACATTGGAATTTCATGAACCATACTACAATGCGTAATTTGGCTTGAATTGCACATTCGTATGTCCAGATTCGGACATAAATTTTCTTGACTACCTGTACTGTATTATCTCATGTTTGGTTCTTTATTATGGCATAATGCCATACGTGCTAGAAGATGAGAACATGCACTTTTGAAATGCAGCGAACAGTTGAAACTAGCCCATAGTATGGATCTAAACACTTTGTTTCAAATAAATTGACTGCCCCAGCGGAAAAGATTAATAAAAGCCAAATTTCTTTAGCAAACCGACAAAAATAACTTCATTGTTCTGCAAGGCGATTGATGCCTGACTGTCAGAAAGGTGGAGATAAAACCTGAAACTAATAACATATTTTAGCCTTCCGTAATTATGAGAACGTATTTTAATTCATTTGATAGCTCACGGCCATAGATATCCGTTATTGTTTTCGTTTAATGTGAAAGCAATAAATGAAGAGCAAACAGCAAAATCACTATACGTAAACACGGGTCACGTGGAGACTCCCCACTACTAGGTGCATTCAAGTTCTAAGGCCTCCGATTTTTTTTCTAATTAGCTACTCACCCGAAATCGATGAAACTGGCGTTACTTCTCGATGTAATCGCCCTGCAGACGTAGACATTTTTCACAACGCTGACGCCATGATTCCATGGCAGCGGTGAAGGCTTTTTTAGGAGTCTGCTTTGACGGTGAATGTGTGGCCACAGTAAGTGTCTTTCACTGTTGGTAATAGCCAGTAGTCACTAGGAGCCAGGTCAGGTGAGTAGGGAAGCATGAGGAATCACTTCAAAGTTGTTATAATGAAGAAACTGTTGCGTAACGTTAACTCGATGTGCGGGTGCGTTGTCTTGGTGAAACAGCACACGCGCAGCCCTTCCTGGACGTTTTTGTTGCAGTGCAGGAAGGAATTTGTTCTTCAAAACATTTTCATAGGATGCACCTGTTACCGTAGTGCCCTTTGGAACGCAATGGGTAAGGATTACGCCCTCGCTATCCCAGAACATGGGCACCATCATTTATCAGCACTGGTGGTTACCCAAAATTTTTTTGGTAGTAGTGAATCTCTGTGCTTCCATTGAGCTGACTGGCGCTTTGTTTCTGGATTGAAAAATGGCATCCACGTCTCATCCATTGTCACAACCAACGAAAAGGAAGTCCCATTCATGCTGTCGTCGTGCGTCAACAGTGCTTGGCAACATGCCACACGGGCAGCCATGTGGTCATCCGTCAGCATTCGTGGCACCCACCTGGATGACACTTTTCGCATTTTCGGGTCATCATGCAGGATTGTGTGCACAGAACCCACAGAAATGCCAACTCTGGAGGCAATCTGTTCAACAGTCATTCGGCGATCCCCCAAAACAATTCTCTCCACTTTCTTGATCATGTCGTCAGACCGGCTTGTGCGAGCCCGAGGTTGTTTCGGTTTGTTGTCACACGATGTTCTGCCTTCATTAAACTGTCGCACCCACGAGCGCACTTTCGACACATCCATAACTCCATCACCAAATGTCTCCTTCAACTGTCAATGAATTTCAATTGGTTTCACACCACGCAAATTCAGAAAATGAATGATTGCACACTGTTCAAGAAAGGAAAACGTCGCCATTTTAAGTATTTAAAACAGTTCTCATTCTCGCCGCTGGCGGTAAAATTCTATCTGCCGTACAGTGCTGCGATCTCTGGGACGTATTGACAATGAACGCGGCCTCATTTTAAAACAATACGCATGTTTCTATCGCTTTCCAGTCCGGAGAAAAAAAATTGGAGGCCTTAGAACTTTAATGCACCTTGTAGAACGCTCTGTGAATCAGCCCCGGATCTCCGACATTTCCGAACTGGGGCAATAGTAGCGCCCAGCCACATGTCTGTAGTGAGAAGTGGGGAAAGGTACTTCTCATACGTCACTAAACTGCACACGCACAAGGGCCGGCCCGCAACTGCTCAAACAAATCTAGAGTAAACAGTTGTGACGTCACGATCATTGGTGACAATTTGTTGTTAGGAAGCATTGCATAGTGTTCCCAAAGCCTTTGACACACTTTGCAGTTGGCAAAGTGCTTGTATGATTTATTTTATTTATTTATTTATTTATTTATTTCGTGTTCCAGTGATCCATGTTGTGAATTCATCACAGGATATGGAACGTGTCAGTTTTACAAACTTTTTATGGTATTTTGTAAGTATTGCTATTATTCATATTACAATTATATGGCTTAGATTAACATTACAAATTAAAATCACAAAAAAATAAATGTTACAAAGTTAAGTATTACAGACTCTACACACGTACATACAGAAAATATACTACTGAAAACTTAAGATGTTGACGAGTAATAAATATACAGGATCACAAACGAAGAGTGGGAAATGTATCTGAGACTTATCCGTACAGGTACTAGGGTACTATTCATCATGGTTCAGGAACTCTTCTATAGTATAAAATGACCCTTGCAATAGGAACAGCCTTAAGCTTTTCTTAAACGAGAACTCATCATCTACTAAACCCTTAATTTGTGAAGGGAGGACATTAAAAATCTTACAACCACTGAAGTGGACCCCCTTCTGTACCTTACTCAGGTTTGCATGCTCATAGTGGATATCATCTTGTTCTTCTAGTATCATGATTATGATAAACACTATTAGGTTTGAAGAGGGGCTTTTTTTTTCCTTATGAAACACATCAAGGAGAATATATATTGTGCAATGGATGTGAAGATTTGAAGTTCTTTAAAAAGATTTCTGCATGTGGCTCTAGGGTGGGCTCCACTCATGAGTCTTATGGCTCTTTTCTGTGCAGATAGCACTTTCCTAGCAAGTGGCTGATTTCCCCAGAATATGATTCCATATGCCATAATGGCATGAAAATAACCATAATAAGCTGATTTACTGGTTTCCGTATTTCTGTAAGAGCAGATAATGCGTAAAGCTTAAGTTGCCGAATTCAGCCTTTTGCAGAGATCCAAGATGTGGTTTGACCAGTTTAGTTTGCTATCTATATGTAAGCCAAGGTACTTTGTACTATCGACCTTAGCTATCTGCATGTCACCTAGTTTTTGTTCTTGTTCATCTTCTTTAGAGACTGTCCGAAACTGGACATAGTTTGTTTTACTGTGATTAATAGAAAGACCATTTACATTAAACCAGTTCACAATATCACTAAAAACCTTATTAGCTGTCACCTCAAGTTCATCCACTGAGTTATCAACCAGTAGCGTAGGGTCATCAGCAAAGATGGTGAATTTACTGTGTTTTATTGTTGTATTTGGCGTATTTCTTTTGCGACTTAAGTTTTATTTTCATTTTTTTTCTCCCGTTTATGTTTTGTTGCTGCAACATAATACTGCAGAAGCGGGATACAGTAATATGCTTTGTTAGAGTATTGGTTCTTACCCGTCAGAGTCACAGAAACTTAACTGAAAACTAAAACAATGAAAAATTCCCCGGTTTATCCCAGATCCTATACACCCTGTTACTTAGAAAGTTTACACTGAAACTACTTCTTTTTGTCTGACAGACAGCATAATAGGGAGTCACACTTTTTTTTATGAGCAGCTCCCAGTCTCCTAATGGGGACCTATACACTGTTGCTAATATCAGTACTACATTATCTAGCAGAAGTTCACATGCACAAACCTCAAAGTGCTGATCAACACAAAATTTCCTTACTTCTACAGTTTTGCAATTATACCCTTGTTTTATGAAAATGGCAACTCCTCCTTTATCCATCCTAGATCTATAAGTGTAAGATGCTAAATTATACCCACTTATATTGACACTATCCATGGCCACAGTTACATGGTGTTCAGACAGACAAGAGTATATCAATTGAACATGCATGTAAAATTTCACTTTAAACATAATTTCGTTTGTAACAGGGAAGCAAACCAATGCTTTCATTGATGCAGGGAGTTGTATGAAAGATGTGATGAGCAGTATTTGCTTTGACTGACTCCAGATACACACTGCAAAAACAAAATTGCAAATGTCTGCTGAAACACAGCAGAAAATTTACATGACAACTCTTAGGAGGGACACCATGGATGAGTTGTCTGGGTGTAACAGTAACTTCATTTATAGACATCAGCACGGGTATCAAATGTGCATATAGCGCAGTAGGAGCTTCAAATTTAACATCACTTCAGCAACCTGCATGTCCCTGTCTAGGTATCCTACCGTGGAAAGGAGCCTAATCTACATTTCATTCCTAGCACACCTCTACATCGTTGAAATGTGAAAGCTAGGTCAATAGACCACCACACTCAACATGGATCAAAACCGGGTCAAAACTTGTACAGTGGTTCCTGGGATTAGTCTGATCATATAGACAGAAAGTGTGGCACAAAATGGCCATATAGGAAAAACTGTAAAACTATTGTCAGATAATTGTTGCTTCTTTGATAACTAACTCTAAAAGGATGAACCAGTCTCTTCAAGATACATTAAAATAATCTACTCAGTAATTTGGACAGGAATCTACACAACATGCAAGACCTTAAACCCTTTTCCACACTCATCTCATTGTATTTAAAACAGTGGACAAATCATTATTATGACAAACTGCTGCCCTTTTTTCAAAATATAAAGCGCAATCAAGGAAAATGTGGCATAGCACAACAATCAATGCACCCTGGTGGGTCCTCCTGCAGTTGCCTTTGTGTCAGATTTCAGTGCCCTATTCTCAGTCATGTTAAGGCCACTACTTTCTACCTGTGTGACTGCAAAGATGTTCATCATGGCAAAATTGTTGGCTTTATCAGGCTTAATTTGTACTTTTTACTGCCAACCACTCAGTCTCTTTTTGACACCTAACTCTTCTACTCAATGAGTAACAGCAGCCAAGGGGACAGCATGGGATAGTACATTGATTACTTGCCACCAACCCTTGCTGCCATGTAAGCTTGCGCATTTCCATGGATTCCTGTACGGCCTGACACCCAGACGAATGATACTTCATTCCCTTGCTACTGTACTAAGTGAAAGGTGTCTTGTTATGTGTTAGCTCCTTAGTTTACTGGGTACATTTGCTGAATGATCTATATAGCACCCAAGGCATCACAGCAAATGAGTAAATTATTCCAACAAATGCACATCATCTGCTGCTTTAGGATTGTAGAGATTCCTTTGTCAAATACAGTAATTTCATCTCGAAGTCAACTCATAAAGACACTGCCAGGGTAAACTACAGGGCAGCTGACAGTACATCCCTGCTTGGACCTATGAATGTAAACAAATTGTATAAAAATTAGTAAATGGCTTGTTTAAAATAAAATCTGATGTATAAGATTTCTTGTACTATACTTTCTCTGACCCAGGGTCCCAGACTAAACCTGCACTGCTAAGAGCAAACACAGACAACATGCAACAGGTCAGTCTGACTGGAATTTGAACATATACATCCTGACCATGTGTACAGTCATCCTGCAAAGGATCATCACACTTTGTAACTGGTGAAAAGCCACACTGATGGGATATCTAAAGAGAAGTAGGCTGCTGTCTTTATACATCTCCAGATATTAAAGTCTCTTCACAGTACCCATTAACCATCATAAATATGCTATGGACACTTCAGCAGATGGAAGAAGACATTCAACAGTAACTTTAAAACATACAACATACCAAATTCTACTGGATACACAGCACAGTTTACTAGTGCCATCAACGACCTTTTGATACCACGGAACTGTTGCTGAAGTAAATGTATCTCTGATTTTAGCAGGAAAACTGTATCATGCCATCAGCCAAAGTTATCTACATGAATAGCTACAATATAGCTACAATCTACTGATATGATCCACGATGCTACAGCTGCAAGCCACACAGATGTGAATTATGTTTCTTTGTATATAAATGCTGCCATTGCATATCCTTGCTGATACAAATTAAAATTCTTTATTAATCCAGTAAATTTTTGACAGATTGTGGGATGTCATTTGAGCATGAGCATGCACACTAGCGTTTCTCTTTAGCTGATGAAGGCTGTGACCAAAATCTTTATGTAAATGTCATAATTGTAGCTGTCTGCCACTTCACTTCATGTGTCTTCTTTCAACCAAGTAACAATGTATTTTCCTAAATTGTTGATATTCCTATCTGGGGTTTCTGTAACACTATTTGTAGTAAAGGTTTTACAGGCTGATGTCCTTACTGACTCCACACAGAGACTGCCTGGTATCATGTTCATTTATGTTGAAGTTTTTGTTTCTCTCTAACATATTTACATGATTCTAGAACAAAACTGCAAGGGAGTGAGAACTGTGGAAGCTTGCTTTTAGAGCAAATAAATGCAGGCTGTAGCATACAATTTTAGGTGTGTCATTTGTTTTTATTGTGTGTGTGACACTGTAATTCTGTCAGCACCAGCAAAGGACTTGGAAGAGCAGTGGAACGGAATGGACAGTGTCTTGCAAGAAGGATATAAGATGAAGATCAACAAAAGCAAAACAAAGATAATGGAATGTAGTCAAATTAAGTCGGGTGATGCTGAAGGAATTAAATCAGGAAATGAGACACGTAAAGGAGTTTTGCTATTTGGGGAGCAAAGTCACTTATGCTGGTCGAAGTAGAGAGGATATTAAATGTAGACTGGCAATGGCAAGGAAAGAGTTTCTGAAGGAGAGAAATTTGCTAACCACAACTTGACTAGAAAAAGGGATCAGTTGGTAGGACATGTTCTGAGGCATAAAGGAATCACCAATTTAGTACTGGAGGGCAGGGTGGAGGGTAGAAATCATAGAGACACCAAGAGATGAATACACTAAGCAGATTCATAAGGATGTAGGTTGCAGTAGGTACTGGGAGATGATTAAGCTTGCACAGGATAGAGTAGCATGGAGAGCAGTCTCAGTCCTGAGGGCCACAATAACAACAAGAAGTGTGTCCGCTATTTTAAATCGTGCTGAAACCATATGCCTAAAACTTGTTTCCAGTCGGGGTGTAATGCTTCTGAATTTTTGTGAAAAAGGTGTTGGAGGATCTCCTTTTAAACAGAAGTTCAGAAAAGTTGTTTTGAGTGTATTTATTATTAGCTTATTTCCTTCAAGCAAGTCATGTACCTGGTCTGTATATTTATTTATGTTTGCTCATAGTTGTCTTTGGGTTTTAAGAAGAATCATTATACAACCCTTAATTTTAACATTCTAAAATTTATGAGCAGACTTTCTAGTTTTATGTGAGAATCCCAGTGCTACGATTCTGACAAGAAGAGATAAATCCAACATCCTCTTTCTGGATTCAATTTGCCTCCCACATTAAATTTCCCAACTGGTAAATAACAAGAGAGTAACAGAAAATATTTTCGTTTATATCTCTTAGGTAGATGTGTTCACTCTTCCAGACATTAAAAATGGGTTACCAATTCATTACGTACAGGTTTTAACAATGGATGGCATAAAGACAGATATAAGAGTACACAGATACACAAGAAATTAGATCAAACCTGCTATCTGAAACAGAATTACCCATTCAACTTCCTACAAACCACTAAAATTAGTCTCTGTAGGAACTCATTAGACCTGCTTCATTGTGTTATGAGAAAGTAAGTTATTAATTACATTCCTGTGTCCTAGCACACTAATAAGATTTGTAGAAACAGGTAAATTCTTATGTAGCGTTACATAATACTGTGCATATATTACTACTTCGAGTTCACTTAACTGTACTATGGTTATCTCAGCTTATTTTAATGTGTGAAAAAGTATTTAAAGAAATGCATGTACATAGAATACTGACATGTTTACTTGATCTGACCATCCTGATTTGGATCTTTGAAGGCTTATTCAAATTTCAAATTATTCCATGCAAATGCCACAATAGTTCTTAGTCATGGCCATGGGTGACACATTCCTCTTTAGACGCGTGTCCATCTTCACACGAAATGGTGAGGACCATGGCAACATGAGTATGCCATCATAAAATGTCCAACCTTAGCTAGGGTTGATTTACTGGTGTGTACTGAAAATTAATGTCTCTGAATTTTTTATTCTGTTTGCAATTTTGGTTGAGGTATTATATGTCATGCACCTTACTCTGTCAACTTTCACACTTCACTGACACGAATTGCAACCCTCTGTGAACAGAGGGCTCCAAACTATAGCGTGTAACATGGTGGCATTTAACATAACTATGTCGGTGTGTGAGAAACAGCATGCTGTACTCGAATTTCTAACCGCAGAAGAGTGTTCACACATGGTGCACCATCTCCTTCAGCATGACAATGCCAGACAACACAGGTGCACTGCGACATCTGCAACAATTGGATGCCTTGGATTCATTTTCATCCTCCGTACAGTCCCAACTTGGCCCCATCTGATTTTCATCTGCTTCCAAACCTTACCTTGGAGGGACTTCACTTTGACAGGGATGAAACAGTGCAAGCAGAGGTGAGACTGTGGCTCCAACAAAGTCAAACATTCTACAGTGAGGGTATCACCAAACTGGTCTCTCATTGGGTGAAATGTGTTTGTTGCCAGGACGACTACATTGAAAACTAAAAATGTAGACATGATGAATAAAGATATAGAATGTTAATGAAGTTTGTTTTATTTAATAACCTTAAAGGGCTTTTACATAAAAAAAAACTCTGAGACATTACTTCTCAGCACACCTTTGTACCGCTAACAATAAATGTTTCAGAAGGTACCTTCCAACTGCATGTGTTTTTAACAGAAATTATATAAACACTTCACCTAAACACACAGGTGGAAGATATATTTTGAAATGTAGTGCGTGGAATAAATCAACTCCTTACAGTGTTCTTTTCTTGCCCACTATTAATAGTTGCGAAAACAGTAAATTCTTTTGCTGCATTAATTTCTTTATTATTGCATTGAATTTTCATATTAAAAATTCACAGCTCAATGTTTCATTATTGTGATTTTTTGTCTGCTACTAAGTTCTAGGTGAGGCCTCACTTGTTCTAAGAACTTCTTTCATAGAATAAAAAATAAGCAAACATTATAAAAAGAGAGATTTTATAGAGCACATATTGTTGATGCTGAATTCAATGCACTGCTGTAGGCATTTTCAAATTTTATGAGAGTGCTTTTCCAATAATGTACAGAAAAAAATAAAAGCACATTACAGTCTTTATGTAGTGACAAATTTTCTCAAGAACATATGTTTCAATTTGGTTTCATTAACCAGTTGCAGCGAAGGACGAATCACCATTCGTTAAATATCGAGCAGGAAGGAACATCATATGATACAATTTTCCAATCTACAATGATGGACATGATTTACTGTTGTTAGTGTCAGTGAAGTCACCAAAACTTGCACGAGCAAATTTTTTTTTTTTTAAAACTGAGTTTCAGAGTTGGAACACTCGAGTTTTCACGTGTGCAATGTCTAGCATGTGATTAAAAGTGTGAAAATTCAATGCAGTTGTTTAGGCAAAGTAACTTAAATCTTGCTCAAAGACAAGATCCTCGTCATACACTGACTGACCAATGCCAGAAGCTAAGTTATTTAGGAAGCGAATCATGACTATTGTCAATTTGAAGGAATCTGTAACTGAAAAATGGATGTTATTTTGCTTATTTGTTTGTGCCCAAGTATAATAAAAGAAATATAAACAGAAGTTAGTTGAAATGGTACTTTGAAAAATATTCAGAATGATTTACTTCTGTGTTTACCATGAACAAGTTAGAAAGATTTCCAGAACTTCACAGTTTGTCATATTTATACAATATGTTTTTCCCAAGTGTAAACCTACTGGAAGGTTTTCAACTTTTCTCACTCTTGTGAGTGCCATGCCTTAGAAAAATCCCTTTGAAACTTTACTGGCTAATCTGGATATTTTAGGCAAATTTATTTATCGTACTTACAATGGTGTAGCTGTCACAAGTAGTCATCATTCGGACAACCAGACACCTTAAATAGCACTATAGACATGCTCATTATTTTTGAAGTTATGGCCATAATCATAACACAGACATAATTTTTTACTGACATCAGTAAGAATTTTAGCTACTTCCCATTCCCCAGCTCTTCTAAGTGAACTATGATGTGTGACACAAAATGCAGCCTCAAATCAAGAATAATACTAACTGAACACAAAAATAGTCACTTACAGAGTACACAGAGAAAGTCCAGCTTTCAACTCAACAAACTATTGTGATTACAATCACAAGAAGGTGCTATCTAATATTACAACCACCATAATTTTAACTTTGGTTGTCTGTATTTTATCATATCACATCACACACTGATATACTGTACAACTCATTACAGACTATTGATTCATGACAGTATAAGAAGATCTAACACTTTTAAAACAGCTGTACAAGGTATATGAGATACAATTATTGGCAAAATTTCCATACCATTGCCAAAACTTCCACATACAGAAAGAGGCTGCATCCCATCAATAAATATGCACAGAAACATGGAATTCTAAAAATGGAAGCTGTGAAAAAGAGTTACACAATTCTCACTCAGGTTCATGACTGCTTGTACTTCACAACCCACCTAATCACTGCCCAGTATACAACTTTGAAAGGTTCCCATACATATTGCTACAGGGGTCTCACGAAATACATCCTTCCAGAATGAGATGTTCACTCTGCAGCCGAGTGTTCGCTTCTATGAAACTTCTGGCAGATTAACACTGTGCACCGGACGGAGACTCAAACTCGGGACTTTTGCCGTTTGCAGGCAGGTGCTCTATCCAAGCACGACTCACTCCCCATCCTCACAGACTCTGCCTTAGAAACTTCACAGAACCTCTACTGCGAACCTTGCACAGCTAGCATTCCTAGGGGAAAGGATATTGCGAGGTAAAAATCTCATTCTGGAAACATCGTCCAGGCTGTGGCTAGGCCGTGCCTCCGCAATATTCTGTCTCTCGGCAGTGCCAGTTCTACATGGTTTGCAGGAGAGCTTCTGTGAAGACTGGAAGGTAGGAGACGAGATACTGGCAGAAATAAGGCTGCGATGATGGGGGGTTGAGTCGTGCTTGGGTAGCTCAGCCAGTAGAGCACTTGCCTGCAAAAGACGAAGGTCCCAAGTTCGAGTTTCAGTGTGGCACACAGTTTTAATCTGGCACAAAGTTTGAAATATATCCTCCTTGGAATGTGCTAAGACGAAAATAGAGCTTTAAATACTCCAAATGAGTAAAAAGTTTAGAACTCTCACAAGTGCTGTTGTAAAACTAAGATATCTAGTCAAAATAATTTTCAGGAGCCTTTTAGTGAATGAATGTCTTTCTATATCCTGAAGAAAATATATTTTTTCTGAAGTCTCAGGTGTACAGTGTTCCCCATTGAGAGAAACCTCAAAGTGCACTGCACTCTACTATGAGTGAGTCAGTAACAAACTCTTTACACTATTGGGGAGTGGAATAGATTGTTTCATATAAGCTTATCCATAAAGAATTTTCTATGTTACTGATTTCTGGCCATGTTTCATTAGCTATTCCTAACCCAGTAGTCTGTCTAACACTGAACCACCACTGCATTTGCTCCATTTGTTTTCCTAATACACATATCAATAATTCACTTTTCAGTGCAACAGATAACTCCATTTTTTTTTTCCATTTGAAAATGATACTAGTATCGCACATTCAGGGCCATACTGAAACATAGAGCAAACAATGTATTGGAGGGAAATTGTTCACAGTTAATGATAAATGTGTGCTCATGTAATTTCAATATGAGGTTCGGCAAAGACCAGGCTTTAGTTGAGCAATGGGTCATGTAATTACAATACGAGGTAGAGCAAAGACCAGGCTTCAGTTTATCACTGGGTCACCGAGTGACCTATACTGGCACACAGCTCAATTTCAATAGATTCTCATGAAGTCTGACTAACATGAAATCTGCAGCATGGCAGAAATATATAGAAGCTTCAGGTAACATAGACTAAAAATAACTCGCGCGGAACATACTTGGGAAACTCGCGCGGAACATACTTGGGAAACTCGCGCGGAACATACTTGGGAAACTCGCGCGGAACATACTTGGGAAACTCGCGCGGAACATACTTGGGAAACTCGCGCGGAACATACTTGGGAAACTCGCGCGGAACATACTTGGGAAACTCGCGCGGAACATACTTGGGAAACTCGCGCGGAACATACTTGGGAAACTCGCGCGGAACATACTTGGGAAACTCGCGCGGAACATACTTGGGAAACTCGCGCGGAACATACTTGGGAAACTCGCGCGGAACATACTTGGGAAACTCGCGCGGAACATACTTGGGAAACTCGCGCGGAACATACTTGGGAAACTCGCGCGGAACATACTTGGGAAACTCGCGCGGAACATACTTGGGAAACTCGCGCGGAACATACTTGGGAAACTCGCGCGGAACATACTTGGGAAACTCGCGCGGAACATACTTGGGAAACTCGCGCGGAACATACTTGGGAAACTCGCGCGGAACATACTTGGGAAACTCGCGCGGAACATACTTGGGAAACTCGCGCGGAACATACTTGGGAAACTCGCGCGGAACATACTTGGGAAACTCGCGCGGAACATACTTGGGAAACTCGCGCGGAACATACTTGGGAAACTCGCGCGGAACATACTTGGGAAACTCGCGCGGAACATACTTGGGAAACTCGCGCGGAACATACTTGGGAAACTCGCGCGGAACATACTTGGGAAACTCGCGCGGAACATACTTGGGAAACTCGCGCGGAACATACTTGGGAAACTCGCGCGGAACATACTTGGGAAACTCGCGCGGAACATACTTGGGAAACTCGCGCGGAACATACTTGGGAAACTCGCGCGGAACATACTTGGGAAACTCGCGCGGAACATACTTGGGAAACTCGCGCGGAACATACTTGGGAAACTCGCGCGGAACATACTTGGGAAACTCGCGCGGAACATACTTGGGAAACTCGCGCGGAACATACTTGGGAAACTCGCGCGGAACATACTTGGGAAACTCGCGCGGAACATACTTGGGAAACTCGCGCGGAACATACTTGGGAAACTCGCGCGGAACATACTTGGGAAACTCGCGCGGAACATACTTGGGAAACTCGCGCGGAACATACTTGGGAAACTCGCGCGGAACATACTTGGGAAACTCGCGCGGAACATACTTGGGAAACTCGCGCGGAACATACTTGGGAAACTCGCGCGGAACATACTTGGGAAACTCGCGCGGAACATACTTGGGAAACTCGCGCGGAACATACTTGGGAAACTCGCGCGGAACATACTTGGGAAACTCGCGCGGAACATACTTGGGAAACTCGCGCGGAACATACTTGGGAAACTCGCGCGGAACATACTTGGGAAACTCGCGCGGAACATACTTGGGAAACTCGCGCGGAACATACTTGGGAAACTCGCGCGGAACATACTTGGGAAACTCGCGCGGAACATACTTGGGAAACTCGCGCGGAACATACTTGGGAAACTCGCGCGGAACATACTTGGGAAACTCCAAGAAAGAATCTAGGAATATCAATCAACCCTGTAAACGCCATTTCCCAATGGCTGCCAAGATAACATTACACTACTAATAAATTGCATTTGCAGTAATTATTACCATATAGAGCCTGTGGGTGGAAAACAAACCTTAATCTATAGTGTTCTAATAAGTGTCCATAGCCATACAGCGATTTGCATGTGTTCCAATACGGGTTCTCAATTTTCTAGTGAAACATCTGCTTCATCCAATTTACTGAAACTCAGATAACTCAATCACGAAAATTAGCATAATATGTGGAGACATGAATGTCAACACAGAAGATGATGGCAAAATTAGCAACAGCTTCCTAAACATTTTGAACACTTTCGGTGTGGGAAGAATGGTAAACACTGCAACGATGATTTTAAAAAGTTCAGTTTCAATTTTTGACCATTTACTTATGGGCACTGACAGGGAAAACTGTAAGGTATTTATAAAAGATCATGACATTTCAAATTATTACTGTCAGATAATAGAGCTAAAAACATGCTCAATGAAACTTCCTGGCAGATTAAAACTGTGTGCCGGACCGAGACTCGAACTCGGGACCTTTGCATTTCACGGGAAAGTGCTCTACCAACTGAGCTGCCCAAACACGACTCTTGCCCCGTCCTCACAGCGTCACTTCTGCCAGTATCTCATCTCCTACCTTCCAAACTTTACAGTTTTAATCTGCCAGGAAGTTTCATATCAGTGCACACTCCATTGAAGAGTGAAAATTTCATGCTCAATGAAACCTGTGAAACTGCAGGCCTACAAAAGGTGCATACTTTTTCTATATACTGGCAAATCAAACCTGAGATGAAATGTATATGGTAAGCAATGTAGATGTTAAGTCCTCTAAATTTTGCACATTATTTAAGTTAATTTTCGAGGTGACACTTCCAAAAGTAGACATTCCTACTGCTGCAGATAGGAAAACAGATGGGTAACTGCAGGTTTTAGAAAGTTCTCACAGACACTCAATTTTCTTAGTTCCTTGCAAGAGCATTCACTAACCCACATATCCTTGAACACTATCATGGGTATTTAAAAAATATATTATATTTAAAAAACAAAGAAAAAACCATTCCATGACAAGTTATTATGTAATTCAGAAAATAAAAGCAAAGTGGTGTGGGAGGTTATAAACCAAGAAGTCTGAGAGGGCGGACACAATGATAATAGCACACATATCAAAAATGAGGATAGAATAACAGGAAGTCCGCAGGAATTAGGAATGTTTGTAAATGATTATTTCTCTGGCACTGCAAAGACAGTGCAGAAAAATCTTTCTAAAACACATTTAGCACCCACAAAGGCTTCCACAGCATTCACAATCATGATGTTTCCCTTAACAGATTTTGAAGTTAGGAATACAGCACAACAATAGACAGCAGGCATAGACGAGGTTCCCGTCTCTGTTCTGAAAGCGTGAATACAACACCAGTTAACAAACCTAATAAATGAATCTTTTAGTTCAGGTTTTTTTTCCCAGAATAAACAAAGCAAGCATGGGTGGACCCATTGCCAAAGAAAGGCAATGCGGAGAGAACTGGAAACTAAAAGACTGATGAACTATATGAACAAACAAACAAACCATCCTTAATGAAGCACAGTTTAGATTCAGAAGTAGAAGTATAACAACACCCATTGCAGAATTCATGAAGATGGTACCCGAAGCTCTAAAAAACAATTATTGTGTTACAGGCAATTTCCAAGGCTTTTGACACCTCTGACCATAAAATACTATTGTGTAAGCTATAAGTGCTAGGTATAAGGGAGACAGCGAATGACTGGTTTTAGTCTCAGTTCAAAAAGAGGATGCGAAAGGTGAAGAATGTTCAACCATCTGCTGATGATAAATGTTTGGTAAAACAACATTTAGACAAGATACATAAATCACATTCCACATAAGCAAGACATGGAAAAAAAGTTATTTTTGCTGATGACATCAACATCGTAGTCACTGATAAGACATAAAAACGGCTGTTAGAGAAAGTGGATGAAATGCTAAATTATGTTTACAATTGGGCAGTATGTAATAAATTAATGCACAACAAAAAGAAAACAAACAGTATGCATTTGAGCATAAAGAGAGGAACCAACTCTTGTCACATTAAGGATAATAAACACGTAGATTGTGTAGCAAACAACAAAGTTTTTAGGGATGGACATTGATTGTCAACTATTATAGTATGTACAAGGATACTGGCAAAGATAATGTCATCAACATATTATGTTTTTAGGGTGTTAGTGTCAGGTCGTAACAGCCAATGTTGTGACATATTATGTCTACATATACTCAGTTCTTAGCTATGGGATTCTTTTCTGGGGATCCAAGTCACAAAACAAGGACATAGTTTTTCCAATTGCAAAAAAGGCCATACTAATAATAATAATAATAATAATAATAATAATAATAATAATAATAATAATAATAACTGAAAGTAGCTGTCAGGCTCACTGTAAAGAGCTACTTAAAAAATTAGGCATCCTTAATGTACCAATTGAGTGTGTACGTCAATCTGTGGTGCATATCGGACAAATTATTACTAAATACTGCACTAATAGTTCTATTCCTAATCATGGAACAAGAGCTAGTTTGGAGTTAAATTCAAACAGGAAAAACAACATAATATTGCACAATTCAAGATTACTTAGAGGACACAGAGTAGTGGATAGTAATGAATGGCGACACTACAGTTCCTTGTCACATTTCAATACGGGGTTAGGGTTTACCGCTTTCACAAGGATCATGAGTGAAGCTGTATAAAGCATAACAGTTACATCATGCCAAATGGGGCAATGCAGCTGTTAGGATGCTGACATCATATTGACCTATGGCAAATGCCATGATGGTTCCTTAAACTAGGCCACTGTCATACACCTGTCCTATTCCCATATGCTACCTGCCTTATCCTCTTAAAGAATGTTATACGTGCTGTGTGATGTATTTTGCTCTGCTGATTGGCACTGTATTACCTCGACAAACCCTGTATCATTGCGAGATGATCCTTGGATGAATGAACAGAAATAAAAAATAATTTGCAAAGTGACATCATCAACAATTTGCCGGGGAGAAATCACAAAGGGATTTCCATCACATGAAATAAGAAGCAAAACCAGTGTTCCAAATACGTAATTAAGACACTGGCCTCTCCCTCAACAAGCCAAAGCCAACAGCGGGTGTGTTTAAAAGAGAGAAAGAGAGAGATAGATTTCCTTCTTGTATGGTTATTTACTTAGCTTGACCAGAGTGGAGTGATATGTTTAACAAGAACAGTTGTTCCCCATTAAGGCCAACATATTAATTATTAAAACGACTACAAAAATCTCCAATCCACTCTACTTTTTAAGATGATGTGTGGTTGGCGATGGAAATGTATCGGTCTGAAGAGCAGTTTATATATCATAAAACAAATCACTGTGAACCGAACAATTTGGTAAATATCTCAAATTGAGTAACAGTGAAATGGAACTGTCTCTACCGTAGGAATTGTACCTGCTATGTGGCAACTATACTAGATTTCCAAAATATGTAGGAAGGGTTAGTATATCAGACACAAGGTTAAGAGGGACCTACCTGTTGGCAACAGTTACCTACTCTTCCTTTTTTGAACTTCTCACGAGCTATCCCACTTTCCTCACGGGCCAGAGACAGTAGTTATGTGCCTGCAAGTTGTGCCTGTGTGAATGTGTGCATGTTTTCTAATTCAGAAGAACACCTTTTGGCCAAAAGCTTAAAAATATAGCAGGTCTTCTCATTGTGCCTGCCTGTGGCTCAGCCTCTCCTCTCTATGGGGAATAGCACAATCTATCCTTTTCATAATATTGCCATCTTTATGAAAGAATGCCTTCATTGCTGATAAACAGGCTGTGAGAATAATATGTGGTGCTCACCCATGATCATCCTGTAGACATCTGTTTAAGAACTGCTGCTTCAGGATATAGTTATTCTCTCATGAAATTTGTTGCAAATAATACACTGTAGTTGAAAAGAAGCAATGATATACACAATTACTGTACCAGAACAAAAATGAGATGGTTGTACAATGCTGCACCCAAAATTTTTTATCATTTACCCAGTGGTGTAAAATGTGTCTGACATACAACAAAGTTTAATTGGAAAATAAATGAAAAGGTTTCATCTTGTTAATTCCTCCTACTCTGTGAAATAATATCTGCTATTGAAATCTGTAAAAGCTCGTGGTTACTCCCATCTGTAAGCCATCTTTTTATTATTTTGGAAAGAAAAGACTGTTGTCAATGATCAAGTCTATTTAGAAAATACTTCATGTTATGAATATGAAAGACTCAGTCCACATCATTACCAATTATTGTGCAAATGACCCATGGAAAATTAAACTAACTAGCTCTCACCTCTTGAAGGAAAGTACTAGGCAGCAATTCTCTCTCATAATTTTACAGTATATATTCTTGGGTGGTTCTCTCTTCTAATATAATACTTCATTTCCACTTTTATTTTAATGAATTACTTTATAATGACATACAGACTCCCGTGGAAAAACTGATGACTGTACTGCATAATTCTAGCTTGTTAAAATAGCTTCAATCACTTAGCCTGCGTGATGGGGATATTATCACAACACACAACATAAAGCAACTGTTATGTACCGTGGGATACGATAGGTTTACGGGATAGATTTATAAAAAAATTAATTGTCTTAATATTTATGAGAGAGGGTCATGCCAAGGTATACCACTGCAGAGGGAAAGATTTGCTTGGGCATCAATCATCTCAATCTACAACACCCTATATTAATTAATGCAGCACTTCAAAAACACCACAAACTTATAAACTATGTTCTTTACAAAAACTGGGTCTCAGCATTATTTTCTTTCCCCAAACAATGGAGAAGATAGGAGATGATTGCAGTAGAAATTACATTTTAGTGAATCCAAATTAAAGAATGTGTTTTACACTGATGTGTTGATACACAAGCTGTCAAGAATAAACTTGTCAGTATCCTGCAGGTGACAAGAAATTAGCACGGAAAACTATCCACCAATTGAAATACAAATACAGGAAACTATAGACAGCAATAAATTATCTTCTATACTACTATGAGACACATAAGTGGCAGTTTCTTTTCGTTATGCTTCATAAATTTACACCAAGACGACTTCTCAGAAAACCATGGTGCTATAAATGACAAACATGGGTAATTTTCCCACTACCAATCTCAACAGAAGGAAGAACGCACAGAATTTAAAATCCCACTGATGGTAAGGACGTTAGATATGGGGCAAACTTTTCGATCTACGATGATAATAGTCGAGTCCTTTTAAAATGAGATTTGTCATAGGAAACCTAGGGAAACCACAAAAAACTTATGTAAGGGTGGCTTAACACAAATTCGAAATGCAATCTAATCAAATATGAGTGCAGCATCCCACCAAGTAATGTTGAAACTCTGAAGGAAGGCACAATGAATAGTGGATATCAGTGTTAACCAGTAGATGAAGTAGCAACAACATTAATCTGATAGTAGCCTAACTAAATGTGCCTCCAATGAATTTGCTCTGAAGTAGAAGACTAAGAGAAACATTTTTTTTTCTTTTTTTTTTTTTAGGAATATATCTGTAAGTGTGGACTACCTAATAAAAGCTAGAGCTGGACTCTTACCTTAATGAGCATTTCAGTATTCAGTGTGCTAGTGAGTATAAAGATTATCTGTTTGTTAGATGTTTCTTAGTAATTCACAAACAAGAAAAGCAAAAAATGCAACAAAAAAAAATGAAATTTGATCCAGCTGCAAGATAAATTTTAAAGTCTGCTCACATTCACAAAAAGTTAGGCCAACTTTGGATATAACAGCTACTCAGTTCTGTTGCATATCTCTCTAATGGCTCCATTCCCCCCTCCCCTCCCCCCACTGCCTCACTAATGGTAATGTGTAGTGCCACTACTTGTCAAAATTTCAAGACTGGAAGGATGATGAAGGAATTATTCATGTAGTGGACAATAAATATTTATACTGGAAACACATATACAAGGAATAAACATTCATTTTTCATAAAAGAATGTTGGCACCATATCCTCAAATCACATTTCTGCCATTTTCAAAATGGGCATGTAAATGTGACTAACTTTACAGATGTTAGATTGGAAAATCACTTTTTCCCTTTTTTTGCCAACTTCACAATTCTGACACCCAAAAGAGATCCTCTGAAAATTTAATATATCACACATCGCTAATAACTAAAAAATTGTTGAGAGTCATTAACTTCGAGAATTTTGGATAAACTTTGAGGCCATAGTTTAATTTGGGTGTTCTCTCAGTGAGCTTTGCAGTATACTATGGCTGATTAGTAAACTAGCCAACAAGCATGATGACATAATGTAACTTAATGTTCATTGGACATTTCATTCTGCAGATACTGTATGCAGTACCAAGGACTAATCCCTCTCACCCTCAATTATTCATAGCATATTTTGAGACAAAAAAATGCTTATGCCCAGGAAGAAAGATATGCTTGTGACAAAATTGTAGTTCAGAGGAGAGAGACCCCCGATTTGAATTAGTTAAAATTAGACTTCAGAAGCATAAGCTATTTCAATTCCTAAAGACTAGTGATGATAGGTAGAAACCTATTTATCAGGTTCTGTATGGCCTTTCACATGTCATCAATAATTAAGATGTAATCTAAAACAAAACCACAATTTTCTGGAACAACTGAAATGCCAGTCCTACAATCAAATAATCAGAAACTAGACAACATCGTTATGGCAGTGATGTGCAAGAGAGGGCTGTGATTAACTGTGGAGAAAAAAATTGATAAGGATGAATAATAACAGGCAGTATCTAAGTCTAGCATCGTAACAGGTAACAACCAATGCAAAGAATAGTAAAGAACACATCAGCATGACATTCAAGTAAAGGGGCAAAAAAATCAGTATGTTTATTCATCTCTCATACTTTTTATCATCTTAAGCACATTAACCTGTCCTTACAACTGACTAGTGTATTTTTATATGCTGGAGCTCGGCCTACTGGTTAAATTGTGTGACACCCTAAAAAATTAAATTCACAGAATATAGAAGTATGACCGTAACTTCTATGCATATACATGATACAGTTAAGACATATTTAAACAAAATTATTTTTCTTTTTACATTTATAAGAGAGGGGCATGCCAAGTAACATCACTACATAGGGAAAGATTGATTTGGGCATCGATCATATCAATCAGGAACACACAACGTAATTAATGCAGCACTCCTAGAACACAAATTATACACCAATGCTAAACAGTGACAAACAATTATAGCACAAGAGTAAAAGATGACTATTACATCAATTATACCAAACTACAACTTGCCAGTAAAGTTGCTGGACAGTATGGTAATCAAGTGTCAACAGCGCCGGTGAAAAGAAGAAATAAAGCAAAATAATTTTGTCGTGGTATTACAGAACTCACGACCAACGTCATTTTCGTGAGTGTGAAAGACACAAGACAGGAAAGACAATGTCTAACAAATAAGAGGAACAAAGCATTAATGAGTTAACCCACGTCCAAACAGAATTTCACGGGTACGACGAACACGTTTAACATTCTTATTTTGTAACAGTAATAATACTCGCACTTTTTCAGTTTCCTTCACATTTTTACGAAAAACGACGATCCCGCATACAGGAAACGAGCTTTCAAAGCTACAGCTTACTAAACTGACACCACACCACAAACAACTGCATTTAAAGCGGCCATACTAAGTATTTACATTCAGTAAAGCGTCATCCAAACGTTGCAAATCCAGCGACAGTCAAGGCAACGTTATACCCGAAGCTACACCTACAACTCAAAACCGTGAAGATTTGGTAATAGGATTTTTCTCGTGTTCGGAACGGAGCTATTTTGATGCAAACCATTAGCCACCAGATCCTCAAACACAGATTTAATTAGTTCCATTAAAAAGGAAAAAAAACAGTAGCAATGTAAAGTAACATTCGTGTAATGGTGGCCATTAAATAATGCACGCACGTACATACACACATTACACACACAGTCTTGAAATACACAACTGGAAATGGAAAAAAGAACACATTGACACCGGTGTGTCAGACCCACCGTACTTGCTCCGGACACTGCGAGAGGGCTGTACAAGCAATGATCACACGCACGGCACAGCGGGCACACGAGGAACCGCGGCGTTGGCCGTCGAATCAGTGTCAGTGTCAGCCAGTTTGCCGTGGCATACGGAGCTCCATCGCAGTCTTTAACACTGGTAGCATGCCGCGACAGCGTGGACGTGAACCTTATGTGCAGTTGACGGACTTTGAGCGAGGGCGTATAGTGGGCATGCGGGAGGCCGGGTGGACGTACCGCCGACCATTCGCAACCGTCTCCATGAAGCTGGGCTACGGTCCCGCACACCGTTAGGCCGTCTTCCGCTCACGCCCCAACATCGTGCAGCCCGCCTCCAGTGGTGTCGCGACAGGCATGAATGGAGGGACGAATGGAGACGTGTCGTCTTCAGCGATGAGAGTCGCTTCTGCCTTGGTGCCAATGATGGTCGTATGCGTGTTTGGCGCCGCGCAGGTGAGCGCCACAATCAGGACTGCATACGACCGAGGACCACAGGGCCAACACCCGGCATCATGGTGTGGGGAGCGATCTCCTACACTGGCTGTACACCTCTGGTGATCGTCAAGGGGACACTGAATAGTGCACGGTACATCCAAACCGTCATCGAACCCATCGTTATACCATTCCTAGACCGGCAAGGGAACTTGCTGTTCCAACAGGACAATGCACGTCCGCATGTATCCCGTGCCACCCAACGTGCTCTAGAAGGTGTAAGTCAACTACCCTGGCCAGCAAGATCTCCGGATCTGTCCCCCATTGAGCATGTTTGGGACTGGATGAAGCGTCGTCTCACGCAGTCTGCACGTCCAGCACGAACGCTGTTCCAACTGAGGCGCCAGGTGGAAATGGCATGGCAAGCCGTTCCACAGGACTACATCCAGCATCTCTACGATCGTCTCCATGGGAGAATAGCATCCTGCATTGCTACGAAAGGTGGATATACACTGTACTAGTGCCGACATTGTGCATGCTCTGTTTCCTGTGTCTATGTGCCTGTGGTTCTGTCAGTGTGATCATGTGATGTATCTGACCCCAGGAATGTGTCAATAAAGTTTCCCCTTCCTGGGACCATGAATTCACGGTGTTCTTATTTCAATTTCCAGGAGTGTATGTGTTACATGTGTTCGTACAAAACATACCATACTATTACACAACTGGTTTCCTTACTCACATTTAACATTTTATGAATGTATTCAACAATGATCAGCCCAAAACCTGATTTTCACGTACGTTAATATAAAAGAAATCCTCAAAAAAAATAAATGAAAACTTTTCTTACCTACGTATTTCTTCAACTGCGACGAATTCATTGTTTAAGTTCAACTAATTATAGCATTATTTCAATGATATGAAATACCATCAACGTGGCTCGCTCTGACATAAATGTCGCCTGCCCTTGACACGATCTTTGCCATGAAGTGAAGTTCAGCAAACAGAGAGATCAATTGTGTGGAAATCAGCAAAGAAGAAAAACCTAAGGTACTAAAATAGTGCCCAGTTTTGACGAGAATTTTAGATCCCTTTACAAGACGAAATAGACCATTATCTTATCGAAATTAAGAAAGTTTTCACTAGCTTTTTTTTATTTGTACATGTCCTCTTTAAGAGCACTACATTATTTATCAAATCCGTCATTCCGGTACTCTCTGGACTATTCAGTCAAGTTCTGTGATGGTTCGATCTCTTTACATATTTATGCAAAGGGGAGGAGATGGAAGGTACGAATTTTGAAAAATAGGGAGGACATTACGTCCAAACAAAGAAGGGTGGTTGGAAAAGAGTAGGGAAATGAAATGTTATGTATACACATAAGTTCCTTAAATAAATGTCTACAATGTGCTCTTGGGTGGGCTCCAGCAATTATTCTGATTACACGCTTTTCTGCAATGAATACTTTCTCTCTTAATGACGAAGTGCCCCAAAATATGATGCCTTATGAAAGCAATGAATGAAAATAGGCATAGTAGGCTAATTTACTGATACGTTTATCAGCAAAATTTGCAATAACCCTAATAGCATAAGTAGCTGAATCTAACTGTTTCAGAAGATCATCGATGTGTTTCTCCAAATTCAATTTTTCATCAATGCACACACCCAGAAATGTTGAATATTCAGCCTTACCAACAGACTTCAGTTCATAGTCTATATTCATCAATGGTTTTAATGCTATTTACTGTACGTAATTGTATTAACTGTGTTTTCTCAGTCCATTTCTCAGAGTCCATTTGCAGTGAACCAGTTAATAATTTTCTGAACGACATTATTTGCAATTTCCTCAGCTGATTCTTGCTTGTTGGGTGTGATTACTATACTTGTATCATCAGAGAAAATAACCAGAGTCTGCGAACTAAATCTCTTGAACTTGAAGTTGCAGTTCATGAAGCAAACACTTGCTGTATGTTTATGGTGGAACACTGATGATTATTTGGCCAGTCATATATTTGGGAAGGATACTAAGTGTGGTAGAGTTTGTATTGTTCATAAATCTAATGTGGAAGAGGAAATGAGGTGTGAGACAGGAACATTGAGTACTGAAAAACATTTTGAAGCTTCTGCGATTCAGTTTCATGGGCAACTGATTTACATAATAATTAATTCAGTACATAGAGCACCTAGTGGGTATGTAAACTCCATCATTAACAAACTGGAGCCTCAGCTGGACATTATGTTTACTGAAAAAACCGCTATAAATGTCTGTGGGGACTTTAATATAAACCTTGTTAATGATTCTTCATCAAGAAAGCTGTTTCTTAATGAACTGCAAACTGTCAACAAGTTTCCTCTTATAAGTCCACCTGCTTAGTTTAGTTGTTACATTCTTGCCTCCCAGGCAGGGAGCCCAGTTTTGATTCGTGGCCAGGTTGCAGATTTTCTCCACTTGTGTACTGGATGTTGTGTTGTCCTCATCATCATTAATCATCACCGACATGCAAGTCACCCAGTGTGGCGTCACCTGAAATAAGACTTGCAACCCAGTGGCCACACTTCCACAAGAATAACAGATGTAACAACACGTTTTCAAATATGGACACCACAGAGAGAGAGAAATTATTAATACTGACTTAAGGCTATCTGATCATAATGCTCTCGTCCTTAAAAAGTCAGCAGTAACTCATGAAGGAAATGACTATACTTTTTTCTAACACAACAGAAGTGATTCTTCTGGAGAAAATTTCATTAGCTTTGTCGTTAATCTAAGTAATGAGTCCTGTTTAGACACTTTTTTTATACTTATGTACTAACGATTTTTTTAAACATTCATGTCAAATCTGAAAAGTGTTTTCCAAAGGAATTGACTAGAGTCCATTCATGCTGGATTACTAAATCTAGTTCCTGGATTACATCAGGCATTAAGATTTCCTGTAGGATTTAAAAACGTTCATTTGCAAATGAAAAGAGCCACAGCTCCACTTTATAAAATAGATAAAGACTTATAACAAATATATCACAGGTAACTGAAAAGCCAAAACTACTTAGAAACAATAGTGTAGTAAGGATGTTGGGCAATAAATCAAAATCTATACAAGATATTGCACCAAGTGAAAGAGGTGAGATACATGAAGAACAGGAATTAACACATACAAACGTTGAAAATATCAAAATTGGCAAAACGGAGCAGCCAGATTACATATATGATTGCTTAACAAATGCTTTCCACACACATAGCTTAAATTTCTGAAATCAGGACAAACTTAGAAATCGTACACCTGCATACAGCGTGAGGTTAGTTCCAGCTTGTTAACATGAAGTAGTAACAGTGATTAAACGCCCGAACTGCAAAATGTCAGTGGTTGTGGAAGATGTACCAGTGACATAATCGGTACTCCTTCACAAATTGCAGAGCCCTTTGCTCACAATTGTTAATTTATCATTCAGTTAGCGAATGTTCCCTAACAGATCAAAATATCGAAAACGATACCTTTACTCAAGAGTGGTAGTAGGGATAAGATTGGAAGTTATCGACTCATTTCACTCCTCTCAGCATTCTCTAAAGTAACTGAAACGATCACAGTCTTCTGAATAATTATCACCATGTGATTCTTGAGTTTCTCTCAGCGTATTTGATAATCAAAATATCCATGGGTGTACTGCCGGTCTATAGTGTCCAACGGGCACAATATTTCGGCGATCAAACATGTCGCCATCATCAGGTGAACTGACGGACTGAGCTCCTGTGAACGTGCCGGCACGGAGATCCGTACGCTATGGCTGCTCAGGGGGGCACTGGGTTCGGTCGCGGCGGCGGCCGATTTAAATACCCTCCGCCCGCGGCGCGCTCCCTCCGCCGTCCGCGCCCCCCGCCAAGAAAGCGCGGTGGAACAGATTGCGACGGCATCTGAGATGACGTTGGTGTGATGGCTCTGTCCGCCGTGGTCGTCACAACTATGCGTTTGCTCGATTTACTCTTGATTAACCCAATCGCTGGTTCCCAAGCCTTGCTAAGATTATAGCCACAGTCACGGTTTATGAGGTCGTCATTGGTGTGAATTTCGATGGCCTCTCTAACAACGCTGTCCCAGTATCTCGACATCTGTACCAGAATCCTCGTGCGGTCATACTCCATAGCGTGATTTTCCGACAAACAATTTACAGCGACCGCCGACTTGCTCGGATACATCGGTCGAGTGTGCCTCTGGTGTTCAAGGCATCGATCCTCGACGGTATGCATCTTCTGACCAATATACGACTTGCCACATTGACACGGAATCTGGTACACGCCGGCCTTCCTCAAACCGAGGTCATCTTTGGCGCTTCCCACCAGTGCATGGTGTTGAGTGATGATGCGGTTCCCGTTTGGCAGAAAGGTCTCAACTTCGCTCCCACCCCCAAGTTCACTCCGGTCGCAGAAATTGTTAGTGCTGTTGAACAGGTTGCAGTTCGACTTCTGCCAGAATCAGCCGAGGAAATACGTCGTGAAACTTGTGGTGCGTTGATGAAATCCAAGCCGATGAAGTCAAATATCAGCAGTAAAGAGAGGGCGGCCATTCGTGATCTGAGTGAACGCTCTGAAATTGTTGTCTTACCGTCTGACAAAGGCAATGCCACAGTTGTTGTCTCCCATAAGGACTACACTGGTAAGATGCAGAGCCTCCTAAATGACGATTCCTACCGAAAGATCAGCCTTGACCCTACAAAGAAGGTGGAGAACAAGACGAGGGTTCTTCTCAAGGACGCAGATTTACCGGAGGGTGACGCTAAGAAATTGTTACCCCAAGGTCCGGTACCGCCTAGACTATATGCACTCCCGAAGGTTCACAAAGAGAGGGTACCATTACGCCCCATTGTCAGCAACATCAGGGCACCTACATATTTGTTGGCCAAATACCTGACGGGAATATTAAGTCCTTCTGTGGGTAAATACCATCATCACATCCGTAATTCCGAGGATTTTGTTAAAAGCCTTGATAGCTTCAGGTTGGATGAGTCAGATATCATGGTGAGTTTTGACGTCATTTCCTTGTTTACGAGGGTACCCCTGCGAGAGTCGCTAGAGTTGATTGGTCAGAGGTTTGACGAGGATACCACTGAACTTTTTAGGCATGTCTTGACTTCCACGTATTTTCTTTTTAATGGAGAATACTACGAACAAACGGAGGGAGTCGCCATGGGTAGCCCACTCTCACCGGTGGTAGCGAATTTGTACATGGAGAACTTCGAGGAGGAAGCCCTGTCGTCATCCGAATGGAAACCTACTTGCTTTTTCCGTTACGTGGACGACACGTTAGTCATCTGGCCACATGGTATGGACAAACTCCTTGACTTCCTTACACATCTAAACTCCATACACCCCAACATCAAATTCACTATGGAGGGCAAATTACCTTTCCTTGACGTCTTGGTCAGGAGAAGGGCTGACGGCACCCTAGGTCATGGGGTGTATCGAAAGACAACACACACTGATCTGTATTTGCACGCAGACAGCTGCCACCACCCTTCACAGAGGAATGGGGTACTTAAAACTCTAGTACATAGGGCGCGCACTATCTCTGACACAGAGAGTCTACCCCAGGAATTGGAACATCTGAGAACTGTGTTTCGAAAAAATGGGTACTCAGAGTGGCAGATCCAACGTGCTCTCCGCCCAACCACTGCAGCACAACCTGTTGAGATGGATGAAGTCACGAGGGAGGAGGTAGGCACTGCATTTATTGCATACACAGACGCACTCTCGGGGAAAATCGCCCGCATTCTGAAGAAACACCGGGTCGGAACTGTGTTTTGTCCTCCGAATAAAACTCGTGCACTGGTGGGGAGCGCCAAAGATGACCTCGGTTTGAGGAAGGCCGGCGTGTACCAGATTCCGTGTCAATGTGGCAAGTCGTATATTGGTCAGACGATGCGTACCGTCGAGGATCGATGCCGTGAACACCAGAGGCACACTCGACTGATGTATCCGAGCAAGTCGGCGGTCGCTGAACACTGTTTGTCGGAAAATCACGCTATGGAGTCTGTCCGCACGAGGATTCTGGTACAGACGTGGAGATACTGGGACAGCGTTGTTAGAGAGGCCATCGAAATTCGCACCAATGACGACCTCATAAACCGTGACTGTGGCTATAATCTTAGCAAGGCTTGGGAACCAGCGATTGGGTTAATCAAGAGTAAATCGAGCAAACGCATAGTTGTGACGACCACGGCGGACAGAGCCATCACACCAACGTCATCTCAGACGCCGTCGCAATCTGTTCCACCGCGCTACCGTGGCGTGGGGCGCGGACGGCGGAGGGAGCGCGCCGCGGGCGGAGGGTATTTAAATCGGCCGCCGCCGCGACCGAACCCAGTTCCCCCCTGAGCAGCCATAGCGTACGGATCTCCGTGCCGGCACATTCACAGGAGCTCAGTCCGTCAGTTCACCTGATGATGGCGACATGTTTGATCGCCGAAATATTGTGCCCGTTGGACACTTTAGACCGGCAGTACACCCGTGGATATTTTGATTAATTATCACCATGTCTTTCGAACGGGTATAAGCATAGAAAGAGTGGCAATTGTTTGCATAGACGAACCAGCTAGAAACATGGATAACAACAATATTGTTGTAGGAGTTAATTTAGATCTTTCTAAATCTTTCGACACTGTTAGTCATGAAATTATTTGAGATAAGCTGGTAACAATGGGGATAAATTGGATATAAAACAAGTTTTTTCAGTCATATTTGCAAAATAGATCACAGGTTAGGGAGCTCACATCAACTGATTCTGGTCATAAAATGAGGTTAGTACCTGAAACAAACAAAGTCGAAATAGGTGTATCACAGTCTTGTATGTTAGGTCCCCTTTTGTTCTTCATTTATTTAAATGATATACACATTTCAGAAACTGCAGCCAATATCATATTGTTTGTAACTGAAGCTAGTGGAATAGTAACAATGTTAAGGAATCTCTGTCCACAATAAACGATCAAGTCCTCACGTTCCTGCATTCAGTGTTAAGAGACCGACCATAATGCTAAGAAAACAAATTATATTCAATTTGTAAAGATGAATCAAAATCAAGATCTCCAACTAGTACTGGGTGGAAATTGGCATGATGCACAAAATTTTTAGGGATACATGTTGATCAAGAGTTAAACTCCAAAGATCATGTTACTAAACTCATGATTGTTTTGCTTTGAGAATTATTTCTAAGGTTTGTATCTCACATAGAGCTATAGTAGCTTGTTTTCGCTATTTCCAGTCCTTTGTAATTCATGGAATAGTTTTTGGGGTAAAATCGATATTCAATTCAACGAAATTTTTACATTGCATGAAAGGGGTATTTGAATCTTGTCACACAGCTCTACTAGGTCTTACTGGAAGCCTGTATTTAAAAAGTTCAGTTTGCTTACTATATGTTTCCAGTTCATACACAAAAGTGTGTTGATGAGATGAGCTAGACTTGATGACCTGCAAACCAACCATGATTACCATAGTCATAACACACAGAAATATGGGTTCCTCCATGTAGAAGTTGGAACAACTCATACCCAAAGACATGTGAGCCACTTTGGTGTCATTCTTGATAATAGCCTGCCACCTTACATAAAGAGATTGCAGAAGGAAACAGCTCTTACAACAGAGTTAAAATCATTTCTTGTTGAAATGTGTTTCTACATTGTAGGTGAAAATGTTAGCTATAGGAACACTAGGCCTTCATTTATCATTGTGTTCTTCTGATTCTGTAAACTGATGTACCATCTATATTGTGTTTGTGTTTGAAAAAGAACTTTTGTGCTATGTGTTTTCTGATCTCTGCGTTTCAAAGGGTGTGCAATACCCTCCTCAGAGCGCCTGCTCTGCTGCTACATTAGTTACGGCTGATATAATGTCAGCAAATTCTTGTGTATTGAATTTTTCACCAGTGTTATATAATGTTATTATTATTTTTTTGCCTTGTTTTATATCAAAATTTCATGTCCTAGTTATGTCATTGATTTACTTCTCGTGTATGATGTAGTTGCAATGTAGACTGTGAATTTGTCATTTTCCTTCTAACCATGCAATGAGCCAGGTGGCTTTGACACTCTTCATGAAGTTGGCTCGTGTTTGGGTAGAGTGGTGTTCATTTCCTGTCTGGCCACCCAGACTTGAGTTTCCCATAGTTTTCCCAATTTATTAAAGTGTGTGGTGGGATAGTGCCTCCTGCCCAATTCTTGTCATATCCTCTCCTACTTTCTTTATGTTTTATATATGTAAACAGGTTGCAACAAAAATATGTGCCACAAATTGCAGGTGAAATTCCTCACAAGTAGATGAAGAAATTATGTTATATGAAAAGGGTCTTGAATAACTTTGTTTCTATATTACAACTCATTTTCTCCAACTCATTAAACATGGGAAACATACACAAACAGAATGCACCAGCGTACACATGCAACTCTTTTTCAAACTAGTATGCCTTCCATGGGCATTTACACAAGCATCACTCTGCAATAATAGTGAATCTCGGATGCACTGATGTATACCTGGAGTATGTGCATGGTTTCGCAGCTGTTCATAATACTGGCACAAAGACTCTGAACGTCTTGTACTGGGGTTTTATACATATCTGTTACCGAATCTGTAATTTGGAAGCCAACTGACAAGACGCTAAAAGAGGGAGTTCTCCACCAAGCATGAAGTACCTGTTTTGTAATACAGTTAGAGGCACATCTGCTGACATATCGGGTAGAATATTGTCTACGAAATTATGATAGCTTTGTCCGTTGAGCCTAGGTGGAAGAAAGTGAGGCCCTAGCAAACACTCACCAACAAAGCCAGCCCCAACATCTGTGTTGGTAACTAGCTTTCAACAGTTGCATGTAGATGGACTTCTGCCCATACGTACCGAGTGTGAAAATTTACAATCTGATTTCGATGAAACGACAGCTCATCTGTGAACAACACCGTTGCACAAAAATAAGGTTGACACTTCGTTGAATAAAGTATTCGCAGAAGAGTAACCAGGCAGAAAAATCAGTTTCTGACAGTGCCTGGACATGCTGTAAATAGCACGGATACACCTGGCCCTCTTGTAACACCCACCAGTCATGTGGTCAACATTCAGTGCTGCAGCTGCATTTCTTGTAGTGGCAATAGGGTCGTCGTCAACTTCATGACGAATTACTACTTCCTGTTGCAGTATCCTCATATGTCTAGGCCTCCACCGGTCGCGAGTATCAGGCATTTAGCCCCACGCAGCCTAACTCGACACACAATGGCTTAAAAACGTTTTACTGTCGTGGCACCTTCACACGGGAAACATCTCCCACTACAAACGTTGAGCGCAACCGCCATTGCCGTCAGCTAATCCATACATCAAATGGGCATCTGCCATCTCTGCGTTTCTGTACACTGCCAATTCACGAGCCAAGTCTGTGATTAACTTTATGTAGTAATTCGTGTGGTTTCTATGGTCTCACTGCTCGCTGGAACAGTTTATATTACCTGTAAACAACCAATGATGTGTGTCATATGGCAACATGACATGTAAAACAAAACACTGGTAGTGCACAATGCAACCAGAGGTCACCAAGAGTGCATGTCCACCATGGGAATGTGTTACAGAACAAACTTATACATACACTTTCAAAGTTGTCCAGAAAAACGTACAGTCCCTACCAAACAAACTTGATGAAATAAATGTGCTTCTTAGCAATGATTGGAAGCATGTATCAGTTTTATGTTTTTGTGAGCAATGGCTAGAGAAGGACCATTTACAGCATTCAAACATAACCGGCTTCACTCTGGCAAACAATTTTTGCAGATCAATATCAAAGCTTGGAGGAAGCTACCTTAATGTAAAAGAAAACATAGACTATAAGATAATAGAGTGTGTAAATCAATTAGGAAGTGAAAAACACTTTGAAGCCTCAGATGTTGAAATAACATTAGGAAAAGCTATAATAATGTGTCTTTAACGATCACCCAACAGCAATGTAAACATTTTCTTTAAAAAACTTGACCTTGCACTAGAGAACTTAAAAATTCTTGCCAAGCTATAGTTCTGTGTAGCGATTTTAATATTGGCCTCTTAACACACAGCTCAGAAAGAGAAAAATTCCTTAATATTATTCACGAATATAACCTGTGCACTAAAATAAACTCCCCTACGCACATAACAAAAAGTAGTGTTACACTTAGTGCTCAGACTTTTGTAAACATAAACATGCACACCTCAGAAAACATGCACTGGCTACAGTGACCACAATGCACAGCTACTTGCCGTGTGCAGAAGTATTGACTTGTCTAGGAATGGAAGTGTTACCTACAAGAGAAAATTCAGCATGCAAAATATTAAGCACTTCAAACATATGCTAAGTACCAACTCGTAGAATAAAATCTACAACAGTTACAACACAGGTGAAAAGCTAGATAATTTAATGGAAATTTACAGGCATTGTTTTGAAATTGCATTTCCAAAGAAGAAAATAATTTGCAAAGGCCCCAGCAAACCCAAAACTTGGATTACATCAGGGATCAAAGTATCATGTAGAAGAAAAAGAGAACTTTTTGCACTATCAAAAACAGATAGCAGCCCTGAATTTGCTCACTACTTCAAAAAATGCAAGTTAACTTTGAGTCGTGTAATAAGGGAAACAAAATTAAGGGAAAATGACAAACTTATAATTGAATCATCAAACAAAGCTAAGACAATGTGTAACACGGTACAGAGACTTACTGGAAAGGTGGAAACACATAAAAATATTGTATTGTCACAGACAGGCAAAAAGATCAGTGATTCAAAATTAATTGCTAACCACTTCAATACTTACTACACCAATATTGCTGGTGAGCTAGTGAAGGAACAAATGGGAAAATCATGAAACAAGATATTACAAGAAATTTCTGGAAATAGTTTAAAAAATACATCCATGATCCTTCCTCCAATGACAATGTGCCAGATTTTATTATAAAAGTATCAGCTGAACAGATACTCACACCACTGCTAGACATGTGCAATTTTTCACTATCAAGTGGTATTTTCTCACAACAGTTAAAAACTGCAAATGTTGAACCCCTTTACAAAAAGGGCGATCAGCTGCAGATGGTCAACTATAGGCCTGTGTCATTCCTCTCAGGTTTTTCAAAAATCATTGAAAAACTAGTTATGTCACAATAAACTTATTTCTGTAACAAACAAATATGATCTAAGAATGCCAGCATGGGTGAAGGCCTCAGTGCAGTACTGAAACAGCCACTTTTAGCCTCATAAATCGTCTTTTAAATTCAATGAATATTCATAGAACTTTTTCGGGATTTTCCTTGATTTAACAAAAGCATTTGGTTTAACAGACCATGAAATTCTCCCAAAAAAGTTAGAGTGGTATGGTGTAAGAGGCCTGCCACACGAGTGTCTGAAATCCTACCTAGAATATCGCTCTCAGATAACAGAGGTAAAACACATTGGAAAAAACGAACTCCAAGCTTATCAGTCGAAACCTTCCACATTAACCCACAGTGTACCACAAGGTTCAATTTTAGGCCCCTTTCTCTTCTTAATTTTCATAAACACGTTGAAAACACCAAACCAGTGCTATTTGAAGATGATATCAGCATATTAATTGAAGGTGAAAACGAAATGGCACTAAGTTTAAATGCTAAAGTCACAAATGAAAATGTTGCAGAGCAGTTAATGAGGAATAAACATACATAACAAAATAAAAACCCATTAAAACCAAACATGTCCATGGAAAACCAAAGAATTAACAGTGTCACTAAAACAAAATTTCTTGGCACCTACTTACAAGACAATCTTAAATGGAATTCCCACATCACATCATTAAATTCTAAACTACCGAAAATGACTTATGCGATGAAGATTATGTGGAACAACACGTCCTGAAACAGTTAGAGAGGTGTATTATACTTGCATATACTGCCTACTGAAATGTGGCATAATATTCTGAGGAAATTCTCCTCATAGGATAATAATGTTCTGGAAACAAAAAAAGTTTGTGAGGATAATGAAAAATGCTAACAGCTGAAAATCATGCAAACCATTCTTTAAAGAACTGGGAATTCTACTCCTATCATGTATCTACATACTAGAAGTTCTCATGTACTTAAAAAAAAGCATGTTTAAAAATGGAAATAAAGTTAGTAAAAATAAATCTGTACATGAACACCATACAAGGCAAATAGTGACATACACAGACATCATTTTTATACCACACTGTGAAAGAAAGGTGTATATCACTCAGGTTCACATTTGTTTAATAAGCTGCCACGTAACTTAAAGGCCATAAACAAAATCCATAGCTTTAAAAAAACTGTAACTGCATATCTCTTGGAAAACTGTTTTTACTCAATAACACAGTATCTTGAAAAATAAGTTAATTTCTGTTGTAACAATATAAAAATGTAATGTAACAATATGGCAATATAACAATGTAACAATGTAACAATGTAACAATTTATAAATGTAATGTATACAATCAATGTAACAGTATATTAACGTAATGTCATTTTGTCCAACACCCAAGGGTATAGCATATGTACCTCAAAGATTCAGGACATAAATAAATAAATAAATGTGACATAAGTTTTCCATTGGATTCAGATCAGACGAAATTGGTGACCAAGACATTAACATCAGTTCACTATCATGCTCCTCAAATCACTGTAGCACGATTATGGCCTTGGGTCATCAAAAGTTATCCTACTGGAAGATCGGTGTACTGTCAGGGAAGACAATGTGCTTGAAGGACACAAGTAGCCCACAATAATTCTCATGTAGCACACAGCTCCCTTGTCCCTTCGATTACTACCACAGATCACATGGCAGCCCAAATGACTGTCCATTATAGCATAATACCGCCCCCACTGCCCTGTGTCCATGGCGTGTTGCATGTTTCAAGCAGACATTTCCTTGGATGACTGTGTATTCTTGACACGATCATAGACCTGGTGTAACAATAAACGTGATTCATCCAATCAGTATATGTGTTTCAAATCATGCATGCTCACTGCATTCGTAATTGATGATGTCGACTTAACATGGGCATCTTCAGCTACAGGGCCTCATGTTCGACCATGTGTGCTGAACAAAGTGCTTTGAAAGATTTGTGCCTGGACTAGTATTATACCATATTATCAGATCTGCTACAGATTCCTGTCTACCCTCCTTTCCAGGCTGAGCAAGTCTTTAGCCTCCACTGTCTATGATAAAGTGTGGACAGAAAGCATTTTCCGGAAAGCGTTTGACACAGAGCACCAATGCAGACTATTATGAAGGCAGGCGCATAGGAATAGGTTCAAATATTTTTGAGTGGCTCAAAGACATCTTAAGTAATAGAACCCAGTACGTTGTCCTCAATGGCGAGTGTTCATCAGAGACAATGGTGTAGCAAGGAGTGACATATAGTGTTATATGACTGCTATTGTGTTATAGGACTGCTCTTATTTCATAAATGATCTGACACACAGGGCAAGCAGTACTCAGTGGCTGTTTTCTGATTGTGACGTGGTGAAGCGGAAACTGTCGCCGTTGAGTGACCGTAGGAGAATGCAAGATAACTTAGACAGAATTTTTGGTTATTGTGATGAATGGTAGCTTGCTCTAAATATAGAAAAATGCGAGTTTATATAGATAAGTTGTAAAAACAATCCCATAATGTTAGAGTACAGCATTAGTAGTGCGCTGATTGACACTTTCACGTGGATTAAATATCTAGGCATAACGTTGCAAAGTGATATGAAATGAAACAAGACTGAGGACAGTAACAGGGAAAGTGAATGATCGACTTTGGTTTGTTGGGAGAATTTTAGGAAAGCATGGTTCATCTATAAAGGAGACCGCATATGGAACACTGGTGCAACCCATTTTTCAGTGCTGCTCGAGTGTTTAGGATACCTGTCAGGTCAGATTAAAGGAAGACATCGAAGCAATTGAAAAGTGTGGTGCTAGATTCTTTACCAGTAGATTCGATTATCACATGAGTGTTACAGAGATGCTTTGTGAACTGAAATGCGAATCCCTGGAGGGAAGACAAGATTCTTTTCGCGCAACACTGCATAGAAAATTTACAGAATAAGAATTGAATTGACTGCAGAATGATTCTACTACCTCCAGTGTAAATTACGCATGGGGATCACGAAGACAACATAAGTGAAGTTACTTCTCGTACAGAAGCATATAGACAATCACTTTTCACTTGCTCTGTTTGCGATTGGAACAGGAAAGGAAATAATTATTAATGATAAAAGGTACCATATGGTGGCTTGTGGAGTATGTACATAGATGTAGATGCAAATATGCATTAACTTGTCGCTTTCTTGTGGTTTCACTGTCCTTCGGCCAGTTTCCATAGATGCTAGTGACGGAAGCACCCAAGACACTTGTTCCTAGGCGCTGAGCCATAACAATCTACCCTGTGTCAGTGAGGTTTATGTCGGTGTATTTCCCCATTTACAGTCCGTTTCTTTGCTAGAATGATTCCCCATTTGTTTCTGTTCCGCCTTTCTTGCCCACATTGCCACCAAGCGACATTCGATCTTCTATCAGGCAGTGGTCACAATTTTTATCAGTATAAATTGGGTCATAGTCTTTGTCTAAATATATCTATGCAAGTTCCAGAGCTTTATACCTGTAATTTAGTGTATTCAGTTGAAAATGTCTTAAGATTTAGAAATCCAAATGTGAATAATGATGTTGCTGTTTCTTTTCCATCAAATACTCAAATGAGCTTGAGGACAGTATTGGAAATTCGTGGTAAGATCTTATGGGACCAAAATGCTGAGGTCATCGGTCCCTAAGTTTATACGCTACTTAATCTAAATTAAACTAACTTTCGCTAAGGACAACATACACATGGGAGGATTCGAGCCTCCGATGTGGGCAGCTGTTCAGACAGTGACAAGGCACCACAGACTGTGCAGCTACCCCGTACATCGGGGACAGTATACCAGTGCATATAAAATTCACTTTCTTTCAAACTCTGGAGCCTGAACTGTTGACCACTAGTAAAAAGCTGGATGCCATTTCCTTTTCTTAATAAATTCACTAAAATGTTAGAGCCATTAGAACTTATATGCTTCTGCCATTGTAGCAAAAGTATTTGGAACTTTATGTTAAAATACTATTGTAGCCCATACTCATACAAGACTCCAGTTCTCTAATGTGTAAATATTTGCGTTATATAAAATAAATAACGTTTTCCTATATAGATGTTAAAACTGAAGGATTTTAAAAGAGAAACTTTTTCTATTACTCTTAGATGTCAGATTACATATTGACAGAATTGCTAACAAGAAAAATTTTTGTATCCTTCAGTCTTTTAGTGGTATGTGATAGGTGTAAGTCAGCAAAGTTACACAACATGTCAGATGAACTAAACGTTTTCTTCAGTTTCAATGCACATCAAATGAACATGTTATTCTGAATGTAGAACAAAGAGTCAGGAGCAATCTGGAATGTACTGATGTATAAGGCTGGCTTAACCTCATGGGCGTTAGTCAGAGAGAGATGGTTAATTACAGAACTCTGATAATTCTTTGGGAATTCACAGTTTAATGTGACTCACACACACAAGATGTAAAGAAAATTATAAATACAAATGTGTAATCAGAACTGTTACATCACATTACTTACAATGAAGTATCTCATCTGGTATGACGAATGAGATTTGAAATTTTCAGCAATCACAATCCATGTAAAACAAAAATCTTAAGCAAGTGGTGCACCTCTGAGAACATTAAGTCATAGGGAAGCTCCATTCGTTTGTGTCACTTTTTAAAATCAACATAAAATAGCAGACTATTTTGGAATTTAAGTTACTGTTTGGCTGTAAAACTTCCATGCATAAGAAGTATTTTCAGTTATGTCATATACGCAGGCTAGTATTCCACAGAGTGCTGTCTGGAAGGAAACAGTGAAAATTTTTTCAGCTAGAGTAGTTCATTTACAGGAGAGCAGTGCAGAGGAACGTTGAAGCACTATGAATACGCTTAACTCATCTCGAATACCTTGAGAAAATGCGAAGTATGAAGTATCTGAAGTGCTAGGCAAAGTAAGAGTGCGCTGTATAGAAGTAAATGAGTGTGTTTTATTTATTTTTATTTGGTATGCGTATTCCATAGATCCGTACATGCGAGTGATTCGCCTGGATGTGGAATGTGTCAATACTATTGTAGAAATACAATAAATAATACAGAATAGTAATATATTACAATGATATAGATATTAATAAGTACAACTTTTTCTCATTTACAAGCTGTCATTTAACAAGTATAGCAATTCACAATATAGCATTATAACTATAAAATTAACACTATAACATTAGCATATATTGTATTGTCCATATAATAACTAAGAGACTAAATACATTTATTATTAAGGTAGGGCATTACTTCTGGAAAATAATTCATCTAAGGAGTACAGTGGATAGTCAAGCAGGTGTTTTTTTAACGTACCTGTCAACAGCATTTCATTGTCTCTTGTACATCTCATATAATTAGGCAATGCATTAAAAGTCTTTATAGCAGCATACTTTACTCCCTTCTGTACAAGTGATAAACTTTTTAGTTCAACATATAGATAATCTTTACCTCCAGTGTTGTAGTTGTGGTATGAACAATTTGTTTCATACTGAGCACAGTCTTTATTAACTACATTTATCAGAGAGTATATGTACTGACATGTTGTGGTCAGAAAACCTAACTGTGTGAATAGTTTTCTACATGAGGTTCGTGGAGGAACCCCACACATGATTCTGACTGCTCTCTTCTGAGCAGTTACGATTTATTTTGAGGCTGGTGAATTACCCCAGAATATTATTCCATATTTAATGAGTGAAAGTACCCAAAGTAAGCTGATTTTAAAATGTTGATGTCCCCAAAATGAGTAATGAATCTTAGAGCACAAGTTGCTGATGAAAGCCTTTTTAGAGTAAGGGACACATGCTGTTCCCAGTTGAGCCTACTGTCAATGTGAACCCCTAGAAATTTAGTGGATTGCACCTGTTCTAGTTCCTGGTTGTCATGAACAATTACAATATTTTGTAGAGTTTTATTTTTTGTTTGGAACTGTATAAAATTAGTTTTTTTTAATATTAACTGAAAGAGAATTAATTGAAAACCAAGCTATAACTTCTCTGAGTATATCATTAACATCAGTCTCCAGATCAGCAGTAGACTTACCATCCACAACAATGCTTGTATCATCAGCAAACATTGTGAATTCTCAATTTTTACTAATGGACAGGGGTGAATCATTAACATATATTAAAAACAGCAAGGGTCCGAGGACAGATCCCTGGGGAACTCCATGGTGAATTTTTCCCCATTCAGAATCCACTAGATTGGAAGATCCTTTGTTGCAGCCGTTTAGAACCACCTTTTGTATCCTATCTTCAAGATATGATTTTAGCCAGTTACCTATAGGCCCTTTGATTCCTTAATGATAGGCCTTCTCCAAGAGTATTTTGTGGTTTACACAATCAAAGGCCTTGGAAATATCACACAAGACACCAACTGGTGACTTTTTACTATTAATGGACTCCAAGACATTATTTGTGGGTGAATATATGGCACGCTCTGTGGAAACCCTTTTTTGAAAATCAATCTGTCTGTGGTTAATAATATTAACTTTATCAAGATGTGTCCACAATCCTGTTATAAACTGCCTTTTCAAGAACCTTTGAAAATGTTTTTAAGAGAGTGACAGGACGATAATTTTAGACATCTGTAGCATCTCCAGACTTGAAAAGAGGTCTTACAATGGCATATTTCATTCTCTCTGGAACAACTCCATCATAAAGAGACGTGTTGCAAATGTGAGCAAGTACTACACTTACATCATTACTGCAGGCTTTCAACAATTTACTAGAGATGTTATCTATACCTGAAGATCCTCTACTTTTCAATGAGAGAATTTTTTTAAATTCATCAACAGTTATGGGTGTTACATTTAAATCATTAAAACATTGTGGGAGGTTAAGTTTCAGAATATCTGCAGCTTCCCTATTTCAGAGGTGACACTTAGAAAGTGGTTGTTAAATGTGTCTGCTATCTGTTTACTATCAGTTATTTTCAAATCGTTCATTTTTAGGACAGCAGTTTTTTTTCGTTGTCAGATGGTGCAGTACCTGTTTCCCTCTTTATTACATCCCAAATCGTTCTGATTTTATTGTTTGAACGGTTACTTTCAGATTGTATGCACATACTTTTAGATTTTTTAATGGCTTTAGTTAAGATTTTGCAGTATGTCCTATAATATTTCATCTGGAGGGGATTATTGGATTGTCTGGATATTATATACAATTTTATTTTTCTTTGGCATGATATTTTTATGCCCTTGGTGAGCCATGGTTTTTTGCTTGATTGCCTGTTCTGTAATCTACAGACCTTTTTTTGGAAAGACACTTTCGAATATACCTGCCAATTCATCAGTAAATAAATTATATTTTGTATTAACATCATTTTCAAGATAACCATACCTCCAGTCAGTCTCCCGAATGCATAATTTGAATTTCTGGATATTTTCCTCATTCATGTTTCTAATGGTTTTCCACTGTGCACTAGCTTTGTTCTGATTTGTATTAAAGTTGTCAATTGTGAGTATTTGCCCATCATGATCAGAGAGACCATTTATGACTTTTTCAACTTTGATGTGATGAGTTTACTCATATCTATAAAGATATTGTCTATTAGAGTGCTGGAAGTGGCAGTAGTTCTTGTGGGAAAACTGACAGTGGAGACAAGGTTGTAGGTATGCATTAAATTTGCAAACTCTGTCTTAGAAGATGAGCTTTCTAGGAAATCTATATTAAATTCTCCACTCAATATAATGTCCCTATTTTTTCTTGTGAGATACAATAGCACAGAATCTAATTCTTTCATGAATACTTTAAAGTTAGCAGATGGAGCCCTGTATACTGCTACTATTACCAGTTTCTTGTTAGCTTCTACTATTTCTGTGACACATGCCTCAAAGTCTTTCTCTACACAATATTTCTTTACATCTATTGTATTAAAGGATAGGCTGTTTTTTACATAAATAACTGCCCCACCTTTGCACATATGCTTTCTACAAAATGAGGTAGCTAAAACATAGTTTGGAATGTGATTCTTGAGTTTCTCCCGGCGTATTTGATAATCAAAATATCCACGGGTGTACTGCCGGTCTATAGTGTCTAACGGGCACAATATTTCGGTGATCAAACATGTCGCCATCATCAGGTGAACTGACGGACTGAGCTCTTGTGAACGTGCCGGCACGGAGATCCGTACGCTATGGCTGCTCAGGGGAAACTGGGTTCGGTCGCGCGGCGGCCGATTTAAATACCCTCCGCCCGCGGCACGCTCCCTCCGTCGTCCGCGCCCCGCGCCACGGTAGCGCGGTGGAACAGATTGCGACGGCGTCTGAGATGACGTCGATGTGATGGCTCTGTCCGCCGTGGTCGTCACAACTATGCGTTTGCTCGATTTACTCTTGATTAACCCAATCGCTGGTTCCCAAGCCTTGCTAAGATTATAGCCACAGTCACGGTTTATGAGGTCGTCATTGGTGCGAATTTCGATGGCCTCTCTAACAACGCTGTCCCAGTATCTCCACGTCTGTACCAGAATCCTCGTGCGGTCAGACTCCATAGCGTGATTTTCCGACAAACAGTGTTCAGCGACCGCCGACTTGCTCGGATACATCAGTCGAGTGTGCCTCTGGTGTTCACGGCATCGATCCTCGACGGTACGCATCGTCTGACCAATATACGACTTGCCACATTGACACGGAATCTGGCTTTCCGCCTTCACCAACTCCGCCAGCCGCCTGTACGAACTGAGGATGACCTCTGAACCCAGACGGCAGGAGTCATTGGTGCCGACATGAGCAACAATTTGCAGTCGTGTGCACCCAGTGCTCTCTATCGCCGCCGGTAGGGCCTCCTCCACATCTCGGATGAGACCCCCCGGCAAGCAGACAGAGTGAACACTGGCCCTCTTCCCCGACCTTTCCGCTATTCAGCCAGAGGAGACAGCTGCAAATAGCGCAATGTTGCAAGAGTTTGTTATTATAAAAGGAGAACAAGCTAAACTGGTAGCGTTACTCACACTATCATATCCTCTCACGCGTCTTCAAAATGACGTATAAAAATCAGCCACGTGCACTTGTGACTGTCTTTGGGAGTCATGGTCGAAACGAGTGAGCCATGCATGTCACGGAACATTTTTATAACAAGTGTGAACATAGTGAAAAGTAAGAGTTGCTCAGTGTGTCTGGTGCTCTCATACTGTAGTATTCACATTTTAGCGAAGAAATGGAAACGTGTTTATTGGTTGCGACCCAGTGAATATGTCAAATGGTGTATGATGTTATTGCATTTTATCTGTTTCTTGACCCGGTTTTGATTAATGTGTTTATTCCTTTGTGGACCAGATATGTAGCATAGTGTATGCTTTACATTTACAAAGTTATATGTACTTTGTACATCTGTGACAATTGCAGTGGCAATATCATTTAATGTTGGAAATAACAGAGTCAAGTGGGATCGATTTTTCGACAGGCAGACTTTCCCTTATAAATGCATCGAGGTGTGGAACTTCGAAGTTTCTCGCACTTTCTCTCTTGGATTGTTAATGCTGTTATTACTTGTGATAATGTGATTGTTCAGATTTATGTATATATAAGTAATTCTACCCTAGTAACTGCAGTGATGGCCCCAACTTCGCGAATTTCTCATAAATTTTTTCGATGTTGGACTACCACGGGACGTTTGCTCACAATGCCATGTTTATATCATCCGGACACCCCCCCAAAACATACGTTTTTCATATTAGGGGCATTGTGCTGCCCCCTGCAGCCAGGTGCTCGAGAGCAGCGACCTCAGTAGTCATTAGACATCGTGAGAGAACAGAATGGGATGCTCCGCACAACTCACAGACTTCGAAAGTGGTCAGGTGATTGGGTGTCACACAGCCACAAGTGTATGTGTTTCCCCTCGACATTTCAAATATCAGCAACAACGTACTACTGCTAGTTCTGCAGTAAGCATTGTACCATAGGAACATTCCCACTCAGTGAGAAAAATATGGACTTTGGAACATGCCATTAACGACACAACAGTGCATCATTGTGGAACACGTCACTTCACACATTTTGGACTGCGGTACACTTTTAGCTTGAATTTTGTAGCCGGCCATTGTGGCCGAGCGGTTCTAGGCGCTACAGTCTGGAACCACGCGACCGCTATGTTAGCAGGTTCAAATCCTGCCTCGGGCATGGATGTCTGTGATGTCCTCAGGTTAGTTAGATTTAAGAAGTTCTAAGTTCTAGGGGACTGATGGCCTCGGATGTTAAGTCCCATAGTGCTCAAAGCCATTTATTTAAATGTCAAGTTTCGTAGGACCAAATTGAGGAGCAAATCTCCAAGGTCATGGAACGTGTCAGTACATGAACTTACAACATAAAAAGTAATAACAGATAAAAATAAATGTTCATGAACCTGAAAGAAAATCAGTCCATAAGTTTAAGCAAACGCTATCAGAAATATAATGAGAATCATCTTAATTTTTCAAGGAACTCCTCGACAGAATAGAAGGAGTGACACATGAGGAAACTCTTCAATTTCAATTTGAAAGCACGTGGATTACTGCTAAGATTTTTGAATTCGAGTGGCAGCTTATTCAAAATGGATGTAGCAGTATACTGCACACCTTTTTGCACAAGAGTTAAGGAAGTCCGATTCAAATGGAGGTTTTAATTTCTGCCGAGTATTAACCGAGTGAAAGCTGCTTATTGTTGGAAATAAACTAATATTGGTAACAGGAAACGACATTAAGGAATATACATATTGAGAGGCCAATGTCAAAATACCCAGACTCGTGAAAAGAGGACGAAAAGAGGTTCGTGAACTCACACCACTTATTGCCCGAACCGTCCGTTTCTGAGCAAAAAATATCCTTCTGGAATAGGAAGAGTTACCCCAAAACATAACACCTTACAACATAAGTGAATGAAAATAAGCAAAGTAGACTAATTTACATGTCGAAATACCACTCACTTTCGATACCGATCGAATAGTGAAAATGGCAGTATTAAGTCTTTGAACAAGATCCTGAATGTGGGGTTTCCACAACAGCTTACTATCTATCTGAACACCTAGGAATTTGAACTGTTCAGTTTCACTAATCATATGCCCATTCTGTGAGATTAAAACGTCAGGTTTTGTTGAATTGTGTGTTAGGAACTGTAAAAACTGAGTCTTACTGTGATTTAACGTTAGTTTATTTTCTACAAGCCATGAACTGAGATCATGTACTGCTCTACTTGAAACCGAGACAATGTTGCACACAACATCCTTTACTACCAAGCTAGTGTCATCAGCAAACAGAAATATTTTAGAGTTACCCATAATACTAGAGGGCATATTATTTATATAAATAAGGAACAGGAGCGGCCCCAACACTGATCCCTGGGGCGCCCCCCACTTGACAGTACCCCACTCAGATCCCACATAACAGCCGTTATCAACATTGTGAATAATGACCTTTTGCTTTTCGAATTGATATGAATGCCTTATGGGTTAAAATGCAGCCTAGACATCGCAGTGTTTTGTCAGCTCAGTATTAGTTGAGTTTCTGTTCTGTTTTTGTTACTTGGTTGATATATTGGTTTTCTCAAAATGAGTGGAAGAGCATGAAACACATTCAAAAATGGAGAGAAGGAACAACTTTGCAAAAATTCTATAACTACATCTGGTATTAGACCCACAGCTTCAAGAGGACCAGTGTATTCTGTAGGATGGTGTCTATTATCAAAACGTTCAAAGCATAATACATCAAAGCACCATCAACAACATACAAAGACATATATGCCACAATCATATTCTTGAATGTGAATGTCACTACAAAAAGCAATTTCGTTAATGTTCTAAATACTTTGCAACCTGGTGATAATTTGTCGGGAAACCAAGCAAATCAAAACAGTTTCTCAAAAGCTTGAGCTTCCAACTCATTATGGATCCAAGGTATGTTTTATCAATTTTATAATTTTTATTTGTGCTTTCCATTTATTGTGCGGTGAGAATAGGGTACTTTTGTAAAGGGCGAATGTACTTTTTCACCTGTCAGTAAAAATATACGTCATAGTTTTGACAGTATGGCGCACACTTTGGCAAAATTACTTTTAATGAACACTTTGATATTCCGATTTCATCGACAACCAAGCCATTGTATAAGAAGGGATAAGCGTTTCCCATCCCATGAGTCGTTACTGTACCGAAATGGCTCCATTTTCATGTAAGATCACAAAACTTTGTCCAGGAACTGGCGATGTGTATCTTTTGTGAGCTTGCCAGATTTTGTCCTGTTGTGTACACAGTATGACGCCATTCCTTTGACTGCTTTATGTCTTGGGATCGAGGACCAAATTTGCTACTGGCTTCTTGGATACAAACAAAAACTGTTAGATTTTCGGAAAGTGTTACTCTGTACTGGGATGTGTATGGGTGGACAGCCACACAAGTACAAAGCAGTTGTCATAGTGGAGGAAATAAGCGACAAGCGGAGGAACTTTGGATAAATATTAGAGGTGGGCCAAACGGTTATTCGGGAGTAACCGTTATCACAGTTCCAGTTATTTTTTGATAAATGTTATCGTTAACGGTTATTAATAACTGCCAAGTTATTTTTCGCTAGCGAATACCGAATACTCCGAGGGACTACAGTTAAATAACGACGTAGTTGGAATCCATCAGTATAACTGCGAGTAGTGTGAAATGGCAGAAATGTCATATGAATCGTGTCATAACCTTAATTTATTAACTCAGGGTACATTTTAGTTGATGTTAGAACCATTATTAGTGTTTCATATTATATGTTTGTAGGTTATCGGTCGCTATTAGAAATATCTTCGCAGCTGCGACAAAGTACGCGGAACTTCGCCATAGCACTGTTTAAGTAAAATATTAACAACGTGCGTTTTTTAGTATGAAGTAATATGTAAACTGAGTACTGAAGGTTAAATTCGAAGCTTAATTTCTTGTGCTGCTCACATAATAGAATAAAGTGTTCAGCCTTGTAATACAACAAAAAATATACATAATGTGACAGATTCGTTTACTCCTGTGCTGTAAAAGCTAGTCCTATTGGGGAAAGTGTGAGTTCGCTATTCCAAGTTTTATGTCAGATTTGGAAACTGCTCGATTTCTCCAGCTACAGCATGTTTATAACATATGAAGACATGCAGATCGAAAAGGTTGACAGTGTTACATTTCTGGGACTACAACTCGATAATAAATTCAGTTGGGAGGGGCATACCACATTTTTTCACTCTGTTGTTTCATAAGGGAGCGTATTCTGTGTTAACTTATCAAACGTAGTAAAAGTTTTTCTCATGTAAAAGCGTGTAATAAAAATCGTTTGTGGTATAAATTCAAGAACATCATGTAGTAAGCTGTTCAAGGAACTTTGTATTCTAACAACTGATTCCTAGTATATTTATTCCTTAATGAAATTTGTTAAAAGTATTTCCAACCAATAGCTCAATACATAACATCAGTACTAGAAATGGGAACAGCAATCTACATAAAGACCTAAAATCACTTACCTTAGTCCAAAAGGCGTCCAGTATTCAGGAACATGCGTTTTCAAGAAACTGCCAACAAGTCAGCAATCATTAAAAACGTGGTTTCAGATAAAGCACGGTTTACAGTGTGTTTGAAAGACTGTTTGATACAGAAGCGTCTGATTCCACCCGTCATCAATGTGCCGGAAATGGCTATTTTAACTGTGTATGACGTCACTACATACACATGGCAACAAACCCAATCATACATATAAATAATACAATAACATCTCCCACCAAAAATACAATCAAACCAATGGGACAACTGCGGGAAGTTGGGGGTTTTAGGGTGAGAACAAGCTAGTAAAAAAAAAAAAACACCACCATGATCCCAAAACACAAAATGAAGAACAAAAAGAAAAAAAATACAGCACTCTGCTACACCAACAAAAATCTGCAGGAATCGGACACTTACCTTGAACAATATAGGTCAACCATAGGTCGCCATACCAATGCCCACAACTAAAAGTACGAAAATTGGAATCGGACATTTCCCTTGACCTACATAGGTCAACCTCAAATGACGATACTAAAACATCAACACATACAACTATGAAAATGGGAATCGGACGTTTCCGGTAACCTATATAGGTCCACAACAGCTACTGATGCCAACAAAGCAACACCTACAACTGCGAATAATAAAACCACAATCCTAAAAGTCCACAAATCAATCATCCCTACATAAATTATATCATATTCAATACTCCATAAATGCACATAACATCACAGCTAGAAAAAAAAATTAATTACCACCAGCAAAATCCGGCAATGGAAACTAGATCGGCAGCCCCCCCCCCCCCACACACACAAAAAAAACCCATAAACACCGTGCCACAACACCTTTACGTCGAAGCAGACGGGTGGAATCAGACGCTTCCATTGACCCCTCCTTCTACTTTGTAGATGAATATCGTAACAGAGACTGATAGACCAGCTTAGGTAAAAATTCTGGTATATTTCAGTTTTGACAGCACTTGGTTGCAACAGTTAAGATCGGGTATTCTGTGTATGATAAAATTATTAAAAGTGCGTAACTGTTTTATTCAGACAGCGTATCAATTCTGTAAATATTAGCAGTTACTGTGATATATTCACATATTTTGACAATCTTTTGACAATCTCCTGACAAATGATGAGGATAATAATTATTATATTCAACTGTATTATGTTATACTTTCTGACATGTTATTTGTCATTCGCGATGGCCAGCAGCTATTTCCGAAGAAGTACGTAAATATTTGTTCGCTCCAGTAACTATCGTAATATCACCGGGGTCTAAGACTGGAGTCACTGTATCAGGAACACAGATACACAGTTATTCCGTTACCATCTTCCAGGTTACCTGTAATGGTAGCCCGATAACTGCCAAAGAGCGAGAACTGTGAGCCAATAACGATAACTGCCAGAGGAAAATACAGATCTCTGACAGTTATTTGCATAGTCGCTCGAATTCCTTATGGTACCTCTCTTTATACAGCCCATCCTAGCTAAATTGACATATGAGGCGGTGGCTTAAGGGAACGACCGTACTTGTTAATGCCTGTACTGCAGCTCCTATCAGCCACTGCTTTGACATTTACTTTATTTAATTGTTTGTGCTAAAAGTAACGAAAGCGCATGATATAGTACACAGTTACTATCAAGAGATGGCGCGCAGTCTCACAGTTATTCCCATGGCCTATAGAACGCCTTCCAAATGGTCTACCCTCTCCCTAGTTCCTAGCCAGATCTCAGATGAGTTGACGGGAAAGCGTAGTACGATCTTCGGTCAACAGATGGCGCGAGGCACTGTTGACATTAGACAGTTATTGAAATAACTGGCTGTATCAGAGGAATGGTTATCTCAGTAACAGTTACTTTTCAGTAACTTGTTATTTCTATCAGTTACGTTATTTTTTGCCACCTCTAATAAATATTAAATAATCGATTCATTGGTGTTCGATCATTTTACAGAGGCTATACTACAGATGCATTGTTACAGTGGGTAATGGTTGCAGCAGCCTCATTGCTGTAAAAATGTTTTGAATACATAGCCTCAAACAATTGGTGCGATCCACAGAATTCAGGAGTGTCTTGGCTCCAAATACATCAGCATGACAGGTTTACATTTGGTGCATTAACAGAAGCAGCAACCTTCTTTCAGCGCACAAAGGAATTAAAGACATTAACTGACAGTGAGCAATTATTTATATCAGTGGGGAAAGCAGGAAATTTAAGCTGGACTGGGATGCGAGCCCAGGTTTCCTATTTACTAGGCGGATGTGCCGAGCACTATGCCGCCCAGACACAGTGATCAATACAACTGCACGGATTACCCTAGCACGCCTCCCGTCAGACCCAAATTCTCAGCACATCAAGACACTATTGATGTAGATTGGACATTATCTTCATTACTCGCTGTATTTCACCGTTTCACATAAGAATTCAATTTGCTGTGCATCTACACTTAAGGTATAATTGGTCATCTGCACATTAGTTATATATACACTCCTGGAAATTGAAATAAGAACACCGTGAATTCATTGTCCCAGGAAGGGGAAACTTTATTGACACATTCCTGGGGTCAGATACATCACATGATCACACTGACAGAACCACAGGCAGATAGGCACAGGCAACAGAGCATGCACAATGTCGGCACTAGTACAGTGTATATCCACCTTTCGCAGCAATGCAAGCTGCTATTCTCCCATGGAGACGATCGTAGAGATGCTGGATGTAGCCCTGTGAAATGGCTTGCCATGCCATTTCCACCTGGCGCCTCAGTTGGACCAGCGTTCGTGCTGGACGTGCAGACCGCGTGAGACGACGCTTCATCCAGTCCCAAACATGCTCAATGGGGGACAGATCCGGAGATCTTGCTGGCCAGGGTAGTTGACTTACACCTTCTAGAGCACGTTGGATGGCACGGGATACATGCGGACGTGCATTGTCCTGTTGGAACAGCAAGTTCCCTTGCCGGTCTAGGAATGGTATAACGATGGGTTCGATGACGGTTTGGATGTACCGTGCACTATTCAGTGTCCCCTAGACGATCACCAGAGGTGTACGGCCAGTGTAGGAGATCGCTCCCAACACCATAATGCCAGTTGTTGGCCCTGTGTGTCTCGGTCGTATGCAGTCCTGATTGTGGCACTCACCTGCACGGCACCAAACACGCATACGACCATCATTGGCACCAAGGCAGAAGCGACTCTCATCGCTGAAGACGACACATCGCCATTCGTCCCTCCATTCATGCCTGTCGCGACACCACTAGAGGCGGGCTGCACGATGTTGGGGCGTGAGGGGCAGACGGCCTAATGGTGTGCGGGACCGTAGCCCAGCTTCATGGAGACGGTTGCGAATGGTCCTCGCCGATACCCCAGGAGCAACAGTGTCCCTAATTTGCTGGGAACTGGCGGTGCGGTCTCCTACGGCACTGCGTAGGATCCTACGGTCTTGGCGTGCATCCGTGCGTCGCTGCGGTCCGGTCCCAGGTCGACGGGCACGTGCACCTTCCGCCGACCACTGGCGACAACATCGATGTACTGTGAAGACCTCATGCCCCACGTGTTGAGCAATTCGGCGGTACGTCCACCCGGCCTCCCGCATGCCCACTATACGCCCTCGCTCAAAGTCCGTCAACTGCATGTACGGTTCACATCCACACTGTCGCGGCATGCTACCAGTGTTAAGGACTGCGACGGAGCTCCGTATGCCACGGCAAACTGGCTGACACTGACGGCGGCGGTGCACAAATGCTGCGCAGCTAGCGCCATTCGACAGCCAACACCGCGGTTCCTGGTGTGTCCGCTGTGCCATGCGTGTGATCATTTCTTGTACAGCCCTCTCGCAGTGTCCGGAGCAAGTATGGTGGGTCTGACACACCGGTGTCAATGTGTTCTTTTTTCCATTTCCAGGAGTGTATATGTGGTGCTTGTTCTTTTGTAATGTTTGTCTGACCTTCCCATTTTATGCTATTTATAGAACTCTCATCTCTTCAGGTAAGCAAAGCCCACGAGAAGTTATTTCAAGTGACAAGCTGATGTGCACAGTGACTACCTTGGAAGAGTTATTAAGCCTTTCCAAAAGTCTCCAATATGAAATGACATTAGACTAAGCATTGTCCGCCTAGTCAGATCTGACCACAAGTGCCGTACTACTTAAAGCAGCAGTTGGTTTTAATAATTACATGTCGATCATTCTCATGTTAACATCGTGATATTGGAGGGGGTTTGTTTGTGTGAAACAAGAAGAGAAACAAACTACGAGCAAAATGTGTCAACTCATACATATTGCACAGGAATTGCGTCCTCTGTTCATCTAGGGTTAACCTTTTCTTGTTACTTCGGTTCCCCTATGTCTTCAATCGTCTGAAAATTGAGAATGTCATTCATCAGGTGCTTTTCACTATTATTAAAATGCACCACGAGCAATTATATTGTGATCATTACGAGCAAACAATACATCTCGACTCATTGGTTTTTAGGGAATGAAGATAACTTTGATTAAGAATGATGTATTTGACACATTATTGTTAGCACTTTTTGTTCATAGTTTCACATTCTCATCACAACTGCTTCTTCTGTCATGTTATCAGACACTGGAATCGAGCTTACTCTCTAATGAATCACTTGTTTAATTATCTTTGGTGTTTTTGAATCGTATTTTTTGATCACTGAGAAAAATTTCCTTGCACGGTTTGCTTCCAATCTTTAATAATCTCACTTCTGCCAATGACTTGAAATGGCTCTGGTTTCTCCCTGCATTTTAATGACTAGGACATTCTCTTCCTTTGAATGTACAGTTTCCCTCTTCTTCAACTTTTTTTCAGCAAAATGTGTGACAATCATATTCAAAGTGATTTTGCTAACCATGTGCAAAAATTGATCATAACAAAGTTTGTATTTTTCCCTCCTGCAGCATCAGAAAAAAATGTTTTCATAATATTCTTGAAATCTCCAAGCTTCTTGAACATAAGGTCATGGATTAATGAGCAAACTGAGTTTGGATCCTTCTTTCCTTAGAGCTCCATAAAATAGTAATAAGCACTTGAACCTTCATTATGGTAGTGTACTTTAAGAAGAAACATGTAGAGGAGTCATTTATGAAACTGCATTCACCCCCTTTTTGGTAATGGAAGGTTCTCTGCATAATCACCTTCTAAGCACAGCAGTCATCTGATTTACAATGTGCTATAAGCTGCTTTTTGCTGCATAATAGCCCTCGACATATTATTTGTGCAACTCTAATCTACATTCAAGGTCCTTGTTTTCATCACATTTAAGCCTTGTAGTAGTTTCAGAACAAATGTCACAAATGTCTGACCTAGGTTGTCTGAAAGCAAAGTTCAATGTTTTGAAGAACTTATAATGTGCATGATACTTCATACTAACTTGACTACCATATTTTGCCCAGCTGTACTCTTTAAAGACGGTGAATAATATACTGATATTTAAATTTGGGTTCCCAAAATACAACTTGCTTAATTTTGATGCTGCATAATGTGAATTTGTGTAAGGAATTGTTACAGAATGCTCCTTATTACACTCCCAAATCTCCTTCCCTATTTTATGGGGTCTATTTTCATGCTTACCCATTCTTTCTTCAAAGCTATCACCTTGCAGAACCTTCTTCTGCACAGTCCTTAAACACTTTTCAGAAATGTTCAGCACATGAAGGAGCAAATTTCTGCACATAGGCACTTTACAACCTCGGTCATAAAATGAATACACCCATACATTTTCTCTGTTCTTGGTTCTGGGCATCTTCTTTATTTCTTTAACACCCTTTCTCTTCACACATCCTGTTGAGATTTATTACCACAATGATAAAAGACATCTAATAATGTTCCTTGGATCTCACCCGCCACTATTGCACTACACTTTTTTGGACAACACCGATCTACAGGCTTACGTCTTTTTGCTCCCACAACCATTCCTTTCTTGTTTCTATAGCTTTCCACACTGTTATTCTCTTCTTTTCGTCTGTAAAGTCATTTTACAATTCATTACCACTCACTTCACTCATTATATCATACAACTTAACAATCAATGCGACTCAAAGTCGACACATGAGCTATGCACAGTAAACAAGGTGACAACTGCCTGTTACGCACTGCCTTCTTAAGATGACTCCTCAGCTCGCACAAAAGTTATGAGATGAAATTTTCAGAGCCGGTAATTCAGATGTGGGAGATATCAATTTAGCACTTTGACGGAAGAAAAGGGTGTAAAGCACAATTAGGCTCAAGGTCCATCACACTCCTCAATTGAAGACTTAATAACAAAAACGACCCTTGTCAAAAATGTTCATATTTCAGGAGAGCGAAGAAATGTAAATAAAAATTGAATCCTCTCTTCAGATGTTGCTTACTGTTAAAGTAATAAAACAATAAAGAGGTCATTTCATTCTGTCCTCTCTTGGTAACTCATTCGTGACATGTAACCATTATTACTTCATCATTGTCAAGGTCGCAAGTGCCAAAAACATAATACCATAGCTGTTTTGCATGAAATATTGCATTAGTTGTTAGCTGAGGTACAGGAGGGTTTTGCATGTTACTGAAAGATACAACTTTCACTAACCCCTTTTGAGATTTCTGCATGAAGCGTCTTTTAGTACATAAAAGGCTTCCACATTTTTGAAGTGAAGTTCTTTTTTGAACTAGCAATGTGGATTCCAGTAGCAACAGGTGTCTGCTTCTCTAAACCATCACAGATAGAACAAGTGTCAGACTGAGGATACCCAAATGATATACTGAAGGTACTGAACACTTCTTAGTGAATTTATGGGGTACATTAATATGATGTTCGTCTAGAAAAACTTAGTGCGTTTTCTTCACAGAGTTTCAGGCAGGTACCTATTGGACAAATTCTTATGGAATGAGTAATGAGAAACTGTTGGTTTAAATAAAAATATGTGGTTTTCAACAAGGACTCCAAGTAGCCCATGAACTGCACAAGGACTGTTATAATGCTTACCTTTAATATGCTTTGCTGAACTGTTGTTTGTGAGCAGATGCCATGGGAAAGTGCATAGTCAACCTTCAGAGATTGTGTGGAAAGCCATGAATACCTCTCTACAAACAGGTAACTCTGTTGTAGTAACATCACCAGTCTGTCAGACTATATAATAAAAAGAAATTGTGTATCTAAAAGGGGTACTGGACAGTGAACAAATGCCATCATCACAACTTGCACCCTCTTCACACACTACTTTGTGTGATCTTCTCTGTTTCACATTATTAATAGTGATAGACCAGCCGAATAGGTGTCTTGTGCATTTTTGACTACTTGCTATACAAGGTCTGAGAAAAGCTGTTACTTTGTTCAGTTGTTGTTTGAAAGCACTGCAGTCTTTTGCATCTGCAACCAAAGGTCACATACGCAGCTACCCATAAATAAAAGCAGATGGAAAACTTACTGGTGGAAATAAAGAATGTACACAGTGCTTACCTGCAATCTTCTCCATAACATTATTTCATGATAACACTTTAACCAACACATCATGTGTTCCTTGCCTATCAGATTTTTCTTCTTCATTACCTTTTTGATTCTTTCTTGGTGTTTCTGATGTTTATGCTATTGAACAGTCTTTGGAATTGCTTACTGACACAGAACTGTCACTTGCCGAAGAGTAGAAATATTCCAACAATTTCTACGAAGGTGACAATGAACATTCAGGTTGCATCGCCACCTGCTTTCAGACAAAAATAGCCCTTGTCAAATGACAAAGACTGTTTTTATCATAAATTATTTTGTTTTGTTGAAGGCTGTTTTTGTAGAACCATCACATTTCTGACCTGCAATAACTCAGGACAAGGGACATTTCTGCCATGTTTCAGTTGAACAAATTGTGAGTCTTGGAGACGGCTACAAGATTGAGCTGAAATCGTGAAAATGAAAACAACTGACAATAGTTGTTTTTGTTATGAAGTCTTAAATTGCAAATTTTTGAAAGTAGGAGGTTGAAATTACACATCAAGGGGCAAAAATAGATGATGGAACATTGGCACAGATTCATAGTGAATCCACCAGTCAGTAGGGGGTTCACTGCACTTTATTGAGCACACTATATGGCACATAGTGTTACAATGAGATGAGTGATTCCGTACTTCCTTCCTACAATCACTCTGTTCTCTAACTATCCCAGCCTTAGTTTGTAAGAAAAAAAAAAACAAACTGACACCTAATCAAAGTTACGACAAAGTCATATAATAGGAAAAACATGGTGAACTAACAAGCAGCGGAGGTGGTTTTTTTTTTTTTTTTTTTTTTTCAAAATCAGACAGTCCCAACTTTCTGAGAACATTCTTAGAATTATCTCAAATTAATTCACTTGAGATATAATTAACATTAAAAGCTCAGACCCACAAAATTTCAGTCACCTGTTTTGCTTTAATGACTTCAAGATTCTGAACTTTGAAAATATAATTTTACTGCAGTATTTTTTCTGAATGAGAGAACAAGCCTCGCTACTTAATTCAATCAGTAAATGAGATGTCAAATGATTCAGAATCATACAATATGTATTTCAAGATGTATGCCATTCTAGTAATTAGGGGATTTCAGAAACCATGTAATAACGTTGCAGATACTTTTGTGGATTATCAACCTGAAACATATTTTACAAACCAAAGAATAGTACAGTCTTAAGCTCCATGCCAAACAGTCAAATCTAACCTTACAGAAATTCAAAGCATTATGTAATTTCAGAATCCACATCATATTCTCTCACCTGTCTTTATATAGCTCCCCCTTCCCCAAAATCTGCAGTTCGCGCCTAAACAGTAGACTGGTAAGATCTCTGTTGGATTGTATTAGACTAGTGCACAGTCAACATGTATGTGTCAGTTCATGTTAAAAGTTTGGAGCCAACAAGCACAGAGGGAACATTAAAGTGTTGGCTTGGCTGAAAGTCTGACCATCACACGTTTGGGTTGCTTACAGTGAAATCCTGTGATACAAAATAATACAAGTGACTAATATGTCTGTAAAGATCACGAAATTTGTGGAATTTATGGTTGCATCAAATGAATCTCGGGTGAACTAAATGATATCCATTCTGAAAGTGTTAATGATCTGCAGACTGTGTGTACTGGATAGTGTTATGTATTTATTTATTTTATTTATCCAGCCGTTGACAATAAATATTGTACGGATGTTGTCAAGCCATTTCAAAGAAATGGACACAAACAATATATACGTAAAAAAGTACAAAACAAAATAGTACAATGAGGTTCATAATAATACAATGAAAGTAATATAGCCTATATACATCCCTGCTTGTTATTTTAAATGCATAGTCTGTTTTTCAAAAGGCTTTAGTTTTGTCCTCCCTAAACGGCAGCACACAACACTGTATATATATTTACATCACACAACAGCTGTCCTTTAAGTATGTAAATGTAATGAATGATTAGGTACGTATTGAGTATTTTCCATTTTGCCTTTATAAATATCATTAGAAAAAATTTATTGACCTACATAGTCATTTACACAATAAAAACATTGTTCTACTAGAAATTTTTTAAATACCGTTTTAAATTTGTTATCTTCTAACTGCCTGATGTTGACTGGCAGAGCGTTGTACAGTTTTGCACCGATATGGCTCACATGCCTTTGTGTATTCGATTTTTGTTCGCTGAGTATGGAATGGTGCGCTATTACAGGTATTGTAGTTATGAAAGACGGCATTTGTCTGAAAATCTGCAATGTGGGTCCTGACATACAATACACATTTGTATGTGTATAATGATGGTATAGTAAGTATTCTAAGCTTTTTAAATATGGGTTTGCAGTGTGTCTGTGGATGACTGAGTTATTATTCAGATGGCCCTCTTCTGCAACAAAAAAATTTGTTTTAGGCGCCCTGTTGTGGAACCCCAAAATATTATTCTGTATGTGGAAAGAGATTGAAAATAGCCGAAATATGCCATTCTGGCACCCTCTAAGGTACAAACATTTGCAATAATTCTGAGAGCAAAACAGGCTGAATTAAGTTTCTGTGCAAGTTTTATTACGTGGTCATTAAAATTTAAGTTTTCATCCACATGAATCCCCAGCAATTTTGTGGATGTCACTCTGTCTAAGACTTTGTCAGCCCACACCAGACCGAGATTTACATTTTGACATCTTTTCCCAAACTGCATATAATTTGTTTTATTTACATTCAATGTCAACCTGCTTGCATTGAGCCAAGAGTGGATGTAATTTAGTACTTTATCAGCATTCGTTGGTAGCAATTGCTTTGGTGCACTTATCACACTAGTATCATCTGCAAATATTATTGCTTTGGCTGCATCATCTGAGGTGTGAAAATCATTTATGTAGACAAGAAACAATATGGTCCCTAGGATGCTGCCTTGTGCTACTCCTATTTCTACATTTTTTGCCTCTGATACTGAATTTATTTTGTGGTTGGAGTAAGTTGATGTCAGTCCTACAACCTGTGTTCTGTTTTTTAGGTATGATTCAAACGATTTTTTTCCTAACCCATGTATACCCAACGATTCCTATTTTTCTAAGAGAATGTCCTGGTTCACAGTGTCAAAAGCTTTGGAGAGGTCTAAATTTACTCCTACTACACTAATCTTTTTCTAGATTTTTGATTATTTGTTCAGTGTAGCACATTACTGCTGTTTCGGTTTATTTACGTGCTTGGAAGCCATGCTGATTTCTGTTAAGTAAATTATGGTCATTTCGATGCGTGTTGATTCGGTGCTTCATCAGTTTTTATAATATTTTTGAAAATGCGGGGAAGAGAGATATCGGGCGGTAGTTTTCTACCTTATACTTGTCCCTGTTTTTAAATAATGGCTTCACTTTTGAAATTTTCAGCCTTTCTGGAAATGCTCCTTCACTGAATGATAAATTGGCTATGTGTGCAAAGGGCTTTGCGATTTGTGGTGCTGTCCTTGTTATGATTGACACAGGCACCTCATCTATGCCTGCCGATGTTTTGGGTTTCAAGCTTTGTATCACTTTCAACACTTCACCCTCATTTGTTGGCTCTACCCTCATCCTACAAAATGTTTTTGGATATTCAGGTTTTTCTTTGTTTGTAAATTTTAAGCTTAATGAAGTTGTTGCATTTATGAAATAATTGTTAATATAATTTGGCAAATCTTGTTTATTAATATTGACATTTTTTAAATTTTTGAGGCTAATGTCCTGGTTTTCACAACTCTTCCCCGTTTCAGTCTTCACAGTACCCCATATGGCTTTTGATTTGTTTTCAGACTGTCTTATAAAACTATCATTACTCATGAATTTTGCTTTAGCAATTACTTTTCTCTATATCCTCTTGTAATTCCTGACATATTCTATGAATTGTGGGTCTGTGGATGTTTTCATTTTAGAAATTAGTCTCTTTAGAGTTCCACACGAAGTTTTGGTGCCAGCTGTGATCCAAGAACTTGGCTTTGTATTGCCATGTGACCTGATTTTTGACAACTTTTTTGGAAAACACATTTCAAAATATCCCATGAAAATGGAATAAAATGTGTTATATGCATCATTTGTATTTGTTAGGGATAGTACTTCTGCCCAAGCCTCATTATTTAGCATATTTATGAATTCTACACTGTTCTCTGTAGAAAAATTTCTTTTATACATGAAGTGTGTTTTTTCTCTTTCAGTGGCCTTGAAGGGATTTTGAGGACAAGAGCATTATGATCTGATAATCCCAAATCAGTTTTTGTTACTTTAACTTCTGTGCATCCTACATTTGAAAATATGTTATCAATAAGACTGACTGTATTATTTGTTATTATTGTGGGTGTGTGTATGTGTGGAAGCAGGTTGAAACTACATAACAGATTTAGGTTCCTAAATCTGTTAAGTAGTTTCAACCTAGCCTACTTTCACTCATAAGATTAATATTGAAATCCCCACACACAACTACAGTGGCTCTATCAGTGAACAGAGTGTTCAGCAATATTTCTAATTGGTTAAAGAATATGTCTGCATTACCAGTAGGTGGTCTGTATATTGCTATGACTATGACTTTTCCCTGTATTTCATTCAGCTGCACAGCTGCAGCTTCAAACTGATTTTCCACACTCAATGATTCAGCTTCACACCTTCTTTTATAGCTGCTACTTGGTTTGGTAAATATACATACACCTCCATTTTCGGTATTTTTTGTACAATATTGGCTTGCCAACTTAAACGGATGAATATTAATGCTACTTAGTTCTAAACTTCTGCACCAATGCTCCACAATGCACATGCAGTCAATATTTGCACTTTTCATAGCTACCTCAAGCTCTAATGATATATTTCGAAGACACTGAATGTTTAAGCTTATAATCTGCAGGTGATGAGGATGAGAACTGGTTACATTTGTATTTACATTTTGTGGTGTCATACTCCGTTCCTTGCACCCGTGAGGTACCAAAAGTCCTCCAGAAGGACAGGTTTTCTGCACCTTGTAGGTCGTTCACTGGGATATGGTGAGTTGCTTGCTGCTGCTGCCAGTGTAGCTCCCGGTGTCATTGATGCTGTCATTTCTTTTGTTGTTGTTGCTGCTGCTGCTGCTGATGATGATGATGATGATGATGATGGTGTAGCTGTTTCTGATACTTCAGGTGTTGGTTCTGTTGTTATTGATATGCTTCATTGTGAACTTGGGATTTTTTCTTGCAATGTCAGAACATCACACTTTTCTTGTAGCGGTGATGCTTCATTTTCAGATTTACCAAGTAGTTTGTTGGTCTTGTCCTTGAGGGAAATTACGTTTGAAGTGTCACAACTTACTTTCGTTTTGGCATTTACTATTTCTGTTATTTTTGCTATTACGAAATTTATCCTAATCTATTTAAGTGGAAACCATGTCTAGTATGGAATCTCCTTCCTAGTTTGCTTATATCAATGAAAGTCACATTTTCGAATCGTTTGCATATCTGTTTCATCTCACTATTTGCACGTTCCACTTCTTCGTTAACGCAGGATCATTCCGCTAGGCCATGACGATGTGGGACTGAACTATACTGTAAATCTTTTCAAGTGGACTAATGCAATCATATTTCTGTTCTATGTTCTGTTACTTTGAACTTTAACCAAATCTGTGACACTGCTTAGTAGTCAGGTGAGTCTCCTTCCTTACAAGATCACAAAGAATGAAATGTGCTCCCATTTACCTGTACGTACTGACAACTGCAGAACTGGAACTGGCCACCAACTATGAAACAGTGTAAATATTTTGGAATGAACAACCTTTAAAACTAATTTTGTGTGTAGTTCACAGCATTTGGGTCTCTCTTACTTGACATCACTTCTCAATACAACATTTCAGTTCAACAAGATATAAGACACCAAGACCCTTAAAAACTGAATACAACAAAACAACAGGTGACTGGAATGACATCCCTGATATATTACAAAACTTGAGAACAGAAATGAATTATTTCCTTGGTATAAATGAAACACTCCTTTCACATGTTATTCTAAAACTGAAGTTAATGCAGAAAAAGTTCAAAGGAAGTTACATTATGGAAAATCAACAAGTAACAGCAAAACGGTGGTTAGTTCTCAAGGAACATAAGATACACACAAAAAAGTGGATGGATTTCTGTATGCTGATGAGACTTCGTGTGCAACAGATCATTCCAGGGAGTTTGGAAGGCACAAACAATAATTGCCTAAGCCATCAGGAAAGGGTATGATTATTAGATAAAATGTGTTGAGACATAGAATTACTGTAAAATTAGAACACACACAGCACTCAGTTAGGGAATGTTGGTCATAATGTACCACAGATGGTACCATTTGAAGATGATCTTGATGTACCAGAGAGTGGTTTAGAGGCTTCCTAAAAAGTTACATAATACATCTATGATGATAAAAAGAAGGATAGAAGATTATGATAAATTGTTCCATTGATGATGTGGTCAATGGAAATGGCATACAAGCTCAGATTGTGGATTATAGGGAAGGAAATTGTTCCTGACATCCTCAAAGGAACCAGCCCACCATTTTTCCTTTTAGGGAAATCACTTAAGACTGGATGGCCAGGCAAGGATTTGAGCCACCATCCTACCAAATATGAGTCCAGTGCCTTGCCACTACATCATATTGCTTGATCCCCCCCGTGTGTAAACTATGCAGCATACAACATTTAATCCCATATGGAGGAAAGACACCTTGTTTTTTTCACAAAGTATTGTAAAGTATGATACATCAAATGCATAAGTATTCGCCTTCTTGATACACAGTTTATATAACAGTTATTATTCTTATAATCACTCGAAAAGAGAACTGATGCTTTTGCTAATGAAATATTAAATGTGACTGTATCTCTTTGGAAGTAATTTTGGTCGTATTGATACTGTACACATGTCTTTGTAACAAGAAAGATCGATGTATTCAAAAATCTCTTTACTGTGGCTTCCTGTATCACTGCACTTGATTTGTGCACAGAACTGTAGAACAAGTTCTTAAGTACATACTCTATGGTCAAGTCTTGAGCCTGGGGCAGTGCAGTGAAGATAGAATGAGATATAAGCAGCCATGACAAGCTGTACTGCATACTGATTTCTGTAATTTACTTCATGGGAAATGTTTTTGTTGATGTTATTTGGAAGAAATTGACATTCATTAAACATCTAAAGTGAAAACAGTGTTGTACCATACAATAATTTCACAGTACTTATATCAAAGACAGCAACCCATTCCTCTCTTCGGAAGCAAGGTAATCGATCTATACAACCCACCAAAGTAGAATTCTACATCAACAACACAAAATTGAAGTAACTTTTATTATTTTTAACATCCACCTGCTCATTTTCTATTATCACACAAATGGTCACTTTTTTTTAGGTGCTTGTCTTGCAAATATTTGTTGGTCATTAGACAACTGAAGCCACTAGAGCAAGGGGGTGGGTTAAAGGCTCTGACAGTGAATGGCTGCAAAATAACAACCTGAAACTTCCATCTGCTGCCACATCTTATGACAAACATCTGAGAACAACTCTAGTGAAATGTGAACAGCCAAATTTAAGGTGATCAGAATTCCTTTTGGAGTGTGTTCTTGCACTCAGTTAAGAGACAAATCAAACTGCTGTATTTTTCTCTCGACATTGTGAACACATAGTAATCTAACTTATTTACGCATTCATCAGAAACGTTCATAATCCAACTTACTTATGTATTCATCAAAAACATGGTGGCGCAGGAGGAAAAAAACACTTTAAGCATTCTTGAAGTGTCTGGACTACCTCATCAGACTTATGCACTAACTCAAAACACACATGTTAAAAGAGCACAGCAGAAGATGATATTCTTTAAAATCAGCATTCTGTTATCCAAAACTTATTGCATATAATTTTTACACAGCATAGTTTGAATTTTCATTTACTGTTGCACTTGACATTTTGTCATTCACCGCCAGAGAGCAGCACGTGTGAATGTTATCACAGTATTATATATCCCATTTTACTACTCCTCAAAAGCTACATTTCCCTTGGTCAACACAACAGTTGAATGCGGCAGTGCTCCACAAGGACAAAGTTGGCACACTTTTGCGATGGAACAGGAATTTATCAAACAACACAGCAGTAACAGAACCCTGATTTGATGCCTGCTGTGGATTGCAGTCCCACGTAGATTTCAGCCAGTGAGCTATTGCTTTGTAAACTCATAATGATGGTTATTCATAAGTAATGCCAACATAAATTCAAGGATTACAGCCAAGTTTTCTCATCACAACACCTAAACAATAAGTCCAACAACAGTGTTTTGCATTTGACATTTTTACTACAAAATAACAGATCAAAAGATAACTAAAATCTGCCAGTAAATAGCGTAGAGCAGCATTTTAATAATGTTCAGCTAATGCAGTTCTTCAAAACTGACAATTCTCAAATTAAAACAAAATTCGTAAAAGACATACAATCTCAAAATATTTCTGAACTTCATCCACTTTTAAACTAAAAGACATTAGAACACACTTCCACAATTCTGATTAAGTCTACATGCTGATTTCCAGTATGACAGAAACACAAAATAAGTTCAAAGTGAATGTTCAATCAGCATGAAGTTGATAATATGCAAGGAAGCATAATCTACATTGATATTATTTCTGTATTTTTCTAGTGTGGTTGTGTGGGTTTCAGTTCCCCTAGAAATTAATTTATTATTAATCATCAACACTGTCAAGAAGTAAATGTATTGAGGAGTAAGTGTAAGAATTCCTCTTGTCTCAGCATGATGTGCAACTGTCTATTTCACACTATATTCTCATTGGTCACTTCTGCTAAATAAATGTTTTACTGACTAACTGCATTCCTCCAAAACCCTACATTTATGTGCTGTCTAATATGGTTAAGTTTGGGACACTGATTAAATATGTGTCGTCTGCCAACTCCTGTTTCCCATATAGTGACCTGTTCTTTTTGCATTCTCTAGTTAATCATCATATCATTGTACACAGCAGAATTTTTGGTTATTGTGTACTAAGTGCCAAATAACATAGAAGTTTACCAACTCACTAAGATATTTCCAAGTGCTATTGTACAGCTTAAATAATTGATCTTAAGCCTCAATTATTTGAAGGACAAAAATAAACTGAAACATCAGTGATGGAAATTATCACAGATGTTGAAGTGTTCAACTATTACAAAATATCTGCAATGAATTCTCAGTGCAATTTATTCTGAACAACAGCTTCGTGGCTCAGTAGGTTAATGCCAGAATATAGATGTCAAGGCCCTGGCTACAATTCACTGTCAGCCCTAAGATGTTTTCTCTTACTTCTTTCAGCACTGCCAAGTATACATTAACATGAAAAATGCCAAGCTGCATCATGGTTCAGAATCCATGTTAAACTGTAGGTCCCAGCATGAGTGGCAGGATCAGCCCATTCCAAGGTCTAGATCATACCATCTCCAATGCAACCATACCTAGTAAAATATGGTGATGCACAATGCTGCCATCAACATTTTTGATTACTTATCCAATGACATAAAATGTCTGACTGACAATTTTAATAGCAATCATAAAAACTATTGATTTTTCCAAGATTTGAGATAAATCATTGGAAAGAATAGTTTTTCCTACAATAAATCAGTTTTATTCACATTTTTGGTAAAGAACAGTGACACATGTAATAATAAAAAAACACACTAATATGATAAAGATATTTCATAAAAATATATGTACCTGTCTAAGTATTTGTTCCTCATGTTTTTCATCAATTGCTTACTTCTTTCAATAAACAAAGAATTTTACTGACTGTGACAATTGTTGTGGAAGCCTACACTTACGTGCTTCTTTAAGACTTCTTCCAAGTGACACTGAGAGAACACTACTTTAGTATTGTATGGAAAGAAAATGAGAAATCAAAATAAAAAGGAGAAATATTTATGGCACCAAAAATTGGAGTATAAGAAAAAGAAGTATACAGGAAATATCAATTTTGTAAATTATTATAGCATCACATTATTTGTGAAACTCAGTAAGTTATGATTTAATATAATGATTGTGAAAGATATGGAAACTGGTCTCTTCCCACGATAAACAATATGAATACCTGGAACATAAGTAAATGAAATTCTCATTGAGTGTCACAGCACCTTACAACAATACTGAGATGCATGATTGTTGAGGCAAACAAAATGTCATACAAAACTGAAGTTGGTTCAGTAAGGAAAAGAAACGATCAAAGATACATAAGAGCCATGTTTCATTGATGTGACAAGGGAGGGAATAAGAGGGGAAGTTATATTGCACATGTTTCAAATCTAACAACAATGGATAACATTCCTATTCAATACAATATCCAGAAGTTAAACAAAGCAATGAAAACCAAGTGGCTTCAAATGACTGCTGAAAAAACTGAAGAGGAAACAATACTTAGAATACAAGAAAACTGTTGCAGAATGGGCATTATATACCATTAAGCTAAGACTGTCACAGAAAATAAGTGAGGAGATTATTGTCCAAGGAAGGAGAATTCATATAATGTTCCATTTAAGTTCCATATGAAGGCCATGTTTTAAAAAGTTTATGAAATTTAGTTGTGTGAATCACAAAAAAAATGGAAGAGCTAAACAATTTGTTTTTAGTTGACACATTAACACAGTCCATAGGGACTTTGGAAAGTCAGTTACACATGTCAACCAACGCAAAGACCACTGTGCACCAAAACTGGTGCACTGTCAGAAGAGAGCGAACATTCTGGGTCTCTTGCAGTATGGATAACAGATGAATCTTGGTGTAGTACTGCAGTGGTACAGCAACTATAAATGTATTCAAAATTTGAAGCACACTAGACAGTGCGATATTCGCAAGCAAAATGTCTCAACTGCCCATAGATTCAGCACAAAATTCTGGCTATATATGGACCAAATGCAATGTCACACCCAGCCACAGTGAAATGAAACCAACTATTTAACCATGGCCACACAGATGGGATGATGCCGACTGTAGAGTCATTATCTTGCACCACGTGATTTCCATCTTTTTGGCAAGTGAAAAGAACATATTGAAGGAAAGAGATTTTCCAATGGTGAAGACTTTCACACAGTGATTCTCGAATGTCTTCATGACCAAGGTGCAAAATCCTATTGTCGTGGAACTGAATGACTGGTAGAACATTCCAATTACTGTTTATGTAATTTTTATGACTATGTTGAAAACTATTGTCATGTATCTGTATCACTTTGAAGACTAACATTCAAAAACAGACATTTGGCCTGCCAAATATGTAACTTACTTTTTGGTGTGCCCTCCTATTTTCAGCACCATACATTTCCAACGTGTTACTAACATTCAAATGATGATTTTTTTTACAATTTTAAACATGGCTGTGAGCCAGAAATCATACGAGGATATGATTTGTATAATATAGCCAACCGGTTGAAATAATATTTAATGTGATCTGGTGCTGACACTGATTATGGGTGTCTTCATCACACTCAAAACCATTAACATACAGGAAAACCAATAATCATTTAGTTCAATATGATGTCTAGTGCAGTTATATGTAGTAACTGAGTCAATAAAAGATACAGTTCTGCTGTGAAAAAAAGGAATCTGTGGGAACTGTAATATTGAAATTGTGTAACTAAACAAAGACCTTCCAAGTTTACAAAAAACACTGTGCGAGGCCTTCATGAAACATTTTCATAAGAGAAGTAAAGAACAAACTGAACCACACTACAAATAAAGTCAGTAAAAATGAGTAATTCAAATAACTAGGATCATGGGCTTCAAAAAGGAAGATCCACGAAGACCGCAGTAGCAAATTTTATTCACGATCTGTTAAACCGACTGGACAAAGGAAACAAAGTCATTGTGACTTTCCTTGATTTGTCTAAGGCTTTCAATTCTATGAATGATGCAGTACAATTATCCAAATTAGAAACTTATGGCCTAAGAGGAGTAGCACTAAAGTACTTCAGTCTGTGTCACCAAGATACAAGACGATGTACTAAACTGTCGTAACAATTAAAGTAAAATCTTAACAGTAAAATCAGCATATAAAACTCTTAACTGCGGAATTCCCCAATGAAGTATTCTTGGGCGATTTTTGTTTACTGTATATGTTACGGACATAACAAGCTGAAAACCTAGTGAATTATGCTGATAACACAGCACTTATTAGCTGTGGTCATAATGAGCAGCTACCATCATAAAGCAATGAAGATAACTCTGTACTGATCATGGAATATCCAACAATAAGCTAACTTACATCGAATAAGGACAAGACTGTTGTAATGAAGTTCTAGTTAAATTATAACCGATCTCGTACTGAATCACTTTCTTCTGCTGAAATATCTGTTAAATATAAGTTTTTTGGCGTTGTGATTGACAAACATCTTACATGGACTTACAAAAGTGTACTGTGATTAATTCACTTGCATTTGCAATATGGGATTGAAATTTGGGGAGGAGCACTCAAAGTGTACATGGGCTGGAATCTCAGGCTTCGAAATAGATCAGTTACGATAATTCCCAATATAAGTAAACGTGAATTATGTAGAGACTACTTTAAAAATTATAATTTACTGACTGTCATTCACTGTATGTTCTTAAGAGAATTATGTTTGTGAAAGAGAATGATTAACTGAATGTAATGGACACAGACATCCATAATTGGATAGTGTTATGCATCAATTAACCAAGTATGATTTTGTATTTTTTCAGATTTTTGCATCCAGTCGTGTGTTAAGGTGTAAACTATCCACAAAAAAATTGTTTGACATCAGTTTGGTCGATTTTTTGACAGGAAGTTAATCTGAACCAAGTACCGAACACTTCACCTTGACTATTAAATTTTGCATCAGTTGGCCAACTGCACAATCCTATGGTTTTATTTTGCATCCGATGGCTATGCGGCAAATGAGCACTGCTTGGTCACATGATGCATTGATATTTTGCCCGCAGTCAATGTATCAAAATAAGAAATTTCTGTTGTTCACTGAGGCACGTCGTCCTCCTCCTCCTCCTCACCATCTCAGCCTTTTTCCATGTCATGTGGGCTCGGAGTTGCTTTGCTGCATCCTACTCTTCCATAAATGCCTATACAGTGCTGTTACCTTGTTTGTCCATCTCAGTTTCAGTCTTCCTCTTTTCCTTGATCCTTCAATTCCCAGGTCTTCTCCCTAAATAGTACTCCCCTCTCCTCTGCACATGTCCATACCATCTTAGCCCACTTTCTTGGATCTTCTTCCCTATGGGCCCCACTTTCACTGTTTCCCTGATGTACTCATTTTTATCTATCCTTTCGCATCACCCCACTCATCCACCTTAACATTCTCATTTCTGCCAGTTCCATCTTTTTCTCTCTGGCTTTTGTAATTGGACAAGTTTCTGCACTATACAGCATCACAGGCCTCACCACAGACTTGTAAAGCTTTCCTTTCATTCTGCAGCTAACCTTCTTGTCATAGTACTCCAATCAGTTTCCTCCAGTTCATCCATCCACTATTTATCCTGTGCTGTATTTCAGCCTCCTGTCTACATTTTAAATTTCTAGAACCTTTGCAAAAGTCAAAGCTTTTATTATAATTTCATTTCTAAAAAAATATTGTAGAGATTTTATTTAAGTTAAATGTATGCAATAATTTTGTAGGGTTGTAATAGGTATCAAGTACTGATATATTCAAATAAGGCATGCAAATATTCAGAATCAATGTTAGTACCTATGTTCATGTATCAGTAAAATACATACATCTTCAAATTCACTACAATGCATTATTTGTTGTCATAATGTTTTAATTTATAGAAATTTTTTAAATTGCATTAGAAACAATACAGTATTTTCTGACACTGTTGGCATAGCAGATGTAGGTTTTGCACATCATGATCCACTACTCCTTTTCACAGCTAGATAATTATTATGTGACTACAAATAAAAATCCAAGCATGACATGGGTTAGAGGTCAGAGAGGGGAATGTATTAGGTTATTCACAGACTGTTCACTCGAAACTGTCACAGAATTCTTTATGTCATTTACAATGTTGTTATCGTTTTCTGCACAACATATACAAACTGGCTTCTTATATACTTCACAGCACTCTCCTCAAATTTCTGAACTCATTTTGTGGAAAGCATCCCACAACTGTCTTCTGCTCTGATGTGTCGAACTCTTCAGCAACCCCTGGTCACCATCATGACTCAAGCTGAGGGATGCTACTTTTTTCTGAACACTATGACGTAGTTATGATGAGAGGATTTCTGCAAACATCTTTTTCTGCATCGAGAGAATGTTCATAAAAAGTAGGTACATTTAAAATGGTCGTATACGCTGCACTTGCCAGGCTCCATTCTGGTATGTTCTTACTTCATAAACTATATTCATCTCCTGATGGTTACCATATCTTAATTGCCGTACAGTGCATATTAATGCTTGGACATAGATGATGTTTGGGTCCCGATATAGGCGGTAGTCAGGCCCTGCAAAGCCTGGACCAGAATGCTGTCCTTCAAAGAGCCATGCATAACCATTACTCTGAGCACCAGTATTCTTGTTGGCATGTCCAACGTTTTCTTCATTTCTGTTGTCACCCTCCTTGGTGGCACCATTATCCCCAACACCATCTTGAGTAGATTCAGCAGGGGTGTCTCCAACACCATCTTCATTTCTGTTGCCACCATAACCCATGTCACCATCAATGTCCTGATTTCCATTGCATGCAGTATTGTTGATTCCATGAGTGTCATCTCTACAGTCAACAACAGGACCAATACTGGCTGCATTACTAGCAGCATCCTCAGCAATGACATTCCCAGTGCTGTCGTCGTAATGTTCATACTGTGTCTCTAATCCCAGATCTTCCTTATGTGATGCACTTCCTGTGTGGTTATTTATATCTGAGACCTCATCAATGTTACACTCAGCCTCAACCATATTTTCATCTCTATCTGTCTCATCCCCTTCAGGACCAAATGCAGCAGCATCAGATTCTGTCCCATTTTGTGAGTACTGTTTTTCAAACAACTCTGATTCGCTGTCACTTTCTGAGGTTTCAACTTCTTCCTTTATTTCAATCTCTTCCATAGGGAGACAGACGGAGTCAAAAGTATTCCGTTCACCATCTTGTTCTCGTTCTGCACTCCCACACATTACATTACTCTTGGAGCTGGCAAACCCTGTTCTATCATCCACTCTGTCATTTACATTATTCTGATCAGAAACTACAGTATCCACTTCATGTAGGTCCAGGATTTCTTTTGTGCCTCGAGCGGGTGAAGAACTAGTACTAGTAAATGTCCCAGCAGCTGACACCTGCTTACTAGCACTGGTGTCCTGACCACTGCCTTCAGTACTGGGGCCACCGATGACTTCAGTGCTGGTGCCCTCAACACAATCATCATTACCTTGGGCAACAACTTTTTCAGCAGTAGCGTCCCCAACATTGTCTTCATTAATGTGGCCACCATACCGTTCATCAATTGTGTCCTCAACATCTTCATTTCCATTGCCACCATAATATACATCACCCTCACCATCCCTACCTCCACTGTATCCAGTATTGTTGACTGCATCAGTATCACTTCCCCTGTTGACAGCAGGAGCAGTATTCACTCCATTACTAGAAGCATCCTGAGCAACATCATTTTCTGTGCTGTTATTGCCATATTCATGCTGTGCCTCCATTCTCTGATCTTCCATATGTGATTCATTTCTGGTGTGGTTACTTAGATCTAAGGCCTCGACAATGTTACACTCAACCTCAACCATATTTTCATCTCTGTCTGTCTCTTCCCCTTCAGGACCACAACTACCTGCATCAGATTCTGTCCCATTTTGTGAGTACTGTTTTTCAGACAACTCTGATTCACTGTCACTTTCTGAGGTTTCAACTTCTTCCTTTATTTCAATCTCTTCCATAGAGAGACAGACGGAGTCAAAAGTATTCCGTTCACCATCTTGTTCTCGTTCTGCACTCCCACACATTACATTACTCTTGGAGCTGGCACACCCTGTTCTATCATCCACTCTGTCATTTACATTATTCTGATCAGAAACTACAGTATCCACTTCATGTAGGTCCAGGATTTCTTTTGTGCCTCCAGTGGGTGAAGAACTAGTACTAGTAAATGTCCCAGCAGCTGACACCACGATTATGGGCTCAACTGATGACGACATTGCACCATATTCTGATGCTGACTTTGAGACACTGTCTTCTGTTATACATGTTGTTGTGCTGGTACTCTCTTTTGTGTTTGCTTCCAGTCGGGCTGTTTCTCCGATACTTGCTTCAATATGTGCATTATCAGTGCTACCTACTGGTGATGGTGTGTCATTTGTCTCTTCAGTAAGAGAAGTGGTGTGTGATGTGCTTATGCAGGTCTCAGCAGCCAACATGTTTCTGGATTTCATTGTTAATGTTGTGGCATCACACTGAGGTGCAGACTCAGATATACTACCTCCTTCTACACTGGCTTCTGTATTGGTCTTCTCTTTGATGCTTGCTTCTAGATGGAATCTTCCCATTAAATTCCCATTTGATTCTGTGCCTGCTGCCTCTGGCTGTACTGCATCACCATTCGATAGTGAACTCACATTTAATTCTGCAGCCAGTCTTCTTTTTAATGCATTCATACAATGAATGCTGGATACCAAACACCCAATGGGTGAATGGCATGTGCAGCTGGACACCAAGTGAGAAACACCAGCTACCATATGCTCAAAATTATGGTCACTTAATGTATCACCACATTTCTGCAGATGTGCTGCCACATCCTGAAGTAAACGCGCAAACACATCAACAGTTTTTCGAAAAGTGTCACCCAACTGTAACTGAGGAGGCGCTGATGCTGACCGTCGACGCAAGTATGGGTCCATTTCTAAATGTGTAAGTGCATGACCAGGTTGTGAAGCTGCACTGTCTCTCATCTGCAAAGGTGTTGTGGCTACAGAACATGAAGTTGGTGTGACTGACCTCCTACTACTGTGGCTGTTAATAATCTCTCTGTTTCTGGATGACTGGCCATCTTTAAATACTTCAGTCATCATCTTGAGAGTTGTGACAGTTTCAGAGCTTGTACTGCTGTGCTCTGTAGTTAGTGGTCTGCCTCCATACTGATAATCAGTATCTTTTACTTTGCTGTGAGAAGCATCCACAACAGTTTTTCTTTTTTGGGTACTACTGGCTGTTCTATTTACATCACTATTTCTGATGCTCTTCTCCATATGTTTGTTATGTTTTGCCTTCAAGCCATCACTTGCAACTCTTATTTCACTTCCACTGTTGTTATCTTTTCCTACACAACATATACAGACTGGCTTCTTATATATTTTACGGCGTTCTCGACGAAATTCTGAACTCATTTTGTGGGAAGCATCCCACAACTGTCTTCTGCTCTGATGGGTTGAACTCTCCAACAACCCCTGGCCATCATCATCACTCAAGCTGAGGGATGCTACATTCTTCTGATCACTGTTATGTAGTTCTTTGCCATCATGATGAGTGGATTTCTGCAAACACCTTTGTCTGCTTCCTGTTTTCGAGTCCTCTTGATTTTCTGTGTTGCAACCATCTGAACTCTTAGCAGTTACTTTGACATCTCTGACAGAGTCATTACCGATGCATTTTTTTTTATTGCGATTTGCAACCTTAGCCTGCATATGCTTCTCCATATCAAATGGCTCTAGCACCACTGACACTGTTTTATTTAGAACATTTGCAAGCTGGTCATCCTTACTGACATGTTTGGATTCTTCCTGGTAGTTAGTCGCTGCCTTCTTACTGCTACATGTAACATCAGAATGCCTTCTTTTCCTGCTGTTTTTGGTCAATCCTATAAAACTTTTGTTAGAATTTGTATTATCATGCTGTGCACTTTGACTGATGTCTGATGCACATCCTCTTGATTCATTCTTCCTACGCTTCTCCATATCAAGTGGCTCTAGCACCACTGACACTGTTTTATTTAGAACATTTGTAAGCTGGTCATCCTTACTGACATGTTTGGATTCTTCCTGGTAGTTAGTCGCTGCCTTCTTACTGCTACATGTAACATCAGAATGCCTTCTTTTCCTGCTGTTTTTGGTCACTCCTATAAAACTTCTGTTAGAATTTGTATTACCATGCTGTGCACTTTGACTGATGTCTGATGCACTTCCTCTTGATTCATTCGTCCTCTTGAGTGAACAGCTTTCCCCTCTGCCTCTGCTACTAGATCTGGTTTTCATGCTGGCTATTCACTCTCAGGCAGACACTGTAAAGATAAATTAAATAGCAGATTACCACGTGAGCCAGAAGCACAATTAACAAACAAATCTTAATACAACTGCAACAGATTTCAGTTGAAAATAAATAATAATAATAATAAACCCTCATGAAAACTTCTAATGCAAGGAATTTTTACAATCAAAAAGATGTCACATTCATCAAAACAAGTCAAGTTTAACAGAACCATGTAATTGTCAAACACACATTTTGTTGTTTAATTTACAAATTAATTCTCTATTATGTCTAGCACAGCACAAATGCAACCTGCAAGTAATAAATAGTGATGCCAGAAAACTCACTCCCTCCCCATCGCCTTTTCACTTTTCAGTGCACTTGCAATACTCCTCTTGTCCGATCAGGAAGAAGCATTAAGGTCCAATACTTCACACATGTACTTATACAGGGTGTCTCAAAAGGAATGGTCAGTATTAAGGGAAATGAAATAAAAAATCAGTTGAAGCAAAAAATTGGGTATGGACATATGCCCTAGTCCGAATGGATTCCGAGACAGCACACAGTTAATTTACATTGTTATTTAATTTGAATATTATTCAATACATAGTCAATTTTGCACACATACACATGCAGAACAGTTAGTAAATATCAAACATGTGTTTTAAAACCACAAAATGAAAAAAATAACATACACCTCTAAGCATTACCACACACATCTGTTTACAGCTGTTGTACAATTCACAGTAAGTGTTCAAATAGCCCATCATTTCTGCATTCTTGGGAGAACATACTTCGTTGCTTGTCCGAGTGCCTGTGCATGTTCTGTAATGAGAGCGGCAATGTCCATGATGTGACCAAGCAGTTCATCTTGCATTTTCGTCATTTGTTTATATTCTTCAGACTTCATCCAACCTCACAAACAAAAATCTAATGTTGTAAGCTTTGGCGACCTTGGTGGCCAGTTAATTGTACTACCTCTACCAGTTGGGTAACTAGGATAAATGTGGTTGAGATGTTCCCTAAGATGCCAAGTAAAATGTGCAGGGGTTCCATCTTGTTGGAAGTACCCTGCAATCCATGTGGCCAAAGGAACAAAGGAATGAACTTACCAAAAATTGCAAGTAGGTCTGCCCAATAACTCGCTTTTCTACAATAACTGGACTTATCAGCATGTTATGGATCATGCCACATCAAACACAGACCAAAAAACAAAGTTTGATGTTGGTTCCACTGTAGTGTGTGGATTTTCCTGTGACCAGTCATGATTATTACGCATGTTGTTGATTTTGTACCATATAAATGTGGCTTACCAATGAACAGTATTAATGGACAACTATTATTTAATCAGTGACTAAATTCAAGTCATGTGGCACTGACACCAATGTGGAGAATGTGGACATGTTGCAAACATCCAAAGGAGACAGGGCTTCCAAATAGCGTATAAGACTGGGCAAACCCTCCAGTCACATCTAAGACAACCAACTATCAAGAGGGATAAATTCCAGTGATCAGAATATATAAATTTGAATGTCAAAGTCGTAATGTGATACACATAGGCATGACATGCGGGAATTTTAAAACATGGTACAAAGAACATGTCAGGTGTTGGAAGTATGAAACAAACCATTCCACATTTGCAAAACATTCAGAACACCATAATCACCATCCTACAAACATGGAACAAGAAATCAAAATAATGAGAATAAGCAACCATGATAAATATCTTATACAAACGCAAGAAAACTTCCACATTCAGAAAGCCATTGCTGAAAACAAATATGTGATAAATGAGCAAACACACATCACCACACCCTCCCTAGTACACTTACTAAAAGAAATGTTAAGATAAAAATTGTCCCTCTCACACAAGCAGCCAAAAAAAAAAAAAAATACTTCATTTACTTCCGGTATGATGGATGTGGAAGAATTATGGGCAAATTTTAAACACATTGTAAATCACGCACTGGACAAGTAGGTGCCGAAAAAGTGGGTTACGGACGGAAAAGACCCACCGTGGTTTAACAGCGCAATTCAGAGAACACTCAGGAAGCAAAGGCAGTTGCACTCGCGGTACAAGAAAGATCAGGAGAATGAGGACAGGCAAGAGTTAGTAGAGATCCATGCTGCTGTGAAAAGAGCAATGTGTGAAGCATTGAACCACTACCACCGCCATACCTTAGCAAAAGATCTTGCAGAAAACCCAAAGGATATTCTGGTCTTACATAAAATCAGTAAGTGGGTTGAAGGCTTCCATCCAGTCACTCACTGATCAGTCTGGTCTGTCAACGGAAGACAGCAAAACGAAAGCTGAAATTTTAAGTTTAGCATTTGAGAAATCTTTCACGTAAGAGGATCGTAAAAACATACTGCCGTTTGAGTATCTTATAGATTCCCGTATGGAGGACATAGTGATAGACATCCCTGGGGTTGTGAAGCAGCTGAATGGCTTGAAAATAAATAAATCTCCAGGTCCTGATGGGATTCCAATTCGGTTTTACAGAGAGTACTCTACTGCATTGGCTCCTTACTTAGCTTGCATTTATCACGAATCTCTTGCCCAACGTAAAGTCCCGAGAGACTGATAAAAGCGCAAGTGACGCCTGTACATAAGAAGGGTAGACAGACGGATCCTCAAAATTACAGACCAATATCCTTAACATCGGTTTGTTGCAGGATTCTCGAACATATTCTCAGTTCGAATATAATGAATTTCTTTGAGACAGAGAAGTTGCTGTCCATGCATCAGCACGGCTTTAGATAGCATCACTCCTGCAAAACGCAACTCGCCCTTTTTTCACATGATGTCTTGCAAACCATGGATGAATGGTATCAGAGAGATGCCATATTCCTCGACTTCCAGAAAGCGTTTGACTCCATGCCCCAATGCAGACTCCTAGCATATGGGATTGGCTCCCAAGTATGTGATGGCTCGGAGACTTCTGAAGTAATAGAACCCAGTACGTTGTCCTCGATGGTGAGTGTTCATCGGAGGCGAGGGTATCATCTGGAGTGCCCCAGGGAAGTGTGGTAGGTCCACTGTTGTTTTCTATCTGATAAATGATCTTTTGGATAGGGTGGATAGCAATGTGTGGCTGTTCACTGATGATGCTGTGGTGTACGGAAAGGTGTCATCGTTGAGTGACTGTAGGAGGATAAAAGATGACTTGGACAAGATTTGTGATTGGTGTAAAGAATGGCAGCTAACTCTTAATATAGATAAATTTAAATTAATGCAGATGAATAAGAAAAAGAATCCTGTAATGTTTGAATACTCCATTAGTAGTGTAGCACTTGACAGTCAAATCAAATAAATATTTGGGCATAACATTGCAGAGCAATATGAAGTGGGACAAGCATGTAATGGCAGTTGTGGGGAAGGTGGATAGTCGTCTTCACTTCATTGGTAGAATTTTGGGAAGATGTGGTTCTTCTGGAAAGGAGACCGCTTATAAAACACTAATACAACCTATTCTTGAGTACTGCTCGAGCGTTTGGGATCCCTTTCAGGTCGGAACATTGTGAAGGGGAACAGGTTATTGCTGAAAAATATTGGCTTTACAGAGAAATATTCAATACAGAGTTTAACTTAGGCTTTCATGTAGCAAGAAAAGATGTATGTGACCACTGCCACTGCTTTCAAAATCTCTCTGAAGAAAATCAAGAGGCAGAGAAAGACCAGCACTCAGAACACCTAAAGAGAAAGGAGGCTGCTATGATACTAAAAAATGAATTGAAGTAGCGGGCCAAAGCAGGAGAATGTCATTTGCTGGAGTTTGACCAAGAAGCTGTGAGATACTGTCCACACATAGCAGCTAAAACCATTTTTTACAAAAGAAGACTGGCAGTATACAACCTCACAGTATACAATACTGTTACCAGGAAAGCTAGAAATTACATGTGGCATGAAGGTGTGACTAAACGCGGCTCAATTGAAGTAGCATCAGGTGTATTTCAAGAACTCCAGAAGATTGCAGATAGCCGTTCAGTTGTTTTGTTCTCTTACACTTGTGGTGGACAGAACCGAAATGTCAACATGAGTACCATGTTCCTTCATGCTGTCCAAACATTGAACATCCCGGTGATACAGCAGTGCTTCTTTGAGTCTGGCCACTCTTTAATGGAGTGTAATTCTGTCCATGCCCGTATAGAAAGGGCTGCAAAAAATGTTATTTATGACCCTTCGGGGTGGTATACTGTTGTTCAAACTGCTACAAAACAAAGACAGTATGAAGTCACTGAAATGGACCAGAAGGACTTTTTGGATTTTGGTGCTATGCAGAAGGAAAAGTTTAAGAATAATAAAATTGACAGTGAAGGAAATCAAGTACAATGGCTTAAAGTGACGCAACTTCAATATAACAAAAGTGATGTTAATCACATCTTTTTCAAGCATTTCCATAATCAACAATTCAGAAGTTTGCCAGTTTCCGGAAAATCCCGAAATTCCGATACAATCTTCCAGTTGGAACCGAAATACCGTGGAGCACTGAAACTTCAGGAAGAGAAGGTAAAAGACCTCCTGGATCTATGCCGCAGTGACATTAACAGGGAACAGTACCACACATTTTACAAGAGTCTTCAAGAAGAAATAGCTGGAGATCCATACTGTGGTGGCAACAGTTGTGATGAAGTTAGCTAGAAAGTTATGCTGGCCGGAGTGGCCAAGCGGTTCTAGGCGCTACAGTCTGGAACCGCGCGACCGCTACGGTTGCCTTGGGCATGGATGTGTGTGATGTCTATAGGTTAGTTAGGTTTAAGTAGTTCCAAGTTCTAGGGGACTGATGACCTCAGAAGTTAAGTCCCATAGTGCTCAGAGCCATTTGAACCATTTGATGTAGGTACAAATTCCGCTCATATGTTTTTACTTTTACTCTACCCTATCTGTTTTTAATGAGTAAATTACCTTTATAAGTTATATTTTGGCAAACCAAATGCGTATCCCCAAAGTGTAAAACCTCTATGTAGATTTATTCACTTAGGATCATAAACACATATCTCCTTAGCACCATATTAAAAATTAATAGTGGTCGTCCAGTAAGAACCATTGTTATAAATATATTATCATCTGACAGATTTTTTAAGTGTATTTATGTGTAGGGTAGAAATTTCTCAATAAACTTTGTATTAGTCACTGAAAAACGAAATGTACTTCATAAAATATCGGTTTCTTTAACCTCCTGTAAAGTAGCTAAAATGGAGTTACGTTCCTCTGATTCTCACACAACGATTTGTCACCGACACCGCCGGTCCTTGATGACATTGCTTTCGCCTTCGCCTTCAGTTGACACCCTTGCTTTGCCGGTTCCATGCGCCGCCGGTAGAGGCCAGCGCGCGCACCTCAGCAGCACAGCGACCTGCTTGGAGCTGCCTCCTGGCAGCCTACAGGAGTGTGTCCTCTTGACAGCAGTCAACCTTGCCTGAGCAGCAGCCCAAGCGTTCTCGAGCTACGAAGCAGTCAGCTCCTTCCCCTGCCCGCCCGCAATGCCTTGCCTCCAAGCTTACCTGTTTTGCTGGTACCATGCAACCTATGGGGACATTGCTTGCAACTGCCACAAGCCTTGTGCATACCCAAACGACTTCAGCGGGCACGTTTAGGCGCCACGTCCCACAGTGATCATCAACGGCACCTACCTTCCGACACCGCATCACTTGCACCAACGGTGCAATGCCTCTACATCACCGACTTGTTGTCAGCCACACCCTTTCTCGTCGACACCGGTGCTGATGTCAGCATTATCCCAGCCAAGCATGGGGGTAACACACTTTCTCCTGCTAACCTCACACTAATTGCTGCAAATCACTCTCATATCACAGTCCTCGGCTCCATCAAGATTTCACTTTGCTTGTCTCTGGGCATGACAAATCCTAGGACCTTCCACGTCATCAACATAGATGAACCTGTGATTGGGTTGGACTTTCTACTCCAATATGAGCTTTGGCCGGACCTACAGGCTGGTACGCACTACCACGCATCTGGTTCTACCGTTCTGTGCTTGACCAGGTGCAGCACATCTTTACTCTCCAGTTCCTTGGCCACACTTTCCACATGTGCTTCTCTGCTCGAAGATATTATGGCTTGCCTATCTGATTAATCAGACATCCACAAGTAGGTAACCGGACTACGCACTCATAATGCGGAGTTACGATCCCGCATTGCTACCGCCTCCGCTGAATTGGCTTATGCATAGATTACCTTAGGCTGCCTTTCTGCAGAGCCACTCCTGTCAATGCAGCCTCTCTCTCCTACTGTGTCTTCACTCTGCTTTGCTCCTTTGATGAGCTGCACCTTTCCTGCTCTTGGTTCTGTGCGGATGCAATTGGACCTGCAGGACACTCCCGCCCCCCGCTTTGGGAGATTCTTCGCATCACATGGCTGCCACACCATGCCCACTGTCGCCGTCTCTCGCCAAGGCCCTGTCCACGTCACTATGGCCCGTCTCAGATGCAAAGGTTCCTGCTTCGTGGTATCACTCGCTTTCCATGGCTACAGCGCTGCGTGCTCAGCCGTCACCTACTGCCAATGCCTTGTACACGCCATCCTAGCACATCAAGGTCAGTCAACCACTGCCGCTCCTGCCCTGCCGCCCCCCCCCCCCTCTCCCCTTCTTGCCTGTCTAGGCAATCAGCAACGGAACCTGCCACCTAATCCACATCACGGATATGTCATACGTCACAAAAATCAATGTCTTCACACTTCGAAATTGTTGCGAGCATGAGAGATAGTTCAGGATATACTGGCTTCGAATGTGCTCCAAACATTGGACAGCAACTGGTCCTTTCCCCTCCACCTGGTGCCTAAGAAAGATGGTTCGCTACGCATGTGCAGAAACTACAGGTACCTTAATGCTAGGACTATCACAGACAACTATCCAGTTCCTCATATCCAGGATTTCACGCAGTTACTGCATGAATCGAAGTTCTTTTCTGTCTTGGACTGTTCGAAGGCATATCACCAAATTCCACTGCACCCACCGGACATTCCGAAAACAGCGATAATTATGCCTTTTGGACTTTTCAAATTCTGCTTCATGCCCTATGGTTTAAAAAATGCTGCACAGACATGGCAATGCTTCATTTATTCGATTTTGCTACCACTTCCTTTCACTTTTTCCTATTAGGACGACATACTTATCTTTTGTTTATCTACGGAGGAACACCAATTTCACCTTGACACAGTTCGTGCAGCTCTTGTGGCCAATGGTGTGGTTATCAATCATGACAAATTGCAGCTCTGTTCCCCATCTGTTACTTTCCTTGGACATATGGCTTCAGCCGAGTGCCTCCGCACTACTGACTTGCAAATTGCAAACATCCTTGTTCTACCTCTCCCCGGGGATTATGCACAACTAAGCCGTTTCCTATGGATGGTGAACCTTTATCAGTAACACATACTTTGGGCTGCCTCCATCCAGTCGGCTCTAATAACCGACGCCCTCTCCAGTAAAAATACACCCGGAAAGCATAAACTGGACTGGACTAGGCCGATGCTGGATGCTTTCAACAATTTAAAATTGGCCATCACTTAGGTTATCACTCTTGCTCACCCTGACCCCCGAGGCACAGATTTCTATCACTACTGACACTAGCGATTGGCAGTAGGTACTGTCCTTGAACAGCACACTGCAGACTCAATGCAGCTGCTCCCTTTCTTCTCAAAAAAGCTTACAAGGAGTCAGTGTAAATGGTCGGCCTTCGACCGTGAGCTCCTCGTGGTTTATGAGGCAGTCAAACATTTCATAAGCAATGTCTAAGGATGCGCTTTCACCATCTACTAGGACCGTAAACCTCTTGTTGACGCAAACTGCAACCCAGCAAAGATCTCCCATCGTACCGCTTCCGGCACATGTACTTTATTTGCCAACATCCTTCAGACACTTGTTACATCCACGGTGCGGAAAACATAGTTGCCAACTACCACACTTCGATGATCTCCACCCCATTTAACTTAGATGAACTGGAGTGGCTTCAGGGTGAAGATGCGGACACAACGTCTGCTCTCAGATGACGGATCTTTGCTTGCCATCACACTTATTGCCCTGCACAGGTTGTCAACTCCTATCATCTGTGACATTTCTACTGGTTCGCCCTGTCCCTTGTTGCCTTCCCCCTTCGGCACGGGATTTGTGGCACGTTACATAATCTTGCCCACCCTGGAACACGGGCAATGACAACTCGTAACCAAATGTTTGTCTGGCCGGGTGTGGGGAGCAATTGCCGCACATGGTCACGCACATGCGTTCTTTGTCAACAGAGCAAGGTTAGCAGACATGCTCAACTGCCTTTAGGGCAATTTGATGTGGTTGGTCCACAATGACGTGGTTGGTCCTCTTCCCCCGTCCGAGGGATACAAATACGTATTTGTCATGATTGACTGCATCACCCCTGGTGGACATTGCAGCTGAGACAATTGCTCGTGCATTCATTTAGGCATGGGGGGGTAGATTCGGTTACCCACTGTCACTTACCACGGACCAGGGCAACCAATTTGAGTCGTCGCTTTTCACTCACCTGTGAAAGTTCTGCAGGGTCACGAAATTTCACATGACTGTATATCATCTGCAGGCCAATGGACTAGTGGAGCAATGGCACAGAGTGCTAAAAGCTGTACTCATGTTCCACAGTGGGCTTTGGTCTGAGGCTCTGCAGTGGGTATTGCTGGGAATCCGCTCCACACACAAAGACCACCTCAATGCTTCATTGGAAGAGGTCCTGTATGGTGAATTGCTCATGCTGCCTGCCGAATTCATTGAGAACACTTCTCCGACAGATGCTACTGACCTGCCGGCCCTTGTCGAACGAGTGCGCGCTCAAATGGCCTGCCTTTGCCCATCTCTAACTCGCGCTCAAACCACGCCACAGGTGTTAGATCATAAGGACCTTAAATCATGCAATTTCATCATTCTACGAGATGACGCTGTCCAAGTGGCTCTGCAACCTCCATACTCTGACCCACACTGTGTATTATGCCGCGAGGGTCAATAAATTTGTGATTCTGCTCAATAGCCACCCGAGTACAGTTTCAGTACAAAGTTTAAGTCTTGCGTGGTCCCTACCGGAGCCACTTCTCGCTGCTCACTGCCGACCTGCCTCAACTGATATCTTGCCCACCGCTGCTGTCGCCACACCCCCTTTGACTTGCCACCACATGCATAGCTAACCGACGCACAGGACCCTACGATGATGCGCCGAGCCTCACACTTCGTGTGCCCGACACCGCCTCACCCCCCACGCTGGCATGAAGATTTTTTGTGGACGTGTGCCAACTCCGCCTCGACATGCTCCGCACTGTCAAGGGAGGAGGGGGGTGGAGGAGGGGAAGGAGAGGGGGGAGAGGCATGCTCTGACTTCTCTGATGTGAAGCTGCACTTTGGTTTTATCTTCTTGTCTGTGTTTTAGCACTACGTTCGACAGCCATCTTTCTGTATTCGCTCTATTAAGTGATGAAATAAATGTCGTTTCGATTCTAAAAGCATGATGATATGGTTCAATGCCACGTAAAACCCACATATGTACTAACTATTATGAAACTGCATTCCCACTGAAGGAACACGGGCTATGGTCTTATAATAAAAACAAGTCTTGGATACCAGCTGCAATTAATATTTCAAGGAAAAAAAGTAAAACCTATATTGTATTACGGTCACTGTGGGTGTGTGATGAATTTCACGCTTACCGCAAAAAAATACAAGCAATATTTTAATACTTGTTACAGAATCAAAAATGAAGGAAGATAACCTTTACATGCCACAAGAGAAAAGCTACATCAAAAATTGTGAAACAGCAGACAGGTAATGTCTACCAGAAATGCCAACATCAAGCTATGTCAAGATGAAGAGAAAATAACTGATACAAAAGAATATTGCAAATATCCTCACCAACTATTAACAAATATATGTAGGGAACTAATCAGTAAGATTAACCCGAGTAACCAAAATGCTATGGCACCATCATTCAACATCAACAACACTGCTTCCTCATAGCATCTGTACCAAATGAATAAAAGAGATATTTTTACTGTCATAAAAACCTTAAAAATGAAACAGGCATCTGGAGTATATGGTGTACCTCATAAAATAATAGAAAGATGTAGTGGAATCACTGTAAAACTACTGACATTTCTGCAATAGTTTACTAATGTCAAGGACTTCTCTTCCTATCAAAAAATTGCAAAATTGAAACTAATATTTAAGAAAAGGAAAAACAGAAGAAGTTGTCAATTACAGGGCAATTGCCCCATTGTCCTGCTTCTCAAAAATTTTTGAGTAGGTCTTCCACAACAGACTGACATGCTTTATGCAAAAATATCAAATTCTGTCCATAGCACAACACAGGTTTAATGTGAACTGCCAATCAATTTACCTGAAAGTGGACAATGGTTAATATATTATTGGAGGATGCCTTGGCTTGTTAGCATTCAGTATTACAGATCATGAGGCACTACTACAGACATTAAATGAACTAGGCATAGGAGGCAAACCTACTGTTAGGTCATGTCATACCATTGCAGACATAAACAAATAATGGAAATACAACACACTGCATGCAACAAAATTACAGACCAACACTCAGCTTACCAAGAAATGAAATATGTTGTTCCCAAGCATCAGTCGGATGTTCCTCCTGTATGTAAGTGACCTACAAACAAACAGAAATTTCAAAATATTTATCAGTTCGCTGATAACACAAGCTTCCTCATCAGTGAAAAAACAGGAAACTTAATACAAGAAAACATAAAAAAGGCTATGGTCAGCATAGCAAAATGATTCACACACAACAAGCTAGTGAGAAATGAATAAAAAAAACTGTACTGTATGAATAATGATCTGCGTTAGCTTTGAAACTGACAACATACCTTTTTTTTATAGTAATTACACTATTTGATATTCAGAAACAGTGCACGGGTGAAATATTTAGCTGTTGAAATAGTTGTTTGGAGAATGTTAGCCTTGAACTGTTGGTAATTATCCTCGTTTTTGTTTAGTGATGATGGTTTCCAGATTTGTATTATTATTACACCAGGAGAGGTCATAGGTAATAGCGAAATGAATGTAAGCAAAGTAGACAATTCTGCTACATTATCTGTTACATACAGTACTAATTTCACACAACACAAAGGAAGCAGAGCTTAACATGTCAGTAAGATAGAGGATATTTGATTCATTTACTTGTCAATGTGGTCTTGTGGGTACATAGAATTTATAGTAAGGTGATGGACATCATTTAAGACAATAATGCTTATGTCACTATAATACATCAATCATTACTTACAGCTACAATAGATTTTTGGTACATTATCGTTAGTACTGCTTCAGTTGTTACAATGCTGCTATGGTTTCCATGTGTAATATTTGTACATTACTATTGGTACTGCCACATTATTATTTATCAAAAAAACTCTTTCTGGCTACAAAAGAAGTGGTCAATTAGGTACACCTTTACTGCACCTTTGAATCCTGAAATGCTGTTAACTGATTGTATGTCATTTGGTAATTTTCTTAATATCTGTTTGTTCAAGTTGCAGAACTCCATTTTGGCATAAGTTAGTTTCCGTTCTGTGTATATGGAGATCCATTTTGCCTTATATGAAAGTGTGTACAGCTTAATTTTTGGGTATGAGTGCAGGATTTTCAATCGCATACTGCTTTACGAATACTACTGTTTCGGACATCATCTATCATCACATGACCTGCACAATGCAACATCTGTACAATTCTTTGGCAAAAAAGACTTTCAACTTACAACACATGAAGTTATTGTATTCACATTAATAACAGAAATACTGACATGACCTTAACAGTTGACAGTGTTTATGTTATATCAAGGCATCATACTCGTGTCACATTGTGGAGGTCATCTGATGATGGGTGACACAAGAAACACATTCCAAAAATAAAGAAGTTCCATTAACATCTAGTAACTACTATTTTAGACCTTTAGGCTTTTTTAGAATCAAAATAAATGTCACAAAAAATGGACACACACCGCATGCACAACTTCCAGTCATACTTGCGGAAAAAACAGAAACAAAGAAAGAATGAAGGAATTGGAAGAATCATGCAAGGTATAACATACAGAGAAAATCTTGCAAATCAATTTGCAAAGAACTGCAAATCATTCTACTTCCATGCCAACAGACATATACAAGGTGTTCAGAGATTGCTGTTACAAGCTTCTAGAATTTGTATAGGAAGATAGTGGACAATAACTGGACAGGAACCCATGCAGGAAATGTAATGTTTCTATGCTATAACCATTTGAAAACGTGTTGGTAGTGCAACCACTTTTACAAATAATTTATTAAGCATGACCCAGTACATGACTTGTATTACATTTCCACTCATTAATAGCCAAAGAAATTCCTCATGCAGTCGTCGGTGGGTTCCCTTCAATGTGATGCAGTATGGCCTCTTCCAACTCGGGTGTGCAGTGCCTTGGAGTATCAGACACATGCCTGCTGAAGGTAAAGCTACCCATTCTCGAAGCTACTGCACAACTGTGGCAATGGGGGTATGCAATGGAGTTGGATCTTGTGCAGAACAATCTTGATAAAAGCAACACGCAGCTTTTCCGTTACTGTGAGCCTTGCCATTCAGAAGGATCATGTCAGTGTATTCTGCAAATGTGTGCTCATCTTGATTAACCCTCACAGACACATGACAGGCTCGAACCAGGTGAGAGGTAGGACAGACATCACAAATGACATCAGCTGATCTGACATAACCACCCTAAATCCTGCCTAACCTGGAGCATACCTACTTAGCAAACATGTTTTCACACACATGTAGCACAGAAACAGTATGTTTCTATACAAAATATTATGTGCTCACTCCCCTCTACAAGCACTAGAGGTTTGTAACTGGAAATTCCTAACACCCTGTGTATCCATAGTATTCATATGGCAGTGTGTTATTGAAAATCCCACAATGTTCCTCAAAAATGAAGATGTATATACCCATAATACAGGGCAAAAAAGACTGATCACCATATGCATGAAACAAAACCTAAGCTCTCCCAAAATGCAGTCCTGCATCTTGGAAAAAAAGATATTTAGAAAATTACCAAATAACATACAGTCAGCAAGCAGCACTGCAGGATTTAAAGCTACACTAAAGGCATAGCTAACTGACCACTCGTGTAGCTCGAATGAGTTTTTTTGATAAATAATGATGTACCAATGCCGTCAATAATGTACCAATATTATGCACTGAAACCATAGCAGCAGTGTAAGGACTGAACCAATACTAAAATGTACCAATACTAACAATAATGTACCAATAATCTGTACTATAGACTGGTGTAATAAATGATGTGTAAGAGTGACAGAAATATTACTGTGTTAAACGATGGCCAAGATCTTACCCTACATTCTGTGCACCCACAAGATCCCATGCATAAATAAATAAAGCAAACATCCTCTATCTTACTAATGAGCTAAGCTCTGCTTGCTTTGCATTGTGTGTAATTTGTACTGAGTGTAGTAACAATGTAGCGAGAATTGTCTACTATATTACATCGATTTTTCCATGACCTATGGCCTCTCCTGGTGACATTATAAGACAAACTTGAAAACCATCTTCACCACACAAAAACAATAATAATTATCAACAGCCAAGTATTTCACCCACGCCATGAATATACATATACTAAACAGTGTAATTTATATGAAAAGACACATTGTCAGTTTAAAAATTAACTCGGATCTTCATCTACACAATACAAGAATGTACAGTGACAGCCATATAAAGCTGTTAACAAGGCTTTGGCACAGAAATGAACTAACATACATTTAGGGTACTAAACTGTACAACAAACTTCCGGCACAGGTAAAATAAATTTAAAAAATGTCTTCATTTAAAGAAGTAGTATTCAAATTATTTATGACTAACTGCAATTATACAGTTTACGATAAACTTGCATCACTACTAGCGCCGCCGCCACCACCACCACCGTATTTTATTTTTTGTCCAACCCGGGACATATTTCTGTGTTTACTCAAAAGTCTCAACAGTTTACTAGAACATTAAACTTCATTTACTCAGTTGTATTTTTCAGCAGACTTTTTTTTCAGAAATGATTTGTGTTCAGTATACACTGAATAGCCAGTTTCTAAGGTAGATCCATCTCAATCACTTTGAACTATTCTGAATGCATTTTCATTCCCCACTATCTTGTATCATTAGTGTCACCAGCAGTAAAAACTAATCTTTCCTTCCAGTCCGTATTTTTGCACACAGCAAAATTTACTGAGTCTAAGTTTCAGCAGTTCAACTTGATTTCCTTCCTCCAGACTGAAATATCCTATAAGAATTGGAATGAGTTTTCCTTCACTTCTGTTTGAGCTATCCATTGTTTATGTTGCACAATGTTTGCTGAAGAAGGTAATGCATAATCAAAGACTGTACAAATAGCAAAGTCGCTTTAACAATAATTGCCTTGGTTTTGGTTCTAGTAGATGAAAATTTTGGGCCACTTAACATTTTAACCACTTTAGATATCTGTTCTATTTTGGAAGTGAGTGTGTGATTGACCGATTGATATGCTGTATAACAATACAAATTGTATGGAGGTTGTCAATTCTGTCTTATGAACTGAAACATACACGGGTTCTTACAATGTATATAATTATGCCATATGCTGTCACTTTATAAAGTTCTATGTGGTATTTGTGTCCACTAAATAACTATCAACAATTATTCTACATTCTCATTTACTTTGTAACAACTTTTGCATAATAAATATGTCTTTAGCTTTTGGCTAAAGATAAGAAGTTCATTTACACCTTTCATTTCCTCTGGCAGCCTGTTGTACAGTTTGAGGCCACTATATAGCATACTGTTCTGTGTTTTGGACTTGGTATTCCCGTTTAGGTATAAGTAATGGTTGGATCTAGTTTCATTGTCATCTATTGATATGTTTGTAGCATACAGATGAATATTTTTCCTTACATACATTACAGTCTAGAAAATGCATTCACATGGGATAGCCAGAATTTCTGGTTTTTTGAATAAGACAGTACAATGGACCCTATGCTATTTGTTATTATCTGTACAGCTCTCTTCTGTACCTTGAAGACAGACTGAATATTCTGATCACTTGTTCACCAAAACATGATTTCTTAACTAATGATTGAATGTGGTATGTATCTAAAATATTTCATTTTGAGGCATTATATATTGCACACTAAGTGCAACATTCGTAGAGCATAACATGTTGTATCTAACAGCATGGTACGAAAATAAAGTGTCTTTAGCAGCACACTCCAGATCACAATTCCCTAATTAAAAGTCTCTTTATGTTTGGTGAAGCAGTAGCAGTAATTGCCGGTTGTGTGTGGACATTAGTATCACCCTTTCCTTTATGAGCAACAGAAAATCCTGCACTACATAGTGTGCAACGAACACCTCTGTTGTTACTGCCACTGTAAAATTTCCAAAATTCGCATTCTTGTTGCCAGTTAACATTAAACACACACTTTCTTTTGAGCATTGCCAAATAATAAGCAAAAAACAAACATGTATAAAGTGACCACAAATGTGCAGATGTGTTACAGTACTTCACACACAAAAACAACAAACCCACTGCCCCTGTTGTGTAGCCAAACGACTAACAGTAAATTCAAAAATTATTGGTAGCCACGCCTCACCATCAACATCAGTGCTAGCTCCAAGGTCAGCTAACAGAGCAAGGGCATAAGAGAATGTTTGTAAACGAGATATCAAACATATAACTTATGTCTAAAATTTTAAAAATTCTTGACCAGTCATGAAATTCTCAAACCCTGGCCATTACGTGGGATACTACTAAAAAATCAGGACTGTTCAAGCTAATCCCAGACATATGGTAACCTCACTACTACGATAATGTTTCTGAATTTGATAAATGATTTTTCATATTTGCACTTACACATTTTCATCTTGTTGGGCTTTTATTTGACAACAAGGATTCAACTTTATTTGAATCTGCTGTGAATCTCCTCCTCCTACTCCTCCTCTCACAGTAATATCTTAACACTGTTAAGCAACATGGTGATTTGATCCCATCTTCCACATCACAAACACTTCTAGCACATATTTTATAACAATTCTGAAGTAGTGCCAAACATCTTCCACAGTCCCCTTTTTGGGCTAAATGTTTGCTGTTAACTGCAGAGAGAGTTTGAAAGGATATGATATCACTTGAATATGTAATAAGCAATAAGGTTCTGGATCAATTTAACATGGAATGATCATACTGATTTTTCTGTGGGAACTTCAGATACCAGATGGAGATTTATTGAAAGAGTCCTATACAATAGTAATTCACTCGTGAAGGAATCATCAATTCTTGGGTGGTTTTCATCAGTCAAGGACCCTCATTCAGTTGTATTAATGTAAGCAATAAAGAAGATTGAAATAAGATGTAATCATTTAATCAAAGATTTGTTTTATCAGTGTAACACAAATGCCCAATAAACTCCGGTGGGAAATAATATGAGGAGGACACTGTGTAACACAGATAGCCTTAGTCTCAAAATCATGAGACCACATTCAATAAGCATATTACTTTCTGTAACATTTATCTTATGTCAAGATCACAACAGGAAAGAGAGAGAAATCTGAGCTTAAACAGAGGGTTATTGACAACTGGGCATCAACAATACCATCTACACAAGGAATAGAAAGGAAGGGAATTTTTAAAGAACACTTTGTACCCCCTGCAGCACATTGTATGCTGGTTTCTGGAGTACAAATATACATATAAAAGTACATTACATTAATATTTGTTCTGTATGCAACATTTTGTAATGATGTAGAACATGTCAGTTTAACGGAAGTTCTCTTTACACAGTTACTACTTCACATCTACAAATTCACCTATTGAATAGGAGGCACTGTCATTCAGAAATTCTTTTAATATGTTTTTAAATGTTGGTTGGCTAGCCGTCAGACTTTTAATGCTATTTTACAAATGACCAAAGATTTTTGTGGCAGCATAATTCACCCATGTCTCTGTCAAAGTATTATTTAACCCAGAATAGTGAAAATCATCCTTTCTTCTAGTGTTGCAGCTACGCACTTCTATTATTGTTGAACTGGGATGGGTTATTAATAATAAATTTCATACATGAATATATGTATTCCAAAGGTACTCTGAATATACCGAGTTCCTACAATAAATGTCTGCAAGGTGATCTTGGGTGGGCTCCAGCTATTATTCTGATTACACACTTTTTGTGAAATGAACACTTTTTCCCTTAATGATGAATTACCTCACAATATGATGCCATATGAAAGCACTGAATGAAAATAGGCACAATAGGCTAATTTACTGATATGAAATAACCCTAATAGCATAAGCAGCTGAACCTCGGTGTTTCAACGGATCGTCAATGTGTTGCTTCCAATTCAATTTTCTCATCAATGCACACACTCAAAAATTTTCAATGTTCTGCCTTAGCAACAGACTTTTCAAAGTATGTATTTATCAGTGGTGTTATTTCATTTACTGCACTGATTTGTATATAATGTATTTTCTCAAAATTTAGTGAGTCCATTTGCAGAGAACCACCTAATATTTTCTGAAAGACATTTACAATTTCCTCAGCTGATTCCTGTCTGTTGGGTATGATTACTATACTTGTATCATCAGCAAAAAGACCTAGCTATGCATCTTCATTATATAGAGTGGCAAATCATTAATACAGGGTGTACATAAAGACCGGGAACACTTTCAATTATTTATTACAAAAGAACCAAACATTGTACAGACATCATACATATGTCATTTTGAAGAGAAATCCTGAAAGTTTTTTTTTCCATGTACACTGCCACAGCGTAGTTTGGCAATCTGCCAATAGTCTGTGCTAGCTGCAAGCATGGTAAGTTCAGGTGTGAGAGCACTGTCACTGGATATTTCTACTTAGACATGTTGTAGCAATGGTTGATGCCTCAAATGCAATCAGACTCATCATTCATTAATCAGCAGGATGGGGCCGCATCCCACTTTCATCATGAAGTTCGTGTGTACCTGAACACAGAGCTGCCACATCAATGGATCGTCCATGATACAGAAGGGACAGCTGTTTCATGAAATTGCCTCCCCAATCGCCAGATCTCACTGTGTGACTTTTTTCTGTGGAGACACATTAAAGATCTTGTGTATGTAATGCCTCTACCATATGATGTAGCAGAGCTCTGGGAGAGAATATGGGATGCGACTGCCAAAGTCGATGATGCCATGCTGGGACGGGTATGGCAAGAATTCGATTACCGTATTGATGTGTGTTGGGTCACTCATGGTTCTCATATTGAATGTTTGTAAAAAAAAAACTTTCAGATTTTCTCTTCAAAATGCAATATGTATAATGCTTAGCTCCTGTGCAATAAATAACTGAAAGTGTTCCCGGACTTTATATACACCCTGTATAGATTAAGAACAGTAAGGGAAACAATGCTGAACCCTGTGGGAAACCTATCTCGTCTCCCCCAGTAGTCAATGGATGACACAGAAAAGTTGTGTGTACACAATACAATATAAAACAAACTATGACTGTTGAAAGGTGGACTTAACAAAATTTTCTTTATAGTGACATGTCTGTAGATCTCTTATTTTGAAAGTTTGATGTTTTATTTATAATATCAACTGGTAGTCACATTGCCATATAATTTGGTTGGCAATAATGCACTATGTGCTGCATCATGTTTTCATCCCATTAATAATGAATGAAGAGAAGACTTTCCCATGGCAATGCACAATACTACATCAGTCCTGTCCACTACACCCATCTCACATCTGTAAGGTCAGAAAAAATGACTTTAGGGGCATTAATTTCATAAATCTGCAACAGTGCTCAAAATACACGATATGAATGTAAGGATCTGAGAAATAATTGATTGTGCCATGTATTCAAGGACTTGCAGAAGTGTCATGAAAAGTGCATCAAAGTACAAGGGGCACTTAAAACGGTTGTGAAAATGGAATGGTAGGTAAATACCTGTGAAATAAATGTGTGATGGCCCTCTTGGCACACAGAGGAAATACACTCCTGGAAATGGAAAAAAGAACACCGTGAATTCGTTGTCCCAGGAAGGGGAAACTTTATTGACACATTCCTGGGGTCAGATACATCACATGATCACACTGACAGAACCACAGGCACATAGACACAGGCAACAGAGCATGCACAATGTCGGCACTAGTACAGTGTATATCCACCTTTCGCAGCAATGCAGGCTGCTATTCTCCCATGGAGACGATCGTAGAGATGCTAGATGTAGTCCTGTGGAACGGCTTGCCATGCCATTTCCACCTGGCGCCTCAGTTGGACCAGCGTCCGTGCTGGACGTGCAGACCGCGTGAGACGACGCTTCATCCAGTCCCAAACATGCTCAATGGGGGACAGATCCGGAGATCTTGCTGGCCAGGGTAGTTGACTTACACCTTCTAGAGCACGTTGGGTGGCTCGCCGATACCCCAGGAGCAACAGTGTCCCTAATTTGCTGGGAAGTGGCGGTGCGGTCCCCTACGGCACTGCGTAGGATCCTACGGTCTTGGCGTGCATCCGTGCGTCGCTGCGGTCCGGTCCCAGGTCGATGGGTACGTGCACCTTCCGCCGACCACTGGCGACAACATCGATGTACTGTGGAGACCTCACACCACACGTGTTGAGCAATTCGGCTGTACGTCCACCCGGCCTCCCGGATGCCCACTATACGCCCTCGCTCAAAGTCCGTCAACTGCACATACGGTTCACGTCCACGCTGTCGCGGCATGCTACCACTGTTAAAGATTGCGATGGAGCTCCGTATGCCACCGCAAACTGGCTGACACTGACGGCGGTGGTGCACAAATGCTGCGCAACTAGCGCCATTTGACGGCCAACACCGCGGTTCCTGGTGTCTCCCCTGTGCCGTGCGTGTGATCATTGCTTGTACAGCCCTCTCGCAGTGTCCGGAGCAAGTATGGTGGGTCTGACACACCGGTGTCAATGTGTTCTTTTTTCCATTTCCAGGAGTGTATGTATACATTACTAAATGCCCCTTTCTTACGATAACAGTGACATTAATCCATAAATGACAGACACTGGTTGGTAGTAAAATACTTTCATTTTTATGAAAGCCCCATATTATAAGTCTGCTTCTTTACTGTTATGCTGAGAAAGATGTGCCTGTGTCTGAATCATCTTCAGCCACTCACATTTTTGCTTTGGTTAACTTTTCAGATAATCACTTTGAAACTTTCACATAATAAAGCTGTCCTCACCAAAAAGGTTATTTGGAACACTGCATAGCCTTACTGGATATGGTCCCAATGGAAGTAGTATAACATTGCTTCCCCTGACACTGAGCTGACTTACGCAGCCAATTACATGAGAACCACAGACTATTGTGGACTCCAAGCCACGGCAAATCTCAACATTTTTCAAATTAACAAATCATTGCCAGATGCGAAAGAAGTGATAAGTAACAGGAAAAGGACCAACTGCAGATTAAAACCTGGACCTTTAGATATTTAATCTGACATCTAACCACTGAGCCACACACCACTTCCACATCTGAGATTAAGGAAAATATTGGAATAAGTGTGATAAGTAGTTTTTCACATAACTGTATTTTGCACACAGAAAGAAGGGAAATACACTTGATACTTTTAGATGAGTTTCATACTATTTATCATGCAGAATAATATTAGAGGTGGTGGGATAGGAACCATACAATTGTTTCTCTCCTGTAAAATCAATCAAATATGCCCCACAAAGGAAAGTAACAGGGTGGGTCAATAGAGTTGTTCAAGATTATCTTCATGTTCACCTCTTAACAACTCTAACAGAGCAATTAAGGATCTATCATCTTGGGAGTGAGCGTTCTTCACACATGACGTACAAGTATTTAGCCACCTGTAATGTCCAAATTACCCTTCAACACAATTAGTCCTAGAAAACAGGAACAGGAGCAAAGCAATACAATGAAATTGTATTCAACACTGTCACATAGCCCGCTTTCTGATGTGAAAAGGAGACAGTCTATTGCACAAGACTCTTTGGGGGTCATCATCAATGAAACTAATGAAGTGCAGGAAAATTGCATTATGCAGTTCAGTTCTCATATAGGAAACCGGTGTAGAAGTACCAAATATTCAGCTGTTTCTGATAAATAACTTAAAATATTCTGTTTTTATGCGTATAGTATTTGTTCATTTATCTTCAGTCGGCTGTGCAACTATTAGCAGCATTATCAGTACTCCAACAGTGATTCACATGTCACCCTTGCCAGCATAGACTGATACCACAATGCAGCAGCACTGCTCAGTCATTGTTGGAGTACTGGTTATTCGTCAAGTTTTAACGTTTCTGTTAATACAAATTGATAAAACAAACATCACACAACACTAATTTGCGATCACTCTATCAGACATGCATGTAAAATTTTGCTTTAAAAATGTAGTGGGGAAACAAATAAATGTTTTCCATTTATGCAGGAAGTTGTATGAAAGATGTGATCAGCAGTATTTGTTTAGCTGACGTCAGCTACACACTACAAAAAAAAATTGCAAACATTTTCTGAAACACAACATCAAAAGCACATGACGACCTTTAAGAGGGAGGGACACCATGCATAACTTGTCAGGGTGTAAGAGTTGTTTTCTTTATGGGCGAGTGAATAGGGATCAAATGTGCCATGCCATAATGATGGCTGCATATGGTGCAGTAGGTCGCACCTCCCATTATTGCCACAAGATGTCACTGCAAACACTAATGAAATAATGACAGACGGGATAACATTCATGCCTTTTGAGAACTTTCAGACTACAGTGCCTGCCCAGTGATCGAATAATAATAATAAAACAAAACATTACAGTGGTTCCTGAGATTATTCTTCACATGCAGGCCAAAAAGGTTGGTGGAAGGACAATATTTGTGTAGATTCTGGTAATAATGGCATGTGGCTGGTACAAGTCTTTCAATTAAACATCACTTCAGCAACCTGCATGTCCGTAGCTAGGTATCCTACTGTGGAAAGGAGCTCAAACAACATTTCATTTATAGCAAATCTTCACATCACAGATGTGAATGCTAGGTCAGACAGATCACCATGCTCAACACGGATCGAAACAGGTCAAAACCTATACAGTGGTACCTGGGTTGGTCAGATCATAAATACAGTAAGTGTGGCACAAAATAGATGTACAGTCAAAATTGTAAGACTTATCAGATAATTGTAGCTTGTTTGATTACTCACTCTTAAAGAATGAACTAGTCACTTGAAGATATATTAAAATAATCTACTCAGTAATTTTGACAGAAAGCTGCATAACGTGCAAAACCTTAAACCCCTTTCCACACTCATCTCATTGTATTTAAAACAGTTGAAAAATCATTATCAAGACAAACTGCTGCCCTTTTGTCAGAATATATAATGCAATCAAGGAAAGTGTGGCATAGCAGCACTGGTGCACAACAAGCCATGCACCCGGGTGGTCCTCCTGCTGCTGGAGTTCCCTTTGTGTCAGAGTACAGTGGCCCATTCTCAGACATGTTAAGGCCACTGGTTTCTACCTGTGTGACTACAACAATGTCACCATGGCAAAATTGTTGGCTTCATCAGGTTTAATTTGTTACTTTGTACTGCCAACCACTCTTTCTCAACGAGTAACAGCAGCCGAGGGTACAGCATGGGATAGTATATTGATTTAGTTGCCATCACCTCTTGCTGCCATGTCAGCTTGCTCATTTCCATGGATTCCTGCAGGGCCTGAGACCCAGAAGAATGATATTTCACTCCCTTGCTACTGTATCAAGCGAAAGGTGTCTTGTACGTATTAACTCCTTTGTTTACTGGGTACTTTTGCTGAATGAACTATATAGCACTTAAGGTATCACAGCAAATGAGTAAATTATTGCAACAACTGCACCTCTTCTGCTCCTTTAGGAGTCTAAAGATTTCTGTGTCAGAGAGTAATGTCATTTGGAAGTCAACTCAAAGAGACTGCCAGTGTAAACTACTGGGCAGCTGACAGTACACCTCTGATTAAACCTATGAATGTAAACAACGCACCTAAACATTAGCAAATGGCTTGTTTAAAATCAAATCTGGTGTACAGTAACTTTGAAATATGACACACCAGTTTCTACTGGATGCATAGTACAGTTTCCAAGTGCCATAAACGACCTTTTGATACCACACAACTGTTATGGAAGTGTATGTACCTTTGATTTTAGCAGGAAAATTGTACCATGCCATCAGCGAAAGTTATTTACTTGAATACCTACAATCCACTGATCTCATTCACAAAGCTCAAGCTGCGAGCCACCCAGGCGTGGATTCTGTTCCTGTCTGTATAAACACTGACATTGCATATTCTTGCTGGTTCTAATTCAAATTCTTTATTCATACAGTAAATGTTAACAGATTGTGGAATGTCATAACACACACAATTCATACACACAAGCAAGCACTTGTTATGCACAAATGACTGCCAATCTCAGCATCTACGGCCAGAATGCTGGAGTTGGCCATCATATTTGCATAAGGTGTGCTTGCTTGTGCAAATGAATGGTGTATGTTTCTCTTTAGCTGATGAAGGCTGCAGCCAAAAGCTTTAGGTAAGTGTCTTAATTGTAACTGGCTGCAACTTAATGCGTCTTCCTTAAACAAAGCAACAATCTGTCTTTTCCTACATTGTTGATATTCCTACCTGGAGTTCCTATAACACTATTTGTAGTCAAGGTTTAAAGGCTGATGTCCTTATTAATTGCACATGGAGCTTGTCTGTTATCATGTTCATTTATGTTGGAATTTTTGTTTCTTTCTTGCATATTTACATGTTTCTAGAACAAAACTGCAGGGGAGTGAGAGAATCAAAGACTTCTGGAAGAGGGACCTGCAGGAATCTGTTTGTCATGCATAGTGCATTTATCTTATAGTTATGTTTTGGATCAAGAGGATGATTCAGATAGTGGTTGTGCTACCCCAGAATATAATAACATACCCCAGAATATAATCACATAATGCTGTGGAAGTGGGCAAAGTGTGCAATTAAAACAGCGTGGAAACTTGCTTTGTGTGCATGTAAATGTAGGCTGTACTATACTTTCTTCAGTGTTGCATTTGTTTTTGTTATGTGTGTCTGTCATTTAAAATCACACTGAAGCCAATATGCCTAAAAATTTTTGTTTCCAGTCAGGGTGTATGTGATAATTCGTGCCAAGATCTGTGAAGAAAAGATAAATGCAATGCCTCCTTTCCGGATTCAATGTGCCTCCCACCACTGAATTTCCCAAATGGAAAATAACAGGAGAGTACCAGAAAATATTTTTGTTTATATCTCATGTGTAGATGCGTTCACTCTTCAAGACATTACAAATGGGTTACCAATTCAATACATAAAGGATTTAACAAAGGATGGCATAAAGACAGATACAGGAGTACACAGACACACAAGAAATTAGATCGACCCTGCTATCTGAAACACAATTACTCACTCAGCTTACTACAAACCACTAAAATTAATCCCTGTGCGAACTCTCATTGGACCTGCTTCACTGTGTTATGAGAAATGAAGTATTACTTACCTTCCTGTGTCCTAGCACGCTAATAAGATTTGTAGAAACAGGTAAATTCATATGTAGCATTACATAAAACTGTGCATATATTACTACTTCGAGTCCACTTAACTGTATTATGATCATTTCAGCTTATTTTAACATATGGAAAAGTATTTTAAAAAGTTCATGTACAAAGAATACAGATGTATGTACTTGATATGACCATCCTGATGCGGGTCTTTAAAGGTTTATGCAAATTATTCCAAGCAAATGCCACAATTATTCTCAGCCATGGGCCATGGATGACACATTTCTCTTCTAGACACGTGTCCATCTCCACATGAAATGGTGATGACCATGGCAACATGTGTATGCAGTAATAAAATTTCCAACCTCTGCTAGAGTTGTTTTACTAGTTTGTGCTGAAAATTAATGTCTCAGAATTTTTTATTATGTGTGCAATTTTGGTTGAGGTATTACATGCCATGAGCATTACTCTGTCAACTTTCATGCTTCACTGGCAGAAATTTCAACCCCTGCAAACAGAGGGCTCCAAACTGTAGCGTGTAAATTGGTGGTGTGTAACAACTACGTCAGTGCATGAGAAACAGCATGCTGTAGTCTAACTTCTAACCGCAGAACAGTTTGTTCCCACATGGTGCCCCATCTCCTTCAGCATGACAATGGAAGACCACATAGGAGCACTGTGACATCTGCAACAATTAGATGCCTTGGATTCACTGTCATCCTTTGTACAGTACCAACTTGGCCCCATTCGATTTTCAAACCTTACCTTGGAGAAGTCAAACATTTTACAGTGAGGGTATCAACTAACTGGTCTCTCATTGCGTGAAATGTATTTGTTGCCAGGATGACTACATTGAGAAATAAATATGTAGACATGATTAATAAATATGTAGAATGTTAATGAAGTTTGTTTTCTTTAAAAACCTTTACGGTTCTGAGGCATTACTTTTCAGCACACCCCCATTGACTAACAATAAAAATTTCAGAAGGTACCATCCAACTTCAGGTGTTTTTAACAGAAATTATCTAAACACTTCACCTAAACACACAGATGGAAGATAGCTTTTGAAATGTAGTGCGTGGAATAAATCAACTCCTTACAGTGTTCTTTTCTTGCCCACTATTAACAGTTGCGAAAACAGTAAATTATTTAGCTGCATTAGTTTCTTCATTATTTTCATATTAAACATTCACAGCTCAATGTTTTATTATTGTGATGTTTTTCTTGAGTAGGCCTACATAAGGTTGATCGTAGATTCAATGCATTACTGCAGACATTTTCCAAATTTTATGAGCACGCTTTTTCAATTGTGTGCAGAAAAAATTAAGAGCACATTAAAATCTTTAAGTAGTGCCAAATTTTCTCAGGAACAAATATTTCCACTTAGTTTCATTATCGCACTGCAGCAAAGAATGAACCACCACTCAAATATCGAGCAGAAAGGAACATCACAAAGTAAAATGCTTCAACCTACAATGATGAACATAAGATACAGTTATTGGTGACAGTGAAGTCACCAAAATGTGCACAACTTTTTTTTTTTTTAACTGAGTTGCAGAGCTGGAACACACGAATTTTCATGTGTGCAAAGTCTAGCATATGATTAAAAGTGTGAAAGTTCAATGCTGTTGTTTAGGGGTGTGAAAATTCAATTTTGTTGTTTAGGGAAAGTAGTTTAACTTAAATATTGCTCAGAGACAAAATCCTCATTGTACACTTTGACTGACCAATGTCAGAAACTAAGCTATTTAGGAAGTGAACCACAACAAAATTGTCAATTAGGAGGATGCTGTAACTGAAAAATGATTGTCATTTTCCTTGCTTGTTTGTGCCCATGTATAATAAAATAAATACAATCAAAAGATAGTTGAAATGGTACTTTGAAAAATATTCTGAATTATTTACTTCTGTATTTACCATGAACAAGTTAGAAAATACATTGTAATCACTGATTCGCCACACATGAAATACCTGATATTTCCACATCACAGTTGTCATATTTATACAGTATGTTTTGCCCGAGGGTACACCTATTGGAAGATTTTTGACTTTTCTTGTCAATGCTATGCAAAAGCCTTAGAAAAATCCCTTTGAAACTTTACTGGCTAATGTCATTATTTGAAGCAAAGTTATTTATCAGTGCTACAATGTTGCAACTGTCACAAGTAGTCATCCTCTAGACAACCAGACTTTTCCTACATAACGTTTTAGATATGCTCATAATTTTTGAAGTTATGGCCATACTCATAACACAGACACTAGAACTTTTTACTGTCATCACTAAAACTTTTAGCAACTTCCCCAGCTCTTCTGAGTGAACAATGATGCTATGTAATAGAATAGAGAAGTCCATTGTGTGTCCAACACAAAACGCAGCCTCAAATCAAGAATAATACAACCTGAACACAAAAACAGTCACTTGCAGAATACATAGAGAAAATCCAACTTTTATCTCAACAAACTATTATGATTAGAATCACAAGAAGGTGCCATCTAACATTACAACTACCATCATTTTAACTTTGGTTGTCTGTATTTTATCATATCACACCACACACTGATATAGTATACAACTCATTTCACACTATTGATTCATGACTGTATAATAAGATCTAACATTTTAAAATAGCTGTACAAGGTATCCGAGATACCATCACTGCCAAAACTTCCACATACAGAAAGATACTGCATCCAGCCAAGAAATATGCACAGAAGCATGAAATTCTAAAAATGGAAGCTGTGAAAAGTGTAACAATTCTCATTCAGGTTCATAATTGCTTTTACTTTACAAGCCACCTAATCACTGCCCTGTATCCAACACTGACAGGTTCTCGTACATATTGCTGTACAGGTCACACGAAATATATATGTGGTGTGCCCCAAGGATCTGTATTGCGACCCCTTCTGTTTCTTCTGTACATAAATGATGTAAGCTTAAATATTGATGCACACAAAACAATCATATTTGCAGATGACACCACGATTCTACTAAAAGGAGGCGACGATGAACAGTTACAGCAGACAGTAAAAACGGTCACGAAACAACTTAGTAACTGGGCACAGAGTAATCAGCTTGTAATAAACAGTAAGAAAACCGTTGCTCTAATATTCCACAATGTTCCTAACAAGGGCATGTTCATCCCATCAGTCTCTATCAATGACGAGCCAGTTGGTAACAGTACTGAAACCAAATTCTTAGGACTTTGGCTGCAGAGTAACATCAGATGGAATAAGCATATTGAATATCTCAATGCTGAACTGAGCAAAACATGTTATCTTCTTTGTTCATTAAAATCATGCTGTAGTGAGAAAACAGTATTGAATGCATATCATGCGTACTTTCATTCTCGTCTTTGATATGGGGTCACCTTCTGAGGAAACTCTAAAACAGCTAATAGCACTTTTAAACTAAAAAAAGGGCCATTAGAATCTTGTTTGGGTGCAAGCCTAGAGACTCTTGTAAACCCCTCTTTAAGAAATCTGGTATTCCCCATTACCATGTGTACACATTATGGAAACCCTTTTGTTCTTTAAATTGAATGTAATAGGCAAGGACCGGAGACTACAAAAAAACTGTGATATACATGATCACTTTACCAGACAAAACAGAAACTTACATATGACTCAAATCAGCACAGCACTGTGCCACAAAGGTACTTTTGACATGGGAGTTAAGCTTTATAACAAACTTCCTGAAAACATAAAAGCTATCACTGAGGTCAATACATTTGGAAAATCTCTAAGTCATATTTACAGCATCACTGCTCTTACTCCATTGAAGAATATTTAAATTTATGAAACGTGTTATATGAATACTTACTTACGTGTAAAGTGTATTATTGTAAGCTTACATATGTATGCCTTGAAATTACTTTCAGCCTGTATATTTATAACTTGACTTGTCCAATCTCTTATGCATAAGCTGCTATGTAGACAACAGGACCAATAAAATACAATCTACAATCCTTGGAGTGGTGTAATATGAAAATATAGCTTCAAAGATTCCATATGAATAAATAGTTTAGAACTCACACAGGTGCTGTTGCCAAACTATGATTTCTAGTCACAAATAATTTTCATGGGCTTTTTAGTGAATGAATGTCTTTCTATATCTTGAAAACAATATAATTTTTTCTGAGATCTGAGGTGTACAATGTTTTCCATTCAGAAAAACTCCTTACAGTGCACTGTAATCTGCTATGAATGAGTCTGTGAGAAACTCCCTACACTTATTGAGAGTGGGATAGATTGTTTCATATAAGCATATCCATAAAGAATTTTCTATGTTTTTAATTTCTGGCCATGTTACATTAGCTATTTACAACCCAACAGTCCATCTGACACTGAAGCATCACCACATTTGACCCATTTGTTTTCCTAATACACATCAATAATTTGCAATTCAGTGTACTAAATAACTCTAGCTTTTTTTTTAATCTGAAAATGATACTAGTATCACACATTCAGGGCCATACTACAAAACAGAGCAAACAATGTATTGGAGGGAAATTGTTCACAGTTAATGATTAATGTATGCTCATTTAATTTCAATGTGAGGTAAAGCAAAGACCAGGCTTCATTTGATCAATGGATCACCTAATGACCTATACTGGCATACAGCTCAGCTTCAATAAATTCTCATCAGGTTTGACTTACACAAAATCTGCAGCCATGGCGGAAATATTTAACAGTTTCAAGTAACAGACACTACAAATAACATACAAAAAACCTACTTGTGAAACTACAAGAAAGAATTTAGGAATATCATTCAGCTCTGTAGATACCATTCCCCAAAGGGCTGCCAAGATAGCATTATACTAATAAGAAATTGCATTTGTAGCAATTATTACCATATTCAGCCTGTGAGTGGAAAACAAACCTTAATCTATAGTGTTCTAATAAGTGTCCACAGCCATATAGTGATCTGCATGGGTTCTAACATGTGTGTCACTGTAGACCACAAGGCCTGGAGATCAATCTTTCATTAAATATGTTTATAACAGAAGCATGATTTGTCTCTCTGTTGGTCACAAGACATATGAAATATCCGCTTCATCCAATATACTGTCTTGCAAACAAACATACAACATAGGGTGTAAGATGGGTCTAAATCCTCAAAACTAGAATGATAATATGTGGAGACACGAATGCCAAAACAGATGTTGAGGGTGAAATTAGTTGTAACTTAAAATAATTGAAATAATATTAAGTTGTGTGTGTAAGGGTTTACAGTTATTTTAAAAACAGTGTGATTGCCTCACGACACACCATGTGTTCACTGCAAAATTAGTAGTAACTGCTTAAACTTTTCGGACACTTTCAGTGTGGCACAAATGGTAAACACTGCAAAGATGATTTTAAGAAGTTCTGTTTCAATTTTAAATCAAGTACTTACAGACACTGACAGGGAAAACTGTAAAGTATTTATAAGAGATCACGGCATTTCAAATTATTACTGTCTGATGATAGAGCTAAAGACACGCTCAGTGAAATCCACAAAACTGCAGGCCTACAAAAGGATCTCCTCAGATCTTAAGATACATACTTTTTATAGATATTGGCAAATGAAACCTGGGGTGAAATGTATACAAAAAGCAATCTAGATGCTAGGTCCTATATATTTTACACATTAGGTAAACCAATTTTTCAGATGACACTTCTGAAAGTATACATTTCTACTGCTCCAGATAGGAAAACAGATGGGTAACTGCAGGTTTTAGAAAGTTCTCATAGACACTTACATTTCTCAGTTCCTTGTAAAAGCAGTGCACTAACCCACAGACCCTTGAACACTATCACAGATGTAATTTCTTAGACTTTCCCGGCAATTCTGTGACATCTCGCATTGGGTATACTGCCAGTGGTCTGCGTTTTTCTAACAATATTTCCATGTGGTACCCCAGCGTCTTCATCAGGTGCTTCCTGTGACTGTTACAGGAAGCACCTGATGAAGACGCCTAGGTACGATGTCGAAATATTGTGTTAGAAAAACGTAGACCACAGCCAGTACACTCAATTCAATGAGATGTCACTATCACAGATGTTTAAATAAATAGAAGTGGGTACCGCTTGTGGTAATAATAATGAAAAAAACATTCAATGATAAGTTAATATATAATTCAGAAAATAAAAAGCAGAGTGGTATGAGGCGTTATAAAACATGAAGTTGGAGAGGGCAGAGACAGGGGTGATAGTATATAAATAAAAAATGGGGACAGAATAACAGAGTCTTCAGAAATTGGCAACTTTTGTAAATGAATATTTCTTCAGTATTGCAAAGAAGTTGCAGAAGAATCTTTCTAAAACATATGTAGCACTACAAAGACTTACACAAAAAGCACAATCATGTTTCCCACAACAGAGCTTAAGTTTTTTTTTTTTTTCAAAAAAGAAAAAAAAAGTCAGCAGGCACAGATGAGGTTCCCGCCTCCATTCTCAAAGAATGCATACAAGACCAATTAAAAAACATAATAAATGTATCTTTTAGTTTAGGCATTTTTTTTCCTAAAATAACTAAAGCAAGCATGAGTGTGAAGAGAACTGGAAACTAACGGCCACATTCACTGCTGTCTTCATTCTTAAAAATGACTGAAACAATCATGAAAGACAGGACCTCCTTAATGAAGTACAGTTTACTTTCAGAAGTGGAAGAAGTACAATAAAAGCCACTGCAGAATTTACGAACATGGGAAACAGGATGCAAAAGGCGGAGAATGTTCACCCATCCACTAATGTAAATGTTTGGTAAAACAATAATCAGACAAGATACATAAATCACATTCTACATAAGCAAGATATGGAAAAAAGTTCTCTTTGCTGATGACATCAACATCGTAGTCACTGATAAGACATAAGAACGCCTGTTAGAGAAAGTGGATGAAATGCTAAATGATGTTTACAATTGGGCAGTATGTAATAAATTAATGCACAACAAAAAGAAAACAAACAGTATGCATTTGAGCGTAAGGAGAGGAACCAACTCTTGTCACATTACGGATAGATAAAAAACCTGTAGGTTGTGTAGCAAACAACAAAGTTTTTAGGCATGGACATTGATTGTCAGCTATTATAGTATGTACAAGGATACTGGCAAACAGTGTATCATCAACATATTATGCTTCTAGGGTGTTAGCATCAGATGGTAACAGCCAATGTTGTGACATATTACGCCTACATATACTCAGTTCTTAGCTATGCGATTCCTTTCTGGGGATCCTTACTGCAACAAGTGAGTATGTACACCAATCTGTGGGGCATATCAGATAAAATATTACTAAATACTACACTAATAGTTCTATTCCTAATCATGAAACAAGAGCTAGTTTGGAGTTTTTTTTTTTTTTAAAAAAAAAAAAAAAAAGAGGCACCGCACCAGCGCATAAAATTGAGTAACAAATTGCCAAAGGTAGTGGATAACACATTTGCTTAAAAAGGCAGCTAAAATGTCCTTCACAAGTAATGCATATTACACAGTTCAAGATTACTTAGAGGACCCAGAGTAGTGGCTTGTAATGAATGGTGACACTACAGTACCTTGTCACATTTCAATACAGGGTTAGGGTTTACTGCTTTCACAAGGATCAAGTGTGAAGCTGTATAAAGCATAACAGTTATGTCTGCCAAATGAGGCAATGCAGCTGTTAGGATGCTGACCTCATACTGATGAGGATGGAGCTGCTCTCTCCAGCCATTCTGATTAGGGTTTTATGTGATTTTCCTATATCCCTATGGCCAAATGCAACGATGGTTCCTTAAACTAAGCCACTGCCATACACCTGTCCTATTCCCATATGCTACCAGCCTATCCTCTTACAGCATGTTATACATATTGTGTGTTATATTTTGCTCTGCTCATTGGCACTGTATTACCTCGACAAATTCTGTATCGTTGTGAGATGATCCCTGGATGAATAAAAAACTAATTTGCAGACAGACATCAACAACAACTTGCATAGAAGAAATCACAAAGGGGATTCCATCAAATGAAATAATTGATTACCTGCTCTTCCTTCTTATAGTGAATTGCATGATATTTAATTTGAAATAGGAAACAAAACCAGCTTTTTGTTAATCAGAAAAGTGTTCCAAATATGTACAAGAACTATTAAAATGACTACAAAAATCTCCAATCCTCTCTACTTTTTAATATGATGTGTGGTTGGTGATGGAAATGTATCTGGGTCTGAAGAGCAGTTTATATGTCATAAAACAAAGAACTGAACTGAACAATTTTGTAAATATGTCATACTGAGTAACAGTGAAATGGAACTGTCTTTACCGTAGGAATTGTACCTGGTATGTGGCAACTATACTAGATTTCCAAAATATTTAGGAAGGGTTAGTATATCAGACCCCAGGATAAGAGGGACCTTCTTGGCAACAGTTACTTACCCTTCCTTTTTGAACTTCTCACAAGCTATCCCACCAGAGACAGTAGTTATGTGCCTGCAACTTTTGTGTGTGTGTGTGTGTGTGTGTGTGTGTGTGTGTGTGTGTGTGTGTGTGTGTGTGTGTGTGTCAGATCTTATTGTGCCTGTCTGTGGCTCAGCATCTCCTCTCTATTTTTACAGTATACTTTTCTTGGGGCATTTTTCTTCTGATACGATACTTCATTTGTAAATTTTTTTTATAAGTTAGTTTATAATCATAAACAGATTCCTGTGGAAAGCCTGAAGACTGTCCTGCATAATTCTAACTTGTTATCATCAACTTCAGTCACTTGCTCAGCCAGCATGAAGGGAAAATTATCACAACACACAACATAAAGCAACTGTTAGTCACTGTGGGATATGATATGTTTAGGGGACACATTTACACAAAATTATTTTTGTGTTAATATTTGTGGGAGAGGACTAGGCCAAGGTACACCACTACAGTGGGAATGGTTCACATGGACATCAATCATCTCAGTCTCGAACACACAATATTAATTAATGCAGCACTTCAAAAATACCACGATGTTATAAACTCTGTTCTTAACAAAAACTGGATTTTAGCATTATTTTCTTTCCCCAAAGCATGGAGAAGACAGGATATAATTTTTTTGTAACTGTAGCAGAAATTATATTTTACTGAATCAAAAATAAAGATTGGTATTTTTCACTGATGTGTTGATACACAAGCTGTCAAGGATGAACTTCTTAATACATCTACCTCTAGACGGGCACACTACAAATCACATGTAAGTGCCCAGCAGAGGATTCACCAAACCACCTCCAAACTAGTTCTCCAATCTTGAATAGCAAGTGGAAAAATTTAACTATATCTTTCTGCATGAGCTCTGATTTCCCTTATTTTATCATGGTGTATGTTTCTCCCTACGCAGGTAGCCATCAACAAAATATTTTCACATTTGGAACAGAGAGTTGGTGATTGACATTCTGTAAGTAAATTCTTCCAATTTTCACAGCATCTGAAATTGTACATGTATATTGACGTAAGTAATATCGCTCTAAACAACGATCAAAGGATAAGGTACAAATTGGGTTTTTTCATTTATTACTGTTACTTTTTTTTTCCTTCGTGTTATTACAGTGCTCACGACCAACGCCTTTTTCGTGAGTATGAAAGACAACACAGGTATGATAACTCATGTCTACCATATAAAAAGCATAAAGTATTAATGAGTTAACCCACGGCCAAACAGAATCTCATGGGTACGACGAACACTTAACATTCTGATCATCTCATTTATACTGGATACGATGATATACACATTTTAACAGTGCTAATACTCGAACTTTCTCCATAGTTTTATGAAACACTTAAATTGCGCATACAGGAGACGGGCTTTCAAAGCTACAGTTTACTAAACTGATACCGCACCACAAACAGTTGTATTAAATGCAGCCATACTACGTATTTACATTTAGTTACGCGTCATCCAAACTTAGCAAAACCAGCGACATTCACGGCAACGTCATTCCCGAAGCTGACAACTACTATAACACAAAACCTTGAAGATTTGATAATAGGAACTTTTCAGTGATAACAAGAGAGCTATTTCGAAGCAAACTGTTAGCACTCAGAACCTCAACCATATAATTATTTAGTCACATGAAAAAACAGTAGCAATGTAAAATAACCTTGAGTAATGGTGGCCATTACAAATTGCACGCACGTATGTACACACACACACACGAAATATAATGTACATGCAGTCGTGCGAAACGTTTTATTCAATTAAAGTACTGTTTATTTACTCTCCTTTAACATTTTATGAAAGTAATCAACAATCTTCCACAAAATCTGATTCTTAATAAGATAGTATACAAACAGTAGTCAAAAAAATTTTTGAACCCAAACTTTTCTTACCTGCGTAATTCTTCAACTGCGACGAATCTCTTGTTTAACTTCAACTAATTCTGCGTTATTTTGACGATACGAAAACCTATCAAAGCCGCTCGCTCTACCATTAATGTCGCCTGCCTTCCACGGGATCTTTGGCGTGTTGGCTATGACGACAGAATGAAGTAAAGATCAGAAAACGGAGAGAGAAACTGCATGGAAATGAGCAAAGAACAAAAACCCAAGGTAGTCGAATAATGCATAGATTTGAGGAGAGTTTCGGACTGCTTTACAAGACGAAATAGGTAATTATTTTATCGAAATTAGGAAAGTTTGCACTAGATTTTTTTTTAGAAATGTATATATATTATTACATGCGTCCTCTCTATGAGAACTTCATTATTGGTCAAATTCATTATTCCGATATCTGAAATATTCGATCAAGTTCTGTAATGGTCTGATTTCTTTACTATTTACGCAATGGGGAAAAGATGAGCGGCAGGAATGTTGAAAAACAGGGAGGAGATTACAGACATAAAAAATGAATGGATAAGGTTCAGGAAATCAAATGTTACAGTGATACATTTAAATTGAGGAAAATAAATTTTTAACAAGCTGCAAGGAAATATAAACTGAGTTATTAGGCAAATCTCACTTTCTCCCACATTGATAATGTGAATCAGTGTTTAAATACATAATGAACCTTCAAAAAATCTATTAAAGAATGAACTAAATATTTAAGTAAGAAATGTACAGCACATTTACTATTTGGGGTAATATGTCGCCACCGGAATAGAAAAGGGAAAGAAACTATGGCAGTTGAAATTCTAAGGGTTTTGAAATCATGTCTTGTTGCAGCAGCAGTCAGGTCACACGAAGATGGTGTCAAATCACCTCCAGCAGAGGTCAGGTCACACACAGCAGAGGCCAGGTCACATACAGAGCTTACAATGGCAGCAGAGGATCCTGCACATCGCAATGGAGGACCCTGCGTCAGTAGCAGAGGAAACTTCATCAGCAGCAGAGGACCCTGCATCAGTACCATAGTACACTTCATGTGCAGCAGAGGACAATTCACCACTAGTGGGAGACCTTTCACTGCCAGCTGCTCTGGCAACTAGAGATCAGACACCAGCGACAGCAGAAGGATACATTTCACTGGCAGCAGTCGATCCACTCTCACCAGTAGCTGCTACAGAGAGCATTACAATACAGACAAAGGAAACACAAACAGGGTGCTGAAAACCCATCGTGCTTAAGGGCTATTGCCACCTCACCTCAAAACAACATCAGCTATTAGACAGCAAAGTGTGAGCACAGCTGTACCACTCTCTGTCATAGAGGTTTCCATATTTTAAGCTATGATATCCAGAGTCTGAGAAATAACCTTTTTGAATCTAAAGTTACAGTTTACCATATGTGTATCATGGATCACCGATACAGGGATTCTGAATCAGGTATCATGAACATTAATCACTGTAATTTGGCTTTTCAGATTTCTAAGAAGGACGCCAAAAGTGGTGGAGTTTGTATTTTTCTTAAATCTAACGTGGAAAGGAAAATTTGGTGTGAGGCAGAAGCATTGAGTACTGGAAAGCATTTTGAAACTGCTGCTGTTCAGTTGCATGGAAAACTGATTAACATAATAATTATTGCAGTATATGGAGAACCTAATAGATACATAGACTCCTACATTAAGAAACTGGAGTCTCTGCTGGACATTATGTTTATGGAAAAAAATCGCCATAATTGTCTGTGGAGAGTTTAATGTAAACCTCGTGAATGATTCTGCATTAAGAGAGCTGTTTCTTAATGTATTGCAGGGTGTCAAGATCTTTCCTCTTACAAACAGCACCACAAGAATAACAAATGGAAATAGTTATGTCTTACAGACAACACATTTTCAAATGCCGACACCACAGAGATAGAAATTATTAATACTGACATATGGCTACTTGATCATAATGACCTCTTCCTTACAGTTCCAGCAGTAGTTCATGAGAGAAAGGGCAGTATTTCTTTCCTATAGAAAAGATTTTTTTGCAGGGAATTGTATTATTTTTGTCGTTACTCTAAGTAGCAAATCTTGTTTAGTTATGCTTATATTCTTAGGTACAAACATTGCTTTTTCTTCAACATTAGTGTCCAATTTTGAAATGTGTTTTCAAAGCAATTGAGTAGATTCCATTAATGCTGGATCATTAAATCTAGTTTCTGGATTACATCAGGCATTAAGATTTTCTGTAGGACTTCAGTAATGTTCAGTTAACAAATGAAAAGATCCACAGGTCTTCAATTTATAGAATACGTAAAGACTTATAAGAAATATATCACAGGTAACAAAAAAGCCCAAACTACTTAGAAACAAGAGCATAATAAGAATTTTCGGCAGTAAATCAATATCTGTCTTAGATATTGTACCGAATGGAACAAGTAAGATCCATGAAGGAAAGGAAATAACATTTAAAGACGTTGATGATATCAAAATTGGCAAAAGAGACCAGCCACTTTACATAAATAATTACTTCATAAATGTTTCCCACACACTTAGCTTAGATTTCGCAAATCAAGACAGACTTATATATCGTACATCTGCTCACAGTGTGAGGTTAGTTCCAGGTAGTGATGTAAGAAGGAGTAAAAGTGATTAAAAGCCTGCACTGCAAAAGGTTAGTGGGGTGTGGATGATGAACGACAGTCATAATTGGTACTCCTTCACAAACTGCAGAACCCTTTGCTCGCTCTCAACTGTTAATATATCACTCAGTGAGCAAATGTTTGTCAACAGATTAAAAATATCGAAACTGATACCTTTATTCAAGAGTGGTAGTAGTCATAAGATTGGAAGCTGTCGACCCATTTCACTCCTCTCAACATTCTCTGAAGTAACTGAAACGACCACAGTCTTCTGAATAATTGAAACCATGTCTGTCGAACGGGTAGCAGCACAGAAAGAGTGGTAAATGCCTCTGAGCCTTACGTGACTTGACTTCTGAAGTCATCAGTCCCCTAGGACTTAGAACTACATAAACCTAACTAACCTAAGGGCATCATACACATCCATGCCCGAGGCAAGATTCAAACCTGCAACCATAGCGGTCACGCGGTACCAGACTGTACCGCCTACAACCGCCCGGCCACCCCAGCCGGCGAAAGAGTGGTAAGTGTTTACGTAGACGAACCAGATACAAACCTGGATAACAACAATATTGTTGTAGGAGTTAATTTAGATCTTTCTAAATCTTTCGATACCGCTAGTCATGAAATTCTTTGAGATAAGCTGGAAACAATGGGGATAAAAGGGATAGAAAACAAGTGGTTTCAGTCATATTTGCAAAATAGATCTCGGGTTATGGAATTCACATCTACTCATTCTAATCATAAAATCACATTAGTACCTTATACAAACAAAGTCGAAATAGGTGTAACACAGTATAGTATGTTAGGTACCCTTTTGTTCTTTATTTACTTACATTGCATACTCATCTCAGAAGCTGCAGCCAAGATCATATTGTTTGCAACTGACACTTAAGAAATAGCAAACGATGTTAAGGAATTTCTGTCCACAATAACTGATCAAGTCCTCAAGTTCTTGTATTCAGTGTCAACATGCTGACCCTTATTAAGAAAGACACAAATTACATTCAGTTTGGAAAGATAAATCAAAACCAAGATCTCCAACAAGTACTGGGTGGAAACGAGAGGAATGCACAAAACTTTTAGGTATGTATGTTGAGCAAGAGTTAAATTACAAAGACCATATAACTAAATTCTTGCAGAGACCTAGTTCTGCATGTTTTACTTAGAGAATTATCTCTAAAGTTTACTCCTGATGTGGGTATATAATGGTTTATTTTGGCTGCTTCCAGTCTCTTGTAGATCATGGAATTGTTTTTTCGAGTAAAACCGATAACCAATTCAGTGAAATTTATACATTACAGGAAAGGGCTATTCGAATCTTGTCACTCAGCTCTACTAGGTCTCACTGGAAGCGCCTATTTAAACAGTTATGTTTGCTTACTCCACCTCCATGTTCATACACAAATGGGTGTTGATGAGAAGAGCTAGACTTCGTGAACAGCAAACCAATAATGATTACCTTAGTCATAATAGAAACACTAGCCCTTCATTTACTGTTGCATTCTTCTGATACTCTTAACTGTGTTAGTGCATGTAGTGGTACAGGGTACCCTCCACCACGAACCATACGGCGGTTTGCGGAGTATCTATGTACATGCAGATGCAGATGAATTTGCAAAAGAATGTTTGTGCTATTCGTTTTATGCTTCCTGTGTTTCAGATGCTGTGTAATGCCCTCCTCAGAGCAGGCATTTGGTGCTACATTGATTGTGACAGATATAATGTCAGTGATTTTTAGTGTGTTTTACTATTCAGCAGTGTTATATAATGTTATTATTTCATTTTATTTTATTTTTTGGCGGTGTTTTATATCAAAATTTGATGTCCTAGTTATGTCATTGATTTACTTCTCGTGTATGTTGCAGTTGCAATGCAGACTCTGTATTTGTCATTTTCGTTCCAACCATGTACTTGTTTGGATTTCCCACAGTTTTGTTAAGTTGCTAAGGTGAATGGTGGAGTAGTGCTTTGATTAGGCCATGTCTCACTTAGTGCCAAATTCTCCCCATATCCTCTCCTAATTTGTTTATTTTTATATGTATGTACAGGTTGTAACAAAAATGTACAGTACAAATAGCACGACACATTCCTCACATGTAAATGAAGAAATTATGTTATATGAGTATTGAAACACTTTGCTTCTGTGTTCCAACTCATTTTCTCCAACTCATACATTATGTAAAAACCCATACAAACAGAATGCGCCAGCATACACATGCAACTCTTTCTCGAAGGTGTATACCTTATGTGTGCATTGATACATGCTTCAATGTGTCACATAGTGAATGTCGCATGTGTTGATGTATCCCTGGAGTATGTGTATGGTTCAGCAGCCTTCCATAATACTGGCACAGAGAATCTGAGCATCTCATTCAGGGGTTCCATACACAAGAGCTTTCAAATGCCAAACAAGTAAAGTCCAGTGGGCTTAGGTCCAGAGAGCGTGTAAGGCCATGCAGTTGGTCCATCTCTACCCATCCATCTGTCACCGAATGTGTTATTTAGGAGCCAACAGACATTAACACAGACATTGACACAGTTCCCCATAGTCGTTTAATGAACAAAGTAAGAGCATACGGACTATCAGATCAATTGTGTGATTGGATTGAGGAGTTCCTAGATAACAGAACGCAGCACGTCATTCTCAATGGAGAGAAGTCTTCCGAAGTAAGAGTGATTTCAGGTGTGCCGCAGGGGAGTGTCATAGGACCGTTGCTATTCACAATATACATAAATGACCTGGTGGATGACATCGGAAGTTCACTGAGGCTTTTTGCAGATGATGCTGTGGTGTATCGAGAGGTTGCAACAATGGAAAATTGTACTGAAATGCAGGAGGATCTGCAGCGAATTGACGCATGGTGCACGGAATGGCAATTGAATCTCAATGTAGCGAAGTGTAATGTGATGCGAATACATAGAAAGATAGGTCCCTTATCATTTAGCTACAAAATAGCAGGTCAGCAACTGGAAGCAGTTAATTCCATAAATTATCTGGGAGTACGCATTAGGAGTGATTTAAAATGGAATGATCATATAAAGTTGATCGTCGGTAAAGCAGATGCCAGACTGAGATTCATTGGAAGAATCCTAAGGAAATGCAATCCGACAACAAAGGAAGTAGGTTACAGTACGCTTGTTCGCCCAATGCTTGAATACTGCTCAGCAGTGTGGGATCCGCACCAGGTGGGGTTGATAGAGGAGATAGAGAAGATCCAACGGAGAGCAGCGCGCTTCGTTACGGGATCGTTTGGTGATTGCGAAAGCGTTACGGAGATGATAGATAAACTCCAGTGGAAGACTCTGCAGGAGAGACGCTCAGTAGCTCGGTACGGGCTTTTGTTTAAGTTTCGAGAACATGCCTTCACCGAGGAGTCGAGCAGTATATTGCTCCCTCCTACGTATATCTCGCGAAGAGACCATGAGGATAAAATCAGAGAGATTAGAGCCCACACAGAAGCATACCGACAGTCCTTCTTTCCACGTACAATACGAGACTGGAATAGAAGGGAGAACCGATAGAGGTACTCAGGGTACCCTCCGCCACACACCGTCAGGTGGCTTGCGGAGTACGGATGTAGATGTAGATGTAGATGTAACACTAAAAGACGGGGTGCTCCATCATGCATGAAGTACATGTTTTGTCATACAGCTAGAGGCATGTCTTTTCACATATCTGGTAAAATATATAGCTGGTTCTCATGTAACACCCGCCAGTCATCTGGTCAACATTCAGTGTTGCAGCTACATGTCTTGTACTGATACTAGGGTTGTCGTCAACTTCATCATGAATTGCCACCTCCTGATCCAGTGTGCTCGTCCGTCTAGGGCTCCACCGGTTGCGAGTATCAGGCATTTAGAACCCAGTACCATAAGTGGACAATCAGTGGCTTCAAACACTTTCCTGTCTGGGCACCTTCACAGCAGAAACCTCTCCTGGTACAAACGTCGAGCGCCACCACCATTCCCATCATTTAATCTATACATCAAATGGGCATCTGACATCTCTGCATATGTGTACATGGCCATTTCACTTACCAAGTCAGGGATTAATTGTACATAGTAATTCGTGTGGAAGCAATGGTCGTACTCATCGCTGGAACACCTGATGTTACCTGTAAACAAGCTATGACTTATGTCTAATGGCAACAGGGACATGTAAAACAAAACACTGGCAGTGCACACGTAACCAGAGGTCATAAAGAGTGTGTGTTCTTCACGATTCTATCGCTCTGCTCTTGAGTGTTTCTCATAATTAATGAGTTGAAGAAAATGAGTTTAACCATGGAAACAAAGAGTTTTCAGACTCATGTTCATATAACATTATGTGCTCGTCTTTGTGTGAGCAGTTTATCCTGCAGTTTGTGCCACACATTTTTGTTACACTGTCATATTATTTCGGTACTGTATCTGTCATTTCCGACAATGTTGTACTGAATGGTCTAAAGATGAATGAATAAATAACGAAATAGAAGAAAAATAAAATACTACATTTTCTGCTAAGCAACAGGAAACCAAATCACAGTAGCACAACACCAGCTAGCTCTAACCTGGACAAAGTGCTTCAAATATATTGGATTCAGGGATAAAAAGTGATTAATGGGGCAGATAGTCTGGAAAAGAGATTGTTTCAACAAAATGTTGACGTTGAACATCTAAAAGCATGGCAAACAAAATTAGTCACTTTGGTAATTTGTTCACTGGTGGACTGCAAGCAAAGCTCCTCACTGTGAGCCTACCAGCACTGAAGATGTTAGATGGCAACGAAACCATACAAGCATCTCTCTAAAAAACTGTATAGCATACAAACTCACAGTTACTAGCGAAAGGGTGGCCTAGAAGTAGGTGTTGGCCAACGTCCCTTCTCTGGTCTTTACTGTCGTCTGATGATGGTTCTGGAAGAGGATTCCCACTCTCAAGCCATCCTCTGCAATCTCTCGAAGTTTGTCGGTATCTTTCTATTACACCACATTCACTGATGAGCGAAATAATTATGACTACCTGTTTAATTATGTGTTGGTACATCTTTGAAACGTAATAAATTTGCGATTCTGCGTGGGATGAATTCGAAAAGTTCTTAATAGGTTTGTAGATGTCTGTGGTACCAGATTTCTACGCACAGGTCAGACAGTTAGAATAGATTACGCGTCGATGGTTTGTTGGCACAAAACTATTGACTGGATGTGCCATATGTGTTGCATTGGATTCAGTTCAGACGATTTTGGTGGCCAAGACATCAACATCAGTTCACTATCACACTCCTCAAATTACTGTATCACGATTATGGCCATGTGACATGAACAGTTATCCAACTGGAAGATGCATTCACTGTCAGGGAAGACATCGTGCTTGAAGGACACAAGTGGTCCACAATAATTCTCATGTAGTGCTCAGCTCTCTTGTACTTTAGATTACTACCACATATCCCACGGGAGCCCAGGTGACTGTCCATCATAGTACAACACTGCTCCCACTGCCCTGTGTCCGTGGTACATTGCATGTTTCAAGCAGCCATTTCACTGGATGACTGTGTATCCTGACATGACCATGGACCTAGTGTAACAATAAACATGACTCATCCAATCAGGCAATATGTTTCAATACATACATGGTATAATCTCGACGATCCTGCGCTCTCTGCATTCGTCATTGATGATGTCGTCCACTCAACATGGGAACACATAGGGGTCTTCTGCTATGGAGCCTCATGTTCGACTGTGTGTGCTGATCAATGTGATTTGAAAGGTTTGTGGCTGGACTAGCATTGGACAGTATTGTCAGATCTGTTGCAGATTTCCGCCCACCCTACTTTCCAGATTGAGTAAGCCTTCAATCTCCAAATTCCGTGATAAAGTGTGGACAGAAAGCATTTTCCAGAAAGCATACCACACAGTGCCCTATAGCAGGCTATTATGAAGGTAGGAGCATATGGAATAGGTTCAAATATTGAGTGGATCATAGACTTCATAATTAATAGAACTCAATGCGTTGTCCTTAATGGCGAGTGTTCATCAGAGACAATGGAACAGCTAGAAGTGTCGTGGGGAAGTGTTATAGAACTGCTCTTATTGCCTATATACATAAATGATCTGACAGACAGTGTGAGCAGCAATCAGTGGCTGTCTACTGATGGTGCCATGGTGGAGGGGAAGCTATCGCCGTTGAGTGACCATAGGATGATAAGAGATAACTTAGATAAAATTAAAATTTCTAATTGTGTGATGAATGGCAGCTTGTTCTAAATGTAGAAAAATGTAAGTTAACACAGATAATTTGTAAAAACAATCCCATAATGTTAAGAGTACAGCATTAGTGGTGTGCTGCTTGACACTGTCACGTTCATTGAGTATCTAGGCATAGAGTTGCAAATTGAGATGAAATGAAACAAGACTGTAAGGTCTGTCGTAGGGGAAGTGAATGATCGACATAGGTTTGTTGGGAGAATTTTAGGAAAGTGTGGTTCATCTGTAAGGGGAGATCACATATGGAACACTGGTGTGACACATTCTTCAGATTTGCTCGATTGCTTAGAATCCCACTTAGGCCAGATTAAAGGAAGGCATCGAGGCATGGGCATACCCAGCGAGGCTGCTTCCGCCCCCAGAAGATATTCGCAGTTTTTTACTAGTTTACTGTTTTATTTAATAAGGAATTATGCATGTTTTCTCGGATTGTACAAGTGCATTCTTGTATTTAAAATGTTTATTAAAAGCAGTTTTTCACTGGTTTACTGTTTTATTTAATAAGAAGTGCTGTATGTTGTCTCGAGTTCTTGTTTCCTGAGACTAGTATGACCTGTACCCCCTCCTCCCCCCCCCCCCCCCCCTTTAGTTCAGATCCTGGGTACGCCTTGCATCGAGGCAGTTTTAAAGTGCGGTAATAGATTTGTTACCAGGAGATTCGATTATCACAGAAGTATTACAGATACTTGTGAACTCAAATGGGAATCTCTCAAGGGATTCGCGAAACTCTATGGAGAAAATTTACAGAACCAGCATTTGAAGTTGACTGCAGAATAGTTCTACTACCGCCATCGTAAGACAAGATAAAAGAAATTAGTCATCATATAGAAGAATATAGACAGTCGCTTTCCCCTCACTCTGTTTGCGAGTGGAACAGGAAGGAAATGATTATTTATGATACAAGGTAAATTCCGACATGCATCATATGGTGGCTTGTGGCGTATGTATATAGACATAGATGTAGATATACATTAACTTGTCGCTTTCTCGTAGTTTCCCTGTCCTTGGACCAGCTTCCATAGATGATCACGGCAGTAGTATTCAAGACACTTACCCTAGGGGCTGAGCCATAACAATCTGCCTTATGTCATTGTCGTTTATGCTTGTGGGTTCCCCATTTACAGTCTGTTTATTTGCAAAAATGATTTCCATTCGTTTCTTTTCCGCCTCACTTGCCCACAATATCACCAGGTGACATTCAGTCTTGAATCTGGCAGTGGTCATAATGTTTAGATCAGTCAGTGTAAATTGGATCATAGTTGTCGTCTAAATATGTCTCTGCAGGCTCCAGAGCTCAGGACTCTGTAATTTAGCTACATTCAGATTAATAAGTCATGAGAATTCGAAATCCAGATATGAATGTTTTTGCTGATTCTATTCCATCAAATACTCAAATTAACTCATGACAGTATACCTGTGCATTTAAATTTCAGTTACTTTCAAACTCTGGAGCCTGAACTTTTCACCACTAGTGAAAAGCTTTCCTTTTCTTAATAAAGTCACTAAAATATTAGAGTCATTAAGAATATATTTGCTTCTGCCATTGTAGCAAAAGTATTTAGAGCTTTATGTTACAATACTATTGAAGTTCAGATTCATGCTAGATTCCAATTCCCTAGTGCGTAAATATTTGAATTATATTAAATAAATAACGTTTTCCTAAATAGATGTTAAAATTGAAGGTTTTTAAATGAGAAACCTTATCTATTATTCGTAGATGTCAGATTATGTATTGACTGACTTGATAACAAGAAACATTTTTGTATCCTTAAATCTCTTAGTGATATGTGACAGTTATAAGTCAACAAATCAACAGTTTATACTGAAAGCAGAACAAGGATTCAAGAGCAATCTGGGATATACTGAAATATAAGGCTGACATAAACTCATGGTCCTCTGATAGACAGAGTGATTAATTATAGAACTCTGATAATTTTTTGGAAATTCACAATTTAATGAGTCTCACAGACAGAAGACCTAACGAAAATTATAAATGTAGATGTGTAAATGTGGAATCACAATTATTACATCACATCAGTTACAATGAACCATCTCATTTGGTATAAAGAATGAGATTTGAAATTTTCAGCAAATACAATCCATGTAGGAGAAAAATCTTAAACAAGTGATACATCTGTAAGAACGTTAAGTCATAGGGAAGCTCCATTTGTTTATGTCACTTTTTCAGACCAACAGAAAATAGTAGACAATTTTGGAAGATAAGTTGCAGTTTGGCTGTAAGACTTCCATGCATAAGAAGTATTTTCAGTTATGTCACATACACAATTTAGAATTCCACAGAGTGCTGTCTGGGGGGAAACACTCAGAATTTTATCAGCTAGAATAGCTCATTTCCAAGAGAGCAGTGCAGAGCAACTAGGAAGCACTAGGAATACACTTAACAAAGTATAGGCTATAGTGCTAGATTATGTAACTTCAGTGGAGGAAAAAAGGATCAGGGAAGGAAGACAGAAGGAAATAGCTTATTGTAAGACTTGTGCATGTACTGAGGAGGTTCAGAGAAGACGTGAGAATTTGTTGATTGGACGTAAGCAATAGGATTCCTGATACACACAGCTGGGACAGTTTTATAATCAGCCAGTGTTATTGCAAGAGACAACCTCACCATATTCAACCGCGTCAGTTCAGAACCCGATGTTTCTGCTCAATTAGTGTTATTATCCGTGACCGCTAGAGCAGAGTCATGTGTGTTCCAAGGACTCAACCATGCCATTATTAACTGCACAATCGTGTGAATTGTTCACCGAGTGTTTAACCACGCCACAAGTGTGCTAGGACCTTTCGTCGGAAGAATCTGGCAGTGCAATTCCTCTCCAGTGAATGGGTAGTGCTGAACAGTGGTGAGTGCGAACCATTCCAAAGTTACCACCACTCCAGCCCAGCAACCAACATACTACGTTCCAAACAACTGAAATCATTTTACAAAGCTATGGAGTGATGGACGAAACACACAAATTTGTAGTAGTGTTGAACAATTTCGCCAAATATTCTCATATCAATAGAGACATTATTGCCATTCCACCTACATCAAACATGTTCGATGTGATAAAAAAGCAGATGCCTGAACAACAAATATTGAAAGCCTTGTATGAAGAGAACATCAGAAGCAGAACACATTTGCAACTATGTCAACATGTGAGGCACAGAGTGGGACCTAATATTTTTTCAGATAATAGCTTATGCAGAATATGCATGCTCAAGCTTCCACCATCACTGAAGAGTATATATATCAAATTACACTTGGCTAATAGACTCCATGCAGTACTCCAGTGACATAAGGAAGCAGATTCTCATGTAAGAAATATTACTAATGATACACAGGGAGCCATGTAGCCATGGCAGGAGAGAAGTGGTTCTGGAGAAGTACAAAGGCTTACACTCCCACATGAAGCTGGTAATGTGTGATGTGAGGGATATTGGACTCCACAGAGGTGTCGTGGAACGTCGATTAACTGAGCTTTAGCGAAAGCAGCCGACCCCTCGCATCGGACGACCATTGACTCAAGTTTCTTGGCCTCAAGTGGACAGCATATGAACACCTCGCACAACAGTAGCTACTCACCGAAGTAAATATTGTGATTTCATGAGGAATTTGGAGCAACCATGCATTAATGTGTTTACCCTTGCCATTTCACATATCAGCAACAATGTACTACTGCTCGTTCCACAGCAAGCACTGTACCATAGAAACATTCCCATTAAGGCAGAAAAAATGCCATTAACTACACAACAGTGCAACGTTGGGGAACACGTCACTGGACACATTTTTGACTGCGGCACACTTTCAACTGGAATCTTGTGATATCAGGTGTATCTGTGTCAATTATGGGGGCGCATTTTCTACACCACCTCAAACTTTCGCTATACTGATCTAATGATATGATTAGTTGTTGTATTACTCGACACTCAGTGCAGAGGTACATGGACAATTTAGGCCCAATAGTATGGGCACATAAAAGAAAAAATCGACGAAAATTATAGCCGGCCCTGATGAGGAGACAGACAGGACTCAAACCATATTACAGGAGGCGGTATGGAAGAAAGCATTACTATATCAAAATAATTCAGAGTTACTGGAAGTAATAGGAATCGTTAAGAACAGTTGGACAGCATGCACAAGAGACTAGCAGCTTAGCAGCATCAGGAGCAGCAGCCTCAAACTCAGGTGCAGCAGCATATCGACACACTAGGTTGGAAGAGATAAAATGCGCAGGCAAGTGGAGTGCAAACCACCAATTTTTTACCTGATTATGTAGGCAACAGGAAAACACACGGTCAATACAAAATACAGACAAAATGCATTTCGAGGTATTGTTCAAGGGAGAAAGCGTTACATTCATATATTACAAGGTCTCTCAATCTACCCCAGTGCAACGAGACTTGTCCAAGATAGACATTGGGCAGCTAAAGAAATCGTAAACGGACCTTTGCACTCAGATATGGTTCGGCCTTTTGCTAGTAACTGGGCATCACCGATCCATTTAGTACGTAAAAAAGACAGTTCTTATAGACTGAGCAGAGATTACAGATCACTTAACTTCTGTACTATACCAGTACACATATGTTTTGTGTGATAGAGGGGAGAAAGACCTTCATCAAATTCCAGTGGTGCCAAATGATATTCCAAAGAAGGCAATTAATTCGCACGCTGATCTTTTCAAAGTGATGTGAATGCCGTATGGGTTAAAAAATGCAGCCTAGGCATTGCAGTGTTTTGTCAGCTCAGTATTAGTTGACCTGTTTTTTTCTTCTTTTTTTTTGTTAGTTGGTTGATGTGTTGGTCTTCTCAAAATGAGTGGAAGAGCATGAAACACAATTAAAAATGGAGAAAGGCGACAACTTTGCAAAAACTCTGTACCTACATCTGGTATTAGACCCACAGCTTCAAGAGAACCAGTATATTCAGTAGGATAATGTCTATCATAAAAACGTTCGAAGCATAATAAATCGAAGCACAATCAACAACATGTAAAGACACATATGCTAAAATCATATCCTGAAAAGTGAATGTCACTAGAAAAAGCCATTTCGTTAATCTTCTAAATACTTCGCAATCTGGTGACAATCTGTCGGCAAACCAAGCAAATCAAAGCAGTTTCTCAAACGCTGGAGCTTCCAGTACAAGTTTCAGTAAGATATAAATACACAAATCTTCAACTCACTTTTATCAAAAATGCAGTTTCGGATTTAGGCTAAAAGTAAATCTAACTCCTGAATTTAACTAAACAACACGACAGAATTATTGACTATTCGACCCCCACCAAATACAATTACTTTACACATATATTTACGCTGATAGCGAAAACATTATGATCACCTGCTTAATAACTTGTTTCTCCATCTTTGGAACGAAATACATCACAGATTCGGCACATCATGAATCCAACAGTTTGTTGATTGGTTTGTGGAGGTAAGTGGCATTAGATGGCTACTCACAGGCCACGTAATTCATGTAAATAACGGGACGCTGATTTACGTGTGCGATGATGGCGCCCGATGGTCACCCAAGTAAGTCCCATAGGATTTATATCTGGCTAATTTGGTCGCCGAGACATCAACATGAGTTCACTATAGTGCTCCTCAAACCAATGTAACACGGTTCTGGCTGCGAGACAAGGACAATTATACTGTTGCAAAACGATAACACCAGCAGGGAAGACATCAACCTGAAGGGATGCAAGTGGTTCGCAGCTGTAATCGTGTCTTCGATTATTGCCACAGGTCCTACGCAAGCACAGGAAAATCTTTCCTGTAGCATAATATTGCTCCCACCAGCCTGCCTCTGTGGTGCACTGCATGTTTCGAGCTGCCATTCATCTTGATGACGGCGTTTGTGGAGACGACCATCGACCTAGTGTAGTAAACTGGTGATTCACTCAAAGAGTCGTCACGCTTCCAATGATCAATCGCTTGTCGATTCTTCTGTGCCCAGTGCAATCGTAATTGACGACTTCGTTGGGTCAACATATGAAAACGCAGGGGTGGTCTACTGTGGAACTCCATGTTCAACAATGTACAATGAACAGTGTGCTCCAAAACACCTGTGTGTGCACTAGCATTTTGCTCTTTCAGCCCGGATCACCATCTACCAGCTCTACAGAGCAGACAAGCCTCCAAACCTCACGTTTTGTGAAAAGTCGTGAACGTTCAACCATTTAGTGCTTAGTGGTAGTTTCGATGTCCTTCTATGCTTCTATCTCTTTCCATGGATGTTCATGAAGTAGAACAGGAACATTATACCAGTTTCTCAGTTTTTGAGATACTCGTTCACAAGCTTTGCGTAATAATGATCTGTCCTTTGCGAAGCCATTTATCTCAATCGATTTTTCCATTTTGAGCCCTTCCTTCGCTAGAATGATTCCCAATGTTGAAAGTTACAGATGTTTCACAGCCAGGGGAAGATGATGTGGTAGAACAGTCTTTTCCATATAGAGAAGCAGTTGGAGCATTAATGTATCTGATGTTTGGCACAAGACCGGACCTAGCCTTCAGCGTAAGTGTTTTGTCAAGATCTCTCGAGAACCCCACCACAGAAGACATATTAAGTGTAAAAAGAGTTTTTCGTTATTTATCAGGAACGACTGACTATGGAATCTGATACAAATCAAGAGCAAAGAGCAGAACTCTGGATTGCTACAGTGATGCAGATTTTGGAGACTGCTTAAAAACAGGCATATCAGCATTCGGAGTAGTCATTAACTATGCAGGAGGGGCGATATCATGTCTAACTCAGCCACAAACCATGGTAACAATATCTTCAACTGAAGCTGAACTACTTGCCGCAAATGAAGCTGTCAAGGAGATTATTTAGTTAACTCGTCTATTCGGAGAAAAAACAAAACTATCTGAAATTACAGCTCTCCGAATTGACAATTCAGCAGTGGTGAAGTTCGCAGAGAATCCAGAATTTCATCGCCAAGCCAAACATATAGCCATCAAGCATTTCTTTATTCGTGAAAAACTTCATGAAGGAAGAATTAGAGTTCATCAAACCCCATCTGAAAAGCAGGTAGCGGACATCATGACCAAAGCTCTACCGAAGACACGTATAAATGTATTGTGTATCGTAAGCCTGGTGACTTTGTGCCGCGCAGGTTACTTTGTGCCACCCGCACTTTCTTTTGAACAAATGTGTCCTAGCAGTTCCGGATGTTCCCACCAAAAGCGCTTATGTACTCTAAACATAGCTGGATAGTGGTGCCATCTGATGGTGTATTCGTATGTCCGTCATGCTTCTGACATTCCCGCCTGAGCGTCCCAACTGTCTTTTGTGTTTTGCAGTGTGAGTGTGTTTGTCGAAAAATTTGTATTGTGTCTTACTGAAGGAAGAATTTCAGCTAACCGAGATTAGTATAATATTTTCCTACATTAGTCATTAGTCTGCTGCCACAGTATGATTGTTTTGACGATGATGGTTTTTGCACATTAGCGAGATTTATTAAATGTTGACATATTTGGGGGTGACTTTGTGCCACGTTTCCACGAAGGCTTTGGGCGATTTTTCTATTATATACTGCACCGGTATTCATAAGACTGATTTTCTGTATACGATTCTGTCGCAGAAAATGCCACGAACTTACAAAAAAAAAAAAAAAAAAAAAGCCCCTGGATGTCCCTATGCCAACTACACTGATGATATGTTGGAGAATGCGACTACAGAAATTCGTGGTAAGAAAATTTCAGCTCGTGCAGCAGCAAACGAATACGGTATTCACCGAAATACCCTCATGAAACCGAGCGAGGTTGCGCAGTGGTTAGCACACTGGACTCGCATTCGGAAGGATGACGGTTCAATCCCGCGTCCGGCCATCCTGATTTAGGTTTTCCGTGATTCACCTAAATCGTTCCAGGCAAATGCCGGGATGGTTCCTTTGAAAGGGCACGCCGACTTCCTTCCCTCAATCCGGTGAGATCGATGACCTCGCTGTTTGGTCTCTTCCCCCAAACAACCCAACCCTCATGAACAAGTTACATGGGAAACAATGCACAGATTGGTGGACAAACTGTGTTTAGTAAAGAAGAGGAAGGTATGTTTGCTGTACATGCTGTGACGATGTGTGATGTTTCCCACCTTCATTGCTCGATACATGGTTTATTGTAAAAGCTTATCTTGACAGAGTTGGACAAAGTGTGTTATGTTTTCAAGAAAACTTGCCAGGCAGAGAATAAACTAAGTCTTTTCTGGCACGCCACAGTGATAAAATAAGTAGCAGGTTTGCCCAAAACATCACTAGGGCTAGAGCAGCTGTTTATGAAGTGACAGTCAATGAATATTTTGATGGCTGGTTAAGGGAGCTAGAAGGCATTCATCCATCACATGAATTACGATGAAACGAACTCTGTAGATGATACAGGGATCAAAAGTTATTACCAAACGTGGGCCATATATCCAAAAAGGATTTGCAACACATATAAGGCATGTACGTCTCTATGATGTGTGGTAATGCTGAAGGAACACTAGCACCTCCATAGCGGGTCAACAGGAGCGTCAGATGACAACTGCAAACGCAACCAACTTATAAACTCAGCGCCGTGATGTCACACACACCACAATCCGTACGTCACGAGTCAAAGCAGACGGGTGGAATCGGACACTTCCGTTGACCGGTAACCGGTGCTTTATAAATGCCACCCACATACTTAGCTTAAATTTCGCAAATCAGGGCAAACATAGATATTGTACATCCGTATTCAGCATGACATTAGTTCCAACTAGTGAGCATGAAGTAGTAAAAGTGATTAGAAGCCTGAGATGCGAAATGTCAGCAGGTATCAGTGATGTACCAGTGTAATAATTCCTACTGCTTCACAAATTGCAAAGTCCTTTGTTTACAATTGTTAATTTATCGTTCAGTGAATGAATGTTCCCCAGTAGATTAAAACATTGAAAGTGATACCTTTATTCACGAGCGTTAGCAGGCATAAAGTTGAATGTTATCGATCCATTTCACTCTTCTTGGCATTCTCTAAAGTAACTGAATCGATCAGTCTTCTGAATAATAATCCCCACCATAGTTTCCAAACAGGCAAAAGTACAGAAAGAGTGGTAAGTGTTTACATAGATAAAACAGCTAGAAACCTAGATAACGACAATAGTGTTGTAGGAGTTAACTTAGATCTTTCTAAAGCTTTCGATACTGGCAGTACTGAAATTCTTTCAGATAAGCTGGAAGCAATGGGGATAAAAGGGATAGAAAAGAAGTGGTTTCAGTCATATATGCAAAATAGATCACAGGTTGTCAAACTCACATCAGCTCATTGTAACTATAAAATCAGATTAGTTTTCGTAGGCAAAGAAAGTCGAATTAGGTGTACTGAAGACTAATATGTTAGACTCCCCTTCTCTTCCTTATTTACAGTATATAATGTATATGGGAGGAGGTGCAGAAAGTGGCCTGAGTTATTTTCAGTGTTCAGTAATTTAGGATTTATTTATTTAATGTATAATGATATTTCAGAACTGCAGATGGTGGCAGAAATTTTTTATCACTATATTTAATGATAATGTAATTTTTTTCCTTGGTGTATAATAGCTTATTTGCATAAAGTTCAGCAGCAGTTTTTTCTGAAAGAAAGAGTAAAATTTTGAATCAGCACTATTTGTAACAGTAACTTGCTTAATGATTAAAACAGATTTTGAAAAAAGATTTCAGTAGTAGTGCCAATTTTGGGTACTATTAAAGTGTTGAAAGACAGTTAATTCACTTTTTACATAAGACTAAGATGAAATTGTGCCTACAGAAAATGTTTGAAAAAAATATTGGAAAAAAAGGGTTTGAAAAAGTTCTTTGAAGAAATTTTTACTTTTGAACCTGAGAGTCAAGCTTTGGTAAATATTATTTATTAGGAATAAATGTGTGTGTTAGGGTAGAATGTAAATACTAAGGATGGACACGTAGACGTACTGTATATTGCAGATACAAAAAAGGTGACTGAACCGGATATGGTACCAAGAGAGAACCCGATGCTGAGACAAAGCCGGACGCTGTATCCCAGTGACGAGCCTCTGTATGGTCCAGGTGTTAGTGTTTGTCATCCATACCCATTTGTTACATCTGCAAAAGTCGTCGAAATCCCCAATTTGTTGTCAGAACAGTTTTAAGTTAGAGATGACCCCCACATCACTGTGTAAGGTTTAGGAAAGGACACGATTCATAGTGCCTGAATTATATTTCAGTAAAGTTTTTGCACATTACTTAAGGGAAGAAATATAATTATTGTTTCTGGTTAAATATTACTCATATGTGCAAAATGTAAAAGTTTTGTAAATTTAAATCGAGAGAAAATGTAGCATTGGATTGTGGGAGAAAAGAATTGAAAATTTTTTCTATAAGAATTTACTGTGTGCCATCAAGCCCTAGCCATTGACTATTTGATGTAACTGTATATAATGTTATAATGTAATCTTAACTATTTTGTTTATTTGTGAAAGACTTCAGTTCAAAATAGATTTTAGTAAGAACTGTTTAGATTTGACAGTGTCGGTGTAGCTTTTGAAGTCATTCATAACTAGCAAGTGTTTAGTAAAAACCGTAAAACACACTCAGGAGAAATTTTAGGTTCTTAGAGGGTGCGTAACGCCGTGAGTCAATACGCAATAGCATTTTATTGCAGTAAGCTATTTTGAAGTGCTGGCTTGTAGCTTTGTAGCTGTTAGCGGTGGCAATATACAGCCACCGGTATCTTAGTGACTCACTCGCACCTGTCGCTAGCCTAGCCGTGGGAAACGGTACCTGTGTCAATTCAAGCAACAGAATATTCAAGCCCCTAAGAATCTAAATAAACTATGTTATATATTATTCAATTTAGTTATAAGTCAATACAAAGAGCCTTGTTACTAAAAATAAGATTGAGAGTTAGGGAAAATTAGCTAAAATACCCCAAACTGACACTTGTAAGGTTAAAGTCAGTCAGGGTTCGTAACAGTTTGTCTTTTAGTATCATGTGGTATCGTTACTGAAGCTTAGAGCATGTTAAGTCAATTTGTTTAGAGTTTCATAAATAAAAATGTTAACTATTTGGCATTTTTGTAATATAAAATTCAGAAAAGATCAGTATTTATTTAATGTGTTGTTGTATGAGAAAAAAAGAGTGAGTGTGTGTATGTATGACATATGAAAAAATTCAATATTATCTCATGTTACACCATTATGTAACTGTGTCGTGGGAAAGTTGTGTTTTACCCACATTGCTGATGACGTTTGTTTAAGTGTACTTGCTTTTTTAAGGAGGCAGCCAGAATAGCCGTTTGCAGAGTAATAAGTTTCTAAACTTATTAAGAGTTCAGTTTTCCTTCCGTTTAGTTTTTTAAACATTATATTAATATTTGCATATTGAAATGATGTAAATGCAACTGGCAATAGTGATTGGCGTAGGACAGTTTTGGCGAGAGAATAATCTCGAAGGATAGTTCTGATTGGCTGGTCATTTTGATCAACCAATCAGAGTTACGTAGTTCCCGCGAAGTGCTAAGTAGTTTTACTGGGAGAGAAGCAGACTGAACAGGAGTCGCTGGCTAGCTATCAGACATGCACGTCATGGTGGATGTGTCCGTCCACATTATGAGTACTAGTTTCTCGCCTACGGATGGTATTGCTGTGGAAGCAATTGCATTTACTGACAGATTGTGAAAATCTGAGCTTTGTGAAGTGATCTGTTGGATAGATAAACACGTGTGAGCTTTCGTGGCGTGTTTCATACCTGTTTATGGAATAGTTGGCGAGCAGTTTCCTTATTATAAATCCACTGAAAAGGACGGAATGTGAAACTCGTATTTGTAGAAGAGTAATGACTCCAAATCGCGTAATAAATCGGGTCGTACTTAAGTGTATCTCTGGCTGTCTTGTGTGTGTACTGAGTTATCTGAACTGTGAGCTTAGGACAGTGATATTATTCGTTAACTAAATACAGGCTGATGGCAAGTGTTTATTTTGAACCTAAAAAAATAAAAACTCGTTTGCTGAATTTTGACGATTTTCTAAAGAGATAATCACCCTCCACCTGAAATTTGCTATAAGGGATTACAGGATACCTTGCTACCAGAGCTTACATTGGACTTTGCAAATGTAAGTATTGACGGTGTTTTTCTTCAACGCTGCTTTGGCATTGTTTGGACAGTATCTACGTATGCAGAGAAACAGGCTGGTGATCGGATGCCGTACGGAGGTAGGTGGAACTTTGGGAGCGCACTGTACAACGAGAGACAGTGATCGTACAAGTATGTCACACTACTAAACTCGTCATGCTGCATGTTTTCCAGTTGTAACCCTGAAAATGTTCAGTACACTGGACCGAGAAATGAAGTCTCTGCCGATAGGACTGTTCAAAAGGACAATTGCACAAGACTTGAAAGAACACCAATTATATTCTATTGGAGAATTTTTCAATATTGTCAAAGTGTATGGACAAAATAATATTGTCTTAGTATGTTATATCTGCCCATATTGTGAATAATTTTCTGTATGTTGTATAAAATTGTAAGCGAATCTTATATATGACACAGTCTGCCCAGTCACGACTGGTAAATGACGCAGACCTAGTAATAATAAAATATTAATTATTTCTATCCCTGTTGTGTCCATAGTTTGAAAATGTGTTATCTGTAAGACCTTTCTTTCCACTTGCTATTCTTGTGGAGCGATTTGTAAGAGGAAACATGTTGATGATCTGCAATACATTGAAAAGCAGCTCTCTTGATGTAGAATCATTCACAAGGTATATATTAAAATTCCTACAGACAATTATAGTGGATTTTTCAGTGAACACAATGTCCGTTAGACTCCAGTTTGTTAATGAAGGAGTCTATGTACCCACTATGTGCTCTGTATACTACAATAATTATCGAGTTAATCAGCTCCCGATGCAATTGAACAGCAACAGCTTCAAAATGCTTTCCAATAGTCAATGCTGCTTCTTCAATCCTCATTTTCTATTCCACAGTAGATTCAAGAAAAGTAGAAACTCTGTCATGTTTGGCATCCTTCCTGAAAATCTGACTAGCCAAATTATAATGATTAATGTTAATAATACCTATTTCAAAATCCCTGTTCAGTGCTCCACGATACGTTGTGATCTTCAGTCCTGAGACTCGTTTGATGCAGCTCTCCATGCTACTCTATCCTGTGTAAGCTTCTTCATCTCCCAGTACTTACTGCAACCTTCATCCTTCTGAATCTGCTTAGTGTATTCATCTCTTGGTCTCCCTCTACGATTTTTACCCTCCACGCTGCCCTCCAGTGCTAAATTTGTGATCCCCTCTTGCCTCAGAACACATCCTACCAACCGGTCCCTTCTTCTTGTCAAGTTGTGCCACAAACTCCTCTTCTCCCCAATTCTATTCAATACCTCCTCATTAGTTATGTGATCTACCCATCTAATCTTCAGCATGTTTCTGTAGCACCATTAATATTGACATCGTTAACTGCAACTTCAGGTTCAAAGGGTTTATTTCTCAAGCTCTGGATATTATAGCTTAAAATATGGAAAGCTCTATGATAGTGTGTGCTACAGCTGCACCCACACTTACCTGTCAAATAGCTGATGCTGTTTTGAAGTAGGGTGCCAAAAACCCTTCAGTACTATGGGATTTTGCACCTTCTCTGTCTTTCCTTTGTCTGTGTTGTAATGCTCTCTGCAGCAGGTACTGCTGAGGGTGGATCAATTGCTGCCAGTGGATGGTATCCTCCTACTGTTGCTGGTGTCTAATCTCTAGCTGCTAGAGTAGGCAGTCGCGAAGGATCTACCACTGCCTATGAACTGTGCTCTGCTGCCTATTAAGTGTCCTCTAATGCAGTGTCCTCGGCTGCTGATGAGAGTTCCTCCGCTACTGATGCACTGTCCTCTGGTGCCAATGTAAGGTCTGCTGCTGGAGGTGTCCTGGCCTCTTCTGTAAGTGACCTGGTCCTTGCTGTGGATGATCTTGACCTCTGCTGCAGGTGATCTGACATATGTGTGGGACCTGACCTCAGTTGCAACAGTACGGGATTTCTAAACCCTTAGAATTTCAGCTGCCATTGCTTCTTTCCCATTTCTATCCTATTGGCAACTTCTTAACCCAAATGGTAAATGTGGTGTACACTCCTTATTAAACATAATGGGATCATTACTTAAATATATAGCTCTTTCTTTAAAAAATATTTTTGAAGTGTCAGTGAGTATGAACACAGCGATTCAGTGTTTCCATGATGTCTGTGTATAGCGTTCTAGGTTTATTGTTTTGGAGCCTTTGATTCCAGTGCCTTGTAGCTACATAATACAATGTGACAGAAAGTGAGACTTCATAATAATTCAGTTTATATTTTATGTTCACTACTTGGGGCTTGTTAAATTTATCTTCCTGGATTTAAATGTATCACCATAACATTTCATTTCCTGAATCTTATCTACCCATCTTCTTTGTAATATCCTATGTTTTTCAAAATTCATACATGCCATCTTCTCCACATTGCGTAAATAGGTAAAGAGATCAAACCATACAGAACTTGATTGAATAGTCCAGAGATATTGGAACAATGAATATGATAGTTGACCAATAATTTAGTGTGTCTAAAGAGAATTGTTTTAAATTTAGAACTTGACTGAATAGTCCAGAAGCATTTAAATAACAGATTTGACAAATAATTTAGTGGTCCTAAAGAGGATGCATAAATATTAAAAAAATATTGTGAATCCTTTCTCGATTTCGATAAAGTAATTATGTATTTCGTCTTGTAACAGAATCAAACTCTCCTCAGAACTAAGCATTATTCTACTAGCTTGGTTATTTGTTCTTTGCTGATTTCCACACAGTTGGTCTCTTTCTTCCGATCTCCGATCTTCACTGTGGTTTTTTGTCATAAGCCGACACGGCAAAGATAGTGTCAAATGCAGGCGACAAATGAGTTAGAATGAGTGACCTTGATAGCATTTAATATGCTTGAAATAATGCAATAAGTAGTTGAAGTTAGATAAGAGATTCGTCGCAGCTGAAGAATTACGTAGGTGAGGAAAAATTTAAATCTATAATTTTTTTTGAGGACTGTTTGTGTAATAATGTATTTGAAAATCAGGTTTGGGGTGAACATGTTTGAATATTTTCATAAAATGATAAATACGAGTAAGAGAAAGAGTTCTTTAATTGAATGAGATGTTTTGTATGAATGGATGTAAATAATATTTCGTGTGTGTGTGTTCGTGCCCGAGCGCACAATGGCCACCATTACCACGAGGTAATTGCTACTGATCTTTTTAATGGGGCTAATTAATTGTATGTTTGAGGATCTTGTGGCTAACATTTTGCTTCAAAATAGCTCCGTTGTTATTACTGAAAAATACCTGTTAGCAATTTTTTTATATAACTATCAAGCGAGTTGAAAAAAGTGCGAGTACTATCACTGTGAAACTGTATATACCATTATTGTATCTAATGTAAGTGAGATGATCAAAATGTTAATGTGTTTGTGCCCATGAAATTACATTTAGACATGAGTTAACTCATTCATGCTTTGATCCACTTACTTGCAAGAAGTTAATTATCTTCCTTATCTTGTCTTTTACACTCATGGAAATGACGTTAGTCGCGAGTTCTGTAATACCATAAAACACTAAAATTAATTTTTCTCTGTTTCTCCTTTCCAATGGCGCAGTTGACACTTAATTACCATACTCGGTAGAATGTATCTGTTCTGAAAAAGTTGTACGACGTATCTAATGATGATGAACATGACTTCATGCCATAGAAAAAACAGTAATAAAGGAAACTAGGAATGCAGGATCATTTATCCAGCCATCCCTTGACTGCTGTTTAGAATGACATTGGATACGTCAGTATAAATTTATAATTTCAGCAGTAGTGTAAATTACAGTTTGCGCTCATGTATTATTATTCAGCAATAGACTTATACATACAAGTAAAATAATTAATGAAAATATAGGCAAAGCAAAGTCTTTAATCTTAAATTAATTTACAACATATAAGCAATCTATTTCAGTTTCTGGTGCAATGAATGATACATAGTTTACTTTTCATTGACAGTGTATGAATCACAGTTCTCAAGATATTGCTTTAGTACTACAAAATTTTTCTAATTCTTTTGGACTGGGCTCTGATCTTAAAATATTATGAAACACTGTATGAACATGCTCTTTTTATGTACTCTCCTTTTTTGTTTTGAAAGCTGGTAGTGTGTGTCTACTTTTTAAACTGCATGGCAATCTGATGTATAATAACCTGCTCTAGTAAGGTCTTTACTGGCAAGTTGTAGTTTGGTACAATTGATGTGATAGTCATCTTTTACTCTTGTGCTGTTACTGTGTAATTCACTGTTTACCATTGGTGTGTAATTTAATTGTGCACTTGGAGTCCTACATTAATTATGTTGTTTGATCCTGATTGAGTTGGTTGATGTCCTAGCGAATCTTTCCCCATATAGTGATATAACTGACATCCCCCCTCCCACAAATATAAAGAGAGAGAATTTTGTGTAAATATGTCCTTTAAACTTCTCTTGTGTACCATTTGGTATACATGAAAATTGCAAATGTATGCATAAAAGGTATGGTCATACACTGAAGTGCCTAAGAAACTGGTATAGGCATGCGTATTCAAATACAGAGATATGTAAACAGGTAGAATACGGTGCTGAGGTTGCCAACACCTATATAAGACAAGTCTCTGGCACAGTTGTTAGATCCATTACTGCTGCTGCAGTGGGAGGTTATCAACATTTAAGGGAGTTTGCACTTGGTGTTGTAGTCGGTGCACCAGCGATGGGACATAGCATCACAGAGGTAGAGATGAAGTGGAGATTTTTCCCATATGACCATTTCACAAGTGTTCTGTGAATATCAGGCATCTATAAAACGTCAGATATGACATCGTTGTGACCGAAAAGGATTCTACAAGAATGGGACACACGATGATTGAAGAGAATCATTCAACGTGACAGAAGTGCAACCCTTCCGCAAATTGCTGCAGATTTCAATATTGGGCCATCAAGTGTAAGGCTGCCAACCATTCAATGAAACATCATCGATATGAGCTGAAGGCCCATTCTTGTACCCTTGATGACTGCAAAACACAAAGCTTACGCCTTGCCTGGGCCTGTCAACACTGGCATTGGACAGTTGATGATTGGAATCACCTTGCCTAGTTGTAAGAGTCTTGTTTCAAATTGTATTGAATGGATGGACTTAAACGGGTGTGGAGACGTCATGAATCCATGGATACTGCATGTCAGCAGGGGATTGTTTAAGCTGGTGGAGGCTTAATAATGGTGTGGAGCATGAGCAGTTGGAATGATATGGGGCCCGTGATACATCTAGATAAGAGTCTGATAGGTGACATATATGTAAGCATCCTCACTGATCACCTGCATCCATTCATATCCATTGTGCATTCCGACGGACATGGGCAATTCCAGCAGGACAATGTGACACACCACACACCCAGAATTGTACTTAGTAGCTCCAGGAACACGCTTCTGAGTTTAAGCACTTCTGCTGGCCACCAAACTCTCCAGACATAAATATTGTTGATCATATCTGTGATGCCTTGAGATATGCTGTTAAGAAGATATCTCCACTGCCTCATACTCTTATGGATTTATAGACAGCCCTGGAGGATTCGTGGTGTCAGTTCCCTCCAACACTACTTCAGACATTAGTAGAGTCCCTGCCATGTCATGCTGCGGCACTTCTGCTTGCTTGCAGGGGCCCTACACAATGTTTGGCAGGTGTACCAGTTTCTTTGGCTCATCGGTGTAATTCTATATTCTTCGAATTTGATTTTATATGGTGCCAAGCAATAAAACCAATAGGCCTAGCTACAGTTTGTAAAAATACACCAGTCAGTTGTGGGGACAAGTTAATGTCCTAAAGGTGATGAAAAGGATGTGAAGCCATTAAACATATTTATATTTTCCCCCCTTACTTCAATGTCATACTGATCTATTCTTTACCTCAGTTGTCACTTGCTAAGAAGCTAGGCTTAGATACTGTCTCTTATTATTCAACTTAATCAATTTCTTTGTCCACTGTTACACACAGCCCTTTCTTGCACATCACTCCCATTTTAATGTTTTCTAGTTTATGATTATTTGATGGTAGAATTAACAATTCAGTAGTTACAGAAAACTATTGTTTTGTTGCACATTACATTGCATTTACCGATGACACATGTGAAGCTAGACATATAGATTGCCAACTGTCATCATTAGTCTTTAAGAATTTAAATAGACTACGATTCTTAACTCTAATTGTAACTAGTTCAAATAGGTGAGTCTTTCCTCTGAACTGCCATTTTATCACAAGCGCTTCTGACTTCATGGGCACAAGCATTTTTTGCCTCAACATGTGCTATGAATGAATAAGGGCAAGAGGGATTAGCCCTTGGTACTTGTACTGTATCTGGAGAGAAAACTGTCCAATGAGCATTAATTCATGCATAAGTTGGCATTCTTGTTGGCTAGTTTATTAACCAGGTATAGTACATTGTAACACTGCTTGATAGAAAGCACAAATTAAAATATGGCCTCAAAGTTCATCCTACATACTTAGTAATTTAATGTGTAAATTGAAGGGGGCAGGGGAAGAAGGGAAAGGAAGAGTATCATTGCTGTCAGCTACGTCGGTACATGACACAGAATCAGTGGCAACGAGTGAAAATGTATACCAGACCAGAATTCGAACCTGGGATCTCCTGTTTACTAGGCAGGTGCGTTAGCCTGTGCGCAAACCGGGATGCAGCATTATCGCAACTGCACAGCCTATCTAGTCACACCTCATGGCCAATCCACACTTCCATCGAGCACCATGTATCCACAGTCCCTATCCATTTCCTCCATGTTCACTACTCTGACATTACCGCACAAGGTTGTATGTGTCTGTGCACCTGCACAACAATTTTTCATTTCTTAGTGATGTGTGATATATATTAAGATTTTCACAGAAGATCTCTTTTGGATTACAAAACTGTGCAGCTGACAAAAGAAAGGAAAATAAGTTATTTTCCATTCAAACATCTGTAAACATAGTCATATTTACATGCCCATTGTAGCAACGGCAGAAATGGTGGATGTGACTTGAGAATATAGTGCTAAAATATTTTTATGCAAAACATATGTTTATTTCTTGTACATGTGTTCAACATATAGATATTCATTGTCTAAAATGCAAATTTCATCATCATTCTTCCAGTCCTGAAATTTTTACAAGTAGTGAGTAGGTTTTCAAATTTAGCTTGCAGAATCTTTCAGCTGGATCAAGTTTTATTGGAGTCACTAACTTCATTCCCCCACCCTTGTCGTTGAGTTACTATGGAACAGTGAACAGGAGGTAGCTGTCATAAGATTAATATTGTTGCTAATTCACCAACATGTATCCATCATCTGTTGGTTGACTCTGAGCTCCACTATTGCTAGTGCCTTCCTTCAGAGTATCAACATTAATTGGTAGGATGCTGCACTTGTATTTGGGAGAACTGCATTTCAAATTCCTGTTCAACCATCCTTATGTAAGTTTTCTATGGTTTCTCAAGGTTGCCTATGACAAATGTCATTTTAAAAGCACTCCCTGTTTCCATTCCTAGGTCCAAACATTTGTATCTAATGTCCTTATCAGTGGAATATGAACTATGTGCTTTCTTCCTTCTGTTGAGATTCATGGTAGAAAAACCCCCCATGTTTGTCATTTACAGGACCACAGTTTTCTGAGAAGTAATCTTAGTGAACATTTAAGCAGCATAATTTAAAGGACCTAACACTTCAGTGTCTTATAGAACTACAGAAGACTTTTTTTTATTGCTCTGTGTAGTTTCCTGCCTTTGTACTTCCAAGGAAGTTTATGGACTCATAAACAATAGTTTTCCGTGCTTATTTCTCATCACCTGCAAAGGTATTGAGAATTTCATCCTTGACAGCTTGTATATTAACACATCAATGAAAAACACCATTCTTTATTTTGGATTCTTTAAGTGCTTCATGAATCATATTGTGTGTTCCAGACTGAGACTATCGGTGCCCAAGCTCATCTCCCACAAATATAAAGAGAAAAATAATTTTGTGTAAATCTGATAATTTTCCTGTCATACAAGCTGAGTAAGTGACTGAAGCTGATTGTAAAAAATTAAAATTATGCAGTAAAGTCTTCAGGTTTTTCACTAGTGTCCTTATATCACTAAAGTAATTTATATTAAAAAAAACCTGTACAAATGAAGTATCATATTAGAAGAAAAACTCAATCAAACAGTCTGTACTGTAAAATTATGAGATATAATTGCTGGCTACTGCTTTCCTTCGGGAAGTGAGAGTTAACTAGTTAGTTTAATTTTCTGTGTGTGTTTTGCACAATAATTTGTTGCAATGTGGACCAAGTCTTTTATATACACATCACAAAATATTTTGTAAATAGATGTGATCATTAATAGTGTTCCTCTTCTTTTCCTTTTAAAAGTAAGAAAGAAGACCCACAGATGCAAGTACCCACTGTCATTTACACATCACAATAATAAAATTTATTCCACAGAATAGGAGTTATCAAGAAGTTGTTTTGATTTATTTTCAATTTGAATGTTGTTGTCTGTCAGACATTTTATATCACTGGGTAAGTGATCAAAAATGTTGGGTGCCATATTACGTACCCCTTTCTGTCCTAAAGATAACCTTAATGTGATGTAATGAATGTCATTTTTGTTCTGGTATACTAATTATGTACTCATTGTTCCTTTTGAACTGTAGTGGATTATTTACAACAAACTTTATGAGACAATAAATAAACTGTGAAGCAATAGCCCTTAGACAGGGTTCTAAAGGATGATCATTGTTGAGCACCACATATTATTCTCAGAGACAATTTTTCAGCAATGAAGACATTCTTTTTTAACATATTGGATGTACTAGATATGTTCACCATGTTTTAACCATAAAATTCAATGGACGTATGTCTTACATTTGTCACTTCTGACTTATTTATTGGTGATTTAAACATATGTGTTATGTTTATTACTAGTGAGACTAATTGTTTGGCTTGTTGTAAGTGCACCGCTGATGTCTAGTGTGTGATGGTACCAGTGTTAAGCGAACTGCATGCATGCTTGGAATATCGTTGAAGGTTGTTTTGTTGTATGGCGGCTGCTATTCTGTGCATCCTTCCCGTGCGTAAAAACATATAAATAGTGAATATGGCTAACAGACATCGCTTGTCTAACTTGGAGACTGAAGAACTCTTGAACAATAGCTCAGAACTTGACGATCTTTTGGACGACATTGGAGATTTTTCAGAAGACTGCAATGACTTGTGAGCTGGAGAGCGAAACCTGTGCTGCTGATAGAAACGTTGGTAGTGTGTATAAACAAACTAATGCACAAGTTTCTGTTAGTGAGGTTTGTCATTCAATTTAACAGCCTGCCCTTCATAATGAATGGTGTAGTTTTCATGCACTCCACGAATTATCTCTGTTTGAAGAAACTCGTGGAATTCAGGTTCCTTTCAATACATTATCAACAGAACTAGACTGTTTGTTGCAATTTTCTGATCACACCATGTTTCTAAAAGTAAAATCAGAGACAAGTATATATGCTACTGATACTATTTCTGAACTTCGCTGTCAGAACAGAATCAAACCAAAATCTGTATGGAAGAAACAGAGCAGTGAGGATACATGAAGTAAATCAATTTTTTGCAATCGTTTTGTATATGTGTGTGTTGTAAAGAAACCTAAACTTAGGGATTATTGGTCTGAAGACCCTGTGCTTGCTTCATCATTTGCTTCTCAGCTAAAGTCATGAGAAAGATTTTTTCCCGTATTCAGGATGCTGAATGTGAACAATAATGCGCTGTGGATACCTCAACAAGAACCAGGCCATGACCCTCTGCATAAAATAAGACCTGTTTGGGACTTTTTCACAGAAAGATGCAGAAGTCTTTTAGGAACTGCGAAATGTGACTGTGGATGAAGCAACATGTCCTTTTCGAGGAAGAATTGGATTCTGTGTTTATATGAAAGACAAACAAGAGAAATATGGCATAAAACTGTATGTTGTAAGTGATGCTGAAACATGTTCCATGTGCGGTGCTGAGGTTTACACTGGAGGAAAAGGAAATGTTGCCAATTCTGGTCAAATACCTGCTGCTGAAGCTGTTTTCCTCTTACTTGGGAAAGGGGCATGTGGTATACATGGACAGATTTTATACAAGTCCTGCAGTCCTTGAAGAACTATGGGAAAGAAATACATTGGGAGTTGACACTATGATGAAGTACATGATAGGTTTGTCTAGAGACCTAATAAATCAAAACCTAAAGAAAGGAGAAATGACATTTCATTGGAAAGGACATATTTTCTGCTTGAAATGGAAAGACAAATGTGATGTACACATGTTGTCAACACGGCTTAAAATGACTGCTTTGCATGTCAGTGTAAAATCCAGGAGTGGTTATGTTGAGGTGGTAAAGCCAGACGTTGTACTAGATTACAACTTGTCTAAAACAGGTGACCAGTTGAAGAGTTACTATCCCTTCCAGCGAAAGACTGTAAAATAATGGAAATAGATTTTCTTCCATATTTTTGTGAAGGCAGTTGTGAATGCAAACATTATTCACAGTATCAAAATATAAAAAAGTGTGCATTAGCAGATTTTTATCTATAAATTAGCAAAGCAATTGGTTCAAAAAAGAGGAGTGGAACTAAATAAAGATACATGTTCAGCGTCTGGAGTTGTAAGTGCAAACAGGTTCACAGCATACCATTTTCCCGAGAAACTGCCACCAACAGAAAAGAAAACAAACCCATCTAGAAGAGGCAAGGTCTGATGGGAACAAGGGAAAGCTGCAGGAAAGGTAGTAAGGAGAGACCAGATACTACTGTCGGCCATGTAACACAGGCCATTATGTTCACAAGTATTTTGAAAGATTTCATATCCAAGTGATGTTCACTAATTTGTAAAAATGAGAAAAAATATCACAATAAAACACTTTATCTATAAATGAAGCATTTAGTATTCCCTGCTGACAAGTGATTTTAGATCAATAGCCTACCATTCCCTACGACTTACGAAAATTTTGTCTGCTTCAGGGAAAAATAAAAATCCTGAAAAACAGTATTGTTATAGTAATGTCTACAAATCCCTCTGTAATTTATTTGTGATAAATGTATACATATTCATGAAGAGGATGGATGAGTTAAGCTGATATACTGCCTAAAGAGGTAAGTGAATTTGCAAATTTATTAAATTGTAAATTGTAGCAGATTTCCTCAGGATCCAGGTATTAACTTGATTGCCAACCCATTAGGCTCCAATGTGTTACGGATGACAATATTGTAAAAAGAATAGATCACTACTCACCATACAGAGGAGATGCTGAGTCACACAGGAACAAGAAGAAGACTGCTTGCTTTGTGTTTAGGCGCGCCCGTACACACACACACACACACACACACACACACACACACACACACACACACACACACACACACACACACACACACCACACACACCTGAAGTGAAATAGGTTGGGAGAAGTTTGAAGGAAGGGTAACTAACTGTTGCCAACAGGTGGATCCCTCTTATCCTGGAATCTGATGGAGTAACCCTTCCTAAATATTTTGGGAATGTGGTATAGTTGTCACATGACAGGCACAATGCCTGCAGTATAGACAGTTTGAGACATTTACCAAATAAAATAATGGTACAAAGAGAGAACATCACACACACAGTTGGCTGTGGCTCGTTGAGGAAGAGACCAGTGTGTTAATTTTTTATGTCATTTATACCTAGGGTACACACTTGAAGAAGGAACAGCAGATAATTAGTTATTTCATGTGATGGAATTCCCTTCACGATATCTTGCCTGCACATTGTTGATGATATTGTTCTGCAATTTATTTATTTATTTATTTATTCATCCAAGGATCATCTCACAAAGATACAGAATTTGTCAAGGTAATACAGCAATACCCCAAGCAAAGTTTAACACCCAGCATACATAACATGCTTTAAGAGGATAGGTTGGAATAAGAGTTCGGCATCCTAACAGATGCAGTGCCTCGTTTGGTAATTAACTATTTTACAATGTTTCTTCATTTACACACAGATTGTTCCTGGTATTCCTGGTAGGCAGCTAAATAAAACATAGTTTCCTTCTCCACTGCCCACCCACTGGGGACATCTACTGATGACTACTGGACTGATTCTGATAACTTGTAATGTAAAACATAGTTCCACTCTTCAGTGCCACTTGCCTCAATTCCAAACTTTACGTTCAACTGTCCACATGAAAAATTAAGCCACCATACATTACTGTTATGCTTTATGGATCTTCGCACCTGATCCTTGTGAGAGCAGTAACCCATAATCCTGTATTGAAATGTGACAAGGTACTTTAGTATCACCATTCATTACTATCCACTACTCCGAGCTTCTACATGATCTTTAATTGTGTAATATCCATTACTTGTGGAGGACGTTTTAGCTGCCTTTTTATACAAATGTGTTTTAGTAATATTTTTTTCACTTCTTTTGACAATTTATTATACAATTTTGTACCCTGGTACACTGTTTTGAGTTTTTTCGTTTGTCCTGGGTAAATGTAACTCCAAACTAGCTCTTCTTCCATTACTATGGATAGACCTGTTGGTGCAGAATTTAGTGATATTTTCCCTGATAATCACCACAGATTGGTGTATGTCCTCACTTGGTGCAGTAAGGATGCCTAATTTTTTAAGTAGCTCCATAGAATGAGCCGGAATTCTACTTCCAGTTATTATTCTTATGGCCCTTTTCTGCAATTGAAAAACTGTGTGCATGCTTTGTGACATCAGTCCCCAGAAAAGAATTCCATAGCCAAGAACTGAGTATATTTAGGCATAATATTTCATGACAGTGGCTATTACAAACTGATGCTAACATGTGAAAAGCATAGTATGCGGATGACATTCTCTTTGCCAGTATCTTTGTATGTAAAGGCTATGTTAGCTGACAGTTAATGTTCATCCCTAAAAACTTTGTGTTTTTGCTGCGCAATCTATAGATTTGTCATCTTTGCTTAAAGTGGCCTTTCTTTTTGCTGATATTCATACTGTTCATTTTCTTTTTGTTCAGTACTAATTTATTAAATACTGCCCAATTTAGTGTTTCATTCTCTTTCTCTAAATCAGTTCTGGTGTTTTATCAGTGACTACTGTGTTGCTGTCATTGGCAAAAAGGACTTTTTTCCCATGTGTTACATTGTCAGGAAAGCCGTTGATATATATTATGAATAGAATTGGACCCTGTACACTACCTGAGGAAAATATATGTTTATCTTGTTCGACAATTGCTTTACAAAAAATTTAACATCAGCAGCTGTGTGAACAGTCTCCAGCTTCTGCATCCTCTTTTTCCAAGTACGACTAAAACCACTCATTTGCTGTCCCTCTTAAACATAGTGCTTATAGATCGCTTAATAGTATTTTATGGGCAACAGTGTCAAAAGCCTTGGACAAGTCTAAGAAAATGCTTTTAACATAATCATCCTATCGAGGGCTTCCAGTACCATCTCCATGAATTCTTCAATGACTGATATTGTACTTCTTCCACTTCTGAAACTAAACTGTGCTTCATTAAGGAGGTTCTTTTTACTCGTGTAACTTATCAGTCCATCTTTCATGAGTGCTTCAAATGACTTTGAGAATGAAGACAGCAGTGAAAGAAGCCTTTAGTTTCCAATTTTTTCCACACTGCCATTCTTTAGCAAGGGCAGCACTTGTACATGCTTTATTTATTCTGGGAAAAACACCTGAACTAAAATATTCATTTATTATGTCTGTTAATTGGTCTTATATGCACGCCTTCAAAACAGAGACAGAAACCTCACCTGTGCCTTCCGACTTTCTCTTTAAATTGTTGTGCTGCATTCTTAACTTCAATGTCTGTTGTGGGAAACATCATGACTGTGCTTGTTGGGTAAGAATTTGTGGGTGCTACATGTGTTTTAGAAAGACTTTTCTGCAGCTTCTTTACAATACTAGAGAAACAGTCATTTACAAAAGTTGCTAATTTCTGAGGACTTCCTGTTATTCTATCCCCATTTTTGAGTTGTTACCCCTGTGTCTGCTCTTTCTAGCTTCTTGTTTTATAACCTCCCACACTACTTTGATTTTATTTTCTGAGTTATACATTAATTTGTCATTGAATGTTTTTTTTAATACATGCAGAACCCTCTATATTTTTCATGTACCTGTGATGGTGTTCAAGGAACTGTGGGTTAGTGCAATGCTTTTACAAGGAACTGAGAAATTTAAATGTCTGTGAGAACTTTCAAAAATCTGCAGTTATCCTTCTGTTTTCCTACCTGCAGCAGTGAAAATGTCTACTTTTGGAAGGGTCACCTCAAAAATTAATTTAAATAATGTGCAAAATTTATAGGACTTAGCATTTACATTGCTTTCCGTATACATTACATTCCAGGATTGATTTGCCAATAGCTCGAAAAAGTATATATCTTATGATCTGAGAAAACCCTTATGTAGGCCTGCAGTTTTGTGGGTTTCACTGAGCCTGTCTTTAGCTCTATTATCTGACAGCAAGAATTTGAAATGCTATGATCTCCTATAATACCTTACAGTTTTCCCTGTCAGTGTCGATAAGTACTTGGTCTAAAATTTAAACTGAACTTCTTAAAATGTGCATTTGTTTGCAAGACAGTATACTGTATGAGGCAGATATTTCATATCTCTTGTGACCAACAGAGATAAATGATGCTTTTTGTTATAAATAGATTTAGTGAAATACTGGTCTCCAGAGACAATGAAAACCACTATAAAGTTGAGGACATGTATTAAAACACATGCAAATCACTGCATTGCTGTGGACACTAATATCATAGGTTAAAGTTTGTTTTCCACTCACAGACTGAATATGGTAATTATTACTACAACAGGAATTTCTTGTTAGTGTAATATTAACTTGGCCGCCATTGGGGGAATGATGTTTACAGGGCTGAATAATAGTCCTAGATTCTTTCTAGGAATATCACAAGTAGGTTTCGTTTGAGTAATTTTCAGTATCTGTGACTTGAAGCTTTTAAGTATTTCTGCCATGCTGCAGATTTTATGTCAGTCAAACCTGATGAGAACTTATTGAAGTTGAGCTGTAGTCCAGTATAGGTCATTAGGTGACCCATTGATCAGCTAAAGCCTGGTCTTTGCTTTACCTCATAGTGAAATTCCATGAACATGGATTAATAATTTAATTGTGAACAGTTTCCCTCCAATACACTGTTTGCTTTATTTTTCAGTTCTGGTGCTAAATCTGTGAAATTAGTATCATTTTCAAACTGAATGAAGCTGGAGTTACCTGGTACACTGTGTGGTGAATTAGAATAATGTGTATTAGGAAAACAAATGGCTCAAATACAGTTTTGGTTCACTGTCAGGTAGGCTGTTGGGATATATATAGCTAATGTAAAATGGCAAGACATTAATAATGAAAATACTTTATAGACACACAGTTATGCTGAAGCCTTGTACGAAACAATCCATCCCACTCTCCTTAAGTGGAGATAGTTTGTCACTGACTCATCCACAGTAGATAACAATGCACTGTAAGAAGTTTTTTTTCAATGGAGGACACTGTACACCTCAGACCTCATAAGAAAATTATATTGCCTTCAAGATATAGAAAGATACTCTTTCACTAAAAGGCTCTTGAAAATTATTTTTGACTGGGAATTGCACTTTTACAACAGCATCTTGTACACAGCAGAATTTTTGGTTATTGTGTATTAAGTGCCAAATAATGTAGAAGTTTACCAACTCACTAAGATATTTCCAAGTGCTATTGTACAGCTTAAATAATTGATCTTAAGCCTCAATTATTTGAAGGACAAAAATAAACTGAAACATCAGTGATGGAAATTATCACAGATATTGAAGTGTTCAACTATTACAAAATATCTGCAGTAAATTCTCAGTGCAATTTATTCTGAACAACAGCTTCGTGGCTCAGTAGGTTAATGCCAGAATATAGATGTCAAGGCCCTGGCTACAATTCACTGTCAGCCCTAAGATGTTTTCTCTTACTTCTTTCAGCACTGCCAAGTATACATTAACATGAAAAATGCAGAGCTGCATCATAAACTGTAGGTCCCAGCATGAGTGGCAGGATCAGCCCTTTCAAAGGTCTAGATCATACCATCTCCGATGCTACGATACCTAATAAAATATGGTGGTGCACAATGCTGCCATCAACATTTTTCATTACTTATCCAATGACATAAAATGTCTGACTGACAATTTTAATAGTTAGCAGCCTTTTATCAGCAATTAGACCCAAAGTGTTTAATAAAACAATACTTTGGAAATTATAGTAATCATAAAAACTATTGATTTTTCCAAGATTTGAGATAAATCATTGGAAAGAATAGTTTTTCTTACAAGAAATCAGTTTTATTCACATTTTTGGTAAAGAACAGTGACACATTTAATAATAAAAAAACACACTAATATGATGAAGATATTTCATAAAAAATATATGTATCTGTCTAAGTATTTGTTCCTTATGTTTTCATGAATTGCTTACTTCTTTCAATAAACAAAGAATTTTACTGACTGTGACAATTGTTGTGGAAGCCTACACTTACGTGCTTCTTTAAGACTTCTTCCAAGTGACACTGAGAGAACACTACTTTAGTATTGTATGGAAAGAAAATGAGAAATCAAAATAAAAAGGAGAAATATTTATGGCACCAAAAATAGGAGTATAAGAAAAAGAAGTATACAGAAAATATCAATTTTGTAAATTATTATAGCATCACATTATTTGTGAAACTCAGTAAGTTATGATTTAATATAATGATTGTGAAAGATATGGAAACTGGTCTCTTCCCACGATAAACAATATGAATACCTGGAACACAAGTAAATGAAATTCTCATCGAGTGTCACAGCACCTTACAACAATAAGGAGATGCATGATTGTTGAGACAAACAAAATGTCATACAAAACTGAAGTTGATTCAGTAATGAAAAGAAACAATCAAAGATCTGTAAGAGCCATGTTTCATTGATGTGACAAGGGAGGGAAGAAGAGGGGAAGGTATATTGCACATGTTTCAAATCTAACAACAATGGATAACATTCCTATTCAATACAATATCCAGAAGTTAAACAAAGCAATGAAAACCAAGTGGCTTCAAATGACTGCTGAAAAAACTGAAGAGGAAACAATACTTAGAATACAAGAAAACTGTTGCAGAATGGGCATTATATAACATTAAGCTAAGACTGTCACAGAAAATAAGTGAGGAGATTATTGTCCAAGGAAGGAGAATTCATATAATGTTCCATTTAAGTTCCATATGAAGGCCATGTTTTAAAAAGTTTATGAAATTTAGTTGTGTGCATCACAAAAAAAATGGAAGAGCTAAACAATTTGTTTTTAGTTGACACATTAACACAGTCCATAGGGACTTTGGAAAGTCAGTTACACATGTCAACCAACGCAAAGACCACTGTGCACCAAAACTGGTGCACTGTCAGAAGAGAGCGAACATTCTGGGTCTCTTGCAGTATGGATAACAGATGAATCTTGGTGTAGTACTGCAGTGGTACAGCAACTATAAATGTATTCAAAATTTGAAGCACACTAGACAGTGCGATATTCGCAAGCAAAATGTCTCAACTGCCCATAGATTCAGCACAAAATTCTGGCTATATATGGACCAAATGCAATGTCACACCCAGCCACAGTGAAATGAAACCAACTATTTAACCATGGCCACACAGATGGGATGATGCCGACTGTAGAGTCATTATCTTGCACCACGTGATTTCCATCTTTTTGGCAAGTGAAAAGAACATATTGAAGGAAAGAGATTTTCCAATGGTGAAGACTTTCACACAGTGATTCTCGAATGTCTTCATGACCAAGGTGCAAAATCCTATTGTCGTGGAACTGAATGACTGGTAGAACATTCCAATTACTGTTTATGCAATTTTTATGACTATGTTGAAAACTATTGTCATGTATCTGTATCACTTTGAAGACTAACATTCAAAAACAGACATTAGGCCTGCCAAATATGTAACTTACTTTTTGGTGTGCCCTCCTACTTTCAGCACCATACATTTCCAACGTGTTACTAACATTCAAATGATGATTTTTTTTACAATTTTAAACATGGCTGTGAGCCAGAAATCATACGAGGATATGATTTGTATAATATAGCCAACCGGTTGAAATAATATTTAATGTGATCTGGTGCTGACACTGATTATGGGTGTCTTCATCACACTCAAAACCATTAACATACAGGAAAACCAATAATCATTTAGTTCAATATGATGTCTAGTGCAGTTATATGTAGTAACTGAGTCAATAAAAGATACAGTTCTGCTGTGAAAAAAAGGAATCTGTGGGAACTGTAATATTGAAATTGTGTAACTAAACAAAGACCTTCCAAGTTTACAAAAAAATCGTGTATGTTTTAAGGCATGACATTTTGCAACTAACAAATAAAAACTGTAAGCTGAAGAAATTCCATCATGTTCCAAATGATAAAACACGGTAATTACAGAATGATAATCTGGAGAGTTATGAGTAACTGAAGGAAAGTGTCCAACAGGTAATGAACGTAGCAAATCGAATTATGTTCACTGATATAAACAGGTACTATGTACTGACGACAAATAGTGATGGTTACAATAAGGATGACAGACTTCGTAAATAGTGTGTGAATAGAACAACAAACCAGTCCACAAAAGAATAATACAACTGAAATCAATATACGGCACCTAACACTAGTGAAGTTGTAGAATCAGATGGAAAAAAAGAGAATTAGCGAGGTCAACAAACCATGTAAACAATGTGAATTTAACGGCAACTTACTTGGAAATCAACAATGAAGTGCAATGTACTTTAGTTAGCTTATAGAAATGGAAGAAAGCTAGCTGCTACAGTGTACAAAGCTTGAACCCTAACATCCAAGTTAGCAGTGTGGTGGAGCCAGGTGTGCAAATGAAAATCATCATAGTGGACATAGATTTAGATGCACAATGTTGCATGACCATGATTTTGTTGTTAGTATAACAGGTACAAATGAAGTGGCATGTAGTGAGCCAATATTTGTATTGGAGGTCTGACTAAGTTTCTAGAACAAAACAAACACAAAAATAACATTGTTGCTACAGTTTCACATCTTCACGATTTAGCACACAAATTGTGTGTTAAGAAAGAAATAAGAAAAACAGTTGCAAGAACTAAGTTATTATGATTAAATATGTTTTATTCTAGATATTGATACATTAGATACAAGCATGCACACTAAACATGAATTACATTTGAACTATGAGAGTAAACGTTTTTTGTGTGAAAAATTACAAAAATTGATTACAGAAAAGACTGAAGTGAGTAGTTTAATATGTGAAAATAGTTAAACAGCGAGTGAACTTTTTTTAGTGCAAATCAGCCTTCAGTGTGCACACAAAAAAGCAAAACACCACAGACAGAACTAAAAACGGTGAAAAATTTAAAATAATGTTCCAGAATGTCCAGTACATCACGAAGTAAATAGAACAAGTTGATGAATTTCTAGGAGAGAGTAAACCTTACTTATATATTGAGAATGAACCAGGATGCAAGACAAAAGAGATTCATAGTTTTAACTTCAATAATTACAAACCTGTTAGGAAGATGTACAAGGGTGGTGGTGCAGGCACGATGCTAGAAGTAACAACCAGTGTGAAAACCCTGATCATCTTCGTAAACTCACTGTGGAGATGTCCTTTGAATCACCAGCAATAAAAATAAACACAGGCAAAATTAACTTCATAATCGTAAGCCTATATAGATCACCAAATAGTGGTGTAGATGACTTACTCTGCCATTTAGAACAACTATTAACAAACAAAAAGCAGATTATAATAATAGGAGATGTCAACATAGATTCTTTAAACTATCATGTAAATTATCTCAGGTATTCTGACTTGCTACATTGCTACAGCCATATCCATATAAATTTGTTACCAATGATGATAACACCTGACCCACAATCTGGCACTAACTGTGTTGTAACTTGAGGAGGACATTGCACGCAGAGACTGGTACAAGATAAACAAATCAGCTGATATTAATGAAAAGTACAGCCAGTTTTATGAAATTTCTTACCACAGTTTTAATTAGACATGTCTAGTAATAAACAAACTAGGGAAATCAAAGTACACAAAGAATCTTAAAATTCAGGCAGAAATCCACAAATTAAAGGAAAACATGAAAGGCCTATATGTGCTGTTCATAGATACAAAACACCAGTACTTTCTAACAAGGTACATAAACACCAGAAAAACATGCAAGGAATCCCTGGAGACTCTAGAAACACAATATTATGCTGAACAGATAAGTGACTCCAGTAACGATAATAAAACAGCTTAGAATATAGTAAGCAAAGAATGTGAAAATAAAGAGAATCCAAGATGCAGTAATATAGCACTAGAAGGAAATTGGTGAGTGAGCGAAAGACACTGTGCGAGGCCTTCATGAAACATTTTCATAAGAGAAGTAAAGAACAAACTGAACCACACTACAAATAAAGTCAGTAAAAATGAGTAATTCAAATAACTAGGAGCATGGGCTTCAAAAAGGAAGATCCACGAAGACCGCAGTAGCAAATTTTATTCACAATCTGTTAAACCGACTGGACAAAGGAAACAAAGTCATTGTGACTTTCCTTGATTTGTCTAAGGCTTTCAATTCTATGAATGATGCAGTACAATTATCCAAATTAGAAACTTATGGCCCAAGAGGAGTAGCACTAAAGTACTTCAGTCTGTGTTACCAACATACAAGACGATGTACTAAACTGTCGTAACAATTAAAGTAAAATCTTAACAGTAAAATCAGCATATAAAACTCTTAACTGCGGAATTCCCCAATGAAGTATTCTTGGGCGATTTTTGTTTACTGTATATGTTACGGACATAACAAGCTGAAAACCTCAAAACTAGTGAATTATGCTGATAACACAGCATTTATTAGCTGGGGTCGTAATGAGCAGCTAGCATCATAAAGCAATAAAGAGAACTCTGTACTGATCATGGAATATCCAACAATAATCAAACTTACATCGAATAAGGACAAGACCGTTGTAATGAAGTTCTAGTTAAATTATAACCAATCTCATACTGAATCACTTTCTTCTGCTGAAACATCTGTTAAATATAGGTTTTTTGGCGTTGTGATTGACAAACATCTTACATGGACTTACACAAGTGTACTGTCATTAATTCACTTGCATTTGCAGTATGGGATTGAAATTTGGGGAGGAGCACCCAAAGTGTACATGGGCTTTAAACTCGGGCTTCGAAATAGATCAATTATGATAATTCCCAATATAAGTACACGTGAATTATGTAGAGACTACTTTAAAAATTGTAATTTACTGACTGTCATTCACTGTATGTTCTTAAGAGAATTATGTTCGTGAAAGAAAATGATTAACTGAATGTAATGGACACAGACATCCATAATTGGATAGTGTTATGCATCAATTAACCAAGTACGATTTTGTATTTTTTCAAATTTTTGCATCCAGTCGTGTGTTAAGGTGTAAACTATCCACAAAAAAATTGTTTGACATCAGTGTGGTCGATTTTTTGACAGGAAGTTAATCTGAACCAAGTACCGAACACTTCACCTCGACTATTAAATTTTGCATCAGTTGGCCAACTGCACAATCCTATGATTTTATTTTGCATCCGATGGCTATGCGGCAAATGAGCACTGCTTGGTCACATGATGCATTGATATTTTGCCCACAGTAAATGTATCAAAATAAGAAATTTCTGTTGTTCTCTGAGGCATGTCGCCGCCGTCGTCGTTCTCCTCCTCTTCCTCCTCCTCCTCCTCCTCCTCACCATCTCAGCCTTTTCCCATGTCATGTGGGCTCGGAGTTGCTTTGCTGCATCCTACTCTTCCATAAATGCCTATACAGTGCTTCTCCAATAGGTCCCCTGTTACCTTGTTTGTCCATCTCAGTTTCAGTCTTCCTCTTTTCCTTGATCCTTCAATTCCCAGGTCTTCTCCCTAAATAGTACTCCGCTCTCCTCTGCACATGTCCATACCGTCTTAGCCCACTTTCTTGGATCTTCTTCCCTTTGGGCCCCACTTTCACTGTTTCCCTGATGTACTCATTTTTATCTATCCTTTCGCATCACCCCACTCATCCACCTTAACATTCTCATTTCTGCCAGTTCCATCTTTTTCTCTCGGGCTTTTGTAATTGGACAAGTTTCTGCACTATACAGCATCACAGGCCTCACCACAGACTTGTAAAGCTTTCCTTTCATTCTGCAGCTAACCTTCTTGTCATAGTACTCCAATCAGTTTCCTCCAGTTCATCCATCCACTATTTATCCTGTGCTGTATTTCAGCCTCCTGTCTACATTTTAAATTTCTAGAACCTTAGTAAAATTCAAAGCTTTTATGACAATTTCATTTCTAAAAAAATATTGTAGAGATTTATGCAATAAATATGTATGCAATAATTTTGTAGGGTTGTAATAGGTATCAAGTACTGATATATTCAAATAAGGCATGCAAATATTCAGAATCAATGTTAGTACCTATGTTCATGTATCAGTAAAATACATACATCTTCAAATTCACTACAATGCATTATTTGTTGTCATAATGTTTTAATTTATAGAAATTTTTTAAATTGCATTAGAAACAATACAGTATTTTCTGACACTGTTGGCATAGCAGATGTAGGTTTTGCACATCATGATCCACTACTACTTTTCACAGCTAGATAATTATTATGTGACTACAAATAAAAATCCAAGCATGACATGGGTTAGAGGTCAGAGAGGGGAATGTATTAGGTTATTCACAGACTGTTCACTCGAAACTGTCACAGAATTCTTTATGTCATTTACAATGTTGTTATCGTTTTCTGCACAACATATACAAACTGGCTTCTTATATACTTCACAGCACTCTCCTCAAATTTCTGAACTCATTTTGTGGAAAGCATCCCACAACTGTCTTCTGCTCTGATGTGTCAAACTCTTCAGCAACCCCTGGTCACCATCATGACTCAAGCTGAGGGATGCTACTTTTTTCTGAACACTATGACGCAGTTCTTTGCTGTTATGATGAGAGGATTTCTGCAAACATCTTTTTCTGCATTGAAAGAATGTTCATAAAAAGTAGGTACATTTAAAATGACGGTATACGCTGCACATGCCAGGCTCCATTCTCGTATGTTCTTACTTCATAAACTACATTCGTGTGGTTATTTATATCTGAGACCTCATCAATGTTACACTCAGCCTCAACCATATTTTCATCTCTGTCTGTCTCTTCCCCTTCAGGACCACAACTACCTGCATCAGATTCTGTCCCATTTTGTGAGTACTGTTTTTCAGACAACTCTGATTCACTGTCACTTTCTGAGGTTTCAACTTCTTCCTTTATTTCAATCTCTTCCATAGAGAGAGAGACGGAGTCAAAAGTATTCTGTTCACCATCTTGTTCTCGTTCTGCACTCCCACACATTACATTACTCTTGGAGCTGGCACACCCTGTTCTATCATCCACTCTGTCATTTACATTATTCTGATCAGAAACTACAGTATCCACTTCATGTAGGTCCAGGATTTCTTTTGTGCCTCCAGTGGGTGAAGAACTAGTACTAGTAAATGTCCCAGCAGCTGACACCATGATTATGGGCTCAACTGATGACGACATTGCACCATATTCTGATGCTGACTTTGAGACACTGTCTTCTGTTATACATGTTGTTGTGCTGGTACTCTCTTTTGTGTTTGCTTCCAGTTGGGCTGTTTCTCCCATACTTGCTTCAATATGTGCATTATCAGTGCTACCTACTGGTGATGGTGTGTCGTTTGTCTCTTCAGTGGGACAAGTGCTGTGTGATGTGCTTATGCAGGTCTCAGCAGTCGACAATGTTTCTGGATTTCATTGTTAATGTTGTGGCATCACACTGAGGTGCAGATTCAGATATACTACCTCCTTCTATAGTGGCTTCTGTATTGGTCTTCTCTTTGATGCTTGCTTCTAGATGGAATCTTCCCATTAAATTCCCATTTGATTGCGTGCCTGCTGCTGCTGGCTGTACTGCATCACCACTGGATAGTGAAATCACATTTAATTCTGTAGACAGTCTTCTTTTTAATGCATTCATAATATGCTATATAGTAAACACCTAATGGGTGAATGGCATGTGCAGCTTGACACCAAGTGAAAAACGCCAGCTACCATATTCTCAAAATTATGGTCACTTAATGTATCACCAACTCCATTAGCACATTTCTGAAGATGTGCTGCCGCATCCTGAAGTAAATGTGCGAACACATCAACAGTTTTTCGAAAAGTGTCACCCAACTGTAACTGAGGAGGCGCTGATGCTGCCCGTCGACGCAAGTATGGGTGCATTTCTAAATGTGCAAAGTGCATGAGCGGGTTGTGAAGCTGCACTGTCATCTGCAAAGGTGCTGTGGATACAGAACATGAAGTTGGTGTGACAGACCTCCTACTACGGTGGCTGTTAATAATCTCTCTGTTTCTGGATGACTGGCCATCTTTAAATACTTCACTCATCATCTTGAGAGTTGTGATAGTTTCAGAACTTGTACTGCTGTGCTCTGTAGTTAGTGGTCTGCCTCCATACTGATAATCAGCATCTTTTACTTTGCTGTGAGAAGCATCCACAACAGTTTCTCTTTTTTGGGTACTACTGGATGTTCTATTTACATCACTATTTCTGACGCTCTCCTCCATGTGTTTGTTATGTTTTGCCTTCAAGCCATCACTTGCAACTCTTATTTCACTTCCACTGTTGTTATCTTTTCCTACACAACATGTACAAACTGGCTTCTTATATATTTTACGGCATTCTCGGAGAAATTCTGAACTCATTTTGTGGGAAGCATCCCACAACTTTCTTCTGCTCTGATGGGTCGAATTCTCCAACAACCCCTGGTCATCATCATGACTCAAGCTGAGGGATGCTACATTCTTCTGATCACTATTATGTAGTTCTTTGCCATCATGATGAGTGGATTTCTGCTAACATCTTTGTCTGCTTCCTGTTGTCGAGTTCTATTGATTTTCTGTGTTGCAACCATTTGAACTCTTAGTAGTTACTTTGACATCTCTGATAGAGTCATTACCGATGCATTTTTTTTAATTGCGATTTGCAACCTTAGCCTGTATATGCTTCTCCATATCAAATGGCTCTAGCACCACTGACACTGTTTTATTTAGAACATTTTTAAGCTTGTCATCCTTACTGACATGTTCGGATTCTTTCTCGTAGTTAGTCGCTGCCTTCTTACTGCTACATGTAACATCAGAATGCCTTCTTTTCCTGCTGTTTTTGGTCAGTCCTATAAAACTTCTGTTGGATTTGTATTACCATGCTGTGCACTTTGACTGATGTCTGATGCACTTCGTCTTGATTCATTCGTCCTCTTGAGTGAACAGCTTTCCCCTCTGCCTCTGCTACTAGATCTGGTTTTCATGCTGGCTATTCACTCTCAAGCAGACACTGTAAAGACAAATTAAACAGCAGATTACCATGTGAGCCAGAAGCACAATTAACAAACAAATCTTAAAACAACTGCAACAGATTTCAGTTAAAAATAAGTAAATAAATAATAAACCCTCACATAATGTGCACAAAATGCCAGGAATTTTTACAATCAAAAAGATGTCACATTCATCACAACCAACCAAGTTTAACAGAACCACGAAATTGTCAAACTAATAAATAGTGATTCAGAAAAACTCTGCACCCTGCCTTTTCGCTTTTCAGTGTACTTGTAATACTCCTGTACTCAAATCAGTAAGAAATGGAGTGATACTTCACATATGTACTTACACAGGGTGTCTCAAGAGGAATGGTCAATAGTCAGGGAGACGAAAGGAACAATTGTTTGAAGCAAAAACTTGCATATGTACATATGCCCTATTCCAAATGGTTTCGTAGATAGCACACATTTAATGTGTACTGTTATTTATTTTGTATATTATTCAATACATTGTCAAGGTTAAACACGCACATGCACAACAGTTAGTAATAAAAACACTATTTCATTTAAAAGAAATCAACTGAAAAATAACATTTTTAACACATTCACCTCTAAGCATTACCGTACATGTCTGTTTACAGCTTTTGTACAATTCACAATAAATAATTGGATACTCCACCAACTTCAATGAATTTGTGCATTTTTAGGAGAATAGATTATTTTGTTTGTCTGAGTGCCTCTACACATTTTGCAATGAGAGCATCAATGTCCGTGATTAATACCAAGCAATTCAACTTCCATATTCATCATTTGTTTGTTCTCCTCCAACTTCGTCCAAGCCCATAAACAAAAATCTAATGTTGCAAGGTCTGGTGACCTTCTAACACGTCAGGTAAAATGTGGAGGGGCCCCATCATGCTGGAAGTGCACTGCAGTCCATGTGGCTTAACGAACAAAAGAATCAAATTTCCAAAAAATGCAAGTAATTCTGTCCCATAATTCACTCTTCTAAAATGACTGGACCAATCAACAGGTTACCAGTCATGCCACATCAAGCACTGATCAAAAAATAAAGTTGGATATTGGTTTCCCCAGTAGCATATGGATTTTCCTGTGAACATCGATGATTATTATGCATGTTGTTGATTCCATAGCGCATAAATATGGCTTCACCAGTGAACAGTATTAATGGTCAGTTGATGTTTAACCAGTAACTAAATTCAAGTTGTGTGGCACTGAATGAATGTGAAGAATGTGGACAAAAGTTTTCCACATCTAATTTCACCAAATGAGTGTTTGTGGGTCACAGATACGTGCAAAAAGCTGCCATGTGCTGGCAGTAGGACTACACTGCACCATTTCAACAATGTGTTGCCGTTCCTTTACAGGTTGTTGAACTACATGGTCAGAAGAATAATTGCTGGAAGAATACCTGTTTTCACGCAATACGCTGAAAACTCTCTACAATCAGGAATGTGACTGGTTAGAAAGTACTGCGTGTACTCTTCAACAGTAGCAGGAGCACTACCAATGCAAATGTCAAATGTACACCGTATCTGCATATTCTTCTTGTAGCCAAGTCAGTGAAGCAAAATTAGGCAAAAAAGTTGTGCAGTCACTATTTTTTGTACAGTAGTAGGAGGAAGCGACATGAACACCGTCCCAAAAATTGTGACCAGTGTGGTGTGAGTGTGGGGATAAAGGGGCGTTTAAAGGTCACGTTTTCATGGTTCTCTTGAATATCTCAAAAATTGCAATTTCTAGCAAAAATGTTTCCCAGTATTAATTTAAACTACATTAAACTTCCTACATGAAAGGTCTTCGTTTTTTCTCTAGGACTGATAATTACCACATTACAGGGGATGGAAAAACAGCAATTATTAAAAACAGTGTCTTAACTACATACAATTATATTAAGGGATAATCTGTGATACGAGGGTGTGATGAGTTGAAGGGCTGCACAGAGAGTGAGGGGGAAGGGGAGAGGGGGAGTATGGGGGCTGGAGGGTGAATGCATGATGGATGAGGCAGGTCACCAGATCGTGGTCATGCACTTCCCTTCTTTTTAGGTCTGCCAACTGAACAGCGAGTGGACGAGTCCCAACATCTATCTCTCTGTCCCACTATGTCACTGCATGGAACACATGTTAGTCGCTGATAATAGTAACACAAGAAATATATATGGGCAGACTGTATGTAAATCTCTGCATACTGTTCTACACTGCTACAGGGAAATTTATTCTTATTCACCCTCTATGACGCTGTAGCATTCTGCAGGCAAAGGCAACAACCCCACCCAAGCATGGCTTGCTTTTCAGTTTACAGACAGACCATACCTCCCCCAGCATTTCCACTATGTGATCAAAAGTATCCTGACACCTGGCTGAAAATGACTTTCAAGTTCATGGCACCCTTCATCAGTAATGCTGGAATTCAATATGGTGTTGACCCATCCTTAGCCTTGATGACAGCTTCCACTCTTGCAGCCCTATGTTCAGTCAGGTGCTAGAAGTTTTTTGGGGAATGGCAGCCCATTCTTCAGAGTGCTGCACTAAGGAGAGGTATCAATGTCAGTTGCTGAGGCCTGGCACGAAGTCAGCATTCCAAAACATCGCAAAGGTGTTCTATAGGATTCAGGTCAAGACTCTGCACAGACTAGTCCCTTACAGGAATGTTATTCTCATGTAACCACTTTGCCACAGGCTGTGCATTATGATCAGGTGCTCGATCCTGTTGAAAGATGCAATCACCATAACAGAATTGCAAGAAGATGCTTAAAACATAACTGTAGGCATGTGCTGTGACAGTGCCATGCAAAACAACAATGGGTATAAGCCTCCCTCCATGAAAAACATGACCACACCGTAACACCACTGCCTCCGAGTTTTATTGTTGGCACTACACACGCTGGTAGATGACGTTCACTGGGCATTCACCATACCCACACCCTGCCATCAGATCGCTACAGTGTGTACCATGATTTGTCACTCCACACAATGTTTTCCCACTGTTCAATCATCCAATGTTTCTGCTCCTTACACCAAGTGAGCCATTGTTTGGCATTTACTGCCATGATGTGTGGCTTATGAGCAGTCATTCGATCATGAAATCTAAGTTTTCTTACTTCCTGCCTAACCGTCGTAGCACTTCCAGTGGATCCTGGTGCAGTTGGTGTGATGGTCTGAATTGATGTCTGCCTATTACACATTACAACACTCTTCAACTGTCCGCGGAGTGTCCCATTCTGCTCTCTCACAATGTCTAATGACTACTGAGGTCACTGATATGGAGTACCTGGCAGCACAATGCACCCAATATGAAAAATGTATGTTTTCGGGGTGTCCGGATACGTTTGATCATGTAGTGCACATGAGCAGGAAAAAGAACTTCACTGGGCCCATGTTTATATAGTTATTTTCAGCTTTATTACACGAGTATTTATTTGCAATTGTTAAGTGAGCTATTATGTCAAAAAGGTCCACAGCTAGAGCTTTCAACTGTGTACACATCAAAGAACCTATCCTAGCTGTAGCATGCTGGCAATATGTGTTTGACAATGTTGATTTCATTGTTTCTGCTATCAATGACAAAGACTTTTCAGAGCATGAGTAGTAGTACCAAATGCACCCCCTCAGCCTTTGCTCTTCCAGCATCTGATGAGGCACAGAGGCTCAAACTGCCTTCTTCTGCAACAGAAGTACGTCACTTGAATGTTATGGAACTTCAGAGATTTCAACACAAGACAAGCAATGCATTATGTCACATTACTGTCCTAAATTTGAATGTAAGTCCTTTTCCATCAGAGATATGTACACCCACCCTGCAAGCTATACTGCGGATATATGGTAAGTGGCTCCAGTCACTGCAGCCCACTCTATTACAAGTGCTAGCTATGCCACTAACACAAAGGTGAGGGAAGTGCAGTAACTTTCTGGTCAATAATTAATTCACCAGCAAGTGACTACAACATAGTTACCCAACTTTAGAAGATGTTGCCAACAACAAGCAGTAGCAAGATACGACATTTACCAACCCAGTCTCTTTCCCACTAGCACCACATATGCCAATGACGTCATACTTACAAATGAAGCATTTCTCAGCCACTGTTTGTAGGAATCCATTTCACATAAAAGCTCACATAACAACTGCAATTAAGTACTTATGCAATGAACTGAAAATACCTCCACTATATAAACACAACATCAGTGAAGTTATTTTGTCTACTTACATAAGGGGACCACAGATGAAACACTGGGAGGTACAGTCTGTAAACTGAAAAGCAAGCAGTGCTGGTGGTGAAGGAAGTCACTTTTCTCAGAAGAATCCAGCTTCTCGTAGCCATATTACACAACTTCATACAAACTCAGTAAGGTGTTATAATGGCATCTTTGTTGCCGTAAAGGCTTTCTTGACTGACATTTGCTCACCATGTCTAATCTAAAGGCTAATTTACACCCATGAACGATACAGAGTGCATTTAAAGAAAACCTGATTTGCATCCCCATAGTGTCACTACTAGCGCCACTCTTATGCGACTGGCACAAAATTGCAAACAGAAATCACTGTTCAAAAGTAGAAACGTGCGTAACAACTTTTGTTTATTTCACACAACCCCTTGCTGGTGCTGAATTTTTTTCTGATATATGTGGTGCAACAGTGATAAAATGTTCCCAAATTTTCACATAAACTCAACTGTAGATTCATACCTTTTGTATCCAGTGGCTCAGTACAAAAATTTTTTTATGTTTTGTGATAACGAACAGTGCATCCCTATATCCCAGACAAACCAAGATTTAGGTACTGAACAGTTAGTTACTGCAACACAATTAAACAATATATAGTGCTTACAAGATGCACTGAAAAGATTAAAAACAAATACAAACAATAATAACAGAAGTATGTGTGCCAAACAGCAAAATGAAAATACACACACAGGCAATATATTGGTAACAGTTGTGACAAAAAATAATTACAATGTATTAGTTGCAGAAGAAGCTGACAGCCAACAAATAAATTCTGTAAATTATAATCTAACTTCAGCTGCACTATAAACACCTCTGTGCAGAAAGTCAAGAGAATGTATTCGTGTAATAAACAAAGGAATATAAAAAATGAGTTGTGATGCTTGGTGACATCCACACCATGAGAAATCTGAAAAAATAAATGAATATAATACATCATATATGACTATAGGAATGATGAAATTGAGTGCACCTTTGACTGAAATAACAAAAAACACCAAACTCACTCAGAGAATTATCTAAGAATGATACTTTCATAATCATGTGTGCAAGTAATGATGAATACTGAAAGGAGGGTAGGCATACTACACAGCGCTTTTCTACACTACTTGATCTTAAAGTGCCCAACATCACTAGTACTAGCATGCCTCACAGGTAGGACCTGCAGGATGACTCAGTCATAAATTTGGAGTTTCCAAAAAAAAAAAGCAAGGTCTATCATAATGTAACATTCTTTGAACGTTCCATTTCAGGAGAACTGTTTATGAAACACAGACATCACAACAACACTGGGAAGTCATACATTGGCAAAATACTAACAAAATTAATACACACAGGTGACCTCATTGAAATAAAAACAACCAGTTTCGACAAAAACCACATTGCGATCAGGCTGAGCAAACCTGAAACACCAAACTCAGAAATTGTTTGTGTTGAAAGTTGTGCAACTACCAAAAAAACACAGAAATATAACAGAAGAGACATTTTTAGGTGACAAAACAAAAATGATAGATACAGATACAGAAAAAAGATCCACAGTGAGGAAAAAAATTAACCAGAAACATCTGAAGGAAGCTTCTTTTATACGCTTAGGTGAATATTGATAAAGGACTGTATTGTTGCCAGTTCACACAATCCTCCACATTCTGTACAATATCCTCTGAGCATGGGGAGATACGCATTTTTGTTAGAAGTAACACGAGACACTGCTGTTTAAAATCCTGGGAAAGGAAAACAAAACTTCAAAATTTATACTAAAGAAATAACTTCACTAAAAACAATTACAATTTGCCTGTACAGAAGCCCAAATGTGATCTTAGCTTATATTCCTACAGAAACTAAGACAGTGCACTCAATAAGCTTAAAGATAATACGAAAAATCTAATGGTGTGTGATGATTAATTGAATTTCCAGGAAAACTCAAACAATATATATATATATATATATATATATATATATATATATATATATATATATATATATATATATATATATATATGCAGAAAATAATTAATTCCAGGCTAGAACAACAAATACACGGTTTTTGTCCATAATGGACAGTATAATGTTTTCTGTACCACAAACCACAATGCAAACAGAACTAGGCACAGAAGAATGAATTCTAAGTGAAAAAATATAGATACCTTCAGACAACTGTTAGCTGAGGAAACATGGAATGCAGTATATCAGCATGTCAGAATATGTCAAAAGTCTGACAAATCTGTGGAAATATGTAGTAACTACTATAAAACTGCATTCCCACTGAAGGAACACAGGTTATGGTCTAATAATAAAAACAAGTCTAGCTGCAAATAATCTTTCACGGAAAAAAAGAAAATCTATTTTGTATTAAGGACACTGTGGGTGTGTGATGAATTTCATGCTTACTCCAGAAAATACAAGCAATATTTTAATAGTCGTTACAGAAGTAAAAATGAAGGAAAATGACCTTTACATGCCACAAGACAAAAGCTACATCAAAAGTTGTGAGACAGATGACAGGTAATGTCACTAACAGAAATGCCAATATCAAGCTATGTCAACATGAAGAGAAAATAACTGACGCAAGGAATATAGCAAATATCGTCAACAACTATTAATAAACTTATGTAGGCAACTAATCAGTAAGATTAACCCAAGTAACCAAAATGTAACAGCAACATCATTCAAGATCAACAACACTGCTACCTCATTACATCTGTACCAAATGAATAAAGAAGAAATTTTTACTGTAAAAAAAAACCTTAAAAACGAAATTAATAATCATCTAGAGTTGATAGTATACCTGATAAAATAATAAAAAGATGTAGTGGAATCACTGTAAAACCATTGACACATTTATGCAATAGTTTACCGGGTCTCCCCTTCCTATCAAAAAATTGCAAAACTGAAACTAATATTTAAAAAAAGGAAAAACAGAGGAAGTTGTTAATTACAGGGCAATTGCCCTATTGTCCTGCTTCTCAAAATTTTTTGAATAGGTCTTCCACAACAGACTGACATGCTTAATGCAAAAATATCCAATTCTGTCCATAGCGCAACACACATTTAGAATGAACAGCCGACCGGCACTGCTACCTAAGAATTTCTGAGTGAAATTTACCAGAAAGTGGACAATGGTGAATATATTATTGGAGGATTCCTTGACTTGTTGAAGGCATTCAGTATTATAGATAATGATCCACTACTACAGAAATTAAATAAACTAGGCATAAGAGGCACACCTACTGTTGGGTCATGTCATACCTTTGCAGAGACAAACAAATAGTGAAAATACAACACACAGGATGCAACACAATTACAGACCAACACTCAGCTTACCAAGGTATTAAATATGTTGTTCCCAAGCACCAGTCAGACGTTCCTCCTAAACGTAGATGACCTAAAAACAAACATAAATTTCAAAATATTTATCAGTTTGCTGATAACACAAGCTTTGGTTAACTTTTCAGATAATCACTTTGACATTTCCACATAATAAAGCTGTCTTCAATCCCAAGGTTATTTGGAACACTGCAGTGCATTACTGGATATGGTCCCAATGGAAGTGGTATCCCCTTGATTCCTCTGACACTGAGCTGACGTATGCAGACAACTATGCGACAACCCACTCTCTACTGTGGACTCCAAGCCATGGTGAATCTCAGCATTTTTCAAACTAACGAATCATTGCCAGATGTGAAAGAAGTAATAAGTAATAGGAAAAGGACCAACTGCAGATTAAAACCTGGACCTTTTGATATTTAATCTGACATCTAGCCACTGAGCCACACACCGCTTCCACACCTCAGAATAAGGAAAATATTGGAATGAGAGCGATAAGTAGTTTCTCACATAACTGTACTTTGCTACAGAAAGAAGGGAAACACACTTGAAACTAAGGTGAATTTCATACTACTTATCACACAGAATACTTTTAGAGGTGGTGGGAGAGGAACTATACAACGGTTTCTCTCCTGTAAAATCAATCAAATATACCCCACAAAGGAAAGCAACAGGGTGTGTCAGCAGAGTTGTTCAAGATTATCTTCATGTTCATCTCTGAACAACACTAACAGAGCAGTAAGGATCTATCATCTTGGGAGTGAGCTTTCTTCACACATGATATACAAGTATTTAGCCACTTGTAATGTCCAATTAGTCCTAGAAAATAGGAACAGGAGTAAAGTAATACAACAAAATTGTGTTCAACACCTTCACATAGCCTGCTTTCTGATGTGAAAAGGAGACAGTCTACCATAGAGGATTCTTTCGCGTCATCATCAATGAAACTAATGAAGTGCAGGAAAATTGCATTACGCAGTTCAGTACTCGTATAGGATGACATGTATAGAATTTAGTACCAAATATTCAGCTGTTTTTGATAAATAACTTAAAATAATTAAATAATAATTAAATAACTTAAATAACTTAAAATAATTCACACATCGCCCTAGCCAGCGTTGACTGATACTACCATACAGGAGCACTGCTAGTTAGTTGGTTGCATGTTCCATTGATCAATCGCATGGTACGGTAGCTGTTATGATGTGGAACGTGTCAAGCGCCCAAGAAATGTACATATGAAACAAGATTTTTTAATATATAGAAATTACAATACACAGTTAAAGATTAATATTTCTATTATTTACACCATTCCCTTAAATGACACATAATGCATATACTATATTTATAGATTTATTTATTCCTATTGGAGAATTCATCTATGGTATAGAAGGAGTTGTAAAGGAGATATGATTTCAATTTATTTCTGAAGCTATTATTGCTGTCTGCTGGACATTTTATTTCATCTGGTTATTTGTCAAAAATTTTTACACCAGCATATTTTACCCCTTTCTGTGCCAAAGATAGGTTGAGTAAAGGATAGTGAACATCTTTCTATTTCTGGTATTATGATCATGAATGTCACTGTTGTTTTCAAACTGGTCCATGTTGCTGAGAACGAATTTCATTAGTGAGTAAATGTACTGTCAGGCTGTTATAAGAATTCCCAACCTTTTAAAAAGATGCCTACAAGATGTGCGACTATGAACCCCACACATTATTCTAACCACTTTGTTTTGAGCAGTGAATAATTTTGTCTAAATGTTGAGTTACACCAAAATATTATTCGGTATGACATCAGAGATTAAAGTATGCAAAGTGCATTAGCTTACGAATTTCTATATCCTCAGAAATTGACAATTATTCTGATTGCAAAAGTTGCTGAATCTTGCTTTAGAGGAACCAAAATATGAATTTTCCAATTACGTTTCTCACCTATACGTACACCCAAAAACTTAGTATGCTCTACCCTGTCTACTGACTTCTGTTGATGTGTTGTATTTAGTTCAGCTTCCTGTTTCAGATAGGAAGGGAGGTCATTCACATATATCAAGAACAGAAGGGGACCCATGACTGAACCCTGTGTAACACCTAATGTAATTTCACCAGTTAGATGAACTGGCAAACTTATTTAAATCACTTGACCCATATAAGGAAACTTTTAGCTTCCTGTTCTGTAGATATGACTGGAACTACTCATATGCTATTCCATTTATACCATAGAATTGTAATTTCTGTAACATAATGTCATGGTTCACACAATCAAATGCTCTGGACAAGTCACAGAAAATTCCTGTTGTTGACATTTCACTATTTAAAGACTTTATTATGTGGACAGTGAAATTGTACATTGCTGTCTCAGTGGAACAGAATTTTTGAAATCCAAACTGTGATTTACTAAGTATCCCATTACTGCTGCGACAGCTAACCACTCGAGTACATAACTTTATCAAAGATTTTAGAAAATGGTGTAAGCAAGGATACTGGCCGATAATTATTGACATCTGTGGTGTCTCCTTTTTTGTAGAGAGGCCTGACAATGGTGTATTTTAACCTGTCTGGTAAAATACCTTGAGTTAGTGATGCGTTACATATGTGACATCAGCTGTAATTGCTTTACATTGTTTTCATATCTTATTACAGATGTCATCTACTCCAACAGAACATTTATTTTTCAAAGATTTAATAATTTTACTTATTTCACAAGAGGCTGTTAGGTGAAACTTACTCTGACAAAATTTTTTTAGAACAGATTCTTCCATGTATTGCCTGGCTTTTTCTTTTGAACTGTTCTCACTCACCAATTTTTTCTCGTACACTTAAGAAATGGTTGTTAAATACATTAGCTACTTGTAAACTGTTAGTTAGGATGGTCTCGTTCACTTTAATAGTACATCTACAACTACATTTCTACTCCACAAGCCAGCCAACAGTGTGTGGTGGAGGGCACTTTACATGCCATTGTCATTGTCTCCCTTTCCTGTTCCAGTCGCGTATGGTTCGCAGGAAGAAAGACTGCCGGAAAGCCTGCGCTGGAATCATTCTAATTTTACATTCGTGATCTCCTCAGGAGGTATAAGTAGGGGGAAGCAATATATTCGATACCTCATCCAGAAATGCAACCTCTCGAACTTGGACAGCAAGCTACACCGCGATGCAGAGCGCCTCTCTTGTCTGCACTTAAGTTTGCTAAACACCTCCGTAACACTATCGCGCTTACCTAATAAGCCTGTGACGAAACACGCCACTCTTTTTTGGGTCTTCTGTATCTCCTCTGTCAACCCAACCTGGTACGGATCCCACACTGGTGAGCAATACACAAGTATAGCTCGAACGAGTGTTTTGTAAGCCACCTCCTTTGTTCATGGACTACATTTTCTAAGGACTCTCCCAATGAATCTAAACCTGGCACCCTCCTTACCAACAATTTATTTTATCTGATGATTCCACTTCAAATTGTTCCGTACACATAGTCCTAGATATTTTATAGACGTAACTGCTACCAGTGTTTGGTTTGTTCTGCTATCATATAATCATACAATGTATGACCCTTCTTTCTACGTATTCGCAAATCATTACATTTGTCTATGTTAATGGTCAGTTGCCACTCCCTGCACCAAATGCCTATCCACTGTAGAACTTCCTGCATTTCGCTGCAATTTTCTAATACTGCAACTTCTCTGTACACTGCAGCATCATCCGTGAAAAGCCGCATGTAACTTCCAACACTATCTACTCGGTGATTTATATATACTGAGAAAAGCAATGGACCCACAACACACCCCTGTGGCACGCCAGAGGTTACTTTAACGTCTGTAGATGTCTCTCCTTTGAGAACAACATGCTGTGTACTGTTTGCTAAAAACTCTTCAATCCAGCCACACAGCTGGTTTGATATTTCGTAGGCTCTTACTTTGTTTATCAGGCAATAGTGTGGAACTGTATCTAACACCTTCTGGAAGTCAAGTAATACTATCCACCCCAGTATTACTTTTCCTGTCTCTCTTCTAACAACATTCCATATTAATTTGATTTTATTGCTGGAGTTGTTAATTTCTTCTCTAACATACATATTTCTTGATTTCCTTACAACTTTTCTCAGTATGTTACAATAATTTGTTATAGTGTAAAACTACTTCTGGATCTTTACTCGTTCTTGCTGTCTCATACAGTTTTCTTTTTCTTTCTGAAGACGCTTTAATGAATGTAATAATCCAAGGTTTCTTTGAAAAGTGTGTGGTGTTACATTTAGTAATTTTCTTTGGGAAAAAATGTCCAAAAAGGAATATAAATTGATCAAGAAATATGTTGCATTCATCATTAATATTTGGCTCATTATATACATCTCCCCAATTAACATTTCTTAAGCTCTCTCTGAAGTGCTCTATAGATACCGGGTTGAGTGACCTCATGCTTTTACTTAATGGTTTCCGAACTGTAAACCTTGTTAGGTTTTGTAAATTAATCAGTTGTGAATCATGGTCTGACAATCCATTTACCACAGGAAAAGCATGTGTTTGTTTTACATCCTCTTTCTGTACAAACACATTATCTATTAGTGTGCTACTGTCTTGAGCTATATGTGTAGGGGAATTGATCGCTGATTGTAAGTTATAGTTATGTATTCACTTCTACTTCACGTTTCCTATCAGAATTACTTCAGGGTGTATACGCAGACATGGAAAAAAAAACGGATTTCCCGGTTAAAATTACACTTTCTCCCGGGTGAAAATACACTTTTTCCCTGTCAAATGACAGTATAGTTTTCCTCAGAACTGTAAAAATTATCAGTCCTTTGAATGGTTATAGAAAAAAAAAACACGTTTTGGAAAGATTTTTGATGTGCAGCAACATGTACGCTGCATATTACGAAAGTGTAAATTTAAATTCCACCAAACGCCACATGTTACTTTCCGAAGCATTGAAATCAAGTTTGCAATGCGCTTTTGTAGCCAGTTTTAGCTCGTCACGTGATCTCGCCAGCCGATGACAGCGGATCTTCTGGCGTAGGATACATGATGTAGTCAGCCAATAGCAAAATCAGTGTTAAGTAGTGCGTACACACAAATAGGAAAAGTTTATGGTGTAAATTAACATACACAGCGTTACTACAAGAAAAGAAAAGCTTTCACATACAATATTGGTCTCTGAGATTAGTAAGCTGCAAGAGAAGCTAAGCTTTCACATATAATGTTGATTTTTTTTTGCGCGTGTTACACTTTAAGGTACAACACACAGATGTGTCAGTAAAATTTTTAATAAAGACATAAATGTATGATCTTCTGAGCTTCAAATTTTTCTAAATGTACATCCTCAAAGATGTTATTTTAAAATGAGAGGCAAACGCTCTGTGATTTAAGAAATTCATCGTATATTCTCGCACATAATTCATCTTGCATAAAAGGAAATTTACTTTTAAAGTAACGCTTTTCAAACAACCATTCGAAATATTTTCCCGTGACCTGTTAGAAATAGGTTCTTTTCAGTAGTTGCCAGAGAGTGCCAGAAACAGGCATCACAGATCTTACACTGTGTCATAAAAGAAACAAACATCAGAGGATGTTCCAAGAACATTGGAATTTCATGAACCATACTACAATGCGTAATTTGGCTTGAATTGCACATTCGTATGTCCAGATTCGGACATAAATTTTCTTGACTACCTATACTGTATTATCTCATGTTTGGTTCTTTATTATGGCATAATGCCATACGTGCTAGAAGATGAAAACATGCACTTTTGAAATGCAGCGAACAGTTGAAACTAGCCCATAGTATGGATTTAAACACTTCGTTTCAAATAAATTGACTGCCTCAGCGGAAAAGATTAATAAAAGCCAAATTTCTTTAGCAAACCGACAAAAATAACTTCATTGTTCTGCAAGGCGATTAATGCCTGACTGTCAGAAAGGTGGAGATAAAACCTGAAACTAATAACATATTTTAGCCTTCCGTAATTATGAGAACGTATTTTAATTCATTTGATAGCTCACGGCCATAGATATCCGTTATTGTTTTCGTTTAATGTGAATGCAATAAATTAAGAGGAAACAGCAAAATCACTATACGTAAACACGGGTCACGTGGAGACTCCCCACTACTAGGTGCCTTCAAGTTCTAAGGCCTCCAATTTTTTTTCTAATTAGCTACTCACCCGAAATCGATGAAACTGGCGTTACTTCTCGACGTAATCGACTGCAGACGTAGACATTTTTCACAACGCTGACGCCATGATTCCATGGCAGTGGTGAAGGCTTCTTTAGGAGTCTGCTTTGACCACTGGAAAATCGCTGAGGCAATAGCAGCACGGCTGGTGAATGTGTGGCCACAGAGAGTGTCTTTCACTGTTGGTAAAATCCAAAAGTCACTAGGAGCCAGGTCAGGTGAGTAGGGAGCATGAGGAATCACTTCACAGTTGTTATAATGAAGAAACTATTGCGTAACGTTAACTCGATGTGCGGGTGCGTTGTCTTGGTGAAACAGCACACGCGCAGCCCTTCCTGGACGTTTTTGTTGCAGTGCAGGAAGGAATTTGTTCTTCAAAACATTTTCGTAGGATGCACCTGTTACCATAGTGCCCTTTGGAACGCAATGGGTTAGGAGTATGCCCTCGCTGTCCCAGAACATGGGCACCATCATTTATCAGCACTGGTGGTTACCCAAAATTTTTTTGGTGGTGGTGAATCTGTGTGCTTCCATTGAGCTGACTGGCGCTTTGTTTCTGGATTGAAAAATGGCATCCACGTCTCATCCATTGTCACAACCAACGAAAAGGAAGTCCCGTGCTGTCGTCGTGCGTCAACATTGCTTGGCAACATGCCACACGGGCAGCCATGTGGTCATCCGTCAGCATTCGTGGCACCCACCTGGATGACACTTTTCGCATTTTCAGCTCGTCATGCAGGATTGTGTGCACAGAACCCACAGAAATGCCAACTCTGGAGGCGATCTGTTCAACAGTCATTCGTCGATCCCCCAAAACAATTCTCTCCACTTTCTTGATCATGTCGTCAAACCGGCTTGTGCGAGCCCGAGGTTGTTTCGGTTTGTTGTCCACACGATGTTCTGCCTTCATTAAACTGTCGCACCCACGAACGCACTTTCGACACATCCATAACTCCATCACCACATGTCTCATTCAACTGTCAATTAATTTCAATTGGTTTCACACCATGCGAATTCAGAAAACGAATGAGTGCACACTGTTCAAGTAAGGAAAACGTTGCCATTTTAAGTATTTAAAACAGTTCTCATTCTCGCTGCTGGCGGTAAAATTCCATCTGCCGTACGGTGCTGCCATCTCTGGGACGTATTGACAATGAACGCGGCCTCATTTTAAAACAATGCGCATGTTTCTATCTCTTTACAGTCCGGAGAAAAAAATCGGAGGCCTTAGAACTTTAATGCACCTCGTAGAACGCTCTGTGAATCAGCCCCGGATCTCCGATATTTCCGAACCGGGGCAATATTAGATAGTAGCGCCCAGCCACACGTCTGTAGCGAGAAGCGGGGAAAGGTACTTCTCATCCGTCACTAAACTGCACACGCACAAGGGCCGGCCCGCAACTGCTCAAACAAATCTAGAGTAAACAGTTGTGACGTCACACTCATCGGTGACAATTTGTTTTACACATTTTGCAGTTGGCAAACGCTTGTATGAGCACTGTGTTTTATTGTTGTATTTGGCGTATTTCTTTTGCGACTTAAGTTTTATTTTCTTTTTTTTTTCTCCCGTTTATGTTTTGTTGCTGCAATATAATATTGCAGAAGCGGGATACAGTAATACCCTTTGTTAGAGTATTGGTTCTTACCCGTCAGAATCACAGAAACTTAAGTGAAAACTAAAACCAAAACAATGAAAATTTCCTGGAATTTTGAAAAATTCCCCGGTTTATCCCAGATCTCAAAGTTGTCCCAGGTCCTATACACCCTGTTACTTAGAAAGTTTACACTGAAATCACCAGAGATTAATAACTACTTTTTTTTGTCTGACAGACAGCATAATAGGGAGTCACACTTTTTTTATGAGCAGCTCTCAGTCTCCTAATGGGGACTTATACACTGTTGCTAATATCGGTACTATATTATCTAGCATAAGTTCACATGCACAAACCTCAAAGTGCTGATCAACACAAAATTTTCTTACTTCTACAGTTTTGCAATTATACCCTTGTTTTATGAAAATGGCTACTCCTCCTTTATCCATCCTAGATCTATAGGTGTAAGATGCTAAATTATACCCATTTATATTGACACTATCCATGGCCACAGTTACATGGTGTTCAGACAGACAAGAGTATATCAATTGAACATGCATGTAAAATTTCACTTTAAACATAATTTCGTTTGTAACAGGGAAACAAACCAATGCTTTCATTGATGCAGGGAGCTGTATGAAAGATGTGATAAGCAGTATTTGCTTTGACTGAATCCAGACACACACTGCAAAAACAAAATTGCAAATGTCTGCTGCAACACAGCTGAAAATTTACATGACGACTCTTAGGAGGGACACCATGGATGAGTTGTCTGGGTGTAACAGTAACTTCATTTACAGACATCTGCACGGGTATCAAATGTACATATAGCACAGTAGCAGCTTCAAATTTAACATCACTTCAGCAACCTGCATGTCCCTGTCTAGGTATCCTACAGTGGAAAGGAGCCTAATCTACATTTCATTCCTAGCACAACTCTACATCGTTGAAATGTGAAAGCTAGGTCAATAGACCACCACACTCAACATGGATCAAAACCGGGTCAAAACTTGTACAGTGGTTCCTGGGATTAGTCTGATCATATAGACAGACAGTGTGGCACAAAATGGCCATATAGGAAAAACTGTAAAACTATTGTCAGATAATTGTTGCTTCTTTGATAACTAACTCTAAAAGGATGAACCAGTCTCTTCAAGATACATTAAAATAATCTACTCAGTAATTTGGACAGGAATCTACACAACATGCAAGACCTTAAACCCTTTTCCACACTCATCTCATTGTATTTAAAACAGTGGACAAATCATTATCATGACAAACTGCTGCCCTTTTTTCGAAATATAAAGTGCAATCAAGGAAAATGTGGCATAGCACCAGTGGTACACAACAAGCAGTGCACCCTGGTGGGTCCTCCTGCAGTTGCCTTTGTGTCAGATTTCAGTGCCCTATTCTCAGTCATGTTAAGGCCACTAATTTCTACCTGTGTGACTGCAACGATGTTCATCATGGCAAAATTGTTGGCTTTATCAGGCTTAATTTGTACTTTTTACTGCCAACCACTCAGTCTCTTTTTGACACTTAACTCTTCTACTCAATGAGTAACAGCAGCCAAGGGGACAGCATGGGATAGTACATTGATTACTTGCCACCAACCCTTGCTGCCATGTAAGCTTGTGCATTTCCATGAGTTCCTGTACGGCCTGACACCCAGACGAATGATACTTCATTCCCTTGCTACTGCACTAAGTGAAAGGTGTCTTGTATGGGTTAACTCCTTTGTTTACTGGGTACATTTGCTGAATGATCTATATAGCACCCAAGGCATCACAGCAAATGAGTAAATTATTCCAACAAATGCACATCATCTGCTCCTTTAGGATTGTAGAGATTCCTTTGTCAAATACAGTAATTTCATATTGAAGTCAACTCATAAAGACACTGCCAGGGTAAACTACTGGGCAGCTGACAGTACATCCCTGCTTGGACCTATGAATGTAAACAAATTGTATAAAAATTAGTAAATGGCTTGTTTAAAATAAAATCTGATGTATAAGATTTCTTGTACTATACTTTCTCTGACCCAGGGTCCCAGACTTAACCTACAGTGTTAAGAGCAAACACAGACAACATGCAACAGGTCAGTCTGGCTGGAATTTGAACATATACATCCTGACCATGTGTACAGTCCTCCTGCAAAGGATCATCACACTTTGTAACTGGTGAAAAACCACACTGATGAGATATCTAAAGAGAAGTAGGCTGCTGTCTTTATACATCTCCAGATATTAAAGTCTCTTCACAGTACCAATTAACCATCATAAATATGCTATGGACACTTCAGCAGATGGAAGAAGACATTCAACAGTAACTTTAAAACACACAACATACCAAAATCTGCTGGATACACAGCACAGTTTACTAGTGCCATCAACGACCTTTTGATACCACGGAACTGTTGCTGAAGTAAATGTATCTCTGATTTTAGCAGGAAAACTGTATCATGCCATCAGCCAAAGTTATCTACATGAATAGCTACAATCTACTGATCTGATATGATCCACGATGCTACAGCTGCAAGCCACACAGATGTGAATTATGTTTCTTTGTATATAAATGCTGCCATTGCATATCCTTGCTGGTACAAATTAAAATTCTTTATTAATCCAGTAAATTTTTTACAGATTGTGGGATGTCATTTGAGCATGAGCATGCTCATGCCCCTCCCCCCCCCCCCCCCCCCCCAACACACACAAGTTAGGTAACATCAGAATACATTGTATTAGTGCAATCAATTAATTCTACTACATCTTGCTTTAGCAGCATTAGCTGTTTTTGCATGTTCTTGCTTCAGGGCTGCTGCACTTAACATGGTCTGAAAATTCTGTCACTGACTAAAAGCCACGATCTAATAAAAATGGTCTTAGAGATTTATAAAAAGTAAAAACGGGTAAATAACTTATCTTTGTGCCAGACCATTGTCCATTCCTACAAACATTATACAAAAAGGCATATTTCTACTTAGCAAAAAGAAGACACATTAAGTTGCATACAGGTACAATTAAAAAGACACTCACATACAAGCCTTTATCAGCAAAAGAGAAAAACACACGACTCATACACAGAAGCTGACGCATCTTGTGCACCAAAGACTGCCGACTCCATCATCTCTGGCCAGAATGCTGGAGTTGGCAGTCATGTCCGCATAAGGTGTGCTTGCTTGTGCATATGTTTCTCTTTAGCTGATGAAGGCTGTGACCAAAATCTTTATGTAAATGTCATAATTGTAGCTGTCTGCCACTTCACTTCATGTGTCTTCTTTAAACTAAGTAACAATGTCTTTTCCTAAATTGTTGATATTCCTACCTGGAGTTTCTGTAACACTATTTGTAGTAAAGGTTTTACAGGCTGATGTCCTTACTGACTCCACACAGAGACTGCCTGGTATCACACTCATTTATGTTAAAGTTTTTGTTTCTCTCTAACATATTTACATGATTCTAGAACAAAACTGCAAGGGAGTGAGAACTGTGGAAGCTTGCTTTGAGAGCAAATAAATGCAGGCTGTAGCATACATTCTTAGGTGTGACATTTGTTTTTATTGTGTGTGTGACATTGTAATTCTGTCAGCACCAGCAAAGGACTTGGAAGAGCAGTGGAACGGAATGGACAGTGTCTTGCAAGAAGGATATAAGATGAAGATCAACAAAAGCAAAACAAAGATAATGGAATGTAGTCAAATTAAGTCGGGTGATGCTGAAGGAATTAAATCAGGAAATGAGACACGTAAAGTAGTAAAAGAGTTTTGCTATTTGGGGAGCAAAATAACTGATGCTGGTCGAAGTAGAGAGGATATTAAATGTAGACTGGCAATGGCAAGGAAAGCGTTTCTGAAGGAGAGAAATTTGCTAACCACAACTTGACTAGAAGAAGGGATCAGTTGAAGCATAAAGGGATCACCAATTTAGTACTGGAGGGCAGGGTGGAGGGTAGAAATCATAGAGGGAGACCAAGAGATGAATACACTAAGCAGATTCAGAAGGTTGTAGGTTGCAGTAGGTACTGGGAGATGATGAAGCTTGCACAGGATAGAGTAGCATGGAGAGCAGTCTCAGTCCTGAGGGCCACAACAACAACAACAACAACAACAACAACATGTGTGTCAGCTATTTTAAATCATGCTGAAACCATATACCTAAAACTTGTTTCCAGTCGGGGTGTAATGCTTCTGAATTTTTGTGAAAAAGGTGTTGGAGGATCTCCTTTTAAACAGAAGTTCAGAAAAGTTGTTTTGGGTGTATTTATTATTAGCTTATTTCCTTCAAGCAAGTCATGTACCTGGTCTGTGGATTTATTTGTGTTTGCTCATCGTTGTCTTTGGGTTTTTGCTTTTAAGAAGAATCATTATACAACCCTTAATTTTAACATTCTAAAATTTATGAGCAGACTTTCTAGTTTTATGTGAGAATCCCAGTGCTACGATTCTGACAAGAAGAGATAAATCCAACATCCTCTTTCTGGATTCAATTTGCCTCCCACATTAAATTTCCCAACTGGTAATTAACAAGAGAGTAACAGAAAATATTTTCGTTTATATCTCTTAGGTAGATGTGTTCACTCTTCCAGACATTAAAAATGGGTTACCAATTCATTACGTACAGGTTTTAACAATGGATGGCATAAAGACAGATATAAGAGTACACAGATACACAAGAAATTAGATCAAACCTGCTATCTGAAACAGAATTACCCATTCAACTTCCTACAAACCACTAAAATTAGTCTCTGTAGGAACTCATTAGACCTGCTTCATTGTGTTATGAGAAAGTAAGTTATTAATTACATTCCTGTGTCCTAGCACACTAATAAGATTTGTAGAATCTTCACACGAAATGGTGATGACCATGGCAACATGAGTATGCAATCGTAAAATGTCCAACCTTTGCTAGGGTTGATTTACTAGTGAGTACTGAAAATTGATGTCTCTGAATTTTTTATTCTGTTTGCAATTTTGGTTGAGGTATTACATGTCATGCACCTTACTCTGTCAACTTTCGCACTTCACTGACACGAATTGCAACCCTCTGTGAACAGAGGGCTCCAAACTGTAGTGTGTAACATGGTGGCATTTAAAATAACTATGTCGGTGTGTGAGAAACAGCATGCTGTACTCCAATTTCTAACCGCAGAAGAGTTTGTTCACACATGGTGCACCATCTCCTTCAGCATGACAATGCCAGACAACACAGGTGCACTGCGACATCTGCAACAATTGGATGCCTTGGATTCATTTTCATCCTCCGTACAGTCCCAACTTGGCCCCATCTGATTTTCATCTGCTTCCAAACCTTACCTTGGAGGATTTCACTTTGACAGGGATGAAACAGTGCAAGCAGAGGTGAGACTGTGGCTCCAACAAAGTCAAACATTCTACAGTGAGGGTATCACCAAACTGGTCTCTCATTGGGTGAAATGTGTTTGTTGCCAGGATGACTACATTGAAAACTAAAAATGTAGACATGATGAATAAAGATATAGAATGTTAATGAAGTTTGTTTTATTTAATAATCTTAAAGGGCTTTTACATAAAAAAAACTCTGAGACATTACTTCTCAGCACACCTTTGTACCGCTAACAATAAATGTTTCAGAAGGTACCTTCCAACTGCACGTGTTTTTAAGAGAAATTATATAAACACTTCACCTAAACACACAGGTGGAAGATATATTTTGAAATGTAGTGCATGGAATAAATCAACTCCTTACAGTGTTCTTTTCTTGCCCACTATTAATAGTTGCGAAAACAGTAAATTCTTTTGCTGCATTAATTTCTTTATTATTGCATTGAATTTTCATATTAAAAATTCACAGCTCAATGTTTCATTATTGTGATTTTTTCTGCTACTAAGTTCTAGGTGAGGCCTGACTTGTTCTAAGAACTTCTTTCATAGAATAAAAAATAAGCAAACATTATAAAAAGAGAGATTTTATAGAGCACATATTGTTGATGCTGAATTCAATGCACTGCTGTAGGCATTTTCAAATTTTATGAGAGTGCTTTTCCAATAATGCACAGAAAAAAATAAAAGCACATTACAGTCTTTATGTAGTGACAAATTTTCTCAAGAACAAATGTTTCAATTTGGTTTCATTAACCCGTTGCAGCGAAGGACGAATCACCATTCGTTAAATATCGAGCAGAAAGGAACATCATATGATACAATTTTCCAATCTACAATGATGGACATGATTTACTGTTGTTAGTGTCAGTGAAGTCACCAAAACTTGCACGAGCAAATTTTTTTTTTTTTAAACTGAGTTTCAGAGTTGGAACACTCGAGTTTTCACGTGTGCAATGTCTAGCATGTAATTAAAAGTGTGAAAATTCAATGCAGTTGTTTAGGCAAAGTAACTTAACTTAAATCTTGCTCAAAGTCAAGATCCTTGTCATACACTAACTGACCAATGCCAGAAGCTAAGTTATTTAGGAAGTGAATCATGACTATTGTCAATTTGAAGGAATCTGTAACTGAAAAACGGATGTTATTTTGCTTACTTGTTTGTGCCCAAGTATAATAAAAGAAATATAAACAGAAGTTAGTTGAAATGGTACTTTGAAAAATATTCAGAATGATTTACTTCTGTGTTTACCATGAACAAGTTAGAAAGATTTCCAGAACTTCACAGTTTGTCATATTTATACAATATGTTTTTCCCAAGTGTAAACCTACTGGAAGGTTTTCAACTTTTCTCACTCTTGTGAGTGCCATGCCTTAGAAAAATCCCTTTGAAACTTTACTGGCTAATCTGGATATTTTAGGCAAATTTATTTATCGTACTTACAATGGTGTAGCTGTCACAAGTAGTCATCATTCGGACAACCAGACACCTTAAATAGCACTATAGACATGCTCATTATTTTTGAAGTTATGGCCATAATCATAACACAGACATAATTTTTTACTGCCATCAGTAAGAATTTTAGCTACTTCCCATTTCCCAGCTCTTTTAAGTGAACTATGATGTGTGTGACAAAATGCAGCCTCAAATCAAGAATAATACTAACTGAACACAAAAATAGTCACTTACAGAGTACACAGAGAAAGTCCAGCTTTCAACTCAACAAACTATTATGATTACAATCACAAGAAGGTGCTATCTAATATTACAACCACCATAATTTTAACTTTGGTTGTCTGTATTTTATCATATCACATCACACACTGATATACTGTACAACTCATTACAGACTATTGATTCATGACAGTATAAGAAGATCTAACACTTTTAAAACAGCTGTACAAGGTATATGAGATACCATTATTGGCAAAATTTCCATACCATTGCCAAAACTTCCACATACAGAAAGAGGCTGCATCCCATCAATAAATATGCACAGAAACATGGAATTCTAAAAATGGCAGCTGTGAAAAAGAGTTACACAATTCTCACTCAGGTTCATGACTGCTTGTACTTCACAACCCACCTAATCACTGCCCAGTATACAACTTTGAAAGGTTCCCATACATATTGCTACAGAGATCTCACGAAATACATCCTTCCAGAATGAGATTTTCACTCTGCAGCCGAGTGTTCGCTGCTATGAAACTTCCTGGCAGATTAACACTGCGCACTGGACTGAGACTCAAACTCGGGACTTTTGCCTTTTGCAGGCAGGTGCTCTACAGTCTGAGCTATCCAAGCACGACTCAATCCCCATCCTCACAGAATGATTTCTGCCAGTATCTCATCTCCTGCCTTAGAAACTTCACAGAACCTCTACTGCGAACCTTGCACAACTAGCATTCTTAGAGGAAAGGATATTGCGAGGTAAAAATCTCATTCTGGAAACATCGTCCAGGCTGTGGCTAGGCTGTGTCTCCGCAATATTCTGTCTCTCAGCGGTGCCAGTTCTACATGGTTTGCAGGAGAGCTTCTGTGAAGACTGGAAGGTAGGAGACGAGATACTGGCAGAAATAAGGCTGCGATGATGGGGGGTTGAGTCGTGCTTGGGTAGCTCAGACAGTAGAGCACTTGCCTGCAAAAGACGAAGGTCCCAAGTTCGAGTTTCAGTGCGGCACACAGTTTTAATCTAACACGAAGTTTGAAATATATCCTCCTTGAAATGTGCAAAGACGAAAATAGAGCTTTAAATACTCCAAATGAGTAAAAAGTTTAGAACTCTTACAATTGCTGTTGTAAAACTAAGATATCCAGTCAAAATAATTTTCAGGAGCCTTTTAGGGAATGAATGTATTTCTATATCCTGAAGAAAATACATTTTTTTTCTGAGGTCTCAGGTGTACAGTGTTCCCCATTGAGAGAAATCTCAAAGTGCACTGCAATCTACTATGAATGAGTTAGTAACAAATTCTTTACACTATTGGGGAGTGGGATAGATTGTTTCATATAGGCTTATCCATAAAGAATTTTCTATGTTACTAATTTCTGGTCATGTTTCATTAGCTATTTCTAACCCAATAGCCTGTCTAACACTGAACCACCACTGCATTTGCTCCATTTGTTTTCCTAATACACATATCAATAATTCACTTTTCAGTGCAACAGATAACTCCATTTTTTTTCATTTGAAAATGATACTAGTATCGCACATTCAGGGCCATACTGAAACAGAGCAAACAATGTATTTGAGGGAAATTGTTCACAGTTAATTATAAATGTGTGCTCATGTAATTTCAATATGAGGAACAGCGAAGACCAGGCTTTAGTTGAGCAATGGGTCATGTAATTACAATACGAGGTAGAGCAAAGACCAGGCTTCAGTTTATCAGTGGGTCACCCAGTGACCTATACTGGCACACAGCTCAGTTTCAATAGATTCTCATCAAGTCTGACTAACATGAAATCTGCAGCATGCTAGAAATATATAGAAGTTTCATGTAACATACACTAAAAATAACTCCCACGTAACATACTTGGGAAACTCGTGCGAAACATACTTGGGAAACTCGTGCGAAACATACTTGGGAAACTCGCGCGAAACATTCTTGGGAAACTTGCACGAAACACACTTGGGAAACTCGCGTGAAACATACTTGGGAAACTCGCACGAAACATACTTGGGAAACTCACGCGAGACATACTTGGGAAACTCGCGCGAAACATACTTGGGAAACTCGCGCGGAACCTACTTGGGAAACTCCAAGAAAGAATCTAGGAATATCACTCAACCCTGTAAACACCATTTCCCAATGGCTGCCAAGATAACATTACACTATTAATAAATTGCATTTGCAGTAATTATCACCATATAGAGCCTGTGGGTGGAAAACAAACCTTAATCTATAGTGTTCTAATAAGTGTCCACAGCCATACAGCGATTTGCATGTGTTCGAATACGGGTTCTCAATTTTCTACTGAAATACCTGCTTCATCCAATTTACTGAAACTCAGATAACTCAATCACGAAAACTAGCATAATATGTGGAGACATGAATGTCAACACAGAAGATGATGGCAAAATTAGCAACAGCTTCCTAAACATTTTGAACACTTTTGGTGTGGGAAGAATGGTAAACACTGCAACGATGGGTTAAAAAGTTCAGTTTCAATTTTTGACCATTTACTTATGGGCTCTGACAGGGAAAACTGTAAGGTATTTATAAATATCATGGCATTTCAAATTATTATTGTCAGATAATAGAGCTAAAAACATGCTCAATGAAACTTCCTGGCAGATTAAAACTGTGTGCCGGACCGAGACTCGAACTCGGGGCCTTTGCATTTCGCGGGAAAGTGCTCTACCAACTGAGCTGCCCAAACATGACTCTTGCCCCGTCCTCACAGCTTCACTTTATCAGTATCTCGTCTCCTACCTTCCAAACTTTACAGTTTTAATCTGCCAGGAAGTTTCATATCAGTGCACACTTCGCTGCAAAGTGAAAATCTCATGCTCAATGAAACCTGTGAAACTGCAGGCCTACAAAAGGATCGTCTCAGATCATAAGGTACATACTTTTTCTATATACTGGCAAATCAAACCTGAGATGAAATGTATATGGAAAGCAATGTAGATGTTAAGTCCTCTAAATTTTGCACATTATTTAAGTTAATTTTTGAGGTGACACTTCCAAATGTAGACATTCCTACTGCTACTGATAGGAAAACAGATGGGTAACTGCAGGTTTTAAAAAGTTCTCTCAAACACTCAATTTTCTTAGTTCCTTGCAAGAGCATTGCACTAACCCACACATCCTTGAACACTATCACGGGTATTTAAAAAATATATTATATTTAAAAAACAAAGAAAAAACCATTCAATGACAAGTTATTATGTAATTCAGAAAATAAAAGCATAGTGGTGTGGGATGTTATAAACCAAGAAGTCTAAGAGGGCAGACACAGTGATAATAACACACATATCAAAAATGAGGATAGAATAACAGGAAGTCCGCAGAAATTAGGAATGTTTGTAAATGATTATTTCTCTGGCATTGCAAAGACGGTGCAGACAAATCTTTCTAAAACACATTTAGCACCCACAAAGGCTTCCACTGCATTCACAATCATGATGTATCCCTCAACAGATTTTGAAGTTAGGAATCCAGCACAACAATAGACAGCAGGCATAGACGAGGTTCCCGTCTCTGTTCTGAAAGCGTGAATACAACACCAGTTAACAAACATAATAAATGAATCTTTTAGTTCAGGTTTTTTTTCCCAGAATAACTAAAGCAAGCATGGGTGGAGTCATTGCCAAAGAAAGGTAATGCGGAGAGAACTGGAAACTAATAGCCACTTTCACTATTCTCCAAAATAGCTGAAACAATCATGGAAGATAGACTGATGAACTATATGAACAAACAAACAAACAATCCTTAATGAAGCACAGTTTAGATTCAGAAGTAGAAGTAGTATAACAACACCTATTGCAGAATTCAGGAAGATGGTACCCAATGCTCTCAAAAACAATTATTGTGTTACAGGCAATTTCTTAGACTCGTCCAAGGCTTTTGACACCTCTGACCATAAAATACTATTGAGTAAGCTATAAGTGCTAGGTATAAGGGGGACAGCGAATGACTGGTTTTAGTCTCACTTCAAAAATAGGATGCAAAAGGTGAAGAATGTTCAACCATCTGCTGATGATAAATGTTTGGTAAAACAACATTCAGACAAGATACATAAATCACATTCCACTTTAGCAAAACATGGAAAAAAGTTATCTTTGCTGATGACATCAACATCGTAGTCACTGATAAGACATAAAAATGGCTGTTAGAAAAAGTGGATGAAATGCTAAATGATGTTTACAATTGGGCAGTATGTAATAAATTAATGCACAACAAAAAGAAAACAAACAGTATGCATTTGAGCATAAAGAGAGGAACCAACTCTTGTCACATTAAGGATAATAAACACGTAGATTGTGTAGCAAACAACAAAGTTTTTAGGGATGGACATTGATTGTCAGCTATTATAGTATGTACAAGGATACTGGCAAAGATAATGTCGTCAACATATTATGTTTTTAGGGTGTTAGTGTCAGGTTGTAACAGCCAATGTTGTGACATATTATGTCTACATATACTCAGTTCTTAGCTATGGGATTCTTTTCTGGGGATCGAAGTCACAAAAAAAGGACACAGTTTTTCCATTTCCAAAAAAGGCCATAATAATAATAATAACTGAAAGTAGCTGTCAGGCTCACTGTAAAGAGTAAAGAGCTACTTAAAAAATTAGGCATCCTTAATGTACCAATTGAGTGTGTACGTCAATCTGTGGTGCATATCGGACAAATTATTATTAAATACTGCACTAATAGTTCTATTCCTAATCAAGGAACAAGAGCTAGTTTGGAGTTAAATTCAAACAGGAAAAACAACATAATATTGCACAATTCAAGATTACTTAGAGGACACAGAGTAGTGGATAGTAATGAATGGTGACACTACAGTTTCTTGTCACATTTCAATACAGGGTTAGGGTTTACCGCTTTCACAAGGATCATGAGTGAAGCTGTATGAAGCATAACAGTTACGTCATGCCAAATGAGGCAATGCAGCTGCTAGGATGCTGACCTCATATTAACCTATGGCAAATGCCATGATGGTTCCTTAAACTAGGCCACTGTCATACACCTGTCCTATTCCCATATGCTACCTGCCTATCCTCTTAAAGCATGTTATACGTGCTGTGTGATGTATTTTGCTCTGCTGATTGGCACTGTATTACCTCGACAAACCCTGTATCATTGCGAGATGATCCTTGGATGAATGAACAGAAATAAAAAATAACTTGCAGAATGACATCATCAACAATTTGCTGGGGAGAAATCACAAAGGGAATTCCATCACATGAAATAATTGATTACCCACTGCTGTTACAGTGAATTGCATGTTATTTCATTTGAAATAGGAAGCAAAACCAGTTTTCTGTGAATCATAACAGTGTTCCAAATACGTAATTAAGACACTGACCTCTCCCTCAAAAAGCCAAAGCCAACAGCAGGTGTGTTTGAGAGAGAGAGATTTCCTTCTTGTACAGTTATTTATTTAGCTTGACAGAGTGGAGTGATGTTTAACAAGAACAGTTGTTCCCCATTAAGGCCAACATATTAATTATTAAAACGACTACAAAAATCTCCAATCCACTCTACTTTTTAAGATGATGTGTGGTTGGCAATGGAAATGTATCTGGGTCTGAAGAGCAGTTTATATATCATAAAACAAAGCACTGTGAACCGAACAATTTGGTAAATATCTCAAATTGAGTAACAATGAAATGGAACTGTCTTTACCGTAGGAATTGTATGTGCTATGTGGCAACTATACTAGATTTCCAAAATATTTAGGAAGGGTTAGTATATCAGACCCAAGGTTAAGAGGGACCTACCTGTTGGCAACTGTTACCTACCCTTCCTTTTTGAACTTCTCACGAGCTATCCCACTTTCCTCATGGGCCAGAAACAGTACTTATATGCCTGCAAGTTGTGCCTGTGTGAATGTGTGCATGTTTTCTAATTCAGAAGAACACCTTTTGGCCAAAAGCTTAAAAATATAGCGGGTCTTCTCATTGTGCCTGCCTGTGGCTCAGCCTCTCCTCTCTATGGGGAATAGCAATCTATCCTTTTCATAATATTGCCATCTTTATGAAAGAATGCCTTCATTGCTGATAAACAGGCTGTGAGAATAATATGTGGTGCTCACCCATGATCATCCTGTAGACATCTGTTTAAGAACTGCTGCTTCAGGATATAGTTATTCTCTCATGAAATTTGTTGTAAATAATACACTGCAGTTGAAAAGAAGCAATGATATACACAATTACTGTACCAGAACAAAAATGACATGGTTGTACAATGCTGCACCCAAAATTTTTTATCATTTACCCAGTGATGTAAAATGTGTCTGACATACAACAAAGTTTAATTGGAAAATAAATGAAAAAGTTTCATCTTGTTAATTCCTCCTATTCTGTGAAATAATATCTGCTATTGAAATCTGTAAAAGCTGGTGGTTACTCCCATCTGTAAGCCATCTTTTTATTATTTTGGAAAGAAAAGAAAGACTGTTGTCAATGATCAGGTCTATTTAGAAAATACTTAATGTTATGAATATGAAAGACTCAGTCCACATCATTACTAATTATTGCGCAAATGACCCATGGAAAATTAAACTAACTAGCTCTCACCTCTTGAAGGAAAGTACTAGGCAGCAATTCTCTCTCATAATTTTACAGTATATATTCTTGGGTGGTTCTCTCTTCTAATATAATACTTCATTTCCACTTTTATTTTAATAAATTACTTTATAATGATATACAGACTCCAGTGGAAAACTTGATGACTGTACTGCATAATTCTAGCTTGTTAAAATAGCTTCAATCACTTAGCCTGCATGATGGGGATATTATCACAACACACAACATAAAGCAACTGATATGTACTGTGGGATACGATAGGTTTAGGGGATAGATTAATTAAAAAAATTATTTGTCTCAATATCTATGAGAGAGGGTCATGCCAAGGCATACCACTGCAGAGGGAAAGATTTGCTTGGGCATCAATCATCTCAATCTACAACACCCTATATTAATTAATGCAGCACTTCAAAAATACCACAAAGTTATAAACTATGTTCTTTCCAAAAACTGGGTCTCAGCATTATTTTCTTTCCCCAAACAATGGAGAAGATAGAAGATGATTGCAGTAGAAATTACATTTTAGTGAATCCAAATTAAAGAGTGCGTTTTACACTGATGTGTTGATACACAAGCTGTCAAGAATAAACTTGTCAGTATCCTGCAGGTGACAAGAAATTAGCACGGAAAACTATCCACCAATTGAAATACAAATACAGGAAACTATAGACAGCAATAAATAATCTTCTATACTACTATGAGACACATAAGTGGCAGTTTCTTTTCGTAATGATTCATAAGTATTCGCTAAGACGACTTCTCAGAAAACCATGGTGCTGTAAATGACAAACATGGGGAATTTTTCCACTACCAATCCCAACAGAAGGAAGAATGCACAGAATTTAAAATCCCACTGATGGTAAGGACGTTAGATATGGAGCAAACATTTCGATCTAGGATGAAAATAGTTGGTTGGTTGGTTTGTGGGATTAAAGGGACCAGACTACTATGGTCATCGGCCCCTTGTTCCATAAAAACTAAAACAACTCGAAGAGAATAAAAATCGAACAACAGGAAAGACAGCAGACAAAACAGGACATGAAATACTCTGACAGAGACCAGACAAAACAAATTAAAACACACAGTGTGACGGTGGTTGGCCGACCGTAGAGAAAAAGAGGAAAAGCCAACCACCAAGAACACTTAAAAACTCAGTTTAAAATCAGAGGCTAAAAGCCAGAATCAACACTTAAAAAAAACCACTCAGATTAAAGGATAAAAACCCCCTGCCCGAATAAAACACAAAACCAAGTCCACCATGGCAGAGTCATCTGATAAAAGAGCAGAGAGCGTGTCAGGCATTGCAAAAGTCTGCCTGAGCACGGTTAAAAGGGCGCACTCCGACAGAATATGGACCACCGTCAAGGACGCCCCACAACGACAAAGAGGGGGATCCTCACGACACAGTAAATAACTGTGCGTGAGTCGGGTGTGGCCAATGCGGAGCCGACAAAGGACGACTGAGTCCCTGCAGTTGGCTCGCATGGATGACCGCCACACAGTCGTCGTGTCCTTGATGGCACGGAGTTTGTTAGGGGTGGTCAGACCGCGCCATTCAGCATCCCAAAACGAGAGAACTTTGTGGCGTAAGACTGCCCGCAAATCAGCCGCCAGGAGGCCAATCTCCAGAGATGGCGCACTGGTGGCCTCTTTCGCCAGGCGTCAACAGTTTCATTGCCTGGTATACCAACATGGCCTGGGGTCCAAACAAAGACCACAGACCTGCCGCTACGGGCGAGAGTATGCAGGGACTCCTGGATAGCCATCACCAGACGAGAACGAGGGAAACATTGGTCGAGAGCTCGTAAACCGCTCAGGGAATCGCTACAGATAACGAAGGACTCACCTGAGCAGGAGCGGATATACTCTAGGGCACAAAAGATGGCGACCAGCTCAGCAGTGTAAACACTGCAGCCAGCTGGCAACGAACGTTGTTCAGAATGGTCCCCTAGAGTTAGTGCATAACCGACTAGACCAGCAACCATCGAACCGTCGGTGTAGACAACGCCAGAGCCCTGATACGTGGCCAGGATGGAATAAAAGCGGCGTCGGAAGGCCTCCGGAGGGACTGAGTCCTTCGGGCCCTGTGCCAAGTCGAGCCGAAGGCAAGGGCGAGGCACACGCCATGGGGGTGTATGCAGAGGGGCCTGGAAAGGAGGTGGAACAGGGAAACACCCAAGCCAGGAAAGAAGCTGTTTGACACGTACGGCGATCGGACAACCCAACCGTTGCCGACGTTCTGGCAGATGAACGACTGACTGCGGGAAGAGGACACGATAATTTGGATGCCAGGGCAAGCCAAAAACATGGGCAGCATAAGCAGCCAGTAATTGTTACCGTTGTAACCACAGTGGAGGGACACCTGCCTCCAGAAGTATGCTGTCCACAGGGCTGGTTCGGAAGGCACCAGTGGCAAGGCGTATCCCGCTGTGGAGGATTGGCTCCAGCACCTGCAATGCAGATGGGGATGCTGAGCCATAAGCCAGACTCCCGTAGTCCAGACGGAACTGGATTAATGCCTGGTAAAGCCGTAGGAGAGTAGATCGGTCGGCGCCCCACCTGGTGTGGCTCAGGCATCGCATAGCATTTAGATGCCGCCAACACTCCTGTTTAAGCTGCCGAATATGAGGCAGCCAAGTCAACTGGGCATCAAAAACCATCCCCAAAAACCTATGTGACTCCACCACTTTAAGAAGCTCGCCGTCAAGATAAAGCCGCAGCTCCGGGTGAACAGTGCGTCGCCGGCAGAAATGCATAACGCAGGTCCTGGCTGCGGAAAACTGCAAACCATGCACTACAGCCCAAGACTGCGCCTTGCGGATTGCGGCCTGTGGCTGACGTTCAGCAGCTGCAATGCCAATAGAGCTGTAGTAAAGGCAGAAGTCGTCAGCATACAGGAAAGCGGAGACAGTATTTCCCATGGCCGCAGCGAGCCCGTTAATAGCTATTAAAAACAGACACACACTGAGAACAGAACCCTGTGGCACACCGTTCTCCTGGACTTGGGAGGAACTATATGAGGCCGCGTCGTGCACGCGGAAGGTACGATACGACAGAAAATTGCGGATATAGATTGGCAGAGGGCCTCGAAGACCCCATCCATGAAGCGTAGAAAGGATGTGATGACGCCATGTCGTATCATACGCCTTCCGCATGTCGAAAAAGACAGCAACCAGATGCTGACGGCGGGCAAAGGCAGTACTGATGGCCGACTCCAGGCTCACCAGTATGTCGGCGGCGGAGCGGCCTTTACGGAACCCACTCTGAGACGGAGCCAGAAGGCCTCGAGACTCCAGTACCGAATTCAAGCGCCGGCACACCATCCGTTCAAGCAACTTGCAAAGAACGTTGGTGAGGCTAATGGGATGGTAGCTGTCCACCTCCAAAGGGTTCCTCCCTGGTTTCAGAATGGGGACAACAAGAATTTCCTGCCATTGCGACGGAAACTCACCCTCGACCCAAATGCGGTTCTAAAGATCGAGGAGGCGTCGCTGGCAGTCCACTGAAAGGTGTTTCAGCATCTGAGAGTGGATGCTATCTGGCCCAGGAGCGGTATCAGGACAAGCAGCGAGGGCACTTCGAAATTCCCAGTCACTGAATGGAACATTGTACAATTCAGGATGGTGAGTGCGAAAAGAAAGACTCTGACGTTCTATTCGCTCCTTAATGGAGCGGAAGCCCAAGGGGTAGTTGGCAGAATCGGAATTCATATCAAAGTGCTCTGCCAAGCGGTTTGCAATGACGTCGGAGTCAGTAAAAACTGCTCCATTCAGTGAGAGCGCAGGGACACTGACAGGGGTCCGATAGCCATAGAGGCGGCGAATCTTGGCCCAGACCTGCGATGGAGTGACATGGAGGCCAATGGTGGACACATACCGCTCCCAGCACTCCTGCTTGCGTTGGCGGATAATGAAGCGGGCTCGCGCACGCAGCCGTTTGAAGGCGATAAGGTGGTCGATTGAGGGATGTCGCTTGTGACGCTGGAGCGCCCGCCGGCAAGCTTTAATAGCTTCAGCGATCTCAGGAGACCACCAAGGCACAGTCCGCCGCCGGGGGGACCCAGAAGAACGGGGAATGGCAGATTCGGCGGCAGTAACGATACCAGTGGTGACCGATTGAACCACTGCATAAATGGCATCGTTAGAGAGAGGCTCAATAGCGGCAGTGGAGGAGAACAAGTCCCAGTCAGCCTGATTCATAGCCCATCTGCTAGGGCGCCCAGAAGACTGACGCTGTGGCAGTGACAGAAAGATCGGAAAGTGGTCACTACCACACAGGTCGTCATGCACTCTCCATTGGACAGACGGTAAGAGGCTAGGGCTACAGATGGAAAGGTCAATGGCGGACTATGTGCCATGCGTCATACTGAAGTGTGTGAAGGCACCATCATTTAAGATCGAGAGATCGAGCTGCGCCAATAAATGCTCAACGATGGTGCCTCGACCTGTTGCCACGGATCCACCCCACAGATGGTTATGGGCATTAAAGTCGCCCAGTAACAGGAAAGGTGGAGGCAATTGAGCTATCAGAGCAGCCAGGACATGCTGCGTGACATCACCATCCAGTGGAAGGTAAAGACTGCAGACGGTAACAGCCTGTGGCGTCCACATCCGAACAGCGACAGCCTCTAAAGGTGTGTGGAGAGGTACAGACTCGCTGTGAAGAGAGTTCAGGACATAGATGCAGACGCCACCAGACACCCTTTCATAAGCTGCCCGGTTCTTATAATAACCCTGATAGCCAGGGAGGGCGGGAGTTCGCATTGCCGGAAACCCAGTTTCCTGCAGAGCAATGCAGAGGAAAGGGTGAAGGCTGATAAGTTGGCGGAGTTCAGCTAGATGGTGGAAGAAACCGCTGCAGTTCTACTGGAGGATGATGTTGTTCATGGCTGAGAAAGGCTTGACGGCACTGGGAAGGGAGATTACGCCGCTGGGTCACCTGCTGTCTCCGATTTAGCGCCTGTGATAGTGCTTTCCATGGCATCTGATGGACCAGCGAGATGGAGGTCCTCAGCGGACGCCATAATCTCCACCGCATCCTCAGATGCAGAGCTGGAAGGTTGCGGTGGGATGGCTGCCACCGCGAGTTCCTTGGGCTGAGAGCTCTTCTTGGGTTTCTCACGCCGTTCCTTGGGTCGCACCGGCTGAGAGGGCTTCACCGATTCAGTCTCCAGAACGGAGGAGGATCGTGAAGCCATACGACCAGCTGATTGCGAGCACTTACGCCATTGTCGGTCGTCAGGCTTCTCGCTGGGGGAAACCTGGGAAGGGAGGGACCCCTTGCGAGCGTGAGAAGCCGAAGAAGTTGGACACTTCTCCGGCTTAGAAGTGGGGACGGACGTCCCCGATGGGTGGGATGATGTTGCTCCTGAGGTAGGTGGCGCAGGAGCAACCCGGTGGGTAGAGCCCCCCACTGGCGAGGGGGGGGGGGGGGGGGCAGGAGGAGTTTTATTACTCGTCGATCCGGCCACAATTGGAGAAACAGACAGGGCTAGCACAGGTGTTGTAGCAGCAGCGTAGGAAGATGTCATTCTCACAGGATGGAGTCGGTCGTGTTTCCTCTTGGCATCAGTATAGGTTAGTCGGTCCAGGGTCTTGTATTCCATGATTTTACGCTCTTTCTGGAAAATTCGGCAGTCTGGCGAGCAAGGTGAATGGTGCTCCCCGCAGTTGACACAGATGGGAGGCAGGGCACATGGAGTATTGGGATGTGATGGGCGTCCGCAATCTCGACATGTGAGGCTGGAAGTGCAGCGAGAAGACATATGGCGGAACTTCCAGCACTTAAAGCACCGCATTGGGGGAGGGATATAAGGCTTAACGTCACATCGGTAGACCATCACCTTGACTTTTTCCGGTAATGTATCCCCTTCGAAGGCCAAGATGAAGGCACCGGTAGCAATCTGATTTTCCTTCGGACCCTGATGAACGCGCCGGACGAAATGTACACCTCGGCGCTCTAAATTGGCGCACAGCTCTTCATCAGACTGCAAAAGAAGATCCCTATGGTAAATAACTCCCTGGACCATATTTAAACTCTTATGGGGTGTTATCGTAACGGCAACATCCCCCAACTTGTCACAAGCGAGTAACCGTCGTGACTGGGCAGAGGATGCCGTTTGTATCAGGACTGACCCAGAGCGCATTTTTGACAAGCCCTCCACCTCCCCAAACTTGTCCTCTAAATGCTCGACGAAGAACTGAGGCCTTGTGGAGAGAAAAGACTCCCCATCAACCCTCGTACAAACTAAGAAGCGGGGCGAATAACTGCTACCGCCATCCTGAGACTTACGTTCCTCCCACGGAGTGGCCTGGGAGGGGAACGTTTTCGGATCGTACTTCTGAGCGTTAAACTGAGCCCGAGAATGCTTAGAGACTGCTGGTGGCTGGCCACCAGCGAGAGACGATGTACCACGCTTCATTGCGGGTCATCCGCCCTGATGCCACCTACTCCGACCAAGGGCCCACCCCATGAGCGCCACCCAGCCACGGCAAGAGCCACCTGGCAGGATGCCCGTTGGCGGGAGTCCCGATACCCCAGGAGGATAGGCATCTACTCCTTGGCATACTTGGGGAGTTAACGGCGCAGGCAACAGTAGAGCGATCCCTGTGTTGTCAGGGGGCTACAACCAACAGGTTACAGGGCGGCCCCACCACAATGGACTGGCTACCGTGCTGAATGTTAGGTAACATGTGGTCCATGGTCGCCGTCGGTGCAGAAAGAGGCACTGCACAGTGCAAGGTGTTATCTGCACGCAGAAAAAGAGTCATGCCCAAGAGATGGAGAGCAGACAGGACTGCAGTTCAGCGGTGTATAAGCTGCCGAAAGGTCTGATCGCAAGATGGACACAATGCACCAAGTAAGGCGCCCTTCCCCAATCGGCTCGCTCTTCGGAAAATTTTGAGAGATGGATGTCAAACCCAACAGGGGACCATCATATAAGGCCTAAAAGTTTGAGACTCCTTTTAGTCGCCTCTTACGACAGGCAGGAATACCGCGGGCCTATTCTAACCCCCAAACCCGCAGGGGGATAGGATGAAAACAGTCGAGTCCTTTTAAAATGACATTTGTCATAGGAAACCTACGGAAACCACAAAAAACGTATGTAAGGGTGGCTTAACACGAATTCGAAATGCAATCTAATCAAATATGAGTGCAGCATCCCACCAAGTAATGTTGAAACTCGGAAGGAAGGCACTATGAATAGTGGATATCAGTGTTAACCAGTAGATGAAGTAGCAACAACATTAATCTGATAGTAGCCTAACTAAATGTGCCTCCAATGAATTTGCTCTGAAGTAGAAGAGTAAGAGAAAATTTTTTTTTTTTTTTTTAGGAATATATCTGTAAGTGTGGACTACCTAATAAAAGCTAGAGCTGGACTCTTACCTTAATGAGCATTTCGGTGTTCAGTGTGCTAGTGAGTATAAAGATTATCTGTTTGTTAGATGTTTCTTAGTAATTCACAAACAAGAAAAGCAAAAAATGTAACAAAAAAATGAAATCTGATCCAGCTGCAAGATAAATTTTAAAGTCTGCTCACAATCACAAAAAGTTAGGCCTATTTTGGATACAACAGCTACTCAGTTCTGTTGCATATCTCTCTAACGGCTCCATTACCCCCTCCCCTCCCCCCACTGCCTCACTAATGGTAATGTGTAGTGCCACTACTTGTCAAAATTTCAAGACTGGAAGAATGATGAAGGCATTATTCATGTAGTGGACAATGAATATTTATACTGGAAACACATATACAAGGAATAAACATTCATTTTTCATAAAAGAATGTTGGCACCATATCCTCAAATCACATTTCTGCCATTTTCAAAATGGGCATGTAAATGTGACTAACTTTACAGATGTTAGATTGGAAAATCACTTTTTTCCTTTTTTTGCCAACTTCACAATTCTGTCACCCAAAAGAGATCCTCTGTGAATATCTAAATATATCACACATCACTAATAACTAAAAAATTGTTGAGAGTCATTAAATTCGAGAATTTTGGATAAACTTTGAGGCCATAGTTTAATTTGGGTGTTCTCTCACCCTCAATGATTCATAGCATATTTTGAGATAAAAAAATGCTTATGCCCAGAAAGTCAGATATGCTCGTGACAAAATTGTAGTTCAGAGGAGAGAGATCCCCTATTTGAATTAGTTAAAATTAGACTTCGGAAGCATAAGATATTTCAATTCCTAAAGAATAGTGATGATATCAGGTTCTGTATGGCCTTTCACATGTCATCAATAATTAAGATGTAATCTAAAACAAAACCACAATTTTCTGGAACAACTGAAATGCCAGTCCTACAATCAAATAATCAGAAACTAGACAACATCGTTATGGCAGTGATGTGCAAGAGAGGGCTGTGATTAACTGTGGAGAAAAAATTGATAAGGATGAATAATAACAGGCAGTATCTAAGTCTAGCATCGTAACAGGTAACAACCAATGCAAAGAATAGTAAAGAACACATCAGCATGACATTCGAGTAAAGGGGCTAAAAAATCAGTATGTTTATTCGTCTCTCATACTTTTGATCATCTCAAGCACATTAACCTGTCCCTACAACTGACTAGTGTATTTTTATAAGCTGGAGCTCGGCCTACTGGTTAAATTGTGTGACACCCAAAAAAATTAAATTCACAGAATATAGAATTATGACCGTAACTTCTATGCATATACATGATACAGTTAAGACATAATTAAACAAAATTATTTTTCTTTTTACATTTATGAGAGAGGGGCATGCCAAGTAATATCACTACATAGGGAAAGATTGATTTGGGCATCGATCATATCAATTAGGAACACATAACGTAATTAATGCAGCACTCCTAGAACACAAATTATACACCAATGCTAAACAGTGACAAACAATTATAGCACAAGAGTAAAAGATGACTATTACATCAATTATACCAAACTACAACTTGCCAGTAAAGTTTCTACTAGAGCAGGGTGCTTACTATACAACAGATTAGCAAACAGTTCAAAAAATATTAACACACCATCAGGTTTAAAAACCAAAGAAAGAATGTGCTTCAAAAGAGCACGATTTTAAAGTGTTAAACAATGTTTTAAGGCCAGGTGCCATTCCAAAAAAATAGATTTTGCAGTACTAAACCAATATCTTCTGGGCTGTGCTTCATATATTATGTCATTCATTGCAGCAGAAACTGTAATTGGTTGTCAATATGTTGTAAATTAAATTAATATTAAAAATGACTTTGCCTATGTTTTCATTAATTATTTTACATACATGGGTAAGTCTATTGTAAAATAATATATGTGAGCAAACTGTAATTTACACAGCGGATGAAATTTTAAATGCATAATGTTGTATCCAATACCGCTCCAAACAACGATCAAGGATGGGTGAATAAATAAATAAATAAACGTAAATTTTAATTTCCTTTATTACTGTTATTTCTACGACAAGAAAACATCGTCTTTCCAATTTTAAATAGATGCTGGACAGTATGGTAATCAAGTGTCAACAGCGCCGGTGAAAAGAAGAAATAAAGCAAAATAATTATGTCGTGGTATTACAGAACTCACGACCAATGTCATTTTCGTGAGTTGCACAGGACAGGAAAGACAATGTCTAACAAATAAGAGGAACAAAGCATTAATGAGTTAATCCACGTCCAAACAGAATTTCATGGGTACGACGAACACGTTTAACATTCTTATTTTGTAACAGTAATAATACTCGCACTTTTTCAGTTTTCTTCACATTTTTACGACAAACGACGATTCCGCATACAGGAAACGAGCTTTCAAAGCTACAGCTTACTAAACTGACACCACACCACAAACAACTGCATTTAAAGCGGCCATACTAAGTATTTACATTCAGTAAAGCGTCATCCAAACGTTGCAAATCCAGCGACAGTCAAGGCAACGTTATACCCGAACTTACACCTACAACACAAAATCGTGAAGATTTGGTAATAGGATTTTTCCCATGTTCGGAACGGAGCTATTTTGATGCAAACTATTAGCCACCAGATCCTCAAACACAGATTTATTTAGTTCCATTAAAAAGAAAAGAACAGTAGCAATGTAAAATAACCTTCGTGTAATGGTGGCCATTAAAAAATGCACGCACGTACATACACACATTACACACAGTCTTGAAATATGTGTTACATGTTTTCGTACAAAACATACCATACTATTACAGAACTGGTTTCCTTACTCACATTTAACATTTTATGAATGTATTCAACAATGATCAGCCCAAAACCTAATTTTCACGTACGTTAATATAAAAGAAATCCTCAAAAAAATTAAATCTAAACTTTTCTTACCTACGTATTTCTTCAACTGCGACGAATCCCTTGTTTAAGTTCAACTAATTATAGCATTATTTCAATGATATGAAATACCATCAACGTGGCTCACTCTAACATAAATGTCGCCTGCCCTCGACACGATCTTTGCCGTGAAGTGAAGTTCAGCAAACAGAGAGATCAACTGTGTGGAAATCAGCAAAGAAGAAAAACCTAAGGTACTAAAATAGTGCCCAGTTTTGACGAGTTTTAGATCCCTTTACAAGACGAAATAGACTATTATCGTATCGAAATTAAGAAAGTTTTCACTAGCTTATTTTTTGTTTGTACGCGTCCTCTTTAAGAGCACTACATTATTTATCAAATCCGTCATTCCGGTACTGTCTGGACTATTCAATTAAGTTCTGTGATGGTTCGATCTCTATAAGTATTTATGCAAAGGGGAGAAGATGGAAGGTACGAATTTTGAAAAATAGGGAGGACATTACGTCCAAACAAAGAAGGGTGGTTGGAAAAGAGTAGGGAAATGAAAGGTTACGTATACACATTTAAACTGACGAAGATAAATCCTTAACAAGATGTAACATACATACATATATTAATCCTTGTTCCATAGATCATGAATACGACATTTCGAAATGATATGTAACGTGTCACTTTAACATAAGTTTTCTTTGCACAAAATAACTAATTATTTTTTACAGTTACTGCAACATATATAAGAATTAATCTATTGAGAAGAAGGAGTTGTCATTCAGAAGTTCTTTTAATTAGCTTTTAAATGTTGGTTGACTATCTGTCAGACTTTTAATACTATTTGGCAAATGACCAAAGATAGTTGTGGTAGCATAATTCACCCCTTTCTGGGCCAAAGTGAGATTTAATCCAACATAGTGAATATCATCATTTCTTCTAATGTTGTAGCTATGCACTTCACTGTTATCTTTGAATGGGAATGGGATATTAATGATAAATTTCATAAGTGAATATATATATTGCGAAGGTACTGTGAATATTCCGAGTTCCTTAAATAAATGTCTGCAAGTTGCTCTTGGGTGCGCTCCAGCAATTATTCTGATTACACGCTTTTCTGCAATGAATTCTTTCTCTCTTAATGACGAATTGCCCCAACATATGATGCCATATGAAAGCAATGAATGAAAATAGGCATAGTAGGCTAATTTACTGATACGTCTATCAGCAAAATTTGCAATAACCCTAATAGCATAAGTAGCTGAATCTAACTGTTTCAGAAGATCATCGATGTGTTTCTCCAAATTCAATTTCTCATCAATGCACACACCCAGAAATTTTGAATATTCAGCCTTACCAACAGACTTCCGTTCATAGTCTATATTCATCAATGGTTTTAATGCTATTTACTGCACAGAATTGTACAAACTGTGTTTTCTCAAAATTTAGTCAGAGTCCATTTGCAGTGAACCAGTTAATAATTTTCTGAACGACATTATTTGCAATTTCCTCAGCTGATTCTTGCTTGTTGGGTGTGATTACTATACTTGTAACATCAGAATAAACACCAGCTCCGCATCTTCATGAATATAGAGTGGCAAGTTGTTAATATATATTAAGAGCAATATGGGACCCAAGACTGAACCCTATGGGACACCATTCTTGATACTTCCCCAGTTAGAGGACTCTGCTGGTTTTTGAAGACTATCTGTACTTTTAATCTCTTTCTTCTGCATTCTTCCAGTTAAGTAGGAATGAAACCATTTGTGCGCTGTGCCACTCATACCACAATACTTAAGCTTATCTAGAAGAATTTCATGATTCGCACAATCAAAAGCCTTTAAGAGATCACAAAATATCCCAATGGGTGACGTTCAGTTAAAACAGTGCACATTAAATACAAACTGAATTATTCTTGTCACATTGTATTACATAGCTACTAGTCACAGGAATCTAAGGCTCCAAACTGACAATAAACCCAGAACGCTACGTACAGATATCATGGTTACAATGTGAATTCGCTTGTTCATATATAGTGACATTTCAATAATATTAATTACAGAAAGAGCTAAATATTTAACTAATGATGCCACTATGTTTAAGAAGGAGTGTACAGCATATTTACCATTTGCATTAACACAACATCAATGGTATAGAAATGGGAAGAAGCTATGGCAGTCGAAATTCTAAGGGTTCTGAAATCCTGTACCATTGTGGCAGAGGTGAGGCCACACACATATGTCAGAACACGTGCAGTAGGGCTCAGATTATCCACAGCAGAGACCATATCACCTACAGGACAGGTAGGGACATCTCTAGCATCAGACATTACATTGGCAGCAGAGGATCCTGGAGATGGCAGCAGACGACCATGCCTAATTAACAGAGGAACCTTCATCAGTAGTGGAGGACCATGCATCAGTACCAGAGTACACTTCATTGGCAGCAGAGGGCAATTCACCAGTAGTGTGGGAGACACTTCACTGCAGGCTCCTCTGGCAGCTAGCATTCAGACACTAGCAATAGTAGGAGGATACCTTTTGCTGGTAGCAGTCGATCCACTCACACCAGTAACTGCTGCAGAGACCATTTCAATACAGCCAAAAGAAAGACAAACAAGGTGAAAAAAATCCATAGTGCTCAAAAGTGTTTGGCACCCCACCTCAAAACAACATCAGCTATTTGACAGCAACGTTTTAGTGCAGCTGTACCAGTCTATATCCTAGAGGTTTCCATATTTTAAGAAATAATATCCAGAGTCTGCGAACTAAATCTCTTGAACTTGAAGTTGCAGTTCATGAAGCAAATACTGGCTGTATGTTTATGGTGGAACACTGATGATTATTTGGACAGTCATATTTTTAGGAAGGGCATAAAGTGTGGTAGAGTTTGTATTATTCATAAATCTAATGTGGAAGAGGAAATGAAGTGTGAGACAGGAACATTGAGTACTGAAAAACATTTTGAACCTTCTGCCATTCAGTTTCATGGGCAACTGATTTACATAATAATTAATTCAGTACATAGAGCACCTAGTGGGTATGTAGACTCCATCATTAACAAACTGGAGCCTCAGCTGGACATTATGTTTACGTAAAAAACCGCTATAAATGTCTGTAGGGACTTTAATATAAACCTTGTTAATGATTCTTCATCAAGAAATCTGTTTCTTAACGAACTGCAAACTGTCAACAAGTTTCCTCTTATAAGTCCACCTGCTTAGTTTAGTTGTTACCTTCTTGCCTCCCAGGCAGGGAGCCCAGTTTTGATGTGTGGCCAGGTTGCAGATTTTCTCCACTTGTGTACTGGATGTTGTGTTGTCCTCATCATCATTAATTATCACCGAAATGCAAGTCACCCAGTATGGCGTCACTTGAAATAAGACTTGCAACCCAGTGGCCAAACTTCCACAAGAATAACAGATGGAACAACACGTTTTCAAATATGGACACCACAGAGAGAGAAATTATTAATACTGACTTAAGGGTATCTGATCATAATGCCCTCATCCTAAAAAACTCAGCAGTAACCCATGAAGGAAATGACTATACTTTTTTCTAACACAACAGAAGTGATTCTTCTGCAGAAAATTTCATTAGCTTTGTCGTTAATCTAAGTAATGAGTCCTGTTTAGGCACTTTTTTACACTTATGTACTAACGATGTTTTTAAACATTCATGACAAATCTGAAATGTGTTTTCCAAAGGATTTGACTAGAGTCCATTCATGCTGGATTACTAAATCTAGTTCCTGGATTACATCAGGCAATAAGATTTCCTCTAGGATTTTAAAAATGTTCATTTGCAAATGAAAAGAGCTACAGCTCCACTTTATAAAATAGATAAAGACTTATAACAAATATATCACAGGTAACTGAAAAGCCAAAACTACTTAGAAACAATAGTGTAGTAAGGATGTTGGGCAATAAATCAAAATCTATACAAGATATTGCACCAAGTGAAAGAGGTGAGATACATGAAGAACGGGAATTAACACTTACAAACGTTGATAATATCAAAATTGGAAAAACAGAGCAGCCAGATCACATATACGATTGCTTAACAAATGCTTTCCACACACTTAGCTAAAATCAGGACAAACTTAGAAATCGTAGACCTACATACAGCGTGAAGTTAGTTCCAGCTTGTTAACATGATGTAGTAACAGTGATTAAAAGCCCGAACTGCAAAATGTCAGTGGTTGTGGATGATGTACCAGTGACATAATCGGTACTCCTTCACAAATTGCAGAGCCCTTTGCTCACAATTGTTAATTTATCATTCAGTTAGCGAATGTTCCCTAACAGATCAAAAATATCGAAAGCGATACCTTTACTCAAGAGTGGTAGTAGGGATAAGATTGGAAGTTATCGACTCATTTGACTCCTCTCAGCATTCTCTAAAGTAACTGAAACGATCACAGTCTTCTGAATAATTATCACCATATCTTTCGAACGGGTAGAAGCATAGAAAGAGTGGTAATTGTTTACATAGACGAACCAGCTAGAAACATGGATAACAACAATATTGTTGTAGGAGTTAATTTCGATCTTTCTAAATCTTTCGACATTGTTAGTCATGAAATTATTTGAGATAAGCTGGTAACAATGGGGATAAATTGGATATAAAGCAAGTGGTTTCAGTCATATTTGCAATATAGATCACAGGTTAGGGAGCTCACATATACTGAGTCTAATCATAAAATCAGGTTGGTATCTGAAACAAACAAAGTCGAAATAGGTGTACCACAGTCTTGTATGTTAGGTCCCCTTTTGTTCTTCATTTATTTAAATGATATACACATTTCAGAAACTGCAGCCAAGATCATATTGTTTGCAACTGAAGCTAGTGGAATAGTAAGCAATGTTAAGGAATCTCTGTCCACAATAAACGATCAAGTCCTCAAGTTCCTGCATTCAGTGTTAAGAGACCGACCATAATGCTAAGAAAACAAATTATATTCAATTTGTAAAGATGGATCAAAATCAAGATTTCCAACTAGTACTGGGTGGAAATTGGCATGATGCACAAAATTTTTAGGGATACATGTTGATTAAGAGTTAAACTCCAAACATCATGTTACTAAGCTCATGATTGTTTTTCTTTGAGAATTAGTTCTAAAGTTTGCACCTCACATACTGCTATAGTAGCTTATTTTCGCTATTTCCAGTCCTCTGTAATTCATGGAATAGTTTTTGGGGTAAAATCGATAATCAATTCAACGAAATTTTTACATTACATGAAAGGGGTATTTGAATCTTGTCACACAGCTCTCCTAGGTCTTACTGGAAGCCTGTATTTAAAAAGTTCAGTTTGCTTACTATATGCTTCCTTTTCATACACAAAAGTGTGTTGATGAGATGAGCTAGACTTGATGACCTGCAAACCAACCATGATTACCATAGTCATAACACACAGAAATATGGGTTCCTCCATATAGAAGTTGGAACAACTCATACCCAAAAACATGTGAGGCACTTTGGTGTCATTCTTGATAATAGCCTGCCACATTACATAAAGAGATTGCAGAAGGAAACAGCTCTTACAACAGAGTTAAAATCATTTCTTGTTGAAATGTGTTTCTACATTGTAGGTGAATATGTTAGCTATAGGAGCACTAGGGGTTCATATATTATTGTGTTCTTCTGACTCTATAAACTGATGTACCATCTATATTGTGTTTGTGTTTGAAAAAGAACTTTGCTGCTACGTGTTTTCTGATCTCTGCTTTTCAAAGGGTGTGCAATACCCTCCTCAGAGCACCTGCTTTGGTGCTACATTAGTTACGGCTGATATAATGTCAGCAAATTCTTGTGTATTGAATTTTTCAGCAGTGTTACATAATGTTATTATTATTTTTTGCGGCGTTTTATATCAAAATTTCATGTCCTAGTTGTGTCATTGATTTACTTCTCGTGTATGATGCAGTTGCAATGTAGACTGTGAATTTGTCATTTTCCTTCCAACCATGCAATGAGTCAGGTGGCTTTGACACTCTTCATGAAGTTGGCTCGTGTTTGGGTAGAGTGGTGTTCATTCCCTGTCTGGCCACCCAGACTTGAGTTTCCCACAGTTTTCCCAATTTATTAAAGTGTGTGGTGGGATAGTGCCTCCTGCCCAATTCTTGTCATATCCTCTCCTACTTTCTTTATGTTTTATATATGTAAACAGGTTGGAACAAAAATATGTGCCACAAATTGCAGGTGAAATTCCTCACATGTAGATGAATAAATTATGTTATATGAAAAGGGTCTTGAATAACTTTGTTTCTATATTACAATTCATTTTCTCCAACTCATTAAACATGGGAAACATACACAAACAGAATGCACCAGCATACACATGCAACTCTTTTTCAAACTAGTATGCCTTCCATGGGCATTTACACAAGCATCACTCTGCCATAATAGTAAATCTCGGATGCACTGATGTATACCTGGAGTATGTGCATGGTTTCGTAGCTGTCCATAATACTGGCACAGAGACTCTGAACGTCTTGTACTTGGGTTTCATACATAGCTGTTACTGAATCTGTAATTTGGAAGCCAGCTGACAAGACGCAAAAGAGGGAGTGCTCCATCATGCATGAAGTACCTGTTTTGTCATACAGTTAGGGGCACATCTGCTAACATATTGGATAGAATATTGTCTACGAAATTATGATAGCTTTGTCCGTTGAGCCTAGGTGGAAGAAAGTGAGGCCCTAGCAAACACTCACCAACAAAGCCAGCCCCAACATTCACAGAAAATCTGTGTTGATAACTAGCTCTCAACAGTTCCATGTGGATTGACTTCTGCCCATACGTACCGACTGTGAAAATTTACAATCTGATTTCGTTGAAACGACGGCTCATCTGTGAACACCACCGTTACACAAAAAATAATGTTGACACTTCGTCGAATAAAGTATTCGCAGAAGAGTAACTAGGCAGAAAAATCAGTTTCTGACAGTGCCTGGACATGCTGTAAATAGTACAGATACACCTGGCCCTCTTGTAACACCCACCAGTCATGTGGACAACATTCAGTGCTGCCGCTGCATTTGTTGTAATGGCAATAGGGTCGTCGTCAACTTCATGACGAATTGCTACGTCCTGTTGCAGTATCCTCATATGTCTAGGCCTCCACCGGTCGCGAGTATCAGGCATTTAGCCTCACGTAGCCTAACTCGACACACAATGGCTTTAAACATTTTACTGTCGCGGCACCTTCACACAGGAGACATCTCCCACTACAAACGTTGAGCGCAACCGCCATTACCGTCAGCTAATCCATACATCAAATGGGCATCTACCATCTCTGCGTTTCTGTACACTGCCATTTCACGAGCCAAGTCTGTGATTAACTCTATGTAGTAATTCGTGTGATTTCTATGGTCCCACTGCTAGCCTGAACAGTTTATATTACCTCTAAACAACCAATGATGTGTGTCATATGGCAATATGACATGTAAAACAAAACACTGGTAGTGCACAATGCAACCAGAGGTCACCAAGAGTGCATGTCCCCCAGGGGAATGTGTTACAGAACAAACTTATACATACACTTTAAAAGTTGTTCAGCAAAACGTACAGTTCCTACCAAATAAACTTGGTGAAATAAATATCCTTCTTAGCAATGATTGGAAGGAGGTATCAGTTTTATGTTTTGTGAGCAATGGCTGGAGAAGGATCATTTACAGCATTCAAACATAGCCGGTTTCACTCTGGCAAAGAACTTTTGCAAATCAATATCAAAGCTTGGAGGAAGCTACTTTAATGTAAAAGAAAAAATAGACTATAAGATAATACAGTGTGTAAATCAGTTAGGAAGTGAAAAACACTTTAAAGCCTCAGATGTTGAAATAACATCAGGAAAAGCTATAATACTGTGTGTTTACAGATCACCCAATAGCAATGTAAACATTTTCTTTAAAAAACTTGACCTTGCACTAGAGAACTTAAAAATTCTTGCAAAGCTATAGTTCTGTGTGACGATTTTAATATTGGCCTCTTAACACACAGCTCAGAAAGAGAAAAATTCCTTAATATTATTCACGAATATAACCTGTGCACTAAAATAAACTCCCCTACACGCATAACAAAAAGTAGTGTTACACTTAGTGCTCAGATTTTTGTAAACACAACCATGCACACCTCAGAAAACAAGCACTGGCTACAGTGACCACAACGCACAGCTACTTGCTGTATGCAGAAGTATTGACTTGTCTAGGAATGGAAGTGTTACCTACAAGAGAAAATTCAGCATGCAAAATATTGAGCACTTCAAACATATGCTAAGTACCAACTCGTGGAATAAAATCTACAACAGTTACAACACAATGAAAAGCTGGATAATTTAATGGAAATTTACAGGCATTGTTCTGAAATTGCATTTCCAAAGAAGAAAATAATTTGTAATGCCCCAGCAAACCCAAAACTTGGATTACATCAGGGATCAAAGTATCATGTAGAAGAAAAAGAGAACTTTTTGCACTATCAAAAACAGATAACAGCCCTGAATTTGCTCACTACTTCAAAAAATACAAGTTAACTTTGAGTCGTGTAATAAGGGAAACAAAATTAAGGGAAAATGACAAACTTATAATTGAATCATCAAACAAAGCTAAGACAAAGTGTAACACGGACCAGAGACTTACTGGAAAGGTGGAAACACACAAAAACATGGTATTGTCACAGGCAGGCAACAAGATCAGTGATCCAAAATTAATTGCTAACCACTTCAATACTTAGTACACCCATATTGCTGGTGAGCTAGTGAAGGAACAAATGGGAAAAACATCAAACAAAATATTACAGGAAATTTCTGGAAATAATTTAAAAAATACATCCATGTTCCTTCGTCCAGTGACAATGTGCCAGGTTATATTATAAAAGTATCAGCTGAACAGATACTCGAACCACTGCTAGACTTATGCAATTTTTCGCTATCAAGTGATATTTTCTCGCAACAGTTAAAAACTGCAAAAGTTGAACCCCTTTACAAAAAGGGCGATCAGCAGCAGATGGTCAACTATAGGCCTGTGTCATTCCTCTCAGGTTTTTCAAAAATCATTGAAAAACTAGTTCTGTCAATTAACTGATTTCTGAAAACAAACAAATATGATCTCAGAATACCGGCATGGCTGAAGGCCTCAGTGAAGTACTGAAACAGCCACTTTTAGCCTCATAAATCGTCTTTAAAATTCAGTGAATAATCACAGAACTTTTTCGGGATTTTCCTGGATTTAACAAAAGCATTTGGTTTAACAGACCATGAAATTCTCCCAAGAAATTTAGAGTGGTATGGTGTAAGAGGTCTGCCACGCGACTGTCTGAAATCCTACCTAGAAAATGGCTCTCAGATAACAGAGGTAAAACACATTGGAAAAAACGAACTCCAAGCTTATCAGTCGAAACCTTCCACATTAACCCACGGTGTACCACAAGGCTCAATTTTAGGCCCTTTCTCTTCTTAATTTTCATAATCACGTTCAACACACCAAACCAGTGCTATTTGCAGGTGATGTGAGCATATTAATTGAAGGTGAAAACGAAATGGCTCTAAGTTTAAATGCTAAAGTCACAAATGAAAATGTCACAGAGCGGTTAATGATGAATAAACATACATAACAAAATAAAAACCCTTTAAAACCAAACATGTCCATAGAAAACCAAAGAATTAACAGTGTCACTGAAACAAAATTTCTTGATGTCTACTTACAAGACAATCTCAAACGGAATTCCCACATCACATCATGAAATTCTAAACTATCGAAAATGACTTATGCGATGAGGATTATATGGAACAACACAAGTCGTGAAACAGTAAGAGAGGTGTATTATACTTGCATACACTGCCTATTGAGATATGGCATAATATTCTGAGGAACTTCTCCTCATAGCATAATAACATTCCGGAAACAAAAAAAGTTTGTGAGGATAATGAAAAATTCTAACAGCTGAAAATCATGCAAACCATTCTTTAAAGAACTGGGGATTCTACCCCTATCATGTATCTATATACTAGAAGTTGTCATGTACCTAAATAAAGCATGTTTAAAAATGGAAATAAAGTTATTAAAGATAAATTTGTACATGAACACCATACAAGGCAAATAGTGACATACACAGACACCATTTTTATACCACACTGTGAAAGAAAGATGTATATCACTCAGGTTCACATTTGTTTAATAAGCTGCCAAGTAACTTAAAGACCATAAACAAAATCCATAGCTTTAAAAAAAACTGTAACTGCATATCTCTTGGAAAACTGTTTTTAGTCAATAACACAGTATCTTGAAAAATAAGTTAATTTCTGTTGTAACAATATAAAAATGTAATGTAACACATTATAAATGTAATGTATACAATCAATGTAACAGTATATTAACGTAATGTCATTTTGTCCAACACCCAAGGGTATAGTATATGTACCTCAAAGATTCAGGACATAAATAAATAAATAAATGTGACGTACGTTTTCCATTGGATTCAGATCAGACGAAATTGGTGACCAAGACATTAACATCAGTTCACTATTATGCTCCTCAAATCACTGTAGCACGATTATGGCCTTGTGACATCAAAAGTTATCTTACTGGAAGATCGGTGTACTGTCAGGGAAGACAAGGTGCTTAAAGAACACAAGTAGTCCACAATAATTCTCATGTAGCACACAGCTCCCTTGTCCCTTCGATTACTACCACAGATCACATGGCAGCCCAAATGACTGTCCATTATAGCATAATACCGCCCCCACTGCCCTGTGTCCATGGCGTGTTGCATGTTTCAAGCAGACATTTCCTTGGATGACTGTATGCTTGACACGATCATAGACCTGGTGTAACAATAAACGTGATTCATCCAATCAGTATCTGCGTTTCAAATCATGTATGGTCTAATGTCGACGATCATGTGCTCACTGCATTCGTAATTGATGATGTCGACTTAACATGGGCATCTTCTGCTACAGGGCCTCATGTTCGACCATGTGTACTGAACAAAGTGCTTTGAAAGATTTGTGCCTGGACTAGTATTATAACATATCATCAGATCTGCTACAGATTCCTGTCTACCCTCCTTTCCAGGCTGAGCAAGCATTTAGCCTCCACTGTTTATGATAAAGTGTGGACGGAAAGCATTTTCCGGAAAGTGTTTGACACAGAGCCCCAATGCAGACTATTATGAAGACAGGTGCATACGGAATAGGTTCAAATATTTTTGAGTGGCTCAAAGACATGTTAAGTAATAGAACCCAGTACGTTGTCCTCAATGGCGAGTGTTCATCAGAGACAATGGTGTAGCAAGGAGTGACATATAGTGTTATAGGACTGCTATTGTGTTATAGGACTGCTATTATTTCATAAATGATCTGACACACAGGGCAAGCAGTACTCAGTGGCTGTTTTCTGATTGTGACGTGGTGAAGCGGAAGCTGTCGCCGTTGAGTGACCGTAGGAAAATGCAAGATAACTTAGACAGAATGTTTGGTTATTGTGATGAATGGTAGCTTGCTCTAAATATAGAAAAACGCGAGTTAATATAGATAAGTTGTAAAAAAATTCCCATAATGTTAGAGTACAGCATTAGTAGTGTGCTGCTTGACACTGTCACGTGGATTAAATATCTAGGCGTAACGTTGCAAAATGGTATGAAATGAAGCAAGACTGGGGACAGTAACAGGGAAAGTGAATGATCGACTTTGGTTTGTTGGGAGAATTTTAGTAAAGCATGGTTCATCTATAAAGGAGACCGCATATGGAACCCTGGTGCAACCCATTTTTCAGTGCTGCTCGAGTGTTTAGGATACCTGTCAGGTCAGATTAAAGGAAGACATCGAAGCAATTGAAAAGTGTGATGCCAGATTTGTTTCCAGTAGATTCGATTATCAAATGAGTGCTACAGAGATGCTTTGTGAACTGAAATGCGAATCCCTGGAGGGAAGAGAAGATTCTTTTCGCCCAACACTGCATAGAAAATTTACAGAATCAGCATTTCAATTGACTGCAGAATGATTCTACTACCTCCAGTGTAAATTACGCATGGGGATCACGAAGACAAGATAAGTGGAGTTACTTCTCGTACAGAAGCATATAGACAATCGCTTTTCCCTTGCTCTGTTTGCGACTGGAACAGGACAGGAAACAATTATTAATGATAAAAGGTACCATCTGACATTCACCATATGGTGGCTTGTGGAGTATGTACATAGATGTAGATGCAAATATGCATTAACTTGTCGCTTTCTCGTGGTTTCGCTGTCCTTCGTTCAGTTTCCATAGATGCTAGTGGCAGAAGCACCCAAGACACGTGTTCCTAGGCGCTGAGCCATAACAATCTACCCTGTGTCAGTGAGGTTTATGTCGGTGGATTTCCCCATTTACAAGCAGTTTCTTTGCTAGAATGATTCCCCATTCGTTTCTGTTCCGCCTTTCTCGCCCACATTGCCACCAAGTGACATTCGGTCTACTATCAGGCAGTGGTCACCATTTCTATCAGTATATATTGGATCATAGTCTTTGTCTAAATACGTCTATGCAAGTTCCAGAGCTTTATACCTGTAATTTAGTATATTCAGTTGAAAATGTCCTAAGATTTCGAAATCCAAATGTGAATAATGTTGTTGCTGTTTCTTTTCCATCAAATACTCAAATAAGCTTGAGGACAGTATTGGAAATTCTTGGTAAGGTCTCATGGGACCAAACTGCTGAGGTCATCGGTCCCTAAGTTTATACACTACTTAATCTAAATTAAACTGACTTACGCTAAGGACAACATACACATCCATGCCAGAGGGAGGATTCGAGCCTCCGATGTGGGCAGCTGTTCAGACAGTGACAAGGCACCTCAGACAGTGCAGCTACCCCATGCATCGAGGACAGTATACCAGTGCATATAAAATTCACTTTCTTTCAAACTCTGGAGCCTGAACTGTTGACCACTAGTAAAAAGCTGGATGCCACGTCCTTATCTTAATAAATTCACTAAAATGTTAGAGCCATTAGAATTTATATGCTTCTGCCATTGTAGCAAAAGTATTTGGAACTCTATGTTAAAATACTATTGTAGCCCATAGTCATACAAGACTCCAGTTCTCTAATGTGTAAATATTTGCGTTATATAAAATAAATAACATTTTCCTATATAGATGTTAAAACTGAAGGCTTTTAAAAGAGAAACTTTTTCTATTACTCTTAGATGTCAGATTACCTATTGACAGAATTGATAACAAGAAAAATTTGTGTATCCTTCAGTCTTTTAGTGGTATGTGATGGGTGTAAGTCAGCAAAGTTACACAACATGTCAGATGAACTAAACGTTTTCTTCAGTTTCAATGCACATCAAGTGAACATGTTATTCTGAATGTAGAACAAATTGTCAGGAGCAATCTGGAATGTACTGATGTATAAGGCTGGCGTAACCTCATGGGTGTTAGTCAGAGAGAAATGGTTAATTACAGAACTCTGATAATTCTTTGGGAATTCACAGTTTAATGTGACTCACACACACAAGATGTAAAGAAAATTATAAATACAAATGTGTAATCAGAATTGTTACATCACATTAATTACAATGAAGTATCTCATCTGGTATGACGAATAAGATTTGAAATTTTCAGCAATCACAATCCATGTAAAACAAAAATTTTAAGCAAGTGCTGCACCTCTGAGAACATTAAGTCATAGGGAAGCTCCATTTGTTTGTGTCACTTTTTAAAATCAACATAAAATAGCAGACGATTTTGGAATTTAAGTTACAGTTTGGCTGTAAAACTTCAATGCTTAAGAAGTAGTTCATTTACAGGAGAGCAGTGCAGAGCAACTTGGAAACACTATGAATACGCTTAACTCATCTCGAATACCTTGAGAAAATGCGAAGTATGAAGTATCTGAAGTGCTAGGCAAAGTAAGAGTGCGCTGTATAGAAGTAAATGAGTGTGTTTTATTTATTTTTATTTGGTATGCGTATTCCATAGATCCGTACATGCGAGTGATTCGCCTGGATGTGGAATGTGTCAATACAATTGTAGAAATACAATTAATACTACAGAATAGTAATATAATACAATGATATAGATATTAATAAGTATCACTTTTTCTCATTTACAAGCTGTCATTTAACAAGTATAGCAATTCACAATATAGCATTATAACTATAAAATTAACACTATAACATTAGCATAATACTGTATCGTCCATATAATAACTAAGAGACTAAACACATTTATTATTAAGGTAGGGCATTACTTCTGGAAAAGAATTCATCTAAGGAGTGGATAGTCAAGCAGGTGTTTTTTTAATGTACCTTTCAACAGCGTTTCATTTTCTCTTGTACATTTCATATAATTAGGCAATGCATTAAAAGTCTTTATAGCAGCATACTTTACTCCCTTCTGTACAAGTAATAAATTTTTTAGTTCAACATATAGATAATTTTTACCTCTAGTATTGTAGTTATGGTATGAACAATTTGTTTCATACTGAGCACATTCTTTATTAACTACATTTATCAGAGAGTATATGTACTGACATGTTGTGGTCAGAAAACCTAACTGTGTGAATAGTTTTCTACATGAGGTTCGTGGAGGAACCCCACACATGATTCTGACTACTCTCTTCTGAGCAGTTACGATTTATTTTGAGGCTGGTGAATTACCCCAGAATATTATTCCATATTTAATGAGTGAAAGTACCCAAAGTAAGCTGATTTTAAAATGTTGATGTCCCCAAAATGAGTAATGAATCTTAGAGCACAAGTTGCTGATGAAAGCCTTTTTAGAGTAAGGGACACATGCTGTTCCCAGTTGAGCCTACTGTCAATGTGAACCCCCAGAAATTTAGTGGATTGCACCTGTTCTAGTTCCTGGTTGTCATGAGCAATTACTATATTTTGTAGAGTTTTATTTTTTGTTTGGAACTGTATAAAATTAGTTTTTTAAATATTAACTGAAAGAGAATTAATTGAAAACCAAGCTATAACTTCTCTGAGTATATCATTAACATCAGTCTCCAGATCAGCAGTAGACTTACCATCCACAACAATGCTTGTATCATCAGCAAACATTGTGAATTCTCAATTTTTACTAATGGACAAGGACGAATCATTAACATATATTAAAAACAGCAGGGGTCCAAGGACAGATCCCTGGGGAACTCCATGCTATTCAGAATACACTAGATTGGAAGATCCTTTGTTGCAGCCGTTTAGAATCACCTTTTGTTTCCTATCTTCAAGATATGATTTTAGCCAGTTACCTATAGGCCCTTTGATTCCTTAATGATAGTCCTTCTCCAAGAGTATTTTGTGGTTTACACAATCAAAGGCCATGGAAATATCACACAAGACACCAACTGGTGACTTCTTACTATTAATAGACTCCAAGACATCATTTGTGAGTGAATATATGGCACGCTCTCTGGAAACCCTTTTTTGAAAATCAAACTGTCCGTGGTTAATAATATTAAGTTTATCAAGATGTGTCCACAATCCTGTTATACACTGCCTTTTCAAGAACCTTTGAAAATGTTGTTAAGAGAGAGACAGGACGATAATTTTTGACACCTGAAGCATCTCCAGACTTGAAAAGAGGTCTTACAATGGCATATTTCATTCTCTCTGGAACAACTCCCTCATAAAGAGACGTGTTGCAAATGTGAGCAAGTACTACACTTACATCATTACTGCAGGCTTTCAACACTTTACTAGAGATGTTATCTCTACCTAAAGATCCTTTACTTTTCAATGAGTGAAATTTTTTTAAATTCATTAACAGTTACGGGTGTTACATTTATATCATTAAAACATTGTGGGAGGTTAAGTTTCAGAATATCTGCAGCTTCCCTTAGGTCACCACTGCAACCTATTTCAGAGGTGACACATAAGAACGCTGTGTGGTCGCCATTTGGGGTGTCACAACCATCTCCAAATGCCGGAGGGAGGAAGAGAAAAAAAGAGAAATACTTATAGGGCTAAAAATCGAGCCGACAAGGCTGAATCCTTTCGGGACTGTGTGCCTGAGGATCAGGGTACGTTTGACGATAATTAGGATATTATAGGTAATGAGGGTAAGAGAAAACGTCTTTTAGCTGTTCTTAAAAGCCCAGTCAAAATCGGAGAGACTTTGTTTCAGCCAGAGGAGACAGCTGCAAATGGCGCAATGTGGTAAGAATTTGTTATCATAAAAGGAGAACCAGCTATACTGGCAGCTTTACTCACACGCTCATATCCTCTCACGCGTCTTCAAAATTACGTATAAAAATCAGCCACGCGCATTTGTCGGCTGTCATTGGGACTCGTGGCCGAAACGAGTGAGCCATGCATGTCACGAAACATTTTTATAACAAGTGTGAACATAGTGACAAGTAAGTGTTGCTCAGTGTGTCTGGTGCTCTCATACTGTAGTATTCACATTATAGCGAAGAAATGGAAACGTGTTTATTGGCTGCGACCCAGTGAATATGTCAAATGGTGTATGATGTTATTGCATTTTATCTTTTTCTTGACCCGGTTTTGATTAATGTGTTTATTCCTTTGAGGACCAGATATGTAGCATAATGTATGCTTTATATTTACAAAGTTATATGTACTTTGTGCACCTGTGACAATTGCAGTGGCAATAACAATTAATGTTGGAAATAACAGAGTCAAGTGGGATCGATCATTCGACAGGCAGACTTTCCCTTATAAACGCATCGAGGTGTGGAACTTCGAAGTTTCTCGCACTTGCTCTCTGGGAACGTTAATGCTGTTATTACTTGTGATAATGTGATTGTTCAGATTTATGTATATATAAGTAATTCTACCCTGGTAACTGCAGTGATGGCCCCAACTTCGCGAATTTCTCATAACTTTTTTCGATGTAGGACTACCACGGGACGTTTGCTCACAATGGCATGTTTATATCATCCCGACACCCCCCCAAAACATACGTTTTTCATATTAGGGGCATTGTGCTGCCACCTGCTGCCAGGTGCTCGAGAGCAGCGACCTCAGTAGTCATTAGACATCGTGAGAGAACAGAATGGGACGCTCTGCACAACTCACAGACTTCGAAAGTGGTCAGGTGATTGGGTGTCACTTGGGTCATTGACTCAAGGTTGTGTACCTGGAGTGGAGAGCATATCAACACTTCGCATAATGGCGGCTCAGCGCCGAAGGACGTATGTTGATTTCATAAGGAATTTGGAGCAACCACAAGTGAATGTGTTTGCCCTCGAAATTTCACATATCAGCAACAACGTACAACTGCTAGTTCTGCAGTAAGTATTGTACCATAGGAACATTCCCACTCAGTCAGAAAAAAATATGGACTTTGGAACATGCCATTAACGACACAACAGTGCATCATTGTGGAACACGTCACTTCACACATTTTGGACTGCGGTACACTTTTAGCTCGAATTCTGTAGCCGGCCATTGTGGCCGAGTGGTTCTAGGCGCTACAGTCTGGAACCACGTGACCGCTACGGTCGCAAGTTCAAATCCTGCCTCATGCATGGATGTCTGTGATGTCCTCATGTTAGTTAGATTTAAGTAGTTGTAAGTTCTAGGGGACCTATGACATCAGATGTTAAGTCCCAATATTGTACGATGGTTTTGAACTTTGTCCACTGATCCTCAACACTATCTGTACTTGAGACAAAACTTTTGTGTTGAGCCATCAAGTACTCTGAAATCTGCTTTTTGTCACTTTTGCTAAACAGAAAAATCTTCCTACCTTTTTTAATATTTCTATTTACGGCTGAAATCATCGATGCAGTAACCGCTTTATGATCGCTGATTCCCTGTTCTGCATTAACTGATTCAAATAGTTCGGGTCTGTTTGTCACCAGAAGGTCTAATATGTTATCGCCACGAGTCGGTTGTCTGTTTGACTGCTCAAGGTAGTTTTCAATAATTCGTAATAATCCTAAGGTTATGTAGTCCGCCAACACATGATGTAACTCACAAAACACTCGTTCGACCGGGAGTCAAATATTTCTCGTCAGTATGGGATAACCCTATCGACAACTTGAAATATACATGAGAATTTTTGAAAGAAAAAATGGTTCAAATGGCTCTGAGCACTATGGGACTTAACTGCTGAGGTCATCAGTTCCCTAGAACGTAGAACTACTTAAACCTAACTAACCTAAGGACGTCACACACATCCATGCCCGGGGCAGGATTCGAACCTGTGACCGTAACTGTCGCGCGGTTCCAGACTGTAGCGCCTAGAACCACTCGCTCGCAGGGTGGAATCAGAGCTAACTATTTGTAGTATCGTTCCTAGAACCGACTGGGTGAAGCATGTAACACCTGGGGTGTACCTTGCGACGCACCAGACTCCCCACTGCCGCTACACTCCGAGGCAGCAGCCTGAAGACGGCTGACCGCGGCCATCAATACGCTCAGCTGTTCGCGAAGAGTGACCAGCTCCTCCTGCGTCCGTACACAGCAGTCACACATCCTATCCATCCTAAGGAATCAATTTACTGAAGTGACTTAATCAACTTTTAACTAGACTGCTAATTCACCAAAGGCGGCTGATTATTGACTAAACTGTGATTGCTAACCACTTCTTGTAGAAAACAATGAAAATAGCTCTACCTGTCTCTGATCTGTATTCAAAACAAACACTAGCACTACTGGGACTGCGGTTGACTAAAGGGACTGACTGTATTCAAAACAAAGACGAAATCTATGGAACACTATTACTAGCACTCGACAATTAAAGCTTCCTAAAAGCAAAAACACCCGGAAGAAGTGACAAGTAAGAAAAATACAGTTAATACTTAAATTAAGGTAACTCGCTGCACAGCAGACGTGAAGCAGACGGCGGTTAGGGCCGCTGTACTACACCAAATACACTCCTGGAAATTGAAGTAAGAACACCGTGAATTCATTGTCCCAGGAAGGGGAAACTTTATTGACACATTCCTGGGGTCAGATACATCACATGATCACACTGACAGAACCACAGGCACATAGACACAGGCAACAGAGCATGCACAATGTCGGCACTTGTACAGTGTATATCCACCTTTCGCAGCAATGCAGGCTGCTATTCTCCCATAGAGACAATCGTAGAGATGCTGGATGTAGTCCTATGGAACGGCTTGCCATGCCATTTCCACCTGGCGCCTCAGTTGGACCAGCGTTCGTGCTGGACGTGCAGACCGCGTGAGACGACGCTTCATCCAGTCCCAAACATGCTCAATGGGGGACAGATCCGGAGCTCTTGCTGGCCAGGGTAGTTGACTTACACCTTCTAGAGCACGTTGGGTGGCACGGGATACATGCGGACGTGCTTTGTCCTGTTGGAACAGCAAGTTCCCTTGCCGGTCTAGGAATGGTAGAACGATGGGTTCGATGACGGTTTGGATGTAGGATGTACCGTGCACTATTCAGTGTCCCCTCGACGATCATCAGAGGTGTACGGCCAGTGTAGGAGATCGCTCCCCACACCATGATGCCGGGTGTTGGCCCTGTGTGCCTCGGTCGTATGCAGTCCTGATTGTGGCGCTCACCTGCACGGCGCCAAACACGCATACGACCATCGTTGGCACCAAGGCAGAAGCGACTCTCATCGCTGAAGACGATACGTCTCCATTCGTCCCTCCATTCACGCCTGTCGCGACACCACTGGAGGCGGGCTGCACGATGTTGGGGCGTGAGCGGATGACGGCCTAACGGTGTGCGGGACCGTAGCCCAGCTTCATGGAGACGGTTGCGAATGGTCCTCGCCGATACCTCAGGAGCAACAGTGTCCCTAATTTGCTGGGAAGTGGCGGTGCGGTCCCCTACGGCACTGCGTAGGATCCTACGGTCTTGGCGTGCATCCGTGCGTCGCTGCGGTCCGGTCCTAAGTCGACGGGCACGTGCACCTTCCGCCGACCACTGGCGACAACATCGATGTACTGTGGAGACCTCACGCCCCACGTGTTGAGCAATTCGGCGGTACGTCCACCCGGCCTCCCGCATGCCCACTATACGCCCTCGCTCAAAGTCCGTCAACTGCACATACGGTTCACGTCCACGCTGTCGCGGCATGCTACCAGTGTTAAAGACTGCGATGGAGCTCCGTATGCCACGGCAAACTGGCTGACACTGACGGCGGCGGTGCACAAATGCTGCGCAGCTAGCGCCATTCGACGGCCAACACCGCGGTTCCTGGTGTGTCCGCTGTGCCGTGCGTGTGATCATTGCTTGTACAGCCCTCTCGCAGTGTCCGGAAAAGTATGGTGGGTCTGACACACCGGTGTCAATGTGTTCTTTTTGCCATTTCCAGGAGTGTAGATACCCTATGCCACCTATGTTTTGTATGATATATTGCATAAAGGGCTACACCAGACGCCAAATGACATTACAAAAACGGCAGTTATTACACCCACTGGTCTTTTTTAATTGATGGGAATGCCTAATGGGTTAAAATGCAGCCTAGACATGGCAGTGTTTTGTCAGCTCAGTATTAGTTGAGTTTCTGTTTTGTTTTTGTTACTTGGTTGATATATTGGTTTTCTCAAAATGAGTGAAAGAGCATGAAACACATTCAAAAATGGAGAGAAGGAACAACTTTGCAAAAATTCTATAACTACATCTGGTATTAGACCCACAGATTCAAGAGGACCAGTGTATTCTGTAGGATGATGTCTATCATAAAAACGTTCAAAGCATAATAAATCAAAGCACCATCAACAACATGCAAAGACATATATGCCACAATCATATTCTTGAATGTCATTACAAAAAGCAATTTCGTTAATGTTCTAAATACTTTGCAATCTGGTGATAATTTGTCGGGAAACCAAGCAAATCAAAACAGTTTCTCAAAAGCTTGAGCTTCCAATTCATTACGGATCCAAGGTATGTTTTATCAATTTTATCATTTTTATTTGTGCTTTCCATTTATTGTGGGGTGAGAATAGGGTACTTTTGTAAAGGGCGAATGTACTTTTTCACCTGTGAGTAAAAATATACATCATAGTTTTGACAGTAAGGCGCACACTTTGGCAAAATTACTTTTAATGAACACTTTGATATTCCGATTTCATCGACAACCACGCCACTGTATAAGAAGGGACAAGCCTTTCCCATCCCATGAGTCGTTACTGTACCGAAACGGCTCCATTTTCCTGTAAGATCACAAAACTTTGTCCAGGAACTGGTGATGTGTATGTTTTGTGAGCTTGCCAGATTTTGTCCTGTTGTGTACACAGTATGACGCCATTTCATTGACTGGTTTATGTCTTGGGATCGAGGACCAAATTTGCTACTGGCTTCTTGGATAGAAAGAAAAACTGTTAGATTTTCGGAAACTGTTACTCTGTACTGGGATGTGTATAGGTTGACAGGCACACAAGTACAAAACAGTTGTCATAGTGGAGGAGACAAGAGACAAGGGGAGGAACAACTTTGGATAAATATTAAATAATTGATTCGTTGGTATTCGATCATTTTACAGAGGCTAGAAAAAAAATGGATATCTAGTTACTACAAATGCATTGTTACAGTGGGTAATGGTTGCAGCAGCCTCATTGCTGTAAAAATGTTTTGAATACATAGCCTCAAACAATTGGTGCGATCCACAGAATTCAGGAGTGTCTTGGCACCAAATACATCAGCATGACAGGTTTACATTTGGTGCATTAACGGAAGCAGCAACCTTCTTTCAGCGCACAAAGGAATTAAAGACATTAACTGCCAGTGAGCAATTATTTATATCAGTGGGGAAAGCTGGAAATTTAAGCTGGACTGGGATTCGAGCCCAGGTCTCCTATTTACTAGGCGGATGCGCCGAGCACTATGCCGCCCAGACACAGTGATCAATACAACTGCACGGATTACCCTAGCACGCCTCCCGTCAGACCCAAATTCTCAACGCATCAAGACACTACCGATGTAGATTGGACATTATCTTCATTACTCGCTGTATTTCACCATTTCCCATAAGAATTCAAGTTTGCTGTGCATCTACATTGAAGGTATCATTGGTCATCTGCACATTGATTATATGTATGCGGTGCTTGTTCTTTTGTAATGTTTGTCTGTCCTTCCCATTTTACGCTATTTATATAACTCTCATCTCTTCAGCTAAGCAAAGCCGATGAGCAGTTATTTCAAGTGAGAAGCTGATGTGTACATTGTCCGCCTAGTCAGATCTGGCCACAAGTGCCGTACTATTTAAGCAGCAGTTGGTTTTAATAATTACATGTCGATCATTCTCATGTTAACATCGTGATATCGGAGAGGGTTTGTTTGTGTGAAACAACAGAGAAAGAAACTACGAGCAAAATGTGTCAACTCAAACATATTGCACAGGAATTGCGTCCTCTTTTCATCTAGGGTTAACCTTTTCTTGTTACTTCGGTTCCCCTATGGCTTCAATCGTCTGAAAATTGAGAATGTCATTCATCAGGTGCTTTTCACTGTTATCAAAATGCACCACGAGGAATTATATTGCGATCATTACGAGCAGACAATACATCTCAACTCATTGGTTTTTAGGGAATGAAGATAATTTTGATTGAGAATGATGTATTTGACACATTATTGTTAGCACTTTTTGTTCATTGTTTCACATTCTTGTCACAACTGCTTCTTCTGTCATGTTATCAGACACTGGAATCGAGCTTACTCTCTAATGAATCAGTTGTTTAATTATCTTCGCTGTTTTTGAATCGTATTTTTTGATCATTGAGAAAAATTTCCTTGCATGGTTTGCTTTTGTGTTTTGATTCTATATGTTATACGCAGTGCACGAAGTCTGATTGCAAAGTGCGAACATTCATCAACAGTACAATGTCTCTTTTTATTTGTGTTATTAAGTATTAAAGGTGGTAGCAATGCGAGCATTCATAAGGAAAGCTCAATTATTAAAACGAATGCTATTTACTCATAACTTTAATAGCATCTGGTCATACCTATACCTATGACATTTTATGAAGAGAGTATTTTAACTGATGAAATAACTTTCTCTGGCTGCCGTTTATGATGTTCAAGAAGTAGTCGGTATATGGTTCAAATGGCTCTGAGCACTACTGGACTTATCATCTATGGTCATCAGTCCACTAGAACTTAGAATTACTTAAACCTAACTAACCTAAGGACATCACATAATATCCAGTCATCACGAGGCAGAGAAAATCCCTGACCCCGCCGGGAATCGAATCCGGGAACACGGGCGCGGGAAACGAGAACGCTACCGCACGACCACGAGCTGCGGACAGTCGGTATATCTGGATATTATTCAGAACTAAACTTTAGTCGCTGGCCGCGGTGGTCTTGCGGTTCTAGGCGCTCAGTCAGGAGCCGCGCGACTGCTACGGTCGCAGGTTCGAATCCTGCCTCGGGCATGGATGTGTGTGATGTCCTTAGGTTAGTTAGGTTTAAGTCGTTCTAAGTTCTAGGGGACTGATGACCACAGATGTTTAGTCCCATAGTGCTCAGAGCCATTTGAAACATTTTTGAAACTTTAGTCCCAAATAATAGTTATAGATATGTGAATAAAAGTCATTGGCCTATACTAGGAATTTTTTCTCCCAGTCAATGAACTAGCAGTTAGCGACACTGCATCTTCAAAAGGCAAGCTTTTCCAATTGTAGCCATTACGCCGCAGTGTAAATAAATTAGGTTCTGCGATTCAGCAATGCCGCTAGTAAAAATGTACCTGTACACACACAAACACACACAGACACACACACACACACACACACACACACACACACACACACACACAAAACAGTAGGCTGTTGTGGGTCGCTACAGCCAGCTCAATATTCGTATCAGCTGAGCTACCTACCTAATGGAGGATTGGCAACATTGCAGAATAAATTTGGCAACTATGTCCTATCAGTTTACTTCCTTGGTTGGTTAAGAATTATCCTAGTAAAATCACTCGATATTTCCTTTAAAATTAGATTAAATACATATTTTGAATTATTCTCACTTAATGGGTGACATTGAGGTAACAAATTTACTGTTTTCTGTGCAGGAAGCTCCTTCCAACCGCAACTACAGCTTACTTTGCCATTTGTATTGTGCATTATTTGTGTTAGCCGTTAGGGGGGCAAAATGGGAGTGCTGTCTGATGCAGCTGTGTGCTAACTTAGTGGTAAAGTGTCCACTCTTCAGGCAGAAGAGTCCATTGTTTCTGTTCATATGTAGCTGGGGGACCATATTTTTACCTCTTCTGTGGAAGAACCACTATCTTTCAGAGAGATAATCAGTATCTGCGCCATAAGTTTTGATACTACCTTGATTTCGTACCCTGTAGATCCAAAAGTGAGAAATGTGAACTGCATACTTGTTAGTGCCCGCTTTCTTTGCTTTTGTCAATTGTACTGACTTGATTGTGGCACTGAATATTTTGTTAACTGGATTTTGTTATGTATCTGCACCTATTGCATGCTACATTTGTATACTTTTGTGGTAATCCTGTAACGCTCCTTGACTATGACAGCGGACTGAGTGTAGACACAGACCATTTTGAATCTAAACGTGCATTTTATCCTGCTAATTCGTGACAATTTCTGAAATTTCGTTTTATTAAAAATACGTTTTTTGTAATGTGATCATCTTAAGATGTAATTCACGTATATTAGTATTTTCGTTTGTTTGGTGACACAGCTGATAAACGTTAGAGCTGTCTTCCACAGTAGCTAAAACAGTCTCATAATTTTCTGATGTCTTTCCGACTTAATGCCTATAGATAATATGTTGGTAGCACTTCGTCTCCTTGAATATCATGCTATTTCAAGAGACAGCAGAGCCTGCACTGGTACAGCTGTGCAGTTCAGCATAACGATGAGTCGATGGGTCTCACGGATTCTGTAACCATCTTCACAGAGTGTAGAAATAAAGAAAGTAATCAACAGTTTCCAAAGAGTAGTATTTGGTGAGGGTATCAAAAAGGATGTTGAGAGTATACAAGGACAATGTCCAGTACTTTGGTGGAAATAACTATTTTCAATGAGAATGTAGTAATAATACCAAGGGAATAAACTCCAATGTACAATGATGGGACAAAACATTATGACCACTGCCCACCGCACTGTTGGACGTTGCCTAGTGACATTGCGGGCATGTGATGTTCAATGAAAAGTATGCAAGCACAGCAGAGACGGATGGGGATCACCCTAGCGAAGAACAGATTATTATTGGGCAAAGCTTGTGAACGAATATCTCAAAAACGGCGAAGCTGGGCGAATGTTCACGTGCTACTTCATGAACATCTATATAAAGAGGTAGAAGGACAGTGAAACTACCACTAAGCGCTAAATGGTTGAACGTTCACGACTCTTCACAAAACGTGAGCCTTGCCTGCTCTGTAAAGTTGGCTAGATGGTGATCTGTGCTGAAAGAGCATAATGCTGGTGCACACACAGGTGTTTCGGAGCACACCATTCATTGTACACTGTTGAACATGGAGTTCCACAGCAGACCATCCCTATGTGATCACGTGTTGAGCCAACGACATGGTCAGTTACATTAGCAGTGGACACAGGACACATCGGGATTCAATCATCGATCATTGTAAACTTGTCGGCTTTTTGACTGATTCACCTCTTAGCAATATCAGGTCGATGTTCGTCTCCACAACCGCTTAAATCAAGGTGCATGGCGGCTCCAAAGTGCGACGCGACACAGATGCAGGCTAGTGAGATCGGTTTCATGCTAGAGGAGACATTTTCCAGCATTTGCATGAGACCTGTGGCAGTAATAGAAGACACGCTGACAGCTGCGAACCATCTTCATCCCTTCATGCTTTATGTCTTCCCCAATGGCGATATCATCTTGCAGCAGTACAGTTGTCCGTGTCTCGGAGCCAGAACTGTGCTACAGTGATTTGAAGAGCATTACAGTGAACTCATATTGATGTCTGGAGGACCAAATTCGCCTGATGTAAATCCTATGTCACCTATCTCTGTCGCTGGCGGGTGCCGTTATTTACGCAAATTACGTGCACGTAGACATGTAATGTGCACCGTTCAATCTTTCGACCAACTTTGTTGTATGGGAGCGAAAGCTGGGTGGATTCAGGTTACCTTATCAATAAGGTTGAGGTTACAGATATCAAAGTAGCTAGGATGATTGAGGGGACTTGTATATGGGAACAATGGCAGGAGGGTGTCCACAATGAGGAAATCAAAGAAAAACTGGGAATGAACTCTATAGATGTAGCAGTCAGGGCGAACAGGTTTAGATGGTGGGGTCATGTTACACGCATAGGAGAAGCAAGGTTACCCAAGAGATTCATGGGTGCAGCAGTAGAAGGTAGGAGGAGTCGGGGTAGACCAAGGAGAAGGTACCTGGATTCGGTTAAGAATGATTTTGAAGTAATTGGCTTAACATCAGAAGAGGCGCCAATGTTAGCATTGAACAGGGGATCATGGAGGAATTTTATAAGGGGGACTATGCTCCAGACTGAACGCTGAAAGACATAATCAGTCTTAAATGATGATGATGATGATGATGATGAGACCTCTAATGCCAGGTACCACCACAAACTACCTACAAACTGTCGGATCCATGATCTGAAGGATCAGTGCTGTGTTTCATTCCAAAGACGGACAAACAAGCTATTAAGTAGGGGGTCGTAACATTGTGACTCATCAGAGTAAATATTATGTGTGAAGTAACTGTATTTGCTGGGGGTCGAATATTCAAGGATTTTGTTGTGTTCTTGAAACTGAAGACTTTATAACAAAAACGACCCTTGTCAAAAATGTTGATTTTTCAGGAAAGCGAAGAAATGTAAATCAAAACTAAATCTCTCTTCAGATGTTGCCTACTGTTCAAGTAATGAAACAATAAAGAGGTCACTTCATTCTGCCCTCACTAGGCAACTCCGTCATGACATGTAAACTTTACTACTTCATCACTGGCGAGGTTGCAAATTCCAAAAACATAATACCATAGCTGTTTCGCATAAAATATTGCGTTAGTGCGTAACTGAGGTACAGGAAGGTTTTGCATGTAATTGAAAGATACAACTTTCACTAACCCCTTTCTAGTTTTCTGCTCCAAGCGTCTTTTAGTACATAAAAGGCTTCCGCCTTTCGTAAGTGATTTTGAACAGTTAATCCGGATGTGTCACTTGCAATATAATCCGTTCATCATTAGAATACACCTGAAGTAAACAAGCACGAACGTGATGATTGGTTAGAAGCTGTAGCATATGTACACTGGTGTTGTTACGCTCTTGGAAGCAGGTCCTACTTACGTACTAGATGTCTTATTACTAAGTTACGTTGAATGAAATTTTAAGATATTCAAATATATTAACACCCATCAACATTTTTCTTAATCACGCTTTAGCTACGTAGTTTTAATTCCAAAAACCGTCACGGCTTCTACAGCGTTCTGCTCTGATTGTCGCGCTGTTAATGCGCAGTATGAAAATGTTTGAGGCTGCTTTCTGTTCCGTTGCGAAATACGGTTAAAAAGTGCCGAGAAATAGGCTGTTCTTAATGTTTCTCGTAAATTTACGGAGATAGTCGGCTTTGAAGTTTTCCCAGCTTCGTATATAACCCATTTGATTCACAAATCTCGATTGAACGTGTGGTGTAGGAGGTAGCGTATTGGACTGTGATCGTGAGGTGGTTCATTCTTCCTCATAATATATTTTTTCCTCGTTCAATTTGAAATACCTACATCTCGTAATTATAAACTCATCATCTTTTTTATGACTAATGCCCGTCTACTTGTTTCTAAGTACATATTGGACGCGGAATTCCTATTTCCATTTCAAATACAAATTCTTAATTATCGATGTTTTATGAACGATTGTTCATAAAAGTTGTCTAAATTAAGGATACATAAGAATTAAATTTTTAGGCCAAAAACGAAAAACCAAATCCTCTTTATTTGGACCATGTCCATTGTTTTATACCACAGAGGTAGTTGAGTATCGTAGAAACATGAAAAACAATCATTTTCACAGCATCGACCACATCATACAAATGATACATTTTTACACATGCTACTGTACCAGTACAGTATGAACTCAGCAGAACTGATCTAGAGCCAAGTTGCGGGATTTGCCCAGAGAAGTAATAAGATTGCCAGACGTACTGAAACTAACACACGCAGCTTTTTCACACGTCAGTTCCGAACGCTGCCGGGATATAGCACGGCTCGTCATATAAGAAGAAGAGAAAACGCTGCACCTGGTTGGCTTCGTGGATTCTGTTGTCGATAGGCTCGTTATCAGCATAGCAGGTGATACTTCCAGAACTGAAATGTATTTCTCGGATTCGGATAAGGAAGGAGCTAAGAGATTACCAGACGACAGCCTGTAGGTTATACCTTTAGTGGTTTCAATATTTAGGTATACGGTGAAAACCTTCAATATCCTCTTACGTTACACATAGCTTATGCAGAAAAATTACCCTGTGGTTAAGTCAAGAATTTTCAGCATCCTTCTTTTTAATTACAATAGTACGTTAGCTAAAAACGATAACGTGGTTCGCTTTTCCTCTAGTCGTCTAAGGAGCGAATGTGGGAGACTTGAGTGTATTATTTCGTTCTGCTTAAAAATTAAATAACATTCGAATCTGTATCGCTCCTCTGCTCGTCTCTTTTTAGCTGTGAACTGCAGCTGGCCACGTCACTGCAAGCTAGCTGTACCAGCTGACCGGCCAATGCTGTCCAAGTTATATGCGCGTATAAAGCTGTTGTCCCGTATTATCGCCGGGTCGATGTGCGCGTAACGCTCCGCACAAAACGTACCCTTATTATCGTACTTGACAGTACTCGAGAAAGCTTGGCTGCAGTCCAACGTGAAACTGAAATTCAATATGTTCCAGCAAACGTGGAAGAATACATAGTGCAATGTTTACATAAGGTTTATTCTTATGATTGACGGATAATAGCAGCAGGCATCTGCTTCTCACAGATACAACTAGTGTCATCTGGGGATATCCAAATGATTTACTGAAGGTACTGAACACTTCCAAGTAGAGTTTTTTAGGGCACATTAATATGATATTCGTCCAGAAAAACTTTGTGTATTTTCTTCACAGGGTTTCAGGTAGATACGTATTGGATAAATTCTTGCGGAATGAGTAATGAGAAACCCTTGGTTTAAATAACTATATGCGATGTTCAGCAAGGTCTCCGAGTACCCCAGAACTGAACAAGGACTTTTATAAAGACTGCCTGTAATATCAGTTGGCGCACTGTTGTTTATGATCAGAAGCTCTTAGAAAGTGCATAGTCGACCTTGAGAGATTCTGTGAAAAGCCACCAATACCTCTCTACAAACAGGTAACTCTGTTGTAGTAGCATCACGAATCTCTCGGACTTTATAATAAAAAGAAATCGTGCGCGACCTTCTTTGTTTCACGTTATCAAGAGCGATAAGACCAGCCAAATAGGAGTATTGTGCATTTTTGACTACTTTCTATACAACTATGTGAAAAGCTGTTGCTTTGTTCGGTTATTGTCGTTTGAAACGACTGCAATCTTTTGCATCTGCAACCAAAGGGAGTGAAGATCAAGTCACCTACATAGCTACCCGTCATGAAAAGGAGATGGAAAAATTGACTGGTGGAAATAAAGAATGTAAGCAGTGCTTACTGGCAGTCTTCTCCAACACATTATTTCACGATAACACTTTAACCAAGGAATTCATGCGTTCCTCACCTATCAGATTTTTCTTACCTTTTTGATTCTTTCTTGACGTTTCTGCTGTTTAGGCTATTGAACACAGTCTTTGGAATTCCTGCAGCAGAACAGGCGAGTACAAAACACACACACACACACACACACACACAGTGCGCCGACGCGGACTCTTCGAGTATTTGCTGCACTAAATAATTATAAAAAGTGTTGTTATTAAGCTATTTTTAAATGTTTACGAATGTTATAAATATAATATAAGTGTTGTTAAATTAGTGGAAGTGTTAGTGAAGTATAAAACAAGATTGAACTGGGTAAGAAGCTCGCTTCCCACGCCCGGGTTCCCGGGTTCGATTCCCGGCGGGGTCAGGGATTTCCTCTGCTTCGTGGTGGCTGGGTGTTGTGTGATGGCCTTAGGTTAGTTAGGTTTAAGTAGTTCTAAGTTCTAGGGGACTGATGACCATAGATGTTAAGTCCCATAGTGCTCAGAGCCGTTTGAACCTTTTTTTTTGTGTAAGAAGCGTATTTTTCTTCTCGCGCCTGTAGCACGAATCCTAGGCCTAATTTCACGCGCGCGAGTCGTAAGTAAGCAGTGAACTAAACTTATAGGTAAACATTTCCAGTTGGTATAAATATAAGTGTTGTCACATTAGTGGAAGTGTTAGTGATGTGTTAAACAAGATTAAACGGGGTAAGAAGTTTATTTTCCTTCTCGTGCCTATAGCTCGGATTTTAGACTTAATTTCACGCGCGCGTATCATAAGTAAACAGTGACTTAAACTTATAAGTAATCACCAGTTTTCTTATTCAGTACTCTCTCAATTTATTTATATCTGCTTGAATAGTTTCTAGGGTCCTTTGTTTACGTTTTAGTCAGTCATTAAATCAGTTTATACGGTTTCTGTTTTTAGCATGAGTGAGAAGTGTGTGACATGCCGTAGGATCGTTAGTTCTGGGGTATGGTGTGATAGGTGCTGTAGTTTCTTTCATTGGGACGAATGTAGTGGCGTGGGAAATGGGGACATAAATGAGGCTCACCAGTGGTATTGTAGGATCTGCAGTAGAGACTGGAAAAGATTGAAACAGGAAGGGAAAATTGCAGCTCTTCAAGCTGACGTAGACGAGGCAAGGGAGGATCTGGACAGGTTAAAGAGGGAGAAGGGTGAACAGAGGTGGGAAGTGGCAACAGGTAATAGGGGGAACAGGCAAAGGAGAGCATCAGACAGCTTTGTCATAAATCTTGAAAATAGATTTGACCTGTTGCCTCAGTTAGAATTGGATGAGCCTCATGTAGATGAAGCTGTAGACAGGGCACAACAAGCTTTCAAGGACTTGAAAAAGGTAGGGAAAATAGTAAAGAGAAAGAAAGTTCTGTTGTTTGGTAGTTCCCATGGCAGAGGTGTTGGCCAACTACTGCAGGAAAATCTAGGTCTAGAGTACCAGGTCTCAAACTTATTCAAGCCTAGTGCAGATCTGGGTCAGGTAACAGAGGATGTAGGTTCTCTATGCAAGGATTTCACAAAGGAGGATACCGTGGTTATCGTGGGTGGTCCAGGAAATGGCATTGACAGAGACTCTGAATATTCCATAGAGAGTGACCTGGTGAAGATAGCATCAGCAACTAAGCATACGTGTGTGGGATTTGTGTCGTGTTGAGACTCCATGATCGGTCTCATTTGAAATCTTCTGTAGGGAGGGTGAACTTGGAGTTGGAGTGGCTGCTTAGGACGGATATAGGATCCCATATTGGTTTGATTCCTGTGGATGCTATTAATAGGTGGGACTACACTAGGCATGGCCTTCACCTCAGTAGGAAAGGGAAGGGAAAACTGTCTGGATTGATTGCAGAAAACTTAAGGGGGGCACTGTCACAAGTGGTAAAATACCAGTGGTCACAGGTGTCAGAGGGATGCCTTTTTTAAGATAGGGAAGGGAGAAAAAACGAGTTTTAAGAGAGATTGGCAGACACACTCAGTTTGAGAAAACAGATGAACAGGAGTCAGATTTTAGCATACAGCCTCCATTTAAACAATGTTTAACAGAAAGTAATCAGGAACTGCCAGAAGGCTAGTTACACCTACTGTGAAAATGTACTTAATTCATTAAATAACAAGTTACAAGCAGCAGGTATTTTCTGTGATTTGTCAAAGGCATGCGATTGTGTGAACCACAACATCCTTTTAAATAAATTAGAATTCTGTGGTGTCACGGGCAGTGCTGCAAAATGGTTCAAGTCATACCTCGCTAACAGGACACAAAGGGTGTCAGTGCAAGGGACTAGTGAATTAAGTTATCAGTCATCATCAGAATGGGAAGAAATTACATGTGGTATCCCACAAGGATCCATATTAGGGCCATTGCTTTTTCTTGTGTACATTAATGATCTCTCATCAGTTACACTGCCAGAAGCAGAGTTCGTTTTGTTTGCAGATGACACAAGTATTGCAGTAAATAGTATGTCGAGTGTAGTTCTAGAAAGATCTGCTAATGATATTTTCATGGATATTAATAAATGGTTTAAAGCCAACTCACTGACATTAAACTTCGAAAAGACTCACTATATGCAATTCAGAACATGTAAGAGGTTTCCACCCAGTATATGCATAAAGTATGAAGAAGAGCAGATAGAAGAGGTTGACAGTCTTAAATTCCTGGGATTACAACTTGATAATAAATTCAGTTGGGAGGAGCACACCACAGAACTGTAGAAATGCATTAACAAATCTATATTTGCAATTCCAGTGTTAGCAGACACAGGCGACATAAAAATGAAAAAGCTTGCATACTCTGCCTACTTTCACTCCATAATGTCGTATGGTATAATATTTTGGGGTAACTCTTCAAGTAAAACAAAGTTTTCAGAGTCCAAAAGCATGTAATACATATTATTTGTGGAGTAAATTCACGGACGTCCTGTAGAAACCTCTTCAAAGAACTGGGTATACTAACTACTGCCTCTCAGTATATTTACTCCTTAATGAAATTTGTATTAAATAATATCTCTTTCTCTCACAAACAGTTCAGTTCATATATACAATACCAGGAACAAAAATGATATGCACAAGGACTTAAAAACACTTACTTTAGTTCAAAAAGGGGTCCACTTCTCAGGAACACTCAGATTAGATTAGATTAGATAAGATTAATACTTGTTCCATAGATCATGAATACGACACTTTGTAGTGATGTAGAACGTGTCAGGTTAATGAAAGATGTCTGTACAAGATATTACATTACTCAAAATATTGCATGACACTAATGCTTAAGTTAGTTTTTTTCCCCTCCCTTAATTTATATCTAAAAATTCAGCCAATGAGTAGAAGGAGTTGTCATCTAGAAATTCTTTTAATTTATTTTTAAATGTTGGTTGACTATCTGTCAGGCTTTTGATGGTGTTTGGTAGGTGACCAAAGACTTTTGTGGCAGCATAATTTACGCCCTTCTGTGCCAAAGTCAGATTTAACCCTGCATAGTGAAGATCATCCTTTCTCCTGGTGTTATAGCTATGCACACTGCTATTACTCTTGAACTGGGCTGGATTATTAACAACAAATTTCATAAGTGAATATATATACTGTGAGGTTACTGTGAGGATCCCTAGATCCTTAAATAGATGTCTGCAGGATGACCGTGTGTGGACTCCAGCAATTATTCTGATTACACGTTATTGAGCAATGAATACTTTTCTACTCAACGATGAATTACCCCAGAATATGATACCATACGAAAGCAGTGAATGAAAGTAGGCATAGTAAGCTAATTTACTGAGATTCTTATGACCAAAATTTGCAATAACCCTAATAGCATACGTAGCCGAACTCAGACGTTTCAGCAGACCATCAATGTGTTGCTTCCAGTTTAACCTCTCATCAATGGACACACCTAAAAATTTTGAAAATACTACCTTAGCTACAGACTTCTGTTCAAAGTCTATATTTATTACTGGAGTTGTGCCATTTACAGTGCGGAACTGTATGTACTGTGTTTTATCAAAATTTAAAGAGAGTCCGTTTGCTGAGAACCACTTAATAATTTTGTGAAAAACATTATTTACAATTACATCACTAAGTTCTTGGTTTTTGGATGTTATTACTATACTTGTATCATCAGCAAAAAGAACTAACTTTGCATCTTCATCAATATGGAATGGTAAGTCATTAATGTACTGCATATCAAGAACAGTAAAGGACCTAAGACCGAACCCTGTGGGACCCCGTACTTGAAAGCCCCCCAGTTTGAGGAATCAGCTGTTGTATTAACATTACATGAACCACTTATTTCAATTTTCTGCATTCTTCCAGTTAAGTATGAATTAAACCATTTGTGCACTGCCCCCCTCAAACCATAATGATTTAGCTTATCTAAAAGAATTCCATGATTTACACAGTCAAAGGCCTTTGAGAGATCACAAGAAATACCAATGGGTGATGTCCGGTTATTCAGAGAATTTAATATTTGATTAGTGAAAGCGTATACAGCATTTTCTGTTGAAAAGCCTTTCTCAAAATCAAACTGACATTTTGTTAGTACTTTATTTTTACAAATATGGCAGGCTACTCTTGAATACATTACTTTCTCAAAAAGTTTTGATAGAGCTTTCAGAAGAGAGATTGGGTGATAGTTGTTGACATCCGACTTATCCGCCTTTTTATGCAATAGTTTTACAATGGCATATTTCACTCTATCGGGGAAAACACCCTGCTCCAAAGAGCTATTACATACGTGGCTGAGAATCCTACTTATCTGTGGGGAACAAGCTTTAAGTATCTTGCTGGAAATGCCATCAATAATTTACCAGCAAACATAAAAAATTTAGTTACAAATAAAGTTTAGTTTAAAAGGAGCCTGAAAGACTTATTAGTGGTCAACTCCTTCTACTCCATTGACTATTTTTCTTAATAGAAACAAATGATGTATTGTACACGTTCATACTATTAGTATTGTTGTTTGAGCTTAAAAAAAGACATGTTCTACATCCACGAGGATCTCCTCAGCAAGGATCTATGGAACGAGAAAATCTAATCTAATCTAATCTAATCAATAACTTGTGAAAAAATAGAATGAATACAACAAGTCCTATGAAGGTGACAATGAACATTGAAGTTGCATTGTTGCCTGCTTTCATACAAAAATAGCCCTTTTCAGATGACAAAGGCTGATTTTATCATAAATTTTTTGATAAAAGCTGTTTTTGTAAAACCATTACATTTCTGAGCAGCAATAACTCAGAACTACAGACGCTTCTGCCATATCTGACTTGAACAAATCGTGAGTGTTGGGGATAGCTACAAGAGTGAGCTGAAGCTATGAATATAAAAAGATAAAAAAAATAGATAACTATTGTTTTTTTATGAAGTCTTCATTTGCAAATGTTTCAAAGTATGAAGTTGAAATTAAACATCAAGGGGCAAAAATGGATGATGATCAGCATCATAGTGAGTTCACCAGTTAGTAGGGTGTTCATTACACTTTAATGAGAACGCTATTTGGCACATAGTGCTGCCAAGAGATGGTTGATTCTGTATGTCCTTTCTAGAATCACTCTATTCTCTATCCCACCCTTAGTTTGTAAGAAGAAAAAGGCAGTTACCTCCTACTATCCACAAACGTAAATATGAATACATTATGTCAATTGTCAGAATTTTAATTTGCTTTTAAGTTAAAAGCATTGTATATTAATGCATTTTGATAGAAGACAAGAGAATGGGAAAGTGAACCAGCTCTGATAAAGTTTATAATGAAGTGTGATCCTCTGTAGCAATTAAATTTGTATATCAATAATGATTTATGTATTTCTGGTAAATATGAAATTTAAAGTAAGAGGTAAGTATAAGAAAATACTAATTATCAGAAAGTAATGAGGAAATATAAATATCAAACATAATGGAAGATCTTTAGAGTATGTGTAATTTAGTTCCAACTGCATGGTTGGTTATATGGTATTGAGAAAGTCAGTGATTTAGTATGATGTGGTGTTAAGTTCAAATGTTCATATTTTTGTGAGTATGTGCCATGTTATAAACCTTTCTGGCCAAGTTAAAGAACATTACATTAAAAAGTAAATGTTGTTGTTTTCAGTAAAGTGTACTGAGAACAAAATGTCATGGACTTGCCTTTCAGGCACAGCTAAAGTTAAATGTTTGTTTATTTATATAAGTTTTTTGCCTATTGTGTAATAGAAGGTAAGGTCTTGGCAGTAGTGTGGTTTGTTGATGTTGAGTGTCAATCAGCAGAGTCATTTCTCGTGAATAAGCTAAGCAGGAATTTTGATGTGTAATTAGCGACATACTGAAGTATGAGAAGCAGTGACATGTTATGCAATAGTAAGGTGTATGGTAATGAGTTGACAGAGCACAGAGAGGGATATTACATGACAAATGAAGGGAATAATAAATGGTATACTTGAGGCAGCAATGGTTAGCGGCCCTATCCTCCTAGTAGCTCCTTTTAGTGAATGTAATTATTCAGTGAACATATTTGTATGGAGAGAAGTAAGTGGAATAAGAGGCACTAACAAATGGTAAAGTTTGGTAATGTCCAAGAGCGTTGTGTTTTGTTGTAATGACTCACACAAGTAATATGATGTAACTTACTGAAAAACTACCTAGAAATATGAAACTGTATGTAGTAACAATGTGATGTTTTGAAGAAAAATGATAATAGCGTTTAAGTCTGTTGGAAAATTACTTAGTCAAGCTAAATGAAATGCTAATTTATGTAATAACTTGATGTATATAAACTGCTGCTATGTTTACTTCAATGACACTGTGCTGTTTACATCTCATGTAGTGTGATTGTTTTTCTGACAGAAGTTAGAAATTGCTGAAAATTTCACTAACGCAGTTTTAAATTTTTGAACCAAGTATATTGATCAAAGTTCATGGATGACCAATTGAGTAAATCAAAGAGCTTCCATTTTCGTTCAGGTTCTCTACATATTTCATTATAAATTCCCTTTTTTCTGTTATACTACTAATTGTATAAATCCATAATGAGTAAGAAATGTGTATCTAATGAGAAAGTATCTTTATTGCAGATTTAAATATAAGAATTACTATAGCACGAATATAGGAAATTTGTCTTTCAGGGTTGATATGTGGACAAGGAAAAACAATTCCTGGCTTTTTTTCAGATAAATCAGTAAAGAAAACACTTTTTCTCAGGTGGAAATACACTTTTTCTGTTTCAAGTGACAGTATACTTTCCCTCAGATCAAGGAAACTTTTCAGTCTTTTGAATGGTAAATGTTTTATACATCGGCAAAGAACACCTCGGCACTTTAGGAAACGAAACCAACAACAACAAAAAATACACGTTTTGGTCAGATCTTTGAGTTGTAGCAACAAATATACTGCATTTTTGGTATTAAAGAAGTATAAATACGAAATCAACGCAACACAGCATGTTAGTTTCTGAAGCATTGAAACAGAGATAGCGATGTGTCTATGTATTCTTCTTTTGTTTAGTGTTGAAAACCATGAACATCGTTTTTTTTTCAGATTAATAATTAAATCATTGTCCACGAACCGTTATGTTCCTTTATTGACTGATATGAAAGTGTTTTTCTCAAACGTCTCGAAGTTGTTGGAAAGATTTATCATAGCCGTATCATCTGCACACTCATCTTATTTTCATTTTCATGTGTTTGTAAGGATGTAGAGGCATATATCACTAGGAGTAAGATAAATACTGCATACAGGAAAATTAAAGAGACAATTGGAGAAAAGAGAACCACTTGTATGGATATCAATAGCTCAGATGGAAACCCAGTTCTAAGTGAACAAGGGAAACTAGAAAGGTGGAAGGAGTATATAGAGGGTCTATACGAGGGCAATGTACTTGAGGACAATATTATGGACATGGAAGAGGATGTAGATGAAGAGGAAATGGGAGATATGATATTGCGTGAAGAGTTTGACAGAGCACTGAAAGACCTAAGTCGAAACAAAGACACAGGAGTAGACAGAAATCCATTAGAACTACTGATAGCCTTGGGAGAGCCAGCCCTGACGAAACTCTACCATCTGCTGAGCAAAATGCATGATACAAGCGAAATACCCCCAGACATCAAGAAGAATATAATAATTCCAATCCCAAAGAACGCAGGTGTTGACAGATGCTAAAATTACCGACCTATCAGTTTAATAAGTCATGGCTGCAAAATACTAACATGAATTCTTTACAAAGGAATGGAAAAACTGGTAGAAGCCGACCTCGGGGAAATTGAGTTTGGATAGTAGATACGTTGGAACATGTCAGACAATACTGACCCTACGACTTATCTTGGAAGAAAGATTAAGGAAAGGCAAACCTACGTTTCTAGCATTTGTAGGCTTAGAGAAAGCTTTTGATAATGTTGAGTGGAATACTCTCTCTCAAATTTGGAAGATGGCAGGGGTAAAATACAGGGAGCGAAAGGCTACTCACAATTTGTACAGAAACCAGATGGCAGTTATAAGAGTTGAGGGGCATGAAAGTGTAGCAGTGGTTGGGAATGGAGTGAGACAGGGTTGTAGCTTATCCCTGATATTATTCAGTCTGTGTATTGAGCAAGCAGTGAAGGAAACGAAAGAAAAATTCGAAGTAGGAATTAAAATCCACGGAGAAAAAATAAAAAGTTTGAGGTTCGCCAGTGACATTGAAATTCTGTCACAGACAGCAAAGGACTTGGAAGAGCAGTTGAACGGAATGGATAGTGTCTTGAAAGGAGGATATAAGATGAACATCAATAAAAGCAAAATGAGGATAATGGAATGTAGTCGAATTAAATTGGGTGATGCTGAGGGAATTAGATTAGGAAATGATACACTTAAAATAGTAAATGAGTTTAGTTATTTGGGGAGCAAAATAACTTATGAAGGTCGAAGTAGAGAGGACATAAAATGTAGAATGGCAATGGCAAGGAAAGCATTTCTGAAGAAGATAGATTTGTTACCATCGAGTATAGATTTAAGTGTTAGTAAATCGTTTCTGAAAGTATTTGTATGGAGTGTAATCATGTATGGAAGTGAAACGTGGACGATAAATAGTTTAGACAAGGAGAGAAGAGAAGCTTTCGAAATGTGGTGCTACAGAAGAATGCTGAAAATGAGATGGGTAGATCACATAACTAATAAGGAGGTATTGAATAGAATTGGGGAGAAGAGAAATTTGTGGCACAACTTGACTAGAAGAAGGAAACGGTTGGTAGGACATGTTCTGCGGCATCAAGGGATCACAAATTTAGTACTGGAGGGCAGCATGTAGGGTATAAATCGTGGAGGGAGACCAAGAGATGAATGCACGAAGCAGATTCAGAAGGACATAGGTTGCAGTAGGCAGTGGAAGATGAAGAAGCATGGACAGGGTAGAGTAGCATGGAGAGCTCCATCAAACCAGTTTCTAGACTGAAGACAACAACAACAACAATGTTTGTACATTATTTACAAATAAATTGAAAATCATAGGTCCTGTAACAGATACTTGAGAAATACCATCACCCGATCTGTTTCAGTTGTTAATGTTTATATATTGCCCCTGTTACTGAGATAAAATGTTATTCAATCTGTTGCTTGTCGAAGAATATCAGCACTCCCTAGGTTCTTTACCAGGTCTGAAAGATTAATTGTGTTCAACGCTTTGGATACGTCAAGTAAAACCCCAGACACTAGAATGAGGTTGTCTAAGGCCTGTACAGTAAATTTTATTAAAGATTCAATTCCTGGTTTCATTTACTTCCCTTTCTGGTATCTGTGCTTGCTGGAGTTAGTGTATTATGCTTTTCTAGATAAGCAGTTAGTCTGTTGAGTATTTCTAATATTTTGGAGAAGCCTGTTTCTAAGGATACTGATCTGCAATTTTAAGATAATCATCTTGTACATTTTTATACAAGTATTGCCTTAACTACTTTAAGTTGATTGGGAAGTATTCCTTCTTGAAATGAGCAATTGACAATATCCAACAGTGGTGTAATTATTTGTGCTACCACTTGTTTGATTAGGTAATTTGACGTATCATCATATTCAGCAGACGTTTTTCCCCTTAAGCTTTTTTATAACCTTTGTCACTTCCTCTTTAAATTCTGGAACATAGAGTGGCTTGGCTTACCTGTTACTGTGAACTGATTAGTTCCTTGGTTATTGCATGTAGGCTTTAGATTTTCTACTACATCTATGTCATTATTATTCAGGATGTTGACAATTTCTGTTTTGTATGTAATGATTTCTTAAATGAAATTCGTACTTTATATTTCATTAGTTTACTCTGTGCTTTTTGCCGTAGCTCTCAGATTTAAGTTTTTTCCAAGTCTGTTTTCATCTTGTTTGTTGATTTTGAAATAATCTCATAATCTGATTTAGCTCATTCTTATCTTATCAACTGCCTGTACTTCTATTGGTGCTGTTTGTACATTTCAATACTTTCCCTCTGCTTCATCACGCTTATGGTAGTCTTCTGTTCTATTATTTCTTTTGTGATCCAGTGCTTGTTTTAAAAGATTTTTCTTTTCCTCTTGGTTTTTGGAAATGCTATACTGAAGAGTATGTGTTATGGTTTCTTGAAAATCGTTGTATGTTTCATCTGTTCCCTGAGCTTGAGGAACATCTGCAAAGTGTTATTTTCTCAATATTGCGATTAACTATGTTGATATTTGATCGGCCAAATAGCCTAATACCTCTTTCTACGTTTTTCCTTCCTTTCGTGAGCATAGGTTTCCAATAATTCACATAGCTACTGAAAATGATAAGAAAATCATGTTTGTAGAATCTTTGTTGTATGTTCATTGCTGTCTGTATTACTGAAAATATTATCAGTAACTGACTCAGTTTCCAAAGTTACACATGTAAGTTCCGTTACAGTTGCCTTCATGTTGTACTCTATTAGCATCTCCTCAAATTTTTTCTTTCTCTGTGTTTCTCTTCCCATATCAATATTAAAATCATCACATATTGCACAATATTTCTTTTTTTCTAGTAGAGTGGAAAGTTTTTTATGGAAAATATTTGTTTTGCTGCTTGATGATCGGTGCACACAGAATATGCTTAACTCATTATGCATAATGCCTGTAGTTTCAAAATCTCTATCTTTACTTCTGGGTAATTTTTTTATGTATGATGCATACTGCTGTCATAATTCTATTTTAACAAATATTGCTACTCCTCCACCCTTACATTCCGATCTGCAGGGGTAATTAGAGGAACATAATTTTTTACAGCAAATCTGCATATTTCATTCTGTTCAAATCCATGTACACTTATACACATTATGTCTGGGCGTGTTTCATTAGTAAGTACTTCTAAGTCTTTATTGCTCATATATTGCAGATTTTTATCCAGGGATTCTGAACTTTATTTCTTTTCCCTTAATGATACAGTTCTTAGTCTTTATTTGATTATCATTGTCATATATTTTGCCTCTAATATTTAACTTCCAATTTTTTTTCTTTCTCTGGCTATACCATAAGAAATCACAGGGCAAATGTTGAGATATCATTCTTTTTCTTATTAAAGTTCTAGTAGGCACTGTTTCAGGTGGCTTTTCTTTCTTCCTTTGTACAACTGCTGCTTGCTGCTTCTCATCAGCTTTTTTGTTTTTGTTTTTTGGACTTTCTTCCAGTAACATATGTTCTTCTTCTGCAGAGAGTTCTGTGTTTTTATTAATGTCTCCATTTCTATTGGTGATATGTTACAATTCAGCTCTGTCTCATTAGGTAATAGCTATTTGTTACTGCTTTTCATCTTTGAGTCTGTAGGATTAATTTGCAGTTGTGTTGTTTCTACTTCCTGGACTTCCAGAACGTCTTCTTCCTGAACAGAATTTGGATTTTGGTTTGGTTTCATCATTTCTACTGTGAGGATATCATTGTCCAGCTGATTATTTTCAGATAAACTTGTATAACAATTTTGTCTGCCATAGGTATGTTTGTTGCTCCTGATAATGAATTTTTCTCTGTCTCACTCATCAGTTGTGCTTTCAGACTGTTACATAAAGATATTTTTCCTTTTGATACAATTTGCAGCCTGCACCTTGCATAGTCATTTCCAATGAGGAATATGTTTAAGTCAATTACTATATCATGATCATGCTGAGCTGCTGCTTTTATTATTTGGCTGTTAAATTTGCAAACAAAGTGGTTTTTGCTTTGAATGTCGTATCTGTATGGGATTTTTTGTGAACTATGTTTAGTTTTATTTTATGAACAGATTTTCGAAATAGGTACGATTTCTCTTCGTTATAGCTGTCGTTTGTTCCAGCAATGACTACTAGACTGTAGGTTTCACTGCAGCGTTTGGTCTTTTCATTAACATAACTTTTGTTCAAATGTGTGTTAGTTCTTAAGGTCATCGGTCATCGGTCCCTAGACTTACACACTACTTAAACTAACTTAAAGTAACCTATGCTAAGAACAACACACACACCCATGCCCGAGGAGGACTCGAATCTCAGGCGGGAGGGGCCGCTCAGTCAGTGACATGGCGCCTCTAATCGCTCGGCCACTCCGAGCGGCACGTAACTTTTGAATTAAGGAATTATGTGAACCTTGTTTTAAAACTGAAGTCATTGTGTATTTCTTTTCTAGAATATTATTCAGAAGCTTTGTGCACTGCTACCACGACTGTCGCTTAGTGAAAGTACTACCCATTTTGGGCACAAGCTTTTTTCGTCTTGTTTAAGCGGATTCGCTTCGTTTGAGTCTCAGTACCGGTATACGTCTTTGGGTTTTATGGTCTTCGGCAATCGAATTTCGTCATTTCTCCCAAGCATGTGTTATGGCTGTTTCAGACTGGCATACTTGTCATAGAACTCCTCATTTTCTAATCTGTTGTTGTTGTGTATTTTTATAAGACCATGACAATGGTTGCGAAATCCACATTACAGAAATCTTCTTCCAAAACATTAAGTAACTACTGGAGCTGTTAAATAAATATTTGAGACATAATACTTCTTCGTTCATTCGCTTTAGATTCTGATTTTCTGTTCGATTTTCCTCTGTAGTCGTAAACATAAATCTTTTATGTGTTATATTTCAATGGTATGGATTCTGACCGTATTTTCTCATCTGATATGGAGTATACTTTACATTGTTTTCATATCCAAGTGTTACTGCACTTCCATAGCTTGACTCTGACGCATCTGTTTGCATCTTCATTTTAATTAACGTATTTTGTCCGTATTTTTAACTCGTAATGGAAAATTGGAATCTGCAGAAATTTTACGCCCTGTTTACAGTAACTAAAAGCGACAAGATCCAAAATCTGTTGTCACTGAAATAGTGCCGATAGTAGCGAAAATCTTTTTACATTTCTTAAACTGAACATTTATTTTTCTCGGTCAAAAATTCCTCATTTTTGCACTGGTTAAAAAGGAACACGTTCCTAGGTAGCTATCTATCAGTGTCTTACACGTAGTTTCATGTTCCATGGATCATTTGCATGATAAATCATAATAATGTGTAACAAACAGTTTTACATTGATATCGCAAATTAATTTGTAAATATGGCTATATGCTGAACATTTATAAGTTATTTTTGACTTTTATTTCTTTTATTTATTTATTATTATTAAATATACAGCTGTTAGTAATCCCTACCCATCACCTTTAACCCATCATGACGATAGGAATTCTTCTACAGAATCGACAGATACAGATATAATTTTGGGTCTCCTGCAGGGAAGTGTATTGGGACCATTGTTGTTTATGATGCATTTATATTAATGATCTTGTGAACAATATTACTACTAACGTGAGACTTTTCTCAGATGATGCAGTTATCTGTAGTGAAGTACTGTCTAAAAGAAGCTGCTTCAGTCAAATCTTGATGAGATTTCAAAGAAGTGCAAAGATTGGCAACTTGCTTTAAATGGCCATGAATGTAAAATTGTACTCTTCACTAAACGAAAATGCATGTTATGATATGGTTATAATATAACATATAACATATAATATAACATCTCATACAGATAGCTGGGTGTAACAGTTTGTAGGAATAGTAAACTGGTCGATCACATAGTCTCAGTCATAGGTAAAGCAGGTGGCTGCGATTGTTTGGTACAATGCTAGGGAATTTCAGTCAATCTGTAAAGGAGAATGGATTCAAATTAACTGTGCCACCCATCCTGGAATACTGCTGAAGAGTGTGGTGCCCATACTATATTGGACTCATAGGGGATATTGAATGGATACAAATAATGACTGCACAAATGTCTGCCACTGGTAGCTGAGTCGTCAGCGCGACGGAATGTCATACCTAACGGCCCAGGTTCGATTCCTGGCTGGGTCAGAGACTGGGTGTTGTGTTGTCCATATCATCATCATTTCATCCCCATCGAGACGCAAATTGCTGAAGGGACGTCAACTCGAACGACTTGCACCAGGCGAATGGTCTACCCGACGGGAGGCCCTAGCCACAAGGCATTTCCATTGCACAGCACAAATTTTCATAGGATTGTCCAACCTGTGGGAAAGTGTAACGAAGATGTTGAAAGAACTTAAATGACAGACACTTGAAGATAAATGTGAACTATACCCTGAAAACCTACTTAGATAGTTTTTAGAACAAACTGTCAGTAATGAATTTAGAATTATATTACAACAACCTACGTATTGCTCCCATAGAGATAGCAAAGACAAGATTAGATTAATTACAGTGCATATAGTGACATTTAAGCAACATTTCTTGCCATGTTCCATACTTGACTGGAACAGGAGAAAGTTTTAACGACTGGTACAAGGGGACATACCCTTTGCCATTCACTTCATATTGGTTTATGAAGTATGAATGTAGATGTAGAATCTGTGATGTGAAGGTTGAAACACATTCGCTTGGTAGAACTAAAAATAATAGACAGATGATATTGTGAAAGGCCAATGTTGGAGGTTGTATCGAACTTAATACAGATAGCACAGAAGCACAGTTCCTGACGACAAAAAGTGAGGACAATAGACGTTGGAGCAATAAGCGTTACACATTAAGACACTTGCTTGTAAATGGTAGTAAAAATTATTGAATTGTACATTGGCATTTTTTCAAAAACCTACTTAAATATCTTCCGGTGTGCATCAAACCAACGTTTTGCTGTTTTCACACGCCAAATGTTATCATTCGACTCTCATTCGAGAAAGATATACTACACGACTGTTTTTCCTGTTGGCAACCCTGTTAGAAGATACTCTTTGCGATGCTGTTACGTCTTTCCTAGTGTGTATTTGGTTTTCGAGCGCAGTTTTGGTTATAAACTATTCTTTACTATGTGGGAATTATAAAGTGACATGCAGTTCTGATTGGTAATAGTCAGCAGCAGTCAGGAGACTTCGTGACGTAGTGATTTGCAGATGTTTGTTGCCAACTGTGTGGCTACCATTAGCCGGTCTTGACTGCATTGTCATGTGTTCGTTTGCTTTGTTGCTGTGCTATGCTCTCACTGTCTGTTTTGTAGCGCTATTTTCATTGTGATTTTTCAAAAATGACTGATATCTGGAGTTGGCACATCACAGGGGGACCTTTTACTTCAGCCTGGAAAATGAAACCGGCTAGCAGGAGCTCATGGAAGTTCAAAACACAAGTTTCTCTTGCCTGCACTGCCTACTTACAGTAGATGTATGAGGAGTGCGCCCCTCCCCCATACTGGAGACTCGATTTAAGCCCAAGATATAGCAGAGAAATGGGCTACATCACTTACATCTCCGTTCGTCTAGAGGAGGTACTGAAACACATTTTCCACCGATGGACATCTTTCATCACACATAAGTTGGAAGTCCCCTGATGACTGTGGTATGTAGAGGTTTTCTGTCAACGATCACAGGTAGCTAATGCTTTAAGTCACACATAAGACGCTTCTCTCTCTCTCTGTCTCTCTCTCTCTCTCTCTCTCTCTCTCTCTCTCTCTCTCTCTCTCTCTCTCTCTCTCTCATTCTCTCCTTCTCATTCAATCATAGTCCCCCACCCCTTCTCTCGCTAAAATCGGCCTGTCACCTCATGATGATAAAAGGGTCATTTGTGATGATGGGACTGAAACACTCCCATACTTTCAGTCCTGTCATCACAAATGGCCCTTTTATCATAATGAGGTGACAGGCCGATTTTAGACTGCAGCACAGTGTACACCTCGTGTTCTGTCGATCAAATACTAGCTTGCTATACCATATGCAACGGCTGCGGTGTAGCACCACGAACACCACTATACAGGCACCTCAAATAATCTTCGATAGTAGGGCTCTCTATTCCATACTGATTTAGTGTATTTACAGGGTCTATCAATAAACTATTCTCCCAACCAATTTCAATAACAAACGACAAACAATTAGTTATCTTTAAAGGTAATGATAAGGGAAAGGATTAATACTAAAAATGGTTCAAATGGCTCTGAGCACTATGGGACTTAACATCTATGGTCATCAGTCCTCTAGAACTTAGAACTACTTAAACCTAACTAACCTAATGACATCACACAACACCCAGTCATCACGAGGCAGGATTAATTCGCCCGAACGCTTCACTTGAGATATTGCATTTATTATCACACCCTTCAGTGCAAAACCACAGAACCTGCAAGTGTGACAATGAAAGAATATATGCACTCGTAATATTTGGTATATAACTCAAGAATTACTTAATAAACAATAGGAATCTATGATTACTCCTTTAAACCAACACATATTTAAGACCATAAACGATAAGGATCAACAGTTAATAAGGTCCCATAGAACTAGAGCAAGGGTCACCTTTTCATTCTCCAAATGAAGTCGGTATGTGACATGTGGGACAATCACACGTACATTAAGTGTTACGCCGTTAAGGACGATCAGTCATTAAGAATTATAACCAAAGATTAAATAAAATTCATCTAAAGCAATTAACATCAATAGCAAATAATTAAGTCACCTCTCAGCAAATGCATCAAAACCAAGTCTTTCAGTTCTATAACAATGTTGGATCGTTGATACTCCGGGCTACCGGCACAGAAGGCTAAATTTTACCAAACAGCAATTTCTCCAAACCTAGAACTATCTTAATAATGTACAATCCTTATCCACAACTACTCTAATTCGCCTTTCTTGGGCATAACGGTGGAGTGGATAATTAACCTCTTACTTCATTCTCCTGGATCATTGAGAGGCAATAGAAGCAACTCTTACCACAGCGCGGCTCAGGAAAGAGGATGGCTCCAGCTGGATCATTGAGAGGCAATAGAAGCAACTCTTACCCCATCGTGGCTCAGGAAAGAGGATGGCTCCAGCTGGATCATTAAGAGGCAATAGAAGCAACTCTTACCCCAGAGCGGCTCAGGAAAGAGGATGTCTCCAGCTGGATCATTGAGAGGCAATAGAAGCAACTCTTACCCCAGCGTGGCTCAGGAAAGAGGATGGCTCCAGCTGGATCATTGAGAGGCAATAGAAACAACTCTTACCCCAGCGTGGCTAAGGGAAGAGGATGGCTCCAGCAGGAGGTGGAAACCTTTACCAGAACTGGAAATGGAACTCGTCTAACACGAGCCACTAAGTTGGACGAAGACCGGTTGGCGATTTTGAATTATTACCCAAAGCTTGCTGGCCAGCGGACGAAAATTACAGAGCCAAAGGTAGCTTTATTTGTATTCACAAGAACTAATAACTTCTGCAAATGAGATTCCAGCAGAACTACCGCAATAGTATCAACACAGTAATTCGGGACTGAGGAGAGCAAGTCAGCAATGGTCTCTGCCCAATAGACCCAACATTTCAGACAGACCAAGCAACCAACATCAGTCGTGGATAGGAGGATTACCAAATAGAAACTCTAGCACTACCTTAAATATAACTAAATAGAGCACATAAATGCCAAAGGGACCAAACTCCTTAACACAAGAATATGTACACAATAACAGCGGCGTTTTCGTTTTCGTTTTCCATTTCCTTTTCCTGTTTTCTTTTTTTCCTTTTTCTTCTTTTCCGTTTTTACTTCTTTTCCTTTTCTTTCTTCTTTTCCTTTTTTCCTCTTTTTTCTTTTTCTTCCTTTTCCTTTCATTTTTTCTTTTTTTCCTTTTCCTTTTCTTTTTGACGCCCACCTTAAGCAAGTCAGTATGGCTTTCAAATGCACGATCATGGAAGGGGGCAGTAACACACGCGGAAGGTAATTTCTGATCACAAACTCAAATCAGAGAATCGTTGCCGCACAGTTATTAATAGCGGGAGATTGGGCCCGCCAGACGAAGACCGTTGCACTAACTAGACGCAAAATCTTACTTTCAGTGATGACACCACCTTGTGGAGGTTATTGGCAGCCGCAGATGGACTTCATAGCTTCCCCAGTCCATGAACAGAAACCAAACGTTGTCCACAGATTTACGGCCCCTTGTGTCCTCACGCCCCAGGTTTTAGAGCCCATCCAGACTTAGCATAGAGGGAAAGAACGTTCCGCTGCAGAACGGTTGTCCAGAGCCAACACTTGTCCAACTCCTCTATCCGCCCTCGGCATGGCACACAGTGCCTCCTCCCATCGGGTGTGCTAGCAGTGCGCTGACGGAGAATCCGCAACGCTCTCTAGGAAAGCAAGGAAACTCCAAACAAAAGTGAACCAATCAAAAAACTGAAACAGTGGAAAACAACACAGTTCACATACGATGCATACCATTAGCCCACTTCTGGGTGCCATCTTCCAACGTGCTCAACAATCACATCGGTTTTTAATTGTCCTGAGGCCAAAAACCACATAAAAACATCAATAAAAAACAAATCGTATTATTAATTTCCGTGTGACTGGCGCAAAACATTTTCAATATGCTGTCCACCGTTTTCTGCAACAAGTTGAAATCGAGAAACAGCATGTTCCACAAGTGATCGAAATGTTTCTGGGATCACATTCAGAATGTTTTGTGCAATGCATGCCTTCAATGCAGCTGAGTTTGCAATCGGAACACTGAACACATCTTTCAGATAGCCCCACAGCCAAAAGCCACACGGATTAAGGGTAGGTGATTGGGAGGCCAGGCTGTAGGGAAATGCCGGCTGATAATTCTAGCATTTCCAAAATTGCTCTTCTGCAACTGTGTAACTGGATTTGTAACATGTGGAGATGCGCCATCTTGCATAAAAATGATCCTATCCACACGTCCACGCTGTTGGAGAGCTGGAATGACGTAGTTGCTCAAAAGACACTCATAGTGCTTACCAGTGATGGTACAGGTAACAGGATAGGACGCACCTGTCTCTTCTAAAAAATATGGCCCTATGCTAAATGATGCTGTAAACCCACACTTCCATGGTGCTCAGAGCCATTTGTAAACCCACACCATACAGGTACCTTTTCGAGATGTTTGCATATGGATTTTCCATTGCCAATATTAGTCAATTCTGTGTATTGACATATCATGTCATATGGAAATGGGCTTCGTCTGTCCACAAGATCTTCCAAGGCCAATCATTGTCCACTTCAGCATGAGTAAGAAATTCTAAAGCACTGCTTGCTGGTAAGTCAACAGGAATCGTCCGCCCCGGTAGCTGAGTGGTCAGCGTGACAGCCTGTCAATCCAAAGGGCTCAGGTTCGATTCCTGGCTGGGTTGGAGATTTTCTCTACTCAGGGACTGGGTGTTGTGTTGTCCTAATTATCATCATTTCATCCCCATCGACGCGCAAGTCGCCGAAGTGGCGTCAAATCGAAAGACTTGCACCAGGCGAATGGTCTACCCGACAGGAGGCCCTCGTCACACGACATTTCATTTCAACAGGAATCAACTCGTGCACATGGATAATTTTGAATGGAAACTAAAGAAAGATGTTTCGTAGGATTTTACACACTGTGCTCATGGGTATGTCCAATGTTCAGGCAATGCTCCATGCTCTACATGTTTGCCCACCACCACTCTTCTCCTCCTGCATTGTTGAGGCAACTGCTTCCACTGACATCGAATCAATTCGTTTCCACCCTCTACCAGGCTGCACACCAAAAGAGCCGGTCTTTTCGAATTTCTGAATCATTTTCTCCAGACCCACAGCAGCAATCAGACCAACGCTTTTTTCCACACCGTTCACTGTCCAGAACTTCTGCAGAGCGACATGTGCACAGTCACCATTCTTGTAATACAGATTTACAAACAGAGTGCAATCCTGCATTTTTTCTTTATTGTAATTTAATTCCCCTGCCCCATATGGGCAGAGGAGGGCTGGCAGCGGCACAGTCCATAGCTTTTCAACCAATTGGCTTTACAAAAATACAGAAGAATGATTACATAAAAGGGGGGATAAAAGGGGGACATAAAAAACACAGTAAATGGAGATGATGGGAGTTAAAATATACAGTAAGATGGGGACATGCACTGGGGGACAGTTAAAAAGTTGACATAAAGTTAAAAGAAACCAGCTGGCAAATTAAAGTGCCCTTAAAAAACACTGGAGGCAAACACAAGTTAAAAGTTGGCTACAGGATAAAAATCTCAGAGCAAGACACTTAAAAAAAAACACTGGAAAAAGACGGAGCACTCATGAGGAATAAAATACTCCTGGTAGGGATCTGCTAAGGAACTGGAGGCTAGAGAGGAGGGAAAAAAGAAGGGAGGAAGGTGCTGTGTGGGGGCTGGGGGGGGGGGGGCGAGGAAGAGTTAAAAAAAGGGGCAGGAGGCGTATCAAGAAGCAGGAGATGGACAGGGCGAGAGGTGAAGAAGGAAGACAAGGCAGGAAGGAGTGCAGGGACACTGGAGGGGAGCACAGGTGAGGGAGAGGGTGTAGGAGGGGGGAAAGCCACACAGAAGAATGGTCGGGGAGGAGAGGGAGCCCTGAGGAGGAGGCAGGAGGAAGGTGAGGTTAGAGTAGGTAGGAGAGATAGACGTCAGGGTGAAGCTCATCAACTGGGAGGGGTAGGGCTGGAAGTTGCATTGGGAAAGGAGGTGGTGGGTGTGGAGATGGACAGAGGGTGGGGCACAATGATAAAGGTGTGGAAATGGGTTCAGGGTGAAGAGGAACGGGGACACCAGGGGTTGAGGGAGATCGAGTCGACAGACAATATAGAGGGTGCGGATGTGTTCAAGGAAAAGGAGAAGGTGGGGGAAGGGGATGAGGTCACAGAGGGTGCAGGTGGGGGACACAACACAGATATGGAAGGTGAGGCGGAGTGCATGGTGTTCGAGGATTTGGAGGGCTTTATAGAACCCAGGGGTGGAAATTCAAACAATGCTGGCATAACAAAGGATGGTGTCGATCAAGGATTTGTAGATGTGAAGGATGGTGGAAGTATGCAGTCACCATGTACGGCCAGACAGGAGTTTCAGGAGGTGAAGTCTGTTGTGAGTTATGTGTTGGATTGTGAGGAGATGGGGAGTCCAGGTGAGTTGGCAGTCGAGGATGAGGCCAAGGTATTTGAGAGTAGGAGTGAGGTGGATAGGACGACCATAAATGGTTAAGTAGACATTATGGAGATGGAAAGAGCGGGTGGTGTGGCCTATGACAATCACCTGGGTGTTGGAGGGGTTGGTACGAAGGAACCACTGGTTGCACCAAGTGGTGAACTGGAAAAGGTGGATTCGGAGGTTACGTTGGGACTGTTGAAGGGTAGGATAAAGGGCTAGGAAGGCGGTGTCATCAGAAAATTGGAGGAGATGAACAGGCGGGGGAGGTTTGAGAATATCAGAAGTGTACAGGAGATAGAGGAGAGGGGAAAGGACGGAGCTTTGGGTCACACTGATGGAGGGATAGAAGGTATGGGAGTTAGAATGGTGGATAGTGATGTAGGAGAGACGATGGGAGAGGAAGGAAGCAACAAGATGGATTAAATTGATAGGAAAAGCATAGATCTGGAGTTTGAAAAGGAGCCCAGGATGCCAGACATGGTCATAGGCATCCTGGAGGTCAAGGGAAACAAAGATAGCTGAGTGACGGGAGTTAAGTTGGAGGGAATGAAGATTAGTAAAGTTAAGGAGCTGGACGTTGGCTGAGAAGGAAGGCCTGAAGCCACAATGGGTAAGGGGAAGGAGGTGGTGCTGGTTAAGGTGGGGGTGAATATGGCAGGAGAGGATGGTCTCAAATACCTTATTAAACAAAGAGGTAAGGCAGGTGGGACGATAGGCAGAGGTATCAGAGAGGGGTTTGTTGGGTTTAGGGAGCAGCAGAACACAGGAAATCTTTCAAAGGTCAAGGTAAAGCCAGTGGAGAGGAGGACATTGTACAGGGTAGTAACGACAGCCAGGAAGGACGGTGCGGATTGGTTGAGGTGGTGGTAACTGACGCCATCATGACGAGGGGCAGTGTTGCATTTGGAGGAGAGGATGAGTGTGATATTGTGTGCTGTGATGGGAGTGTTGATGTCTGAGGGGGGTAACTGATCCAAGTACTGGAAACCAGGGGTGAGTGGTGGGACAGAGATATCAGTGCAGTCAAGGATGGTGGGAAAGGAGTAATCAAAACAGGGATCGTCAGGAATGGAGAGAGGTGGGAAGCAAAATGGTTAGCCTTACTGAGGTTGGCAGGAAAGTGGTGATTGTCATGGAGGATATGGTAATGTGGGGCGGGATGGCTACCAGTAAGGCAGTGGAAGGCTGACCAGTACTTGGAGGAGTTGGCAGGGAGGATGGAGTTAAAGCGTTCTATGTCTCGCGCCAGTCCCAGCTTTTCTTTGCTATAAGGAGGTTCCGGATGTGTCGCTGTAATTTCTGGTGGTCGATGAGTGTATCCTGGTCACAGGTGCTGAGGAAGGACTGGTAGAGCCTGTGGGATTCATGAAGAAGGACGGCCTGTGGAGGAAGAATAGGGCAGTGAATGTGGATGAGTTTGGTAGGGACATGGGTCTCCACAGCATCAGTGATGGTCTTCTGAAGCATGGAAGAGGCATGGGTGATGTCAGCACGATGGTGAAAGGTGATGGGGTGGCTTTTGGCCTATGTGGCAATGGATTCCTGGTACGCATCCCATTCAGTGTGGCGGTGGTCATGGACAGGCTTTGGAGGGGCAGCTGGGCGGGGGGCTGCTGGGGGCCCATGGGCAGAAGAGATGGTGAGAAGGATGGGGAGATAGTCACTTCCAACGGGATCGAGGACATCCATGGCGATATGACCAAGGAGGTTTGGGGGAACGAGGATAACATCAGGAGTGGAGTTAATTTCAGGACGGGTGTGTTGTTGGAGAGGAACAACGTCACCATGGAGGGTGGCAAGGAACTGATGCCACTGCCGAAAGGTGGCAGGGTCATGGCTGTGGATGTTGATATCAGCGGCAATCACATAGCTGGAGAAGGTATGGTCAACTAGGGAAATGAAGTCGTAGGGGAGAAGAGCTGTGTGACGGATATAGATAGTGGCACAGGTGATTGTGAGGGAGGAAAAGAGACGCTGAGGAGTAGGGGCTCAGTTGGGTCATTGAGGAGGAGCTGTGGCCGGACAAGGAGATGCTTGAGGTGGCCTATAGTGACCCCACCTTGAGTGAGGGTAAGGGGATTGTCAGGGCGGTGAAGGAGAAAGGGAGAGGTGCTGACAACATGGTGAGGTTGGATGAAGGTTTCATTAAGGATGGAGTCAACCTGGTGCTGGGATAGGATATGCATGAAGAGGTATTTGTTGGCAGGGAAGCAGCGAATGTTGAGGTAGAGGAGACGATACTGGCGATGCGCCAGGTGGTGGGAGGAGGGATGGAAGTGGGGCGAGCAGAGAGGGGCTTAAATGAGGGTGTTTAGACAGGTGAAGGTAAGGTGGGCCTGGTTGTGGGAGTAGGTGGCATAGGTATTTAAATGGAAAACAGAGCAGGTGGTGAGGGAAATGTTTTGGAGGGTGTGGGGGAGCTGGAAGTGTTGGATGTTCTGCAGGACAATGGTTAGGAATTGGATGATGTCTTCTGCCATATGGGGAGGGAAGAGGGAATTATTGGGGTGGATGGATGGGTCGATGGAGCGAATGGGAACAGTGAGCTCAGGGCTTGTGGGAGAGGGTTTTGATTTGTATTTGGAGGAGTAGGTGGTGTGGTGTTCATTGCAGGTGTTGCTTGAAGGAGGAGAGGCAAGATTAGGAGACTGTTTAAGGAAGTGGGAGGCATTACTGTGAGAGCAGGTGGGGGGGGGGGGGCGGGTTCTTGCAGTTTTGGGTGAGGTGGTCGTTGTTCAGGAGGCAGCACTGGCAGTGGTAAGATTGAGGAGGGGAACAGGATGGCTCAACGGGATGGCAGTGGTTGAAAATCAGAGCTTCATGTGTGTGGAGGTGATTGATGGAGGAGGAAGACTCAGTAAAGATACCCATGAGGAAGGTAGGGCCAGAGGAGTTGTAAATGCGGCAGGCTGAGCAGATTTCCAGGCCGGGGTGGGTGTTCAGTTCCATCGACACCTCTGCCCCCACGATCACAGGGCTGAGTTTGTGATCACAGAGGTGAGGGTGGGCGGACGAGGAGGGGGTTGGGGCTGATGAGGGAGGAGGATGTAAGGAAAGGGGTGACAGATGCATGGGGGCCAAAGGTGATGTGGGTAAGGCGCCAGAGGAGATCAGTATGGAAAGAGGGAGAGGAGGACTTGACGATAACAGAGTCTCTGCGAGGGTTAAGTTGGGTAATGGGTGCACTGGGGATGTATTTTCGGATTTCAAGGGTGAGAGTGCAAGCATGTAGGAATTTTGGATCAGGGTTGGCAAGGACGAAGGTATACAGGGTGGGGGCTGGGGAGGCGGGTGGAGGGGTGGTATCCATGGCGCGATCAGAGGGAAGTGAGTTGGCAGTGGTTTTTTGGAGGAAGTGGTGGAGGTGAGGTTGCCGCTTGAGCGCTTGGGAGGTTTTTTGGCAGGTGTGATCTGGGAGGAGGGTTGAGGGACTGGATGGATGGGGACATGGTGGGAGGCAGGCCCCTCTCGTGAATCGGTGGCACTGTGTAAGAGGCTGGGGCTCTCGGTGGCAGTGACTGTGGTGCGGTGGGTGGTTACTCGGGCAGGGGAAGCTGGAGTAGTTGCAGTGGGGCAGGTAAGGAGGGGGTGGGAAGTCGTCTCGGCAGGAGACAGCAGTGGGAGGGGGGGCAGGAGTAAGGGTAGGAGTGGTGGAAGAAGCAGGGGAAGGAGCAACATACGGGTGGGGATACAGGGAGGAGGAGGAGATAGAAGGGGAGGAAACTTGAGTTGGGGAGGTGGATGAGGTGGGTTAAGCCCACAGGAAGCACTCCACGAGGTTACAGTGGGGCAGGTGAAGGGGAGATATAGATGATGGTGGTACAGGGGGTGTCCACGATTGAAGGCGGCATCTACTAGCGAAAGGAGTCGCCTAAGTGCGAAAGGAACTAAAACGGGGGCTGGCAGCGACGAACACCAGGCGACAGTGGCGAACACTGGGAGGCGGCGGCAATCGCGCAGTGGCGAACACCGGGAGGCGGCGACGGCGGTGAGCCCCGGACAGTGGCGGCGAGCTCCGTGCGGCGGCTACAGGCAGGCAGACAGCGGACATACGAAAACAGCGGCGGCGGCCGACAGACGGTCGGCGGATGGACGACAGTGGCTGGCCGGCTAGCAGGAAGACGAAGCAGGGAGACAGGCAGGCTGGCAGACAACAGACGGACGGCAACAGCAACAGGTGTGAGGAAAAGCCGTTTACCTTGCGTGTTTATTCCAACTTCGATGGGTCGTGTGCATGATAGATGTTTTGATTTACGTATTATGACTCATACAGCGCCACCAATTGATCAATTTTCACACTATATTTTTTCCTTCTTCTGCCATACGTTTTTCCCCTTTCTGATAATATTCCGTTGCAGTTTGACGTCATTTTTACCAGTGGTGTTATTTCTACACCGTTTTGACAGTTTAACGTTAATTATAATCAAAGTGCATATCTACACTCCTGGAAATGGAAAAAAGAACACATTGACACCGGTGTGTCAGACCCACCATACTTGCTCCGGACACTGCGAGAGGGCTGTACAAGCAATGATCACACGCACGGCACAGCGGACACACCACGAACCGCGGTGTTGGCCGTCGAATGGCGCTAGCTGCGCAGCATTTGTGCACAGCCGCCGTCAGTGTCAGCCAGTTTGCCGTGGCATACGGAGCTCCATCGCAGTCTTTAACACTGGTAGCATGCCCGCGACAGCGTGGACGTGAACCGTATGTGCAGTTGACGGACTTTGAGCGAGGGCGTATAGTGGGCATGCGGGAGGCCGGGTGGACGTACCGTCGAATTGCTCAACACGTGGAGCGTGAGGTCTCCACAGTACATCGATGTTGTCGCCAGTGGTCGGCGGAAGGTGCACGTGCCCGTCGACCTGGGACCGGACCGCAGCGACGCACGGATGCACGCCAAGACCGTAGGATCCTACGCAGTGCCGTAGGGGACCGTACCGCCACTTCCCAGCAAATTAGGGACACTGTTGCTCCTGGGCTATCGGTGAGGACCATTCGCAACCGTCTCCATGAAGCTGGGCTACGGTCCCGCACACCGTTAGGCCGTCTTCCGCTCCCCCCACCCCCCCCCCCCCCCCCGCCCAACATCGTGCAGCCCGCCTCCAGTGGTGTCACGACAGGCGTGAATGGAGGGACGAATGGAGACATGTCGTCTTCAGCGATGAGAGTCGCTTCTGCCTTGGTGCCAATGATGGTCGTATGCGTGTGTGGCGCCATGCAGGTGAGCGCCACAATCAAGACTGCATACGACCGAGGCACACAGGGCCAACACCCAGCATCATGGTGTGGGGAGCGATCTCCTACACTGGCCGTACACCTCTGGTGATCGTCGAGGGGACACTGAATAGTGCACGGTACATCCAAACCGTCATCGAACCCATCGTTCTACCATTCCTAGACCGGCAAGGGAACTTGCTGTTCCAACAGGACAAAGCACGTCCGCATGTATCCCGTGCCACCCAACGTGCTCTAGAAGGTGTAAGTCAACTACCCTGGCCAGCAAGATCTCCGGATCTGTCCCCCATTGAGCATGTTTGGGACTGGATGAAGCGTCGTCTCACGCGGTCTGCACGTCCAGCACGAACTCTGGTCCAACTGAGGCGCCAGGTGGAAATGGCATGGCAAGCCGTTCCACAGGACTACATCTAGCATCTCTACGATTGTCTCCATGGGAGAATAGCAGCCTGCATTGCTGCGAAAGGTGGATATACACTGTACAAGTGCCGACATTGTGCATGCTCTGTTGCCTGTGTCTATGTGCCTGTGGTTCTGTCAGTGTGATCATGTGATGTATCTGACCCCAGGAATGTGTCAATAAAGTTTCCCCTTCCGGGGACAATGAATTCACGGTGTTCTTATTTCAATTTCCAGGAGTGTATAACGAGTTGACTGTTGAAAACAACTAGATAGAACATCATTCGAAGACATGTTACTTGACATAAAATGTAAACATAGGTGAAAGTGTAGAGGCTGGTAACAGTCATATACAGGGTGTTCATAATTAAAGTTCCAGTTTGAAGCCGCATGGGGTAGCCGTGCTGTCTAGGCGTCCTGTCATGGTTCATGACTCCTTCCATTGGAAGTTTGGGTATGTGTGTGTGTGTGTGTGTGTGTGTGTGTGTGTGTGTGTGTGTGTTGTCCATAGCGTAAGTTAGTTTAAGTTAGATAAAGTAGTGTGTAAGCTTAGGGACCGATGACCTCACAATTTGGTCTCATAAGATCTAACCACAAATTTCTACATTTTCCAGTTTCAAAACGCTGTAGAACGACAACCACTGCTCACAGTGACATCATATTTGAACACCATATTATTGACGCAGGGGGAAACATCGTGGAAGAACATAACGAAAGTTTGACCTATGGATGATTGCCTTCTACATCCTCATGTAGTTGATCATTGTTGATTCTTCCACATTTAGTGGCAGTTTCCCACCTCAACGACTAGAGAGTGGCCAGAACCTCTGTCCCCTCCTGCGCCCTCTTTGACAAAGCTGTTGGTAGAACGAGGGTGACTTATTATGCCAGAAGTCTTCGGTTGCCAGTGTTGATTAGTAGTCAAAATTTAAGCGGTTCAGTTACATAAGCGAAATGTGTGGAATGAAAGCTTACAAATAACTTACATGTGACGTTATTTGAAGTATAATACGATTCTCGCGTTTTTATGTTGAGTGAAAAAATGTTACTTTCAGTCTGCTGCTATCAGTTGCTGACTTCCTAGAAAAAATCAAAATCAGTTTCTTTTGATGCGACCAACACAACATATCTCAATGCCAAACGATCAAAACAGCATTTCTTATAAACGACTCCAAGATGGCGCAATGGATATTTTGCTTTCGTACTACAACAGTTCTCTGATGCATGGGAATTTCTTCATCTACCGGATGTTTACAATTAAACTAATGGTGTTCCAAGTGTTGCTTTGTGGGAAGTATAAATTGAAGGACGCTGAAACACGTAGGTATGTACATAGAAAAATGGTTCAAATGGCCTTGAGCACTATGGGACTTAACATCTGAGATCATCAGTCCCCTAGAACTTAGAACTACTTAAACCTAACTAACCTAAGGACATCACATACATCCATGCCCTAAGCAGGATTCGAACCTGCGACTGTAGCGGTCGCGTGGTTCAAGACTGAAGCGCCTAGAACCGCTCGACCATACCGGCCGGCTATGTTCATAGACCAGTGCACTCGTGGAGTATGCTAAAAAAATAAAAATAGTTCCACTTTCTGCCAGTTATAATGTGAAATGTTCCCTGTTTTGACATCAATATACTGGTTGCCACGTGGCGACGTGTTTTGATTTCTTTTGTGAAGTGACTGTTGATGTAGAGGTTTAAGAAGTGTGAAGTTTTGTTCTCCTGTTGAGAAGGAAGACAGTGCGCTGCTGGTAAAGTTGTTTTTAACTGAACGGCACCAATAGCAGCGCTGCATTGCGGAAATACCGTCGACAGAAACAGCTGTGAAGACGACCAGCGTCGATAAATTGGCTTCAGAATACGTTCGAGAAATCTGAAGAAACACATGAGCTAGGTGATGCAACAGGGAGAGGAAGGCAGGCCCACTCCCATGAAAGTTGTTGATGAAGTTAGCTGTAGTCGACCGTGCAGCACGTGCCTCAGATTCTGTAGCCAGTGCTCGAGCTGTCTCACTGGAATTCTCTCTTCACTGGTCGACAGTTCAAAATATTTTGCGACCCATTTTAAACTTGTATACCTACTAGAACTTAGAACTACTTAAACCTAACTACCCTAAGGACAACACACACACCTATGCCCGAGGCAGGATTCGAACCTACGACCGTAGTGGTCGCGCGGTTCCAGACTGTAGCGCGTAGAACCGCTCGGCCACTCCGGCCGGCACTCCTCTAGTATATTAATTTTCACTTTCTCTGTTTTCCATTCGCAAATGGTGTGTGGGAAAAATGACTATCTACAAACCTCCGTCAACAAAACCTTGAAATGCGTCCACGGACCTGACGGGCCCATCGGTAACGACCGAAATTGCAGCACTTGGAACACCGTCATCCTCTGTCAATGGCGTCATTCGACTCAGTGTGGAGGGGCGTGGGGTCAGCAAAAATGGTGCAAATGGCTCTGAGCACTATGGGACTTAACAGCTGAGGTCAACAGTCCCCTAGAACTTAGAACTACTTAAACCTAACTAACCTAAGGACGTCACACACATCCATGCCCGAGGCAGGATTCGAACATGCGGCCGTAGCAGTCGCGCGGTTAAAGACTGAAGCGCCTAGAACAGCTAGGCCACCCCAGCCGACTGGAGTCAGCAGTCAGCACACTGCTCTCCCGGCCATTGTCAGATTTTCTGGTCTGGAACCGCTTCTACTCGGTGAAGTAGATCCTCTACCTGCACTCGTTCCACTACTCCCGCCAAGGAAATCTCCCTGGCATTTGCGGGAATTGTACCCGCATCCTTCGCATGACCCCTCAGCTAACGAGACGGATGATAAACGTCTATAAGGGCTCAAATTTCTGCGATATATGTTAACGTACATTTCACGAGACATGTGGTAGAAGGTAATACGTTGTCCAATTCTTCTTCGAATGTACGCCCTCGCAAATTCTATTGAAGACCTTCCTTGCACTGGTACACGACGTCCCTCTTATAGCCACTGCCAGTAAAGTTTGTTGGACATCTCCATAACACTTTCGCGTTACTAAACGAGTCTATGACCAAACATGTCGCTCTTCATTGGATGCTCTATATCTTTTCTGTTAATACTATTTACTTAGGATCTAACACTAATGTACAAAGAATAGGTCGAACAATTGTTTTGTAAGCCCTTTCTTTCGCGGATGAATAGGCGTTTTCTTTATATTCGTTCAATGAAGCGGCATCTGGTATATCTCCTATTAGTTTTATGATGCCATTCAATTTTATTTCGCTCTGGACAGTTATTCCTAAGTATTTTAAGATTGAAACTGTTTCCACCGATTTTTTTACCAATAGCATAATCGGAAAGCAATATATCTGTACTCCTGTTGATGGTTGGGAGTGTTCCTGTACTAAATGATTCACTTATTATATCAGTTACCTGACAGTCTGTTTTACTCGAAATTTGTTTAATGACCTTATCTGCAATACCACCAGAACCACAAAATATAGTATTTCTTTGTTTACTTGCATCTTTTTTCTGTTACTGTCACTGGTAACAAAAACACGGTGTTTTCATTTTGGGGACTTTAGCGTCGTTATTTGGGCTATACTGGTTTTAAACATGAATTCTTTAAAGGAAATTTGGAAAACTGTAAGAAACCGAACTCGAGGAAGATCAGTTTGGATTCCAGAGTAAAGTAGGACATTCGAGGCAATATTAACCCTATTACTTCACATAGAAGATAGAGTACGGAAAGGCAATTCTGCATGTAAAGCATTTGAAGGCCTTGTGACAGTGTTAAGTGGAACACACTTTGAAATTCTGAAGGTAGCAGGGGTAAAATACAGGGAGTGAAAGGCTACTTACAACTTGTATAGATACCAGATGGCAGTTATAAGAATTGAGAGGCATGAAAGGGAAGTAGCTGCTGAGAAGGGAGTGGGATATGATTGTAAATATCCCCGATGTTATTCAGTCTGTACACTGATCAAGCACTAAAGGAAACCAAAGAAAAATTTGGAGAAGAAATTAAACTTCAGGGAGATGAAGTAAAAACTTCCAGTTTTGCCGATGACATTGCAGTTCTATCAGAGGCAGCAAAGGACTTTGAAGTACAGTTGAATGGAATTGACAGTGCCTTGAAAGGAGGATATAAGATGAACATCAACAAAAGACTAATGATGGTACTTGAATGTTGTCAAATTAAATCAGGTAACGCTGATGAGTTTAGATTAAGAAGAGAGAGTTTTGCTTTTTGGACCATAAATAACTGATGATCACGGGAGCAGATGGGACATAAAAGGTATACTGGCAATGGTGAGAAAGCATTTCTGAAGAATGGAAATTTATTAACACTGAATAGAGGTTTAACTGTTTGGAAGTCTATTATGAATGTGTGAAGTATAGCCTTGTATGGAAGTGAAACAATGACTATTAATAGATCAGACAAGAAAATAGAAGCTTTTGAAATGTCGTGTTACAGAAGAATGCTAAAGAAAAGATGGGTAGATCATTTAATTTATGAGTAGGCACTGAATAAAACTGGGGAGAAAAGAAATTTGTGGCACAACTTGACTAAATGAAGGGCTCAGTTGACAGGACATGTTCTGAGACATCAAGAGGTCACCATTTTAGTATAATAGGAAGTGTGAAAGGGAATAAATTGTGCAGGAAGACCAAGCGATGAATACAGTAAGCAGATTCAAAAGGATGTAGGCTGCAGTCGTTATTCGAAATGAAGAGGCTTGCATAGGATAGAGTAGCATGGACAACTGCATCAAACCTGACTTAGGACTGAATACCACAACAACAACACTGGTTTTTAATCAAATACAGTATTTGATTTATATTAAACATGTTAGCAGAGTGCAGGTCGGGGTGGCCGAGCGGTTCTAGGCACTACTGTCTGGAACCGTGCGACGGCTACGGTCGCAGGTTCGAATCCTGCCTTGTTCATGGAAGTGTGTGATGCCCTTAGGTTAGTTAGGTTTAAGCAGTTCTAAGTTCTAGGGGACTGATGACCTCAGAAGTTAAGTCTCATAGTGCTCAGAGCCATTTGATTTTCTGGTTAGCAGAGTGCATGGGGGTCCACAACAGTTCCTCCTTCACTTTTTTTTTTTATAAATGTATTGTGCTTCAAGGCCAACTCACACCGGACACCAACACGTTTCTTTCATGGTACATCACATTACGATCTTGGTTAAACTGTTTTCCACTTAAGTTACACAAATATTTGCACTCTTGATTGTCGAGCGCTACGCTTAACTTTTCTGATGTACCTATAATACATTTTTCTCAAATTTTTGTTGTAATCGTACCTTTTTGTGCACTTTGAATTTGTACAGTTCTTATCTTCATTCATCATGTTTGTGATGGTACAGTCCCAGTTCGAATTCAGTAAGAAGATGAATCTTCTGATCTGCATCAACTGAATGCTGCTGAGGTGCAGATGGCTCCCCTAGGATTCAAGTAGGAAATAAAAGTCTATTGCGCAGTGGAAATATTGGAAAATTAATGGACCTAGCAAACGAGCCTGGAATGCAGTCCTTACAAAAATCAGTAATAATAAGAGGGTATGATGTTCATCTAGCTACTGAAATGAAGGAATGGTCAGAATTGGCTCCAATTTATATAATCACAAACGAAGGCAAGAACAAACATGGTTTGATAATGGCACAGTGTTAATCTGAACAATCGGAGATAAAAGAAAATTAAAACATAACATCTTTAAACAGACTCAGTTAGAACGGGCTATAGTGCGAAAAAGCACGCAGTGTTTGATTAAATAAGAGGATCAGATTGATAATTTGTAATTAATCGAAAAAACAGCAAGTACACGATATCGTTTGGAACATGATGATTTCTGCAATCTGCTGTCAAGTGGAGAACGTCGCTTGCAAAATCCCAAAGTGCCTAAAACATTAGTGAGCCTCCATTTACTTAGAGCAATTTTGAAACAAGATCCCATTAAGTTATAGAAACACACCTATATTCTCCTAACCATTGTCATCTTTCCTTTGCTTTGGCAACAAGAGCTTACTATATTTCCTCTCCGCTTTAATGTGGACTGTGCGCTACATCTTGCCATTCACTGGTCATGTCACATGCTGGAAGTGAGTTCCATCTGAAGATTGCAGTCTCCAAGTGTGTCTCCCTTGACCATTTGAATACCTCCTAGCATTGAGTGCAAATTCATGCTCAAGGTGTCACAAAAATTCTCTCTGCTCCCAGTTTCTCACCGAAACACACTCATCTTCCAATCAAAAAAATTGTCAGTCATTCTCCCAATGGGAAACCTTCTAAAACTTACCCCCTTCCCTTTGAAAAAGTTTGTTTGAACGCTAGCCAATGTCTTATTTTTTGCAAGTTGGCAAAATCTTACCTGTTCAGCAACAGCCTCCCCCTCTTGAAGAAAGTTCATACTCTAACCAATGTGAACAGAATCCATGTTTTCCTTTCTGGGAAAATGGCATCTGATCACCCACTCAAGCTCCTCTTTTTAGGCTGTATCCGACCACCATTCTTCCCGCTACTTCCTGCACTGCTTGAGTCAACAAACCCTGCATCCTGATGGCAGACCGTCGGCACATTGGCTCTTTACAAAGTGTGGCGAATATTTCATTCCCAAAAATGAATTTTTTACTCTCCCGAGCCAAGTAAGATCTAATCTACCTTTCTGGCCACCCTCACACCGTTCTTTTATGACCAGCATCCTGTCTGCAGCCACCGTCGTTTTTAGCTCATAACGGATATCCAGTTTCCTTCGGGTGTTATAACTGGTATGAGCTATTAATTTTGAATAAGTTGCTATTTTTTTAAACAAAGCACATCAGGGAAAAAATATATTGAACAGGTGTTGTAAGGATTTATAGAGCTCTAAACAGATCCCTGCAAGAGTGCCTAGTATGTACTCCACACATAATTCTTATTGCTTGCTTCTGTGCATGCAACACTTTTTTTGCTATTGGTTGATTTCCCCAAAATAATATACCATAGGCGGTAAGTTGGTGAAAATAGCCAAAATATGCAGTTTTTATTGTGCCCATTTCCCTAGTGTCTCAAATTATTCTTAAGGCAAACGTTGCTGAGCTTAGCCTTTTGCACAGATCTTGAATATGGTGGTGCCACTTCATTTTGCTATCTATATGCAGACCCAAGAGTTTGGAGGACTCAACCTTCAAAATTTTATGCTCACCCATTTTTAGGTTCTCTTCATTAGTAACATTTGTGTTAGAAGAGAAATGAATGTAATTTGTCTTTTTTAGATTGACTGTAAGGCCATTGGTTTCAAACCAGTTTGTCAAATCTGCAAAAGCTTTATTTGCAGCCTCATTTGACACATTCCCTGAGAGATTATTAACTGATAAAGTGGTGTTGTCAGCAAACATGACTATTTTCCCATATTCTGTACATAGTGCTAAGTGCTAAATATTAGAAAGAGCAGTGGGCCCAGTACCTAGCCTTGAGGTACTCCTGCATTAATGGAGCCCCATTCTGAAGATACCTGGCCACCATGCAGTCCTTCCACGATTACTTTCTGCTTTCTACCACACAGATAGGATTCAAGCCACTTGCCTACGATTCCACCCATTCCAAGGGTCTTGGCTTTACGCAAGAGAATGTGGTGACTTACACTGTCAAAAGCTTTTGACAGTTCATAAAATATTCCAACCATCATCATATTATTATTTATGGCTTCCATGACATTTTCAACAAAGGCATGTATTGCATCCATGGTTGATACCCCTTTCCGAAAGCCAAACTGGCTACTGCTGAGGATGTTATTCTTACTAAGATGCTCAACCATTCTGCTATGCATCAACTTCTCTAGAACCTTGAAGAAAACTGAGAGTAATGAAATTGGTCGATAGTTTGTAGCCTCAGTCTTTTCGCTCTTTTTGTAAATTGGTCGTATAAGCCCATATTTTAGCCTGTCGGGAAAAACACCTTCTTCCAATGACATATTACTAATATGGCAGAGGACTGTACTTATTTCTTTACAACAGTATTTCAGTAACTTGCTGGAAATGTTGTCAACTCCAGCAGAATTTTTACATTTTAAAGACATAATTATTTTTTGTAATTCTATCTCTGTAGTTTTTCGAAGGTGCATCTCATCTATTTTTTTAGTTAAGGTGTTATGAAAGTATTCTGTAACTTTCTTTACAGAACCCTGGCATCCCATTTGGTTGGTGACTGTTAGGAAATGATTGTTAAAGATATTAGCCACCATTTTGGGAGCATCCACCGAAAGGCTCCCAGTTCTTAAGCTAATTACTTACCACCAATTGATATGAGCACTGGTCAATGGAGTATTGCATTGATAGGACTGGAGACGTACAACAGCATCCCGAATATCACCAAGACTAACAACAAACTGCATCTCGATATTAATGGTGAAAAAGATATCCTGGATATAGAACCTGGTGCATACAATACCGACGATTTTAACGACATCTTAAAACAGTCCGGAAAACGTATTGAACTACGTGCAAACATCAACACACTTAAATCTGAAATAAGAACTGTAAATGCAACTATTGACTTTAACCAGAAAGGTTCAATAGGACACCTGCTGGGATTCACAAAAGAACAGATTTTGAAGAAGGATCCAACTAAATTTTATGAGTCGAATCACTGGACATACTCCTAGTCAGCACAATATGTGTCTAGTGTAACATTGCAATGAAATCCTATCTCAACGATATTCTCATTCACACTATTTATGGATTCTTCCCCTCAGTTGCAATGGGTTATAAGATTTTTGAGACCCCTGCCAATGCAGTATACCTTCCAGTGACAGCTCAGACATTGGAGTATTTGGAGCTGTGTATTGTGGACCAGAATAATCAACTTGTTGACTTTCATGGTGAGGAAATCATTCTACGATTACATCTAAGACAGGATGGGCATGCAGTATATAACAAGTGCACGCAATCCACAGCACGCCACTTCGCTACCAAACAGCAAAGTGATAACACCTTCGAACTACGAGTTTCTTAAGTCAGTTGGTCTGAAGCAGCACAATGATGTTATCACTCAATATAACCAGTCCAGTAGAGTATGATGAGAGAATCATACATCAGGAATACTTCTGCCATAAACCTTACACTTCAACCATGTTTAACAAGAATGATGAAATCTCGATTGTCATACAGCACCAAGACACATTCACGCTTCCATGCAAGAGTTTCATATATCTCTAGGGGTCATTCAAGAAAAATGATAGCAGCAATACAGTGAGATCCAAGCTGACCCGTAACACATTAGCATTCCTCTTCCAAGAGATTCGCTATGAGCTGAATGGCTCTGAGATCGACCATACACGCAATGTTGGCATAACATTGACCCTTAAAACATATGTCTCGGCATCACCAGCAGATCTACATAGTTTAGAAAATGCAGGATGGTTCATAGACGAACCAGAGGATAGAGCCACTCAAGAGTGCAAGAGATTTACTGCATGTATACCTCTAAAAATGCTTATGGAATACTTCAAGGATATGAAACAGATTATTATGAACACTAAACAAGAACTCATTCTGGTGCGGAGTGTGATGGACAATAACTCATACATTCAAGGAGCTCAAGAAGAGAATACGATCGCAATCAACAAGATAATATGAAAAATGCCTCACATCAGTGTATCCAACGAGGAGTGTTTGGAGCTTTCAAAAGCCCTGAATTCAGATACATTTCTGTCACTGACATTCCACTCCATGGGAGATCTTTGAGTACCCAGTCTTACCTGTGCGAGCAGAAAAACATGGGCTATTAAGTTAACTAATGCCAAAGTATACCTCAATTCAGAATTCTACTCATATGACAATCTATATCTGCAATGGAATCAAAATGTATACAGCCTGGTGTATGACACGTATGCAAGGTTTCGTCCTTCTTACTATGAAACTGCTGAAGGAGAGGGAGGGGGGTGCCTACTAGGTCCATGTAAGTTCAAAGAGCTTTCACTGATCATTGTAACAGACTGCTCTAAACAGAATGAGATAATTAAGTCTGGACCTATAGACGTGCGAATTGAATTTTAATCATCCACAAATTTCCCAGAACACACTGCTGCATATGCTTTAGTTCTACATGAGCATGTAATCAACTACTGTCTGCTCACAGGTGTTGTGCAGTGAGACGTATAAATGAATAGGTACTGCCATGTACATTGATACTTGACGATGGCATGTCAGCAAGTGAACATCATTGCAGAAGCACAAGGATTCTATGACGGAGAGTGTAGACAGTTGGAATTTAAAGATGTTACGTTTGTAGTGTACATACAAGACGCTGGAATAATTGAGACTTTCACTGCAAATATTGAATCACCAAGCCCCTTCAAGCAAGTGAAGTAATCTAAAACACAGAAGAGCACATAGTAATTGACTAATTTTTATCATGGAATTCACTGGGATGATCCTGGTATATCCTATAAAGATATGGTGGCTGCACTTAAATTATTCGGTCACAAGGACACCATCATTTACGTGAAGGGAAATGACAAAATCTCCTAGATGCGATGAATATTTAACTTTGCTTCTATTCTAACCTGGAATTCTATGGCTGTCCATCTATCCATCGACTCAAGAACATTTACCAAAAAAAAAGTGCTATTGTATCTGCATATGAGAATGTAAAATTACTTTTAAGTTGGATGACAAATAAATAATTTTATTGTTCGATAACAATGCTTGTTTTCTTTCTTTCTGTGACACCAAAGTCCGTAGCAAGTTAGTTTATTGGAATACTGTACGTGAAGCACATTCCACTAGAGCTGTCTGAGGCACATAAGTCAGGCTTTCAGAGCACTTTCACATGATGAGTAATGTTGGCTGCATCTTTAATAGACCAGCTTTCACCTCACCTGCGTGGAAACCACTGAAAGTGACAGTTGGAAGGCAATGAGTCACGTACCAGCTGTGTGACTGCCTCCAGGCCTTAAAGTGACAGCTCAGGGCGATGTGTGATCACTGCCGCCGAACACATTCCAGTGTGTGTCATTCAGAAATCATTTTTTTTAAAGCAGATGATTAATGGCTCCAAGTGGAGCACATCCTTACAATACCCCTCTATCATAATATTATTCCCTGTTAGTTATCAATAATATTGAAAAAAAGTGAAACCATTGGGAATTGGTGATATCTGCTAAGATAAATAGCCAGTTGGTGGATTAGCAGGTGATGTTGCTATCACCTGGGGTTTTTTATATCAATAGTAGGTTGGTGTCATAATGTTCTTGCTGGTCAGTATAAATGGATCGTAGGCATAAAAGCATTAAAATACACTATTTGATCAAAAGTATCTGGACACACCCAAAAACATACGTTTTTCATATTAGGTGCATTGTGCTGCCACCTACTTCCAGATACTCCATATCAATTACCTCAGTAGTCATTAGGAATCGTGAGAGAGCAGAATTGTGTGCTCCGCAGAACTCATGGACTTCGAACATGGTCAGGTAATAGGAAGTCACTTGTGTCATACGTCTGTACGTGGGATTTCCACCCTCCTAAACATCTCTAGGTCCACTGTTTCTAATGTGATAGTGAAGTGGAAACATGAAAAGACATGTACAGCATAAAAGCATACAGGCCAACCTCACTTGTTGACTGACAGAGACCGCCAACAGTTGAAGAGGGTTGTATTGTGTAATAGGCAGACATCTGTCCAGACCATCACACAGGAATTCCAAATTGCATCAGAATCCACTGCAAGTACTATGACAGTTATGCGGGAGGTGAGAAAACTTGGAATTCATGGTCGAGCGGCTGCTCATAAGCCACACATCATGCCAGTAAATGCCAAACACTGCCCCTCTTGGTGTAAGGAGTGTAAGCATTGGACAACTGAGTAGTGGAAAAACCTTGTGTGGAGTGATGAACCACAGAACACAATGTGGCGATTTGATGGCAGGGTGTGTGTATGGAAAATGCTTGGTGAACATCATCTGCCAGCATGTTTAGTGCCAACAGCAAAATTCGGAGGTGGTGGTGTTATGGTGTGGTAATGTTTTTCATGGAGGGCACTTGCACACCTTGTTGTTTTGCATGGCACTATCACAGCACAGGCTTACACTGATGTTTTAAGCACCTTCTTGCTTCCCACTGTTGAAGAGCAATTTGGGAATGGCGAGTGCATCTTTCAACACAATCAAGCACCTGTTTATAATGCATGGCATATGGCAGAGTGGTTACATGACAATAACATCCTTGTAATGGAATGGCCTGCACAGAGTCCTGTACTGAATCCTATAGAACACCTTTTGGATGTTTTGGAATGCTGACTTTGTGCCAGGCCTCACCAACCAACATTAATACCTCTCCTTAGTGCAGCACTCCATGAACAATGGACTGCCATTCCCCAAGAAACCTTCCAGAACCTGATTGAACATATGCCTGCAAGAGTGGAAGCTGTCATGAAGGCTAAGTGTGGCCCAACACCATATTGAATTCCAGAATTACTGATGGAGGGCACCAGGAACTTGTAAGCCATTTTTAGCCTGGTGTATGCATACTTTTGATCACATAGTGTAGCTTCAATAAAAAGCAATGTCTTCAAAATGAGTGTAAACTCATTTTGTCAGTAAGACCTCTGTTGCAAAATGTTATTCTGCAAGGAGCTGAAGTTCAATACAAATTGCCATCTTGTGTTATGTGTTAATCATTGTGCCTGTCTAGACTTTTCCAGAATGAAATAACTGGACAATCACTACCCACAAAATGTAGAAATTTTTAATAAAAATTTTGGAAACTTAGCATAGCTTTTGATGGTACAAAATATTTGACTTGTACCATTTGTTTTATCTGCTGCCAATCCATTTGATGATTCAAAGGGCTGCACACTAGCTTAGATCTCTAGCGAAATATTTTATGATTTGACACATATTCAGCTAACAAGAAATATTCAGGTTCCTTGAGACTTCAGTTGATATTCCACACTCATCTAAATGAGTGATTTCCTCTTCAGTTATGTTATTCATTGAAATAAAATACATATACTCACCTCTGTAGCTGAGTTCACTAACACACACCTATGGAGTGGCATTCAACTGAGTGCTAAGCTGGTTCAGATTCTGGTGATGGATGGAATTTTCACTGCCAAGTTTTGGCTGACAAGTGGAGGAGAGATGATGGTGTAAAATTGTTGATCACCAGTCTTTCTGCCACTGTCTTGGATTAAATTCCAAACCTTTCTTCATTGTCTCATGCAGTGAGGGCATGACACTTGATGGTGTTCCAACCATTAGATGGGTGCATTAAGCTAGCAGCCCTTTTAGCATTATTTGAGAGGAGCAGGCTATATGTTGGCACTGGTCTCTCATCATTATACGACACAAACATAACACTACACTATACCTGCATCCATTAAATCCACTTACACTCCACAAATACATGTATGACACAGCTCTCACATACCTGAAAGGAAATGAGCTAGTGAATATGGAGGAAGAACACTATTTCCAGCGCGTTGCTGAATCCACTCCACAGGATTTCCCAGGCAACAATGCCACACTTTTTTTTAATAATGAATTATTAATATGTATTTGATGTCTCTTGCTTATGTCCAAGTTACAGACATGTCTGAGGTTTGCAGTACTTTTTCAGAAGAACTGTACTGGCATCTGTCTTAAGCAATTCAGGAAAATCACAGAAGTCTTACATCAAGATCTGAAATTCATTTCCGATGTCTTAACCACTGTGCCACATTGCTTGGTGTAGGCCTACTATGTACTTCACGTGGATTACTGCAGTATGGAATTTGCAGTAGGATCTGTTTGTTGAAGGGGAAGTTTGGTCAAGAAAAATGAAAAAAAATGATCTCATAATTAGCATCCCTGAATTATATAGATTATGTGTTCAAATGGATTTTTTTGGTTGTGAAAGCATTTTATAAGTTATAGCGTGCAGAATGGGACTGTGTCAGTCAAAATACAGGCAGATATAGACTCAATGAGTTAGTTCAAGGAGAGATTCAACCAGAATACAGATTTATGTTCAGTGAACATTTGCTTAAAAAATGCACTGGCACCAATGTGTCAAATGACAATGAGAGGTTCAACGTGTGCATTTGGAAACTGGTACCAAAACGTCTTCCTTGTGGAGCAAAAATTGTTGTAATAATAGCATATATAGTTGCAGGTGTATTCAGTGAATGTTATTAATCTGTTATAAAGATGATGAATGCATTAGGGATTATCAGAGGAATGAACAGCAAAAAGTCTGCAGAGTTATCTGACAGGAACCATGTGACTGCGGTGGAGTAAGGAATGTCTCAGTTTGTTAAAAGAGCGTGAAGTAAAAAACATAGCACCAGACTCAGAACCAAAGCATTTTTGAGGAAGAGGAAGGATGCTCCTATAGTCGTGGGATCACAGATTAACAGTAAGTTCTGAAACAATGTTGTTTTTGTTACTTCAAACTTCAAATGTGTTTTTCTCTAAATAAAAGTTTTCAGTGCGCAAAGCACTCTAGAGCCTTGACTGATTAACAAATTCATTTGACTTTACAAAATGAAAGATAATTAAATCTATCTGGCCTTAGGAAGACCTTTTTTCAAATTTAATTTCTTTTTAATTTGAACCTATGAAAACATGCTAAGAAATTAACATATTTTTCAAAAACCTGTCTTTTTTCAAAGGCCTATTAGCTGGTGCCAAAATTCATTCTTATTTTTAGAACTTTCTATTTTTATGGGTTTCAGAAAATGCGATGAGTCTGTACAACACTTCACACAAACCAGGACATGCCACGAGGTGCATACTTTGACAGGGGCTGCAGCCATAATTTTTAATTTCTTATGAGACACAAAAAATATTTTTTTAATTAATGAATGTATGTATAGTGAAGTGGTAAAATCCTCATTTTAATAAAAACAATCTTTGTATGAAAAAAAGTTTTAAACTTCACTCATTTTTCATGCCTCTCAACCAGAACCTCCACTTAAGTGGAGTTCCATCAGACTTTAGGATCACTCTTGGATGCTTAGAATCACATTCTCCTACATGAAAAAGTTCAGTTGTAGCTTATTATTGTGCTTATTGGTTCTAAATAATTCTAATATTGTTTTTGTTATTGTGTCACAATAACTTCCACAATTTTATTTTTCATTGTATTTTTCTGTTGTTGACTCTCAACAAAATTCCCATGTAATAAACAACAGTCAACATCTAGCTCAGTGTATCATTTTTGTCTCAAACCAAATATGTTATAGTAGTCCACATAGATTATATTTTGTATGATTTGTTCTCTTCATCAATTTATGCCAAAAGTTTGGGTTTAATATCATCTTGATAGTGACATCATTAGATGTACTGCATAAGTTCAGATATTATGAGGACAGTGAAGAAAATTAATCTTGTTCTTTTCAAATAAAGTACTGGATCCTCCAGCAACCCATTCCATATATACCCTTTCCCACATTACTGTGATCCAGGTTGCCTTCTCTGCAGCAAGGCAGTGAGGAGTGCAAGTCTCCATGGCTCTTCAACAGAGGTTGCCTTCTGTGAAGGAACACTTTGCAACACCTCCCACAGACACCAACCAGGGACAACAGTTACATCACCTGGCCACTGGAGCCAACGGGCAATGAGCTCATTATCTCCTGCAGTGACAGCCAATCATGTGGATCCAGTGTAGTCATCCATGTGTTGCATCCCACAGCATGAGTTACAATTGGGGGTTGCACTCTGGAGTTGCATCCTACAGTCAGCAGCCAAGCTTTACAGTCAGTAGTTGCAGTTACAAAGCTACCTTTAATTGTGGTGGACTGTTGAGAAATGTCATACTGGAATACATAGTGTTAGTAAACAGACTTGTTATTGGAACCACCAAAGCACTAGTGGTGGTGGTGGTGGTGGTGGTGGTGGTGGTTAGTGTTTAACGTCCCGTTGACAACGAGGTCATTAGAGACGGAGCGCAAGCTCGGGTTAGGGAAGGATTGTGAAGGAAATTGGCCATGCCCTTTCAAAGGAACCATCCTGGCATTTGCCTGAAACGATTTAGGGAAATCACAGAAAACCTAAATCAGGATGGCCGGAGACGGGATTGACCCGTCGTCCTCCCGAATGCGAGTCCAATGTGCTAACCACTGCGCCACCTCGCTCGGTAAAGCACTAGTGCTACATTGCCACTAAGGACTTAGCCTATGGGGGACATTATTGCTGGTGATAACTTGTCACTAACTGTGCTTCTGTAGTGTGGGATACATTAGTACCAGATTTCATGTTAAGATTTTTGTGAGTTACGATTAACTGCCTTCAGTCCCTGCAGGCTTCTTTGTAAAAGTTAAGTGCCAATCAGGAACTGTTGTTACACCGGTTAGAGGAACAGGAACAATTCCAAGTAGAAATTTGATGCCTGCCACTGCCTTTTCATCCACTGAATCTGACACAGGAAGAGTAGGCTAGTTATGTGGAGAGACTGAAACAACATTTTACTGCAAACAGGATGTCAGGAGATTTAACTAAATATGTATTTCTCTTGTTTAATGCTGGTTATTATGTTTATGGACTGGTTCAGTTGCTTTACCCAGATGAAGACACTGGGACTTGAGTTATTCAGATGTCAAGGACAGGTTAAGTGAACGTTTTCAGAGTAAGCTTCTCAGTCTGGGAGCAAACCATAAATTTTATTGTAAGTCTGACCAATCATATAAAGAATGGGTTGCTACTATGCAAGGCCTTACACACCACTGTCTTTCCTTGTGTGAAAACTAAGATGTCCTCTTTTCTATGTGGATACTGCCATGAGGGATATGTTAGTTGTCCATGCTCCAGATGCAGGGCTATGCAGGACCTTATCTACTTGAATGATCTTTGTCTATTAGTCAAGCTTTCAAACAGGCAACACAAACAGAACAGTTCCTAGAATATAAGGGAACTCAACTTTCTCAGACAAAATTTAAGAATGTGGATGTTCATAAAGGGAAACACAATCAGAAATGTACCCAGGCACCTAGGCCTCAGGCTACACCTTAGAACAAGAGTACACAATCTTCAGCTAGTACCTTTTCTTGAGTCAAATCTTGCTTACAATGTTTTGTGACCCACAGTAGACAGTCCTGCTATTACAAATGCATCAAGTGGCTATTTTGTCAGAAACTGGGTCACAAGGCTGAAGTTTGTTTAAAGAAATTGTGTTGTACCATCGAGTATAAAGATACTGTAGTGCAAATTCTGCTTTTAGTGATGAAATCGCATACAGTGGCCAGTATCTTGAGACTAGATCTCTTTCAGTATCTGGGGTTCAGGTTTCACAATTTGGCTGCCTGCATCTGTGCCACAAATATGGGTGGGTTCCTTTCACCACTGCCTCCTTCCCTGCCTGAAGCAGAGCCACCTCCATTCCACTGGACCTTTATGGGGAATGAGTTGGCTCATCCTGCTGCACACACACTTTGACTACCCCTACCCCCTACATGGTACAGATGGACAACATAGGCATGTACAACACATCCAGGCATTACACAAGATCTTCAATGTAGAAGGTCTTCCTCAAGCCACTGAGCTGGATGTGGCACCCCCATTATGATTCAAATATTTTTCTCCTTGTGCACAACCACCCAACCACCCAAGGCATACAGCACCTTCACAGAATAACCAACAAGGGTACCAACCAGTTCATTCGAATGTTCCAGGACAAATATGAAGTTAGTGGCTGGTCACCCTGAAGAGGATGCCCTCCTCATCTGTCTTTCTTCTTACAGAAGCATCACCATCAGAATGTCACCAGCAGAAAGGTCACACAGTACCAGACGTGGAACCTCCAGTCCTTGCTGGTGTCCCACCATAAGCTCACTGTGGGCATTACTGACTTCTGCCAAGCAAAGCAGCAGCTCCCAATCCAGGGCCAGGGTCTCCCAGGGACAGCACACAGACACACACATCTCACATATCCAGAACCCGACCACATCTCATGGTGGTCCTGCCTTACAGACATTATAGCCCTTTTTTAGTTGCAGCTATTAACCATGCATCTTCCCACGTGAGAGAATTGGAAGTTTCAACAAACATGCCAATGACCTGCTGTTGCTGATACATGGCCCTTGGCCTGGATGTGTAGAGCCACAGCATCAGCAAAGAGGATAGGATGCAGATGGACATCGTCCACAATCCATGTTAGTGACCAAAGAAGAAGAGGCTTTACGTCCCCCTCCTTAGGGAGGAGGGATGTTAGATCCTCCGGCTACCCCTGCCAGATACATCTCTTCCCACATCACTGTGTTTCAGGTTTCCTGCTCCACTGGCATGATAGTGATCAGGACGAGTCTTGGCAGCTGTTCGTGAGAGGTTAACTTCAGCAAAGGAACTACTTTGCCACATTTCCCCACTAACACCAACCAGGGATGACAATGACATTATCTGGCCAGGAAGACAATGGGCACCGAGCTCATTACCTCCAGCAGTGATAGCTAATCATACAGATCCAATGCAGCCGTCTGCACAGTGTTATAACATGCGGTCCAAAGACTACAGCTGCAGCTGGCAGTTGCAGTCTGGAGTCACATCTTACAGTCGACAGTCATGCCCTACAATTGACAGTAAGAGTTCCTTGTAAGCGTGGTGGACTGTTGAGAGGCATGCCATGTCAGTAAACAAACATATTATTAGAACCACCATACCCCTGGTGTTGTATTGTCATTAAGGACTTAGTCTCTGGAGAACATTTCTGCTAGTGATAACATGTTACACACCTAGTTTCTGTTGTATGGAATGTTTGTGCACTAGAGTTCACTTCAAGATATTTTATGAATATCATTTTGTTTTGGCTAATTTACTTGTGTAGGAGACTCAGAGTGCTGCACTGGTGCAGTCATTAATAGTGATGTAGTTCAACAGAAGTAGAGAGGACATCATAACAAACTGCACTGTCAATCATGTAATGCAGTTTAGCCAGATAACAGAACTCTAAATGTTTGACTGATATCATTTTAATGCCAACTCCTTGCAAATGTAAGTAAAATAATTTAAATCATTTCATTGCTTCACTTGTTTAAAGTTTTTCATTCTGTAATATTTTCAAAATTAAATGGTAGCTATAGTCAGAGTAATTTATAAACATTGTTATTTTTTGGGTCTTTGGAGAAAACTAGTAACTGTATTCTTGGTTTGAACATTGAGATAGTTACCCCTGTTTTCATCAATTGAAGTAACAAACAATTGCTCAACAGATGAACAAGACAGGCAGTTATGTTGAATCAAGAATTTGTAGGTGCAATTTTCCTTTTGTCAAAGGAATAGCTGATAGAATGTGAAACAAATGTTAACTAGATTGCATTTCATTTTAATTTACTACAAACCCAGGCCACTTTGGTTAGCAATCTGATGTTCTGACTGTGCAACTACCAAAGTGGACAATTCCTAAATTGGCTGACAGTATTGAAAATGAACACGGCAAACAATAAATATGAAGCAAACAAACCCTAATAAATTCATAGAAGGAACTTCCATTCCTTGTATGATAGATGTCTTCTTCACTCATCTCTAACCAGAAGAAAGTGAACACCAATACACATACTGTCAAGTATGTACAAGAAAAATGAAATCATATTTCTCTTCTCATCTCCTCTCTTTACATCTTTGGTTTTGCCTTCTCATTTCATATTCTGTTGCACACCAGTGTCATTTGCTGATTTAAGAAGACCCTATGAAGTTGGTCATTTTTGTGTTACTTTAGTATATTAACTTTATTCTGAGCACTTGCATTCCATGTCTTCTCCATTGTCCTCATTCTGCATCTCTGAAACAACGATTCTGTGTAACATATGTTACTTCATTGCATACTATCCCATTAATCTCAGGGATGTCCTTTATTCTAAAAGCTCAGATAATTTCTAGTTTAGTGATTTTTATTGATTAATCATAATATCTGCAGTTCTCAAATGGGGTTGCTTTGAGCACCACCTGATATTGGGATTCTGATGAACTATAATTTTCAGACTATTCCAAATGTGATGGGATGTGATGTTTTTGTGCATTTTCAGAGATCAGGATCATTGTCTACCAGATGTTTATCAAAAGTATTTAATTAAATATGAATTTATATGATTCTACAATTTACAAGAAAGGTTTATTTATTTTATTTATGATCTGACTGGTAAGCAAAAACATTTGCAATATTCTATGCAAACTGTACATGTCTTCATGTTATTAACTGTCACTGAATATTTATAGTGCAAAAGTTATCCACTACTGTACAATATTACAAATACATGTTATTCATTTATTTTCCTCTCTCTCTCTCTCACTCACTCTCTCTCTCTCTCTCTCTCTCTCTCTCTCTCAAACATTTCCATCACCACAATGTAAATTTATTAACTGTATGAAAACTCTCTTCTTTTAGATAGTTTTAAATGTATAAATCAGACTTTCTATAAGAAAAACTTTGCTATTACACTCATTCACCTGCCTCGTAGAAGTCTAGATAATTAAAAATGACATGAGCCATGTTTGTCATAAATTTAAGTTTCCCGACATGGTTTGATTTTTTGCTTTTCTTAATGCTGAAGCATCATTGTTTAAGGTCTGAGATTTAATGCAACACAAAAAACATAAAACTGATTTAATAAATTTTCAAATGTGTAACATAAACCATATATTGACATTAATTATACATATACAGAGGAGAAACATGTAAGAGACAGAAAGTAACTCTGAAGGTACATACACAGTTAAAGATTTGTCAACTGAATTCTTAAAATTTATACTGAGAGAATAACGTTCTTTACAAAATATTTTACATTTCTTCAATACTTTAGTTACATTTACAATAAACACACTCTTTATGTAGCCTTCTTAAATAATTCATATCAGTAACTGTATATTTTAGGCTAAAACAAAAACATGAAGTACACAATAGTTAAAACAAGTCTCTACATTTTCAGGTGTAGAAAGTGACTGCTGACGTCTGTATACATATTATTCATTTATATCTTTGATATAAAATGGATAACACTGCAGTTTACTTAGAAATAAAGTTCCACATATAGGTATGCCACATTTTGCTGAACCATTGTTATTACCAATGAAACAGTTTCTTCCAAGGGAGTTTTCGGACAAAATCACTTATCTGATGTAGGCTGTTATCGACTGAATTTTCTGTAAATATGAATACAGAGCAATATTAAACATGCTGTTGAAGTGGAATAAGAACAAAAATGAGTGAAGTATGATGACTGAAGTTGTGATATCAGTGCTCAGTATTGATGAAACACAGGAATGCAGCAACAAGTATAAACCAATTTTCAAAGAGGGTGGGAACTGTTAAAGCTTTCAAGTGCTTTAAAATACATAGCTATGAAAATATTTATAATATATGTGTAACTACAGTCTGATAATGAATAATATCAGCTTTTTTTATAAAATTATTTTATATGAAATATAACAATCATCGAAATATTTAGCTTTAACAAGACATTCAGCACTTTACTGTCAGCAACTTATACTTTTATTTCTTTATGACTTCATATCCATTAACAGTTGCCCAGCAGTCAGGAATAATTTTTTCCACTAATATCCCTTACATTTGTAATACAATATCGTCCCCACCCTGCAAAATATTTTTTTTATGTATGGCTTTGCTTCTGAAATAATATATCACAATAATTTTATAAAAATGTATATTTCATCAGCATTACCATCTTCTTCAATATATATGTCATAAGGCAAGTTATATTTTTACATTTGTGTTTTAACTGTTATAGAATAACAACCTTCATCTTAATCTTCTGTAATTTTAACAAGCTACATATTCTAATTAAATTCTAACAGTAACATTTAACAATGATCACGAATAAATAAGTTGGCTGGATAGTTTATATTAAGCTCTACACATTTGTCTCTGGTATAAAATTTTACAGCATTTTAACAAACACAGAAATTACATTTCATTTCACAGTAAGGAAAATGTAGTTTTTCTCAAAAGTAGAATAAACTTTTCATTTGTAATTTCAGTGAAAACAGTTCTATCAGTTAATAATGATGATCTGTCTTTAATTTACAAGTAATTTTGTAATTTTTAATGTGAAATATAAGGTCCTTCAAATCAACATAACACTGTTCAAATAATGTGTCTTTCTGTTCTTGAAATGAAATTTGTGATTTCTGTTCTCTTACAATTTGCTCTTTTTCATGAGCTGGAACTCAGGGATCTCAGTATCAGCAGAGAAATGGCAAATACCATGATACAGTGTAGTATCCCAACTCCAACAAAGCTTCAGAAGTATGCATAATTATGTGCATTTTGTACCTATGACTCTAATCAATGATCGAACACCTATTTATTAACTTACAAACCGCCCATACATTGTTCTTTTTCAATTATGTCTGTTGTCCAGTGTCTGTTGCATGAGTGTTTAATGTTGCTTTTACTACAAATAACTTCAGAAGAAGATGAATCATCAAATTATGGTACACAAAAATAATTATCTACCAGACTGGTCATACAGTACATGTGTGCATTGAACTGTACTGTTGCTTACTATATATTGCAGAAGACAGAATTGCGTTTTTGGTTTAAAAATAAATTAATATATTATCAATTATACAGGAAATATTTAAGAAAATGTGGCTTGGTTGTTTGCAAAAACTATAATTTTTCAATACACTTTACTGAATGAATCTTGTTGAAATGATATAAAACAAATACACAACATGGTTTTATTTCTCTTTATAACATCTAGTCTTTAAGTGGCACTTCAGAACTCTTGTCACAAAAAAGTGAACTGCTGGACAATGAAAAATATGGTCGAAATTTTACACCAGGAGTTATTTGCATGTAATGATACCTGTCAAGCAATGATAAAGAACCATAAAAGTGCAGAATACTAACAAGAACAGTTGTGATAAGTACCGTCATGGCAGTGGTCGAAACAGTATCAGCTATGTGACATCTCCTGTCTCAAGGAAAACTGAAATAATGGTAAGATTCAGTCTTACTCTTATCATAATACTTTCATTCATATTGTTTGAGGTGATAATTTATTCAATTTATGAACTAACTTCCATTATGATTCTATTGTCTGGGGGCTCATTTCCATCTAAAACCCCTTCCTCTTTAGTAAAAAATCTTTAAGTGTTGCATTATGATCAAGTGAAATTTAAAAACACATCACTATGCTGGGCGCATTTTTTTTTTTTTTTTCCCATTATGGAAGGAGTTTTTCTTGGTGTTTCAAATATTACCAATTTTAAGGCTTCTTTAATATGATAAGATGTACAATAATCAGTGAAATATTATCATACTGAATTTTAATTAATACAGAAAATTTTATAATGTTGAGATCAGTAATAACCCTGTTAATTGACAGTGATTACTGTAGTCAGATTCCAGGCACAGGCACTGAGGTGTTAAAGTATTATTTGTTTTTGTTTTGCTGTAATGAGTCACTGAGCTATCACAAATTATCTTCCTGTACAACTGTTGTGTTACATATTGCTATATGAAGCTTGGCTTTCTTTTAGGAGACTAATTTCATGTGTATGAGATTTCCTGTTTTGATTGCAGAATGTTGTTGTCACTGGTGGTAAATCAACTTTTATATAAGCTGGTAATACAAATATCATAAATTACATGTTTTGTGTGAATCTTACAATTGAGTTTGGATGTTAGTGTATCTGTAAAAAATGTATGAAATGACACTAATTCAGCTACATCTGAGTTAACAACACTGTTTTTGTGGGCTGCAGATATAGAATTATTGGAAGTGCTTTTTTTTAATATTTAGTAAGGAACATTGTAATACCTACAGGTCATAAATAACAGGCAAATTTTGTCCTAAAGAAGACAGAGAGGAGATGTCATAACTGATAAGTTGATGTTGAAAATTCTCATTATATCCAAACATTAGATGTAACAAGAGGCAGCAAAGTCAGTTGTACTTAACAGGCAAGAGGTAAGGAGAATAATGCCAGTTTCACAGCCAAAAAGAAAGTGTGACAAACAGAAGTGTCATGTTAATATTTCTTATGCAGATACCAGATGTCTGAGACTTAAGACCTGAAACATTGTTAGAAATATTTTACAAATCCTAAATGTTATTTCAGATGCTTTGTAAAACCACAATATTTTGAAAAAACACATTTGAACACAACAAAATGTAAAAGACAGTACCATAACAAATGAAAAATTTATTTATACTTTACCTGATATAGCTTATATTAATTTAATTTAGTAATTACAACTACATTATTTAATTTTTGTAGACAGAATTAATTCATGTAATTATTTCAATCAGCTGGTTTTAAAACAGAACTAATGTGTGTGTTGCTCAGTATGCAGAAGCCTATAGCAAGTGTTATTCCACTTTAGCAGCAACACTATGTATGTGCATTTGTCATCTCTTTAAACAAACAGTGTGTTACTAACCAGCCAACATTACAAAACTGCAGAAATTTCAAGGCATTGTTGTGCAAAACATTATAAGTGAGGAATTGTTTCCCATCTGGTGGAGAAGTCTTTAAAGTACATAAACTATAAAAAATAAATAAACTCTACTGTCATATTGTCTAGCAATTAACCAATCTTAATTATCTGTATTTATGTATATATATATCTATGTACAACATTGAACACAATAACTGAAATTAGAATGGCAAATGTTGGAAAGGTGTTGAAACATCCCAGTCAAATATGCATTTGAAGCTCTTACTTTCTTACAGAAATTAAAATGACTCTCTTCCATAACAGAATATATTCTACCTTTAACATTCTCTCATGGGTATATGAAATCTGATAAATATGAGTACAAACATTTTGTGTGCCAAAAATCAATAAGGAGTTAGTAGGAATAGAATAACTGTACCAGTTCTTGCCACAGCAATTGTACAAGTAAATGAAACCTCATTTTTTTTTACAAAATCTGTGCATAACACTAATGAACAGTACAAACTATCTTTATTTAAGTATATTGTAATTATTAATAAGGCAATATTTTCCCTTAACCATAGCATATGCATTTTCCCCTCATCTTTATCTAACTTTGTATCAGTGTTAATGCTCATCATTACCTGTTGTGTTTCTGACCTTGTATGTAACATAATACCCAAATTACAGAATCTTTTTACATATGCTGCTATAGAGAGAGAGATATATATAGATATATGTATATACATATTACCACATTATATTAATATCAGTATTTTAATATTTCCACACTTTTAGTATGCTGCAACAATACAAATTCAGATATTAAAAGCTAAGAATAAATTTCTTTAAAATAAAAGAGACATAGCTACAGTTCATGTACTACATTGTAAGTCCAATAAAAAATTCAAAAATTTTGATTTTTTTTATGTCTTTGTGGTACACAAACTTCCTGTTTTCTAGAAAGATATAAAAAACCAAACACATCTTGATCATTAACTAGTCACTGTACATAACCACTGCAAAGCATTTTGGCATACATGCTATGTGAAAATAAACACAGAAATTGAAAAAAAAGGAGTGGACCTAAATGTCTCAAGTTCTGTGTAAATAAATCCTTTCAGCATTGCAATTCCACATATTAAAAGTCTGTTTTAAGCAAAACTCTAACATTGCTTTATCCTTATATTCCACATCATTGCTCATTAAGCACGTCTGGACCAACACAGCAAATAACACAAAACACTCACCCTTGAGCCATAATTTTAAAAATAAATGTGACATTTCAATGCCATTCACCTATTTTTGAACACTCAGAAAGTCTCCTTTGTTGCAAAAGAATCACTGCAGTAACATACTCCCCACAGATAATGATGTCTTTTATTCATCAGTTGAACTCATTGTAAATAACAAGAGGGTCCCCGTGACAATAACGGGAGTGGAAAGACTGCTTCTCCATAGCTGCTGACAGCTGCAGGTGATGAAAAAGGGTCTGGAAGGTTACCTGAAAATAAAGTATTAACAACGACCATTATAAACAAATTTATTATATTTAGTAGCTTTCTTTTGTTGAAAGATATGTGAATGTAGAGGGAAGTAGTGAAGTAAGTACAACTACACAAATAAAGAAGTTATCATGATTTTCTTTTTTATTTCTACTCTTCCTCTAAATGATTAAAATATGTATTTCTTGTTTGCTTTGGGTTTGAACTAATACTACTAGTCAGACCACTCTTAGGTTGGAATTATCAGACATACTGGTGATTTGTGTACCACAGCCACCAAGTGATGACATGCACACACATGCTCCAAATCTTATTTTCAGCCCTGCCTGGCCTAATATAAACTTGTAGCACAAAAAGATACTTATATGCATTAGTAAAAATACTTGATTGTCCCATAAAAAAGTAGCACTATAGATTGTATTGTAAAGTAAGAAATAACAGCAGCAACAACAACTGTGTGTGTGTGTGTGTGTGTGTGTGTGTGTGAGAGAGAGAGAGAGAGAGAGAGAGAGAGAGAGAGAGAGAGAGAGAGAGAGATTGAACCTCCCACTGTCTGAGATGGAAGCACACTGATTTGTCGAGTTTGTAGATGGGTGCACTCTTTATTTTGCTAATGCATTCTTACCAACATTCTTTTCCAGACTGGTCTTCAACAGAAGTTACACAATACCAGTAACATAAAATTGATTACTTTTTCAATATTTATAGCACTCCAGAGTGATCTACCAACTGAGCTACCCAAGCACAACTCGCAACCTGTCCTCACAGGTTTACTTCCACCAATACATCATCCCCTACCTTCCAAACTTCACAGAAGTTCTGCCGTGAAACTTGCAGAGCTAACACTCCTAATAGAAAGGGTATTGTGCAGACATGGCCTACCCACAGTCTGGGGGATGGTTCTGAAATGGATTTTTCCCTTTGCAGTGAAGTGTTGTAAGATAGGAGATGAGGTACTGGCAGAAGTGAAGCTGTGAGGGCAAGATGTGAGTCATGTTTGGGTAGTTTAGTCAGTAGAGCACTTGCTCATGAAAGGCAAAGGTCCCGAGTTTGAGTCTTAGTCCAACACACAGTTTTAATCAGCCACGCAGTTTCAACATGTTCTTCCACATAATTTCAGTCAAATTTTCTGTGACTAATGCTTCTTTATAATGTGTTCAAAAAATTTAATTTTCACTTCTTAATGGCTTAGATAAAAATCTTTGACTTTCAAAAACTTACAAAGCAACTGATAAATACATTGTTTAAGTTCAGGAAATAACTATGTAATGAGGATGCTGCACAAACACTCAAACTGAATACACTGGTAAGGGCTTACATGAAACAAGCACTCATGAAACTCCAGTGACACAAGTTAAACACATGTACATGCCTCATGTACCAGTTATTCTGATCTCTTGTCCTTCCGGTAAAGTTCATGTCAAAATATGGATACATTTTGTTAATGACCATTCTTCCATGGTCATATATATTTTGCAGTAGTTTACATTAAAAATGCAATTTATATACCACTGGTGTGAAACTGATGTCACAAGAAACTTGATACATACATTTATTTCAAAGTCATTTTTTCATTGTTTATGACACACTGTTTATCTACTAAATGAAACCCAGGGCCTGTGCAGAATAAAAAAAACATAGACATTACATATGTGAGGGCCATTCACTAAGTAATGCAAAACTCTTTATGAAAGAAGGTTGCTATTATTCAGGATTCCAGTACACATTATTCCATATTCTTCTGACTGCAAAACACTATTTTTCAACATAACATCTGTTCAGTGGAATAGCCTTATGCCACCTTACTGGGAGGGCCTATATGCTCATGTGGTACTATATTGCTGGTCGACATCAGAGCTAATGTCTTGCTCCATCAATAATATCCCTGTCATCCAGAAACTGCTTCCCACGAAGTGCATCCTTTATTGGGCTAAACAGATGGAAGTTAGAAGTGTGAGAGCCAGGCTGTCATGTGGATGAGGAGAAACAACCCAGTGAAGTTTTGTGAGCACGTCTTGGGTGTACAGACTTTGTGAGGCCTTGGTTGAGAAGGAGAAATTTGTACGCATTTTTGTGATGGTGAACATGAAGAGGTCATTTCTTCCAGTTCCAGAAGGTAGTACAATACACTTCTGAACTGCTCGTTGCACTGTCAGGGAGGAAATCAAAGAGAATAACTCTTTCAGGTCACCATGATGTTACCAACTGAGGGTGCAGCTTTAAATTTTTCTTTGGAGGAGAGGTGGTGTGGCATCACTCCGTGGATTTCCATTTTGTTTGTGGTTGAAGTGACAAATCCATTTTCATCTTGTCACAATCAGCCTTATGGTGCACAAGCAATTACACACAGATTGTCCTTTGTTGCTCTTTATGGTCTTGTGTTAAGCAGCAAAATATCCAGTGTGTGCACACCTTTGGGTACCTCAACTTGCAGATGAGTGTGTCAGCACCACCAACAGAGTTGTCCAGTTGTGCAGCAAGGTGTTTGTTTGTGATCCATTAATCACTTCAAATGTGAGTGTCCACACATACCAACGTAGCAGAAGTCAAGATTTGTGTGGTCTGCTGGCCTGCAGGAGATTGGACAGGTTTGCATGACCTCATTCCAGTGATGACAGGCACCTCACCAAGTAACTCACCATGCTCTTGTTCACTGCCATGTCTCTGTGGATATTCTCTAAGCGCTTATAAATATCTGCAGTGCTTCAGTTCTCTGTCATAAGAAACTGAATGACAGCTCTCTGCTTGGAATGCACCTTTATTATAGAAGCTATTCTGAAGGCCACATATAGCATTGACATCTATTGGAACATCATGAAAGTACAGGGGCTGAAGTGGGAATATTCCATATTGTCCCACAACAAATTCCGCATTTTCCATCTAAAACTAGCTGAGAAGAAAAGTGTGTCTCATTACATCAAACAATGAAAAATCCAGGATGGGATGAAACAATATTATGAAAAGGAAAGTTGCTACTCACCATACAGTGGAGATGCTGGGTTGCAGATAGGCACAACAAAAAGACTGTCACAAATAAAGCTTTCAGCCAGTAAGGCCTTTGTCAAAACCAGATGACAGACACACACACACACACACACACACACACACACACACACACACACACACACACACACACACACACTCTTGCAAACAATGTCATTTATTTTTGATGAAGGCCTTACTGACCTAAAGCTTTATTTGTGACAGTCTTTTTGTTGTGCCTATCTGTGGCTCAGCAGCTCTGCTACATGGTGAGTAGCATCTTTCCTTTTCATAATAATGTGTCTCATTACTTATTTAATGCCCCCCCCCCCCCCAAAAAAAAAACTTCCAAAAAAGTGAAAAAGATTTCTAAAACACATTTATTTAAAAAGGCAGCTAAAACATTCTTCACAAGTAATGCATACTACACTATTCAGAAATTCTTAGAGTATTCAGTAGTGAGTATTAATGAATGGGAATACTACAGTACCTTGTCTCATTTCAGTACATGGTTATTGTTTACTGCTTTCACAAGGTATGGATTGAGCGTTTGGCATCATTGGACGGGAGGCCCCTTGTGGGGCAGGTCTGGTCGCCTTGGTGCAGATCTTATAACATTCGACGCACACTGGGCAACCTGCATGCCAGATGGGGATGAAATGGTGATGAAGACAGCACAACACCCACTCCCTGAGCAGAGAAAGTCACCAACCCAGCCCGGAAACCAACCTGGGTCCATAGGACAGCAATCTGTCACACCGACCACTCAGCAAACCATTCACAAGGTGTCATGTCTCAAGGTGTATAAAGCATAACAGTAATAGCTGTTGGCTTAGTTTTTCAGGTGGGCAGTTGAGTATGAAGTCCAGAATTGAGGCAAGGGGCACAGCAGCATCTTATTAGTTCAGGAGTCATCAGTGGGTGTCCTCAGTGTATGAGTAGTGAATAAGGAAAGTTAATGTAGAAGGGAAGGGAAGGGAAGGGAGCCAGTCATTACTTTCATATCTTTTGCAGTTCTCTTCAGGTAAGTGTTACTGCTCATTAATAAAAAGCCTTGGCAAACTGTACCATGTAAAAAATGGATTTTTATTTTTTAAGTAGCTTTTCGTCAGTGTATTCCAAATTCTAGCTACAGACCCTGGTACCCAGTATTATTTTATTTAAAAAATGTCACTTCAGATACCTAAGAATATATGCATACACTTTGTGTTATTTAGAAACCAATCACATTTTAAGTAAAATGGTTTAATCAGCTTACCTTAGCTGAGCTTCTGTTGCAGTGAACTCAGCTGTCAACAGAAAAGAGTTCCTTATGTAAAGCTGGAAACTCAAGATGTGGTGTAGATCTCTTGAATTTGGCGAGTGCATCCATATGCAACATGCTTAATTCCCTGTAGAGGCAAAACCAAATACTGCATCAGAGTTTTCAATCTTAAATTATAAAGTCTGTTTTATAAGAAGAAAGAAACATTGCTGCCAATTAAGATTTATACTTTTACATTACATTCTTCATAGTCTCAAAAATTTATACAATCAGTATTGGTGATTAAGGCGTGTTCAGAGAGAGGAAGCTTAGTGGTCTTTTGTTTGACTTCTTGTGTGTACTTAGATTACTATTACTTAGTGTTTTGTCTCTGACAACATCTTGCACATATTTAGCAAGCCAGGCAGTATTTTGGAACACATTTTAAATTGAATTATTAGTAATGCCATCTACACTACATGGAAAAGCTGACAATAATAACACCCCCTCCCATGCCCTGGATTGATTTCTACCAAATTTCCCCACACAAACAGCAAACTTTAGGAGTATCAACACTATGTGGCTTATGACTGCCCAGTTCAAATAGGACCAGAGATACGGGAAATGTGTTTCTTCAGCCCCTGCCATATAAGCTGTCTTGCTTGACAAGTGTGTTGCTTTGGAGTAGTACTGACCTGCCTTATCAACCCACTTTGCAAGCAGCCTACATGTCAGGAGCAGAAACAGTTTTGCAGATACAGTATGTAGGCTGAACCACACGAGAATGTTATGGTTTTCTTTATTGACCTGCTTTGCGGGGCAGCATACATATGTGGACGAAAAACAGTCTTCAATCCCCCAACATGTAGACTACCTGGCATGACCGCCATCTTGTGGGAGTAGTATTGACTTGCTTCAGCTACCTGTTGTGCAGGGGCTCCACATGGAGATGGGCATGGCTGGGGGAAGGTTGAGATGGATAGAAGAGAGGATAAACAGAGAAATGTGGGTCGGAGGGGATGAACAGAGAGATGGGACAGGAGAAGATGGATAGGGAGAGCAAGAGGAGAGAATAAAATAAGGCAGGAAAGGAAGTGGTACAGGAAAGGAAGTGGTACAGGAAGGGGGGCCAGGAGGATATGGACAGGAAGACTGGAACAAGATGAGATGGACAGAGAGATTAAGAAGAGAAGATGAACAAAGAGAGATGGAGGATAAGATGGACTGAGAGGGGACAGAAGGAGATGGTCAGAGAGAGAGAGAGAGAGAGAGAGAGAGAGAGAGAGAGAGAGAGAGAGAGAGAGAGAGAGAGAGAGAGTGTATATTGGCCGGGCAGAGATGGAGTGAGGTGATAGAGAGAGGAGACAGCTATGAACATACAGATGGGCAGAGGTGGGGAGAAGGAGATGGACCAAGAGAGTTTCTCCTCTTAGTTTTTACTTGTGTCATTTCCTATTGAATGTGAATATTAGGCTGGAAAACTGATCTCTTAAATTTTATGATACTAGTTTTGGATTTAATATGCCAAAAACTACCAACAAAAGAGTGGATTTTATGTTGCCTTATACACATGAATTTCTTCTCAAAATACTAGTCAAAACTTTCTGGTGAATTATTTTGACAGTCTGAGAATTGTCATTCAGCACGTATTTTCATACTTTAAATTAGTTAACTTTTGTCATCTCCCATTTTAAAGCTTATTATAAATTGACTTGTAGATGGTATGTTCAATGCTGTGTCTACATCAACACTGAATTTTCTTTGATCATTCCTGTGCTGTCATGCTAGTCTCTGCTCTTGCCATTCACACTAATCTTTGTTAACTGTTGCTATGCCGTTTGTTCCTAAATGTCAGAATTCCTACTATGCATTCCACAGGAGTCAACTAAAAATGGTTTTGATGTGTAAACTCAACAAAAGTCAGAAAACACAGGGGGAATTGCTCTACTTAAACAGAAGTGTGCAACTATCCAGGTGGTATGTCATATCATTCTAAGAAATGGAGAAGTTGGATAATGGATGACGCTCTTCTGTTAGCATAAAAAATTTAAGAACCAGACAGATTCAAGATGTAATGTAGAGCCTAAACTGGCTCATGTTGTTTCATAGGAATCAATTAAGCAATGTAAATATATTGAAATAAGGTACTAGCAAAGAAGAACACTAGACAAAAGAGAAACAGTCCAGCTTTCATGCAGCAGCATCAGTATTTTCTGCTCTTGCTAAATTTTATTTCCAATCTGTCTTAGGATTCCACATTTACATTAATACATTTTAATATACAGATCAAAAAACACATAGTGAACAGTTTATTTATGTTGATAAAATGGTTTAAAAGCTAGTATAGAAACACTACAAATAAAATAATTGAAGAATACAAGTATATCATCTAAGAAAATTACCAAGTATTATTGTTCACTTCTATGCTAGATTAAAAAAAAAATATCCTTTTCTACATAAGTAATATATTAATCAGCCATTATTCATGTATTTACTGGAAAAGCAGCTCATCAAATAAATTGCTGTAACTAGAGGGAAGTTTATCAAGCTTGGCAGATTTCTGACATTCATGTTATGTGACACATACACACATTATCATTCATACTATGCATTGTAAAACAACAATTTGTGACATAATTTGGAGGAACACAGTTTAAGCAGATAACAAGTAATGATAGATTTACAGTTCAAAAACATCATCCTCATTATAAACTAAGGAGAAAATGGAAATTATAGCATAGAACAAAAATGTCTGATTCATTATGCTCTCATACATATTGAAACATTATAAGTGCATACCGAACTGATGAAAGTAATGAAATCAAGTAACAGTTCTTGGAAACTACACTATACAAAGTGATTGTTCAGAAAGAAACTACAATTTCCTTCATTCACCAGAGAATGACATGATCTGTTGCTACTAAGAATTGTTATCTGCATTCACTTCTTCCTGAGAGATATTTGCAAACCTTGTGGTCTTGTAGCAGAGGCATGAGGAAAATCAAGCATCAGCCAAGAGCATCCTATACATGCCAATAAGTGAGTGTTACTGTCACGTTTGAGTCATTCAGTTCCATATTTATTACTAGAGGTCTTCCTGGATAAGAAATATGCTATCCACTCTCCATCTGTAAGTCTTATTTTCATCTGTTGATATTATGATTTTGTTAGTCACATTAAGACATTTGGTATGCCTTGTCTGAATTTTCATTTACTGAAGTAGGATCTCATAATTTACACTCCACAAACTAAAAATGTGGAGGGCCTAACCATAATCATATTTTAACATTACTTTTTTTAAATGCATATCATAAGTTAAAATTTTCTGCCACAATTTCTGGTATGGATTTTGTGGAAATTTTACATGAAACATTTAGGCAACATTGGAAGTCAAATGAAGTTGTGTTACAAAGTGTCATCTCATCTCGTGTACTGTTATATGCTATGTATATAGTTCATGCACACTAATTCACCATAATATAAACATGTTACTGTGCTATACTTACACATGTAATTAGCACTGCAATGTGTTCTTGGAAATGTATTTAAGAGAAAAATCAATGGATTCACTGATTTAATACTCATTACTTGTGTTTTATGTGGCACACAGACTGGAGTCACACCATGAAACTAAGATTCCAGTGGATGAAGTATCCTAGAATAGCCTACGCATAACTTTGTGACATGTTTCGACAATTGTCTAAGTGACTTCTGTTACTGCAAATGAAAAATAATTGCTTTGGTGTAAGCAAGATGTTGGTACAATAGAAACAGAATGTACAGTGAACTAAAACAGTAGAAAGAATGCAGAACACTTTTTAATAATGAACCTTGTGGAAATATAATAAAAAAATGTGGATAGACTCATGTCATATTAAAAGAATGAGCCCCAATAGACTCTCAACCAAATTATGCAATTATTTTTTTAACCTGATAATCAGTAATTCAGGGGTCAAAAAACTAGAATGGATGTATATGAAGAATGAAGAAAATGTAGAGGTGGTCCATAGTGGCTATTACAAACAACAACAACAACAACAACAACAACAACGTAAGGCTGTCTAACATCAAAATTTTAAGGAAAGCATCACTAATTTTACACTACATATTTCCTTTATCCATCTAATGCTGGCTTAGACATCACAAAAAACTGGAACAATTGGGAAACTTAGAAAATGAGAAATAATTTTATCTCTAAGACTGAGGAATCTGTACAGCTATCTGTTTTAAAATATACTACTCAGAAAAATAATGTTATCAATTGCCTGTGGCTTGAAAGATTTGCAATAGTCCAGGATTATTTGCTCCACAGTAATGACACTCCTCTCTGCAACAGCATGATGGAAAGCAGTACTAAAACATTCACCTGTTTCAAAAGATAGTGATATAGGCTTTTGTCTGTGAAAGCCAACTATCATGTCATTCCATGCCATGAACTGAATTTTTTCATTGATAAACGTCACTGTTTCATCCTCAGAGTGCTGATATCTCTTTTAGATTCGCCTTGTGATGAGTCATGCTATTAATTGGAATATCTATCACATTTCTGTTTCTTTATGTGAACTTTGGATATAGTATTTACCTTTCATTTGATCTGTGGACACTTTATTGCTATTTATTTCCTAAATTTGTGGATCATTTCAAGTTCTGATATTTAGCATTTTAATATATTACACGAGTGTGTGTTTTTGTTGATTCCCATTTATATATCAAAAGCAGTTTTTCTGAAGCCTTCAAATTAATTGAAAATGGAGTCTCACCTTCACCCCTTTCCAGAAATGAGATTAGTTTCAATGTCTACTACAGATACAAATTAAGGGTTTGTGTTTGTAGAAGTTTCAAGACCATAGCAGGCATTGGTAAATAGAATTATAAAGCTTCATTGTGTCATCCAATTTTTTTTAATAGAGGTAATTAAATCAGCTTCATTTTTCTTGTACAAAGTAGCCAAAACTTGGAACCACTATGGACTAATGAGGTGTATTATGTCTAGTTAGCTGTAATAGGTGTCCATTTCACCTTTCACCAAGCTTTGTCAACATTGCTGAATGTCGTCTCTTTCCAAAACTTAGTGAGATCCTATTGATCCCTGCAGCTCACTACTCTAGCACAGTACCGAGGATGTGTGTTAAGCATGAAAGTCCATTACACTGGTGAGCTGCTGTTACAACATTTGGACTTCTATTTGTAACAAATGGACAGTTTTCAATGGTTCCAAATAAACCAAACACTGAGAATATCTTCAGCAGCTCCACATCAATATTCTCTCTGTTTCTCTCTCACCCTCAATTTTTTTTTTCTTTTTTTTAAAAAAAACTGGTGTACTACACTCAGTCACCAAGTTCTCTCTTTTCACTGTTAGTAATTTAACGTGCAGCCACTCTCATATAGTTTATTTTTTATATAAATTTGTCCATAGTTCAGTTGCTAGTGCCCCTTCTACACATCCGAAAATTTGTTTTACCTGTGTCAAAACAGTTTAATGTAGAAGATTGGTGGTTTTCTGTACATTCCTTGAATTTATAACAGGATAAGTTTGCAAGTCCTGAGCAGTCACTGCCTCGTATTTGGCTTCCACATCAATAACAGAGGGTGCTGTTTCAACAAAACCACCTCCATTTACAAATTCAAAAGGTAAAATGTCTTCACTGAAGAGGTTGACAAGTTTTTCTTTGTTGCAACTTCCATTAAATTTATAAAGAGTTAAGGAATTTTGACATCTCACCTAGAGTAAGCAACCTTATTTTAGTGTTCACTGCAAGAATATGTAAAACAAGCCATTATATCCTTAATTATCTCCTTAGCATCAAAACATTACCCAAACTACTGACAAATCATTAGTCAGAATTTTTTGTTGTTGTTTAGTGTACAGTCACCTTGCTTCACCTTGAACAGAATAAAATCCACATCATTATTTTATTAATGTACTCTCAGTAGTCTTAACTCTGATGCACACTGCTGCGGCTGCACACTTCGGACATCGTAGTGCCTATCCATACACAGAGCCTGCAGAACAGCTTCACCAGAGTTTGCAGCTAGCCTAGAAACAACTTTTCTATGCCAGGCATGTGATCACAAATAGTTCTGGCAGATACATTTGCCAATGGGCTTTATAAGGAGGCACACTGCCAGCAAAAGGTAGTTCATTGCATCACTCAGAAGAATACAGAGCTGCCGCCATGGCCAGATGCCTCTTCTAGCTGGCCGATCTCTTGGTATAGTCGACGAACCTCTTGACATTGTAGAACTGTTTGTGTTCACTCCCCATGAAGTGGTGGGTCTCTTATTATTAGTATTATTACTACTATTATTTGTGTCAATCTGCAGTTCGGATTGAGTCAGTTGTTGTTCTGGATATTGTATTAGTGTTTCGTTTTGGTGAGTCCAATAAGTTGTTTTTTGTCTTGTGTTTTCTGCATTTCTATTTTGCCAGCACAGATACTTCACAAACTTTAATCACCCAAGCGCTACAAAGAATTAATGGAGAGTGGCAGTAACTTCACATTATCTACAATGCAGGTAGCCACTGGCCAGGGATGTTATCCATCACATGCTTCACAATTAGCACAAATTAGTGCATGTAAAACACTTTTAACTAGGAGATAAGAAAGAAAACAGATTTCTTTCAAGCCATGCCTTTGCAAAAATTCCACGAATACCTTTAGACTTTGGCTACCTTTACATTCAGTTTGCAATGTCACTTCATGTAGAGGAGTTCACCAATCACATGTAATGTAAGCAGACCAAAATTTTAATATTAACCTTTAAATAGAAAGTAATTATTAGTACTGTGTATATTTATAGATATAATATTTATAGATATACCCACGGGTATCCACATTGGTACAGGTTATTAGCTGAAAATACTGACTGCAGACATACACACAGACCTCTAATTATTACAAATTTATGTTTCAACTAACTTAATGTGTTCTGTATGGACTACCACTGACTTGTTTTCCTGTATCGTGTGCAGGCCACCTAACATTATAATCACAGATATTGCCCCTGTGTCCCTGAGCAGCACCAGTCCTCTTAAAAGACATCTGCATCTTCAAGCATTCTGCAAGAAAACTGCCAACCAAACAAGTTGTGCTTTTATTAATCCACTTCAGTGGCTAGATGGATGGTACACGTCAGTGGTTCTCACCAGATCATCACACATCGAGCAATGCCTGGTACATTATGTATGATGCAACAGCACTGGCACAGACATTCTGTATGAAATCCCTGTAATTACTTTACATCCAAGGCTTTTCAGCTAAATACAAATTATACTTCTTATTTGTTTTTGTATGATGCAAAATGCAGTAAATCCAAACTACAAACAGTTAAGAACAATTTTTGTATGGTTATTCACACTATAATAATTAACACCATGACAAGTGAAGAGTCCCTTTCAGGGTGCCTCAAGACTTCCATTTCTCACAAAATATGTGGAAAATTGCAATGGGGTGCACAGAGATCATAGTATGTTGATGGATTCCTAAAATATAGGGTAAGAAAGCTGATGCACTGTTCAGCTGTAAAAAAGAAATAACACAGCATACAGCACCTCACAAGAATTTCAAGACCCTTCCTAAGATTACTCAGCAATACTTCCATGCAAATGGTAGTTTATTTTCTTATATTCACTAGCAATTTGGCACCAAATTTCACACTTAAATAAAATATGATAACACAAATTTGTAAAAATGGCTGTTGAAATAATGACTGTAACACAACAGTCACTTCAAACTTGGGAATAAAAACAGTGTAACACAAACCTGAGTGTGGCTATCTTGGCGAGCATAGCATCACAGACAGTGACATCTCCCTTGATGGGCACAGCATGATTCCGATCCAACTCTAAGCGCAATGCTCTCAACACTGCTTGACTCAGTCGGCTAATTTCAGCCAAACCTTTAAGGCCTGGGCGATCTAAAATTGCAAAAAGATTAGTACTATCATGTTTTATGGCACATGATATTTGGAAAATAAAGTGCTGTAGGTCACAAATAAGCTCCAAAATGATGTACGAAAAGAGTTATCAAAATTAAGTGACCATAATATGACATGACTTAGTATCAATTTAATTAGACCTTAATAGTCAATATAATAAATATTTTCATGAAGCGTTCTTAACCAAGTTTGTTCCCTGATGCTAAGTTATTTTTCTCTCTCTCTCTCTCTCTCTCTCTCTCTCTCTCTCTCTCTCTCTCTGCCAACCACATTATCCTAGTTTAGCACCCAGCACCCTGACCGATCTAAGGGGTTGTGTTGAGAGATGATGAGGTTGCAAGGAGGTGGTGAGGGGAGGGGGTGGGGGAGAATGACTGACAGCAGGGAGGGAGAGGTAGCTAGGGAACAGGGTAGTTTATGCTAATTTAATCCTCTGTCTCCTGAGCATGTACATAGTCTGAATTCAGAACAAAGTTTGCCTACTCTGAATAAAAATGATAATATAAAAGATTAACATCCCCTGGATTAAAGAAAAGCATACATATTATCCAAAAATAGTGTAGGAAGAACTATATGTTTATTACAAAGGGAAGAGCTATGGTTCACGAAGAAGAAACACTCAACACAGTGATACAGAACTATGCACAATAAGTAAAATGTCTGTGATGTACATGTTGTGTGGCAGATTATAAGTCCAATGTAAGGTCACAAGATGCATGCAGAAGCCTTGACGGTGTATGTGTAAGTGCCACATGCTTGCAGGCTACCTAGGCTATGGTGTAGCACCCTGATCCTCATATCAAATCCCAAGTGGCACCCAGTCAGTCATGTGGCACTTCAGTTTACAAAACCATTAAGACTTTTACATGAATGGTTAATGGGATGTTGGCAGTTTGGAATGAGTTCAATTCTGCAGAAAGTTTATTTCTTACATATCTCACTTCACCCAAACCAGGACCCATAAAATGTCAATTTTTTGTCTTAATAACGAGGTCACTCTAAGACTGTAGCTGTGTCTTGTGATCACAAACAGCAGTGGAAAAAAGAATTTCAAAACTGAAGCTGATCAAAAACAGGCTTCAAAGCTTAGAAGCTGAAAATGTCTCATGATGGTGGAATGGCCACAGTTCATTGTATTTGCCAGTTCTTGAAGACACAAATGAGTGTGGATTAATGTGTATAAATGATGCTCATCAAACTAAGGTCTTCCTGAATGGGGAGAATCAAAATTTCTGGCTGACTCCACTGCTGTCACCATTGTATAAGACTCAAACATAATAATATATTGGAAATGTTCCGATTTGTCTACTCAGCATTCCATTTTCTGGCATCCACAGCTCTGCTCACTAGCTTCAAATGACAAAATGACAATATGTAAATGCAAGTAGCAACAGTGAACTATAAATGTAAACTGACAATCAGTAAATAAACCTATAGCTACCAGAATGCCAACATGCAAAACTAAAATGCTATGAATGTATGCACTAAACTGATATAAAACCTCTGATGTATAACACGCCATTCTCACAAAACAGTTCACCTCATAGGTGTAGCTTCATACCTGCAGATTCACTCAAGGATACAACACAACATAGAAGAAAAATGGGTTGCATTGACAATGGTTTGTAGTAATTTGTATTTTAACATCTCATGCCAGATTATTACACCTCATTATATTACTCATACTCCATTGATCCCACAGAAACGAATCTCTGGGATGCGACAAAAAACAATCCAATGACATCAATTAACATTATGAAATATCAAAATATTACAGTTAAAATATTGATTATACTATAACCCAGTAGATACATAAATATTAATTGTTTCTGTGAAGATACTCTTCAATGGAGTAAAAGAAGTAGCCCAACAAATTCAGTCCTTAATTCCAATAAATTACCCACAAAGCAGTAAGTGTACCTTGGCATGTTGTTGTAAACATGTGTAGCCATGTATTGTGATTCATTTCTGTAGAAATGTTAAGCCTGTGAAGTCTTTCTATAAAGTGTTTTTTTTTCTTTTTTACCTTAGGCTTCACCTGTGTACACATATGTTGCATAAACTGCACACATCTCATCTTCCTCTCTCTCTCTCTCTCTCTCTCTCTCTCTCTCTCTCTCTCTCTCTCTCTCTCTCTCTCTCCCCCCCCCCCCCCATCTTCTTCTTCTCCTCCTCCTCCTCCTCCTCCTCCTCCTCCTCCTCCTCCTCCTCCTCCTCCTCCTCCTCCTCTCTATTCATATCCTCCTCACCCTCCATCTGTCCATGTACTACTCCACCCTTGCTCTGCCTGTGTGCTCCTCCACCCTTCCTCTATCCATCTTCCCTTCCACCCTCTCTCTGTCTCTCTGTCCATCTCCCCCACTCCCCTTCTCTCTCTGTCCATGCACAAAACGCACGCGCACGCGCGCACGCGCACAATATTTAATTTATACTTCTCACTACTTTTTAGAAACTACAGATATTGTTAATAACAGTGGACATTAGCGAATGTATGCATTATGAAACAACTGATAAAATATTAAGTTTTCTAAAGTAAGGTCCTTGTAGGATGTTCCACAACTAATACAAGATACAGTTCTTTTAATATACTTCTGTGTTCTGAAATTAGAGGATGTTTCCCATACACCATAAGCACTATGTCAAGTATTGTGTGGGGACTAGGACTGTTGATATTTTTAAAAATATCAGGAATCCAATACATCAATATTTTATAAAATATCATTATCAACTCTTAATATATAAAAAGTTATGGATATGTCAATGGAAATATATCAACATATCTGCCTATAAAAATATTGGCTGCACATTGTAAATATACAGCAGGTTTTAGAGCTGTATATTTACATACAGATTTATTATTAGATATTCTGCACATCGACAAGCTACCAGCACGCCTACTCCTCTCAGAGCAAGAATTGAAATAAAACAATGTACACTCATGCTCGGCATAACCACTTTGCTAACAATGGTAACTGCATTTGAGTGGCACAATAAAAGGTGTCTGATGTGTCTGTTGCTAGACTTAGTCACATATCAGATTTGGCAGGAACACTTCACGTCGACTTCCCTGTCTTTTTCTTTCTGTTTATTGCAATGACTTGGCAGTTGCAGTGTCAAAATTGCATACTGAAACTAAATGTTGCATTTTCTGTTGGTAACACTGAGCACCAATTACATCACCTTTGCCCTCCATGTCTTCACCCATGGAGAAGACCAGTCTTGTCATTTAGATTCTTGTTTATCTTTTTCAGCAATTGTTTTCGAAGAATGCTGATGTTTGGAAATCTTGTTATTCCATTCACATCACCTCCCCCCCCCCCCCCCCTCCTTCCAAGTTCAATCTTCTTTTGTGCCACATATACTTGCTTCACGCAGTCAAAAAGAGAAAGACTGGGTGTGATGAAAGCTTGAAAATTGGTAAGACCCCTTCACACAGCGAAAGGAAAATGATGTCCTACTACAACTTTGAAATAACAATGTCAAATATTTACCAAAAATTGTGACAAAAATACAATATAAAGTAAAAATATTAGCACTTGATATTGACATATTGGTGGAAAAAATATATCTGAAATATATCAATATTTATGGGAAAAATATTGATAAATCAATATTTTATCAACAGTGTTAGTGGCAACCACTACAAACGTGGCAGGCTGTGTTTACTGTTTACACTGTGGTCAGTTCCTCAATGTTTGGTGGGTAGTGTATCAGTTTTAACCACATTCTGTCAAGTTAAGAGTGGCCTGGAAAGAAATCTGAGAAAACTGTTGGCCTATTCAGCACTTTTGACTGATGTCCAAGTAGTATCTGCTCACAGTGCTGTGCACAAAGTGGCAGATTGTGTTTACTGTTTACACTGTTGCTTGATCCTTGATCTTTGATGGGTAGCGTATCAGATTCAACCAAGTTCTGTCAAGTTAGGACTGGCCTTGGAAAGAAATTTGAGAACTGTTGGTGCCTTCAGCACTTCTGCCTGGTTCCAAGTAGCATCTGCTCCCAGAGTTGTGCACAAACTCTAACTCAAACCATCCAAAGTTAAGGTGGTACACTGACAGACCAATTCTGACATTGTCACTTGACATCAGTAATGCAACTGGCTATGGCAGTTTGTGCACTATGGAGAAGTAGATTCTCAAATGCTCTTTTTTCTAATTCTTTCTGCATTCTTCAGGAATGTTAACTCACAGAACAGTAATGAGGTTGGTATTCTGAATAATCCTCATCAGTTAAACCAAGAGCCTCTGTATTGCATAAGAACAGGAGCACTATGTGCGGTTAGTGCAACACAAATTTATGACATCTCTTTCCAGCAAACATTAACTTCTGATAGATATGGAAGAACATATTGCAACATCTTTCTTGGGATTTAACAACTAAAAGCTATATTGTAGAGGACAATGCCAATGCACACACTGCCAATGAATTTATGAAAATATTACAAATTATCTTTGGTGACAGGAACCATCCTCTACTACCCTGAAATAGAGAAACATTATCTGAATTTGTCAGTTATTGCACTAGTGTTACTTTGTAAAGTGTGAGTTTGTGCAGAGATCTATGAACAGATGCTACTGACACACCAGTGTGAAGTGTTAGATGTTGCTAAGATTTTCTTGGACTCCTTTCCAAGGCTGCTCCTAACTTATCAGTTTACATAAAACTGAACTGCCACCTGCCACAGTCCAAAGAATGGAAAGGAGAATAAGCAGTGATAAGAACCTGCCTCCCTGGTATTAACTCCTGCACACTGGGCACAGTGCCTGTGCCATACATGAAACAGACAGCATTGTCACACTAAGTTAAATTTCCACCCAAAATTATTCTGTAAGTCAGCAGTGAATGAAAATACTCATAAGAAATCAGTTTCTTCTTTTTTAAGTAATCTATGAAAGCCAGTTATGCAAACTGCAACACATAAGCCCATGGTACATCACAATTAAGTAAGGCCATCAAAAACGAGTGTATGACACATTAATACAAAATATATGAAATTAAAAGAAGATTTTGTTTTGAAATAACATGTTTATAAAGTACACACCTGTTGAAAGCAGAATGCATGCTGAATATAATGCCAGTTCTGTTTCTGTTAACTTCAGTTCAGCTACACTTTTTGCAAATTCAAACACACACGTCACCAGCTTCATTTCAGCAGTCTCATTAGTATAGAAGGCATCTTGTGGCAGCATTGTGTCAGAATAGAGTACACTATTTTGACTTAGATCATAATATCGACTCATCCGTAACACAGCAAGCTCAAAACTACCTGTGAGGCAAGAATATTATAATGCTTACAAAGTAAAGCATAGAATTTGCTTATGAAGTAGCAAATATTCTGTGTATGCATATATGTGAGATGATGAAACTAGTGATTTATGAAACTCACAAGCTTCTTACCTTAATACAACTATCAGAACAAAAGGCACACACAGTACTTTATTACTTATATTTTCTTCAAAATCTGTATTTTTCTGTTAAAATACTACATAAATAAACAAATCTTCAAATACTCTTCTTCTTATTATTATAAATAGTGTGCTGCAACAAATTAACTATTGGTATTTTTAAGTGTAAATTAACATCATTTTTGAAAAAAATTTAAGTGTGTGTAACAAATAATTGTATTAGACAATAAATGACTGTGCTAGTCCTTTTGCTTTATTAGTAAGAAATGCAGTTTTAAAACAACTCACACAACCATCTTTGCTGTAACTGTAATGGACAAACAGCGTAAAATAGATGAGTCCTGTGACATTGATTTAGTGAAGGCTATAGCAGATCAGTAGTATACTGAAAAGGCCAAGGTCACTTTTTGTGAAGAGCTCACAACAAATAGCAGTGAGAATCCTTCACATTTCTTATGAAATATATGATACATATTGTCTTTATCTCAAAACTGTCTGAAATTTAACTGTGTTATATGTGATGATGAACCTATATTAAAGAGATGGTAAGATACTTGCACAAAATAATATGTGAAATTTTAAGTCTTGTGATTAAATAGTACACTTAACTGTGACTACACATAGAGACAAACAAACAATGTGAATAGAAGAATGTTAAACATATTAACCTTTCAAACTTATTTAAAGTCTAAAACAAATGAGGAAGTCAGAGTTTCATATCTTGTTGACACTGAGGTCACTGTTGAAGGACTTCTTGTACAGTTGCAGAGGTTAAGGGAAGGAAACTTTCCCAAAGAAGTCATTGTGGAGTTTACATGTTGTGATTGGCTGCATAGTAGCTGAATACTAATTTTCTAGAGCATGACAAAAGTGTCAACATGCTAATTGAAGATGCAGAAAGACCAATCACAGAAACAAAAATAACATCTCTAAAGCATTATTTACATTAGTCAATCAAATCAAACAACTGAAACACACAAATTTATTTATGAATAAAATAAATGAAGTAAGTAACATTTAATCTTTAGTATTATTTTTCTTAGAAAGTAGGAAGTAGTTAAACAGGAAAGTAGTTTTAATAATTAAGTTAACAAGAAATGTTTATATGAAGAAAGTTGTAAAGAACTGCCCACTTGTGGAAAATGATGTAACTATGTCAAACAAATAACTGAAAATGCAACATACTGCTTCTCTTGAAAGCCATATGAAAAGGAACTTCAAAATTTAATTATATTTAGGAATAAGTAACAAGAAGTTAAATGGTCTTCTGATCATTGTATTTGAAGATGTAGTAACCTAAAAATTTCTTAAAGTAACTTTCTTGAAATGTTCAAGAAAATCTTTTTAATTACAACCATACAAGTATATAACAAAATGACTACTGGACTTAAACTTTTTAATTTGAAGTATAATAATTTCTAGAAACAGGAAAAAGCAACTTCACAATGAACTAAAATATAACAGAAATAGGTATTTCATCCAGTATGTTAGAAGTTATCAAGTTGTGAAGGCAGCCACACAAAGGGCTAACAATTTTATTTTGAAACATAAGACAATGACAGTGTGGTCTGTTGTCAAATCAGAGATAGGTATTACAGTTAGTAGTCATAAAATATCTAGGATTAGACATGATGATAGCCTTATAATAAAGTCAGCTCAAATATCAGAGTGTTTAAATGAATTCTTCATAAATGTAGCATAGTACCAGAGTAAATTGCATCCTTCCTCAACTTCACCAACAAGCTCAGTATCTTACAGTTAAAAAAAAGTTTTGATAAAGGATGGTGTAAATATTATACTAGCATAAAAAAATTGTTGGATGGGACAGGGTACACAATAACGTGATTAAAACAATACATCATATAATAGCACCTCCACTAAATCAAATAATCAACCAACAGCGATGCTTTCCTGATGTGTTGAAGTATACAATCTGGATGTGGTGAACAACTTTACCAAAAACAGAGGATTAGGTTAGAGGAGGAAAGTTTACAGATATCTTCTGCACTCTTACAAAAGCCTTGCATTTGGTAAACCATACCTTACTTATCCATAAATAGAGCAAATATGGGACTATGCATAATGTTTTGCAGTACACAAGAAAAGGGTGACTGTCAATTCAAATGCTGTGAATTCTTACTCTAAATGGGTGTTTCAATTACCGTATCGTAAGGTGTGCCTCAAGGCTGCATTCCAGAGCCCATTCTTTTCTTACTCTATGTAAATGACTTACTCATGAAAATAAATTTCCCATCAGTTCTATTTACAGACGATACTTCTGTATTTATTTAAGCTGATTATACTGAAAAAACTGAGCTCTATTGTGAACACACCCTATACCCTATAAAACTGGTACTAGTTAAATGTGTTGGAACTGAACATTGCAAGAACCTGTATGTTACATCTCAAACAAAAAATTTAAGATGTGTGGAATTTGAAATGCAGTAGAACAATCAAGTTATGGAAGATGTTGATATAGTCAAAATCCTCAGAATAAAAGTAGACAAGGTCTTAAGCTCAAATACGCCTGTTGACGTCCTATCACATAAATTAAACAGCTTTGCATTTTAAATGCAAATACTAGGAAATTTTACTGGCATGTGTACAAAAAAATAGCATATCATAGTTATTTTGAATCCTCTATTAGGTATGGTCTAGTTTTCTGGAGAAAGCATTGTGTCTCAGATACTGAAACTGCAGAAGAAAACTGTCAGATACATATATATTGCACAGCAAAGAGAATCTTGTCATCCATTATTTTGGAAAAGAAGAAACCTAATATTCCCATTCCTATAAATTATTATATCCTACAGAGCACATAAATATTATTTGAGTAGCATCAATTTAGCTGCACTTATAAAATGAGAAAGAAAGGGAATTTTATGATTCTTAGACAACTGAAATTATATGCACAGTCTCTGGGGATGAAAATATGTAATAAGTTAATAGTCAAAAATATAATTATGATAAAGCATGATCATCTAATAACAGGGTGGTGGGAGATTTTGTGGGTGGAACATTACTATTTGGTAGAAGAATTCATGAAGGAAAACTGATACTTGAGCAAACTATTAGATTTTTCTCTAACATAACTATTATTATTATTATTATTATTATTATTATTATTATTATTATTATTATTATTATTATTATTATTATATTGTTGTTAGCATTAGTTCTCTGTTTGTGGCGAAATTTTACTACAAATATTTGAGATGTCTCCAGTACATGAAGAAATGATTTTGATTATGTATGTTATGAGACTAATAAACCACAACTGAAACTACCAACTGTATGTACAAAAATTAAGAAAATTCCATTGAGAATAGTAGAAATGCTACTGACTAAGTATTCTTACCTGCTTTAAGAAGCACAATTTGATCATCCTGTGAGAGTTTCATAAAACCAGGCACCATTTTTGCAAATTCAATGATTTGCTGAATAACTGTTGTTAATTTCTGAGCACACTCTAGCCACAGTTCCTCATGTGCCTGTGTAAAGTAATTGAAAACAAAAAAAATGTAAACAGTAATAGGTAACACATACTGAAGGCACTAACAAAAAAGAATGAAAAATTTCCCAATAAATGTACGACCAATATTATAGGCATTAGATTTCAACTTTCCATCTTCCATCTGTCACTTACTTAAATTTTACTTCAATTTCTTTAGAATATTAGATTATTTTGTTTTTATTGTTGGCCAAATGTATTCACTATGACTATCAAAATAGACTATAGCTTCCAAAAGGAAAGAAACCTTTCTCCATGGCTGTAACAGAGACAGCAGATGAAACAAACGGAGTAGTAACAGGGGAAAAAACTTCTGTTGAGTTACACTGCACACCACGACAGATCCTGCATGCCAATGCAAGTACAACAAGTGGTGACTCATGAGTATACATTCTGGGTGTTCACAAATTTTTAGATGCAGATAAATTTGACAGTGTGAAATTAATAGCATCTGATATATTAAAGTTATGCTTATGAACAAGTTTATGCAACCACAGGCAATGCAAATAATAACAACAACAGTAATAATAATAACAATAATAAGATGCATAACTTATCTGACAAAATAAAGAATTGTTTTCGTGGAATTTGGTTGTTTTGTACATAATTAAGTACACTTCAAGGCAACAAACAAAAAGTGTAAGCTTTCACAACTCTCCATTTTGTAGTTTTGTGTAAGTGGGAGTTTTAATGCTTTTCCATTTTTTTCGGACAAACGTGTAAGATCTCTAACAGAGGCATTAGTTCATGAATTTACCTCCAGGCTGAAAGTCAGATATTCTTATGCTGCATCCACACAAGTTGTGCTAACTGTACACTTGCTTGTTAAATATTCTCTTGTAGTTATGCTTATTTGATTTCATCACTCTCTCAGTCAAAGGATCTATTCTCAGAGGCCCTAGTTCCTATGTGGCTAACTTTTCCTGGTAATTTACTTTTCTGTCCCCAGAATGAGATTTTCACTTTGCAGTGGAGTGTTTGCTGATGTCAAGCTTCCTGGTGGATTAAAGCTGTATGCCGAACCGAGACACGAACTGACCTTTGCCTTTTGTGGGAAAGAGCTCTACCACCTGATCTACCCAAGCACAACTCACAACCCATCCTCACAGCTTTGCTTTTCTGTTAGCATTTAAAATAGATTCACTATAGTTCATGTTTACATTGCACACAAATGCTAATTCCTGCACAGTAAACAACCAACTGCAAACATGAAGTGCCATTTATGAAAATGATTAAACTCAAGTAGTAATGTCTACAAACATGTCACTTGACTAGAATACAAATGAGACACTGAGATCAATAAGGGCCTAAAGCACACCACTGTTGATCCCAAATTTAAGTGAGTATCAGAGAAACCAGTGATATAACTTTTTATGAATTTTCATACATACAGTGTGGGCCCACAGCACAGATAAACCTTACTCACCATAAGATCAACAGATTTCAGAAGCACAAATAAATGGTACAATCCCACAATCAATGGTGATGTGATTTAGGGCCTTATGATTCACAGTGTCTCAAATGGATTACTTTACGATAAAATTCATAACCGAATATACTATAACTCATTCAGAAACCCACAAAATAGGTTCACTGTCAGTACAACTTTAACATATACTTATGTATGATCTAATTTTACTATATAGTGAGTGAATTAATGCATCTGAGGAGTGTGCTATCATCTAGCAGGATTTATGCCAAGTGAACGTGGATAAAAGTCTGCTGCAGTGTGCTACCACCTGGTGGCACTGGCATAAACTTCTAGTCGATTGGCAAGGGCTAGCTGTGTACATTGTAAACCGTGCATGTTGTTTATAAGGCAATTATGTCATGTGAGCCACACATGGGCAAAAGCTGCTTAAAACATGCATAACTGAAGGTGTGCTCACAACCCTCATGCCACGTTTCATGGAAGGTAGAGGAACAGTAGCACGGTAAATTTAAGTTCTGTATCTTTCAGATTGCAGCGTCTATGTTATGTTTAACAGAATCAAAGAAAAATAACCAATAAATCCACAAGGCATTAAACGTTAATGTGTTTATATGCTCTCATGCACGCTTACTTGCAAAGGTTTTCAAGAATTTAGTTCATAACATGGAAAACACAACACCTCTAACAGACTGTGAGACTGCATCATAGTCAGTTTTGTATGAATAATAGTCTTGAGGGACTCAAAGAGAGAGATCAAAATCAACAAGTGCATTTCCCTATGCAGAGAAGAATCAGCAAATTGAAGCTTGGGATTAGTGTTTATTTTATTTAAAGGAAAATACACATTTTTCTCAAATTTCCAGTTCCTAAATTAAGTTTAAAACATATTTAAACAACCTATGAATCTAAAATTTCTAGAAGGCCAAATATCACTATATAAACAATTACATTATTATGTGTATGATGGTAAATCTTATCAGTTTGAAATATTTAGTAGAAAGTACAGTATGAGTCAACTGCCCTAAACATTTCCCTTAATTCCCATTTTTCTTTCATTATCTTCTTTTTTGATTACATCATTTGAACCACTGCACAGTACTACATAGCCTTCTGAAAACAAACTTATTACATCTGTGTATCGTGCTTGTTCACATATTTTAGAGAGAGATGTGTGAGGCTTTATGAATACACTTGCATTAACAGTGAATTGTTTGTGAAGAAGAGGAGTAAATCCATGACCATAACCCTCTTCCATTACAATTACTTTCTTCCTCTGCTCAAGATTTTTACTGTTTTTAGATTGTACGCTTTTGTAATTATCACCAACGCATACATTTTCCAGAACAGTACTTACATGGTTTTATGGTTTTCAACTAAGCCTAGCCCTTCAAATTTATTTAAAAGTAAAATAATGTCATGCTTCTGAAATTTAACTGAGGTTTTAGGAGAAACAAAATCAGACTTATCATTGTGAGAATTCATTTCATTGATATCTGATGACATCAATGGATTCTCAGGCACACCAATATTATACAGGTGCTGATCATTTAGATCATGCAACTGATTTCAAGATCTTCAATTATTTCACTTCGCAATTCTAATATTTCTACCAATGTTCAGTTTCCATGATACACAATGCACATTACCGGGTCACTGTTTCATTCAGGTATTTAAGGTTCACTCCTGCACAGTTTTCATGCAGCCAGAAGTCTCACTGTGTAGAATAAACTATACGCCACAGTTTAAATAAAAACAGATAAATATTTACATAGGTCCTAGCAAGTTTAAATGTTGATCTTGATCACTGAAACAGGCTATGAACTTAATTTTATCTGTAATCACAGTGAAAGCCAGTGTTATATAGCATTTTATGTCTGGGAGTCTGCTTATTCCTGAATACATCTTTTTAATTTTTGCAACAGATGAAAGTCCAGAGACAATTAAATCTGGTGAGTGTGAAGCCAGTTTTGTGCTTCTGTATATCTCAGCCAAAGAATTTCATTAAGAAAACCCTGCAGTTGTGGTTTTAAGAGAAAACTGTCTCTTGGTACCAAAGCAAATGGTATATTTTCACATTAACATTCTCTTTGTAGCTCATGGTGTTTCATAAAGTTCTGTGTTGGAAACTTCCTCATTCATAGACTCCTGGAAATTGAAATAAGAACACCGTGAATTCATTGTCCCAGGAAGGGGAAACTTTATTGACACATTCCTGGGGTCAGATACATCACATGATCACACTGAAAGAACCACAGGCACATAGACACAGGCAACAGAGCATGCACAATGTCGGCACTAGTACAGTGTATATCCACCTTTCGCAGCAATGCAGGCTGCTATTCTCCCATGGAGACGATCGTAGAGATGCTGGATGTAGTCCTGTGGAACGGCTTGCCATGCCATTTCCACCAGGCGCCTCAGTTGGACCAACGTTCGTGCTGGACGTGCAGACCGCGTGAGACGACGCTTCATCCAGTCCCAAACATGCTCAATGGGGGACAGATCCGGAGATCTTGCTGGCCAGGGTAGTTGACTTACACCTTATAGAGCACGTTGGGTGGCACGGGATACATGCGGACGTGCATTGTCCTGTTGGAACAGCAATTTCCCTTGCCGGTCTAGGAATTTTAGAACGATGGGTTCGATGACGGTTTGGATGTACCGTACACTATTCAGTGTCCCCTTGACGATCACCAGAGGTGTATGGCCAGTGTAGGAGATCGCTCCCCACACCATGATGCCGGGTGTTGGCCCTGTGTGCCTCTGTCGTATGCAGTCCTGATTGTGGCGCTCACCTGCACGGCGCCAAACACGCATACGACCATCATTGGCACCAAGGCAGAAGAGACTCATCGCTGAAGACGACACGCCTACATTGGTCCCTCCATTCACGCCTGTCGCGACACCACTGGAGGTGGGCTGCACGATGTTGGGGCGTGAGCGGAAGACAGCCTAACGGTGTGCGGGACCGTAGCCCAGCTTCATGGAGATGGTTGCGAATGGTCCTCGCCGATAGCCCAGGAGCAACAGTGTCCCTAATATGTTGGAAAGTGGCGGTGCGGTCCCCTACGGCACTGCGTAGGATCCTACGGTCTTGGCGAGCATCCGTGCGTCGCTGCGGTCCGGTCCCAGGTTGACGGGCACGTGCACCTTCCTCCGACCACTGGCAACAACATCGATGTACTGTGGAGACCTCACGCCCCACGTGTTGAGCAATTCAGCGGTACGTCCACCCGGCCTCCTGCATACCCACTATACGCCCTCGCTCAAAGTCCGTCAACTGCACATACGGTTCACGTCCATGCTGTCGCGGCATGCTACCAGTGTTAAAGACTGCGATGGAGCTCCGTATGCCACGGCAAACTGGCTGACACTGCGGTTCCTGGTGTGTCCGCTGTGCCGTGCGTGTGATCATTGCTTGTACAGCCCTCTCACAGTGTCCGGAGCAAGTATGGTGGGTCTGACACACCGGTGTCAATGTGTTCTTTTTTCCATTTCCAGGAGTGTATTTTATGTTCGCATTAATGACTTGCATAGTACTAAACCATAAAAACCCACATTGCATGGGGGGATCAGATACACTAATTGAGTAAAGTGATAAATATCTCATTTCCAGTACATGGTTCAAACCTAGGGAATTATAAATGAATCATTCTAAAACTGGAAATATATCTTTTGTTCTATGAAATAATGATAATTACAGTACTTTAGCTAAATATATTCTTATTCATCATGACCCAGAATTAAAAGAGTGCAATCATACTAACTAAATATGTAAAAAGTTAGTTGAAGACCTCCATTCATCCTGTAAAGTTATGACTTTTACAAATACCAGGGTAGTTAAGGGCAGTTCTCAGGAGTGAAAAACATGAACCCTGTACACGATATTTTAAGATTATATTGACAATTTGATACTTAAATTTCTGTTTATACTCGGTTTGTTTGGTTCATGCCAACATAAAACAGCAGGAGTTGACTGACAGTCCATACGTAAGTGTGACAAGCACCTAAGGCAGGTGATGAATATCCCAGTCATCAGAAACAGACACAAAACTGTTACATAAGAACAAAACTATTCAACATAGTGCCACTGCAAACATGCAATGTGTCACTAAATGCTTTCATAAATTCATTACAGTGGTAATTACACAAAAAGTACCTTCCACAAGGGGTTAGAAAACTGGACTCACATTCGAGAGAATGATGGTTCAATCCCGCATCTGTTCATACTGATTTAGGTTTTCCATGATTTCCCTAAATCGCTTCAGGGAAATGCCGGGATGGTTCTTTTGAAAGCGCACAGCCAACTTGCTTGCCCATCCTTCCCTAATCTGATGGTTTGGTTCCCCCTCCAAATCAACCAACCAACTTTCCACAAGATGTGACAAAGATAATCTAATCTGTCAATACAACTGTTAGTGAAATTGATAATATTATTGCTGCATTTCTTGATGTTTATGCTGTGTTGCACTGTTCACTTACTTTATAACTAATAAACAAATAAACCTAAGAAACGAAACTTCGTGGCAGATTAAAACTATGTGCCAGACAGAGACTCATACGCGGGACCTCTGCCTTTCATGGGCAAGTGCTCTACTGTCTGAGCTACTCAAGCACAACTCACGCATCATCCTCACAGCTTTACTTCCGCCAGTACCTCATCTCCTGCTTTCCAAACTTCACAGAAGCTCTCCTGTGAACAAAGGCCAAAAGGCCAAAAGGCCAAAAGGCCAAAAGGCCAAAAGGCCAAAAGGCCAAAAGGCCAAAAGGCCAAAAGGCCAAAAGGCCAAAAGGCCAAAAGGCCAAAAGGCCAAAAGGCCAAAAGGCCAAAAGGCCAAAAGGCCAAAAGGCCAAAAGGCCAAAAGGCCAAAAGGCCAAAAGGCCAAAAGGCCAAAAGGCCAAAAGGCCAAAAGGCCAAAAGGCCAAAAGGCCAAAAGGCCAATAGGCCCCAAGTTCAAGTCTCAGCCTGGCACACAGTTTTAATCTGCCAGGAAGTTTCATATCAGTGCAACTTCGCTGCAGAATGAAAATCTCATTCTGGAACCGTAAAAAATTGTACATAAAAATCAGACTACACCCACTTTGAATTGTCAACATAAAATTTTCATCAGTGTCATAATTATAGACTGATAAAGAATAAAAATATCATAATACTTACCATGTTTTTGTAATACATTATTTTTGACATATCCTGTGGCTTTCGGAACATTTCATGGATATGTTCTATAGTGTATAAACATGTTCTCGCATGTGCATCTGCTATCGTCTTGCTTAGCAACTCTGAGATCTGGGCAGGATCTGTAAATAGTTAAAGAAAAATATGTATTTTCTGAAGCACACTATCCTATGTAGATATTAATTCTTAAAACTACCACTTTCACAGTTACAATCAAACAAGAAAGTAGAATGTTATAGAATTATTATGAGTGAAAACATGTTGTCAGTACAGTTCTACAATTTATTACAAGAGAGATTCATTTGATGTCAACAATGTTATAATTTTTCATACAAATCTGAACTTCAGTCTGAAGCCATTTCATTCGTTATTTATGGAAGTATATTAAATTATTATTGTTGGAAATAAAGATAAATACAGAACATATTCCAGTGTTTTACATGAAAACTGATAAACTTTAAAAGAAAAAATCCTTAACAGAAAACCTGAACTTAAGTAAGGACAAGTCAACCAAAATTATTCATAGTTGTATTTCCTCAAAAGAGTGTACAATGTCTAATCAAACAACACACTGAGAAAAAACACTCATTTTTATTACATTGCTTTCATTATTAGTTCTTGTAAAATCAGTGTTAAACCAGCTTGGAAATAAATATAGTTTCATTAACTGCCTTCTGCATTCAAGGAATATTTGCTGTACATTTAGAGTAGAGGAAGATTATAATTCAGTGACTTGAATGGTTCCTTAGAGAGAGTACAAGCTCAAATTATTTGATGAATAGGGAAGAAAATCAACTATGTGTGTTTATTTTCCCTCAGAGGAACTAAAACTGCGTTCACCTTAATTCAGTTTGGGAAACTTAAATCTGGATTGAATGAGAGAAATTCGAACCCAGCTTCCCCTTTATGCAAGTCCAATGTTTTAATCATTACGCCGCTCTGCTCAGTTAATAAAGAATAGACTTTTTTAGAGTGTGGCCATTTCAAAGTTTATTAAAAATTGAAATATGGTAGAGATTAGAGGACAATGGATTGAATAACTGGGAAAATGTACATTATCTTCATTATACTCTAAATAAGAAGTGTAACACTGTTAAATAAGTACTTGCACAAACAGATATTTCTAAAACCCTCCTCTTTGAACAATGTAAGTGCTCTTTATTTTAAAATCATTGTTCGTGAAAACATAGGCCATAAAGGAAACTTCATGTTATCTTGGCAGTCACTGTTGGTGATGGAGGAAAAATTCATTTTCTTGAGAAGAACGTGATGAATTTTGTGTCAGCAAGACATTGTATGGCACATATAAACAAATATACCTTATGACATTTTCAGTGAATCACTGCAAGTCTTTCAAATTGATGTCACATCAGTGAGCATTGTCTACTTATGCAGGTAAGTTACACTTCTTTAGAGGGTGCTACCAGTCATTAAGAAACAAACCTTAGGCTTCAATATTAATATTTATAATTTTAACTAATAAATGATGATAAAAATTCACATTTAATTTCCACTGAAACAAAATGATTTACCAACTGAGTATTTACTATAAATACCACAGTGATTTTCTAGGCATAAGCCTACTCAAGGTAAATATGATTTTCTGCTTTTGAGAGTTAAATAATTCCACATTGCCAGTTACTCATATGAGGCAAGGTGAGGCTATGGTTTTGCTTTTAAGAAAGAAGAAAGAAGATTATAATTTAATGTTTCATCAATACCAACAATGTTAGAATTGGAGTATAAGCTCATATTGGACAATAGTGGCGCAGAAAATTGGTAAGTACCTTTTCAAATGAATCATGTTACCATTTGTGGTAAGTGTTTAACAGAAGCCATAAAATTATCATATGAGAATTTCATCTCTGCCCTTTTGGAATGTGAGCTAAGTAGCCTTTGTAACATCTTGTTTGATAATATAACTTCCAGTCTACACCATGGTGGCCTTTAAGGACACAACAAATTGCCACAAGTAGAAGTCACATTGTCAGGATAAATCTTAAGACCAAATGTGTGAAATCCAAACAGTTGGATACTACCCAGACACTTAACAACTGAACAAAAAAGTGTTGATTTCAACAAATCATTAGTGTTATAGGTATTACACATGGTGATTATATTTTTGTCTGAAATCTAGTAATTCCTGAAAGATAAACATTTCAATTTTTGTTGACTGTAGTGATAGCCAGTGAAAGACGACATTGCACCTACTACTCAACTTTTAGTGATGAAGTGAAGCTTTGCAATGGAATGGCAGTAAAAGCTGAAAGTACTGAATCACAGCTGTCACAAAGCTATATAATGTCATGGAATATCAACGTAATTACTTCATGGTAAATGCTTTCTGTGCATCATAACTTCCTTGATTTTTCTTCTTTGATGAATTAACAGACATTGGATATCCTTATCTTAACATGTTACAATAGTAGATAATATGTAAAATATAGGAAGGTTCATTTGAGTTTACAGCACAATTTGCTGTAGCATGAAAAGCTTATTGTGCAAACTGCTCTTTGGTTATGGCTAAACCATTCTCAGTCATATCTTTTCATTCAGGTATGCAGGAAATATCGGGGAGAAATTTAAATGTTAGAGGCAATGCCAGACTGAGGGTTTTAGTCAATCAATGGAGGTTGTTTGGATAATCCAACTCATAAGAAACTTTCTCTTGGAAAATATATTCTTCATACTTAAATCTACGTTCTGAATATAAAGCTATTGTGATTAATATACTGTAATCTTTTTATACAGAAGTGTGCCAGCAGCAGTTCCCATTAGTTCTTGTTACCTTATTTAAAGACTGTGACATGTGATCAGGACACAAGGAAGGAAGATTGGGTTCAACATTCCATCAACATCAAGGTCATTATAGACAGAGGTGTGATCAGTCAGTTGCTCTTGTCATGGTCCAAAGTCAACATAGTAATGGAAAAAGAGTTTATGATATTGAAAATATGAAATAAAATAAATAATGAGAAATGAATAACAATATGTTTCATTTAAATGAATATGAGTACTTGTGTCCTACTTGACAATGATGCCAATTTTCTACTATTGCCTTCAAGAAAAGCTGTCTATAAATATGCAAATTCTTTTATAATTAAACTTATTGAAGTTTATGCAACTTGTGTAACAAAATGTGTAATTGATGGGGGAGGACATAGTTTTTCATGAATTGGTTGAATATATGAAAAAATGTAATAGTATTACTCATTAAAAGAAAGAAGTGTTTAAGTTACCATGAAGGTATCAAAAGAGAATGCTGACAATTAGATGAGTAGAAACAGTTCTAACTGGAGACTGCTCCTCACATACAGAATTTCTAGTCATTAGTACTGGAAAGAGATCATATGAACACCATGCAGATCTGTTAATATTACAAATAACATGGGCACAAGCAGAAGTAACAACTATATGCAGAGAATTCCTTTGTGACTCTTCAGTTGTTTCACATGTGATGAACACCCCTTCTAAACATTCAAACAATGCTTTTTCTGTTGTCAACACTTTTTACAGCATAAACGTTTTTGCTATAAGGGTACATGGATTTTCAGCTATACGGGGTGATTCTGTAGATGATGTTACAAACTTTCAGAGATGATGGACAAGGGTCTGTGGGTCAAATTAAGGTAAGAGGCCTTGGTCCAGAAATAACTCAGTCAGAAGTTAAGTGAAAATCATTCTGAGACCTCTGACAGTTGAATACATGTGGGCTGCTGGTGCTATTGTAAAATGTAAACTTTCATGAGTGGAAATGTCACAATTAAAATGTTCCAGACTATTATGTCATGGTCCAATGGATTTCACATATACACCCTACATTTTGTCCCTATCTCTGGAGGACATACTCAAGGATGATCATAGCTTCTTTGAGTGTGATTCACATCCTGGCCCACTGCTGACTGCAGCAAAATTCCATTTATTTGTGCATCTGCACAGTAGTGTGACTTCACAAGTTTCTTCCTGGTGCTTAAGAAGATATGTACCAGTCCTCCACCATAGAGTGATAGCAACAGCAGGCAATGACAGTTGACAACAGCCAATTGCACTCATATATTCAAAACACATGACATCACATCACTGTGCAAAAACATGTGTAAATGGAATTTTGTAGCAGTAATTAGCAAGCCAAGGAGTGAATCAGACACTCAAAGAAGCTAAAGTCCCCCTTGAAAATGTCATCTGCGCATGGGGATGAATTGTTGGGTTTAAATGTGAAATCCAGTCAACCATGGCACAACAGCACAGAACACTATTATTTGTGTACTGGTACTACTGTTACCAAGATTTTAGGATAGGTGACTTTCATAGGTGGATAGGCGATATATGGGCCAAAAAATGAAAAATTTCTATAAAATATGGGCTAAAAAATGCTTATCTTAAGAGCTATGGGCAACTGTCTACAAGGGATGCATTTCACAGTGGCGAAGATGAAAAACACCCATAACTCACAGGGATTGCATTTTAAAACCTGTGTTACTAGACATTTTTTCTTTTTTGGTCTATACTACCACCTCTGAATGTGGCCTACCCTACAGTATTAGCAACAACAGTAAGAGTAGCCTATAACAGTGCCAGTACATGTAATTCCACTGTAACAAGATATCAGAATGATTTTTGTTTATAACCTTTGACTCAGTCATTTCCCAACTGTGGTCTCTTACATCAAATTGATACATTTATGTTTATCCACCATCAGTGAAAGTTTGTATCATCATCATGGAATCATCTTGTATATATGAAATATGTGGCATTGGAAGTTTGCATGGGGTTATGTTTTTCTATATCGAATGAAGATATGCTGAAAGTTTTATAAACAACTAATAGATATAATCAGTGAAATGTGAAGAATATTTAATTCTCTAGTACTTGTGAACACTGTGAACACTGATTAAATGTCTTAACATAATGGCATGCAGTGAAAGGAGAAATTGATGTTTTCCCATGTATTTTTCCACCATGCAGTTCACATGCAACACCACAAAGCATCAAAAATGATTCTGGAAATTAATGGCCAACAAGGTATTAACCAACTATATCTTACACATATTCAATGAATGATATGCCAGGTATTCATGCAGACCATAAAATAACACATTTTCCACACAGAATTCCTATTCAATGCTGCAGCTTGAGATATTTGCAGTTTTTATACAACTGCACCCGATAAAATGATGTGAACCATTGTCAGATCTAAAGCAAATAGTGTCATGCCATTGATGCAAACAGGCCCACATTTGTCACAGTGCTCCTCACTGAATCATCACTGTGGACAAAACTGTACATCAGTTACAGCCAGAGAGAAGCTGGCAGCCATCCTGTGCTGTGGCCACATTGTATAGTGAGTACTGAGATTAGTGCTATGTATGATCTCCTATGTAGTGGTTACACATGCATTACTGTTTATAAATGTGACCTATATAAGCTAAAATGTCACAATACGGTACTGCAAAACAACCATTCCACATAGTTTGAACTTGCATGCTGATTTGTACCATTCAGTGATGACTAAGCATACTAACATTTGGTTCCATATTTCCACTTTATTTAATGAGACTGGCATAAAACTAATCTGCAGGGCCTACATGTATGCCATATCCATGTAGTCTTAATTGATACACAAGTCTACATATTCTTTCCAAGCCTGGTTTCACTTGAGTCAGTCTTTCTTGATGTTATACCTCTCACAATGATTAGTGTACATGAAATGATCTGAGTTCATTACAAGTGAAAGCTGTTTTCTTAAGATATTTTGGTATGGCTCATGATCATGATCTTTATTTCTTTGACAGCAAGTATTTTTAAATGGGTCTCTTTTTTTCAGTTTGTTTTAATGTAGTCTCACATTCTGCCTGTGTTATCACATTTCTACTATTTTTCTACTAATCACTTTTTCACTTCAAATATTTCATGCAATTTCAATTTGCTGTCATTCCACCCTCCACTTTGTGCTACCCCACTCTCAGATGTTGCCTACCAGTTCTGTCTATATGATTAGGAGGCTGGGGCAACTTCATGAATCTTAGTCACATGTCATAGTTACCGAGTGAGGTGGCGCAGTGGTTAGCACACTGGACTCGCATTCGGGAGGACGGCGGTTCAATCCCGTCTCCAGCCATCCTGATTTAGGTTTTCCGTGATTTCCCTAAATTGTTTCAGGCAAATGCCGGGATCGTTCCTTTAAAAGGGCACAGCCGATTTCCTTCCCAATCCTTCCCTAACCCGAGCTTGTGCTCCATCTCTAATGACCTCGTTGTCGACGGGACGTTAAACACTAACCACCACCACCACATGTCATAGTTTCAGCCAGCTGTTGTCTTATCTGTGTTTAATATAATTATAATTTTCATTTGTTACATTCTGTTTGTGGCTTTCAGATTACATTACCTGCATTTTCCATCTCTCTCTCTCTCTCTCTCTCTCTCTCTCTCTCTCTCTCTCTCTCTCTCTCTCTCTCCCATCTCTCTCTCTCCATCTCTCTCTCTCTCTCTCTCTCTCTCTCTCTCTCTCTCTCTCTCTCTCTCTCTCTCTCTCTCTCTGTGTGTGTGTCCCTCTCTCTCTCTCTCTCTCTCTCTCTCTCTCTCTCTCTCTCTCTCTCTCTCTCTCTCTCTCTCTGTGTGTGTGTGTCTACATTTTCACACAGTTTGGGTGCATAGATCCTGAGAAATCAGTACCCAGAACAACTACCTTTGGCCGTAATAATGGCCTTGATACACTTGGGTATTGAGTCAAACAGAGCTTGGATGGTGTATACAGGTACAGCTGCACGTGCAGCTTCAACATAATACCACAGTTTATCAAGAGTAGTGACTGGCATATTGTGACAAGCCAGTTGCTTGGCCACCATTGACCAGACTTTGTTAGTTGGTGAGAGATCTGGAGAATGTGCTGGCCAGGGCAGCAGTTTAACATTTTCTGTATCCAGAAAGGCCCGTACAGGACCTTCAACATGCAGTCGTGCATTATCCTGCAGAAATGTAGGGTTTCGCAGGGACTGAGTGAAGGGTAGAGCCACGGGTCAGAACCCATCTGAAATGTAACGCCCACTGTTCAAACTGCTGTCAGTGTGAACAAGAGGTCATTGAGACATGTAACCAACGGCACCTCATACCATCACACCGGGTGATACGCCAGTATGGCGATGACAAATACACACTTCCAATGCGTGTTCACAGTGACGTCGCCACACACAGAGGTGACCATTATGATGCTGTAAACAGAACATGGATTCATCCGAAAAAATAACATTATGCCATTCGTGCACCTAGGTTCGTCGTTGAGTACACCATCGCAGGCACTCCTGTCTGTGATGCAGTGTCAAGGGTAACCGCAGCCATGGTCTCCAAGCTGATAGCCCATGCTGCTGCAAATTTCATCGAACTGTTCGTGCAGATCATTGTTGTTTTGAAAACGTCCCCATCTGTTGACTCAGGGATCGAGACATGGATGCACGATCTGTTACAGCCATGCGGATAAGATGCCTGTCACCTCAACAGCTAGTGATACGAGGCTGTTGGGATCCAGCACTGTGTTCCGTATTACCCTCCTGAACCCACCGATTCGATATTCTGCTAACAGTTATTTGATCTCGAGCAAGGCAATCAGCAGTGTCGCGATACAATAAACTGCAATTGCGATAAGCTACAATCCAACCTTTATCAAAGTCGGAAACGTGATGGTATGCATTTCTCCTCCTTACACGAGGCATCGCAACAACGTTTCACCAGGCAATGCCAGTGAACTGCTGTTTGTGTATAAGAAATCGGTTGTAAACTTTCCTCATGTCAGTACATTGTAGGTGTCGCCATCAGCGCCAACCTTTTGTGAATGCTCTGAAAAGCTAATCATTTGCGTATCACAGCATCTTCTTCCTTCAGTTAAATTTCACGTCTGTAGCACATCATCTTCATAGTATAGCAATTTAAATGGCCAGTAGTGCATTTATAGAGAATTAAGTTTCTTTAAGAAATTATGAAACAGGGCCACAGTCCAATAAAATGATGTAGCATAGTTCATGACAAGTGAATTAGAATATTGTAATATCAGCTGTAAGTGAAAGGATCCCCCCAGCACTTTATCTGCTCCAGTAATACAAGCAACAACAAATATACATATTATTTTACCCTCCATTGAATTCTGAGCATGCAGTCCTGGGTTCGATTCCCAGTGGGGTTGGGGATTTTCACCTGCCTTGAGATGACTGGGTGTTTGTGTTGTCATCATTGCATCATCATTCACGAAAGTGGCGAGATTGGACTGAGCAAAGGTTGGGAATTTGTACAGGTGCTGATAACTGCACAGTTGAGTGCCCCACAAACCAAACATCATCATCGTCATCATCCATTTAATTGTTAAAAAGACAACATTTCTCTATACAACTCTATAGCATTTTTATAATGAATGTGAAAAATTTTCTTCACTTTCATCAAACAAATCAAGTTTGACCGCATCAAAAATTTGGAAGGATGAAATGGAAGTCGTAAAAAATTACATATAATGGAGATGTGGCTCTATAGAGCAAACTTCTTTCCTGGCTTTTGGCAAGAGCCCCTAGAGCAGTAGGTGTCCATTCTTCACTTCTTAATTATTATGCTGACTGGGTGAGTTCCTGGTAACCAAGTTTTCTGAGAATTTGTTGAATCTAAATTTCCTATTAACAAAAAATTCAATTCAAGAATAGGGAGAAGAAATTGTTGGTATCATGACATAGATATCTATGAATGGTGTTTGAAAAACTGGCATTTAGTCACAGCAAGACAGATTTACTACAGTCTAAAGATGTAATTATCTTCTCCATTAACATTTATTCAGTACTGAAAGGAGAGCAAATGTATTACAAATACTGGCCACTCGATAAATGTTCTGTTTCACATCTGATTGTTTAGATCTCATATTTTGTTATGATTTCATTTTATAAAGCTAATACAACAATAATGTATGTATTTAAGTTGTGAGAAGATCAATAATTTTCTTAGACCAAAATATCTTAAAGCATATAACACAGCAAAAGATACAGAGAGGAAAGGATTTATTAGACACAGCATAATTTTTCCCCATAATACTCTTAGGATGCGTAAGGTGCAACACAACTGTCCTTGTAGAAACAGGTGTCTACACAAACAGGCATCACTCACTCAGTCTCACTCACTCACTCACTCACTCACTCACTCACCATCTTGGCACAGTGATGATATCTGCAAAATAAAAGTGAAGCAGCCTGCGTTAGTGGCATGCAGTGAGCCTTACTGGGGTGGACGGTTGTGGGCTCCTGGTGCACATGGTGCTCGTGGGCACCGCCGCCAGGTGACGAGGAGGAGGAGGCTGTCAGGAACGTTGTGCTATCTACAAAGCCCGCCACCAAGTTTTCGACAGAGGCAGCTGCAACAGGTGCAGCCTCTTGCTTGACCGCCACCAAACCCCCGCCGCTGCCCACCCGCAGCGCTGCATGGGGCGTGCCGGCTCCACCGGCGCCAGCCCCGGACCCTATCGGCGTCTTCCCTCCTGCTGCATGACCATTTCAAACTATTTTGACTGCCATTGCATAAGTCATATGAATAGGGCTTCATTTCAACATTACTGTAACCAAATGTTTTTTCCACTCTTCCTGTCTTTGGATAAAGTCTCACTGGTCTTTAATTTTATTATTATGTTTAAGTTTTCTTCATATGAAGAATTAACTGTAACCATCACATTGTTGTGATGAACCACACTAGCTGTAGAGCAATCACGCTGTGAGCCGAGATATTAACTGAATCAATACCACAAAAATGATATAGAAAATACTGCACAGTACCACAGCAGAGACAAATCCTTTTAGTGCCATCTGAGTCTTATGGGCAACTTAATTTCCTGTGGTATTACTTACCTCTCCAATTTACATACACCATGCCCTTCCTTATTTTCCCCTGACAATTTTCGTTATTTCTATTCATATCCAGCCTCTTACATTTACATTTCACAGGCTATCCTATTTTTATGGTATTAAACAGATGCTATGTAGAGAAAAATGACTTGTTTGTGTATGTATATACTCCAGTTTCCATTATTTTTGCATGTTGGTAATTGCGCATATGGTAGGGAGTGAAGGACATGGTACTTCTTGAATCATCTATGAAGAAGTATTATTGAAATTTAAAATTAGCATATTATGTGGCACATGACATCTTTCTTCTTATATCTTCCATTTGATTTTGTGCTGCATCTCTTCAGTGCATTCACTCTAGCTAGTTAAAAGTGTGTCAAATGTCTTTAGCTATTCATCCTTGATATGGTTTCAAGATTGATGATTGATTCTAACAAATGAGTTTTAAAAGTGTATTTTATTCTGCTACATTCATAGATAAGTTACTTTTTTAAGAATCCATCTAGTGATAACAACTTTATATTTATCAGCTCAATTAAAGCATACAGTTGAGTATTCCATCTCATATTACTTCAGTCAGTCATGCCAAGGTATTCAAATGAAGTTCTGATTCATCATAAATAATATAATGTAACAAATTAAAAAAAATTGTTACAGTTTTGGGTTTTGCATTGTTTTGTATTTTTACATTTTTGGAGTCAATTGTCAGCCGTCAGTCACTGCAACAAGCAGTAAATTTCATCAGCTGTTCCAAACTGTCATAACAGTTCTCACAAAAGACTCTTTCTACACATAGCAGTACCATCTGTTAACAGTTAGAGTCATGTTGACTTCATCGTTTTCAGTTGTGTACATGTGCTGCTAATGGGAATAGCACTATATTATTTCTATAATGCATGCTGATGTTACATTCACTTTTGTTGATGGATTTCCAGCTAAGATTGCAGTATTTGTTCTACTTATCAAGAAGTTTTCACTGCAGTTGCACAGATCATGGAGTATCTTCACATATATGCAACTTCAATGAAATTCTGACTAATCTAACCTGGTATCTTATACTGGATTGCGAATATTCAACAAAAGCAAAACCAACATTGGGCATGCACCAAGGAAATGTAATACATCTCCAATATTCTCAGTATATGTAGATTATATATCAGATAGGGTCAGCAGCAGCAGCACCAGAATCAAAAATAAAAAAGATAAATGTTTGCTGACAGTGAAGTTGTCTACAGGAAAGTATTGGTACACGATAATCAAAAAGAAAAGCAGAAAGACTGACAGAATTTCCACTTTTAATGAATACCAGTTGCATTGAGATGTGGATAAATTCAAGGTAATTCCTATAATAAGGAGGAAGAACTTTATAGTATCTGGTTATAAGATTAGTGACAAACGTCTGGAGAATGTCAATTCATCAAAATATATAGAGAAGCAATGCAAAGTGGGATGAGAACATACAACTAGTAGTAGGGAAGACATGTGTAAACTTAAATTTGTTGGAAAGGTTATGGGAAAATGCAGTACAGCCATAAAGGAAATAATATGCAAGATACTACTGCAACCAGTTTTAGAATATTGCTGTAAGGTTTGGAGTCTTTAACAAGTAGACATAACAGCAGACTCTGAACAAATTCAGAGCTTCACTGATAGGATTGCGACAGCTGATATAAAATTGACAGAAATTGTTGGGAACCTGTGGGGAAAAAAGCTGACTGTTCTTAAAAAACTGAGTTGGGTAAAATTAAAGAACCAGTATTTGAATAATACTGTGGAGCAATTCTGCTGCCACAATAAAATTTCTCACATAGGGGCCATGAGAATAAGATGAAAGCCATATAAATATTGATTTTCCCTTTGCTCAGTATGCAAGTTGAATGTGACGGTGGCTTGTCAATCATAAATGTGGAGGTAAGAACCCTGTTTCAAATGCACCAAACACTTGTAAAATTCAATGAGAACAACAATCACATATGCACCATTATGTTAATTCTTCTAGATCCTGTCAAAAGTGATACCAATCTGGGTTTCATTCAGTTATTACTTTTTAATTTCTATCAAAAGCATGTTAACAGCCAATACTATTAAGCTCTGGAAATCTAAAGCAAAGTGATTGGAACAATACAGACTCACAGCTCCATTGGATTGTCTTAATTCTCTATCAGAACACAGGCAAGAATCAAGCAGTCCTTTATCTCCATCAAGATCAAGTGTTACTATTTCTTTCTTGGAATTATGAACGTCTTTCATATTTAATTCTTGAATAGTCTTATTGTCTGGAATGTTTTTCTCATTTGTGGAATAAACATGAACCATTTGTTTGAAATGTTAGTATTTGTGTTACCCTCTTTGTATGTGAGAACATATCTATGGATGCAAATCATGTGGAAGTTACTTTCTATCTTTAATTGCAGTTGTATTTTTAAGACCAATTTCTTTGCAAATGTACACCCCCATAGCTGAGCACTCAATGGGGCTGACAGCCATGAGGGTAACCTGTGTCTGATATCTGATACTGTCAGAGATTTATCCTCAGTAGGGGTATGGGAAGAGGGTGCACTCAGCCTCACCAGGCCAACTGAGAAGCTGCCCAACTGATTAGTTGTGGTTACAAGGTCAAGAAATCCAACAGCGACCAGGAGGGTGCTGACCACATGCCTCTTCCTAACACATATGATGATGCCATTGGCAGAGGATTGTAGTAGTAGTTATATTTTCAACATAAGATAGTGAAATCTAATGGAGTATTCCAGTGACAGTTGAGCTTCATTAAAAGTACTTGTGCAAGTAGTCTGGCTTATATAACCTAGTTGACCTCAAATCCTATTGGTGTAACAATTAACTTTTGCTTCATTACATTCACATGTAGCAACCTCTTTCCCCCTGATGATGACAGTGCCACATCACAGGAAGGTATCTGTAAGACACTGAAGGTATTGACAGCTATCATAACCACTCAACTACCACCAATAAATCATAAGGATTAGTCAAATCTGGATCCAAAGTACACATATCTTGCTTGCTACTGTCCCACATGTCATCAATAGAATTGAGACTAGTGATGTAGGGGCCAATTAAGCAACATCACATCTGAGCAGTGTTCCTCGAACCAGTCTAACATATGGGAGTGATTGGGAGGTGCAGTGTTTCGCTGGAGATATAAGTTGCTATAAGTGAACAAAAGGACCAAGGTGATTGCACAACAGGTTCATGTATCATATAAACTTATACTATACTACATGGGAGTGTTGCTGAATGTTACCCTTCTGGCTAGCAGAATCCACCACTTCAGGTGGTCTCTAAGTCCTCTTACCCAGTCAGCATTGTTTACCAACATAAATTGATCCTTACTAATCCAGGTGACAGTTTCCATGCTTCAAGCATCTAATGGCAGCATTCTTGCCCCAATGTTAATCTTTGTTCCAAATAACATGTGACAAGTGAAGGTACTACATACATGGGTTGTGGCTTTTGAAGCCCATAAAGAGACTGTGCTGGATGGTTTGGCTGCTTGTTGGTTATTGTTTTCCAGTACTGAATTAGTGAGATTGTGTCCACTATGACCTACCTATCTCTTGATAAAGGTATTATAGTTGACACTGAACCCTGTCTTTAACACAGTTTCCCACAGCAGATCGTTCTGGGTGTGGCAGCTTTCCCTGAATCAAGGTAACCATAATCATCATTGGCATATGAAAGGTCTGGTACATGCATGGTGTTGGAGATTCTGTCATAGCCAACACCTATGCTCTGGAAATGGCCAAGTATTCTGGTGCCACACCTTTTTCTGACCCTGCAGTCAGATGTCATTCCAATAACCATGACATTCAAAATAATTTCACTTTCAGTGGTGACATGTGACTCTTATTCAGTTTTCCATGAGTGTAAATTACACGAAAAAAGATAGGATGGATTTTTAAAGAAGTAATAAGAGGAGAAGGTTTAACTGCTCTTAAAAAATAGGTACCTTCAATTTCAGGCGAATCTTGCCATCACTATTGAAACTACTTTAAACCTGAATTGTCTATGCCTTTCATTAAACGGATGGTATTTGTATTACCTGTTTTTATTGTTTATTTGGCACACTTCTATCAGGCAAAGATTTATGTAAAATCTGAACTCTTCTGTGAGATTTGCATTATTGTGAGTAAATAAAACATTTGGTAATACATAAACTACCACTAATACAAAAATAAAGCCCTGAGAACATCACAGAGACAGACAGTAAATAGACTGATCAATAGGAAGAAATTAGGCAGTTCAAAACTGAAGATGCATCACAAATTACCATTATAAATACAAACAAAATCTTTGATTCATGCTGTTAATGTGTTAGATCTCTGAAGAAGCATTACATAAATTCTGAACATCATTAATTTGCTATTTTCAGTTTTAAAACTTACACGTAACATCATTAACAAATGTAGTTCAGAGAAAAACCAACTTATTTTCTAGAATTATTGTTATGAGCCATGTCATCCACGATTTCAATCTAAAACACAAATTTTAATCCATTGGCTAAAAAGTCTTTGGTAAGAGATGAACTGGAATAGAAAACACTCACCTGTGCTAACACTAGCCACAATTCCACTATCAGTTGCTAGCTCAAGACTTTGTGTGCCTGGGCGAGGATCATACGCAGTCGTGCTGTCAACATAGTCTGCACTGATATCATATGTCATTGCCTGTACTGGTGCTGGCGTATAAGTGTAGCTTGCTGCAGGTGTGTAGCTGCTTAGATCATTGTTATATGAATAACTGGAAAAGAAATTTTTGGCATAAGCAATATATCCTGTAGTAAAACTGTTTGTTAAAAAAGGTAGGTACATCTGCTGACTGATTTAATGACAAATTTTCCTATCAGTGAAGTAGGTATAATTGCACTTTTCCTCGATGGATCATTTCTTCATCCTATTGACAATACAAAATCTCCCAGTAAAATATATATAGAGTACACTCTCAAAAAATAAGGACAGCATTCATTAACACTTCTGCCTTTCTTGTCAGTATCTTGAGTCTTATGGAGTGCACACCCTGTTATGACATTGTAGAAGAGTAGTTGGTCAAAACTTGCAGGGTGTATCAAAGCTACAAAATGTATTCATAGTTCTCTTAGATTTACAAAGTAGATTTCCATAAGATGATCCAAAGAGGTCAGTTGTGAAATTACCTATGATTATCACCTATAATTCTTACAGCATAGCACTTTTATTCAGTTTCTAAGTCAATCTTTATATGATAATGATTTCCATGGATCTGAAATGAGCATATCTACATCTACATCTACATCTACATCTACATCTACATCTACATCTACATCTATACTCCGCAAGCCACCTGACGGTGTGTGGTGGAGGGTACCCTGAGTACCTCTATTGGTTCTCCCTTCTATTCCAGTCTCGTATTGTACGTGGAAAGAAGGATTGTCGGTATGCTTCTATGTGGGCTCTAATCTCTCTGATTTTATCCTCATGGTCTCTTCGCGAGATGTACGTAGGAGGGAGCAATATACTGCTTGACTCTTCGGTGAAGGTATGTTCTCTAAACTTTAACAAAAGCCCGTACCGAGCTACTGAGCGTCTCTCCTGCAGAGTCTTCCACTGGAGTTTATCTATCATCTCCCTAACGCTTTCGCAATTACTAAATGATCCTGTAACGAAGCGCGCTGCTCTCCGTTGGATCTTCTCTATCTCTTCTATCAACCCTACCTGGTGCGGATCCCACACTGCTGAGCAGTATTCAAGCATTGGGCGAACAAGCGTACTGTAACCTACTTCCTTTGTTGTCGGATTGCATTTCCTTAGGATTCTTCCAATGAATCTCAGTCTGGCATCTGCTTTACCGACGATCATCTTTATATGATCATTCCATTTTAAATCACTCCTAATGAGTACTCCCAGATAATTTATGGAATTAACTGCTTCCAGTTGCTGACCTATTTTGTAGCTAAATGATAAGGGACCTATCTTTCTATGTATTCGCATCACATTACACTTGTCTACATTGAGATTCAATTGCCATTCCGTGCACCATGCGTCAATTCGCTGCAGATCCTCCTGCATTTCAGTACAATTTTCCATTGTTGCAACCTCTCGTTACACCACAGCATCATCTGCAAAAAGCCTCAGTGAACTTCCGATGTCATCCACCAGGTCATTTATGTATATTGTGAATAGCAACGGTCCTATGACACTCCCCTGCGGCACACCTGAAATCACTCTTACTTCGGAAGACTTCTCTCCATTGAGAATGACATGCTGCGTTCTGTTATCTAGGAACTCCTCAATCCAATTACACAATTGATCTGATAGTCCGTATGCTCTTACTTTGTTCATTAAACGACTGTGGGGAACTGTGTCAAACGCCTTGCGGAAGTCAAGAAACACGGCATCTACCTGTGAACCCGTGTCTAAGGCCCTCTGAGTCTCGTGAACGAATAGCGCGAGCTGGGTTTCACACGACCGTCTTTTTCGAAACCCATGCTGATTCCTACAGAGTAGATTTCTAGTCTCCAGAAAAGACATTATACTCGAACATAATACGTGTTCCAAAATTCTACAACTGATCGACGTTAAAGATATAAGTCTATAGTTCTGCACATCTGTTCGACGTCCCTTCTTGAAAACGGGGATGACCTGTGCCCTTTTCCAATCCTTTGGAACGCTTCGCTCTTCTAGAGACCTACGGTACACCGCTGCAAGAAGGGGGGCAAGTTCCTTCGCGTACTCTGTGTAAAATCGAACTGGTATTCCATCAGGACTAGCGGCCTTTCCTCTTTTGAGCGATTTTAATTGTTTCTCTATCCCTCTGTCGTCTACTTCGATATCTACCATTTTGTCAACTGTGCGACAATCTAGAGAAGGGAGCACAGTGCAGTCTTCCTCTGTGAAACAGCTTTGGAAGAAGACACTTAGTAATTCGGCCTTTAGTCTGTCATCCTCTGTTGCAGTACCATTTTGGTCACAGAGTGTCTGGACATTTTGTTTTGATCCACCTACCGCTTTGACATAGGACCAAAATTTCTTAGGATTTTCTGCCAAGTCAGTACATAGAACTTTACTTTCGAATTCATTGAAAGCCTCTCGCATAGCCCTCCTCACAGGTTGTAAAGTGTGCCAAGTATTTACCATGATTATCATACAAGAATGGTTATCAAGTACTAGGATATGTAAAGCCTCAGATACAGTTTAACTAGACTTAAATTTTAATGGTAAAGTATGCAAATTATTTGTACATTTTTCAAAAAAAAAACAAAAAAAATCCTCTAAGGAACAGAAAATTTTTCACAAATATTCTATTTAAGCTACTATCTAAACTTTAAGAAGTCAGAAACAACATATTTTATAAGTGCTGGAGGAGCATTGTACAGTTTACAGTCCTATACAACCTGCTGTGGGTCATCTGTTTAAATTTTGAAAATAGATTTAATAGTAAACACTGATGAGCCAAGACATTATGACCATCTGCTTCATAGCTTGTTTGTCCGTCTTTGGAATGAAATACAACACTAATTCTGTGTGTCAGGGATCTGACAGTTTGTTGGTATGTTTGTGGAGGTATGTGACATTAGTTGTCTATGCACACGTCCTGTAATTCATGTAAATAATGGGCCACTGATTTGTAAACACGGTGATGGTGCCTGATAGCAACACAGATGGGTTCCATAGGATTTACATCAGGTGAGTTTGGTTGCAGTGACATCAATGTGATATCACTATAATGCTCCCTCAACCACTATAGGATGGTTCTGGCTCTGAGATAGAGACAATTATACTGATGAAAAATGATATTACCAATGGGGAAGACATCAAGCATGAAGGCATGTAGGTGGTTCACAGCAGTCAGTGTCTCTTCGATTACAACCACAGATACAAGTGCAGGAGAATGTATCCCATAGCATAATACTTTTCCGCCAGCCTGAATCCCAAGCACACTGCATCTTTTAAGCCAGCATTCACCCTGATGACAGCATTTGTGGAGACTATCATCAACCTAGTGTAGCAAAAATGTGATTCGCCTGATGAGCCAACGTATTTCCATTGATCAATGGTTGAATCCCAATGGTCCTGTGCCCACTGCAATCATAATTGATTATGTCATTGGGTCAACATATGAACACACAGGGGCGATCTGCTACAGAGCTCCACATTCAACAATGTACGATGAATGGTGTGCTCAAAAACACTTGTGCATGTACCAGCAATGTGCTCATTCAGCAGAGATGCCACAGGTCTCCATCTATCCTACTTCACAGAGCAGATGAGATTCTGAACCCCATGTTCTATGAAGAGTCGTGGACTTCCAACCATTCATTCAGAGCCTAGTGGTAGTATCACTGTTGTTCTACCTCTCTCTGCAGATGCACACAACAGCAGCACATGAACATTTCACCACCTTCGCCATTTTCAAGATTCTCATTCACAGGCTCTGTGTAATAATAATATACACTTTGTCAGAGTCACTTACCTCAACAGTTTTCCCCATTTATAGCCCATATCCTCTAGGGTGATCTGTCTACATCTGCTCCACTTACATACATTTGTTACTGCAACATGTGCCTACAATGCCACCAGGCGGCATCCAGCATCATGCTAGGCAGTGGTCATAATGTTTTGACTTATCATTGTATTTGCAGAAAAATATTACTCCTCCTTGGAGAAAAAAAATTGCAACAAGTATGCAACAACAGGTTTTATAGGATCTGGAAGAGCACTGGAAATATTTATGATATACTCTTGTACTATTTCCTGCTCTAGAAGCAATGAAATTACATTTTTCTATGTAAATAAGTTTCAAGAACACAGTATATGTTGTGTATCTTCACTTTACAATTATTTTTATTGTCAAAATACACAACAGCTATACTGTATTGTGTTACCAAGATGAGATTTTTGAATAGATCAGATAAGTTTCACAATAGTGTTCATTCTATACATGAAATCATCCATAATTACTTTTTAATTGATCTCTGATAGTATGTCAGAAGCAAACAATTCTTTTATGTAGTCATCATTCTAGATACAAATAATTTTACATGAATATCATTATGAATGATAAAATATAGGGATGCAGAATGAGGTGAGAGATGTAGTTATGGCATACTACTTCCGTATGTTACACACAAGTATTAATTATGATTTCTATTATTGACTGCATATGTAAGATAGTTTGAGATCCACTCTCGGGTTATTTGTGTACATTACCTCAACTGGATCTTTCAGAACTGAAAGTAGTTGTTTTGGGGAAGGAGACCAGATAGCGAGGTCATCTGTCTCTTCAGATTAGGGAAGGATGGGGAAGGAAGTCATCCATGCCCTTTGAAAGGAACCTTCCCGGCATTTGCCTGGAGCGATTTAGGGAAATCATGGAAAACCTAAATCAGGATGGCCGGACACGGGATTGAACCATCGTCCTCCCGAGTGCGAGTCCAGTGTCTAACCACTGCGCCACCTCGCTCGGTTCAGAACTGAAAGACTGCCAAGGAAGGCAAGGGGTAAGTGCCTGCTTAGGTTGTGTATATTTCAGAACAGCTGCAAATCTACTAATGTTTAATAATATCTATAGTTACTGTCATGAGTTATTTTCATTACAGCACACACAAATCATGGGAAAATTGTTCTAAATGCAATAATGGAAGGGAAATTGTAATGGTATAGACTGGAGGTCATTAAAGCAGATTGTCACTTCTAGTAAGTAGTCAACTCTCATAACTATAATATTGAGATTAAAAAAGATCTAAATAATACAGAGATAACAGAAAGAGTTCTTTGAGAATAGCATTAAGAAACTTCACACTCGAGATGCTATTGACTTCTTATGGATCAAGCAAATGCAAAAGAAAGATTTCTGTTCTGCAGACAGCACAAAATATGGACTATTGACAACAACATTGTCCAACAAGTCTACTTTTAAAATGTCTCCTGCTATAGGGGGTGTTTACATATGCAAAATATCATAGTAAATTTATAATCCAGCTCTGTTCTCCCAATTGTAAAGCATGTAGAGGGATCTGCAATGATTTGTATGGTCACCTTGTAGACTATGGTGTGTCCTACAGTCCATACTGGTGAGCACTGATTTTTTTGAGGAGGGGGAGGAAGGGGGAGGCGAGGGGGGCTGGACTACTCCAAGATGCCCATCTGGTGTTTATTATAAACATTTTGAAAATTGCGTGAATGTATAAAATGCAAGTTTAATTTATAAAGTTTCAATTTATGACAAAATATGTCAACTTCTTTGTGAGAAAGCCACAAGAGAGAATAATACATAGGATTATTACAAATATCACTTTGTGTGCTCTCCCTTCATTGCCTTCTTCAGCATCATCTTGTAATGTTGGCTATGAAGCACAATAAAAGCCTCCATTAAACTTACTCTGGGACCTGTCATGGCTTTCCAATTGGCCTGCAAAGTGGGAAACAATTCTTGGCCAGTGTTCTTCCCCCATTATCTCTCCGATAGCTCAGATTCTGCATGCTAGAAATGCTATAAAATCCCAACAATTACCAGACAGAGTTTACACACATCAATTCCCAGGAAGATTAACATTGATTTAGACACAAAAGGTGGCTCCACATCTCGTTAGATGGATAATCATGTTAGTAAACCAAATTGATGTACAACATGACGTGGCCACTAGTCAGGATTTTTTTTTAAGAAGTAAGAAGGTTCTTGGAAAAGCATGGCAGGAGTAATAACGGACAAAGAGCTACCAAAGAAAGTGATCACTGCAGCAACAGTAAGAAAGGGAGAGTGGAGAACAAAGTGGCTTCTCTCACCTGCCATTGTAGGCAGACTGCAGCTGGTCGGAAGAGGAAGGCGTCTGCTGGTCAAAGACAGAGCTGTCTGGTGCCGTCTCCGTCTGCGCACGCAGCTGCGCGCGGTGGAAGCGCACCTCGTCCTCCACCTTCTCGCGCTGCTTCTTCGACATGCGCCCAAATTTCACCGCTGTGAACACACCACAACACATGTGTCAAATTTTCCTGCTTATTGTACTGCATGCTGAACCAAACAGGAAATAAGACTACAATTCATCTTGTATTGGACTGCATCGGGGGAGGGGGTTTAAGGAAGCAAACTACTGGTTCGTCTGTCCCTCCATCCTGGGAATGTCAAATCACTAACATCCTTCTGAAAGGAAAGAGATGGACACTTAAAATAAACATCAGTATGATAGCCTGGGATACAAAAAGTGGAAGGGAAGGATAAAATCAGGTCATGGAAGTACACAGGCCAAAGACAAGTGAAGGCCCTCCAGGGTATTTCAAAAAGCAAGGGGCACACTTTTCGCATGTAACAGGCAGGCACCTGATCATTGTAAAAGAAAGGTGACACAGTTAAGTCAAACAGTCTCCTGTTGAGACTGGTGTTATAATAAATGGAACGCAAATTGAGTTGGTCTGAGATAAAAAAAATAAAAAAGCAATAGTGGCCCAGCACTCACCTGAAGTGACTTGCACAATCCACAAAAAATATGGATGAATGTGATGCTCACTACTCATAATTACTAATCCAGAGCCTTCATCTCAGTGTCACTTCATGGTCACCCTGTTGTGGTGTCAATCATTTGTTTTTAACTAGTATCAGTGCAAGCAAATAGGAAACTGAGGTACAAAAAATGGGGAAAAAAAACATTGCCACTATGGGCCTGATGTCATCTGATAGTGTGTGTAGTGAAACATTATGACAGTGTGATAAGTGTGTATATAGTGTCTATGTATCGTGTGTGGTGCTCGGTAGTGAGAAACGAACAAATAGTGCAGCTCTAGGTTGTTACATTATTGAATAATATCTTTGAAAAACAGTATTGTGTACTAGGGATAAACGGAATGAGGTCATGCTGTTTGGAATACACACACCTTCTATCCAGGAAGATGGAAGCTCCACTCAGCATCTGCCAACCTGATTTAGGTTTTGCATAGCAGACTACTTGTCCCATTCTAGCCAAACTGGATCTTCAAGTATGTAAATGTCTGTGTATATAGACTGTTTTTCCTTGTTTTTAAACTGTCATTCCATGGCATGTCCAGTATCCTTGTAAAAGTGATCTAAACATGAATTTAACTACTACTGTCACTTCACATTGGTGAATTTTCCTCTGAATTTTACAGAAAGCTCTCCACTTATTACGATGTTGAGCAGCGTCATATCTTCAAGAGCAGGTATTAGCTTTAATACATGTAAAGTTTAAAACATCAAATGTTATTAATTCCACTGCAGTGAACATGAGGACACGAAATTTAGTAAGAAGAAAGTGTCTTTCATATGGCTATAAGATGATATAAAAGGGGGATTCGAAGTCGGTCTGTGAACTTTCAATGGTTGTCCAAGAAATGTTGGATGATTTGATATAATGAATGGCCTCCAATGGCTCATCCCCAAATTATTATACCCACCAAGAACCATACAAAACATCTTTGAACGTGTATTCACCTACTTATTGTAAGATACACAGTTCATAGTTTGCAGACCTATTTCTTTTCAAAATCATGAGGTGACAGTATATCCTGCATGACAGCTTAGGAACCACCTTAACACACACTTTCGACAATGATGGACTGGTTGTTCAGGGGGTTTCTGGTTCCATGATCAGCTCAATCCTGTTGATGATGGGTCTCTTTTGTGTCATGATAAGAGCTTAGTATACGACAATCCATACAACACTTGCATGACCCTGGTTGAAACTGAAATAATCAGTCTCAAACTGCACAGAAATCTCCTGGAATGCTACAACATGTATGACTTAGTGCGGTAAGGGGGCCTATACCTGGGAACTGTAACTTTTTATGGCTATATACAAGTTGCCATTCATCTTCCAAAATATTAAAAATACTCCATACCCCTGAGTCTAGCCTACAGCCCCTTACAAGCTATTGTATGTATGCCCCTGTTGTATGGTATGTCGTTACACTATGTCATCAACCTGTGATAATTTGTCAATGCAGTTTACATCTACAATGTATGGTAATGCAATATTTGACCTGGGAAGTTTGGATGGAGGATGAAGATCCCATAGCATATAACTGAGAATATCCTAGAAAAGGTGATTCTCCATTGCCTTGCATAGTCCTCTGTAGATGGTATCTAGCACATAAATTTGCTCTGTAGATGACTGATGAATCCATATCAGGAGAACTTAAGTCTATGTTGTCTTGGATGGAATAAAAAAGTATACCTTTGTGGCGGCATCTTAGCATTCCCATACAAAGCATGGAGAGGCAAAGATAGTGACTTTTGAAATCCCATTGTAACACAATGGAAAAGTGCATACTAACACACATACTTATAATCAGGATTTATGCATCAGTATTCTTGCTAACTGAGCAGTTAAGCAGCTATTTAAAAGTCTGTATTCTGAGTTGTGAACTCATTATTTGTGTTCCAGTATTACTGTCAGTGCAATTGAGACACACAATGGTAAATGTCATAGTCAAAGTGCTTGTGAGCATAAAATATGCAGTGATCGAAAGTACGACTTAGCTGTCATGAACAGTATCTTGTGCATAAACTTGCCAATACCTGTACAGGAGTAAAAAGACACTGCGTACTTACTGGCCAGCAAACAGGTAGAGCAGAGTACACAGTAGTGAAGTCTAATCATGAAGTCTGTCATGTGTTTGGATCTGTAAGTGGAGTAGAATCCTTAACCAACTTCATCTTTGTACTCTGTCTCCTAGTGGTGATACATTTTTCCTCCCTGCCACTGTAGTTCTCTTCCAGTTGTCCTTCCAATTGGCTCTCCACCTAACACTGCGCATAGCATACTGCATAACTTTTTAAGAGGCTCAATGCCCATTGTGTTTTTGTTTTTTATGTAGAACAGTTCCTTATTCGCACTGACCTGTGGGCACTTTATACTCAATAATTTCCTTCAGCAATTTTGATAAATTAAGACACTGGACTCTCATTTTGGAAAGACAGTGAATGAAATCCATGCTCAATCATCCATATTTAGGTTTTCCATCATTTCTCTAATTATCTGTAAAGGCAAATGCTGGAACAGCTCCTTAGAAAAAGACAAGGTTGATTTCCTTTCTCATCCTTTCCCATTTTGATTTTGTACTCTGTCTCCAATGGCACTATCAACCAAATGTTTACCTAATTTTCCTCCTTTCCATATTCCCTGGAGCTATACTGAGTTCTCATTAAGCCCCATATCACCAAAACAGATTCGATCCAGAGCTGCCTCACCTCCCTGTGTCTCAGAAGTGGCATGTCAAAGCCCACCCTGCTGTCGCAGTCATTCAGTGTGGATAGTTTCATTCAGTGCATGCTGCAGACGTGTTTAGTGTTCCGTCTTTAGTGTTTAGTGGACTATTTTATATGATTATATTTTATTCATTTTTCTTTAGTCTCTTAGTGTATTGTGAATTAAGTTTGCAGTGGGTGAATTTGTTACCAAAAAGGCACGCATGGAAGTTGTTGATACTGCAAGTCAACCTCCAACGATTATTGTGTCATCAATAGATTAGGGAAGATTATTTCAGAAGTCTTGGTTGATTAAGTAGATATGGCTAGGATATGAAGCATCTACCGATTTATTTATTTTTTTTTGCAAAACCTGCAAAGAGGCAATGCTAAAAATCTATTAGCTTTCTACAAAAACAAAAACACCTACTTCCATAGGGTTTATTAACTGGAAAAAGGCTTTGGAAAAAAATCCGGCTTCATGAAAATACATGTATGCATAAAGGTGTTCCGAAACAATTGTATCACTAACTGAAGTGTGGCCTCTCAATTTAATGAACAGTTAAACAGTGATATGAAGAAAAGCCGTTTACCTCTTGAGGCAAGTTTTACTACTGTGCAATTTCTATGCCGACAAGGACTGGCAATTAGAGGGCACGAAGATGTAAACTCAATTTTTTTTCAATTGTTGGAACCTCAAAAGAATGACATTCCTGAGTTTGAAGATTGGTTACCGCATTCGGGGTATAAGTGGATGTCCCACAATATTCAAAACGAGATCATTGACCTACTAGGAAAGTCTGTGTTGAGAAAGGTATTGTTTTCAATCAAGAAGACTGAACATTTTCCTATTATGGGTGACGAAACAAGTGATTATTTGATTCACGAACAAGTGTCATTTTGTATTTGTACTGTTAATGATTCTGTAATCAGCAACAAAGACTTTATTGCCTTATATGAGACCCCTAACACTGAATCACAAACTCTGTCTAGTATATTAAAAGACGTTTTTGCTCGTCTTGATTTATCACTGGATAACTTTAGAGAACAGTTCTATGATGGTGCCTCGAATATGAGCGGGAAGTTCAAAGGAATAAAAAAGTTAGTTTTGGATATACAACCAAAAGCACGTTATGTACACCGCACTGCTCACAGTTTAGACGTGACAGTTTTAGACAGTCTCCGCCATCTTACGTCTATGAAGGATATTATGGCTTTAGCCAAGGACTTAATAAACACCGTAAGGGAATCCAACAAAAGATGGGACTCTTCAGAAGCATACGCTGCGAGAACGCCAAAGACCAAGCTTGTCTACGACCTCTTTGCCTGACTCGATGGACTATGCGAGCTTCTAGTATCTTGGGAATATTGACAAACTTTGAAGAACTTCTAGAGTTTCTTGAAACATGTTCTGCAGAGGACAAAACAGAGGCAGATTACGAATGTGCAGGCTACCTTGAGTCAATGTTACAGATCAAGACTTATTTCTTTTTACGTCTTTACTGCCTTGCAATGAACCCGGTAGAGGATGTCAATGAAAAAATTCAGTGCCCTTATCGAAGTATTGCTGATCTGGAAAAATACATGTGGACTTGACTTTTATATTGAATGAAAGGCGTGATAGTTTTGAACACTTTTGAGAATTGTGTTTAAAAGAAAGACTTTCACAAGTTGTTGATCCTTCGCTTCCTCGGAATCGCAGTATACCAAAGAAGTATGAAACCAATGAAGGCAGCTCACTGCACACTTTCAAAACCCCAAAGGAATACTACAAAGCTATTTACATTGAAGTTTGTGAAACGGTGCAATTTTGCATAACTGAGCAGTTTGCTTCAACTGAACACACACAGGTTATTGCAGTTGAACAAGAATGCTTGCTTTTAGTAAACAGAGGTGAAACAAATTTGGCAAAATCAACTAAGTTTTTCAAAAATGACCTAGACATTGAGAGACTGTCCTTACACTTTAATAAAAAAACAACTGGTCTTAAAAAAAAATGTGTGATGTAAGAAAGTACATTGCACAAGAGCCTGCAGTTGGAGAAATGTTATGTGAAGTAGTGAAGTGCATTGAGCTGCTTCAAGTAGTTCCAATCACGATAGCAACAGCAGAATGGTCACTTAGCGCCCATAGACGTCTGAAGTCATATCTCCGATCAACAATGGGACAGAGGCGATTGAACAACTTGGCTGTGCTTCATGCCCACCGAGATGTTTCGGATGAACTGGATATCCTACCAGTTAACAATTTCATGTTCAGTAAGCCAGTCAGACAGTCGACATTTGCAACTTTCTAAGGACACACAAGCGCTAATAATGGCATTGAGAGCAATATTAAAAATCTTTATAAAATAGAGAATTAAATACATACATAATGTTAAATTTTCAATTTCGAAATATTAGTACTAGTTTAGTACTGTATTACTATAATAGTATGTTAGTTATTTTCAAACACTTAAATATTTTTAGGGGGTAAGACCCAAATAAATCCCGCTATTTAAAAAATTTTGACTGAAAGTATTAGGCATACTGCATTAAAGCATTAACTTTGAGATATTGATTTTATTTAATGAACCCTGAGACTTATTCAAAGTAAGCTTACATGAGCTATTTCACTTATTAATCAAAGTGCTATTACTGTGCGACAGCAATATTTTATGTATTATTCTTTTAATGATAATTTAGGATTTATTTAAATATAATTTCAGTCTTTTCAGAGCTATATATTCACTGCTCTGTAAGCATGATTACTACTGTAAATTAAATTAGCTTTTTATGAAAATACTGTAAGTGTTCATGTTCTGTTACTTTTTAAAAGCCAAAAAATGTGTCAGGCTTGTCGAGTTATCAAGAGTCCAGTTTTTGGGGTTCTAATGTTGATCATATGACTAAAATGCTTAAAAAACTTAAAACTCACTATTTTTCATCCAAAATTTAGAAAATTTCCTGGATTAAGATCCCCAGTATGGGATACCCCCCTAATATTTTTTATAAGTCAGCGCCCTTGATGGTACCATACACACAGATGTGGTATTAGACTGTAAATTTACCTTTTCATTGTTGGTGAAGAGACGTGGTTTGACTTATGGATGGTCGGATCCACTACAAATGACCCACGGTGTGGGATGTCTATCAAAACTCTCCGAGACCTTGTACGAATATATTTGTGTAGGACGGCATACAATTTTCCTATTCTTACATTCCTAACTCAGTTATGAATATTAAAGTGCTTGTTAGTCACCATTTTTCGCCTTGTATTTAATATATCGTACCGCATTAAACCACAGACTGTCTGACATATTCATGTTGTACTTCAAATGGGAAGTCGTAAATGCACACTATTCCTGCCCCCAAATCATCATTGTTGACAGTAACTTCACTCACGTTATAGGTAGGATGTGAGAAACTGACTGTTCCATTAGTTTTCGACGTTATTCGTGCACCCGTCTCCCCACCAATTAATCACATCGGAGTCCAAGTCCATCCCTTTGTTGCAGGCCTCGGTTAAAGTGCACTTATGGTGTCCATGGCTCTTGCATTGTCTTGGTGTTTGTAGTTCTTTGATGGTGGTTGCAATCAGTAGAGTGATGGTTATAGTGGCCACTGAGATTCACTGACTAATGATTTCTTTCAGCGCAACATACGAATCGATAAGATTTGTTTTTGATATAAAGACCGCCAGAGTAACTTTTATTGATCTGGTTGTCATGAATTTCAACATTGGCAATAGATTTTTGTATTTATTTGTTGAAAGAATAAAAACTAGTTCTGTAGCGAGGCGCAAGGCCTAGGTTATGTTGGAATATGACTATTTGCTTGAGAGTTAGGAAAGCCAACGAATCTCATCTTGAAAGTACGATTGCGGTAATAGATTGATGTGTAGCTTGGCCCGAGATATACGTTCCGATTTTGCCGAAAGTTCCGTCAGTGTGGCTACCTTCTAACCTGAACTGAATTAAATAAAAGTTAACTTTATTTACGAACCATTTACATGAACATAACTACTCTGCAGTTTACACTTAGTGCATGGCAGAGGGCGCATCGAATCACTTTCGCTTCATTTCTCTACCGTTCCATTTTGTAATAGCGTGCGAAAATAATGAATACTTTAAATTTCCACGCGAGCTCTGTTTCATTTTATTGTAATGATCACTTCTCCCCACGTATATGGACGTCAACATAATATTTTCTTATTCGGAGTAGAACGTTGGAGATTGATGTTTCGTGAAAAGATCTCGACGCAACGGAAAACGCTTTTGTTTTAATGATCGCCACCTCAACTCACGTGCCATGTCCTTTAAAACCTTCGTCCCTATTCAGCGATTTTTCCGAACGAGCATTCTGGCTGGCCACCGACAACCGCCTCACGATTCGTCGTATTAGGGTCCCTTCGTTAATCATACGGGATGCTATCAACATCGGCGCGCAACAGCAGCTGACCCCGTAAGTGTACCTCTCTCCAAACGATGCGTCCACACACGATGCCTTTTTATTTTCAATTTTGCGCATGCGCTTGCATTTCGAACAATGAATGCGCAATTTTGCATGCGTAATTTCCTCGAAATGGAGTCGTGCGTCAAAGGTCACTGTGTCCCGGAATTGTTGGTAATCTCTTGCACTGTTTAGCAGACGACAGGCAGCTGTGGCCCACGTGGGATTCGTTGTGTAGTGTGTTGAGGATATACCTTAAGGCGATTTATGTGCATTATAATGTGTTGACTTGAAAAAAAGCATGCTGAAATCTACAGATGGTTATAGACAAAGAGAGGTCATGTGGAATGCCGCTTCTAAGATTATTTAAATAAACAGTTGAGATTTTATGCCCTGAGCGCTAAGTATTAGAACAAAAGTCTCCGATCATATCACTAATCAGAATAATGTAAGTCTCTTAGTAGGAAAACAGAGAAACAGCAGTCCCCACATGTATGAAAAGTGCATATGAAAACTGGACGAATTTTTATGTTATGGAGACCTAATAACACAACAACTGAGGAACTTGACATCGCGACGACAAAAATCTGGGATAGGTGGAGCTCCTCAAGAAACAACTAGAAACTGAAATGAATGATACTGATAATGCAAAAAGAGACAAAACTGGAAAACAATCTCCGTTCTATTGGATGATGGTGCCTACGGCATTAGTCGAGTGAGTGTGTTAATCTATATATAATCTCCTTTGATTAAACATGTGTAGGCAGTTAGACAGTTCATGGATCATTTGCACGATAAATTGTAACGATGTGGAACGAGTCATTTAACATTCACGTCGCAAATTATTTTGTAAATATGGCCACATGCTGAAATTTATTAGTTTTTATTATTTATATGTACACACACGTCTGCATGTAATCCCTACCCACCACCTTTCACACGTTACAGCAATAGAAATTCTTCAACGGTATAGGAGTTGTCAAGGACGCCTTTTTCAGCTTCATAAGGATAAGTTACCGAAAATTTTAGTTGCAGCATTGTCCACCCCTTTGGGTGCTAAAGACAGCCTTAATGTGGAGCAATGAATGTCATTTTTGCTTCTGGTGTTGTAGATCACAGATCCTCTTGAACTGCAAAGGATTATTTACAACATGCATCATGAGGGAATAAATATACAGTGAAACCGTAGCCAGAACGTCCAATTCAAACAGATGTCTACATATGGTCGTGGGTGAGCACCAGATATTTTTCATACAGCAGTTCTTGAGCTATGAAGACTGTCTTTCTTAAAGATGAGTTACTGGTACCCCATTATTCCATATGACATTATTAAACGATAAGATGCAAAATATGTCAACATACTGACTTGCCTCTTCCCAATATAGTCAATGATACTAAGTGCAAATGTACCTTAAAAGTTGTTTTAGAAGTTCCAAAACGTGCTTTTTCCAGTTTAAATACTCATCAGTATGCACACCTACTGTGACTCCCACAATTAAATGCCTTCGAAAAGTCGCAGAATATCCCAACTGGCGCTATTTTATTATTTAAGGCTTGCAAAATTTGGTGAGTGAACATGTCAATGGCATCTCAGTAAAGCAACTCTTGAAACCCAAACTTTGGTTTACTGAGAATATTATTGTATTGTATTATTGCACTGAAGGTGATGGATTCTAGAATATATTAGTTATGCATTACGTATTTCAGATATGACTGGGCTTACCACATGGGATAAATCTTTAGTATGCTGTTAGAAACGGCATGAAAACCAGCTGAGCTTTTATGTTTTAAGAGAATGTATAATTTTCTTAATGTAGGAGGAGGAGTTAGTGGTACATTCATATGACAATTTTATGAGAGCTACTTATTTTTCTTTCAACATGCTGGTGTGATTTTTTTCTTGAATTATTTGACCCTACACTTTCCGCTATATTTAAGTAATGATTATTAAACATACTTGCTACCTGTGACATCATTTAAAGCTCTTCCATTCAGTTCAATAGTGATGTTCTGCTGTACTGTGACTGGTTGTTCTGTCTCGTTTCACTACATTCCATATAGCCCTTAAGTCTTTTTAGAATACATAGTACAAATGACATATTTAAAGTCAATTAACCTTTTCAGAGCAACTAAGAACCTCCTTTAAGCATCTCAGTGTCAGGAATAATCACTGAAATGACTTGCTTTGGAACGTAAAACAAATGGCTCAAACTGGTGTATAAGTCGCCGGTTACTCTCTAGCGAAATGTTATTGCCAGCCTTATCACTGCAGTTTCGCAAGCACGAAAATCTTCAATCTTTTTGCAATCTTCTGAAATACGCAAACAAAACGTCGCTGACACTGTTTCTCGTACCTCTGTTATTTAGATACTGTTTTACCGATAGTTGCGTTTCATCACAATAAACGCAGGACTAACTGGCGTGCAAATAAATGAACGCATAGCAAGGTGCTCCAACAATTTGGCAACGTGTGGACATGACAACATCCGTACGTACGTGCGTTCTTTGTATTAATTCTTGCGAATGTGTTTTTGTTCCAATGCATCAGCAATTAAGCATGAAGACATGTGGCCATGTCATTAGAACAGTGGTTCCCAATCTGGGGCTAAGTACTGCATGAAATGTAAACTGTGGTGTTCGGAGAGGGGGTAAAAATAAAAGGGTTCAATTATATTTCGGTTATGAAAATTAATATTAAAAAACATTACTATTATTAATGTTTCGTAAGACTATAAAACTGATTACATAAGTTATCAATAATTACATTTTTTTTAATACTTACATTAACGTGCGACACATGTGAGGTGGGGGTTTCAGTTTGTGAAACAAATGCATGAAAAACATCTTCCCCAGATAGTCCGTCTCCTACACACATGCACCAAGCATCTGCAAGATTAAAACTAAGACACATGCATCACACATGCTTAACTACCTCATGAAAATGCATTCTCCAAGTTGTACTAAGTTGGCGCAATAGACCATAAATTCCGTCATTATTTACTTTCCAACAACAAAAGAAATAATTGACAGTATAACACAGCAGTAATTATATAATGTGTACTACACTGCCGCATGGCCTACACTGTATTATTATTATTGCCAGTGATGAGAGAGAAAGCACTGGTAGCCTCAAGTATTCCAATTTCTGCCACTTCAGAGGAAAGAAGTCCTGCAATTAAGCGATTTACGAACAGTAGGCCTAAACATTGTGCACGCAATTTATTTTGGTTGATTCTAAATGGGGGTGCAGCGTGTGGTTTAAACTAATGGCGCTAGGAGTGGTGCGGACAAAGAATGTTTTGTACCAAGTTTCTACCCTCAGTGCGAATGGTAAGCGTTCTTTTCCGATAAAGAGTTGGCGGTATTTGAGGTAGCACTCATGGTGCACTGAGAATTGCTTCGTCATTCTATTAAGGAAAAAAAGGATTGTTAGAAATAAGCATTACCAATTGTCTCATGAGCTCATTAGTTCATCGTTTAATAAAACCTCTCCAAAAACTAAGAATCATTTGTCTTTCGTCATTTTAATAACGCAAAGGAAATTTTTATTTTAACGATTTGTTAGGCTTAAATGTTGACGTAGGGGAAGGGATACTAGCTAACATGGGGTTACACTCAGGGTAATGGTCTCATAAAGCTAGGGAACCACTGCTTCAGAATAACCTCTCAACAACACTTTTGGTGTTTCGTGGCCTTATGTTCTACTTACGGTATTCACAAAGTCAGGTAAACAACGGAAATAAGCCAGCTTCAGCGACGACCACTGACAAAAACATTCGCTGGTGGCGATGGCTAGGACAGAACTGACCGTCTGAGCACGCCACCAAGCCCGATTCGAACTTTCATTATCAATGTTCGCCGCGCGGTCTAGGGCGCTGCAGTCATGGAGTGTGCGGCTGGTCCCGGCGGAGGTTCGAGTCCTCCCTCGGGCATGGGTATGTGTGTTTGTCCTTAGGACCAATTAGGTTAAGTAGTGTGTAAGCTTCGGGACTGATGACTTTAGCAGTTAAGTCCCATAAGATTTCACACACATTTGAACTTTTTTTTTCCCACCTTCGATTCCGTCAGGCCCCGGTAGCTGAGTGGTAGTGCCGGCACGGTAGCTCAGCGTGTTCGGTCAGAGGGTTTAACTACCCTCTGTAATAAAAAAAAAAAAACTGAGCAAACGGATCAACGAACAATCTGAGCGACTGTCATCGGGCGTCCGCCACGAACAAATTCAACGAACAATATAGAACAAAATGAGATTTTTTTTTAAAAAAAAATGTGGTAGCCGGCACGGTAGCTCGGCGTCTAATAAAAAACTGAATGAAGGAATCAACGATCAACTTTAAAGGATGTTTTGTGACGTCCGCCCAGACCAAACGCAACGAACATTACCGAACAAAATGCGGTCAGCGCGACAGGGTGACAATCCTAAGGGCCCGTATTCGATTCACGGCTGGGTCGGAGATTTTCTCCGCTCAGAGACTGGGTGTTTTGTTGCCCCAATCATCATCATTTTCATCCCCATCGACATGCAAGTCGCCAGAGTGGCGTCAAATCGAAAGAGTTGCACCCTGCGAACGGTCTATTATTTATTTATTTACCCATGACTCCCGCACGGTATCACCACACGGAGCGCTATTTGGGGAATGGGTCGGCGGGGGACCGTGGTTTACCCTGACACAAGCTACACCTATCAATGGAATTAGATTCCCATAAATGAAATGAATGGGTCGACGGGATAAAATCAGTGGAGACGCAATGACGTGAAATTATGACCGTGAAAACAGCCCATAAATGCTGAACATCCGATGTAATGAGTGTGTCATGACAGGTGAAAATTTGTACCAGACCAGGGTTGTCCCGACGTATTCATTACTCTGCAGGTACACCATTTCTGAACTATTTTCGCTGATATTTCATGCCACTGCATCTTCATCCATTAAATCCCCATCAACCATTCAATTCATTACAACATATCTCATTCAGCTGACGCATATCTCTTGTGGCTGAGAAAGTTACTGGTATTGTCTCGCAACCCGTGTATGAACCTCTGGTAGCAGTATTCGGAAAACACTGCTGGACACATCAGTGACAATGAACGCTTGAGACAGACCTGGCGGTGTGTTGAGATGGTGTAATCCGTCTTCGATTCCCGGTCTGGCACAAACTTTCATTAGTGACGCCCCACTACATTTCTTATGGCTTACGATGGCAGAAGCGTCCCTTTCGACTGCACTGAGTTAGTGTGTGAAACGGCCACGACACTCGGTACTCACGAGGTAAGAGGCAATCAGCACAATAATTCTATAACGGTTGCGGCTGCATGCGGCAGTCTTCCGTCTCGTGGAGGTCGGAACTTAAACTCCCTGCAAGGGGGCAGACAGAGTTAACGCGCTTGTTGCGGTTTAGGGCTCCTATTCCACTAGTGTGACATTCAAATCTTCGTCTCACCATTGGTACTTGGGTTTCCTGATGAGCTTCCTTTAGCTAGACACGGGCCGATTCCTTCTCGCCGGCCGGTGTGGCCGAGCGGTTCTAGGCGCTGCAGTCTGGAACCGCGCGACCGCTACGGTCGCAGGTTCGAATCCTGCTTCGGGCATGGCTGTGTGTGATGTCCTTAGGTTAGTTAGGTTTAAGTAGTTCTAAGTTCTAGGGGACTGATGACCTGAGCTGTTAATTCCCATAGTGCTCAGAGCCATTTGAACCTATTCCTTCTCCAAATTGTTTCATGCTCTGTCTCTAACGACATGTTGTACATTAAGGCTGCAACCCAGTGTCCTTTCTGCACCCCAGCTACTCCTGCTCTGTCGCCACAGATGTAAATAAAATGATTAAATAAATTCCCAATGTGCCGACTGATCCAAAAACTTCAGTTACTACACTCTTAAGGGGAGGTTCACAATCTTTTGGTTCAAATCAATTTTTTTAATTTCATTTTTGGATCCATAAAAGTGTTTAGAATCCACCCCTGAAACGGTTTTTCTGAATACGGAACGGAAATGTTTGTTATTCGCGGTTGAATGAAAAAATGCACCTGCCTGAAATCGGCCTTTTCCACGCACCAGTTTTTTTTTCTTTCGGAGGACGAGTTATTGTACCAGTGCTTGGGAGTAAACACACAAAATTCAAATGAAAGTTTGAACGCGTGTGTTTTGGAGTTAGCCCCCAAGCACTTGCATTCTGGTGAGAAGACTGTAGAGATTGCGACTTTCCTGGCAGAAAGAAGCTTCAGCGAAGGGTATTCAGCAATTCTGAAGACCATGACAACGATGGACATCACCCTGTGACTCTATTCGACGCAGTTCGCCAACCATTCGGGCGACCACCGGATTCAAGCGGGCAAAAACCGTTTGTCACCGGCCGTACGAGCGGTTCAAATGGCTCTGAGCACTATGGGACTTACTTCTGAGGTCATAAGTCCCCTACAACTTCGAACTACTTAAACCTAACTAACCTAAGGACATCACGCACATCCATGGCCGATGCAGGATTCGAACCTGCGACCGTAGTGGTCGCGCGGTTCCAGACTGTATCGCCTAGAACCGCTCGGCCACTCCGGCAGGCCCCGCACGAGCGGCTCTGGGAGCAACGCAGGACGGCCCAGATCGAGCAGAACGCCCCCTGTGACGAAGAGGAAGGGCTAGATTACGCACCCGGAATAACAGTTTGAACGTAAGTTGTATAATATTGCACTTATATGTAGGCAAAACTTCAAACGCGTTTTTCTAGAAATGACTTATTTTTTTATTGCGCGGTATGGTAACTTCAAATCCACTGAACCGATTGGCATGATTCTTTGTTCCCTACGAATCTGTCTAAATTGTCTAGGAGCTGTAACACTTTTATACCGATCCATCAACTATAAATATTTTTATTTGGCCGACGAAGTCGAAAAATCGATGAAAAAACCTTGTTTTTCAAATGGCCGCCATTTTGTTTCCTATGGTCCAAATAACTTAAGCGAGGTTCAATTCCTATAGAATCTTATACAATTCACTAAGGTCAACTCAATTTTGATTTCAGGTGAGCCGGCTGACCTGTGACATACCGCGCGTGGAGGTCTACATCGAAATTTTGTTTCGTTCCGACGGCACTTCCGCCTTTGCTTTTCCACCTTTTCGGTCGAAAAAAATTCAAGTTTGTAGAGGAAATATCAATAAACATTTTAACCACATTTGACATTGATATCTATAGCACATCCCGAGAAAAAAATTCTAAACGAATATGCTTCTTTCGGGCAAAAGATATTAAACCTCCCCTTAAGTCTCAAAATATAGTGATGGGTTATAAACATTCCTGTGTGTAGCGTTAGCCAAACTACTCTCAGAGATACTTCGGGATAAAAATTAGTTTTTTTCTTATTGAGAGTGTAGGCGTCGCGGCAGCAGCTCGTCACATTGTATAAAATTAGTACACAACTTCTTTTGCAACTGATACCTTTTTATTAAGGCAACCCATGACGGATGGAGCAAGGAGGACACAAAAACAGACTAGCACGGGCAAAAAGGGCACTCCTGGCCAAGCGAAGTCTGCTAGTACCAAACATAGCTCTTAATTTGCAAGAAGAAATTTCTGAGAATTATGTTTGTATCACAGCATTGTATTGTAGTGAGACGGGGACTGTGGGAAAACCAGAACAGAAGAGGATCGAAGCCTTTGAGATGTGGTGTTACAGAAGACTGTTGAAAACTAGGTGGACTCATGAGGTAAGGAATGAGGAGATTCTCCGCAGAATCGGCGAGGAAAAGAACATACGGAAAACGTTGAGATGGAGAAGGGACAGGTTGATAGGACATCTGTTAAGACATCAGGCAATGAGATGGAGCTATAGAGGGTAAAAACAGTCGAGGAAGATAGAGGTTGGAGCACATGTAGCAAATAATTGAGAACATAGGTTGCAATTGCGACTCTGAGATGAAGAGGTTGGCACAGGATTCCAGAAGAACTAAAAAAAGTGTCTGAAGCGAAAACACTGATGACTTAAAAAAGTTTCGGAGTGTGTTAATTCAGTCTTCAGGTACATATGCACTGTTTTGTTAGATATTTGACCAAATGCATTACACATCATCCAAGTACGTTGCCGCTCACTATAGAAAACTGTGTTTCACATTTTAGTAGACAGACTTTCCAGCCAATAGCAAAACGGCATGCACGTCCAGGCTGTCTCCTCTTACCTTCGACGACCATTTTTCAGAGGGAATGAGATTTATGTATGGTTATTTTAATGTTAGCGTCAGGGGTAACAACATACAGAAAATATTTCCCGCCGTTTCGAATTCCAATGCGAGCAGGGCGGGACGTGTGTCCCATCTGTATTTTGACGTGGGACCTATACGCCCACGTACCAAAAAATGAATGATAACATCGTTAGGTGAGATACTTTGAGAAAACATTTAGATCATATTTAGATGATTGTTTCAAATGACAAGCTCTTTATCATTACATACAAAATCGAAAGTTTCTTGTGACAGTCACAACGATCCTTCTGCTTGCGATAGGGTGTGAAACCTTTTTTTGCACAAATCAGTATGACATATGAGTCGTAACAATAACGTGCAACAAATTCCCTCAGCTGTCGTGGGACACATACATCCCAGTGCTAGTGAAAGAGTTAACTGCAATGGCTTCTCAGGTGTCTTTAGGATGTTAGGCTTGTGAAAGGGAAAGTCAGTCTCCTACATTATGGTATCCAGTTACTTTAGGAGCGAGCACCCTCATACTTGTATAGTGGTTGTGTTGGCGTTAATGGGCTATGGCAGCAGACGACCAACTCTAGTGCCTTTGCTATCAGCACGATCTCGCCTACAGCGCCTCTCGTGGGCTCGTGATCGCATTGGTTGGTCGCTAGACGACTAGAAAAGTGTGGCCTGGTCAGATGAATCCTGATTTCACTTAGGAAGAGCTGATGGCAGCGTTCGAGTGTGGCACAGACCCCACGAAGCCATGGACCCAAGTGGTCAACAAGGAACTGTGCAAGCTTGTGGTGACTCCATATTGGTGTCGGCTGTGTTTACATGGAACGGATTGGGTTCTCTGGTGCAACTGTACTGATCACTGACTGGAAATGATCATTTTCGGCAATTCATGGACCTTATGTTCCCAAACAACGATGGAATTTTCATGGAGAACAATGCTCCGTGTTTCCAGGCCGCAGTTGTTCGCGATTGGTTTGAAGAACATTCTGAACAGTTCGAGCGAATGATTTGGCCACCCAGATCACCCGCCAGGTATCCCATCGAACATTTAGGGTTTTTCAGAAGCTTAATAAGCTTTATTTGCTGTCATTATTCAGATCAAGCATACCGGAGAAGTAGCTGCGTGTAAAAATGACAATAATGACCTTTCAGATCCTTTAGACACAATTTAAGCAACAGAAATTAAAGGAAGGAAATTTATGGTTTGACGTCCCGTCGACGACGAGGTCATTAGTGACGGAGTACAAAGGCGGATTAGGGAAGGGAAGACGGCTGAGGTCTTTTCAAATGAACCATCCCGGCAGTCTGTCTCAGACGAGTTAGGAAATTTGGGGGAAACCGAAGTCTAGACGACCGGATGGAGATTCAAACGGCCGCCCTCCCGAATTCGAGCGCAGTACCCTGGCCATTGCGTCACTTCGCTTGTTAGTCGGTAGATGTTGCTTCGCCACTAACTTCCTGACAGAGGCATTTCACCTACCCGGAAAAATAATATCTCATATAAAAAGAGTGAGACTGGACTACAACAGGACTGTACACTAGCTATACACATTCAGACAGCTATCGGAAGATGGTAGGTTCACCTTTAAGCAACCGATGCCACTACGCTTATCCAATACATAATTTTCATTGCACTGGGCTTTACGCGACTGCATTTCCTGCTTCCGTAGCAAATTAATGACCATGAAAATATTGACTACACTATGTGCCTTTTCCGCTATAAAATGCATTGTCGCCAGTCTGGCTTCTCTGCGAAAGTGAAGAAGGGTTCAAAAATGGTTCAAATGGCTCTGAGCACTATGGGACTTAACATCTGTGGTCATCAGTCCCCTAGAACTTAGAACTACTTAAACCTAACTAACCTAAGGACATCACACACATCAATGCCCGAGGCAGGATTCGAACCTGCGACCGTAGCAGTCACGCGGTTCCGGACTGAGCGCCTCAACCGCGAGATCACCGGCCGGCCAGTGAAGAAGGGGCTATGAAGTCAACATTTTAACAGCAGTGCCAAGAAATAAGACCGACTGCCGCAATGTTGGGTGTTAAGTACATGTTACGGAGTCACACATATGGCACATCCTAATGGCATGGAGTCAGTGTGCAGTGATTTAAAATAATTTACAGTTAAGCCCCGTTGAACGGACTGAGATTTCAGTCCTGCAGTTCCCGAAACGAGTCCAGTGCGCCAATTAGTCCGATTGTATGAAATTACGTAATTAATTACGTCTTCTTTCGGCCTTCTCCACTTCCCATTCTCTCCTGCGTCATCTCTTGGTGTCGAAAAAATCCCGTAGAAAGACTATTCCACAGAATGGGAAACATCAACATTAAGAATGAGTCAAGATGAGGGCAAGCTTTTCGACTGCTACACGCAGAGAGCGAAACGAGTTTGTGAGTAAAGCCGTATCAAAATTCTAAGTTATTCGAACAAAATTGCGAGATATTTAATTTATCAAAATCTTTCAAATGCCCTAGTTCAGATGTACTTTAGTTCAGGGGCACTGAGTGGGTGAAGTGACCTATTCTTGACAAGGTATAACCCTAGTTGAAGAGTTACGGCATTTTCAGCTCACCCACACCTTTAAATGGTAAATGTAATAGCGTAGACGACTGTGAATGAGATCTGCAGATTTACGCTTACTGCGTTGCTATTAATGAATATGAAAGTGAAAGGAAGAGAAATTGTGAAACGCGATGCTGACACGTATGGTATTCTTTCAGTTGGCCTAAGGGTAATGCTGAATTTAAAAGTTTCGGTCTGACAGACGAAAAGTATCCAAACTTCATTGCTCTAAAATATACCATGAAGTCTCGAAATTTATTCCAGTAAATTGGTGTACATGGATATGTAAGCTGCTGCATTCCCTCCAGTTGTCAGCAAAATTCAAGAGCTATAATTTTTTTCAGTTATCGAGATTGTGGCCACGCACCCGAGTGATACACCAAAGTGATATGGTGATACAGAAGACAGGGTTAGAGTACCCTGGTTAGTTGTTAACTCGATAAACGTGTGGCAGTAAAACCACAGTTGGTCTTTGAAGTCATGAAATCGTGGAACGCAACGCTACTGATGTAAACATTAGATCTAATTGCGTTTCTGTCGAAGTGATGAAACGTTTTGCACCACGAGATAACGTACTCGCAGGCCGATTTCATATTATTCCAGCAGAATGCATCACTCTACATGTAAGGAATGAACAATAGGGCTTCATCGCTTTCTTGCATACTGTCAAGTTTTATCGGTGCGATCTGGAGTAAACATCAGGTCGGAAATGATAGTGTAGTTCATAATATTTTTCCTGGTTCCTCCCTAAGTACCGGATGGTTGTAATTAAAGTGTAGCTATTCACGGAGGTCCAGTGTGGGCTGTAACCATCGTATGGCAGCGAAACTTATTGTCAGATGATCCTTCGTGTTGGTATCCCTGCTCACTGCGTAGTCCAGTTAGTTCCACTACCTCTGATAGGTGGCAGAAGCAGTACGAAGCTTCGCATAAGAGATAAGTTGTCCTTCGCCTGATGGCAGCACTTGAAATGTGAACGCTACCCATTATTGAGAGTAGTTCGTAAAACAAGGTGGAACTTACTGCCACGGTGAATAGTGCATGAGTAGTGTTAATTACGGTAACAAACCATTCGTTTCTCAAACTTTTACGTGTTTGAGCTCTAAAATTGTCAAAAATATGTGCGTGTGTAACATCATGAGCATTTTTTTTTTTTTTTTACTTTGCACGAATCACCATATGTAATCTGTGTCAACAAACATTTAATAATAATCAGTGATATAATAAGTGGAAGAAGAAATGTATTCGTGATACTAGATAAGCATCCGATATTTAATTACAGAATTGTTTTACAAAGTTACGAAGAAGTCAGCTTGCAGTAATAAGAGTCTTCATTGACATAAAAATCGACGGAGGTCGCATGTGAATTGCTATATTGCTAATGTGCTATTGGTGATTAATACTTAAAATCGTTAAGGTACCCATTAGGAAAGGAAGTAGGTCATATTTGTAACAGAAACTAAGCAAGATCGCGGGTGAAAAGAAACTCAACTGTCTAAAAAATTGTGTGACGAATTTGGCCATCTCCTCAAGTGCATGGCAAGAAATTTATATGCCTTTTTTCTGTTGCAAGAGAAAAACAGGAAGGATTTGAAACGCTCCCCTGTAGTGGTTATGTCTTCTTCCTTGTTAATTAATGAAAAAAAAAGTAGTCTGTTGTGTTTTAGTACGGATATTTTTATCGATGTTTTGAGGGGTTATCCTAGACCCATCACGTTATAAGAACAATCTCAATGATTTACTGTGCTACGTGCAGTAAGCCGCGCACACACCGACTGAGGGCGTCTGCATGCAGTGAGGACTACCGGAAGGCGCTCGGCCCTGGTAGTTACGTACAATGCCGCTAGGCGGCAGCGCGCGCAGAATACGGAACTGCTGGCACCTTTCCGATGTTGACGTCAGTGTAATAGCGGCTGTTACGTCACACAACCTATACAAGACGGGTCTTCGACTGCACAACAGTGTTCTGTACTTCATTCATACAACAATGCAAACAGTCAGTAAGGTTTTAACAACTAGCTGCTAACATTGAGCTGCTTCGGATGCGATCTCAGTAGGATGAATTCTATTGATTTCGAAGGAATGTTACAGTGGTGTCGAAAAATACCTGGAATTGCTAAAATTGAACAAGACTCCGGGATCCCATGGAATTCTTACCAAATACTATGCCGAATTTGCAGCTGAGTGAGACCCACTTTCAACAATACAGGTCAAATTTACGTCTTCACCTTACTGTAATTTATTTTTTGTAACAAATCGTAAATTGAGATATAATTAACTTAATTAATAAAACGCGTAATAAAGATTGTTGCTGCATGTGGAAGTTTTATATTATACCAGTACATATGTTGTTCACGGTTTGAAGATCCTCAGAGAAGCCATCGGGTTTATTCAACTTCCAAAATGTATTCAGGAAACCCTTTTCCTCTATCTCAGCGAAAACGGAAGGTATTTCAATCTACATTAGGAAAATGAGGCAGCTAATGCTGCAGCCAAGGAGACTTGTTGAGGTACACACTGTGACATAATGCTTCGTTTCTCAGTGTGCGATACAGACCTATACGCTGTGAGGCGTACTTGTGTTTAGATGGCAAACTGAGTAGTTGCACACAGAGAGAATAGGCTATGTCCTGTGAAAATAATGAATCAGTGGTAGCACACTCCCCTTCAGTGACTTTCCCTACACAAAATGTTTTCAACTTATGGACGTTTGGTGGGCGGAATGGCCCATCAATTGGAGCTGATTTCAGCACGCTACATTGCAGTCGAACGCGTTTTATTCGCTGGCGAAATATCAGTCCATAGGCTGTCTACGGAATTGCCTTTTACTTTAATCAGCTGGGAGGACCGTATGGTGCGAATTTTAGAAGGCAGATTAATAATTCTAAGGTTTCTTTTGTACTTTTTTGGTACCTTTGGAGCGATTGCCAGTGACGCCTAGGTGATACATACACTGAAGCGCCAAAGAAACTGATATAGGTATGCGTATCCAAATACAGAGCTACATAAACATGCAAAATACGGCGATGTTGTCGGCAACGCCTATATAAGACAATAAATGTCTGGCGCAGTAGTTAGATTGGTTACTGCGCTACAATTGCAGGTTATCAAGATTTAAATGAGTCTAAACGTGGTGTTATAGTCGGCGCACGAGAGATGGACACAGCATCTCCGAGGCAGCGATGAAGTGGAGATATTCCTGTACGACCATTTCACGAGTGTACCGTGAATATCAGGAATCCGGTGAAACATCAAATCTCCGACGTCGCTACGGCCGGAAAAATATCAGGCAAGAACGGACCAACGAAGACTGAAGAGTCGTTCAATGTGACAGAACTGCAACCCTTCCGCAAATTGCTGCAGATTTCAGTGCTGAGCCATCAACAAGTGTCAGCGTGTGAACCATTCAACGAAACATGATCGATAACGGCTTCTGGAGCCGAAGGCCCACTCGTGTACCCTTGATGATTGCCGATTTTAATAGATTTGATGATAGGATTTTTCTGAAATGCATCATGATATGAAAACTAATATCATTCTGACAATCGAGATAAGTATTTTACCATTTAGTACCTCTGTGATCGCATATCTTCTTAGAGGATTTTTGTCTGAAGTGTAAAAATTTGGGCCATGGTATTTTAATTCAGACAGCAGTGCCCACGTTTCGTGGCGCCCTGGTTTCTACTCTCCCATCCATTCACGAAAGTTGATGGATGGTGAGCACGGACACGGTTCAAAATAATTCATGTACAACCCATGTTAGAGGGGTCTGAACCCTCATGTTTACTGAAATAGAGTCTCAAAGGACCTTCCATCGTTTTTCGAGGATCCCTGCATACAAAAGAAGAGACTGAACTGTATCTGTAATGTTAGACCGCAAAAAGAATTGAAAAATACTGCAGACAGTTTGTCCTTGTGTCATCTCATGCAACTATAATGACGCCCACATTGTTAGGAGATAACATCTGGGAATTTAAGGAGATGGGACCTGGATAAACTAAAAGAACCAGAGGTTGTACAGAGTTTGAGGGAGAGCATAAGGGAGCAATTGACAGGGATGGGGAAAAGAAATACAGTAGAAGAAGAATGGGTAGCTTTGAGGGATGAAGTAGTGAAGGCAGCAGAGGATCAAGTAGGTAAAAAGACGAGGGCTACTAGAAATCCTTGGGTAACGGAAGAAATATTGAATTTAATTGATGAAAGAAGAAAATATAAAAATGCATTAAATGAAGCAGGCAAAAAGGAGTATAGACGTCTCAAAAATTAGATCGACAGGAAGTGCAAGATGGCTAAGCAGGGATGGCTAGAGGACAAATGTAAGGACGTAGAGGCTTATCTCACTAGGGGTAAGATAGATACTGCCTACAGGAAAATTAAAGAGACCTTTGGAGATAAGAGAACCACTTGTACGAACATAAAGAGCTCAGATGGAAACCCAGTTCTAAGCAAAGAAGGGAAAGCAGAAAGGTGAAAGGAGTATATAGAGGGTCTATACAAGGGCGATGTACTTGAGGACAATATTATGGAAATGGAAGAGGACGTAGATGAAGACGAAATGGGAGATATGATACTACATGAGGAGTTTGACAGAGCACTGAAAGACCTGAGTCGAAACAAGGCCCCCGGAGTAGACAACATTCCATTGGAACTACTGACGGCCTTGGGAGAGCCATTCCTGACAAAACTCTACCATCTGGTGAGCAAGATGTATGAGACAGGCGAAATACCCTCAGACTTCAAGAAGAATATAATAATTCCAATCCCAAAGAAAGCAGGTGTTGACAGATGTGAAAATTACCGAACTGTCAGTTTAATAAGTCACAGCTGCAAAATACTAACGCGAATTCTTTACAGACGAATGGAAAAACTAGTAGAAGCCGACCTCGGGGAAGATCAGTTTGGATTTCATAGAAATGTTGGAACACGTGAGGCAATACTGACCCTACGACTTATCTTAGAAGCTAGATTAAGGAAGGACAAACCTACGTTTCTAGCATTTGTAGACTTAGGGAAAGCTTTTGACAATGTTGACTGGAATACTCTCTTTCAAATTCTGAAGGTGGCAGGGGTAAAATATAGAGAGCGACAGGCTATTTGCAATTTGTACAGAAACCAGATGGCAGTTATAAGAGTCGAGGGACATGAAAGGGAAGCAGTGGTTGGGAAGGTTGTGAGACAGGGTTGTAGTCTCTCCCCGATGTTATTCAATCTGTATATTGAGCAAGCAGTAAAGGAAACAAAAGAAAAGTTTGGAGTGGGTATTAAAATCCGTGGACAAGAAATAAATACTTTGAGGTTCGCCGATGACATTGTAATTCTGTCAGAGACAGCAAAGGACTTGGAAGAGCAGTTGAACGGAATGGATAGTGTCTTGAACGTAGGATATAGGATGAACATCAACAAGAGCAAAACGAGGATAATGGAATGTAGTCGAATGAAGTCGGGCGATGCTGAGGGAATTAGATTAGGAAATGAGACACTTAAAGTAGTAAAGGAGTTTTGCTATTTGGGGAGCAAAATAACTGATGATGGTCGAAGTAGAGAGGATATAAAATGTAGACTGGCAATGGCAAGGAAAGCGTTTCTGAAGAAGAGAAATTTGTTAACATCGAGTCTAGATTTAAGGGTCAGGAAGTCATTTCTGAAAGTATTTGTATGGAGTGTAGCCATGTATGGAAGTGAAACATGGACGATAAATAGTTTGGACAAGAAGAGAATAGAAGCTTTAGAAATGTGGTGCTACAGAAGAATGCTGAAGATTAGATGGGTAGATCACATAACTAATGAGGAGGTATTGAATAGAATTGGAGAGAAGAGAAGTTTGTGGCACAACTTGACCAGAAGAAGGGATCGGTTGGTAGGACATGTTCTAAGGCATCAAGGGATCACCAATTTAGTATTGGAGGGCAGCGTAGAGAGTAAAAATCGTAGAGGGAGACCAAGAGATGACTACACTAAGCAGATTCAGAAGGATGTAGGTTGCAGTGGGTTCTGGGAGATGAAGAAGCTTGCACAGGATAGAGTAGCATGGAGAGCTGCGTCAAACCAGTCTCAGGACTCAAGACCACAACAACAACACAACATCAGCTGTTTTAATATGAAGGTAAGCAACGTAGTATAACACGACTTCGTAAGAGGGAGTACCAGCTATTTTACGAGATTTCATAAAGACCGAAACCAAGGAGTATGTCGGCATATTCTATTGCAGTTTAGTTCGCCAAGTTATGGTAATGTCAGTTAGATATTAAGTTTAACGTGAATAGTGTAGCAATTAAAAAGATTCACGGAGAAAATAATAGAAGAATAGACAATAAAATGACGGGATAAAACGAATTCAAAGAAGATACGAAAAGTGTTGCTCTGTACTGAACAGGTGTAGAAACATCAAATAAATGAAGCTTTGTTCACTCCCAAATGGAGTAATTCTATTATGTATTTTAATTACCTCTCCTGTTTCCAATACGGACCTGCAATTTTTAGCTGCTCTTGCTGTTTGTGCTCTAATTGCGAGGCACCCAAAATGAGATTCAGTCTGACGCGTGGTGTTAATAACTGAAGGAAAGTTCTGCAATGTGTGCTCCTATATCGATACTAGCGCCTGAAATGATGTAACTATTTTTTTTAAATCAATAGTCTGTCATTGAGTGACCATTGGTCGTTAAACTATCCAATGATAGAACAGAGAGCTTGGAAGTCATGGTTCGAAGAAACGGAACTTATGGGCTCTCCGAGATCATTAGAAACGGAGCGGAAAGGTAGGATTGAACGAGGATGGCCGAGGAAATGGACCGTAGTATTTTTTAAGGAACCTTCCCGGCGTTCATCTAATCTTATTCAGGGAAACTACCGAAAACTTGAATCTGGATAACCGGACGAGGATTTGAACCCGTTTGTCCCTAACGTGGGTCCTTTGTCGTAACCCGTGGATTTCTTATTTACCCCAGTTGATTACCCATTTGTTCCTTGCTCAAGGCCTCCACCGACTTCATACTTGACTGTCGAAATACCTTAGCTAGCTACTGTCTCAAGTGATCTCATTACGAAGCGATCGTTAAAGCACGACAGCAGGAAGTCATATTTTGTCCATTCTGAAATGTCCACAGAGAGATTATTTGATGAAATAACCGTGCGTCATTTTCTGTTCCGTAGCGGTAGAAAGTCAATGGACGTTCACAGCTCCTTTTTGAACTGTGAGCTGGACTCAATTCCTGCTAATTAAGTTTGGGGTGTTAGTTTTCCCAATATCTATGAAGTGGCTGTTATAAGGGTTCATCATTGCTAGTGGATGGTTGAAGAATCTAAGGACAAAATACTGCTATCTCTGCAGTTTCGTATTAGCTCCACTTCATCGGTAAAGGGGGCGGGAGGTGGCGGCTGTTATATGCGCCGTTGTGTGGTTTATTGTATAGATGGACAAGGAAGAAAGAGGACAGTACTGGGGACGCGGATATGTTGCTGGTGATGATAAGGGATCATAAGGCTGTCATCTGGTAGTAGTGGAATGAGAACATTTCAGAAGAAAAACTGTTGAAACCAGACAGGAAAATCTGGACGCACAGGATTCAGGAAATCCGTTTTTCGATTCTGATACTTTTCATACGTGCACGCCTATTCAGTCCTGTAATCTACCTCTTGTGTTTACGATGACTTCCTACGTGTGTAGTTTAGTTTAGGCTTGTCTGTTATGCAACTGTCCTGTGGGAAATGTGTTCGCTTGAGAGCGGTATTCTTATCTGAATGCGCGTGCCATAACTGGCAGACAGCGTGCCGGCGAACGGGAGATAAATATCAAGGTTACATGTAAAAGAACGTGCACGCTGACTCGATCCTCTCCCGCTATAGAGGATCATTGAAGGACAACCACGTAAATATATTTGGTTTCGTTCAGTCGTTAGCATCGACTGCACTTTTTTTACTGGAAGTAGTTAGCGAAATCAGAAAAAAAAATCATACACACATCGTAACAAGACATGCGTGTCACTAACTGAGTTCAAATATCTGGGAACAACAATTACGGAAAATACAAGCAGTTTAATGAGATCGAAAAAACTACAATAAAGGCTGGGGTTGAGTGCTATCATTCTCCAAGGCACCAGTTAAAACACTATGTACAGCTCGGTTTATACCTACAACTATTCATGCCAGTGATATTTTATGCCTCCAAAAGCTGGTGCACTTTAAAACGGTAATAGTTTCATCTTCGTATACTGAAAATAAAGATGCGAAGGAAAATTCATAAACCAGCTCAACAGAAGACGACACAACTTGGAACAGGAACAATACAGTTAATCAAATATGGTCGATAGCGAAAATAGACTTACGTGGAGAGCTGAATCAAATCTGTCTTACGACTGAACACAACAACAACAGTGAATTTCCAGAGACTCGAATTGGCTGGCCCTGTGTGCAGTATGAAGAAGAAAGACGAGCGAAGGTACTTATGCAACTGACACTAGCACGCCAGAGACCCGTTCGAGGGTCGAATGAAATTACAGAATACGGTATTGACTAGGCTTCTGGAAGAAATGGTACAGATCGCGTATGACAGATAAATGAACAGCTTTCATGAAATATTGCCGTCCAATACGACTCATCACGTAAACATACGTTCTTAACCAGTATATGATATTAAGATCAGAATTTAACGAGTAGGCGACGTCGAACAGACGGAGCAATAACCTGCAACAATAATCTGCTAAGAGGAGGAGGGAAGAAGGAATCGGCCTTTGTCTTTTGACGGAATCAGCCAACATTTGCTTATTGTTATTAGGTAAAGCTTGAAAAACCTGACTCGAGATGGCCTCGTGGGCTCTAATTTCGCTTCTTCGTTGTGCGAGTCCTCTGCCTTAACCACAGCATCACATCGGTTGGCCTTAACCAACAGGCTGGTCGCAAGTGCCTTACTTTCGCAAAAAAAAAAAAAAAAAATCGATACACATACATCATCAAATTTGTGCTGCTTGCAGAGTGATGGCATAGATATACGAAGGGCCATAGTGAAGAAATATCGCAGTCTACTCTTGCAGATCGTCTAAACCAACTACAAATTTTATTTATATGCTGTTAGATATGCTACACGGTACTTAGTTCTTCTCTAGAAAAGAAAAAGCACCTCCTGTTCGGTAATTTTCTATGTCAATGAAGTACCGACTTCACAAGCAGGTGTTAACGCAGAACATGTAAATGTTACAAATATTTACAAATATAGTCGTATAGCATGGTTGGCTGTGAGCCCCCGAAGGACAGATTTTACCGCTTAATTGGATAGCTTTTTCCTATCCTTAATGCACAATGCCACCTGTCATTCGCCAAATGTGATAGCTGTGTGTTTAAGTGAATCTGGTAAATATAGATGACTGTAATGTGTGTGTGTGTGTGTGTGTGTGTGTGTGTGTGTGTGTGTGTGTGTGTGTGTGTGTAGTATTGTGTCATGTATCTGTTGGAGATGATGACAGAAGGGAGAATGTGAAACCCAGTGCCGGGACATAGCCCATTTCTCTCGAATAGCACCAAGGGGCCGCCGAGTTCAGCGTCCCCTTCCGACAGACGGATCACCATTAACAGTATCACATGCCCTCATTTCATGGGACACTATAGAGAGGTTTGGAATTTAATCCAGGACATTGGCCGCCATCCCTCTTCCTCTTTGCCGTAAAGGCAAAGGGAAAGCACCTAGCACGTGGCGTGCCCAGGCAGTTACCCATCCAAGTACTGGCCACGCCCGACTTTGCGTAACTTCGGTGATCTCAGAAGAACCGGTGTATTCGACGAGGCAAAGCCGTTGGCGCTTTACAAATAGTAGCATATCTGCTCAGTATCTTGTGAACCACATTGGAGCCTAACATATGAGTGAGTCAGATCATTCAGTTCGTGACTAAAAAGTATCTTGGCTAGGAGCTGTGAACACGGTGTTAGAACCAATAATAACGCACAAATATCTGTGAATTTCAACTGTCGAAACTTTTCATAAATTATGAGAACGACTAACACAACGTAAAAATTAGAAAATACATGATACATTTGTATGGCATGCATTTGCAGGGCGTGCTGAAAAGTAATGCCTCCGAATTTATCTGAAAACTCTCACAGCTTTTTTAAATGAAACAAACCTCATTAATCTTTATTCTTCATGTCTATACATTTACTTCTCAATGTAGTCACCCTGGCGACGAACACATTTCTCCCAACGAGAGACCAGTTTGTTGATATCCTCACTGTAGAACGTTTGATTCATCAATGTCAAAGTGAAGTCCTCGAAGATGTTATTTAAGTTTTGGAAACAGGAGATAATCGGGCTCAAAATGGCTCTGTGCACTATGGGACTCAACTGCTGTGGTCATTAGTCCCCTAGAACTTAGAACTACTTAAACCTAACTAACCTAAGGACATCACACACATCCATGCCCGAGGCAGGATTCGAACCTGCGACCGCAGCAGTCGCACGGTTCCGGACTGCGCGCCTAGAACCGCGAGAGATAATCGGGACTATATGGAGGATGATCGGTGAGAGTGAATCCAAGGCGTAGGATTCTCGCAGATGTCGCAGCACTCGTGTGTGGTCTAACATTATCGTGCTGAATGAGAGGTCTCTATGTGTGGATGAACTCTTCGAATTCGCACTTCCAGTTTTCTGGCGGATCACAGCACGCTGTGTTACACGCTGCAATTCAGAGCCCTCTAGTGGCAGAGGGTTGCAGCTTGCGTCAACGAAGAAGGAAAGTCGACCGACTAATATGCATCACATTTAATACCTCAACCGTTATTGAGAGCAGAATTAAAAATTCGAAGATATTACTTTTCAGCACGCCTTTTTTTTCGGATCAGTATTTAAAAGGATCAATGTCGAGGTTTCCAAGTCTTCATAACTGGTACCTTCACATAATTTTCAGCTCTTTCTCGTGGTTTTTATGTGAATTGCATTTCATCCAATGTGTAAGAGAATTTGAATTATGTGAAAGCTTCTCTCAAAGCTCAGAAGAGACCCCATTGTTGGTATTGGCAAATTTCTTTGTTCCGGGGTTCAAACTGTAGATGTTCCAATGACTTGATGGATAAGTTAGTTCGAAGACCAATAAGATCGTAGCTAGTAAATCAATACTGGTGTTAAGGAAATCTTTTAATTTGAGTAGAATCAGCTTAAGAGTTCTTGTTTGAATATTTTCATTTTCAGAGGGCTTGGTACATCTGAAATCAGTTTATTCAGCTACATCTTTACTTTGATAGTCATCTTACGGCGTGTGACTGTGGGTACAACTACTACTGCTACCATTTCCGCCATTTCATGTTTCATCCGCGAATAGTGCTTGGCAAGACTGTGTAGAGCTCTAATTTGGGGAATTTTATCAGTAAACGTCTTCGTGGTGAAAAACGTTAGTAGATTCCGCTCGTAAACACAAGGTGGCACGGTAGTAAGACACTAGATTCGCTATCAGGGGGGACGACAGCAGTTCAAACCCCTCTCCGACCATCAAGATAAGGGCTAATTCACTTTAGGCACAAACCAAAAAGGTTCTTTTGAAAAGGACACAGCCGATATTGTTCCGAATCATTCTCCAATGCAATTTTTTGCTCCATCTCTAAAAGCCCCATGGTCGACAAGGCCTTAAACCTTAATCTTGCTCTCTTATAACATGTTGGTGCTTCGGTCACAGCTACCCTGTCTTAGAAGAAACGTCTTGAAAATCTAACTATAATCTTACCGGATTTCAGGTCCGCCTGGTATGCAAACAACTGTTTCTTATGTAAATCAACACATGTTTCAGCACCATTGTGCCATCGACACTGGGTATTCTTTAGTCAGTTCTGTAACAAGTAAAGGTGATTTAACTAATAAAACTTTTCATGAAAATAAACCTAAACATAGTTTTTGTTTGTTGTCATTGCCTTAATTTTTCCTACATTGTAGAGTTATATGGGACCGAGTGTACATTACTGTGTATCGGTAGCCTGTCATCTGCAGTTACTGTGAGTCTGGCTGGCGAGTTAAAAAATCACTTTATCTACGAGAATTATTTCAAAAGTCTTGCACACTGGGCATGCGCGACCGTTACGGTGGCGTGATCAAGCTTGAAATTCATATCAGTTGCGAGCGAGACTTAAGGCGATACGGTTATATATGTGTTTGATGGTTCGCGTGGCTGTGTCGTGAGTAATTCACTTTTAAAACGGAAGCTGAAACCGAGTCAGGTCATAATACACGCAGTAACCGGCGTTCCTACATTCAAATCGAATTCCGATATGCAAAGAACCAGACGGAATTTCACTACGCTGTGACAGGTGTGTGGGAATAGTGTAGTGGGTCGTTGCACAGAATCACGGTGGTCTGCTTGTTTCGGAGAAGGTCGGGCTAGCACTGAGGACAACCAAAGAAGTCTAAGGCCATCAACTGCAACAGCCTGTACCTCTCAGGTTACCGTTAATGACATTTTGAGAGAGGATCAATGAAAAACATATGAGGAAATTGCAAAGGAGGCCACAATATCTGTCACTTCAGTTTACATAACCATAACCGAAAAGTTAAAGACATGAACAGTTGCTGTCAGATGGTTTCCACATGATCTGCAGCCGGTGTCCTCACTTTTCACGATAATGCAAGACTGCATAGTACCCTACCAGTGAGAGAAACAATCGACAAATATGGATGGGAAATATTTCCCCACCCACCATACAGTCTCGATATGAGCCCACCAGACTTTAATTTGTTTCCCAATCTGAAGAAACAGCTCCGTGGAAAACGTTTCGATATAACGCTTCCAGTGAGGTGACCAGAGTAGTCAGAGACCTCAACAGTGTAGGAGCCCCCATCCGGAATGCACAAGTTGCCGAAGCGTTGGGAAGCTGTGATAAACAAGAATGGAGGTTATATTGAAGGCCTGTAAAGGTATTTTGTAAAATATATTATTTTCTTCAATTCCATCTCACAGTGTGCCGATCTTTTGGAATGAACCTCGTTTAAACGCAATTTTGTTATGCTAAAATATTTTACGAATGTATTTTGCGATACCTACAGTTGGTTTCGAAATATCTTTTCTCGTCTGCTCTCTCATCTGTTACTGAAATGCACACACAATACGTGTTGTACCGAACTTTACTTGCAAGTAACACTTCCCCCCTTTGTAAAGTACAGTGGTTATGTTGCTGCTGTTCATCCAGTCCTTGCTGATATTTACCTGTTCTCGTATTAGTATGTCGCGAAATCTGAAACTCGTTTACTCTCCCTCCTTCTCTCTCTCTCTCTCTCTCTCTCTCTCTCTCTCTCTGTGTGTGTGTGTGTGTGTGTGTGTGTGTGTGTGTGTGTGTGTGTGTGCGTGTGCGTGTAGTTGTAACCGTTTGCATTTTTTGGTAAGAATTCTTTCACGGCAGAGCTTACTTTTGTGAAATTTTTCCCTTTAAATGTTGAAATTATTTACAGAGTGGTGTTCCTCACAACAGTGCTTATAGGTTTCAAAAGCGTCGTGGGTTAACACTGAGTTCAAACACTGAACGTTACTGTGTTCAGTGTGAAATGAGGGTTTCTGTGTTCGACACTCGGCAAATACTGAAATCGTATGTCGCTCGCTGCTCACAGTTTTTAGCATCTGCATAGCAGCTGTTTTGTGCCGTATAATACAGCTCAAGTACCGCCGTTTATTCCCCGCGGGCAACAGCTATTTCATAATTTGTAGATGTTGTTAGCAACACAAAGAATGGCTGGTCTTTTTCTATTTATTTTTTATATGTCTGAATCACAGCTGGTGATCATAAAGTAGATGAAGTTAAGAAACTCTGCTAAATGGGCAGCAAAATAACTCACGACGACGGGCGTTTGTGGCCGAGCGGTTCTAGGCGCTTCAGTCTGGAACCACCCGACACTACGGTCGCAGGTTCGAATCCTGCCTCGGGCATAGATGTGTGTGATGTCCTTAGGTTAGTTAGGTTTAAGTAGTTCTAAGTTCTAGGGGACTGATGACCTCAGATGTTAAGTCCCAAAGTGCTCAGAGCCATTTGAACTCACGACGGACGGAGGAAGGAGAACATAGAAAGCAGAAGAGCACAGGCAAGAAGGGTGTTCCTAGCCATGAGAAGTCGACTAGTATCAAACATAGGTCTTAATTTGAGTGGTTAGCGCACTGGACTCTCATTCGAGAGCACGACGGTTCAATCCCGCGTCCAGCCATCCTGATTTAGGTTTTCCGTGATTTCCCTAAATCGCTCCAGGCAAATGCCGGGTGGTTCCTTTAAAAGGGCACGGCCGACTTCCTTCCCCATCCTTCCCTAATCCGATGAGACCGATGACGTCAATGTTTGGTCTCTTCCACCAAAACAACCCAACTCTTAATTTGAGGAAGATATTTCTGAGAATGAACGTTTGGAGCACAGCATTGTATGTCAGTGAGATATGGACTGTGGGAAATCCGGAACAGAAGAGAATCGAAGCCTTTGAGGTTTAATGTTGCAGAAGAATGTTGACCTGGTAAGGTAAAGAATGAGCAAGTTCTCCGCAGAAAGAAATGGTTCAAATGGCTCTGAGCACTATGGGACTTAACGTCTGAGGTCATCAGTCCCCTAGAACTTAGAACTACTTAAACCTAACTAACCTAAGGACATCACACATATCCATGCCCGAGGCAGGATTCGAACTTGCGACCTAGCAGTCACGCGGTTCCGGACTGAAGCGCCTAGAACCGATTGGCCACGGCGGCCGGCTTCTCCGCAGAATCGACGAGGAAAGGACTGTATGGAAAACACCGACAAGAAGAAGGAGTGGGATGATGGGGCATCTGTCAAGACATCAGGGAGTAACTTCCATGGTACGAGAGGGATCAAAATGGCTCTGAGCACTATGGGACTTAACTTCTGAGGTCATTAGTCCCCTAGAACTTAGAACAGCTTAAACCTAACTAACCTAAGGACATCACAAACATCCATGCCCGAGGCAGGATTCGAACCTGCGACCGTAGTGGCCTCGCGGTTCCAGACTGTAGCGCCTAGAACGTCTCGGCCATTCTGGCCGGCCGAGAGGGATCAGTAGAGGAATATAGATATTGGGCTATATCCAGCAAATAAGTGAGGACTAAGCTGCATGTGCTAATCTGAGAGGAAAATGTTGGCACAGGAGAGAAATCCGTGGCAGGCCGCACCAAACCAGAAAAACTTCGCAAAAAAGTGTCTGAAGAGAAAATACATGGAATTAAGTATCCGGTCAAGTTTGGCAAGGATGTTTGGACGAACTAGTTTCGGGTTAGCTGAAGATCCAATCTGGGCATCAGCAGGGAGTGAACCGGCCAAAGCACGGAACCATGCAGCAGAGTGAGCAGGCCAGCACTGTGCCCGCAGCATTTGTAATTGTGAGAACTGCCGGTGCTGGCTGTCACAACGTGTCGCTTTCTCCCAGCAGCGCAATTTCGTTTCTCCTTCCATTGTAAAACCGGCCCGAATTTCACGTCTTTCTTTAGGTTTAGAAGCAATTAATTGCACCTCAGTGCCAAGGATAAGTTAATTTGTTATGTCTGGGAATAGCAGCACGTTCTGCACTCTTGTAGTAGTAAAACAGTGAAGCCTGAGTTATAAAATATTTTACACTGTCATTTACTTTTAGGAGATGAGCAATGCATTCTAAAGTCAGGTTCGTAGCGCTACAACTTCAACGCAAGATTTTCAGACGCGCTGCTGCTGAAGTGCATTTTGGTTAAACGCCTTACGCATCTATAATTTCTCAGCCTTTCTGGCGTTATGCAGCACTCATTCCAGTGTCGCCGCCCGGTGAATCTACGCATGTTGCGTGTCTGGTGCTTGTTTCTGTGGCCAAATGCCCTTCCGGGCGTCACACTACCCCCTCAGTATAAATGGTGAGATGTCATACGCAGACTCCTTTTGCTAATCTTGTTTTGATGTTGAGTTCAAAGTGTCTATTATGTTCACGGTGTCAAAAAACCACACCCATGTTTGAAAGCGTATCAAACAAACTGTTGTCAATCTGGCGCACGGTTTCGATCAAGAAGGCAAAAAAAAAAAAAACAAAAAAAAAACAGGTTGGAGCATAACGTTCCGGAGGCATAGCACTCAGGCATAGAACTAAGTCCGAATTAGACGTGGATGGGAGAGAAACCGGCAGTGTTCTTTTTTTGGCAACCATTCCGACATTTTCCCCAAGTGTTTTAGGAAGATTACGGAGAACTTTAATCACTGTGGCAAGACAGGTTTCGAACCCCGCTCCTCCCGAATATATGGCAATGCCACGTTTTTATGCTATTCGACTCTTGTCTGGGTTACCTCCATTGCTCGCTCTACACGTTAGGCCATACATACAGGAAAACGTTTGTAGTTCTACCGCAGATAATGAAGGGAAGCGGTTTCATCCAGCTAGGAATTGCCTTTCCCCAACGCGAGCGCGCTATTACAGCTTTGAGATTGGATTCAAGGCTTCCTTGCAGAGAGAACTCAACATGTCGCTCTTAACGGAACAAAATCGACAGGTAATTTTGGGCTTACACCAAGGACGTGTGATAGGAATATTACTGTTTACAATGTATACAGGGTGTCCTTGGAAAAATAGTCATTATTCAAGAATATGACAGGAACGATTATTCGAAGCCAACAAGTCAAGTAAACATGGGCTCTAAAATGCATGTCTTAAAGAGCTGTGAGTAATTGTTTAGTAGAAGAGATGTGTTTCTCAGCAGCGAAGATGAACAAGTACTCATAGCTGTTGAGGTAGGTACTTTAGAGTCCATGTTTACTGGACATTTCTTTCATGCTTTGTTCCATACTACCACCTCCCAAAATATAGAATGGAAAGAGCCGGCAGTAGAAGAAGTGTGTTTCACACAATCGAAGATTAAAAAAAGTGCTCGTAGCTCTTAAGGTATACATTTTAGAGCCTATGTTTACAAGATATGTTTGCGTCGAATGGTAATTCCTGTCGTATACCTGAATAGGGACCACTCCTCCTGCGACACCCGGCACGTAATGTCGGGATCTCCATAAGGCTGTTTGCAGATTATGCTGTAGACGAGTTACTTCCATATCTCGGTTGAAAATGTTCCGAATATTGATCATATAACATGTGTGCCTCATTGCGTGCTATCATTTGGAAAAAATCTCGTTTCATTATGTTGAATCGTTTATGACGTATGACGATTGTTAGAACCATATGATTCGCGATGCGCAAGTACGTGCACTTAGAACCATGGATGAATGGTAACAGGCAGATTCCATATTTCTAGATTTCCGGAAAGCATTTGACACGGTGCCCCACTGCAGACTGTTAACGAAGGTATGAGCATATGGAATAAGTTCACAGACATGTGAGTGGTTCGAAGACTTCTTAAGTAATAGAAAACGGTATGTTGTCCTCAATGGCGAGTGCTCATGAGAGACAAGGGTTTCGTCAGAAGTTCCCCATGGAAGTGTGATAGAACTGCTGTTTTTTTCTATATACATAAATGATTTGATGGACAGGGTGGGCAGCAATGTGTGGTTGTTTGCTGATGATGCCGTGGTGTACGGTAAGGTGTCGAAGTTGAGTGACTGTAGGAATATACAAGAATACTTAGACAAAATTTCCAGTTGGTATGATGAATGGCACCTAGTCCTAATTCTGGAAAAATGTGAGGTAATGCGGCTGAGACGGAAGATCAAACATGTAATATTCGAATACAGTGTTACTAGTGACCTACTTGACAGTGTCAAGTCATTTAAATATCTGGGCGTAACGTTGCAAACCGATGTGAGATCTCTGGTAGGGAAGGCGAATGTTCATCTTCGGTTTACTGGGAGAATTTTAGGAAAGAGTAGTTCACCTGTAAAGGAGACCGCGACCTATTCTTGTGTGCTCAAGTGTTTGGGATGCGTAACAGGTCGGATTGAAAGAAGACATCATCGATGCAATCCACAGGCAGGCTGCTAGATTTGTTACTGGTATTCTTTAAAATTCTAAGATCCTAAGATACACATTTGACTCTGAATTCACATTCATCGGAATTTCCTTTGGTGTACATGATTTCGAGCATCATTCAAATGGGCGTCAAATGTTTCTCTAATCTTTTGTATTTCTCACTTTCATAGAAATCATTTCACAAAAATATTTAACCGTTTTTTCCATTTTTTTATTTGCAGGTTTTGTTCAGAAAGCATGAAATATTTATTTAAATATCGATCGGTATTCTATTATTACTGTTAAGAATATTTATATCAAAGACGGCAGATAATTTTCAATTTATGCCGTGATTTACATATCTAGTAGCAGCTGTCGTGAAATTTTTCAATTCTCTTTCAAATCACTAATAAAGTGTTTTTTTATCCTGACTGCTTTCAAGAAATTTACCTTCTTTTTCCACACTTGTTAATCCGATACCCCATTTGCCCAATTCTCACTTTTCGTTTGGCTATGAAAATTCGGACAAAAATCAATTGTAATTTCTAGGGAATCTTGTTTTCGCTCCGCTCGAGCATATGACCAAAAAGGCGGTATTTACTGTCTTCTAAATATTGCTTGACGTGGTTGTTATTTTATACTTTCTCGAAAAGATAAATGTAGGTATCTAAAATATTTGGACAACACGTTTCCTATTCTTCCACTTCTCAGGAGTGTGGAGAATTTACCATAAGACCTATATCAAGAACATACACCGTGACTTTTACATTGGTCATTAATAGAATCTATTATAATTGACGGAAGTGTTCAGGGGTGAACAGCTGGGTGTTAGTGACGAACGGGCACAATATGTCCGCAAGCGACCACGTTGCCATCATTCATCCCCCCCCCCCCCCCCATGTGTTCCGAACACAGCATCCGTTCCGTTCGCGGTCCGTGCTGGCGGCGTCTTCTTAAGAAGTCTGCCTCTTCTCGAAGTCTTTCTCCTTTTAGTCAGATTCAAAGTGGGCTCTCAGCGGACCCACCAGTGAACTCTTTCGTCATGAAGTACGCCGGGAAAAATTGAAGAATCTATTATCATTACTTGTTCCTACAATATGTTACTAAAGTTCTACTTTTCGTAAATAGGATGGTTCCACATAACCTCAGTTTCACGGTCCAGTTAATAAACTGCACAACAGACAGCTCTCACAACACACGTAATTTTGGCGCTGACGTCTAAACAAAGATGGCCACTCGCTACAGGTGAGACTCGGTACAGGAATATAAACGCCAGAGGCGCTGCAGTAGGCTCACCTGCCACGAGTAGTCGATTGCGATAAGAAAGTCGCTCGTGTAACAGTAATTTAAGTAGAGTTCCAATGCACGACCGTCCACTAGCGACCTCGGCCACGAATGTGGTTTTGTATGTGAGCGTACAAGGGAATACAATATTGTGGAAGCACCTAAAACAGTACATATTACGATGCCTAATACGGTGCAGGGAAACCGTTGGCATTCAAAACAGTTCACAGTCGTCTCGGTATGGACAAATACAGGTACTGTATGCTTTTCAAGGGAATCTTGTACCATCCTTCCTGCAAAATAGTAGGAGGTGGATAACGATCACGAACCCTTCTCTTCAAAGTAGACTACAAGGGCTCAATAATATTGAGGTCTGGTGATTGTGATGGCAGGAGGAGATGCGATAATTCGTTCCCGTCCTCACAAGACCATACGTGGATGATGCGAGCTGTGTGAACAGGGACCCTGTCATCTTGGAACATTGTATTACCATTGGGGAACAAATCTTGTATCATGGGATGGACCTCATCAGCCAAAATCGTCACATAGTAGTTGGTAGTAATGCGACCCTGCAGAGTAACCATGGGGCCCATGGAATACCACTATATGTCTGCCAAAATCATCACCGAACCCCCGCCATGTTTCATTCTTGGGACGTAAACTCAGTCAGAAGTTGGAAACAGTGTGAAATCAGACTCATACGACCAAATGGCCGGCCGGTGTGGCTGAGCGGTTCTAGGCGCTTCAATCTGGAACAGCGTGACCGCTGTGGTTGCAGGTTCGAATCCTGCCTCGGGCATGGATGTGTGTGATGTCCTCAGGTTAGTTAGGTTTAAGTAGTTCTAAGTTCTAGAGGACTGATGCCCTTAGATGTTAAGTCCCAAAGTGCTCAGAGACATTTGAGGAGGAGGAGGACATTAGTCCCGTCGACAATGAGGTCATTAGAGACGGAGCAGAAGCTCGGATTAGGGAAGGATGGGGAAGGAAGTCGGCCGTGCCCTTTCAAAGGAACCATTCCGGCATTTGCCTGGAGTGATCTAGGGAAATCACGGAAAATCTAAATCAGGATGGCCGGAAGCGGGATTGAACCGTCGTCCTCCCGAATGCGAGTCCAGTGTGCTAACTACTGCGCCACCTCGTTCGATGAAGTGAGACATTTGAACCATTTCGACGAAATGGTGTTCTTCCATTATTCCATGGCCCAGGTCTCATAGATTCGACACTACATTTATATGCTACGGGCATTGTACAACTCATGTGTGGTTTTCGAATTCCAGATCACCCTGCAATTCCCTGTATGTGAAGCTCCCTTTGTGTTGTTTTGATGCAGACAAGCTTCGTGAATGTGACACTCAGTTCTGAGAACTGTCGTCATCTTATTTTTGTCACAATCTTCTTCAATGACCATCCGTCAAGATCACTAAACACACGGTTTCGTCCGCGTTGTTGCTGAGTGGGTGATGGTTGATCGGTCGGTTGGTTGGTTGATTTGGGGGAGGGGACCAAACAGCGAGGTCATCGGTCCCATCGGATCAGGGAAGGTTGGGAAGGAAGTCAGCCGTGCTCTTTCGAAGGAAACATCCCAGCATTTGCCTGAAGCGATTTAGGGAAACCACGGAAAACCTAAACCAGAATGGCCGGAGGCGGTTTTGATCTGTCATCCTCCAGAATGTGGGTCCAGTGTGCTAACCACTGCACCACCTCGCTCGGCACAGGTGATGTTTTTCCGCTTTCCCTTTATGCGACATAAATCTTCGATCGGTGCCTCTTGAAAAACCAAATACTTCAGCTACCTTGGTTACGGAAACACGCACCTTACGAGCACCAACAATTTGCTTCGACATAATGCACCCACAACTACACATAATACTGTTTTGGCCACGTCCGACACTTGCAACGTGTTGAGAACATTGCATAGTTGCCGTTCGCAACGCGACAGCACAACGTCCACGGTTATCTAGCATCTACACTTATATTCAAGCATGTATTTCTCGCGGTATTTCCACATTTTTACATCATCTGTATTTATGTATATTCGACTATAATTAAATCATTATATGTTCCTATCTGCAATCCAGAAATCATATCTCGGCACGCTGTACGTGACTAACATTTCTCAACTGCTTACATGCAGAGACACCGTTTCAATAATCACGGAGAATTACTTGGCAAAAACGAAAGCTGCGTCATGGTATCTATACCAGAATTCGAATCATAGCATCATTTATTATAAGTCCAATGACCTGTCATTGCGTTATGTCACATTGTTCTCTTATTTCTGTTACGTACCGAGGGCAGGAAAAGAAAACTGTCAACACGCTTGCATACGCTCTAGAACACCTCGTGTTATGAGCAGCTCAAGGGTACTAGGAATATAGTCAGCTATTTCCGTAACAGACCTCGAAGACGATTCTCGGCAGTTTGCCATTAGTGTCCGAAGCAGAAGAGTTGGCAGTTGTGTGTGTGGTAGAGGACCCGGAATGAAAACTACAAAATAAAGTACGACTTCGCAGCTTCATTCTCCGTCTGGCAATTGAAGTTACGATTACCGTTACAGTCTTCCCTGAACAAAGCTGTGTTCGAGTCTCGTGCGTGAGGAAGCGGTCTGAAGCAATATGGGTGGTTGCGGAAGCGGCAGTTCGGGGTTAACGCGCCGCGCCGCCTGCGCTGAATCACGCGGGTCGCTGTACCGGGAAGGTAAACAGCGCGGCGACCTTCCCCACTGCTCGTGACGTCACAGATAAGCAGAGGGTAACGGCCTCTGCTGCGCGCGGCGCGCCTTCCGTCGGAACTGCGTTTCCACGCGCCGATCGTTCTGTCGGGCACGCTACTACCAAATTGGTACGAGCTTTGCAGCGCTCATACTCCGTTCGAGAATTCCTGTTAACCAGCTGCCACGTCAAGGTTCCAACCAAAATTTTTCAGGGGGCGAAGACTGCTGCGAAAGTAAGCTCAGATACGAGTGTTTAGACGTCCTTCTTAACATCGACTGTAGTGTACTGGTATATATTAAAGAGTATTTAAGCGTGTGAAACAATTAAAAGCGTATTTTTAAAGGTAATATTAGGCTCTTTTTTTATTTTTGAGCAGTTACGCAATCCCATGGCCATTGCGCCTGTTCGTAATTGCCACTTCCGCTACATCAATGTTGCAGCCCACCTTATACCGTTACTGGTACTACTACGTTAACGCTTCTGAATATAGCTACGAGGCGTACGGACGATCAAGGGATCTGTATGTTTATATGATATTTTCGGCGGCGATTATCAGTTGCGAGAAATTAGCAGAGAAGATACTGACTAATAAATAGAGGTTTTTTCTCCAGTGAGAGAGGGTGGGGGTGGGGGGTGGGGGGGGGGTGAGAGAGGAGTAAGCACAGGGAAGGGACTCTCGACGACCCACTCTTTTTATCTGTAGCTGCCACTATTTTGCGAATAAAACCACCTATATTGCTTAATAAATTTCTTTATTTGTTACACCGTTTTGGCTACTATAAAAAAACTTCGAACTTCAGAACAAGGTTCCGTGTCAATCCTTAATAATGACACTGAACCTCGTTTTACAAGTTCTAATTTTGTTTTAATTATCTGATGATGACAGTAGCCGAAACAGTGTAAATAGTAAAGAAATTTATTAAGAGTTCTAGACGGCGTTATTCACAGAATATTCACGATGATAGCGGATTCATACACGAAATTTATTTCCTTTATTAGGAGTTCGTTCTCCTCAGTCACCCTATAAAATAAGTGATTTTTACGATTCTTCTGGAAAAACTAGTGAAGCAGTCAACGTAAATCTTTTTACACATTATTTATTGGTTCTTGGACCACATTTTCTGATTTTTAAAAGAAATTCAGTCATCATTAAAGCCCTATCAAAGGAGTTAAAGCTTCTCTATCCAAAATCGGGTCTGTCCATGACGGAAGTTCTGCAGTCTGCAAATCTTATCTGAAGTATCGTGTATCTCAAGCTGACGTAATGGATTGCGGGCACACTAATAAATATATCTTCCTGAAATTTTACTGAACTACTCCTCGGGCATGTCCGCAAGGAGCAATTGGATATTTTTATTTTAATTTATCCGTTAATTATTGAAAAAAGTTACCAAAAACATGGGACAAAACATATTTCTTTTAAACGTCCGCCGTTTAGTTTTTTGTCAAATTAAAAAAAAAACGGTGCTATTACTCTCTCTGCAATAACGTGTAGATTAAGGAAATTGTCTGTCTTTTGATTTTACATAAGATTTGAAGATTGCAGAACTTCCATCATGGACAAACCTCATTTTGGCCCGACCACATTTAACCCCTCGTCTTAATTTTTTTAAGAAATCAGAAAATATTGTCCAAAAAACAATAAATAATGTGCAAAAAGATTTACATTGATTGCTTTATTAGTTTTCCCCCCAAAAAAATCGTAAATATCACTCATATTATAGTCTGACTGAAGAGAATGGACTCTTAATAAAACTACAACTGACATATCTTGTCCTCTTTTGAACTGTCTTGAGATCTAAGTCGCGTCATATTGTACATTTCATCAGGTCAACGGAAAACGTTCTCACGCTTTTTAAGCCATTCATATTTCCCAGGAACGGGATCAGCATCATTCGACCACCTAGATTTGGATTTTTCGTGGTAACTCCAAATCACTTTACGTGAATGCTGGTCTGAGTCCTACAGAAAGACTGAGCAATTTTTTCCTCTTTACTTGTTCAACTGAGTTTCGTGTTCCGTCTCTAATGACCTAGAAGTCCATAAGACTTTTTCTGTTGGATAAGAACACTGAGTAATGTTTTGTTCATTTTATAAATGACTTACTTAAGAATACATTGATTAAGCATTTAATCCAACAGGAAGTGCATTCTATAGCAGAGTAAAGTCGGAATCGATTACAAATTTCACAGAAATATGATTTAAGCAACTAATTTTACTTCCATGTTACCTCAGGTTTGCAACACTGACTAAGGGTGAACTCAAGGGTATTTTGTTCCAGCCATGGAAGTTCATTCACATGTTCAAGTAAGAATTAATTTCGCTTCAAACGATTTCGCAATGTAACAGAATACTGTTATAGCCAACAATATTTTATGTCCTCAGTGTCATTAATAATTGGAAGCTGCTATTTTCAGAAACGTGCCGTTATATCATTATTTGCAGTTTTCCTTAAATTCTTGTGGTTCTGACGAATAACAGTACTTCGGTCTCACGGTAAACATTTTGCTGAATCAGCTTGGCATCTAAAAACACACGACATTCTCTTCTCACAGACGAGATAAAAATGTTAGTACTTAAATTCTTCTGTGAATACGAATGTACTGTAGTTGCGGAACACAGAGCAAGTTAGCGTGATTGACAGTTTGTATATGGAATTTGACATTTTAGCCTCTCCATTCAGCTTACGTTTATTAACTACACCATATTTGTAAGTTTGTCTAATAAGATTGCTCTTAGCACATCGAAATGAGAAATAGTCACAATATATTTCGGGCCGCGTATCTATCGGCATATGGAGAAACAGAACAGAGCCGTTCGGTAACTTTGGTAGCAACTGTGGACCCAAAATACCCGTGTTGGTACTAATCGCCTTATTATCCAATAAAATAATGCATATAGCTAAACTGGAAACTTTTTGTGAGATTCAAGTGGAAGTAATGCATTTATTGTACAATTTCATCAACTTTTCAGTAATACAAGAAGTACTGAGATATTGTATTTCTTGGTAACGTAGACAATACGTGACATTTGAGTCCGGAGAGAGGAAGATTTAATTTATTGAGAAATTTATATTTCAGGTACCTATGTAGTAACTAGGACAATACTTCATACTGACGTCATTGGTGGCTAAGCGTCTTTTATAATTGGTTATGCCCCTGAGAAGCGGCAGGGCATATCCACTCTGCGACGTTTGTATCCAATGTGCGTTGCCTATCATCCAGTCATCGAGTATGCGTGAAAGGTGGCAGGCTGAGCTTTTAAAATATCACATTGCGAGAAAAAGGACTCCAGACGCTTACAGGTACTGAAATAAATCAATGATAAAGGTTGAAAATTTGTGTCGGTCCTGGACTCGAACCCAGATGCTCCGCTTTTCTACTGCGGTTGCCTCAACTGCCTCGGTCATCCGATCACGCTTCACGGCCGACCCAAATTCTCAACATCTCACACGCAAGTAGCACCCCCCCCCCCCCCCCCCCTCTCTTCTATTAGTCCTAACGCTCGTAACGTTCGCTACGCCCTGCAGGGGTTCGGAAGACATGGTGCATCCGCGCTGAAAGTACCTAGACCCGTCTTCGCTCATATGCATGCAATGCAGGGCGAATAAACTAAAACTTGCACTCCAGATATTGCGAAAATGGAAAGTGCTGTTAATGTGCGAATTTCACAGAATGGGTTGGCAGTTAGGGGCTCGTATTGTTAGCCAATAAACAGACTGTAATAATACTTAGAAAGTGTATTTTTTGTGCAAACATACACTCTTTTAAATGGAAAAATGACTATTGACATTAACAAACTAAAAGTAGGGTAAATTAGAATGTCACTGGTGTTTTTTGCAGGATTCTAGTGCGAATCGTTTACGAGATATCGTATTTTGAAAAGTTTCCGCACCGACTCTTATTTGTACCATTCAACCTGCGTAGTTGCTAGTTACGAAGTTGTTATGTTTGCTTACAGTGTGATTATAAGTTCCTTGAGTTCATTGAAACTTGCTAGTCACTTAGTGTGTGACATTCCAAGCAGTAGGTCGTGAGTGGACGATGGGATTTAACAGTGCAGAAAAAGCCGACATGTTCATGGTGTACGCGTATAGGAAGAATGCAGTTCGTTCTTGTACGGTGTATGTGGCAAGATATCCCAATACAATTCAACCATTTCGGCAGTTATTGCCGGCCGCTTTGACCGAGTGGTTCTAGGCGCTTCAGTCTGGAACCGCGCTGCTGCTACGGTCGCAGGTTCGAATCCTGCCTCGGGCATGGATGTGTGTGATCTCCTTAGGTTAGTTAGTTTTAAGTAGAGTTAAGTCTAGGGGACTGATGACCTCAGATGTTAAGTCCCATAGTGCTTAGAATCGTTTGAACCATCGGCAGTTATTTATCAGCTGTTTCAACCAGTTACTTGCGAGTGATAGTGCAGAAACTCAACAACGCAATAGAAGCTAACAAGTGACGACAGAAGAGGGACGAATTAATGTTCTTGCTGCTGTTGCAGTTGATTCCCACGTTATCTCCCACACAATAGCACATGTAAGTGGCATCAGTCAGTTAAGTGTTCTATGCAGTCTGGATTGACATAGATTTAATCCCTGTAACATCTCTCTCCATCAAGAGCTGCATGGAAACGATTATGAAAATCCTGTTAACATCTGTATGTGGACATTAAGACAGGATTCTCCAGATGTATCATGTATCTTGTTTCGTGGTGAAGCCACATATACCAATCATGGCCAGGTAAACCGCCGAAATAGGCACTACTGGTCTTCTGACAGTCGCTGTTGGTTTCGTCAGGTGGAACGTCAGCGTCCATGGACTGTAAACATGTAGTGTGGGATACTGAAACCTCAGCTCATAGGCCTGTTTTTCATAGGCAAGAACACCTAACGCACACAAATATCGCAGCCTCTTAATAGACCATCTTCCACGGATGCTAGAAGACGTTGCTTTGCAGCCTACGGGGAACCTGTATGACCAACATTATGCCACACATGATGGTGCCCGAAATACTACAACATGTCTTCACGAATTGTTTGCAGATCGTTCGACTGAACGCAGAGGACTTGTACCTTGGCCTGCACGTTCCCTGGATTTGACTTCTTCTGTAGGGAAAGAGACAGACGCTCCCTACAAAGACATACGAACTACGCCCAATGATATGCAACGACTTATTGCTCCAGCTGCTTGGACATCTCCATTTAAACGCTAGCACGTGTGAAGCAGGCGTTCCAGAGCAGACTGGAAGCGTGTACTGCCTCTGCCCTTGGTCATTTTGAACCTTTGATGGTCAGTTGTATTGTTACTGGCCAGAATCCACATAACTAGTGTACCCACTTGGGTTGTTCTTTAGTGTGTGCTACCACGGGTATTGTACAAGTATCGTTGCTGGAACAAGTCACACTATTCATCTACATCTACATCCATACACCGCAAGCCACCTGACGGTGTGTGGCGGAGGGTACCCTGAGTACCTCTATCGGTTCTCCCTTCTACTCCAGTCTCGTATTGTTCGTGGAAAGAAGGATTGTCGGTATACTTCTGTGTGGGCTCTAATCTCTCTGATTTTATCCCCATGGTCTCTTCGCGAGATATACGTAGGAGGGGGCAATATACTACTTGACTCTTCGGTGAAGGTATGTTCTCGAAACTTTAACAAAAGCCCTTACCGAGCTACTGAGCGTCTCTCCTGCAGAGTCTTCCACTGGAGTTTATCTATCATCTCCGTAACGCTTTCGCGATTACTAAATGATCCTGTAACGAAGCGCGCTGCTCTCCGTTGGATCTTCTGTATCTCTTCTATCAACCCTATCTGGTACGGATCCCACACTGTTGAGCTGTATTCAAGCAGTGGGCGAACAAGCGTACTGTAACCTACTTCTTTTGTTTTCGGATTGCATTTCCTTAGGATTCTTCCAATGAATCTCAGTCTGGCATCTGCTTTACCGACAATCAACTTTATATGATCATTCCATTTTAAATCACTCCTAATGCGTACTCCCAGATAATTTATGGAATTAACTGCTTCCAGTTGCTGACCTGCTATTTTGTAGCTAAATGATAAGGGATATATCTTTCTATGTATTCGCAGCACATTACACTTGTCTACATTGAGATTCAATTGCCATTCCCTGCATCATGCGTCAATACGCTGCAGATCCTCCTGCATTTGAGTACAATTTTTCATTGTTGCAACCTCTCGATACACCACAGCATCATCTGCAAAAAGCCTCAGTGAACTTCCAATGTCATCCACCAGGTCATTTATGTATATTGTGAATAGCAACGGTCCTATGACACTCCCGTGCGGCACACCTGAAATCACTCTTACTTCGGAAGACTTCTCTCCATTGAGAATGACATGCTGCGTTTTGTTATCTAGGAACTCCTCAATCCAATCACACAATTGGTCTGATAGTCCGTACCTCTCTTACTTTGTTCATTAAACGACTGTGGAGAACTGTGTCAAACGCCTTGTGGAAGTCAAGAAACACGGCATCTACCTGTGAACCCGTGAGTCTCGTGGACGAATAGTGCGAGCTGGGTTTCACACGACCGTCTTTTTCGAAACCCATGCTGATTCCTACAGAGTAGATTTCTAGTCTCCAGAAAAGTCATTATACTCGAACATAATACGTGTTCCAAAATTCTACAACTGATCGACGTTAGAGATATAGGTCTATAGTTCTGCACATCTGTTCGACGTCCCTTCTTGAAAACGAGGATGACCTGTGCCCTTTTCCAATCCTTTGGAACGCTTCGCTCTTCTAGAGACCTACGGTACACCGCTGCAAGAAGGGGGGCAAGTTCCTTCGCGTACTCTGTGTAAAATCGAACTGGTATCCCATCAGGTCCAGCGGCCTTTCCTCTTTTGAGCGATTTTAATTGTTTCTCTATCCCTCTGTCGTCTATTTCACAAGAATAGAGTCACACTATTTAAGTGTTTAGAGATAATATTAAGGAAAGATGTGAAATGGGATGAACTGGTAAAATCAGTAACATGTAAGGAGAGTGGAAGACTTAGATTTCTTAGGAACGTACTGGGACTGTGCAGTTCATCAATAAAGCAAATAGCATACATGACTCTAAAACAGTCAATGTCAGAGTATTGCTGCAACTTTTGGAGTTCTTATCAAGCAGGCATGGTAAGAGATATCGATTAAATTCAGAGGAGAGCTCCAAGAAAAGTAACCAAAATGAACCAGAGGTCCTTGGAATACATAAAACGGAATCTTTGGAAGAAAGGTGACTCTATTCTTGCGAAACCCTTGTGATATTGAATTCTTGGCTCTTTTCGTGTATTACAAGTCTGATACATTTCTAATAAACTGCTTCAGAAGAAGGTCCATTTATTCTTCATATACTAAATATTTACGTAATAAAAGTTAGTTCCGATGTACTATAGCAATCACTTTTGCCTACTACGTAATATTGCTTGAAATTATTAGTATCATTCCATATCGAACTTTTTATTTGTATTCTGCTTCGTGTTATTGAAATTTTCGTATTTCATTTTCCTTTTCAAAGTTATCCCCAGCATTATTAGCATGTGTTGGAAATCATAACCACATCTTATTAGCAGCTAGAATTATTTGCAGGTGGTAGGGGAATAATATGTTTGTTTTGTACAGAACTATAATAAACAAACTTTATTGAAAGTTTATGTTCATTTTAAATTATTTAAAATCACCGCAAATGTATATGAAGCCGTAGACTTGTATCCTTGAACACACCAACGACCAAAAGGTAAGTATAAATAAATTCATGTGAGTTGTGGGTTTGAGAATCTGCTGAGGGCTCGAATATTGTTAACTAAACAACAACGTAGGCCTCACACTACTGGATAAATTTGGAGAACCAGTGGAAGAATGTGCAACAGTTCTCTGTCATCGCAGTAGATTTCGCATAGGGAGTATGAGCATGAGATGTCAGGCTTCGCAGAGAGCCATATAGACACTCATTTATTCCCATACGCGAATGAAATAACACAGAAAGTAGCTCATGCTGATACGAAATACCTTTCACCATACATTGCGACTTACAGTATAGGGTACACTTGTAGATATACACTGCCAGGGAAAAAATTCCACACCTTCAAAGACTGCGTTCAGTGGCACCATGGTATAATACGTGCATACTGAGTGGTTGTGGTGCTAGTGATTCGTTTGTCACGGTCATCAGAGATCAGATGGCGCTTAGGATGTCTCTTTGAGCACTCTCTGTTCTGCCTCTGCCGACAGTAACTGTGCTGAGTTTCGAGGTAAACAGTGTGTGAAACATTCATTCTAGGGTACAACTATGCCTCATCGACGAGTACGTACTCCTACTGAACAACTTCAGCCGTTTAATCGGGGTCGCATTGTGGGCCTGTGGGAAGCGAGTGTCAACCGACGGACTGCTCCATGTGTTGGGCACAACGTACTGGTGGTGTGTCACAGCTTTCAGCAATGGTCTGTGGAACATACCTACACCCATTGACTAGGTTCTGGACGTCCGCGAGTACAGACGCACTTCAAGATCGGCAGACTGAGCCAGCAGCGGTGACTCACTGAATATCATCTAGGGAAGAAATCTGGGCGCATGCTGCAAGTTCTGTACCATCAATGACCATTGGGATTCGCTTGTTAGCAGCAGGACTAAGAACACGTGTGTCTCTGGCCAGGCTAACATTGACAACACGACACTGCCTAGTACGGCTACTCTGGTGTGATGAAACAGTCGACTGGACACCGTAATGGTGCCCTGTTGTCTTCAGAGATGAGAATAGGTTCCGTCTGTATGTGAGTCACATTTAATGTTTCCGCAGATTAAAGTAACCAGCACATATTCTTAATCCCATGCTATTGTCATGTCTTCGACACGAAGGTATTGGACTTTTCCAGCAGGAAAATGTATTTCCACATACGGCTGCAGCGAAGCGAGGTGCTTTTCTTGGTGTGCGACAACTGCCGTAGTCAGCAAGATCACCAGATCTCTCGCCAATTGAACACGTATGCGACGTGATGAGGCGGAATGTTGCCCGTTCTCATTGCTGAATTCCTATAAAAGGTTCAAAATGCTTGTGACAGTCTATTGCAGGATGACATTCGGTACTTTTTTGTTCGTCTGCATACGATAATAAACGCCTTCATTAACGGGAGAGAGGGGTACACAGAGAGGCACATTGTGTATTGACGTGACTGTTTGGGCACCCTTTACTGTAACATGTGTTAAATTTGGTCTGAATTTGTTACCATACACTCCTACCTGTCACATAAGTTGTGAATAAAATGACTTTGTCTCTGAGGGTGTTGCATTTTTTTCAGCAGCGCGGATGTAGACAGGCTGCAAATAAAACAAAGCATACCTACACTATCTAATCAAAAGTATCCAGACACTCCTATGTAAAGCGGAATTGACCAAATGATGCTAAGAGTGACGGACCCGACAGTAGAAAAGGAGGCGGGGAGTATTGTTCTGTCAGTAGAGAAGCAGTAATAAGCAGAATGGGTCACTCAGGAGAGCTCAGTTACTTCGATCTTGGATTGGTCAATGGATTCTAAAGCTGCTTAATTCGACTGCTGATGGTGTGAGTATTATGTGGAAATGCGACGGAACAACCACATCTAAAGCAAGACCGGGCAGACCTCGTATAGTGACGGACTGGGACGGTCGACCATTGCGGATTGTAAAATCGTATAGAATTAACGGAAGGAGTCACTCGTGAGTTCTAAAGTTTTACCACCTGTCCAACTAGCACAATAACTGTGCTTAACGAGTGAAAAAAGAATAGGAGTCAACGATCTAGCATCTCGTCATAAACAACACATCTTCGTAGTTATGCTAAGCGACGCTTGAGGTGGTGTAACGAGCGATGTTAATGGTCAATGAACGACTGGAAACAAGTGATATGGATTGATGAATTACGATATACGCTGCTGAAATCTGATGGAATGGTTTTCGATATGGCGAATGACTGGAGAACTTTACCTGAAGAAAGGAAGGAAGGAAGATTATGTTTAGCGTCCATTCGACATCGAGGTCATTAGAGAGGAAACACATGGTTGGATTGTGTCAAGGATGTGGAAGGAAATCGGCTGCTCAAAGGAACTATCCCAGAATTTGCCTGGAGCGATTTATGGAAGTCACGAGAAACCTAAATGTGGATGGTCGGACGCGGGTTTTAACCGTCGTCCTCCCAAATGCGAGTCCAGTGTTCTAACCTCGCACGGTAACTTTACCTTGCATCATGGGTAGCGCCACCAGTGAAGTACGGAGGAGGTGGTATTGCAGTCTGGGGGTGTATTTCATGGTTAGTATGTGGTCTCCATACTGCGGTTAAGAAAACGCTAAACGCAGAAAGATATGAACTCATTTCAGAGCACTGTGAACACTAGAGGGACAGTTTGGAGACGATGATTTTTTATCTCTGCATGACAGCCCACCTTGTCATAAAAGAGCGTCTGCGAGACAATGGTTAGTGCACATCAACATTCCTAAAATGGACTAGCTTGTCCAGAGTGCCGACCTGAACTCTACGAAACACCTTTGTGATGAGTTAGAACGTCACCTTCGCTCCAGAAACCAGTGTCCAACTTCACAACCTTCTCTGGTTTTGGCTCTTTGAGGAAGACTGGGCTTTCATTCCTCCACAGATATTCATCCACATGAGTGAAAGTGTCTCTAGTAGAATTCAAGCCGGCACAAAGGCGAAGGTTGGACAAACCACATATTAATGTGTACTAATATGTGTCTGGATACCTTTGATCAGATAGTTTGTGTGCCAATTGCAGGTGGGAGTTCTGCCGACCACTCAATGAATTCTGGTCTAGTCATGAAAGATGCAGACCTAGTCAGTGTGAATGGGGCTGTGGTGAGCAAAATGAAATCTTCTACTGCAGAAAGGTGTATACAGTGATACATTATGAACAGTTACTTGGTGCTGAAGAACATATTCTAGTGTAACAGCAGTATCGATGAATTAGCCCGCACGCAGACTATTATATCACATCTATATCTACACCTACATACATACTCGGCAAGCCACCTGACGGTGTGTGGCGGAGAGTACCTTGAGTACCTCTATCGGTTCTCCCTTCTATTCCAATCTCGTATTGTTCGTGGAAAGAAAAAATTGTTGGTATGCCTCTGTGTGGGCTCTAATCTCTCTGATTTTATCCTCGTGGTCTCTTCGCGAGATATACGTAGGAGGGAGCAATATACTGCTTGACTCCTCGGTGAAGGTATGTTCTCGAAACTTCAACAAAAGCCCGTACCGAGCTACTGAGAGTCTCTCTTGCAGAGTCTTCCACTGGAGTTTATCTATCATCTCCGTAACGCTTTCGCGATTACTAAGTGATCCTGTAACGAAGCGCGATCCTCTCCGTTGGATCTTCTCTAACTCTTCTATCAACCATATGCGGTACGGATCCCACATCGGTGAGTAGTATTCAAGCAGTGGGCGAACAAATGTACTGTAACCTACTTCCTTTGTTTTCGGACTGCATTTCCTTAGGATTCTTCCCATGAATCTCAGTCTGGCATCTGCTTACCGACAATTAATTTTATATGGTCATTCTATTTTAAATCACTCCTAATGCCTACTCCCAGATAATTTATGGAATTAACTGCTTCCAGTTGCTGACCTGCTATATTGGCTTTCTATGTATTCGCAGCACATTACACTTGTCTACATTGAGATTCAATTGCCATTCCCTGCACCATGCGTCAATTCGTTGCGGATCCTCCTGCATTTCAGTACAATTTTCCATTGTTACAAACTCTCGATATACTACAGCATCGTCCGCAAAAAGCCTCAGTGAACTTCCGATGTTATCCACCAGGTCGTTTATATATATTTTGAATAGCAACGGTCCTATTGCACTCCCGTGCGGCACACCTGAAATCACTCTTACTTCGAAAGACTTCTCTCCATTAAGAATGACATGCTGCGTTCTGTTAACTAGGAACTCTTCAATCCAATCACACGTCTGGTCTTATGGCCCATATGGTCTTACTTTGATCATTAAACGACTGTGGGGAACTGTATGAAACGCGTTGCGGAAGTCAAGAAACACGGCATCTACCTGGGAACCTGTGTCTATGGCCCTCTGAGTCTCGTGGACGAACAGTGCGAGCTGGGTTTCACACGATCGTCTTTTTCGAAACCCATGCTGATTCCTACAGAGTAGATTCCTAGTTTCCAGAAAAGTCATTATACGCGAACATGTAACGCTTAACTATATTCCATTAGTTTGGCTGCATATACACTTTGCTTTAATTACTATTTTCGTATTATAATTATTTTGTAATTTACTTCTGACTGGAATAAAAAAGAGAGCGCATCCAGAAACTAGTCGGTTTTTGTCCTACGTCCCTAGTAGACTCCTTTTCTGCGTAGCCGGACTGCGCAGGCGAAGTGACTCACAGCCCTGTGGACATGCCAAAGCGCAGACATTGCTGGGAAATATGAAAGGGGTACTTACCATCCCTGGACATGCCAAGGCGAAGACATTTCTGGAGGCGGCAGTACTGGCAGCGGTTGCGGTTGACGCGGTCGACGACGCAGTTCTTGTTGCGGGGGCACTGGTAGTTGACGACGGAGCTCTGCGACCGCCGAAAGAAGCCCTTACAGCCTTCGCACGTGATCACCCCATAGTGCACGCCGCTGCTCTTGTCTCCGCACACCTTGCACGGGATGATCTCGATTTGCGCTGCAACACAAAACACGAACGTGGCAGCTCACTCTGGCTTATAATGAACTGTTGCTTAGAAATAAGGCGGCCATTTATTGCGCTATGGGGGGAATAGTGACAATCTTGATTGCATCTGTGTGCAATGAAAGTTTCAGTAAGTAAAAGTTTCTGAAATCTCTATTTTTTATATCACACTATTTCTATTAAAAGTTTGATATACACATTTTACTACCACAGTACAATATTCAACTGATCACAAATAATAACTCTATGAATTTGTACGGGGGACAGGAACTTAAAGTAAGTTACACATGGCTTCCCGCGCATTGGGCAACATTGGCGGCTCATTGTCAGAAGAAAATGAATGTTTTGAGTTTACTGCAGACACAGTTGTGTTGCGGCAAGGTTCATCTATGTCTACACGAATCCTCTGCAATTTACAATTAAGTGCGTGGCAAAGGTTAAAAAGTGCATCGAAGTATGGGAGTGAAATGACGCCGCAACAGGGAACGTACTCCAAAGTTGATGTATGCGGGACAGAACGACTCTTATGTGCAAAATGTATAAACTGCACACAGGTCTGTCGTGAAATTCTGGCAGTATGTGGACCAAATCGAATCTCGCTTCCAGTCGTAGTGAAATGGTGCCAACAATTTGACCAAGCCCGCACGGGTGTGGGTGATGCTGCTCGGAAAGGTAGGCCATAGACATCGATCATAGACGACAACGTCCAGGCGATCGAGGAATTGATTCTCAGCAATTGCACATTTTGCTACGTTGATAACGTTCACTCAGCTGTTATAGAATGGCTACGTAACCTTACGAGGCGATTTCTGAAGTCGAAGAATTGAAGAATTGGGAGAACGTTCCAACCGTAGTTTATAGAGACTTTGCGACTACGTTGGAAAATAGTGTCCTGTATCTGTGTCACTTTGAAGTAAAATGCAGCATTCAGTGAAAGTTATTTGACCTTCCACAATAATGTGTAACTTACTTTTTGAAGTCCCCTAGCACATCAGGTAACAATCAGAAAGATTTATTTCCAGAAGATCTGATGCGATACAGAAACTTTTGTTATAGGCAGAAAGTTATATAAACTTTAATTGTTACATTTATTTCTGATTATGCTGTGGCTCGAAAATCCACAGCACATTTGTAAGTTAATGACAACACATATCAGTTGTCCTGCTACAGAAATGTATCGCCGATTAATAATTTCAAGTGTTGTGTTTCTGATTATGGGTTTATACATTGTTGATCAAATTCATCACTTATGAAAAAGTGAAAGTCGTGAACACGTTGCGAGAAAGAGAGATTGAGATTGTAGAACCACATGATACTGAGATTTAAGCGTTCTAGTATTATATAACATATCTTTATGTTTTGTAATAACGATTTTAAACTGTCAACACTTAATGGCACGTCCTTCGAGAATCTAAGGCGACCACTGAATATTGAAGAGCGTCGCGGACAAAGCTGTCAGATAAGGATACTACATATTTCATTCAGTTCGAAATCTTCCAGCACCATATGTTTATTGCTTACTAACTTCTCCGTTTTCAGTTGGCCCCGTCAGCTCAGAGTTTAATTGTACGTGACCAGGCTACGATTTGGTCGCTTGGATACTAAAGTCCTCCCTGGTATATTGCTCCTGGGGGCTCGACTCTGAGCTCCTCAACTGCCCAGTGAGTCAACTTGGCACACGCCTATTAACCTTAGAACAGTATCTTAAATATGCAACCGACTTCATTTCAGACCAATTGACAGAAAAAGATGAACGACAGGCATGGCCTTCAAGGTTCAAATCGAGCGGAACAGTGTTTTGTTATTGTGTTGTGTTCACATTCGGATTCTACTCTCGTCCGAAAAAGAACCGACACACACATTTTTATACATTACTCCCGTCCAACATCAGCACGACAATTTAATAGAGAATGTAGTCCTATCTTTCTTCAAAACTTTCTACCAGAGCAGAATCTCTCCATTTCAAACCCACTTCATTGTCGGCAACATGCGAAACAAAAGATAAGTTCAAATGGCTCTGAGCACTATAAGACTTTAAATCTGTCGTCATCAATCCTCTAGGACTTAGAACTACTTAAACCTAACTAACCTAAGGATATCACACACATCCATGCCCGAGGCAGGATTCGAACCTGCGACCGTAGCAGTCGCGCGGTTCCGGACTGAAGCGCCTAGAACCGCTTGGCCACCGCGGCCGGCTAGTCATAGTGGATCCAAAGACCTATCTAGGGTACAGTTCTAAGTCTGCCCAAGAATCTGTTCTCACTCATCGCTTCTTTCACTTCTGGCAATTGTTTGTACGTGTGATAATAGCCACGCCGCATTATGGTTCAGAGGCAACACTGAAATACAGGTCTCCTTTTCAGTGGTGGGTCAGTCAGTACAAAGGTCAGTATAAGGAAATAACATACCTCCGGTAGAGGCAGGCCGAATACCTTCTTCAGTGTCGAACCAATCTTTGGGATGAGGATAGCTTTCTCTTTTATTTAGACACAACCCGCTATTAATATGTTTACTAGTGGAAAAAGATGTGTTTAATTTGCTCTTTCGCTCTACTTCAGCAGGAAAGAGTTGGTATTCTCCAACAGTAGTCCATTCCCTCCCCGTATAACGTGGCTGAGACATCGATAAGCAAACATCCGTTTCCGCACAATTCACGTTACATCTTTTCAATTAACCACTGACTTCGCATTAAAATTCCTGAATTTATTTCTATTCTATGTGAAAATTATGAAACACCGCTGAATGATTTCATAATATGTCAATTTCACGGTCGCGACGAGTACTGTGTACGAAACACAACACTATACGGAAGGGTCAGTGCATCACAGTAGTGATTAAAGATGCTCTCCCAGAATTACTGCCTTTTCCATAACTCTTTTCGAATGGTTTATGATAATCGTGATAGCCTCTTAGGTCGTCTGTCGCATTAGACAGCGGCTGATGCTGACCCATAACTGGCTCGAGATGAAAAAATATCAGTTCGCACATCTATATTAAGATTTTTGCATTTTGCCTAAATCACTCTAGAATAACACCGCGACGGTTCCCCGAAAAGCGCGGTCGATGCTTTCATGGTTGCTTGTTAAACTAGGGATATTGTTTACAATTGGTTTGTCGTCGGCCGGGCGTTAAACCTCGAAAAGATCGTCAATTAAAGACCGTGATGTCACGCAGGTACGGGTCGAAAGGTTCTCTTATCTTATCAGTGTTGTCGTATCAGCCTGTGTAAGCGTCCGAATACAAGTCGTATGAGCAAACTCGATTGAACTGTACTTTGCACCTTGCATTCTGGACAACAGGAGTTCAACGAATTTGTTCCCAATTCAATTGTTCAGGTGTGTGGTAGATTTCTTGGAAGGTTCATACGAATTTTAAGTTTTTTGCTCACCTCTAACATGGCTGTACATGTAACAGCCACCATTTCGATTCACGGAACGAAACAAACCTGACTGACGGAACATTTCAATACCTAACGAGTTACTTTAGGATCTAGACGTGAGGAAAGATTAACGAACGTTAGTCTGCTTAGTGAAACTGAAAGAATTGCACAATGAGATGAACAGATGTGGCAGCTTTATTCAATGCAATAACTACACTGAATTCGCCATGATTTATGTATACAGTTCCAACCGTTTACATACATGCCAGAGTCCCTGGAAATTAAAAAAGGAATTTTTGTCTTAATTTTCATAGCCAGATGAAAAAAAATGGCTCTGAGCACTATGGGACTTAACATCTATGGTCATCAGTCCCCTAGAACGTAGAACTACTTAAACCTAACTAACCTAAGGACACCACACAACACCCGGTTATCACGAGGCAGAGAAAATTCCTGACCCCCCCGGGAATCGAACCCGGAAACCCGGGCGTGGGAAGCGTGAACGCTACCGCACGACCACGAGCTGCGGACTAGCCAGATGAAGAGTGGGAAATGGACAAATGGGGTATCAAATTGACCATCACGAGATATAGTTTTGCAAAAAAGGAGATATTTGATGTGCCATTTGTATGATACTTGAAATCATGTATAATAAGTGAGATGCCAATTGAGAATTTAAAGTTCCGCCAGATAAATATCTTATGGTACTCTCAAAAATTCTGATATTCTAAGTTGAGCATTGCACTTCAAATTCTCAATCTGTACCTAACATGAACCATGGACCTTGCCGTTGGTGGGGAGGCTTGCGTGCCCCAGCGATACAGATAGCAGTACCGTAGGTGCAACTACAACGGAGGGGTATCTGTTGAGAGGCCAGACAAACGCGTGGTTCCTGAAGAGGGGCAGCAGCCTTTTCAGTAGTTGCAAGGGCAACAGTCTGGATGATTGACTGATCTGGCCTTGTAACAATAACCAAAACGGCCTGGCTGTGCTGGTACTGCGAACGGCTGAAAGCAAGGGGAAACTACGGCCGTAATTTATCCCGAGGGCATGCAGCTTTACTGTATGATTAAATGATGATGGCGTCCTCTTGGGTAAATTATTACGGAGGTAAAATATTCCCCCATTCGGATCTCCGGGAGGAGACTACTCAAGAGGATGTCGTCATCAGGAGAAAGAAAACTGGTGTTCTACGGATCGGAGCGTGGAATGTCAGATCCCTTAATCGGGCAGGTAGGTTAGAAAATTTAAAAAGGAAATGGATAGGTTAAAGTTAGATATAGTGGGAATTAGTGAAGTTCGGTGGCAGGAGGAACAAGACTTTTGGTCAGGTGACTACAGGGTTATAAACACAAAATCAAATAGGGGTAATGCAGGAGTAGGTTTAATAATGAATAGGAAAATAGGAATGCGGGTAAGCTACTACAAACAGCATAGTGAACGCATTATTGTGGCCAAGATAGATACGAAGCCCACACCTACTACAGTAATACAAGTTTATATGCCAACTAGCTCTGCAGATGACGAAGAAATTGAAGAAATGCATGATGAAATAAAAGAAATTATTCAGATAGTGAAGGGAGACGAAAATTTAATAGTAATGGGTGACTGGAATTCGAGTGTAGGAAAAGGGAGAGAAGGAAACATAGTAGGTGAATATGGATTGGGGCTAAGAAATGAAAGAGGAAGCCGCCTGGTAGAATTTTGCACAGAGCACAACTTAATCATAACTAACACTTGGTTCAAGAATCATAAAAGAAGGCTGTATACATGGAAGAAGCCTGGAGATACCGACAGGTTTCAGATGGATTATATCATGGTAATACAGAGATTTAGGAACCAGGTTTTAAATTGTAAGACATTTCCAGGGGCAGATGTGGACACTGACCACAATCTATTGGTTATGACCTGTAGATTAAAACTGAAGAAACTGCGAAAAGGTGGGAATTTAAAAAGGAGATGGGACCTGGATAAACTGAAAGAACCAGAGGTTGTACAGAGTTTCAGGGAGAGCATAAGGGAACAATTGACAGGAATTGGAGAAAGAAATACAGTAGAAGAAGAATGGGTAGCTTTGAGGGATGAAGTAGTGAAGGCAGCAGGGGATCAAGTAGGTAAAAAGACGAGGGCTAGTAGAAATCCTTGGGTAACAGAAGAAATATTGAATTTAATCGATGAAAGGAGAAAATATAAAAATGCAGTAAATGAAGCAGGCAAAAAGGAATACAAACGTCTCAAAAATGAGATCGACAGGAAGTGCAAAATGGCTAAGCAGGGATGGCTAGAGGACAAATGTAAGGATTTAGAGGCTTATCTCACTAGGGGTAAGATAGATACTGGCTGCAGGAAAATTAAAGAGACCTTTGGAGATAAGAGAACCACTTGTATGAACATCAAGAGGTCAGATGGAAACTCAGTCCTAAGCAAAGAAAGGAAAGCAGAAAGGTGAAAGGAGTATATAGAGGGTCTATACAAGGGTGATGTACTTGAGGACAATATTATGGAAATGGAAGAAGATGTAGATGAAGATGAAATGGGAGATACGATACTGCGTGAAGAGTTTGACAGAGCACTGAAAGACCTGAGTCGAAACAAGGCCCCCGGAGTAGACAACATTCCATTGGAACTACTGACGGCCTTGGGAGAGCCAGTCCTGACAAAACTCTACCATCTGGTGAGCAAGAGGTATGAAACAGGCGAAATATCCTCAGACTTCAAGAAGAATATAATAATTGCAATCCCAAAGAAAGCAGGTGTTGGCAGATGTGAAAATTACCGAACTATCAGTTTAATAAGTCACAGCTGCAAAATACTAACGCGAATTCTTTACAGACGAATGGAAAAACTAGTAGAAGCCTACCTCGGGGAAGATCAGTTTCGATCCCGTAGAAATATTGGAACACGTGAGGCAATACTGACCCTACGACTTATCTTAGAAGCTAGATTAAGGAAGGACAAACCTACGTTTCTAGCATTTGTAGACGTAGAGAAAGCTTTTGACAATGTTGACTGGAATACTCTCTTTCAAATTCTGAAGGTGGCAGGGGTAAAATATAGAGAGCGACAGGCTATTTGCAATTTGTACAGAAACCAGATGGCAGTTATAAGAGTCGAGGGACATGAAAGGGAAGCAGTGGTTGGGAAGGTTGTGAGACAGGGTTGTAGTCTCTCCCCGATGTTATTCAATCTGTATATTGAGCAAGCAGTAAAGGAAACAAAAGAAAAGTTTGGAGTGGGTATTAAAATACGTGGACAAGAAATAAAAACTTTGAGGTTCGCCGATGACATTGTAATTCTGTCAGAGACAGCAAAGGACTTGGAAGAGCAGTTAAACGGAATGGATAGGGTCTTGTAATGAGGATATAAGATGAACTTTCAACAAAAGCAAAACGAGGATATGGAATGTAGTCGAATTAGGTCGGGTGATGGTGAGGGAAATACACTCCTGGAAATTGAAATAAGAACACCGTGAATTCATTGTCCCAGGAAGGGGAAACTTTATTGACACATTCCTGGGGTCAGATACATCACATGATCACACTGACAGAACCACAGGCACATAAACACAGGCAACAGAGCATGCACAATGTTGGCACTAGTACAGTGTATATCCACCTTTCGCAGCAATGCGGGCTGCTATTCTCCCATGGAGACGATCGTAGAGATGTTGGATGTAGTCCTGTGGAACGGCTTGCCATGCCATTTCCACCTGGCGCCTCAGTTGGACCAGCGTTCGTGCTGGATGTGCAGACCCCGTGAGACGACGTTTCATCCAGTCCCAAACATGCTCAATGGGGGACAGATCCGGAGATCTTGCTGGCCAGGGTAGTTGACTTACACCTTCTAGAGCACGTTGGGTGCCACGGGATACATGTGGACATGCATTGTCCTGTTGGAACAGCAAGTTCCCTTGCCGGTCTAGGAATGGTAGAACGATGGGTTCGATGACGGTTTGGATGTATCGTGCACTATTCAGTGTCCCCTCGACGATCACCAGAGGTGTACGGCCAGTGTAGCAGATCGCTCCCCACACCATGATGCCGGGTGTTGGCCCTGTGTGCCTCGGTCGTATGCAGTCCTGATTGTGGCGCTCACCTGCACGGCGCCAAACACGCATACGACCATCATTGGCACCAAGGCAGAAGCGACTCTCATCTCTGAAGACGACACGTCTCCATTCGTCCCTCCATTCACGCCTGTCGCGACACCACTGGAGGCGGGCTGCACGATGTTGGGGCGTGAGCGGAAGACGGCCTAACAGTGTGCGGGACCGTAGCCCAGCTTCATGGAGACGGTTGCGAATGGTCCTCGCCGATACCCCAGGAGCAACAGTGTCCCTAATTTGCTGGGAAGTGGCGGTGCGGTCCCCTACGGCACTGCGTAGGATCCTACGGTCTTGGCGTGCATCCGTGCGTCGCTGCGGTCCGGTCCCAGGTCGACGGGCACGTGCACCTTCCGCCGACCACTGGCGACAACATCGATGTACTGTGGAGACCTCACGCCCCACGTGTTGAGCAATTCGGCGGTACGTCCACCCGGCCTCCCGCATGCTCACTATACGCCCTCGCTCAAAGTCCGTCAACTGAACATACGGTTCACGTCCACGCTGTCGCGGCATGCTTCCAGTGTTAAAGACTGCGATGGAGCTCCGTATGCCACGGCAAACTGGCTGACACTGACGGAGGCGGTGCACAAATGCTGCGCAGCTAGCGCCATTCGACGGCCAACACCGCGGTTCCTGGTGTGTCCGCTGTGCCGTGCGTGTGATCATTGCTTGTACAGCCCCCTCCATTTCCAGGAGTGTAGATTAGGAAATGAGACACTTAAAGTAGTGAAGGAGTTTTGCTATTTGGGGAGCAAAATAACCGATGATGGTCGAAGTAGAGAGGATATCAAATGTAGACTGGCAATGGCAAGGAAAACGTTTCTGAAGAAGAGAAATTTGTTAACATCAAGTATAGATGTAAGTGTCAGGAAATCATTTCTGGAAGTATTTGTATGGAGTGTAGCCATGTATGGAAGTGAAACATGGACGATAAATAGTTTGGACAAGAAGAGAATAGAAGCTTTCGAAATGTGGTGCTACAGAAGAATGCTGAAGATTAGATGGGTAGATCACATAACTAATGAGGAAGTGTTGAACAGGATTGGGGAGAAGAGAAGTTTGTGGCACAACTTGACCAGAAGAAGGGATAGGTTGGTAGGACATGTTCTGAGGCATCAAGGGATCCCAAAGTTAGCATTGGAGGGCAGCGTGGAGGGTAAAAATTGTAGAGGGAGACCAAGAGATGAGTACACTAAGCAGATTCAAAAGGGTGTAGGTTGCAGTAGGTACTAGGAGATGAAGCAGCTTGCACAGGATAGAGTAGCATGGAGAGCTGCATCAAACCAGTCTCAGGACTGAAGACCACAACAAAAACAACAACAACAACTGTCTCCTACACTGTCGGGCTGGAGCGTGGTTTTCAAGCAGTTTCCTTCCCTCGTTTAGGCACACTGCGCTGGTTTCCAATCTTCGCCTCAGAAAATACTATAACACAGGAATTTCGTCTACGCGATTTACTAACAGTTGGCGCACGCGTCTTCTCCTCCTTCGGATAGCTGGCTAGTGTGGCCATAGTAAGGGTACTCAACCACCAAGCCAAAATAAGTAACTAACTACCAAATCACGATATAAGAGCGAATCCTGTTTCTACGAGACAACGGTAGGAAGAAGAGGAGGAGGAAGGAGGAGGAGAAGGTGATGAAAGAGTAACAATTTTAGTGATGTTTTAGACTCTTACGTGGGCGAGAGCTGAACATATGACACGATTTGGCTCATATTCTGCATTTTCAAATCTTTAACATAGGACTTGTATTTAGACAAAGCTTTCTTCCATGCACCATTCTCATCCTTACCTTATGTAAAACAATTGTGTTAAGATAGTCCGACCATGTGTGCAAACGTATAAAAAGAGCTTTAAAAGGGCGCACCGCCAATCGGCGTAGGTACGTTCATTCATGCACAGATACACATAACAGAGACTTTAGTCGTCAATAATATATTATCCTCCACTATTTACAACAGTCTGCCAATGCTGGGGTAACTTTTAGAGAGCGGAAAAGATGGAAAACTGAGAGCGCAAGATCGGGCGAATAAGGTGGATGCGAAATGACACCCCAACCCAATTCCTGTTCCACCAGCAGCATAACATTATCTATTGTGGATGCCCGCAGGTCTTTGTACGGAGACTTGCTGCTTTGTTTGGGCTTAACCATTCCATGCTTTTCCTTATTTTAGCATAAAGATAACGTTTTTAGTCCCCAGTAACGATACAGGATAGGACTGGTCGGTGTTGTTCACGTGCCATTTGATGGAGAGCAAGCACAGACGTACATATGGCCACTCTCTAATTTTTGAGATTTTTGCTTGGAGCATGCAGTACTCGTAGACCCGATTATTGAACCTTCTCCCTTGCATGCAAATGTCGTACGGTGGTGGAATGATCAGTTCATCACATCTGCCAGTTCTCAAATACACTGACGTGAACCATTGTGGATTAATACGTTTAAACGATCTTCATCAAACCCTGATGGTCTTCCCGAACGAGGAGAATTACTAATGTCAATACGGTCCTCTTTAAAACGATAAAACCATTTCCTTGTCGTGCTGTGTCCAATGGTATTATCCCCACACACGGCGCAAATGTCTCTGGCTACCTCCGTTGCTGTCACCCCTCTACTGAACTCAAACAGAAGAGTGTGTCGGAAACCCACTATGTCCAAATGACAAAGTGAGAATATGTGTAAACTCAAATAGCGACACTCACCTACAAATAAAAAATGATAATCGATAAGTAAATCCATAGCAGCCGGAATACCAAAATGCAAAACAAAAACGTTACGAACTTATGCACCAAACTAATAATTTTTGTTATTATGCAAGTCTTCACTAAGGGATACTAGTCAAAAGTTCTACTGTATAATTTATTCTTGTTCTATATCTGTTCATTGAGTGTCACAAAAACGTCCTAACTTAGAATCTTTCAAAACGGACCTCAAAAAACTCAATTCTTTTACCCACGCCGTATCTTCGATTAACACGATAGGGTTATTACAACCGCATTCACGACGAGTGGTATTTAGCTCCCGCCTGGCCTTTCTAATTCATGTTTTCTGGGCTTTCCATAAAGCACAAAAAAGCGAAAGTCGGGGTGGTTTCTTAAGCATGCCACGAATGATTGTTTCTATGGTTGAATGACACTTCATTTTTAATTACTTGAACGAGCCATTACTTTCTAACCCTCCTACTTTTTTCCTTACACGCTGTCACGTACAGTGGCCACTGATGATCCACGACTAATTTACGTTGACCGTTTTATAAATAGTCTATCACGCAATCGATCTGGATTCAAAGTGTCTGTAAACGCTAACGCCGCCACTGAAAGATGACATGCATGGAACAGTCGTCCCGTGTGCGAACGTAAGCTGCGTCCACATGAACTGGAAAGCGGTCCGGCCCATTCACATGTCTACGCGACATTGCCTCGCCATAGCGCTAGTCTGTGGAAAGATCGCAGAGGTCTCAGAAGTGCGTGTACATGTATCGTCGTGCCGAAGGCCACGTCGCTAGCACTCAGTGGACCTCGGCGCGTTTTCGCGGGTGTCGGTAGCTATTCGCCTCGGCGTAAACAATGCTGTGGCCGGATTTCACGGCCCGATGCGCGCGCACTCAATCGGCTCGGACAGCCTTCGGAAAAGCGAAAATGCACTTCACGGGAGGCCACGGGATCAGCCGGAACACGCTGGTAGCTGCTACGCCGGCGCGTGACTCAAATACAAGTTCCTGCAGTGAGAAGCTCGCCTTTAGGAAGAGAATAAGATCACGTGCCGGATTGCAACACGCACAAAAGAGAGCGCAGGACCGTACGTAACAGTCCTAAACGAAAGTCAACCTAAAAATTCGAACTGTGTCACAATATACACTGTTTATTGAGATGTCAGCGGCGTTGAAAATTCCAGTTGTGAGATGTTAAAATGGGGAAGAGACGGTGGTGATGGCAAGCTAACTGACGTCTTGTGGGTGCAATTCTATGCATATGGGTGATAGCTAGCAAGAGTGGGCTGACGAGACCTTCAACAAACAATGAATGCGATGTGGGTATTAGCGACAAACAGAATGAAGTAAAGGCCGCGGAAACAAGGGAAGGTAACTATTTTCACATTTTTTGACGTTCTCCTACCGAAGGCCTACTCTTTGCAGTATTCATAATCTTTTTCGTCTTAAACGTCGTATTTAGAAGGCTAAATACTAACCTGGAGTACTTGATAAAGTATTCTGCTGTATGTATATACATGTCAGATGAGCAGAAATTTACTATTTTTTGGTTCATCGAAACCGCTCTAGAGCGATACAATTGGCTCTAAATGATCCTGCCATAACACTCTGATGTAATACGGGAAGTATGTGCTCTTGATAAGCTAAGTAAGAACAATTTTAAGCCGACTCCCTATACTCTAAATACTGACGAATGAAAGCTCACGGCTGATTTTTGCTTTAGAAAAAGGAACTGACTGAAATCAGCTAAGGGAAGTGAAACTGTGGAGTACGAACAAACGTATCGGTAAAATAATAGCCCCTTGTACAGGATGCAACGTATGGAACGAAAGAAATCAACAGCACCATCAGTGTCGTGCGGATGTGGATACACATGGGTCTCGATTTCTCTGCGAGTTCCCCAACCCATTTACGTAAAGGTCTTTTACATGTTCTTCTTTTCTTCTTAGAGTTCATCCTGTAGAATGCGGGGTCCGCTGTACTCAACTTTGTCAAATTTATTTTAACTTTTCGGATGGATGCTCTTTCTCTCACCGCAGTCGTCAGTTACCTCAGGAGGGAAGCCGTGTGTCACTTGTCCGTGTATTGTGTAAACTTTGTTCTACGTGTGATCGTATTTTAACTGGTTGTGTGCTACATTTTTCCAGGTGAAATTGGTGGTGAGTCCAGCATTTGCGTAAACCAGCGTGGGAAACCGTCTAAAAAGCACAGGCTGCCCGGTGCGCTAGCCACTGTCTTTAAATCGGCACGTAGATACGATCCGGGTGTAAAGACCTTTGACGTTACTGTTTTTTGTATTCAGTCTTAGGATTTCCCCCTCCACTGACACAGATATATGTGCTGGCTCCAATTCTGTTCAATATAGAACTAACCTGTAGCACCCAACAGCACAATCTTCTCGTACGCCTGTGATCTTCTCTAGCCACCGGCACAATTTTGAATCAGTGGAGAATACCCACACGAATGCCCTTCAACAAATTTCCAGACACTAAAACACAAACCAACTTAAAACAAATTCTTTAAAGACACAACTATTGCTTTCCATTTCAGAAACAGGGAAATAGTCGCAAATTAAAGATGGCATGGCCGCAGGTCGAAGTGGAACACTGTGAGACCCAGAAATATCTAAGAGTGACATTGTGAGAGGTCTTTTTCTTTCAAGAAGCACTTTATGAACAGCAAGCCGAAAGTTGCCCCAGGAACTCTACGAACCTCTGCAATGGCACTATGCTATTCTGCGGCACAATATGCATGTCATGTTTGGTATAACTCAGTTCGTGAGAAACAGCTGGACATAGTTCTCAATGGCACCTACAGACAGGTTGCTTGAAGTCCACTCCAGTTTAATAGCTTTACCACTCGCAGGAACAGCACCGCTTCCTATTCGAAGAGAAATACGTGCGAATGACGAAAGAAAGAAAGTGGAACAGGAGAGAACCCATCCTTTGTATGGGCACGAACCGCACCCTCCCGAACTCGAGAAGGAGAACCGCTGCTGTGATAGCTAGGCTGCAATATAGAGGCCTACGACCTACCTCCCCCCAAGCTGAGAAAGAGTTTCAGAAACTCTGTCTCCTGCCTATGATGAGAAATCGGCGACATGGAAGTCCCTGAACAGAGTGAGTTCTGATTTGGCAAGATGGGACTGAAATGATCAAAATAATATTCAGTGCCACTGTAGAGATCACCAGACTGTTCATCATATGCTTCAGTGCTGACTCTGTCCACCTCCTGCACAGAAGATGAACTTCATCAAGGATCAGAAAATGCATTGGAAGTGGTCCAGCTTTGGCCAAAAGTAATATAGTCATAACTGCGTGTAATGTATACGTTTCTGATCGAGCTTCCCTAAAGATAACTAAGAGGCACTATAATTTTAGACATAGTGTCTTCAGGGAAAGCAACAACAGAATACAGACAAACATTAAAAAGAATAGTCGAGGCAGCATATTATTTTTGTTTTACGACGTGTTCGATTTTACGCCATTCTCAGACAATTTAGTTTCTTTGGAACATCAAAGTCACAGAAGGAAGTCGCCTCGACTTCAACGCAACTGAAAAGTTTGATGATTGTGTAAAATCGAGCTAGGCATTAAGTAACAATAAAGAGCATTAAATTTATAAATAACAGAATTTGTGATTACCAACCGTTAGAAAACGTTTCAAGTTTACAGAATTAATCGTGGTATGACAAGTATCTAGAAAGAGGAGGTGATAGGGAATCTGAAGGCTAGGTCACGTCAGCGTGAGGAATGTGAGGGTCGTTGTTCAGTCTCCTTATCGAAGTGAGAAGTCCTTAACCGGCGAGTCCACCTGGAGGCTGCTGGAAGACAAGTGTATTACTTAAGACTAGGAGGAGCGCACTTGCGGAACAAGTTCCGCCTTGCCTGTTTTAGCTGTAACAGAAACTACCTGAGACTAGCCTAGAAGAGTAAGCAAATCTATCGCTGCCCCACCGGTCCGGTGGTGAAATAGCTAAGTCTCACAAGGAACCCTGAAGGCAAAGGACTGAAAGTTAAGAGTTTAACGCCTCATTGACATCGAGGTCATTAGAGCCCGAGCACTAGCGCAGTTAAACAAGGCTGGGGAAGGAAATCGTCTATAGCCATTTCGAAGGAATCATCCCAGCATTGTCCGCCTCCCTAGCTGAGTGATTAGGGAGGCGGAATGCCATGCAAGCGGCCCGGGTCGATTCCCTGCTGGGTCGGAGATTTTCTCTGCTCGGGGACTGGGTGTTGTGTTGTCTTCATCGTCACATCATCCTCATCGACACGCCAGTCGCCGAAGTGGCGTCAACTAAAAAGACTTGCACCGGGCAACCGGTGTACCCGACGGGAGGCCGTAGTCACATGACATTTCATTTCATTCCAGCATTCGCTTGGAGTGATTTGGCGAATCCACAAAAAACGTAAATTCGGATGTCCAGAGGAGGCTTTCAAACCCATACGAATCCAGTGTCTCAGTCACTGCTCTCGATAGATCGGTACGTGATTCCAATATTGGTATTGTTTTCCAACTCTGAATGTCACTGGATCGCCAAAGATAACAGGAGCAAATCGACAGTAAGGGTCGTACACCTTTCCCATATAAAGAAGAAAACCATGTATTTCGAGTGACACTGTGAAATTTTCGATTCACAGACGATTAACGTTTTCTCTTTATAAGTTTCGCGTGACCTCAGAATAAAGGGATGAGGGGAGGTAGTGTGTTAAGAAGGCAAATCCAAGAAAATGATGTTGTGTAAAACAAATGTTTATTTATTTAAAGAGGTTAATAGCTAATCGAGGCATCAGAGGGATGAAATCCTCGACACGTGATAGGGAGAAGTAAGACTTCAATTTCTCTCCTTCCATCGTTTTCCTTTCATCCGTGACTTCTTTAATCACGTCCCGTTAATGCAGCACCACGGTCGGTTCCTCCATCGGTTGCGCGATTGTTAAAATTGAGCTGGTGCTTCGTTTCTAATCATCTCGACAGTACATTAAGGAGGTAATTAGAACATATGTGCACCGAAACGGTGGGCAAGCAATATATAGGAACGCAGTTACAAGTAGTTCTACTGCGTTATTCTAACGCGTCTCCGCTGCCAAGCACCTATTCTACGAGCACGTGGAAGAGATACGTTCAACATGATAGAATTTGCTTATTCTCTCGATATAGAACGTGGGATATCAGTCGAACTGAGAGGCTATTGTAAGCTGGGGAAGGGCGACCACTCCACAGGGCGTTAGCCTCACGCTGATAACAAAGACACGTTACATATAGCCGTATACAGACGCAGCTGCTAGCACGCGTGCAAGTTCCGATTGATGACCATTCAGTCCACAAGTTTCTTATCGCTGAGGTTTGTGATAAACAAGTCACTCCGTTGTTTTTGACAATGATCAGAACTGAAGTTCAATGGACCCAAGCCGACACTTTAATGTTCCGTCGACGTCGAAGAATAAAGGGCGAACAATGGCCACCGAGTGTCTCGTCTTTAATGACCTTAATGACCTTTTCTTCGACGGTACAATGAACCCTACTCTTCCTTCCCTCTTTCCTACAGAGGGCAGCAAAGTACCCCCGAGAAGTCATCAATGACTGTTATTTGCAATATCAGTCGCACTAACTTTGATGCGAGAGAAAATTTTGATCTAAGTTTACTACAGTTTCTCTACACCGTCGCAGTCTAATTCCGATACGGAACCTTCGAAACGTACACTGCTAATTTTCTTCACCTTTCTTACTGATTTTGATGAGCTTTAATATTTATTCTGATAGTTGCTAATAACGATGTTTCACCGACAACCTGTTCTAATTACCAGTAATCTGTTGCCTAAACAAGTATCTGGAGAAAAGCTAGGCTCTTCCGGGTCCAATATTTGCATTCCAGCCCTTCATCTTGAGCGGGAGATCAGAGAAAATGAGCCACCACTTACACCTCCTCATTGATCCATGGAGCCTAAAATGGGAAATTTTTCTCTTCGCATTTATGGAAATCGAAACTGAGTTCTCGGGGACAATATTCCGCAGCCTAACACAGCGCCATTTCGCTCGGTCGTAGAGCTGAGCTCCACTTCCAGCGCGGTTTTTATCGTAGCCGTTCTCTTCCTGTATCGGAGAACTTTGTGTAGGACGCTGCGTCGTAGCGTCGTAACGAGGTAGCTAGAGGAAGGGTATCCGGCAACACCTTAGTCAACCGCGCCAAATCCGTAAAGGAACATGCCGATCCTGCGCCGATGTGGGACAGAGACACAAAAAAAGAAGAAGAATGTCAGATGTGAAGAAGGATTTCATGCCCACACAATTTTTCATACTACCAGCAACAGGTGTACCTTTCAGTCGTTACACACACGCAGAAAATTGTTGTGCTCTATTGTCAGATTACAGTTCCTACCACAATTTACACCAAGAATGACATACATGCTTTCACGTAAAAAGTTTTGGGAACCATTTCGAGAAGACTGTACCACACTTGCTCAGGACGTCAGTGCTAGAAAGCTACAGTAAGCGTAATTACTAGCGGAGAAGAGAAGACTCGAGGTTGCATCTAGATGCGCTCCACACAGTAAGGCGAGTTAAACGGAGCAGTAAACATGGTATCTACAGACGTTCTCACTATAAACTACTCATTTCTGCATATGAAACAAGATTACACCTAAAGAAAACTTTACGAAGTACTATATTACCATCTACCAGTGTAGATCTCTCCATTCCTGTTCGCTATATGCTCCGTCTCCCTACGTCTGAACATCTTATTTCGTTTGATCCTTCGTACCCGGGACTTTTAGTAGCAATGTCTGTCTCCTATTATCTCACTTACCTCAAAAGCAGATGGAATGTATATAATTCCGAAAATATACGACGGCACATCGTGACCCACTATTACAAAAGAATGATGCCATTGCATCTGCGCTCAACTAAGAGAATGGCCATCACCAAAGGAGAGCACGAGACAGCTTCCGGATAACTGATAGACACATTAAAATCCCGTCCACGCCACATGCGTGACTCGAAGCTGTGGTACTATGATCACCCATCACCCTTATCATGAGTGGAGTAGCCAGGAATGACGGAGAAGGAAACGTGGTACGGATCTGCTAAAAACATGCAAGCTGAAAGCCGAGACTCTTAGCTGTTACTGATAGAACAAGGCAGGGACAGGGTGAGCAGCAGTTTTCGGCTGTTGGCTGATGATGCTGTGGTGGACGGTAAGGTGTCGTAGTTGAATGACTGCAGGAGGATATTAGATGACTTAGACAAAACTGCTAGTTGGTGTGATGAATAGCAGGTGGTTCTAAATGTAGAACAAATGCAAGTTAGTGCAGATGAGCAGGAAAAGTATCCCGCAATGTTCTAATACAGCATTAGTTGAGTACAGTTTGACACAGACACTTCGAATAAATGTCTAGGCGCAACGTTGCAAACCGATATGAAATAGAACGAGCAGGTAAGGACGTTAGTAGGGGAAGCGAATGGTCGACTTCGGTTTGTTGGGAGAATTTTAGGGAAGTGTGGTTTATGTGTACAGGAAGCCGTGTATAGTCAAACGTCTTCACTTGAAGGACTGTGTGAGTACAATGTGCACCATCGAAGAGAAGGTAGAAATGCTGCCCATCTGTCAGTACCAAACAACATGTACCCGAATTCTAAATAAGAAAACCTTATTGCAATTACAGGTCTGCTAATACTCGTACACATTCTCCATAGATGGGTAGCATTCCTACCTTCTCTTCGTATGTATGCATTGTTCTTACATAAACCTTCAACTGAAAACAGTTGGATGAATGATTAGAGCGCAAAGCCGAGTTTGTGTTACGTTTCTAATAATGTCATGTTTAAGTGAATAGTACACTGAGATGAGGAGGGGAAGTGAACTGCCGAATAAAAAATGTAGGGTGCTATTAAAAAAGATTTACTGCTGTTCATGTCTTCGTAACGAACAAAGGTACAAGAGAGGCAGTCATGCTGGTAAATGTCCCCTTGGTAGCTAAACAGCGTTTGCTTGATACATTCCTTATTTTGCGTTTGAACAAAAAGCTATTTAAGATAGGCAAATGAAAATTGTTGTAAGATCAGAATTCGAGCTCACATTTTCTGCTTGTCTTAACAATAAGGCTACCTGAGCACGCCCCCTGGCCTGACTCAGCTTCTCAGTGCCACATGAGAACACAGCTCGAGTCCCTGCTGATATGACTTTTCTCTCTCTCTTTTTTTTTTTTTTTTTTTTTTTTTTTTTAAGACGACTGCTCGCGATAAGCAGGAGATCTGTTCTCTAATCTCAGTCTGGTACTGGTTTTTATTTATCACGCCATCTTCGTTAGATACAAGATCAAGCATTTATGAACGGGTTTCACTGGTATCATTAGTGTCATTGCATTTCAGAAATTCCATGCTTTTCATTTTAGTAAATTTAATTGAATTGCCTCTTAAATATTGTAAGAAAGTTCTTTCCATGTGTAAAGCAAACCTGCCATTCATTTTGTCAGCAGAATAGGAGTAATGTAATCTGTGTATGAAACTGTATATGTGGAACTTGAAGAAAATAAATGCCGAGAGGCGTAATTTTATGAATTATTTTATTGGAGTACCAGATTTGGTGTCTCATTGGCACTTAGCACCATCTTCAGGTCCCTATACACGTAGCTAGGTAAGTCATGTATACGTTCACGCTATTATAGGGATCACTAATCTTAACTTGCTTCCGTAGATTCCTGATTTTTTTTTTGTAGTCGTTTACTCTTCACACCTCTAACGATAACTCAGCTACGTGTATAACAAGAGCGTCAAGATGGTGCAAGTGAGGCACCAAAACTGGTAGTCCGATAAAATAATTTATAAAATTAAGACTGTCGGTATTTATTTTCTTCAAGTCTTGACCAGCCGCAGTCACATTCCATTTATACATGATGGAACTACAGAAACTATATATGTGGAAAGTCGTGCTTTTTTCATCACAATTCAGATGAAAGGAAGATGCTGTTTATACAGAGTATATTATCTGATTCATTTATTATGTATATATTACAGTGAAAATTTCCTAGTTGGAATTTACTGCTTGTCACGCTGGCTTACATTGCAGAGTAAAGTCAAAAGCCAAAGTGGGCCCATACTCAGGAAATAAGCGCAAGGGAGCAGATGCATGGCCGCTCTTGTCAAGATTCTTTCGCCAACCTGTTATGAATTGTCAAGTGCGTATCTGTGTAGTGTGAATAACTGTGATGGGTGCATGTACAGTTTAGTGTGATGGGTGCGTGTACAGTGTAGTGTTGGGTTTGAGATGTAACGGATGAAGGGAAGAGAGCGGGTGAAACCCCGCACTGGCCCATTGTACTCCTCTCGAATAGCGCCGAGAGGGCCCAACGTCCCCATTAGACGGACAAACCACCATCAACCGTATCAGATTCCCTCTCTTGATTAGAGACTGCGGAGAGGTTTGCAATTTAATCCAGGACGTTGGTGCAAATACTGATGATCAGGAACTTTGCACCATCACCTCTTCTCCCCCTGCCCTCCAAATGCTGACAGTGAAAATTTTCCACCTACGGGATTCGAACCGGCTTATGTCTGAGTCGAGCGCCACCGCATAGGCGTGTGTTTACGACTTCGGCTACGGAGACGAGTATGTTGCACAGTAAACGTTATAATTTGACACAAGGAAAGGTTCAACTACACACAGAAAACATGTAAGAAAGATAGATAAACGCGCATTACAGAGCAAGGTGCGCAATGACAAAGCGCTGGACTTATTAATGGAACTGGATCGGATTATGTTCTGGAAATTTTTGGCAAAATTTTCTGTGGTTTATATCACCAGAGACATCGTGACATACACCACAGTTTTGCCTGTGAAATGATCTATTACGTTCGGTCTGCCTTTTCGTATATGAGGTTTTGTGAACTAGGACACTGCTCCTGAACATTATTATTCCGTCAGAAAGCAGCAACTGCGTTAATATCACGTCAAACACACACACACATGATACACTTGCACATAACCGACTTACTCCAAAAATTAAAGTCGTCAGGAAACAAACGGCAATTACATTAACAGTACGCAACACTTTTTTCCTCTTGATACCCTGCTAGAAGGTACAGAACGAGTGACACTAACAGCCAGTGAGCTGACTTAACAACTTTCACAAAGTAAAAATGTTTCAGTTTAGGCACACAACTGAAATGAAAATCATTGCAAGATGGAACTAAAGAGATGTTTGCTGAAGAGTGGCAGGAAGTCGATATAGTTAGGTAAAAAGTGAGAAACGATGGAAATAATTACTAAATACTGTTACTATTCTTTATGTTTAGATTCAGTGTTTAATTGAAAGTAAAGTTACTACAGAAGGGGCGCCTACGCAGATTCGAAAAGATCTCTCAACTACTGGGCAGCAATCACACTGAACAAAACTACGTCTGCCGCGGACAAGACACAGTTAAGAAAACGTTAAAATCTGGATTCGAACCACAGTTTATCCTGTGGAGCAAATGTTACACTGTTCAGCCTAGTACAAAAATGTACGTACAAATTAATTTTGCAACGCTGATGGGAACTCGCTACTCAGGCAATGAATTAAAGAGAAACTTCATAAAACCTAAGTCTGACAACGAGCACAAACACTATTCAAGGACATGGAAGAGAGTGACAAAAACCGCTCCACATATTTAGGTATTGTGCGTCAGGAATATGAGAAGAGATTGCATTGGTGGAAATCAGGGAAAAAACACAACTCGGTAACTTTAGAAGAGGTAATTTTTTCCCTCTTTCAGGTAATGTAGTAAAAAGAGCTATTTTTCTCTTTAATTCTCTATTCTCCACGAAATTTTACTGCTCTTCCATATCTGCTGAACAGCTGCGACAGGGTCATTACGTGGATTTTTCAATAATTCATGTTAATTTTATTCTTCAAGTTCCTATGTTTATTAGTTTTATCGTTTACCTTAAGCGTGTAGAATTAAGGAAATCCCATGTGAATACAAGACAGGGTTTCACGAGATTGTGTTATTAGCTGAGCCACGCCACGACAGCCAGGTGGTTAAACACGTGGTTCGTCGAAGAGGAAGGTGAGTCAGGCCTGGATGAATTCCGGTACTGGGGGCAACGACCTGCCTCGAACACGCCGGTTAAATTGGTTGCGCCATACAGACGGCTTTACACAACTATTTACAAGAATGTTAAAACGACTCCCCAATTACACGTCAAAATGCACGAACAAATAAAATACAATAAATATGTCGAGGATAAATACATTTAATTTCAGCCGAAAAAAATGGTTCAAATGGCTCTGAGCACTATGGGACTCAACATCTTAGGTCATAAGTCCCCTACAACTTCGAACTACTTAAACCTAACTAACCTAAGGACATCACACACACCCATGCCCGAGGCAGGATTCGAACCTGCGACCGTAGCAGTCCTTCGCTTCTGGACTGTAGCGCCAGAGCCGCACGGCCACCGCGGCCGGCCCTTAATTTCAGCCGACATTGTGGCCTAAGTGGCTTTGTGTGTAAGTGAAACTCTACAAATTTAAAGGCTCGAGATCCAACTCTGTCGATACTAGGTTCTTTTCTTTATCACATACCGCTTCTTTCCTCTCTGGCACTAATTAGTACTGCATTATGGTTCGGAGTAAACGTTAAACTGTCCTCCCACTACAACTGATCAGCTAATTCAGTTCCTAGTTCTGAAGAAGACAAGGGCATGCCATCTCCGTTACAATCATGTATAGTAAAGCTTTGTGGTGTTGGAACAAAACTTCATGTTGATGACAGCTTTACCATAATTTTGCAAATAATTAAGCTTAACATCAGCAGATGTTCTAATATTAATTCATCTGAATGTCTTGTTTACCTCCTTAGCTGAGTGGTCAGGGCGGCGAACTGCCATGCGAAAGACCAGGCTTCATTTCTCGGTATTGCCAGGTGTTTTTCCTTGGTGGAAGGACTGGAGTTGGGGGGCACTTAGCCTGGTAATCCCAACTGAGGAGCTACTTGACAGACTAGTAGTGACTCCAGGTCACGAAAACTGACAACGTCCGGGAGAGTGGAGTGCTGACTGAACCCACGACCTTCCATACCGCATCCAATCGCGCCATTAGCAGAGGATGACACGGCGGTCGGACGGTACCGATGGACCCAACAGTGTCTGTGGATGATGTTTTATGTGGATATCTTACTACAGAAAATATAGTGTAAAATTGAAAATCTGCCGCATTTCATTCTAATTAAGATTTTGTGATTTTTACCTCGCGCAGAAGCATTCACATATTATATTCACAAATCGTTTAAACACCAAATGAATAGCGGAAAACAAATATACTTCAAGTACACTATTGCACAAGGAGCATATGCGCGTCACTCAGTCTATCTGGTGAATTTACTATTTTTACATTTTTCATAACATTAACACATCGTCGCCTTTTTCCGCTGACAGAACGTATATGAAGGATTAATGCAGAAAAATGCATAATAACATACATGTAGACATAGTATTTACACAGACGTAGAAGCCATCAATATCACACAGAAAATTTTCCATTTACTCTCTTCTTTCGAATCTAGAGGACGAATTGCTTTCCAAGTAACAACTCTTTCATTTAGTGAATGGTCCAAGGTATTGAAATGAGGTTTTCAGCAAATGATATTACGCAGAAGGACACAATTTTGTTGCCTCTTGTATCAAACTATATACTGAAACAAGTATTTTTTTTTTTAGTAGTAGTACACAGATACACTTTCTTTAATTCTTTATTAGCATTCGAAAACTCTTGAAAAGACGAGTGCAGTGATACAACACTTGTAAATATTGGCGTTGAACCTTTTAGCAGCCGGCCGGAGTGGCCGAGCGGTTCTAGGCGCTTCAGTCTGGAAACGCGCTACCGCTACGGTTGCAGGTTCGAATCCTTTACGGTTGCAGGTTCGAATCCTTCCTCGGGCATGGATGTTTGTGATGTCCTTCGGTTAGTTAGGTTTAAGTAGTTCTAAGTTCTAGGGGACTGATGACCTCCGCTGTTAAGTCCCATAGTGCTCAGAGCCATTTGAACCTTTTAGCATAAATATCCAGGAAATGTGGTAAAATTGGAAGGCAAAGAGGTCTGAATGGGTTTTTGCGGCGTAAACACGACCATGCGGTGTTCTCACGCCATTTTCCGTCGTTGTATGAAGCCCTTCGACACTTTCATTAGCAAAATCTGTTCAGTTAAACGTGTATTCAGGGGTAGGCAGAAATATGGAAACACCAGAAACACAATACATTACAGTGCTAATAAGGTGTAGGAAAACAGTTGGCATTCAGAACAGCTTCCAGTCTTCGTCGAATGGATAAATACAGATCCTGTATGGTTTCCGAAGGAATCTTATATCATTCTTCCTCCAAAAAAATGGCAAGGCGAGGTAACGCTGGTGAAGCTGGATATCGATCACCCACTCTTCTCTCCAAAATAGACCACAGAAACTCAGTAATATTGGTAGCCAGTGGAGATGGGACAATTCACCCTCGTGTTCATAAAATCATTGCTGAACTATGCGGGCTGTATGAACCAGGTCACGGTCGTCTTGGAACAGCATCACCATGGGGGAATATACATTGTACCATGGGATGGACCTGGTCAGTTAAAATGGTCAATCATCCTTCACAGTAATGCGACTTTGCAAAGTAACCGTGAGTCCCATGGAATATCACGATAAGGCTGACCGAATCATAACAGAACCCTCGCCATGTTTCACTCTTGGGAAGAAGTGTAATAAACCCAGACCGGGAATTAATTACAGTAAGGCTGACGCGGAACTGATTCTTGTTAAAGAACATCACAGAATACTCTGGAAATGGCCACCATCAGTATCGCTGGGGAGATTTGCTAAATTTATCAAATTGTGAGACACGCGTAGCAGTTTTGCGTGAGGGATAGCAGCAATTGTGTTTCAATGTTCTTCCAGTGAATGAGGATTATTTGAGCACACCTGACCCTTCAGTTTGCTCCACAGCGAGAGAGATCAGTCGATCGCGGTGGCCAGGAGACAGGACTGCCTGTGCTAACTGTCCTCACCTCACTGAACAACTCACGCATTCGTGACAAGGCTATGTTGTTGCTGCGTCGTGCTGAAAACATCAACACAAACGTTTGTTTTCTGCGAATTGATCCACATATGGACGAAACAGTTTCTGGATGTACTGGTTTGCATTAACAATTTCGTGAAAGAATCGAGTTACTACACGGACACCAGACATGATAAAGCCGTTGCAGAATCTCAGGACTGGTGTTTGGTGCGCAAATTACAGGTGCGGGTGTTCTGATGAATTTTTGCAAACGACAGGCTCAAACAGGCCTCATCTGAAGAAATGAAAAACTGAGTATCCAGAAGCCCCGATTCCACTTCAGTCAGAAACAGTCGGCAGAACTCAAAGCGCGGAATGTTTGTCAGGAAGCTTAGATTCACACGTTACAGTAATATCTCGACACGCGTCAGTCTTATCAATATTTTCCGGTCCAGTTTCAGTTTGCCCACCTTATATTTACAAAATTTAGTAAATTTGTGGTACGATTCTATGGGACCAAACTGCGGAGGTCATCGGTCCCTAGCCTTACACACTACTTAAACTAACTTACGTTAAGAACGACACACACACCCATGCCCGAGGGTAGACACGAACCTCCGACGGGTGGAGCCACGCGAACCGTGGCAAGGCGCCCTTAGACTGCGCGGCTTACAAAATTTGTAGCTAAGCCTTTAACTATGTCGCATAAAGTAGTATAGATAAAGTTCGGCGTTCTAGTCCTAGAAGCCGGCCGATGTGCCCGAGCGGTTCTAGGCGTTTCAGTCTGGAGCCACGCGATGCTACTGTCGCAGCTTCGAATCCTGCCTCGGGCATGGATGTGTGTGATGTCCTTAGGTTAGTTAGGTTTAAGTAAAGTTCTAGGGGACTGATGACCTCAAAAGTCCCATAGTGCTCAGAGCCATTTGAACCATCTATTCCTAGACGGGGCCATCTAGTCCTAGACGGGACAATCGGGCCCGACAAACCACCGTGTCATCCTGTGCGTTATGGAGGGGCGTGTAGTCAATACACCGCTCTTCCGTTCGTTGTCGTGTTTCTTGACCTTCAAACCGCCACTAACCTGTCGAATACCTCAGTTGGCCACATGAGACTGAGTGCATCCCACACCGGTCTTCCCGCTAAGGAAAAATCCCTGGCACTATCGAGAATCGAACTCGGGACCTCCAGATGGCAGTGAGCCACACCGGGAGCTGAGCTACGGAGACGATGTCGCATAAATTAGGGTCAAGAGGAAATACGTTTTATCTTAGTGGCGTAGGCTTATCTTCCCGCTGCGCATTACGACGGAGCATTATACATTAGACTTCTACTTGCAGGTAAACACCGCAATAACCGATTTAGATCGCCTTGCATTTCAGTTTTAGCCCATTTTTCGGTTATTTTTCGCGAAAATGTTCAACGTCAACGTTAAAAACCCTTATGTTGCTGCACTGGTCTTTTCAAAAGCTTTAGAATGTTGGTAAAATGTATATCGTTCGACTTAAAACAACTTACTAACTCTGTTACCTCGACTGATAACGGAGTTACTAGTATTGTATGTGCAATAAAATTACGTCCCCCTTTTGAAAATTATTATTTCCCGAAAACCTCGTTTCGATATTTGAAATGCTCCACTAAATAAAATGGGTGAAACGTCTTACACGAGTCATAAATCATCACATTAATAACAAAAAGTTTACAGTCTTTCCAGACCCTCAGAATGTAAGTTTCTACAAGTAAATCCCTCACCTTCGTTTCTTTAAGGAATCAAATTTCCATTCTAAAATATCTTCGAACGTCTGATTACTTTACAAATGAGTTAATGTGTTAAATGGTTCAAATGGCTCTGAGCACTATGGGACTTAATTGCTGTGGTTAATGTGTTAAAAATTTGACGTTAAGCATGCAAGGGAGAAAACGTTGGAAATTATTTTTAAAGTTTGTTTAAGTCGCTAAGTGCTCTCACTCTCGAATAATGGATGAATATAGTCTGGGTAATCTGCACGCCATGACATATAGATAGCTTCTACCTGTAGCACGTGGGCTATCCAAAAAGTAAAGTACGATCTGTCGCGAAACGGAAACCACTGAGAAAATCAAAAATGCTTTATGTGCAACAGTTAGCTACACATTCGAGCTACTTCTCTACATAGTCGCCGCTCCGACTTGAACATTTGTCATAGCGTTGTTCTAACTTCCCAGTACGTTCGTCATATGAGGCAGCCGCCTGTGATTTCCGCCAATTCTCTGCGCTGGTCTACAGCTCGTTGTCTGTGCGACAATGTTGTCTTCATAGTCAGCGGATCATATGAACATGAATGAAACTCAGGGGGAGTCAAGTACGGGCTGTATTATTGGTCTTCATGGCTCCTGCGCAGTGTGGCCATGAACTGTCATGAAGAAGGCCCCCATGCTTGGATGGTTCAAATGGCACTGAGCACTATGGGACTTAACACTGAGGTCATCAGTCCCCTAGAACCTAGAACTACTTAAACCTAACCAACCTAAGGACATCACACACATCCATGCGCGAGGTAGGATTCGAACCTGCGACCGTAGCGGTCGCGCGGCTCCAGACTGCAGCGCCTGAAACCGCTCGGCCACATCGGCCGGCCCATGCTTGTAAATTTGGAAATTTTTGGTAAGTTCTTATGGGACCAAACTGCTGAGGTCATCGGTTCCTTAGCTCACACACTACTTAATCTAACTTAAACTAACTTACGCTATGGACGACACACACACCCATGCCCGAGGGAGGACTCGAACCTCCGACGGGCGGAGCCGCAAGGACCGTGACAAGACGCCCCAGAACGCGCGGCTACCCCGCGCGGACCCCATGCTTGGTGAGAGACACTATTTTCTAGGCATTTTTACGTGCTCACTATGCGCTCACAACTGAAAAGAGCGACGTGACGCGATCGACGGGCATACTAGAAACACTGATTAACATATCTGTGCAACACTTCATAGGATTTTCACGGAGGTTTCCATTTCGCGTCCGGTCGGACCATACTTTCCGAATAACCCTCATACTTGCCTCACTGCGTTAAACCTTTAAAATAAGATTATACCTCTTGATGGTTCAAATGGCTCTGAGCACTATGGGACTTAACATCTGAGGTCATCAGTCCCGTAGAACTTACAACTACCTAGACCTAACTAACCTAAGGACATCACACACACCCATGCCCGAGGCAGCATTCGAACCTGCGACCGTAGCGGTCGCGCGTTTCCAGACTGTAGCGCCTAGCGGGCCGGTGTGGCCAAGCGGTTCTAGGCACTGCAGTCTGGAACCGCCCGACCGCTACGGTCGCAGGTTCGAATCCTGCCTCGGGCATGGATGTATGTGATGTCCTTAGGTTAGTTATGTTTAAGTAGTTGTAAGTTCTAGGGGACTGATGAACTCAGCAGTTAAGTCTCATAGTGCTCAGAGGCATTTGAACCATTTCTGTAGCGCCTAGAACCGCTCGGCCACCCCGGCCGGCAGCTCTTGATGAGTGGATTATTACAGCATTTTAAATTTTTAAATTCGGTCTGTAGTTACATGAAATACTGAAAATCAAAATCTTGCTTCTAGTGGAAACCATCAGATAGGAAACCTGCAACTCGGACCATGATCAATGAACCAGGTTAGTCGTTTAGTTACTATAGATTATGGCTCATACGGGACTTAATAAGACAGGCCTGACATGCTAGTTACGCACAGGAGGCAGGATTTATAGGGACACGGTGAGTGTTATCCAACACGCCGCAAGCCGAAAAAAGAAGGCAGCTGAGTCACGAGACCGTTGATCGCGCAGTGGCGACCGTGCCGTGTTGTCGTTCGGCAGAGTTCAACGACCCGCTGGCGGCGAGATAATCACGGACGGAGCACTCGTCCAGATTCGATAACGATCGGAATAGGAGCCGGCCGCAGTGTCACGTACGGAAGCATCCCGGCGTGCGCGCCAATGCGCCGGAGCGATCGCGGAAGTACGGAGCGAATGAGCGCACGGGGTTTCGAGCGGGGTCCCTGAGGGTCATCACGTGGGCCGGCGTCGCTTCCGGCAGACAGCGGAAAAGTTAGCGAGGAGGGTGCGAGGCTAGGAGCTGCGGCGGCGGCGGCAGGTGCCAGGGCCACCCACGTCACGCGCGCCGAAATAAGACACGGGCCCCGCCGGGGTCAGCGCTCGCCGCGCGGTTCAACGCTCGCCGCGCACAAACCACCCACCGCCGTGCGGCAGGTCGCGGCCTCCTCAGCCCCTCTCTCCATTTTCGGGAATAGCTCTTCCCTTCCCTTAGCAGAGTGCGCCGCCTCTGCCGTGGTAGGACGGTAGCAGCTCGCACGGCAGCTCAGCGCGTTAACGACTGGGCTACCTCATTTGCGACGAATACTTCAGTCTCTATTCCACAGTTATTTAGGGTGTTTCAAAATGATTTATTCCGATAGGGATGCGTTTTTCTAGTTACGAGTCAATCTCTTTTCTATAAACGGTCTAAACGATGACAGTTTATAATTTGCCAAAGTGGAGTAGGGGAAGTCGAGACTAACAGATTGATACAAGCATTTGGTGTGTAACAAGCCGGGAAACAACCTCATATTGGTCTACAAAACCCACTTGCACTACAGCGCATGCGCGCCGCGCGATATTTGGAATTATCTTCTCAATCTCTTACGTTACCAGTTTAAGCCTCTTAGATTTTTTAATATTCTTATTTCGTAAGTATTAGTAATTTCAGCTTCCTCGTTAGGGTTATGAAAGAAAAAAGGATTTTGTAAATGTTACGCAAAAACTAATTACATCTGCAATTCGATCTTAACTTAATCTTTACAAACACCGTAGTTCTGCGGTAACAAGGCCAGAGAAATAAAACGATATAATTGTTAATTTTGAGCCGGCCGAGGTGGCCGAGCGGTTCTAGGCGCTACAGTCTGTAACCGCGCGACCGCTACGGACGCAGGTTCGAATCCCGCCTCGGGCATGGGTGTGTGTGATGGCCTTAGGTTAGTTAGGTTTAAGTAGTTCTAAGTTCTAGAGGGCTGATGACCTCAGAAGTTAAGTCCCATAGTGCTCAGAGTCATTTTTTTGTTAATTTTGAGCTGTTAAAATTCGCAAAATTTTGAGGTAAAATTTACACAAACGTTAATCTTACAATTTGTAAGTGCAAGGAAAAGGAGTGTTTAATATTCGAGGACGATTTTAGCAAGAAAAAGAAACAAGATTCAAGCGGTTAAGAGAGTCTACTAAACCGGCGAGGTAAGAGGGCGAGAGGATGTTATTCAATATGTCGATTCGGGAGGACGACGGTTCAATCCCGCGTCCGGCCATCCTGATTTAGGTTTTCCGTGATTTCCCTAAATCGCTCCAGGCAAATGCCAGGATGGTTCCTTCGAAAGGGCACGGCCGACTTCCTTCCCCGCCCTTCCCTAAACCGATGAGACCGATGACCTCGCTGTTTGGTCTCTTCACCCAAACAACCCAACCCCCAACCTCAAAATCTCGCGCCGCGCGCATGCGGTGTAGCTTAGGTGGCTTTTGTAGGCCAATTTGAGGCCGTTTCCCGGCTTGGTAGACCACAAGTGTTATGTATCAAACTGTTCGTCTCGATTTCCCTACACCACTGGTACGTACAAGCAGTTGCACCTTGTATACAGTATGTCCCAACTGGAATGATCAGTAATCAGGATGACAGGAACTATCATTCGAAGTAGAAAAGTCTAGTATAATGGGCTCTAAAATGTATACCTTAAAATCCTTGTTCAGTGGAAGAGATGTGTTTCACAGAAGCGAAGATGAACTAGTGCTCATAGTTCTTAAGGTATGCACTTCGGAGCCCTTGTTAACTGGGCTTTTTTTTCTTGTTTTTTTTTCCGTACTACTACCTCTCAAAATATAGAAAGCAAAGAATTTCTCGTAGAAGAAATTTGTTTCACAGTATCGAAGATGAAGAACTTCTCATAGCTTCACGGTATGCATTTCATATATATTCTCAGTATTACCGTCCCCCCTGGGACACGCTGTGTACTGATGTCTTTTCAGTTGGAAGATTTGTGATTTTGTATTAGATAAAAAAAATTGTACACATTCATATCAGACGTCTTCAGAAGATCAGGCTGGATTCTACTGGAAATGTTGTGCACGGCAACTATGATGTAATTCAAATAGGACATCAACAATCAGTCGCGATTTAATCTGTTCTTTATTGCATATCTAGATTTCAGCTACAGTATAGATGTCACCAGTACGTATAAAGTGAGTCATACAGAGTCAACAGGATTGTAAATGCACATGTTATTATACGACCTTTCCATGTAAACAGCTCAATTCGAAGTGAGGTGCCTGTTTTATAAACAGCAGCCTTGGTTTGAATTAAGCTATGTACATTCTAAGGTCGTGTAATAACATGTGCATTTACAAACATGTTGAGTCTATAGGACTTACTTTATACGTACTGGTGATAGCTATACTGTAGAGCTAGATCTAGATCTGAAATAAAGCACAGATTGAATCGCGACCGATTGCTGACTTCTTTCCTGTTTGCGTCTTCAGTGTATTTCTATCAATTGGCGGTTGCTTTCTTCCATGCGCGATACCGTAGCAGAGTTGGGGAATATCTAGTGGAATGGAGCAGGTTACTTTCACAGTAGCTCGCGGAAGAAAGCAGTTGCTAATTAATAGGAACCCCATGACAATGCATGACGCAATTAGGAAATTGTGACTCAGAAACAACAAGCCGCAAATCTTCAGTTGGAAAAGACGACCAGCTATCAAAAAAGACATCCATATAAAGAATAGAGGTTATCTTAACACAGGTGATTTTATGGACAATTTCGAGAAAACTTACACATAAATATTTGTTCATTTATCATTGGCTATCGAATTAGTAGATCTTTGAAAGTTATTAAAAATCAATATTTTTAGAGAATAATAATATTCGACGACGTAAATGTATTTTTAAAAAATCCAACACCAATTTGAAGGCATTTTCCTGCTGTTGTTGCAGCGATATGTGTTCTTCTTCTGGTATCTTCGCGTTGTCTTACGATGATAAGATTAAACATAACGCGGTCGACAAATGTCTCTCTTGCATTTATTTATACTCTGTAGAATTCGCTCTTCATCCACACACGGAAATCTTAAGCTAACAGAGCAAGATCCCGCGACCTCGGTGGTCAATAAAACTGACTGCTGCTCCCGAAACATCATTCATAGACTTATGATTTAGTCATTAGCTGTCACTTCATTACCAGTACGTGCAGTATCCCCGTCATACAGAAATAATATATCCTGTTGCCGAGCCAAAGAAATATTTCTCAGTAGTGGTGCGCTCTCATTTTGCTGGAAGTCTACGGAATACATTACTGCAAGAAAGTTCTAAAAGACAGAAAAGCCCATTAACAAATTATCCATCACACCGCACCACATTTTTAGGAAGAAAAGATGCTGAAAATGCTTCTGGACAACATTAAGTGGATTTCCGTAGCACTATCACCGTAAATCGGAGATGCTGTCATTAACGTCACAAGTGGAAGTAACTCTACCAACTAATAGTGTTAATGGAATTACATTGCAGTTACTCTCATATACTGTCAAAAATGCGTGCAACAACGAACATCAAGCCAGCCGGAGTGGCCGAGCGGTTCTAGGCGCTACAGTCTGGAACCGCGCGACCGCTACGGTCGCAGGTTCGAATCCTGCCTCGTGCATGGAAGCGTGTGATGTCCTTAGGTTAGTTAGGTTTAAGTAGTTCTAAGTTCTGGGGGACTGATGACCTCAGAAGTTAAGTCCCATAGTGCTCAGAGCCATTTGAACCATTTTGAACAAACATTGAAACGGATTGATGAGAACTTGTCATCTGTTCCAACAGCTGTTATTGGTACGATGTAGATGTCATGGATTTCGATGCGGTCTGTGACTGGTGAAAACATCTACACACGGTTTCCTACAGTAAACATACATTATTTTCGATTGACGTTGAGTTTTCAAGCACATGTCCCAAATTCGATAGTAAGAAATATTATAATAAATTCAATACAAGTGTAGTCTGAGGGGTTAACTGCTTCAGAAAACACACAAAATAATGATAACACTACTGTATACGTTCTTTCCCACAGTGCACGTGCAACCAACACCTACGTCCTGCGTGTTTACACAAACGAAGTAGTGTAATATCTGAATGTGGGAAAAGTAGCAGGTGTCTTGGCCAGCTGGCAGTAAATAGAGAACAGCTGATTTCATGTCCAAAAATGGTGCAAAAGGGAAAGCGGATCACATTCAAGAAAAGGAATCACACAGACGATGTACAGCGCTACTCAATTCTTCGGTCGCCCGGCAAGCCCGGAGTTCCTTTCCTCCGTGATTTCCAGAAATACGAGTACCTTCTATAGCCGCGGTGCGTGTATAACGCTGTGTCTCCGCGGTGTCTTTCTTCTCTGCGGTTTACCACTGCTCCTGTCGTCTCACGCTAAAGTGTCTGCCCAGTATACGAACTTCCTGATACCACATGATTTAAGAGATACAGAAGTCAGGAACGGTATCGATTTACCCACGTATGGCTAGTTAAGAGGCTGATTAAATGAGAAGTAAGCATAACGACTACGTTACTTGAAGTAACGCAGCATGGGAATAGTATGTCATCTATGAGGCGACACACTACGAAACTGGTATGCTCAGTGTCATTAACAATACCTACCATACAAATTATACCTCACATATCCTCCAGATGTTGTAGTTATCATAAAAAGCGTTATACTTCGAGTAATGTAGAAGTTGAATGAAAAAAAAAGATAGTTTGAGGAGGGGACGGGGTTGTGGGGCCTGGGCTGTGTGTGTGTGTGTGTGTGTGTGTGTGTGTGTGTGTGTGGAGGGTGGGGGGGGGGGGGGAGGAGGTGAATGAAATACCACCTAGTTTCGGCTACTGTCTTTGTTGACAGATTAACTGCCCATCGGAAACTGTAGCGATCTGAAGAAGGTGGCCCAACAACGAAATGTTGAATGGATTTCCAGCCAGTGGAGCTGCTTCATACATTATGATTTTGAAACCCATGATTTCTCAGATCACTGTATTAGAATGCTAAATTTGCTTTTTATTTATATTAGAGTCCTACTCCACACTCACCATAACGTAGGTGGTATTCCACTGATACCAAGTCTAGTTTAGATGAGGTATCCGACATAATACGAGATATACAGCGTCTTTTACGACGGTAATAAAAGTCTTACTTACACCATACGCGTTTCGATATATTTTAAAGCGTCTACTTTATGATCCAAATAAAGCCTTTATTACTATAGAAAAAAGGAATATATCCTCTATTACTTGTATAACTGCGACTGGAGAAGAGAGGCCTAAAAATTATAAAGGCACCTTGTGTAAGAAACATTAGGCTTGCGAAAAACTCTTGCAGTAGTACGCCGCAGGCATCATGCCGCATTACAATGTATTTTTTGCTACAGTCTATGTTTGTAAGTTATCAGACGTATGACCCACTCTAGAACGTCAGTTTAATATTTGAAAATCCATATAGCCATCTGATTTTTAGTTAGGTGATACCCCTATTTAATGGCGAATAGGAAAAGTATTCCGTAATGCATTTTGAGTAAGTGCCTTCATCAGTACACGTTAACATATTGCCGGTGTTTTATGGTAATGGATTTACCGTGCAATATTCGACGACACGACTAGTCGATCATCGAAAAGTCATCTCCTTATAGGACGATGGTACTGAATTAACATCCGAGTGTCCCATACCTTATTCCGGCGTGACTTACTGATTGCCGCCCATGTCGTTTCCCTTGATTTCTGTAAAGTCCACTACGAGACTTCGGCAACGCCAACACCTACTCCTTGCGTCATCAGAATCAATACCGAGCATGCATTCCATCACTGATAACCACTTTGTGGTGGAATATGTAACTATCATAAGAGAAATATAGATTTGTTAGAAGTAGTTCGTGGTATTATACAAGCTGCTCCTGATTTATTCATGAAAGTGCAACGCATCGCGTAATTCATCTGCAATATAAAATTGTATTTCTTTATTTTTTATTCCTACAGAGATTCTCATTTAATGGTACTGAATGCTCAGAAGTGTTACTTTGTAACATCTACATCTGCATATGAATCATTACTCTGTAATTCACACTTAAGTGCCAGGCAGAGGGTTCTTCGAACCACTTTCATACTATTTCTCTGCCGTTCCACTCTCTAGCAGCGCGTGGGAAAAATGAACACTTAAATCTTTCTGCATGAGCTCTGATTTCTATTATTTTATTATGGGGATCATTATTTAGGTTGGTAACAGCAAAATATTTTCACATTTAGAGGAGAAAGCTGGTAATTGAAATTTCGTGAAAAGGTCTCGCCATAAACCAAAACGTCTTTGTTTCAACGACTGCCACCCCAACTCACTTATCCTATCAGTGTCACTTTCTCCACTATATCGCGATAATACAAAAGGAACTGCCCTTCTTTGGACTTTTTCTATGTTCTCTGTCAATCCTACCTGGTAAGGATCCCATACCGTACAGAAATACTCTAGCAGATGACGAGCATGCGTATTGAAGGCTGTCTCATTAGCAGACCTGTTGCATCTTCTAAGTGTTCTGCCAATAAAATGCAGTCTTCGGTTTACTTTCCCTACAACATTTCCGGCCGCGGTGGTCTAGCGGTTCTAGGCGCTCAGTCCGGAACCGCGCGAGTGCTACGGTCGCAGGTTCGAATCCTGCCTCGGGCATGGATGTGTGTGATGTCCTTAGGTTAGTTAGGTTTAAGTAGTTCTAAGTTCTAGGGGACTGATGACCACAGATGTTAAGTCCCATAGTGCCCAGAGCCCTACAACATTGTCTATGTGATCGTACCAACTGAAGTTGTTGGAAATTGTAATTCCTAGGTATTTAGTTGAATTGACAACCTTTAAAATTTAACGATTGCTCTTCGGACTCATGTGGATGACCTCACACCTTTCTCTTTTCAGAGATGACTGCCACTTTTCACACCACTTACCTCAAAGTGAATTTGTAAAGCGATAAGGGACAGAGCAGCGACGAAAACCAATCTCAGGGGACCCTTGTAGAGGATTTTGATTTTATTAGTGAAGTTACGACAGAGTACGCCACGCCCCTGGAAGATCTAATGATTAATGGCGCGGTGTGTGGCTGCTGATAGAGGAAATGGTGACCTGTTGAGTTTGGAGTGAGGAAGAGGAGATTAAGAGTTAACCGTCTGGTGGACATCGAGGTCGTTACGAACGCAGCCACAGCGGGGACGGCTAGAGTGAGCAAGCAAACCTGCATTCCCTAGTCGAAGGAAGCGTCAGTATTCGCCCGAAGCGATACAGAGAAACCACGACCTCGACTTAAGCCTTGCTCCTCCTGTATAAGATTCCAGTGCCTTAACACAGCGCCTCCTTATCTAGTAGTTCTAAAGTACCACAGACAAGCCAAAAACGTGAGGCATCGGACTTCTTTTTCAGTGCACGTATAGGTACCAGAAAAGTAGCTTTGGAAGTTCAAGGAACAAGGGCAGCTATATTTTATATTGTTTTTGATGGGAGAACATGACCAAAGATAAGGAAGATGAAAACAGTTACAATTCATTTCACGAGTCAGAGGTACGGCACAGAGTTAGTAGACCCTCATTCGAGTGATGAGTGACAGGCACAGCCCACGACAACAGTGTTATGTTAGGCACTGGTGTGTGAACCAAGGAGACAACGTTGGACTCTGATTACCTCGAGATGTGCGGGTGAACTGCATTAGCCTAGCCTTCAAGCCATAGACATATTTGTTCAGCTGGTGATTGTAGATCGTTCTGTACATTAATACACCCGAACCATTTATAACTTCTCATTTCCCACTAAACTTTGATGTACACCTTTCACTGTCAGAAGCTAATATCGACAGCTTCTGTTAAGATAAGCGGTTCTAAGAGCATGGTGTCCGTTTAATTAGAGTTTAACATAATCTAAGTGTGGCAAGTTTACCTGGTCTCGTTCGGGCGGTTACCATCCAATAAGCAGGCCACTATAGGACTGATATCCAGGAGTTGACTTATCTGCTCGTTTCGCGAGGGAAAGAACATCCTCAGATTAACCGCAAATAAGACAGATATTTCACATATTTGTTCAAATGGGTATCTGTAATAACGAAATGCTGCCCCTTTGTAAATATGGCAGGAGAAAGTTTGAAACCTAGACGGTCTTTACAAGGAACTGTTTCAGTAATTGAGGTCCCTGCTGAAACTATTTCATATATTTAGAGGTTCCTTTCCTCTCAGGTGCACTTCATTATTGACTGTTATTTTACAGTGTTATCGATTTGGAAATACTCTCCTAGACAAAAACAAAAGCGAACCACGATGAAATTATACGAATGGGACGGAAATCTGTAGAAGTAATGTACATGTACAGATAAACAAATGATTATAGTTTCACAAAAATTGGACGATTTATTCAAGAGAAATAGCTTGACAAATTGAGCAAGTCAATAACGCGTTGATCCACCTCTGGCCCTTTTGCAAGCAGTTATTCGGGTTAGCATTGGATGCCCTCCTGATGGATATCGGTCCAAATTCTATCCAATTGGACAATTAGATCGTCAAATCCCGAGCTGGTGTTCTCAATTGGGGAGAGTTCCGACGACTTGACTGGCCGAGGTACGGTTTGGCAAGCACAAAGACAGGTCGTAGAAACTCTCACTGCGTGTGGGAGGGATTATCGTGCTGAAATGTAAGCCCAGGATGGCTTGCCACGAAGGACAACAAAACGAGGCCTAGAATATCATCGACGTACTGCTGTGCTGTAACGATGCTGTGGATCTAATTTTGTAATCATTTGTTCGTCTGTACATGCACATCGCATCTACCGATTTCCGTCCCATTCGCATATTTCCTTCTTGGTACGTCGTTTCTTTTCTTTTCTTTTTTATCATAGAGTCTGTTACATTTTCATACGTGGAGTCCGAGAATGGAACTGTAGACACCCCTATAGTGCTGCTCTGGAGAAAGAAACTTGTTGATAAATGAAAAAATTGATCCGTTTGAACTTTCATCTCATTCTACTACGAATGCTTTGCGCAGCTAAAACTAATAAAAAGCAAATATTAGAGAGTCCCAAATCAAAAGTTAATCTAAAGGGGAGGACAGTGAGAATAAACACACTATACGTTGGTCACACAATGAGAAGTCCATTGCTGAGGAAGGACGTCACTGTAGAAATGGTAAGTATCAAAACAGGAACAAGCAAATTAAGCTCATGTTATATAGACAGTATGCACTGAAATAATCAAATGATCATGACTGACTTGTAAATGAACTTTTGGACGAAGGAAGAAAGGAAGATTAGGGTTTAATGTCCAGTGGAGGACGAAGATCTTAGAGACAGTGCACGTGTTCCGAAATGCGAAAGGATGAGGAAGTTAACTGAGCGAGTCCTTGCCAAAGGAAGCACAAAGGCATTTGACTCAAGCTATTTATGGTATTCATTCTCTTGACTCGGTCATACTTAGATTGCAAAAAGAACTTAGCATTTTTAAAGTTAGTTCGTAGCGGTGTTTTAAGGAAAAAGTGGGAATGCTTACAGCAACTGAATTCACATCATCCCAGAGGTGAGTCTATACACAACCCATAACTCAAATGATACACAGATTGTTAACTGATTTTGTTTAATTTCGTGTTTGTGTTTACGTCATCGGAGAGAAACATCTAAAGTAGAGTGAATTTTCCTGATGTCGCATATGACACCTGCCTCAATGCAAAGCTAGATTAAGACGCGTATTTTCAGTGCTGAAGAACAAGATTGGCGAACGTTGCTAGCGTTTATAATTATGCAAGGAATCGCAAAGTCATTCCTACTTGACGGACCTTGGTAAGAAACAGGAGTAATCTGTTTCTGACAGGCCTCAAGGCCATCACGTAACGTAATGTACTTCGATTCACGAAATCGTTTTTGCCTGAAACCTCTAAATTGATTCACTACCTTGATCAAATGCTTTTGTGTGCCCGTTCGATTCGATATGACGTGAAGAATAAAGGTCCAGTGAGCAATGAGAAAAGTAAACGATAGACTGTGCATCGCTGAGTACCTGCGAAACTGATCGCTCTTAAAGTGCTCTATGGTCTATTCCTTACCACTAATCGCGTAAGTAGCGTCATTACTGACTTAAAATGCTTAAAAAAAAAGAAGAAAAGACAGAAGACTGTCCCTCTTCCACCAAGAGGAAGAAAGTGTTGAACATGTCGTAACAAATTTGTTTAGTCACCAGTAAGCAATTACGCATATCTTCAAAGACGCGGATGAGCAAAGTTGGGCCTGGTCTCACAGCAGACTCCTACAGACTATAAATCTAGATTGTGGAGCTGGTAGTCGGGCAAAACCAGGGGTGTCATTGTGCAATTATTCCTCTGGGGATGTTCGCTGAGCGACATTTAAGTGTCTTTCTCAACTTGTCAGGGTTCCTTTTGTCTTGTTGGGTCACTGTTACGATTTTCCTCCTAACTTCAGGCTGGGTGATGCTTCACGTGGAAAGATCCTCGAAAATTCTCAGAAAATATGAGCAGCTAAAATTCTAAGAACTTAGTCTCTCCGTACAAATACTATGCTCATATATGTATGGGTACTGTGAATCAAAATCCTACACGTATGGATAATTTCCGCCAACCTTTTTTCTAGATTCCATTTGAAAATTGAACTGTAAAGATGGATAAATTATACTTGTAACAAGTGCTCTATATAGTCCACCATACAGTCCATTGTCTAGAAAATATTTGGATGACGTCCTCTGCAGACAAGATAACAATGAAACTGAGTTTACAGAGTTCTCATATACAAAGAAGAGTGATTGAATGTCAGAGTAATTCACTGAAAATATTTATATGCACCGGAAAATAATTGATGATTTAGTGGCCCTGACTATGTTATACGGAAATCAAATATTATAGGTGTACATAATGCAGCCATATCGTCCACTGCACAGCAGAGTAGTATAAAACTTCCCCCGATTTCTTCCACGATCGGTGGGTGGAAATATTTGCTCAAACAACATTGTGTAATTCTGCCTTCATCATGACTACCTAAGCAGTAAGTATGCGTCATCAGAACGTTATTAGGGTCCTTAACAGAATCTGTCTCTTACAATTATGCAACTTCTCGATTATTTTTCTCCGAGCATTAGAAAACTTGCAGTGTTTGTCTGTTTCCGTAACAACTCATACAAGTTGCACGAGGCAGTGATCACCTGTTGCGCTTTCGTTTTCTTTTAAATGCTCGATATCATAATAAATTCCACATATGTGGCCAAGACCACTAAAACGTGTTGACGCGATGATGCTCAGAAAGAGTGGTCGTTTAAGGTTGAACGTCATATCAACGTGAACTCAAACGGAATTCTGGTTCAGATAGACAAACTTAGGGGAGAAAAGAGTTTGTGAAATTGCTGTAGGTAGCCACCAGGAAACCTAAATCCGGTCATCTTGCAAGGTGATTATGATCGAAACTCAGACTGTTCGCAGGGAGGAGTAAGAAGAATTTTCATTTCAGGAGGAGTGGCAGCATATATAAGGCCTAACAATTAGAATGTTAGCCGACGTCTCGAATTTAATTGCAAAGCCCTCTACAGTGTCTATGTGCCAGTAATTAGTTTCACCTTTTCAGCTGTAATCTTTCCCCCACCAACAATAGCTTCAACAGTTCTTCACATTGACATATGCACTCAGTCGCCATTGTCGCCAACTCGGATCAATTACACTGATGCTATGTACATCTTTGTTCATACCCCTTCAAGGAAATGTCAAATTCCCTCGAACAGGAAAAACTCACTGTCCATTTACTAAGTAGCTGCGCAAGTCCAATCTGACAGAGTTTTTATATGGTCGTGGAACATGTCGGATTTAACAGCCCAAATGTCCTGATAGACGTTTCTTCGCATATGAATAATAACTTCGTAGAATATATCGAAGAACCAAAATTTTCCAGTTGTTTTACATTCACTTGTACCTACATGATCCTCCTGTTCCAAACAGCGAGGCACTGTTGATCTTAGATATCTTTCGGAACTCACTGTTTCAGCGATGATTTATCAAACGTATAGTCGAGGGCGTGGGCACGTTGCTGTTCAGAAAGGAAGTGCTTCCTATGAATCTAGCTGTGGGTAGCTAGTGGATAACCGCCAGGTGGAAACAGCGTTCATTTATTATTATTATTATTATTATTGTTATTAGCTGGAAAGTAACGGGAACATTTTCTGAACGACCGGAGGAGTCATCCGCGTGTCACGTGGCTGTAGAGCTGCACCATCAATGCTCGTCATATACCCTTCTACTTATTTTATAGGCTATATTTGATCGCAAGGTAGCAACAGGCAGGACCTGCAGGACGGAATTTCGATCCGATGTAGGAACTACACATCAAGTATTCAAAGAGTTCCAAATAGGTGATGAGACCCTTCAAAGTGAGTCATGAAACAATGAGTTAGCGATCATTGACAGCTTCGAAACATGTGTTCTTGTGGAATTTGATCTTCATCAGGCTACACCATAATGACATGTCGGTATACATGTTTTACTTCACAGCATCCTGTATACTACAATGTGGAAAAATGAACAACCTGCACAAGGGGGGTCCCTTTACAGCAATGACGTACGTCTTGGATATGTGGCTGTTCTGGTCTCAGGAGGAGTAAAGTTCCAGTTTTATAGAACAATGACTAGAGATGAAAGGTACGTTATACGATAATCGTCCCCGGTCTGTACAAGGGCACAGCTAGGCCCTGAAGAGGTTGTAAAATCACATACTGAAATTAACGCAGTACGCGGGGAATACACTGGCAACTCTTTGTTGATGTATTGGTAGTATTATTCGCTATTACACCTCGAAATTAGATAAAATACAAGAAAATTTAATAGTTGATTGGGTTAGTGGTTCTCTTCTACGGCACTAGACAAATAATAGTTCAAAAATTACGCTGTTTTAAATGTGAGACTCATCGGCAGGTGCCATACTTACAACGTCATTTCGCAGGAGACTCCTACCTTCGCCTTCTTCAGAAACTGAACAACAATTTTTGAAGAGAGAGCGTTTCATCAATACGGTGGCTGTCAAAAGCAACTTTGGAGAAAATAAGTATGATGTTTTAACTAATTGTGGCAATACTGGCTAAGTTTAAGAACCGAGACTGTGTGCAATAATTATTTGCATTTTTCTGCTCCCAGTCACATTTATTTATTTTATATTTAGTTTAACGTATTGCAGCTCGTTTTAAGCATGCATTTCTCATGATCAGGATCCATATATACTACTTAAAGATAAAATGTCTTAGTGTAAATTAATATAGCTTACTGCTTTGTTCACTGTTCTGCTGCTGGAGTATACTGGGGTATTTGGGGGGAGTGGGGGAGCGTGGGTGGTCAGGGATCGGTGTCCATTGGCGTCTTCTGCTGGCGTGCAACTCCTTCAAAGCAATCCGCTGCCCCCTCTCCCCCAAATATTTGGGGGGAGTGGGGGAGCGTGGGTGGTCAGGGATCGGTGTCCATTGGCGTCTTCTGCTGGCGTGCGGCTCCTTCAAAGCAATCCGCTGCCCCCTCTCCCCCAAATACCCCAATAGCTAACCCCTGATGATGAGCAAAACATGCCGGAAACGCCTTGCATTATGTTAAATTATACATAAAATAAAACAATGTTTCTGGTGGCACAAAAATACAAACAGGTATGGAGTTTAACGTTCCGTCTAAATTGAGTGACTGGAAACGAAGTATTACGTCATATAAAATAACGATGGAAATAGGAATTGTTCGTGGATCTTACAATAGCCAAATATGTATTTGAGACCTGTTCCAGTCTGAATAATGAATACTAATTCGTGATTCTCAGTAGCCTCTTCACAGGACTGCAGCGCCCGGAACGATATACAGGGTCTCTTTCCTAAGAGTTGTCAAGCACATTTCCTACGCTGTTTCGACACAGATTTGTAATTTCGTGTTTACAATGTGTAGCAAGAGTCAGCCTAAACAAATTCTGCTCATCAAGTCTTTCATGTGACGCCGAGTGCCGACGGAAAGTGCCTGCTCGTTTCCTGTTACGAGCAAAATGATTTTTAAAGCGAAGTTTTACGTGCCCATTCGATTGAATGGTCGCAAAGTAGTGTAGTGCGACACTTTTTTTTTTAAACAGCGACACTAAAACACGAAGAAAACCGGTAGTCAAGTAGCGACAGCACCGCCTAGGCCCGCTACCGCCATGTAGCAGTGCTGCTCAGGCAACTGCTGCTGGAGTACTGGTTTTTCTTCCACGAACACCTGTGCAGTACAAGAGATGTGTTTCACAGTAGCGAAGATGAACAAGTGCTGGTAACTCTTAAAGTATGCGTTTTAGAGCCCATGTTTACGACACGTTTTCTCCTGATACGGCGCGCACTACTGCCCCTAAAATATATTATTTGTGACGGTACGCATCGGTATGCTTACTGATGCCTCTGAAGGAAAAAAAAATCAGAACCGCACATTTTGAGATTGATTGCTACGATAGAACTTCTACTGCGGTTGAAACGATGTAAAACAACAAAATTCTCGGAAAAGCGCATATATATAAGTTTTACTGACCTTCAAAGTAGTCACCAGCATTGTGTATAACCAGTTGCCAGCGATGTGGAAGTCGTAGGTAGCAGTTCTGAAGCGAATGCTGGGAAGTGTTTCCTTCAGTTTAGAAATCGAGTTGAACTCACGAGGACTTAAGTCAGGGGAGTGCAGTAGGTGGTATAGCACTTAGCAACCCCATCAGTCAAACAAATCAATAACAGCTTGCACTGTACGTGCTTGAACATTGTCCTGCAAAATGATGGTCAGGTCCTGCAGAAAGTGTCATGACTTCTGTCTCTATGCTACTCATTTTTGGAACACAACCTACGACCAGTTTAGAGAGAGAAGTGATGACACTTTCTGCAGGACCTGAGCATCATTTTGCAGGACAGTGCTCAAACACGTACATTGCATGCTGTTAGTGATTTGTTTGACTGATGGCGCTGCTAAGTGCTATATCACCTACTGTACTCCCCTGACTTAAGCCCTCATGAGTTCAACTCGGCTGGCCGGAGTGGCCGAGTGTTTCTAGGCGCTACAGTCTGGAACCGCGCGACCGCGAAAGTCGCAGGTTCGAATCCTGCAGGACGATCCTATTGACACCAGCATACATCTCGTGTAAGAATAGTGAAGACAAGCTGGGAGAAATCACGGCTCGTGCGGAAGCAAATAGACAGTCGGTTTCCCCCTCGCTCCATTTGCAAGTGGAACAAGAAAGAGAATGACTAGCAGTAGTAAAAGGTACCCACCGCTATAAACTGTATGGTGACTTGCGAAGTGTGTATGTAGATGTAACTTATTCAACGCAACCACACCCCTACGGTCGCAGGTTCGAATCCTGTCTCGGGTATGAATGTGTGTGAAGTCTTTAGGTTAGTTAGGTTTAAATAGTTCTAAGTTCTAGGGGACTGATGACCCCAGAAGTTAAGTCCCACAGTGCTCAGAGCCATTTGAACCATTTGAAGTTCAACTCGATTTCTTAACTGAAGGAAAAACTTCACGGCATTCGCTTCAGAATTGCTACAAATTCGTCGGGCAATAGACTGCACCACTCGAACTGTCAGCACAGCTGGCACTGCTAACAAGAGTACCTCCCCATCGCACCCCCCTCAGATTTAGTTAGAAGTTGGCACAGTGAATAGGCCTTGAAAAACTGAACACAGGTCAATCGAGAAAACAGGAAGAAGTTGTGTAGAACTATGAAAAAAATAAGCAAAATATACAAAGTGAGTGGTCCATGCCCAACATAGGCATTATCAAGGAGAGAGTGAGCTCAGGAGCCACGTGGTCCCGTGGTCAGCGTGAGCAGATGCAAAATGAGAGGTCCTTGGTTCAAATCCTCCCTCGACTGAAAAATTTATTTTCTTTATTTTCGGAAAGTTATGATCTGTCCATTCGTTCATTGACGTCTCTGTTCACTGTAATACGTTTCGTGTCTTTGTTTTGCTACCGCACCGCAAAACGGTGCGATTAGTAGACGAAAGGACGTGCTCTCCAATGGGAACCGAAAACATTTGATCGCAAGGTCATTGGTCAACCGATTCCTCCACAGGAAAACACGTGTGATATATTCTGTCGACACTGGTGACAGATAATAATTGTCTGAAAATAAAAAATTAAACTCTTCACTCAAGGGAAGACTTGAGCCCAGGACCTCTCGTTCCACAGCTGCTCACGCTAACCACGGTACCACGGCGTTCCTGAGCTCGTTCATTCCTTGATGTTGCCTATCTTAGGCATGGACTACTCAGTTTGTATATTTTGATTATATTTTCATAGTTCCACACAACTTCTTCCAGTTTTCTCGATAGATCTGTGTTCAGTTTTACAAGGCCTATCCACTCTGCCAACTTATAACTAAATCTGAGGGGGGTGCGTTGGGGAGGTTCCCTTGTAAGAGTATCCTACGATTTCCACGTCGCTAGCAACGCGTTATACACAATGCTGGTGACCACTCTGAAGGTCAGTAAAACTTTGAAACAGGTATCTATTTTGTACGAGCTGAAAATAAGTAGTTACCACTATTAAAGTTCCAACCCTTGGATGGAACCGGTGAACAGAAGGTAGGAGGAACCGTTCGACCAATCGCCTGATACGAGAGAGGTAACTTAATTCGGGATGGTCGTAGAGGGATTTAAAGTCTCTTCACATGAAATAAGAGTACACGAGTCCGTTCTTCCACCGCGTTACTGGAATTCGCCAAGAATGCGAAGTTTAACCGTAATTGTGGGTACGCCGAAGAGCGAAGGACGTGCCTCGCCGTGTGTTGCGTTACCTCTGATAGAGTTGGCGGCCTGGCGCTTGTCACCAGCAGAGCCCGGTCCGGGGGCGGCGCCGGGGGCGGCGGAGAGCGTCGGGGGCGGCGGGGGCGGAGGTGGGGGCGGCGGGCTGGTGCTGTCTGCGGCCGGGCCCCAGGGGCGCGCGCACAGCAGAGCGTCCAGCTCGTCCATGTCATGCTGCCCGCTACGCTACGCCTGCAAGACACGCACGCCGCTACAGACGCCCGTGGCCGCGTCCGCGTGCGCGCCGAGCAGCCCGCCAGCCTTCGCTTCTGCTCGCGGGCCGACACGCACGCCCACGCGTTTCTCTAAAACGCGACGCTCGAGAGCGGACCTCGCAAAAGTGCTCACGGGAGCGAAGCGGGACGGCTAGGCGGCGCTGCTCGGCGCGCGGCACCAGCACGCTTGCACCTGACGCCATTGCCTAACTCTGAACTAGTCATCTGCAACCAAGTGGCAGATGACACGTTTTCACTCAAACTACAAATGAGAAATGCGAGAAAATTAAAAAAAAAGAAAGCAGAGGACAACAATGTATCTGGGAATGTTGCTAGGAGACAAAAGGTTTTAAAGCGTCCGAATTAGTGGCACGTGTCCTAAATCACAATTTATCCTTGTATGTTATGATTTATACAAGGGCTCACGCAATTTTCTGGCAATAAAAATATAGTGGTAAACCTAGCTGCCGGCGACAGGGCTATGAAAACAAAATTCCATTGCCGCGGCAAGGAAAGGTTTCCACAACTGCCAGTCCACAAAGAGGGATTAGATTAATGACAGCTGCTTAATAATTCGCTGTAGAGAGATGTCATAGCGAAGGGAAGTTGCAGGTTGGACAGTATTTTTTACCTGCCACCGTTTCGCACGTGGGAAAAGAGTGGCTTTTCTCTCCGGCTACGGCGACCATGTGCGAATCTCTCAGCTGTATTCAGTATTCCCGTCTCAAAAGCGGCGCGCGTTGCACAATGCACTAAAATATTTCGTCAACGGGCAGAGAATGAATCCTGTTCGGTACCTCGTGAGAAAACGGGCGTTCCCTGCGATGTCATTGGCCCGGATCGGTGATGTCAGCACTGAGGCGTCGGGCTGCGAAGCTTCCTGCGTGTCGTGTTCCGCGTTGCGGGAGATCGTCCGATAAGGAACAGCGACCGCCACCTTAATGCCAGTTTGCTCGGCAACAACAATACTGGAGCCGGCTGCACGTCAAGTTCGCGCGAGAGAGACGGAGAAAGAGAGGCGGTGACGTCAGCATGCGGGCCGCAACTCGGCAGGAAGTCGTTTCGCAATTTCTCGTCACGCCGTCAAAATTCCGAGGAACCCCGACGGGTGCGGGGTTAGTGACACCGCGCGGCGCTTTGAAACCCTCGTCTCCAGCGCGCGGGGGCGGCGCTAGGCTGCTGCGTGTGACAACTGCTACGTACGGGACTGACGAGAGCGATGCCGTGGTCCGCTCCACCTCGCGCCGACCACGATACCGTCAGCGAAGTCACATCACCCACAGCTCCAGGAAAACCTTTTCGTTAACCAATTGTACAGTACCTTTAAATCCCTGCCTGCTTGTACCGAGGAAAGTCAGTCTAGAAAACTCGGCAGAAAGATTTTTTGTGTTTTCGTGCCGCACATTAGCCGAGGAGGTACGGTCGGGGTGTGCGGAGGAAACAAAAAGCGCTATATAAAAGGGACGCCGGTGAATCGCACACGTTCGAGCGGGCCACAGAGGCGTTAACGAAAAGGTTTGCAGCGAGCAGGCAGCGACGCCGCTACGGCCACACGCGGCGACAATTTTTTTTAAAAAAATGGAGAGAGAACACAAAAACAGAGAAAGATAGAGCAAGCACAACACTTAGGTGGACGGCGTGATGCGGCGAGGAGGCGTCGGCGTCGCGGCTTCGGCGTCAGCGGCGGGCGGTCGACGCGGCGGGCGACTCGCACTGGGACGCACTGCACACGCACAATTTACGGAACGGCGAGGAGAAAAAAGCGCGAGTGTTGTCACGTAGGTTGTCGGCGCGCGACTGCGGCGGCCGGCGGCCCCCACCAGCTCCGCGCGCCGTGCCGCGCAGCCTTCCCAGTTCAACGACCTCGCCGCCGCCCGCCGCCCGCCGCCCGAGCCGCAACGGGATTTACCGAATTCGATTACGCTGCCCGACGCCTGCCTCCGTCCGACACCCACACTCGTCTTTTCTTCTTTCTTACGCACTATTTCGCAATGAAAATTACCTTTCCCGGCCGCTCGTCCGTGTTTACAACTTTATAAATAATTCCGAACCCAAATTCCGGAGGCTGGAAGGACGGTGCGAGCCCGATCCACCGCGTCTTCCTGGCTTCCGCACCCTTCCGTCACGCCGCGATGCAACAAAGAAAACTTTTCCACGACCAAATATTTTCAAATGACTCTTCCAATTTTCCGGATTTCGATCAGCTGGCATACTCGACTCGGCGCACGTGCTTTACGGCAGCAATGACGAATTTCTAACTATTTGCATTGAAAAAGAAGACGAAACAATACCTCGTGCCAAAGAAGTTAAAAAAGGTGTAATCACGTATAATTGCAAAAGAATGAAGTACTGCTGATTTCGAATTTCGATCAGCTGGAATACTCGACTCGGCGCACATGCTGTAACGGCAGCAATGACGAATTAGGTGTAATCACGTATAATTGCAAAAGAATGAAGCATTGCTGACTGGAAAGTCGGAATTACCGTGGGAACACGTACTTCATATTCCACAGTTTGTAAATGCTGCTCTTAAGGAGGAGAAATTTCCCACCATTAATAGATTACGAGCAGGCCACACGAAAACGGGACGCCTGTTGATATCAATAACCTCCCCAAATTGCAATTACTGCACCCTTGAAAATTAAATCCCACATTTTTACTGGAGTGTGCAAAATGTAAAAAAAAAACGGATAAAACGCCATGTGAAAGACTCAAAGATGTATAATACTTTTCATTCAGATTTGTTAAGAGCTTTGGACTATCAAACCCGTAAATGTATTTGTAAATGATTGAACTACATTTTCCTGTAGACATATGATTTTCAATTTTATCTTCGACAAGGATAGAAGTTGAAGCAATGAATTAAAATTTATGCCATGCCCGGGACCTGTACCCGGGTCTCCTGATTACTAGTCAGGTGTGCTGACCACTACATGACGCCGGCCGGTGTGGCCGAACGGTTCTCGGCGCTTCAGTCTGAAACCGCGTGACCGCTACGGTCGCAGGTTCGAATCCTGCCTCGGGCATGGATGTGTGTGATGTCCTTAGGTTAGTTAGGTTTAAGTAGTTCTAATTTCAAGGGGACTGATGACCTCAGATGTTAAGTCCCATAGTGCTCAGAGCCATTTGAACCACTACATGACGATATAATAAGGGGAAAATGGGCTGAAGTTGTGAACTGAAGTTTGTGTTAGGGAGGGCATTAGGGTAGAGTAGCCCATGCGACTCCGGTAGCCACAATGCTACGGTGATGTAACGGTTAGCACATCTGCCTAATAAGTAAGAGAACCAGGTTCAGGTCTCGGTTGGGCACAAATTTTAATTCATTACTTCAGTACGTATTTGTAAACTATTTAGCCTTTCTAAAAGCGACCTTTAATGCTGCTTCAAGAATGTACTTATCACGTGGTTGGTTTCGCTACCTGTTATTTTAAGAAATACTTCACTTTCGATTACACAAATTCTCCGTCCTTGTGTGAGCACAAGAGACTGTTAAAGATGTTTTACAATGAATTATTGACTGGTTCTCTGAAAATGTACTCTTCCTACATTTCGAGAAAACACACTATAATGAATTCTGTAGAACATACAGAGTCACACAAAAAATTATTGTATCACATGAATAGGAGGCAGTAAATATGGTAGACTGCCCCAGGTGTATAGGTGTTCTTATTGATAAAAACTTGAAAAAGAAGGTGTAAATTACTGAGCTTCGCAAACAATGTTCAATTGTTAGTCTTAAAAACAAACGAATCAACATCCTGACATATTTTGCGTATTTCCACACAGTAATGTCTTATGGAATAATTTTCTGTGGTAAACTACCACTCAGAAAGATAGTATTGATTGGCCAAGAGAGATCAGTAAGAATAATTTGTGGTGTTCATCCGCGGTCGTCGTGTAGTTACCTCTTCAAGGAGTGGGGCATTTTAACTGCACCAACATAATATATGTATTCTCTAATGAAATTCGTTATAAACAATCCTTCACAATAAAAAAATAGTGATATCCAGACCTACAACACTAGGCGAAGAAATAGTTTCATCAACGTTATTAAAACTGTCAATGGCTCAAACAGCAGTTCAATATGCAGAAAAAAATTTTTTGTTGAGAAAACTAGTTTTTGATTGCAGCGCCATGAGTAGGACTAAAAATTGATGTGTCCTCCATTAATGTTAACACTAATTTTATATATCCTGCAAATAATTCGTTCCATATCATTTCGATAAAAGAATCGTTCAAATGATCTAGGAACGTGTACCTAACTAACTATTCATGGAAACGACGAGTTCAAATTTTTAAATTTAAAATTATAATTTGTTCATGTCTTAGGTGTAAAGTAACCACAACTTAGCTTTCTGTTTCTGAATCTTGTGCTTGGTAGTATGGGCCATTGACCGAAACCTTTGAGGAAAAAAATGAGACTGTCTACGGACAATGCAACTGTCTATAAGAAAGCTGGAACATCAGAAGATTGTAGTGAAATGCAGGATGATCTGCAGAAGATTCACGATTGGTCCAATAGTTAGCAGTAGTACTCTAAAAACAGCCCTCCACTTTCATACACTAATTCCGAGTGAGCAACGATTTCCTTCTTTGTGAAAAGAACGTCTTCTGAAACGTTGTGCATTTCTATCAATTGCAGCCTTAACTCAAGAGCTGCTTTCCAACACGGTATAGAAACCACCGACGCCCTCGCGTAGCGCGATGCCGAGTTGAGAAGCTGCTTCGATGAATTTTAAGGACTATGGTTCGATTGCAGTCATTCCGATTTAGAATGCGTAGGTCTCCCGAGTGACTAACATGGCGACGAAATTTATTCCACCACCGGGATTCGAACCGGCTTACCTTCTTGTCGAGTGCCGCAACACCTCGACTGCCTTTCGGACACACAAACGGGCTAATACATTCAAAATACAATTGTAACCAGTCACATTTATTGCATTATACTGTTCACCACGCGTTTCGGAGTTTTATACCTCCATAATCTCCTGGATTTTTGTCAGTTAATATGGCTTCGTTAATAAGCCCTCTTTGCTTAGTTCAAAGTATAGTATGTGACAAGACTTGAAAATGAGCCTGTGATCACTGAAAGACAGTGTGACAGGTAACGCAAAAGCCGAACTTCCAATACATACATACAATACTGGTTGACACAGTCCACCCCCTTATATGAGTTGTCAGTGGACCCGGGTTCGACTCCTTGCCGGGTTGGAGATTTTCTCCGCTCGAGGGCTGGACGTTGTGTTACCCTCATCGTCATTGACACGTAAGTCGCCCAATATGGCAGCTACTGAAAAGACTTGCAACTCGATGGCCAAACTTCCCCAGATAGGGGCCGTGGTCAATCAATGTCATACAATCATTTCATTTCTATTCAAATAAATCCATCTGATGACGTAGGTATAATCTTCTGAAACACATAGCGAAACGTTTAATAGAGTAAATGTGATATGCACCAGAAGTTGTATTTTTCGAACAATATTCATAACAGCCACGGCCAATCCAAACCGTAAGTCCCACTGTTCTTAGTGTCCAGACCTCTAGTACTATCGCACTCATGTCCTGAGGAAGATAATAAGTCATTTTCTGCATATTGTCCAAAAGAATGGAAGTGTGAAATGAACTGGGCGCTTGAAAACGTAATTTCAAAAATGGTTCAAATGGCCCTGAGCACTATGGGACTCAACATCTTAGGTCATCAGTCCCCTAGAACTTAAAACTACTTAAACCTAACTAACCTAAGGACATTACACATATCCATGCCCGGGGCAGGATTCGAACCTGCAACCGTAGCAGTCCCGCGGTTCCGGACTGCAGCGCCTAGAACCGCACGGCCACTGCGGCAGGCAAAACGTAAGTTCTAGAAATTAGAGATATTAATAATGAATTGCTACAACTTTCTCCCGCTCTCTGCGAGCTACACTTCCTGTTATCAAAACGGATTGGAAAACAATCATATGGCAATTTTTTTTTAAATTTCTAAGATCTCTCTGTCAGTGAGAGAGTTCGAAGAATAGCTCTGGGCCTAAACTAAGTTCTGTAAAATATCGGACAAGGTAATGGAGAAGTCCCTGTCCAAGCAAATACCATAACTTTCACCATGACTGAATTACACGAACTATGGAAATCAAAATTATTGATTACAAAGTTGGAATTCAATCGTGCTTCATTCTAACAACAAACTATTGTTGCCTGTGACATGGAGCTGAATAAGAAAGGGGTGTTGCTATGGTTAAGGTGACGGATGAGGGAGAGGTGAATTCAGAGCCCACTGCCCCATCAAATGAAATGTCATTTCATGTGTAGCAATAAACAAGCTACACAAGGATCATAAAAGATATCAGTCGATATCAGTAACCATTGAAGCAGTCGCTCGAAGAAATCTGTAGAAACGTCAGAAAACTTAATTTAGGATACTTGGATGGAAACTCGAAATTCTTTGTGGTGTCCCTTGTATAGGCTGAGTTTTTCCAGCGGCTATCTTGTGACGTGTATTTCGAAACCGTACAGACTTACTCTTCATGACCATAAGGTGGCTAAATCACACAATTTCCTTACACGCAGCAAGCTTTTAGGATATCTAAAACTCTACGCGACCCAACTGCTGGTTTAAATCTGCCTCGTCGAAACGCGATAACGGCGGCGGCCGCACGTCGTATCTGCGGTCCGTACGCAACGGCGTGCGATATTTTGAAACCAGGCGCTCCCCCACGCTAATGTACGGCCTCTTACAGTCGTCAGCGCCTTTCTCAATTCTGTGTTGTGCGCCTTCTTGCAACTTTTCTGTTTCAAGATTATTACGTACAAACTACGAGCACATTTTCCTGTCTCTCTCTCTCTCTCTCTGTTTCAATTAAGTATCAGGTAAAAATACACGAATAGCGACATTTTCACGAAAAGAATTCTTTGCAAACAGTTCAGTCAACTGTTTGAGCTGTTAAATAACACAGATGATTCACTTGTTGATCACGGTTAGCTTTAAATCTTATTTGAAAAACAAAGGACTTTATGTTAATTAATTCACTGGAGATTGTAAACGAAGGAAATGGGAGATAGCTGTAGCTTACGTCTCATAACAAATGCTACTAATAACATGAACGAGTATGTTGAAAATAATTATCATTACTGATGTGCAGATATCGAAAAAACACATTCATACTGAAGAAGATAATAGAGGGTCACTCACGGCAATTAAAATGTTTTTGTGATTCGATGGTGAGACTTTCCATACTACGAAACAAAGAGACGGGAGGAAAAAAGGTAAGGAGAACATATGGCACGCTACCTACGAAAGAGGAAACAAATACAACAATATAAACACAAAGAATTGAAAGAATTTTATATCCGCTAACAGCTGAAGAGGAAACTGTGAATATGGTGTAAATCCGAGATATGAACGATAAAGGAAATGAAGTCGATAACTGGAAGGGAGGATAAGCTCAAGGTCATGAAAGTCGGAGTGAATCTGTGAGTCAGTCTGTGTGTGTGTGTGTGTGTGTGTGTGTGTGTGTGTGTGTGTTTGGTGTGGCGTATTATGCAAAGGAAAAGATTTTAAGACATTACTGACAGCAGCCTCGTCTGAATGTGTGTTTTATCTGTCCATTTACTTTTTCACAACAGCAGCTCAGAAACGCAATGATGCTGGTGCAACAGCAAGCGATTTAAAGCAGTACTGTTAGTGAGAAGTACTGAGAATCTGAAGCCTTATCATCTCACCCTGCGCCATTGCGTTCTTTTCTAATACAGCCCAATACAATCGAAAGAGCGTGGAAGATTTTGAGAACAAGTAAAACTAGCAGAAATGCCTCCTTTCGAATAACCTAAATACCCATAGGGAGACATAATCGATTCTGTACGCTGTTATATCTAAGCTTACATCATTTAGCCGCAAGTAAAAAGATGTACGGGAAGTTTGTGGGCTCATGAGAATGACGAATGAGAGTTCTCCCGATAACATGCTTTATCTCAGTGCATTTAGCAAACTGTCAACACTCCGATTTAGAGCCTTGGACGGAATTTGCCTCTGCAATAATCTTGAATTATTACTTCTCTTTCCTCTTTTGCGATTTTCGTTTTTCGAGCAGGCTTCATATGCAAGAAATAAGTAGTAAGTTTCTTCAGAGCTTAAGTCTATGCATCTCCACTATGACAGTGTGTCACCAATATTGCCACTGAAATAATTACGTTTCGCATTCGACTGATACAACAGAATGGAAAGAACCTTTAGCTTTCGCTGGAATCGGAGAAGGGCAGCCTGACTCGATTTAAATCTGCGACTTCGATGCTATGGTGTAAAATTATTTCGGGCAACCTATTGAGTTACCTCACACTACGCACAATCATTTGAATACGAATTACATTCAGAAGTTGCTTGACCTCGTTGTACATCAGCACTCTAGACTGCGGGCTAACTTTTTCTCACTCTGTCGCATCTATTAAAAACACCCGAGAGTAGCGTTATGAAGCGATAAAAAAATCTGGAACTCTACCGCCTTTTCAACGACCACTGCGATGAAGGATTGATTGATGCGTTCTTGAAAACTGTTCGAACTTACAGAACCTCACCAAATCAGCCTGAAAGAAGATGACGAAGGTGGTTTGCTGCTAGGTAGATGTGCAATGGATTCCAACGGAATTTTCGCAGGAAAGAGAACGTACTTCTAGCGGGAGATTTGTGAAACTTAGAGAATCAGAATTAACAAATATGAAAAGTACAGTTCAACGTCTCGCATACAGCGAGACTGTTGTGCATAGACTAACAGCTCTGTTGCCAAAGAGCTTGGAATGGGGATACGGAAACATACATAAACTAGTTAAGAAACAGCTGGAAAACCACGAAAAACTGAAATCATTAAATTTAGACAAGGATTTGACTTCGTTCCCCCCGGATACGTGTCCAGTGTTTGAATCCTTTCACTGCATTAGGCAGATTATCAGAGAACCAGTTGGAATTTGCTGCATGTTCTTGGTATGTACCCTCATCACAACTATGAGGACCGACGTCACTCTCACTTAGAACATTCCAGTTCTTGTGTAATAATAAAGAGTTTGTCATTTGAAATAATTTACTGAAACATAAGATATTTGTAATCACGAATGCCATCCAAGTGCTTTTCTGGAAACATATATCATAAATCCATATACAGGATGATCATTCATTTCATTACTTGGACATATAGGTCCCACGTCAAAATACCAGTGGGACACATATGCCTTATCCGTCCCCGTGTTGGGAAACGAAACGGCGGGAAATATTTTTATCGTAATGTTACTTCTGAGGAAGACTTCTTTTTCTTGTGCGTTTGTCCCGCATCGGCGAAGGGTCGGCATGGTTGTTTATGGATTTGGCATGGTTAATTTAAGGGGTGGCCAGATGCCCCTCCGCTTCAGTCTGGAACCGCGTGACCGCTACGGTCGCAGATTCGAATCCTTCCTCGGGCATGGATGTGTGTGATGTCCTTAGGTTAGTTAGGTTTAAGTAGTTCTATGTTCTAGGGGAGTGATGACCTCAGAAGTTAAGTCCCATAGTGCTCAGAGCCATTTAAGATGCCCCTCCTGCCGCAACCCCGTTAACTCCCGGGACGGAATATGTGTACCTCAACTGTCTGCATTTAGTGTTACTCGTGTGAAAGCAAGCGAATGCTTCTAAATGTTTGTGAATCGTGTAACTGAGGCTGTACTTGGGTCCAGGCTAGTATTCACCTAGTGGACTGTGGGAAACCGCCTAAAAACCTCATCCAAATCTTCAGACTAAGCCTCGTCGTTAATCCGCCGGTCGGATTCGATGCAGGGCCGGCGCACCACCCCGTTCCGGAAGTGACACTTTGACACACGTTGGTACCTGGGCGGGTATACTTCTGATTCTGACATTAATTAAAATAACCATGATTTAATGTCTCTCACTCTGAAAGAAATTGGTGGTGAAAGAGTTAACCATTTACCCACCTTCCTATTCCAGCATTCACTCTCGACTATAAAATAGCTCTACTGCCTCCATGTATTACGCCTAAGTATTAGAAGAACAAAATTGATTTACCCGCTTAGGACGGGGTGAGAGTGCAGAGATTAAGGATCTCGATTACAAGCTAGTCGATTCGCGAGGATTCAGTTTTTTCCCATTTTGTTGGCTTGCATAGTAAAATTTTAGGTGAGGGTTGTTTGCCACGGAGTGCCCCAGTACGAATGTGACTGAGCTGGAGTCAACAGATACGTTGCCAAAAGCGTAAGGTACGACTTGGGTGATATTCAAACTCGGGACCACTTGTTGCTTGGATAAAGCAGCACTGGTGTTGTCACTGCAGTACCGCGTGTGTGATGTGACGGCGGAATGCCGCAGCTTCAAGACTTCAGCCGAAGCATTTCCAACGGAAGGTGGAGAAACTGAAACCGGGTTGGCGGGACCGAAGCTACGCTTGAAGACGAAGCCGCTGCTTTACCGTGAGCTGCCCCTATTCGTGACGTTAATAGAAAACTTGTTTTTCTACGATTTAACCATAAACATTGCTGTTTTAACGAGTTCAAAGTACCTATTAGTAGATGGCGTCGGTGCAGGTATTTTCCATTACATGAATCATTAAAAGCATTTACAGTTAATTTAGCAAGGGTGCCGGGCATCAGAAATTTACTGTTGGACCACGTGTGCCTAGAAGATGTCATTTATACTATAGTCTGATCTGATGGAATTACATTTTCATGTAGACATTTGAGCCTCAACTTTATCTTCGATAAGGACGGAAGCTGAAGCAATCAATTAAAATTTGTGCAATGGTCGGGACTTGCACATCTGCCTAGTAAGCAGAAGACGAGGTTTCAAGTAGCATCTGTGGTACAAGTTTTAAGTCATTGCTTCAGTTTATACCCTTCTCGACCTCAGTTTATTAGTGTGTGCTTGGTTTGAAGGAAATGAGTGGTTCATTTTTGCAGCTTTATCCGATTAAGAAGCATATTATAGAGGTTTGGAAGTTTTGTCGGACACCGACATTTTAGGTTGGAAAATGTTTTGTATGAATTAAGCAGCACTTATAAAAGCAAAAACTGGTCAAGGAAATATTAGTACAGACAAATAAATATGGTTTATTATATCTATATGTAAATACATACAATATACCTATGAAATCATTCTGCATAAAATCTGAAGTATCAAGTAAGAGGCTCCTTTCGGGGAACGAAAATAGGTATTTTACGGCTGAACATGAATCTTCTCATTTCAAGTCATTTGCCGTTTGCAACAACTGTCACAGGTCAGCGCGACTGTAACCTACACGAATTTGATCATATTCTCGAAGCTTCCATGCCTGACAGGTAAGCAATAATCGCTGCGTCTTTGTCAAAATGGAAACATGTTTTTTTTGAAAGCTTTGACGTTGATTCTACTTGAAGCACCAAACCGACAAGAAAACTAGTGTTAAGGTACAGATCGTGACGAACAAAATTCCTAATAATATATGGAAAAATATTTATTAGCATCTTGTTAAGATTGATGGTAGGAACCTTCCCAAGACTACCGAAAATAATGCTTCTTGAGCGTCACCGGCTTTATATACTGCTCTATGGCTCTAAGTACTATGGGACTTAACATCTGAGGTCATCAGTCCCCTAAACTTAGAACTACTTAAACCTAACTAACCTAAGGACGTCACACACATCCATGCCCGAGGCAGGATTCGAACCTGCGACCATAGCAGCCGCGTGGTTCCGGAATGAAGCGCCTAGAACCGCTCTGCCACCGCGGCCGGCTTTATAGACTGCTGCATACTTTTCACTGATATAAGTTTTCTACCACACAAGATCATCAGAACGGACACCATTTTCGGAATCAGACGCTCTCCTCCCATCCCCAGACATTACTTGAAAAGCCAATAACAGAAATTTGCTATTGTTCTCTTGCCATAAACGCCGAAAACTCCTTCTCATCAGAGATTGGACGCATCTATTGCTGCGGTTTTGCTTATAATATGAAAGACAAAATGTTCCTATCGATAATCAAAGATGCAGAGGAGAAATTTAAACTGCGAAATATGGATGAGCGATCATGTAATTACAACCACAAGGCAGCAGTTAAAAGTGAAATGTTACGATCCTCAATGAGATAATCTGTCGTTGAGGAGCCATTTTGTAACTTGTGTAGTGCCACTTTCGCACTACATTATGCCAGTTTCATATTTCATATCTTCTGCGACCTTCTTCCTCTAGAAGAATCCACATGTCCACATTCAAGGTTTGTAAGTGCTCCTCCCGTCAGAGGTTCGAGTCCTTCCTCGGGCATGGCTGTGTATGTCGTCCTTAGCGCAAGTTAGATTCAGTAGTGTGTAAGCTTAGGGGCCGATGACCTCAGTAGTTTGGTCTCATAAGACCTTACCACAAATTTCCAAATTTCTAAGTGCTGTTCGGTGGTGTTCTTCGAGACCCCACAGCTGCTAAGTTTCCAGAAATAGGGCGTGATAATAATTCGTGGACAACGAATTCAAATTTTCCAGCAGTCTGCGAAACAGCAGCCATAGCAAGCAGTCAAGGAGCGGCGCGCACTGAAGCGGAATTCGTTTCTTCTTCTTTGCAACAGATTCGCGGAGAGGCGCCGCTCAGTTTACTTCATGCTCTGGGCATTCCATCTGCAAATGGCCTGCTATTGCTGTTAACTGATACGCAGACATACACAGAAGCGTGACTGTAACAACGGCTAAGGCATTACCTCTCATTTTTTGCTATGGTCTCCTTTAAAAATAATGCCAATTCGTGTATCGTTACTTTCTTGGAAATGACTGTCATTAATCTGTGAAATATTAGAGAAATCCATAAGCTGTGTAGTATATAATATGTAATGTAAGTTAATGTCCACACTAGCTACACGCGTTTAGTATCAAAAGCCAATTAACAAAAGAAGGCTCTGAATAATTCCAACAGTCTTTAGTAAAGGATGCATTAAAAAATAAAGTCGTGGGCACAGTTGGCTGGTAGACTTTCGACAGTTTGTTTAGCCGCCTAAATTGGAAAGGCTTTCCTTCCTTACGCATCGTGGCACCTTGCCTTCGCAAAGTGTGTTTTGTCTTACGTTTACTTGCTTCTAATGTGTGCGTGTACAGTTTAGAGTTATGTTTGTGTTGTTGTTCACGAGGAGTGAGTAGGGATAGGTGAAACCCGGCGTCAGTGTATAGCCTACACCTCTTGGATAGCACCAAGGAGGACGCCGAACTTAACGACGCCGTCCGAACGATGAGTCATCATTAACAGACCTACATGCCTTCACTCCATGAAACATTGCAAGAGACGACCACAATTTAATGCAAGACACCAGGATTCAAATAGATTACCTTCGACTCCGGCGCCACCGCACACGCATGCGTTAGCGGCTTCGGCTGTGGGATTCGACAAGGGCACTCTGATTTCCAGCGATTCCTAATGGATTATAGCCTTATCACTTGAAGAAAAACAGACGATAATATAACACGTAATTTTTTTCTGTTCTTTAATTCCAAAAATCTAACCTTCACGCTTGAGTTTGTCCACTTTAGGACAACAGTTTTTATTTTTTTAGCTCATCTTCTCTAATTTCACCGGAATAGTTCTAATTTCCTCTGGTTTTTCAAATATTAGATCCTCTATCAGAGAAGGTCCCAATTACATCTTTTTCGAAATTTTAAAACTCTAAGAGTGTAGAGCTAATGATACTAAGCTCGCATACCAACAAATATTCTAAATTATTAAACCTATAGTTAAGTTTTATGGGGTTCAGTGGTTTTGAGGGTCAGTTCCATTTGATCCTAGGACTTCTTATCACTCTGAAAGTGTCAGTCTCAGGCACAACTTTTTGCGTCTCAAAATTTTTACCATCGTTCGGATTGCAGAAACTTAAGTTGCGCTTCAGCACTGGCAGGTTGAACATGCTCACTTGCCGAAGGAAGGTAATGGCGTGCCATAACCAGTAGCACTATAGCTAGTTAAGTATCAGTCCTTGAAGTGAATACCACCGATCACTGTAATTATCCTAGAATATCATAAATCTTTCAATTAGGTGTCGGCAGTCACTTTGTTTGCCGGAATTGTTTTATTTATGTCAGTGCTGACATTTGGCCATTTCGCCCATTATACTGTGGAATCTCCGGTTGGGGAGGGGGGGGTTGTTTGGGGGAGGAGACCAGAGAGCGAGGTCATCGGATTAGGGAAGGACAGGGAAGGAAATCGGCCGTGCCGTTTCAAAGGAACCATCCCGGCATTTGCCTGGAGTGATTTAAGGAAATCACGGAAAACCTAAATCAGAATGGCCGGACGCGGGATTGAACCGTCGTCCACCCGAATACGAGTCCAGTGTGCTAGCCACTGCGCCACCTTGCTCGGTGGAATCTGTGGTTATTCTGAAAATATATGACGGAGCCAAGCGTCTCTTCACTACGATAGTTTAGTACAGCGCATAGATGTACAATGTGTTGTTGGTAAATTTTAACAGTTTCTAATAACGTGGTTAACAAGACATTATTTGATGATAATTACTTTAAAAGAACATTCTATAAAGGTTGATTGTCATCATTAACGTTCAGGTTTATGGTTCAGTTTAACGTGATTGTTAAGTAATTAGAGACTTCACGCACGAATCGTCTGAGACTTAAAAAAAAATTAATCATAAAAGGGGGAAAAATCTACCGAGGAACAGTCAGGCCAATATGACATCATAGCTGAACAGTGTTTGCGTGTCACTGACTTCACTTCGACACCACACGAAGTTGCATAATGATATACTTCTCATAAATCATTCGGAGGCATGCCTCCTTGTTTCCTGTAACCATTTTGATGAGCTGAAACGTTTTATAAAAGATTGTGGAAAGAACTTAATTAATCCGCAAAAGGCACGTTGGACGGAATATACCGGTCGGTTAATGGACTACGTGGCAAGTGTGAATCTCCTAAACGCCGGCAATTATCGCGGACTCACAAACTGCGATCACTGTACTCCAACGGAATATCGACTTTGTGTCGTCCTCTTCAGATGCAGTTACGAGCGCTACTGCGAACGTAGCTGCGACTGAGGAACATACCGTTAACTTTGTTCTTCGCAACCGTTTTCCAGAGCTGGCCGTTTTCTGTAGACCCTCACATGAAAAGTGGCTGTCACAACAGATTTGTCCCTCGGTTGAAGAGCACAGGTGTCACAAGATTTTGCATGTGCCTCGAAGCTGAAGTGAGACGTAGCGCATAAACGCGTTGGCGAGTGTTGTTAATGAGTAGACGATGTGAGCGCTGCAACTGGGTCACGCCTCGGTCGTTGCCCGCCGGCATGCTACTATTCTCGCCGCACACGTAGTCTCCTCGCACAGCTACTAGCCATGCAGCGAACATTCGGCATACACCACGTAACTGACGCCTCATTGGTTTCGAGTTAGCCTAGTACACTGTTCTCACTCTTCTACTCGAATGTGAATCGCACGTTATTGATACACACGTGCACATTGGAGATGCTCGACAATTATTTACTCTTCTTTCGTCCCTCATGACGCTAAACAAATTTGTAATTGAAAAGTCTTACACCATACAGTACTTTGGATGCTACATATCAGCAGCGGAGAGAAAAACATCATGAAATAAAGATGTCTAACGATATGACGAACTCTTAGGAGAGCGTAGAAATAATCTCCGAATTCTATAGAACCGATTACAAGCCTAAAGCAGTTATACTCTTACAAAAATGGTGCACACACAAATATCGAAATTTCAGGAATGACCTTGTTAAGATCAATGTCAAAGTTTTATCGACTACAAAGGACAAAAAAGAAAACCGCCCCATACAATAGAATCTTAACATTTATGAAATATTTGAACAATGTAAACAAAACATATGATGCTGTGTGGATTTGTGAAAGACAAATACCACAAAGTCTATCGAACTACAGACCAGCTGGCCAAAGAAATGTGGGAAGACTACAAGAGAACGTTGATAGATGGTCTTCACATAAGAAAGGCCCGTAGGACTCATCCGTGTCAGAAGAAGAAGAAGAAGAAGTAAGAATACGAAAAAGAAGCTACAGAAGAATAAAATATTGCCACTGAAATGAAAACCTTACCGTTCATTTAAAAAAAAGACGCCTAGCAGAGTTGCATAGTTTTCCTCTTGACAGCTTGTATGACTGTGAACCCACAAAAACCGACCAAAGTCAGATATACGTCTCCAACGTACATCTAAGGAGAAACTAATAGTTCTAAAAACCAGAGACAGGACATGGCAGTAGTGATATTACGTGTAACAGCACCTGATGGGGTAGTATGCCGAAATGGGCTCATCGTGAGTAATTTATAAAATAAAAACCATTTAAAGAGCAGAATAGTTGACTGATATTCATAATAATCATGTCATCAGATATTACGTGTAACAGCACCTGATGGGGTAGTATGCCGAAATGGGCTCATCGTGAGTAATTTATAAAATAAAAACCATTTAAAGAGCAGAATAGTTGACTGATATTCATAATAATCATGTCATCAGAGGACATATTTTGCACTGCGGACCACAAAGAACAAAAGTTTTACGGTTTAGCGCGTTGCTACTCTTTTCGCACCAGTTACGAAGTCCGCCTATAAAAATGAGAGAATTCGCTGTTCTATAACAACTTACCGGATCGTTTCCAACTGAGGTAAGTAAGACTGTCACAATTTTTTCTTCGGAGTCAATGTTTAGCCACCCTGAAACTAGGATATTATTAGCTGTGTCTTTATACAATGTAGTTGCAAAAATGTGAATATTTTCTCAGATGTTCAAATGTGTGTGAATTCCTAAGGGACCAAAATGTTAAGGTCATCAGTCCCTAGACTTACACACTACTTAAACTAACTTACGCTAAGAACAACACACACACCCATGCCCAAGGGAGGTCTCGGAACTCCGGCGGGAGGGGCCGTGACATGGTGGCCACTTCGCGCGGCAATATTTTCTCAATAGATTTGGGGCGAAATGGTCTACCGGTATAGTCCGTTCCGCCCAGGTCCCTTTTTATTCTTCATTTGACGCTTTGTACCGCATGTTTCGTCTTTCTCGTTTGCAGATGGTACGTCACTATGTACGGAAAACAGAGAGATAAAACTGGTTCACGAAAAAACTGCATCCATCTTTAACTCAGCTGGATCAAGCTTCCCACCTTTTAGCCCGGAAAATGTTACACCAGGTCCCAGATTTACACCATGGCAGAAACGAGTGACAAGAAAGAGGTAACTTCGCTGTACTCACATCATCTCTCTACATGAATGCGGTTCGAGAAGCGGTCAAAAATCCCTGGAGGCTAAAGAAGCTAAAGAGAAGAGAGCAAGATTCAGGCAGCTAACTCGAGAAGAGAAAATAAAAGTGAAAGGAAAAGCTCTTCAATCAAAGAAAAGGAGGACAAAAGAAAAAAATTGTCTCTACAGAAAAAGAAACATCCGAAGTCGACGAAGAGGCGATATGTATATATTGCAAGGAATTATACTCCACTTCAAGTGAGGGTGCGACTGCATGTCAGAAGTTCACGAAGTGGGCTCATAGCTCTTGTAGTGGCATAGACAGTGAGAACGATGAAGCCCAGCTTATCTCTAAGACGTGTTATCGAAGAAATTTAAAAAAGCAAGGACTTAAAGACATTTTATTAGTTTACTGATATAACAACCGAAATATATTATTTTTATGTTATCTTCATTTGCAAATGGTATTGCAAAAATGTTTGACTAAACAGTTCCTAATTTTTGTGAAAAGTTTTTTCATCGTTGAGACCTCAAAAATTTGTCCCAAACGTTATGAGGGCAGCTCCGCCTGGGTCTCTCCTACGTTAGTTTAAGTCGTACCCTTGTATGAAGTTACACAGGTTTAACAAATGATAGATTCCGTCATAAAACAAGTTTTACATCCACAGTATACTGTAACGAGTAAACAAGACGAAAATGAAACACAGCATATACAGAAATAGTACGCTATAAAGATCCTACTGGTAATCCAATAAGGAATGATTAATCGCTGTTAGTAGACATTTGGGATATTCGCAGTTCAATTCGTAATGAATACTATGTACCTAAATTAACAATAAAAATTTATTTTGTGTGTCTTGTAAGAACTGTTTCAAAGCTGCGGATAGAGAATTTGACATTTGTGCAGGCCTATAAGTACCATCAAGACAGAACATGCGAACAGCATGCAGTAACCAGATTTGGTTATTACAACCATACTTGTAGTTACACCAGTATTCCGAAACACTGGGAGCTATATCTCGATGTTGACACTGTTGACGAACTCGTAAAGTATTTTCTACGTTGCTGTATCGTTGGACGCTAGAAAGGTTTGGAGGCTGCTTGGGAACTGACGACGAAGCACCCGAATGTTACTTACAAGGACGTTGATGTGATACGTGTTCCGAGGACATTGTAGGATTGTTATATGGTTTGGGTCTTCTTCCTCTCCACAAACACATGGAGGGATTGGCGCTCAGGTTGAGTCGATATAGGTGTTTGTTGAATTTCCAATAATTAAATTTCAGCCGTGCCACAGCTGTCGTGAAGCTCTTCGATGTTTGTGTCTTATTACACCATACTACTCTTGGTATCGCGAAATAAATTATTGCCTATTGACTGCCTTTGATTTTAAATGTCCACGACCATTCCTCGTGGCAGTCCGATGAGAACCGCTTTCTGAGCATGGGTATCATATCTGTAGGAGGGAATTTATTATATCTAATAGCTCAATGAAGAGATGCCTACCTTGCTAGGACATTTACTTTTTAATTTCCAGGTATTCCAGAATGGCCTTTCATCCATACCAACAACATGTTGCGACAGTTCCTCTGCACCCGAAACACAACGTCTATAATTGCTGCAACTATGGGTTTGGTACAACTGTTATGATGGTTTCTAATCTGTTTTAGGGCTGGCATACTATCAGAGTTATGACTATTGTATCTGCTCTGGTTGTCTGTGCAAATATCGGGTAATTTCTTTATTAGTAATCGTGAAACTTATTCCTCTGTCCAAAGTTTGCAGAGCAGTTAACAGCTGGAAATCTAACATGTACGCTACAGCGTATTGCGAGGCATGCTTCTGTTGCGCGTGATACACTCTTGCCTTCCACCAACCTAATAATCAGCTCCTCAAGTTGCTTTGAGAACCTGGAGTTTAATACTGAAACCGTAACTCTGATCGGGTTGCCGCTTTTCACATACAGATGAGCCGATTGCTGTTTCAAGTCCTGAGGAAACATTTGCTACCGAGCAGGGATAAAAAACGAAAAATCAGATATAATAATGCGATCTTTAAAGAAGTCAGCTATCAAATTATTCTCCTTTAGCGCGTGTGATCTAAAAATCTGAGAGGTGGCATGGCAGTAGCAAGTTTAGAGGAGCGAGAAAAGATTAGAGTTCTACATCCAATCAACGTCACTAAGGACGCGAAACTGCCGTGACCCAGCAAGGATATAGGGAAGAATCGACCAGAGATTCGTCGAAGGAATAGCAGTAAAATTAACGCGAATAAATTAACTGAAACCGTGGTAAAACTCCCACGACCAACTGGCCGGTATTTCTACCCCATCCTTCCGATTACAGTGGACGAGGAAGAAAATCTATGGTTTAACTCTCGCTAATAGCGTGGTAGTTGGAAACAATGTACTGTCTCAGTTGGAGACAGATGAGATAATGTAGCGATATGAGGAACTTATAGTATTCGCTTGCACTGGTTTAAGGCAATAGTGTATGACTCATACTTGTGTGGGTGGGCGAAGGTTTCAATCTCCCTGCTCCTGAAAACCAGCAACGGATTTCACCACTGCGGTATCTACTGGATACTTCGAATCAATGACCACGATCTCAGTACGCATCTTATTCTGTCGAGTCCGGGTATTGGTGAATTTTAAACACACGTAAGCTACAACTGCTCATGCTGTAGCCAAAGTAGGACTGCCTAAATTATTGCTGAGTGAAAAACATAAAATAAAGTGGGGGAAAGTGATTATAGTTTTTTGCCGCTGCTGGTGTTGGAGAATCACGGAAGGCCTTATGAGTAACGCGACTGACCTAACCAGAGGTGTCCGTGCTGACTCACTGGGAGAAAACTGCTGGGCTGAAGAAGGCAGGCAGCTATCTACGATCCGCACGTATTGCACATCTGCGTGATAAAGGTCACATTCTAGCTCCTACTAACACTCTGACGTATTTATAAGCTATTGTTAAATACGTAACATAAATTATTTAGTAACCCCAAAAAGTTTTTCTGTCTTTATACTTAAAAAAAAAAGAAGTAAGAAGCAACACACTTGTTTATTTATTTTGGCAGACTAGAGTGATGCTTAGCTACCTGCGAGTGAACAAAAATTAAGAGCAAAAGTGACACAAATTGACAGGTGACTATTGTGCTACCCCTAACGATACAGTTATCATGGCACTCCTCTGACTTTCTGACGCGTGCTTAGGAATAACCTAAAGGGCGCAGCGGTATGTTTTGAGACTGCAGGAGTTGTTGAACTATCACTACATTGCTACGGGAAGCCCATATTGTTGCGCTATAGCGTCGGGATACAATACATTATGTAGAATAGCAGGATCGGCGAGAAAAAATTGTGTGTTGCAGAGGAAGCTTTGGCAGCTTAGCTGATCGTGTATCAAACTATTTATTGCACAAGCCGCATCAATAGTCGTGTTACCAGCGTGCAGTCGATTGCTTGTTTTGGTGTTACGTAGTATTTTATACGCTTCTGCTCAAATGTTTTTCAAGGCCGAGCAGCACAATTTAAAGTAAAAATTAGGATCAATAAGTGCTAAGTTGTGAAGAGCGAGAAATGTTCCAATAGGAAAAACGAGGAGCCTGAGACGGCAGAACGTCACGATGCCATAGAGCTACATCTGAGTGGATGTACAGCGAAACACTGATTGGGCATCAACCTGAAGGATACTGTGTAGCAGACGTACAAAGACACGCATTTCAACAAGTTTAGTGTTTGCAGATTCGAACACAAAGCGGAAAATTATATAAACAGAATCAGTGAGTTTCAGAGTGCAGAGCTTTCCATCTGAAGGAAAGGTAACAGTAAACCGCAATGATTTATTTTAGTTTTAACATCGAAGTATCGTTGAAACTACGATAGCGACTTTTATTTCGTGCCTCATGCTAACCAACAAATTGAATAAGAGTAAAGAAGAGCGCCATTAGCAGTCACCGAATCCAACAATCTGACATTCTGATCATCAGTAAAGCGCAATACCCCACACAACTTGGATGTAATGGACAGATATCCAAAACATATATCTGCCTAACGTACCATCGCTCAGTGTTTCTACACATATTGCCTCTTATCATTTATCCCAGGCTTTGCTACTAATAGAGAATAATTATAATCCTAATTTCTGTACAGGAGAGGTACTGTGATCAAGTGTAGAGGAAATGCAGCTTTTCGCATGTGATAATCACCCCCAAAACTGACACGTCGAAAACACGATTTCATAAAAATTCAACATCCTTGCTCGTATTGAGTGAAATTATTTATGGATCAAAAAAGCTAGATGTAGCTCCTTCTATGATAACATATGTTTCATGTAAGGACATGGCATTTAATGCGAGACCGAAAAATCACAGAAAACCTGCTGCTTCTCTTGTCGTATAAAACCTCTCGTTAAACAGCTGGCTGCAGGGGAAAATCAAAGAAGAATGGAATTCAAAAGGAACTTCCCTCTCCAAAAGAGAACTACAGACAAGAAATCCATGAGAAACATAATGAATAGTTTATTCGATTCGATTCAGTTTTCATTCCATAGAGATGATTTCCATGGGTGTGGAACACGTCAGAACGTATAACATAAAACATTTGAGTATAATACTCAGTCACACTGACCATTTGTCAGGAGATTGTCAAAATAGCAGAATACATTACAGTAAACTGGAATTGCTAATACAGGGTGTTTCAAAAATGACCGGTATATTTGAAACGGCAATAAAAACTAAACGAGCAGCGATAGAAATACACCGTTTGTTGCAATATGCTTGGGACAACAGTACATTTTCAGGCGGACAAACTTTCGAAATTAGAGAAGTTACAATTTTCAACAACAGATGGCGCTGCAAGTGATGTGAAAGATATAGAAGACAACGCAGTCTGTGGGTGCGCCATTCTGTACGTCGTCTTTCTGCTGTAAGCGTGTGCTGTTCACAACGCGCAAGTGTGCTGTGGACAACATGGTTTATTCCTTAGAACAGAGGATTTTTCTGGTGTTGGAATTCCACCGCCTAGAACACAGTGTTGTTGCAACAAGACGAAGTTTTCAACGGAGGTTTAATGTAACCAAAGGACCGAAAAGCGATACAATAAAGGATCTGTTTGAAAAATTTCAACGGACTCGAACGTGACGGATGAACGTGCTGGAAAGGTAGGGCGACCGCGTACAGCAACCACAGAGGGCAACGCGCAGCTAGTGCAGCAGGTGATCCAACAGCGGCCTCGGGTTTCCGTTCGCCGTGTTGCAGCTGCGGTCCAAATGACGCCAACGTCCACGTATCGTCTCGTGCGCCAGAGTTTACACCTCTATCCATACAAAATTCAAACGCGGCAACCCATCAGCGCCGCTACCATTGCTGCACGAGAGACATTCGCTAACGATATAGTGCACAGGATTGATGACAGCGATATGCATGTGGGCAGCATTTGGTTTACTGACGAAGCTTATTTTTACCTGGACGGCTTCGTCAATAAACAGAACTGGCGCATATGGGGAACCGAAAAGCCCCATGTTGCAGTCCCATCGTCCCTGCATCCTCAAAAAGTACTGGTCTGGGCCGCCATGTCTTCCAAAGGAATCATTGGCCCATTTTTCAGATCCTAAACGATTACTGCATCACGCTATCTGGACATTCTTCGTGAATTTGTGGCGGTACAAACTGCCTTAGACGACAGTGCGAACACCTCGTGGTTTATGCAAGATGGTGCCCGGCCACGTTGCACGGCCGACGGCTTTAATTTCCTGAATGAATATTTCGATGATCGTGTGATTGCTTTGGGCTATCCGAAACATACAGGAGGCGGCGTGGATTGGCCTCCCTATTCGCCAGACATGAACCCCTGTGACTTCTTTCTGTTCAAATGTCTCTGAGCACTATGGGACTCAACTGCTGTGGTCATTAGTCCCCTAGAACTTAGAACTACTTAAACCTAACTAACCTAAGGACATCACACCCATCCATTCCCGAGACAGGATTCGAACCTGCGACCGTAGCAGTCGCACGGTTCCGGACTGCGCGCCTAGAACCGCGAGACCACCGCGGCCTGCCTTCTTTCTGTGGGGACTTGAAAGACCAGATGTACCGCCAGAATCCAGAAACAATTGAACAGCTGAAGCAGTACATCTCATCTGCATGTAAAGCCATTCCGCCAGACACGTTGTCAAAGGTTTCGGGTAATTTCATTCAGAGACTACGCCATATTATTGCTACGCATGGTGGATATGTGGAAAATATCGTACTATAGAGTTTCCCAGACCGCAGCGCCATCTGTTGTTGACAATTGTAACTACTGTAATTTCGAAAGTTTGTCTGCCTGAAAATGTACTGTTGTCCCAAGCATATTGCAACAAACGGTGTATTTCTATCGCTGCTCGTTTAGTTTGTATTGCCGTTTCAAATATACCGGTCATTTTTGAAACACCCTGTATTTACAGAATTAATAAACTGCGAGAATGAAACGAAGTTATGCACTTTCATTAAATTTATCATACACAAAATACCTAATCCTGACTGTTATGAGCAGGAGCTGCCAAAACTGAAATCTAATACACAGTTTTTACTTAAGCTGGTCTAACAGCCCCTGTTCATCTACAGAGTAGAAAGAGTTGCCTATCAAAAATTCTTTCAAACTCTGTTTAAACTGTACTTTAGCTGATACCACGTTTTTAATGGTTGCTGGCAATTTATTAAAAATGTGTGTTTCTGGATATTGGACCCCTTTATGGACCTAGGGAAGTGATTTTAGGTCCATATGTAGACTGTTCTTATTCCTAGTATTGATACTATGTATTAAGATATTGGTTGGGAACAGAGATACATTACTTGCAACAAACTTCATTAAGGAATAAATGTACTGAGAAGCAGCGGTTACAATATAGAGTTCCTTGAACAAGTTTCTACATAATGTTTTTGAATTTACACCGTAACTGAGTCTTATTGCACGCTTTTGCGCGCTGCAAACTTTTACTCGGTTTGACGAGTTACCTCAGAATATGATCCCGTATCACATAATAGAATAAACTTAAGGAAAGTATACAAGCTTTTTTATGACAGTTCTTTGCCACGTCATTCGGTCAGCATTTCTACAACAAGAAGTCTGATGATGGTTGATGCTGTGTGGATGTCGTGATTTCAATTGTCAGCGAGCTTCCGTTCAGACATGACAAGTATCCGGCAAGAAATTCAAAGCTGCCTTTATATACTGCTCATTTTATTGTTTTGTAGTGTTTGGAGGCTATTTAAGTTCTTAAAAATGAATAACCTAATATGACGTTACGTTAAGTAGTTACATTATATAACTGAGGTAAGAAATCCGTTAAGTCTTTTCACGGGCTGTTTAACGTACGATAGGTATCATTTTATGCTTGGTATTATCATAACATAAAACTACTCGATCAGATTTTACAGAAACTGACAGCAGTGCTTAAACCACACGTGATGCCTGTAGCCAGCATGCTAATTTCACTTCAGTCCATATACGACATTGCCCACAGTGAGGTAGCAGACACAGGTTACTGAAGGAAAATGGCAATTCGCTGCGGCTTTTTGTAAGAGGCGAAGCTTCGCTGCAATTCAATTCCTCATTCTCCATTAATGTCCCCTATATTTTTGTGAGACCACCATTAACGAGAGCCTGATCTTAAAAAGTAGCCTTAACAAGCACCACGCTTAAGATGAACGAATATTTGAAGATTCACTGATACACGTGGCGAAGATGGCTGTTCTTATTCTACCATTATCTCTTGAGATAACTGTACTGTTCCTTCTGAATATGACCTTAATGAAAGAAAAAGACTGGAAATCACCTACGAGCACAGTTTGCTGCAGAATTCTTGAATGTATTCTCATTTCGAATATATTAAACTACCTTGAGAAGGAAGAACTTCTGCCCACAAATCAGGATGGATTTAGAAATCATCGCACGTGCAAAACTCGGCTTGCCCTTTTCTCACATGACATCCTGCAAACCATGGATGAAGGGCAACAGGCAGATTCCATATTCCTAAATTTCCGGAACGTATTCCACATGGTGTCCCACTGTAGACTTGTATCGAAGGTAAGAGCATATGGAATAGGTTTCCAGGTATATGAGTTTTGCTATTTGGGGAGCAAAATAACTGATAGTGGTCGAAGTAGAGAGGATATAAAATGTAGACTGGCAATGGAAAGGAAAGCGTTTCTGAAGAAAAGAAATTTGTTAACATCGAGTATAGATTTAAGTGTCACGAAGTCGTTTCTGAAAGTATTTTTATGGAGTGTAGCCTTGTATGGAAGAGAAACGTGGACGATAAATAGTTTAGACAAGAGGAGAATAGAAGCTTTCGAAATGTGGTGCTACAGAAGAATGCTGAAGATTAGATGGGTAGATCACATAACTAATGAGGAGGTATTGAATAGAATTGGAGAGAAGAGAGATTTGTGGCACAACTTGACTAGAAGAAGAGATCGGTTGGTAGGACATGTTCTGAGGCATCAAGGGATCACCAGTTTAGTATTGGAGGGCAGAGTGGAGGGTAAAAATCGTAGAGGGAGACCAAGAGATGAATACAATACAGAGATTCAGAAGGATGTAGGTTGCAGTAAGTACTGGGAGATGGGGAAGCTTGCACAGGGTAAAGTAGCATGGAGAGTTGCATCAAACCAGTCTCTGGATTGAAGACCACGACAACAACAAATTTAAGATAAGCGAATTCAGGGCCACACTGTAGGACCGTAAGATCCCATACGAACGTGCAGCATAAATGTTCGGAGTATTTATATGGGACTCCTTGGAATAAAGACGACGTATTTCTCGCGAAACCTTGTTGGGTAAGTTTAGAGAACCTGTATTCGAAGAAGATAGTGCAACCATTTCACTGCCACCATCATATATTTCGCATAGGTATCTTGAGACTAAGATAAGAGTGGCTGGGTACGTATAGAGTCATAAAGACAGTCGTTTTTCTCTCGGTCAATACGCAAATGGAATACAAAGGAAAATAAATGACACTAGTTCGAAGTAATCCCCGCTATACACTGTAGAGGCTTGCGGAGAAAATACGTAGATGTAGTAGGATGGTGCGATGGAATAATCGCTATACGTAGGCATCCGTGTTAAGACCTAATTGCTTCAATTTTCTGAGTTACAGCAAGGCTGCGAAGATTAGGTGGTGTCGCAGCTCGCAAGATCTGCATCTCCGGCGCTGGCTGGGCCCACGCGGCAGGCGCGGTCGACCGGCGCGCCTGTGCGTACCACGGAAACGTGACTCCCCGGGGGACGCCATCGAACCCGCCCAGCTGTATATTTAACAGAGCACGAATAAAAGAACGCACTCATTCGGATCCTCGTAATTCCATTTACGACTTCGAGCTAAATTTACTCCGTGGCTGGGATTTCCTTTCGTTCTAATTCGAAGCCGCGATTACTCGAATTTAATGCTCCACGGCCCGCCGAGTGAAACGTTTATTTCCGATGCATTTTAGTGTCAGAGCGGGAGACATTTTCTTTATGAAAGCTGGCGGACGGACGGAAGGACAGTAATAGCAACGGAGGAATGCCCGGAAGGCGACAGCCATCACAGCCTACATTATCTGAGGACAGTTACACGACGGAGACGGCGTAAATAAATGGGCGCGTTCGTCGTGCGTCGCTCAGAAATAGCGTACCTGCTTTGGGCGTGGAACGCAACAACAGTTGTGGGTCGTCGACCGTACGACTTGAAATCTGAGATATGCTTCGACTGAATCGGAACGAAGCAAGAAACCGAGAAGGTGGACGGCGCTTGGGCATAGGCAACACGAGCTGCTAGAACCTAGTGCTGATACTGGGCTTCAGTACTTTGTAAGACAATCAAAGCAAAGCAGCTGAACTCCACAACACTACTGGAGACAGTATGGGCCTACCGACCGCAGAACTGTCTACCGGTTTATTCTGCCAGAATCCAAATTACGGTCCAACGCGTCACTTTCCACTTGCAAAAAAAATGGCTCTGAGCACTATGGGACTTAACTTCTGATGTCATCAGTCCCCTACAACTTAGAACTACTTAAACCTAACTAACCTAAGGACACCACACACATCCATGCCCGAGGCAGGATTCGAACCTGCGACCGTAGCGGTCGCGCGGTTCCAGACTGTAGCGCCTAGAACCGCTCGGCCACTCCTGCCGGCATTTTTCCACTTACACAATAGTTTCCAACGGGGAAGGCTTGCGTTGATTCCCAATCAAAATACATTCATCGACTGGAAATCCAGTTCCGACTTCTCAGATATTTTTTATTTGTCACTTCTTCAATGAGCAAATAAGCCGCATCCGATTATGTGCCCATAAAAAAAAACCTTGAGAGTGAAAAGAAAGAAGCAGACTTGTGTGATTCTTCAACTTTTCCCATCGTAGTTGGTATCCAATGAGAGTTCGGGCTTGCAACGTGATGACTTCGACATCTTGGCACGATATTTCGGCCGACAACCATTCAGAAAGCTTCAGGTGAGTTTTACAATGGAGATGGCTGGTGCTCGTGGATTTAAAATGTGTTTTAAAAATAGTAAAACGTTGTCTTTCTGAAGATATTAGAGCAATCGACGTGTGCCAAGCCATATTAAGTAGAAAGCCGCCATCACGATTAATAAAATCTTCCGCCAAACGCATTTCCACAGATTACTTAATAATTCAATCCTAGAAGGATCTCGTCGTGGCCAAGATTTCCGTGGCACAATAATCCATATAATGTCCTGTGGAGATATAATTTTCGGTTATGGTTGTCCTACCGTGCTGCGAAAGGCGAGTGTAGCGATCGTGTTCCACACACCTTTCATGAAATGTGTGTGTGGTTTGACCAATGTAAGCTTTGCCACATTGATAGTCCATAGACTTCACGATTGTATTTGGGATCCGCGCGATATATGCGCGAGAAGTTTCTTTCCGAATAAGATGGTGTCGTGTTTAAGAAATAAAGACACCAGACGCCATTGTCGCTTAGGCCGTGAAAAAAGTTTTTTTTTTTTAAGGTTTCGTTTAATACTTACCCCTATTAGCGTTTTACTACTGAAAATGATGCAGCCTATGAATTTTGAACATGCCCACCGATAGATTTAGTGATGAGGAAGGAGTTTTAACTGTAGTGTATTACCAGTAAAGAGGTCATTAACGAGGGACTACTATCTCAGCTGGAGATGCGTGAAGTTCAGACAACCATCCAGACTTCGACTGAAGTGATAAGTAACGGGAAACCAAATTCAGGATGATCACAGGAGGATTCTAACTCCACTCGTCTCGCATGTGAGTGTACAGCCATAGCCAATGCGCCACCTACCACCTTCGGACAGATTTCGCTATCATTCTAAACACGGAAATCCTCACTTACATGAAATTAGTCCTAGTTTCGTAGACAAAGGAGACAAATGCCACAGCATGGATTCTCGTATCAACAGAAAATCATCCCCAAAATTCTTAGCACACTGGGTGTTATTTTTGTGTTTCTGTATAGCTGCATGAAGAAGCAATGGGAAGCTCCACGACTTACAGTCCAAAAATTATGTTTTATCTTTACTTGTACCTTTCCTACTGTTTATTTCTGGAAAACTTACTGTCAATGCAGGTCTGTACCTGATGAGTCTTCACCCACAGTCCACAAAGGATGTTACTTATGTTATTGTGACCGAATTTCCTTCACAGCGCCACAATTTCATATTGATTTCAGGGGAACACAGTTACAGCCCTAATATTTGCGTAGATGGGTGTGAAAACTAGTCAGACCTAAACCCAGGTTTGTGAATTATCACGGCAGGAATCGTAACTGGACTGAATCTGTTCAACTTTCTCTCTCGCAAGTCGATGTTGTTTTCGTTACTTTGCACGACCGGTCTCGCTTGTAAAAACGGAAGTATATTAAAAAGGTTTTGTGTAGATCCAAGTGATTCAACTCAGTGGCAACACTACCTTATATTTTAAATAGTCTTTTTAGCCAGCTTTCAATGATCGTGTCATCCACTGAACTTATAATTGTAGATATCTAATTATAGCGGTGAGCATGACAGATCATAATGAAAACTTGAGATGGTCCACAGGGAACAGGCAGCGCGAAATTCGCCTCAGTCTTTAGCATCTGCAACGTGTACATACGCCGGAAGTGTAGAAATTCGTTTGCTTCCATAACTGTATCTATTTGCATACCAGATTCTGCGATAAATCATTTCAGGGGCAATGATCTCTCATCCAAGACGAGAAAAAAGTCTTCTCCCGCTGCCTTCTTCGCTTGTAGTTGTGAGCTCCTCACAAAAATTTGAATCAACAGCCCGCTGCTGTCCAAACAACATTTAGAGTGGTCGCACAGAGTCGGGATGCGCATTAGCATTCTGGAATGGAAGATTCAGATTATCTGAGTGTTATGTGTCGCCTTCAAAGCAACAGATTAAATCCCTGTATTTTTCTATGTCATTAGATTAACTGTTTGTCAACGGGTCCTACAGGAGAGACCCTGAAGGAGCGTGAAGCCACTAAGTAGCTACATTACAGATTATATGAAGTTTATTTACAAGATTACAAGAGACGGTAATACGCCACTGGCTCGTTTATTGGTAGGCTGTGCTTAAAGCGAAAAAGTGAGAGTAAAAAGAAAACAATAACAGTGAACCAGAAGACACAACGTCAGGTTCCTGAACTCGCGGAAGAAGTAAGACGAAGGCAGGTCTTAAATACACTGTGACGTAACACATGCATAAGCATTCCGCATTATATCAAGCACTATAGCACCAAACGACAATCCAAATTTCAGGTGATTATGGAATAATATTGTTGTGTTAATTACTTAAATTTACGGTATGTGCGATGTGATAATGAGCTCCGTAAACTCGAAAAGCAAAACTTATAAATAAATATATATAACAATTATTGTGACACAACGGATGTAAGAAATCAAAAGATGTTAGCACTAATTACACTCATCTTGGCAGACGAATAAAACCAACATGCATGGTGCTCGCTCGTTCCTCTTTGTACAACTATGTACGAGTACATTCAGCATCTCACTCCCCATAGCTGAGGCATTAGAACTGTCGAAGCAAACTTCCAAAGTGACGGGTATCACCATTTTTCCCCAACTCTAAACTTAGCCAAGTTTCGGAGTGAGAGAGTTGCTCACCATCAGATATTTCACGTGTCATGCAAAATTTGTTAAAAATGGTTATGGACGCCAAATATGTTTTTACCAAAATTACTCCTATATACTGCGAATTTTTCTGATCCTGAAAATGCGTTAGTAACTAATGATATTTTAAAGACTTACTGAAGAATCTATTACTAGTTTGTGTGAGAAGTTTTACAGAATATAATTCTCGATATAGCCGTGCAGACTAATCAGACCACTCACGAAAGCACTGAAGTGTCTTCCACCATTCAGATAAAATGAGGATTTTGCAACCCATCTTCCTGTACGATAGTCGAGTGAAGTTGACGCTGGACTCTGACTTAGGAAGTGTCACGTTCACATCTCCTTTCAGTTATCTTAATTCATATTTCCGCTGTTTTCCTAAGTCATTTTGGACAAAGGCCAAGTTGATTCATTCGATGAGGGCACAGCCAAGTCTCTTCAGGTGCTTGTCCAACCAAGCTAGTAATGTTTCGTTGTCAGCGAGACGCTAAGCCCTAACCTTTCTTCGTTCTATGTACACCAATGACCCACTTTTTTTTCATAAAGAGCAGTTTTTGTCTGATACTCCACAAATTTTCACTGATTCCTAAGTTTCCTAGCATGTCACTTGGTAGTCCAACAACAATTTTTTAAAACTTCTCTGCAGGCGAAAATAAAGAATGGTTGTACTAAATGAGAATTTCACAGGACTCTTACTACGAACACCGGACAATAATATTCTGGGACAAATTAGCGCGGAAAAAATGATCTAGCTATTGTTTGCAGAATATGGACGAGGCACAGAATAAACTGCAAGTCGGCTGGTGGAGGGGAAAGTGAGCTCTTAAAGAGAGAAAAGTCCATTATGAAGATTTTAAAAAAAAATACGCGTTTCTTGATCAGTCCCTGAAGGCCCAAGGGATGTCGACCGGCCGCCGTGTCATCCTATGCCATTCTGCGTCATGCGGATGCGGTATGGAGAGAGACGTAGTTAGCACACCGCTCTTCCGACTTTCTACACCGCGGGGCCACCACATGTCATCCATGTAGATTCTCTGTAGGCATCACGAGGTTGAGTGCACCCCGTGCTAGTTCTCCCACCAAGGAAAAATCCTTGGCACCAACGAGAATCGAACACGAGTCCTCCGAATGAAAGCCATCTACGCTGACCATTTTTTAAAAAAAATCTATGTGCTTCATCATCATTTCTGTGCAGATGGCACCTATGAAATTCCATCAATGAGAATTTCACTCAGTTTTTTTTTTATTATTGCAGAGGGTGGCCAGTGCCCTGACCGAACAGGCCGAGCTACCGTTTCAGCTGGACAGTCAGCTAAGGAGACGGACTATAAAGATAATTACCATCCTCTTAGGTGCATGTGATAACACAGAAGGCATAAAAATAGGGCGAAAAAGTATTGGCACTACAAGTTGAGAATGGTCCGCAGGTAAAGTTCGTAATTAGGCAGTTTTATATTAGGGACAACAGAGGAGAATTACTTGAAATTTGCGTACTAATATTTAAGAGAATATCAAGGAACAGTATGAGAAATTATTGACACTAGACTACGAATGACGGACAGGAAATGTTAATAATTAGTGTTAAACTGGGTGTTAAAGAGAAAAAAAGCCTAAAAATCGCACAGTGGCATATTAGAGAAGATTGAGATACAGTATGAAACATTACTGTCTGAAAGACATAAAAATGGTGAACACGTAAGATAGTGGCAAACAGGGGGCCAAACAGGAGTGTGTCTCTGAAAGTTACGCAACAGCAATCTCACAGAAATATGTATGGGCAAAATTGTTTATCAGTGAAATTATAGAGAAAAAGTTGCAGAGAGAGAGAGAAGGGAGGGGAGGGGCGGGGGTGGAGAATAACGAGAATAAATCTCTGCACGAAGGAACCAAGAGGGTCGGACAGACATGGCCCTTGTACGGTGATAACTGTAATGGGATGATACCGAGACCTGCACAGTTTGGCCATGTGTACGTTTCGAGAAGCAGCGGCGCGAAGTAAAAAGTTGGGCAGGCGCGGTAGTAGGCCTAACCTGTTGGGCTGGCGGCGTGACGTCAGCAGTTGCAACACTGACTCCGGGCGGCGCACTTTCTTCTGGCGGGAGCGGGCGCGCCTGCCGCACTCAGCGAAATCACGCAGCCAAAAACTGCCGCCTAACTTCATACACACTCTCCACGACGACACTCTTCCTGGTCTGATGTCCACTCGCGAAGTAGTCAACCCAAGGAGCTTCGTATATAGTAGCGTGGTTCTGCCTGATTCTGCGACAATACGACACTTATTTGAGTGCGAGAAGGCAATACGAAATTATCTGAAAATGAAACTGAAAACTGGCGTACTGGATTCAACACGACACGTCTCTTCTTGTGCTTCAGAACGTAAATGGCCAATTACTTCTCCTAACGTAAAAGTTCGATCCTTGACTGACCCTGAGAGTTTTTTTTATGGTAATTAACATGCCTTACGCATCTGGCGACTCTTTTTACGCGAGTAAAATGTTATCATTACGTGGTGATTCCAAAAAAAAAAGTTTTAATTACATGGTGATTCAAATACTGCAGTAATTCGTACGTGAGCCGTAACTGGCTTGGTGACCAGATTCTACAGTCACGTGACAGTGTGGTTGCGTTGAATAAGTTACATCTACATACACACTTCGCAAGCCACCATACAGTTTATAGCGGTGGGTACCTTTTACTGCTGCTAGTCATTCTCTTTCCTGTCCCACTCGCAAATGGGGCGAGGGGAAAACCGACTGTCTATGTGCTTCCGCACGAGCCGTGATTTCTCCCAACTTGTCTTCACGATTCTTACACGAGATGTATGCTGGTGGCAGTAGGAAGGTCCTGCAGTCTCTCACATATGTCCGTTCTCTAAACTTTCTCAATAGTGTTTCGCATGAAAAACGTCATCTTCCTTCCAGGTATTTGCCGTTTGACACTCGCGTGTTGGTCAAAACAACCGGTAACAAATCTAACAGGCCGCCTCTGAATTGCTTCGATATCTTCCGTTAATCCGACCTGGTGGACATCGCAAACACTCGAGTAGTAACCAAGAATTGGTTGTACAAGTATTCTGTATGTGGTCTACTTTATATATGAGCTACACTTTCTTAGAATTTTCCAATAAACCTAAATCGACTATTCACATTACCTGCCGGCCGCGGTGGCCTCGCGGTTCTAGGCGCGCAGTCCGGAACCGTGCGACTGCTACAGTCGCAGGTTCGAATCCTGCCTCGGGCATGGATGTGTGTGATGTCCTTAGGTTAGTTAGGTTTAAGTAGTTCTAAGTTCTAGGGGACTAATGACCACAGCAGTTGAGTCCCACAGTGCTCAGAGCCATTTTTTTTCACCTTCCCTACAACCGATCTTACGTGCTCGTTTCATTTCATGTCCGTTTGGAGTGTCACGCCTACATATTTAAACGATGTTACTGTGTTAAGCAGCACACCATTTATATTGTATTGAAAAATTACAGGGGTGTTTTTCGTGCTCCTTTGCTTTAATTTACGTTCTAAGACGTTTAGAGCAGGCTGCTATTCATCACACCATATTGAAATACTGTCCGAGTCATCCTGTAAACTCCTACAGTCACTCAACGACAACACTTTCTCGTACACTACAGTCTCATCAGCAAACAGCCGCAGACTGCTGAGGAACCTATCCATCATATCGATTATGTGCGTAGAGAATAAGAATGGTCCTATCACAGTTCCCTGGGGTACTCCTGATAATACCTATGTCTTTGACAAACAGTCGGCGTCCGAGAGATCGTACTGAGTTCTAGATCTTTGTTAACAGTCTATAGTGGGACACTTTGTCAAACGCTTTCCGGAAATCTATGTACAGGCATTTATTAGAAATTGCGTTGTTGCTCGATGAATCACTATTTAAACAAAATTTAGAGCTCTACAGGCGATCCAGTTCCTTGTCTGCTACTGAAATCTATAGTGTCTACAGATGACCTTAAGGGTCATATAGGAACATGATGGAATGACGATATGTAACAGGAACGAAGGTTACGTCAGGTGTTCAAAAGGAGTTTTCTTGTTACATTATTACGTAATATTTACGAAGGGCACTAACAATTATTCTCACATTTCGAAACTTATGCCTTTTATCAGTAAATATCTACTTAATATCACTTCCTATCACCAAATTGGATAACATATAACTTACATGTTGAAACGCAAAGTACGACACTAAAGTTTTCTCATTTATAAGATGTGAAGAGAATTTAAACAATTAAAAAATAAGAGCATAATAAAACTGCCTGGAAACATATCTTCGGCTAGCTAGCACGTCGGTTGCTTTCTTTCACTTACAGTCTACATGACTCACCTCCTGTTTCGATAACTCGAACATTTGTTGCAGCGACTCCACAGATTAAGTTTCAGCACTTAACTATTCAGTTTGTGCAGGTTCGAATACTGCCTCGGGCATGGATGTGTGTGATGTCCTTAGGTTGGTTAGGTTTAAGTAGTTCTCAGTTCTAGAGGACTGATGACCATAGATGTTAAGTCCCATAGTGCTCAGAGCCATTTAAACCATATTCAGTTTGTCTAAAAACACCTGCACTACGAAGCAAATTGTGACAACAGATTCCAGGAATTGCAGTAGTAAAGATTGGACCACACTACTGCAGTAACGAGTCAAAGGCGGCTGCTTTCATTTTGCAGTTGGTGTCTCTGTAGGTGTCGACTTCGCCCGCTGCCCAGATGAGTACCGGGAGTTCAATAACTCCTGCGAAGGCCAACGTCGCCTGGGCTATACCGCTGCGTACACAATTCTCACGCTGTGTCGGAGACACAATCCCCTGCCTCCAGTTGTCCGAAAAACTTCTCGCCAGCTCCAATAATGGCAGGTAGCTAGCTTCACTGACGACCTTTTACATACCTTATAATTCGAAGTTGTAACTGCTTAGTAAATATCATTGTGTTAATAATGAACATGTGTCCACACTTTGGCCAGAAGGTTCACACTGTTCACTTTTGCAACTGTAATTAGAAAAAATCACGCAATTAATATTCCGAGTAAAGAGGAAAGCAACTATGTTGAGATTTCCACAAAGAAAGGCAACGAGCGAATAGGAGGCAGATGGTGTGAAGAATTTTTTCATGCCTTCAGCCCACAGCGCGACTTCAGGCTCCGTAACTCGCATTAAGAATACGTATGCGGTGGTTGGAAGTCCTCCAAAACGTGACTCTGGATGTAGCATACTTCTACGACAGCTTTCTACACCCTACGTGCCGCCCGAAACTTTCGCTGACAGTGTTTCCAGCTAGCTAAAGACTTCAAACGAAACAACTCGGTGGGGTGGCTAAGCGCTAGCGCATCTGATTAATAATGCACGCTGTGGGTATCTTTGTCTGGTTTATCCGTACTTGGCAGCAATAACGTTAGAATCGTTTAACTGCAGTCGAGTCCCTTGTTGATCCTTGTTCGAAGCAACAAAAGCAATCAGTCTACAGTTATGTGCATTACGTTAATCTACATCTACATCTACATGATTACTCTGCAATTCACATTTAAGTGCTTGGCAGAGGGTTCATCGTACTATCTCTCTACCATTCCACTCCCGAACAGCGCGCGGGAAAAACGAACACCTAAACCTTTCCGTTCGAGCTCTGATTTCTCTTATTTTATTTTGATGATCATTCCTACCTATTTAGGTTGGGCTCAACAAAATATTTTCGCATTCGGAAGAGAAAGTTGGCGACTGAAATTTCGTAAATAGATCTCGCCGCGAAGAAAAACGTCTTTGCTTTATTAAACATCCGAACTCGCGTATCATATCTGCCACGCTCTCTCCCGTATTACGTGATAATACAAAACGAGCTGCCCTTTTTTGCACCCTTTCTATGTCCTCCATCAATCCCAACTGGTAAGGATCCCACACCGCGCAGCAATATTCTAACAGAGGACGAACGAGTGTAGCGTAAGCTGTCTCTTTAGTGGATTTGTTGCATCTTCTAAGTGTCCTGCCAATGAAACGCAACCTTTAGCTCGCCTTCCCCACAATGTTATCTATGTGGTCTTTCCAACTGAAGTTGTTCGTAATTTTAACACCCAGGTACTTAGTTGAATTGACAGCATTGAGAATTGTACTATTTATCGACTAATCGAATTCCAACGGATTTCTTTTGGAACTCATGTGGATTACCTCACACTTTTCGTTATCTAGCGTCAACTGCCACCGGCCTCACCATACAGAGCCGGCCGCGGTGGTCTCGCGGTTCTCGTCGCGCAGTCCGGAACCGTGCGACTGCTACGTTCGCAGGTTCGAATCCTGCCTCGGCCATGGATGTGTGTGATGTCCTTAGGGTAGTTAGGTTTAAGTAGCTCTAAGTTCTAGGAGACTGATGACCACAGCAGTTGAGTCCCATAGTGCTCAGAGCCAACACCATACAGAAATCTTTTCTAAATCGCTTTGCAACTGATACTGGTCTTCGGATTACCTTACTAGACGGTAAATTACAGCATCATCTGCGAACAACCTAAGAGAACTGCTCAGATTGTCACCCAGGTCATTTATATAGATCAGGAATAGCAGAGGTCCCAGCAAAAGCCGCATCTCAGGTATAGCGAGTACCACTAACGGAACTCCTGTCCAGTAAAACACATTTCGAGAGACTTCCAACCTGGTTCTAGAGCAAGCCTTTCGATTTGACATTACTTCGGCAGTCTGCGTGCGTATTTCGTCAGTTACTGACCCGGAAATCTTATCATTTCGGCTCAAAAAGCTACTTGGACGCTTTTTCCAGGCCCTTTCATCCAACTGACATTCACTGGAATCACTCGTATTCGAGCCATGGATCTTCATATTAGTAGCCAGTTAATATATAAGTCTCCAGTTACCTAAAAACGGTGTAACCAGACTGAAGAAAATGCGAGAAAATAACAAATCTACTACTCTTTAAATAACCAACGAAAATCTCTGTATTTATAATATCGCTTAGTAGACACATTTGGCATCAAGAATTTGATCAACGAAGGAATATTTTACGACAAGTTCCATTGCACCAGAACCTTTTCATTTACGCACGCTTACCGCTTTCATTCATACAAGCATTGTTTGAAGCGCTTCTAGAAGTTTTTACTTTTTTTTAACAATTGTCTATCTTCTTGAAATGTGATAAATTGCTGTGTGGCCAAACACAGTTTTTTTGTAAAAAAAATTTCCACCCTGTTGCTGTCATTTACGAAGAGTCGTTAGTAGCCGTACTGCAAAACAAGATAATCTTTAGTTTGCATGTTACGCCATCGTAGTTTAAAAACAGCACTCCATCTCACGCCATGACAAACCAGAAACCGCACATGCATTGCATATATCCTTCTCGCACAGAATTTTCCTTTTTCGTATTTATCATTCTCATGATCGTTTTTGACACCAGATTTTGTAATTAGAGGTGAAGCGAAACATCTGATCGTAGTGTAGTTTATAGTGCTTCTATAGTCTTCGGAACTATTCGATTTGTTTGTCTGTTATACTACATGACGAAACTCACGAAAGCGGAGTCTTTGCTCATTGTGGATGGGCCACTTATTTCTGCGGCTGATCCATCCCTGATTATCTCGCCGTCGACGACTCCGCGCTCTCGCTTCCCACGCCCGGGGTCCCGGGTTCGAATCCCGGCGGGGTCAGGGATTTTCTCTGCCTCTTGATGACTGGGTGTTGTGTGATGTCCTTAGGTTAGTTAGGTTTAAGTAGTTCTAAGCTCTAGGGGACTGATGACCACAGATGTTAAGTCCCATAGTGCTTAGAGCCATTTTGTTTTTTGACGACACCGTAGACCCTAATCTTTCTTTCTTCCATTTTTCTGTGGCCGAATGCCCTTCCAGCCAACAAGTCTGGCCTGGAATGCACCTAAGTGGTTTTAGGAAACTGTCTACAGATCACATCTAATTTGGCTGGAGCGCCACAACAGCGGTCTCTGCGTACAAAATCGACGCAGGTCTGTTTCATCTCAGCATCTCGCAAGCCGGTGCACAACGCGTTACGCTGTACGAGTGAACCATTTCATCTGCTTCATGCATAAACTCATAAAACTGAGATTGCGTGCAATATCACTACAGGAATTTGTGATGTGCAGTCAATGTGTGCCGGCCGCTGTGACCGAGCGGTTCTAGGCGCTTCAGTCCGGAACCGAGCTGCTGATACGGTCGCAAGTTCGAATCCTGTCTCGGGCATGGATGTGTGTGATGTCCTTAGATTAGTTCGGTTTAAGTAGTTCTAAGTGTAGGGGACTGATGATCTCATATGTTAAGTCCCATAGTGTTCAGAGCCATTTGAATTTGAAGTCAATGTGCCCGATAAATAACTCTAGGAAGTTAAATAGAATGCTTGAAATATAATTACGTAAAAAACGAGTAAACTTTGCTTGGAGAAAAAAATCGAGCTAGTTTGCCAGCTTCCATTCACCCACGTATTGCTTTGTTTAGACCTGTAGGAAAGATGGACATTAATCAAGGTTTTTAAAAATCGCTGTTCACTATAATTAATAGTAAGTCGAAGAGCAAAAACAGCGTAGCTTAAAATAATTGTACGGTGACCCGAGGCGATGATACCATCAGTAGGAAAACGCTCTCGTTTACTATAAACCACATACGCTATTATTGCTCAGTCAATAAGCTACGTACAGGATGTTTTATTGCGTTGCCTGCCTGGCCTCTTGTATTAACCTGTCATTTATCTGCCGAATCAAGTTAAGCACAACCGGTCAGCTAATGCAGCGTGTCACAAAAAGGTCCTCTTTTACTCATTGTAACCCTTCGAATTAGTTATCGTGTTGTTATTAACATAATTAAAAATGATTTTTTTGTTTATACAGTATCGATAAAGCGGTTTTGTCACAGCTACCGCAAAAAAGGTGATAAACATCTATGTAACCGTGTTGCCAACGTGTGTTTAATGATTTTTCTGACGTATCGCCAGCACGAATTGGCAGGCCACTTACTGCTACTGATTATGGGGTCAAGGAGACCAAACACCTAAGGTAATTAGTATCGTACTAACCCCCGAGGACGGAGTGAGTATCCCATCTGTCTGCTTCTAGAGTAAACTCTATGTACACGTGTTGGAAAGGTTTTTAAATGTTTACGTAGTGTGCATCTGAGGTGAAACGTGGGCCCATCCCGGTATTCATCTAGTGGGATGTGGGAAACCGCCTAAAAACCAACCCTCGTCATTCATTCGTCGGGCGGATTCGAACGAGGACCGGCGCGCTTCTCCGTCCCGGAAATGGGCGCTTTAATGCGAAAGGCTATCCGGGCGGGTAGTGGTTAGTACTGTAACGTCATTTACAGATCCTTCCTATTCTGAATAAGCAAGCGTCAGCTTGAATCTTCGCGGCTTAAATGTGAGATTAAGATACCCTTGTAGAAGAAACATTATGGAAGCTTTTAAGTTTAACGATCCGTCGACTTCGCTGTCATTAGAGACGGGACACAAGCTCAGAATGGAGAAGAATGGGAAACCAGCGAGACAGACGAGTTAAGTGATTTAGGGAAACCAGGTGAAACCTAAGTCAAGTTGACCGGATGGGGATTTGAACCCGCCGTCTCCCGAATATGTGTTCAGCGCTTAAACAGTGCTCTAGCGTCGTACATGTTTCCGCATGGATCGCGTGGCAGTCTCAACGTTACTCAGAATGACGTGCTAACCGCTACTTACATGTCTAGTTCTTGTAGCCAGCTGGAAGTAGAACTCGGATTCCCGTCTTCTGCGAATGGCACTCAGATGAAGAGCGGGAAATGTTGCAAGCAAACTTTTCCGTAGCGCCCGACAGCGCACCATATCTAGGTCGTCGACTTAACTGGGTGAGTGATTTCTTGTCGATGGGAGACGCCTTCTGAACACTATTTCGAGTCCGATTATTAGGAAGCGGGGCTCATTCATGCTCGGGCCCGGTTAATTCTCATATATTTCTTCTTTACTTTTCCGTATCAGAGATCTACTATCAAAATCTCTCTTTAAAAACCGGCGTTACACTGTTTACTCAGCACAGTGAATACACTTAGATTTATATCGATTACACAATCAGTCATGGGTGTCTAATTAGCTTTTGTTCAGACAACAGATTTCCACCTATACGCATCAGGTATCAGCTTTCCCTAGATAGTTGAGGGTGATGGGGCAGGCGGGCAGAAGTGTAATACGTTTTGAAACTGTCGGTTGAATGAAACAGGATATCAACATGATATCAGCTGTATTGTGGTTTCCAAATGCGTTCCCACACTCCTATATGCCTGCACCTGAGTTGAGAACTTGGGAAAGCTATAATAATAGAAACTAATGCAATGCCTTCCTGTCTTGCAGCGGTAATGTGATACAAGCCATTCCAATAACATCATTTTCCATGGCACACTTTCGAACTGATATCATCATAAAGCAAGCATTTTTTTCAGATGGTACGCTTTACTTGTAACTGCACAAGCTTCTATGAACCTGCACAATCAAATAATGTTATCAGGAGTTAGTATAATCAAGAGGTTTTCTAACTAACATTCTATTATCATAACATATTGCAACAGCTTTCATCTTTTGTGAATATTTTCAGTGCGAGAAAAAAAGGAAAAGTTAAGGAAAAAATGAGAAACTGACGATGCTATAGCAACTGAAAGACATCTGTGGTTAACAGAAAAACCTGTGTTTTAAAGACAGTAATAATCATAATTTTACCACGCTGATCGAATATCGTAGTAAGTAAGCACATTGCACTTACATTCGAGAGGGCGACAGTTCAAATCTCCGTCCGGCCATCCAAATTTAGGTTTTCCGTGATTTGCCTAAAACACTTAAGGCAAATGCCAGGATGGTTCCTTCGAAATAGGTACGGACGATTTTCTTCCTCATACCTCCCTAACCCTAGCTTATGCTCCGGCTCTAATGACCTCGTTGTCGACGGGACGTTAAACTCTAATCTACCTTCCTTTCTTCTTTCAGAGCCAGTTCTTTTGTAATGACATCTGAGATGCCGAAGCTACAGCAAACCAACTACTGCTTAAACTCCTCAGTGAACTATTTTATTTTGTCAGTTCACGTTTAAGTGTCTAACGGCAAGGGAAAGATTCGTAGAGGATGCTTCTGACGGAAGTATCTGGTCTCTTTCTTGTGGGTACCATCCCAGACGCCCGAACGGAGTGGCTGATGAAAACTATGAAGAACTTAAAATGAAAACAGCGAATCCTAAGGAATTATTGTCATTTAGTTTACTTTTTTTTTATTCACTTCATGCAACAACATGCCCCATGACCACGTGACAACGTTGCAAGCAATCCTATGGAATAAAACACACAATTAACGTTTCAGACATGCTTCAATTTGTACCGAAATTCGCTCAGTAAAATATATAGCTACTATAGTACATGCTATGGATTTTCGCACGCCACGTAATATTACCCAAACATGACTTTTACCCGAGCTAATCACAGCACTATTGGCTATGCAGTGTAAAGATTCAATACGTATTTATGGAGAGTACTGGCGTTGTAAGAATTCCAAAACTCTTCCAATTTGATGGTTGGGGTTTGGTAACTCGTTGAAGATGTGGCACAAAGAAAGGTGGTGTAAGCAAACCGCCCGTATAAAATGTTAGATTCATAATATCCCGGCTTAGATCCCGGTTGCATTAGCGTGTTTAAGGTTTCACGGGGTCTCTCCAATTTTTTCTGGAGGAACTGCGGGATATTTACGTTAACGACACGGGGTGAATAATTACCGCCGCGCGGACTTAGCCGAGCGGTCTGGGGCGCTGCAGTCATGGACTGTGCGGCTGGTCCCGGCGGAGGTTCGAGTCCTCCCTCGGGAATGGGTGTGTGTGTGTTTGTCCTTACGATAATTTAGGTTAAGTAGTGTGTAAGCTTAGGGACTGATGACCTTCGCAGTTAAGTCCCATAATATTTCACACACATTTGAACATTTTTTGAATAATTACCATTCCTGAACTTGTCAAAATTAAACTAGTGTGCACTGTACAATACCTTCGAAGGAAGGACAATGGAGACTTACGTTTCGTCCATGTGGTAGTTAGTAAAGATGAACTACTAGTTCAGGTATAGGACTTCTTTCTTTTCTTTTTTGCGAAAAGGGGAGGAGGGAGGAATGGAGAATTAGGCATGGCTTACCTGGAGGAATCGTCCCTGTATTTACATGGAGGATTTAGCGGATCTTAAAGTGAGGTGGCAGATTAGTAATTTGAAACCTGCTTCTCCTAAATACGGAGGAAGGGACAGAAGAGAGTGGTTTAACGTCTTGTTGACGACGAGTCTGTTACTAGAGCCGAAACCCAAGAACGGACAAGGGGAGGATAATAAAGAGAATCGGTAGCGTCTGTTTCGAAGGAATCATCTCGGCATTTGCGTAGTGTATTTTAAGGATACCACGGAAAACTTAGAACTGTATGGCCAGGCGGAGATCTGAACTTCTGTCCTCCAGAATGCGAATCCAGTGGCTTGCCACGCACATGTCACTCAGTCCAGAGTCCAGCTTATAGCCAGCTAAAGTTCCCCCTCATTCTGTACTATATATTCAATAAGATGTTCGAATGTACAAGAGATTGCTCAAAAGTAATGCCTCTGAATTTTTTATTCTATTCTAAATATCAGATGAAGTATTAAATGTCATAAGTATTACTCAGTAGACTTTCCCGCTTCACTGACGCAAGTTGCGAAGCTATGCCGATAGAGGGCTCCAAATTCTAGTGTGTATCATGGTGCTGTGTAACATAACTATTTCGGTGGGTGGGAAAAAGGAATCCCTCAGAAAACTGAAAGCACAGATCTGAAGAGTTCGTCCTTGAGCATGAGAATACCAGACCACACACGAGACTGCAACATCTGGGTACACTGCAATTGATCATCCTCCGTACAGTCCCCAACTGGCCACATCCGATGTTCATCTGTTTCCACAACCTAAAGAACACCTTGGAGGACTCTTCTTTGATAGTGATGAAACGGTGCAAGCAGAACTGCGATCAAAATTTCTACAGCGGCGGTATCAATAAACTGGTCTCTCGTTGGGAGAAATGTATTTGTCACCAGAGTGACTATGTTGAGAAATAAATATGTAGACATGAAAAATAAAGATGTAGAATGTTAACAAAGCTTGTTTTACTTTTAAAAACTTTAAGAGCTTTCACATAAAAATCGGAGGCATTACGTTTAGGTACGCCCTCGTAACTATCAAACGGGAGAAGTTTCGGAATGCTCTTGCAGTCTACATTTGAGGTAAATTGGTGTGCGTATCTAATACGTTTCTTGGATAACACTCGCCGATCCACAAGAATGGGTAAAATGTTAAGGAAATGACCTAACGTCTGATAATCTGACGGATACAAATTAGGATGCAGAAAAGAGTCATGTAACGAAACCCACCTAAGTTCGAATCTCATGGAAATACAACTTTCGGTAATGCTTGACAGTGTTGAAGACCTGAACATTATTAACCATTATCGCCTTCGGGATCTGGGGACCGCGTAATGTAGACCTGTCATTGCTTCATCTTCTGCTCTAGGTCATCATCTACGATAGCATTGTACGGTCGTATGGTCAATTTTGCACTATGATCGTTTTCTTTTCTTTTCCGGAAAACCTTACTTCAAAGCTGTGCAGTGGATACTATTAACATCTTATCCTTAGCTCTATAATTCGCTCTTTTTGGAAAAACAATAACCCAGTTTCTCGGGGTGGCAAATGGGAAACTGAAGTATATAAAATGGAAACCAGAGGTCGCCGCCATAGTCCCGATTCCATTTGGTAATGTGAATTGTGCTGCATCCTGAAATAAGTTGTGTATAGTGAGAGTAGTATGTGCAGTGATTGGTACTGAGAAAGGAGTGAACAGTGTAACACTAGCTTTTTACATTATTAACTAACTTCCTTGCGAAAAAAGTTTTGTACACTAGCGATAAGCCGAATTGCTTTGTATTCGGGATGATGGAGGCCTCTGTATTCATCCGGCCATTCTGCTAATGGTTTTCCGTGATTTCTCCGAATTATTTCAGACAGATGGCGGGGTGGTTCCAACTACATGGCCAAGGCTGATTAGCTGTGCAATTTTTGTCAAACTAGAACTGTAAATAAGTAAATACCTGTATATATGATTAATTTTTTTAAATTCTTAAACTGTAATACCAAGACATGTCGAATACTATAAACGTTATCCATGATTTAATAGCCCGCATCTCGTGGTCGTGCGGTAGCGTTCACGCTTCCCAAGCCCGGGTTCCCGGGTTCGATTACCGGCGGGGTCAGGGATTTTCTCTGCCTCGTGATGGCTGGGTGTTGTGTGCTGTCCTTAGGTTAGTTAGGTTTAAGTAGTTCTAAGTTATAGGGGACTGATGACCGTCGATGTTAAGTCCCATAGTGCTCAGAGCCATTTGAACTATTTTTTTTTGATTTAATAAAACTACTACGACTACTACTATTACTACAACTTCTACATGTCGTTGGAGTTGGACATGTGACGCGATATGAGACCGTCATTTTAAATTTAAAATAACGCCTGCATTAAAGCGAAACGCTCAGAAGAAGAGAAGGAAGCGAAATTAAACTTCATACACTGAAAGGGTATATGATAATATTTCAGTGATTACAAAATCGAGTCGAATTTACAAAGTTATTGGCAGTACGAGTGCAACTATCGGCATGGCGAAGCACGCCGTTTGGCGTCGATGCACGCACTAGTATTGCTGCGAAGGTTGTCATAAAGCCATTGTATCCTCTCCTAAGGTAAACTCGCCTACAGCTTTTTTAACTGGCCTTTGATATCCTAGATGCCGGTACTGGGACAGAGCTTACGTCCGAGCTTGTCACACATATTACGAAGAGACCGTGAACAGATCTGCTGATCTTCTCGGCCACGGGAGTACCCCAACATCGCGCAGGCAGTTCACAGAGACGCGTTTGAATTGTGGACGAGCACCATCCTGTTGAAAAATATCACCACAATAGTGTCACACGAGAGGTGACACGTGAAGACGCAGTCGTCAAGGTTCCCTCAGTCACAACATTAAGTCACACCCGATGGTTCTCCACCCCATGAAGCAAGCAGTAACACCGCTGTGTGTCTCCGAAACATTGGAAGAATTGAACCTCTCCCCAGGTCACCACCATATTCGCCGTCGACGGTCATAGGATGTAGTGCGGAACCACCATTCATTTCTCAATGCAGTGCGACGCTATTCGTCAGTAGTCCATGCTTCTCGGACACGGCACCACTCCAAACGCAGACGTATGCGTTGTGGTGCGATCCGCATCAGGCGGGACTGACCGATGACATCGAAAAAGTTCAAAGAGGAGCAGCTCGTTTTGTATTATCGCGAAATAGGGGAGACAGTGCCAGAGACATGATAAGTGAAGTGGAGTGGCAATCATTAAAACAAAGGCGCTTCTCGTTGCGACGGGATCTTCTCATGAAATTTCAATCACCAGTTTTCTCCTCCTGTTGCGACAAAATTCTGTTGGCACTCACCTACATAGGGAGAAATGATTATCACGATAAAATAAACGAAATCAGGGCTCGCACAGAAAAATTTAAGTGCTCGTTTTTCCTGCGCTACGTCCGAGAGTGAAACGGTAGAGACACAGCTTGAAGGTGGTTCACTGAACCCTCTGCCAGGCACTTTATTGTGAATAGCAGAGTAATCACGTAGATGTAGACGTAGATGTAGATGTGGTGCTAACGGCATCCTACGATGGGGCAGCAATTGTATACTCCAGTTGCTGCTACTCTCCGACCAATCGCGCGGCACGACGCAGAATATTGCAGGGGAGTCCATTACTTGTTCTCGGATGGCAGGTGCAGGTGTGAAGACGTTACGATGTGGTCGCCCGGAATCTTTCCTCACGTTCCCGTGCTGTCCAACGTCGGGCCACTTCCACATCCGAATGCCTTACGAATCTGGATATTGCACTATTCAATTAGCTGCGGGAATGGAGACACAGAATGAGGCCTCTTTCAAACTCTTCCAGGTGCTGATAATGCCGTCTCTCACGAGTGTGCGGCATCTCCGTGTCCTGCACAGAGATCGCTCAAGCTGTTCACGCCCCACATTATCAGGCTTCGTAACTACACTAAACCCGCAAAAGACAAGCGCACCCTGCTAGCCGTTCTACCTATCACAGAGAATGCAAAATCATTTACGTACCCGATGGTTTGTATGTGTACGAAGTTACATTAACATCTACCATATCTTCATGGGTGCTTCACTTTTATTCCTAGCCAGTGTAGTTCGTCTACAGTCGATGCCGACATTTTAGTCATAAGAAATAGAGTTACTGCGTTTGCTACAAAGGTTTGCTGAAAAGTAATGTCTTCGAATTTTTTATGTAAAAATCTTAAAGCTTTTTAAATAAAACAAACGTTATTAACGTTGTACATCTTTATTCGTCATGTCAACATAACTGTTTCTCAACAAATCACCCTGGTGACAGACATATTTTTCCCAAGGAGACATCAGTTTCTTGATACCATCACTGTAGAAAATCAGACTTCAGTTCTACTTGCAACGCATCATCAGTATCAAAGTGGAGTCCTCGAAGTTATGGAAACACTGAAAACAGGTTAGGGCCATTTCGGGACTGTTTCGAGGATGATAGATAACAGTGAACCCAAGTCATCGGAATGGTGTAGTTACCGCAGCACTCATGCTAAATGACAGGGAGACGAACTCTTCGAATTCGCACCGATAAAGTTACTCTCATACCGTCAGGTTGCACGATACCATTCGGAGCCCTCTAGCAGCAGAGGGTTGTAACTTGCGTCAGCGAAGCGGTAAAGTCGATTTAGTGATATACGTGACATGTAGTATCTCAAACGATACTCGTACGTTGTTTTGGCACACTGTTGAATAAATGGTTGCGCAGCACGAATGAGAAATGAATAGTTGAGCGCGGAGAAGACAGAAAATGTGAGAACACAAAGTGAGTGGTAGGGGTGCGAGCCAGGAGGACCTGTGAGATTAGGCAGCTGGTTTGTTGTACGGCGGGCGCGGTCGCGGAGCGGCTGGGCTAGGCCACGGTGCGTGCGGCTCGCCGCAGCCGCAGCGGCAGCGGCAGCCGGCAGCCGCCGCAAACTTTCGCCGCTTGCGTAACGACCGAGCAGCGCCGCGTCGCGCTACCATCTGTGGATCGGCTCGCGGCTTTCAGCATTCTGCTCCTGCAGGCTCTCTGCCGGACGTCCAGTCGCCCTTTTACTGATCACCGACGTTCCTGTCAATCTCCCTCGGCACGCAGCTCAACCAGTAGGTCGCGTGGCGTTCGCTCAGCCACCAGCTGCCGCCGCATCACCGCCAGTCGCTATCGTCATTTTTCAGTTTCACTGCAGCGACCGGGCTGCACTCTGAACGCACCGGCTTTGGTCGGGTTCGGTACACGGCGGATCGGACAACGAAGTTTCCATCCTTCTCTCTCCGGGTTAATACTAACAGCTCTCTTCAGCTTGCACTAGTGGTCACTCCCCGTATATTATCACAGGGTACACGTATTTCAATGACAATTTTTGTTGGGTTGGCAGAAGAGCCAACACCGTGTTACGAGAGGAGGCCGAAATGCACGCGTTTTAGCTCACGCAGGCTGGCGTGAGGAGGGAAGGACTGTACTGACGTGAGGTCTGGAACATGACAAGGAATTAGAATTCAGAAAGCGGACATAATTAGTTTGATACTTAACTTTAATCCATTAATGATGAAAGTCGCTCTTGACGGTACATGATTCACAATATTATCTGTTCAGAATAGTAACTGAATATGGCGCCTTGATAGGTCGTAGCAAATGACGTAGCTGAAGGCTATGCTAAACTGTCGTTTCTGCAAATGAAAGCGTGTGTAGGTTGTGAACCATCGCTAGCAAAGTCGGCTGTACAACTAGGGCGAGTGCTAGGGAGTCTCTCTAGACTAGACCTGCCGTGTGGCGGCGCTCGGTCTGCAATCACTGATAGTGGCGACACGCGGTTCCGACGTTTATTAACGGACCGCGGCCGATTTAAAGGCTACCACCTAGCAAGTGTGGTCTCTGGCGGTGACACCACACTTTTTATATCCTTTCCAGGCACTCTCTCTCTTCAACCAAACATTTTAAAGAGATTTCGAAGTGTACGTCGCCACGAGTGCTTAGGATATCAAGTAATCGACTTTGGGTAACTACTGTGAATGCGCAGACAGAAGGACCCTTTATTATATGATTACACTATTGCGAAACAATCACTGGAAGGAGTTACTTCGATTAAATGTACGGGGTATTCGGAAATGACAGTTACAAACTTCTAGGACTTGTAGAGCGGGGTAAGTACCAAATATTTTGTTTATGAATCCATGTGACGAGTCATACCGTTTCCTTTCTACGACGGTTTCAATTCAAATGTTTAGCACAGCCATTTCTGCTTGAGGAACTGAACTAGGCGTGACGCAGTACAATTAATAGGCAACAATTCGAAAGGAAACATAACGAAACATCCATTTATCACTTACGCACGCTTTTTCTATTGACACTTCAACATTACGTTCTGTGCGTACAGTATGCTGAATCTTTTTTGTTTTGGAATAATGTAAACACGGAATGTGTTTAAGTGATAAATAGATGTTTCGTTACGTTTTCTTTCGAATTGTTACCCAATTATTATACAGAGGCTCGCCTAATTCAGTTTCCCAAGCAGAAGCCGGTGAGTTAAACATCCGAAATGAAACCGTCGAAGAACGATAACGGTACTTTTCCGGACATGGGTTCCTATTCAAAATATTCTGTACTCACTCCCCTCTACAAGAACCGAGCGAGTTGGCGCAGTGGTTAGCACACTGGACTCTCATTTGGGAGGACGACGGTTCAAACACGCGTCCGGTCATTATGATTTAGGTTTTCCGTGATTTCCCTAAATCGATTCAGGCAAATGCAGGGATGTTTCCTTTGAAAGGGCACGCCCGACTAAGTTCCCCAATCTTCTCTGACTGGATGGGACCGATGATTTCGCTGTTTGGTCCCCTCCCTCAATCAACCAACCAACCTCTAAAAGTCCTACAAGTTTGTATCGGGAATTTCCGAACACATTGTACAGGAGTATGCGTACGAAGCAATTGGAAGTAGAACGACACCATAAAAGTAATCGCGGGCGAGGTAGATGCCAGACAGATTCATAGAAAGGATCCTCAGGAAAAGTTGTCCATCGACAAAGGAAGTGGCTTGCAAAACACTTGAATACTGCTCGTCAGTCTGGGATCCGTAACAGATAGTATTATTGATGAAATAGAGAAGATCCAAAGAAGAGCAGCACATTTCGTCGAAGTTCAGATACGAAGCGCGAAAGCCTCAGAAATACTTGGGCAACTACAGTAGTACACGCAGCAAGAGAGGCGTTCTGCAACACTATGTGGTCCACTGTTAAAGTTCCGATAGCGTACGTTCCTAGCAGAGTCAACTAATGCATTGCTTGCTCCTACATGGATCTCGCGAAAAGTCCATGACGAAAAATTAGAGGCTTACTGGCAATCTTTCTTGGCGCGAATAATTCGCGAATGGAACAAGAAAAGAGGGAAGTGACACTGGTACACTAAGTACCCTCCACCACACACCGTAAGGAGCCTTGCAGAAGACAGATGTAGAATTAGATGTAGACGGGACTAGGATAAAATGTCTTCCCCGCTGGCATCGCACTACTCCAAACTCCTGCTTGTTGTCACTATCGTGCGTTTACTCCGTCTCGACTACATTCGAACATTCACGCTCTATGTGTTCCACTATCACAGCGTAGCATTTACTGAAAGTTTTTTGGTATGCCACCAGTACCTGTTCTCAGGTATCAATTCACATACAAAAGTACTTTTAACATGGAAATGTTAATAATTCGCAGTACAGTGGGGCTCATGGCTCACTAAGGACAATGAGAACCATTAAACCAAAAAAACTGTAAATTTTAGTGTCGCTCCATAGTCGTCACTCCACTCACATCGTTGTAGGCGAACCGCAGTGCCAAGTACAGTTTAATTTACTAAAACAGTAAGGTCCACGACGAGCATGGAATACAGTGTTGTCCGTAGCACGTGAATAGTCGAAGATTTTTAGATCTCACAATATTACCTTACGATATAGATATAATTTAATTCAATGTTGATGAATACTGAACGGTTGTCTGAAGAAGAACATGCATTTCAAAGGCACTGGTTCAAAAAATGGTTCAAATGGCTCTGAGCACTATGGGACTTAACATCTGTGGTCATCAGTCCCCTAGAGCTTAGGACTACTTAAACCTAACTAACCTAACGACATCACACACATCCATGCCCGAGGCAGGATTCGAACCTGCGACCGTAGCGGTCACGCGGTTCCAGACTGAAGCGCCTAGAACCGCACGGCCACAGCGGCCGGTTCAAAGGCACTGGACCGTACCGAAAACACAATACACTTTTACCAGATACGATGCCGTCAAATTTCAAGAAAAGGCAAAATAAAGCTAATATAACTTTACTTTCGGCAGAGTAGTCTGCGCTGGAATGAACCCCCTGAGGCAAATCGTATCAGTCAGCGATGCATAAAATGAAAATGAACTGCACCCTGATACTATATTGTTGCATGAAAAACTCATCATCAGACAGCTCGATGGTGAACTGTATCCGAGAAACATGTCACTACGCAGAACGTAATTGTTCAGTTCAATTCTGTAGCAACTGGATACGATAGCTTGGATTTCAAAAAAATGTTCAAACGTGTGTGAAATCTTATGGGACGTAACTGCTAAGGTCATCAGCCCCTAACCTTAAACACTACTTAACCTAAACCATCCTAATGACAAACACACACACCCATGCCCGAGGGAGGACTCGAACCTCTGCCGGGACCAGCTGCACAGAGCTTTGATTTAAAATGGCGTATCGTATTTGGTACAAGATGCAATCCTCATCAACATTTTCAGTACTGTTAAGACATGTTAGTATCATCCAGGAAATGTATTTAAGGATTTATTCTACATCCTCACATATTTTTTCAACCTCCGCCGAAGCTCTACTTGCCAACATTTGCCGACTAGCGTGTATAGCCGAGAGAAAGAATTAAATCCAAATTATTGTCTAAAGCGACCCACATGTACGATTCCTCATCTAGGGAACATAATAAACACAGTTGCTACATCAGATGTAATAAGTGCCAGACGACCGTGGTCACAATATTTGTTGCCTGCTACGTATGTAATGACTAGGCAACGTTTCTCCTGAAGTTCGAAGAACAGATGCAGTAGCACTCGTATCTTCAACATCATTTTAATTGGGATAAAATACGTGGTTGTAAACTGTAGAGTAGCGGCGACGACTCTTGTTGATGAGATGAACAAATAACGATTTCTAGAATTGCATGCTGAGTATAGCACTGGAATACCTGCTAGAGGAAGGGTTGAAGGGGACAGAAAGGGATTAGAGCAGATATCAAGGTCATTATAGAAGGCGCAATAGCTCAGTTGGAAAAGGATGCACACGCAACGGCAGTAGTCTATTCAAAGGAACAAGCCTGGAATTTATGGAAACCACAGGAAACTTAAATATGGATGACCAGATAGGGATTTGAAGCCATATCTAAATCTGTTCTACTTTCGACTAGAAAACCGGAAAAATGGACACCTACATCTTTCCGTGCGTGCTCTGATTTATCTTACTTTATTGGTATGGACATTTCTCCAATTAATGTGGGTGGGAACCGACAAAAAAATTTGGAATTTTGAGGAGAAAGTTTGTGATTATATATTCGTGAAAAGATGTTGCAGCAACGAAACGCGCCTTTGTTTTGATGATTACCTCTCCAATTCGGAGGCGACTATTGGTTCAAAATGGCTCTGAGCACTATGGGACTTAACATCTGAGGTCATCAGTCCCCTAGAACTTAGAACTACTTAAACCTAACTAACCGAAGGACACCACACACATCCATGCCTCAGGCAGGATTCGAACCTGCGACTGTAGCAGTCGCGCGGTTCCGGACCGAAGCGCCGAGAACCGCTCGGCCACTGCTGCCGGCCGAGGAGACTAATGTTTTTATCGGCATGACAATGCACCCTGCCATGAAGCAACATCTGTGAGGCTATGCTTTGTGAACAATAACATTTCTGAACTGGACTGGCCTGCGCGGAGTCCCGACCTGAACTCAACGGAACACCTATGGGATGAGTCAGAACGTCAACTTCACTCCAGACCCCAGCCAGCATCGAATACCACTACCTTCCCCGGTTTCGGCTCTTAAGGAAGAATGAGCTTCCATTCTTCCTCAGGCCTCCAGATACCTCAATGAAGATATCTCCAGCAGATTTCAAGCCGTCATAAAGGCGAAGGGTGGGCGCACCCCATATTAAGGTCCACAAATAGGTGTCCGGATAGTATATGAGTCTGAGCAGTGGCCGGAATTGTTGGTAGATCTTCGCTGGTGATGATGGATTGTGCCACAAGTGAAGTGACAAATCAACTCGGCGTAAATGCAGTGGACGCGGAGAGTTGGAGGCGGGTCCGACAAATGGGTGGAATTCGTCGCCGCGATGCCCCTTCTTAGCACAAGTAGGTCGCAAGAGATTACGGCGAACGCGACAAAGTGTTGTCGCCGCTTCATAATTCTCGTCGTCATTACGAAAAACCGCAACAAGCTGTTGCGGAGGCTCTGCCGGACGGGTTCGGAACAGACTGTGGAAAGCCGCGGCGGCGCTGCGGGGCGCACTGCTGCGAAAGGTCGCTACTGCGTGCAGCTTTCACTCCGCCCGGCTAGCGGCCGCCTCTCGCACAATCCAAGTTCGCCAGCCGAACCCGGAGCCGACCGAAACACTTCCAGGTCTGCCGCGCACCCGTACGCCCTAGTGAATTCTCAAAGATCTGAAGTTTACATAATCTGAGGCCCTAAAACGTATAATACATTGTAATGGGTTGAAGCCAGCAGTCACGTAACACCGACCTCACACCAAAATCGCCGTGGTTGCGCAACACCTTCCTCACCACCTTCTCAGACTACTCTACGGTCACACGGGCGTGCCGTTACAGCTGAGCACGTCCCTCGTTTTGTTATGCTAAGCTCGGCTGCATCACACTAGTGGGGTAGGACGTGGAGAGACAAGGACAAAGTGGAGTGGACATTTTCAAAACATTAAAACTGCGATTACAGATCCTAGTCGTGACATAATCGCTCCGTGGGACCACCAGGAAAGGGGAGTGGAAATAGTAGGTCACTGTTTTGAATCAGTCGGTGATGCACGCGTGGGTTAGAAAACTGGAGATCTGTGTCAGATACCTGCTTCACACAAGGCTGTTTTAACCTACTACAATGTATAATTTGGGATGTTACCCATTAAATTTTGAAGTAAACTGATGGCGCAGATGATCATTTTACATTCATTCCAAACACATCCACGGAGCTTGATAACAGCTACGGTTCGCTGTGCTATTGACTGGAGGTATTACTCGATTTCAAAAAGCAAAAGCGGGCGCATACTCGGGGAAAGTGCGCAGTAGACCAGATGCTGGAATTTGCAGCGCTACTCTTGGCGAAGTCCTAGTTCCTCCGACCTGTTATGAAGTGTCAAGTGTACGTTCAAATTGTTCAAATGGCTCTGAGTACTATGGGACTTAACTTCTGAGGTCATCAGTCCCCTAGAACTTAGAACTACTTAAACCTAACTAACCTAAGGACATCACACACATCCATGCCCGAGGCAGGATTCGAACCTGCGACCGTAGCAGCAGCGTGGTTCCAGACTGTAGCGCCTAAAACCGCACGGCCACTCCGGCCGGCCAAGTGCATGTCTGCACCATGTGGATGACTGCGTGTATAGCGTTGTGTTGGCTATTTGTTGTTATGGATGAAGGGAAGGGGGAGGTTGAAATCCAGAACCGGCACGTAGACTACTACTCTCGAAAGGCAGCAAGGGGGCGGTCGAGTTCATACGACGGACGGCTCACCGTCAAGTGTGTCACAATCCCTCACTTCATGAGACACTGTGGAGAGGTTTGGAATTTCATCCAGGACATTGGTGCAAAGACTGGTGATCAGGAACCTTACGTCACACCTCTTCTCCCCTTGCTGGAAAAATACTGGCAGGGAAAACACCACAAGAATTCTAACTGGCGTACCTACGACTCCAAAGGAAGGAAGATTGGGGTTTAGCGTCTCATCGAAATCGGGCTCATCAGACAACGAAATCGGCCCTACCCTTTCAAAGGAAACATCCCGGCATTTGCCTGGATGGCAGGAAACCTAAATATGGGAGGCCAGACGTGCATCTGAACCGTCGTCCTCCCGAATGCGAGTCCAGTGTGCTAACCACTGCGCCTCCGATTCGAGCGCCACCGCACGGGCGTGCGTTAGCGACCCTGGCCACGGAGATGGATTTTCTTGATACTGGAGCTGTCAGTACCGTACCCTGCTTGCGACAACTCGAGTCGGCCTGACTGCGTGCGACACGCCTATCGGCCGTAGAAATTTTCAGCGCCGCCCAAATGCGAAGTCTTGATTGTTCGCCCGCATCTCGTGGTCGTGCGGTAGCGTTCTCGCTTCCCACGCCCAAGTTCCCGGGTTCGATTCCCGGCGGGGTTAGGGATTTTCTCCGCCTCGTGATGGCTGGGTGCTGTATGATGTCCTTAGGTTAGTTAGGTTTAAGTAGTTCTAAGTTCTAGGGGACTGATGACCATAGATGTTAAGTCCCATAGTGCTCAGAGCCATTTGAACCATTTTTGAACCATCTTGATTGTTCACGAATGTGATACACTGAAAGACAGGACCGCTCATACAGGGTGGGGAAAATAAATCTGGCCGGAGAAACATTTCATGAACCCTAAGGTAGTCAACCAAACTTACCTCATCCACAACTGGGGCGGATGATGTAAGTAGGGTTGCCTATATTAAGGGGCATGGAATATTTACCAGGCCAGTTTTTCAGGCCCGCCCTATATTACCGCTGTCGTAAAGATGACGCAAGACAGCAAAACCAAACTGCTCATCAAGTTTGTGTAAGGGTCGTTATCATGACACATGTCACCTCAACAAACGACATTCATCCTCATAATTAAAATATCCTCAGAACACCACAGAGTCTTCTCCAGCTAGTACCATCTCTTTCGCACAGCTATCACGGAAGGTTTCTTTATGTATATGGTGATCTCGACACAGTGCATCGTTCATGAACAGGCGGAAAAGTGGTTCGCCTGATCAGATACTGATTAGTCGGCTGTTACTGTTTCAAGCCACAACACTGTTGAAAGAGGTAACTAAGAGTTTTTCAGATACAACTCTGTTCCGAAGGGCCATGACACGCATCACGCACGGAAAATGCCCGAATAAGACCGTGGCTGACTCCTCCTCCCGCCCCTCATCAAATGAGCGAGTGTTACCTCTCCAATTTTCGCACTGTCAATGACGCATTACCGAGCGAGGTGGCGTAGTGGTTAGCACACTGGACCCGCATTCGAAAGAACGACGGTTCAAATCCGCGTCCTGCCATCCAGATTTAGGTTTTCCATGATTTCTCTAAATAGCTCCAGGCAAATGCCGGGATGGTTCCTTTGAAAGGTCACGGCCGATTTCCTACCCTATCCTTGACACAACCCGATACTGTGCTCCGTCTCTAATGAGCTCGATGTCGACGGGACGTTAAATCCAATCTTCCTTCCTTAAATGACGTATTAAATTATTAATTTCCATAATTCCTCAGTTTGTATTTAAATTTTGTTTATGTTTTGGAGACTGCTCATTGAACTGAAAGGAATGAGAGCGTGAAGACCCAGTGCCGAGTAGCTTTCGCCTGTCAATTACAAAAGTGTTCCTTTTTACCAGCGCTATTAGTCTTGATATCTTATAAATGAACTTCTGAGAAGTTGCAAATGTTGCTCATTACTTTCTCCAATCTGGCTTACTGGAATAGGCACGGGTAAGCTATATCTAATCTTATAAGAAATGTTAATCCTTAATTTCTTGAAATATTTCATTTTCTTGTGTAGGACAAACTTTACACGAACCTTCTTTTGTTTCACCTGCAATTGTTTGATGGCCAGCCATCTCTTTTAAGCGTGTGCTGAAACATAATCATTATTTGTTGGTTTATATGGGACCTATGAGTATTGGAGAACTACGCTACATTTTTATAATTGTGTGTTACACATCTATCTGCACGTAACATGTGTCTATGCGTACAAGTATAATCAAGAAACTAGTGATACAGTTAGAAAGAATCCTTCATACTAATTGTGAATTCTTATTGTGGGTACTGTTTTGCTTACTAATCGATTTTCCTGGTATATCGGAGATGAAAGAGAAACCCTGAGATCGTAGTTGGATGACCCGTAGATTGGTTTTCCTGTATCCATTTTAATTTAAGGTTCTCACAGTTTCCTGCAACTCTCGAGTGCACTATTTCAACAGAAATAAAAATTTGCTCAATAAAAATACGATTTCCTCATCTCTAAAGTGAAACTCTCGTATGCATAGTGCAAAACAGAATGATATTGAGAGTGTTTTTTCCCCAAAGGATACCAATGTGCCGGCCGCGGTGGCCGAGCGGTTCTAGGCGCTTCAGTCCGGAACCGCGCAACTGCTACGGTCTCAGGTTCGAATCCTGCCTCGGGCATGCATAGGTTTAAGTAGTTCTAAGTCTAGGGGACTGATGACCTCAGATATTAAGTTCCATAGTGCTCAGAGCCATTTGAACCATTTGGTACTGATGTATAAGTTCTCCAACTAGTTTTGAGCGAAAAGAGTAACTAGAAGTCTTTACATAATACGTAACGTCGTGTATGAAGCAAATATATTTAATGTTTTGTTTTCCTGGGAGCAATTTATCATCGATGTATGTAAGAGGACAAGATAGCTTTAGATATCTCAGAAAATCGTTTTAATACGGCACGACTGATGTTGTTTCACGAAACAGTCTATAAATTAATAATTATCTAAATTTTCTGGTTCTAAAGGTCTAGTATTTCATATTCGTTTACAGATATTTATGTACTTCAATCCCAATAAAAACAGCTTGAAAGATGACAGGGAAGAAAGAGTAAGAGAGATGTCAATCCCGTGGAAAACGAATCCTTATTAAGGTATACATAACAGCGAAAAGTTAAATGCCTAGGTACTTTGGAAAGACAAACACGGAAAACGCTGACCGGAAAGAAGTGAAACTGCCACTCGAGTCATGTAGGCTGAAGCCTTAAACTCGTTCGAGGCTGGACGCTCGGGTTTTCCGGCACTTTCACGAGTAATTTCTAAGAAATGAAACGTTAGTTTCTCTGTGGTTACTCACTAAATACGTGCTTATCCCAGAAGCTGCTGCGGATGTCCTAAAAAACCACGGTTATTTTAGAGACAATGTGTTGCAATCCGACAAATTATGGTAACTTACAAACTGCTGACACTTTCATTATATTAAATGTGGGGAGGGCTTAGAGTTATTGTTAGAGAAAGTACTCACGTAATCACAGTTTTAGTATGGTACTAGATGCCACTTTCGCTATCGTTTTGTAGCACATGCTTCTAATTTAATACATGACTATCATACGTATTTTTATTTGATCATGGATCCAAGTTGACATCTGTTAGAAGAGTGCTTGGTTTGTATTGCGTCATTGTCCCTGGATGTCTTTTTGCTAAGCTCAAGGACGAAATGTGAGAAAATAGGACACGCAGTTCCTCAGCAAGCATCCTCATTGCCCACAACAGCTGTCACAATGTAAACAACGTATAGCAGAAGGCAAAATGTATACCTATTACACTGAAGCGCCAAAGAAACTGGTATAGGCATGCGTATTCAAATACAGAGATATGTAAAGAGGCAGGATACGGCGCTGCGGTCGGCAACCCATACATAAGACAAGAAGTGTCTGGCTCAGTTGTTAGAGTGGTTGCTGCTGCTGTTAGATTGGTTACTGCTGCTACAATGGCAAGTTGTCAAGATTTAAGTGAGTTTGAACGTTGTGCTATAGTCGGCGCACGAATGAAGAGACATAGCATCTCCAAGGTAGCGATGAAGTGGGGTTTTCCCGTGCGAACATTTAATGAGTGTACCACGAATATCAGGAATCCGGTGAAACGTCAAACCTCCGATATCGTTGCAGGTTGAAAAATATCCTGCAAGACCGGGACCAACGACGACGGAAGAGAATCGTTCAACGTGACAGAAGTGCAATTCTTCCGCAAATTACTGCAGATTTCAATGCTGGGCCATCAACAAGTGTCAGCGTGCGAACCATTCAACGAAAACTCACTGATATGGGCTTTCTGAGCCGTAGGCCCACTCGTGTACCCTTGGTGACTGCACGACACAAAGCTTTACGCCTCGCCTGGGCCTGTCAACACAGATGTAGGACTGTTGATGACTGGAAACATGTTGCCTGGTCGGAAGAGTCGTTTCAAATTGTATCAAGCGGATGGACGTGTAAGGGTATAGAGGAAACCTCATGAATCCATGGACGCTGCATGTCAGCAGGGTACTGTTCAAGCTGATGGAGGCTCTGTAATGGTGTGGGGCTTGAGCAGTTAGAGTGATATAGGACCCCTGATACGTCTAAATACGACTCTGATGACACGTACGTAAGCAGCCTGTCTGATCACGTGCATTCATTCACGTTCATTGTGTATTCCGTCAGACTTGAGCAATTCCAGCAGGACAATGCAAACACGCCACATGTCCAGAATTGCTACAGAGTGACTCCAGGAACACTCTTCTGAGTTTAAACACTTCTACTGCCCACAAAATTCCACAGGCATGAACATTATTGAGCATATCTAGGATGCCTTGTAACGTGCTGATCAGAAGATATCTGCACCGTCTCATACTATTACGGATTTATGGAGAGCCCTGCAGCATTCTTGTTGTCAGTTCCCTCCAGCGCTACTTCAGACATTAGCCGAGTCTATGCCACGTCGTGTTGCCGCTTTCTACTTGCTTGCGGGGGCCCTACACGATATTAGTCAGGTGTACCAGTTTCTTTGGCTCTTCAGTGCACATACGGACAATTATTGTAAAAATTGTGTTAACCAAAAGAATTAATAATAAATCTCAGAGTGCAGCCTGCAGCTTGAGAAACAGCAATTTGCACGACGCCATCTTGTTGCCGACCGAACAACCTGCAGTAGAAGGCACATGATAGTATTTGAGAATAAAATTGTACCAAACGAGAATCGGAATGATTGGGACAAGAAGCAAGTCGTCGTTCTTAATGTTAGGCTTACGCAGTAGAGTGTGTTATCTCCCATGGCTATAGCGCTTTGCTTCCTATGTGCTTTGAAATGACTTTATTCTTCCGTCGAGAGCGTGGCAACGAGTAACACTACCCGCTACAAATGGAAATTAATTTCAACGGTAGCAGACCTTTGGCAGTGACTGCACATGAACTTGTGAGCTCTGTTAACATATTTATTTAAGATTGCAGTATGTGCGATGGAAGTTGTGGGGAAGGTCCATAATTTTTACAGTACGAATTACTTCCTGAATTCTACAAGTCAGATTGGGTTGATTTCCGTTGCACGTTATGGTGTGAAAGGCGGATACGAACTGAGTCTCAAAGCATTTAAAATTATTTACGAAATTTAAAACGGTTAAAACTTAACGTAAAGTAAAATTCACAAGAAGTTAAGCTTTTCAGGACAATTTAAATTGTTGAAATGTAGTTTTCAGGACAACCACAAGTCGCAATCAATGCGTTTTATTGATGGGTTTCGCTCTTTCATTTAAATTAAATTAAAGCCTGAAACCGGTCAAAAAAAAAAAAAAAAACGAAGTGCGACTTTATTTTAACAGTTGCTCTTTCCTCTGCATGCAACGATGACTCTCGCTAAAATTTGCATGTACACAGAATAACAAGCTGAAAGGATTTTCCTGGCGAAAATTTCTTTTTTCTTGTCATGTTTCGATGCAAAATTGTCACAGATTTATAGTAAATCAGCCAAGACTGGCAGAACTGCGTTTGTACCTCTTAAAAACTAAGTTGCCCCTTTGAGGTTCTTCATCTTGCTGGCGAAATTATACACTATGTGATCAAAAGTACCGGACACCTGGCTGAAATTGACTTACAAGTTCGCGACGCCCTTCATCGGTAATGCTGGAATTCAATATGGTGTTGGCCCACCCTTAGCCTTGATGACAGCTTCTACTGTCGCAGGCATACGTTCAATCAGGTGCTGAAAGGTTTCTTGGGGAATGACAGCCCATTTTTCACGGAGTGCTGCACTGAGGAGAGGTATCGATGTCGGTCGGTGAGGCCTGGCACTAAGTCGGCGTTCCTATGCATCCCAAAGATGTTCTATAGGATTCAGGACAGGACTCTTTGCCGGCTAGTCCATTACAGGGATGCTATGGCCGTGTAATCACTCCGCCACAGGCCGTGCATTATGAACAGGTGCTCGATCGTGTTGAGAGATGCGATCACCAGCCGCGAATTGCTCTTCAATAATGGGAGCAAGAAGGTTCTTAAAACATCAGTGAAGGCCGGTGCTGTGATAGTGCCATGCAAAACAACAAGGGGTGCAAGCCCCCTCCATGAGAAACACGACCACACCATAACACCATCGTCTCCGAATTTTACTCTTGGCGCTACACACGCTGGCAGATGATATTCACCGGGCCTTCGCCATACCCACACCCTGCCATCGGATCGCCACGTTGTGTGCCGTGATTCGTCACTTCACACAACGGTTTTCCACTGTTCAATTGTCCAGTGTTTACGCTCCTTACACCAAGCGAGGCGTCGTTCGGCATTTACCGGCGTGGTGTGTAGCCTATGAACAGCTGTTCAACCATGAAATCCAAGTTTTCTCACCTCTCGCCTGACTGTCACGGTACTTGCAGTAGATCCTGATGCAGTTTGTAATTCCAGTCTGATGGTCTGGATAGACGTCTGCCTATTACACATTACGACCCTCTTCAACCGTCGGCGGTCTCTGTCAGTAAACAGACGAGATCGGCCTGTACGCTTTTGTGCTGTACGTGTTCTTTCACGTTTCCACTTCATTATCACATCGGAAACAGTAGACCTAGAAATGTTTAGGAGTGTGGAAATGTTGCGTACAGACGTATGGCACAAATCCAATCATCTGATCAGGTTTGAATGTTGCGTACAGACGTATGGCACAAATCCAATCATCTGATCAGTCTGCTCTCTCACGATGTCTAATGACTACTGAGGTCACTGATATGGAGTACCTGGCAGTAGATGGCAGCACAATGCACCTAATATGAAAGACGTATGTTTTTGGGGGTGTCCGAATACTTTTGATCACGTAGTGTATGTTGAGGTGCGTGACTGGCGAATTACATTAACTGATAGGGGCTTTTGCTCTCGCCTCTGTAGATCTAGAATTTCGGTGAATGCGAACAGGAGAATCAATCGTGTCCTCAGGAGGAATTTTGATCCCTTTAATTTTACATTTATGGAACAGTCAGTATGTTCTGCCGTACTGCGGGCTAAACATCATTATAGAAATATTACGAAAATTCCGGTATTGCTCTACCTTTATGTTTATACGGACTGAAGCTTTGAGAAGTCGAAACCGACATTTAAGAAGCTACCGTCGAATTTGAAGAACGAAGGAACTTTCGGATTAACTGAAATATCACTAACATAAACGACAACAACATCGCTGAAGTATTAATTAATTGGTTATAATCTATTCTTTCGGAAGGAAGCAATATTAGGGTTTAACGTCCCGTCGACTACAAGGTCATTAGAGAACGAGCACAAGGACGGGAAGGAAATCGGCCGTGACCTCTCGAAGGAACCATCTTGCTTTGCTTGGAGTTATTTAAGGAAATCACGGAAAACCTTAATCTGGATGCCTGGGGGCAGATTTGAACCGCCGTCCTCCCGTATGCGAGTCCAGTGCTTTCTTTCCAAAGGTCTGTAGTCGATAGAGCGTACTGTAGTAAATAGAATCAAAATTTCGTTCAGAACTGCTGATTAAAAAGCGTAAATGCAGCGCACTTTGGTTGGATATCTGGGTCTATGAATACGTTTCATCCAAATAGGTAAAACAGTACAGTATTGCAACGCAAACCACTCAAGGATGCTTTTTAAACTCAGACTGTGGTTTATTAGCTGCTCGTGACAACTCAGTTGCAGACAGCCGAGACAACAGTCTCGTGTTTATTCATTGAAGCTGATACTAAGTGTTCCAGTGAGGTTATAGCTGCGAAACAACGAAGTCGGAGAGAAAATAAGAACTTATTTCCTGCAGTCTGGAAACGAGTTTCAAAGGACTAAAAAGAAATATCTACTGCCTCTGTGACGATATGACCTAGCCTGTGAGATTAAAAAATTTAAGTCACGTACTGAAGCGTATAAGCAATTGCTGTCACGTGTCAGTGAAGGAATCAGAATGGATGAAAGGCGCCCTCGATCGCCAAATTTAAGGTAACTGCCGGACGTCACGTACAGATTTCGATTTGAATTGTAATAATTAGAATTGCTGACAGGCTTACCTCAGCAACTCCGGAGAGAAAAAGGGCGACAAAATGTTACCCTCAGCACTACTTACAACACATCGTTATACTATCCGCAGCTACTAATGTTTGCGAATATTCTCACTCTGTGAGAAGCATCCAGCTCTGATGCAAATGTTGCTTCCGTAATCATATTTTGCAGTTCTCGTCCTGCATCTCTCTTACATTATGTTCTCAATGCGTCGTCGATAGATAAGAACAAATATACAGAAGAATCGAAAAAAGCTTCGCGTCGTATTCGCCAGCAGATTTTCTGCTAGCAGAGAACAGCACTCTTGTGGTCTCTGCCAACTAAGCTGATATCTGTTATATTAATTCATCACCCCGCGACCCACTTCTGTATCTCGCCGACTAATTTTGTTAGGTTGGCAACGCAATGATATACAACTAAGTGCGTCATGAGAAAATCGCATGACAATCCTGAAAGACTCGGATAGCAGTGCATAAGGACGCGATTGAGGCAACTTAGCTAAACAAAACCGAGGGTGAAGTAATTAGAGTAACTGGAGACGCAGATGTTGGTGCTGGGTTATATCATTGATAACTCTCGACAGAGTACACTGACGTGCGCTGGGTGTTAACGATCACGTTACGCATCGATCTGAGGGGAATTTATGTACCAAGTGCTTTGAGGCGCACGTCTTCATTGGCCAGCCCCAGGTAATGGTAATAAGAGATGTCCGATGAGTTCATATCTGTAGATATAGGTATTCATTCTTTCCGCACGCTATACGAGATTGGAATATTAGAGAATTGTGAAGGTGGTTCGATGAACCCTCTGCCAGGCACTTAAATGTGATTTACAGAGTATCCATGTTGATGCAGATGTAGTAAAATAGATTTTTGAAAAAATAATTATCTTGGAATTTTTCCTGAAATGAGGGGGTGGTAAATTAATTAAACTTGTCCACAGCCAGAGGGTTAGTTTGAACGTCGCTATGCTTCGCTAGGCATGGTCCTGTTGCCTTCCTCAGACCTCTAAACTGCCTTTCAAAGGCAGATACGAGGGGGTCTACAATTCCGTTATATCTTCAATACATTGTGCAAGATGGCCGGAGTGACCGAGCGGTTCCAGGCGCTGCAGTCTGGAACCGCGCGACCGCTACGGTCGCATGTTCGAATTCTGCTTCGGGAATGAATGTGTGTGACGTCCTTAGGTTAGGTAGGTTTAAGTGGTTCTAAGTTCTAGGTGACTTATGACCTCAGAGGTTAAGTCCCATAGTTCTCAGAGCCATTTGAACTATTTTTGAACTTTTTGCAACTTCCACATTACTAAATCGTTGCCAGAGATGAGAAAAGCGAAGTGGTAGAAATGTCATTGGACTGACTGCCTTCGGAGATCTGCACTTACCCAAGAGAGCATCAAGCCACGTGCCATTAAAATATCGTAGCACAAATGAAACGAGTGATATCCCGTCATACACAGGGTGTAAAAGGTAACTGTTTACAAGGTGTCACAAGGATAAAGGGGAAGTCTAGACATATAGCTTGAAATAGGACGCATGCGCTCTATCAAGCCGGGAAACAAATTAAAATTTCCCTACAAAAGTTGGTTCAGAGCATGCGTGCTGCGCGAGGTTTTGAATATCCGAGAGCCCTTTTACGCCACATGATTTTTTCAAGTGATTTTTTTTATCGCTAAAATTGTTCTTAGATTTTAAACACGTCTCTTCCTTACACTTAAAAGCTGTAAAATTGATGTTTCTGTAAATCTTACATCAAAATTTTGTGAATTTTAACAGCGCAAAATTAACAATTAAATCTTTCTGTTTTCTCAGGCCTTCTTACTGCGAGAGTACAGCACTTATAGGTGTTAAGTTTACATTGAAGTGTAATCATAATTAGGTTACAGAAGTCTTTCTGCTTTCATTACCTTAGCGGGAAGTTTATATTACTAATGTTAACGAAATAAAATATTTCAAAAAATGTTCAAATGTGTGTGAAATCCTAGGGGACTTAACTGCTAAGGTCATCAGTTCCTAAGCTTACACACTACTTAACCTAAATTGTCCTAAGGACAAACACACACACACACACATCCATCCCCGAGGGAGGACTCGAACCTCCGCCGGGACCAAAAGATTTCAAAAATCTGAACGATCAAGCTTGCAGCGTAAGAGGGCGAGAGGATATTCAAAAACTCGCGTGGCAAGCATGCTCTGTAGCATAGTTGGCTTTTATAGACTGGTTTGGCGGTTGTTTCCCGGTCGATACAAGACAAGTATCGTATATCAAATTATTTAGTCCCGACTTCCCCTTCGCCACTGTGGTGCGTTGTAAACAGTTATCGTTTACACTCTGTACAGGAGTAATTGAGACCTATATTGGCTACGTTCAAAGCTTAAGAGTGCAGGAGCGCTATTATAAATGGGACGCTCTATAATGCAGATACCGGCGGGTACATGGATTTCTAACATGTAATTGAGCTACATTTTATTTATCTAACTGCTAATTTTGTGGTTACGAGAATACTGTTTATTTCCCTTTTTTATAGTGAAGTCGATGCGTAGCCCTACTCGTTGATGGACAGATGTCGCCCCTTAGTCACATTGTAGATGTACAACAAAAACGAGAGCGTGCAGACAAGTAATGTCTCAGAATTTCTTATTCTGTTCTCAATATCGGTTGAGGTATTACATCTCATGCAAATTACTCGGTCGATTTTCCCGCTCCGTTGACGCAAATTGCAACCCTCTGCCGCTAGCGGGTTCCGAATTGTAGCGTGTGGCATGGGGGTGTGTAACGTAACTATGTCAGTGTGTGAGAAACAAAGTGCTGTAATCGAGGTTAGAATTCTAAGAGTGCGTCCACACATGGAGCATGACAATGCCAGACCACACAACGAGTGCTGCGACATCTGCAACAGTCTAACATCTTGGGTTTACTGTCATCGATCATCCTCCATGCAGTCCAGATTTGGACTTATCCAATTTTCATCTGCGATCTTACACTATTCTTCCTGCTAAACAGTCGCAAGTTCAGCTAACGATGCTGCAGGTGGATAGAAATCACGCACCCTTCTTTTCAAAGTAGGCCTCAACGGCTCAGAAATATTGACTTCACATCGATAGTGATGGTGCGGTGCCAGCAGAGGTGAAGTTGGGACTCCGTCAACATAGTCAAACATTCTACATCGACGGCATCAACAAACTGGTCTCTCGTTGGGAGGAGTGTTCGACACCCCGATGACTATGTTGAGAAATAAATATGTAGTATGTAGATATGAAGAACAAATATGTGTAATGATAATAAAGTTTGTTTTATTGAAAAATCTTGAAGACTATTCACAGAAAAATGCGGAGGCATCACTTTTCAGCACGCTCTCGTAAATTCCCGCATTATACGTTTGAGGATGAAGTCATGTGGCTTTGAAATAAACCGTACTTATTCCATATTGAAAAGTTCAGCAGCTGACGTGCAGATCTTTTCCATCGCTATGAAAGCAGCAAGAGTATTCGAGGTTCCCAATCCCATGGATTGCCCGTTAAAATCAGTTCGAATACGAACTGGCGCCTATTCTAGCAACAGTCTGTCGTAATTCGCTGGAACAATGAAGTCTTCCAGGCGATTGTAAAACGGCGAAGGTCTGCTATCTCTAATAAACGGTCACAGGACAGAACCATAGCTTAATCTCGCGGAGTTACGGAACACATTTTGTGCTCGCTTCTGACGGCTTTTTCTGGAACCCGAACGACTTATCCAGGGGAATAAACATGGTACCCACAAGTACCGATCATAAAAAAAACTAAATACACCCTTGTCGTTTATGGTATGCTAAAGTTAAGAAACAGTGGAGCCCAACTGTATCTTGACTTATCAGAAATCTATTGTTACAGCACTGCACTGTCACCCAGCAATAAAAATACATGGATATGGAATATTAAACATGCGAATGGAATGAAGACTTCCTAGTAAACACAAAGCTCTTAACAGGAAGGCTTCACAGAAGCGAAAGCGCCGTCCAACGTACCTTAAGGTTGCATAATAGTACTACTAATGTTCTTCACTATGCTCATAAATGCCCTGGCAGATAACGTCTGTAGCTCTATGAAGCTGTTCGCAGACGAGGCAGTTGTATACGGGAAAGGGAGACGATTAGAAGATCGTTACGAAATGCAGAGGAAGCGCATGTTGAAAAAAAAAAATGGTAGCTGACCCTCAACATAAATAAATGTTGAAGGCGAAAACTTCTGTAGTGGTGGCCTCGTCACGTTCCTCTTCAATTTCTTCTACACGATCGACGTTTCGACCCCTTTATTTCGATCTTCTTGAGGAGCTTCTTAAGTTCACGGTTAACTAGTGTTCAGTCTGTGGACAATAACAAGGGCCACAGAAGCCTACATTCTTACATAAATAAATACAATGCGCGTAAATAGACGAAATGATCCGACGTTGTTTGAGCACACTATCAGTCATTGTATTTAAATCACGATACACAAGGGAAGGACAAAAATAAGAGAATACCAAAAGCACAACACATTACTGTACAATATACGGCGTAGGTATACCGTTTGCATTCAAAACAGCTCAGTCTTCTCAGAATGGGTAATTACAGGCCCGCTACGGTTTCAAACGTAATCTTACACCATTCTTCCTGCAAAATAGTGGAAAGTTCAGGCAACAATGCTGCAGGTGGATAGTGATTGCGCACCCTTCTCTTCAAAGTAGACTTCAAAAGCTGAGCTGGTAACTGTGGTGGCTATGGGAAATGCGAAAATTTATCCCCATGCTGAAGAAACTAGCCCTAGTTGATGCGAGCTGTATCGACAGATGCCCTATCTTCTTGTAACACAGCATCATCACTGGGGAACATATATTGTACCATGGGATGGACCTGACCAGCCAAACAGGTCACATAATCCTTAGCAATAAAGCAACCTTGCAGAATAACCATGGGGCTCATGGAATGCCACGATATGGCTGCCCTAATCATCACCGAACCCCCGCTAAATTTGACTCCTGGGATGTAAACTCGGCCAGAGTTTGGAAACAACGTGAAACAAGACTCATCCGACCAAATGACTTCCTTTCACTGCTCCATAGTCCATGTTTTACGGCTTCGGTGTATTCCTGTTGCGGGTATATACATCGCTGATTAGTCGTTTTGGAATTCCTGATCGCCCTGAAATTCTCTCGTTATGGGGCTCCGTTTGTGTTGTGTTGGTGCTGACAGGGTTCACGAGAGTGACATTCAGTTACGCAGTGATTTTTTCAGCTTTCGTCCCCTTATTTTTCGCCACAATCCTCTTCAACGACGTCTGTCACGATCACTCAACAAACAGTTTCGTCGACATTGTGACTTAGCGGATTATGTTTCTCTGCTTTCCCTGTATGCGGTATAAATCTTCGATACGGTGTCTCTTGAAACATCTAACACTTCGGCTATCTTGGCACGTACGAGCACCAACAGTATGCTCACGTTCGGAGGGCCTTAAGCTTCAACACAGTGCACTAACAACTACACAGAATACTGTTCTGGCCGCAACGGATACGTGTAACGTGTTACGGACATTTCATAAGTGCAGTTTGTGAGTTCGTAGTCAAACACAACAGCCCAACCTGCAGGCTTGGCTGGTATTTGCATTTTATGTTGAAGTATGAACTTATTGCGGTATTTCCTTATTTTTGTTCAACCCCTATATTAAGACTTACACAGATACAGAAAAATTTCGAAGAAGGGCAGATCGTTTTGTATTATTACGCAAAATGGAAGGGAGTGTCATGGATATGATGAAAGAAATTTCATTCACCAAGTACATACGGAAAAACGGCGACTGAAATAACATGAGAGAAATCAGAGGTCTTACGGAAATGATTACGCGTTCATTTTTGACCCCTTATTATTGGAGAGTGGAACGGTCGAGATATCGCGAAACCGTCTGGAAGCATTTCTGCTATCCCTCAAATGTGAATTACAGATGAGTAATATATATATAGTGTGGTCAGAAAATGTCAAACGCTTGTAGGGATGTTGCATGTTGCAGGGCAGGTTGTACTGAGATATGAATGTTACGAAAAAAATTCGATGCGTTCCGCCGTTTCCGGGTTATTTGGCATTGAAGTTAGCCAATCAGATCGTCGCGCGCTGAAATTCAAGTTTCAGCTAACGAGACAAAGCACTCGGGCAACACCGCCCCTGGCAGGCCGCTTGAGTTTGAGCGCGCGACGCCCCGACTGGCTAAATTCTATGCTAAATAACTCGGAAACGGAGCAACGTATCGAATTTTTTTCTTAACATTTATGCTTCAGTACAACCTGCCCTGTAACATCCCTACAAGCATTTCACACATATTCTGACCCCACTATATATATATATATATATATATATATACGTGCTGAAAAGTAGCGCTTCCGAATTTTTGTATGTGAAAACTTTTGAAGCTCTTTAAATAAAACAAACGTTATTCACATGCTACATCTTTATTCTTCATGTCTACATATTACAGCCCACTGCCGCTAGAGGGCTACTAATCGTGGAGAGTAACATGGCAGTGTCTAATGTACCTACGTCGGCGCGTGAGACACAGCGTGCTGTAATTGAGTTTAGAATTCAAAGAGTTCGTCCACACATGGGGCGCCCTCTCCTTCAGCGTGACAATGCCAGACCACACACGAGCGCTGCGACATCTGCAACAGACCGACGCCTTGGGTTCACTGTCATCGATAATCCTCCATACAGCCCCGACTTAGCCCCATCCGATTTTCATATGTTTCCTAAACTTAAAGAACATCTTCGACGACTTCACTTTGAGAGCGGTGAAGCGGTGCTCGTAGAATTGAGGTAATGGCTCCGTCAACATAGTCAAACATTCTACTCTGAGGATATCAACAACCAGGCGTCTCGTTGGTAGAAATTTGTTCATCGCCAGGATGACTATGCTGAGAAATAGATATGTAGACATGAAGAATAATTATGTAGAATGTTAATAAACTCGCTTGATTAAAAAAGCCATTATAGTTTTCACAAAATAAAATGGGGGTTATTACTTCCCAGGACGCCCTCGTAGATCTGCCAGCAACGATTTAAGGTGGAACAACTTGGTAAATCTAGAAGTAGGGAGGGCAGACGCCGTATTCACAATTATTGCAAGAATTATCAGGAAGAAAATTCACTCACGTGCTTATCATCGCTCCTGCGTGATTCCACGAACTTGTCACAGGCGGTCTCAGATATTCCAATTCGCTTACGAAAGGGCTCATCTACAAAACACAAGTCCGATAAATTCTTAAGTACTGTTCCATAGCTTCAGATTCTTAGAAAATTGGGTTAACGGAGGGACAGAGAAGCTGCGTTTTTCGCCACGGAAGATGGAGGAAGAAGGATTAAGGACCGATGATAACTTCATTATAGATGGAATCTCGGATAAGGAAGTAATTCAATCGTGCCCTTTTCAAAGGAACAATCCTGGCATCTGTCTTAAGCGATTTAGGAAAACCACGGAAAGTTTATATGTGGTTAGCCGGACGGTGATGTGAATCGTTGACCTCTCGAATTCTAGTGCAGTGTCCTACCACTGCGCCATCTCGCTTCGTCACGAGTTCTTTTAAACAGCACAAGAGTGTCACAGAAACATCAGTGAACTACAGCGGAAGACGCTTCAAGAAAGGCGCGGTGGTCTGAGAGTGCCTTACGATCGATGTACAGGGGCGACTAACAGTCGCGCCTGCCCGTGGCCAGCTCGCAGCGTCAGAAATCGTTTCAGTGCACTCACGGCGACATCGCAGAGATTATCACGCAGGAGCACTAGACTGAAAGACAGACAGTTAGAGCAGAGGCAGAAGAAAGCAGGCAGTATCGTTGCTATATAATAAAGCACTGCTTCTCCTGAATCAGCTGAAATAACAGAATATAATTTACTCTGTTACTATTGACTGAATATTGTCATTATTATTAAACTTTCGCTACGTGAGTCAGTGTAGACGGAAAACTATTTATAGCATAGGTACCCAACATTATAGGAATTATTTTCGGATTGTGCGCTGCAGGATTTGCGTTGTTAATATTGTTACTGTCATAACCTGCCGTTCGTTCACCAGATACGGCAACGTAGAGTTGAAAGCAAGCATCAGTGTGCATCACAGTTGCAGTCAATCAACATGGCTCTGGACAAGGTAATCAGGGCTTTACCCGTGAAGCTGTTTTATGATAACAACAGCAATAGTGCAACTGCTCATAGGTGAGTATCAACGGATTAAAAGGATACGGAGAGGTCCTCTTTCCGCACAGTTTTTGTACATGATTCAGAAGTTCGAAATTACTGACGATTTGAGAAGTGCTCCTTGGAAAATCCCACGGGCACCTTGGGCACAAATTGTTGAAGAAGTTACTGTTGCCATGGCTGAGAATGCTGAATGCCACTTGCGATCTTAATGCACGAGCTGTGTCACGACAGCTGAACATTCCATAGCCCACCGCTAGAAAAGTGCTGCAAACAGTTCTGAAATAGTCTCCGTACATACTTTACATTACTCACCAATTCAGATGGTCGTCACATTGGGCAACGTTTGTAATCTGGAACGTAAACATGATACGCAATTAACAAATGTTACCCTCTCATGTGGAAACTAAAATTTGTTTCTTTCAATGGTTTAGTCGTTATTTCTCTTCCACGTGTCCTTACAAATGTTTCCATAAAGTCTGATTGCCCTGCTATCACTCGTTTTTCATAGGGGCCCTCTCAACTAGCGAAAGTTTTTTATAGCCATCCCGTCTTTTAAGGTGTTATTATTGACTGAATATTGTATACTGAGATGAAATGCCTCTCGCCGGGCAGTAACACATTTGTTGATTGGGATTATTTCAAGTTATGAATGTCCACATTCGAGCGGTACCGGAACACACGCACTAAATGGTTTAACAGTGATACTTGCCTACATCATTTTTCTTCTTAACCGTTTTCGCAGCAAAACACTCATAAAACTTCTCTCACGCTTGAAACTATGCGGCTCTCTTCTTAATCTTATCATGGCACTTCTTGCGAAATGTGTTCCTTATTTCTTCACGTCGTCGATAAATAATTCCGTATCAAAACCGACTGCATCCACAGCACGCTGACAGCAGCTGTTGAAGTTGCTAGCACTTGTGCAGTGGTCGCTACGAAGCCCCAATGGTTGGCGACCCGAGTTCTATCGCCGCGTCTTCGCAGCTTCACTGCCGTACTCTGCATGGCTCCATTATTTCACAAGTACTGCTAAAACGCTCGATGACACAGTGAACTAGCGATACTAAATCGCTCGTGTGCATCGAGTCTTATTCACACATTTCCGATACACCACGATTCGAAAACAAGTTAAGAAACATGCCGCAACCATACATTTCACGAGATAGTAATGTTAGAGAAATTGGGGCTTATACAGAAGGCTGTCGATAGTGTTCTTCCCTCGTGCCGAACGAAAATTTGATAACAACTCTTACTCTTACGCATCTTCATTCATACAACGTATGTTGGCTTCCGAAGTACAAATGGGTAAACAGAAGTCCTAGGCTGAGAAAACGTAAGAGCATGAAAGAAGTCATGACCTTGGAAATACGTACAGCATATATTTAACCTTGCTAAGGTACTTAGGGATGCTATTTATTTATTAAACGTATAGGACTACAAATGAAGGGCAATCTAAATTACAAGGAACAAAACAACAATAAATACCACCTTCTTTGTGCTGGTTTCATGTAGGTCAGAAATATAAAGGTTGACTAGTATAGGGGATAGTACTGACCCCTGAGGTAATCCATTATTTAGTTTATTTATTTTTCTTATGAGATTAGTCGTAAGTTCAAATGGTTCAAATAGCTCAGAACACTATGGGACTTAACATCTGGGGTCATCAGTCCCCTAGAACTTAGAACTACTTAAACCTCACCAACCTAAAGACATCACACACATCCATGCCTGAGGCAGGATCCGAACCTGCGACCGCAGCGGTCGCGCGGTTCCAGACTGAAGCGCCTAGATCCGCTCGACCACAGCGGCCGGCTTACTCGTAAGTGCCAGCTTGAGAGCATGTTATTGATTAGTCTCAACGTTTGGTAGTTATTTCACTGTTATGTCTCGTACAGAAAGTAAATTCTGTTGATAACTATTATTTTTACCATTAATGCGGCAATTATTACACCCGCTCTGCATTTGCTAAAAAAATAGATAAAAGGTTTTTGATTCGATAAATTCGTCGAAATTTACAGCACAGTGGACGGCTGAGGCAGGGGTTGAAAGTCTAGAATGTGTACTACTGACGTACGTTTTCGACTCACTTTATAACGTGGTGTCTTAGGCAGAAGAAATAAGCTTCTCTCTGAACGTAGAGTGCTGCGAGGAGAAACCCTGTGGAGGGAGCAAGCTCCTCCTTCCTAATGGAGTGTTACCGTTGAGAGGAAAGACATGTAGAGGTAACGAACACTTGCTTCTCTTACAATCCAGGTTGAAACTGCTGTATTAGAGGGACGTAGTAGCATCCACTGTTAGAAAACTATCAAGACTTTACAAAAATTTCTAACTTTAGGTGAAAAATTTGAATTATTGCTGTATAGTTGCTCATGGGTTATTTAACCGCAAGGGCTGATGGTTGCTGGGGCAAGTACAGTTTCTCGGAATCTTTCTAAGACTCAGGAAGGGGAACGAAATATAAAGAGAAAAAAAGAATGGATAATATTGGAGAGTCATCCGGGAAGTAAATTAAGATTCTATGCAAAGCATAGGAAGTCGTTTGGTCAGATGTGTTTTGTTCCACATCGTTTCCAACTTCTGGAAGAGTTTGCAGTCCAATAATGAAACATGGCGGAGGTTCGGCGACTATTCTGGCAGACGTATCGTTGTATTCCATAGGCCTCACGGTTACTGTGCAAGATCGCATTACTGCTAAGGATTATGGGACCATTTTGGCTGATCAGGTCCTTATCATAATGAAATGTTTGTTTCCCGATGGTGATTCTGTGTTCCAAGACGACAGGACCCCTGTTCAAACAGCTCGCATCTCCCAGAAGTTATTTTTGTGACCCCGTCGATGAATTGTCGCATCTCCACTAGCTACCACAGTCAGCAATTCTCATCATTATTGAGAATCTGTAGTCTACTTTGAAGAGAGGGGTACGTGATTGCCACCAATTTTCATCTCTTTACCTGAAATTGCCACTATTTTGCTGAAACAATGCTATAATTTTGCTTTGAGAACCATATAGGAACTGCATTTATCCATTGCGAGACGACTGGAAGCTGTTGTGAATGCCAACGTGCTATCTACGCCGTATTAAGCTTGTTTCCGTATTTTTGTTCACACGCTGTATTACTACGTATACCTCGAGAAAACACGATAAAGGTAAAATTAGAGAGATTAGAGCACACGTGGCTATTTACCAACAATCGTCCTGCCAGCAAGTTTCATATCAGAGCACACTCCGCTGCAGAGTGAAAATCTCATTCTAGAAACATCCCCCAGGCTTTGGCTGAGTCGTGTCTCCGCAATATCCTTTCTTTCAGGAGTGCTAGTTCTGCAGGGTTCGCAGGCGGACTTCTGTAAAGTTTGGAAGGTAGGAGACGAGGTACTGACGGAAGTAAAGCTGTGAGGATGGGGCGTGAGTCGTGATTGGGTAGCTCAGTTTGTAGAGCACTTGCCCGCGAAAGGCAAAGGCCCCGAGTTCGAGTCTCGGTCCGACACACTGTTTTAATCTGCCAGTAAGTTTCTTAACAATCGTCCTCCCTGCATGCCATTCGCAGTTGGAACAGAGAGGGCGGGCACCAACAGTAGCGCACAAAGTACTCTCCGCCACACACACTAACGTTGCTTGCAGAGAATATATATGTAAATGTGAATAATACAAGAAAAAGACAAGAAGCCAAAGTTGCTGAGTTTTAAGTAAGCTAGGGGGTTTGCTCCAATAATAATGAGCGTTTATATTGTTTTCTACAATCCCCGTGGCTGTCCGCGTGGAAATTCTTACTAAACGTATTGCAAAGTTGCGCTTAGATTCGGGATCAGAAAATGTCAAAGCCTTTTAAAAGACTTGTATCTGGCGAGGCAAGCGACGGCAGCGGTGGCAGCCGCAGCAGCAGCAGCAGCAGCAGCGAGCGCAGTGCGAACAGCGGCGGGAAAGCCGGGTTGCGACACGTAGTGGTAGCGGCGCGGGCGCTGTCGACATCGCTGGCGGCAGAGCCGGCCCTGCTGGGGGTTTAGGCGCTGTGGACGGGGGTTCCCCGGGGGTGGCCGCTCGCCGACGCCGGCGCTGGCGCCGCGCGGGGTGCAGTTGCTGGCGCGGGCGCTGGCGGCTGGCGGCTGGCGGCAGGTGGTTACGCAGCCAGCGCTGCTGAAAGCGGCCGCGGCCCGGCCTTGGGCGCAGGCGTTCAACTCTTGGCCCACTTCTGCGCGGCCTCCTGCTCGCGCTGGCGCGCCGCCGGTTTCCTTGCAGCGCGCCTTGCAGCCTCTACACACGAGTTTTCGCGCTACTGCCGCCATCAATGTAATCCTACTAACAAAACAAATCCAACGCAGCGCCTCTACGAACATAATGTATCATTATCTGTCTTACTTCAACTCCTGGCAATTTTATTTTCCCTCTAACAATTCTAAAACTAATTTCGGAATCATAACAAGCGACTTATTCGCGAAATGCAAGTTGCTTTTATTTAACTAAAAATACACTGCTGCGCAAAACTTGGGGACTATATAGATAAAGTAACATAACATATTAACTACTCGGTGGAAATGAATGAAAGTGTGGGAGCACGTTGCCAGAGGTCTCCCACTCGTGCTCGGATAGCCGGACGTCACATGGCTCGAGATCAGCGTGACTATAGCGCTAAACCGGGTTGGCCCCGCAACACGAGGCAATTGAAGGAACTGGAAAAGACAGTGTGAGTCAATCAGGGAACAGTTACGGTGCGCTGTTTATGCTGTACTTCATTACAACACGGCCTGGAGACAACACGTAGACCATGTCACGGGCTGCGTGGCCCCTCCGACCGGGGGTTCGACTCCTCCCTCGGGCATGGGTGTGAGTGTTGTTCTCAGTATAAGTTATTTTTAGTAGTGTGTAAGTCTAGGGACCGATGACCTCAGCAGTTTGGTCCCTTAGGAATTCATACACATTTTTTTTTGAACGCAACACGTAGACGACTTCACACGCGGAAGAAACATGGGGAAACTGGAAAAAGGACGAAATGTGATTAGTGTAGCCCAGGAGATTGTTATTTTACAGCATTGCTTCACGTGCATGGGGAGCGTTTTGAACGACAGGCGCTGCTGCAGGAAGCCGAACCGGTATTCGATGATCGCTGCATTGTGCAACAGGCAAAAAGGAACCCACGCCGGACAGCAGATGTACATTTAACACGACTACAACGCAAGCTATCCCAGGATCCACAAAGGCGCCTGCATGGTGGCGGTCTCTTTGCCCGACGAGCAGAACGTTGCGTTCCGTTGACACCCGCGGTGGTGCCAAGAGCATAGGGACTGGTCCAACGAAGAATGGAGTCGCATGCTCTTATCGAATAGGAGCAGGTTCAGTGTGAGTTCAAATGGTTCAACTGGCTCTGAGCACTATGGGACTTAACATCTGAGGTCATCAGTGCCCTAGACTTAGAACTACTTAAATCTAACTAACCTAAGGACATCACACACATCCATGTCCGAGGCAGGATTCGAACCTGCGGCCGTAGCAGCAGCGCGGTTCCGGACTGAAACGTCTAGAACCGCTCGGCCACAGCGGCCGCCTGAGTGTGAGTGATGATTTTGGATGTACCCTCATATGCCGAGAGGTGGGAACACGTAATGCACCTAGGAACATTATCGAACACGATCTTTTTGGGCCGGCCGCGGTGGTCTCGCGGTTAAGGCGCCCAGTCCGGAACCGCGTGACTGCTACGGTCGCAGGTTCGAATCCTGCCTCGGGCATGGATGTGTGTGATGTCCTTAGGTTAGTTAGGTTTAAGTAGTTCTAAGTTCTAGGGGACTGATGACCACAGATGTTAAGTCCCATAGTGCTCAGAGCCATTTTTTTTTATCTTTTTGGTGGTCCAGGTGTTGTTGGTAGGCAGGCATAACGTTGCATGTGAGTACTGACTTCCGAATCTTCAAACGCGGAGCACTCACCGGTGGCATTGTACTCCTTCCGCATTTGCGGTTTTTTTTTAAGGATGCATTCGACTTTCACTTCATTTTTGTGGATAACAGCGCGCGACCGCACCTTTGAGTGCAGATGGAGGAACTCCTGGAACGAGAAGATATTCGGTGAATGGAATTGTTTCTTCTATTTTGTCAGATATGCGTCCCCTGTTCTCATGATCATACCTAGGATCCGTGGTTGAAGGAGGGGAGGAGGGGGGAGGGATGGGGGAGAACTCATTAATTACGTGGTGAATGGCGAAATAGCTTTGACGTTTAATAACAACTGGTTCTGGATGTTCTTACTACTACGCAGCAATCATTACATGTTCAGCCTTAATATAATATGTGTGTGTGTGTGGAGAGGGAATAAGAATGCTAGTTGAGTTTATGAAGATCATTTTTTCCATGTCGCTGACTACGCCCATGCCAGTACTACTTACAGTGACCGACGTTCCATTCCCTTACATATGACAAATAAAATACTATATATGGTGCATTATTAGTTACAGATTCACGTAATTCGGTGTTTATGGAGTTTAGTTAGTAACATTGAGCTATTGCTGATCCAGTTTACGAACAATGAAAACGCATAACTCACCACGGACTGTTTAATTTCACCTATGTCACCTAAATCGTGCGCGAACGGGAATAAAGCCTGAATATTATGACAAATTGTCGCTATGTAGCCTGTGAAGCGTCACACGCTACATAGCGACAACAACGGAAGCTGATTTCACTGACAACAGCTGTTTTGCAACAAGGCAGTAAAGACGTTTCATATTGAAAATCTATGAGGCGAAACGTAAGTCAGAAAAGCAAAATTGAGTCTGGCATAAGAACGCTTTTTCGTAGTTATTTGTTTAGTGCAAGTGCGGAAACTGTGTAATTTTTTTGGAAATTTGTGGTAAGATCTTGTGGGACCAAACTGCCGAGGTCATCGGTCCCTAAGCTTACGCACTACTTAATCTAATTTAAACGAAGGACAATACTCACACCCATGCCCGAGAGAGGACTCGAACCTCCGACTGAGGGAGCCGCGCGGACCGGGACAAGACGCCCTAGACCGCGCGGCTACCCCGTGCGGCGATTATGTAATTCAGCAATAATCTAATAAGAATTAAAAATAATGGATATTGTCACATGTTTTATTAAGATTTCTATAAAAAAAACTACGTATATAAAATTTTAGAGTGTTCAGAGGAGTTAAAAACTTTTTTATATGACAAAAATATCACAGGTGCGCCGTTTTCCCGCTACGGATCCATGAAGATTTTGACGCTAGTGATGTTCAGAGATGGCGTTCAAACTACCGCACGATGAATATTATTTTAGAGGTGTTACTGAAAATGTCGCTCGTTTACATGACTGTCTAAGACGAGCAAAACAACCAGGCGCTACACGAATAATAGCAATAGCTTCAGCCAAACGGGCAACCAGCTCATCTGAAGCGTCTATCGATGTCTTGTACACATCCTTCCTCCCCTCCACACACACACATACACACACACACACACACACAGACACACGCACACACACACACACACACACAGAGAGAGAGAGAGAGAGAGAGAGAGAGAGAGAGAGAGAGAGAGAGAAATACGTAGGAAGTCAGTAACATGTCTAAAACAATATTTATCACACAGCAGTCTGAACAGCGTCTCTGAACATCACTAGCATCAGAACCTTCATGATGCCCCAGCGGGTAACGGTGCACCTGTAAAATCTTGTCACATAAAAAACTTTTTATTTTTATCTTCTATAACAACACTAAAATTTTGTATACGTAGCTTATTTTATATTGTATTTTGCTGGTTCTCTGTATCTTTCTAAAACTTCGCTAGTCCTCCATATCACATATTTCCGCATCTCCTGACCTACATCATTCTCTTACTACATGATTCGAGCCCAACACCGACACAACTGTCAGCAAAGCTGCATAAACGCTAAATTTATGAAGCCGCCACCATGACCACTCGTGCTTGAATTAGAAGTCTCATTACCTATCGACAAATTTATTTTATGTTCTATGTCCGTTGAACACCCAGCTTCATTTACAAAAAGCTTAGTTATTCGCAGCGAACTGGTTGCAACGGTAGACCGATAATTCCTGCATGTAGTGAACGCAAGTTTCTCTGCTATTTACTGTCACGGTGAAACAAAGATTGAATTTCCTAACTAACTACACTGTAACTGACAGAGAAAGTTGCAGAATGTCAGTTTAATCTACTTGAGGCAGGTCGTAAATATCTTTAAACTACTGTCTTAGTAAAAATACCCGCAAAGAAAGCCTCTTTACTCATTACTAGCGTAAGCACCAGTTCATACCAACATAAAAATCAGTTCCTTATCGAGACCGTTTACGACTCACTTGCCACTCCTCCTACATGTGCTAATGTCACTTGTCAAGCTGTCACTACGTTTATTTCTAGTGACATTTAGATCACTAGGAAGTGAGCTTTACAAGCATAGAGAATGGACGCTTAAGTTTTATTTCGAATCAGAGGAAATGCGTATGTAAGCTAAAATCTGATCGTGACTCTTAGACAGTATTCAGTACACGTTGAGCGGAGCACTACGCTACCCTCTAATCCTTGTCACCCTTCCCCATTCTCTTATACGTCACTCACACTACATTTCAACTGCGTTTGGCCGTTTCACTTGCTCCAAATACGTACTGTTTTCCTCCCTACGTTACGGATGACGTAGATAAATTATTTTCCAATGCCTACGGTGCTGATGAGGCTGTCAGGCTACAAGAGAACAAACGTACGAGTATATACTTTGTAAATCAAGATTACCATCGTCTTTGGAAGGCTATACTTTGTCGTTGTAATCATTCTCTCGTGTTAACAAAGACAAAAAAATTAATTCAAATGGCGGTTAATTGTTTATGACTATTCTCACGCGATTTAGCGGGAAAATCAGCCCAATGTTGACTGAATTCGAGCTCTAAAGTTCGCTGATAGTAATACAATTCAATCAACTTTGGAGATCTTCATCTTTTAAATATATACTACGTAGACAGGTATGGAAAGGACTGAAAAACTTTTCAGCACGTTCGAATGTCTGTGGAATCGATGCTGAGTACACAGCTAAGGGCAGTGTCCACGGGTATATTCCATTTTAGCAGACCGAATCGCTATCGTGGAGGCTATCAACTCAGTTCGCTGTGACATGTGGTCGGCTGTGATTGCGCTTACACTCGATGCTTGCGGCACTGTACTGTTCCTTATGGCTAGCCGAAGCTGGTTCTCTGAAGTGAAGGCCCACGTTAGAAAACATAAGCAGAGGCTTTGCAAATCGCATACTTTTAAATGATTCTACGCACGAAAACAACTTTCAATCGAATTTGTGTTTCGTGTCAAACTACTTTAGGATTAACTGTCACAAATTAAGAATCACACGTTACGCTGTGACCAACTTTTCCGACCTTCCGTGACAACAAACAATTTGTGTACAAAAATTAGTAATATTTCTAACGTAGACGCTTTGTAGAAGACAGGTTATAGCTGCCTTTCCCAGCAGTTTATTGGTGCCCAGCCTCTCCTATCTTCAGACAGTAATATGACGCACATTGTTTCCTTCACCTTATGAGCCTATTCAATTCTTATCCACTTTCTTCAGTTACTCTCCTGGCTGTTACAAAGTATTTATTTCTGTATTCCAATTTATTGCCATGACTATGTCGACTCACTACAGCCTGCTACTAAACTCCTGATTTCTCTCTCTGTGCGAAATGATTAACGGTAAATTTCACATTCTCATTGATCTTTCCCAGCATCTTTCAGACAAGCTTTTGCATTTTGGACCTCTAAAGGCATGTGCTGTCCTCACTTCTCTTACAGAATTTTAAATACGCTTCTAAAGCTTTTATGTACCCGGAGACAAATTTCATGTCCCATGCATTTATTTACTGACAACCTTCTTGGTTAGGTAGCCATAAATAATGGGCGAACGATGAAGCAGTTACATCATAACGGAGAAAGGCAGGGTCGGTAGCAAAATTATTGCAATAAGAACCGGATAGTAGCGCTGTAACAAACATTTCACGAAGTAACTCTTCGGGCATGATCTTTCTGTTGCATTAGTCTTGTCAGTAGTTCCAGAGTGTGCGTAAATAACGTAGTCGATAGGTAAATGAAAACAGTGTTTACACGGAAGACGAAGCAACTTGCGTAAAGTTACTACTCATTCAAGTGATTTCAGTTTCGCCTGCATCAGCACTCCATACTATCTTCGTCCCCTGGCAGAGTGCCTGCATGAAGTCGCTCATATGCGCCTTTATGCTTTTTATCACTCCTGTTTAATCCTGAATCATTCTCAAGGCGCGACAGAAAGTGCAATATTGGTGTTCATTGCACTCGTAACCCGCCGACCGAGAGCTGCATCTGAACTTTAAAACCGGTTACGAAGCAAACCGCTCTCCGTTGCACCTGCCCTGCCTCCTGATACAATTACCACGCACCTGTGTACCGTTACATAATAGCCAGTACTACAGTCGCATTCGTACTTATGTATCAGTGAAGCTTACTCACTGTTTGCAACGTGGTCTCCGTTTCAGTAACAAGCTGATGGCCATGTACGATATACGGACAGGGCTACCTGTGTGTTAAGCAGTCGGGCTCCCGTTCGTAGCTGAGTATGGTTACACTGATTGAGACCTTCCGCAGTTTTCTTTACTGGTCTATAACTGGTTCCGCTTCCTCTCCTTTCGCCACACAGTCTCCTCAAATCTAAGTAGGTAAGTACGTTTCCACTCCTCGCTGAATTAATCCTTTCCTGCCCGACGGGATTTTGAAGTCCCGTCCACTTTCTAGAGTAATAAAACAGCATGGAGTCGAATACATGCACTGGCATCTTGAAGGAGCGTCTGTGTACCACTGCTGTAGCACGAGAAACTCTTTGGCTGTAATGGTTCAATATCTCTGCCCACAGAAGACAGAAAAACGACAGACTGTAGTGCAGCTGTACTTTTCATTTAATGAAAGTACGTGAAAGGAAACTATTGTTACTGTTACTATGTTTATAATCTGACTTCGTATCATTCTAGTTACTAATATTACTAGTGAAATAAATAAATAACCCGATCAGAAGTCCCACTCGTGTTTTATACGTAAATTAGAACAAATGTATTCATTACAATGCACTACTCTGTTTTTAGTTTCTTTGATAACACTCTCCGCAAATATTAAATCCTTTGGTACAGTTTTCCATATTTTGGAAAGGAAATGGTTAATCACACGAAGTAAAACAAAAATTAAAAAGGCAAAGCTTAAAAAAATCAAGATGTAGAAAGTGTCGTAGAAAACTGCTTGATGACAGACTCGAAGCTTATAGCAGACTTGAATGAACGAGAGAACTTGGAGCTCTGACGTCATCGTATAGCGCTTTCAGATAACCTATAACTTCAGAAGACGAATCAGATATAAAAACCACTGAAAAATAAAAATAAAAATTGCTTAAAATAATAAAAAAAGTAGGTTATGCCAAACGACACTGAGTAGTTCGGGTGCGGCAGTTCAGTTGTTCATCAGTCAGATTAATAAACAAAAAGGATCGAGGGTCAAACTGAGACCAACCCAAGAATTTTTTTTTCCTGCACTTAACGAGATTTTCACCGGTAACGATATTTCATGAATCTCTCTCAGTGGTTCGGTCTATAGGTATACTTTGGGTGTTACCACGACTGTTGAAGCGAACTGGTTATCAGATTGTAAGGAAACATGTCATAGAGCCTCCACCAATCTTCTGGTTCAACATTGGTTCGCTGTTGCTAGTATGAACGGGTTCTACTCAATAATTCTATGATTCTAAGCTTACTACCTCAGTCTTCCTTTCCTTGGGTCCAGTAGGGCTCTTAGTATTTCCAAATATAAACGTAAGTAAATATTAGTCAGCTTAGCGTTTTAACTGTTTTTAGCTACCAGAAAAGCAGTTACATTGAACGGGGCTGTACTTAATTCTTTGGGTCTAGTCTAGTAATATTTCAGTCGAAGATTGTACGACACGTGTATCAACTAGTCTACATACAAGACCGTACGAAGTGCTATGGTCCTGTAACGGGAAACCACGTGATTTAAGCTTCATTTGTGCAATAGCTCGGAAGAAGATATCGACGCATAGAGTTAACATCCTGTCCACACCAAGGTCGTTGGGGACAGAGCTCTTCAGCTACGAAGAGGCTGGCATACGTGCTGGCTCGCAAAATGGGTACAAAGGGCTAAAGTACCTTCTCAAGCATATATGTGGGCACTTGTGTTGCAGGCGATGTGTATGTGCCCTATACAAACGCAGTGTTAAATGACGGAAATGCGTTTATAGGTGTCCTGGATGCATAGTAATGAAAAATATATCTTATAAACAAATTACAATATGCACCGCAAGAGCGTTGGAGTCTGGCTAAATGAGGAACGCCCAAAGGGCAAATTAAAAAAAAAAAAAGATAATGAGAAAAAAAGAGTAACAGAATTGTCCACGTAGATTCACTTTCGCGAGAAAACCTCCAATAGCAAAACAAACTGTAGCACTTTTGATCCTATTTCGAGGAGGCGATATATATATATGATAATTTCAGATTATAACACCATCTGATATATAACAATATAGCTCTGTTAAATAAGGGAGATATAGCTGTAACGCTAGCGCAGAAACAGCACGACATGTGGTTTAAGATATTAGACACTGCGCAGGTGCTCCTTCGGAGTGATTTGCGTTGTGGTGTGTATTTGACTATTAAACGCTGTATCATCTTGCAAATTTACTTACCTGATATATTTGCTACTTATCCTCGGCAATTTCGTTTCAGGTCACAGTGTTCGTGAACACAGTGAATCGATATCGTACGAAGTGGGGTTGCAGTTCAAGAAACCGCTTTAGCTCCTATCACTGCGATGTCGACTTGAGTGGACACCGATGGTTGCAGTATGTCTAGGAACTAACCACACAAAGGAATCGTTGGGAAAACATAAACACTTACATCCCAACTGCCAGTTTAAAGCGAATGCCTGCCTTCTCGCGTTCAGTACAAAGGCGGCCGAAATATTAATAATTCTTTGTTGAGCGTTGGTCGCAGCACCCAGTTGCACTCTGGCCGACACTAAGTTTAGAGATTTGTACCACCCATTCAAGACCGCGTGCTGGCGACCATGCCGGAACACTGGAGCTCGTATTGACAATACGGTGCGCTCGCTTTTGTAGTCTCTGTTATCTGTCATGCGCGGCGTCTGCAGAACACTGCAGGCTGCGTGCTACAGCGCCAAAATCAATGCTGCACTTCGTCTGCGATCGAGAGACTCAAGTCTTCTGTCACAAACATGATAGCAAAACATTAGCCGCCACTGTAAAATCTTGTGGTACTAAGAACTCTCTGGACGATATAAATACTAACGACCTGCCCCGGCTTTGCACGGACAGAAGTATCTACGGCCAGACGAGTTGTCTGGCGTAGTGGTAATAAATTATATACAAAACCCTTCCTCGTGAATCAGTCTTTCCAGTGATATCTTATCAAAAACTCTACAGCAGTTCCTGAGATTAAAATTCACATATAGACAAAAAACCGCAGCGGGGAATAATATTTAAAAGTGTCAAGTGGCTGTAATTAAAGTGCAGCTACTCACGGAGGTCCAGTGTGGTTTGTAATTATGGTATGGTAGCGCAACTAGGTAGATATGCCAAAGCGTTAATGCGAAACCGATTTACGCTGGAAAAACTTAGTTCTGATTTGGGACACCATGTGCTAATCTGGCGCTGTGCAGCATCTCGTCGTCGTCTCTGGTGCTCATATTGAATAAATTGTGTAAGCATCGGTTAATAATGAAATAAACATTATGCCTTTCTCATTTCTTAGACCTTTTCTGACCACGTCTCATTCCTAACCCATTATATGTGGAAATATTACCGTGTGTCTTTATTGCATTCAAAGCGCCAGATCAGCACCTGGTGGCCAAAATTGGAATTAATTTTTCCAAGCGTAAATCGTTTCCACATTAATACATTAGAATATCTACCAAGTTTCGCCGACATACGGTAATTACAGCCCACATTGGACCTCTGTGAGTAGCTGTACTTTAACTATAACCCTCCGGTAGATACTGGATTCAACTTAACTATAGTTTTGTCTGAGGCATGTCGTCTTTTTTTTTTTTTTTGCAGAAAAAACCCACACTAAACACCACCATACTGCATAATTTAGACTTTAAGATAGTACAACTTTGTTTAACAGAATATTTGTGTGTCACGACGCCAGACACAAATGCTGTGATCCCTTTGCATCGGAGTTGGTGGGCAACGTTGAAACACTGATCGTGGTTGCCAAGTCCGTACCTGCATGACTGTGATAAACCGTCGTGTGGTGTAGTGTTGTCTTTATGTTGTTTAAATGAAAGAAAAGAATAGTATGACACCCAAGCCGGCAAATAGCGCACTGCTGTTGTATGGCAAGAACAGTATCTATTACCGGCTGAGGCATGCAGACACGATTCACGACTCGCCCTCACTACTTTACTTACGGCATTACCTTATCCCCTACCTACCGAACTTTACAGAAGTACTCCTGCAGTTTGCGGGTCTAGCAATCGCGGGAGTCCGAGCCCACAGAATTCTTTTCCAAAACAAATATTTCACTCTACAGGAAATGTGCGCCGTTTCAAATTTTCGTAGCAGATTAAAACTGTGTGCCGAATCGGGACTCGAAGCAGGAAGCTTGCCTTTGTCGAGCAATGCTCTTCTGCTATGAATGCTAGCCCAGTAATATATGCAACAGACCGTCTATGAAATTTGTTCTGGTGCTAATATCTTTGCTCTAAACGCCTTAACAACCACAGTTCGAGTGTTAGCAGACATAGGGGACATAAAAATGAAAAAGCTTGCATACTTTGCCTACTTTCATTCGATAATGTCATCTGGTATAATATTTTGGGGTAACTCTTCAAGTCAAACAAAAGGTTTCAGATTCCAAAAGCGTGTAATACGTATTATTTGTGGAGTAAATTCACGGACGTCATGTAGAAACCTCTTCAAAGAACTGGGTATACTAACTGCTGCCTCTCAGTATATTTACTCCTTAATGAAACTTGTATTAAATAATATATCTCTTTTTCCAACAAACAGCTCAGTTCATACATACAATACCAGGAACAAAAGTGATCTGCACAAGGACTTAAAAGCACTTATTTTAGTTCAAGAAGGGGTCCACTACTCAGGAACACTCATCTTCAATAATTTGCCAGCAAACATAAAAAATTTAGTTACAAATAAACGGAGCCTGAAAGACTTACTACTGGCCAACTCCTTCTACTCCATTGAGGAATTTTTTTAATAGAAACAAATGATGTATTGTACATATTCGTACTATTAGTATTGTTATTTCAGCTTAAAAAAAAGACATATTCTACATCCACGAGGATCTCCTCAACACGGATCTATGGAACGAAAATCTAATCTAATCTAATCTAATCACATCAGATGGATGGATCACCATCGACAGTGTCATATACCCTCACAGCCTGATGAACTGACGAGAGGTTTGGAATTTAACCAAAGACACTGGTGCACGGTACGATGCTTAGGAACTATACATCGCAGTCTCTCCTCTTTCCGGCCGTCCAAGCGAAATGACACCGGGGTAAGGCAATGGATTCGAATTTGGGATGACAGCGGTTGAAATCACCTTTGAGACATCCAGATTTAGGTTTTCCGTGATAGTTCTAAATCACTTAAAGGGAATTACGGGATCATTCCTCCGAAAGGACACGGCCGAGTTTTTTCCAAAATCCGAGCTCGCTCTTCGTCTCTGAGTACCTGGTCGTATACGGGACGTTAAATTTTATTCTTACTTCCTTCTTTCCAGCCAATTAATAGGGAAGAAATGTTTTCTCATCACTAGAATTCTAACGGACTACCGACGACGGCGAGTGCTACGGAACCGGATTTTTCGAATGTTTGTAATGTTACGTGTCGAGGACATTGCCACAGAGATTACGTAATTACAGAATGGAGAAGCGCTACGGGGCGCTACCCAATTTGTAGGGCAGTGTGGCGTTTGATTTCCGCGTGGGCTCCGCGACTGTGGAGAGGCAGATTGTCGGAGCCAGACGGCGCGTGGGCGTGGCGTAGGATGCAGCACGCTGCATGCACCGGCCAGACAGATCGATAGTGCAGAGCGCGAGCGGCTGCAGGGCCCGTATCCCGGCAACCATCTGCATAAGCGACCCACGCCAGCCGGCGCGCCTTGGGGCAGGATCGCCTCGGACCGCGGCTGCTGCCGAAGCTCCGGCCTTCTGCCTGCCGGCTGCTGCCAGAGCCGGCCGCAGCGTCTCTCGGCACTGCAGATAACACCTGCCTGGGATGCTTATCGCACTTTCGCGCATTCCGGCGCTTATTACGATGCCGTAAATGACTTAACAACTGTTAACGAAGACGCGACTGGAGTATACAAAACCCGGTTGTTCTCTTACGTAACGCTTAATGTGCAAGATTATGACTTTCCCCATTTCTCCTGTGAACGATGTCAGCAGTCATTTTCTTCCTTTATTTTTTATATGGCAGAGACCCACACACAGGGCTTCAGACGACAAGGCCAGTCTCCAGGGTGGCGACATATACACTACTGGCCGTTAAAATTGCTACACCAAGAAGAAATGCAGATGATAAACGAGTTTTCATTGGACAAATATATTATACTAGAACTGACATATGATTACATTTTCACGCAGTTTGGGTGCATAGATCCTGAGAAATCAGGCCTTGATACGCCTGGGTATTGAATCAAACAGAGCTTGGATGCCGTGTACAGGTACAGCTGCCCATGCAGCTTCAACACGATACCACAGTTCATCAAGAGCAGTGACTGGTGTATTGTGACGAGCCAGTTGCTCGGCCACCATTGATCAGACGTTTACAATTGGCGAGAGATCTGGAGAATGTGCTGGCCAGGGCAGCAGTCGAACATTTTCTGTATCCAGAAAGGGCCGTACAGGACGTGCAACATGCGGTCGTGCATTATCCTGCTGAAATGTAGGGTTTCGCAGGGATCGACTGAAGTATAGAGTCACGGGTCGTAACACATCTGAAATGTAACGTCCGCTGTTCAAAGTGCTGTCAATGCGAACAAGAGGTGACCGAGACGTGTAACCAATGGCACCCCATACCATCACGTCGGGTGATACGCAAGTATAGCGATGACGAATACTCGGTTCCAATGTGCGTTCATCGCGATTTCGCCAAACACGGATGCGACTTTTATGATGTTGTAAACAGAACCTGGATTCATCCGAAAGAATGACGTTTTGCCATTCGTGCACCCAGGTTCGTCGTTGAGTACACCATCGCAAGCGCTCCTGTCTGTGATGCAGCGTCGAGGGTAACTGCAGCCATGGTCTCCGAGATGATAGTCCATGCTGCTGCAAACGTCGTCGAACTGTTCGTGCAGATGGTTGTTGTCTTGCAAACGTCCCCATCTGTTGACTCAGGGATCGAGACGTGGTTGCACGATCCGTTACAGCCATGTGGATATGATGCCTGGCGTCTCGACTGCTAATGATACGAGGCCGTTGGGATACAGCACGGCGTTACTTATTACCCTCCTGAACACACCGAATCCATATTGTGCTAACAGTCATTGGATCTCGACCAACGCGAGCAGCAATGTCGCGATACGATAAACCGCAATCGCGATAGGCTACAATCCGACCTTTATCAGAGTCGGAAACGTGATGGTACGCATATCTCCTCCTTACACGAGGCATCACAACAACGTTTCACCAGGCAACGCCGCGCAATTGCTGTTTGTGTATGAGAAATCGGTTGGAAACTTTCCTCATGTCAGCACGTTGTAGGTGTCGCCACCGGCGCCAACCTTGTGCGAATGTTCTGAAAAGCTAATCATTTGCATATCACAGCATCTTCTTCCTGTCGGTTAAATTTTGCCTCTGTATCACGTCATCTTCGTGGTGTAGCAATTTTAATGGTCGGTAGTGTAGTAACGGTCAGACGCCATAGAGGGTGCACTTACCGAATCATGTTATGCTTCTACCATAGGTCATTCAAATAGGTGCGACGCCACAGTGGACGCTGAAAACACGGACTAGGTCACGCTTCCGCCTGCCACCACACTAATAATTCACAGATGAACATCCACGCGTCAATTGCGGATTTAAGCCGACGCACAGCTCCGCTCATCACTCATCAGCCAGTGTTTCCACAGTCTTACCGTGTTTTGCAGTGTGCATATCTCGACTGACAGTGCCATGACTCTATACCGTCACCGCCAGCGGAACCAGATGGACATACTTCTAGCTTGGTTACTTATCGTTCAGCGGAATCAGAAACTAGACCAGTGTTTAATGTTACGAGGACTGTTCGGAATGTAATGTCCGATTGGACGTGAAATGGAAACCGCAGTGAAAATTCTACAAACCTCTGCGCAAATGTGTTGGGTAGTGTCTCTAGTATGCCCGTCAATCGCCTCACGTCGCTCTTTCGGTTATGAACGCACAGTGAGCACGTAAAGGTGCCTAAATAAATAATGTCTTCCCGCCAAGTATGAGGTCCTGGTGAGGGAATTTGCCTGATCACTTGCTGCCCACATAATTGTCATGCATTTCATTCTTCATGGCAATTCTCAGTCGCACACTACAGCGGCAATGGATATGCTCCTGCAGCGTTTTTGATGGGAAATGTTTGATCGTTCACAACACAGCCCACAATTAGCTCCCCATGAGTTTCACCTCTGCTCACACGAACCTCTGGGTATGAAGACATGATTCCGGCACGGACAACGGGCTGTTGACTGGCGTAGAGAATTGGCAGAAAGAGCATGTGAGTGCCTTCTATGTTGAGGGTATTGGAAAGTTGGAACAACGCTACGACAAATGTCTAAGTTGGAGCGGCGACTATGTAGAGAAGTAGCTGGGAGGTAGCTAACTGTTGCAAATAAAACATTTTTGATTTTTGCTGTTGCTTCTTCCATTTCGCGATCGATCGCATCTTACTTTCCAAATTTCTGTTTATACCTCGTTTGCACCGTCACGGAGTTGTTTAGTTGCTGCGTCTTTGCAAGCCACCTCAAAACAGCAACTACAAGCGGGTGATCAAAAAGGTTTACTCTCGAGGGCTGTAGCGCAAATGCAACGTGGCGCTACTCCGATGCGGGTATATAAGGACTGACGTGTAGGCAAGGGTTAGGGTGGTATGCGCGTCTTTCCGACGTGCGTGCGGTGAATGCTGAAACGTGAACTATGCCAGCGTTATTTCCAAACGCGTCCAAACATGACCGTATTGCTGTTATTCTTTTCTTGGCCTGCCGAAGTACAGACACCGGTAGACATCCATCGGAGAGTGAAGAATGTGTTTGGGGCAGCACGTGTGTCGAATGGTGCTCCAAGTTTCGTGCCGGCCGCGATTCGACACAAGAAGCCGGTCAATCTATGAGGTGGCCCTCATCCATTGGAAATGAAATGATCGTGCGGCATTGATGGCCGGGAGGTCCCATTCGGGTTCGGCCGCCAAGAGAAAGTCTTATTTCAGTCGGCGCCACATCGGGCGACTTGCGGCCGATGATGGGGATGAAATGATGATGAGGACAACACAACACCCAGTCCACGAGTGGAGAAAATGGTTCAAATGGCTCTGAGCACTATGGGACTTAACATCTGAGGTCATCAGTCCCCTAGAACTTAGAACTACCTAAACCTAACTAACCTAAGGACATCACAAACATCCATGCCCGATGCAGGATTCGAACCTGCGACCGTAGCAGTCGTGCGGTTCCAGACTGAAGCGCCTAGAACCGCTCGGCTACACCGGCCGGCGGGAATTTTACAGTAATCTTGGCAACACCTGATCACAAGACTGGAGTTACGTAAGAAACAGAACTCAATACTGAGATATACTTTTGTAAAAGACTGTAAGAGAAATGAGAAATGGTTTTTTGTTCACTTCAGTTATGCTAGTTAAAATCCCTCCAACCTCACTGATACCAGAATGAAACTTTAATCATGCAGTGAAATGTGCACCAATATGTATCTTCATGAGTGATTAAAACAATTTTAATGAACAAGAATGCTTTATGATCTTGACTTTTCGTGCGTTTCTTAGATCGCTTCCTGCTGGCTCGTTGCTTCGACTATGTCCAATTAGTTTGGTGCTCTGTCTCTAATTATCACAAAGCTCCCCACAGATATTATAGAAAACTAGGAGTAATTACTTAGTGAGTGTTGTAATAAATCACCATTCATTCAAAAATTTTGCTCGAAAAAGCCCATACTTTGCAAGCGACTGATCAATGAATGGTGTCTGATACTAGGTACTAATATCATTCACTCCCTTTGCGATTACGCAAACTCTACGCTGCTGTAAGGAAACGCACTGGAGGCAGTGTAGAATAGCGCGGCGTCAGCGGCAGCCGCACACAGCAAGGCGCCGGCCGGCTCGCCTGGTCAACGACCGATAGCACGCACGCGCTACGCCCCCTTATCTGTTCCTCCTCGCTCTCTTCTGTGACGTCACAATAGCTCAGACAAGCGCTCGATGCAATCGAAACTGTTATCGTTTACGTTTGCACGCTGCTCTCACGTCTTTCTGACCACTCCCGTCTCCCGCGTCATCAACGTTCGTGGCGGAATCAGTTCGCCGTTCCGTTGACTTCACGAGTCGGGTGCGCGCTGTCGCGTCATTCGTTTTTACGGAAATACTGCTTAATATTTCGATATTGGGCAAATGATGTCTTCGATTGAATACAGAGCTAGCATCAAGTTGTCTCTTTGTTGTTTACTATAAATAGCAAAGGCTGGTGACGTCTCTTTTCCGCGTGTTACCTCCTACACAGTTAGGCGTTTCAACAGTTGTTATCGTGCTTTGGGAAACTTTCGAATATGAAGTGACACGGTTGGAACTTTTCTAAAGTAACTTCTACTAGGCACAATGCACAGTAAAATCAATTTTAAAAATGTTCAAATGTGTGTGAAATCATATGGGACTTAACTGCTATGGTCATCAGTCCCTAAGCTTACACACTACTTAACCGAAATTATCCCAAGGACAAACACACACACCCATGCCCGAGGGAGGACTCGAACCTCCGCCGGGACCAGCCGCACAGTCTATGACTGCAGCGCTGTAAAATCAATTGCCCCAGAAATAGTACAGCGATGTATCGTTTCTCTCCAGTACAGATCTGCGTCGTCCTTAGCATTGGTCTTCTATATTGTTGCTACATCTATACTATTTAAAACCATCATAACTGAGAGATATTTGTTTTTTGGCCGTAAGATCGATTCAGTTAAGTGGAAAATTCGTAAGCTGTAATCAGTGTTAGAAATCGCAGAAGATGGGGTTGTCTATAAGAAAGTAGCAACGCCAGAAGACAGTAAAGATTTGCAGAATGACCTACAAAGAATCGATGAATGGTACAGGCTCTGGCAGTCGACCTTGAACGTCAATAACTGCAACACACTGCTCATACACAAGAAAAGGAAACAACTATTGTACAACTACACTTTCTTTCACTGGTGCCATGTCCCGCGCTGACGCAGGGTCAGCATTGTTAAGAACGGATTTGGGAAGGTAGTGGAAAGGGGTGGCCGGATGCCCTTCCTGCCGCCACCTCGTACCCCTCGGGACGGATTTAGTGTACTACTGTCTGCGTCGAGTGTAATGAATGGAATAGTGCGAGCGTGTTCAGATGTCTGCGAGTCGTGCAACTGAGGCGGAACGTGGGGACCAGCCCGGTATTCACCCAGCGGGATGTGGAAAACAGCCTAAAAACCACATCCAGGCTAACCGGCACACCGGCCCCCGCCGTTAATCGGCCGGGCGGATTCGATCTGGGGCCAGCGTGCCTACCCGAGTCCAGGAAGCAGCGCGATAGCGACCTCGGCTACCCTGGCGGGTTATTGTACAACTACACTATTGACGATAAATTATTGGAAACAGTATCTACAGTAAAATATTTAGGAGCTACTGACCGATCTTAAGTAGAATGACAAGCAGACGCCGGACTGAGATTCGTACAAAGGATCTTGAGGAAATGTAACTCGTGAGGAAGGAAGTGGCTTACAAGGCGCTTCTTCGACCGATCGTGTATATACATCTATATTTTCTGAAGTGCCATACGGCAATAATAATAAGCTGTAAAATAATCTCCCATTTCCAAAGATTTAAGCTCTTCGTAACTCTGAATCTGCTGAAAGCAATACAGGGTTAACATCAATAAAACCAACAAACTGCAGAGATGGATTTCTAACTGGAAATGGAGGAAAAAGGTTATATGAACATGTCCGGAAATGCAATGTTGCCATGATAGATGGCGCTGACGGATGAAAGTTCCTCTAACCGCGTGCAGTGATTTCTTCGGCTGCTGCAAGCTGTGTGAGTGACACGTAACGCATTGTAAGTAGCAGAACGGTCCGCTATTCATGTCGGGAACGAGCCGAAATGGTGTTTGTGTGCGGCCAAGCAAATGGGAATGGTCGAGAGGCAGCACGGCTATCCCAAAACAAATACCCTCACAGACACCACCCATAACGCACAGCCGCGCGAGGTAGCCGCGCTGTCTGAGGCGTCTTGTCATGGTCCGTGCGGCTCTCCCTCCGTCGGAGGTTCGAGTCCTCCCTCGGGCATGGGTGTGTAAGTTAGATTAAGCAGTGTGTAAGCTTAAGGACCGATGACCTCAGCAGTTTGGTCCCATAAGACCTTACCACAAATTTGCCGCAGAGAGGCGGCACACTGTGCATACACCAGACCGAGCACTGGGTTTTATAGGATATTAAGACGAACCCTAATATAAGCTCTAGGCACGTCGCCCGTCAACGTGGTGTAAGCCAAAGTACGATTATGTTCATCCTGTATGACAACGGCTCCGTATTCGTGAGGAAAGATCTTGGAAACCCAGTTTTAAGCGCACCATACTTTTTCTCTGTATCACCTATGCTGCCAGCTTTCCTTTGAATAGGCCAACTACCCTACTGGGCTAGAACTCCGTCTCCGATTACAGTGCAATATATCGGATTCCTCAGCCTTTTCATACCAAGAAAGATCCGATCTGAAACTTTCATACTGAATACTTTTAAATCAAAATTATTATTCATACCTTAGTTCAAGCTTGGGACGTTTACCAAAGAAAAAAATATTGTCTGTGCTAGCTCCGTAGGAACCTGAGAAAACGCTGACGTCATTTTTGTTCAGTAGTGAAGGTGTGAGGCCGGCACAGTTCCTCAGCGTGTTCTATCGGGGGACTAGCCACACTCGATAATAATAATAATTATTATTATTATTATAAAACTAGGTGAAGTTCTCATTGATGTAATTTGAGATGCATTATAAGACATCCACGCAGTACTACTGACTACAAACGAAAAATAAATGGATCGAAAGAAAGAAAAAAAATAGTAATCAGCGCGGCTGACTCCCATGTGAAGGATGCTGACCTCATGGCTCTCGATACCGCATGTAATGACGCCACTGGCATAGGACGACATGGCGGTCGATCAGTACCGATGAGTCCTCCAGGGAATGTGGACGGAGTTTACGTTTTTACGTCAACTAGAAGAATTTAGTCAGCTTGGCAGTGGCGGTCACCGACGTCTGAATTTCCATGCGTGTCCTTCGGCGACTGTCGGACAGTCACGTAGCCACGGTTGCCAAGCGCCAATATCTACGTTCACACGTGTGGAAAGAAGCACCTTTCTCGGATACAGGCCGCATTTCTCCGTGCCTGCGTGTCGCCGCAGCTCGGGTTACGACGTTACGCGTGAATGCGTGAGAAGTATCAACAGTCAGCGTGCGTCACAGTTGACTGTCTGCCAGAAACGAAAGCTCTGCCGTGTTGGTGCGTGGAGACTTTGCTTACGTGGCCGGTGAAACTATTACAAAAAACATTCGTGTGACGGCTTGGAGCTGCCTTCCTCGCTTATCGTTTCTTGAACCCTGTTCGACAAAGAACCGTTCTTATCACAGAGGTAGCGATGCGGTGTCCCGGATGTATCATCGCTTGCGATACTGAAGATTAGTTTTGACAATGTTTCATAAACGAATGAAATTAACCAACTAGTACTGGTTGTACATCTACTCGTAATTTAAGGTGTTTGTTCTTTAGGTGGAACCAGTGCACACATACTGGACTTGGTTTTGGAAGTAATTGAATTCTAAATTTGGGTTTTTAAATTCCGCCTTCTGTAAAACACAACTGTATTATTTTCTGTTTACTCGTTTTGGGAAAATAAAAACGAGGCGGAGTTTAGAAACATGAATGTAATTCGCAAAGACGATAAAAAACCTTAGCAGGAAGTTCCGATCACAGCAAGATAAATTAGCTTCTATTGTCGATCAATGTATTGTGATATATTGTCCATTTCTCAGATATATTTATTTACTCCTACACAGACTTTCTTGTAGCATCTTGCGGATACTGAGTGACCTTTCTCGCAACAGTGTCCTATATGGTTCGAGTCCGATGGTCTCCTGAGTTCAGTTCGTGCTGTTACATTTAACAGATAACGAATCACTCGCTGAACGCTTGGCAAGAAGTTGCAGTATTACGAATCCTGCACACGCCATCTAACAATACTTACATAACGAAATGTTTTCCTGGAATGAGAGCGGTTTATTTTCGTATTTCTTGAGGTATGAAATTCACAGGGCCTTTAAGTTGCTTATTCTGTTGTAAATTTTGTCCGAGCAGGTAATATAAAAGGCAAAAATTTAACTAAGAAAACTGAAACACTCCTCAGTCTAAACGTTAGCAAGTACAGGCTCTGAGCACTATGGGACTCAACTGCTGTTGTTATCAGTCCCCTAGAACTTAGAACTACTTAAACCTAACTAACCTAAGGACATCACACACATCCATGCCCGAGGCAGGATTCGAACCTGCGACCGTAGCAGTCGCACGGTTCCGGACAGCGCGCCGAGAACCGCGAGACCACCGCGGCCGGCAGCAAGTACAGCACGTTGTGTTACACGGCATGGTCCTATGACTTTGTCCTTACCCAAATTTCCAAAACCTAAAGAAGATTAGACTTTAATGTCCCACCGACATCGAGGCCACTCAAAGACAGAGTACAAGGTTTAGCAGATTCAAGGATGGGAAAGGAAATAGGCTATGCTCTTTCATAGGGACCATCAATTTTTGGCCTAGCGCGATTTTGGGAAATCACAGAAAACCTATATGATGATGGCCGGACGCGGATTTGAACTACCGTTCTCCCGATCCCAAATATATACTGAGTGACACAGGCAATTAGAGGGGGACCTATAGCTTAACGTGGGCACCGAAACACGGTGCAACTTGGCATTTTCACACACCCAAATTGCTGCCAGAGCTGAAAGAAGCGGTAAGTTACAAAAAGAATCGTGGTACTAACTCAGGGTTGAATCTCAGAACTTGCGATTCGTCTGATATTTGCTCATTGAGCTCCCGAAACAAGCTGTGAAGAAATTTGTATTTGATACTGCGTTTCTTATTTACCCTAACTAGACGCATACGTCCCTTCGTTTTCTCCGAAACGTAACATGGCACAGCGCCACCCCTTCACCAGACATTCACTTCACATGGCTGAATTATACCACGCTGAACTAAGAAATATTGTCGAACACAGTCCGCCATGATCAGGAATAATAAGCAGTCGTTGCAAATATACCTCTTCTTTCACAGGTATTATCACAGTGAAGCGTAAGTACTTCTTCGTAAATTTCTGGCTGTAAGGGATTCAGAGCTCTCAAAAAACCTTCATAACTACTTTTCTGAGATTTATTTATGGTCCAGAATTTAATGACAAGCAATGAATGCTCAGTGATTCTACGGTGTTGTAGAACAAATAGCAATGGCACATTGTGATCGCAGAATCTTTGTATGATAAAAAGGTCTGTTACGAGCTGGAGTCGTTAACAGTGTGTTGGCGACCGCCGGCCGCAGTGGTCTCGCGGTTAAGGCGCTCAGTCCGGAACCGCGTGACTACTACGGTCGCAGGTTCGAATCCTGCCTCGGGCATGGATGTGTGTGATGTCCTTAGGTTGGTTAGGTTTAAGTAGTTCTAAGTTCTAGGGGACTGATGACCACAGATGTTAAGTCCCATAGTGCTCAGAGCCATTTGAACCATTTTTGTTGGCGACACAATAACCTCCGCTGACTGCTTAGAACCCAGCTACATCATACGACGCGCCTTCTTCAACCTCTCAGTCCACTTGAACCTAAATGTTCCCCCACTGTTGCATTTTATAACAAGCTATTCACAAAGTCAGTTCCACTTCTAGAGTTACGTCCAAATATGATACAGTTGTCTGAAGAACGTAACAGAGAACGTTCAGAAAATTTTGAGTGTTAGAAACATATGACACAAATCAGAAATATTAGTGTTTAACACAACTGAATTATTAAGTATATTTTGCAGATAAACCTAAGGATCTAATGAAGAGTAACTTTCCTGGCTGTGGATACTTTAGATCACTGTTAACTATGAGGTTTTTCTGTCTCTGTCGACCTCAGCGTCGACGCGACGTTAAACCTTAACGAATTTTGCATTTTTAATAACTTTATTCTTTGAATGATCAATATTGGTCGTAAGTCGGGTGAATATCGCATTTCTATTGGAAACTGGATATATTTATAGCAAACTTCGATCCGGGGTTTGAAAACGTCTAGTAGCTAGTCAGAATGTCATAAAATCGATCTCTTTACAATAACTTGAGGCTCTTCGTGAGATACAGGTTTTTATCGCTTAGAGAAATGCGACATCAGCGAAACTTGGTTCTTGTGTTTTCGCTTTGATGGTTTATTGCATATGACATTCTTGTAAACTAACTGGCAATGAGAAGCAATTAATTATCAAATATAGTAACTACCAACCTTGCGTGAGTCATCTTGGATACCTCTCACGTGGGCCAACTGACTTTAAAACAACATTGACAGGCAACGCTTGGTTTTCGCAAATGAATAAAAACAAAAATACGTCTAGGAAGCTATTTAATATGCCGTTTCAACAACAATGAAGAGATTAAAATTAAACATCGTTGCATGCCTATTTAACCCTGACAACAAGAAAAAGTCTTTTATGAAGGAAATATCTCAACGATCGTCAGATCAACATCTACATCATACCCCTCAAGCCACCTAACGGTATATGGAGGACGGTACTTCTGATACCACTAACTGAACCCCCCTTCCCTGTTCCACTCGCGAATGGCGTGTAGGAAGAATGATTGTCGGTAAGCTTTTTATATAAGCTCTAATTTCCTGAATTTTCTGGTCGTGGTAAATTTCGCTTGATGATGTGTGAGGAAGTAATACGGTGCTCGACTCTTCCCGGCATGTGCTCACTTGAAATTTCAATAGCAAATTTCTCCGTGATGCACAACGCCTCATTTGTAACATCTGATACTGGAGTTTGTTGAGCATATCTGTTACGCTCTCGTGCCGACTAAACGATCCTGTGACGAAACGTGCCGCTCTTCGTTGGGTATTCTCTATCTCCTCTATCAGTCCTACCTGGTAAGGGTCCCACATTACTGAAAAATACTCATGAATCGGTCGAACAAGCGCCTTGTAAGCCACTTCCTTCGCGGGTGAGTTAAATTTCCTTTACGTTCTTCGTATGAATCTCAGTCTTGCGTCTGCTTATCCTACTATTTGTTTTAGGTGGTCATTCCACTTACGGTCGCTCTGGATAATTACTCCTACATATTTTATGGTAGATATTGTTTCCAGCATTTTATTATCAAAATGGCTCAAATGGCTCTGAGCACTATGGGACTTAACATCTGAGGTCATCAGTCCCCAAGAACATAGAACTACTTAAACCTCACCAACCTAAGGACATCACACACATCCATGCCCGAGACAGGATTCGAACGTGCGACCGTAACGGTCGCGCGGTTCTAGACTGAAGCAACCTAGAACCGCTCGGCCAATTTATAATCAATAGTGTTGTTATACAGAAGTGGTTTTCTTTTCCTCTGAATGAGCAATATGTTACATTTATTTAAGTTCAGGGTGAACTGACAGAGCCCGCACCATTCATACTAAATCACTTATATACATTGTAAACAGGTACGGTCCTATCACACTTCTTTGACTACTCCGGAAATTACCTTTACATTGCCGATTTTGTTCCGTTAAGCGTGACGTGTTGAGTTCTATCTGATAGGAAGTCTTGAAACTAGTCGCAATTCTTATCCGAAACTCTGTAAGCTTGTATTTTTTCACAAAACGGCAGTACGGGACGGTGTCAAATGCGTTCTGAAGTCAAGGAACACGGCATCGACCTAAGCTCCGTAGTCTACAACGTTATTGATCTTATGGAGGAACAGAACCAGTTGATATTCCTTAAGATCCCTGTTTACAGAATCCATAATGATTTTTGTAGAGGAGATTTTCGTTCACCCAAAACGCCACAATTTTTTGGTATAAAACATCGTCCATAATTCTACAACAGATTGACGTCAATGATATAGGCCTATATTCACGAGTATGTGAATTTGCCCTACGACCCTTCATGCAAACGTGAATGACCTGTGTTTTTTTCCAATCGCTGTGTACCCTTCGTTGCTCCAGCGACCTACTATAAACTACTGCTACAAAGGGAGCAAGTTCTTTCGAATAATCTTTGTAGAACCTTACAGGTGTCTCACCTGGCTCTTATCTCTTTCCACTACTAAGCGATTGTAGTTGCTTTTCTGTTCCGCAACCGATTATCTCATCAGCTGATATTTCGACCTTTGTACGATGATTGAATGGGTGGACCGTACAATGATCTTCCGCGGTAAAACAATTTTGGAAGGCCGAATTTAGTATTTTGCCCTTTTCACTGTTATCTTCTGTTTCGATGATTGTATGGTCGCTGAGTGACTGAATAGAGGGTTTCGAACCGCTTACTTATTTTACGTAAGACCTAAACCTCTCAGTTTTTAGTCAAATCGGTTGATAAATGTTTACTTTCAGAATCGTTGAATGCTTCTCTCATTGCTCTCTTTATGATCATTTTCGCTTCGTTTAACTTTTGTTTGTCAGCTAGCTTTTGTCTTCTCTTGAATCTGTAATGAAGCTCCCTTTGTTTCGGTAGTAATGTTCTAGCACGGCTTTAAAACCACGGTGAGTGTTCCCCATCCCATAAGACCTACCCGTAGCTATAATCGCCGCATAGCGTGTAAATTTATAAAATTTCGTACTATTATTTTGTAGGGAAAGGGTGTAAGAGTCTCTTTAAAACCATTCAGGATCTTTATTTATCCATTCCGAGACAAATGGAAGCTGTTCTGAATGCCAACGGTTTTTTACACCTTATTAAGCATGCTAATGCGTTGTGTTTCTGGTGTCTCCATATTTTTGTCCACCCTGTACATACGACAAACTATCTATTCTGGTGATTCATAGTGTGTTTACGTTTAATCACCTCATTGTCTAACAGCCGATTGCTCATAGGATGAAGTGGCTATTTTAGCATTTTATCGTTATGGTGCTTGTGTTTACTGCATGGAAGAATGACGAAAGAACCTTTTATGAACTCCACAGTCTGAAAACACAAACAACTGGTTTTCATGATCTTGGGGGTTTAGTCGCTGCATCGTACAGCGGAGGTGGGGTATCAGTTCCACCTCGGGCTTGAGTGTAAACTGTAAGTGTGCCGTTACTTTATGTCTATATTCACTAATCGAAAAAAAGAATATTTGCGGAATGGCTATATATATTGGTTTGGTTAAATACAATTTACAGTGAATGTATCTGCAAGTAAGAGATGAGCTGACGAAATTGTTGCTTACCTGCAATCCATTTTTTAAAATAAAACCTAAAAATAAGAACTCGACTTCCGGGGCATCACAGTAATTAGGATAGAAGATTTGAATACAGAAAAAGTGAACTTTGAAGTGCTGGATTGCCTGATTTAGACGGTGGTTACCTAAATCACTTCAGATCAATGTTGGGACAATTCGTTAAACGGGTAACAGAATCTTCTGCAAAAGAGCTGGTTCTCTGAATTTAATGACTTCGACTATGCATCGAAGTCTAACATGTATTCATTTCAGTGCATCTTCTAACAACGATTATCTACAAGCTATTGGCCTCGTGTCTACAGATATTCCAATTTCAGCTGCTGGAATGTGTTCAACACAATACAGCAGTAGGGAACACATACTTTTTGACACAAAATACATAATACAAATTAAGGCTACGTTATTAGATACTACATTTTTCCCTAGCTCTTTCCTTTTGTCCGTCATGTTAAAACCTTCATCATGTTCTTAATCTTATTTCTTCCTTTCTTTCCCTCTTCTTCCATTTGTTTTGTGCATTTCTCGCAATCCTACGCTGAATACTCTTCCTCTCCCTACATCCTTCTACCATCCGTGCACAGAAAGGTTTCCTACATTTTTGAGGTGCCCCTGCTTTCAGTTTGACAATACTTTGATCTGCACATATTTAGTTAATTTTCTTCTTAATCCGTGCTTATCGGCAAATCTCCTGCTCGTTCTCCATCCCCCGCATCCTGTTCCGAGGCTGTCCCTTACCGAGGGAGGTATTGGCTGCGCTGGTGTTTGTGCACCCCTCGGCCAAGGGCCTCCCCTCCATGTTCTACCTGTTCCGTGGACCACCATCTCACTTAAAAGTTGACTGCCCTCTCCGCGAGCCCCTCTCGCTGAAACCTCCTACTACCTGGGAAACTCATCTTGAAATTTGCTTTAATTTTTGTTCGTCTCTGGTGATCAGGTAGTTGACGGGACGTTAACTAGCTTCCTTTCTTTAAATTTTGCTTCTCCGTAACGTCACTTTCCATGTCAATTAAATAATGACTCATTTATTTTTAGCACCTGATATCTCATTAGCAATATTTTTGTTGTTGTTGACAAATCAACGAATGGATATGTGCTATTTGCCTCTGGAACCAACCATACGGAAATAACGTTACCTTCCAGAAAGAGGAAAACTTTCAAAATCGATTACACCTGAGTAACATAAAAATCAGGTAACTGAATTTCGTCTGTTCTCGCAAACCATCCAATCGTCTCATTTTGGTTTTTTTTCTACAACTGGTCAGAGAGCTTTTGATAGTCTGTAATGTTAAATCGACAGATAATGACACAAACATACCGAAACACGTTAGGGCAAGAGAAATAATATAAGTAAACGCGTAAACTGGTGGAACCCGATTGCCACTGTTTCTACGAGTACGGTTGCAGTTAGAGCATCAAAAATCAAAGTATGATGACTGAATAGTATATTTCTGGCTGACTGACACTATAAGAAACACGTAGTACGAGAGGACTTAAAAGTGTAAATTGCATATTATCATCACAGACCAAGTAACTTCTACTGATGCTGCACTACACTTCAAAGTGACACAGATATACGACTCTAATTTCAGCATAGGTACCAAGTCTCCGTAACAACGGTCGGAACGTTCAATAAATCGCTCAGTTCCTCGACGACAGAAATCCTCTCCTTGGTCCCGGAGTCATTCGAAAACCGCTGTGTGAACGTACCAATCTTTGAAAAATCTGCGATTGTTGCGAATCAGTGCCTCGACTGCCCGGACATTGTTGATTGTGTTCTCATTAAGTGTCACCCACGGCTGTGCGGTCTCGATAAACTTGTTTGCGCCATTTCACTACGGCCGGACGCGATATTCCACTTGGTCCACATGCCACCAGAATTTCACGGTCAATCTGTGTGCTATTTATACGTTTTGCCAACTAGATTTCCACTCTTCCCTGTACTTTAGGATTGGAGTACGTTTCCAATTGCTGCGCCATTTCACTCCAACGCTGTGATACACCTGTTGACCGTACCACAGGAAACTCAGAACATATATTCTGTTCTGGAAACGCGCCACTCTTGTTGCGCAATGATCTTAGCGTGGGTCGACATGTGAAACACTTCCTGAAGTCCCGTCGTATCTTGTCAGAACCATATGTAACGTTTGTTTTCCAAACAACATTTGGTGTGTAGGAAGCAAGGAACTAGCAGTTTTCCTGTTAGTGTGTTTAAAAAAAATGACTCTGAGCACTATAGGACTCAACTGCTGTGGTCATCAGTCCCCTAGAACTTAGAACTACTTAAACCTAACTAACCTAAGGACGTCACACACATACATGCCCGAGGCAGGATTCGAACCTGCGACCGTAGCAGTCTCACGGTTCCGGACTGCGCGCCTAGAACCGCGAGACCACCGCGGCCGGCAGTGTGTTTAAAGATGAACGTCACTTTAACTGCAGAAACTTCTTATTTTCTAAATACCCTCACATCGTGCGAAGAAAATCTTCCGCTTTCTCTTTTTAAAATATAGTTTGAAGAGTGGAATCGTAAATCGCATTATGTGGCTACGTAGCGACGAGAAGAGAACAGGCAAACAGAACGTGGACACTAATGCATTTTAAAATATGTGTGTAGCAGCGAGAGTGACAACTACACTCAGACTGGCAGAGCGACGCCGGGCTCTTACGAGGAGCTACTGACTAGAATGATACAGCGAGCGCCGCTCCTCCACTCCAGGAATAGCCCATACTTAATGTGCACTGCCAAGCCTAACAGACCTGCAAGGCGTTAGAAGTGACTTACCATCGCCGCTAGAATAGTCATTCCAGCTTACCCTTTGGCAGTCGGGTGGGTACACCTACTAGGTCGAGAAACAGAGGAAGCGACGCCCCACGACGTGAAATGATCACTTTCTTAAATAGGGTGTTTTAATTGAAGTATACGGATGATTTCTTCAGCACGGCTTACAAACACCGAACAGAAATGATGTGCACACGGCTACTACAAGAGTAAGAAGTTACCATACTAATCCATCTGTATGCTGCTGCTTTTGTTTCACATACGAAATATGAATTATGGCTGTACGGAAATCACTTGGAACAATTGATTTAGAAGCATCTCCTGAGAAGGGGAGATAAACCCTGACACTTGGACCATTTTAATATTTTGAAAGTGTATACAAAATCCACTGTTCCTTGCAATTACTCCTTCACCAATTATGCCTCTGTTCACCGCGAATTTCCAGGCTTGTCATAGTTAGCATTCTCAGCGGATTCCACCGCCAAACGTTGATAAGTCATTTGATAGTCTGAAGCTTCTTTCCTTTTTTGAGCTACTAAAGAGAGACTGTTGCAAAACGTTTCATAATCAAATCTTCTACACTCCCTGGAAAATGCGTCCCAGTTGGCTTTCGCCATTTCGACAAGGCTGTAAGCCAGTACACTTTGCCCGCGATGTTAAGATACGTGCCGATGTCTAGTCTGACCCACGGCTACCTTAGTACGTATTACCTCATGCGCTTCTTGTCAATCATGTGGAAATCTTAGATTAAACTTACTCCCTGAATTCTAAGACAGTGAAAGTCTGAATCTGTCTACCAAAGAGAGAGAGAGAGAGAGAGAGAGAGAGAGAGAGAATGAAAGGAGGGAGGGGGAGAGACGAAGAAGATTTCCTTGCAGTAACAGAAACGGTATTATAACGAAAATGTACACGATTTGTCCAAGCACTGTTCCTTTCATTCGTATTTCGTTATCTGTCCCTGTACCCATAATTTTGCAGTCTTCAGAACGTAATGGGTAGCAGGTTTTTTTTGGTATCATAACGTGTCTAACACGTCGTTATGACGAAATAAATCTCGGATGAACAGTCTGGTATGAGTGTGCATAGGACACAAAATTTCGGCAATCGACCACTTTGCCATCATCAGCGCACCTGATGATGGCAACGTGGTCGATTGCCGAAATATTGTGTCCTATGCACACTCATACCAGGCTGTTCACCCGACGTTTATTTCGTCATAAAATACGCCTGGAGAAATTGAAGAATCACACGTCATTATGAAATGACAAGCTAACGAACAGCTGGAGCTTATGGTATTCTTACATCATACTATTCAGGCAACATGTATTAAAAAGTTCTGACAGTCTGTAGGCGGAATTCATTTCCATCTTGTATAATTTGCGACGTTTTTCATGTCTAAAAGGCTAGAACATCAGTCAGTAATTGGCGGTGTAATGCTAGTGTTGTTACCAATGATACTAGTACAAGCTGAAGGCAGAGGAAGGAGTGTGTTTCCGACACAAAGCCACTACCTGTCCAAGAGGAACAACGGTCATCCCAAGATTTATCGTCCTCACTGACAGCCGAATTTATATCTAACTTCGTCACCCTCATCGCCACCCCCACCATAACACCACCTAGCCGCAAGTGTGAGTCAACACGTACTTCTACCGCACGATACTGAGCTCTTGTACTGTGTAGTCAAAGTAATAATCATGAAAAATGTTGTCACTATCGGGTTTTGAATCGGGTATGGTTCAGTCAAACGCTGTTGGCTCACTGCGATTTAGCATCTTCGGCCGGTAAGGCGCGCCGTTTCTGTCGGCATGTTTGTCAACCAATGCTACATCACCATACATTTAAAAAAAACGTTGTCGCTTGTTGTTCATTTGAGGAATATACGAGCAACTGGAACATGAACAGACACAAGATCGTATTCGACGAAGTCACGGTAACGACTGCCGGCCCCTTAACGTGTGGACGTTCACTCGTGTTTCGGTTCTGACACTGAAACGTAGATTCCTTCGGTAAAGTGCAATATCATTGTTAGGCTAGCTATCATTGCAATAACCATAACTAGACCTACATGTGCGAACAACAGGAGTGCTTCCTCTTTAGGCCTCAAGACGTTTGTCAAATGTCCAGTCAGTCTGTTCCATGCTGAAATACTTTTCTTTGGGATATAGATTTATAGTAAGTGTGATTCGACATGTAATTCTAGAGTACGACATTGAGCTTAGGAGCTGTAAAGGCAACGTACGAATCATGGAGAGCGCTGTCACTATGGGGTTTGAATCGGGTATTCAGATTATAAATTTGGTCTAACGTTTTCACTGACTAACTGAAAATACAACTAGTACGTATTTCTTATCCACGAACAATAATTTCAGCGATATCTCCACCACAATATTCTGCCACTGGCTGCGCTGTAAGAGTTCGTTCACCATCCTTAAAATATTTCGAACCACGATGTACACATTTATACCACTCGTTAAATTACGGATTACTTTTAACAAGCTTCCCATGTCATTATTCGTACATGTACTCCAAAATCTGGCATGAAATGACGAATCCCTCGCAGTCGTGTCTCTGGGGTAACAATTAACTGCACGCTGTTCCACGTAAAAGAATACAGCCCTTCTACGTTCAGGCGTGATTCGCCATTTACTATAAGGAACAGCATTGTCCAAGACTACTATATTCTCTTGATTTTTACGTATTACCAACAATGTGTGTGATGAACTTTGTCGGGAATTCGATAACGATTATCATTTTTTAAGAGGACACCGAGATAGTAGCTTTCACTCGTTTCGAAATGCTCGTGAAAACGATGAGACTATTACATACGAACCAGGTTTATAAATGCTATTGTTTATGAAAACAAGGAGCAACTTATGAACTGTCTAAGGCAGCTGGCTCATGTTCCTGAGGATATCACTTCCGGTAGGCCTGGCGTAGATTTTTTTGCGGTTTCCGTCAGTGACTCCAGGAAAATGCTGTAATGATCCGCGGCGGTTAAGTGACTAGATGACGATTGGGTTTAAGTTCCAGGCTGCCCATCTAGATTAAGATTTTCTGTTTTCCTTAACTGTTTGGCAATTGGTCCAAGTCACACTGGGGTAGCCCCCATCTATTTTTCATTTGAGTTACTGTTTCAGTGTTTCTTAATTAGGGATCAGTTCTGATTCCTAACTCTATTCTTTAGTTTTAGACATGATTTTCATAATTGACGATGGACTTTTTGTCATTTGATGGTTTTTTTCATCAGTTGATTGTTGCACTGCGGAATTCCCTTCATCTATGACACAGTATTTGCAGGTACTTTCTTTTGGTATGAACTTAGAAGTTGCATTTATTATATCCGTTCTGGTGGGACGTGCGTGATCCACACCCCTTTCCTAGCATGATACGTAATATTTTATTTCATGTTTATGTCTAGTCATTCAATATTTTATGTCTTCTTAGAGAAATGCATTAATTTTAGAAACTAATTTGTACACAAATTTGCACCAGAAGATGTAACTCGGAAGTTGGGAAACTGATTGTGTGAGTTAATAAGTGACCTGAACAAATACAGCTACAGCGAACCGTTGGACATTTCATTCGTTTCATTTTAATAGTTTTAGGATCTGTATTAAAAAAAAACTGTTCTCTGTATGAAGTTTCAAGCAATCATATTCTTAACTAGGCCTCCATGTTGCTTCCATTGACAAGGAAATCACCGATCCCCCTCCATATTTCTCCAGTTACCTAGTGCATCGCATATAATGACGAAGACGTAAAACTCTAACTTGTGTATATGCAGAATGGTTCCTGCGGCAAAATATACTCCGAAAAAGTGAAAAGCTTCTTAGTATCTGGAAAATTCAGTGTCTTCCGAGCGGTAAGCGTTAATGCCAAAGAAACCTCCAAGTAAAATCAGAAATAGAAGCGCTAAAGATATCCTTATTACGTCTAAGCAGCTGAATCTGTTAACACTAAACATTAACAGGGTAACAATTTGTCCATTTTATTTGGACTGTTGAGCTCCGTGGCCGTGGATAATGATATTTCACTGAAAAAATACGGCAACCAGCCACTTTTTAATGCGTTTTTTTATTTACGCCAATATGCATTTCGGGTTTGCACCCATCTTCAGCTGGCAAATTACATGGATCTTCAGTTACTACAGTAGTACAATCTCGACAGCAGTTTGGATGCTGCAGCAGGCATTCTCCTCTCCTTGTTGTTTCCTGGCTTTTTTTCTTTTTTGCAACAACACAAACACTTTTTATCACGTATTTTGCACAGGCGCAATGCGTTATCCGCCATGGAGGATAACGCAGTGCGCCTGTGCAAAATACGTGATAAAAAGTGTTTTAGCTTTCTGTGTGCAACTTTAGAGAACATATTGCTACCGTTCTCGCCAGAAAATGACGTAATGTTGTACCAGATTGATTTAGGATAAGCACAACAAAACTGTACAAATATCTGCGCCGAGAAACGAGTCAGAGCCTTCTGTTTCGCAATCACTGCGTCATTCTGTCTGTGCAACAGCACCTGGTAACGTGAACAGAACTGGGTGGACTCTTGCTCCCTGTTGTAAAACAATTACTCCGCAGACAAAGGTTCTTCCTGGAAAACATAGCAAATTCATGCGAGGGAGCAGTGTGTCAGTATTAGAAGTCAAATGTATGATAATAGCCGGTGGGTGCGTAACTTCGGTAATTACCCATTCATTGGGGTCAACTTGATGAAAGTCCAAACAAACACTCTAGAAAATAACGTTTTGGTGTCATCCTCTTATTACTTCATTCATTTCCGCAATTGTAACTGCCTGACGTGGATCAGTCGGACTTGGCGTTGTGCAGTGAAACAGCTTTAGAACAATTCATATACATTCGTGACAGTGCATACACAAAATACTTCTTAGTCATTGCGTTTCAGCCAATATGTTTAACCTAACACATTGTATTCCTGTATAGTGGAGGGAATGGCTGTAGGTGTACTGTTAATTTCTGAAAAGCTGTGAATGTTGTGGGCACTAATATCAGTTATCGACGAGCGAGTAATTTAAAGGAGCATCAGCTAGTTAAATATTTTTAGGAGCAAGATACAAGGAAAAATGTAATTCTCCAGGCGTAGAAGGAAGAGAGGTATGACAATATTGGCTGAGAGAGTCCAGTGGCTGCAGTCAGCTGCTTGATCAGGAAGGAGTTTCTGTTGTGGCGCACAATGCCCCCTTTCCATGAGACGTGTAAGAGATGTGTCGTAAGTGTAAAAAATGGTTCAAATGGCTCTGAGCACTATGGGATTTAACTTCTGTGGTCATCAGTCCCCTAGAACTTAGAACTACTTAAACCTAACTAACCTAAGGACAGCACACACATCCATGCCCGAGGCATGATTCGAACCTGCGACCGTAGCGGTCGTGCGGTTCCAGACTGTAGCGCTAGAACCGCTCGGCCAAACCAGCCGGCTCGTAAGTGTATCTGTCGGCTGTAGGTTACTGCAATGGACATATGTGTGGTGTGCTGTATGCATGTGTTGTATCGTGATGAGAGAAATGAGAGTATGAAACCCGATGCCGGAATAGCCTCCCAAACAGCATAAGGGTGCCGCCGAGTTTAACGTATCCCACGGATCACATCGTCAGTGTCACACTTTAGAGAGATTATCACAAACTCTGGTGGTCAGGGAAGTTTCGCCAGTACCTCCTTTTGTCGACCAAATGCTTTCAGTAAAAATTTCTTCCACCATCAGGATCGGCTATCTTACTACTCGAGTGCCACCAAGCATATGTGCGTTATCGACCTCGGCAACAGAGACTAGTTAATGTACCAGGCGATATGGTACAACCGTCGTGTAAACAGTCTAAACTAACTGCTAAAGCAGCAGATCCTAGTTCTCTGTTGCATTCCCTTAGGACAAAAATGAATGAAGCAGTGTTACCCTACCTAGTTTAGTGCACTTTATCAACTCACCTGTAATGAGCTCTTCAGAATCAGGCTAACTTAAACCGCTTAAAGCAATTACTGTTTTGGGTCTACGTCCGTTTGACAAGGAATCTTTGAAGATGTCCTGTTTTCTTAACTCGATGAATAAGAATGAATGTCGTTAGGGGCGAAAGAAGTAGCTCAATTGGACAAGAATATAGGAAAGAATCTGGCACGAGCTCCTGAATACACCATTCAAGCATTTTATGGAAATTATATAGTGAAACTGTGAAAAGTCTAAATCAGCATTTCGGGATGGGGATTTGAATTACACTCTTTTAGAATCCGAGTTCCGTGTATGTATCAACGCGCTGCCCCTACAGAGTAAATGGTGCAAACAAACTGTAACTTTTTGTAGCGAGAATTTGCCCAACTATATCTTAGAGCGATTTAAGAGATCTTTAGGAAACATGGTCAGGGAGGGGCTAGCCGGTATTTGCGTCATGGTTCTCCCAAATGGAAGTTACAAGTTTTGAAGCTGCCTGGCCTGGCCTGGCTTAGCTAACACAGAAAATAGTCTTTCTGCCCTTTAGTTATTGAAATTTAGTCAGTATAATTTAGCACAACCTCGTGAGTCAACGCCTTCAGCGTGTGGTGGGTTTAAAGGAAGAGACTGGCCCGAGTGGTCGAACGGTTCTAGGCACTTCAGTCTGGAACCGCGCGACTGCTACGGTGGCAGGTTCGAATCCTCCTCGGGCATGGATGTGTGTGATGTCCTTAGGTTAGTTAGGTTTAAGTAGTTCTAAGTTCTAGGGGACTGATGGCCACAGATGTTAAGTCCCATAGTGCTTAGAGCTATTTGAACTTCTTTTTTTTTTTAAGGAATACCAGATGTACTCTTAGAATATGGCGCATTTCCTCGTGTGTTGTCTTGTCAAGTTATTAGCATCCTTTGCAGTTTCATATCTCGTCTAAAAATTCTTCATCTTCTTCGGCGATAGGGATGCATTTTTAGCGCACCGACTGTTGTTGCTGCTCTCACTGTGTCCATTATTTTCCCGTATTAGTTAGTTGACCTCATACTTCTTGTTCTAATTTGATAACAAGTTTTGTACGAGGATCACTGGGAAAGTATGGTCCGACGGGGTGCGAAATGAAAATCACAGTGAAAATCCGATGAACCTTTGCACAGATGTGTTGGGCAGTGTCTCTAGTATGCCAATCATTCTCGTCACGTGGTTCTTTTCAATTCTGAGCGCACAGTGAGCACGTAAAAATGCCTAGATAAATACTGTCTGCCGCCAAGTATGAGGGACTGGTGAGAGAATTCGCCCGATCACATGCAGACCACATAACATAACTGTGATGTGTTTCCCTCTTAATGAAAATTCTCGGCCACACTACGCAGGGGCAATGAAGATGTTGCTGCAATGTTTACGGTGGGAAATGTTTGATCATCCACGATACAGCGCGTAATTAACTCCCCGTGAGTTTCATCTATGCTCACATAAACCACTGCGTATGAAGACAAGATTCTGGCACAGACCAGCGTAGAGAACTGGCGGAAAGCACGGGTGGGTGCCTTCTATGATGAAGGTATCGGCAAGTTGGTAGAACGCTACGACAAATGTCTAAGTTGGAGTGGTGACTATATAGAGCTGGAGAGCTGGAAGATGTAGCTAACTGTTGCAAATAAAACATATTTTGATTTTCGCTGTAGTTTCCATTTCGCGATCGTTCGGACCTTACTTTCCAAATCCAGCTAAGCGAGCAAGCGTTCTGCTATATATGAACGAAATAAGGGCAGGAAAACAAGATGGCGACGGAGATATTTAGCCTCACGACTACAGTTACCTGAGGTCGTAGTTGTTTTAGAGAGAACATATTTGTAGATTTGATGCTTTATTTTGGTGCAACAAGAAAGATAATTCACAGCGCTTGGAAGTTACAGAGGTTTAGAGTTCTTATGAAGATTATGAACCACTATTCAAATTCAAGGATCATTTGGATCTTTTTTCTGTTTCTTGCAATCAGGCCCATAGGACCGCGCGATGCTGACCGATCGCCGTTTCATCCTGTGCCATTTGGTGCCATTCGTATGCAGTATGGATGTGCATGGTGTCCACGCACTGCTGTCCATACCGCTGCCAGCTTTCCAGGCGGCGGAAAACTTCTCGTTCAAGTAGCTCCTCAGTCGTCACTACGAGGCTGAGTATTCTCGATCTAGTTCTCCCACCAACGAAAAATCTCTGACGCTACTGGAAATTAAATACGAGTCCTCTGCATGGCACCCAGATGCGTTGACCACTCAGCTGCGGAGGCGTTTTTCATTTCCTTTACATTCGATAAAATCCTTTGGGACAGTGGCTGCTTATCGGAAAAAAAAAGACTGTAGAGTACCTTGATACAGGATGTGGGCCTGGAACAACAGCTTGGCAAAGGGAAGCACTTAAAGAGTCAACGAAGAAGTCTGTTTACTTTGCAGATTTCCGTCCTAAAGCGAACACGAAAATCAGTTTGGATTTCCAGTTTACGGTTTCAAAAATACGCTCGAGACTCGTTTGTGAAGTAGTCTCCTTTATCTACATCGCAAAAATCCGGCGCTCAGTTATTTTGGCTACAAATAGCGTAAAGTTTAATTTAAGATTTATACCAGAGTTACCAGATGAGCATTTCTTTACTCCATAAGAATCACGACGTTATCTGGACTTTTAGTAAGGCCCATTCTTTTCCGTAAGTAATTTTATTTAAGATATTTGACGTTAAATTGCCACAGCGTGGGCATGGCTGAAATTCTGTGGGCAACGCGCTGTTACGTCGGTAATTTCACGTTGCTACTAGTAAAATTGGCGTTGGCAGACAGCATTATCGAAGCTGCGGTAGAGTGCTAATCTACTCTGACAAACCCAGACGGCAAAGTGCGTGAGATGGAGAGTAAATTGAAACCCACTAATGGCGTCTGATGGAGTCACATGTATGTTGTGTGACAACGTACAGGGACAAATCTTCTTTACACTTACACGATATGTGTGTGTTTGGAAACGTATTCCTCGCATCTGCTACGTCTCCGTTAATTTGGCGTATCCGGCACGCAATGTAGTCAGGTAATAGCATTTCCTTCGATCAGCCGACGACAGGCTGGTAACTCAACACATTACCGTTCGACGTGAATGGCTGAATACCGCAGAGCGAAAACCTAAATGGTCTATAATTTCTGCTCTCAAAAATGGGCTGACGTTTAATAATGACCGAGGGACTGCCTGCATGAAAGTACCCTGCACAGAATAAAAATCGCGACAATCTAACATACGCTGTGGGAGCAATGCAATTACGAGGTACTTGATGCGCCTCCGTAGCTGTCTTCAGTCTGCGTATTCGAATGCCAGTGGCAGAAAGAATTTGCTCACTCGTTGGGTGCACGACGTTGGCATGACGATAGGAATGGACAAAGACAATGATGAATCGGAAAGATAGCCTGTGTTCTTGATCAGTTATCTAGATGACTAAAGCTACGGGAATATCATTAACCCTCTCACAGGCTAAGTAATTAGATGAGGCCTTTTACTGCTAATGAAGGCATTCGTCCCATCTCGACGCCGTCGTGTGTTTATCTCGTATGGTGGGGCTCCGTATAAAGAATGACGTCTCAAAGCGCGCTGTACTCTCCCCCCCCCCCCCCCTCCCCATGCCCCACATTTTCACCACACGAATCAGTTAAGTCGGACGGTAGTGCTCGGTAGCAGGCGCCGAGGGTTAGGTTCCGCAGCACGTTGGCAACTTCTGTTCACGATGTGTGAGGTTTTTGTGTGAAGAATAGGTGTCCCGTGACGGTGAGCATGAAGAGTGCGTGCAAAGTGCGATGAGCTGTTTATATTGTTGATGGCGACGAGAGATAGACGAGGGCATTCAGTGTCGACACATAGTCTGGCCGTCTCAAGTACGAGGATGTGTTGAAATGTAATACCTCCGAATTTTTTATGCGAAAACTCTTAAAGCGTTTTAAAGAAAACAAACTTTATTAACATTCTACATTTTTATTCTTCATGTCTAAATATTTATTTCTCAACGTGGTCACCCTGGCTATGAACACGTTTCTCCCAACGAGAGAACAGTTTCTTGATACCGTCACTGTATGATGTTTCACTTTGTTGACGGAGACACATCCTCACCTCTGATTGCACCGCTTCATCACTATCAAAGTGAAGACCTCGAATAAGTTCTTTACGTTTTGGAGACAGATGAAAATCGGATAGGGCCAAGTTGGGACTGTGTGGGGGATGATCGATGACAGTGAACCCTAGGCGTCGGACTGTTGCAGATGTCGCAGCGCTCGTGTGTGGTCTGGCATTATCGTGCTGAAAGACAGGACGCTCCATGTGTGTACGAATTCTTCTGATTACACTACGGAGCGATATAATTATGTTACACACCATCATGTTGCAGACAAATGAAAATATTTAGACACGAATAATAAAGATGTAGAATGTTAATAACATTTGTTTTATTTAAAAGATTTAAGAATTTTCACATTAAAAATTCGGAGGCATTACTTTTCAGCACGCCCCCGTAGTTATCAACAGGATAGGTCTTCATCGGACAGACGGATCACCGTATTCAGTGTCACATGCTCCCACGACATGGAGCGATATGGAGAGGTTTGGAGAATGTAACCGCAAGAAATAATGATTAGAAAATTTGTGGCACCTACACTCCTATGTTGCTGGCCAAACTCTGGTATGCACTAGAGTGAACCAGCAAGCTCGGCTACAGAGCCGGGTTCTGTCACGCTGACCTGGAGGAGAGGAGATACGTGCAGTACCTAGCGAGGCAGTCAGCGCTAAGCTAGAAGGTATATTAGGGTTTAACGTCCCGTCGACGAACAGGTCATTAGAAACGGAGCACGAGATCAGAATGGATAACGATGGGGATGGAAAAGGGCGATGTCCTTTCCAAAGGAACCATCCCGGCATTTGTGTTAAACAGTTTGGGGAAAAGACAGAGAAGCTAATTTTTAACGGCCGCAAGTGGAATGGAAACACGATCCTTTCGAATACGAATGTAGTTTCTTTTTCTTGTGCCATCTCTCTCGACTACAAAATTAGAGAATCACTGTCAATCCCATCGGTAACACACTCCTGCATGAATTTCTTCGGGCTGGCACTCAGACTACATTGCGAGAAATCACAATAAAATATGAGGGCGTACTGAAAAGTAATGCTTCCGACTTTTTTCCGAAAACTCTTAAAGTTTTTAAAATAAAACAAACGTTATTCTCATTCTACATCTTTATTCTCCATTTCTACATATTTCCAGCTCTCTGCCGCTAGAGGGCTCCGGATTGTAGCCTGTAATATATGAGTGTGTAACACGACTATGTCAGTGTGTGAGAAACAGCGTGCTGTTCGAAGAGTTCGGTCGCACATGGAGCACAGTCTATTCCAGCATGGCAATGCCAGACCACAAACGAACGCTGCGACATCTGCAGTAATCCGACGCCTTGGGTTCGCTGTCATCGGTTACCCTCCGTACAGTCGCGGTGTGGTCCCGTCCGATTTTCATCTCTTTCCGAGACTTAAAAAACACCTTCTAGCACTAGTGATGGAAATTTGTGGTAAGATCTTATTGGACCAAACTGCTTAGGTCATCGGTCCATAAGCTTACGCACTACTTAATCTAACTTAAACTAACTTACGCTAAGGACAACACACACACCCATGTCCGAAGGAGGACTCGAACCTCTGACGGTGGGAGCAACAAGGACCGTGACAAGGCGCTTAAGACCACGCGGCTACCCCGCGCGGTGCACTAGTGAGGAAGTGATGCAAGCAAAGCTGTGTTGTCACTTCGTCAACTGTCAGACGTTCCACAGTGACGATATTAACAAACTGTTGTCTTCCCTAGGAGAAATGTGTTCGTCTCCTGGGTGACTGTATTGAGATATAAATATGTAGATATGAAGAGTAAAGTTGTAGAATATTAATAATGTTTGTTTTATTTTCACAAAAAAGGGAAGTATTAATTTTCAGCACGCTCTTGTATTTTATCCTTCTTAGCTACGATAATATATATCCTCCGCTGGCTGTACTTCTGTACTTCGTTATTTTATTAATTTTAATTGTTGCTAAAGGTGGTTATGAGACAAGTTCATTTATCTTTAAGCTTTCGAATTTATCGACCATCGTTACAAAAAAATGGCTCTGAGCACTATGGGACTCAACTGCTGTGGTCATTTGTCCCCTAGGGCTTAGAACTACCTAAACCTAACTAACCTAAGGACATCAGACACATCCATGCCCGAGGCAGGATTCGAACCTGCGACCGTAGCAGTCGCACGGTTCCGGACTGCGCGCCTAGAACCGGGAGACCACCGCGGCCGGCCCATCGTTACAGGTTTGTAGGGATGTCTAATAGCTAATCATCTCCGCTAGGAATTAGTTCAGGATGACAATGAAGAATTTTCGCAATATCACCAGCATTGGTAATTGTAGTACTCCATTTTAATTTTCTTAGTATTCGTCGGGTCGGCTCAACTTTACGTTCGTTTTAGACAGGTTTCTTATTTACTGCTCTACTCTTCACCAGAAGATGACAAGTAAGAAAATTGTCAACAGTTACTCCGAAACGAACATATTACTCGCATAGTCTTTCGAAATGAATCGCTCAAACACAGTTCTTAGAGAAAGCTGGCATTCACGTATAATGTTCTTTATATTGCGTTGGTAGACAGGGGCCCACGAAGTTTTAACTGGCGTTACGTCTCTTTGACTTGACGCCTTCGTAGATCGCTAACACGGCTGTGAGGTGGCGCTCGACACGGGGGTAGGCCGGTTCGAAACCTGGTCGTGGTTGAAATTTTCGCTGTCAGTATTTAGCCGGAAAGAGGAGGAGAGGTTGTGGCGCAAAGTTCTTAATCACCAGGCTTTGTACCAATGTCCGCAATTAAATTTAAATCTCTCCGCAGAGTCTCATAAAGCTAGGGCATGTGACACCGTTGATGGTGATCTGTCCGTCGTAAGGGAGGGGGGTCAAGCCTGGCGATCATCTTTGGTGCTGTCAGAGTGGGCTGTGTGCCGGCACCGAGTTTCACCCTCTACTTAGCTCATCTCATCACACAATACAAACAGGCTCCCCACTATCCATACATCCATTACCTTTCCTATGCTCAACAAATACACTTAAGAGTCAACACTGAAATATCCGCACGGAAAGAAACATGTGTCGCGGAGCAGGAAAAACATTTACGGCTTTGTGGCGGAACCTTCGAGTCTACTATCCAACAATGCCACACGACATTACTATTTTTCTGGCTTCACTGGGCTTAAAGCTGAGGCAGCGTCTTCTCCCACCTTTCATCCACAGAATTCTTTTTTCAGAAAAAAAAAAACGTCTTACGGAATGTGTCCTGAAGTAAGCTTCTTTGTACATGTGTGCGACACCAAAAGTAACAAACGTCCTGGGCAATGCTCTTCCAGCTGAGCTATCCAGTTGCACCTCTAGTACTGACTCGGATCATTAGCTTCAGTAGCTAGTTGTACCTACGACTGTTCAGTTATACTATACAACCTTCACCTCCGGCAGGGGTCTACATGCGTGAAAAATTTCAAGGAGCGCTGTGATAAGGACTTTTTTTTAAACTGTAGATCTTGAAAAAAAAAAAAAAATGGTTCAAATGGCTCTGAGCACTATGGGACTCAACTGTTGAGGTCATAAGTCCCCTAGAACTTAGAACTACTTAAACCTAACTAACCTAAGGACATCACACACATCCATGCCCGAAGCAGGATTCGAACCTGCGACCGTAGCAGTCGCGCGGCTCCGGACTGAGCGCCTAGAACCGCTAGACCACCGCGGCCGGCGTAGATCCTACACACAACTGGATGGATGCGCCAGGTATCAGGTCGGATGAAGGCAAGCGCATACCGTATAAAATGTAATGATTCCTAGTTAAATAAAGCAACTTTCCAGGAGAAGACTGTTTTATTTTAAGATACCAGTGCCTGTCAAAATTCGAACCTATCAAAACCAACATGGCAGACGATTGTTTAAAATTAACAAAGAAGTTAATTATAATATAATATATCGTCGATGTCACTAGAGATGAAACAGTGCTGGATAAAGCTGGAAACCTGAAGCCAGTACGTACGTCTCTTGCTTGTTCGTCCGTATGTCAACGGAACTAGCACCAGTCACCCAGCTTACAAGCCAAATAACTTTTTTGTCTCCAGGAGTACTGGTCTCGTATAGTACGTGAGACAAAATAAGTTTTTTTCTAAATTTATCGTTGGAATTCGAACCCTGAGAACAGTCTACGAGCTTGGACAGTGCCCTAATATTTGAGGTATTCTATCAGACAGCTAGTATAAGTTCATATTGATTGTTTCTTGTTCTAAATTCTGTTAAACCTGCAACACTAGATCCCTTGGCGTAAAGGATACAAACAGGGCGCGTCTCACCAGATCATACATTTGTACGGAGCGACTTCAGAAATTCAGTTACGCAAGTCTTCCCCTCGCTAAAACCATTGTGCAACAAGAGTGGCGCATTGACCGAAATGAGTATACGTTCCGGGTATTCTGTAGACACAATTCTGCTGCAGCATGGATAACAGGTGGACCAGAAGTACGAGTAGAATGGCGCGGCAACTCGAAACGCACTCCAAAGCTGAGGTAAGCTGGGCAGTAAGAGCCTTGTGTGCAAAACGTCTAAACTGCACACAGACACACCTGAAATTCTGGAGGTATATGGGCCAAATGCAATGTCGGGTCCAGCTATCGTGAAATGGTGCCAACAATTTGAAGAGGGCTGCACAGACGTGGGTGATCTTGATCGGGAAGGAGGGTCGTCGGCATTGGTCACAAACGACAATTTCCAGGCAGCCGGCAAGCGGAAAGAACGTCTGTGGGGAAGAGGTTTTCCAAATATGAGGGCGTTCACACAGTGGATGTGGGATGGCTCCGTGACCAAGGAGCGTATTTCCATCGTCGACGATCTGAACGATTAGTAGGAAGTTGCGACCGTTGTTTACGGACACTTGGTGACTATGTTGAAACACAGTGTCATGTATCTGTGTCAGGTTGAAGTGTTGTGCAGCATTCAATGAGCCTGTCATAATAATGTGTAACTTACTATTTGAAGTCCCCTCGTAATAAACGCCATAAATGCACCAACAAATTTCCCAATCCGCCTTTGATAAATAAGTATCTTAGTCAGATCGGAATTTTTGCTCGCCCCTAGTTACTTATTTTTCGGTGGGGTTTCGGAGATTAACAAAAATATTTTTAAAAAAATAAAAATCAATTTTTAATATTCTACGTATTTAAACCGGACTAAAAAGGATGAAATAATTTCTCCGAGTCCCATGCAGATTCCTAGCCACTTACTGATAGTCCCGAAAATTTGTGAATGTGGGTTTTTGGTACCTATGAAGATTTGAGACGAAACAAAAATGGCTCTGAGCACTATGGGACTTAACTTCTAAGGTCATCAGTCCCCTATAACTTAGAACTACTTAAACCTAATTAACCTGAGGACATCACACACACCCATGCCCGATGCAGGCTTCGAAGCTGCGACCGTAGCGGTCGCGCGGTTCCAGACTGTAGCGTCTAGAACCGCTCTGCCACCTCGGCCGGCAAGACGAAACACGTGGGGCTTATGCAATAGATAGTAATAGTAAGGAGGTGAACTATTTTTGCATCAGTTATGTATTACATGGAGCCCGCTTTCTTGTTTTAAATTGTACAATTATATTCGCAGCTTTTAAAAATCCACACTCAGAAATTTTGAGGACTGTCTGTATGGGATTAGGAAGGGGCTGGCAGAAATTACTTTATGCTTGTTAGTCCGATTTAAAAAGTGGCATATTAAAAATTCATTTTTAAATGATTATTTTCTTCTTTTTTTGGTCTTGTATGTAGGAAATGTGTCAATCGACTTGAAACATTTTGATGAGATTACTAGCGAGCATCGTGGTAAATTTTTGGTTTGTTTCAGTATATCTTTACCTGAGTCAACCAGTATATTGCTTCCTCATACGTAAATCTCGCAAGATGACCGCCGAAGCCAAAATTAGAGAGATTCGAGCTTATGCGGAGAATTACCACCAGTCGTTCTTCCCGCCGGCCGTTCGCGACCGGAAAAGGGAGAAATGACAGTGGTACACAAAGAGCCCTCCGCCACACACCATACAAGACAGCGAGTTAATATTGCAGCGTCGTCCAGTTCTGAGGGATGCTGAAAGGTTGAAGTTTTGAGCTCATCGGAAAATGGTAAACTAAGTACTCTCCGCCACACACCAGGCAATAAAGCGAGTTAATATTGTATTGACACCCAGTTCTAAGCTATTTGAAAGTCTCAAGTCGCTGGCTCATCGGGAAGCTAGATTAAAATCAATTGCAAAATTTGCACCAAACAGATAGAAAAGAAAGCGACCTAATAAAAAAACTTGTTAAAAAATAATAAATGCATCGAATCGGTGCTTTAGAAGTTGTTGAAGACAGTGACGGACTGATTAGTGCGAGAGAACAGAAGGCCTCCAGTGACGCGAGTTTCTGTTCGCGGAGTGGCAGGTACACGCGGCCGACGCGAGAGTCTATCTATTGGGTCCGGGCGCCGCTGCGGCCCAACTTTAAAGCCGCGCTCCGCTTTAACGGCGGCGGCGCGCCCGTCCGCGCATGCGCCGGCCCTACTTCCGCGTTTTTAAAGAGGATGGACCGGCGCGACCCATCGATCGCCGGCGTTGGCGGCGGCGGCGGCAGCGGAGGAGGGTGGGGGCGTCTGCGGCTCCGGAATGGGGAAGTGGCGTGTTCCGCGCCCTCATCCCACTCATTACCATGCGACTCACGGAACCTGCAGCTTCCACACGTACATCTCTAGCCCGAAAATCACTGCTCCCATAGAGATTATGCATTTCAGATCTTGGCCGGAATACTATGAAAAATTTAGCTTTTATCGTCTCCTCGCTGCCTATTTGTAGCGCAAGCCTGTCGAAGGATAATGACTTCAATTACCTGCACGAATCGGCGCCGGTATTATTATTTGTTGCGTGAGTTCCATTAGCGACCGTTTTCTGTCTGGTTTTATCTCAAATTAGCCTTACTTTATTAATTTTCTATGCACCCACTACTAAACATAATTATACAAACATAGGCTTCCGCAAAGGAGGGGAGGGGGGTGCGCCAAGCGGCGGCACTTGTCCCCTCCTGGAATGTGAGTTAGACTTTTTATTTATTACAGTATTTTCATGAATTTCTAGCAATTATTGTTGCTACTCTACTAAACTGCAGACTGCAGAATGATTGTCTTCTGACCATGAACTGACACTTTCTCCAACTCCTTTGGGTACAACCCATTGCCACAGGGCTGGATTAATTGAGCTGTCGAACTTCAGTTCTGCAGACAAATTTAAAGATGACTTTGTGGGATTTCCCACGTTCATCTAGTCGTATACTGGCTCTCTGCACTTTATCTTTCGAACCCAAAAGGATATAGCTTTTAAAATGCATTTTGTTGAACTTCAACTACGCCAATTAACATTACGAAATAGAAATACTGGACGTGACGGTCTACATATATTAAAGTGATAAAATACTAAGTTTTGTATGCTAACAACTTGTTATTGGTGTTATTAGAGTTGAATAAGCCGCCTATAAATTATATTCCCTGTTTCTCCACTTCGAAGAGTATTTATTTGTTATTTTTGTTGGTTATTTATGGCGATAACCAACAGGAAGTGCTCAACCGTTCTGATTTTTGTCTATAGCAGATTTTTAATTTTCAGTTGGAATTTTAATAAAGCCTTTGTGAATATTTTGTAGCCGTATTTCATAACTCGTTGGATACAGTGGATGTTACCGTACGAGAATATAATTGTAGAACTTTGGATAAAAAATGTGGCATCCATATTCATATAAGCAACATTAAAGGACGTAATTTGCATACGCTGTTGAAATATGCTTACCGTTTAGGTTACAAAGCAGTCGACCCAAGAATATTACGGGGATAACTACCACTCATTTCAAATAACAACATTTTTGTGTACTTGAAGAATTTAGTTATTGGGGTACGGCACGTTTTGAAACACACCAACTCAGTTGTATCAAATTCGCCAGTTTTAGAACTTTGCCTGTGTATACAAAGTGTACTCTGGAATGTAGCCGGCCGCGGTGGTCTAGTGGTTCTAGGCGCGCAGTCCGGAACCGCGGGACTGCTACGGTCGCAGGTTCGAATCCTGCCTCGGGCATGGATGTGTGTGAAGTCCTTAGGTTAGTTAGGTTTAAGTAGTTCTAAGTTCTAGGGGACTGATGACCACAGATGTTAAGTCCCATAGTGCTCAGAGCCCGGAGCCTGGAATGTATGATATCCAAAATGCTATATTCAAAGCTACCCAGCTGTATGATGAAATGTTATCTTTTCTTTACTTCCGTAATTTCATTCATATCTGTACCCTTTCGGTAGAATTTATACGTTGGCTAGGTCGTCAGCCAATCACCGAGGGCGTCGGCGCAATGGTTGAGACAGTAAACATGTGAGCGGGAGGAGTGACGACTGAATGGGACGATTCCTTTAAAAACGTCGCTACCTTCCCCACCCTCTCACTGCTGATTGTAATCCGTCTATCCGCGTCTGTAGTTCACAGAGTCAGTGGGATAGCGGGTGTGCGTATGGGTTTGTCGTCGTAAGTTATAAGGGAGAGTTGTGAGAGAACATAATATTAGACAGTCGCGATAAAATGTACTTTAATAACTACAAATACTCTAACATAAAGGATAAACCCCAACTGCCACAGAGGAAAGTAAGTTAGTGATCCACGTTTACTACGTTAGAGGTGTCATAGGACGTACTCCCAGACTAAAAGACGAGAAAAAATTGAAGGGGAACAAAAAGTTGTTACCGTCGCTGCTTCAAGGTGGGAGGGGCGGGGGGGGGGGGGGCGGGGAGGGGGAGAGATTTTGAGATTTTCTTAGCTGGGAGACTGGGTGTTTGAGTTGTCCTCATAGTTCCATCTCACCTTCATTGACGCGCAAGTCGCCGAAGTGACGTCAAATAAAAAGACTTCCGAGGAGAATACGGCACATGTCATGATCCAACTTCCTAGAAACTTCGCTCGGTGGAAGAGGAGTCAAAATAAACAAACACGTGTCTCGGCTTATCCGTAGGTATGGACCGTTTCTGACAAAAAGACGGTCAAAGTTTTCCAAGTTGTTTACGTGCCTTTTAGAGAGTAAATACTTAAACCGAAACTGAGGTAAAGCAGCCAGCTTCTCGGCTTCACTCTTTCGCGCCTCGTGTTCGAAACCCGATTAATATTTTTATTTTCGATTTTTATTTATCTACCAACGTTCGCAGAAAATTACTACACGAATTTTTTCTAATGTATATTGAAATAACGTTCGCCTTATTCGTTTGCTAATTGTATGTCCGATGAGAGAATTAAAAATAAATAGATAAATAAATGAGAAAATTATTCGAACTTGTTTTCTATGTAATTGTTGTAGCGTATATTGATTCATTATCAGCTGCAAGTGCCAGTTTTGGGTAAAGTGATCCGTTATGCGAAGGTCTGACGCGAAATTATTGCCAACTTGTTAAATCTTCAGCAAAATGTTTCTGTCCCGAGTGAGATTCATACGTAGAAATGCCACTCTGCCAAACCTGGCTTCGTGAGATGCTCGTGGCGTTCGAAATTTCTGTGTTTGGAATGATTCTACGATTGGTGTCCTCCAAGGGAATGCATCAGATACTCCTGAAGAATAAACATAAGAATAAAATTTAAGAATCAGTACAAAAATTAGATATAAGAATATGAGAATTTAAAAAGATTGGAAGCCTTGAAAATACTGCAGACGCATATACTGTATAATAAATTTATGACACTTATTGTGAAGCTTTGTTGTAATTTTAGAATTAGTACAACGCCCTTCTATCCCCTAACGTGATAAGAAATATTCGTGTACTAACCGTCTACGAGCTTGGGTAGGTAAATTGAAAAAAAAAAAAAAATGAAATAAATCAAAACAATTACTGGGTTTCGAACACGGGGCGTAAAAGTGAGAATGCGCGACTCTATCCACTGTGCCATCACTTAAGCGGCGACTATACGGCACCAAGAAGGCACCTAAATTGCGTCGAAAACTTTGACCGTCGTTTTCTCAGAAACGGTCGAGTATATACGGATAAGCCGAGACACTTGACCACTTAGTTTGACTTCTTTTCCACAGCGAAGTTTGTGGGACATCAGGTCATGGCACCCGTCGTGTTCTTGTTAGAACAGGCGGTCGGACAACCCCAGAATGACCAATAATGAGAAAAAATTCTAATACAAGAAAAGGATGACAATCAGCAATAAAGTAAATTAAAAAGGAAGTAAGACTAGGGTTTAATATCTCCTCGGCGGTGAGATCATTAATACAAAGCAAGGAAGATTAGGGTTTAACGCCCCGTCGACAAGGACGTAAGAGACGGGGCACAAGCTAGCTCCAGGTGTGAAAGGAGAGGGAAGGAAATCGGCGTTGTCTTTCTAAAAGGAACCATCCCGCTATTTGCCTTACGGAAAACCGACATCTAGATGTCCGTTCTCTCTAAAGCGAGTCAATTGTCGTAACCACTAAGCCGTCCCGTTCTGCGAGCTCACTGCAGACAGATTAAAGGTTTGGATGCGACAAGGCAGGAGCAAGAAATCAGCTGTGACTTCTCCTAGATCTACATCATTATTCCGCAAACCAACTTTTGTTGTACGGCGGAGGGTACTTTGCTTACCACTGTGTCTTCCCTCCTTTCCTGTTCCAGTCGCGAATGTTGTGCGGGCAGAACGCTTGTTGGCGGGCCTCTGTATGAGCTCGAATATCTCTGATTTTTCATTCACAGTCTTTTCGTGAGATTACTGTATATGGAAGCAATAGAGTTGTAGTACTCTAGTAGGAACGTACGTTCTCGGAATTTTAACAGTAAACCATACCGTGATGCACAACGCCTTTCTTGCAGAGCCAGACACCAAACTTGAGTGAGCAAGTACGTGGCGTGTTCGCGCTAGGTAAACGAATCTTTGACGAAATGAGATGCTCTTATTTGGATTTTCTCTATTTCATCTATCAGTCCTATCTTGCGTGGTTTCAAGTATCAGACGAACGAGGGTTTAGTAAGCTACATCACTTTGCAAGTGAGCTACACTTCTGAGTAGCCTTCCGATGAACCTCAGTCTGGCATCTGCGTTTCCGGCGATTAGTTTTGTATGGTCTTTCCCCTTTAAATCGCTCTGCACGTATGCTTTACAGGGGAATCATTCCGTAATCGCGTGACTCACCTTGATGATGAACTTGGATTGGATCACAAAGGATACTTCAACAAGGAAGTTACCTATTATTTTGGTAGGCCAAGTAACTTTTACTGAATGCTGCGTAACACGTCAATGTGACGCAGATACATGATGCTACTTTTCAACATAGTTACCAAGACTCTGTAAAAGACTGTCAGTGCATTTTACCAATCCTTCAATTACTCAGCGACAGAAATCCGCTCTTTGGCTACGGATCCACTTTCAGCTGTTCCTCTAGCTTACCGTAAAAATAGAACTCACGTGGTGCAAGATCTGGACATTTCCATCAGCGTCACCCACGTCTTTGCGGCTATGATGAAATTGTTGTTGCCATTTCACTACGCGACACTGAATTTGGTTCATATACCGGCTGAATTTCAAGGCGAATCTGTGTGCAATTCAGACGTTTTGCCAACAATAACTACACTGTAATGGTCTGCGTGGAGCGACACGTGTAACTTACTTCTTGGAGTTCCTAAGTGTACAAAATGTCTAACTACGTGAAACGTAACTAGAGAAAATATGCCTTAAGTAATGGTATAACAGTGGCTGTTTGGAGGCATTTTGTACATCGTTTCCATACCACTGACAGCCTACATCAGTATCACCGACCAGATTTCACCCTTGTTAATTTTATATAGGTATCCTGTGGCATATCTCTGTGGTGTCACCACCAGACACCACACTTCCTAGGTGGTAGCCTTTAAACCGGCCGCGGTCCAGTAGTATACGTCGGACCCGCGTGTCGCCACTATCAGTGATTGCAGACCGAGCGCCGCCACACGGTAGGTCTAGAGAGAGACTTCCTAGCACTCGCCCCAGTTGTATAGCCGACTTTGCTAGCGATGGTTCACTGACTTCTACGCTCTCATTTAACGAGACGATGGTTAGCATAGCTTTCAGCTACGTTATTTGCTACGACCTAGCAATTCGCCATGATCAGTTTCTATTGATATTGTAAATCATGTACCGTGAAGAGCGACGTTCGTTATTAATGGATTAAAGTTAAGTATTTCACCAGCTACGTCCGTTTTTCTCAATTCTAATTCCCTTGTCATGTTCCAGACCACACGCCAGCCTGCGTGAGCTAAACGCGTGCATTTCGGTCTCCTTTAATAAAACGGTGTTGGCTCTCCTACCAACCACAACAATCTCTTTAATGGCAAGAAAAAAATTCTTTTTTTCGCTAAGACACGACAACAGCCTGCAAGCAGTTGCGATGCTAATTTCTTCTACTTTTTTGAACTCTTATTTGTAGTATTGTGTCACATCTCCATACGGCCCTTACATTTCTCTGTATCGACTGAAATGGTGCAGTGGTTAAAGCACTGGCCAAGCATTTGGAAGAAACAGGGTTCAGATCCCCGTCCGACCATCCAGATTAAGATATTCAGCTCTTTTCCTAAGTCTATCACGGTGAACGCCAGGATGGTCTCTTCGAAAATAACATGGACAATATTCTCCCCCATATTTTTCCTATTCGAATTTGTGTTCTACGGCAGGACGACGGGATGCTGCACCTCAACTTTCCGTCTTCCTGCCTTTTTTTTTTCTTTCTGTCGCTTCAGTTTCTTTCCTCAACGTTGCCGTTTCCACGGGACTGAAGGTCTCATTGTCTTCTGGGAGAAACGGATGTGGTTTTCGGTTCGACCGTTTGTTTTGTGACTCAGGAAATAAAATTAAGGAAAAAAGAACACATGACATCTAAGCGGTTGTTTGGGATGCTGAGCAGTGTTCTTAGTTTAACAGTCAGACAAATGAATGTTGTGTGTGTATGAGTTCCGATAACCTACTTGACCCGGGCTCCTGTGTTCTTGCACCAGAATGACTCGTGTAATCGTGAACATAAATAAACGAGCAATGGACAAGCATACTACATCAGACTATATGTTGTGACACCCACCAAAACTATATATTTTCGTTAGTTTCAATTTACAGCAAATTATAGGCCTGTTAGCAGTAATCTTACCACGTGGTACCAAATTCTTGAAGAAACGAAAATTCCAATGAGTTCTTATAAGACTTAAGTAACTGACTGTCAGTGGTAGCCTACCAGAACGTGAGTTTTAAATAATTTTCGACATTTTTATGGGCTAGTGTAAGACTAGTTTCCGAGTTCCACCTCACTTTTCTCACACATTTGTATTATTCACAACACAGGCGTCCATACTCCTTTACGCGTTCTGAATGAGTTGCTGCAGAAATTAAAAAAGTGTCCCCTAGTTCGCCGAGCCAGATTAATACCCGAGTATGACGATACTTATTTACATTTATGTTCAGTTATTTGCTTCAAGCAAGTACCGAATGATTGTTTCATCTAGGCTACACCCCAGCCCATTGCTATAAATAGTGCGTCATCCTTGATAAAATTATGGCTGGTAGAAAATTAATTTCCACTCAAGAAGACGTTTTGTATTAAATGGCGCACACTGCTTTCCAGTTTAAAAACGACACGTACCCACTATCACCTACACGCCCTCTTGTAACTATGGTAAAAATAATCAAATAATTTGCTTCGATGAGTATCAGACAGTGAAGTTGTACATTTGACGAGTTGTGATCTATTCGCAGCAATTTCTTTTCCAGTTATCCATGAAGATATTTATACATGTGCTATTCCAGTTACGGATCACAATTTCTTTTATATATCCGGTTATTTATTTCGATCCGTAATGACCACCTTACTAATTAGTCTAAGAAGTTTCTTCATAGAGTCAACAGGTCTGTTGAACCTATGCATGTGGTACTTAAATTTTTTATGATTACGACGAAGCTTGTTTGGCTAATTATTGTGACTGTACAGTTTTTACATATGCCTACCCGATATTATTAGCTTACTGTGTGGACTGACGACAGAAGATGACCATTACCGACCGAAATTAATAACAGTATATACAAATATTTTTATCATCCGTAACTGGAATAAAAATTACATTGTACATCTCAGTTTCTGAATGAGTACAGCGTACAAGAAACGGCTATACTGATACATGCTAGACAATTATAGAAAGATGTTGCTTGTTATAAATCTGTTTCGAGATAATGACGAGCTTCCTTATTGCTTCCTGTTTGCGACTGTCCAACAAATTACTTCAGTCGCAAATGTCAGGAAACAAGGCCCAACTGCGCTTTTCTATTTCATGTTTCCTGACGGAAGACTATTCCAGTGTCACTGTGGACCGGCAGCAGCCTACTCAGAGCAATTATAAATATGAAGAAGAAGTTGATAGACAGCATTAATGGCGAGGAACGCCAGAATACAAGAAAAAATGTGAACAAATTAGGGTCTCTAGAGCAAGGATACTCTTTGCACCAAGGACTAATGCAGAAAAAAGTCGTTAATTTTAAGTAAGTTTGAAGTTTCTGTTTGAGTGTACTGTCGCAGATCTCTCAGTGACACTTCCTGTGAAATGAATTTCATTCTTTCGCTCAAGTACTGATATATTTTTCAAGTCTTTATTCTTCTATGCTAGTAATTCCATTATCATTTTAAGTTCTTCAATTTCTCCGTCTTGTATATGCAGTTTATATTGTGAAAAGCTCTAGAAAATTAACTTCTTCAACAATGACAAATTGTGATTACACTCACATAAATATCGATCAAGCGTTTGTCATCAATATAGCATGCTGAATGAGAAGATATCTAAGCAAAAAGAGAATGATGGCAATAATAGTGCCTCATTAGTATAAAACAACGTGGATTAACTATTAAAACCTTTGAGGGTAAACCAGCTGACTCGTTGTGATCAAAGACGTTTCTGAGAGAACGGGTAGCACAGTTTGATTCAGTCATGCAGCTTTAACATTCACAAATTTTTAGTTTTTATTGTTAAATATACAATAATCACTTTTCACCAATTCTCACGAAGACAAACGGCAGATCGGAATGTATGTGGGTGCAGCTGAAATTACTTTCGTCAAACTTTGAAATGCAGTTTCTGTGCTGTTAATAGAGATTTTGATTCCCAATTAAATATACGGAAATTACGTAATAATGACAATCAGTCGGTTTTACGACCGAGAAACGGTACGTCACATTTAGAAGCATTTAAGCTCCTGTTCTCCTGATTATGGTGATTGCAATAATGCATATATTGGCAACGACGGCTGCGAACATACTATACTAATCTAGCAACAACATGCAGCTTTATCAAAACCTCATCGGTTCTCCGTGGCATATAAAATTTCAGCAGAGCACTGAAAGTCTGCAGCGAACGCTTAATGTAATACGTACCGAGTTTGTGTAAGCACAGAAAAATATGATCTTATTCAAGATTAGAAGAGTTAGAATCGTAGTACGATCACCCATTTTCAGGTTTTGAGCAGTTTCTTGGACTGACTTCAGTGAATGCTGAGATGGATCCTTGAACGAAGCCATGACAGATTCCTTTCTTCCCATTTGCCAGCAACGGAGGCAGCGGAGATATCTAAAGTACTCATTGCGGACGAAATATCTACTGACGCCACACTGATGCTTCTTGTTGTTTGTTTCCGCTCCTAGCCTGCAAACAACGATCCAAAAGAACGACATCCGAGTAATGCTGTATACCAGCTCTTGGTGCAAATTATTTGAACCTTAGCCATTGTGGTCGGTTGGTCAGCGGATTTTCTTTTTTATATGAGGACTGCTTCCGTGACTGAATAACAGGTTCCTTAAATATCTCATATACGTGTTTAGATTTTTTTGATTCCTGCAAAAATTTTGTTGATCTGTGACGCATGATTTGCTGTTTTTATTAGTGTATTATAAATCAGGCAGCTTAAGTTTGAAGACTTTTCTGCGTTAGTTATAATGAAACTTCCTCATAGTTTAAGATGGTACTCCATATCGGGACTCGAACCCGAGTCCTAAGGCTTTCGCGGACCAGAGCTCGGCCGACGGATCTACTCAAGCCCGATTCGCGACCTGCATTCACAGCTTTACTTCAGCAAATACCTCTTCTCCTACCTTCCAAACTTCACGTACGTTCTCACGTATATCTTGCGCGACTGTCAGTCCTAGAAGAAGGGATATTACGGGCAAATGACTTAGCCACAGTTTAGGGGATCAGGTACCACATTCGAGTCTAGTAGGAAGCTTCAACTCACCGCACTGCAGGGTGAAAAATCTTTCTGGAAACAGTTATATTATCGTATTTCAGTGGCTCGATAGTGCAATGAGTGCCAGGCTACAAATGCAAAGCTTACGGGAAATCAGTTTTCTGTCGGACCTAAGATTCTCTTTTTCTGTCACACATGTCTCCCTACAACTGGTTGTTTTAGTCAGTTCAGAGGCCGAAGGAAGAGAAGTGTATAAAACCTCCAACAGTACCACGCCTAGTAAAGCACTCCGGAGTTCCAGCAAACAGTATGACAGCCACATATAGAACAGAAACTCGCAACGTTTCGCGACTAAGGAACTGACGGCCGACTTTCCGAACTAAACCTCTGTTCAAATGGTTCAAATGGCTCTGAGAACTATGGGACTTAACTTCTAAAGTCATCAGTCCCCTTGAACTTAGAACTACTTAAACCTAACTAAACAAGGACATCACACACATCCATGCCCGAGACAGGATTCGAACCTGAGACCATAGCGGTCGCGCAGTTCCAGACTGAAGCGCCCAGAGTCGCTCGGCCACACCCTCGTGACATCAGTTTTGTCAGAATATGCCTTCCTACTGAGAATAGACTCTGCCAGTATACGCAAAGAGCAAGCCGATTTTATTGCGACAGTTAGTAACTGCAAGTCTGCTTAGAAAGTGCAAGGACAAGACAAAATATTTTTAAAATTCGCGAATAGGCTCAGCGAAAGACGGACGGCTCACTACCATTTCAGTACTGGGCCAAGGTGGTCAGTGTGAACCTCTTTCTTCTGATGTACAGGCATGCAGTGTTGCTACTAATCGCCGAAAGATACCCAACTGACCTCACGACACTGGCTGTACGCTGTCTGGGCAAGGTCCTCACAACGGAGGCTGTGACTCTGAATTGCCTTCTTGCTGCCAGCTAAGAGGCTTTACCCGGCCTGCTGACGAGTTCACTGAAGATGGAGCACAAGCTCGGATTGGTAAAGGATGAAAGAAGTATATTAGCTGTGTCATTTCAAAGGAACCGCTCTGGTATTTGCCTTAAGTGATTTAGGAAAACCTAAATGTGAATGGCCGGTCGGCCAATAGAATTACGTTCTCCCAAAATACGAGTCCAGTGTTTTACCACTGCGCCACTTCGCTCGTTTTCCAAAGTTGCAGTACCTGCTGTGATCCGAACAGGGTGTTTTCCGTTTTCGCTCAAGCGGAACTGTAACTGAGCAGTAAAACTAAGACGTAAATACGTTACGACGTCTCCGAACACTTCGGTTTTCATTAGTTTTTTACGTGTACATGGCACTAGTTTGCTCGAAATATCTAGCATTGTGTTTGTCACTGCGAAGTGAAGTATTCTGACAAAAGTGGACTTGTATGTGTGAAGAAAGAACAAAATGTTTTCTATAGGAATACGAAATTTGTTTATAGTCAGATGTATAACCTGTTAGGAAAAGTATTACAGCGCATCTCGTGATAATGACATCGCAGTTACTCCTCCAATGAGGAAGAACGGCTGACGGCTTAAAAATACTATTCAACTACTATTTTATCCTACTGCGTATCGAATAAACGACAGTTTTAGAAAATATGTGCACTTATGCGCAAATGCTCACGCTGTCACGTAATTTTCACTTTTAAGAAAACAGATATCCCAGTTTACACATCCGTATTCTGATTACGTCTGTATTAATTTGTGTGTTTGTGTTTATTGTTTGGTATAATACTTCCCTTTGATTTAGAGCAGTTTCTTTACACGAAGCAGTTGGCAGCTTTCATTGTGGACAGTCCTGACATACATCAGTGATATTAAGTAACTGGTTCAACATGAATGTTGCAGTAAAAAGTCAGGTTTGCATGCATGGAATACGACTTCTCCGGTTGTACACAAATTAGCGCTTAATGCTCCACAACGTCTGATATGGTAGGGTATTGAACGTCTTCTCGCATGTCCAATCTCTCACGTTTGAGCGTCAATCATGACTTTCGGCTGAGTCATAATCATATGGTTCGTTTCATGTCAAGGTATTGTTGTCAGTGTTAATAAGAAGAAAACGGGAGAAGAAGAAGAAACAGATGGTAATTATGATAATAGAACATTATTAGATTAACAAAAAAAGTAACGGGAAGTATCTATCAGATTTACCATCCAAGACGAACGGACGGTATGTCTGTAGCTTTTAACGTACAATATTCCACAATTTGTAAATTAGTTACTTGCACCAATGAACTTATTTCACCAAAGGTCAAAAGAGTTATCGCAGTACTCACCTTAAGCGATTTGGGGGAATCACTAAAACCCTCAATTTGATTGGCTGGATGGGGATTTGAACTGGCGCCTTCCCGAACACGAGTCCAATGCCATACTACTACGCTTCTGGTCTTGAACCGTAGTCTCTGCGCTATCAGTGCAGTACTGTACTAGATGAACTATTCGCCTCGCGAACCTCTCAGATTTCCATCGCAGACTGTTTCCCTCTGATGGCTACTGGTGAGCGAGTCTTTACCAGTTTGGAACGGGGGGATGGACTGTGGTTACCCGGAGTCGTACACAGACGACTAAATGTGAGCGCGACAGGCATCCTTCCATGATCCACTCCTATGCGGGCATATAGCTGCAATAAGTCAACATTCAACTTGTGTCTTCTGTCCCTCCCCGAATTGCTACGGTTGGATTCCTTGTTTGTATATTCATCGTGGCCTATATTCACAAGAGGTCCAACGTGGATATACACGAATTTGTTTATTTGATGCTTACGGGTCATTCGACACAAAAATGTTGAGCCAGATGGAAGACTAGTTAAGACGTTGCACTTGTATCGATGGAACCCAAAACACTAACTTTCCTTTCAAACGAAAACGTAAGAAAACCTAAAGACATGTTTCTGTGGGACGCCACCCTTACTGCAAGTAATCGAGGGCGCAGTTCTTTTTTAGAAACTGCCGTATAACGGGGGAGAACCCTCGTATTCTCTGGCTGTGCCAGATTACTGCGGATGAATTTTGTATGCTGCTCGAACACGGGGTTGTTGCAAGATACGCGTAGTACGTAATAGGAGTCCCTGCTAGAAGTTTTCAGCAAACGTGCTTTGTGAAGTCTCCACTTCAAATCTAATCAGACCTGATCGTCCGCGGCAGTAGGCGCTTTCGTGACGAATGCTATGCAGCGTTTGCCACTATTGCGCTGAATCCGACTCGAAAACCGCACCTGTCTGTCGAGAGTACCCCAGACATACACGTAAACGGTTCCACCTGATTGTAGCGACGACAGCTACTACAATTAGAGAGACAAACAGGTAAATAAGAACTTCAGCAATCTCGCTGCTACGTAATTCCGTAATGTGTCTCTGATAATGGCCGTGGCAGCAACGAGAGACAAGTAATTTGCGCTGCCAGCAGCTGCCAAGAGTCTACACAATTCAGCAACGCGGTTAACCGCCCGTAGCTGTTCCGTAACTACATTATCCCATACAGACATCGTCACCGCATACACTCAAAGTCGGCTACAAAAGCGTCCACTACACTTCTTGTCCTCCATTTGAGTTTCGTATGTTCTTCATTTTCAAAAACTAAACAGAAGCGTAAAATATACTATGCAGAACGTATTATGAAAATGCTACAAGGGACAGTAAAAGGACGAAGCAACAAATCATTTAATGAATGTCACACTTTTCACAGAACAACGCTTTAGACAGCAAAGACAATTTCCTAATTCAGTTATTATTTCCAATGCACGGAAGTACGTTATGATTCATTTTATGGGGAAAAAGGTAAAAAAATTATAATTTTTTTACGATAAAAATATGTTTCACAATCAAAGTATTTTTTTTATTTCGTTACTGTTGTTCCTATTGTATCTGTTTCTATTAGCATACGCGTTCTTATAGATCGATGGCATCGAAGCAAACCATGTTGCTGATACTGTAGAGGTAACTTGAAATGCACGAGACTTTTTAAGGATGATTTTTGGATCTGGCTTAAGAATAATTATCTTATGATAGCGGAAGTGAGAAAGCTCCTACAGGAAGCTCCCAGGATAGAGGCAATATGTTGATCCATCTGTACCCCGTTTCCAGCGCTAGCTGCGGTTGTCACTACAACCGTGCCGTCCGATACCGAGCTTCTTTGGTAGAGGCCGCAGTAAAATTTCTACGATGTTAAATCTAGTTAGTTGGACTGGTATCACTTACTTTACATACCAAAATTCAAGCTATGTTTTGTTTTATTTCAATGTCATACTGTACTTTGAATCAAATATCATCAGGTAATCATATAGCAAACGTTTGTCATCAGTATTTAAGTATAACCTTATTTTCAGTTTGAAAAATAATACTTTCTCAGTTTCAGTCACTTTTATTTTTTAGTATTTGTTGGCATGACATTTTCCAGCCGCCATCATTAGTTCCATAACAGTTACCTATACAGAGGGTGTCTCGCCTAACTCTGCCACCTCTGATATCTCTGGAGCAAGAATAGATATTCAAAAACGGTTTTCATCAGTATGAACGCACGGCAGAGGCTTAGGAATCCAAATACCATACGAAATTTTAAAACGAAAACAAATACTGTTTTCAACACAAACTTGGGTGTTTTTAAATGGACACCCTCTATTATTTCGTATGCAATCAATAGCATGAAAAATCACAAAAATAATGGCGTCGGTTGCATCGCAATACGTCAATTACAACCCGAGAAAATGCGAAGCGAAGCTGACGCTTAAAATAAATGAAGCGCACAGCTAGCGCACGTCCTGAGACTCAAGCGTGCACCTCACGCTGCCGGTAATCGTGATGTGATTGACGTACTACGTCAGTGGAGTGTTAATGTATGGTGTGGTGTTGTATGACAACACATCATTGGCCCATATTTCATTGATGGCACTCCTAAAGGGGTATAGTTTAGCCCCTTCTTGAGCTGTACCTTACTTGAACCGGTCCACCTCTTATAATGTGTCAAATAATGTGGTATCAGAATGATGGATGTCCTGCGCATAATGTTTGTTTTGAAATGACAACTAGAGGTACAGTTAGTGGTGACGCACTTGGTTTCACGTTTCTAAACCTAATAAGTTCTGAAATATGTGGCTTGTAAAGGATAGCAACGGCGTCACAGTTTCTGACGTAATGCATAGCATGTAGTACTGTGCTCAGAGCATTGGTTGCCTGCACTGGCGCTTGTATCCTGCCGTAAGCATACCAATATCACCATGGCACGCTTTACCTTCAGTGTACAAGCGTCCCCTAATCTGATCAGTTGAACTGTTCTCTTACTGTAACGTAATTCACATACGTTGCCACATTAAAACCTGTTTTCCTGTGGCTTGTTACATTTGCCGTGATCTAGTCGATATGCCGGCCTTCCGTAATGAAGAAAAACTATATATTATTTTAATTTATGGCGAATTTCACAGAAATGCAACCGCAGATGTGACACTATCTGCTGAACGCTACCGAGATCTGCGGCGTCCGTCAGGTCGAACCATTGGCAACATCTGCAAGATACTCGAGGAAACAGGATGCTGGGCTCCCACAATATGTCGACGTAAAACACCAGCGACTGGCAATGGGACGGAAATTGCTGTTCTGGCTGCTGTAGCGCACAATCCTCAGGTGAGTGTACGAGAAATTGCACGAGGTGTAGGAATAAGCTACAGTAGTGTGTGCAGAATCTTGCATATGCATCGATTTCATCCGTTCCATATCTCACTGCACCAAGAACTGAACGGGAGTGACTCTGAATCCCGCATTGCATTCTGTCGTTTTGCATTTCAGCAGTTGTAAGGCAATCCAGTATTCCTAAACAATATGTTGTTTACGGACGAAGCTTCATTTACAAACCATGGTAATGAATCTGCGGAACATGCACTACTGGTCCGTGCAAAATCCCCACTGGATTCGCCAAGTTGCTCATCAACGACAGTGGAGTGTCAATGTTTGCTGCGGTATCATTTCTAACTGTATTGTATGTCCCTATTTTTACCATGGAACATTGAAAGGACAGCGACCTGCATCATTTCTTCAACACACACTAGCGCTCCTCATGGAGGACCTAGGATTGGAAACTCGTCTATCAATGTGGTTCCAACATGTTGGATGTCCCGCACACAACGCAAAAGTTGCCAGAGACGTTCTAGATGCGACATTTCCAAATAGGTGGATGGGGCGGGGAGGTACTGTGCGATGGCCAGCACGGTCTCCCGACTTGACGCTATCAGACTTCTTTCTCTGGGTGGCAGTGAGAGACAGTGTGTATCAAGAACCCCAACGGCAGTAGAGGATATGCAACATCGTATCACTGCCGCGTGTGGGGCAGGATCTCTAGAAACTGCACAATCTGTGCAACACTCCTACGTTACCCTTCTGTAAACGTGTACTGATGCAAACGGAGGGCACTTCGAACATATGTTCACGTGACACAGTTTCACTGGTCAAGATGTGGGTGTATTTTCCTTACTGGATGTAATGCACAACAATACAGTTTCTGTGGGCGACAGGGCACTAGTAAATGTGTTCAGCATAGTGAATTCAAGTGTGTTACTTCTAATTGTAGCTTTGATTGTCATTTCGCTAGAATAAACATACATTTAGAATTTGATAAACGTAACTTTGCGTTGGACGTGTTACATGTTTATTTTTGTGGATTTTGCGTACCTTCCCATTGTGTGAGCCGCTGACACAGGCAGCGCGAGGGGCACGCTTGAGTCTCAGGACGTGCGCTAGCTGTGCGCTTCGTTTATTTTAAGTCTCAACTTAACTTCGCATTTTCTCGGGATGTAATTGACGTATTGCGATGCAATCAACTCCTTTATTTTTGTGATTTTTCATGCTATTGATTGCATACGAAATAATAGGGGGTGTCCATTTAAAAATACACAAGTTTGTGTTGAAGATAATATTTGTTTACGTTTTAAAATTTCGCATGGTATTTGATTTCCTGAGCCCCTGCCGTACGTTCATGCTCGTGAAAACCGTTTTTGAATAGCTATTGTTGTTCCAGAGAAATTTTTTAGGTGGCAGAGTTAGGTTAGACACCCTGTGCATCAGCTGCTACTTGTGTATTCGTGTGAAGATAGAAACTTCTCATGAATCTATAATCGGCTGATAACCGAAATTTAGTTTTATCTTTATATCTTCTGACAGGTCGCCTAAAGATGAACCCAGGTTGGAAATAGGTTGCAACAAACGAAACAAAAAACCTGCAGTTTACGTTTCACATGTAAAGTGACTGGAACCCCTCTAACTGTCTGCACTCCGTAACGTAATCGAAGACTCGTACATGTTATAACATGTCAGCTAAATTAGTTTCAATTAAGCCTTGCACTGGTGTATAAAGCGCACAGTTAACAGGACGTTACAGGATGTGGTATCTTTCAACAGATCAGATCCTTACATTTTCTTCGTACAGGAGAAATAAATCAGTCTTGTGTAATTTGCACTGCGTGTTCAGTCTTCAGTCATCAGAACTAGTTGTATGACTGTTGTGTGAGTTAGCATCCAGCACCACTGCAGAACCCAGTTATTGTTCGCGCAAACTAAGTTGACGCACGGTGCTGTGGCTGATGATAGTGACTGTAAATGGGAAATGCATTTACGGTTGCTTCCACGACGAGTGTCAACTTAGTTTGCGCTATTACTTACTATTCCACAACCAAGATATGTTTTTTCGTATCGAGTCAAGTGTTTGAAGTCCATGACTGACATAAGCACCAAAGGAAACGAAATGGTAATAGAAGTTATACTCCCCAATTCCATAAAACAACGTATGAAGAAAGACAGCGGAAAATTAAAGTAAGTTAACGTAAGTTGTTCCTCATTGTTGTATCCTTTGTTACTAGCTGCATTATGAGAATGCTGTGCGTCATTGTTGATTTAAAGTAAGTCCCATAGCCGGCCTATTTCAACAAACAGTCGTATCATCATGCAGAATAGCCATGTCTGACGGTTTTAATTTGTACTCTTTCCTATTCTTCTAGTCAAATTCAATGAATTATGAAACACGAGAAAGATATAGAATCGCTCCCTCTCTCTTCTCTCTCAGGAAGGTCAGAGGAGCGAAGACGAGGTGATCAGAAACAGGCTATAAATGCGGACACTGCAGGAAACTGGGCGTGTCTTCTTAAATAGACCATCCCAGCATTCGCCTAAATTATTTTCGAGAAACTACGGAACACACAAACTCTTCAATACCGAAGCTCCCGATTGTCAGTCCATTGTCTCAATCGATGTGACGTCTCGCTCACTCTCAGAGGATGATATGGCACAGCCCACGAAAGGGTGAAAAAGAAACACTACGACAGCATAAAGTATTAAGTGGTTGCTTTCAACAGGATGTGTAGCAGCCAGAGCTGCCCCTCTTGAAGAACTTGTATCGGTGCGCACTGACCGGTATCAGTCTCAACTAGTATCCCATTTTCGTGTCAATAATACAGCTCAAAGCCAATTCCAGACTAAACTCTCTCAGCACAACTTACAAGATTCTCTAATACATGACTCACACAGCTACTTACATTAGCTTTGGTTATCGACTGTAACGGCTGAGCAGGCCGCGTGGGAACAGGTCAAACGTGCACTTAACGATTGGGTAAAGGCAAAGGAGCCACAAGTTACCAGTAGACTATCCCGACATGCAGTCGGCGTTCTGAGAGAATTCATTCATCAGAACCAAGAAAGAGACGTGTTTGGGCGTTTGCAGAGGCTATAGGAAAGGGGTCCATTGTACTCTTTATACGGCACTGTGCTCAATATTTGTGTGTCGCAGACATGTTAAAAATGGCATAAAATCGAACTGAGATCTGTCGAATTGTCGCACGAGATCGAGGTAATTTGAACAAGACTCGTATGTGTGAATGGTATATAGAGGGTATTCGAAAATTCCCATTACAAACTTATAGGGTTTGTAGAGAGGAGTGAGTACAAGTGAATAGGTAGCATTTTGAATGGGAACCCATGTCCGGAAACGTCATCCAACGACGTTACAGCGTGTATTAATTTGAGGTAAGGGTCCCTGTACCGGAAACGAACGAGTCGAAAGTTGTAACCGAGAACCGTTCTGGTACCTCTGACAGTGGAATACATGTACCGCTACTGTTGTTGTAGGTAAATTTCAGAGGTGGTAGTATGGACCAAAACAAGAAAAAATGTCTAGTAAACATGGACTCTAAAATGCATACTGTAAGACTTTGAGCGCTTGTTCAAAGGAGGAGATGTTTTTCACGCTAGCTAAGATAGACATGTGCTCATAGCTCTTCAGGTATGCTTGTTTGCTAGACATTTTTTATTGTTTTGGTCCATACTATCAACTCTGAAAGTTGCATACCACACAGTCTTAGCAACAACAGTACAGGTACACATGTTCCACCGTCAGAGGCACCAGAACGGTTTTCACTTATTAGTTTCGACTCGTTCGTTTCCGAACCAAGGACACTTACCTCAAATGGATACATTTATCCTTCTCCATCACCCTGGAAAGACTGTAACATCATCGCAGAATCACCCTATGTATACATACATTTACAGGCGCCGTGTATAACTTTGACGCTCTGTAGCCTCGTTATGACGTTTCCGGAGATGGTTCCTCTTCAAATTACTGTGTACTCACTCCCCTCTACAAGTCCTAGAAGCCTGCAACGGGGCTTTCCGAACACCCTGTAAATGTTAGGAACAGCATTGACTATAGATTGTAGTCAAAGTCAGACCATCTTCGGGGCATCAAAGACGTATTCAACTTTGCATTTCACAACTTCAGTGACTAATCATTCTTGAGATGCTCTATTAGGTATAACCTACGTTATAAGAAACATGTTGCAAGACAGAGTACATGGTTGTTACACTACAGGTTTGCGGACGAAGCCCGAATAAGAATCGAGCAGCAGCAGTCAAGCGGACGGCGCCTGAGTCCTGCTCGTGCTGTGCGTAAAAAAAATGGTGGCTAACATTGCGCCTACACTGTTGGTAGCCAAGTATACTGCACAAGGAAGGGTCTCTGCATTGCGCTGCCATGCAGTTTTCGAATTCTGCATTATCTGTACTCCACAAAAGTACTTTGTATGTTTCTGCTCTGTGTCACACTGCTTTCGTGCTCTACCTGTACATTTGTTGGCCCGCTGTTCGCTCTCTACATACTTTTGGCACAGTAAATTTCGATGATAGGGCCGCGTTCAATGCCCTGGAGGAACAAATCGGCGGTCCCACTTCAAAAGGGGAAACTGATGTTTCTGATATTGATCCAGATTACTGTGTGAATGGTAAGTAATAAAAGAAAATGTTGCGAAGCATTTGAAATACAGTATCGCCTAAATGACCATTCGTAAATCAGCTCTGGTAGTAAAAGGCATCACGGAAACAGCTCCCAACACGTCTGCAAAGAGAGCCCCTTTGTCAAAAGGAGCGAGTTGTGACGTAGCTCTTTATATACCTGAATGTTTCAAGACATACCATGTTCAGGCATATAATGTGCAGGAACGGTGTGTACAAGTTCTTCTTCGGAATAAAAACATGATTCAGTTAAATATTTTATATGTCTGCTAATTTTAATATTTCATAACAAGATTTTTACGATTATATCAAGCAAGCCGCATCATTTCAAATGAAACATTTATTGCATTAACAGTTACAAAGTAATGGTTTTCGGAAAAAGTGTTAGAAACAACAGTGCAATTGCCCCATCCGAGGTGACTGAGGGTGTTTAAAATCATGCAGTTTCAAACATTTATAAAAGCTGTCCGACACCGCATACACAATATTTCTTATGATATGTACGTATATTCGAAGCTGTTCCTGATGGGTAGTTGGGCTGAGAACGAGAGATGCGAGGGGAAACGAGACAGATATGAGACTGGTGTCACTTTGACAGTCGAAGGAGTGACAAAAACAGCGTGGAGCTCGAGTATCGAATAAGTGCTTTTACGCGAGCTACGGGACGGAGGGGGCCACGACGCTGAAGCTAGCAGGTGGGGGCGAAACCGCCCCTGCGGCCACGGGCCGGCTCATTTCGCAAACGGCCCACGCGCGTCCGAGTGCGGTGACAGCTACGCACGCGACGGAGATCGGCCGCTCCCTCAGTCGCGGACACGCCTCACGTGCCACTCCCCCTCGCACGCATACTGTCTTCACTTCCGTAGCCGGTCCAGTTCTGAAAGTACCGCCGGCTGATAACGAGTGGCTCGATCGAAGCCGGCGGAGGCGGCCGCGGCGGCGCCTGCGCTGCCGTCTGCCCGACGGGGGAATCGAAACCGAGACACCGGCATCGACGTCGCGCCGCCGCTGTCAAACTGTCTTCCTGCAAAAGTTGCGGCTTCTCAGTAAACGCCGGTCCGCGTACCGGGTCGATATACCACGGCACGCCGTACCCGCTACAGCTGGGGGCGTAACCTACATCGGCGCCCACGACTAGTCCCGGATCTGCGCGCAACACTATTGCGTTGTTCACCCTCGGCGTAACACGTTTCGGAGCCACGTTAGCTTGTCAGTGGGATACAGTCCCCCGGAGGGCGTGTGTGCCAGCGGAAGACTAGGGCTAATAATAATAAAAAAAATTAAAAATTACGTTGCGAGTTCTTTTTATTCTGTACTTTTTCCGTAACTGGAAAGAAAATCGGAACAATATTTGTGGCTTCGTCCTATTGAAACTATACACAGGTTTTGCACCGGACACTGTCACTGCTCGTAGAAGGTGACGTCGGCGTTTTCGGAGATCGCGATACTTTCCCCGGTTTCCGGGAAGGCGACACGTGCAGCGACTGACAGCTGTCCACCGGCTACCCCGAACACAAACGAGTGTCACGACACGCACTGCTTTACCTTTGATGGATCCCGAGGACGTGTGTGGCTGCTGCTGCTGTTGCTGCAGATGGACGGCGTCTAGCTTGGAGGACACGGAACTCCACATTTCGAACATCGCGGCTAGCGGGGGGCGGCCGGGCGTGCGACGGCGGCGGCTGGCGTCATGTCGCGCAGCGGCGAGTGGCGTCTGGCGGGCGCGAGCGGCTGGCGCCTGTGCGGTGGCCGGTGGCTGACGCCCGTGCTGTGGCAGGCGCACTGGCGCGCCAGCCGCCTCGCCGCGCCGCGCCGCCGCGCAGGGGGCAGCACCGCCGCCCCCCACCCTCACCCCGGCACCACTACCTGCGCCGCCGACCCTCCAAAACAACACGCACACCGCGCTCCCGTCCGCGTACGAATTTTTCGCCTCTCGCCTCGCTGTTCCGATATTACAGCCCCGGAAGAAAATACATCTACATCTACACTCCGCAAGCCACCCAACGGTGTGTGGCGGAGGGCACTTTACGTGCCACTGTCATTAAGCCAGGCAACAAAAGTATCGCCATTGCTAATGAGCATGTAAGAATTTCATGGATGTGAAATAAAATGTCGGCTTAATGAGTTAGCATAACAGAGTGCAGGGAGGGTTCTTTCAAATGTAAGTTGACTTATGCGAGTGTTACTGCCGGTTTGGTCGCGTTGGACGTTCTCGTGAAGGGGTAGTGGAAGAAATTTCATGTGTATGGAAGAAACTTCAAATAAGCCTGGTTCACACACGCAACGAAAGTATCGCCACAAGTCAAGTCATTCTGGAGTGGCGCTGTGAGCTACTGTTCACACAGGACGCCACAAATTCTCCGTAATTGCGCAGTATCAAAATGGTGTCACCTGTCTCAGCTGATGAAACGGCTGTACATATTACTAAATAAGATGTTTTGGAAACATAATAAATGTAAAATATTACTTACCAAAGTGTTTCTCGTCTCTCTTGTCTCGACTACGTGTTTTAAGAACCGATCTGCAGCTTCAAACCAAGCAAGGCTGGGTTTATAAATACCGTCTGTAGACACACCACTCTTAAGTGATTTCAGTACTTTTTTATGTTGATTCATGTAAGCATTTCGAATGCTTCGAATTTTTAATTTTGTTGTAGCTACATCAATTCCAGGTACATATTCACGCATACTGTTTACTATTCAATTAATGCAGCATCTCTCAAATTTCTGTCATTGTGTGATTCGCTTTTGTGGTTCCAAAGCCATTCGTTCTTGATACCTCCAAGAATCTCATAATTGTCGCTGTTGACCACTTTTTCCACATATTAATGGCAAATGTACAAACAAAAGCACTAGAAAGGTTTGAATCCAGTCGCGAGGTAGCAATCGAATGACGTTATTCGATTGTGGAGAAGGCAAAATGGAGCAACAAAGTAGAACCAAGTTCAACTTTTTGTGGCGTGACAAAAGTTGCGCTTCTTAAATGGCGCCACCGAAAAGTAGGAGTTCACACATGCAACTAAAAAGCAACTGCAGTTCGCCATTAGCAGTGGCGATACTTTTGTTGCCTGTGTGAACCCGGCTTTAACTCCCTTTTCTGATCCAGTCGCGTATGGTTCGCGGGAAGAACGACTGTCTGAAAGCTTCCGTGCGCGCTCGAATCTCTCTAATTTTACATTCGTGATCTCCTCGAGAGGCATAAGTAGGGGGGGGGGGGGGGAGCAATATATCCGATACCTCATCCAGAAACGCACCCTCTCGAAACCTGGAGAGAAAGCTACACCGCGATGCAGAGCGACTCTCTTGCAGAGTCTGCCACTTGAGTTTGCTAAACATCTCCGTAACGCTATCACGGTTATCAAATAACCCTGTGACGAAACGCGCCGCTGTTCTTTGGATCTTCTTTATCTCCTCCGTCAACCCGATCTGGTATGGATCCCACATTGATGAGCAGTACGCAAGTATAGGTCGAACGAGTGTTTTGTAAGCCACCTCCTTTGTTGATGAACTACATTTTCTAAGGACTCTCCCAATGAATCTCAACCTGGTTCCCGCCTTACCAACAATTAATTTTATATGATCATTCCACTTCAAATCATTCCGCACGCATACTCCCAGATATTTTACAGAAGTAACTGCTACCAGCGTGTGTTCCGTTATCATATAATCATACAATAAAGGATCCTTCTTTCTATGTGCTCGCAATACATTACATTTGTCTATGTTAAGGGTCAGTTGCCATTCCCTGCAGCAAGTGCCTATCCGCTGCAGATCTTCCTGCATTTCGCTACAATTTTCTAATGCTGCAACTTCTCTGTATACTACAGCATCATCCGCAAAAAGCGCGTGGAACTTCTAGTTCATTTATATATATATTGTGAAAAGCAATGGTCCCATAACACTCCCCTATGGCACGCCAGAGGTTACTTTAACGTCTGTAGACGTCTCTCCATTGAGAACAACATGCTGTGTTCTGTTTGCTAAAAATTCTTCAATCCAGCCACACAGCTGGTCTGATATTCCGTAGGCTCTTACTTTGTTTATCAGGCGACAGTGCGGAACTGTATCGAACGCCTTCCGGAAGTCGAGGAAAATAGCATCTACCTGGGAGCCTGTATCTAATATTTTCTGGGTCTCACGAACAAATAAAGTGAGTTGGGTCTCACAATATCGACAGTGTGATGAAAAGTAAAGCCTCTGACTTCCCGTGTGAAAACTCTTAAAGGTTTTTAAATAAAACAATCGTTATTTACATTCTACATCTTTAATGTTGACATTGTAATTCTGTCAGAGACAGCAAAGGACTTGGAAGAGCAGTTGAACGGAATGGATAGTGTCGTGAAAGGAGGGTATGAGATGACCATCGACAAAAGCAAAACGTGGATAATGGAATGTAGTCCAATTAAGTCCGGTGATGCTGAGGGAATTAGATTAGGAAACGAGACACTTAAAGTAGTAAATAAGTTTTGCTACTTGGGGAGCAAAATAAATGATGAAGGTCGAAGTAGAGAGGATATCAAATGTAGACTGGCAATGACAAGGAAAGTGTTTCTGAAGAAGAGAAATTTGTTAACATTGAGTATACAGGGTGTTACAAAAAGGTATGGCCAAACTTTCAGGAAACATTCCTCACACGCAAAGAAAGAAAATGTGTTGTGTGGACATGTGTCCGAAAACGCTTACTTTCCATGTTGGAGCTCATTTTATTAATTCTCTTCAAATCACATCAATCATGGAATGGAAACACACAGCAACACAACGTACCAGCGTGACTTCACTTTGTTACAGGAAATGTTCAAAATGTCCTCCGTTAGCGAGGATACATGCATCCACCCTCCGTCGCATGGAATCCCTGATGCGCTGATGCAGCCCTGGAGAATGGCGTATTGTATCACAGCCGTCCACAATACGAGCACGAAGAGTCTCTACATTTGGCACCGGGGTTGCGTAGACAAGAGCTTTCAAATGCCCCCATAAATGAAAGTCAAGAGGGTTGAGGTCAGGAGAGCATGGAAGCCATTGAATTGGTCCGCCTTTACCAATTCATCGGTCACCGAATCTGTTGTTGAGAAGCGTACGAACACTTCCACTGAAATGTGCAGGAGCTCCATCGTGCATGAACCACATGTTGTGTCGTACTTGTAAAGGCACATGTTCTAGCAGCACAGGTAGATTATCCCGTACGAAATCATGATAACGTGCTCCATTGAGCGTAGGTGGAAGAACATGGGGCCCAATCAAGACATCACCAACAATGCCTGCCCAAACGTTCACAGAAAATCTGTGTTGATGACGTGATTGCACAATTGCGTGCGGATTCTCGTCAGCCCACACATGTTGATGTGAAAATTTACAATTAGATCACGTTGGAATGAAGCCTCAACCGTAAAAAGGACATCTGCACTGAACTGAGGATTGACACATTGTTGGATAAACCATTCGTAGAAGTGTACCCGTGGAGACCAATCAGCTGCTGATAGTGCCTGCACACGCTGTACATGATACGGAAACGACTGGTTCTCCCGTAGCACCCTCCATACAATGACGTGGTCAACGTTACCTTGTACAGCAGAAACTTCTCTGACGCTGACATTAGGGTTGTCGTCTACTCCACGAAGAATTGCCTCGTCCATTGCATTGTCCTCGTCGTTCTAGGTCTTCCCCAGTCGCGAGTCATAGGCTGTAATGTTCCGTGCTCCCTAAGACGCCGATCAATTGCTTCGAACGTCTTCCTGTCGGGACACTTTCGTTCTGGAAATCTGTCTCGATACAAACGTACCGAGCCACGGCTATTGCCCCGTGCTAATCCATACATCAAATGGGCATCTGCCAACTCCGCATTTGTAAACATTGCACTGACTGCAAAACCACGTTCGTGATGAACACTAACCTGTTGATGCTACGTACTGATGTGCTTAAATGCTAGTACTGTAGAGCAATGAGTCGCATGTCAACACAAGCACCGAAGTCAACATTACCTTCCTTCAATTGGGCCAACTGGCGCTGAATCGAGGAAGTACGGTACATACTGACGAAACAATAATGAGCTCTAACATGGAAATTAAGCATTTCCGGACACATATCCACATAACATCTTTTCTTTGTTTGTGTCTGAGGAATGTTTCCTGACAGTTTGGCCGTACCTTTTTGTAACACCCTGTAGATATAACTGTCTGGAACTCGTTTTTGAAAGTATTTGTATGGAGTGTAGCCATGTATGGAAGTGATACATGGACGATAACTAGTTTGGATAAGAAGAGAATAGAAGCTTTCGAAATGTGGTGTTACAGAAGAATGCTGAAGATTAGATGAGTAGATCATATAACTAATGAGGAGGTACTGAATAGGATTGTGGAGAAGAGAAATTTGTGGCACAACTTGACTAGAAGAAGGGATCGGTTGGTAGGACATGTTCTGAGGTATCAAGGGATCAACAATTTAGTATTGCAGGGCAGCGTGGAGGGTAAAAATTGTAGAGGGAGACCAAGAGATGAATACACTAAACAGATTCAGAAGGATGTAGGTTGCAGTAGGTACTAGGAGATAAAGAAGCTTGCACAGGATAGAGTAGCATGGAGAGCTGCATCAAACCAGTCTCAGGACTGAACACCACAACAACAACATCTTTAATGTCATTTTTTCCGTTTCCTATCGTTCCTTAGTATCTTCGAAAACACAAATTGTTGATCAGACAAAGAAAAGTGTAAGTGATGTGATGTGATAAATGTGGGTGAAAAAACTCTGGAAATCTACCAGCTGGAGTATGGGGACTGAATGAACACATCTCCAGGACTACACACATGGACTAGCAACATCGGGAAATCGCCTCTGAAGATGCTTCATAAATAAAAGAAGCGAAACGTTTATTGAAAAAAGCAAACTGCCTTTCACTCAGTCGCATAGTCGGAACATACCTCCATCAGTACATCTTTATTCTTCATTACTATACATTCGTAGCCCTCTGCCGCTAGAGGTGTCCCGAATTGCAGCGTGTGACATGTCGGTCTGTAATGTAACTATGTCGGTGTATAACAAACAACGTGCTTTAATCGAGTTTCGAATTCCGACAGTTCGTCCACGCATGACATTGCCAGACCACACACGATCAATGCAACATCTGCAGCATTTCTATGCCTAGATCATTCTCCATACAGTCCAGACTTTGCCTCGTCCGATTTCAATGTTTTCAAACCTTAAAGAACACATTCGATGACTTAACTTTGACAGTAATGCAGCGCTGCAAGCAGAGGTGAGGTTGTGGCTCCGTTTACAAAGTCTAACATTCTGCAGTTTCGTTATCGCCAAACTGATCTCTCGTTGGGAGAAATGTGTTCGTCGCCAGGGTGACTGTGTTGAGGAAACAAATATGTAGACGTGAAAAATAGAGATGCAAAATGTTAATAACGTTTGTTCTACCATAAAAGTTTTAAGAGTTGTGACACATAATATATGGAGGCATTACTTTTCAGCACGCCCTCGTATGATCAGTTCGGTTCCAAACACCTCCATTAACATTTTCGTTTGACGTGAACTAAAAGATAAGCAATGAATTAAGGAGTGTCCGCCTTTTTGTAAGAAGACAATTTTTGTTTTGTTTAAGCCCCAAACGTGTCTCACCACAGGAGTGGTATCTTCAGTGGTTTTTTTTCTTTTATTGTTTAATTTTCTTTTACATTGTATGTTTCCGGTAGCTGTCAGCAAAAATCAGTCACAAGTCAGAGTTAATTCTGCATGCCATTGATGTAGTTGACTTATCCTCAGCGATACTTTGTTTTTATTTGCCTGCTGAATGTGTTGGTGTTTATATGTTTAAAATGACATTTCTCGTGCTCATTGTCGAATTCCCGATGTTACTGTGTTGCTGTGGTTTAGAATGACTTTTCACTGCACATTTATGTTTCATATACGCTCTTCCAAGGGGTATGCGAAACGGTAATTCACCACTGAGCAAGAGAAAAGTAGTTTTAAACATGAAAACAACAACGAAAATATACTTAGGAGGCAAATAAAAACCAAGTACAGGTCAGAGGACAGGAAAGCTACAGCAATGATGAGGTGGTGCGTTAATTTAGACTTGTGACTGATTTTTGTTGGCAGCCACAGCTCGCACTTAATGTAAAAAAAAAGAAACAATAAAAGAAAAACCCCACAGACGATGCCATAATTGTTGTGAAACATGTCTGGCGACTAAACAGTAAAAACATTATGCAAGAAGGCAGACTCTCTTTAAATCATTATTTTCTGCAAGCATGAGAACAGAGCTTAAAATCACATTATGACAAAATATACGCACTTCTAAAATAATTTTTAAGTTTGTCACTTTTATTTAGCAGTAGTTATTGGCCTGACTCGTTTCGGCAGCATGCTCCCATCATGAGGTGCTTTACAGTTACAACTACATTAATTTTTAATTATTGATTCCTTTGGATTGACATGAAGTTGGTTTTCTGGGTGTACCAGTGAGTATGGATCGAAATTTATCCCTGGCAAGAAAGATTGATTATTTCAGCATGCACCTCAAGCGATTTGCTTTCTAAATCATCTCAATGATGAAGGCAGTGCCTGAATCAGAAAAAAATTTTTGTGTAAATTTGCTAATACACTCACTGATCTCAACAAATTCCTATTAACATAGATAAATTTATATCCAAAATACATATTTAAGGAATTACACGAACACTTTGTTGCCACGTAGGTGCCTGTCAGACTTTTTCGATCTCTGCCGGTCATGGAATTTTGTCAATTGGAAGGACTTCTAACTCTGACAATACTATACGAGCGCTAAACACACACTCTACCACTGTTCGTATATCGTGTTGAGCTGTACGTCCTCGTTATAACTGGTAGCTCGCCTTTAATTCTGATTACCGAGCGATGTGGCGCAGCGGTATCACACTAGACTTGTATTCGGCTGGACCCCGGTACAAATACCCGTCTGGACATTCAGAGTTCGGCTTCCCGAGATTTCCTTTAACTGCTGTAGGCGAATGCCGGAATGGTTCCTTTGAAAGGACGGAGCCGATATCCTTCCGCAATTCGAGCATGTGCCACGCCTCTGATGTCGTCGGTGACGGGAGGTCAAACCCAAAGCTTCCTTCCTCTCCCTCTCCAGAACCTTATGTACAACTAAGTGCTACTTGCAATAATTTCAACCTCCTGTTCCTATGGTTCTCCTTTCTAATCCATCAACATTTAGAATTTAGTTTTCGCATTACAGTTGCTGATATATAAATATACTGCAATAGAAAACGATATAATATATACACAGAGCGATTTTAAGGTAATTGATCTTATGAAGAAGGATATTCAAAATGAGAACCTCCAAAAGGCTGGCGAAGGTTTTTCACTCAGATAAGATGCAGTTTTACGTATACGGCAATAATAGACTCTTTCAATAGCGAGATAAGTACCTCACTTACACGCCAACCATAAGTGTCTCTGTTTTTAAAGTTCTCTTTCTGTACTGTATAGTCGCTAATATATATTTGGCCATATGAGACAGTTCATTTCATGTGATTTACCCTTATACGTTAGAACTGTAGAAGAGTTTAAGTGCAAAGAAGAAACGCCATTTGTACTTCTGTGGGTCTATACAACATTTGAAAAGAATGTACTGAAGCTTTCTGAACGACATTTGATTGAATTTATGCTTTGCATTGCAGTGCTCTGTTTACGTGTTGCGGTAACATGCAAGATGAGTTAGAATGAGCACGTCAGAGAACAGTGGGGTACTCGTACTTATGAGCCCAAAACTAAAGTACAAATCTGCAACATCTCAACGCCTGAAAGACACTAGTTTGATTCTAAAATAAAATTCTTATTCAAATTTCCATTCTTCTATGCAGAAATTCCAGTCTGATAAAGACAAGTTACGGCAATTAAATCATATTTCTTCATATTAGCAAAAACTTGGTTCAAATGACTCTGAGCAGTATGGGACTTAACATCTGAGGTCATCAGTCCTTTAGAACTTAGAACTACTTAAACCTAACTAACCTAAGGACATCACACATATCCATGCCCTAGGCAGGATTCGAACCTGCGACCGTAGCGGTCGCGCGGTTCCAGACTGAAGCGCCTAGAACCGCTCGGCCATCCCGGCAGGCTCCTATTAGCATTTTGGTAACTTACACCAAAATTAATACCTACTTCAAGGGCTCGTGTTCTGTCAAATTGCTATAACAACTGTGCGCCGGCCTCAGTGGCCGAGTGATTCTAGGCGCTTCAGTCTTGAACCGCGCGACCGCTACGGTCGCAGGTTCGAATCCTGCCTCGGGCATGGATGTGTGTGATGTCCCTAGGTTAGTTAGGTTTAAGTAGTTCTAAGTTCTAGGGGACTGATGACCTCAGATGTTGAGTCCCATAGTGCTCAGAGCCATTTGAACCATTTCATTTATATCAACTGTTTGCGATTTACCGAACACAGTGCATCCCTAAACATCGACGCCTACACAACTTTCAGTCTCTTTTTCTTTGTCCGCAGCTCGTGATCTAGTGGCTAGGGTTTCTACCTCTGGATCATGGGGTCCCGGTTTCGATTCCCAGCTGGGTTGGGAATTTTCTCTTCCCGGGGACTGGGTGTTTGTGTTGTCCTCATCATTTTACCGTCATCATTCATAACAGTGGCTAGATTGGACAGTGAAAAAATTGGGACTTTGTACGGGCGCCGATGACTGCACAGTTGAGCGTCCCACAGACCAAACACCATCATCATCTTTCTCTTTGACAAGTAACGAGATTCAACTTACCATATAGTAAAGTCACTGTCGTCTGAGTTGTGTTGTGTTGTACTCGGCTATCATTCGTCCATTTCTAGTCAACTTCCATCAATTTGTCTAGGTTGAATGTTGCCTTACGTTTTTGGATAGTGCCATACTGTCTCCTTCGATCATTTGCCTGTAGGTAGCCATATACACACATAAAACAGCACTAAAATCTCTATAAATGCCAAGCTAAGTTATAAGTGTGGCAGAAAACAGTCCAGTTTGTAACCACATGAGGTAAGAGTGAAAAGCATTACCGTAAGGACTCTGTCAAAAGTAAAGTTAGACCTCCGAAAATATGGTTTTAATGCGGCTATAGTTTCAGATATGTTGAAGCGTTACATATATTGTACTAGAGTCATTCCTTTGTCCTCACATTCGGTTTACATTTTTGACATGGGTAAGGCGAGAGATACAGAGAAACACAGCATTTGAAAGGTTTTTTGTGTAACTGCAGCTGATCGACATATAACAGTGAGTTATAGGGAGATGTGAAATTTGTCGTAAGAATAAAATACTTAAAACAAAGACCCTGTTTAGTAAGATATTGTTCCACAATTGGAGTAAACTTAAGTACGGAGACATACAGTTAATAAATAAAAGTATGTTAGTCCATAGCTCACCGCTAGTCTATTGAATTCCGGCAGCATTCAGTAAATACGCTGGTACTACGTATTACGGAAGCTTGCAAATACGATGCATATAGAGCGAGTAGTTTAGCTTCTCCCCACAACAAAAAGACCTCGTAAAGTAACTTTAAAGCTGCTCATTTATAAACATATTACAACATTTCAACAGCCATTCAGGTTCTCACCGACAGGATTCAAGCAGTCGCCACTTCTCCTTTCTCTCCGTGAAGTTTCGGGCGCCAAACCGCTTAGTAGGGTCCGCGGCTAAGGCAATTGTTTATGAGACCAGAAGGCAATCCTGATACCTTGATCTAAGGGAAGGACCGTCGTTTGTGACAACTGTCCGCGAATAGTAGGAATTATGGATGAACAACTATTCGTGTTCGAGTTTCTGAGACGGCGCCAATTCCAATACGATTAAAATGCAAATAAATCGTAAATGAATGGAACTGTTAGTCGTTTCAATCTTATCTCTCCCTCGGACCAATTCTCATCTCAATGCCCAGGCAGCACAAGCTCTAAATGAACGATCTTTACTCTGTGTACCTACCATAAGTGTTTATTTCAATTGATACACATGTCTGCTGGATTTTGAACGCGATCAATACGTAAGTATTGCATTTTAGTGCATGTGTGAAGCAGTGATGACATAAACTTACAACGACTGAACTGTCTCTCGGAGCTTTTCAAAACGCTGTATTGTTAGATAGACAGTTATATATTTAAGAATTTTAGGCTAGCAAAATGAACACCAATAACGAGGTTACTCATTTGGTGTGACTTAGGGACACCACAAAAAATTAAATCAGGGTGATTGTACATTTCACAAAAGCACTAGACGTCTGAAAGTGGCTCTGAGCACTATGGGATTAACATTTGAGTTCATCAGTCCCCTAGGACTTATAACTAGTTAAACCTAACTAACCTAAGGACATCACACACATCCATGCCCGAGGCAGGATTCGAACCTGGGGCCGGGACCGTAGCGGCCGCGCGGTTCCAGACTGAAGCGACTAGAACCGCTCGGCCACAGCGGCCGACCACTAGATGTTTAAAACCGGTATTGTTGGCAATGAATATTTCTCAATATTTCGATTAGTTTGGACTCAACAGTTCGAGTAGTCTTGGAATTTTAGCTAATAGCACAGCTTTATTTCTCTGTTAAGTGGAAATGAAGGAAACAACTAATAGCTTTCACCAATTTGGAATAGATCTACCAAAACGACGTCTAATGTATTCCCGTTTCCGCGTACTTCAGAGGGAGCTAATTCTTTTTATAATTGTCTCCTACGACAGTATCAATCCCAAGATTCTATTTAGAACATCAGAGATAAACAAATGTAACTGTTATAGATTTTTATGGTGCTGTCATTGCATAAGATTATCAAACAATTTTAGACGATCGTGTCGTCCAAGAGTGTAGGACATCAGCACAGACTAAATATTTACGGTCTCGCAGCGAGTCACGGCCAGGTGCACGCAATCCGGGGAATTGCTCACGGAACAGAGGAATCTGAGCGGTGGCTCCCACAAAGGTTTCATAAAAAGAGGGAACCGTTAAATTCCGGCGGGCATCTGGACAGCCCTGCTAGTAACGGGATCCCGCCTACCTGCCTCCTCCCCCGATCCCCGATCCGCGTCTTATATCGTGTGGGGTGCACGGAGCCCGCCGCCGGCTGCCCGGCTCGCTACAACAATCAGCAGGACGTTCATGCAACATGCTCCGCATCCAAGGACATCGGCTGGCAGCCCTCGGGAGACGAATACCGCGGCTGCCGTTTTCTCCGCCCGTGGTTCCGCTCTGATGGACGTCCGCCTCAGAATAGTGGCGGTCGACCTCAGTGCCACGAAAGCGACCAGCTATTTCTCTTCCGACCGGATATGCAAGGTTTATCGTAATTAATAGCGAAAACTGACACTGGTGAAAATACAAGACAAATAGGCAAAGTCGTTCCCGTGGACAAGGGTCCGCAAATGAGCTGTTTGCGGGATAATCACTTACAGGGTTCCACAAGGCTAAATCTTTGGTCCACTATTGTTTCTCGTATATGTAAATGACCTTCCGTCTAATATACAAGCAGAATTAGTACTTTCTGCGTATGACACTAGTACTATAATCAATCCATACATGTAGAAACAAAGAAAATGATAAATATTACATGGTTTTCTGCAAATGATCCCACTCTCAGTTAAAAAAAAAAAAAAAAAAAAAAAACAAAAAAAACATAACATAATGTTTTCTGCACATTTAGGGGTACTACAGTAATGTTTAATGCAACATATGGCAAGGAAATAATAACTACGGTGGAAACTTCAAAAAATTTAGGTATCCATATTGATGAGAATTTAAATTGGAAAAAGGCATGCAACAGCTTAGTTCAACCACGTTTGTACTTCGAATCATTGCAAATCTTTAATTGAGTAATGCGATATGGAATAATGTTTTTGGGTAAGACATCTTTAAGAAAGAGTGTGTTCGTTACTCAAAAGCGCACTGTAAGAATAATATGTGGTGTTCATTCACAATCATCTTGTATAGATCTGTCTGAAGAGATAGGTATTTTCTACGTCTTGACAGTATATTTATTCCTTCATGAAGTCTGCTGTAAAGAATGCATAACAGTCCAAAGAAAAAATGATGCACATAATTAAATTACCAGAATAAAAAAAGACATTCTCTGCTCCTCATTCAGGTTGTCTTTAGTACAAATATGGGTGCACAATGACACAAAATTTTTTGATCACTGTTCATTGACAAAGTCACCTACTGCGTAGAAGAATTTCTGCTTTTGTTATGTGTAAAAGCTGGTGGCTAGGAACTGCTAACTCACATTCAAAACACAAAAAAAGACCTCGCAAACGGTCAGCATGTTGTCATATTTACGTGTGAATTCGTAATGTGGATGTAAAATGACTCGTTCCATATCTTTACGATTGATTGTACAAATGATCAATTGAAGATGAAACTGTCTAAGCAATTACGATAGTTTGATTATGAGCAGCCAATGACTACGGTATGATATATTGTCATAGACAGTACAAATGTATTTGTAATGTAAACTTCTCTATTAAGTCCTCATCTAATTGTGCTCTGATTTCACCCATTTCTTAACAAGAAATTAAATGCTAAGTCCGCACGTTGCATGCTACAATTTACTGTAAGATAGTACTTGTTAAGAGAGGCATTCCCCCTGTTGTTGTCGCATTTGGAACCAATACTACATTCGCCTCTGTAGTGAATTACTGATCCTTTCAAACACCCGCGCATTATCTCGTAAACCTTGACAACATCTTACAATTACAGTTCTTCAGTCATATCAACGGGAGTGCTGTATACTTCGCTTTAGAGAGGACCCCCAGCCAGAATAATCCAGGGAAGATATCAAGGACCAGTTATAACAGCTGTGGGTCAGCTTGCCTCAGTAGAGTATACAACGTCTTTAATAGAACTTTCCCAACAGAATTAGTGCATTCATCTAGGCCAGAGGGGGTGCTCGTGGTCATACTGGTAAGTAGACTCATACTACCAAGTTTTTTTGTTAACATGACTAAATTTTGCGATCGCTGAAATAACATCGTTATGATCTCAACCCGTGAAGTTTCGTTTCCTTCTGGGTGCTTTAGTTTTTTTTTTTTTTTGCGCCGTCAATGATTTCGCGGAAGGCATCTTCGGGGAGAAGAAAGGGAGGATATCAAACGAGTCTGTCGTCTCGCCTGCAGCGAAGCATTTGTAAATGGGCGGTGGAAGGAGTCGGCCGTGTTGTTATCGGTAGGAGCATCACACGGATGGAGTTTAACGTCCCTCTGATGACGACGTCACTGGCGACGGAACACAAGATCGGACTGGATAAGGACGGGAAGCAAATCGTCTGCGGCTTCTTCGATAGACCCAGCTCATTTGCTCCAACATGTTGGGAGAAAATATGGAAGGCCTACACTGAGGTGACAAGTCATGGGATACCTCCTAATATCGTGTCGGAGCCCCTTTTACCCAGCGTAGTGCAGCAACTCAGCGTGGCATGGACTTAACAAGTTGGAATTTCCCTGCAGAAATATTTAGCCATGCTGCCTCTATAACCGTCCATAATTGCGAAAATCTTGCCCGTGCAGGATTTTGTGCGTGAACTGACCTCCTGATTACGTCCCATAAATTTTTGATGGGATTCATGTCGTGCGATCTGGGAAGTCAGATCATTCTCTCAAATCGTCCAAAATGTTCAAATCAATCGCCAACAACTGTGGCCCGGTAATATGGCGCACTTTCATCCATAAAAAATCCATCGTTGTTTGGGAACATGAAGTTCACGAAGGGCTGCAAATGGTCTCCATGCAGCCAAACATAACCGTTTCCAGTCAATGATCGGCTCAGTTGGACCAGAAAACTCAGTCTTTCTATGTAAACACGGCCCACACCATTATAGAGCCACCACTAGCTCGCGCAGTGCCTTGTTGACAACTTGGATCCATGGCTTCGTGGGATTGTGCCACACCCGAATCCTACCATCAGCTTTTACTAACTGAAATCGGGACTCACCTGTCCAGGCCACGGTTTCCCAGTCGTCTAGGGACCAGCCGATACCGTCATGACCCCAAAAGTGGCGCTGCACCTACTGCCATAGCTGTGCTGTCCTTATGGATACATTCGTCGTACGTCCCACATTGATTTCTGCGATTATTTCACGCAGTGTTGCTTGTCTGTTAGCACTGAGAACTCTAAGCAAACGCCCCTGCTCTCGGTGCACTGTGGATCTCAGAATATTGAAGTCGCTAACGATTTCCGAAATGGAATGTCCCATATATCTAGCTCCAACTACCATTCTGCGTTAGAGTTTGTTAATTGCGAACATTTTTGGAAGGTGACTGTTAACAGCCGTCAAGTAACGTATAAAACTCATGTTTGAGCATCAGCTGCTTTTTTATTTAAAACCCAAATATCGACCGTGAAGACGGGCTGTGATTGAAACCGGTCGATATTTGAGTATTAAATAAAAAGGCAATTGATAGTCAAACATGCATTTTATACATTTGTCAATTCCCGTCGGCAGGCGTAGATGTGAAAGGGTTACGATGTGTTTGGTACACATTACGGCGATCTCTCCTGTGGTGTCCAGACGCAGCAGAGCGGATACTTGACTAAAAGTATGATTATGCTCACGTTCCCATACAGGCCAACATCGAGTAACGAAAGTTTAACTATAACCTCCCTGTATGAGGCAGGAATTGTGATGGGAGTTTATATTACATTATAAATGGCCGAACTTGCACATCTTGGAGTGTCAGATGCAAAAAATTTCATCACATGACCAAAGAAAAGCTAGCATATAATTCTTTCACAGAACAAAAAGGAAGATACGAATAAAAAAGGAAGAAAGATCGAGGTTTAACGTACTGTCGACAACGAGTTCGCTATAGTCGGACCTCAAGCCCGGGTTGTTTTGTTAAGGGTGGGGATGGATGCCGGTTGTGCCCTTTAAAAGGAACTGCCCCAGCATTTGCCTTGAGCGATTTTGGTAAATCACGGATGCGGATTTACACTGTCGTCCTGCCAAATGCTAGTCCAGTGTGCTAACTATTGTGTCACCTCGTTCACTTTCCACAGAACAGTTTAAAAACTGCATATATACCTTCTCGGTCTAAATAAATGTAACTCAGAAGTGTCTTACTATCACTAGAACACCTAAGTTTGTCGTCCTGTAGTGACTATAAGGAAACTGTAAGTATCTCTATAACCATGTAAAATTGACTAGACCTCGAAATGCTGAGTACAAACCGGAAAGACGAACAAGGTAACTGACGTGTTAATAAATCAATATAGCTTCTGTTGCTTCTAGATAAAACCACGGATTATGGTAGTAAGTTTGCAAATGTGTTGTATTGCACTGACTGCGAAAAATGTATCGATTAATGGCAGATTATTGGCATTTCTTTGAGTTTCATGCAGAGTTCCGAACGCTGTCTCAGATGATCAGTAAGGTACCAGCGGCATGCGCAATATTCATTTCTTTTCTTTCTTGCTCCAGAGCTCGCGACAAGAAAGAAACAAAAAGGCTGATCCATCCGCTACATCTGCATTTGAAACTCATACAGGCCAACCACTGAAAGAAATATTTAAGGAATTCCGGCTGTGCTTGTAAGACAAACAAAGCAGACGATAAACCATTGCGACTGACTAGCTGACTAGTTTGATTTTTCTGTTCGTTCTGGAGCTTCGGTTATTTACAATGTTAGCTACTTTGCAACATGTATAAAGATAATTACAGCTTAATGGGTAATTTTCTGACTGTTTCTACTCTGTGTATTTGGGTTTGCTTTAGGAGTTATGAATTGACAGGGAAGGCCGTTAGCGAGAACTAAAAAAAAAAAGAAGTATCTATAAACTAAAAATTTAATATTATCCATGTAATGGGCTCACAGTTGTGGTTATTACGTCAATCGTTAAATTTGTTTAACATATAACGCATTTTACTATAGGATGTTGTACACAAAATAAACAAGTGGTATCATCAAAATTTTGTGTTTAAAATTGTCATTACATTTATAGTGAGGTAGGACTGCTTATGGAAATGCTGCGTGAGAGCAACGAAACACTGATTTCTATTTACCGTCGATGTACTATAAGTGCGTTTATACAGGAGCATAAAAAATGGTTTGACGAATTTGGCGCTATTAAAAGCGTATGCTCCAACTATCATTGACTCTTGCATGGGTGTAAGTCTTCGAACCTGTTAGCTGAATTGATCTAGTTACTTTCCTTGCACTGCTCTGACTACTGAAAGAATGACAAACGGTGTCAAACTCGGAGGGCTGCGCGCGCGGGCTGGCAAAGTTGTGCGCCTGCAAATGCGGAGGATGAGCTGGTGTCGTAAGCGAAACTGTCCGGCGGAAGCGCGAAGAGAAAATGCCGGAACAGAGCCGCTGCCGCGGGCGCCGTAGAAAGTTGGCGCTTACGTAACGCGAACACAACGACGCCAGCGGCCGTCGCCTCAACTACACACTGGCGCCCTCACATGTGCTAACGCAAACCCAAACACAGTAAAAACATACGATCAAAAAATTACCCATTAAACTGTTTTTGTCATTATATCTATTACAGAGCAAGTAAAATTGCAAATGTCCGACGTTCCAAGTGTAGCAGAAAACACTAACTAATCGATCGCTGTTGTGTTATTAAAAGTCAGAGGCAGGGCTTTGAACACGACTCGAATCTCAAAGAAACACCAGTGATCTGCTCACAAACACAGCTAAGGTCTTACGACATTTCAATCATGTGATCCCGTTTGTGACTACTATATTTCTTTAAATACCTTTCCTGGCGAAAAATATTTATATCTTCATGCACTGTGTCTGACTATTATATGTACAAACTAAAGGGGAGATAACCGACAATGAAAGAAGCAAATAATACCAATAAACATAGTTCCGGAAACCAATGGTTTTACTGATACGACGTATTACGATTGAGTCCTCGAGGATCGAAATTGCAGATATGCATTCCAGGACAAACACAATGCAACATGTCTTCCACATGGCCACAGCACGTCAACACGTCTTCTCGTTGCTGCTCGTACACGTTAAAAAATCCAAGGCGTATTCTGAATGCAATGACAACCATCGACAATGCGTTCCCGGAGTTCATCGACACAATCAACAGATCTGGAATACACCAAAGCCTTTAAATATCTCTAAGCAAACAAAGAAAAAGAATCCAACGGGTTCAAGTAGGGGAACCTGGGAGGCCACAATATTGGCGGGCCATGGCAGATGCACTTGTTGTCGGAGATTCGCGTTACGTATTCCCGCACAGCCACATGGAAATGTGCTGGTGCACCATCATGCATGTACCACATGCGCATCCTTTCGCTACAAGCAATGCCACCCAACATGTAGCCTTAGATGTTAGTAGTGTTGTATCATTGAAATCATTGAAATAAGTGCACTTGCGCATACGACCCTTTCGTTTGTACCTATAATAGACAAACATCCTATATTATCGTATCAAACGGTGAATTTCAGATCAATATGCAGCTCGGTAGTTTTAGCCTTGTTGAGAATCATACATTCTGAAGTAAAGTTTACCATTTTATTTCGGAATCTCTAAGTTTATGACTGGATATTGCAAGTGCAGAAATATTTTATGTGGGATAATATAATATAAAATTCCACCACAGAGCTAGATGGTGTTAGCATAAAAATTTCCCTAAATCGTTTAACACAGCTGTCTCAATGATCTATTTAAAAATTTACACGGTCGATTTCTTTCCACTTACCAATTATCAATGCACAGTGCATCTGGAATTTGATATTTTGGAAGAATGAAATCTTGTTTAGGAATAAAGATGGAAGAATGTTTCGCCATAGCATATTGAAAAATTGTGGGAGGTTTCGAGCAGTTAGCGGACAGCTACGATAGAGCTGCACGTACGTGCTAAGGCTTTAGAGAAAAAATATTCATCGAAGTTGTACCGTAAGTGAAAAATACGAATTAATAAAGAGTTCATTTTGTTGTAGTAGAATATTCATGCAATGTTTTTCTATTCTTTCCATGCTCGTAAGCAGCTTTGCCAAAGAGAAGTGACAGAGAATAGAACATTTTCGAAGCCAGATAAAAAAAACCGGTTGGTCTCGTGAATAAACACGGTATTACCAAAAATAGGCAAAAAGTAACTTTACTAATTTTTTCATGGTCCAGCTTCGTATGTTCCAAGGAAATACTACAAATGTGGACTGTGAGAGAACTCAGAGGAAAAATCACAAGGCTAAAGCGCAAACATTGCCACACTCACATAGACTGAGGTACATGATACAGACTGTTCCATGACAGCGCCGTGGCTACAGAAAATCATCAGCACGTTCTTCGAAGCTCGACCCCACACAACAGTGAATGCGTTCGCTCAGTTACAACAATCACCACACCAAACCTATACGCATTTCCACTTGCGTTACATTTCATATTACGATGCCAGCCGAGGTCGTTTCTAGCTTCTAGTATGTTTAGAAGTCGCTTGACAAGCATATCTGCAGTGTTTTCCGATATTTTCGGAATTTACAAGCGTATTTTCAAGGACGAGCCGCAATTTAAGGATTAAAACTCATGGGGTTGCTTCTACGGACAGTATAGATTCCATTACCACATTGTTCACCGTAAGACTAGTTGCAAAACTATTCGCTGGACATGCGGCTGAATTGGTTTTATAACATTTACAAGCAAACATTCGAAGCTTCAAAGAGCTCTCCTTTAACCTTTCATGGAACGCAAGCAATCTTCTCGCCTTACAGAAGAACCGGTGACGCGAGGGTAAAGTATAGATAAAACAACTCACATCAAATAAGCTCCCTTTACGCCGCTAACGAACTGTTTCTTTATTTATTTTTTGGAGGAGCGATAGATGTGCTGTCAGAAGGCAGCGAGTCAGCAACAGATGTACTATACGTCACCTACGATTTTTAAAAAATACCGGCGCTTACGGAATACAGTAAATAAATAAATCCTAGAGTGCTAAGAAGCTTGTACTGAATCGTAACATCGACGTTACATTGAAATTGAATGCCCGGTTATTGTTGTCGTTGGTTAGTTGCATCTCTATATAAAACTGGAAGATAAGATGTTGACATGCTTGCTACTACAATAAAACTGAATCGTTCCGATCGTACTTGCTAGACAAAATTGCAAATTGCGTTTTGACGATCAGGGATTTGAAACAGGTTTCGAAACTGTCGTGCTGCACTACTACTTGTCCCAATGGCGTGTATCCTGTATAAATGGGTTATAGTGTAGTGTTGCCCCTCTAGGAAAGTGATTGAGATCGTTTTCAAACACGGCTCTATAGAGGGAAGGCGCCGATGGCTGTGCCATCTGTAGTTCGAGTATGTCAGTACTACTCTACTAATTAAGGAAACAGTTGTCGTGTGTTTAAGGTGGGGAGACCGGGAGTTAACGTCTCTTCTTCCGGGACGAAACACAAACTCGATTTGGGGAAGGAAATTGGCAGTTCCCTTTGAACGGAACAATCAAGACGTTCACCCTGACTCACAGGTGACCTAAACCTGAATGTATCGACTGGTATTTGAACTGCCTACCCGAACCCAAGTCCACAGTCGGAACTATTGCATCTGTCCTCTTTACTCATTATACTTACACCTCTGTGAAGCCTTAATACACGTTAAAAAGATGCTTTTGTAGTGACATGATGTGTTTGCGGTCCTCCTGTCAGCAGAGGCGTCGAATTATTTGATTCAAAATCCGCAGGTTACTGGCTTCCGATATCAGTGTCTCATTTTGGTTCATTGCCCCCTTTCGAAAATATTGTATTCTAGTCAGTGACTTCATATTTTAAAATTTTGAAAAAGAAATGAATATTGCTTAAATTAATTCCAGATTCCGTAAACGTTTCTGATTTATCACTTAAACTTAACCCAAAAATTTAAGTCTTATAAGTAGATGTCACTACCCCAATCAATGTCATATTCAATATTTTCAGGTTCAGGACCTTACTTACACATCAGAATCTATTTAAATAGTCCCGTTGTGTGCAAAAGTTTACAGTTAACAAAATCTGCTTTTCTTAATTGATTTACAGTGGACATAAAGTACCCCCACGTCTTCCCAGCTGGTAGTGCACATTACTGAAAATAGCTCTGAGCACTATGGGACTTAACTTCTGAGGTCATCAGTCCCCTAGAACTTAGAACTACTTAAACCTAACTAACCTAAGGACATCATACACATCCATGCCCGAGGCAGGATTCGAACCTGCGACCGTGGCGGTCGCGCGGTTCCAGACTCTAGCGCTTAGAACTGCTCGGCTACTCCGGCCGGTCACGTTACTGAAAGGGCGATGATATTGCTAAGCGTGTGCTAAAAGATATTTTCAGGTTCTGGTCCCTACTTCACATCAGTATGCCTTTAAAAATTTGTTGTTGACATAAGTGTATTTTGCTTCTTTTTCAATATTTTGGGGTGGGTATCCCCCCTGGTAACGCGAAATTCGTTGGCATTGCTGGGGTTTAATCCTACTGGTAGTTACATACAGTATCCATGCTACCCTAATCATTTGCTACATCGGTACACAAAGACACAGAAATTGGCATGTTGCGCTGGTAGCCAAGTCAAAACAGCTTGCTAACTTCCATACTGATCTTGAATCGTCCACCATCCACGTGCTTTTGAATGATCCAAGGAGATTAAAATATTGGGACGCCAAATTAAAGACTATAGGGAGGTGTTTGTTGTGATGCTTCAGATAGTAGGTACTGGACTAGCCATTTTACACAAGTCAAAGATTTCAGTCTCTTTTGCCCGCTAAAGCACAGACAATAATTGTGTTGGGCACGTTATCTTAACTTGGGTGAAGATTGTTTCTGCTTATGGAAATCTTAATATACTGAGGAAAGTAATGTTTGTAAAAGCATGATTATATGTCGAAGAGAAATGATAACAAATATGATAGAAAACATTGTCAGCGCTGCTGCACGGCGAATAAGAATGTTCAACGGGAGCTCTTATCTCTTTGCAAATTGAGTCTCCACGAGATATTGCCTTTAGAACACTCAACATTTTGAGTACATATAAGGAGTGAGCTTTAGGTGTAGAATTCAGAGCCGCTTGTCTGCTTGAGAGTAGATAGAGATCCCCTGGGCAGAGCGGTGCTGACGCAGTAAACGGGGAGACTGGTGCCTGAATCGTGCGTTGAGAAGATTCCCCTTATAGGGGACTAACTTGGGATTGTCCAGCGGCCTGAGTGGCGGGTCGAAGGAAGCACAATAACGGGAAGTCAGCTAACAAGCGCGTACGTCCGTCGCTACGGCGACGATTCGTCCGCTCTGGCGGTCTGCTACCCGCAATACGCCGCGGCAGACCGGGCGTCCGTGAATGAGGGGAGAAAAGGCACTCTTATTAATAGCACAGTATTTCAAGAAGTCTTGCGCAACACTAAATCATGTAAATCAATGAGGATACAAACTTGGGATGAATTATAACTTACGCTTCGAAAATAAAAGACTGCGTTAATTGTAAGCCGCTCTTAACAGAACAAAATCCAAGAATGTAAAAGTAACTTACAGAATACCCCAAAGAAGTGTAACAGGTCCGTTGCGGTTTAAAATATATGTAATTGGTGTAGGAGAAAGCGTCGGAAGCTCTTTGAAATTGTTTGCAGATAATGCGGTTGTCTGTGAGAAAATACGAGGGTTGGAACTTAGATAGTGGCAACTATTTATTCACAACCGATACAAAAGAGTTACGTGTTTGCACCTGTTACTGTCCTCCAAAGTGGTCACCGGCGTTGTGTAGAAACCGTTGCCGGCGATGTGGAAGGCGTAGTATACCGTTAGCAGAGCCTGTTCTGTTGATGGTGCGAACGGAGAGGTCTACTGCCAGTCGAATCTCGGGAACAGTTCTGAAGCGAATGCCACGAAGTGGTTCCTTCATCATCGGAATCACATCAAAGTCACAAGGACCTAAGTCCGGGGAGTAAGGTGGCTGGTACAGTACTTCCCAGTCCCATCGACCGAAGAGAGCAGCCACAGTTTGCGCTGTATGCGCCCGCGCATTGTCGTGCAAAATGATGGGAGAGTTGCGCAGAAACTGTCGCCACAACTTTCGAAAATCTGATGATGCTCCAAAGACGGACCGTAGTACTGTGCATTGACGGTCTGCCGTAGAGGAAAGTAATGCATTGCGGTAACACCATTACAGATGTACGCGAGAATCCCCATAACTTTAGACCGCTCCGTCCGCACCATCAACAGAACAGGCTCTGCTAACGGTATACTACGCCTTCCACATTGCTGGCAACGGGTTCTACACAACGCTGGTGACTACTTTGAAGGGTCCGGCCACTGTGGCCGAGCGGTTCTAGGCGCTTCAGTCCGGAAGCACGTGGCTGCTACGGTCGCAAGTTCGAATCCTGCCTCGGGCATAGATGTGTTTGATGCCCTTAGGTTAGTTAGGTTTACGTAGTTCTAAGTCTAGGGGACTGATGACCTCAGATGTTAAATCCCAAAGTTCAAATGGTTCAAATGGCTCTGAGCTCTATGGGACTTACCAGCTGTGGTCAGCAGTCCCCTAGAACTTAGAACTACTTAAACCTAACTAACCTAAGGACATCACACACATCCATGCCCGAGGCAGGACTCGAACCTGCGACCGTAGCAGTCGTACGGCTCCGGACTGCGCGCCGAGAACCGCGAGACCACCGCGGCCGGCCAAATCCCAAAGTGCTTAGAGCCATATGAACCATTTGACTTACTTTGAAGGTACAAATATGTAACTCCTTTATATCACTTGTAAAAACATAGTTGCCACTATTTAAGTTCCAACCCTTGCAGCAACACCAGAAGATAGTGTTGTTTTGCAAAGTAGCCTACAGAAGAGTGATGAACGGTGCGGTTTCTGGCGGTTGAGCTTGAACGTAAATAAATGTAACATACTGCGCATACATAAGGAAAGAAATCCACTAATGTATAACTACACTACTGATGAAAAATTTCTGGAAACATGACATACCGTAAAATATACTGAGGCGGCAGAAATCATAGAATAGCGATATGCAGATGGCAGTAGCATCGCGAACACAAGGTATAAAAGGGCAGTGCATTGGCGGAACTGTCATGTTTACTCAGGTGATTCATGTACTTTGAATGCGGAAAGGTAGTTGGAGCTAGCCGTATGGGACATTTCATTTCGGAAATCGTCAGGGAATTCAATGTTCCGAGATCCCCAGTGGCAAGAGAGTGCTGCGAATACCAAATTTCATGCATTACGTCTCAATACGGACAACGCGGCGCCCGACGGCATTCACTTAACGACCGAGAGTGGCGGCGTTTGCCATTGAGTTATCAATGCAAACAGACAAACAAAACTGCGTGAAATAACAGCAGAAATCCATGTGTGCGTTCGAAGAACGTATGCGTTGGGGCATTGCCCATCAAGGGCTATGGCAGCAGACGAACGACGCGAGTGTATTTCCTAGCAGCACGACTTCGCCTGCAGCGCTTCTCACCGGCTCGTGACCGTATCGGTCGGACCCTAGACCACTGGAAAACCGTGGCCTGGTCGGATGAGTCCCGATTTCAGTTGGTAAGAGCTGATGATAGGGTTCTAATGTGGCTCAGACCCCAAGAAGCCATGGGCCCAAGTTGTCAACAAGGTACTGTGGTAGCTAGCGGTGGCTCCATAGCGGTGCGGACTGTCTTTTATGGAATGGACTGGGTCCTCTCGACCAGCTGAACCGACCATTGACTGGAAATGGTTATGTTCGGCTACTTGGTCACCATTTGCAGCCATTCATGGACTTTATGTTCCCAAACAACGATGCACCATGTCTATGGGCCACAATTGTTTGGCTTGAAGAATATTCTGGACAATTAGAGCGATTGATTTGCCCACCTCCATCACCCGACATGAATCTCATCGAACATTTATGTGACATAATCGAGCGGTCACTTCGTGCACAAAATCCGTCAACATCAGCATGGCTTAATATTTCTGCAGGGAACGTCCAACGACTTGTTGAGCCTATGCTAGCTGCTTGTATTCCGTTCAGCGAACCTGTAGAATGAGGTGCATATCGACCAAATCTTCACCAGTAAAGGTAGCCATACTGTTAAATTACATCTAACGCCAAAGAAAAAACAAACCCGAGACAGAACAGGGCAATATGCACGAAAGCTTCAGGGCGAAGAGTAGAGTGCGCATCACACTAAAACTAAACTCCTTCCGAACAGGCCTTGGAAGGACCAAGGGTACCGACCGGCCGCTGTGTCATTCTCTCACCCCAGTGGCGTCACTGGGTGTGGATACGGAGGGATATGTGGTCAGCAGACCGCACTCCCAGCTGTTGTCAGTTTTCGAGACCGGAGCTACTTTTCAGTAAAGTAGCTCCTCGGTTTGCCTCACAAGGGCTGAGTGCACCCCGCTTGCCAACAGCGCTCGGCAGACCGGGCGGTCACCCATCCAAGTGCTATCCCAGCCCGCCAGTGCTTAACTTCGGTGATCTGACGGGAACCGGTGATACCAGTGCTTCAAGGCCGTTGACCAAAGTGCGCATTACTGTTGCCAAAAGCAAGTACCATCAGTAAAGGGAACAAGTTTGTTTCTAAGCAAGATACACAGTTCATACGGCGACATTTGCCCCGTCCCGCAGATATTTTCAGGGCAGTACAAATACAAAGATAAATGGAGGCAGGAAATCAAACTAAATGTAATTACTTTACAATGAACCATAAGAGGCCAAGCGACCCACGTACGAAAATACTCAGAAAATATCTCTGACAACTTCAGAAATCTTGTCGCTGTAGTTCGGGTTCACCCTGTATATCTCTTTCATTCGCTCCCCCCTCCCCGCTCTGCCGAACCTCTTGTTATACCGGACCCAAAGTATTTTATAGACAATTCAAGATATCGAAAATAGGTTTTCGGCTAGTGATAATATAGACAGAGACGATAAATTTTCTGTGTGGCACGTATTACAGGCATTTGTATTATTTTATCTAGGTGCTAAAGCTACTTTCCCTTTTTTAAATCGACTATGTATTGTTGTAACGGTAACCGATAGTCCTAAAAAGAGGAGTACCGCGATAATATGTTTGTTACGAATTTTTCTACCAAAAATAAACGGAAAATGTGGTAAATGTGACCCCGAAACCTGGTTACAGCATCTTTACGCTACAATGAAATGTGGATGAAACCTTGCATTCACAGCTGCCATGGTCCCCGCTTTTAGCACATCACCATGCCTTTTCATCGAACATTTCTCTCCACTCACCGACTGGCGTTATGTCACTGCAGTCCCACAGAGATGAAAAAAGCTACGAATATTACTAAAAAACCGCCTCCCTTTCGGTTCATGCCGAAATGCTGGTTTTGATATCTGGAACTGTCTATGAAATATTGAAGAATACATTTCGTTGACATCTCTTGTGCGATATACTATGCGAGGTATTTGTAGCACCTAGCCCCTTTGTTGTAGGATCACATCTCTTAGAATTTTTTAAATAACATCATTTTCGCCATCGACTGTACTATATATTACAATTTCCACGACTGCCATTTCGGCCATCCGGTTTCAAGTAGTTAAAACGGCACTCAACATATACATAAAGACAGACATACCACCGACAAAAATACATACGTATTTCACAGTACATCCATGGAAAACCTGGGATTGCTGAAAACACAGCAGTTGTCAACATAAATGAAATGAATAAAAAGGATGTGAGCCTCTAGCGCTTATGTCAGTATTCGTCGAATGCTAAGGTCGAAACAGCAGTCGCAGAAACTGTAATAAATAGTAGCAAATAGCGCATATGACGACATTTATATATCAATTTATTATCTTTAATATTTTTGAGATGGTCTAATCAGATAGGACTTTGCGATTTCGGTGAAAACCGAGGTACAGGACACCAGACGCCCTAAACTCAACCGTAGAATTATCCATCTGGTAAACAACGATCATTTTCGAAATGCATAAAATTTCCAAGGCGCATCTCAAGAAGGCGTTAATCTTTCGCGCAAATCTTCGGTCCAAGGGAGTCTAAGATTCATGTATGATTTGTTTCCTTTACTTTCCCCGGTACAGTAACTGAAATGCGTATTTTACCGGTACTATTACTAGTGTGTAGTCTGATTATTTACTCGAATCCTCTAGTCAGTTCAATTAATGATACGTGGTGCCAATTAAGTTGATAAAAAGAAAATTCATATGGAAGGGGTGTACGTAAATAAGCAAAATTGCATTGTCTTCCCTTGGGATTTCATTGACAAGTCTTTTTGTAGCAGTGACAACGGAACCGGAACCTCTTCCACTTAACAGTAAAGTAAATAATTTGCATGTTATCTGGATCAAGTAACGTCAGGGTGTGTCGTTCAGTAAATAGCCTAGGTAAATAACCGAACTTCTTCAAAATCCATTTCACAAGCAATCGTAAAACATGATGAGCCGGTTTATTAAATGCTGAAAATGTTATATACAATGAAAAAGTAAATTAGCGAATTGTGACAGATATGCATGTTTGCACTGAGTTACTATTATACACTGTACAAATCTTGTGGGCTACGAGAACATTTTTCAAACTGATTTTAAAAACTAGCTGATTAACAGAGATTAAACAATAACTTAACAATTGTAGAGTGTAAACGACCTTCGGCGGTCTATTACAATTTATGGAAGGGATAAGTCAATGGAAAATAATTATCCACAGCTAACTCAAATGAGTTAATGGACAACTCTGAAGAAAGCGGCGCGCATTTGAGTGAAGCACTAATATTACGTCCATAATCAGATTCAAACATAATCAAGCTTATTTACAGACATGAAAGTAGCTTCCCAAACGCAATGTTTTTGTTGTATCATATATGGAACTACAGCCATCTCAGCGACTGACCTTTTCGTGAAATAGTTGTGTGTGTGTGACTAGCGTTACAGTTGCTGTTACCAAATAACTTCCCTGAAAACACGGTATACGTACAGCGCGGTGAAGAGAAAGCAAAATTTAAACCGCTATATAATTCACATAAGACTTCCAGTGATACAATTTTAGACCGCGGCACTTCTTTCGGCACTTTCATGAGTCTGTCGCTCACATATAAAACTCCACTTCCCAAGATGGCTACCAAGGCAGTATAATCTAGCCAGCAGCGGAACTTGACATTGGATAGCAAAAACAAGCATAAAACAAAGGCTACTGTTTATCATAAGTGAGTTGTACCCTCATTAGAAATGGGAAGTCGGCGCTAAAATATACGTGCTAACTTCTGGTAATTAAGATATTTATAGAAATGCTCCAGAGTCAACTCTTCATTAAAACAAAGTTTTCAGAAGTTCCTTAAGCTGAAAAACAGTGCATTCATACTACGAATCTCTCAGTTAGCTGAAATTTGTTCTGGAAAGATGCAAGTTATGCTCCTTAACCGTCTACTTGGAAATCTGCGATAGAGAAATGAAAATATGTTTACTTACTCTTCACAGCTACTGTGTTCAATACTACGCCTTACCTGTAACAAAAAACAACAATCAGTCACATGAAAATAAAACCAGTAGATAAAAATGGTTCAAATGGCTCTGAGCACTATGCGACTTAACTTCTGAGGTCATCAGTCGCCTAGAACGTAGAACTAATTAGACCTAACTAACCTAAGGACATCACTCACATCCATGCCCGAGGCAGGATTCGAACCTGCTACCGTAGAATAAAACCAGTAGAGAAAAGACTGAATTGCACTAAGAGCTCTTCAAGAATGAACTTCATGAAATCAGATTTTCAGAAAGGTTGATCAAGCGATCTGTTGTTACGAAAATATATTGTTTGATAGGGCCAAACCGAAGCAATAGTAAGCGCTGTAGGTTAGGATCATGGTCTAACGCATGACAATGCGAACAACTTCACTGATTTCGCGCACGAAATGTTACATGATTCCATTGTAATCAAGAAGCACTTTTTCATATCTCTGCACCAGTCACAATACCGTATTTAATAACATGTCATAATAATAAAGTGGTATGCAAAACTTAACGACGAAAGTAACTTTAGCCTGATGTGTCACTGTCAAGTAACATAGCTCGACCAAACTGTTACAGTATACACAGAAGGTGACTGAACGAAATAGGCACTGAGACGAACTGAAATTAAAGTTTTATTCAAAGACAATAATTACACTGAAGTAATTGCTATTCATGATGTTCCATGGGCATTAAAAATGGCGGCGCAAGGTTCTTAATAGGATGCCCCTTGCTGGTCACAAGGATGGTAACGAGTTCGTGTGGTAGTGTGGTACGGCCCTCTATTCCTCCATCTGCAATACGTCCCGTGTGTGAAGGACACTGTATTGTGAAGAAACAGACACTGCATAAACATAATACTGTAACCACCAATGACGTATTCATGCTTCGACGGGCTGAAACGAGGATCTAATATTTGTCTTCATGTGCAGGAATCGCGAATTGTGCGAGCATAAGTGTTGTGACTACGTGACATATGGAAGTTTGAATCGATCCTGGAAGGGTGCTCGGATGACCGAAGTGGTTAAGGCGACTGCTCGCGATAAGCCGGAAACTCGTGTTCGAATCAGAGTCCGAAAACAGCTGATGTCAACGGATAGTCGCAAATGCGAATTTATTTCTTAACATTGCAGAGGGCTCAGGCGTTGGCGTCAGCTGAAGTAGAACCATCCTGGCATTCCGCGCAATATGTTTGTGTAAGTGTGATCACACAAGGAAAGCAGCAGATGGTTTCTTTGAAAAGAGGACGTCCGAGTATCCCTCTGTGTAACAATAGCTTGCGTCCTATTTGTAAAGACTTCTTCGTCGACGGGCTTAAACTCTAACCATTTTTTCAATTTTTTCCATGGGAAACGTCTGTCACGGTGGCCAAACGGAAATCTGAATTCTACTTCTTGAGAGTGAACTCCACTGTCTAAATGCTTTGATAAAGTATTCACTGCCTACGTCTCTCTCTCTTTTTTTTTCAGTACAGGTATTGATTGCTGTGCGTAAGATTTTGCTCTTTGTTCGTCTTGTTTATGAACGTAATTTTAATGTAATTTATACTGCTTATAAGTGAGTTCTCCAGCCTCACGATGGGTGTTCAGGCAATGAGGAACTGATGTGTGCTCGTCCACCAAGATGCGCCCGTTTATCACTGCTGAACAGATCTACATCTACATCTACATCCATACTCTGCAAGCCACCTGACTCTGTGTGGCAGAGGGTACCTTGAGTACCTCTATCGGTTCTCCCTTCTATTCCAGTCTCGTATTGTTCGTGGAAAGAAGGATTGTCGGTATGCCTCTGTGTGGGCCCTAATCTCTCTGATTTTATCCTCATGGTCTCTTCGTGAGATATACGTAGGAGGGAGCAATATACTGCTTGACTCCTCGGCGAAGACATGTTCTCGAAACTTTAACAAAAGTCCGTACCGAGCTACTGAGCGTCTCTCCTGCAGAGTCTTCCACTGCAGTTTATCTATCATCTCCGTAACGCTTTCGCAATAACTAAATGATCCTGTAACGAAGCGCGCTGCTCTCTGTTGGATCTTCTCTATCTCTTCTATCAACCCTATCTGGTAAGGATCCCACACTCCTGAGCAGTATTCAAGCAGTGGGCGAACAAGCGTACTGTAACCTACTTCCTTTGTTTTCGGATTGCATTTCCTTAGGATTCTTCCAATGAATCTCAGTCTGGCATCTGCTTTACCGACGATCAACTTTATATGATAATTCCATTTTAAATCACTCCTAATGCGTACTCCCAGATAATTTATGGAATTAAGTGCTTCCAGTTGCTGACCTCCTATAGTGTAGCTAAATGATAAGGGATCTTTCTTTCTGTGTATTCGCAGCACATTAGACTTGTCTACATTGAGATTCAATTGCTATTCCCTGCACCATGCGTCAATTCGCCGCAGATCCTCCTGCATTTCCGTACAATTTTCCATTGTTTCAACATCTCGATATACCATAGCATCATCCGCAAAAAGCCTCAGTGGACTTCCGATGTGTTCACAAGGTCATTTACGTATATTGTGAATAGCAACGGTCCTACGACAATCCCCTGCGGCACACCTGAAATCATTCTTATTTCGGAAGACTTCTCTCCATTGAGAATGACATGCTGCATTCTGTTATCTAGGAACTCTTCAATCCAATCACACAACTGGTGTGATAGTCCATATGCTCTTACTATGTTCATTAAACGACTGTGGGGAAGTGTATCGAACGCCTTCGCGTCTGTGAACTGGTTCTTATTGCAATCGTTATTGCCAGCAAAATTAGCATTACAGATGAAATATTCCATTCGTCGGGCTCTTGGCGGTAGTTTTATGTGAAAAAAAAAATGAAAGATTGACATCTAACACCTCTTTTACGAGACACCGCTCTTTAGAATGGGGCACGTGCATGCTAATTAGTTACTGTATTTCATTTTCTGTACTAAATCATTGTTGTTTTCAGGGAAGTAGTGCGGAGACGACTCATTACGTGAAATGAGTTTGATCAGTACGCATGCACGTGTTTTTTCCAGACCATTTAAATCAAAGCGATGCTCTTATCATCGCTGTATTTCCTACTAACAACTCGCTCGCGAAGCTTTGAGCGGTGCAGAAGACAGAGATGTTATCGCGACGAGGGCTAGGATCAAAGTTTGGTCTAACGGTGCTTTCAAAAAATAAGAATTCCGGCAAGAAAGTTACGTCATCGAGCGCGGCGCAGCGAGTTGCGGTCGTCTGTGGCAGATGGCGCGCTCTTCGGCAGCGTCGTTGCGTCCGCCATCTGGCGGTGGTGTGGCGCACTGAGGGACTGGCCTTGCAAGGCCTCTGCGCGCGCGGCCATTCACCTCAGCCACGTGCTGGCCGCAGGTTAGCCACCGCTGACTAAGCACATACTCCGCGCCCGCGCCGCCGGGTCACTATGCTCGCCTGCGGAAGTGTGGCTATGTTCCCACTACCGCCTCGCACACTGTTCCGTTCGTGGTCTGCGAGGCTCCAGCGAGTTCCTTGTGTCGCTAATTGCCTCGGATATTAATAACACACTGAAACTCTGCCACAAATATCTACAGGATGCCTACTGTTTCTACGCTAAAAAAAAAAAAAAAAAAAAAAAAAGCACAGAAGTCTATAGGATTATTAACTGTATTCGCTAAATTGGACTGTAACGCAAACATTGTTAATGACATTAAATAAAAACTGGAATATTACAAAATATGTACAAAGACGGTAAAGTACCTGACGAAGAGAGACTTTTCGAAATGTGTTGCTTATTAGGAATGAACGATTTTGTAATTAGTTTGATTCACTTACTGTACGTTTTTTAAACTGGCAAACCGTAAAATAACGCAAGTTCTCAAAAACAACAGTAGCTCTACTCATATAGGCGAAAAGCGTTGTTCCAAATACTGCCGTCACATTCTTAACACCCTCATTCGCTGTGCTATCAATACGAGAAAAAAAAGAAGAATTTTTTGGCTGTGTAACGCGTGCGAGTTGAGAACAGTGGAAACACAAGGCAATATTCAGACTCGAGATAGACTGATATTCAAGGGCGTAATTACGTTCATCTACACGGGCACGCATACATGCACGTAACGGAGCTTTTTTCTTTTTCTTTTTTAATTTACTGTTTTTGGAACGTGCCCATACAGCTATCTCAACACTGGAAGTGTTAGACTGCAGTTTGGTCTCACAGTTCACACTATACATTAGTTTAAGTTGTATCCTGGTACGAACTTACACGGGCTTAGAAAGGACAGATGCCGACGCAGAACAAATTTCCACATCCACAATATGCTGGAACGAGTAAACAAGACAAAAATGTAACACAAGATACACAGAGGTAGTATGCTATAAAAATGCTACTTGTAACACAACAAGAAACGATAAACCGCCATTGGTACACATTTGGAATATTCCCAGTTCAATTCATATAGGGGACTATGCATCTAAATTAGCTATAAAACGTTCTTTTGAATGTACTGTAGGAATTTTTTAAAAATCTGTGGATAGAGAATTGAATATTTGTGCAGGTCTATAACTACTATCTAAATTGAACATGAGAACCATATACAAGTACCAGATTTAGGTATTACAACCATACGTATAGATGAACCAGTATTCAGACACATACATATAGGAAGTACATAGTGACATATATTTATAGGCTGCTCATTAGTACGTGGGAATAGCGTAGCTTTCAGTGCGTAAATATACATATACCGTAAAACCTGCTGTTCCAACAGGCAACACATAGTTCGAGAAGTTATATGAATATTGAAACTTTCTGGCAGATTAAAACTGTGTGCCCGACCGAGACTCGAACTCTGGACCCGAGCTACAAAAGATTTTATAAATTTGTAAAAAATTGCGTAAATTATCGCACTACATTTTGAGTTTCAGCTCATCGTCAGGAGGCCGCTCAGATTACCTTCAACCTGCAGAATGCCTCTCATCACTGTTTTACTCAAGTTTTTACATTATAAACGTAATGTAGTGATATACTTATAATTGTTACACGAAGATGAGCTGCTGCTGAAGGCTTGTAGATGCAAGTTAAACGTAGCATGTATAATTGCGCAATTTTGTGACTGTTACGGACATTATAGAACTTAAGTTGATGTAGCCATCGCGAATGCATTCAGTTTCGTTGGAAGCCTTCCGGATCTACTGTAGAACATAACACAAAGCTCTTAAAGAAAAACGGGAGATGAAGAGTTAACGTCCCGTCGACGAGGGGTTCATTAGCAGTGGCGCATAAGCTCAGGAAACATGAAGGAGGAAATCGGCCGTTTCCTTTTCAAAGGAACCACCCCGACGTTTGCCTCAAGGGATTTAGGGAACCATGAAAAAGCTAAACGTGGTTGGCCGTATGGGAATTTGAACCACTTGCCTCCCAAATATGAGTCGATAATGCTAGACATTACGATCGCTCGAAATATCAGAGACGCTCTAATAATCGACGAATCGATCGCATTGCACTGTAAATCTACTGACACCGGAACAAGCGACACCTAAATCTACCCACGACAGGCCATTCATACTTTAGAGCTAATAAAACTTTGGAATAATACCTTCGATAGACTTATCACACTCTTAGAGACGCAATGTATGGGAATACAGAACACCACACTGTATACTCTCTGAGGAAATCCGCTCCAACACGATGAGAACGTTGGTAATTACAGTAGGCTATTTTAATTTTTTTATGTTACGACGTGGCAGTGCAAGCAGAAGGGCTATAATGCCATTGATTTTCTGGGTTTCTCGCCTCAAATCTTAGATGGAGTTTGTTTCCCTCGCCAAAGTTCATTGTCGGACATTACGTGGTTATTCTTTCTCAATTAGGGATATCTTAAGTTCCCCTAATTACAGTTCTATAACACACAGCTACAAAGAGACTTTTTTCGTGTGGCGAGACAGTACTCTTCCTTAGGCGAGTAACTTGCATTTGAGGGGTACGTCAGAGGGGCGATTGCGGAAGAGACGGTAATTGCTGGAGTCCTCGCCTGACCAGTTGTTTTATCGCGAGTCACGCTGGGTTCAATGACCTCTGCTGTAGATTCGTGGCGGTACGGTAGTCTTCTGTTAGCCAACGTGCGCTAGACAAATCTGATGTCGTTATGTTGCCAGGGCCATTAACTCATTGTTTTGCCGGATTCCTGATACAGTATCTCCTGCAATCAGTTTCTTTGAAGCTGTTTAGCTGCTACGACAAGATTTATGCTTACATACTTCAGTGTATCAAGTCTAATTCAGAGTTCTCACATTAAAAGAAATATAAAGAACTTTTCAGCTCTAGAAAAAAAGTTCCGAACAAAGCAATGTTCTCTGTGAGATTCGCTATGCAGATTTCATCATGTTGTGCAAATAAATTTCCTCATCAGCATCACCTGCTAGTATTTCTGGTTTGCTGCAGTATGGCCTACATTTCCTATTTTTTTATCCTTTTTCTTAATATTACTATTATTATTAATAGTAGTAGTAGCAGTAACAGTATTAGAAATGGTACTGGTTTCGTATAGCAATGAAAGCGGATACAGTATTATTCCAAATTACTTAGAAAATAATACACATTGGTTTTTAAGTATGAGGACCAAGTCTCTGCAATGGAGTCACTTTATTTAAGTCCGCAGCATGTTCCTTTGCACCAAGTCCACATACAGCGCTTATTTTCTTGAAGGCCTCATTTCTTTCGTGTGGAATTCCACGATCTGTCACCAGAACAGAAGCGGTTGCGCGACGCTAATTTACGTCGGGGAAGCTTGAATCCAGAAACTTACTGTGTTCTGTCCTGAATCAGACAGGCGCTGTTAAGTTCGACCCTACATCCTCTCCATTGACTTATGTTACTGTAGTAGCAGATAATGTTTACATTGGCACAATATGGTTCACGCGTGGCGCATCTTGTGGCATCTTGTACAAAGTTATAACTTTATAACATTCGTAAAATGGCAGCTCTTTTTCTTGGTCCTCCAGGAGCAACACCCGATTTGTTAACATAGGAAACGAAGGTAGTAGAGTGCATGAGCATTAGCAGAAATTTATCTATGCGTAGGCAAGATTCTAAAATTCCCAGTTTTGATGCAACTGATTTCATGAGTTCGAGAACATATGGAACCCAATGAACTAAATTTTTCAGGTATCACACAAAATTTTTGGTACCTTAAGTGATCGACTCAGTGATTTTGATATCTAAATGGTAAGCATATTTCATTAGTATATTCTATGTACGTATTGGTACGATATTAATAGAGATATTATTATTCAACAATCTGAAATCACATCTTTCTCATGATTACCTCACTAGTATTCAACAAGTTATTCACAAAAAATATTTTTATTCGTATACCATTAAAGTTAGACTGTCACTAAAAATTAAAAACATGAAACAAAACAGAAAATCAGAACTGTTGCAGAAAGTCTGTTGAATAACAAGAAATAACTTAGCAAATCTGCCAAATTAGAACTTCTTCAATAAGAAAAACAGAAATAAACTGTAAAAAGACACAGTACTTACACTTGCACTCGGCAGTACTAAATCAGAAATTCAGTAGATCTTAACCAATCATTGCTCTAAATATGAGAGTATTTTGCAATAAATTCTGTACACTCCTATTGCCCTCCTTGTGGACGTCTATGACGGGATGGGCCCGATGATTTTACCAACAGTTTTCTTAGCTTCGTTTACCTGGACTTCAGTCTGAACTATATGGAGACATATTTTTACTCTGTAATGTAACATTCAACAACAAGCTACGTTTTGTGACGACGACGAAACTTCGATCGCCGAAATCCATATGGACGAGCGCGTATTGTATTACCTTAATTAAATGATGTGTTTTTGGTTCCTAATACGTTTATTTGAGACGGAAACGGAGAACAATTCCTGTATTGCCTGAAACGTATTGCCCTGAGTCAGACCGTTGGTCGTTGACCCGATCAGCGGATTCCAACCGGCGCGCCAGGATAGCTGGTGCAATTCTTAAGACAAAGTACTCGTATTCCGGGGGAGCTGTGGTGAAATCCCCGCGTCATCCTGATTTTGAAGTGTTGGTTCCTGGGAAACAGAATACGTAATGGATCCTGGGAAGTGTAATACTGACGACTTGTAACACCAGACCACTCCACCGTACGACATTTTCCGTCCCTGACGATCTCTCTGTAGGCAGGGCGTTAAACCGTAATCTTCCTTTGAAATCCACCGAATTCAGTCACATATCCATTCCTGTAGTTGAGTGATGAAACGATGTAAGTCTATGCAGATCCTCTACATGTGATTTTGCACAGGCACTATTATCTCCATACATCACACAAAAGGAGAAACTGCAACTAGCTTTTTAGATTTATTTGTGAATTACTTTGTTAAAAGTTTAGTGGTAAAAACGAATTACACTAGTAGTTTTATTTCGTTCTAACTGTAGAGAATATATGCGAAGTCAGCTGACCGTCATTTATTTCTCGAATCACCGACAGGACATAAGTGGCACTACCTAGAATATATTTTGAGTCGGATGATAGGTGTCAGTATGCCGTTTAAAGTGGTGCACAGAAAAAGGTTACTGTAGCTGGTGGTTTTGTCTTCAGGTGGCTGCAGTGAGACTCCATAGTGGAAATTAAGCACGCGAGAGTGAAATATACCTACGAGACAGCGAGGAGGAGGAGTAGATTAATGTTTAACGTCCCGTCGACAACGAGTAAGTCTATGCAGGTACCTACCAGATAGCGCAGAAACAGATTCCATTTCTACCTTTACCTGTGCAATATATGTAAACAAATTTATCTTTTCAGTTTGTGGCACATTCAGAAACTAGAGCGCCTTTCCCGTTTATCAGTACCCTGCCAGTACTGCCGATGCACAAGAGAGAAAGAGGTGATTGCACTTGCCCGACTGAAGTGTAATTACTATTCTCTTCTGTTTATTATTCTATTCGAATACACATATCTTCTGTTTACTATTCTATACAAATATATGTACGTGGCGGCGATATGAGGTTAACGAGCGATTATCCATCAGAAAGAGTACAACAGATTAGAAGTCTGCCCTTCTCCATGTAATTACTCTCACGTAATTGGTTCCCTATCAACTTACTAAACATCTTGAATAGCAGCGTGAGTTCTCTTAACTTCCACAAAACAGAGAGTTTTCTCACTTACACCTCAACAAAGTCACACTACTGTAACTCTGTGGTGCCTGTAGCAATACCATCAGCGTCAGAAGCTTCATCGCACGCAGTTAACATACACTACAGCGCCACCGCCGTACTCTTAATTAGCATATCCCGTACACCATTATCTCAATCATCACCAGATTTAAATACTTTTATTGTATATAATATCCATTATTGTTATGTTTTGGATTCGATTCTTAATTCTATGAAATACTGATGGACTGACTGAGCATGAACTTAGCTGGAGATTACATAAGTCAGATTCCATTTTTTCTAAACGTTTACTGAAAGAAGGTCATAGATAGAAATTCAGTACAGAAGTGCTACATATAGCCAACAAAGGGGAGAAACTTAACTCTCTAGAAGCAGTTGAGATTAATAACCATGTAGCTCAAAACCCCCACCTGGATCTAAATGATCAGTTACTACCGAACACATCTCTCTTAAGCTTCACATGATCCGATCAACCAGCCTCACACTCTCAGATCGAAATCGCAATGATCACGTTTAGCTCCACAAACTTGTATCACAGTATAATTGTCATTGTACCTAACTTCGTTTTCTTTACAACCTGTAGTATTATATTTACACAACTTGCATATTTTAATTTTGTGTGCTTTCGTTATGTACTGTGTTTAATGCTATCCATCTTGTAAATTGTAATTTAACATGTTTCGTACACAACACGAGTGATGAGTGCTAGATTAGACATTCCTCGTCTAATGTCATGATCAAAGATTCTGTGTGCGATGATAATATTTTTGTTCCTGATATCTGGTTTCCTACACACTAGTGTTTCTTGTGGACGCTAATGAATTGTTTCTTCACGACGGCTCAGTTAGAACAAAAATGTTGTTTGTTTGTTTTCAACGTTAAATATTATTTCCTATAATTGTTTAGTTTCTCACAAGCAGTGGCTTTCATTATATTTATCTTACAAATTGAGATTAATGGCAAACACACTGGAAAGTGTTCAATTTATTCTAAATGAGAATAAAGCAGCACAGGGGAATCATTAGCAGACTCCGCGCTTTGCTAGATAAATATGTCGTTAATCAGACAATAGAATTCGAGCTTCTTCTGGCTCATTTCCAAGGCCTAAGTGCCAAGTATTTTACGCAGTTTGCTGTCGTCATCGACGAGCAGAGCTTGTATCTAGAGTATGTTTTGAGAAGAAAGTTCGGCACTGCATATACGAAATTTCGTAAACCGTATTGAAAGATATCACTTGTTAAACATCCTATGAAAAGCGACGTTTTTCTTAAATCTTTACGTCCTTAAAACACGTTTAAGTGGTTGGAGAAGGCTACTTATTAGAGTATTTTTACTACGAAATGTCCTTCCTGCTGAATTCATTGTTAGACGCTGAATAAAATAACTCGTGCGCCTTCAAGCGTGCCTTAACCAGTCTGATCTTGCCAAGGTCCTTACGTAACCTACCTGTAGATTAAGTAATCGTGTAACGTGTGCTTGTGAATGAAGCAAGAGTGATATAAACTGGATATCAGTTACGAGTTCTCCTCGTTACTAGAGGAAAACTGGGCAATAACCACTGTCTGACGTGTAGGTCTTTAAGACTCCTGTAGTTAGTGACAAGTAGCAACGTCAAACGGTGGCCCCACGGTGGTGTTACCACTGTGTATCGGAACCACTATGAATATACATTAAACACTTTGTTACCAGCATTGTCATGTACTCACAGTCATAACTGTCTACTGTGAATCAAGAAAACAGTTAGGAGCTGACAACGGCGTAAAGTAACAGGACGCAGACCGTTACCTCGTGTAATACGCGGGCAGTAAAAGAACTGGTAGCCCGCAGAAACCTCCTATTATAAAACGGTGTCGTTTCAGGTAACCATTCGGTATACTTTTTTTTGTACTGGACAGAAATTGTTACACAACACATGGCAATCGTATTGACTCGGCTACATAATCCTATCAGTGAACTGCAGTTGCTATCTACGTGCGAGTATATCGCGAAACGAAGCCGTTCGTAACGCACAGCGCCCTACTTGTAACTCTAGTATCGGAAACGCAGTTTGCGGATATGCAGCGTCTGCTGCGGCAGGTCATTGCCTCTGGAATCGTGGCTGACTCACGATAAATTCGCAAAGGCACGTTTCTGCTGAACGGAGCCTGCCGCCATGTCGCTACGTCCCTTATTAAGATTCATCTCAACTTTACCCACACCTGCGACGAAAAATTAAAGAGGAATGCGATGATGACACAAGAAAAGCCACGTCACTTTTTCTTAGATATAACGATTTTGGTTCATAATAACAGGTTTTAAACCTACTTCAGATTGCGACATACAATACATTACATAGCGTAATTTTCACGGAATTTTTTTTTACCCTTTATATACTCTTTTACATACTTCAAAACAGATCCTCTGTTAGTATGCTGTAAATTTAGTTGCGACAACTGCTTCCATCATCCGAATTTCCCTCTGTTTCAAATATAGGCAGTACTAGCCCACATGATAACAATAATATAATAATAAGAGAAGGAAACGCTACACATATTCTTCAATATAAGGATTAATTGCATATGCAGCGTCACATTTGACGTGGTGTGCAGTTGTCTTTCTCTTATATAAAGATTGGCTGACCCAACCACTTACAGAAAGAACTACAGTTTAATATTGAACCTGAAATAGAGCGAAGCGTCGATTTTCAGTAGTAATTTGGAATATATACTGTGTGCGAATATTATTAATTACCCGAAGAACGCGAGGCAAACAGCCAACACGGATTCAGAAAATATCGTTCTTGTGAAACACAACTAGCTCATTATTCTAATGAAGCAATGAGTGTTATCAACATGAGATGTCAAATTGATTCCATATTTTTAGATTTCCAGAAGGCTTTTAACGCCATTCCTCAAAAGCGAGTTCTAATCAGATTGTGTTGCTACATAGTATCGTCTCAGTTATGTGACTGGATTCGTGATTTCCTGTCAGAAAGGTCAGAATTCATAATAACTGACAGAAAATCATTGAGTGAAACGCAACTTATATCTGGCGTTCCCTAAGGAAGTGTTGTAGGCCATCTGCTGTTGCCAATCTACATAAACGATTTAGGAGACGATGTGAGCAGCCCTATTAGATATTTTTGCAGATCATGCTTCCGTTTACCGTCTAGTAAAGTTACCAGATAATCAAAACCAATTGCAAACTGATTTCGACAAAATATCTGTATGGTGCGAAGGCTGTAAATTCAACGAAATACTTACGGATTACAATTATGAATAACTTAAACTGGAACTCTTACGTAGATAATGTTGTGGGGAAAGCAAACCGAAGACTGCTCTTTAGTGGCAGAACTCTTAGAAAATGCAACAGTTCTACTAAAGAGATCGCTTACACTACGTTTATTCGCCCTCTTCTGGAGTACTGCTGGGCGTGGTGAGATGTACATCACATTCGATTGACGGAGGACATCGAAAAAGTTCAAAGAAGGACAGCTCGTTTTGTGTTACCGCAAAATATTGGAGAGAGTACCATGGGTATGATGTACCAATTGGGGATACAATAATTAAAACACACTTTTTTCCGTTCCGGCAGGATCTTCTCATGAAATTACAATCACCAACTTTCTTCGCAGAGAGTGAAAATATTTCCCCTACAGAGGGAAAAATGATCATCATAATAAAATAAGAGAAATCAGATGTCGCGCGGAAAGATTTAACTGTTCGTTTTTCCCGCGGGCTGTTCGAGAGTGGAACGGTAGAGAAATAGCTTAAAGGTGGTTCTATGAAACTTCTGCCAGGCATTTAGTTGTGAATTGCAGAGTAATAATGTAGAGTTAGATACTGATGTAGAGGCGTAAGTTACTTTCACACATATAAAACATTGACGTAGGGGAAGACCACTTTTACTAACAGAAAATATTCTAGGAGCAGCCAGAGCTTGAAAATTTACATCTGAAGATTGGCACTTATGACTAAGCTACCACGTCATACCGAGAATGCATGTTGCAATACAGTGAGTACACGTCAGAAACTTTAGGAATGAATTCTTGACATGGAAACATTAAAAATTTTCTTATTAGTATGGTTCCGAAAACCCTTCGTTTATGGAGGTGTGAATGGTTTTTCCTGTAGTGGCTCCTGGATATGTAATTTACTTCAAATGTGCATTTTTTACTCAATTTCTTGTTTACAGTTGGCCACGGCCTTTTTTTTGTTTGTCTGATGGTTGTTTATTCTGTTTTAGAGTAACTTCCATCACAGCACATCACAACGGTGTATTTAGTGTCTGGAATGACGGATGTATTACACGTGCGGTCTAGCAGTTGGGAATGCGGACGTAACACCTCAGCTTTATGCTGAACATTGCCCTGGGAAGCAGTTACCTTGTGCAAGAACCTTCGTACGACTCTACTAACGCTCGCGACATACTGGTTCATTTGAGAAGAGAGCTACAAGTTATGGGAGACCACGCGATGTACGGACGGCTGAGCTTTAAGAACAGGTACTTCGTACTTTGTACGAACTCCCTCAACAATCACAAGGAGACTGACGAGAAGGGAAGGCGTTAATCACATGCCGATCTGGATCATGCTGCATCAAAATTTTCTGTGCTTCTATCACCTTCAATGGGTACAAGGATTAACTGAGGTGTATTTTGAGCCAAAAATAAGTTTCTGTCAACGAACGTTAGGACAGTGTGCTGTGTTTCTGCAGTTGTTAGCCTGTACCTTATTCACATATCAGGCTGGCTTTTCGCGTAACGGGGTCTTCGATTATCATAACAATCACATCTAGGCTTATGAAAACCCTCATGAAATGCGACAAGACAGGCATTAACAGAAGTTCAGCGTCAAGGTGTGGGGTTGAATCATTCATGATTATCCCATTAGAAATTTCTTCTTTCCACAACCTCTTACAGGAAAAACGTATCTTCAGTTCCTCAGACATGAGCTGCTTCCTTCACTAGATGATGTAACCCTAGACGAATGTGGTTCATGCACGATGGTGCTTCACCTCACTTCACACAGATAGTTCGCCAGCATCTCAATAACCAGTTACCGAACAGGAGAGTTTGTCGAGGGTGATCCACTGCATGGCCTTTGCGAATGCCAGATTTGAATACAATGGAATTTTTGGGTCATTTATTTACTTATTTACCCTGATCAGAATAGGGCCATAGACCCTCTCTTACATCGGACCCGCGTTTCACACATATAGTACTTTTTGTGCATCGTAGTTACCTAATAAATAATAATGATCTTAATATGAAAAATAGTAATAAAATAGCATTAACAGAATTACAATTGATTTGAATGTATGTAAAGACGATGTGAGTAAATAGAACTGACTAAAAACTAATAAATTTAATACTGACAGTACTTTTGCTGCTGCTGCTGCCAGTAATAATGATGGTAATAATAATAATAATAATAATAATAATAATAACAATATTAGTGACTGTAGCAGATATAAAATGATTTTGTAGGTGTATAAAACTAATAGTTTGTGATACGGCGAGTTCTGAGGGAGACGCACCAGTTAAGAGCACTGAGAATTGAGGACAATCTGGTTGGAAAGAGGGATCTAATGGGGTAACGAGTGCGTAAAAGGGCAAAGGCAGACATTATTGTTACTTCAGTAGATACGTCATTAACTGTCTTTTTAAACTAAGGATGTTATTCAGTTCTCTTATGTAATGAGGGAGACTATTCCACAGTCGGTTTCCTGCTACCGAAAAGGACTTAGAGAAAGAGGCTGAATGGTGTTGTGTTGCAGGCAACTCAGTTGCCCAATATTGATGCTCTGAGGCAACATTTGGCCAAATGCGGAACACGCCAGGAGTTCTCCACAACGTACGGTGAAGTATGGACCACAGGCTCAGTGGATGCGTAGAAGTAGAAGGTGGTAACTTAGAGCAATTTTTGTAAATGTTAATGTTTTGTCCGATGAATAATGAATTCTTTCATACATGTAAATGTTTGTTTTTTGTAAATGTATCACTTTTGTGCCATGAATAATAAATCCTCTCATACATGTAAATGTGTGTTTTGCTAAAGGAGTTATTTTTGCTACACGAATAATAAATCCTTTCATGCAAGCTAAAGAAGGATTTTCAGACCCATGTTCATCAGAACTTTTTGTCATGTTTTGATGCAAAGAATAAATCCCTAAAGTTTCTGGCCCATGTTTTTACACACCCTGTATACATCGTTGTCTTTCCAAGCACGCACATCGGTTTCTCAGCCTAACATCGAGTATTTTTATTTCTATAATGTTGATTTAAGTCATAATTCAGCATCTTTTCAGTGAAATGTATCAAAAGTAACTCAACTGCAAACGTTCAAAGGAAATCTGGAATTACTGGGACAATAGGAGCAGATATGGCCGTTGTCTATGTTAGATATTAGTCTTATTATTATCTGTCTTTTAACACTTCTCTGTACTTTCAAAATGACGTTATCACTTTTGAAAACTTTTTAATTTGCCAATTAATATAATATTTTAGTTGTGCCTCACAGCTTCCAAAGTCTCCTATCTTACCAATCTACTGTAAAATTCTCTCTCATATAGCCCTTCCTTGTTGTTTTCGGGCGCCCCTTTCTTCTTCTATTACTTAGAACCCACTCCATTATCTTTTTAGGCCATCTGTCTCGTGTCTCTCTCCATCTCCTCCTCCACCTATCGCTCTCCACCTTCCCCTTTTTCTGTCCATCTCCTATTTCGCCCCCTCTTATGTTCATCTCCTCTTGCTCCTCTCTCTCTGATCTGGAGCTTTATTTATTGTTATTGTCAACGAAACCTTGCTTGGGAACTGAAGTTAAAATAAATGGGTAAACTGGTTGGGATAATTGTTAGCAAGGATATGACATACCTTTCCAGCAGCTGGATATGGAAGGATAGTAGCTTCAATGACAGTATTTCGCATTTTTTGCTAAAAACATCTAAATATTTATTACGGTAACGTGTAAAAATCTGAAGTAAATTGGTCAAGACCTTTTCGAGATTTTTATAAAAACGTTTCCCATATTTATTTACAAAAAAAGTAGCCTATTGGTTCGAACGTTCCTTAGCGTTTCGTGTAGTAAATGGGCCAAGAACGTTTCGAGATTTTTCCGACGTCCGTCAGAACGTTTATTAGAGTATTGTGTAAGAATATGAAGCAAATCTGCCACTAAGCTTTCGAGATTTTTGGTAATAACAGTAACCAACGACATATAGGTTGACTCTTACAGAGACGTAACAGCAACCAGTCAAAACTGTTCAAATGACTCTGAGCACTATGGGACTCAACTTCTGAGGCCATCAGTTCCCTAGAACTTAGAACTACTTAAACCTAACTAGCCCAAGGACGTCACACACTCCCATGCCCGAGGCAGGGTTCGAACCTGCGACCGTATCGGTTGCGTGGTTCCAGACTGTAGCACCTACAACCGCTCGGTCACCGCGGCCGGCCAGCAACCAGTCACTCTTTGTAATGCTATTTATTTATTTAAATAGCGCCGCTATCGGTTTTGAACCTACAGATTCATCATCAGACGGCTTGTTCACGTTAAGATACATTTTACATTAGCTTTCACATTTTTTCCCCAAATGACGAAATTTCCTTGATGTGGTGGTGCCCTGTAACCAAAACCTGATGTGAGGTAATCTCTATTTGACCGTATTTGTGTCCTACACGGTTGTGACGTCACCATCTTTGTATACAAACTTCCATGTGGCGAAGAGAGAGAGAGAGAGAGAGAGAGAGAGCGAGTGTTTCATACAGTCTTCGCTGTTGCATAAACACAAGCAGTACGCATTGGAAAGTAATGGCGCGAATTTTTGAACGTAAGTAAACAAAATATCTTCATTTTAATAATATGCTTACATCATTTAAAATCATTGTGAGGCACAGTTATAGTTAAATAGACATTGTCTCTCAGCCTATACTGTGTACAAAGCCACGGACTCAGAATGTTAGCCCGCCGGAGTGGCCGAGCGGTTCTAGGCGCTACAGTTTGGAACCGCGCGACCGCTACGACGGCAGGATCGAATCCTGCCGCGGGCATGGATGTGTGTGATGTCCTTAGGCTAGTTAGGTTTAAGTAGTTCTAAGTTCTAGGGGACTGATGACCTCAGCAGTTAAGTTCCATAGTGCTCACAGCCATTTGAACCATTTGATCAGAATGTTAGTTTTCGACAAACTAGCAAACAAAGACTTGTCTTCATTTAGTAGTATAGATTCAATCCAGTCTCTAACGAAGGGGAACGCTACCATAGGCTTTCTTAAGATCAATGAAAACCTTATCGATTTCTAAATTCCTGGATAGTCTTTTCTCCACAAGCTGTACTGAGGCCAAATAAAAAAAAAAACCTGTCTGCGCATGATCTTCTGGCACGGAACCCATTCTGTCTTTGGTTTGGAAGGCAGGAGACGAGGTACTGGCAGAATTGAAGCTGTGAGGAAGGGTCGTGAGTCGTGCTTCAGTAGCTCAGTTGGAGTCGGCATCGTAGCTCAGTGTGTTCAATCAGAGGGTTAGCAGCACTCTCTAATTAAACAAAAAATTGAGTTAATGGATCAACTATGAACTTGAACAAGCGTCATGGGACGTCCAAGTCGAACATATAGAACGAACAATAACAAACAAAATGAGATCAAATGGTTCAAATGGCTCTGAGCATGCTGGGACTTAACATCTGAGGCCATCAGTCCCCTACAACCTGACTAACCTAAGGAAATCACACACATCCATGCCCGAGGCAGGATTCGAACCTGCGATCATAGCGGTCGCGCCGGCCGCGGTGGTCTCGCGGTTCTAGGCGCGCAGTCCGGAACCGTGCGACTGCTACGGTCGCAGGTTCGAATCCTGCCTCGGGCATGGATGTGTGTGATGTCCTTAGGTTTAAGTAGTTCTAAGTCCTAGGGGACTAATGACCACAGCAGTTGAGTCCCATAGTGTTTGGAGCCATTTGAACCATAGCGGTCGCGCGGTTCCAGACTGAAGCGCCTAGACTCGATCGGCCACACCGGCCGGCAAAATGAGATAAAAAAGGCTGGTAGAGCACTTGGCCGCCAAAGGCAAAGGTCTCGAGTTCGAGTCTCGGTCCGGCGCACAGTTTTAATCTGGCAGGAAGTTTTATTCTGTTCTTCCTCTCGCCTTTACAATTTTTCAACATAATCTAGCTAGTGAATGAAATGATTACGAGTAATCGCTGTAAATTGAAGTCGGCAAAGAAGGATGCGTAGCGGCAGCTCCGGCGCGCAGCTCCGCGCTCGCGGGACCCCCATTGTCTGGGCCGCACGTGTTGTAGGTTAACACGCGCGTCGCGCACTCGCTGCCGTTTCCTTCGTCCGGTCGTGACGTCAGGAGCGCCGCGGCCGCCGCTGCACGAACCAGGTCAGACCGATGCACCGAGCCAGCCAGCCACTCGTACTGAGGAGAACTAGCTTTTCCCTCCTGCAGTCCAGCTTTGTTTAGCTTTTACACGGATTCTCGAGACGAAGCTCGAGTCGTCAGTTCTTGAAACCTTTTTCAGAGACCGCCAACAGTCACAGAATTTATTGGCTACCTAAATTACTTAATTAAGCAGCATGTTATGAGGTGTCATCTTCAGGCTACAATGGCAATTCAAAGACATTTAACAGAAGTATAAGTATCGGTTGGTTATAATTAAAGTGCAGCTACTCGTGGAAGTCAAGTGTGGGCTGTAATTAACGTATGGCAGCGAAACTGGTGGGTTAATGCGGAACTGATTTACGCTGGGAAAAAAATAGTTCCTATTGTAGCCACCAGATGCAAATGTGACGCTGTACAGCGTCTCGTCGACGTCTCCGTTGCTTACATTGAACAAACTGTGTAAGCGACGCTCAATAATAAAATCAACATTATGCCTTTTTCACTTGTTTGTCGTTTTCTGCTCACGTCCCTTTCCCGATCCATTACATATGGAAACATTTCTATACGTCTTTCTTGCGTTCACAACGCAAGATTTGTACCTGGTGTCCAAAATTGGAACTTTTTGTTTTCTAGCTTAAATCGATTCCGCATTAACGCATTAGAATATCCACCAAGATTTGCTGCCATACGATATCTGTAGCGCACATTGGGACTCTGCCAGTAGCTGCACTTTAATTATAAATAGTTATTTGAAGTTGTTCTGCACAGTCTTTGCAGGTGCTGTGGTCATCTCCACAGGATCACAGAAAGTCTTAAAAGAGGTCACTGATAACCGTTAACTTGCTGAAAAAAGTCCGTATTGAATTTTATTTAATCATATCAACTCTAAATTTACGTCTACAGCTACATACACATCTATACTCAGCTAGCCGCCTTGTGGTGTGCGTACCACTGTCACTGCCATAAGAGGAAGCAACACATTGGTTGAATCTTACAGGAACGCACACTCACTGAACTTGAGGAGTAAAACACACTGTGACACAGAACGACTCTCTTGTAGCATATGCCTGTGGAGCTAACTGAGAATCTCCATGACGTCTTCGCGTTTGCTAAATGAACCTGTGACGAAATGGGCTACTCTTCTTTGGATCTTCTCTATCTCCGCTATCAATTCCATCTGGTACAGATCTCAGACTCTCGATTAGTATTCAAGTACTGGTCGAACGAGTGTTCCGTAAGCTACTTCTTTTGTTGATCTACTACATTTCCTGAGGATACTTTCAATCAATCTCAGTCTGCTAGCTGCCTCACTGTGATTAATTGTATATGGCCATTCCATTTCACACTGCTCCGTATGCATCCTCCTAGATATTTTATGGCAGCAACTTTTTGCGGTGATTGTTCTGCAAAAGTGTAATCATACAATGGATCTTTCTATGTATATATACGCAACACGATACATTTGTTTATAATGAGCGTCAACTGCCAACCCCTGCTCCAAGCGTCGATTCTCTGCAGGTCTACCTACATTTAGTTACAATTTTCCAGCATTGTGACGTCTCTGTATAGAACAGTACCATCCGCGAAAAGACTCACAGAGCTTCGGAAGTTATCTACTAAGTGACAAGTAATGCATTTATGATACTCCCTTGAGGTACGCCCGATGTTACTTTTCCGTCGCCGCGCCGGATTAGCCGAGCGGTCTAAGCGCCGGCACGGTAGCTCAGAGTGTTCGGTCAGAGGGTTACGTGCTCTCTGTAATAAAGAACCTGAGTTAATCGATCAACAATGAACATAAACGGATGTCTTACGACGTCCGCCCCGAGCAGATGCAACGAACAAAAGCGAACTAAATGGAAAAAAAAGGCGCTGCAGTCATGAACTGTGCGGCTGGTCCCGGCGGAGGTTCGAGTCCTCCCTCGGGCATGGGTGTGTGTGTTTGTCCTTAGCATAATTTAGGTTCAGTAGTGTGTAAGCTTAGGGACTGATGACCTTAGCAGTAAAGTCCCGTAAGATTTACACACATTTGAACATTTTTTGAATTTTTCCGTCTGTCGACTTCTCTCTGTTCAGAATGCCATGTTGTGTTCTGTTTGCTAAAAAATCTTCAATCCAATCACACAGTTGATCTCTTATTCCGTATGCTCGTATTTTGTTCACTAGGCGGCAGTGCATAAATGTATCGAGCGCCTTAGGCAAGTCGCGGAACACATCTACCTGGGCGCCTGCATCTGTTGCTTTCTTGATCTTGTGGACGAGCAGAGCGAGCTGGGTTTCACACGACCGTTGTTTTCAGAACCCATGTTGATTTCTCCAGAAATGTCATAATATGGGAGCATAAAACATGTTCTAAAATTCTGCAACAGACCGACGTCGTTTCGAAGACCCTTCTTGAAAACGGGACTGACCTGTGCTTTTTTTCCAATCATAAGGAACGTTTCGCTACTCCAGAGAACTACGGTATACTACACCTAGAAGAGGGCCAAGTCAAAAATTCAGCCGACTCCGCCCGAGTCGGCCGCGCATTGCCTACGGGAAAGAAAGTGTGGTGAGTGACAAAACTTACTCGGAACTAAAGTCTTGCTTCGCTAAAAATAAGCTATCGGAGGAATACGAAAACTATCTAGTCGACACGAACGTGCGAGAAAGAGCACAGGCCAGTAGGAAACGTTTCCATTACTCCGCGTCGGCTGAGGTAACGAATTGGAGCAATACGAAAACTACCTACTAGACCCGAGTCGGGCACGAACAATATGGCGGAAGAAAACATGAGAGCAACGAAATTTTCAGGCAGTAATGAAACGGTACTTCGATTCTCGTGAAATGCTCGTACTTTTTAACGAATACATACATTGTGCAGCAACCATAGCATGAGGAAAAAAAAAACCGGACTACTACAAGTAGAACTCGCGCTCCTAGGGCTTCGTACGAACTTAACTATGTGTATAGATAATAATAATAATAATAATAATAATAATAATAATAATAATAATAATAATAATAATAGATTCGTGTGCTCCAATGGCCTGGTGTAAGCCTTTCAATTGAACAACACTTCGGTGACATGCGTGTGCCTAACATACCTCAGTTATCCAACTGGAGAAGGGGACCTATAGTTGAATGTGGAATTCGAACCACGTATCGTTTAAGACGACTCCTTACATCACTCAGAGGTAAAGGCTAGGTTAAAACGAAAAATGCCGTCCGATCGAGATTCGATCCTATCACCGCTCTCTTTCCAGGCACACGCTTTACCGCTAGTCCACCCAACACGTATATACATAAAACATCTGCAGGTTTTGATGAGTGAGTTTCCGAGTATCAACATATGTGACAGAAATGTTCGCATATTTTGACTGCTTTGACTTAGCAGCTAAAATGTTTTACACCACCAATTGACGGCAGACCTTAGTATTTGACATAAATTTCAACTAGATACCCCTATCCGTTCTTGAGAAAAAGGGGTCTTAACAGACGGACAAACAAAGGGATAACAAAGTGATCCATAAGGCTTTCGTTTTTACCGATTGCCGTACGGAGCCACAAAAATGGTTAAGAAAAGAAAGCAGCCACTGACTGAATTGCAGTTCTATTTATCATTAAATGCTCTACGGAATTAGTTCCTTTCCTAGCTTATATTAGTCGAGGATCCCCGACAAAGCGCTGGTCGTCATCTATTTGCAAAAGGGTTAAACGACAGGATGCGCAGTTTCGGAGTACCCCAGTATCGCTCTCGTCCGGCCATCCTGATTAGGTTTTCCGTGATTTCCCTAAACAGCTCCAGGCAAATGCCGAGATGATTCCTTTGAAAGGGCACGGCCGACTTCCTTCCCCGTCCTTCCCTAATCCGATGAGACCGATGACCTCGCTACCTGGCCTCCTCCCCCAAAACAACCCAACCCAACCCCAGTATGGCTGACGCCCGCCTGCTGCAGGATCCAAGAGCATATTTTCAGCTCAAATATCCTGATGTTCCTGGAGGAAAACAAGCTTCTCTCAAACAGTCAGTGCGGTTTCAAGAAAAAGCACTCGTGTGAAATCCAGATTGCTCCATTCAAATACGTCATCTGTCAAGCAATACATGCAGATGAACTGCTGAGGTCACCAGTCCCCTATTACTTAGAACTAGTTAAACCTAACTAACCTAAGGATATTACACACATCCATGCACGAGGCAGGATTCGAACCCGCTACCGTAGCAGTCGCGCGGTTCCAGTCTGTAGCGCCTAGAACCGCTCGGACACTCTGGCCGGCAGTTCCATCTTCATTACATTTCCGTAAGGCATTCGACACAATACCATACCGTTGTCTGTTACCCAAGACATGATCATGCGGCGTGTCTCAGCAAATACGTGAATTGCTCGACACATCTGTAATTAACGTTACACGGGATATTGAATGTTGTACAGGACTGAAAGTATAGCGTTTCAGTTGGGCGATCGTAGGGAAATATAAAAGACTTGGACAAAATTGCCACTTGGTGTACTGAATGGCAGCTCGCTTTAACTGTTCATAAACTCAAGTTAATGTTTATAACAAAGAGATACAAACCAATAGCATTCGATTACAAGATCAGCAGTGTAAATATCGAGCACGTCACATTGAGTAAATACGAGGGAGTGCTAAAAACGAATTCTTCCAAACTTTTTATGTGAAAATTCTTCAAGCTTTTTAAATGAAACTAACGTTATTAACATTCAACATCTTTATTCTTGATGTCTACATATTTACAGCTCTCTGCCGCTAGAGGGCTTCGAATTGTAACGTGTAACATAGCGCTGTGTAAAGTAACTATGTCGGTCCTAGAGAAACAGCGAGCTGTAATCAAATTTCGAATTTTGAGAGTTCGTCCCACATGGAGCACCCTCTGCTTCAGTATGATAATGCCAGACCACACTCGAGCGCTGCGACATCTGCAACAATCCGACGCCTTGCGTTCACTGTCATCGATCATCCTCCATACAGTTCCGACTTGGACACATCCGATTGTCATCTACTTCGAAAAACAACTTCGAGGACTTCATTTTGATATTCATGAGATGGTGAAAGCAGAGGGGAGGCTGTGGCTCCGCCAACAAAGTGAAACTTTCTACAGTGACGGTATCAACAAACTCGTCTCTCGTTGGGAGAAATGTGTTCGTCGCCAGAATGAGAAATAAATGTGTAGACGCGAAGAATAGAGTTGTAGAACGTTGATAACATTTGTTTCATTTAAAAGGCTTTACTTCGGGTCGTTGCTATTGAGCATGCCCTTGTATTTAGCGGTAAGGAACAAGTAAAATCATTATTAGGGAAGGCGAGTTCATATGTGTGTGAAATCCTATGGGACTCAACTGCTAAGGTCATCAGTCCCTAAACTTACACACTACTTAACCTAAATTATCCTAAGGACAAACACACACACCAATGCCCGAGGGAGGACTTGAACCTCCGCCGGGACCAGCCGCACAGTCCGTGACTGCAGCGCCTGAGACCGCTCGGCTAATCCCGCGCGGCGGGAAGGCGAGTGTAAGACTTCGATTTGTTGAAGGGGTTATGGGGAAACGCGGTGCATCTGTAAAGAAAATCGCATGCAGGGTGCTAGTGTGAACACTGTAGAACATTGTTCAAGTATCTGGGGATCTTATGAAGCAGCCAAGACAAATAGATAGACATCGAACGAATTTACAGGCTTGGTGATGGGACTGTAACAAGTTAGTGTAGCCTACACGAGAGTATAAGAGAAATGCTCTTCAACTTAAATGGAAATCCTTGGAGAAAGAAACACGTAGTTCTCGCGGAATCTTGTTGGGTAAATTTAGAGAATCCGTATTCGATGAAGACCGTGCTATTGCGAGGGTATCACGAGAATAAGATATGAGAGATTAGGGCGCGAAGAGAGACATATAGAAGTCATTTTTCTCCCGCTCGATATGCCAGTGTAATAGGAAAGAAAATCGATTGTATTGATAGAACGGCGGAGGTTCGAGTCCTCCCTCTCGGGGATGGGTGTATGTGTTTGCCCTTAGGGTAATTGAGGTCAAGTAGTGTGTAAGCTTAGGGACTGATGACCTTAGCAGTTAAGTCCCATAAGACTTCACACACATTTGAACATTTTTTTGATAGAAATAAATAAGACTGCCATTCATCTACAATTCAAAACTATGTATTTATATTGAGTGACTGGTGAATATCACCGCTAAATCGGTCGTATTAATAAAATATTCAACAAATAAACAAACACGCACGCCTACGACAGCTGATAAAAAGCTGCATTCATTGCAGCTCATTTCTGAATGTGAGAATTGAATAATTCACCTTTGTACGCCATTGTTGTGTTATACGTGGCAGTTTACACTTTGGTCCAGCATGCTGTAGCTCACGACAAGGTGTCGCAACAGGGCTGGGGGAGCGTCGGTACGTCGGTGTGGCCGTTTCTATAACCGGCCCCAAACACCATTAGTGCTAAGAGGGCCGCGGTTGTATTGCACCACGTCTCCCCGAGCAGTAACTTGTGGAGTCAGTGGCCCCGCACACCGGTTCCTTCCGTACGCGGCATACGCCGGTTACCGTGGTTTTTACTGCATCAGGACTTCATTGTTCCGGCGCAGACCGGGCGCGTGCAGAATGTGAGCACAGAGACGGCGTGACACACTTCTTAGTCAGCGGACCGCTCTACTCGCCAAAGGTAAGATTTTAAAGTTATTGTTATTTGTGTATTATGCAGACTAAATGCAGTATCATTCCGGTGAGGAGCATACATGGCGATGCAGATTAAAATTGTGTCTTGGCCAAAGCCACGAATCTGTATCAATGCTTTCGCAGACAAGTCTCCGGTTGAGTAGAGAGGGGTAGTACGAGATGCAGCATTGAATCCATTAAAATGGCTCATTAGTTAAAATTGTGGGGTTCAATCTCTTGTCTGCACGTCCTGAGTTAGATTTTTACATTGCTTGAGGCGAATGACCCGATTGTTGTTCAACAAAGCCGCCTCCTATTTTCTGCCTCAGCCTTGTGCAACAGAGGTTTTTGTGTCCGTCTCTAAGATTCTTGGTGTCCACTAGATGCAAAATTCTAGCCTGTATCCCTTTATTAGTCTATGACCTTTGCCGAGTAAGGCGTACAGGTTTCATTTGTCAGAAAAAATCACTTTTTAAGTTATTTGTTTTTTTTACAGTAACTCACTTTTTTATAACATGGTCTTGAATTCAGCTAGCATTTCGTTTGGTTGTACGTCTTTCGGAGATAATATTTATGTCTGTATAGAATTTGCCTTTTTATTTTGGTTTAACATGTTGCCGTCTCATATCGCATTGTGTTTCTTCTAATTCTTCTAACACACCATGTATGTTCGGTGCCCGTAAACCCATATCCACGAAGTAGCATGGGGAGAAATACTGGTGGGAGGAGGGGGGGGGGGGGGGGGCTGGTAGGAGGGAAAGGTATGGAGGTTAAGTTTTAAAGTTTTAATAACTTCACTAGTAAGTGTCTGTGAATCATGAGGCAGATACAAAATTACATCGTGCGGATGGCTGTGAAGAACTGGTGGTAGTGTTGTGTTTTGAACGAGTAGGTAAGAAAAGGAGGGATAGAGATAAAAGCCAGAACAAGTACATATCCTACGCACCTTGAAAATCACCGATGGGGATCCTAGCTTAATATCACCATCTAAAGGACGCATCTCAATCACTAACTTATATACTCAGTCTATTACATACTTATTATATATCGCACTACAGAATGTGACATCTGATATTGGCGCAGAATATGCGCTTACTCCTCGTCTCGCCTTATTGACCAAATTCTAAAGGAGGAAATTAATTCTCCCGCGAGGATTTGAGGTGGCAAAGTGGCATCGCGTTAATGCAATCTGGTGACTGCCATGGCGGCCAGAACTGTTCGTTTACAATGGTGTAAACATCGCGTTGGTATCTGGGTGCTTATTACTAAAACAGTCTTCCATATAATATGTAATGTGATGGGATCATTATAAAAATAAAAGGGTTTATGCTTATATGTTTGGCAGGGAAGAGCATACAAATAATCTATTCTGGTGAAATGTCATCCGTCACAGGCGACGCAGAGCCGGTGAAGATAAGATTAGGCTGACATCACTGACAAAGCTATACAGGGTGAACCAGCATCCTAGGTTAGACTTTCAGAGATGGTAGTATGGACCAAAACACGGAATTTAAAATGCATACCTTAAGAGCTATAAGCACTTGTTCAGCGTCGCTAGTGTCAGACACATCTCTTCTACTGAACAAGTGCTCATAGCCCGTGTTTACTGGACATTTGTTGCGTGTTTTGGTCCTACACCCTGTATAAAATATCATTTTTCCTTTCTCCTTTCCTAAATGGAACTAGTTTAAGTACACTGGATTGCACGTCCGTTGGCTGTTCTGAATATTATCACTAGTATACCGCCGGCCGGAGTGACCGAGCGGTTCTAGGCGTTACAGTTTGGAACCGCCTGACCACTACGGTCGCAGGTTCGAATCCTGCTTCGGGCATGGATATGTGTGATGTCCTTAGGTTAGTTAGGTTTAAGTAGTACTAAGTTCTAGGGGACTGATGACACTTACAAGGATATGTTGGGGGAAACGAGAAAAATCCCCCATGGCCTTCCGTAAAAAACAGTCGTCGTGATACTCGTCTAAAGTGGTTCATAAGTAATAAAGCAAAACTAAATCACACAGACCGCACATCGAATTTAATAAAAACGTTACTCTATTTTCTTAGAGGTCTACCGAGCAGTTACTCCCTCACTTCCGCTCTTCGCATTGTTTCCTGGAAACGGACACTTACCGGTCAAAATGGGAACGTTAAGCTTTGTTTAAACTCAAATTATTGTGATTCGTCTTAGGAAATTTTGATAAAAGGAAGGCACTTTTCACTAAAATTTACGCTTTTTTTCAACAAGCTGTTGTCCGTAATAATAAAAATTGTTTTAGATAGCAGTAGATGTTATATGTCTATTATCAACTATAGAAATAGACTGACATTTTAAAAAGAAGGTTTTGTTGTTTTTCAGTAATTCTCATTCGACAGCAGGTTCTTTTGCGTTATTTTCAGTACGTAAATTTATCGATCGATGGGGAATGCCTAAAACAAAGCACACGGTTTATACGCCGATGAAGTGGTTAAGTTGTATCTAGCTCTAAAAGTAGTTTGCAACGGAACATTCCAAGAAGCTTCGGAGCATAATCTACACAAAATTAAGTATATGATGAAACAACATATACTCAGTTTTAAATAAAGTCGATGGTGACTTTTTCTGACGGCACTGTTCTCGGATAAAGCAGAAGACAGTACTATTGCGGACAAGAAGGTCGACTGGTGTCAAAACGATGACTATGATTGGATAAACACTGAAGAAGAGCTCGGGACTCGACCCGCGGGGCTTCATCAGTGCCAGGTTTCGTTACGAGCGTTCCCTTTGCCTAGATACACGGTGAATGGATCTCGGAGCAGCGTCTAGTCAGTCCTTTGTTCGGAAGAAGCAATATGGGCAGCTTTTGAAATTGGAGGTAATCCGGAAAGGTAGCGGTGAATGAGCGGGGTTGGCGGGGCGGTGGGATGCGGGAGCGGCGCGTGACGTAAGTGCGGGCGAACCTTGGACAACCTTGATCCGCTAGCCTTAACGGGAGGCGGCCGGCTAACGGGAAGCAGCAGGCAGCAGGCAGCGGCGGCGCAGCCACGGTCAACGACCCTGGCGCCTGTTGACCGACTGCCACCTGTGCCCGCGCCGCGTCACCGCTGGGCTCGCGCCAGCTGCACCGGTTCCATTCCCGGCAGAGGCATTTCGCCGATAACGCTCTAAAAGCCGCGTGCTGTACCTGCCCACAATCGTTTACCCTCTTCTGTTCATTTGTTCACATACCAGGTATACTACGCCGTAATGGAGTGTAATCCTCGTTCGTTAACCACTTACAGGGGTTGGACAAAAATGGTCCTGTATGGTTTTCAAGAGAATCTTACGCCATTCTTCACGCAAAAAAGTGAGGTCAAGGTATCGATGATGGAGGTGAACAGCGTTCACGTATCCTTCTCTCCAAGGTAGAACACGAGGGCTCGATAATATTGAGATCTGGTGATCGTGGTGTCCAGTGGAGATGCTACAATTCATCCTCTTCCTCGAAAAACAGTCCTGGACTATGCGAGCTGTGTGATGTTAAGTCCCATAGTGCTTCGAGCCATCTGAACCATTTTTTGAACTATGTGAAACAAGACTCATCGGACGTAAAGAATTTTTTCCATTGCTCCATAGTCCAGGTTTTATGGTTTCAGCACCACGGTTTCCCGTTACGGGTATTTGCGTCACTGATGTGTGGTTTTGAAATTCCAGCTCGCTCTGCAGTTTCCAGCTTATGGAGCTCCCTTCGTATTGTTTTGGTGCTAACTGGATTCGCGAATGCGATATTTATTTCTGCCGGGAGTTCTGCATGTGCCGTCTTATTTCCCGACACAGTCTTCTTCAATGACCGCCTATCACGATCACTCAAGACGCACTTTCGTCCGCTTTGTGGCTTAGCAGGTGATGTTTCTCCGCTTTCCATGTATAAATATTCGTCATGGTCCCTCTTCAAACTCCAAATACTTGTGCTACCTTGGTTGTGAAAGCACCCTGAGCTCCGAAATAATGCACTTACAGCTACACAGAACAAGGTTTTTACCACGGTTGACACTTTCAACGTGTTAAGAACACTGTCAAATACAACAGTGCAACCTGCAGGCTTGGCTTGCAGTGCATTTATGTTCAAGCACGTATTTCTGGCGGTGTTCCCATATTTTTGTCCACCTTCTGTATTTGAATCATTGTCCGCCCCGACATCTGAGTGGCCAGTGTGACGGATTGCCGTCCTACGGGCCCGGGTTCGATTCCCGGCTGTGTCGGGGATTTTCTCCGCTTAGGGACTGGGTGTTATGTTGTCTTCATCATGATTTCATCCCCATCCGGTGCGTAGGCCGCCCAATGTGGCGTCGAATGTAATAAGACCTGCACCAAGGCGGCCGGACCTGCTCCGTAAGGGGCCTCACGGCCAATGACGCCAAACGCTCATTTCCATTTCCATTACTGATGAGGAGGTGCTGAACTGAACTGGGGAGGAAAGAAATTTACGGCACGACTTGCCTGATAGGAGGGATATGTGGATGGAATATATAATGAGGCGTGAGTCATCAAAGAATGGTCAATTTGTGAATGGAGGGATACGTAGGCCGTAAAAATGGTAGAGGGAGACCAAGGCTCAAATGTATGTAGGTTGTAGTAGTTACGTAGAGATAAAAAAGCTTGTGCAGGATAGACTAGCTTCGGAAACTGCAACAGACGAATGTAAGGACTGAAGTCCATAATAACCACACCAAGAAAAGGTGACTCGCTCACAATTCTAATTGGTTCACGCAAACAAAGCATAATTCCCATATTTAGCCTTCTATTTAAAATGAGTTCTTTTATCTAAAAAAGTGGAAAACTAAATAATAAAGCCCATTTTATCTTTCCAAAAGCGTATTTACTTCACGGACAAAAATTTTAAGCACAACCTTATCACCAGGACTTCTGTTAGTTATCGAAGAATCTTCGCTGTTATGTCAACACGTTAGAGAGGTGCATCTGTTGGTAGTTATAGTGCGTTCTCACTTGAAATTTGCGAAGTTATGGCAGAATGGTTCAAATGGCTCTGAGCACTATGGGACTTAATATCTGAGGTCATCAGTCCCCTAGAACTTAGACCTACTTAAACCTAACTAACCTAAGGACATCACACACACCCATGTCCGAGGCAGGATACGAATCTGCGACCGTAGCGGTCACGAGGTTCCAGACTGAAACACCTAGAACCGCTCGGCCACACTGGCCGGCTGTGGCAGAATGTCACGAGGAAAGACTGACAATTAACTGAATCCCGATTATGTACCTGTGCCTTCAAATGCGCATTGGCGAATTGAATACGCTATTGTATAGACAGATGCTCTTTATAACAGAGTTTTTCACTGTCTAGGCTACGTCAAGAATATCCACTACTTCTATCGTGAAATATGAAAAAGTACAAACCTTGTTCTAAATGAGTGTCACTGTCTTAAATAAAAGCTTATGAGAAGCATAAAGTTATGGCAAGGCCTATATTTCGTATACAGTTAGAATATTTGCACCTCACTCTTCACGGATGTAATCAATTTTATACTGTAATAGTAATTACGTGTGGCTCAATGTCTGAGTGCTGGTCTTTGGACTGAACGCCACTTCGGTGCCCCTAACATACCATAGTTCTCCAAATTGGAATCCGAACCATGTGTCACTCCTGGCGAGGCCTCACATCGTTGAGAGGTTAAGGTTAGATAAAGGCAGACCGGGTCGTTTTGTCAAGAAAATCTAAAAAATACGTAGGCAACCAATACCTTCTGGCATTGTCTAGGTATCTATATAGAATTTCGGTATTGGTATAGATACCAAATATCGTATCGGCTCTGCTACTGGAATGTCGCCAGTTGCGGCAGAGAGGCAAAATCCCTTGCGAAAGTTGGAATTTCAGAATTTGAGTCCCTGTCTGGCTATCGGAACGAATATTTTCCATGATTTTAATACATAATTTCAAAAAGACAAAAAGAAATGCGAATAAACGTGTTTTCTATTAGCTGGTCATTAAAACTGGAAGAATTTTAGAATTACATACTTAAATATTCATTTTTATGCTATTTCTCTATTTCAGCCACCAGTCATCCAATGCTTTCTAAGGACGTCTTTGGAACTTCTTCAGAAATGGTTCGATCGTTAGCAACACGCTTACATATATTTAATTCCTGTTCGCTGCTGTAGGCTGTGCAACTTAAGTCGACGTCTAGGGCCATCTTCGTTGCTTCATCTGTCAATGCGCCCCATTTATCTCAGTTTAATTTTGATAATAGGCATCATGGAAGTGCTGAATCGTGTGTCTTCTCTAATCTGTAGTTTCATCTTTTTTGTTAATTTCGGCGCAGAAAGTTTATAAGAACGAGTAACAATAACGCGCGTTTGCTGGAAGCACTAAAAAAATAAAGCCCAGGCAATGGAAGGAAGTTAACAGTAAATGAGGATTTGATGATGTTGTATGACTAGGGTCTCCCGTCGGGTAGACCGTTCGCCGGGTCCAACTCTTTCAATTTGACGCCACTTCGGCGACTTGCGCGTCCATGGGGATGAAATGATGGTGATTTGGACAACACAACACCCTGTCCCTGAGCGGAGAAAATTTCCGACCCAGTCGGGAATCGAACCCGGGCCCTGAGGATTGACATTGTGTCGCGCTGACCACTCAGCTAGCGGGGGCGGACAATTTAATGATATCAAGAAGCGACTATGTAATCCACATTTTGTCACAACCAGCAAGGCAATTCCGATATTCCGTAATCAACTGGTTGTGGTTTGTATACCAGGAGACGATGCGAAACTGCATAAAATGCTATCCATAAATCAAGTCCTCTGTCTTGTGAACTAAAAGCATTGCTATTATCACTTTTTGTGTCTGTTTCATTCGTCATTCAATCTGCAGGTCTTGAACTTCTAGAACCGTATCTTTACAGTGCAGTTCCATATTGTCTCATTAAACTGGCTAATGGTTTCAATGTACGATAGCATGACTATAAATTTATTTTTCAACATAGTCACCCTGTCGATGAACACATTTCTCCCAACGAGAGACCAGTTTGTTGACACAGTCACTGTAGCGTTTGACTTTGTTGACGGAGGCACCACCTCATCTGTGCTTGAACCGTTTCATCACTATCAAAGTGAAGTCCTCGAAGGCGTTCTTTAAATTTTGGAAACAGATGAAAATCAGATGGGACCAAGTCGGGACTATGTGGAGGATTATCGATAACAGGCGTCGGATTGTTACAAATGCCGCAGCGCTCGTGTGTGATCTGGCGTTGTGATGCTGGAGGAGAGGGTGCTAGATTTGTGGACGGACTCTTCGAATTCGAAACTCAGCACGCTTTTTCTTGCTCATCGACCTAGTTACGTTGCACACAGTCATATTGCAAGCTACAATTCGGAGCCCTCTAGCGCCAGAGGGCTGCAAATACATACGCACGAAGAATAAAGATGTAAAATGTTAATAAATAGCCGGCCGCTGTGGTCGAACGGTTCTAGGCGCTTCGGCCCGGAACCGCGCTGCTGCGACGGTCGCAGGTTCGAATCCAGCCTCGGGCATGTATGTGTGTGATGTCCTTAGGTTAGTCAGGTTTAATTAGTTTAAGTCTAGGAGACTGATGACCTCAGATGTCAAGTCCCATAGTGCTTAGAGCCATTTGAACCATTTTGTTAATAACGTTTTTTTATTTAAAAAAGTGTTCTCACATAAAAAATGGCCTCGTGTAGGCCTCGGGAGTTCCAAACATGCACTGCAACAGACCAATGGCAATAAATAACGAAAAACTATGATGCAAGGCATTTTCATCGTCACCGGAGACCAACAGCGTTTTGTCTCATGAAACACATCACCTTTCACAGCACAGATACAAATGAATTCACTTACAGCGATTGTAGGTTTTATAGATTTGTTCCTTGTTATATAGTAATAAGTGTTGGAGGACTTCACTTCCAAAATGGGAGCAACAGGCTGCAGCCGCTGCCCTCTGTTCCTTTTGGGCACCAGTCTTTAGTCGGCCAGTTAAATATAATAATTGTAAATTGGCAGAACAGCTAGTCACTTCATTAAACTGTCTCTTACTATCGCCACATTAAGTGCGCTATGCATAGTACATTAATGCTGCAAATAAAGGCAGAAAGTGTGCTTCGAAAATCTTGATGCGATAAGAAGGCCCTCAATGCTGGCCTTTAGTCGGAGGGATATCAAGTTCCCTGACAGCCTGGAGGCACGTGTGCAGAGCATGATCTTTGTCCGCTGCTTTCGGCACTGTGGCCACGTCTTGCTAACTATGTGAGGTGCTTGTCGTTGTCTTGGGAAATGTGAGAGTCGTGGTAGGTTTCTTCAGATCACCCTCGCTTGAGTTGGCATCCGGAGCCAGGTGGTGGGAGAAATGCTGAGCGGAAAACTTCGAACGGCGAAACTATAAGCCGCCGCACCAACGTGTGAGTAATTTTCCGTGAGGAGATCTTGTCTCTTCATTACTTTCTCTCGCTGCATACTCCACTTTCCACTCCGGTCATGCCCTTGATAATGTACTCCCTGGAGTGACCAGCTGCAGTAGAACAATATGCTGTTGCTAGGTTCTCTGTTAAACGCTCGCACCCGATTTTCTGTGTGTGTGTGTGTGTGTGTGTGTGTGTGTGTGTGTGTGTGTGTGTGTGTGTGTGTGTGTGTGTGTGTGTGTGTGTATGATTTGATTTCCATGCTCCCTTTGCCCGAAGCTAGGTGCTAACTTCATTATAATTAGCGCGGTTCTGGTAGTTAATATCAGCCATGCTCTCAAGACACAAACAAATTAAAGACATTAGCTGCCAGTGGGCATTGATATCCATCAGTAGGGCAAGTTAAAAATTTGTGCTAGGCCGGGATTATAACCCGGGTCTGATGCTTACTATGCAGACGCGGTGGCCACTACGCCATTCGGTCACAGTGGTCGTCACAGCAGCACGGACTACCTTATCACGCCTCTTGTCCGACCCAAATCCTCAACTTATGCCACACACTACTAATGCAGCGTTCCTGCTCATTAGCCGCATTGCTCGCCGCGTCTCACCGATTCCAGCAAGTGCACTGAGGGGATCATTGGCCATCATCGCCGTAATTATATATGTGGTGTATGTTCTTTCAGACATGTCCGAAAGAACAAACACAACATATACAACCATGTTATCACTGATAAAGGCCTCAATATAATTTTTAACTTTGTTGAGTAACGGCAGCAGGAAGGAGATACTATATCCCTAGCAGGAAACGATAAATAGGAAACACTCTGTCACCATATTGTAGGACGCGAACCTCTGCTGCAAAGTAAGCAAAGAAGTCCGAAATGCTTGTGCAAGGTATAAATTATATAATCATCCTAGTTGCGTGTAAATTAATTTCACATAGACGGCAACGTAGCCCGAAAAGTCTAAACTCCCCTGCTCCCTCACTCTCAGCTACCACCCACATAATCGCCTCTTCATCCCCATCTTGTCGCAGTGTCAAAACAAAAATGTTTTAAGTACAGTGACCACAAGAAAAGAAACAGGATGGAAGCATTTTTTCCTTCCTCAGACATCTTACAAATTCAAACGGTAAAGAGGTTTCAAATTTTGAAGACTCACCGCCGCAATTGCTGAGAGTTTGGGGGTGGGCGTTGAGAATACTGGATGTTGCACAATTTTTCTATTTGCGACACCCGTAACAGAGTGGCTTTTCCTAGCACTACCGTTCCTCACGGAAGTAATATTTAGTGGCCAAACATTACCGTTTACGTAGCCATTGGTAATGTTTTATGGTCGTGTGACTAGGGCCTCCCGTTTGGTAGACCGTTCGCCGGGTGCAAGTCTTTCGGTTTGACGCCACTTCGGCGACTTGCGCGTTGATGATTAGGACAGCATAACACCCAGTGCCTGAGAGGAGAAAATCTCCGACCCAGCCAGGAATCGAAGCCGGGCCCTTAGGACTGACAAAAAAAAATGGTTCAAATGGCTCTGAGCACTATGGGACTCAACTGCTGTGGTCATTAGTCCCCTAGAACTTACAACTACTTAAACCTAACTAACCTAAGGACACCACACACATCCATGCCCGAGGCAGGATTCGAACCTGCGACCGTAGCAGTCGCACGGTTCCGGACTGAGCGCCTAGAACCGCGAGACCACCGCGGCCGGCTTACGACTGACATTCCGTTGAGGCTGACCACTCAGCTAGCGGGGGCGGACGCCATTGGTAATTAATCGCAGATACTGAGCGAGGTGTCAGGGAGGCACGCGATTCCAATCTCTGCCTGGCCATCCCCGTTTCTGACGTCGTCGTCGACGAGACGTTAAATCCTATTTTCCCGTCCTTCCCTTTAGGGTGTAGTCTCTAAACACAAAATACCAAATTGGCTCTCAAAATTTCTATGCACCTATTATTCCTTTGGATAACACTATAGTTTTCTGAAGATTCACAACTGAGATTTTGTAACTGTTACAATAATAAGGCGGTATCTTGAAATTTTTTGAAGTGTCACCTAATTTTATTTTTAAAAAATAACAACTGAACAAAGAATCATTGTGTATCATCTTTTCCGTTTGCGCAGGGAGAAGTTTTGTATGCTCCAACTACACTATTTGGTCAATAAGCGCAGGACCCTAGCCATTACGTACACGGCATGCTATTATAAGACGAGGCATGGAAACAGTCACTGTAGTAAAATGGCTAATAGAGCAAATTCCGTATCCGCGACAGCCTGCATTGATATGTCAGTTTGCTGGTGCCAGTTTGGGTTTTCTACGGTCTTCATTGATTATTCTTTCCAAAGGTCAGTTTCTTTTATCAGTTTCTTTTTGCCCGGAAACTTAAATGATGGCTGGGGTGCAAACAGCGATTAACGGTATCCTTTCCGTTAAGGAACACGACGGCACTCGCCCGCAGATAGGCTTCCCGGACTAACACGTCTCTTCGCGTTGGTTACTGTACCCGCTTGAGCGCCACAGACATCCGCCGTGCTGGCCTAGCGGTAACGCACAGTACTTCCTGGATTCGCAGAGGTGCGCCACGACACGCTTGGAATGTCTGCAGCCCGTTTTCTGTAGGGGCTAAGCTACATCAGGTGTGTGCCTTAGTCAGGCTTCCCCGCTCCGCTGCGGTCATTTAAATAGCTGGGTTAGACAAGCGATTCACCAACTACGTAAAATAAGCAGGCTCATGAAATATTACTGCGATCATCAATTTCTGCATTTATAAGCATAATACTTCAGTTATGACGTCTTTTGAAGCTGCAAATACAGTACTGAGCAGGACACTTACCCCAGGTTGGAAACCAAAATGGGGCTAAACTGAGTTTTGTTAGTCCTACTGTTACAATATGACGCCACACTTTTCCCATTAACTTTGTCAGAATAGGCGTAATTGTTCGTCTAACCAAATAACTGGTTGATTCCCGATATTCGCTTCAGAAGCACAAGATAGAGCACACAAAACGAAATTACACAATTTTGTCCGTTATAAATGGTTTTGTGAAAACCTGCGACTGTGAAAACAATGGCTTTGTTTATAAACAACTTTTCTGTTACCAGTCACCATTTTCTGTTACTCATACTTCACACGACGCGTTTCGGCAAACGATTAACATTTTCAAGTAAGTTTTCCATTTTTACTATGGCATTTTTCTGTAAATGTTTCGAGCAGAACCTCACACATTGCAAACATTACATAAAAATGGCGTAATACAAAGAGAAACACTTGAAAATGGAAATCATTTCCCGAAACGCGTCGCGTAAAATATGAATCGTGACTGGTAACAGGAAACTTACTTATAAACAAAATCAAAATTTACATGAATGATAGGCAGATGACGAACTCGGAATTCCTTCTTATGTTCAAGGTGATATGGCAACAGATCTAATATCTGGCAGAAATAAAATAATGCTAAGTCGAGATTGAGCGTATACTCATTACACGTTGACACCTATCAGCGAAAAAACACAGTAACCGAGGAAAAAGAAGAAGAATAATAATAAGAAGAAGACGAAGAAGAGGAGGAGGAAGAGGGAAGGGAAGACTGGAAGAAAGCAAGATTACCGCTTAACGTCTTGGCGAGAATGAGATCATTAGAGACAAATCACAAGCTTTTTTTTTTTTTTTTTTTTTGCGTGGGGAGTGAAATTGGCTATGCCCTTTTCAAAGGAACGACCCCGGCATCTGTGTTAAGCGATTAAGGGGAAGCACAGAAGCTCTAAGCCTGGAAGGCAGTACAGGGATTTGAACCATCGTCATCCCAAATAAGAGTCCAGCGTACTAACCACTGTGCCACTTTGCCACACGTATCAGTTAATCATGCAGACTTTTCTTGCATTACATTTTTCATGACTTTACGGTGGCTGTTTCGGAGGAAGTGGTGAAAAAGTCCAGCCATCATTCGTTTAATTGGGTCTGGACATTTGTCAGATGTGGAAGGAGGTTTATTCCATCACTGGTGGGGAGCACATAATAAAGCGACACAAAAATAATGGAAAAGCCTATTGAATAGGTAAGTGTGAACTGCACACATCTAGTTTCGAAGCAGTGTCCAAATCAAATTATGGAAGTAAGTTCGCAAACGTCGTAAGCAGAGTCCGTCAGTAACAGGCTGCTGCAAATGACGTCCGTATTAAAGGTTAGTACCGCCAATCCCGTAGCGCTTTGACAAAGCCAATGAAAGACAACGAAAATTAGTATGAAGCTATTCCGCGGCGATGGGCCAGTATATTTAGGCCCTGTCTCGTGTCAGATGGCTAGCCTGTATGACCACAGAGTCCGTGGAACCATCTCAACAACAACAAGATTAGTTTCCTTCTTGCAAGAGGGTATCTATTCACGTCATTATCGGACCATGGGGCAGGAATTAACCAAGTTTCGTCCACAATGGCCAGTGTTATAGAAGGCTTGGCTATGGTGTCCCACCCTCCACTGAGGGACCCGCCACACAAATGTCTTACCTACGTTCAGAGGTACCTCGATCTTAGCTGTAGTCAGCGGCGGAGGCGATAGCGGGAGAGACAGGCATTGCAGTCCACTGGTAGGGGGGCGAACGCCGTAAGCAGTCAATATACAAAGTATGTAAACGTTACTCATCAAGCCGGCCGCGGTGCCGAGCCGTTCTAGGCGCTTCAGACCGGAACCGCGCGACTAATACGGTCGCAGGTTCGAATCCTGCCTCGGGCATGGATGTGTGTGATGTCCTTAGGTTTGTTAGGTTTAAGTAGTTCTAAGTTCTAGGGGACTGATGACCTCAGATGTTAAGTCCCATAGTGCTCAGAGCCATTTGAACCAAAGTACGAGTTACTCATCAAACCAACTTGCACATTTACTATTCAATCAACCGTTAACAAGTTGACCATCAAAAAATGGAACTACCCTGTTGTCATGTTTTTGGTTTATCTTCTTTGTGTTGTAATGTAACTTACCATTTCACAGTCTGTTGAGACGAGAGTTTGGTGGAATAATTATTCGATTAGGATTTTATTCGGAGAAATTATAGGTTTTTTGTAAATCCCCCCGTATAGTCAGACAATCATTCTGCGCCTCAGGCCGGACTGGCTGAAAGGCCGCGACGCTTAAACAATTTCAGAAGTTGCTTGGAGCTCGCGGAGTCCGCAATACGGTCTGCAACCCTCATGGGTATAGCCCCGTATAGGAATGTGTCGTCTGTCATTTGATGGACGAGGTGCTGATTAGTAATGTCACTGTTTTCGGACATAGGAAGTTAGAGATCTAGAGCAGTTTTTCAACTTGAAAGATAGCCCCCCAGTACGAAAAGCTTACGAGAATTTGCAAGTGCGTTGCCATTCCCAACTGTGGAATCCTGATCAATTTTTGTTTTTCAGCTTTCACAGGCGAGTGATGCGGCATAGGACGTGCGCATATGATTGATCGGTAAAAGTTATGAATTAAACCGTGGACCTATTACATATATGAGAGAGGTACTACCTGCACTATCTGATCCAAAGTATCCGGACACCATTATGTTATCAGAAATTGACCACGATGCCACGAGACGCGGACTCGCCATTATGAACAGAGACAGGGAGCATTACGTTGTCAGCAGCAGAATAGGTCTGTGAGGAAAGCTCAGTGACTTCCACCGCGGACAAGTCATTGGTAGTCACCTGAGTAACAAATCCATCAGAGACCTTTCAACCCTTCTAAAGCTGTTGATGAGATGACTGTGAAGTGGAAACACGAAAAAACAATCACTGCTACACCAAGATTAGGTAGACTTCATGTACTGACCACAGGAAACATCGAGCGTTGCGGAGTGCGGGTGTAAAAAATCGCACGAAATCAGTGGGAGGAATCATCCGTGAGTTCCAAAGTGCTACCAGTACTCCAGAGACTGTGCGTGAGGAGTTAAAAAGATTGGGATAATTACTGGAGCTGCTTCTCATAAGCTACGTATTTCTGTAGTCAGTGCTAAGCGACGACGCTACTATACTGTGGATGTCTGGAAACGAGAAATTTGGAGCGATGAATCACACTATACGCGGTGACAATCCGACAGCAGGATTTGGGCTTGGCGAGTACCTAGACCTTCACTTGCCATCATGTGTAATGTCAACATTGAAGTACGGAGGAGATGGTGTAACGATACTGGGATTTTTTCCGTGGTTACTGTGGTGCCCTTACTGTGCTTAAGAAAAGGAATGATACGAACATATTTTACATAACTGTGTACTGGGTATAATAGAGGAACAGTTCGGAGACGATGATTGCATCGCCGGCCGTTGTGGCCGAGCGGTTCTAGGCGCTTCAGTCTGGAACCGCGCGACCGCTACGGTCGCAGGTTCGAATCCTGCCTCGGGCATGGACGTGTGTGATCTCCTTAGGTTAGTTAGGTTTAAGTAGTTCTTAGTTCTAGGGGGCTGGTGACCTCAGATGTTAAGTCTCATAGTGGTCAGAGCCATTTGAACCATTTTGATGATTGCAGCAGCGTGACAGTGCACCCTGACATGAAGCAGCATCTGTGTGGGAATGGTTTGTGAACAATAACCTTCTGAAACGGACTTTCCAGCACGGAGTCCCGTTCTGAACCCAATGGAACGCGTCTGGGATGAGTTAGAACATCGTCGTAGCCAGCGTCCAACGCAACTCCTCCTCTGGTTTCGGCTCTCGAGGAATAACGGGCTGCCATTCCTCCAAAATGGTTCAAATGGCTCTGAGCACTATGGGACTTAACATCTGAGGCCATCAGTTCCCTAGAACCTAGAACTACTTAAACCTAACTAACCTAAAGGCATCACACACATCCATGCCCGAGGCAGGATTTGAACCTGCGACCGTAGCGGTCGCGCGGTTCCAGACTGCAGCGCCCAGATCCGCTCTGCCACACCGGCCGGCGCCATTCCTCCAAATACATTCAAACACCTGATTGAAATTGTCTCCGCCAGAGTTAAAGCCATCATAAAGGGGAAGGGCAAGCACACCCCTCATTCACGCCCACTAATGTGTGTGTATTACCACGTTTTGTCGTAGTGGGAATGTTTACAAAAGTTTTAAGGACCCATTTGGCGTTTAGGAGTAACTGTTAGTAATGTACGTTCTCATCCAACTGATAGGTCCTTGGACTCATTATGAGCGCAATTAAATTACTTTATTGGTGCTGGAGCGCAGGCTATTTTAACCGTGTCTCGAGGAACAAGCGAGACATTTATTAAGACTGATAATTTTAACGCCGATAAGTGATCCAGGTTCGCAGATAAACGTTTGCTTGCTAATCAGTGATGTAATAGGTCGCATAATTGGGCTCGAGCGCCACACATCGCTAGCAGTGCGTGCATTCCGGACACGGTCGCGCGAGAGACTTCGCGTAACGCCGTAACACTGCGAAGGGCGAAATCAAGGATCGTTCTAGCCCGTGTGTTTTGTGCATTTCTGTCAACAGCATGAGTCTTATCTAACCGAGAACCATAACATCTGTGAGAAAAACGCAGTTTTTTTTTTCAAACACGACTGCAGTGAGTAAGATATTTGGTGCACAATGAAAGCCTGAAGTGCCAGCTTGCTTCTCGTACGGGGGACCACTGAACCTCGGTAGTACACATAATGGTCGGTTGACAGCTTTAGCAGTCAACTGTATGACAACCGGGACTAGGCTTGTGTCAAAGCCTATATGACTGTTGGATTAGACTTCAACAGAGATTTTTAAAAATTGAAAAAAAGTCAAATAATCTATGACATGATTTGTCTAAAATTAAGAAATAAAACTGATTAGAGAAGCGTTTGACAGATCTTTGAATGATTCTCGAAATCATGTGCAGCTAATTAGGTGCCGACTGAGTATTTAACGTTCAATGTTTAACTTCAAAAAGCATTAGCCTGTCAACGCCACACAGCAATAGACTGCACGGTCTATCCACCAGACATATATCCTCTAGTACTCTTCAAAATTTAAGTTAATCACTGAACCTAAAACTTACAGTCGCTACCTCATTTGTTGTACATGATTTCGAGCATCATTCAAAGACAAGGCAGACGTTTCACTAATCTACTTCATTTTCTACTTTTTAACAATTAATTTCACAAACCATTTGACCGCTTAGTTATTAATTTTTAACCTCCGGTTTTTTGTGCCAGTTGAATATTAAACCTCTGGAACTTTTTGCTCTAAATGGCTAAGCCTTGAAGAGGTTAATTTTTTGACATTTCATCTGCGTCGCTAGCATCAGCTATTGGTGAAATATTTGATTTCTCACAAATCAGTAATTAAGTTATCCTTAATTGCCTTGTTAAGTATCAAGAAGTTAAATACATTTTGCAAAACTAGACCTCACGCTATTCAATTTGACACCCCATTTGTCCATTTCCCACTCTTCGGCTGTCCCTGAAAATTCGAAAAAAAATCACTTGTGCCAGTTTTTAGGAAGTTTTGTTTTCGCTCCGCTCAAATTTATGACCAAAAGCCAGCCGCGGTGGTCTCGCCATTCTAGGCGCTCAGTCCGGAACCGCGCGACTGCTACGGTCGCAGGTTCGAATCCTGCCTCGGGCATGGATGTGTGTGATGTCATTAGGTTAGTTAGGTTTAAGTAGTTCTAAGTTCTAGGGAACTGATGACCACAGATGTTAAGTCCCATAGTGCTCAGAGCCATTTGTATTACTCATTTCATCGACGTTCAAGTCACTTTCCTATGGCGTGTCCTTTATCTGTAGAAGCAAAACAATGCAGATGACTAAGGGTTTTAAATTGAATATTTTGAAATGGAAAACCAGAGGTCGGAAAGGTCCACTTCATGCACGACGCGACTGGGAACGAGGAACAAGGTGGAAAAACAAACATAAACACTGGCTTATCTTGTATGACAAACACAAACAACTGACTCCTCACAAAGCGAGAAACGACCGCACATTGTATACACAAAGACAAATGGGTAACATGAACGTGCATAATGGCTAATAGGCATGTAAATAGTAGTTTCTGTAGTAGTAGGTTATATTTTATAGTAGAAATATATTAATAGTGTTAATTGTGTTTGCTGCAGAAAGGTACCATTGTATCGCAACAGAATTTAGTGATTCTTTTATTATTTTATGAAGAAAAATCAGATCACGTTTTTATTTGGCTGTAATGACCAGTTTCGGCAGATTTGTGGTATCTTCAGGAACTCCTGCATTTTAGTGTTAAGTCTGAAGACTGCTGATTCGGCCAGAAGCGGCCATAACAGTTAAATAAAAACTTTATCTAGAACGTTTTGCTTGTAAAAAGCATTTTTTGTGGTACTGCTTTTGATATAATTATCAAGTTGTCTTTTATTTATGATTTAAACAATAAAACATTGCTCTAGTTACGTTTTTCGTGAATAGCAAGATGCGTTTCGAGAATTCGTTCTCATTATCAGTTGCCATTATTTATGTTGGTATTTTATGCGACCTGTTCCGACTGTCTTGCCATTCAGTTGCCTTTTTTTATATTTTTATTTTTTTTCGTTGCTGTGTCACCTTCATTTTAAACGTGGCATAGTAACTTAAAACCACAAGTGACGTCTGCTGGGTAAAAGTGGCAGATCAACACATGCCCAAACATCGCTTAAAATACCATTCTAAACATTTGTTCTTGGTAAAGAAAATAATTACAGAAACTTATCCTGGTATGCATGAAGAAACGTAACCAGTGCAGTGTGTTATTTAAATTATGAATGACAGTTGCAGGATTTCTAAAAACACCGATTACGAGGAACGAAACTAATTAATTAATTTTTTTACGACAATCAAGAGATACATTTGAACTAACTAGTACTTGGATTGTCTGGAGTAACAATGAGCTGGCTTATCCTGCTTTAAAGATGGTTACATAATCGAGCGTGACTATTGTGTAGGAACCATTCCGGAACTCGTTTAAAAAGAACAAAGGAAAAGGCTGGAAACAAATGGAGACTGCCGTAAAGCTACGTTGCGCCATCTTGTCCGTTGTTGGCCAAGGCACCGAAACTTGGGTCGTTAACACAGCAATAATCGTAGTGTAGCCTCGCTAATGAACCTCTCCTGCGATGATTCACGAATGATCTTTAAAGTGTCGGAACCGCTGCATTGTGTGCAAGCAACTAGAGCACTGCTCCCGTTTTGCGACTAGTTGGGAGTTGGGTAAAATAAATGGTGCGAAGTTGCTGAAGTTTCCAGTTAATTATTGGAGTGCTCTTAAATTCACTAACTGGATAAACTTAATTCATGAGCCTGCGCGATATCTATTAGTAAAATAGACTGTAAGAACCAATTTAATATCCCCAGGTACAACATGTCGGTAGTAAAGGAGAAAAAGGAAACGGCAAAGAGAAGCGGAGCTCGCAGCCAGCAGAGGAGGAACGATCTCTTATCGGATACAGTAAGCCGCAGGGAAAGAGATACCACATCTGAATCGCTAAGGGGACATGAATTTTGTTGTATTCTCTCCGTGACTATGTCTTCCAGAAGATTGCGACTCAGAATGCCATGGAGACTCTTGGTCCGGGTTGCTCATAAACTCGTGTCAGCCGTAAAACAAGAGTAAAAGATCAGTGGAGTGCGATAACAAACTTTCTTATTTCTTTTACGGCACTGCCTCATTGACCATTGCGGCTGAAATACCTCTGAAGATACCATTCTGGTTCATGTACCATGATAAATATTAAAATGCTTAAGTTGGAAATTCAACTTTTCTGAATATCGCGTACAAAAGGCGTATAATCATCCTTATTTGCAGATATAAATAAGAGGATGTTTAAAAATGGCATTTCATATCCTCTCAATTTGGAACTTCTTTTGTAATGTAAATATAGTTCTATGTAATATTTTGTGCAAGCGGTCGTTAACAGCTGTAAGATAATAGAAGAATTTCATGGTATGTACAACAGTTGCACTAATAACTTCTAAATGATGAAACCATTTCAAAACCACTGTTGGCGGTCAGTTTTATTATGCAAGATGCCGTTATTGTTCTACGCGTATTACTCACATTACTGGAAACTTTCAAATGCCTGTGAATACAATTATAGTACGGTATTCCCAGACATTTGAAAATGGCCAAAGGCCTAAGACGTCAATGACGTGATTTATATATGTGGTACAATGAAGACGTCCTGTATAATAAAACTGACCGTGAATGGCGGTTTTAAAATGGTTTTATCATTTAGAAGTTACTTTGAGTATGTAGTCCGATACATGAAGAAATAATTTGCGCTTGTTTTTCATTTATTATTGAGCAATCGAGTTCAGACTGTTTTGAACCACCTGTATGCTGTATAAAACTTGATCCGATGAGCGTCAAACAAAACATGTCCTTCAAATACTACCACCTGACAAATGTCACATGTACAATTATTGTGCAGCACATTCACAACATCATGAGTGCCTTGAATCAATGAAAATTACGCAGAAGTCTTTCCTGTTCTGCCTACAGTTGTGTTTTTCGTGGCTGCTGGCAGCATGGGAAAGACGCCTCCGTACTTAGTATTTCCTATGATGCAATGTAGTGATAGCGTCATGAATGAGAAGTATGGCAAGTTTTGTATGCTATGAAAGGCTCATCTTCTAAGGATATAGGTTCTCCATGCTGATTAGGTGAGCATGTTATATACAGCCTGAATATTGTCCAATACGTACCGAGATAGGTTACTGAATACTAAATACATAGGTGCAGCTGTTGTATGAGTACAAGAAAAGTGTTCAAATGTTTTGTGTATTAGTGAACAGACCACTTGAGTAGCACCCACTGGAAAGAGTGTTTAAAATTATATAAACTCTACAATGAACACCGTACTAAGCACATAAAAGCTGCAAAGCACGATTATTTCGCGTGGGATTCAAACCACATAATGATTTGCCTCTTTGAACTGACAGACCAAGGACTAACTCTTGTGGCCATTCCAATGAGTTGATAGTATAATACCTTTATACAGGTCTGTATAGTCTCACAGTGAATATCAACACTACATTCCGCCGCTCAATAACGGATAGTAGGTCTGATTCTGTCTTTGCGACCACCCTAAGCGAGGCATCTAGGGAGGTAAAGAACGGTTTACAACGAACCTTCAGGTGTGCAAGCCCGCAACAGACGGCCAGGCGTCGATTCACCCTGCCTTTTTGAGGGTCACACCGCCGAACCACTTCTGTAAGTTCTGGGAGACTGGATGTTGTACAGATCCGTTCTGCTCCGCTACTCGCTGTCGACTGTGCGGCGAACGCAAACACTGACTCGCTATGATCGCGACCTTGGCCTCAGTTTCGCTGGTAAGCAGTCTGTGTGATTAAAGCAGCTGCTTGCACAGATTTCGTTATCACTCTATTCAGCTGTAGCGACTGTTTTGTGAAGTTAGGTCACCGTTTGTAGGACTGCGAGCTGTCCTTCACAGCCGGCGGTAAAATGTATGAAGCGGAGAGTCTCGTGGTACAATCAACGCGGAAGCAGAATGAAGTTATATCTGGAAACTTTTATCTGGACTCTACAAATACATTACGCTGGTTATTTCAGGAAATCGGCATGTGACTCTCCTGCACCACGAACATGAATAGAAAGTAGTCATATTATATACATCCACTATTATTATTATTATTATTATTATTATTATTATTGTTATTATTATTATTATGAGTAGCTGTAATAGCAGTAGCAGTGATCAACAGTCCTATTCACGGAAATAGCTGCCGAGCCGATATGTCAAACCAGATGCTGCAATGAAATAAACTTTGCTTGTACGGGGGAGGACTGCAGTTGGAGTAAAGGTTCACGTCGTGACTCAGAGTTTTCATAACTTAAAGCGACTAACAATACAACAACTGATTCCTTCTCCTCTTCCTGTTGAATGTTAAATTTGCCTTTAGTAACTTCATTACCGAAAACACGTAATGCTTAATAGTAAAAAGAAATGGTGTTGCACAACTGCAGTAATGGAAGGTGATGGTATTCGTAATAAAATTCGTTAATACGTGTTTCCAAACTCAGTACTTAGGAGGTACTAGAGTTTGCTAAATTAGTTTCTGGAAGGTGGCGTTCGATGCTAACCGAAATGGTGCAGCGGCTAAGCTTTCGAATCGTAAACACGAACAAAGACTCCCAGAAACCTGTCCTGGCATCCTGATACAGGTAGTCCGTGGTTTCCCTGTGACGCTCAAGGAGATTACCGAAATAGTTTGTTCGATAAAAGCATTGAGCGTTCTTTCCTTTGTCCGTCTCCAGTTTAGCTAATCCCTCAGTTGCAACTTTGATGTCGAGGATACAAGCTTTAACTTTCCTGTCGATACTTTAAACACCATAATTTTCAGTATTTGCAACGAGATACGTTAACGATACAAGTAAGATGAAGGACCACAACGTCAATCAGATGTAATTATTGCAGACGAAGAAACTTGTTCATCAAGAGACTGCAGCAAAACGTTACAGCCGATGCACCACACTGTTTTGCGATATAATCAGATAGTGTTCATAGACACCACTCTTTCCGTTGTCTGACTGTAGAAATTAATTTCTTAATTAAGCGGTCGTTGAAAGACGGCTGTTTATGTACATCTGTGAAAAAGCATCTGGGTAGACACAGCTTTCTCAGATTTCTGAAATAATGATAATTATAGGGGGATATATATTGGCTGAAGGTGCAACCAAACGTCATCTCGTGGTTACATGAACAACTAGGGAATATCTGTGTCAGTCACTGGAAAAATTAGTAGAATGTCTCTGAAACGTATTTACAGACCCTGGCTAGTTAAACTGAAAAGCGTTCTGTATCACATCTGCCAGTTCTTGCCCTGGAAAAATAAAATGTAACTTAGGTTATGAACCCGCCTCGTAATATCGGATAAAGTCTCGTTATGTTACCTTCCATTCAGAAGGCTGTTGCACGCAGCGACTGTTATATTGACTTGTGAGTAATAGATTTCAGCTATAAGTCGTCCTTTTTAATTTTTATTGGCAGATCTAGATTTCAGCTAGAAACTAGCCATTCTAAATGCACTAGTATTCAATGAACTGTGGACGAAGCCCGGCCAACAGGCATTACATGCATTGATCAAAAATGATAGTGCATTGAGAATGGCTAGTTTCTAGCTGAAATCTAGATCTGCCAATAAAATTTAAAAAGGGCAACTGATAGCAGAAATCTATTATTTACAAGTAAAGTCTCGGTGCTGAAAAATCGTGGAAAGAAATAACTCGATTTCTCAGCTTTCTTAGGATTTCATGATAATCGTTTCATCTGAGCAACAAGATCATTGCCCTGTGAAATTCAAAATGGTTCAAATGGCTCTGAGCACTATGCTACTTAACTTCTGAGGTCATTAGTCGCCTAGAACTTAGAACTAATTAAGCCTAACTAACCTAAGGACATGACACACATCCATGCCCGCGGCAGGATTCGAACCTGCGACCGTACCGGTCGCTCGGCTCCAGACTGCAGCGGCTAGAACCGTATGGCCACTCCGGCCGGCGCCCTGTGAAGTGGGTCTGCTTCTCCACACAATCTGATTTTTATTGCTCCTTCATCAGGAGCCATGCACATAGCTAACGAAACAGAACGAGGCGTCACTGTTTAAGGTACTGGTTTCATATTAGAAAGTACTGAAGACAAAATCCCACTCCGCTAAAGCTAATATTTTTGTGGTTACCTATATCATTTTAGGCAAATGACGCGATGGTTCCTTCAACGAGATGATGGTTTCATTTCTCCATCTGAACTAGTGCTCCATCTTTAAGGATCTCGGGCGTCAGTGGGAAGGTAAAATTTCTCATGTTAATAGATTCTTCCGTCGCTGCTTGGTAGGAGAACTACATAACCAGAAGTGAAAAGCAATAAATCGTGCATGGTCCACAGTATTAATTTATTTAGTTAACCAGTTTTTGGTTTACAAAGCGTTCATCAGACTATAAGTGCCTATCACCAATGAAGACACAATACCAGCCAACAGCGGTGAAAAAGATATTACACATGGAGAGTGAGGAGCAAGCACATTTTAAATAACATCTTGGACAATTTAATAGTGACGTGATTGAAAATGTTAAAGCTGAAAAGTAAAGCAATGCAAAGCGAACAAACCAGACAAACATTAAGACTAATATCGAAAAAACTATGTATGTGGGTGGGTGGAAGGGGGAGTGGGGTAGTCACGCGAGGATGAGACAGAATGGGGAGAGGATATCATGAGCAAAGAATTTCATTCAATAGAAGAGAAGATGTGCTCGTGGGGAAACAACCTAATAGCCTACGAGGCGACGTTATTTTCGAGGAATACTATTGAGAAAATTCAGAGAACCGGCATTTGAAGCTGACTGCAGAACGATCCTACTGCCACCAACATACATTTCGCGTAAGAACCACGAAAATAAGATACGAGGAATTATAGGGCTCTCGTTTTTCCCTCGCTCTATCGGTGAGTGGAACAGGAAAGGAAACGACTAGGAATGGTAAAGAGTACCCTCCGCCACACACCGTACGGTGCCTTGTGGAGTATGTATATAGATGTAGATGCCTGTAAAGCAGTATAACTTAATTTATCGGTGTTAGTAAGGTAAGGTAGGCAACGTCCTGCGTTCTAGCTCTAGACGGATGAATAGGGCCGGACCTACCACCGTGCCATCCTCTGCCAATAGGGTAATTGGATGCGGTATGGAGACGCATGTGGTCAGCACACCGCTCTCCCGGTCGTTGACGGGATTCTTGACCTTGGAACCCCTACTAATCGGTCGAGTAGCCGAGGCTGCGTGTACTGTCTGCGTACCAGTTCTCCCACTAAGGAAAAATGTCTGCCCGTATCGGGAATCGAATCAGTCAGCCACGCTGACCACTTAATTGCGGAGCGGGCAATAATCTCATTAAAATAAGAGAGTCTAAATACGAGACAAGAGTACCGTACTGATGAACAGCTTGAATAGGTATCACGTATGAAATATGATGCAGAAACAGAGTAATAGGTATCAGTGACAATTGTAACAAGAAATTCATAAGGTAGACTGTATATACGTAAATGTGAAGGATTATATTTACTGTAAGAGTTAATTTTCAGGAGTAACGACTGACACTAACGTTAACGATGCTTCTTAATCACTAAGTGAATGAGATTTCAAGGGATTGTGACGTGAAATTCGCTTTAAGGAAGAAACTCACATTCGTCGTCGTCTTTAGGTTTCTCTGAGTCTTCCACGACGAATATTTAGTCGTGATCCCTTTCCTCAGATTTTATTTATTTTCCACGAGCTGCTACCAAACTGAAATTTCAACGGAGACATCCGACGGAACAAGACACAACTCACGATGTAGTCATTCTTTGCTCCTTGTGGCTACCATAAATGATCCCAATCGTCTGGAACTAAAGCCGTTTCCCTCTCCGAAAACTGTGAAATCCGAGCAGGAGCGGACCATCGCTGGCGACGTGTATACAGACGGGACACTAAATACCTTACTCAGTCGCAGGGCCCTTCAGAATCTCGGAACGCCACGGAGAGGATGAAATTTCAAGCAGCGGGCAGCGAGATGGGGCCATGTGCGCGAGGTCATTGACCCTGGCGGGAGAGACGAGTTGTCGAATTCTGCGTTCCGCATGGCTGCCGTCACCGCCGCAGCACCGACTACGGCGTGCGCCTTTCTTCCTCCAGGGATAACCTACCACCACTGAGCATTCAATGTGCCAATGATGCACACCGAGGTGTCCTTTACAGCCATAAAAGTTCGAATATGAATCATATCAGTGTCGGACGAAGGGACGATACTTATAATTTGTATAGCGTCCGTTGTTCCTTGCTGTTACGCAGTGGATGTGCGTTATAACAACATAATTAAATACTTACAACGCCGATGCCACCTAACTAAAGTATAACGAACCGCGGAGATTTACTAGAGTATCTGTAATCATTAAAGATATTTGAAATTCGCTTTTGCAAGTATTAGAAAACTGCGTGTTTATTTTTCCATACGCTTGTCGTTTTATGCGTCTGAAATATTGTCAGCGGTCTAGAATGAAACGTATTTACAGTTTTGGTCCACTATGAGATCTAAAAACATCTTGTCACGAAACGAGTAGAAATGTTTTACCTAGAGAATTTTCGTCTGTCTTCCCCTGACATTTGGAAGTTTCGTCTGCTTGCACGTTTTACAGGTATTCCTGCGTTTGGCACTGATGCTTTTAGCCTTATTTCACGTTGTCTTGCAGTAATTTTTCGAATCATTCATTTAGTTCTGCATGTCACACGGCAAAGTTGTTACACAGCAGGATACTAGAAGTTAAAAGGTTACTGCTCACATTACCATCCCGAACAAGTGTTCAGAATTTGTAAAAGTAGAATCTGTTTGTTCCCGATAGACGATACGGTATTTGTGTTCAGTTGTTTCATATACTTCGCACTCGAGAATTTATTATTACATGAGCCGTTATCTTGCGTGAATTAATGTTGACTTGCTCGTTTAAGAAAAAGAAGAAAAAAGGAGTTCTGTAGCTCATTGTCTGTTAAACGCTTTGAAGCGCGGATTACAGCACTACAAAAAGACAAGTGGGGAGATACGTAGAGCTACTTGAGCATTATTATTTAAAGTGATGATATGGATAAAAGTTGTCATAGAGAAACGTTACACATACGATGAACACCTCTTTTTGTAAATTACAGATAAAAATAAATGTGGTGTTGAATGTTACATGGACGGAATGCAAGGTAAAATATTTTCTGTTGGTTGTGCTCCACAGCTATGATTTTATAAAGAATGAAACCAGACATGAGTCATCAGTAGCATTTTTGGTGGACTAGCAACTCCTGCATCACTCGGTAGCATACGAAATTTTCGAAACGTGACAAAAACGTATTTTAATGCTAAACAATAGCGCTATGGTAGCTATTGAACTACAACACCACATGCTTTAATTAGATATCTCTGAGTTTTAAATCTTTTAGACATTTACCAGCTTCGTGGAAACGCATTTTTTCCGCTACAGGAGTACTTGGAAAACCCATTATATTTCTTTGAACGAGCAACTAAGGATATTGCGCTACATTGGTGTGCTTCTTTGCAACACACAGAATCAGATCAAAAGTATCCGGACACCTGTTGGTGCACATTAAATTAGGGTGTACCAACACTTCAACTTCATGACGGTTTGAACTCTCCTGGGGATACTTTAAGTGACGTGTATGAATGCCTATGAGGGATGGCTGCCCACTCTTCCTCAGGAGCCGAAACCAGGGAAGATGGTGTCATGGACGCTGGGGTTTGGAGCGAAGTCCACGTACTAACTCAACCCAAAAGTGTTCCATTGCGTTCAGGTCGGGATTCTGAGCAGGCCAGTACATTTCAGGAATTTTATTGTCCAAAACCATTGCCTCAATAACGCTGCTTTATGACAGGTGCATTATCATGCTGATATAAACGGTGATCATCTCTGAACTGTACTTCTACTGTACGCAGAACACAGTGCTATAAAATATGTTCATATCCTTCCCCATTTAGCTTTCTCTTAAGCAAAATGAGGCGACCACACCCTCACCAAAGAACCCCATACTGTAACACTACTCACTCCAGTGAGTGAATAGTGTTACTGGCACTACACATAATGGCAGGTAACGTTGCCTAGGCATTCGCCAAATACAAACACTCCCATTGGAGTATAAGGTATAGTGTGATTAATTACTCCAAATCATTTGTTTCCAGTCATCCACTCTTTAGTGAAGTCACACGTCACGCCACGTCAAGCACTGCTTAGCAGTGAGTACAGAAAAACACTCAAAAAACACGCACCACGAAGGAATTATCCGAATATCGATATCTGTAGATGCGATATGCATGTTCACACAAACAAATGATTACAATTTCAGAAAAATTGAATGATTTACTTAAGAGAAATAGTTTCACAAGTAGAGAAAGTCAATGACGCGTTGTTCTAGCTCTGACCTTTATGCAAGCAGCTACACGGTTTGGCAGTGATTGATAGAGTTGTTGGATGTCCTCTCGAGGGATATCGTGCCAAATTCTGGCGCTTTAGATCATTATGGATGGAAGGGCCAGACCATAATGCTCCAAACATTCTCAATTGGGGAGAGATCCGGCGACCTTGCTGGCCAAGATAGGGTTTTGCAAGCAGAAACCCTCCAAGTGAGCGGCCGGATATTTTCTTGTGGAAATATAAGCCCAGAGTGGCTTGTCATGAAGGGCAACAAAACGGCGTGTAGAATATCGTCGACGTACAGCTGTGCTGTAAGGGTGCCGCGGATGACAAACAAAGGGTCCTGCTATGAAAAGGAAGTGGCACCCCAGACCATCACTCTCGGTTGTCGGGCCGAATAGGAGGCGACAGTCAGGCTGGTGTCCCACCACAGACCGGCCAGTCTCCAGACGTGTTTCCGGCATGCAACCTCACTGACTGGAGTACAATTGTCTTCAGTGAAGAGTCCTACTTCAAATTGAGCCCTAATGACCAGCGAAGACCTGTCCGGAGACGCCCCGGACAGCGATGGGATACTAACTCTACCGTCGATCGCCATATGGCACGACAACAATGATTGATGGTCTGGGATGCCATGTCTTTTCATAGCAGTACCCCTTTGTTTGTCATCCGCATCACCGTTACAGCAGTGCGATACGTCGACGACATCCTACGCTCCATTTTGTTACCCTTCAAGGCAAGCCATCCTGGTCTTACATTTCAGCAAGGTAATAATAGCTCGCACACGGCGAGAGTTTCTACTGCTGGTCTTCGTGCTTGCCAAATCCTACCTTGGCCAGCGAATTGCCGGATTTCTTGCCAATTGAGAACGGTTGGAGCAGTTTCGATTTAACGCTTCAGTTGGACAGAATTTGGCACGATATGCCTCAGGAGGACATCCAACAACTTTACCAATCAACGCCAAGCTGACTAAATGCTTGCATACCTGCCAGAGGTGGACCAACGCGTTACTGACTTGTTAAATTTGTGAAGCTCGTTCTCTTGAATAAATCATCCAATTTTTCTTAACTTGTAGTGATTTGTGTGTCTGTGTATGCACATCACATCTACCTATTTCCGTCCAATTCGAATAATTCCTTCGTTGTGCTTCACTCTTTTTTTTTCGTTGGGTGTGTGTAGCTTATGAGGAGGTGTTAAACCATAGCACCCTATTCTTTTCAACTCCTGGTAGTACCTTGGAATTTGCGAGTGATTCTTTCTGCTGATTTCATAAGAGTTTTTACAAGCACTCGCCGCAATGCTCGACGGACCATCTCAGTCAATATATGAGACCTGACTAGTGCCGGCCGGTGTGGCCGAGTGGTTCTAGGCACTTTAGTCCGGAAGCGCGCTGCTTCTACGGTCGCAGGTTTGAATCCTGGCTCGGGCATGTATGTGCGTGATGTCCTTAGGTTTAAGTACTTCTAAGCCTAGGGGACTTATGATCTCAGATGTTAAGTCCCATAGTGCTCAGAGCCATTTGAACCATTTCAGAGCCTGACTAGTCTTGGCTTAGCAGTGATTGTTCCTTAATGCTCCCACTGCACAATCACATTACTAACAATCGACTAGGGCTGCCTTAGAAGGCTTGGAATGTCGCTGATGAATTCCTTACTCATGTACATCCAGTGACTAGGCAACGTTCGAAGCCATTGGGCTCTGCTGATTGAACTGTTCTGCTGTTACTACTTCTTCTTTACTGACAAAACAGTAGAACCCCCCCCCCCCCCCACCACCACCACCACCACCACCACGTCCCACACTAGCGGATCCGCATCTCATGATACCATGTGGTCAATTCTACATTACGTAGGTGTCCGGATACTTTTGATCAGAGAGTGAAGTTTCAGGTGGCATTTGGAATGTGATTACGGCGTGTCATAACAACGCATGACAATACGGAGAACAAAACTCCTTCCCTTGCGGTGAACCACGCCGTCCAGCACCGCTTGAGGTAACGCCTCCTGATGTTCGAGAAGCGACCTCAGGAGGTTGGCAATGGCCGCTGACGCTGGTGTTAAGTTTTTCTATTTAGGGCGTTCCGTGGATATTGAATCGGACCTTAGTTCGGGGAGTGAGCTGGTCTGTGAAGGCGTGTGGTGTCATCATGTTTAGAGTACTCGTTCATCAGGCAGCCATTTGTAGTTGGACATTGCTCTTCATAACATTATTGGGCACCAACTAAGATTGGTTGGGAATGTCCAGTGGATGAGAGATGACAGACTCATATTCTGTACAGTGGAGTGAGCACAGGTAAAAGGCAGCGAGGTGCCCCTCTTAAACGTTATAAGGATCAGTACAGGAAAAATCTGAAAAGCTTTAACATTGATCCGAATAAATGGCCCTCCATAGCAGAAGATAGAAGTCGCTGGTGCTCAACCACTACAAATGCTCTTCATAACTTTGAGCGGGAACGTCTAAGACTGGAGAATGGCAAACGCCTGAGATGTAAACACCACCAGCCCCAGCCACGTCCTCCACCTTCCATCATTTGTAATTTCTGTGGTGGCATGTTCCATGCTGGGATTGGACTACTAAGCCATCAAAGACGTTTCCACGCCTGAACCGTGACAAAGGAAATCTCGGGAGAGAAACGAAAACTCGGATACGAGTATCAGCAGCCGACATATGCTCCATGAAAAAGGCACACATACCGTTTCAAGAAGTAATCCTCCATACGCTGTAGCCTTCATAGTACTCCTAGGAAACACGTACAGGGGCGTAAGTATTTTAGAAGGGATTCCGACATATTGGCCCCTTTCCAAAATTTTGACAGGGATATAACGTGTCCCAAGGCCGCACTAGACTCAGTCTCCAGGCTAAACCGTGACTTATGAAGAAACCGCTAGCCTAGAGTCTTGGGTCCACTCATTTTCCGAGAAATGTGGTGTTTTTGTGTGAGAGGGAATGAAATCTGGAAGGAGGAGGGGCGAGAGGGGGTTTCTGAGCATGCAGAACAACCTTTGTAAGACAGAAAACTGCAAAACGCGTTCGGACGGGAGACGTGTGGCCAAGAAGAAGCCGTGGATCTCTAGACAGTTGAGCTAGTGGAAGATATTTGGGACTACCTGGTTTTTACTATCTGCTCGCTCTTCTCCGTATTGCTGTTCCCTTCCTCCTGTACTTCCTCCAAACTATGAAATGAAGCTATGGGTGACATCAGACTCCCGACCCATATGACACTAACTGTGTCCAGCTTCTAATCGGCCTATGATCCAAACACGCATAACGTCATCATAACTGCTTGTCTCATCTCTCTTCCCTGCAATTCGAATATTTTGTCCACAATAAGCACAAAATGCTGGCAGTATCAAACTAAGAAGGGACTAAACTTCCAAAATATTTTCGGGGTCGTGGAAAATATAGACTAAGTACAAGTTCGAGTTGTCCTTTTCAGAGGCACTCTCTTTAAGCGATGTAGTTCTTTAACTTCGAGTTTACGTAACAAAGATGGTACGTGTGTGCGTGTGTTTTCAATAAGGGTATTCAACGATCTATTGACACTATAATTTTGTTATTTCACGTCACCTTCAATCGACAGTCTAGAAACTAAAAGACAGAAAAAAATAAAGAAAAAGAAATATGATCATAATTAATCTTTTCAATAAAGGTGTGTTTATGTATTACTTCACTCAAAACACATCGCCAGTAGATAAATAAGTAAAAGAAGGAAATGAAATTTGCAATGTGTGTGTTATATTTTATAGCTCTACGTTGGTAATACTGCATAGTTAATATTTTATTCCGTCAGGCAGTGGGGATACACCGTCCTTGGTCTGACATATAAGAGGCTTCGTAGTAAAAGCACGGTCCGTCATATATTGAGTCTCGGCGTTAAAGAGCTTAGGAAACCTCAGTGAACTTCAGTCTGGATGGCTCGACAGGGATTTGAATCCACTCTTTCCGAAAGCAAGTCCAATGCTATAAGCACTGTACCACCTCGCTCTGTTATCAGGATCTCCGGATCCGAGATCTGTACTTACGCGCTGCTTTAGTCGTACTAAGAGGTATCATACTGGCGTGCTGTTTATGTTTCGCGTTTCAGTTTTGTCCCGCCACAATTTAGCCTGGCAATTAGCGCCGTGACACAGGGATTTTTTTTTTTTTAAATCGCGAATCTCGAGGATGCGTAAACTCATGGACATGAGAGCACAAATTGCGATGTTGTTATCTGAACTACAGGCTGCGTCAGTTTCGTAATCTTCTCAAATTTCGAAACCTCAATTTTGAACAATAAAAAATATGAGTTATTGTGATATGAAGTGGTTACGCATGAACAATTTTCAAATAACACGAAGACTGTGTAGTCGTGTTTGCCGATGAACTGCTGATCTACCGAGATGTTTCTTTTCGAAGATGCGGGAGACCAGAACTGTAACAGCGATCGTAGTTTCATTAAATCGTTATAAGTAAATAAAAATAAGGCAGTTTTACGGGAGAAAAAACAAAGTTGTGACATTAATACCAGACTTCGTACTTTCTCAAACAAAGCAATGACACTGTTTTGTAATTGATTCTGCTGACGAACACGATAGCCCTTCTAACACCGTTTCATAGCAAGTGACAACGGTCTGTTTCTGTTTCCTAGGAAATACCAAGACGATTTGCTTCTCATTACCATGAGAAATGAACGCAAGCACGTCGGCAACGCTCGAGAGTCCTCTAAGTATGTAGTTTCCTTGTGAAGCCCCAGCCGGCATTACGCCTGATGGCCGAACGTACAGTACGTGTGTAACACAGCCGACACTTCAGGCCCCAGCGCAAGCTGTTTCGTCTATAAGAGCAGTGTTCTCTACCGAAAACATTCAGATGTGGGGTAGCTCGCATAGCGTCTTTGAACGTCAGATCCGTAACAGTAATTTCTCTTGGAGTACAGCAGTTTTTTTATTACTTAAAAATGAACGTGAACTGTCATAACCGCAAGAAACTTCTTTTTTATGAGGTTACCGGTTTCGGTCCGTTTTAGACCATCTTCAGACCTCAAGCATGATCGTAGACGGTACCATCATGGTGTGAGGTCAGAAGAAAAAATTGTTCAAATGGATCTGAGCAATATGGGACTTAACATCTGAGGTCATCAGTCCCCTAGAACGTAGAACTACTTAAACGTAACTAACCTAAAGACATCACACACATCCATGCCCAAGGCAGGATTCGAACCTGCGACCGTAGCGGTCGCGCGGTTCCAGACTGAAGCACCTAGAACAGCTCGGCCACACCGGCCGGCGAGGTCTGAAGGTGGTCTAAAATAGACTGAAACCGGTAACCTCACAAAAAAGAAGTTTTTTACGGTTGTGACTGTTCTTGTCCATTTTTAAGATCTGTAACATATTTTAGGAAACACGGCTATCTTCGCCGGACGTTGTGGCCGAGTGGTTCTACGAGCTTCATTCCGGAACCGCGCTGCTGCTACGGTCGCAGGTTCGAATCCTGCCTCGGGCATGGATGTCTGTGATGTCCTTAGGTTAGTTAGGTTCAAGTAGTTCTAAGTCTAGAGGGCTGATGACCTCAGATGTTAAGTCCCATAGTGCTCAGAGCCGTTTGAACGACTATCTTCGTATAAATGCCATTTTTCAGTTCTTCATTTAACATACACCGTAAATGACGCTTTGCCTTCCCTTCTACCAGACAGAGAGTTAAGACTTCTTGTTGTTCCGCATTTCATGTTTTGTTTTCATTTTTGTTTTTGGGATGGGTATTTAAACTAGCAGTGGGCTGCAGAGCTATAAACTGTGGTACGGAATATGATACAGAACAATAACTGGAAGCAGTCACACCCATAAAATATCCAGCAGTATGCGTACGAAGAGATTTAAAGTGGAACAACAACATATAACGAATCACTGTTAATACAGACGCCAGACTGAGATTTGATGGAAGAATCCTCGAAAAGTAGTCCACATACAAAGAAATTAGCTTATGAAACCCTCACCTGAAAAATATATGAAGATTTCTCATCAGTCGGAGATCCTTACCAGACAGGACTCATAGAAGAAATAGAGAAGATCGAGAGAAGAGCAGCGCGTTTCGTTACAGGTTCACTTAGTAAGTGCGAAAGAGTCACGGAAATGATCAGGCAATTCCAGTGACAGACGTTGCAAGGGAGGCGTTTAGCAAGACGGTATGCTTTACTGTTAAAGTTCCGAGAGTGTAAATTCCTGGAAGATTCAGTCAGTACATAGCTTCCCCTACACCAGTGACACTGGTACATAAAGTTCCCTCCGCCACTCGCCGTAAGGTGGCTTGCGGAATATAGCTGTACATGTAACAGTTCTCCATGTGAGTGGAACTTCCGTTTTCGGTTATTTAACTGTGCTTGCTTGATAACTGTATCGTTTCAGTCTAAAGCTACATCGAATTTTCATTTGTCTGGGTAATTTGGAAGGAGATTTAGACAACGTTTTTTTCCACAAGAGCGTAGCACATATAGCAACAGTAAAAAGGCTATATCTGACTGAAATGAACTTTGTTCTAACAATTAATACAACTGACAATCCAGGTCCTTGTGCTCACAGCGGACAAATGATCAGAGAACGGAACGTGATCTCTGAAGGAAGGTCAGGGTTTAATATCCCGTTGACGACTAGGTCGTTAAAGGTGGAGCACAAATTCCGGTCGGACAACCTGCCCTTCTTCAAAGACACCATCTTGGAAAACCTGAATCTGGATGATTCGACAGGGATTTGAACCGCCATCCATCTGACTGCGAGTCATCGAGATTACTATCGTAAGAATCAGTGACATAATTTTCTCATTATACGAAAACTTGGTTTATTGCTTTCAAATGTGACTCGTGATGGATGTTGATGGGAGTTAAACAGGCGAAACAGAACTATGAGCCGGCCGGTGTGGCCAAGCAGTTCTAGGCGCTTCATTCTGGAACCACGCGACCACTACGGTCGCAGGTTCGAGTCCTGCCTCTGGCATGGATGTGTGTGTGATGTCCTTAGGTTAGTTAGGTTTAAGTAGTTCTAAGTTCTAGGGGACTGATGACCTCGTAAGTTAAGTCCCATAGTGCTCAGAGCCATTTGAACCATTTGAACCTAACGATGAGAGAGGCAGTAATTCGACTACAAACGTTTCTGAAGCTGTTGTCAAGTAATGTCGAGATTCACAAGTTATATGGTTTCAGTTGTCAATTTGACGAAACAGCTGAAATTCGACATTCCATTTAACGCCAGTAGTTGCACTCGCGGTGTGACTTTTTTGTTGTTGATGATCAATGAATCTGAATCCACATGATATCGTTCCTCGGGTAAGTCTGTCTTTCCCTTAATCAAATGTATTTTTCAATCTGTCCACAAACAACTTTAGTTATCTCCATCTAGTGAATAGACAGCTTCCTGTGATAATGTCTTCATTTCCCAGTATTGATGCAGATCATTAGGAAAAATATTCATCTGTGGCTTCGCAACGAAACCTTTCGTTCTACAATGAATCATCCTGATGCATGAAAACTGTGGATCTCGTCTCTTTGTCTTCCGTGGATAACAAAAATAGGTGACCAAGTTATAAACCGGTGCGTGACGAGTGTTTATTTCATATAGCATAGGCTCACGGGAGTAATGATAAGATTCGATTTCCAGACCGATAGTACAGCTTCATAAGACGTTGGTTTGATACGTTTTGGACGCTTCGTGTCAGCAAAAGAATCTGAATTTTGGGAGCAGCTTTTGTGTCTCTCTGTAGATTACGGCCTACGAAGAATCAGAAGAGTCATATATACGCCCATTATCGGCATTTAACAAATTCTCATGACATGTGTTCTGATTAACGAGCAAGTTTGTTTGTGGTTTATTTTATTTACAGCCACCTGACAGTTTCTGTCAAGACAGAGAACGAACCAGAGATAATTCCGATTACACTCCAGCAGCCGAGAACCAGTATGCTAATGCTCTCGTCTTTCGCAAGTAGCCCGCGAAACTTGGCTCTAATGTTATCCACATTCACTTCCCTCCTCTTCATTAGCGCTCTACGTTCAGCCAACAACAATATAAACACGGACAGGGTACTTGTTCGATTGTAGAAGGACTTCTAAGGAGGTGGATGCAGTCTTATTCCAGAAGTCTTCCCGGCATACGTCTAGTGCGCGATACAAGCATCACGCGAAGAATAATATTAATGGCACTAGAGTTAGTCTGATCCTCGAGAAAAAATTTGTGCTGTTTAGTTCGACAGTTCAATAGCACTATGTTTATTAACAATCAACAGAAGTCTCCTAACCTGAATCATCTATTCTCGTGTAACGAGTTAAATAAGATGCGCCTCACTACTAAGAACTATTACGCAGATGAAGATAGCTATATTACTAAACCGCTATCCCAGATCGCGTTCCAGTCGCAGGGTACCTATCAGATGACTTCCAGGGGTAACAAGAATTTAATTCTAATATTTTTCGTAATTATTGACCGGATTAACAAATTTAAAATGCTATCATAATCTACTCGTCAAGAGGCCCAATCTTACGTTAAAAATACAACACAATAATATAATGTTATTTTATCCATGATGGATCAAATACTTTTTGAATCTTTTATCTTACTGGCGGAAACGGTTTCGGGCTACCATGCTCATCTTTAGATGGCTAACATTTTTCGTTACATAGATATTTTGATTAACAGCATGTCGTCTGCCCCTAACTGCACAAGAATATTAAAGTATTTAGTGCCGCCTTATTAGCTGTATAGGAGTAAAACATGAGAATTGAAAAACTGGTCCCACATCGCAATAAGTGTCTTCACAGCTATGGCGACTCCATTGATAAATGTAGTAAGGTACTGTAACTTTATTTACAGAGTTTCGTGCGTATCTTCTGTTTTTATTTAGTTATAAAAAAAAGTTCTTTACTTTCTAGCGGAGCGTCGTAGCTTAGTTTCTGTGGATAATTCGCCGTTTGTATTAGTAAAATGTATTTTGTATTAGTAAAATATTTTGTATTAGTTTGTATTAGCAAAATTGTTTGTATTAGTAAAATATTCGTCAAGACTATCACACAACAGCGAAGGCGCTCCGTAAGATCTCCAAAAGTGTGTTGCTGGATTCCCAGGCAAAACAGCTAACTTGAGATTCTATGCTAAAGAGGGATGGTCAGTAGTAAATGACTGCATCTACTAACCATAGCACAGGTGATGCAAGCTGATAGGGGATTTGACCGAGTCCAGATGATAATAGGAATAAGCGAAAGAGAAGACAGTGGGCGCACAACGGATTCGTATTTTGCCGGACTGGGGTTCAGAATCGCTTTCGGCTATCGATATTTAGGTTTCCGTTGGTTCCTGAAGTACCTTTATAAGAATGTAGGAAACCATTCCTCTAAGGTATTTCCTATAGAATACCTTCCCCATTCATGTCTAAGTGAGCTTATGTTCCGCCTGTAAAGGCCTAGATGCATCACAAAAAATGGTTCAAATGGCTCTGAGCACTATGGGACTTAACACTGAGGTCATCAGCCCCCTAGAACTTAGAACTATTTAAACCTAACTAGCCTAAGGACATCACACACATCCATGCCCGAGACAGGATTCGAACCTGCAACCGTAGCGGTCGCGCGGTTCCAGATTGAAGCGCCAAGAACCGTTCGGCAACAGCGGCCGGCCGACGAATCACAACGTTAAGCTTTTTTTATTCCGCCCTACTTCCCTTAATTTACTGGAGTATGAGCTAAAACAGTGCTTAGAGCTTTCAAACATAGGCTTTACCGATAACACTGGCTAAGTACAGAGCACTTCGTCACCACGAATATGAGAGACTTAACGCGACTTCTCCGACGCACAAATTCGATACGTACTGCTCTCGTTTTCCTCTCTGCCTGATTAACGCCGCACTTCAGTCAGTGGTAATCCGATTATATCCTCTGCGAATATTTCAGTTTGTTTCGGGTTCAACGACGAGTCTCCCGAGATTTTTACGGTGGGCGCCTGTGTCGCCTGGATGTTCGCCAAGAGGCCGCTATCTGGAGCTGCATTCTTTTGCGTCGAAAATAATTCGTTTTACAACGAACGCGGTGTTGGGTAAACAAATATGACTTATAGTGAAATGATTTTCTTGACGTTAATAGAGCTGTTTTTAATCCTTCTTGACGAAGGATGTAGGTCTGTGATTACATTCCTGATCGACAAAGGAATAATAGAGATTTTAGATTTACAGAGCGATGTGGGCCACTTTCTTGATTTTCAGACGTCTGAGATTCGATATTCAGCAGAACGTGGATGCGCTCTTTTCGTTTGTACACTATTGCTTTTCTAGGAAAGACAAATGCAGCCTCCGTAACTATAATTTTGCAAGGACAAGGTGGAAAGACTGCGATTTATTTCGGGTCGAAAAATAATTACACTATCTGAAAATAAGAGCAAAGAAAAAGAAGATCATCACGCAGAAGAGGAGAAAACGAAATGAAAACTCACAGGTTGAGACGGTATGTGGTGTTACTTCAGTTGATTACAAACTCGAGTCAAACTTACAAAGATCCCGGCAGTATCAGCCCACTTATCAGTATGACTTTGCACCATCTCTGGCCTGGATGAGTGCACTGATTCGGTTGGGAAGGGTGCCATAAAGCCATTGTATCCTTCTCCCGAGACAAACTGACCCACAAGTGTTACCACTTCTCTGTGTGATCCTAGGTACCAGCACTCGGCTTGACGGTCGAACTGGTCCCACACATGTTTTATCGGGGGCAGACCTGAGGATCTGGTTGGTCACAGGCGTACCTCAAGATCACGCTGACGGTTCATAAAGACACGTACCATGGGTGGTCGAGCATTGACTTGGTCCTGAGGTACAAAAGTCATGGGATCCCTCCTAACATCGTGTCGGATTCCTTTTCCCCGGAACTGATAACCAAGCTGTTTAGTCCTTTTACGCCCCAAACCAACCAGCCAACAACTCGACGTGGCATGGACTCAACAACTCGTTGGAAGTCCCCTGCAGAAAAATTAAGCCATGTAGTCTCTATAACCATCTATAATCGTGAAAGAGTTGCCGGAGCAGGGTTTTGTACACGAAGTGACCTCTCGAGTATATTCAATAAATGTTTGATGGGGTTCATATCGGCCGATCTGCATGGCCAAATCATTCTCTCGAATTGTCTAGAACGTTCTTCAAAAATGGCTCTGAGCACTGTGGGACTTAACATCCGAGGTCATCAGTCCCCTAGACTTAGAAACTACTTAAATCTAACTAACCTGAGGACATCACACACATACATGCCCGAGGCAGGATCCGAACTTGCTACGGTAGTAGCAGCAGCGCGGTTCCGGGCTGAAGCGCCTAGAACCTCTCGGCCACAAGGCCAGCAATGTTCTTCAAACCAATGTTCTCTTCTGCGAAGAGCGTCTGTGAAGTTTGGAAGGTAGGAGACGAGGTACTGGCAGAGTTGAAGCTGTGAGGGCGGGTTGTGAGTCGTGCTTGGGTAGCTCAGTTGGTAGAGCAATTGCCCGCGAAAGGCAAACGTCCCGAGTTCGAGTCTCGGCCCGGCACAAATTTTTAATCTGCCAGGAAATTTCATGCCATAATTCTATTTGAAATGAATTTTTAAAACTTTTATCGGAGCAGTCCGTAATATTCTTAGATTTCTGTGTGATTCGAACGCTGTTGCACACAATCTCTTCAAAATGAGTATTTTCGCATAGTTAAGTAACAATGTTTTCAGCAGAACCGCTGTTTTTTAAAACAGCGATGCACACAAATTATCTCTTTTTACGACAGATTCACATTCACTTACGGCAACTGACATTACGTTAACCTTCTCCGCAGCTGCGCTCTGATAAGTTACATCTCCATTTCAAGCAAGAAGGTTCAGACACATGTAACGATGACTGTATGTTGCTTGTAAACTTAAAATCAAAGGAAATCTAAAAACCGCATCTTACTAATATTCAAGCAACTACTATAGTAATGAATCTTACGGAAATGCTGTGATATTAGCTTTATCATAGTAAGTTAATAATCGTTTAGTTAAGATATCCTTAAACTATATAGAGGTACGTAGCATATACAGAGCCGCGCAACTGCACCTTGTTGCAAGCGAGTACGTTGTGTCATTGTTAGTTCTATTAATAATAGCGATGCTTAAATACCTCACAACTTCACAAAGGAGAAGAGTTGCGTATAAATTTTAGAGTAACGTCACAGCAGGTAATTAAGGAATATAGGTAGCCATAGCGACTCACAAATCACATAAAAAACTGAGGAGCATCGAACTTGTGAGACCGGAGTCTGTCCTGCGACAATATGAAGTGTAATCTAACTAAACTAGCGATGCTATGGCACACAACTAATTTTATATCCGTAGCCACAGGAGCAGCGATTTTCCTTATGACGTCGCTGAAACGAAGCTATAAAGAAAAACGTGTCGCGTTTGCATGAAAGGTCAACACCTACATGCCTGCCGCAAATATCAGCGCCTCTCTGCCCGCTCTGTTGAGCTGCACAGAACGAAATAGACGTCACAGATCCAGTACTCAATTATTTTGGCATTTAACCTCTGGAGATGGACTCTAGAGACATATTGTTATCGTGATTTGAGAGAAGCATGCTTGTACTCGTCCGATGCAACTACGATAAATGTTACTGTAACGTATCGGCTAAACCGTATTGCGAGCAAACTCCGCATACTGTTTTGACAGATGTACAAACACTGTCTGTGACAGCGCGGTCAGCTCTAAAGGATCAATAGGCTCGGCTCGTCGTCCGATGCAGCACAAGGAGTCTGATTACGTAACTTATTAAATTTCTATGTCGCTGTTATCTACAAAGGCTTGCTCTTTTGTGATCTTGTGTAAGCTTCGTAAATTCTACCGTTCACCGATGGCTGGTATTTCTTTAATTCATGTAACCATCTTGCAGGAGGTAATTACCACTATGATTTTCTGTTTGAAACTGAAAGAATAATTTCTGATTAAAGGAACACATTCCTCCCGACAGAACCGTGCTCAGCTTCCGCTAACTTCAGTTATGACTAACATTAAACGTCAATTCGAATGTGTTAGACTTCATCAATAGTTGTCTGGGTTACGTCTATACTTTTTCTATGGCGACATCCGGTAGTCCATATGGTATTCTAACGAACGAGGGTTGATCGCAGGGCATCAAATGTTAGGCACCAACATGACGACATTTAGCCCTAAGGGGGACTGAAAGGTGCTACATATAGACAGCACTTCTAACTACAAGCTTATTAAATATTAGACAGGCAATCATCTGCGACAGCAGATCGTGTATCGAATCTGCGTTGCGTTATACAAGTTGCCAATGAATGCCAATTCACCATAACTATCCGCAAGCCTCTCCCAATTACCAGTTATCTTCTGTCCTGGACCACGACTGAGTTAAAGTGCATCTCAATTAAAATTCTTTGGTACAATTAAAACCTCTCGAAAATTATATATAAATTACCACTGAGACAGTCAGAGTGATTTTTTTGACGCAGAGTATGTACAGTTTTCTTTAGAATAGATAAATTATAGAGCCTAAACTAACGGCAGCGATCTTTAAGGAACCGTGAGAATATTGACGTGTGATATTGAAAAACTGGAACCGTGAGGAAAACTTAAATTTGTTCCACAGGACATAGATGAAGCTGGTAATTCACGAACCCACTAGTTTCCTATCTCGTCTAATCAACGCCAGTTTAAAAAACTGCCAATAGGTACGATGAAGGAATATGGTAGATTTTGTTTGTTTGTTTGTCAGGACGTTAATACTAAGAGGAAATGAGTGAAGTCCTGTGTACTGCGCGATTTGCAGTAACTGTTTTTACGTTCATAAGAGACTCAATTTTCCCTTCTAGAATCCAGAAATTCAGAATTAGCAATAGAAAAGACAAGCAGAATGATTAAATATTAATGGAACAATACGTTTCGTTGTTCGTATTTCTTATCAATTTGAAGCTGGTTATGTACGGTCTTACATTATTTTGGACGCACGCTTATAATATGTTTGTCGGCTGTTCTGGAAGAGAAGAAACGTTTTCTGCGAAACTCCAAGAGACCGGAGAATAGTTAGTTGGTAGAGCGAAAGAGACGTCATCTGCAGCCATCGAAAACGCACGAGACTTCGGATACGTGATTGGTAGATGGTCCGCCCCTGAAGTTGAACATTCAGAATATCAAACTATGTCAGAGAGAGTCCGTATTCGATTTCCAGTGCTGTTAAAAACGCTTACTTGGTGGCACGATTGGCTTCGAGTCAGCCTCATGAGAATACAGCAGTTAACTGAACGAGCAGGGTTGACTCCGGTTCGGAAAACGACATTAATATCCAGTAGAGTTACTTGTTGCTACATTCGGCCATTTATTATGTAATATAAACTCCCACTACAATTCCTGACTCATACAGCATGATCACAATTAAAATATTTCTGCTTGAGAAGGCCTCAATGAAAGCAGAGTGATCGTAGGACAATGAAACTTTGTGGAAACATTTTTACGGACATGCGGAAGATAAATAATGAATAAACCAATGAAGGATTTTTAATTTCCACATGAGAGGGTAATATTCGTTAATTGCGTACCATTTTTACGTTCCAAGTTAAAAACGTTGCCCAATGTGAGGACCATTTGCATCTACGACAGCCTAGATCCGCACTAGAGATACAATTTCACAGTTGTTCGCAGCTCTTATCGTACGGCGCACCTTTGAATGTTCAGCTGTCGTGACACAGCTCGTGCACTGCTTTATGATTACACATTGCGTACAGCATTCTGTGTCACGGCAACAGTAACTTCTTCAACAATTTGTGGCGCAATGGGCTGTCGGCCTCTCCCAGGAGCAATTCCCAAATCGCCAGTTAATTCTAACTTCCGAATCACTTTCTCCAATTCGGGTATGAAAGAGGCTCTTCCCTAATTCCTTTAATGTGTCGATACTCGCTTAGAGCAGCAGCAGCGTTGCATTTTTTATTTTTTATTATAAAACAGCATTACGAGTAAAGCCCTGCTCACCTCGACCAGACCCATGTTGGGTGTCTGCAACTATACTGCGCACCGATGCTTGTATTTTAACCCTACGTCGCCGTACCACTACTGGCGTTTAAAGGCAAGTCATAACGCTAACAAAAATAACAAAGTAAAACCTCAGCGCACAGTCTCAGCATCATTCCTATGAAGTCGGGTACCCACGCCGTAAATAGTTTTCCGTCTACACTGACTCATGTAGCGAAAGTTTAATCATAACCATCCTGGATGTGCCAGTCGTTTATACGGAATCAGCGAAATAAGATGGGTCGACGCGGAGGTTTGTTAGAACGACAGAAATGAGCTATCGTGTTTATACGAATATGTGACCACACCACGAATTAAGCTGCGCGATTGGTTGGTGTATCACCGCGGACACCAACATCTCTACACGGAATATTGTATCACTCGTAGCTATGTACACTGAGGTGGCAAAAGTCGTGGGATAGCGATATACACATAATCAGATGGAGACAGTATCGCGTACACAAAGTGTAAAAAGGCAATGCATTTGCGGAGCTGTCATACACACTGAGGTGACTCATGTGAAAAGGTTTCCGACATGAGTTTGGCCGCACGGCGGGAATTAACAGACTTCGAGCGCGGAATGGTGGAGCTAGACGCATGGGAAATCCCATTTCGGAAATCGTTAGGAAACTCAATATTCTGAGATTCACAGTGTCAAGAGAGTGCCGAGAATATCTAACCACGGACAACGCAGTGACCGACGGTTTTCACTTAGTGATTGAGAGCAGCGGCGATAGCATAGAGCGGTCAGTACTAACAGACAAGCAACACTGCACGAAAAGCCCGATGTTAGTTGGTAATAGCTGATGGTAGGGTTAGAGTGTGGCACAGACCCCTCGAAGGCATGGAAGCAAATTGTCAACAAGGCACTGTGCAAGCTGGTGGTGGCTCCATAATGGTGTAGGCTGCGTTTACATGGAATGGACTGGGTTCTCTGGTCCTACTGAACCGATCATTGACTGAAATGGTTATATTTGGCTACTTGGAGACCACTTTCAGCCATTCATGGACTTCATGTTCCCAAACAACGATGGAGTTTTTATGGATGACTATGTGGCATGTCACTAGGCCACAACTGTTCGCAATTGGTTTGAAGATCATTTTGGACAACTGGAGCAAATGACTTGGCCACCCATCGAACTTTTACGGGACATGATCGAGGGGTCAGTTCGTGTAAAAAAAATCCTGCACCGTCAATATTTCCGCAATTATGGACGGCTGTATAGGCAGCATAGCACAATATTTTTCCATGAGACTTCCGACGACTTGTTGAGTACAACCCACTCTGGGCAAAAGGAGTTCCGACACGATATTAGAAGGTATCCCATGACTTTTGTCACCTCATTATAATACGGCGTAAGATAAGTTGTTGGAATAATGTCGTAACTGATAGGGACTGGAGATGAATGTCACTCCTTGTTAATGACAGACTCTTCGAAACCCGAAATCAATTGCTTCTGTCAGTGAATGTAGGCCCATCTCAGTTAGTTTACGAGGGTACACTGTGAAGAGGCGTGCATGCTTTTATACGGTTGGAGGCGGGTACGTCCCAAAAGGCCATAACAGCGGTACATAAAGCTGCTGGTCATCTATGAGCCAAACAACACAGTAACTTAACAGAACGAATAGCTGGCTCGAGTCGTGTAGTGGGCTCCCATGAGTAGCGACTTTGCCTCATTTCAAATGATGCTAGGTGTCGAGTGATCCGACAGCTCAATGAGTCGTCTAATCTGCCGTGTGTGGAGGGCATAGTTCAAACCGAAGGTGTTCTGCGATGTTTTGAGCGAGTTTTCCGCATCATTCTTTGGTGCACTCATTCAGGTTACCCTGAGCATGAACTAGGACGTTCGTTTCAACATCCTCGGTAATAAATTCATGATGTGTGCATGCTGGACACTTTCAAGGTGACAATATCTGAGTTCACAGGTCTGCAAGCATACTTTCCTACTTTGATAAAACGTCAGACGCCCTGTCGCACACCGGTTGGCCCGCTATGTCATCCGATCTTCAGCCCACGCAAAATGTCTAGGGCTATTTGGAAGAGTAGGTGAAACATAGAAATCAATATCCCCGCAATTTCGTAGCTCTACCGGATTTAATCATCAACTAACGGCTTCGGTTGGATATGGCATACTTGAAGAAACTGGTGAACACTCTCCTAGCTGCACTGAGGCTGTTTTCAAGGCAGCGTTACACGGCACCAGTGTGATGCCTCCGTCGGCCGCTGTGGACGAGCGGTTCTAGGTGCTTCAGTCTGAAACCGCGCTGCTGCCACTGTCACAAGTTCGAATCCTGCCTCTGTCATGGATATGTGTGATGTCCTTAGGTTAGTTAGGTTTAAGTAGTTCTAAGTCTAGTGGACACATGACCTCAGACGTTAAGTCCCATAGTGCTTACAGGCATTTGCACCATTTTTTGTGATGTGTCCTATCTGCATGCTTATGTACTGTAAGAGTTATTTTTCAAAGAAACAGCAGACGAGGTGGTACACTTGTTAAAGACACAGGACTTGTATTTGAGAGGAGGAAGTTGAAACTCACGTCCAACAATTGATTCTGCCCGAAGGAAGAAAGGTTGGGGTTTGATGCCCTTTCTGTCATGGTGTCATTAGACCCTAAGCACAAGCTCGGGTGTTGTATGGATCTAGAAAGAAATCGGCTGTGTAGTTTTCAAATGAATCATCATGCTATTCGCCTTATTCGATGTGGGGTAACAGAGTATCTAAATCAGAATGTTCAGGCGAGGCGAATAAGTTCTTGTCTGGCGTACTTGCAAGAATTACCTCTTCTATCATTTGATTTCTACGAAATATCTTTCGCAACAATCCCTGTATATATAAGGAAAGATCAAAAAGTTTCCGTTCTGAGGCCGTAAAATCCAGAATCAGTATGCCAATCGGGCAGAATTGCCGTGAGCAGTGAGGCGATCATCCCATCGACGCACCAAACTGAAGATAACCGTTTGCTAAAACACTGTGTCCTGCTGCCTGAAGAGGCCCGTATCTGCCACCTGTACGTCTTCGTGCGACAGGAATCGTCGACCCTTCAGTGCCTTTTTTACGGGACCGAAGGCGTGATAATCGCACGAGGAAAGATCAGGACTATAGGACGAGCGCTCGAGTGTCTCCCACTCGAGTTGATGTAACTTCTGTGATATGAAATTCAATATGGGGACGTGCTTTATCATGAAGCAGGAGCAACCCTTATCGTACACTATGGGCCATTAAAATTGCGACACCAAGAATAAATGCAGATGATAAACGGGATTCATTGGACAAATATATTATACTAGAACTGACATGTGATTACATTTTCACGCAATTTGGGTGCATAGGTCCTGAGAAATCAGTACCCAGAACAACCACCTCTGGCCGTAATAACGGCCTTGATACGCCTGGGAATTGAGTCAAACAGAGCTTGGATGGCGTGTACAGGTACAGCTGCCGATGAAGCTTCAACACGATACCACAGTTCATCAAGAGTAGTCACTGGCGTATTGTGACGAGCCAGTTACTCGCCCACCGTTGACCAGACGTTTTCAGTTAGTGAGAGATCTGTAGGATGTGCTGGCCAGGGCAGCAGTCGAACATTTTCTGTATCCAGAAAGGCCCGAACAGGACCTGCAACATGCGGTCGTGCATTATCCTGCTGAAATGTAGGGTTTTGCAGGGATCGAATTAAGGGTAGAGCCACGGGTCGTAGCACATCTGAAATGTAACGTCCACTGTTCAAAGTGCCGTCAATGCGAACAAGAAGTGGCGGAGACGTGTAACCAATGGCACCCCATACCATCACGCCGGGTGATACGCCAGTATGGCGATGACGAATACAGGCTTCCAATGTGCGCTCACCGCAATGTCGCTAAATGCGGATGCGGCCATCATGATGCTGTACATAGAACCTGGATTCATACGAAAAAATGACGTTCCGCCATTCGTGCACCCAGGTTCGTCGTTGAGTACACCATCGCAGGCGCTCCTGTCTGTCATGCAGCGTGAAGGGTAACCGCAGCCATGGTCTCCGAGCTGATAGTCCATGCTGCTGTGCAAACGTCGTCGAACTGTTCGTGCAGATGGTTGTTGTCTTGCAAACGTCCCCATCTGTTGACTCAGGGATCAAGACGTGGCTACACGATCCGTTACAGCCATGCGGATAAGATGCCTGTCATCTCGACTGCTAGTAATACGAGGCCGTTGGGATCCAGCACGGCGTTCCTTATTACCCTCCTGAACACACCGAATCCATATTGTGCTAACAGTCATTGGATCTCGACCAACGCGAGCAGTAATGTCACGATACGATAAACCGCAATCGTGATAGCCTACAATCCGACCTTTATGAAAGTCGGAAACGTGGCGGTGCGCATTTCTCCTCCTTACACGAGGCATCACAACAACTTTTCACCAGGCAACGCCGATCAACAGCTGTCTGTGTATTAGAAGTCGGTTGGAAACTTTCCTCATGTCAGCACGTTGTAGGTGTCGCCACCGGTGCCAACCTTGTGTGAATGCTCTGAAAAGCTAATCATTTGCATATTACAGTATCTTCTTCGTGACGGTTAAATTTCGCGTCTGTAGCACGCCATCTTCGTGGTGTAGCAATTTTAATGGCCATTAGTGTAGTTTTCCCGGACATCTCGCCTTAATCCGACGCCGTAATTTCTCCAGCGTTGCGCAGTACTATTCCCCGGAGACACCACGTTCCTTGAAATGAATGAGGCTGATCTTTTAGACCCGCGTCTTGTGTCAAGTCGCGACTGGTACAGACCTTGACGCCCCATTCCACAACGGTGGTTTTCGACAGACATGCTGCCTCATATACATTCTTCATTCTCCATTGGATATCTACCAGTGTTTGTCCTAGGGCAACCAAGAAAAAAAATAGCAGCATGTTGGCCCTGTTTGGACGCATTTAGTAATGTCGTAGGCATATTTCACATTTACTGCACGCAAGTCGGGCAGACACGAGTGCCACACTAATCCCTTGACTAGATGGTGGTGCTTATATACCCGTATCGGAGTCACAATAAGCTGCATTCACGCTGCAGCAACGCCCGCTAACGGGAAAGTTTTGATCACCCCTTATGTATCGTAGAAAAAATCCAAACTGTACTCACTTCCTAGTTGCTAAAGCACGTAGAGCCAACAATGGCGATTGTTCTCTGAGTCTCCAAAAATTATTCGAGAAAAAAGGGTCGCAGTTAGGGAGACGTAACTGTTTTTTAAGATGTCTAAGAATATGCGCTCGCCTGTTTCGGCTTCACTGGCAAAATCTCGAGGTCTCTGGGAAGATACAGCGTTCGGCGAGTCGAAATCTCGCTTTGGAAGCAGGGGAGGCTCGTGGGAATGACGTGACACGTGCAGTAATGTTGGTGCGGGCGGCGTTGAGGAAGCTGGCGTCGTGTAAAGGCGAGGAGGAGCTGTTTGGTGAGCCGGGCGGCTTTTCAACTGTGTCAGTCGATAGCGGCGCGCATATCGAGCGGCGGCCGCGCGCCTCGCCTGCCTGCCTGCCTGCCTGCCGCTGCCGCTGTTTACCCGCCACCCGCGCACGGCCTAAAAGCCCACCGCCGTACTTTCCCGACGGCGTCTCCGCTTCCATCTGGACGTTTCACTAAAATTCGGGCCATGTCCACACTCTGTCTCCAGAGAACAACGCACTTGCGTACTTGTCTTTGTATGTTGCAAATAATACGAATAGCACAAACGAAAGCATCATTTTATTAAATTATTCATTACATGATAACATCACAAAATTACGTTTGACGTGAAATTTGTCCATCAGTGGACGCTTTGGCGGAAGAAAGTTCTGACTCTTATTGCAGAGCAGCTAGGATGTAGAAGAAAACTGGTCCAGTGACTATAGTGTATACAGCGTGAACTTTGATAACACAGACAAACTGCCGGGATGGGTTCCTGACTGGAAGTCGAAGAAAAAAGGTCCTATGAACACGTGTCTAGAAATGCATCGTTGCCATGGTAGGCGGCGCTGAGGAATGACATCTGACCATGTGCCGTGTCATCCTTGGGTATTGCAGGCTGTGTGATTGACACAGTGTACTGTACAAACAACCAAAAAGGGCTTGAAGTGTTGCGTGATGTTGTTCGTGTCTGTGAGGGTACTAGTTACGTATAGCCGTGCTGCCTCTCTACCAAATGTTCAAATTTGTGTGAATTCCTACGGGACCGAACTGCTAAGGTCATCGGTCCCTAGTCTTACACATTACTTAAACTAACACAAACTACCTTAAGCTAAGAACGACACATACACCTCCAGCGGAAGTGGCCGCGCAGTCCGTGACATGACGCCCTAAACCACGCGGCCACTAGCGCGGCGCCTCTCGACCATTTCCGTATGCTTGGTCGTACACAAACACCATCTCGCCTTGTTCGCGACATGAAAACCGGACCATACTGCTGCTTACTGAATGCTGCGCCAGTCACATACCCTGCAACACACCAGGAGTAACGGCACGCGGTCAGAGGGACTATCACTCGTCAGCGCCATCTACCGTGGCAATGATGAATTTCCAGACATATGGTCGGTTGGTTGGTTGGTTGGTTTCGGGGATGAAAGGGACCAGACTGCTACGGTCATCGGACCCAAGACATATGTTCATAGGACCTTTTTTCCTCCATTTCCAGTGAGGAATCTGCCCTTGCAGTTTGTCGGTTTTATTAATGTTCACCCTGCATATCAGACAATACTCACACAATTTTAATTTATTGGCTGTACTGGTTTCGACTGTTCAGTCGTTGTCAAGAGCTCGTAACGTTTATTGGTCGATGACTGCTTAGTAGTATGATGGGAGTAAACATATCCCCTAGACTCCTACTAAAGGGTCAGGTCCTCAGAGCATGACAGCAGTGAACACCTCCAGACTCCTACTAGAGAATTAAGTCCTTAGAGTAAGGTAGGAGCGAACATACCCTCGAGGTTCCCACTAGAGTCCTTCAACTGGAAATTTGAGGATATGCTCTCTCTTAATGCTACAGGACAGTTTTTCCAAAATTGCTCCATAAACTTATTAATAAATCATTATGTAAGTGAGGATACCCAGTCTACTTAAATTTTTAATGGTGCATGAAAGTATGCACACAATTAAATTTAGTATCAACAATCGCAGATATAAATCATAGTCTTTCCTTTAAGTCTGCACCGTGATGGGTCGATGCTGTGTTTTTTCTGGAACCTGAGATGGCCATCCGGCTATGAGAAAAGACCAGAGCACCAAAGGAGGGTGCAGCAGGCTAACAATAAAATGTTTCTGCTGGAAGCCAAGAGTCAGGCAAATATGGGGCTGGGGACAGAGTACTGTTTTTTCAGCAGACCCAAAAACACCCCGTCTGGTGTGGTCTAGCGGTTCTAGGCATCAATCCCTAAACTTCCTTCCTTCGTGCAGAATCACTTGTTGGACGGGAGTTTCAACTTCCTCCTCTCAGATGCAAGTCCAGCGTCTTTAGCAAGTGTACCGGCCGGGGTGACCGAGCGGTTTCAGGCACTACAGTCTGGAACCGCGTGACCGCTATGGTCGCAGGTTCGAATCCTGGCTCGGGTATGGATGTGTGTGATGTCCTTAGGTTAGTTAGGTTTAAGTAGTTCTAAGTTCTAGAGGACTGATGATCTCAGATGTTAAGCCCCATAGTGCTCAGAGCCATTTGAACCATTCAGAACCAAAAACACCAAGCAATCGCCGAGGGTATGGCAGGAGAAGAGAGAGTGCCCAGCAAGCAGTAAGCTTTCAGGAAATGAGAAGCTTAAACAATGCTTCTTAGAAAAGATAAGATTTGCAACGGCAAGAGAAAAACATGGCACACTCAGCAGAGATGGTCAGTACACACCGAAGGGGGTCACAGGTGTAGATATTTGAATTTTGTAAGGAAGCCCACGAGTAATTATGCTGGTAATGGGGTTGAGAATTCTTGAGTATGTATATGCAGCAGTTTCGTTTGTTGGAAATGCGAAAACAAACATATAGTAGGAGAGAATTTCTGTCTTCTGCACCTGTCTAAGAGAAAACTGAGTAGTATTAACGGTGACAGTTACTTTAGGAGAAGGGACATTGGTACAACTGATATACGCTTTTAATTGGTTGTAACCCAGAAAGTATACTGAGACTGTTTACTGAGATTTTGGTGCTGGTAGACCAGTTAGGTTTTGTGGAGAAGAAGAGAAAGACACTTCATTTAGGGCATGGAATAGCATATTTCTTCGTTGCTTGAGAAATAAGGGAAAGAACAAAGATATCTTCACTTCAGAACTAATGATAGATACTGCGGAGGAGCTTAGAATAATCATTCACTACTACAGCCATTCTCTGCATCTGAGTATCAGCAGAGTGGTAAGCATGAGCCATATTTGCGTATTTCATGACGAGGGGACTGTGAAGTTGTTTGTTACTAGTCAGAGTTTCGTTCATTCTAACTAATTCATACCCGCAATCAATATGCTCTTGTGTCAGAGAACCGGTGCTTGTTCGTACTTTACTGGGCCTTTCCTTTAAGTTATAAACTTATTCAGAAATCATTGGCAATTATTGTGGATTCAGTTTTTGTATCATTCTATCTCAAACCACTCACCTGTGGCACGGTCTTTCATACACGTTTTTGCATTCTTGTGCCCTTTCATAATTTTTTGTTTTGTTTATTCAGTGATTACAATCGTATAAAAGCATCTAGGAATAAATCAGATTGTCACAATGTCGTTTACTTTCATTTAGTTGCTTGATGGAGACCCTTATCAACATAGCTGAGAGTTGTGGTACCCACATTTAATGTTCAATTAGGTCACTCCTGCTTAATTCAGATAGCCATTTAGTTATCCGTTGTGTGACTTTGCTTTTTCATCCCCGCGATCTCATGGACAGCAATTGGTTCATTGTCTACATCACTAGGTTCACCATCGTAGTGCCTCAGAGACATGATAAATGGTCAGCCGACACCTCACACTATCATACTACAATGCAGCTACTGGTTAAGTAAAATTATAGGCTATTGATAACAATTGAGAAGTTGAAACTAGTACAGCCGACAAATTAAAATTGTGTGAGCATTAACTGATTCAAACATCATGGTCAAAATTAATGAGTTAACAGTAATGAAAGAATTGACACACACACACACACACACACACACACACACACACACACACACACACACACGCACGCACGGGGTGGCGGGGGGGAGGGGGATGGAAAGGAGGAGGGGAGGTCTTATGTAAGGAATATGTTTCTTGAAGTGCAGCAGCTTTGCCTCTGCTGGTTTTATTTCTTTCTGGATACAACACAACCGAGTAAATGATTATACAGTACAGCGATGTACTGAAGCCACTATCATATCTCACTACAAATATTAATACGATATTGAAGTGCCAGAGTTGTTAAGAAGAGTGACGCAGTGTTCCTTCGGATATGCATACCCATACTGAGGTGCAAGTTTCCATAAACTATGTATACGAGTATTTTACAGACAGGTCGCTTCTTCTTTTCTTAGCTTCAGAATGAACACAAATTCAACACACTATGATATTCGTGGCTTGGTTAGGAGTGTTTTTGAGTGTTGTCATATCAAGAGGCCATGATCTCCCACGGCTAGTTAGTTATTAACCTGGTAATTGTGCATAATACATGTGGGGCCGTCGCGGGTAGATACAAACAGTGAAAATAAATCATTTAACTACTCATTACGTTCTTATGAGGTCATAATATGATGTGTCCAGGGAAAGATGACCGAAACTTTTATAACGAATTAAAAGAGTAATACAACAGCCCCGAAGCTATCGTATACAATTTTGTTGCAGCACTGATCAGTACCTGTTTTGATAATTTAGAAAAGTTTCTTTAAAACGATGGTTTAAAATGTTACCACTACGATCACAATACGAAGAAATGCGTCGCCTCGTGAACTATCACACATCCCGGTAGGTTGTTACACTATTTTAGCTTATATCATACAGGTCTGCCTTGTATGGAGTGACTAAAGGGAAGTGAGGAAGATTAGGGTGTAACGTCCTGTCAATGATGATGCCATTACAGACGGACCACAAGCTCGGATTGAGAAAGGAAACTGGCCATGTCCCGAAATTTGCCCCTGGCGGGATAGAAAATCACGGAAAATGTAAGTTTGAGTGGCTCTTCTCCCAAATACCAGTCCAGTGTCTCAAACACCGTGGCGTCTCGCTCGGTTTCGTGAGTGGAGTCTCTTAAATGAAACTCTTCACTTATTTTCAAATGATGCATCCCAGTGACTTCATGTTTTGCAACTAAGCTGACCATGAGACATGATTATTGCGCTCAACGCGTAAACTGCACACAGTTTCTCATAACATAGTATGCATGTGCGGAAACCATGTGAGTTTACGAGCTATCGGCAGCATATCCTCCAGGTAATGTGAGAGAATATTTCCAAGGTATATTTTGTAGACTTATCGACTGAGACCTAATGGAAATGTAATTGTTCGATATTGAGCCCCTAGAAACTACTGGCTCCTGATACCAAACTTCTCAACAACTATTCCTCTGTAAGATTGTCTATGGAAATCACATCCACGCAGTATAAAGTACACTCATATTTCAACCACAAGCTAGCAAGGAAAATAAATGTCACTGTTATAATTTATGGCATAATCTCCGCTGTTCACTAACGAACGAGCGTATACTGCCTTTAAAGCAATATTTCTTTGGATAATTACATAGTTTATGCTTTACAGTAAGGATAAACTTGTCTGTTGATTCTGGAACAGGCCAAATTGTTTCGGAAGCTCCCCCAAGCCACAACCACACTTTTCAGGGCTTAAGCAACGGACTCGGATATCTCTCTCTGGCAATTGAAAATTGTGTGGTGTTAGTGCGTGCTACACCCGTAATTGTTACTCAGCCGCAGATTACGTATTTAACTCCATTGTGGTTGACACTTCCCTCGCGGTTTTTTTTTTGTGTTTTTTACTTGTATAAAACAACAGCCCTGCTGGAGAAATTTCGGCGAGTTAGAGACAAAGTTCCATTTTGGAGACGGCAATATTTGTTCATCAGTTAATTAGTTAGTGACCCGATCGACAGTGTTGGTGGTTGCCACCCGCGTCCTCTCTGTCTATATAACTACGCTTTTTTTCTGCCTGTGCTGTGAAGTAAGAAAAATGTAAGTAAAACAATGTGCCTCCAAGATAAAAAGTTGCACAAATTTATCGATGCACTTTGTCCAATGTTCTTTCACTGAGTGTCTTGCACCCTTAAGAACGACTCCGAACGGTATGCTAAACAATCATGCCCGATTCCAACAACTTCATTGGATCCTAAACATTTTCCATCCATAAGAGGTGGAAGTCAGTTGGCGCAAAATAACGTAAATAGTGTTAGTTTCCGCTTAACAACCCCCAAGCAGCACCTTTTTGGCAGATACATTGTTTCAATGCTTTATTTTCCTTTGCAATTCCGTTCTCTCTTTCTACACACTTTTTACACCAATTTTATCCAGAAGACTAATGAAGATTTGCCAGTTGCTATTTTGCAGTTTACAAGATAATCAGTAAGGTCAACGCCTTCCGTACTCTAGAAAACACTGCCCATCCTCCGACAGTGGCATCATTTGTGTGCCAATGGATGTACATACGGCTCTCAAGTGACTGAGCGCAGCCAACTTCAGTCTATCCACCAAGGGAAATCCCTAGCGGTAATGGATAATGAATCCGCGTCTTCTGCAGGGCAGATACTTAGGCCGCTCACAACTACGACGATCTTGCAGTTCCTTCCATTGTATCTACACGATCTTGTAAATGCTGTAAACTGATGTATGCGATAGTAAGTATAATGCCTCGAAAAGGTTCTGTGAAACATATCAGCGTTTTATGCTAAATACAGTTTTACCTTTGATGCCATCGTAGAGCGGCTCTGTTCGTCTCACCCATTTATGTTTAATGTGTAAAATGTAAAACGGGGGGGGAGTGCACAGCACATCTGACATATTCTAGGGATTCGGATATCTGAGAGCATCTTTCGGTATTCGTAGGTGGAATAAAAAGCCAAGGATCAGAGAGACGGAAGATAATGTGTTTTGGAACGTTTTTGTCGACGCGACGTTGCATAAAAATAGACTTGGAGACGAGATGGAAATGGTGATGGAGAGGCGGGCGTATTGTTTAACATTCGCTCGATGTTTACGTTAGCCTCCGGTTTTCGGCACGAGATGCGGACAGCATATCACTTTAATATTAAAGAGCGAAACATCGTGCGCTGTAGACGTTCCGTATCTATTTACGGGATTCCCTCGCAGCGATTTTGTCACGTACAGCGCCACAGAATTCACACGAGGAGCTTAACTATTTATGCCAGTTCCTGGGACGAAGCTTCCGTAAACAAAGAATACAGCAGGTATGTGTTATGAAACGGTATTGAACGAAAGGAAAGCACACTTCAGATTGAATTTTTTAACATTCTTGGAGCTCACTAATGGCAGCTGGAATCACACGTTTACAAATACGTCAGTTGTTAGAAACCTAGATCTACAGTACGGGATTTGTCAAAGCGTCCACGAACAGTAAGCTGGTGAACATTTGTGACACATAAAAATTGCGTTCCGCGCTGGATTCAAACCCGTAACCGTACTTTCCGCTAGCAATATGTTATCATTTACGATACTCGCAAACTCTTTCCAGACTGACTCAAAGATTCAAATTGACTCCTCCGTGAAGCTCGAACCTTATTGAGATAAAAAAGTATCAAGTAGAAATTGTGAATCGCTTGTGTTCGCTTAGTGCATTTGGAAGCGTATTAGCTGGTTGGTTGATTTTGAGGGAGGACACCAAACAGTGAGGTCATCGGCCCCATCAGATTGGGGAATGATGGGGAAGGAAGTCGGCCGTGCCCTTTCAAAGGAACCATTTCAGCATTCACCTGAAGCGGTTCAGGAAGATCACTGGAAACCTAAATCAGGATGATCAGACGCGGGTTTAACCGTCCTCCTCCCGAATGCGAGTCCAGTGTGCTAACCACTGCACCACTTCGCTCGTTGGCAGAGTATTGCCCACATAATGCGCGGATCTGGGTTTTATTTCGGTCTCCTGTGAAAGTTCAACTTGTCGCAAATATCAGTCCAAGCATGTACTTCATAAAAGAGAAAAAAAGTCCCCATTCAACGTTAGTTTCGATGATGGAAAGTTCACTCAGAATTTTCGAGGTGATAAGTATTCTAAATATCAGATCTTCCCCGTGATTAAACCATTAAGGGACATGTTAATCTTGCTGAGGAAATTAGGAATTTGCACTGCAATTTTCTCCAGTGTGTTAATTTTGTAAATTCTGAAGGTAAAATAAGTACTTCACGTTTTATTATTTTTGACGTTTCCCTCATTAACAATTGTTAACATATTCTCACCTGTTTTTGCCACTGTACAGTGTTCGTGATTTTTTATTCGGCGTTTTACTTGACAGACCGTCGGACTATTGATCGACCTTTAGCTTGTACATCATTGGTTGGAACAGTGCTAGAGTTTGACGTAACAACGGCACCAATGTCAGAGGTAATAACAGGACAAACAGTGCAAAGCAGAACTTCGTCTAGTGACACAAAAACTGGCTGTACACCGCCACTGAATTATTACATGCGCCGAAGTCCGACATAGTAAAACAATGTCCAGCGCGGCGTATGTCACAACAAAGGTGCAAAGCCATACCGAGAAACAAGCTTCTAAAGAACACTGGGGAAACGCAACTGTAAATAATAAAAAGGTGATCTCTCACATCTTTACTTAAATAAGTACAGCCGCATCTTGACCGTTCTTTTCAGTTGGATTCGTTTCCCATCATTATTCAGAATGATGGTACTTAGGGACGGGGATATGACTGATATTACTTTTATGATATTACAAACAGAATTTATTACTGTTGCTTTCTGTTTCTACAGACAGAAAGAGACAGATATCTTCGGGCATTTACGTCAGTGTGTTGCTATTCAATGCATGGAATGAAAAAGAGATTCTTCAGAGAAGCGCGGTTTCCACATTTTTTCTTGACGTTATTTTGTGCATAATAATTTACAGTTACTTGTTGTAAGTCTTTTAAGGTGACGCTTCAATCAAAAATCGAAATCACAACAACCGTACGTAAAAAAAGAAAGCTGTGCAACTGATATATCCAGGGATGCGACTCACTGATAACATAGGTATAGCGGCGTCATCGTACCCATCAGCGCAGCGACTCTTGGTCGTTATGCGCCCAGGCCAGCAGGCTAAGTTCGTTCTCTCAAGAAATCCCCGACATGAACAAACATCCCACAGAAGACACAACAGGAAAACTATGCACTGTATCATGTCAGAAAAATGTGAAATTTTTGCTAAATTTGAGTGAAAATGATAAGTTAAATAATTAAAAATTCGAGGCGATGAAGTCGAAATATTGGCACAAACACAGTGCTTCACTATACCACCATGAGATAATTATCAACTTACATAGTTATTGGATGGAATCAGACGCACTATTTGTGGTTCTCAGTGATTTTCCTATCACAGTTCTCTGAACCATATTCTCAGTTTACTGACACTGGTGGTTGGCAGACGTTGATAGAGCAATTTCGGATTGGTAATAAACCACATGGCCAAGGGCCTTGCCGCAGTGGTAACACTGGTTCCGTCATATGATCGAAGTTCAGCGCTGTCGGGCTTGGTTAGTACTTGGCTGGGTGACCGTCCGGTCTGCCGAACGCTGTTGGCATCCGGGGTGTATTCATCCCATGCGAGGCAAATTGAGAAGCTACCTGATTGAGAAGTAGTGGCTCCGATCACGAAAACTGCCATAGACCGGAAGAGCTGTGTGCTGACCTCACGTCCCTACATATCCACGTCCAGTGATGTCTATAGGTTGAGGATGACACGGCGGTCGGTCAGTATCTTTAGGGTCTTTCGAGACCTATTCAGACGGAGTGTTTGTAAACCACGTACAATAAGTCGGATGTATGCTTAATAAATGGACGGAACGGTAATACAATAACTTACGGATGTAATGGAGGCCGATGTCTTTACCTTTCGCTCAGAGCACTACCAGACGTTGCCAATTCACTTGTCTAGCCTCATCTCAGTAGCCGTATTTGCTAATGGACGCTTGTGTGGTTGTACTCCACTCCTAGGTAACATGTTAGACTCCTGCTGATGGAAGATATTTTCGTCGCCAGTTCTCAGCTGGGAAGGTGAGTCTTCGGAACTACCCTTCAGATTATCCCAGACAACAACGCAGTAGCCATGTCCATTTCTTATATGTGGCGAAAAACGTGGGTCAAGGGAAAGGACTTCCGGACACCCATTAGCTGCAAGTCAGTTGTGATAATATGTAGAAAATTCATTCTTATCTACCGATACCTTATCGTTAGAACGGATGCAGTTCCTTGCGCGGCAGGTTTCTCTGGACTGTTGGTATTGAGGATAAGTTCGATACTCTGGTGTATTTCGACCGTGAACTGTTCCACTGTAGCATGTCATTTCATCTCTATACACAGTTAGTGTCATTGTCCTCAAGGATCATTGTCACATGGGTCCTTGCAGGTAACACAACAGCCATTCACAACGGTGGCAGTTAGTAGACTCACAATGTGTTTCCATAGTTAAGGCGCGCGATCAGTTCACGAATTTCACCGTTTTAGGGAGTTGATGATCATCGCATTTTGCACAGTGGGTGGATCATTTCTTTGAGCCACTACAACGTGCAGCGACAGTCGCCTTATGTAACTGCGAGTGTATTTCAGAAGCTACTGTCTCCTATTATCTGTGTTAGCTTTGATTATCAGATTATGTTGGTGCAGTAATAATTTTTGAATCATTCGCCCTGCGGTAGATGACAGCATCACAGGAGCGTTGAAAATGGCACCCGAAATCGAGATGCGTATGAAACACAAATGTGTCATTAAATTCTTTACTGCTGAACAAATTACGCCAACTGAAGTTCATAGAAGCTAGCTAAAGATGTCTTGAGATGATACAGTAGACGTAAGTAGTGTTGGGTGGTGGTTACCGCGTTCCAATGATGGTTAAAAACGAGATGCACGACAGAGCACCCCCCGGGCGACCCTGCTCGGCTGCTATCCCTTATAATGAACAGAGGTTCGACCAACTCATCCGTAATGATCCGCGGATTACGACCAAGAAATCGCGTGCACAGCCGAAAGTCTGTTGTATTACAAAGGGTCCCGCACATGCTTACTCAAGAAAGAAAAAGAGGATCGTGGAATAAAAATTTGTCGGAACCTCCTGGGCCAACACGAGGCTGAGTTTGACGGGTTTCTGATCATCATCGTCAGAGATGAGACACTATTTCACCAATACGATCCGGTAAACAAAACAGAGTCCACTGAGTGGCGACATGCAATTCACCAACTAACTAAAGCTTCGCGATGTAGACATCTGCCAGCAATAACGCTACAAGGACACACTGGCGATGCTGAAAGCTCGAGTTTCGAGATTCGATCTTGACAAAAGACAAACTTTTGCTTTGCAATGCCAGGCCTCATTCCAGTTTTGCGACCATGGAACTCATTGCCAAATTTAACTGGACTATCCCACCACATCTACCCTAGAGTCCTGATATGGCTTCTTGAGATTGTCATATCTTTGGGGATATGAGAGGTGGATTACGTGGCCAAAACTTTCCAGACTGAGGCGCTGTCATCGAAGCAATAAGAGCCGGCCGTTGTGGTCGAGCGATTCTAGGCGCTTAAGTCTGGAACCGTGCGACCGCTACGGTCGCAGGTTCGAATCCTGCCACGGGCATGGATGTGTCTGATGTCCTTAGGTTAGTTAGGTTTAAGTAGTTCTAAGTTCTAAGCGACTGATGATCAGAGATGTTAAGTCCCATAATGCTCAGAGCCATTTGAAGCAGTAAGGTAGTGGTTAGCTTTAGATGGTTTAGATTCTACGCTCGTGGCATGCAGGCTTTTGTTCATCGTTCACAAAAGCGCATAACGGATGGTGGTAACTATGCGGAAGAATGGCAGAATGTTAGTGACATCTGTATCTACACCTACACTCTGCAAACCACTATGAACTGCATGGCAGGAGGTACTTCTCGTTGTAGCAGTTACTGGGACTTCTTCCCGAGCCATTCATGTATGTAACGTGGGAAGGATGAATGCTTTAATGTCTCTGTGAAGACTGTAATTAGTCTAAGCCTGTCTTCGCGTTCCCTACAAAAGCGGTATGTAAGAGAGTGTATATATTTTTAGACTCATCGTTTAAAGCTGGTTCCTGAAACTTTGTAAGTGGACTTTCTTGTTATAGTTTGCATCTGTGTCCAAACGTCAGCCATTTCAGAGTTTTCAGCATCTCCGTGACACCTTCCCATGAATCAGCTGTTTTGTGACCATTCGTACTGCCCTTCTTTATAAACATTCAGTACCCCATGTTAGTACGATCTGGTACAGGTCCAGTACACTAAAGCAATATTCTAGGATGGGTTGCACGCGTGTTTTGTAAGCAACCTCATTTGTAGACTGATTGTATTTAATTAGTATCCTACCAATGAAACGAAGTCTACCACCTACTTTACCTACGACTGACCCTATTTGATCGTTCCATTTCATGTCCCTACAAATTGTTGCACCAAGGTATTTATATAAGTTGACTGTTGCCAACAGCGACTCACTAATATATAGTCACTGGATACTACGTTTTTCCCTTTTGTGAAGTGTACATTTTTACATTTCTGAACATATAAAGCAAGCTGCCAGTCTTTGCATTACTTTGAAATTTTACCAAGATCTGACTGAATATTTGTGTATCGTTTTTCAGACAACACACTATAGATAGCTGCATCATATGCGAAATGTCTGAGGTTACTATTAAAATTGTCTGCAAGGTCATTAGTGCAGTCACCCAATACACTTCCATGGCGTACTCCTGAAGCTACTTAGACATCTGACGAGAACGCACCCTCGATAACACGCTGTATTCCTTACCAAGAAATCTTCAGTCCACTTATATGTTGAACTATTTAAATTTGTTTTTGTAGTTTCAGTACATACTGTAATTTCTATGAAAATTAATGGGAGGCATTAGTTTCGGAACGGCCTTCTTACTTCAGCACTACACATGGCGCGATACACGTGAAGAATCATTTTTGTGAAACACGGTAGGCTCTTCATTCATTCCCAGTAATGAGTGCCGTTGCGGGGGTCTCAAGTTAATTCCATATTTCCAGAAGAAGTTTGGCATCGTTGCTCAAAAGCGGTATCTAACCTAATTGCGTGCCTATAGACTAACATCTCAGTTGTGTGACTGGAGTCTATTTCTTGTCTTAAAATTCATAGTTCATAATAACTGATGGGAAGTCATCTAGTTAAACTGAAGTGATACCTTGGGTACCCCAATGACATGTTACAATCCTACTGCTATTTATAGTCTACGCTATCGGACAAAAAAACAAAAAAGAATGTGAAGCACCCAGAAGACATGTTCGGATGTCAATATGTCGTACACGTACAAATCATCAGCGACTCTGTAAGCGAATAAAGCTACAATTCTTCTTAATACGTAGAATGACCACTAGAGTGCATTAGTGTCGTTACTGTTTAGTGTTGTTAGAAGGCCTGCTCGGGTATCTAAGTGGCGTGAGAGACGTCAGATGTTTACTGATCACTGTTACGGACACGGACATGAGACGTACCCGTGTGAGACAGCGTTATCAGCACCTGATCCAGTGTTAAAGGGATCTGTCGAATCGCACAGTATTCGCATTTGTGGGACATTCGGGTGTTATAGTGGCCCGATGTTGTACTGCATGGAAGTGTGACGGCAGGCACACTTTTCGTCAAGATGCCAATCGTTCAAGTCTGACTACCACAATGAAGGATCGCCCTATTGTGCACCAAGCACATCATAATAACCCCTTCACATCTGTGCCTGCCATCCAGAAAGAAGTAATTGACTCCCTGCAACATTCTGTTCTGTCCCGCACTATTGGTCGGAGACTAGCAGCAGCAGCAGCAGCAGGACTACAGAATTTCTATCTCATGCGTAGAATGCAGTTCACACCACAACATGAACGGCTGCGTTTGGGGTAGTGCGGTGAACGGTAAGCATGTATTCCTGATGAATGGCGTCGCACTTTGTTCGGCAATGAATCGCGGTTCTGCACTACGCCCGATGACTGTTTTTGGCGAGTGTGGTCATAGTATGCGGAACCATCGAGTATGACTCCAGGTCGCGGTTAGTAGTGATTGAGGGAACTCTGGCGGCACAACGATACGTCGCGGACATCCTGCGTCCCCATGTATTACCTTTCATGCGACAGTATCGTGGTGCCACTTTCCAACACGACAATGCTTATCCACACATGGCACGTGTCTCTGTGAACTGTCTGCGTAACGTTGAGGTGCTCCCGTGGCCAGCAACATTCCCACATCTGTCCCAGGTAGAACATGTGTGGATCGGAACAGAGGTCAACTCTGTACCAGTGCTAGTATCCAGGATATCAAGGACTAATGGGAACAGCTTGCCTCAGGAAAGAATACAGTGCCTTCAAGGCACCCTTCCCAAGCGAGTCAAATGGTTCAAATGGCTCTAAGCATTATGGCACTTAACATCTGAGGTCATCAGTCCCCTAGACTTAGAACTACTTAAACCTAACTAACGTAAGGACATCACACACATCCATGCCCGAGGCAGAATTCGAAGCTGCTACCGTAGCAGCGGCGCGGTTCCGGACTGAAGCTCCTAGAACCGCTCGGCCACCGCGGTCGGCTCCCAAGCGAGTCATTGCATTTATCCAAGCTAGAGGCGTTGCAACGTTATACTTATGAGTGGGCTCATATTGCCAAGTTCTTTTGAATGTGACTCAATTTTGTAATCACTGAAGTAACATCACATACCCTCTCAATTCGTGAAATTTTATTTAGTTTCCTCTTTCTCTTCTGGGTGCTTCAATTTTCTGCAGCCAGTGTATGTTGTTGACTCCCACCTATACATGAAGAAATGACCATTGCAATAAAATACGAAGGTTGTCCAGAAACTAAGTTCTGAAAGATCGCGAAATGGAAACCACAGTGAAAACCAGAAACGTTTTGTTTGCAACAGCTAGGTACACTTTCCACCTACTTCTCTACATAGTCGCCGCTGCATCTTTGAGTTTTGTCATAGTGTTGTATCAACTTTCCAATATCCTCGTCATAGAAAGCAGCCGCCTGTGCTTTCAGCCAATTATCTGCACTGGTCTCCAGCTCGTTGCCAATGAAAAAATTTTGCCTTCGTAGACAGCGGTTATTGTGAGCAGAGATGAGACTCAAGGGGAGCCAATTACGGACTGTATTGTGGGTGATCAAACACTTCTCATCGGAAACGTTGCAGGAGCGTCTTCATTGCCCCTGCAGTGTGCGGCCGAGAATTGGCACGAAGAAGGAACTTCTCGACAGTTGTGTTATGTGGGCTGCATGACACAGGCGAAACCTCTAACCAGGCCCTCATACTTGACTGTGGACGCTATTACCTACACATCTTTACGTGCACACTGTTCACTCAAAATAAAAAGAGCGACGCGACACGATCGATGGACGTACTAGAGAGACAGCCCAACACATCTGTGCAAAGCTTTACCGGACTTCCCCAGTGGCTTCCATTTCACGACCGATCGGAACTTACTTTCTGGACAGCCCTCGTATCAGAGCTCGCACAAGGATATTTATGTTTTCGTTGTTGCAATATGCAGTTGGAGAGTGGAAGGGTCGAGAAATGGTCTGAAACTTGTTCCATGAACCCTCTACCGAACACCTCTACATCTACATTTATACTCCGCAAGCCACCCAACGGTCTGTGGCGGAGGGCGCTTTACGAGCCACTGTCATTACCTCCCTTTCCTGTTCTAGACACGTATGGTTCGCGGGAAGAACGACTGCCGGAAAGCCTCCGCGCGCGCTCGAATCTCTCTAATTTTACATTCGTGACCTCCTCATGAGGTATAAGTAGGGGGAGGTAATATATTCGATACCTCATCCAGAAACGCACCCTCTCGAAACCGGGACAGCACGCTACACCGCGATGCAGAGCGCCTCTCTTGCAGAGTCCGCCACTAGAGTTTGCTAAACATCTCTGTAACCCTATCACGCTTACCAAATAACCCTGTGACGAAACGCGCCGCTCTGCTTTGGATCTTCTCTATCTCCTCCGTCAACCCGATCTGGTACAGATCCCACACTGATGAGCAATACTCAAGTATAGGTCGAACGAGTGTTTTGTAAGACACCTCCTTTGTTGATGGACTACATTTTCTAAGGACTCTCCCAATGAATCTCAACCTGGTACCCACCTTACCAACAATTAATTTTATATGATCATTCCACTTCACATCGTTCAGCACGCTTACTCCCAGATATTTTACAGAAGTAACTGCTACCGCTATCATATAATCATACAATAAAGCAGGGTTTCCCAACGTGTGGTCCGCGGACCCTTAGGGGTCCGCCGGCTCTTTCTAATGGGTCCGCGGCCACCTTTCACCAAAACGTGTAAAATAATGAGTAAAATTATGGAATAAAAATGTGAAAATCAGATTCATCACTTTTTTTTTCCTGTGAAAAATGTGTGTATAGCATCCGAAAGTCGGCAATAACATTCGATCTTTGGCAATAATATTTGACAGTCGGCAACACAAACCAAAACATTGGTGCGGCTCCCGCTGTCGGTGGTTCGAGTCCTCCCTCGGGGGCATGTGTGTGTGTGTGTGTGTGTGTGTGTGTGTGTGTGTGTGTGTGTTTGTGTGTGTGTTGTCCTTAGCGGAAGTTAAACTTAGGTTAATAGTGTGTGAGAGTAGGGACTGATGACCTCAGCAGTTAAGTCCCATAGACTTTACATACATTTGAACATTTTTCTTCGGATTTCACGAAAAACCACACACACACACACACACACACACACACACACACACACACACACACACACACGACTGTTACTAAATACGCATGCTCCTTACACAACAGTTGCCAGACAGTGAAAGTGAACAGACCACAGGCGGCAGCTTGTCAATAGCGAACAGTTTAGACGTGACGTCGATTGCTCTTGGAGGAAGGCAGCTCCGACGTGTGAAATGTCAATTACCATGTAATATTAATCAGGCAATAGTGTATTGAACACTAGTAAGCGTCTGGATACAGTGGGAATTCAAATTGGGTCGTTAATTTCAAGTTGTTTTCATACATCTCTAAACCAAAGACTATTGATACTTCGGGGGGGGGGGGGCATTGGGACCATGGCACTTGCATTAAGAAGCTTTCAGTTTCCATGGGTTCTGCTCTGAAATTTAAAGTTACTGTGCTTTTGACTGACTAGGAGTCCGCCATGGATTTTCGACTGAAGGAGGGGTTCGCCAGCTGAAAAGGTTGGGAGGCCCTGCAATAAAGGATCCTTCTTTCTATGTATTCGCTATACATTACATTAGTTAGGCGTGAATTGCAGAGTAATCGTGTAGACTGAGCTAGGTGAGGTGAGGAAGCAGCGCAGAGGGCGACGCTGACGTACCTGTCATGAGGGCGCTGGAGGAGGCGGCGCCGGCGCTGACGCTGCCGGCGGGCTCCGCGTCGCCATCGTGGGCTGGCGTCGCCACGCTGCTCTACAGCCTACCCGCAGCGCTCATCCTACTCTGCTGCCGTCGGCGGCCACTCTGGCGGGGCTGGGGCTGGCTACGAACACCACCACCACTCTCTCTCACCTCCTCCTTCCCTACTCACACTCCCAGCTGGTGCTACTACTCATCTACCAGGCGAAAGGGCGCGAAAAACAACGACGACACGACGTAACAGCAGCCAGCGATGAGCGTGGAATGCGTATGCCGTTGTATGAGCTGCTGAAGCCACGAATGTAGAGAGTTGTTCACAGCCTTTTCGTAAACGCTTCGTTTCACAGACGTGCAGTGCGACGTGTCGAATTAATTTTGTCTTCAGAATGAGATTTTCACTCTGCAGCGGAGTGTGCGCTGATATGAAACTTGCTGGCAGATTAAGAGTGTGTGCCGGACCGAGACTCGAACTCGGGACCTTTGCCTTTCACGGGCAAGTGCTCTACCAACTGAGCTACCTAAGCACTACTAACGCCCCGTCCTCACAGCTTTACTTATGCCAATACCTCGTCTCCTACCTTCCAAACTTTACAGAAGCTCTCGTGCGAAACTTGCAGAACTAGCACTCCTGAAAAAAAGTCTCGGTCCGGCACATAGTTTTAATCTGCCAGGAAGTTTCATATCAGCGCACACTCCGCTGCAGATTGAAAATCTCATTCTGGAAACATCCCCCAGGCTGTGGCTAAACCATGTCTCCGCAATATCCTTCCTTTTAGGAGTGCTAGTTCTGCAAGTTTCGAAGCAGAGCTTCTGTATAGTTTGGAAGGTAGGAGACGAGATACTGGCAGAAGTAAAGCTGTGAGGACGGGGCGTGAGTCGTGCTTGGGTAGCTCAGTTGGTAAACCACTTGCCCGCGAAAGACAAAGGTCACGAGTTCGAGTCTCGGTCCGGCACACAGTTTTAATTTTGTCTTGACGGAATCAAATGAGTGACGTCGCGTGGTAGGTTGGAGACTCGTAACCGAAACGGAGTGAGGTAGCGCAGGTGTCTGTTTTTTCAGACACCACGCAGAATCCGCATCTGTGATACATATTATGTAAACTGAAGGTGGAGTGGGGAGAAAGGAGAGGAAAATGAAGGTACTCGTCATGTCACCTGCATTGGGAATTTATGCAGTGTCTGCGGGGCCGCGTGAAAAACTGTGCAGGACCGGAATTCGAACCCCGTGTCTGTCCGGCACACATTTTCACTCTGCGCAGCTGACTCCGCATAAATTCCCGAGGCAGATAACATCATTAGTTTCCTCCTTTTCCTTTCCACCCCCTCAACATTAAATTTACACACAATCAACATTTAGGTTTTCATGATTTCCCAAAATCGGTAAAGGCAAATGCTGGGATGGTGCCTATGAAAGGGCAGGGATGATTCTCTCCCCCACCCCTCCCCCAATCCTTTCCTTTCCAAGTTTGTAATGACATCCTTGTCGACTGCTTGTTAAACCTTCCTTCCTTCGTAATGAAAGCGTGGTTCGAGTTCAGACTACCTATTCCGATCAGGTTTTCCACGTTTTATTTAGCATCGTACTAGACGAATACAGCATTGAAGTCATAAAGGAGGATGCTTTCCATTACATTTAGCCTCACCATCCCAAATAACTTTTTACCCAGAGCAAAATAAAAAATTTATCACGCCACTGTTGCTTAGGTACCAGGAGGACATTAATCATTGTAATTGCCTTTGTTGTCACTTTCGTCGTAACGAAGACGTGAACAGCAGTTCTTTTTTAAATAGCGTCCTATATTTTCTATTCGGTAATCTATTTCCTCTCCTCAGTAACTGGTCTCTCCTCAATACCTGTTCAAAAACGTATCACATTCTCGCATTCACAAGAAACAGTCTCCAGTTGAAGGTTTGCGTGAGTGCAGTGTACACCAACGATTAGAAGACAGAAATACTAGTCATCTATGGAGAATGGCAGTCTTCTGAATGACCAGTGTACATTTTTCTTGTGTTTCCTATTGTATTCTGTGGTTCCAGCAAATGGACGTTTACGTTACCCCAGGAACCTGCACTGTGAGTCAGTTTTGTGTTAAGTTTTTAATACCGCCATATTTAAGTTAATGGCTGATACGTTTTTGAACGGCCCTTGAAGAGACGAATTGGATTACTGAAGAAACAAACATAGTGCGGTATTTATAAAAGACGTACTGCTGTTCATACCTTTATAACAAAAAAAATTAAAAGGAAGGCAATCAAGCTGGTTAATACCCCCCTGGTAGCTCAGAAAAATTTGCTTGATACGTCTTTTATTTTCCTTTTCTTTTTTAGAAAAAGGTATTTGGGGTGGTCAAAATAAATGGGACAACCTGCAAAATTAGAAAAGTTAGTCGACGTCGAGGTCATTAGAGAACGAGCAATATCTTAGTTGGAAAGGATTTGAGGAATTGAAGGTTTGGGAGAGTAGAAGAAATTGGCCATAACCCTATTAAGGAACCATCTCGGCATCTGCTGGATGCAGGAAACCTAAAGAAGAATGACTGAAGGAGGGTGATTTGAACTGCATTGCTCCTCAATATGAGTGCAGTGCATTACTCCGTTATTCAGGTCATTTGCTCAGATCTGAGAGTGCGTTCAGCGTCTAAACATCATTATATACACGTGAGAGTTTAAGTATGATCATAGGATGATATTACACCCCCAAAATAGTAACGGGTGCTTAAATGAAGCTGAAGAAAAGAGGAAATTACGCATTTTTCAAAGAATGTTCCTCGTAATCCCATAAATTTGTTAGTATTCACGGTCAGTGGTGTATCTTACCAGAGTGGCAAAGTCCAGAACACTTCCACGCTGCTCAAATAATGCACTGCATGGCATACAAAGCTGTGCAGAAATACGTTGCATCTACACATAACACTCGACGTGGTACGATGTTTACTTTCGTGACTTCAGCTGCATAAATTTACGCAATCAAGATAAACGATGTTCAGGTTACAGACCACTGCGTGAAGCCTGGGAAGGATTTTCATGTCACCGAAATATGTCTCATAATGTTTTAGGAATTTGGATCAACAGTGTAGGATTCGGAACTGGATAAACTGAGAAGAAAAGATTGATTTGATTCGACGAAAGGATATTTTGAATGACACAAGGTGGAACTGAAAATTTAAAATATTTTGTGATCTGACATTTCGGACGTGAATTTCTACTCATTGTTCACAAGGCCACACTCAAAATCTTACTAATCATTTTTGAGAATGGATTACATAACCTTACGCTGCATTCATGTAATTTCACATTATAACTGTTGATCAGGGGTGTAATCCCCTCGTTATCTTCCGGTTAGTATGTTCCGAGAATTTCGCAGAAATGTTCAGATTAAGAGGTAGAACATGTCCGCAAGAAGTAGCGAAGGGCGATAACTACAGGAAAGATACTAATTCCTGTCGCGATTCATATTCAACGTCCATCGTGTTGCTCGTGGGTAAAAAATGTGTGTAGGATATTTGATCCAGTTTTGCTAATTATTAATAAAATACGCTCCGACACTAAGTGCTGCAAAAGCTAAAGCGACCACGGATAGAAATTTTGTACATCGAGCATTTTATGCTGGGACAGAAGCAGGTACTGGTAAATTAGATACAGCATTCAACTCGGAATTGTAAATTGTGGCGGTGATAAGATAACTGGGCCACGAGAGGGAGCAAACAAAATGTTAGATTGTTGTGTATGAATTTCTTTGTTTTGTGCAGTACTAGTTACCCAAACTGATTACTTCTGGTATTTTGCATCTCGCTAAAAACAGAATTATTTTGTTTCCCACGAAAACTACAGCAAAAACTTGATTAACTTTTTACCGTAGCGGTACTTATTACCAAGTTATGGAGTGTGTGGGTAAGCATAGTAATTCTCAGTCACAAGTATTTAACGACATATTACACGTGTCAGAATTTGAAAAGTGACATGTCGTTGACGTGATGCCGTCAAAACAAAGGTATCCTGTTTCTTAGTACTGTCTTGGCAAAAAAATTATGTCTCACACTTTTTTCCAGAATGATACGCAATAGAAAATAGTTAGCTAAAAGGAGAACAGAAGCCTTTCCATTGTGGTGCTACAGAAGAATGCTGATGATTAGATGAATCAATCACGTAACTAATGAAGGACTGAATCGAATTGGAGAGGCTGGCCGGTGTGGCCGAGCGGTTCTAGGCGCTTAAGTCTGGAACCGCCCACCGTTGCGGTCGTTGGTTCGCATCATACCTCAGGCATGGATGTGTGTAATGGCCTTAGGTTAGTTAGGTTTAAGTAGTTCTAAGTTCTAGGGGACTGATGACCGTAGATGTTACGTCCCATAGTGCTCAGAGCCTTTTGAACCATTTGTTAAGTCCCATAGTACTCAGAGCCTTATGACCTTTTTTAATTGGAGAGACAAGGAATTTGTGGCGCTACTTGACCAAAGGAAGGGATTGGTTGATAGGACACATTCTGAGACATCAAGGGATCACAAATTTAGTATTGGTTCAAATGGTTCTGAGCAGTATGGAACTTAACATCTGTGGTCATCAGTCCCCTAGAACTGAGAACTACTTAAATCTAACTAACCTAAGGATATCACACACATCCATGCCCGATACAGGATTCGAACCTGCGACCGTAGTGATCACGCGGTTCCAGACTGAAGCGTCTAAAACCGCACGGCCACAACGGCCGGCTTTTAGTATTGGATAGAAGTGTGTGTGTGTGTGGGGGGGGGGGGGGGAGGAGGAGGGGGGCTCTAAAATCGTAGTGTGAGAGCAAGAGATGAATACAGCAAGCAGATTCAGAAAGATGTATGTTGGAGTAGTTATTTGGAGATGAAGAGTCTCGCACAGGATAGAGTAGCACATTAAACTAGCCTTTGGACTGAAGACCACCACCACCGCAACAACAACAACAACAACAACAACGCTGTAGAGTTTCTCTCTTTCCCTATCTCTATACCTCCTCCATAGTTCTTTACGTAATAAGAAATACATAGATGTTTATGACGGTTTCTGCCTTGATAATAACGATAAGGTGAACAGAGTATAGGGACTAGCCATTTAATGAGAAATTGCAGTTCATCTACGTAAATTTTGCTAATTTTACTCTACATATACCGATACATTCACCGAGATTGCTGTTTATTATGTTTGACATAACCACCAATTCTCTTGCCAGACGTTCAAGTCCATTCTCGTAATTATATAATTAGAAGAATGTTCTGGAGTTGACATTCAGTGTCAGTCACAGAGGTTGGGAGTATATACCTACATACCATACTGCAGTGCCTTTGCTGTACAGAAGTACAGTGCAACACATAGTTGACGACATATGGACGTTTGGGTTCGGTAGTGAAGAGCGCTCGGATAGCTAATAGCAAGGCGACCGCTTGTGATAAGCGGGAGTCCATGTTCGAGTCTTGGTCCGGCACAAATTTTCATTGTCATTCCCTCACACAGCTGATGGTTGTCCATATTCGCCACTGCGAATATAGTTCATCTATTTAGTTGGGGAAGTGAGTACAGGGGTAAGGGACGCGCCATACGGTCCTGTCTTCGAGTCACAGCCCGAGCCGCAGCTGAGCTGTGCGCTACCTCTCACACCAGTACGTACTCCTAGTCCGGGGCCATGCCACACCACTGGCGCCTCTTTTGCAGAATTAGAGAGCGGGTGGCAGATCCCAGTGCTCGTGGTGGTTAATTGTGGCGTTTCTGGAATTTATGGTAACACAGTTACCTGATCTTCGCTATTTTCGAATTTAAAGCTCGATAAACATGCGATTTTCTTTTTCCATCCTGGCGGCATAGGGTGTGTACACCGGATTCAGTGTTGTGGTTTCGGAGACCTGTTTTTGATTATCTATTTATTTTTCTGGAGGAGTCCTGCTATTCCCGCCAGGTCCGCTCCTTATCAGCGTTCAGTGATTTCTTGTGTGGGATTTTTACATTCAGCTACTTGCCATTCCTACTGTTACACTGCAGTTTTGATGTTCTGATAATCAAAGCAATCAGTATCCCGAAACGTTTTCCTTCAGAAGTAGCAGTACTTCGTCAGGGCACAGCCCTGTGGGAGTTGCAATGTCCTTTCTTTCATCCGCTGATAGAAACAGATCATTTAGTCTGTTATCTATTGACCTGTAATCAACAATGGAACTCGAACAACTACCCCACGTAGAATTTTCATCGCACGCCGGCTGTCGCCAAAACTGGAGGTTACCAAGTTTCAGAATACAGACTAGGCAGACAGTTCCAAACCTTCGGAGTAATGGTATTGAGCTTACGAAATTGAACTAGTTAGCCACAAGACAAATTGCCGCACCAGTATGAAGTCATAATGTTTTAATTATCACCTCGAATAAATAAACTCAAGTAATTATTTTTTATTGTTTTTGGCAGGTACAAGCCTGCCGTCCTGTTACACACTGAAATCCCCGCACCACGGTACCACAGCACCATGCTAGAAGAGCCAAAACAAAATAGCCCACCCCAATCATAAACAGGGGCATCGTTCGCTGCAGCAGCGGAAATGTTGCACCTATGACAGGCCAATCTTACGACTAAGAAACTCATCTGGATTGGCCTGGTCCAGCTGCAATATTTCCGCTGGTGCCGAAAATGAATTACCGTACGCTGTTGCGCTTTACCAATGGGCTACGCTATTTTGTTTTGGCTCCTTTAGCGACCTGATACGGTACTCTTCCACGGGGTTTTCAACGTGACCAGAAATAGTTATTATTAAAATGGGGGTACTAACAGAGGTCCAGTGTAAGCTGTAATTGTCATATGACAGCGAAACTTGGTAGATCTACTTACGCGTAAACAAGAAACCGATTTAGCTGAAAAAAAAATTAGTTCCAGGTGTGGCCAATAGGTGTAAATTTGGCGCTGCGAATGCAAGAAAGACGTATGGTAATATTTTCGTGTTTAATGGATCAGGAGTGGGCAGAAAATGTCAAACGAATGAGAAAGGCATAATGTTGATTTTGGTACAGTATTAACCGCCGCTTACACAGTTTGCTCAGTATGGGCACCGCAGACTTCCACGAGATGCTGTTCATCGCCAGAGCTGCACCTGGTTGACGAAATTGGTTCCAACGGAAATCGGTTCCGCATTAAGGCATTAGCACCTCTACTAAATTTCGGCCGCGATGTGTGGTCTCGCGGTTTGAGGCGCCATGTCACGGACTGCGGGGCCCCTCCAGCCGGAGGTTCTAGTCCTTCCTCGGGCATGGGCGTGTGTGTTGTTCTTACCATAAGTTAGTTTAAGTAGTGTGTAAGACTAGGGACCGATGACATCAGCAGTTTGGTCCCTTAGGAATTTATGCACATTTAATTCAAAATTTCGCTGCCATACGACAATTACAGTCCACACTGGACCTGTGTGAGTAGCTGCACTTTAATTATAGCCACCTGGCAGAAATAAACCAGCAAATAAATACAAAATAACTATGCAGCTTTATATTTTCGAGGTGATAACTAAAACTTTATGACTACAACTCGCATTTCCGTGCTGTTCCTTTCTTGCACAATGCCTACTTCCGTGGAATAACGTAAGTGATTATATTTGTTGCAATACTTATAGCCGCTCTTAACTTTAATATTGAAGGTTTGTGTGGAGAGTTTCGGAATATATTGGTGAGCAATGTACTTTTATATGACAAATTTAACATGTTCATGTCCTCTGCATATTTATGTTTGGGGTGGAAACGACAGTTTGCGTGCCTGTCTGACTGAAACCGCCCAATGTCGTGCTCATATCATCCTACAATCCGTCGTCTGGAGGCAGCTTATATACAACACCATGTCTAACCGCTAGTGTGGGCAATGTTGCCGACAGTTTCTCCGAAATACTTAAGGACAACGCTGATTTTCTCATGACGTGTCACTGCTAAGTGGTAGGCCTGTAGGTCGCTGAATCTTGGACCATAATTAGAAGGACGTCATAGTGCAGAAGGTAACTGAAGGAAATACTCAATGAAGAAGAGTGTTATTTCTGTCCGTCTCAAAGGCAATTAGTACACTGAAGGCACCGCGATTTATAATGGTCCGTTGGACATTACAAAAGGCGGGTCATGGTTCGTAACAGGGTGTGTGATTACCACGAACGGCATTGCATGCTACGTAACGTGCTCCCATGCTGGCCACAAGGTTGGTAAGGGATTCTTGTTGTAGGGCGTTTCACTCCTCCAGCAGCGCGACTGACAATTGCTGGAAGTAGTTGGTGCATGTGGACGTGCTGTAGTACGTCTTCCTAACGCATCCCACGCGTGCTCGATCGGATTTAAGGCGGGAGAACATGCAGGCCAGTCCATTCGCCCCCGCACGCCCAAAACGGAAATGTTTCTCGGTGAATTAAGGGTTGCCCATTGGACCATACGAGGGAGCGCCCAGCATTATCGAACATGATCGTTTTGGTGTCCCGGGTGTTATGGTGCGAGAAGCCATAATTTGGCTTGGCCTTACTGACCTCCTAATCTTATACACTATACAATCACTGGTCAACGTTATTGTAACACTGTCCTCCCCCATGTGCTTCTTTTCATATTCGGCGCAGACATCATTTTTATGGATGACTATGCCTGACCGCATCGAACTGTGCTCTTGGAGGAGCTGTTGGAACGAGAAGATATTCGGGAAATGGGATAGTCTGCCCGTTCCACAGGCTTAAACCCGTCGAGCCACCGAGCACGTTTTGGATGCGTTGGTGAGGCATGTTGCGGCACGTGTACCAACGACCATTCGGCAAGTGCAGAAATGGAACAACCTAGCACAAGAACTCTTCACCCAACCTGGTGGACAGCTTGGGAGAACGTTGCTGCAGAGCTTACGTTGCCCCTCGTGGCGATCACACTCTATATTAAGAACCATGTCCCTCCTCTGTAATGTCCAGCGGACCATAATGAATTGCGATGATTTCAACACAATTGTTGCGCATCTCTTTCACTTTCTGTACTATACTTTAGCAGTTCTTTCTATGTCTGGTTCAAGTTTCATCGAATGATGTTACTTGGCAGTGACACATCATACGAGTGTTCCTTTCCTCCTTATGTTTTACACATTGGTGTATTTTCAAATAAGGAATCCTTGAGTTAATTCTCGTTGTGACAAATTATATTAACAACAATGAATCCCCATTCCCAATTATTAAGTGTGTTGTTCACTTGTTTCAGATTTGTTCGAAAGGTACGATTTACCTAACCAGAATTGCAGTCGTGATCCAATCTTTTTCCGTGACCTCTGTTGTCATCAAGGAAGGCTAGTTCAGAATGGAATGAGGATACTAAAATGTAGGCAGGAACACAAACAAAGAGCTTGTGACTCTCACTATTTACAGATGTGACCGCTACACGTATATCTAAAATCAGACAGGAATATTTGTTGGGGGGCCTGGGGTCTGACCTAGATTTCTTGTTTTACACATTACCAAGTGTATATCAATGCAGACACTGCGATAAGGAGGGAGAACAATAGAATTCTTTTTCATGTTCATACATATAACATCTCTGGTCCCGAGCGAGCAGGTACGTTCTCCTCTACCGCTCCTTTCAGTGATGCTGCTCTCGTCAACGTAGAACATCTGCGCATAAAAGTTTGGTAATTAGGAGGAAATCATCGAGTGCAGATCAGCATCTGGGACAGTGGAGAAGCCATGTTTGGATAAACTAATGGTTGAGGCGAGTGCTCATAAAAGGCAGGAAATCCAAGCGTCTTGTCCTGGCACAATTTTCCACGTGAAAATTAAGATGTATAAAAATAAAGGCTCTTCAAAGAATTTCTTTTTCTTTTGCGATTCTGAGTCTTCCTTATATTACCTCATAATCTAGCAAATAATATCTCTAGTTAAAAACTGGAAGGTATAGGTTTAAATCATATAGGCAGCTAAAACGGGAAAAAATTGTTAACGATCCATATGTGGCGCTAGAATTTCAGTCTCGAGCAATGAATTTCTTATACGCGCATTTCTGAACAACAAAGTTCGTGATCCACAATTAACATCTAAGTCTGCGTGTACATGCTCGACGACGGCTAAAGAAGTTTAGTGCAAGGAGTCCCAGACTTCATTTACCGTAAGCAGGTCGTTTCGGTTCATTTCCCACAAAATAAAATGAACAGTACTACAGAAACGTGTAAAATTATTACCTTAAACTGGCTCAGAAACGATCTTAGTGTTTACATTATTCGATCGGGAGAACCCTCTCAGCTGAAGAAAGTAAAGAATGCTCCAGCTCCCGTTCGCTGCTACTGTGAAACTACGAGGGAAACAAAACTTGCAGATACCATTCAAAGTAATAATCGAACAAGTGAATGATGGAGGCACTGATTAAATTATTTACTTTCATAATGACATGAACAGCGCTCCGTTTGATTTTATTTGATACGGCCGCCCTGTACTACTTTTTATTCTAATGTTTCTGTAAATTTTATAAATCTTTTGGAATTAAGGAAAGCAGTTGAAACTGGAGTTCCAATTTGCTTATACTCCAGCCAGCTCTACGAATAGGTAATTATGGTTTTCAAATGTCTTCTCCAAATGGCTTAGACATTTTAGCCTCGCTACTAATTCAGTTTGCATAATTTTGGCATACCTCATTACCTTAGCGATGGCGGAACGTTAAATACTGAGAACAGATGCAGCAGTCCCTGAGAATCGATGGTCAATTTATTACTTACGTATTCGAAACATTTTCTAAGTGTGTGTGTGTGTGTGTGTGTGTGTGTGTGTGTGTGTGTGTGTGTGTGTGTGTGTGTGAGTGATTCTGACTTACGTTATAGCTTACAAAAACCTCCCTCACTGCCCTTCAGAACGAAACTAATTATTTACAGAAAATATATTATGAAGATACTGCATGTGAGGTTAGGTGGTGCAAGACACTAACTACGAGTCCAAACAAAGAATCAACAGTAAAATAACGACTGCAAAAGGAAGGGTGGAGGGAGGTGGCAGGAGAAAGGGCTCGGAACGGTAGTTTCACTTCCCAGACTTCAGTAATCGCGTCGCCGCTACGCTGCGTATGTGGAGTAGAGGCCACACGCCCTCACGTACCCCCAGCTCATTGAGCTGCAAGTGCTCCAGCGTTCAGCCGACATACAACCTCTACGATACGCGGCCAGCACACATTATGACCATTACACTCCTTTACCAAACCAGTTGGGCCATCACAAAAAAAAACAGGGACATCGGTAAAATCTGTAAGGGAAACTGATCTGGTACGTCCTGATATTTCGGCGTCGTGTGTCTGTTTCGGTAGTTGCAGTACTGCCCACGAGGCAATATTAGTCACCTTGTTAGGAAACACAATAAACTTGTTTTTCAGAAGGAATCTCAATCAACAGACACAGGAATGAATATAAGAACAGGAAAGCATGCGTAAGCAATCTTTCCCTGCTGTTTCTCTCCGAGAGCGGGAGGAGTTTGAGTCCCGTATATTGGGACCTACTCAAATCAACGGGGAGCCCGCTATTTTAAGCCGTTGTTCCGATTATTGCGTCAGTCAGTCAGAAAATAGAAGGAAGCAGGAGCGTTGCAAGTCAGAGGTAGACATTCTTTTTAATATCGTCCGTTGGAGAGTAAATTATATGGGAAATTTAGGGACAGTATTAAATACAGCGCGTTTTCTTCGTCGCGTCTCGTTACAATTTACTTTACAGCAGTGTTTAGCTTTTGAAATCACTATTGTAAGGGTTTCGAAAGTCCCTGTCTTTTCCAGGTTCTGTTTCAACAGTGCTGAATTACGGAAAGGCCGTAAATGATAATGGGCTGCAAATATGAAAGTGCACTTACGATGTATTAAAATTTTATTTGTCCACTGAATCAGATTTAGGAGAGAGGTGAAGCTTTCGGAGAGAGATGACGGTTGTAGCTTTCTGGAAGCAGAGTGCAAGCTACTGTTGTGCGGCTCGCGAATATTGAGCTGTGGTACACCTGTGAGGAGCAGGGCGGCGAGATGCGGTGCCCTCAGCGGCCGACGAAACCGAGAGTGCCCACGGCTCGTTGCCACCAATCGATACACGAGCCAGTGGAACACGCAGTATGTTTTCTCTCGAAGAGATTTTTGCTCTAGGAGTTTACAGATGGAAATCGCCACTAGCGTGACTAGAGACCGAAGACGGTTCCTTTCCCTTTTTTTCTTTTTTTTTTTTTTTTTTAATTCTCTCCTCCCGTTAAGCTGAAGCGGAATGCGTGAGGGCATCGACGCGTGTACAAGGCGAGGCGGAAACACAAAGGTTTTGTGGACGGCGCCCGAAGCGGGCCGGCGAGCGGCAGTCGGAGCGACTGTCACGGCGAGTCGAGGCAGAAGGCATACGCCACATAGGATCGGCGACGACGTGACAGGAGCGTCCGAGGCGCAACGGCGAAGGCGTCAAAACGGCAGAGGACGCAGACGAGCGGGCTAGCGACAGCGGACAGTACCGAGAGGCTCGCGGGAGTGGACTCGCGCGGCGCGCACTCCCAACAGACGCGGGCAGCGGAGGCGACACTTACGGGGCGGCGTCTGGCGTCGCGAGCCGAGTCCGGTGGCGCACTGGCGGGCCGCCGCGACGCCGACGCCGACGCCACGGACGCTTCGATCGGCGCCGAGCGCCGCCGAGGCCGCCTGCCCGACTGGCCGAGTGCGGGAGCCGAGGTCACCGCCTATCGCGATGCGCTCCGCGCCGAAAATGGCCACGTGCCTCTGTTACCTCCGACCCCACGCCGGCACGCCGGTGACAATACTGGGATTCTCGTAACGTGTGGCGCTACATCTCTACGCTACCGGTACTAGCAGGCTGTTAGAACGTACGCCCGCAGGGGGCAATGACACGAGTTTCATTCATACGCTGAAGTGCGGAAGTGAAATTTACCTGAAGCTCCGTACGCTGGCAGGGTCAACGGGAGGCCGAAACCCTGAACTTCGTCGGTGGTTGAGAATATTTGTCACCGTATTTTCCCAAAGGGCTCATCAGTGTGTTTATTTTCGAATACAGCACAGCCCGAGCATAAAGTCTTCCCCAATTACAAAAATTTATTTCTAAGGAACTATGCTAGATACAGCTATGAGGTTTGTTGCAAACCGTAGCTTGATTCGTGAGAACGTTTTATGAATAGCCTTCCATGTGTCTATGCATTCTTTTGCAAATCGTATCTTGAAAAAAAAGCACTCCGTCTTCAGGCCACGAGTGACCTACCCGGACCATCCAACCGCCGTGTCATCCTAGGTGGAAGATGCAGATAGGATGGGCGTGGCGTCAGCACACCGCTCTCCCGGTCGTAAGATGGTATTCTTGACCGGAGTCGATACTAATCGGTCGAGTAGCTCCTCAATTGGCATCACGAGGCTGAGTGCACCTCGAAAAATGGAAACAGTGCATGGCGGCCTGGATGGTCCCCCATCCAAGGACCGACCACGCCCGACAGTGCTTAGCTTCGGTGATCTCACGGGAACCGGTGTATCCACTGTGGCAAGTCCGTTGCCAATCGTATCTTAAACCGTGAAGTTTTTACGGATACTCTTCTAACCTTCTGTTGCACGCTAGTTCTAGATAAATGAAACATTTACGGACGGATGGATCGGTAGAGAAGATCCAATAACCTGGTCACCACGTTCACTGAACATAACCCATCGCGAGTTTTGGAACTTTGTGGTAAGTTCTGTGGCACCAAACTGCTGAGGTCATCGGTCCCTAGGCTCACACACTACTTAATCTAACTCAAACTAACTTACACTAAGGACAACACACACACCCATGCCCAAGGGAGGACTCGAACCTCTGACGGGGGAGCCGCGCGAACCGTGGCAAGGCACCTGAGACCGCACTGCTACCCTGCGCGGCCCTCGTGAGATTTTTGTGGGTGAAAGGATAAAGCGCTCAGTTCAACAGTTTCTGGCGTGCAGTCTCATAAGGCACGAGTACGATACGCTGTAAAGGCGGTGACGGAAGAACGTTCAAAAACGTTCAAACGTGTGTGAAATCTTACGTGACTCAACAGCTAAGGTCATCAGTCCCTAAGCTTACACACTATTGAACCTAAATTATCCTAAGGACAAACACACACATCCATGCCCGAGGGAGGACTCGAACCCCCGCCGGGACCAGCCGCACAGTCTATGACTGCAGCGCCCAAGACCGCTCGGCTAATCCCGCGCGGCGGTGACGGAAGAGATGTTGGTAAAGATATGAAGAGACACTTTGTATCGCGTTGATGTTCTACAGGCTACAAATGTAGTATATATGGAAGTGTATATATGAAACACCTAATCAGTTAAGCTACCATTTGTAACGGACCGCATAGTTCTTTAGAAATAAATTTATGTAATAAATGAAAGACTTTGGTCCTCCTTCGTGTGAAAGACTAATATTCCTGTCGTCTAAGCAAGTTTCGTCCAAGTTCCGCCATATTCAGTGATGTTTCTGAAAATTACTGAAGGTATTTCTGGCGTATATCTTACGTATTTTAAAAATAACCGCATCACTTTTGCTTGATTTCGCCATGTTGTTGTTGTCGCCTTCATACTGAAGACTGGTTCTCTACGGTAGCGTATTCTGTCCAAGCCTCTTCATCTCAGCTGCTGCAACCCACATTCATTTCGACATGTTTACAGTAGTTAAGCCTTGGTCTCCCCCTGCAATGTTTACCCCTCACACTTAGGGCCTACGTCCAGCAGCAAATTGCCGATTCTTTGATGCTCTAGGGTATTCTTTTACTCAAGTTGTGCAATAAATTTCTTTTCTCCCCGGATAGATTCGTACTCATCAGCAATCCGACTAAACAATGTAATCTTCAGCATCCTTCTGTATCACAACAAATCAATAGCTTGTATTCTCTTGGCGTCTGATCTCTTTATTGTCCACGTTTCATTTCTGTACAAGGCCACACTCCGGACAATACATTTAGAAAAGACTTCCTAACACTTACGTTTATATTCAATGTCGAGTAGTTTCTCTTTTTCAGAGACCGTTTTCTTGCTGTTGCCAGTAAGCGTTTTATATCCTCTCTACTTCATTCATTATAAGTTGTTTTGCTGCCCACAGCCTACACTTAATTACCTATGTTTTGCTGTCGTTGATATGTACCTTATAACCTCTTTTCAAGATAATATTCATCCCGTTCAAATGCTCGTCGAAGTGCTCTTCTTCCACCGCAAATTTCAAAAGTTTTTATTTCTTCTTCTTAAACTTTGCACCCTCTTCCAGATTTTTCCTTCGCTTCCTTAACTGTTGCTCACATCTTTCTAGATTTTCAGGAAGGAAATTGTTACATATTTTCAGAAACAATAGCCAGCTGATAACGACGAAGCCTTAGCGAAATACGTTTACGTAATGAAAACAACAGACTTTTGTGTCAAGATCGGCCTTCTAATCCTTTTCTTCTCTTGCAAATATTTACTAGTATACATTACAGTTAGAAATATGTAAAAATTATGAGAGTCCTTCTCGAAGAGCTACCAGTGTTCGGCCGCTTCTTAGAGAGCAAGATTAGGCTTATCATGAATAAAGCGAAGATGGAGTAGGCTACCTCTTGCTTAACTACGCCTTGACTCCAAATGTTGACAGATAGGAACTAGTACTAAAGAGATATACATGAAGCTGAAGGAGAGGAGTAAGGTTAACATTTAGTCGCTCAATTGAAGATAAATGGGGAAAAGAAGTCACAGTGCCCTATTTAAGGGAACATCCCAGTGTTTAATTTTAATGATTTACATAAAACTCAGGAAACTGATTATTTGGCTGTTAGTTTTATCTCCCTTGACTGATTCCTCAAGTTTAACAACCTACGTATGATATTCAAGGAAAATGTGCTACGTGTGGCAAAAATCAAAGCGATAATACAAGCTGGAACCTGCACATACTGCGAGAGTTCCAGCAAATGTTTTAAGCTCACAACCGTTTTCACAACGGAGACTCAGCTATACAGGACATCGAACTACTTCATTCTGCTCTACAGATGAAAGGCGTAGTATTTCAGGTAATTGTACTAAAGAATCTTCTCATTCTACAGAGAAAAGCCACAAAACTGAACTTGGTTTAGATACGGTGAACGGTCATTGGAGAGGGGTAAATCTGCTACAGCTGTGTAAAGTTTGAGACTCCAATTCTTGTGGGCATGATCAAGAACAAATGCATCCTGTCAGCAGAATACGTTGCGTTATTAGTGACTTGAGCGTTAACTGAGTATCGTCCACTGTAGATCGATGTGTAAGTACAGCCTTCCTATTCAACACATTTTAATTTAATTGAGACAAATTAGTTATTAAATACGTCATATAATGATGCTGAAAGATATGCGACTGTTGGCACACTGTTCCTAACATAAACGCTAACATCCTCTTGTAGTGCCGGCCGGAGTGGCGCTACAGTCTGGAACCGCGCGACCGCTACTGTCGCTGGTTCGATTCCTGCCTCGGGCATGGATGTGTGTGATGTCCTTAGGTTAGTTAGGTTTCAGTAGTTCTAAGTTGTAGGGGACTGATGACCTCAGAAATTAAGTCCAATAGTGCTCAGAGCCATTTGAACCTCGCTCCAGATCAGAGAGTCCAGCTTTCTAAGGTTTCGGCTCTTGAGGACAATTGGACCTCGATTCCTCCACAGACATTCAGAGACCTCATTGAAAGTGTCCCCAGTAGGGTTCAAGCTATCATAAAGACGAAAGGTGGATACACCCTATATTAATGTTTACAAACAGATAGCTGGATACTTTTGATCAGATAGTGTATGAGTCATCATCAGAATCAGTGCCTTTTCATGAAAATAACAGGTCAATACTCATCTAGCTTCCATCTTAGTCACTCGAAATCAGTTCGTGTCCAAGCGACCAACATGGACGCTAGGCGCCTAGTTGATATGTTATTTTCGTGCATAAGATAGTGGTTCTGATGATAGCTCGTAAGAGTCCTAACTGGTCCCATGCAATCGATACAGTTCTGATAGAAAAGTATTTTTGAAAACAGATCGCGAGCTATAATCTGACAACGTCAAATTGCATCTAACTTCTCAGAACTGTCGTAAATTCTCATGGTAAGCCAGGCTGGCTGGAAAATCGTAGTCATATATTAGACGGGGTTCACACTACACTACATCTTCTTAGTCCGAGAAGCCAGACAAATACCGTACCGTACTGGAACTTATCGGTGCATGACGCAATATGCGAGCTCCGGCAAACATCGCATCTTCTCTCAAACGTATTTATAATAGCGGGTTTTCACAGAAACCATCATTTTTTCTTGCTCACCGATGCAAAGTTCTCTCTATCAGCGTTGTAGTAGCACAGAGGATGTCTAGGAGAACGTCATTCCATAAGGCAGCTTTGAAGCCTCAAACCACAGGTAACGTTAAACGCGATTCATTCTCGTGGCCTGCTGGTAGCTGTAGGTGTGAAAAACAGTAATCTGCGTCGCAACATAAATGGATTACTTCGGCCCATCTCCTCTTGCTTCTAACTGGACCGTGCTTGCTCATATAGGCTTTAGTTCATAACGAGCCATAAAAACTTATTTGGTGATTCGTGGTTGGCGGTACTACACTCTTCCTACATAGCATACCTGTCTTTATAAATCGACACTTGCCTCACTCTTTCAGTGTAACGACTTCTAAAACATTATAAGTTATGAGAACTGCATGGATACTACCGCAAATGTAAGTAAAAAAATACCAGACATTGGCTGTAAAACAACAGCTTCATCAGCTGCTTATGTGGGCCACTAGACAACAGCTGACGATAGTTGCAGCTACAATAAAAGAGGAAAGGTTAGGATTTAATGCACAGTTGATAATGAGATAATTAAGGATGGCATGAACTAGAGTCAAATGACTACGTTGTTTGCGACCTTTGTGTAGAACCATACCGAGATTGAATTAGGGTAGGTTCCATCCCTGTTATTGCTATATATATATATATATATATATATATTTTGTGCAGCAGCTTTAATTAGTGCGGCTATTGCCTTTTTCCGATGACTAGGAGGGAAGTAACATTAGAGTTTAACTTTCATCGATATCGACGTGATTGGAGATAGAGAACTAGCTTAGCTGGACAAGGATGGGTAAGAGGCCCTAGCATTGTTCAAGGAGTCATCCCAGCGTTTCTATTACATGATTTAGGGAAACAACTCAAAGCACAAAGCAAGTTGGTCGAACGGAAATTGGAACCCACTCTAACCCAATCCAAATCCAGTGACTTAACCACCACTCCTCATAGTTGACGAGCACACAACAAAGCTATAATCCAACTGGAATGTCGAGTCTGGTAATTGACTCCGGGGACTGTTCTACCATAGCATTTCCCGCGAATTCTGGTATTCTGTTAACTGAGCTATAGCTGAGTTGGAGCGATTAGAATGTACACATGTATCACCTTAAATAATATTTTGAATATTTTAACAATACCTAATACGGCTAATGGGTTACCATCCCAATAACAAAGTCGATATTGAGGGGACATAGTTCAGTTTTGAAAAATATAGGAAATAAATGATTACTAGCATTGTTTAGGTAACCATCCCGTTATTCTCCTGGTTTAAGTGATGGGAAACCACGCGAATCCTTGAACACAGGTTAAAACTCGCTGCTCCCAAACGCGCGCATAACGCTATGTGTTTCATCATCTGTATTGCCTCGGTGGGTTTTGTCATCGTTCTGGCAACGACTGGATTTCGTGGCGAAAGTTTTAAACTCTATGCCAAACTTCTTTGTCATCAACTGCTTTTCGAGAGTAAAGGGGTGGGGTGGGTTCAGGGAGCCTAAGATGGTTAACGGAGTGACAGTTAATGGGTGGTAATCCAGTAAAACAGATTCACTGGGAAGGCTTTCATAACGAAATTTACCAAGAACCTGCATAGTCCTTCGTGTGGCGTGGATATCAACAACTCGAGAGCCAATCGCTGTTGGATCTTGTGGGTCATTATATCGACGAATAGCAAGAGATGAATTGTCAAATTTTTATCATTTTAATAACACAATTACGTCATTGTTTTTGGTGACAGTACCGACGTGAAAATATTAGGAAGACTTCCGTTTGCCAGTGAACTGCAGTGCTAAATCATCTCTCTCTCAAATCGCCCTCTTGACTTCTTAATTGCTACTTGATTACAAACTTGCAAATAAATACCTCGGTAAAACTTCCTGGCAGATTAAAACTGTGTGCCGGACTGGGACTCGAACTCGGGTCCCGAGTTCGAATCTCGGTCCGGCACACAGTTTTAATCTGCCAGGACGTTTCACATCAGCGCACACTCCGCTGCAGAGTGAAAATTTCATTCTAAATACCTCGGTGGTTGCAAGAGGGACGGAGAAACTTAAACTGAAGACCAGTAGCCAAAAAACAGCTTCTCTTGCCATTAATTCTATGACACTTTTAGCGGAGCTCTGCAGGAGTCCTCTGGGAACGCAATGATTACAGCTGAACATAGTTTACGAACCACTGTCCTGGTGACACGGAGACACGGCATCTAGCTTTCACTCATAACTGAGTTTGCAGTGAATAGATAGTTCCGTTAGGTGCTGCTAGAAATATCACGTATGACTCCTCCTCCGCCAGTTTGTCAGCACGTCGCAATCTACTGATGAGGCCGCAGAAAATTCCCATTACGCGAACTGACGTGGATGTTCGCTACTGGAACTAAACTTGATGTCCGAACGACTGAGTGGAATGCAGTTTAGCAGTAACATCTGAGTCACATTATGTGATCCCTTCCGCAGCGTGATTCAGTTAGCAAAGTTAGCACGATAAATAAATAAGTAGAAAATTTGAAATGTGATCTATAAGTGCACAACATAGTTGCAGCCAAAATATTTCCTAATATGTGTGATAAGAACTATATCATTATATAAATTAGAAAATGACTAAATGCGTAAAATGGTGTCCGACGACGCCATCCTCACCGTAGGTGGTTAGTAAAGATTTCTTGATGCAACTGCCGACCGTGTGTTTAGATAAACAAAGTGAAAAACTACTCGGCAGGTTGGGTCAACATTCAAGATTTCATTATATAGGCTGAATGGAAAGCTAGCAGTAATGCCACAATTGTTAACTGAAGACCTCATAACCGCTAGGAACTAGACATTTTGTTGCTTCTCTAAACGAATGTTGACGAATTCATCTATGACTTGCTAAGTAAAACCAGGACTGATACCACGTCTCATCATCTTTCATAACGAACTTAAAATATCCACTGAAATGATACAGACAAAAACTAAATCCACAACGATACTATGATGATGATGAGGAGGACAACACAAACACCCACTTCCCGGGCAGAGAAAAACCCCAACCCGGCCGGGAATCGAAACCAGGACCCCGTGACCCAGAGGCAGCACCGCTAGCTACTACACCAGGATCTGCGGACACAGCGGAAAGAGTATGGAACGGGAATGCGAGGGTGGGGGTTCGAGTCCTTATGTAGAATCTTTTCTTTTCAATTTTTATGTTACTTATGCCTCAAATATGCTCAATACAATGTATTTATTAATGTCTGTATAAATGGCTTGAGACGTAAAGGAAAAGGAAAATTTGGGACAGCAATAAATTCCTAGGAAGGGACTGAAAGGCACAAGCGACAAACTTGTATGTAAAGTTAGTCTTATTATTTTAGAGTTGACGATTTAGCCACGCTGGGGCGACATTCGTCGTGAAAACGGGAAATCAGTAATTTTCTCGCCATCTTTCACGCATTATAAACGCCGCAAGTTTTACAGTTGTTTTTAAGTTTGTACAGAAAAACGAGCTTTGTTTGCGTTCATAAAAGGTTCTTCTTCATTGCACAGTTTCGTAGTAAACCTCACACAACACATCTTTTGCCAAATAGTGGCGAAGATAGTTGGTGATGTTTAGTGGAATCTATTTTGCTGCAGTCTTCTCAGGATATGATTTATTTTTCTCTCTCCATGAGATAAGGGCAGTTCTGAAGCCCTTTTGATCAAATCATTTACCTGAAAACCAAAATAAACACTGCAGGATTGCATTAATTGTGGAAGGCTGCTCAGAGGTCAAAATGAAACTACCAGAAAACGAAGTTCTGCACAGTTTAATTACAATCTCTTCTTGGAAAGTTATTTGCCGCATCCTCCTGGACTCTGTAAGTGCAATCGTTTGTCGGAAATTAATTTTTTCTCCTTTTGCATGCGCCTTTGTCCCGCAGTTTATATTCACAGAGTCGGCGTGGTTACGATCGGATGTGGCATGGTTAATTAAAGGGGTGGCGGGATGCACTTCCTGCCACCACCCTGTATCCCCCCCCCCCCCCCCCCCCCCAGGACGGAATCATAGAACCCCAGCTGTCGGCGTCTAGTGTAAGCCGTAAAATAGTGCGAACGTGTTTCAAATGTTTGTAGGTTGTGTAACTGAGGCGGAAAGTGCGGACCAGCCCAGCATTCAAATAGTGGGATGTGGAAAACCGCCTAAACACGACATCCAGGCTGGCCAGCACAGCGGGCCGGGCGGATTCGATCCGGGGCCGTCGCGCCTACCCGAGTGCAGGAAGCACCGCATTAGCGCTCTCGGCTAACCTGGCGGGTCTTTGTCGGAAATTTATTTGCAACCCCGAATTGTTCGTTGCCTTTACTTTTCATGCGTTTTATGAAAATATTAATAAATAATATACACTGAGCACTACTACGGTTTATTTGCAGGGAAAGTAATGCAAAAATTGAATATAAAAAGCTTTTGCGCACAGAGACTCGATTCAACGATCCTCGGATCAACTTTCCGCACTCTTTCCGTTGCTCCACCGGTTGCCTGAAAACTACGCCAAAATAAGAGGCTCTACTTCGTCCGACCCGTGCCAAAAATTTTATTTTTTCTAAACCCTTGGCCACTTCTGCCAATTTCATTACTGGCCACGCAGTGCATGTAACATAAATTTGGACGATATCGCTGATGACGAGTAGGCAAGGTCCACTTGTCACGCAACTTACGACGGAGAAGTTGTTGTTGCTGGGAAATATAGCGTAGTTCTGTCTTGCCAGCAATAACTGCTCTTCATTTTTATGCATCACCTTACAGTTATTTTCTGCTGTCATACTTACTTATTTCAAAGTGCCACTACTGCAATGTTTATTACTAGTTTTACTTCAGCTTACAGTAGTTGAGCTGTTAAGAGTTTTAGGGGGCCTGCAGTTAGAACATTCGGCGAAGTTTTCCGAGCTCACATCGGCTCATATTCGACCTTTTTGTACGCTTGATCGTAAAATTACAAACCCGGGCGCACGCACACACACACACACACACACACACACACACACACACACACACACACACACACAGATCCAGCTTATAATATGTCATTCACTAAAAAAAAAGAAAAACGATGCTTGTAGAGATGTCGCACAGCTTCGGATACCAAAAGTGTGAGAAAGTAATTTAGCGGCATATTTAGCTATAGACTCATTCTGGTATTCACCTTAATCAGTTTAGGAAAACCGCGAAAAACCTAAATAAGTAATGCTGAACGGGGAATTGAACCCATCTCCTTCTGAATGCGAGTTTATCGTTGTGATCATTGCGCCACTTTGCCCGGACACTACCTAAACGTAGTCACCATTAAGAGGTGCGCCTTCCTGCAGGATGTAGTATTGGTCAAAAATAGAAGGAAAATCCCTATAATTATATGACCGGAAACGCATACCTGCTGAGATGTGGACTGAAGATCCGCACTTCACAGCCTGCATTTTATTTGCAGATGAGGCAGGATTTACAAGAGACGGAATAGTAAATTACCATAATACGCACGTGTGGGCAGATGCAAATCCTCGAGAAATCTCGGAGGTGAGGTATCAGAATCGCTTTAGTATTAATGTATGGGCAGGAGTTGTCAGTGACAAACTCATAGGGCCACGCACTTTACCAGACAGATTAACGAATGCTGTGTATCACTGATTTCTGTGCGATGAATTCCAGCGCGATTGGAGAAAGCTCCCCTTGCACAAAGACAGCGACTATGGTTCATATACGGCGGGACACTATCCATTTTTTTTCCGTGTCGTGCGACAGTACCCCACTGCAAAGTTTCGGCGATGGATTGGTCGAGGAGGCACGGTAGCACGGCCTCCCTGATCACCGGATGTGAATCTGTTGGATTTGTGGCTGTAGTGACATATGAAGGCATTGGTGTGTGTCCTACCCATAGACAACCTGCAGACTGTACAGGAGCGTGTCACCAATGCATGTGACATAATCCGAATGGAGGCATGTGTATTTCAAAGAGTGCGTGATTCACTGCAAAGAAGGGCTGAAGGAAGCGTAAGAATGTGTGGTAGCCGCATGCAGCACTGCCTATAGCGTAACGGGGAGATGGGAATGAGAGATAAGATTAGCCCACTGCACGTATTGGTCCCCGTATATATTACAGGAACTTTTCTTCCAGTTTTGATCAATACTACTTCCTATAGGAATATACACCGTGTATGTACGAGGGTGTACTGAAAAGTAAAGCATTCGAATTTTTTATGTGAAAACTCTTGAAGATTTTTAAGTAAAACGAAAGTTATTAATATTCTACTTGACTATTCTTCATGTCTACACATTTATTTCTCAACGTAGTCACCCTAGCGACGAACACATCTCCCAACGAGAGATCTGTTTGTTGATACAGGCGCTGTAGAATCATTGGTTTTCCTAACGGAACCAAAACCTTACCTCTGCTTGCACCGCTTCATCACTATCACAGCCGTGTACTCTAAGATGTTCTTTAAGTTTTGGAAACAGATCGGATGGGGCCAAGTAGTAACTGTATGGGTGATGATCGATGACAGTGAACCCAAGGCGTCAGATTGTTGCAGGCGTCGCAGCGTTCGTGAGTGGTCTGGCGTCATGCTTTCGAATTCGAAACTGGATAACAGTACGCTGTTTTTCACGCACCGACGTAGTTACGTTACGCATCACCATGTTATAGGCTACAATTCGCAGTCGTCGAGCAGCAGGTGGCTGCAAATATGTAGAAGTGAATAATGAAGATACAGAATGTTAATAACTTTTGTTTTACTTAATAAGCTGTAATAGTTTTCTCGTAAAAAGTCTGGAGGTATTACTTTTCAGCACGCTGTCGTATTTTTCACTTTTCTGTCAGAAAATTAGCGTTTCCTTACTAAAAGGTAAGGCGTATCAGGTAGGAGGTAACGGTGAATTCGTCACAGAACAATTCCACATTCGTACGGAATAAACCATGGAAAACGCGAAAAATGTGAACCAGGCTACTGGAACTCAATCAAGGTCTTTAAAGTCACTGTGTGTTTATTTTCGTATTCCCGTGTGTAGCTCTCGCTGCGAGGGGTAGTTGAGTAACGCAACACCCAACGGAAACTGAGGCCCCGTTCCCAGATCGCGCTACCAATTGCCATGTCCCGCAACAGGCGTAATGATTCAGTAGCCGAGGAAGTAACTGTGTACATAGATGAAAGAGCGTAGGAAAAACTGTCAGCTTCGTTGTGTAACGTTGGGAATTACAGTCGTCCAGAACTGCTGAAATGTCTCAAAGAATCTGTCATTTCAGCTGTGTGCGAGACGGCTCTTGTGCCACGTTAGTGAGAAAGCAAGAACCGTCCTTCAGACGAATGCAGAGTAACTCCTTACGTGAATAGGGTGAAATTCAGACGCGCCCTTGGGACAGTGTCTCCCAAAATAGTGCTGCTTGTTTACAAACCAGAAGACTCGGAATCGATAAAATGCAGTTTTAGAACGGTTCAGGTAAAGGTCTACGCAGCACAATTACCGTGCTTCTCATAAAAGCCAATATCGGATCCTGCCTCGGGAGGTCCTTATAAGAAGCAAATCCTGTTGCGTAACGAACTTTATCGTGGCGCGGCCATTAAAAGCGTAGACACGAGGGACTTTCGGTTTACAATGTTACGAATATGCCACACCGCAGCGCCTTCTAGCATTTCTGCTTTCAGTCTACCACGAGAAGTTACGGCAAGCACGATTTTATCTTTTAAAGATGAACTACTCTTAGTACTTCCGCTAGTTTAACACGATACTCTTGTACGATAAAAACTAACGAAGATGCAGTGAGAATGTAGATGTTAATTAGCTCTGTTTTTTTTTTTTCGAAATATAAAGACGAAAATTTCGTGAATAACTTGAGGCTAAATTTATTCTAATTGTTAAACTAAGACTGTAGACCCAAAAAATGTTGAAAGATTACAAACATTTATAAATTCCCGTTTCTGTGGTGCATCTTATAAATTTATTTAAATTGTCTTGCAAATATTGTCTCGTTTCTTGCTCACAGCGGAACGTTCTAGAAATTGTAACCTCCGAGGAAGATCCGATTACTTCAATGAAATGAACTTTACGTAACGGGTTGCGCTACTTTGTTATCGCTGTCGAACGACGGGCTATACCTCGTTAATTCTTCCGTCTTATCTCTTATTCAAATAAGAATGAAAATCGAATTTTCATTATTAGTGTAAGTTCTTAAGATATCACATTGACTACACAGCCCACGAAGGCCAGCTAAAGGGGAAATGGCCGCTTGACTGCCGTATCTGCTGTGGTGAACAAAATTATAAAGTTTGGCAGATACATATTCGTTATAAGAAATTGTACCCTTATTCACTGAACTTGCATCAAAATTCAAATGAAAAGCATATGAAGAGCACATTTCGCGGATGCTTGAAAGCATTTTCAACTGAAAGAAGTATTGCTACTTCTGCCAGCATTGATCTAACAGCCACGCTCAGATCGACGTCGTTAGGTATGACAGCGGATCAGGATAGCGAAGAATATCGTCTGTGACTTATTTGTGCGGCCACTCCAGCATTCGCTTAGAGTGATTCAGTAGAAGTACGGAAAATCTACTTCAAAATGACTGGGCCGAGATTAAAACCCCACTCATCCTGAATACGAAACTTTTAGGGATAGCAGTCTTATTAGAGACGGTAACTAACTTTACCTGTTGGAGGGGCCAATATTTTTCGTAATAATTATGTGAAATATTTCAAATATATATATTTTAGATATTTGTGAAAGGGCCAGTGAGGTAGAACTTTGGAAACGGACACCTACTAAGTGAGAAAAATAAAATTAGTTTTAACATTTAAATTTGAGCCTTTGCAGGACGGACTACAGTTGATTTCTTTTCCAATCTTCTATCTCTGTCTGAATGACAGTTCTTCTAATTATAACACTTTAGTTTAGAAAAGGAAAAACCTTAGGCCAGGTCAGTTTTCACTTCCCTGAATACGTGGGAAAGAACCTCGCCAAGCTTCGACTCGCTGTTTATTAAGTGTAGAGAATCCAAGCGTTCAGGTGCACCCTTTCAGTCAAGGACAAATAGGGATTTAACGCACAATTACCACTGCGCATAACTGTTTGATATTCGAAAAACCATGACTGATAAACAACATTTACAAAAATCCGCAGAGATAGTTAGGTGTAGTCTCGATACTATACATCGATATAGGGTATACGTGTGTAGGTGCTCTCAATCAGAGGGGAGTTTTCGATTGTATACAATACGCGTACACAAAGCAGTTACGTTCCTTCCGTCAAAGTGAACCCTAAAGAGAGGAAAATGCAATTACACCGCGGAACGACATGCGAGGTGAAATTTGCGTCAATTACTGCTGTGTCCATTCGTTGTGTGTTCCGGTATTACGATTAGCAGCTTAAAGCTGTACGGATGCGAGCTGTTGTTATTCGGAAACCTGTGATACTAATGGGCTGCTCCACGTTCCATGCAGAGCGCTGAAAGTTAGTTCTATAGAGCCAGCAGACAGGTTACAATGGCACGCAGTAGCGGAAACTTTTCGGGATTCGCAAGTGGCTTACGACCTGTAGGGCTTCTCACTGTCGACAAGCTAGCTGTTCATTAATAATGGCAGAAGAGCGGGCTACGCGCTAGTGCTTCAAACAACAGATTGTGTAGTGCTTCTGATCCAAACAACGAACAGCTCATCTTGCGGTTTCACGAACTGGCGCCAAGCACCTGTTAATTCACATTCGCCTTTCGGTGAAATGTCCTCCTCTCTCAATAAAAAAAAATAAATAAAATGTGGTAGTAGTTATTTCACTCGTGTTCCAAAAAAATCTTAGAAATGTCTTATAGCATGAAGTCCTTACTTTTTTCCTTTTACCATTATGTGCACACGTCTTATTAGTGTTAATGAAAGTGCTAATATTCCATGAGTTAAACGAGAAAATATCCCAAGAACATATATGTTTTATAAATTTATATACGGCTGCAACAGGAATGACCCAGGGACGTGTGACAGGATCGCTGTTATTCATTGTTTGCATAAATTATCTGACGGACAGGGTGGACTGCAATTTACAACTGTTCGCTGATGACGCTGTGGTATACGGGAAGTTGCCGTCGTTGAGTGTCTGTAGAAGGATACAAGGCCATTTCGACAGAATTTCTAGTTCGTGTGATGTATGACAGTTAGCTCTAAATGTAGAAAAATTTCAGTTAATGTGGATGAGTAGGGGAAACAATAGTGTAACGCTCGAATAAAGCATCAGTAGTGTGTTGCTTGATACAGTCGCGTCGATTAAATATCTACACGTAACGTTACAAGGTGGTATGAAATGCAATGAGCACGTCAGATTGGTAGTAGGAAAGGTGAATGCTCGACTTCGTTTCACGCGAGGGATTTTGGGAAAATGTCAAGTATAAAATAGACGGAGTTCTAAAGTTAGTGCGACCCATTCTTAAGTACTGCTCGAGTGTTTGGATCCCCACTAGGTAGGATTAACGAAAGACATTGAAGAAATTCAGAGGCGTATTGCTAGATTTGTCACCGTTAGGTTCGATCAGCACGCAAATATTAGGAAGATGCTTCGTGAACTCAAATTGGAGATGAAGAGAAGAAAACAGTTTTTCTCTGCGATGGGAAAAGCAGGAGGGAACACTACTCTCTGTTCACGAGGCACTACTGCGGAAATTTAGAGAACTGGCATTTGAGTCGACTGCAGATGAATCCCACTGGCCCCAACGTACATTTCGCTTAAGGACCACGAAGATAATATGAGAGAAATTAGGGCACGCACGGAGGTTTATAAACACTTACCTATCTCTCGCTCTATTTGCGAGCAGACCAGGAAAGAAAATAACTATTGGCGGTACGTAGTAGCCTCCGCCGTGCACCGTAAATGGCTTGCCGAGTATGTATGAAGATGTACTAAGATACTGCATCTAGATTATGCAATCCTTAGTTGCTGAGTCGATAATTAATACAGTTGTCATAAAGAACGTTGGGATAAAAATTGTAACATCCGGCTGACGTCATTAGACTGGAGTAAATTGCCCATCTAAAATGAAGACGCAAAAAAAAAAAAAAAATCACTGCTACACCTTCCAAATATCGTGTAGGGCCGCCGCGAGCTGGCAGAAGTGCCGCAACGCAACGTGGCATGGACCCGACTAAAGCCTGAAGTAGTGTTGGAGGAAACTGACACCGTGAATCCTGTAGCGCTGTCCATAAGTCCTTAAGAGTAGGAGGGAGTAGAGATCTATTCCCAGATACGATCAATAATGTTCACGTCTCGGGAGTTTGGTGGCCAGCGGAAGTGTTTAAACTCAGAAGAGTGTTCCTGGAGCACTCTGCAGCAATTATGGACGTTTGGGATGTCGTACTGTCCTGATGGAATTGCCCAAGTCCGTCGGAGTGCACACTGGACATGAATGGATGCAGGTGATCAGACAGAATACTTAGGTACGTGTCACCTGTCAGAGTGGTATCTAGGCGTATCAGGGATCCTATATCATTCCAACTGTACACGCCCCAAACCATTACAGAGTCTCCACCAGCTTGAATAGTCTCCTGATGACATGCAGGGTCCATGGATTCATGAGGTTGTTTCCATACCCGTACACGTCCATCCATTCGACGCGATTTGAAAGGAGACTCATCCGACCAGGCAGTATGTTTCTAGACATCAACACTCCAATGTCGGTGTAGACAGGCCCAGGCGAGGCGTAAAGCTTTGTGTCGTGCAGTCGTGAAGGATATATGAGTGGGCCGTCGGCTCCGAAAGCCCATATCGATGATGTTTCGTTGAATGGTTCTCACGTTAACGCTTTTTGATGGCCTTAGCATTGAAATCTGCAGCAGTTTGCGGAAGAGTTGAACTTCTATCACGTTGAACTATTCTCTTCAGTCGTCGTTGGTCCCGATCTTGCAGGATCTATTTCCGGCAGGAGCGATGTCGCAGATTTGATGTTTTGCCGGATTCCCAATATTCATGGAACACTCGTAAAATGGTCGTACATGAAAATCCTCACATTGTTACCTCGCGCCGACTATAACACCGAACTAGCAAATGCACCAGACACTTTTTGTCTTATATAGACGCTACCTACCGCAGCACCGTATTCTGCCTGTTTACGTATCTCTGTATTTGAATACGCATGTCTATACCAGTTTCTTTGGGGCTTCAGTGTAGATAAGGACGCGGAAGGGATGTGATTGTGGCCTAATCAAAAAAAGCCATCTCAGAATTAGTCGTAGATGAATTGCGGAAACCACGGGAAACTTATACCTGGATAAGATGTGTTGATGCCTACTCTCCCACGCCTACTCTCCCTAAATAAAACTTCATTGTCTTAGCCGCTGTACCACCTCACTTGATCCAACCATTAGAGTTACTTCAGAAACGGAAGTCATATGAGGAGCATTACCAAGCATCAACAGGCTCAGGAAGAAAAGTTGAACTGTTAGATACAGCTTTTTAGGTAGAATCAGAATAGAGAATTTCTACTACTACGGTAACCGATAAAGAATGGAGAAAAAGTGTTGGAAACTGGCAAACAGGATAACTCTAATCGAAAAAAACACGATATGTTTTCTGGATTTGCCTACTCCAATGCAGATTTGATCCTCGATTTCATCTAATCTCACATCTTTCTCAGTTGTAGGTGAAGTGGATGCCCCCCCCCCCCCCCCCCTCCGCTCCCCAAATTTCACGCAATGACCAGGTAAGGGAATGTGAAGAAAGCGTGTACAAAATAGTTACTCCATTGCTTCGTCGAGGACTACTCACGAAAATAACTGCTACATCTGTTTTGCAGGAATCTTAATTAACAAACTTCTAAGTCAACTCACATATGACACGTGTTGTTTTCAACGGAGTGGTCGACTAACAGTGAGAGCACAGCGTAAACTAATGGGTCGTTAACAATACAAATCAAAGAGCTTTCAAAGATAGTAAAATGCGATAATCATTGTGCCATTCGAATACGCTGAATGAGAATGGGGAGTGTATTTTAATGTGTACATAGCACAGTCACTGCGGTATGAGTTCACTTGGTCCGGCGATTGAATAATAGTCAGATTGTGGCTGTGATTGCTCATTTTCAGTCTACCGATACGGAAAATGACATTTGTAGACTGATTTATTTGCGTTACATTCGTAATTTACACTTAGCAAAGCTATGGGTATCACAGCTCATCAATTTACACCTTTCTGCTCGGCACATGTTCAATACCAATAAAGAGAGTGTATTTTAATGTGCACATCGACGAACCAAAATATGACAGAACATTCGCAACTCCTCTCTATGCAGGCTCGTGCCTATCTGTTGAAATTTACACGCATTACATGGAACGTGATTGCACCTTTGTGAGAAATATATATAATAAAGAAGCGAGAAGCCTTGCTGAACTACAAGCTACCTTAAGGCAACTGGAAGCCCAACGATTAGAATACAGGTTACAAAGATTCCTTCATGTTTGTCAGTATTTACTAGGCTGACCTGGAACTGGAGGAAGACTGTAATTATATATGATGCCGAGAATTTCCGTCCATCTAGTTAGATGTGAATTAACGGGCTATTTGCTCGAACTCGAACTCATCATGTCTTAAAGGCCAATGCAATCAAATTGTTTCTCTCTACAGCATGTGACAGTTGTAAGCGCATGTTCCCGCTGAGATCCTTTCCGTTTCATATTCTGTCTACGGCAACGCATCAATAACATAATTTAGAGGCTCCGATGCATGGAAGATCAATAGGCGTCTTAAAGGCGACCACTAGGGACCCAGTAGCCGACAGAGGCATCGATTGCTACGCGAACCGCTTGCTGCTTTGCGCCGTAATGATCGCAAGATAACATATCGCCACCTTCCAACCTCAGTCTGTTAGGTAATAACCATATGAAGCTTTAACTGTTCCCACCAGCGAACGTGTTCTATCTCCGAAATATCAACATTGCTCACCGCAGTTAACGAAAATACAGACTTAGACGATGGGGAATCAATTCTATTACCACGGTTTTAGAATATTTGTCATATGTTGGGAGATTATGTGTAAGAAAATTCATTAATGGCTATTATGGTGTACTAACAGGACGTTAAGTGCGCATACATCATTTTACCGTCCTGAGGAATGAACTCTGGAGATTCATTACAGTGTGGAGAGCGAGCAGTGAAACGTGAGTTTATGCGCGTTCATAAAGGAACACGTTCTACGAAGTGACGGGGAGCCACAGCTCTTAATTAATACCATTATACGGGAAGTGGGCGCGATGGAAAGCTACACAAATGTTCCACATAGAGTGAAAGGATTTTCCTGTGCGGAGCACTCCGTGTTATAAGACAACAGATATTTCATAGGAAAACGAACCAGATCAGCTCGTATCAGCAGAAATGTTAAAATCCTAGTCTAATCATTCCAATTTAGATGTGCTTTTTTTCCAAATTTGTGGTATCAAAGTTTATGTGACGATTCTTCGATACGTTGACCGCTTTATACTTGTCTCTTCTACGTGAGTGGTGCGACTTTAATCTCTTCGTTTCGGAGAAAAGCACAGGACAAAGTATATGAACCAACAATATGAACAACATCTTCTGTGCTTATAACACAGCCTTGTCTAGTAGCTTCGCTTTTCGGATCAACGTAGAAATGGGTACAGTATGATTAATCATCATAATTTTCTTACTACTTTAACATATCGGATATTTTAGTCATATCTTTGTGGTTTATGGGAAGTGACGCATACCAGTAGATATTAAACTTCTGAGACGTTCATTATCAGCACAATTATTCTGTAGAAAAGCAAGAAAGCCAAATGCGAGTGAGAGGGCTGGAAGGTGTAAACAAACAACTCTACTCACCAGGGTTCAATGACAGCTAGGAAAGTAGTGAGATGGATTCGATGGAAAAAACTTATATTTAAATTACGGTTGTAAATACTGAGAACTCGTGTTCTATTTACACTTGTTAGCGGAAGTGAAATAGAAGTAACGAACAGCAACGAGTAAAAACAAAACGAAAAGTAGAGCATGTCCGTATCGTGCACGCATGAAATAGCCGAGAAACTGACGATGAGGAATCTTAGTAGTCGTACATAACCAGCTGCTCATGAACAATAATACAAATTTAAAAATAAATATGCCATTATTTTTTGTACTTTACCGACGAATCTACTAATTAATGCATAAAAGTTGTGGCCGTGAGATAACTGAAAACAGTTTTGTCCCGTGGACAGTGTCTATCAACATTAATGCTCTTAAGCGTTTTATATACCAATTGCTTCACCATAAGAGGTTATCTTTTATCTTTTCTCAAGTGACATAATTCAAGGAAAAGTGAAACTTCTAATACTCCATAAGAATTCAGATTCCTAATATGAGCGTTCTGATTGACGGATTATGAGTACAAGCTATTAACAGTATTGTCATAGTGACATAATTACTTTGCGAATGACAGGACCAGTTAATGGTTTTCAATTGTTCATGATGAAGCAAAGAAGTTGCCTTGCTCGACATGGACGAAGCTTCATGAGGACATACCGGAAGTTTGGTTTCTGACACTAATAGCCGTCGGCTTGATTTCCTCTAGATACCACGAAGCTATCCGTGCTTGCGAGAGGATTCGTGTCCGATGAGGCCAACACTATGTTTCGCTCTCTTTCTCAGAAATACTCGAGTTATACCTAAGCTACATCACACTAAATCCATTTACAAATATTTATACCTAGACCTTTCCGAAGGCGGTGATCAATATGGAAATTATGTAAAAGGTTCGTAGAGAGCCTTTATTTTTTAAAATATATACAGTTACTAACATCGTATTTTCGTACGCCGTAAGTAAATTTGTAATAGCTATGTTACATTCTTGTCTCAGTTGAAGTCTACGACGGTTGAAAATCATAAATATTTGCGAAGTACTTCGATCGATATAGAAAAACTACTGCAGCTGTAAACTGATTTATCTGAGGGAAGATGGCAATGAGCGTTGCAAAGTAATTAGTATTCATCCATAAGACTTTAGATGAAAAAAATTCGCAGCAGAAAATAAACGACAATTTACAAGAGAAAAGATGAAGACACTTTCATTTATATCCTATGGTACAAAGTGTCTAGTACTGAATCCATTGTTTCTGTAAAACTGCCGGTTTCCGGCAGATGCCGCAGAAGACGAGTGTTTTCAGCGAAGGCAGTGACGGAACAGCTCGCCGTGTCGTGGGTTTCAGCACGGCAGGACTGTCGTCAGGGCGGTGACGTCACGGTATGACGTCATCAAGCCCTCGTTTCGTACGCAGAGACGTGAATCAATATGACGGCATTCCTGGCGAAAGTTACAACGCGCGCTGGCCGCAGGATGTGCGGTGGCCTTCTGAAGGGCTAAGGGCCAATGAAGCAGGGCGGAAGTGTGGACACCGAGGAAACTTAAGCAGGATACTTTCGAATGTACTTCAGAGATTTGTTCTCATCTCACTTGTAAGCTGAACAGCGTGTCTCGGAAAATTTGCCCATTGGAGATCGATGCTTCATGTAGTCGATGTAGCATTTATTATAAATGTGTGAACAGTTACAGTAAATAACTTCTTTCCCCCTCTCAATTCTTTGAGATTAATTTAATAAAGACAGCAATCGTTGCCCAATTCACTCCAAAAGACAATGTTAAGTCCAGAGAGAAAACCACGTCTCTTCACAGGCTACTTTCCTGCTATGAATAAAAATAATTGTACAACGTGCTGAACGTTTCCTTTCCTTTTAATTTCAGTAAGTCCTTATCAGATTTGTTCCCTCTTTGCAATAAGCTAAGTGTCTACAGCTTCTGATCTTTCTTTATTAATCTGCTATGATTTCTCATTGATTTTACACACTGTACAGCTACATTAATGTGACCACCTGTCGAGTTCACTAACAACACCTTTCGGAGGGCAGATGGCTGGGAAATGTGAAGGAAGGCAGTGAGTTCCTGGGAGCTACTGACAGGGATGTTAAGCCATGCCGACTCCAGTGCCGCGTTCAGCTGCGCTGGGTTTCTCGGCTGAGGATCCATGGTGCGCACAGCCCGATCGTGATGGTCCCACAGATTCTCGATTAGATTTAAACCCATGGAGTTTAGTGGCGTGAGGAGGCGGGTAACTCATTCTGCTGCTCTTCCAACGACGAGCTGTGTGACCCGTTGCGTTGCGTGCTTGTCGACATAACATCTATATCTACATTCTACATTTATACTCCACAAGACACCCAACGGTGTGTAGCGGAGGGCACTTTACATGCCACTGTCATTAACTCCCTTTTCCTGTTCCACTCGCGTATGGTTAGCGGGAAGAACGACTGCTGGAAAGCCTCCTTGTGCGCTCGAATCTCTCTAATTTTACATTCGTAATCTCCTCTGGAGGTATAAGTCGGGGGAAGCAATATATTCGATACCTCATCCAGAAACGCACCCTCTCGAAACCTGGACAACAAGCTACACCGCGATACAGAGCGCCTCTTTTACAGAGTCTGCCACTCGAGTTTGCTAAACATCTCCGTAACGCTATCACGGTTGCCAAATAACCCTGTGACGAAACGCGACGCTCTTCTTTGGATCTTCTCTATTTCCTCTGTCAACCCGACCTGGTACGGATCCCACACTGATGAGCAATACTCAAGTATAGGTCGAACGAGTGTTTTGTAAGCCACCTCCTTTGTTGGTGTCGTACATTTTCTAAGGAGTAGCCCAATGAATCTCAACCTGGCACCCGTCTTACCAACAATTAATTTTATATGAACATTCCACTTCAAGTCGTTCCGTACGCATACTCCCAGATATTTTACAGAAGTAACTGCTACCAGTGTTTGTTCCGCTATCATATAATCATACTATAAAGGATCCTTCTTTCTATGTACTCGCAATACATTACATTTGTCTATGTTAAGGGTCAGTTGCCACACCCTGCACGAAGTGCCTATCCGCTGCAGATCTTCCTGCATTTCGCTACAATTTTCTAATGCTGCAACTTCTCTGTATACTACAGCATCATCCGCGAAAAGCCGCAAGGAACTTTCGACACTATCTACTAGGTCATTTATATATATTTTGGAAAGCAATGGTCCCATAACACTCCCCTTTGGCACGCCAGAGGTTACTTTAACGTCTGCAGACGTCTCTCCATTGAGAACAACATGCTGTGTTCTGTTTGCTAAAAACTCTTCAATCCAGCCACACAGCTGGTCTGATATTCCGTAGGCTCTTACTTTATCAGGCGACAGTGCGGAACTGTATCGAACGCCTTCCGGAAGTCAAGGAAAATGGCATCTACCTGGGAGCTTGTATCTAATATTTTCTGGGTCTCATGAACACCATCATGCTGAGGAAAAACAAAGTACATGTAGGGATGGACATAGCCCTCTAGGATAAATGCATTCTTGTGTAGATCCACTGTGCCTTCCAGAATGCCAAGATCACCCAGGTATGTCATTCTCCAGATCATAACGCTCCCTCGTCCGCCTGGACCCTTTGCAGTCAGACGTTTCGCGCCGTACCCGCCAACGGCCATCTAACCGATGGAGCATAAAAGGCATATGAAAAGGCCACCTGTCGACACTCGGTGGACGCCCAGTTGCGATACTGACGTGCGAATTCCATTCTTCGTCGCCGATGAATAGCAGTCAACATGGGTGCATGAACCAGGCACCTGCTACGGAGGCCCATTTGTAGCAACTTCCACGGACCGGTCGTTGAAGAGACGCTGTTGGTAGCCATTTGGTTCACATGGGCGGTCAGTTGCTTAACAGTTGCAGCATCGCTCACGTCGGTTTTGGACAGTACCACTTTGCCATGTACGGTATACTTTAACCACGGCGGCATGCGAACTGTTTATAGACTTCGCCGTTTAGAATATGCTTCCATCCTTGGCACGAAAACCAATGATCATGCCCATTTGAATGTCAGATAAATCGCTCCGTCTCCACATTACGATATGGATTGCATTATTTTCGAAGTCCCCCCGACACACTATACAGGGTGCTACAAAAAGGTACGGCCGAACTTTCAGAAAACATTCCTCACACACAAAGAAAGAAAATATGTTATGTGGACATGCGTTCGGAAACGCTTACTTTCAATGTTAGAGCTCATTTTACTACTTCTCTTCAAATCACATTAATCATGGAATGGAAACACACAGCAACAGAACGTACCAGCGTGACTTCACTTTGTTACAGGAAATGTTCAAAATGTCCTCCGTTAGCGAGGATACGTGCATCCACCTTCCGTCGCATGGAATCCCTGATGTGCTGATGCAGTCCTGGAGAATGGCGTATTGTATCACAGCCGTCCACAATACGAGCACGAAGAGTCTCTACGTTTGGTACCGCGGTTGCGTAGACAAGAGCTTTCAAATGCCCCCATAAATGAAAGTCAAGAGGGTTGAGGTCAGGAGAGCGTGGAGGCCGTGGAATTGGTCTGTTTCTACCAATCCATCGGTCACCGAATCTGTTGTTGAGAAGCGTATGAACACTTCGACTGAAATGTGCAGGAGCTCCATCGTGCATGAACCACATGTTGTGTCGTACCTTCAAAGGCACATGTTCTAGCAGCACAGGTAGAGTATCCCGTATGAAATCATGATAACGTGCTCCAATGAGAATAGGTGGAAGAACATGGGGCCCAATCAAGACATCACCAACAATGCCTGCCCAAACATTCAAAGAAAATCTATGTTGATGACGTGATTGCACAATTGCGTGCGGATTCTCGTCAGCCCACACATGTTGATGTGAAAATTTACAATTTGATCACGTTGGAATGAAGCCTTATCCGTAAAGAGAACATTTGCACTGAAATGAGGATTGACACATTGTTGGATGAACCATTCGCAGAAGTGTACCCGTGGAGGCCAATCAGCTGCTGATAGTGCCTGCACACGCTGCGCTGTACATGGTACGGAAACAACTGGTTCTTCCGTAGCACTCTCCATGCAATGACGTGGTCAACGTTACCTTGTACAGCAGCAACTTCTCTGACGCTGACATTAGGGTTATCGTCTACTGCACGAACAATTGCCTCGTCCATTGCAGGTGTCCTCGTCGTTCTAGGTCTTCCCCAGTCGCGAGTCATAGGCTGTAATGTTCCGTGCTCCCTAAGACGCCGATCAATTGCTTCGAACGTCTTCCTGTCGGGACACCTTCGTTCAGGAAATCTGTCTCGATACAAACGTACCGTGCCACGGCTATTGCCCCGTGCTAATCCATACATCAAATGGGCATCTGCCAACTCCGCATTTGTGAACATTGCACTGACTGCAAAACCACGTTCGTGATGAACACTAACCTGTTGATGCTACGTACTGATGTGCTTGATGGTAGTACTGTAGAGCAATGAGTCGCATGTCAACACAAGCACCGAAGTCAACATTACCTTTCTTCAATTGGGCCAACTGGCGGTGAATCGAGGAAGTACAGTACATACTGACGAAACTAAAATGAGCTCTAATATGGAAATTAAGCGTTTCCGGACACATGTCCACATAACATCTTTTCTTTATTTGTGTGTGAGGAATGTTTTCTGAAAGTTTGGCCGTACCTTTTTGTAACACCCTGTATACTGTATGCCCTCCAGTGTCAGTGCTGGCACGTTTCTTCTGTGGGTGGTTATTGTACGTTGACATCGAATATTGGCGGTGTTCACATTAACGTGACTGGAACGTGTATACAGGGTGTTTTGAAATTCCCGTTACGAATTTCCAGGACTTGTAGACGGGAGTGAGTACAAAACGTTTTGAAGAGGAATCCATGTCTGGAAAAGTACCGTTTCCGTGCTACAGTCGTAAGAAAACGTGTTCGCTAAGTAGGCATGCAACGGAGTAGTTATGCTGGGGGTTGATTATATCATATCGGTGGATGTAATTTGACGTATATCCTTCCTTTATGACCTGGTTCGGGCCTCATTCACGTGTCTGTGAGTATTAGAGCGACATGATTGCTGAATACACCAAAACGATTCTTATGAATGGCGAAGCTCACTGAAACGGAAGAGCTGTTAACGCCTTTATCAAGATCGTTCTCCATAGCGTCTGACTCCATCACATACTACGTAATGGTTTCGAGATGGTGTATCTTCACCGTCAGCAGACGTGACTGTGGTGCTCCTAGGAGACGCAGCACATACGAAGTGGAAGAGGCCGTACTGCATCACGTTGAAGAGAACGCGTCAACGAGAAGACGAGCAATTTCTTTAGCTATTGGTGTGTGGAATTGTAAAACAAGTGCTGCATGGGTCACGCCTAATCAGTTACTTGTAAAAGTCGTCGCGTTACCAACATTTCTTCAAATGGTTGTATCACGGAAATTGTACGTTTCCGGACTTTGGTCCCAATACAAAATATTGTCTACTCACTTCCCTCTAGAAGTCCCAGAATTTTGTAACGGGAATTTCCGAAAACCCAGTTTGCAGGGTTATTCAGAAGCACCTATGGAGTTTCAGAGGACTACTGCACGAATACTGAAAACTACAAGACATACAGAAAATAGACACACACCAGTGGACAGAGCTTCTCTCCAAGTTTTAAACTCACACTACAGGTGCTCGAATGGGCACTGTTTTTAACGTGGAAACGTCAATTCTTACGTGTAACTAATTGAAGTCACTGTTGCTGCTTGTCGGTATGGCGCAAAGACAGCTTTCGCTCGAGAATATATTCATTGGGTTGCATATCCGGGCCGGCCGAGGTGGCCGAGCGGTTCTAGGCGCTACAGTCTGGAACCGCGTGACTGCTACGGTCGCATGTTCGAATCCTGCCTCGGGCATGGATGTGTGTGATGTCCTTAGGTTAGTTAGGTTCAAGTAGTTATAAGTTCTAGGGGACTGATGACCCCAGAAGTTAAGTCCCATAGTGCTCAGAGCCATTTTTGCATATCTGGAGGTGCAAACTAATTCGAGATGACAATACGCAACGGGTTATTTGCTTACATATTCTGGTACGTCTGCCGCCTAGTGGTGCACTTACAACTACGCAACGGTGCGTATTAAGAATTAAAACTTGGAGATATTTCATATCCGCTGATACGTGTAATTCTTTATATGTCTTGTTTTCTAGCAGTTTTCTTCTGGAACCCCGGAGGTTCTAAGAACCCTGTATATATGTGGTATGCATCCAATACTGAGGTATGTTTAGAGCCGAGCAAGTAATTTTGTGTACTGCTGTTTCTGTGCATTTCAAACGTTATTCAACGATTTAATTCTCTCAAAGAAAACAAGGTTCGACGAACGAATTTCGTAAGAAATAACAGCAATTTTCAACACTTGCCTTACAGTGACTCTATGAAATAATGTGGATGACTGGTTAAATTATGAAATCAAAGAGAGCGGATGCAGATGTAACACACAGCATTCGTGCGCAGGTTTATTAAGGCTGTATTGCTACTATGCTACTGTTGCTGAAGGAAAGAATAGGGTTTCCGTCCAGTCGACGACGAGGTTATTAGAGACGAGACGCAATACCTGAACGAACAAGTCTAAGAAGAGCAATCGGTTATGCTCTTTTCATAGGATCCATTCTGGTATTCACCTCGATAGATTTAGGGAAAACACGGAAATCTTAATTCGAGATGGCGTGATTGGGATTTGAACCCTACTCCTCCTGATACAAGAGTTCAGTGCATTAACTATTATTACTGAAGTCTTACGTGGTTTCTTTAGATTCCACCTCCTCCCTAGCCTTGCCCCACTTGAAATCAGTTGTTCAGTACCACTTGACAGGACTATTACTTTGCGACCATGATCAGATTTCAGGCTACCTGAAGTGGTTTAGTCACTACTGAATTACACCTGCCGTGACTACAGCAAAAGGCGGTTCTGTGACCTACGGTGTTTATACGCTGCTTCAGACGACACTACCTAAGACTGCTGCTGCATCGAATATGCATCTAACTTATAATTAGGGACTTTTTGTTAAGAAGAGTCAGTAATGTAATGTAATGTTGAAGAGGGCCTCCCGTCGGATAAACCGTTCGGCTGGTGCAAGTCTTTTGATTTGACGCCACTTCGGCGACTTGCGCGTCGATGGGGATGAAATGATGATTAGGACAACACAACACCCAGTCCCTGAGTGGAGAAAATCTCCGACCCAGCCGGGAATCGAACCCGGGCCCTTTGGATTGACAGTCTGTCGCGCTGACCACTCATCTACCGGGGCGGACAGAAGAGTCTGTGATTCACTGAGACCCACTTGTGCATAGTCCTGAAAGCTGCCAAAAAGTGCTCCACAAATAAGTATTACGAATTTTATTTTCATCATCAACATCATAAGATAAAAATCGGAAATGAGTGAGATGCGTAGAACTCTAGTCCAGTTGAAAGCTCCCATAGCTAATGCATGAATCATTTACAATTTTCTCTTAAGTGTATTTGCTGTTTGCAGCTCGTGGTGTCGATTTCCTTGACTCAACAGATTTCATGTTATTGTTTCAATGTGAGGAAATACAAATGATCAACAATGACGCTGAAGCCTCGCAGATGATGGCACAGTTGGTTGGAGCAAGGTAGGGCTGTAAGGGAAGATGGAGGCAAAATTAAAAAAAAAAAAAAGTAACGCGGAAATTTTTTAATTGTATAGTCACTGATTCGAATTATCTTTTATTTAAATTTAAAATAAAATATATTAAAAAATGGTTAGCGTGGCTGTCCCTTAATCACAAGGTCCCGCGTTCGATTCCAGGGCGAGTCGGAGATTTTGTACACTTGGGGACTGAGTGTTTGTGTTGCTCTAATCACTTCATCTCATCTTTGTTGACACGCATGTCACCGAAGTGCTGCCAAATAGGAAGACTTGTGTCAAGCGACCGAACAGCCTTAGACGTAGTCTTACGGCCAATAACGCAATACATTTTCTTTTTTTTGTATGTATATCACTATCTTATTTAAATTGTTTCGCGTTCTTCTACACGAAACTTTATTTGTTCACTACTGAGAGCTTCACAATGAGCTTTGCGTATTACAGAGACGAGAATAAGTGAGGTGACGGTATAAACCATCTTCACCCGACAGCCCAAACAACGACACATGTTACATCTCCATGAGATCACAGTACTCCGCAGTGACTGATAGGGAGAAAAATTACAGGGTGGCTTCTGTTTGATGCGGCATGGCGTAGTACTGCAGCGTCTGTTCATTGAGTGCGTGGTTCCCATATCAGGGAATCCTGACCCGTTCAGTTCCAAGGTATTGATTGCTGATGAATTGTCGGATTTGAATGGGTCCATTAGGCGAATGATAGGTTGGTTCTCTAGTTCCAACTCACCAGGACTATTCACCAACATTTATAGCACGCATTATGTTACAAAGCAATACCAAGTGAGGTGGCGAAGGTGATACGATGCTGTATTTGAGAGGACGAAGGTGGGTTGAATTTCCCGCCCAACCATCTTGATTGTCAGGGCTTAGCGCATTTTAGACCACGACGCCAATAGAGTAGGAGCATAAGAAGGATTAGGAGAGGATGGAGAAGATAATGGGCTGCGCAATTTTCAAATGTATTTTCACATTAATCGACCGAGGGGAACTGGCAAACCTAAACCAGAATGGCCTGGGATTGAGACACCGCTCCTCTCAAATGCGAGTCGAATGTGCTGCACCAATTTCCTCGATATCCTTGATTATGATTTACCAAGTTTCCTTTTAAAAAAGTGGTTCAAATGGCTCTGAGCGCTATGGGACTTGACATCTGAGGTCATCAGTCCCCTAGAACTTAGAATTACTTAAACCTAACTAACCTAAGGACATCACACACACCCATGCCAGAGGCAGGATTCGAACCTGCGACCGTAGCGGTCGCGCGGTTCCAGACTGTAGCACTCAGAACCGCTCGGTCAGCCCGGCCGGCGTTTCCTTTAAATCATGTCAGGCAATGCAGGGACAGTTCACGGCCACCACCGATTCCTTCCCCAATCCTTGCTCATCAGTACTCAGTCTCTGCTGATCACATTGTTAACGAAACACTAATTATTAGCTTATATGATTCACAAACAAATGGGGCTATAACTAGTTCCTTTCCATAACTTAAGCTTTGAAACAGCTGGACGAAAGGTTCCCAAGTTCGATGTAATGACCTCGACATTGGCGATATGCTTCGCAACAGATAAAATGGAACGGTGTCAGTGGAATCCTTAAATAAGGTCGCGACTGCAGCTGGAGACCGCTCTGATTCGGTGAAAGCTGGGAGCTGCCTGACCAGCGGCACGGGTAACGTCAGTGGGCGTAGCTCACAAAGCCCGCCTTGTTCCTCTTGCTGCGCGCTCCTTTCAGCCAGCAAGCCTTCCCAGAACACTCGCCCAGACGATGAGTAATCATCATTTCACTCTCCACAACACTGTGTCAGGTAACTTTCTATAGTTGGAAAAACAACACGGTCGACAACAGGTGATTGCTTGATAGTATTCGTGTATCGTGAAGACAACATAGGAATTTGTAGTCATTATCGAACTTAAGAGAGTGATCTCAGAGAGAATGGCGGAGCCTCATTGTACTCTGGCAATTTTTAATAACATGTCCTTTCGAAGCATGGCAATTAACTGTATAAAGGAAAAGCTGTCATCAACCTGAAAGTTGATTTCAGCAATGCAGTGCTTTACTAGACGTGGCCCCACCGGAGGTTGTATAGCCTTGCCATCTTCTTACCTGTGGACTGACTTGCCCAGCCACTTACAGAAGGACCTACAGCTTAGCGAGGACTCCCAATCTCGGAGGAATTCTGCAAGCCGTCCGGTGTGGTCGTGCGGTTCCAGACGCTTCAGTCTGGAACCACGTGACCGCTACGGTCGCAGTTTCGGATCCTGCCTCGGGCATGGATGTGTGTGATGTCCTTAGGTTAGTTAGGTTTAAGTAGTTCTAAGTTCTAGGCGACTGATGACCACAGATATTAAGTCCCATACTGCTCAGAGCCATTTGAACCATTTTTTGAAATTCTGCATTTTTAACTTTAGCAAGCATTGCCAGAGGGTAAAGAAGTGGTAAGTGACATATACAGTGTGATTTTCTCCACCGTGTACAAACTCTAGGGACTGATCGATGACAGACCACAGAACAAAAAAGGTCAATGAACTTATTTCCGGAAATGCATGGTTTCCATGCTAGAGACTATTTATTCAATCATACTTCGTTACAGAGATGGCGGTCTAATACGCGCTGCAACATGCAGCCACAGTTACAGTACGCATGGTTTCCTCATAGAAGGTAGTACTGTTCCTCATACATGTTCCAGCGCCCTCTCCTGCCATAGTAACTGGTAATTGGTAATGCTGTGTCCGATCCACTTCTGTTGCTGACTCACCTTGTAGTCAGCGTTGTACACAATGGTTCCGTATTCGAATCGAGAGCTTGCTGACATGGCGTTTACTTACGGAAAGGCAAATGGCAACGGGCGGCAGGTAGAAACGTTGTATCAGGGACCGACCCCGCCAACGACAACGATTGCATTCTATGTTTGCAAAAGTGTTCCGCCGTTTGTTTCAGACAGTGTCGTTTCAGGAAGTAGGAAATCATGAAGGACGTACCCGAAATGTTAGGACCCCAGACTTCGTGGAAAATGTGGAAGGCGACAGTCATGTCAGTACCACGCAGTTGGCCCACCAGTACATTGTAAACCAGACAACCGTGCGAAACATTCTCCATGACAATTATTACTGCCCTTTTCACTTATAGCGTGTGCAGGGCTTACAAGCGGCAGACTTTTCATATCGCGAGCAGTTTTGTCACTGGGTTCTTCGCCAGGCAACCACGATTCCGAGATTTGTGTCATCCATCCTATTCACAAATGGCTCTGAGCACTATGCGACTTAACTTCTGAGGTCATTAGTCGCCTAGAACTTAGGACTAGTTAAACCTAACTAACCTGACATCACTCACATCCAACTAACCTAAGGACATCACTCACATCCAACTAACCTAAGGACATCATCACATCCATGCCAGGCAGGATTCGAACCTGCGACCGTGGCGGTCGCTCGGCTCCAGACTGTAGCGCATAGAACCGCACGGCCACTCCGGCCGGCTCCTTTTCACAGATGAGGCCAGCTTTACGCAGTGTGGTATCTTCAACTTTCGTAACAGTTAACTGTCGGATATCAGGCAGAGCCCCCACGATATGGTGCAACGTATCATCAGCATCGGTGTAACCGGAATGTGTGGGCCGGGATTACTGGCGACTGTATTTTGGGACCATTCTTCCTTCCACGTCGCCTAACAGGCTGGAACTATCGGCGTTTCTTGCGGGTGATTTTGTCTCCCCTGCTGGAAGAAGTGCCACTGATGATTCGAAGGGTTATGTGGCTGCTATATGATGGTGTTCCAGCCCACATCGCCGTTAACCTCCGGACACACCAAAATTTTGTCTTCCCTGGTCGATCGGACGACGAGGTCCAATTACATGGCCTGAGCCCATTCCAGATGTGGAGGCACTGAAGCAGCGTATTCATGCTGCCTTTTGCAACTGCTCCGATGCAGCCTGGCCGACGTGAACGCGTGAGACAGAACATGCTACGGCGCGTACACGCTTGTGTTGAGGCACATGGAAACCTTTTTCAGCACATACTGTAACTGTGGCTGCATGGTACAGCGCGTATTAGACCGCAGTCTCTGTAACAATGTATAATTGAATAAATTGTGTCTAGCAAGGAAACCATGCATTTCCGGACATACCGTTCATTAGACCTTTTTTGTTCCGTATCCTCTCATCGATCAATCCCTAGCGTTTGTGCACGGTGGAAAAAACCACCCTGTATAAGTGTTGTGATCAAATGAAACTACAATCGTTCAGCCATAACTGTGGGTTCTTTGAGTGCTATGGGAGAAGTCTCATCAAACGAGAACACATGAAATGTTCGTTCACTTTATTACACAAATGAATAAAAGATTTATTTAACTTTGACATCGTTATTTTGCACTGGGTTGCTTAATAATTAACAACCGTCGTTGCCTATGAAATCATCACTTGATGCACAGATTAACAAACTGCTCTGTTGCAGTACAAAATGCAACATTTGCTAAAGCAGGCTTCATCAATAACTTTAACTGTCAGTGTCCTACACAATGATGACTACTGTAGCTGAGGTTCGAACTAGGCAGAGCTCTTGCATTCTTAAAACTATATGACCTCAGAAAGTGAGGAAGGCGTGATCTTCTGGAGTGCCTCTCATTGGTAGTTGTGGATAGCAGCGAGGCCTCGATGATGTCTGTGGTATCTATTCGCGTTGCCGACTTTGGTCTGACACCGCGATCTCTAGACAATATCACAAAATGTCCTAGGGCTGAACGGGGATGGAACATCAAAGGTTTAGCTCAGTAGTTCGGCATTTAACCAGTGAGCCATATCAGTGAATTGTAAATGTTAAAAAAGGCCACGTTACACCACTGTTCTGAGCCTGCATTACGCTGTACACCTCACCCCCCCCCCCCCCCCTCTCCCAACCCCACCCGCCTCTTAAAATTGGTTGGGTAGGCCAGTTCGCAGGTCGGAGGAAGGAAAGGGGAAACAAACACTAATAGGCCCATACCTAGTGAAGAAATGCGGTGTTCAAACCAATCTTGACGTTGAGGTTTGCTTTAGTTTTAGCCGTTTAAATTCATTTTCATGCCCACCTCTACAAAATGTATTCATTACTCGTCCCCGTAATGCAAAACGATGCTCAAATAAAAACAAAAATAGGCTTCTCTTTTTGTCACTTCACAGTAATAGTCGTAGCATATTGCATCCGTGAAGAGCGCAAAGAGCTGATCGTGTTGCCCGGTGCAACCATGCGACGGTGTGAAGTATATTCCTCGGAAGAGCGTAATTCAGGAGAAAATTATCAAACTGATAACCAGATTCCGGAAAACTGAGAACCTCAGAATGATCAGTCACATATGAAGAAGTCTCGTCACCGCCGAAGAGACGTCAACAGACTTATTGGCAACAGTGAAGAATAGATGCAGGATAAGGGTCAGGAGAAGCTGCCACACATTATACAAGATTTTTTAAAATGCATGACACAAGCTATCCATCATCTTTTGCTATAACTACACATTATCACGGTGTCTGTATACACAAGAGCAAAGCATGAAAAAACAGAAGTGCACAAAATCTAATCAGTTATAAATAAGTGTCATAAATTAATTCTTTAAAAGATCAAACATTAATCACATATCATAACTTATATCAGTATGGCAACCCATATAATTACTGTCCCATTTGAAGTGCTAAACATAAGCAGAACCAGACAGGTGTCCTTTCACAAAAGCTGGTGTGTCCAATTTGAAATCACAGCTACAACTGAAAAAAGAAGGAAGATTAGCGTTTAACGTCTCATCGACATCGATGACATTAGATAAACTGAGCAGGAGCTCGGAATGTTATTAATTTATACCACCTACGTGTAACTGATAAGATTTTGTGCATTTTTATTTTTTTTGAACTTTGTTTTGATATATACAGCTACTGAACTGATGGTATAAACCGAAACAGGTAGTTATAATAAAAGACGATTAAACAGCTGCGTGTCATGCATTAAAAAATAAGTAACAGATACTGGAATTACGTTTGAAAAATGCTCCATACCAAAAAGTTCCAGTTCCAGTACCTTCCACGAAAACAAACAAGTGACGTCCATTTATCATTAATTTAAGTAAAAAAAAAAGTTTGAAGCGAACAACGAGAAGAATGTGTGGGGTCGTTGTCCAATTTGTACTCAGACGGTATTTGACGTAAGGCAAGGCCAACCACCGACAAGGAGATTCCAATATGATCTGTGCAGGGATATTTATGGTCTGGTGAGATCTCTGACAATGTAATTAGTCCCACCTTCAATATCTGTAGTATGTGGATAACGAAGTTTAGACTATGGTGCTGACTCAGAATGGCGATTTCCTTTGTGCTGTTTACTAGGGTGTCTTTGAAAATGGAGTGGTTTCCGTCAGGATTCTAAACGCTAATTTTCCTTCCTTTGAAAATAGCTTGGAAACGTTTGTGTAAGAGTGAGTTAGCTACACGTTGAAAATAGCTTGGAAACGTTTGTGTAAGAGTGAGTTAGCTACACGCTCCACAGATCATTTGAATGATTCGTTTATCGAAATTATGTGAAACGAGTCTGTTTACAACGTACGTATATCCAATTACTGTTAACATTGACGAATATATTGTTTTAGTCCCACTCATGCAGCTACAGTTGAAAATAGTTTTTTAAGGGCTACCAATTTTTAACTAGAAATTAATCCATGGTATAGAAGGAACTGTCCAGAAAAGATATTATTAGTTATATATAAAACTTGCATTGCTACCTCTGACTTTTTTTATGTTATTGGGAAAATGATCAAAAGTTTCTGTTTGTTCATATTAATCTTCTTTCTGAGACACTGACAGCTTTGATAACGTGTAAAGGTCATTTTTTCTTCTAGTGTTGTAGTTATGAATATCACAGATGGATTGCTTATTACGAATTTCGTTAGAGAAAGTATGTTCTGTGATGGTGCAGTTAAAACTCCCTGAAGAGGTAACTACATGACGACCGCAGGTGTACACCCATTATTCTCACCGTCCACTTTTGAGCAAACTGCACTTTATTTTTAAGTAATGAGCTGTCCCACAAAATTATTCCATAAGACATTGAGTGAAAATATACAAAACTGACAGGAGGTTGTTTCGTTTGTTTGCAAGACTGGCAATTATACGAAGAGTAGAAGTTGCTGAACTCAAGTATTTGAGAATATCAGTAATTTTCTTCTTCCAGTTCCAGTTTCCATCAAAACACACACTCAAAAATCACTGATTGTGTATGTATGTGACTATATTATTAAGTATATGGGTAAACAATCATTTTGTTATATTTCAAGCGTCTTTAAATTAAATTCGGCATAAAGGGATCAAATTGAATTACGTAATTGAGAGGAAAGATTACAGACTAACGTCCTTTTTGGCAGTGAAGTAGTGTCTCCTCTAACGAGTTTCATTGTGAATGCACCAATCAGCAACGGTTTCAGTGAGAAGGGCATTACTTTGCAGCAACGTCAATCGAATAACGAGTTAATCCGTTGCTCCTTAGTTCCACTGCGGTTCTCCAGAAGTGTGAGCCAACACTACGCATAAATAAGATGCGGGATTACACCATTCCAACTAACGGTTGCCAACAGAAGTTTGACGGTCGAGTGGTCTTTGTTTCGAAGTGAACATGACGCCAACACATTTGTTGGCTTTAATTCTAATCTCTCAGACGCTTGCACCTGCTATATACCTGTGCTGTGAATCTCATTCTGGAAGCACAAAGTATACAATTAAAATCATAACTGAGTTACTTACTGAAAAATTTAGTTGGCGCGAACACAAAAGACACCAAATTACTCCCAAAAAGTTTTCTTCCCTTTTCTTCCCCCCCACCCTAACAGTTCCATTTACACAAGCTTCTAGGCCTCACTGAATGCAAAAATTCAGTATCTCAAGTAGCTGACGAAGGATTTGTTCCAAATATGACTGTTGCGTATAAGCTCCATCTCGCATATTTTGCAGAGGTCTGACGAAATGTTAGTTTTTTAGAAAGGTATGTGGCTTGAGATGGTAATATTTATTCGAAATCAAAAGTGGTTTCCAACAGTGAATGGACGTTAGGCTTAAAATTCAAGTGATTACAGAATTATTCGTGTTTACAACGGAGAGGACATTAAGATGTTTCGCGAGACAGGCAAGCTATTCCAACTGCGGGACAAGCCATTTTTCTGATTTTTAGTGTTACCGTTCGGAGAGGTTGGAAGCAGTGTCTTAGGGCCCTATGGATTATATCTAGCACCTGCACTGAATGGTCCTCGGCGGCGAAGGAACAAAACGGGTAGATAGAATGACGTCGGGACTGAATACTTGAATTTCAAAGCATAAATGTTAATCATAAAGGGAAGTTGGGCATTAGGCACTTAATGTGAAATTGGAAACTAACAAAAGCTTAAAGCCTGAGTATGATGTACGTAATTATTATGCCACGGAAACGTTAGGTAATGGAAATGGAATAACACTTTTAAAGGAAACTGCAGCCCACATGAATCCAACTTATGGCCTCAACGTGCAGGATTTCTCAAGTCATGTTAGCCGAAGCTGCCAGAAGTAAAAGACGTGTGGTGCAATATAAACAATATTTGTAATAAAGAATTGCAGTGCGGTCTACGACATTAATTTCTTAACGCGTCTGAACTACAAAATGAAGTGGACTAAACACAACAGGAAAAGCATTAAGTATCTAGCAACAAAAGGATTTAAAACTCAATTTCCGCAACCTTCAGTACAGCAACTTAATTAAAAAGCGAAGAGTCACTTGGTCGCGTGTAATTAGAACAAGAAGACAAGAAAATAAAATTGGTTTCTTCTCATCACGAAATCTTTGTCAAAATGACGGGACGGCTCTGAGATCTTTAATAATTACATTACATTAAATGTTTTCAGTCCTATATTACTAAGGGACTGGTGACCTCGCAGAATAGTCCCATTACTCTACAAACCAATCTACATTATCTTTAACGGCAGATCACACAAAAATCCCTAGCAGAACTGGGGACCCATCCCGGCTCTTCCTCATGGAAGTCAGTACCCTGGCCACTCATCTACGGAAGCTGACAACGTACTATTAACTCCATGTATGAATGAGGTTAGACATGTATCTGCATAATGTACATAACTGAAATGGAAATGCCGTGTGGCTAGAGCCTCCCGTCGGGTAGACCGTTCGCCTGGTGCAAGTGTTTCGAGTTGACGCCAATTCGGTGACTTGCGTGTCGACGGGGATAAAATGATGATGATAAGGACAACGCAAAACCCAGTCCCTAAGAGAAGAAAATCTCCGACCCAGCCGGGAACCGAACACGGGCCGCTAGGCATGACATTCCGTCGCGCTGACCACTCAGCGACCAAGGTCGGACAATAACTGAAATTATTATTTGTGAAGCTCAATGTTTGCCTGTGTTATTACAGAACGTACAGGAATGAAGCTGACAATCGATCTTCTTATAATATCACCAAGAGACCATCGAGATCTTTATCAAGACTCTCTTATTCCTTCGCATCGTTATACATAATGAAGGTATAAATACAGAAAACTGCCACCAGTCACTCTTTTAAACACTCGTCTATTCTGTTAACTAGTTTTCGAACCTTCTCAGGCTCATCTTTATATCGTGCACGGGGAGCTACATTTCCATATCGTGATGATGTGTACTGGCTCTGTGGTAAGAAGATAGATTAAGAGACTTCAGTGTATCGCCAAGAATAAAGTCTGGACGGTTAGATGTATCGCAAAATTAATTCTATTACTCACTGCCACAGTACCGGTGGCTTGGTAATTGATATTCACCTGGCAGCTTTCATTGCGATTGCCAACAGACCCCAGATCACTCACTTTTCCCTATGGATATAAATATATAAACCGATTATCATGACAGATCACTAACTTCCAGCATTTTCAGTACACCTGGTGCATGTGTTATAGGTCCTCACACAAAGATATGACATACGTTGTTCAGAGGCAATAATTTGTTTTTGTGTGTACATGCTACAATCGACGCGTGGACGCATATTTTGATTTGATCTGGTGTTAATATGAATGCCGAAGAATTAAGTTACAATAGTTGTAACATTATTTTTAGGCATTCATATTAACACGAGATAAGACCGAAGTATTTTCTCACACGTCGATTGTATTGTATTGTACGCACATATTATCTCTGAGCAAAGTATATTATGTCTTTGACGGAAGATCTTCGTAGCATGCTCCAGTTATACAGCACATACTGGATGCTAGTGATCTATCGTGACTGTCGTTACATATTTTTATACCCATAGAGAAAAATGAGTGACCTGTGGCCATCTGGTGATCACAATGAAAGTTTCTGGCTAAATATGAATTATTAAGCCACGCGTACTGTTGCAGTAAGTAACACAATTCATTTTGCGATGCTACTCGCCGCATAAAAATTGCTCATGCCCATATATTGAAGTCTTTTAATCTGTCTTCTTGTTACAGAGCCAGTTCCCAGCATCACGAAATGCAAATGTAATTTCCACATGAACCGTCTGTAGATGAGCCTGTAAAAGTTCGTAAATCTGTTGACGGAATAAACAAGTCTTTCAAATAAGTGACAGGTAGCAGTTGTCTGTGTTTATATTGAATAGTCACGGGTTCTAAAACATCTGTAATGCACAGGCTTAACGCAATTAAGGGTTTAAAATTCCAATCAGGCTGTTAGTGCCCAAACTGATGGACTCTGCATTTGTAGCTGCCGAACTGAGGCGATAAATGATTATTTCATGACTAAAATTTGAAACGGCTACTCGCAGTGAACCCAGCAGCATCCCAACTATTCAACGATCTCTATAATGTAAATGGGGGCAGGGATAAGAGGATTACTGGTCTAATATGAGCCAAATTCTCTCTCTCTCTCTCTCTCTCTCTCTCTCTCTCTCTCTCTCTCTCTCTCTCTCTATCTCTATCTATCTCTCTCTCTCCCCCCCTGTGTGTGTGTGTGTGTGTGTGTGTGTGTGTGTGTGTGTGTGTGTGACGCGCGCGCATTCGTGTGCTCGAATTTTTCTAGCTATGTTGCAGTGTTTACTATACATCACTGTCTTCCTCAAGGCACTGCAGTATCATGTGAACTGCGTACCTGTGAGACAATGGCAGGCTTGCACATGTATGTGCTCAGCACAAAGAACGGCCCCAGGCGTAGTCAGCACGTAGGCAGTGGCAATTCTGTATAAAATTCGGCATGTGACCAGAACACGGAAATGATTACCACCGGATATTAGCGAGGTAGGCAGGCTTATCCTATTAGAAGATATGCTAGATTCTGAACAGGATGAGTACAATAAAATATTTGCCTTATTGTGGAAATCCACGTAAACAACTTGCCCTAAATGTCTAACATTACAGTTCGTTGCGCTGTAGTTCAGAAATGTGTACCTGGTCTCCAGTGCTTTTTCTTCTGTGAAAGGGGGATAGGGGAAAAGAGAGAGAGAGAGAGAGAGAGAGAGAGAGAGAGAGAGAGAGAGGCGGGGGCAGGATAGGGAAAAAATGTTGTACACAAAACAGTTTGGAATTTACTGTGCCTCAAATATTTGGATAGTAGCGGCAACAGAAAGTCTCATGGATATGTGACAGATGTAAAATTAGAAAATTTAGAAAAATTGACCAACCTTCTGTGCTTGTTGTTTGAAACCCCGCGATAACATACTGCTTGCGGTCGGTAGTTACAAGTAGAGCGCGTATGTGCTCGCTGAATAACGCGACAGCAGATCGACGAGGACGCAGCGAAAACAGAAGAAAGGGTTGCCGCCAGCTACAAAGGGGTAATTTGCTGATACGCAGATTCGTTAAAACGCAAAGCTTGTACAGGCGGCTCGGCGCGGCAGAGATGGGTTCGTTGAACCTTTGGAGTAACGGACCCGTGGCTGTTGGGTCACGTTTCCTTGCAGCGGGCTGCCTCCGACGACCCGCCAAACCTCTCATCACCTAACGCTACGACTCATACTTCTATACTTCAGCATAAAGGCACCACATTAATGTTACCAAGTCGCTTGATTTTACTTTTCCATGCTGTATTTATTTTCTCACGTGATAAGGATTTTCCTCGACTGTTATTTCTGTCACCTTTTACGCTTCATCCTCAAAATCGTTTTCGAGATTACCAATGCGTTTCTGAGTGTACAGCTTTTAAAACTGAAATAACGTATCGTTCTTACGAAAGTTATCTATTTTTTGAGTGTGAAAGAGGGGGAGTTGTACCATCAGGCAAACATAATACCTTTTCCCTAATTCATTTAGCCCCTCCCAGAAGTGTTCACAATTGTGATGTTGAACTGAGAGATACTTATACTCCAAAAAGTATTCGTCTAATACGACTTGTTATGTTCTTTGTGCTATGGTTGGAGTCACTAAATGTGTTCCACTGGAAGAGAGGAAGGGAAATTAAGGTCTAATGTCTCGTCGATGACTGTGTCATTAGGGACAGAGCACAAGCAGGTATGAGAGAATGATGGAGAACGAAATGGCCGACCTATCCAACGATTTAAGGAAGCCTCGGATCCCTTAAATCTGGATAACTGGACGAGGATTTGAATCGCCGTTCCCCATCCCCCTAACGCTAGTCAAGTGTCTTATCTAAACCGGATATCATTGTCAATGAAATAAGATAATGTTCTTGGAAGTGTGGTAACAAAACTTGTTTAAAAGTTCCGTATTCTAGCGGGAGACTGTAATGATGCCTGTTACCCGATATTATAAATTTGATTTATATGGACTAACCAGATGGCAGTTATAAGAGTCGAGGGACATGAAAGGGAAGCAGTGGTTGGGAACGGAGTGAGACAGGGTTGTAGCCTCTCCCCGATGTTATTCTATCTGTATATTGAGAAAGCAATAAAGGAAACAAAAGAAAAATTCGGAGTAGGTATTAAAATCCATGGAGAAGAAATAAAAACTTTAAGGTTCGCCGATGACACTGTAATTGTCAGAGACAGCAAAGGACTTGGAACAGCAGTTGAACGGAATGGACAGTGTCTTGAAGGGAGGATATAAGATGAACATCAACAAAAGCAAAACGAGGATAATGGAGTGTAGACGAATTAAATCGGGTGATGCTGAGGGAATTAGATAAGGAAATGAGAGGTTTAAATTAGTAAAAGAGTTTTGCTATTTGGGGAGCAAAGTGACTGATGATGGTCGAAGTAGAGAGGATATAAAATGTAGACTGGCAATGGCAAGAAAAGCGTTTCTGAAGAAGAGAAATTTTTTAACATCGAGTATAGATGTAAATGTCAGGAAGTCGTTTCTGAAAGTATTTGTATGGAGTGTAGCCATGTATGGAAGTGAAACATGGACGATAAATAGTTTGGACGTACGTATGCAGCATGTGCATTTCAGTTTCGAGCAGCAGTTCCGGCAACAGAGTCAATGAATGGAAGAAAACCACATAAAAGTTTCACTAACGATAGGAGCTTCATTCTAAATTTCCATTCGAATCCAGTACGACTCCTTCGTTCATTAAGCTACAATTAATATTGATTAGCATATTCTGCTGGTATGCAATTACAATTTGTAACTAACTGAATCGCGTCGGTGAGTAACCAGTCTATCTAACATTGAAATGATTACGAAACTCGTAAGAAAGGTAGTTAACCTATGTGTGAGACCATAATATTAACTTCAGAAGTTTTGTATTTCTGCCACAACGCTGAGCTTAGTCGTCAGTAGTCCGTCTATAAAGCCTTTATGGTTTGTTTTCGACAGGGAATATGTAGTTGGGATGTAGCCGCATACAGCGGTTAGTAGCATGGAAGGTATGTTTCTTAATGGTGATTGCTGTTAATATACTGGTGGCCTCGCCTCTAGAGGCATGCTACTGCTGGAATGTCAGGTAGGAAACTGGTGAAAGGCGGGGTCGTATACAAACGTAATATGGACGGTTTAGTAAGCTCTCTGTCGTCTGGACGATCAAGTATGTAACAATTTGTAGGTATATGAAAAGAAATTATCAAATAGGTTAAGTCGTGGGTAAAGCACCTGGAATACTTTTTTTCCAATTTATTGGCTTTCGGGCCGTGCCCAATCAGCCATCTCACTAGTGTAATGTCAGTTATGACGATGCGAACGTAAGGACAACGCAATACCCAATACCCGGGCGGAATAAATCTCAGACCCAGCTGGGAATCGAACCCTGGCCGCCTTCCTTAGCAATACGCCGCGCTGACCGCGCAGCTAGGAGGTGGGCGTAGCCTACTTCGGTCCATGATTAATGAAAGCCTTGTGAGCTGTATTATTGCACATTTATTGGGGTACGGCTGATTTCGTTCATAGACGATCTTTAGGCTGTCGAGTTGTCAAGTCATGACACAAATGATCTGATCGTCGTATGTAATGTTTAAGACAAAATATAAAAACGATTCTCATAAACATTCCTTATTTTTGGATTTTGTCTTTAAAATTACATACGACGAAGACAAGATCATTTGTGTCATGATTTTAGTAAAACTCGGCAAGCCGAAGATGTTCTACAGATGAAACTGATGGTAACACAATAAATGTGTAACCTAAGGACATCACACACATCCATGCCCGAGGCAGGATTCGAACCTGCGACTGTAGCAATCGCACGGTTCCGGACTGCGTGCCTAGAAGCGCGAGACCACCGCGGCCGGCATCAAGGCTATATTTCGGTTCATTGGTATGGCACTAGGAAAGTGTAATAAGTCAACAAAGAAGATTGCTGAAAGAACACTCCTACGACCCATACTAGGATGTTCAAGTTGTGGGATTCATAGTAAATAGCACTGAAAGGACATTGAACGTACAGAGTGGCGCACGAAATGTGTTACCATTTTGTTTTTGAATATAATCTTTATTGTCAATACAACCTGAAAGGAACATATACTACAATGAAGAGCCGTCCATGAAGATTTGTTCTAACTCAGCACATGCTCAATATTTCCACCATTTCGTTTCCTAACTTCCTTCAAACGAACACTGAAGTTAGTGATTACCCTACGGCACATGTCTTCCGTAATTTCCCTGCAAGCTTGAAGAATAAGTCTTCTGACCTCCATTAAATCACGTGGACGTTTCGGGAAAATTTTTTCCATTAGTTACCCCCAAAGAAAAAAGTCACATGGATTGAGGTCTGGACTATTGGGGAGCCAATTTTGTCCGTCATTGAAGCGAACTGGAAACCTGAGTGAAATGATCCGCATGTCGAAATGCTCGTGTAAAAACTCCAACACAGTGTTTGCAGTATGTGGCCTTGCTCCATCTTGCATGAACCACTGCGTGTTGAAGGGCAAGGCAGTAGCAAGAAGCTGTGGAATTTAATGGAGCTCAGAAGACTTATTCTTCAAGCTTGGAGTGAAATTACGGAAGACATGTGCCATAGGGTAATCACTAACTTCAGTGTTCGTTTGAAGGAAGTTGGGAAACGAAATGGTGGACATATTGAGCATGTGCTGAGTTAGAACAAATCTCCATGGACGGCTCTTCATTGTAGTACGAGGGCGGTCCAGAAAGTAAGTTCCGATTGATCGTGAAATGGAAACCACAGTGAAAATCGGAAATGTTTTATCTGTAACCGTTAGCTACAACTTCCAGCTACTTCTCTACTTAGTTGCCGTTCTGACTTAGACATTTGCAGTACCGTTGTACCAACTTCCCAATACCCTCCTCATAGAAGGCAGCCGCCAGTGCTATCCGCCAATTCTTTACACTGGCCTACAGCTCGTTGTCTGTGCCAAAATGTTGTCTTCATACCCACTGGTTCATGTGAGCAGAGATGAAACTCAGAGGGAGACAATTACGGGCTGTACTGTGGGTAATCAAACATTTCCAATTGTAAACGGCGCAGGAGCATCTTCATTGCCCCTGCAAAATGCAGCTGATAATTCTCTTGAAGAAGAAACCGCACGACAGTTAAGTAATGTTGTCTGCATAGCTTCAGGCGAAATTTCTCACCGGGCCCTCGTACTTGGCGGGACATACTGTTTTCTAGACATTTTTACGCGCTCACTGTGAGCTCAGAGATGAGAGGAGCGACCTGATGCTATCTAGGGACATACTAGAGACACTGCCCAACACAGCTGTGCAAAGCTTTATCGGATTTTCATAGTCGTTTCCATTTCGCGACCGATCAGAACTTACTTTCCGGACACCCCCGTATATGTTCCTTTCAGATTGTATTGACAATAAAGTTTATATTAAAAAACAAAATGGTAACACATTTCGTGCACCATCCTGTATACAAAGAAAGGTAACAGAAATTGTCACAGGTTTATGTGACAGCTGGAAGAGCGCCACGGAGACGGCAAAGAATCTGAAGTAGCACACGCTTTGAAGATAGACGTCAACGATCCCGCGAAAGCCTATTCGCAATAACCAACTTTGAGAAATGTAGGAATGTACTACAACCCTATGTGTACTCATCCCATAGGGACCTTTAAGAAGAGATTAGACTAATTACAGCACCTACACAGACACATAAGCAATCATTCTTCCCACGCGCCATACGCGAGTGAATTGGAAGAAGCCTTCATAAATGATTCACTAGAATGTATGTTTTGTCGTCCACCTCACAGTGCATTGTGGAGCATAGATGTAGATGTTGATTGCCAAGCAGGTAACTCTTCACGGACGCTGTCGTATAAACATCTGATATGGAGGATTTAGTGGTCCCTCTGTCGCCGGGAAGGTCAAGTCTAGCAAGAGTTTCACCCGTCTGAAAAAGGATACTGTGAGAAATCGATAGCTACCTGCACATTCCTTGAGACAGTATCAGGAAATCAAGTGCCCCTGTTGGTGGCGATGCCATCGTGGTGTGGGGAGGAGGAGGGGTGTCATCCGTGGACGCTTCTGGCCATCCCGGTGGGTCCCCCGGGCGTAGATTGAGTTTGGGCTGTGGGAACGGCGCGGGCGGCTTATGGCGCTACGGCGGCCGGAGGTTGTTCACCTGAGCGTCGAGTCCCGCTGCCGCTGCCAGCAGGCCAGATTTTGTGTTTCCAGGGGTGTCCAAAGAGCGTTGACCGGGAGCGTCCCGCTATGGCGGGAACCGTTAGCGGTTCGCCGGCGCGGCGCGCGCAGCTCGGGCTGTCCTGCGCCGTTACTCTTAATTGTATAGCGGCGCTCCGCCGCCGCTCCTGTGTCTCTCCCCATTCACTGTCGCCCAAGTACACGCGGCTCCTCCTGTTATCACGATACTTGTTCGGGCCCATCCATACCGACGTTATCAGGGAACGAAAGCACCGCTCGTATCTGGTATTTATGGCTTATTCCGGTCTGAAGAGCAGATATCCTTCCCTTCGCCTTAGCAAAGGAAATAAGGACGACAATCACAGTATATGAAGGGCTATCCCACGAACCCTAAAGTGGACTTCTCATCTTGTTGTTGGCAGGTGCTTTCATTTTTACAAATTCGAAGGGAAGTTGTCGAGTTAGAAAGGAGGGAGTAATACGACCACGCCTTGCGACCCTACATAATAATTAGGTCTTTTAATGTCTTCCCCTATTTTTTCAGAATCTACCACGGGTGTCCGGCCCAGGAAAAACCATACGCCGACAGTATACGGACGGCGGTACTGTGATACACACCGGTTTAACTTTCTACAATGGTCCCACTGTGTAGTTAGTTACTTTAGTAGTGGAGTTATTAACGTTAACTTACGTGGGAATGATTCTGTCCATATAAATTCCTTCATCCATGTTAGATTGGTGCTCACAAGGGAACCTCCCCATAGCAGCCCCCTCAGATTTAGTTAGAAGTTGGCACAGTGGATAGGCCTTGAAAAACTGAACGCAAATCAATCGAGAAAACAGGAAGAAGTGTGTGGAACTATGATAAAAATAACCAAAATATACAAACTGAGTAGTCCATGTCGCAGATAGGCAACATCAAGGAGAGTCTGAGCTCAGGAGCGCCGTGGTCCCGTGGTTAGCCTGAGCAGCTGCGGAACGAGAGGTCCTTGGTTCAAGTTTTCCCTCGAGTGAAAAGTTTACTTTCTTCATTTTCGCAAAGTTATGATCTGTCCGTTCGTTCATTGACGTCTCTGTTCACTATAATAAGTTTAGTATCTGTGTTTTGCGACCGCACCGCAAAACCGTGCGATTAGTAGACGAAAGGACGTGGCTCTCCAATGGGAACCGAAAACATTGGATCGCTAGGTCATAGGTCAACCGATTCCTCCACAGGAAAACACGTCTGATATATTCTATACGACATTGGTGACGGCATGTGCGTCACATGACAGGAATATGTTGCCGACCCACCTAGCTTGTACACTTGGCGAATGGGTAAAAAGATTCTTCTACCTTGCCCGATTTAGGTTTTCTTGTGGATGTGATAATCACTCCCAAAAAAGTGATGAAAACATAAGAGTTTGTCATATAAACTGCAACAAATGAATGCAACAGTTTCACAGTCGCATCGCACAGATGGACGGACAGATAATAATTGCCTGAAAATAAAAAATTAAACTTTTCACTCCAGGGAAGACTTGAACCAAAGACCTCTCGTTCCGCAGCTGCTCGCGCTAACCACGGGACCACGGCGCTCCTGAGCTCGCACTACCCTTGATGTTGCCTATCTTGCTCATAGACTGATCAGTTTGTATATTTTGCTTATTTTTTCCATAGTTCCACACAACTTCTTCCTGTTTTCTCGATTGATCTGTGTTCAGTTTTTCAAGGCCTATCCACTGTGCCAACTTATAACTAAATCTGAGGGGGGAGCGATGGGGAGGTTCCCTTGTCAGTATGGTGTACAGGTTACACCACGTGTAAACTCTTGGTCATTAAAATTGCAACACCATGAAGGTGGCAGGCAACACACGACAAATTGCCACGAAGTGTATTATATGCTCGGATATGCAAAAGATTAGCATTTCAGGAGGAACGCCATCTACATTGTATGCATGAGGAAAGATTATGCAGCGGGATTCTCATTCAGAAATCGCATTTGAATGCTGTTTGTTTGTGAGAGGATCGTGTTGTGCCACGTGTAAGGAGGAGAAACGCCTACCGGCACGTGGCGGAGACCGCGGTTTATCGTTCCACAATACTGCTTCGCGCACTGCTTGGGATCCCACGAATATCATGTGAACACGGAATCTGTGGGATCAGGAGGGCCATGTTCAGAGCCGTGCGAGGTCTCAGCGGCACCACGCGATTAGCGCAAGAGAGGACAGGCGTAAGTGTTCGCTGGTCGTGCAAAATCGTACAACCACGTCACGTACGTTGAGTCAGGACAGGGGCTTGTTTGCAAAAAGACAGATAACCACACTGAGAGTGTGATGACGCCTGATACGTCAAGTTCCACGGGTTGTCAGCAAGGCGGGGGCTGCTGCGGCTTTCTTTGGCGCGGCAGCGGAGAAGGCGCACTAACGGAGTTGCGCCCAAGAACTCTAGACACAGGAGTGGCACCACATCGTATTTGCAGACGAGTGCTGATGCTGCTCCCAGGCTCCCAGGAGCATAAACCTTGTCAGATTCATCGTCATACGGGTCCAGCTACTGGGATGATGGTATGGGTTGTTACTGACTACACAACCCAGCCACCTCTTGTTTGCATAGCCGGTAATTTCGACATCGGTAGTTTCATTGTTGGCTGGTGGCTGCGCTCTATCTTCGATGTCTGTGTGACGCTATTTTTCAACAGGATAACTAGACCATAGTAGGATAGCAGTACCAATACGGAGACAGGTAAATATCCGGCGACGAATCACTGCCAGAGAGCACCCTTTCCAAAATACACTGGCATGCGTCGAGAAAAGTGGCAGATTTTCCGTAGTCCGCATTCGAGTTATCATACCAAAGGCCCATATTCATTACTCGATTGCCGGCTACAGAAATTCTGCCCCTATTCTTGATGCATGCCAATGTGTTTCGGAAAGGGCGATCACCAGCAGTCATGCGTAGCCCGATGCTTACGTGGCTTCGTACTAGTACTGCTATCCTACTGACCACATGTTACCCTTCGCTGTCCTGGCCTACTTTGTACAAAGGGTGTTCGATTACTGCCAATGCTGGTAGGTTCTCAGGACCTTTCACCTATTGAAAACTTCTGGTCATGGGATCCCCAGAAACTGGCACGCATTGAATGAAATACCCGTGTTTGTCACACAAACTCAAGTTAGGCTATATACCCAGCCGGGTCAGAACCACTGTTAGTGCCAGAGATGGCAGCTCTGTGAACTAAATTTCGCACCCTGTATACCCCCCAAGTCACGTTCAAAAATGGCTCTAAGCACTATGGGACTTAACATCTGAGGTCATCAGTCCCCTAGACTTAGAACTAATTAAACCTAGCTAACCTAAGGACATCACACACATCCATGCTCGATGCAGGATTCGAACCTGCGACCATAGCAGCAGCGCGGTTTTGGACTGAAGCGCCTAGAACCGCTCGGCCACAGGGGTCGGCCCAAAATCACGTACTAATACAATCATAAATTCTTTCTACTATATTTGGCACACAAAATAAGTTGCTGTCCTTCCTGATGTTGCTATTTTGATGGCCAGCTGTGTATCCAGCAACGAGGCTGTGGTTTCGTGCGTGGGAGTCCATAATCTGCCTTCCGTAGAAATCAAACGAAGCTTCAAGCGGGCTATCTTGGGCGGAATGCGTATTGGCACGGTAGCCTAACTAAGCGGCAGCGGCGCGATTTGTATGCGCGGGTGTTTGTGGAGCACGGTTGGGGCGCGGTGCACGTACCGCCGACACTTCCCAGTGGCGACGCCGCTGATAGCCGCAGTCAGCTGGCAGTCCAAATCTGTCACACACTGCTCCTTCCTGCCACTCCGCTGTCCCCGCACCTGCCGACAGGACAATACCTGCGTTCGTGCTCCCAACCTTCGTTTTCGATTTCTCGTTCATGTAGTCCCGTTTTAATAAATATTACGAGTGTTCGCTGATGAATCTAATAAACCCCTCAAGCATTTGTTCTATTCGAATGGTATTAGTCATTTTTATGTGGCGTAATGACTTCGTAGGCACTTTCGTTCATACTTATTCTGCATAGTGTGTCAAATGGGTGTATTTACGGCGTGTGGATGACTGGTGAGTGCAAAAATGGTGCAAATGGCTCTGAGCACTATGGGACTTAGCTTCTAAGGTCATCAGTCCCCTAGAACTTAGAACTACTTAAACCTAACTAACCTAATAACAGCACACATATCCATGCCCGAGGCAGGATTCGAACCTGCGACCGTAGCGGTAGCGTGGTTCCAGACTGTAGCGCCTAGAGCCGTTCGGCCACTCCGGCCGACTCTGGTGAGTGCATTTTCACCGGTTATATTGTTATGAATGATGAAGTGAATGATAGCTTACTCGTCGCAAGCAGATATAAGGAAGGAAGATCAGTGTTTGATGTCTCGTCGACATGAAGGTCATTAAAGACGGCGTACAAACTCGGAATGCTTATAGGCTGGGGAAGGAAATAGGCCGTTCCCATTCAAAGGAACCATCCTGGCATTTGCCTAAAGCGATTTATGAAAATCACGGAAAATCTAAATCCGGATGGCGAGACGCGGATTTGAACCGTTGTCCTCCCCAATGAGAGTCCAGTGTGCTAACCACTGCCTGACCTCGCTCGGTATCCCAAACACAGCCAAGGCTGCCGCCAAGCTGTCTCCAACAGAAGGACTTATCACCATCACTGTTCGCATGCCCTCACTGCATAAGACAATAAAGAGCGGTAGGAGGACTGACCCAGAATGCTGGTAAATAGTCCGATGATGAGGAACACCCATATCTAAATACACCATCTGATCAAGTGTCCGGACACCTATTAGTGTACATTCATATGGGGTGTGTCCACTCTTCGCAGTGGTAAACTGCTTGACCTCTGCTTGGAACTGTTTCAGTGAGGTGCTTGCTTCTTCCTCAAAAGCCGAAACTAGCGAAGGTGGTGATGTTGGATGCAATAGTCTGCAGTGACGTTGACGTTCTAATTCACCCAAAAGGTTTTCCATTGGGTTCATATAGGGGCTGTGGACAGATCAGTCCATTTCAGGAATGTTAATGTCTACAAACCGTTGCCGCACAGGTGGTGCTTTATGACTGGGTGCATTGTCATCCTTATACAAACAATAATCGTCTGAGAACTGTTCCTTCACTGTAAGCAGTACACAGTGCTGTAAACATGTCTTCAGATCCTTAAGCCTTTCCTTATGCGCAATAAGAGAAACACGTCCTAACTACGAAAATACATCCACACCGCATCCGTACGTCACTGCTGGAACTCCACTTGATGGCAAGTAAGGTACTCCTGGCATTCGCCAAACACAAACCTTCCCATCGGATGCCAACAGGGTGCAGCGTGATTCATCACTCCATTCACTCTACATCACCTCAAGCGTCACTTAGCATTGAATACAGAAATGTATGGCATACAAGACGCTGCTCGACCACTGTATCGCCATTTCTTTAAGCTCCCTACGCAATCACTGTGTTAGGTTGACTACCGTAACACTCTGGAACTAAAGAGTGATCCTTGCACTAATCTCTTGCTAGTATTTATAACCACCCTCCACAATACTCGACAATCCCTGTCAATGTTTTGGGTTTGCTTGGTCTTGTTTTAGCTGTGGTTGTTCCTTCACTTTTCCATTTTACAGTCACATCACCAACAGTCTACTAGCTCAGCTTTATAGTTGTTGAAATATCCTTGGCAGATTTCTTATTTAGGTGACATATAATGACTAGTCCACGTTCAAATTCACTGGGCTTTCTGATCGATCGCATCTGCTGTTCCTGCTTCTTTACCGACAACACAATACTCCACGCTTTCTTTTATACTGGCGAGTCTACTTCTAGTGATATCTAGTGGTCAGTTCCGCATTACATAGCGGTTTCCGGATTCTTTCGATCAGACACTGTACAATTGTACGTAATATGAATTGGTGATTGGGTACAATGGGAGTCCTTCCGCCATTAGCATGTTTCATTGACCTCGGATGCGCTGATATGCGTGCCTACGGAGTATCGCCTCAGTTGTGCGACTGGATTCATGATTTCCTGTCAGAAAGGTCATAGTTCGTAGTAATAGACGGAAAGTCGTCGAGTAAAATAGAAGTAATATCCGGCGGTCCCCAAGGAAGTGTTCTAAGACCTCTATTGTTCCTGATCTATATTAACGACATAGGACACAATCTGAGTAGCCTTCTTAGATTGTTTGCAGATGATGCTGTCATTTACCGTCTTTTAAAGTCATCAGATGATCAAAACGACTTGCAAAATGATTCAGATAAGATATATGTATGGTGCAAAAAGTGGCAATTGATCCTGAATAAAGAAAAGGGTACTAAAAGAAATAAGCTAAATTTCGATTACGCGGTAAGTCACACAAATCTGAAGGCTGTAAATTCAGCTAAATACTTAGGGATTACAATTACAAATAACCTAAATTGGAACGATCACATAGATAATGTTGCGGTAGAGCAAACCAAAGACTGCAATTCATTGGCAGAACACTTAGAAGGTGCAACAGGTCTACCAAAGAGACTGCTTACACTACGCCTGTCCGCCCTATTCTGGAGTACTGCTGTGCGGTGTGGGATCCGCATCAGGTGGGACTGACGGATGACATCGAAAAAGTACAAAGAAGGGCAGCTCGTTTTGTATTATCTCGAAGTAGGAGAGATAGTGTCACAGACATGATACATGAATTGTAGTGGCAATCATTAAAACAAAGGCGTTTTTCGTTGCGACGGGATCTCTATGAAATTTCAATCACCAGTTTTCTCCTCCGATTGCGAAAACATTCTGTTGGCACCCATCTAAATAGGGAGAAATGATCATCACGGTAAAATAAGAGAAGTCAGGGCTCGCACAGAAAAATTTAAGTGCCCGTTTTTCCAGCGTGCGGTTCGAGAGTGGAACGGTAGAGAGACAGCTTGAAGGTGGTTCACTGAACCCTCTGCCAGGAACTTTATTGTGAATAGCACAGTAATCACATAGATGTATATGGGTTGCGTGCCAACAGCTATCCAGAATTTAATGGCAATAGATGATTTTCACCTTCATATATATAATCAAAAGAGCAGTCTAAGATTCGTCGGTTTGCAGCTATTCAGTAGATACGAACTTTTATTTCCCATCTACACTATCCCACTTGCTTTGGAAGAGGAGGCGGAGATTAGTGTTTAACGTTCCGTCGACAACGAGGTCATTAGGGACGGCCCACGAGCTTTTTGAGTGTCACACTTCGATCTAAGTCACGAAACCAGTTCGGAATTTTGCCGCAGCAATTTAAAAGAAGGATAAGCAGCAACCAAGTTGGCCAGCAGACTTTCTCTTTATTATTTGTATTAGTTGTTGCCACTCTCATGTGTGTTAGTGATGTAGCACTGTTACACCTTACTCAGTGGCTCGCTGCGACCCGCATTCGACCGTTGTTTGTGTCACAATGAGCACCGTGTTCAAATATTGACGAGGCGACTCTGAAATCTTCGAGTAAATGCATGTGTAGCATTTACATTAACGAACACGGTATTTCCAAAAGTCAGGCGAGGCACACCGGAAAATACCTATGCAGTTGCTAATGCGAATTCCTAGGCTCTTACCTGGCGTCCAGGAAAAACTAACCGTTAGCTAGATAGGTGTCTCTCTCACTATCGCGGTCGTCTGGTGTGAATTCATTCTTCCGCCTTTTCGAAGTGGATAGCGATCTTTAGAAATCAGGCAGTGTTGAGATAGTGATCCACATTCGAGAAGTGCGAAGCTGAAACTCCAACTGACCATCGCTATTTAGATTTCGCATGCTTTCCCGAATCACCTCAGGCATATGCCAGGGTGGCTACTTTGACAAAACCACAAGAGAGAATTTCCGCACTCCTTCTTCAGTTGAGCAATTTTCTCGCTCCTTCATTCAATGAGGTGCTGCGGAGGCTGTTAAAACTGTTCTCTGGCACACAATCTGATAACCGGGAACTCCAACATCTCCCTTTCCTTTTCACGACAAGCAAACTGAAACGTCAGCTCGTTATTCGGGTTTAAGGACCTCTAGCATACAATCATTTTTACGCAGTAATATGCAGACGAAAAGCCCTTACAGGAACTTTCAGTGGAGTTTTAGTTAGCGCTAGTCGCGAGTGACCTGCATTTTTTGCAAGGCGGTAAGAACAGCAGGTGAGGGCACACACACACACACACACACACACACACACACACACACCTGCTAGCTCGAGAACCAATAAGTTACGAGCTGTAGGGGCCTTGCTAAAGGAAATAACAAGTTACGTAGGGACTTGAAAAAGCAAGTTGAACATGTCGTCCTACGCTAAGACCGTTTCCCAAAGGTGGCGCGTTGTCAGAAGAGAGTACGTGCTTCGAGATTCCAGCAAACACAGTTCTGCTGCGATGCGGATAACAGATTCATCACAGTGTGCGAGCGAAATGGTGCGGCAACTGTAAACGCAATCAAAAGTTGAAGTACGGAGGACAGTAAGATCCTTGTGGGCAAAACGCCTAAATTGCATACAGATTCACCGTGCAGTTCTGCCGCTATAAGTGGAAGTGAAATGGTGCCAACAATTTGACCAAAGACCCACAGACGTGGGCGTTACTCAGCAGGAAGTACAAATCTTCCACAATGCGTTTTCCAATTATTTCGGCAAGCTGAAAGAATACCTAGGAGGGAGAGAGCTTTTCCAACGCCTAGAACGTTCACACAGCGGTTCTCGAACAGCCTCGTGACCAACGTTCTGACCGTTATTTACAGAGACTTGGTGACTATGTTGAAAAATAGTGTCACGTATCTGCGTCACTTCAAAGTGTAGCGCAGTATCCAGTGAAAGCTGCTTGGCCTGCCATAACAATGTGTATTATTACATCCTTGAGAACTGATGGTTATTCACTCAATATTCAATATGTGAACAGAAACTGTACTTCAGGTTTCAGCGGCGGGAGGAGGGGAACGGACACCTATGGAGGGAATGAAACCCGGTCCCAGCACATAGTCAAATCATCCTGAGTAGTACCAAGGGGACTCTTTAACGTCACCATGCGACAGGTCGCCACCAATAGCATTCGTGAGTTGACATGACTAAGGACTTTTGTGATTTGGCACAGAACATTTGCACACAATCTCGTAATCAGGAAGTGTAAGATAACAGTTCTCTTCCCCTTCTCACCCAAATTCTTGCTATGCTTAGGCCTCAGCCAGCTACTTCTGTAAGTAATCTACTGGACTGGAAAGTGAAATCTATCTCTACTTCTGAGGATTCATTTAACCAAATTAAACCCAACCGATTTTAATTCTTCTTTTCAGCTCTTTTGGATTGCATCCTATGGTTGTTTATATTTGTTCTAAGTACACAAATTTCTCAGTTGGTGGGCTATCATTGCATGCACTAATGACATTGGGCTTATACGAAGTAGATTCCGGCAACGAGGCCATTGCTGTTCCCATTGAATCTTTTTCCATCTTAGCCATCTCTTGTACATGGTGCCTGTTTTGTTTTTATGTCTCTGTTTCGCAGCTGCAGTTATACGAGTAATATACGTTTCTTCCGTCTTTTGCGAGTGTAATAAAAGTCTAAATTATATCATACCTGTACCCTTTATTTCAAGCATCTTCAGTGGTCACTGTAACAATTTAGCTTTCTTTAAAAATCTGTTCACCAAAATCGTAAACAGTCCTCATGTTTGAAATTATTATTATTCTATTATTAAGGAGTATTAAATAACTATTACTACTCCCGTGATTTTTTTCTTTCCCTTTTCACTTAAAACGTTCTTCTACACATAGGTTTTCGATTTTAGAACAAGGCTTTTCTCTGCATAGGATATATTTTCATATTTTTGTTGTTGTGTAGATACGCACACACACACACACACACACATATATATATATATATATATATATATATATATATATATATATATATATATATATATATATATATATATATATATATATATTAAAATCAGACTTCTATTACACTCGCAAAAGAAGGAATGAACTTACATTACACGAATAACTGCGGCTCCGAAACAGAGACCTAAAGACAAAACAGACACTATGTACAAGAGATGGTAAGATGGAAAAAGATTCAGAGGGAACAGCAATGGCCTTGTTGCCCGAATCTACTTCGTATACGCCCAGAGTCATTAGTGCATGCTATGATAGCCCACCAACTGAGAAATTATAGCAGACACTTACATATCCACAAAAACAAAGTATAGGACGATCCACAACATCCCGCAATATCAAAACAATGTACACGAGATGTAAGTGGATCTACACAACATCGAAAATATGAAAATATATCCTGTGTCAGAGAAAAGCAGTGTACTAAAATCGAAAGCTTTTATATATCGTGTGTGTGAGCGCTCCCATTTGCACACACCTCCTGCCCCTCCCCTTCTTTGTCCATCTTCTCTTCCCACTCCCTCTGTCCATTTCCATGTCCCCTCCTAACCCCCCGCCCCACCGCCACCCACATCTAAATGTACATCAATATCCGCAAGGCCCCTTGCTGTATGGCGGAGGATACCGTCATCCCCTTTTCTCGATCCATTCGCTGATGGTGCGTGGGAAGAATGGTTGTCGGTAAATCTCTGGATTAGCTCTAATTTCTCGAGTTTTCTTGTTGTGGTCACTTATCGAGATGTATGTGGGAGGAAGTAACATGTTGTCAGACTCTTTCCGGAAAGTAGTCTCTTGGAATTCCAACAGTAAACAACTCTATGATACACAACGCATCTCTTGTAGCGTCTCCCACTGGAGTTCGTTGAGCATTTCTGTAACGCTCTCGCGCAGGCTAAACAACCCTGTGATGAAGCACACTGCTCTTCGTGGGATGAGCAATACTCAAGGATCGCTCGAACAAGTGTTTTCTAAGCCAGTTCTTTCGTAGATGAGTTACATTTCCTTAATATTTTTCCTTTCAATTTGTCTAGCTTTTGTTATTCCCACTATTTGTTTCATGTTGTAGTTCCACTTCAGATTGCTCCGAATGGTTACTCCTTGATATTTTACGGTAGATACGGTTCCCAGCATTTTGTCATGATTGTTGTAGTTTTGCAGTATTGATAGTGGATTTATTCTTCTATTTGTGCACAATATGTTTTATTTATTTACTTTCAGGGTCAACTTCCAATACCTGCACAATTCATCAATCCTCTGAAAGCATTGGCTGCACTATTCGTCAACTCCCTAAACCTTTACTACTTTTGGGGGATTTTAACGCCTATAACCCCTTGTGGGGTGGCACTTAACTTACTGGCCGATGTAGAGATGTTTATACTTTCCTGTCTCAACTCGACCTCTGCCTCTTAAATACTGAGGCCCCCACACATTTCATTGTGGCTCATAGCACTTAATCGGCCATTGGCTTATCCCTCAGCAGCCTAGGGCTTCTCCCATCTGCTCACTGGAGAGCCCACGATGACTTGTGTCTTTCCCATCTACCTGTCATTCCCCCAACGCCATTCCCCCGAACGTCTACCAAGATGGGCTTTAAATAAGGCATACTGGGAAGCTTTCACCTCTGCTGTCACCGTTGTACCTCTCCCACATGGTACTTTCGATGTGGTAGTTGAACAGGTTACTAGAACGATCGTTTCTGCAGCGGAATAAGCGGCACCCTTCCCTAGAGCACCTAAAAGCTTTTAAACGGCTCCGTGCCCGCGTTCGCCAGCTTATAAAAATACGGAAACAGGCGTGTTGGGAGCGGTAAGTCTCGACCATTGGGTGCCATACATCACCTTCCCAAGTCTGGACGAAGATTAGATGTGTTTGTGGGTACCGACGCAAACGCAACTGCCGAGCACTTTGCTGAGCACTATGCACGAGCCTCCGCACCAGAGAATTATCCCCCAGCATTTCGCCCCCTCAAACGGCGGATGGAAAGGAAAGCCCTCTCGTTCACTGAACGTCACAGTGAACCCACACAGAGTGGGAGCTCCTCAGCGTCGTTGCACATTGCCCCGACCCAGTTTCTGGGCCAGATCGGATCCACAGTCAGATGATTAAACATCTCTCGTCCGACTGCAAGCGACATCTCCTCGTCATCTTCGACCGGATCTGGTGCGATGGCGGCTTTTCATCGCATTTGCGGGAGAGCACCATCATTCCAGTGCTCAAACCCGGCAAAAACCCGCTTGATGTGGATAGCTATCGGCCATTCAGCCTCGCCAACGTTCTTTGTAACTTGTTAGAACGTATGATAAGTCGGCGGTTGTGTTGGGTCCTGGAGTAATGTAGCCTACTGGCTCCATCCCAGGGCTGTTTCCGCCAGGGACGGTCTACCATTGATAATCTAGTTTCTCTCGAGTCTGCCATCCGACCATCCTTTTCCAGACGCAACTCCTGCTTGTCGTCTTTTTTTATTTACAAAAAGCTGGCGACATCATATCCTGGCCACATTATACGAGTGTATGAGTGCGGTCTCCGGGGCCCGCTCTCGATTTTGATTCAAAATTTCCTGTCGTTCCGTAATTTCCGTGTCCAAGTTGGTGTCTTCCATAGTTCGTCCCATATCCAGGATAATGTGGCCCCGCAGGGCTCTGTATTGAGTGTATCTCTGTTTTTAGTGGCCATTAACGGTCTAGCAGCAGCTGTCGGGCCGTCGGTCTGACCTTCTCTACATGCACATTACTTCTGCATTTCGTACTGCTTCTCCAGTACTAGTGTTGCCAAGCGGCGCCTACAGGGAGCCATCCACAAGGCGCAGTCATAGGCTCTAGCCCACCGCTTCCAGTTTTCAGCCGCAAAGTCGTGTGTCTTGCACTTCTGTCGGCGTCGTACCGTTCATCCGGAATCAGAACTTTATCTTAATGACGATCCACTCACTGTAGTGGAGACGTATCGATTATTAGGACTGGTTTTCGACGCCCGATTGACGTGGCTTACTCATCGTCATCAGCTGAAGCAGAAGTGCTGCAGCACCTCAATGTCCTTCGCTGCCTGATCAACACCAACCAACTGGGGTGCGGATCGCTCTAGGTTGCTGCAGCTCTACAGAGCCCTTGTTCAAACCCGCCTTGACTACGGGAGTCTGGTTTATGATTCGGCGGCGCCCTCAGCGTTGCGTTTACTCGACCCAGTGCACCACTGTCGCGTTCGACTGGCAACAGGAGCTTTTAGGATGATTCCGGTGGCCAGTGTCCTGATGGGGGCCGGAGTCCCTCCATTACGCATCTGCATTACTATATCCGTAAAAGTCGCACATCATTTTAACTCTAGTTGTGAAGTACAGTTGTCTCCTGATGACGGCCTAAAAAGCCGAAAATCGGATTGTGATTATAAAAGCCGGCCGCGGTGGTCTCGTGGTTCTAGGTGCGCAGTTCGGAACCGTGTGACTGCTACGGTCGCATGTTCAAATCCTGCCTCGAGCATGGATGTGTGTGATGTCCTTAGGTTAGTTAGGTTTAAATAGTTCTAAGTTCTAGGGGACTGATGATCACAGCAGGTGAGTCCCATAGTGCTCAGAGCCATTTGAACCATTTTTTTATTATAAAAGTAACAGTTGTACAAAATCATGAAAGTGTTTCTTTTTTCTGTTTGGTATTATTGATATGTTCTGCCAAGAACCGATAGAAATCTAGTCTTCGGCTACGATATTATTCGACTATTAAGATGACATATCAACAGTTTCTGTATAGCTTGATATGATATAACACCGGTAGCTAGGAAAATAAGAATCTGTAGTCTCGCGTAAGTCAGCAAATAGAATACGCGTTGTTGTTATATTACTGTCGAATTATTTTCTCAGCCACAGTGCATATTGCAACGGCGACTGACGATAGATATCTGAGGGATCTGTTTGAATGCATACCACACCAGCGCTGCCAGTAAGATGTGGGCGGTGGGGTGAAGAGGCTATCTACTGCTCCCACGTAAGCGACACATCATACGTCCTTGAGTAATACTCTTCCTATCTCGCCAAAGGTGCACGATATATTACAGGTGAACACGAGATATTTTCAACTCTCAGTATGCTAGTTACTTAAGTCATGCACTTTCACTAATTTTGTTGATTTTAATCCGTTGCACCGAAATAAATACCGTTCCGAGTGGGTGACTATTGATTAAAATGTTGGACTCCTATTCACCTGGGTAGAAAAGTCTCTATTTAGGCTTGTTGTTTCCCCAAATTAGTTGGGGGGGGGGATGCCAAAGTGGCTCCTTCATCACGGCCATGAGTGATATCCGCCTCTATCCTTGTCCGTCTCTTAACTCATATTGGGTATTTAATGACCTCGACGATGACAGTATGACTCTAATTCCTTTCCTTCTCTTGTAATTATCGTGAAGGATTAATTTGCAGATAACTGCTTAATACCTTGAGGAATATAGCGTCGGTGATGAGAATTTAGCGTGTGTGTTAAAGTCTAAATGCACGTTATAGTATGTTATTTGGCCCTAAATGTGCGCCACTATGTTACATACCACATTTCGTATTCACTGAGTAATGCATCGTTGACATCAATATGTGCCATTACAGGAATGTTTTGCAATGCAAATATGTGTAGCGTTTCGGTGTGTCGTTAGAGTGGTAGCAATATAGCAAAATCATATTTCGTGTGCCACTATTAATTCTTGCTTCTAAATCATGATGGTTTTGACGAGACAGTGTGCCTAGCAACTGGATTACCGGTAACGTGACGCAGGAAATGTTAGTTATTTAAAATAATTGACATATTTGTCAAAGTGGAACTGAATTATCGACAACTTCGTGATGCTGTCTGTAAGCATTCAATGTTTATCGTCCTAGAGCCTAATAAGGGTGCCAATTCAGAACGTCTCTGTAGCTGTGAAGTACAAGAAACGATTGTGTAAATGTCGCGGTCTATTCCTAATTCTCGAAAAGGCGACTATTCGCTCTAGTTACAAGTTGTCGTGAAACGATGGTTAACTGAAGCCTGTTATAAAGTTGCAAGAGAAACCGTCCTTACGAAACGCTCTTTCTCGCCAGCAATAGAGTAGAAGAGATATACTTGATTGCAAAATATTAAATGGGACGCAGCACATCATGAGGACGTGAAAGTATTTCCAACAAGGAGAGAACTTTAAACATGCAACGTTACTTAGGAGGTTGTAGTATATTCCCAGAGTTATCATTTAAAGCCTGTTCTTGAACGTTTGCATGTAGGCTTTCTCGGGATAATTTACGTATATCTTTAAGGGTCTGTTAGTTCAGATTCTTCAGCATCTCTGTGACACTTCCCCATGGGTCAAACAAACCTGCGACTATCCATGCTGCCCTTCTCCGCATACGTTCAATGGTCCGTGTTTGTCCTATCTCGTACAGGTCCCTCAACCTTGAGAAATTACCTGTGATGAATTGCACGAATGATTTGTAACGAATCTCCTCTGCACACTAATTGCATTTCTGTACTATTCTACCAATAAGATGAAGTCTGCCAGGTGCTTTACTTACAACTGTGCATGAGTGATCGTTCCATTTCATATCTTACAAAGGGTTACACCGAGATATTCCTATGAGGTGACGGATTCCAACTGTGGCTCACGGGTGTTGTGGTCGTAGGATCTTCAGTTCGTGATGTGCACAATTTTATATTTCTGAATATTTAAAGCAATGCAGCATTTTGAAATCTTATCAAGATCTGACTGAATATTTGTGCAGTTTCGTTCAGACAGTAATTCATTATAGGAAAATACACCATCAGCGCAGCGTCTGAGTTTACTGTTGATATTGGACATAAAATCATTAATATTTAGCATGGACAGCAATGATTCTAATATACTTATCTGAGACACATCTGAAGTTATTTCCACATCTGTCGGTGACCCTCTATCCAAGCTAACATGCTGCGTCCCCCCTGCCAGAAAATCCTCAATCCTGTCACAAATTTCGTTTTATACCCCATATGATCCTAGTTCTGATAGTGAGCGTAGGTGTGGTGCTGAATCAAATCGGAAATCGAGAAATACTGCATCTACATGACTACCTTGATCTAAGGCTTTCAGTATGTCACGTGACGAAAGCACGACTTCGGCTTCATATGATCAGTGATTTCGAAATTCATGCTTGTTACTATGGAGATGATCTGATCAAGATATATGAATACGCTTGAGCTCAGAATAGTTCTAAGGTTTTCCAACAAATCGATGTCAAGGATACTGGCCAAGTGTTTAAAAATAGTGTAACATGTTCCCATAGGAGGTAGTTTTGTTCATAACTAGAAGAAAAGTTTCTATAATAACACGTTCGGAAACCAAGAACTGTTGAGAGAAGGACTAATCTGTGCTCTCATTCTCAATCGCATGTTACGTAGAAGTAGATACTATAGGTAGTGCTGCATGTGGTTGCCACACATCCTGAAGCCTTCATCCCTTCTTCACAGTGAATCACACTGTCTTCCAGATACAGCTGGCTCCATTCGGGCGGTGCCACAGTCATTGGTCACATGCTCCTGTAGAGTCTGCACATTGTCGGTGGGTAGGGCATACACGAATGCCTTTAAATGTCACCATATCCAGAAGTCCAACGGACTCACGACTGGTGAAAGAGAAGGTCATGGTGTCGAACCTCCTCGACAAATCCAGCGCCCGTGAAACGTTGCGGCGTCACACGACCCGTAGAAAATGGGATTGTGCCCCGTCGTGCATAAACTGCAGCCTTTGTCTTCCTGCAAGCGTAACGCTCTCCAATAGCACTGGCAATTCGTCGCGCAGAAATTGGAGACACACAACACCTGTTGAACTTTCTGACAAAGTGTATTGCCATATGAATCTGTCACCGGCAACGCCTGACCGTGCATCGATACTAAAGCGATTCTGATGACTCACCTCCATAACTGGCCAAAGATTTGCACCTGCCCACGCGTACATATTGAGGTAATTTACTATGCTATCTCTTGTGACAGTCTACACCATCGACTACTGCATATTATTCATCACAAATAAAGCAGCCCTTACCTCAAAAGGTATTGTTTTCCGGATATATAAATATCTGAACTTCTAGTTTTGACCAACACTATTTCCTGCAGGAATATGTCACACTTTATTTTAAACACCATTTATATTAACATACATACATACATACATATACACTTACAGGTGTAAATGGTTCATTACTTGAAGAAGTACAACAACCAGCCGCGTTTTTCTATAATTTCATTCATGCCAAGGCGCGGTTTGGATTTTCATCTAACTTCATTTGATGCAATTTATTTATATTTTCATCAGTACTACGTTTACGTTGACTGCATTTTGAACGCTGCAGCTGCATTTTATTCTGTAGGTTCCAGTGCCATGTTCCGTCATTACATGCACAACATACACATTTGTAGGTTCACTGATGCTAGCCTGTTACGGCCTGAAGGATTTTGGAAGACACGTGATCAGTGCTGAACTTCGGAACAGCTGTGCTGACGGCCAGACGTCTACTAAATCTCAGAGCCTGGGATGAACACAGTCACTTCTCATGTTAGTCACGTGCTAGCAGATGCCTCAAGTCAATATCGTCATTTAGCAGTCTATCTTGGTAGAAGTCGGTATGCAGTTGAGTCTATTCTGGAAGGTTGCAGACCTGATTCACTCCGCTGTTTGCAGTACGGCTTGGTGAGAAACCGATCCATGTTTGTTCCCCAAGACGCGATGTTTCAAGATCACAACGGTTTCTGATAATCACTCCATGGCGCCACTCTCAGAACTATAGAATGGAATCTACCATGTTTGGTTACCTTAGAGACTTGTCCCCCTTCCTTCTTTCCTAGTGTGTTCTCTTATTTTGTGCGGCTCTATACCTAAATGGTAAAATGCTACATTAAAGATCTAAAGGTCTAATGATCGAATCGTGCTTAGTCCTAGGAGTTTTATCTGTGACTTATTGTACCCCTCGCAAGGTTTTTGATGTTTTGTTGTGAGTAGGACTGTGGTTCGGAATCCACGTCCAACTATGTCATCCTAGATCTGCCTGGATAAGGTAACCTAAGTAAATCAGTTGAAAGGTAGGAGGAAGGTAGAAATCGTACCATCTCAATTAGGGCCGTGCTAAAAAGCACTCTGGTGTTCAAACCAATCTCCTATTCGACGACTGCTTTACTATTTACTAGTATGTAATTAAGGCGTTTCCCCCTCCCCCCTTTCCCCGTTCTTAGTAGAGTGAACTTACACAGTTCATACGGGTCAAAGAAAATAAAGTCTGTGGCGCAGCTCCGTGACCGAGCTATTGGCCTGGTTGTAGGCAGAGTGCAGCCTTTTTTCGTCGCTTCACTAAGAGAGGGAGGGCCCATCACGGACACCTTTTACGCCCAGGAAAACTCCCCGGTACTCATTTGACAATAGGGTAAATGGAACTGGGGCCGTCCTGGAGACAATGGAACAAGAAAAACTCCTCGCTCCTGTCTGGGATCGAACCCAGGACATCCAGAGCCAAAGTCTAATGCTCTACCCGATAGAACACCACTTCTACAAAGTAAATATACTTAGCTAAAATGGTGTCCCAGCTGTAATTTAGCGGCATGTATTTTGTTATTTACTGAAGCATCGGCGTTATAGTTTAACGCAGACTTTGCGGCCGTTGGACCGCATTAGCTCAGCTGGACATGGAATGAGAACTAAATAATTGACTTGTTTGAGAGACTATCCCGGTTTCTCCTGAAGTGATGTATAGAACGAGAGGAAAATATAAAAACCACGATTTCCCGAAAAAGAGAATATTGTGATATTTTGACTTCTCTTACGCATTACGTGGCCTGTAAGCTCTAAGCAAATGACTCTAATAACAAGAAATTTTCAATTTTCGAAAAATACAAGACAGGAAAAAATTAAGGGAATAAATGTCCCATCAACTGCGTGATCTCAAGGAAAAGCAAAAGCTCGGATAGGAAAAGGATGGGGAAGGAAATCTACCCTGACTGTACAACAACAGAAAGATAATTTAAGAGAATCATTTTACGCAATTTAGTTGGATCTTGATAGTTACATTGTGATTAGGACTGCCTCATTTTAACACTACGCTGAGAGTGACTGAAGAGGGGGTGTGGGTACAAAGCACAGCTGGGTTAGTTGGATTTTTAATTTATTTTATTTATTTATTCAAATTATTTAATTATAATAACTATTTAAATCAAGAATGACATGGTTGCAGGCTTCAACAAGTTGATGAATAAAGCTAACTGTTAATTATACACTGACATTCGATGGAGAGGAGGGAGAGGAAGGGGAATGGGGCAAGGGAAAAGGTACATGATTACGCAGTGTATTCAAGGTCACTGCACTGCCCCCCCCCCCCTCTTTTTTTCCATGTAATAATCTAAACTTTTTGACTAGGGGCTCCAGAAACTCCACAGGCATAACTCGTGAAAGGGCTTTGAAACCTGCTCTTTGTGAACGCTAGGTGCTACTGCATCACCCTTCATGGTAAGAAATTAAAGAAACTAGAATTATAAATGCTGTATTTATGGAAGTTCGAGGATTCATAAGACTGCAGACAACTGTGAAGGTGTCGCACGTGAGTTGCTATATTTTATGAATCTCGAAAAATAGGCACGAATGGTGAAGAAGTTTTGCAGAATGGGTAAGGCCTCTGAAAAATCCGAGATAAAAATATGGACAAGATTGGAGATGCGCAATTATTACGAACAACTACAAAATGAATGTATGATACTCAAAAAAGATGGAGAGACGTCTTCAGATGCTCTGGTCCTGTGGAAAATGAGTCGTTTTAAACAAAAAGAAAGGCAGATATAAATGCTTAGTACTCGTACCCTATCATTGGCAGTGGATTGAGTTTCCTGTTTCTGTACTGTCATATGACACTTTGAAACGTCCCCTTAGAAAAATTAATCAATTACTGTGCTGATAAACCCCTTACGTTATTTGATTTTCGAACAGCTGAGCAAAACTGAACGTACTCAGACATTTCTCTCTTTACTTATTCTGATCGTCACTAAACTGACACACAATATTTTTAGCGTAACCCAATCTGACTTTCAAAAATCCCTACAAAAGAATGGCCCTGACTAACAATAACCTATACCTTTCATGAATAACTTACCTCACAAAAATCTTCGTTACTCGAACAACTGCAATACATCGAGCGGAAATACTGCCAGCTAAATAAAAGATTCTAACTACTGAAAGCACTAACTACTGATAGGCATAGTTAGCAAATTAAAGATTTCGATAGAAACAAACAATGTATTTACCTTAATAGTGTTCAAAAGTCATAATATATATATATCGGTTCATGACATCCAGTCTTACAAATTTACTCTCTCTGATGGACACAATTCCAGATCAGTCACTCTCAAAACTGCGCCATCTCTCTCCCCACATTCACCACCGCTGGCGGCTCACCTCCAACTGCCCAACGCTATGCGCTGTTCACATCCAACTGCCCAACACTACAATAGCCAATATTTCAACAATGCCAACCAGCCACAGACTGCACACAGCATAGTCAGGGATTTTCATACAGAGCGCTATATGGTGTTACCAACATAAAAACCTAAACAGCCTACTTACAAGTTCGTGGGGATGTTTTGAAAAAATGTCTCAAAGTGTAGATAAAGAAAGGAAAATGGTATAAGATTCTGAGATCTCTGAGATACAGACTTATTTTTCGGATGCGTTGTCGGTTTTTCGGAATGTGGAAGTCCTACATGCATACAGGTGGAGGCAGCTCCAACACGCCACGTCAAATACAGCCTATTCAAAAAGAGTTTCTAAATATAGGTGCTGTTATCGTTGAGTTACAGCGAATAATGAATTGAATGTCCTGATACACGTAAGGATTTTTTAACGTTTATAGCTGACGAATTATGGCACTGACTTGGTTTCTTTTATTTAGACATGTACATGTTTTCCGTGTCATTGGGAAGAGCCTTCTAAGAGAGTTTCAATGACACAACACGTCGCGCCTTCAGGACAAGAAGTCTCACGAACTTATCTCCCACTAACCAAATGTAAGCAACCATGTAACTCAGATACAGTTCGCGTGTTTCCTGTCATGACTGTCATATGAAGTGCTCGAAATGCTGACTTTGAGAATCGATGCTATAAAGCGATTTCGGACAGACTATACTGCACAGCGAATTTCATCTGAACTCACCGCAGATCAGGCCCGTGTAGTACGGCATTTCATGTCTTCAGGAATGGCCAGTGTTACCTTGTAGACTTCTTGTTTTAATGTTTCCCAAGGAGAAAAGTCTAGAGTTGTTACGTCCAGTGAACATGCAGGTCATTAGGTGCTTCCCAAACACCGGATGCTAAGATCTCCCAATTTTATGTTAAGAAGGTATGTAATCGTCTGTGGACGAGAGATTATTCTATTACACTGATTGTCTTATGTCTTCCAACAACAGTGGCATCAGTAACTGTAGATACTTGAAATTTCCCGCGATAGGCGAAGGTCCCGAGTTCGAGTCTCGGTCCGGCACACAGTTGTAATCTGCCAGGAAATTTCATATCAGCGGACACTCCGCTGCAGAGTGAAAATCTCATTCTGGCTACTGTAGATACTTATCACTACTTAGAGTTCCGCTAGAGAAAGAGAGACCTACGAATAGCTCGCCTCCAAACTTTGAAAGATCAAAGTCGTTTACCTACTTTTCTCACCCATCATGGGTTTTGAATTAACAATTAGTTCATACTATCAAGATTTATTTGCTCATGGTTTGCAAGCGATGTTTCATCCGCAAGGAGAAGCCTGCATGGGAAAGCCACATCTCTCTACAGTTTTCATAGATGCCATTCGGAGAAGAGTAACACATTTTTAAATCATTGATCTTAAGCTATTGAAAGAGCTAAATATAGAAAAGTTGAAATGTGTTGGACTATTGTAGCCACTTTATCTCCTTTATCTGATCCCACTCGCCCACGTATTTCAGCTGCTTCATAGCAACATATGGATTGTATGTACCGTTGCTAAAATGGTCATTGCATATCTCTCATGACTTGTAGTTCTTCTTCGTTGGCATATTTTATGTTTCCCAGAATGAGTCCGATATTTTTATAATAATGTTTTCTGTGATAAAACGTGAGAAACTGGTATAATGTGGATACCTTTAAGCATAATTGTGCTGCAGCTCTAAATTAAGGCGACATTTGGACTGAACTAAGATGATATCCACTTTTTTGGCTATTGTATACACGGTGAAAGTCTGTATAGCTTAACGAGAAAGTTGTCTGTTCGCTACTGTAGCAAAGCACAGACTGATGAGCTTTGAGACTGTAAAGAAACATACGAACTATACCGGAGTTACGTCCGGTACATCTGGTACAGTAGTGCAGACGTTCGTGGGACCTTTTCCTCTGACGGCGGGACAGCTGTTTGCGGCGCTGCCGTCAATATTTGATAAATACCCGCAGCATACTACTGTCTTCGAAGGTTCTTTCCGCTGTCACAGAAAGTAGTTTATACCTGCACTTAAAACAGTCATTCACATTATTCGGCAGCTATAAAAATTAAAACATACTTTCGTGCATCATGATATTCACCATATTGTACGCTATAAAATCGCGAAAACCACTAAACGTAACAAACTGTATGGGAAGACCAGGAAACGTAGACACAAAAAATGGTTAAAATGGCTCTGAGCACTATGGGACTTAACTTCTGAGGTCATCAGTCTCCTAGAATTTAGAACTACTTAAACCTAACTAACCTAAGGACATCACACTCATCCATGCCCGAGGCAGGACTCGAACCTGCGAGCGTAGCGGTCACGCGATTGCAGGCTGTAGCTCCTACAACCGCTCGGCCACCCCGGCCGGCCATAGACGCTTGTCAATGTACCTTCGTACACGTGTACATCATCAGAGAGTATGTACATGACTACAGTATCAGTTCTCTGTGCTAAATAGAACTACCATTAGAATGCATAAGTGTTGTTCGCGTTTAGTGCTGTTACCAGGCCTGGTAAGGCGTACAAGGGGCGTGAAAGCGTCATACTTTTGTGGGGCATTCGGATGTGGCAGAGGCCAATTGTTGTACTGCATGGGAGCCTTAGGGCCGACATACTAGGCGATACAGTCTGGAACCGCGCGACCGCTACGGTCGCAGGTTCGAATCCTGCTTCGGGCATGGATGTGTGTGTTGTCCTTAGGTTAGTTAGGTTTAAGAAGTTCTAAGTTCTAGGCGACTGATGACCTCCGAAGTTAAGTCCCACAGTGCTCAGGGCCATTTGAACCATTTGACATACTCGTCGTCAGGGTTGCTGTCGGCCACGTCTGTCCACCACAAGGGAAGACTGCCGTATTGTGCACGAAGCACTTGTTAACCCATTCACAACTGCGCCTGGCATCCGAGAACAAGTAAACAGGAGGGAAGATTGAATCAATATCGAGGTCATTAAGGACGGACCACAAGCTCGGATTGTGTGTATGATGGGGAAGGAAATCGGTAATGCCCTTTCAAAGGATCCATCCTGGCATTCGGGTGGAGTGTTTTAGGGAAATCACGGAAAACCTAAATCTGGATGGCAGGAGGCGGGTTTGAACCGACGTCCTCACGAATGCGTGTCCAGTGTGCTATTCACTGCGCCACCTCGCCGTTAACACCACAGCACAATGGCTACGTTCTGAGTGGTGCCTTCAGCAGGAAGTATGGTCTGCTGGTGAACGGCGTCGCATTGTGTTATGCAATGATCTCGGTTCTATATTACCCCGATGACCATCGTCTACATCTACATCTACATCCATACTCCGCAAGCCACCTGACGGTGTGTGGCGGAGGGTACCTTGAGTACCTCTACCCCTTCTATTCCAGTCTCGTATTGTTCGTGGAATGAAAGATTGACGATATAACTCTGTGTGGGCTGTCACCTCTCTTATGTTATCCTCATGGTCTCTTCGCGACATATACGTAGGAGGGAGCAACATACTGCTTTACTCCTCGGTGAAGGAATGTTCTCGAAACTTCAACAAAAGCCCGTACCGAGCTACTGAGCATCTCTCCTGCAGAGTCTTCCACTGGAGTTTATCTATCATCTCCGTAACGCTTTCGTGATTACTAAATGATCCTGTAACGAAGCGCGCTGCTCTCCGTTGGATCTTCTCTATCTCTTCTATCAACCCTATCTGGTACGGATCCCACACTGCTGAGCAGTATTCAAGCAGCGGGCGAACAAGCGTACTGTAACCTACTTCCTTTGTTTTCGGATTGCATTTCCTTAGGATTCTTCCAACGAATCTGTCTGGCATATGCTTTACCGACGATCAACTTTATATGATCATTCCATTTTAAAGCACTCCTAATGCGTACGCCCAGATAATGTATGACATTAACTGCTTCCAGTTGCTGACCTGTTATATTGTAGCTAAATGATAAAGGATCTTCCTTTCTCTGTATTCGCAGCACATTACACTTGTCTACATTGAGATTCAACTGTCATTCCCTGCACCATGCGTCAATTCGCTGCAGATCCTCCTGCATTTCACTACAATTCTCCATTCTTACAACCTCTCGATATACCACAGTATCATCCGTAAAAAGCCTCAGTGAACTTCCGATGTCATCTACAAGGTCATTAATGTACACTCCTGGAAATGGAAAAAAGAACACATTGACACCGGTGTGTCAGACCCACCATACTTGCTCCGGACACTGCGAGAGGGCTGTACAAGCAATGATCACACGCACGGCACAGCGGACACACCAGGAACTGCGGTGTTGGCCGTCGAATGGCGCTAGCTGCGCGGCATTTGTGCACCGCCGCCGTCAGTGTCAGCCAGTTTGCCGTGGCATACGAAGCTCCATCGCAGTCTTTAACACTGGTAGCATGCCGCGACAGCGTGGACGTGAACCGTATGTGCAGTTGACGGACTTTGAGCGAGGGCGAATAGTGGGCATGCGGGAGGCCGGGTGGACGTACCGCCGAATTGCTCAACACGTGGGGGCGTGAGGTCTCCACAGTACATCGATGTTGTCGCCAGTGGTCGGCGGAAGGTGCACGTGCCCGTCGACCTGGGACCGGACCGCAGCGACGCACGGATGCACTCCAAGACCGTAGGATTCTACGCAGTGCCGTAGGGGACCGCACCGCCACTACCCAGCAAATTAGGGACACTGTTGCTCCCGGGGTATCGGCGAGGACCATTCGCAACCGTCTCCATGAAGCTGGGCTACGGTCCCGCACACCGTTAGGCCGTATTCCGCTCACGCCCCAACATCGTGCAGCCCGCCTCCAGTGGTGTCGCGACAGGCGTGAATGGAGGGACGAATGGAGAAGTGTCGTCTTCAGCGATGAGAGTCGCTTCTGCCTTGGTGCCAATGATGGTCGTATTCGTGTTTGGCGCCGTGCAGGTGAGCGCCACAATCAGGACTGCATACGACCGAGGCACACAGGGCCAACACCCGGCATCATGGTGTGGGGAGCGATCTCCTACACTGGCCGTACACCTCTGGTGATCGTCGAGGGGACACTGAATAGTGCACGGTACATCCAAACCGTCATCGAACCCATCGTTCTACCATTCCTAGACCGGCAAGGGAACTTACTGTTCCAACAGGACAATGCACGTCCGCATGTATCCCGTGCCACCCAACGTGCTCTAGAAGGTGTAACTCAACTACCCTGGCCAGCAAGATCTCCGGATCTGTCCCCCATTGAGCATGTTTGGGACTGGATGAAGCGTCGTCTCACGCGGTCTGCACGTCCAGCACGAACGCTGGTCCAACTGAGGCGCCAGGTGGAAATGGCATGGCAAGCCGTTCCACAGGACTACATCCAGCATCTCTACGATCGTCTGCATGGGAGAATAGCAGCCTGCATGGCTGCGAAAGGTGGATATACACTGTACTCTGTGCATGCTCTGTTGCCTGTGTCTATGTGCCTGTGGTTCTGTTAGTGTGATCATGTGATGTATCTGACCCCAGGAATGTGTCAATAAAGTTTCCCCTTCCTGGGACAATGAATTCACGGTGTTCATATTTCAATTTCCAGGAGTGTATATTGTGAATAGCAACGGTCCTACGACACTCCCCTGCGGCACACCTGAAATCACTCTTACTTCGGAAGACTTCTCTCCATTGAAAATGACATGCTGCGTCCTGTTTCCTAGGAACTCTTCAATCTAATCACATAATTGGTCTGATAATCTTCATGCTCTTACTTTGTTCATTAAACGGCTGTGGGGAACTGTATCGAACACCTTGCGGAAGTCAATAAACACGGCATCTACCTGTGAACCCGTGTCTATGGCCCTCTGAGTCTCGTGGACGAATAGCGCGAGCTGGGTTTCACACGACCGTCTTTTTCGAAGCCCAATCTGATTCCTACAGAGTAGATTTCTAGTCTCCAGAAAAGTCATTATATTCGAACATAATACATGTTCTAAAATTCTACAACTGATGGACGTTAGAGATATAAGTCTATAGTTCTGCACATCTGTTCGACGTCCCTTCTTGAAAACAGGAATGACCTGTGCTTTTTTCTAATCCTTTGGAACGCTACGCTCTTCCAGAGACCTACGGTACACCGCTGCAAGAAGGGGGCAAGTTCCTTCTCGTACTCTGTGTAAAATCGTCGGCGAGTATAGCGGCGACCTAGGAAGAGATCCATTCTTCCAGTGTTTTGGAGGGGCACAATTGTGTTACTCCACGTGCCATGGTCTGGGGAGCTGATGGGTATGACGGCCCAACGATACGTCACGGACATCCTGTATCTTCATGTGTTACTTCTCATGCGACAGTATCGTGGTGCTATTTTGCAGCAGAACAGAACTCGTCCGAAATATACAACACGTGTCTCTATGAACAGTCCGCACGGTACTTCCGTGGCCTGCAATATCAGCAGACCTGCCCCCGACAGATCGTGTTTGGGACCAGCCGGGACCTAGACTCCGTCCTAGTGCCAGTATCCATGAGATCAATGACCATTTACAACAGTAAGTGGGCCGACTTCTCAGGAAAGGATTCAGCGGCTTTACGATGCCCCTCTCAACCGAATCAGTCCATGCATCCTAGTACGGGGCAGTGCAAAGTCACACTGAGAAGTGGATTCATACTGTCAAGTTCTCTGTAAATTCGATGCGATTTAGTCATCACCGAAATAAAATCACACACATTTTCCATCAGTGAAATTTCATTTAGTTTCATCCACCGTTTCTGCGTACACTGACCAGCCAGAACATTATGACCACCGACCTACTACCGATATAAACCCGTCCAAGCGATAGGAGCGTCACCTGGCGAGGAATGATTGCTAGTCGGGCGCACACACAATGCATGTAGTATCAATGAGCTCACTGTCCGTGTGTAGAACGGGGAAAGCGAGCGATCTATCTGAGTTTGACGGAGGGCAGATTGGGATGGCCCGGAGGCTCGGCACGATCACTTCGGAAACTGCACGACCTGTCGGGTATTCGAAGGATGCTGTGGCGAGTGTCTTCAACACGTGGCGAAATGAAGGTGAAACCACGTCCACAGGCCGAGGGGTTGGGCGGCCACCCCTCACTATAGATGTCGGACGTCGTATGCCGGAAGGACTGGTAAAACAGGACAAGCGGCGAACTGAGGCGAAACTACGTTACATCAGATTTTAATGTTGGCAGAATACAAGTGTGTCTGAACACACAGTGCACCGAACACTATTATCTATGGGCCTTCGCAGCCGATGACCCATGCATGTGCCAATGTCAACACCGCGACATCGGCAAAATGACCATCGGCACTGGACTTCGATACAGTGGCGGGGCGTTGCATGGTCTGATGAATTCCAATAACATTCTTCATCATGTCGATGGGAGGGCGCGAGCCCGTCGTCTTCAAGGTGAATAGTTCCTTGACACCTGTACTGTGGGACGGAGACAAGCTGGCGGTGGCTGCGTTATGTTCTGGGGAGCATTCATGTGGGCATCCATGGATCCACTGAAGCTCGTGCAAGGCACCATATCAGTCAAGAAGTATCTCTCACTGGTTACAGACCACGTACACTCCTTCATGACGATCATGTTTTCTGACGGCAGTGGCATTTTTCAACAAGATAATGCGCGCTGTCACAAGGTCAGGAGTGTGATGGACTGGTTCGAGGAAAACAGCGGCGATTTCAAATTTATATTCTAGCCCTCCAACTCGCCAGATCTCAATCCGATCGAACAAATCTGGTCTGATTGAACGTGGCGTCAGAACTCATCGCCCCTGACTTGTGTGTGCAGATGTGGTGCCAACTCCATCCAGCGCCCTAACAAGACCTCGTTGCTTCCCTGCCACAACGCGACGCCGCTGTTATTCATACCAAAGGTGGACTTTCCGGCTATTAGGTATATAATTCAAAATGGTTCAAATGGCTCTGAGCACTATGGGACTTCACTTCTAAGGTCATCAGTCCCCTAGAACTAAGAACTACTTAAACCTAGCTAACCTAACGACATCTCACACATCCATGCCCGAGGCAGGATTCGAACATGCGACCGTAGCGGTTGCGCAGTTCCAGACTGTAGCGCCTAGAACCGCTCGGGCACCCCGGGCGGCAGGTATATGGTCATAATGTTGTGAGAATGTTGATATCAGGTAATCATGGCCTCGAGTAGCTCGTTAAAGAGTAATTGCATTGTGTTAGATTGTATTAAGAAAACAATCTTTTTATCTGCATTGCGCTAAGAATATCTGCACAACAGTGCAAATGTGTGACGATATGTGCTGAGCACCTGGATTAGAAAAAGACTTGCTCCGGTGACTCATGTTACTTAACTGTTCACATCAGTAACACGTTGTTTCGGCGCTCTTCCATTGCATTCATTGAACCAATATAGGAGTTACATATGGACCAGGTCTTCGTCAGTAAACCTATCTATACTGCTGTGTATCACTGTAAACGTACAAATGACATTGCAGAAAAACAGACCCGAGATAGAAGCAAGCAGTACTGAATGCAAGCTCGAGAACGATGAATAAAATGGCCCTTATTATTGTCACCGGCGACTACCGTTGGTATTTGAACAAGTCTGTTTCTAAACAAGACACACAGCGCGTATTGTCGACATTTGCGCTGTTGTGCAGATGTTGTCACTGCAGTACTTAATGGTTCAAATGGCTCTGAGCACTATGGGACTTAACTTCTGAGGTCATCAGTTCCCTAGAACTTAGAACTACTTAAACCTAACTAACGTAAGGGCATCACACACATCCATGCCCGAGGCAGGATTCGAACCTGCGACCGTAGCGGTTGCGCGGTTCCAGACTGTAGCGCCTAGAACCGCTCGGCCACCGCGGCCGGTGACACTGCAGTACCAAAATGAGGTAAATGATCAAGCGAAATACAATTACTGTGTCTCTTACACCAAAATACCCAGAAACTGTCCATGAACAAAATCAGAATTTTTGTCGATATCAAGACTGATAATTGATAATAGTCCATCAAAAAATGGTTCAAATGGCTCTGAGCACTATGGGACTCAACTGCTGTGGTCATCAGTCCCCTAGAACTTAGAACTAATTAAACCTAAGTAACCTAAGGACATCACACACATCCATGCCCGAGGCAGGATTCGAACCTGCGACCGCAGCAGTCTCACGGTTCCGAACTGCGCGCCTAGAACCGCGAGACCACCGCGGCCGGCAATAGTCCATCCATAGAAAAAAAAAAAGAAAAAAAAAACAAAAAAAAACAAGATAGTAAATCGCTGTATGACCGAAAGTCAACTCCTCCAGAATAAATGAAATTGAAAAAGAAAACGAGCTGTTCTAGGCGCTACAGTCTGGAACCGCGCGACCGCTACGGTCGCAGGTTCGAATCCTGCCTCGGGTATGGATGTGTGTGATGTCCTTAGATTAGTTAGGTTTAAGTAGGTCTACGTTCTAGGGGACTGGTGACCTCAGAAGTTAAGTCCCATAGTGCTCAGAGCCATTTGAACCATTTTTTGAAAAAGAAAGCCAGGCAAATGTTTTGTAAAATTATTTGTGTAGTAGCAAGAAATAAAATAACTTAGAGAAACATTTCACGCACCTTTGAATGATGCTCGAAATCACGTACAGCCGCTGAAATGCTCGTACGTTAGTGACGTTAGCAGACCACTGAGTGAAATTCCACTAGACAAATGTCCTCTCTTTCTCTTTAAAATTGGAAGATACTAAGTTTAATGTTTAATTTTAAATTCCCAATCGGCACCTCATTTGCTGTGCAGGAATTCGAGCACCGCTGAAAGACAAGTTTTTCTAATCATATTGTATTCCTTATTTTTAGACAAATGATGTTACCAATCATTTGACAATAGTTTTCTGTTTTTTTTTTATTTTCAGGTTTTGTTCAGAGAGCTTGAAATGTAATACATTTAAATATCAGTCGGTATTCTATTATTATTGAAAACGCAAGAGAAGTTTCTATTTATTCTCTGATATAATAGTTTTTTGACACCTCGTTTATATAGTTAGCGGCTGCTGTTGTAAATAGGCTGTTTAGGTATTTATATTGCTAACGCCACGTAGCGCTCCGTATCAAAATCATTGGCTGTGCTGTGTGCCGTCTTCGGCTGGGTGGCATTGTTGGAATAGTCGCTATTGTAGTGTTGGGCAGTTGGATGTGAACAGCGCGTAGCGTTGCGCAGTTGGAGGTGAGCCGCCAGCAGTGGTGGATGTAGGGAGAGAAATGGCGGAGTTTTGAGAGCGGATGATCTGGACGTATGTCCATCAGAGACAGTAAATTTGTAAGACTGGATGCCATGAACTGCTATATATATTATGACTTTTGAACACTATTAAGGTAAATACATTGTTTGTTCTCGTTCAAAATCTTTCATTTGCTAACTATGCCTATCAGTAGTTAGTGCCTTCAATAGTTTGAATCTTTTATTTAGATGGCAATATTGGCGCTCGCTGTATTGCATAGTTCTAGTAACGAAGATTTTTGTGAGGTAAGTGATTTGTGAAAGGTATAGTTTGATGTTAGTCAAGGCCATTCTTTTGTAGAGATTATTAAGTCAGATTGCGTTGCGCTAAAAATATTGTGTGTCAGTTTAGTGTTGATCAGAATAAGTGAAGAGCGAAATGTGTGAGTACGTTCAGTTCTGCTCAGCTGTTTGAAAATCAAATAGTGTAAGAGGTTTATCAGCACAGTAATTCATTAATTCTTCTAAGGAGACGTTTCACTGTTAGTGACATATCTAAATTTTTCCTCAAATCAGTAATTAAGCTTTCCTTAGTTTTCCAGATCACTTGCAAGCAATCAAACCTGTGTTGTAAAATTAGACCACACTCTGGTCATTTTGATAGTTTGTCTATTACTCACTCTTCTTTTGGCAATGAAAATTTGGAAAAGAATTCGTTGTGTAATTTGTAGGGAGTCCTATTTTTACTCCACGCAAACATTTGACCAAAGAAATAATTGCCGTCGGTTACATAAGACTATATCCAGTGGAAAGATACAGCAGCATGAGATAGGACGTGAGTACACATATAACAATTGGTCGTCCGTGCGCCCACACGACTGTTCCACTCAGGTGGCACTTAAAAATTTGAATTGTGCCGCGTCTGAAGTAAGCGCTGCTCGTGCAGCGAGCTGCCTGACGGAGACCGGGGACACTGAACTCAAAACAGCTGAGCAGCGCCTCGAGTAGCAGAATTCCTCCCGTCAGCACAGGCCACCGGGAACACGTCGGCGGTCTCCGTCTTCCGCGACGTCAGGGCCCTCTCGCAAATTCTGCTGGCACAATTCACTTGACGAACATTTCAAAAATTGTAAGCGTTCTCTAGCCAATAGTTTTGCTTGATTGTAAGAGGCTGGACACCGCAATTATCGAATTCGGACTCAGGCCTGGCTATACGAGGGGAACACAACTAGAGCAAACACACTATTATTCTCCGTTGCTGTACTAGACGACTAACTGAAAACTTGTGCACTCATTGCAACTGAAAAGAACCAGCGAATGAGCATTAAAAGAAATTAAAGGGAGAATAGAAATGGTTCGGGGTTAATTCAGAATCGGAGTACCAGATCGACAACCCCCGTATTAAAGTTGGCTAATGGCGTGGCACTCGACCCAGAAGAATCCTGGTGATCACCTGGTTTTCACAGAGCGTGACTGAGATGCCAAAAAAAGTGAACTGGCAGGCTCTTAAAGATAGACGCCAATAAACCCGTGAAAAACTACTAACAAATTATCAAGAAACATTATTATGTGAGGAATATACTACTACGTATCTCTTCAGTACGGAATGCGTAGGTAAGATTAGACTAATGACAGCGCTCCGAGAGGTGTTGAAGCAATCATTTTTACCATGCCCCATACTCGAATAGAAACGGAAAAAACTTAAATACGTGAAACAGTCATAAGAACCCTCTGCCATGCTTTGCAATGATTTGCTACGTATACAGAGGGTCCTGTTTATCTTGGCCGGACAAAATAATTTTTGTCCAGAAGGAAAATCTAAAAAAAAGTATCAAGCAAATGTTGCTTGATGACTGCCTTTCTTGTAGAATCGATCGTTCCAAAGTTAAGAACATCGGCACGTCTTTTTCAAGGAGCAGCCTACATATTAATCCGGTAATCCACTTCTCCTCATAACCTGTTCAAAAATGTTCACCGTGTTCTATTCACGCAAGCATGACGTTAGTAAATACGCAGTTGCAAAAAACTGACGTTGACTCTGCTGTACTAGCACAAAGTGCGGCTACTCGGAGTAATGTAACTCGTCCACTTCCTGGAGATGACAGTGAGTAAATGGGGGCACAAGGAAAATGCACACCAATGATTGAATTAACCGTCTTCAGTTGAAGTTTTGTGTGAGTACAATGTACTCCATAGAAAAGAAGGTAGAAACGCTTCTCATCTATGGAGAATTAAGTTAGCAAAACAATAATGAGCGGTATGCATTTTCCTGGTGTTTCCATTTGTTTACTGTCAACTTTAGCAAGTGTACGAGGTATGTCATACCGGGTACCTGCATGCTAGTAGGTTTGCTAAACATTCGAAGCCAGTTTTGTGTTACGTTTTTAATAAGATCATGTTTACGTGAATGTGATAAGTTTTTGAACAGGTCTTGAGGTGAATAAGTGGCTTCCGAGTAAAAACTAAGGAATGCTATTAAAAAAGGGGTACTGCTGTTCACATCTTCGTAACGATCAAAGCTGTATGAAAGGCAGTCCATGGATAATGTCCATGTGGTAGCCAAAAAAATATTTTCTTGATACATTGTTGATTTTGACTATGGACAAAAAGTAATTTGGGCTGGTCTACATAAATAGGACACTCTGAATTTAGTTCTAAATTTTACATCGGTATTCTAGTTTATGGGAGCGGTGGTAGTATAGTGGGCAGAACACTAGACTTCGTCACTGGAGGTCCCGGCTATTTGGAATTAGATCTTCTCTCTTGTGCTTAAATCACTTAAGACGGATGCCAATCTAGTTCCTTCTAAAAGGAAAAGTCCGACTTCTTCCCCTACAGGCACTGGCTCAGGAAATAACTCCCTGACATCAAACTCAAGTTCCGGGTTACATTTCTCGGTGAGTCCTCTTTTTTTCTGTCACCGCCTCTTTCGCCTCTGGTAAAGATTTGTTTATGTCAAAAATGTTTAGTTGCCCTGTGATTTGGACTCCAAATTCAGGTATAGCCCCCCCTGTTAATGGCTGAATAGACAGTTCATTTGTAAGGTCGTAGCGAAACAAGAGCATATACTTACAGTTGGGCCATACATAGTAAAGCACTGTGATGTTCAAACCATCCTCACGGGTTGTGGATGCCTTGGCCTTTCCTCATCCAATCCGAGCTTGTGTTCCGTTTTAAATGACCCAATCTTCTGCCTGACGGTGTGCAATCGGTATGTGCACTCGCCTTTGGTCTACAGTAGTCAGATTGGGAAATTACACACGGAAACGATCAAAAAATTTGAAGTTCATGATAATACAAATAAATGGGTTGACATTAATGATAAGGTACATGGATATGAATAAGTGGGAAAGAGAAAATAAAGAAATCCAGGAATTTATAGTGACTATTATTAAGATGAAATCGGAGGGTTCTAGCTGAACGAAGTGACAAAAGCTGGGAAGAAATTGTCAATAAGATGTTAAATTGGAAGAGGTTTTTATCTAGAAGAAGACGAAAACTCCCAGATGATTGTGGTGATGATGATGATGATGATGATGATGATGATGATGATAGAACAGTGACAAAATCGGGAATTCGCGATTAAGCACCAATAAAAGTAAAAGTAGTCTCATACTCAGGAAATGAGCGCAGGGGAGATGCAGGAATCTCGCATCGGTGCTCATGGCAAGGTCCTACTTCCCCCGACCTGTTAAGAAGTGTCGGTGTGTATTGTGCCTAGTGGGCGACTGTGATGATTGCGCGTACAGTGTAGTTTTTGGTTTGCATTGTTACGAATTAAGAGAAGGGAGTGGGTGCAACTCGTTGCTGGCATACAGCCTACTCGGCTCGAATAGCACCTAGGAGACTGCTGAGCTTAACGTCCCCACCCAACGCACGGATCACAATCAAGTGTGTCACACGCGCTCACTTCTTGAGACACTGCCGAGAGTTTTGGAATGTAACCCAGGACATTGGTCCAGAGACTTGTGATCAGGAGCTTTACGTCACTTCTCCTCTCTTTGCCAGCCAAATATTGGAAGTGAAAATGTTCCATCAGCAGGATTCAAACCGTCTTACCTCCGAGTCCAGCGCCACTGCACACGCGTACGTTACTGACTTTTTTTTTGCCTTGAAATAAGGAAAACGTCATTTCATTAATTCTTTTTTTAATGTTTTTAAATTTATTTATTAATTGTTTTTGTATTTTCGGTTTGTTAGTGCCACAGTCAGCTACAGGTTGGAAGGGAAAAGGTGGGCAGGGGTTGAATTCCGAGGCCTGGCCACGATGCCTCCCCCTTCGCGCCGCCGTGCTGCATCCTCACACTGCTCGTATTCATTTTATTTTTATTTCATTTTTTGTGCACATATATACAGAGGAAAAACAAATTAAAACTTGTCCACCAATTCGGAACCCTTGGAAGTCCCTTAAGGTGATACAGGATGGCAGGCGAACCGAAGCCAAGGTGTAGCCGTGTCGTGCTTCATTTCGAATCGGGCGGGCACTTGCTACGCCAACTTAGTGAGGCGGGTTAAAAACACTCTTAAGATAATTGACTAAATAGTGTGATAACGGGAACTGCGAGCAACGTCCGCATGTGCGGTCTGCAAGTAGTGACAAAAGTCAAGGCGTGAGCGGTCACCATCTCCACATAGATATGCAATATGTTCAGCCCTTCATCCAGAGAATCGCCTGAGACTTCATTGCAGGAAAATATTCCACCACTGGGTGAAGAGACTCGGGGTCAATAACAGTGGCCTTGGTTACAGACGGGAGGTTAAACACCAAGAGGCACGAAAAAAAAAAATCAACAATAAACCGAACGATGCGTGTGACGAAAACACTCAAATAATAAGCTCGGATTTCAAAGGAAATAGGTAGTGTCATTTTTCAAAGGAACCTTTGCCTTATGTAATTTAGGGAAGTCAATGAATCCTGGGTCGCTGTGGCCGAACGGGCATTTGAACCGCCGGGCGGACCAATAGGTTCCAGCGTCTGCAGTGCAGCGCCATCTCGCTTAGTATCAGCGTTTAGATGCGCTGGTATGCTGTGTGACCAGACAGCATTTTTTCTCTTAGAATTAATTTCGTTCTAAATACTAAATGCCTGTAATATTTATTGTCGGGAAGATATATTTACACTCTGAACAATGACCTTGACGGCCTCAGATTCTCTTAGTAATTATATTGAAGTTATTCCCGTTTAATTGAGTTAAATGTGTAGTAATCACAGGAAATATTTATTATAATAGTTATGTAAGTCAACAAGTAAGTCACAATGAGCAACACTACGGGAACTTGAATATGTCTGACTACACTAATAAAGATTGTTTCTTGCCTAATGACGAATGTGAAACCTTGAAATATAACGGTTCATCGAGAGTAGTTATAACGTGTTTTGTCACTATGGTGGCACAGATGCAAAGGAGAATTAACGTTTTCCACAGACATCGAGGTCATTATTAGCTAAGTTTGATGTTTAACGTCTCTTCGATAACTTGGTCATCTAGACGGTTAATAAGCTCAGCTCGAACAAGGTTGTTAAAGGCAATGAAAGAAAACACAGCGATGTTCGCCTCAAACGATTGAGGAAAATCATGGAGGCATAAATTTCGATGGTTGAATGGAGATTTGAAGCCTTTGACTCCCCACGGTGTGTTCAATGTCTTGAGCACTACACCATCTCGCTCACGGCACTTTCACTCAGTTGGGAGAGAATGGTGTAAGTCATCCGCTATGGCTTTGCTGAAACAACCGTTCAACAAGCGAGCTGGCGCAGAGTTTAAGTGCTGGCAGGACGAAGTTCAAACCCCTGTCCAGCCATCCACGTTTACGCCTGTCTGGTCATATTATAGTTCAAAACAAATACCGAGAATATCTGCCTCAAACAACATATTTTACCACACAAATCTAGTTGAGCTTGTTTATTTAACGAAAATGTACAGGAACATGTGTGTTAAAAATGATACTATGTGGATCTGATGGGTAGCTTTATACGATAGCCAGATGCAGAAGATAAACAAGAGGAAGTATTCTATAACTTAATTTTCAAAGAAACAATCATTTCAATTTTACTTTTCTCTATCACAAATTCAGTGCTTGTCACCAAGCTCGGTGTGTGGCACTGAGTGAGCTCAGTGCATAAGGGGAAGGTTTCGTTGACAATCTGTAAGCTGTTGCTTAATCAGGTTTAAAATTGCAGCATCTTCGTTGTCTGAACACTGAACAGTCTAGCTACGGAAAATACATCTTGTCGTTACGAATGTGTAGGTGACTGACATCTGTTGATCTGGCTCAAACAAGGAAATATCACATAAATTAAGGAATAACAGTACGCTGTTACAGGTAAAGACACATCGGTTTACAATTTAAGAAATAAGGCCCAACGGTACCTACCGACAGCCGTGTCGTCCTCAACCGAAAGGCGTTACTGGCGTGGATATGGAGGGGCGAAATATTCCTCATGTCTTAAAACATTCCCATTAGTCTCGAGTCGAAGTTATGAAAAGATAACTGTCGGCTTCTGTCTGTCCTAGATGCCCATGAAGGACGATAAAAAGATAGCAGTTATATGCCAGCAGTAAGCTAGGATAATATACAACGAGCTGACAGAAGTCATGGGATAGCAATATGCACGTATACAGGTGGCGGTAGTATCGCGTATATTACGTTTAGAAGGGCAGTTCATTGGCGGAGCTGTCATTTGTACTCAGGTGATTCATGTGGAAAGGTTTCTGAACGACGGAATTAACAAAGTTTTAACGCGGAGTGGTAATTTGAGCTAGACGTACGGGATATTCTGTTTCGTAAATCGTTAAAGAATTCAATATTCCGATGTTCACAGTGTGAAGAGCGTGCCGAGAATACCAATTTGCAGGCATTACCTCTCACCTTAACCACTGAGAGCAGCGGCGTTTGCGTAGTGTTATCAGTTCTAATAGACAAGCACCACTACGTGAAATAACCACGGAAATCAATGTGTGACGTACGACGAACGTATCCGTTAGGCCAGTGCGGCGAAATTTGGCGTTAAGAGGCTATGGCAGCAGACGACCGACGCGTGTGCTAACAGCACGACGTCATCTGTAGTGCCTTTCCTGGGCTCGTAACCATATCGGTTGGATACTAGATGACTGCCGGCCGGAGTGGCCGAGCGGTTCTAGGCGCTTCAGTCTGGAACCGCGCGACGGCTACGGTCGCAGGTTCGAATCCTGCCTCGGGCATGGATGTGTGTGATGTCCTTAGGTTAGTTAGGTTTAAGTAGTTCTAAGTTCTAGGAGACTGATAACCTCAGCTGTTAAGTCCCATAGCGTTCCGAGCCATTTGAACCATTTGAACTAGCGACTGGAGAACCGTTGTCTAGTCAGATGAGTCCCGATTTCAGATGGTAAGAACTGATGATACTGTTCTAGTGTGACTCAGATCCCAGAAAGCGATGTACCCATGTTGTCAATAAGGCACTGTACCAGCTAGTTGAGGCTCCATAATGGTGTGGGCTGTGTTTACATGGAATAGAGTGGGTCTTAGAGTCCAACTGTGCCGGTCGTTGACTATAAATGGTCTTGTTCGGCTACTTGGAGACCTTTTGCATTCATAGACTTCATGTTCCCAAACAAAGATGTCTCCGGACCACAACTGTTCTAGATTGGTTTGAAGAATATCCTGGACAATTCGAGCGATTGATTTGACCACCCAGATCGTCCGACATGAATCCCATCGAACATTTATGGGACATAATCGAGAGGTCAGTTCGCGCACTAAATACTGCACCGGCAACACTTTCGCAATTATGTACGGTTATATGGACGACATGGCTCAATATTTCAACAGGGGACTTCCAATGACTTGTTGAGTCCATGCGACGTCGAGCTGCTGAACAATGCCGGGAAAAAGGAGGCTCGACTCGATACTATATCTCCCATGACTTTTGTCACCTCAGTGTAAGGTAATTCTTAAGAGCCTTTGTTAAGCCCGAAAAATGCGGCGAACTAACGAGTGACCGGACCTCACTGTTACATTCTGTACCTGCGGTGTCAGGTAACCAATAAACACGAGGTTGTAAAATAGTCTGCGAGCGTACGTGCTGACCAATTTCCACTCTGGGTATACTAAGTAGTAACGAGTTCTGATGGTTCGTTCTCATCTTCGTTCGTTGAGTGTTTCATGCTATCCTAGTGGTGATCAAGCACACCATACAATTATTGGCAGTTTTACTGTGATTACTTTTAATAAGCACGAACAGCGATAACGTAGAACCGTCGAGCAGTCATCTCGATAGATGTCAACAGCTGCGCAAAGACGCCCGCGCTGGCAGGAATACCGCCGTGTGTTCTCTCGGAGTAACGGCGCCACGTTCCTGCGGCCAACAGGCTTGCGTAGAACCGCTAGACCATCCTATGCTGACGGGCAATAAATGGCATAGGCAGACGGCATATGCCGTACGCAAACGCTACAGGACTTGCTGTTTGACACACTTCGCTGATGTTGCACGTTCTCTAATACATCCACTGATTGTTGAAGAAATTACTGTCAGTGATAAGACTGAAGAGCTGCAAATATCGATATGCGAATCGACAAACTAAAGGAAGGAATTCGCGTCACAGAGTCATGCACATGCACTGTCGAATCACGCTTAACGGTGATTTCGGTTAGCAACGCCGTAAGAGACGTCACAGTGGACTCGTGTGCTGGAGAAACGGGGTTCAGTGCCTGGCCGACCATCCGAACAGAGATTTTCCACGGTTTGGACTTCCCCTAAATTACAGCAGGAAATGATTCCTTCAGATAGGCAGCGACCCTTCTTGTCCCAGTTATCTCGCGTTGTCTCTAAATACCTCGTTGTCGGCGGAACGGAATGTTAGAATTTAACACTTCTTTTCCAATAAATAATGGTCAGTTCAAGGTATGCTTTGCTCTCGTATTCCCCATGTCATCAATTTGACTTAAGTGCAATATGGCGCAATATAACTGCATAGGCGTAAAGGGACAAGGCGAGTTCGTTAATTTAAGAATCTTCATCTACATTCTGTCTCCATTTCTCTCTCGACTGGTCTCGCATTCGGGAGGACGACGGTTAAAACCCGCGTCCCGCACACCTAGCGAGGTGGCGCAGTGGTTAACAAACTGGACTCGCATTCAAAAGGACGACGGCTCAAACACGCGTCCGGCAATCCTGATGTAGGTTTTCCGTGATTTCCCTATATCGTTTCAGGCAAATGTCGGGATGGTTCCTTTAAAAGGCACATTTGATTTCCTTCCCTATCCTTAACAGAATTCGAGCTTGGTCTCCGTCTCTAATGACCTCGATGTCGATGGGATGCTAAACCCAATCTTCCTTCCTTCGTTTCTTCTCCCTAGGATTTCCTATAGTACATAATCCTTACATCAAAGAACTTTTTAGTGTAAAAGTAGCCAGGACATAGTTACGCCATTCTTTAATAGGGTTCTATTGGATCGTCCTTGATGGATCCGAGAAAATATTTGTTCTTATGCCCCAATCGAAACTGTTATTTCGTGAGTGAATGCAATTTTCCAGACCTAGGCAGTTTGTAAGGTCTTATTAAATTTACTCTGCCTCTAAACAGTGACTTAACATTTCTCTCATATTTAGATCGATCGAGGTTGTGCGGTGGTTAAGGCACTGGAGTCGCAGTCATTTTAACTGAGGTTTTCCCTAGTTTTCCAAAATCATTTCAGGGGTGTTCTAGGGTGGATCAATCGGAAAAGTCAGGGTTGCATGTCTACCTCATCCTTGAACAATGTCTGCTCGTACTCCGTCTCTAATGGCTTCATCCTTTTTTTTTATTTACTGGCTTTCGGGACGTGCCCATACAGCCATTTCAATAGCGGAATGTCAATTATGATGATACGAACGTGAGGACACCACAACACGCAGTCCGCGAGCGGAGAAGATCTCCAACCCGGCCACGAATCGAGCCCGGTCCCCCTCGATTCGCAATCCACATAAACTCGTCTTCGACGGGACATTTAAATTTTAACCTTCCTTCATAAGATTTATATCATTGGCGACCTTATTCGCTTTATATGGTAAATGATTGACGAAAAGGACACCATTTAATCTGCCATGGTATTGAAGAACAAAAATGCTACAAGTATTTAAAAATAAAAAGCACTAAATTTTGGAAGTTTCTACTTATTCATTTTTTTTACCGAATTTCGGTCTACAAAACGATCATCAGACTATAACTGAATATTGTCATTAAAGAGGCAACAGTGCTGGCGAAAAACTTTGAAGGAGATGTTACACATGAAGATAGAGGTGTAAAGATAGATTAAATTTCAAAGAGGACTGTGTCTTATTTGATTACGATAGTTAAAGTCTGGTATGGCATTTTAAGCTGAAAATCAGTCATAGTAATAAATGAATATTATAGAACATCCACAATTTTGCGCTTTTCAAGTATAATTATGAACTTCTATCATACAGGGGAGTAATTATCAATCAATTACAAGCATTATATGAATAGAATTAATTGTCTACTATTTCATCAACAACACGTGTACGTAGGGCAATAATGATAAATTAGCACATAAGTGGAGAAACTGAATTAGTAAATGGTGTTATAAACGCGCCTTAGCTTGCCGGACGTCTCTTAACCCACGGTGAATACAGGCCATAGCGCCTTCCGTCGAACCCAGATCGCCACCACTAATGGGGCAACATGTGAGTCGTTTCTCCAGCACGCTAAGGTCTCCTATTATTGTTGCATCGTGGCATCTGTGACATTACAAGGTACGAGTTAGAAATTTCGTTTGCAATACCTCCTCTCTCAGTTCACAATGGGGTGCTTCTACGAAAATATTTCATATTCCAGTTACCTGTGCAATTGTTGGGACCAGTGGAAACTGTTGAACTGCAAAGTTCTGAAATGTCCCGTACGTGGCGCACCCGTCGTTCACAGAACAGAAATTGTGTGATACAAATGAATTCCTTAATACGATATTGTACACCCGCAGGATCCGCATGAAATACAGTACTCAAGTCACAGTTTTGTTCGCTGCTAAAATTGAATGTAGGGTGCGTCATCTAAGTTGGTAACGGCAGAGTACAGTTTCACCTGTTTTGCCAGACGAATATCAGGTAACGTTGTCAGGTTTGATCTTCGTGTGTACGAGGGGCGTTCAGTAAGCAATGCAACACATTTTTTCGTAGGCCAGTTTCGGTTAAAAAATGCTGAATTCGCTATGGGGCATCGTATAATATTCTCGCTTCAGCCACTATAGTTTCTTGAAGTTCAGGTATACGTAGCCTTCAAAATGGTGTCTGTAACGGACGTGCTTTACAAGCAGACAGCTGTCTTTGAGTCTCTTTTAGCGGAAAACCAGAACATCGCTGATATTCGCAGGCACTTGCAGAATGTTCGAAGATCTGGCAGTGAACAAAAGCACGGTGAGTCGTTGGGACAGGTGTCCGTCGTCATCAAAACAAGGTTGTGCAAACCCATCCACTCTCCCGCGTGCCGCCGGCCGCACACAACTTCGAATGTTGCAATGTTCGAACGTGCGGACACTCTCATTCGAGGTGATCAATGGATTGCAATCAAACACATCCTGCACGACTGGGCGTGACACACTCCCCAACCGGTTTTGATACTCAAAGATGTGTGCCCACTGGCTTTCTCGCAGCCTAACAGATGACCGGAAAGGGCAACGCAGGACAATCTATGCGGAATAACTTGCACGTTACGAGGCTGATCGTGAAAATTTTTTGTCGAACGCTGTCACAGGTGATAAGATATGAGTTCATCACTTCGAACCTGAGCCAAAAAGGATAATCCATGGAGTGGCGCCACACCATCTCTCCTCCGAAGAAAACGTTCAAAGCCGCACCCTCAGACGGTAAAAGCATGGCGACGGTCTTTTGGGACTCTGAAGCGGTTGTTCCACTTTACGTCCTCCCTCATAGTGCAACGATCAACTCTATGCGCTACCCTCAGGAAAACGGAGAAACGACGTCAGCGTGTCATCGCCACAAAAATGCACACGAACTTGTTCTCCATGACAACGCAAGTCCTCACATAGGTCTTCATACCTGAGAGGAGCCCACAAAACTTCATTGGACTGTTCTTCCTCATCCACCCTACAGACAGTATATCTCGCACCCTCCGATTCCCATCTGTTTGGTCCAGCGAAGGATGCACTCCGCGGGAAGCAGTGCGCGTATGATCGGGATGTTACTGATGCAGCAAGAGGTTGGTTCCGACGACGACCAGAAGAGTGGCCCCAAGTCGGCATACAGGCTCTCCCAGGAATGTGGCGTAAGGCCGTCGCATTGAACGGAGATAATGTTGAAAATAGGGTCTTTTTGCCAAAAGAGTGGGGAATAATGTTTATTGGAATCCTGAATAAAACTAACCTGCTTTCAGAAAATAATGTGTTGCATTACTTTTTGAACGTCCCTGCTAGTACCAATGACGCCCCATTTTGATGAAAGTTACCGTGCAAACCATACCGAAAGTCATGTAACTGTACCCTTCCCTCAGTGAGCAGTAGAATGCCATCAAAAAAATCAGAGAGATTTATTAAAGAAACATAGTTGCTGCAATATCTCATTAGATAAAAATGTTAGAAACATTGACCAAACAACAGTGGAGATGATTGATTCTGTTTGGTTCAAACTGCAACACAAAAATAAACGGCAGTTCTCTGCTCAGATGCCAGTTTCTGTTATGCTGCATGTAAAACTGAGCAGGACTTTATCTTCGTGATGGTAATTAGACTGATAAAGTTCTTCAGATACAAACTAGGTTAATTAAAACCGCAAATAAACTCCCGTCGTAGGACACGTAAACTTCCTGAAGATAAAACGTTGGCTCATTGGCACTTAGTCTAAGTCAGACACAAAGCTTTGTTGTTAGTTTGCATAAATTTTCCTCTTTTTTCCAAATGACAGAAGAAAAGTCAAAGGAAGGGGAGGACGTGCAGCAAACAGATCACCACGTCTTGCCAAAGAATTCTAACTTTTTTTCAGTCTTTCTTACTTACGTTTTGTGGTACATAAACATCGAGATGATGTTACCTATATTAAGGCATCGGAATGCATTTCAGATTCCGGTCACTGCGAATCTGTTATCGAGCTACATTGCTAGCGATATTAAACAGTAGAAGAATGCCAAACTGATCACTCTAGTGTATCAGAGGAAAGTGAAGGTGTGATATTACAAATGGACCAGTCCTAGTAAAGAACTGAGCGAGGTGACGCAGTTGCTGAAACATTCAGTAGTCTTTTTCGGGAGGAGCGGATTCCCTAAATTACTTCAGGTGGTGGCCAGAATATTACCCCGAAGAGGCTACTGTGGATCCCTTTCAGAGTTCTTGTCCAGTAGCGCCTGACGCTCTGCCTCTAATGAGTTCGATCTTGACGGGACGCTAATATCAAACCTTCCGTCATCCATTTCTAGCAAAACACTGTAGTGTTCAAGTAAGTAATTGATGACTGCTTTGCATTAGACATAATGCTCATTTGACCTAATTCAAACTATCTGATATTTGATACTGAAGAAACGATCGTAGCAGTAGCTTTTTATTTCTCAAGTTGTAAACGAAACTGGTCGGAGGCACGGTATCTATCTTCAGTGGGTCATAAAGAATTTTGTGTCCATAAATAGCATCGGCATGGATAGACATGTTTTTACGTTATTGTGAAAGTAGAAGAATAGGTAGTTTTACTATAAAACTTCCAGGCAGATTTTAATCTGCCAGGCAGTTTCATATCAGCGCACACTCCGCTGCAGAGTGAAAATCTCATTCTGGAGTTTTACTATACATTAGGCGCGGATTTTGCTTAAACATTAATTCCACAGGCGGTCACGGAGCTCTACATATTCGTCACGGATAAAATAATAGCCTGTATTTAGCTTACTCTAGTTTATTATCAGTATAATAAGTAGGTACGGTGCACGTCTGTGACGTAATCCAGTTGATGAGTTAGTAAGTAGAATACGAGAGACTTAATTTTGTAGATAGCCTGGCACCCGTCCTGAAGAGCAATGAAAACATTTAATTTTTACAACTGAACCTGCCAACTCGTTGGTAGTCGATTAGTCGCGAATGAAATGGCACGCTATTCTCTTCGGTCAACGGATGCAATCTTGACATACGACTTCTCAGTATCTGATAGCATGGTGATGCCAGTTGGTAGAGTGCAGTTATGATGCAAGGCAGCTAGGTAGGAGTACGGTGACAGCTGGTGTGAAGAGTCTTGACGCGAACACTTCTGTTGGAGCGCCAGTTTGGATCCCGTTACACCCGGCCAGGTGTCTGCGTGTTCCATGCGTGAGTCGCCGCCTGCTTCCAGCACCGTGTACCTACGGACCGTTCTTCACACACATCCACAATAAACATCACCTTCGGTAATTTTTCTGTTGGAAACCTGTACAGAGACTATCTAGACATGTTTGGATTCCGGTTCCATGTGATGAAGCAATATTTTATCGCCTGTGACGATGTTCGACAAAAAAATTGTCACGACCAGTTTCGTAATGTGCAAGTAATTCCACACAGACTGTCCTCCGTCGCTCTTTACGGTATTCTGTTAGGCGGCGAGAAAGCCAGTGGGCACACGCCTTTGAGTACCCAAACTGGTGGATGAGTGTGAGTCATCGGAGAGCGCCCAAAACTTGAAATTGGTGTAGTGTGAAAACAGTGAGTCACAAGAAAATAAATATTAGGATGTGTTGGTTCTCGTTCTTTGCTCCCTAACTTGCAGTCTTTATGTTATGATTAGAATTTACTATGGCGTGCTGAAAAGTAATTTTTGTATCAAAAGTAGTAAGGCTTTTTAAAAAAAGCAAATTTCATTAACTTTCTACATCTTTATTCCTCATGTTTACACATTTATTTCTCAATATAGTCTCCCTGACGACAAACATATTTCTCCCAACGAGAAACCAATTTCACTGAAAAAATTCCGCAACCAGCCACTTTTTAATGCGTTTTTTATTTACGCCAATATGCATTTCGGGTTTGCACCCATCTTCAGCTGGCAAATTACATAGATCTTCAGTATTCAGTAATTTGCCAGCTGAAGATGGGTGCAAACCCGAAATGCATATTGGCGTAAATAAAAAACGCATTAAAAAGTGGCTGGTTGCGGAATTTTTTCAGTGAAATATCATTATCCACGGCCACGGAGCTCAACAGTCCAAATAAAATGGACAAATTGTTAGAGAAACCAATTTTCTGATACCGTCACTGGAGAATGTTTGACATCGATGACGGAACCACAACTTCACCTCCGTTTGCACCGCTTCATCACTGTCAAAGTAATGTCCTCGAAGATGTTCTTTAAGTTTTCTGCGGTTAGAAACTCGATTACAGTAAGCTGTTTCTCATGCACCGACATAGTTATGTTACACGCCGCCATGTTAGACGCTACTATTTGGAGCTGTCTAGCGGTAGAGGGTCGCAACTTGCGTCAGCGAAGCGAGAAAGTCGACTGAGTAATATGCGTGACATGTAATAATACCTCAACAGAAACTGAGAACAGAATAACAAATCAGAGAGATTGCTTTTGAGCACACAGTTGTAGATTTACTAGTGAGAAAAAAATAGATTTGACGAGAACAATCGTGGTGAAGAACAAGGATCCGGCATTACATTCTTTTATTACCCACTCTCATTTTAATCCTCTGCTCTTTCCTTAAACCGAAATTCAAAAGTATGTCTTTCTAATTAAGACTTAATTTATAGCGTAAAATACGTTGGGGAGTGGGAGTGGAGGGGGAGAGGGAGGGGGGGGGGGGGGGAAGCGCGATGCTTTAAGTATTTAGAGTCATACTAGTTTTCATATTCGAGAAAACAAAAAAAAAACGTATCAGATATTGAAACAGCAGACGCAACAGGTGGCGTCATTTATACTCAAAATACAGAAGGAAAATTCAGCTGGAGGAGACCGACTATATTCGAAATGAATACTTGACAATAATACCTAGATGGTGCCGACCTTAATAACATCCACCACAGAGTCTGATTTTACGAAACAGGTTAAAAAGTAAATAGTTAAAAAACTTTCATAGCGTAACAATAAGATTACGAAACGATGTATCCACGTTTCTCATATTTGTAATTTGTATGTGTAGTCATTCGAACGAAGAACTATTGTGCTCCTTGAGTTTTCAGAGATGACTAAAATATCTACAAATAAGATTTATTCCTAATCATAGATATTATGATTTATCAGTTGATGTTAATACAATTCTGTCATATGGATAGTATATAGTTTCTTATCAAGGGAGAATTTTCAGCGTTGCTAAACGGACATCATCAGGAAAGAAAATCTGTCACTTCTTTCTTCTAAGTATGAACAAGGCATTTCTTCTGTTACGTACCACCAGAAACGCTACGTAACATAACTATAGTGTCCAAAATGACCATGGAGTTGGTATATAATATTTACACTTATTGCTTTCCATCTCTGTCACTGAGGCTCAATAGTATGCATCCTTGCAGCAGAAGCAGAGTCGATTCCTTGTGTTGGTTACGTCTTTTGCTTCTATATACCAAAACGTTTTTTGTCTGAGCGTACACACGGATGACTTACGTCGGAGGAATTGTTTCCTTGACGTCAGAGAACATCAGGCAGGTCTGTTTATTCACAAGGCTATTCGAAGATGCACTCACCTTACAGGACACAAAAGTGCCAGTGTTAGCAAATATTCATTAATAGTAAGACATGGCGACCTAAATGCACAGTTTCGCCAAAACACATGTGTATGACAGTAATTGTACTTATCCACAAATAACAATCGTGCAGCGCTTGATCTTCGATGTCGATAAGTCTATTAGAAACATTAAGGCTTTTCCTTTTAAAAATTATGTCATCATGATTTGTATATGCCTTCTACATAAAATTTACCGTGCAAGTTGTCGCATTCTAAACTCATAAAAGCAGTGCATCCATTCTTTACTCACTCGCCGAAAAGTAACAGCAGTAGCAGTACCTAAATATTTACAGCAGCCTTGTGTGCGCCGTGCTTTGTGACTTGGACAGATACGTAATATTTTGCTGTCATTTTCCGCTTTCTCGGGACGTACATCAGCTGCCACGAACATTTCGCACCTGTTACTGCTAGAGCTGAGTAGCGCACCACGTGCCGCTATCGGATAACTCGTGGCGTGTGGCACGCAGGCAGACTCCACTGACATTTGCAACGCGTCCTGGCGTGTCCAGCGGACATGAAAAATCCAGTAATCGCGGAATACTTCATGCTCCCAGGGTAAATAAGCTTCCGTAGCTACACGTATGAGCTAAATCCATTACACTTGTCGGCGGGTTGTATTCCTTGCGAGAACTTCACACACTCGTGTGGCAAACTTCAAGAGAATTGACAGTCCAAGTTATAGGTTTGTGTATAAATTTTCGCTTCGGTTCACAAACACACACATTGGGTTTGTATGAGATTTGCACAGGTGTTGTGGAACACGCAAGACGTCACGTTCTAAATATCGGCGACCACAATGCCCGCGGCGTCCATAGGAACCAGAGTCATCGCGGCCGGCAAAAGCGGTGCACACCGGGTACGTCTCAAAATTTTCCGTCGCCCAGCAACCAGAAAACGGTTGCGACATTTTTCTAGTTTGGTGGACGGGCTCGGCAGATGGCAGAGGCTGCCGACGCGGAAGTAGCGACGCTTGCAGCTGGGCGCCGACGCGTTCCGATCGGAAGCGGCGAGTGCCGCAGCGGCGCCGGCGCCGGCAGCGCGTGCGCGCGCGCTTGCGGACTCACCTCTGATGGTGCTGGGCATATCACCTGCGCGGAGCGGCAAGGCACATTCCGGCGGAGCGCGCGGCGGCGACTGGCGGCGGCGGCGGCGGCCGGGGCCCCGCGCCGTGCTGCGCTCTGCCCGCCGCTGCCGCCGCCGCCGCCGCCGCCGCCGCCGCAGCCGCCCGGTCACTGAACCCGCCCAACGGTTTGTTTATATCCGGGCCCGCGGCCCGACGCCCAGGTAGCGGCGCCCGCCTAGCGGGCCGCGGCTAGCGGCATCGCCGGCTCCGGCCGCCTGTTCCAGCCCGTCCGCACACATTTCTCCAACTTTGCCCAAAAATCACATCATTCGAAGCGCCGCAATGCACCAGGTATATTTATTAGAAAGTGGCGGAAATACGAGAGCCTGCTGAAGAAGTCATGCCTCCAAATATTTTATTCTATTCTCAATATCTACATCTACATGATAACTCTGCAATTCACATTGAAGTGCTTGGCAGAGGGTTCATCGAACCACAATCATACTATCTCCCTACCATTCCACTCCCGAACAGCGCGCGGGAAAAGCGAACACCTGAACCTTTCTGTTCGAGCTCTGATTTCTCTTATTTTATTTTGATGATCATTCCTACCTATGTAGGTTGGACTCAACAAAATATTTTCGCATTCGGAAGAGAAAGTTGGTGACTGAAATTTCGTAAATAGATCTCGCCTGGCGAAAAACGTCTTTGCTTTAATGACTTCCATCCCAACTCGCGTATCATATCTGCCACATTCTCTCCCCTATTACGCGATAATTCAAAACGAGCTGCCCTTTTTTGCACCCTTTCGATGTCCTCGGTCAATCCTACCTGGTAACGATCCCACACCGCTCAGCAATGTTCTAACAGAGGACGAAAGAGTGTAGTGTAAGCTGTCTCTTTAGTGGACTTGTTGCATCTTCTAAGTGTCCTGCCAATGAAACGCAACCTTTGGCTCGCCTTCCCCACAATATTATCTATGTGGTCTTTCCAACTGAAGTTGTTCGTAATTTTTACACCCAGGTACTTAGTTGAATTGACAGCCTTGAGAATTGTACTATTTATCGAGTAATCGAATTCCAGCGGGTTTCTTTTGGAACTCATGTGGATCACTTCACACTTTTCGTTATTTAGCGACAACTGCCACCTGCCACACCATACAGCAATCTTTCCTAAATCGCTTTGCAACTGATACTGGTCTTCGGATGGCAATAATAGACGGTAAATTACAGCATCATCTGCGAACAACCAAAGAGAACTCCTCAGATTGTGGTACTACATGTCATGTATAGTTGTGGATGCCACAGAAGGCGTACCTAATATGTTCCAAAACGCTGCGCAAAGACGGGATTATCCGCGCTCATACTTCGGGTTCTATTGGTGATAAAAAGGTAGGGTCAAGTGTTCTGGACAACGCTCGGACTAGGGGCCATTTTTGTAGCCAACAGAAGGGTCGTCTTAGTGTCACTATCCTATAGTACAGCGTCAAAGTATGGATGTTACACACTTCTTCCTGCTTAGAAAAATGGAGCAAATCGTTTGTTTAATTTTTTTTATTTGATGTGGTCTACGGTGGGGTTGATGGAACTTCAGGAGGCTCCATTAGTTCATGGCCGAGTCCTCGGAAAACCTCATACAAATGATTTTTTTTACTATATTTTCGCCGTCACCAGCTGACCAAAACCCACCTGAGGATTCCAAGACTTTTGTTGTTGTTGTTGTTAGGAGTGATTTAAAATGGAATGATCATATAAAGTTGATCGTCGGTAAAGCAGATGCCAGACTCAGATTCATTGGAAGAATTCTAAGTAAATGCAATCCGTAGGTTACAGTACCCTTGTTCGCCCACTGCTTGAACACTGCTCAGCGGTGTGGGATCCGTACCAGATAGGGTTGATAGAAGAGATAGAGAAGAGCCAACGAAGAGCAGCGCGTTTCGTTACAGGATCATTTAGTAATCGCGTAAGCGTTACGGAGATGATAGATAAACTCCAGTGGAAGACTCTGCAGGAGAGACGCTCAGTAGCTCGGTACGGGCTTTTGTTGAAGTTTCGAGAACATACCTTCACCGAAGAGTCAAGCAGTACATTGCTCCCTCCTACGTATATCTCGCGAAGAGACCATGAGGATAAAATCAGAGAGATTAGAGCCCACACAGAATCATACCGACAATCCTTCTTTCCACGAACAATACGAGACTGGAATAGAAGGGAGAACCGATAGAGGTACTCAGGGTACCCTCCGCCACACACCGTCAGGTGGCTTGCGGAGTATGGTTGTGGTCTTCAGTCCTGAGACTGGTTTGATGCATCTCTCCATGCTACTCTATCCTGTGCAAGCTTCTTCATCTCCCAGTACGTATTGCAACCTACATCATTCTGAATCTGCCTAGTGTATTCATCTCTTGGTCTCCCTCTACAATTTTTACCCTCCACACTGCCCTCCAATACTAAATTTGTGATCCTTTGATGCCTCAGAACATGTCCTTCCAACCGGTGCCTTCGTCTTGTCAAGTTGTGCCACAAACTCCTCTTCTCCCCAATTCTATTCAGTACCTCCTCATTAGTTATATGATCTACTCATCTAATCTTCAGCATTCTTCTGTAGCACCACATTTCGAAAGCTTGTATTTTCTTCTTGTCGAAACTATTTATCGTCCATCATTCACTGCCATACATGGCTACACTCCATACAAATACTTTCAGAAACGACTTCCTGACCCTTAAATCTAGACTCGATGTTAACAAATTTCTCTCCTTCAGAAACGCTTTCCTTGCCATTGCCAGTCTACATTTTATATCCTCTCTACTTCGACCATCATCAGTTATTTTGCTCCCCAAATAGCAAAACTCCTTTACTACTTTAAGTGTCTCATTTCCTAATCTAATTCCCTCAACATAACCCGACTTAATTCGACTACATTCCATTATCCTTGTTTTGCTTTTGTTGATGTTCATCGGGGATAGTGTCTCACTCCCTTCCCAACCGCTGCTTCCCTTTCATGCCCCTCGACTCTTATAACTGCCATCTGGTTTCTGTACAAATTGTAAGTAGTCTCTCGCTCCCTGTATTTTACCCCTGCCACCTTTAGAATTTGAAAGAGAGTATTCCAGTTAACATTGTCAAAAGCTTTCTCTAAGTCTACAAATGCTAGAGACGTAGGTTTGCCTTTCCTTAATATTTCTTCTAAGATAAATCGTAAGGTCAGTATTTCCTCACGTGTTCCAATATTTCTACGGAATCCAAACTGATCTTCCCCAAGGTTGGCTTCTACTAGTTTTTCCATTCGTCTGTAAAGAATTCGCGTTAGTATTTTGCAGCTGTGGCTTATTAAACGGATTGTTCGGTAATTTTCACATCTGTCAACACCTGATTTCTTTGGGATTGGAATTATTATATTCTTCTTGAAGTCTGAGGATATTTCGCCTGCCTCATACATCTTGCTCACCAGATGGTAGAGTTTTGTCAGGACTGGCTCTCCCAAGGCCGTCAGTAGTTCTAATGGAATGTTGTCTACTTCCAGGGCCTTGTTTCGACTCAGGTCTTTCAGTGCTCTGTCAAACTCTTCATGCAGTATTGTATCTCCCATTTCATCTTCATCTACATTCTCTTCCATTTCCAGAATGTCGTCCTCAAGTACGTCGTCCTTGTATGGACCCTTCCACCTTTCTGATTTCCCTTCTTTGCTTAGAACTGGGTTTCCATCTGAGCTCTTGATGTTCATACAAGTGGTTCTCTTATCTCCAAAGGTCTCTTTAATTTTCCCGTAGGCAGTATCTATCTTACCCCTAGTGAGATAAGCCTCTACATCCTTGCATTTGTCCTCTAGCCATCCCTGCTTAGCCATTTTGCACTTCCTGTCGATCTCATTTTTGAGACGTTTGTATTCCTTTTTGCCTGCTTCATTTACTGAATTTTTATATTCTCTCCTTTCATCAATTAAATTCAATATTTCTTCTTATACCAAAGAATTTCTACTAGCCCTCGTCTTTATACCTACTTGATCCTCTGCTGCCTTCACTACTTCATCTCTCAGAGCTACCCATTCTTCTTCTGCTGTATTTCTTTCCACCATTTGTGACAATTGTTGCCTTATGCTCACCCTGAAACTCTGTACAACCTCTGGTTTAATCAGTTTGTCCAGATCCCATCTCCTTAAATTCCCACCTTTTTCCAGTTTCTTCAGTTTTAATCTACAGCTCATAATCAATAAATTGTGGTCAGAGGCCACATATGCCCCTGGAAATGTCTTACAATTTAATACCTGGTTCCTAAATCTTTGTCTTACCATTATATAATCTATCTGATACCTTCTAGTATTTCCAGGAGTCTTCCATGTGTACATCCTTCTTTTATGATTCTTGAACCAAGTGTTAGCTATGATTAAATTATGCTCTGTGCAAAATTCTATCTGACGGCTTCCTCTTTCATTTCTTTCCCCCAATCCATATTCACCTACTATGTTTCCTTCTCTCCCTTTTCCTGCTCTCGAATTCCAATAAAAATCAAATGACTGAAAATTTTGGGCCGCTCGGGATTAGCTGAGCGGTCGAGGGCGCTGCAGTCATGGACTGTGCGGCTGGTCCCGGCAGAGGTTCGAGTCCTCCCTCGGGCATGGGTGTGTGTGTTTGCCCTTAGGATAATTTAGGTTAAGTAGTTTGTATGCTTAGGGACTGATGACCTTAGCAGTTAAGTCCCATAAGATTTCACACATATTTGAACATTTTTGAAAATTTTCGGATATATTCCTAAGATCTTGATCTCGAACAATCTTGCAGATTTCCTTCATATCGTTAGCTGTTTTCTAGATACGTAGTTTCAATGTTTCCCTGCTTCTACACGTAAAATCCGGTATGATGCGAAATCTAAATAAATTGCTCAAATTTTAGCGGCATTTTGTCTAGGTATTTATCTAGGAGAACTATTTTAGAGTTTTCAAAAAACTTTATTCGTTACATAGAAACACCCTAAAAACTTGTTGTTTTAGTTACCAGAACCCAGCCGCGGATTCCGGGACGTCTATTCAACGAAAATGTATGAAATTTATACGATATGTTTCTAAGATCCCGATCTCGAACAATCTTCAAAATTTTCTTCATATCTTCATCGATTTCCATGATATAGATGTTCAAAGTTACCCTACTTGTACACGTAAAATCCACACGTAAAGTCCGGTGTTATGCAAAAACGTAGTTTATAAAGTGTCATAGCACGGAGCAATATGCTGTAAAGTGTCTCCATTATTATCAGAAGGGTTCTGGGAACTTCATATTCTATTGCTGAAGCACATGCAAAATTTTGTGCACGTAAAATCCGGTCTGAGCTGTAAAATTAGTTTTGCGTTACTTCAATTTCACAGAAGTAAACTAAATTTTGCTAAGCAATACATTTCTTTTCATATGAGTTACATGCTCCGCTGCAGTACGGAAAAGACGGGGACCAGGGCAAAAATGCACCTATCGGAGCACAAAAAAATGCGAATATGTTTCTCATTATTTGAAAGACTCTAACTTAAAAGTGGGGTACCAGCTGCCCCATTCAACTTTCTTCAGCACCTTTAACAATCTTCCTAGAAGTTTTGGCACGCGAACATATTCGCGCTTTTTATGCTGAGAGAGAAGGAGACCGTGGCAGTGGCAAAGAGACGGAAAAGTAATAAATACTGGAAGAGAGTTGGCAGTGTTCGCGTAATAGAAACAGTGAAGGAGAAAATGGCAGTGAGAGAGTAAGAGAGGGACGGCAGTGGCAGTGAAACACGGTTGACAGTGTCAGAACAGTCCTAGGTAAAGAGGGAAGAAGACAGTGCTAGGGTGGAGGAATGAAGCGAAAGAGAAAGTGGAAATGGATGAGGGCCAGCGATAATGAGAAACAGAATGTAGGACAATGAGAACGAGAAAGAGAGACAGCGGCGTTGTAAGCAAGCAGCAAGAGAGAGCAAGAGGGAGACAGTGACAGTGAGAAGAGATTGTAGTAAAAGGATAGAAAAAGAGGACTGTGGCTGTGACACAGGAGCCGGCCTGATGACCTCAGAAATGAAGTCCCATAGTGCTCAATGCCATTTGAACCATTTTTTTGACATAGGAGACGATGACAGAGAGACACAAACAGATGATGACAATGAGATGGACTGAATGAGTGCGTGAGAAAGGGCAACTATGAGTGTATGGGGATGAGCGATTCACAGCGATGGACTAGTGGGTGGGAGTGAGCTACAGTTAGAGCAGTTTGTGGGAGTTTGAGGTGAGTTGCATGTTAAAAAAAAGCGCGAATATTTTCATATGCCAAAATTTTTGGGATAATTTTTGAAGGTGCTGTGGAAGATAGAATGCGGCTGTTGGTACCCCAGTTTTCAGTCATAGTCTTTCAAATAAACAGGAACATATTCACATTTTTGTGCTCCGATAGCAGCATTTTTCAGCCGGTGAATTTTTGAATACGAAGACGCAACAGCACTGAAAAGGCGGTTTGTGAAAAAAATGGTACTTAGAAGGTCTTCCAATTTTACTATACCCTTCCCATGTTTTATTGACATTCTTAATCAATAAAAGGGATAATTTATTGCAGTCCCATTCATTTTCCAAAAAGTTTAACCTGCAATATACAGGGTGAGGCAACTAACACAGGCCATCCTAAATAGATCCAGAATGAATAAATACTATACATCGCGGTGCGATTTTCACCACGTTATTATGGACAATATGGCGAATTTCCTGAAACTACTTGCGGACGTTTATAAAGAGCGAAACGCGGTATGCAGGTCAGAGTTTTTGTGCAGTTCACAACTTGTAAGAAGTTTCCTTTCCTGTATATGACTAAAATATGACATGCGGATAGAAGAGATTGAGATCGTTACATTCTTGGAATTACAACTTCCTAATAAATTCAATTAGGAGGAGCATACGGCAGAACTGTAAACAAATATTTGTTTGTGATGGGGATGTTGTCAGACGTTCGTGGGTAAAATAAAAATCCAGCATCTTTCGCTTACTTTCATTCCATAATTTATTTACTTACTTTGTTTTCACTAATTTATTTAACAAGGCACAATTAGGACCATCAAACTCTCTCTTACATCAAACCAGGGGTGTAGATTCTTTACATTATTTCATTAGGAGAAATCATTTTACTACTTACATCTGACACACGGTCAAAGTATCACTATTAAATATACAGTGAAGAAAAACAGTTTATATTCGTATCTGCCAAGTACAACAATAAAAACGAACTAAAGCTGATAGATTTAAACCGTGAGCGCTATCCAGTAATGGATATGAGAGCAGGGATGTAGAAGTGAAAAGGATCCTGATAAAACACAAGTGAAGAGGTTAGAGGAAAAGAAAGAAGCGTGACTGATTGAGAAATGAAAAGAAAAAAAAAGACCTAACAGGGGTATAGAGGGGAAACTGGCCATATACTTTAATTTTTTTAATCAAAAGTTATGGAATTGAGAGAACGAGGTGTTTTAGATTTGTCTTCAGTGCAACAGGGTTTTTAATTGTGAGCAGAGTGCAGGGTAGTTTGTTCCAAATATGGACTGCGGCAACAGAGAAGCGGAACCGATGAAGCAGTAGTGCCATAAGGAATTCATCAAGCCAACCTTAAGTTCTGACAGTCCACAAGTGTTATATACGAATTGTTTGTGATGTGAATTCAAGAACGTCCAGTAGAGGCCTGTTCAAAATACTGAAAATATTAGCTACTACTTCCCAGTACATTCCTCAATGAAATTTGGCATAAATATTATATCTGTTTCTCAAACTAACACATCAGTTCATGGAATCGGTACTACAAATAAAAATAATTTTGATCCTAAACCATTCTGAAGTGTACATTTTCGATGTTCTTGCCAGCAACTATAAAAACTACTAATAAAGTTCAGTTTATGAAAAACAGAATTTCTCAGTAGAAGCTGTTAATGTGTGCAGTGAGTAAACGATAATTTCTATAACGTACCACAGTGGTGCAGGTGAAGTCGAGACGAACAAGTTGATACAAGACATTTATGGTCTCTCAAGCCGGTAAACAGCCTCATATTGGCCTACGAAAGACACCTAAGCTACATCTAATGCGCGCCGCACGAGACTAAGACCGAAATTGTTCTTGAATACTAAAAACTCCTTGTTCTTGCACTGAAAACTTTAAAATCAGTAACATTAACTGAATTTTCCGTTAGTGCTTGGCAGAATATGACGAATATATTAAAAAGAAAAATGCTTCCTAATGTTCTACAAAATTGTAGTATTTGATCAAGAACCGGCTTTCGGTTGTCAGGCTATCTTCACATGACAACTGAATGTCGGAAAAGGAAAGAGTGTTTACGTAGGAACACATCACTTTTTTTCCTCATATAGAAAAAATTGCATTAATTAAAAAAGGGAACAGTAAACAATGTTTTTATTTAGAGATACGTTTACCAACACATGAGAAATAAGGTGAATTTACAGTCTGAATCTAGTATTTGTAACGCAAACTTAATTTAACGAAGGGAAAAATGGAAACTGAGTCTGATCACACAACACCAGACTCTCATTCCGTAATGTGCATTTTCTCAGTGTTTTCCCGTGGAGGCAGTTTTCAGACGTTTTTCTATTAGATCATCTTCAGAAGAAACATGGTTATGCTTGAAGTCATTTCTGAACCGAAGTAAATGAGGGAAGACGATATATATCATCACCAACTTCTGACGAATTTTCGTTGGTGATAAACTATCAAAATTGAGAGACAATAGTTAAAAAATGGTTCAAATGGCTCTGAGCACCATGCGACTTAACTTCTGAAGTCATCAGTCGCCTAGAACTTAGAACTAATTAAACCTAACTAACCTAAAGACATCACACACATCCATGCCCGAGGCAGGATTCGAACCTGCGACCGTAGCGGTCGCTCGGCTCCACACTGTAGCGACTAGAACCTCTCGGCCACTCCGGCCGGCACAAAAGTTAATAACGGAGACTAACCTATAGCAGAAAATACGATACTGAGATATAAACTAAACGCAATATAACCATATAAAGACTACAAACAGGAATTCTATATCTACATATACACTAAGCAATCACTAAAAACATCTAAGGGAGGATGTGCTTTCTGTTATATCATATATCAGGAATTCTTAATGGTCTGTTCGTGAGTGGAGAGAGGAAAAACGATTCCTTACGTTCATTTCCTATGTTCGTCTTCAATGTAACGCTTAGGGAAGCGAAATGTAAGGGGTAAACTGTATTTGTAAATTTTACCCTACAATCCAGTTCTTCGAGTTTTCTGAGAAGGTTTTCGTAAGGCTTTCTTTGGGTCCCAACTAGTTCATGTTTTTAAGCACACGAGTTAGATGCTTCGGCGAGGCATACAAATACACTGACGGAAATCGCAACACCAAGAAGGAAGTGTGCGACATAAACGAAAGTTGGTAGGCGTGTTTCTACATTTCAAACATGATGTCTATTCAGATTTCACACTAGTCGGATTCTTTCAGCCTCATGATGCCAACTGACTTTTTTAAAATGAAAGTAGTGGCTCCAAGCTCCGGAATACCGACAACAGTGGGGAAAGCGGTGTGCTTCTCCAGACCGCATCCGAATGACTCAGTATGACAACGATGACACGGCGGCCGGTCGCCATCGCGCTGTCGTTTGGCACTGTTCGTGGAGTTTAGATTTTGTTTAAGTTTGTTTTAACAGTAAATGTATTTTCAAAAGACTCTGCCGTGAGGAAGATACACAGTTTCGCGTTTGTCTTCACCCATACATATTTTCGTGATGTGACACCATCTTCAGTGGATTTCCGTTTTTTCTCTAGAACAACGATTAAATTTTACATGAGACTGTTTATGGTATTGGAAAGTTCTGTGGCAGTAAGGACAGGACTTCTGGTCAGGTGAATACAGGGGTATAAATACAAAATCAAGTAGAGGTAATGCAGGAATGTGGTTAAGATACTATGAACAACATAGTGATCCCATTATCGTGGCTTAAATAGACACAAAGCCCACACCTACCAAAGAGGTACAAGTTTATACATCAACTAACTGCCTAGAAGATGAGGAGATTTAAAGAAATTATGATGGAGTAAAAGAAATTATTCAGATAGTTACAGGAGATAAAAATTTAATTGTGAGGGAGGACTGGAATTCAGTAGTACGAAAAGGAAGAGAAGAAAAATAGTAGGTCAATATGGACTGGGGAAACGAATGAAAGAGAGCCGGTTGATAGAATTTGCACAGAAAGTGCAAAATGGATAAGTATGAATAGCTAGAGAACACATGTAAGGATTTAGAAACATATTTCGCTAGTGGAAGACTGAAACCGCCTACAGGAAAATTAAAGAAGCCTTTGGGGAAAAGAGAAGCAGTTGTATGAGTATCAAGAGGTCAGATGAACTCACGTAACTAATGAGGAGATACTAAACAGGAATGGGGAGAAAAGAAATTTGTGACGTAACCTGACTAGAAGAAGGCATTGGTTGACAAAAAAATGGCTCTGAGCACTATGAGTCTTAACTTCTGAGGTCATCAGTTCCCTAGAACTTAGAACTACTTAAACCTAACTAACCTAAGAACATCACATACACCCATTCGCGAGGCAGGATTCGAACCTGCTACCGTAGCGGTCGGGCGGTTACAGACTGTAGCGCGTTATGAGACATCAAGGGATCATCAGTTTAGTACTGGAGGGAAGTGTGGGGTATAAAAAATTAGAGGGAGATCAAGAGATGCCTGCTGAAAGCATATTCAGACGGATTTAGGTGCAGGAGTTATCCGGAGATGATGAGGTTTGCACAGGATAGAGTGGCATGGAGAGCTGCACCAAATCAGTCTTCGAACTGAAGACCACAGCAACAACATAAGCAAAAGTATTTTAGAGAAACCATTGTCAGATGTGATGACAAAGGATTAATAATTTTGTATTACGCTCTGGTATTCATCTTTGACAATGGAAAACCTCTGTTTTCGTATTGTACAGTATGTGTATTTCTGACTCTTTATGCATGTGTGTGTCTAATTGTTGCTTTCAAGTATGAACAGATTCATCAAAACAATATTTTCTTACTTTGTGTGTTTTCTGCTCTGCTACCGAAATATGTCATAGTATCTGTCGTCAGAGCTGTACTGAACTATCAAGTGCACTGCGGAAGAGACACAGCTTCATGAACAACAGCATGTGCTGTTAAGGTATATATTTTGTTAAAAAGTTCTTATTTATAATTTCCACAATTCTAGAACTGTGTGCTCTCTTATAGCATTGAACTGTTGTCTAACAGCAAAATAAATGGAACTCACTGAAGACAGTGAAACATCTTCAGAATGTATATGAGTGGAGAAAACCCAGATATTTTGTTTTTCTCAGGTTAGAATCCTTTCAAAACATATCTACTAGTAGCTGTTATCCGCAGCAGCGCTCGCATATCAGTAGTTTTGTTAGATGAGTGATGACAAGTAAGTAAGCTCTGCAATGATATCAGTTGCCCTCACATATCTAACTGTTCCGGTAATCACAGCTACTGATGCACGCACTTCTAAGTTCTAGGAGACTGATGACCTCAGAAGCTAAGTCCCACAGTGCTCAGAGCCATTTGAACCATTTGAACCTTATTTAACTTGCATCTGCAGCGAGCGAATCTCTTGCCCAGCTCCAAGTCACAAGCGACTGGAACTGCGTATGAGGATAAAATAACGGACTGGCAGAGTGACAGACAAATAGCTTTAACATCGGTTTGCTAAAGAATCCTTGAGCATATTCTAAGATCGAATACAATAAATTTCCTTGAGACGGGAATTGATTCAGGAAGCATCGCTCGTGCGAAACTCAGCTTGCTCTTCTTTCACATGATATCCTGCAAATCATGGGTGAAGGACAACAGACAATTTCCATGTAACTAGATTTCGGCGAAGCGTCTAAAACAGACCCTGACTTTGGTATTTCAACGGAAGACCGAGCATAGGGAATAGGTTCCCATATATGTGAGTGGCTCGAAGACTTCTTAAGTAATAGAATCCAATATGTTGTCCTGCACGGCGAGTGTTCATCAGCGACAAGTGTGTCGTCGGGAGTGCTAGGAAGTAAGTACCTTATTAAGAACGTTTTAAGTGCCATACCAGGAAACTGAGAAACCATAAGTGTCAATAAGAAAGTTTTTACTAGTTTATTCTTGCTAAAAAGAAAACAGCAACCACTCTCTGTTAATAGTGCTATTTATTTATACCAATAGCTCTATTACCTGTTTCATACCGACAGATTCATCTTCAGCCGGATGTTCATGTTTTTATTAAATTTGTTATTATTTAGATCTGTTGTTGGTTGATTTTGTCCAAGACCAAATATAAGCAACAAAAAATGTAATATAAACGTGAACGGCCGACTGAAAATGTACCTGTCGGTTTGAAATCGATAACGGAGCTATTGGTGTAAACAAATACACTCCTGGAAATTGAAATAAGAACACCGTGAATTCATTGTACCAGGAAGGGGAAACTTTATTGACACATTCCTGGGGTCAGATACATCACATGATCACACTGACAGAACCACAGGAACATACACACAGGCAACAGAGCATGCACAATGTCGGCACTAGTACAGTGTATATCCACCTTTCGCAGCAATGCAGGCTGCTATTATCCCATGGAGACGATCGTAGAGATGCTGGATGTAGTCCTGTGGAACGGCTTGCCATGCCATTTCCGCCTGGTGCCTCAGTTGGACCAGCGTTCATGCTGGACGTGCAGACCGCGTGAGACGACGCTTCATCCAGTCCCAAACATGCTCAATGGGGGACCGATCCGGAGATCTTGCTGGCCAGGGTAGTTGACTTACACCTTCTAGAGCACGTTGGGAGGCACGGGATACATGCGGACGTGCATTGTCCTGTTGGAACAGCAAGTTCCCTTGCTGGTTTAGGAATGGTAGAACTATGGGTTCGATGACGGTTTGGATGTACCGTGCACTATTCAGTGTCCCCTCGACGATCACCAGAGGTGTACGGCCAGTGTAGGAGATCGCTCCCCACACCATGATGCCGGGTGTTGGCCCTGTGTGCCTCGGTCGTATGCAGTCCTGATTGTGGCGCTCACCTGCACGGCGCCAAACACGCATACGACCATCATTGGCACCAAGGCAGAAGCGACTCTCATCGCTGAAGACGACACGTCTCCATTCGTCCCTCCATTCACGCCTGTCGCGACACCACTGGAGGCGGGCTGCACGATGTTGGGGCGTGAGCGGAAGACGGCCTAACGGTGTGCGGCACCGTAGCCCAGCTTCATGGAGACGGTTGCGAATGGTCCTCGCCGATACCCCAGGAGCAACAGTGTCCCTAATTTGCTGGGAAGTGGCGGTGCGGTCCCCTACGGCACTGCGTAGGATCCTACGGTCTTGGCGTGCATCCGTGCGTCGCTGCGGTCCGGTCCCAGGTCGACGGGCACGTGCACCTTCCGCCGACCACTGGCGACAACATCTATGTACTGTGGAGACCTCACGCCCCACGTGTTGAGCAATTCGGCGGTACATCCACCCGGCCTCCCGCATGCCCACTATACGCCCTCGCTCAAAGTCCGTCAACTGCACATACGGTTCACGTCCACGCTGTCGCGGCATGCTTCCAGTGTTAAAGACTGCGATGGAGCTCCGTATGCCACGGCAAACTGGCTGACACTGACGGCGGCGGTGCACAAATGCTGCGCAGCTAGCGCCATTCGACGGCCAACACCGCAGTTCCTGGTGTGTCCGCTGTGCCGTGCGTGTGATCATTGCTTGTACAGCCCTCTCGCAGTGTCTGGAGCAAGTATGGTGGGTCTGACACACCGGTGTCAATGTGTTCTTTTTTCCATTTCCAGGAGTGTATTATTATAAATAATGGCTGGCTGCTGTTTTTTATTTGCAAGAAACAACTTGTGCTTTGCATGTAGCCACACACTGAAAAATGTATTTTTAGACAAAACAGGAGAAAGAAAGTATTTGTTTCAACTGCCATTAACACTGAGGCACTAAGTTTTATTTTCGACTGCAAAAGTACAGAAATACATGTTTTTAACTAGTAGAACTGTAGTCAACAAAAACCACCTCTCATGTCTTTCAAATTTTCAACTTCCAGGGGAAAGCACAGCTCTTGACAAACAAAGTGTGTGCCATCAACTAACACATGTTTGATAGGTTTTTCTCCATGTTCTGGTTCCTGGATCACGTCTAGGGACACGCTGCATAGTACCGAGAACACAACAGCACTAAAAATACGTTTTGTGAAATAATGCCACTTAAAAAGTTTTACATTTTCGCTCTACATATGACATCCTGAGTGCCTGATGTAGGGGCAGATGAAAGGGGAGGAATTCACGTCGATTCACTCGACTGATTGATCCCATATTCCTTGGTGATACGTCTCTTTCCAACAAGCCGACTGATGAACGTCGCAGCTAGAACAGCTTCTTCGCGTGCGCTGTCACTTCCAGCCTTCTTCTTCGTCCGTTATTTGACATTCAAGCTGCCGTCCGCACTAATGTCCTAATAATTCAGGTAAGCGCTTGTCGCTTTGGGCGCCGACAACAAGGATACCGCCTCACTGTTGTAACAGCATTTCTTCGCCATTCTTAATACAAACTTCTCATCTGTGTACTTGCCCGCATGAAAGAAGCGTTAAAGCAGGAATTGGCTGTCGATAGATGATGCATTTCTTATTTTCAACTCGTTCAGTTGATTCTCAGCGCCAGGGATGCCTATTTCTGTGTTCTCCATAGTCTGTGTGTGTGTCTTTCTGTCTAACGCTTTAAGGGTGAAACGATCGGAAATATTGGTTTATGAAGGAATTAGTTCACAATACTGCCAAACTCACGATATTCTCGTATTTAGATTTTCAATTAGCCGTACCAAATATTCGTCGGGGGATGTATGAACACAGTTACGAGTTGCTTTTGTGTTTCCTCTCCATAACGCTGACAAAATATTTCTTTTCTCATGAAGCAGAGCGCCAATAGCTAACGGGAAAGGCAACTGAACGACAACCACAGAACTCCTCACCTCCATAAGTCGATCGGCGGTCACACCATGTTTATTAATGGTCGTCGATTCAGAAAGAATTTCAGAGAGAAGAACCGGTAATTAACACTGCATTGCGCTCGTAGTTATCAGCTTTTGTCCTGCCGATGATGGGAAATATAATGTAAGCGAACTATGTTAATTTTTAATTATGTGCGTAAATTGCGTTTGTCTTACTGTAACGGGACATCCTCCTCTAGCATTACTTTTCCTTAACAGTAGTTGTCAATACCAGTATTATTTTTCGAGTTTTGGACCAGGTCAGTATTATCTCAGTCGCGTTTCTGAAAGCTTTCAAATAATGTTATACACAGTATGTTATATTTCAAGCGAAAATTTATGAAAAGGAATTGCTTTATAAAATATTGTAGTCCCGATGTTACAATCGATATGTACTAGTTCTGAATGTACAGTTACAATTATTTTTTTTAGAAACATTTGAAATTACGAATTATTGGCACACTTAAAAATTGTATTATTAATTACGCAATCCTGTACTATTCACTATATTTATTTCTGGATTAATTTATGAAATAATAATCGAAATTGATAATGTAACGGGAACCAGTAGAAATTCATTTTTTAAGAAAAATTGTAAACCATTTGGAATATTATTTCCGCACAGTGTGGGAGTCGTAAGCATGCCTCTGATGTGATCGGACGTATTTTTGTGCTTTTGTGCGAACAATGTAATTTTGGCTTTGTTATACACTATGATATACTACAAGGTGAGAAAATATATTTACGTAAAAAAATGCTGCAACAACAATATTCAGATTTATTTAGTTCAAACCAACCGTGAGAACCTGATGTGACATCTACAGCTTCAAGAATCACAACCCTAGACAAGAAGAACTGGGTCCACCTCAACATGACAAGCCAAGTAAACTAGAAAGTTGATCGTAATCTTTGCTCCTCTCAAATCTTCATAAAAGACTTCGCTTATTGATCACTTGGACTGGGCGTTGTTTAATGTGGACAATAGATGGAAGTAGGAGGTGATTACAATACACAGCGGGAAGTAGTTTAGTGTTAAGACACTAAACTCGTATTCGAGATGATATCTGTAGGTTCCGTTGACTACTTGTTGTGATCAGTTTTTGCAGATTTATGCCAAGGTACAGATACCTACAAAAATAAGCACTGAAGCATTTGTTCAGCAATATCGGCGAGGGAAAAGTTACCTCATTGGTCAGACAGGAGGTAGCTTTATGCAATTCGTGCAGTGAACTTGTGGCGGACGTATCGTTTAAGTTAAAATGAATAGTTGATCAGTCTCTACGAAAGTATATGCCTACCAGAGTTAAGCCGCACAGTAGCCTTGAGTAACTATAGTAGCAGAATCTCCCCCCAAACCCTGAGAAAATTTGGCCATATTAGTGGCACAAAACGTACTGTCCAGGTACTGTCTCACTCCCTTCTCAACCACTGCTTCCCTTTAGTGCCGTTCAACTCTTACAGTACGCCGTCTGGTTTCTGTAAGTTACAAATAGCGTTTCGCACCATGTATTTTACCCAGTCTACCTTCATAATATGAAATAGTGCATACCAGTCGACATTGTCAAGAGCTTTCTCCAAATCTACAAAAGCAATGAACGTAGGTTTGCCTTTCCTTAACCTATCTTCTTAAAGAAATCGTAGGGTCAGTATTGCCTCGCGTGTTCCTTGAATCCAATCTGATCTGCCCAGCAGTCTGTTTGTGTCAGTTTTTGCGTTCTTCCGTAAAGAATTAGTGTTAGCATTTTGCAACCTTGACTTATTAAACTAATAGTTGGGTATTTCGCCTGTCTCATATATCTTGTACATCAGATGGAAGAGTTCTGTCAAGGCTGGCTCTCCTAAGGTTACCAGTAGTACTGGCGGATATCGTCTGCTCCTGGGGCCTTGTTTCGGTCTTTCAGTCAAATACTTCTAGCACTATCGTATCTCCCGTCTCATCTTCCTTTACGTCCTCTTCCACTTCTATAACATTGCCCTCAAGTACATCTCCCTTGATAGATCCTATATATATTCTTTCACCTTTCCCTTCTTTGCTTATTACTGGTTTTGCAACTGAGCTCTTGATGTTCATACAGCTGCTACTCTTTTTTCCAAAGGTTTCTTAGATTTTCCTGTGGGTGGTACCAATCTCTCCCCTTGTGATATATACTTCCACATCTTTAAATTTGTGCTCTAGATATTCCTGCTTTGCCACTGAGCTCTTACCGTAAGTCTGATTTTTAGGTACTTTTATTCCCTTTAGCGTGCTTCACTAGCTGAATTTTTATATTTTCTCCTTTCATCAATAAAAATTAATATCTGCTGTGTTATCCAAGGAGTTCTACTAGACCTTTTCTTTTCACCTATTTGCTGCCTTCTCTATTTCACCTCTTACAGTTACCCTCTCTTCTTCTACTGTATTCCTTTCCCCTGTTCTAGTCAACCGTTGCCTAACGCTCCCTCTGAAACTCTCAACAATATCTGGTTCTTCCAACTTATCCAAGTCCCATATCCTTAAGTACCCACCTTTTTGCAATTTCGTCAGTTCTAATCTACTATTAATAACCAATAAATTGTGATCAGAGTCCACATATGACCTTGGAAAGAGAAGTTTGTGAACAACGAATATACACTGAAGCGCCAAAGAAACTGATATAAGCATGCGTATTCAAATACAGAGACGTGTTAACAGCCAGAAATGCAATGCGGTCGGAAACTCCTATATAAGACAACAAGGGTCTGGTGCAGTTGTTAGATCTGTTACTGCGCTACAATGGCAGGTTATCAACATTTAAGTGCTTTCGAAGGTTGTGTTATAGTCGGCGCACGAGCGATGCGACACAGCATCTCTGAGGTAGCGATGAAGTGGGGATTTTCATGTACGACCATTTCACGAGTGCACCGTGAATATCAGAAATCCGGTAAAACATCAAATCTCCGATATCACTGCGGCGGAAAAAGATGCTGTATGAACGGGACCAGCGACGACTGAAGGGAATCGTTCAACGTGACAGAAATGCAGCCCTTCCGCAAATTGCTGCAGATTTCTATGTTGGCCCATCAAGTGTTAGCGTGCGAACCATTCAACGAAACATCAACGATATGGAATTTCTAAGTCGAAGGCCCACTCACGTACCCTAGATGACTGCCTGACACAAAGCTTTACGCCTCACCTGAGCCCGTCAACACCGACTTAGGGCTGTTGATGACTGGAAACATGTTGTCGGATCGGAAGAGCCTTGTTTCAGATTTTATCGAGTGGATGGACGTGCACGGGTAAGGAGACAACCTCATGAATCCATGACCCTGCGTGTCAGCAGAGGACTGTTCAAGCTGGTGGAGGCTAGGTACCGGTGACACGTGCGTAAGCATCCTGTCTGATCACCTGCATCCATTCATATCCATTTTGCATTCCGACGGACTTTGGCAGTTACAGCAGTACAGTGCGACATCCCACGCGTCCAGAATTGCTCTTCTCCGTGCCACCAAACTCCCCAGACGAGAATATTATAGAGCATATCTTGGATGCCTTGCAACTTGCTGTTCAGAAGAGACCACCACCCCTCGTACTCTTACGGATTTATGGACAGCCCTGCAGGATTCATGGTGTAAATTCCCTCCAGCACTACTTCAGACATTAGTTGAGTCCTTACCACGCCGTGTTACGGCACTTCTGTGTGCTTGCGGGGGCCCTACGCCATATTAGGCAGGTGTACCAGTTTCTTTGGCTCTTCACTGTATGGTGTGTATCCATATATGAAAGAGAAACTAGGGCGATAAACAGTTTAGACAAGAAGAGAAAAGAAGCTTTTTAAATGTTGTTTCACAGAGGAATGCTGAAGATCAGATGCATAGATGACGTAAGTAATGAGAAGGTACTGAGTAGAATTGGGGTGCCAAGAAATTCGTGACACAACTTGACTAAAAGAACGGATCGGTTGTTAGGACAGAATTTGAGACATCAAGGGATCACCAAGTTAGTACTAAAGGGAAGCATTGGGGGCGGGGGGGGGGGGGGTAAAATTGTAGAGGCAGACCAAGAGAGGAATACAGAAAGGATGTAGGTTGAGTTAGTTATTTGGGGATGAAGAACCATACACAGGATAGAGTAGCATTGAGAGCTGCATCAAACCAGTCTCCGGACTGAACACCACAACAACAACATTTATCCACATCGTCCTTGAATTTGTACAAATAGTCCCCGGAAAGCATTTTTCCGGTACAAAAGCATTTTCCTGGCACGAACGCCTTACACCTTAATAAGACTAGCTATCACGTTTTTGACACCACTATTTGCATGCAAATAAATATCCGACAAAGTTGTAACTAGCGAGAATCTGAAAGTACAGATGGAGCTGGCATTTCTCAGTTTATTGTGGAACCATCCACTAACATGAATACAGCACACCACGCATCATGTTTTAGATGCAATAGCTCTGTTTCTCATCAAGTGTTCTTCACTACTGTTTAAGCAGAAGTCTTCCGTTATCTTCACCATATTCACCAAAATGAGTTCCGAAAATATCGATCAAGGCGAACTTAACCCGCGCTCTTCACACACAATATCCTGTCATGGCCATAGGTAATCATGTCGGTTTTGTATTCCTAGACTTTCTAATAACTTTCGATTCAACACGTAATCAACATCTCCTAAAGAAAATAGGTTTCTATGGGACATTTAACCAGGTTTGCGACTGCAGTAAAGGTTCATCGATAGACAGAATGAATAACTTTATCCTCAACTCAGAGTTATCTATAAATACACAATTAATATCTGCTGTGCTTCAGAGAAGGTTAATAGGATAATTACTATTCATGTTATACATGATGACGTAATAGGCAATATTTTTTTACATTATTTGAATTTTTTATTTGCCCGGTCGTCTTACGAATTTTTAACTGTTCGTTTGCTTGACCTGTTGTCTCCTGTCGTCTTTACTTGGCGTTGGATAAAGTGTAAACAGCATTTAGGAACATCTTGCTCAAGGGGTACAGTGTAATAACTTCCATAACCGTGTGCTTTGGTTTATTATGTACTGAGTTCATAAAAAGGTTCCTTCGTCAATTAAAGTCCATTCAGCTTGACTGAAGTCACAATATTCACATTTGTACATGAGTTATCCATTTCCCTGTGCACATTTACACCAACAAACATTGTTGAAGCCTTGATAGCCACAACTGATCACTTTTCTGTGCTGACGGAGAGTGTCAAAAATAAATTCCTTCGAAGTGCTGAACACCTGTCAGCTATAAAGAAAGAAGATGAGACTGACGAACTCTATTTTGTAGCTATTAATGTAGAACCTGGACAACCTAGCTACTGACATTGCTAACAAAAATTGAACCAAAATTGGTACGATCCTTAGCAAGAAGAAATTATATGTGCTTATGTTTATTACAGAACTGTTTTGTTACAACATTGAGATTGCTAATATCTGTGATCGAGTGGTCTGTCAAGAGCAGATAAAGAAGGGATGATCTGTAATGATTAAGAAGGAAATGTATGGTGCATTTAACAGTTATTTGTGTCGTACGTTCTCAAAGTTCATCTCTGCAAGGCATGACATAAAGGTGAAACTGCCATTTGCCCTACACGGTAATGACAGTGTGACAGCAAGAGTAACATTGGAAAAAACTGACAACAAAGCACTGGAACCATTTCGAAAGAATATAAAATCCTATGATTGTTCCATATAAAACGGCATAGGCTGAAGTTAAAATGGATGTTCTCATGGAGCAACTGCTGGTGATATTGCAACAGTTCCATGTAGATGACTGTTACCGTTTGGATCTGGATATAACGCAAATTTTGTTGGGATTTTTAACAGAATGGAGATGTATGATTACCTAACATCATACCACGACTTCAGAGTGCAAAGAGACTGCCAAGGAATCAACAATGTGATTGTGAACAGTGTAAGAGAGTTGAAATAGACTGTTTGACATGGATAAGCTCCAGTTGTAGAAAAGATATATAAAACAAATTTGTATGTCAAATCACAAGATCTGGTGGGAACAAAGATATAATTAACCACCTTATCGATTTTATAACGTGCCAATACATGCATCTATGAGAAACACTTACATCTTCCTTAGCTAAAGAATCCGCATACAAGAACTTAGTGCTACCAACTGTGGTGTATTACTCCAATATTTGAAAATGAAACGCAGGTGCTAAATGAACTTAAATAGGAAACTCTGGAAGAACGACGTAGACGACGATACTGTTGGTTATAGTAAGAAAGTATTTAAGCAAGTAGGTTTGCATCATGCTCAACCACACATTGCTTAATGCTAAATTCTTATCCCGTTAAACGCAAAATCCAGCTGAGCACTGACGCCGTTCAATATGTAGATTCAAGTACATGAACGCAAAATTCTCACCATTCTTTGAGGAGTTTCACCTTTCGGAAGTGGTAATCGAATAAAGAAATCTTATTAGAATAGACCGACTAATGATTTTAATCTTTAATTATTTTATTTTCTATAGTCACAAATTTCCTATAATATTCTTAACAGTAAAATTAAATACACTTTCTGGCAAAAGGCTTCTGGATATCCCACTGAACGAGTCACTTGAAGTTACACTTTCAGGCCTACAAACAAAGGTGCAATGTATCAAATTCACATAAATATTTTCTGTCAGAACATTTTAATGGCAATAGTGATCGCGAGGGAAAGGGTGCGGAGTTACTTGTTCACTTCTCGTTGTTGGCAGAAGTACTCCCTTCCCGTCTTGTTTTCGCACATTGTAAGTCGATTACAAACGTTGTCACAGTTTCAGTCCCTCTCCTCTCACTAAATCGTTCTCAGTTTCGTTCATGTGTTCACAATGCATTTTCCATGCTCCCATCTACTTCATACAGTCTCTCTCTTTTTCCACGTTTGACCGCATACTTTATTTTTGTGTCCTTCGGGCCAAGACAGCATTTCTTTTCCCTCCGTCACAAGTCTCTCTCTCTCTCTCTCTCTCTCTCTCTCTCTCTCTCTCTCTCTCTCTCGCCCCCCCTCTCTCCCTCTCGATTACTACATATACATGGTGTTTCACAATTACTATTACAAGCTACTGTGGGCAGTAGAGGGGACATAGTAAATGAAGTCTTGATAAGGAACTCGTGTCCGAAAATGTACCGTTTGGATGTAGTTTGAAGATCAGACCGTCAAGTCCCGTGCGTCATGGTACGCCCACAAACTAAGAAGCGGGGGCAATAGCCAGTTTCTTTTATAATTATGACATCACATACCATTTCTGGTTCGTTCACAACTATGAGGGTTGACCATGGTGTTCCACTGACGCTCAGCCTACCAACTCTGAAGGGGAAGTCCTTCGTCACTTAGAAGACAACGCGACGACTAGTGCTCGAAACATTGACCATAGCATGGAGTCCTTTTGAGCACACTAGTCAGATCTCATTGTTTCTGCTGTGTACGTACCATGAAGCGGGATATTTGTAAGTGATCCAATCTTCAAACTTATTATACATCTAAACGGTACATTTCTGGTCATGGTTTCCTTATCAAAACCTTATATACCGGTCCCATGTACCCGCTACAATCATTAGAATCATGTAATAGAAACTGTAAAACAGCCAAAATATACAGGATGAACCAGAATTCCACCGACAAACTTCCAAAGATTGTAGTATGGACGAAAATAAGGAAAAAACGTGTAGTTAACATGGGCTCTAAAATGCATACCTTAACAGCTACGAACACTTGTTCATCTTCGATGCTGTAACACACATCTCTTCTACTGAAAGCTCGTTGATGGAGTTCCAGTTACCCTTATGTATGTACAGGGTGGTCCATTGATAGTGACGGGGCCAAATATCTCACGAAATAAGCATCAAACGAAAAAATTACAAAGAACGAAACTCGTCTAGCTTGAAGGGGGAAACCAGATGGCGCTATGGTTGGCCCGCTAGATGGCGCTGCCATAGGTCAAACAGATATCAACTGCTTTTGTTTTAAACAGGAAACCCCCTTTTTTTGTTACATATTAGTGTAGTACGTAAAGTAATATAAATGTTTCAGTTGGATAACTTTTTTCGCTTTGTGATAGGTGGCGCTGTAATAGCCACAAGCGTATAAGTACGTGGTATCACGTAACATTCCGCCAGAGCGGGCGGTATTTGCTTCGTGATACATTACCCGTGTTAAAATGGACCGTTTACTAATTGCAGAAAAGGTCGATATCGTGTTGATGTATGGCTACTGTGATCAAAATGCCCAACGGGAGTCTGCTATGTATGTTGCTCGGTATCCTGGACGACATCATCCTAGAGTCCGGACGGTTCGCCGGATAGTTACGTTATTGAAGGAAACAGGAAGTGTTCAGCCACATGTGAAACGTCAACCACGACCTTCAACAAATAATGATGCCCAAGTAGGTGTTTAGCTTCTGTCGCGAGTAATCTGCACATCAGTAGCAGACAAACTGCGCGAGAATCGGGAATCTCAAAAACGTCGGTGTTGAGAATGCTACATCAACATCGATTACACCCGTACCATATTTCTATGCACGAGGAATTGCATGGCGACGACTTTGAACGTCGTGTACAGTTCTGCCACTGGGCACAAGAGAAATTACGGGACGATGACAAATTTTTTGCACACGTTCTATTTAGCGACGAAGCGTCATTCACCAACAGCGGTAACGTAAACCGGAATAATATGCACTATTGGGCAACGGAAAATCCACGATGGCTGCGACAAGTGGAACAGCGGTGACCTTGGCGGGTTAATGTATGGTGCGTCATTATGGGAGGAAGGATAATTGACCCCCATTTTATTGATGGCAATCTAAATGGTGCAATGTATGCTGATTTTCTACGTAATGTTCTACCGATGTTACTACAAGATGTTTCACTGCATGACAGATTGGCGATGTACTTTCAACATGATGGGTGTCCAGCACATAGCTCGCGTGCGGTTGAAACGGTATTGAATAGCATATTTCATGACAGGTGGATTGGTCGTTGAAGCACCATACCATGGCCCGCAGGTTTACCGGATCTGATGTCCCCGGATTTCTTTCTGTGGGGAAAGTTGAAGGATATTTACTATCGTGATCCACCGACAACCCCTGACAACATGCGTCAGCGCATTGTCAATAAATGTGCAAACATTACGGAAGGCGAACTACTTGCTGTTGAGAGGAATATCGTTACACGTTTTGCCAAATGCACTGAGGTTGACGGACATCTTTTTGAGTATTTACCTGCAAATACCACATTAATGCAATAATCTCGCTGTAACAGCATCCGTTCTCAGAAATGATAAGTTCACAAAGGTACATGCATCACATTGGAACAACCGAAATAAAATGTCAAAACGTACCTACGTTCTGTATTTTAATTTAAAAAACTTACCTGTTACCAACTGTTCGTCTAAAATTGTGAGCCATATGTTTGTGACTATTACGCTCTAGGGACTTCCAATCGTTTGGCGGCAGCTACCTCCAGAGCAGAAAGCCGCACTTGGCGCCAAAGCGATGGACAGAGGCTTGTCACATCCGCCTGTATTATCTATAGTGCCCTGGGGACTCAAATCCTCTTCTCCAGTGACTCTGTGATTGATATCGTGTGGTCAGGCAAGACCACAGGACGAACACCTCGCGCGCTCATTTCTTAACAAGATAATCTGAAGCCTTCTTCGGGAATCAGCAAACCTTGTACTCTCCTCAAAAACAGCCAAGAAATGAGTAGAAAAATAATCAAATATCGCTTACAGATGTCACAATCACATCACAAGATGTCGATCTTTCTCTGCTGAAACCGAGCAGACACTGAGAAGGTATCTCTGAGTGGTTCTTCCGCTGTCTCCGCTATTGAGTATTGATACACCTCTTCTGTCTTTGAGACCATTGACCATATATCACCTATAACCCTAGACAGTTGTCGTCAGAGGTGCTACCATCTGGAGCCGGATGGATCAAAGTTTTTTAAGAAAGAGTTATTTCTCTCCCATGTCCTTGCTCATTACTTATGATATGTTGCTCTAAGCTTGGAGTTGCTCAGGGCAACATATGACAAGAGATAAGGAAGGAAGTGGGGGAGGAACAACTGTAATTTTCACATGTCGGACGCTGCTGCTATGGGTTTATGTGTTTCCTTGTAAGAGGTATTCCCCATTACTAACCATAATTTTATATAGGGCTGATGCAGGCACAGAACAATTTCTGAAGCGTGATCGGATGTGAACAGTGGAGCCATTGTTTCATGGAAGATTTTTTTTCGTTTTACGGTTCGATAGCATAGTTTATAGTAGAGAAACCGGGAAGGAGGATTTATGTCATGCATTTGACATATATTTCTTACATTGGAATATTAACAGCGCTACATTCCATACAACTGATAGGTCGGAAATGTAAGCGATCTAACACTATAGCCTATTTTAAGTGCGGAACGTTGTAGTCTAAGGAGTGTGTGTGTTTATATTCTCTCCTACCAGTACCTTCCAAGTACTGATTATAGACTCTGGAATAATACTTTAAAATTGACACCTTGGTTGATTTATGTAAGAATGCTTTGAACTCCATCCGTCTGGACCTCCATCGTGCATAAAAATCACCCGTTTCTTGTTCTTCTTCACCGTCTGCTATTACATCACAACACTTTCAAATCCGTTAGTATACATCGATAAGGAGTGCACATGGGTGCATCTCGTGAAACCTTGTGCACTTGAATGGGTGAGGACTCGGCAAGCTCCATTCATTCACGAGACGTGGAACATAGAGACAGATCGTAAATTAGGCACTATGCTCGAAGTGTTAGAAATACGTAGAGTGTTGTCTGATCTAGTTTTATGATGGATGTGTGCGAGAATTAACAATGCATGGGCGTATTGCACAGTCATCTATCCACATTCGCAATGATACTTGCGATGTGGGGAGGCGGTGGTTTGGCTATGATACTGAAATTTGGAAACATGCTGTTACATCATTGGTCAGTGTTGACATTATTGTAAAATTGGTAAAGTTGTTCACACAATCAACTGTAATGCGTATTATTTCAGTACATCAGGGGTGTCTTTTCCATCCCATCTGTGGCGCGCGGGATTAGCCGAGCGGTCGAGGGCGCTGCAGCCATAGACTGTGCGGCTGGTCCCGGCGGAGGTTCGAATCCTCCCTCGGGCATGGGTGTGTGTGTTTGTCCTTAGGATAATTTAGGTTAAGTAGTGTGTAAGCTTAGGGACTGATGACCTTAGCAGCTAAGTCCCATAAGATTTCACGTACACACACATCCCATCTGTCCACTGGTACGCTGCTGGTTACCACATAATGATATACTGATACTGCAGAAAGAGTTTTGGTGGAGGAACACCACCTTCTGGGGACGGACAGCACCGAAACAGTGATCGTGCACATGACTGCAATATGAGGAGTCAGTCAAAACGGAACACACAGCCATCAGCTATTCCGTCACTGTGACGGATGAGCTTAAATGTAGAGGTCGCCAATCACTTTCAGGCAGAGGTTTGGAAACTCTCCACAACGCCGACAAACTCTTTCAGTTTCCTTATGTTATAAGTGTCTTTTATTTAAAATCATCCGGTGTGTGCGGCGTGTTATGAAAGGAGCAGTAACAACATGATTTACGCCGTGCGACGTCCAGTTTTCTGTGAGAGGCAATGGATCAGAACGTGTTAACGTCAGTTTAGAACCTGACACAGACGTCGAAGTCGTGGCGGAAGAAACAAAATGTATGGCAAAAGTTGGCATATAAACTTGAACTCCTGTGATGTGTGTTGGCTTTGTGTCTATCTTCGTTATGATAATAAGTTCACTTTGCTGCTCAAAATTTCTGTTTTCATGTTCATTAGATACTACACTGCCTTTGTCATTTTGTATTTACAACCCTGTACTCTTCTGATCAGAAGTCCTGTTCCACCTGCCACCGAACTTCACTAATCCACATTATATCTAACTTCAAACTACCCATTTCTCTTTTCAATTTTTCTGACCTGTCTACTTGATTAACAGGTCTAACATTCCATACTCTAGTTATCAGAACACCATTTTTGATTTTCCTGATGAAGACATCCTCCTGAGTGGTCCCCACCCGTAGATCTGAATGAGGAACTATTTTACCTCCGGAATATTTTACCCAAGCGGATTCCATCATCATTTAATCATACAGTAGAGCTGCGTGCCCTAAAGAACAATATCAACTGTATTTTCCCCTTGCTTTCAGCCGTTCGCAATATTGGCACAGCAAGGCCATGTTGGTTGATGTTGCAATGACAGATCAATCACTCGTCTAGACTGCTGCCCCTGCAGCTACTGAATAGGCTGCTGCGCCCCTTCAGGAACCACATGTTCGTTCGGCCTGTCCACGGATACCGCTCCATTGTGGTTACACCCACGGTAGGCTATCAGAATCGTTGAAGCACACAAGCCACCCCACAATGGCAATTTCCATGGTTCTTGAGGGGGAGGAAGGTCTGCAAAAATAGCTGTTAGGATCATCTCTAATCATGAACTACTCTTGATGTTGCATTACATCATTATATACATGTATATACAGACATAAAATTAGTAGGCTGCTGACGTGCAATTTCAATTCAGAAATGATCTCGAGTCTAGATGGAGCTATTGGGTTCCAAATAAAGTAGTTGTCATCTCCAAAACGAGTTCTCAAAAACTCATGTTGGACTCAATGAATATGGAATTTTGGGCTCTCTGATAACCACATGCCTAAGCACACAGGTTTTATTCACTGTGGTAACTAACATATTTCTGGCTATTTCTCAATGTTTTCCATTGTTTTTCAACAGTTTCGTTGTGCGTTAACCTATAAAAAAATGTTTTTTTTTCTAGTTTACACGGTGCAGGCGATGTTACCGCGGTATTCATATCTGTAGAACCTCTCAACCAGAACCATTACTGAATTTTGCTAAATTACAGTTTCTAGTCAACTGTTTCCAAACTGTCACTGCTGGGGAGCTGGTGCGCCCAACAATACTAGACGCAGGAGTACCACCACGTCGTCTTTTTAGACGAGTCCTGGTTCCGCGTGCAGCTTCACGATAGGCGTATCCATTACAGAGGCTCCGAAGAGGGGAAGGAATCCAGTGCGCACTCTGTGTGCATAGCAGGCCGGTGAGGCCGAGCGGTTCTAGGCGCTTCAGTCTTGAACCCCGCGACCGCTACGGTCGCAGGTTCGAATCATGCCTCGGGCATGGATGTGTGTGATGTCCTTAGGTTAGTTAGGTTTAAGTAGTTCTAAGTTCTAGGGGACTGATGACCTCAGATGTTAAGTCCCATAGTGCTCAGAGGCATTTTAACCATCTGTGTCCACACCGGGAGGAGTCGTTCCAGATATGGTAAGGGTCCTTCCAGAAGTCGACAGAACCGACTGTGGTCCTTTGGTAGAAAGCCAAGCGGAGGATCTGAATCAGAGGTCCACTGCACACAGGAAGCGAGGGCTTTGTGGGGGAGACTGGGCAGTTTTTAGGTTACAGGGTCTCGAGACACCACAGAAAGGGCACAGGATAAACGCAGGGAAGTAGACCTAGAAACAGTCGGTATTGTAGATTTAAATTGTCGGAGATGTGTTGGAAAAGAACCAGAACTGCAAGCGCTAATGGAAGCACTGAAGCTCAACTCGTAGATACGGGAAGCTGACTAATGCCAGAAATAAGTTCAGCCGAAATTTTTACGAAGGATCTAACCGTATTCAGAAAGGATAGATTAAATGCAGTTGGTGTGGAGCGCCTATTGCTGTCAGAAGCAGTTTATTGTGTAAACTGAGGGACGGCGGGGGGAAGGGGGGGGGGGAGAAAGAACAGGAATGAGACGGGATTGTTGACATTAGCTGCATCGAGAGTTTATGCGGAATCAGCGTCGATGAGTAAAAATGTGTGCCGGACCGGAATTCGAACTCAAGATCTCCTGTTTACTGGGTAGTTGCGTTAACCACTCCCCTACTCGGATACAGTGTTTATCGCAATTGCGCAAACTATCTCGGTACGCCTCCCAGCCGACCCACATTCCCTCCCCCCCCCCCCCCCCCCCCACTCCCTCCCCACCCCCGTCATCAGCTATCCGCACTACCCGTCCATGTTCTCCATGCTCGCTCCTTTGAGATCCCACATGAGGTCGAACGTATTTGTGCATCTGCGATACATATCATGTAAACTGATGGCGGGGGGGGGGGGGGGAAGGAAAGGAAATAAAAGGAACGGATAATAGCAGCTGCATCGGGACTTAATGCGGATTCCGCGTGGTGTCTGTTCTGCCACGCATTCATATGTAGTTGAACTGCTTATTCGACGAGTAACTCGCTACACCGTTAGTGGTGTTAATACAAAGCAGACCAGTCGCAAGGATAAACAAATCAAACATTGCATTACAACTACGACAACATTTGTCGAAGTTAACATTTCATCAGAAAGGAACCCAAGGAATTTCGTATCCGAACTGAACATGGTGTATTCACTGCCGATCGAGGCGAATCAGTTATATGAATGCGTGGTGTCTGTTCTTTCGAATACGAAGTTCGTACCACCTGGAACAACTGGATAATATTTTTTTCCGGTCCTCACTACCTGTAGCTACTCTTCAGAGGATAGCCAGTTTCACCATAAGCTCAACCACAGACTGTTTCCATTCGGTTGTATGTCATCACATTCCATCAGTTCTCATCACCCCGTTGCACCAATATGATTCTATATGGTTCGTTTCATCGGCCGCTCGACTTAGGTGATACAGTTGCTGAACACTTCAAAGGAAACTTGAGTCTCATTTTAAATAGGTATCCCACTCATACAGCTACAGTTAGTAGTGACTTCAATCTACGCTCGATATGTTAGAGAAAATACATGTCAAAAGTTGAAGGTAGGCATAAAACGACGTCCGAAATCGTTCTGAAAGCGTTCTCAGAAAATTGTATTTTGAACAATTAGTTCAGGACCCCACTCGAAATTTAAATGGCTGCGAAAACATACTTGACCTTTTAGCAAAAAATAATCCTGAGCAAATAGGGAGCATCATGGTGAATACAGGGATTAGTGACCACAAGGTTTTTGAAGCGACACTCAATACCGTAACAACCAAACACACCAAAAATAAACGCTAAATACATGTATTTAAGAAAGGATATAAAAATTCGCTTGAGGCCTTCCTAAGAGACAGTCTCCACTCCTTCTTATCTAAATATGTAAGTGTAGACAAGATGTGGTTTAAATTCAAAGAAATAGTATCGACGGCTATTGATAGACATATACCAAATAAATTAATAAATGACAGTACTCATCCTCCATGGTACGCTAAACAGGTCAGTACACTGTTGCAGAAGCAACGAGAAAAGGATGCCATATTTGAAAGAACGCAAAACCCTCAAGATTGGCGAAGTTTTACAGTAGCTCGAAATGTAGCGCGACCGTCAGTTTGATATGCTTATAATAATTTCCATAACGAAGCTCTGTCTCGAAATTTGGCAGAAAATCCAAAGAGATTCTGGTCGTATGTAAAGTACACCATCTAAAAGACACAGTCAGTACTTTCACTGCGCGATAACAATGCTGATGTTACTGATGACAGTGTCACTAAAGCAGCATTACTAAATATGGTTTTCCGAAATTCAGTTCAATCGGAGAAGAGCTGCCAACATGAGTAACTTAGAAGTAGGTATCCTTGGTGTAGCAAAGCAGCTAAAATAACTCAATAAAGCCAAGACCTCGGGTCCTGATTGTACAACAGTCAAGTTCCTCTCAGAGAACGCTGATAAAATAGCTCCATATATAGCAACTATAGACAACCTATCGCTCGTACTAAAAGACTATAAAGTGGCACAAGTCACACCAATACTCAAGACAAGAAATAAGAGTAATCCCATGAATTATAGACTCACGTCACTAACGTCGATTTGCAATAGGCTTTTGAAACATATACTGTGTTCGAACATTATGTGTTGTCTCAAAGGAAAACGATTTATTGGCAAACAGCCAACATGGATTTAGAAAATATCGTTCTTGTGAAACACAACTAGCCCTTTATTCTCATGAACAAACGAGTGCTTCGACAGGGGATCTCAAACAGATGCCATATTTTTAGATTTCCATAAAGCTTTTGCACCATTCCTCACAAGTGACCTCTAATCAAACTGCGTCTCGGTTGTGTGACTGGATTCTTGATTTCCCGTCAGAAAGGTCACAATTGGTGGTAACTGACTTCAAGTAATTGAGTATCACAGAAGTGATATCTGGCTTTCCTCAAGGAAGTGTTATGGGCATTCTGCTGTTCCTGATACATGTAAACGATCTTGGGGGCAGTCTGAGCAGCCCTCTTAGATTGTTTGCAGATGATGCTGTTATCTACCGTTTAATAAAGTTAACAGATGATCAACACAAATTGCAAAACGATTTAGACAAAACAGGTGTATGGTGCGAAAAGTAGCAGCTGACTCTAAATAATGAAAAGCATGAGGTCATTCACATGAGTACCAAAAGGAATCCGCTGAATTTCCGTTACACGATAAATCACACAAATCTAAAGGCTGTAAATTCAACTAGTTTTTTTAGGGATTACGGTTACGAATAACTGAAGTTAGAATGATTACACCGAGCGGGGCAACGCAGTGGTAGCACACACGACTCGCATTCGCAAGGACGATGGTTCAAACCCGCGTCCGACCACCACGATTATGTTTTCCGTGATTTCTCTAAATCGCTTAAAACAAATTCCGGTACGGTTCTTTCCAAAGTGCACTGCAGCTTTCCTTCTCCATCTTTCCCTAATCCAAGCTTGTATTCCATCTCTAATGACCTTGATGTCGACGGGACATTAAACACTAACCTCCCCCTCCTCTGGAACGATCAGATAGATAATGTTGTACATAAAGGAAATCAAGGCTACCATTTAGTGGCAGAACACAGAAAATGCAGCAGATCTACTAAAGTGACAGTTTACACTACGCTTGTGCGTCCTTTTCTGGAGTCATGCTGTGCAGTGCCGGATGTGCTTCAGATAAGAGCGATGGAGAACATCGGAAAAGTTCATAGAAGGCAGCTCGTTTTGTACAATCGCGAAACAAGAGGGAGAATGCCACGGATATGATACGTGATTTGGGGTGCCAATCATTAAAACAAAGGCATTTTTCTTTCTGGCAAGATCTCCTCATGAAATCTCAGTCACCAACTTTCTCCTCGGAGTGTGAAAATATTTTTTTTTTTTTTTTTGCGTCAACCTACATAGGGAGAAACGGTGATCAGACTAAAGTAAGAGAAATCAGAGCTCCCTCAGATGGATTTAAGTATTCCTTTTTTCCCGTGCACTTTTCGAGAGTGGAACGCTAGAGAAACAGCTTGAAGGTGATTTGGTGAACCTTCTGCCAGGCTTTTAATTGTGAATTGCAGAGTAATCAGGTAGATGTAGATGTGGAATGTTGCCAGAATGCTTTCGTCATCGCCAGACGGGCCCAGAACCTGGCGTCATGGCATGGACAGTTACTAGGTACACAATAAGATCACCTATAGTTTGCGCAGCCGATGTATTTGACAGCGGCCGTTACAGTTCTGACAAGTTAAAGCCTGTGGCTGTGCCCTGCCTTTGAGGACTCCGTGATGTTCTCTTTCAACAAGGGAACACAAGACCAAATATTGCCCATGGTGTTATGACCTACCGCGACGCAGAGGATATTTGATTCCTGCCCTGGCCAACACATTCTCTAGATAGCTGACTCATTGAAAACCACTCAATTTTGCACCCTGTATACACACAAATCAGCAACAGATTTAATTACGTGTCCTTCCTGTTATACTGTATTCGCACAATATGTAAAATATCGTTATTTGATTTCATTCATGATATTGCAATCTTCATGGCTAGCAGTCTAAGTATCTCCTGCAATAAGACTGATCAAGAAGCGGTTAGTTTGGAAATATATTGCAAGGGAAAATGTGGATGTTAATTTAGTTAATAAGGAAGAAAATTTAATAGGAGTGGTGTAGGGCGACCGACTCTGAAGTGGTTGGAATTCCGTATAGCAGGGATGCGAATTAAGTGTCTGATGGCACTAAGCTAAAAAGAAATCAGGGTCTGTGAATCAAAGATAATTATTAAGATGAACCAATTCCATCAAAAAGGCATTTTCTCCTTAAGCGTTGTACGGGGAGTCCTTGAAAAATTTGTGTCGCCTATTTCTTCACCCACCAACCACTGAAACCCTGCTGCTGGTGATGGTGGTATATTTGTAGAAATTGTGGATATGTCCAAGCTGTAGCTTTCATGAATTATTGGGCTATAAATTTCTTTCATTCATCTGTTATTCATTTTGGTGTGTCTACGAGCCCATTAGCAAAGTCAACCACTAGTCTCGTGCTCAAAAAGTTACGTGTCGATGTCGGTTAATATTTCCATCTAAATATGCAAGCCATTTTGACACCCTATCTATAGTGTGACAGTGGCCAAATTCCAAACCGTATATTGGTTGGTAGACAGTCTGGAAATTTTCAGACACAACCTGCAGGATAGGCACACCCGTATCTTTGTGTAATGTTGTATGATGCAGAGATATCGCGTGGTGTAATTTTGGTAGTTTCTCCCAAGAATCTAGATATTTGAATGGGACGGTACCTCTATGTGTAACTTGATGTAGCTTAGTACCACTTGGATATGCAGACCTGGAGGGAAGCACGTTTTCCTGGTGCAAGGTCTCAACCATATTTTGATGTGATGTATGCATCGATCTGAATTATTGAACTATATGAAAAAAACTTAAATTAGTTACAACCTAAGGCGAGCACACACTTTATTCAACATGTAAACGTCACACTGCTTATTGACGCACACATCGAAATGAAAAAGGGCTTCGTTGCTAAACCAAACCATACTGCGCATACTAATTCCTATGCCGGCCGCGGTGGTCTCGCGGTTCTAGACGCGCAGTCCGGAACCGTGCGACTGCTACGGTCGCAGGTTCGAATCCTGCCTCGGGCATGGATGTGTGTGATGTCCTTAGGTTAGTTAGGTTTAATTAGTTCTAAGTTCTAGGGGACTGATGACCACAGAAGTTGACTCCCATAGTGCTCAGAGCCATTTGAACCATTTGAACTAATTCCTATGATCCCACGCGGCCAACCGTGCAGTTTGAACGTCCTAACGCAAACCGTTAAGAAGTTATGACGATTTTATTTCATATAGTTTAATAATTGTCATTCTGTATTTGCAAACATTCTTAAAAAGCACGACCTTCGCTCTGCATTTACATGCAGGACACTAACCCAGTTACTGCTTTGTTCCATATTCGTCTAGTCTATTGCTCTGGAATGAAGGTCTTGCCAATTGAAGTCACGAAAACATGACTGCACGTGCAATGGGGACCTGATAGAAGATAGATTTATTCTGAGTATGCAGCACAGTGAAATTTAGCAGCTTGATGGAAGAAGTCACATTTTGATCTTCAATGCAATACGACTGTTCACAAATGTAATAAACTTCAGTGTGCGCTTTGAAACAGTAACTTATCCTTCTAAATTAATTATAATTTGCACAAAACTCTCTAAGTTTACGAACTTCTCTGCATCCCGAAACCTGTCAACATATGCCACATTTGCAGTTGTGCAATCAAGCTAATAATTACCCAACAGTTCTGTGTGAGTCGAAACATTTAGATTTCTAACTGAGTCATATTGTGTTCCGTTGTACGAAGAAACATTGGAAGATACGAGTTAAGTCTTTGATGAGATTGCAAATTTATCTTCCTGGCCATGCACATTTTCCAAACGTCAGGGTTCTGCTTCCAAAGCTTTGAAATTTTCTGCAGTTGGATAGGAAAATATATTGAATTATATTTGCAATAATAATGAATATTCTTTAGACGATATATACTAGTGTACTGTGCACGGATTTTACTTTCTCACCGCCTCTGGCTACTGCCAAAATAACCAAAGGCAAACCGGGTTCATCTTTCTCCCTCTCACACACATTGTGGGGTGTTCAGTTACGTAATGTGTACCATTCATTCCATCATTACATAATGTGAAAATTGCTAACCCATAAACTATTTAACCAGTTGTCGGTATCGTATAGTGAGAAAACAGCTTCGTGGATAACTTTCCTTCTGGGGTGCAGGGGAGCTCAGTTCTACTCAAGTACAAAATGTTCATTCATATCAGTATCAGAAAATGTCAGCAATCGAACTGTCATAAACTGTTTCAACGTTTAGAATTGGAACACAGACTGCATCTACTGAAAATTCTGTTACTATGGTGGTTAGGGGTGGTAGTAACGGGTTGAATGGTCTGCAACAACATTCAGGGAACATTTTTATTAATCACATAAAATCTTAACTGACAAATACAATATAATACACTGATCATAATGAACTCAAAACAAGGCTGTTAAAAGAAATCTCCGAACAGACTTGCTGATACAGAAATCTATCAAACTGAATTCTCATAATGGCCATTTGTGAATGCCACGTGCCGCAATTAAAGTACCCAAAATATATCAGATGTATGACGCCATTTACATTTGCCTTTTTAAAACAATTATATAACGTGCATTACTATTTCAAATCTAGTGAGACCCGTCCGCAAAAAAAAAGTAAAAATACAACTAGCGGAAAAATATTCCTGTCGGCGGACAAAAAAAAAAAGCGAAAATGTTCCTCTTTAAAAGACTCTGACAGAAAAATGGAGGACCAGCTGCTTCAGTCGTCATTCTGCCTTCCTCACCAAAACTATCGGCTCTATTAACACAGCTGTTTGAAGTATTTACGAATACTTTTCATTGATCCATATTAAGTAATGTACAATCTCATATGATACTTCTTTCTAAAAACGGGTTATAATTGCTGCTGAGCGCACATAAAAGATAGAAATTAACAAATACTTCATTCTAAAAAACGGTTTCTAATTTCTGTCAATCACATATGCGAGACAGAAATTATTTTATACATGTTTGGTTCGAATCGCGATAACAGAATCCTGTTAAGGTTTATGCGCTGAAGAGCCAAAGAAACTGGTACACCTGCGTAATATCGTGTAGGGCTGCCGCGAACACGCAGAAGTGGCGCAACACGTCGTGGCTTGGACTCGACTAATATCTGAAGTAGTGCTGGAGCGAACACACTATGAATCCTGCAGGACTGTCCATAAATCCGTAAGAGTACGAGGGTGTGCAGATCTCTTCTGAACAGCACGTTGCAAGGCATCCCAGATATTCTCAATAATGATCATGTCTGGGGAGTTTGGTGGCCAGCGAAGTGTTTAAACTCAGAAGAGTGTTCCTGGAGCCACTCTGTAGCAGTTCTGGACGTGTGGGGTGTCGCATTGTCCTGCTGGAATTGCCCAAGTCCATCAGAATGCACAATGCACATGAATTTAATGCAGGTGACAAGACAGGATGCTTACGTACTTGTCATCTGTCAGAGTCGTATCTAGACGTATCAGGGGTCCCATATCACTCCAACTCCCCACACCATTACACAGCCTCCACTACCAGCTTGAACGGTCCCCTGCTGACATGCAGGGCCCATGGATTCATGAGGTTGTCTCCATACCCGTACACGTCCATCCGCTCGATACAATTTGAAACGAGACTCGTCCAACGAGGCAACATGTTTCCAGTCATCAACAGCCCTATGTCGGTGTTGACGTGCCCAGGCGAGGCGTAAAGCTTTGTGTCGTGCAGCCATCAAGGGTACACGAGTGGGCCTCCGGCTCCGAAATCCCATATCGATGAGGTTTCGCTGAATGATTTTGCGCGCTGACACTTGTCTATGGCCCAGCATTGAAATCTGCAGCAATTTGCGGAAGTGTTGTACTTCTGTTACGGTGAACGATTCTCTTCAGTCGTCGTTGGTCCCGTTCTTCTCCGGCCTCAGCGATGTCGGAGATTTGATGTTTTATCGGATTCCTGATATTCACGGTACACTCGTGAAATGCTCGTACGGGAAAATCCCTACATCATCGATACATTGGATAAGCTGCGTCCCACCGCTCGTGCGCCGACTATAACTCCACATTCAGATTCACTTCAATCGTGATAGCGTGCCATTGTAGCCTTATATAGGCGTTGCCGAGCGCAGCGCCATATTCTGTCTGTTTACATGTTTCTGTATTGGAATTCGCATGGCTATACCAGTTTCTTTGGCGCATCAGTGTATAAATCTTTCCATCCGGTCTCTTTGTAATTAAACCTTCATACTCAGCATCTCTCTCTCTCTCTCACTGCTACAGTCTATATCTGTCTCTGTTCCTCTGTCTCCTTTTTCTCCGATTGATTTACAGTGTATATGTCACTGCCACTGTCTCCTCTCTCAGTTAGACTGTCTCGTCTATCTTTCCACATGTTAAAAATTTCTGTCTAATCTGCGCCCTCACCTACACCTACGTGTTAAAGTTCACCGGTCTGGGAGGATCTAGACCACCCAACCATACGTATGGTCTCCATTCATCTATATTTTTCATTTCCACTGTCTCCTCCGTCTTTTGCTCCTACCGCTTCTGTCCCTCCCCCCCCCCCTCCTTCTCTCTCTCCCTTCTCTCTCTCTCTCTCTCTCTCCCTTCTCTCTCTCTCTCTCTCTCTCTCTCTCTCTCTCTCTCTCTCTCTCTTTCGCTCTCTCTTTCTCCCTCTCCTCTCTCTCTTTGGCTCCCACTGCTATTGTCTTCATACAACTCTCTTTCACTACTAGTTCCTCTCGGCCACCGTCACTGTCGGCTCACCCTTTCTGTTCCACTGGCAGTAACTCTTCTCCATTCCACTGTCTCTGTCCCTCTGCTACTTCTAACGCAAGAAAGCGCGAATGTGTTCGGATGCCAAAACTGTTTGGTGAGGAAGGTGGAATAAGGAGTGAGGCAGCTGATTCCCCACTTTCTGGAAGTGTAAATCATAAAAACGTAACTCACCACACTCCATCACACTCTTCAGTTTACCCAACTGAGCTAATCTGTCAATGCAAAAAATAATCTACTGATTTCCATGGTAATACCTTCAACATGAATAGTCATCTTGTTCTCCTGAAAAAAATATTGTAATGAAGCGCATTTTTTTAACAGATCTATCTTCTGGAGCAGGTATTTAGCAAACAAGGACATTTCAGATGGTTTGCATACAAGTAAACCAAATACGTAATGTAATAAGTAAAATTATTCTCTGAAGCTACTTTATTTGGCAGTAGGAAACTGACTGATAAAAGCAGTATCTCAATAATGTCAAAGAAAATGGTTTTGTCACAGTATGTTTGTTTCTGACTACACACAGAAAACAGGAATGTCGTGCTGTATCCTCCCCATACCTCCATTCATTAGCCGTCGGTGCCTTGGCCGGAAATACACTTCTGGAAATTGAAATAAGAACACCGTGAATTCATTGTCCCAGGAAGTGGAAACTTTATTGACACATTCCTGGGGTCAGATACATCACATGATCACACTGACAGAACCACAGGCACATAGACACAGGCAACAGAGCATGCACAATGTCGTCACTAGTATAGTGTATATCCACCTTTCGCAGCAATGCAGGCTGCTATTCTCCCCTATCTATAAGGACGCAGTTAAGAAACCTAAAACAACACACAACCACAAGTATGTTTAAAACCACTTACAATTTGGCATTACATTAAAGACTGGTATAGAAACCAGTGATAACCCAGTTCCTGAGTGTGTTATATGCTTACAGAAGCTTTCAGATCAAGCACGAAGCCTTCTTTATTAAAACGTCATTAATGTTCTAAGCACTTTGACTTAGTTGGTAAACGTATCGACTTTTTTTTAAAGGAAATCTGGGTTTTGTAAAAAAAAGATTCTAAACGAATGGCAAGTTTCATAAAGACTGATTCTAACAAGGAAGATGATAAAAACCTCATACCTGACTAGTTTTAGAATTGTAAAGGAAGGAAAATGTCACACAAATGATGAATGTCTCTTACTGCCCGCGACTTGAGACATAAACAGTTTTGGAGGAAAAAGCTGAAAAAGAAACATAAAAAATTCAGTTATCCAACAGTAAGCGAAGCTAAAGGCATGTCTTCCAATATTGAAGAAACGTTTTATTGCAACTGCAAGAGTGCGTTTACTTCGCTCTTCAAATAACTATAGTACAGATGTCACAAATATGGCGTAGTTACTTGTTTTTGAACATGTTGACTATCATGAAGACATAAGAGAAGTGTTCTTATTTTCAAACCGCTTCAGTCAAATGCTACAGCAGAAAACATTTTCTGTACGATTGACCTTTTGTTTAAAGTAGGTGTTTCTTGGCAAAAATATGTTGGTATTCGTACAGACAGGACCAAGGCAATGAATAGTCACTTAACAGGGCTGGCAGCAAAAGTCAAAAAATTGCACGTGATTGCCGAAGCACACATTGTATAATACACTGAGAAACATTGGCTTCTAAGTATATGCCTGAAGCTCCGAAATTATTTACTGTTTTGACAGACGCTGTGAAGGTTATAAACTTTATCAAGACAAGGGCTCTAAACTTACGGCTATTCACGCTACTGCGTGAAGATATGGAAGGTAAATTTAAAAGTTTCCCCTTACATACTGAAGTAAGATAGTTGTTTCGAGGAAAGATTTTAAACAGAAGGTTTGAACAGAGGTCCCAGGACTTTGTTTCTCAGTGACAAAGATAATGGTATGTTATATGAAGAATTTTTTCGCTAATGATCAGTGCTTATCAGTATTGGCCTAATTCACTGATAGCTGGCCGGTGTGGCCGAACGGTTCTAGGTGTTTCAGTCTGGAAGCGCGCGATCGCTACGGTCGCAGGTTTGAGTCCTGCCTCGGGCATGGCTGTGTGTGATGTCTTTAGGTTAGTTAGGTTTAAGTAGTTCTAAGTTCTAGGGGACTGATGACCTCAGATGTTGAGTCCCATAGTGCACAGATCCTCATTTTGCTGATATCTTTGACAGGCTTCAGATTTTGAATATGGGTCTACAAGGAGAAGGCACAACAGCTTCCTTAGCAGGTAACAAAATATCGTCTTTCAAAAGAAAGGGAGATGTCGTGTGGCTAGGCCTTCCCGTCGGGTCAGTCAACAGCCAATCACTGAGGGTGAAAAATCTCGGCGGTCATCCTGATTTAGGTTTTCCGTGATTCCCCTAAATCGATCCAGGCAAATGCTGGGATGGTTCCTTTGAAAGGGCACGGCCGACTTCCTTCCCCGTCCTTCCTTAATCCGATAAGACCGGTGACCTCGCTGTCTGGTCTCCTCCCCCAAACAATCCAATAAAATCCAAAAATCTCAGACCCAACTGGGATTCGAACCCGGGACCCTTGCATGATATCCTGCCGGTTTGATCACTCAGCAATCGAGGCGAACAATATCAACAAGGAATTGTACGACGTAATTGAAAGTTGGTAGGTGCGTTTCTACATCATGATGTCCATTCAAATTTCACGCCAATTGCATAAGAGTGGCGCTAGTAGCACTAATATGAGTATGCAAATCAGGTTTGCTTTAAATACACCCTGTAATGGTTGTGAGCGCTAGTTACCTTTAGAATTGGACATGGTGAGTTGATGTTAGTCAAGAATGCCTTTCGGGCGACAAAGACATCATTATCAGCGCCTCACTGAATTCGAACGAGGTCGTATAATAAGGCTACGAGGAGCTGGCTATTTTTTCTGTAATATTGCAGAAAGACTTGGCGGGAATATAGTAACTGTAGCTGGCAGTGGTGGTCACGACATTGTACGTTCGCAAGACGACCCAGCTCGGACGGCCACGTGGCATTATCGAAAAGAAGACCATCATGTTCGGCGTATGGCTCTGGCGCATCGTACTGCATCTGCAGCAGCAATGGAAGCACCAGTTGGCGTCACAGCCACACAACAAACTGTTACATATCGTTTACTTCTAGGACAGCTCCGTGTCAGATGTCATGTAGCGTGCGTTCCATTGGCTCAATCCACCGCCATCTGCGAATTCAGTGGTGTTGAAATGGTTCAAATGGCTCTGAACACTATGGGACTTAATATCTGAGGTCATCAGTCCCCTAGAACTTAGAACTACTTAAACCTAACTAACCTAAGGACATCACACACATCCATGCCCGAGGCAGGATTCGAACCTGCGACAGTAGCGGTCGCGCGGTTCCAGACTGAAGGGCCTAGTACCGTTCGGCGACACCGGCCGGCCCAGTGGTGTCAAGCGAGAGCTCATTGTAGGGTAGGGTGGGAGTCTGTAGTGTTTTCTGTTTTGGTGCCAGTGGTGGCCCCGTGTTGGTTAGGAGAAGGCCAGTTGAAGACCTGCAACCACCCTGTCTGCGTACTAGACACAGCGGACCTACACCTAGGAATTATGGTTTGGAGTACGATTTAGTATGACAGCAAGTCATATAGTAAATGTTGGACACTTGTTGTGAAACCCACTTGCAATTTTACACCTGGCGTATGTTGTAAACATTCCCTGCGTTGTGTTAAGAGCGAGTACGCGTAAACACAGGTAACGTGCGACTATTTCACGATTTTATTCCTTATATTACTCACATACTCAGTGAGTCAAGGTCTCTTAGCCCTCAATATTGGTTCCTTTCTCTCCAAACTTATTTGCATGATTTCTTTTGTTTGTTCCGATTACCTCTATTCGCCCTGAAACATATTCTTATTGCCACGCGGGATTGGCCGAGCGGTCTCAGCGCTGCAGTCATGGACTGTGCGGCTGGTCCCGGCGGAGGTTCGAGTCCTCCCTCGGGCATGGGTGTGTGTATGTTTGTCCTTAGGATAATTTAGGTTCAGTAGTGTGTTAGCTTAGGGACCGACGACCTTTATCAGTTAAGTCCCATAAGATTTCACACACATTTGAACATTTTTTTGAACATATTCTTATTTATTACCGTAGGTGGAAGTGTCTTCTACTTTTTATTGGGTGAGGTGCCATTTTTGGGGATTGCGGGACGTCCTGTACACTTGCCAGTGGGCCTCGAATGTTTCTACCCTCTGCGTTTGTCTTGGTTACGCTCTTTTCACAACCAGTTGCTTTATTTAACTGATAATGTAGCTTTATAGCTGTTTCCTGGCTCATAAATTTGTAGTGTGGAAACTTGTTTTCACCCCAGATGTCTGATAATGCTCCTATGTCAGGGAAACGTGCCACAAATTAAATAAATGAAATATCATTTTTCAACCAAAACTGCCTATTCTTTCTTGAACATCTCAAGAGGTTGCCATACTATTAGCCGAAAGATGGAGTGGTGTGGTTTTCATTAGTATAACGCACTTGAATTCCCAAACTTTATAAAAAAAAGCATCCGTGTAGTAACCTTTTACGGATATGGGTAGATAAATGAATAACTAAATAAACAAAATAAATATAAACTGTAAACAGATTTCAAACACGGGGCGCAGAAACGAGACGCTGCGTGGCTAGCCACTCTGCCACCATTTCGGGTGAGTGTCGCGCGCTAAGAGGCATCTAAAAAAGTACATCGCAAACTTTGACCGTCGTTTTCTCGGAAACGATCGAGTATAAAAGGATAAGCCGAGACACTTGTTTGGTTATTTTGACTTCTCTACCATTGAGTGAAGATTCTGGGAAATCGAGTTATGGAACTTGAGGTGTTCTCCTCGTCAGTAGTTACGGCGAGCTTGTGCGCTTCTGCGGCGGCGTGCACAGAACGCGCCGGAGCCTTTCGCCAGGTGTCCAAAACGGTTGAGTGACTTGACGTAATTGAACCATCACAGATTAAAAGGAGTGGAGATGATAGCACTGGAGTAGAAAACTTCCGACGCGTACTGATGTCGCTGCAAGTCGCGAGTATTTCGCGTCTATGAAGTGCATGTTATGTGACGTCACATGATCTGGAAAGAAAGCACTTTAAAAAACATGGCACGCTTCTGAAAACAGGGGCAAACAGTTAGACAACCTGAGGATTAATGTTTGTGAAAAATGTTTTATGACTAAATGTAAGAAGGACTGTGCGAAGTAATGACAACATCCATACCAACTACACTGTTCTACTGATGAATAAATAAAGAAATTCTGGATTAAAAAATTAAAGTTAACAAAGCGCCAACATATAATAAGCATCTTTCCTATAGTGACATACCCAGTATCTTCTTTCTCTTGGCGTGGTTGTCTATCACTTCCAGGGATGTAATTGATAATGAACGAAGAATTTTCTTCTCTGAAAAGATGAAACACAATTATCAACTTAATTCAACCGTTATAGCATACATTACTTATTTTTGAACTTGTAAATATTAATAAATGATAATCTAATAACTGTTATATGACTGAATGTGAGACGAGAAATTTCAAAACTCGTCTGTCCTTTCTGTTTTTCGCTGATTTTCCTTAAAGTGGACATGACCTCTTTGCTGTGGTCGTGGTTGCAGGAAGTGTGGCCAATGTCTTCAGAAGGTTGTTGATATTTGGACACACATCTTTGTTGTGTAATTACAGTGCTTCCATGGCTCACGAAGGTCTGGCATCTTCTTTCACAGATATCATTCTCAATAAATGTAATTCAGCAAGAACGTCTTCAGCTCCACATTCCATATCTTCAATACAGAATTCAATTAAGGCCTTGAACTCTTTTTCGTTCTTCACTATTTAAGAGTGCTTCACTGGTTGAAATGGGGGACAATGAAGTAAATGCAGGTAGCACTTCCTTACGTAGTGTAAACTTTAACTTTGTTGTAATACAATATAAAATGGAATAAAGACCGCCACTCAATAGTAATGTTCAGCCTCGTACATTAACCAATTTGGCCTGTTATTTGCCCTGTTATTTTGTATCTTAACCACCCGAGAAACCAAGACTGCAATGTTCTGCTTTTGACAAATCTCGTTTGCTCTCTCATAAACAGTCCCAAAAGTTTTTGTATCATCAGACCTCAGAATTTTCAGTTCACCTGTAGTGTCTTTAGCGGCTTCCATAGCTTCTATAAAACACAGTGTTAGTTTCTGAAGTCACATTAGCACCCTTAAAGTGTTTTTTCCCCTTAGAGGTCTGTCTTATGGAGCATTACCTGTATTTTCAAAGCATTTAAAAGCCCCATAGAAAGAAACTATTTATGGTTTATGTAAATGGTAGCCTCCCAACCTTAGCATTGAACGGATGATACGAAAGTTACATTTATTGTCACGTAAGGTTAGCGTGATGAAATTACCACAATTATTTAATACCACTTCATTCTTCAAAAATAAAAATGAAAAAATTTTACCATGAAACACCACTTCAGGTGAACCGGATAAGCTACACAATCCCAGTCTCGATAAGTACTACAAGCTCAAGTTATCATCGACAAGTCATAGACATCGGCCACTTCTCACAACTTCCACTTGGCGCGTTAGAACGTCAAAATCAGAACTGGGTGGAGGGCCCTGCCCATAATGCCCCACTCTCACTACTTCACCAGTCAAAATTTAATCATTTCATATTCATTGCAGCTAATATATTGTGGGAAAAAAAGGCACCACGAAGGAATTATCTGAATGGAACGTAAATCGCTAGATGAGATTTGCATGTATAGACAAACAAATGACTACAATTTTAGAAAAATTAGATGATTTATTCAAAAGAAATAGTTTCAGAAACTGGGCTAGTCAATAACGCGCTGGTTTGCCTCTGGTCCTTAAGCAAGTTATTCAGCTTGGCATTGATTCATGGAGTTGTTGGATGTCCTCCTGAGGGACATCGTGACAAATTCTAACCGATTGGTGCGTTAGAACGTCAAAACCAGAAGTGGTCGGAGGGCGCTGTCCATTATGCTCCAAACGTACTCAACTGGAGTGACAAGCCTTGTTGGTCAAGATAGTTTGGTAACCAGGAAGACCAGCACTAGAAACTCTCACCTTGGGCAGGCATTATCTTGCTATCATGTAAGCCTAGGATGGCTTGCCATGAAAGGCAACAAAACGGGGCACAGAATACCGTCGCAAAGCGTTGTACTGTGAGGGTGCCGTGGATGAGAATGAAAGGGGTCCTACTGTGTAAAGAAATGGCATCTCATCAGGATGGTATCTCAACTCTGTCCGGGGCGTCTACAGACACGTCTTTGACCTGGCATTTCACTAATGGAGTAGAATTGTTCAGTGAGGAGCCTATTGCTGGACACATGGCCCGACAACCAAGAATGATTGTTTGCGGCGCCATCCCTTTTCGCTAAGCGAGGTAGCGCAGTGGTTAGAACGCTGGACCCACATTCTAGACCACGGTTCGAACCAACGTGGGCCATCCAGATTTAAGTTTACCCTAAATCGCTCCAGGCAAATGCCGGGATGGTCCTTTGAAAGGATACTGTCGATTTCCTTCCCCATCCTTGACACAATCCCAGCTTGTGCTCCGTCTGTGATGACCTCGATGTAGACGGGACGTTAAACCCAGTCTTCCTCCCTTCATATCATCTACATCTACATCCATACTCTGCAAGCCACCTGACGGTGTGTGGCGGAGGGTACCTTGAGTACCTCTATCGGTTCTCCATTCTATTCCAGACTCGTGTTGTTCGTGGAAAGGATTGTCGGTATGCTTCGTGTGGGTTCTAATCTCTCTGATTTTATCCTCATGGTCTCTTCGCGAGATGTACGTAGGAGGAAGCAATATACTGCTTGACTCCTAGGTGAAGGCGTGTTCTCGAAACTTCAACGAAAGCCCGTACCGAGCTACTGAGCGTCTCTCCTGCAGACTCTTTCACTGGAGTTTATCTATCATCTCCGTAACGCTTACGCGATTACTAAATGATCCTGTAACGAAACGCGCTGCTCTTCGTTGGCTCTTCTCTATCTCTTCTATCAACCCTATCTGGTACGGATCCCACACCGGTGAGCACCGTTCAAGCAGTGGGCGAACAAGTATTCTGTAACCTACTTCCTTTGTTTTTTGATTGCATTTCCTTAGGATTCTTCCTATGAATTCAGTCTGGCATCTGCTTTACCGACGATTAATTTTATATGGTTATTCCATTTTAAATCACTCCTAATGCCTACTCCCAGATAATTTATGGAATTAACTGCTTCCAGTTGCTGACCTGCTATATTGTAGCTAAGTGATAAAGGATCTTTCTTTCTATGTACTCGCAGCACATTACACTTGTCTACATCGAGATTCAATTTGCCATTCCCTGCACCATGCGTCAATCCGTTGCAGATCCACCTGAATTTCAGTACAATTTTCCAATGTTACAATCTCTCGGTATACTACAGCATCATCCGCAAAGAGCCTCAGTGAACTTCCGACGTTATCCACAAGGTCATTTATATATGCTGCGAATAGCAACGGTGCTACGACATTCCCCTGCGGCACACGTGAAATCACTCTTACTTCGGAAGACTTCTCTCCATTGAGAATGACATGCTGCGTCCTGTTTCCTAGGAACTCGTCAATCTAATCACATAATTGGTCTGATAATTCTCATGCTCTTACTTTGTTCATTAAACGACTGTGGGGAACTGTATCAAACGCCTTGCGGAAGTCAAGAAACACGTCATCTACCTGGGAACCAGTGTCTATGGCCCTCTGAGTCTCGTGGACGAATAGCGGGAGATGGGTTTCACAGGATCATCTTTTTCGAAACCCATGCTGATTACTGCAGAGTATATTTCTAGTCTCCAGAAAAGTCATTATACTCGAACATAATACGTGTTCCAAAATTCTACAACTGATCGACGTTATAAATATAGGCCTATAGTCTTTTCATAGCAGAATCCCTTTGATCGTCATCTGTTGCACCCTTACAGCACAGCGGTACGTCGACGGTATTCTACGCTCCATTTTGTTGCCCTTCGTGGCAAGCCATCCTGCTCTTACATTTCAGCAAGATAATTTGAGTTCGCACGTGGCGAGAGTTTTCACTGCTGGTCTTCGTGCTTGCCAGAAGCTACCCTGGCCGGCACGTTCGCCGGATCTCCCCACAACTGAGAACGTTTGGAGCGTTATGGGCTGGTCCCTCCAACCAACTCGGTACAGTGATATAATGATGATCTAATGTGCAAATTGGACACAATTTGGCACGATGACTCTCAGTAGAAGACCCAACAACTCTCCAATCAGTGCCGAGCCGAACAATTGCTTGCTTAAGGGCCAGAGGCGGTCCAACGCGTCATTGTCTTGCTCAATTTGTGAAGCTCTTTCGTTTGAATAAATCATCCAGTTTTTTCTAAAATTGAAATCATTGTTTGTCGGTACATGCACATCACATCTACTGATTTCCGTTCCATTCGGATAATTTTTTTTCTTAGTGTGTAACTCCCACATTTTTTACGAGAGCGACTTTAAGCCGACTTAAAAAAACTTCATGGCTTCAGATGGGGGAGGAGAAGGGTGTAGAAACCCTCGCCCCCACACCCCTGTCAGAAAATACGCTAGTATTTTATTAAAGAACTTTATTATCATTCTAATTCTTTATTCTCTGCGACATCTGCATGTTTATTTCTTAACATAGTCACCCTGGCTGACTTTCTTGACAGAACCACACTCTCACCTCTGCTTGTACTGCTTCATCATTATGAAAGTTAAGTCCTCGAAGGTGTTTTTTTTTTATTTTTGGATACAGATAAAAATTGTATGGGGCCAAGTCGGGACTGTATGGAGGATGATAGATGACAATGAGCACAAGGCGTCGGGTTGTTGCAGATACCGCAGCGCACGTTTGTGGTTTGGCATTCGCTGGCCGTTGTGGCAGTGCGGTTCTAGGCACTTCAGTCCGGAACCGCGCTGCTGATACGGTCGCAGGTTCGAATCCTGCCTCGGGCATGGATGTGTGTGATGTCCTTAGGTTAGTTAGGTTTAAGTAGTTCTAAGTTCTAGGGGACTGATGACCTCAGATGTTAAGTCCCATAGTCCTTCGAGCCATTTGAACCATTTTTGGTCTGGCATTAAGCTCAAGGAGATGGTGTTGCATGTGTGGACGAGCTCACCGAATTCGTGACGCAGTTTTCGTCGAACCGATTTCGATGCGTCTTGCCGGTTGCCGTACGCGGCCGTCCACAGCGATCTCTGTCACACACGTTTGAGCACAATCGTTTCCTTCATTACTAAGACGAACAATCCAACGCTGCACATTACTCATGTCGATACAATCAACACCGTACACAGATTTCACTCCTCTGTGGATTTCAATTGGAGGCACATTTTCTGCCGTTAGAAACTCGATTACAGCACGCTCTTTCTCACATACCGACATGGTGCGTTACACCATGTTACGTCATGTTGCACGCTGCAATTCGGAAGCATCTAGCAGCAGAGGGTTGCAAACTAGCGTCAGTGAAGCGTGAAGTCGACCAAGTATACCTCAACCGATATTGAGAATAGAATAAAGAATTTGGAGGCATTACTTTTCAGCACGTCCTCGTATTTCATCTTCTGAGCTAGATGTGAAAGATCTATCACCAGATAAAATTTTGCACCTTACCAGTGTACATGAAATATTTTGATCGCATATACAAAGGCTAAATGCTACTTCATAAAGAGTGAATAATTAATTTGAGCTTGATTTAAGGTTTTGGAGGGAAGGAAGATATGAATTTATCGTTCTCTCTATTGTCAGATCAATAGAGACGGAGCACAAATTAAGGTTATAGAAGGGTGGAGAAGGAAATCAAATATGTTCTTTTGAAAGGTAGCGTCCTGACATTTGCCTTAAGCAATTTAAATAAATCACAGATCATCGAAATCTGGATAGATGGACAGGGATTTGGTCAGCTGTGTTCGCGAATGAGAGTCCGATGTTTTACCAATGCGTCACGACGCTCGGTTTTAAGGTTTTGGAGGTGTAGAAGATGACTGATCATGCCCATCAGCGATTCAGTGCGCGAATTTGTGGGTTTGTTCCATTAGTTATCAGTGACTGCTTCAGCATTATGTATTTGGCAATTCCGCGTTTAGCTTTTGTGCAGTTCTGACTGGTATAGATCCAGCTTGGAAAAAATTTGAGACCGTATTTTATCAGAGCGTGATACAAAATGGCTCTAAGCACTATGGGACGTAACATCTGGGGTCATCAGTCCCCTAGACTTAGAATTACTTAAACATAACTAGCCTAAGGCCATCACACACATTCATGCCAGAGGCAGGATTCGATCCTGCGACCTCAGCAGCAGCGCGGTTCCTGACAGAAGCGCCTAGAACCGCTCGGCCATAGCGGCCGGCGTGAGGGTGATGCTTTAAAATTAGCAGCTAACCTCAACTATGAAGTAAAGTGGAGATTTCTTGAAACGTGTACCTAATATTGTTAAAGCAAGTAGAGGTCGAGGCTCGATTTATGGGATCTTGTATGATAATTCGAAATCAGGAGAATACATCATTTCTAAAATATTTTTTTTCCTTTCGTAAGGTGAAAATTACTTTGAACGTAAGATCAACGACACCCGTATACTAAGAGTGTGTGCTGAAAAGTAATGCCTTCGAATGTTTTGTGTGAAAGCTCTTAAAGTTTTTAAACCAGACAGACGTTATTAACAGTCTACATATTAATTTCTCAACATTGTCACACTGATGACGAACACATTTCTCCCAACGAGAGACCTATTTGTCGATACTGTCACTATAGAATGTTTGACTTCGTTGGCGGAGTTACAACCTCACCTCTGCTTGCACCGCCTCATCACTGTCAAATTGAAGTCCTCGAATGTGTTCTTTAAGTTTTGGAAACAAATGAAAATCAGAGAAGGCGAAGTATGGGGAATGTTCGATGATAGTGAACTGAGGGTATCGGATTACTGCAGATGTCGTAGCCCTCGTGTGTGGTCTGACATTGTCATGCTGAAGGAGGTGCTCCATGTGAGGACGAACTCTCAGAATTCGAAACTCGATTACGGCACGCTGTTTCTCATGCACCGACATAGTTACGTTACACACAGCCATGTTGAAAGGTACAGTTTGGAGCCTTATAACTGTAGAGGGTTGCAACGTGCGTCATAGAAGCAGCAAAGTCGACCGAGTAATAAGAATGAAATGTAATACCTCAACATATATTGAGAACAGACTACGAGATTCGGAGGCATTATTTTTCAGCACAACCTTGCAGGAGTTCGTGGGTAATTTGCCCTTAACTAGGATTTTTCGATTCCTAAAGAGAACTAAGGAGTGCAAATGTGAGTCAACGACTGTACTCAAAGTTGGTGACACGCTCCATCATTTACTAGGGTCCTGGACACTATTTGATTAGCTCGGCTGTTAAGATATCCTGCTAAACGCGTTGTCTGTTTCTTGGCCTTTGCCAGGAAAACAACGCATTTCATATTGTGTGTAATCTGACGATGAACTAGAAAAATAGCGTCGTGCTCTACGCCGCACCTTAGCGATTTCCATGTCGTTCCGTAGCTATTTTCCGCTGATTTCAATACTTTCTGACTTATTTCTTTTTTCTGATTCAGTCCGTAGCACTAGATCGAGGGTTAATGTACCGACATAAGGTTCTTGTCAAGCGTGAAATACAAAATTACATTTGCAGCTTTGCCCTCGAAGATTTACAATGCATGAGCGAAAAGTTTTCTGTGGTTGTTTCTTGCACTGGTGGAATTTTAGCCGGGAAACCACAGCCTGGAATTCACTAAGAATGTATGTCCGCAACTTCTCTCAAATTTTGGTAAATAACGAATCTGCCGAATTAATTAAGGGAGTTGAGTTATTCAGAAGACTAAAAACGGCTGGTTTAGATCGGAATATTTTTTTTCTACTTTGTAACAAGACTGGCTTTACCAGGCTTATTACTTAGTGCAAGACTGGCTTTACCAGGCTTATTACTTAGTGCAAGACTGGCTTTACCAGGCTTATTACTTAGTGCAGTATGCGTAATATTCGCTGCTTTAACATGGCACAGTTTAGACTTGTAGTTGACGGTGGCTTCTTGCAGTGAAAGTGGTAGGTAATGTTCCACAGTGTGAGGTGCAAGCTCTCGTCTGAAGCTACTGCTCGAAGTATGTTACAGAGTTTATTTTTAAAATGGGAGCTTTATGTGCTTGGGCACTAGTCGTGATCATTGCTTTTATTATTTGTATTCTTGTGTGAATATTCATCCGTAGACGAGCTAGATGGGAAAACTCCTTGAACCATGACTTACTTTATGTGTTTAAATTGTTAATTAATGCTTGTAAAACAGAAAAAGTCACTTGTGATATTGTTACGAAGACTTCCGCTTTTGATCAATTCACTACGAGTAATTGCACCATGGTGTGCTTATAACAGTAGCAGTTAGGCAGTTTGCTGTTGGTGCTCGGAGCGATACGTCACGGCTGTTTCGGTGAAGACAAAGTGTTTTAAGGGGACTGTGCATGATTTTATAAAATCTAGTTATTTACGATTCTTTCTGTTACACCATTCTCTACCTCTTCCTAAGTACTCAGCAGTACAGCTTTTTGTGACATATCTGACTTGCTTCCTAGTGTTCCAGGGAGAAAGTTTTAATGTGTCATCGGGGTGGCTTGATTATCCTCGTTTTTTGTAAGTGATCAGCCAGTCACACTTTCATGATTTATTTATTTTAACCTTTACCCTATAGTATAGATAGGACTATTTTAGCAATCTTTTTCTTCTGTGGCTTTACAGTTGTTTGTGAACCTTGACCTTTTCATCAACTCTCCGCCAGTTATAACGATCCAACAGCCGAGCATTCCAACCCTTAACAGCCCATTCATTGCAATCCTTCAGCACTCCATCTGATTCTAAGCGGACTCCGTACTCTTTGATTCCCTGAATTTCAAACTAGCTTCCCTCTAGTTATTTCTGTATCACTGATCCGTGCCATGTGTCCTGCCCTTCTCAACCTGGCTGATTTCTATTCTTCTGATAGACAGTCCTTTAAACACAGTGTACAGTTCGTGATTGTACCTCTTCCTCCAGATTCGTCTTTGACAGATGGGGCCAAAGGTTCTTCGAAGTTCGTTTCTTTCAATGGCGTCTACCTTTCCAATATCTTTTGTTGTTAACGACCAAATTTTCGAAGCATATGTAAGCACTGTTTTATAAATGGTTAATTTGGTGATACGAATTAAGAACGTCGACGAAAGTGATTTTAATGCAAAGTAGGCCCACTTGGCTGCTATTAGCCTCTGTTCAATTTCATAAGAGGTGTAATTGAAGTGAACGACTGTCGATCCCAAATATGTAAACTGCCCACCTCTCGCAAAATTGCAGACGCAGTTGAACCGCCACTTCACCTCCGGCGGCGTCTACTAATGGTGCGCCAGGCCTATCAAACATTATCCACACCATACACACCTGCATACCACACTGTTGCTCGGCCTCACTGGAAAGGATTTTTCGCAACCGGAAACGAGCAACAAGGCCCTATGGGATTCGTGCAAAGGATTGCATTTTAGAGATGGGTGTGGCCGGTTTTAATGTTTCACGTCGAGGTTGGAGCAGATATCCACCTTGGCTCCTCCAGAGGCCCAGACTGATTTTAGATTTGCCAAATTTTAAGAAAGACAGTACATCAGATTTTACTTTCAAATCTTTGTTTTTTAACATTTTAGATAGGCATCCTGATTTTACAGTAGTCTACACTGATGGATCCCAACAGGGGGATTTTCTTGGCTGCTCAGTAGTGTTCCCCGAACGTGTCATCAGGATTCGCCTTCCCCGGGAATATATTGTTTTTTTCCGCAGAACTTCACGCGATCCTAAAGGCATTGGAGCAGATACGGTGTACTCAGGGCAAAAACTTTCTAATTTGCTATGACTCAATGAGCGCATTACAGTCACTGCAGATCCTGTACCCAGCGGAGAAGTTGGAACAGCTGATTTACGACCAACTGTACATCCTCCAACGACAGGGCAAGCAAGTGTCCTTTTGCTGGGTGCCAGGGCATATGGGCATACGGGGAAATGAACAAGCTGATCGAGCTGCCAAGGACGCCTGCAGATTACCGGAGGTGACACAATGTTCTGTTCCTTTGCAAGGTGTCGTTTCTGTTCTGCGGCGGAAGTCTATACAATTGTGGAAGGAGGAATGGCTGGCGGTGAGGGGAAAATAAGCTGTGGTTGGTGAAACCCACCATCCAGCCGTGGTGTTCCTCCTGCCGGTCACCTAGGCGTGACGAAGTGACCCTTACACGTCTTCGCATAGGGCACTGTCCTCCTACGCATGCCTTCTTACTACGGCGAGAGGAACCCCCACTGTGTGATGCCTGTGGCGTACGAATCACTGTACGCCACATTTTAGTTGTGTGTGATTTCTATCGTTGTGTCAGGGCGGAAGTTAACATTAGTGGGGATCTGCCCTCGATTTTAGCCGATGACGAGGCGAATGCCAAGAAAGTTTTTAAGGTACTGTGATGTTTCTGGGCTTCAGCCTAAAATTTTAGGTTGGAATTTTTAGTGTGTTGCCGAGTGGCTGACCACTCCTTTTTATTCTTGTAATAGTCCAGTTCCAAACATGTGCTATGTGTTTCATTTAAACCCCTTCCCCTACGTTCTCTTGCAGTTCTCCTCTTTACGTGCTGCTTTCCACTTTGCTGCTGTTGACGTGCACACTGCCTATGTCGACTGTCACCTTTAATTTTAGTCTTATTTTTGCACTTGGTGCATTTTAGTGACACTCGTCCGTTGTTGTTTCCGTTCGGGCGCTAGAGACTACACTGTTGAGCGCCCATAACACCATATCCATCCATCTCGCAAAATTACAGCTGCACGAAGTTATTGAGAGTAGCATGTTCTTCTTATTTGGTTTCCCAGCAGCCATATATTTTGTTTTTTGTGGTTTGATATACAGTCCCATATACTCCATATACTTGGTGGTCTGCTCAAACGCAATTAATGTCGGTTCCATCACCTCCGGAGTTCTTGCAACTATACTCCTGGAAATAGAAAAAAGGACACATTGACACCGGTGTGTCAGACCCACCATACTTGCTACGGACACTGCGAGAGGGCTGTACAAGCAATGATCACACGCACGGCACAGCGGACACACCAGGAACCGTGGTGTTGGCCGTCGAATGGCGCTAGCTGCGCAGCATTTGTGCACCGCCGCCGTCAGTGTCAGCCAGTTTGCCGTGGCATACGGAGCTCCATCGCAGTCTTTAACACTGGTAGCATGCCGCGACAGCGTGGACGTGAACCGTATGTGCAGTTGACGGACTTTGACCGAGGGCGTATAGTGGGCATGCGGGAGGCCGGGTGGACGTACCGCCGAATTGCTCAACACGTGGGGCGTGAGGTCTCCACAGTACATCGATGTTGTCGCCAGTGGTCGGCGGAAGGTGCACGTGCCCGTCGACCAGGGACCGGACCGCAGAGACGCACGGATGCACGCCAAGACCGTAGGATCCTACGCAGTGCCGTAGGGGACCGCACCGCCACTTCCCAGCAAATTAGGGACACTGTTGCTCCTGGGGTATCGGCGAGGACCATTCGCAACCGTCTCCATGAAGCTGGGCTACGGTCCCGCACACCGTTAGGCCGTCTTCCGCTCACGCCCCAACATCGTGCAGCCCGCCTCCAGTGGTGTCGCGACAGGCGTGAATGGAGGGACGAATGGAGACGTGTCGTCTTCAGCGATGAGAGTCGCTTCTGCCTTGGTGCCAATGATGGTCGTATGCGTGTTTGGCGCCGTGCAGGTGAGCGCCACAATCAGGACTGCATACGACCGAGGCACACAGGGCCAACACCCGGCATCATGGTGTGGGGAGCGATCTCCTACACTGGCCGTACACCTCTGGTGATCGTCGAGGGGACACTGAATAGTGCATGGTACATCCAAACCGTCATCGAACCCATCGTTCTACCATTCCTAGACCGGCAAGGGAACTTGCTGTTCCAACAGGACAATGCATGTCCGCATGTATCCCGTGCCACCCAACGTGCTCTAGAAGGTGTAAGTCAACTACCCTGGCCAACAAGATCTCCGGATCTGTCCCCCATTGAGCATGTTTGGGACTGGATGAAGCGTCGTTTCACGCGGTCCGCACGTCCAGCACGAACGCTGGTCCAACTGAGGCGCCAGGTGGAAATGGCATGGCAAGCCGTTCCACAGGACTACATCCAGCATCTCTACGATCGTCTCCATGGGAGAATAGCAGCCTGCATTGCTGCGAAAGGTGGATATACACTGTACTAGTGCCGACATTGTGCATGCTCTGTTGCCTGTGTCTATGTGCCTGTGGTTCTGTCAGTGTGATCATGTGATGTATCTGACCCCAGGAATGTGTCAATAAAGTTTCCCCTTCCTGGGACAATGAATTCACGGTGTTCTTATTTCAATTTCCAGGAGTGTATATCTATGCCATCGGCATAAGGTAGTATTTGGCTGGCTCTGAGCACTATGGGACTTAACATCTATGGTCATCAGTCCTCTAGAACTTAGAACTACTTAAACCTAACTAACCTAAAGACATCACACAACACCCAGTCATCACGAGGCAGAGAAAATCCCTGACCTCGCCGGGAATCGAACCCGGGAACACAGGCGTGGGAAGCGAGAACGCTACCGCATGACCACGAGCTGCTGACTAGCTAGTATTTGCACTGAATACATTTGAACATAGACATATTTAATAATTTTGAAGTCTTCATGATTGAGTGTGACGGGGTGCGTTAATGTGAGTGAAAATGAAAGAACAAGTAAAATTTTATTTCATGCATTTTAATTTTATGTGTTTTCACTACATTCATCTCAAACCATATTAACAAGGGCGCTAGCGAACGCGATGTTGAGCGCCCTAAATCTTGAAAACACACACGCGTTATGACTAGAGTTGGCAGTGAACGAAGTATCTACATCTACATATATACTCCGTTAGCCACCAAGCGGTGTTTGGCGGAGGGCACAATTCGCACCAAAGTCATATTCCCCCCCCCCCCCCCCCCCCCTTTCTGTTCCATTCGCGTATCGCACGAACGAAAAACGACTGTCTGAACGCCTCACTACGAGCTCTAATTTCCCTTATCTTTGAATGGCGATGACTGGGCGATTTGAAAATTTGTGGTAATAATATATGCTCTACATCCTCGGCGAAATCGGATTTCGGAGTTTAGTAAGCAGCCCCTTCCGTTTAGCGCGTCGTCTATCTGCAAGTGTACCCAATTCAATCTTTCTATGAGATTTGTAACGCTCTCGCGATGGCTAAATGTACCAGTCACGAATCCTGCCGGTCTTGTTTGGACGTTCTCAATCTCTTGAATCAGACTCAACTGGTAACGGTCCCACACAGACGAACAATACTCTAAGACTGGGCGAACTAACGTCATGTAAGCAATTTCCTTTGTTGAAGGAATGCATCGCTTCAGGATTCTACCAATAAACCGCAAACTGTAGCTCGCCTTGCCCTTTACTTGTGTAATCTGATCATTCCATTTGAGATCATTTCGAATAGTCACACTCGGATACTTGACGGATGTTACCGCTTCCAAAGACTGTGCATTTATTTTGTACTCGTAAATTAATGGGGATTTTCGCCTTGTTACACACAGTACGTTACACTTACTAATATTGAGAGATAACTGCCAGTCATTATACCACGCTTTTAGCCGCGCCGGATTAGCTGAGCGATCTTGGGCGCTGTAGTCATGTCTGTGCGGCTGATCCTGGCGGAGGTTCGAGTCCTCCCTCGGGCATGGGTGTGTGTGTTTGTTCTTAAGATAATTTAAGTTAAGTAGTGTGTAAGCTTAGGGAATGATGCCCTTAGCAGTTAAGTCCCATAAGATTTCACACACTTTTGAACATTTTTTGAACCACACATTTATTTTCTGCAAATCCTCATTGATTTGTTCACAACTTTCGTGTGACACTACTTTCCTTTAGACTACAGCATCGGCAAACAGTCTTATGCCGCTGTCAATACCATCAACCAGATCGTTTATGTAAATCGTAATAAGCAGCGGACCTATTACGCTGGCCTGGGGCACACCTGAAGTTACGCTTGTTTCTGTTGAAGTCACCCCATTCAGGACGACAAACTGTTGTCTGTCTGTTAGAAAAATTTCTATCCAACCGCATATGTCATCGGATAGACCGTAAGTGCGCACGTTTTGGAGCAAGCGACAGTTCAGAACTGAGTCGAATGCCTTTCGAAAGTCGAGAAATATGGCGTCAACTTAGGAGCCGTTATCTAGATACTGTTGTATATCATGCACAAAGAGGAGCAGCTGTGTCTAGCATGACTGCTGCTTCCTAAAACCGTGCTGGTTTCTGCAGATGATCTTCTCAGAGTCTAGAAAGGTCATTATGGTGAGTTTTAAGGGGTACTAATCTGATCGGTGTCACCGTGTAAGGAGTGAATGCATTAATGCAGACGCATGAATTTCAACAGGTTCAGGCGACAGGATGCAGCTCGACGATGCGATGGTAAGTACAGCGCAGCAGGCCAGGTTGAGCAGCAGCGGATCGAGCGGCGAGCTTAGCTTCGAAACAGGGAGCGTGGGCACGGCGCAGCGTGAGTAACCGGTACCGGCGGCGGTAGAAGCGGGCACGCAACGGGCGCGCCGGGATGCTGGTGAGGCGGTACGTGGAAAGCTATGGCGGGTGGATGCAGGTGGCACAAACAGCATTTAATGCGATTCGAGGTGCACTGTTGTAACTAAAATTTTTCGTGTGTTTGGGGAAAAGCTTTTCATTGAGCAGTCGATTTTTAAAATTAAAAAAAAAAAAAACAAAAGTCTGACTGTACTCTACTGTTCTTTAAAGTTGCAACACCATGAAGACGACAGGCGACAAACGTCATAATTGCCGTGAAGAGTACGACATCTACAGCTATGTAGGCACTATGTATTTCACAATTAAATTTCTTACAGAGATGGTTCATCGAACCACCTACAGAGCATTTCTTTACCGTTCCAGTCTCGAACAGCACACGAGAAAAATGAACACTTTACATTTCCGTGCGAGAACTGATTTCTGTTGTATTATTATCATGATAGTTTCTCCCCAATGTAAGTGGTTGCCAGTAAAATTTTTCGCATTCGGGAAGAAAGTTGCTCAATTCATTTTTCATGAGCAGAAACTGCCTCAACGACAAACGCTTTTGTTTTAATGATTGCCATCGCAGTTCATGTATCATTTTGGTGGAACTCTCTCCCCTATTTAGTGGTAATATGCAAAGAGCTGTCCTCCTTTCAAATTTTTCGATGTCCTACGTCAGTCCTAACTGATGCAGACCCCACGCCGCGAATCAGTACTCCACAAGAGGACGAACAGGAGTAGTGTAGTCAGTCTCTTTAGCAAACCTGTTGCATTTCCTACGTTTTCTGCCAATACATCTCATTCTTTGGTTCGCCATCCCCACAAAAATATCTATGACCTTTCCAGTTTAAATTATTCATAATTGTAATCCCTAAGTACTTAGTAGAATTCGCTCCAGAACATTATGCAGAGATTTAGTACACAATATCCTGCTTGATATTTTATTTTTGTATAGAAGCTTATTTCAGCTTTATTGCCTACATCAGTAAATCTGCAAACAATCGCATTTATTTATATTTTACATAATATATGATGTCAGTAACGTTTTAAAGCAGTCGATGATATGATGCTGGACGTTTATTACGTTTTCTGTTATTTAGAAACTCAATTTTGACAGCTAGTAGTTTACTCAAAGATATTTATGTTGTTGCGGGTCGTGTTTCTATGAAACTGTTGTTGAAGTGTTTGTAATTTCTGTTGTTTTGGTTTTCCGTTATCCCTGTATGAAATTTTAATAAAATTTTAAACATTAAAAAAATATTACATCCAACAACTAGAGATAGCAGTAATAGTTTACTAAAAGTTAACATATGTCCGAAAACCTTTATAAATGATGATTACGTAAAATATAAATGAATGGGATTGTTTGCAGATGTACTGATGAAGGCAATATAGCCGAAATGGGCTTATAGAGAAAAATAAGATATCAAACGGCATACTGTCTACCAATTCTCTGCATAATGTCCCACTGTGACATAATAATTATACGCTATAGGTCTCATAATACAGAAACTTACGGCAATAGTGTCATACGATGAAAAATGGATGTTCTTGCGAGTAATTCTATTAAAAATAATACTGAATAAAGCCATTGCAAGCATTAAATATAATAAACGATGTCTCAGATTCAACATCGTCCCAGCTCATGTGCATATTAAAGTAACAACAAAATTTAACATAGCAACGAAGGTACAAAAATTTGGAACAAGATTTCAGCTACACCAGTAAACCAAGACTAGCTACGAAACAAAGATGATTTGAACCAAGAAGAATATTTTGCACATCTGCATATGATTGCACAATGAGAAAATAAATGACCTAAAATTCGCAAAACACTAATCTTTCCAGTCCATACAAGAAATTATATTACCGTTCCTGTTCTACCCACCCACTAAAAATCTTATAAATATATCTCTTACAGAAGATGAAGAAAAACTATTAAACACGGTCTTAAGTATAATGTTATCCCGAAAAGACACACTATCTTTATGATACACGTTATTGGCACAGCAAAAATAGCTACAGGCATGACAAAATTACTAACTAAACAAGAAAACGAACTAACAGTCAACGTCGCTAACGCTATAGAACAAGAAATAAAAAAATCAAACATACAACTAACATATAAGAATGGAATATAATACTTTTAAAAAATGACTGACAATAACGCTATAGCAGTTAAATCCGATAAGGGTAATTGTATATTGTCATTAATAATAATGATTACTTTAACAAAGTAAAAAATTTCTTTGGGGTTAATAACATTACTGAACTGTGCACCAACCCAACAAATAAATTTGGAACACAAATTAGAAAACAAATAAACTTCAAAGCAGTATTATCAGAATACAAAAAAAATTGTAATGAACCCAAAATACATAAAACTTTGGCTCCTTTATGTCCAATTCTTAACAGTATTAACAGTGCAACTTACCGAATTAATAAAACATTCAACGAAATGCTGACGAAATATTTTACATATGTTAAAAACTACATCAAAATTCCAGAGTACTTAGAAATGTAGTAAAGAACATACAAATCTCACACAATGTCAGACTCGTTTCACTCGACATAACAACCCTCTAACTAACATATCTGTACGAGAAACAGTAGTTATTATAGAACACAAGATCATGACTAATAAAAAAACTACCAAACGAAGACATACATGAAATTACACAGCTTCTCAGACAAACCCTTTTATAAAACTATTTCCAATTTAACGAAAACATTGACACACATCCATAGAGTGTGGCTATGGGGAATAATATTGCTGGACTCATAGCAAATATGTTCCCTACTAACAACGAAACGAAGTTCTTCAGATCACAACAACCCTTTCTAAAAAAAAACGTAATATACTACCAGCGCAATGTAGATGACACATTGCTATCCATAAAAGGAAAGATCACGACAAACAAACAATACGCCATGAATTCAAAAACATAATTAATAAAATTAAATTCTTTATAGAACTTGAACAAAAAGCTGATAAACTTTCTAGATCTCACAAGCAACAATAACAACTACAAACACACTTTTGGAAACTACAGAAAACCAGCCTCTACAGATGGAATAATAAACCATACATCTTCACATCCAAAATCTCACAAATATACATTCTTTCATTCTATGGTTAACAGAATCGTAAACCTGCCACTGCAACAGGAGGCCATACATAAATAAATAACTATGTTATATCACGCAAAGGAACGATTATAACCCTAATACAGTTCTACAGTCGTACAACAAAAAATCACACCCTAAAAAATACTCCATCAATCGTAAAATAACACTAACGGGGAAATCTACTTATAAAAGAGCACCAGAAAACTATACAGGAAAATTATCCGACAAAATAAACGCCAACTAAAAAATACAGAAGTGAAATTAGCTTCCAAAAGAACAAATAATATCAGCACAAAACTTCGTTCAGGAAAAGCCACACGCCTGAAACATCTAAAACCAGCAATTTACAAAATTAACTGGAGTAATGGCATAAAATTTGATATAGTGTAGATGGGAAGAAATTTCATCCTCAGATTCAGAGAACACACGGAAGAAACAAATAACAATTAATCCACCTTCGTCCGCAGCTCGTGGTCGTACGGTAGCGTTCTCGCTTCCCACGCCCGGGTTCCCGGGTTCGATTCCCAGCGGGGTCAGGGATTTTCTCTGCCTCGTGATGACTGGGTGTTGTGTGATGTCCTTAGGTTAGTTAGGTTTAAGTAGTTCTAGGTTCTAGGGGACTGATGACCATAGATGTTAAGTCCCATAGTGCTCAGAGCCATTTGAACCCTTTTTTTTTAATCCACCTTCTTTACACGCCTCATAATTGAAAACACGAAATTGACAATATTGAAAATTCACTATAAATCCAGCACAAAACCGAAAAGGTCCAAAAGTTAACACTTTGGAGGTACATGGACTATACATACATCCTAAGGATTATCCCTACGATATACTAAATTAACCAACCGATTTCAAGCGCACACAGTTAAAAAAAAATTGAAATTCTATTTCGGGACAACGGATGACCAAAACACTAGAGATTAAAGACACATCAGTAACAGTTTCGCAGATACGCGACACCCAACAAAATACACTCCTGGAAATTGAAATAAGAACACCGTGAATTCATTGTCCCAGGAAGGGGAAACTTCATTGACACATTCTTGGGGTCAGATACATCACATGATCACACTGACAGAACCACAGACACATAGACACAGGTAACAGAGCATGCACAATGTCGGCACTAGTACAGTATATATCCACCTTTTGCAGCAATGCACGCTGCTATTCTCCCATGGAGACGATCGTAGAGATGCTGGATGTAGTCCTGTGGAACGGCTTGCCATGCCATTTCCATCTGGCGCCTCAGTTGGACCAGCGTTCGTGCTGGACGTGCAGACCGCATGAGACGACGCTTCATCCAGTCCCAAACATTCTCAATGGGCGACAGATCCGGAGATCTTGCTGGCCAGGGTAGTTGACTTACACCTTCTAGAGCACGTTGGGTGGCACGGGATACATGCGGACGTGCATTGTCCTGTTGGAACAGCAAGTTCCCTTGCCGGTCTAGGAATGGTAGAACGATGGGTTCGATGACGGTTTGGATGTACCATGCACTATTCAGTGTCCCCTCGACGATCACCAGAGGTGTACGGCCAGTATAGGAGATCGCTCCCCACTCCTTGATGCCGGGTGTTGGCCCTGTGTGCCTCGGTCGTATGCAGTCCTGATTGTGGCGCTCACCTGCACGGCGCCAAACACGCTTACGACCATCATTGGCACCAAGGCAGAAGCGACTCTCATCGCTGAAGACGACACGTCTCCATTCGTCCCTCCATTCACGCCTGTCGCGACACCACTGGAGGCGGGCTGCCCGAAGTTGGGGCGTGAGCGGAAGACGGCCTAACGGTGTGCGGGACAGTAGCCCAGCTTCATGGAGACGGTTGCGAATGGTCCTCGCCGATACCCCAGGAGCAACAGTGTCCCTAATTTGCTGGGAAGTGGCGGTGCGGTCCCCTACGGCACTGCGTAGGATCCTACGGTCTTGGCGTGCATCCGTGCGTCGCTGCGGCCCGGTCCCAGGTCGACGGGCACGTGCACCTTCCGCCGACCACTGGCGACAACATCGATGTACTGTGGAGACCTCACGCCCCACGTGTTGAGCAATTCGGCGGTACGTCCACCCGGCGTCCCGCATGCCCACTATACGCCCTCGCTCAAAGTCCGTCAACTGCTCATACGGTTCACGTCCACGCTGTCGCGGCATGCTACCAGTGTTAAAGACTGCGATGGAGCTCCGTATGCCACGGCAAACTGGCTGACACTGACGGCGGCGGTGCACAAATGCTGAGCAGCTAGCGCCATTCGACGGCCAACACCGCGGTTCCTGGTGTGTCCGCTGTGTCGTGCGTGTGATCATTGCTTGTACAGCCCTCTCGCAGTGTCCGGAGCAAGTATGGTGCGTTTGACACACCGGTGTCAATGTGTTCTTTTTTCCATTTCCAGGAGTGTAGATATCGTTGAGTAAGCAACTAAGTGTCAAGTTTGAATTTATATGACTGTGAATATAATAAAAACGTGTTACAATATACGTGTAACATCAAATCATCGAGCAGCTTTAAAACGTCACTAAAATATCGTTACATGCTTTAACTACGGACAGCAGGAAAAGTTTATCCATAGTTCACATTGTCCATCTACAACGTCATAACGTAGGTACAACACTCATTGTAAAACAACTTTATAAATTATATATTATGTAAAATGTGAATAAATGCGATTGTTTGCAGATGTACTGATGAAGACAATAAATCAGAAATAAGCTTATACAGGGTTTAAATTTTAAGTTGACAAACCAGAATAACTCGAAAAATAAGCTTCACACGAAAAAATGTGTACAATCCAAAGTTGATTATTTTCGAGGGGGATGTCTGCTGGTGCTAAAATTTGCCCGCCGCCCCAGCCCCTTGGGATGGGAGGCAACTTCAAAATTTCAAATGGGAACCCACATTTTTTTATTGCAGAATCAGATTCTACAAGAAAAAGTACGTACATTTTGTCTTAAACATTTGATTCTTGGTAGCTGGCACTGTAATTCAAGAAAATCCATGTTCTCATTTTTGCGTGGAAAATGGTTACGGATAAATAAAAAATGAGTTCACTCATTAATAAGTAGGATGTTTGGTTAGTTAGTTAGCTAGTCAGATGATTTGTTTGATAATTAAAAGTTGTGTGGCCTCATGACCACGAAACAAACAAAACTTTTCCATATCTGCGGAAAAAATTAATATGTGGGTCAAAATTTGTAAAACTCTAATTCCTCTTTCTCAAACCCCTCCCTATGGGGAGAGAAGGAGAATTTTAGTTTTAGCAAATCGAAATTTACGAAGTAAATAAGTATTTTTGTTTATCCGTAACCATTTTCCACGCAAAAATGAGAACATGGATTTTCTTGAATTACAGCGCCATCTACCAAGAATCCAAACAAATGTTTAAGTCAAAATGTACGCATTTTTTTTGTAGAATCTCATTCTGCAATAAAAAATGGGAGTTCCCAGTTGAAATTTTAAAGTTGCCTTCCACCCCACCCCCAAGGGCTGGGAGGCTGCGGGCTAATTTTAGCACCAGCAGACATCCCCCTCGAAAATAATCAACTTTGGATTGTACACATTTTTTCGTGTGAAGCTTATTTTTCGAGTTATTCTGGTTTGCCAACTGAAAAAATTTACACCCTGTATACAAAAATAAAATATCAGCCATCATTCTGTCAAGTAATTCTCTGCATAATGTCCTTCTGTGACGTGATATACACTGATCAGCCAGGACATTATGACTACTAACCTAGTAGCGGATATGTCCACCTTTTCACGGATAACAGAGCTGACGCGTCGTGGCATGGAAACAATGAGGCTTTGGTAGGTCGCTGGAGGAAGTTGGCACCACATCTGTGCACACAAGTCTCCTAATTCCCGTAAATTCTGGGGAGGAGGACTATTAGCTCTGACGTCAAGTTCAGTCACATCCCAGATGTGTTCGATCGGGTTCAGATATGGCTAAGTAGGGGGTTAGAGCATCAGTTGGAACTCTCGACTGTGTCCTCATATGACTGGATGTTGACATTTTATGTTCCCTTCCTTTTACGTGACACATACTTAGTTTCGTTTTTTTAAAGACTGAACGCTGAAAGGCATAATCAGCCTTAAATGATGATGATGATGATGATGATGATGATGATGATGATGATTACAACTGGACGAACACTTTTTGGACTCACTGTAAGCTGAATGACAGGATTTTCACGACTCCAAAGAATGACAACCTTGCTGTCCTCACACGGAACACAAAAGCTGACGTGGATCTGCGTGAGTTTTGTGACTTCAGTTCCTTTTATTTCACAGTGATGAGGCACTGCCGCACGTGGAACACCGTCACAAAGAGTACCCTCCAGCGCCGCCGAGGGATTACTAGTGAGGCAAAATGGGATGCCTGTGCAACAGGCTTCACATTCGAGTAGTAGCAGCTCCTGTGGCGTTATATACAGTGTTTGTGTGAGTTTGACAGACGGTAAACCTCAGAATTTCACCATGACGTCATAAATCTACCTAGATTTTGTGCAACATGCTGTGACGTCATTATTTCTATCACTGTTAACACATACACTATGACAACACACACACACACACACACACACACACACACACACACACACACACACACACACACACAGACACGCACAGGTATTGTAGGGGTGAGTATCGTGCTATGGCATTTCTTTAACATTTAAGACCAGGCCTGGCAGACTGTGGCTCGCGAGATATTCCCCTCCAGTGAGCGCTTCCCCCTCCAATTCTACTTGGGCGATGTCCTCAAGGCCTGGCCGCAGCCTTCGGTGCATTTGTGTATCACCAGTCGAGTGGGGCAGCATTTATTCGACTTCCAAGATACAGTAAATGCTGTTTCGTTAGTCCGCTTGCTTTCCGAGTTTTGTTCAGATTTACTCTCCTCATTACTGGGTTACCATTCAGTTAGTCATTTTGTTTATTACTGGACTCTCATTCTGGTTTTGATACTGGCTGTTACTGAAGCTATTTTTCTGTTGCAGTTCGGAAAGAAAGAATATTGAAAACAGTTTTTTTAATGAAGAGAGGAAGATAAAGTACTTTTTTGTAGACAGTTCCAATGAAAAACTCCTATGTTTAATATGTAAAAAATGTCTGAGTCAAAATAGAAGTAGGAATCTTACTTGACATTTCTCCTAGTTACTCGAAGCAACACACGCGTGGCTAAATACTTTAATTGCAAACTGCTGGTATTATTGTTGTGTGTGTGGACGATAGTACTGATCGAACAGATTTTAGTCAACTACTAGTTTTTTTTTTCTCCTGATAATGGACGTCATTTCTGTACATGAAGATTCATTCACTTTGCTTCCGATGCTCAGAACAACAGGTTTGGGTATTTTTAATGTAGAAAAGTGTTGTGACAAAATTGGTGGTTTGAAAAGCGTTTTGACAAAATTGATGGTTTTAAAAAATGCTCTCCAAACTGTAACGATGGTGCACCAGCAGCAGTGGCCGGCAGTGAAAAAGGCTTCGTTGGTCACTTAAGAATGGAATACATTGTTTAATTTTTCATTACATCATTCCTCAGGAGACACTATGTGGGGAAAAATATCAGACTGCTGTTCGCAGTGAAAGATTTAACGAAAATTACGAGTATAATACGTCGAGGAAATATATAGCTACCTCATTGAAAATTCAAATAGATTTTTGTAGAATTTGACGCGGTACATGAAAACATGCTTCTTCATTCCACAATTGAGTGCAGGAAAATGGCTGGCTATGAGCACTATGGGACTTAACATCTGAGGTCATCAGTCCCCTAGAACTTAGAACTACTTAAACCTAACTAACCTATGGACATCACACACATCTATTCCCGAGGCAGGATTCGAACCTGCGACAGTAGCAGTCACGCAGTTCCGGACTACAGCGCCTAGAACCGCATGGCCACCGCGGGCGGCGGAAAATGTTTAACTTGGTCTTTTAGCACATAGTTTAACTTTTAAAGTTCTTGAATAGAGAAGTAATATCAGATGCTACGCAGTTTGAGAATACGCTGAAGCATTCGTTTTCTTTTATCAGAATTAACATTTCTAACGTATTTTACAAATCATTCAAATAGTATGAACTTACGTTTGCAAGGTCAGGAAAGCACTATTTGTGGTATTTTACGGACATTAACGGATTACGGGGTAATCTTATGTTGTTTAAAATGCAACTAAGCACGGAAAATATGGGTCGTTTTCGGAGTTCCTGTGAACTGAAACACAAATACATGGAAATAAGATGAAGCTAAATAAATCTAATCTAAGTATTTAAATATCTCATTAATGTATGTATAAGAGTAGCGGGCAAATAAATAAAAAATAATGTTTTAGTAGCGTATGATTTTTGGCGTTTACGTATAGAGTACTGGTATTACCGACCCCAGATCTACGATATTTCCAAACCAGGTCAAAAACTTGAAAGTGACCTCCCAACCCCCACGAACCTTTGAGATAGGAATTAAAAAATTAAAAAATAATGGATTTTTCAAACATATGTTCGTTTTGTAACACACATCTTTCTGAAGAGTTTCATATATAATATACATATGTTCGAGGAAAAGTAAGACATGTTATTCGGTCGTAAGTGTGACGAAGTGCAGTGTCACGCCTTTCACTCATCATTCTTCTATCGACGGTCACTGTGTTTTGCTCTGTGGAATTCACACGTGTATATTTTGTAATAGAAGCCATTAAACATACATTCAGGACAGTTGAAATAAACATGTCCTGTGGTGCCACTCCTTCTCCCAGTCGGCCGGTTTGGCTCCCAAACCTCCTTCAAAATCAGTTAATACTGGGTGGGACTTTTTTGTGACAGGAAGGACAAAAACTCTTCAGGAAATTTACACTCTTTATCGCCTATTAGCTAACAACTCTCTCTTTTGTTCGACATAAAATGAAATATAAGGAAACATAAAACCAGTAATGACAACAGACAAACAAGACAGTATTCATTTCTCAAATCTTTAGATTCCAGCATTTTTTTTTCCTATTTACTACGGCTTTGCACGGCGTGCTTTCCTTTCCACGAAAGAATCTATTACCTCAACAAAGTTTGAACTAGCACTCCTGAAAGAAGTTCTGCATGTTTCGCAGGCGAGCTTCTGTAAAGTTTGGAAGGCAGGAGACGAGGTACTGGCAGAAGTAAAGCTGTGAGTACCGGGCGTGAGTCCTGCTTCGGTAGCTCAGTTGGCAGAGCGCTTGCCCGCGAAAGGCAAAGGTCCCGAGTTCGAGTCTCGGTCGGGCACAAAGTTTTAATCTGCCAGGAAGTTTCAATTCTGTAACTGTTCCCACCAGTGTCAAAATTTGTTCTCCGGTACCCTGCTAGAATCGTAAGTTCAGTTACCCCACGTTTATTCTCCGGTTAGGCGTTATTACATGTTCGTACAATGCGTTTTCCGCACTATTCCGAAGATAGAACTTAAAGCTGCTGCTAACCAGGGAGTGTACAACTGATAGTGTAGCGATCTGGCTAAAATTTTGTCAGAATTCCGTTTTCTTGGATACACCGAGAAGATAATATGTAATCTTTCTTACATATTATTTCTGGTAGTCGTTTATTTCCACTCTGGTAGTATTAATCTATGGATTTCGCTAGTAATTATAACAACGCTGATCATTCGCTCACCCAGTCAACTACATAAACCAACTTAGAGTGTGTTAAAAAATGTTCAAAAACCAACTGGGATGCGTTTCAAAATCATATGACGCACCCTGAACTTGCCGCTCGGGGCCGATACCGTTGTCTGACCCCCCCCTCCCCGCCCCCTCCAAGCCCTCCGGGCCAGGGTATTACAGAGGTCAGGATTCACGCGACTGTCAGATGTCCGGCGTGGCCGTGTCGCCGCTGTGACGCCACCGTACGTGCCGAGTTAAGGGGGAACACTCGCTGGAAAGGAGCGGCTCGCGAGCCCCGCGGCGCCTGATTTAGACCGTATTTGGAAATCGGTGAACTTTAGAATATTACTATGACGTCATGTGTAGTGCCGTCATTATTTCTAACACCACACTGGGTTTAACACATACCCTTTCATGTCACACAATATAGTAATGTAGGTGTGACTTTGCAAGAGTTTATTTATTTACTTTGTCATTTCTTAAACATTTAAAGTATTTGTTGGTAATTCCTTTAAAAAAGGTGCTGCGTTTTTCCTTTCTTAAACTAGCGTATTCGTTGTTAAATTATGTGTTACATTAATTTGTTTATTTGGTATTTAAGTTGGAGTCGATAAAAAAATAGCAGTGCTGGTGCCTTGATTGATGAAATTCGTGTAATAATAATAACAATAATAAGAAATTTAATTTGTTATTAACAAATACGTACACACTCATCCTCTCCCTACGGTGGGCGCGCAGCTCAGGAATGAAACCATCCACTCAAGTGCTCCAGTTATAAAAGCAAGAGGGCGAGGGGGGAATAGTGTTTGGACCTTATTGATCCAGGGGTGGTGAGGTGTGCGTGTGTAGAAGATGGTTTAAAATGGTTCAAATGGCTCTGAGCACTATGGGACTTAACTTCTGAGGTCATGAGTCCCCTAGAACTTAGAACTACTTAAACCTATCTAATCTAAGGACATCACACACATCCGTGCCCGAGGCAGGATTCGAGCCTGCGACCGTAGCGGTTGCGCCTAGAACCGCTCGGCCATCCCGGCCGGCGTAGGAGGGGAAGGGAAGGGGGTTCCTCTAAGTGACCTTGAATGTACCACTTAGAATTGCTGATGATTCCCCACATGGAGGAGAGTGGAGGGTAGCTTTGAATATGCCTAGCCCAAGTTTATAGCCTGACACCAGAAGTCCATATCAGTGGCTTTGAGGTAAGATAATTTTCTGTTCCCTTATACCCATTGATACTCTACTTACGAACTGCCCATGAAGTAGCCTCTATGTTGTAGTAGGGGATGCTTTGTTTTTGTTTTGCTTTAGGGCGCTGAAACAATGCGTGATGTATCATTTCTCACGATAACGTGTAATGTGCTGATACCTGGATGTTCTTCAACAGCCTGAAGAATGCGCTCCCCTTCGTCAGGTGTATGAGCGAATGCTGGTCTACATCGATCTCCCATACATGGTGTTAGGGACTTTGTCTCAGCAGTGTGTCGATAAGCATAAACTAATAACAAATTTCTGTCTGTCTTCTGGTTTGAAGTGCGTTCTGATACAACCTTGGATCCTCACGTCAGTTATTCTTTTCTGCGGCCGCACCTAAAAATCCCCTCTCCCTTTTCTTTAATTAATATCCTACCACTGTTAAACGTGGCGAATAGAAGGTAGCCTACTGTTTTAAGACCCATGAAACGTTTAAGGACAGCCAATCTGAACTGCAAACATATCGCCACAGCACCCGTGTTGTTTCTCACATATTTTAGTGCTCTACCATAAAATACCTATTAAACCAAATTAGTTGTTTTTGCAGGTGACACGAGCATCATAACCAATCCCATAAAAAAATAAATAAACAGGGGAAACTGCAAATAAAGTGTTTAGAAGGATTATTGACAGTTTTTTTTTTTTTTGCAAATGATCTCTTCTTTAATTTTAAGGAAACGCAACCTATTATGCGCACCAACCGGTACAGCACCAGTGATAAATTTAAAGCAGCAGCAGAATTTAGCAGACAAGGCAGAAAACGCAGAATGTCTAGGTGTACATATTATTGAGTTGTTAAAATGTAACAGAAAAATTGTTTTACTGCTTCTTAAGCAATTCAATTCAGATACTTATGCACATCGTGTTATTGTAAACATTGGAGAGAGATAAACCAGTAAGATAACATACTTTGCTTATTTTCAGTCAGTAATTTATCGTGAAATTGTGTTCTAGGGTAACACATTGAAGAAAGAAAATCTTCATTACTGAAAAGCGTGCCTCAAGAATAATAAATGTCCGTCTCTGCAGGCGAGTGGTCAGCGCGACAAACTCTCCTGCGCCGAACCTGCTTTCGATTCCCGGTACTGCCAGAAATTTTTCCATGGTGAGAGGAGAGGACCGAAGTACATAGCCTCTTGATGCCAACTGAGGAGTTACCTAGTTGAGAGGTAGCGACTCCACGGTCAAAACGTCGACAACGGCCGGGAATGCGGTGTGCTGACTCCATGCCCATCCATACCGCATCCGACGATGAATGGTGAGGACGGCAGGGTGGTCGGTCGAGTATCGCTTGGTCTTAAATATCTGATCGCAGTTTTTTGTAAAGAATAGTATCTGGTTCTCACCCTCGATCTTGTTATAGAAAACTGTTGATGGGTTTGGGCATATTAGCTACAGCAGCACACTACTTATTCTCTCTCATGAAATTTGTTGTAGTTAACCCGTCACATTTTATAACAAATAATTGATTCATAATTACAGTACTAGAAGAAAAAATGATTTTCATTAATGATTAAGATTTTCTCATATTACCTGTAAAACCGACAGTATTACAACGGCTTTCCTCAGGGGGCAGGACTGATTTTGGTGAAGGAAAGGTGCATCTGTTTACTGCAGATGGTCGGTGTCAATAGACGTATTTGTGAAACTATATTGGCCCTAGAATATAATTGGCTAGTCATGGTTAGAGCGAGAGGGTAGGAAAGAAGCTGTTTGTGGACATCAAGCAGACATTACTTTTCAGCACACCCTAGTAGATTAGTAGTCTGTAAACTGATTCTTTACATTTCATTACGTTATCTAGTGCAAAGTAATCATTGAAACACACACTGCACTAACTATAGCTGCCGTCACCAAAACAGGCAGCTCAAGGTCATATCTGCAGCATGATGTCAGGTGCGGTGCTGCGGAGGCGTCGTGGACTTCGCGATGCGCTGTGATTTGTCTGCTCCACAGTTTCGTTGTCACATGCACAATGCAGCACCAGTGGACGTCAGCGCCAGCTGGGCGTAAAGTGTTTCCGTGCAGTGTCCTGTGTTCATGTGTGGCTACAGTCTTCTATAGAAAGATGCATTGACTTGAATCTTGTAGTGAGCGTGATGAGGGGGAAAGGGCCCTCGCTGGTTGGTGCGTGTAAAGGACGACAAGACATTCGAAAACAAACTAAAAATGTCATATTGAAAGTACTGCAGGTTCTTTTTTTTTTGCCGAACTGACCAACAGTGAAGAAGCAAGCAATAATAAAAATTTTGTGTAAGTTCATAAACTAACAGCAAATGTTTGTGGTATTCCGAATCGACTATATTCGGTAATAATAGTGTAGTAGCAGCGGCAGCATCTCCAGATGTGAGTACGTGTTTTGATTCTGCAAGAAAGAGATATAAACTAAAACGGAAATCTACAGAATTTGAAGATTTTAACAAAAGGTTAGAGCGCGGAACTGCATTTTGTTACTACGCTAGAGGAGTGATCTCCGTGAATAACATTCTGACTCAGACATCCGTTGCTCATCTTCTTCACCCATTTTATTTTAGATTCATAAAGTGCAATAATGCATGTGAATATTTAATGGCATGCAGAGACATTGCAGCAGAATAAACGAAGGTTTTGCTTACAATGCACTTATTGCTTACTGACGACAATAATCTCGTAGTATACTTCGATAGAGCTTGGATTTCACAAAAGCATACGAACAAACATTTTTGCTCGATTTCAACGGAAGTAATGGCCTGAAAGTACAATTACTTTTGTACAGCGTGTTTCAGGGCTTCGGGTAAAAGGTCCGAATAAAAAATTTTCGTGAGGTGGGGAATATTCTTGGAAGGCGAGCCGTCGGAACAAAAATCCTGGCGTCGGGGTACAAGAACTCGCGTGCTGTCGCGCACGGAGTCTCTTGTAAAGAAATTGCGTTCATAGGTGACAGCATATAATAATGATATCTCAGTTGTTACCAAATTTAATTTTACGTTTTTCTTAACAACATTCTTGCTGGAAATTTGTACGCCGTCCAACAGAACGCAAATTCATCAGCGACGACATTGTTTCTTGAAACGTTAGTTTTTGTATTTTTTCATAATGACTGTCAAGAATTTTCTTTTGGGAAATACTCCATTACATTCTAGACTAATACTAGAGATGTTTAATATTTTTTCTTAATTTGCATTAACATTTGAAATTATTACTAACTGGCAGTACTGTAAGGAGACCTTGATATGTCTACTTTCGTGACGGACACTGTAACTAATTATCTCATCATTCAGAATACAATGAGTGCATAGGCGGAATGACTCATCGGTAACATCATTCGATTATTATACTATATAAATTTCAGTTATTCATTTTAAATCGAGCTTTTGTTTTGAAAAACATAAGCACGCTTCCCTTTACCAGTGGCATATCGATACACTGCAATAACAAGCAGCAGATTCCCACTGGTTCTCCGATAACCTATTGTGGGGGACATACGACCCAACGGTAGTGGAGTTATGTCCCTCTTAGCAAGGTGCTCAACCTCAACATTTTCATTACGGAGAATTCCGTGATGCCCTTTTATCCAAAGCAAGTTGACGTCGGTGCCCAATGTCCGCGCGTCTATTATGGCCCCCAAGGCACAGCTGTGAGACTGTTTATTAAATGCCGGTTGTTGTAGTTTCTGTAACACACTTTGGGAGTCCTTAAGGATCAATACGAGCCGGGAAGTCTGCGTGCCATACTAAATAGCCTCCCTGGTGGTAGCAACTCCGCCGCGTTAATAGACGCTTCAGGAGACAGTGCAAACATTTGGTATGTATCGTTAGAGGCACTGAAGAAGATGTATCCCACAGCAGCTTCAGTTTTAGAGCCGTCCGTATAGATGCAAGCATACTGTGGCGAATGTCGGATAAGGTCGTGGTTGATGATCCCATCCGTTCTGAAATCGGACGACAAGTACGACCCCGGAGCTAGCGTGAAGAAATTAGCAAGTGGAGAGCGAAAGCAAGAGTGTTTCAAGTCTTACAGGACTAGTGGTAAAAGATATCACCATATTTCATAGCTAGTTCGGTTCGTCCTTCGTCTGTGAGGTGCCCGTGTGAGCCTCCAGAATTGAACCACCTCCCTCCCCCCCTGATGGAGGGAGAGTCGAATATGGAAGACCGATTAAAGAGAAAGTTATCGGATATCTGCCGACGTATGGTAGCGTATTGCAGACGCTTCCACTAATAGCGCGTTGGTGGGCTTTGATTTCATGGCTTCAGGAACAAGACGAAGCACCCTCTACATCTACATGATTACTCTGCAATTCACATTTAAGTGCTTGGCAGAGGGTTCATCGAACCACAATCATACTATCTCTCTACCATTCCACTCCCGAACGGCGCGCGGGAAAAACGAACACCTAAACCTTTCTGTTCGAGCTCTGATTTCTCTTATTTTATTTTGATGATCATTCCTAACTAAGTAAGTTGGGCTCAACAAAATATTTTCGCATTCGGAAGAAAAAGTTGGTGACTGAAATTTCGTAAATACATCTCGCCGCGACGAAAAACGTCTTTGCTTTAATGACTTCCATCCCAACTCGCGTATCATATCTGCCACACTCTCTACCCTATTACGTGATAATACAAAACGAGCTGCCCTTTTTTGCACCCTTTCGATGTCCTCCGTCAATCCCACCTGGTAAGGATCCCACATCGCGCAGCAATATTCTAACAGAGGACGAATGGAAGTCTGAGTTTACGCAAAGGCGATTTCGTCGCGTTGCCGTAGACGATGGTGCCATATCAAGATCTCATACAGAGTTAAGAGGATTGTAGTTTCCACTCCTTACCAAACTCTAGCAAGCACCGCAATATATTCGCAATATGTTCCACATTGTCTATAAGGTACGCAACGTGACGTGTCCACGTCAGTTTGCAGTCAATTTAGACGCCCAGTAGCTTAACATGTGACTGAACAGGAAGGTTGTACAGACCAACATGAAGTTCAGATGAGAAGTAATTGCGTCCTTTTCTCGTGAATATCACCACTGCAGATTTTTCGCACGACAAAATGAGACCGTTCCCTAACCCTCGCGTGGCCAGCTCGTCATATGCGTCGTGAAGCTATAACCATGTCAACCAAAAGCACGGCAAATGTACGTATGTACGAACGTCGTCCGTTTACTGAAGGACTTCGGCGTTGGGGGATAAATAGTCTTCAGATCGGCGACATAAAGGGTATATAGTAAGGGACTCAATATCGCAACTTGTGGTAGGCCATGGGACACTATACAAGACCCGCATAACACGTTGTCCTGGTCATGGGAATAGACAGAACGACAGCCGAGCAAACCACAGATAATTTGTAAAAGCGATAGAGGGAGATGTAGAAGTTCCAATTTGTTAATAACTTCAGGTACCATAACATAGTCACAAGCCCTCAAAAACTCAAGAAATAGATCCGTCAGGTACCCATTAGTCAGGAGGTTTCTTTCAATGTCCATCGCAAGAGGTGTGATATTGTCAACAGTATTTCTGCCCTTACGAAAGCCACTTTGCGTCCAGGGGAGTAAGTCCTGATTTTCTAACCACCATTCTAAACAGAACATGAGGAGACGTTCAAAGGTACTTAACATGGCAACAGGGCAATTGGGCGATACTATGTCGCTTGGCCAGAATCCTTTCAGGTTTCAACATGGGCACCAATATTTGAGTCGTCTAATCGTCTGGAAAGTTCCCGTCCTTTCAAATGTCCCGTGCAGATTCTCACAAGAACGCGTTTTGCGTTATCGGACAAATGGCTGATCAGGGAGTTCTGGGTGATGTGTTGCGTGAGTACATAAGAGCCCTGTGGAGTGGGACGAGAGAGAATGGTGAAGTGAAGCCTTGTCGAAGACTATGAGTGGCATCAGTCGCCGAGAGGTCAATGGATGCCGCCAGTCAGTGGGTGGTGCTATAATGTCGGTAAACTTGCCTTTCCAGTTCTGAAACCGCTTGGGAGGCACAGGTTTCCGTTTGAACGAGGATGGTTCAAATGGTTAAAATGGCTCTGAGCACTTGGGACTTAACAGCTGTGGTCATCAGTCCCCTAGAACTTAGAACTACTTAAACCTAACTAACCTAAGGACATCACACACATCCATGCCCGAGGCAGGATTCGAACCTGCGACCGTAGTTGAACGAGGAATTCATTGCCCAGGTACAACCAGTAGGGGTGTTCGTAGAGAGACGTTCAACCCCCCCCCCCCCCCCACCCGGGTCCCTTTTTTCCAACTTTGAGAAAACACTTAGCTGCATCCGTCCGTTTGTAAGCAACATCGTTGTCCATTGTGGCATGCCGGTTGAGTCGATTGCAAACTAGTCTCCTTTGTGACGCCTGACGAGAAAATTCTTGGTGCCACCAGGAAAACGACTGTCTGTTGGTGCCAGTGATCACCCTATTTTGTGGAATATAAAGCGACGCTGCTAAATTCAGAGGATTTCGAACAATAATTTTTGCGAGGGCGTCACCGCGGGGAACAATGAGAGTTGCGAGTCCATTTTTGGACGATACCGGGACCAATCCGCCTTCTTGACGTTCCATTTATGAGGTGGCCTACAGACTGCGACAGAGGTCTGCGTGAACATTGATGTAACAAGAGCGGAGTGATTAGGTCCCTTGAATAAGGAAGAAACGAGGAAACCGACGCCGAACACCAGGTCAGGCCGACGGTTGAGGGTCGCTGACCTAGTAATGGAAGTAATGTGGGGGAAACATCATTGGGTACGATAAGAAGAAACTCTTCGAGAATCTCCAGGTTCCCGCCACCCAGTCTATCATTAAACGCGCAGACCCATAGTCTGTTGATACTCACAAAATAGTAAAGGAGATTCCAACTTCCGCGCCAAAGCGTACTAATATTTAAGGAGAATACACGACCGCAGCTGGCAATAAATGGTCACAGTGGTTATTTGACCGAATGGAGCGAGAGCCTGACTGCTATCGCTTGAATGATGTAGATAGCGTCATGGAATACCATTAATTGGGTGTGGTATAGCACATTACTGGTGAAGAGGGCAACCCCTCGTCGACCATCCTGTCTTGTCAATGTACCTGACATCCTCGAATGCGGGCAATAGTATCTGGTTGAAACGATGTCTCATAGATGGTTGCCACTGCTAGCTTCCTCGTCCAAACTTCATGCTGGAGTACGTGCTTATTGACGATCGCAGGTCGCGCGTTCCATTGGAGGATCCAAAATGTCGCCGTAGGTGCTAGGCGTTAGGGAGTCGTTAATAATTGTCATATAGGTTGTATCTGTGCCGTTCCAGGTGGCTGTGTCCCCGCGCCTTCAAGGATCTGTGGGGTAAACCAGGTGATTTTCTCGATGATATACTTGCTGTTATTAGGAAGATGCGGTGGTTGTTTACTGTACATGAGGACGATGTGGGTTGTGTGGTAGAAGGGCTTCTGAAAAACACTGTCGTTAGGTTGGTCTCGGAGCGCGCCATTTCCCTTAACCTCTCGTTCAGGAGATGGCACCAGATCTGTCTGTTGACTGAAAGTTATTCTGATGATGCCCAGCTCACTGAGGAAGAGAAACAAGTGGGGTGGCACCGATAGTGATCGTGGTCTCGTGTAATGTCTTGTGCAGCGACTGGCAGTTGTGATGGGAGCCTTGGAGGTAGTGGTGGAAAATCCATGCGACTGGGAGGCTGTCGTAGGGCAGCTAAGTATGTGTGCTGTGAATTACCATTTACCCATCCCAATGTGGCGTACTCCCTTGCACGTTGTAGCTCTAGTTGATGGAGAAATACCGCGAACGACCCATCTGTAACTGGGTACTGACCAGAGCAGTTTAAGCAAGTTAGAACCGCTGTCGTGCAGGAATCAGTTCTTTTGTAATGGGCATGGCTTCTGCACTGGTTTACCCGATGGTGAAAACTCCAGCAATGTCTACATTGGATGTCTGAAGCGACGTACGGTTCCACCAAACATCGTGTCCCCAAGTTAGTAAATTGTGAGGGTAAAGTTTGTGAACGAAGAACTACTTGCAGACTGGAATGAGCATCGTTAATTCAGTATTTGAATGATGTGTCTTGCTGTAGTGTTTGATACTTCGCACAGGGTATATACTCTCAATTTGCCGACTATCTCTCTATCTGTCATATTAACATCAACATCGCGAATAGCCGCGCGGGGTAGCTGCGTGGTCTTGGGCCCCTTGACGTGGTTCAGCCCCCCCCCCCCCCCAACCCTCCCATCACGTCACAAGTTCGGATTCCTCCCTCGGGCATGAGTGTGTGTGTTGTCCTTAGCGTAAGTTATTTTAGGTTAGAGTATGTAGTGTGTAAGCCTAAGAACCGATGACCCCAGCAGTTTGGTCCCATGGGGACTTACCGCCACCATCGCGAATTATTCTATGCGCATGGAGCAGGATACACTCATCGAACTTGTCGTATTTAAGAACGGAGGCCTCTATAAAATAATTGGCAGCAGCAACAGCGGACTTCAGTCCCATCTTATCTCTGTTTCTGCCCCACGGACTATTGTTGACAATATCGTGCTTTCAATGAGATCTATAGACATACAGTATTTATCCACTGACGTAGGTTGGAGTTTGCCAATGTTTTCGTCTAAGATCATCACGAAGACGGGATATGGGCCTCTATCATACCGACTGTGTCGATTGTCGACGCTCGGCCGCGAAACTGCATCGTGAGGGGTTGCTGGATGACCCTGAGAACGTTCTGTGTTTGTCTGTACTAAGCCGCCAGCAGAATGGGGATCCAAACCCGGTATCTCACGCATATCACAGTCAGGGACAGTATTAGAGTCGACACAGAGCCATTTACTAAGGAGGCTAGTTTGCTGCTGCTGATGGTCAGGTGCATCGTCGTCAAGCGCTAAGCTGGTGAGGGTCTCAGAAATGGCTGATTTGCTAACTGACCTAATTTACTTGCTGTTCTTGTTGATGATGATGCTGTTGTTTGTTGCTGTAGTTGGAGTTGGTCAAATTGTTGTTGCCCGGCCAGTTGTTGCTGCTGAAGTTCGTGATGCTGGTGCAGTAGCTGCTGTTCCTCATGGTGCTGTAGCCCCAGTTGTAAAAACTGCGGGTCCAGGGACGGCGGTTGACCCTGCTGGATTTCACAATGAACTGGCGACGTCGACGACAATGCGACATTCGTCGCTGGACTCTGAAGACAAATTTCCAGCGCCGACTTTATGACTCCACCAGTGTCAGCGGGCTCGGCCATTTGTGAGACTGACTGCTAATCTCTACCGTCCCAAAGGGTGGCTAGGAAACGTCACACAATTACAGTGGGCACTACACTACGCTGCATTACACTGCGCTACACTACACTAAGTTAAACTAAAACGTTTCTCGTCTACGGGAACGACAATACGTGTATAAAGACACTTATAAGAATACGAACAGTATGGATAGCCACACACGTCCGTGCAACGTAAATAACACACGACTCGCGGAGTGCTCGCTACGAGAGCTCGCCTCAAACTGGAGAAGCATCCTTTGAATTTACATTCGGGATGACCGGCATGCTGTCACGTGGAAGATTCTAATCGATTGTGTTGCTATTCGTGGCATCCAGGAAATGGCGAACAAAATATCCCTTGTAATTTAGCCTCTGCATGTTCTGACATTACAGACAGCTGGCTCGGTGCAGTTCGATTTTGACGGAACGGGTGAAGGCCGGCGTGAAGACACGTTGGGGCAGACAGCTGTCAGCTGGCCTGCGGACAGCCGAGCCGAGTTGGAGGGAGCGCTGAACGTAGTCATGGGGGTTGTCGGTAACCGAATAGGAGCAGCGGTCGAGAGGGTGACCCCAGGGCGGAAAGAGGTGTGTGCGAGTTCCAGCGGAGAGGTTGTGAGGTGTTCTAAATTGGAGGAGCTGTGTGGCTTGGAACATTGCCACTAAATGTAATATTACTGAAAATACATGAAACGCCTTACAGGCATGCTAGGAAAAAACTTAATGACAGCTTTGAACCCACAGCAATGGGATGACCTCATTGAAAATTAAACCACGTTTATGATATCATCAATTAAAAGATTAATTAACATTTGGTACAATTATTATTTATAAAAATTGTAAAACCTCAATGCAACACTAATGATACGCCATGTGAAAGCGGATGAGGCCAACAGTCACATGAACAAATTATTTTTCTGAAACTTCCTGGCAGATTAAAACTGTGTGCCGGAACGAGACTCAAACTCGGGACCTTTGCCTTTCGCGGAAAAGTGCTCTACCAACTGAGCTGCCCAAGCACGACTCGCGCCCCGTCCTCTGGAAATTATTTTTCTAATTAAACCAATATACAGAATTTTATAAACAATTTAGTTCATTTTACGTAAACAGTGTCACAACTATAAAATTCTCCACATGTACAAAACGACATAGTCAGCATGAGTGTCTCACTTAATAGTCTAACGCTTTTTGACGTATATTTATTTATATTCATGACTTATGAAATATCTAAAGTTAGTTAGTCTTGAGTGCCGGATGTGGGGGATTTTATCTTTAAGATTTATTTGGAATTCTTTAAAAATGCATAAACATTTTAAGAGGTTGAAAACTGACCACAAAGATTTACTGACTGTTTTATCTTATGTACATACCTGAAACTATAGTGTAAATTATGAGAGATGGTTAGGATGAAAGTATCTACATTGAGTCAAGTAGTCGTCATGGGACTGAGGTTTTAAATAAGCGTACACAGCAGAGCACATAGGTCTTTCTCCAACGGTTTTCATTTTTGGTGGTTCGTTGTGGATCATTCTCGATGGTATGTAAGCCGCCAATGTTTCTCTCTGTGGTAGCAGCGACTTTGAATAATTTTTGTGGTCGCGTGTGAAAACTTGTACATTTCTGGATTTCGGTTTCAGTCAGGAGTTAGAACCCCTCGAGTCATTTAGTAAATGTTGAGTTCTCACACGCGCGGACTTTAGTTTCATTCGTTTATTCTTAAGCTGCGAACTTCTAACGATTTGCTGCTTTTAATTGATTTAAAATGTGTGATTGACTTGGACAGAATTAGTCGGGATAGCAGCGATGGCTATGAAATTTAGATTGACTGGGAATGATAGTGAGAGTTCATGCTAACGAACAGTAAGAAATTGTCACGCTTTGCGCAAGTTAATTGCACTGTTGTGTGTGTTTATTTAGCACACGCCGTCAGCTGTAAATGCACTGTTTGCACGAAGCGATTGCGTATTTGCACTGCAGTTTACATATTTAACAGTTATTGATTGAGTTTATTTGTATTTGACCACCATTCACAGACATTGTGCATTTCTGAAATAAATGTTTAGACCAAATGAGAAACTACGTGGTTTTGTCATTATTATTATCCTTCAGGATTTTGACCAACTATTCCAAGTTTACTTCGACTACTTATTTATTTCGCTAATTTGCCTCATTACTATTATAAGATATTTATGGACATTGTTATGTGAAGCCGGCCGCTGTGGCCGAGCGGTTCTAGGCGCTTCAGTCTGGAACCGCGCGGCTGCTACGGTCGCAGGTTCGAATCATGCCTCGGGCATGGATGTGTGTGAAGTCCTTAGGTTAGTTAGGTTTAAGTAGTTCTAAGTCTATGCGACTGATGACCTCAGATGTTAAGTCCCATAGTGCTCAGAGCCATTTGAACCATTTTGTTATGTGAAAAGTTTGGGTCTCATAGCGACTGCATACAGCCACCCCCTATTGATGATAGCGAGCCCCGCTAAAATTTATAGGCCGTACATTGCCCGCACCTTTTGGCACGTTGTACGGCAGAGTGATTATTTATGTTTAAATGTGTACACGACATGAGAGAGTAGTAAAGTCCGACTGGTGAACTCGTAATGCAATTCTTTAAATGAGTTTTCAAGAACTAAAGTTCCATTACCTTACATTCTATGGTTAACATTATAATGTATGCAGTAGATATACGCAGTACGCATTATAATGCATACAAACAATAATGATACATTTAATATCTACACTTAAGCTCGAAATGGGACATAGATCCAGTGATCTACGCTTTAAGTGTAGCCACTTGCCCCATGATGTCACCGAAGAGTTCTTAATGTGACCCGAATACGATCTCTCCGTATCTGAAGTTCGTTTAAAGAAATTCTTTAGTTCCAGCTGAGTCACTTCTTTTCATCTGGCGTATATTCCTGCGTATAACGTCGTAGATGCGGGTTCTTATACGCTCTGTATAGAGGCGAATTTGTTAATGAGTAAATAAGAATTATAAACACACGATATTTCTAGATACTGTTTCAGGTTATACCCCGATTATGGCAGCTCTTAGCAAAACCAGAAGGTTTTGTCAAACAGTATTAAGAGTAACCGTAGCGAAAGTTACGGAGAAAAGGTGAGTAAGCTACAGGAAAACATGTTGTGAAACTACATTCAGTTGTGACTGGTAGCGGATTTTGTAAAACATTACCTATTAAAGGAAGAAGCACGGAGTTCAAGAGCATCCGTTAGGGAAAAAATACAGTTCGTGAAATTGTTGAGGACGAAAGAGACGCTCTGAGGTGTATTAAATGTATTCAGAAAATTTAACAAAGCTTTTGGCACAAACTAATTTGGTAGTAAAGAATACTGTACTTCTGCAGATACGAGGGTCGGTCAAAAAGTAATGCCTCCCTTTTTTTTCTACTTAAAAAAATTAAGTTAAGTGAAAAATTTGAATTTGGCGCCATTCCTCAAACCTTCTTCTGCAATCCACTGCAGTAGTAACTTTCTGTGTCAACAGGTGGCAGCACAGCAGAAGTTTGTAAGATGGCCGACATCGATGTTCGTTTGAGACAGCGTTGTGTGATTGAATTCTTGAATGCAGAAGGTGAAACGCCCATACGCATTCATGAAAGACTGAAGAAGGTGTATGGTGTTGTGACAGTGGATGTCAGCACTGTTAGACGATGGGTTCGTCGTTGTAAGGAAGCTGAAGGGCAAACACCGTTGACTGACGAAAAGCGGAGTGGCAGGCCGGTGAGTGCAGTGACTCCACACAACATTCAGCAAGTTGATGACATCATTCGTGATGACCGTCGGGTGACTGCAGATGAAGTGTGTCGCATTATTTCTCTTAGTAAAGGCAGTGTGATCACGATTATTAAACAATTGGGGTACTCAAAAGTTTGTGCACGGTGGGTTCCAAGAATGTTAACCGATCAGAATAAAGAGGCAAGGAAAACAATAGCCTCCCAACACTTGCAGCGCTTCCGTTTGGAGGGAGATGAGTTTCTGAAAAAAATTGTGACCGGGGACGAAACATGGGTGCATTTTTTTGAACCCGAATCAAAGAGGCTGTCAATGGAGTGGCGTCACACAAGCTCGCCGAGGAAGAAAAAATTCAAAACTGTGCGATCGGCAGGGAAAGTTATGGCAACAGTTTTCTGGGATACAGAGGGTGTGATTCTGGTTGATTTTTTGGAGCAGGGATGCACAATAAATTCTGTTCAATACGTCACAACCCTCAAAAAACTTAAAGCACGTCTTCAGCGAGTTCGCCCAACAAAATCAATGGCAGATGTTCTTCTTTTGCATGACAATGCAAGACCACACACCAGTCGTCACAACTCTGACGAGATTGTCAAAATTGGATGGGAAGTTTTGCCTCATCCCCCATACAGCCCTGACCTGGCACCATCAGACTTCCATCTGTTCGGGCCACTAAAAGAAGCTCATCGTGGGATTCATTTTGAAGATGAGGAGGTCGTCAAAACATCCGTGCGTCAATGGCTTAAGAAGCAGAGCTGTGATTTTTACCGTGCTGGGATACATGCCCTTGTTCAAAGATGGACCAAAACTGTAGAGATGGGCGGAGATTACATTGAAAAATTACAAAATGATCCTCAATGTTGTGGTTTTCAACCTATGTAATTGCATTTAAATTTCCTGACAATTAAACGTAGAAAAAAAAATTAGGAGGCATTACTTTTTGACTGACCCTCGTAGAAATGTACGAATTTTAGCAAGCGTCGGCGCTGAAATGACACATCCTCCAGTGATTACAGTAACAAATTGTGAGATCTTTCTCCCAAGGAACCCCTTGAGCGTGAGGTCGCAAAAGGCCAATTAGGTTTACTTCATTCGACGCCCTAGATATTGTCTATCATGCAACAACAATATTGGCTGCTAATGGCAACAGGGGGCAGTACTGGGGGTATCCAATGGTGAGCACGGCATGAGGCTACTGCATAGTCCACACGAATAACTGACAGGAGTGCTAGTGATGTTGATATAAAGCAGAGCAATGGCGACGATAAACAAAGCAAACATTGCATTATATCTGCAACAGTTGCCGAAGCCGACATTTCGTCAAAAAGAAGCCCAAGGAAATTCGCATAGTGAGAAAGGTCGACTGTGCAGACAATGTACATGAGGACGACGGTGATGGCGGTACGTGCTTACAAGTGAAAGTGATACTGAAACAGATGTCGACCCATGTAGTTCACCATCCTTGTTGGGCAGAGAGCAACAAATCCCGTCTCCAGTGAAACGTAGTAAAAAAATGGCTCTGAACACTACGGGACTTAACATCTGAGGTCATCAGTTCCCTGGAATTTAGAACTACTTAAACCTTACTAACCTAAGGACATCAAACACACCCATGCCCGAGGCAGGATTCGAACCTGCGACAGTAGCGGTCGCGCAGTTCCAGACTGAAGCGCTTAGAACCGCTCGGCCACAAAGGCCGGCTGAAACGTAGTAAAGGACAGTGGTTGTCCAAGGAGTGGGTACTAAACAAAATTGCGTACATGGAAGATCATCCGCAGCATAGTATAAAAACAATTATGAGCTGATTTCGAACAAGTTTGCAGCAACATGACTGTGTAGTGTAGAAGAAAAACTACTGATATCAAGGGAGAAAAATGCGCACTTGGTATAACAACTGGGCTGATACGAAACTTCCTGGCAGATTAAAACTGTGTGCCGGACCGAGACTCGAACCCGGGACCTTTGCCCTTCGCGGGCAAGTGCTCTACCAACTGAGCTACCCAAGTACGACTCACTCCCCGTCCTCGCAGCTGTAATTCCGCCAGTACCTCGTCTCCTACCTTCTAAACTTCACAGAAGCTCTCCTGCGAACCTTGCAGAACTAACACTCCCGGAAGAAAGGATAGCTACAGCCTGGGGGATGTTTCTAGAATGAAATTTTCACTCTACAGCGGAGTGTGCGCTGATATGAAACTTCCTGGCAGATTAAAACTGTGTGAAGTTTGGAAAGTAGGAGACGAGGTACTGGCGGAATTAGAGCTGTGAGGACGGGGCGTGAGTCGTGCTTGGGCAGTTCAGTTGGTAGAGCACTTGCCCGCGAAAGGCAAAGGTCCCAAGAACGATTGTCGGTCCGGCACACAGTTTTAATCTGCCCTATGCAATTTACAGAATGTGCGTGATAGTGACCTATTAAGTTATGCACATCACATTGTGCGACATAGATTACAGTGATTTCAGGGGAAGCAATGGATGGTTGCATAACTTCAAACAGTTTTATAGAATTGGAAGACGTAAGAAAACGAAATTTCAAACAAAGTGCCAACTTGACGGTGCACAGCAAACTGCAGAAGGACCCGAAAGTTTGTAGCTGAGGTAAAAAAAAACTGATTTCATCGTTCAGTAAGGCATTTGTTTTCAGCTCCGACCAGTCTGGATCTGAAGAGGAAATGCGTATGGTAGGAACCCTGAAAATAAGAGATACCAAGAGGGTTGTATCAAGATCAGCTAACATCAATGCCTGAACGCATTTGTGTACATTTGTGTCGAGTGTTAATCTGTATGGTAAATTGGTGGGAAAGTTATATACTGTGCTGCGAGAAGTTCGAGGTGATCTGCCGCTTACGATTGTTTCTCGTGTGCGTGATCTTGCAAGGGCATTAGGGAATATTTAAGTCACATATGTAATGAGACATGGAAAATAGATGTAAGAATACTACAGTTATGGTATGAGCACTACTTTTGGACAACAACTGGTCAAAATAACTTGCTTTTCCCCGATCTACATATAGGAATCATGCTCCTTTAGAGCGACTTACCTCGCCTGAAATGAGTGTGACATTGCAATTCGTACCACTGGACCAATTCAGCCGAAGGATGTATTATCGCACTATCTGCGGCTATGCCTTAAGGATAGCCTGTTTCAGGATAAGCTCTACGACAGACTGTTTCTCATTCGGTTGCATGCCATCACATTCCATCAGTTCTCATTACCCTGTTACACCGATATCATTATATATGCATCCTTTACGAGTGGATACCTAGCTGAAAGTCCTGCACGGTTTGTAACTCCCAGGAAGTTCACCTTCGATCTTTATGGTGCGAACCTTTGGGATCGCTGTGGCGCGCCATTTTTCAAAAAAAAATGGATCTGAGCACTATGGGTCTTAACTGCTGAGGTCATCAGTCCCCTAGAATTTAGAACTACTTAAACCTAACTAACCTAAGAACATCACACACATCCATGCCGAAGCAAGACTCTAACCTGCGACAGTAGCGGTCGCGCGGCTCCAAACTGTAGCACCTAGAACCGCTCGGCAACTCCGGCCGGCCGCCATTTTTTGTCTGGTGTTCATGGTGCAAGTTAATTGTTTGTTTTTAACCTTTCTTGAATGTCGAAATGTCCATTTTGTGAAGTGTAATTCATACATTCTATAGAAGGTTGAGCTCTGCACCTTCCGGACTCTCATTTTTGGTCGCCCTCCTGATGCACTGTTGAGTCATGAGCAGCTAGTATTTTTCCTGTCGTAAGTGTTAAAACAACACTTTTAAATCAGCCTTACTGAAGATTTAGCTTGCGACCTCGCACTCAAGGAGTTCCTTGTCAGTATCCTACCAAACTATTGGTTGTGTATTAAGACATCGATATTTGGTAACCGTGCAAATTCTATGCACCTTAGTTTTCGAAAAACTTTTTTTTATCACCGCACGGGGACAGGCTAAACAAAATAAAAGACTGCGTTGATTCGGGATTAAACCTAATTTGCGCCTAGGCTGAGAGCTTCTTGACAGGAAGGAAGTAAGACTTACGGTTTAACGTTTCGTCGACGGAGAGATTACGGGAGACGAAGAGCGAACGCAGAACGGCGAAGGGCAGAAATGAAAGCAGGAGTAGGTTTGTTTTAATGAATCAACATGTTATTCGCGTGAATCAATTGAGGGAAACCTCGCACTAATTAAATGAGGATGATGTTGTAGAGGATTAAATCACTCTTCTCTCGAATACAAGATACTGCGACACCTCGCTCGGTTTTCAGCAGGTGACAGACGAAGGATGACAATAGACTCCAGTGGCAGACGCTTCAGAGAGCCCCGTTGAGCATTACGTAGAAATTTACTGTTGCAGTTCCGAGAACGTACATACCGAGAAGAGCCGGGCAACCTATTACTTCTTCCCACATACGTCTCGCGAAATGACCACAACGAGAAAATTGGAGAAATTAGAACTCATACGGAGCATCATTGGCATTCGTTCTACCACGCACCATTCGCGAATGAAACAGGGAAGAGGTGAAGTGATAATAGAAAAAGCAGTACCTACCGCCACACACTGCCAAGTGACCTGCGGAGAATAGACGCAGATGTAGATGTAGACGTAGACACAAAGATAACTGTAGATGTGACTCAACAAAGCGTAATAGGATAGCTGGCTACGTACGCACATCTCGGACAGACGAGAGAAGTAACATAGTTTCCCCTGAAAAACATTAAAGACAATTGTAAGCAAAAGAAGAGAATAAGTAAAGTCAATCAAAAAAAGTAAATAATCAACAGAAAGGCTTAACCCACATCTAAACTCAGGAAAAGGTAATACGAAGAAAATGGGTTTTGTTTTTACGGTATTTGCGAGTAGTACAGGTTGTAGGTCCAAACTTACCATACGAGACATAGTTATCTGTAATGAACTGGTAGTCAAGGAAAAGTATATGAATTCGTCGAGTCTCACGCGCCCCTGTAAGTGCATCCTCCAATTTCTACTTGTCGTCCAAATTAAAAGCTGCTAACGACCCAGCCAGACTTCAAGCGGGTAGCATTAAATATCTATGCCGAATCGGCTTGTGCCGGTAATATATTTTGTTTGCGGGCCACTGCGTACAGTTATGAATAGATTTCAGAGAACAAAGTTAAGTAATTGAATGACATCACATTCATATAAGTTTGGCTATGTAAGCAGCGCACGGCAGGGAAGTTGTCTGGGGACGTGTATGTTACCTAACGAAGGAAATACTCGACATTTAGCTGCAACTCAAAGGCGAGAGCTGAAAATTTGTGGCGTATCGGAAGTCGAACCAGTATTTCCTGATTTACATGAGCGGTCGCCTTAACCTCCTTTTATTTAACCGCATTTTTAATTGCCTTCTTTCACCTTAATTGCTTTTCTTGTTTTTGTCGCCTTAAGGAAGTAGATCGATAATTTCATGTTGGTGGAGACAGGATGGGGAGGGGTCGCAATCCAAGTCCTGGCCACGATGCCTCTCCCTTCCCGTCCCTGAACCTCCCACTCCGATGTCCTTTTCTTTGTGGAACAGGAAGGCAGGTTAAACTAAACGTCTTTATTCATACAATTGCCCTTTCTAGGGGCAAAGAAACTAACAATAAATACAGAATTAAAGCATAAATATAATGTAAAGGAATCCCTTCCATTGAAAGGAATCCCTTCCACTGGAACCAACAATGGACACTACACACGCATCTGCTAGCGACAAGACGTCCGCAGATCCTTCTAACCCGACACTGGGACCGGGCTTGTCTCAAAACAGAAAGGGTCCATATGGTTCTGTCACTTGTTCCGGTCCGTAAAATTGACATGCATATGAGGTTAACTTCTCATACGTTGCACGCCCCAGCTGCAGGGAGGGTCCAAGAAGACACTGCCCAGACAATTAGAAAAGTGTTGGCGGTTGCGCGGATGGCGTTGGAGACGAGTGAATCGTTCCAACAGTAAGGTCCAAAAATCAAGAAAACGCTAGTCGCCATCCCGGTCAAAATACAACGTGGTCCAACCCTTGAGCCATATCACTGCATGCAGATTAGTAAGTGAATAAACAGTCATATTCGGCATAAGAAGGGATATTAGAGTCACGCAGTTGGGGTCGTTGAGGGCCAACATCAGTCTCTTGAACCTCCATACCTCCACAGCAGACCGATATTCCAGACGGCGTTCATCTATATTAGGTAGATGGCACTGGAGACATAAAAAGGGTCTGCCATACGTGTGGAATGGAGTCTCTGGCAATTCATATATTTATGTTTCACCGCCAAACACCAGGCTGCTCTGCCATCCGAATCAAGAAAAGCGCGTTGACCTTAACACCAGACCACTGGCCAAGTGACTGAGGGCAGATGGCCTTCAGTCGGATTTCGGGGATAACCTCGAATCATCTGGCAATAAACGTCACTGGTCCTTCGCAGCTACTCACTCGGCAGGTCGTCGTCGATGTAACTGAAGTTCACAAGAAACTCCGTTAAGGTGAGGTGTTGTTGGGGGAAATATGCGCCAGTGCAACTGGTGGCTCGTGGAGGCAGAGGCCAGAGGTCCCATGAAGCTTTGCTGCACATGAGTCCGCATCTTCATCATCGTGACGGCATATAAAGCAGCTACCCTAATCCACACATTGACCATTCCACGACTGCCCTCTGTGGTAGGGAGGGCGTATTGTACTATGATGTATATTGCCCCACTGGCAAAGTAACCGAAGATCGTGTGTAGACTGCACGTTATCATCTTCGGAATCAGGGGACTAGAGCCAGATGGCGTATCGTGGATGCCAGGTGAAGAGGCTGCGCAGGAGAGACAAGCGAGAAGAGGTACATCAAATCAGTTTTCGGACTGAATACCAAAGCCACCACCACAGCTGTGTGTGACATCGCCTGTTCCCCTGCAGTAGGAGAGTCACAAACAGTCATTTTCTCATGTTTATTTCACAAATATGCATTCAAGCTCTTCTTCAAAGTCCCTCATATCTGTCAAAAAGCTGTAATTTATGAACTGTATATTGAGGGAAAGACGAAAAAATAACTCCGTTTTATGGCCAACTCCATTAACACTAATTCTAGACGATATGAACTATTTTCCAGAAGGAGCAGGACATGCCTTTTAACTGTGACCTTCGTATGGTTTACAATATGTCTCACCAAAAACTGATATTGCTGTCCGTTGGTCCAACTAGACGTTTTACCAGAACGTTTACTTCCTTGCGGCGCATTTGAAAGAAAGCGCTCGCTGGTAAAATAAAATCGGAGAACGGAGTTATTTTTGGTAATAGCAAGAACCAAAATTACCGACGTACTTTTGATGGGACATGAGACGGTCCCCATACACATTTAACGTCTTTCCTCACAATAATTTTCATTGGCCCCTTAACATTACTCACAAAAACAGAGTCGGTTTGAAAACTTCTTTCCCATGTAGCCAATATTCCTTTCGATATAATGATGAGCTACATATTAATTCCCTTTCTAAGAAAGCTTGAGTTTTCCTTACTTTATTGGGCAATGAATGCACATTGTGATGGTATCCCATTGCGTTTATATTTAATTTTGCGATTTGCAGCTTTCTTTTCGTTCTCTCACATTTTGCCTTACTTTTGCATCCTATCTCTGATTTCTTGCACGTCATTACATAAACTCCTCACTTTGAGGTGGAGGTCTTAATGTAATGTGCCATATGTTGCTGTCTGAAATTATACTCTCCGATGAAATTTGGTCTTCATTTCTTGAATGTAATGGAATGATAACTCTCGTGGCTTGTTTGCCTCGTTGATATTCTAATTTCTAGGTTCAGTCTGAATACTGTGTCACCATCAGATGCTTCCTATGCATCTCCAGGTAGTGTTATTTTCCTTAATGCCTCTTCCTCCAGTACGACAGAATTTTTTGCTACTGCTGTCAGTTTTCTTATACACTCCCGGAAATTGAAATAAGAATACCGTGAATTCATTGTCCCAGGAAGGGGAAACTTTATTGACACATTCCTTCGGTCAGATACATCACATGATCACACTGACAGAACCACAGGCACATAGACACAGGCAACAGAGCATGCACAATGTCGGCACTAGTACAGTGTATATCCACCTTTCGCAGCAATGCAGGCTGCTATTCTCCCATGGACACGATTGTAGAGATGCTGGATGTAATCCTGTGGAACGGCTTGCCATGCCATTTCCACCTGGCGCCTCAGTTGGACCAGCGTTCGTGCTGGACGTGCAGACCGCATGAGACGACACTTCATCCAGTCCCAAACATGCTCAATGGGGGACAGATCCGGAGATCTTGCTGGCCAGGGTAGTTCACTTACACCTTCTAGAGCACGTTGGGTGGCACGGGATACATGCGGACGTGCATTGTCCTGTTAAAAAAACAGCAAGTTCCCTTGCCGGTCTAGGAATGGTAGAACGATGGGTTCGATGACGGTTTGGATGTACCGTGCACTATTCAGTGTCCCCTCGACGATCACCAGAAGTGTACGGCCAGTGTAGGAGATCGCTCCCCACACCATGATGCCAGGTGTTGGCCCTGTGTGCCTCGGTCGTATGCAGTCCTGATTGTGGCGCTCACCTGTACGGCGCCAAACACGCATACGACCATCATTGGCACCAAGGCAGAAGCGACTCTCATCGCTGAAGACGACACGTCTCCATTCGTCCCTCCATTCACGCCTGTCGCGACACCACTGGAGGCGGGCTGCACGACGTTGGGGCGTGAGCAGAAGACGGCCTAACGGTGTGCGGGACCGTAGCCCAGGTTCATGGAGACAGTTGCGAATGGTCCTCGCCGATACCCCAGGAGCAACAGTGTCCCTAATTTGCTGGGAAGTGGCGGTTCGGTCCCCTACGGCACTGCGTAGGATCCTACTGTCTTGGCGTGCATCCGTGCGTCTCTGCGGTCCGGTCCCAGGTCGACGGGCACGTGCACCTTCCGCCGACCACTGGCGACAACATCGATGTACTGTGGAGACCTCACGCCCCACGTGTTGAGCAATTCGGCGGTACGTCCACCCGGCCTCCCGCATGCCCACTATACGCCCTCGCTCAAAGTCCGTCAACTGCACATACGGTTCACGTCCACGCTGTCGCGGCATGTTACCAGTGTTAAAGACTGCGATGGAGCTCCGTATGCCACGGCAAACTGGCTGACACTGACGGGGGCGGTGCACAAATGCTGCGCAGCTAGCGCCATTCGACGGCCAATATCGCGGTTCCTGGTGTGTCCGCTGTGCCGTGCGTGTGATCATTGCTTGTACAGCCCTCTCGCAGTGTCCGGAGCAAGTATGGTGGGTCTGACACACCGGTGTCAATGTGTTCTTTTTTCCATTTCCAGGAGTGTAGTTTTACGATAGGCCCATCTTGTGGAGGTGTCTTCAGTGCAATTGGGAATGTAGTGATCTCATACATATGGAACATAATTGAAAGTAATTTTTTTTTACTAAACGATGTCTGTACATCAAATGACCAGTATAGTGGGTTTATTCTTACGAATTTACGTCTCCGAAATTTACTTTATTTAATTCTGTGTATATTTTTTGGTATTTCTTTCTATGCTTACAATTTAATCATTCAGAAAGCAACTTTTTGTTAAATCATATGACTGGAGAATACTAAAAATGGTCACTTCTAACATGCAATTTTCCCAACAATCAGTACAATGTTCTGATTATAATACTTGATTTACATTGATACAAATGACTAAAAGAAAGAAATGGATTATCGAAATCCATCATGATTTCTTCAATAGACATCCCAAGTTTTACTGTTTCGTAACTGAGAACTTTGTCTGTGTGCCTACCGAAACTGCAGTATTCTTGCCTATTATTATTTGAGGAGATACAAATTGTAGACTTAATAACTTCTTCATTTATTAACTTTGGCCATCTTTTAATGACAGTCATTCGCCGCAGCCAGGCTAAGCTCAAGGTCATGGATGTTCTCAGTGTGGTCGAATGGGCTGTATTTCCTCGTCTCTCTAATCTCTACCACATTGGTAGCTTAGGGTCTTTTATTATTCTTTATATTTTCTGGTAATACTAGTTTCTTCAAAGCGCGAGTGTTTGCAACTGAAGTTGACGATCTTATCGACTTGCTTAATGTCTTTTTGTTACTAGTAAACTTGGTGTGGACTTCAGATTAGCCACACATTAACAAAAACAATCTATTGTTTTGTCAGATCCTTCATCGATACGCACAATTAGGAAAAACCTAAACCTTAACTTGAAATTCTGGGAAGAGGAAGCTACGAGTTTCAAATGGCAATTTTACATTGGTGCAAAGTAACCATGCTGAAGCAGAGAAACAGGTGTCGGAGGCTCTCTTTGCGCAAATACCTACTGGGCTTTACCTAAGTCAACCAGAACTAAAATCATTCCATTCTTGAGAAAATATTTCATTCGATCAAAATCCAGTATGACTAGTGTGATAATGGAACACTATAAATGCCTTGGGTGTAGTATCACGAAGAAGTACGAATGCTGCTTTCTTTCAGATCTGCGACACAGTGTGTAGGTCGCTGGGATGACATTAGACACTGCAGATGACAAACACAATTAAAATTGTACAAAACATTCTCTATCTCGCTTTTGTTGCATTGGTATGAGACATGGGTGCTAAAACGAAATAATTAATCCCAAAGCCAAAACGCAGGAATGAAAGTTCCACTAGCTCTTACGTTTTGCTCCAAAACCGATCACATACGACTTGAGGATATCAGAAAAGAGCTAGGTATGTATTCTGGGAAAAGCAAACGTGATGGATATCGAAAAAATTTTTAGAGCACGTGATGAAAACGGATGAAAATCACGTACCAGAAGCAGGTCTACGGTATACGCCCTATATCCTACTAAGAGGTGCACTGTTTAACTGGAATAGGCCAGATGGCGATAATAATGATGAGTATTAGTCGATTATTGCTCGAGTGTATGATAATAACACAGAGAATTTCAGTCTCTTTACTGCAGGCTATGCCTTCTCACGCTCAGCTGAAATGTAAAAACATTTACAACACTAGAAGACGGTACATTTGTGGAACCACATAAAAAGTTCGTTTTTTAACGTTAATAGATTTCAGATGGGAAATACGCCGGAATTACAGTACATATATTTGCACACACGACTCTGGATTATGTTTTGTGGACACGTTCCTTCGGAGAAGCCGGGAAAATGTGGTAGCAGACTGAAGACGCTACTATAAACTAAGGAATCAATGTCATCTGCAGTCGACAGAGAAAATATAATGAAAATACAGCGTGGCACATTTATTAAATGTTCATCCCGCGGAAGTTATTGGGCTGTCACTGCCTAGATGTAACACCGAGAGTCTTAAGAGTTTAAAAGTTTTGACGAGAAATAACAGACCCAGCAACGAGTGGCCAGTAAATCAGAAGCAACTGCATACGAAGTCGAAGGAGTTCGTTTTCTTTTGATGCTCAAACCGATAACTGAAATTAGAAATACGATACAGAACATTGATGGTCTCCGGTGAATTCCCGCCGTACATATAAAGACGCAGGATACAAGTATGGAAATGTCAGGAATTACAAGAAACTTGTTATATAATTCGCAACTTGATTTAATTTTATTTTCTTATGTGAAATCACATTCCTTCTTAAAGCTAATTCCCACTTCCATTTGGATACCGAACTTTGCGACGTACAGGTAATACATGGGTCACATTTTATGTTCTACTTAACCTAGGACACTTATTTACAGCTATAGCTGTTTAAAGTATTTACGAATACATTTCGTTGAGCCGTACTAAGTAAGGTACAATTTCATATGATACTTCTTTCTTAAACGGGATATAATTTCTGCTGGGCGCACACAAAAAATAGAAATTAGCACATACTTCATTCGAAAAAACTGATTGTAATTGCTGTCAATCACATATGCAAGACAGAAATTATTTTATACATGTTTGCTTCGAATCGCGATAACAGAATCTTGTTAAGGTTATACACTGAAGAGCAAAAGAAACTGGAACACCTGCCGATTCCATAAATCCGTGAGGGGGTGGAGATCTGTTCTGAACAGCACATTGCAAGGCATCCCAGGTATGTTCAATAATATTGATGTCTCGGGGGTTTGGTGGCCAGCGAAAGTGTTTAAAATCAGAAGAATGTTCCTGGAGCCACTCTGTAGCAATTCTGGACGTGTGGGGTGTCGCATTGTCTTGCTGGAATTGCAGAAGTCCGTCGGAATGCTCAATGTATATGAGTGGATGCAGGTGATCAGACAGGATGCTTACGTACCTGTTTCCTGTCAGAGTCGTATTTAGGCGTATCAGGGGTCTCATATCACTCCAACTGCACACGCTCCACACCATTACAGAGTCTCCACCAGCTTGAACAGTTTCCTACTGACATGCAGGGTCTATAGATTCGTGAGTCTGTCTCCATACCCGTACATGTCCATCCGCTCGATACAATTTGAAACGAGACCCCTCCGACGAGGCAACATGTTTCCAGTCATCAGCAGTCCAATGTCGGAGTTGACGGGCCTAGGCGAGGCGTAATGCTTTGTGTCGTGCAATCATTAAGGGTATACGAATGGGCCTTCGGCTCCGAAAGCCCATACTGATAACGTTTCGTCTAATGGCTCGCATGCTGACACTCGTTGATGGCCCAGCACTGAAATCTGCAGCAATTTGTGAAAGGGTTGCACTTCCGTCACATTGAACAGTTCTCTTCAGTCCTCTTTGGTCCCATTCTTGCAGGATCTTTCTCCGGCCGCAGTGATGTCAGAGATTTGATGTTTTATCGGATTCCTGATATTCGTAGTACACTCGTGAAATGATCGTACGGGAAAATCCCCACTTGATCGCTACCTCGGAGATGCTGTGTCCCATCACTCGTGCGCTGACTATAACACTACGTTCAAATTCAATTAAATCTTGATAACCTACCATTTTAGCAGCTTAACCGATCTAACTGCGCCAGACACTTGTCTTGCATAGGCGTTGCCCGCGGGTTAGCCGCGCGGTCTGGGGGTTCTTGTCACGGTTCCTCGCGGCCCCCCTCGTCAGAGATTCGAGTCGTACCTCGGTTCCTCGGGCATGGCTGTATGTGTCGTCCTTAGCATAAGTTAGGTTAAGTAGTGTGTAAGCTTGGAAACCTATGACCTCAGCAGTTTGGTCCCATAAGCCCTTACCACAAATTTCCAACTAGGCGTTGCAGTCCGCAGTGCCGTATTCTGCCTGTCTACATATCTTTGTATTTGAATATGCATGCCTATACCCCTTTCTTTGATGCTTCAGTATCTGTTTGCGATCATTCAAGCCTGTCAGTGTGACAGGTAAGACACGTTTCCAGGCTCTGGTTCGTGATGTGATCTTAATTTTTCAACGAAATTCCAATAACTACGTCGCCTTTTATACAGCGTGTCCTAAACCTACAGGATCAGAATTATACTGATTATATAGAATCCAAAGCTGAGTACTTGTGGTAAGCAGCTGACAGTAGTAGATGAACATTTCTCTTTGTTGTACTGTGATAATCAATTTACTTGTTAAAGCAACAACTCGCAGTAGCAGCATCACCGAGACTGTTCAAAAACTCAATTGCCATTCTCACTGCATTCATTAAAACGTAATCGTTTGACAGAACTGAACTACGGATTCAAAATCAATTGCCCACATTGCTTACCGACGTTGTTTACGTTGGCGGTGTAATTGCTGCCCCCCAATACTCTGTACACAGTAATATTGGAAGTGCCCATTTCACGGGAATGTTGTCAGGGGCTTACTGATGAATTTCTCCCTCATCATCTGTTCTGCACTGTGCGAACAATTTGTTTTTTTCGAGAAGTTGTCTACGCATCAAACTACGCACTTTCTCGTAAATATTTGTCTGTAAGGGAGCGTCATTGGAGCAGACAATCGTTATTTTTGGGAGGTTAAAAGTTCACGAAAGCGATCCTCAAACGCACAGTTCATTCAACACCTTGTAACGCTTGAAACATTAATTTCAGACCATTGATTCCTTGGCCGGCCGCGTTGGTCTCGCGGTTCTAGGCGCGCAGTCCGGAACTGTTTGACTGCTACGGTCGCAGGTTCGAATCCTGCCTCGGGCATGGATGTGTGTGATGTCCTTAGGTTAGTTAGGTTTAAGTAGTTCTAAGTTCTAGGGGACTGATGACCACAGCTGTTAAGTCCCATAGTGCTCAGAGCCATTTGAACCATTGATTCCTTGTAATAAAACACACCGTCTAGGTTTATCTACTGTCTGTTAATTTTGAGCCTAAACGTTTGGATGATCCGGCATAAACAGTATATACATCGGTACCGTTTCAAGTGAAGGGTAGTCAATGATAGATTAAGTGGCTGCTGCGTTTCTACAAGAATTATTTTGTCTATTGTTCACGATATTTTCTGGTATTAAATGTTCAAATAACTACACTGGTGTGCAAAACATATGGACGAGGTCCGCAGCTCGTGGTCGTGCGGTAGCGTTCTCGCTTCCCACGCCCGGGTTCGATTCCCGGTGGGGTCAGGGATTTTTCTCTGCCTCGTGATGACTGGGTGTTGTATGATGTCCTTAGGTTAGTTAGGTTCAAGTAGTTCTAAGTTCTAGGGGACTGATGACCATCGCTGTAAAGTCTCATAGTGCTCAGAGCCATTTGAACCACGGTGCGCGCTGCCCCCCAGTCGGAGGTTCGAGTCCTTCCTCGGGCACGGGTGTGTGTGTCGTCCTCAGCGTAAGTCAGTATAAGTTAGATTAAGTAGTGTGTAAGCCTAGGGACCGATAATCTCAGCAGTTTGGTCCCATAGGGACTTACAACTACCGCCACCGCCGCCGCCGCCGCCGCCGCCGCGCGGCATTAGCCGAGCGGTCTCAGGCGCTGCAGTCATGGACTATTTCGCTGGTCCCGGCGGAGGTTCGAGTCCTCCCTCGGGCGTGGGTGTTTGTGTTTGTCCTCAGGATAATTTAGGTTAAGTAGTGTGTAAGCTTAGGGACTGATGACCTTAGCAGTTAAGTCCCATAAGATTTCGCACACATTTGAACACCACCACCACCACTACAAATTCTTTCGTCAAGTAAACAACGGCTAATATACCGTGAACCACTGTGTGCCGGCAGTTTTGATATTTCTGTTTAGGACACTTCCTGCCTCTTTTGTGAAAATGTTTCGCTGCATATTCTAATATGTGTTATTTCATTTAACTTCTCCTTTCCAGCCGCGCGCAGTGGCCGCGTGGTTTGAGCCGTCATGACACGGACTGCGCGGTCCCTCCCGCGAGAGGTTCGAGTCCTCCCTCGGGCGCGCGCGCGCGCGCGCGCGTGTGTGTGTGTGTGTGTGTGTGTGTGTGTGTGTGTGTGTGTGTGTGTGTGTGTGTTGTTTTTAGCATAAGTTAGTTTAAGTAGTGTGTAAGTCTAGAGACCGATGACCTAAGCAATTTGGTCCCTTAGGAATTCACACACATTTAAACATTTTCTCCTTTCCAGGGTTCTCAAACACGATAAAACGAATTACCTATTTCAACTTAAAAAACGGTTGCCTCAGTTTATCGGAGATAAGAACGGAAAGACCACACAGAGAAATAGTAACACACTTGAGTACCGTCACTTGTTGAGAATCACGCAGTTTTGGCGACTTAAATTGTTCTGGATTTACTTGAGGTTTGTACACTGAGGTGACTAAAGTCATGGGATAGCGATAACCATGTATAAAGTTGGTGGTAATATCGTGTACACAAGGTACAAGAGGACAATGCATTGACGGAGCTGTCATTTGTACTCATGTGAAAAGGTTTCCGACGTGATTATGGCCGCACGACGAGAATTAACATTCTTTGAATTCGGAGTGCTAGATGGAACTAGACGCATGGAACATTCCGTTTTGGAAATCGTTCGGGAAATTAATATTTCGAGATCCACAGTGTCCAGAATGTGCCGAGAATACCAACTTTCAGGCATTATCTCCTACCACGGACAATGCAGAGGCCGACGGCCTTCACTTAACAACCGAGTGCAGCGGCGTCCTCATAGTGTTGTCAGTGCCAACAAGCAAGCAACACTACATGAAATAACATCAGAAATCAATGTGGACGTACGACGAACGTATCCGTTAGGACAGTGCGGCGAAATGTGGCGTTAATGGGCTATGACAGCAGACGACCGACACGAGTGCCTTTGGTAACACCACGACAGCATCTTCAGCGCCTCTCCTGAACTCGTGACCAAATCGGTTGGAATCTAGACGGCTGGAAAACTGTGGCCTGATCAGATGAGTCCCGATTTCTGTTTGTAAGTGCTGATGCTAGGGTTTGAGCGTGGCGCAGACCCTATGAAGCCACAGACCCAAGATATCAACAAGGCACGGAGCAAGCTGGCGGTGGTTCTATAATGGGGTGGGCTGTGATTACATGGAATGTACTGGGTCCTGTGGTCCAGCTGAAGCAATTATTGACTGGAAATGGTTATGTTCGGCTATTTGGTGACCATCTGCAGCCTTTCATGGGCTTAATGCTTCCAAACAACGATGGAATTTTTATGGATGACAATACGCCATGTCACTGTGCCACAATTGTTCGCGACTAATTTGAAGCACATTTTGGGCAATTCGAGCGAATGATTTGGCCACGCATCGAACATTTGTGGAACATAATCTAGAGGTCAGTTCGTGTACAAAATCCTGCACCAGTAACACTTTCGTAATTACAGGGGCAGCATGGCTCAATATTTCTGCAGGGGACTCCTAAAGACTTGTTGAGTCCATGCCATGTCGAGTTGCTTCACTATGCTGAGAAAAACGAGGTTCGACACGATATTTGGAACTATCCCATGAGTTTTTCGCCTCAATTTATATGCGCTGCTGAACATTAAAGCTGCAACTCCAGGAACGACAGTAAACAACGAATTTTACTTATTGTGCGTTTCCAGTATAAGAGGAAGAATATATAAGGGGCGCCCAAAAAATTTGTTTTACTTTTCTTGGCTTCCGAAGGGCAAATACCGGTAGAAATCCATCGAAGAATGAAAAATGTGTATGGGGGTAGCATGTCCGTCGAAAAACATTGTGAACTGGTGAACGAAGTTCCGTACTAGTCGCGATTCGACACAATACACTGGTCGAACTGGGAAGCAAGCCTCATCCATTACGGGCCGACCCAGGTGTGAGACACTTAAGCACCCACCCTATAGTTATGATCTCTCTCTACAGGGTGTTACAAAAAGGTACGGCCAAACTTTCAGGAAACATTCCTCACACACCAAGAAAGAAAATGTTATGTGGACAGGTGTCCGTAAACGCTTACTTTCCATGTTAGAGCTCATTTTACTACTTCTCTTCAAATCACATTAATCATGGAATGGAAACACACAGCAACAGAACGTACCAGTGTGACTTCAAACACTTTGTTACAGGAAATGTTCAAAATGTCCTCCGTTAGCGAGGATACGTGCATCCATCCTCCGTCGCATGGAATCCCTGATGTGCTGATGCAGTCCTGGAGAATGGCGTATTGTATCACAGCCGTCCACAATACGAGCACGAAGAGTCTCTACATTTAGTACCGGGGTTGCGTAGACAAGAGCTTTCAAATGCCCCCATAAATGAAAGTCAAGAGGGTTGAGGCAGGAGAGCGCGGAGGCCAAGGAATTGGTCCGCCTCTACCAATCCATCGGTCACCGAATCTGTTGTTTAGAAGCGTGCGAACACTTCGACTGAAATGTGCAGGAGCTCCATCGTGCATAAACCACATGTTGTGTCGTACTTGTAAAGGCACACGTTCTAGCAGCACAGGCATGAAATCATGGCAGTGAATCGAGGAAGTACAGTACATACTGACGAAACTAAAATGAGCTCTAAAATGGAAATTAAGCGTTTCCGGACACATGTCCACATAACATCTTTTCTTTATTTGTGTGTGAGGAATGTTTCCTGAAAGTGTGGCCGTACCTTTTTGTAACACCCTATATATGATTATCTCGCAATTCGTCCTTTAAAAAAGGCAATGAAGGGTCGTCGATTCCTAACAAAGGAGAATATGTAGCACTCAGTTACGGACTTCTTCACACAGCAGGACACGTTGTTTTACCAAATGGGTATCTTCAACCTGGTGCATCGGTGGGATGACTGCCTCAGTGCTCACGGCGGTTTTATGTGAGTGGCATACCGTTTCAACATTTTGATAGCCCCTTACATTATTAAATTTGTAGATGATTTGAGGGTATAATGGTGCGAAATTCAGTACACACAGTTGCCGCCTCTTGTAGCAACAACGGCTCTAGCTCGGTTGGGCATCGAGTTTAACAGAGCCTGGATGACACATACGGGGACGACTTTCCACGCTGCTCCAACTCTACGCCAACGTTTATCAGTCTTAGTGGCTGGCGATAGGTAGCGTGACAGTCTCTCGGCAACCCATGATCAGATGGTTTCACTGCGTGAGAAATCTAGAGAAAGTAATGACCCGTGCAATGGTCGAACACTCTCTGTATCATGATTGGTCACGGCAGTGCGGACAACATGCGGTCTTGTATTATCTTGTTGGAACCTAGCCTCACGAAGATCTCGAAGACAGGACAAAGCCACCGACCTTAACTGTCAGAAATAGAACGCCTGCCGCCCAAACTACGGACTATGTGGACCAAAGGCGATGGTGTTATGCACCAAATGGCAGCCCATACCATCATACCGGAATTTGACCTGTATGGGCATAATGAATACAATTTGCACAAATTTTGTTCTTCTGGGAGCCCTATTCCTCGAGGGATCCCGATCACCGAGAGCAGCAACATCGCGGAACGATGGACCACGATCCTTCCGCTGCCGAACTGCAAGACCTGCTGATAGATGGTTCTCCTTCTTACACGAGGCTCAACGCAATCTTTTCTCTAACTACCAACATTCACATGGTATTTCTGATAGAGAAACCGGGGACAGTAATCCTTTCTTAACCATTGAATACTGAACTCATTACTCCTACCTACTTCGTTTATTGCCCCGAAATGCTAATCACTTATATCTTCAAACTTACAATACAATACATACTGCACTGCCTCTTTTTTCGTGCCATCTTCGTCATGCTACAATTTTAATATCATAGAGAGCAGCAAATTATGACACTTTTTTAATTGTTATTTTTTATGTACGTGCATAATTTGCAAACCACTGTGAAGTGCAAACCCGAGGTTGTTTGCCATTGTACCACAAATTAGGGTATGTTCGCTTTCCACTCACATATGTATGCTGTAGTATATTCCTAGAATGATCTCTAGATAATGGTTCTTGAAATTATGCAGAAAAGTTTTGCGAGAAAGTTCAGGTTCCTTTGCAATTTCGTGACGCTCTCTCGTGAATGAAACAAAGCTGAGACGAATCCTAAAGCTCTTCTTTGTATACATTCATTATCTCTTGGTAGTCCAATCTGGTGTGAATCCTACACATATGAGCAACTTTATATGGTGTACAGCACGATTGTTTTGTAAGCTATAGGGGGTGGACAAAAGTATGGAAACACCAAAAACACAACACATTGTTATGCCTCATACAATATAGGAAACCCGTTGGCACTCAAAATGGTTACTTGTCCTCTCGGAATGGATAAATACAGACCTAACCTGGTTCTCAAGGGTATCTTATAGCAGCCTTCCTGTAAAACGACGATTGAGGTGATCAGCGATCACTCACCCTTCTCTCCAAAGTACACCACAAAGGCGCAATTATATTGAGATCTGGTGACTGTGGTGGCCAGAAAAAATGCGAGAATTCATCCTCGCACTAAAAAACCACTTCTGGACGACGTGAGCTGGTGAACAGGGGCCCTGTCGTCTAGGAATACAACATAACCACTGGGGAACAAACATTGCACCATGGGACGGACCTGATCAGCCAAAATGGTCACATGATCCATGGCTCATGATATATCGCGATATGGCTGCCTAAATCATGAACGTACCCACCCCAAGTTTCACTCTTGGGACATACACTCGACCTGAAGCTGAAAACCATGTGAAACAAGACTCATTCTACCAAATTACATTCTTCCACTGCCCCATAGCCCAGGTTTTATGGCTACGGCATTACGTTTTCTTGTTACGGACATTTGCATCACTGATGAGTTGTTTTGAATTTCCAGCTAGCTCTGTGATTCTTTGCCTCTGTAGCTCCCTTCCTGTTGTTTTGGTTCAAAATGGTTCTGAACACTATGGGAATTAACTTCTGAGGTCATCAGTCACCTAGAATTTAGAACTACTTAAACCTAACTAACCTAAGGACATCACACACATCCATGTCGCGCGGCTCTAGACTGTAACGCCTAGAACCGCTCGGCCACTCCGGCCGGCGTTGTTTTGGAGCTGACAGCGTTCGCGAGTGCGACATTAAATACTGCAGTGACTTTTGCAGCTGTTACCCTAATATTTTTCGTCATAATATTCTTCAGTGATCGTCCATCACGATCAATCAACACACATTTTCGTCCGGGTAGCGACCTACCGAATGATGTTTCGCCGCTTTCCCGGTGTGTGATATATATGGCGTATCTTGAAATACCAAACACTTCCGCTATCCTGGTTACAGAAGCACCCAAGAATTTGCATATGTTCGAATTCTTTTAGCTCCGACATGGAGGACTCACAACCTCACAGGACACTGTTTTGACCACGACTGACACTGGCAGCGTATTGAGGACGCTGCACAAGTGCCGTTTGTGGTCAAATACAACAGGGCAACCTGCAGGCTAGGCAAACATCTGCAGTTCTGTTCAAGCATGGATTTCTCGCTGTGTTTCCATATTTGTATCCAAACTCTGTATCTCCTTTGCAGACTGGCTGCAGTTGCCAGTATACTTCACTGAAGCGCCAAAGAAAATGATATTGGCATGCGTATTCAAATACAGAGATGTGTAAACAGGCAGAATAAGGCGCTGCAGTGGGCAACGCCTATATAACACAATAAGTGCCTGGCGCAGTTGTTAGATCGGTTACTGCTGCTAGAATGGCAAGATTTAAATGAGTTTAAACGTGGTTTTATAGTCGGGGCACAAGCGATGGGAGCAGCATATCCGAGTTAGCTGTGAAGTGGGGATTTTCCCTTATAACCATTTCACGAGTGTTCCGTGAATATCATATCTCCGACATCGCTACGGCTGGAAAAAGATCCAGGACCAACGACGACTGAAGAGAATCATTCAACGTGACAGAAATACAACTCTTCCGCATATTGCTGCACATTTTAACGTGGGTCATCAACAAGTGTCAGCGTTCGAACCATTCAACGAAACATCATCGACATGAACCTTCGAAGCCGAAGGGCCACTCGTGTACCCTTGACGAGTGCGCGACACAAAGCTTTACGCCTCGCCTGGGCCAATCAACAGCGACATTGTGAAACGTCCCCTTAGAACAATTATACAAGACTGTGCTTAAACTAACACACAATACTTTTTTAGCGCAACGCAATCTGACTTTCAGTAATCCCTACAAGAGAATGGTCCTGACTAAATTAACCTATACGTTTCAAAAATCACTTACCTCACAAAAATTTTCGTTACTCGAACTACTGGTTACTCGAACTACTGCAATACAGCGAGCACCACTACTGCCAGATAAATAAAAGATTCAAACTACTGAAGGCACTAACTACTGATAGGCATAGTTAGCAAATGATAGATTTTCATAGAGAACAAACAATGTATTTACCTCAATAGTGTTCAAAAGTCATAATGTATATAGCAGTTCATGACATCCCGTCTTACAAATTTCAAAACTCCGCCATCTCTCTCCCCACATCCACCACTGCTGGCGGCTCACCTCCAACTGCGCAACGCTATGCACTGTTAACATCCAGCTGCCTAACACTACAATGGCAGACAACAATGCAAACTAGTCACAGACTGCACACAGCACAGCCAGTGATTTTTATACAGAGCGCTACTTGGCATTACCAATAAGAAAACCTAAACAGCCTACTTACATAGCCCCTATGCACCCCACAAAAAATTTTACAAATTGTTTTGGGCAGTTTCCAATGCAGATTTGAATAATTTTTTCATAATTGCAATAATAAAGAAATGAAATGCACAGACTTATTGATACAATGTTGGTGAAAAGCTAAATTTTCTCACAGTCCACAAAGACAGTCCTGATCATCCATCATAGTAAGATTGCAGTTTTCTTCTCAAAGTCTGAGCAGTAAAAGAAAAGGCACACGGAAGTAGTGGATTTCCATGCAGTCTGGAAGAAGTAGTGTTGTGCTCCCAAGGAAAAGACAGTGTTGACTCTTGACGTGCAGACAGGTAATGGGCCACAACAGAGCAAACCCACAGCAGAGTCAGTCGAAGTTTTGGAGAATATTGGTAGGTAGGTCATCACAGGGCAGACCCACTGTAGTCCTAGTACAGATTACGGTATTGGTGGGCCACCAGAGGTGCAGACCCACTGCAGTCCTTGTAGAAATAATGGTATTGGTGGGCCATCAAAGATGCAGACCCACTGTAGCCCATGTAGAAATAATGGTATTGGTGAGCCATCAAAGATGCAGGCCCACTGTAGCCCTTGTAGAAATAATGGTATTCGTGGGCCATCAAAGATGCAGACCCACTGTAGTCCTTGTAGAGACAGCCAGCAGCCATCTGTTGCAACTGTGCAGGTGCACAATCACCATCGAAGAGTCTTGCGCACAATATAGCAAGTCCATGAACCAGCACTTGTGCTCTTACAAAAATGTTTTTTGAAATGTCCTTAGAACCAGCAATGCTGTTATCCAGTCCCTTGCTGAATAATTAACACATGTGCAAACACTAACAGTCCCAACTTCTCACATATTGTGCATATAGTATGACCAACAGAAACGTGTGCAGTGAAATGTAACTTAATTTGAAGAACTGGTATCCATACAATTATAAATTTACAACATAAGAATACAATTACAAAGGTACAAAATACATCATTAAAGAACATAACAATACAGATAACATTTGTAGTACAGGCTTTACAAAAGAATCGAAACAACATATACATCAGTGTTACAGGAATTATGACAGAAGTACATACATAAAAGATCAGAATAACTTTTGAATCATCAACTTCACACATGAGCATTAAAACAAAACAGAATAAATAATGTCTAAACATCAGAAAAATTCTACAACATAAACCTTATTAGCTAAACACATAAAGAAAGGAACAACACAAATTCACATAGCATAATAACACAATGGTACAGGACAGGGTTTGTTTTCAGTGTGACATTTGATACTGCAGTCCAACCCAAAACTTCATTCTGTAAATCTTTCCTCTTATTTCAACATTTGTTTCCACCAAAAAAATCCTATCCAAGTATGCTTTCTGTATACTGTTCACATTCTCTTTCAAAAATAATTTTTCTCCACTGTACACTACTATTTTGGCCAAACCATTTTCTTATAGCTTCTCAATGCATTTCTTCCAATTCATCATAGTTAGTTTCTTATATAGTCTACCCCCTCTTAAGCTAACTTAAATCTACTGAGCTCAGATATATATACCAAGGGACGAGGCAATGCAGCAGCACATAACAAATTAACACAAACAGCAAGGACAAAAAAAATGCAAATTGGCAAAGAAAGCAGCAGTAAATCTAAATTAACAGAGAAATTGCCACATTACAACTAATATGAGCCAGTGTGCAGCAACAAGAAAAATAAATCAGTAGTAAAACTGGCTTAACAGAGTAACACAAAGTGAAATTTAGTAGCACAATGCCTGGCAAACAGCAGCAGCAAATGCAATACCTTATACCTAAACATGACGAAGCTCAAGCAGAAAAAATATTATAGTAAAAATGGCCATGTCTAATACCTATGTCACATCTTAACACTAGAGTGATGCAACACAAAAACTTACTCTGCAAGAAAGATACCAAGTTATTAAAAAAATTATTTATGCAATTCCTGTGAAGGGAAATGTCTATTTGTGCTGTCTTGTCTACAGAAGTAAATCATAAAATTATTCTTTACTGGGTCTGTAGACATAAAATAGTGATGTTAGTACGTCTATTGAATTTTATTTTAACCAATGCTGCAGTGCAGCTAGAAACTGGATATTAAACAAAATGAGCAAACATGTACAAAGGAAGGCATGAAACATCATTCATTAGCAATATGGCATTTCATAAGGTAGTAAAAAATTCTCTCAATTCTCATAGAAAGACGCTTGTCATAATCAGGTGTGCAGATGTAAGTATCTTTCCAAGTAATGAGCGTGTCGTATTTGCGATGCTTTCTACAAAGGAATGTCAATAGCGAGGATAATGCCCTCTTTTTTTTCTCTCCACCTAATTGCTTTCTTTTGTCAGACGACTACCTCTCAGCTGGGCGCCCAAAACGCATTACGTCAAGGTCACTTACCTTTCTTACTGAAATATTTACGACAGCAGTTTCCGCTACAGTGGCAGTCTCATATAAAAAATTTCACAGGGCAAGAATTTGCGTTAAAACTGTGTAGAAACAAAATCCTGTAAATAAAATAGTGTCCAAAAAATTTTCGTCGGCATTGTGGTACATTCACGCATTTACACACATTTCATAACTCTTAAAGTACGATTCTTGGTTTCCAACAACCTTTTCCACAAACCAGAGTCCCTAACCACTACTCATTATTCCTTGCTTTATTATACATGTACATATTCGTCGACACTTCTTCAATATTTCATCACAATAAATATGTAGCATAATCAAATTTCTCATATAACATCAGCTTATTGATCATAAACATACCTCAACAGCATAATACAAATCATCATCGTAATAGTAACATCATAACACCTCAGTCAAATCTCAAAATCGTCGTAGCTTTCTGAAATAATTTCAAAACCTAAAAAGAATTCTCTGCTCATTTCAATAGTGTCATCTACCTCAAACGTACTTTAAAAATCATGATCTCATACCAAATACATCATTCAAAGCTCTCATAGTACCACAATGGTTCCGAAAAATATGAACAGTTCACAAAGTACAGACAAAATACAGTTTCATAAGTGTGAAGTTATTCAACTATGTAATTACGTAAACATCTGTCACTGATGTAGTAAAATAAACGTTTGTCTCTTCCAGTTAAATGATCAGATAGCTGTGTAATTTATGTGTTAGAGAAATATGGTACCGATGTGTAAAGTTGTATAAGCAAATACCATATTAGCTAGGGCTGCTTGTGCTTGCCAAACACATGGTACACAAAGTAAGCGTGTACCCCCCTGAGGATTAATGTAATTATACCCTCATGTTTTACAGATTACAGCAATGGAATGAAATGTATCACGGAAAACTTTCTTTGTAATTGAAAAATCTTGAAAAATAAATGGTTTAAGTACAAAATTAATCACTCAAATGCGTGCCCTGTAGCGCTAAATGTGCATCTTGCTGTAAGATAATTCTGTGAAAGTGTCGTAGTTATCGTCCTCTGTAAGCAAAGTTCTGCTGAAATCAATGTACGTACCTCATCATAAACGAAAGTGAAATGCTTTGCATATAGATATCTTAGTTATTACGCTTATTGCCGAGATGAAGAAAGTACTGTGCTGTGACGTATTGTTGTGCTACGGAAAAGGCTGTCTCCTTGTAGCTATACCACAAAAGTTACTACTAAAACATGTTTTACTTTCCAGAAAAATTCAGAAAAACTGTGCAGATATAAAACAGATAAACTGCAAAAGCAACATTGTAAATTGTCACTCATTAGTAGCGTCGTGATAAAATCGTGTAGCTGTCACATAAACTAACCACTGTGTCATCTGGTATCTCACAGAAAGTACTTTAAATCTAGAATGTATTTTCAAGTAAACCAAAATGTTGCATTAAAATCTCATTAGCAGTACTGGTAAATGTTCTAAGTATGAGAGCCTTATAGTCGTTACGTAATCGTGCAACTAAAAAGCAAGAATGTACACACACAATAACACTGTGTCGTCTGTTCACAATAACAATGCATTCGTAATTTCTGTTTAAATAAGTTCTCTTGGTTCTTGACTGGATATTTAACTTCAAACATTGTTGCATGTCAACAGATTCTAAGTCTGACAAAGCATACTAGTAATGTAAAGTGAAAAATTTTATAGCAAAGCCTAAGTTAAAAAGCAGATTATCTCTCAATACGCGGTTTTACATGTGAAATGTGATGTAATACTTTACCTTTCCTCAGTACGCGGCAAATCAACTTGAACGCAATTATCATGCGGTATACGTCGGTAAAGAATACTGGAATTTTTCTCAGGGTTAGCGTCTATGTTATTTTTCTCTGCGCCAGCCTTCGCACGCGGCTGCCTGCGGTGCGAGTCATTGTCTGTCTCTTTGTTGACGCGCGTCGTTATTGGGATTAGGAGATCTAACTTCCACAAATTCATCTTGTCTAGAGTGCCCTACTCTGTTTGAATCCCGCCAATTCTGATGAAATTCAGGTCTGTCGTTCTGTCGGTAGTTTACATAGTTTCTTTTTTGTCGGTCATGTGGTGGAGAATTTCTCCCGGAATCGTAACTGCGCGGAGGACCGTTGCGTCTGACGTTATTCTGTCTCCCTTGATAATAATTATTTTGGTTTCCATATTGTCTGTTTCTCTGATTGTCTCTGTGACAGTCATTACTGCGGAGAGGTGATCTTTCCCTGTAATTATTACTACTCTGCCAACGGTTGTCATACGGGTGGTGTCTGTTTTGGTCACGATTTACGTTGTAAGAATAGCCGCCTTGTCGTGTCCAGTTATTATTTCTGTCATGGCGGAATTGTGACGGATGTGACCTGTAATTGTTGTGTTCCTGTTTCCGCGTTCCGCGATTGTCAGTGTCAATTTCCAGTTCTTGTAACAGTCCCTGAAAAGCTTTAGTGTCGTCTTTGCAACGTCCTGCTAAAATAATATGTCGTAAATGTTCAGGCAATTTGATTAAGCAAATGCGAATGAGTTCTGAGAGGCTGTATGGGTTTGACAGGTACTGATTCTTGTGCAACATGTCTCCAAAATATTTCACAAGACTCGAAAATTCAGATTGTTCGAAATGTTTCATCATTATGATGCTATGTTTTACTCGGTCTTGTGTAGCTTGAGACCAATATGCTGAGAGGAGGCATTATAAAATTCTCCTTCACTGTGACAATCGTGAATGACCGATCGCATTCTTACAGCTGGTTCATTCTCTAAGTAGTCACACATAAATTCTAATCTGTACTGCAATGACCAGTTGGGAGGAAAACAATGAGAGAATTGATGAAGCCATGCTCGTGGATGAATGTCGTTGCCAGAATTCTTAAATGTTTTGAATTTACGTGTAGTAATTAACAGCTTGTAGTCAAAATCATCGTGTCGTCGAGTCGCACATCGCTCATTGTTACGTCGTTTCGGCGGTTCCATCTCAGAATTAAATGAGCATTGCCAATTTCTTTCATAATTTCCGAAGTGTCCTGTGTTATTATTTTGTGGTTGTTCCGTATTTCTAAGTTCCTCTTCCTGTGTTGGAGCGCGAGTGTCCTCTGAAATAAATAATTTTTGTATTACTTGTGCCAACTGATCTTGTACTTCCTGGATTTCTCTTTTGTATTGCGTATTAAATTGATTTTGATTCTGTTTGAGTTTTCTAATTTGTTCATACTCTTCAGTGTCAGTGAAGCCAACAAGTCTTGAGTCATTCACATCATCATCTACCTTTGTAGATAAGTTAGTGAACTGATCTGAAAGTTTGACTACTTTATCCGATAGTGAAATTATTTCCTCTGTGTGTTTTACTGAACCAAGTTTCAGAGTGTCCATTTGTGTTGAAATCGTATCTACTGTGTCCTTTAAGTTTTCCTGAGCTTTTGCAAGTTGCGTAGCCGAATTGGTAGATGCAACTGAGTCAATTTTAGCTTGCAAGGTCTCATGATTTTCATGAACAATAGTTTGCAGTTCTTTTATGACTGCTTCGTGATTCTGTAATGCATTTTCATGCCGCGAAAAAATGGGTTGATAATGCTCAAAAATTTGTGTTTTTACGTCATTACAGACTATTTGACATTTCGATTCAATGTTATGTAACTCATTAGTTAAATCTTCACGTATTTGTTCAAGCGTTTTGTCTAACTTCAGAAGATTTTGTTCAATTGTGTCTAACTTTTGAAGATTTTGTTCCATTGTGTCTAACTTTTGAAGCTTTTGCTCTGTATGTCTCTGGTTTTGTTCCATTTGTTGCATTAATTGCAATAATAATGTATTAGTGTCTGGAATCTGTTTCTCTATGCTTTTTGGCAGTACATTTTCACCGGCAACATTCACATTTTGACAAGCAGAAAATGTGTCTTGACTCATTTGAGATAACGGTGAGGACCCAAAACCTGAGTCAACAGTATTTGCAATATTGTGTTCTGTCATTTCGGATTCCTGAGGCGAGCTGTTGCCGACTGATCGATCGATCGATAATGCTTCCCTGTTTACTATTTGTTTCACTGTCTACACCATTATTTGCCGCCCGCTCCATTTCCCTATGCACAATTACCAAATTACTACTTCGAATGTCTGTTAATTCACTACACAGTGGTGCTGATAAGCTACGCTCGTCGTCACTATTATTTCTCAGTTTACTTTGGAGCCTAGTGTTACGTTTTTCACACACCATTATTGTCACAATATTTCACACGATAACACAGAAAAGTACAATTTGAAGAGCAATAATAAGAGAACACATTAACGTAGCACTGAAAATAATATCTAGTTAATTGCAAGCGCAGCTGCGAAATACTTGGTGCAAATCTACATGCATGCCACAACTCTTTTACTGTACAACAATGAAAGACTGCAACTACAAAGGAGATTCTCTCTACAATTACGCGCTAACAATAAACAAAAGCTACACTAATCACACAAACTACAAGAAAAAAAATCAGAAGATTCCAGGTTCGAATATTGGCAGGGTCGCCATATGAAACGTCCCCTTAGAACAATTATACAAGACTGTGCTTAAACTGACACACAATATTTTTTTTAACGCAATGCAATCTGACTTTCAGTAATCCCTACAAGAGAATGGTCCTGACTAAATTAACCTATACGTTTCACAAATCACTTACCTCACAAAAATCTTCGTTACTCGAACTACTGCAATACAGCGAGCACCACTACTGCCAGATAAATAAAAGATTCAAACTACTGAAGGCACTAACTACTGATAGGCATAGTTAGCAGATGATAGATTTTCATAGAGAACAAACAATGTATTTACCTCAATAGTGTTCAAAAGTCATAATGTATATAGCAGTTCATGACATCCCGTCTTACAAATTTCAAAACTCCGCCATCTCTCTCCCCACATCCACCACTGCTGGCGGCTCACCTCCAACTGCGCAACGCTATGCACTGTTAACATCCAGCTGCCTAACACTACAATGGCAGACAACAATGCAAACTAGTCACAGACTGCACACAGCACAGCCAGTGATTTTTATGCAGAGCGCTACTTGGCATTACCAATAAGAAAACCTAATCAGCCTACTTCCAATTGGATTGTTGATGACTGGAAACATGTTGCCTGTTCGGACGAGTGTCGCTTCAAATTCTATCGAGCGGATGGACGTTTACAGATATGAAGACTACCTCATGAATCCATGGACCCTGCATGTCAACGGAGGACTGTTCAAGCTGGTGGGGGCACTGTAATGGTGTGTGGCATGTGCTGTGGGAGTGATATGGGACACCTGATACGTGTAGATACGACTCTGACATGTGACACATACGTAAGCATCGTGTCTGATCACCTGCATCCATTCATGTCCATAGTGCATTCTGACGGACCTGGGCAATTCCAACAGGACAAAGCGACACCCAACACGTCCAGTATTGCTACAGAGTGGCTCCTGGAACACTCTTCTCAGTTTAAACACTTCTGCTGCCCACCAAACTCCTCAGACATGAACCTTAGTAAGGATATCGGGATGCCTTTCAATGTGCTGTTCAGAAGAGATCTCCACTCCCTCGTACTATTACGGATTTATGAACAGCCCTGCAGGGCTCAAAGTTTCAATTCCTTCCAGCACTACTGCAGACATTAGTTGAGTCCATGCCACGTCGTGTTGTGGCACTTCTGTGTGCTCGCACAGGCCCTAAACTACACTCCTGGAAATGGAAAAAAGAACACATTGACACCGTTGTGTCAGACCCACCATACTTGCTCCGGACACTGCGAGAGGGCTGTACAAGCAATGATCACACGCACGGCACAGCGGACACACCAGGAACCGCGGTGTTGGCCGTCGAATGGCGCTAGCTGCGCAGCATTTGTGCAACGCCGCCGTCAGTGTCAGCCAGTTTGCCGTGGCATACGGAGCTCCATCGCAGTCTTTAACACTGGTAGCATGCCGCGACAGCGTGGACGTGAACCGTATGTGCAGTTGACGGACTTTGAGCGAGGGCGTATAGTGGGCATGCGGGAGGCCGGGTGGACGTACCGCCGAATTGCTCAACACGTGGGGCGTGAGGTCTCCACAGTACATCGATGTTGTCGCCAGTGGTCGGCGGAAGGTGCACGTGCCCGTCGGCCTGGCACCGGACCGCAGCGACGCACGGATGCACGCCAAGACCGTAGGATCCTACGCAGTGCCGTAGAGGACCGCACCGCCACTTCCCAACAAATTAGGGACACTGTTGCTCCTGGGGTATCGGCGAGGACCATTCGCAACCGTCTCCATGAAGCTGGGCTACGGTCCCGCACACCGTTAGGCCGTCTTCCGCTCACGCCCCAACATCGTGCAGCCCGCCTCCAGTGGTGTCGCGACAGGCGTGAATGGAGGGACGAATGGAGACGTGTCGTCTTCAGCGATGAGAGTCGCTTCTGCCTTGGTGCCAATGATGGTCGTATGCGTGTTTGGCGCCGTACAGGTGAGCGCCACAATCAGGACTGCATACGACCGAGGCACACAGGGCCAACACCTGGCATCATAGTGTGGGGAGCGATCTCCTACACTGGCCGTACACTTCTGGTGATCGTCGAGGGGACACTGAATAGTGCACGGTACATCCAAACCGTCATCGAACCCATCGTTCTACCATTCCTAGACCGGCAAGGGAACTTGCTGTTCCAACAGGACAATGCACGTCCGCATGGATCCCGTGCCACCCAACGTGCTCTAGAAGGTGTAAGTCAACTACCCTGGCCAGCAACATCTCCGGATCTGTCCCCTCATTGAGCATGTTTGGGACTGGATGAAGCGTCGTCTCATGCGGTCTGCACGTCCAGCACGAACGCTGGTCCAACTGAGGCGCCAGGTGGAAATGACATGGCAAGCCGTTTCACAGGACTACATCCAGCATCTCTACGATCGTCTCCATGGGAGAATAGCAGCCTGCATTGCTGAGAAAGGTGGATATACACTGTACTAGTGCCGACATTGTGCATGCTCTGTTGCCTGTGTCTATGTGCCTGTGGTTCTGTCAGTGTGATCATGTGATGTATCTGACCGAAGGAATGTGTCAATAAAGTTTCCCCTTCCTGGGACAATGAATTCACGGTGTTCTTATTTCAATTTCCAGGAGTGTATATTAGCAGGTGTTCCAGTTTCTTTGGCTCTTCAATGTACAAATGAAACGAACTCAGCCGTCTGCCTTAACCATGTCTATTTCGTGTGTTCCGAAATTGTTACCACAAGGTGTTTCTATGAGTTGAGTGATTTCCATTGTGGGTCGCTGATTTTGTCACAGGATACTGCACTTTCGCGTTTCGTGAAGTGCGCAATTGAAGCAGGTTGCCAGCCATTGCACCACTGTGAAATCCTATCAAGATGTGACTGAATATTTGTGCAGATCTTTTCAGATAGTACGAGGGTCGTTCAGTAGGTAATGCAGACTGTTTTTCTGAAAGCGTGTTGGTTCTATTCAAGATTCCAATATACCATATTATTCCCTACACTTTTGGCCACAAAACTCTATATTTCTGTTCGACGGCCTTACACCATGTTACAGGGAAAACCTGTATGTCCGCAAGGTGCCACTCCACTGGTCGACGTCGGAGTGAACACCTTGTTGCATGAGTAGCCTCCTCATCATCTATTTATCGCTTCTCCACCGAGTGCGTCTTTCATTGTGTCGAACGGATGGGTGTTAGAAGGTGCGAAATCTGGGCTATTTGGTGCATGACAAAGAACAGTCCAATAACGTTTTGTGAGCTGTTCTCAGGTGCGCAAACTTGCGCGAGGACTTTCGTTGTCATAGAAAAGGAGAAATTCGTTTGCAGTTTCGTGGCGACGAACACGCTGAAGTTTTCTTCAATTTCCTGAGAGTAGCACAGCTGAGGCTGGTGGCACGCGGGAGATCGAACAGGTCTGCATGACCTTGTTGCGACGATGAAGATCGCGTCGCCCAACGATTCACCGGACTTTTGTTCACTGCCATGTCTCCGTAGCCCAGAGCCCGATTTACTATATTTACAAACCGGGGCTAAAACTTGATAATGGTGGCCTCTCCCCTCCTCGAACGTTTGAAATAGGAAGTCAAAAAGTTAAAAAAATAATGATTTTTCAAAAATTTGTTCATTTTGTAGCGCACAGCTTTCTGAAGAGTTTGATTTATAAAATATATATGTTCGAGGAAATATGAGACATTATCCGCTCTTAAGTGTGCCAAAGTGCGCTGACACACTTCACGCATCATTCTTCTATCGCACATCGCTGTATTTCGCTATGCGGGATTCAAACATGTATATTTTGTAATGGAAGCCATCAAACCTATATTCAGGACAGTGCTAAATAAACTGTCCTGTGGTGCATCTTCTGCTCCCAGTCGGAGTGTTTGACATCCTACCTCCGTTAAATAAAAATTTAAAAAACTCACAATTAATACTGGGTGGAATTATTTGTGATCTGAAGAATAAGAACTCTTCAGGAAATTTGCACTCATTATTGTCTATTAGCTAATAACTTTCTAATGTGTGTGACATAAAATTAAGTAGAGAAAACACAACACCAACAAAGACAAGAGACAAGCATCAAAGTTCGTCAAACGTATTGCTACATGAAAATTCAAAATGTCGTTGTGTAACGCTGCAAAAGCTGTTAATGCGAATGGAAGGCAAGACTGGTGTGGTTTCCGATTTGTGTACGTCTGTTTTTTACTGTCTGCTAGATAAAACGAAATAGGCCTTTCTAACATTGCAACAGTTGTAACAGGTAGGAGACGAGGTACTGGCAGAAGTAAAGCTGTGAGGAGGGGGCGTGAGTCGTGCTTCGGTGGCTCAGATGGTAGAGCACTTGCCCGCGAAAGGCAAAGGTCCCGAGTTCGAGTCTCGGTCGGGCACACAGTTTTAATCTGCCAGGAAGTTTCATATCAGCGCACACTCCGCTGCAGAGTGAAAATCTCATTCTTGAAACATCCCCGAGGCTGTGGCTAAGCCATGTCTCCGCAATATCCTTTCTTTCAGGAGTGCTAGTTCTGCAAGTTTCGCAGGAGAGCTTCTGTAAAGTTTGGAAGGTAGGAGACGGATACTGGCAGAAGTAAAAGCTGTGAGTACCGGGCGTGAGTCGTGCTTCGGTAGCTCAGATGGTAGAGCACTTGCCCGCGAAAGGCAAAGGTCCCGAGTTCGAGTCTCGGTCGGGCACACAGTTTTAATCTGCCAGGAAGTTTCACGAAACCTGTCAGAATCGCCGGTTCAGTTATCCCGCGTTTATTCTCCGGTTCGGCGTTATTACGTGTTTGTATAACGCGTTTTCCGCGCTATTCCGAGAGTAGAACATAACGCGGCTGCTAACCAGAGATTATACGACTCGCCCTTAGTAGTGTAGCGATCTGGCAAAAATTTTCTACCAAAACTTCATTTTCTTGGATACAATGAGAAGACAATACATAATCTTCCTTACCTGTTATCCCTGTTAGTCGTTTATTTTCATTCTGGCAATCTGAATCTATGGGTTTAGCTAATAATTATAACAACGTACACCCAATCAACCACATAAACTAACAGCGATTGGCATTCACCCGTTCGGGTTTATTCGGCTCAGCTCGGATAGCCCTATCTCCTTTTGCCTGCGGGAAAGTTTCTTATTTCTAGACGCGACGGGGTTTCCCCTGACAGGGACGTCATCTACACTATGCACACATTCAAAAATCAACTTCTGATTCGTTCGGAAATCTACTTAGAATGTGCTCAAAAATGTTCAAAAACCAACAGGAATGCGTTTAAAAATCACGTGAATAATCGATAGACGAACGTGCGCTGGATGCTAAGCGCCTTGAGAAACAAGGCTTTTTTTTCTTCAAGAATATGAATTTGGCGCCCCCTGAAATTGCGAACCACCCCCTCTTTCCCCCTCGATCCGGGCCTGCAATAGACATTCTGCGAGCTCTCTTCTTGGAACGCACCTTCGTTTCAGACACCATTCTTAAGGCTATGTGTAGCGCCGCCACCTATCGGAGCTTCATGTACTATGGTCGCCGATGCGGGAATACTCCGCGACGTCCCAGAACAAAAATCCGCATTTTTTCAACCGAAATTGGCCGAAGAAGAGTATTGCTTTACTTATTGGAACCCCTCGTACTTTAAAACACCACCAGCTGAAAAAATTATGAATTTACAATTACACTACTGGCCATTAAAATTGCTACACCAAGAAGAAATGCAGATGATAAACGGGTATTCATTGCACAAATATATTATACTAGAACTGAAATGTGATTACATTTTCACGCAGTTTGGGTGCATAGATCCTGAAAAATCAGTATCCAAAACAACCACCTCTGGCCTTAATAACGGCCTTCATACGCCTGGTCATTGAGCCAAACAGAGCTTGGATGGCGTGTACAGGTACAGCTGCCCATGCAGCTTCAACACGATACCACGGTTAATCGAGAGTAGTGACTGGCATATTGTGACGAGCCAGTTGCTCGGTCACCATTGACCAGAAGTTTTCAATTGGTGATAGATCTGGAGAATGGGCTGGCCAGGGCAGCAGTCGAACATTTTCTGTATCCAGAAAGGCCCGTACAAGACCTGCAACATGCAGTCGTGCATTATCCTGCTGAAATGTAGGATTTCGCAGGGATCGTGTTAAGGATAGAGCCACGGGTCGTAACACATCTGAAATGTAACGTCCACTGTTCAAAGTGCCGTCAATGCGATCAAGAGGTGACCGAGACGTGTAACCAATGGCACTGCATACCATCACGCCGGGTGATACGCCAGTATGGCGATGACGAATACAGGCTTCCAATGAGCGTTCACCGCGATGTCGCCAAACACGGATGCGACAATCATGCTGCTGTAAACAGATCCTGGATTCATTCGAAAAAATGACATTTTGCCATTCGTGCACCCCAGGTTCGTTGCTGAGTACACCATCGCAGGCGCTCCTGTCTGTGATGCAGCGCCAAGGGTAATCGCAGCCATGGTCTCCGAGCTGATACTCCATGCTGCTACAAACGTCGTCGAACTGTTCGCGCAGATGGTTGTTGTATTGCAAACGTCCCCATCTGTTGACTCGGGGATCGAGACGTGGCTGCACGATCCGTTACAACCATGCGGATAAGATGCCTGTCATCTCGACTGCTAGTGATACGAGGCCGTTGGGATCCAGCACGGTGTTCCTTATTACCCTCCGGAACCCACCGATTCCATATTGTGCTAACAGTTATTGGATCTCGACCAGCGCGAGCAGCAATGTCGCGATACGATAAACAGCAATCGCGATAGGCTGCAATCCAACCTTTATCAAAGTCGGAAACGTGATGGTACACATTTCTCCTCCTTACACGAAGCATCACAACAACGTTTCATCAGGCAACGCCGGTCAACTGCTGTTTGTGTATGAGAAATCGGTTGGAAACTTTCCTCCTGTCAGCACGTTGTAGGTGTCGCCACAGGCGCAAACCTTGTGTGAATGCTCTGAAAAGCTGATCATTTGCATATCACAGCATCTTCTTCCTGTCGGTTAAATTTCGCTTCCGTAGTACTTCATCTTCGTGGTGTAGCAATGTTAATGGCCAGTAGTGTAATATTAACTGTTAGAGACATAACATACAACGTGAGAAACAAAGGTCCCAATATACTTGCCTGGGGCACACATGAAGTTACTCCCATATCTGTTGATGACTGACAAGTCAAGATAACATGTTGTGTTCTCCCTACCAAAAAATCCTAACTATAGTGTAAAACATCGTTTGATACGCTTTGTAATCACACTTGTGTTAATCACAGTTGGTATAGAACTTTACAGTAATCAAGAAATACAGCGTCTAGCTGACTGCCATGATCTATGGCTTTGCGGAAGAGAAAAACGCGTGTAGATTATTGCCATGGTGGAGGTCATTCTACTCGAGATAACTCATCACGTTTGAAGTCAGAATATCTTTATAACATTCTGCGAGGAATGGATGTCAGTGTTATTGTATGGTAGTTAAGTGAATCATTTTTGGTACCCTCCATACAAAGGTGTGACCTTTGCTTCCTTCCAATTGGGTAGAATTTTTGCTCGAGGAATGTGCGGAATGAAAGTAAGACTTCCATCACCCCGAAGGTTGGTTTGAACCCCACAGTGCTTTACTAGGTATAGTCCTATTGAACATTGTATGCCCTTGCCTTCCTCAGATCTTCAACTGACTTACCCACCCTGATATAGAGGTCACTACTGTTTAATTAGGACAACGAACCACAGTCTAAAAAATGAGGAAACTAGCGGCTAATTTCATATTGAATCTCACAGGGATTCCGTTGAGCCCTGAGGCTTTGTTCATCTCCTCTAGCCCGGATGCATGCCTATCGCACTTGATCTATCAATACAGAGTCCGTTAATGCTGGTTGTGAATGACACTGGACATGTCGTCCGATGATTGTGCTCTATTGGGGACAGATTTTGTGCTCCAGCAGGCCTAGGCAACATGTGGACGCTCTGTAGAGCGTGTTGGGTTACAATAGCGATGTATAGGTGAGTGTTATCTTGTTGGGAACCCCCCCCCCCCCCCCCCAGAATGCTTTTCATTAATGGCAGCACAGCAGGTCTAATCATCAGACTGCTCTTACAAATTTGCAGCCAGGATGCGTGGAATAATCACGGGAGTGTTCCTATTGTTATATTGCAACCCAGATGATATCTCCAGGTGTAAATGGTTCAAAAAGACTCTGATAACTATGGGACTTAACATCTGTGGTCATCAGTCCCCTAGAACTTAGAACTACTTAAACCTAACTAACCTAAGGACATCACACACATCCATGCCCGAGGCAGGATTCGAACCTGCGACCGTAGCAGTCGCACGGTTCCAGACTGAGCGCCTTAACCACGAGACCACCGCGGCCGGCCTCCAGGTGTAGGTCCAGTTTTATTTGTGATAAAAAGCCATTAATACAGAGGCATTACGTTTTATTTGTAATAATACAAGTAATGTTTTAGACAGTAGTCTGCTATTAACAGAAAGCATTTCTAAAATATTTTAATTTTTTTACAAGAGTATACCAAAATTAAATTAAATTCGAGGAAAAAAATATCTCCGTTTCTCTGTTTTTACACAATTCTTTTCTTGGGATCAGATACCACAAAGTAGCTGTAGAGCTCCGTATGCTGTTGAGGAAGACACACGTTGTTTGCCTACTTACTTATCCGTCTTTTTTTTATTATTTTTTGAAATCCTTATTATCCCTTCCATTATAAAGATATTTTACTGATATAAACAAAACTTACATGCACTCTGCTTACCACACAAACCGTGCGTCAACTAAATGGAGCCGGCCGCGGTGGTCTCGCGGTTCTAGGCGCGCAGTCCGGAACCGTGCGACTGCTACGGTCGCAGGTTCGAATCCTGCCTCGGGTATGGATGTGTGTGATGTCCTTAGGTTAGTTAGGTTTAAGTAGTTCTAAGTTCTAGGGGACTAATGACCACAGCAGTTGAGTCCCATAGTGCTCAGAGCCATTTGAACCATTTTTGAACTAAATGGAAGAGACCTTGAGGCATGGATGGCACTTGGAATACCAGAGGGAAGCATTGTTTGGAGCAAAGGCCATGTGCCATCTAGTAATGATTATTTTAAACATTTTCTTCGTGATTTGGCACTTGTTACACGTCTAGGGACATGCGACAGAGAACGGAGAACACAACAGCGCTGAAAACGCGTTTTCAGAAAAAACTCCGATAAGAACGTTTGCCATTTTCACGCGTCAATTATTCTTTAGTACAGGTTCTGAGTACAGGTGTTTTATCAACATGTGCGTATGATAAATATTTGTGCAACGTGTGCTCAGTCGAAGCAAATGTTTAACGGCTTAGGCCTCGACGGCGACTGTGCCCGCTGCCGCTGGCGTGCTGACAGGTGGTGCACAGATCGATAAGCCCCATCCTCAGCGCATTCATCGCTGCGTTAAACCGCAAACCCTAACCCCTGTTTCAATATCCATTGATGAGCGGCGGTAAAACGGTCCCTGCCTCCTCTTGAATATTAATAGTCGGCACTAATTGGTGCTGACCATTATGTACGGTTCAGAGACGTTTAACTATACTCCGGTGCCGGACGAATCGACTTCCTGAGCTGTAAGACTTGCCGATATTTATTAAATGTATTTTTCTGTCATAGTTGTGACTTTATGAAAATTTTACAGCATCTGGCTGAAATATCATTAACTTCGTCATATTTTTTTGACTGAAACGCACATTTAAATTTGTTAGTGTTGCCTGGAATTCGCTGAGATCTGCGAATGTATTGCGAAATTTATGAAATACGGGTTCTCCGCTTCAGACAGGTTTATTTTCAAATATTTATTGCCACTACGTAGCACGCTGCCATCATGAGGCTTGTAACTGTTTGTTATACATCAGATCAGTTTCTAACTAGAGGCTCATGTGAAATGCGAAGGGATATTTTTCTGTGCCTGTGCAGTGAGGTTCTAATAACATGTAAGCACAGATTTGAATGAGATTACTTATAAATACAACACCCATAATGGCTCTTACTAACATAAATTTACCTTTCTCTACAGGAAAACCACATTTCGGAACTTAACTGCCGGCCTGAGTTGCCGTGCGCTTCTAGGCGCTACAGTCTGGAACCGTGGGACCACTACGGTCGCAGGTTCGAATCCTGCCTCGGGCGTGGATGTGTGTGATGTCCTTAGGTTAGTTAGGTTTAAGTAGTTCTAAGTTCTAGGGGACTGATGACCACAGCAGTTGAGTCCCATAGTGCTCAGAACAATTTGAACCATTTGCTACTGGCATTTTCGTCCTTCCGCTTTCTGCTTCCCTAGTCTCAATTACTTCATTACTAAACTAGTCGTATCGTTAAGATACATTCCCCGTTACTTTAAAAGAGATTTTGGGCAATTTGTTGAGCTCAGAGACCCATTTTAAGGCTGTTAGGTTTTTTTGCTGCTGCTTTAATTAGGTTTCAGTGACGGAGAACAGTTATTTATCATTCATTCTTCTAATTTGTCGATGTAGATGTTGGCTTGCACAGTTATTCTTGTACATATGGGAGCTTAGCTCTAGTAGACAGTATCCCACCATACAGGACTAACCCTCCATTTCATATTTTGATTTAAGAATTTCTGCCGAGTAGATAGTGTAGAGCAATTGGGATGTGACTGCTCCTTGTGATAAAACCACTAATGGCATGAAATATAAGGTGCGATCAAAAAGTTCCCGTCCGAAGGTCGTATAGTCCGGAATAGGTATGCCAAACAGGCAGAATCACCGTGACCGTTGAGGTAATCATTCGACCGACGCACCAGGTTGAAGATACCCATCTGGTAAAACACTGTGTCCTGCTGCGTGAAGAAGTTCGTAAATGCCTGCTGCGTATCCCCGTCCCACAGGATTCGTCGACTCTTCAAGTCCTTTTTTAAGGAACCGAAGGCGTGATAAGCGCATGGTGAGAGACCAGGACTAAAGGGCGGGTACTCGAGTTGAAACGTCCTCTTAGAAAAATTAGTGAATTACTGTGCTGGTAAACCCCTTACGTTATTTGATTTTCCAACAGCTGAGCAAAACTGAACGTACTCAGACATTTCGCTCTTTACTTATTCTGATCATCACTAAACTGACACACAATATTTTTAGCGCAACGCAATCTGACTTTCAATGATCCCTACAAAAGAATGGCCCTGACTAACATTAACCTATACGTTTCACAAATCACTTACCTCACAAAAATCTTCGTTACTCGAACTACTGCAATACAGCGAGCGCCACTACTGCCAGCTTAATACTGTTCAAAAGTCATTATATATATAATCTGTTCATGACATCCAGTCTTACAAATTTACTGTCTCTGATAGACACACGTCCAGATCATCCGCTCTCAAAACTCCATCTCTCCCCCCACATCCACCAATGCTGGCGGCTCACCTCCAACTGCGCAACGCTACGCGCTGTTAACAACCAACTGCCCAACACTACAATAGCATATACTCCAACAATGCAAACCAACCACAGCCTTCACACAGCACAGTCTTTGATTTTCATATAGATCGCTACGTGGCGTTACCAACATAAAAACCTAAACAGCCTACTTACAGAGTGTCTCCCACTTGGCTTTACTTCTCTCTCTCTCTCTCTCTCTCTCTCTCTCTCTCTCTCTCTCTCTCTCTCTCTCTCTCTCTCTCCCTCCTCCCCCCCCCCCCCCCCGCCACCTCACAGACCGACTGGTGCCTCGTGTCGAATGGCGGTCAGCATACGGAGCTTGGCACACCAATTTGTGAGACATGCTGCCCCATATACATTCTTCATTCTGCGATAGATGTCTACCGTGTTTGTCCTTTGGCAGCCAAGAAAAGAACAGCACTTTGGTCCTGTTTGGACGAATTTGGTAATAATGTCACAACAGTTCACGTAGCCGCATTTACCACACGCACGTCGGAAGACACGAATGCCACACTAACCCCTTGAATGCATGTCGGATCTTATATACCCGCATCTGAGTCGCGCTGTGTTGCATATACGCTACAGCAATACCCTCAAATGGAACATTTTTGATCGCCCCTTGTATGTCGAGAATTATTCTCTCACTTGAACTCGACGTACACTACTGCCGGTTAAGTTGGCTATCAGTTCCACAATTTCATATAAGTAGTTGAATTTTAGCTGTTCGAAGGGTATCTCTGCGCGCCAGATTTGATCGAACGTCCGTTCGATGTCTGGAAATAAAGCAGCAGTTGCATCGGCCTTGTTGCATTCCTCTGTTTCCTTGTTCCATAGCCGGCCGCGGTGGTATCGCGGTTCTAGGCGCGCAGTCCGGAACCGTGCGAATGCTACGGTCGCAGGTTCGAATCCTGCCTCGGGCATGGATGTGTGTGATGTCCTTAGGTTAGTTAGGTTTAAGTAGTTCTAAGTTCTAGGGGACTGATGACCTCAGATGTTAAGTCTCATAGTGCTCAGAGCCATTTGAACTATTTTTTTGGGTCAGTTGTGATGTGGTTACTCTTAAATCCGAATTGACTTAGCGGAATGAGTTTTTCTCGGACAATTTTTCTAATTTGTGGGTAATGATTACCTTAAAACCTTTCGTTATAAGTTATCAGGATAATACATCTATATCTTATGCATAGGGTTGTTTATCTGCTTGTCAGTATTTTGTATCGTCCTGACCTTGGCTTGCCTCCATTACAGGAGAGACTCTAACTAATCAAGAGGGTAAAAAAACAACTGTTTTAGGGATCTTGTGGTTGATTCTCAAGGGCATCAAAGAACAAGGGTTTTAGCTTTCTTGTGACTGATTCAGGTATGAAGGAAAGCTTCAGTTAATGTCTGCCGAACCACATTTCCCAGGAGCAGAGTTTTGCGGCACAGTATGCCTCTGTATATTTCTGTTAGACTGTCTTCTCGCAGAGGTGGCTACTCCGCTGATGCTTCCGATCTTTCTAGTAGTAGTTAATCCATATTCTATTATTTCTCCTTGTGCTTTGACCAAAGTTTCGTTTCCTAGATGTTAGTGAATCATTTCCAGTTCATATCGAAATAATTCAGATTTTTTTCGCCATCATAGGTAGTTACGTTATCTTCGACAACCGTTGACGTTTCTTTGTTAACTGTATAGCCTGTCACGCATATAGGTTTTTGCCAAAATAAATTGGGACTGCGGGCATCTGGCACATGTGAATTTTGGGCTAACGCTCGGCTCTAAGTTGCCGGGTTTGTTTCCGTATGAAGTCACTGAGCCTGTTGCATTCGACTTTGATTCGCTCACTTGGTTACAGTTTATGTTATCTGTAGAGTTCTCTTTTGCCCTTACTTTTGCTGAAAATGTGAGACAGGAATCTGTCACCGTGTTATATAATTGTTTTCTTTGGTGCCCTTTCTTTCTTTGTCTGTTTACACGGCCTTTACAATCTGTTGGTTGTAGCTTTCGAGTTCTTATGTTGTTTCGATATGTCATTTTTCGTTCAAGTATTTTGATCTAAACTGGCCATCATTAAGATTTTTTCATGCCTATGAGAGTTCTGGCGTTATTGCTTCTGGTTTTTACGATTTTTATAACTATAATTTGTGTTATTAGTGGCATGTAATCGCTTAATATGATGTCCCCAACTTCGACGTCACTGCAATGTTTGGCTATCTGTGGTGTGCGTGTTGGTCTGGAATGGATGTGCCGCGATAGTTCATGATCGTTAGTCAATCATTTTTTGGTCTGACGAAATTCCTTCCAGAATAGTTTCTAGATCTTGAATGTTTTTGCTGTTCGCTCTGTTGGCAAAGTTGATAGATCTAACGTTAAAATTACCTGCGTTTATTAGTGAGTTTAAGGTGTGTAAGTAGTTAACGATGTCTATTGAAATGTCCTATTTGGGAGAAAATATGTGTTGACGTGTAGAGGTCCCTTATCTTTTTATAATATTTTTTGAACGATTGCTTGGTGGTCGTTAAGATTTCAGGGAAGGTGGAAAATGGCTATTCCTCATTGTGATGTTCTTTAGCAGCCTATTACAGGTTGATAAAACCTGTGGCAGTCATAAGATAGCCTTTTTTTGTTTTCCTGTGCATTTTGTTTACGCTGTACCAATTATGGTAATTTCCATTTGCTCTACGAGGTTTTCTATGAATTCTGGCTTCGCGTAAAACCTTTTGCGTTCACGAAACTAATAATGGCTGTGACTTTTCCCTGGATAAAAGCCTCTCTTGTAATTTTAGAAGAGTGTGCTCATTTTAGGATTTGTTTTCTTTCGGTTTACTGATATAAATATGAAAGTTGTTAGAGGCTTGCGTAATCTCTAGATCACGTCGCAGGAGTTTTTTTCACAGTTTCCATCTTCGCTTTTGTTAGCGTCCTTTCAGACAGTAGTTGAGAAGAGTTGTGATGACGCACAAAATGTTCTCGGTTTCACTGCATTTCTATCCATCCGGGTATATGGTTGTTGCAAATGCATATATGCATTTTATTTTTCTCTTATTTGAATTTTAAATAGTGGTATGGAAATCTCCAATGCACACACTGCGTTTTGGAGTATCTATTTTACGGTCTTTCTGACAATGACAGCGTAGGTTAAGTGTCGCAATACAACAGGAATTCCAGGATTTATGTTTCTCTTAGTGAGGTCTTACCTGTGCTGTACTTATAGGATAAACTATTTATTTGTGACAAAATAAATAATTTTCATCGAGAACGAATTATTGTACATTGCATTCCACATATAAATGAAAAATCACAATCATTATTACCCAAAAAGTTGTATGAAGAACCTGGTTACATTTATCAATATTGTAGTAGCAGTGGGAACCACAGCCAAACTAAATTATCTAAATGATTTTAATATACAGTGCTGGCTGTGTTTCGTTCAATTAAAATACACTTCACGTGGTGACTATAAAACAGAAGAACATTTTAATCAAACCAACGACAGCCATTGCAGCAGATTATTATCGTTCAGATAGGTATGTGGTAAACATTGAGTAGTCGGGGAAATGCCGGCTGACAATAAAATGTGTTCCAGCTGATTTAACAAACCTTTCAGTGTCTCAATTTTAAGTGGGGAAGGGTAAGACACGATACCGCTCAGGAGACATCTATTTTAAAGGGTCGAAAACAGGCGAAGTTGGTGAGACCAGGGTACAGGGATAAAGTCTAGACTAGAGAGTGCAGTCTGTCTAGGCTATGGTATTCCAGGCAGAGATACTCCAAGAATGTGAACGGAGGACAATTTACGTAGGTGCTACAAGGATCGTAGCATCAACATTTATTCAGGCAGCCAGGCAACTCTGACACCTCTATCAGCCCCTGCAACGAGATCAAAGATCGTCACAGAATGCCATGAATCCCTGATGAGGCCAGGGGACAGCAACAAGGTAAACCTGCTGTGGGTCCCTGGTCACTCATGAATTTGTGATAATGAACAGACCGACAGTCTGCCCAGGACAGGGGTGACGACTACATTTGCTGGATCGGATCCAGTGTTAACCATCACTAAGGTGATGATAAAATCTAAACAAAGTAGCTGGATCAGAAGGCAGCATGTAAAACATTGCACTAAAATCCAAATAGAAAGCAAGGAAAGTTAATGATGCCGAAACCATATTTTAAGGGAAGTTCTGCAATCTTGAGGTTGAAGAGGAGACAGATCAAACCTGTGGGAGGTCTAATGACTGACCATAGGAACTTCAGAAAACACCTTCACGCGATGGGTATAGAGAAAGAAGCCCTTAAATCCAGACTATATGGTGTGGGGGACGAAACCGCAACACTGCGAGGCACTGGAGATCAAAATACCCGAAGTATTTGGGTCACTAATTCCTGAATACATTGCATTTCACAAAGACCTAGTAAAGGGTCTCCTGACACTCTTCAAGGGTACTGGCTGGCTTTAATAGAATGACAGTAGAAAAACCGCACAATAAGCTTAGCTTCGGTTTGGACAACAGGAGGCAAATACCACTCTTTCGTTTTGTCTCTCAGATTAAATCGAATTAAACCAATCATATAAATTATTTTACTTCTGGTAACTGAGTTTCGTGACCTTGTCGAGGGAGGAAATATTTCCACACCTAGATTTTGTATTGCATCGATACATAAACCTCCCTATACAAGAACATATACTGTATTCGAACATTATGAAGTACCTCGAAGATAACGATTTATTGACATAGTCAGCACGGATTCAGAAAATATCGTTCTTCTGAAACACAATTAGCTCTTTATATTCATGAAGTAATAAGTGCTATCGACAGGGGATGTCAAACTGATTCCATATTTTTAGATTTCCAGAAGGCTTTCGACACCGTTCCTCACAAGCACCTTCTAATCAAACTGCGTGCCTACGGAGTATCGCCTCAGTTGTGCGACTGGATTCGTGATTTCCTGTCAGAAAGGTCACAGTACGTAGTAATAGACGGAAAGTCATCGAGTAAAACAGAAGTAATATCCGACGTTCCCCAAGGAAGTGTTATAGACCCTCTGTTGTTCCTGATATATATTAACGACATAGGAGACAATCTGAGCAGCCGTCTTAGATTGTTTGCAGATGATGCTGTCATTTACCGTCTTGTAAAGTCATCAGATGATCAAAACGACTTGCAAAATGATTTAGATAAGATATCTGTATGGTGCGAAAAGTGGCAATTGACCCTGAATAAAGAAAAGTGTGAAGTTATTCACATGAGTACTAAAAGAAATCGGCCAAATTTCGATTACGCGATAAGTCACACAAATCTGAGGGCTGTAAATTCAACTAAATACTTAGGGATTAAAATTACAAATAACCTAAATTGGAACTATTACATAGATAATATTGTGGGTAGAGAAAACCAAAGACTGCGATTCATTGGCAGGACACTTAGAAGGTGCAACAGGTTTACCAAAGAGACTGCTTACACTACACTTGTCCGCCCTGTTCTGGAGTACTGCTGTGCGGTGTGGGATCCGAATCAGGTGGGACTGACGGATGACATCGAAAAAGTACAAAGAAGGGCAGCTCGTTTAGTATTATCGCGAAATAGGGGCGATAGTGTCACATACACGATACGGGAATTGGAGTGGCAATCATTAAAACAAAGGCGTTTCTCGTTGCTACGGGATCTTCTCATGAAATTTCAATCACCAGTTTTCTGCTCCGATTGCGAAAACATTCTGTTGGCACCCACCTACATAGGGAGAAATGATCATCACGATAAAATAAGAGAAATCATGGCTCACACGGAAAAATTTAAGTGCTCGTTTTTCCCACGTGTCGTTCGAGAGTGGAATGGTAGAGAGACAGCATGAAGGTGGATCATTGAACCTTCTGCCAGGCACTTTATTGTGAATATCTGAGTAATAACGTAGATGTAGATCTTTCTGGAATAATCTCTTCGTACAGTTGGTCAGTCATTAAGTACTACTTGGAGATTTCAGTTCATACCATGGTACATAAGGATGTGAAATAAACGGGGGCAAGGAGCGTAACTGTTAGCAGCTATCGATGATAACAATCTAATAGTACTAAATGACAGATCGGTAACAGTGACTGACTCACTACTGGGGATAAGAGCAGCCATTTATTTTACGCTAAGCCGTCTATTTCTCGTATGTCGTCAATGGTAACGTGGAAACAGATTTGCTCCGCCCATTTAATGTTTGTGGAATGTGTTGGATTCCACAGAGCATTAAAACTTTACCAACTAAACTTTCCTCATCTGTTTGGTGCAGCCAGGGATGCCCTGGAGCTGTACCTCGACTACATCTGTCACTAACGGAATATATGAACTATCTGGCGCTACAAAATTACATGAAATGCAAGTGCATTATTGATGAGGTTAAGAGAATGTAGTAAAGGAAAAGAATACATGCTGGACAGATTAATATTCATCACTTAGTAACAAACCCAATGTGATGGATGTATGTATGGCTGAAAATTATAGCATTTTGTTGTACAAAACTAAGGTTATCTATAAAAATACATTATCTTCAACGGCTCGAAACTTTCACAGATGAAATAGTGTCAATAGCAGTGCCAGTAATCCATACTTAATACCGGGCAAGGATGCAGATGGGTTTCCCTTTCGATCTCTAGCGAGCAGGAAAGTTTTTCTCTATTTCACCTGTTGGTCACGTTTCTAGCTTGTCCTCTAGCGTAAATACTGTGTAGCAGTATTAGATTACAGTTAAAGAATTTCACACCACCTTCTGTGTATATTCACACTGAACAACGCAGGTTGTTGTCCCTATACTCAGTCCTAATAAAGATCCTTTATCACCCGAATCATATCCTTTCTAATGACCTTGTAGTGGATTGGTTGTTAAAACTTATTCTTTCTTCCTTTTCCAGACTCTTGAAGACCAATAACACTGACAACTCTTACTGGTAAAACTCCAGAAAAATCAACAGTAGTAATCTACACAAGACTACACATCAGTTACACAGCAGTAAACATGATTTTAAATTTTCATTCAGTTGCAGTGAAGCCACAAACTAAATTCATTGTATTGATATTCAACTTCCGTGTAATGATTTTCACATAAACAACATGCAGTCCTGTGAAAAAGCTGTTATCATCGTTAAAGAGTGCTTGTAAGTACTAAACTCGAAACGGATATTTATATACTAAAATAGGATGAAATTTAGTAGATTGAACAAATTGTTACGTACGAGCATCATGATACGCTTAGGATAAATGTCGTGAGCACTAAACAATGCTTTCGTTATAGAAATATTCGACTGCCGACTAAGTTGTAGACTACAACTATTGGCATTATTTAAGTATGTTATTTGCTAACCATTTGGTAATTGCAGACATATCCTCAGTGTCTGCTATCGTTACCGACGACCATCCCAGATCCCAGACTTACAGCGTAATGACAGGCCATGAAATAACTTAAAATCAAAATTCTTATAAACAGATGCCTCCAATTTTTCAGCGTCATTGTTCCAGCATAATTTACCACTTACCTGCAGGTCTAACTGTCAGCGTAGAGATGTGCTGAGTGATACACGATAAACGGCGAAATTATTATTTCATTAAACTGAGAGCCCTAAGCGATCCTTAAACGACTATACAGGGCGTGCATTTTACTGCCACCTCTCAGAAGACTACAAGAAATAGCCGTTACAAGACATAAAATAAAATAGTTGTCTGTGGCAGCCAAGTTTTTTTTTTCTTCCGTGACGCATTTCGAGTGATTACACCCCCATCAGCAGTTGATCTCACCGGGCGAGTTGGCGCAGTTTTTGGCACACTGGACTCGCTTTCGGGAGTACGATTGTTCAAATCCCCGTCCGGCCATCCATATTTAGGTTTATTGTGATTTGTCTAAACCGCTCCAGGCAAATTTCGGGTAGTTCCTTTGCAAAAGGAACAGGCGATTTCCTTCCCCATCGTTTCGTAATTCGAGCTTGTGCTCCGTCTCTGATGACCGCGCTATCGACAGGGCTTTAAACTCTATTCTTCCATTTTCTCAGGTGTACCAGTGGATACCTGAGAATTTCTTTTCCTAGACGTTATATGCCTTATGCTTAATTTCGAATATTTAATCAAATCATCCACCTGGAGATAAAGGTGTACCCCCGAAACACACCATGACAGAAAATGAATGTGACTGGTACAAATAATTGTATTAATTTGTCTTTTATGTCATAAGCAGTCACAGTTGCCAAATCACAGTCCAACGTGGACAGTTACCGAACGAATTTCAATTTTGGTTTAGAATCTAATAGCAATTCTTGAAGTGCTGCAATATGTAATGGGTATAGATCCGAACAAAATTTTGACGGTATCTGCTTCTAGTTTGTGACTGTCAGTGACAACGAAATAAACTAGAGAATATCTGAGAGCAACATAACATATCTGTGCAAACCACAGAATGAAGTAGTTAACTATGTAATATTCCCGCAAACTACGTTGACAGTCGACGCGATGGTTGATGGTAGCGACCGTAAAGACATTACTCATTTTCAGTCGCTCCCATCACCCACCTCGCCGAATGTCAACTTAGTTTGCGCGAGTAATACCTGTAAATGTACCAATCGGCCACAATAACTGCCGTCAGTGAGGGTGATTCGGTCGGCGTATAGAGAATTAGCACGTAATCGGGGTTGGTAGTATATGCACAGCTTGCCTGAAAGCATTGACATTGCGATGAGTTTTCCACTGAACTTGTTTACTGCAACGCCACTGCGTGTTTCCTATAACGGTCAAAGTGCAATAATATGGTGGCTGAGCAGTAGAATGCTATTCTTGTTGTTACTGCTGTTGCAGCCTTCAGTCCGAAGACTTTTTTGATGCAGCTCTCTACGCTAGCCTACCCCGTGGAAACCTCTTTATCTCTGCGTAACTACTGCACACTACATCCATTCGAATCTGCTCACTCTACTCGAATCTTGCTCTTCCTCTACAGTTTTTACCCTCCACACTTCTGAACATTATAAAGTGACAGTTGCTTGATGCCTCAGAACGTGTCCTAACAATCGATCCCTACTTCTAGTCAAGTTGTGCCACAAATTTCTTTTTTCCACAGTTCGATTCAGTGCCTCCTCTGTAGTTATTCGATCTACACATCTAATTCTCAACATTCTTCTCTTCTTGTCTGAACTGCTTGTCGTGTACGATTCACTTGCATACAAGGCTGCACTTCACACAACCAGCTTCAGAAAAGATTTCCTAGCACATAATCTTTCGATGTTAACAAATTTTCTCTTTTTCAGAAACGCTTTTCTTGCTGTTCGCAGTCTACAGTTTATATCCTCTCTACTTTGGCCAGTTATTCTGCTGTCCAAATAGTAAAACTCATTTACTACATTTAATGTCTCATTTCCTAATCTGATTCTATTAAAATCACCTAATTCATCTAAACTCCATTATCTTTGATTTACTTTTACTGCTATTGCTCTTATAAACTGTTTTCAAGACTCTATACATTCCACAACTGCTCTTGCAAGTTCTTTGCAGTCTCTGACAAAATTTCAACGTCATCGCCAAACCTCAGAATCTTTATTTCTCCTCCCTCATGTCAATTTCCTTTCGTAATTTCTCCTCTGTTCCTTTACTACTTTCCCAGTGTACAAATAACATTGGGGATATGCCACAAATCTGTCTCGCACCCTTCTCGACTACTGCCGCTTCTCTTGCCTTTCGACTCTTGTCACTGCATTACGTAAGGTGTAGATAACTTTTAGCTTCCTGTGTTTTACCCTTGCTGCCTCTAGAATTTCAAAGAGTGTATTCCAGTCAACACTGTCGAAAGCTGTTTCTAAATCTACAAATGCTGTATATGTAGGTTTGCATTTTTTTCATCTATTTTCTAAGATAAAACGCACGGCCGGCCGAAGTGGCCGTGCGGTTCTAGGCGCTGCAGTCTGGAACCGTGAGACTGCTACGGTCGCAAGTTCGAATCCTGCCTCGGGCATGGATGTGTGTGATGTCCTTAGGTTAGTTAGGTTTAACTAGTTCTAAGTTCTAGGGCACTAATGACCTCAGAAGTTGAGTCCCATAGTACTCAGAGACATTTGGGCCATAAAACGCATGGTTCGTATGATCCCACGTGTCCCTACATTTCTCCGAAACCCACGCTGATCTACCCCAAAGTCGTTTTCTAAACGTTTTTCCATTATTCGGTAAGTAATTCGTCTCAGTATCTTATATCCATGACTTATTAAGCTGATCGTTCGATACATTCCTACCTCTCACCACTTTTCTTCTTGAAGTCTGAGCTTGTTTCGCCCGCTTGATGTATCTCGCATGCAAGGCAGAACAGTTACATAGTGACTGGTTCTCCCTAACTTCACAGTAATTCTGAGGGCAAGACGTCTGCTCCAGGAGTAGAGTATATATTTTAATAAAGGTACACGGTGTTTTTACGTGATAATAATGCAGACTTTCAGGAGTAATACAGAAGGGAAAATGTATTAATTTCGGATAGATAACCTTAGTTTGGGAACTGCTGAGTCGGAAACTATGAAATCAGAAATTTCCACGTTTATCTACCGATGATCGTAAAAACCCTAGTAGACACAAATTAGTAACAACTTAATTCATGAATATAACTTGTAAAAGCTACTTTATTCACAACAGCTGTACACAGAATGAGTCTTACAGCTTCTACGCTGGTACGAGACCTTTGCATAAAGCCTTGTCGAACCCGGTCAACCAATTCCGTTGTTGTTCGAACAATACCACAGACAAGAAATACTTGCCCAGAGATCCTTTTCATTCTCGATAAGCATCTCATACATAGGATTCCTTACGTGACCCTTATTCTCCTTTCTCTCCTTCTAGAGTATATCTTAAGTAGGTGGTCACGAGTAGGATATGTAAAGTGAACTCGGCTTAATCATACAGGAACCACATACGTAAAAGCAAATAAAGTGGCTATGAACCAAACAACGAATATGCCCACCCTTAAACTCACCGCATATCTGTGTTGGTGCACTTCACAACTGTTGCGTACAGTGACTGTTGTGTGAACCAGACTTCGCCCAACGAAAGTATATAACATGTGTAAGTGAGAATCTACCATACCATGCTGCAGCAACCATTAGATCAATGCGACGCTGGACCAACGTTGACAAGATTTAAAGCTTGCACTTGCCGTGAGTGATAAGTATGTAGTTTTTGTGTCCATATTACACACTACTGTGCGGCACACACATTTCATGTGCAACTATTTGAGTACTACACTCCTGGAAATAGAAAAAAGAACACATTGACACCGGTGTGTCAGACCCACCATACTTGCTCCGGACACTGCGAGAGGGCTGTACAAGCAATGATCACACGCACGGCACAGCGGACACACCAGGAACTGCGGTGTTGGCCGTCGAATGGCGCTAGCTGCGCAGCATTTGTGCACCGCCGCCGTCAGTGTCAGCCAGTTTGCCGTGGCATACGGAGCTCCATCGCAGTCTTTAACACTGGTAGCATGCCGCGACAGCGTGGACGTGAACCGTATGTGCAGTTGACGGACTTTGAGCGAGGGCGTATAGTGGGCATGCGGGAGGCCGGGTGGACGTACCGCCGAATTGCTCAACATGTGGGGCGTGAGGTCTCCACAGTACATCGATGTTGTCGCCAGTGGTCGGCGGAAGGTGCACGTGCCCGTCGACCTGGGACCGGACCGCAGCGACGCACGGATGCACGCCAAGACCGTAGGATCCTACACAGTGCCGTAGGGGAACGCACCGCCACTTCCCAGCAAATTAGGGACACTGTTGCTCCTGGGGTATCGGCGAGGACCATTCGCAACCGTCACCATGAAGCTGGGCTACGGTCCCGCACACCGTTAGGCCGTCTTCCGCTCACGCCCCAACATCGTGCAGCCCGCCTCCAGTGGTGTCGCGACAGGAGTGAATGGAGGGACGAATGGAGACGTATCGTCTTCAGCGATGAGAGTCGCTTCTGCCTTGGTGCCAATGATGGTCGCATGCGTGTTTGGCGTCGTGCAGGTGAGCGCCACAATCAGGACTGCATACGACCGAGGCACACAGGGCCAAAACCTGGCATCATGGTATGGGGAGCGATCTCCTACACTGGCCGTACACCTCTGGTGATCGTCGAGGGGACACTGAATAGTGCACGGTACATCCAAACCGTCATCGAACCCATCGTTCTACCATTCCCAGGCCGGCAAGGGAACTTGCTGTTCCAACAGGACAATGCATGTCCGCATGTATCCCGTGCCACCCAACGTGCTCTAGAAGGTGTAAGCCAACTACCCTGGCCAGCAAGATCTCCGGATCTGTCCCCCATTGAGCATGTTTGGGACTGGATGAAGCGTCGTCTCATGCGGTCTACACGTCCAGCACGAACGCTGGTCCAACTGAGGCGCCAGGTGGAAATGGCATGGCAAGCCGTTCCACAGGACTACATCCAGCATCTCTACGATCGTCTCCAGAGGAGAATAGCAGCCTGCATTGCTGCGAAAGGTGGATATACACTGTACTAGTGCCGACATTGTGCATGCTCTGTTGCCTGTGTCTATGTGCCTGTGGTTCTGTCAGTGTGCTCATGTGATGTATCTGACCCCAGGAATGTGTCAATAAAGTTTCCCCTTCCTGGGACAATGAATTCACGGTGTTCTTATTTCAATTTCCAGGAGTGTACTTAAAGCAGCGTTAGGTCACCAAAACAGGAATTCGATAATTAGCAGTACAGATGCTTTTTGATCATCGTGATAATGGGTTACACATGATCGATGGTAATGCAAAAGTTCTATAGCGTCATTCTCGACAGAAAATTAATGTAATCAACATGAACTTTTGGAAGGCTAATACAATAGGCAATAATATTGTTTAGCAATAGTTTAGTTCTAAACCTTAAAGTAATATCGAGGCACTGACGCCCAAAACGGAACATGGGCTTGAAGAAATTAGCAGTGTTTTATCCTGAGAATAACGTTCCCGAGATGTCAGCTGGTCAAAGTATATATGGTGACAGTTCAGGATAATAAAATTAAAACCTTACAACAACAAAACATAGCACGCAGGAAATATGTGGATCCAAACTATGACTATGAAAAACGCGCTTGTATAAGACGTAAGATAATAACTTTGCATCACAAATGAAATCCATGTTCAATATGAGAAAGAGAATACCGAAAGTGATTCCAACACAAAATGTAATACATAAGTCAATTTAATCAATAATATATTTAAATTATCAATTAAACAGTTATTTCACGACGATGCGTGGCACCGAAAACAACCGAGAAACACGATATGTAAAGGGCACCGTAGTTGCTACAAACTATGCCTGAGTAGCTGGGAATAGACCAGGAAGCTCCAGTCAGATATATGACACTGAGGCTCGGTTCCAGAAATAAGAAACCTAATTCCAGAAGCACTGGAATTATACTTACCCTGTCGTCACATTCTGAAGAGTCCTAAATTAGCGCCGTGGTCCGTAAGCATTGTCATCAAAAAGAGTGACAAGCAAATGTTTCAACACATTCAGATTTTACTTAACGAAGTTGAAGGGGAACGCAAGAAGCCAAAAATACTTTGGAAAAAATTTATCACCCTGTCATGACCTGTCTTCAGACGGCTACAGTATCAGATTCGTCAGTAGCCTGTCGTCTTCTCTTGTGCTGCATTAGAATATTTGAGTAGTTAACGGCGCTTTATATGCTGCGTAAGTGACTTGTGTAACATAGAAATATGTCCTAATGTGAATGCAGTTGATAACATATAAATTGAGTGAGTTATATGCACTTACATTTGTTCTGGTGAACATCGTTTCGTCTCATTTCATTGCTTATGCATTTCCAAGAGAATAAAACAAGCGTTTAAGTGCATACAACACATAGATATTACATGATCAACTGAGGAATACACATTTTTCACAATATTATTGATGGCAGTTCCAGATCCAAACATGGGTTTCACATGTAAAGGAGGTTATATGCATATGGTAGAGACTCGGACGCACAGGAAGATTTCATATAATTTTTATGGTGGTAAGACATACACTATGTGATCAAAAGTATCCAGACACCTGGCTGAGAATGACTAACAAGTTCGTGGCGCCCTCCACCGGTAATGCTGAAATTCAATATGGTATTGGCACACATTAGCCTTGATAACAGCTTCCACTCTCGCAGGCATACGTTCAATCTTGGTGCTGAAATGTTTCTTGGGGAATGGCAGTCCATTCTCCACGGAGTGCTGCACTGAGGAGAGGTGTCGATGTCGGCCGGTGAGGCCTGGCACGAAGTCGGCGTTCCGAAACATCCTAAAGGTGTTCTATAAGATTCAGGTCAGGACAATGTGCAGACCAGTCCATAACAGGGATGTTACTGTCGTGTAACCATTCCGCCAAAGGCCGTGCATTGTGAACAGGTGCACGATCGTGTTGAAAGATGCAATCGCCATCCTTGAATTGCTGTGGGAAGCAAGAAGGTGCTTAAAACACCAATGTTGGCCTGTGGTGTGATAGTGCCACGCAGAACAACAAGTGGTGCAAGCCCCCTCCACGAAAAACACAACCACACCTTAACACCACCGCCTCCAAATTTTACTGTTGGCACTACACACGCTGACAGATGTCGTTCACCGGGCATTCGCCATACCCACACCCTGCCACCGGATCGTCACATTCTGTACTGCGATTCGTTACTCCACACAACGTTTTTCCGCTGTTCAGTAGTCCAATTTTTACGCTTCTTACGCCAAGCGAGGCGTCGTTTGGCATTTACCGGCGTGAGGTATGGCTTATGAACAGCCGCTCGACCATGAAATCCAAGTTTTCTCACCTCCTGCTAACTGTCATAGTACTTCCAGTGGATCCTGATGCAGTTTGGAATTCCTGTGTGATGGTCTGCATAGATGTTTGCCTATTACACATTACGACCCTCTTAAACTGCCGGCGGTCTCTGTCAGTCAAAGGCCGAAGTCGGCCTGTACGCTTTTGTGCAGTACGTGTCCCTCCATGTTTCCACTTCGCTATCACATCGGAAACAGTGGACCTAAAGATGTTTAGGAGTATGGAAATCTCGCGTACAGACGTATTACACAAGTGACACCCAATCACCTGACCACGTTTGAAGTCCATGAGTTCCGCGGAGCGCCCAAACTGCTCTCTCACGATGTCTAACGACTACTGAGGTCACTGATATGGAGTACATGGCAGTAGGTGGCATAACAATGCACCTAATATGAAAAACGTATGTTTTTGAGGCTGCCCGGATACTTTTGGTCACATAATGTACATCAAGAAACCAGATTTGAAACTGCGAAGCATTTCCAGAAGCAGACATAGACACGGCCATAATTTACTAGTTGTGAACTGCAGCTTAAAACTGAAAATATAGCAAAAAGGTGCAAATTAACGAGATCAAATAGCCAAAAAGACAAGACCCAATAGAAATTCAGGTTGGCAGCGTCTGTATTATTCAGGATCTATATAGCCTAATCTAATACAATGTCCCTCAGACATGTCCGGGTTCGAGTCCCGGTCCGGCACAAATTTTCATCTGCCACTAAATAATCGGATAGCGCGCTGAAATTCTGTTTCTCGAATGAATATGCACATCCCATAGCGTTTATAGTAGAACGATTTCTTCGAGGCAATGTGAAGATTCCTTGTTCCGTTCTTGTTGCAATCAACGTCTGAATTGTGATCAGGGTAGTTTACGTTAAATTAGTAACTATTGCTGTATGCTACGCGATTTTAGAGAAGAGGGGAGACAGGCTCAAGTTCCTAGCTTCAGATGAAAACACTAGTTCAGCAACGGTGGATCATGCGTGTATTGGACTCAGGACGATCCGCATATTCGAACTCCCGTTCGAAATGCCGGCGGATAATGTGGTGGCTGCACTCAGGCTATATGGAATGATTCACAGCCACGTCGCGAAGAAGTGGGCACAATTTACCACCTACCCCTCACCAATACAATATATCACCGTTCTACTGTTTATTGACGCAACACCGATACAAATAATCTATTACCAAGCGCCAAGTTGTAGAGGAACACTTTATGGATGGTTCAAATGGCTCTGAGCACTATGGGACTTAACTTCTAAGGTCATCAGTCCCCTAGAACTTAGAACTACTTAAACCTAACTAACCTAAGGACATCACACACATCCATGCCCGAGGCAGGATTCGAACCTGCGACCGTAGCGGCCGCGCGGTTCCAGACTGAAGCGCCTTTAACCGCTTGGTCACGACGGCCGGCAACACTTTATGGAAAATTATATAAATTGAAGGTGGTTAACTAATGTACAGGAGGCGCAAGTGAAATGCACGATTCCGGCGGAAATCACAAGTCCGTTGACATACTAAGCCTAGTGAACGCTGAAGTCCAAATTTCAGAATAGCATCCGGATTCCCAGTCTAGAGCGCAGCCGAATCAACATCTAACAGCAGGCCCACCGCAGCGTAGTACTTCCGAATTGTGGAGTAGAAACATAACACGAAGAGAACTAGCTTGTAGAAGTCTTGAGAGGCATTAGATAAGGATCCATGGTTAATGGAGCCGGCGGCTGGGGTCGCTGTATATTCTAGGCGGTCAACCGCTGAACTTTATGGGTGGCCAATGACTGTTTTTTGAAGAGCGCACGCACGAAGGCTGCCTGCGATGTTAGCATTGGGCAGCGCACGGAGAAGTGCGGCCAACGATGCATTTCTCAGCCGCACGTAATGGAGCGCGCCGCTGTTCAGTGCGGAGATTTAATAGTGGTGGATACCACACCTGTATTGAATGGAGAGCGACAAGTATGCATGAAACTCAGTAAGCATCTTCTGTCTTACCTCTACATTGAAGGATGCGGGACGATCATCATATATGACGGCCAGCCAAAGACCTGCTTGGGTTGCGGAAAAGAGGGCTATGTTCGCACAGTGTCTGCAGCGACGGACTGCCCAGCTCCGGCCGACAGATCTGATGCCTTCCACCACTCCGACGTCTTTACCACTCACGTATGTAATGGCGCTCCGGATGGATCCTAGTGAAATTCATGGGCCCTGTCCCTTACAGGTTCTTTTGCAACAGGCGATGTCAAGATGGAACGACGAGGGGCAGCCGGCGCCTAACACAGCCGCCCCCCCCGACGCACCACCGGCTCTAGAAGGATATGAAGAGAAGCCCCATGCAGTATCCTGGCAGCCACCACGTCCTATTGGGGAGGCCTCTGAAGACCTTACCACTCACCCGATGGCATAGGCTTATGATATTGTCCCCAAATCTGTGGCCGAAGATGCACAGGCAACTGTTGCTTCGGCGGCACAGGAGCGATAGAATGTACCGTACGGTGAAGGGGCGTCTCGGCGTGGTTGATCTGCTGCTCCTATTACACCTCTTCCCTGTTTCACGTCTTCAGATTGGCCCTGATATAGAATTTGACGCTTCTGCTGCATCTTGTTGCCACATCGATGCTCAGGATTCTGAATTGCTTCAATCCTTTCCTTTGAACTACAGGAAAATTGCACAGGCCACGGAAGCTGATTTCGATTCGAACACTTTACTAAAATACATTCGCACATCTTGGCCTCGCTCGTTGCACAGCATAAAGAACTCGGTAGTGCGCCGATACTTTGCACGTCGGCATAGCCTCGCTATACAGTAAGGTATGATTCTTGTTCAAAATGATAGTGGGCAGTCACGTGAGTTGATCTCCAAAGCTTTGCAAAAAGAAGTGTTCCAGTTACTTCACCAAGGACATTAGGGGATTGTTTGTACGATATAGTTAGGGCGTCGACTGTGTACTTGGCATTATGTTATTGTTGTGGTCTTCAGTCCTGAGACTGGTTTGATGCAGCTCTCCATGCTACTCTATCATGTGGAAGATGCTTCATCTCCCAGTACCTACTGAAACCTTCATCCTTCTGAATCTGCTTAGTGTAGTCATCTCTTGGTCTTCCACTAAGAATTTTTACCCTCCACGCTGCCCTCCAATACTAAATTGGTGATCCCTTGATGCCTCAGAACATGTCCTACCAACCCATCCCTTCTTCTGGTCAAGTTGTGCCACAAACTTCTCTTCTCTCCAATCCTATTCAATACTTCCTCATTAGTTATGTGATCTACCCATCTAATCTTCAGCATTTTTCTGTAGCACCACATTTCGAAAGCCTCTATTCTCTTCTTGTCCAAACTATTTATCGTCCATGTTTCACTTCCACACATGGCTACACTCCATACAAATACGTTCAGAAATGACTTCCTGACACTTAAATCTATACTCGATGTTAACAAATTTCTCTTCTTCAGAAACCTTTTCCTTGCCACTGCCAGTCTACATTTGATATCCTCTCTACTTCGACCATGATCTGTTATTTTGCTCCCCAAATAGCAAAACTCCTTTACTACTTTAAGTGTCTCATTTCCTAATCTAATTCCCTCAACATAACCCGACTTAATTCGACTACATTCCATTATCCTCGTTTTGCTTTTGTTGATGTTCATCTTATATCCTCCTTTCATGACACTATCCATTCCGTTCAACTGCTCTTCCAAGTCCTTTGCTGTCTCTGACAGAATTACAATGTCATCGGCGAACCTTAACATTTTTATTTCTTCTCCATGGATTTTAATACCTACTCCGAATTCTTCTTTTGTTTCATTGGCATTATATAGACACCCAATTAGAGCAGACGACGTCACAATGTCACGCATGTGCGGAAAATCAGTTCGCTCCGCCACAAAAATTCTCTGCTTGGCGTAATTCGCAATCACCATGGTAACGTGTGTACATAGACTTTGCGGGTCCTTTTCGGAACATTCGTTGGTTGATTGTAGTAGGGACTTGTAGCAAGTTTCCCTTTGCTGTGCCAATGAACTCGACAACGTCACGTAGCACAATTCAGGCCTTGTCCTCTATTTTTTGCCTCGAAGGTTTGCCTGAAGTCATAGTGTCGGACAACGGCTCTCAGTTCACGTCAAATGAATTTGAAACATTCTGTGAGCGCAGTGGCGTACAGCAGCTAACTCGTGCACGGTTCCATCCACAGTCGAACGGCGAAGCGGAACATTTTGTCAGAACCTTCAAGCACCATATGACCATACTTCGCACCGCACACACATGGGATCAAGCATTGCAACTGTTTCTCGCCTGCTATCGTTCGCATCCACGAGATGGACCATCACTGGCGGAACTGCTTCACGGCCGCCGCCATTGGACACTGCTCCACCTGTTCCATCCTCTTCAGCATCCGGCGCCGAAGGATGGCCGTCAAGTATCAAATGGCTCTGAGCACTATTTGACTTAACTTCTGAGGTCATCGGTCCACTAGAACTTAGAACTACTCAATCCTAACTAACCTACGGACATCATACACATCCATGCCCGAGGCAGGATTCGAACCTGCGACCATAGCGGTCGCGCGGTTCCAGACTGAAGCGCCTAGAACCGCTCGGCCACTCCGGCCGGCCGTCAAGTATCGCTTCGCGCCGCTTGGTATTGTGTTTTACAGGGTTTTTAGCGGCAGCAGACGGTGGGCGCGATGCGAGATCCTTAGTCGACTTGGCGCATGCATGTATATCTTATTTCAGGCCCAGACGAATTGCAGCGCCGACATCACAATCAAATTCGCCACTGTCATGTTCACGGTGATCCTTCTGTATCTCTTCCCCCAGATTCACGGATCCCGAAGACAGCGCGGCCACAGCAGCCGCCAGAGAGTGTCATCACAACACCGCAGGACGACTCTCATGGAGTCGGAGCCTTCACCTCCTTCGCCTCCTCTCGTCCTACCGATGGAGCTGGACTCCCACGCCGTAGCAGCCGACGCCTTATACATCGTCGTATGGATGATAGTGGTTGAATGGGCGATGTCAGCGTGGGTTATCAACCTGCTACCATCCAAGAGCGTGTATCAATTTTTGCCGTCTTTGTCGTCGTTCGGAGATAATGTGGTGCATGGACGGAGGTCCTTTATGAGTCCTATCCTGGCATGACGTTTGTACCTAAACACCTTCTGATCTATGGCGGGAATGAGAATCTTTGCTTTAGTGTGATTTATCTCCAACTGCAACCTAGAAATGGTGGCAGCGCTGTAAGTTCTCGGAGAACCACATAAGAAAAGTCCATCGGTTATTGTGGCCAAAGCAATCATTCTCTACCGTAACCAACCAGCGCACGTTGTAGATTCAGTGTGGCACGTTCGAGACACCATTGAAACCGTGAAGGACATCGCAGCAACCGACGTTCACATGAGGCCTACGTACTCGCTATGAGTTGCGTGCATTCCTCATCCTGTAGGAGTGCTACATTCAGTTTCCATACTCCCCGACTACTCCGCACCATCTGCCATTAGAGGATGATAATGCAGACGTATGCACTATGGTCTGAGAATGTTGTGAATGAGTGCTCCGCTGCTAGAATTGGAAAGAAGGAAGGAAGGAAGGAAGATTGAGTTTAACGTCCCGCCGATATCGACGTCATTAGTAAAGCTCGGATTGCGTCAAGGATGGGGAAGAAAATTGGCCGCGCCCTTTCAAAGAACCATACCAGCATTTCCCTACACGGATTTAAGGAAATCACGGAAAGTCTAAGTCTGGATGGCTAGACATGTGTTTGAACCGTCGTCCTCCTGCAAGTCCAGTGTGCCAACCACTGCACAACCTCGTTTGGTTGCTAGTATCGCCCTCACAAGGTCAGAGCAGTCATAGTTGAGATTGAGTCTGCTGGCGGAGTGACTGGTCACATAAGTTCATTGTTATAAGTTCATTGTTATGAACGGATTACCACGTTGAGCTGTCGAACGATACACAATCTCCTGTACTGGTACTGAGACAAAAAAGCCCTCCATTGCAATTTTTGGGCAGTTCGTACAGGAATCAGCTTCATCGGATGAAACAAGGACTGCAGTGGCTTGTGATCCGTTACTAAGTAGAATTTTATGCCATACAAATAGTGGTGGAACTTGGTGACACCATACACAATAGCCAATGCCTCTTTCTCTATTTGTGAATAGTTACACTGAGCTTTGGACAACACTTTTGATGTGAAAGCAATAGGCCTGTCTTTCTCACCTATTCTGTGCAAAAGCACAGCACCGATTCCGTAAGAGGAAGCGTCAATTTGCAACACAGCCAGTTTGTCAAGATCAAAGTGAACCAATCATCGATCACTGAGCAATACATCTTTAAGTTCAGCAGCGACTTTTTCCTGCAATGCAATGCTAAAAGTTCTGGCCCAGCAAAATTTCAGGTGAGTATTGTCCTTCACAGTAATATGGGCAACAAAATTGTCAACCTTGCCTAAACCTTAAGAAAAGAGTTCAGCGAATTATTTCAGCGCATGTCCTCTTCGCATAGGGGCCACTGCTGTTGCATTGTCATCCTGGAGAGGGGTCGGTCAGCGTAGAACTGGCTGACGTCTTCTTCACAGCCCTCTCTGCTCTCTCGTTCCTGACTGCCGTGCCGGTGCCTGACTCTACGCAGTAACGTGTGTATCTGGACATTGGCCTCTATGTAGGGTGATTTACGAAGATATGCAAATATTTTAATATGTTATTCCACAAGTAAAGCTAAAGAAAAAAAATCATATAAACATAAGTCCGCAAATGTTTAGTTATGGACGTACGGCAAATAAAATTTTTTGCCTGAAATTTAGCAACTTTGCTAATATCAAGCCATCACAAAACTGTGCGAGGTTAAAGTAAAGCACGATTTCCATTTAATTTGCTGTTATTTATCTAGTGAATCTAATAAAATATGTTCCAGATGTGTACCTGCAGTAGTTTTTCAGAATATCCGGAGAAACAAAGAATTGATTGTAAAATTTTCAATTTATGAACTACTTGGCCCAATTTGTTTTTTAAATTCCAGGTAACTGCATAACGTTATCAACAGAACTTGAAGATAATTTAATTTTGGAAAAATGATGGTAATAATGTCAACTGAAAGTGTATGGATGTGTCAGATAAACCGTTTTTATCAATACCATAGCACACGTGAATTCATTTTAAACCAGAAAAAGCAAAGCTCAGTGTTAAGAAAGTTGTACAATGTATAACTAGGCTGTATAGGTTTTTATATTGGTAACGCCACGTAGCGCTCTATATGAAAATCACTGACTGTGCTGTGTGAAGTCTGTGGCTGGCCTGCATTGTTGCAATATTGCTATTGTAGTGTTGGGCAGTTACATGTGAACGGCGCGTAGCATTGAGCAGTTGGAGGTGAGCCGCCAGCCGTGGTGGATGTAGGGAGGGACATGGCGGAGTTTTGAGAGCGGAAGATCTGGACGTGTGTCTATCAGAGACAGTAAATTTGTAAGACTGGATGTCATGAACTGATATATATCTTTTTAACACTATTAAGGTAAATACACTGTTTGTTCTCTATCAAAATCTTTCATTTGCTAACTATGCCTATCAGTAGTTAGTGACTTCAGTAGTTAGAATCTTTTATTTAGCTGGCATTATTGGCGCTCGCTGTATTACAGTAGTTGCGAGTAACGAAGATTTTTGTGAGGTAAGTAATTCATGAAAGGTATACGTAATTGTTAGTCAGGGCCATTCTTTTGTAGAGATTATTGAAAGTCAGATTGCGTTGCGCTAAAAATATTGTGTGTCAGTTTAGTGTTGATCAGAATAAGTACAGAGAGAAATTTCTGAGTACGTTCAGTTCTGCTCAGCTGTTTGAAAATCAAATAACGTAAGAGGTTTATCAGCACAGTAATTCACTAATTTTTCTAAGGGGACGTTTCATAAATGTACAAACAGTTTCACAATATATTCACAATAAATGTTCAAAAATGTCTCCACCGAGTTCAATGCATTTAGCTGCACGTGTATGGACAGATTTTGTTGCTCGTTATAGGAGTGTTTTTAATAACTAAAACAGTTACTGTGTGGTTTCACTTAAATACACTGTTGTTATTATATTCTTTCACTGTACAATACTGAAAACCAACTTGTTTCAGCCGGCCGAGGTGGCCAAGCGGTTCTAGGCGCTACAGTCTGGAACCACGTGACCGCTACGGTCGCGGGTTCGAATCCTGCCTCAGGCATGGGTGTGTGTGATGTCCTTAGGTTAGTTGTAATTTGTTTCAAGGTCAGAAAACGACAAAAACAACTCACTAACGGTTGCCAACAATGACATAAACATTTCTACATTCTTAACGGAAAGTAAACAAATTTACTTGTATAATAACCTTTGCTTCTCTGGGTTTTTTACAAAACTATTGCAGATACACGTCTGGGACATGTTTTATTACGTTCATCAGACTAATAACAATGAAATAAATGGAAATCGTGCTTTACTTTAACCTCGTACAGTTTTTCGGTGGCTTCATATTAGCGAAGTTGCTAAATTTCAGGTAAAATCTTTTATTAGACGTAACAGGTGCAGACGAACTCGCCGAATTAGAAACTCTAATAGAGCAAGCTGTTTCTCAAGAACAGACATACTTTAGTTACACAGATCCGTGTTACATGGTACAATTCGGAACTCTCTAGTGGCAGTCGGCTGCAAGTATGCAGACACAGAGAGTAAAGATGTAGAATGTTCATAACATTTGTTTTATTTCAAAAGCTTTAAGAGCTTTCACATAAAAAATTGGAGGCATTACTTTTCAACACGCCCTCGTATTCACCAGAAAAAAATTGCGCACAGTGAATCTATCTAAAATGGGATTACGCCGAAAAATATGTTAATACTTTATCTAAAACAAAAGCTTTTTTTCCATTGTCATGCTGAGAATCTTTCATCGTGTTCTGGCAGCAAGAATATCAAGAGAAGGGCCAATACTAGGCTTGTCTGAGACATTCTATGACAATATCATGAAGACATCTAGACAGTGAGGTCATGGCAGCTGAACTGTGTTAATGAAAATTCACCTTTCCATGCATGTTTGTGGCGGCCTGGTCCGTATACATCACTAAGCTGAGACGTATGATTGTGATGATAGGAAGAACTCTACGTGGGGGCGGTAATGAATCGCTGTTGAGCGCTTTAAGTCTAAAAGCACACACACACACACACACACACACACACACACACACACACACACACACACACACACACACACATACACACACACGCTCGCACACTCAAAATGCATACAGTCATGATGATAATTCATTACCCTCCAGCAATTTGGTTTCTTTATATGATTACGGCGATACACGTTCATTCAAAGGTATTGATTTTTCTTGTGTAGAGTTCTGAAAATAGCTCTTTACATTTAACGTATCTGTATGACTTCGTATTTATATATCTGATTGGATACTTTGATATTTTGCTTTGTTTGGCTGGTATTTCTTTATGCATTGTACATAGTGATTTCACTCAAATATTAAGTACGTACTTGAGTACTGCTAGTAAGTTTCATAGGATGATAGAAGAACAACACATAGATGATATACGTGGTGATCCCGAAATTCAGCGACAAAATTTTGGAGCCTGTTCATTGATGTTTTCTGGGGATTTTGGGTATAAGACACTCATGGTATGGGATGGATGATAATATAATAATAATTTAATTATGATTTATTAGTTTTTTACTATAATTGTGTTCGTTTCTGAGAAAATACCTTCTCAACGCTGAACAGCCCTGTAATATAAGATTACCAAAATGTACAACACAGAACACGGGGTAGTGCAGCAAAACTCTGACAAGAAAGTGCGCATTTATCATGCTGTGTTTAGTTAATTCTGTCAGTGTACAGTATGGTATGTAACAAATCATAGATATTGTTCAAAATGGCCACCACGATAAAAATTGCAGAGTGTACAGCGATGTACCATCGACCACCACAGACATCAAAACTCTCAAGAGTTTGACGCACTACTTCTGCGGCAACGACGATAATTGCAACCATATACATGCGAGTATCGACCAGAGCCTCGTAAACCAGGCTGTTCACATGCCCCAGCAGAAGAAATCCATAGGTGTCATGTCTGAATACCGAACTGGCCGTGGAACAGGACCACGGCGAAAATGTTCAACTGTTCAAATGTGTGTGAATTCCTAAGGGACCAAACTGCTGAGGTCATCGGTCCCTAGACTTATACACTACTCAAACTAACTTAACGCTAAGGGCTAAACACACTCCCATGCCCGAGGGAGGACTCGAACCTCCGGCGGGAGGGGGCGCACGATTCGTGACATGGCGCCTCAAACCGAGCGGCCACTCCGCGCGGCGGACAACGGCAAACAGTCCATTTGTTGTGCCACAGTTCAGCCTGATATATAAGAAGGGTAACAGAACGGAACCAAAAAATTACATATGAACATCCTGTACATCGGTTTGCAGTCGAATTCTGGAACATACTTTCAATTAGAATATAAAACACACAGTCAACATGGCTTTAGAAAACATCGTTCCTGTGAAACACAACTAGTTCTTTATTCTTATGAAGTGTTGAGTGCTATTGACAAGGGATTTCCGGAAGGCTTTTGACACTGTACCACACAACCGGCTCGTAGTGAAATTGCTTGCTTATGGAATATCGTCTCAGTTATGTGGCTGGATATCTGATTTCCTGTCAGAGAGGTCACAGTTCATAGTAATTGACGGAAAGTCATCGAGTAAAACAGAAGTGATTTCTGGCGTTCCCCAAGGTAATGTTATAGGCCCTTTGCTGTTCCTTATCTATATAAACGATTTGGGGGACAATCTGAGCAGCCGTCTTCGGTTGTTTGCAGATGACCCTGTCCTTTATCGACTAATAAAGTCATCAGAAGATCAAAACAAACTGCAAAACGATTTAGAAAGAATGGTGCGAAAAGTGGCAGTTGACCCTAAATAACGAAAAGTGTGAGGTCATCCACATGCGTGCTAAAAGGAACTCGTTAAAATTCGGTTACACAGTAAATCAGTCTAATCTAAAAGCCGTAAATTCAGCTAAACACCTAGGTATTACAAACACGAACAACTTAAATTGGAAGAAGCACATAGAAAATGTTGTGGGGAAGGCTAACCAAAGGCTGCGTTTTATTGGCAGAACACTTAGAAAATGTAACAAACCTTCTAAGGAGACTGCCTACACTACGCTTGTCCGTTGGGTTGCGTTGTTTGGGGAAGGAGACCAGACAGCGAGGTCATCGGTCTCATCGGATTAGGGATGGATGGGGAAGGAAGTCGGCCGTGCCCTTTCAAAGGAACCATCCAGGCATTTGCCAGGAGCGATTTAGGGAAATCACGGAAAACCTAAATCAGGATGGCCGGATGCGGGATTGAACCGTCGTTCTCGCGAATGCGAGTCCAGTATCTAACCACTGCGCCACCTCGCTTGTCCGTCCTCTTTTAGAATACTGCTGCGCGGTGTGGGATCCTTACCAGATAGGATTGATGGAGTATATCGAAAAAGTTCAAAGAAAAGCAGCACGTTTTGTATTACTGCGAAATATAGGAGGAAGTGTCACAGAAATAATACAGGATTTGGGCTGGAAATCATTAAAAGTTGCGACGGAATCTTCTCGCGAAACTCCAGTCACCAACTTTCTCCACCGAATGAGAAAATATTTTGTTGACACCGACTTAAATAGGGAGGAACGATCACCAGGATAAAATAAGGGAAATCAGAGTTCGCACTGGAAGATATAGGTGTTCATTCTTTCCGCGTGCTATTCGAGATTGGAATAATAGAGAATTGTGAAGGTGGTTCGATGAACCCTCTGCCAGGCACTTAAATGTGATTTGCAGAGGACCCATGTAGATGTAGATTTAGATAAGAAAATTTCTTGGTACGAAAAAGCTTCTTTCCACGACGCAGCATGGATTTAGAAAGCGAAACACAGCTTTCCATTCTCTTTCATGATAGCCTGCGAACCATGGATGAGGGGCAACAGGCAAATACCGTATTCGTAGATTTCCAGAAAGCGTTTAGCGAAGGTACGGGCATACTGAATAGGTTCCCAAATATGTGAATGGCTCGAAGCCTTTTTAAAGTAAAAGAGCCAGTACGTTGTCCTCGTCGGCGAGTGTTCATCAGACACCACGGTATCGTCGGGAGGGCCCCAGAGAAGTGTGGTAGGACCGCTCTTATTGTCTACATACGTAAATAATCTGACAGAAGAGGTGACTAGCAATCTGCGGCTGGATGCTGATGATGCTGTGTTGTACAGGAATGTGTCGTCGTTGAGTGACTATAGGAGGACAGAAAATGACTTAGACAAAATTTCTAATTGGTGTGATGAACGGCAGCTTGCCCTAAACGTAGAAGAACGTATGTTAAAGCAGATGAGTAGGTAGAATCAATCGCATTAGTAATGTGCCTCTTGACACAGCCACATAGATTAAATATCTAGGAAAAACGATGCAAAGCGATGTGGAATGGAACGAGAACATAAGAACGGTAGTAGGGAAGGCGAGCGGTCGACGTTGGTTTATTGAGAGAATTTCCGGAAGCTGTCTTTCATGCGTAGAGGAGACTGCGTATAGAGCATTAGTTCTCTTCTCTAGTGTCAGCGATCCCAGCAGGTCGAATTAAAGGAAGACATTGAAGAAATTCAGAGGCGGGCTGCTGATTTGTTAGCGATAGGTTAATCAACTCGTCATTATTGCGGAGATGCTTTCTTAACTTAAATGGGAATCTCTGGAGGGAAAATTGCGTTCTTTTCGCGGAACACTATTGAGAAAATTAAGAGAACCGTCATTTGAAGCTGACTGTTGAACGATTCTGCTGTCGCCAATGTACATTTCGTCTTAGGACCACGAAGATAGCCTGCCGGAGTGGCCGTGATGTTCTAGGCGCTATAGTATGGAGCCGAGCGACCGCTGCGGTCGCAGGTTCGAATCCTGCCTCGGGCATGGATGTGTGTGATGCCCTTAGGTTAGTTAGGTTTAATTAGTTCTAAGTTCTAGGCGACTGATGACCTCAGAAGTTAAGTCGCATAGTGCTCAGAGCTATTTGAACCACGAAGATAAGTGAAGTGAAAACAGGGCTTATACAGAGGTATATAGACGTCGTTTTCCATTCCTCTGTTTCATCTACATCTACATTTATACTTCGCAAGCCACCCAACGGTGTGTGGTGGAGGGCACTTTATCTGCCACTGTCATTACCTCCCCTTCCTGTTCCACTCGCGTATGGTTCGCGGGAAGAACGATTGCCGGAAAGCCTCCGTGCGCGCTCGAAAAAATGGTTCAAATGGCTCTGAGCTCTATGGGACTCAACTGCTGTGGTCATTAGTCCCCTAGAACTTAGAACTACTTAAACCTAACTAACCTAGGGACATCACACACATCCATGCCCGAGGCAGGATTCGAACCCTCAGCCGTAGCAGTCGCACGCTTCCGGACTGCGCGCCTAGAACCGCGAGACCACCGCGGCCGGCGCGCGCTCGAATCTCTCTAATTTTACATTCGTGATCTCCTCAGGAGGTATAAGTAGGGGGAAGCAATATATTCGATACCTCATCCAGAAACGCACCCTCTCAAAACCTGGACAGCAAGCTACACCACGATTCAGAGCGCCTATCTTGCAGAGTCTGCCACTTGAGTTTGCTAAACATCTCCGTAACGGTATCACGCTTACCAGATGACCCTGTGACGAAACGCGCCGCTCTTCTTTGGATCTTCTGTATCTCCTCTGTCAACCCGACCAGGTACGGATCCCACACTGATGAGCAATACTCAAGTATAGGTCGAACGAGTGTTTTGTAAGCCATCTCCTTTGTTGATGGACTACATTTTCTAAGGACTCTCCCAATGAATCTCAACCTGGCTCCCGCCTTACCAACAATTAATTTTATACGATCATCCACTTCAAATCGTTCCTCACGCATACTCCCAGATATTTTACAGAAGTAACTGCAACCAGTGTTTGTTCCGCTATCATATAATCATACAATAAAGAATCCTTCTTTCTTTGTATTCGCAATACATTACATTTGTCTATGTTAAGGGTCAGTTGCCACTCTCTGCACCAAGTGCCTATCCGCTGCAGATCTTCCTGCATTTCGCTGCAATTTTCTAATGCTGCAACTTCTCTGTGTACTACAGCATCATCCGCGAAAAGCCGCATGGAACTTTCGACACTATCTACTAGGTCATTTATGTATATTGTGAAAAGCAATGGTCCCGTTAACACTCCCCTGTGGCACGCCAGACGTTACTGTAACGTCTGTAGACGTCTCTCCATTGAGAACAACATGCTGTGTTCTGATTGCTAAAAACTATTCAATCCAGCCACACAGCTGGTCTGATATTCTGTAGGCTCTTACTTTGTTTATCAGGCGACAGTGCGGAACTGTATCGAACGCCTTCCGAGAGTCAAGGAAAATGGCATCTATCTGGGAGCCTCTGTGTAGTATTTTCTGGGTCTCACACGAGCGCTGTTTCCGGAATCCATGTTGATTCCTACAGAGTAGATTCTGGGCTTCCAGAAATGACATGATACGCGATCAAAAAACATGTCCTAAGATTCTACAACAGATCGATGTCAGAGATATATGTCTATAGTTTTGCGCATCTGCTCGACGACCCTTGTTGAAGACTGGGACTACCTGTGCTCTTTTCCAATCATTTGGAACCTTCCGTTCCTCTAGAGACTTGCGGTACACGGCTGTTAGAAGGGGGACAAGTTCTTTCATGTAGTCTGTGTAGAATCGAATTGGTATCCCGTCAGGTCCAGTGGACTTTCCTCTGTTGAGTAATTTCAGTTGCTTTTCTATTCCTTGGACACTTATTTCGATGTCAGCCATTTTTTCGTTTGTACGAGGATTTAGAGAAGGAACGGCAGTGCGGTCTTCCTCTGTGAAACAGCTTTGGTAAAAGGTGTTTAGTATTTCAGCTTTACGCGTGTCATCCTCCGTTTGAATGCCATCATCATCCCAGAGTTTCTGGATATGCTGTTTCGATCCACTTACTGATTTAATGTAAGACCAGAACTTCCTAGGATTTTCTGTCAAGTCGGTACATAGAATTTTACTTTCGAATTCAATGAACGCTTCACGCATAGCCCTCCTTACGCTAACTTTGACATCGTTTAGTTTCTATTTTTCTGAGAGGTTTTGGCTGCGTTTAAACTTGCAGTGAAGCTCTCTTTGCTTTCGCAGTAGCTTCCTAACTTTGTTGTTGAACCACGGTGGGTTTTTCCCGTCCCTCACAGTTTTACTCGGCACGTACCTATCTAAAACGCATTTTACGATTGCCTTGAACTTTTTTCCATAAACACTCAACATTGTCAGTGCCGGAACAGAAATTTTCGTTCTGATCTGTTAGGTAGTCTGAAATCTGCCTTCTATTACTCTTGCTAAACAGATAAACGTTCCTCCCTTTTTTTATATTCCTATTTACTTCCATATTCAGGGATGCTGCAACGGCCTTACGATCACTGATTCCCTGTTCTGCGCTTACAGAGTCGAAAAGTTCGGGTCTGTTTGTTATCAGTAGGTCTAAGATGTTATCTCCACGAGTCGGTTCTCTGTTTAATTGCTCGAGGTAATTTTCGGATAGTGCCCTCAGTATAATGTCACTCGATGCTCTATCCCTACCACCTGTCCTAAACATCTGAGTGTCCCAGTCTATAACTGGTAAATTGAAATATCCACCTAAGACTATAACATGCTGAGAAAATTTATGTAAAATGTAATCTCTCAGTTGTTCTGCCACTAGTGCTGCTGAGTCGGGAGATCGGTAAAAGGAGCCAATTATTAACCTAGCTCGGTTGTTGAGTATAACCTCCACCCATAATAATTCACAGGAACTATCCACTTCTACTTCACTACAGGATAAACTACTACTAACAGCGATAAACACGCCACCACTGGTTGCATGCAATCTATCCTTTCTAAACACCGTCTGTGCCTTTGTAAAAATTTCGGCAGAATTTATCTCTGGCTTCAGCCAGCTTTCCGTACCTATAACGATTTCAGCTTCGGTGCTTTCTATCAGCGCTTGAAGTTCCGGTACTTTACCAACAGGGAAGGAAATAACTAGTAGTAGTACAAGGTACACCCTGCGATGCACCAAATAACGACTTGCGGAGTATGTATGTAGATGGAGATGTTACGATTCAGTAGATGTGTCGATTCAGTAGAACGACATCATAAGGGGAAAAGCGCCCGTCAACTCAATAACTAGGTGCCGCGGCACTCGATAACTAGGTGACGTAGCACAAAGCGCGTATTCAGTTCGCGAGGACACCTATTCAGCACGCTAACGATGTTGAAGATGGCAGCCAGCGTCTTTGAAAGCCGAAGTTGTGACTCCTTAAGGCACCAACGAAGCTTCTGAAGGTGTTGGCCAGACGAGAGAACCAGGTCGAATGAAGTCATATTTCAAAATGGTGACGCCCTGACGCCCCCCTTGTTACGTCGTACATGCCAGGACTGTCATTGAGGAAGTACAAGTACAAAAATATATCACCTAATTTAGATCATCAAGATCATCAGCCTCAGTTGGATTCAGTTGTCGACAGTATGCCCAGCTACTCTATCGAGTAGCCAGCCGCTAGTTACGAGATATTGCTTACAGTCGAAGATGGAGCAGCCAGTTGCCGACATTCTACTTTCTACATCTACATATGTACTCCACTATCCATCAAGCGGTGTGTGGCGGAGGGCACAATTCGCGCCAAAGTCACATTCCTCCCCCCCCCCCCCCCCCCTCTGTTCCACTCGCGGATTGCGCGAGGGAAAAACGACTGTCTGAACGCCTCATTACGAGCTCTAATTTCCCTTATCTTTGAAAGTTGGTGGTAATAATATATGCTCTGCATCGTTGGCGGAGATCGGATTTTGGAATTTAGTGAGCAGCCCCTTCCGTTTAGCGCGTCGTCTATCTGCATGTGTGTCCCACTTCAAACTTTCTATGAGATTTGTAACGCTCTCGCGATGGCTAAATGTACCAGTCACGAATCTTGCCGCTCTTCTTTGGACCTTCTCACTCTCTTGAATCAGACACAACTGGTAAGGGTCCCATAAAGACGTATAATACTCTAAGACTGGACGAACTAACGTACTGTAAGCTATATCCTTTGTTAAAGGACTGCATCGCTTCAGGATTCTAACAATAAACCGCAATCTAGAGTTCGCCTTGCCCGTTACTTGTGTAATCTGATCATTCCATTTGAGATCATTTCGAATAGTCACACCCAGGTACTTGACGGATGTTACCGCTTCCAAAGACTGGGCATTTATTTTGTACTCGTACATTAATGGGGATTATCGCCTTCGCAGTAGGTTACACTTACTAATATTGAGAGATAACTGCCAGTCATTACACCACGCATTTATTTTCTGCAAATCCTCATTGATTTGTTCACAACTTTCGTGTGATACTACTTTCCTGTATACTACAGCATCATCGGCAAACAGTCTAATGCCGCTGTCAATACCATCAGCCAGATCGGTTATGTAAATCGTAAAAAGCAGTGGACCTATTACCCTGCCCTGGAGCACACCTGAAGTTACGCTTGTTTCTGTTGAAGTCACTCCATTCACGAAGACAAACTGCTCTCTGTCTGTTAAAAAACTTTTTATCCAACAGCATATGTCATCGGATAGAGCGTAAGCGCGCAAAAAAATGGTTCAAATGGCTCTGAGCACTATGGGACTTAACTTCTGAGGTCATCAGTTCCCTAGAACTTAGAACTACTGAAACCTAACTAACCTAAGGACATCACACACATCCATGCCCGAGGCAGGATTCGAACCTGCGACTGTAGCGGTCGCGCGGTTCCAGACTGTAGCGCCTAGAACCGCTCGGCCACCCAGGCCGGCTAAGCGCGCATTTTCTGGAGCAAGCGACAGTGCGGAACTGAGTCGAACGCTTATGGAAAGTCGAGAAATATGGCATCAACCTGGGAGCCAGTATCTAGAGTCTGTTGTATATCATGTACAAAGAGGGCCAGGTGTGTCTCACATGACCGCTGTTTCCTAAAACCGTGCTGGTTTCTGCAGATGAGCTTCTCGGAGTCTAGAAAGGTCATTATGTCTGAACACAAAATGTGTTCCATGATTCTACAACATATCGATGTCAGCGAAATTGGCCGGTAATTATGTGCATCCGATTTTCTACCCTTTTTATAGATTGCTATGACCTGGGCCTTCTTCCAGTCCAGTGGAACTTTCCGCTGTTCCAATAATCTCTGATAGATGATGGATAAGAATGGTGCTATATTTGTAGCACAGTCAACATATAATCTTACAGGGATACCGTCTGAGCGAGATGACTTCCTGGCGTCTAAGGGGCTTAACTGTTTTACAATCCCAGACACACTAAACACTATGTCAGTTATCCTTGCGTTTGTTCGATAACTGAAAGGGGCAATGGTGCTGCAGTCCTCTACCGTAAACGAGTTTTTGAAAGCTAGGTTCAGAATTTCGGCCTTCTGTTTATCCGTTACATTACACGTACTGTCAGCAAGAGAAGGTATTGAATTATTTGTAGCGTTCATAGATTTTACGTACGACCATTTTTTTTTATAATCTGCAGATAAAATATTGCTTTCAAATTCGTTAAAAGACCTTTTGGCACCTGCTTTCATTTCGCATAATTTCTGTTTGTCAGCGGGGCAGTGACTACGTTTAAAACGACTGTGCAAAATTCTCTGCTTTCGCAGCAACTTCCTGAGATGTTTGTTGTACCAATAGCTTCCAATAGCTACAGACCTCAGCTTGAGCTAAGCGTGTGTGCAGTCAATTTGGCACCTTCGCACTGTCTATTCACCTGCCGGGTGACTGACAACTGCCTCCAACGTAAGCTGTGGGTCGGAGTGTGGGCTATCTAGCTGCTCAGCCTCCACTGCACTAACGGGCACACTGTTGCTATCCATAGTCCCGTGCGAGCCCACATTCTTGCTGTTCAACGCTCAGAACGGGCCCACGCCATCGTCACTACCCATGCAGGAGGCTGCGGTTTGCCCCGGTGTGGTTTCCGCAGCCGCTGCAGAAGCAGAACGGTGGCCAGTGGCTGCTGCTGCTGCCGCTGCCCCTGCATGGTGTCAGCGCTCTGCCGCTTAGCTGACTACACCACGACGTCGACAGCCGCCACCGACACACGTCACAGAGGCCAGTGACCGTCCCTCTAGCTTCGATCCGCCACTGTAACTGTTACGAATAAACCATTTGCTTAATCATTTTTCTGACGCGCCACCGTTCGACTCTAACCCTTCCCCCCTGCCCCCCCCCCCCCCCTCCACCACCACCACCACCAACACCACCACCACCACCACCACCACCACCACTACTGTCCACGCCCAGGCTGGGGAACTGCAGTTCGCCCTGACATACCAGCAGCCCAACCCACTCGCCACCGTAGGGGTCACGAAGCCGATTCCTACACATTATTGTCCATATTGTACATCAATATGGTTCCTAACATGGAGAGCAAATTGTGTCGGTGCAGCCGCCTCAGCTGGTGAATTCTGAGCAGCACATCTTGCAGGAAACGTGTGAGGACATGTTGCAGGAATGTTATGCACGTGACTGCGTTCAGTTTATCGGGAAATAGGTAAGGCGCAATCACATAATCGCTGACAGTACATTCACAGTGAACATGAGTTGATAGGATCAGCACATTAGTGCGTGAAGGTTTTCGTCATCGCTGTTTGTACTGCTGAGCATGCCCTCTTTTTTAAACACTGACTCTTATGAAAACCATAATAAAGCAGGAAAATTTTAGTTTTCTGCACGTTGCTGTAGGAACCAAATCGCAGACTCTACTCGATGTTAAGTCCCCCGACTGAAAGGACTGCACCTTCTATGGATGATGAAAGTACAATCGAGGGGCCTAGTACCAAAGACGACCAGATTTTGTGATACCGATGTTTTCTTATAGTATTTTCCGCGCTGAATCGGATGGTAGCCTAAATAAGTGTGAAAAACGGATGAATAAGGTTTAAAAAGCCGTTTAAAAGTTTGTTTTGCTTCAAAAACAGCCAAGTCCAGGCAGGTGTTGTTTCAAAGGTGGCCAGCTCCAATAGTATACAATCATATGACACTCATCTTGTTTTGTTTACTTGTTTGTGTGTGTGTGTGTGTGTGTGTGTGTGTGTGTGTGTGTGTGTGTGTGTGTGTGTGCGTGAGTGTGTGTGTTAGCGCTGATTATTATTGTTTTTTTTTCAGTTTCGAATCGGCTTTTTCTTGTGAAGCCGGACGATGTGGCCGAGCGGCTCTAGGCGCTTCAGTCTGGAACCGAGCGACCGCTACGGTCGCAGGTTCGAATCCTGCCTCGGGCATGGATGTGTGTGATGTCCTTAGGTTAGTTAGGTTTAAGTAGTTCGAAGTTCTAGGAGACTGATGACCTCAGATTTTAAGTCCCATAGTGCTTTTTTTTTTGTGAGAATTGAGATGAATGTGTCAGAAGTTCCTACAAACGAGGCAACAAAAGAAAAATAAGCAAAGCTGAATGGAAACGCTGTAAACAAAAGTTAGCAAGGTAAGAAAGACGACCTATGTCTATTCGAATTTCCTGAGTGTTTAGGTTTAGAAGTCATAGTTACGTTTTTTACGGTAATTTTTTACTAGTAAATAAATATTAAAGATCTAGGTTTCTGTTTATTCCAGGTACTCACTCAAATTGTGCAACCACAGAGGAAAACAAAATTGCGCCGACTTTTAACAGTGAACGACGTGCAGAGTTTTCATGCAACAGGGTCATTCTTTAAACAAAAGTGCATAATGCGTGGATTGTTAACTATCCTTTCCAAAAATTATAATAAAAACTAATCTAAGAAGTACGTAGATAAACTTTTTTTTTTTCAAGCCTTGACTGGTCCAGCAGATAGCATCAAAGCCGACCAAGTCCAGCTTTTAACCCATTTTTACGACTTAACTATTGATTTTTGCCACGTTTTAGTTACTGAAAGTCATTTGTTTCGCTCAAAAGAGAGCAGACAAAAAACGTCAGAAGCATGGATACTTTGCAAATATGCTTTTCATCTTTCTGCCTCTCCTGTAAAAAAAAAAATCGAAAGCGGACTTGGGCGTCTTTGATACTAGCTCCTCGATTATTTTTCATACTAGATTCTCAAAACAGTTGTTAGGCTTGTGTTAAGAACTCGCGCACCGCTCCGATTACCAGTTGCACTATTATCACAGATTGCGTGTAACGTATTCTCTTCCAGATCGCGTGTTCTGGAGTACCTCGCACAGCCATTATCTTTCATTCTACCACGGAAGGATCCGGTTTCTCGTAGGCGCCTACGTACAGATGCAAAAGTACTGTGACGTGGTTGCCGTCGCAGCGGTAACAGCTAGGCATATCGTCGCTTTGCTGCTGTTCCACGGCGTTGAGGGAACCCATACACCAGGTACTTATCGGCCAACTCTTCTTCAGTAAACTTACCCATGTTACTGTGTATCACTGCTAAAATACCTCTAACGCTCTCAGATTAACAAATCCGAGACGGGGCGAACTGTACTGAATACGAGTTTGAGGGCGGAGAGTAAAGTGGGCATTCTTGTCAAAAGCAAGTACTATGAGTGAATGGAACACGTTTGTTTCCAGACAGGACATACTGCGCATAAAAAATGTGTGTGAATTGCTAAGGGCCGGTCGGGCTGGCCGAGCGGTTCTAGGCGATACAGTTTGGAACCGCGCGACCGCTACGGTCATAGGTTCGAATCCTGCCTCGGGCATAGATGGGTGTGATGTCCTTAGGTTGATTAGATTTAATTAGTTCTAAGTTCTAGGGGACTGATGACCTCAGAAGTTAAGTCCCATAGTGCTCAGATCCATTTGAGCCAATTGCTAAGGGACAAAACTGCTAAGGTCATCGGCCCCTAGTCCTACACACTGCTTAAACTAACTTCGACTAACTTACGCTAAGGACAACACAACACCCACGCCCGAGGGAGGACTCGAACCCCCGACGGGGCCAGCAGCTACTGCGCATACTGCCAATTGTCCCGCTGTGTAGACATTTTCAGTACAATATAAAATCAAAGATTAATGGTGGAAAGAAATTAAAAAAATACAATTACTCTTTAAAAAACATTAGAGACTAGGGCTCCCTTATACCAAAATACTCATAAAAATTCACGAACAACGTCTAAAATTTTATCGGTGTATTTCGAGTTCACCCTCTACAAACAAGGACTACTTGAGGGGCAGAGAGTGCAAGGGGTACAAGTGACTTTTCACAAGCAAATCATCTAAGCGTACATTTGTTAAACTAGAGCGAGGATCTCTTCAGAGTAAAAGAAGTACAAGCGTTTTCCTCGTATTACCGAACTCCGTAGCGATGAAGTTTAGGATGTAAGCCAAAGCCTGGAATGCATTTAGAATACAAGTGAAATGGCGGACGAAAGAAAAATCGCTGCTGTCTTTAATGAAACTTCAGATAAGTAGCCTAATGCCGATGCTTTTAAGATTGCTTTTAGTAATATTTAATGTATGTTTAAATAGGCTCTGTTTTAAAGCAAAATCCGCATATCCACACAATAGATCACAAGTCCCTTGAACGTGAATGGAATGTGATAATGCAAAGAAGCACCTGAAATTTGTTTTTGTTCCCGAAGACAGAATGGAATCAGTGAAGAAACTCGGTCCGAAGAGACTTCGGAAAGCTCAGTGGTACCGACCGGCCGCCGTGTCATTCTCAACCGACAGGCATCACTGGATACGGATATGCAGGGGCATGTGGTCAGCATACTCCTCTCCTGGCCACTGTCAGTTTTCATTACCGGGTCCGCTACTTTTCAGTCAACCAGATCCTCAATTGTCTTCACAAGGACTCAGTGCAATCCGCGCTCGGCGGACCCGGACGATCACCCATCCAAGTACTGGCCAAGCTCGACAGCGCTTAACTTCGGCGATCTGATGGGAAGCGGTGTTACCACTACGGCAAGGCAACTGGCAAGCAGCGAAGAGGGTCAGCCTAAAGTTTGCCATAATGTAAATAAAAACAGGAAACTTCCTTTCAATTAAATCCATGAATGCCACAGCAAAGAAAAATGTTGCAAAGAACACTCAAACAAAATGCAATGAAAGAATATTAGTAGAATCGGAATCAGCAAAAAAATCCTCAAAAAATGCAGTTCAAGTATGCACTAAAACATGATCTCGAGTTTACTGAAGCGGATCTTAGGAGTCACAATATTGGTCGCCCATCAGTACCCCTTTTGCAGCATTCGCGTCAAGACGAGTATGAAATAAAGCTGAAAAGTGGAAAAATCTTCAGGAAATAAAGAATTACATTCCTCCAATGCATCATAAGTTCTACAACAAAAATCCAATTCCCAGAGAGCAATTACCGTGGCAAAGGAGAAAGAAAAGGAGGTAGCCAAAGAAGTGGGCAAGGAAGGGTGAAAAACGCATAACACAATGCTACAGCACGACGAGTGTTACCCTGGGAGGACAGTCTTCAAGAGATACCATAGAAGTAAATGATACTGATTTTATATTAAGGCATTGACTGTGAGAAGATTATAGAAAGTGACATTGAATAAAAATGGTGGTTGAAATTTCATTAAGAGATCCTACTGCAACGAGAAACGCCTCTGTTTTAATGATTGCCACCCCAATTCACATGTCATATCCGTGGTTCTCTCTCCCTATTTCGGGATGATACAAAACTAGCTGCCCTTCTTTGAACTACACTCCTGGAAATGGAAAAAAGAACACATTGACACCGGTGTGTCAGACCCACCATACTTGCTCCGGACACTGTGAGAGGGCTGTACAAGCAATGATCACACGCACGGCACAGCGGACACACCAGGTGTGCAGCTGCGCAGCATTTGTGCACCGCCGCCGTCAGTGTCAGCCTGTTTGCCGTGGCATACGGAGCTCCATCGCAGTCTTTAACACTGGTAGCATGCCGCGACAGCGTGGACGTGTACCGTATGTGCAGTTGATGGACTTTGAGCGGGGGCGTATAGTGGGCATGCGTTAGGCCGGGTGGACGTACCGCCGAATTGCTCAACACGTGGGGCGTGAGGTCTCCACAGTACATCGATGTTGTCGCCAGTGGTCGGCGGAAGGTGCACGTGCCCGTCGACCTGGGACCGGACCGCAGCGACGCACGGATGCACGCCAAGACCGTAGGATCCTACGTAGTGCCGTAGGGGACCGCACCGCCACTTCCCAGCAAATTAGGGACACTGTTGCTCCTGGGGTATCGGCGAGGACCATTCGCAACCGTCTCCATGAAGCTGGGCTATGGTCCCTCACACCGTTAGGCCGTCTTCCACTCACGCCCCAACATCGTGCAGCCCGCCTCCAGTGGTGACGCGACAGGCGTGAATGGAGGGACGAATGGAGACGTGTCGTCTTCAGCGATGAGAGTCGCTTCTGCCTTGGTGCCAATGATGGTCGTATGCGTGTTTGGCGCCGTGCAGGTGAGCGCCACAATCAGGACTGCATACGACCGAGGCACACAGGGCCAACACCCGGCATCATGGTGTGGGGAGCGATCTCCTACACTGGCCGTACACCTCTGGTGATCGTCGAGGGGACACTGAATAGTGCACGGTACATCCAAACCGTCATCGAACCCATCGTTCTACCATTCCTAGACCGGCAAGGGAACTTGCTGTTCCAACAGGACAATGCACGTCCGCATGTATCCCGTGCCACCCAACGTGCTCTAGAAGGTGTAAGTCAACTTCCCTGGCCAGCAAGATCTCCGGATCGGTCCCCCATTGAGCATGTTTGGGACTGGATGAACCGTCGTCTCACGCGGTCTGCACGTCCAGCACGAACGCTGGTCCAACTGAGGCGCCAGGTGGAAATGGCATGGCAAGCCGTTCCACAGGACTACATCCAGCATCTCTACGATCGTCTCCATGGGAGAATAGCAGCCTGCATTGCTGCGAAAGGTGGATATACACTGTACTAGTGCCGACATTGTGCATGCTCTGTTGCCTGTGTCTATGTGCCTGTGGTTCTGTCAGTGTGATCATGTGATGTATCTGACCCCAGGAATGTGTCAATAAAGTTTCCCCTTCCTGGGACAATGAATTCCCGGTGTTCTTATTTCAATTTCCAGGAGTGTATTTCGATGTCTACCGTCAGTCCTACCTGATGCGGATTACTCACCGCACTGCTGTTCTCCAAAAGAGAGTGGAGAAATGTAGTGTAGACAGTCTCTTTAGTAGAACTGTTGCATTTTCCATGTGTTCTGCCAATTAATCGGAGTCTAGCGTTCGTTATCCTTACAACATTATCTATCTGATCGTTCTAATTTAAGTCATTTGTAATTGCAATCACTCCGTATTTAGGTGAATTCACAGCTTTTAGATTTGTGTGATTTATCGTGCAACCGAAATTTAGCAGATTCCTTTTAGTACTTACATGGATGACTTCACGCTTTTCATTGCTTAGAGTCAACTGCCAGTTTTCGCACCATACAGATATCTTGTCTGAAGATTACAATTGGTTTTCATCATGTGATGATTTTACAAGACGATAAATGACAGCATCATCTGCAAAAAATCTAAGAGGTCTCCTAAATCGTTTATATAAATAAGAAACAACAGAGGGCCTACAATACTTCCTCGGGGAAGGCCAAATATGACTTCTGTTTTGCTCGATAACTTTTCATCAATTACGACGAACTGTGACGTTTCTGAAAGGAAATCACGAATCCAGTCGCAAAGCTGAGACGACACTCCGTAGACACGCAATTTGATTAGAAGTCGCTTGTGAGAAACGGTGCCAGAAGTCTTCTGGAAATCCAAAAATATGGAATCAATTTGTCATCCCCTGTTGCTATCACTCATTACTTCGTGAGAGTGAAGAGCTAGTTGTGTTTCACAAGAATGATATTTTCTGAGTCCGTGTTAGCTGATTCCAAAATTAAATTTTCACTCTGTAGCGGAGTCTGGGCCGATATGAAACTTTCTGGCAGATTAAAACTGTGTGCCGGACCGAGACTCTAACTCCGGACCTTTGTCTTTGCATCGAAGGAGAGCTTTTTTTAAATACTCACACAAATTGTTTATCAAACAGTGGGAAGACTGGTGGAAGCCAACCTCGGGTAAGATCAGTTTGGGTTCCGGAGAAACATATGCACATTCAAGGCAACACTGACCCCGCAACTTATCTTACAAGATAGAGTTACGAAAAACGAACCTGAATTTCTACATTTGTAGATGTAGAGAAGGCTTTTGACAATATTCATTGGATACAGTCTATGCACCTCTGAAGATAGCAGATCTAAAATACAGGGAAAGAGAGGTTACCTACATCGTGTCCAGAAACCAAACTGCAATTACAAGAGTCGAAGGACGTGAAAGGAAACCAGTAGTTAAGGAGGAAGTGAGACATGGTTGCAGCTATCGCCCGTGTTGCTCAGTCTGTACATTGAGCAAGCATGGAGAAATTTGTAAAGGTAATTCACGTTCAAGAGGAAGAAACAAATACTTTGAGGTTTGACGATGACATTGTAATTCTGTCAGAGACGCCAAGAACTCGGGACAACAGTTGAACAGAATGAATACAGTCTTCAAAAGAAGTTGTAGTTTGCAAATAATAAAAAATAAATTTGAAACTTCCTGGCAGATTAAAACTGTGTGCCCGACCGAGACTCGAACTCAGGGCCTTTGCCTTTCGCGGGCAAGTGCTCTACCATCTGAGCTACTGAAGCACGACTCACGCCCGGTACTCACAGCTTTACTTCTGCCAGTATCTCGACTCCTACCTTCCAAACTTTACAGAAGCTCTCCTGCGAACCATGCAGAACGAGCACTCCTGAAAGAAAGGACATAGCACAGACATGGCTTAGCCACAGCCTGGGGGATGTTTCCAGAATGAGATTTTCACTCTGCAGTGGAGTGTGCGCTGATATGAAACTTCCTGGCAGATTAAAACTGTGTGACCGACTGAGACTCGAACTCGAGACCTTTGCCTTTCACGGGCATGTGCTTCTGTAAAGTTTGGAAGGTAGGAGTCGAGATACTGGCAGAAGTAAAGCTGTGAGTACCGGCCGTGAGTCGTGCTTCGGTGGCTCAGATGGTAGAGCACTTGCCCGCGAAAGGCAAAGGTCCCGAGTTCGAGTCTCGGTCGGGCACACAGTTTTAATCTGCCAGGAAGTTTCATATCAGCGCACACTTCGCTGCAGAGTGAAAATCTCATTCTGGAAACATCCCCCCGGCTGTGGCTAAGCCATGTCTCCGCAATATCCTTTCTTTCAGGAGTGCTCGTTCTGCATGGTTCGCAGGAGAGCTTCTGTAAAGTTTGGAAGGTAGGAGACGAGGTACTGGCAGAAGTAAAGCTGTGAGTACCGGGCGTGAGTCGTGCTTCGGTAGCTCAGATCAGTCTGCCTTCGGCGGTGCTACGGCACGGACGTCTGTTTACGTCCCTGCCGGAGTAGTTCGCGCTCGCGCAGTTGTTTACCTCTTCGGAGTACTCGCGCGTTTAGACGACTCGATACAGAATGGCACATGCATACCGAAAGTCGACTCTCAAGATTAGTTTTTCGAATGTATATGCGAGACCGAAAGCCTACGAAATAGAACGGTTCCTACGAGACGAAGTTAAACTTGAGTACAACGAACTTATCGGAATCCACCTCTCCATAGTGAGCAGTGTCGTTTACGTCAAGCTGATTAACGATGCAGTATGTGACAGAATCATCCGAGATACCAAACATGGACTCAAATTTCGTCACTCTGATGGACATGTTGGAGAAGTAATTATTGATCATGCAGGACTGGGCTTACGAAACATACGCATTTTCGAACTTCCCTCCGAGGTTCCGTCTGACTTGGTCATTGACGCCTTACGCCCGTATGGAAGAGTGCTCAGCCACGTTCAGGAAAAATGGTCCAACTTCACAACTTACCCCGTTCTCAATGGGGTGCGTCAAATCAGAATAGAACTGACACAACATGTACCCTCGTACTTGTTCATCGGCGGATGCAGAGCTATAGTCATCTACGATGGACAACCCAAAACATGCTCAGGAGGCGGGAAAGAGGGCCACGTGCGTTCCGAATGTATGCAGCGGAGGATAGTGCAAGTTCCAAATGGCGAACCTGTACCTACGTCCACGTTGACGCCGCTGCCACTAACGTATGCGGACGCATTCCGAACAGATCCCATCCCGAAGAATGACCAGGTACAGAATTCTGACAGTTTACGGCAACCGACTGCAGCAGAGACCGCCTCTAGTGACGAAACGACGCACACTTCTGCCGCTCCGGCGCCGACGACGCCCTTAACCGAGCGGAAAGGATCGGTAGGAGATATGGAAATTGATCCTGCGGTTGTGCCGACAGCTGCTTTCGTCCCTGAGCACCGGGAGTCACTTCCGCACTCGGATACGGAGGCGCACACGCGCAAACAACGGTCGCCGAAGCGCCACAAGAAACGACGGCTAGCGCCGTCGGATACCTGCTTACTGCAGTCCATGTCAGACGATCTTGCGTGTAACGTCGATACAGAGCATCCGGAGGCGCAACGGGAGGTTCTACCCCCCACACAGCAGTACGACGCGAATCACGCTAGACAGGGGTTGAATACAGACACACCGGACGGAAAGCCGACGGAAGGAGACCCTCCACCCACCGTAGCAACGCCACCGCCTTCGGTCAGCCCGGCCGGAGAGACGCGACGGGAGCTGGACCTCCAGCACAGTAACTGGGCCGACGAATCCGATGCTGACCCACACACTGACGACGCACCCGCAATGGCGAGTGCTGCGTCCACAGGATGTTAACCGCGCAGAAGATGCAGATTGACGCACAGACAGCAGGTCACCGGGCAGCAGCACACAAATTAACATAAGCGTTCATGTGCGCTTTACGCACTGAGGAACAGCGGCAGGCATATCGAACAGCCTCTATTAATATCAATACGATCAGAACGCCTGTAAAATTGCAGTTATTACGAGACATGTTGCATGCGTCAGACGTCGACATCGTTCTGCTGCAGGAAGTACGTGTTGAGAGCTTCCCCGACCTCTATGAGTACGATACGTACATTACACCTACTACCGACGGCGGCAGCGGAACAGCGATACTTCTACGTAGTGGCATAGTAGCCGAGGACGTGGTGTACCTGCCGTCAGCGCGGGGACTGGCTCTCACAGTGCTGGGAGTACGGGTCGTTAACATTTACGCACCGTCGGGGTCCGACAGACGGCGCGACCGATCCCGATTTTACGCAGAGGAGATTGCAACACTATTCTTAGGTCGGTATGAAAATGTCTTATTTGGAGGCGACTTCAACTGCGTGCTCGCACAAAAGGATCAACACCCACGTTATACTTCATGCCCGGAGCTGCGACAACTCATACAGGACATGAATCTCATTGATACATGGGAGAAGATACATGGCGACAGACGTGGATACACCTACGTCACGAGTCACTCTGCAAGTCGGCTCGATCGCATTTACGTAACACGTCGTCTCGAACCTGCGATCCTCGATGCGGAATTGTGGCCTGTCGCCTTTTCAGATCACATAGCATATATTTGCACGGTCTCCCTGAGTCGTCAACAAGTTTGGAGGAGTCGCAGTGTTTGGAAACTGAATACAGCACACCTCAGGGAACCTGAGTGCAGGCGCATAGTCGAAGATGCTTGGCACGTGTGTGAACGACGCCTCCCGACATATCCGACGACGTTGCAGTGGTGGCTGGAATGCGTTAAGCCTGCATTGCGCCGAGCGTTAATTGCATACGGAAGAGAGCAGATGATGTGGAGGCGACACACGACGGAATTTTATTTCACGATGCTCCGCGAACTTTCTGTACAAGCACCTTCACAGGAGCGTCGAGCCGGTATAAAACGAGCACAGGCCCAAATAATTTCCATAACGCGCCGCCGTCTGGAGGGAGCCGCAATCCGTGCAAGGGCCTTTGAACGAGTCCGTGGAGAATCACCGTCGATGTATCACGTTATCAGAGAAAAACAACGTAGCCGCAGAACCTTAATACAGACGGTCGTACTGCCAGATGGTCGCCGCATGACAACGCAAAAAGATATTGCCAACGCTTTCGTGGAACACTACGGTCATCTCTATGAAGAAGCGGAACACGATCAGCCAGCCTTTCAGGAGGTCCGACGAACGCTCTCCACGTGTCTCGACGAGCCGGCCAACCTGGAGTTAACAGGTGAAATCACAGTTGACGACGTAATGGAAGCGATTGATAAGGGAGCGTCGCACAAATCGCCGGGGCCCGACGGGTTTCCGTTAGAGTTCTATCGTATATTTAAAGATCTCATGATTCCACGATGGACTGCCATGTACTGCGAATTGATGTCTCCGAACGTGCCTCTTCCACCCGCCTTCGTGGAAGGAATGATCATCCCCATCCACAAACCATCTGGCGGCACAGGGATACAGGCCTACCGGCCACTGACCTTTCTTAATTGCGACTACAAGATCTACGCCAGGATACTTGCAGCACTTTTTAAACGCGTAATACGCCAAGTGATTTCACTCGACCAAACCCAGCTAGGAGGAGACAGCAATATACAAACGGCACTCAGTGACTACCGCGATGTTATCGCACTGGCATCATGTCGTCTCCGGGGTGTATTGGTATCGATAGACTTCGATCGCGCATTTGACAGGCTGAGTCATGCTTATCTCACGGACGTTAGGACAAAAATGAAGTTTCCGGAAAGTTTTGTCACCGTCGTTATGAGACTACTCCACGGAGCCGCATCCAAAGTGCTCATCAATGGACGCTTGGTGGGGCCCATCACCATCTCACGATCGGTCAGACAAGGGTGCCCGCTGTCAACGATATTGTATGCCATCGCTGTCGAGCCCCTGCTCTGCGGGCTCCGGAATCGACTCCAAGGAATGACGATAAGGAACAACAAGTTTATATGCCGAACATACGCAGATGACCTAGTGTTTTTAGCACGGTCAGGAGACGAGGCAAGAGCCTCCTTGCATTGGATTAATTTGTATTGTATGGCTACGGGAAGTCGCCTGAACATGGCAAAGTCGGGAGCGATGAACATCGGGAGAGGACTCCCGACAGGAAGTGTAGCACCATTACAGCCGATCAACAAGATGAAATGCCTAGGAATAATCTTCACTACAGACGTTCGACGCACGGCGGCACTGAGTTACAGACATCTTCTGCAAACAATTCGTGCGAGTGTCCGAAGTCACAGGTTAAGGGCACTGGATATGATACAACGGGTCACCTTTGCCAACACTTATCTAGCCTCTCGCATCCCCCACCTGGCACAAGTTCTTCCTATGCCGGTGGTGCTGGCCCGCCGAATCCTGGCGGCACTAGGATATTTTGTGAGCACGGGTCTGCTTTTTAAGGTAGGATACGAAACCCTCACCCTTCCTCGTCGTCGTGGAGGTCTTGGACTAGTCCACGTACGCGACCGAGCAGTGGCTATTTATGTAACCACAATGATAAAGATGTGGACACGACACCAGACATGTCTGACGGGCACCTTGATAGACGAACTCGCCCCACCTTCGCGTTCGGCTCCAGTAGCGGTGGCTCACATCTCACCATCGCTTACCCATATGCGAACTTTTTTTGTGGAACACAGTTATGTACATATGGAACTACCGACTACCAGGACGGCAACGGCACGTGATATATATCACATCTTAACTCGACGACGGCCGAACAATGCCGTGGAGCGCCGCCAACCAACAGTTACGTGGTCAGTGGTATGGCGTACAGTGCACCATCCACACCTTGATACGGGAACGCGCGCACTGTGGTATCAGGTGGTAAATGGGAAATACGTGACTCGTTCCAGGTTGCATACAATTCATATGGAGGACGAGCCACTGTGTCCGCAGTGCAATGTTATAGACACAGAGGAGCATCGCCTGATATGCGGTCCTTCGGCGGACGTATGGTGTTTGGTCAAAAAAATGATCGCCTTCCTCCTTCGGGTGGGGCCGCAAACAACAGAACCACGCACACTACTTCTCCCAGATAGGACATATTATCCCCGAACAAAGACAAACGCAGTGACTTGGATTCGAGGTTTGACTGTGCGTTATCTTTTCCGAGACGGCAGTAAGAATGTGCTTGACTTCTGGGCCTTATTACAGGAACATCACTCACGGCTTATGAGACATCCGAGATATAGAACATATTACGCAAATTTTTTAGGGAGTGCCTTGCTTGATCCCCCACCCAGCTGGGGTGTCCCGGGTAGGAGAATGTAATTATTACCTATAAGTATTAGAACAAGAAAGGACCAGGACAGTGGAGAGGATCCACAAACACACGTGAAGACGTACCCGACACCAACGCGAGGTATGACGGGATTAGCGAGGTACGCGCCTGAAAGAGGAACGTAGACCGTTGTTGTTTTCTCCTGACGGAGGCAGGATTTTTTTTATTTTTTATTTATTTTTTTATTTTTTATTTTTATATTTTTTTATTTTTTTATTTATTTTTTTCGCACTTATGTAAAAAAAGGTGGAAAGTCCACTTATTTACGTTTCCCAGGAAAATTTATGTTATGAAGTCATCGTCTTCTATATTAAAAAAAAATGCTAGAAGCAGTTTATGTTTGTTATTGCAAAAAAATAAATAAATAAATAAATAAAAATAAAAATAAATAAAAAAATAAATTTAAAAAAATAAAAAGTGATCAGCGCGGCAGAATGTAAAAAAAAAAAGTGGTTAGCGTTAAAGCCCCCGTAATAACTGGATCGAGTCCCGTTCGTCTGTTTTTTATTTTTTATTTTCAACGCAGTCATTATCTTTACTATCTATATTACAATTGGTATAAGGGGGAAAATACGTGTAATTGGATGAAATTTACAATGTTATTTGGCAGTTTACTAGTTTTTATTATCAAAAAAAAAAAAAAAAAGAGGTTAGCGCATCTGCCCAGTGAGTGGGAGACCCGACTTCGAATCCCTGCTTTGGTACAAATTTTCATCCATCGTTTCATTCTGCGTATATGTATCACAGGCGTTTGAGACTTAAAAAAAAGAAAAAAAACAAAAGAAAAAAAAAGATGGTAGAGCACTTGCCCGCGAAAGGCAAAGGTCCCGAGTTCGAGTCTCGGTCGGGCACACAGTTTTAATCTGCCAGGAAGTTTCATATCAGCGCACACTTCGCTGCAGAGTGAAAATCTCATTCTGAAAAATAAATTTCTTTATTTATTACGCCGTTTCGACTACTGCCATTATATCTTCATTCAATATTGAAGAAAGGTAAAGAGCGACAGGCGTTTGTTATACAACATTAAGCTGCAGAAGATGAAAAAGTATGAAGTTCAGTCGCCAAAAAACTTAGAATTTTCAAAACAAGGTTCAGTGTTAGTATTAAAAGCATGTGCGTCATTGGGGCGTCAACTAACAACTTGGCTCAAAAAAATTATACAAGGAAATAAGATGTAGCCGGCAGGTGACGCTAGTGTGGGGGGACGTTGCCTTCAAATTTTATTTTATCCCTGAATATTTATAAAAAGACAGTTTTTAAATTAAAAACATTCAACGTCAAATTATAAAACGATTTAAATGGGTATAGTTGCATATTCATAAAATTAACTTTTCACGTGGAGCCATTTACTTCACGTATGGCCTGTCTAAACTCGAAAACAAGTATTAATTGAATCTGCTCCACAATAGCATCTAGACAATAGCCGCATGAATTTAAAAATAAATACATTTTGCATTAACATGATGTTGCAGGTATAAAATTAGTAGTTGCTGCTGTAATTAGCCGAAACGGCGTAGTAAGCAAAGAAATTTATTAAGCGATCTAGACGGTTTTATTCACAAAATATTCACACATAGGAAATTTAAAAGATAAAAAAGTGAAACAAGGGCAATGAAATATAGTCGAATGAAATCGGGCGATACTGATGGAATTAGATTGGGAAACGAGACACTAAAAGTAGTAGATAAGTTTTCGTATGTGTGCAGAAAAAGGACAGTAGAGGAAGTATAGAGGCTGTAACATAGCCACCATGGCGACGCACACATTTCACACCGTCAGGTGGCTTGCGGAGTACGGATGTAGATGTAGAGACCAGTTTGTTAAGACCATCACTGCAGAATGTCTGATTTCGTTGACGAAGCAAAAACCTCTTCTTTTCTTGGATCGCTTCATCGCTATCGAAGTGTTCTGTGTTCTTCGAAAAGTGTTCTTTAAGTTTTGTAAAGAGATGGAAATCGGATGGCGCTAGGGTGGGACAGTATGAAGGATGACAGATGACAGCGAACCCAAGACATCGGATTGCTGCGGATGTCGCAGCGCTCGTCTGTGGTCCGGCGTTGTCATGCTGAAGGGGGAGCGTACTCCATCTGTGGACGAACTGTTCGAATTCGAAACTCGATTACAGCACTGTTTCTCACGCACCAACGTAGTTGCGATACGTACCGCCATGTTACACGCAACAATAAAAGTCCTCCAGCGGCAAACTGCTGCAAATATATAGACATGAAGAATAGAGATGTACAGTGTTAATAACGTTTGCTTTATTTAAATAGCTTTAAGAGTGTTAACATAAAAATTCGGAGGCCTACTTTTCAGCACGGCCTCGTGTGAAATATTGTGCTAGTTAGTACAAATGTATTTGGAATGTAAACTTTTCGATTAAGTCCTCATCGTAATTGGAGTCAAATTTCACCCATGTTCTACCGTAACTTGAAGTACGATACCGCTTCAGCACATTGCACGTTACAAATTACTGTCCACTTGAACCCATTGTACCATGTTTTCCACGTGTCGACCTACAGATTCCTGTAATAATCCAGTTGTCTCAGCAGTGAGTTATAAATTGATTCAAACACCCCGGATCCTTTCACAAATCCAAACAAGACTGTATAGTTCACTGCTCTAGTTCTTCACCCTTATCGGAGATAGTGCTGAGCACTTTTGCGGTGTTCTTAGACAAAAAAAAATCCAGATAAATTGAGATCAGGTGATCTTGCCCGACCTGTGCATCTTGGACCTTATTGGTGCGTTGAATGTAGTCTTACATCAACAGCGAGTTGTGCCGGTGCCCCAGCACACATTTATCCCATTCCCCAGTTACGAGCCATGGGTGAAATATAAAGTTAGATGGGGAGTTAATCGAAAAGTTTCAAATTGGCATTATTTCACACCGAAGTCAGAGGTGGTTCGCAAGTACACAATAAAAATTATATCGCACCAGCTCTTTTGCAGATTCTTGTGCGCTGCAATACTTTCGATTCTACCATCGTATACTTTTCACCAGTGTCAGTTCCACATCTGCATCGATACTCCGCAATCCACCTAACAGCGGGTAACGGAGAGTATCCCATACCACTACTACTAATTTCCTTTCCTGTTCCACTCGTAAATAGAATGAGGGAAAAACGACTATCTATATTTCTCCGTTTGAGCCCCAATTTCCCGTATCTTATCTTCGTGATCCTTAAGCGCTTTGTATTTTGGAGGCAACAGAATCGTTCTGCAGTCAGTTTGAAATGCCGGTTCTCTAAATTTTCTTAATAGTGTTCCTCGAAATGAACGTCGCCTTCTCCGAGCGATTCCCATTTGAGTTTCCGAAGCATCTCTGTAACATATGCGTGTTGTTCGAATCCACCAGTAAAAAATGATACACTCCGCCTCCGAATAACTTCAGAGTCTTCCTTTAATCCGACCTGCTACGGATCCCAAACACCTGAGCAGTACTCAAGAATAGGTTGCTCTAGCATCCTATGTGCAGTCTGCTTTATAGATGAATCACACTCTCCTAGAATTCTTCCAGTAAACCGTAGTCGAACATTCGCCTTTCCTACCACAGTCCTGACATGCTTGTTCCATTTCATATCACTTTGCAACTGTATACCCAGATACTTAAACAACGTGGCTGTGTCAGGCAGTTTTCGTTATAAATGATGACACACACTGTATTTTTTTTTCTTTTTAACTATCGTTTTGCACAGGAGAATGAAACGTATTGGTGCCCTGTTGTTCATTAGCACTTAGTACACGAATCCATATTTTCCTCTAATGCTCTTCGTGAAGTACTGAAAGGAAGTTTGTTTAACTATATCTTTCATTGGGAAGCCAGAAAAACTAGATTAGAAATGTCTATCGAAGCTTCGTCTTATCGGTGCACTTGGACGGCTGTTAAATATTGCAACACGTGTCATCTGCGCCTATACTCTGCAAGCCATTGTGAAGCGCGTGACACAGAGTACATTCCATTGTACCAGTTATTAGGATTTCTTCCCGTTTCATTCGTGTATGGAGTGCGGGAAGAATAATTGTTTAAATGACTTTGTGCGCGCTGTACGTAATCTTAAATGGTTCAAATGGCTCTGAGCACTATTGCACTTAACTTCTAAGGTCATCAGTCCCCTAGAACTTAGAACTACTTAAACCTAACTAACCTAAGGACATCACACATATCCATGTCCGAGGCAGGATTCGAACCTGCGACCTTAGCGGTCGCGCGGCTACAGACTGTAGCGCCTAGAGCCGCACGGCCACTCTGGCCGGCTAGATTTAAGTGTCAGGAAGTCGTTTCTGAAAGTATTTGTATTGAGTGTAGCCATGTATGGAAGTGAAACATGGACGATAAATATTTTGGACAAGAAGAGAATAGAAGCTTTCGAAATGCGGTGCTTCAGAAAAATGCTGAAGATTAGATGGGTAGGTCACATAACTAATGAGGAGGTATTGAATAGAATTGGGGAGAAGAGGAATTTGTGGCACAACTTGACTAGAAGAAGAGATCGGTTGGTAGGACATATTCTGAGGCATCAAGGGATCACCAATTTGGTACTGGAGGGCAGTGTGGAGGGTAAAAATCGTAGAGGGAGACCAAGAGATGAATACACTAAGCAGATTCAGAAGGATGTAGGCTGCAGTAGGTACTGGGAGATGAAGAAGCTTGCACAGGATAGAGTAGCATGGATAGCTGCATCAAACCAGTCTCACGACTGAACACCACAACAGCATGTTATTAACTGAGATTTAATTGAAACAAATCCTACCACTTTCTTGATGAATCTTCAATGTGCTGTTGCCGTAAAACGGCGTACTTTCACAACACGAGAGCGATAACGCGAAAGTAACAAAATACGAAACTTATTTAACCATGTTAGCTTTAGCTAAATCGCCCCGTGTGGCGGCGGCTTAAGCGTCAAGAATTGGAAATAAGTGTCATGCTTTTTCGATGACAGTTGGTTTCAAACAAGTCAGGATTTATTGTTGTCAGTCAATGCAGTTTCATCTCAGTCAGTTTTCGAACGAACGTTACGAAGAGAACTGCATGAAATAGAGATTTGGAGTAGAGTACTTCGCACGTTGCCAATGCTCACAGCAGCATGCAAAGCTGGTAGTCTTCAATGGCCCCAACAACGCGGATACTGGACAGGAGCTGAATAAAGGAGTATAGTGTAGTGTAGTCCTACATGTCGCGATTTTGCCTCTTTTCAAACGATGCAAGGCGTAGAATGCGCAGAAGGACTGGTGAGGCATTTCACCAGCACTTCGTGAAGTTCAGGTCAGAGGTTGTTGTGGTGATGTCTTGCGTACCATTACTTGGCCGCACTCATTCAGTTTTCCGTGAACGTGACTCAGGATGTTTGTTTGAACATTCATAGTGGCCAAGTGCTGCCTTTTCTTCTTCATCTTCTTGATGAGCACCTGTGGACACTAGCGTCTTCCAGAATGACGGCAGTCGCTATCACAGCGATGCGCGCATACGTTCCTGGTTTTATAAACACTCAGGCACATTACCACAAATCAACTGCCCTACTTAATCGCTCCATTTTATTCCCATATGAAATTTCTGGGGCAATTTGGAATAGCTGGTGAAACGTAGAAATAAATAACACCACAATTTGGTTGCTGTTCTATGGGACCTAATAATCAATGAGTATCTTCGCCTGGATGTGGTGGTATACCTGAATAAATTTGTGGACTATCTTTTTCGTTGAATTGGGGACATCATCAGTCTAGAGGCGATGTCACGCGCATTAGCGTGATGTTTCCTGGGGGTGACTCATATTGTGTCTGGTGTGCTCATATGACAGATTTACAGGTTGAGTCAGGAACAAACGTACATGCTTTGAAAGATAGTAGTGTTAGTGATTGTGAACAAAGAACGTCATGTGAACATAAGTCCTATTTCCTAACAGTTTCCGAGGAAACTGATGAAACAATGGGGAGCAGGACAAATGCAGGTGACAGGAAATGAAACATATGTTCTAAGAGTCTCCTACAGATAGACATCAGTGATATTGGGCGGTAGTTTTGTGGATCACTTCTGCTAACCTTGGAGATGGGTGTGACCTATACTGCTTTCCAGCTTCTGGGTACAGTTTTCTATTTGAATGACCCATGGTTAACCACTCAGCCATAAATTCTATATAGACAGATTCCATCAGGCTCTGGAGCTTTGTTCAGTTTTAGAAATTTCACTGTGACACTGACATTTGTGCTGTGAGAATTAAACTTTGGCAGTATTTCTGTATTTTCCTTTGTGAATAACAATTGAAATTGGAGATCAGTCCATCTATTTTTGCTGTGCTACCCTCAATTGCAGTTCTTGTGTTATCCACGAGCTTCTGAACACCAACTTTAATCTTAATGACAACACTTACATATGACTAGAATTTCTTTCGGTTTTGTGGGAGATCTTTTGATAATATTCTGCTACAGTGGTCATTGAGGGCTCCATGCATTGTCGTTTTGATAGACAAAGACATTTTGTGAGGGCTATTTTTGTTTCAATCTCCAATCAGTTTCAAAATGCAAACCATAGTGAACCTTCCACCTTTCTATATAGTTACCACTCCAACTTAGACATTTGTCATAACATTGACCTAATTTCACAATACTCCTGTCATAGAAGGCAGCCATCTGTGCTGTCCACCAGTTTTTAAGTTACTCTGCAGCTCATTGTCTGTGCCAAAATGTTGTCCTCATAGGCAGTGGTTCATTTAAGTAAAGAGATGAAAATCAGAAGGAGCCATGTCTGGGCCTTCTGGTGGGTGATCAAACATAATCCATCAAAAAACAGTGCATGAGCATCTTCTTTGGAGCTGCAGTGAGTTCCTGCAACATCGCCACACTTTGCTGTCATGGATGACAGTTATGTTATTTTGGCTACATGAAATCAGATGGAAACCCTCAGTGCATGGCAGCATGCACTTCATACCCAGTGGGAGACTGTTGTTCTACTTGCTCAGAACTGAAAAGTGCAACATGATGCAATCAGTGGGCATACAAGAGACAATGAATAACACATCTATGCAAAGCCTCAACAGATTTTCACTGTGGTTGTAATTTTTTGACCAATTGAAACTAGTGCAGTAGTCACTGTGTCTTTAGGAATTTCTTTACAGTGATTGTGATGGGAGGTACCCTCTGTGTTATACAAACTGTTCTTCTAGGCACATATCTATCCTGTACTTGATCTACTATTCCTCTAAACTTCGGTCACAGTTCTTTTGCCTACTCCTGCCACCATTAAATAATTTAAATTCCTCCTTGAAGATATGACACTACTGCCTTTTTATCTAGTTTACTTGTGTACTTTGATGGTACACCTTGTGTACATTAATGACCTCTTATCCGTTATATTGCCAGATGCTAAGTTTGTTTTGTTTCCAGATGATACACATTGCAAGAAGTAGCAAATCAAGTACAGATATAGAAATAGCTGCTAATCAAATTTTCACTGACATTAATAAGTGCTTTAAAGCTAATTCACCATCATTAAACTTTGAGAAGACCCAGTATATGCAGTTCAGCACCTGTAAGAGATTTCCTTCCAGCATGAGTATAACATATGAAGACATGTAGATCGAAGAGGTTGACAGTGTTAAATTTCTGTGATTACAACTCGATAATAAATTCAGTTGGGAAGGGCATACCACAGAATTGCTTAAGCACCTATACAAGTCTGTATTTGCTGTGAGAATGATGTCAGTGTAGAAGATATAAATATGAAAAAACTTGCATACTTTGTTTACTTTCATTCTGTTATGTCATATGGGATCATATTCTGGGGCAACTCATCAAACTGAGCAAAAGTTTTTAGGGTGCAAAAGCATGTGATAAGAATCATTTGTGGTGTAAATTCAAGAACATCTTGTAGAAACCTGTTTAAGGAACTTTGTATTCTAACCAATGCTTCTCAGCATATTTATTCCTTAATGAAATTTGTTGCAAGTAATACCTCTCTATTTTCAACTAATAGCTCAATACATAGTATCAATACTAGGGATAAGAACAATCTACATAAAGACCTAAAACCACTTACCTTGGTCGAAAAAGAGGTCCAGTATTCAGGAATACACATTTTCAATAAATTGCCAGCAACCATTAAAAACTTTGTTTCAGTTAAAGCATGGTTTAAACAGAGTTTGAAAGACTTTTTGATAGGCAACTCCTTCTATTCCATAGATGAATATCTTAACAGAGACTGTTAAGATGGCTTAAGTAAAAATATCAGTTAGATTTCAGTTTTGACACCACTTGGTCACAACAGTCAAGATTAGGTATTTTGTGCATGATAAATTTATTAATAGTGCATAACAGTGTCTCATTCTGACTGTGTGTTAATTCTGTAAATATTAGCTGTTCTAGTTTACTGCATTGTATTAACCTATTTTGACTATCTCCTGAAAAATGATCACGGTAGTAAATACTAGATTCAAATGTTTTATGTTTCTATGTTATACTTTCTGACATGTTCCACACCCACGAGAATCATCTCATTTTTTGGGTCTATGGAAGGAAAACTGAATCTAATCTAATCTAAAATCTTAGCTGAGTGGTAATGTGCGTCTCTGCCATGCAGAAGGCCCGGGTTTGATACCTGGCTGGGTTGGAGATTTTTACCGCCTGTGGAGTGGGTGTTGTATTGCCCCCATCATCACCAACACGCAAGTCGCCCATCGTGGCGTCACCTAAAATAAGACTTACACGTGGTGACTGAACATCCCAACCACCTATCATACATGATCATTTCATTTCATTTCGTACTTTGGTTATCATTGTTGCCATAACTGCCTCATGGTTACTAATACCAGTTTCAACATGGTAATCTCCAAAGACGTCAGATTTATTTATTACCACTAGATCTAATATATTCCTATCCTGAGAGGGTTTTGAAACTATCTGTCCTATCTGATTTTCAGAGAAGACATTATGTACTGTTTTGTAAAATGTCTTGATACGCATACCATTTACAGAACTGTAATTATACCAACTGACTGCTGGATGACTAAAGCCCCTTCCAGGGATAGGATTTCCTCAGAAGTTATCAGTTACATCTATATGTTTCATACCTCATTGCAAGGAACATTTGCTTTCTGAAGCACTCCAAAATGTCTCCATAAATGTACCCCTTTCAACTAAGGAATCAATAGGCTTGGCACTTGTGTCACCAACACCTTGTTAAATTGTAATACATATTACATAGTGTGGTATGTTTCAGTTTTGGTCAATATAATGGCAGTTTTGCAGCTTTAATTACTACTATGTTTTAAAGAGTAAAAACTCAATGATGAAATCTTGATTTTAGAATCAACAGTAGTTACAAACTTATTACTTTTTTATTGTGACTGGTATACACTGACATGTTGACTTATGAATTTGTCTAGGAATTTATTCCCATTCTCTGGTCTATACCTGAACGCTAGATTACTGTTTTGTTTGGCACCTGTCAGATGAAACAGTCATATTCACTTTTCACAATAGTTCATCTGTAGTTTATGGTATAGAGAACACTTTGCATGATAATAACACTGGCAGCTTACAGCATAACATTCTCAATTCTTTCTAAAAGTCAAATGTTAACATTTGTCATACCCCATAGTTGACGTTACTTTTCTCTTTTTGCATCTCATTACCTCTGTTCTTTTCCTGTTGGTATTATCAACTCCCGTAGCTTTGCTTTGACTATGTGCACTATATTGTGCAGACTTCTATCTGTTTTAAATTTCTGAGACCACCACTTTTTGGTTCTCATTTCTGCTGTTTTTACAATTGTAACCATTGAAGTCAGTTGTTAATATGTTCAGGCTACTGGTTAAAGGACTGCATTACCATGTATGCCTTTTCTTTTATTCTATGTATTGTCCACTTATGAGACAAAAGTCATTTAACAATTGTGGTACTGTAACACAATAAAATGCATAAAAATTTTACAATAGCAAACTGTTCCATACAGACCACAGTGACTGTTAGGAATTAATGTACAGATAAACGATTAAAGGTTGCATATATGGCCAGAACCAACCAGATATTTGTAACATAATATGCTTATCTGTATTTTGAATCTGTTAAGAGAGAACAAGCTGTTTGTAACATGATGTCATAAGTTTTATGTAAACAGGGAGTGGTAGTGGGTGAGAACTACTGAGGTTATCTACCTCCTTCAGCAATACATAGAGAATACTTAGAATTTTGTTTGCAAATAATTTTGACTTGTACTGCTACTAGCACTGAACTTAATTTTATTTTTATTTTCTCGAATAGCTTATAAGGAATTATTTGATGTTTCTGGTTGTTGTGATTATAGTGGCTCCTAATGTCTATATAAACCTCACAACAGCACAATATTGAAGAATATGCAGTATTTTAATGTGAATTTCATTATTCTTTCTGTTTTATTATTCAGTGTAAAAAATATGCCCACACCAGACTGTATTATATTTTGATTTAATAAATTTTGTTGTAAATTTGGAGTGTGTAGTTGCAAAAAAGTAAGACACAGGGAATAAATACCTAAATATCTAAGTTTAAGAATCATTTATCGTTTCTATCCATTCCAGATAAAAGGAGGGATAGAAGTGTTAAGAATTTACAGAAGGCACAAGCAGACAATGTAGACCCTGAGCTTAGAGTGATGGTAAGATGTATGATGAAAGAAATACAGTGCAAAAGAAGTGAGTAGAGAAACACAAGAGAGGGGTGAAAGAGACAGTCAGATCTATTTCAGTTTTAATGCTGGTACAAAATTATATTGTCATTCAGGATCATTTAAGACCAGTCTTTAAAAAAAAAAAATTTCTGTATTTAATGCTATGAGTAAATTTCAGTTATGTCTCAAGGGAGTCAGGTGTTAATAACAAATATAAACGAATGATGTTAATTCAGTACTGCAGATTTACTCTGAAATATCAAGGTATTTGTATCAACATGGCATTGTCCAACTTAAGCTACTGTCACTAGAAGCTCTCTTCACAGCCAACACAATGGAAGGCTAATAGCTTCTAGGAAGCAGGAAAGACAACAGAAATTGTAACTAGAAATCACTGAGGTATTAAAACTGTTACTTTTAGTACAAAAATGCAAGTAGAGGGAGCAGCAGCCATTTGTAACAACAGTGGTAAGTGGTACAAAGATACCCTGAGTGGTAAAAAATAATCCTGATTGACTGTAAGAATCATTTAAACAATTATTTTATAGATGATGTTGAAACATATGTCTCAATGAAAAAAATGAACAACAGAAATATGAGGTCAGTGATGGAGAATACTATTGCAAGCTACTGGTAGTACACTTTTAAACCACCCAAGCTACTGGTAGTATACATTAAAACCACCCTGCACAAATTAATATCCTCAGGAAAGTAAAAAAAACACTTACGCACATCTGTTCACTTGAACAAACTATCTCAATCTATCTATTTCTATTGTAGAAATGTAACTACGAATTAGGTAAACCAAAAGTGCATATAATGTGTTGTGTTCTTAAAGAAACATGTACGAGAGGAAAAAAGAGAATATTCAGAACTGGGATCTTCTGTGAGCTTGCGAAAGCTTTCCACAGTGTAAATCATTACACGTTATTCAGAGAGCCACCATAATATAGCATCAGAGGCAACCTGCTTGCTTCACAAGAATATTAATTACACAACAGGAAACAGAGATGTCCTAACAGATGTGTAGCACTAAATTCAGAATGCGGAAGTTTAAAGTATAGAGGCCTCGGGGCTCAACCGTTGGGTCACAGATTTTCTTTGTCTACATTAATCATCTACAAATCTTAATTAATAGTGGGGAAATATTAGTGATGTTTGCTGGAGCTGAAAGTATTCTGATCACTGGGAACAGCTCTTTAATGTAGGTTACAGCAAAAACAATAACTAACCACATACAAAAATTGTTCACAGAAAGTGTCCTAACCTTAAATATGTCAAAAACTAATATTATGCAGTGCCATGCAACAAACAAAAAACTTTAACTTCTTGAAATGGATATTAATGATCAGAAATTTAATGGATATATATATAATTTCTAAGCCTCCAGATGGACAGTCTGTTAAGATGGAATGAGAAAACTGATTACCATCTTTTGCACTAAAGGCTATTTCTCATTTTCTTGATAGGGGATATCATCATATTTAGCATATTTCCATTGTGTACTATTCTATAACATAATATCCTGAGGAAATACTGTACAAATTGAAAAAGTTTTTAATCTTCAGGAAACAGCACTGAGAGTAATATGTGGGGTTACTAAGAGAACATGCTGAAGGGTCAGGTCTCAAGATATAGGCCTATATACTTACAAGTCAATACACATAATTACTGATGATGTTTGTATGAAAAAATTGGGAATTTTTTCCGGAAAAATTGGGACATTCACAACTGTGATACAAGAAAAAAGAAAGAAAATTCATCAGTGCTGTGTGACTACCACAAAAGTACACAAGAGATTTACTGAGACAGGAAGAAAATATACAACAAACTCCCTGTCAATATAAAGGAGGAAATTAATAATGCACATGTGTTGAAAAGGAAACTAATAACATTTCTAATATATCCAACTTTCATAAAATTAATGATCTCTTAGAGTTATAAGATAAGTCCAGGTATAAGAATGGAAGAAATCAATTTAACATGTACATAAAAGAGGGGAAAAACGTCACAAGTAGAAACATGAAGCTCAAATAATGAAACATGATAGAAGTGTAAAAATTCCATTAAAAAAACATGGTAATTTTATTCATTATATGGAGATATAAATGGTATACTTTTACTTTCAAAGACAAAAATGTGCTTTTTTTAGATCATGAAGATAAAAATGTGTAGTCTTACTTATTCTCCATTGCTAAGTATTTGCACACAATTGGTTTTTGTAAATTACAGGTTGAAATGTTAAACATGGCCAACTGTGCTTAGTGAACAAGTAATGTTGGATCTTTATGAAGTATAAATGTTTCTTGTAGAAAAAAATGGTATTGTAAAATTGTATTCCCTAATATTGAATATAAACAGTCACATCCACAATAAACTTTTTTTTAATATAAGTTTACTGGTTTTGGTCTGTTTTAGACTATCTTCAGACCAACACCATGATGCAGATGGTGCCTATGAACTAAGCAGGCAATGCACCTCCATGCACATGCTAGTGTGGACATACAGGGCCTGCTTAGTTCGGAACCACCATCTAAATCATGGTGTGGGTCTGAAGATTGTTTAAAACAGACCTTATATATAAAAAAAATATATGTCTATTGCAGTTGTGACTGTTTATATTCAATTTTAAATAATAAATAAACCACTGTACTCCAGAGAGACAAGTTCTCAAAAATTACTGTATTCCCTGACAGCTCCACAGTGGTGTGGGCTGTGTTTGCATGGAATGGACTGGGTTCTCTGGCCCAACTAAACTAATCAGTGACTGGAAATGATAATGTTCAGCTACTTGGAGATCATTTGCAGCCATTCGTGGACTTCATGTTCCCAAAGAGTGTTGGAATTTTTATGGATGACAATATGCAATGTCAGTCACCACAGTTGTTCACAATTGGTTTGAAGAATATGCTGTAAAATTCAAGCAAATGATTTGGCGACCAAAGTTGCCCGACATGAGTCCCTTCAAATACATACTTCCCCATAACTGATAGATCAGTTCATGCACAAAATCGTGCACCAGCAACACTTTTACAGTTATGGAAGACTATAGAGGCAGCATGGCTCAATGTTTCAGCAGAGGACTTTCAACAACTTGTTGAGACCATGCCATGTCGAGAACATCAAGCTGCTGCACTACAACAGCCAAAAGAAGGTCCCACAAGATATTAGGAGGCATCCCATGACTACTTTTGTCACTTCACTGCGTTAGATAACATCTAGATCAACTTCATAAGTGATTAGAGTACTATATCTGCAGTAGTTCAGTTTGTCTGTTGTGTATAAATGTCTAATAACAAGAATCAGTAGTACTGTATCCTCTTTTCTCTCTAAAGCCTCTGTCAAAGTGTTTCAAGGTGTATTTTTACAAGACTTTTCAAACAGTTTTCTCAGTGAAAAACTCATTCTTTTACCGGGACAGTACATATGAAACATACATGACAGTATTCAGAAATTATGTATCATCATGGAAAAGTAACAGAAAGGAAAAGATCCAGTTTATTGATTTCCAATGACTTTGCACATGCTATAGGCAATAAACACCTCCTTTCTATGAAATGTATGATATTTGCTGGTCAGACAGAGCATTTGGTTTATGCCGAGAGATGTAAAATTGTATCAAACATGCAAGAAACTCATTTTCAGAGTGGCAATGTAATAGTTAATCTAATCCATGTCAATGTCATGTACTTAAACCCAAGGGTACCAAAGTAACGAATTGCTGTTGATGAATGTATTCTAGTAGCAAACTGTTCTACCTGTATATGGCAGTTTTTTAGTTTACTTGTACATGACAAATTCCAGGAAAACAGCTATGTATGTGATAAAATATATCCAGTCTACATCTATTAAGAAAATGAGCTATTATACCTTAATATTGAAACACCAAGGGTTTGTTGTTTGGCTTATTATGTATTTTGTTCCACCATATGAAGTAGTTTGGAGGATTAGTTCATGCCAAAGTAATATAAAAATGAAACTTCCTGGCAGATTAAAACTGTGTGCCCGACCGAGACTCGAACTCGGGACCTTTGCCTTTCGCGGGCAAGTGCTCTACCATCTGAGCTACCGAAGCATGACTCATGCCCGGTACTCACAGCTTTACTTTTGCCAGTATCTCGACTCCTACCTTCCAAACTTTACAGAAGCACATGCCCGTGAAAGGCAAAGGTCTCGAGTTAGAGTCTCAGTCGGGCACACAGTTTTAATCTGCCAGGAAGTTTCATATCAGCGCACACTCCACTGCAGAGTGAAAATCTCATTCTGGAAACATGCCCCAGGCTGTGGCTAAGCCATGTATCTGCTATATCCTTTCTTTCAGGAGTGCTAGTTCTGCAAGGTTCACAGAAGAGCTTCTGTAAAGTCTGGAAGGTAGGAGTCGAGATACTGGCAGAAGTAAAGCTGTGAGTACCGGGCGTGAGTTGTGCTTCGGTAGCTCAGATGGTAGAGCACTTGCCCGCGAAAGGCAAAGGTGCCGAGTTCGAGTCTCGGTCGGCCACACAGTTTTAATCTGCCAGGAAGTTTCATATCAGTGCACACTCCGCTGCAGAGTGAAAATCTCATTCTGGAATATAAAAATGGCTTTTGTCTTTTATATTAAGCCCATTATTATTATTAAAAAACTGAAATCAAAAATTAAAAAAAAAGACTGATCTAACAGAATCTATACAGACACAGTATTATGTTACATTCATGTTGTACAACATCCATTACAATCCTAACTACAGTGGTCAATAAAAACATATTCCACAAAGACCTCAGAAACTTTCTAATATCTTTTAAACTCTGGAGACTTATAGAGAAAGCTTGATACTTAGAACAATGGGATATTTAATGGGGAGTGAAGTCTGAAATTATTAATAATGTTCCATATTTTCAGTACCTTTTTTACTGTTTTCCAAGGTAAGAGATACTGTCGTAAGGAAACTGGTGATAAATATTAACAATAATAGTTGTAGTTGCAGTAGTGATGAGAGGGGAAACTTTCATGCTAAATCAATCTTCATCCACAGGATCAGCCACACAGTGAATTAGATACAGCAGCATTCTTTGCTACAACAACAAACAAGAATGATAGCTGCAAAAAATTTCTTTCAGCTGACATTTAAATATTGAGGGATTAATTCTGATGCTGCATCAAGTAAACAAGATTTCTTTCACACACCACATTATTCTGATATGATAGAGTGCCACATAAATATTTTTATTCTAAAAGGTTTACTAGAATTTCTTAGTGCAAAAGTATGATATTTAGCTGCTTCTCTAGAGTGACCATATACATCAGCATATACGCTGTGTCATTTAAAGAAAAAACAGATTTCCACTTTATGTCTTACAATATTGAAACTGGTTGGCCTACAATTCCTGTAACATATTTACTACAGGATCAACAGAAGACCAACAATATAAGCACCCCTCCCCCCCCCCCCCCCTAAAAAAAAGCAAACTTAGAACATTTCACTTCGAGGAGTTTGAATTAATGCATAGAGCATTTCCAATCATATTCCGCTTGTATATTATCAGCTGTACCCTTATGTTGGTGTAAAGAACCTAAGACACATGAGTCTTTAGCATTAGCTTGTGTGTGTGTGTGTGTTGTGTGTGCTTCATCAAAACTGAATGAAAAATAATAAACATTGTCTTAGTGTTAAAATCCACCTACATGAACTTATTGAACTGAAATTATAAAATAAAGGGGAATGAGACAATTACCTTGACAGCACAATAAAATCTCCATTGGTATAATTTAGGAAAGAAGTCAGAAAATCTTAAAATTATTACATCAGCTAAAATTAAAAGTAGATTAAACTGTAAACCAGCCTCTGCACTCTTGTCTGAATATAAAATACAATCACTCCAAGTGTGGGGAAATGAAAGTTATACTCCACAAACACTGCGCACTGGAGGCTCATGCCACTAGTTACCGAGGGCATGTATCAAAGGGCAGTGCCCAGTTCACAGGTATTTTAAGAGAACTTCATCTTCCTTGCTTGAGTGTCAGAAAGAAGAAATACTACTGTCAAATCACTGATCATTGATATCAGCTGTAGTCTGTTGTCCCTCCTTTCTAATCATTCTTCTTCTCAGTAAGGCATGACACAGTGCCTCAATAGCTAGGTCACAACCTGCACAGCACATAGTACCACATACTGTATTTTTCAAAGAGATAGGTTTGGCTCCCACATTGCTTATTTACTTGCCTGAACTTTTGTCGCTCCCTTTTCCCTTTCCTTAACATATCCTTCGCCACCCCCCCCCCCCCCACGCCACCCCCCCCCTCTCTCTCTCTCTCTCTGTCTGTGTGTGTGTGTGTGTGTGTGTGTGTGTGTGTGTGTGTGTGTCCTTCCCTCCTCACTCTCTTCCTCTTTCCTTTTGCTTCCTCTTAGCAGAATGATACTTCTGTTGATAGCCTTTGTAGACTGAGATAGGAATCCAAGATGTACTGTTCTCATGTTTAGGAGTTGTAGGTTTCAAATCGCCATCCAATCATTTGAAATCAAGTTGTCTGAGGCTTTGCTACATCTCTCCATGTAATTGCTGCCCCACTTCAAAGAAAGTGTTTATCAGAACTATTAATACAGGCTTTGGGAGGCAAACATAGCATTCCTTACAAATAACTTGCCCACATACACTGATGAGCAAAACTATTGTGGCCACCTGATTAATAGTGTGTTGATTCACCTCTGGAATGCTACACAGCGGAGATTATGTGTGGTATACAGTTTTTTTTTTTTTTCCTTGATAGATTTCTGGAGGTATGTGGCACCAGATATCTGTGAACATGCCACACAATTTTCGTAAATTATGACCCAGTGTTTGGGCCCTCAAACCACTGTAGTATGATTCTGATCTTGTGACACAGACTGTTATCCTACTGGAAGATGCTATTGATGTTGGGTAAGACATGAAGCAAGAAGGAATGCTGTTGGTCTGCAATAATGTTCACATAGTACACAGTTGTCATAGAACTTTCAATTATTGCCACAGGCCCCATGGAAGCCCAGATGAATGTTCTCTCAGTAGTGTCATACTGCCACCACTGGCCCATTTACATGGTGCAGTGCATATTTTGATCATATCTGGACCTGACCTGATCTATCAAGAAACATGATTCATCTGACATGGCAACACATTTCCATTTATCCATGGATCAAACTCTATGATCCTGTGCCCACAGCAATTTTAATTGACAGTGTTGTTGCATGAACATGTAATGGTTGTTTGTTGTGGACCTCCATGCTAAACAACATGTACTGAACAGAGTAGTCCAAAACACTTGTGCCTGAACCAACAATGTACTCTGTCATCAGATCTACCACAGACCACTGTCTATATGGTTTTACAGAATGGGCAAGTCTCACACCTCCACATCTTGTGATAAGGTGTGGACATCCAACGTCTTGTCCTCTAGACATGGTTTGACCATCTTTCACCCACTTTCCATAGGTGCTCACAACAGTAGCATGCAAACAGCACACCAGCTTCATCATTTTCGAGATGCTCATTTCCAGGTGATGGGCCATAACACTCTTCCCTTTGTCGAAGTCACTTACGTCCATGGATTTCCTTATGTGTGGACTTGTGACTATAATAAGTCTCCATTTGTCTCTCTTCACTTATATAATTCCATACTGTGTCACTTGCCTGAAATTCCACCAGATGGCATTCAGTCAGGTGGCGTGCAGTCGTCCTAATGTTTTTACTTATCAGTGCACGACACACATTGCCAAACCCTCACTTTCCAGCACAGCATAACCAAATCACTGGTGTTTAAACTGCTGCAATGGATTTAATGAGTAGGTCACAGCATGCAGCATATAAGGCCTGCTGTAAATGTAGTGAGTGCAAAAGTATTGGAGATATTAGAAATGTTGCTATCTTAAGAAGGTAGTTCTTTATTTTTTTCATAATATCCTTTCATTAGTGACAATATATGCTTCCCATTCTCATACCAGTTCAGTTGTCTCTATATATTTGAGGTTGAGTAAGAGTTTGTCAAACCTGGTTTGCCTGAGCAGGATGCTGGTGAAAAGTGCTAGTTTTCTATAGGTATAAGCAGTTTTGAAGTACCACTATTAAGCATGCAGTGAAATGTTATATGTCCTAAAGAGTTGTATTCCTGGCTTAACTATCTTATTATGTGAATAAGAGAAATCTCTTCAATAAATAGGAAACATCAGTCTTAACATGAGCTATGTGTTGTGCATTGTGCTTAGTATTATGCAGTTATAGCTTCGACTCTGATGACAAGGTAAGGACATGAGCACTTTCAGAATCAATGCCTTTCAACAGGATCCATGCAAGGCACTTTGCTGTTCCACTCAGTGACCATGTTCTAGTGCTACAATTGTGTTTGACAAGAAAGGTTCCCAAGCTAAGAGAAATTATATAGACATTTACAGCTAGCAGTAGATGCTAATCTGCAAATACCAGCTCTAACATACATACAATGTGAAGACCTATCAGCAAATATGACAAAGAAAAATCAACAGCAAAAATGAACTTATCCAACTCGATAGACCACCACACCTTCATCACTCAAAGAAGACACAGCAAATCAAAACTACCATACACTAAACCAGGCTGTGAAACCAACAAAAGCATCTAACGCAAAAATAGCAACTCAACCAAGTTCCACACCCAAAGACATTCAAGATACAACAAGAAAAACTGTGCACTGGAAAGCAGTACCTACAAGAGGCCCACTAAGGACAACAGCAGATCCAGTCTCAAAAGTACACCAAGGACATCTAATTTTACATGTATCAGTGAACACCGCCAATCAACTACTACCACTCCAGCAACAGGACGACGATCATCAATTCTAGTGAGAAGAAATGGAAGGTGACCATGTCATCTACAAGATTTTTTATTCCCAAAAGGCCTCAAGACCAAATTAGGATAAATAGTACACCTATCAACAACACCTCCAGTAGCAGTCCTTGCAGCAAAAACAGAAACCACATCAACAGCAACCACACCAGAAGAATAACCAAAGAGATGGAGAATTGCCTCTTTTCACCATCAGAATATTTTCTTATGTCCAACAGAGAAAACCAACTCATGCTTCAAGATTAGAAGGAAGATTTCCAACATAATTTAAATTCAGGAATAAAGGTAAGTGGCCAACCAAGTACAATCAGAACAAAACTAAAATCTCACCAGGCCACTCTTCTTCATCAGAATATACAGTCACTTAGGAATAAAGTAATGGAGCTGGAAATCTTGCTATCAAGTGAACTCAGATCTGTTGATATACTTTACTTAACTGAACAATGGCTGAAAGAAAATGAATTAAAGACAGTGAAAATAATGGATTATGTGTTAGCAGCACAAACTTGTAGAAACCAGTTTACACTTGGAGGGAACTGCATATACACAAGGAATGATATCCAATTCAATAACTTAGACAATGTTGAATCCTTAAATACTGAGAAAGATTATGAAATATCAAGCATACAAATTCCAGCATTCAAGTCACTTATAATTTGTTTATATAGATCTCCAGATAGCCACTTTAAAAAATTCAACACTCAGCTTGATACTTTACTAAATAAAGTAGTAACAAATCAAAAAACAGTTCTTATATGTGGAGACCTAAATGTAGACTTCAATAAGCAAAGCAATTCAAAATCTGAATTGATGAACATATTAGTAGCCAATAATTTGGCGATTACAAACCACTCCCCAACATGTGAAATGAAATGAATCATTCTAATACTATGATAGAACAAATAATAATTAGCTCCAAAACAATAAATAAATCAGTTGGAATTAAAGGTGGACTGGCCGACCATCATGCACAGGCTATAAGCTTTTGTGTTAACACTAATCCATCCTATAATTATATGATGAAGACTATACACATGGCAGAACGTCCAAAATTATCTCCAACAAGAATCCTGGGAGCTAGTGTATAGTACAGAAAATATTTCTGATAAGTTTCACACATTCATGAATATATTTAAATATTATTTTGATCTTGCTTTCCAATTGAAAGCTCAAACAGCACATACCACTAAATGCAACAAGTGGATTACTAGTGGTATGAGGAAATCTTGTTTTAGAAAACAGTACCTACACAATATTGAAAGAAGTTACAACACAACTCTGGAGTTTGATAGTTACTTAAAAAAATATAAATCTATCTTAAATATAATAATAAAGGAGGCAAAGAAACAAGACAGTGACAAATACATAGGAAATGCTTCAAACAGACCCAAAGCAATCTGACAAGTTGCAAAGAAAGAAACCCAATCTGATAAAAAACAGAGTCAATAATACTGCATTAAAGGCTGGCTTGGAAAACATTAATAACTCAGAGGAAGTAGCTAATATGTTTAACAACTATTTTATAAATGTAACAGAGAAACTACTACAACAGACCTCCAATAGACAACAGCATACAGAAACGGGGAAAAAAGTCTGAAGCAAATCAGTGTTTCTGCACCCAACAAATGTAGAAGAAATACAGGTTACAATAAAATGTTTCAAAATGAAACAGTCTGCAGGTGTAGATGATGTACCTGATTTCATTATAAAGAAATGTGAGGACTTGATTACTGAGCCCTTAAAGAACCTATGTAACCTATCTTTTGCTACAGGAACTTTTCCTTCACGTTTGAAAATAGAAAAAGTAAAGCCATTGTAAAAGAATGGAAACAAAGATATTTGCAACTACAGACCATTGGCACTTCTGTCTGTTTTTTCCAGAATATTAGAAAAGCTCTTCAATAAAAGACTAACAGACTTCTTAGAGGATAATGACATTCTGTCAGAAACCCAACATGGATTTAGAGCAAACTGTTCAACTGAATCAACAGTTCACTCCTTTCTGTTAGAGGCATTGACAGCATTAGACAACAAAAAACTTACCATGGACATATTTTTAGATTTGTCAAGGGCGTTTGACACCATAAATCATGTTAAATTGCTACACAAGCTAGAAAATCTTGGCATTAGGGGAACAGCTAACAACTGGCTCAGCTCTTATCTTAATAACAGGGACAATTGGTGGAAATAGATCAGGAAAGGGATAATGTCATTAGGAAATATAATCCCAAGCTACTGACTGTTAAATATGATGTGTCACAAGGATCAGTAACAGGTCCTGTTCTGTTCTTACTCTATGTAAATGACCTAAACATAACCAATGACAGCAGTAAAATATTTAAATTTGCTGATGATACGAGCATTCAAATTACAGGAAACCCAGAAGAAACTCTTGTAAAAAAACATAACAGAAGCCACTGACAGGCTAACATTTTACTTTGATAACAATGACTTAATAATAATCACTGGAAAAACTGTAGCTATGGATATACACACAGCACAAACAAAAAATCTGATATCACCAAATCTAGAGCTATATGGACAGACAATTACTAAAATAGCCTGTACAAAATTCCTTGGACTTCATCTACAAGACAACTTGAAATGGAAATCACATATCGAGCAAATGAACAAAAAATTAAGTACTTCTTGTTTTGTGTTGCATACATTAAAAAACTGTACCACCTACAACACTTTTCAGTGTGTATATTATGTGGTCGTACAAGATATTATGTTCTAGGGAAATTCTGGATATGCCATCAAAACATTCAAAATTCAAAAAAAATAAAAAATTATAAGAATAATGGAAGGGGTAGATAATCACAAATCATGTAGACCATTGTTTCGTAAAAGGATGATCCTGCCCCTTCCTTGTACACTCAATACACAGTTAAAGTACAAGAAAAAAAATTTGATGTACATGTTCAAAATGCCAATACAAAGTTATTTCAAAACAGCCTTATCCATTCTAGTATCTTTTTATACATTGCCTTACCAGATACCATTAAACACATTCAAAACATTGGCCACTTCAAATTCAAATTGAAGTCATACTTGGTTGATCACTACTTTTACCCGATAAATGAATACCTACAAAAATAAATTTTTCTGTGTTAACCCAATGTAGTCTCATACAGAAGAGCATTTGTATATTATCTCTCTGTACATATTGTAACAACATTTATTTAAGTATTCATCATTAATTGATATATTAATGTGTGTTATTATGTACAAAGACATATTATATGTAAAATTGTTAATATTGACATAAAAATCCAAATATCTCTTGCACATTGTGCAACTGTAAATGAAAATGGATGAATAAATCAGTAGTATTTGTAACATGGATTCACAGTTTTTGAGTTTGAGGAAGCGACAGTTGGATCAACAACAGTAGTCATTTCTACAAGTTATTCAACAACATTAGCAGGAGGAATAATCTGCATTTACTGCAGCAACAACAATAATAGCCAGCAAAAGCAGCCCCACCACAACCATTTCCTTTTGCTAATTTCGTTGAAGCACAGAAAACTAAGGCATTCTGTCTGTGTCATTTTCTTCTTTATGAAAAGGCAAGCAACATTTCAGACTCTGCTCATCAATGTGCCATTTTACTGTCTTCAAATCATAAACTATATGGATTAGCTGAAAAGTTACAGTTGGTAGGTGATCCAGTAATTTAAAGTTTTCTGTAGTCTGTGACTCACTGTCTGGGCATTATAGGCAGGAATCTCAGTACTGCCATGAAGAGAAAAATGTAATAAGTGCAGAAAAGACCATATCAGTGTTATGCAATATGGGCCATGGAATTTCAAAATATCTCTAGACAATATCATTTTTTGTATGCATCATGCAACATGTAGGCACAGTCCCTCAGTTTTGATGTCATCATCATGTTATTGCCTGACAAACAAGTTAAGAGTAGAACATTAAGTTCCAGAAAGCTCTTTCTTGATGAGGTATGCAAAATGTGCAAGCATTTGAAGTGGCTGTTTCTGCTCAATAAACATTCAAAGACCACATTGATAGCTATAAACACTCTAACAGTTGATGTTGTGAATCAACTGATAACATGAAAGAGTCATTATCCTGGCCATCAGTTACTGCTTCTTTAAATATGCTGCTGCAGAATGTCCAAGCAGTATGGTGCAATGTAGCAAGAAAGTTGGCTATAAGTTGCCCATCAGAACATTGACAGACACTTGCAAGCATATGTGTGTAGTGTACCATTGGCCAACAGTTGTCAGTTTGGTGCACAAATCCTGCCTAACCACCAGATGAAGCACAGCAACTATCAGTGCTGACATAATGATAAAAACTGTGATAGATGTAATAAACTGTGCATAATAGCCACTGTGTGTCTAGGCAATTAAACATCAGCATCATGGTGCAACATTTCACAAGATATTTAAGTAACCATGATACTTAAGAACACATTGATACCCCCCATCTCCCAAAACCATAGCAGCAAGTAGTTTCCTACAGTGGACAGTGGATTCCAGTAAGAGATCAGGTCCAGATTAAAGCAACTGATATACATGTAGCTCAAACTTTAAGCCAGACCAGTAATTAGTTCAACTGTAGAAACTAACATATTCAGTTTAGAAACAGTTATGTTATTATGGTTTAAAGATAATGACTAAATGTTGTTTGTCTCAGCTGTCATATCATTCACTGATTTAGAAAAACTTGAGACATGGCAATGCTATGTTATTTCACTGATCACTCTCAATTAAGAAAGAATAAGTACATAGTGTAGTAAGAAGCATAATAGAATGATATATGGTGGATCATATACTAAACATGGTCTATGTATAATTTACAATTCATTAGTGAAAACCACATCAAAATCAGTCGAGTGGATAATGAGTAATATGAATTTTGAGTTGTACATCAGGATTCGTGGAGATGCACTGCAGCTGGGTTTGGCTACTGTTACACAACTTGGGTCAATGCTGCCTCTAAAGACATGAGGCCTTAACACCACTTGTGGTTCCACATTTCAAACAAATATTAGGCTTATGCAGATTCCATAATATTATGGTATATAAAAGAGATCCACCAGAATATCCTCTTCTGCAGAAGAAAAGCAGGTGGGGAGGATTGGAAACAGTGCTTTCCAAATCAACATGTGGAAACACTCAACATGTGCTACATGCAATTAAGGAGTATGAAAATGTATTGTGAATTTGGGAGAAATTGACATTTTCAAAAATATGTGGAAGTGGTTACAAAAGAGAATCATATGCAATCAGAGCCAGAGAGTGAGTGCAGCTTTTGTACCAGTTCAAGGTCACAGACAGAGTATTCAAGTGGGGGCACTGAGACAATTAGTTTCCATCAATCTTTTTGGTCCACTGTTGGTGTCTAGAGGAAGTTGCATATACTTTTCATTATATTAGATGTTTTCTCTAAACACATGTGGTTCCATTCAGTCTGCAGAGTGAATGCCAAAGTGTTGTTTTTTTGTGCAATCGAAGAACAGTTCTTATATGTGGAGACCTAAATGTAGACTTTAATACTATTGTTAGATAATGGCCCACTCTCTATAGCAAATAATTTTAAGAAATGCTGAAAATAAATAGCACTCAATATATTAAAATTTCACTAATAAGAGTGAGTGGGTAATGAAAGAATTGAGCTAATTATGTTGCACATTTAAACATTTTAGAAACATTGCCTGGGTAAACTTTATTATGGGCTGTGAAGATGTATTTAGTAAGAGGCCATGGGATTTGCACCATGTGAATTAATATTTGGTAGAATACCCATGAATGTCATTGGAGAGGAAGCCAGTTTCCCTTTTGGGCAATTATCAACCTGAGACTAAATACAGGAATTAGCAAAGGATATAATGTTAAAGAAATGAAAGGAGAGAAAGAAATGATATGGTGACAAACCAAGCCTACCGTAATTCAGCCTTGCAGTTTGGTGCTAGTGAAGACCAAGGAGCAATCAAGCAAGGACTTGTAGGAACTTCAAAAGGTTTTGTTAGTTTATCATGATTCTTTCCTGTTAGAAAGTTCTTCACATCCCAATGCCTGATGCTTAGTGTATCCCAAACCAAGAAGGCATTTTGATTTAAGAACTTTGCTACACTTAAAAAGAAATATTCAATAAATATAGAACCAAAGTGTAGAGCGTTACTTAGCTTTGGCAAATCGCACAGTTGGATAACTGTGCAAACTCCAGCTGTGTACAACAATTATTCTTTTCTTTGTTCTATTCTCTTCCATGGCTATTTTCTTTTCATTTATGTATGTCATAGCACGTTGTGTTCAGTTTTGTTGTTGAAGGTATGATAAATTTAAAGAATACAATTTGTGTTACTACAAATTTTTGTGGAATATGCATCAGTATAAAATTCATATAGTAAGAAAGTGGTGGTAAGTAAGGCATTGGATATTGGCAGTAGGTCAGACAACCTAAGTTGTAAGTTGATTGAGTACTGACTGATCTAAAGATGGTAGTGACCATTGGTGTGAACAAGGTTCGAGCACACCAGTTTAAAAATGGTGCAAAACAGTTCATTTTAAAAAGAAATGAGGCAAGAAACTAAGGTACAGGTAGAATGTTACATGTTGTTACAGACAGATTTTTTTGATGCCATAAAGCTATCCTTGTTGAGAAACTTGTTAAATGACAAATATAATTATGGAATACATGAAACAATATAGTGCTCATATCTCCTTATAATTACATATGTCATTTAACAAGTTGCTCAACAAGGATAGCTTTATGGTACCAAAAAACTCTTTCTGTAGAAAGCGCTGGTGGATAGACACAATAAAAAACACACAAATTTCAAGCTTTTGCAACCCAAGGTTGCTTCATCAGGAAAGAGGGAAGGAGAGGGAAAGAAGAAAGGATGTGGGTTTTAAGGGAGAGGGTAAGGAGTCATTCCAATATATATATATATATATATATATATATATATATAAGACTTACCAAGCGGGAAAGCGCCGGCAGACAGGCACATGAACAAAACACACAAACACACACACAGAATTACGAGCTTTCGCAACTGGCAGTTGCTTCATCAGGAAAGAGGGAAGGAGAGGGAGAAATGAAAGGATGTGGGTTTTAAGGGAGAGGGTAAGGAGTCATTCCAATCCCGGGAGCGGAAAGACTTCCCTTAGGGGAAAAAAAGGACAGGTGTACACTCGCACACACACACACATATCCATATTTTTCCCATGTGGAAGTTTCTTTCTGTTTTATATATATATATATATATATATATATATATATATATATATATATATATATATATATATATGTGTGTGTGTGTGTGTGTGTGTGTGTGTGTGTGTGTGTGTGTGTGTGTGTGTGTGTGTGTGTGTTAAGTTTATGCATGTAAGAGAATGGACTAAGCACATGCAGTATATAATAGTTAGGAAATGGCTACAAGCACTATTGTAGGTTAAAATCAGTATGGTGCTGATGAAATTAAATGGACTGAGCAGTAATGAGCGCCTGAGTAGAATAACAAATTTTGATGTACCTATAATTAAGTACTGAAGTAAGATAAAAGTGAGCAACAACAAAGTGTGATATTTATTAAATCCAAAGATTTAATCTAAAAATGTGATGTACCCAGGTTAGCTGAATTGCATTTATGGTCATTGGTTATAAAGGTTGAAAATAAACTGGGAAGATTTCTGAATTTTTCTAGTTTAGGATGAGTAAAATCGAGGAGATATCAGGGAAGATAAGCAATGGAAAGTAAACTGGATATAGTTTGCAACTAACTGTTGTCACATGGATTGGCAATTAGTGGCATTAGGGCACCACTGCAGCACCCAATACTAAGGTTTGTAAACCTAGCCCACAGCTGCATCATAGGCAAGAAAAATAAAAGATTACAGGCAGAGGTTGCAATGATGTGAACAACAGTACCGCTATTGAGTGGATTAGGGGAGAATAATTCCCCCTGTCATTTGTATTTAAATTTATATTGCCTCCAAAACAGCTGGAGAGACTATGTCTGAGTAAGAGTAAAGTAGTGCCAATTTATAAAGGAGGCAACAAAGGGAATCCCAGAAACTACAGACATATAACATTCTCCCCTCCTGTTATCAAAAATTGTAGAAATAGCTATTAAAAACAATATTATAGAACTCATAGAATAATGAAATGTCCTGAGTGAAATGCACCATGGATTTAGGAAAGGAAGGTCTACAAAAACAGCAGCAGCAAGTTTCATTACACACATAATCAGAACTTTGTAAGAAGAAAAGAAAGTTTCCAGCATATTTCTTGATCTCCAAAAGCCTTTGGCTGCACATGCTGTACTACTCCGGCAGAAAAATTGCATAGATATGACATGAAGGGAAATACATCCAATCTAATAAAAATCATTTAAAGAAAACAGAGAACAAAGTGTAGAATTAAGATACATTGTAAACAATAAGATGGAAAACTTTTACTCTGATCTTCAATTGGTAAAGTATGGGGTAGCACAAGGCTCAATACTTGGTCCAGTAATATTTGAATAGTATATGAATGACATGGCAGAATTAGTAAACAAAAATATAATAATGTATGCAGATGATATGTTCCTTATTGTAAGTAGTGGCTCAGTGAATGATTTAGAAAAAAAAGAACTGTCATGGACATAGAAAGGGCAAATTAATATTAAAATGAAAACTATCTATTTGTAAATTAAAGGAAACCTACCTACATGGAAACATCTACATCTACATCTACATGACTACTCTGCAATTCACATTTAAGTGCTTGGCAGAGGGTTCATCGAACCACAATCATACTATCTCTCTACTATTCCACTCCCGAACAGCGAGCGGGAAAAACGAACACCTAAACCTTTCTGTTCGAGCTCTGATTTCTCTTATTTTATTTTGATGATCATTCCTACCTATGTAGGTTGGGCTCAACAAAATATTTTCGCATTCGGAAGAGAAAGTTGGTGACTGAAATTTCGTAAAAAGGTCTCGCCGCGACGAAAAACGTCTATGCTGTAATGACTTCCATCCCAACTCGTGTATCATATCTGCCACACTCTCTCCCCTATAACGCGATAATACAAAACGAGCTGCCCTTCTTTGCACCCTTGCAATGAGAACAACAAATGAAGAGAAACTAAATATAAGACTTAGGGGTGTATTGCTAATAGAGGGTGATAGCAGCAAGTCTCTGGATTGACAACAGACAGACTTATGACCTGGGAAAATCATATAGAAAAGATCAGATCAAAAATAAGCAACATTGTATTTTTAAAGAAAATATGCCATACAGTTGATGTAGATGCACTGTTAAAGATATACTGTGGACCAATTCATCCACATTTACCATACTGTATAACAATATGGGGTATGGCAGTAAATGTGCATATGAACTGACTGTTACAATTGCTAAAAAAAAAAAAGAGTCAGATGTAATGGAAGGCTATCAGCAAGAGAGTCCAGTAAAATCAAATTCAAGGTATATACAAAGTAAAATTATGACCGTACCTTCTATGAATATATATTTGGAAGTATCCTGTACCTCAGATTAAACTGTACACCAATGCTAAATGCAGAACTGCAGAATTCCATCACAAGTGCCTAAGATGACTATCATATCAACAGTAACCAACTGCAACTGGCTGATAAAGACCTCACTAAAGCCAGGTGGTTACCAATCAGTTCAAACAATATAAAAGCACTACCAGTTTTCAAAACAAAGCTGAAAGACTATGGTACTTAAAACAGCATGTTTGTACAGTGGTAAGGAATATTTTGAGACCTGTCCAAAAGTATTAGGATGAATTTTCAGTACTAAAGCAATATTTTGAGAACTGTACTACATACACTGTGTAAATGAAAAATAGACTTCAAAATAGTCTTATGTTTCATCCATTGCAGCAGAAACTGATATTGGTTGCCTACATTTAGCAAATTAAATTAACACTAAATTTTTTGTGAAGCCTGTTTTCATTAATTATTTTGCATATATGCATGAGTGAACTGTAAATAATAATATATGCACTCAGATTGTAATTTCGCCTATAGCTGTAATTTTATGTGTATCCTGACATATTTAATATTACTCTAAACAGCAATCAAATGATTAATGGATGAATAAATAAATAGATAAATATTTCCTCCATAACCTTCTCTACATACATACATACGTACATACATACAATGACCAAAAATACAGGAGACAGAAAATGTTTCATTAATGTGTTATTAGCAAATGAGAGCACAAAAATAAGTGACACTGCAAGTGTAGTGAAGCAAAAAGAGAAGTAGAGGGAAAGTGTTGTATAGCATTTCAAACTCTGTATTTGAGTTGTTATGTGGTTGTTGGTAGTCAGTCCCAGCCTTAGGCATGTTCAAATAGTGCAACCATACAGGCCCCCATGCTTATAGGGGCCCTGCAAAAAGTATTAGAGATTAATTTTAAAACTATCACCCAAAATGTTAGTATTAAAGACAAACTGAAAAGTTTAAGTGTTTTTAAAACAACTTTTAATTTTAATAACAATGTAGTGATGCATTGCAACATGACCATATAGCTACTGTTGTGCATCACAGATCACTATCGCTGCATCAGAATTAAGGGAACTATGAACTATGACAGGGATGTGTGATAGTAATATCTATTGTTAACATCTGGTTACCGCTCATCTGTAAATTAAGAGATATGCAAGTCTTCGCAGCATCCGTCTGTACCCTTGCAACTCATTGTTGTGGATAACAGTCAAGCATTGCATTCATCAGTCAGTAGGTGACTCTCACAGTATAATTTGTCCATTTTCACGAGTTTAAAAGTATGTTTCCAGTTCACCCTGCTTCATATGTTGTGTGTGCATTCTGTGTAAGATATAGTATTTTTCCTGTATTATGGAGTTTAAAGCGCTGACAGGGAAATATCTCATGAGAGGAGCAGATTTGGGAAATGCAGTTCAGGTTCTCAGAATAATAAGAAAAAGACACATCATGAACAATTTTTGAACTCAAAAAAATGTGTTTTCGAAAAGTTTCTTCAACCAATATCTTCACAAATTAAAAAATAAAACTGAAATATGCTTAAATGGTGATGGCATTAATAACAGCCTCTCATTGTGTACTGCTTTAGATAAAAATGAAAATGAAGTATTGGAATGTGAACCTCCTGCTATCCCATATTCAGTAAGTGTACTAGCAGCAATTGCAAAATAATCACAAATCTCGACCCCAGACGCTTTGTATAGTACATTAATATCCTCCATGTCAGACGAAATTGTACAGAAGGGCCCTACCTAATTTTTAAATTTTGTTTATACTTTAAATGACAACAGAAGAAAATTATCTACTCATTTTAATGTAAGAACTTTACCCAGTGGTATTCGAAATCTACTGCCTTTTTTATTGGTTATTTTTGTAAACGTTTTGGATCTCCTTCAAACAAGCTGTCAAGTGATGAGTTTGTGATTGGGTTCATTTAAGAAATTGGCTTCAAGAGCATAAACAATCATTTAATCATACAGAATGTAAAAAAGGTTAGAATGTGAGATACAGTTGAAACAAGAAAGTGTTATTAATCAAACTGACCTTGGACTACTAGGATGAGAGAAGGAAGATTGCTATTGGGTTCTAAAGAGAATTACATTCACCATCAGGTACCTGGCTCAGCATAATAAGTCCTTATGAGAACCAGTGAAAAGGTCTATCAAAATAATAGTGGTAATTTTCTTGGTTTGACTGAAATGAAAGCAGAATTTAACCCTGTTTTGTGGAACATTTAAGGCAGGTAAAAACTCAAGAAATTCATGACAATTATCTTGTAAAAAATGTTCAAAATAAAATCAAAAATTTTTTTGCCAGCAAATCAAAAAATAAATAAATAAATAAATAAAATAAAAATAAAGCATTGTTAATTTTATAAAAGAAAGTAAATATTTTTCAGTCATACTTGAATGTACTCCTGATGCAAACCACAATCAACAAATGAAATTGATTGTTAAGTTTGTAACTGTAGAAGAACACTTTCTTCACATTCTGAACATCACTGCAACAACAGGAGAAAGTTTGACTAAAACACTTTTGTCGAAGCTAAATCAACCAGGTCTTGGTATTCATGACTGCAGAAGCCAATGCTACAATAATGGTTCCAATATGAAAGGTCATCAAAGTGATGTTCAAACACAAATCCTAAAGTGTAACCCAACAGTATTTTATACATCATGTGCTAGCTACAGTCTTAGTGTTGTATTATCAGATGCATCAAAATTTACAGCAAAAGCAGTCACAATTTTTGGTGTGATTCAAACATTATACATTGTTTCCATTGCACCCACTCAGAGATGGGAAATCTTACTGAATAGGGTACCAACTGTAACAGTGAAGAAGCTTTCAGATACTCAATGGGAAAGTAGGGGGGAGAGTGTCAAAACTATAAGGTGAGAAATACCACTAATGAATTGAAAACAAAGAGTAAAGCACACTCACTTGCTGTGAAGGAATAAGTAAACTTTGAGTTTGTTGAAGGCATTGTCATATGGTATGATCTCTTTGCCAACACAGAAATTAAGGCACTTCAAACACAAGTTAAAGTAGGATGTGAAAGTAGGAACTATATCCCTTAAAAGTTTAGTGAAGCATATAGAGAATTTCCATGAGGAAGGCCTTGTTATTGTTCAGATAACTGCAAAAGAGAGAGCTGAAAGTTTACAGATTGAGCCAAAATTGCAAAAAACGTGAATTGGCAAGAAGGAAAAGCAGTTGGGTTATGAAAGAGACAACATATTTTGCAGGACACACCTTCCAAAGGAGAGATACAAATTGATTTTTTATACCCTGTAGCTGACATAGTATAAAAAACATTTGAAAGAAAGCTGTCAAGCTACAACAGTAGGTCTGCTGTAGTAATAATCTTTTGATATATTGGAATAGAAGAGAATAGAAATTAAACTTTATTGCCACATATTATGTCATTCCCAATCAAATGATTGGGATATAGGTGACTCCCCAGTTTAAAGCTACTTTCTAATCAAAAGCATACAGAATAATTAACAGCTATTTTGTAACATTAAGTACAACAGTATGATGTAATATAATCATGTTGAAAGTAAAGTAAAATTAAGACTAAAGGTAGTAAGGTAATAAGTCAGGTTTTAGGAAATGTCAGCAGGCATAAAACACTACCAAAAAAAATAAAATAAAGGACCATCTCTCTAGGTCCCTTCTTGAAGAGTGGTTTGACTTCAGTATCTCTGGGAAACAACCCTCTTCAAAACATTGATTTATTATTTGAGCTAGTGGGTTTGCAAATTCTCAAACATTTCTGTGGATGATGTAGAAAATGCTATTCTAACATTAAGAAACAAAATATCTGCAGATTGGGGTGCAATGCCCACCAAAGTTATTGAAGTGGTACCAAATTGGTGATCCCTCGATGTCTCAGAACATGTCCTACCAACCGATCCCTTCTTCTAGTCAAGTTGTGCCACAAGCTCCTCTTCTCCACAATTCTATTCAATACCTTCTCATTAGTTATGTGATCTACCCATCTAATCTTCAGAATTCTTCTGTAGCACACCATTTCAAAAGCTTCTATTCTCTTCTTGTCTAAATTATTTATCAACAATGTTTCACTTTCATACATGGCTACACTCCATACAAATACTTTCAGAAACAACTTCCTGACTCTTAAATCTACACTCGATGTTAACAAATTTTTCTTCTTCAGAAACACTTTCCTTGCCAATGGCAGTCTACATTTTATGTCCTCTCTACTTCAACCATCATCAGTTATTTTGCTCCCCAAATAGCAAAACTCCTTTACTACTTTAAGTGTCTCATTTCCTAATCTAACTCCCTCAGCACCACCCAACTTAATTAGACTACATTCCATTATCCTAGTTTTGCTTTTGTTGATGTTCATCTTATATCCTCCTTTCAAGACACTGTCCATTCCGTTCAACTGCTCTTGCAGTCTCTGGCAGAATTACAATGTCATCGGCGAACCTCAAAGTTTTTATTTCTTCTCCATGGATTTTAATTCCTACTCCGAACTTTTCTTCTGTTTCCTTCATTGCTTGCTCAATATCCAGATTGAATAATATCGAGGATAGGCTACAACCCTGTCTCACTCCCTCCCCTACCACTGCTTCCCTTTCATACCCCATGACTTTTATAACTGCCATCTGGTTTCTGTACAAATTGTAAATAGTCTTTCGCTCCCTGTATTTTACCCCTGCCACCTTCAGAATTTGAAAGAGAGTGTTCCAATCAACATTGTCAAAAGCTTTCTCTAAGTCTACAAATGCTAGAAATGTAGGTTTGCCTTGCCTTAATTTTTTTTCTAAGATAATTTGTAGGGTCAGTATTCCCTCACGTGTTCCAACATTTCTCTGGAATCCAAACTGATCTTCCCCGAGGTCGGCTTCTATCAGTTTTTCCATTTGTCTGTAAAGAATTCGTGTTAGTATTTTGCAGCTGTGACTTATTAAACTGATAGTTCGGTAATTTTCACATCTGTCAATACCTGCTTTCTTTGGGATTTGAATGATTATATTCTTCTTGAAGTCTGAGGGTATTTTGCCTGTCTCATACATATTGCTCACCAGATGGTAGAGTTTTGTCAGGACTGGCTCTCCCAACGCTGTCAGTAGTTCTAATGGAATGTTGTCTACTCCGGGGGCCTTATTTTGACTCAGGTCTTTCAGTGCTCTGTCAAACTCTTCACGTAGTATCATATCTCACATTTCATTTTCATCTACATCCTCTTCCATTACCATAATATTGTCCTCAAGTACATCGCCCTGGTATAGACCCCCTATATACTCCTTCCACCTTTCTGCTTTCCCTCCTTTGCTTAGAACTGGGTTTCCATCTGAGCTCTTGATATTCAAAGTCTTTCTCTTTTCTCCAAAGGTCTCTTTAATTTTCCTATACACAGTATCTAACTTACCCCTAGTGATATAAGCCTCTACATCCTTACATTTGTCCTCTAGCCATCCCTGCTTAGCCATTTTTCACTTCCTGTCGATCTCATTTCTGAGACGTTTGTATTCCTTTTTGCCTGCCTCATTTACTGCATTTTTATATTTTCTCCTTTCATCAATTAAATTCAGTATATCTTCTGTCACCCAGGGATTTCTACTAGCTCTCGTCTTTTTACCTACTTGTTCCTCTGCTGCCTTCACTACTTCATCCCTCAAAGCTACCCATTCTTCTTCTACTGTATTTCTTTCCCCCATTCCTGTCAACTGTTCCCTTATGCTGTCCCTGAAACTCTGTACAACCTCTGGTTCTTTTAGTTTATCCAGGTCCCATCTCCTTAAATTCCCACCTTTTTGCAGCTTCTTCAGTTTTAATCTACAGTTCATAACCAATAGATTGTGGTCAGAGTCCACATCTGTCCCTGGAAATGTCTTAGAATGTAAAACCTGGTTCCTAAATCTCTGTCTTACCACTATATAATCTATCTGATACCTTTTAGTATCTCCAGGGTTCTTCCACATACACAACATTCTTTCATGATTCTTAAACCAAGTGTTAGCTATGATTAAGTTGTGCTCTGCGCAAAATTCTGCCAGACGGCTTCCTCTTTCATTTCTTAGCCCCAATCCATATTCACCTACTATGTTTCCTTCTCTCCCTTTTCCTACATTCGAATTCCAGTCACCCATTACTATCAAATTTTAGTCTCCCTTCACTATCTGAATAATTTCTTTTATTTCATCGTACATTTCTTCAATTTCTTCATCATCTGCAGAGCTATTTGGCATATAAACTTGTACTTCTGTAGTAGGTGTGGGCTTCGTATCTATCTTGGCCACAATAATGTGTTCACTATGCTGTTTGTAGTAGCTTACCCGCATTCCTATTTTCCTATTCATTATTAAACCTACTCCTGCATTACCCGTATTTGATTTTGTGTTTATAACCCTGTATTCACCTGACCAGAAGTCTTGTTCCTCCTGCCACCTAACTTCACTAATTCCCACTATATCTAACTTTAACCTATCCATATTCCTTTTTAAAATTTCTAACCTACCTGGCCGATTAAGGGATCTGACATTCCACGCTCCGATCCGTAGAACGCCAGTTTTCTTTCTCCTGATAACAACGTCCTCCTGAGTAGTCCCCGCCCGGAGATCCGAATGGGGGACTATTTTACCTCTGGAATATTTTACCCAAGAGGACGCCATCATCATTTAATCATACAGTAAAGCTGCATGCTCTCGGGAAAAATTACGACTGTAGTTTCCCCTTGCTTTCAGTCGTTTGCAGTACCAGAACAGCAAGGCTATTTTGGTTAGTGTTACAAGGCCAGATCAGTCAATCATCCAGACTGTTGCCCCTGCAACTACTGAAAAGGCTGCTGCCCCTGTTCAGGAACCACACGTTTGCCTGGCCTCTCAACAGATACCCCTCCATTGTGGTTGCACCTACGGTATGGCTATCTGTATTGATGAGGTACGCAAGCCTCCCCACCAACGCCAAGGTCCGTGGTTATGTGGTTATGCTCTTACTTTGTTCATTAAATGACTGTGGGGAACTGTATCGAACACCCTGCGGAAGTCAAGAAACACGGCATCTACCTGTGAATCCGTGTCTATGGCCCTCTGAGTCTCATTGACGAATAGCGCGAGCTGGGTTTCACACAACCGTCTTTTTCGAAACCCATGCTGATTCCTACAGAGTAGATTTCTAGTCTCCAGAAAAGTCATTATACTCAAACATAAAACGTGTTCCAAAATTCTACAACTGATCGACGTTAGAGATATAGGTCTATAGTTCTGCACATCTGTTTGACATCTCTTCTTGAAAATGGGGATTACCTGTGCCTTTTTCCAATCCTTTGGAACACTACGCTCTTCTAGAGACCTACGGTACACACCGCTGCAGGAAGGGGGCAAGTTCATTTGCGTACTCTATGTAAAATCGAACTGGTATCCCATCAGGTCCAGCGGCCTTTCCTCTTTTGAGTAATTTTAATGGTTTCTCTATCCCTCTGTTGTCTATTTCGATATCTACCATTTTGTCATCTGTGCCACAATCTAGAGAAGGAACTACAGTGCAGTCTTAATCTGTGAAACAGCTTTGGAAAAAGACATTTAGTATTTCGGCCTTTAGTCTGTCATCCTCTGTTTCAGTACCATTTTGGTCACAGAGTGTCTGGACATTTTGTTTTGATCCACCTACCGCTTTGATATAAGATCACAATTTCTTAGGATTTTCTGCCATGTCAGTACATAGAATTTAAAGACTTTCGAATTCATTGAACGCCTCTCGCATAGCCCTCCTCACACTACATTTTGCTTCAAGTAATTTTTGTTTGTCTGCAAGGCTTTGGCTATGTTTATGTTTGCTGTGAAGTTCCCTTTGCTTCTGCAGCAGTTTTCTAACTCGGTTTTTGTACCACGGTGGCTCTTTTCCATCTCTTACGATCTTACTTTTCACATACTCATCTAACGCATATTGTACAATGGTTTTGAACTTTGTCCACTGGTCCTCAACACTATCTGTACTTGAGACAAAACTTTTGTGTTGAGCCACCAGGTACTCTGTAATCTGCTTTTTGTCACTTTTGCTAAACAGAAAAATCTTCCAACCTTTTTTAATATTTCTATTTACGGCTGAAATAATCAGTGCAGTAACCGCTTTATGATCGCTGATTCCCTGCTCTGCGTTCACTGTTTCAAATAGTTCGGGTCTCTTGTCACCAGAAGGTCTAATATGTTATCGCCGTGAGTCAGTTCTCTGTTTAACTGCTCAAGGTAGTTTTCAGATAAAGCACTTTAAAAAAATTCACTGGATTCTTTGTCCCTGCCACCTGTTATGAACGTTTGTCTCTCCCAGCCTGTATCTGGCAAATTAAAATCTCCACCCGGAACTGTAACATGGTGGGGAAATGTACTCAAAATATTTTCCAACTTATTCTTCAGGTGCTCAGCCACAACAGCTGCTGAGCCAGGGGCCCAAAGAGACATCCAATTACCATGTCTGAGCCATCTTTAACCGTGACCTTAACCCAAATTATTTCACATTTCGGATCTCCGCCAATTTCCTTCAATACTATTGCACTTCTTATCGCTATAAAAACGCCTCCCCCTTCACTGTCCAGCCTGTCTCTGTGGTATATATTCCAATCTGAGTTTAGGGTTTCATTACTGTTTACGTCTGGTTTCAGCCAACTTTCTGTCCCTAGTACTATATGGGCATGACCGTGTATTAATGAGAGCAGTTCTGGGACCTTTCTATAGACTGTTTTATTTGAAGCTATTCTCCTATGCCTGATTACTTATACTGTTTATTTTTGCATGTACTAATTATTCTCCTTTATACACTACTGGCCATTTAAATTGCTACACAAAAAAGAAATGCAGATGATAAATGGGTATTCATTGGACAAATGTATTATACTAGAACTGACATGTGATTGCATTTTCACACAATTTGGGTGCATAGATCCTGAGAAATCAGTACCCAGAAAAACCACCTCTTGCCGTAATAACGGCCTTGATATGCCTGGGCATTGAGTCAAACAGAGCTTGAATGGTGTGTACAGGTAAAGATGCCCATGCAGCTTCAACACGATACCACAGTTCATCAAGAGTAGTGACTGGTGTATTATTATGAGCCAGTTGCTCAGCCACCATTGACCAGACATTTTCAATTGGTGAGAGATCTGGAGAATGTGCTGGCCAGGGCTGCAGTCGAACATTTTCTGTATCCAGAAAGGCCAATACATGACCTGGAACATGCGGTCGTGCTTTATCCTGCAGAAATGTAGGGTTTCACAGGGATCAAATGAATGACAAAGCCATGGGTCATAACACATCTGAAATGTAAAGTCCACTGTTCAAAGTGCCATCAATGCGAACAAGAGTTGACGGAGTTGTGTAACCAATGGCACCCCATACCATCATGCCGGGTGATATGCCAGTATGGTGCGTTCACTGCAATGTCGCCAAACACGGATGCGACCATCATGATGCTGTAAACAGATCCTAGATTCATCCGAAAAAATGACATTTTGCCATTTGTGCACCCAGGTTCATCATTGAGTACACCGTCGCAGGCACTCCTGTCTGTGATGCAGCATCAAGGGTAACCACAGCCATGATCTCTGAGCTGATAGTCCATACTGCTGCAAACATCATCAAACGGTTTGTGCAGATGGTTGTTGTCTTGCAAATGTCCCCATCTGTTGACTCAGGGATCAAGACGTGGCTGCACGATCCGTTACAGCCATGTGAATAAGATGTCTGTCATCTCGACTGCTAGTGATACAAGGCCATTGGGATCCAGCACAGTGTTCCATATTACCCTCCTGAACCCACCGATTCTGCTAACAGTCATTGGATCTCACCCAACACGAGCAGCAATGTCGCGATCCGATAAACTGCAAATGCGATAGGGTACAATCCGACCTTTATCAAAGTCGGAAATATGATATTACACATTTCTCCTCCTTACACAAGGCATCACAACAACATTTCACCTGGCAACGCCGGTCAACTGCTGTTTGTGTATGAGAAAACGGTTGGAAACTTTCCTCATGTCAGCACGTTCTAGGTGTCACCACTGGTGTCAACCTTGTGCAAATGCTCTGAAAAGCTCATCAATTGCACATCACAGCATGTTCTTCCTGTCAGTTAAATTTTGTGTCTGTAGCACGTTATCTTTGTGGTGTAGCAATTTTAATGGCCAGTAGCGTATATTGAGTATTCTGTCAGTTGGTGCTGTATTGGTAGTTTTGAAGTTGATTTCATCTGTATGTGTTTCTTCTGAATGCGTAAGTGTTATATAATGTTTAATTTTGCAGCTATCAATACACTTTCCCTGTCAGTTGTATTCTGGGTAACATGATTTGTTTTGTTCAGTTTTTTAAATTCTGTTTTGCCATGTTGGTTTCTCATTTAGGTTGTATGCTATTATCTCACTTAAACATTCAAATTTATCTCCAATTTTGATTTACTGTTTTTCTGTTGCAGTTATGCTTGTAAGTGGCAGATAAGTTAGCATGATTTCTGTTATCTGAAATGATATCCAAATGGTGATTTTTTGTGCAATTAAATTTAGTGATTTAACTTCTTGTCTGGTTTCCAGAACATTATTTGCTAGGATAGCAAATTCATCAATAAACCCCATTAGTTTAAAATTTTAGCACTTCTCAGAGCTTCTAATTCTTATGTTCTCTGTGTTACCATTTTACCAGTCTCTCATTATATATTCCAGAGACAATTGAATAGTAATGTCCTTAGCCTGTCTTTTCTACTTCAATAACATTCATGTTAATTACAGAAATTTTATCATCAGTATCACATTTAAATAATTCCACCTTTCTTCTGAGCTTTCTTTTACATCAACAATACTTGATTCTTGTTTTTTCCCTCAAGTTTTATTACTTCTTTGACAATTTCAAATTTATTTTTGTTTCTATTTCTTTCAAGATTAGTTCAGAAGTTTCAATCCTACTTTTAACTACTTCCATTTGAGAATTTAATAGTTTTTACCCTGAGTTGGCAATGAGTTTTGATTTATTAATTTATGTTCTGATTTCTGCAACTTGGACACTATTATTCTGAAGTTTATATTTTAGTTCAATGGTAACTTGTGAAATTTTGTCATTTGCTTCTACTATCTGACAAATCAGTTTATTTTCCTACTTGTCAGTTTTTTTATTAATTTCTTCTACCTGATAACCCAACTTTTAATGTATGTAGTCATACAAAAACATTCTTGGGTAATCTTTTCCCTAGATGATGGTTGATACTTTCATTTGTATTTTGAGTGCCCCCATGAAGACATTTACTAAGAAAAACAGGGTCACTCAGGTCTCTAAAAATGGTTCTATTTCATTCATAACAGGCTCAGAAAGAGAAGCTTATTATGGTATATTTGACCACTTTCTTTTGCTTTTTGGGAACCACACCACGAATCTGCTCCTTTAGGGCAAAGTCTGCGAACAGAATGGTCATCTATGGACAAGTAGGTGGCCCGTACAGCTTTTCTCATTGCTGTAACATCATTCAGAGGTGCAGTTCAGCTAATGGCCAGTCCATAATAACTCTGAAGATGGTATATTTCAGCTTCTGTCAATCTGTTTCAGCCAGACAGAGATTTTCCATCAGATAGTATCTTTCCTTTCATTTCTCTTCGTAGCTTCCTCAATCTAGCTCCCATCCTCTTTTGCACATGTTCACAACACTCCACTTTTGTTACCAAGGTATCACCATAAACATTTAACTCATTAATTTTATTGAAAGCTTTAGAGTCCCCATTGCCTAGGTACTTCGTATATCTACTGTTATAAATGGGCACCAACCTCTGAAATATTTGTAGAGCTCCATCACACTCCATACCTCCACTGTAACCGTCATAATTCTAAGAACACTGATGTTCAATATGTTCTTCAGTATTACTGTGGCAGTACTTAGATAAGCACTCAATATCAACAACTTTTGTATTCTCCAGAGACGTATCACTTACAACACCATTCGAGGAACCATGTCCTCGACATTGCAATGTCCCATCAAGTGCAACAGCAATACCTCTGGTTCCACTAATATTTATAGTTTCCACTGCTGCACATTTCATAGATGCTTCACAACTGTCAAGGCATCTAAAAGTATTTTTGTCTACATGCTGAACCTACTGGGAGGAGAAGGAAGATCCATCAAACCACAAAACGCTTGAGCAGCCTTTTTACCTTTTCCTATTGCGCGCATTGCATACACTAACTTCAAATTGACATCATACGAATTATGCACAATGTTTGAAGTCATTTTTGAGGTACATTTATCGCAGGATCTACACAGAACAACTAATTTTGACGCTATGCTCTTCCTGCTACTTTGTTGTTCAGTTACTTCCAGACAGCCTACACCATCACATTATTTACATTTCGCAACTTCCTTTATCAAAAAAGACAAGATGCTCACATCAACAACAACAAATCCACTACAAACAGTGTCATTGTTAACACAGAAATTTCAATCACCAGGAGGCATGTCATATGGGAGGTTCTTTCCTGAAGAACTGATACATAGGCTACTTTCAACAGTGTGGCTTGCTTTGTTTGTGAACTGGTTACCACAGAATTTCCTTTTATTGGATTTCTTAATGTGTGGCATAGTTCTCATAGTCCATATTTATTGCACACTAAAGGATATATACTTCCACAAATAGCTGTAGCACTTGGGCAACAAACATTCAGTAACGCGTGAACTAACTGCTTCAGCAAAACAAAAGTAAATACTAGCAAAGATAATCATTTACAGACACTAGAAACCTGCACTGTTACCAACATATACAATGTATCATATGTGTAATTGTTGGAAACATAAAGTTCACAGTTCTTTTCGAAATAGTAGTGTTTTCCGTAACAGAAATAAAGGTGGCATACATGACCATAACTTTAAAATTTGGTATATATAGGTCATTTTTCATTTGAAACCCTATAATGTATATATCAATGTAATCAGGAAAGACTATAGAATTTAATAAAGCCATTAAAATTGATTTTTCTACAATTTTAAGTACCCCGTATCCTTAAGGAACATACTTCAGTCATTGGCCTTATTCATGATGATCCTTTTTGACAAAGCAGGAGACTGCACTAGAGCTAAGTTCTGCTGCTAGCTTCACTATACATCATACAGCTTTGGCTTCATACATCACAGTAACAAATGTAGCAGCCCACCTCTCAACTGCTTCAAAGTCTTCATTTAATCTGACCTAGTGCAGATCTCAAATACTCAAATATTATTCATCGATGGGTAGCACTAGTGTCATATATGCAGTCTCCTTTACAGATGAACAATGTTTTCCTAAAAATCTCCCAATAAACTGAAGTCAACCATTCACCTTCCCTACTACAGCCCTTACATGTCATTCCATTTCATATTGCTTTGTAATGAGATACTTAATTGATGTGACACTGTCAAACAGCACACTAGTAATAATGTATTTGAACATTATGGGTTTGCTTTTCTTACTCATTTGCATTAACTTAAATTTTTCTACATGTTGAGTTAGCTGCCATTCATCATACCAACTATAAATTTTGGCTAAGTCATCTTGTATCCTCCAACAGTCACTCAATGACAACACCTTCCCATGCACAACAGCATCAACAGTAAACAGCTGCATACTGCTGCTTATCCTGTCTGCCAGATCATTTACATATGTAGAAAGTAACAGCAGCCCTGTCATACTTTCCTGGGGCACTCCTGATGATACCCTTGTCTCTGATGAACACTCGCCATTGAGGACAACATACATTTGGAGTGTTCCAATTTCATGCACACACAGCTACAGAGTCATCTTTTTTGTTGTCCTTCATAAACACGTATAATTTGAGCAAGGAACTACCAGTAGCAGCAGTTCAATAACATGCATTCTGAGAAAACCACATTGTCAATGGGTATGAGTGAGGAGCCTTTATATGCACCACACTGGTTGTCTGTCAACAACATGTGATATTATAGAGCCAATTTAATTGTATTGCCTAGATGTCCATTATTGTTATAATGATTGTTTGAGTAGTTTCAATGTAAATCTGACAACAGGTGCACAGGTTATGTGTACTTTTGTCTTGAGTAATGGTACACACAGATATTTAGTGGAACTAAAGTATTCATGCACTTTTCTTGTTGGTTTGAATACAGTGTCAACAAGTTTTCTTAACACCCCCCTGAAGTAATCAGTGATTGCTTTTATGAATATGATAAAAATGTTGCCTCTAATGTATTGTCGTTCTAATAAGTTCCAGACTTCTTTTGAGTGCAGTGTTCTATTCCTCTCTTTCTCAGAATAGCCATTCCTTTGCTTCTTCTTCAAAGTCCTGTGACTCACAGATTCTTTCACTCTGTGACACCAATGACTTTACTACTTCTCTCTTTTGTTTTGAGTGGTGGTTGTAATACTTAAGATGGTACCAATCAATGTGAGTATACTTTCTGTAATATTTGTGATTAAAGTGTGCTCAGTTCTTCAGACTGCCTCTACATTCCAACTTGATATCTGACACTATATGATAAGAATGCAGTATTTTATGATTTTCCTACCAACACTTCACAGCATGCCAGCAAAGGTTTTAATGTCATTCTCACTTAGCATTGAAAATTTTATTTTATTACAATAAAATGTTCATGTCCATACCTTCTGACAGAAACATACTGAGGTAATCCTGTGTTCCTGGCGGAACTGTAATAGATGCAGTCCTCTTCTGCCTTGTGACATTACCATTCTGCAATTTTCTCTATGTAGAAGCAGAAAATTTTATTATTTTCTAAGTAGGTTCAATCTGTCATTCTAATAAATAATTTATAAGTTGTACAAACTTTCTAAAAATGTTGAAAGTAACAGATCTATAACTCATTGATTATGACAGCTATCAAATATTGACTGTAACATGATGTCTAATAAATATCAGTTTGTATTGGCAAGTAAACCACATATCCCCTCCACTTTTTTTTGCTTGCTTTCTCCAATGTTGTGTCCAGCTGCAATTCTGTTGACAGAAATTGTAAAAAGTGTAAGACTTCAGTCAAATAGCATATTTACTCCATCATTCACTACCATTTTATATCACACATTACTGGGGTGAAGCAGCAGAAAGAGTACTGCGGTAACAGCACGCTTAACAGATTGGGGGCTGAGGGAAAGTCTTCTTCCTACTGGCAGAATATAGGAACATGAGGAGCAGGTGAACTCACATATCTCTCATAGATAAATATTAAGCCTTGTTATATTTCTTGTTTCTGGTTTTGTGTGCCTTCTATGCCTGCATCCTTGGCAAGAGGCTATCTCACCACCACCTTGGTACAGTCCTGCTTACTGCACTATACAACAGGCTTTGGAAAGTTGATTGTTCATCTGCAAAGTCATCAAGTTTTGTTATGTACTGAGGACATTTCGTATGTGATGATATGATGTTACCTGTACTGTAGATTACATATATATGAGCACCTTAATATCCAGGTGCACGATGTAATAAAGAATGGCGAATGTATCTCATGTTCCAGAGCTATTTTAAAGTGATTCCCCACTCTACTGCTTCCTGTGCAAATAGAAAAGAAGTCCAGCCAACAATGAATTCTCATCTCATGGGTATGATCAAGTAGCTTGTTATAAATTACTGTGATATACTGAAAGTGTGACCTAACAGTTCCTTGGACACACTATCCATACTAAAGAATAGCATTAATTTAAATTATATGCCTGCATTTAATTCCATTAAGCTGTGAAGGAATTATAAATATGATTCTTTATTCTAAAATACCCTGCTAGAACATTTAATGAAATATAATTGATTACTCCTATAGAAAACAATTTCAGATCACTGAAATACTTACCATGTCAGTGAAGAAAATAAATAATGGGACAATATGAATTACTGGGCTTATTTCTATGTTATATCGTTATCTTTTATCAGTGGTGAAAAGTGTTTTATCTATCAGCATATACGACAGTGGTCCCTACAACAAGATTTACCAGATCACATCTTGTTTCCACCGAGAGCACCATTCTATGCAGGTGAAACTCGCGCCAGAGCCAAATTGGTGCGAAACTGTGGTCTCTGGGACTGCATAGGTCTAGTGTAGTGAGCTCCAGCATTTGTTTTTGTACACTTAATGTTCATAAGCTACAATCTGGTCGCTTCTCTGATAACAACTTCTGATATGCCCAAAGTGTTTCTACAGTTCTCGTTAGTGCTTCACTAATAAGTGCACCTGGATTCTGTTCTGTCCATTGAAATTTTGCTTTCTACAAACTGTTCTCGAGCTTTGTGTTCAATAAACAAGATAAGTACATCTTTACAATGGCAATGAGTAGCTCTGACTCAATGTATGTACACTATCAACTAGGCAATTGTGCAGCTGTTGGCGCAGCAAAAGCAGCAATTAGGTTTCCAGCAGAAAATAATGATGGCTTTAAAACAACAGCTCCAACAACCACAACAAAACAACAGTAGGCCACAACTCTAGAGGAACAACAGCTTCAGCAGATGGCTGCACAACAACAACTGTTAGCAGCATCCTCAGCAACACCTGTTGTTCCACCACTCCTATCATTTCAAGACAGAATTGATGACTGGAAAATGCATCTGCATTGACTACATCATCGTCATTTTTTCACTTTCAGTGTAAACGAACTTGATTTTCAGAACTCTTTCTTCCTGTCTTGGTTATCTGATCGTAGTAGTGTGTCTTCTTAGAAAACGAACCCCAAATGACAACTCCGATAAGTTGTCATTCTCTAGGATTTGTAAAATTCTTCCAGAATATTACAGTTGCAAAATGCAAATAGTATTTTGTAGTTTAGGAGTCTAGCACTGCTGGAAATTGTAATCTGAATCATACTGTGACTAGGTGTCAGCTCTCACAGAATTGATTCATCACTGTATTTTTGAGTGTGCAAATCAACAGTGCAAACTATCTTATCCTGATTCCCTAATCAGGCAGTGAGTTATTCACAACACACCCAACAAGGAGCTACAGTCTCAGATGCTAATCTTTCCATATCTGTCTTTGGGAAAAGATTACCAAATTGCACAAGTTTTGCATTCACAAAAGAGACTGAAGAGCATTGGCAAACACACACTACATTGCGCGTGGCTATGAGAGGCAAACAACTATTTTAGTCAGTGAAGAAGCTGGCTGCAATTAGGATCAGAAATCCTAGACAACTGAGTTAACCAAAATGTTTGCTCCTGGAGCAAAATAGGCAAACAACTTCACAGTATTGCTCTGATTCTGAATCTTCCTCTGGTGATTCTAGTCACAGTTCAGTTATATTATTGTTTCAAGTGTTGTGTACAGTGCCAACACTATACCCAGAAATCACAATTAATGAAAACTGTTAATCGGTTTACCCATTTTAGATAAAACAATAGTATTTCACTCAGACATAGGAGCAGCAGCACCACTTATTAATTTGAATACATATGTAGCTCTTGGATCATCTTCACTGTAACATTTGCCAAAAAAGTTATGACGTAGTGGTCTCAATTTGCAGATAAAAGCAACATACTAAGCTGAAGTATCATGCAAGTATGTAGCTACAAAAATTTCCTTTTTAGTCATTAGTTCTTTCCATACTGATATTTTTTGTCTAGTCCTTTCTAACCATTTGATGAATTATTCGGTCTGCTAAAAAAAAAAAATCTGGAATTTTGCTACAGAATTTTACTAGACTTACCTTTTACTTATAGTGTACCGCATCCTTCGAAATACTCTCATCCACAATTTATACACCACTCCCAATGCTGTTTACACTTCCAGAAGCCGTCTTGGTATGCCTCTTGCTGGATTGCACAAAGAGCCATCTGCGAATTTTCTTTTATCTTGTGTACTGTCAGAAATCTTCATTCTTTCAATGAAGCTTGGTCTCAACATCATAACTGTAGACCCATATCTTATCACCAGTTCTGATTCTCTTAAGGAACATCTCATTCTCATTTGCACAATCCAAAAACTCATCACAGATTGTGAGGTGAAAGTCTATCTGGTTTGAGCGCATGAGCCACGGGACGAACTTGGCGACAACAAGATGCATTCCAAGATGCTGTGTCAAGATTTCATGATGTGATCTAACTGCAATGTTACATTCTTCTGCAACTTCTCAGAAAATCAGTCTTCGATTGGCATGCACAGTTTGATTGATGTTCCCGACATAAGCGTTGTCGGCAGATGGAAGGGCGTCCGGAACAAGCATAATGTTTAACTTACACCCGGCCACTTTTCAAACTGTGTGAAGCATTCCTAATACTGAGTACAGATAAGAACGTATCACTGTAGGCTTTCTACATTATTTGGTGAGTCTCTGTAAAGGTTTTCTTGAGTTTCACGCAAAATGTAATGCAGACATGTTGCTCCTCTAAGTCTGCCATCTTTAAATTCGCAAACAGTGTGACACAATGTTCTACTCAACACAGCACTGAACAATATCAGATGTACAACACTGAGACTTCTGGCAATTACACATTATACACCGCGATGTGCAGGGGTGCCAACCACATTTCTCTCCAACACACCATTGGCGAGAAATTATGAATGTTCTGGAATTTCTTGAACAGACCTCTTATACACAAACTTCTGATCTTTTCTCTTGTGGTTAGGCTGTGAAAAAAAGACATACAAGCTGAAATTCATGTCAAGCCAACTGCAATTCCCCAGTTTGAAGAAGCCTGACCTATAACACACAATCTGCATTACGGAGCTACAATGAAATATGGCTGCCTACAGAAACATAACGTCATTATGCTCATGTCATCTAGTTCCTGGATGTGTCTGTTAATAATGATTCAGAAGCCAAATGGCTGCCCAAGACTTTATGTGGACTTCAAAGCAGTAAATTCTCCAGTTGTTGTAGATACATTTCCAATTCCTTGTCCCAAAGATTATTTTCCAAACTAAAAGGAGGTGAACATTATACGTAGGTTGATCCATCCAACATATATTTACAACTTCCAGTGCATCCAGAGTTCCAACAGGCTTCAGTTTGAAACACACCATTTGGGTTACATAGGTATCAGTATCAAAGACATTCATACAGAATTTCCAGTTTCCCTGCAATTTTTCATGTGCTATCCAGAACAGCTGATCCACAATATTCCTGTTATTATTTTGCAGACATAATTGTCATGAATGTCAATATACATGAACAGATACAGAACCTGCAGGTACTATTTGCTACATTTCAGGATCTGTGCCTGACATGCAGTCGGAAGAAATGTGAATTTTTCCAACTACCTGTGGAATATCTTAATTTTCACAATCAACAAAATAGTTATTCTTTCCACATGACAACATGCATAGGCCATTGACAGCATGCCCCCTTCATGTGAAAAGTAAACCATTACAGTGGGTTCATTGTCAACATAGCACAGATGTGTCACCTCACAATGCACTTCAGCACGAGGGAGCACATTTCATATGGCCATTAGCACATGACAGAGCAATTCGTACCCTCAAACATATGTTACAGTCTGCACCTTGCCTAGTCCTGTACTCTCCAAGGAAACAACTGATGAATTCTAGTATATCAGGGCACTTTCACTCTCCAATGAGACTATATTTGAAGACACTGAACTAGGCCCAGCAGAATTATGCACAAATAAATAAAAAGGCCTGCCGTTATCTATGCTGTATGCAAATTCCATACATGGTGCCAAGTTTCACCTAATGACCAACCACAAACCACTGTTGGCAACGTCTGTTCATTGATCTCCTTTAGAAGGTAGGGCAGCCAAACGCTTACAATGGTGAGCTCAGTTCTTACCAGCATATGTGTATCGCATCAAGCCAATGTGAATGCACTACCTAGGCTTCTGGCTGGTCAAGATAATGATGTCAATTCTCAGGACATCATTTGTTTTAAGATTTACACAGAGGTATAACACATTACAAAAATTTCCTATTACCACACTGACAATTGTGGAAGAGGAAAAGGAGGATACCATACTACCACAAGTCTTTAAAAGGCTGAAAGATGGCTGACAGGACAACTTATGGACACAGAATGATCTCATGTTGAAATGCCTTTTGCATTAATGCATCACTTAACAGCTCAAGACAGTGAGTTACTATTTGGCACAACAAAATGAGTCCCACAGGATTGCCATTCCATACTCTCTCCACCACTGCCAGATGCAGGACTTTGGGGCACAACCCACCTGAAGATACAATTCTGCTGCCATGTCTTTTGGCCAGCAGTAAATAAGGAGATTGAACTCCTTGCTCGCTCATATTCAGATTGTGCTCCTCAACTAGCTTTTACCCCCAATGTCTTTTCTCCATGGCCTTACCCATTTGGTCCTTGGGATCAGGTTCACATTGATTTCATGAGCCATTTTTTTAACATGATGACTCTTTCTCAAAATTTCCATACATGCAGCAGATACGTTATACAATGGCAGAGACTGTTGAAGGCCCACCATGGACAGTAATCACAGACAAGGGTTCCCAATTCATGTCTGTCTTCTTCACAGTTTTGCATTCATTACCTCCTTACTGTCTTCTGAAACCCAAAATCCAATGGGGACATAGAGCAGATTGTCAGCAACTTTTGAGAAGAAAATTAAGGCAGTGATCCAGGGCCACACTGATTGATGATAAGAGCCTAGTGGAGCTCCTGCATGCCAGACAGCCATGGATCCTCCTCCATTTGTTTCAGCTGCAGCAGCATGACTGGAGATGATCATCCCGTTTTTCACACATGAATGCTATGGCGTGAGTGTGAACATTTGACCAGCAATTGTATGGATGCCTGCAACAGACACTGGAGCACTGTATGAAGCCCCTACTATGTGGATGGCTGTAGGGCACAGGTCACACCCGTCAGGACCTTCCAGTCCATGTGAATTTCAACCTAGATCACTGATGCCTTGTCTACCATCATCACCACTTCATCACCACCTCCAGGAGCAGTGAACCTTGTAGCTGCTGACACTCCTTGAGTACGAGGGATTGGCTCTCTGCATCAACCTCAGAGCTGGCAGCTGCAGCCTCTGCCCTATCGACCGGTTCTGAAGACCACAGCATCAACACCTCACCTGCTCCCAGTGATTTTATCAGTGAGCTGGGATGGTTATCCAACTGTAGCTCCACTGTTCAGAAGAGCCTGAAGAGTACTTTCATCCATTTCACTAATGAATACTCCATTTAAAGTAACCTGGCCAATGTGAAATGTGAATGATGCTCCTGTTGATATGCAAGTGGCAAGCTTTAAGAGGTAATGATTAGCAAGTGGTCTTATACGGAAGGGAAAATATTATTACTTGGTAGGATTTCACATTCAGTAAAAAAAAAACAATTTCATTTAAGTGTCAGCATGAGCTCAATCAGACAGAGATAGCACAGCCAACATAGCCCAGCAAATGTGATAAGAATCTTCCTGGTGTTCATTTGAAACAACTAAATAAATCCAAGGAAAACATGAATTACATTAAACAGAACAAGAATTGTACACCCTCTGCTGCCAAATAAACATTTAAGCTACAGTATGACCACTGGTGGGGGTGGTGGTGCTGGTGGTGACAGGAATTGTACATGGCAGGATGAAGAGAATAGCAACATGATCAACAGTGAATACTGCTGTGGTTTGGAAAAGTTCTACTTTCTGTGAGTAATGACGGAAATGATTCTGTTGTTGAATGAAGACTGAATACATTATAAAAGGCATTACAGATTTCTCATAAAACATATCTTAGCATCATAACTCAATAACTTCATGTATGTTTTGCACATGCAGAGCAAAGTTCTACATGATGTCACTGACTGCATAGATGTTGCTACATTCTTTTAAAGTCACACCTGGCTTTATCAAGTTTACAACCTAATGTAACTTTACAATTCTATTCCTTTGATTAAGTATAAGCATAAGAAAGATTCCACAGTGAGTAGATGGTTGTACAGTTACTTTATTATATTACTGAACTTGGCATCTTCCACATAATGTTCCCCTTAAGTTGAATTTTCATGCTGTTCATCTCTGAAACAATTTGACTTCTTAACTACTTTGATTTTCAGTTTTTGCTTCTAAGAGTTAAATTCCTGTCTTGTGTAATAGTGCTGTAAATTAAATAAATGACCCAAATCAGAGATTGTTGGATGCTGCAGTACCATTTGAGAACTGCTCATTTTTGCTGCAGCTATAATTAAGTTCTAGGTACAAATTTAAATTGCACGGATGATGTGTTTTGATATAAGTTTTATTCCAGAATGTTTCTTACTGCTATTGATGGTTAAAGTGCTACCAAATATTACTCATCTGCACTTTCAGGTAAGAGCTCAAACTTACAGGATAAAATGGAAACAAAATATTACACTGAGAGCTATTTCATTCCATCAACGCCCATTTATTAAGTAAGCAAACAATAAAAATATTTTTGTACATATATCAACTTCCAGTTTAGTGCTGTGTGGTCCTTTTAATTTCAACAAATAAAATTTACAGAATTAAACAAAATTAGAACAGTTATTTTCAGCCTTTGTGTTATCTGGATAAAGGCTGACACTTTAAACAACTGGCCATTGTCTCTGATGAAAATTCTTCAATCTGTATGGTAAGGTTATGTATTCCATATTTGTGCCTCATCTTATATGTTGCCCTTTCCAGCACTTTCACCGACTCCACTGATGAATCTATAACAAAACAAAACAAAGTACATAACATAAAAGTCAAATACAACATTAAAAAAGACTTAATTGATAAACTTTGAGAAATGTAAAGGAACATTTGTTTTTAACTGATTATCTCTGAAGAAAAATGGAGAAGGATTAAAGTTAAATGCTGCATTAGTGAAAAGTTCATTTGAGATGGACTACAAGTTCAAGCAGGACAAAAATGGGGAAAGAGATTGAGAGTAATTATCATGACATTTGCCTTTATCAGTTTAGGAAAATCAAAATCTGGATTGTCTTATGAGGACTTGAACACTGCTAAAATACTAGTGCAATTCCCATACACCTGTAATAACAGTTTTACAATGTTGAAGTTACTTTTCATGAGCATAATATCGAATTTAAATCATTTCCACGAGAGTACATCACAACAGACAGGCTTTCAAAAAATGCTGCCAAAGCAATGCCAGCAACACACATTCACAAACTACGCCATGTGAATGTACCATTCAAGCAGTTAATAACTTTCACGGGGTTACATGACACATTCCCATAGCACATGTCAGGGTACACAAACTTTTTAATTATGAAATGATCAAAATCCACAGTGATCACATTGGGCATTTGTTCACCAAGATTTCAGGATGAACACTCCCTGCTTCTGGAAGGTGTCAACAGATATTGTGGCATGTATGTCTCCCGTTATAAAACACTTATATCCCCCCCCTCCCCCCCCCTGTCTTACTGCAACTCAAAATCATGTAAATGAACTGAGAAAATTTGTAGTTGTTCCTGAATAAAAAAATCACACTGAATGCTTAGATCCAGAGCAACTACTAAATGCTAACTATGGTGCCTGGTGTATCACTACTTATGCACGTCAGTTGTGCACCTGGGGGTGAAGCTGATTCCTGCACATCGTGTCCTGCATAGGTACCTGGTTCAGAATTTCAGGTGAACTGAACATCAGCACTCCAGAAGCAATTCAGTGGTCAATATGGGTAACAAAAAATGCCCCTTCTCAGATCCACAACTATCCATCATCTCAATGAATACTGAAAGTCTTTCACCTAATAAGTGTGTCATGACCAGCATTGTGATTTAATATGCATTCTGGAAACACACAGAGACTTGAGCCCCTGCTGTGCCAAAATCAAAGGGATGAGCCTAGTACTTAAACATCCTCACTGACAACATGGCACTGCCACCTTTATCAAGCCTCATATTCAGGTTCTCTCCATGGGAATATCAGTGGAAGAACATACAAAAATTCTCATACTAGAGCTGAGTAACTGTTCCACAACATCTGTGTATAAACCTACAGGCTCTGAATTTAGATTTGTGGAATTTACTAGCTTCCAGTACAATATATTAAGTTTGTGATTGGTGACTTAAGTAACTGTAATGCTGTATAAAGCTACTCAAATACTGACAGAAGTGGAGAAGCTGTGGCAGAATGGGCAGGTTCTCATGTGACCCCAATCTACTACATGATGAAAAACTTCCAGTATCATTCAACAGTGCAATATGGAACATGGTTCTAATGCAGATCTCATCCTTGTGAGCAAACAAGTATCCCATTACTAATGAAATCAGTGCGACTGATAATTCCTTGCACATAACACCATCCTGTTATATGCCATATATATACACTGTAATCTGACCACAGACACTTCCTTTTCAAAGAAGGTATAATTTTAAGAAAGCTGAAGGGGAGAAATTCATCTCAGTGCTGGACTAAAGCATCCTTACTATTGATTCAATTCCTGACTTGTATGATGACTTTGCGAATTTTGTGAAGCATTGTTCCATATCCCAATCCCATGAGGCTGCAGATAGCAACACATAAAGGGACTGACTTCAGAAACTTAGAAAAATTTGGGAAACTAACCTGATCTCTTGAATAATGACTCTCTGAGTAAAGAGACCCTGCAGGCTGGAAAAGATCTATTAACAGCAATTTCTAAGAACAAGGAAGGTGCTTGGTGTAAATTCATGGAGTAGAAAGATTTGAGCAAGAGTAGCCACAAAGCCCGGAAGCTTCTCAGTTGAGCCTGAAAACTACAGGGCAACATCTTTGTTGTGCAATCTGTTCAGAATTTTCTAGCAAATGTAGCTGATTGTTTGATTCATGTTGTAGAGCCAGTTCTAATACAAGAACAAGCAGGTTTCCGATCAGGAGAAAGCAGTACATTTCAGGACTTCAGTCTCACATAATTTATTTAGAATAATTCTGAAACCCAGAAAATTATAGATGTAGCTTAGATTCAACTGACAGCTGCTTCTGAAACTTTCAGTCATTGTGCATTGTCACAGAACATCTATGGGATAATGGAAGAGTATGGTTCCACCAATCTTACTCAAAGTTTATTCCAAAACAGTAGATTTTATGTGGTATTCCACAGCCAGTGTAGTTGATACAGATGTCAAAGGAAATTGCTTACTACAGAGAAGTGCTCTTAACATCTACAAAAATCACCAACCACTTCCAGCAAACACAAGGAGTTTCCTTTATGTCGATGATCTGGCATTAGCAAGTCAAGTGAAATCTATAAAATGTTGAATTTCACCTGATATATGCATTGTGGGAGTTGTGTGTCTATTAGTATAACAATCAATTTAGTCCAAACTTATTTAAAACTCAGTTGTGAGTTTTCATCTTAAGCACAATCAGACATCTCACAAACATAACGTCACATGGCAAGGAATATAAGCAATAAATATGTCCCATCCAAAATATCTGGGAGTCACTATGGATGTCACTCTGAAGTAAATGCAGCAATGTAACAATACAAGAATAAAGATAGAAGCCAGAAATAATATCTTTTGCAAGGCTGCTGGTAGCACTTGGTGCTCGAGACCACCAACTTTGAGAATGATAGCAACAGCAACATGCTACTGTGCTGCAGAGTATGCATGCCCAGTGTGGTACAAATCTACCCAAGCAAGCTTGGTGGTTAACATGCTAAATGAGATGTGTAAACTTATTATAGACTGTTTGAAACCTATACCATTAGTAAAGGTCTATGAGCACATAGGCATAGCACCTCCAAACATTCATCGTGAATCATCTGCCAACAGAAAGAATGCATTGGGCTCAATGTGAAACCCATTCATTACAAGTGCATGTCCCAGTAGCCCCAAGATTGAGGTCCTGAAGAATTTTCATCAAGACCACTTTGGTCTTCCAAACAATAGCAGTTATAGTAAGGAAACAACTGTAGATTTCTTGACTTGACAAAAACCCCACCTGGCCTCTACCTTCAGAGCTCCTCCCACCTTGGTCTGAACAGAATTGAATCCTGTGAAAGTCACACAACCGTCTTCATTCTGGAGTTGGAAGATTCAGGAGTACCCTCCAGAAATGACACTTCCCTGTGGATAACACCAACTGTGGCTGCAGAGAACCACAGACCATGGAGCACCTACAGGATTGTCAAATATATCTTACATCTTGTACAAAACAAGATCTTCTGCTTGTGACTCTGAGTGCAATTGAAGCAGCACAATTTTGATCAGGGGTAGTGCACCTTGATTATTCTTTCTTTAACTTACTTTTCATGGTAATAACCATCTATTTTATTTCTTTCTGACTCAAATAAACAATAACTCAACAGATTAAAAAGGATATGTTCCCTGACCAAAACTGATCTGCTGTGTATGACATATCATACAATAAAGTTTTTCTCAGTGAGGTCCTGAGACTCATTATATTTAGGATGACAAGAGACAGAGAAGTGTCCAATTTGTAGTTGCTGAATATGGAACAACTGCTGCTGGACTGAAATACTCACAGTGAATCTTTAATTTTTGTGTCTACAAACAGTTCCTTTGTTACAATGAAGGTATGTAGGAAATAAGAGAAAGTGGAAAACACATGTGGAGATAAAGGAGAGAAGCAGAGAAAACTGCAAATTATACATCAGAGACACTAAAGGAACATCTTATGCAGTTAAAGAGACCACAAGAAACAGTATCAGCAGAATGTGAAAAAGGTAGGGGAAATTTGTAAAGTGGAGCAAAACAAGGAACCATCACAGCACACTCGACTTAGTGACTGAAATCACTGAAAGATGTGGAATGAGAGAGAAAACATCACATTATATTATACTCACAAGGGAAACTGCCCATTGCAACCCCCTCAGATTTAATGGTAAAATGGCCCAGTGGAGAGCCTGTCAAAAACTGAACACATATCAAGCATGAAAACAGGAAGAAGGTGCACTGAACTGTAAAAAAGAAGCAAACTAGAAACAGTGAATGATCCAAGCTCAAGATATGCAACATTGAGCGAGTTGCAAGAAGCACTGTGTTGGACTGCAAAGGGAGATATCTGCGTTCAAACCCTCTTGCCCCCCACCCCACCACCGCCCCCTTCACCCTCTTCTTCTTCTTCTTCTTCTTCTTCTTCTTCTTCTTCTCTCTCTCTCTCTCTCTCTCTCTCTCTCTCTCTCTTTCCTGTCCAGTCATTGATGCATCTATCCTCCTTCAGGGGTCTTGGCAGTTGTCATATTATACACTGGTTATGGAACATGAGTCGTGGTAAGAATATATTACTGTCACAAGTAAATGTGATAAATAGCAAAAGCAGGTGAGATGCTGCATAGACCTCTCACAGACATGAAAAAAAAAAGAAAAAAAAATGTGAACCACATTACAACACATGAATTCAAGAGTCAAAATTTCCCAAACGGAATGCAAGAGTCATAACATGTGGCACTTGTGTAGAATAGGAGGTCCTGTCGTTAGACCCCATTGTTGCAAACAGACGTTACACCATGACACAAATTTAAATATGGTGAACAGATATGTCAATGATCAGGTGGACAGTTCATAATTTTGTGAAAAAAAATTATGGGGGTAGGAGGAAAATTTGAATACAGACATTCGTTTTCGCAGTCCAACACCATTACCACATAACTACTACACTTCGACTACTCATATACATTCAATGTTGCACATTTTGCACTTGGACGGTTCACTCTTTTGATTTTCCTTTCTTTTTTCACAGTTCACTACAACTTCTTCCTGTTTTCATGCTTGATGTGTGTTCAGTTTTTGACTGTCTGCTGGGCCATCTTACCACTAAATCTGAGGGAGGTGCGATGGATAGTTTCCCTTCTCAGCTTGATGAACAGCACCAAACTTGGGTTGGAGAATGTGATCGCTGCCATACTCTAAGCAGTATTACCAATGATGATGATGATGATGATGATGATGATGGTATGATTTTGTGGGCACACAACAGCATTGTCTTTAAAACACACACACACACACACACACACACACACACACACACACACACAAAGCAATGAAAATCACATTGCCAAATCTAACACACTAAAAAGGGAAAAAGCAATGGAATGTATTAAAAGGAAAGTGCTGACATCCGCGCCTGGCTGATTGCTGAACCAGCCAGTCTGTAATTCATTAAAATCTCCAACCTAAAAGCTTTGGTCACAGTCCAGACACATCACAAAATTTTAAAAGTTTGAGCACACTCATCTCATAATCAATTAAAGCAGAGCACAGAGCCCCCACTCAAATTTGCTTCTGCCTGCTTGTCACAAAATAAAATGCACCCATTTAAAGTGTGGCATATGTCAACTTGCATGCCACAGGCATCACAGATAAGGAGGTCCTCTCGCTGGAGTACAAAGCCATGTGTGAAGGGACAGTGTCCAATGATCATCCATGAATAAATGATGCATTTAAAATTCTAAGCTTAGTTTAATCATATATTGTTTCCCATACTTATTTTCATGTTAGATTTTATGTTGTAAAACATACCGCAAAATGAACAACCAGGGAAGCCTTTCCATTACTCTAGTGTCAAAAAACTCTTCACTACCAAAGGTGTATCGAGAACAGTATCATGAAAATAAGTTTCATTGAAGTGGCTGCTAAACAGTTAACTGGGGCAATAGCTGCAGAAGAATATCAGCCAGTTCTGACTAAGTCTCTTAGATTACCTGCTCATCTATCATTGCATCTAATAGAAAAGTCTACTGCTGGTTATTAGTGCCCAATGGGTGGAATATTTTGGCTGTCAGACATGTCACAGTCATTGGGTGCACTGACGAGCTGGCCTCCTTGGACTGCATGGCCAACTTATATCCCTTACCCCAGGAGCTATCATGTATGTGGTCTGCACCATGTAAGGCACCGTAGAGGTGACTGAACTGGCATCTGTGGCCAGCGGCACCCAACAGTGTGTCCCAATTGTGCTAGCAAGGATGTAGTTACTCTGTCCGCCCTGGTTGCCAGAACATTGTTCCCTGAGTGTCTTTTTAACTAAATCCACTGCTCATTCCCACACCTTGCTGAGATTATAAGTTTATCAGTACACACCCAAATTTTCCTGATAGCATGCCAGTGTACATACAATAAAAAAGCATTGGTTGCCTCTTTCTCCGTGACTTTGTCCATCATAATAAGTTGCAGTGTAGTGGAGGGGAACAGAGCATGCCTAACCTGTCAGTCCTAGTAACCGTTTTGTCTGGAACACAGTTCTGAGGTTTCCACATCCTGAGAAAAATTCTCTGCATCTGAGTTGGTGTGCCCCATATGTACTAGTGTTTTTAGTACCCCATTCCTCTGTGCAGAATGGTGGCAGCTATCTGCATGCAAGTACAGGTCAGAGTGCATTTTATTCCAATACTCACCTTGATCCATAGTGACATCGGCTCTTCTCTTGACCTTGATGTCAAGAAATGGTAGTCCTCCTGCCTCAGTCTCCACAGTGAATTTGATGTTGGGATGAATGCAGTTCAGATGTGCAAGGAAGTTATCGAGTCTGTCACTTCCCTGGGACCAGATGACAAATGTCATGTCTATATAATGGAAAAAGCAAGTAGGTTTCCATCTGGACGACTTCAAGGCTTCTTCTTGAAAGTGCTCCATATACAAATTCTCAACCACAGGTGAGAGTGGGCTGCCCATTGTGACTCTCTCTCTGTTTGTTCATAGTTATTGTTGCCATTAGCTAGTTCAGTAACTTCGTGATTTGACCTCTCTGAGTTGACGTGCAACATAGAATCCCGGTATGTTCTTCCATTTCTGCCAATCTTGAGCTTCCTGTTGCCAACTGAATCCCACTGTCTTTCTTAAGTCTCTGTCCCATCTGTCTGGTGGTCTTTCCCTCGGCCTTTTTCATAAAGTGGGCTCCTATCTACTATTTGTTTCGACCAAGTGTCATCCTTTCTTTGGGCCATATGACCAGTCCATTGTCATTTCAAGGTAATTCCTTTTTTCACTATGTCACTGAGCTTCACTGTATGTATGATATTTACTACATCTTTCTGTAGCCCAACACTGATCATCCCATTCCTGTTTGAGCTGCTAGGACTTTTCTCATAATGAATTCACTTAACACCCATGTCTCACAGCTGTAAGTTGTTATCGGTACTACACATTGGTCAAAAATGCTTTTCTTCAGCTCAGTCAACATCTTAAGACTTGAAAATTAAATAGTACCTTCCATAAGCCAATTTAACACATCAAAATATTTCTGGTTTTAAGTAATTTTTCGTGTTTAAAAGTTTACTGAGATAGATATGTTCCGTGGCCACTTGTAGTTCTGTACTTCTAGCACATGCATTTCCTTCTGGTGTCCACTCATTTGGTTTTACCATAATTAGTTTTTAGACCAACATCAGAGCAGACTAATGCAAGTTTGCTAATTAATATTTGAATTTGTTCTATGTTATTTGCAAGTAGAACAGTATCATTAGCAAATCTCAGATTATTTAATTTCAATCACAGAACTTGGATTCCTTTTCTTTTCCAACTCAGTTTACACAAAGATTTTTTGGGGATGCTGAAAATAGCCTTTGGAAATATATAGTCAGCTGTTTACACCATTTTCAACAGGAAATTCCCTGGTTTCTCCAACAAAATTCACAAATGCTGTGGTGGTTTTGTACATATTGTATAAGATTTTAACAAAGCCTTGTTCTGCTAGAGCCTCAAACATAGCTGGGGGACTGAGTCAATCAAATGCCTTTCCAAAATTTATAAAGGCAGGGCAAAGAGGTAGAGGGTAATCACTTTTACGCGGAGAGTGAGGATGTGGTCAATTGTATTAAATCATGTGCACAACCCAGCTTGCTCATTGGGTTGAGCCAGATCAAGTGTAGCGCTCAATCTGCTAGTTGAAATTCTAGTAAAAACTTTGTACAGTGTGGACACAAGACTGATAGGGCAAGAATTGTTTATGCCCTTAGTACTACCTATCTTGTGTATAAAGATTATTTTAGCTTTATTCCAATTCCTTGATAATGTTTCACAGTGTAAACAACTTGAAAATATTTCAGCTAAATGTTTTACAGATTCCTCATCCAACAGCTTTAAAATACTGGCTGAGAAGTCATCACTACCTGGAATAGTTCCTATCTTCTTCTTGTGTTCTTTAATGCTCTGTCTGAGAGTGTTGTACAGTTCTGTGTATTCTCTCTTATCTTTTTCTCTTTCTGTTTTCCTTTTTCTTTTCTTCTCCATCATACATATCATTTGATTTCTCAGTTTCTTTGGTTGGTTTTGTGATTTACATAAACCATCCACTTATTCAGCTGTCAAAATTAGTACCTTTGTTACTTCTTCCATTTTATATTATTTTAATTTTCCTCTTCATTCTTTCTTGAAAGTCATTTTTCCGTTCTTTGAGATTTAAAATTTCTCTCTTCCTATGAGTTTCAATCTTTCAGTTTTCTTATTCATTTCATATTCTGCACTTATTAGTTGATGATCACTGTTTGTATTGAGCCTGTTCAGCACAGACATCTTTAACACTTTGAGGCCTATTTGTGAGAATGAAGTCTATCTCATTTTTCCCTTCAAAGTTGGGTCCCCTCCAATTGTGACAGATGTTTCTTGACAAACATATATTCGTAATATGTGTTTTCACGCATTCTGCAAATTGAACCAATCTCTCACATCTTGCATATATTCTATTTGTCAATAACTGAATCACCTCACTTCTGTTTTACAACTTTGGCATTAAAGTCACCAATTAGAAATTTATGAAAGCAATCTCTCCATTTTTTACACATTTATTTCAGACACTCATTGAAGGATTCTCTCTCTCCATCAGAATGACTAGAAGTAGGTGCATATGCTTGAACTATTTGGATTTTATACCTTTCTGATATATTTAGGACCAAATGTGCAATTCTGCTTGAAGTTCCTTCTAATATTGGTATCTTTTCTTCGATGGTTTCGCTCACTAAAAATTCAATTCCCTTTAGTTTTCCATTGTTCATAGTATTCTCCATTACATAGAAAATACATAGAGGTCAAGACATGTCAGTAAAGGTTGGTCATCTTCCCGTCAAATTTATGATCAATGAACTCAAGTGACTCTCACAGAGGCACCCTTGTGAAAAGCGAAACAAATCAAAGCTCATCAGAATATCAGGGTCCTTCAGCCCGAAGTCATCTCTCAAAATCCAAAGAATTGCAGATGTGGTGTGGGTCTTTACCTACATAAGGAATTAGTATTTCTTTCAGGTATTTTGCCAGCAAATACGTACGAGCCTGAAATTGCTGACAATGGGGCATAATGTGACTCCATCTTCATAGAATTTAGGGAGTCCATAATGCCTTTGTGGCGCTGATGCTGAGTAAGTGTTTAAGAAGATCAAACAGCTAAAGTCATTTGTCTCCTATTCACCCCCATGACAGAAATAGTGTACATAATCTTTCTGCGTGTAGAGTAAATTCTGTATGCAAGTGTAAGAAAGTATTCTAAATGCTTGCATAGTGTGTATCTGAAGTGGAATATGGGAACCAGCACACTACTCACCTAGTGGGATGTGGGGAACTGCCTAACAACCACATCCAGCCTGGCCGGAATACTGACCCCTCATCGTTAATCCACCAGGCAGATTTGATATGGGACCGGCATACTTATGTGTCATGGAAGGGGTCCCATTAACATGCTTGGCTACCCAGGCAGGTGGTCCTTGTGGTAACAAGATGCCGTCTGATAAGGGCTTTAACATTTCTGAAGAGATGTTGTGTCAAGCACATTGTGCTGAACTTAGGGTGACACTTCACATAAATTCAGTGGCAGCCAGAGGAATCAAGAAGCAGGCCAGCCTTGCCTTGGTATGTATGAGGAGCATTGAAAACAACTCCCAGGAACTATATCTACACTGGCCACTAATTTTAATCCTCTCTCTCTCCCTGTCCTCCCCAGGAGTCCAGTTTGTTAGTGAATATGATGATGATGACGACATGTCTGATACCTGAAATAGTGTGTCCATAGGACACTATGAACTGACAGTACACCCAAGGATTGTTTGACTGACAAATATCAGCCAGAGAAATTGAAGAATCACACTGCTGCTAACAGTTTGTCACTTTTTCTAGTTTGACAGTTTCATGGTCACTCACTAATGTTTAAATTAGACATCATTCACAGTGCTTCACTATAGTCCAATTTAAACAAGTTAGCATTTGACAGTAATCAGGCTGGATTGACTTGACCAGCAGTAAATCAATGGGAGTCTGCCATTGTCGGTTCCCACTGAACTGCCACTTCCACTGCACAAACCATTAATGTCTGCCATTTATTAGTTAGCTGTTGCAGTAAGGGATTTTCGTAGAGTTTAGTTTCGTGTGCCTGACAATTTCTGATGGAAGTAGTCAAAAGAGGAGCATAAGAGAAACTCTTTAAACTTTATATTTGTTACAAGCTAAACATTAACAAAACTGCAAGAATAATTCCATCTTCTGAGGCTTATATGTATAAAACACAATGCAATACACAACTTTCAAAAGATCTGTTGTTGAGAGATATTGAGAGATCAAGAGTTTTTGTGACTTGACATGATAAGTTTGAAGCTGTTTCATGGACTGGAAATTTTCACTTGTATAAATAAATAAATAAACAAACAAATAAAAACTTAAAATATCTCTGAGCTTAATTAACATTAAGTATAGACTTTTTTACATGCTTAGAGAGAGTACAGTGATTCATACCATTCATTAATTTCACATTATTTCAGATTATTAAGTGATTTTCTAAAACCATGGAGAGTGGAGCACTATGGCGACTGCCAGCAGGCAGTACCTGTCATGATAATGCCACAGCTTTGGACCTCGAAAGTCAGATGCCAATGAATTTGTATCAGATCATAATTACCAGAAAAAATATTAGCTACAAACTGACACTACCATTTTCAAAAACTATTGGTTGTGTGTGTTGATGAAAGTTTGTGTAACAATGTTGCAGGAACTAAGTGGAAAACGCATCAATCTCACTGTATCTTCCACAACTGTTACTTGTTCTGCCTCACACTAAAGGGCAAAAACTTCACATCTGTTAACCAAAATCAAATACACATAACAATACAGTAGGATAAGAAGGAATCTGATTTTGAACTTTAAGATCCTATCTGTGTTGAAAAGTTAGTTGCGCCCACTGAGTGGTTATTAGTTTGCATACACTAGCAGCTTTAATGTAATTATTTAACTACAGCACAAATGCATTGCATTGCAGTATGATGAGATCATTAGTGAAATGACATGAGAAACACAGAGTCCATTTAGAGATCATGTTTGTGCTGTAAGGCAACTAATGTCATCCCCTCTGCCTAAATTTCAATGTTTCCAAGATACCATTAACCAATTTCTGAACATTAAAAAATTGAATATTATACATGAGAAGGCTATAGTGTAAAGTGTGGTGGTGGCAGCAGTTAGGATGTGGTACACACACCTTCATAAATATACTATTATCAGTATTACAACTAATGCAAGTACATTTCTTTAGTACAACTCAATGATTAACAAATTAGATCACCAACCAAAGGAATACTGAATTGTTGTCTGTCCCAGTCACAGCTCTCAATAGTTCCATTAATACACATTATATGTTTCACAAAAAACTTACCTACAGCAAGATGAACAGTTAAAACCGCTTTGTTGACAGACAAGAGCCACACATGTAAGTCATGTACATTCCGTACACCATCAATGTTGTTAAGTGTCTGCATAATTGTTTCATAATTTAGATGCTTTGGAAACCCCTCCAAGAGAATACGCACTGTTTCCATGAATACTGACACTGTTGTTGTCAACACCAGAATGGAAAACACAAATGTACATAAGGGATCAGCTATCTTCGCCCCAGGCTGAAACAGAAAATCGTTATCATCTGCTAAATGATTATCTGCTGACAAGTGATATAAAAAATTACAAATAATAATAGTGGACATTTATGAAGCCAATTAAATCAGCAGGCTTCTGAAAAAAATTAAAACGTACATCTATTCACATCTTTTTAATTTATAGTTCAGCAGTTACAAAACAGAAATAAGATACAGTAGCTTTCACAAAGAGTATTTCCTTCATCCACCAGAAGAAATATAAAGGCTTAAGAACATAAGCTTAATCAAGGATTCATTAGGACTGTCCCACAGGATTCTAATTCAACGAAAGAACAAGACAAGATGAGAAGAAACTGATCATTGCATCATCGTTTTCCTTCACATGTTCACTTTGGAAACACCAAACATGTCACAACATTCTGTGTCAATAAGAAAGACTGAATATAATCTTATTCGGCATAGTCTTAGATTTCCTCCTGTTTTGTATACATGAAATTCATACAGACATACTTTTTCCCTCTTTCTGCTATTCCTCTCTTACCTTTCATTCTTTATGGTTTTCCCTTTCTCTGTTCATCATCTATTTTTTATTTAATGTGCTTTGAAAGTCCCAGCCTGAGTATTTTATGTTTCAACTCTTTACAAGTTGCTTAATTTTAATGGCATGCTGGCAATAACATAAAGATGTGCAACTGTTTTATATTATTTATCTGAATTTTTTTTTCGATAAGTTCTATCTTGAGCAAACAATTTTTTCTCCTTTGTAGATAAGCATGTTTTGCTGAAGTTACAGCATCATCAATTGGTTTTTAATTTTCTTTCTTGTTAGCACAAGCTGTGGTTTTTGTGATGTTCTGTAGTCTGAATTGTAGATTTTTCTTTCTTTCACGTTTCCCCATTAATTTTCACAGTGAAAATGTACTTTTAAACTTGAGCTGTGCACTGTTTACAAGCTACAGAAAAAAAGAACAATTGTGTTTCTCAACACGGAATAATCCACAAACAAATTTATTAGTAAGCCAACATGGATACAAAGAGTGAGCTTCAACAACAAGATGAATATTAGTTATCTTTGTTTCTTTTTTGGATACTGTGTCAGATATGTATGTACATTCTCTGAAATGTTATGTTACTCTATTGTGTGCTATCACATAACTCTGACAGAATTCTAAGATGGGATCTTGGCCTCTGCTTTCTGTCTTCACGTCTCAGCTTTGTCTCTCAAAATATAACTCATTTTTCACAGACACCATCTTTTTTTTTGTACTAAAAAAATACGGAAATAAAGAGCAACTTGTTGCCATATGCATATTTAGTTACAAAGTTACACTCACAAGGCTCCAGTTTGTTCTAAAGCTGGGAGAAAGTTTCACCAATTAAAACTTTCTTCATAGTACAAGGTAGTTCAAAGGATAGTCTCTTGGCCGTTTCCATATAGATTTCCTTGATTTAATGTGGCTCATAGAAGATCTGGTCTTGCACTTTATCTTCACCCCTTCGACCATTTGCTTCTCCATAGCCCACAGCAAGTATGTTAGGAGGTTGTAACATAAGCAAGTGTTGCATATGGCTCAATTAAGATTAAGAGAGGACACAGTGGCATATGTTGGGTCTCATGAGAAATTTCAGGAGGCTCTTTCCATTCAAGATTTATGGGCAGGACTATCAGAGGATTTTCAGAGGAAAAATATATTTAGATACCATTGGAAACAGCTGAACAGCATATCTCAAAGACAGCGAGAGCCATAGAAAATTTTGTAGGTAGGATTAGGAAACTGAATATCAACACTTAACTGACAATGATAACACTCATAAAGCCCTACTACATGAAACAAAACAAAGATAGCTACACACACTTCTGTGGGGCTTGCTGCTGAAGTTTCACGAAAGGTACAAACAAAATTTTCTAAATCAGTGAATAAAGTTGTGGTGGCTGCAATGGCTCTGTCAAAAACAGAGGCAGTGGGTGGACCTAAAGAGTAGTTGTGGTCTTCAGTCCTGAGACTGGTTTGATGCAGCTCTCCATGCTACTCAATCCTGTGCAAGCTTCTTCATCTCCCAGTACCTACTGCAACCTACATCCTTCTGAATCTGTTTAGTGTATTCATCTCTTGGTCTCCCTCTACGATTTTTACCCTGCACGCTGTCCTCCAATACTAAATTGGTGATTCCTTGATGCCTCAGAACATGTTCTACCAACTGATCCCTTCTTCTAGTTAAGTTGTGCCACAAAATTCTCTTCTCCCCAATCCTATTCAATACCTCCTCATTAGTTATATGATCTACCCATCTAATCTTCAGCATTCTTCTGTAGCACCACATTTCGAAAGCTTCTATTCTCTTCTTGTCCAAACTATTTATCGTCCCTGTTTCACTTTCATACATGGCTACGCTCCATACAAACACTTTCAGAAATGACTTCCTGACACTTAAATCAATACTCAATGTTAACAAATTTCTCTTCTTCAGAAACGCTTTCCTTGCCATTGCCAGTCTACATTTGATATCCTCTCTACTTTGACCATCATCAGTTATTTTGCTCCTCAAATAGCAAAACTCCTTACTACTTTAAGTGTCTCATTTCCTAATCTAATTCCCTTAGCATCACCCGACTTAATTCGACTACATTCCATTATCCTCGTTTTGCATTTGTTGATGTTCATCTTATACCCTCCTTTCATGACACTGTTAATAATGAACACTGAAGTTAAGAGTAAATGACATCTCAGCTAAAGGGGTAGCAGGAAGATGCAACCAATACAAACTAAAACTGGTGGGGAGAGAGAGGCAGTTATGTTGAATGTGTTTTTCACGTCTATTTTAAGTACGGTTATGAGATTTTTGATTACATACAGTAATGTGACATAAGTGTGTTTGCAAAGCAAGAGTTCTCCAGAAATAAGGGATCAGTCACTGATATTGGTTGGTTGATTTTGGGGAAGGAGACCGGACAGCAAGGTCATCGGTCTCATCGGATTAGGGAAGGACGGGGAAGGAAGTCGGCTGTGCCCTTTGAAAGTAACCATCCCGGCACTTGCCTGGAGCAATTTAGGAAAATCACGGAAAACCTAAATCAGGATGGCCGGACGCGGGATTGAACCGTCGTCCTCCCGAATGCGAGTACAGTGTTTAACCACTGCGCCACCTCGCTCGGTCAGTCACTGATGGTTGATTTAACTGTAACAGTATGATGTAAAACCAAAAGCTCCAAACACGATTTTTTCCTGTGTTTAGTACTGTGTGTAATTTTTTTCTATATTTTTCTATACAAGTCTTCTAATATTTAATGCTCTAATACAGCTGAATGTAAATACCCACTGGCACACACTGACGCTGTTGCATAGAACCACAGTAAGACAGCAGTACTAGGAATTTAAGTATTGTATGAAACAGTGTCAACCACTGATTTTGTTGATCAATCTACATATTTTAAATAAGTGTGAAAACAGTATAAAATTGCAGCCTAGAACATTAGGTGTTCAAGTGTATATACATAACAGCTAATGTAGTCTCTTTTACAAGCATCCATTTAATAGTTTCTCATGAACCAGTCCCAAGGTAGAATTCGTCGATTGAATTCCCTGAAGAGGGAAGGAACATATGATATAATATTATATCACACTTTCCACACAGCTAACAATTTCAGCGGTGCACTGATCACTACAAGTATTATTGCAGCATTACGGCAAGCCATCAGCATGGGTGCCAAATCAACATAGCAGCTACCAGTTCTGTATGAAGCCACTGCAAACAGCAGCAAAACAAACTACCACCAAAGCATTATTTATGAATGCCCAACCAGTAAACAGGGCATCAAGCTATTCAGCCACTCAATCTGCCCAGTCACCGTCTAGCTATAAGCAGTGTAGTGTAGACATCCAGCTGCCATCACATCAGCTCTCAGCTGGAGCCTGACATAACACTGTGTAAGGTGCCTCCATCCCAGAGCCACTTCCCAAGCTGGGTCCTCATGTTTCCTGCAATTTCCAAAGAGCCACACTTCACATGGTCCGGGGAATGATACCAGATCACACTTGCAGGATGTGGGTGCCTGTTAGAATCCAGCAATGTTCTACCCTGTCGTTAATATGAGAATCTGTGCAGTTGCTGGAATCTCACTGACTAGACCAAGACCACCACAATCATTGTTCAAATGAAAAATGCCTGGATAGTGCGATGCCATCCTGATCAAGAAAATATGCCTTTGCACCCCTCCAGTAGCAGTCTTACAAACCTCACTGCTACACATACAACACACAATTATGACACATTTCTTTACTTGTCATGGAAATTAAAATATCAAGTTTAAATTATGTGATAACAATACAGAAGAACGGAATACTATGCACACCTGACAAGAGCAATACATAAACATTCTGCTACTACTGCAATGTGGATACTTCTAAAATGTTATAGCATGTCCACATATTGTTGTTATTAAGTGGGTATACTGTTCCATTCCACTGTGTTTTAATACCTTCACGGAAACTCTACATTTGAACTTTGATGAGAGGTAAGGGAGGAACATATGACAACATAGCAACTTCTATTTTTAGCACTACAGCTCTGCAAGCTTTTTGCCAAATAATACCTTATTTATGGCTTGTAAATCTGATGACCATAATTATTCCCTGCTGCGCATGACGAGAGATAGGAGATTCATATTCACAGGACATGTACATTAGTAAGTTCTGCAAAAATGATTAACATTTCACTCACCTCCATTCTGCATGTGTCCTGTTGCCTAGTAGGCACAGGGTCCACCACAAGCCCTCATAACTTGTAATATGCATGATGGCATTGATGTATATAAAGCGTGAATAGCACCCTGGGGTATAACCTGCATTCACCTGGTTCCAAAGTTCATCTGTGGTGGTTGGCACCGGGTCACAGCACAGCATCCATTGTTTCACCATATTCCACACATTTTCGATTGGCAACAAGTCTGATGATTTGGCAGGCCAGGGCAAAAGGCTGACATCCTGCGACACCAAGAAGGCACGTGTTCATGCAGTAACATGTGGTCGTGCATTTTCATACTGAAAATGGTGCCTGGGGTACTGCATAGGAACAGTATGGCTACTGGTCACAGGATGTCATTCACGTAGACCACACAGGTCACAGTGCCCTGGACACATACCAACAGTGATTTGTCGTTGTACCCAACAGCACCCTACATCATAAGGCCATGAGTTGGCACTGTATGTCTTGAGTCAATGCAATCACTCTGATTCCGCTCCCCTTGTCTGTGGCAAAACAAAATGCGGTCATCATTTTCAAATAAACAGAATCTGGATTCGTCCAAAAACACTGTATGATGTCATTCTTGTCCCCAGTGACGTGGTTCCATCCACCGTTGCTGTCTAGCACATTTCTGCACATTTGTCAATGGTACGTGGAGAAGTGGAGGACACGCACGTAACCCATGCCATAATAAACGGCTGTGGGTGGTCACCACTGATAGTGTATGATGTGTTACACTGTTTCAATGTTGCACCAGAGCTGAGGAGGATGCAGATCTGTCTTGCAATGATATTCAGATGAGGTGTCGATCTTCTTCCAGGGGGGTCTGGGTGCTGCGACCTGACCCCTGTCGTCATGTTCTATGACCTTCAGTGAACCATTCTGCACACACAAGTTGCACTGCTGAAACACTTCATTCCACATGAGCAGCAATTTCCCAGATGGATGCATCATATTCTCTCATGTCAATAATTTGTCCTCTTTCAAACTCACTGAGTTGATGGTACGGTTCGTGTATATGTCTGCTCAAGTCACACTGATTCATTACCTTCGGTTTATAGCGACAAAGAGCGCCACAGTCACATTTTACTGGTAGGTGGTGTTGCACTGTGATATCGATCTTGACCTTGAACCCACAGGTAACATGGTTCAAATGTTAACGAAATTATTGTTTTGCAAATCATATGCGCAAAACATGGACACACAATTTCCAATCTTCAGACAAGGATTATACCTTAATAACTAAAAATAATAAGTGGATCCATTGTAATGATCTGTTTATAAAGTTACGGAGTCTACCTGTGCCAAGTTAATACATCCAGCAACCTTTTATGAACATTACTATAAAACATGCACCCATTCTAACAATGACTTTGGAGCACAAGACTGGCTTTATTTTCATTCAACAAGGAAAAAATAAATGATAAACTCAAAACAACCTTTTCTACCAGGGAATAAAACTGTGCAACAAGATTACTTGGGTAACTAAAACAAACATATTTAAGATGACAGTAAAAGAATATCTTTACAAAATACATTCTACGTAAACAGAGTGATTATAATTAAAGTTCCACTTTCAAAAAACTGTAAAGAAAGAACCACTGCCCCAGAACATCATCAAATTTGAACAGGATCCTATCAAAGAAGGGTGAAACATTATGGAAACAAAAAAACAAAACAAAAAATTTTAACAAAAATTTTACCACTAGATGGCAGTGCAAGTGGCAGAAAGATGTGAGGTACATGGCTGTTCCTCTGTTTGTATCCCAGACATTTACCATGACTGTCTTAATGCAGGATCATGCACTGCCAGTAAAACTCTTTCACAAGAATGATGACTGTGTGCCAACAGCTCTGCAGAAGTTCTGGACGCTTGAGGGAATGAAAAAAGGCATAGGTTCAATGTCTGCCAAGGGTTTGGAAAAAATGATTACAAAATCTGAAATGTAGCACGGGGAAGAAAAGAAGTGATCCAATGCCAGTAGATGACATTGCCACAGAATAGCAGGAGGGGTCAAGCAGTGATGCACAAATATTGACTGCGTGGGGAACTGCCCCAGCTTTGAACATGTGTGTGAGCTCTGTGCATAAAATGCTACAGAACATCCTGCATTGTTACCCGTACAAAATTATCCATGTTCAGGAGTTGCTTCATACTGATCTGCCAGTAAGACTAGCATTTGCTCCAGAATATCTTGCTCTCATCAAAGTGGACAACGAATGGCTATGTAACATTCTGTGAACAGACAAAACCCATTTCAATCTACAAGGGCATGTCAATACACACAACTGCAGAATGTGGGCAACATGAAATCCTCTTGCACATCAGTTATTACTGCTTCATTTTGCAAAGGTAACTGTGTGCTGCAGTTTGATGGAATCATTACTCATAGGGCAGAGAGACTTCCATGCACCACCATCATCCCAATCCTTCAACAGTATGGATAGGATCACTTTTTTTGCTAGATGGCGCTCCTCCACACATTGCACAGGCAGTGAAGCAGCTGCTACAGAGGCATTTTGGGAACGATAGAATTTTCAGCCAGCCAGCCTGGCCATCCAGATCATCTGATCTTAATCTGTGTGACTTCTGGCTGTTGGGTTATCTGAAAGATGCTGTGTTCAGTACTCTGATTCCAAAAGCAGCTGAACTGAAGGTACACATTGTGCAACATATTCTGAGCGAGACCCCCTGAGACACTCTAATCCAGGGACGGGCAAGAATCCTGCACATGTGCGGTGCACTTGCACGCGTGCAGTTAACAGTCGTTCTGCGTGCACACAGGGGCAAACTGGCCGCCCGCTTATCTCCTCTCCCCACCATACCTTCTGTCCGCTCCTTTCTCTGCAACACGTTTTGTTTCCTAGCTTGCTTTATTGAATGAAGGAATAAGATTAGTGGGAGTGCTTGAAAGATGTCGTGTTTTGAAAGAGTACCTATTACCTACGATATGTTTTATTTAATTATCAGAGGTGGAGTGGAACAAAATTTCTACATACAGACAAACACAAACAGTTACTTAAATTTTCATCACTGATGTTTGCTCTTAACCGACACTCACTAATTCAGCAAATGGTTTTCCAGCTCTCGCTATATTAAGCGTAATCTTATAACTTGCACGTATCCCTGGGCTATTATTGTTGTCGTCCTGAAAAATTGAAAACAGTGCCCCATAAAATGTTAAATCAGTTAGATGAGAGACATGATGAAAGGAAGTCTTAGATCTCTCGTGACCACAGCAACTACGACAGATTCATCTAGTATTGTCAGATCGCTCTTCTTAAGCTCAGTCAATTTCCCCATCCGCTCAGAATCTGACAATAAATTGTACTCGTCCTTGTGAAATTTGTTATAATGGCCTTCAATACTAAATTTCTGCTGACCAGTGAGAATACTGCCACATATTAAACATTTCGAATTTTCATGTTTTTGCACAAAGAAAAAATGATTCTCCCATTACTTTTTAAAAGATAGCAAATCTCCGCTTCTCCGTTTCCTTGCTTCACTCTGCATTTTCCGGTTCTTGAAATACAACGTTCACTACGTAGTGGTCGCTATGCATCGACATCCGCAGCATAGCCTGGTTTTACACTGCCGCAACCTGCCAGCTGTCGCCACTGCCCCGTTCGACGATTGCACGTGAGCAGCACACGTGCAGCGCTGTGCGCTCATGAGCCGCGTGCAACATTTGCCTGCCCCTGCTCTAATCTGTTACGGAAAATGTTGCTTCCTGATTTCAATTTGTGGCAGAAAACTGTGGACACCATACTGAACAGGTCTTGCAGCACTCTGATGACAATTAGAAATTGATTTCATTGTTGATTTCCATGCAGTTTATTGCCTCGGAACAATTAAAAACTTATGTCATTGTTGCTTCTATGTGTTTTTGATCTCGGGGCAATTAAAAACTGGTTTTTCCCATCCGATGGTGTATCACCTTCGCATGGTGGGCAGGCTTACCTAACAGTGCCACAACTGTTGAATGCCAAACTTGTGCAACTCACATCTTGGCCATCTTATTGTGATTCATCTGTCATTTGTAGCCAAATCCATTCATGTTATGATGCTTACAGTGGCATCTAGTGTGAAAATTTTTGTCAATATCTTTTGTTTTCCCTTCTTAAAGCAATTTTGAAAGTGGAACTTTAATTATAATCACTCTGTATTCAAGTTATCTAGATAACATACAATAGAGGTTGGTAAAAAAGTAACATAAATAAAATATTAATCACCTTTGTCATTCTAAACTATATCTTCACAGCAAAACACATCATATAAAAAACTATACTATTTGTGATGTATAATAATGATCTTCTTTCATCTTTCTGAACTGAACATTTCATTCATTGTGGAGGGATGGTGGCCCAATCAACCAGATAGAAAAATACAAAAGCTCTAAGGTCATAACCAAAAAAGCACACGTATTGAGTACTTGCAGGACCATGAGATTAGCAGAGAGAGAGAGAGAGAGAGAGAGAGAGAGAGAGAGAGAGAGAATGTGGGGGCACTGAGTAATTGGTGATCACATATGAATGAATAATGAAAAATTAATTTTGACATTCTCAGATAATTTGTTTGTAACTACATAAATTCAAAAAAGTCTTCCTGTAAGTATGAATTAACTAGTTTTTCATTATGTTTTCTCTTTATGTTAAGCTGATATATTATTACTGCAAAAATAATTCGCGGGTAAGTACAAAATTACTATTTATACTTTTTACACTTTTGCAGACTGCATTGTTTTCTTTTTCTCTCTCCTTCTGAGAAAGTGCATCTGCTATTTTGTTTTTCCTGTTACTTATCAAAATTCTTCTGCAACACCACTATCCAATTAAATATGTAGGAAGTATCATAATACGCACATTTCTCTTGGCAATATACTTGAATGTGGTTTCTTTTATGGTGACTGAACCACATATCTGCAACTACTTGCTGGTTCCTGGAGGAGATTTATGTTAGCTGGTATTTTTTCATTTCTCTTTGGCAAATTATATTTTTTGATTCCTGCATATTAATCGATATGGTGAGTTCTAATTACTGTAGATTATAGCATATAACTTATTTCACATATACTACACAAGTCATTTCAGACTGGAAGACCCTCAGTTATTGAACAATCTGTTAAAACCAGCCATGGTAAAACCGTTAAGCAGATGTGGTAAAGTTTGTAATTGAATCCTACCACTCACCACACAGATCGTGGATGCATAGTTCTTGCTGGTTCATAAACAAGCTTTTATTTTTTCATGTCAGCTAGTCATGTCACCCTGCCTGGACTCTGTGGTAAGTGACAGCTTCCAGTTTATATCACAAAGTGGTCTGGAAGAACAGACATTGTGGTAAGATTATTTGAAAACACCTTGAAACAGCAGGAAACGTTTTATCCATACCTATGAGAACTGGACATTTTTATGTGAAAGAAGTCAGTAAGTTGAAAGAGTGAGAAAACATTCTAGTTCTTGATACGGGTAAATATCACCGAATTTCAGTAAATCAAGTTCATAATATTTGGATTATCGCCATAAGAATACATGCATTAATGGTTGTGAAGAAATGTATTCATACATTGGCTTCAGAAATACAGACAATCTAATGTTCTCATGTGTTAGTTACCATTACAGTTGTAGCTATAGACATAAGAAAATGTATCTGCAATATTGCTTTCAATCAAGGGAGACAAAATTAAATCACTGATTTCAAGAAATTTCAAAATTCTGTGTGGTCCTCCCCACCTCCCCCTTCATCATTCTATTGCATATGTTGCACTTCATCTTAAATGTTAATGAAATCTTCCTTCTCAGTCTTTGTTTGTATTACATCAAGAGTTCCTCATTATTGTTGTAAAGCATATACCAGTGGCACAGTTAGCAGTCTCAACAGTATAAGCATTGAGTACAGAAAAGAGTACATAAGGAGACTACAACAGCTTTTATCTCATCTTGCACATTTAATATTTGTATTATGCAGGACAAGATACACAATGTGGCATGTAATTCACAACGTATTAGCACCATTTGTCCCCTACCTAGTCCACAAATCAATTAGATGCTGAGTATGAATGAATTATAATGACTGCCAGTACATGAGACTGTACTATTTCAATCGTTATGCGACAGGTTCATGGACGATATGCCGGGGTAGTGATATGTTCATGGATTGCACGGTCTCTGGAAACTACATATTGCACACTATTGGCTATTAAAATTGCAACATCAGAAAGCATAGAAAAAAAATGAAATTTTTCTTACTGCGCACACACAGTATAGTACGAAAAATAAATTATTATACACTGACTGACAAAAAAAGTGAAGCACCCAGAAGACATGGTCGGGTGTCAATGTAACTCTGTGCAACTACATACCCTTGGTGGCTATATAAATGATTAGAGGCTATTGTCTGTGACGGGTAGAACTGCCACCAGTTCATTAGTTTATTCAGTTTAACTGTTGTTACCAGGCCTGGTAGGGTATATAAGGGAAATGAACAGCATCAGATGTTGACTGATCACTGTGAAGGACACAGAGGTGTCTTGTACTCGTGTGTGACAGTGTCATCAACACCTAACAGAATTTGAAAGGGACCTCATTGTGAGTCTCCTTTTGGCTGGCTCATCGAATCCAGCAAGATCAAGATTTGATGGGTATTCAGATGTGACAGTGACTCAATGTTGGACTGCATGGGAACATGAGGGAGCCATACTCGTCAAAAAGTTCTGGTCAATCACATCTGACCACCACAAGGAAAATGTGCAACAAGCACATTATAGCCCTTCATGTCTGCACCTGCCATCCAAGAACAACTAATGGACTTCCAGCAACATTCTGTCATTCCACATCATTGGTTAGAGAGTAGCAGCGATCAGATTAGGGAATTATTGTCCTATGCACAGGCTGCTGTTAACACCACAACAGAATGGCTGTGTTTGGGGTGGTGCCATGACTGGGAAGCATGGCCTACTGATGAATTGTGAGGTCCCATTCTTCCAATGTTTTGGAGAAGCACAATGGTGTTGTGGTGTAGGGAGCTATTGGGTATGACTTCAGGTCATGGCTGATAGTGACTGAGGGAACTCTGATAGCACAACAGTACAGCATGGGCATCCAGAGCCCTTATGTGTTGCTCACATGTAACACTATTGCAGTACCATTTTTCAAACGGATGATGCTTGTCAACATATGACATGTCAACATTTTTATTTCTTCTTCATGGATTTTAATACCTACTCTGAATTTTTCTTTTGTTTCCTTCACTGCTTGCTCAATATACAGATTGAATAACATCGGGGAGAGACTACAATCCTGTCTCACTCCTTTCCCAACCACTGCTTCCCTTTCATGTCCCTCGACTCTTATAATTGCCATCTGGTTTCTGTACAAATTGTAAATAGCCTTTCGCTCCCTGTATTTTACCCCTGCTACCTTCAGAATTTGAAAGAGAGTATAACAATCAACATTGTGAAAAGCTTTCTCTAAGTCTACAAATGCTAGAAACGTAGGTTTGCCCTTCCTTAATCTAGCTTCTAAGATAAGTCGTAGGGGCAGTATTGCCACACGTGTTCCAACATTTCTACGGAATCCAAACTGATCTTACCCGAGGTCGGCTTCTACTAGTTTTTCCATTCATCTATAAGGAATTCGTGTTAGTATTTTGCAGCTGTGACTTATTAAACTGATAGTTCGGTAATTTTCACATCTGTCAACACCTGCTTTCTTTGGGATTGGAATTATTATATTCTTCTTGAAGTCTGAGGGTATTTCGCCTGTCTCATACATCTTGCTCACCAGATGGTAGAGTTTTCTCAGGACTGGCTCTCCCAAGGCCATCAGTAGTTCCAATGGAATGTTGTCTGCTCCGGGGGCCTTGTTTTGACTCAGGTCTTTCAGTGCTCTGTCAAACTCTTCACGCAGTATCATATCTCACATTTCACTTTCATCTACATCCTCTTCCATTACCATAATATTGTCCTCAAGTACATCGCCCTGGTATAGACCCCTATATACTCCTTCCACCTTTCTGCTTTCCCTTCTTTGCTTAGAACTGGGTTTCCATCTGAGCTCTTGATGTTCATACAAGTGGTTCTCTTATCTCCAAAGGTCTCTTTAATTTTCCTGTAGGCAGTATCTATCTTACCCCTAGTGAGATAAGCCTCTACATCCTTACATTTGTCCTCCAGCCATCCCTGCTTAGCCATTTTGCACTTCCTGTCGATCTCATTTTTGAGATGTCTGTATTCCTTTTTGCCTGCTTCATTTACTGCATTTTTATATTTTCTCCTTTCGTCAATTAAATTCAACATTTCTTCTGTTACCCAAGGATTTCTACTAGCCATCGTCTTTTTACCTATTTGATCCTCTGCTGCCTTCACTACTTCATCCCTCAAAGCTACCCATTCTTCTTCTACCATATTTCTTTCCCCCATTCCTGTCAATTGCTCCCTTATGCTCTCCCTGAAACTCTGTACAACCTCTGGTTCTTTTAGTTTATCCAGGTCCCATCTCCTTAAATTCCCACCTTTTTGCAGTTTCTTTAGTTTTAATCTACAGGTCATAACCAATAGATTGAGTCCACATCTGCCCCTGGAAATGTCTTACAATTTAAAACCTGGTTCCTAAATCTCTGTCTTACCATTATATAATCTATCTGAAACCTGTCAGTATCTCCAGGCTTCTTCCATGTATACAGCCTTCTTTTATGGTTCTTGAACTAAGTGTTAGCTATGATTAAGTTGTGCTCTGTGCAAAATTCTACCAGGCGGCTTCCTCTTTCATTTCTTTGCCCCAGTCCATATTCACCTACCACGTTTCCTTCTCTCCCTTTTCCTACTACAAAATTCCAGTCACCCATGACTATTAAATTTCCGTTACCCTTCACTATCTGAACAATTTCTTTTATTTGATCATACATTTCTTCAATTTCTTTCGTCATCTGCAGAGCTAGTTGGCATATAAACTTGTACTACTGTAGTAGGTATGGACTTTGTATCTATCTTGGCCACAATAATGCGTTCACTATGCTGTTTGAGGTAGCTTACCCGCATTCCTATTTTCCTATTCATTATTAAACCTACTCCTGCATTACCCGTATTTGATTTTGTGTTTATAACCCTGTAGTCACCTGACCAAAAGTCTTGTTCCTCCTGCCACCGAACTTCACTAATTCCCACTATATCTAACTTTAACCTATCCATTTCCCTTTTTAAATTATCTAACCTACCTGCCCGATTACGGGATCTGACATTCCACACTCCAATCCGTAGAACGCCAGTTTTCTTTCTCTCTATACGCACATGAGGGAAAAAAAAAAATCCTGGATTTTTTCGGATTTCCCAGTTAAAAATACACTTTCTCCCGGGTGAAAATACACTTTTTCCGTGTTAGGTGACGGTATACTTTTCCTCTGAACTGTAAAACTTATCAATCCATTGAATCGTTATGGTCTTATAAATGGGGGAAAAACACATTTTGGAAAGATCTGTTATGTGCTGCACATTTTCATATTACGAAAGTATAAATTCTAATTCCACCACACACCGCATGTTACTTTCCGAAGCATTGAAATCGAGATTGCCATGCGATTTTGTAAGCCGGTCATAGCTCACGTCACGCGATCTAGCCAGCTGATTATGGCGGATATTCAGAGCATAGGACACGTGATGTAATCAGCCAATAGCAACAACACTATTAAGTAGCGAGACCACACAAATAGGAAAGGTTAATGGTTTAAATTAATATACATAGTATTGCTACAAGAAAAGCAAAGCTCTCACATGTAATATTGGTCTAAGATTATTTGGCTGCCAATTTAAGCTTTCATGTATAATGTTGATCTTTTTGTGCATTACACTTTAAGATACATCACACAAATGGGCCAGTAAAATTTTTAATAATGACATAAATGTCTGATCATCTGGGCTAGAAATTCTTCAAATGATTATCCTCACAGAGTCGATTTTTAAATGAGAGTCAAATGCTCTGTGATTTAAGAAATTCATTATACATTCTCACACACAGTTCATCTTGTGTAAAAGGAAATTTACTTTGAAAGTAACACTTTTCGAACCACCATTCTCAATATTTCCCAGCGACCTGTTAGAAATAAGTTCGTTTCATCAGTTGCCAGAGAGTGCCAGGTAACAGGCTCATTGCACTTGCACAGCTACGATGAAGCAAGTAGCCCATATGATCGTACATGTAAAACATTAAAGGATCTTACATTACGCCATAAAAGAAACAAGACATCAGAGAATACTCCAAGAGCAATGAAATTTAGCGAACCATACTAAAATGCATAATTCGGCTTAAATTGCACATGCGGATGTAAATTTTCTTGGAGTACCAAGTACTATATTATCTCGTGTTCGGTTCTTTATTATGGCATAATGCCATACATGCTAGAAGATGAAAACATGCACTTGAAATGCAACGAACAGTTGAAAGCAGCCAGTAGTGTGGAATTAAACACTTCATTTCAAATAAATGGATTGCCTCATTGGAAAAGAGTAATAAAATCTGCAAAAATAACTTCATTGTTCTGCAAGGCAACTAATGCTTGACCGTTAGAAAGGTGGAAATAAAATAAAATCTGAATCTAATAACTTATTTTAGCCTTCCGTGATTATGTGAATGTATTTTAATTCACTTGATAGCTCCCAGCCACAGAAAATCGTTTTGTTTTCATTTGACATGACAGCAATAAATTAAGAGGAAACAGCAAAGTCACTAAATGTAGTCACATGGAGACTACCCTCCTCCCCACTACAACTCAAGAGTGTCCTCCGTCACGGATCTATGATATTTCCGAAGCGGGGCAATACTAGACAGCGGCACCATCCCCCCCCCCCCCCCCCCCCGCTCCACCCCCCACCCTTCCTCCAGCGTTTGAGGTAGAACGCTAAAAATTAAATCGCCTTTTCAAAAAATGTTTGTTTTATAGCACATATCTTTCTGCTGATACATAAAACGCATGTCATTTTCTTTAAGGAAATGTAAGACATGTTATTTGGTCTTTAGTGTGCCAAAGTGCAGTGTCACGCCACTTCACACAGCATTCTTCCATCGCATGTCACTGTATTTTGCTCTGTTGAATTCAAACGTGTATATTTTGTAATGGATGCCTTCAAACTATATTCAGGACAGTGGAAATTAAAATGTCCTGTGGTGCCTAGCCTGCTCCCAGTCAGCTGGTTTCAGATCTTGCACGTTTTTAACCCTTGCAATTAATACTGGATGGAATTATTTGTAACCAGGAGAGAACAAGAACTCTTCAGAAAATTTGCACTCTTTATTGCCTATTAGCTAATAACGTGTAGTTTTGCATGACATAAAAGTAAATATAAGATACATAAAACCAGTAAAGACAAGAGACAAAGCAGACACAGTACACATTTCTCCAATCCTTAAGTCCTAGGGTTTTTTCCTCTCTAATCATGCTACAGCATGCTTTCCTTTCTGCGAAAGAATCTATTACCTCATCGAAGTTTGTCAAACCTCTTGCCATATGAAAAAACGAAATGTCAGTGTCTAATACTGAAAAAGCTGTTAATACAAATAGTACCCAAGACTGGTGTTGCTTCTGGAGCTGATTACGTGTATTTGGTCAATGTCTGCTAGATAAAACAAAATATGCCTGTCTAATATTGCAGCAATTGTAATACACCCCACATAAACGAGACTGTTTTGGAGCAAATGGTCATTTTTATGACACGACAGAATATAATTCACGAAGAACCACTATCAAACGCCTAATAGGCCTACTACAAGCAAAAAGCTTTATGTTAGGAAATAGTTTCACATTTCATTCATGCGCTCCAGCTTCTCATCTTCTCCTTCCTTGTTCTAACAATCAATCTTTTCATCAGTAATTCTGTAACTATTCCTACCTGTGTCGAAACTTATTCACCAGTTAATTTCACTAACCCTGCTACAATCACCGGTTTAGTTATCCCACATTTATTCTCCTGTTAGGCATTATTATGTGTTCACACACCACTTTTTCCATGCTACTCCCAGAATAGAACTTAAGACCTGCTGGCCGGGGACTGTACAACTGGCCCTTACTAGTGTAGCAGTCTGGCCAAAAACGTCTATCAAAATTTCATTTTCTTGGATACACCGAGAAGATAACAAGTAATCTTTATTACCTGTTATTCCTGACAATCATTTATTTCCACTCTGGTAGTCTGAATCTTTGGCTTTCACTAGTAATTATAACAACGCCGATCATTTGCAAATCCAGTCAACCACACAAACATTGGCATTCACCCGTTCGGCTTTATTCCGCTCAGCTCGTATGGCTCCGTCTCCTTTTGTCCGTGGGGATTCCCCTGGCAGCAACATCACGTACACTATGCACGCATTCAAAAATCAGCTTATGATTCATTCAGAAATCAACTCCGAATTCATTCAAAAATTTAAAAAACCAACAGGGATGTGTTTCAAAATCATGTGAATAATTGATAGACCAACGTGCACTGGATGTTAGTCACTCTGTGAAACACGCCCCCCCCCCCCCCCCCCCCACTTCACACCCTGAAATTGCAGCCCAGGGCAGACACCCCGGTTTGTCCCTCCCCTCTTCCGCCCCTAGATCTGGGCCTGTTGTGCATGAGTGAATTTGGCAGCTTGGGCGTGCCAGTAAAATTTTTCCATGTAGCATCTGGCGCTTGATGCTACTGCTTATATAGCTAACAACCACACTTCCATAGCCAGAAGTGGGAGAAGGTATTACTCATATGTGACTCAATTGTGCATACGCATGAGCCTGCTCGCAACTGCTCAAAGGAAACAAATGTAAACAGTTATGACGTCATGCTCATCAGTGGTAATTTGTTGTTCTGAAGCACTGCATAGTCTTCCTAAAGTCTTTGACACATTTAGCTGTTGTCAGATGCTTGTATGAGCACTGTGTTTTGTTGTTGTATATGGAGCATTTCATTTGTAACTTAAGTTTTCTTTTCTTTTTTTTCCTCTCATTCATGTCTTATTGCTGCAGTATTATTCTGCAGTACCAGCATACAGTAATATCCTTTGTTAGAATATTGGTTCTTACCAGCCAAATTTACAAAAATGTAACTGAAAACTAAAACAATGAAAAATTCCTGGAATTCTGCAGAATTCCCGGGCTTTTCCCCTTTTCTCACACATGAAAAAATTTCCGGATTTTTCCTGGATCTCCTGGTTGTCCCGGGTCGTATACACCCTGTTTATGGCACTTCACAAATGAATCAGTGCACGCATCCACGATAGATGGGGTGTATCATCATACTGATAAATGTGCTCTTACTGTCAAGTTCATTGTAAATGTGACTCAAGTTTATAAACACTGAAATAACATCACATGCCCTCCAACCTTTGGAGTTTCATTTTGTTCCCTACTCTCTTTGTGGGGTGCCTCACCTTTTTTGTCAGGTAGTGTATTTGTAGCCGATTTTGGGGTCTACAAGGTGTGGAATTTGTGACACAGAACTATCACTTCTGGTAGTTAACAACAACATTAACCCATCTAGGCAGTGAGTCAAACTGTGTGTGAATGGCAAATATGGGTATGTCAATCCATGCTGTTTGAACTCTATGCCAGAATTCATTAATCATAGTGGCTTTTGAGCTAGTCTCTAAGGAACACATGATCAATTATTTTCAGTGGGTTAGAGATCTGGAAAACATGCTGATCAGGATGACAGTTGAACACTCTCTGCATTGAGGTAGGCCATGACAGCATGGGAAACATATAGTCTTAAATTACCTTGTTGAAACATAATGTTACAGAGACCTCAAATACGGGGCACACACCCACTGGCTATAAAATGATGGAAATGTTAATATCTTCTGTCCAAATTAAAACCTATGCAAACCAGAGGGGATTATGCTGTGTACCCAATGGCACCTCATATCATACACCAGGTGTTGGACCTGTACTACAATGATGAATGCAGTTTGAAAACGTTCACTCTCCTTGGAGCCTCTACACCAGGATACACTCATTATGGTGTTGTATGCAGAATGAGGGCGTATCTGAAAAGATAACACGCTGCCACTCCTGAGGACAGTGTTGTCATATGATGCGCCACTGTCAGCATGACTCACTCTGCTGTTATTCCAAGTGAAGCAGCAACAGTGGTCCATGGTGATCTAGACAGTCATCCTATCTGTGAGGATACTTGTATTGCTGCAAAAAAGTCCATTTTACAAACAGCATACAACAATAACAACAAACCAGTCTTGATAGACCACAAACCTGCCACTATGGAATTCCGACACACACACACACACACACACACACACACACACACACACAGCGGTAGCTGTTTCTCCTCCCACGCGAGGCAGCATAACATTCTCTCAAACAACCAACATTCAAATGTGTTTAAATTTCTGAATGAGTAAACTTTCCTTACACATAGAATGTACATAGCTTTACTCCTACCTACTTTGCCCAGCTGTGTTGGAACATGTATCATTTGTGTATCCCAAGTATGCACAACACTATGTGCCAATTTTACATTTGTTGCACATTGTCTTCATAGTGTTGCAATTTTAATGGTTAGCAGAGTATGTAGCTTCTCTCACAGCAGATAGTTGATCACTTTTATGACTCTCTGCTGATAACAAAATAAACCCATGCAAAATTATGTAACTCTTCTTTGTACCATTGCTCTGTGAGAAAACAGGGAGATGCTACATGGAAGAGGAACCTTATGAATGTGATGTGGTAAGACATGGAGACAGGGAAACAGTACTCAACAACAGGTCTTACATGTGTCCTGAAAAATAATTTTCTTCACAGATTTGTAGAGCTTCCTAGAAACTCACTCAACGATTCTTTGTCTCATGATTACTTTCTTCATTAAGAGATTTTTGTGACTGTTCCATATTGTCACATGCTCATTGCACCCAATTCATAAACATAAGCAGCTATCTAATTTTATACTCATTAAAGACTGTGGAATGTTGACAGACTGCAATAAATACCTTTAATCGCATAATGATAGAAATATGCCATATACACATTTTATACTTGGGGAAGCAACTACAAGATCTTACCTCACACATTATTGGGTAATTGGTACATTGATGCGTGCCACATAAAGTCTACTTATGCAATACATTTCTCACTAAACAACCATTTCTTTCAAACTTCTTGGCAGATTAAAACTGTGAGCCAGACCATGACTCAAACTTGGGATCTTTGCCTCTCATGGGCAAGTACTCTACAACTCAGCTAACCAAGTACGACTCACAACCAGTCCTCACAGCCTTACTTCCATCAGTACCTCATCTCTTACCTTCCTAACTTCACAGATGCTCTCCAGTGAAACTTGCAACACTAGTACTCCTGGAAGAAAGACTACTGCAAAGGCATGGCTTACCTACAGCATGGGGGATGCTTGCAGAATGAAATATTCATTCTGCAGCAGAGAGTACAGTGATACGAAACTTCCTGGCAGATTAAAACTGTGTCCGGCAACTCTCTCGCATACACACATGACCATTGCACTCCACTATATGATGAGTAGCAATCTATCTTTTTCATAATATTGTCATTATTCTATCCCAGATTTTCCATTGTTTCTTGGGGTTACAATAACTGTGATTTAAATTTTTTTTTATCTAACTGGAAAAGTTCAAATAACAGTGTTATTTCTCTGAGTGAAAGACTGAGATCCTCACCAAAACTACAGAAATCCAGTTAGTGAAAATGAATATAAAAACAACAGGCCATATATGTCATCTATTGCTAAGTTCATTTTTCTAACTAAAAGCTGAGATATGGGATATAAAAAACAGCAAAATAAAAATAACCACTGTACATAGCTGAAATGTATCTTCTAGAATGCAATACAAATTAATGACATCACATGCGGCGATCACAAATGACAATCAGTCAGGTACTCATGCTCAAACACGAGGGGAACAGTTTTTTTACATGCTTTTCCCTTTTCCACATATGATATTTCACCTCACTGAAGAACCGTTTTTCTTGTTTTGTTTCAATCATCATAATAAAATTCTACAAAGTGATGGAGCAATTACAATGACAAGGTACATGAAATTGAAAAATCAGTAGGAAACAATGGCAGCAATTAATTTAGACCTAAAATCAAATTTCTGAGAATAACTACTTCTAAAATAGAGGCTTCCAAAACAAAGCAAAGCAAAACAAAGAGTTTCAGAAAACATATTTCGTAGCATAGCCAGAACTGGAGATACAAATGTTCAGACAGAAAAAATACATTCAAATAACCATTAAATCCTTAAAATATGTTTAAAAAAGTGCAGTATGTTGAATAAAACCAGAATATATAAACTGTAACTCACATAAAAATGTATTACAACTGCTGATACAAAAACACCTATGCTCTGGAGCAAGTCTCCAATTACATGTATCACTGCTGCCCTGACATTTATGCCAGATCTGCTATGGCTGAATTCACTGTGGGTGTGCCCGTGTGCGCCTCTGAGACTGTTACAGGATCCATGCAGCACCAATCCCATGCTAAAACAAAATTAAATCATAAATATCCTCTCCACAACTTTCCATATTAACTGCAATACACAACCTTATTTCATAGCATATTTTAATTATTCAAATAACTCTCTAAATAAATCATTCATAAATAAATTAATCTTTTGAGAGTTTTAAAAATGGCACAGACCTAGTGGGAGTAATGTTTCCAATAGAAACACAGAAAGACAAAATTTCAAGCTTACAATAACTACACCACCAAGAGCCACGAAGGGAAGCAATGTGGAAGATAAGGGCTGAGTAGCTGCAATGATGAATGTGACCAAAAGTCTGTAGGTACGAAGTAAAAACCTTCCTTGTCTTTACACCCCCCCCCCCCCCCACACACACACACACAAATTCTAATCTAATAAACTTAATTTAATAGAAGGGCTGGATGAGTATCCAATGGGGTTATGACACAATGATTAACTTCCATGAGATACAAGATCATAAGTACCTTAAAAGGGTTGCATGAGCTCAAAAAGTCACTTTTTGAACCACAAAGGATTTCCTACAAATATTAATTCATGACTGACTCTCTGAAGGGATGTTTGGAGAACATCTGACCCGACCCGCCCCCCCCCCCCCCCTTTAATCCAGTTGGAATATCCGCAAAATGCTGTGACAAATAATAACAAAGAAGGATACACTTATTCACAAGCAAGGAATTTCCAAATGCTCAAAACTAGCTTGGAGCACTACCATGACATGAAAACCACATTTTTTTCTAATTTGAACCCACATAACCTTTTACAAATTGTGTTACAAAGATCTGTTTATGTTAGATGACTTTGTCTTACAGTGTCAGGCTACTGCAGGAAACTACTGAAATGCTATAGCTCAATATTTTTTATATTTCTTCCATCCACTTGGTTGAGGTAATGATACACACAAAATCTGGCTCTTTATCAAGCTGACTGAAGACATATGTGCTATTAGGTACTTATTCCATAACATCTCGATCCTGTCAATGTCCTATCATTTATATTTTCATTTTAGCTGTTCTACTTGTTCATACGTATACACTTTAGTGATATTATAATGACGACCTACTAAAACTGTAAGTAAGTGTTTCCCATCTGCACTATGCACAACAGCCAGAAAAAGGTGTACAAGAGAGATGTCTAGTGCTGACATGTCTTCATGGGCGTATAGAGATAAGTTGTCTGTAGAGCTACCCACAACTGATGAAGGCTGTGATGTGAATGATTCACAAAGTGAACATGATGACACAGGTACAGAGTACCTTCCAAAATGCACTGTACGGTGGCTTCCCGAGTATATGAGTAGGCGATGTGGTCCCACAGATGTTCAACGGGTCAAGATCTGACATTCCCTGATATACATACATCCTTGACCAGTAACACATTTACATATGTAGACTGCAAATCACTGAACAGTGCATGACAGATGGTACTGTTTATTAATATTTATTGCTTCCTTTCTTATTCAGTTTGCAGATGAAGCATGGGAAAAAGAAGTGTCAGTATGTTTCCAAATTCACTGAAATTTGTGTTATTTATTCCAATGGTGCCAAAGCATGATATATGATGCAGTAGAACTGTTACACAGAGTATACTGAATAATGGTTTTCTAAAGTTACCAACAGGGTTTCAAAGGAAATAATGTCAATGCTTTTAATCAGGACTACTTGATAAGTAATTACATATTTAAATTATATGCTGTAGCTGTCACATCTAGGCAGTTGTAATAATAATGTGATCCGAGAGTGTCCTTTGTTTTGGCAGTTTATTTTAATATTGCCCGTGCTCTTCCTGATTTCATGATTGTTCTGATATTTTGAGGAGATTATAATTATGTAAGGCAATCAGTTAATCTATCATGTGACACACACTTCTTGCTGTTACAGCTTTTTCTTGCCTAAATTCGACAGGTGACAGATTTGACAAGCAGCAGCTCCAAAAAAGTTTTGAAGTTTTCAGAAATATGAGGCTGAGTATTTATCTATACCTCAATGTATTTACTCTGCTAGAAGCCTTAGCACATCTGAGAGATGGTACTTCACACATACTGTCACTTAGCCTGATTCCTGCTTCAGCCACAGATACTGTTGGAGGAAGAATAGCTTTTAGTAAGCCTCAGTGTGAGTTCAAATCATTCTAATTTTACTTTCATTGCCTCTTCATGAGATTATTTAAGTTGACTATTATGAAAGTACACTCTCGGAATTTTAACAGTAAACGCACATCACGGTGCAGTGCTCGTCTCTTTGTAATATCTGCCACTGAAGTTAGATACAGTGAAACCCCACTTTTACACTTTTCAAGGGGGGGGGGGGGGGGGGGGAGGAGGAAGAAGAAGAAGAAGAAGAAGAAGAAGAAGAAGAAGAAGAAGAAAAAAAGTTTAAAATGCGGGAAAAAATAATGTTTTAAGCTGTGAAAGTTATGTATAGGATACCCCTTGCATTTTAGCACTTTGTGTATGTGCACATAACAGGTATCAAAATACTTGTCAGGGACTTGTTTATTATCTAATAAAAACTGCTGATATAATGGGAACTGATAATCGGGATGCAGAAATGTTTGTCTCACTTTCATATGTCATTATCAATGTTTTTGGAATGCCTGCTGCTGTTATTCATTATTTAAATAATGAAACTCTGTGTCACTTACATATTTTTTCATGCTTAGCACAGTGCATTATGAGAATTTTTTCTTGATATCAACTGTAAATATTTACATAAGTATTTTGTGTGGTGTTTGCATACGTGGTATTCTGTGTCTCTTGAACTGTAGTCATCTTTTTCAGGTTATCTGGTACTGGGCTTCTACAGTTATGTAGAAAACCACAAACACGCAAACTATCACTCACATTGTTTTTTTGTGTAAAAAAAAACACCATTTATAAATATTGCACTTAATAAAGAGAGTAAATCTTTGAAACATGTTTTGCTCAGCATGAGAATATACATAATTTGCGCTGTGTTTAAACCAAAAAGATTTGAGCAATGCAAACTGAATGCAGGTGTCAACGAGCACTACAAGCAGCCAAACGAAAAAACACACTAAATATGGATCAACAGAGGTGTGATGATGATTACGACAATCGCAAAATTGTGCATGTGCTGCAGAGACAGTTTGGAAATGGTTGTGATTGGTCATGATGCCTTTATTCGTACGAACCTAGTTACTTCTATCAGTCACCATGCAGAGTAGAGTTTGGCAGTGGGAGGAGATACAGCATGAATTGTTCCAACTTATACATGTTTAGCAGTTTAAATCCACTAAGTAGAGCACCCTGGTGTCAAGAAACTTAACCACACAATGTCTGTAAACACTACTTGAAGGCCAACATCATGCCAGCGTCATTTTATGTCAGTTATTTTTACCCATGAACATTTTTTCATAACGCATAAATCGTGAGAAAATGATAAATATGTTGATGCAATATCAGGCGTGAATTAACATTGTGGACATAGGAAATTTGACGGGAGCAATAAAAAATCTCAAACGGCAGGGAAATGTTAATTCTGGGAACATAAAACCAAACTTATACTGCATCTAGTAAGGGCCCTGGACTCAGGAGCAATACTCAAACTTCTGTCAGTTGATAGTTTTGTATGGTCTCTCTCCTTTATGGGTAGACTACATTCACTGAGGATTCTTCCAATCTCAGTCTGCCTTCCCTACAATTAGTCAAACCACTTAAAATCACTCTGTACACATACTCCCAGATATTAAAAGGATGTGACCGTTCAGTAACCATGTAATCAAACAACAACAGATCTTCCTGCATACTTACGCATAATACATTTCATTTGTTTATGATGAGGGTCATATGTTTGGTTTATTTCATTTTATATCTCAAATGCTACCAGTTTTGGCAACTCAATATTGCCACCTTCAGGACCCATACACTATTATTGTATTAACAATCTTATCGAATGGTGCCAGTGTCACCTGTTCACAGGAATCTGTTGTATGACAATCGGATTTATGATTCGAGTTTTATGGCACCATTCAATAAGATTGTTAATATGATAATAGTGTATGGGGCCGGAAGATGGCAATAATGAGTTGTCGAAACTGTTAGTATTTGAGATATAAAATAAAATAAACCAAAACATATGGCTGTTGGTAAAGTTTTTGGGACGAAGAAAACTATACCAGCCAATGCCCCAGGCCATAATGGACTGATGGAAATAGCAAACTCTAATGGTTGTTCACATTTGACTGGGGGTAGGTTGAAAGATACTTTTACGTCAGAACCGAATGACATGACATAGTGGTTAGCAGATTGGACTCACATTCGGGAGAACAGCGATTCAAATCCGTAACCCGCCATTGTGATTCCCCTACATTGCTCCAGGCAAATGCTGGGATGGTTCCTTTGAAAGGCCATGGTCAATTTTCTTCCCCATCCTTGAAACAATCCAAGCTTGTGCTCCGTTTCTAATGACCTCAATGTCAATTGGATATTAAATCCGAATCTTTCTTCTTTTTTACAACAAAAGATTTTTCTGCATTAAGAGTGATGGATTTTCTACACACTCTTTAGATCAATCCCAATTCTGATATGATTTTTCTTATGCTTATATTCTGTTCATTACTATTACTAAGAACCAACTACACATAAACATATCTTTATGAACATGTCCTTTTGTATATTCCAAGTATGGAGTTCCATTACATACTATGATGGATGACTGTAATCTAAATAAACAAGTATTTTCTTTAAAGCCAGAATCAGGAGGAAACAACAATAAAAAAGCAACCAGAACATTATCTATATGTCTCGTCTAGAATTTCTGGAGGAAGAATTGACAAGTAATTTTTGGTGTGACATCATGTGCGCTGGACTGCTGTTGAAATTGCTTGTCAATACTTTTAAAGTTTTAGTTGTCAGTTACTTATTTTAAAATTTATTTGTGTTAATATTTGCTGTTAAAGTAACTTATGAGTGGATTTTCATTCATCTCGGTCTTTCTTCCTGTTTTAGTGACTCGAGTGGTCTGTTATTTGTGAGTGTGCTTACGTCGTTCGTCCAAGCCTCACGCCTCAGTAGTGTGTTTACATTTTGTGGCTGCGGTTGCACCTGTAGCAGTCATAAAGCTAAGTACTGACAAAGTTATTTGTGCACTGTTATGGAATTATTAAATTAAATAGTTTTTAGTGGTGTTTGTTGTGAAATAACAACTTAATAAACTTTTGGAAATGTTTGCTTGTGGTGTGTGTGTGTGTGTGTGTGTGTGTGTGTGTTGAAGTTGTTTAGTAAATTTCATGCTTTAGTTTTCAGCTGACGTTTCTTACTGTTTCTTGTGAAATATTTCAGTAAAATTTTCATTCAGTGTTTTAACTTTGTTGAGTGTTCCAGTACCCGCTTGAATTTCTGGTTTTAGCTAATAATTTTGTGAAGTTTTGTTGGTATTGGTATTAGTTGTGGTTTAGTAGTATTAATACAAGTAGTTGCTTTCTTAGTAGAGACAGAATTTTGAGACCGCTATTGTTAGTTCTATAAATAGTTCTACTGGTGTAACTGAACTTACGTAACGCACATGTGTAGTTTATTTTACAGTAACTGTAGAATTTTACCATGAGTGAGAAGTGTGGGCTCTTTTGTAGGTTTGTGAGTAGTGGGTTACGGTGTGGGATTTGTTCAAAGTATTTTCATTGGGGGGAATGCAGTGGGGAAGCTTGTGGGCATTCTAGCGCTCTCCTCTCCTGGGAATGCAGAATCTGTAGTAGAAATAAGTTGATAGGAGCAGGAGCATAAGATCTGTGGCCTTCAGGTGCAGTTACAACACACAGAGAAGGAACTAGATAGGTTGAAGAGGGAGAAGGGTGCTGGGGAACGGGAACTGGCAGGTGGCAAGAAAGCAGCTAGGAGGATGAGGTATTCAGACAGTTATCCCTTATGTGTATGCAATAGATTTGACCAACTGTCAGAGTTGAGTGGAGAGGAGCCTCTTGTAACTGTAGGTGTAGGGAACATTTTGTATATGATGGTGCAAGAAAAAGGATGTTAATCCAACAGCAATAGAGAGTTTTTTAAACCTTGACAAGCAACACGAGTGGCAGGGTGTTTATAGTGTCGATAACCTAGATGATAAATACACTACTGGCCATTAAAATTGCTACACCACGAAGATGTCGTGCTACAGATGCGAAATTTAACCAACAGGAAGAAGATGCTGTGATATGCAAATGATTAGCTTTCCGGAGCATTCACACAAGGTTGGCGCCGGTGGCGACACCTACAATGTGCTGACATGAGGAAAGTTTCCAACCAATTTCTCATACACAAACAGCAATTGACTGGCATTACCTGGTGAAACGTTGTTGTGATGCCTCGTGTAAGGAGGAGAAATGCGTACCATCACATTTCCGACTTTGATAAAGGTCGGATTGTAGCCTATCACGGTTGCAGTTTATCGGATCGCAACATTGCTGCTCGCGTTGGTCGAGATCCAATCATTGTTCGCAGAATATGGAATCAGTGGATTCAGGAGGGTAATACAGAACTCCATGTTGGATCCCAATGGCCTCGTATCACTAGCAGTCAAGATGACAGGCATCTTATCCGCATGGCTGTAACGGATCGTGCAGCCATGTCTCGATCCCTGAGTCAACAAATGGGGACGTTTGCAAGACAACAACCACCTGCATAAACAGTTCGACGACATTTGCAGCAGCATGGACTATCAGCTCAGAGACCATGGCTGCAGTTACCCTTAATGCTGCATCACAGACAGGAGCGCCTGCAATGCTCTACTCAACAACGAACCTGGGTGCACGAATAGCAAAACGTCATTTTTCGGGTGAATCCAGGTTTTGTTTACAGCATCATGGTGGTCGCATCCGTGTTTGGCGACATCGTGATGAACGCACATTGGAAGCTTGTATTCATCATCGCCATACTGGCATATCACCTGGCGTGATGGTATGGGGTGCCACTGGTTACACGTCTCAGTCACCTCTTGTTCGCATTGACGGCACTTTGAACAGTGGACGTTACATTTCAGATGTGTTACGACCCGTGGCTCTACCCTTCATTCGATCCCTGCGAAACCCTACATTTCAGCGGGACAATTCGCGACAGCATGTTGCAGGTTGTGTAAAGGCCTTTCGGGATACAGTAATGTTCGACTGCTGCCCTGGCCAGCACGTTCTCCAGATCTCTCACCAACTGAAAAGTCTGGTCAATGGTGGCCGAGCAACTGGCTCGTCACAATATGCCAGTCACTACTCTTGATGAACTCTGGTATTGTGTTGAAGCTGCATGGGCAGCTGTACCTGTACACGCAATCCAAGCTCTGTTTGACTCAATGTCCAGGCGTATCAAGACTGTTTTTACGGCCAGAAGTGGTTGTTCTGGGTACTGATTTCTCAGGACCTATGAACCCAACTTGAATGAAAATGTAATCAAATGTCAGTTCTAGTATAATATATTTGTCCAATGTATACCCGTTTGTCATCTGCATTTCTTCTTGGTGTAGCAATTTTAATGGCCAGTAGTGTACAATGCTTTCCTTAACACATTTCTCATGCTCTTTGAGAGTTGCTTTCGATTAGAATGTTCTAAACAGGTACTAGCAGTAACAGGCAACCCGGGTGGCTGACTAGTGTGATAAGGATATCATGTAGAACAAAGTGGGAATTATATCGAAACGTTAGAAGTAGTCACAACGAAGCTACAGTAGCCATTACCATCAGTATTTGAAGGTGCTCAAAAAAGTTATTAGGAAGGCAAAGAGTATGTGGTATGCAAATAGAATAGCTAATTCACAGGATAAAATCAAAACCATATGGTCAGTTGTAAAGGAAGTGTATGGTCAGCAGCAAAAGGTCGACGATATAAAGTCAGTTTGTGGTAAAAATATTTCTGTTACTGATAAGTCAGATACATGTACAGTATTTAACAATCATTTTCTGAGCACTGCTGGGGAATTAAATAAAAATGGCAAGAAGTCATATAACTTTCTTGGCAAATGCCTTTCCTCGATGGAAGTCCGAAATACTCCTCTGTGATATAGACAAGGGGGAGATTGAGCCAATAATTAAATCACTGAAGACTAAGGACGATCATGGATATGATGGAGTGCCTAGCAGAATATTAAAGTACTGTGCACATGTTAGCCCTGTATTTAGCCACATTTGTAATTTTTCCTTTAGAGGTCAGTTTCCTGAACGATTAAAGTAACCCATAGTAAAGTCACTTTATAAAAAGGGTGAAAGGGATAATATAGATAATTTTAAACCTATTTCTATGCCATCAGTGTTTGCTGAAGTTATTGAAAAGGCTGTGTATGTAAGGATAATTGATCATTTTATATCACAAAATTTGCTATCAAATGTACAGATTGGCTTTAGACGTTGCTTAACAAATGAAAATGCTATATTCTCTTTTCTCTGTGAGGTACTGGATGGGCTAAACAAAAGTTTTCAAATGTTAGGCTTTTTTTTATTTAACTAAGGCATTTGATTGTGTTGATCACAAAATATTGCTCCAGAAGGTGGACCATTATGCAATACGGGGAGTAGCTCACAATTGGTTCACCTCTTACTTTAGCAACAGACAGCAAAAGGTCATTATTCACAGTGTGGAGAATGGCTGTATTGTGGAATTTGAGTGGGGTACGGTTAAGTGGGGGCGCCCCAGGGATCAGTGTTGGGGCCACTCCTGTTCCTTATTAATATAGATGATATGCCCACTAGTATTACAGGTAACTCTGAAATATTTCTGTTTGCTGATGACACTAGCTTGATAGTAAAGGATGTTGTGCGCAACATTTGCTTGGTTTCAAATAATGCAGTTTACAGTTTCTAACACACAATTCAACAAATCCCGATGTTTTAATGTCACAGAATGGACATACAATTAGTGAAACTGAACAGTTCAAATTTCTAGGTGTTCAGATACATAGTAAACTGTCATGGAAAGTCCATGCTCACAATCTTGTTCAAAGACTTAATGCTGCCATTTTTACTACTGGAACAGTATCTGAAGTGAGTGATCGTTCAACACGAAGATTAGTCTACTTTGCTTCTTTTCATTCACTTATGTAATATGGTATTATATTTTGGGTAACTCTTCCCATTCTAAAAGGATATTTTGGCTCAGGAATGGGTCGTTCGGGAAATAAGTGGTGTAAGTTCATGAACCTCTTGTCGACCCCTGTTCACGGGCCTGAATATTTTGGCATCGTCCTCTCAATATGTATATATTCCTTACTGGAATTTCTTGTTAACAATATTAACTTATTCCCAAGAATAGTCAACTTTCACTCAGTTAATACTCGCCAGAAATCAAACTTGCATTTGGATCAGACTTCCTTAACTCTTGTGCAGAAAGGTGTGCAGTATACTGCAGCATCCATTTTCAATACGCTACCACTAGAATTCAAAAATCTTAGCAGTAATCCAATTGCTTTCAAATTGAAACTGAAGAGTTTCCTCATGGGTCACTCCTTCTATTCTCTCGGGGAGTTCCTTGAAAAATTAAGCCGATTCTCGTCGTATTGTTGATTGTGTTTACTTACCAAACTTATGGCTTGACTTTTTTTAGTTTCATAAACCTAATATTTTTATCTGTTATTACTTTTATGTTGTAATTTCATGTACTGACACATTCCATGACCTTGGAGATTTGCTCCTCAATTTGGTCCGATGGAACTTTTTTGACGTGTAAATAGTAAATGAATAAAGTGGTTTACCATTTTGACGTACTTCACAAAGCCAACGTAACACAACAAATATTTTTGTGTAAATTTATCTGAGCTTGGTTGTCGGTAGGGTTCTTTCCCTTAATCCAGTTTGTTTACTATGGTCTATGGTATGAATCTGACAGCATTTCAAATTCCCCACCCAGCCCACATACTGATAACAATGTTTAGTCAGAAATAATTATGTTGTCCAGCCTGTCTGTTCTAGTGGTCTCTGTGGAACTGTTCAGTGCAAATGCTCATAGACATGAAAGTTGTTTCCACCTATTCCCGAGTAGGATAGACAAGTGGGAATGAGAACATTCCTGACTGTGTAACTAGTCAGCATTCAGCATGTGTCCTGAGTTTCTGAAGTTGTGTCAGCAGCAGTGGAATTGCATCAGCAAATGTTCCAGCAGCAGTTTACCAACCAACAAGAACAGCATGGAGAATAGAAAGCGACATTAGCAGCAAGTGGGAACTGCAACAGCAACAGATATTGTAGGAGCAGCTAACAAATCAATAGCTAAACAGTGGCAGATGTTAAAACTGCTACAACAGCAGCGCAGCACAACAACAACAACAACAACAACAACAACAACAAAAACAACCACCACGACCTACTTTGATCAAACGAAGAAGAGTTGGATGGTCTACTTCCATCATTTTTTTATTCATTGCGAGGTAAGTCGAATAACTGAGCCTGATCATTAGAGTACCCTTTTACTGTTTTCTTATAACAAAATGTATGAAGCAATAAAGAAATTACACTTGCTCTTGGGCCCCAGGAGTTTTTCTAATGTTTGTGGTTAGCTGACTGACTACTAAGGCCACCAAACACCGGTGGTAGTGACTAGTCTCAAATTTAATCAGTGTGTTAAGCAATGTATACAAACATACACAGAATGGGCTACAGATCTGCAAGACTTAGTATGCAAGCAGAGGTAGAGTTGCAGAAGCTCACATTAGTACTGGAAGTCACCAGTGAAGGTCATACTTTCAGTTGGACACAGCCACAGATGTATTTTAGATTAACATGAAAATGTACTCGCTCACTGATTCATCATGGCTGTAGTACATTCAGCACAAAGTGTTGACATACGATAGGCAGTCAATGCCATTACAGGACCAAATGTCAATCCAAACGAAGGAAACAAAAGCTAGACATCTAAACTTGTGGGTATTAAATTCTTGGACAGTAACTAATATTTTTGGGACAGATACTTTTGCACTTTTTGGCTTTCAAATTCAAGACCACGTAAATATAGTTTCAACCATGATTCTATTCCAGGCATATGATTTTGTGTGTGCACAGTTCACGCAACTGTTCAAAACTACATTATGGTGTGCATGGTATTTTCAAGCACACACAACATTAAAGCTATCTGCAGTACCTAAGTTCTGCAGAGCATGCCTAGAGCCATTCACCATGCTTAATTAAGTTAAGGCAGAAGTAGATACATTAAAAAGCACTGGAGTAATATCCCTCATTTCTTCTTCAGTATACAACAGTGATTCGGACTCCCTACCCACCCCAAGTAACGATATGAAGGAAAGATCAAGGATACTAGGGGTTCATACCATGGCTGCACAGTGCCATTGCAGGTATGTAATATTGGTCCATCCACTGACGTGACAGTGTCCATATATATCATGGCACCACACTTGTCTGGCAGCTCTCACTACTCTCTGAAGCTTTCAATACTCGCCACTGATGGCAGACTGCTTTACCTGCTTACGTTTCTCAAATCAGCTCACTCTCTAGAAAGTTTGTTTATGCTTTTGATGACTTTCACTGTACTCTGAACTTTTCTTCTAGCCATCCACTCACTTTGTAAACTCCGCTGTCATTGAAAAATGGAACTGACTGTTTGTTCCACGGGTTTCTGCGTTACCATAAGTGTGAGTGCTCATAAACTGTATTCTACCTATGCCGAGATGCACAAGATATTCTTCAAGCCAGTGGCCAAATCAAATGGTAGTCATAAAAATGCCTAATGACTCAATCAGAACATGTGGTCATTATAACTCTAATGTTAATCTTCAATTACACACAGATTTGCATTAAATTCCTAGGCTGGAGGTAATGTTAACCAGTTTGGGTCTAAAACACATCATTCTTATGCTTATTTACAGTTGTCTGTCAATAGCAGGACTAAACAAATTGAAGTAATTAATATGCTATTCACTAATGTACCAGTGCAGCTGATTACCATTTGGCCTTTTGAGGTTCAAAGTACCCACACAATATTTAAGACAGGCGGCCAAAACATCAGCTCGCAAGCCCTGCCCAGGTCCATATGACATAGCACTAAGCCAGGATGAACACTGCCGCCATTGTCACACCACTCTGTTTGTGTGAGAGGAGGGGGATGAGGGGAAAACTGCAAATATGCTGTATTTAGATGGCAATGCAGTCGCACTGCATATAACTCCATTTCCTATTTCATACTCCTCAACAAAATAGATCACAAAGAAAACAATTTTTCACTATTTTATTATTATTTTTGGTACACTGATGGCATAACATAGTTTTTATTTGAAATACAGACAGTCACAGACAATTTCACAGATTTTTGCACTCAGGTTGCCACGTAATTGTAACTGACTTAGTTGTGTGACAGAAAAAGGTTCTTCCACACACATATGTTAACTGAAATATTGTAGCACTTTTGCAACCTCATTATGGAGTTGCGAAAATGCTACCTGAGGCAAACAATTTTGATGTCCTGGGCAGTTTTAACATAAAACTATTTGTGTTTAAAATGAGAGTTACAGTGCAGATCAATCAATTACATCTCCAAGTGCAAAGGAGTGCTTCCAACTGAAATGGCAAATCATCTTGAAAACAGCTTCGAAACAGATGCAAGATGAGCAGTGTCCCCAAATATTAGAAAACTTTTGTTCTAATTCTTTCAAGGCTACAATGAATTTTCATATCCCATTTTTTTACACCAGTAAGTTTAGGGAACTGGACTGTTTTTGTCAGAATGTGCCTCTTCTACAACATGATTTTCTTTTTAAATGCATCCTCATGAAATCAGAAAGAAGTTGTTTCTCGTCTTGCAATGTGTGATGGTGGGCAGTGGGCAGTCAAGTCCACTTAAAATGTGCAGTCTGTAGTCCATTCCCCATGTTCTAATTTTCATTCCTGCACTCCTTCTTCCTTCATAAATTCAACAATAACGAATGGTCAGCAGTGCTGACAGCACAATTCTACTGAACAGAAATGAGTTGTGTCAACCAAAAAACGGCACATCATGGCCAGCCCTGATTTAAGAGGTACCCCAAACTACCAATTCATCTCATTCCAAACTTAGCAAATTGCTTAGATGACATAACGGTAATGGGGTCATGTGGGAGCAGCACTTGCAAAGTCTACTAGCATTATTTGACCAACTTCAAGTCTATGGTCCGCATTTTCAGCTATTTTCTTTTTACAATGAGTGTAAAATACTGGTGGAGCATGTTGAGTAAGAAAGAGCTAATGTGCATGCAGGTCTACAAAGCTGCAATAAACTTACCAGTTCATAAGAACTTAAAAGAGTTACTGCCATTTGTAGGAGAAGTTAATTATTACAGGCTGCCCAAATCTCCCATTTCCTCATCAATGAAGTAAAAACGGGTTCGCATTCTTCTGGGCAGAAACATGTAAGAAAGCATTTTATGACCTTAAAATAGAACTAACAGCTCCCACCTACCAATGACTTGGATACTGGCACAGTGTTATCTAACAAATATACCAATGAAACATAAAAGCAAATGCATTCACTTTGAAAATGTTAACTGCAGCTCAACAAAACTTCAAAAACTGAAGTGGTGTTATGATTCATACATAGTGTCATCAAATTTCGCATTTATCTATATGTAACAAAACTATACCTGAATGCAGATCACAAATCCCTAGTTGCTGTGTTTGACCACCAATCTAAGCTCTCTGATAACACAGTCTAATGAGTACATGAGTAGGGCTTATTTCTTAGTAATTACAATTACAAAATCCACTATTGACCCAACACACAGCACGCAAATTCAGATGCACTTTAACATGTGCCTGGCAGACCAGACACAAATTTGACAGGCACAAAGCACAGTGTTCTGCCTTGGACATAACCAGCCATGCATCCCTGAAAAATTCCCAATCACAGCACACTAAGTAACAACAGACACAGGCTGCAGCTTGCGACATTAATGTTCACTAAGAAGTGTCCAGATATTTTTGAATAGGTAGTGTAACAGTCCATCCGTGCCAACAGATGAAGTCCAGCTGAAGTATGCTATGGGCACGGATCACATACTCTCATCATACTGCTGCACCTGGACCAGTGAGCCCATTGTTCATGGACAGTCATATTACAATGCAGTCTCCCACAGATGGGTTCATACATGGTGACAAGTGTTTGAAGTTGTGGCTAGTCCAAACATTAGAACTGGCTCTGCAGTCATCAACCACAGAAAGCACCACAGTCGCATCTCTGATTTCTCCACAATAGACTTCGGCCGATAGACACAGACACAACCACAACAAAACCACACTGCTTTCCCAACCTCCCCTATTGCCTGCCTGTCACTATCATTATGCTCCTGCCCCTAGCACTAGTGATAAAAGGGGTCAACGACGACTCCCGTTGGGAGCTGATGGAGGTGCAACCATTGCCATCCCCTAAGCCTCTTCTCGTTCCCACCACCAAAGACCTTCTTGACAAAAAAGAAAATGGAGTGGAAATCAAATGTTAAGACAATGAGATGTCCGCAGATGCAGAGCAGCTGCTGCTGCCCACCAAGGCACTACTGGCATCAATTTCCATGCAGGTATGTCCACGTAGTTCCCCATAGGCAATCAGCCGCTACTACTACTACTACTACTACTACTACTACTACCCATGGTCCTCACACTGACATCAGATCTGGTCAATTACAACTTAGAAATGCCATGAGTCCCTCTGCTGGGGAATTCAGCATCTTTCTCTCACCTTCTTTGGTGGGTCAGTTGCAAATATGTCCATTTCTTTCCTACATGCCACTTTAAGGGGGAGGTGTTTAATATCTGATAGCGACTCAGATTCCCTGTCCAGCCAGAGTATTGATATTGATGCACAGTAAGAGATACTCAGACAGCCCAACCAGTAAGTTGTCCCATACAGCCATGAAGAGCACAACTGATGTGTCACAACACAAGCAATAAATACTGCAAACACAGACAGCTCAGGCACTCTGTTGTCTTCTACGAAACTACAGATATCGCACCTCACATAGAGTTCTCTGCTGATAATTTATTGATCTCTCTATGGATCACACAATGTACACATTTATCATGCTTTACTACAATATTCTCTATGACCTGTATTTTGCTTCTGACCAACCATTCATTCTGCCACTGTTAACTGACTGGATCTGCCTGTCAGTTCCACCAGTCTCTGTATCACTGTCTATGTGGCTAATCACAGGCCTTGTTTCTATCAACTTACAAGACAGAAAACTCCTCAAAAATAATTTTTTAAGCTCATGATGGGCAAGCTGTTATAACACACACATTGTAGTCCAATCACGTCAAAGAGCCATTGAGTCACATCTAGTAATGTAGTACCAACACTGTTCGAGTGCTCCAACACACTTTTTAGCTTGATTTTCTCAACCAATTTACAAAATGTTGATCTTAAAGCTATTGGTGACGATTTATTCAATAGAAAAGGAGAAACATCATCAAAACCTGCAACCTGAGGGTAATGATTAGCTGCAATGACAACTGCAGGCTGCCTGTAAAGGTTCAGCTCATTTCCACTATCATGTCCATATTCACATATTGGCTTCAGGTGGTTCTCATGATGCTAGTATTCTATGGAACTTCCTGATATATCTTGTTTATCTCTTAGTGGGATCCTCTTTGTTTATGTGCAATGGTTTCAGTTTAATTTGTTCCTTCATTTTGGTGTTTTACTTCTATTCTGTCTACAAGTTTGGTTTAGAGTACATTGTGTCCTTAGAGATTTTTTTTCATCCAGTTTTGCTTTCTTCATAATTTCTACACTTTATTTCAGTGGTTGTGTGTTTCTTTCCATTTTATGGACGAAACAAAAAGGGTAAATTAAACTATAATAGGCACAAAATAAATAAGTAATTTTAAAAATTCCAGGAGATTTATTTTAAAATCTGAGTTGCAGTTGCTATGTGGCAACATGTTAATATATATATGCTCAGTCATCCTAAAGCTTGTAATGACGCAAGATTGATGCCCTATAATCTTTACTACATCCACTGACACCCATAAATAAAATTACTGATACTGTTTTGTATAAATTTGCAGATATCTCAGTTTTTGCAGGAATCTTGTTGTATCCATATTATTTTCAGTATTAGATTTCCTTTGTTCTGATTGAAGTTTATTTGAGAATTTTGTATATAGTGAGCCCCGGAGGTATTGTCAATATCGAAGGACGTGACAGGAATGATCATTCAAAACAAAAAGTTAAGTAAACATGGATTCTCAAAATGCATACCTTTCTGAAACATATCTCTTCTACTGACTACTTGCTGATAACTTTTAAGGGGTGCATTTTGAAGCTCATGTTTACTAGACCTTTTTGCTTGAAATGATCATTCCTGTCATATCCCTGAATACTGACCATTCCTCCTGGTACACCATGTATACTCAGAAGACATAATTATAACATCTCTCAAGAGGTTAGTCATCCAGGGAGTCTTACAGTCTATTAAAATAGAACTTACACCTTTGAAAGTTACCTTTGCTACATTATAGTCCTCAGTCGTACGTTGGAACCAATTGTGGCAAGAGAGTTGTTCTGAGGTATGGTTAAGTTACGGACTGTGGTGGCAATGTACTGAATTTGTGATAAGCAGCATTTGCTGTTATGTAATTACTTCAAGAGTTTGACAAGTTTATATGAAATGATTTATTAACTTTATGGATGTGACAGTGAAGCATGTAATAAAAATGTAGAGATCTAAGAAAAGTACTTCACTCATTTTGTAGCAAGCTCATTTTTGGAATATCTCCATGGAATTTAGCTGCCCCTGGACACTTACATTTCAGCAAGATAATTTGAAATGGTCTTTTTTCTTTTTTTAATTTATGAAGTCAGTATCATACATGAAATCATCTTTAATTCGATAGATTAGTAGTTTCGGCCAACATCTAGCTGTCTTCAGATATAAGCTATAAAACAGATTTTATCGTATGTTACCCACATACAGCAGCTTACAGAACTGTGCATAATATTGTAGTAGGGTTCAACAATATATTAAAATAAAACATTCTTGATTAGTGGTGGTGACACTGCAGCTTCACACTTCATTAAAATCTTTCTTAAAATGACAACACCCATATATGACAGGTAAAAACAGCTTTTCAATCATTTGTGGCCAGGGTAATTGAACAATGGTCATAAAACTGGAAATATACATTAATATAAAGAAGATGCAGTGCAAATAAAAGGACAATATTTGCATATGGAACTACTCACTAAAATGACTTCATGCAAAAAGTTTTGTCTTCTGTAATTAATTCATGGATATACTCTAGAACCCTACTAAAATCTTACATGCAGTTCTATAAACTGTTGTATGCTGCTTACATGTGAAAAAATCTGTTTATTATCTTAGATCTGAAGATGGCTAGATGTTAGCCGAAACTAGTAATCCATTCAAATAAAGAAGATATAACGTGCAATCTTGACTTCATGGGTTTCCAATCCCTCACATAAATAAAAATACAGTAGACCATCAAACACTCTTTATCTTTTTCTCCTTTCTTCCACCATTACTGTTATAATATTCATGCCACTGCAATAAATATGGTACAAACGTAATGTGCAATGCTGATAATTCATCTACACAATCCATTATTAATTACTGCTTGGCAGTAGTAAGGGTTTAGGAGCTTCATTTTTCTTCTTCTTCTCTTTATCTCAACATCTCTTTACTATCTGTGAGTAATTCACTTTTTCAGATGCCATCAGCTCCAATCATTTAGGAACAGTTCCCTTTTATTCAAAACTGTATTCCCCTTCTTGTTCTAACACAATAATGAAGTAATAGGTGCAGAGGCTAAATTCTGTAGCTGTAATTCGGCAGGTTCATGTTAAAATTCTGTTATAGCCTTTTAGCACCACCTCACATGGTTCCTTTCAAATGACCGAAGCCTCCATCAACGTTTAAATTAAAACTGTGCCACGAACAACCCCCCCCCCCCTTTCCCAATAATGGTGTTGTGGCTGATGTGAACACTCAACAGAGATGAACTGGAAAGAAAAAGAGGTGTCAAAGGAATGGGTTTGACTCTCGAAGAAATAGTTCACGGGTGAATGGGTGGATATCAGTGTCCAATGGGCACAATGTTTCGGCAAGCAACCACATTACCATCATCAGGTGCGCTGATTAACTGAGCACCGGTGGGGGATGGGGGGGGGGGGGGGCACAAAGTGCTTATATCTATTCCTCCTTTCCTTCCGATCTGTCGTTCTATGCGCCGCCCATGCCCAGCATCTCCTCACCCACTCCTCCCACCAACACACTGCTCTGTCCTACGTTCACACTCAGGTACATTTGCTGGTGGCACTTCTGCTGTTCCTCCACCTGCCCCTAAGGTCAGTTTGTAGTGGAATATCTCCTTCCTAAGGCAAATTGGGGGAGCCCTGACTTTAAGAAGGATGTAGCCACTCTCAGGACTGATCAGTGGTTCCCTTACTTGAATTCTGATAGATTATTTAATGACACAGTTAAATGTCTGTGTCAGAACCACGGTGTGGTCATAATCTATTTTGTATAATTTGGGAAGGCTAGGTTCTGCGACTGCCAACTTGTTAGGGTGGTGGAATCCGGTGTTCCGTTGATGCTCTCTGGAACAGTCTTTGACAGTGCACACCATCTGTTCTATATATGCTTGCCACATTGGCAGAGTATCTGACAGACCCAAGAGTTGTTCACATTCTTAGTTGAGACTTTGTCAAAGGGAATACGAGCCCTATAAACCAATGTTTTGAGCATGCCATTCCTCTGTGCCCGATGGCGGCAACTGCCTGAATATGGGATCTGTTCGAAAATTATGGAATGTTCATAATTTCAGGCCACTGGTGTGTTGGAGCGAAAGTGGTTGGAATCCCTTGCACATGCCTGTGTTTAAAGTGTAACTGCCAAAACTTCCATTGTTGTGTGTTACTGTTCAGTACTGTATTGAGTAGAATGTTGTGTCACACAGTTTGAGAATTTTGAGATGGCAGAGTTAGAGGAGCAATGCATCTACATTAAATTTTGCGTGAAACTCAAGAAAACCTTTACAGATACACACTAAATGAAGCAGGAAGCCTACGATGATGAGTGCTTAAGCCTTACTTGGTGTTAGAAATGGTTCACACAATTAAAAAATGGTCAGATGGAAGTCAATGATGACCTTCATTCAGGGCACCCTTCGACGTCTACCGACGATGTTCTTGTTAGTAACGTCAACGAAACTGTGCATGCCAATTGAGGACTGACTGTCTGCGAGATTGCAGAAGAACGTAACATTTCAGTTGGATTATGTCATGAAATCCTGACACAGCATCTTGAGATGCATCGTGTTGCAGTCAAGTTCGGTGCACAGCTCATGAGTCAAGACCAATAATACCTTTCCTTGCAATCTGTGAAGAGATTTTGGATCATACTAATGAGAATGAGATGTTCCTCAAGAGAATTGTATGGCCCCCTGCATACTTTTTTTTTTTAATTTCCAAAGTTGAAAATCCTGTTGAAAGGATGAAGATTTGCAATGATAGGCGAGATAAAAGAAAATTCACAAATGGCACTTCGCACAATCCAGCAAGAGGCATAGTAAGACTGCTTCTGGAAGTGGAAACCGAATTGGGAGCAGTGTATCAATTGTGGAGGAGAATGTTTCGCAGGAGACTATGCACAGTAAGTTAAAGTAAGTATAGAAAAAATTTGTGGACAAAGTTAGAGAATTTTTTGAAAAGGCCTTGTATAAGTATAGGCTGGTACGTGTCGTCTTCTGGTACACAATACAGCCCAATGTGCCTGCCACTCTTCATTTTAATAAGACTTCCAGAAAGGGGAGCACTCCATCCACTTTCACTTCCATGGTAAAACTGATGTTTGGGTGTATGGAACTGAGATGTATGATGAAGTAATTCAGCTTCTCTCTTCCATGTAGCCATATTACAATTGTGTCATCTACATACCAGAAGAAAAAGGCAGCCAATTGGGCGGAGTCCAGGGCTTCCTCCTCAAAACATTTCACATACATGTTGGCAAAACTGGTGGAAGTGGACACTCCATGGCTACTAGTTCCGCCTGCTCATAGTAGCCACAGTCAAAAAAAAGAAAGTATATCAACATCAAAACACACCTAAAAAGGTTGGTCTTTTCTATGTCAAATTTATAGCCAGTAAGTTCAAAGGAGTCTTGTAAAGGCACTTGCACTCTAATCAAAACAGACACAAAATCAAAGCTTTTGAGGACGTTGGTGTCCTTAAAATTAATGCTGTTAAGGTGTCTCACAAAATCCACATAGTAGTGAATGCGATGTGAACACTTCCTGGCATAAGTGTTAAGCAAATTCTTCAGGTATTTAGTGAGTATGTACGTCGGGGCACCATTGTTACTAATAATGAGGTATAGAGGTACCCCATTTTTGTGAACTTTCGGCAGTCACTAAAGTCCCAGTGGAAATGACGCTCTGTTGCAGCTTCTTAAGAACCTTGCCTGAAAAGCCAGATTCTTGGAGAAGTGCCATGGTCTTCCTCTCCGCCTTCTTCATAGAATTTTGTCAATTTTCCAGTATGCACCACCTTCTAGCAGGCCAAACATTTTCTCAATCTAATCTTTGTGAGATAGGACAACAGTTGCTTTGCCTTTGATGACTGATAAAAGTGCATATCTGAATCTCCTCTTAATTCCCATATGACTGCCCACTCCATGCAACTGACAATCAGTTTCCCATGTCTTGTTTATGTGACAGCACAATAGGTTTCACAATGCACTTCTTCAGCTGCTTCAGGTGAAATGCGTGTGGTTGCCTGTTCCACTGCACTGATGATGTCCGTGATAGGTGCGAATTTAAGAGTGGGTGCAAAACGGAGACCTTTCTTAAGAACTGAAACCACAACCTCATCCAGTTACTTGGCCGTGAGATTGCTGATAATCTTACAGGGAGCATCAGAAGGTTGTCTCTCTGACGTGTTCCAATTTCGATGTTTGATGTCTGGTGGCCTTCCTTTGCGCGGAGTTCGTTGTGCCCCACGTGACACCATCAATCCATTTCCAGGTCCAGGAACTGAACTGCTTCTCCAGCTGTAGATGTAATTTAAAAAGTTCTTTGTTAGTCGAGTCCAGGCTGCAGCAAGTGGCTAGGCTGGTGTGTTTATCAATTCTTATGACTGCCTCCGAGTCGATGTGATGTGTTACCTTGGTGAAGTTCAGCACCAGATGTTCTTCACAGCATCTCGTAAGAAATACAAATGTACTCAGCAATTGACTCATCTGGTGGTGCAGCTTGTCAAGTCTTTTCATGCTGCAATACATTTTCTCCCAACAGAATTATGTGATGACTCTTGTTCTGATACTTTCTTACATCAACATGAAGAAATTTTAACACAATTTGCCATTTACTAATTAAGTTAAAATTTTAATTGTGAATGTACACTACTACTTCAAATGAAGTACGTATAATTATACTGAACATGAAATTGTTCACATGGAAACATTAATGCTTTCACCAGAAAATGAATTCACACACAGTTATCCAAAACCTCAGTGCTCGATGTAGTATGTTGGTCAGGCATAAGACTACTCTGACTTTCCCTCATTTCATTATTTTGAAACTGTCTAAAGAATGTGTACATTAATTATTTCAGGAAGAGGGACACATTCAGAATAAGGTAATATTTCATAATATGTACTTACATTGCATTTACCACAATTCCTAATCCTGCTACCAGCATCATTGTTTGTGTTTTTATTGTATATTTCCCACTTAACATTCGATGTACTGCCAAGTACACAAAAACTGCAGTTATTAACCATATGAGCAGTATGCTTGCAAGGGCACATAAAATTTCTGAAAAAGGAAAAAAAGTCAGTACCTTCAGTTGAAACAACTACACTACTCCTTATCAATAGCCAAAAATAAACCCCAACACAAATTAAACAAGTTAGAAATTGTGTAATCTTCCTTAATGAATATAATGCACACAAAAGCTTTGAATAAATTACTGACATTAATTCTTTTGTGACACAAAAGACATCAACTTCAATGTAGAATCCTCCTGTAGAATACAGGGTACTTCAACAAAGCAAAACCATGCTCTTCACAATACAAGATATAGTTTACAGCATAAAATCAAATCAGTGTATACCGAGGAAATTGTTTTAAGGGGAGCTGGAATGATCCATCTCGTCCATGTTAATTTTAGCAAAATCGAGGGCTATCCACAAAGTACATTACGTTTTGGAATTAAAAATAAATAACGTATTGGAATTTTTTAAAATTATATACAGATGAAACCCACACTTAAATACTACTTTTCTACATAGTTGCCATTTAAATTAAGGCACTTATCATAGCGATGGACGAGCTTGGAAATTTCTTCATCGTAAAATTTGGCCACCTGTGTCTTCAACCACATCGTTAATCAGTAATTCGGTAGAAATATGATTTTTGTGGATTCCCTGGAAAAAGGCACTACAATAAACTCTCAAAGGTATTGCCAAACTCTGCACAATCTCAGAAGAGCAATACAAAACAAGTGCAGGGGAAAGTTGGGCTCAAAGATTTTGCTGATTCACGACAACGCCCGGGCCCACACGGCAAATGCCACTCGGGAAGTTCTCGAATCTTTTAAATGGGAGTTGTTTCCTCATCCGCCGTACAGTCCCGACCTGGCACCGAGCGACTTCCACTTATTCCCAGCAATGAAGAAGTGGTTGGCTATGCAGCGTTTTGATGACGACACACAGCTTCCAGAAGAGGTAACCACGTGGTTGAAGGTGCAGGCGGCCGAATTTTACGACTAAGGAATTTCCAAGCTCGTCCATTGCTACAATAAGTGCCTTAATTTAAATGGTAACTATGTAGAAAAGTAGTATTGAAGTGTGGCTTTCATCTGTATATAATTAAAAAAAATCCCAATACTTTATTTTTAATTCCAAAACGTAATGTACTTTGTGGATAGCCCTCGTAGAAGGAACATTTTTCCTAAAACTATTAAATATATTGCTGTAATTTGGACTAACATGTTCAGTGAATATTTATCTACAAAGTTATACTGCCATGTTAAGAAATATTTATTGGTTTTTGTTTTACAATTTTTTTTAAACAGATGCTTATCTTTTCCTCTAAAATTTTGCACTTTTTCTTCTATAACTCCTGAATTATACAATATAAATTTCATTGATATACTGTTAGCAGTTTTTGCGAAAATGTTCCTCAAAGATGGAAATTTTAAAGTTACGGGAAATGGCTTCCAAAGTTTTTTAATACATTCCTGCCCCATATGATGGGCATCCTCTTCTTTTTCCAGTGTTCATTTCCTTTTCCCTGGTCTTTTCTTTCGTTTTCCTGCATGTTGTAGGCTTTTGTCTCTTCTTCCTGCAAATCTTAGTCTTTCTTCATCAATTAGGCGCATTGTGGAAATGGTGTTGTGTCCTGGTTGGAAACCTAAACGTTTCAGCACATCACATTTGATAAGGTTTCCTTTCAGTGTATGTTGCCCTTCCATCATACACTCCAAAATGCATTTTTTTTTTTGTCTGTACAAACACACTTTTGGGAATCCTGATCCAAATTAAATTATTTACACTTTCATTTGGATTTTGTGTTTTCCCATGTAAACACTTCTCCAATAAACTTGGCTGTGATAAATCTCTGAAAATGGGATTAATTACATCAATTACAGCATTTGGCAAACAGATTTTACAGGCATCTTCCTTTCCTGATTGGTACTTACACCATGAGTCATCAACTGTGGGGCACAGTGCATGTTGTGAGTGCTCATTTGTTGACGCAGAACGAAAAAATAATGCCCATACTGCTCTCCTCATATGCTCAATGCTTCTTGTATTTTGCCTAATTGCACACCCATAATACTTCTGCAATCTATCTATTGCTTGATGTGTCACTCTTCCTCTTCCTCCAAGGGTCTTACCATCACTAAGCTTCTGGGATCCTAATGTGTGCTTTAGTTTGCGCAAGCAAACCCCCATGTGTTTCTGCACATGTCCAAAGCACTCCTGTTTTTTAATGTGAATTTCATTGCAATAAGGTTTGGGTTCCTCTACAGCTGTATATCCCTTGGAATCACCATATCCTACATAGTTAGTGTATCTTACATTATACCACTCCTGTGCTCTGGAAAAAATTGCTTTCACTCCCTCTACTTCCATTGCTCTACTCGTGCCGTAAAAATTTGCTTCACAACTTTCACTATGTTCGACCTTGGAATTGCCCTTACATCGACAATGTTTTGAGAGAATAGCAACATCAATTACTTTACAATTGTCTCCACTGGTAGCTGTCACAATTCCATTTAGAGATTTATGACCTCTACATTGCCATGATCCATCTAAAGCAACAGTTAAATCTCTACAATTCCCATTATCTGTCACAGCTTCTTCAACTGCTTTCTTCATTGTTGTTTGAGCAATATCTTCAGCAGAAGATCCCACCAATTCATTATAAAATCTAAACTTGGTTGGTGGTTTTGGCAAGTTCATAATTCCACATAACATTGTCCCTGCAGCACTGCCCTTGCCAATGCAATGCAAGTCATACACTAGCCTAACATTTATATCATACTCCTTCTTTTTACTATGACCACTAAGAGGAATACTGTTAGAATTAGAAAATGAAACTTCTGCAGCACATTTGTTACACTTCAATAACATTTTACATGCCAAACGATTGTGTGAAGTTATTTTCAATTCCAGTCCTCTTTCTTTGCAAACTTGGCATAATACGTTATGTTTCAAAATATTAGAAAGCAAGGAAATGTTAATTATTCCATTCACATCATTACTGTCACTTTCATAGTTTTCAAATTTTTCTTTGCTGTCACAAAGTTTCTTGCTGAAAGAAGTTCTATCACATTCATTTGGAGTAGTCGGTGAAGCAGTCTGAGCAGCATCTCCCTTCGATACAACAAAATATTTCTTATTCCACTCATTGTGCCTTTTCCTAAGCACTTGATTGCTGAAACGGGGCATGCTGATATCCACAAACCAAATACGTAAAACAGGTACAAGCAAAATTCATCAAATACGCAAAATTGAACAGCTAAACAACACAAAGCAAACTCCACAAGTCAACACACACGGTATAGCGTTTATGCTTAGCGATATGAACAGTAATTTGTGACAGAGATAAGGCCATACAACACTGGAAAACAAAATACTGTCTAATTCCGCAAAGATACCATACTTGCAGCCAGCGAGCGGCGCCGCCAGAGGTGACACACCAAGTCGCTACAACCGTTTACACGATGCGTCAACTTTGCAGTGATAAAAAAAACACTTCGAATTCACTTAGAAGAGTGAAACTTGATTTGTTTTACTCAGAAAACTCCAAATAATTTTACAATGAAAAAACCAAAAACGTTAATTTTGTCCTTTTCATTGTTCCGGCTTCCTGTAACTTTTACTGATCATTGCAATAAAAAAATTAAAAAAGGAAAAGCATTGCTATAGTGCAGGTTCCAAATTCACAAGAATCACAAGGCAAAAATTATACAAGACAATTAAATAGAGTAATACAGAAAGAAACACATTAATGAGGATACTCACTAAGGAAATAATTAAACAGGCCAAACAAACATGACATCCAATGTCAAGTTCAGAGGAATGCTTTCAGAGTCCTTCAAGATAAAAGCCAGAGTCAGACAGGAAGATGGGAGATCTTCCTCTTACTCTTTAATTACATCCTTGACAAAATGTCAGGGAATGGATCTGAAAAATGAAAGGAAGGATGGAATTTGATTTGGGTGCAAGAAAAAAGGAAACAAAGACAGACTGTCTGACATGACTGTGGTAGTCAAAAGTACTAAGCTCCAGAGACGAGGCTAAGCAAGTTTACAGATCTCTCCTCAGAAGATATGTATATAACCGACATCAAGACAGCTCCTAGATGGATGACGTTATGAATAGAGAAATCCCTAAGCAAAGGGATAGAAACTGGTCTGACAGAAAAAGCAGCTGTGTGGACACAATGAATTTAGCATACAAGCTCATTGTGAACATCTACTAGATTAGATTAGATACACTTTGTTACATCGATCCACAATGATAAGATCATCAAGGTTGTAGAACACATCATAAAATAAGAATATATAACTCATATTTATAAAAATATATATATAAGGTAATGTCCGTTTCACAAATCCTAAGTGAAATGGTCATTATGAATGTAGAATAAATCAAAAAATAGTTTTGCTGAATAGGTAATACCAAACTTGTTTAAAAGAATTTGTTTGATCGATGCAACATTATGACATTACCAGACAGGTAAATAGCAGTATGCAACTATGTCCATGTATTTAAGAGCAGAATGCCACCAGAGGGCACGCTCACGCTCATTGTACTCTCACGTTCACTGTACTTTTGGCTTGTGCCATCTGCAGAGCCACAAGGAACTGTATCTACTTGCTAGCTGTTGTATTTCAGAGCCCATGGTGAAAGTGCAGTTTGATGGGAATCTGCATTAGCCTGATACAAAAATGTTGATTGGACATGTCCTTAGAAAGGACCACACCAGGGCAACACAACAGATATTAAAATTTCTGGCAAGTAAGAGAAACAAACTACACTGGATCCCACAGATGAAAGGGATTTGAAAGAAATGTGATTTCAGGAAACATATTTACAACAAGGTAAGTTTCAAATACAAATTAAGGCTGTCATAGATTTTCAGGGAGAATTAAAAGTAGTGGTTAGGTAGGACATCACAGAATATCAACATTATTTTGTTTTTGCTCACATCAGCACTATATTACAGAATGAAAAAAATAAATCATATGTTACCCAGAATGTTCATATTTTCTTGGGAACTGAGCATGTACTGACTGCTTCTTCACTCTTCTGAACATTTCCTAAAATATCACATTGTAGTTTTTATTCTGGCTGTTTCATCGTGTCAGCTTATTTTCTGATAGTCTTTGTCCATGTCTAGTATTCTTTCATTCTCATACTTTGGAACTTACTTTGCTCTTTTGTGCATGTTGTTTTTGTCCTGATCATTTTGTAGAATCAGTTATGGCAAGGGCGTCACTGCAGCCCGTATTTTAATATGTTGCATTAGACAAGTATGACTACACGACACACAATTTGAAACTATCGACAATCTTGCCTGTGTGAATTAGATATCAGCTATTGCTTTGGAGAAGTTGTAACAAAACATCACAGAAATCTGCTTCAGTAAACACCACAAACTATACTTCTCAAATCTCCTTAAGAGCTCGAAAGACACTATTCCTTGTCTAGCCTGCTCATATGGCGTGAATGAGTATGAAAAACTGTGAGGTACAAAGTAAAAGTCAATACAGACTATCAATATACTATCAGCAGATGTGGTTTCTTGTTTTGTTTTGCAAGATTCTGTAGGCTCACGTTACGATTAATTCGTCACAGTCACAATTACCAGTTTTAAAAACAAAGTGATGTGTTAACTCAAGACATCCTATGAATATGGGCATTCTAACTACAAAATGGCTCTCGTGAGCCCTGAACTGTTACCCTGTGTCTCATTTTGTTATGACCTTAAAAATGATGATGATATTGCCTTTTAGACAATAAAAACATATGCAAATGTGCAGATGTATTTGTGTCGACAGCCAAAAGAATTCAATGAAAAGTAGAAGACCCTGTTAACTACCAGTTGTGCAAATGTTTCAAAATGTATGGGAATTAAATTTTTGGCACTATTCATTTTCATATTACTGCTCCAGATACAATTGTAACACAGAAACTGCTACATTTCTATATCACAATAGGTTTAAGGATGTGATGTGCTTTATGAACACCATAGTTTTCCCAGACAACAAGCCACATTTCAGTAGTACTGAGGTACCCTCAGAGAGAATGTTTTCATTGTCTAACCTGCAAATATTTTCAATGGGAGAAAACTATTACATTATCTGTTAGATGACAATTTTATCTACACTATATGATAAAAAATGTTAGCTTGCCTTATGTTAACCTACCTGGTTCTGAGTTCTTAGTATAGGGGATGGGGTGAACAAAACTGGCAGTTAGGAAGGAAAACGATATGCAACTAAACAATGGTAACTAGTAGGCTTTAATCCTGATTCTGGCAATGTCCAAGTTCATTCTGTTATATAAATCTTTGAATTGTGTCCAGAAGAGATAAAAATAGTTTCTGCCAATTTACTGTTTACTATGTGATTTGGGAACATGAAGATCATTGCTATGTTTTCTGAATTTTTGCATAGATTGAACAAATAATGTATATGAGAAGTTTACCTGCCCTGAAGAATCCAAAAGTAAATTTCCTTGTAGGAGAATGTCTGCTCAACCAGATAGCAAATAAACTCACAAGGAATGCAACAACATCAGACATAAGATGCACTGCATCTGTCATGACAGCTAAGCTCCCAGCTGCATAGCCACCTATTATTTCTGCAACCTGCAAAATCAAATGCTATTACAACAAACATGTTGATATAAAATGTGATGCTTAAGTTGTAGTAATTATTGTACAAAATGAGTATAATGTATCCATCCACAAAAGTCATACAATTAAAAATGACAGATTCTCTTTTAGGTGGTGTAACAATAAAATACTGAGCCCTTATTTGAGAGCAGTACAAATCTCCATATGATTGTTCTGCCTAACATTTATAGTCATTAAAATACTCAAGATATGAAATAAAAACTCTTGAAGGAGGTCATATCTGTTCTCCTACAGTTCCCAAACTGGCGTGTGTTCTGTTCCTGTAGTCCAAGCCATCAACGGTACATCCTACTATAAGAAATAAACAGAGTGAAACATTCCTAATTTAATATTATTTCTTTATTAATGAGTTTGCTTTGTCCACTTTTATCTCGCTCCCACACAGTATGAATTCTCATATGGCTTCTCCTCTCCTTCTTGGCAGCATGAAACAAACAAACTACATGGCAAATTAAAATGGTGTGCCAGACTAAGAATCATACTCTGGACCCCTGCCTTTTGCGAGCAAGTGCTCTACCGACTGGGCTACTCACAACCCATCTTTGCAGTTTTACTTCCACCAGTACCTAATGTCCTACCTTCCAAACTTAACAGAAGCTCCCCTAGAAACCTGCAAAACCAGTGCTCCTGGAAGCAAGGATATTGTGTAGACATGGCTTAGCCACAGCCTGCAGGATGTTTCCAGAATGAAATTCTCACTTTGCAGCACAGTTACAACAGTTACACTGATATGAACCTTGATGTTGAATTAAATCTGTGTGCTAGACTGAGACTCAAACTCGGGACCTTCGCTGAATCAAGAACCATCATCACAGCTTTAAGTTCACCAGTACCTCATCTCCTACCTTCAATTAAAAAAAACACCACCTCACAATTCAACTTGGAGAACTGTGATCCACTGCAACTGGTTTATGAACAATCTACACGTTGAGTACAGATAAAATTTGTCTTACAATCAGAATACAATCTGGATTTTACAGCCATATAAAAAGGTCACTGTACTTTCTTTTTTCTTCCTGTCCACGCTCCTGCATTCGGCTACACTATTAGATGCAACCAGCTGTATCAGAAAAGGCTGCATGTGCCAGAACAACAGCCAGCAGAAAGAGCATTTGGAGTTTTGGTGATAGCTGCAATTGGGTGATATCTTGGTCTTACTTCTCAAGTCTTAATTGAAACGCAATAGAAGCACTAAGCTAGGAAGAAAGATTAACATTTCAAGCCCCTTGGACAATGAAATCATACAAGATGGAGCACAAGCTCGGATTTAGCAGAGATTGGGAAGGAAAGTGGACATGTTCCTTTAGCATACAGAAACTGAACTAGAGGATTACGGGCACTTGGGCAAGTCTCAAATCTCTGTGATGTGTGATAGAGAGAGAGTGAATGAACTTTGCACGGCTTGGTGCAAATGGTTGAAGATGGCAAATACTACCTTATCTAATGACAGTGCTGAGTGCTCAGTGCATATGGCCATGTGCACTCGCTCGGATGTGCCCACTTGCGCATACGTTGCGAAATCTCATGGACAAAATGTGCTTCAGTTACTCACCGCAACACTTTACACTGCACAGCTAACACCAGCGTTTTATATGCCGGTACTGAAATCAGTACAGTCCATTACACATTTATACATAGATTTTACAATAAACACCATTCTTTTAAATATTTATGGTGTTATCAAGATTGAGACCATAACATATAGAATATTTGTCAATATCTTATTGCCAGGAAGTTTAATATCTATATGGGTTGCAAAATAAAACGTTCATGGCCTTGCAAAAGGACCTAATGCTGTGGTTACCTCAACTGGTTAGCAAGCAATGAGAGAATTCTATATGCTGATGTAGCAAAAATCACAGGATAACTCCTAATATTGTGTTGGATCTCCCTTTACCTGGCATAGTGCAGCAACTCAGTGTGGCATTGATTTAATACGTTGCATGTAAACACAGTCCACATCATTATGGAGCCACCGCCAGCTTGCACAGTGCCTTATTGACAACCTGGGTCTATGACTTCATGGGATCTGCACCACACTCTAACCCTACCATCAGCTCTTACCGACTGAAATTGGGACTCGTTTGACCAGGTTACATTTTTGCAGTCATTCAGGGTCCAACCATTTGAGCCCAGGAGAGGTACTGGTGTCAATGTCATGCTGTCAGCAATGGTACTCACATCAGTCATCTGCTGCCATAGCCCATTAACGCCAAATTTCGTGGCACTGTCCTAACGGATACATTCGTAATGCGCCCCACTTCGATTTCTGACGTTAATTCACACAGTGTTGCTTTCTGTTAGCACTGACAACTCTACGCAAATTCCGCTGCTCTCAGTTGTTAAGTGAAGGCTGTTTGCCACTGTGTGGTCCATGGTGAGAGGTAATGCTTCAAGTCTGGTATTCTCTGTACACTCTCAAAATAATGAATTTCCTAACAATGTCCAAAATTGAATATCCCTCAAGTCTAGCTTCAACTGCCATTCCATGTTCAAAGCCTGTTAATTCCCATCAAACTGCCATAATCATGCCAGAAACATTTCCACATGAATTACCCGAGTACTAACGACAGCTCTCCCAATTCACTGCCCTGTTATACCTTGCGTACACGATACGACCACCATCTGTATGTGTGCATATCACTATCCCATAATTTTTATCACTTCATTGTATTCCACTACTATGTTGTTATCTGACTGGCAGCAGCAGACGTCAAGAGGAACTTGTTACTCTGAATAAAAAATACAGAATACAAGATATTGTAGAAATGAATATGCAGTAACTTAACAAATTCACAACTTACCATGAACACAACACACATGCCAGTAGCCAACAACAGTTTCCTACATTCTGATGAAGTATAAGGTTGCGATGAAACATGATGACAGTGTGTTGTCTCGCAAGGTGTGAATGTTGTGATGTTGCTGTCGCCATTGGAAAACTGAAAATAAGAGAACAGAGCTGTAGCCAGTTTAGTGAAAGCAGCCACTAAAAAACAAACCTCACATACAACAAAAACAAAAAGAGCGACACATGATGAAGAAATTATCTCAATGGGATCAACAAATCCCAAGCTGGTTGGAGGGCCTTGCTCCAAACATTGTCAACTGGGGAGAGATTGGCAACCTTGTTGGACATGGTAGAGTTTGTCAAGCATGAAGACTGGCAGAAGAAACTAACCGTATGCAGGCATGTGCCATCTTGCTGAAATGTAAACCCAGGATGGCTTGCCGTGAAGGGCAACAAAACAAGGTGTCGAATATTGTCAACATACGCTGTGCCATATGAGTCCTGTGGATGACAAGGAAAGCGGTTCTGCTATGAAATGTGCTGTCCTGTAAGAGTACTGTGGATGAAAACCAAAGGGATCCTGCTATGAAACATAATGGCACCCCACACCATGACTCCCAGTTGTCAGGCCGTATGGTGGGCGACAGTCAGGTTGGTATCCCACTGCTGCCCATGGTGTCTCTAGACATCTTTGGTCTGGATTCTCCCTGACTGAAGTAAAATTGTGTCCAATGGTGAGTCGCTTCAAGCTGATACCCAAAGACCAAAGGAGATATGTCAGGAGACGCCTGACGCAGCAGTGGGTACCAACCTGACTGTCACCCACCACAAGCCCAACAACCAGGAGTTATGCTCTAGGGTGCCACTTCATTTCATAGCAGGATCACTTTGATTGTCATTTGCAGTACTCTTACAGCACAACAGTATGTCGATAATCTTTTATGCCCTTTTTTTTGTTGCCCTTCATGGCAAGCCATCATGGGCTTACATATCACCAAGATGCCCTTCCACAAATGGCGAGGATTTCTACTGCACGTCTACACGTTTGCCAAACCCTACCTTGGCCAAGAAGGTCGCTGGATCTCTTGTCAACTGAAACTTTACGAGCATGGCCCTCCAACCATCTCAGAATTTTGGTGATCTAACATGCCAATTGGGTAGAATTTGACATAATAGCTCTCAGGAGGGCATCCAACAAATCTAACAATCAATGCTAAGCCGAATACACATCACTGACTTGTTCAATTTGTGACACACTTCCTCTTGGATGAATCATCCATTTTTTCTGAAATTGTATCATTTGTTTGTCTGTACATTAATATGACGTCTACTGATTTCCATCCCATTTGGATAATTCCTTCATGGAGAATCATCTTTCTTTTTCTCTTACACTGTATATCAATTCTGTAACAGGTACCATCCATAAATTTTCACCTTCCTGTTGTATTTACATCTATCTGAAACTTTAGAGTTTCAAACGCTTAAATATTGTACAGCATAACTGCAAGAATTATTCAAGGCAATAAATATCTTAACAGGACTCACATGGAATATTCAAAATAAAGTCTGAATCGTATGAATATCTCTCTGCAATTGCTTTTGCTTTGTACTGCTAACGGTTAACAACTGCGATTCTTAAAATTTTCTTGGACAATAAAGTGTGTGCTATTTTTTGGGCATGCATCAAGAACATAATTAATTATGTTCTGAAATTCTGGGCCTATACCTTTCTGCCACAGCCACGGTGGAGCTATGACAGACCTCTGGCATGAATTTACACTTCAAAGTCAGTTATGGATTTGATAAGATTATGTTTGCAAGGTTTTCTGCCTAAATAATGGAAGAAGAAACCAAATGTTCCACTCTCATGCCTGACTTCTGGTGAAACAAGTACTGGTACATCTTGGCATCCAGAATGTAAGACCATATACAGTCATTACCAATTGTTGTTAACATACACTCCAGAGGGTGCAAAATATACAGGTATTGGCACATTACACGGGCATTCACAGGAACTACAATGAGTTAAATGCAAACATCTTTAGTAATGTGTGTAATGTTGGTTGGAAATAATCAATTACATGCCATGAGAGGTGTAGCTGTTTATCAGCTTGTATTTACTGGCTACTAAAGGGTGACCCAAGAGGAATGATCAATATTCTAGGACATTAATGAAACAGTCAATGAAAGTAAAAATCACACAAAAGTATGCTCTATACCAAATATGTCTAAGTCAGAACACATTTAATTTATATCTTTTTCCACTACTGATGTGGGACTTTTATTTTGTCAAGCTATTGGCCTATTCTTTGCTTTGTGTGTGTGTGATATGAATATATTTCTGCCATGAAACTGCAATCAAACTGTTGTTTGTTTTGAATAAATGACTGACTGATTACAAACTCATCAGAGGGAAATAACAGGCTACTCTGTATCTCCAGCATGCTGGAACTGAACAGGTCAGCAACTTTCATGTTATTGTAAAACTGTTAAACTGTCTTCAGTTATGCTGGAATTTTATTTATTCCCTGATGACTAGTTTCAGGCAGTTCATCCATTACCAAATCATCCAGAGGAAAAAATACAGTAGATGTTACAATAAATCACAATAGAGACATTATAAAATTCCAACACTGTCATAAGGTATGTAACATACCATTGTACGCAAGTCTTGTGTTACAACTAGATGTGCATTACAGGCTACAAAACATTTAAACATTGCACTATACTGCTCTAACAGTCCACAGGTGTACTGCTGGTCCATAGTGTCCAATGAGCTGTACACACGTGCACTGTTCGAGCAAAAAATACGCCAGGAGAAACTGAAGAATCACATTGCACTATACTGATTGCACACTTTTACTTGGCCCCTGAGCGGAGGATCCTGGGAGTGGAAGCTTGCGACTAGCTCACAGCACATACACTGCTGAGAAAAGCTCCGCCTCCTTCTGCCACAGTAGCCAGCTTATAGCTTATAAAAGATATGAATATGGAATGGATTAATGCGTAGCAAAGTGACACAAAAGATCACGGCCAGTTGGCAGCATGTCTGCTCATTTCTGTAAATGATATTAACAATCAGTATGCAAAACACTGCACATGGATAAACACTGCATTCATAACTGTTACTTATTGTTACAGCACACATTTCTGTTTCACAGCTAAGGCTGCCACTGAGCATAAGCATTCCAGAGAACCAAAAAAAGCCAGTCAACTTCCACTGATTACAAAGGAGAAAAGTAAAAGTGTGTGATCAGTATCACGTAGTGTCAGCATGTGAACATTGCCGTATGTCAGAATGTAAACTGATACTGAGGAGTACCTCCAGTGAACATATAAGCTAGGCCAGAGGCCGTTAGTGGTGGCACGTATCAATGGATTTGGGCACTTTATTGTAAAATAACTGAAGTTTTCAAGATCATTGGTAAAGTACAATATTAACAAATTGAGAAGAGTCTACATGATAAAATGTTATAAAATATAAAAATGAGTGAACATTTGGTAATCTGATGTACACATGGTGTACTCTTAAACTGTCACACATGGGAAGGCTTTATGTCAGATCAGCTACACTACAAACAGATTAAAAAAAACATAGACTGATTTAAGGTGTTTGTATTGTGTGGGTGTGATGTCCCATATTACACAAACTTGCACAGTTGTAGTTATGTTCTTCATTAATATCAAACATAAACACAACAAAATATCATTCTAACTACAGAAGTAAATACATGAAATGAGAAAATAATAAAAATAAAAAGAAGGCTTATGGTAGCACTTGTACAAAAGGGTTTGTAAGTTTGACAAAGATAACAGTCATCTAGGTGGAAGTGTTACACTAACAGTACTGTTAAGACGTAAAATTATGAAGCTACTGTTGAAGCAGAACAACCCGCCAACTTAGCCGAGAGCGCTAATGCACTGCTTCCTGGACATAGGCACACCTGCCCCAGATCAAATCCACCAGGTGGATTGAAGACGAGGGCCGGAGTGCCGCCCAGCCTGGATATGATTTTTAGGCAGTTTTCCACATCCCACTAGATGAATACCGGGCTGGTCCCCACATACTGCCTCAGTACGTGCCTTGCAGACATTTGAAAAACATTTGCACTCTTTCATGGTTACACTAGACGCAGACAGCTGGGGTACACTATTGCCGTCCCAGGGGGGTATGGGGTGGCGGCAGGAAGGGCATCTGGCCACCCCTTAAAATTAGCCATGTCAAATCTGTACTTAACCCTGCCAACCACGCGCACAATTCGGGACACAGGTAGTAGCAAAAGACTGTGGCAGCAGAACTGCAAAAATTACTGGGGTTACAAAGGAGTATAATACCAGACTATGAAATTTGCATAAAAAGTATTGTATGCTGTACAGCAGTATTTTTTATACAACATTATATAGTAAACTGAAACGGTAGAATAGACTGAAACCCAGATAATGCAAAGGTGCACATCTGTAACTCCATTGGACGGCTGTGTACCACTTTGCTTAACCATATGTATTGTATATGATATTGTCATCCCCTCCCCTTCTGTTATGTTATCTCTCCACATATGTTTGGACACACAGAAGGTTTACAGTATTAACATATACCGCTTTATTATATAGTGTGATACAAAAATGCTGCCGTGCAGCAGACAATGCTTTTTATGTAAATGTCTTAGTCTGCAGTTATACCCCTTTGTAACTCTCAGTAACTTTTGCATTCTGATTCAACAGTATCAATCCAATTTTATGTCTCCATGTTTTGTACTGTAAGAACAATGCTTCAGCAAAGTTGACTTGTTATCTCTGTCAAACAAACAAACAAACAAACCCTATTGTGCAAGGGCTACTATAACCCTTAATTTTATCATTTTGTATATTTAACTTCTGTAGTCAAGATGGAATATTGTTCCATTTAGATTTGATGTACGTGAAGAATGTGACTGCATCCATGCCGTTTTGTATAATGTGAAACACCATGCCTACATTATACAAATGCCTTATATCAGGCTATGTTTCGTTAATCTGTTTGTATTGTAGTTGATCCGCCATAAAGTGTTTCCTTGTTTCCCTGTGTGATAGTATTACAGTACACTGTGTGCTGTCAGTGTACCTGATGTACATTTATTCTTCAATTTTATAACGTTTTATCTCATAGACTCTATGCAACTTGTTGAGATTGTACTTTATCAATGATTTTGTAAACTGTAATTGTGTTACAATAAAGTACCCCAATTCTTTGATGTTTACTGCCACTAGTGGCCTCCGACTAGTTTACATGGTCACTGGAGGTACTCCTCTGCATAGGTTTACATTCTGACATACAACAATGTTCATATGTTGATGCAACATCTACATATTTTGTGGCCCACATGAACCATAGACCTTGCCATTGGTGCAGAGTCTTGCGATACAGATGGCTGTACCGTAGGTGCAACCACAACGGAGGGGTATCTGTTGAGAGGCCGGACAAACATGTGGTTCCTGAAGAGGGGCAGAACCTTTTCAGTAGTTGCAGGGGTAGCAGTCTGGATGATTGACTGATCTGGCCTTGTAACACTAACCAAGACAGCCTTGCTGTGTTGGTATTGACAATGGCTGAAAGCAAGGGGAAACTACAGTCATAATTTTTCATGAGGGCATGCAGCTTTACTGTATGGTTAAATGATGATGGAGTCCTCTCGGGTGAAATATTCCGGAGGTAAAATAGTCCCTCATTTGGATCTCCAGGCAGGGACTATTCAACAGGACGTAGTTATCAGGAGAAAAAAAATTGGCTTTCTCGGATCGGAGCATGGAATGTCAGATCCCTCAATCAGGCAGGTAGGTTAGAAAATTTAAAAAGGGAAATGGATAAGTTAAAGTTAGATACAGTGGGAATTAGTGAAGTTCGGTGGCAGGAGGAACAAGACTTTTGGTCAGGTGAATACAGGGTTATAAATTCAAAATCAAATAGGAGTAATGCAGGACTAGGTTTAATAATGAATAAAAAATAGGAGTGTGGGTAAGCTACTACATAGTGAATACATTATTGTGGCCAAGATAGACACGAAGTCCACGCCTAAAACAGTAGTACAAGTTCATATGTCAACAAGCTCTGCAGATGACGAAGAAATTGAAGAAATGTATGATGAGAAAAAAGAAATTTTGCAGATAGTGAAGGGAGATGAAAATTTAATAGTCATGGGTGACTGGAATTCAATAGTAGGAAAAGGAAGAGAAGGAAATGTGGTAGGTGAATATAGGTTGGAGGTAAGAAATGAAAGAGGAAGCAGTCTGGTAGAATTTTCAATAGAGCATAACTTAATCATAGCTAACACTTGGTTGAAGAATCATGAAAGAAGGTTGTATACATGGAAGAAGCCTGGAGATCCTAGAAGGAATCAGACAGATTATATAATGGTAAGACAGAGATTTAGGAACCAGGTTTTAAATTGTAAGACATTTCCAGGGGCAGATGTGGACTCTGACCACAATCTATCAAGTAGGTAAAAAGACGAGGGCTTGTAAAAATCCTTGGGTAACAGAAGAAATAATGAATGTAATTGATGAAAGGAGAAAATATAAAAGTGCAGTAAATGAAGCAGGCAAAAAGGATTACAAACGTCTCAAAAATGAGATCGACAGGAAGTACAAAACTGCTAAGCAGGGAGCTACAGGACAAATGTAAGAATGTAAATTAAAGAGACCTTTGTAGAAAAGAGAACCACTTGTATGAATATCAAGAGCTCAGATGGAAACCCAGTTCTAAGCAAAGAGGGGAAAGCAGAAAGGTGGAAGGAGTATATACAGGGTGTACTCAAGGGCGGTGAAGTTGAGGACAATATTATGGAAATGGAAGAGGATGTAGATGAAGATGAAATGGGATATACGATACTGTGTGAACAGTTTGACAGAGCACTGAATAACCTAAGTCGAAAGAAGGGCCCTGGAGTAGAAAACATTCCATTAGAACTACTGACAGCCTCGGGAGAGGCTGTCCTGACAAAACTCTACCATCTGGTGAGCAAGATGTATGAGACAGGTGAGATACCCTCAGGCTTCAAGAAGAATATAATAATTCCAATCCCAAAGAAAGCAGGTGTTGACAGATGTGAAAATTACCGAACTATCAGTTTAATAAGTCACAGCTGCAAAATACTAACGCTAATTCTTTACAGACGAATGGAAAAACTGGTAGAAGGCAACCGCGGGGAAGATCAGTTTGGATTGCGTAGAAATACTGGAACACGTGAGGCAATACTGACCCTATGAATTATCTTGTTGTTGTTGTTGTTGGTGGTGGTGTTGTTGTTGTTGTGGTCTTCGGTCCTGAGACTGGTTTGATGCAGCCTTCCATGCTACTCTATCCAGTGCAAGCTTCTTCATCTCCCAGTACCTACTGCAGCCTACATCCTTCTGAATCTGCTTAGTGTATTCATCTCTTGGTCTCCCTTTACGATTTTTACCCTCCACGCTACCCTCCAATACTAAATTGGTGATCCCTCGATGTCTCAGAACATGTTCTACCAACCGATCCCTTCTTCTAGTCAAGTTGTGCCACAAGCTCCTCTTCTCCCCAATTCTATTCAATACCTCCTCATTAGTTATGTGATCTACCCACCTAATCTTCAGCATTCTTCTGTAGCATCACATTTCGAAAGCTTCTATTCTCTTCTTGTCTAAACTATTTATTGTCCACGTTTCACTTCCATACATGGCTACACTCCATACAAATAATTTCAGAAACGACTTCCTGACACTTAAAACAATACTCGATGTTAACAAATTTCTCTTCTTCAGAAACGCTTTCCTTGCCATTGCCAGTCTACATTTTATATCCTCTCTACTTCGACCATCATCAGTTATTGTGCTCCCCAAATAGCAAAACTCCTTTACTACTTTAAGTGTCTCATTTCCTAATCTAATTCCCTCAGCATCACCCGACTTAATTCGACTACATTCCATTATCCTCATTTTGCTTTTGTTGATGTTCATCTTGTACCCTCCTTTCATGACACTGCCCATTCCATTCAATTGCTCTTCCAAGTCCTTTGCTGTCTCTGACAGAATTACAATGTCATTGGCGAACCTCAGAGTTTTTATTTCTTCTCCATGGATTTTAATACCTACTCCGAACTTTTCTTTTGTTTTCTTTATTGCGTGCTCAATATACAGATTGAATAACATCGGGGGTAGGCTACAACCCTGTCTCACTCCCTTCCCAACCACTGCTTCCCTTTCATGTCCCTCGACTCTTATAACTGCCATCTGCTTTCTGTACAAATTGTAAATAGCCTTTCGCTCCCTGTGAATTATTTACCCCTGCCACCTTCAGAATTTGAAAGAGAGTATTCCAATCAACATTGTCAAAAGCTCTCTCTAACTCTACAAATGCTAGAATCACCAATTTAGTATTGAAGGGCAGCATGGAGGGTAAAAATCATAGAGGGAGACCAAGAGATGAATACATTAAGCAGATTCAGAAGGATGTAGGCTGCAGTACATACTGGGAGATGAAGCACCGTGCAGAGCATAGAGTATCATGGAGTGCTGCATGAAACCAGTCTCAGGACTGAAGACCACAACAACAACAATGCAGGTCTGGTTGTAATACAAGACTTATGTACATGGTATGTTATCTACCTTTGGACAGTACTGGAATTTTATTTTGCTTTCGCTACTATGTATTGTAACATCTACTGTATTTTTTTCTTCAGGATGATTTTGTAACAGACAAGCTGTCCAAAAGTAGTCATCAGTGAATAAACTTCCTACGAAACTTAAGATGGTTAATGTAACAACAGGTAATTGTTGGTAGAAGTGGACACTAAAAATGACACCCCTCCACTATGTGGAATAGATGGATATGGTCTATGTTTACGATGTCCACTTTGAAAATGCTTTTGCTGCTGTTGATGAAAACCATCAACATAGAGTAACTTCTTGTGTTTCAGATCACAAAGTGTTTTCCACAGTTTTCAGTACACTGAAAGAGGTAGGTCGCAACATGAAGTATGTTGTTGGTTAAATGTCACTGATGTTCTACTGTTAACACTATTTACTTTTAAGCTCATATTTATACAGGACGGGATCAATATAACATGTCATAACACTAGGCAGTTACAGGACAACCCACATGACACAGCAATACCAAACTTCGAAGTTTATTTCTCAGTTAGTGTATGATGACAAAATCAGTGATATTTTCATAGATCCCGCTAATCTGGAAGAACAAATAGCAGGACTTTATTACTTGATTTTTTTTTTTAGAAGCCCTTAATGTGGCTGCATAGTATGATCAAGCATAGTGTGGATAACTGAAATGAGCTATTAGGCCACAGTGTGTTGTCATAAAGGAACGTAGAGCTGCACTACAAGAAGTATCACAATATACTCTCCTGAGAGCACAAAAAACTCACTTAAACTAAACCTGGATTCTTTGAAAACTTTATGTAAACTGTTTAAAATTTACTTCGAAATACTGAATATTCAGAATTCTGAAAAACGTGTTATGAACAACTGTAAATTTGCTATCTGACAAATAATAAACAATGGGGTAACATTATTTTGTAATGATGATGAACATTTATAAGCATTTTTGTCGGGAGACACTTGAGTATCATACATCTATATCAACTTTTGTGCTTCTGTAAATCTCTCAAAATATGACCCCTCTTGCTGAAAACAAAATCACAATCCCTGTACTTTAGTACACATACACAGATCTTTTGCCCAGGATGCCTAGTTTCAAGAAATGGCTGAGAAAATTGGTTTCCAGTCCATTGTAAATAAAAATGTGTGTAGATAAAAGTTCTTGACAGCATGCAGATACAATAGAAGCTTCTCCTGTCACCAACTACAATTCAATCTGCAGGACTGTGTATGATTTTCAGGAAGCACATTCTTCACTCTCAGCCTGTAGTGAACTGCCTCTGGCTAATAATTCACTTCCTCATACAGGTATTTGTTTTTTTTTTTCTTTTTTGCATTGTGACACCTTAATTTTGAGATTTAGCTGTGGTCTACGGCATATGTTTCTGTCTAAGATGTTGTCATCTGCTGCAAGAGACTTTGTCCGATTACCTAGATGTACCTACATACTCTGTAAGCCGCCATATGGTGAATAACCACTACTTGTCATTTCCTTTCCTGTTCCACTTGCAAATGGAGCACGGGGAAAACGACTGTCTATATGCCTCAGTATAAGTGTGAAATTCTCTTATCTTGTCTTGTCTTTGCAGTCCTAACACAAAGTGTACATTGGTGGCAGTAAAATAGTTCTGCAACCAGCTGCAAATGTCGGTTATCTAAATTTGACCATCTGTCTTTTCACAAAAAGAACATTGTGTTCCCTCCATAGATTCCCATTTGAGTTCACAAAGCATCTTTGAAATACTCATGTGTTGGCTGTACCTCCTGGTATCAAATCTAACAGCATGCCTCTGAATTACCATGACATCCTTTAAAGAAACCTGGCGGGGATCCCAAACTCTTAAGCAGTACTCAAGTTTTAGTTGCAGTGGTGTTCTATGTGCTTTTCTCCTTTATAGATGAGCTACACTTTCCTAGAATTCTCCCAGTAAACTGAAATCAACCCTTCACCATTTTTAGTACCAACCTTACAAGTTCATTCCATTTCATATCACTTTGCAATATAATGCCTATATAATTTTATCAACATAACTGTGTCAAGCTGCACATCACTAATACTGCAATTGAACAATACAGATTTATTTTTCCTACCCATTAACTTACATTTTTCTACATTTAGGAGCTGTCATCCACCACACCAACTAGAAACTTTGTCTACATCATCTCATATCCTCCTACAGTCACTCAAGAATGATACCTTCCCACACACCACCACAACAATACCAGCAAACTGTCACAGATTGCTGCTCATGCTATCCATCAGATCATTTATGTATACAGAGAATAAGAGCGGTCCTGTCACACTTTCCTGGGCACTCCTGACAATACACTTGTTCCTGATGAACACTCGCTGCCCAGGACAGCATACTTGTTCTATTATGTAAGAAGTATCTGAGCCCCTCACATGTCTGAGAACCTATTCTATATGCCTGGATATTCTTAACAGACTGTGAGCTACATTAAATTGAATTGCATGATTGTACTCATTCCTGGTGTGCTTAATATCTATAACTGATACATACAGAATTCATGACCCAATTATTGTCAGTTATGCAGCTACCATAAAACATCATATATACAGTATAATATTGTCTCAGTTCTACACTTAAAAAACAGTCACAAATGAGCAGATCTATGAACAATTTTACTTTCTCATTTTAAGAGGGCTACCACGATTTGTATCATACAAATCAGATCTGCTGAAATATCTACATCTACATCCATACTCCGCAAGCCACCTGACGGTGTGTGGCAGAGGGCACTTTGAGTACCTCTATCGGTTCTGCTTTCTATTCCAGTCTCGTATTGTTTGAGGAAAGACAGGCTGCTGGTGTGCCTCTGAGTGGGCTCTAATCTCTCTGATTTTATCCCCATGGTCTCTTCACGAGATTTATATAGGAGGGAGCACTATACTGCTTGACTCCTCGGTGAAGGTATGTTCTCGAAACTTCAACAAAAGCCCATACCGAGCTACTGAGCGTCTCTCTGGCAGAGTCCTCCATTGCAGTTTATCTATCATCTCCATAATGTTTTGGTGATGATCGTATAACGAAACGTGCTGCTCTCCGTTGGATCTTATCTATCTCTTCTATCAACCCTATATGGTACGGATCCCATACTGGTGAGCAGTATTCAAGCAGTGGTTGAACCAGTGTACTGTGACCTACTTCCTTTGTTTTCAGGCGGCATTTCCTTAGGACTCTTCCAATGAATCTCAGTCTGGCATCTGCTTTACCGACGATTAATTGTATACGGCCATTCCATTTTAAATCACTCCTAATGCCTACTACCAGATAATTAATGGAATTAACTGCTTCCAGTTGCTGACCTGCTATATTATAGCTAAATGATAAAGGATCTTTCTTTCTATGTATTCACAGCTCATTACACTTGTCTACACTTAGATTCAATTGCCATTCCCTGCACCATGCGTCAATTCGTTGCAGATCCTCCTGCATTTCAGTACAATTTTCCATTGTTACAATACTACAGCATCATCTGCAAATAACTTCAGTGAACTTCAAATGTTATCCATGAGGTTATTTATATATATTGTGAATAGCAACAGTCCTATGACACTCCTCTGTGGCACACCCTAAATCACTCTTACTTCAGAAGACTTCTCTCCATTGAGAATGACATGCTGCGTTCTGTTATCTAGGAACTCTTCAATCCGATCACACAATTCCGACCTTTCCACTATTTCCCTAAGGGGCTCCATCACCCGCCTAACATTAGAGCTCCCAACCACTTATAAATCCTTCCCCCCGTGTGCCTGCTTGGACCACACTGAAGGAGTGGCCACATGTCTACTCACAGGCAGAGCGGGCTATGCCACATGGCCAGCCTCCACATTGACCCTCTGCCTCGTGCGATACGAACGCCGTTGAACCCACCACTCCCCTTGGAGAGAGGGTGACTCAACCACGAACAGTACCCGGAAAGATGCCTCAACAGCAGGGACTGTGGGTGAAGCATGTAACACCTGGGGTGTACCATGCGACGCACCAGACTCTCCACTGCTGCTACACCCTGAGGCAGCAGCCTGAAGATGGCTGACCGTGGCCATCAGCACGTTCAGCTGTTCGCGAACAGTGGCCAGCTCCTCCTGCGTCCGTACACAGTAGTCACACATCCTACCCATCCTAAGAAATCAACAATTTGCTGCAGAGAGTTAATCAACTTTTAAATAGACTGCTAATTCACTAAGGGTGGCTGATAGCTGACTAAACTGTGGTTACTAGACACTTCTTGTTGGAAACAATGAAAATAAGCATAACTGTCTCTGGACTGTGTTCAAAGCAAACACGAAATCTATGGAACACTATTACTATTACTTTAAAATTAAAGCTTCCTAAAAGCAAAAACACGCAGAAAAAGAAGTGATAAGTAAGAAAAACACAGTTAATACTTAAATTTATGTAGCTTGCTGCACAGGAGATGTGAAGCAGACGACAGTTATGATGACACTTGGAAGTTCTACATGTAATAAGCTTTCACATACCAACATAAGTTAGCCAGGCAATATATGGAAAACTTTTACCATAGATGTAAATATTTTAAAACAGAAAATACCTCACATTATGTGGGGAGGTGTAAGATTTGTACCAACTTTCCCAGAATCTAAAAGTTCAAAATAAATTCCTTAAAATATATACATCTATCGCATATCTCTGAATATGTATGGGCTATGATTCAACTGGAGTAGAGAATGAAAGACAGAGCCTTATGAGTCTAAAATAAATATCTTTACTGTAAAAACAAATAAATATCAGTATGTTTGAATGTGCACACCTTTGCACATCTATGAAATAAAAATATGCTGCCGAGTAATGCTCAATACTGAGTTGCTACATCTCGTGCATTGTAACAAGATTGGCCCTTGTCCTTGTAGGCATACTGTCTACAAGGTTGTTTATATATTGCCACTCTTTGATTACAACTGGTTCCAAGTGCACTCAATTGAGTTCATGTCAGCAGATTCTATAGGCTTTTTCATTTATTCTCACTGGCGAAATGTGGTGATGAGGTGGATGTGTTGTGATCACGTCTTATCTTGAAAGATGAATCCATTGCCAAAATGTCAACAGCATGGCTGGAAAATAGATTGGAGGACCCTGAACAAACACTGCACAACCCCTAGACTACTCTAAATAGCAATGACAATATCCAACATCTGTACATGATACACGCTCAAAACATGACTGATCCCTCCTTGCTATACATGTGGGATTGTGTGCCAGAGTACTGCACTGAAACCTGAATGCCTCCATAAACTTCTATGATGATCAATAGGTGCCAGACTAACGCAATTGCCAGTGGAACAAACATGGTGTCATTGATCCACGGCTCGTTCTAGGTGTTCCTTGTTCACCTTCTTTACGAATGACAGCACTAGGGGCATCTAATGATACTTAGAATGGATGCCTAGAAGCCATATTAATTGTATGAAGACAGTTGCACTCTGTCCAGATTGGCACAGCTTTCCCATATGCCTCCAGTAAGGCAGCGCATAGTTCTGGTGCATCTTGTTCAGTATACCCACCAGCCATAATTTGTAGATAACAGTCACTGAATGATCTTTTTTACAATGTGCAACCACTACAAGGTAAACCTACAATGTTTTGGGTGCCACAAAGCAATGGAATATTCAAATGCTGTCACTGTGATATGTAGCAGTTTGATGGACAACTTGCCACACAGACAACTCTTCTTACTGAAAAGTGACTATGCAGACATGCTCTAAGCTTGAAATGACCCTGTGAGCCACACTCACAGACTAAACAAGGTACACAAGTAACTTTCTCCCATTCGCAACTGGAGACAGTGTTCTACTGAACTGCTCTGAGAATGAAGTTAGCTTCACAGGTGGCAACACATAGCCATCTTCAGTGGTTAACTCAATACTGAGAAAGAGGTTCAATATAGTTCAAATAGATTTCGGGCTTGCAGCCGGTCGTCGTAAACTTCTTCGCACGATATTTCGGCTGGACAACTGCCAGCCATCTTCAGGTGAGCCGAACGAGGACTGACGAAGACGTTCTCCGTTCCGTCTTATATAGTGCGCTGATAATACTGCATAATCGGCAGTATTATCAGCGCACTATATAAGACGGAACGGAGAACATCTTCGTCAGTCCTCGTTCGGCTCACCTCAAGATGGCTGGCAGTTGTCCAGCCGAAATATCGTGTGAAGAAGTTTACGACGACCGGCTGCAAGCCTGAAATCTATTTGAACAATTGATTTGCCGGGAAAATTTCAAATTTTAGGTTCAATATAACCATGCAATTATTGTCATAGTCACTGGTGCAGCTTCCAGGTTGGAAGGCCGTGCTCCATGGAACTTTTTCAATCCCGACTTTTGTGCAACATAGCATTGGACATCTTTAGAGGTTTTCCCTATTCTGCAGAGTTGACAAGACTTCATGGATCCAGCAGATCCTCTAAGAATGTCCCATGAAACAACCTGGAAGATCCTTGGCAGCTATTTCAATACTGGTTGATTTGTATGTGTCACGAAAACCACCTTGCTGTCCTACAGTAGAATTTATGTAATAATTTACTCAAAAATAAAGCTTTTACTAATCAATATACTTATAACTTCATATTGCCTCAAGAAACACTATATGAGCATGTTCCTAATGTACACTCATTACACAACTGCAGCCTTTCTGAAAATTCAGCTGCCACGGCCCACCAGGCATTAAAACAATGTGTCTGCATCCAAATGAATGCTATGTCAAGCAATACATTTCCTAAGGCAATTGAGACATTTCTGTTACTAAATTAAACTCTGATGAATTAGTTCTCTTAAGTCAAGGCACGTTTGCAACATTAACAACACTACATCCGAAAACGAAGTGTGTGCCAAGTAAAACTAACATGCAAATGCTATATTATCATCATTTAATTAATGTGTACTAATGTTCTATAGAGCCACATTCCACTGCAAGATGCATTAGGAGTCAGAGAATACAAATATTGATATTGTGTATGTAGCTGTTAAATTTACGCCCAGTGTCATTACATATTACTATCATGCAAATCACTCACTACATACACAATGACTTCTGAGTACAGAGTAATGTTAAATGCAGACGTAAGCGTACGTTGACAAGTAGGTCACGAACGGACTACGAAATTACGCGGCTTGATGAAACATGCTAGCCAACTCAGTGGATTAAGTATGTAAATAATTTTGAACGACGTTACTCATATGACCCTCTGTTACAAACAAATGACAACTAGGGAATAATAACAATTATGTTACAAATGGGGCGTCTGCTACTAACAAGATTTTTGTCATTCGTGTCTTCCGCGCTCGAAGCACATACGTTATTGACGCTCACACACAAGTGTCTACTACTCCTGCCTTCTGAACATCTCATGCAAAAACTCGCTTCTTCCGTTTTAAGCAGAGGATTAGAAAGCGACGCGTCCTCCTCGAAAGTTTCTTCGTCTGATGAATTGTCAGCATGCTGTTGTTCATACATTCCAGTTAGTCATGTAACAATGATGTTAACACACATTTACTGTTACGGGGTCATACTAATTTCACTAAATGCAAGCACATACGATCAAAATACTTTTTACACGCACTCACTATAAAGTATTTGTTTTTAAACCACGACACCAAAATACACCAGAGAAATATATGCAATAATATGCATTCAAAGATATTACTGCAAAAGGTGGCCTTTTAAATATATCTACACGAAGCTTTGTTAACTACAGTTTCATTTCTGCCTATATAAGACATTTCGTCAGTAAGAACAGGATGAAAACATTATGTTCTCTCTATTAAGTAGGCATCGTTTTACCAGAAGTCAACATCGCGTAACAGCTAACTACCCACACAAGGGACCGATTGACCCCGCTGCTTGGTTCCCTCCCCCAAATCATCCAACCAACCATACAAATCTGAATCAGAGTACAATTTATAACATGTTAATCTACACGTTTCCTCAATAGTGTACTCCAGCAGTCTCAAATATTGAGCTATATGAGCCTTGCAAATGGAAAAGAATACGTTATGGAAAGATAAGTTTGTTTGGAGATTGTAAATACTATGTTCGTTAGTAGCTCAAGAGTAGTAGACCAAGCGCTGGATATATACATACCTAGTAGAACAGTTCATAATGGATAGGATAATTCATGATTTACACTGTTAAGAAACTTCTAAATAGACAACGATTACTGTATAGTGCCATAGGGCTACAGAGCTGAATGAAACGCATTTGGCTTTCAAAATGGTAATACGCAAAGTCTTCTGTGCTCATCGTTGCTGAATCTCATCAAAAGATCTGACAAAACCCTAGGAAATTTTGTTTGTTTGTAAAGGACATTAACGGTAACAAAATTAGTGTAAAGACTAGTCAAATGAAGCTATATGGCTCCAGAGACATTTTCAAGACTCAAACATATATTATGTATATATGCTGACTGAAGCGACGAATGAAAATTTATACCAAGCCCATGTTAGAATGCTGGCCTTGGTACAAATTTTCATTTGTCGCTTCAATCTGCGTATATACTTCATAGTGTAAAGACATTCATGAATGACAGAGAAACCGAAACTGAGTGAATCAAAGTGAAAGCAAAAACGCTGAACTCCATTTTCAAATGTTCCCCTAGAAAGTAGGTACACTTGCAGTACCTCAGTTTAATTCTCGCACCACTGCAGAGATAGGGATACAGATATTAGAGGTAAGGCGTTCAAAAATAGTTGTAAGTAAACAAGGGTCCGACATAATACCTCTCAGATACTACACTGAATTAACCGTTGAAGTAGCTCTCATTTCTGCCATAGTATACCATAGATCACTTGAGCAAAAAATCTCGCCCACTTGTTGAGAGAATGCACAGGTCATCTCTGTCTTCAAGAAGGGTAGCAGAAGTGATCCATGAAACTATTGTCAAAATCTCTTTGACACTCCTCTGATGAAGAACACATTCTTAGCTGAAAAGTTGTGAGGTATATAGAGCATCCTGAAGACCACACATGAAAGCATGCAGTGTTTCTTGACATCCCAAAACTTTTAACCAGATACTAAACCAAGTTTTATTAACAAGAGTACAATCACATGGAGCATCAAATGAAATTTATTGCTCGATTGAGAACGATTTCATAGGACGGCCGCAGTAACAGAAGCAGAAGTAACTTCAGGTTTGCCTCAGGAAAGTGTGCTTGGATTCTTATTGTTCGAATTTATACTAATGACTTCAAACTTTTTGCAAATGCTGCATTCTTTGTAATTAAGTATTACTGGTGAATGAAAAAAGCTACACACTAAGTTACTGACAAGGTTTGAAAATGGTGGCAAGATTGGCAACTTGCTTTAAAAGTACAGAAATGTAAAGCTGTGCTCTGCACAAAATGAAGAAAGCAGTATCCTATAGCTACAACAGCAATGAATCACAGCTAGAATCAGTCACATCATACAAATACATCGCTGCAACCATTTTTATGGATATGAAATTCAATGATCATATACGTTCAGTCATAAGTGCAGTAGGTGAGTTTCTTTAGTATATTGGCAGAATGCTGTGAAAAGGCAGCCAGTCTATAGAGGCGATTGAAAATGAAATACTCATTCGACCCATCCTACAGCACTGTTCTAATGTATGAGAAATGTACCAAATAGGACTAACTGGATATACTGAAAGTGTTCAAAGAAGGGCATCAAGGATGCTCACATGCGTGTTTGACTCACTGGAGAGTATCACAGAAATACCGAAAAATAAGAACTGGCTAAAATTTGAAGACAGTCATAAATTATTCACTGAAAATCTAATTACAAATTTTCAAAAACTAGCATTAACTGAAGACTCCAGAAATATACATCTGCCCCCTAGAATTGCTCCTGTAGGGACCGAGAAGTCAAGGTTAAACAAAGTACAGCGCACACAGAATCATTTGGGTAATCATTCTCCCCATGCTCCACACGCCATCGGAACAGGATGGACCTTCCCAATGGTACAGAACTAAGTACGATCTACTATGTATTTCATAGTCGTTTGCGGATTACGTGTGTAAACAAGGACTGTTAATTGTTTGATCACTTATATTCACAATAATTATGTAGTGAAGCTACATTTCTGGAACAGCTCACACAGTTCATCAAAATTGATTTTATATAAAAGCCATTGACAGAATGCTCACTGAAAAACTAGATGTAAGGCTCTGTCAGTTCGTTTTCTGTCCGTCTATATATATATATATATATATATATATATATATATATATATATATATATATATATATATATATATACTCCTGGAAATGGAAAAAAGAACACATTGACACCGGTGTGTCAGACCCACCATACTTGCTCCGGACACTGCGAGAGGGCTGTACAAGCAATGATCACACGCACGGCACAGCGGACACACCAGGAACCGCGGTGTTGGCCGTCGAATGGCGCTAGCTGCGCAGCATTTGTGCACCGCCGCCGTCAGTGTCAGCCAGTTTGCCGTGGCATAAGGAGCTCCATCGCAGTTTTTAACACTGGTAGCATGCCGCGACAGCGTGGACGTGAACCTTATGTGCAGTTGACGGACTTTGAGCGAGGGCGTATAGTGGGCATGCGGGAGGCCGGGTGGACGTACCGCCGAATTGCTCAACACGTGGGGCGTGACGTCTCCACAGTACATCGATGTTGTCGCCAGTGGTCGGCGGAAGGTGCACTTGCCCGTCGACCTGGGACCGGACTGCAGCGACGCACGGATGCACGCCAAGACCGTAGGATCCTACGCAGTGCCGTAGGGGACCGCACCGCCACTTCCCAGCAAATGAGGGACACTGTTGCTCCTGGGGTATCGGCGAGGACCATTCGCAACCGTCTCCATGAAGCTGGGCTACGGTCCCGCACACCGTTAGGCCGTCTTCCGCTCACGCCCCAACATCGTGCAGCCCGCCTCCAGTGGTGTCGCGACAGACGTGAATGGAGGGACGAATGGAGACGTGTCGTCTTCAGCGATGAGAGTCGCTTCTGCCTTGGTGCCAATGATGGTCGTATGCGTGTTTGGCCCCGTGCAGGTGAGCGCCACAATCAGGACTGCATACGACCGAGGCACACAGGGCCAACATCCGGCATCATGGTGTGGGGAGCGATCTCCTACACTGGCCGTACACCTCTGGTGATCGTCGAGGGGACACTGAATAGTACACGGTACATCCAAACCGTCATCGAACCCATCGTTCTACCATTTCTAGACCGGCAAGGGAACTTGCTGTTCCAACAGGACAATGCACGTCCGCATGTATCCCGTTCCACCCAACGTGCTCTAGAAGGTGTAAGTCAACTACCCTGGCCAGCAAGATCTCCGGATCTGTCCCCCATTGAGCATGTTTGGGACTGGATGAAGCGTCGTCTCACGCGGTCTGCACGCCCAGCACGAACGCTGGTCCAACTGAGGCGCCAGGTGGAAATGGCATGGCAAGCCGTTCCACAGGACTACATCCCGCATCTCTAAGATCGTCTCCATGGGAGAATAGCAGCCTGCATTGCTGCGAAAGGTGGATATACACTGTACTAGTTCCGACATTGTGCATGCTCTGTTGCCTGTGTCTATGTGCCTGTGGTTCTGTCAGTGTGATCATGTGATGTATCTGACCCCAGGAATGTGTCAATAAAGTTTCCCCTTCCTGGGACAATGAATTCACGGTGTTCTTATTTCAATTTCCAGGAGTGTATATATATATATATATATATATATATATATATATATATATATATATATATATATATATCACACTTACTCATAACATTTCTGTAATGGAAATCATTTTTAGAGAAATCATTCATGATGCTGACAGATTCTGTAAATGAAGAACACCTTTATTAATTGTTTTAAAAATTTTTTGTTTGTTATAACATGATACCACTTTTACAATTGTGATATTAGGGTAACTTCAAAGTTCTTGTGAATGACACTAGTATGTGGAAAGCGAAATCGATTGTTGTAACGAATTCAATCAGAGAGCAAGGGCATTGACGAAGGGACTGCACCTACTGGTCATCATCGACTTTGTCCAATGTGCAGGGCTTGGCCAGAAGTGAAACTAACAGAAGTGGGAGGTCCAGATAGTCAAGCGGTTAGCAAAAATAGTATTTTTGGCGTGAGTTGGGCGAGGCAGCATAGTTTTCGTGCTGTGGTTGCCGCAGTGGTAAGAGTATAGCACTATTTTATTTGAAGCATCGTGGGATTGAGGCCCCCTTTAAAAAATAGTTTTCTTTTCAATTTTTACGTTACTTACACTGCAAATAAACCGAAATAATGCTCAATATACTATACTGTATTTATTAATATTTTCATAAAAGACATGAAAAGGAAAGACAAAATATTACTTGCGATTGAAATTAAAGTTCGAGGAAGGGACTGTAAGGTGTACAGAAGAACTTTGTATTTAAAAATAGATCCTTCTATTAGTTTGCAGTTGATGATTTTGTTTTTCCTCCCCACGAAACAATTAACAGAAGAAATTTGTTCTACTGCACAAAGAGATTCATCACATCAGTTAGAAAATTTTTATATAAGGCTGATGTAAGTTTCCTAGATTTTGATGAAGTAATGACGATATTCCTATATTTTGCTGCACACTCATCCACTGTTTTCAGAATCCACAGTTCAAAAAAACCAGTACTTTTTTGTGGGCATATATACACTGTTGGCAATAATTTTCCAGACAATGCTATAACATACTGTGCTGTATACAACGGATTACTACTTTGGTCCATTGTTCAGTTATAGGTGGACTGGTACTTGCAACCTGTAAAGACAACACACAAATACAAATGTTTTATTTTACATGACGTTAAAAAGAGTATTTCACTTGATGTTGACAAATGAGAATTCTCAACTCTCTGTCCGATCGGTGTTGATAACAAAATGCTTTGTCGTAATTGGGGATAAGAGCCCGAGTCTGACCTCTTAAACTTCTCTGTTGCAGCAAGAGCTTCCTCAATAGTGGCAGCCTCTCTTTCAAATATAAATTTCGCACTTTTCCTCTGACAAATCTTACACTTTCGTTTGAACTCTCTGACCTACGTTTCTGAGACTTTGAATTCCAAATTTGGAAACTGATTTACAGCAGGAAGTATGCATTGTTGCAGTTTTCTTGTAATGACTTGTTGATTACAACTCTGCACTTCCACGAAGCGATTATATATTCATGTATCAATAGTGTTGTCCCCAGTGGCTGTTGGGTCGAGTTTACCTGCTCCAAGTGACTTATTGCTCACAAGCGGCTGTCATGGTCTGCTCAAAGGTTAAAGTGAAATTAACGAATACGAAGTCCTGTACGCTTAAATTACAATCCTTTCTTAGATAGTTACTTGGAGATTTCTCATAGACGTCAGTAAATCCTTTCTTGAAAAATAATTTGCAGCAACAGATTTTTCTTTCCCTGCCCTTTATGAAACTATTAATAACTACTATGTAGTGCGCATTTTTAGATTTATTTACAGTCTAAGTAACTTAAAAATTGGGAAAAAAAGATTCTCCACATACAGACTCGACCCCCACGACCCACCAATTAGCATTCTGTAATCTTTCTAAATGCCTGGTAGCTATGTTAACCTAAATGGCTCATATCTCATCAGGCTGTCACCAAAAATGCCATTTTTTCTAAACACTTGGCCATCCGGAGCTCCCTGTTCTCTGACTTTCATTTCTGGCCAAGCCCTGCATGTATCATAAGTTTTGATAAAATCGATGATGACGAGTAGGAGTGGTCTCATTGTGAGTTTCTCTTGATATCACCAATCACTTTAACCGATATCTGCAGGATTCAGATATCTGAATGTGAAACACAACTTAAATATTTGTTACAATAAAACATCTTCAGCTAAGGCAGGAAATGCTCCAAAATGTTATGTCAAAGGAAATAGCCCAGTATAAGGAGAAATGTGTGCTGTCTTAATGACATCTTTGTTGGAGGAATGGGCAGCTCTCAGCAGTGGAAGTGACTGAAAGTAGCATGGTAGAAAAAAATGAAGGTGAGAAGTTTCTAAATTTTAGTCCTGATCAGGATTATTTCTTTATTAGGGCATTCCTGAAGATAATGTGATGGAAAATAAAGGAGAAGGGGGTGTAAACGAGTCTGGAGTGCAATACTTTGAGAAGAGTTTAACAAAGCACTGAAAAACCAAAGACAAAAAAGACATCGGGAGTAGATGACATTTCAGTAGAATTATTAAGGTCACTGAAGGAATAACTATGACTTAAATGCTTCGCTGAAGTCACACATGTAAGATATGGCTGCACTGATACTTCTGACACTTTCATGCTGCTGTGTTTATAGCACTCAGTTAGCAAATATTAAGTATATTTTACTCTTTAGTTTCATGTAATTAATTACCCATGTTGTCATTATATTAACAATGCCTTAGTTCCACAAAGAGATAAATTATTTTTTAGCGTCTTCTGGTAGAACTTGTCTTCCTGAAGGCATTGGAATATACCATCATTAGTCTTCTGACTACTATACCACACACGCTTCCTTGTCTATTGAGACTTCTGTAAAGAGTGACAAATGATGTTTATGTTCGCATATAGAGGTCACATTTTACTAGGTTCCCATTGTATTGTATTGTATTGTATGTTAACTGTGGACCTAGAAACGACAGAGAGGCTCCGTCCATGATGCAGCCCCAGTGGTCCACCCCATGACGACTACCGCAGTTATTGTGTGGTTCAGCCCCCAGTGGACACCCCCCCCCCCCCCAGGAACGTCTCACACCAGATGTGTGTACCCCTATGTTTGCATTCATCTCGACACAAATCCTCCAGGCGGATTCGTGCCGAGGACCAGGCACTCCTTCCCGCCTGGAAGGCCGTGCGTTAGACTGCATGGCCAATCGGGCGGGCACTAGATTCCCATTAGTTTTTATTACTCTTGTGCATCTAGATTTTAACTGTAAATAGCCATCTTCAGTACTGAACTACAAGAAAATCACAGAATCAGAATTAATTTACTTTACAAAGAACAATAAGTAAAACATCATGTTATACAATAACAGCTATCCACTCTGGTCAACATACCATTGTAATTACAACCCAACAATTTCGTGGCTGCACATCTCACCACAAGATCTTACTGGTGCATAGGCAGAAGGAAACTGAGGTTGCTAAATAACTGACAGTGGCCAAAGTAACAAAGTCAAGAGGATAAAAAAATAGAAAATGGGAACAGCAAGAAAAACATTTCAGAAAAAGAGAAATATGGTAACAATGAATATAAATTTAACTGTTAGAAAGTTTTTGGAAAGTATTTTTATAGAGTGTAGCTTTACATGGAAGTGAAATGTGGACAATAAAACTTGTGAATCGGAAGAGAAGTGACCTTACGGAATGTGGTGCTACAGAAGATTAGATAGGTAGTTCAAGTAACTAAATGAAGAGTACTGCATCGAATAGTTGGTTTGATAATTGTAGGAGGTGTAGGTGATAGATATTGTTGAAGGACACCAGGGCTTGAAAGCAGTCAGCAGGTGGAAATAGATGTAAGGTGCAGTATACACTCCTGGAAATGGAAAAAAGAACACATTGACACCGGTGTGTCAGACCCACCATACTTGCTCCGGACACTGCGAGAGGGCTGTACAAGCAATGATCACACGCACGGCACAGTGGACACACCAGGAACCGCGGTGTTGGCCGTCGAATGGCGCTAGTTGTGCAGCATTTGTGCACCGCCGCCGTCAGTGTCAGCCAGTTTGCCGTGGCATACGGAGCTCCATCGCAGTCTTTAACACTGGTAGCATGCCGCGACAGCGTGGACGTGAACCTTATGTGCAGTTGACGGACTTTGAGCGAGGGCGTATAGTGGGCATGCGGGAGGCCGGGTGGACGTACCGCCGAATTGCTCAACACGTGGGGCATGACGTCTCCACAGTACATCGATGTTGTCGCCAGTGGTCGGCGGAAGGTGCACTTGCCCGTCGACCTGAGACCGGACCGCAGCGACGCACGGATGCACGCCAAGACCGTAGGATCCTACGCAGTGCCGTAGGGGACCGCACCGCCACTTCCCAGCAAATTAGGGACACTGTTGCTCCTGGGGTATCGGCGAGGACCATTCGCAACCGTCTCCATGAAGCTGGGCTACGGTCCCGCACACCGTTAGGCCGTCTTCCGCTCACGCCCCAACATCGTGCAGCCCGCCTCCAGTGGTGTCGCGACAGACGTGAATGGAGGGACGAATGGAGACGTGTCGTCTTCAGCGATGAGAGTCGCTTCTGCCTTGGTGCCAATGATGGTCGTATGCGTGTTTGGCGCCGTGCAGGTGAGCGCCACAATCAGGACTGCATACGACCGAGGCACACAGGGCCAACACCAGGCATCATGGTGTGGGGTGCGATCTCCTACACTGGCCGTACACCTCTGGTGATCGTCGAGGGGACACTGAATAGTGCACGGTACATCCAAACCGTCATCGAACCCATCGTTCTACCATTCCTAGACCGGCAAGGGAACTTGCTGTTCCAACAGGACAATGCACGTCCGCATGTATCCCGTTCCACCCAACGTGCTCTAGAAGGTGTAAGTCAACTACCCTGGCCAGCAAGATCTCCGGATCTGTCCCCCATTGAGCATGTTTGAGACTGGATGAAGCGTCGTCTCACGTGGTCTGCATGTCCAGCATGAACGCTGGTCCAACTGAGGCGCCAGGTGGAAATGGCATGGCAAGCCATTCCACAGGACTACATCCAGCATCTCTACGATCGTCTCCATGGGAGAATAGCAGCCTGCATTGCTGCGAAAGGTGGATATACACTGTACTAGTTCCGACATTGTGCTTGCTTTGTTGCCTGTGTATATGTGCCTGTGGTTCTGTCAGTGTGATCATGTGATGTATCTGACCCCAGGAATGTGTCAATAAAGTTTCCCCTTCCTGGGACAATGAATTCACGGTGTTCTTATTTCAATTTCCAGGAGTGTATTTCCAGATATGAAAATATTGACATAAGATAGACTAGCACAGAGAGTTGCAGCTAGCCAGCCTTCTGACTGATGACTTTTACAAAATAAGAGTAGCAGTCAAGCAGTCATAATATATTTATTTATTTATTCATTAATCCATCTGTAGACAACTTCTTTTGTATAGATATAGACAGGACATGCACAATATCAGTTTCATTTACACATGCAAGATAAAACAGACACATCTAATTTAGCCAAAATTTAATTTATTATCCTTTAGATAAACACCCAACGCCAAACAAAGATTTCATTAACAATAGCTCAATGAGAGAAGAGCTCAAATAACAACAATATAATGTCCACAAGGAATTCACTCACTCGTGATTCAATCTTTACATTTTCACAATTTTGCATTAATCTTTACTATCTTAACCTCCACGAACCTCACTTAGTAGCGTCACGTCTATCCAAGACACTTAGAATGATAAAAAAAGAGCAAACAGGAACAGTATCATTCTTATATTACGAGAAGAAACATATATTGTGTATTTGTGCTTCCTGGTTGATGTATACACAGACATTTTATACTGTCCTTCTTGTTTTGAATGACATCCTCTATATCTTTTAGCTTCTATGTATTCTTTAAGGCTAAGCAGAGATAAAGAGACAAAATAGCCTCTTAATCTATTTTCGAAAACCTAAGTTTTTTCAATGGATTTTTTTCTGTGCGGTAATTTTTGTACAAAATGCGCCCAACGGTTATGGGCTCTTTCTCTGTTAACTTGAGCCAATTCTGATCTAGATAATCATTCTTGTTCCTTATAGTGTACTCTTACATGTCTCTATTTAACTGTATAGTACTATTTACTTTCAAGCACATAATTGTTGCAAATATACAGAGTGTCTCCCCTTAGAGTTGTCAGGCTCTCTTTCTCTGATGTTTTGGCAGATATTTGCAACTTCGTTTTTGCATCATGTGGCCGAAGCTTTTTTATTTGTTTCTTAACAACATGCTCTATTATGCAATATTCGTAATACTATATGTATGCATTTCATGTACATGTATGTAGAGTAACGTTTGTGTCATATGATGGTGATGATGAGGGAAGGGAGAGGGCGAAACCTGGTGCCGGTGCATAGCCAACTCCTGACAAATAACATCTGCAGATGGCTCACCATCAACAGTGTCACATGCCATCACTTCATAAGACAGTGCGGAGAAGTCTGGTATTTGAACCATGAGGTTGGTTTAAGGTCTGGCGATCAGGAACTTTATCCAACCACCTCTCCTCTGCCTGCCAGCCAAATATTGGCAGTGAACATTTTTTCCACCTCCAGTATTCGAACCGGCTTACCCTGGGTGTGTCGAGCTGGAGTCAGCCCAAACAAATACAGCTTGTCACCTCTTTCATGTGACTCTCATTGTCAACAGAAACAGTCAGTTTGTTTCCCATTACAAACGAAATTATTTTTAAATCGGTATTTTACGTGCCCATTCGGTAAAGCACTCTGGAAATATTCTAGTCCGATATTAGTTTTATCGATATGTATTGATAGGGACACGAAGAACAAACAGCAATTCAGCAGCGACTCAATAGAGCTGCATTCTTGGCAGTAGCAATCAGTGCAGACCAGGACAGCGCTGTTGTTGCTGGAGTAATGGTTATTCTTCGTGTTTTAGTGTCCCTGTTAATACATATCGATGGAACAAATATCGAACTAGACCAATTTGAGACAGCTCCATCGAATGGCACCTAAAATTCCGCTATAAAAATTAGTTAAGGGGAAACGAATAGGCCATTGCATGAAAGACATGATGAGCAATATTTGTTTGGGCTAACTCCAGCTGCACAATACAAAAACAAAATTGCAAATATCTGCTGAAACCCCAGAGGAAATGAGTCATAGGAGAGACAGCCTGTATATAGTGAGTAATGTAACGATATTTAGCCCTCTAAACTTATTTCTGCAGTATTGTTGTGGGGTTATATTTGCAATGCATCTAATAGCTTTCTTTTGATGCAGCTCTAATCTATGTGCTGCATTTCTCCAGACTATAGTGCAGTATGATGGGTGAGAGTAGACTAGGCCATAGTACATTCTTAACTGTACACGTATGTTTATAGTCCTAGACATCTTTCCCCAAGAATTTGTGATTCCCTACCTCTTTGAGAACTAAATTACCTATTTCAAGGGAGGTATTATCAGTCCCTATAGTTTTAGTTGCTTGTAACTATACAAGCAATTACAAACAAGTTGTTTCCACTGTAATATTTAAAAGCCTCCCTCAGATTTGTAGTGACACTTGGTTCCATAACGTTTTACTACAGGTGAAGTGTCATCTGTAAATATTACTGCATTGTCACCTACTGCTGATGTTACATCGTTTACAGAATGAAAGGAAGGGTTCCCAGAAATGATCTCTGTGTACTTTTACTAGCTGCATAATTTGGTTTTATTTGTAGGATTTCCTTTTGTGATTTACTTGAATGACTGAATTTATCTCTCAGCACACTTTTCCTTAAATTATTAGTGCATCAGCCAAAATATAGATAGCAAATATCATTAAAGTGGTACATCTTTTACAGAACGTTATAATTTACATAATAATGTACTATGATAAATTCCAAGATTCCACAGTTAGAAATTTGTTTCCTAGGAACTTGAGTGTCTTGTTTGGGAATGTGCACTTCTTAAGTATGACTCTGTTGAAGTATAGCATTATGGGAAATGATAGTATGTTGATGTGTAGCATTATGGCAAGTGATAAACCTACATCCATTTGAACTTCCTTGATGTAGTTTAGTCTTGGTCTCCCTTTAAAATTTGTAGCCCCTCCCTCCAAATGTCACTCCATAACCATATCAATTATTCTGTGATGTCTCAAGATGTAGTCAAACAACTGAGCCCTTATTTCACCCAAGTAGTCCCATATTTTTCTTTTCCCCCTAATTTGAATCAGTATCTCTTAATTGGTTAGCTGAGCTACACATCTAACGTTTGGCATTCTTCTATAGCAAAAAATTTCAAAAACTTCTATAATCTTTTTGTGTGAACTGTTTATTGTCCACATTTCACTTCCATGCAACACTATATACCCGACATATAACCACAAAGAAGACTTCCTAAACATTAAATTTATAATTGATATCAACCAATTTCTGTTATTCAGATTTTTTTGGTATTGCTAGTTTACATTTCACATCTTCACTAATTTGGCAATAATCAGTTATTGGGCTCCCCAAATAGCTAAACCCATCTACCTCTTGTAGTGTTTCATTTTCTAATGTAATTCCCTCATCATAAACCGAGTTCAGCTACATTCCATTACTCTTGCTTATTTTTATTCGTCTTATAACCACTTTCTAAGATCCATTCTGTGTAACTGATTTTCCAGGATCTTTGCTATCTCTGACGGAATTATAATGTCACTGGAAAACCATATAATTTTAATTTCTTCTCCATGAACTTTAATTTCCCTTCCAGATTTGTCCTTGACTTACATTATTGTGTGTTTAATGTACACGATGGATAACAGTGGGGATAGACTAAGCCTCTTCTCACTCCTTTATCAATTACTCATTCCCATTCAAGTCCTTCAACTTTTATAACTGCAGTTTGGTTTTTGCAAAAGTTCTAGGTAAAGGGACAAATAGGTAGGTATTGACATATATAATAACAGTCGTTTTGTAGAGAATCTTTGTAATGCCGAATTTCAGTGTGTGTAACTAAAAACATTCCACTGGTCCATATATTGAATTTTTTAAATGAATCTAGTACTGTAGTAGGTGGATTCGTCTCATTTTTGGGTGCTAAATTTAATGGGGCAACCAGATTTCCTATATCAAATTACATTTATTAGATACAATATAATAATAAAATTGTATCGATTTTATTTCCACAGTGTGTGGAACATCAATAAAATCAATGTATGAGATGCATAACCTGAAAACTATCCTAATATTTACATAAAACAACAAAACAATCACCATATTATAAAAGTCACATATACCATCAGGACATTAATCATAATTGCAAATGTTAATGTATTTCAGAGTTTTAATATAATATTACCTTGCCAATTTGGGTGAAGACTTTATCATTTGTGAGATGTCTTATCACTCGCCCTAAAAAAAACTAACAATAAGCAATCATTATCAAAGGGTTTCAGTGTCATTCATATCGATGTTCTATGGTAAGACTGACTTGGTGGGAAGTGTTCACCCCTGTTCATCGCTAATAGTATCCAAGTTTTGTGGAGAAATTGAAGGTCGAATTTAAAAAGTAAATTTTTAGTGACATTCTGTAACCCTTTTTTTAGTTGTTCAATTGTTGTGTCACTATAGAAAGATATTTATGTTCTCTCCTATAGCCCAAAATTCCATGACCAATGACTTCAAAAGACATCCAAGTATGTAATTTGACATTCATGAGATTAGCATCAGAGATCTCACCATGAACAATTCTTTTGTCTCATAAAGTCACCTTCTTTCAACTTAACCTCACTGATCTTGCGAAAAACCTGTTTCAAATGACTGGAAGCAACACCTTGTTTAGTAACAATTGTCACAAAATACTACACCATGCATAAAATAATATGAAGTGGAGGCAGTACGACTTTATTTGAAACTGCTAGTGGTGTGTACCTAGTATTTTCCTTTGCTGCAGTATGCATTTGTCTCATAAACCATTCTTTCATACAAAACATGTTTCAAAAGCAAATGTACTAGATTTTTATATCTTTTTAGAAAAAATGTAGTTGAAAAATTACTGGATATTATTGATACACTGACCAATCCTCCACATAATCACCATTCCATTCAATGCATTTGATGAGAGATGGCACAAGCTTCTTTATGCCTTCCTCAAATAACTCTCCTGCCAGCTCCTTCTTCCACTTCAGAACCTAATTCTGCACCTGCTCGTTGGTTGAAAATTTAATTTCACTTACGTGTACCGTCAGTAAGGTGGAAAGATGATCATCTAAAGGCATTAAGTCAGGAATATCTGGGGGGCATTCAAAACATCGCAACTAAGTGAGTCCAAGAATTCCGTGTTGGCAAAGGCTGTGTGAGCGCAGGCACTGGTATGCAACAAGCATACCCCTCTGGTCAGCATCCCCCTCCTTTTGTTTTCAATGGTCTTTTTTTATTTTTTTTTAGGATATCACAGCATAGCTCTGCATTGATGGTCTCCCCCTGAGGCAGACGTTGATCAAAATGTTGCTCCAAAACGCTGAGCCATGGCTTTTTTTTGCCCAAAATTGTGGTTTTGAAATTTTTGGTAGATAGGCAATTGGTATGATGCCATTGTGACGACAGTATTTCTTTCTCAGATGTATAATGAGTCACCCAAATTCCATCTCTATCCACAACTGAGCTCATAAAATCCTCACCTTCCAATTTAAGTCGCTCACTACTGACCTTACCTTTCTTGTGTTGCTCTGTCATCTGTTTTGAGACCCATCTTGACCAACGGTTCCAGTATTCCAGCATTTCTGCGAGTGTCTCATATAAGAGAGTTCTGGAGAGTTGTGGGAAATATTGCAAAAATTTCATTCACTTTCAGTCATCAGTCTTCATGAACAGTTTCCTCGATGTTTTGCGCCATCTCATCGGTCAAAATGGAAGGTCTTCCACTTCTCGGCTCGTCATGAACATTTGGTCTCCCTCCACTGAACTCCCTACACCACTTAAATACACTCTTTCTGTTCGTAACATCTTCGCCGTAAACAGTTTTAATTCGCGAAAAAATTTCTGTCAGTGTTATTCCTTCTGCAAGTAGGAAGCACTTGGCGGCGTTTCTTACTGACATTTTGCATGCATCTGGGCAGTAAACAATATGTTTAGGTATTACTGTGTTCCTGCTATGCTCACTATGGTCAGCTGATTCCCTCTATCAGTCAGTGTTGCCAAGCCTCAAAAAACAAAAATCCATATCCAGTTATGATCACAGTATATTTTTTTAATGTTTACCTTCTGAACATGCCTTGTACACTTCCCTCCATCCACAAGACTATAAAAAATTGAAAAAAAATTAGCACTCGAAAACATTGAACGAGCAGCTGCAAAAAGGAATCTCAGAGCACAAAAAGGTGTGTCTACACGGGTATTCACTGTGGGACAGTTCGTTCTTGTTAGAACTCAATTACTATTTAATAAAGGAAAACAGATTTAACATAAAAGTTGTCCAATTTATAAGGGACCCATGTTAATTAGTAATGTGGTTCATGCAAGTGGGGTAGAATTGGGGGACCCAAGAACGGGTAAAATAGAGGTCTACATCACGTCAGCCACCTTAAGGCTTATAATGAATGGTAATTCTTGCAGTGGTCATACGGCATGAAAACTAAAATATAAATGGATCACAAATGACACAGCAAGAGAATGTAGATGTTCCAGGCGGCAGCACATCTCAAGAGGCAGACAGGATGAACTACAAACATGTAAATATTCGAATATAGGTGCAATAATACTAATTACTTAAATGACCAAATAATAAAAGAACTAATTGCATGATGTACTAATTAACTAACCTACACATCATCAATCCATGCTCATTCGAGAAGTATAGGAACAGCTATAAAATGAAGTAACTTAATGTGTCAGAGTTATATTTTCTTTTCTTTTGTAAAGTACTGAATAAAACTATTTAAATGTTCATTTTGTATTATTGATGTAACTGTTCAAATGTAAAGCTTAAAGTAAATTTAGATAAAGAAACTTGTAAGTAGTAGCATTAAGCAAAAGTCATTGTAAAACAAATGAAACAAAGGAGGCATGCAGCACAACTTCACTACAATTGTCTGAGGAAGGAAGCCAAGCTGACAACAGGAAGTAGGAAGTCGATGGGTAGCTACTGTCTGAGTGTGAGAGTTTATACGATTGCACAATATGACACTGACGACAAACTGGAGACAGAAGTAAGGAATTTACTTTCTCATACTTCATATTAGTATGGAGACCGAGCCAGGTGTATTTTGAAGAATATTGTCCCATGCCTCAACCCAATGGCGAGAGGATGGGAAAATCCAGTAGCAGCAAGGGACACGAAGGCCGTACACCTGCGAGGAAGGCCAAGTGAACCCATTAGCAGCGATGCACAATTGCAAACTGTCTGCAACTGCTCATTTGTACAACCACCTAGAAAAGTAAACTCTGAATATTTCCCTCAATATGCCAGATGAAGAAGCTGATAACTGAAAACAGATATATCATTTCTGTAATTGTTCAGACTTGACCATATCTCATAACAACAATAACTGGTAGTCCTTCCGAATAACTTTCGCTGAATAACATATCCTCTCCCTATGCTCGAGAAGTTCCAAATTCCAAGAAAGAAGACATGAAAACACAGCAAGTAACGAAGAGAAGAAAGGGTCCCAAGAGAAGGGCAGAAGAAAGCAATATTCTTTCTAAATCCTATACACTTAATTAGTATGAGATTTAGCAAAATCAACAGAAAGCAATATTCAACAAAACCATGGCAGTTGTTTCATTCTAACTATCAAAGGACTGATGACCTTAGAAGTTAAGTCCCATAGTGCTCACAGCCATATGAGCCAACTATCAAAGCAATCAAAGGCGGTCAAACCATCAGACAGAGTAAATATAATAGGGACAACAAAATGCAGCAACCATTGAGGGGCTACACGCATCACCCTCGATGGCAACTACACCAAAAAAGGACTATGCCATGCCACCTATGTTGTCACATCATGGAATTGCCTTGGACGAGGAGTTTGTCATCAAAACAATGCAATATGGAATCTACCATGTAATGGCATTCGTGCTTGAACATTTAGAGCTGTAAATGTCGATAATCTTCATCAACATCTCGCAGAGTCTACAACTGACTAGCAGCGTCAACCACCACTGATCGACAGCAGCATTGGGAACCAAAGCCAGCCCTAATTTTAAAGTGTAAAGTGCATTAAGAAAGAAAGTGATGCATGTGACAAATTCATTGTAATATTTTAAAAAGTGTACAAGATAATCACTTCAGCAAGGAGTTGAGATGATTGTAAATGTTCAGTTGCGCCTGTACCACTGAGAATTTGTAAATTATATGTTTAATTTGTATTTTGTAATTCGATTTGTAAATTGTTAAAGTATATTCATAAGTGTACAATGTTTTATATTTTGTATTTCATGTGTAATTTGTAAATGTCCATTCAATCTAAATATATGTTAATAAGAATTTGTGTGTTGTAGATATTTTGGAAACATATGTTTTAATGATAAATAGTGTCATTTAATACAAAGTTTGTGTTAATGTGCACGGAATCGTACAAAAATATTAACTATTTTAAAAATATAACGCCCACTTAAGTACATAATTGTCTGTTTACGAAGACAGTTTTCAATAGTGGTGTAGCATTTAAGTGTTGAGGCCAGAGACATGAACACTTCCTTAATTTCACTCATCTTTAACAGTCATCAATATCATGAATGTTTGAGAATTGTGGAATGCCTGAAGTTATTGTAAAGAGAAAATCGAAAGGGTGGATGAGCCATTTCAATACAATTTAACCACAGGTACTAGAGAAAAATGTTGCAAGATTAGTCAAATAACTATCGCTAAAGGACTGTAAAGCCACATAATAATTATCTAAATAGAAAATGTCTTGTAATGCAATTCATTTCAAAACAATATATGATGTTAAAAAGACATCATCTAGCATAATAGAAGTAGCTGGACAATGATTAAATTATTTGAAATTTAATTTTGCACTGCAATGAGCAATGCCTCAACCGCTGATCACAGCCACACAAAATTAATTAAGAAGGGACAGCATGTGTAAGGCATCCAGATTTTATGGACCTTACATGAGCTTGATCCATAACGACAGGACAATACAGTATGAGATCCTCAGAAAATAATAATTACATTATATCAACAAAAGGCAATTGCAGTTAGTTTCATGTACCGAAAACTAACAAAACAATCTCTACGAATATGGACCATGGCATGGAACAAACAAGTTAAAGTGAAACGAGCAGGTGGTTAATGAAATCGTAAAACTCTCATGTAACAAGAGAACAGTGTGCTTCAGTGCAGAAAGGGATAAGACCAGGACAATACATTATTACTTTTAACATAAATAAGGCCGGGACTGTGGGTAAGTGGCTGCACATCATTAACGGGGCTAGGCTGTGGCCTAGCAAGAAAAATAAATGTGTGTTCAGCTTTAGCAAGACGGTGATTTGCTGAAACCATACTTGGCAACACAGATGCGACACGGTGAGGCGATCTCCATTATACAAAAGCATTTTGAGACCTAAAGTTTCTATCTCTCTCTCTTGTCTCGCGGTGGACCACACAAGTGAGTGGAAATAAGTGAAAATGATGAGAGCTTCGCTTTCTGTGAAGTGAGGATGATACACTTCAAGTATCATGGCGACAGATGGCAAAGCGATAATTAATTATTCCTACGGGAATTTTTGAGGGCAAAGAAATATACACATCACTCCAACCCATAGTGAATGTTCAACAGCCATTATTAACGTTCTACAGAATGCAGGAAAGTTGCGACTCAGTGAATTCAGTCAATGCCAGAGGAGGGAATTAGTGTTTCAGATCCAGCATGGTGACAATGCCGTTGCAGACGCCGCTTGGTAAAGTACCATTGCGCATTAACCCATAGTAAATGTTGAGTCTAGATTTTGCTCACTCCAGCTTTTGTACATTTTGACCATTGAATATCAAAAGCTAGGATACTAACCTACCCTCACATTGCTTACATGAAAGGTTTTTCCAGTGGTTCAAAAAGTAAATTTATTCTCCACCAACTCAGTGCATTGACCAGATATGACAAAATGTAGATTTAAATGAGCTGATGAGGACTTTTAATAATCATTCTTTCCTGTAATAAAAAATGTTTCATGTGTAAAGATAACGATTTTATTAATCATCATTTCAATATGTCCAAGAATTAAATATTTTGTTATTGAGTGTCAAAAGTAATTGAACATGTTTGTCATTTATCACTTGACCCCAGAAAGCAACAGTTGATAAATTATATGTAGAACAAAAAAGGGAATAGCTGTTTTGTCTTTCTAGAATTGAACCCAAACTTGCACTTTTATTAATTCTAACGCATTTCTAATGATTTTGTTACGATCCGCACCTGTTATTAGCTGCTTTCCAGGGCCAGGGTCATATTAATTTAGAATAGCTGTTTGACACCCTGGGCTTGAGGAGACAGTTCAGATGGTTTGTCCATTTGGGAGCTAAGTGGTAAGCAAAGTTTGCACACATTAGTACACTCACTGTGCAGATGCAATGTTGGGATGTACGACAAGTGTGCTCGATGTTTTGCGCCATCTCATCAGACAAAATGGAAAACGTTCCACTCCTCTGCTTGTCATGAACATTTATTATCCCGCCACTAAACTCCTTACACCAGTTAAAAACATTATTTCTGTTCATAACATCTTCGCCGTAAACAGTTTTGATTCGTGAAAAATTTTCTGTATGTGTTATTCCTTCTGCAAGTAGGAAGCGGAATCTACAGCACATGGTTCGCGCTTGGTAGGATTTTTTACAGACATTTTTCAAGCGTCTGGACAGTACAACATGAGTTTATATATTATCATGTTCCTGTGATGCTCACTCTGGTCAGCTGATTCCCTCTACCAGTCAGTTTTGCCAAGCCTCAAAAAACAAAAATCCATAGCCAGTTATGATCACAGTACATTTTTTTAATACTTATTTTCTGAACATGCCTCATACTGCAGTGGCTTTTGATGTTTCAGCTGTCCCAGAAACACAGAAAACCACAGTGTTTTGTGAAACTAACACGTAAACATGCAAGCAGTGCAGCGACTTTTAAATAACAGGAGATCATTCACATGTGTTCCTTATATTTGATGGCCTCCAGTACCGGGACTAAGGTTTCATATGTTCCTTCTTCTCCGTTAAATGAGACAAATATATGAACAGTTAACATACTTAAATACTCACCTTTCAATACATACTGAAGTCATCACCTAAAACTGTTCTGTCAAGTACCCTGGTAAATGAAACTAACCTCCAACCTTACAACTGTTTTCAAAACTGACAGTATGTAACGAAAAAATTAAGAAAATAATTTCATAGTGAAACTTTTTGTATTTTGAATATATAAGTAAATAAATAAAATCAGCTGAACAGTAAACAACAATAACACCTCGAAACTCTTCTGTGATACAACATTTTTAAGGGTACATTTTGATTCTACAACCACAAATGAATAGGAACTGATACATGACAAAACAGATACAAGATTAATGTAGACTAATGTTAGCTTTCAAATATTATTTATGATGCTGAAAATTCTTTCCTCTAGAAGGAATTTTGGCACAAATTATGCTTTTCAAAAGTACGTTGTATGTGGACAGTTAGGTAAAACCTGGGCAAATACATGGCACATCATTTACTTCTATGTATATTTCAAATTTCTCTTGTGATAGACGTAAGGACTGGCAAAATTTGTTCATATTCTATTGCAGATTTTGCGCATTTTAACTCTGACGTGCACTGTTGTGTTCAAGATACAGTAAATCCTTGCATTACTTTGCTGACTTGTATTATTTTCTGTGTGACCAGAAGTTTAAATTATTTTCGCAAAGTATTGCACTTTACCTCTAACAATGAACTGTAAATGAAAAAGATAAGCATATCAATATGTTTTTGCACTCATAGCATATAAGGACATATGAAATAAATAATTTATTTGGTAAACTGTAGCCATAATGTATTGAGGAAGCTTGTTTTATGTCAGCCGCATCCTACCTGTAGCTAAACAAATTTTCAGGAATTAACAGCGTAGTAATAGGGTGATGTGACAGCTGTGTGATGCCCGCCTGTACACCAGTATAACCAATAAACATTAATGCTGGTCACACACTTTGTTAAGTGCTGTCACATGACAAATATTATTATCTATTATACAGTTGCGACATCAACACCTTCTAATTGCAAAAGTGATGGAAATGATTTCAGTGCAGTTCTGGTACAATGGTGCTTTCGGCATTCCTAGTGCAGTGTTGAGAGATCTACTGCTTTTAGTTTAGTTCTTCTCAAAAATTTATAACAAGATCTTGTAATCATTCACAGCAGATTCTGATGATTGTCCCAGGACATTAAATCCTTGAGATACAACAGACTCCTCATACTTCCACGGGAATTTTCCACTGAACCAAAGTTTTTTTGCTGATTGGAGGTGGATGTTTGGAAATATTTACTGTAGGAGTTGTCTTGCAACTTGTGATGTTCCAATTCTATCTCTACTAGTAATGTACATACATACCTGGATATCTGATATTTGTGAATGTGGTCATGAAAGTAGCAATGTGGATCTTTTGTTGAAAGCTGTTGATGTGTCACATATCACCCAGAGCAAAACAGCAGAATGGTGGTGCAAAAAGAACATGCACAACACATCCTTCCTTGAAACATTGACTACTCTTTCCATTTACAGCTTATATTTCATATAAAAGAAAAATGTACACTCTGTCATTGTTGGCGAACTGTGCATCCGAAGTTCTCATATGGTTCCTTATTCTAAATGATAAGACGAGCTATTGGACATATCATCGAAGCACTGGCTGATGCAAATCCGAACACATAAGTATCAAGTGTGGTTTCTGTAGGAAAATAATGTGCATAAAGCTTGAGTCCTCCCGTGTTCTCTCAAACTGTTGAAGTTTTCTACTATTTTCTTCTATAAATAACATATCCAAAAAAGAATAGTTGAGCAAAGCAATGTAAAGAAAATTTTTCCTCATTTGTGATTCACCATACGTTGACAATAGAGCATTTGGTGTTTATGCAAATCTGTCAGGAAAGGCGTACAATAAATTCATATTAACAAACAAACGTATTTTAACAGTTACAACATTGGTGCTATAAGAAGTTGTTATTCAGCCTACAGAACCTAAGCATTATAATATCTATGAGATTTTATCAATATTAAAAATAAAATTATGGATTATAACATATGTCTAATAATCTGTACTACTTCTGTTTGTACATCTAATATCCAGTGTCAAGTCATTAGGATGGCCTACACATTTAATTATCAGAAAACAGATGTTCAACAACTAGCAGTCTTTATTAATTAACTTGCTGCAACGCGAGAAAATTACTGTCGTTCAGATATGGAGTGACACAGTAGGTCTATTGTACACACACTTACGGTAACAGAACTTAGTACACCATGAAAGGCTCATACAATTGACTTAAAGCTCCCAAAACGTCCAGTGCAAATTACGACTGCCAACTGATTACAATAAACGAATAAATAATATGCAATCAAATTAAATAATCGATTGCTTACACAGCGTGGGGCAGTGTCAATCGAATCACTGTATATAGCACAGAAGCGAAACGTACAACAGGTTTGTAGAGTACCATATGATTGGAGGAGATTGGTCAGCAACCTCACATTTTCAGCAAAACTTACTGCTTGTCATCTATGTTTTTCTATTTGGTGTGATGACATTTTGTTTCTTGTACTTAACAGTATAGCATGGATTCTAAAGAAACTATCTTCAGATGGGGGATGACGCTTGCTTGAATGTCGTCATAATATTCGTCTTTCATGTGATACTTCAGTAATGAAAATAGAGAAATGTCCCACAAAACTAAATCCTATGCATGTTGGTTTTTCTTTCATATCAGTTACTGATCAGTTTCACAACCACTTCAGGACAAAAGAAAAACAAGGAGTTCTACTAGCACAATATGCAACTGAACCCTTGTGTATCAGATATTTATCTCTGGAATATAACGATTAATATCATCTATCTTTTCGATTTAGGCATTTTTATTAATTTTATTAATCCTACTCGTGTTAACAGCAGCCCATCTCTAAATAACAATTTGACCCTTGAGGTGTTGTAGTACATGTGTATGAAAGCAATATGACTTTCCATCCATGATGATTTTTGAAACAAAGAATGGGTATTATTGGAGGTTTCATAGAAGTTTTATAGGCATTCAGATTTTATTTTAAAATCAAACTGTGTGCAATGAATTCCTCAGATACGATTTTCTACTGTAATAAATGTTTCGGATAACCTCTTGAACCAAAGTCCTTTTTAATTTTTACTTGCTTTTACAATCATTCTGCGGGTAAGGTACCGGTAATTGAAACTGACTAAGAGGTTACCAGTTGTCAATTTTGTCGAAAATATTTCTGGGATTAAGTCCTGATGATGTACTGGACTTTATACCTATTGTGAATACTTTGTACATTTCGAGGACTTTAGAGGTCACACAACTGATATTTCGTTTGGTGCATGCATGGGTCAAAGTGAGACTAAACACTGAAACAACTGTGGATTGCTCCGCTGTAGTATGCAGGGTGCAGGATTTAGTTGAGGCACTCAAAGTGACTTTCATTTTTAAGATTCCTCTTTACATGTTAAAAAAAAATAGGGATTCGAGTTAAACAGTAGGTCTACCTATTATCGATTGGCTCTCAGAATGCCGTAAAGCAAGAAAGACGAGGTAACTGAAACGAAATAATTGCTTGGCTACAGTTATGTTTCAAACTTCCATTACTGTAAGCACTTTTCAGAGACTGGTACGTTTTTGTGACTGCTTGATTGATTCTGACTGGTTTGTCGCGGTTTGGCACGAATTTCTCTCAGGTGCCAACCTTTACATCACACAAAGGAACAGGGGAACCGATGTGATCTCTCGACGAGAAATTGAGACTTAAGAGAGGTGAACAGGCATGCAACGAAAACAATATTTTGGAAATATGACACTTCGCAGTCGGTCGCTACCCCCGGACGAGGACGTGCAAAGTATGTTAATGGCACGACAAAGGATATGAAAAACGAACATCGACAGCGGCAATACCAATAACATGATGGGCACGTACATTTCATGTTTGTGTATTCTCCTACATTAAATGTACAGCAACAGACAGAATGATACCATAAATCCAAATTTTATAGTCTTTGTACTTCTTACATGTGTCTTTCACATACATTGCACAGACGAAAACGTTATTTCGGCTTGCACTGCAAGCATTGTCCTGATCGTTCCTTGCACAGTATGTCCAAATCTTAATACGATTATTCCCGTCAGAATCATGCGCAGAATGCCAAATCAGACGATACACAAACTATCAGATACACCCTCACACATCAACGTAACAAAAGTACGCTATAAAAAACCCATACAACCTACATTACCCCACGACACGGTAATGTGGCAGGAGAAGAAAACGATGTAAGCAAAGTGGCTGTGTACACCACGAACAGATCATGAGGACACTCGATTCGCAGTAGGGAGCGTTGCACATTTCAACTGCAGCAAAGGTGATGTCCAACACATTGCTTTCCATGAACAGCGAAGCATTAGTTGATATTGTGGTGCATAGAATTGATTATATAAAAGAATACAAACTGACAATGAAGACTCTGTCATACAGATTGTTGGCATGATTCTCGTCACAACGTATATACTCCTCCATGCGGCCTTTGAATAGTTTGTATGGGCAAAAGAAGTATACATCTAGAGGCTGGCAGTACTTTGGAGCTTTCTGTGGCATGATCATTGACTGCAACTGTACGTCTCTGTTGCCGAAGGCTTTGGTCTGCACATTCGTGTCAATTTCACCTGACCTCGAATCCAGCAACAAAACGGCAGGACCTGTTATTTCCGGTTCCAGTACCTTCTGCATCCAAGACAAGTGTTGTGTACATATTTTTGTTAGCACTGCAGCTATATTCTATGTTCTGTGGTTTGTTGCGTTGTGGCGTTTGGGTCACACGTTTGTCAAACTTCCCACCCGATTCCTGAAAGCAGCTATTACAATTTTTTTGCAAGGTGTACTGACATGGACAAAAGCTTGAATTGCTTAAGAGTGTGAAGTACATGCAATAGACTGAACAATGGCTTCATTTGCCTTATTTCCAGTGACTGATAGTTCGCACTCAAATCAACGTTGTTCGGTATTGAACACCGTGTTGGCATCAATGTATTTGGAAGTAATATTATCCGTCACTCATCTATTGCATGAACTTCAATGCTCTCATTTTCACGGTAGTGTCCATGGTAATAACTCACCTTGCAACGAACCGTGGGATATTGCGTGAAGTTATTTTATGCCGGGGTTTGAAATGATGAAGGAAATAGGTGCTAGACTTAAAAAATGAAGGATGCCTGGAGCAATAGATGCTTGCTTCACCCACGTCTTTAAATGCAAATAGCGAATTGAGAGTCCCATGTGAGGTACCTTCTGGAATTTGGTATACATATGCTGGTGATTGTTTGCCACCTTGTGTTCTACATCTACATCTAATTGATTACTCTGCTATTCACAATAAAGTGCCTGGCAGAGGGTTCAATGGACCACCTCCAAGCTGTCTCTCTACCGTCCCACTCTCGAACGGCGCGAGGGGAAAACGAACACTTAAAATTTTTCTGTGCGAGCCCTGATTTCTCTTATTTTATCGAGATGATCATTTCTCCCTATGTAGGTGGGTGCCAACAGAATGTTTTCGCAATTGGAGGAGAAAACGGGTGATTGAAATTTCATGAGATCCCGTCGCAACGAAAAACGCTTTTGTTTTAATGATTGCCACTCCAATTCACTTTTCATGTCTGTGACACTGTCTCCCCTATTTCGCGATAATACAAAACGAGCTTCCTTCTTTGTATTTTTTCGATGTCATCCGTCAATCCCACCTGATGCGGATCGCACACTGCACAGCAATATTTCAGAATAGGGCGGAAAAGCATGGTGTGAGCAGTCTCTTTAGTAGACCTGTTGCACCTTCTAAGTGTTCTGTCAACGAATCGCAGTCTTTGGTTTGCTCCTTCGACCATAAATGTGGCCGAAGGGTTGCTCTACTCACAACGTTAGCTATGTGATCGTCCCAATTTAGGTTATTTGTAATTGTAATCCCTAAGTATTTAGTTGAACTTACAGCCTTCAGAATTGTGTGACTTAACGGTTAATCGAAATTTAGCGGATTTCTTTTAGTATTCATGTGACTAACTTCACACTTTTCTTTATTCATGGTCAACTGTCACTTTTCGTACCATACATATATCTTATCTAAATCATTTTGCAATTCGTTTTGGTAGTCTGATGACTTTACAAGATGGTAAATGACAGCATCACACTGTAAACAATCTAAGACGGCTACTCAGACTGTCTCCTATGACGTTAAATAGATCAGGAACAATTCCCTGGGGAACTCCGGATAGTACTTCCGTTTTACTTGATGACTTCCCATCTGTTACTACGAACTGTAACCTTTCTGACAGAAAATCACGAATCCAGTCTCACAACTGAGGCTATATTCCATAGGCACACAGTTTGGTTAGAAGACGCTTGTGGGGAACGGTGTCGAAAGTCTTCTGGAAATAAAAAAATATGGAATCAGTTTGACATCCCCTGTCGATAGCACTCATTACGAGGTGCATTCAAGTTCTAAGGCCTCCGATTTTTTTTCTCCGGACTGGAAAGAGATAGAAACATGCGCATTGTTTTAAAATGAGGCCGTGTTCATTGTCAATACGTCCCAGAGATGGCAGCACCGTACGGCAGTAGGAATTTTACCGCCAGCGGCTAGAATGAGAACTGTTTTAAATACTTAAAATGGCGACGTTTTCCTTTCTTGAACAGCGTGCAATCATTCGTTTTCTGAATTTGCATGGTGTGAAACCAATTGAAATTCATCGACAGTTGAAGGAAACATGTGGTGATGGAGTTATAGATGTGTCGAAAGTGCGTTCGTGGGTGCGACAGTTTAATGAAGGCAGAACATCATGTGACAACAAACCAAAACAACCTCGGGCTCGCACAAGCTGGTCTGACGCACGATCGAGAAAGTGGAGATAATTGTTTTGGGGTATCGCCGAATGACTGTTGAACAGATCGCCTCCAGAGTTGGCATTTCTGTGGGTTCTGTGCACACAATCCTGCATGACGACCTGAAAATGCGAAAAGTGTCATCCAGGTGGGTGCCACAAATGCTGACGGACGATCACATGGCTGTGCGTGTGGCATTTTGGCAAGCAATGTTGACGTGCAACGACAGCATGAATGGGACTTTCTTTTCGTCGGTTGTAACAATGGATGAGACGTGGATGCCATTTTTAAATCCAGAAACAAAGCGCCAGTCAGCTCAATGAAAGCACACAGATTCACCGCCACCAAAAAAATTTCGGGTAACCGCCAGTGCTGAAAAAATGATGGTGCCATATTCTGGGACAGCGAGGGCGTAATCCTTACCCATTTCGTTCCAAAGGGCACTACGGTAACAGGTGCATCCTACGAAAATGTTTTGAAGAACAAATTCCTTCCTGCACTGCAACAAAAACGTCCGGGAAGGGCTGCACGTGTGCTGTTTCACCAAGACAACGCACCCGCACATCGAGCTAACGTTACGCAACAGTTTCTTCGTGATAACAACTTTGAAGTGATTCTCATGCTCCCTACTCACCTGACCTGGCTCCTAGTGACTTTTGGCTTTTTCCAACAATGAAAGACACTCTCCGTGGCCGCACATTCACCAGCCGTGCTGCTATTGCCTCAGTGATTTTCCAGTGGTCAAAACAGACTCCTAAAAAAGCCTTCGCCGCTGCCATGGAATCATGGCGTCAGAGTTGTGAAAAATGTGTACGTCTGCAGGGCGATTACGTCGAAAAGTAACGCCAGTTTCATCGATTTCGGGTGAGTAGTTAATTAGAAAAAAATTGGAGGCCTTAGAACTTGAATGCACCTCGTACTTCATGAGTATAAAGAGCTAGTTATGTTTCGCAAGAACGATATTTTCTGAATCCGTGCTGACTATGTGTCAATAATTCGTTTTCTTCTAGGTACTTCATAATATTCCAAAACCCTACCGGAAATCGACGTTAGCGATGCGAGCCTGTAATTCAATATATTACTCCTACTTCCCTTTTTGGGTATTGGTGTGACTTGAGCAATTTTCCGGTCTTTAGGTACGGATGTTTCTGTGAGCGAGCGGTTGTATATAATTGCTAAATATGGAGCTATTGTATCAGCATACTCTGAGAGGAACCTGACTTGTATACAGTCTGCACCGGAGGCCTTGGCTTTATTAAGTGATTTAATCTGCCTTGCTACACCAAGGATATCTACTTTTATGTTTCTCATCTTGGCAGTTATTCTTGATTGGAATTCAGGGATATTTGCTTCGTCTTCTTTGATGAAGGAGTTTCGGAAAACCGAGTTTAATAACTCTGCTTTAATGACACTGTCGTCAGTGACGTCACCACTGGTGTGGTTTATATATGACCAGAATCTCTTTGTGTTTTCTGCCAGATTTCGAGACAGAATTTCGTTGTAGAAATTATTAAAAGCATCTCGCATAGAAGTATGCGCTATATTTTGAACTTCTGCAAAATTTTGCCAGTCTTGGGGATTTTGCGTTCTTTTAAATTTGGCATGCTTTTTTCGTTGCTTCTTCATCAGCGATCTGACCCGTTTTATGTACCATGGGGGATCAGTACCATCACATATTAATTTATGTGGCATATATCTTTCAACTGCTGTCGATATTATCTCTTTGAAATCATTCCACAACTCTTCTACACTTACATGATCAGATCGGAAGGAGTGAAGACTGTCTCTTAAAAAGGCGTTAAGAGCATTTTTATCAGCTTTTTTTAACTAGATATACTATGCGTTTCTTTTTTATGGTTGTAGGTGTTACGGTATTCAGCTTAGCAGCAACTACCTTGTGATCGTTAATCCCTGTATTCGTCACGATACTCACTATTTGTCCAGGATTATTTGTTGCTAAGAGATCAAATATGCTTTTGCATCAACTAACGCTTCGGGTGGGAGCTCATGAACTAATTGCGCAAAATAGTTTTCTTAGGAAGCATTCAGTATAATTTCGGATGACGTTTTATGCCTTAAAACGTATAATTTTTCCAGCATATCGAGGATAGATTGTAGTTATTACCAACTACAATTGTATGAGTGGGTCACCTATTTGAAATGAGACTCAAGTTTTCTTTGAACTGATCAGCAACTGTATGTTCCGAGTCAGGGGGTCGGTAAAACGATCCAATTAATAGTTTTCTTGATGCAACTTCTTGACGCAATAAAATTAATAGTTTAGTCCGATTGTCAAGTATAACCTCTACCAATACTATTTCGCAGGAACTGTGTACCTCAGTTTCACTAAAAAGCAAACCACTTCTGACAGCAATAAATACTCCACCACCAAATATATTTAATCTATCCTTTCTGAACACTGTTAAATCGTTTGAAAAGATATTGGCTGAACTTGTTTCCGGCTTTAGCCAGCTTTCTGTACCTATATCTATTTGAGCTTCAGCGTTTTCTATTAGGGCTTCAAGGTCTGGTTCTTTCCCCACACAGCTACGACAATTTACAGCTACAGAACCGATCGTTTCTACAACTAACTTACTGTGTTTTACTTGCCTCTTTTAGACGGGCGCCCTTTTTATGGTTCCCTGAGACTCTCTAACCTAAAAAACCGCCCAGTCCCTTCCACACAGCCACCGCTACACTTGTAGCTGCCTCCTGTGTGTAGTGGACTCCTGACCTATTAAGCGGAACCTGGAAACCCACCGCCCGATGGCACAAGTCAAGGAATCTGCAGCCTATACGGTCACAGAACCGCCTGAGCCTCAGATTCAGATCCTCCACTCGGTTCTGCACCATAGGACCACAGTCGGTTCTGTCGACGATGCTGCAAATGGTGAGCTCCGTCTTAATCTAGCAAGCAAGACTGGCAGTCTTTACGATTTCCACTAGCCGCCCGAAACCAGACAGAATCTGCTCCGAACCAAAGCGACACACGTCATTGGCACAGACATGAGCCACCACTTGCAGCTGGCTGCACTTGTACTCTTCTACTCTTCATGGCATCCGGAAGCACCTTTTCCACATCCGGAATGAATCCTCTCGGTATGCACACGGAGTGCTCACTGGCTTCCTTCCCCTCATTGACAGCCATGTTCCTAAGGGCCCTTTTACTCGCCTAACGTTGGAGCTCCCAACTACCAGCGTTCCACCCTATGTGAATGCCCAGACCTTGTGGGCCAAGAAGCTTCCACTGGAACAGCGTGGACGACTGCATCCAGCTCAAAGACATGGTCAGCCACAGATAACGAACGAAACCTGTTCGTCAAACGAACTGGGGAGGCCCTACGATTCGCTGCTAGGAAAATTTTTCGCTGCCTGCCATGCTGTCCCACTCGACCACAGGTGAGGGGTCAACCTCAGTGCACGCAGTACCTGGGGTGGCCACAGCAGTGGACCGATCGGGGAACACATGGGACGTGCTCGATGTCCGTCGCATCCCCGTATCTGACCCCCCCACAGTGATGCCCCTTGGTAGCAGCCTCAAGCTGTCTGACAGAAGCCAACGCAGCCTGGTGCTGTGAGCGAAGGGTCGCCAACTCGGCTCGCATCTGTACACAGCGAACAAAGTTCCTATCCATTACTGCAGTCGCTCCTGTTTTCAGCCAGTAAAAATATGTAACAAACGAACAGTGTACTCGGGTTATAAGCACCTGGAATTCGACCTGTTGTCTCACCGACGGTCTAACGGACACTGAGCTACACTAACCAAAACAAACAAAAGCCTATACGATACGTGGGTCGATAACAACTGCGGTACTGAATACTACACTGTTATTAACATAAAAGATTGCGCCTATAAAGCACTCGAACACGCAAGAAATTACAAAAATAATCTCGTAACTACACGGGTACCTGTATATAAGCAGCTCCTGTTGAAAGCTCGTAAAGCTATATAACAAACGAACGGTGTACTCGCCTTATTAGCGGCAGGAACACGAGATGCTCTGTCTCTGATGGTCTATCCGTAGTACCGCCAGTACCACGTTTAGACCTGCCGACTATGGGGTGCCATTGTCGGACAATGTCTCTGTCCTCCCATCACTTGCACCATCATTACTATCATACCATAATGTGTGTCCTTCCAGCATGATAGCACAGCCTTCAACATGCTCCTAACGGGTTCGACAATTCCCATACAATATGCTGTCAGTGTACGTTGGAGCTGTGACGTCTGGTGGATACCTCTGTGTCACCTTCGTTATTATTAATTGTACCACAGCATGGGGATTACACGCCATTTAGGTTATTCGCTACTAAGGCTCTCCACGATTAAACAGCACTACTGTACGACACGCGCACCATCTTCCACGATGCCCTCTCACATGACCACGTAATGCACGTCAGATATATTGTGTGTTTGTCCGTTTAAGGCTGCAAGTATTTCTGGTGGGTGGTAACGCTCATTGTCTTGTACTTGCGTTTACCGGTAGGATACACGTGGTTCGGCAAACACGTTTAACTGTAGTCCTCGTCCTTAGCAGCTTCGTCTCTCATCTAGGACGTTTATCACAAACTCTGTCACTGCACATATTGCGAACGGGTGTCTCCTTTGCATGTTCTAGTCTGCGGGTTGGACGCAATTGCACCATACGACCGATCGCACATGTTAAAAGTTACGGGCATCTAAAAAGTGAGTGATTATCCTTATTGTTCGTGAAAGTCTATCCCAAAATCATGTGCCACATGGTCCATACGGATCTCAACTCTGTGAACTGAATCCAAGATGGTGCATTTAACAATGACGCCATGATGATTATTAAGACCATGATGTGCGAGTCTATCTCTGTTACCATGAGCACACCTCTAATGTACATTAGACACGCTGTTTTCAGAGTAAAAGGTTAGATATGGAATTTAGCCTAGTACTGTATTGCGACCAGACCCCTACATTACATGTCCTCATTCGGGGGTTGCGAGCTATTATGAAACCCCATATTTCGCACAAGTTGTTTCCTTTGCATGTCTGTTCACTTCTCAAAGTCTCGTGCAAATTCTCGTCGGAAGATCCCTTAGCTTCCCTTGTCAGATTAGCACTTGCATCCTACGTTCTCAATTATTTGTTCAGTGTATTACAATCTGCGTCTTCCCCTATAGTTTTTATCCTCTACAGTTCTCTGTAATATCATGGATGTTACTTCACAGTGTCTTAGCATGTGTACTATCACCCTGTTCTTTCTGCTTGACAGTATTTTCAATATTTTCCATTCGTCGCTGATTCTGCTGGGAATCTCCACATTCATTATCTCGTCAGTCCACCTGAGTTTCAAAATTCTTCTACAGCACCACATATCAAATGCTTTAATTCTCTTATTTTCTGGTTTTCTCGCAGTCTGTGATCCTCTTTCACACAGTGTTGTGCTCCAAAAGTACATTCTGAGCAATTTCTTCCTCAAATGAAGACCGGTATTTGATACTAGTAACCTTCTTTTGTCCAGGAATACCGTCATTGCCTATGCTAGTCTGCTCTTTATGTCCTCCTTACTTCGTCCATTATGTGTTATTTTTCCTTTCAAGCTAACAGAATTCCTTAACTTCATCTACTTCGCCGTCGCCAATTTTGATGTTAGGTTTATTTTAATCTCATTTCTGCTTCTCCTCATCACTTGCGTCATTCTCTGGTTTACTCTCAATCCATGTTCTGTACTCATTAGATGGATCATTTCACTCTACAGGTCCTACATTTACTTAAAAAAAAAAAGCATCAAAGAACCGTTGTGAGACCAATTTACAGCGAAGTATGTGATCAGCTGAAAAATTATTGCGCTCTTTGAGCCGAATGTTTTAAGTGTGTCTTAAGAAAAAAAAAACCTTTGAAAGAGCATACTGGTCGCTTTGGGGTGCTTGAGATGGTGCAGTGCTGGTACCAGGCAATCATATGAGCCTCCACCGCTGACGTAAGTGACAACAGTGTAGTGGTGTGTATGCGCCACAGTCCCCTGGTGCGCTGCTAAAAGAGCCAAAACAAAATGGCGCAGCCTGTTGGCCGTGCAGTATCATGTAGCGATTAGTTTCGGCAACAGTGAAAACGTTGTAGCTGTTTTAGGTCAATGCTGGAGACTCTAGAAGTCATATGGATTGGTCTGACACAGCTGCAATACTTCGGCTTGTGGTGAAATCGAATTACCCCACAACACTCCATATTAGCAACGGACTGGGCCATTCTGTTTTGGCTACTCGAGCGGCACGCTACAGCTGTAGTGCTGAGATTTCAATTTAGACCAGGATTTCAGACTTGCACAGGGTGATTAAAATTAAAGTGCAGCTATTCATACAGATCCGATGAGGGCTTTAATTATCATATGGTAGATATTCTAATGCGCTAATGCAGAACCGATTCATGCTGGAAAAAAATGAATTCCAATTTTGGCCACGAGGTGCGAATTTGGAGCTGTGAACACAAGAAAGCCATATAGAAATGTAATTTCATCCATATAGAAATGTTTCCCTATGTAATGAAAAGATCAAACAAGTTAAAAAGGCATAGCGTTGTTGCTACTATAAATTGTGCAAATTTGTTCAGCTTAAGCACCAGAGATCTCGACGTGATGCTGTACAGCTCCAGATTTGCATCTGCTGCCAAAATCTGAATTAAGATTTTTCCAGAATAAATCTATTCCCATTGATGCATTATAACATCCACCATGTTTCGAGGTAATACGATAGATACAGCCCACACTGGACCTCTGTGAGTAGCTACACGTTAATTGTAACCACCTGGTACCTGCCAACTAAGCAAAAATTGATAAAATTTTCTCGAGCTTCCAGCCGTGTCAAGTGGTTTAAACTCCACTAGGTTTCAGATCAAGTGCTGACTGTCTTTCGGTTACTGCTACCGTCCTTAAAAGCTAGATACGCTGCCTTTTAAGACGTCACTAGTGCACACTCCAGCGCCATATAAAATAATGTTTTCGTTCCAGGACCACCGTACCCGCTTCAACCTTCCGACGGCCGGGTCCCAAGCCGTGTTTATGGAGTGCGTTGTCACAAATTTTTATCTCGATTGCTTCTTTCGTTACTCCATCCCAGAAACTATTAGTCCATGTAACAAATGATGCCTCGTCGAATGTAATACGATATCCATTTTATAGAGCATCCTTTGCTACAGCTGATTTTTCAGGGTACTGTAAGCGAAAACATCCTTCGTATTCTACACAGCACTGTTCAGTGGTACGCACAGCCTGTCCGATAAAAACCTGTCCACACTCACGTGGTACCCTGTGGACTCTGGCGTTCTGAGGCCTATATCGTCTTTCACAGGCCTCGGGAATTATCAAATTTTTGCTCTTTAGGAGTCGGCTAATCTTTCCTTTTACTGAGCCACAGAACGTCAAAAACGCATGCTTCTTCGAGTCCTCCGCAAGGTCATTCTGCTTACGTATTTTCGGAAAGATGGCTTGCCGAATCTGATGGTTGTTGTCGCCGTTTTTCTTGAATATTTTCTGTAAGTAGCTCAGTTCCTTCGGCGGTGTTTCAGAGTCTGTGACGGCTTCCGCTCGATGCCCTAATGTCCTCAGAGCAGAAAGTTTCTGCGACGGATGGTGATAGCTGTTAGCGTGCAGATATCGGTCCGTGTGGGGGTTGGCTTCTGGTAAATACTGTGGCTGAATCACTCTTTTGCGATACATAGGACGAGGACTTCATGGAATAGCAAGGAACCGTCTGTGTCCTCCTCCATCGTGAACTTGATGTTGTCATGGATATATTAGATGCGGTCCAAGAATTCTCCCAGCTTTCCACGTCCATACGAACAGACAACGAAAGTGTCGTCGACGTAACGATAAAAGCAACTAGGCTCTGCGGGAGCCGTGCCTGGTGCGATATCCTTAAGGTACTCTATAAACAGGTTGGCTATAACTGGAGCTAACGGGCTCCCTATCACGATGCAGTCCGTCGGTCTGGCTAAAATTTTCTCGATCATACAAGAAATACGATGAAGTCAGAGGGTGCTTAAATAAATACAGAACAGTGTCATCAAATAACTGGGAGAGCAGATCTATAGAATCTTTGGTGGAAACGCTCGTGAATAATGACACCACATCAAAGCTGACCATAATATCTCCTTCTCCAAGACGGAGGCATTTAATTCGATTGATGTAATCGGTCGTATTCTTGATGTGGTACACCCATTGACCAACGTGCAGAGTGAGCAAGCCGGCCAGATGTATTGCGAGTCTGTAAGTCTGCGATTCAACGAGGCTCACGTTAGGACATAGAGGTGTGTTCTTCTTGTGAACCCTTGGAAGGCTATGCAATGTAGGTGGTCGAGGTACCCGATGGAGGAGATTTTTAATGACATTCTTTTCCAATGAAGACTTCTTGAGCGGGTTCGACGTCCTCCTCACTATTCTGGATGTTAGGTTCCTTGACAATTTTTGATATGTATCTTCCTCAAGCCTCAACGGAATCTTCGCCTTATAATCTTCGCTTTTCATAATGACGGCTGCATTGCCCTTATAAGCTGGGAGGACTCTGAGGAGAGGATCGTTGCAGAGTTCGTTAAGGCCATTAGGCTCAGCTCTCGTCATGTTCGAGATTTGCAGCTTTGGTTTTCAAAGAATGCGGCTCTCATCTCGATTTTAAACTACTTGACGCAGCTGGAAGCTCGAGGGAATTTTATCAGTACACATCGCAGCGAAAGCATGCATTCGTATAAAACAAAAAACAAAACAAAACTATTTTTTGAGGTGATAATTAGGAATTCAAAGCTACCCCTCGTAGTTTGTTGTTTGACTTTTGTCTGTGATTTACCTGTTATCAGCTTCCCTGTGGCAGTTGGCTGCTGAGCTGCACACGCTTAGCTGGTACAGTCAGTTACATTTTCTGAAATTCGGGGCTCACCGACGCCAACTTGTTAGCGTCTTTGTGTATGAACTTGCCACATGTCACTAGTTTCCCTTCCAGGAAGGTGTTTTTGGCCTGTTATGTATTCACCAATGATTGTGGTAATAATTCCCTAGATTCAGGATGAAGGTGTTATTTGAATGTCTCAAGTTCTTGTATAGTCTTGTGACAATCTTCAAGAATACTTCCAAGAGGGTCTCGAGGTGGCATTTATCGTGCATGTGCATAGTGCAGTGTTGCTTATGATTCGTACATCCTTGTGCTGTATGACCTGCAGGTGGCGCAGTTGTTTTGGAGCTGCATACCACCAGACTGGAGCTCCGTAAGTTATTAGCGGTCCAATGAGGGTCATGCACATAAACCTCCAGGTCCTCTTATTTAGAGTACTTTGACTATTAAGGAATATCCAGACTGTTGAGAAGTGAAGGCTATGTTAAAGGCAGATAAGAATGTTCCTTCCGTGGTCCGACTGGGAACCGATCAGGCAACATTTCTGTTTCCAGGTGCGCTCATTAGCTTTAGACAACGAGGCCTAACTTACTTTATGGGGAATAACAGTTCGTCCTTCATATTTAATGCTCACTGAAGAAGTGAAGTATACTCGATCCTGCAAAGTAAGGACTGAGAATAAGACAAGTTGGAGCATAATTATAATTTCACGTTGTTTCATCCAACTCATATGAATATTTTTAATTTCGAACTCACCACTGTCAGGAGTCATACCACGCCAAAAAGCCAACGTGCAATACTTCTGAAGTGCAAACCTGACAAATTTATCAAAAACGGCCAAAAATATAGTTTCTGGGACTCGATCTAGTGATGCCAGAGTGTGAACCCATACTCAAGGACATCGTTTTCAGTCCAGGCAGGAGGGGAGGGGAGAAAACTTGAGGTCTTGCGGTTTTCCGATTATACTCTTAACCACCTACAGCAGGATGGAAGTAATCTCTGGTGAGGAGGTACCATAAGTGACTTTTTCCTGGACTTTGGTTTGTATCGGAATCACCATAACATCATTGAGTGTTCAGTCGTACATTTGTGTAGATCTGTATGAAAAATCTGTAACATCGTATAAGATCTACCGTTGCCGCAGCATAGGACACGCGGGTAGTAAGCTTCACGACCCCGAAATGGAAGGGCCAGGGCCATTACGTATTAGTTTTGGTTTTTGTATAAATTTTGTTTCTCGCTAGAGGTATCCACATAATTTTGTGACAAAAGAAAACCCATTGTTAACAGTCCCACCACATGTATGTATCTTTAAATGAAGATCAGGTGCCATACTTTGTTTTCTTCTTTCTTTCTCGTGTTCCGGACTTTATTGTCCATGAAGAGTCTCGAGTCTGCTACCGTTTATGCCGATTTTCCTGTAGTGTCGACCTACGTTCGAATGTTTCTGTGATCCCGCATAACTACACTACTGAGCAGTTGAATGCAACATAGCGGGTATGCTGGAGAGACAGCACTCTTGTTGCCCGTGGAAATGGATTAGTTCAGCCCAATTCGTGCTCGGAGGATCCGATACTGGCTACAATGGCGAGGACGTCACAGAGAATAAGAAATACATTTGGGCTCCATGTGTGTTTCACGACCTTCAGTAGGTTGTTCAGAGTCTCCCTGATTTTGGTCACCGTGTCATGAGACTACTGTATGTAGTTCGAATCTGGAAAAACGGTCTCTCTCAGCATCATCTTCCATGGCCAACAACATGTTTGTTGTAAGGCCATCTATCGGCTACCAAGGACTGGAACAAGGTTGAGCTGACGCAACGCACAAGATAATTCACCAAGACATTGTTAGCTTAGCAATAACAATATGTGAATATACATACACCGTCTGTCCAAAAAGTTCCGAGACTGATTTTATTCATGGCATACAAGCGACGTCAGTGCAGTAACTACTGTGTCAGCTTGAACAGACAACTATAAACTACAGATGTGCACTAGACCTGTCACTTGAGAGAAGGTAGCGTTAAGTAGAAGACATGCGATCGTTGTGTGTCAACATTGTTGTGTCACAAACCACAATGAAGTGGCATCTCTAAATTAAAGTATTCAAGACATACTGCAGAATATTTTGAAGAAGACGAAAGTGTGTGCAAAGTCTGTCCTGCACACCTTAACTCCCGAACACAAACAACGTGTGGACGCCTGCTGCGACTTGACTGAAAGGCAAAGAGCGGGTAATTCTTTTCTGGGCAAAATCATCGCAGGTGACGTTACCTTGTCTTATTAGTATGAAAACACAAAACGATAAAGTGCGAGATTCACACGAACGGTCAACCTTTGACGACATAACAGAAAATCAAGTCATTGTGACGCTCCAGTTGAAGCACATCTCAGAGACGTTCTGTGCGTTGTATTCAATTGGGCGGTGGGGGTGGGGGAAGCCGTGTAGAACACCTGAAGCATTAAAAGCAACTCTTACATTCCAGAATGAGATTTTCACTCTGTAGCGGAGTGTGCGCTGGTATGAAACTTCCTGGCAGATTAAAACTGTATTGAAACGTCCCCTTAGAAAAATTATTACAAGACTGTGCTTAAACTGAAACACAATATTTTTTAGCGCAACGCAATCTGACTTTCAAAAATCCCTACGAAAGAATGGCCCTGAGTAACATTAACCTATACGTTTCACAAATCACTTACCTCACAAAAATCTTCGTTACTCAAGCTACTGCAATACAGCGAGCACCACTACTGCCAGCTAAATAAAATATTCAAACTACTGAAGGCACTAACTACTGACAGGCATAGTTAGCAAATGAAAGATTTTAATACAGAACAGACAATGTATTTACCTTAATAGTCATAATAAATATATCAGTTCGTGACACCAATTCTTACAAATTTCAAAACTCCGCCATCTCTCTCCCCACGTCCACCACTGCTGGCGGCTCACCTCCAACTGCGCAACGCTACGCACTGTTAGCATCCAGCTGCCGCTGCCCAACACTACAATGGCAGACAACAATGCAAACCAGCCACAGACTGCACATGGCACAGCCAGTGATTTTTCATACAGAGCGCTACGTGGCGTTACCAATAAGAAAACGTAAACAGCCTACTTACATAGCCCCCATGCTCTCCACAAAAAAAATTACAAATTGTTTTGGGCAGTGGCCAATACAGATTTGAAATTTTTTTTCATAATTATGATTACAATAGCAAATAAATCAAATGCACACACTTATTGATACAATGTTTGTCAAAAGCTAAAATTTTCTCTCAGTCCATATAGACAGTCCTGATCATTCATCACAGTAAAATAGTTGTGTTTTTCTCAAAGACTGAGCAATATAAGAAAATGCACACAGAAGTAGTGGATTTCCATGCAGTCTTGAAGAAGTAGTGTTGTCCTTCCAACGGAAAGACAGTGCTGACTCTTGACATGCAGACAGGTAATGGGCCACAACAGAGCAAACCCACAGCAGAGTCAGTCGAAGTTTTGAAGAATATTGGTAGGTAGGTCAACACAGAGTAGACCCATTGTAGTCCTGGTAGAGATTACGGTATTGGTGGGCCATCAGAGGTGCAGACCCACTGCAGTCCTTGTAGAAATAATGGTATTGGTGGGTCATCAAAGGTGTAGACCCACTGTAGTCCTTGTAGAGATGGCCAGCAGCCATCTGCTTGACTGTGCAGGCGCACAATCACCATTGAAGAGCCTTGCGGATAATATAGCAAGTCCATAACCACCACTTATGCACTCACAAAAATTGTTTTTGAAATGTCCTTACAACCAGCAATGCTGTTATCCAGTCCCTTACTGAATTATTAACACACGTGCAAACACTATCAGTCCCTACTTCTCACATATTGTCCATATACTATGACCAACAGAAATGTGTGCAGTGAAATGTAATTTACAAGTTACTTAATTTGATGAACTGGTGTCAGTTACAATTTTATAACATAAGAATGCAATAACAAAGGTACAAAATACATCTTTAAAGAACATAACAATGCAGATAACATTTGCAGTAGTACAGGCTTTACAAAAGAATCGAAATAGCAAATACATCAGTATTACAAAAATTACGACATAAGTACATACATAAAAGATCAGAATAACTTTTGAAACATCAACTTCACACATGAGCATTAGAACAAAACAGAATAAATAATGTGTAAACATCTTCACAAAGTAAATAACATGTTATTAATGCAAATTATATTTGAGGATAACAGTATTCCTCATCATAGTGAATGTAGCTTAGTATTAGAAAAATTCTGCAACATAAGTCTTATCAGATAAACATATAAAGACAGGAAGAACATAAATACACAAGGGTACACAAACACATGTGGGATAATACAAGGAAAGGGCAGGGTTTGTTTTACTGCAGTATTTGGCAAACAAAACTTTCTTTACTTCTCGGAGATCTCCCTTTGTTCTTCATTATTTCCAAAAAGTCCTATCTATACCTGCTTTCTGTATTCTGTTCTCATCCTCTTTCGGAAATAGTTTTCCTCCGCTGTACACTACTTTTTTGGCCAAACCATTTTCTTATAGCTTCTCAATGCTTTTCTTCCAATTCATCATAGTTAGTTTCTTATATAGTCTACCCCCTCTTAAGCTAACTTAAAGCTACTGAGCTCAGATGCTAAACTAAGGGACGACGCAATGCAGCATCACAAAACAAATTAACACAAACAGCAATGACCCAAAAAAATGCAGATTTGCAAAGCAAGCAGCAGTAAATGTAATAACTTATATCTAAACATGAAAAAACCCACAAGCAGAAAAAATAGTATACTAAAGACAACAATGCAGATAAGGGAAAGTCACAATCACTTCTTAATGTCTATATAATTAAAGTGGTGCACCACAAAAACTAATGCTACAACAAATTACCAAGTACTTGAAAAGAAAATTACATATACAGTTACTGTTATTAGTCGCTTCTTATTGCTCTTTCCATTCCAAGAGCTCCTTTTCCGAAGAATGTGGATCATAAAATAATTATTTAATAGATCTTAATAGTCATAATATATATATATATATCAGTTCGTGACACCAATTCTTACAAATTTCAAAACTCCGCCATCTCTCTCCCCACGTCCACCACTGCTGGCGGCTCACCTCCAACTGCGCAACGCTACGCACTGTTAGCATCCAGCTGCCGCTGCCCAACACTACAATGACAGACAACAATGCAAACCAGCCACAGACTGCACATGGCACAGCCAGTGATTTTTCATACAGAGCGCTACGTGGCGTTACCAATAAGAAAACGTAAACAGCCTACTTACAGTATGCCTGACCGGGACTCGAACTCGGGACCTTTGCCTTTCTCGGGCAAGTGCTCTACCAACTGAGCTATCCAAGCACGACTCACGCCCCGTTCTCATAGCTTTACTTCTGCCAGTACCTCGTCTCCTTCCTTCCAAACTTTACAGAAGCTCTCCTGCGAACGTTGCAGAATTAGCACTCCTGAAAGAAAGGATATTGCGGAGACATGGCTTAGCCACAGCCTGGGCGATGTTTCCAGAATGAGATTTTCACTCTGCAGCGGAGTGTGCGCTGATATGAAACTTCCTGGCAGATTAAAACTGTGTGCCTGACAGAGACTCGAACTCGGGACCTTTGCCATTCGCGGGCAAGTGCTCTACCAACTGAGCCACCCAAGCACGACTCACACCCCGTCCTCACAGCTTTACTTCTGCCAGTACCTCGTCTCCTACCTTCCAAACTTTTGATAGAGCACTTGCCCGCGAAAGGCAAAGGTCCCGAGTTCGAGTCTCGGTCCGGCACACAGTTTTAATCGGTCTCGAAACTTTTTGAACTGTAGGGATCGCTTCACAAACATGACACATTTCTCAGTGGAGCACATAAGCTAAAATCCCACGTGAATTACGTTGCATGTGACCGTAATTAAGATTAAATGCTAGACTAGACATGACGCAGAAATACCATGATTGTATATTCCAAGTATGAGGAAAGGTCACCTGGGTTTTATTACTTGTAGTTATAGGTTTCTAAATTTTTTGTGCCTCTTTTCAGGTAACCCACGTCTGACACCAGATGTTACTTATCTGTTACGCCAGGAAGCAGTTCCAGGCACTTGGTTTAGAGATAAAGTGGGATTGTCAACAAATGGCTGTATGTATGAGGTGACCTGCTGTAAAGAAGATACGGGGAACAACTGAATAGGTGTACTGTGCTCGTTTTAATAACAAGCTGAATCCAGCTTCAAAAGGCAATTAAAATTCACACTTAAGTGATGAGGAACTGTTACCCAGCTAACTCATACAGGGCAACATCGTGTAGTTGGCAATTCAAATTTCCACAGTGCGAGTCCAGTCTGAATCATTGAAGAGGACACTTCAAAAGGCACTTAAAAATATTGATATCAGCGTGACGTAGTAATCTTCCAAAACACGAAGAGAGACAGATAACACATTGATGTGTCTGATCGACATCCAGAAAACTTATTGTTCTATGACGAGTCAACCTTTATGATACTCTCTGACTTGTTTGCATAATTAATAAGAAACGTTCAGACAACAGTAATCTGGAGACACCAAACAGCAAAACTCCCATTGTCATTAGCTAAACAATCTCAAGATGTACGAGAGCAAAGTGAGATTTTATAGACATGTGTTTTTAGTTCAATGCGGTTTGTCTATCGTTTCTTGAACGGGCATATTCCATCTTAGGACTACCATTCTGGGAAGTCTCCAAAATACGTATCTAAGGCTGGCATAGCCTTTTCAATTGACTCAAAACGTTTTCCAGGGATAAATTGCTTGAGATTTTGGAAAGGGGTACGAAATAAGGGCGGCCAAATATGATGAGTAGGGCAAATATTCCAAAACTATGAACATAAAATACTGCAGTTTACTCGTTACCAATGCCCCAGTTCATTCTCTAGCTGAAGAACTATTATTTTCTTTTACCATTCAGGTCTCTTCTCATAAAACTTTTACTAGCTATTATAGAAGAATTGTGTAGTACTCGCAATTCATTATTTCACCATTTACAAGGAAAAAAAATAGCCTCCTCATTTAACACTTTCGCTGCCACTGTAATTGGCTTTGCGTTGTACGTAACCAATAATTTTTTATAATAGAATCTCAAACTGTATTGCTAAAAGTAATATAAAAGTATTTATTTTATAAGTAAAAGGTAAAATTTACTCTCGTGAATTAATTTTTTTTTGGGGTGCACTAAGACGTCAGTGGCATATCAAGCCACATTCTGTAGCGGGTGGCCATGGACGCGCTAGTGCGTCTCGTTTATTTTTCCTGAAAATTGGACAGTTTAGAGTACTACATTTTTATTTTATATTCAAAAATAAAACGAATCATCCTACTGACAAACGACATATTTATTGAACAAAAAATATTGTAGAAACAGCATTCAAAAACAAACACAAGATCTTGAAGAAACGTCTGTAATACAATGTATGTTAAACCTAAGAAAAGATCGAATCAAGAACTTTAGCGATTACACTCAGATAAATAAAATAAATACACATAACGGTAAAAAATCAAAGAATAACGAAAGTACTATTTGCCTTTAGAGGTGGTGAATAACGGAACAATTCAAACAATACTCTGCTTTATTTGGGCAATCTGGGCACTCGTAAATCGTGTCTGTTTGTTGTCCTCGACTGGCGCATGATTTGCACTTTTTTCTCGGTGTTTTTTGATTTTCCAGTTGATTCTTGTTTTACTAAAACATGTTGGGGATTTCTGACTGGCCGTTCTATCTGTTTTTGTGGGAGTAGTGCTCTTATAATACTGAGTCTGAATTCTTGGAGGGGCATTTTTGTGCCACAATATTTATTGTGTAGGGCATGTGCGTATGTCAGCATCATTTCCGTAAAGTGCATAAAAAATTTCTTGTACCAGCGTATAGTTTTTCGTTCCGAGAGGTAATATGATAAGATCTGATCGTGCCGATCAACTCCCGACATAAATCGGCCTTTCTTTTGTTTTCAACCTCAACCATTTCATTTGTAAATGCATTAGAAATGTAGCGAATCTCCCTCTTATCACGCCACTTGCCAATCATAACTCCTTCCGCAAATCTGGCAAGGGCTTCAACTTTTCGTAATTTTGCCTTCTGTATTTCTTAGGTGTATCCTTCCTATTCACCCTCAGAGTTCCCCTCCAGTGAGTCTTCTTATCGAGGAGCAACTTATCCAATACGAAGCTATTATAGTAATTGTCTACGTACACGTGGTGACCAGCATTCAACTGTTCATCCGATAAATGAAGAACAATGTTTTGCGCATGGCCTCTTCCTCCTAAATCGTCCAGCATGCCAGTGTATACCGCGAATTTTAGGACCATTCCAGTGGGAATTCTCAAAATATATAGCATTATGCCATATTTATACTTTTTATTTTTGATGTATCGGCGGAAAAGTAATCTTCCAAAGGATCAGTGATTCGTCCAGTGACAGTTCCCGTCCAGGGTAATACTCTTGGTTCATCCTTACATTGAAAAAAATTGATAACTGGACGTATTTTATACAACCTGTCGGATGGTTTTGTTTCGCCCTGTTCTGGATTTTCAGAAAAATACAATGCACGTAGTATTAGAAGAAAACGATTTCGTGAAATACTATCGGCAATTGCTTTCACGTGAAATAAAGGGTCCTTTTTCTAATAGTCCTGCAACTTCCTCATCTTTACATTTCCCATGTGCAGGAAAACTTCCAAGAACACTGACAATTCGCCAACCATCACATCTTTCCAACAGTTTATTCGCAATTGTTCTTTGGTTCCCACAGAAAGGAATAATTCAATTGCGTTTCGATTTGTTCCTTCTACAACTTTCAATAGAAATTCGACCGTCAGCAAAAGACGAAAATAATCTAAAGGAGTGTTTCCTGTTGGTTGAATTAGCACTCCCTCATTTTTTATAAAGGGGCAATTTACCATTCCAACTGGCTCGCTTTCCCATGCAACAATTGTATCAGCTACGTTACCACTTGTTACCACTCCTTCTGCTCTTTCCCTGTCGCTTGGATTCTTCACAGCCATTTTTACAGTCTCATCTAAAGCAAACTTGGCTCCAACAGACTCTTTACTGGATTCCCACCAGTCCTCCCCACTGGCCAATTCCGTTTCCGAATCGCTTTCTTCTAATATTCGTAATTTATTTTTATTTATTTATTGTTCAGTGGGACCAAATTAAGGACAAATCTTCTTGGTCATGGAATGATTCAATACATGAAATTATAACACGATATTAGAAACAGATAAAATGAAATATAAAAAAAACATATTCAGGTGACAAGTCGTAAATTTAAATAAAGAAAATCAACAATGTAACACTGGAATTTGCTTAATTTTGTAGCTCTTCAAGGAGCTCCTCGACAGAATAGAAGGAGTGAGCCATGAGGAAACTCTTCAGTTTAGACTTAAAAGAGTTTGGGCTACTGCTAAGATTTTTGAGTTCTTGTGGTAGCTTATTGAAAATGGATGCAGCAGAATACTGCACTCCTTTCTGCACAAGAGTCAAGGAAATGCATTCCACATGTAGATTGGACTTCTGCCTAGTATTAACTGAGTGAAAGCTGCTAACTCTTGGGAATAGGCTGATATTGCTAACAACAAACGTCATTAAAGAAAATATATACTGTGAGGGCAGTGTCAGAATTCCCAGACTATTGAATAGGGGTCGACAAGAGGTTCTCGAACTTACACCACATATAGCTCGAACAGCACGTTTTTGAGCCAAAGTACCCTTTTTGAATCAGAAGAATTACCCCAAAAAATAATACCAGACGACATAAGCGTATGAAAATATGCGAAGTAGACTACTTTTCGTGTTGAAGTGTCACTTACTTCAGATACTGTTCTAATGGTAAATAAAGTAGCATTTAGTTTCTGAACAAGATCCTGTACATGGGCTTTCCACAACAGCTTACTATCTATCCGAAGGCCTAGGGACTCGAACTGTTCCGTCTCGCTTATAATATGCCCATTCTGTCTTATCAAAATATCGGCTCTTGTTGAATTGTGAGTTAGAAACTGCAAAAGCTGAGTCTTACTGTGATTTAGTACCAAATTATTTTCCACAAGCCACAAACTTACATGAATTACATTATTTGATACTGTTTCAATATTACACACAAGATCCTTCACTATCAAGGTGGTGTCATCAGCAAACAGAAATATTTTTGAATCACCTGTAATACTAGAAGGCATATCATTTATATAAATAAGAAACAGCAGTGGCCCCAGCACCGACCCTTGGGGAATGCTCCACTTAACAGTGGCCCTTTAGGACTGAACATCACTACCACTCTCAATATTGCGGAGAATTACCTTCTGCTTTCTGTTCTTAAAGTAAGAGGCGAACCAATTGTAAGCTACTCCCATTACTCCATAATGGTCCAACTTCTGCAGAAATATTTTGTGGTCAACACAGTCAAAAGCCTTGGTTAAATCAAAGAAAATACCTAGCGTCCGCAACCTTTTATTTAATCCGTCAAAACCTCACAGAGAAAAGAGAATATAGCATTTCAGTTGTTAAACTATTTCTAAAACCAAACTTAACATTTGACAGCAAATTATGTGAATTTAAATGCTCCAGTAACCTTGCATATACAACCTTCTCGATAACTTTAGCAAACACCGATGGCATAGAAATAAGTCTATAATTGTCAACATTATCCCTGTCTCCCATTTATAAAGTGGCTTCACTACCGAGTACTTTAATCGGTGAGGAAACCGACCAATGCCGGGCAGAGTGGCTGTGCGGTTCTAGGCGCTACAGTCTGGAACCGAGCGACCGCTACGGTCGCAGGTTCGAATCCTGCCTCGGGCATGGACGTGTGTGATGTCCTTAGATTAGTTAGGTTTAATTAGTTCTAAGTTCTAGGCGACTGATGACCCCAGAAGTTAAGTCGCATAGTGCTCAGAGCCATTTGAACCATTTTTGAAACCGACCACTCCTAAAGCAAAAGTTACAGATATGGCTAAGTACTGGGCTAACATACATAGAACAATACTTCAGTATTCTGCTAGATACCCCGTAATATCCATGAGCGTTCTTGGTCTTTAGTGATTTAATTATTAACTCAATCTCCTTCTTGTCAGTATCATGGAGGAGCATTTCACGTGACAGTCTCGGAACACTTTTTTCTAAGAGCGCTATATGATTCCCTTTTGGGACTCGGTTTCTATTTAGTCACCTGCTATATTCAGAAAGTGATTATTAAATACTGTACTTATCAGTAACACGGACATTCCCACTACGCACTAATTCTATATCCTCGACCTGTCTCTCCAGACCAGCCACTTCCTTTACGACTGACCATATGGTTTTAATTTTATCCTGAGACTTAGCTATCCTATCTGCATACCACATACTTTTTGATTTCCTAATAACATTTTTAAGCACCTTACAATACGGTTTGTAATGGGCTGCTGCATTTAGATTTTGACTGTTTCTAACGTTTTGATATAATTGCCACTTTGTTCTACAAGATATTCTTATCCCTCTAGTCAGCCACCCAGGCTGCCTGTTTGTGCTAGTACCCTGTTTTGAACATTCTAACGGAAAGCGACTTTCAAAGAGCAAGAGAAAAGTCTTGAAAAAAGCATTATATTTATCGTCTACTGTATCAGCGCTATAAACATCTTGCCACTCTTGTTCCTCGATAAGGTTTACAAAGGTCTCTACAGCAACTGGATCAGCTTTCCTAAACAGCTGATGACTATATTTAACACGTGTTGCAGCACAAAAATCTTTTGGAGTTAAAATTTGTGCATCATGATCTGAAAGGCCATTCACCGTTTTGCTAACAGAATGCCCTTCTAGTAATGAGGAATGAACAAAAATGTTGTCTATGGTTGTTCTACTGTTGCCTTGAACTCTCGTTAGAAAGAATACGGTTTGCATAAGATTATATGAATTAAGGAGGTCTACCAGCATCCTCTTCCTTGCACAATCATTTATACAATTAATATTGAAGTCACCACATATAACTAACTTTTTGTATTTCCTATAAAGTGAACCAAGAACCTCCTCTAGCTTTAGCAAAAATGTTGTGAAATTGGAGTCTGGGGATCTATAAATTACAAAAGTTAGAAGTTTAGCTCCGTTAGATTTATCCACACCCGCACAACATTCAAACACCTTTTCAGTGCAGTACTTTGAAACATCAATTGACTCAAGTGGGATGCCGTTTTTCACATACATGGCTACTCCCCCACACCGCAAAGAGCTCCTCGAAAAGCTGCGAGCCAACCTGTAGCCTGGTATAGGAAGCCTCTGAATTATCTCCTTATTTAAGAAGTGTTCAGATATATCAATAATTTCAGAGTCAACATCTATAAGCAGTTCACTAACTTTATCTCTAATACCTTGTATATTTTGATGAAATATACTAATTCCCTCATTACCCGGATACCTAAGCTTTGTCAAAAGTGTTTTTTTTTTGTTAGAGAGACTTCCCTTAAGCAGGAATACCTATCAGCTGACTTCAATCTAAAAAAGGTGCAGCTCTAACACCCACTACTGCAGTAATTTTCCCATGAGTGATCCCACCAACCCCACCTATGCTGTCACCTATAAGCTTTGCCAATCTCCGCTTCCCATACCTGTTGAGGTATGTGTAGTGAAACCCGTCCTGCTGATAGACTCCACCGGCACCACTGAAATGTGAGCCATGCTTTCTGTCATCAGCGCACCCCCAAGTCTCATGTTATTACGCCTGACGGCTGTATTAAGATGAGGCCGATCGTGACGCTGAAACAGTTCCATGAAATGCACATTCGTGTTCCCAGTCTGAGTGGCTATCTTTTACAGGCCACCATCTATGCCATACTCCCCATCCCTATCAATACTATTACCAGCCCCACCCACAATCACTACCTGATCCTCTTTAGTAAAATCCCTACATAACTCCTTATGTTAACAGTCACCTGAGCAAATCCTGCATTAGGCTTCACAATGCTGGTGACCTGGTAATAATTCCGCATCCGTTAGTTTTTGTACATTTACTGTGTCCCGTATTTTACGTATCTTAGGTTCTGAAGGGCTCGCCGTGTCACGATTGTTTTCCACAACAGAGAAAAACTGTAGGGAAAAAACACAAACCCCACCCGTAAAACTGAAAACAATACGTTCTTAGAGTGCCTGCGCAATAAACCACACCAAATGGCTGTGCCCGACTAAACCGTGGTGCCTCGTAACAGCTGAGTCTCTCGCCGCGCAGGCGCGTCCACGGCATGTGCACCAGTATCGGCCGGGCGCGCTGGTGCGCCGATGGCAGCGAACGTGTTAACAAACCACTGGTCATAACCTTTTATGCAGATGAAATTGACTTCCACAGTTTGGTACAGGGCTACTGACTTCTAAACACCGCCTCGTTCCTGTCTTGAAATGGTGACACCAGTCTCATAGTATAAATGGGAGTTCAAAATCGGTTAGATTTTTTTTTTAAACTGTAAAATTATTACTGGTAGTTTGTTTATGTATTTGTTCTCTGTCGGTGTTCAACAAATACGTTACCAATTTCGTACAACGCTTTTTCATAGAAAATTGTTCATTGAAAATTTATTCTACCAGGTGGTTATGGGTCGATCTCGACGTGGATCATCTTCAACAGAAGTACGGACGCGTTTGAAATCAGATATCCATTTCGTTTTTATTGTTAGAAATAAAGGACCACACTACCGTCAAACCTTCGGCGGGTTGAGATGAATTTCCTTTGGTGATAAAGTGACCATGGCCGAGCGGTTCTAAGCGTTTCAGTCTGGAACTGCGCTACCGCTACGGTCGGAGGTTCGAATCCTGCCTCGGGCATGGATGTGTGTGATGTCCTTAGGTTAATTAGATTTAAGTAGTTCTAAGTTCTAGGGGACTGATGGACTCAGATGTTAAGTCCCATAGTGCTCAGAGCCATTTTGATAAAGCGACTGAAACTGTCGTAAGGTCTCATGGGACCAAACTGCTGAGGTCACCGGTCCCTAAGCTTATACACTACTTAGTCTAACTTAAATTATTTTACACTAAGGACAACACACACACACACACACACACACATGCCCATGGAAGGACTCGAACCTCCGACGGGGGAGCTGCGCGGACCGTGACAAGGCACCCAAGACCGCGCGGCTAGCACGCGCGGCAAAGTGACTGAAACAAGCACTTCTATGACGACACAATTTTTTCATTTATCCATTTGAATCCATCCACCACCCACTCACCCACTCACACACACACACACACACACACACACACACACACACACACAACACGACTAAATTCAAATAAACAAATGTATTTAACTGATCATCTGTGTTCTTGCCCTCGTATTTGTTTTTGCAATAGATTTTTCCTGTTTTTTAGTAACTGATCATCATAAAGTTTTAGTTTTAACTTGTTGTTTCACCATAATAGCTGCCATTTCGAATTTACATAATGCTTTGGAACTGCTACATGCAGTTACACTGAGCATGACTTAGCAATGGTTAAGTAACGTAGAAGAGCTCGGTCCTGATGTTAATTAAGGAGTTATACAGATTTTCTCAGGAATAAACATACTAGAAACTTAATTAAAATCAGTGAAACTGGAATCCGCGCACCATCCTAAGCCTACATCAGCAGGTTCGATGGGAGAGAAATGTGTTGCAGTTAGGGTGCCCAACTGACGCACAATTTCTATTCCCTCTTGTGCAATGGGAGAATATATTGTAGGAAGAAGACCACTGAAATTGGCTCATAATTTTTCGGCTTTCTTAATAAAGTAATCACCTGCTACATCTACTGGTTGTTTGAGGTTATTTGTATTTCGTTTTCATCACTAGGAACACTAATTTAGAGTGTACAAAATAATGGGAGTTGTCAGTGCCTTTACTTTTTCAGATGATGAGTTGTGGTGACCCTATCTCCGACATAACACTTTTCTGTGAAATAATGGTGCTGCCATATTCCAAATTGGAAAAGTGCTTGCGTTTAAGGAAAACATTTGAGCATACTAATATTAATTTTGTGTTTTAGACTGAATGACACACTACACGTAAAGTTATGGGTGTAATTTTTAGAATATTGAGAATCAAATGAAAACAGTACAAGAGCATTTTATTTCCATAGAAAATAGCAACGCTTTTATCACTGTTCTACAAAAGGAGAACTCAGCTATCTTTGAATATAATAATCAATAAAGCGTCTTAAGGAACACGCTACTGCGAAATGTTTGGTGGCGCTACACCCCAGTTTCTGTGGGTTGATTAACGAAATGATTATAGCTGTACCCCTACCCCCATGAACCATGGACCTTGCCGTTGGTGGGGAGGCTTGCGTGCCTCAGCGATACAGATAGCCGTACCGTAGGTGCAACCACAACGGAGGGCTATCTGTTGAGAGGCCAGACAAACGTGTGGTTCCTGAAGAGGGGCAGCAGCCTTTTCAGTAGCTGCAGAGGCAACAGTCTGGATGATTGACTGATCTGGCCTTGTAACATTAACCAAAACGGCCTTGCTGTGCTGGTACTGCGAACGGCTGAAAGCAAGGGGAAACTACGGCCGTAATTTTTCCCGAGGGCATGCAGCTTTACTGTATGATTAAATGATGATGGCGTCCTCTTGGGTAAAATATTCCGGAGGTAAAATAGTCCCCCATTCGGATCTCCGGGCGGGGACTACTCAAGAAGATGTCGTTATCAGCAGAAAGAAAACTGGCGTTCTACGGATCGGAGCGTGGAATGTCAGATCCCTTAATCGGGCAAGTAGGTTAGAAAATTTAAAAAGGGAAATGGATAGGTTAAAGTTAGATACAGTGGGAATTAGTGAAGTTCGGTGGCAGGAGGAACAAGACTTCTGGTCAGGTGACTACAGGGTTATAAACACAAAATCAAATACGGGTAATGCAGGAGTAGGTTTAATAATGAATAGGAAAATAGGAATGCGAGTAAGCTACTACAAACAGCATAGTGAACGCATTATTGTGGCCAATATAGATACGAAGTCCACACCTACTACAGTAGTACAAGTTTATATGCCAACTAGCTCTGCAGATGACCAGGAAATTGAAGAAATGTATGATGAAATAAAAGAAATTATTCAGATAGTGAAGGGAGATGAAAATTTAATAGTCATGGGTGACTGGAATTCAGTAGTAGGAAAAGGGAGAGAAGGAAACATAGTAGGTGATTATGGACTGGGGCAAAGAAATGAAAGAGGAAGCCGCCTGGTAGAATTTTGCACAAAGCACAACTTAATCATAGGTAACACTTGGTTCAAGAACCATAAAAGAAGGCTGTATACATGGAAGAAGCCTGGAGATACTGACAGGTTTCAGATAGATTATATAATCGTAAGACAGAGATTTAGGAACCAGGTTTTAAATTGTAAGACATTTCCAGGGGCAGATGTGGACTCTGACCACAATCTATTGGTTATGACCTGTAGATTAAAACTGAAGAAACTGCAAAAAGGTGGGAATTTAAGGAGATGGGACCTGGATAAACTAAAAGAAGCAGAGGTTGTACAGAGTTTCAGGGAGAGCATAAGGGAGCAATTGACAGGAATGGGGGAAAGAAATACAGTAGAAGAAGAATGGGTAGCTCTGAGGGACGAAGTAGAGAAGGCAGCAGAGGATCAAGTAGGTAAAAAGACGAGGGCTAGTAGAAATCCTTGGGTAACAGAAGAAATATTGAATTTAATTGATGAAAGGAGAAAATATAAAAATGTAGTAAATGAAGCAGGCAAAAAGGAATACAGACGTCTCAAAAATGAGATCGACAGGAAGTGCAAAATGGCTAAGCAGGGATGGCTAGAGGACAAATGCAAGGATGTAGAGGCTTATCTCACTAGGGGTAAGATAGATACTGCCTACAGGAGAATTAAAGAGACCTTTGGAGAAAAGAGAACCACTTGTATGAAGATCAAGAGCTCAGATGGAAACCCAGTTCTAAGCAAAGAAGGGAAAGCAGAAAGGTGGAAGGAATATATAGAGAGTCTATACAAGGGCGATGTACTTGAGGACAATATTATGGAAATGGAAGAGGATGTAGATGAAGACGAAATGGGAGATACGATACTACGTGAAGAGTTTGACAGAGCACTGAAAGACCTGAGTCGAAACAAGGCCCCCGGAGTAGACAACATTCCATTGGAACTACTGACGGCCTTGGGAGAGCCAGTCCTGACAAAACTGTACCATCTGGTGAGCAAGGTGTATGAGACAGGCGAAATACCCTCAGACTTCAAGAAGAATATAATAATTCCAATACCAAAGAAAGCAGGTGTTGACAGATGTGAAAATTACCGAACTATCAGTTTAATAAGTCACAGCTGCAAAATACTAACGCGAACTCTTTACAGACGAATGGAAAAACTAGTAGAAGCCGACCTCGGGGAAGATCTGTTTGGATTCCGTAGAAATGTTGGAACACGTGAGGCAATACTGACCATACGACTTATGTTAGAAGCTAGATTAAGGAAGGGCAAACCTACGTTTCTAGCATTTGTAGACTTAGAGAAAGCTTTTGACAGTGTTGACTGGAATACTCTCTTTCAAATTCTGAAGGTGGCAGGGGTAAAATATAGGGAGCGAAGGCTATTTAAAATTTGTACAGAAACCAGATGGCAGTTATAAGAGTCGAGGGACATGAAAGGGAAGCAGTGGTTGGGAAGGGAGTGAGACAGGGTTGTAGTCTCTCCCCGATGTTATTCAATCTGTATATTGAGCAAGCAGTAAAGGAAACAAAAGAAAAATTTGGAGTAGGTATTAAAATCCATGGAGAAGAAAAAAAAAACTTCGAGGTTCGCTGATGACATCGTAATTCTGTCAGAGACAGCAAAGGACTTGGAAGAGCAGTTGAACGGAATGGATAGTGTCTTGAAAGGAGGATATAGGATGAACATCAACAAGAGCAAAACGAGGATAATGGAATGTAGTCGAATTAAGTCGGGTGATGCTGAGGGAATTAGATTAGGAAATGAGACACTTAAAGTAGTAAAGGAGTTTTGCTATTTGGGGAGCAAAATAACTGATGATGGTCGAAGTAGAGAGGATATAAAATGTAGACTGGCAATGGCAAGGAAAGCGTTTCTGAAGAAGAGAAATTTGTTAACATCGAGTCTAGATTTAAGTGTCAGGGAGTCATTTCTGAAAGTATTTGTATGGAGTGTAGCCATGTATGGAAGTGAAACATGGACGATAAATAGTTTGGACAAGAAGAGAATACAAGCTTTCGAAATGTGGTGCTACAGAAGAATGCTGAAGATTAGATGGGTAGATCACATAACTAATGAGGAAGTATTGAATAGGATTGGGGAGAAGAGAAGTTTGTGGCACAACTTGACCAGAAGAAGAGATCGGTTGGTAGGACATGTTCTAAGGCTTCAAGGGATCACCAATTTAGTACTGGAGGGCAGCGTGGAGGGTAAAAATCGTAGAGGGAGACCAAGAGATGACTACACTAAGCAGATTCAGAAGGATGTCGGTTGCAGTGGGTTCTGGGAGATGAAGAAGCTTGCACAGTATAGAGTAGCATGGAGAGCTCCATCAAACCAGTCTCAGGACTGAAGACCACAACAACAACAACAACAACAATAGCAATACCTGTAATCTCTGCACTGAAAAAATACAATAGGATAATGTCAAATCGGTGAAACGTATTATCATACTCTGAGAACCATTCCACTAAAGAAATTTCACGGACTAAGAGAGAAATATAAGTTTTTTTTAACTTTGTTGTTTAATATATATATATATCTAACCAACATTTTACGTGTAGTGAGAAATGGGAAGAACTGATGCTGCACTAAGTGCTATTCTTTTTTTTTTAAAGTTGCAGTAGGTAGTAATTAGTAGAATTAAAAGACTGCGATATTGTTGTAAGTAAATAAGGCTCTGTCGCAGTTGTCTCTATGATGCAACCAACATTCCATTATGAATACTACATCTCCCCCAATAGAACGCCGTTTGTTGCAAGGAGTTATCGAAAAATAGAAAAAAAATGCTAGTTTTATAAGCCCTTTTATCCCGTGAGTACTCGTCAGGAACAATAAATCACTAACTTTGTTTTTCTTTTTTCTGTTTTCGCTCTTAATGTAGAAACTAAATCGATGTCTTTGTTCCAGACGCTTTTGGAATTGTTACCGTAATTTAACGTACACGTGTGCCGGGTTGATTGCTGTTGATATAACTGCGGTTTAAATTAAAAGCATTCAGGAATCGTACAGCTCATCAATTTTTGAAATAATAAATTTCTCCCTTTGCCATTAACAATTGTCTTTTCTTATGTGTGCATAGCCTTGACCCAAGCGCAGAGTCGTTTCAGCGTATCTACGTGTGGGCGGGTTGTGCAATATACAATATCTTAATCTGCCTGGCCTTGCCTGCACGAAATTGACGCTGAATTTAAAAGCTTCACCAGACGCTATCAGTCACGAACAATGTCTTGGAGTTCGACATTTTATAACCCCAATAAATTTTTACATATATCAGCTAACTGCTCACTGTTCTAGAAAGACAGGACCTGCGACTGCATGATACACCAATCAACAAAACGACAATACATTGTTTTCTGTGGAAATAAGTCTACAAATGTAAAATTGTTGTTTTCTAGTATTCACTTTTCGCTTTACGAATTTAAAATTTTAACATTTGTTGAAGAAGTAAAATATATTTCTGATGTTCAAATACCTAGAAACAACCCTGTCTTTGTATTAATGTATATAGCGGCGAGCTATGCTGCGTGCAGTAAAGTGAAGTGGTTTGGGCCTCTGCCTGACGTGTCACTAGTTGCTTTCTTAAACCAGTTCACCAACAGTTTTTTTGTTATTTAGTATTTCTGATATTTGGAAAGTTCTAGAAATAACTTATGTTTTTAATGTTTGTATACTTTGGAATTTCGGTGTTTGTATAAATACCAGCATTCTGGAATATTCCATTTTTGTATAACTGGACTCTCCGTCCAAGAGGTTACTTCAGTTTCGCTGTACTCTGGTGGCAGTAATAAACGTGCTTCCAGTGCTAAGTGTCGTATTTCGTTGATGACCCCGCCTTCGGATTTGGTCTTCATCGTGATTTCGACGCGATAGTACTGCATACTGGCTTAGAGTTTCAACGTCTTATCTTGGATGATTACCTTTACATGCTTATTTGAGGTTGCACAATAATTAAAAGTAGACCACCTCTCAGATTAAAAAAACATTTTGACGATAATTTTATTAATTTCCATACCAGATGTAACCTCAAAGCATATCTGGTAAGGTTAACAGCATAGAAAAAACAACTATGTAGGCTCCTAAATGAAACTAGAACCGATTTCTGCCACAAAGACGGTACATTTGTGCTATGTAAAATTTTTGTTGGGGAAAAAACATCAAATTACAATGGCGAAGAATTCGAATAAGCCACTTGTATTAATACGAAACAACGTCCAATGTGTTCGAACTCCTTTCACGTACACGAACATCCATTAAGGTTTTTTGTAAAATCTGTAGTAATATATAAAGTCTCCATACTCTTCGCTCAGTTCCATCAAAAACAGTTGCAACTGACGATGAAATAATGAGCGTGACTTCAGAAAATTTACTATTCGCATCACAGATTGCATCACATATTCCACACCTGCATATTTAACACAAAATGCTTCTTGACGTACCGAACAATGAAGCCCGTACAAATCGTCTGTCAATAGTTATAATTTTTGCTCTTTCATCGTCAACTAAATCTTCAAATTCTTTCTGTATGGTGTTGTAATGCCGTTTTATAGCAAATTTTCGGTACCCGTCGATTATGCAGACTGAGAGTTCTCACCCTTCTCCTTTATGATTTACATTCCTTTTATAGGATCGTTAGCCGGTCTTACGTTGAAATAGCTAGATTACATCTTTTTTACGCAAATAGCCATTGGACCTGTGAACTTCGTCTATACCACGAACAAATCGCGAAGGATAAACAGCACTTCCACCAGGATCCTTCCGAACTTGAGAAAGTCGCGCCGATCAAAATAAGCCGCACTAAATTCTGAAAGAAAGTGTCGCATCTCACTGCTAAATGAAATGTCGCAGTAGACCAAGGACCGAACAACACCGAGACATACCCAATAATGCCGGGAGAGGCCGAAACTCGGACCACACGCGGGCAGCAAATTGTGCACATGTGGCGTTTTTCACGCCGTGGCCCACCCTGCTACACATGCTGAACTCATCCGTATTGTTTTGTAGGATCTAAGTTTGTGTCTGAACTAAGACAGGGTCTGCTTCAGCGTTACATATAATCTATAACAGTTATCAGTATTTTCGGTTGTATAAAGCAGTTGTGTCATGATGTGGAGTCGAACTGTCCAAAAGACAAACTGTTATAGACTTTTAATACTCACATTGGTGAAAAACATTGTTTTAGTCTACGACCATTGGTTAAACTTTAAAAGTAATAATCCAAAGAAATACTCGTAGTTTACATTTATCTAATTTTGTCTCACCACTGCTGTGACATCGACTGTGGTTTGGTTTTTACTATTTACTCAATCTTAGTTTACACGACGACACTAGGTTGCAGGCAACTGCACTACCGGCCATTGCGCATGCGCGCCGCACGTTTGCGCAAATTGTTCGTGAAACTAAACATTTTCGGCGTGTTCCAACTTCGGCGACTCTAGCTGCATGAGTTTTGAGGTTATGTGTGTTCGTAGAGTGTAGACAAACTGAAATATGAAGTCGGTAACGGAGAATTATGTTCGCATTTTGGATATCTCTGCTTTTCGTAGGCGTTTGTGGGATTTCAGTGATGCTGATTACAAAAATAAGCAGCATATTGCTGCCGCTGAGACCTTCATGTGCGATCATAACATAGATGGTTTGACAATACCTGAGCTGCAAGGCAAAATTTATTGAGTTAGGAGCACATATACAACTGAATTAAGAAAAATACAAGCAAGTGTAATACTAGCTGTGGCAATGCTCTCGTCTACAAGACTAAAGTTCCATCGTTCTAGTTGGCCAACTCTTTGTTAAGCAATATTGTTGACAGGAGGTGAGGCTGTATTCAAGAAGCTGTATTTTTTATTCAATATTCACCTATTTACAACGTCGCTGCAGTACTCCCCATTTACATATGTTATAATATTGAAATAATGTCACTGTACAGATCTATCTTCAACGTGTGTGACGTACAGCTGCCAAAACTTTAATTTCAGACACGACTCAGGGACCCACAAAACGACGATACTGAAGTGTATACTGGTGTTGCCCTGTCTACAGTCATATATGAAACCAATTGCGTGCACTCATTCCACGAAACGAGTGGCGCAGCCCAATGTCGTCGTGTGAACTAGGCTTCATAAATATTAATATTCGTTAACACTGTTGCACGTTGTTTTTACAATTACACGTCATTTTAATTTATTACCAGTCACCTGATTGTATATTTTGGTGACAACGTCACGTTTCATGGTTCCAACAATTTCATCTGCAGTACGACTTTAATCAAGGATGTTCGAAATTTTGCATATAATACACTCTAAGACAAAAAAAGACGCACAACGAATGTATTACCCGACGGAAATAGGTAGATGTGATGTACATGTACAGACAAAGAAATGATTTAATTTCAGAAAAACTGGATGATTTATTGAAAAGAAAGAGCTTCACAAATTGGACAATCTCAGTGACTGGAGTAGAATTGTCTTCAGTGATGAGACACATTACGAAATGAGCCCCGATGAGAAGCGAAGACGTGTCTGAAGACGTCACGGACAGCGGTGGGATACCAAACTGACTTTCGCCAGCCGTGCGGCCCGACAACCATGAATTAAAGGTCTATTCCCCTGACAACCAAGAGTAATGGTCTGGGGTCCCAGTTCTTGTCATAGCAGAACCAATTTGATTGTCATGCGCAACACCCTCACAGCATAGCGGTACGTTGACGATATTGTAATCCCCGTTTTGTTGACCTTCCTGCAAGCCATCCTGTGCTTATATTTCAGCAAGATAATGCCTGCACGCACACAGTGAGAGTTTCTACTGTTTGCCTTCGTGCTTGCCAAACCCTACCTTGATCAGCGAGGTGGTGGTATCATTCCCCAGTTGAGAACGTCTGAAGCAGGGCTCTCCAACCAGCTCTAGATTTTGATGATCTAACCGGCCAAGTGGACAGAATTAAGATCGATATCCTTTGAGAGGATATCCAAAAACTTTGCAATCAATGTAAAGCTGAATAACAGCGTGCATAACGGCCAGGGGTGGATCAACGCTTTACTGACTAGCTCAGTTTTTGAAGCTGTTTCCCTTGAAATGTTGTTGTTGTTGTGGTCTTCAGTCCTGAGACTGGTTTGATGCAGCTCTCCATGCTACTCTATCCAGTGCAAGCTTCTTCATCTCCCAGTACCTCTGCAGCCTACATCCTTCTGAATCTGCTTAGTATATTCATCTCTTGGTCTCCCTCTACGATTTTTACCCTCCACGCTGCCCTCCCATACTAAACTGGTGATCCCTCGATACATGTCCTACCAACCGATCCCTTCTCCTAGTCAAGTTGTGCCACAAACTTCTCTTCTCCCCAATTCTGTTCATTACCTCCTCATTAGTTATGTGATCTACCCATCTAATCTTCAGCATTCTACTGTGGCACCACATTTCGAAAGCTTGTATTCTATTCTTGTCCAAACTATTTATCGTCCACGTTTAACTTCCATACATGGCTACACTCCATACAAATACTTTCAGAAACGACTTCCTGATATTTAAATCTATAATCAATGTTAAAAAATTTTTCTTCTTCAGAAACGCATTCCTTGCCATTGCCAGTCTACATTTTATATCCTCTCACACCATCCCAATTTTTCTGAAATTGTAATCATCTGTTTGTATGCACATGTACATCACATCTACGATTTCTTTCCCAGTCGGATAATTTCTTTGTGGTGCGTCGTGAGGATTTTTCCCCTTAGTGTGTATGTCGTCTTGGAAACCTTGATATCTGTATTTTTGATTAGACAACCTGAACACGAAGCGGTAGGTGCCTGAAGTGTAGGGCTACATCCACGTATTCAAGTAAATACAACATTCAACTTAAGAAGAAACATGAACGGGGATCTTTAATACCATTTTGTAGCACTGTAATCCATTGTAAGCACAAAAAGAGGTACAACATTCGAAGCTATTCAAAGTGGTGACCGTGTATAGATTGGTCCACGCGCGGGTTGAAAGAATCCATCGCTGATTCCAGGGTTGCCTGCTGAAGTGAATTACAAGCAAATACAACAAGTTCCTGCATTTTCTCTGGAGTTGTTGGAATATCACGATACACACAGTATTTTATGCATCCCCAAAGAAAAAAAGTCAGAGGACTCGAGTCAGGAGATCGAGCAGACCAATCTACCGTTCCTCCACGAGTAATTCATTTGGCAGGATAACGTCGGTTCAGACCACGATGTACATGCAAGGCATTATGGCTGGACATCCATCGCACTGGTACCATATAAGCATTCTGTTTGTCAACGGCGCTTCATCCATAATGTGCTAGAGAAATATGTGCCTAGCAAAAGTGTAGCGGAGGGAAAGGATCCACCTTGGTACAACAAACATATTAGGAAGTTGCTGAGAAAGCAGAGAATTTTGCACAGTCGTTTTAAACGTAGTCGCTGCCCCGCTGACAAACAGAAATCATGCGAAATGATAGCAGCTGTAAGAAGGACAATGAGAGATTCTTTTAACGAATTTGAAAGCAATATTTTATCTGCAGATTCTAAAAATAACCCCAAAAAATTTTAGTCGTACGTAAAATCTATGAACGCTACAAATAATTCAGTACCTTTTCTTGCTGACAGTACGGGTAATGTCACTGATGATGATAAACAAAAGGCCTAAATTCTAAACCTAGCCTTCAAAAACTCGTTCACGGTAGAGGACTGCAGCACCATTCCCCCTTTCAATTATCGAACAAACGCAAGGATAGCTGACATAGTGTGTAGTGTATCTGGGATTGTAAAACAGTTAAGATCCTTAGACGCCAGGAAGGCATCTGGAACAGACGGTATCCCCGTAAGATTTTATGTTGACTATGCTACAAATATAGCACCATTCTTATCCATCATCTATCAGAGATCACTGGAACAGCGTAAAGTTCCACTGGAGTGGAAGAAGGCCCAGGTCATAGCAATCTACAAAAAAGGGTAGAAAATCGGATACACTTAATTACCGCCCAATTTCACAGACATCGATATGTTGTAGAATTATGGAACATAAAGGGTGATCAAAAAGTCAGTATAAATTTGAAAACTTAATAAACCACGGAATAATATAGATAGAGAGGTAAAAATTGACACACATGCTTGGAATGACATGGGGTTTATTAGAACAAAAAAAGTTCACAAAAAGTCCGACAGATGGCACTGGACAGCAAAACTTCAGTAACTGCTACCGTGACGTATGAGAGGTACGCCGATACGTTACAGAATAGCATCATCCCCAGCCTGGCTGATAAACACCTGCTGGAACGTACCGATGTTTTATGCAGGATGGCGCTCCACCCCATATTGCTAGATGCGTGAAAGATCTCTTGCGCGCGCCGTTTGGTGATGATCGCGTGCTCAGCTGCCACTTTCGTCATGCTTCGCCTCCCAGGTCCCCAGACCTCAGTCCGTGCGATTATTGGCTTTGAGGTTACCTGAAGTCGCAAGTGTATCGTGATCGACCGACATCTCTAGGAGTGCTGAAAGACAACATCCGACGCCAATGCCTCACCATAACTCCGGACATGCTTTGCAGTGCTGTTCACAACATTATTCCTCGACTACAGCTATTGTTGAGGAATGATGGTGGACATATTGAGCATTTCCTGTAAAGAAGATAATCTTTGCTTTGTCTTATGTTGTTATACTAATTATTGCTATTCTGGTCAGATGAATCGCCATCTGTCGGAGAGTTTTGAACTTCTGTATTTTTTTGGTTCTAATAAAACCGCATGTCATTCCAAGCAAGTGTGTCAATTTGTACCTCTCTATGTACATTATTCCGTGATTTATTTAGTTTTAAAATTTATACTGACTTTTTGATCACCCGGTATTTTGTGTTCAGACATAATGAATGACCTTTCTAGACTTTGAGAAGCTCATCTGCAGAAACCAGCAAGGTTTTAGGAAACAACGGTCATGCGAGACACAGCTGGTCCTCTTTGTGCATAATATACAACAGGCTCTAGATACTGGCTCCCAGGTTGCTGCCATATTTCTCGACTTTCGATAGGCGTTCGACTCAGTTCCGCACTGTCGCTTGCTCCAAAAAGTGGGCGCTTAGCCGGCCGTGGTGGCCGAGCGGTTCTAGGAGCTACAGACTGGAACCGCGCGACGGGCACGGTCGCAGGTTCGAATTATGCCTCGGGCATGGATGTGTGTAATGTCCTTACGTTAGTTAGGTTTAAGTAGTCTAAATTCTAGGGGAATGATGACCTCAGAAGTTAAGTTCCATAGTGCTCAGAGCCATTTGAACCATTTTTTTGCGAGCTTACGGTCTACCCGATGACATATGCTGTTGGATAGAAAGTTTTCTAACAGGCAGAGAGTAGTATGTCTTCCTGAATGGAGTGACTTAAACAGAAACAAGTGTAACTTCAGATGTGTGGCAGGACAGCGTAATAGGTCCCCTGCTTTTTACGATTTACATAAACGATCTGGCTGATGGTACTGACAGCGGCATTAGACTGTTTGTCTAATGGTGTAGCCTACAGGAAAGTAGTATCACACGAAAGTTGTGAACAAATAAATGAGGATTTGCAGAAAATAATTGCGTGGTCTAATGTAATGACTGGCAGTTGTCTCTCAATATTAGTAAGTGTAACCTACTGCGTATAACAAGGCGAAAATCCCCATTAGTGTACGAGTACAAAATAAATGCCCTGCCTTTTGAAGCGGTAACATTCGTCAAGTACCTGGGTGTGACTATTCGAAACGATCTCAAATGGAATGATCAGATACCACAAGTAACGGGCAAGACGAACTCTCGATTGCAGCTGAGTGTGACTATTCTAAATGATCTCAAATGGAATGATCAGATTACACAAGTAACGGCGAACTCTAGATTTCGGTTTATTGGTAGAATCCTGAAGCGATGCAGTCCTTCAACAAAGGAAATGTTTTACAATACGTTACTTCGTCCAGTCTTGGAGTATTGTTCATCTGTGTGCGACCCTTACCAGTTGGGTCTGATTCAAGAAATTGAGAAGGTCCAAAGAAGAGCGGCAAGATTCGTGACTGGTACATTTAGCCATCGCGAGAGCGTGGACACTCTTGCAGATAAAGGGCGCGCTAAACAGAAGGGGCTGCTCACTAAATTCAGAAATCCGATCTTCGCCGAGGATGTAGATCATATATTATTACCATCAACTTGCAAATCGCACAATGATCACCATTCAAAGAGAAGGGAAATAGAGCTCGCACTGCGGCGTTCAAACTGTCGTTTTTCCCTTGCGCGATCGCCGAGTGGAACAGAGGAGGGGAAATATGACTTTGGCGCGAATTGTGCTCTCCGCCACACACCGCCTGGTGGCTAGCGGAGTATATATAGACATGTAGATGTAGATCAAGAAGAAGAAGAAGATTTCGAGTGAGAAAACTAGTATATGCCCCGCTGTTTAGGTTAACACCAATGAAATTATGTTCAATAATTGCAATACCAAGGACCTCACACCAGACATTAGCTCTCCAGTGTCATGGATCTTCCACCTGCGTAGGCCATCGCCCTTTTTAACTGGACCAATAAAGCATATTCTTTGTGTTTACCTGTCTTTTGTTTCAGAAGGAAGATTCCTCACTCAGAACACTGGGGAAACAGTTTTGCTTCGCTGAAATGTCCACTAAGAGAACTGTAGAGGATCCTGGCAATTATTCCCATGCAAATCTTGGTGTAAATGTAAATAATAATAATAATAATAATAATAATAATAATTTTTATTCGGCATCGAATAATCAGACAAAATCCCAGAAATAAAATAGTTTTAGGACATCATACAGATTATTCTTCAGAATACGTCAGTTCACAAATTAAAAACTAAAAGTTGGTGTTTATATACAAATTACAGTGTTACAAATATTTATATTATCATTAGATCACTTGTGAATTATGTAAAACTATGAGCTTGATATACTTACTAAGCACTTTCATATATATATATATATATAAAGTACTCATCTAAGGAATGCAATGGATTTTCAGTTAAAATTCTTTTTAGCTGGACTTTTAATTTGCTAGTAGCAAGGGCTGCGAGACGGTAGGGTATTGGCTTCAGACCAGGATGAAGAGCATTTTCTTTCCACATAAAACTGTTCTGTGGCTATTTACATGATATCTGAATTTTTGTCTTGTATCTCACTGGTGTAGGTCACTGTTGAAGTTTGGATTTATTGTTTTCACAAGCAGTATTGCTTCCAATATATATACTCGTATAACAGTAACCACCCCTTTATTTGGAAACAGGTTCTGACGTTATTCTCTAGGTTTGCCACCACAAATAATTCTGATAATTTTTCCTGTAGTGCTAATAACGCGCTTAGGTTGGATTATGTTGTTACACCCCACATTTCTACCGCGTAGATTAAATTTGATGAGAATAACGAATGATACGCAGTTTTTAGTACACACATATCTTTACAATATTTGCCAATCATGTTTATGGCAAATACGTTTTTTGACAGCTTACAGGCTAAGGAATCTATATGCATGTCCCGTTTGAGGTTGTCCTGGAATGTGATTCCCTAGGATTTTGTCCGTTTCCCCTTTTTTACAATGTCACTTCCTATTTGTTTCCGAGTGTTAAATTGCATTATAGCTGTCTTTGAAGCACTTGCATTTAGATGATTTTCCCTGAAACACTTGATTATTTAATTGGTTACACTGTTGCACAGAAGCTCCAGACTGTCATAGGCTTTGTGTTTGCACACAGGTGTTACATCATCTACATACAATATTTTTTCATAGTTAGGAGAACAGTACTGTATATCATTAGCGCAAATTAAGAAAAGGGGTCCAAGCCTTGAGACACTTCATATTTGATATTAGTAATTTTGGATTTGAGAGACCTGTTGTTTGTTTTAAGCAATAAAAATTGTTTTCTGTTGCTCATATATGATTTTATTCACTCATAGCCAGTTCCTCTAACATCTAGTTTCCACAGCTTGTCAAGTAATATGATGATGTTGACACAATCAAAAGCTTTTTCTAGTTCAAGGAACACTCCAGTAACATACTCCTTGTTCTCTATTGCAGTTATTACTATGTCTATTAATTTTACTGTGGCTACTGAAGTTGAGTTGTTTTTCATAAACCTAGTTTGATCTTCCAGTATTAAACTGTATTTATACCTTAGAAAAAGCCGGTAAGGCTGGGATGAAGTGATAGCTTTCACCATTAGATTTATTACCTTTCTTATAAGTCATTGTTACTTTTGCTAGTTTTCGGCTGTCTAGGAAACTACCCGATGCAATTACATCATTTACTTCTGTGGCCATGCCATCAAATATGTTGTCTATGCACGTTTTTAATATGTTAATAGATAATTCATCATAGACTGCTGAGTTTGTATTTTTAGTGACCCTATTATGTGTTTTATTTCCTTGCTACTCCCTGGAGCCAAGTATATGCTTTGTCTGACTGAAGTGCCCTTATATCTATACTGAAGATTGTTGAAATGGCCATTGATGGGCTTTCCAACAGAATGAAAGTACTCATTAAAAACATTTGCGCTCTTGTGTTGGTATTTGATGGTACTCCATTTGTAGCTTATGATAAGATCACTATTTGATTTGTCCTTAAAATCCCTAAAGCTATTTATTACTTTCGAAACAGCTAAGCCTGTGTCGGTAGAATTTCTTCGCATCATGTCTACATATTTACTTTTAGTTTCTAGGAGCAGATCTTCATAATAATCATGCTAATTCTTAACTTCTACCTTTAGTCTATTATTATTGCCATTATTTAGCATTGCACATTACAAAAATCTACATTTCTTATGGCTGTTTTCTCCTCATGGTTTGTCCAGTTATTTTTGTATATTTTGCAGTTATTTACTGCAAAAGTCATTTTTGGACACGTGGCATTGAAACATTAATAAAAATATGATGGAAATTCACTAAAAGTAATCTAGTTCCTTTGATACGATTGTGAGCTTTTTAGAATATTGTTGAGATGTTTAACATTGTCATGATGGGTTCAAGGGTGGTTCTTTTTGTTACATATTGTTTCTTTTTGTTGCTGACATGATTTTCAGCTTATCACCTGTACAGCGTGACAGTCAGAAATGGCAGGCTTCAGAACGTATGCATTGTACATAAAGTGATACATGTAGTTATAATGTCGTCGATGCATGATTTGATGCTACTGACCTCTCTGGTGGGCTTATTTATCAGAAAAGTTAAGTTAAATTGAGCTAGTATTAGCACTATTTTTTTCGAGCTTGAGTCAATAGACGGCAAGTCAGTGTTTATATCTCCAGTTAGTGTGATGCTAACCCAGTCATTTTTATTGGTTTACTGTCTGTACCAACAAGCAGGCGATTACTAACATCAAAGAAAATATATAAATTACCAGATGGAGGACTGTATAAACTTACACTTATGAGACAAAACATTATATCTACATGCTTAACAACTTGTTCGTCTTTGGGACGAAATACATAATTGATTCTTCGTATCACGGATCCGACGATTTGTTGGTAAGTTTGTGGAGGTATGTGGCATTAGATGCCTCCGCACGGATCATGTAATACGTGTAAATAATGGGTAAGTGATTTGCGACCGAAAGCTGTCTGAAATCCGAAATGGAAAGCTTTGAAATATTTAGCGAGTCGTGGAACATATATCTAAAAGATAGATTAGAGCTCATAGGAGGGTGTGTGTTCATTGCAGTTGACAAACATATAGTCCCTTTTGAGGTCGAAGTTGAATGTGACAGTGAAGTCATTTGGTCACGTATAACAGGTGTAGGTGAAACCAATTTAATTTTGGCTGCTTTTACCAGCCACCCGATTCTGCTGTGACAGTTCTAGAGTCATTCAAAGAAAGTCTACAGTTAACAGAGCGTAAACAGATAGATCATGCAATATTAACAGCGCCTAAATACCCAGATCATGCAATATTAACAGCGCGTAAATACCCAGATCATGCAATACTAGTTGGAGGTGACTTTAACTTACCGTGTATGGATTGGGATATCTATAGCTTTATTGGGGTGGTACAGACACACAGTCATGCGAAATACTTTTGAACACGTTTTCTGAAAAGTGTCTTGTGCACCTAGCTCAGCAGTGGAAATATCTTAGACCTTGTAGCTACAAATAGGCCGGAACTTATCGATAGTGTCTGTATAGAAACGAGGATTAGCGATCATGATGTCATATAGCAACTATGATTACAAAAGTTAATAAATCAGTCAAGAAGGCTGAGAGAGTGTTTCTGCTACACACAGCAGATAAGCAGTTAAAGCGTCGCACTTAGACCGTAAACTGGCATCAGTTAGTTCCAATAAAATGGATGTAGAGGAATTTGGGCAAAGTTTAAACCGATTGTAAATGGTGGGCTAGTAAGTGGATAAAGGATGGAAAGGACCCACCATTGTTTAACAACGAAATTCGGAGGACGCTGAGGAAGCAGAGGCTCTTGCATTCTCGGCTCAAAAGGGAACGCATAAATGACGACGTACGAAGATTAGTAGGGTTCCATGCGTCTGTAAAAAGATCTATGCGTGAAGCATACAGCAACTACCACCGTCACTCTTCAGCATAAGATCTGGCAGTGACCCAGAGAAAATTTTGGTCTTATGTAAAATCGCTAAGCGGGTCTAAGGTTTCTTTTCAGTCCCTTGCTGACCAGTTTGGTGTGGCAGTTGAAGATAGCAAAACGAAAGCCGAAGCTTTAAATTTGAGGTTAAAGACATCATTCACATGGAAGAATAGTACAAAAATACCGTCATTTGACCATCGGACAAACTCCCGTATGGATGACATAGTAATAAGCATCCCTGGCGTAGAGAAACAACTGAAAGATATGAAAGCAAATATATCAGCATGTTCCGATGGAATCCCAGTTCGATTTTACAAAGAGTTCTCACTACATTTGTCCTTTTTTATTTTTGGTCCCCATTTATCAAGAATCTCTCGTCGAGCACAAAGTCCCAAGCGACTGAGAAAAGCGTAGGTGACTCCAGTATATAAGATGGGTAAAATAATGGACCCACAAAATTACAGACCAATATCCTGAACTTCGGTTTGCTGCAGAGTCCTTGAACATATTCTCAGTTATAATATAATAAACTTTCTTGAGACTGAGAAGCTTATGTCCATGAATCAACATGGTTTTAGAAAGCATCGCTCATGCGAAACTCAGCTTGCCCTTTTCTCACATGCTATACTGCGAACTATGGATGAAAGGCAACAGGCACATCCCATATTTCTAGATTTCCGGAAAGCATTTGACACGGTGCCCCATTGCAGGTTGTTAACGAAGGTTCGATCATATGGAATAAATTAACAGATATGTGAATGGCTCGAAGACTTCTTAAATAGCAGAACCCAGTATGTTGTCCTCGACGGCGAGTGTTCATCAGAGACAAGTATATCATCAGGACTGCACCACAGAAGTGTGATAGGAGCGCTTTTGTTCTCTATATACACAAATGACTGTCGGACAGGGTTCAACATGGTTCAAATGGCTCTGAGCACTATTGGACTTAACTTCTGAGGTCATCAGTCCCCTGGAACTTAGAACTACTTAAACCTAACTAACCTAAGGACATCACACACATCTATGCCCGAGGCAGGATTCGAACCTGCGACTGTAGCGCCTAGAACCGCTCGGCCACTCCGGCCGGCTGTCGGACAGGGTGGGCAGCCTCGCGGTCTCGGGTGCCTTGTGACGATTCGCGTGGCTCGCCCCGTCGGAAGTTCGAGTCCTCCCTCGGGCCCGGGTGTGTGTGTTGTCCTTAGCGTGAGTTAGTTTAAGTTAGATTAAGTAGTGTGTAAACTTTAGGACCGATGGCCCCTTAGAACTTACTACAAATTTCCAAAAAATTTACAGGGTGGCCAGAAATTTGCGGTTGTTTGCTGATGATGCCGTGGTGTATGGCAAGGTATCGAAGTTGAGTGACTGTAGTAAGATAAAAAATTTCCATTTGTTGTGATGAATGGCAGCTTGCCCTAAATATAGAAAAATGGAAGTTGATGCAGATCAGTAGGAAGAACAAACTCGTAATTTTCAAATACAGTATTACTAGTATCCTGCTTGACACAGTCACGTCGTTTAAATACCTGGGCATAAGGTTGTAAAGAAATATCAGATGGAACGAGCATATGAGAACTGTGGTAGGGAAGGTGAATGATCGACTTTAGTTTACTAGGAGAATTTTAGGAAAGAGTGGTTCACCTGTAAAGGAGACTGCATACAGGACGCTGGTGTTACCGGTTCTTGAGTACTGCTCGAGTGTTTGGGATCCGTAGAAGGTCGGACTGTAGGAAGACATCGAAACAATTCAGAAGCGGGCTGCTAGATTTGTTACCGGTAGGTTCGAACAACACCTAAGTGTCTCACAGATGCTTCGGGAACTCAAAGGGGAGTTCATGCAGGGAAGGCGATATTCTTTTCGTGAAACACTATTGAGAAAATTTAGAGAACCTGCCATATGAAGCTGATTGCCGAACAATTCTATCGTCGGCAACATACAACGCGCGTAAGGACCAACAAGGTAAGATACGAGACATTAAAGCTCATACGGAGGCATATAGATAGATAGTCGTTATTCCCTCGTTCTGTTTGCGAGTGGAACAGAAAAGGTGACTAGTAGTGGTACAGGGTGCCCTCCGCGACGCACCGCACTGTGGCTTTCGGAGTATCTGTGTAGATGTAGATGTAAATGCCCGATAGCGACCCAGAAGGGTTCCACAGAATTTACATGAGGCGAATTTGGTCACCGAGACATCAACGATCAACGTGAGTTCACTACAATACTCCTGAAACAGCTGCAGCACGGTTCTGCCTCCGAGAAAGGGGCAATTGCGCTGCTGAAAGATGACATCGCCGTCGGGGAAGACATAAAGCATGAAGCGATGATGGTGGTTCGCAGCTGTCAGCGTGTCTTCCACTACTACCACAGGTAACAAGCAAGAGTAGGAGAATGTCTCTCGTAGCATAATAGCACAGTAAATCGGCCGCCGCCGCGACCGAACCCAGTTCCCCCTGAGCAGCCATAGCGTACGGATCTCCGTGCCGGCACGTTCACAGGAGCTCAGTCCGTCAGTTCACCTGATGATGGCGACATGTTTGATCGCCGAAATATTGTGCCCGTTGGACACTATAGAACGGCAGTACACCCGTGGATATTTTGATTATCAAATACGCCGGGAGAAACTCAAGAATCACATAGCACAATATTGTTCCTACCGGCCTGCTTCTGTGGCGCGCTGAACTTTTCAAGCCACCGTTTACCTCGATGACGGCGTTTGTGGAGACGACCATCCACAACCGGTAGCAAAAATGTTATTCACCCAAAGAGCCGACAAGTTTACATTGACCGATGATGTAATCCCGATGGCCCCGTGCCCAGTGCAGTCGTAATTGACGATGTTGTTGGGTTAACATGTGAACACGTAAGAGCGGTCTGCTGCTGAACTCCATGTTCAACAACGTACACTGAACGGTGTGCTCCGAAACTCTTGTGCGTGCACCAGTACTGTGCTCTTTCGGCAGAGATGCCACAGATCACCATCTATCCTACGTTACAGAACAGACAAGTCTCCGAACCTCACGTTCCGTAAAGAGTCGTGGAAGTCCAACCATATAGCACCTAGCGGTAGTTTCACTGTCCGTCTACCTCTTTCTGTAGATTCAACGAGAGCAGCACGTGAACATTCGACTAGCTTTGCCGTTTTCGAGATACGAGTTCGCAGGCTTTGCGTAATAATAATCGGTCCTTTGATAAAGTCACTCTGTGGATTTCGCCATTTGTAGCCCATATCTTCGCCAGGGTGATTCCCATCAGCCTCTGCTGCGCTTACATGCTTTTCATAGCGCGTCACGTACTCACAACGTCATCAGGCGGCATCCAACCTCGCGCTGGGCAGTGGTCATAATGTTTTGGATTATCAGTGTATAACAATAAATTTCTCTTTTCTCCACTCGTAATTAGTGGCTGCTAGTTCTATTATACATACACATGACAAGGATGGAACTGATATGTGTTAGAATACAATGTCTCTGGCTTTAAGAACGCCTTTCTACTGTTCAAACTGCCTTTATTGTACGAAACATATAGTTTAAAATTACTATAATACTGTACTGCGTCTACCGATATTGTAACTAGTGAAATTGCTGCAATTACGGTTCAGCTAACTTATATTCTCTAGATATGAGTAGGATTTCTACCTTCTCATCTTTGGTGTACATTGTACTCACACAGGCCTTCAACCGAAGACGGATGGATGAATGACCAGTGCGCATTTTTCTATCATCATCATCATTTAAGACTGATTATGCCTTTCAGCGTTCAGTCTGGAGCATAGTCTCCCTTATAAAATTCCTCCATGGTTCCCTATTCAGTGCTAACATTGGTGCCTCTTCTGATGTTAAGCCTATTACTTCAAAATCATTTTTAACCGAATCCAGATACCTTCTCCTTGGTCTACCCCGACTCCTCCTAACCTCTACTGCTGAACCCATGAGTCTCTTGGGTAACCTTGTTCTCCCATGCGTGTAACATGACCCCACCGTCTAAGCCTGTTTGCCCTGACTGCTACATCTATGAGTTCATTCCCTGTTTTTCTTTATTTCCTCATTGTGGACACCCTCCTGCCATTGTTCCCATCTACTAGTACCTGCAATCATCCTAGCTACTTTCATATCCGTAAGCTCAACCTTATTGATAAGGTAACCTGAAACCACCCAGCTTTCGCTCCCATACAACAAAGTTGGGCGAAAGATTGAACGGTGCACAGATAACTTAGTCTTGGTACTAACTTCCTTCTTGCAGAAGAGAGTAGATCGTATCTGACCGCTCACTGCATTAGCTTTGCTACACCTCGCTTCCAGTTCTTTCACTATGTTGCCATCCTGTGAGAATATGCATCCTAAGTACTTGAAACCGTCCACCTGTTCTAACTTTGTTCCCCCTATTTGGCACTCAATCTGTTTATATCTCTTTCCCACTGACATGACTTTCATTTTGGAGATGCTAATCTTCATACCGTAGTCCTTACATTTCTGATCTAGCTCTGAAATAGTACTTTACAAACTTTCAATCGAATCTGCCATAACAACTAAGTCATCCGCATATGCGAGACTGCTTATTTTGTATTCACATATCTTAATTTCACCCAGCCAGTCTATTGTTTTCAACATATGATCCATAAATAATATGAATAACAGTGGAGACAGGTTGCAGCCTTGTCTTACCCCTGAAACTAATCTGAACCATGAACTCAATTTACCGTCAACTCTAACTGCTGCCTGACTGTCTATGTAAAGACCTTTAATTGCTTGCAAATGTTTGCCTCCTATCCATAATCTCGTAGAACAGACAATAACTTCCTCCTAGGAACCCGGTCATATGCCTTTTATAGATCTATTAAGCATTCCACTCGTAACACTTCTCCATTATTTGCCGTAAGCTAAAGATCTGGTCCTCTAAGAGTCTTAAACACACACTGATTTTCATTCAAATTGTCCTCAACTAATACTCGCACTTTCCTTTCAACAATACCTGAGAAGATTTTACCCACAACGCTGATCAAAGAGATACCTCTGCAGTTGTTAGAATATTTTCTGTTTCCATATTTAAAGATTGGTGTGATTACTGCTTTCGTCCAGTGTGATGGGACCTGTCCCAACTCCCACGCCATTTCAGTTATCCTGTGTAGCCATTTAAGACCTGACATTCCACTGTGTGTGATGAGTTCCGACTTAATTTCATCCACCCCAGCATTTTTATTGCACTGCAATCTATTGACTATTTCCTCCACTTCCTCAAATAAGATCCTATTTCCATCATCATTCCTACCCCATTGTACATCGAAATCTGAAACATTGCTGATCGTATTTTCACCTGCATTGAGGAACTCTTCAAAATATTCCCTCCATCTGCCCAAGGCATCAACAGGATTCACCTGCAGTTTTCCTGACCTGTCCAAAATACTTGTCATTTCTTTCTTACCTCCCTTTCGAAGACTGCTAATTACACTCCAGAATGGTTTTCCAGCAGCTTGACCCAAAGTCTCCACCCTGTTTACATAGTCTTCCCAAGATTTCTTCTTGGATGGTGCAATTGTCTGTTTGGCTTTGTTTCTTTCTTCAACATAACTTTCTCTGTCTACCTGAGTTCTAGTATGTAGCCATTTTTGATACGCCTTCTTTTTCCTTTTACAGGCTGCCTTGACTGTGTCATTCCACCAAGCTGTTGGCTTCATCCTACCTTTACACACTACTGTTCCAAGACATTCTTTAGCCACTTCTAGTACTGTGTCCCTGTACCTTGTCCATTGCTTTTCCAATGACTGTAATTGACTACATTCAACTAACTGGTACCTTTCTGCGATCACTGTTATGTACTTGTGCCTGATTTCCTTATCCTGAAGTTTCTCCACTCTTATCCTCTTACATATGGACCTGACCTCCTGCACTTTCGGCCTCACAATACCAGTTTCACTGCAGATGAAATAGTGATCAGTGTAATCAAAGAATCCCCTGAATACACGTGTGTCCTTCACAGCCTTCCTGAATTCCTGATCTGTTATTATATAGTCAATGACAGATTGGTTCCCCTGTCTTCCCAAGTATACCGGTGAATGTTCTTATGTTGAAAAAAGGAGTTTGTGATTACTAAGCCCATACTGGCACAGATATGCAAGAGTTGTTTCCCGTTTCTGTTGGCCTCCATATCCTCTCCAAATTTACCCATAACTTTTCATACCCTTCTGTTCGATTTACAATCCTGGCATTAAAATCACCCACGAGCATTTTTCTAGTAAAACTTAATTTCGTCTAAAAAGGCACAACGATTCCGACCGACCGCCGTGTCATCCTCGGCCAATAGGCGTCAGTGGATGCTATATGGAGGGGCATGTGATCAGCACACCGCTCTCCCGACATTTCTCAGTTTTCGTGACCGGAGCCACTAATTCTCAATCAAGCAGCTTCTCAATTGGTCCCACAAAAGTTGAATGCACCCCACTGCCAACAGCATTTGACAGACCTGAACGGTCACTCATCTGATTGCTAGCCAAGTCCGACAGTAACTAACTTCGATGATTTAACGTGAACTGGTGTTATCATTGCAGCAAGTCTGTTTGAGCATTTTTTTCTGGAGTTTCCTCTCATTTACTGTCATCTCTGGAAGGTGGATCAGTTACGTTACTCCAGGCAAATGCTTTGTGTGCTAGTACAGGAGAGTCAAATTCAGTTTCTCGTTACTTTTTTGAAAACATCATATTACGTGAATGATACATTGTGATACGTTTTTAAACAGGTCCTGAGGAGAGGAAATGTATTACAGAAACAATGTAGGTTATTTTTTTTTAAAAAAACCAGTGTTGTTTATAATTCGTAACAAACTATTTGTTTTTAAATTGTGGTAAGTTCCTATGGGACCATACTGCTGAGGATCTGTCCCTTGGCTTACACCCTACTTAAACTAACACTTATGCAAGGACAACACACACACCCATGCCCGAAGGAGGACTCAAATCTCCGACGGAAGAGGGGGGGGAAGGGGGGGGGGGTCGAGCCGGCCTCAGAGCACCCGGCTAACCCGCGCAGCTTAACAAACAAATTTGCAAGAAAGGCAATAATGCTGATTGATGTGTCCTGGTAGCTAACAAGACTTTGTTGATATATTTTATATTTTGCCTCTGGGCAAAAAGTTATATGGAAGGTCAAGATAAATGGGACGCCCTGTATAGTACTGAAGAACCCATGGGGGTCAGGTCAAAGTTAGTGGACATAGCGTACAGCGTTCACTGCCAGAGCTCTCCATAGACTATCCAGTCCATGCATGTTGACAACTGAAGTACGAAAAAAGCAGAGATGTGCGACAGAGATAACGTGTAAGTGTCGATGGTGACTCGTTACAAGTTGTAAATGCTGGGACAATTAGTTAAGGTGACGGAATTTGCTAGCGTATGATGTTAGTTTGTTGCCACGACATAGCCACTCGACAGAATGCAGGCTGTTTACCCCAAAAAATGGCTAAGGACCATGGAATCTCCAGTGTTACGGTGAAAACTTTCCACTACTGTTTACTTTAACCTGTGATTTGATAAGAGATTAGGCCCCGGTTTTTATGTCCAGAAAAGTGACTTCTTTATACAAATCAGATTTATATGAGAATAAACGCTGAAGTATCTGTCGCAGGTGCTTAAGAGGTAAATGGTCCAGGTATACAATAAACACAAAGTTTATTCGAGTTAAGAGAACAAAATCTCCTTTTCTGGAAATGAAGTTTGTCGAGCGCTTCCAGGCGCTACAGTCTAGAACCGCGCGACCGCTACGGTCGCAGGTTCGAATCCTGCCTCGGGCATGGATGTGTGTGATGTCCTTAGGTTAGTTAGGTTTAAGTAGTTCTAAGTTCTAGGGGACTGATGACCTCAGAAGTTAAGTCCCATAGTGCTCAGAGCTATTTGAACCAAATAAAGTTTAAAACAGTCATGAACAAAACAAACTCTTCTGGTTTGAGTGCAAAACAGTACTCCAGGCTCAAGTCCTAGTAATGGAGGAAGCTAAGAGTTCTTAATTCAAGTTCTTGGCACACTTAGTGCAGAAGCAAAGACCTAAAGCCACTTGCTAGAATAAACGTTCACAATGAGAAATTCTGTAAGTCTGTTGAAGCCGAGTTAATGACAAGCACTGAAATACCACAAGTCCGCTGATTAGTCACCACGCTGGGACCACATCTTCTATTGGATGGCCATGTTGCAGCATCCGGGACGAGAAGGCTGGCTCGGACGGCGGTTAAAGCGCTACTCTGGACTCAGAGTGAGCCACTGATTGAAGAAATGAATAAGATCTCGACGTCTGGCCCAGGAAGCCCACTCGGAATGAACTGGCTGCTTAGGACCTGAACGTTTTCCTCTGTACAGCCCTCGGCGTCGGAATACAGTCGGTCTTGCTTCCTGTCACGTGGCTGGCATAGGAAAAAGATCCGTGGGGCCAGCGATCTCTGCTGGTGCGTCAGTCATCTGGTGGCCGTGTGTAGCATGGCAGCCCTTGAGTGTCAGCTGTAAGAAAGCTAGCTGCCAATGTAACTTGGATGTGATGTGGGCTGCAGGCATGTAGACGTGAACCCACAATACTGCAAACATTGTCTGACTAACTTTGTTTTATGTTTCGTAGTGGCAAGAACTTTCACAAAGAGCTAGTGAATAATTACAGTGGGTTTAAAAAGAGTTAAGGAAGACAAAACAGAAACTGCAATCCTCACCACAGACGTTATGCTACAACTCACTGTACATATGAAGGGCTTATTTCAATAGTGCTACAAGTCTACTATTGTTCATATTGAGATACAGAGTCCTAAAGTTAAATGAGCGCTGAAAAATCTGCAGTTGAGATACCAGAAATATTCAAGCATATGGCTTCTTGCTAGAGATGAACCTTTCTTTCTGTTTGTTTGTATCATTAATTTCAGAAGCATTATAGGCAGAAAAGTGGAGGTAATGGACTTGTACCACTATTTAAATAAGCCCTTCATGTGTATGAACTGCATCTCATGCAGGTCGTTCCAGGAATGTTACTACAAACTTCGAGGGGTTGTAGAGGTGTTTTGAGGAACAAATCAAGGGTAGGAAACCATGTCCGGAAATATCATCCAACGACGCTACAGAGTGTCGAAGTTACTGGTGCTGGCGCCTGCCACTAGGCCATCCCTTCGGCAGGAAACGTGGCGCTTATAGGCTGAGTGACCGTAGGCGGAACGTCTCACAATGTTGTTAGTTATTCAGTGGTCGCGACTGACTGCCATGATCGCCTTCGGAGAAGATGGAGCTAGCTCCTGCATAGAAAGGCCTTGTCTCCTATGAATGCGATGCTTTGTTGCCTCTGTGAATAACGGTTTTGGACACAGGTTTCCATCCGCAGTTTATTTTTCCCCAGGAACTCTCTAAAAGCTCCAGTGTTTTGCGGTGTACAGAAGAAAAACGAGCTGCAGATGGAAACCTATGTCTGGAACTGTCATCCATCGAGGCAACAGAGCATCACGTTCAGTGGAGACAGGGTCTTTCTAAGCAGCAGCTAGCTCCATAGCCACTGGTGATCGTGGCACTCAATCGCGATCACTGAATAACAAACGACATTGCGAGACGTTTGGTCTATGATCCGTAAGCGTACAAAGTCATGTTTTCTGCTGGATGGGTGGCCTAGTGTCAGGCGCCAGCGCCTCTAACTTAACGTTCTGTTACGTCGTTGGGTGATGTTTCCAGGCACTGGTTCAAATGGTTCAAATGGCTCTGAGCACTGTGGGACTTAACATCTATGGTCATCAGTTCCCTAGAACTTAGAACTACTTAAACCTAAGTAACCTAAGGACAGCACACAACACCCAGTCATCACGAGGCAGAGAAAATCCCTGACTCCGCCGGGAGTCGAACCCGGGAACCCGGGCATGGGAAGCGAGAACGCTACCACATTACCACGAGCTGCGGACTGGCAAGGGTTCCTATCTCCGATTTGTTCCTCAAGGCACCCTCTACTGGCCCTCGAAGATTGTCGCAAGACTTCTGGGATACCCTGTACATGCAATTTGTGTGAAGAAAATGTTTTTGCTATCTGTATTCTTCAACACCTTGTAAACTGAAAAGACTTGTGCTAGCCCGGTGGCAGAAATCTTCTCCATGTCTCCGTCTTAGCTGGCTTGTGTCTCGAAGTACAACACAATCAAAAACCTACATGTATAGCTCGAAGCTTTACTTTATAAACGCTCATCTCTGCTGCTTTACTTTATAAACTGTCATCTCTTCTTAAGGCGGCATAATACCTCACGACTTTGAATGCAATTAAAGTGAATAAAGTGAATGCGAGAACATGGTTTTCACGTGAACGCTTGTGGAAGTATGGAACATGTGGATGAAAAATCATGGAATGTCCAATCACATGTCTCCAGCACAGCTGAGCGAACCAGCAACTATCTCATCATAATGCAGAACGAAGTCTGTTGAATATGTCCAGTTCACTATTACAAGACAACCGTTTATAGGGCATATCGATATCAGAACAGCAAGATGAAGGCAAGGGTGTACAGAGAATAGCGACTTTTTTCAGACGACAACGTTGGCTCGCGAACTGATTCTGCTGGCAAGCTTCCATATTGGGTGAGTCCCATCAAAACTCGGACGACTTGCTAAGACATAACTAAGAGTTGCCAACCAGAGATATACTATCCCAGCAGAAGGATAAGTGGCTACAAGTGCCTGTCGACGTCCTCGCGAATACGCGGCAAGAAAGATGTCTAAAACAGACGCAACGAGCATGCACTGACAACAGAAATGTGTGACAGAGGTAACGCTTTAGCGCTTTCGGCGGCGACTCGTCACATCGCGCAGTCGAGGGCGCCTTGCCACGGTTCACGCGGCTCCCCCCATCGGATGTCGAGTCCTCCCTCGGGCCTCGGTGTTTGTGTTGTCCTTAGCGTAAGTTAGTTTAAGTTAGATTAAGCAGTGGGCAAGCCTAGGGACGGATGACCTCAGCAATTTGGTCCCATAATAACTTACCACAAATTTCCAAGACATACGCTATTTAGGTAGCTTGGAAGAACGCTTGCAAGGGATATATATTGAAGGCGCGATTTTCACGCAGTCATATTTCGATTTTGTTTACAGCGATGGCAACCACAACGACAAAAGATTAGCAATTATATTATTGGTATTGCCTGCCAAGCAATCTCCATTTAAAGTGATCAATGGTACAACTGATTTTTTAAAATTAAATTATGGGTGTAGATGGGTGGTTGGGTGAAAGTAAATGGATCAGTTTTTACTGTAAAAAATAATAACACATTCAGAGGAGAAGCAAGACTATAAATATGATTACTGCTAGGTTCAGTCGCCGCAATATGTCACGATTTTCGAGAATGCGCCTAGGCAGGAAACTAATAGCATAGCTTTCATTGTTCTACATCTACATGGATACTCTGCAAATCACATTTAAGTGCCTGGCAGAGGGTTCATCGAACCACCTTCACAATTTTCTATTATTCCAATCTCGTATAGCGCGCGGAAAGAACAAACACCTATATCTTCCCGCACGAGCTCTGATTTCCCATATTTTATCGTGGTTATCGTTTCTCCCTATGTAGGTCGGTATCAACAAAATATTTTCGCGTTCGGAGGAGAAAGCTGGTGATTGAAATTTCGCGAGAAGATTCCGTCGCAACGAAAAAGGCCTTCTTTTTAATGATGTCCAGCCCAAATCCTGTATCATTTCTGTGACACCCTCTCCCATATTTCCCGATAATACAAACCGTGCTACCCTTCTTTGAACTTTTTCGATGTACTGCGTCAGTCCTGTCTGGTAAGGATCCCACAACGCGCAGCAGTATTCTAAAAGAGGACGGACAAGCGCAGTGTAGGCAGTCTCCTTAGTAGGTCTGTTACATTTTCCAAGTGTCCTACCAATAAAACGCAGTCTTTGGTTTGCCTTCCCCACAACGTTATCTATGTGTTCCTTCCAATTTAAGTTGTTCGTAATTGTAATACCTAGGTATTTAGTTGAATTTACAGCTTTTAGATTAGACTGATTTATCGTGTAACCGAAGTTTAACGAATTCCTTTTAGCACTCATGTGGATGATCTCACATTTTCGTTATTTGGGGTCAACTGTCACTTTTCGCACCGTTCAGATATCTTTTCTAAATCGTTTTGCAATTTGTTTGGATCTTCTGATGACTTTATTAGTCGATAAACGACAGCGTCATCTGCGAAAAACCTAAGACGGCTGCTTAGATTGTCTCCCAAATCGGTTATATGGCTATGGAACTGCAAAGGGCCTATAACACTGCCGTGAGGAACGCCAGAAATCAATTCTGTCTTACTCTACATCTACATCTACATCCGTACTCCGCAAGCCACCTGACGGTGTGTGGCGGAGGGTACCCTGAGTACCTCTATCGGTTCTCCCTTCTATTCCAGTCTCGTATTGTACGTGGAAAGAAGGATTGTCGGTATGCTTCTGTGTGGGCTCTAATCTCTCTGATTTTATCCTCATGGTCTCTTCGAGAGATATACGTAGGAGGGAGCAATATACTGCTTGACTCTTCGGTGAAGGTATGTTCTCGAAACTTTAACAAAAGCCCGTACCGAGCTATTGAGCGTCTCTCCTGCAGAGTCTTCCACTGGAGTTTATCTATCATCTCCGTAACGCTTTCGCAATTACTAAATGATCCTGTAAAGAAAGCGCGCTGCTCTCCGTTGGATCTTCTCTATCTCTTCTATCAACCCTATCTGGTGCGGATTCCACACTGCTGAGCAGTATTCAAGCAGTGGGCGAACAAGCGTACTGTAACCTACTTCCTTTGTTGTCGGATTGCATTTCCTTAGGATTCTTCCAATGAATCTCAGTCTGGCATCTGCTTTACCGACGATCAACTTTATATGATCATTCCATTTTAAATCACTCCTAATGCGTACTCCCAGATAATTTATGGAATTAACTGCTTCCAGTTGCTGACCTGCTATTTTGTAGCTAAATGATAAGGGACCTATCTTTCTATGTATTCGCATCACATTACACTTCGCTACATTGAGATTCAATTGCCATTCCGTGCACCATGCGTCAATTCGCTGCAGATCCTCCTGCATTTCAGTACAATTTTCCATTGTTGCAACCTCTCGATACACCACAGCATCATCTGCAAAAAGCCTCAGTGAACTTCCGATGTCATCCACCAGGTCATTTATGTATATTGTGAATAGCAACGGTCCTATGACACTCCCCTGCGGCACACCTGAAGTCACTCTTACTTCGGAAGACTTCTCTCCATTGAGAATGACGTGCTGCGTTCTGTTATCTAGGAACTCCTCAATCCAATCACACAATTGATCTGATAGTCCGTATGCTCTTACTTTGTTCATTAAACGACTGTGGGGAACTGTGTCAAACGCCTTGCGGAAGTCAAGAAACACGGCATCTACCTGTGAACCCGTGTCTAAGGCCCTCTGAGTCTCGTGGACGAATAGCGCGAGCTGGGTTTCGCACGATCGTCTTTTTCGAAACCCATGCTGATTCCTACAGAGTAGATTTCTAGTCTCCAGAAAAGACATTATACTCGAACATAATACGTGTTCCAAAATTCTACAACTGATCGACGTTAGAGATATAGGTCTATAGTTCTGCACATCTGTTCGACGTCCCTTCTTGAGAACGGGGATGACCTGTGCCCTTTTCCAATCCTTTGGAACGCTTCGCTCTTCTAGAGACCTACGGTACACCGCCGCAAGAAGGGGGGCAAGTTCCTTCGCGTACTCTGTGTAAAATCGAACTGGTATCCCATCAGGACCAGCGGCCTTTCCTCTTTTGAGCGATTTTAATTGTTTCTCTATCCCTCTGTCGTCTATTTCGATATCTACCATTTTGTCAACTGTGCGACAATCTAGAGAAGGAAGCACAGTGCAGTCTTCCTCTGTGAAACAGCTTTGGAAGAAGACATTTAGTAATTCGGCCTTTAGTCTGTCATCCTCTGTTTCAGTACCATTTTGGTCACAGAGTGTCTGGACATTTTGTTTTGATCCACCTACCGCTTTGACATAGGACCAAAATTTCTTAGGATTTTCTGCCAAGTCAGTACATAGAACTTTACTTTCGAATTCATTGAAAGCCTCTCGCATAGCCCTCCTCACACTACATTTCGCTTCGCGTAATTTTTGTTTGTCTGCAAGGCTTTGGCTATGTTTATGTTTGCTGTGAAGTTCCCTTTGCTTCCGCAGCAGTTTTCTAACTCGGTTGTTGTACCACGGTGGCTCTTTTCCATCTCTTACGATCTTGCTTGGCACATACTCATCTAACGCATATTGTACCATGGTTTTGAACTTTGTCCACTGATCCTCAACACTATCTGCACTTGAGACAAAACTTTTGTGTTGAGCCGTCAGGTACTCTGTAATCTGCTTTTTGTCACATTTGCTAAACAGAAAAATCTTCCTACCTTTTTTAATATTTCTATTTACGGCTGAAATCATCGACGCAGTAACCGCTTTATGATCGCTGATTCCCTGTTCTGCATTAACTGATTCAAATAGTTCGGGTCTGTTTGTCACCAGAAGGTCTAATATATTATCGCCACGAGTCGGTTTTCTGTTTAACTGCTCAAGGTAGTTTTCAGATAAAGCACTTAAAAATATTTCACTGGATTCTTTGTCCCTGCCACCCGTTATGAACGTTTGAGTCTCCCAGTCTATATCCGGCAAATTAAAATCTCCACCCAGAACTATAACATGGTGGGGAAATCTACTCGAAATATTTTCCAAATTATTCTTCAGGTGCTGAGCCACAACAGCTGCTGAGCCCGGGGGCCTATAGAGACATCCAATTACCATGTCTGAGCCTGCTTTAACCGTGACCTTCACCCAAATCATTTCACAATTCGAATCTCCGTCAATTTCCTTCTATACTATTGCACTTCTTATCGCTATAAACACGCCTCCCCCTTCACTGTCCAGCCTATCTCTGCGGTATACATTCCAATCAGAGTTTAGGACTTCATTACTGTTTACGTCTGGTTTCAGCCAACTTTCTGTTCCTAGTACTATATGGGCGTTGTGACCGTTTATTAATGAGAGCAGTTCTGGGACCTTTCTATAGACGCTCCTGCAGTTTACTATTAGCACATTAATATTGTTATTCCCTGTTGCATTTTGCCTACTCCTGCCTTGCCGCGTCTCAGGAGGCGTCTTGTCGGGCCTAGGGAGGGAATTCTCTAACCTAAAAAAAACCCATGTGCACTCCACACGTACTCCGCTACCCTCGTAGCCGCTTCCGGCGTGTAGTGCACGCCTGACCTATTCAGGGGGACCCTACATTTCTCCACCCGATAGCGGAGGTCGAGAAATTTGCACCCCAGCTCTCCGCAGAATCGTCTGAGCCTCTGGTTTAAGCCTTCCACTCGGCTCCAAACCAGAGGACCGCGATCGGTTCTCGGAACGATACTACAAATAGTTAGCTCTGATTCCACCCCTCGAGCGAGGCTTTCCACCTTCACCAACTCCGCCAACCGCCTGTACGAACTGAGGATGACCTCTGAACCCAGACGGCAAGAATCATTGGTGCCGACATGAGCAACAATTTGCAGTCGGGTGCACCCAGTGCTCTCTATCGCCGCCGGTAGGGCCTCCTCCACATCTCGGATGAGACCCCCCGGCAAGCAGACAGAGTGAACACTGGCCTTCTTCCCCGACCTTTCCGCTATTTCCCTAAGGGGCTCCATCACCCGCCTAACGTTGGAGCTCCCAATAACTAATAAACCCCTCCCCCCGTGTGCCTGCTCGGACCTTGCTGAAGGAGCAGCCACATGTCCACTCACAGGCAGAGCGGGCGATGCCACACGGCCAGCCTCCACATTGACCCTCCGCCTCGTGCGCCGCGAACGCCGCTGAACCCGCCACTCCCCTTGGGGAGCGGGTGGCCCAACCGCGCCCGGTACCCGCGAAGATGTCTCGACAGCAGGGACAGTGGGTGAAGCATCTAACACCTGGGGTGCACCATGCGACGCACCAGGCTCCCCACTGCCGCTACACTCCGAGGCAGCAGCCTGAAGACGGCTGACCGCGGCCATCAACACGCTCAGCTGTTCGCGAAGAGTGGCCAGCTCCTCCTGCGTCCGTACACAGCAGCCACACATCCTAGCCATCCTAAGAAATCAATTTACTATAGAGTGTTAATCAGCTTTTAACTAGACTGCTAATTCACTAAAGGCGGTTGATTATTGACTAAACTGTGATTGCTAACCACTTCTTGTAGAAACAAGGAAAATAGCACTACCTGTCTCTGGACGGTATTGAAAACAAACACTAGCACTACTAGCACTATGGCTCACTAAAGGGACTCTCTGACTGTATTCAAAACAAACACGAGATCTATGGAACACTTAATAGCACTCTACTATTAAAGCTTCCTAAAAGCAAAAACACGCAGAAGAAGAAGTGACAAGTAAGAAAAATACAGATAATACTTAAATTAATGTAGCTCGCTGCACAGCAGACGTGAAGCAGACTTTCCGTCAATTACTACGAACTGTGACCTCTCTGACAGGACTTCACAAATCCAGTCACATAACTGAGACGATATTCCATTGTTGCGATTGAAATGATCAGTAATCGTATTTACATTCTTGCTCCTCTTCCGGATTGTGTTATTATTTTAGACAATAAAAACTGATTCGCTTACCTTCATCCACCAAGTCCCATGATTTAATCAAAAAAATCATTTGAAACATTGGTTGGAACGGCAGCCGCTTGGTCTTCATTGTACGTATGGAACCATCGTTTTCGTCACCAGCCACTACTAGGGCAGGCCGCCAGCTCACCCTGCCCGCGGCATAGCCTGCCAGCAACTGATGCAGCTCCGCTGTCAGCCTGGAAACCTACCTGACGAAGTCGCTATGCTCTTGGGCTATGCTGAGCCATGCCAGTGCAAGGATACGACAACGCATCACCGTCGAGGACCGTGGATTCGACGCCCTGTCGGACATTCACATTCGATCTCTGACTCAAAGATATAAATCAACTAGTTCCAACTTGAGTGTGACTGGGTTTGCTCTTGCTCCTACTAGAGAATACGCAAACATGGGGTGAGCGGATTGTGCCAGCTGCCCTTACAGGTCTACTACTAACCTCCCCACCCTCCAATAGGGTCGGCGCTACCCAGCATTATCGACGTTGATACAACAGAAATGAATTCAACATTTTTAGTGTAAAAGAAAATCTAGAAGAAAATAAGAGAAGGTAGACTGAACATCTACAAATAATAGAGCCAGAAAGATTACGAATAAAATAAAGGAACACAATCAAAACAGAAAACGAGGCCGTGGAAGACAGTGGAGAAAATGAAAACTTTAACAGATAATACTTAGTTTGAAACAATAAGTGAATACGAATAAGAAGATGATGAAGAAGAAGAAGTAGAAGGAAAAGAAAAGAAGTGAGCATAATGAGACGTCCAGTGAGTGGACAAACTCCTGGACGGGTGGTATATGGTACATTGACTAAAATAAATGGATGCTGTCTAAATGCAGGGGGAGGCTGTATCCATCCTTAAATTAAGGCTTCAAGCATGACAGCCGCTCAGCTTCGAGATGAAAATATTTTTTGCCCATATCCGCTTGAATAATATGGTGACACCATAAATGTGCAGTACGTACAGGGCACGGGAACTGAACTGAAGCTGTATTTAAAGCGATACATCTCTCCTACCATATGTAAAAGAGTTCAAAATAAATAAATGTGTAAACCTTGTTTATGTTTCAGTATGAAACATCGTGCCAGCCGGAGTGGCCGAGCGGTTCTAGGCGCTTCAGTCGGGAACCCTGGGACCACTACGGTCGCAGGTTCGAATCCTGCCTCGGGCATGGATGTGTGTGATGTCCTTATGTTAGTTAGGTTTCAGTAGTTCTAAGTTCTAGGGGACTGATGACCTCAGATGTTAAGTCCCATAGTCCTCAAAGCCATTTGAACCAAAGGAAACCTCGTACAACGCAATATAAATATCTATTCTGCAAAATGCCAAGGTGGAAGAAACACCATCTTTCATTTTACTTATGACTTTATTAACCCACCCAGATGGAGTCCGTTCTTTTGGACGCCAGAGTATCAAATATTAAAAGAATAGTGAGCGGAATTGATGGTTTAACATTCAAAGAGTTTGGCGGTGATGTGTCTGTTCCACCACAAGCCAAGGTAAAACCAAACACGGTTTTTACACGTGACGACGTTACATGTAAAAAAAAACCGACTCAGCTAAGGGATTACTTTTACTTTGACAGCCATAGTAATACGGATTGGTTTTACATTTTGCAGACATAATCAAAAATAACTAAAAAGCTGATTCGTGATAATATAAATTTTATTTAATTTTCAAACATGACAATTTTGTAGGTGTTTCTGAAGAGGATGGCTAAACAATGGACGAGTGTACGCGTATTTTTTACAAATCGACTGTCTGAACATCGAGCTGGAATCAGATAATGAAGAGTGGGTTTTGCTGTGTAAGACGGTAGTTGTATGTTTCCATTTTGTTGCAGCATTTGCTCCTCGTCGTTACCCTCAGACGTCTCAAACACTATCATCTGTACATGGCCGGGTGAGTTAGTAGCACCTTGTAACGTTAGCCACAAAACGACACAGTACAGACAGTTTTCAAGGCGCTACCATTCTCAACCTAGTCTTATTGGTAAGAACTCCTGCTACGGCATTTTTTCAGCTGAGTTGGGAAATTACTTGCTTGTTCCTCCACAGACGGTGTAAACATCTGCACCTGTACGTGATCTAATGCATCCGTTCTCTCAGGGTAAGTAACACTCCTTGTAACGTTATAAGAATTTAAAAAAAATAGCACACTTATGATTTGTTTTGTTCAAAGCGATGTCTAGATTGCTGCAGCTTCCGCAGGGTCCTCCATCATCTCAGGAGATGGGTGATGTGGTTACAGCTTTCACAATCAATCTATTCCAAATGGATGGTACCTCTTCCCACAGTAGTCTACAGTCCTTTGACATCTCTGAGTAGTGAACATTCCTTGCAACGTTATAACAATTGTTAGCCAGAAAAAATGTGATAAACTTACTAATGTAAGGGTGTATTTTAGTTCCCAGCAACAACTGGATGGTCGCTGCAAAGATGTTCACGATGGCTGGCGTCTTCCCTCACGTCAGACGTATAGAGGCGTGTCTCAATCTCTGCAGCCATAAACACGTGCAAAACTGTTTGGAATCAAGGGGAGTCAAAGATTTAAAAAAATAAAAACCCTCAGTTTTCTTCTGTCAAACGTAAAGCAATGTTGTGTGGCGAGTTTGTGATTCCTACACCGTACGGAGTGACTGAGGCAGCACAATAAATGTAATACTGCAAAGCATAATAGTACTACCTGTTTATCATAGCTATATATATCGTTCATACTGTGTATGTTTCCTACTGCTGCTGTTCACATTAATGTTAGGATTGTTTCAATAAAAGACAAGTTGTTGTTAAGGTCTGAGACTGGTTTGATACAGCTCTCCGTGCTACTCTATCTTGTGCAAGCTTCTTCATCTCCCAGTACTTACTGCACCCTACATCCTTCTGAATCTGCTTAGTGTATTCATCTCTTGGTCTCCCTCTAGGATTTTTACCCTCCACGCTGCCCTCCAATGCTAAATTTGCGATCCCTTGATGCCTCAGAACATGTCGTACCAACCGGCCCCTTCTTGTCAAGTTGTGCCACAAACTCCTTTTCTCCCCAATTGTATTCAATACCTCCTCATTAGTTATGTGATCTACCCATCTAATCAAATGGTTCAAATGCCTCTGAGCACTATGGGACTTAACATCTGAGGTCATCAGTCCCCTAGAACTTAGACCTACTTAAACCTAACTAACCTAAAGACATCACACACATCCATGCCCGAGGCAGGATTCGAACCTGCGACCGTAGCGGTTGCGCGATTCCAGACTGAAGCGCCTAGAACCACTCGGTCACAAAGGCTGGCTACCCATCTAATCTTCAGCATTATTCTGTAGCACCACATTTCGAAAGCTTCTATTCTCACATATTGTAAATAACTTTGCTCATTAACGTTTTTTACGCACAGAAAATAAAAATATATTGTTAGCACATTTCCTATTTTTTTCACTATGCCTTACATCCCTACAACATCATTTAAATAGCTGGTTTTATACGTTGTAAATTCTGCTTGACCGGCGTTCAAACCAATAGGAACAACGACATATTTAGACACTTCGTCTGCAATTCCAAGTTCTACAGCCTATACTTGTAGGAGTTACGGTAGCAGACTTTCGTACTGCGCGCAGACATACGTTTACCCATTGTTCTAAATCATCTTGTATGTTATAATTACATCGTTGAACAGTGCATTCATACATATGGTTCCCATTGATTTAGTCTACTTGTTGCAATCTGTAAAACATTAAGGAGGGAGAGTTTGTTACAAACTGTATTGCCACGTGATAGAACTGTTCTCATGAGGAATTTGTTACAGTTGAGAACTGGATCACCGGTCGCGGTGGCCGAGCTGATCTAGGCGCTTCAGTCCGGAACCGCGCGACAGCTACGGTCGCAGGTTCGAATCCTGCCTCGGGCATGAAGTGTGTGATGTCCTTAGGTTAGTTAGGTTTAAGTAGTTCCAAGTTCGAGTGGACTGATGACCTCAGATGTTAAGTCCCATAGTGTTCAGAGCCATTTGAACCATTTTGAGAACTGGATCTTGCTATAACGTGAAGTGACTTGTTACAGTGTTAAAGTTAGGAAGGGCGAGTTTGTTATAATTTCATTTCGTGGTTATCTATACCCTTATGTAAAATACCTATATATGAGGCAAGTTGTTACAGTTTTTTTTGTAGTTGTGCTGGTATAATGAGAAAAACTATATAAAGAAGACAAAAATGCAAAATACCAGAAGAAACAAGTAGTGAAGTGTCAAACGAAGTAATGACTGATTCTTCACTGAGAAAGATCGCTAATAAACATGGAGTAAGTTTCGTGACACTAAAACGTTTCTGTCAAAAAATGAAAACCTCTGTGCCTAGTACTGAGTGCAAAATAGGCGATATTAAACCGTCGTTACCTGTTGGACATGGTAGCAGTAGGATGGACGTGTACAGGTATGGAGACAAACTCATGTCAGCCTGCATGTCAGCAAGGGAATGCTCAAGCTAGTGGAGGCTCTGTAATGGAGTGGGGCGTGTACAGTTGCACTGATATGGGACCCCCTGACACGTCAAGATTCAACTCTGACTTGTGACACGCACGTAAGCATCCTGTCTGATCACCTGCATTCATTCATGTCCTTTGTGCAGTCCGAAAGACTTGAGCAGTTCCAGCTGGAAAATGCAGTACCCCACACGTCCTGATCAGGCCGGAGTGGCCGAGCGGGTCTAGGCGCTACAGTCTGGAACCGAGTGACCGCTACGGTCGCAGGTTCGAATCCTGCCTCGAGCATGGATGTGTGTGATGTCCTTAGGTTAGTTAGGTTTAAGTAGTTCTAAGTTCTAGGGGACTGATGACCTCAGAAGTTAAGTCCCATAGTGCTCAGAGCCATTTGAATCATTTTTTGAACCACACGTCCTGAATTGCTACAGAGTGGCTCCAGGAACACTCTTCTGAGTTTAAACACTTCCGTTGGCACTGAACTTCCCAGATATTAACTTTATTGAGCATATCTGGGATGCCTTGCAACGAGCTATTTATGAGAGATCTGCAGCCCCCCGTACTCTTGCGGATTTATGTGTAACCCTGCAGGATTCATGGTGTCAGTTCCCTCCAGCACTATTTCAGACATTAGTCGAGTCCTTGCCACGTAGTGTTGCGACACTTCTGCGTGCTCGCGGGGGCCCTACATGATATTAGGCAGGTGTACCAGTTTCTTTGGCTCTTCAGTGCATCTACGCAATATAAATATTATGACGATCCAAAGGAGCTTGTTGATTTTTTACGACTATTGACGACTCCGGCACGTATTGATAGTACAAACGAGATCATTACAATAATTTCAGAGCTTGGAAAAAGATGTGTTATTGAATCGTAACTGTCTGATGAAATTACACCTCACTACAGGATTAATTCAATAATGCAACTGCGTGAGATACATCTAAAGCACATTGCATACATCTCAGGATCCAAGGACCAGGTCTAGGGGCAGCGTAATTATTAAAGTCATTCTTAATTAACATTGTGTTCACCATGGTTTCTGTTTGGTAAAATCATGAGTGCGTAACAGATCGAACCGAAAGACTCTAGTACACACATTTCAAGCGTAAATGCCTGATGAAATTATGACATGCATCTAAAGCATGTTGAAGGGTAGCCAGAGCACAGAGTCCTGAGTTCAGGTCCAGGAATAGAGTAATTATCTGATGCAATTATGACATACGACTCCTGCTCCAGGCTCAGGATCCAGGGAGCAGCGTAATTGTTTGATAAAATCATAACTACCGGTAATTATCTAATAAAATTATAAAATACATCTCAAGATCCAGGGGACAGAAGCAGGATAATTGCACACACAGAGGATCAAACCAAAACATTCGGAGATAAAGGGATCTCATGACTTAGCAGAGGTGGGTCATCGTGTGACATCATGGCTGGGGACAGGGGATGCAGTCGCCACGTGGGGTGTTGCAGCATGCGACCTTCTTGTCGTTATGACAGTATGGAGGCCAGGGCAGCTGGCGTAATTAGAAAATGACCCTGAACTGTGCAGAAAAGAACAATCACACCCTACTAACGTGTGAATACAGAAGTGCGGTATTCATGGCATGAGTGGGATTATCTGTTTAGTATGATGGAGTTCATAGAGAGAAGGAAGGCGACTGAATACAATGTATTGCATACTCTATTAACATCAGCATGTTAAAGAGTAAGGCGTCAATTATCGATATGCATGGGGACTCAGTTCTTAAGTTAAAATCTAAGTTTTCGAGCATGTGAGTGTGATAAATTTAAGTGATCTGTAGAATGTTTTATTCATACTAGGCCGCTTGCGTCGTTATATTAGAGCTGCATACAGTGACTTTACTGGCTATTCGTGTGAGCAACTGGAATCGTGCATAAATAAATGGCTAGGTTCATGCAACACCAAAATATGAAACTGAAACCCTTTAAGCATAAAATACAGGGTTTTTGTAAATGAATATCAGGGTTTTAATGCTTTATAATATTTATTACATTAATCTTACAGTTATAAATGATATGTCAAATGAAGAGCAACTCAAACAGTTTTACCAACTTTATAAATGTTCAATGTGGGCACTGGAATAGCGAAGTAGGCGATTGGTTGCACTTCACTGTACCCAAACGCTGGATAGGCTGCAAGGGGCCCAATGGAAGGGCTTGCTTTACATGGCCTCCACGTTCACCCGACCTAACGCCATGCGATTTTTTTCTTTAGGTCTTCATCAAGGATCGTGTGTACGTGCCTCCGCTACCAGCAGACCTCCCTCAATTAAGAAACCGGATTGAAGCAGCTGTTGCTACAATCACTGAAGACACATTTATCAACGTTTGGGAAGAACTCTGCTATAGACTTGATGTGTACCGTGTGACAAATGATGGTCACACTGAACGTTTATAAGGTTCTTGGCAAAACTGTGTGAGTTGCTCTTTCATTTGACATATCATTTATAACTGTAAGTTTAATATAACAAATATTGTAAAGCATTAAAACGGCGATATTCATTTACGTATAAACACCCTCTATGTCGAGGCTGAATCTACTGAACGAATGCCCATGTGTGTAATTGGACCTATTGGCTTGAATACGTTTCAGGCTGAATTCAAAGCATATGAAAAACAGACATTTGGATAGCTATGTAAAGTTTAATGATTGTACGATGCATATACGTAAAATAAAAAAGAATAATATAAAAAATAATTTTTCTCGTTTGCTTCCACCCTACAAAAACTTCAATGATGAAAGGATCAAATAACAATAATAATAATAATAATAATTAACTCATGGCTTTTATTATCAGCAACAACACACTACTTTTTTCAGAAGAAGGAGATTACTTATATGCAGAATGTTTTTTCCCTTGCATATCGACAGCTGATTAACTATACAATATTTACTGCACCACCAGGCTAGCAGAAATACATTGTACTAAGAGAGGAGGAGAATGATTTTTATTTACAACCTTTATTACGTATGGGGGCTAGCATCAGCATGAGAAGCGCAACACATATACATACAATATATACAAGGATACATAGTGTGCAAGAAAATAACGTGTACATGGTATACGTAATAATATGCAATTGACATGCACAGAAACACATACACACAACTACAACAAACGCTTTACCTATCTATTCCACACACACACACACACACACACACACACACACACACACACTCACTCACTTACATAAAATCACTCAAGCGAATAGTGTGAGAATGAGAAGGTCCAGATGCCATCTCCATACAGATGGAGTATTGGTCAGGACACAAGAGACTGGCTTTGAGTTGCAGTTCAGTGTGCACATCATGGTCCCATAATTTGCTGCAACGAATGAGGAGATGCATCGTCAGAAAATAGACACTTCTTATAGTCTTCAATCGTGAGAGCCAGTGAGGCCACAAGATGCAAGTTGCCCATCCTTGGGTGGTACCTGCATTTACACGGTATGTATACATCTACGATCTGAGCCCTACAAACTCCACAATCTGCCAGCCATTCACCTCTTCTTTCATCAGGACTATAACCTTCTTGTACTGAGCTGTTATATCGTAAGCATTATCGCCCACATATCCAGATGTGTCGAATTCCTCGGAGTTGTACCTAATTACTTTATATGAATATCAGCCTTTCACCCAGTGGATGAAACTGCTTACATCCATATAAAATAACTTACATCAGCGAAGTTTGGATTTTCAGACTTGTAGTGGAGTCACTACATATGGATTTTGGAGAGGTCCCGAACACACATACCGATATAGACAGGCTTCGTGAACACTGAAATCTTAGCCGTCTCCACAGCAACTAGTCCTTCACTGAAGATTGTAGCCCACTTATTGGCCTGGCAGTGTAAATTCTTGCGCAATAATGCTTATCCCAACTGTAAACTAAATGAATTTCCCGACGTTTCTAATAGTCTCCATGGTTTTGCCGAAAACTGAATTACTCATTAATTTATAAAAGTATTTTTTACGAAAAAAGAGTACTCTGTTCGGTATGAATATCAATGTAATCCTTGAACCAGGGACGCTGATCGAAGGAGATGACGCAGATGATTCTAAGAAGTCGCATCCCTAACTCTAGACACTGCAGGACATTTTTATAGTTACAATGAATTTCTGCTTATACCCCAACGTTGTCACCAGCATAAGGACAGAACTATTTCGCGGAAATAGGTGCTCTGGACACAGTGGCAAGTCATTGAACTCATTATGCGATATTCCAGATCTGCTTCCAGCACATATCCCTCACCAGCATCAGCAGCCGTGTCTTGGATCTTATCCTTTATTCCGACGATTTCATTTCTGGACAGCCATGTGAACCCTTCAAGCGGCAGAGCTCGTTGCGTGGCATGTCTCTAGAGATTGTTTACATCCAAGTAAAGGATGTTACTCAAATCGTCAGATGTCCTGTACATCTCCTCACTCAATCAGAGCCTATTCACATTAGCGCACCTGTGGTTGCACTGGCAGTGTCCATGTGAATCCCATGTTTGAAAAAAAAGCAACATATCAGCGTCAGTCAATAGTTCGATGTTGATACGCTACTTTTTTTAACATTGGCCCCCACAAAAGCCCCGGCACAGTGTAATAGAAGGGCTCCAGAGTATAATGTGACCAACCATACACTCCGGAATTTCTCAAAAAGCAGGTCCACAATTGTCTCAATACACAATTTAGCATGTCCCTCTAAATCAGAGAGTTGGGCTCCTGCAAAACATTCGCCATGTGCATATTACTCCACATCACTTATGACAGTGGCTGTGAGTTTGCGGATGCTGTATTGGGTAACATGATTTCGTTGAGTTTCGCCATTGAATCGAGGTATTCATATTGGAAGATCCCCTTCTTTATTACAGGCTGTAACTTTTCATCGTCAGGAAATGCAGCTCAAGTAGTATGCATTCATTCTAAAATCTGCAATCCCCCAAGTGCTCTACAAGAAATTGAGCATCATACCTGCTCAAATTATGGAAGAAGACTAGTATGTGTGATGGAAATTTGTACTTCACATTGCATGCATTGTTAGCTGCACTGCCGAACTTCCCCATTCTCCTGCAAGATGGTCGTTGGGATGTTTTTGTTGTAAAAGGCATCAACACCCCACACAAGTTTTTCCAGCTCAGAGACTATGTTACAGTATTATCGTTGGTATTATCGTTGACATATGAGTCAAATCTGTTGTGACTGGATTCATATGAGCATACAACCTGATACGCTTTCGCATATAATATGTGTCATTCTGCGGAAGTGGTGTGAGATGCATTGGGATCACCTTCACAACGCATCACAGGAACTAATAAGCACTAAAAGTTAGCGTATACAAGAAAGAGACATCATTCCTGATGGCGGGTGTTCTTAAACTTTAAGAACTTTTAATAATCAATGGGCATTTCGCCACGTACTGTTCTTATCTTGAGCAATCAGACACATGTCTTTCTAAATACTCAGACTTGGTAAAAGAGCTGAGGCATCTGCAGCAAAAGTGCCTTGTGTCACAGTGTTTCAACATTTGGGCGGAAAGTAGGTGGCACATGTTTCGACCCAGACGTAGTGTCGCTTCTCTGCATTGGAGAATAGCAACAAATCTGCATGTTTAGGACGCTGACCAGTTACATTGGAAAAGTAGAGGGGTCCAATTAGCTTATACTTCACATCTCCTGGTTTGCTTTTTTTTCTCTTCTACATCCAGATCGCAAACATGAACTGAACAATTAGGGTTCTGCATCACGCATTTTGGCAGTTTTGGGACTACAACAGGGAAAAGGATCCTTCGAAGTTATAATGCTTGTAGATGTTAGATGTTTTATATGTAACAGTATGACAAGCGTATTTCACATAATTTCTATCACAAGTCAGAAGTGGCTATGAGAAGCTATATTTATCCTCCTTTTTAGTATTCTGGCCATTAAAACATGCCTTTTTAGGGGCAATATCTTCTGGATAAAGGACGAAACTGCACCCCCCTTTAACAGGATCAAAACTGTGCCAGCATACGTCAGGGTGAAGTACACGGCTAAGCACGTTACCAGACCCTCTTCCCTTCATATGAGAAAAACGCTTCAGTAAGACACTCTTGCAAAAACTTCAATACCACTCCGCAGTTGACATGTCCTGCGACATCACGCCACCCTTCTACCAAGTTAGATGATACTTTTCCCTGCAGCATCATTACTGCCATCTTTAGGAGGGTGCATCATATTGCAGTAGAGAACTGACTCGGACATGATGGTGGAATACCATCGAGTGTTAATTGTTTCACGGAGCTCCCTTTCCAACACTGCTTGCCATGCACGAATAAAGAGGCTTGATCTCGAAATCCATCACAGATGTTATCAATGAGGGACAGCAAGATCCTGTGTTTGATAGCACTGGCAACCACAGAGTAGTCTAATGGGGCTGAGTGATTTACCTGGTGTTGGTGAACAAGATGGGCTGTGGGGCTGCTGCTGTTAGCCCAGGGATGAGGTGATGCAGACGTCGATAGTACCACACTGTTACTGATAGGCTGGGGGCGGTAGTAAGATGGTCCCAGACGGCATGACGCAGGTGTCGATGGTGACATAAATAATGAGTCTGGCCACAGTGTTGCAAGGCCACCTCAGGATGCTTCCAATGCTCCTGCAATAGGAGAAGAAGCGAAATTGATACATATCTCGCATGTGCGCACATGCGCATCCACACACACTCACACATACACAAACACACACACAATAGACATATACATTCGTTATTAATAATTAATTTCTGATACATACATTGAGATTCACCGACGATATGTGATCTCAATCACTCATCATCCTGATTATTATTCTTAATATTAGTTGCCTCCCCCCATGAACCATGGACCTTGCCGTTGGTGGGGAGGCTTGCGTGCCTCAGCGATACAGATAGCCGAACCGTAGGTGCAACCACAACGGAGGGGTATCTGTTGAGAGGCCAGACAAAAGTGTGGTTCCTGAAGAGGGGCAGCAGCCTTTTCAGTAGTTGCAGGGGCAACAGTCTGGATGATTGACTGATCTGGCCTTGTAACAATAACTAAAACGGCCTTGCTGTACTGGTACTGCGAACGGCTGAAAGCAAGGGGAAACTACGGCCGTAATCTTTCCCGAGGGCATGCCTCTTTACTGTATGATTAAAGGATGATGGCGTCCTCTTGGGTAAAATATTCCGGAGGTAAAATAGTCCCCCATTCGGATCTCCGGGCGGGGACTACTCAAGAGGATGTCGTTATCAGCAGAAAGAAAACTGGCGTTCTACGGATCGGAGCGTGGAATGTCAGATCCCTTAATCGGGCAGGTAGGTTAGAAAATTTAAAAAGGGAAATGGATAGGTTAAAGTTAGATATAGTGGGATTTAGTGAAGTTCGGTGGCAGGAGGAACAAGACTTTTGGTCAAGTGACTACAGGGTTATAAACACAAAATCAAATAGGGGTAATGCAGGAGTAGGTTTAATAATGAATAGGAAAATAGGAATGCGGGTAAGCTACTGCAAACAGCATAGTGAACGCATTATTGTGGCCAAAATAGATACGAAGCCCACACCTACTACAGTGGTAAAAGTTTATATGCTAACTAGCTCTGCAGATGACGAGGAAATTGAAGAAATGCATGATCAAATAAAAGAAATTATTCAGATAGTGAAGGGTGACGAAAATTTAATAGTCATGGGTGACTGGAATTCGGTAGTAGGAAAAGGGAGAGAAGGAAAGGTGAATATGGACTGGGGCAAAGAAATGAAAGAGGAAGCCGCCTGGTATAATTTTGCACAGAGCACAACTTAATCATAGGTAACACTTGGTTCAAGAACCATAAAAGAAGGCTGTATACATGGAAGAAGTCTGGAGATACTGACAGGTTTCAGATAGATTATATAATGGTAAGACAGAGATTTAGGAACCAGGTTTTAAATTGTAAGACATTTCCAGGGGCAGATGTGGACTCAATCTATTGGTTATGACCTGTAGATTAAAACTAAAGAAACTGCAAAAAGGTGGGAATTTAAGGAGATGGGACCTGGATAAACTAAAAGAAGCAGAGGTTGTACAGAGTTTCAGGGAGAGCATAAGAGAGCAATTGACAGGAATGGGGGAAAGAAATACGGTAGAAGAAGAATGGGTAGCTTTGAGGGATGAAGTAGTGAAGGCAGCAGAGGATCAAGTAGGTAAAAAGATGAAGGCTAGTAGAAATCCTTGGGTAACGGAAGAAATATTGAATTTAATTGATGAAAGGAGAAAATATAAAAATGTAGTAAATGAAGTGGGCAAAAAGGAATACAGACGTCTCAAAAATGAGATCGACAGGAAGTGCAAAATGGCTAAGCAGGGATGGCTAGAGGACAAATGCAAGGACGTAGAGGCTTATCTCACTAGGGGTAAGATAGATACTGCCTACAGGAAAATTAAAGAGACCTTTGGAGATAAGAGAACCACTTGTATGAATATCAAGAGCTCAGATGGAAACCCAGTTCTAAGCAAAGAAGGGAAAGCAGAAAGGTGGAAGGAGCATATAGAGGGACAATACAAGGGCGATGTACTTGAGGACAATATTATGGAAATGGTAGAGGATGTAGATGAAGATGAAATGGGAGATACGGTGCTGCGTGAAGAGTTTGACAGAGCACTGAAAGACCTGAGTCGAAGCAAGGCCCCCGGAGTAGACAACATTCCATTGGAACTACTGACGGCCTTGGGAGAGCCAGTCCTGACAAAACTCTGCCATCTGGTGAGCAAGATGTATGAGACAGGCGAAATACCCTCAGACTTCAAGAAGAATATAATAATTCCAATACCAAAGAAAGCAGGTGTTGACAGATGTGAAAATTACCGAACTATCAGTTTAATAAGTCACAGCTGCAAAATACTAACGCGAATTCTTTACAGACGAATGGAAAAACTAGTAGAAGCCGACCTTGGGGATGATCAGTTTGGATTCCTTAGGAATATTGGAACACGAGAGGCAATACTGACCATACGACTTATGTTAGAAGCTAGATTAAGGAAGGGCAAACCTACGTTTCTAGCATTTGTAGACTTAGAGAAAGCTTTTGACAGTGTTGACTGGAATACTCTCTTTAAATTCTGAAGGTGGCAGGGGTAAAATACAGGGAGCGAAAGGCTATTTACAATTTGTACAGAAACCAGATGGCAGTTATAAGGGTCGAGGGACATGAAAGGGAAGCAGTGGTTGGGATGGGAGTGAGACAGGGCTGTAGCCTCTCCCCGATGTTATTCAATCTGTATATTGAGCAAGCAGTGAAGGAAATAAAAGAAAAATTCGGAGTAGGTATTAAAATCCATGGAGAAGAAATAAAAACGTTGAGGTTCGCCGATGACATCTTAATTCTGTCAGAGACAGCAAAGGACTTGGAAGAACAGTTGAACGGAATGGATAGTGTCTTGAAAGTAGGATATAAGATGAACATCAACAAAAGCAAAACGAGGATAATGGAATGTAGTCGAATTAAGTCGGGTGATGCTGAGGGAATTAGATTAGGAAATGAGACAATTAAAGTAATAAAGGAGTTTTGCTATTTTGGGAGCAAAATAACTGATGTTGGTCGAAGTAGAGAGGATATAAAATGTAGATTGGCAACGGCAAGGAAAGCGTTTGTTAACATCGAGTATAGATTTAAGTGTCAGGAGGTCATTTCTGAAAGTATTTCTATGGAGTGTAGCCATGTATGGAAGTGAAACATGGACGATAACTAGTTTGGACTAGAAGAGAATAGAAGCTTTCGAAATGTGGTGCTACAGAAGAATGCTGAAGATTAGATGGGTACATCACATAACTAATAGGAAGTATTGAATAGGATTGGAGAGAAGAGAAGTTTGTGGCACAACTTGACCAGAAGAAGGGATCGGTTGGTAAGACACGTTCTGAGGCATCAAGAGATCACCAATTTAGTATTAGAGGGTAGCGTGGAGGGTAAAAATCGTAGAGGGAGACCAAGAGATGAATACGCTAAGCAGATTCAGAAGGATGTAGGTTGCAGTAGGTACTGGGAGATGAAGAAGCTTGCACAAGATAGAGTAGCATGGAGAGCTGCATCAAACCAGTCTCAGGACTGAAGACCACAACAACAACAATATTAGTTGAGGTATTTACTAACATTACTCGTGTATCTGCATCTCAACGGCTCGTGGCATCGTCATGAGCTCTGACTGGGAAAAAATGGTGTAGTTACCTGTGATATATCATCCATAGTCTGTTCAAAACTACATAAACTTTGGGTGGAAAATGGCCTTGGCCCACTGCCAATGGCACTTACCTGATCATGAACAATCTGACTGAAACCCCACAAGCGCTGGGTGGAAAATAGTGTCATAGATGCTTTTTGTGACAGATAAAAATCGATGTGTTCACCTATAGCAACAAAAAAAAACTACACAAAAACAAAGTAACACATAAGGACTGCATGCAAACTCAAAAAGCAAATTACACGCATACAGAAAAAACTCTTACATTTGCCTTCATGTAAATCATTAATGAGAATTACAATTCCCTCATCATAAAAAACCAGTGACATTATGCTGTCAGCACTTGATAAACGAGGGAGTTTTGTCGTACGTGCTTGTTGTGATACATCAATATCGATATGTTCGCCTTTAGCAAAACACGACAAAAAAAAAAAAAAAAACACAAAATTATTGCAAAGCAAATGTGAAAAACAAAGTACACGCATATAAGAAAAACTTCTTACTTTTGCCTTCATGTACATCATTCTTGAAAAATTGCATTGCTTCATCATGAAAAAGTGGTGAAGGTAAGTTGTCAACACTTGACAAACAAGTACACTTACTAGCGCCATCACCATCAGCTTGCGCCGATGGTTTCATGATTGATCAGACTGAAATGAGAAGAAGCTGTTGAGCACTGGTTATTTATGTGGGTGGGAAGTACAACTGGTTGTGGGTGCTCGTGCACTGACACACGCAGAGTCGCCACAGCAAGTCGGGAGGAAATCATCAACGGTGTAACCTGAGAGACAGGTTCTTCTCGGTACCAACGAAGATCAGGAACCTGAGAACCAAAGACTCGGTAGCATGCCTGTTGCAGCGTGAGTCGACAGTGGTGGCATATCTGCTGGCACAAGTTTGTTCATGTTATCAGCCACAGCTGCATTGCGTCTGCTGTAAATGGCTCTCAAGTGCACCTGGTGCTACGATCACAGTATTCTTCATGAGGAGCATGGAGCATTGACAATGTATGCTACATACTTAACTGAAACCTATAAGTGAGGAGGGGGAAACACAAAGCGAATAAATAAATAGAAAGTTTTTTTTTAAATAAACACTTTATTACTAGTAAATCAGTTTAATTGTAGCTGCACATTTTATGAAGCATTCTTCTTCAGGTGTTTGAGGGCAGGAAATCCTTCTGTTTGTAGATTCTGGACTGATGTGAATTTATAAATTTCTTGAAACCAGGACACCTTCTTACAGCTTTTGACACAAATTATGCTGTTTCTATGATCATGCATTCGGAGGGATGACAACATATCTTCATATGCCACTCCTTCATCAACCCAGCGATTTGCATGATAAATCGAGTCAACTACACTGCCGTTGTTCGAGCTTTAGTACGCTACGCTGAGATAAACAGTTTGACTGAAGTAACGATTTTGGAATACTTATTTAGTACTTGTCTGGCGTCAGAGAATGCAAGGAATACATCTTTAACCACAAATTGTTCACACTCATCGTAAAACCCTTGTGTGTTTGCAATGATCCTCACACTTTCAGGCATCATTGTAAAATGCACCACATGTTGTGTAACACCTTCACGTGTATACTACACTTTTTACAGTTCCTGTGGTGTCACCGCCAGACACCACACTTGCTAGGTGGTAGCCTTTAAATCGGCCGCGCTCCGGTAGTATACGTCGGACCCGCGTGTCGCCACTATCCGTGATTGCAGACCGACCGCCGCCACACGGCAGGTCTAGAGAGACTTCCTAGCACTCGCCCCAGTTGTACAGCCGACTTTGCTTGCGATGGTTCACTGACTTCTACGCTCTCATTTGCCGAGACGATAGTTAACATAGCCTTCAGCTACGTTATTTGTTACGACCTAGCAAGGCGCCAGTATCCGTACTATTGATATTGTGAATCATGTAGCATAAAGAGCGACGTTCGTCACTAATGGATTAAAGTTAAGTATTCCACCAGATACGTCCGTTTTTATCAATTCTAATTCCTTTGTCATGTTCCAGACCTCACGCCAGCCTGCGTGAGCTAAAACGCGTGCATTTCGGCCTCCTTTAGGAACACGGTTGGCTCTGCTGCCAACCACAACAGTTCCTGTTAGCAGTGAGTGGTCTACGAGATGCTCAAGTATTCTTAAAGCATACACTGCAGTGCCCTCAGGGAAGTTTTGTAATGATTCGAATTCAGTATGTACATCCTCAGTTGCAGTCTTCACTGCCTCACATTGCTTGTAACTATCTATCATCACTATGGGTGAACTTCTGTGGGATAAGTGTGCATATGAAACCATCATCAATCTCTTAATAACATGTGTAAAGCGTTGTGTTTGTGTCATACATCAGTCAACATGTGTTTCTGCTCCAGTTAATCTGTAAATCATCATATGGAAAAAAAACTGAGAGATTAGGTTAACTCTAGTACTGGTTAGTTTAAATTTGTCAAATACACTTGAATCCTTTTTGAGGTTCCAATCCCTGTCTGTTTGGAGCGCTAGGATAATAAAACGAGGCGTTTCTAATCGAATAGAAGTCTTAATCGCCAATACATGGTGCGACGACTGTGGAAGAAGATGATATTCAAACAGCTCCCATGAATGAAAAGATAATGTCAGTTGAACTCTTGAATTCAGTACACATAAAAGTTTTAGATTCTCTTAAGCTAATAGAGAGATGAGTGGTATTTTCCTTATCAATTCACCAAGCGCACTATTGTGTTCTTGTTCTCCTAGAATGTACACGTTATTATTAGTAGCATTTTGAACTAGAATCAGCTGTTGCTGAGAGGTCACAAATATACAGTTATTGTCTTGAAGGAAGCCCATGAACATTTTGAGTGGAATGATTACGCGAAAGGGGTTGTCTGCCAGTCTTTCTATGGACTATCCAGCTTTATGTAGGACAGTCAGATCCGATGTTGATGCAGAGACATACGTCTTGAGAGTCGATGTGATCACAACGTTTCTGGTGCGGTCAAATTCAAAACCTTTAATTTGATATCTTATTTCTTAAAACAGAATGCCGAATGTGTTACATGAAAGGTGGATGTTACTGTTACTGCTGAGATCTTAGGTGTAAATATTCTTTCCAAATATAGGAAACTCGTGCTTGTATCAATCCATCATGATGTTGAATAATAATTCGCATCTCACCATAATTATTAAACATTGCTGAGGCAATAGATTTGTGGGAATAATATTCCTGGCTAATGATACGCTCATCGTACTGAACTGGAGTTGTTATATTGAGTGGCGCCATTGTGAGGCTTCAGTGTTAGGGATTTAAGAAACTAGAAATTCTTGCCTGTTATCATGTTCTGCTTCCGCTGGAAAGTAGGCTTTTGATGGCTGGGAATGTTGTATTTATACTTATTATCCGCAATGCTGTTTCAGATGAAGATCTACAGTAACTTCCACATCGCAAAAATCTACTAGGTTAGCGTTCTGATCCATGATATTCAGATCAAGACGGTCTAATATTAAGAGTCACAGGGAGATATAATGGATTACTGGGAACCTCTGAAATTTTGTAACCTGGAACCGCTGTAGGAAAAAATGCATATATCGTATGGACTAATCTCTCATTAAGATATGAATCTGTCGCAATATTACATTCAACACAAATCGTACGTTCTGGCAGTGTGTCCACTGGCTGATTTAACTCGCAAATTTTATCAGTATTATGCTCCAGCAGTTGACTCATGAGAACTCTAGTAATTATTCTATGGAACCTTCACTGAAGTACACTGTTTCTTCTGTTGTTTTTATCTCTGTTTTAATGTGCTAACATTTTTATGCAACTCAAATCCTTTTTCTAATCGTTTTACAGTTACATTTAAATCGTCAATGTCATAGGGGACCCAATTCCTTGACAGAATTTATTATTTACCTCTGTGACATTAGCTATGCTAGTGTACACTATGTGATGAAAAGTATTCGGACACCTGGCTGAAAATGACTTACAAGTTCGTGGCGCCCTCCATCGGCAATGCTGGAATTCAGTATGGTGTTGACCCACCCTTAGCCTTGATGACAGTTTCCACTCTCGCAGGCATACGTTCAATCAGGTGCTGGAAGGTTTCTTGGGGAATGGCAGTCCATTCTTCACAAAGTGCTCCACTGAGGAGAGGTATCGATGTCGGTCTGTGAGGCCTGGCACGAAGTCCGCGTTCCAAAACACCCCAAAGGTGTTCTATTGGATTCAGGTCGGGACTCTGTGCAGGTCAGTCCATTACAGAGATGTTACTGTCGTGTAATCACTCCGCCACAGGCCGAGCATTATGAACAGGTGCTTGAGCGTGTTAAAAGATGCAATGGCCCTTTCCGAAATGCTCTTCAGCAATAGGAAGTAAGAAGGTGCTTAAAATATCAATGTAGGCGTGTGCTGTGATAGCGCCACGCAAAATAATAAGGGGTGCAAGCCCCCTCGATGAAAAGCACGACCACACCATGACACCAGCGTCTCCGAATTTACACGCTGGCAGATGACGTTCACTGGGCATTCGCCATACCCACACCCTGCCATCTGATCGCCACATTGTGTACCGTGATTCGTCACTTCACACAACGTTTTTCCACTGTTAAGTCGGCCAATGTTTACGCTCCTTACAACAAGCGAGGTGTAGTTTGGCTTTTACCGCCGTGATATGTGGCTTATGAGAAGCCGCTCGACCATGAAATCCAAATTTTCTCTCCTCCTGCCTAACGGTCATAGTACTTGCACTGGATCCTGATGTAGTTTGGAACTTCTGTGTGATGGTGTGGATACATGTCTGCCTTTTACACATTACTGCCCTCTTTAAATGTAGGCGGTCTCTGTAAGTCAACAGACGAGGTCGGCCTGTACGCTTTTGTGCTGTACGTGTCCCTTCACGTTTCCACTTCACTATCACATCGGAAACAGTGGATGTAGGGATGTTTGGGAGAGCAGAAATCTCACGTACAGACCTATGAAACAAGTAACACCCAATCACCTGACCATGTTAGAAGTCCGTGAGCTCCGCGGAGCAACACATTCTGCTCTCTCACGATGTCAAATGACTACTGAGGTTGCTGATATGGAGTACCTGGCAGTAGGTGGCAGCACAATGCACCTAATACGAAGAACATATGTTTTTGGGGGTGTCTGGGTACTTTTGATCTCATAGTGTGCAACTAAAGTCTTGATAGCGTCGAAAATTGTAGAACATTTGGCTCATGTCGTTGATGTAACGACACAATTCTTGTGGTGGTCTCATATCGCCATATGAATCAAAGTGTGGATGGTATTCCAGTTTTTTTTTAACGTACGCAACCCAGTGAGTTCCGTATCCCCCCACAACACCTAAATTGACGGTCCCACATTCTTTCGATTTACACACCATTGTTGGCAATGTATCCCTCATAAACACACCGAGAAATCTTGGGATTTTGAGTTTTCTGATTAGTTTAAGTGGATCTATGTTTGTAAGTGGTAGGTAGTATCTTTTGTCAAGCCCTTTCCTGTACGGTTTTAAATATAGTCGCTTACCAATAGGGATGACCTCCTTTGCCATATTATGTCTTTTAGCCTACTGTAGTTGCTTCTCTGCATTTTTTGCATACCTTAAGTTATGGTAGTGCCTCCGCCGGCTAGTGAACCAATGGCTAATAGCCCAGCAGTGTAGGGATTAGAAACGGATTTATTCCACCAGATGTCTTGGGTATTGGTAGAACCCCGGGCGTTTTAATTCGTCGTTTTCTTTCTCGTTCCTGCCTCAAGGCATATTTCACCACTGTTACGGCTGATTGGATGCATTTTTTAGAGAATCAGTAATTTTTTCTTCTTCTTTAGTGTGTGAAGATCTGTATTCATAATTTGTTTGAAAGTTATTCCAGCACCTATTTTGTGTTTGGCACATATTGTACCATGAATGCAGCAATACGTTGTCCTATACCAACCTACTTTCTTCGATGTATCTGTGTAGCTTCACCAGCTAATATTTGGTCTGCAGTGCGCCTATCTTTATTTGTAGCATTCCAGACCAACAAAAATTGTATCCAGGCATGTGAAGGTTGACTGGTACGTTGTTGAGAATACCGTCCGCACCTCTGTTGATACGTTTCCTAGCAGTTAAACCGTCAGTGACGGATCTCTGTGAGTTGCTCATGCTAATAAGGCGAGTACACCGTTTGTTTATTACATATCTTTACGAGTTTCAAACAGGCGCGACTCCAGAAATGGGTAGGCACTGTGATTCTGTGTACAGATGAGAGCTGAGTTGGTGACCCTTCGCTCACAGCTCCAGGCAGTGTTGGCTTCCGTCACACAGCTTGAAGTTGCTACCAAGGGGCATCACTGTGTGGAGTCTGACGCTGGGATGCGACAGACGTCGAGCACGACCCACTGCTGTGGGCGCACTGGGTACTGCCTGCACTGAGGTTGACCCCTTACCCCGTGGTCGAGTGGGAGATCTTTCTAAAGTCTTGCACACAGTGAAAGTCTTTCCGTGGGGTCGATCGTAGGGCCTCCCCGGTTCGTTTGACGAACAAGTATCTGGCGTTATCTGTGGTTGAAGAAGTTTCTGAGCCGGATGCAGTCGTGCACCCTGTTCCAGAATAAGCTTCTCGGGACGCAAGGTCTGGGCATTCACAGAGGATGGGTTTGCTGGTAGCTGGGAGCTACAACGTTAGACACGTAATGGGGCCCTTTAGGAACATTGCTGCCAATGAGGGGCAGGAAGCCAGTGTGCACTCCGTGTGCATACCAGGGGGAGTCATTCCAGATGTGGAAAGGGTACTTCTGGATGGCATGAAGAGTACAGGGTGCAGCCAACTGCAGGTGGTGTCCCATGTCGGTACCAATGACGTGTGTCGCTTTGGATCAGAGGAGATTCTCTCGGGTTTCAGGTGGCTAGCGGAAATGGTAAAGGCTGACAGTCTTGCTTCCGAGATTAAGGCGCAGGTCACCATCTGCAGCATCGTCGAGAAAACCGACTGTCGTCCTTTGGTGCAGAGCCGAGTGGAGGGTCTGAATCAGAGGCTCAGGTGGTTCTGTGACCGTGTAAGTTGCAGGTACCTGGACTTGCGCCATCAGGTTGTGGGTTTCCGGTTTCTGCTTAATAGATCAGGAGTCCATTATACACAGCCGGCCGGGGTAGCCGAGCGGTTCTAGGCGCTACAGTCTGGAACCGCGCGACCGCCATGCTCGCAGGTTAGAATCCTGCCTTGGGCATGATGTGTGTGATGTCCTTAGGTTAGTTGGGTTTAAGTAGTTCTAAGTTCTAGGGGACTGATGACCTCAGAAGTCAAGTCCCATAGTGCTCAGAGCCATTTGAACCATTTTTTTATACTTTAAAGAGAACACTGTTTGCTTCTACCCAAGTTCTGTTTGTATCATAGGAGAAATTTTTCTATAAATAATAGATGTGATAGTGGAGGTATCTACTAAGCTAGCGTATTTCGTACACTTGTCTCTAGCCAACATACAATTAATTCTTTGCAATTTGTAACGGTAGTTTTCATTCACGAGTGCGCTCAACAATCTCTGCATCCACAAAGTGCTTTTAAAACATTCTGCTATCATAATTACGATGATTTTTTTTAATTTATATAAATTTTTCACGTGTCCCAAAGGGACGAATGAGATGTGCGTATCGTCACGTCAAATACGATAAAAAATTGTTAGTCTGCACCCCAAAAAAAATTGTAACACGTAATGTGGTTCATGGCATTTTGACTTGCTATATTGTGACATTCATTGTATAATTACCACTACTAATGTATTTTCTTCTTGGTTTCAATGTAAAATTTTACGTAAATTAAGAACTTTATATCTCTGGCTCCCTACGCGAGATGGCGGCTACTGTGTTATAACAAATTCTGTTATATTCGATGTCATGTTATTTGTATATTTTTCTTCCTTACTAGTCCTGCAATCTGACACCATATAATTTTACCCGTTGATTTTTTTATTCTTACGTGGTTCTAAGTTGTTAGAAAATAACACGCCAGCATATGTTGGCAAAATGTGCATTTCCCCCTTTTTTGCTATGCGTTTTTTAATGTACAATTTTAAATTTGAAATAGTCAATTAATGATTTGCAAGTACACTTTTGTATTTTGTGGTAATCTCTTGCCAAATAAATTATTGTTTAGTCTTCACGTGACACTCGCCACATAGAGGGCGTCCCAAGACCCTGTCACACTGAGGTCTGCTGTATAGGTGAATGCAGACAGCAGCTTCAGTTATTGTGATCGTTTCTCAGTTTTGTTACTGATAATAACTTGATACCAGTGCCTATGAGTTTAATTTGTACACCACAGGTATGTTCTTTCCAACAGTTGGTTTATACTTGGGTGCATTTGTGGTATTTGTTTTTTATTCACTGATCGCTATGCCAAATTTTTAAACATGTTCCCTTCCTACCAACTTTAACCCCATCTTCCAGCCTCCTCCTCAGGGCTCCCTCTCCTCCTCCTCCATTCTCCTGAGTGGCTTTCCCCTCCTACTCCCCCTCCCTCTCTTGTGCTCCCCTCCAGTGTCTCTGCACTCTCTTCTGCCCTGGCTTCCCTCTTCATCTCCTGCCCCAGCAGTCTCCTGCCTCTTAATACCCGCTGACGCCCCTACTCTCTTCATCCCGCCGCCTCCCCTGCTGCCCCTTGCTCTCCCCCCTTTTCCAGCCTCCCCCTCGGCAGGTCCCACCTGGCAGTTTTATTCTTCATCATGTGTGCTCCAAGTGGGTTTTAAATGTGTTGTTCTGGAGTGTTTTTAATACTGTGGCCAACCTGTGCATGTGCCTTCAGTGTCTTCTTTGTGTTTTAAGAACCGCCAGCTGTGTTTTTTAACTTTATGACGACTTTTTTAATTGTCCCCCCCCCCCCCACCCTGAATGTCTCCATGTCAGTGTATGTTTCACCTCCATTATCTTTCCTTACTCTGTTTTATGTTCCCCTTTTTTTTGTCGCCTTATATATGTAACATTTTATTCTTGTCTTAGTTGTCATGTCACTCGGCTGAAGAGCGAAGGATTGTGCTGCTGACAGCCATCCTCTGCCCATATGGGGCAGGGGAACGAAATCACAGTAAAGGAAAAAAAATGAAATTTTGAACTTCCAGCAATGGAGATGATCACTATGTGACTGAAAATCGATTTTGCTATCAATAAACCATCAATTTTACGGCCAACGCTGACCTACCTTTTAACTTTTAATAATTTCCACAACGAAACTCTGTCTCTGAATCTGGCAGAAAACTCAAAGAGATTCTGGTCATATATAAAGCACGCCAGTGGCAAGACGCAATCAATATCTTCACTCCACGATAACAACGGTGAAGTCACTGATGACAGTGCCACCAATGCAGAGTTATTAAACTCGGTTTTCCGAAACTCCTTCACCAAAGAAGACGAAGTAAATACTCCTGAATTCTAATCAAGAACAACCTCGAAGATGGGAAACATAGAAGTAGATATCCTCGGTGTAGCAAAGCAGCTTAAATCACTTAATAAAGGCAAGGCTTCCGGTCCAGATGGTATACCAGTCTGGTTGCTTTCAGAGTATACTGATACATTTGCTCCATATTTAGCAATTATATACAACCGCTCGCTAACAGAAAGTTCTGTACCTAAAGACTGGAAAGTTGCTCAAGTCACACCAATACCCATAAACGGAAATAGGAGTAATCCGCTAAATTACAGGCCCATTACACTAACGTTGATTTACAGTAGAGTTTTGGGACATATACTGTACTCGAACATTATGAAGTACCTCGATGAAAACGATTTACTGACACATAGTTAGCACCGATTCAGAAAATGTCGTTCTTGCGAAACACAACTAGCTCTTTATACTCATGAAGTAATGAGTGCTATCGGCAGGGGATGTCAAATTGATTCCTTATTTTTAGATTTCCGGAAGACTTTCGACACCGTTCCTCACAAGCGTCTTATAACCAAACTGTGTGCCTATGGAATGTCGCCTCAGTTGTGCGACTGGATTCGTGATTTCCTGTCAGAAAGGTCACAGTTCGTAGTAATAGACGGAAAGTCGTCGAGTAAAACAGAAGTAATATCCGGCGTTCCGCAAGGAAGTGTTACAGGCCCTCTATTGTTCCTGATCTATACTAACGACATAGGAGACAATTTGAGTATCCCTCTTAGATTATTTGCAGATGATGCTTTCATTTACCGTCTTGTAAAGTCATCAGATGAACAAAACGAATTGCAAAATGATTTAGATAAGATATCTGTATGGTGCGAAAAGTGGCAATTGACCCTGAATAAGGAAAAGTGTGAAGATAGGTACATGAATACTAATAGTAATTCGCTAAATTTCGATTACGCGATAAGTCACATAAACCTGAAGGCTGTAAATTCAACTAAATACTTAGGGATTATAATTACAAATAACCTAAACTGGAGCGATCACATAGATAATGTTGCGGGTAGAGCAAACCAAAGACTGCGATTCATTAGTAAAGCACTTAGAAGGTGCAACAGATCTACTAAAGAGACTGCTTACACTACACTTATCTGCCCTATTCTGGAATATAGCTGTGCGGTGTGGGATCCGTATCAGGTTGGACTGACGGATGATAGTGAAAATGTTCAACGAACGGCGGCTGGTTTTGTATTATCGCGAAATACGGGAGATAGTGCCACAGACATGATACGTGAATTGGAGTGGCAATCATTAAAACAAAGGCGTTTTTCGTTGCAACGGGATCTTCTCATGAAACTTCAATCACCAGTTTTCTGGTATCATTGCGAAAACATTCTATTGGCATCGCGATAAAATTAGAGAAATCAGGACTCGCACAGAAAAATTTCAGTGCTCGTGTCTCCCACGCGCCGTTTTAGAGTGGAACGGTAGGGAGATAGCTTGAAGGTGGTTCATTGAAGCCTCTGCCAGGCATTTTATTGTGAATAGCAGAGTAATCACGTAGATGTAGTTGTAGATGAAGACTCATGTCACAGTGCTGCGTGGTCTGAGGTTTGAGCATCGTATTATAGAGCAAATTACGAGCGTTCACCCAGTGGCTGTGCTTTGATGAAAATCTGAGCCATTTCTCTAATGCCTTGCTCCCTCGATGTCTTATGTCCCTCTTTACAAGGAACATGTCTGATTCACAGCTTTTCGTCTGTGTAAAAACTTCCTGCAGTTTCTTCACCATCACCATCCTGAAGGGTCTCTACAAGAGCCGTTTCACGGCACCACCTCAACCCTGAGAGACGTTTTGTGGCGTCCTTTCGATTTAACGAATCAATTTCCGTGCCGCTAAGTTGGTGCTGTTCTCTTTTTACTGTGAGAAGTCTAAACTGTGGAACTATTTCACATTTGACAGATTAATATCATGCAAACAACTTGTCCTCTGTTTTTTCATTAGGAATTATTTCACACTTCACAGATTAATGAAAACAACTTGTGCTCTGCATCTATGTTAGAAATTATTTCACATTTGGCAGATTAATGCAAGCAACTTGTGCTTGCATCTTTATTAGGATTTATTTTATAATCACTTTGTGTACATATGTATACCATGTGCATGCTATTTTATCCTGTGTACTCTACATTACCATGCTTCATTCCTCATCCCTTATGGCGTGACCGTACTTGCTGTTTTCCGTCTGCTATCGGTGCGGGTCTTGTACCTTGGTGCAGGATAACCACATTTGGGAGCCTATCAAAAAGCAAAGAAGTTTATCCCCACTGTCCGAGGGTAGGCTTTGTGTTAAGTTGGTGGCGGAAGGGACACTCTGGTCACTTCCGTTTTCCTGAGAGTAGAGATGGGCAAACTGATAGACGTAACTGTTTCGAAACCAACGAAACAGTACAGTGTAATGTTTCGATACGCTGTTTCGAAACAGTGAAACAATTTGTGTTTTGTAAATGAATTGAACTACACATTTTATCATCTTGAATGTCTACTGTGTAATTACGTCTGGGAGGTGCGAGAGCGCTAATCATAACGCACAAACTATGAAACTTTCACTTAGGTGTCTTGGCAGTTTCGTATTTCCTCCAGCAAATGCACTCATTTCGTGTCGTGTGACTTTCAAACTTTTCACTTGGCTGAGGAAAGAGTATGTATGTTTGACATAATAGATTTTGCCAAACTCGTTTCCCTGTATTTTAGCTCCTAATGTTGATAGGTTTTATGAGTGAAAATCCGCATGTGCTCTTGAAAAGGTATATCATGGGATTTAATTTATTGAGATAGCATTCTGGGAAGCGAGGCACTGAATTAACATTTATTAGTGTGCCACTCACACTTTTCTTACAGCTAAGTTTTCCGTTGTTTGTCACACAGAGCAGGCCTGCAAGGTCACTGATGCATACAGATCCAAAAATTATCGTAACAGACTGCAGCATAGAACACAATGGTCAAGTATGGCAGTTTTTCATCAAACATTCACAAGTCAGCTGAATACAGTTCTTTATATGTACACTTGATAGAACCGGAAAACATTTTAAATATTTTAAGATAACTGAAATGCAGAGATCGGTATGTTTCCTTGAAGTACAAAATCCAAACTAAAATTTAAAACAGTTCATACAGTGCAATGCCCTTAAGATACCTACATCATGGCAGATCTGGCTCTACACCACTTCCAGTTCTTGTTAAAGAAGTTTGTATGATGTAGAGTCATTTGGAGATCACTCAAGTACTCACAACAAGCAGATACATTTTCATTTTATTGTAAACTTCCTCAGGAAATCAGAGATGAAGTTAAGTTGCTGTTGGAACGCAATTTTTATCACAGTATCCGAACGGCAAAAACAAAAGTATCAAAGCACCATCGTTGAACTGCCTGAGAATTATTTATGATACAAAAGTATTCAGACGCCTATATTGTGTAATAACCAAACATAGCACATTTACAAAAATAAGCACACAAACATTTACATACATATATCAGATAATTATTCTCAAACCCATAAGTAAACGTACTTAAAAAATTAAACTCACTGAATGATAAACAACAACGTGTCTTCTATGTGCAACAAATTTGAGAAATATGTTCTTGTAAGATTTAGTGGACTAAACAAAATGCAGTCGGATACAAATTCAGTGCACATTGTCGAGAGAAGAACAAAATCAATTGAAATTTTACTGTTTCATTTCTGAGTAGATCTACTGTACATATTCTAAGTTGTAGTTTGGAAATATCATTTTGATACTTTTTCGCTTGAAGTACGGGATCGTCTGTCTCTTATTGTTTGCTCCTGCGTTGAAAATATGCGCTCACACAGAACAGGAAACAACACACGATTTTCTTTCCACCACAGCAATGGATCTTGTGATCTGGCATCTTCATATATTTATCAAGCTCGACTATACTTACAGCACGTGGATTGTCTACACTTCGGATCAACCCTCCTACAGCTTGGTCAAAATCTTGCCAAATGTTGCCACTGTTAGAGTTGAATGTCCTCAGCTCAACTGGTTTGGCTGGTGGTGGTTTGTCTGTAGAACACCTTGTGGGTTTCTATCATATATTTTGTTTCTTTTAATAAATGCCCAGGTTTTGGAAGTCCATGCTCCGTGAAGCGAGGATCCAGTGATGTTGCTCTGCAAAACTTTTTAACAAGGCGGGTGCAGATTCCATAATCAAGTTTAGCAACTACTATTTTAATGGCTTCATTGCTGTAATCTGAGATTTTCAATCTCAGACATTGACTTTGTAAACCTTTGCTTAATAAGACAACTTTTGACAAGGTTATATTTCTTTTTCTGCTAATTTCTGTTGTGACTCGCTCAAAAGGAGATTTTATTTCACAAGATTTTTCAATAACTGATCAGTCTTCATTGGACAGTTTTGTCTGTGAATCCAAGCTCAGGATGACGAGGGTGCAAAGGCTGTTTGATTTTCAAAAGCCTGTCAACCATTTCATACATGGAATTCCATCTAGTAGGGCAATCTTGTTTCCGCGTTAAAATACGGAAGCTCATTTGCTTTTCAATTTTGTGTAATTTCTAAAATGTTCGAGGACTTCTTTTGAAAAATTCCACTACTGACTTCACTTTTGTCCTTGTCTGTGTAATTGGTTCAGGGCTTGCTTGTACAATTAAATTCAGTGTATGTGCAAAATAAGCACATGCCACCATTTGCACATCATCACTGTCTTCACCATATTAGGTGTATTATCTGTAGTGCAAGCTATAATTTTATTGGTAATACCTCAAGCTGAAACCACATTTTGTATTTCATTGGAAATGTTTTCAGATGTATGTTTGTTATAGAATTTAAAACTAGATAACAAATATGACTTCAGATTGCAGTTTTCATCAATGAAGTGAGCAGTCACTCCAATATAATTCTCATTTTTCACAGATGTCCATCAAGCAGTCGTAATGCAGATGGAGGATACAGCTTGCACTACAGATCTTACCAACATTAGTGTGTTGTCGAACACTTGAGAGAGTAAGCTTTTGGAGTCGGTTTTCCTACTGGGAGGTACACAGTTTTCATTTAATAAATAAGTCATTCTTCTAAACTCTGCACTCTCAACTACACTAAATGGAAGAAATTCTTTAACAACAAGTATTAAAATCTGTTCGTCTATTATGGCTCGTTTGGATGAAGCACTGGTCTTGGTGCAAATCCATTAATCTTAGTTTGTCTACCACACCCACCCAGAGCTGAACTTGCAGATTCCTGAATCAGTTGCTGTCGAAGTTGAACTGACTTCGCCACTCATAAAAACAGGTTTCGAACGAGTTTCACTTAAATTAATTGTTGGATGCTTATGTCGCAAATGTCTGTTTATACAAGAGGTTGAACTACACTACTGGCCATTAAAATTGCTACACCACGAAGATGACGTGCTACAGACGCGAAACTTAACGGACAGGAAGAAGATGCTGTGATATGCAAATGATTAGCTTTTCAGAGCATTCACTCAAGGTTGGCGCCGGTGGCGATACCTACAATGTGCAGACATGAGGAAAGTTTCCAACCGATTTCTCATAGACAAACAGCAGTTGACCGGCGTTGCCTGGTGAAACGTTGTTGTGATGCCTCGTGTAAGGGGGAGAAATGTGTACCATCACGTTTCCGACTTTGATACAGGTCGGATTGTAGCTTATAGCGATTGCGGTTTATCGTATCGCGACATTGCTGCTCGCCTTGGTCGAGATTCAATGACTGTTAGCAGAATATGGAATCGATGGGTTCAGGAGGGTAATACGGAACGCCTTGCTGGATCCCAACTGCCACGTATCACTAGCAGTCGAGATCACAGGCATCTTATCCGCATGGCTGTAACTGATCGTGCAGCCACGTCTCGATCTCTGATCAACAATTGGGGACGTTTGCAAGACAACAACCATCTGCACGAACAGTTCGACGATGTTTGCAGCAGCATGGACTATCAGCTCGGAGACCATGGCTGCAGTTACCCTTGACGCTACATCACAGACAGGAGCGCTTACTGCGATGGTGCACTTAACGACGTACCTGGGTGCACGAATGGCAGAACGTCATTTTACTTTCAGATGAATCCAGGTTCTGTTTATAGCATCATGATGGTCGCATCCGTGTTTGGCGACATCGCGGTTAACGCACATTGCAAGCGTGTATTCGTCTTCGCCATTCTGGCGTATTACCCGGCGGGATGGTATGGAGAGCCATTGGTTACACGTCTCGAACACCTCTTGTTCGCATTGACGGCACTTTGAACAGTGGACGTTACATTTCAGATGTGTTACGACCCGTGGCTCTACCCTTCATTTGATCCCTGCGCAACACTACATTTCAGCAGGATAATGCACGACCGCATGTTGCAGGTCCTGTATGGGCCTTACTGGATACAGAAAATGTTGGACTGCTGCCCTTGCCAGCACATTCTCCAGACCTCTCACAAATTGAAAACGTCTGGTCAATGGTGGCCGGGCAACTGGCTCGTCACAATACGTCAGTCGCTACTCTTGATGAACTGTGGTATCGTGTTGAAGCTGCATGGGCAGCTGTATCTGTACACGCCATCCAAGCTCTGTTTGACTCAATGGCCAGGCGTATCAAGACCGTTTTTACGGTTAGAGATAGTTGTTCTGGGTACTGATTTCTCAGGATCTATGCACTCAAGTTGCGTGGAAATGTAATCACATGTCAGTTCTAGTATAATATATTTGTCCAATGAATACCCGTTTATCATCTGCATTTGTTCTTGGTGTAGCAATTTTAATGGCCAGTAGTGTACTTTTAAACGACAACACAAGTTACACTTAATTTCCTCAGGATTAATCTTCATAAAACAATCTCACACCGTGCTTCGTAACGCCATAGCTGAAGACAGAACAACCACCGCGAACGGAACTGGACTTAAGAGCAAACGGCAGAAACAACGGATACGCTACTAGCATTCCCACATTCCGTTAGTATGGGTAATATACCCATCCTGCTAATTTCCATGCACACAAAAGAAATCATTGTGGATAAGAGGCACGGTGACTATAGACTCACAAATAACGCCAAGTAATTCGAATAAATCACAAAATATAATAGAAAGAATTTTTGTTTTTCAAGGGGCCTTCGAAATATCACTGTAAATTCACCATACTTCCCAGCCCTTCTCGTTCTCCATTACACTATCAGTGACACGTCAAACAGATTGCTTGCAATTATAACTATATCAAATTTATGTATATGTCTAATAACTGTCACTCTACGCCTTTTTTTATTCAAAATGTTGTAGGCTTACTTGCGTTTCTTAATGTGATTACGGTACTGCACATGAACAGAGAAGCGTAAGTTATATAAAAAAATGTGTAATTTAACTGAACCATTTTCACACATTTATTATTTTGAATGTGAGTAGTGTGCGTTATTTTATTGTTTGGTTAGTGTTCATAAAGCAAACGTTACACGATTTCGGAATAGGGCAGTCAGCTAGAAACGAAGCTTTATTTTCGGAGATCTTAAGCTTCATGATGTTGCTTGTCAAAAAGATTTCGACACTCTTGAAAGTGTTTCATGAAGTCGTATGTTAAATGTGTTTCAGCACCTGTGCCGAGCCCGAATCTCGTCCGACCCAGAGAGGAATGAAATATTACTGTTTCGATACAATTAGTCCGTTCCAAACACAGGTGGAATGAAACAGCCTTATTTTGAAATGACGATACAGTTTCTGTGTCTAGCTCGAGATCGAATCTGGTCCGGTTATCCGAGACAGAATGAAACACCACTGTTTCGAAACAGTGAAACATAGCCATTCCCAAACACTGAAACAGTTCCAAGAATCGATACACTATATCAAAACATAGAAACAGTGGCCAAGTCTAGCTGGGAGCACGCTCGCCTGCGGCTGTGCTGAAGGCACTCTGTCCTGGTGATTTCACTTCATATTTTTTGTTAAGTGCGATCTTGGTCTTGTTAATTTCGGTTGTGAAATGTGTAAGTTGGCTTCAGACTAACTGGAGTGGCCTAATTTTCTCTTCCAGTTATTAATTGTGAAGTGCTCTGCTTACACATTTGAGGGAAACGTTAGAAGTGCCCGATTTAATAATGACTTCAAAGTTGCAATGTTCCTTCAGAACATTGCGTGGTGGCGAACGGCCGAGTAGATTGATCTAAAGCCCTTTTAATTTGGTTGAATGTGAGAATGATGGTGTCTTCGTATGCGTGTGCTATCTCTGTTCTTTTCCTGACTTTTTTACGTATTTGAGATGTGGATTTGCCAGTTGATCTGTTTCCGCATTTGTCTTGTAACGAGCCCTCAGCTAAGGACTCATTTACTGAATAAGTAAAATGTTTCTTGCATTTCATGTCTGTGAGTGATGGCTACTTTGCGACCTTTCTGCATGATAATCTGCGTGATTTGTTGGTATTAGCGAGCTCTTTGTTAATGAGAACCACGTGGCAATCACTCAGCGAATCCTCAGGTAAAGGTTGTTTAAGTGTCGAAATTTACATGTAATTGACTATTAGTTTGGTTTGCAGATGGAGTTGGCGTTCATGTATAAATTTTACCGTCTTTCCATTTCAGTGGCATTTTCTTGGATCCATTCTACTTTCTGTGGAAACTAGTATGCTTTTTCCCTAAGTACCAAATTGAGTTCAAATTATCTTGTTTTCGATTCAGGTTTAGCGCTAACCCAGCAGTCGTTACAGACCTCCTTCTCGTAGTTTCATTTATATAACTTTTGGTGGAGTTCTGATCCAAGCATGTCTTATTCTACACTCCTGGAAATGGAAAAAAGAACACATTGACACCGATGTGTCAGACCCACCATACTTGCTCCGGACACTGCGAGAGGGCTGTACAAGCAATGATCACACGCACGGCACAGCGGACACACCAGGAACCGCGGTGTTGGCCGTCGAATGGCGCTAGCTGCGCAGCATTTGTGCACCGCCGCCGTCAGTGTCAGCCAGTTTGCCGTGGCATACGGAGCTCCATCGCAGTCTTTAACACTGGTAGCATGCCGCGACAGCGTGGACGTGAACTGTATGTGCAGTTGACGGACTTTGAGCGAGGGCGTATAGTGGGCATGCGGGAGGCCGGGTGGACGTACCGCCGAATTGCTCAACACGTGGGGCGTGACGTCTCCACAGTACATCGATGTTGTCGCCTGTGGTCGGCGGAAGGTGCACGTGCCCGTCGACCTGGGACCGGACCGCAGCGACGCACGGATGCACGCCAAGACCGTAGGATCCTACGCAGTGCCGTAGGGGAGCGCACCGCCACTTCCCAGCAAATTAGGGACACTGTTGCTCCTGGGGTATCGGTGAGGACCATTCGCAACCGTCTCCATGAAGCTGGGCTACGGTCCCGCACACCGTTAGGCCGTCTTCCGCTCACGCCCCAACATCGTGCAGCCCGCCTCCAGTGGTGTCGCGACAGGCGTGAATGGAGGGACGAATGGAGACGTGTCGTCTTCAGCGATGAGAGTCGCTTCTGCCTTGGTGCCAATGATGGTCGTATGCGTGTTTGGCACCGTGCAGGTGAGCGCCACAATCAGGACTGCATACGACCGAGGCACACAGGGCCAACACCCGGCATCATGGTGTGGGGAGCGATCTCCTACACTGGCCGTACACCTCTGGTGATCGTCGAGGGGACACTAAATAGTGCACAGTACATCCAAACCGTCATCGAACCCATCGTTCTACCATTCCTAGACCGGCAAGGGAACTTGCTGTTCCAACAGGACAATGCACGTCCGCATGGATCCCGTGCCACCCAACGTGCTCTAGAAGGTGTAAGTCAACTACCCTGGCCAGCAAGATCTCCGGATCTGTCCCCCATTGAGCATGTTTGGGACTGGATGAAGCGTTGTCTCACGCGGTCTGCACGTCCAGCACGAACGCTGGTCCAACTGAGGCGCCAGGTGGAAATGGCATGGCAAGCCGTTCCACAGGACTACATCCAGCATCTCTACGATCGTCTCCATGGGAGAATATCAGCCTGCATTGTTGCGAAAGGTGGATATACACTGTACTAGTGCCGACATTGTGCATGCTCTGTTGCCTGTGTTTATGTGCCTGTGGTTCTGTCAGTGTGATCATGTGATGTCTCTGACCCCAGGAATGTGTCAATAAAGTTTCCCCTTCCTGGGACAATGAATTCACGGTGTTCTTATTTCAATTTCCAGGAGTGTATATGTCTGTGAAGGAACGTACAATCCGTTCTCCTCCCTTTCCTGGTGACTTTTCCGTGTAGCCTATGAAATTGTGTATTAATAGGTCATGATTAAATTATCATGTGATTTTCTATTCATGCACCAGGGAAATTTTGTGTATGTTGTCTCTCCTTGAACCCAACATATTCGCTTCATGAACAATTAACTTTGTTAATGTTTAATCCACATGTGTTTTATGTATCCAATCAAAGCTCCTTCACTGAACCATTTCATTTGAAATTATTCTCTTTTATTAATTCAGTATGATGCATGATTTTAGCTTTGTTGGTCATTCGCCTATAGAACCCTGAAATCAATTAATGCAGCTGTGTAAATTTTCCCAGTCCAGTTTTCTTTATATGTAAATATAGAGTAGGGCCGCTGGCGACCCTGAACTTAAATTTCAATCAGTTTTAGAAGTAACTTTCTTTCTGAGCAGTAGTAACCCAATAGTAGCACCTTCACATGATGTTATATGTGACGCTCCCAGCCATAGTCGTCATGAAGAGTCATTTAGGATGTAACAGCAAACACTTAGAACCTTACAGTCCTTTAAGATGTAAGTTCTCACATTTGCGTGCTGCACCTTGGAAGCTGCAAGTATTTCCGTTGACCAATTTGGTAGGTAGAGCTTCTCAAGCTATTTCGAAGTACGTACCAAATTACCTACATTGAACTTCAGCCTGTGTAGATTCGTCAACTTTATACAGTTATATACTGTATTTAGAAGCCCATTATCCCTATATTAATAGGCCTCTTATTAAGTGCAGGATGAGTAGTGCAGCTATACTCGTCAATGATTTGTGGTTGAATGTTTAATCATTACGACCCTGGAAGATCAAACTGCTTCCACATATGGTTCTTGATCTTCATCTTTAACCGTTCAACAATATATTTTCCAAATGGGAGAATTTCGATTAGTAGTTTATCCAATATTGTCCCATATATTCTTTGAAATGCAACATGTAAAATTCACATTAATGGTTGGTTTGAATGTTGGGACTGCATTTTGTTCCAGTCTGCAAGTATTATTCAAAAACACCCACAATCTTCTTCCCCATCTCTATCTTCACAGGCAGAGCACAAGCGAATTTGGAATATGTATGTTAGGACCATTGGAATTTACTTGAAATCTTTATTCGACTGAATATTCTCACAAACTTTTGAGACCAGCCTGCTATAAATCATACAGTTCATGTCGGTCTCTGCATCGAATGTTGGACATTCTTTCGCGTGGTATATGAACCACACAGTACTGAGCAGATGCCATGTGCAGAGCTGAGACGTGGTAAGCAACGTAATGATCCGAAGCAAGCTTGAGGACTTGGAGAATAAAAAAGGATAGTATCTATCAGTCTACCTATCAGTTACAATAACATTAATAAGTTGAGGAGTTTCAGTGCGGTACTGTTTGGCAGTGAAACGACCTACAGCATTCTCAATTTTATCAAATAATATTCAGACCACTAAATTAACTCGGAAAAGGGCATTGTGAGTGTCATCATGGGAAGATGATTAGTGTTTAACGTCCTCTCGACATCAAGGTCATTAGAGTCGGAGCACAACTCAGACTGGGGAAGGATGGGGAAGGAAATCGGATGTGACCTTTGACAGGAATCATCCGAACATTCGCCATAAGTGATTTATGGAAATATTGAGAAAGCTAAATCTAAATGGTCAGACGGTGACTTGGACCATGGTCATCCCGTGTACGAGTCCGGCATCTTACCACTGCGTCATTTGGTGTATCAAGTTTTAAAAGCTCTCATATGTACTGTATAGTTTTCACAGAAGCAATTTCATGATACGAGCTGACTACAGAAGATCGTGATCTGAATTTAACTGTGTGCTTATGGAATGCTTCTAAACATAATATCGACATAAAATATCAAAGAACCTTTGTAGAAGTCCACAAACAATGATCTCCCATCACCAGGGAGACTTACACCATGCAATCACTAGTATGTCTACGAGAGTGCAAACTGTAATAAAAGCAAACGGTGAATCGAAATGCTGTTACAGATCAGTAATTGAGTTGGAGGCATGACTTCATTTTAACTGTAATTACCTTTGAACAGATAGGTCACAGTTACAATGATTTTCTGCAAATCGTCCGCAAACAACTACCGGAATTTCTCTCAGTTTGAAATATGAATTTCGGCTCTCATTGAACATATAAGAATGAAAGTCATTTTCTGAAACGATGAGTAAAAAAATTGCTGAACACAGCCACCTGAAATTCCCTGTAATCTCCTCAACAAAGTTTTCCATATGACAGACCTTTGAAAGCATTTATGGACACTGAAAAATAGGATTTCCATCACGTTTCCCTTAGGCATATGTTTCTAGTGACATCTATTCGTCTAGAAAGTCAGACATTACTCTCCTACGCAAGAATTACTAAGTCCCGTAACATACCTAGGTAAATTTTCATTCCGATCTTATCTTGTTATTGAATGATGTGGCAACGGCTGCTTGCAAGGTTATTGGCAATCAACGATCACGGTAGTTACCATCAGCGCTGTGGTCTACAGCATTCTCAATTTTATAATCAAAGAAAACGAAATAGCTGTCAACAACTGCTTCTGTAATGACACGATAATTTAAACAGAAGTGGACGAGATTTAAGAGAAGAGATGACTTTTAAACACAAAAAAGTCTGTAGTTTTGCATGTGTGTACCATAATATTTCTAAGAAAAAGGAATGCTCTTTTTCAGCCAAATATGTGAGCAATGTTTCTACTTTAGAGAAAATAGCATGCAATGGATTAGTTATGAAGGAATTGTTTTTTTCTGTTGCCCTAAACTGCTTTTCGACACCGTAGGTATTTCTTCCTTTATCATTCCCCCTAATAAAGCTGCAGAGGAAATGCAACGAAGTCCTTTTAGGAAAACAAAATGCGTAATTGCAGGAATAATTTGAATCCACTACAGTATTACTGTGCGACAACAGCACAGTAACACATTATTCTTATCCTTCGACTGGTTTTATGCCCTGGATGGAGGCTGTTTAGACAATTGTATGAAGGCTGCACGCAGCGGCTCCTCTTAACAAATAATGATTAACATGCTCGGTTTTATTGCGGAAACTCTGTTGCCTGTTTTCTTTTGGATAAAAGTGTTGTCTCTGTTTCGTCTGAAAAAAATAATTAGAAAAAAGTTTAAAATCGATTCTGCGCACATTAATTTTATTGCTACTGTTTACAGTATCTTCTGTTTATTGTATCTCACTTCAGTGGAAACTTCCTGTTTCCTGTTACTGCCTATCTATTTCAGTCACAGTATTACAAAAACATGCAGCACGTAATTTGCAAACACCGGACTGCTGAGACATCTCTGCCGGATATCAGATCTGCATTTTAAAATCAAACAATACATATAAAATTAAGAAACGCTTGCGTATGCCAAATTTAACTCTTACTATTGCTATGACGTACCTGCTCTGAGCCATTCTTGGCGATCCGTTGACGTCAGTAAATTAAGTATATTTAGCTTCTTGTGAAAGATAACTCAGAATGATTTACTGGCTGTGTATGTTGATGCTGGATCTCTGGTGAGGCCCATTTATGTTAACCACATGATCTACCAGAGTCCTAGATTAGATTAAATTCGAATAGATATACTTTTGGTTCCATAGATCTATACTGAGGACAGCCTCAAGGATATAGAACTTGTCATAAAACAATAGTTCGGTACATAAAAAGACATTCACAAAAATAAAGAGGTACATAAATGTTCCTACCACAGATTCTTCGTGAAATGGTCCTCAAAGATGTTGAAAATTAAATTATCTGAAACATGTTTTCATTTAAGAGGTAATACCGAACTTGTCAGAAATATGTAAATGTATAACTCTGAACAGCATAAGATAATGCTTAGGCTATTGCAGTCATGCATAGTCAAATACGGAGCAGTTCACAACATTCGATTACATCGACTATATTACTGCACTGAAGATGGGCATAAATCAGATTTTATGTAACATAATCCCATAGGTCGATTGTGTGCTGCTGCTTCTCCACCGCGTCATCAGAGGCTCATTACATTGTGGAAGAAATAATAATGGTATAATAATGAGCAGTGAGAAAGGAAGGATTAACAGCGCTTACATTCGTATGTGACCATCTTCTTTTTCTTCTTTTTAGTCTCTCTGGGATGGCGGCTGACGTCTGATGATAATTCGTTATGATGGACTGACGTACAGAGCATTAATGACGAGTCCATTTCGTAATGTTAAAAAAATTGTTCAAATGGCTCTGAGCACTATGGGACTTAACATCTGAGGTCATCAGTCCCCTAGAACTTAAAAGTACTTAAACCTAACTAACTTAAGGACATCACACACATCCATGCTCGATGCAGGATTCGAACCTGCGCCCGTAGCGTTCGCGCGGTCCCAGACTGAAGCGCCTAGAACTGCTCGGACACTTCGGCCGGCTCGTAATGTTAGCTACCATACCCCAGACAGTGGTGGGGGGACTGGTGGTGGGGGTAAAGTCTCATCAAATGAATAACGAATCAAGATTAGAGGAGTGGGAGAAGGTAGGTGGCTCTTTTTTTTGGTCATTAAGTATGGTAATTAAGATTAGGCTAAAGCCTTCTTAGACTTGAATAAACATAAGAACACAAGTGGTCTACTCGAAGAGGAGTGGTGGGAGCCAGTAATTGTAATTCATAAATAATGGAATTAAGATTAAACTAAAAGCATGGCCATATGTTAGATGCACACAAATACAACTACGAGCGTACGTACCCAGTCTGTTTATATTAGAGTAATAAATTAGCATAAATATGGGGGAGTACCCCCCCCCCCCCCCCCCCCCAAAAAATGGGAATAACATTGCCGTGTGCGGAGCTTGCGTAATACGCATTTCTGCCCCTAGGCGTCTAGAGTGCAAATAATTGCCAATTCGGTACCGCATGTGTTGTCGATCTGGTTGTTCTGTTCATCTGCGGTGATTGTTTTTGCTTGTGCTGTTTTGTTCATGTTTGTTTTTTAATGATGGCAAATTTAAGTGAAAAACTTGCAGCTGTGAAATTTTGTTTTCTACTCGGTAAAAATACTGCTGAAATTGTTTTAATGTTGGAAACAGCTTACCAAGATGACGCTACGGAAAAACTGAAGTGTACAAGCAGTTTGCTCATTTTAAAAATGGTGATATGTTGATTGATGAGAAATCTCGTTCTGGAGTCCATCAAATGCCCGAATCGACTAAAATATTGAGAAAATTTGAAGGCTCGTGCTCACAGACCGTAAACAGGCAATTGATCATCTGTCAGACATTAGTGGGTTATCTTGGATATCGGTTCAGCGAATTTTTACGGAAGATTTGGGAATGAAAAGCTTTGTTGCCAAGTTTGTTCCTCGGTGTCTGATTGACAATCAAAAGAAATGTTGAGTTGAAACAGGTTGTGCTTTGAAACAACAGCTTGAACCTGATCAAGATTTTCTGTCAAAGGTCATTACTGTTGATGAGTCATGGTGCTATGGTTATGACCCAGAAACAAAGCAACAGTCAAGCCAATGGAAGATGTCATCGTCACCCCGTCCAAGAAAAATGTGGTCAAGTCAAATCAAATATCAGAGAACGCTGATTTGCTTTTTTGATGCCAAGGCTGTAGTTCATTCGCAGTTTATTCCCCCAGGTCCGGCTGTTAATCAGATCTTTTATTTGGAAGTTTTAAGAAGATAGCGTGACAGTGTTTGTCGAAAAAGACCCGATTTGTGGCAGACAGGAGAATGGTTCTTCCACTACGACAACGCATCTGCACACACAGCCATTTCTGTTTGACAGCTTTTGACTAAAATGGCATATTTCTGCTGCCTCACGAACATTACTCACCTGACCTGGCTCCGTTCATTTTTTTTCTTATTTCCACGCATGGAAAGGGGCATGAAAGGACACCGATTTGAAAATATTGAAGAAGTCAAGAAGAAAACAAGGGAGGAACTGTCAGCCATTTCTAAAGATGACTACAAAAAAGGTTTCGTACAGTGTAAGTACTGGTGGGACAAATGTATTAGTTATAGTGGAAAGTATTTTTAAGGAGATAAGGTTATTTTGTAAACAATTTGAAAATATATAGCTTTTAAAAAATAATTCTTTTTTTTGGGTACCCCTCGTAACTAATGGAGTGGTTTTCTGGAGAGCTGTTTGTTTACATCAGGGGTCTAGGCCAAGAGGCCGGTTTGTTTACATAAGGGCAACAGTGGGTCTATTGCGCCAGAAATTCCTCTTCTTCACTGCTAGTACCCAACTCGGTTTGCGATGATTTGCATAAAGAATTATGAGCTACGCGCTAAGGAAGTATTCAAACCTAAATTATCCGCGACTGATAGAAAAAAAATATGCTTGAAAGTACTGTTTGAAGGCATCAATGACTCTAAACCCTCCACTTATGCTCTATTTTAAATGTTTACAGTCACCTATATAGGACACTAGTAACCAATTTCCTAGAAGCAGATTTTTATAATCAAACCGTCAATGTCATTGTTAAAGATCTCTGTCACTGCGATATATGAATCGCTAACTTCAGTCATGTCATTGACATGAAATTCAAGGTTTTACTACAGTGAACAGCCGTCAATCCAACTGTTCCAGATAATTTTCAGATAACGATTTCGTAGAATCTTTATCTCTCTTGTCATCAGTACATGCATATTTCTCCCTCGTATTTGTTCGAAAATTTAAACCTCTTGCTGTTGCCACGACGGCGACAAACATTTAGTCTTTCTATCTCACATAAAAAACACTCAAGCGATTAATCCACGAAATCAAATAGATTAGAGCATACACGAGCTGCTGACAGTTGATATAAACCATCCATGACGGCATTAGTTGAGTTGTTTTTGCGACAGAAGTGCACTGATTAATACAAATCTTAATAATCGACAGTAGACAAAAATCCCACTGCCCTTTACTGACTGGCGATGTAATGAGTGGGACAGCTTTGTAGCTTTGACTTTTGTGCACATGGCCGTCAGTGGCAGCTTTCTGAACCATTTTAGGAGTGGTGGATGCAAATAATATATTTTCACAATTGAGGGGCTTTCTAATTTTGTAGTCCAGAATCCGAGGACTGGACTTGTCTTGTTCGAGACTAATATTTGGGATCTATGCAAATCCCTCAACGACTGACTCACCGCTATTGAATTCTTTTTGTTCTAGTCGAAATGTATGCCCGTTTTGACATATGTTCGAATATTTTATTTTTTAAGTTTTAGAAATGCTTTTGTATTGTACGTACTTGAATGTTTCGTCTTACATTACAGTTCATCACAAATTAATTAGCGTTTTTCTTGCCTTCTGATTCAGCACTAGGAGCTAAATTTCTATCCCAGTTGCAGTATTCCGAGACACCCGAGTCGGAATTAGCTAATGGGGCTCCCCCATCTCGATGACGCGTTTGAACGACGTTGCTAGTAAGCATATGTATAACCTAGCCCTGTTTGCACTGTAACATCAAGCTGCAGTTTTAACTTCATAACCGCTGTCATGTTGTTTAGGAGTGGCGGTATTTTTGAAGTGAGTTCGACCAACGCATCTACGTCCTGCTACCAATTAAACAGTCTGATTGTCAAAAGGCAGTTAAACTGTGATAGTGATTTAGTGGCAGATAGTTTACACTAGCCCCATTTTCTCACCTCTCTCTATTGGAGAATATGTGTAGTGTATGTCATAAACCAGGGGTGATTGGGGGGGGGGGGGGAGCTCATGGACAGTTTATGTGTGCCTGAAAGTGTTAAGATTTGCAGGCACTGGTGGTCCATCTATTTCTCAGCCCACGAAGCTGGCGGTTTCTATGTGGAAATTGCGTCCTCCATTTTATTCTAGTATAACACAACTAAGATGACTATCGAAGCTGTCGTTGACACTTCCCTCAAAAAGACGTAGTCCCACATTGGGACAGAGAGTTGAACTTCTTTGCAGAAGGTGAAAAGTTAGTAGTGACGGATTTTCCCTTCAGAGGTTTGTATTAGACACTGCTTTGAATGAGCTGAGCAACCGTCATTGCTGGGAAAGTGCTACTTGGGTGAAAGTGATTTTTTTTTAATCGCTGTTTTCCATGCGCGGCTTGGCGATTTTGCTGCTATAACACCATGTACTGAAACCACAATTTCAGCAAAAATATTTACAGGTAGTAGGGTGTGTTGTTATTGGTATAGCCCAGATACGAAACAACCATGGACCCACTGTAAGACTACTCCATCACTACGAAAGCAAAAAGGATGAGAAAAATGTTTAAAAAACGTTAGTTTGTTTCCTAGTCGTGAAGAGGATAGTCCACGATAAATTCATTGCAGTAGGTACCACAGTTTCTCAGCTATAGGGTCTCAGCATTGTAGAGGACAATAGATTGGCTACGGTCACAGTGGGCTGAGATGCAGGCAGTTTCTTCACCAAAAACAAAGTATCAGTAGTTTAGCACTCATAGGCAGAATATGCCCCTCTGATTTTTTTGTGATTTGCAAGAACGAAGTGGTTGCTAAAAGGGAAGCGTTATGAGAACGTGAAAAAGAACTCATTGAACAAGTGACACAAGTTTGCGTTAGTAAACATTCTGACCTAAATGATTCTTCTCATTGGAAGATGTTTGGCCAACTGATCCAAAACAATGTGTAGTAGCGGTCTCTTTCTGGAGAACCCGTCACAACAACCTTTTCACACGCGGTACACATTCTCCAAAAGAGTTGTCTCACTTAATAGGTAAGCCTCTACCAAATAGTCGGTGCCTTCTTGTAATAACAGATGGTCTGAAAAGTGTCCACGGTTGTTTCAGGATCAAAGGGCAGTGGATGAACTCACAAATAAAAGATGCATATAACTCTTCATTAGATTTTTTAAAACTTTTCCTTATGATTTAAGAATTTTTAATGTTGTTTGTAAATATTACCACTCTCAAGAGGTTTTTATAAACAGCTGAAGGTGTTCGCGATAGACTTCTGTAGGTACTGCAAGGGAACATAGTGTCCCTGACGCCAACAATGCGCTGTAGCAGTCCGTGCCACGAAGAGCAGTTGTAACTAGCTAGCGTTGAACTGCGGTGAACCACGGGCGGCCCCGTAGCAAAGCGGTGGTGGTTGTTTGGTTAAGGGCTCCCAGTAGTGGAAAATTATGTACGGTGTAATGCATTTATACTAGAAAGTGATTATATATCAATAAATAGCGTGCCAAAATTTTGTGGTGAATAACGTAGTAGTCGGAGAAACCTGATTCATCATAATTAGCGTTTATTGGTCAACAAAGCTCATCAGTATAATTGGCAGGAATAATCTCACACCATCTTAGTTGTAAATAAGCCCATATCGTTCTCGAAAGGAATTAACGGTAATCGGGAAAGAGTGTGCGGTTGGCTAAGAGAGCCATCTTTAAAATGGCTAACGTGATCAACGATCTGACAGTTAGTCGCTGCCCCCTGATGAGTCTGACATCGCTCCGGCCATATGTCTACCTTTAGCAGGTGAGAAATGTATTTTTAGTATTTCGTTATAATATTTTCAGTCAGATTAGTAGTAACATTCAGCTGTTTGAAATAATTTCCAATATTACCGCGACTAAGAGCAAATACTTAGCTATTGAATAATGTAATATACTGAAATATAGGGCTTGTGGAGGAGAATGAGATTTGAGGTTCAGTTTTTTTATGTCAATGGCGGCCAGGACTGCGCACTCAGAGGTCGGCAGAGATAGGGCAATGTTTGGAGTTAGCAGTCTTGGACGCCCTCTTTCTCTGCGTTGTTTGCTGATATTCATTGTGCGCTGATAACTCTTAGCGCATGCGTAGCTTACATTGTAAGTATTATTGGTATAGGAATGGCCAAGTGCACCAGGAAAACCGCGAGAGAGTTAACTTTCACTGAAGTAATATTAAATAAGATACATGCTAGAATTGAAAATGACGAAAGGAAGAGGCAAGTTGTAAAATTTTTGGCATTCCAGGAGTATACTCTTTGAAAGGGTATTAAAATGGTAACAATTTAAATTTTAGATATAAACCATAAGAAAAGTAATTTTTCGCCCATGGTGTTAGTATTGAAGTTCTATTCAATAAGTGTAGTACCATCTTTTTTCAAGGGATTGTTCTTACTTCTCTTGGGAGGTTGAAGATGCTTTTTTCTGATGAAATCAAGGAACAGCTGGTAAGATTATGCACAGATTTGGATCACGGTTTTACAGTTTGATAGGGAAGAAAATCATGCAATTTGCTTATCAGTTTGAAGTTGATGGTGTAAGTGATCGAGGTAATATTGAAAAGAAAATGGCTGGAAAAGATAGGGGTCAAAATGTTTTTGAAAAGACCTAGTATGTAATTCAGAAAGCCATAAAATTATGGCGTGGAAAGGGCAAAGAGCTTTAATAAAATACAAGTTAAAAGATTTTTTGATAACTTAAAATCTTTTTGTGAACGAAAGGAATTCTCTCCTCAGAGAATCTTTAATTTTGATGAATTGGGGCTATTAACGATGCCTAACGATACATCCAAAGTAATTTCACCAATTGGTTATAAAGGAATCTCTACGGTTTCTTCAGGAGAAAGGGGTCAGAATGTTACTAGTGCCTGTTTTAATGTTTCAGGTATTTATATACGACCAGCTACGATATTTTCCAGGGAGAGAGTGAAACAGAAACTTGACAATGAAGCACCAGCTGAAACGTTGCCCATTACCTCTAACAGTGGCTGAATGACAGCTGAAATATGCATTTTTTGTCCTCTGAAAACTGCATACTCGATTGAGGCGGAGAAATACATGGCGACCCATCCAGGACTTGCTGTGGCCCAATCACACTTCACTGCAACATTTAGAGAATCATACAACAGGATCTCAACTGTTGAGATAGCTATTAAAGGGTTTAAAACAACTGGAATATACCTGTTCAGCCTACATATGTTTACCACCGAAGGTTTGGTCCGCTTTACAGTGACTGAGAAACATTCCCCTGTTTCTGAAAGCATGCCAAATTACTCTGCAGAAGAAGAAGCAGAAGAGGATCCAGCTGTCGTTATTCAGGACGACTTGTTTGGTGTCCCTATACTTGATGAAAACATGCCTGAGGTTTCTCATTACAACACGGATTTTGAAAGCTTGCCCATTTCAAGGAGGAGTGACAAAAATGGAAATGCTTTCGAATGAAAGGGTTAATGATTTCATCTCTCCGCCAGATCCATCGTTAAGATACATTGGAGACCTGAAATTGCTGTTAAGATGATGATTAAACTTAAGCAGTAACGAGGGAAATTTGAAAATAACATTAGTGAAATATTCGAAGCGATCCAGAAACCAAAAAACGAAACATGTTTGGTCATATGTCCCTACTAACAGCAAAAACAATGCAAAAGAAACCCCTCTCAGCTTCTTACCGATGTGCAAAGTTGAGGAAAAGCAAGTCATACACAAAAGTCTGAAGCAATATCAAGTTCGTCATTTCAGATAATGCAGGAAGACAAAAAAGCATGAAAGAACAAGAACTACGAGAAAAGGAAGAAAAGAGATAAGAAACAGATAACAAGTTCGAAGGAAAATCTATGAAAAGGAAGTAAGACATAGAAAAAATAAGAGCTCAGAATCTCTCAAATCGAAATTATATGCCTACTGCGACGTGAAGAAACAAAGAAAAGGACGAGAAGAAACCTTTCGTGCCAATTGCCGTGAGAGCTTTGAAGATTGGTGGGTACAGGAAGAGTATCAACAATGCTGGCACGAGGCGGGATCTGATTGTGAAGGCTCAGGACTTTATACTTGTGATCACTGTTGAACATTAAAGACTCCGCGGTCCCAACAGACACCCTGGGCAGTTTTACCCGACAAGGCGGCTAAGATTGCACAAAAGTAAACTTTTAAAAAGTTGGTAAAATAAATAACTTGTAGCGGGATCTAGTTTGAATAAAATTGATAAAGTTAGGCTCTTAGATAAAGTACACATTGAAAGCATTTTCATGTGTTTTGGAATTAAACTGGTTTTAGCTCAGCAAAAAATAAGGTGAGCGAGCTTCGTACAAAATTGTGAGCCATATGTTTGTGACTATTACAGCGCCATCTATCACAAAGCGAAAAAAGTGGTCCAACTAAAACATTCATATTTCTTTACGTACTACACGAACATGTAATAAAAATGAGGGTTTCCTATTTTTTTTAAACGCAGTTGATATCCGTTTGACCTATGGCAGCGCCATCTAGCGGGCCAACCATAGCACTATCTGGTTTCCACCTTCAAGCTAAACGAGCTCGTTCTTGGTAGTTTTTTCGTTTGGCGCTTATTTCGTGAGATATTTGGCCCGGTCACTATCAATGGACTACCCTGTATAAATAATGTGCCGTCTAGTATTACGGTACTCGTGATTCTAAAACATCTCTTTTTGCTGATGACGATAGCTTGGCAGTAAAGGATGTTGTGAGCAATATTGGCGCTGTTTCAAATAGTGCAGTTCATTGCATAAGTTCATGGCTTGTAAAAAATAAATTAACACTAAATCACAGTAAGGCTCAGTTTATCCGTTTTCCGACACAGAATTCAACAAAACCATATTTTTTTAATTTCACAGAATGGGCATGTGATTGGTGGAACTGAACGGTTCAAATTTCTCGGTGTTCGCATAGATGGTAAACTGTCGTGGAAGGCCACGTCAGGCCCGCATCTCGTGGTCGTGCGGTAGCGTTCTCGCTTCCCACGCCCGGGTTCGATTCCCGGCGGGGTCAGGGATTTTCTCTGCCTCGTGATGGCTGGGTGTTGTGTGCTGTCCTTAGGTTAGTTAGGTTTAAGTAGTTCTAAGTTCTGGGGGACTGATGACCGTTGATGTTAAGTCCCATAGGCCATTTGAACCATTTTTGAACCACGTCAGGATCTTGTTCAAAGAGTAAATCATGCCGTTTTTACTATTGGAACGGTATATAAAGTAAGTGATAGTCCGACACGAAAAGTAGTCTACTTTGCTTATTTTCATTCGCTTATGACGTATGGTATTATATTTTGGGGTTTCCTCTTCCTGTTCTCAAAGGATGTTTTTGGCTCAGAAACGGGTGGTTCGGGCAATGAGTGGTGTAACTTCGCGAAACTCTTGTCGGCCTCAGCTCACTAGCCTGGTATTCTGATAGTGGCCTCTCAATACATATATTCTTTACTGTCGTTTCTTGTTAACGATATTAGCTTATTCCCAAGTTTTCACTCAGTTAATACTAGGCAGAAATCCAATTTGCATTTGGATCGCACTTACTTAACTTTCCGGCAGAAAAGCGTGCAGTGTACTGCTGCAGTAAGCTACCACAAGAATTCAGAAATCTTAGCAGTAATCCACGCGCTTTCAAAGAGTTTCCTCATGGGTCACACCTCCTATTCTGTCGAGAAGTTCCTTGAAAAATTAAGCTGATTCCTGTGTTATATTGTTCATTGCGTTTCCATAAACGCATGGCTTGTGTTTTTTGGGTCCATAAACATTTTATTTTCTCTGTTATTAAACTTTTATGTTGTAATTTCATGTACTGAAACTTTCCATGACCTTGGAGATTTGCTTCTCAATTTGGCTCTACGGAACTAAAAAAAATTAAAAAAATAAAATACAGATGAAAGACACATACCGCCTCACTGGCTTTTTGTCTGAAGTCCACTTCATGTTTAGATGGTCATGTCAGCACCACCCGGTGGATTCAGATCTTTTTCAACCACGGAACGTGTGTATTAATGCAATTAAATCCACCTAGTGTCGATGGGACGGCGATCTACATAAGGACCAGCTATGGCGTCCAAACCGCACGCGAACCGAAAGTGTGCGCCGAGTCTCGGCCTGTCTCATTCACCTTTGCTCAGTATTTCTCGCAAGTATCCGGTGCAGTGCGAGATTTTGTTTAGTATATAGAGATTGGTAAACCGAAACACACAACTGTTTCGAAGCAAATGAAACAGTACAATGTAATGTTTACAAACGCTGTTTCGAAACAGTGAAACAGTTTGTGTTTTGTAATAGTATAGGCCTTCACGTTGTATCATCTCGAGTGTCTATTGTATAAATATTGTCATAAAAACACAAATGAGGTGCGAAAGCGCCAATCATATCTCATGAAGTATGAAACTTTCACTTAGGCGCCTTTGCAGTTCCGCATTTCCTGTAGCAAGTGCGCTGCTTTCGTGTCATGTGACCTTCATACTTTCCAATTGGCCGAGGTCAGACTAAATATGTTTGACATAACAAATTTTGCCAAACTCGTTTCCTTGTATTATAGAGAATAATTTTGATAGGTTTTAAGAGTGATAATCTGCACGTGCTCTTGAAAAGGCTTATCATGAAATATAATTTATTGAGATAACATTCTGGGAAGCGAGGCACTGAATTAACATTTATGAGTGTGTCACTCACACTTTTAGTACTCACAGTTACATTTCCCATTGTTTGTCACACAGAGCAGGATGCGAAGTGATTGAGGCACACGGGTCAAAAAATTACCATAACAGACTGGAGCATATAGCACAATGGTCAGGTATGACAGTTTCTCATCAAACATTCACAAGTTAGCTAGATACATCTCATAATAAGTACACTTGAGAGAACTGGAAAACATTACAAGGTAACTGAAATGCAGAGATAGGTATATTTCTTTGAAGTATAAAATCCAGACTAAAATTTAAAACAATTAATACAGTGTAATGCCTTTGTGATACCTATATCATGATAGATGTGTCTCTACACCACTTATAGTTCTTCCTAAAGGAGTTTGTTTGAGGTACAGGTACATGGAGTTCCCTCAAGTACTCACAGCAAGCAGAAGTATTACCATTTTATTATAAACTTCCTCACAAAGTCAGAGATGAAGTTACGTTGCTGTTGAAATGCATTTTTATCACAGTATCTGAACTCCAAAAACAAAAGTATCGAAGTACCATTGTTGATTTGCCTCAGAATGATTTATGATACAAAAGTATCAAGATGCCTATAGTGTAATAACCAAACATAGCACATTTACAAAAATAAACACACAAACATATACATACACAAATCAGGTAATTGTTCTCAAACACATAAATGAATAAACAACATACGCAAAAAAAAATTAAACTCACTGAATGGTGAGCAAAAACGTGTCTTCTGGGTGCAACAAATTTGAGAAAAATGTTCTTGTAAGGTAGCTACATGCACAATTTAGTGGACTAAACAAAATGCAATCAAATATAAATACAGTGCACACTGTCCAGAGAAGAACAAAATCAATTGAAGTTTTACTGTTTCATTTCTGAGTAGATCTGCTGTACCTATTCTAAGTTGTAGTTCAGAAATATCATTTTCGTTACTTTTACGCTTGAAAGACAGGATCATGTGTCTGTTATTGTTTGCCCCTGCTTTGAAAAAATGCACTCACATGGAACAGATGTGGCCACAATACAAAGATGTCGTTTCATTATTTCAAACAGTGTAGGAAACAACACATGATTTTCTTTCCACCATAGCAGTGGATCTTGTGATCTGTGTATCAGTGGCATCTTCATATATTTATCAAGTTCGACTATACTTGCAGGACGTGGATTGTCTACACTTTGGATCAAGCCACCTACAGCTTGGTCAAAATCTTGCCAAATGTTGCCACTGCTAGAGGTGAATGTGCTCACCTCAACTGGTTTGGCTAGTGGTGGATTTTCTGTAGAACACCGAGTGGGTTTCTGTCGTATTGCGCAACATTTGTTAATTATGGCATCTTTTTTTCTTTTAATCGATACCCAGTTTTTGGAAATCCATGCTCCCTGAAGCGAGGATCCAATAAAGTTGCTTCACAAGCAATTGCTTTATCTGCAGACTTTTGAACGAGGCGCGTACAGATTCCGTCCTCAAGTTTAGCCGTTACTGTATTAGTGGCTTCATTGCTGTGATCTGAGTTTTTCAGTCTCAGACATTGACTTTTTAAACTTCTCATAATGAGACAACTTCTGACAAGGTTACATTTCTTTCACTGCTAATTTCTGTTGTGACTTGCTCAAAATGAGGTAGCATGCCACAAGATTTTTCAGTAACTGACCAGTCTTCATTGGACACTTTTGTTTGTGAATCCACTATGAGGATGGCGAGTGTGCTTTGCAAAGGCTCTTTGATTTTCAACAGCCTGTCAAACACTTCATACGTGGAATTCCATCTCGTAGGGCAGTCTTGTTTCAGTGTTAAAAAAGTTAAGTCTATTTGCTTCTGAATATTGTGTAATTTCTCAAGTGCTTGAAAACTTCTTTTGAAAAATTCCGCTATTGACTTCACTTTTTCCCTTGTGTCTGTAATTGGTTCAAGGCTTGCTTGCACAATTAAATTCAGTGTATATGCAAAACAAGGTACATGCCAGCATTTTCACATCACTGCCCTCACCATATTAGGTGAATTATCTGTAGTGCAAGCTACAATTTTATTGGTAATACCCCAAGTTGCAGTCACATATTGTAATTCACTGGAAATGTTTTTGCCGTATGCTTGTGATGGAATTTAAAACTAGATAGCAAATATGACTTCAGATTGCAGTTTTCATCAGTGAAATGAGCAGTCACTGCAATATAATTTTCATTATTCACAGATGTCCATCCATCAGTAGTAATCCAGGCGTAGGATGCAGCTTGCACTGCAAATCTTACGCTCACTAGTGTGCTGTCGAACATTTGAGAGAGTAATCTGAGGGAGTGTTTTTCTACTGGGAGGTACTTAGTTTTCATTTAATAAATAAGTCATTTTTCTAAAGTCTACACTTTCAACTACATTAAATGGAAAGTATTCTTTAGGAACAAGTCTTAAAATCTTGTCTTCTATTATGGCTCGTTTGGATGAAGGCACTGGTCTTGATGCAAATCCAGTAATCTTTGTTTGTCTACCATAGCTACCCAGAACTGAACCTGTGGAAGTGCTTGGTATTTCTTACACAGATTGTTCATCTTGACCCACAAGCACTGAGATGGCAGATTCCTGATCAGTTGCTGTGGAAACTGAACTGGCTTCGTTACTGCCCGGATTCATAAAAACTGATTTCGAAAGAGTTTCACTTAAATTAAGTGTTGGATGCTTATGTTGCAAGTGTCTGTTTAAGCAAGAAGTTGAACTACTTTTAAACAACACTGTCGAGCACAAGTTACACTTAATTTTCTCAGGATTTATGTGCATAAAATAATCCCACACCGGGCTTCGCAACGCCATAGCTGAAGACAGAAGAACCAACACGAACGGAACTGGAGGCGGGAGCAAACTGCAGAAACAACGGATACGTTACTGCGATTCCCACATTTCGTTAGTATGGATAATATATACCCGTCCTGCTGATTTCTATGCACACAAAATAAATCAATGTGGAAAATAGGCACATGTACTATAGACTCACAAATAAAGCCACATAATTCGATGAAATAACAAAATACAAGAGAGAAAAAGTTTTGTCCCCCAAGGTATTTCGAAACATTACTATAATCCACAATGCTTCCCAGCCCTTCCCGTTCACCATTACATCATCATGAAGCGTCAATCACATTGCTTGAAAGTACATCCAATTTACGTATATGTCTAAAAACTGCCACTTTACGCCTTTTTTAATTCAGAATGTCGTAGCTTTACTTGCGTTGTTTAATATGATTACTGTACATGAATAGAGAAGCGTATGTTATACGAGATGTGTAATTTAACTGAATGTTTTTCACACTTTTACTATTTTGAATGCGAATAGTGTGCTTTATTTTATTGTGTGTTAGTGTTTATAAAGCATATATTACGCCATTTCGGAATAGAGCAGTCAATTAGAAACGAAGCTTTATTTTCGGAAATCTTAAGCTTCATGCTGTTGGGTGTCAAAAAGATTTCGACACTCTTGAGAGTGTTTTATGAAGTAGTACATTAAACGTATTTCAGTATCTGTGTCGTGCCCGAATCTCGTCCTAGACAAAGCGAAATGAAACATCACTGTTTCGATACAGTTACTCCGTTCCAAGCTCAAGTGGACTGAAACAGCGTTAGTTTGAAACAACGATGCAGTTTCTATGCCTGGCTCGAGATCGAATCTGGTCCCGTTATCCGACACAGAGCGGAATGAAACACCACTGTCTCGAAACAGTGAAACATAGCCGTTTCGAAACACTGAAATAGTTCCACGTATCGATACACTGTATCGAAACATAGAAACAGTGGACAAGTCCATTTGTATAGAGGTGTAGCATTTTTCGGTCGGCGCAGCTCTCTCCAGTTCGACAGAATCATGGTGTAAACGCTGTTTACCCGTCGGTATTTGTCGTGATATGACCGATGCTCATAGATCCTGTGGCTGTTTGGACAAAAAGAGGTAGCCTAACTATCTATTATCAGAAGCCCTTAAAATGGATGGGAATGGCAGAAGAGAGGTATGAGGATTCTTAATTATGGAGTTACATTGTTCAGTGGTTCTCAAATACTTTTCTTCTCGGTCCCCCTTCATTATTAGCCCCCGCCCCCCGCCTATCGTATTAACAAAATTATTCCTTTTTAATTTTTTTGTCTTATTTCGTGCTTGACTAATTTCACTTTTCACAGACTTTACGCAACAGAAACCAAAAATACATGAATTATGACAAAAATACGGAACCAATTGTTTATCTTTATCACATTTTCATTTATTCGAAAAATATGAAATATTACGAAGGTCAGCGTGATGGATGACCTTGTTTTTGAGCAGAAAAATTTTCAAGGCGTGGTGTAACAGCAGACGCAGCCCCTCGAAATTCTATGCTTACACTTAGTTTTCAACGAGAGTTCAACTTCATAGCTCCCGAAGCTGAAAAGCGAGTCTCGCGCAAGTATGATGTTGCAAAAGGAACCAGGATCTTCATTGCATTTTGGCTCAGCGTTGGGAATTCCTTGCTTATTTGGACCCTAAACTTTAACAAAGACACTACATTAAATTTGCTCTTCAGTGAAGTATCACAAGTGAGAGCAGCAAGTTGTTCCTGCTCTTTTATATTTAGACGTGATGGTCCAGAAGTATTGTAATGGCTTTATAATCCAATTAAATTTATCAAAATCATCGCTGAAATACAGTGACAAGTGAACTTTTAGTAATGCAAGATGATGATGAAGGTAGGCTTTTATCTCCACTGGAAGTATCGGATTATTTGTGCCCTCGAACAGTGAAACTAGAGTACAGAACATATCTAGCATACCAATTTCCATTTATTTTGCCACAGCTCTAATTTCTTTATGGAAATCTTCACTTTTTCATCCCAAGATAGTACAGTGGCCTGATTGCCTTGAAATGATGTGTTAAGAATAATTAGTTTCAGTGAGGTAGGCCATTTTGAATAATTTGCTGCTGAAGCAGTCTGATATAGGGTGACTTTTCTTCCTTTGTTCCTCAGTTCAAACGAGTTTAGTCTTTACCCCTTGAACGTCATCGAGTATTACTAAAAAAGAACAACTGAGTTTGTTCAGTACCCATCTCCCACTAAGGAGTGGGTGAAGTTTTTTAGTTGTCCGAGTCTCCAGATGCATCACGCTGTGATACATCAGAATGCATCAGAAACTACAGCTTTAACTTTCCTTTGCAATCTACCATGAATTCCAGACATTGAGCGAGCTCTAAATGCGCATACTCCATGCACTTATCCCATGATATAGTGTTTTCATTTAAAAATCGAAAGTGCTTTGAACTACAGCTGCTTTCAGTATCAGATCACAGAAAAACCGTTCCTCTAGAATGTTAAACTAATCAGTGAAATGAACATAAGCAATCAAATGAGTATTTTTGTGAATAACAGTCACTTCGTCCAGCTGAAGTGCAAAACAGCCGTTACGCAATTTATCGATTAACTGCTCGAGTAAATCGTAAGAGATATCAGATATTCTTCTACGTATTGCGTTATTAACGATAGGTTTCTCAACTGTTGAGCTAATGAGCCGCCGAACATTGTTGATACTATATCAGTCGTTATCGGCAAAACTAGAGTTTTTGCAAGCGGTTTCTTGCGTTTAGCAATCCTATTGCGAAATCTGGAAAGACGCTGAGAGAACTTTAGAAGTCAGATTCGTCGTTTTAGCAAAGTTCGTCTGGATATAAAATAAAAGATTTAGTTTGCCGTTAAAAAGTTCCTATGGCTATCCCGTTAATTCAGGAGATTTGGTTCCAAGATGCTTCTTTAAGATGTTAGACTTCTTGTTATCAGCACGTAAAATAGTTGAATTACGCACTACGAAAGTTCTTCACTGCTGATTGTAGTTTTCATGAAGCTCAGCAATAAAGAGTTTTCATCAGACCTCGTTTTCGCCTTTATCTCCATGCCCTTCTGCAGCTGATGGACCACTGGTGTCACTAACCAGCAACCGATTCACACTGCAGTCAAGTCTTCCTCACGATTTCTGCAAGAAGGCGTCGAGACACACAAGCCAAAGCTTGCACTGCTAGCGATGGTTAAGAATACAGTCAATGCAGCCGACGAAGGGCAATTCCGACAACGGTCGACGTCCTTCAGCTTGCCTGATAATTTCAAACTGTATGAAAAATATGACAGCAGTTTCTTTGTCGTCGACAGCGTCTGGCTAACACCGACGTCGGGCGGAGTTCAATCCAGTTCAACGGCATCTTCTTTGCTCGAAAGAAAATATCAAGTAAATTGTTACTAAGATTTTTTTTTCAATATACCGCACCCTCCTCGTGCGCGTTCCCCCCCCCCCCCCCCCCCCCCTCCTCCCGCCGGGGATCGCACCTCACCGTTTGAAAACCAACAGCATAATCGATCGCGTGCTGTGCAAATTTGCTATGACATTACAATACCATGCAGAAATAATTTGAAGATATAGTTGATAATGAAACAGCAAAAAATTACAATGATTGACAGACGGGATTCATTGCTCTGTACATCAAAAAGCACTTTGTGCTAAATAGGCAGACATGGAGCATGCAAAGAAGTTATTCCACTGCCATTTAAAACACTTTTCTACGGTACTGAAAGAAGACTATTGAGACTTTATACGAGTATACTGCAAAATAGGTTGGTTCAGTCATGGGGCATACCTAGAACGATTTTTCGATTTAAAACTCGCTATTGTGGAATTTATGAAGGAAAAAGAAGTGCAGAAAAGAAAATTAGAACATCCAGAATGGATTCTGTACCTCGCATTTTAAGTGGACTTCACTACACACCTTCCACAGTTAGGCTTTGCAAGATGTGATGGAACTTATTTCTGACAATTTTCTTGTGGTGGTCTTTTCTGCATCAGCTGTCTATAAATTGCAGAAGTTAAAAAAAAAATGTTGACGTCCTGGAAAGTTTTGAACGTAAAGCGATTTTTTTTAAATGGGAATTACACAACCCAAAAAAAGTTTGGAATATCATAGAGTTTATTACAATGCTCCTAGTACAGCCATTGATATTCGTACAATAAATTATTGATAAAATGAACATAATTCCTTCTGAAAACGAGAACGATTTTGGTTAATTACAAAAAATCATTACAAAACATACCACACTGTCACCTAAGCGAACATCTTGAAAAGAAAAACAGTGAAAATCGTTATCTCATGATGATGTTTATCAGCCTTTAGTAGTGAGTACCTCCTCCCCGCACACAGATGAGTTCTTCCAGTCGGCGAGGCATGCTTTGGATGAGATCATCAAGTTCATCTAGGGGTGTGAGGTCCCACTCCTCAATGACAGCTTGAGTGAGGTTCTGCAGATTGTCAGGTGGATTCGGACGCTGTGCAATGGGTACCTTCAACAGCTTCCATGCATGCTCAGTTGCTGCGCAGTATAGCCGGGAGGTCTAAGGTGTCTTCCCACGGTTCGCGCGGCTTACCTCGTCGGAGGTTCTGGTCCTCCCTCGGGCAATGATGTGCGTGTGTGTTGTCCTTACGGTAACTTGGTTTAAGTAGTGTGTAAGCCTAGGGACCGACGACCTCAGCAGTTTGGTCCCACAAGAATTTACAACAGATTTCCAACTTCCATGCTCAATTGCATTCACGTCAACGGACTCTGTTGGCCAATGAATTTGATTGATATTGCATCTTTGAAGATACCGTGTCACTGCTAGAATATGGTGCCATGTTGCATTGGCATCGAGGGGGATGAAACTGAAACTTCCTGGCAGATCAAAACAGTGTGCCGGAACCAGACACAATCTGATCTCCCAGGAAGTTTCATATTAGCGCACACTCCGCTGCAGAGTGAAAATTTCAGTTTGGCTGTGGCTGTGGCTAAGCCATCCCTCCTCAATACCCTTTCTTCCAGGAGAACTTCAGTGAAGTTTGGAGGATAGGAGTCGAGGTACTTGCGGAAGTAAAGCTATGAGGGCGGATCGTGAGTCGTGCTTGGATAGCTCAGCCGGTAGAGCACTTGCCCGCTAAAGGAAAAGTCCCCAAGTTCGAGTGTCAGTCCGGCACACAGTGATGATCTGCAAGAAAGTTTCATATCACCGCACGCTCCGCTGCAGAGTGAAGATTTCATTCTAGGATGAAGTTGTTACCAACTTCACGTCTGTAGGGCCTTACAATAGTTTGTAGGACTTCTTGTAGGTACTGGGGACCATTCAAATTGCCATAGATGGGAATTAGAGCCCGCCGTCCTATCATTGTTGTCACCGAGAAAATTACCCTTCCACTTGCAAACAGATAGACGTCCTGAAACTATCGGCGTTCCTGGTGTCGTTTAGCGCTTCTCCAAACGATGACACATCTAGTGTACGGTTGCAAACCAATCATGCTGTCGTCAGCAAACATGACATTATTCCATTCTGCAATCGTCCACTGTTGACGTTCAGGAGCCCAGGTTCTTCGACTGCGTCGGTTCCGTTGGTTCAGCGTAAAACTTCTCATTGTTCTTCTGGAATTAAGAGCATCCTGACGCAATCTTCTACGCACTGTTTGGTCTTAGACACGCATTCCTATTGCCATGGAGAAATCATTTCCATTACTTCTGGCAGTTGTTGGGCGCTTGCCAGTCGATAGTTGGAGGAAACGATCTTGCATTGGGGTTGTCATACGAGGACTACCACTGCGAGGTCTATCGCTCGCATTTCTTGTCTCTCTACATTTTCTCCTCAACCTTCGATACATCACTTTGATTGACATGTAATCGATCGGCAACACTTTTCTGCGTATGACCTGCTGAAAGTAAAGCCACTATGCTGACACTGTCAAAGTGTTGTATGCCACTACGAGACATGTTATTGTAGTGCTGAACAAAAAATGATTAAAGCTGTTGTTAGATTTACCTACTTTCATTTCAATTGCTCCGTAGTGAGGCGGTCCTCCAGGATGTCGAACATGTCAGAAAAACAATAATACATGACAAATATTTACAACTAAAACAAATAAGCTAATGTACCTTCCACAGGTCCCAAGCTCAATGATCGTCTTTTTGTTGTTGTTGTAACGAACACTATATGGAAGGAGCAGTTCACAATACTCATTTATTAAGATCGCATCAATGCACTGAATTTAAAAAAGAAGTTTTTTATCTTTAAGGTAATAAACTTATAACAGAACTACTACAATACTTATTTAAAATGAACACATTACTGCACTGAAATGGTGCAGAAGTTAGATTATATATATATATATATATATATATATATATATATATATATATATATATATATATATATATATATATATATATATATATATAACAGTTGGTTCTACTGAGAAATTCATCAATGGAGTATAAGGAGTTGGCCACCAATAAATCCTTTAGGCTTCTTTTAAACTGATTGTTAAGCTTTTTTTGGCTGCTGGCTAGTTATTGGAAATGTGTGTTCCTGAATGATGCACACCTTTTTGTACAAGAGAATCCTTGTGAAGATTATTCTTGTTTCTAGTATTGATTTCATGAACTGAGGATTTGAAAAAGTGATATATTTTTAATGACAGATTTCATTAAGGAATAAATATATTGGGAAGCAGTAGTTAGTATCCCTAGTTCCCGAAACAGCCTCTGTTGGATTTTTTGAGTTCACACCACATATAACTCTTAGTGCACGTTTTTGTGCCCGGAAAATTTTGGCTTTGCTTGGTGAATTACCCAAAAAAAGAATCCCATATGACATTATGGAATGAAAGTAAGCATAGTATGCCAAGCTTTTCCATTTTTATATCCCCTTTATCTGACAGAATTCGCAAGGCAAGTACAGACTTGTTTAGACACTTCAGCAGTTCTGTGGTATGCTCTTCCCAGTTGAATTTGTTATCAAGCTGTAATCCCAAGAATTTAACACCGTCCAATTTTTATATCTGCATATCATCATATGTAAGGCATATACTCGTGGGACACCCCTTACAAGCTCTGAACTGCATGTTGTGTTTTTTCAAAGTTTAGTGACAAAGAATTGGCGAAAAACCAGTGATTAATGTCCACATACATTTTATTAGCCCATCTTTCTAAGACTACACTCGATTTGCTATTTATTCTAATGTTTGTATTACTTGAAAACAAAAAAAATAAAAAAAGCTTGGCACCTGGTAATCTTACTGATGAAAGGTCATTGATATACATAAGAAAAAGTAAGGTCCCTAAGATGGAACCTTGTGGGACCCCCTTGTAACTAGTTCCCAGTTGGATGATGCCTGACAGCTTAATACATGTCTCTTTCCTACTAACACTTTTGTTTCCTGCCAGAGATATAAAATTTGAACCATTTTGCAGCATTTCCTGTTACACCATGATATTCTAATTTGCTTAAAAGGATATTGTGATTCACACAGTCAAATGCGTTTGACAGATCACAAAATATACCAGCTGCCTGCAATTTTTTGTCTAATGACTTAAATACATTTTCACTGTAAGTATAGATAGCCTTCTCAATATCAGAATCCTTTAGAACTCCAAAATGAGACTTTGACAGTATGTTATTTTTGATAAGATGGTTATAAAGCCGATTGTGCATTACCTTTTCTAAAATTTTTGAGAATGCTGGCAAAAGTGAAATTGGACGGAAATTTGAAGCTATTTCGTTATCTCCCTTAAACAGTGACTTAACTTCCGCATATTTCATCCATCCAGGAAATATTCCACTGGTAAAGGACTGGTTAAACAGATAGCTTAATATGTTACTTAACTCATAATCGTGTTCTTTAATTAACTTTGTTGATATTTCATCATACCCACTAGATGTTTTTGATTTTAAATATTTTATAATAGACATTACATCGGATGGGGTAGTGAGGGTCAGATTCATATCATTGAAGTTACTTGAAATGTCTGGTCTGAGGTATCCCATGGCAGCATCTACAGAACCAGACAACCCCATCTTTTCAGTAAGACTTATAAACGTTTGTTAAAAATTTCTGCAATACTATACACATCTGTCACCAATGCATCATTTACTCTTAATGCTATTTTCTCCTCTTTATTTCTGGTTCTACCGGTTTCCTCCTTCACTATATCCCACATTGTCTTTATTTTGTTATCTTAAATGACTATCTTTTCTTTGTAATACATTTGTTTTGATGTCCGTATTCCAGTCTTTAATATTTTACAGTATTTCTTGTAACATCAGGCATCATCCAACTGGAAACTAGTTACAAGGGGCTCCCACAAGTTTCCATCTTAGGGCCCTTACTTTTTCTTATGTATATCAATAACCTTTCATCAGTAAGATTACCAGGTGCCAAGTTTGTTTTGTTTGCCAATAATACAGACATTGCAATAAATAGCAAAACAGTGCTATAGCACTGTTTCGGATTGAGAGATAGTTTTCTTTTGTTTTATTTTGCAAATTACCTCTATTCCTTGTCAATCCATGGCTTCTTTGTAGACTTTGCTCTAACCTTGGTTAGTTTTGGGGGAGAACAGTGTTCAAATTAAGTAAGCACTTGATACTGGACTGCTCGTGGTGTACTGATATGGCACCAATACGTTTACATGACTGGTTAAACGGCCACAAAGCGTGCCGGTGGAAAACACCGTCCTGTATGTGGGCTCTAGCTGGATAACGCATGAAGTGCCTCGGTTAGTGAGACCTCTTAGTATCGGGACTACATTTTACGATAGTATTCCAAATTTTTCTTGAGCAGTGTACATTGTAGATCAGTCCGTTACATCTGTGCATACATAGGAACGCTTTCAATTTTAACGGCAAGTGGTCTGGAAAACAGATCGAAAACATCTATAAGACTGACAGTGCTCTCAAAACGTTTACAAAACTATCCTTGTAATTCTTTCAAGGCCACAATGAATTCTTCAGACCTCACATTTCCCTTAACGCCAGTAAGCTTACGGAACTGGTCTGTTTCCGTCAGAATTTTTTCCTTCTACAATGCTATTTTCTTTTGAAATGCATCCCCGTCAAATATGAAATAAGTTTTAGTAGTTCAAAAGAAAAACGCACTTTGCATGTTGCACATTAGGTTTCTTTGTTGCAAGGCATCTTCAGTGGATGTCCTGAAATATTACACGATTTTACGTTTGTAAATCTTTTGCATATATTGGTTAAAGACTTAAAAGTGTGCATTTAAGTTTTTGTAATAAAATAGAAAAGTATGTACAGATCAGTGTTCAATTCATTATTTATAAGCCAAAATGATTTCTCTCGTGTGGCAAACTGATTGAAAGTTTACAATTTTCCTTGTGGTTACTGTTTTAGAAATAAAGTCCTGTAACTGCATTTTCTGTGTTAAGAATGTCATTCGTCTCTGAAAGCATTACCAGCTTTCTCATATTTTACTTTCAAATATTTTTTCGTTGACTGTATGTGTGTCGATATAAGTTATGTCTATGTGAGTGTGTGTTTGGAGATGGAGGGGTTTGCAGGTTGTGTGCACCTAGTTTCACATACATTTTTTATTTTTACTGTTTATTATTATTACTTTTCTTTTCCATTAATATTCTTGAGAGAGAAATGGGATTTGTGATCATTTTTTTGGGATTTACCCAAGACTGATGAATCTTACAGCCACACAGCTAAACAATGAAAGAAAAAGGACTATTAGAAAAAGGATTGAAATATAGTGTGAACGCAAAAGTACATGAAGAATCCATAGAATACCTCATCATTCAGTCAGAAGCTATTTTAAAATGGGGGGAGAAAAACATGGCAACCAAATAAACTTCTCAGATATAACCATTAAAAAAGAAAACAATCAACATAGCTTTGAAATTTACCATAAACCTAGAACAACTGATACAATCATACATCAGACACCAAATCACTCACACTTGCAGAAGCAATTAGCACTCAGATACATGCTTCGCAGACTCAACACAGTAACATTCAGCATAGAAAACTACCAGAAGGAACTAGACATCGTCATAGAAACAGCAACAAATAATGGGTATAATGGTAACCCAGTCACAAAATTATACAAAAAATTAATCAACAAATACAGACAATAATCACAGCTCATACACACCCTAAAACAACACCCAACAAAGAACCACACAAGAAAGCAGACACAGCAACAGAACAACAACAACACAAAGAATACATGAAAACAAGAAAGAAGATTCAACATGGTACATAATGACCTACAAGCACAAACACACACCTAAAATAACAAACATTTTCAAAAGGCAAGGCATAAAAGTAGCATTCAAAACAGGCAGTTCAACAGAAAAGTACATTCCAAAAATAACAAAGGCATAGACATCTACCAGAAAGCAGGACTATACCAACTACAGCGCAAACCATGTGATGGACGACAAGTAGGACAAACAAGCGGAATATTCGATACTCGGTACACATTAACATATCAGAGCATGCAAATACCGGAAAAGCCACACTACTTTAGCAGGATATTTAAAAAAATATAATCGGAACCTACCACAAACGAGAAAGACATGAAAACAGTTAGAATAAGCAATAAAAGGCGCTTCCTAACTGTACATGAAAATTATCACATATTCCAAACAAAGGCTGAAAAGAAACTACTACTAAATGACCAAATAAATATTACTAACCACTCACTGTTTACACTGACTGATCATATAGTAGGACAGTAATCCCCATGGAGGATCACATTGTGTGTGTGTGTGTGTGTGTGTATATATATTTTTTCGCTCCAATCACACACAGAACTTATGTCGGCACACATACAGTCAACGAAAAAAAAAACTTGAAAGCAAAATATGAGAAAGCCGGTGACACTTACAGAAACGAATGACACTCTAGACACAGAAAATGGCAGTTACAGCGCCATATTTCAAAAACACTAATCACAACGGTAACTGTAAACTTTCAATTAGTTTGCCACATCAGAGAAAGCTGTTTGGCCTACAAATAATGAATTAGATCCTGACCTGTAAGTATTTTTCCATTTTAGTATAAAAACTTCAGTGAACTGTCTTAAGTCTCTATCCTATATGTACAAACGATAACCAGTACATGCAAACGAAAATTCGTATAATTGTTCAGGACACCCACTGAAGATGCCTTGTAACTATGCATCTGGGTGCACAAGTTAAACAAAAAAACTTAATGCGCAATATGCGAAATGCGTTTTTCTTTGGAACTACTGAAACTTATTTCCGATTTTATGAGGATACATTTAAAAAGTCGTGTTAAAGAAGGGGCAAATTCTGTAAATACAGACCAGTTCCTTATGCGCACTGGCGCTACAGAAAACTCTAGCTTTCAGAATTCATTGTGGCCTTGAAAGAGTAACAAGGGTAGTTTTCTAAATGTTTTGAGAACACTGTAAATCTTACATCTGTTTTCGAGATTTTTGCCGCTCAAATTGAAAGCAGCCATGTGTTCGTGCAGAAGCAACTGATTGATCTGCAATATAATGCCAAATTTAAAGAAAAATCCTTTTACATTAAATCTTTCCAGGGCGTCTACATTGTTTCTGTCAGAAAGTGTTTCCATGTCTTCGTAATGGAGTTGCAAAAGTATAGGTGTGTGAAAGACCTTTTCTCGATTATGAAACTAAATAAGTCATGTTACGAGGCAACCTGAGTGTGGAAGTCTGTTGCTATGGCGACAGTTTGTAAAACATGAAAATTATATTATGTCATCAACTCACCAAAAATAATTAAATGGTACTAAAAAGTTGTTTTGTTTGTGATATATGTTGTTGAGAAATGTGAAATATAAAACCAAGTCGTATGCAGTGCAATTGCATTACCATTTAAATGCGGTGCGTTCGCATTTGCTTTCCCCTCCTCATGCTGAGAAAGTGTGTCATTTCAGTGGGGGAGTATAGAGTCAGGCTGAGCGCTATGGCACTTGTACCGGGGCACGGCTCGTTAGCTGAATTCTCGGCTGTCCCTGAACTAAACGCATAGTGGATTTTGAATAAAAAATAACTAATGTTGTAAACCTACGTATCTGTGTGGTATCTAACCACTCACAGATATCGACAGACAGTCCAATATGGACGGAAACTCGCTTTTGGTATGGGCTCAGTCCACACTTGTGTTAGATTCCACAAGCGTATCAGGTATGACAATTTTAGATTCTTTGCAAACTTCGTTTGATATTCTTAATATTAATTTGTATTTTAGACAAAACTGCAGAGACTGAAATGGTAATAAAATCAGATCTAGACAGGGAAGATAAAACTTCCTGGAACATAAATAGACCACTGCATCTCCAACTGAAAATTGATATTTGGAAAGAGGTTGGGAATTTCTCAAACACCCGAATGCGAGGTTATTTTCCAGTTTAAATATTCGAGAGGGGATTATCATAATGTACTAAGAACCAAGCGTTGGTGTCTCCCAGTAGTTAATGCAGAGTGAATAAGCCGTATTTAATTAAAATAATCATTGTGTGCAATATTTATCTCGGTAGGGGAGTGGCAGCGCACTATAGTCTGTCCACTAACCAAGTTGATAACCCTCATCAGCATTGCTACACTTTTTTACAGACCGTGAAAAGATAGTGGGAAGCTGATTAATGTGAGAATAGCGCTGGAGGGAATGCTCGTACGGCGTGGAAGAAGAAAAGTGGCATTTTCCTACAAACTCAGCATGACAACAGTAACTGAAATTTGAGAGTTTTGTACGGAAGTAGCTTTTGTAAACCAGCTCTTAGTCTTCGGATATGAAGCAGAGTGCGTAAGGGGGATGAGGGTGGGGGAGTATTATACAGATGATAAGAAGCTGTTGTGTTCTTCATTCTGAAGACTGGTTTAAAGCAGTGCTCCACTCCAGTCTATGCTTCGCAAGCCTCTTAATCTCTGTATAATTACTGCCAGCCACATCCATTTCAACCTGCTTATTACAGTTAACCCTTGGTCTCCCTCTACAATTGTTACGCCAATTCGGTTTTACAGAGAGTGCTCTCCTGCATTGGCTCCTTACTTAGCTTGCATTTATCGCTAGTCTCTTGCCCCACTGTAGTTTTCTATCTACATAAATGATCTTTTGGATAGGGTGGATAGCAATGTGCAGCTGTTTGCTGATGATGCTGTGGTGTACGGGAAGGTGTCGTCGTTGAGTGACTGTAGGATACAAGATGACTAGAACAGGATTTGTGATTGGTGTAAAGAATGGCAAAAACTCAAAATATAGATAAATGTATATTAATGCAGATGAATAGGAAAAAGAATCCCGTAATGTTTGAATACTCCATTAGTAGTGTAGCGCCTGACACAGTCACGTCGATTAAATATTTGGGCGTAACATTGCAGAGCGATATGATGTGGGACAAGCATGTAATGGCAGTTGTGGGGAAGGCGGATAGTCGTCTTTGGTTCATTGGTAGAATTTTGGGAAGATGTGGTTCATCTGCAAAGGAGACGCTTATAAAACACTAATACGACCTATTCTTGAGTACTGCTCGAGCTTTTGGGATCTCTTGTCAGGTCGGATTGAGGGAGGACATAGAAGCAATTCAGAGGCGGTCTGCTAAATTTGTGACTGGTAGGTTTGATCATCAAGCGAGTGTTACGGAAATGCTTCAGGAACTCGGGTGGGAGTCTCCGGAGGAAAGGAGGCGTTCTTTTCGTGAATCGCTACTGAGGGAATTTAGTGAACCAGCATTTGAGGCTGACTGCAGTACAATTTTACTGCCGCCAACTTATATTTCGCGGAAAGACCACAAAAATAAGATAAGAGAAATTAGGGTTCGTACAGAGGCATATAGGCAGTCATTTTTCCCTCGTTCTGTTTGGGAGTGGAACAGGGAGAGAAGATGCTAGTTGTGGTACGAGATACCCCCCGCCACGCACTGTATGGTGGATTGTGGAGTATGTATGTAGATGTAGATGTAGAATAGCACGAACACACTCCAGTTTGCTGTCTCAATAGTCACCGGGAAATTGGAGTCATCATAGTGGTACTGGTCAGTGGTGGATACAGAAAAACCACAAGGAGGGAGGGGGGGCTAAAGATATCTTGAGCTACCTTTATTTTTACCGTAATAAAAAATAATCAAATCACATGCACAGTTTAAGAAAGTTTTGTGTAAATTGATTATTCAGATATACAAGACAGTGCCATTTTATGATGTAAAAAAAGTTACAATTGTTGTTCTGTTCCTTAGATGATGAATTGCATGCGCCTATTCTTTATGGCAAATTGGTTAATTACATCGTCAGTAAGACAATCAATGTCAGGATGAGTGTTCAACAGAGGTAAGTCATTAAGTCGATCCTACATTGTCGACCACAGCCATGTCTTTGTACGCTGCTACGTATCGAAGTTTTCTCTGCACCAGAAAACAGCACAATATTCGCGACTTTTCTCGAACAAATACCAGACAGGATAACGTATCGAGACCACTAAATGGCCGCGACTTTTCTTGTAGGTATGTGTTAGCTATCTACACTCCTGGAAATTGAAATAAGAACACCGTGAATTCATTGTCTCAGGAAGGGGAAACTTTATTGACACATTCCTGGGGTCAGATACATCACATGATCACACTGACAGAACCACAGGCACATATACACAGGCAACAGAGCATGCACAATGTCGGCACTAGTACAGTGTATATCCACCTTTCGCAGCAATGCAGGCTGCTATTCTCCCATGGAGACGATCGTAGAGACGCTGGATTTAGTCCTGTGGAACGGCTTGCCATGCCATTTCCACCTGGCGCCTCAGTTGGACCAGCGTTCGTGCTGGACGTGCAGACAGCGTGAGACGACTCTTCATCCAGTCCCAAACATGCTCAATGGGGGACAGATCCGGAGATCTTTCTGGCCAGGGTAGTTGACTTACACCTTCTAGAGCACGTTGGGTGGCACGGGATACATGCGGACGTGCATTGTCCTGTTGGAACAGCAAGTTCCCTTGCCGGTCTAGGAATGGTAGAACGATGGGTTCGATGACGGTTTGGATGTACCGTGCACTATTCAGTGTCCCCTCGACGATCACCAGAGGTGTACGGCCAGTGTAGGAGATCGCTCCCCACACCATGATGCCGGGTGTTGGCTCTGTGTGCCTCGGTCGTATGCAGTCCTGATTGTGGTGCTCACCTGCACGGCGCCAAACACGCATACGACCATCATTGGCACCAAGGCAGAAGCGAGTCTCATTGCTGAAGACGACACGTCTCCATTCGTCCCTCCATTCACGCCTGTCGCGACACCACTGGAGGCGGGCTGCACGATGTTGGGGCGTGAGCGGAAGACGGCCTAACGGTGTGCGGGACCGTAGCCCAGCTTCATGGAGACGATTGCGAATGGTCCTCGCCGGTACCCCAGGAGCAACAGTGTCCCTAATTTGCTGGGAAGTGGCGGTGCGGTCCCCTACGGCACTGTGTAGGATCCTACGGTCTTGGCGTGCATCCGTGCGTCGCTGCGGTCCGGTCCCAGGTCGACGGGCAAGTGCACCTTCCGCCGACCACTGGCGACAACATCGATGTACTGTGGAGACCTCACGCCCCACGTGTTGAGCAAATCGGCAGTACGTCCACCCGGCCTCCCGCATGCCCACTATACGCCCTGGCTCAAAGTCCGTCAACTGCACATACGGTTCACGTCCACGCTGTCGCGGCATGCTACCAGTGTTAAAGACTGCGATGGAGCTCCGTATGCCACGGCAAACTGGCTGACACTGACGGCGGCGGTGCACAAATGCTGCGCAGCTAGCGCCATTCGACGGGCAACTCCGCGGTTCCTGGTGTGTCCGCTGTGCCGTGCGTGTGATCATTGCTTGTACAGCCCTCTCGCAGTGTCCGGAGCAAGTATGGTGGGTCTGACACACCGGTGTCAATGTGTTCTTCTTTCCATTTCCAGGAGTGTATGTGCAAGGCAGAACGTATAGAATACGATGTTGTGGAAGGGGTGCTACATAAGAAAGTACAACTACTCGATATCTCTATTCAGTCGAGTCGACTGAAGAGAGAAACGAACGAATCGCGTACGGGCTGACAGACGGGAGCGGTGCGGGTGGCAATGCGGGCAGCCGCGCAAGTGGGGGGGGGGGGGGGGGGGGGGGGGGGGGGGACCGTGCGTCCTCCCACTGGTACTGGGAATCGTTTGCGATGCACTGTTCTTGGGGAGACTAACGTCACTGTTACTAACTTCCACCGAGCTCTTTTCTTGTCTTTATTCCAAATCTTATTTATTAGTCCTGTGTCTTCACTTTAAATGTGAGCTCATAGCTGAGACCTGTTTGGCTCAGTTCTTCTGTTGGTTTCATCTGACTTCTTTCCACGCAACACCTAGGTTGTCTTAGTACTTAGCGAAAACTTAATAAAATTGATCCCCTTACTGAAAAAATATGAGTTTAGGTGAGATTACAGCAATTGCTAATAATCTCTAGCCACCAAGAAACTCGGCAATACGCAGAGTCTAAAAGTTAGTAAATTATGTGTTAACTAAATTTTGCTTCTGAAAACGATGGGCTCTGAGCACAGTTACTAGTCTAGGAGTTAAATATTTTACATGTGGCTCGTGGAGAGTACAGCAAGATTTCGTTTGACGAACATGGAACCAAAGAATCGCCAATCTGGCTGGAAGTCCGTAACTAAAGGTTGAATGTAGAAACCAGTTATCTGATATTTTGTTAAATCCAGTGAGTTAAAAATAGACAAGGAATGTATATTCACACAAGGTTCCACAATAACATTTAATGCTAGTTTGCATTCTTTTTCTTCAGTCGTCAGTCCCAACCTCTTCACTGCAGAACAGCACTTTGCTTAACATCCTCAATTATTTGTTTGATATATTCCAGTCTCAGTCTTCTCCTAGTCTTTGCCCTCTCCCTAGTATCATGCACATTATTACAGGATGTATTAACATATATCCTATCACACTGTTCCGCATTCTACTCACTGCTGTTCATATCTCCCTAATCTTGTCGATTCAGTGCAGCACCATCTCTGTGGAATGAACTAGCAAGAAAGAAAATACGCTACCATTTCCCATGTTGGGAGATGATGAGGCAATCACAGAGAAAAAACTGATATGCGGAGTCTTCTCGCTGTGACCTGAAGAAATAAGTCTTTTCATTGCTTCTGTATCATATAACAAATACGCAGAGGTGACAAAAGTCATGGGACAGCAATATGCAAATATACGGATGGTAGTAGTATTTTGAACACGAGACATAACAGGGCAGTGTATTGGCAGAGCTGTCATTTGCACCCAGGTCATACATGTGAAAAAGTTTCCGACGTGATTACGGCCGCACGACGGGAATTAACAGACTTTGAATGCGGAACTGTAGTTGGAGCTAGGCCCATGGGACATTCCATTTCGGAAATCGTTGGGGAATTCAATATTCCGAGTGCCACAGTGTCAAGGAGTATGCCGAGAATACCAAATTTCAGGCAAACGGCTCACTGTGGACAACGCAGTGGCCAACCGTTTTCACATGACTGAGAGAAGTGGTGTTTGTGTAGAGTTGTCAGTGCTGACAGACAAACAAGTATGACGAACGTATCAGTTAGGACATGGGGCAAAAATTGGCATTAATGGGCTATGGCAGCAGACGGCCGACGTGAGTGCCTTTGCTAACAGCACGACATTGCCTGCAACGCTTCTCCTGGGCTCGCGACCGTATTGCTTGGATCCTAGACAACTGGAAAATCGTGGCCTGGAATCCTATTCTGTATCTTTCGGCCACTCCGCCGATCAGATCGGTAGGCTAGCGTACCGAGGAGAGCCCCGTCGTTATTCCGAAAGCATTTCGGAAACGATGCTACACAGTTCTAGTGAACCGAGACGCTGTTGTCAGTTCTCCTCCTACCAACCAATTAAAAGCAATGTGCACCAGATCTGCGCATGCGCACTGCAGGATGCACAGTGGCAAGAACCCGAAGCAGCCAGCAGCGGACACAGGCACGCTATTCTTTGCAGTACAGGAAACTATGTTTAGAGTACATAATACTGTTCAAATTTCGCTGAGCACGTGTTTCTATGCATGCATAATAACGACAGGATATTTGACTGCGTTCTGGAAACTATCATAAACGTCATATTATGTCAGTTTATTCTCATTCACATTGACACCTTGTTATAGGTTTTACGTTTCGCAATATGAGTTAGGAATGGTGTGCAGTACCACATTGTACAAATACATCTATAAAAACAACCGAAAAATTCACCATTTTTTCTGTTTTCCGTATGGTGGTATGTTTCGTCTATGTAACTAATTTAAGGCAGTTTCTTTGTGAAGTATCTTCACAAATAAAAGAAGCGAAAAGCGTATGACAATAAACCAACTGCCTTCAATTAGTTGCATAGACGGAACATAACTCCATGAACCTGAAAAATTGTTTAAGAGAGTGTCAAAGAGTAAGAACATGCATAGAATGTGGTTGTAAGTCGCTCCGAGCTATCCAAACGATCAAATAGTCAAGTTCTCTGTATGATACATCAACGATTTGGGTCTTAAAAAAGATTCAAAACGCCTTTTCGAGAGCGTTTGACGAGTGCAACTACTGAAGTTTGTCGTAGCTTATGACATGCATCTGATGAATGAAAATACTTCTTATATGATATTATAGTCTAAAAATATTATGGCCCGAATCTTTCATCTCTGTCTTCTGTTTTTTAAAGAGCCGATCGCAGGTATATACTTGTGAGAAGCGTGAGTATATAGATGATTCCTGCTAGTTTCATTCGCAGTGGTTTAAATTGTGCTCTTAGATTCCTGTCTGGCCACACACTCGGAAATCGCTAGTTATTCGGAACAAAATGGTGAATTATTTGTGGCAAGAGAAAATATAAATGTCACTGTCAGTTGTTTCACGCACAACAATTTCATCTTTCATATCTTCAACATATGGAAGTTACGAAATCGAAGGTACTGATTTCTGAGAAAGCGCGCTCTTGCATGTAGAAAACGACAAATATTTCAGAAAAACACTTAACTTTCACGAATAACGAAATCTCTATATCTCAGAATGTGTTACAAACACGAAGAGAAAAAAAAAATGTTTTTCAACCCAAGCGGTACGTGAACCTGCGACCTTTTACACTGAATATACAGGGTGCTCCATTGATAGTGACTGGGCCAAATATCTCACGAAATAAGCATCAAACGAAAAAACTACAACGAACGAAACTTGTCTAACTTGAAGGGGGAAACCAGATGGCGCTATGGTTGGCCCGCTAGATGGCGTTGCCATAGGTCAAACGGATATCAACTGCGTTTTTTTAAAAATAGGAAACCCCATTTTTATTACATGTTCGTGTAGTACGTAAAGAAATATGAATGTTGGACCACTGTTTTCGCTTTGTGATAGATGGCGCTGTAACAGTCACAAACGTATAAGTACGTGGTATGACGTAACATTCTGCCAGTTCGGACGGTATTTGCTTCGTGATACATTACCAGTGTTAAAATGGAGCGTTTATACTATTTGCGGAAAATGTCGATATCGTGTTGACGTATGACTATTGTGATCAAAATGCCCAACGGGCGTGTGCTATGTATGCTGCTCGGTATCCTGGACGACATCATCCAAGTGTCCGGACCGTTCGCCGGATAGTTACGTTATTTAAGGAAACAGGAAGTGCTCAGCCACATGTGAAACGTCAACCACGACCTGCAACAAATGATGATGCCCAAGTAGATGTTTTAGCTGCTGTCGCGGCTAATCCGCACATCAGTAGCAGACAAATTGCGCGAGAATCGGGAATTTCAAAAACGTCGGTGTTGAGAGTGCTACATCAACATCGATTGCACCCGTACCATATTTCTATGCACCATGAATTGCATGGCGACGTCTTTGAACGTGGTGTACAGTTCTGCCATTGGTCACTAGAGAAATTACGGGTCGATGACAGATTTTTTGCACGCGTTCTATTTAGCGACGAAGCTTCATTCACTAACAGTGGTAACGTAAACCGGCATAATATGCACTACTGGGCAACGGAAAATCCACAAGTGGAACATCAGCGACCTTGACGGGTTAATGTATGTCGCGGCATTATGGGAGGAAGAATAATTGCCCCACATTTTATCGATGGCAATCTAAATGGTGCAATGTATGCTGATTTCCTACGTAATGTTCTACCGATGTTACTACAAGATGTTTGACTGCATGACAGAATGGCTATGTACTTCCAACATGATGGATGTCCGGCACATAGCTCGCGTGCGGTTGAAGCGGTATTGAATAGCATATTTCATAACAGGTGGATTGGTTGTCGAAGCACCATACTATGGCCCCCACGTTCACCGGATCTGACGTCCCCGGATTTCTTTCTGTGGGGAAAGTTGAAGGATATTTGCTATCGTGGTCCACCGACAACGCCTGACAACATGCGTCAGCGCATTGTCAATGCATGTGCGAACATTACGGAAGGCGAACTGCTCGCTGTTGAGAGGAATGTCGTTACACATATTGCCAAATGCAATGAGGTTGACGGACATAATTTTGAGCATTTATTGCATTAATGTGGTATTTACAGGTAATCGCGCTGTAACAGCATGCGTTCTCAGAAATGATAAGTTCACAAAGGTACATGTATCACATTAGAACAAAAGAAAGAAAATGTTCAAACGTACCTACGTTCTGTATTTTAACTTAAAAAACCTACCTGTTACCAACTGTTCGTCTAAAATTGTGAGCCATATGTTTGTGACTATTACAGCGTCATCTATCACAAAGCGAAAGCAGTCGTCCAACTAAAACATTCATATTTGTTTACGTACTACACGAATATGTAATAAAAATGGGGGTTCCTATTTAAAAAACGCAGTTGATATCCGTTTGACCTATGGCAGCGCCATCTATCGGGCCAACTATAGCGCCATCCGGTTTCCCCCTTCAAGCTAGACAAGTTTCGTTCGTTGTAGTTTTTTTCGTTTGACGCTTATTTCGTGAGGTATTTGGCCCGACCACGATCAATGGACCACTCTCTATACATGCACGGACTGGAGGCATGGAGGGGTGGGCGGGAAGGGAAGAGTGGGGAGGGGTCGTAACCCCAGTCTGGTCACAGAGTCCCCTTCGTCGTCAAAGTATTAGAAATGCTGAGGGGAAATCAATAGTGGGAAATTCTTTTATTTATACCACACTTTAAATACGTGTAACCAGAATCGCATCATGCACTAAGTAAACTAATCGACTATCTCAGGACTTTCCTAAACCGAGGTAATACATATTGGGAAATGAAAAATGTGCTTCGTACACGATGCAGAAGGGTGCGCCGCTACTCTCCTAACGCTTCATCATCCAGGTATGTCTTCACGCGTGTCATATGTTATTCCACCGATAATCGGTCGTGTTCTTGTCATCTCAGCCAGTGGGCGTCTTTTCCTAGCTGTTGATGATCCAGCTGCGTGGAGGGTCGAGTAGGACACTCCTTAAGTAATTAGAAAAATATTGTCTATATTTTGGGTTACGTACAATCTTGAAATGACGTTCTTGTAGGTAGTTCCAAAAGTCCAGTACGTCTTTAGGTCTGTCGTGGAAACGACTCGTTGCCATAACCGCTTGGCTACTAAAAATCGCACGCAGTTAGCGCTTTATTCCTCCTAATTCTAATCAAGAGAGACGCTGGCTGACTTCTTTGCCGAATGATGCGGGCGTATGCCGTAAATACATGAAATATTCGAAGGTTTCCACTATCAGGCTTCACAAAGTTCCTTACCATTGTTACTTAACAGTTTTAAACGCATTTCGATAGTTAACAAGATAAACCATTTGCGGGGAAAAGTGAGCGAAGTTGCTAGTAATTTCAGCTAACACTCATGTAATATAAGCAAGCAGACCCGACCTTTTGAAATTTAATTGTTTTTAAATTCTTAATTACGTGAAAATAACAGGTTTTTGTATAATATTGACCGAAAACGTTTTTTAATGTTATAGTCATTCACAGCAATAACATTACAAACCTTAATTCAAACAAAGGAAAATAGTGAGTTAATAATAATGAACTCTCTATCCACTCGGATGCGTCCAGGTGATTCTTCAGTAAAACATAATCACTATATCTGAAACTAAAACCACTCAATAATTCCAAAACAACAAATTGTAGCTCTAAACAAATGACAGCGAATCGAAAGAGTGACCATACCGAAACCTAGCCACCTCTTGGTACAGCTGTCGGAAAATCGACAGCTAGACCGATCGGTAACAGGTTCAAAAAATAGCTCTGAGCACTATGGGACTCAACTTCTGAGGTCATTAGTCCCCTACAACTTAGAACTAGTTAAACCTAACTAACCTACGGACATCACACACATCCATGCCCGAGGCAGGATTCGAACCTGCGACCGCAGTGGTCTCGCGGTTCTAGACTGCAGCGCCTAGAACCGCACGGTCGGTAGCAGGTCTCAAAAGGTTACAGAATAGCAACTTGGGATAAAGAACCGAAAATGACGTCACTACCGAGGCTAACCTAACGCACCGATCGCTATGAACGATGCAGAATAGGTCCCTTGGCCGGATGAATCCCGATTTCATTTGGTAAGAGCTGATGACAGGGTTCGAGATCCCACGAGGCCATGGACCCATGTTGTCAACAAGATATTGTGCAAGCTGGTGGTGGCTCCATAAACGTGTATGATGTGTTTAGATGGGGTGGACTGTGTCCTCTGGTGCAACTGAATCAATCATTGGCTGGAAATGGTTATATTTGGCTACTTGGAGATAACTTGCAGTCATTCATGGACTTCATGTTCCCAAATAACAATGGAATTTTAATGGATGAAAATGCACAGTTTTCACGATTGGTTTAAAGAACAGTTTGGACAATTTGAGCAAACCCACATCTCCCGACATGAATCCCATCGAACATTCATGGGACATAATCGAGAGGTCAGTTCGTGCACTAGATCCTGCACACCAACACTTTCGCTATTGTGGACGGATATAGAGTCAATATATTACTCCAGGGGACTTCCACGACTTGTTGAGTCCATACCACGTCGAATTGCTGCAAGACGCCGGGCAAAAGGAGAAATCTCGTTACTTCAGTCACCTCGGTGTGTATTGCTCCTTAATAGCTAAAATATGTGTAGCTGCCACGTAAATCGGATTATAATTTGTGCGAAAACTGTAAACCAAGTAACAGTGTATTCAATGTACGAGGGTTGACTAAAAGTAATGCCTCCACCTTCGTAACTCTTCAACAGTTGGCAACATTGGTATGCGGCAGGTACTGGCTTGTTCCGTAGCCTCTTCTGTAGAGCTCCGGATGGCGGGAAGCCTTAGCACTGAACGGTTGTATTGTTACAGTGGAAAATATGGAACCCTGTGCAGACGGTCGGTCAATGCGATTTAAGCAACGTGCAGTCATTGAATTCTTGACAGCAGAAGGTGTCACCCCATAGAAGATTCATCAGAGAATGCAAGCAGTTTATGGTGATCGTGGTGATGCGAATACTGTGAATCTTCATTCTCGTAACGCGAGAGGAGTTCCTGGCAAATTTCAAGTCTGTGCGCTTTCATTTCAGGAGTCATCATCTGGGGTACCCATCGAGCACATATCTTCCGATAGCCAAGAAAAGCAATAATGTGACTCACAAGTTCTTGTGAAATGCCGATTGTACTTGCAATTTCTCTCTGAGTGATACGACGATCGTCCCGAATCAATCTGTCAACATTTGTCTTGTGAAACTCGGTAGTTGCTGTCACAGGACGTCCAACTCTTTGTTTGTCACGCAGGTCAGATGTTCCCGCCTCAACAGTACTCACATCAGCACGATCACCATGAACTGCTTTCATTCTCTGATGAATCTCTTTTGGGGTGACACCGTCTGCTGCCAAGAATTCAATGACTGCACGTTGCTTAGGTCGCATTGACCGATCGTCTGCGCAGGGTTCCATACTTAACACTGTAACAACACAACCATTTTATACTAAGGTTTCCCGCCAACTGGAGCTGTAGAGAAGAGGCTACGGAACAAGCCAGTATCTGTCGCATACCAATGCTGCCAACTGTTGAAGAGTTAGGAAGGTGGAGGCATTACTTTTCAGCCAACCCTCGTAGCTTTCGCTTTTAAAGAGCTGCGAAACTAAATAGACGTAAGGTAAATTTGTAGTGACGGGAGCAGTAGTATTTCGGCCACATTGCTCTTGGCAGGGCACGCCAGCTTAGTAATTCATGTCCTTCATAATTCACAACACTTCCAACATTTTAGATCGACATGCAGCCTTCGTCTTTCATTTCGGAACAAACCGCACCACTCACTTACAGCAAACTGGTTTTAGAATGTCCAAACAATGTCGTGAACACACCCGCAATGAAAGACGCTTCTGAATTATGCCTATGAACTATGACAATATTAGTGATAACAGTCATTTCATAATGTTTCTGCTAAACGTTATACGCAAGAGAATTCTGAAACAATGACTCATGTCTTTGTTAAATCGCTCATCCCAATAGTGATCAACCTAATCCTGTCTTTACTCACTGGAAACACCGGACTTTACCCCCCAGAAGTCAGGCATTCACAATAACATACGAGTGCTGTGTTTCATCCATTACTTCCCGTCTCCAGTCAACGTTAACTGCGTTTCTATTCTAAGTACAGTTCGTATAGCGTTATGTGGAAATTGCCAACTAGCAAGGCAAAGTAGTGAGCTCAAATTCTCGCGTTGCCTTGAAGACCGCTGGTAAGCTATTCCACCTTGCCTGGGTGTGGTTTCAGTGGTTTCATTTACCTACACTATCTGCCCAAAAGTATCGGGACACCAATTAAATTAAATGAAACAACAAGTTTACTGTTACCAGTCACCTTTTTATTTATCTCCACGACGCGTTTCGAAGGTTTAAACCTCCATCATCGGGTGGATTTAGATTAGTTAGTATGACATTTGTGTGTGTGTTGTGTTGCGATTTTTTGAAGGAACTTGTGGCACTGTCTAGTGGAGAAACAAGACACTATTTCAGAACATGGTTCGGGTTTCTTCTGACAAAAAATTAAACTGATGTCTAACGGTAAACATAAAATAAGTAAAATAGAGTACATCCAGTGGTCACAGTAAACTTATTGTATCAGTAATCTCAATAACAGTCACGGTAAAGCCTAACCTAAAATGTTCGCATTTAAAGTTTATCCGGACACCTATTTGTTGGCATTAATCTGTGTTCTGTCCGCCATTCACCTTTATGACGGCTTGAACTCTGTTGGTGACACATTCAACGACGTGGCTGAATGTCTGTGGAGGAATGGCAGCCCATTCTTCCCCAAGAGTCGAATCCAGAGAATATAGGGATGTTGGATGCTGAGGTCTGGAGCTTAGTGGACGTTCTAACTCGTTCCAAAGATGTTCCTTTGGGAACCCTGGGCAGATCAGTCCATTTGAGAAACGTTATTGTCTACAAACAACTGCCTCACAGATTCTGCCTTATGACAAGTACATTGTCGTGCTGATATAAAGAATCGTTTTCCTCGTACTGTTCCTCTAGTGCACGCAGTACATAATACTGTAAAATACGTTCACATCCTTCCGCATAAAGTGTTTTATTAAAGCACATTAAGGGGACCGCACCCTAATCGCAAAAAAAATAAGGCCACCATACCGTAACATGACCTCATAAGCACTTCACTGTTGGCACTTCACACAGTGTCAGGTAACAGTCTCCAACAGTTCGCCACATTCAAACCCTTCCACCTTATTGCCGTAGGGTCTAACGTGACTCATCGATCCAAATCACTCGTTTTCAGTCATCCATTTGTCCAGTGACTCCGCTCTTTACACCACCTCAAGCGTCGCTTAGCATTGGCTACAAAAGTGTGTGGCTTATGAGAAGCCGCTCGACAATTGTTATACCTTCTTTTAAACTCTCTACGCAGTCATTGTGCTTGTTGCACTGATGGTAGAACTTTGCAACTCACAAGTGATCCCTTGCGGTGGTTTCATGCCATTTTTACAACCACCCACGCAAATGGTCGAGGGTCCCCGTCCGTCCAAGTCCGACGGAATGCACAATGGACATGAATGGATGCAGGTGATCAGACAAGATGTGTCACCTGTCAGAGTCGTATCTAGACATATCAGGAGTCCCATATCACTTCAACTGCACACGCCCCACACACGAGGTAGGCCCGGTATTAATTTAGCTGTGGTCGTTCCTTAGCATTTGCCGGCAGCTGTGGTCGAGCGGTTCTATTCGCTTCAGTCCGGAACCGCGCTGCTGCTACGGTCGCAGGTTCGAATCCTGCCTCGGGCATGGATGTATGTGATGTCCTTAGGTTGGTTAGGTTTAAGTAGTTCTAAGTTCTAGGGGACTGATGACCTCAGATGTTCAGTCCCATAGTGCTTAGAGCCATTTGAACCTTTTGAACCTTCGCATTTGCCCTTCACAATCACATCACTAACAGCCGATATGAGCATGTTTGGAAGGGTTGAAACGTCGCTGATGGATTTATTACTTAGGTGAGCTTCAATAACTAGTCAACGTTCGAAATCACTGAGCTCTCCAGACCGACCGTCTTTGCTGTTCCTGCTTCTCTACTGACATCATAGGCTACCTCGTATCCTTTTATACTGGCAGGTCGACATCTCTTGACATATAGTAATCAATTCCGCATTACATTGGGATGTCAAGATACTTTTGATCGGGTAGTGTATTTGGGCGGATACGGGCTCGTTCCTCATCTCTGCCTCAAAAACAGAACATGCAAACAGTTAATTTTTCGGACATGTGACAGATCAAATCTGAGCAGCTGTTTATCAACTACACAAGTTGTAAAACGGCGCGACACAACATCACGAAAAGAGAAAACGAATAATTTAAGTAACAGCTGCTTAAAAGTAACATATAATATTCCATTTTACATACAGAAGGTAACATTAAAAGATCACAGTCAAGATTTATCGTACTTTTCACTGCAGTACTTCCAAACCAAGGAAAACTTGTTTCACTTTATAAGTGTTTCGTCAGTCGATATAGCATTTTATTTATTTATTCGTTACCGTTTTTACGTATGACTTGGTCTCTAGAAGGAATTTCTGGTGTTGTTTCACAGTTATTTTTAATATCTTTTCAATCAAAACGATACTAATAAATTTGTTCATTCTTTTACAAATAGTTATCTGTACACCTCCAAAAACCAACACTCCATTGTTCTATTTAACTACTTAAAAAGAAGAAAAAGAGTTAACGAAAAGGAACTCATACAGATTAGAAACGGCGCAGGTAGCAATTCTTTATATTCTGTTGCTGTTTTATCTGCACTTGACGAACGACAATGCATTAGTCGTAGTCCATGAGTGCTGGAGTGCTGCGGCATTATGCGTCGCATTACGAGAAAGTGGCGTTCTTTATGCTGACAGATGCTCACACTGATCATCTTATTGGCGCATACAGTATCATCCATCGAATGTGACTGGGGTCTTCCCCTATCTCCGGTACTGCAGACGCTGTTGACGTAATGTACTGTCTCCACTCTTCTGCTGATTTTATACACTGAACAGCCAAAGAAACTGGTACACCTGCCTAATATCGTGTAGGGCCCCTGCGAGCACGCAGAAGTGTCGCAACACGATGTGGCATGGACTCGACTAATGCCTGAAGTAATGCTGGAGGGAACTGTCTCCATGAATCCTACAGGTTTGTCGATAAATACGTAAGAGTAAGAGGGGTGGAGATCTCTTCTGAACAGCTCAATAATGATCATGTCTGGGGAGTTTGGTGGCCAGCGGAAGTGTTGAAACTCAGAAGAATGTTCCTGGAGCAACTCTATAGCAATTCTGGTCGTTGTGGGGTGTCGCATTGTCCTGCTGGAATTGCCCAAGTCCGTCGGAATGCACAGCGGACATTAATGGAAAATGGTTCAAAAAAATGGTTCAAATGCCTCTGAGCACTATTGGACTTAACATCTGAGGTCATCAGTTTCCTAGAACTTATAACTACTTATACCTAACTAACCTAAGGACATCACACACATCCATGCCCGAGCCAAGATTCGAACCTACGACCTTAGGGGTCGCGCGGTTCCAGACTGAAGCGCCTAGAACCGCTCGGCCACACAGGCCGGCATTTGAATGTGGATTATGGAGTCAAAGGGTCGACTCTTCATGTGAACTTCTGTTCTTTGTCTTTTGTGGTAGGCTCGTACTGATAGCACCAAGTCTCGCCACCCGTGATGCCTTTTCCAGAAAAGAATTTTCCGCATTTTGCGTTTCACTTAAGTCGTGGCAGGCGTCCGTGCGTGGTTATTGTCATTCGGGAATAAAGGTGTTCGGGACAACTTTGTAGACACTTTTCTGTTCTTCAAAATATTCTTGGGAATGTCTTGAACACTTGGTTTAGAAATGTTGCTCCATTGCGATTTGTGACACAATAACTCTGATAAACTACGGCGTGCGTCCACTACTTACTGCTGCCTGCATACAACTAACTGGTCGAACGAACATCTGTTGTTTACAGTTATTAGTTCAAACTGCACATCATAGTTACTCGCCTATACGACAGGAATAAAAGCAGATTGACTTTTGGACCAAGGGTGTATCGTTTAAGGCACACACACCACAAGGACAGGCACGGCACCACCATTTCAGATTTCCTCATACAGTTGTTTACAGTGAAGTGACAATATAATAACAAATATTCTTCAGCTAGTAGGACAGTTGATATACTTTGGAAACAAATGATTCTACAAAAAAATGTATGTCGGTTGACAGCTGTCAGATTTGAGCAGATGACAGTTACAGCACTGATGTTTGTGATGTGTACCTTCCACGATGTAACTGTGGCTGTCAGAAGAGCGACAGGTACACTGAATGGTTATTGTATTTGGGATACTACGGCGAGTGGCTATTTGGAGGCGATGAATGGTATGAGGGGCCTAAATGGTGCGAGGCCGGCCTAGTTGTGGTTTGTTTGACAGATCCCAAAAGAATAAAATCAAAACTAATAAATTTAATGAACAGCCAATAGTATTGTATGAAAGAGAACAAACAAGAAGGGGAAGAAAATTTAAAATTCTATTCTGTAGTTGAAATACTACACTACTGGCCATTAAAATTGCTACACCACGAAGATGACGTACTACAGACGTGAAATTTAACCGACAGAAAGAAGATGCTGTGTTATGCAAATGATTAGCTTTTCAGAGCATTCACACAAGGTTTGCGCTGGTGGCGACACCTACAACATGCCGACATCAGGGAAGTTTCCAACCTACTTCTCATGCACAAAGAGCAGTTTACTGGCGTTGCCTGGTAAACGTTGTTATGATGCCTCGTATAAGGGGCTTTTCCGACTTTGTTAAAGGTCAGATTGTAGCCTATCGCGATTGCGGTTTATTAAAAAATGGCTCTAAGCACTATGGGACTTAACATCTAAGGTCATCATTTCTGCACTTAGAACTACTTAAACCTAACATCACACACATCCATGCCCGAGGCAGGATTCGAACCTGCGACCGTAGCAGCAGCGCGGTTCCGTTCTAAAGCGCCTAGAACCGCTCGGCCACAACGGCCGAATGCGGTTTATCGTATCGCGACATTGCTGCTCGCGTTGGTTGAGCTCCAATGACTGTTAGCAGAATATGGAATCGGTGGGTTCAGGAGGGTAATACGGAACTCCGTGCTGGAGCCCAACGGCCTCGTATCACTAGCAGTCGAGATGACAGGCACCTTATCCGCATGGCTGTAACGGATCGTGCAGCCACGTGTCGATCCCTGCGTCAACAGATGGAGACGTTTGCAAGACAACAACCATTTGCACGAACAGTTCGACGACGTTTGCAGCAGCATGGACTATCAGCTCGGAGACCGTGGCTGCGGTTACCCTTGACGCTGCACCACAGACAGGAGTGCCTGCGATGGTGTACTCAACGACGACCCTGGGTGCACGAACGGCAAAAAGTCATTTTTTTCGGATGAATCCAGGTTCTGTTTAGAGCATCATGATGGTCGCATCCGTGTTTGGCGACATCGCGGTGAACGTACATTGGAAGCGTGTATTCGTCATCGCCATACTGGCGCATCACCCGGCGTGGTGGTATGGGGTGCCACTGGTTACACGTCTCGGTCACCTCTTGTTCGCATTGACGGCACTTTGAACAGTGGACGTTACATTTCAGATGTGTTATGACCCGTGGCTCTATCCTTCATTCGATCCCTGCGAAACCCTACATTTCAACAAATGTTCGACTGCTGCCCTGGCCAGCACATTCTCCAGATCCCTACCAACTGAAAAGTCTGGTCAATGGTGGCCGAGCAACTGGCTCGTTACAATACACCAGTCACTACTCTTGATGAACTGTGGTATAATGTTGGGCAGCTGTACCTGTACACGCCATCCAAGCTCTGTTTGACTCAATGCCCAGGCGTATCAAGGCCGTTATTACGGCCAGATGGGGCTGTTCTGGGTACTGATTTCTCAGGATCTGTGCACCCATATTGCGTGAAAATGTAATCACATATCTGTTCTAGTATAATATATTTGTCCAATGAATACCCGTTTATCATCTGCATTTCTTCTTGGTCTTGGAATTGTAATGGCCAGTAGTGTATAAGGGGCGATGAAAAGTTTCCGTTTGAGGGCGTTGGTGTAACGCATATGCAACGTAGCGCGACTCCGATGCGGGTATGTAAGTACAGAAAAGTAGGCAAGAGATTAGTATGGCATTCGTGTCTCTCCGACATGCTTGAGGTAAATGCGATAACGTGAACTACGGCGACTTTATTACCAAATGCGTCTAAACAGGACCAACGTGCTGTTATTCTTTTCTTGGCTGCCGAAGGAGAAACACTGCTAGTCATCCGTCGGCGAAAAAAGCATGTGTGTGGGGCAGAATATCTGTCGAAAACCGCCGTCGTGTAATGGTGTGCCAGGTTCCGTGTATGTGATGTCGTAAAGCAGACGTTACGCCAAGTCAAGTGAGAGGTATTCGAGCACCCGTCCTATAGTTTGTATCTCTCCACATGCGATAATTACGTCTTCGGTCCCTTAAAAAAGGCCTTGAAGGGCTAACGATTCCTGTTGGACATGAATGTGCAGCATGAAACTACAGACTTCTTCACGTAGCATGATACAATATTTTGCCAAATGGGTATCTTAAACCTGGTGGGTCGACGGGATGATTGCCTTAGTGCTCACGGCGATTGTGCGTGATTGGCATATCGATTCTGGACTGTGCGACCACCACGTTTTGATCGATTCTTATATATTAAGATGTAGGCTTACCTTTTTCCTTAACAAATTAACGTCTAAATAAATGAATGTTCACTCTGCAGAGGGGTGTACGCTTATCTGAAAATTACTTGCAGACTTAAACTATGTGCCGTAGCAGGACTCGCACCCAGAACTTTTTCGTTTCACGATTAAATGCTCTAACGATTGAGCTAGCCAGCTCTCACAGCTTTGCTTCCGCCAGAATGTTTGTCTCCAATTTCCATAGAAGATCTCCCGTATACCTTGCGGGACTAGACTCCTAGAGTGATGCATTTCCATCATTTTATATAGAGCAATACAAACACATACATAATACACAACATTGTACACATGCTGCACACTGTACTTGCCCAGATTCATACTGTCGGAAGAGATTATAAAATTATATTTATTTTGTTGTTTCCTGAAAAATGAAGAGGTATTAAGATCTTCACTAGATTTTGCAGCCATATTTATTGTGGTGTCTTACTATATTCAGGAATAAAGATGCATTTTATCATTTACTTACATTTCGCACTATTCATTAATGTGAGTTATTAACATTTGGTTGGCCTTAACTCATTTACTGTATTAGGTGTCATTTAAGAAGTATATTTACACATATTTTCTGAAGGACCGTGTTTCGGAATATTTTTATAAGTGGTATAGTATATAAACGTATTCTGCGATATCATAGTTTAATTTGTGTTTTTAGTTCACTTTTTGTCTTACCGGTCTATGTAGCGCTGTGGTTAGCACACTGGACTCACATTCGGCGTGACGAAGGTTCAGATCACCGTCCCGCGATCCTAATTTAGGTATCTCATTACTTGCGTAAATCTCCTAAGGAAAATGCTGGGATGGTTTGTTCAAAAGTGAACGGCCCAATTCCTTCCCCATCCCCCCTTAGTCGAGTTGTGCTCTGTTACAAATGGTTCAAATGGCCCTGAGCACTATGGGACTTAACATCAGAGGTCATCAGTCCCCTAGAACTTAAAACTACTTAAAGTTAACTAACCTAAGGACATCACACACATACATGCTCGAGGCAGGATTCGAACCTGCCACCGTAGCTGCTCTGTTTCGAATGACCTCGTTGTCGACGAGGCGTTAAACAATAATCGGCTTGTTTACGTGTTCTCTCTATAAGATCTGTTTGAATGTTATTCCATGAGTGAAGTAGAAACTATCAGTGTGTTAATTAGCAACATTTATCTTAATTTAAAATACAATTTATGGCACATCTGTCGCAGAAAATTCAATATCCTTAAGATGGTAAGTAGATCCTTAGTTTATGTTTCTCTTTTATATTCGAAAAACATTCTTCTCCACTATTGCAAACGCTCTTGCTGAGGATAGTGGATCATACCTTTCTGCTCTTTTTTAAAATGCGGAATGTGGTCCCTTTTAGTGTGTCCGTGTTGTCGTACTGACAAGCGGAACCACCCAGAAACACTTACCATATCATTATGGTAAGTATGAGCTGAGATCTAATGAACTAGCACACTGGTCTAGCATTCGGGAGGACGACGGTTTAATCCCGCATCCGGCCATCCTGATTTAGGTTTTCCGTGATTTCCTTAAATCGCTCCAGGCAAATGCCGCGGTAGTTCCTTTGAAAGGGCACGGCCGACTTCCTTCCCCGTCCTTCCACAATCCGACGAGACCGATGACCTCACAGTTTGCTCTCTTCCCCAAACAACCCAACCCTCTAATGAACTAGATCTTAGTTTTGTAGCAGTATTTAACAACTGCTACTTACATCTTGAAAATTACACGAGATTGTTTAACGTGAAAACAAATCTTAGTTTATTTTAGACCCTTTGAATTTCCAAATGATGATAAAAAGCAGAGAGACTTCATAGTGCAGAACGGAGATTTTCTTAGGCAATGTGTAATTAAAATTCGTTGGCTCTGCATGAACTGTTTGCAACTACACTTTCTGCCATCTTCAGGTGAGCTCTGAGGATTGATGGATTTTTCTTATTGGTATGCTGAAACAAAGACGGCGACCACACTTCGTGAAGCTACTTAAATAATGTCAGAACCATACGGTGCGGAAATGAGAGACAAAACAGTCCAGATCGACCCTTCGAGAACTACATGATGTTGCAAATAAGTCTGAAGGCGTCACTTTCAAAATTTATGTTGTCGAGGAGTACCTTGCAGGTTAAGTAATCCTTCTTGCAAATGCCCACATTTTATGAAAGTAAGGATTTACAGGGAATTACACATTTGACAACTTCCGATGGTTGGCCAAAAGTCTAACATAAGATTTTTACTTGATTTGCTAAGCTTTCTTCCCATTCCAACCTGGTTTTAGTGCACATTCAGTGGAGAAGAACTGCTTGCTGACAAAATCAATGGCCAATACCGGCAATAACACCAAAGAAGTAGAAGACGAAAGTACAAGAAATCACAGTAACGAATTAAAGAGGGTCCACCTTCTTGCAAAACCACAGTTTTTGCTTAGTTTAATCCCCAAACATGTTTGACCACAGTTGTGGTATCCTGAGTGGGTTCCTTCTTTTATTGATTCTGAAAAATGTATGTACAAATTTTAAGTAGAATATGTTGACATCACATTTTGTTGTTGTATAGATAACATGTGTCCCATCACCTTTTTTTGCGCTTTGTATGTTGTGTGCCGACAGAAGTCACGTTCGACTCTAAATCAATACACAACGCCATCTACAAGAAAGGCATGGTAGGGCAACGTCTGAATTGAACTTATATTTAGAATATAATCTTTAGAGTATATATTCCGGTAAAATAGTGGCGTATGTTCCATTACGGCTCCTGCTATTGTTGTAGCCGACCTGACCTGAAGTATAATTGGCTTTTAATTACCTGATAAATGTGTTTTTGTTGTTTTTATGTTTAAAACGTACCACGGACATCGATAAAATGTCGTAAGATTTTTGTTTGGAATATTATTACGCGTGGGTTATTAATTATAGATTGTGTTGCGTTTTTTTAACAGCGTTCACTTACCTTTTCTCGTGCTCTTTAGTTAATTGGAACATAGCAACATTCAGATTTACCAATGAGCACGAGGAAACGTAAGTTAACGCTGTCAAAAATACACAACACGATCGATAAATAACAAACCGCACGAAATAGTTTTCCCAATATTGCAACATAGTAAGACCCAGAATTTAACGGTAAGTAGACGGAAGCGTAAGAAAATGCTCTTAAAAATACGAAGCACAGTACATCAATAACAAATCATACGTAACAGTTCTCCAAACGCAAACCTCGAAAACCTCACAGGTCGTTTTAAAGACAAAAACAACAGCAAAAATATATTTAGTATCCATATAAAAATCAGACATGCTGCAGGGAAGGTCAATTGTTGCAGTGGCAAGCATTAAAATGGGGCACATGTCACTATTTTACCGGAATACGCATTAAATAGTTATATTCTTAACAAAAATTCGATCCAGACGTTGCCGTTACATTGATTTGTTGTAGATGACATGCTGTATTAATTTAAAAGTCTGGCTGATTTCTGTTGGCAGCCACAGTGCAGACACAGAGTAAAAAATGTAAAGTACATATTTACTCTCAGCAACAAAATCTGATGCCAACATATTCATAAAATTACCAACATATTCATATATATTTCGGAAACAACGAAAAAAGCCCACTAAGGCTGACACAACTATGGTGAAACATGTTTTGGGATTAAACAAAAAAATAGTGTTCTTGCAAGAAGGCGAACCCTCTTTCACTCATCATTTTTTTTTTTTTGTGCAAGCGTGGGAATAAAGCTTGAAATTCCATTACGATAACACGAAACCAAAATTTGTGACAATAGTCATAGGTATCTGTACAGCTATATGTTTTGTTACAGCTGAGAAACGAGCAATATTCTGTCTTTAAAGCCACTAAATAGCTCCCAGCTGCGAATTTTTTTAGTAACGGTAGAATATTAACCCTTAATATGTACAGTGACAGCACGAAGGCTTTCACTTATAAATCTGCAAAAACGCCTCTGCGTGGCACACACAGCAAAAATGAACAACTATCAAGAGACACTAGGTCTTAGAGCAATGTCGTTCTTTGAACTCACAGCCTACACCACACATGTTTGCGATTCTTAAGCTGAAACTTTCCTGGAATTACAATGAAAAATTTACGAGTTGACGTGTAATTAAATTAACTGTCACTTAAGATAACGTCCAAAGTGATGTCTGTTAGTCACGCGCTGTTGCAATGCAGCCGCAAAAAACGGAACTGATAATCATCTTTGAAAAGCCAACTGTAATCGGCGCGTTCCATATGACGTCATTCATTACGTGACGAATGGGGTCTGGGGAATGGGAGGGGCGGGAAACCTTGGGATATGTCAACTCTGCAATCTTCTTCGAGATAAAAAAATTCTCGGGAAATCAGGTTCCTGCCAGAGACCTAGTGGTTGTATGCTTGCACAACATGCAAATGGGTGAAATGTAATATCGAAAAATCCTATGAAAGGTTGTGTTGTTTGGATGGAGTTGGAAGGTGAAGTTGATTATTGTGGCATACGTGTGAAAAATTAATGTGTGCACTTACACTTACAGCGTCAATTTCTAAATGAGTCGTAACTAAGTGAAGCTGTCCTCGGCTCGCAGGTTGGTTTCAACACCTCAGTACTTACCTACGCTTTTTCGTATTGGAGATTATACGCCGTTGCCTTCCTGTAAAGTTAAACTGATGTATCCAGCTAACTATAGACGGAGCTACAGTTTAACACGTACTCTGAACCACAGTGTCACTTGGCATATTTCACATTTACAAGAAGCAAAAATCGTCAGAAAAAAAGATTCAGGGGCTAAGTTCTGTGAAGAATTTATTGGAGTCTCTTAATATTATAAATTGCGCAGTCGTTCACAGCACATACTACAGAAACAACTGATGGACATTGAACTTATTTTGGAAAGTCGGAGTGTTATGATGACGAACGAATTGTCGCCAATGTGAATGACTGGTGGCCAATGCTAAATAGAAACATACAAATCTTTGCTTTGCATATACAGCAGTTTTCACAGTGAAGTCGATAAGGTCTGCATGGTCTGGGTCTACAACGACTAAAATAATAAGAAGTCGTTGGTAAAAAAATAATATATTTTACGCTGCCACTGTAACTGGCCTTGTGTCGCCGGAACCATTTTTTTTTAATAGAATCTCAAACTGTATTGTTAAAAGTAATATAATATGTATTTATTTTATAATTAAAAGGTAAAATTTACTCTCGTGAATCAATTTTTTTTTGGGGGGGGGGGGGGCGCACTAAGGTGTCAGTGACATATCAGGCCACATTCTGTAGCGGGTGGCCATGGACGCGCTAGTGCGTCTCGTTTATTTTTTCTGAAAATTGTGACAGTTTAGAGCACTACTTTTTTATTTTATATTCAAAAATAAAGCGAATCATCCTACTGTCAAACGACATATTTATTGAACAAAAAATATACTAGAAGCAGCATTCAAAAACAAACTCAAGATCTTGAGGAAACTTCTGAAATAAAAGGTATGTCAAATCTCAGAAAAGATACAATCAAGAACTTTACCGATTACACTCAAACAAATAAAATAAATACAAAGTTCAAGAATAGTACCTACACATAACTGTCGAAAAATGAAAGAACAACGAAAGTACTATTTGCCTTTAGAGCTGTTAAAAAACACAACAATTCAAACAATACTCTGCTTTGATTGGGGAATCTGGGCACTCGTAAATCGTGTCTGTTCGTTGTCCTCGGCTGGCATATGATCTGCACTTTTTTCTTGGTGTTTCTGATTTTCCAGTTGATTCTAGTTTTACCATAACACGTTGGGGATTTCTGACTGCCCGTTCTACCTGCTTTTGTGGCAATAGTGCTCTTATAATACTGAGTCTGAATTCTTGGAGGGGAATCTTTGTGCCAGAATATTTATTGTGTAGGGCATGTGCGTTTGTCAGAATCATTTCCATAACGTGGATAAAAAGTTTCTTGTACTAGTGTATGGTTTTTCGTTCCGAGAGGTAATATGATAACATCTGATCGTGCCGATCAACTCCCGACATAAATTAATTGTAGTTTACAATGGCCAAGGGCTTAGATTTCTTCTCTTTTCTTTTGTTTTCAACCTCAACCATTTCATTTGTAAATACATTAGAAATGTAGCAAACCTTCCTCTTATCGCGCCACTTACCTATCATAACTCCTTCCGCGAATCTGGCAACGGCTTCACCTTTTCGTAACTTTGCCTTCCCTATTTCCTTGGGTGTATCCTTCCTATTCGCCCTCTGAGTTCCCGTGCAGTGAGTCTTCTTATCCAGGAGCAACTTAGCCAATACGAAGCTATTATAGTAATTGTCCATGTACACGTGGTGACCAGCATTCAACTTTTCATCCAGTAAATGAAGAACAATTTTTTGCGCATGGCCTCTTCCTCCTAAATCGTCCAGCATGCCAGTCTATACCGCGAATTTTAGGACCATTCCAGTGGGAGTTGTCAAAATATATAGCTTTATGCCATATTTGTGCTTTTTATTTTTTATGTATTGGTGGAAACGTAATCTTCCACGCCAGAGGGTCGTTCATTCGTCCAGTGACAGTTCCCGTCCAGGGTAGTACACTTGGCACATCCTTTGATTGCAAAAATTGATAACCGAGCATATTTTATACTACCTGTCGGATGATTTTGGTTCGCCCTGTTTTGGATTTTCAGAAAAACGCAATGCACGTAGTATTAGAAGAAAACGATTTCGTGAAATACTCTCGGCAGTTTCTTTCACGTATAATAAAGGGTGCTTTTTCCAATAGTCCTGCAACTTCCTCATCTTTACTACATTTCCCATGTACAGGAAAACTCCCAAGAACACTAACAATTCGCCAACCTTCACATCTTCCCAACAATTTATTCACGATTATTCTTTGGTTCCCACAGAAAGGAACAATTAAGTTGCGTTTCGATTTTTCCTTCTACAACTTTCAATAGAAATTCGTCCGTCAGCAAAAGACGAAAATAATCCAAGGGAGTGTTTCCCGTTGGTTGAATTAGCACTGCATCATTTTTTATAAACTGTTAATTTACCATTCCAACTGGTTTGCTTTCCCATGCAACACTTGTATCAGCTACGTTACCACTTGTTACCACTCCTTCTGCTCTTTCCCTGTTGCTAGGATTCACAGTCATTTCTACAGTATTATCTAAAGCAAACTCGGCTCCGTCAGACTCTTCACTGGATTCCCACCCGTCCTCCCCACTGGCCAATTTCGTTTCCGAACTGCTTTCGTCTAATATTCATAATAATTCCGCATCCGTTAGTTTTTGTACGTTTATTGGGTCCAGTATTTATGTTTCTTAGGTTCTGCAGGGCCCGCCGTGTCACGACTGTTTTCCATTTTCAGTCCCACAACAGAGAAAAGCTGTAGGAAAAAAAAAACGCGAACCACACCCGTAAAAACTGAAAACAATACGTTCTTAGAGTGCCTGCGCAACTAAACCGTGGTGCTTGGCAACAGCTGAGTCTCTCGCCGCGCAGGTGCGTCCACGGCATGTGCACCAGTATCGGCCGGGCGCGCTGGTGCGCCAATGGCAGCGAACATGTTAACTGGTGGTACAGCAGTCTTCACAGCCAGGAGGAATAATTACAAACAGAGAGCTATAGAGGCATCACATACACCGTACTTTAACTAAACGCCTTGCTAGAGGTGTCATCCTATCAGCTGAAAGCTATACTACTTTCCTACTTGATGTCGCGAACAAGAGTGGCCGAGCGCACGCTAGAGACTTGTTGCAAGCCGCGGAGCGGTACTAGTCTCGACTTTCGGTCCAGCGATTAACTGCAACCCCTAACGAGTGTGCTATCGAACGTTAATACCACATGGAGACCTAACGTCGTGGCTCACTGCGTATGACGAGTATTGTTCAGATGCTAATCCAGCCATCCTAATACACAATTTCGGTAATTTGCCTCTGTGACTTCATGTGAGAGCCAGAATATCCTTTTTAATAAGGAAATTTACGACTGACACCGTATTACAATTTTGTCAGTTTTCCCTACTTCAGCACTTCCCAAGAAACAACAGCGCTATGCTGTTCTTTGATTAGTCTCTTTGAAACTATCAGAAGCACTGTACATCCCTCTGAATCGACTGCATATCAAAGCTAGTCGCAATTTGTTCAATAACTTATAATTTTTCACTAATTATGCGCTCTCAAAGTACAATGTGTTCCAAATTTACCTTTACAACTTTGATCACGTGTATTTCATAAATGGGGGTAGGTACAGAAGTGTAGTTGGTGGCGTAATGTATAAGGCAGCAAGATTTTGTCATCATACATTTAATATTCTTTTTGATTTATGTTAGATCACTGTGACGTACAGTCGAATTATTAATCATTTCATTGACTGATGTCTAACACCACATACTAACAATTCCTACAGGACTGCATGTCTGGGAGTTAATTAGGGTTGAAAACTGACAAAAAAAGGCAAAATCGGCCACATGTTCCTCAGAAGACTCTATCAGCTGAAGAAGTTCTGGGAAGAGACTTGTCGTACTCTGCAGAGGCGGACATTTACTGACCTCAGGGAGAGCAGAGTATGACAGTGGCGGTTTACAATGCTAGAGGCAGAATTACCCCATAGTGCGGGTGGGAGGTTGCTCTCTGGTGCAACGAAAAAAAAATTCGGAGTGCCGTATCTGGAGAAAGAGCATCGGGGGCGGGAGAAAATGAAAGGACATCATTTTATTGCTAAGGAATGCACGGGTTCACAAACGATAGTCGCGAGCTGACCTCCAAGGAATCTTCTCACAGGAAGCACTGGACTACGTATCCTGCCAAAAAGCGGAGATGCAATTCTGATTGGCGGAGTGCTAAGGATGTAGGAGGGGAACTGGAACCATCCAGAAAATCTTATGAAAAGAGTATGAGCTTGGGGTGATTAGCTAGCATATTCATGACCCATGTAGTGGGAGGTAATGCTTGTGTAACACCCGCTCGGATTCGTCGCCTGAGAACAAACGTAAATGCCGCAATATTCAGGAGTCAGCAGAGTAATGTCAGAAGCGATTTCCTGCAGGGATCGAGCTAGAAACTTCACTGGCGACAGCCACAGTGCAGAATCAGGCGGTTATATTTTGATAAGTATCCCTTTCAACACATTGGGCGTGTTAAGTTTTTTCTCCATGACAGAGTTTTTATTCTGTTGACTCGAGTGATGATTTTTAAGCTGAAACTTCCTGGCAGATTAAAACTGTGTGCCGGACCGAGACTCGAACACGGGACCTTTACCTTTCGCAGGCAAGTGCTCTACCATCTCAGCTACCCAAGTACGACTCACGCCCCGTCCTCACAGCTTTACTTCTGCCAGTACCTCGTCTCCTACCTTGCCGGCGAAAGGCAAAGACCCCGAGTTCCAGTCTCGGTCCGGCACACAGTTTTAATCTGCCAGGAAGTTTCATATCAGCGCACACTCCGCTCCAGAGTGAAAATCTCATTCTGATTCTTAAGCTGTCTGTGGAGTGTGACACATACTGAAGTGCTTCTTTACTAGAGAGTATTTGAGTCGAATTTGTATTCCTGGCAAGTGACCAAACAGAAATATTGACTCGTGTTATCTATTTTACTGGGGTAATTTCAGCCCTAGAAGTTTGTAGACGGCTTACTGCGTTCACTGTGTAGGCAGAGAATTGCAGGTTCACCACGTACATCGTCAATAGAGTGGCCATCATTTCAGTGAGCAGACCATCGGTGCAGTACAACTATTGCCCGTACTTCAACAGGTGATATGTTCACTCTGATTTGTCAGATAGGAAAATACTCACAGTAAATGTGTTGAGTTCCATTTGTTTGTCCACTAAACGTTCTTTGAAGATGACAATCAGGGTGAAGGTCTTCTGTTTCTCGCCGCTAAAGAGTATGAGCCAACTCTGTGTCTATCTAATGACGGAGAACGCAGTCTAAAGAAATTACATGAAGGGTAGAATACGGTATTGTGTACTTCATACTTACATAATTTTTGCAATCTGCATGCTTTTTTAGACTAAATAATTTACAGTATCTACATTTTGATTCGTGCTAGTAGCATTCCGACAGGAATCATTGGTTTGATGTTCTAAACTGAAGTAAATAAAAATTGCAACACGATGCTTCGTTTTATGAAAATCCCTAGGTGTAAGCTGTCAATGGTAGGGCCGTCTTAATCATTCATAGGCGCGGTAATTCCATTCTGGAGACAACATAAGGTAAAACATGTACACATGCCACATGTGAAAAACACCTTGATATTTATAAATGATCACACACGCCAAAAGGTTTTTCTCTTTGTTTTTGTCATTTAGTTACTATCGAAAATGGCCACCCTCAGCAGATGGCACAGTGTGTGGAATGGCCGATAGAGATCAATCTGCCACCTACGTTCTGCAGAACTTCCAGACAACTTTCAGAAGCACACCACCATAACGTCAGACCATTAGATAGTGGTACACGATGTTCTAGTGTCATGAAGAGGACGAGCGATGCTGGTGAGAGGTGGGTGCAACAGACATTTATCTGGAGCTCAACCAAATTAAACCATCAAGCGTCTCCACAGTTACAGCTCCCACCAATCATGGCACACAGGGTGCTACACAAGAGACTTAAGCTTCATGCCTACAAGGTGCAGCTGGCGCGTATTCTTCAACCTGATGATGGGCCAAAGTGCAACGCACTGCAACTGAGATTCTGAATGACTTCGACGATGACCCGAGTATCTGAAAGAGGTGATATTTATGGGCAAAGCTTGCTTTCATGGGTCCAGGGAGGTAAACCATCACAAGGTGATGATCTGAGGCTCTGAGAACTTCCACTTTATCATGGAAACTGTGCGCAGCAGCCCAAATGTAAATGTGTGGTGTGGTGTGGTCTGCTCCATGATCGTGTAATATGTGGCGACTCATCACCTTTTCCATCTTCTCCAACATCATTATTTCTAGTTTATCCGTCTTGGTCAACGTACTAGAACTTTGACTGTGGCATACTAGCACTCTGTGAAAGTCTTGCTGTGTTATTTTCAGCGCCACTCGAGACGTCGTAGAGTATCGTCGACGTACGGCTGTGCTGTAAGGGTGCCGTGGATGACAACCAAAGAGGTTTTGCTATGAAAAAAAGTCACCCCAGACCACCACTTCTGGTTGTTGGGCTGTATGTCGGCCGAAAGTCAGGTTGGTATCCCAGGGCTATCTGGGGCATCACCGGACACGTAATTGGCCTGGAATCTATTGACTGGAGTAGAATTGTCTTCAGTGATGAGTCACGTTTCGCGAACTGAGTCCCAATGACCAGTAAAGATGTATCTGCAACCGCCTTGGACAGTAGTAGGATACCAATCTGATTGTTGCCTGCCATATGGCCCAATAACCAGGAGTGATGGTGTGGAGTGCAATTCCTTTTCACAGCAGGACCCATTTGATCTTCACCTGCAGCATCCTTACAGTACAATGGTACGTCGACAATATTCTGCGCCGCGTTTTGTTGATCATCATGGCAAGCCATCATGGACTTACATTTCAGCTAGACAATACCTGCTGCAGACGGCGAGAGCTTCTATTGCTTGTTTTCGTGCTTGCCAAACAACACTTTGGCCAGCATGGTCACCAGATCTCCCCAGTTGAGAACGTTTGCAGCATTATGGGAAGGGTTCTTCAGCCAGCTGGGATTCTGACGATCTTACTGGGCAACTAGACAGAATTTCACATGATATTCCTCAGGATATTCAACAGCTCTATTTATCAATGCAAAGCCGAACAACTGCTTGCTGAAGGGCTAGATGTGGATCAATACATTAGTGACCTGCTCAGTATCTGAAGCTGTTTCCCTTGACTAAATCGCACAATTGTTCTGAAATCGTACTCATTTGTTTCTCTGTGCATGTACATCACATCTACAGATTTCTGTCCCATTTGGATAATTCCTACATGGTACATCGTTTTTTGTGTCTTAGAGTGTATTCTCAAATACTGATAGTGGTCCACTTATTATTATTGCTCAACTGTCTCACAAGAGGAATTTTTGTTCAGTTTGTTTTTGGGAAACATCCACAAATGAAACAATTAAATCTGTACAAGAAATATGTCCTAACTACTTATGTTCACATGAACAAATAACAGTTAATAATTTGTAAGGTTACAATAAGTAAAAATCCTATATTAAAACTTTGCCAGCTGATTCGCCACTTCCACTCACAAAAGCTGTGCATTCAGACAGTTCAATACAGATACAGATCATATCAGAGAACACACATTTTTCAAACTGTTATGAACTGTGTCGACGCTGGTTCCACGTTTTCGACTGCCAGGCTCCTCAAACATCTCCAGAAGTAAGGGTGGGGTACCTATACTTCTTGTCCAAACATGAAGACCTGATGCTGTGCATCATCCTTACAGTTTATCATAAATCATTCACAGTCGATCCCCCTCAGTTTAGCACCATTATATCATGTTATCTGTGTGTATTATCCACTTCTTTTGGTCTTGGTTCGCCCTGTTCTTATGATGCTTTATACAATATGGTTGCTTTTTAAATTTTCCTTCGTCTTTGATTACTTATTGTTTACATGGAAAAAATTCCCTTGATACATAAAACACTGCCATATGTACATAAAGCACCGTTTATTGGACAACTGCTCAAAAACCAAACACGATGGTCGTACCTTTCGGTAGTGCCATGTGGCCGTCCGGAACCCGGTCCTCTTGCGACCGTACATTCTTGTGACCATCGCTGCCAGCAGTCATTTACAGTGGCTACATTCCTGACAAAACTTTCTGCAGTATTGCAGAAGGAACATTCAGCTTCTCGTTGCCCTATTACACGACCTCATTCAAACTCAGCAGGGTGTTAATAATGCTGGATTTTTAAACTTCAAGGCATTCTTGACTAACGCCAGCTAACCATGTCTAACCTAAAAGGTAACTAACGCTCAATCATTACAGAGTGTGTTTAAAGCAAACCTGATTTGCATCCTTTAGTGGCGCTTCTAGCACTCTTATGCGACTGGCGCTAATTCTGAATAATAATCTTTCAGATGTAGGAGCACACCCACGAAATTTCATTTATGTCGCACATCTCCATCGTGTTGCGATTTCATTCCGACATTGTAAATGGACAGGTATAAATTGGATAAACTGGGAATTAGTGGAGTACGGAGGCATGGAGGACCGGATATCTAGGCATGTGAGTACACGGTGAACAACATAATAAAATCAAATAAAAGTAACGTATGAGTAGGTCTAACAGCGAATAAGAGAGTGGGGATACAGATAAGCTACAATGGACTGCATAGTGACCGTATACTCTAAGGAAAAAAAAAATCGCTTCACAAAGTAATTATCGGAATGGGGCAGGAATCGGTAGATGCAATGCACATGTGCAGAGAGACAAATAAGAACAATTTCAGAATAAGTGTATTAGTTCTTCAAGACAAAGAGCTTCAGAAAGTGAGCAAGTCAATACTGCATTGGTCCACTTCTAGCCCTTATGTAAGAAGTTATACATCTTGATTGATAGAGTCGTTGGATGTCCTCATAAGGGATATAGCGTCAATTCTGTTATACTGGCGTGTTAGATCGTCAAAACTGCAAGTTAATTGGAGGACCCTGCCCATAATGCTCCAAACTGTTTCAATTGGTGGAAAGGTCCAGCGACCTTGCTGGCCAAAGTACGATTTGCCAAGTACGAAAATAAGCAGTAGAAACTCTCACCATGTGGAGGTAGACATGAAAAGCAAGCCCAGAATGACGTGCCATGAAGGGCAACAAAACGTGGCGTAGAATATCGTCGACAAACCGCTGTGCTCTAAGGGTGCCACGGATGGCAATGAAAGGCGTCCTGCTGTGAAAGGAAATGGCACCCCAGACCATCGCTCCTGGTTGTTGGGCACTATGGCCGGCCGGAGTGGCCGAGCGGTTCTACGCGCTACAGTTTGGAGTTCTGAGTTCTAGGGGACTGCTGACCTCAGAAGTTAAGTCCCATAGTGCTCGGAGCCATTTGGGCAGTATGGCGGGCGACAGTCAACTTGGTATCCCACTTCTGTCAAGGCACCTCCAGACACGCTGGTCATTGGCTCAGTTCGAAGCGAGACTAGTCACTGAATACAGTTCTACTACACTCAATGAGATTTCAGGGCGAATTTGCCCAACACCACTGCAGACAGGCTAGTTGTACAAAGGTCACTGGTAGTTGGCCCAAGAGGTGGACAAGACTGTCATTTTCAGTGACTGGGTCAAGACCGTTCACTCTCTGGAATGAACTAGCTCTTTTTCATGACTCGCCACTTACCATTCACTTACTAAGACGAATTAAAGTAAAGTGCTTTGCCTTTTTAATTCAATGTTTCTGACCTGCATTTTTACCTTATTTTAAACTTTTTTGAAAGAACACAGAAAGAGCATTAATAATTTTCGATTATGTTCATTGCAGCGTTAGGATTTCAGGAAAGTCGTACGGAATTATAAAAAACCGTATTCTTGTTAGTTTTTGCAAAATTTTATTCAAATCAAAATATAATAATAAAATTTCAATATGATTGAAATTAATTTTCTACTTCCTTAAATTTACAGTTGTTGTTTACACTTTGCTTGCGAATATATGTCTAGTTCCACAATCGCTGCACATCTTGGGTTGTAGCTTCCTTCTGGCTGATTGATGGTGTAATCAAGCTAATTCCAAATTTAAGAATTCCCACTCATTATGGTGGTAATTGATTGATGACTGTTACTTTGTTCTTAATTTTCCTGTATTTCAGCTAATTTGCTTACAGCAAGAAAACTCTTTTTTGAAAACTTGAATACTATTTTGACCTCATTAATAGTTTCCAGTATTGACCTTCGTACTGCGTGTTGGACAAGGAGATTTAGAGAATGTACAAAGCATGAGACATGTTGAAGATTGAAAAAATGGAAACTTATTTCATTTTTGGAGCATTGTTATAGGGCTCCTGGCAGTGATTTCAAACATGATACTGTATGTGGTGACAACAGCCTTTATCCAGTTTGAAATATTTTCTATAGTATGTCTATTTCCAGAACGAGAACACTGTAGAAAGTATGACTTTAATTAATATTCTCATCTATAAAATGTGTCATGAATGCATAGAAACCAATGTTATTCATAGTTGTCTGCCCATTGTTGTCTTTGCAGCGGTCAAGTCAATTTTAACTATATCGAGTAACCCAACATTAGAGAATTTGATAACGCTATCGAATTTTTCGCTTATAAGTTGTACAAGTTATAGTTATGAATTTTAAAAAATGTTTTATGTATAATTTTCTTAATGTGATCTGCTTTATAACTTTGACAGATTGCAAACTAAAATCGGTTGGGCGCGTGGGTGTCGCAAAATAAAATAAATCAGAATGTGGTTGGGAACAAAATGTCAATGGCAAGCTGGATACAGATTGAGACACACTTTCATTTCCTTGAAGGTAAACTTCATCTGAAGTCGAAATAGACGTTAGTGAGGACGATTCATGAGAAATAATTTCTCGAATTACTGCAGAAAAACATCAGTTGTTTGCGACCTTCAACAGCTTCCTCACCGTTCCAGAGGATCTACTGAAAGCTGAGTCACTAAGTCAAGAGTGCAATGATAAGTGGGGGATCCTGAGTTGGGATTGATGATACAGTTCCTAGCAGCTCATTCAGTCCCAAGTGAGCTGCCGAGTGCTTTCATTCCACAGAGCATCATCTCTCCCATGAAACTGTGGAATGCGCTCACAAGGCAGCTCCTTGCCAACTGTCTATTCAAAATCAAAAACAGAAATAAAAAGTAACAAAACTTTTTCTGTATTAAGGCAATGTTCTAAAGAACTGACCCGCCTTTACTTTCTATTCTTTTCATTGATAACAAAAGCTGCTGACACTAGCAACTTCTGCAGCATGGTTTATGCCTTAATGACTAATCCAGCGTGTTGCATGATGAACTATTGGAGCAGCCTGCCCTAGAATCCTTTGTTCTGCTCACTGACGTCACTAAAGGGAAATTTTGGATCTTGAACGCTACCACTCCTTTTTCTGAGTCATTGATCACTCGCTGTGTAGAATGATATGGCTCTTTAAATAAGTTCAGTAGAAGATATCCTATCTCCAGTGAGCATTAAGCAAATAAGGGAAGGCTGAGAGATGGAAGGAATATAAAGAGGCTCTACAGAAAGAAAACAAACTTGATGACAAAATTACGAAACCGGAAGCAGACATAGGTCAAAATGATAAGGGAGATATGTTATAGCAGTATGACTTTGACAGAACACTGAAAGACCTAAGTCAAACGAAGGCCCCTTGAGCAAACGATATCTCCTCAGTATTATAGTGTTTGCTGACTGAACATAGCATGACAAAACTATTCTACTTTAAATGTGAGATACATCAGACAAAAGAAATATACTCAGACTTTAAGAGGACTATAATAATTCTAATTCGAAAGAAGGCAAGTGCCCACAGGTGTGAACATTACCAAACGTTTAGTTTCATAAGTCTTGAGCGCAAGATACTGAAACGAATTATTCTCATAACAGTTGAAAAGTATGGTAGTAGCCGACTTCAGGGAAGGTCAGTTTTGCTTTTAGATAAGTGTAGATGCACACAACAGAATACTTTTCCTAAACTTCTCTTACAAGATAGAATGACGAAAGTCAAACCTACGATTATATCATGTATATAAATAGAAAAAGCTTTTACCAATGTTGAATGAAACACACTCTTTGAAATTCTGAGGGTGGCAAAGACAATATACAGAGAGCTAAAGATTATCTACAACTTGTGCAGAAACCAGAGTGAAGTTATAAGAGTCTACACGTATGAACGGGGCCAGTAGTTGAGACAGGATTGAGATAGGACTGTAACCTGTCCCTGATGTCATTCAGCCTGTACATGAAGGATAAGCTGTGATTGAAACTAAGGAATCTAGGAGAATGTAGGAAATGTGTTTAAAGTTCAGGGAGAAGAAATCAAAACTAGGATTTACCGATTACATTATGATACAGTTAGAGACGTCAAAGTACTTGCAAGAACAATTGAATGAAATGCTTAGTGCTTTCAAGGCTGTAATAAAATGGACGTCAACAGAAGTAAAACGAAGTTGTTGGGTGTATTAGAATTAAATCAGTCGATGCTGAAGGAATTAGAACAGATAATTAGACACTAAAAGTTGTAGTTTATTTTGATATTTAACCAGCAAAATAATTAGAGACGAGCGAAGTAGAGAGCATATAAAATGCAGACTGGCAATAGTAAGAAAACCATTTCTGAAATGGAGAAATTTGTTAACATCTAATATAAAGTTAAGTGTTAAGAAGTCGTTTCTAAACTATGTTTCTAGAGTGTAGCCTTGTGCAGATGTGAAACGTTAACGATAAACAGTTCAGACAAGAAGGGAATAGAAACGTCTGAAACGTGTTGCTGCAGGAGAATACTGAGTGTTAGACGGGTAAATCAGGTAACTAATCACGAGGTACTGAATCGAAATGGGGAAAAAGAAAGGTATAGCACAACTTGACTAAAAGAGGAGGTCGGCACATAGGAAACATTCTGAAGCGTCAAGTAGCAGCTAATGGAGGGAAGAATGTGGGATAAAAATTGTGGAGAGAGACGGAATATTGATTGCAGTAAGCAGGTTCAAACGGATGTGTGTTATACTAGTTATACTGAGATGAAGAGGCCTGCATAGGATAGACTAGCGAGAAGAGCTGCATCAAACCAGATCCAGACTTTGGACTGAAGACCACAACTACAGCCAGCTGCGGCACTGTACGTATAGTGCCATAGGATTTGCCAATCAAACTGTTGATCTCTGCCAAAGATATAATACTCCCACTTTAGTGACTACACGTACCTATGAACATGGTATCCAGTCGTAGGGTTGTAAAATCCTTCACCAAAGTAGTCAAACTTTCACTACAGAAAATTTCCTCACAAGACTGAAACAAAAAGACATACAACTGTATGGGATATGTAATTGTGGTCAGTTACTTCTCTTGTAGTGATATGCGTCGAGGCAAAACACTAAATCGCACACGCTTGAGATACAAACAGTCCCTACATAAAAGAATCTTGTTGAACAGATGAGTGAATATTGTGAAACTAAAATAATGTTACAAACATGTTCTCTTTTCATCATGAACTAATGTAATAGTGAGGAGTGTTATGACTATGATAATACTCTCTGAGACACAAAACAACGATGATGCATCACGAAGGCATCATCGGAATGGAAAAATGGAACGGAAATCGGTAGATATAATATACAGTTACAGACAAACAAATGATAACAATTTCAGGAAAATTGAATGAGTAATTCAAGACAAAGAAATACAAAAATTGTTCAAACGTGTGTGAAATCTTATGGGACTTAACTGCTAAGGTCATCAGTCCCTAAGCTTACATACTACTTAACCTAAATGTTCCTAAGGACAAACACACACACCCATGCCCGAAGGAGGACTCGAACCTCCACCGGGACCAGCCGCACAGTCCATGACTGCAGCGCCTCAGATCGCTCGGCTAATCCTGCGCGACAAAGTACTACAGAAATTGAGCAAGTCAATAATGCGTTGGTCTACCACTAACCCTTGTGCAAGTAGTTCTTCGGTTTGGCATTGATTGATAGAATTGTTAGCTGTCCTCCTGAGCCAAATTCAGTACAATTGGTGCGTTAGATCGTCAAATACCCGAGCTGGTTGGAGGACTCTGCCGACAATGCTCGAAACGTTCTCAGCTGGGGAGAGATCGGGCGACCTTGCTCGCCATATATGATTAGGCAAACAGAAAGACAAGCAGTAGAAACTCTCGCCGTGTGCGAAAGGGACTTATCTTGCTGAAATGTAAGCCCAGGATAACTTGCCATAAAGGGCAACAAAACGGGGAGTACGCGGATGACAGCCGAAGGGCTCCTGCTGTGAAATGAAATGGCACCCCAGACCATCATCGCTCTTGATTGTTGGGCCGTACAACGGGCGACAGTCACATTGGTATCCCACCGCTTTCCAGGTCATTAGGGCTCAGTTTGAAGCGGGAATCATCACTGAAGACAATTCTACTACAGTCAGTAAGATGCCAGGACGAATGTGCCCGACACCACTGCGACGGTGTTTTTATTGTAGAGAGGTCAACGGTAGTTGACGCGAAGTGTGTTGTGAGCTCAGACCCCTTTCTATGAGCCTCCTATTAATGGTCCTTGTGGTCACTGAAGCACCAGTTGCACGTAGGATCGGTGATATTGATGAATTTGGGGCTCTGAGTGCCTCTTTGGCGATTGCTCGATCCTCACGTTCTGTCGGCTCTCTAGGTCGACCACTTCCTTCTTGACGCTATATTGGGCCATGGTTCATCCATTCTGGTGGCATCACACATTCATCGGAAGCCCCAGTTTTCAGTTTTGCATTTTCCGTCGATACCTGCATGAATATCAGTTTTGCCCAATTTGCGTAGCTCAATCGTCGTGAGCCGTTACTTTCTTTCTTTTCTTTCCTCTTAGAGAATGTTTTGTTTCAGATATCATAGGAATAACTATCCAGAGCGATCGTATGTGGCGTGACCACATAAAACAAATAGTGGCAAAAGCAAATGCCAGGCTGAGTTTCATGGGAAAAATCTTAAGGAAATGCAGCTCATTTATGAGAAAAATGGCTTACAAGGCGCTTGTTCGACGGATTCTAGAGTATTCTTCGACAATCTGGGACTATTATTAGCCTGGAATAATAGAATGGGTAGAGGAAACCCAACGAATACCGGTGAGTTTCGTCATGGGATCGTCTGGTCGGCGAAAGAGCGTTACAGAGATGATCAGCAAACTCCAGTGGCAGACGCTACGATAGAAGCGTTGTGCATCATGGAGAGGTTTACTACTGAAATTTCAGAGTTTATTTTCTAGAAAGAGTCGGACAAGTTATTACTTCCTTCCACATACATCTCGCGAAACGACCACGACAAGAAAATTCGTGAAATTAGAGCTAATACAGAGGCTTACCGATAATCATTCTTCCCACGCGCCATTCGTGAGTGGAACGGTGAAGGGGGAACCAGTAAGTGGTACCAGAAATACGCCCCGCCACATACCGTCAGTTGGCTTGCGGAGTACTGATGTGGATGTAGACGTTATGCATATGATGCCGGGTTTGTGAAAAAAATCTCAAGTCATATTCAGAATCAGAAACAGGGTAGATTTCAGAGCTTGTTTCCCACATAGTCCCATTAACAACCATACAGTTTATAGCAGGCCCTAATATGCTTTTACTCAAATGACTGCCAGAGAACACAATTTAATCATCGCTAACACTTGGTTTAGGAATCATGAACGAAGGTTATAAACATGGAAGAGACCTGGACAGACGGGAAGTTTCAGAATTGATTATGTAATGGCAAGACAGAGATTTAGGAACAAGATATTAAACTGTAATACGTTTCTAGGGGCAGATGTGGATGAAAACTAAGGACATTTCGAAACAGTAAGAAATTAAGAAGATGGGACCTGGATAAATTGAAAGAAGCAGAGGTTGTTGAGAGTTTGAGGGGGAGCATTAGGAAATGATTCACAAGAATAAGGGAACGGAATACGAATACAGTGGAAGATGTATGGGTAGCTTTGAAAGATGAAATAGTAAATGCAGCTGAGGACAGCAAAGGACTTGGAAGAGGAGTTGAACGGAATGAAGAGTGTCTTGAATGGTGGAAAGAAGATGAACAACAAGAAAAGCAAAACAAGGATTAGTTTTGTTGTTTGGGCAACAAAGTAATGATAATAGTCGAGGTAGAGAGGACATAAAATGTAAACCACCAATCGCAAGGAAAGCGTTTCTGAAGACGAGATATCTGTTAGCCTCGAATATAAATTTAAGTGTCAGGAAGTCATTTTTGAAGACATTTGTCTGGAGTGTAGCTTTGTACGGAAGTGAAACGTGGACGATAAGTATTTCAGACAAGAACCTTGTGAAATATTGTGTTACAGAAGAATGCTAACGATTAGATGGGTAGACCATGTAACTAATTAGGAGGTACTAAATAGAACTGAGGAGAAAAGAAATTTGTGGCACAGATTGACTAGAAGAAGAGATCGGTTGACACGACACATTCTGAGACAAGAGATAACCAACTTAGTATTGGGGTGAAGTGCGGGATGTAAAAATCGTAAAGGGAGACCAAGAGATGAATACGGTAAGTAAATTTAGAAGGATGTAAGATGCACTAGTTATTCGGAGATGAAGTGGCTTGCCCAGGATAGAACAGTATGGAGAGCGGCATTAAACCAATCTTCAGACTGAAGACAATAACAACAGCTGATTATTCAGTTTTCCCATAACAAATCATATTTATCCCACACAAAATGTGTCATGCTACGAAATCTTGTCCACATAAAACATATTTAAACGTGAATTGAAAAGTACAGTTTGTGTCACAAACTGACGTAAACATTGCTTAGCTCCATTTTTATCTTCTGTCTCCTGTACTAGTGTGGGATTTAGACAGGGCCAACTGCCTACATCCGGGCACTCGCTGACACTGCAAGTCCAGCACCTACGCTGAGCATCGTCTCAGGAACATCGGGCAGGACGCTGGGACAATAAAGACCAGTTCCCACTACAGGCTGCAGGATGGAAAACTTAGTGGCAGCAGCAGCTTTTGCGAACGCCCTCAACGGCACATCGTGTCAGCCTCCCCGTAGTAGTCTGTACATGTGGAAACGCTGCCGCTGCCATACATTGTGCTGCAGTTCTCCACCACCTAGCACAGAATGCACTGAGTGTGATGGCAAGTGTGGTCCTGCAAGCTATTCTCAATGAAGCACTAGTGCTGACTCGCTAGCTGCTATGAACTACTTACCGTTCTATTGTAAGAGTAGTATCTGGTGAAAAAATTTGATTCTTTCGCATCCGGCAGCCTGATATCTTCGTTCGATAAAGAAGGAGAAGATTAATGTTTAATGTCCGATCAACAGTGAGGTCATTAGAGACAGAACAGAAGCTCGGATTAGGGAAAGATGACGAAGGAAATCTGTCTTACCCTCATAGGAACTAGCCTGGAATTTGCCTAAAGTGATCTACTGAATTCACGGAAAACCTAAATCAGGATGGTTGGACGTGAGTTTGAATCATTATGCTCCCAAATACGAGTCCAGTGTGCTAATCACCGTGCCACTTCGCTCTGTGCTCGATAAAGAACAGAATGAAATTTCGTTTTTCTAAAAGATACTTGGTGTGTTAATATAAAGTATACCATTACACATAACTTTAAAAGTTTGTTGAGTTAAAAACGCCTTGCGTATGGTTCATGTGAATGAAATGCAGCTAACAAATCAAAATTGCATTTAAAGTTGAGAGCTGCGCAATATCTACCGCCATTCTCAAGATACCGAATCGTATGTTAGCAGACTGGCCACAGGCAGGTTGCGTGTAATGTGACCAGTTCCGTCCCTGAGTGTCTGGAATTATGTGGTTGTAATCATCATCATATTTCATAAACAACTCAAGATATCAAAACGTGTTCCCTTTTTTACGAATTATATCACGCAGAGAGACCTGTATTTTGTCACATGATCAATATACAGTTTTTTATCCATCAACATCTACATCTACATGACTACTCTGCAATTCACATTTAAGTGCTTGGCAGAGGGTTCATCGAACCACAATCATACTATCTCTCTACTATTCCACTCCCGAACAGCGAGCGGGAAAAACGAACACCTAAACCTTTCTGTTCGAGCTCTGATGTCTCTTATTTTATTTTGATGATCATTCCTGCCTATGTAGGTTGGGCTCAACAAAATATTTTCGCATTCGGAAGAGAAAGTTGGTGACTGAAATTTCGTAAAAAAGTCTCGCCGCGACGAAAAACGTCTATGCTGTAATGACTTCCATCCCAACTCGTGTATCGTATCTGCCACACTCTCTCCCCTATAACGTGATAATACAAAACGAGCTGCCCTTTTTTGCACCCTTTCGATGTCCTCCGTCAATCCCACCTGGTAAGGATCCCACACCGCGCAGCAATATTCTAACAGAGGACGAACGAGTGTAGTGTAAGCTGTCTCTTTAGTGGACTTGTTGCGTCTTCTAAGTGTCCTGCCAATGAAACGCAACCTTTGGCTCGCCTTCCCGACAATATTATCTATGTGGTCCTTCCAACTGAAGTTGTTCGTAATTTTAACACCCAGGTACTTAGTTGAATTGACAGCCTTGAGAATTGTACTATTTATCGAGTAATCGAATTCCAACGGATTTCTTTTGGAACTCATGTGGATCATCTCACACTTTTCGTTATTTAGCGTCAACTGCCACCTGACACACCATACAGCAATCTTTTCTAAATCGCTTTGCAACTAATACTGGTCTTCGGATGACCTTACTAGACGGTAAATTACAGCATCATCTGCGAACAATCTAAGAGAACTGCTCAGATTGTCACCCAGGTCATTTATATAGATCAGGAACAGCAGAGGTCCCAGGACGCTTCCCTGGGGAACACCTGATATCACTTCAGTTTTACTCGATGATTTGCCGTCTATTACTACGAACTGCGACCTTCCTGACAGGAAATCACGAATGCAGTCGCACAACTGAGACGATACCCCATAGCTCCGCAGCTTGATTAGAAGTCGCTTGTGAGGAACGGTGTCAAAAGCTTTCCGGAAATCTAGAAATACGGAATCAACTTGAGATCCCCTGTCGATAGGGGCCATTACTTCGTGCGAATAAAGAGCTAGCTGCGTTGCACAAGAGCGACGTTTTCTGAAGCCATGCTGATTACGTGTCAATAGATCGTTTCCTTCGAGGTGATTCGTAATGTTTGAATACAGTATATGCTCCAAAACCCTACTGGAAACCGACGTCAATGATATAGGTCTGTAGTTAAATGGATAACTCCTACTACCCTTCTTGAACACTGGTGCGACCTGCGCAATTTTCCAATCTGTAGGTGCAGATCTATCGGTGAGCGAGCGGTTGTATATGAGTGCTAAGTAGGGAGCTATAGTATCAGCGTAATCTGAAAGTAACCTAATCGGTATACAATCTGGACCTGAAGACTTGCCCGTATCAAGCGATTTGAGTTGCTTCGCAACCCCTAAGGTATCTACTTCTTAGAAACTCATGCTAGCAGATGTTCGTGTTTCAAATTCTGGAATATTCCATTCGTCTTCCCTGGTGAAGGAATTTCGGAAAACTGTGTTCAATAACTCCGCTTTAGCGGCACAGTCGTCGATAACAGTACCATCGGCACTGCACAGCGAAGGTATTGTCTGCGTCTTGCCGCTTGTGTACTTTACATACGACCAGAATTTCTTCGGATTTTCTACCAAATTTCGAGACAATGTTTCGTTGTGGAACCTATTAAAGGCATCTCGCATCGAAGTACGTGCCAAATTTCGCGCGTCTGTAAATTTTAGCCCATCTTCGGGATTTCGCGTTCTTCTGAACTTCGCATGCTTTTTCCGTTGCCTCTGCAACAGCGTTCGAACCTTTTTTGTACACCACGGGGGATCCGTTCCATCTCTTACCAATTTATGAGATATGAATATTTTTCAATGGATCGATGTACGTTTTTCATATCATGTAATAGCTCACGAAATGAGAAGTATACTGACATGGGACACTAATATTTACGATAGTCTGTAAGTAGTGGAGCAACGAGAGCATCAGGATACTTTGTTAGTGAGCGTTGCCCACATCAGGAGCAAGTATACATTCAGGGGCAAACCTATTCTTCTCTTTTGATCAACAGGTCCTTATCCTATTGTTGTACTATGTGGATTATGAACCACTATGTGGATTATGAACCACTAAGGACGATCCATCGTTTTGATTGGCAGGTCTTCAACCAGTTGTTCAGCTAAGTGGATTATGAACTCCTGGGGATAATCCACCACTCTTCCCTCCTCCTCCCCCACCCCTCTGGGAACTCCCATCGCCGATTCAAGCACACTTTTGATACCAATTTGATTGACTAATTAATTAAATCGCTGAATTAATTAACCCCTCCCCCTCTGAGAAACCCCCAACCCTTCCCATCCCACCTGGAAATTGGGGGCAAAAATACTCAATTGATTGGCCATTTGATGCGAAATCGATTCCAGTGTATGAAATACTATTTAAATAATTTAGACAATGTATGGAATTTGTTTATTTAAACAATTTATGGGACACAAGATGCTGTATGGAATATAGTTTATTTATTTAAAGAATCTGGCAGGAAATCGATTGCAGAGTATGGAATATTGTTCAAAGAACTTAGACAATGTGTGGAATATTGTTTATTTGAACAATTTATGGGATACAGAGCAGTGTTTGGAATCTAGTTTATTTATTTATTTAAAGAATTTGTTGAGAAATGAGCTACAATGTATGGTAAACTGTTTAGTTAAACAATTTACTAGCTACAAGGTAGTGTATGGAATATACTTTATTTAGAGAATGCATCACAAAATCGATTGCAATGTGTGGAATATTTAAACAATTGCGACGCATTTTCATTCACATCGCGTAAGGAAACACGTAATTACACTGTCACAGATCGATTAAAAAAATATCTGAAAAACTTTCTCGCATCACGCCACGCGGGGACTTGGAAGCAGCAGCAGGCTTGCCGCATCGCTGTCGCTTGTCGGCTGCCCCTACACCTCCGTGAAGTACCGAGCTACTCCCCGGGAACAAAAGCACACTTCCTGTCGGCGTCCTTTGTCGTCTAAAGTGGTCTGAATGCATGAATCAATCTGTCAGATTTCAGCGCACGTGGGAGACGATTTCATTCCAAAGCGAATGCCCGATGGGGAATCGATTCAGAAGTACTGCTGAAGTTGACAGATAATTAATTTCTGAGCACATGGTCTTAATGTAGGGCATATAAGGCAGAGGTAGTAACTATATCCTCTCTCACACACACACACATTGACGGTGTTACAAAACTAGTAGCAGGCTGACTCCAAATACACTTTAAAAAAGATCCGAACTAAATGTTGTATACAAAGAGAGGGAGAGAAAGAAAGAAAGAAAGAGAGAAACAGAGAAAGAGAGAGAGAGAGAGAGAGAGAGAGAGAGAGCAAGAGCTACAGATTGCTTTGCGCATGACATAGGGACTAGCATGGGATATTTAAACAATTACATTTCTTCATTCTGCCAATGACTCTAAGCTGCCCCAGCCTTCCTGGCGCACTTTCTTGTGGTACACTTCACGAACTGCTTCAGGAGTCATTAAATCTACTGCAGAATATCATATGTTGCTTACAAACTGTGTCACAGGAGATATTAATTAAATCGTTAATATAGGTGCTTAAACCATTTGCTTCAAACACACACACACGCAATTTAAAACTACTCGAAATAAAAAGATCAATGCTGCACAGTAGTTTGCATGTATAAACAGTAGTGTTATGTTTTTGACGAGAAATTTCATTATATAATCCAAACCTATTATTATTTTATTTATTTATTTATTTATGCATTTATTTTACCTGGCAAGATTAGGGCCTTCAGGCCCTCTCTTACACCTAACCAGGCATACTCAGGTTGAACGAGTTACAGTTTCTACTTAACATTAAGGACATATAGCCTATTATGCAGTATTGATGTTAAACAAAAAAATAGATATTATAACAGTAGTACAATGATAATTATAACAATAAAAAATAATTATAACAATCAATAATAATAATAGTAATAATAATAATAATAATAATAATAATAATAATGACTATGTATATGAAAGTAAACATACTTTTCTTTTCTGAATGTCAGTCCCATTGTTAGTTGGGAATTTTCTCGTTATGTTCTTGCAGCTTGTGAGCTATTCTCATCGAGCAGAGACATAAGACGATAGAATGGGGTGAAAGAGATATATAAGAGGTAGATAGGTTAGAGGAAGAGAAATAGAACGGTAAAATTAGAAGCTGTGATGGAGAGGAGAAAGAAAGAGATGGGAGGGGCACAAGAATGGTGGTTATACCGTCCCTAATATGTAAGCTTTGAGTTCCCTCTTGAATGTTGAGTAGTTCTGGATAAGACGCAGATCACAGGGGAGCGCGTTCCATAGTCGTATGGCTGAGATGGAGAATGACACGGAGAAAGATTTTGTGTTATGTAAAGGTACAGCCAAGATGATAGACGTATCCGATCTGGTGTTGCGATTGTGGAATGATGATAGGTGTTTAATGTGAGAAGATAAGTATTGGGGGCACCAGTGGCTAAGAAATCGATGAAGTAAGCACATCGTGTGGAGATCGCGTGCCGTATGTGGGCGTATCCAACCTAGCTGGAAGTATGAAGGACTGATATGATCATACAACCGAATATTGCACACGTATCTAACGCAAGCATTCATCACTAGATTGAGGCATCTAGAATTTTCACTATTTGTGCCGTGTTGAACTACATCGCAGTAGTAAAGATTAGGCAAGACTAGTGTTTGGACTAATTTTTGTTTAACATGGGTTGGAAATATTTTTCTAAACTTTTGAATTGCATGTAGGGAGGAGAGCGATTTCCGGCAAGCTGTGACTGTTTGTTCTTTCCAGTTTAGGTGTTCATCCAAGATTATTCCAAGGTCTTTTACTGTTTTTTGGTATGGTAGTTGGGTACCATTGAGGAGTATTTTAGGGACTGTTTCGCGAAAGTACCGGCTGATTAACTTTGGATGAGATATAAGTATGAACTGGGATTTCTTGGGGTTTAGTTTCAGACCTAGGTTCTGCGCTCATCGAGAAACAGAGCAAAGATCTGCGTTCATACTCGCTACTGCGCCAGCAATGTTTTTGGGGCTTGCACTTATGTACAGTTGGATGTCGTCGGCATAAAGATGCCGATGTCACGATTTGAAGTGGTGATGTATGAAATGATAGTTGGACTTTAAAATTTCGACGTCAATTTAGACCATCACGGTTATAGAGCTGCTGACCACTTCAGATCTCCTAAGTGTAATTTCTTTTTTAAAAGTTCTATAGAATTCCTAAGTTGACTGGTTTTCTCAGTTACACCAGGAGGAAGAAAGAAGGAGGAAACGATCCTTCGTGTGATAAGATAGTAACAACAACAACAAATACTGCTGCAATACATTGAGAAGCACTGAACACGACACACTTAAACCACAAACCAGTCCATAGCAGTAGTTGTCAACGGCAGATGTCAGAGATCGCTGAAAGACTTGCACATCCCACGTGATCACGTTCCGATGTCAAAACGCAGCGCTCCAATCCCCTCAAACAATGCCAGCGCCAACGCTTAGAGGTCAGTGACAACTACCGACACGGCCGCAGCCGAAGTCGTGTACGCACGTGTATGCAAGAGTGCACCATCCCACGCCATGGAGGGCATCCGGGGATGACTGGAGTGGTAGTAATTCGGATGTTATCAACACGTCCAGCACAAATACCCATCACTTTGAATCTTCTCTCATTTAACACACACGTTCGCTACTATTCCTGCTGACCAGCACACTGGATTCTTCACTAGCCTCTGCTGCCACAGGCTAGATCAGACTGAACGGCGCATTCTTTGTACATAACTGCCCGTCGCAGGTTGAGCTAATCCGTTACTTGCGGATTCCGACGTCTGCTTCTATTCCTGCTGACCCAGCACACTGGTTACTTCGCTAGCCTCTACTGCCACAGGCTAGATCAGACTGAACGGCGCATTCTTTGCACATAACTGCCCGTCACAGGTTGTGCTAATCCGTTACTTGCGGATGCCGACTCCTCGTGACCAGCGCTGCCAAGGGCCGCAGCTACCAGCCGCACGGCACCAGTACTTCTAACAAGCTCCACCCTGACGTTAACACCCCACCCCCAGTTTGAAAAATCCACTTTACCCTATCCGAGACAATGATGTTGTTGACCATACACCTCTCATTTCTCACACAAAAATATCCTCAGTATCCTAGCCATCACTTCCACCTGCCAGGCACCACGTCATTGATTTTGAATTGATAGGCTAATTAATTAAATTGATCATGAGAGTCACTTTGCATGGCGAGTAAAATTTCTTTTTCAGCTACTTGTTTACGCTCACCAGGAAGCTCAAAGGGAAGTCCCTGGAGGAAAGGCGATGTTATTTTCTAGGAACACTATAGAGAACCGACATTTGAAGCTGACTGCAGAAGGATTCTACCGCCGGCTACGTACATTTCTCGTAAGTACTGCGCTCTTTAAAACACGATAACTAGGACTGTGTTACAATCACCCTGCATAAAAAACCGTTTTGGTTCCACACATAGAAATTTATTACTCTATATTTGGTGGCATCCACATTAAACACTCTTTACCAGATGTCTAATCGCTGTCGACGAAAAATGACTGTTTTCTTGGTTCCCGGTGCATCCATGTGAAATTTTTCTTGAATTCCTCTTGCTATGCAGCAATCTTTGTGTCTGTGCATGTGTCATGGATGGCTCCCATAACCCAGAGCAGACCTGAGTTAATGTTTCGAGTGTGGGTCCACCACATGTTATATCCAGAGCAATGTTGAAATGCGGATTTACAATATGCCACGTCTGGGATAGGATCTGAAGGTGATCCGCTGTGTGTTATATCTCTGGGGCGCTGTTCAGAGGCAGATCCACAGTACACCACATTCAGGATAGGGTTTGTAGGTGGATCCGCTGTGAGATATATTCAGAGCGATGATCAGAAGTGTATCCTCAATATCCCACGTCCGGGATAGGGTTTGAAGCTGTATCCGTCGTGTGTTACGTCCAGAGATGTGTTCTGTGTCCGAAGCTGGATCCACCAGAGGGAGCACTGGATCATAAGAGCCGTCCGTGACACATGCATAGACGCAGACGTACTGAAAAAAGGGCAGACGCACTTCAACTGTAGAATATGTGGTTGGAGGTGACTGGATGCATTCGAGTACAGTGGTGTACTATACCGTCCGACCAGAAAAAAAGTCCATACGCACTGTCCGTTGACAACTGTACTACAGTTACAAGAGATTTTAGAGTATATGGCGAGAAGTGGCGACATTATCACATGGCAGGAGAGACATAAAATCGATAAAATTACAAAAAATTACGGAAAATACGAATAAATTGAAGGAAAATACGCGAAAATGCAGGGGAAATTGAGGGGAAATGAGGGAGCACCTGCATGTCTTCGGTTTGGCGCAGGAAAATTCTTGTACGTGGAAACGAGTATGCGAGGTCAATAGAAATACGAGTAAAAGTTGACATGGATGCACCGGGAACCAGGGAAACAGTCATTTTCCGTCGACAGCGATAAGACCGCTGGAAAAGAGTGTTTAATGTGGATGCCACCAAAACACAGAGCAATAAATTTCTATGTTTTGGATCACAAGCCCAGGTGTGACCCCAAAATTATGGACTACCACCTTATAAATTTTTACAGCGTCCTCAGCTAAAGAGAGTTGCATTACCAGCTGCAATGAACAACTACAAAATGGGTCGCATGTTTGACCGTGTGCAAAACTGTTTAGACGTTTTAAACCTTAACATTCAGTATTTACAACGTGTTTCCCTGTACTCTCCACCAATCACAACCATGCAGTGTAAGCTAACAAACACCTTACACAACACTTACTGTATATTTTTTTTATAACATTTTACTTTATTTCTATTGAGGTAATAGTGATACCTGCAAGTTGACTGCTGTTGGAAATTTTTTGAAATCTGTGGTAAGGTCTTATGGGACCAAACTGCTGAGGTCATCGGTCCCTAAGCTTACGTACTACTTAACCTAACTCATCCAGAGAAGTGCTAAAAGGAATTCGTTTAGCTTCGGTTACACGATAAATCAGTCTAGTCTAAAAGCAGTAAATTCAACTAAATACCTAGGTATTACAATTACGAACACGTGGAAAACGTTGTGGGGAAGGCAAACCAAAGACTGCGTTATATTGGCAGGACTCTTAGGAAATGTAACAGATCTACTAAGGAGACTGCCTACACTACGCTTGTCCGTCCGCTTTTAGAATACTGCTGCGCGGTGTGGGATCCTTACCAGATAGGACTGATGGAGTACATCGAAAAAGTTCAAACCAGGGCAGCACGTTTTGTATTATCGGGAAATATGGGAAAGAGTGTCACAGAAATGATACAGGATTTGGGCTGGACATCATTAAAAGAAAGGCGTTTTTCGTTGCGACGGAATCTTCTCACGAAATTCAAATCACAAACTTTCTCCTCCGAATGCGAAAATACTTTGTTGACTCCGACCTACATAGGGAGAAACGATCACCACTATAAAATAAGGGAAATCAGAGCTGGTACGGAAAGATATAGGTGTTCGTTCTTTTCGCGGGCTATACGAGATTGGAATAATAGAGAATTGTGAACGTGCTTCGATGAACCCTCTGCCAGGCACTTAAATGTGATTTGCAGAGTATTCATGTAGATGTAGATGTAAAACAATGAACGCTATACAATTAGGTTCCTGCCTAGACGCATCTCGAAAATCGTGACATATTGCTGCCACTGAACGGAGCAGTAATCATATTTACAGTCTTGCTTCTCCTCTAAATGTGTTTTTACTTTTTACAGTAAAAACTGATCCATGTACTTTCACCCATCCACCCACCTACACCCATAATTTAATTTTTTAAAAATCAGTCGAACCATTGATCACTTGAAATGGAGATTGCTTGGCAGGCTTTACCAATAATCCATATTGCTAATCTTTTGTCGTTGTGGTTGCCATCGATGTAAACAAATCGATATATTGTTACGTGAACATTGGTCCCTCAACATATATCGCTTGCAAGCGTGCTTCCAAGCTACCTAAATAGCGTATGTCTTGGAAATTTGTGGTAAGTTACTATGAGACCAAATTGCTGATGACGTCGGTCCCTAGGCTTACACACTACTTAATCCAACTTAAAATAACTTACGCTAAGGACAAGACAAACACCCATGCCCGAGGGAGGACTCGAATCTCCGACGGGGGGAGCCGCCCGGACCGCCCCTTAGACCGCGCGGCTACCCCGCGTGGCTTGACTGTTGTCTTTGATTCTTTACTGGAGAAGAGAATCATCTGCCTATAAATTGACATGGATCTGCGTTAAAGGATGATAGAAAGTAGATGAAGTGATCGGTTGAGAGGGGTTGTAACGAGGCATGAATCAATGGTAGATTGATGAAGCGTTCTAGAGACAAGGGGATGTTTCTGTACGTCATTTATCAAGCATTTTATCATGTTTTCCGTTGTTTCTTGGAGTGTATCAGTTGTGTTCTGTAACTTGCGATCGACTTGTATACAACTGCATGTTCTGAGTGTGATTTAGGTCACTATTTTCGCTTTAGTCGTTAACAAAGAAAATGGTTCAAATGGCTCTGAGCACTATGGGACTTAACATCTATGGTCATCAGTCGCCTAGAACTTAGAACTACTTAAACCTAACTAACCTAAGGACATCACACAACACCCAGCCATCAGTCGTTAACAGCAAACGTCTCCACACCACTGTAAGCAGAGAACTCCCAACGCATGTTCAAATGGCTCTGAGCGCTATGGGACTTAGCATCTGAGGTCATCAGTCCCCTAGAACTTAGAACTACTTAAACCTAACTAACCTAAGGACATCACACACATCCATGCCCGACGCAGGATTCGAACCTGCGACTGTAGCGGTCACACGGTTCCAGACTGAAGCGCCTAGAACCACTCGGCCACAGCGGCCGGCCCAACGCATGTGTGATGAATCATGTCCATCGATCGAAAACGTATTTTCACACCCTCCTCTAGACGAATGAAGATGTATGCAAACTACTCCATTCCTCCGTCATATCCTAGACATAAATCTTTAGTCTTTAGTTTCATATAGGTACAATGCGATTGTTATTATTCTTTTCATGTCCGTCTTATCCAAAATCCATGCACATGAATCATCGGCAGCTGGCCGGGGTGGCCGACCAGTTCTAGGCGCTACAGTCTGGAACCGCGCGACCGCTACTGTCGCAGGTTAATCCTGCCTCGGGCATGGATGTGTGTGCTCTCCTTAGGTTGGTACGGTTAAGTAGTTCTAAGTTATAGGGGACAAATGGCCTAAGAAGTTAAGTCTCATAGTGCTCAGAGCCATTTGAACATCGGTGGGAGGGTAAGTCTTGTGATTTTGTAGTAAGTTGGTGTATAAGATGCGCAAATATTCTCGTAGAAAATCAAGCAGCACCTGGGTATGTCAGCAATATGACAATATACACATGGAAAACTATGGAAAAAATATGAAAAAATTGCATAAAATCGGTAAAATTCGCGGAAAACTTGGTATAATCACGAAAAAATGATGTGAAATACGTAACAACTGAGGGAAATACGATGAAATATGTAAGATTTCGAAAACCTAGACAATCACGGAAACTGAATGAGAATAGATGAAATTAGAGAAAAATACCGTTAAATGAGTACAGAGCAAAATCAACAAAATTGCGTGTTCTGGAGCAGGAGAGTACATAGATGTTCCATATACACCCCTTAATAGTTGAAAGAAAAGGCGTTCTAGGGACGTGGCGTCAAGGTGAAATGACAATTTTATCCTGTACATGAGCAATACAGCCTAACATCGGACCATGACTTCTATGTGCAACAGGAAGATTAGTAGTGGCTGTGGTAAAACAGTGATACGACTGTTGCATCTCTTCTGGCTACTGATGGTGGTGTTCATATCCTTGTAAGATGTCTCTGTTCCTTCGTATGAACTTTCGGCTGCCGACGATAATTTTATAGGACTGCTGTCAACATAACATAATTTCGGAACCGTAATCAGGACTCAAATTCCTAAACATCAGGCGACATACACCTCTGGAAATCTATGTAATGTTTGTGTTACAAAGAATCGATGTTTCTTTTGGTGTACAAGGTAGGAGTTTTATCGCTTTACTGTTTCTTACCGTAGTTTATCTCAGAGAAACGTGCAGGGGAATGTATGTAATGTGCTGGAACTATATTTCTTATTTTGCGATATTGACAGCGTTACATTTCACGTAACTAATAGGTCGGGATTCGCACTGCTCTAGCAGTATAGCGTGCTTAAGTAGGTTCAAATGGCTCTGAGCACTATGGAACTCACCATTTGTGGTCATCAGTCCCCTAGAACTTAGAACTACTTAAACCTAACTAACCTAACGACATCACACATATCCATGCCCGAGGCAAGATTCGAACCTGCGACCGTAGCGGCAACGCGGTTCCAGACTGAAGCGCCTACAACCGCACGGCCACAACGGCCGGTCGTGTTTGAGTGCAGAACCGTTTAGCCTTTGGGATATGTTTATTTTCCACGATCATTTGTCTCTTTCCGATAACTTCTTGGTATGAACACCAAACACCAGAACAATACTTTAGAATTTATAGCACAATTAATTTACGTAAAATGTTTCAAACACGGTCCGTTTGGAGCGTCGTAAGTAAGAATGATATGGAAGAGTCTTGGCTGAACAGTAGTTACGGACTCAGTTCATTCTGTTACTTCACGAGACGTGGAATGTAGCTTGCACAGCTCCCTCCTACTTCTGATTAGCTGTGTATTAAATCGGGGACAGTGTTGCAAGGTCAAAGACAATGCAGGGAGATCTTTCAATCTCCAACTTTATCCTAAAAATGCGAGCATTCTCTGTGATTCCCATCTGCATGGACAGAGATGGGAAATCGTAATCGTAAATTACGCACTAAGATCGAAGTGTTAGAAAAATGTAGATCGTTATAGGACGTTGTCTGGTATGCTTTGGTATATATATTCGAGAGTTGACCATGAATAGACGTACTTCACAGTCATCTACCTACATTCAAAATCTACTATATTGTATTCGCAAAATAGTGGAGGGGTGTATGTCATTGGTCGGTGTTGAAACTACAGAAAAACTCGTAAAATTGCTAAAATTGTTTGCACTATCAACTTTGATGTTTATTACGGTACATCGTCAAATATTGATGGTGTCTTTTACATCCCATCAAACCACTCGTACGCTGTTGATTACCACATACTGGCTAACTGATGCAACTTGTTTGAGATGGTGATAGAGTCTTGGTGGGAACAACACCTTCTGGCGATGGCCTACATGAAACAGTGATCGCATACATGACTAAAGTATGAGGAATCAGTTGAAATGGGACACCAAGACATCTGCTACAATATCGCTGTGAATGATGAGTTTAATTGCAGAGGTTACCAATCACCTTTGGGCAGATGTTTGGAAACTTCCCACAAAGCTGCAAACTCTTCTAGTTTCCGTATGTCACAATGTCTTCTGCATTATTGTCAATATGAAACACCATCTCTGTCTTTTATTTTAATCATCCTGTGTATTGTGGGAGCAGCAGCATAGTTTACACCATGTGGTGTCCAGCTTTCTGTGAGAGCCAATAGATCAAGATATGTTAATGTTAGTTTAGCACCTGACACAGACCTCGAAGTCGTGGTGGAAAAACAAAATGTATGGCAGGTTACAAAGCTGTAGTCATGCACTGCTTGTATATGTTACAGCAGAAAAAATAAAACAAATCATCAAACTGCTGATGAAAGAACAACACAGATACCCTCTCTTGTGAATGATAGTCTGTGGGATTTGATCCTCCTACAGTACAGGTGGTCTGTGGAAGGGACTTCGATCTCTGGGCACCTGCTCATGTATATTTAATGGGATCACCACATATGGTCAATGTCAGCGTGTCGATGTTATTTGTTTCCTGATATATTGGAAGACAGGGATATGGTAATATCTTATCAAGTTCTCTATCAGATGATGTTAGCGGAGTTTTTATAGTTCATAGTTTTTCTCTGTTGGATGGTACAAAATAACGATGACAGAGAGAATGATTGGGTGACAGACATGAATGCACCCTGAGGAATGTAGATCTCCTTAAGATTGTAGTAGTGTCTGTAGTTTGGAGACGTACCACAAAGCAGTAACAAAATCCTCATTCTTCTTCCACTTCCCATAACTGCTCATACTGTCTTTTCCACTACCTCTTCTTGCAGGTGAAAGATTCGTTTGGCGCTGGCCTTACACATCATACAAAGTTGGTGGAGCTATGACAAAACGTTCCCATTTCCACCAAGTGGTCAAAACATGGTCCTGTCGCATTAACTCAGCTCTTCCTGTTTCTCCATGGCATGAAGAAGGTTTTAGATAAAGCGTTCTCTGACTTCCATTTAGTTCTGACTTAAACTGGAGCAATCACATCGACAAAGCTGGAGGTAGGACGGGCCAGAGACTAAGGAACAGTTACAAGATGAAGAAGGACTGTCTAAAAACCATGCTGGAGTTCTGCTGTATGGGAATCTTAGCAGATAAGTTCGAAAAAGATGGCTCGTTTCGAGATATGAGAGTGCTGTGAATACGATTCACCAGTGGTTATAATCATTAAAAGACATCTCCGTATGATCCAACGCAAGTATTTGGTTGAATGGACTGACTTGACTCCAAATTGCAGACAGTATTTTTACCAGAAAGCACAACACTATCCGTGACTCTTGCATGTGCCTCTAAAACCAAGGCTGCTCTCATGCGGGGTGACTGTAACGCAGTCATTGTGATCTATTTTGAATACCACAGTCCTTAGTGAAACGCATGGTGCTGATGGTAGAATCCTTCAGCGGTCAGCTTCAAATGTCGGCTCTCAATAGTGTTCCTTGAAAAGAACATCGCCTTTCCTCCAGGGATTTCCATTTTTACTACCTGGTGGATGTAACCTGAGTGCTGAAAAAGAAAAATTTCTCGCCATGCAAAAAGACTCTCATGATTAATTTAATTAATTAGCCCCTCAATTTGATATCAATGATGTGCTGCCTGGTAGATGGAAGCGATGGCTAGAGTACTGAGGATATTATTCATTAATTGGAGAGCTAATCATGCTTTTAATGAAATTCCAATCTCCCACCTACACAGGGAGAAACGCCCATTGTAATAAAATCAGGTGTATTACCGAATTTATGAAGTCATGCATAGTATAAATCTCGTATTTACAACTTCTCTGTGCTGTCACCCTTACTTGTGCTGCTACCCTTCGTATGCGATGAGGCATTTGGTTACTTCAAGAGGAGCTCGAAAGTGAGATGGCGTCCAGTGACACAGGTTAATCTTAGCACTCTCTTATGAGCCAAACGCGAGTTCAATATTCCAAGCCTGTGATGCATAACACAACAGATAGGAAAAGACATTTTTCTACCTGATGAGAAAATTCTTTAAGAAAATGTAGCCTAAGCCATACTGTTACAGGATGTTCACAACAAGTAACGATACTTTAACAATGTGAAAACGTGTGTATGTTCTGATTTCTTCTGTCTTCGAAAATAATATTATAAAAGGGAGGAATCTACATTATGTGTGACAAATGCGAGGCGTATGGTCAAAAACATCGTTGTCTCGGATAGGGTAAAGTGGATTTTTTAAACTGGGAGGAAGGGGGGGGGGTCTTATCTGACGTTCCCCACTGACGTATTATAGGCCCTCTAATATTTTTAATCTAGATAAACGATTAGCAGACAATCAGAGATGCCATATTGCAAGGAATTGTTACAGTCCAACATGTCGAAACCTACCCTAAAATTTTTCACACAGGAAGAGCACACCAAAAGAAATGCACAGCAAAATTTAAGGGTTTACGGTACACTGCAAGTTCAAAAAAAGCAATGAATTATTTTCTGCAACTGGTACTAAAACGTTTCGGATGTGATATAGAACCTTATTCTCTCCAACTTTTCCACGTTTTTCCTATGTCGATTACAAAATTTTTGCCACTAAACAGTCCTTTTTTAATTTTTAGTACCAATTTGCCTTGAGATTCCAGAAGACAGATATAGAGCTGAAGGAACAGCAATCCACTCATACTTATCACTGGCACTGGTATGGACGACATAGTAATAAGCACCCCGTGCGTAGAGAAACAACTGAAAGATTTGATAGAAAAAATATCATCAGGTCCAGATGGAATCCCAGTTCGATTTTACAAAGAGTATTCTGCGGCACTGGTCCCTTACCTAGCTCGCATTTATCGTGAATCTCTCACCCAGTATGGAGTCCCAAGCGACTGAAAAAAGACGCGGGTAACGCCAATGTACACGAAGGGTAACAGAATGGAGCGGCAAAATTACCAAAGTCTCTAGCTTCTGGCTGCTGCAGAATCGTTGAACATATTCTCAATCAGAATATAATAAATTTTCTTGAGACTGAGAAGCTTATGTCCACGAATCGCGAATCAGTTTGGTTTTAGAAAGCATCGCTCGTGTGAAACTCAGCTTGTGCTTTTCTCACATGATATACCGCGAACTGTGAATGAAGGGCAACAGGCAGATTCCATATTTCTAGCTATCCTGACAACTTTTGATACGGTGCCCCACTGCTGGCTCTTAACAAAGGTACGAGCATATCGAATAAGCTCGAAGTTATGTGAGAAACTTGATGACTTCTTAAACAATGGAACCCATCATGTTGTCCTCGACGGCGAGTGTTCATTAGAGACAAGGGAATCGTCAGGAGTGCCCCAGGAAAGTGCGATAGGCCCACTGTTTTTCTCTATGTACAGTCGTTCTCAAAGGTATCCGAAACACCTGACTTGCATTTCGCCTGATTCGCATGCAACCCACATAACGCAGCTGTCCAGCAGGTCCTCTAATTGTTCCTCGGTACAGTCGTTTGACTATTGAAAATGGTTCCAACAAGTCACCACTAGGAAACTCCGCTCTGTATCTCAATATCTCAAGATCTGAAGTACTACAACGATACGACAAATATCAGGGAACACCTTCGCAGAGAGAAGACTGTCCTTAAGGCTTGTAAGCTCACATTTATTAAATAAATGACATACCTGAAATGTTACCACTGTCATTTTTGCGTCAGACAGGTAATGCACGTAGTAAGTTCGTCGTATTCATGACTTCCTCTTCAAAGTAACATACCGTACTTACTATTTAACACAAAAAGACATTAAAAAATTAAGTTATTCACTAGCGGCTAATAGAGAATATGTATGAACTTCAAATGAGACGACGAACCGTCTCGTTTTGCGTGTGAATTCAAACCCAGGTCATGCAGACTAAGCAAAGATTTCGTGACTGACGGAAACTGTCATTCCTGACTAAGCATACAGAGAGTGATATACCTCGATTTTTGACAGTATCAGTTAGCAAATACCAACTTTAAATTACATAATGTAAACATTTTTAAAACGCGAATTCCTACCGAGCATCTATTGTCCATGTTAACGAACTGCGAGAGATGTTAAATATTGCTTCTTCACACATAACTTACTTGAAATGGTGTGCGGTAAAGCTTTGTGTTGGACAGAGATTGGAACCCAGAACCTAATCGGATTGATATCAAAGATTAATCAACTGTGATATGTCGGATTTTTTCGGCAGTAGCTGGATGTTTTAACTGAAATGACGAGACGAAACATTAATTTTTTCCTTCCCAGGATTCCAACCCGGCACTTATCGCTGTTATATTCTACAGTATACGGACGTTAAATATGGGTTTGTTACACCAGCAGTGACATGTGAGCATATTTGAACTAGAAATTAAATGACGAAGAGTTCAGTGCTGACTGGGAATCGAACCCCACACATATCGTTGTTGACTACACACAAAAAGACGCAAGCTACCGAATTTTTCTCCACCAGCAGCTAGGAATAACATCCTTGAACTTACAGTGCTCTTGAAAATAGTTCTGTGTCTCACTGGGAGTCCAAAATGTCAGATATCGTTAGTGTTGACAACGAATGAAAATACATTAAAAATCAAAACTATTATCGAGCAGCAGATAGATGTTCTCATGCTAGAGCTTGATAATACATAATGAAAACTTTAGTGCCAGGCCAGGATCCGAACAGATTCACGCACAATAAGTGGATATGTTGAGGAATCTGCTGTTTTGAACAAATTTTAGTCGAGCTGTATTGCCACGAAGGGATCAAATTCCGCGTTAAGGGCTGTCTGAGATGCATACCCAGTTGAGAACCAATTTTATCGACATACACAAGCTCCAATAAAAGATGGAATAAGTGTCCTGTGACCCTTCATAGCGTCTGCTTCGTCTCTACAAATAAATAACTAGTATAAGAAAGGTTACTGGTGATAGAGTTTCTACACGTCGCCACTCCTGATTTTGGTTCAACCTAACGTCTGCTTGGTAGAAAAGTAATATCATGAAACTTCCTGACAGATTAAAACTGTGTGCCCGACCGAGACTCGAACTCGGGACCTTTGCCTTTCGCGGGCAAGTGCTCAGGAGAGCTTCTGTAAAGTTTGGAAGGTAGGAGACGGATACTGGCAGAAGTAAAGCTGTGAGTACCGGGCGTGAGTCGTGCTTCGGTAGCTCAGTTGGTAGAGCACTTGCCCGCGAAAGGCAAAGGTCCCGAGTTCGAGTCTTGGTCGGTCACACAGTTTTAATCTGTCAGGAAGTTTCATATCAGCGCACACTCCGCTGCAGAGTGAAAATCTCATTCTGGAAGTAATATCATGTTTAATGTGAATTTCAGACCACGATGCCATAATACCGTCTTCACTTGGCGTCTCCAGAAGAGAATAGAATCTGTCTCTCCCTATCAAAAATCACAGACACAAGTCGGAATCGAACACGGGCCATAAGCTTACGGATCAATCATAAATCCAACAGACTACCAAATCGTGTCCTCTCGTGACATAATTTTTTACTGTAACGCCGTTGCGCCACACTGGATGAGAATTCTGACACACAGGCTCCCTGTACTGGTTTGCAGCATGTTGAGTACATTCATTTAGTTGGTTGACCGAATCGCCATTAACTAGCTGCCTTGGCTACCCAGTGCATACATTAGACTCTATGTTGTAATCACTGAAATAAAATCACGTAACTACCACCTACACAGATCTGCCAACAGTGCGGGATTCAGAAAATTAAGTAGGAAGAGTTCCTTTCCACTTGAGCTACTTTATTGCGATATCTGTTTGTTGAAAACGTCCTGCAGTGCAAAAGAAAAGCTGTAACTGTCTGTCTTCCAGAAGTCCAGATCTGGCCATATGCGTTATCTCACAGCACTGTGGAATACCGAAGTTCTGGAGGATTTGTTATTGACTTCTATAGTTGCTGTCGTTATGTGTTAGCTAGTAGCGTAACGATAAGCGTCACGCGCCGTAGGTTAAAAGTCCTGAGTTCGAGTACATTCACTGCCACATTTTTTTAAAACGCAATTCTGCTGCCTGCTGAAGTTATCAATCGAATGGAACTTTGAACATTATTCCCTTCACTTCTCAACCCAAATTAGTCGCATGTGGAAAAGGGCTAACTTCTGCGACACTTTGTTCTTTTCGGGTTTAATAGACGGCCAGGCAGCAGATGCATCTCGAAACGTTAGTATTATGTATGGGGATAGCCGTATCGTGCCAAAATAGGTCATAAAAGTATTAGCTCTTGTGTGGTAGTGGCATTTTATTCTTCTTCAAATCTTGTTTGACAGATTGAACTCAGCACAAGTTTTCTACAAGCATGTAATTAAAAAACTGCATGCAATTTGTCAGAATGTTAAAGATAACATCAGAGAATTCTCATATATCGTTGATGATTAATTTCTCTCTCATGTTTACTATTGTTTTAACAACACTAAAAGAAACCTTACGAAAATTGTGCACTGCATTATAAGAAATGAAATAAAAATACCCACAATGACCTTACAACGAAAGTCTGCTTTCATAAAACTGAATATCTGTTCACAAATGTGCCTCCATCGGCACGTATTAGTAAAATACTACTTACTTAGATTTCGACTGGGTATGCTGTGTCATACTCAAGAGGTATGCAAATGTGGCATTTCATAAGTAAAGTTATGTATTCCTAGAAACTCAAAATTTGCATGTCAGCAGCGGAAAGAGGCGTTACCTGTTGTGCAGCATTGCACCACCATTTTTTCACCATTGCACTATGAGCCGAAGATATTTTCTTGCGATTTACTTACTAAAGTTTGATCTGACTGTTTGTATCTCTTTCACAGAAGGGATAAAAACGTTGCACTCATTGAGACTGCAACCGCGATCCATAACAGACATTTTTTACAGGTCAGCACGTTACCACACAGCTAGCAAAGAGGAATTTAACTTGCTCTCCTCTTACGAGGACAATACTGGATAGAACTCGTAACCTGCTCTTTAAAGGACGAGATTAATTGCGATATTCACGTGCAACGACTTTCCTGGGCTGAAAACCGTAAATTTACAATCTTTTGTTACACCTCAAACGACAATAACTTAGATTATTCAATGGAAATGACAGGAAAAAATCAAGTGAACTTTGAGACTCAATTCCGCGCATACCAGGAAGTAACTCGTCTCTCACAGAGTTGCCAAACATACCTTGCCTTGTTGCCAAATCTCAGTTACAGTACCAGCAGGAAGAAGACGAACCGATTTGATTCTACAGCGGGCTGGGAAGTGACCATAGCTGGCGTCTCAAAGACGCGGCTGCTACGGCCTCGAATACGCAACGCGTCTGATTCGCATTTTTGTAACTAGGTTTAGGGACTGGAGCGTAGCTACTAACAATACTCAGAATTGACTGCAAACTAAGCACCATAAATCAGTAACTCTCATAGTTCTTTCTATATTTCTTTCGTGAGTGTGCTCGAAACTAAGAAACACATTCACGGACGTTTCCGTGCCTCGCTGATAGTCGAGCACAACAAAAAATTGAAAATAAAACAGAATGTGTGTGTGTGTGTGTGTGTGTGTGTTTGTGTGTGTGTGTGTCTGTGTGTGTGTGTGTGTGTGTGTGTGTGTGTGTGTGAGAGAGAGAGAGAGAGAGAGAGAGAGAGAGAGAGATAAAAATAGAAAAGAATGAGAGAGAGAGAGAGAGTAAAAAATCGTTGTAAAGAAATTGAATCATGGTGTGTAAAGAAATCTTTCATTAAAATGACACGTTCCACATTATTACGAAATGTTGTATTCATGATGTATGGAACAAGTATTAATCTAATCTAAATTAATCATATCGTATTGCTGGCTAGCCAAGAAGAGTCATGAATTACTGAAATTTTCGCCAATATCAGTAACCAAATCTAAACTTTAAAATAAAAGAAGACAGATTTTGTAGTAAACCGGTACTCCTATCAAGACCCTTTCGTCCGTGTTAACTAACCATGAAAAATGTCTGATATATCTCCATTAGGAAGTAACACAGTGTGAATGCTTTGAAAAATGAACCACATGATTTGAAGTTCTGTGACAGAGATACGAACCCAACAGGTAATCGGATTGTTAACTAAGTAAAATCAAATGTTACGTATCGATTTTCCTGACCAGCTACTAGGTGTTTGAATCTAAAAGAAGGATACAAATTTTTGTGTCTTAGTGACAATCTAACCACACACCTACCGTCCTTCTTTATCATCCACGAATATAGCTTAAGTATCAATTGCATATTCACTGTTTGACCAGAAATAACGACACCTATAGCCATTGTTGGCCACAGATGAACAGACATTAAAAATGCACGTTAACTTTCAATAGCAGGCCGGTGTGCACGTGATAGGGCTTGAAATGGAATTATGAATATATTTTTACTGGATAAGGATTCAGACACAAACACTTAGCTTTGGAGGAGACCTAGAGACGATTGCAGACTTGGGACAAGGAACGAAACGATTGAACTATAGTGTTCCGAGAGATTCAGATTCTCGGAAGTGGAGTTATGAATTCGAAACACAGTCCAGCACCAAATTATTCAACGTCTCTAGTTCAGTCAAGTGCAAGTAAAATAAGAGCCCTGTTCCCTTAAACGGTTATCGGTTCACCAAATAAAATAAAATTTCCTAATGTAAGTAAGTTTACTGGCGACAGTATTTCTGTTTACCATGACTTCGTCTGAGTCATGTCCCAACGTAAACCGGCTCTGCCCAGTTGGTAATGAAGGAACGTGATGTTTAATGCGGATTCTGGTTTATAACGTCCTTCTCTTGAGGCTACCAGAGGGAAAGTAAATCTGTTTTTGCCTCTTAAAAGTAAATGCCTGAACCCACGCTGCGCACCCGTTATAGTTCGTTCCACCAGACCATTGTGGCCACATTTCCCAGCCAAAGGAGTGTTATAATCCAGAATCCGCATTAAACATCACGTTCCTTCATTACCAACTGGGCAGAGCCGGTTTACGTTGGGACATGACTCAGACGAAGTCATGGTAAACAGAAATACTGTCGCCAGTAAACTTACTTACATTAGGAAATTTTATTTTATTTGGTGAACCGATAACCGTTTAAGGGAACAGGGCTCTTATTTTACTTGCACTTGACTGAACTAGAGACGTTGAATAATTTGGTGCTGGACTGTGTTTCGAATTCATAACCCCACTTCCGAGAATCTGAATCTCTTGGAACACTATAGTTCAATCATTTCGTTCCTTGTCCCAAGTCTGCAATCTTCTCTACGTCTCCTCCAAAGCTAAGTGTGTGTGTCTGAATCCTTATCCAGTAAAAATATATTCATAATTCCATTTCAAGCCCTATCACGTGCACACCGGCCTGCTAGTTAAAGTTAACGTGCATTTTTAATGTCTGTTCATTTGTTGCCAACAATGGCTAAAGGTGTCGATATTTCTGGTCAAACAGTGAATATGCAATTGATACTTAAGCTAGATTTGTGGATGATAAAGAAGGACGGTACGTGTGCGGTTAGATTGTCTACATCTACATCTACATCTACATTTATACCCCGCAAGCCACCCAACGGTGTGTGGCGGAGGACACTTTACGTGCCACTGTCATTACCTCCCTTTTCTGTTCCAGTCGCGTATGGTTCGCGGGAAGAACGACCGTTTGAAAGCCTCCGTGCGCGTTCGAATCTCTCTGATTTTACATTCGTGATCTCCTCGGGAGGTATAAGTAGGGGCAAGCAATATATTCGATACCTCATCCAGAAACGCACCCTCTCGAAACCTGGCGAGCAAGCTACACCGAGATGCAGAGCGTCTCTCTTGCAGAGTCTGCCACTTGAGTTTGCTAAACATCTCCGCAACGCTATCACGCTTACCAAATAACCCTGTGACGAAACGCGACGCTCTTCTTTGGATCTTCTCTATCTCCTTCGTCAACCCGATCTGGTACGGATCCCACATTGATGAGCAATACTCGAGTATAGGTCGAACGAGTGTTTTGTAAGCCACCTCCTTTGTTGATGGACTACATTTTCTAAGGACTCTCGCAATGAATCTCAACCTGGTACCCGCATTACCAACAATTAATTTTATGTGATCATTCCACTTCAAATCGTGCCGCACTCATACTCCCAGATATTTTACAGAAGTAACTGCTACCAGTGTTTGTTCCGCTATCATATAATCATACAATAAAGGATCCTTCTTTCTATGTATTCGCAAAACATTACATTTATTTATGTTAAGGGCAGTTGCCACTGCCTGCACCAAGTTCCTAGTCGCTGCAGATCTTCCTGCATTTCGCTACAATTTTCTAATGCTGCAACTTCTCTGTATACTACAGCATCATCCGCGAAAAGCAGCATGGAACTTCAGACACTATCTACTAGGTCATTTATATACAGGGTGTTACAAAAAGGTAGGGCCAAACTTTCAGGAAACATTCCTCACACACAAATACAGAAAACATGTTATGTGGACATGTGTCCGGAAACGCTTAATTTCCGTGTTAGAGCTCATTATTGTTTCGTCAGTATGTACCGTACTTCCTCGATTCACCGCCAGTTGGCCCAATTGAAGGAAGGTAATGTTGACTTCGGTGCTTGTGTTCACATGCGACTCATTGCTCTACAGTACTAGCATGAAGCACATCAGTAGGTATCATCAACAGGTTAGTGTTCATCACGAACGTGGTTGCAGTGTTTACAATGTGCAATGTTTACAAATGCGGCGTTGGCAGATGCCCATTTGATGTATGGATTAGCACTGGGCAATAGCTGTGGTGGCGTGGTACGTTTGTATCGAGACACATTTACAGAACGAAGGTGTCCCGACAGGACGACGTTCGAAGCAATTGATCGGCGTCTTAGGGAGCACGGAACATTTCAGCCTATGACTCGCGACTGGGGAAAACCTAGAACGACGAGGACACCTGCAATGGACGAGACAATTCTTCGTGCAGTTGACGATAACCCTAACGTCAGCGTCAGAAAAGTTGCTGCTGTACAAAGTAACGTTGACCACGTCACTGTATGGAGAGTGCTACGGAAGAACCAGTTGTTTCCGTACCATGTACAACGTGTGCAGGCACTATCAGCAGCTGATTGGCCTTCACGGGTACACTTCTGCGAATGGTTCATCCAACAATGTGTCAATCCTCATTTCAGTGCAAATGTTCTCTTTACGGATGAGGCTTCATTCCAACGTGATCTAATTGTAAATTTTCACAATCAACATGTGTGGGCTGACGAGAATCCGCACGCAATTGTGCAATCACGTCATCAACACAGATTTTCTGTGAACGTTTGGGCAGGCATTGTTGGTGATGTCTTGATTGGGCCCCATGTTCTTCCACCTACGCTCAATGGAGCACGTTATCATGATTTCATACGGGATACTCTCCCTGTGCTGCTAGAACATGTGTCTTTACAAGTACGACACAACATGTGGTTCATGCATGATGGAGCTGCTGCACATTTCAGTCGAAGTGTTCATACGTTTCTCAACAACAGATTCGGTGACCGATGGATTGGTAGAGGCGGACCAATTGCATGGCCTCCACTCTCTCCTGACCTCAACCCTCTTGACTTTCATTTATGGGGGCATTTGAAAGCTCTTGTCTACGCAACCCCGGTACCAAACGTAGAGAGTCTTCGTGCTCGTATTGTGGACGGCTGTGATACAATACGCCATTCTGCAGGACTGCTTCAGCACATCAGGGATTCCATGCGACGGAAGGTGGATGCACGTATCCTCGCTAACGGAGGACATTTTGAAGATTACCTGTAACAAAGTGTTTGAAGTCACGCTGGTACGTTCTGTTGCTGTGTGTTTCCATTCCATGATTAGTGTGATTTGAAGAGAAGTAATAAAATGAGCTCTAACATGGAAAGTAAGCATTTCCGGAAACATGTCCACATAACATATTTTCTTTCTTTGTGTGTGAGGAATGTTTCCTGAAAGCTTGACCGTACCTTTTTGTAACACCCTGTATATTGCGAAAAGCAGTGGTCCCATAACACTCCCCTGTGGCACGCCAGAGGTTACCTTAAGGTCTGTAAACGTCTCTTCATTGATAACAACATGCAATGTTCTCTTTTGCTAAAAACTCTTCAATCCAGCCACACTGCTGGTCTGATATTCCGTAGGCTCTTACTTTGTTATCAGGCGACAGTGCGGAACTGTATCGAACGCCTTCCGAAAGTCAAGGAAAATAGCATATACCTGGGAGCCTATATCTAATATTTTCTGGGTGTCATGAACAAATAAAGCGAGTTGGGTCTCACACGATTGCTGTTTCCGGAATCCATGTTGATTCCTACAGAGTAGATTCTGGGTTTCCAAAAACGACATGATACGCGAGCAAAAAACATGTTCTAAGATTATACAACAGATCGACTTCAGAGATATAGGTCTATAGTTTTGCGCATCTGCTCTACGACCCTTCTTGAAGACTGGGACTACCTGTTCTCTTTTCCAATCATTTGGAACCTTCCGTTCCTCTAGAGACTTGCGGTACACGGCTGTTAGAAGGGGGGCAAGTTCTTTCGCGTACGCTGTGTAGAATCGAATTGATATCCCGTCAGGTCCAGTGGACTCTCCTCTGTTGAGTGGTTCCAGTTGCTTTTCTATTCCTTGGACACTTCTTTCGATGTCAGCCATTTTCTCGTTTGTGCGAGGATTTAGAGAAGGAACTGCAGTGTGGCCTTCATCTGTGAAAGAGCTTTGGAAAAAGGTGTTTAGTATTTCAGATTTACGCGTGTCATCCTCTGTTTCAATGCCATCATCATCCCGGAGTGTCTGGATATGCTGTTTCGAGCCATTTACTGATTTAACGTAAAGCCAGAACTTCCTAGGATTTTCTGTCAAGTCGGTACATAGAATTTTACTTTCGAATTCACTGACCGCTTCACGCATAGCCTTCCTCACGCTAACTTTGACATCGTTTAGCTTCTGTTTGTCTGAGAGGTTTTGGCTGCGTTTAAACTTAGAGTGAAGCTCTCTTTGCTTTCGCAGTAGTTTCCTAACTTTGTTGTTGAACCACGGTGGGTTTTTCCCGTCCCTCACAGTTTTACTCGGCACGTACCTGTCTAAAACGCATTTTACGATTGCCCTGAACTTTTTCCATAAACACTCAACAATGTTAGTGTCGGAACAGAAATTTTCGTTTTGATCTGTTAGGTAGTCTGAAATCTGCCTTCTGTTACTATTGCTAAAGAGATAAACCTTCCTCCCTTTTTTTATATTCCTATTTATTTCTATATTCAGGGAAACTGTAACGGCCTTATGATTACTGATTCCCTGTTCTGTGCTTACAGAGTCGAAAGGTTCGGGTCTGTTTGTTATCAGTAGGTCCAAGATGTTATCTCCATGAGTCGGTGCTCTGTTTAATTGCTCGATGTAATTTTCGGATAGTGCACTCAGTATAATGTCACTCGATGTTCTGTCCCTACCACTCGTTCTAAACATCTGAGTGTCCCAGTCTATATCTGGTATATTGAAATCTCCATCTAAGACTATAACATGGTGAGAAAATTTATGTGAAATGTATTCCAAATTTTCTCTCAGTTGTTCTGCCACTAATGCTGCTGAGTCGGGAGGTCGGTAAAAGGAAGCAACTCCACCCATAATAATTCACAGAAACTATCCAATTCTACTTCACTGAAGGATAAACTACTACAACAGCGACAAACACGCCAGCACCGGTTGCATGCAATCTATCCTTTCTAAACACCGTCTGTGCCTTTGTAAATATTTCGGGCAGAAAAATTTGTATCCTTATTTTAGATTCAAACACCTAGCAGCTGGTCAGGAAAATCGATACGTAATATTTGATTTTACTTAGTTAACAATCCGATTACCTGTTAGGTAACTATGAGAGTTACTGATTTATAGTGCTAAGTTTGCAGTCAATTCTGTAAGTAAGTTTACTGGCGACAGTATTTCTGTTTACCATGACTTCGTCTGAGTCATGTCCCAACGTAAACCGGCTCTGCCCAGTTGGTAATGAAGGAACGTGATGTTTAATGCGGATTCTGGTTTATAACGTCCTTCTCTTGAGGCTACCAGAGGGAAAGTAAATCTGTTTTTGCCTCTTAAAAGTAAATGTCTGAACCCACTCTGCGCACCCGTTATAGTTCGTTCCACCAGACCCTTGTGGCTGTTAGAATCATTGGTTGAATATGAGGTTATACCAATGGGTACAGTACTTCTAAATATTCAGAATGATTAGCAACCTAAGTCTAAGTTCACCCACAAACTGAGGCGTATTTATAATACTGAAGCTAGACTGTGTATCCTTGTCTTCCTTGAGTGGGCATTGGGAGGCGTTTAAACACAAGTATACAGTACTATGAATACTTCGAACATTGTAGTTAGTTGCTCTCATAAACAAATTTCGTTTTTTTTTTTTTAATTCTTCTGGGTTTCAACGTGCGGTATGTGCTGTAGATACAATCTTGACCGCCGAGTCATTCACGTAAGGTGGACAATACAGTCGTGAACCTCTCGGAATTCTATGTCCTGTAATATGCTCGATCTGGCAACATTGTTGACTGCGGCACCTCCCGGAGGAAGTTTTGACTACAGTCTGAGTACGTCACCCTTGACTACGACCGTAGTCCTGAGGTGAAATGCGAGATAGGGGAAGTACGACGTCTGGCAACCAAAAGAACGCTTCGACAAAACTTTTATCGCCCCTTTCCTCTCGGTGCTGAAGCGGTAAGTGTAATTCAAGCGAATCTACAATATATTTCGCTTTCTGTCACATTGGTAATAACAGTTTGGTTCAACAATATTTTAGCGAGAGATTTCTTGGCCGTCCATCTGCCTCTGAACACCACATGCTTCTGAGTTCTCTGGAACCCGTTTGCTGCCTACTGGCTGGGGCTGAAGCACTGCTCCTGATCCAGTGCGCTATAATTAAAGCGCCATATCCTTTTTCCTTTCACAGGAGATTCTTCTAATTATTTATTTTTGTCATGGATTTATATGTGTTAGCAAGGCACAGAGAGTAAATGCAATGTAATGTTTTTGGTTTCTTTCTTGCATTCCCTATTGTAAATGGGTGCAAAACATTGTGTAAATACATTTCAGAACCTGCTCTATAGCTACTCAGGCAAATTGCTTGTTTGGAGGTCCATACGTTAATTAAAGGAGAAGTGAATACTGTTCAAAAGTGATATTTAAAATATTCAATCAATTTATTGAGTCGAGCTACCAAGAGGACTTGATGTGTAAAGGTCACCTTCCAATTTCATTACAGAAATTACATTTATGTTGTTTAATTTTTCTCCTTTTTTGTTTATGGCAACTTGAACATTCAGTTCAGTTCTCTTTACATTGGTGCAGGGACACGCAAGTGCCAACGCAGCCACAAACGAGTGATCAACAGTTTAAAAGGCACCCAGAAGCCGCAGTTGTGGCTGCATGGACGCAAAGTGGTAAAGAGCAAATCTACAAATATAAAGGTCTAGGGTTCGATTCCTGGTCATTCTCACAATTTTTATGTGCCAATTTACACTTATTTCCCCTCGAGCAGTGATAGTTGATGCGAAAAATGCCGAGTTGCACTGTGTTACGAAAGCCACGTTGAATTGTAGGTTCCCCTATTAACTGGCTGGGTAAGTCAACTCAAAGGTCGGAGGAAAGCAACGGCATACCACCTCCAACAAGACCTTGCCCATTAAAACACTGTGGTGTTCGAACCAATCATCCGACTGATGACTGCTTTGCTTTACTATGGGTTCCAACGTTAATGATCTTCGGGTTATAAACATTTTTGTGTTTTCATGCTGTAGCTTTGATTCCAGTAAACGTAAGTAACCGGCCGAGCACTGTCACCGTTGGGGTTGTCAGGGTGGTACACGACGATGCTGTTGACCCTAGTTACAATCTTGGCCATGGTTATGTTTCAATCGAATACCTCTATGTGCCTTTCTATGTCAAGATATACTTTTATACAATTGGTACGCATACAAATTGATATCTGATAGGGCTGTATTTAGCAACATGAATCAGATATGTTTTCCGAAAAATATATCGGACAATACGTCAGTGCAGGGAGATTCCGTTTGTATGTTGCGCATGGTGCAAGAAATATTTGTGTTTTGCTTAACGAAAATTTCAAAATGACTTCACATCGAGATCATCAGGCCTAAAAGAGTCTTTACATCCTGCTGACATGAGAATAGCTTAACTTCCGTATCAGAAGCTTGCTTCTACTTAACCATTTAACAGACTCGCATTTTTTCCGCTGTCACTCATTTTGTAAATTAAGAGTGTCATCCGTTACAGCACACTCCTTTGGCTGGGAAATGTGGCCACAATGGTCTGGTGGAACGAACTATAACGGGTGCGCAGCGTGGGTTCAGGCATTTACTTTTAAGAGGCAAAAACAGATTTACTTTCCCTCTGGTAGCCTCAAGAGAAGGACGTTATAAACCAGAATCCGCATTAAACATCACGTTCCTTCATTACCAACTGGGCAGAGCCGGTTTACGTTGGGACATGACTCAGACGAAGTCATGGTAAACAGAAATACTGTCGCCAGTAAACTTACTTACATTAGGAAATTTTATTTTATTTGGTGAACCGATAACCGTTTAAGGGAACAGGGCTCTTATTTTACTTGCACTTGACTGAACTAGAGACGTTGAATAATTTGGTGCTGGACTGTGTTTCGAATTCATAACTCCACTTCCGAGAATCTGAATCTCTCGGAACACTATAGTTCAATCGTTTCGTTCCTTGTCCCAAGTCTGCAATCGTCTCTAGGTCTCCTCCAAAGCTAAGTGTTTGTGTCTGAATCCTTATCCAGTAAAAATATATTCATAATTCCATTTCAAGCCCTATCACGTGCACACCGGCCTGCTATTGAAAGTTAACGTGCATTTTTAATGTCTGTTCATCTGTGGCCAACAATGGCTATAGGTGTCGTTATTTCTGGTCAAACAGTGAATATGCAATTGATACTTAAGCTATATTCGTGGATGATAAAGAAGGACGGTAGGTGTGTGGTTAGATTGTCACTAAGACACAAAAATTTGTATCCTTCTTTTAGATTCAAACACCTAGTAGCTGGTCAGGAAAATCGATACGTAACATTTGATTTTACTTAGTTAACAATCCGATTACCTGTTGGGTTCGTATCTCTGTCACAGAACTTCAAATCATGTGGTTCATTTTTCAAAGCATTCACACTGTGTTACTTCCTAATGGAGATATATCAGACATTTTTCATGGTTAGTTAACACGGACGAAAGGGTCTTGATAGGAGTACCGGTTTACTACAAAATCTGTCTTCTTTTATTTTAAAGTTTAGATTTGGTTACTGATATTGGCGAAAATTTCAGTAATTCATGACTCTTCTTGGCTAGCCAGCAATACGATATGATTAATTTAGATTAGATTAATACTTGTTCCATACATCATGAATACAACATTTCGTAATAATGTGGAACGTGTCATTTTAATGAAAGATTTCTTTACACACCATGATTCAATTTCTTTACAACGATTTTTTACTCTCTCTCTCTCTCTCATTCTTTTCTATTTTTATCTCTCTCTCTCTCTCTCTCTCTCTCTCTCTCTCTCTCTCTCTCTCTCACACACACACACACACACACACACACACACACACACACACACACACACACAAACACACACACACACATTCTGTTTTATTTTCAATTTTTTGTTGTGCTCGACTATCAGCGAGGCACGGAAACGTCCGTGAATGTGTTTCTTAGTTTCGAGCACACTCACGAAAGAAATATAGAAAGAACTATGAGAGTTACTGATTTATGGTGCTTAGTTTGCAGTCAATTCTGAGTATTGTTAGTAGCTACGCTCCAGTCCCTAAACCTAGTTACAAAAATGCGAATCAGACGCGTTGCGTATTCGAGGCCGTAGCAGCCGCGTCTTTGAGACGCCAGCTATGGTCACTTCCCAGCCCGCTGTAGAATCAAATCGGTTCGTCTTCTTCCTGCTGGTACTGTAACTGAGATTTGGCAACAAGGCAAGGTATGTTTGGCAACTCTGTGAGAGACGAGTTACTTCCTGGTATGCGCGGAATTAAATCTCAAAGTTCACTTGATTTTTTCCTGTCATTTCCATTGAATAATCTAAGTTATTGTCGTTTGAGGTGTAACAAAAGATTGTAAATTTACGGTTTTCAGCCCAGGAAAGTCGTTACACGTGAATATCGCAATTAATCTCGTCCTTTAAAGAGCAGGTTACGAGTTCTATCCAGTATTGTCCTCGTAAGAGGAGAGCAAGTTAAATTCCTCTTTGCTAGCTCTGTGGTAACGTGTTGACCTCTAAAAAATGTCTGTAATGGTTCGTGGTTGCAGTCTCAATGAGTGCAACGTTTTTATCCCTTCTGTGAAAGAGCTACAAACAGTCAGATCAAACTTCAGTAAGTAAATCGCAAGAAAATATCTTCGGCTCATAGTGCAATGGTGAAAAAATGGTGGTGCAATGCTGCACAACAGGCAACGCATCTTTCCACTGCTGACATGCAAATTTTGGGTTTCTAGGAATACGTAACTTTCTTTATGAAATGCCACATTTGGATACCTCTTGAGTATGACACAGCATACCCAGTCGAAATCTAAGTAAGTAGTATTTTACTAATACGTGCCGATGGAGGCACATTTGTGAACAGATATTCAGTTTTATGAAAGCAGACTTTCGTTGTAAGGTCATTGTGGGTAGTTTTATTTCATTTCTTATAATACAGTACACAATTTTCGTAAGGTCTCTTTTAGTGTTGTTAAAACAATAGTAAACATGAGAGAGAAATTAATCATCAACGATATATGAGAATTCTCTGATGTTATCTTTAACATTCTGACAAATCGCATGCAGTTTTTTAATTACATGCTTGTAGAAAACTTGTGCTGAGTTCAATCTGTCAAACAAGATTTGAAGAAGAATAAAATGCCACTACCACACGAGAGCTAATACTTTTATGACCTATTTTGGCACGATACGGTTCTCCCCATACGTAATACAAACGTTTCGAGATGCATCTGCTGCCTGGCCGTCTATTAAACCTGAAAAGAACAAAGTGTCGCAGAAGCTAGCCCTTTTCCACATGCGACTAATTTGGGTTGAGAAGTGAAGGGAATAATGTTCAAAGTTCCATTCGATTGATAACTTCAGCAGGCAGCAGAATTGCGTTTTAAAAAAATGTGGCAGTGAATGTACTCGAACTCAGGACTTTTAACCTACGGCGCGTGACGCTTATCGTTACGCTACTAGCTAACACATAACGACAGCAACTAGAGAAGTCAATAACAAATCCTCCAGAACTTCGGTATTCCACAGTGCTGTGAGATAACGCATATGGCCAGATCTGGACTTCTGGAAGACAGACAGTTACAGCTTTTCTTTTGCACTGCAGGACGTTTTCAACAAACAGATATCGCAATAAAGTAGCTCAAGTGGAAAGGAACTCTTCCTACTTAATTTTCTGAATCCCGCACTGTTGGCAGATCTGTGTAGGTGGTAGTTACGTGATTTTATTTCAGTGATTACAACATAGAGTCTAATGTATGCACTGGGTAGCCAAGGCAGCTAGTTAATGGCGATTCGGTCAACCAACTAAATGAATGTACTCAACATGCTGCAAACCAGTACAGGGAGCCTGTGTGTCAGAATTCTCATCCAGTGTGGCGCAACGGCGTTACAGTAAAAAATTATGTCACGAGAGGACACGATTTAGTAGTCTGTTTGACTTATAGTTGTTTGGTGTACTTATGGTCCGCGTTCGATTCCGACATGTGTCTGTGATTTTTGATAGGGAGAGACAGTTTCTATTCTCTTCTGGCTACGCCAGGTGAAGAAGGTATTATGGCATCGTGGTCTCAAATTCACATTAAACATGATATTACTTTTCTACCAAGTAGACGTTAGAATGAACCGCAATCTGGAGTGGCGGCATGTAGAAACTCTATCTTCAGTAACCTTTCTTATACTAGTTCTTTATTTGTAGTGACGAAACAGACGCTATGAAGTGTCACAGGACACTTATTCCATCTTTTATTGGAGCTTGTGTATGTCGATAAAATTGGTTCTCAACTGGGTATGTGACTCAGACAGCCCTTAACGCGGAATTTGATCCCATCGTGACAATACAGCTCGACTAAAATTTGTTCAAAACAGCAGATTCCTCAACATCTCCACTTATTGTGCGTGAATCGGTTCGATTCCTGGCCTGGCACTAAAGTTTTCATTATGTATTATTAAGCTCTAGCTTGAGAATACCTATCTGATGGTAGATAATAGTTTTGATTTTTAATGTATTTTCATTCGTTGTCAACACTAACGATATCTGACATTCTGGACTCCCACTGATACACAGAACTATTTTCAAGAGCACTGTAAGTTCAAGGATGCTATTCCGAGCTGCTGGTGGAGAAAAAGTCGGTAGCTTGCGTCTCTTTGTGTGTAGTCAACAACGATATGTGTGGGGTTCGATTCCCAGTCATCACTGAACTCTTCGTCATTTAATTTCTAGTTCAAACATGCTCACATGTCGCTGCTGGTGTAACAAACCCATATTTAACGCTCGTATACTCTAGAATATAACAGCGATAAGTGCCGGGTTAGAATTCTGAGAAGGAAAAAATTAATGTTTCGCCTCGTCATTTCAGTTAAAACATCTAGCTACTCGCGAAAAAATCCGACATGTCACAGTTGATTAATCTTTGATATCAATCCGACTAGGTTCTGGGTTCGAATTCCTGTCCAACACAAAGATTTACTGCACACCATTTCAAGTATGTTATGTGTGAAGAAGTAATATTTAACATCTCTCGCAGTTCGTTAACATGCGGTAGGAATTCGCGTTCGTTAAAAATGTTTACATTATGTAATTTAAAGTTGGTATTTGCTAACTGATACTGTCTAAAATCGAGGTATATCACTCTCTGTATGCTTAGTCAGGAATGACTGTTAGTTTCCGTCAGTCACGAAATCTTTGCTTAGTCTGCATGACGTGGGTTTGAATCCATACGCAGAACGAGACGGTTCGTCGTCTCATTTAAAGTTCGTACATATTCTCAATTAGCTGCTAGTGAATAACTTAAATTTTAATGTCTTTTTGTATTAAATAGTAAGTACGGTATGTTACTTTGAAGAGGAAGTCATGAATACGACGAACTTACTACGTGCATTACCTATCTGACGCAATAATGACAGTGGTAACATTTCAGGTATGTCATTTATTTAATAAATGTGAGCTTACAAGCCTTAAGGACAGTCTTCTCTCTGCGAAGGTATTCCCTGATATTTGTCATATCGTTGTAGTACTTCACATCTTGAGATATTGAGATACAAAGCGGTGTTTTGTAGTGGTGACTTGTTGGAACCATTTTCAATAGTCAAACGACTGTACCGAGGAGCGATTAGAGGACCTGCTAGACAGCTGCGTTATGTGGGTTGCATGCGAATCAGGCGAAATGCAATTCAGGTCGTTCGGATACTTTTGAGCATGGTTGTACATACATGATTTGACGGACTGGGTGGTCAGCGACAGTAGGAAGATACAAGACGACTTAGACAAAATTTCTAGTTGGTATGATGAATGGCAGATAGCCCTAAATGTGGAAAAATGTTAGTTAATGCGGATGAGTAAGAAGAACAAACCTGTAATGTTCGGATACGGTGTTACTACTGTATCCGAACATTACATTCTGATCTATATAAATATCTGCTTGACACAGTCAACTCGTTTAAATATCTGGGTGCAACGTTGGAAAGCGATACGAAACATCACGAGCATATGGGAACTGTCATAGGAAAGCCGAATGGTCGATTTCGGTTTATTGGGAGAATTTGAGGAAAGAATGGTTGACCTGTAGAAGAGACTGCATATAGGACGCTGGTGCGACCTATTCTTGAGTGCTGCTTGAGTGTTTGGGATTCGTATTAGGTCGGATTAAAGGAAGAAATCGAAGTAGTTCAAAGGTGCGCTGCTAAATTTGTTACCGGTAGGTTCGAACAACGCGCAATTGTTACGGAAATGCTTCGGGAACTCCAATGGGAATCCCTGGAGGGAAGGCGACTTTCTATTCGAGAAATTCAATTGAGAAAATTTAGAGAAACAACATTTGAAGCTGAGTGCGGAACGATTCTACTGCCGCTCACATACATGACGCGTATAGACCACTAAGATAAGATAGGAGTTATTAGAGCTCATACGGAGGCATACAGGCAGTCGTTTTTTCCTCACTCTATTTGCTAGTGCAACAGGAAAGGAAATAACTAGTAGTGGTTCAGGGTAAACTCTGCCACGCACCTTACGGTGGCTTGCGGAGTATCTATGATCTATGTAGATGCAGATGTAGATGCGAATGTGTCACGGCATTCATTGGCAGCAAAGCGACTATGTCTTTTTTTTCACTCAGAATAATAAAGTGCGTTTTGCACGCAGTTTTTGCACGAAACCTGACTTACTGGCATTATACACAGTATTTTAGGGAAAAGCAAGAAACCTCGTCTCCACGTTAGCTACGAATTTCGATGCAGTATTACTTATTAATTACATCTTCTCTACACGTTTACTTGAAATAAACTTCGATAGTTACGACTTCCTTTTGCGTATAACTTCCTGAATCTGTTTAACTACTCACTTCTAATTCAGGTGACCCAGTCTCTTAGATCTCCACAAGTAACAGTGCACTGACTCCCACGATCAGTCCTAAATCTTTAGAATAGCTTTTGCTTAAGACTTTTGTGTGTTTCATTTTGGCGCATATTTCCAAGATCGTGTAAATCGTTCTTTCATTTATACAATTCACTTTCAGATATCACGAAAGGCAACTAACTTTGCACACTACTTCGTTTCTCCCGCCATCGGGAGCCGTACAGCTTTCCTTTGTCAATGAAAGATATTCCTGGGCTAGGATCGTATTGTATTTTTGTTCTGTACTTTGATTAGTACTATAATCATTCTTCGAACTACAAGTCTCAGCATCATCAGAGTTATTTCCTATTTCTTCTAATGTTTCCCAATTTCCAACGAAATGTCGACATCATTCGAATGAATGTCCAAGAAATTAACTAATAAATATGTACGTATTCAGGGGAAATAGGTGATTTCAACTGCATGCCATGTCTTTATATTTTATCTCTGAGATTTTGAAAACATTAAGCGGATTCCACATACCTGTTTACTAATGTGGCGTCATCTGAGGGTATGCACCATCAGGTGATGGTGAGACGTGAACCGGGATTTATGGGTAGCATAATTTGGTCGGATAAAGGCCAATTCAAACTCAGCGGAACTGTCAATAGGGACAATTGTGTGTACTGGGCTGAAGATAATCCTCACATTACAGTTGAAAAGGCTGTGAATTTGCCTGGTGTAAATGTGTGGTGTGGTTTGTCTGAAAGGGCCTTTCCGCTTTGAAGGTACTGTTATTGGAGCAGCTTGCTGACTCCGTATTCCCTATCATTCGTGCATTATAAGGTAATGATGAGTTTTATTTCGAACAAGATGGCGCCCCGCCGCACTATCATAGGGACGCACGAGCATACCTGGATCACAATGTGCCAGGCCAGTGGACAGGACGCAGGGGACCAATCGAGTTTCTTGCAAGCTCTCCAGACCTCAAACCGCTGGATTTCTTCTAACGGGGCACAGTAAAAGATGAGGTGTACAAACGTAAACCACGTAACCTGGACACACTTTGGAATGAGATTCAGGCGGTGTGCGCAGAAATCTCATTGGACACTTTGCTACCATGTACGGAATCAGAAATGTATTGATGCTGAAGGTCACCAGTTTGAACATGAATCACATTTTCAAAGTACATTTATTTTTCCAGTTGGATTTTAAGCTTTCCATTTCCAGAAATTTAACATTGTAGAACGGGAAATACATTTTCTATGACGCTTGAAAGTGTGTATACATTTTTTGACGCACACTGTGTAATGGTAAGACAGATATCGAAACAAGATTTTAAACTGTAAGACATTTCCAGAGGCAGATAAGGCTTATGACCATAATTTATTGGTTATGAACTGTAGATGAAAAATGAAGAATTTGGAAAAATATGGTAAATTAAGGAGATGGGACCTGGATAAGTTGAAATATGCAGAGGTTTTTTAGAGTTTCAAAGTGGCCATTACGCAACAGTTGACTGAATCTGGGGAAAGGAGTACAGTAGAAGACGAATGGGGGGCTTTGAGTGATGAAATAGGTGAAAAATATACGGCCTAACCGAAATCCTTGGATATCGAACACGATATTAAATTTAATTGACGAATGCGCAAAATATAAAAATGCAGCAAATGAATCGGGTGGAAAGGAATACAAATGACAAAAATAAATAAAATTACAGGAAATGTAAAATCGCTGAGCAGGAGTGGCTAGGGAACAAATTTAAAGCGAACAGAAGCGTTTATAACTAGGGCAAAGATAAATACCGCCAACAGGAAAGTTAAAGAGACCTTTGGAGAAAACAGAAACAGCCTTATGAATATCAAGAGCTCAGACGGGAAACCAGTAGTAAGCAAAGAAGGGAAAACTGAAGGTAGATAAGAATATATAGAGGGGCTGTATATGGGAAATGAACTTGAAGACGATGTTATAGAAGGGGAAGAGGGAGTAGATGGGGATCACATGGGAGATGTGATACTGAGGGAAGGTTTTGATAAAGCATTGAAAGACCTGACCTGAAAAAGTCCCCTGGAGTAGACGGCATTCTCTCGGAACTGCTGATATGCTTGGGAGAGCCAGCCTCAGCTATACTATTCCACTTGGCGAGCAACACATATGAAACGGGGGAAAATCCTCAGACTTCAACAACAATGTAGTAATTCTAACTCCAAAGAAGACAGGTGCTGAAAGGTGTGAATATTACCGAAATATCAGTTTCGTAAGTCATGGTCGCAAAAAATGAACACTAATTATTAATTACAGAAGAATGAAAGAATTGGTAGAAGTTAACCCCTAAGAAGATCAGTTTGGATTAGAGAAATGTAGGAATACGCGAGGCAATGTTGACCCTATGACTTGTCTTAGAACATGGGTTAAGGAAAGGCAAACGTACGTTTTAGCATTTGCAGGTTAAGAAAAAGTTTTCCACGGTGTTGACCGGAATACTCTCTTTGAAATTACAGAGGTAGCAGGGGTAAAACACAGGGAGGGAAAGGCCGTTAACAACTTGTACAGAAACCAGACTGCAGGTATGAGTTGATGGGCATGAAAGGGAAGCACTGGTTGAGAAGGGAGTGATAGAGGATTGTAGCCTATCCCTGATGTTATTCAGTCTGTACTAGACATGGCCTGCACCTCAGCAGGTAAGGGAAGGGGCGGTTAGCAAAGCTTATAGGTGACAGCATAGGTGGGGTTGGTGGGATCACTCATGGCAAAATTTCTGCAGTAGTGGGAGTTAGAGCTACACCTTTTTTAGATCGAAGTCAGCTGATAGGTATTCCTGCTTAAGGGAAGTCTCTCTAACAAAGGAACCACTTTTGACAAAGCTTAGATATCCGAGTAATGAGGGAATTAGTATATTTCATCAAAATATACAAGGTATTAGAGATAAAGTTAGTGAATTGCTTATAGATGTTGACTCTGAAATTATTGGTATATCTGAACACTTCTTAAATAAGGAGATAATTCAGAGGCTTCCTTTACCAGGCTACAGGTTGGCTGGCAGCTTTTCGAGGAGCTCTTTGCGGTGTGGGGGAGTAGCCATGTATGTGAAAAACGGCATCCCACTTGAGTCAATTTATGTTTCAAAGTACTGCACTGAAAAGGTGTTTGAATGTTGTGCGGGTGTGGATAAATTTAACGGAGCTAAACTTCTAACTTTTGTTATTTATAGATCCCCAGACTCCAATTTCACAACATTTTTGCTAAAGCTAGAGGACATTCTTGGTTCACTTTATAGGAAATACAAAAAGTTAGTTATATGTGGTGACTTCAATATTAATTGTATAAGTGATTGTGCAAGGAAGAGGATGCTGGTAAACCTCCTTAATTCATATAATATTATGCAAACCGTATTCTTTCCAACGAGAGGGCAAGGCAACAGTAGAACAACCATAGACAACATTTTTGTTCATTCCTCATTACTAGAAGGGCATTCTGTTAGCAAAAAGGTGAATGGCCTTTCAGATCATGATGCACAAATTTTAACTCTAAAAGATTTTTGTGCTGCAACGCGTGTTAAATATAGTCATCAGCTGTTTAGGAAAGCTGATCCAGTTGCTGTAGAGACCTTTGTAAACCTTATCAAGGAACAAGAGTGGCAAGATGTCTGTAGCGTTGATACAGTAGATGAATGCTTTTCTCAAGACTTTTCTCGTACTCTTTGAAAGTTGCTTTCCATTAGAACGTTCAAAACAGGGTACTAGCACAAACAGGCAGCCTGGGTGGCTGACTGGAGAGATAAGAATATCTTGTAGAACAAAGTGGCAAATATATCAAAACGCAAGAAATAGTCAGAATCTAAATGCAGCAGCCCATTACAAACCATATTGTAAGGTGCTTAAAACTGTTATTAGGAAGGCAAAAAGTATGTGGTATGCAGATAGAATAGCTAAGTCTCAGGATAAAATTAAAACCATATGGTCAGTCGTAAACGAAGTGGCTGGTCTGCAGAGACAGTCGAGGATATAGAATCAGTGCGTAGTGGGAATGTCCGTGTTACTGATAAGTCGCATATATGTACAGTATTTAATAATCACTTTATCAATATAGCATGTGAACTAAATGGAAACCTAGTCCCAACAGGGAATCATATAGCGCTCTTAGAAAAAAGTGTTCCGAGACTGTTACCTGAAATGCTCCTCCATGATACTGACAAGAGGGAGATTAAGTTAATAATTAAATCACTAAAGACCAAGAACTCTCATAGATATGACGGGGTATCTAGCAGAATACTGAAGTATTGTTCTATGTATGTTAGCCCAGTACTTAGCCATATCTGTAAATTTTCCTTTAGGAGTGGTCGGTTTCCTGAGCGATTAAAGTACTCGGTAGTGAAGCCACTTTATAAAAAGGGAGACAGGGATAATATTGACAATTATAGACCTATTTCTATGCCATCGGTGTTTGCTAAAGTTATCTAGAAGGTTGTATATACAAGGTTACTGGAGCACTTAAATTCACATAATTTGCTGTCAAATGTTCAGTTTGGTTTCAGAAATAGTTTAACAACTGAAAATGCTATATTCTCTTTTCTCTGTGAAGTTTTGGACGGATTAAATAAAAGGTTGCGAACGCTAGGTGTTTTCTTTGATTTAACGAAGGCTTTTGACTGTGTTGCCCACAAAATATTACTGCAGAAGTTGGACCATTATGGAGTAAGGGGAGTAGCTTACAATTGGTTCGCCTCTTACTTTAAGAACAGAAAGCAGAAGGTAAAACTCCGCACTATTGAGAGTGGTAGTGATGTTCAGTCCCAATGGGGCACTGTTAAGTGGAGCGTTCCCCAAGGGTCGGTGCTGGGTCCACTGCTGTTTCTTATTTATATAAATGATATGCCTACTAGTATTACAGGTGATTCAAAAATATTTCTGTTTGCTGATGACACCAGTTTGGTAGTGAAGGATCTTGTGTGTAATATTGAAACAGTATCAAATAATGTAGTTCATGAAATAAGTTCGTGGCTTGTGGAAAATAATTTGATGCTAAATCACAGTAAGACTCAGTTTTTACAGTTTCTAACTCACAATTCAACAAGAACCGATATTTTGATCGGACAGAATGGGCATATTATAAGCGAGACGGAACAGTTCAAGTTCCTAGGTGTTCGGATATATAGTAAGCTGTTGTGGAAAGCCCATGTCCAGGATCTTGTTCAGAAACTAAATGCTGCTTTATTTACTATTAGAACAGTACCTGAAATAAGTGACACTTCAACACGAAAAGTAGTCTACTTCGCATATTTTCATACGCTTATGTCGTATGGTATTAATTCTTCTGATTCAAAAAGGGTATTTTGGCTCAAAAACGGGCTGTTCGAGCTATATGTGGTGTAAGTTCGAGAACCTCTTGTCGACCCCTATTCAATAGTCTGGAAATTCTGACATTACCCTCACAGTGTATATTTTCTTTAATGTCGTTTGTTGTTAGCAATATTAGCCTATTCCCAAAAGTTAGCATCTTTCACTCAGTTAATACTAGGCAGAAATCCAATCTGCATGTGGAATGCACTTCCTTGACTCTTGTGCAGAAAGGAGTGCAGTATTCTGTTGCATCCATTTTCAATAAGCTACCACAAGAACTCAAAAATCTTAGCAGTAGCCCAAACTCTTTTAAGTCTAAACTGAAGAGTTTCCTCATGGCTCACTCCTTCTATTCTGTCGAGGAGCTCCTGGAAGAGCTAAAAAATTAAGCAAATTCCAGTGTTACATTGTTGATTTTCTTTATTTAAACCTACGACTTGTCACCTGAATATGTTTTTTTATATTTCATTTTATCTGTTTATAATATCGTGTTATAATTTCATGTATTGACTCGTTCCATGACCATGGAGACTTCTCCTTAATTTGGTCCCACGGAACAATAAATAAATAAATAAAAAATAAAAAATAAAAAGCAAGCACCAAATTAAATCTACGAAAAATTTGGAGTAGAAATTACAGTTCAGAGAAAAGAAATAAAAACTTTGAGGTTTACCGATGGGTTTGTAATTCTGTCAGCGACAGCGAAGGTCTCGGAAGAGTTGTCTAATGGAATTGACAGTGTCTTGAAAGGAGGATAAAAGACGAACATCAGGGAAAGCGAAACAAAAGTAATGAAATGTTATCGAATTAAATCACGTGATACTGAGGGAATTAGATTAGGAAACGAGACAAATTAGATGAGTTTTGTTATTTGGGCAGCAAAATAACTGATGATGGCTGAAGTAGAGGTGATATAAAATGTAGACTGGCAATAGCAACAAAAGCATTTCTGAAGACGAAAAATTTGTTAACATCGAATGTAAATTTCAGTGTTAGGAAGTCTTCTCTGAAGACATTTGTCTGGAGTATAGTCTTGTACGGAACTGAAACGTGGACGGTAAGTATTTCAGACAAGAAGCTTTTGAAATTTTGTTCTAAGGAAGAATGCTAAAGATTGGATTGGTAGGTTTCATAAGTAGTGATGAAGTACTGAGTAAAATTGGGGAGAAAAGAAATGGATGGCGTAAGTTAACTGAAAGAAGAAATCGGTTGATAGGACACTTTCTGACACGTCATGGAATTGACGGTTTAGTACTGGAAGTAAGTTTGGTGGGCAGAGAGAGAGAGAGAGAGAGGGAGGAGGGGGGGGGGGAGGAAATTGCAGAGGAAGACAAATGGTTCAAATGGCTCTGAGCACTATGGAACTTAACACCTGTGGTCATCAGTCCCCAAGAACTGAGAACTACTTAAACCTAACTAACTTACGGACATCACACACATCCATGCCCGAGGCAGGATTCGAACCTGCGACCGTAGTGGTCACGCTGTTTCAGACTGAAGCGCCTAGAACCGCACGGCCACACCGGCCGGCTAGAGGAAGACAGGGTGATATTTTGATAAAGTTATTTTATTCGTTTTAGTTATAGTCAACTTTGCGTTTATTTTTAATAGCATTAGGATGAAGATCAGCGATATGGCTACTGCAGCCTCCCTTTCCTCCACTTCCCGGTTGCCAATAAGGAATCAAAGGTGGCCCCTGAACCGTTTACTATTAAACTGCTGCTACTTATTGCATATTGGTCAGATCATATTTATGACGACTGCCCTCTTTACTGCTTGGCTTCTTATTGGAGGGACTGCGCCTATAGAATAGATTGAGTGAATTATATTTAGAAAAGTTCTTGTGTTTCGGTGCTGACAGTCGGACTGCTTTCACTACTGTTTGTAATCTATTATTCTGGGTTTCGTAAATAAGTTGAATAAACGATAGTGTAGGCCCAACAGAATATTTGCAATGGGCTACTTGCGATTGTGTGAGTGAACTCTTTTGCATCCAGATGGATTAAGTAATTATCAAAAGCCTCGAACTACAGCATCGACAACTGCAATTAATGCTAAGTCCATGCAGTCTCTACAACAGCCCCACTGTTGCCACCATCGCTCCATAATTCAGTGAGATAAAGATGGTTGGAGCGAGTGAGGTGGCGCAGTGGTTACCACACTGGACTAGCATTCGGGGGAATGACGGTTCAAACCCCCATCCAGCCATCCTGATTTAGGTTTTCCGTGATTTCCGTAAGCCGCTACAGGCAAATTCCGGGGCGGAATGGAATCGATGACCTGGCTGTTTGGTTCAAATGGCTCTAAGCACTATGTGACTTAACATGTGAGATCATCAGTCCTCTATACTTGGAACTACTTAAACCTGACTAACCTAAGTACATCACATACATCCATGAACGAGGCAGGATTCGAAACTGCGACCGTAGCAGCAGCGTGGTTCCGGAGTGAAGCGCCTAGAACCGCTCGGCCACAACGGCCGGCTCACTGTTTGATCCCCTCCCCCAGAATAACAACCAAAGATGGTTGTAACTCGTACGCCTACAGCAACACAACACATCTCTCAATGTAACTGATCAGGGAAGCCAGGACACCATTTCACTTTTTGTTGTCAGCCCCTGAGATTTTACAATTCTTACGGAAACTTTCCTTACCAGCAGACGCCAAATGTCCCACATTCGCATAAATATGTGACTTGCTTGCAACTCACTACAGGAAACAAACCAGTTAGCTACTAGGTTATGCTTGTAGGCAGTAGACAGATGGACTTTGCGGCCTAGTCCGCATAATTAATTTCGTGTGGTAGAACTGCCACGAATCACTTGTAGATTTGCTGTTCCGTGGAATATTTGTCTAGTATGCCACATACAGTAAAGTTTCTCACGAAGAATTAATGTTGACAGACCACTCAGTTCGCTCAAAAGTAACGGGCACTTGCATGAACCTTGGACGTGACAGCTGTCAGTATCCTCGAAAGCATCAAGGCGGGGCTCACTTTCCTCCTACGTCGCAATGGCCGTTTTTAAGTTTTGTTTTTAAGTTTTGCGTGTGTGTCATGCAGACAGAGCAATAATATGCCGCCTCAGCGTCGTTTCACAACACCATTGTCAGAATGGGCATAACGCAGTAAGTTAACAACGTTCACACTTCGGCACCTCCAAACAGTTGAGTCTTGACCTAAGTGTTTTCTTGATTTTAAGTAACAGGAATCTAATTTCCACTTTAATATGTTTTTCTTAGGTCCCTTCTTATCTGACTCTCTGTTCAGTACAAATTTTGCAGTTGACTGTAAAACAACTTTCCGATGAGATGGAGACTCGAAATTTTAACGTAGCGATGAACTCCATGGTTGATGTAAGAAGCGTCTGCCTGCATTAGGGGAGGTCGAGGGGGTGAAAACGGTGTAACAAAAAGGCATAACGCAGAGCACCGACTGTCCAGTTCGAGTTCCTGCACGGTGATTATGGTTAGCAGATTGCATCACAGCCACTACAGGTGTAATATACGTAAATTACCTGCTGCAGAAGGAGTCTGTGGCAATTCATTCGACCTATAAGCATCTCTGTAATCCCCGAAGAAATTTGTACCAAATTGGGCACACGTATCACTTGCAACCTGCGAAGAAAATATTGTGACAGTGAGACCCCAATAGCATCCCTACAGTCCAGGGTGAAGATCAGAGCACTGGACTCCGCCCCAACGGGCCTCGGAATGCCCAAAGGTATCGACTGCTCGCAGTGTCACTGGATGCGGTTATGGAGGGGCATGTGGTCAACACATCGGTCTGCCGGCCGTTGTCAGATTTCGTGACCGGAGCCGTTACTTCTCGATCAAGTAGCTCGTCAGTTGGCCCTACAAGGGCTGGGAGCAAGAGGTGAAGAGGGATAGCATAACTTACAGAACCCTGCAGCAGTTTCAACCAAATTAACAGGCTCGCTTAGTCTGTTCAATAAAAATTTTGCAATTGATTTCAAGCTAAGTTCCAGATAAGCTATAGACTATAAGCTTTCAAATGGTTCAAGTGGCTCTGAGCACTATGGGACTTGACATCTATGGTCATCAGTCCCCTAGAACTTAGAACTACTTAAGCCTAACTAACCTAAGGACATCACACAACACCCAGTCATCACGAAGCAGAGAAAACCCCTAACCCCGCCGGGAATCGAACCCGGGAACCCGATCGCGGGAAGCGAGAACACTACCACACGACCACGAGCTGCGGTCTCTACAAGCTTTAAACATAGCTGAGAACTGGATGTCAATGCAATATTAACTCGCTTTCTTGTCTGGTTTGTGCCTGGGGCACTTTGCGTACCACTGCCATTTTTCCCTTTTCCCGTTCCAGTCCTGAATGTTTAACGGGAAGGACGGTTGCTAGTAAGCCTTCACGTTAGCTCGAATCTTCCTAATTTTTCGTTTACGGTCTTTTCGCGAGATATAAATAGGAAGAAGCAGCATATTTGTTGAGTCAGGTGAAGACAAACTGAAATAAACTTGAAATTTACTACAATTCTCTGCTGCAATCTTAACAAGATGTTTGAAATTGACTGAAAAATTTCTCTCTCTCTCTCTCTCTCTCTCACACACACACACACACACACTCACACACTCACACACGCACGCACGCACGCACACACGCACACAAGGCTAAAAAGCAGAAATAATGATTTAAGTAAACCTAAATTTTTAATTTTTCATGTTTTCTTAAATCGAACTAAAAGTATAACATAGTTTTTCCTAGCTCCATACAGATTCATAACTCCATACAGATAGTTCTGAAAATTCATGAGTGTAAATTTTTAATATCAATAAAAATTCTTGTAACATTTCCAACGAAAAACGCGGGGGGTATGCAGTACATGATTGATGCAGGAATAGCTCACGTCGTAACTATTGTCTATTGCGTGAGCCCCGCATGCTTCGTTATAAATCTTACATGTTTCATAGCCATTACAAAATTCACAATCATATATTTTCCAGGTAATAAACTGACTAAACCAGAGGTTGTACAGAGTTTCAGGGACAGCATAAGGGAACAACTGACAGGAATGGGGGAAAGAAATACAGTAGAAGAAGCATGGGTAGCTCTGAGGGATGAAGTAGTGAAGGCAGCAGAGGATCAAGTAGGTAGAAAGACGAGGGCTTGTAGAAATCCTTGGGTAACAGAAGAAATATTGAATTTTATTGATGAAAGGAGAAAATATAAAAATGTAGTAAATGAAGCAGGCAAAAAGGAATACAAACGTCTCAAAAATGAGATCGACAGGAAGTGTAAAATGGCTAAGCAGGCATGGCTAGAGGACAAATGTAAGAATGTAGAGGCTTATCTCACTAGGGGTAAGATAGATACAGCCTACAGGAAAATTAAGGAGACCTTTGGAGAAAAGAGAGCCACTTGTATGAATATCAAGAGCTCAGATGGAAACCCAGATCTAAGAAAAGAAGGGAAAGCAGAAAGGTGGAAGGAGTATACAGAGTATCTATACAAGGGCGATGTACTTGCGAACAATGTTATGGAAATTGAAGAGGATGTAGTTGAAGATGAAATGGGAGATACGATAATGCGTGAAGAGTTTGACAGAGCACTGAAAGACCTGAGTCGGGAGTAGACAACATTCAATTAGAACTACTGACGGCCTTGGGAGAGCCAGTCCTGACAAAACTCTACCATCTGGTGAGCAAGATGTACTAGACAGGCGAAATACTCTCAGACTTCAAGAAGAATATAATAATTCCAATCCCAAAGAAAGCAGGTGTTGACAAATGTGAAAATTACCGAACTATCAGTTTAATAAGTCACAGCTGCAAAATACTAACACGAATTATTTACTGACGTATGGAAAAACTGGTAGAAGCCGACCTTGTGGAAGATCAGTTTGGATTCCGTAGAAATGTTGGAACACGTGAGGCAATACTGACCTTACGACTTATCTTAGAAGAAAGGTTAAGGAAAGGCAAACCTACGTTTCTAGCATTTGTAGACTTAGAGAAAGCTTTTGACAATTTTGACTGGAATACTCTCTTTCAAATTCTAAAGGTGGCAGCGGTAAAATGCAGGGAGCGAAAGGCTATTTACAATTTGTACAGAAACTAGATGGCAGTTATAAAGGTCGAGGGGCATGAAAGGGAAGCAGTGGTTGGGAAGGGAGTGAGACAGGGTTGTAGCCTCTCCCCAATGTTATTCAATCTGTATATTGAGCAAGCAGTGAAGGAAACAAAAGAAAAATTTGGAGTCGGTATTAAAATCCAGGGAGAAGAAATAAAAACTTTGAGGTTCGCCGATGACATTGTAATTCATTTAGAGACAGCAAAGGACTTGGAAGAGCAGTTGAACGGAATGGACAGCGTCTTGAAAGGAGGGTATAAGATGAACATCAACAAAAGCAAAACGAGGACAATGGAATGTAGTCGAATTAAGTCGGGTGATGCTGAGGGAATTAGATTAGAAAATGAGACACTTAAAGTAGTAAAGGAGTTTTGCTATTTGGGGAGCAAAATAACTGATGATGGTCGAAGTAGAGAGGATATAAAATGCAGACTGGCAATGGCAAGGAAAGCGTTTCTGAAGAAGAGAAATTTGTTAACATCAAGTATAGATTTAAAAGCCAGGAAGTCGTTCCTGAAAGTATTTGTATGGAGTGTAGACGTGTATGGAAGTGAAACATGGTCAATAAACAGTTTGGACAAGAAGAGAATAGAAGCTTTCGAAATGTGGTGGGAATGTTTAAATTTAGGTGGGTAGATCACGTAACTAATGAGGAGGTATTGAATAGGATTGGGAGAAGAGAAGTTTGTGGCACAATTTGACTAGAAGAAGGGATCGGTTGGTAGGACATGTCCTGAGGCATCAAGGGATCACAAATTTAGCATTGGACGGCAGCGTGGAGGGTAAAAATCGTAGAGGGAGACCAAGAGATGAATACACTAAGCAGATTCAGAAGGATGTAGGTTGCAGTAGGTACTGGGAGATGAAGGAGCTTGCACAGGATAGATTAGCATGGAGAGCTTCATCAGACCAGTCTCAGGACTGAAGACCATAACAACAACAACAAATATTTTCAGAATTATCTGTATGGGGTTAGGAATATGTATGAGGCTAGGAGAAGTGATTCGATACTTTTTAGTTCGATTTGAAAACGTGTTATGTTGAAATTTGATTTTTTGTTTACATAATTTTATGTCGTGTAGTCGTTGACACAAGCACATCCGTATCGATATTGAGGCACCTAACAGATGTGCACGGAAACCACTTTTTTCCCAACATATACGAACTCCCTAGATACCAAGTGTTATCCTGACTAGAGTAAACATTGCAAAACGTTCGTAATACTCACCACAAATTAGTATTCAGTTTCTTTTGGGGTGGACGTCATGCTACTCAACATATAAATCTATTATCAGTTAGGAGAGCGGAAGTCGTCATTTGCGTAGTAGTGACAGGTTTTATGGAAGATACATTCTATTTTGATTAAAATCATTTTTACCACGGATGCCATGTACAAATTGGTCTCTCTCAGAACCAACACTCATGTAATTACATCAGAGTCAGTTGCAAATATTTCTAAGCCAAACGTCATCACGTTTGGTTTCGATGTTCAATATTCTGTCTGTTTAATCGCTTTAGACATTTCTTTTCACATTTTGTACTTTGAATGTCAAGAATTTTTTGCAGTGTCGGTACTTTGAAGCATATTTATTTCTTAAACTGTCAGTAGTGAAACTGAAGTTTCGCAGGACGACTCTTGCTCACTGTTGTGGAATCTGCTGTGAAAGAAGAAATGGATTTTTCCGAGGCCTTGAGGATCCTCGAACCTTTAAGTTCAAGCAACTCGCCTGCACATCCAGTAATCTTCCAGAAATCTGATGGCTCCCTCGGAGTTTTTGGTGATTTTAAACCTAAAGTAAATGTAGAATAAAGCATGGACTCTTACATCCTCAATTATGGGAAGAACTACTATCCATATTGGCAGGTGGAAAATATTTTTAGAAAATTCATTAATCGGATCCCAATCTGCTGTTACCTCCAGGCTTAAGCTCTAAGGATGGGACGGTGGTTAACAAACACTTGTGCTCTGTCATTACCTTTGCCTCTCATTCAAAGCTGCTAGTGCGCCGCCTTTTCCTGAACGTTATTTGTAATACCTCACGGCCTCCATGACCATTTGCATAAATTACATGAATGATATTACTTTATAACCGATGAAGAAAGTAATTGATGCAATCTGTTCATGCGGTTATTACAGGCTACTAAATGTAGGGGCTACTAAAAAGAGGAATAGCTGAGACATCTTCCTCAGTGCGACGGTAATTGTTCCGACGGTCTCAAAGATTTCTTAATATATAGATTTAATTGTGATTGTCGCCTTCTCCTAGACGTAGGTGGAATGGAGCATTCGTCAGAGATTACATAATTTCGATCAGTTATTTCACTGAGATGGATATTTAAAATAATAAAGGAGAGAACTTTATGTCTCATCTGCATCAATATAATGAGAATACCAGTTGATAGGACAGGAATCGGAAAGAAAATCCGAAAAAAACACCTTGGAGGAGCCATGTCAACATGTACCTCAATGATTTGAATAAATTACAAAGATTCTAAATTTGGACTGATGCTTGAAGAGTTGGAGTCCGCTCTTTCTGGATTCAAGTTAAATGGTCCAACGGTAGCACCAGTTCACAACGTCTTCAGCAAATATCCAATATGTAAGTGACATCTATGATGGGAGCGCTATCTTGAAATTCCAGCAGCAACTTCAAGAAGTCAGAACTGTGACTGACAGCACAAAGACTCTCACATTGAAATCTGTAAGCCTGTCACAGTGTTCAGTGGGAAAGAATATCGATTTAGACACACAAGATGTTAATCAGAGCGAGGACTAATAAGATAAATGCTTCTGGTTCTCAAACTGAAACTTTCAGGATTTAAAATAATTACTTAATGAGGCCACACGAAATTAAGGGACACTTCACTACTGAAATTTCTGATGTTCTGTTCTAAAATAATGCGAAGTACAAAATACTCGTTTCGTATATCGTGTTATTTTGGAGAAATTCGTTTTGTCTACATACATTAGATTAATACTTGTTCCATAGATCATGAATACGACATTTCGTAATAATGTCGAACGTCACAGTATAACATAAGTTTTAATTACAATATATATATATATATATATATATATATATATATATATATATATATATATATATATATATTTGGAGTTACTGCTTCATATCTATATACTTATATCATCATAAAAAATAGCTAACTTTGCATCTTCATGAATATAGAGTGGCAAGTCATTAATATATATTAAAGAAGAATAAGGGACCCAAGACTGAACACTATTGGACGTCATTCTTGATACCTCGCCAGTTAGAGATTCTGCTGATTTCTGCAGACTCTCTGTATTGTTAATTTCAACCTTCTGCATTCTTCCAGTTAAATATGCACTGTCCCACTCATATCACAATAGTTAAGCTTATCTATAAGAATTCCACGATTCCCACAGTCAAAATGCTTTGAGAGATTTCAAAATATACCAGTGGATGATGTTAGCTTATTCAGAGCATTTAGTATTTTATCCATGAAAGCGTATATAGCATTCTCTGTTGAAAAGACTTTCTGGAACCCAAACTGACATTTTGTTGGTACTTCATTCTTACAAATATGTGAAGCTACTCTTGAATATATTACTTTTTCAGGAATTTTGGATAAGGCGATAGGGCGATATTTGTTAGCATCAGGTCTATCCCATTTTTTATGTAATGGTTTGACAATAGCGTATTTTAGTTTATGTGGAAAAATGCCTTGTTTCAGTGAGCTACTACATATGTGGCTGAAAATCCTACTTATTTGTTGGGTTCAAGCTTTTAGCAGTCTGTTGGAAATGCCATCAATTCCATGCGAGGTTTTACTTTTAAGTGAATTTATTATTTTCCTTGTTTGAGTAGGAGAGGGTGGTTGAATTTCAGTTTTATCAAATTGCAGGGTATTGCCTCTTCCATATAGAGCTTTATATTTTCTAATGAATAGATGGATCCTACCTTCTCTATAACACTGAAAAATGATTATTAAAATATTTTCTATTTATGACTTTTTGTTAACGAACTTTTCATTGTGCCTGACATAAATACAGTCTTCCTGTGTCCTTGGTTGTCCTGTTTCGCTTTTATCAATACTATATTCCAACTTAATTTAATTTTATCATCAGGAGTGCTAATCTCTGACATAATGCACATACTTCTGAACTTTTTAATAAATTTTCTTAATATGGTGCAGTAGTTTTTACAGTGTATGTTTGTTTCTGCATCAGTACTCCTTCTAGCTATAAGATACATTTCCGATTTCTGTTTACAAGATACTTTTATCCCTCCAATAAGCCATGGCTTTTAAGATGATTTCTCACAATTATGTTTCACTGTTTTCTTAGGGAAACCGTTTTGAAATATGTTCTCAAAGTCATAGTGAAATAGGTTAAATTTTAATCTAGCATCAGGTTCCCTGCACACACCATCCCAGTGTAACAGTGGAAAGCTTTCCCTAAAATTTGCAACTGTCAAATCGTTAATTGGATGCACTGCTTTGGGGGATTGTTTTGCATTGCTGTGTGGAGCTATGTCACGTACTGTAACTACCTGTGCATCATTATCAGAGAGGCCATTCTTAAAAGGAAAAGTTTTTATTTCATTAAATTTATCTTGGTCTGTAAAAAAATTATCTGACAGTGAGCTGCTTTCCTGTACCACCCGATTAGGAAAATCAATAACTGACATCAGATTGACAGAACCAAGTAACACCCCTTGAAGGTCAAGCTTTCTATCGGTCTCCTTCAGAAAATTTACACTGAAATCATCACACGCAATAATCTGCTTCCCTCTGTTTGACAGATAGCACAACAAAGAATCAAAGTTTTTCAAAAACCGCTGAAAATTTGCCAATTGGGACCTATACCTACTACAATTATAAAAGTACCACCGAGTGAGGTGGTGGGTATCCTATTCGGGAGGACGACGGTTCAATCCCGTGTCCGGCCATCATGATTTAGGTTTTCCGTGATTTCCTTATATCGCTTCAGGCAGATCCCAGGATGGTACATTGGAAAGGGCACGGCCGACTTCCTTCCTCATCTTTCCCTAATCCAATGAGACCGATGACCTTGCTGTTGGGTCTCTTCCCCAAACAACCCAACCCCAACCATTATTTACTTTAACTTCACATGGACTTGCTTCCATTTGTTGCTCTATATAATTCTTTTTAGTTTCTAAATTTTTCGCACTATGATAAATTTTAACACATGTGGTAAATCCTCCTATCTACATAGTGTCTCTACTTACTTGTGCTGAAAACTTATATCCACCTATATTTACTTTTACCAGATCTGTACCTATATGATGTTCAGACAGACATGGCACATCTATTTCATCCCCAGTTTCTAAAGCTTCTAAACAAACAAGGTCATTTATTTTGTTTTTTAATCCCCTGCTTTGTGATGCAATACACAAACATTATTTTTCACTCTACTTTTATGAGAATCTTGTGTATTTTTCACTGTTATTTTAAAAGAATCTTGTGATATTTTAACATCTCTAGTACCTGCCTGTCCGAGCTTCTCATTAAGCTTAATTTCATTCAATGTTAAATAATTGGACAGTGATATTACCCTAAAAAGAGGTACTCCCATGAGTTTCAGTGCCCCCCCCCCCCCTTAAAAATTTTGCTATTCATCCAAGCCAATTTACCATTTCCTTTTCTACTGAGATGCAGGCCATGCCTTGTGATGTCCCACCTACCAATAGCATCAACGGGAACCAAACCTATGCATTATAAAGTTACTTCCCAAAGCAGCTGATCTAGCTCCATATTGACCCTCCTGACAGAGCTTTTCATTTGGGGCCAATCATACTGCATGAATTCGGGAACCAATCCAACATTTGTATGGATTGTTTCAGATGCTATTTTTACCAGGTCACACTCAATATTGTAGCCTTGATCCCTATCAATACCATTTCCCGCTCCACCCACTATCAAACATGATCCAGATTTGTAAAACCCTTGCACAATGACCCTGCATCCTCTATCACTTGGCTAAGACGTGAAGTGTACCTGTCAATTTTTCCTTCAAGATGTGGTCCATACCTCTTCCATGGCTACTACCTAACAGTAGAACTATTCTCCTACTTTCTACATAAAAAATACAGAATTCGAATGGAGTAGTTCTTAACTAAAATAACGTCCCAAACCCACAATGGCTTTCACTGACAGATAGTGGTCACAGCTTCATTGTCCAGCTGCTCAAACAGTTCTGGAATACACGGTCCAGTCACATTAATGAGATCACCGGCTGTGTTCGATGTCAACGTGAAATAACCACTCATGGACGGAAGGTGGCAGCACTAGCAGTGGTGGGTATATAATGCATGTCGGGGGGCTGCCGAAAAGAGGACAGTCGTTCACGTAATGCAGAAACGGAGTGATTTATCTGATGTCCAATAGGGCATGATTATTGTCTTTCGGGCCAAGACTGTAAGCATTTCCGAAACGGATAAGTTTGTGAACAATTCGCCTCCGCCTTGGTTAAAGTATACTGTGCAGGGTAAAATGGCCCAAAACAAGGGCCGAAGCAACTGTGCTGCACCACGGGCCACAGATGACAAGGATGAACAACGGCTGTGGAAATGTGTACCCGGTGAATAGACATGCAACTGCTGAGGAACTGCCCGCCCAGTTGAACCAAGGGCCTACGAACAGTGTCTCATCAACGACCGTTCTGCGAACGTTGCTGCGTATGGGTCTCTGCAGCAGGCGCCTGGTTCATGCACCCTGTTGGCTGCTAAATGGTTCAAATGGCTCTGAGCACTATGGGACTTAACTTCTGAGGTCATCAGTCCCCTAGAACTTAGAACTACTTAAACCTAACTAACCTAAGGACATCACACACAACCATGCCTGAGGCAGGATTCGAACCTGCGACCGTAGCGGTCGCACAGTTCCAGACTGCAGCGCGTAGAACCGCTCGGCCACACCAGCCGGCTGTTGGCTGCTGTTCATCGGTGAGAAAGACTGCAATTTGTACACCAGTACCGCAACTAGGCGTCCACCGAGAGCCCATAGATGACTTTTCAGATTAATCACGTTTTATACTCTACTGGATATTTGGCCGTTGGCGTGTACAGCCATGCAACAACAGTCGGAATGGTCCATGCTGGAGGAAAAAGCGTTGTGTTCTGGGAAATGTTTTCCTGGGTTTCCCTTGGTGATCTCTCTTTCTGGATGTCACAGTGGATCAACACTAGAATGTATCTATCCCGGGACCATGTCCACCACTACATGATGTTTGTTATACATTGGCACGATGGCCGCTAGCACAGGAGAGTGCCACACGTCACACAGCTCGCAGTGTACATGCGTGGTTCGAAGAGCAACAGGATGGCCACCAAACCGCAGGATTAAAGCCTAGTCGAGAATCTATGGGAAGACCTCGATCGAGTTGTTCGCGCCATGCATTCATAGTAGAGAAACTCAGCCCAGCTGGCGACGGCACTGGGATCAGAAAGGCTCCACATCTTTGACAGCAGCTTCCAGAACCTCACAGACACTCTTTCTGCACGTCTGCGATGCAAAAGACGGGTACGCAAGCGTTTGTCAGGTGTTCACATTAATGTGGCTGGACCATGTAATTCTGGAGCGATGCTCCATTTTCATGACATTCTAGTGTCTGTAACTGGGAGTGTCTGTATCTCTGAGATGACTACATTTACAACAGTTTAAAGATTTGCCACTATGAGCTTCTTAGGATGCCTGAATGCATGAGTGAAACTTATTCTTTGGTTACCAGAGGTGTACTATTAGTAGGGCACGAAAGAATGAGTAGGCTGTAGAGACAGTGAGTGTTGATTTGCCTCTAAGTTAGGAGCTTTGATTGTGGCCGTGCCTCACAGGGAATGAATTATATTTGAGATGTTCGCTGGGGTGATTGAATATAGAGGTTAAATTTTTGAAATGATTTTATAGAGAGACGATACTTTTGGAAAAAAGGTAACACGCATTGAATTTTTATTTGCTGAAAGCGCTAGCAGAGTAGTTATTGTACAGTTAAGATTGCATTGTATTTAACAATATCTACGTTTTGGTATCCAGGGGGCATTGTCGGCGACGTGTTCAGAATCTTAATTATTTTTCTTCACCCTCCGTCTCCAATAATAGGTATTTTATTAGAAAAGGAAAGAGTAAAATTTACGTAATATTAAATGTATTGGTTAATTTTTATGGTGTATGACAATGAAAACAACCACAGTTCATGATAGTACAAGTCACTTCTGTGTTATTAAAATTACTTCAATAAAATTTCAGAATTACCTTTTATTCATTTGCAAACATTCCACTAAAGCTTGTCCTCGCTGTTTGAATGAAAAGTATAACGTTACTGCATTGTTAGGCCTTGTACTATTACGTGGATAGCTAGTTGTATGTTGGAAATATAACAATATTCTCATTTAGCAAAGCAGCCTAAAGTAAGATAAGGCAAAGAGACGTGCAGTGATTTACTTTAGGGTTATGCAGTTCATCATTTCATATTTTTACAACTGAATATATTAAATTTCATATACAAATAGTCAGATATACACTCCTGGAAATTGAAATAGGAACACCGTGAATTCATTGTCCCAGGAAGGGGAAACTTTATTGACACATTCCTGGGGTCAGATACATCACATGATCACACTGACAGAACCACAGGCACATAGACACAGGCAACAGAGCATGCACAATGTCGGCACTAGTACAGTGTATATCCACCTTTCGCAGCAATGCAGGCTGCTATTCTCCCATGGAGACGATCGTAGAGATGCTGGATGTAGTCCTGTGGAACGGCTTGCCATGCCATTTCCACCTGGCGCCTCAGTTGGACCAGCGTTCGTGCTGGACGTGCAGACCGCGTGAGACAATGCTTCATCCAGTCCCAAACATGCTCAATGGGGGACAGATCCGGAGATCTTGCTGGCCAGGGTAGTTGACTTACACCTTCTAGAGCACGTTGGGTGGCACGGGATACATGCGGACGTGCATTGTCCTGTTGGAACAGCAAGTTCCCTTGCCAGTCTAGGAATGGTAGAACGATGGGTTCGATGACGGTTTGGATGTACCGTGCACTATTCAGTGTCCCCTCGACGATCACCAGAGGTGTATGGCCAGTGTAGGAGAACGCTCCCCACACCATGATGCCGGGTGTTGGCCCTGTGTGCTTCGGTCGTATGCAGTCCTGATTGTGGCGCTCACCTGCACGGTGCCAAACACGCATACGACCATCATTGGCACCAAGACAGAAGCGACTCTCATCGCTGAAGACGACACGTCTCCATTCGTCCCTCCATTCACGCCTGTCGCGACACCACTGGAGGCGGGCTGCACGATGTTGGGGCGTGAGCGGAAGACGGCCTAACGGTGTGCGGGACCGTAGCCCAGCTTCATGGAGACGGTTGCGAATGGTCCTCGCCGATACCCCAGGAGCAACAGTGTCCCTAATTTGCTTGGAAGTGGCGGTGCGGTCCCCTACGGCACTGCGTAGGATCCTACGGTCTTGGCGTGCATCCGTGCGTTGCTGCGGTCCGGTCCCAGGTCGACGGGCACGTGCACCTTCCGCCGACCACTGGCGACAACATCGATGTACTGTGGAGACCTCACGCCCCACGTGTTGAGCAATTCGGCGGTACGTCCACCCGGCCTCCCGCATGCCCACTATACGCCCTCGCTCAAAGTCCGTCAACTGCACATACGGTTCACGTCCACGCTGTCGCGGCATGCTACCAGTGTTAAAGACTGCGATGGAGCTCCGTATGCCACGGCAAACTGGCTGACACTGACGGCGGCGGTGCACAAATGCTGCGCAGCTAGCGCCATTCGACGGCCAACACCGCGGTTCCTGGTGTGTCCGCTGTGCCGTGCGTGTGATCATTGCTTGTATAGCCCTCTCGCAGTGTCCGGAGCAAGTATGGTGGGTCTGACACACCGGTGTCAATGTGTTCTTTTTTCCATTTCCAGGAGTGTATTTACTCAGAGGGAGGAAGTCATACAGTTTGAAAGAAACAGCTCTGAAAGCAAGGGCGGCATACATTGCAATGTGCTTATGGGGTCATCTTGATCCCAGTGGTAACAGAAAGTGTAGGCCATTTCCAGGAGTGTAGTTTAGCGTAATTGGCATCATGTACATTGGAAGTAATGTAAACAGTTAATGTTCCTATTCAAAAGTAGGCTAGCTAAGATTATTCTAGAGCAGAATACATGAACGACACTGTAATCGCAATTTAAAAGTACGTGCTTTCACATTTCTTGTGAGAGGCTGTGGCACCCACGCTTTCCAATTACCGAGTTTAAGAACAAAAGTTTCACAGTTACAGAAAGAAACAAAAAGACGTAATTTCTTTTGATTGACTAGGGGGAAAAAGAAAAAAATACAGAGTCATGTAGAATGAAGGATTACATTACAAGTTTAAGAGTAAAATTTTCACAGTTACAGAAAGAAACAAAAAGACGTAATTTCTTTTGATTGACTAGGGGGAAAAAGAAATAAATACAGAGTCATGTAGAACTAAGGATTACATTTTGCAATAAATTCGTAATATATTATTTGAAAACAAGGGACCATACAAAATTAAAGAAACGAAAGAGATGAATGGAATGTGGATATTTAAGGCACATAAGCTATCGTAAAAAAACTTACGAATTCTGAAATAAAAGCAACTTTAATCTGCTGGAAAGGTTATGGTCAGTGAACTTTTTATTATATGTTTCAACCTCAGGTTACACAAATTACATAGTTACCAGTTTTGACACCTTGAAAAGTTCTCATCATATGGTTTGAACACGTTACATAGTAAATCTTCATAGTAGAACTGTAATGACCAGGAGAGAGGCTCACAATGTGTGAGAATTATTTGACTATTTAATACCATATGGGGACTATTAACATTTATTGTCATGCGAAAAGAATACCAAGCTTCTAGGAAACATAGTAAAAGTTGTTAGACAAACACAATGGACACAATGGAAAATTAAGATGTGAAGTGGCTGGCGTCTATGAATGTAATCCAGATTGGTAACTAGTTTAGACGTTAGGTGATCTGTGAACTTTACGTTCGTCACACAAATCTGTGATCGGCACTCCAACATGTCGGACAGACGGCTATATCAGCTGTCAGAACAGAAATATTGACATACATGAAAACAACCCGAAGTCCGCTTATCTCTCCAATAGATGAAGGCGTGATTTGTTACTTCCTTTCTTGAGAACAAACCATAGGGCTGCTCTAGAAGTGAATAGTTGTTTAATAATTGATGAACGGATCATACATGCAACTAATTTCATTATTTGCGTGGGGTTTTCCTCGGTATGTTTGCTTTCAGTAAGAGAATAGAATGTAACTGGCAACTAAACGACATAGCTTATATGGCTAGTTTGGCCTGTCAACCAGCAAAGCAAATGCACTCAGTTACGCTTCTTTTTATTTTCATTTCGCAAACATTCACGCCAATTTCTTTTCGCGTTCTTTCTCTCAGCCACGCCTTCTGCATGTCCATTGATGCTAGCTCTCTTATTCATTGGTGTGCAAAACTTCAGAACGAAGCTAGATTCCTCATGACGTGTCTGCCAAACAACATAGGTCGATGAAATTTGGACCGTACATAGAAAGGACAGCTACAGTATCGTACAGAATTGAAACAAATACGTCAAGAAAGGAACAAAAACACAATAATTACACTAAATTCACCGCAGTTTGTGAAGATCCCCTGGACATTACAGAAGGTGGGACGTGGTTCTTAATAGAGTGTATAATCACCACGGACGGCAATGCAGACCCTGCAACGTGCTCCCACGCTGGTCTGAAGACTGGTAAGGAGTGCTTATGGTAGAGTGATCCTCAACCAGCGCGGTTGACAACTGTTGGATAGGCTTGGTGCATGTAGACGTGCAGCAAACGTCACCAGAACATATTCCATTCGTGTTCGATGGGAAACGGACAGGCCAATGCATTTGTCGGATATCCTCTCATTCCAAGAGCTCCTCCGCTTGCGTTGTTAGATGCGGTCGTGTATCGTCAGCCACAAAAATGACGCCAGGGCCGAATGCACCCACGGAAAGTTGAACATGGGGAAGGAAGACAGTGTCACAATAACGATGATGGGCCAGCGTGCCGTGTTCAAAGATCTGAAGGTCAGTACCTTCATACAGCATTATGCTTTCCACACTACAACAAATGGGCCCCAAACAATCATATTCGACAATTTTCCTGGCTGCTTTCGGTGTTTCTTCCTCTCTCGTATGTGAGGGTATGTCTAGAGTTGTCGAATATCATCGTTTTGGTGCTCCAGGTGTGGGGATGCATACTGGTGCATGGACGTACTGACATCCAAATCTTTAACACGATACATTCATCTGTCACCTTTATTGTGACACCGGGTCAGGCGCCAAAAAGTACGGGCATTTATGTCATATATTTTGGTACTCGAAAACTCACTCATCAATACCTATAGAGTGCTTCCCGATGGCCAAGAATTATCAAATTTGGTAAAAAGCAAGGGTTCATAGTAGAAGTAAAGGAAAAATCCAAAAATCGTTAATTTTTTCTTATGTCACACGAAAATAAATCTTTTTGGTCATCTTTTATATGACCATCTGTCTGCAGATCTTTTAAGAACAACTTTACTCTGGAACAGGTTGGAGTATCAAGTTAAAATTTGTGTCACATACTAAAATCTATGGTTCCTTGCTGGTGTACAAAATTTGAGCAAAATCGTTGCAGTCGAAAGATTCGGTCGTTTATGTCACATATTTTGAAACTCGCATACTCACTCATCAAAAACTATCAGGTACTTCCCGTTGACCTAGAATCCTAAAATTCGGTAAGAAGTAAGGTTTTGCAGTACAAGTTAAGTAAAAAATCTGAAACTTGTTGAACTGTAATTATATCACATAAAAATATGTTTTGCCATTTGAACATCATCCGTCAAAAGCGCTCTTGACGATTATTACTGCATGCAAACATAAAATTAAGTTGTAGTCATGATTTAGTAAATAAATAAAAAATATTTTAAAAATCTGCTCCCTCTACAAATGAAAACTGAAGTCTCCTGCTCACTTCTGTTTGTATGTCCGGCCTAATCTGAAGAACTACTGTAGAGATTTTGATACGGTGTTGGAATTCCTGGGACCAATATCTTGCCAGTACCGAAATCGATAACAGACAAAATTCGTTGATATTTTCGATTTGTATGATAGATGAACTATACAGGGTGATCCATTGATAGTGACCGGGCCAAATATCTCACGACATATACATCAAACGAAAAAACTACAAAGAACGAAACTTGTCTAGCTTGAAGGGGGAAACCAGACGGCGCTATGGTTGGCCCGCTAGATGGCGCTGCCATAGGTCAAACAGGTATCAACTGCGTTTTTTGAAATAGGAACCCCCATTTTTATTACATATTCGTGTAGCACGTAAAGAAATATGAATGTTTTAGTTGGACCACTTTTTTCGTTTTGTGATAGATGGCGCTGTAATAGTCACAACCATATATGTAGGTGGTATCACGTAACATTCCGCCAGTGCGGACGGTATTTGCTTCGTGATACATTACCCGTGTTAAAATGAACCGTTTACCAATTGCGAAAAAGGTCGAAATCGTGTTGGTGTATGGGTATTGTGATCAAAGTGCCCAACGGGCATGTGCTATGTATGCTGCTCGGTATCCTGGACGACATCATCCAAGCGTCCGGACCGTTCGCCGGATGGTTACATGATTTATGAAAACTGGAAGTGTTCAGCCACATGTGAAACGTCAACCACGACCTGCAACGAATGATGATGCCCAAGTAGGTGTTTTAGCTGCTGTCGCGGCTAATCCGCACATCAGTAGCAGACAAATTGCGCGACAATCGGGAATCTCAAAAACGTCGGTGTTGAGAATGCTACATCAACATCGATTGCACCCGTACCATATTTCTGTGCACCAGGAATTGCAAGCCGACGACTTTGAACGTCGTGTACAATTCTTCCACTGGGCACAAGAGAAATTACGGGACGATGACAGATTTTTTGCACGCGTTCGATTTAGCGACGAAGCGTCATTCACCAACAGCGGTTACGTAAACCGGCATAATATGCACTATAGGGCAACGGAAAATCCACGATGGCTGCGACAAGTGGAACAACTGCGACCTTGGTGGGTTAATGTGTGGTGCGGCATTATGGGAGGAAGGATAATTGGCCCCCATTGTATCGATGTCAATCTAAATGGTGCAATGTACGCTGACTTCCTATGTAATGTTCTACCTATGTTACTACTTGATGTTTCAGGGCATGACAGAATGGCGATGTACTTCCAATATGATGGATGTCCTGCACATAGCTCGCATGCGGTTGAAGCGGTATTGAATAGCATATTTCATGACATGTGAATAGGTCGTCGAAGCACCATACTATGGCCCCCACGTTCACTGGATCTGACGTCCCCGGATTTCTTTCTGTGGGAAAGTTGAAGGATATTTGCTATCGTGATCCACCGACAACGCCTGACAACATGCGTCAGCGCACTGTCAATGCATGTGCGAACATTACGGAAGGCCAACTACTCGCTGTTGAGAGGAATGTCGTTACACGTATTGCCAAATGCATTGAGGTTGACGGACATCATTTTGAGCATTTATTGCATTAATGTGGTATTTACAGGTAATCACGCTGTAACAGCATGCGTTCTCAGAAATGATAAGTTCACAAAGGTACAGGTATCAAATTGGAACAAACGAAATAAAATGTTCAAACGTACCTACGTTCTGTATTTGAATTTAAAAAATTACCTGTTAGCAACTGTTGGTCCAAAATTGTGAGCCATATGTTTGTGACTATTACAGCGCCATCTATCACAAAGCGAAAGCAGTGGTCCAACGAAAACATCCATATTTCTTCACGTACTACACGAATATGTAAAGCAAAAATGGGCGTTCCTATTATTAAAAAAAACACATTTTATATCCGTTTGACCTATGGCAACGCCATCTAGCGGGCTAATCATAGCGCCATCTGGTTTCCCCCTTCAAGCTAGACAAGTTTCATTCTTTGTAGTTGTTTTCGTTTGACGCTTATGTCGTGAGATATTTGGCCCGGTCAGGATCAATGGACCACCCTGTACATATACACAATTAAGTTTGTACGGAACTCTCGCCGCGAGAGTGCTACTCACATTTGTTCAATTTTATGGATGACAATGCATTGTACAGCCCAGGTGGAGGAGGTATTGGGACGAGATATTAGGCGAAGTGCCTGGCGTGCGCGTTCCCCTAACTTAACTCCCATCGAGCACGTGTGGAATGTATTGGGGAGGCGTACTGCAGCACTACCACATTTATCAACGACCATCCAACAGTTATCAAACGCACTGGTGGAGGAATGAAACTCTCTACCACAACAACTTCTTACTGAAATGACACAATCATGGGAGCACCTTGCAGAGCTTGCACTGCCGTCCATGGTGATCATACACCCATTAAGAACTATGCCAATAGGAGCATCATAAATCGCAGTGACTTCAGTGTCATTGTTGTATTTGAATGAAAATGTCATTTCTGTTCGTATAACTACGTTTTTATTTCAATTACATTCTGCATTATACTGCAGTAGCTCTTTTACGTAAGGTCAAAGTTCTATTGAGTTACACTACTGGTCATTAAAATTGCTACACCAAGAAGAAATGCAGATGATAAACGGGTATTCATTGGACAAATATATTATACTAGAACTAACATGTGATTACATTTTCACGCAGTTTGGGTGCATAGATCTTGAGAAATCAGTACCCAGAACAATCACCTCTGGCCGTAGTAAAGGCCTTGATACGCCTGGGCATTGAGTCAAACAGAGCTTGGATGGCGTGTACAGGTGCAGCTGCCCATGGAGCTTCAACACGATACCACAGTTCTTCATGAGAAGTGACTGGCGTATTGTGACAAGCCAGTTGCTCGGCCACCATTGACCGTACATTTTCAATTGGTGAGAGGTCTGGAGAATGTGCTGGCCAGGGCAACAGTCGTACATTTTCTGTATCCAGAAATACCCGTACAGGACCTGCAACATGCGGTCGTGCATTATCCTGCTGAAATGTAGGATTTCGCAGGGATCGAATGAAGGGTAGAGCCAAGGGTCGTAACACATCTGAAATGTAACGTCCACTGTTCAAAGTGCCATCAATGCGAACAAGAGGTGACCGAGGCGTGTGACCAATGGCACCCCATACCATCACGCCGGGTATGACCATGACGAATACACGCTTCCAATGTGCGTTCACCGCGATGTCGCCAAGCACGGATGCGACCATCATGATGCTGTAAACAGAACCTGGATTTATCCGAAAAAATGACGTTTTGCCATTCGTGCACCCAGGTTCGTTGTTGAGTACACCATCGCAGGCGCTCCTGTCTGTGATGCAGCGTCAAGGATAACCGCAGCCATGGTCTCCGAGCTGATAGTCCATGATGCTGCAAACGTCGTCGAACTGTTCGTGCAGGTGGTTGTTGTCTTGCAAACGTCCCCATCTGTTGACTCAGGGATCGAGACGTGGCTGCACGATCCGTTACAGCCATGCGGAGAAGATGCCTGTCATCTCAACTGCTAGTGATACGAGGCCGTTGGGATCCAGCACAGCGTTCCGTATTATCCTCCTGAACCCACCGATTCCATTCTCTGCTAACAGTCATTGGATCTCGACCAACGCGAGCAGCAATGTCGCGATACTATAAACCGCAATCCGACCTTTAACAAAGTCGGAAACGTGACGGTACGCATTTCTCCTCCTTACACGAGGCATCACAACAACGTTTCAGCAGGCAACGTCGGTCAACTGCTGTTTGTGTATGAGAAATCGGTTGGAAACGTTGCTCATGTCAGCACGTTGTAGGTGTCGCCACCGGCGCCAACCTTGTGTGAATGCTGTTAAAAGCTAATCATTTGCATATCACAGCATGTTCTTGCTGTCGGTTAAATTTCTCGGCTGTAACACGTCATCTACGTGGTGTAGCAATTTTAATGGCCATTAGTGTATATTACTTGGCGGTGATACATCATGTGAAAGCTTTTTTCGTCCTTAAGCGTTGCTCACCAGTGTTTTAAATCTACCTGCCTGTAGTTTGTCATAGCTGCTAATTCGTAATGAGTCCCACTGCCGAAAAAAATTTGTACACCAAAGACCACGTCGATTTTGATCCGATGACAGCATATGTCACCTGGGGAATGGCAGATACACAGATATTGCCGTCGTCCATCAACCGATAGCGTAGTAGCATAGCTACCAGAGGTCCACATGGCTCTACCCTCGAATAAGGAATGCTTACAGCCAGAAGGCTCGGTGTGGTGCAAACATGTGAAGCAAGCAGGCAACTATGAAACGTGTGAATCAAGCAGGTAACCATGCCACAGAGATACACTCGTGCTTCCTACAGCCAAATGAACGAGTTTGAAATGGGTCATATTGTGATCTTCTGACAAGGGAAACTCCCGTCGCACCTCCTCAGATTTTGTGGTAAGAAGGCCTAGCGCATAGCCCGTCAAAAACTGAACAGAGATCAGGTATGAAAACAGGAAGAAGGTGTACTGAACTGAAGCACAACAGAAACAGTGGACGGTCCAAGCTCGAGATGTCTCAACGAAAACTGTTGCGAACCGCTTATTAACTGTGGCACTACAGGCACACATACCTCTAGCCCGTCCTCCACTCACGCCACATCATCGAAGTGCACAGCTCGACTAGCGCCATCATAGGATCACGTACACCAGAGGCGGGCACAAATAGGCTCAATGAGCAGCGCTCCAGCTCAGGCAAGAAAAAGAGAAGAATTTGCGCTCTGGCGGGAGTTAACCTTGTAGGTGCTTGCACAGCTTGCTGTAACAAATGGAGAAGGGACGTGTGTAAAACCAGATGTAAATTTGTGGCATTGTTGTGATGCCTAACGTCTCGTTCTATTCAGTGCATTAGATTACGGTGCTAAATGAATACGTTTAATTATATTCCTTTTGAATAGATTATGCGTAGGAATCAAAAGTAATTACTTTGACATCTGATAACTAATTACTCCTTCGACTATCTATACTCATGGAAATACAATAGGCTAACAAAAAAGCTTATTTGGAGTACAGCATAACCAGTGAACTAAAAACTAACTCATGTTAAGCACAGAAATAAATAAAAGAATAAATATAAATCACCATAAAGAAAACATATGCTTATGTGTTCTAATATTTCTGAAATGTCATTCAGCAGATGATGTGGATGGGTGCGTCTCTTTTCGCTGAAGAAGGCGAAATATATTTGGTGCGATCTCGCACTTGCAATTCGCAGAACTGCAGTGACATGTGCGTCACAGTGGCTCCTCATGAAGATTTATTTGTCTTCAGTAGAGAGAACAGTTTCTCGCACAGATATGTTGAGCCGAACATTGACAGAAATTTGGTAGCCATTTTGTGCATATTTGGGAAATATGTTTGCGAACAATTTCACAAAAATATGATAGTCTTTTTCAAGATTCATATTTAGCCTTCAATTCAATATCACCTCAAAACACAAGCAACTCGCTCGGTAGAGCAGACGGAACGTCATCAATTATTATAGTAGTTAAAAAGGGCGCAGCAAACTTTTTCAGTTCCATCGATAAATCGTCCCCATCTCTAAATCGGATGGAAAATTCCTTCACAAGACTCGCAAGAGTATCTGAAAACGTCTGCAGTTGATCTTGAATTAGCCAGATTTCCGCATTGATAATTTGGGAAAATGAGCCATCTCACCTTTCAACATCTACGCTGCCAAAGTTCCGACATTTGCTTGAAAGCAATAAGTATGTTGCTTCCCTGCAACTTTATTCATGTGGGATGTGATGTCGGTGAGAAATGCTAACTCATTAATCCATTTAGGATCGAGGGTTCTAGGCGCTTCAGTCTGGAACCGCGCGACCACTACTGCCGTAAGTTCGAATCCTGCCTCGGGCATGGATGTGTGTGATGTCCTTAGGTTAGCTAGGTTTAAGTAGTTAGCTAGGTTTAAGTAGTTCTAAGTTCTAGGGGACTGATGACCTGAGATGTTAAGTCCCATAGTGCTCAGAGCCATTTGAACCATTTAGAATCATTGAATTCATGGACGGAACGCCCCTTCGTTTCCGTGAATAAAATTATTTTGTCCAACAAATCAAACTCAACAGATTACCTCTGCTGTGCCAACGAACTTTACAAAAGTACACAATATCACCAAATTCACACTCAGTATCCTTCAGTATAGCTTTAAACTATCTGTGGTTCAGTCCATGACTCTTAATAAAATTAACTATTCTCACTGCTACGGTCATTACATTTGACATTGTGACGTTTTCTACGCACAGGTTTGTTGGTGAATCAAACAATGCACAGGCCTGAACCTCACTTAGTGTTGCAGTAGCTTGCTTCTCAGACAACCTATAAGCCCTGCTCTACATCTGACCATGCAGGGTGTCCCATCAGTGTCAACTGAAACGAGATTTTCCCACAGTAGACCAAACCTGATAAATACATCTTCCACGCACTACATTATGTCATCACCTGTCGCGGTATCTTTGAGAGGACATAAATAGAGGAATTCCTCCCTTACTACTAAGTTCTTATCAGCACCTCTAATAAATATTGTCAGCTGGGCTGTGACGTATAAATCGGTACTCTCATCTAATGCAATACACAACACCAAGACGTTCGAAATGACATCCATTAATTCTTCCACAATGTCACTTGACAAACGATCGATAAGCCGTGCGCCGCGACAGACTCAAACTTTCGAAGGAACGTGATAATTGTGGACACAGTTCGTCTGCTACGACTTCCAAACTCTGCTTCACAAATTCTCCATCAGAAAATGGTCGGGAAGAACGGGCGATCAGCAAAGCTATCCTGTAACTATCACGAATAGCTGCATCGGACGAGGAGGCATCACATTCCTGTGTAAGAAATTAACGGATTTGTCATTTCAAAGGAAAATTAGGTTATCAGGCACCATAATTAAGTTATATCGTATATAGGTACTACATTGTGCTACATACCTCTACCGTAGTTCCTTTCTCCTGTAGATTAGTTAGAAGATTAAGTCGTATTTCACCCTCTACACTTCCATATTGGTTGAAGTGATGTGTGCAGTGGTGTCGTTCCAAATTGTACTTTTTTATGCCTAGTATTTTACCACATATCAGACGTTGTGCCCCTCCTTCGCTTTCGGTGAACTAGTAATCACATTCCCAACTATAGTTGAGCTGTCAATTAGAACATGTTAAGTCCCACAGTGCTCAGAGCCATTTGTCAAATAGAACGCCACTTTACCGCCTTGCTTTGACTAGCCATTTCAACTAAACAAAACTCTGTACCATAACGTAATATACTCAGCCAAGTACATCGCTATGGCTATGCTTGCACCTTGGCTGTGCATATCGCCATCTAGTCCTTACAGGACAAACTATAATATAGCCATCAGCTGCTATTGGCTCCTCCTCTCTGCCTGCATTCATCCTGGTGGCTCAGGGAGCGTGGCTCTCTCATTTCCCACCTGTGACTTAGAAGATGGGAAAGCGCGTCGTGGTCTTCAGCGATGAAAGCAGATTCTGCTTGCCAGAAAGTGATGTTGGACAACGGCCTTGCCAGGGCGGATACACCGGTTCCTGTCAGATCGCCGAAGTTAAACGCTGTCGGGTGTGGCCGGCGCTTGGATGGGTCACCATCTGGGCCGCCATGCGCTGTTGCCATTTTTCAGGGTGCACTCAGCCTCGTGATGCCAATTGAGGAGCTACTCGACCGAATAGTAGCGGTTCCGGCCACAGAAAACCATCGTAACGACCGGGAGAGCGGTGTGCTGACCACACGCCCCTCCTATCCGCATCCTCAGCTGAGGATGACACTGCGGTCGGATGGTCCCGATGGGCCAATTGTGGCCTGAAGACGGGGTGCAAGTGATGGTCGTTTGCGAATAGAACGTAGACCTGGTGCCCGCTGTCTCGAAGAGTGCATTCGTCCAAGACACTCTAGTCCCACTTCAGGCCTTAAAGTCCAGCGTGCGATAATCTACAGCTTTCATTCACCTTTGGTGTTTCTGGAGAGGACGCTAACCAGCACTCGGTAGGTGCAGAATGTTGTTCTTGTGCCGTTCTTACGACAGTAAGGTGATGTGTTGTTCCAACAAGGTAATGCTCGCCCACACATTGCCCGTGAAACTCAAGGTGCTCTGCAAGATGTGCAGCAACTTCCCTGGCCAGCTCGATCTCTGTATGTGTCTTCAGTCTAGCACGTGTGTTATATGATGGGACGAGAAGTGGCTCGTGTGACCTGTCAACCAACAACTAATACAGGACTACGTGAACAGGTCCAGCAGGCATGGCATAACGTATCCGGGGGCAGTATTTGTAGTCTGTACGATCGATTAGAGGAAGCGCCTGCATTCCCGCCTGTAGAGACTGCACCATGTAGTAGTATGGATGTTTCAGAATATCTGGTACCTGAGAAACGTGTGTGCTTTTGATATATAATGTTATAATTTCACGAACTCCATTTGCAATGCTGCAACAATAAATCTTGAGTGAACCAGAAAGTTATAAAAATCGTGTGCTAATTTTTATTTTCAGCAGTGTATAAAAATTAATTTTAAAATTTTCACAAAATTTGACCTTTATTATTATACTGAACAATGAATACAAAGCGAAATTGCAAAAATTATAGAACTAGTCGTCTTAAGGTTGTGGTTTAACTTTGGAACCACTGGGAGATAAAATTTTCAATCATCCATCATTTCATGAGATATATTTGAAAGCAGTTTTGCATGTTTTCTAGACACAGTCCCACGTCTCGAAACGTTTATAAACTCATTGTACGCAAAACAAGTTAAGTCGCAATTTAAAACCACAAATGGCCCTAAAATATACACTCGTGCTCATAAATTAAGGATAATGCTGATACATGGTGAAACAACGTTCTGGTGGGCGGTTTGCGGAGCTAAATCACCTCGGGGTATGACCATGCGGGGCATTTGACCTGCAGTCGTACGATGGCGCTGGCAGCAGTCCACATACACACAGGTGTGTTCGTGCATGTTAGAGTACGGTGCAGCGAGTAATGGAGCAGACGTTTTCAGACATGCTGATGGTGACTGTGTGTTGAAAATGGCTCAAAGAACACATGTTGATGACATTATGAGGGGTAGAATACTAGGGCGACTGGGGGCTGGTCAAACACAGCAGGTCGTAGCATGGGCCCTCCGTGTGCCACAGAGAGGGATCTCAAGATTATGGCAACGATTCCAGCAGACTGGAAACGTGTCCAGACGCCATAGTACGGGACGTACACAGTGTACAACACCACAAGAAGAGCGATATCTCACCATTAGTGCCCGCAGACGGCCACGGAGCACTGCAGGTAGCCTTGCTCTGGACCTTACCGCAGCCACTTTAACAGTTGTCTCCAGACACACAGTCTACAGACGACTGAACATATATGGTTTATTCCCCTGGACACCTGCAAGGTACTTTCCACTGACCCCTTGTCACAGGAGAGTCCGTAAAGCCTGGTGTCAAGAACACAGTAAATGGTCATTGGAACAGTGGTCCCGGGTTATGTTCAAGGACGAGTCCAGGTATAGTCTGAACAGTGATTCTCGCCGGGTTTTCATCTAGTGTGAACCAGGACCCCGATACCAACCCCTTAATGTCCTTGAAAGGGACCTGTATGGAGGTTGTGGTTTGATGGTGTGGGGTGGGATTATGATTGGTGCACGTACACCCCTGCACGTCTTTGACAGAGGAACTGTAACAGGTCAGGTGTATCGGGACGCTATTTTGCATCAGTATGTCCACCTTTTCAGCGGTGCAGTGGGTCCCACCTTCCTTCTGATGGATGATAACGCACGGCCCAATGGAGCTGCCATCGTGGAGGAGTACCTTGAAACAGAAAATGTCAGGCGAATGGAGTGGCTTGCCTGTTCTCCAGACCTAAACCGCATCGAGCACGTCTGGGATACTCTCAATTGACGTATCGGTGCACGCCTTCAAACCCCTACGACACTTCAGGAGCTCTGACAGGCACTGGTGCAAGAATGGAACGCTATACCCCAGCAGCTGCTCGACCACCTGATCCAGAGTATGCCAACCTGTTGTGCGGTCTGTGTACGTGTGCATGGTGATCATATGCCATAATGATGTTGGAGTACATGCTCAAGAAACAGTGACGTTTTGTAGCACATGTGTTTCGGGACGGTTTTCTCAACTAATCACCAATACCGTGGACTTACAGATCTGTGTCGTGTGTGTTTTCTGTGTGCCTGTGCTATTAGCGCCAGTTTTGTGTAGTGCCACGTTGTGTGCCACCACATTCTGAAATTGTTCTTAATTTATGAGCATGACTGTAGTAAATTTAGATCAAAAGTGCATTCTGTTCCAGTGGTTTCATTTCGAAACCAATGATAAAGGCGATAGCACAAACTGAAATTTACGTTACAGTAACTTTAGATGTATCTACTTTCACTGTCAATGATCTCCTCAACATGGTCACTATAAAAATACTCATTCCAGTCTGTTACAATCACGTAGCATAATCTCCTCGCCGTCTGTTGTTTTGAACGCACTAAGTGACAGCTGCAACGAACAGCATTCGTAGAAGTATCTCTCTTTACCAGTAGATGTCTCTGTCTTGCAATTGTTGCAATAGTTGTGGTTTCAAGGGAACGGGTACCTAAAAAAATAATATAATGGTTTCAGGCAGGATCCACTGGTACACGAAGGGTTAAAAGTCCGCATTATCAATTACCCAGTGTTTCAGGCCCGGTGAACAGCAGGCCGTGCTACCGGATGTTCTCGACCAATCCATCACCCATGAGATGTTACGGTGAGGTACTGTGGCACAATACGTAGAAAATAGATGGTGCCCTGTAGTTCATAAACCACACCAGCATAGGTCTGCACTGCTCTGACTGGCGTCACCACCAGTATCCTGCAAATTACAGCCATTGAAACACGCACAACGAACTTCAACAGTAGAACGTCCTACACCACCGAATACTAAACACGACTCGGCACAAGTAAAGTGGTTCGTATCTCAACAGGTATTGGTTTCAGGACATAAAATTGTAGAAACTAGTTTTGACCAATACTACCTCCTATAGGAAAATGTGACACTTTCTTTTAAAACACCTTCTAGGAGAGCAGACGGATGCAGGTGATCGGGCAGAATGTTCCTGAATGAGCTTCCGGTGAAAGAAGATGACACCAGGTCAGAGCCCTCATATCATTTCATGTAAACATTTTCCACCTCGGAATATCTGGATCGCTGTGCCTGTTGGTAAGCGGGGGGCATTGCCTCATATGTATTTTAACATACTCAACCCAGCCATCATCGCTCTTGATGGTGGAGCGTGGCTCATCTGACAGGGTAAACTTTCACATTCTTCGTGTGTCCAATGCCATGGTAATTCCTGTATCTTGTGTAGTGTGTTGATCATAGGTGAACGTGTACAGGCGATGACTTTTGTGGTCCGTAGAGAGGTCATTCCAGTCAGCAATAATGATCTCCGCTTGCTGTTTTCCAGCATGGAACAGGCACTGCCACCGTAGCAGAGGTCGCTAACGCACCACTGTGCGACACGTCCCGAGGGTAACCAGTTCGAATCCTATGTGTAGAAGAAATTTTCACTCTAGTATTTAGCATGTAAGGACAGGAGAGATAGTGGCATATATTTGCTCCTCGCCAATGTCGTGGATTAAAAGCGAAACCTCTCCGCAGTGTCTCATGAATGAGAACATGTGTCATTACTGATGGCGATCCGTCTGTCAGATGAGACATTAAGCCCAGTGGCACCACTTGGTGCAATTCGGATGGGAGTAGACTTTGTCACAAGATTTCACTCTTTCCTTTCTCTCATCATCATACAGCACAAACGTGACACCAGGCTAAACAAAGATACCCATTACAGTCCCATACACTCCACACCTCCAGACACATACTTGACACATAACTCTCAATCTTTGTAAAGGAAAGATATCATTGTGCACCTAGATAGCAAATCCTCTCCAATTAGGTGGCTGAACATACGCCTCGAGGTCTCCCATCAACCATGCTATATGACTTCACATTTACATTATCTGATCAAAAGTATCCAAGCACATACATAGTCCCATTACAATATTGTGGCCACTGCCTACGTTCAACGTCAGCTTGCAGTAACCACTCATAGACGGTATGTGGCAGCACTAGCAGTGGAGCTTATATGAAGTGTGTGACAGGGACACGGAAAATAGTGCAGCCATCGATGGAAAAATGGTGCTACCCAAAACTGGCGCCGAGGCAGTTTAGTTGCTCCACAGATGACAAGGGTTAACGATTGTTGTGGAAATGTGTACAGGTGGACAGATGTGCAACTGTTCAGGAACTGACTACCCAGATAAACCAAGAGGCTACCAACAGCGTCTCATCAACGACTATTTAGCGAACATTACTGTGTATGGGCATTCACAGCAGACGTCTGGTTCAGGCACCCATGCTGACTGCTGTTCACCAGTGAAAAACACTGGAATTTGCACACCACAGCTAGACGTCTACCGAGTGACGAGAGGTGGCCTCTTCAGATGAATCACGTTTTATGCTCCATCGTACAGATGGCAAATGCCCTCCAACAATCTTCGGAAGAGTCCAGGCCAGAGGAGGGAGCGGTGTGGCCTGGGGAATGTTTTCGTGGTATTTCCTGGGTGATCTCGTCATTCTGGAAGGCACAGTGGATCAATAGAAGTATGTATTGTCCTTAGAGACCATCTCCATCCCTACAAGCAGTTTGTTTTTCCTTGGCACAATGGTGTCTATGAACAGGACAATGATCACAGTGTTTAGCGTGATTCGAAGAGCACCTGGATGAATTTACCATACTCTCCTGGCCACCAAATTCGTCCGATTTAAACCCAATCGTGGGGACCACCTCGATCGGGCTGTTTCCAACATGGATCCTCAACCCTGGAACCTGGCCATGGCATTAGAGTCAGCATGGCCCCACTTCCCTGTCGGTACCTTTCAGAACCTCTGTGACACTCTTCCTGCACATCTCACAGCGAGCCACGCTGTAAAAGGTTGTTATTCGGGCTTTTGACAGGTGGTCACGTTATTGTGATTGGAATGTGCATCAGTGGACATTATGGGATGTCTTCATCCTTCGCCTTTATCAAGGCTTGAACTCTTTTGCTAACACACAACGAGGTGCCCAAATGTCTCTGGAAGAATGGCAGGCCATTCTTACACAGAAGCTGAAACCAGAGAAGGTAGTTATGTTGGACGCTGTCGACGTACTCACTCATTCAAAATGTTTGCTTTTGGGTTCTGGTGAGGGCTCTGGGCAGGTCTGTCAGTTTCAGGAGGTTATTATCCACAAACAATTCCCTCACACATGCTGCTTTATGACAAAGTGCATTGTCATGCTAATACATACATCATCGTCTCCGAACTGTTCTTGCACTGTAGGCAGTGTACAATGCTGTAAAATGTGCCCATATCTTATGGCAGTTAACATTTTCTTAAGCGCAATGTGAGGACCACAACCTAACCACGTAAAACACCTCCATACCACAAATCATCTCCTCTGTACTTCACTGCTGGCAGTAATCATGATGTGAGGTAACGTCCTCCAAGCGCTCGCCAAGCCCAAACCCTTCCACTGGACTGTCACAGCGTGCAGAGTGATTCATAACTTCAAATCACTCGTTTTTGCAGTTATCCACTGGAGCTTGGCAGCTCTTTTTACACTACATCAAGCATCACTTAACACTGACGGCAAATACGTAAGTTTTGAGGAGCTGTTCGACCACAGTGCGCCATTCTATTTAACTCTCTGTGCAAACTAATTGCGCTAGCTGAACTGCTGGTTATACTTTGAAACATACGAGTTATTATTTCCAGCGGTTTCATCCACCCCCCCCCCCATCCTTTTCTTTTTAAGCACCATTCGTAATTTCTGATAGTCGCTTTCCGTCAGTACGTGAAGTCTGAGTGGCCTTGGTTTAGCTGTGATTGTTTCTGCATGTTTCCACTTCACAGTCACAACACTAATGTTTGACTTGCGGAGCCTAGAAGGGTTGAAATGTCCCTGACGAGTCTGTTACTCAGGTGACATCTCAGTCATTCAAAGTCACAGAGCCCTACCGACTGAACCATTGCGTTGTTACAGCTTCGCTACTGCACTACGCCGAGAAAAACGAGGCTCGGCACAATATTAGGCGGTATCCCATGACTTTTGATACTTCACTGTGTATCACTCGTGTTGAACGCTCGCACTATCGACGTGTGACGAACGTTAGATCGTCATATCACTATGGAATACACCGATGTATGAAATAATAGTTAAATAGCAATGTGTATCAGCGAAAGATAGGCTACGTCGACAACATCTTCGTCAAGTAAATAATTTGTGCGCGTTGAAACAGACTAATAAAAACGAGGTGCATTTTAGACCATTATGATTAATATTAACTTTTAATATCTCGTCGACAGCAAGTTAAGAAAGAGCCCGTTGGGTGAGTCGGAAGTATGGAGCAATCATTGTAATATTTGTCTTGACTTATTTACGGAAAGCACAGAAAACTTAAAGCAGAACTGTCTGTACAGAGCCTTTCTTCTGACAAAAGTAGTTCATTACGCAGAAGTTTTCAAACTGTTGCGATGCAGTTGTCATCACAATATCATTATACTCCTGCTGACGTGACTGTCAGATTATACACAGTTTCATAGAAACTTTTTTCATAAACGACTCGAATTACTGTCGCGAAAAATTATTCAGTTTATATTAATATCTGTACACTCTGTAAGGTCGTCCTGTATGTTGCTGGGCTATCCTTTACTCAACAGCGATAGCTTGGCACCTTTGTCGTAGGGTCGTAACGAACACAAATACAAACACACACACACACACACACACACACACACACACACACAGATATAGATACACACAAATTTTTCCCTCTTCTTGCCAGTAGATCCATGTAGTCTGCAAATTAATGTAATGGTTCATCTGATCTCTTATACAAATAGCAGCCCTCAATTTTTACGGGCATTTGACACAGTGTCAATAGACTGATGTAATTTACCATTAACCGCAAAGTCGCGAAAAGTGTTGAACAAACAAATTTTACAAAAATAACCTGGTTACTCAACGGGCAGTCTGGTCACGTTTTATCAAGTGCCGTTTACGTAAACTTATTCTAGAATATCTAGTGACTGTAAGTTCATTATCGCTGCATACATTTTCTGATGTAGTCACAGACCACAGCTTAACGCATCGTGTCTTACGAATTCACCCTCGCCACAGTTATATAGTGGTATATACCAGCACCTAAGTCGAGTTAGCATTATCCACAGTCACCCTCAGTTGTGGGATGTTTTTTAAGTATTGCAAGAAACATAAGTACTGTTTTTTCCCTGGTTGCGAATATGACTTTGTAGTTGGCTCTACATCTTCAGGTTCACTTTCATTCATAAAAAGGTAAATGTATCAATGTATCAAAAATACAGAAAAATAATACTGATAGCTACAATATGCAGTTTTGTAGTCACTTTTCATCAATGCCATGAAACTTTATATGTTTCACACCATTTTTGAATGACAGTCAATATTGAATTTGTGTATTACCTTTTTCATTCATGTTGTAGCGTCTGAACCCGTTGATCAATAGCCAAAATATTTTGATTACATGCAGCTGTTGACAGTAGCCGATATTTGACAAAGTGTTTGTCTCTGTAGTTATATGGATATAACAGTAATTTTATTGATTAGTGTAACTGCTGAATATAGGCCTGCTCTAGAGTTTTCCTTGCAATACGACCTCCAAATACATGGCGGCTAGAAACAGTCGGAAAAGCTTGTAATGGTGTTGCGAGGTAGCTTGTGCTGAGAAACACGTGTTAAGAAAAAAATTTCGATACTTTGCGCAGTTTCTGAGATAATTAGTACTGAAGTTAGTCAATCAGGCCATTGGGTGCGCAAATTCAAGCGTCCCACCAGATACAATTAGGGTCAGTTGTTCTCATAACGTAAAGATAGTGCAGGAGGCTTGCTCAGCCTTTGACTGGGGTTCGATCCTTACTACCATCCCATGTCCAATTTTTCTGTTGCTCTCTTGCTCGGTTTTAAAAAACGAAACCTTCAATTTTCATGTGCAATGGTATGATTGGCTAACATCAATTATCATTCACTCTGAAATGGCGCAACGCATCCAACATTTTTCTTAACAATTATTTATCAGTGGAACCTACACTGCAACATCCCATCCTTACAAACTTTTCAGACTGTTTTTCACTACCTTGTACACTCACCTATGCCATTCCAGCACGTTTCCTGTCATCCACTCACCTACAATTATGTCGTCATCTCCGCTACTCACTGAGAGTATGCATGCAGGTACTTCAGAAAATAAGTTACACATGTCGTTCGACGCGGAGACCATTACACAAAAACAGTGATGCATTGTCAGAAGAAAGTACACATTCAGGGTTTCCTGAAGAGACAGTTCTGCTGCAACAGGTGCACCACACTGTGCGAATGGAAAGGCATGGCAAATGCAAACGTACTCATAAATTGAAGTATGTGGGATAGTATGGTTCATGTGAGCGAAATATTCAACTTACATACATATTCACAATGAAATTCTGATGATATGGACCAAATGCCATGTCACGTCTAGTTGTAGCGAAATGGTGTCAACAATTTGACCAAGCGCACATAGGTGTGCATATTGCTGCCTGGGAAGTCCATGAGATTTCCATCTTTTCAGCAAGCTGATAGAACATCTAGTGGACAAGAGATTTTCCAACAATGATCATGATCGCAAAGCATTTCTCGAGTGGCTCCATGACAAAGAGGCAGATTTCTGTTCAAAAAATAGTTTAAGTGGCTCTGAACATTATGGGACTTAACATCTGAGGTCATCAGTCCCCTAGAACTTAGAACTACTTAAACCTAACTAACCTAAGGACATCACACACATCCATGCCCGAGGCAGGATTCGAACCTGCGACCAAAGCGGTTGCTCAGTTCCGGACTGAAGCGCCTACAACCGCTCGACCACTGCAGCCAGTGCAGATTTTTGTCTATGAGGAATTGTATGATTAATATAACTTTCTGACAGTTGTTTGCAGGAACTTGGTGACTATGTCGAAAAATAGTGTCACGTATCTGTGTCACTTTGAAATTTAGTGCAGTGTTCAATAAAACATACTTAGCCTAGCATTATAACACATAATGTACTTTTTGAAGTACCCTAGTTTCTCTGCAAGTTATAGCATTCTTATTAACGACAAATTAATCCACTCAAAAATTATGTCAACTAAACCCCAAAGAAGTAGTTTTCAAGTAGTGATTGTAACACCAGTACCTTAGCAACTTCTGCATTTTGAGCCATGTTAATGATGCCAGTTCTCCATGGAGTACAAAGAGCTGATCTCTATGTTGCTAGGAACATTACAATTATGATAAAGGCAAGTTATATGATTTTTAATTAGAGATAAAACAATTTTATCTAATAAAATTATTTAAAAAAGTGCTAATATTAATAAATGTTATTACCTTAATGTAACTCAATTACATCAATAAATACATTTTAACTGAATATAAAACTGTTAAAAACCTGCACATGAAAAAATTAAATTTTTTGGAAGTAAACATTAAACACAGAAACACATTTTCTAAAATATAATATTTTTTTATTTTTCGTTTAAAAATGTATAATTTTTTTATTTTTCACTTTAAAAATATAATTTTTGGTCTTCAGAATCCTATACAATGTTATTTTTCATTATAAATAACTCTAAGAAATTTATTTACATTTTTAAAAATGTAATAAATGTTCTATTTTTCATTATTAAAAATTCGCACATATATTTATATGTTCTTAGATTCTGAAGCTATACTCCCAATCGTCATACTCTACTTTTAAACTCATCACTTCAATAAAATTTTAATTTTTTTAATCATAATTCTCAATATATAATGTGTCTGTGATCATTAATATTTTTGTGGATTTATCAAAAAACACTTTTGATGTTTCTTTTAAAATATATTTCTTGTTAAAATTGTCTATCGCTACAAAAACTTTAAAACACACCTATATATATAGAATTAATTTTATATGTTCATATATTCCAGAATACATTTTTACATTCATTTGAAGAGTCATTAGTTCTTAAATTTTTATAAACAAGTTTTAAATCTTTAATTTCTTGAGAATTTATACATTTTTAATAAATATATTTTTTGTCATTTTTTGTTTTTACAATTTTTATATGCTAGTAACATAACCAGATATTTATCACTTGGAATTCGCCTTAAATGTTCTTTGTAATGATATTAGGAAATATTTCCCACATACACAATTAATTTGATTTTTAATATATATTTCTTTATGGTATTCATTTAAAGAAGATCTACACATTGCTCTGTAAACATCTTTCTATATTTCTGTGAAGTAAATTTAGCAATTGATTTTTCAACATTACAATTTTTACAGATGTTAGATTTGACAGGTTCCATTTATTAAGAAAAATATTTATTAGAAAAAACAAAAAAATATGATAAATTTATTTCTAAGCAATGGAATATTAAATATAATACATCTGAAATGTAACGTCCACTGTTCAAAGTGCCGTCAATACGAACAAGAGGTGACCAAGACGTATAACCAATGGCACCCCATACCATCACTCCGGGTGATACGCCAGTATGGCGATGACGAATACACGCTTCCAACGTGCGTGCACCACGATGTCACCAAACACGGATGCGACCATCATGATGCCGTAAACAGAACCTGGATTCATCCGTAAAAGTTACGTTTTGCCATTCGTGCACCCAGGTTCATTGTTGAGTCTGCGATGTAGTGTAACCACAGACATGGTCTCCGAGCTGATAGTCCATGCTGCTGCAAACGTCGTCGAACTGTTCGTGCAGATGCTTGTTGTCTTGCAAACGTCCCCATCTCAGGGATCGAGACGTGGCTGCACGATCCGTTACAGCTAGGCGGGTACGATGCCTGTCATCTCGACTTCTAGTGATCCGAGACCGCTGGGATCAAGCACGGCGTTCCGTATTACCCTCCTGAACCCACCGAGTCCACATTCTGCTATTGTGCTAACAGTCATTGGATCTCGAACCAACGTGAGGAGCAATGTCGCGATACGATAATCCGCAATCGCGATAGGCTACAATCCGACCTTCATCAAAGTCAGAAATGTGATGGTACGCATTTATCCTCCTTACACGAGGCATCACAACAACGTTTCACTAGGCAACGCCGGTCAACTGCTGTTTGTGTATGAGAAATCGGTTGAAAACGTTGCTCATGTCAGCATGTTGTCGGTGTCGCCACCGGCGCCTTGTGTGAATGCTCTGAAAAGCTAACCTTTTGCACATCACAGCATCTTCTTACTGTCGGTTAAATTTCGCGTCTGTAGCACGTCATCTTTGCGGTGTAGCAATTTTAATGACCAGTAGTGGTCGTACCACATCTGAAATTAAACGTCCACTGTTCAAAGTGCCGTCAATGCGAACAAGAGGTGACCGAGACGTCTAACCAATGGCATCCCATACAATCACACTGGGTGATACGCCAGTATGGCGATGACGAATACACTCTTCCAATGTGCATTCACCGTGATGTCACCAAACACAGATGCGACCATCATGATGCTGTAAACAGAACCTGGATTCATCCGATAAAATGTCATTTTGCCATTCGTGTACCCAGGTTCGTTGTTGACTACACCATCGCAGGCGCTTCTGTCTGTGATGTAGCGTCAAGGGTAACCGCAGCCATGATCTCCGAGCTGATAGTTCATGCTGCTGCAAATGCCGTAAACTGTTTATGCACGTGGTTGTTGTCTTGCAAACGTCCCCATCTGTGGCCGCACGATCCGTTACACTGTTGCAGATAAGATGTCTGTCATCTCGACTGCTAGTGATACGTTGCTGTTGTGATCCAGCACGGAGTTCCATACTACTCTCCTGAACTCACCAATTCCATATTCTGCTAACAGTCATTGGATCGTGACCATTGCGAGCAGCAATATCGTGATACGATAAACCTCAATTGTTATAGGCTACAATCCGACCTTTATCAAAGTCAGAAACTTGATGGTACGCATTTCTCCGCCTTACACGAGGCATCACAACAACGTTTCACCATATAACGCCGGTCAACTGCTATCTGAGTATGAGAAATTGGTTGGAAACTTTCCTCATGTCAGCATATTGTAGATGTCGCTACGGGCGCCAACGTTGTGTGATAGCTCTGAAAAGCTAATCATTTGCATATCACAGCATGTTCTTGCTGTCGGTTAAATTTCGCGTCTGTAACACGTCATCTTCTTGGTGTAGCAATTTTCATGGCCAGTAGTGTATCAAAATTATTTTAAGTTAAATCACTAAAAGCCTCCATTTACACTTTTCCCAAGAACAACTATTTAGAATAAAATTATAGTCATGACCATATGATGTTTATGTTAGTTGCCATTCATATTTGCAAATTCAGTTATTTGTTTGTGACACATTTTAAGATTACTGAAATCATTTATATTATGAAATTAATCTGAGAAAGCTTCTCCTAATTTTTACTTAAAATGTTGTTTGGTACTATAAATATTGAATTGTGTTAAAATACTTTAATATTCGACCTTTGTGGACAGATCTTGTAATTCTTTTTCTAAATCTTGTTTGGTAACAGCATCGTAACCACTAATTGCATTGCCCACTCATAATAAACTTCTGTTTTTAAAGTAACATAAAATTTTACTTAATTCATTCTGAAATTTTTTAATTATGCTTTCTATTTCGTGTGTTATTTTTGTAAATCTTTTTAATCAGTTTTATGTTATATTTTGGTTCTAAATCTTTATTAAACTTTGATTTCGATGATAGGAAGTTTTAGAATTATTATTAATTTTTTATTCTATTTCTATTTCATATTTATTTAAATTTAATATTTATATTTATATTTTTCTAACTCTTTTTTTAACCATTTAGGTATTACTTTGTAATATATTTCTTATTCACCTTTAATTAACTTTAAATTACATTTTTTATTTCTTCTTACACGTTTTTATTAATTATTGTTCTAAATTTTGGTTCTAATTTCATTGATGATTGATTAAATTCTCTATTCCAATTTTTATTATTTCTAATTCATTTTTAACAATTTCTGATTATAATTGATATTTCATTTTTGTTGTCTATAATTCAGTTCTTAAATTGTAATGTTAATTTTGTATTCCAATTCTTCATTAAAATTTGTTCTTATTGCTTTTTGACCCAAATTCTTATTCAATAATTATTATTTATTGCCAAAATACCTATTCTAATTTTTGAAACATTTTGAAATTTATGATTATGTGATAATGATATTAACATGAATAATAATAAATGAAGGAAATTATTCATAACTTTGTATTCCTTCAGCTTTACAGAATAAGTCATTTTTTCCCCTAAGAATTAATTGATTCTTTTGGTCTACAGCAAAATGGATCAAAAACAATTTTGACTGTTAATATATCCAAATTAACTCTATCAGATTGAATTTGTTTGGTTTATTAGGTAATTAATAACAACAAAACATTTTTAGATATCCTATATCAAAAAGTGATAAATGTTAATTACTTTATAATCTTTGAAATATTTTATTCCAGATGTTTTTTGTTGTTGTTAAATTATCACTATTTTGTTTTCTATTCCCTGATCATATACGAGGGTCAGTCAAAAAGTAATGCCTCCTATTTTTTTTTTCTACGTTTAATTGTCAGGAAATTTAAATGCAATTACATAGGTTGAAAACCACAACATTGGGGATTATTTTGTCATTTTTCAATGTAATCTCCGCCCATCTCTACAGTTTTGGTCCATCTTTGAACAAGGGCATGTATCCCAACATGGTAAAAATCACAGCTCTGCTTCCTAAGCCATTGACACACGGATGTTTTGACGGCCTCCTCATCTTCAAAATGAATCCCACGATGAGCTTCTTTTAGTGGCCCGAACAGATGGAAGTCTGATGGTGCCAGGTCAGGGCTGTATGGGGGATGAGGCAAAACTTCCCATCCAATTTTGACAATCTCGTCAGAGGTGTGACGACTGGTGTGTGGTCTTGCATTGTCATGCAAAAGAAGAACATCTGCCATTGATTTTGTTGGGCGAACTCGCTGAAGACGTGCTTTAAGTTTTTTGAGGGTTGTGACGTATTGAACAGAATTTATTGTGCATCCCTGCTCCAAAAAATCAACCAGAATCACACCCTCTGTATCCCAGAAAACTGTTGCCATAACTTTCCCTGCCGATCGCACAGTTTTGAATGTTTTCTTCCTCGGCGAGCTTGTGTGACGCCACTCCATTGACTGCCTCTTTGATTCAGGTTCAAAAAAATGCACCCATGTTTCGTCCCCGGTCACAATTTTTTTCAGAAACTCATCTCCCTCCAAACGGAAGCGCTGCAAGTGTTGGGAGGCTATTGTTTTCCTTGCCTCTTTATTCTGATCGGTTAACATTCTTGGAACCCACCGTGCACAAACTTTTGAGTGCCCCAATTGTTTAATAATCGTGATCACACTGCCTTTGCTAAGAGAAATAATGCGACACACTTCATCTGCAGTCACCTGACGGTCACCACGAATGATGTCATCAACTTGCTGAATGTTGTGTGGAGTCACTGCACTCACCGGCCTGCCGCTCCGCTTTTCGTCAGTCAACGGTGTTTGCCCTTCAGCTTCCTTACAACGACGAACCCATCGTCTAACAGTGCTGACATCCACTGTCACAACACCATACACCTTCTTCAGTCTTTCATGAATGCGTATGGGCGTTTCACCTTCTGCATTCAAGAATTCAATCACACAACGCTGTCTCAAACGAACATCGATGTCGGCCATCTTACAAACTTCTGCTGTGCTGCCACCTGTTGACACAGAAAGTTACTACTGCAGTGGATTGCAGAAGAAGGTTTGAGGAATGGCGCCAAATTCAAATTTTTCACTTAACTTAATTTTTTTAAGTAGAAAAAAATGGGAGGCATTACTTTTTGACCGACCCTCGTATTTGTTTACTGTGATCAAAGGATGTACTAGCTGCTGCACCACCAGCTAATGAATGAAGTGCATCTAATTCTGCTAATAAAATTGGTAAAAAGCACGCCTTCATGCTCTGTTAGTCCACATCACGTTTTTTCTCTTTACGAGATGTCGAATTATTTTTTCACAACTGGAATGCTATAAGTAAATTTCCAATAACTTTTTAACTTTGTTTCTGTTTTTAGCTCAAGTTAAAAATTATCAGTACTATTTAATTGATTGTTATTTAGTTTATTTTTAATTCCTTTAAGCTTAGTTTTACCATTGTGCAACATAGTATAGTCAATTTAAATTTGTTCTGTAACACTGATGTAAATAGATTTAATAAAATTAATACTTTAATAAATAATGAAATTATATAACTATATTAATTCATTTGAAAGATAACTATTGCAGTAGGACAATTGAAATCATTTAAACTATTATGATTATCACTTGTAGTTATTTATATATCTAGAAATTTACTATGAATAATAGCAAATGAAGGAACACAATTTATAAATTATTGGTGCCCCAATAAAAATTCTGATTAAAAAAGAAGCAATAATATCTGTCCCTCGATGAGGATTATCATTTGATACCTATTCAACCAGTGAAATTAAAATTACTAATAACTAATTCAAAGGGAATTATTGTTGGCAAATTATTAGTAAGAGTTTTTTGATTTACCGCATTAGTCTGATTATTAAAGTCCAAATATTCTCCATTGCTATCTTTTACATGAATATATAACTTAACATCGGTTTTAGTAGTATCTTCTATGAAATTTTGTCTTACATATATGTTTTAGGTTTCTCAGCTTGAACAAGTATTTCTAAATTTTTTAAATTATTTGCCCAACAAAAGTTATCATTGTTTCACCACCACAGCATAATTTATTATTTTTTCGTGTAATATTTATTATTAAAAATGTTGCATGAAAACCAACTAAAAGAACTTTTTCTAGGAACATTTCTATAATTATCTTTTATAGGTACACAAACTTTTTTGATTTTTAGAGTTGTTACTTAACTGTATTAGCTAACTCATCTATTACGAAATTATTATTAGGATAATTTGTATTATTACGAAATTATTATTAGGATAATTCTTATTATTAAGAAATTATTATTAGAATAAATTGATCAAAAATAGTTTGGGAGGAAAACACTAAGAATAAACAATGTAAGCCAGTACCTAATTCGGTTTGATGTGTAATAATTATACCAAATCGATGTGGAGTAATGATTGATAACTATATTTTAATTCGAGTTTGTTTAAATTGGTATAAAATAAATTATTTATATAATTTATTCTAAAAGTTTTGATCTGTCAAAAGACCTAGAATTTATAAAAAAAGTTTAAAAAACTAATGAAACAAATGGCACTTTTACTGAAAATAATGATGAACTTATACCCTTAAATGAATGTGAAGATAATTTGGCTATTGTATTTGGTCAGTTTATCCTTGAAAATCAAGCTACAGTTATAGAATATTTCACAAGTGAAAGACATAAATGAATAGATTGTTTGTATGTAGCTCAAACATATAAAAAAGGAACCAAAACAATCTCTAAGAGAGAATTTGCATTGGAAACTGATAAATTCCTATGGAACAAAACAGCTGAGGTCAACTGTCCCTAGGCTTACACACTACTTAGTATAACTTACAATAACTTACACTAAGGACATAACACACACTCATGCATGGGGGAGGACTCAAACCTCTGACAGGGGAACCATGCAAACTGTGGCTAGGCGCCTTACATCAAATGGTTATCCCACATTGCCATAATTAAAATTTAAATTTTTTAGGCAAGATGATACAAAAGTAAATCATATATTTCATAAATTTGTTTGTGACGATTTTAGATATGATGAATATGAAGAAAAATGTAGTAAATGCTCAAATGATGATAAATTTGGATTTATAAGAGTAGATATGACAAGAGAAATTTACAAAGGATAATACAGAAAAAACTCAAAAATTTTGAAAACATATATATAAACTTTACAAGTAATCTTTAAATGTTAACTGTGAACATCCCACATAAACATTAAACTTTATCCATAAACGTTTAATGTTGAAGATCAAACGTTAAAAATAATTATTTTGTGTCTTTTATCCTTAATAAATGTTTGCAGAATATGACCCAAAGTTATTAAAAAAGGTGGAAGAAATAGAAAGATAAATGCAAAATTAAAAAAGAATTAAAAAATGAAACAAATAACCAAGAACCAAACATGAAAAACAAAAAAAGAAAAGCAACCCATTATCCATAAAATCTACGATATTGGAGAAAAAGTTTTGAAACAATATAACATAATAAATTTGAAAAACAAATCGTTCCTTAGCATCATCATCAACAAGAATGTAATGCTATTCCAAAAATCAAACAGTAAGATAGTGATTATACTTTAAGCGAATCCAAAACATATGACTTATTGAATAAATATAAAGGAGAAGTTAAATATAGAAAAAGTTAAAATATAAAGCTTAGAATGCTTTAAAAATAAATGTAAATGAAAGAATGCTACTAGACAGTGAAGATTGAGTTTTTGGATGAACACCTTTCAGCACATTTGAATATATTGGAAAATTGCATTAACATTTGATGGTGATGAATTAACAGTTGGCAATAAAAGATATAAGGGAACAGATGGATTAATGAATTTTTTAACTAAAAAGCAAATAACTTTGATTGATATGAATTAAAAAATTGATGCCATTGATTTGCCAAATTATGTGGCTATATTACATAGTTCCTGAGCATTATATAGTGAAAATAATCCAGGTAAAACAAAACCAGGTAAAGATAATACATACAACAATTTGATAAATGATGTAATCGATGTTTAATTACCAGTAAATTTGGATTGAACATTATTGAAAATATCTCTCTTTGACTTACAGTGTATATAAATCAAATAAATAAATAATAAAATTTTTTGTATTAGTTGTAACTAATCATTATGATTCAGCAGAAGTTTGATATGCCTTATTTTGTTTTGGTTGCTTTTCAAACAAAAAGAAAAACAATCAGTTGATTGATTGTTCATTATTTGATTAAGTTAAAAAGTTAGTTTAAAATATTTGAAGTGATTCTTATCCTCAATAAATGGGGAATTTAGATCAGCCAAATGATTTGTAGAGGCTTATGGTTCATTTCCTTATTTTAAAGGCGCAACGCAATTAAAAGGAGACACTGATATAAATCCATGTAATTTCATTATAAATTATCACAAAACAACTCTGAAAGTATGTGCGACTTCTAATAGCAAAATTGCTAATGATATGTTAACTTATAATATTTTTCATGGATAAAAGATTTTATCTTATGATGTTCAACATACAATACTGATTGAGAAATATTAATCGTTGGTTAATGACTGAGAAACGTGTAACAGTAGTATATGAACATAAATGTAATATTTTTTTGTAAATTACTATAGTCTTTCAATATTTCATCATAAATAAAACAATATTTATATGGTAATTCACATTTTTAAGTTATAAAATGAGTTTCATTTTTCTTTTTTTCCTATATTTCTATCATATTTTTAGTAATTTGTTTCTATTTCGTCATAAATTCCTTTAATATAACCATTACCAACATTATATTTTATGCTTTTGAAATGATCTATAATTAAAGATGGTTTAAAATCATTTTTGGAAACATAACATTTTACTTGTTTCTCTCGTTTTATTGTTTCGTTCATCAAAAATTTTGTTATGAAATTTTAATTCGTTTCATATGTTAGTCATATTTTTATTTGATATAATGTTTAGATTCTTAAAAATGGAAAAAAATGGAATACTAATCGTCAGATTCTTATCGTAATTTATAAGGGAACGACTGTACAAATAAAAAATAAAAATTAGATTTTTAAAATAAAAACTAAAATTTATTAGGCTTTAAAAATGAAAAAGGAATTAAAAAATTTAAGAATAAAACAATTTAAAAATCAAAGAATATGTTGATATATTTAATTTATTTCTATCATGTGGGCGTTTTTTAATGGTTTTATATCTGTTTGTAATTAATAATTTTAATTTATATGTGTACCAATGTAATTCAGTTAAATCTGATGGATTAATATAAGCACAATCATATTTAAAATATTATTATCAGGTGAAATTAAATGAATAAAGATAAAATGGAGCCCCCCTCCCCCCCCCCCCCCCCCACACACACACACAAGGTGTGCTGATGGCCCCATTTAACTCTACTTTTGTATTTTAAAGTCTAGATTAGAGCTGTCCATGTTCATCATTAACATTTTTAATGATATGAGTTTACTCTACATTGTGTTCCAGGAAACTGTCCATATCCAAGTTTATGAAGGAAGAAAGTCTAGTAAACATGGGCTCTAAAATGTATACCTTAAGAGCTGTGATCATTTGTTCAGAGGATGATATGTGTTTTACGGTAGTGAAGATGATAAAGTGCTCATAGGTGTTAAGGTACTTTCTGCTTTGAATATTCGTTCCTGTCATAGCCCTCCAGGGCAGGCTTTATACAGACCAAAGCAACTAATGACACACAGGAGGACAGCTTGTCATGAAGGCGGAAGTTTCACAAAGACGTGCTGCCAAAGACAACATAGTTAAATGCATCTGTACATCAAAATAAATCGTACCTTTCATAGTTTCTTTTGACATTATTCAAGGAAAACACGATTGTCTTTGACAAGACATATAAACATATGACTGCTCAACATGTGTGGATATAGCATGGTACACACTTCAGCTTTTTTGAGCATCTACAAGTAATGATGCATTCGAATACGGAGACAATTGGCATCCACAACTAGTTTAGTGCGCAAATCTTTCACCAAAGTTATCTACAAAATATGAATGAATACATAATTAAGAGAGTGTATACAGTTAATTAAAAATCTATTACACTGATAAGTCAAAACGTAATCTCTGCCCACTGCGAAGCTGGATGCCTCCTGGTGGCGTTGCGCCCATGTATCTTGGTAAGCAGAGCAGTATGCTGGTGCATGTACAAGTGCTTCCGAGCACACCATTATTTGTGCAGTGTTGAACATGCGTTCTGCAGCAGACCATAGCCACATGTTCACATGTTGACCGAACGACATAGTTTCGCTCAGGACCATCGGGATTCGACCCTCATCAATGGATACGTGTCGCCTTTTAGGTTGAATCACATTTTTGCTACACTAGGTTGCTGGTCGTCTCCACAAACGCCGTCTTCGAGGTGAATGGGGGCTCACAGTGTGCAGCGCGCCACGGACGCAGGCTGGTGGGAGCAGCATTATGCTATGGGAGACGTTCTCCTGCGCTTGCATTGGACCTGTGGTAGTGATCGAATACTCACTGCGAGCTGCGAACAACCTGCATCTCTTCATGCTTGATATCTTCCCCGAGGGCGAAGTCACCTTTCAACAGTGTAATTGTCTGTGTCTCAGAGCCAGAACTGTGCTACAGTGATTTGAGGAGCATTATAATGAACTCGCGTTGATTTCACGGCGATCAAATTCGCCTGATGTAAATAATCGCAACCCCTCTCGGTCGCTATCGGATGCCATCACCGGGTACGCAAATCAGCGGACCATTATTTACGCGAATTACATGGCCTATGCGTAGACATCTAATGCCACATACCTCCTCAAACCTACCAACAAACTGTCAGATTCATGATATGCAGGATCAGTGACGTATTTCGCTCCAAAGACGGACAAACAGGTTATTAAGCAGTTGGTCATAATCTTTTGGCTCATCAGTGTGTAGTAAACGAAACATACCTGGTTCTTATTCATAAACCTCAGAAAATCTATTTTTATCGTCACAGTTCTGCAATATAGTATCATTATGAGAAATATGAGCTCAGTACCTGAGATTGTCCGTGTATGTATGTATTTCAGTCTGCTATTAGTCTATCTCATCTTTCTGTCCGTCCCTCCTCCCCCCCCTCCTCCCATGTGTCCATTTGCTTCTCCCCCTCTGTCAGTTCATCTCCTCCTCCCCATCCTCAATCTCTCTCTCTCTCTCTCTCTCTCTCTCTCTTTCTCATCCTCACCCTGTCTCTCTCCATCTCTTCTTCTGTGCTTTCTGCGTCCATCTCCTCTTCCCTCTCTGCACATATCCTCCTCCCCTGTCTTTCCATCTTCTCCTCCTTCTATCTGTACCAATCCCTTCCTTCTGATCGCTGTCTTTGCATCTCCTAATCCTCCCTTCTGTCTCCACATTATCACACTCAACAGGAGGCTGGTGGTTCTTAATCCTATAGCATTTCTTTCTGTATTGTAACTAATATGTGTACCTAATTTGATTGAGATCGTTAGAGGGGTAGCAGATAAGATTTTTACGTGCAGCTTTGCCCGCTTACACAGACGTAAAATATATTTCACATATATTTGAAACGTCCCCTTAGAACAATTTATACTAGACTGTGCTTAAACTGACACACAGTAGTTTTTAGCGCAACGCAATCTGACTTTCAAAAATCCCTACGAAAGAATGGCCCTGACGAACATTAACCTATACGTTTCACAAATCACTTACCTCACAAAAATCTTCGTTACTCAAGCTACTGCAATACAGCGAGCACCACTACTGCCAGCTAAATAAAATATTCAAACTACTGAAGGCACTAACTACTGACAGGCATAGTTAGCAAATGAAAGATTTTAATACAGAATAGACAATGTATTTACCTTAATAGTTATAATATATAAATCAGTTCGTGACACCAATTGTTCAAAACTCCGCCATCTCTCTCCCCACGTCCACCACTGCTGGCGGCTCACCTCCAACTGCGCAACGCTACGCGCTGTTAGCATCCAGCTGCTGCTGCTGCCCGACACTACAATGGCAGACAACAATGCAAACTAGCCACAGACTGCGCACAGCACAGCCAGTGATTTTTCATACAGAGTGCTACGTGGCGTTACCAATAAGAAAATGTAAACAGCCTACTTACATAGCCCCCATGCTCCCCACAAAAAAATTTACTAATTGTTTTGGGCCGTGGCCAATACAGATTTGAAATTTTATTTCATAATTACAATAACAAAGAAATGAAATGCCCACACTTATCAATACAATGTTGGTCAAAAGCGAAAATTCTCTCACAGTCCATAAAGACAGTCCTGATCGTTCATCATAGTAAAATTGCAGTGTTTTTTTTTTTTCAAAGTCTGAGCAATAAAAGAAATTGCACTTGGAAGTAGTGGATTTCTAAGCAGTCTTGAAGAAGTAGTGTTGTCCTTCCAACGAAAGACAGTGCTGACTCTTGACTTGCAGACAGGTAATAGGCCACAGCAGAGTCAGTCGACGTTGAAAACTATCGGTAGGTAGGTCATCACAGAGCAGACCCACTGTAGTCCTGGTAGAGATTACTATTGGTGGGCCACCAGAGGTGCAGACCCACTGCAGTCCTTGTAGAAATAATGGTATTGGTTGGTCATCAAAGGTGTAGACCCACTGTAGTCCTTGTAGAGATGGCCAGCAGCCATCTGTTGCGACTGTGCAGGTGCACAATCACCATCGAAGAGTCTTGCGGAGAATATAGCAAGTCCATAACCACCACTTGTGCACTCACAAAAATTGTTTTTGAAATGTCCTTACAACCAGCAATGCTGTTATCCAGTCCCTTACTGAATTATTAACACATGTGCAAACACTATCAGTCCCTACTTCTCACATATTGTCCATATAATATGACCAACAGAAATGTGTGCAGTGAAATGTAATTTACAAGTTACTTAATTTGATGAACTGGTGTCAATTGCAATTTTATAACATAAGAATGCAATAACAAAGGTACAAAATACATCTTTAAAGAACATAACACTACAGATAACATTTGCAGTAGTACAGGCTTTACAAAAGAATCGAAATAGCAAATACATCAGTGTTACAAAAAATACGACATAAGTACATACATAAAAGATCAGAATAACTTTTGAAACATCAACTTCACACATGAGCATTAGAACAAAATAGAATAAACAATGTCTAAACATCTTCACAAGAAAATAACATAGTATTTGAACAATTCTACAACATAAATCTTATTAGCTAAACACATAAAGACAGGAAAAAGACAAATACACAAGGGTACATAAACACATAGAGGGATAATACGAAAGGAAAGGACAGGGTTTGTTTTACTGCAGTATTTTACATAGAGATCTCCCTTAGTTCATCATTATTCCCAAAAAGTCCTATCTAAACCTGCTCTCTGTATTCTGTTCACATCCTCTTTCAAAAATAGTTTTTCTCCACTGTACACTACTTTTTTGGCCAAACCATTTCCTTATAGCTTCTCAATGCTTTTCTTCCAATTCATCACAGTTAGTTTCTTATATAGTCTACCCCCTCTTAAGCTAACTTAAATCTACTGAGCTCAGATGATTAACTAAGGGATGAGGCAATGCAGCAGCACAAAACAATTTACACAAACAGCAATGTTAAAAAATGGAAATTGGCAAAAAAAGGCAGCAATATTAGAACTAATATAAGGCAATACGCAGCAAACAAGAAAAATAAATCAGTAATAAAATTGGCTTAACCTAGTAATACAAAGTGACAATCAGTAGCAGTATGAATGGCAAACAGCCGCAGCAAATGCTATAACTTATACCTAAACATGACAAAGCTCAATCAGAAAAAATGTTACACTAAACACAACAATGCAGATAAGGACAATGTCTATTCACATCTTAATGTCTATGCAATTAAAGTGGTGCACCACAAAAATTTACTGTAAAAAAATATTACCATGTACTTGAAAAGACAATTCTGTATGCAATTTCTGTGAAGGGAAATGTCTTTTTGTGCTACTTCGTTTTTTTTAAGTACATCATAATGTTATTATTTACTAGATCTGTAGGCATAAAATATTTATATTAGTACATCCATAAAATTTATTTTAACCAATGCTTCAGTGCAGTTAGAAACTAGATATTAAACAAAATGAGTAAATAAATGCATAAAGCAAGCCACATGGCATTTCTCTCAACTAGCAGGACAATAGCCATGAAATGTTTCTCGTCGTTTCATTAGGCATTTTAGTAAATATCATAAATTAAGAGCTCCACAGTGTAATCATATGTTTTCAAGTTTGGGCGTGTAGTATTTGCGATGCTTTCTACAAAGGAATCTCAATAGCGAGGATAATGGCCTCTTTTTTTTTCCACCTGTGCCTCTGACAGGCACACACTAATGGCTTTCTTTTGTCAGGTGGTTGTCGCGCAGCTGGGTGCCCACGACGCATTAAATGCAGGTGGTCACGTAACTGTCTTATCGAAATATTTACGACACCAGTTTCCGCTACAGTGGCAGTCTCATATAAAAAAAAAATTCACAGGTCAAGAATTTGCGTTACAAATCTGTAGAAATAAAATCATTTAAATATAATTGTGTCCAAAAAATTTTCGCCAGCATAGTGATACATTCACGCATATACACTCATTTCATAACTCTTAAAGTACGATTCTCGGTTTCCAACATCCTTTTTCACAAATCAGAGTCCCTAACGACTACTCATTATTTCTTACCTTATTACACATATATATATTCGTCGACACTTCTTCAATATTTCATCATAACAGATACGTAGCATAACCAAATAACTCATATAGCATCAGCTTAAACATACCTCAGCAGCATAATTCACATTGTCGTCGTAATAATATCATAACACCACAGTCAAATTCTCAAAATCTCCGTAGCTTCCTCCAATAATTTCAAAACCTAAAAAAAAATTCTCTGCTCATGTCAAAAGTGTCATCTGCCTCAAAAGTACTTTAAAAATCGTGATCCCACACCAAATATGTCATTCAAAGCTCTCATAGTATCACAATGGTTCCGAAAAAATATGAACAGTTCACAAAGTACAGACAAAATACAGTTTCATAAGTGTGAAGTTATCCAAATGTGTAATTACGTAAACATCTGTCACTGATGTATTAAAATAAATGTTTGACTCTCCCAGTTAGATGATCAGATAGCTGTGTAATTAATGTGTTAGAGAAATATGGTAAAGATGTGTGAAGTTGTATAAGCAAATAACATATTAGCTAGGGCTCCTTGTGCTTGCCATACACATGGTACACAAAGTAAGCGTGTACCCCCCTGAGGAATAATGTAATTATACCCTCAGGTGTTACCGATTACAGCAATGGAATGAAATGTATCACAAAAAACTTTCTTTTTAACTCAACAATATTGATAAATAAATGGTTTAAGTACCAAATTAATCACTCAAATGCGTGCCCTTTAGTGCTAAATGTGCGTTTTGCTGTAAGATAATTCTGTGGAACTGTCGTAGTTATCGTCCTCTGTAAGCAAAGTTCTGCTGAAGTCAATGTACTTACCTCATCATAAACGAAGGTGAAATGCTTTCCATATAGATATCGTAGTTATTACGTACCTTACCGTGATCAAGAAAGTACTATAATGTAACGTATTGTTGTGCTACGATAAAGGCTGTCTCATTGTAGCTATACCACAAAAGTTACTACTAAAACATGTTTTACTTTCCAGAATAATACAGAAAAACTGTGTAGATATAAAACAGATACACCGCAAAAGCAACAATGTAAATCGTGTCACATATTAGTAGCGTCGTGATATAATCGTGTAGCTATTATAGAAACCAAATGCTAAGTCATCTTTAATCTCACCGAATGAACTTCAAGTAAAGAATGTGTTTTCAAGAAAACCAAAATGTTGCATTAAAATCTCATTAGCAGTACTGGTAAATGTTCTAAGTATGTAAGCCTTATAGTCGTTACGTAATCGTGCAACTAACAAGCAAGAATGTACAAATAACAACACTGTGTCGTCTGTTCACTATAACAATGCATTCGTAATTTCTGTTTTAAAATGTTCCCTAGGTTCTAGACTGTATAGTTAACTTCAAAACATTGTTGCATGTTAACAGTTTCTCAGTGTGACAAAGCATACTAGAAATGTGAAGTGAAATGTTTTATGGCAAAGACAAAGTTAAAAAGAGATTATATTTCAATAAACGGTTTTACATGTGAAATGTGGTGTAAATCTTCACTCTTCCTCAGTATGCAGCAAATCAACTTGAAGTCAAACATCATCTGGTATACGGCAGTAAAGAACACTGGAATTTTGCTCAAGGTTAGCTTATGTTATTTTTCTCTGAGCCAGCCGGCGCACGCGGCTGCCTGCGGTGCGAGTAATTGTCTGTTTCTTTGTTGGCGCGCGTCGTTATTGGGATTAGGAGACCTAACTTCTACAAATTCACCTTGCCGAGAGGGCCCTGCTCTGTTTGAATCCCGCCAGTTCTGATGCAATTCAGGTCTGTCGTCAAGATCATATCGTCTGTCGTCATGTCGGTAATTTCTGTAATTAATTTCTTGTCGGTCACGTGATGGAGAATTTCTCCCTGAATCGTAACTGCGCGCTGGACTGTTGCGTCTGAAGTTATTCCATCTCCCGTGATGATAATAGTTCTGGTTGCCATATTATCTGTTTCTATGATTGTCTCTGTCATATTCATTACTACGGAAATGCGATCTTTCTCTGTAATTATTATTACTCCGCCAGTGGTTGTCATATGGGTGGTGTCTGTTTTGGTCACGATTTGCGTTGTAAGAATAGACCTGTCGTGTCCAGTTATTATTTCTGTCGTCACGGAATTGTGACGGATGTGAACTGTAGTGATTGTTTTCCTGTTTTCGCATTCTGCGACTGTCTGTGTCAATTTCTAATTCTTGTAAGAGTCCCTGAAAAGCTTCAATGTCGTCTTTGCAACGGCCTGCCAAAGTAATATGCCGTAAATGTTCAGGCAATTTGATTAAGCAAATGCGGATGAGTTCTGACGGGCTGTATGGGTTTGACAGGTACTGATTCTTGTGCAACATGTCTTCAAAATATTTCACAAGACTGGAAAATTCAGATTGTTCGAAATTTTTCATCATGATGATGCCATGTTTTACTCTGTCTTGTGTGGCTTGGGACCAATATGCTGAGAGGAAGGCATGGTAAAATTCTCCTTCACTGTGGCAATCGTGAATGACCGATCGCATTCTTACAGCTGGTTCATTCTCTAAGTAGCCACACATAAATTCTAATCTGTGCTCTAGTGACCAGTTGGGAGGGAAACAATGAGAGAATTGATGGAGCCACGCTTGTGGATGAATGTCGTTGCCAGAATTCTTAAATGTTTTGAATTTACGTGTAGTAATGAACAGCTTATAGTCAAAATCATCGTGTCGGCGGGTCGCATATCGGTCATTGTTACGTCGTTTCGGCGGTTCCATCTCAAAATTCGGTGTACTTTGCCAATTTCTTTCATAATCTCCAAAGTGCCCTGTGTTGTTATTTTGTGGCAGTTCCGTATTTTTATGTCCCTCTTCCCGTATTGGAGTGCGAGTGTCCTCTGAAATACGTAATTCTTGTATTACCTGTGTCAACTGATCTTGTACTTCCCGGATTTCTCTTTGGTGTTGCGTATTAATTTGATTCTGATTTTGTTTGAATTTCCTAATTTGTTCGAACTCTTCTGTGTCATTAAAGACTACCGGTTTTGTGTCATTCAGATTATCATCTACCTTCGTAGATAAATTAGTGAACTGATCCGAAAGTTCGGCTACTTTCTCCGATAGTGAACACATTTCCTCAGTGTGTTTTTCTGAACCAAGTTTCAGAGTGTCCATTTGTGTTGAATCTACTGTGTCCTTTAAGTTTTCCTGAGTTCTTGCAAGTTGCGTAACCGAATCGGTGGATGCAACTGAGTCCATTTTAGCTTGCAAGGTGTCGTGATTTTCACGAACAACAGTTTGCAATTCTTTTATGGCTGCTTCGTGATTCTGTAATGAGTTTTCATGCCGCGAAAAAATAGGTTGAAAATGCTCACAAATTTGTGTTTTTACGTCATTACAGATTTTTGACATTTCGATTCAATGTTATGTAACTCAGTAGTTAAATCTTCACGTGTTTGTTCAAGTGTGGTGTCTAACTTTTGAAGATTATGTTCCATTGTGTCCAACTGTTGCTGTGTTTGTCTCTGATTTTGTTCCATTGTGTCTAACTTTTGAAGATTCTGTCCCATTTGTTTGTGATTTTGTTCAAGCGTTGTGTCTAACTTTTGAAGATTTTGTTCCACTGTGTCTAACTTTTGAAGATTCTGTCCCATTTGTTTCTGATTTTCTTCAAGCGTTGTGTCTAACTTTTGAATATTTTGTTCCATTGTGTTTAACTTTTGAAGCTTTTGTCCCATTTGTTGCATTAATTGTAATAACAATGCACTGGTGTCTGAAACATGTTCCTTAGTCCTATTCGGCAATGCATTTGCACTGGCAATATTCGCAGTTTGAAAAACAGAAAATGTGTCTTGACTTATTTGAGAAAACGGTGAGGACGCAAAAACTGAATCTACAGTATTTGCAATATTGTGTCCTGTCATTTCGGAATCCTGAGGCGAGCTGTTGCCGACCGATCGATCGGTAACGCTTTCCTGTTCACTAATTGTTTCACTGCCTACACCATTATTTGCAACCCGCTCCATTTCCCTATGCACAGTTACCAAATTACTAGTTTGAACATTAGTTAATTCATTACATGGTGGCGCTAACACACTGCTTTCGTCTTCACTGTCATTTCTCAGTTTACTTTGGAGCCTAGTATAACGTTTTTCACACGCCATTATTGTCACAATATTTCACACGACAACACAAAACAGCACAATTTGAAAAGCAAAAATAAGAGAACACATTAACATATCACTGAAAATAATACCTGGTTAATTGCAAGCGCAGCTGCGAAATACTTGGTGCAACTCTACATGCATGCCACAACTGTTGTACTGTACAACAATGAAAGACTACAACTACAAAGGAAATTCTCTCTATTATTACGCGCCAACAATAAACAAAAGCTACACTAATTACACAAACTACAAGGAAAAAATCAGAAGATTCCAGTGAGGTATCCTCGGCTAAGGGTCGACATATGAAACATCCCCTTAGAACAATTTATACTAGACTGTGCTTAAACTGACTCGAAATAGTTTTTAGCGCAACGCAATCTGACTTTCAAAAATCCCTACGAAAGAATGGCCCTGACTAACATTAACCTATACGTTTCACAAATCACTTACCTCACAAAAATCTTCGTTACTCAAGCTACTGCAATACAGCGAGCACCACTACTGCCAGCTAAATAAAATATTCAAACTACTGAAGGCACTAACTACTGACAGGCATAGTTAGCAAATGAAAGATTTTAATACAGAACAGACAATGTATTTACCTTAATAGTTATAATATATAAATCAGTTCGTGACACCAATTGTTACAAATTTCAAAACTCCGCCATCTCTCTCCCCACGTCCACCACTGCTGGCGACTCACCTCCAACTGCGCAACGCTACGCGCTGTTAGCATCCAGCTGCCGCTGCCCGACACTACAATGGCAGACAACAATGCAAACTAGCCACAGACTGCGCACAGCACAGCCAGTGATTTTTCATACAGAGCGCTACGTGGCGTTACCAATAAGAAAATGTAAACAGCCTACTTACATATTTAACATATTTCACGCATATTGTACACATATTTCACCTGCTTGTCCACAGAATATCACCCTGCAGTTTTATTTTCAGGCAGCTCAATGTTTATGACATTCTATATCTGGAACTATATTCTGTACAAAGATAAAGCTTAGTAGATACGTTCAGCGGCAAATGTGGATACTGTCTGCGAAAAGTGTTGTGAGCAGAGTTAGTAGCAACGAAGTACACGAAGTGGCACAAATATGGAGTACAATTATTTTTTCGTTCAAAAATTTCTCCGTTTTTCACATTAAGCAAATAAAATATCTGTATCACATACTTTGGGACATATTTTAGTGCTTCCCATATTTTGGAACACATACTACATTAGGAACATTTTAAATTAGGCTGAACACAAAAACTGACATTTTTGGCACTTCAGATAATGGGGTACAAACATGGAATACTCCATTCGCTTCAACTTTGTTAAACTTAAAGCAAATAATGGAAAATAGAATAATTCACTGTCAAAGAAAACACTATAAAACATAATAACACAATAGAAAAAAGTTACGAAATATACCGTTTTCTGTTATTAAATTCCTTATTCTATGTAATTTCACTTGCAAAAGGATTTGATGGCCTCTATTTCTTTGTCTCTGGTTTATTTGTTGCTGCTGTCGATACTTAAAGAGATCTCTTATGTGGAGGCAAGATTAGGACTGCTGAAGGGCCTACATTTCTTCCGTTCATTCCTGTCCTCTTCTTTATTTGTGTAATGGATGAGATTTTTCAAGGTATAATTTCGGATGTGGTAGCAGATGATGTCCCTCGACTTCATCATTAACCTCTCCTCCTTTAGAAGCCACAACTCCTGCAGATGGTTCATTGACTGGATCACTAGGTAAATCCTTCGTTATTCCTTCGTTGCTGGCAATGAAACCTGCATCCGTGAAAATATGAGTGTTTAACGGGTATATTCCCGTGATCCCAAACCCACTGACTGCTATCTCTCCTGTCTGGCACTTTGTGGTTGACCATCCCATTTGATGTCCATGTTTGTTACTGGACCTGCATTTTCCCTCATCCATACGCGTATCAGCTCAGACTAATAGGCTTTCAAATGACTCATGAAAGTTACATGCCGCGGTGGCATCTTGTTGGAGACATGAGGAGGCAGACACAAGGTTTTGGCATGGTTTCTGTGCGAGGTCTATAACATATCGATTTCTGAAGTGGTCCATTTTCTCTCCTCTAACATTTTTAACTGCTATTTACATAGCAGACTGCATTCGTCCTCGTGCAGTCAGTCCTGAAGCAAATTCCAAATAAGTAAAACAGGTTCTAAACTTACACTACAAATATGGAATACTACGGTACAAATATAGAATACTAATATTACATATTTGTAACGCAGCCATCTTGAAATTCCTGAATGCAAATAAAAGCAAAAATTAAATTTAAATTAGGCAGCAGACACGTCATTTTATGGCTTAATGTATTAGCTGAACGTCTGTTTACAAAACATATTAATTATTTATGGTCGGCTGTAGTGTCCGAGTGGTTCTAGGCGCTACAGTCTGGAACCGCCCGACCGCTACGGTCGCAGGTTCGAATCCTGCCTCGGGCATCGATGTGTGTGATGTCCTTAGGTTAGTTAGGTTTAAGTAGTATTAAGTTCTAGGGGACTGATGACCTCAGCAGTTAAGTCCCATAGTCCTCAGAGCCATTTGAACCAAAGATTTATGTGTTATGACAAGAATGAAACTGAAACCCAGCAACCTACAAAATTTGGCCTCCTAGTGAATTTGTTAAAACGGCTTCACTCAACTGCAATGGCTGCCAACTGTAATATGAATGCATCCCAAAGCAGTCTACAGTTGCTTAACGTAGTTTTTAAGCAGCTAACCAAAGTATAGCACTTACAAGGCGTGAAACAATAGAAGTCCATATCACTACCCCTATTCCACATTTGTACCTCTTCCTCTAATAATTTTAAATGTCTCGCACGATGCGATAGTTTTTCCACGCGTCTCAGTGTTTATGGCGTCACATCTCCTGGCCTAAGTACCGTACTATGACGTAATGTTTCTAGTTCATTGGTATATGTGAATACTGTCTGCGAAATGTGTCACGAATACAGGTAATAATAACGAAGTAACAAATTAAAACGTCATGCTTCATGTGGAAGGTTTACTGCATGAACAACAAAAACGTAGTAAGCGACAATTTTTTTTCCTTTTCAACATTTTATAGGGGCCGTCAGCGAGAAAAAGTTTCATACGGGTTTGAAATTATTTGTACAGTTTGTTGCATATCACTAAGAGCTTTCATTCTCTACTACGTATGGGTATTCTCGCATCGTGGACTACACTACTTTTTCATCCCCGTCCCTTTGAAAGGTGGGTGGTTCTTACCGCCACAGCGATTCTTCTTCGACACTAAATGATACGTGCTAAATGATACGTACGCCAGGTTTGGTTGAAATCGGTTCAAAAAATGGTTCAAATGGCTCTGAGCACTATGGGACTCAACATCTTAGGTCATACGTCCCCTAGAACTCCAAACTACTTAAACCTAACTAACCTAAGGACATCACACACATCCATGCCCGAGGCAGGATTCGAACCTGCGACCGTAGCAGTCGCGCGGTTCCGGACTGCGCGCCTAGAACCGCTAGACCACCGCGGCCGGCGGTTGAAATCGGTCCAGCGGTTTGGGAGAAGTCGTGGAACATACATATATTTTTACAATTTGTAAGTATATAGGCATATCATTGCACAACATGTGTGAAATATAGTGAGGATAACCTTGACGACCAGTACCATTTTCATTCGCCTAGTCATCGCTATTCTGAATATGTAGCACACTACTAGATAGATGTGCACTACCATACACTCAAAAGGCAAACAGTAGCGTAGCCTAATTCTTGTTTGGGTGGAAAACATCCAAAATATAAGCAGACACTTTGATAAATATACGTGATTATTAACTTTTGTACACATGGTAAAATCTTCGCATGTTTCTACTTGCTGTTATTTTATGTGTTCCTATGCGACAGTATATATGGCACATGCTTATTACGACTTCTGCAGAATTTACTTTACAAACCTTTTTTTCTCCGCACATTGTCCTGTAAGTCATCATAACACCATGTGAACAACATTAGAATACTCGCATCCATGTCATTCAGTCATGCAACTCGACCTAGTGCCCGTAATACCCAGGTCATTCAGATAGTAACTGAATGTTTGGTATGCTATAGCTGTTCGCTAAATAATGACTCCATGATAACGTCAATGTGGCAATGACGCGATCAAATCTGTCGTGTTGGAATTAACTTGCCAAATCTCCTGAACTGTATAGGGCACATCTAGGTCAAATGGATTATACACTACGTGATCAAAAGTATCCGGACACCTCCAAAAACATACGTTTTTCTTATTAGATGCATTGTGCTGCCACCTACTGCCAGGTACTCCATATCAAAGACCTCAGTAGTCATTAGACATCACGGGAGAGCAGAATGGGGCGCTCCGCGGAAATCACTGTTGACTGACAGAGGCCGCCGACAGTTGAAGAGGGTCGTAATGTGTAATAGACAGACATCTATCCAGACCATCACACAGGAATTCCAAACTGTATCAGGATCCACTGCAAATACTATAACAGTTAGCCCACACGGCTAGCTTCACGGTCTAACGCGCTGCTTCCCGAGTAGGAGAGCTTGCCGGTCCCCGGCACGAATCCGCAGGGCGGATTTGTGTCGAGGTCCGGTGTACGGACCAGTCTGTGGATGGTTTTTAAGGCGGGTTTCCATCTGCCTCGGCGAATGCAAGGTGATTACCCTTATTCTGCTTCAGTTACACTTGTCGGCAATTGCTGCGCAAACACTGTCTTCACGTATGCGTACACCATAATTGCTCTACCATGCAAACTTTTGGGGTTACACACGTCTGTTATGAGACGTTCCCGGGGGTGTCCACTGGGGCCCGAACCGCACAATAACCCTGGGTTCGGTGTAGGGCGGCGGGGGTGGGTAGACTGCTGAGGCCTGTTGTGCGGTTGAGGACCACTACGTCATCTGTCAGCGTGTGTATGCCAACAGTAAAATTCGAAGGCGGTGGTGTTAGGGTGTGGTCGTGTTTTTGATGGAGGGGGCTTGCACCCCTTGTAGTTTTGCGTGGCACTATCACAGCACAGGCCTACATAGATGTTGTAATCATCTTCTTGCTTCCCACAGTTGAGGAGCGATTCGCGGATGGCGACGTCTTTCCACACCATCGAGCACCTGCTCATAATGCTCGGTCTGTGGCGGAGTGGTTACACAAGAACAGCCCTGTAATGGACTACCCTGCACCGAGTCCTGACCTGAATCCTATAGAACACCTCTGGGATGTTTTGGAACGCCGACTTCGTGCCAGGCCTCACCGACCGACATCGATATCTCTCCTAAGTGCAGCACTCAGTAAAGAATGGGCTTCCATTCCGCTAAAAACCTTCCAGCACCCGATTGAACGTATGACTGCGAGAGTGGAAGTTGTTATCAAGGCTAAGGGTGGTTCAACACCATATTGAATTTCAGCATTACCGATGGAGAGAGCCACGGTCCTCTAAGTCATTTTCAGCCAGGAGTCCGGATACTTTTGATCACATAGTGTTCATAGTGTCCATCGTTATGTTCACTGCTCGTTGTGCTACGACGTACAATGACTGTTTATTGAAACGTTATACTTTCTTCCCTGCAAATTTTAACAAAATACGGTCTCGCGACACATGTTTTAGAAACGATAATGATTCAGCGAAAATTATTGAGGTATTTATTTCTGATTTATATAAGCATTTAGTGATTACTTATGTCTACCGACGAGGAGACAGTTAATTGTGATTCCCACATAATTAGAGGCGTCAACTATGGGTCGTTACAGACCTACAAATTTGATGCAGCCCACAGCAGATACTTCTACCACCCTGCGTAGACGGCCGACGTAGGTCGCGGTGGAAAATTAACATAGGTTTGCAACATTTAGAAACGTGAATGACAGAGACGGCTAATGACTGCTACCGCAGTCCTGGCTACATACGCGCAGGGGACAGCCCGGTGCGGTTCATCAGAACGGCCGGCTGCTGTGATCGAGTGGTTCTAGGCGCTTCAGTCCGGATCCGCGCTGATGCGACGGTCGCTGGTTCGAATCCTGCCTTGGGCAGGGATGTGTGTAATGTCCTTAGGTTAGTTAGGTTTAAGTAGTTCTAAGTCTAGGGGACTGATGACCTCAGATGTTAAGTCCCATAGTGCTTAAAGCCAATTGAACTATTTTTCTATCACAACGAATTAATTCAGGTAAGTGTTGTCTCCAGATATTGATGATTTCTATCTTTCTCACATATCCCGGCTAATTGGGCTTTCGACAAATTTAGGAAACTTACTTCAGAAATGTAAAAGCCACGTTCGCCCTCGGCGTAACAGCTTTCAGTTACTTACCTGTTTGTGTCCTTAAGCACCTGGCGTAGCGACTAGTAATTGTGGTTACATGGTTCCAACACGTCGTGGAGTGTCACTTCCATGTTAATCTTTTATGTTGAGACGTTAGGGTGAATTAGGAAAAGCTCTGTTTTATTAAAAAAAACAATTACATGTAATCCATTTTATATAATTAATACAGTTTTAAAAGCTGTCATAATTAAAGGTTAGGAAGACGTGAGATCAATATAGTTCAGTCAGTAAAGTGACTGATTTTTCATCAAAGGTATTGATAAAGGTTTGTGCAAAATTGCGTACACTGTTACTATCCTGATATGATGACCTAACATTTTGTTTCGTGTAATAAGAAAGTGAGGTTTACAGAATGTTCACCAAACAATAGCATATCATTTGTGCTTAACTTTATGGCAATAACATTTTAGGAACGTATGACACTTGTTCTTATTCTAGCATAACGAGTGATAAAAATTTGGAGGACCACCTGAAAAATATCCCAAAAGGGCTACATAAGAAGGGAATTTAATACAATACATTTATTTTGCATGTTAGTGGTCTCATGTTCATTACTTGTTTTCACAATAATGTTACCAATACCATAAAACAATGTGATTTTGTGATATTGTTACATGCAACAGTTGTAAAAGCAGTGTCTCGTTCACTATCAGTAACATTAAATAATCGTGTGATTCATCTGCCATTTCCCGACATCATTACGCATATGAGCTACATTGTTCGAAATAATAAAATTCTTGAAAGAGATCGCAGTATCGTTATGCAGGATGAGAACGCTCACTGAAAACATATAGTAGCTCAAGTCAATGCCAGACTATTCAGAATTTGTTGTTCTGTCGATTTTATGGCCATAAATAATCACAGCTAAATGTGATTACGATGTTCTCAAAGAATAACGTTTCTATAATGCATCAAGGTTATTTCCTGTACAGATACATGGGTTCTAAAGGCAGAAAACAAAGAGTGGGAAACAACAATTAGGTAAAAGTCGTTAACTCAATTCAAAGCGTTGCTGAACACGAAGATCGAAACAGAGTATCCAGAAAGTTCTAGTTCCTCATCCAAATCCGTAGTGCACTAACAATAGGTAGGGGCTGCGTATTCATAGGGGTAGCAGGCACTAGCCTGAAGGGGGCCGACAACGGCTTGTGGTGGCCTCTTATACACCCGTTGAGGGTGAAGAGACTTCTCGATCGCGAAATGCGATTTCTCAGTCGGTGAAATGCGCCAATTTTGCTTGTTGAGGAACCTATCCTAATGAAAGTGGGTTTCGTCGCTAAACCAAACAATAATGCGCATACTAATTTCCATCATGCCCCGCTGCCAACCGTGCAGCTTGAACGTCCTAATGCAAACTGTTCAGAAGTTATGACGATTTTATTCCATATAGTTCAATAACTGTCACCCTTTATCTTGTCTAAATCATTTTGCAATTCGTTTTGATCATCTAATGACTTTACATAACAATAAATGACAGCCTCATCTTTAAACAATGTAACAGAACTGGTCATATTGTCTCCTAAATCGTTTCTGTAGCTCAGGAACAACAAAGGGCATATCACACTCCCCTGAGGACGCCAGATATTACTTCCGTTTTAAGCAACGACTTCCCATCAGCTATTATAAATTGTACAATTCTGACAGAAAATCACGAATCAAGTCACACAACTGCGACGATACTCCAAACGAAAGCAATTTAATTAGATGTAACTTGTAAAAAATCAAACATGGAATCAATTTGACGTCCCCTGTCGATCCCTCTCATTATTTTGAGAGAATAAAGAGCTAGCTGGGTTTCACCAGAACAATATTTTCTGAATCCATATTGGCTATTTGTCAATAAACTGTTTGTTCAAGGTGATTTATAATGTTCGGTCACAGAATATGTTCCAATTTCCTACTGTAAATCGTCGGTGATATGGGTCTGTAATCCAGCGTATTACTCCTATTTCCTTTCTTAGGTATTGGTGTGACTTGAGTCATTTTCCAGTCTTTCAATGCGGATCTTTCTACAAGCGAGCGGTTGTATATGATTTCTAAGTATGGAGCTATTGTATCAGCAAACTCGGAAAGGAATCTGACTGGTATACAATCTGGTCCGGAAGTATGTTTTCGCAACCATTTACACTTCGAGTAGGCTTCTGAACTAGTTGTTCAAAATAATTTTCTGACAACGAATTCAGCACGATCTCTGACGACTTTTATGCCTACCCCCGACATTAAACATGTATTTTCGGCAACATGTCAAGGTTAGATAGAAGTCACCACCAACTATCACTGTATGAGTGGGGTACCTATTTAAATGACACTCAAGTTTTCTTTGAACTGTTCAGCAACTGTATCGTGTGCTGGAAGGTCGGTATAAGGAAGCAATTATTGGTTCAAATGGCTCTGAGCACTATGGGACTTAACATCTATGGTCAACAGTCCCCTAGAACTTAGAACTACTTAAACCTAACTAACCTAAGGACATCACACAACATCCAGTCATCACGAGGCAGAGAATCAATTATTAATTTATTCCGTTTGTCAAATATAACTTCTACCCACACTAACTCACAGGAACTATCTACTTCAATTTCGTCACAAGGTAAAAGTTCTTCTGACAACAAAAAACCCTACATCACCAACTGCATTTAATTTAACAATTCTAAACACGGTTAGGTCCTTTGTAAAAATTTCTGCAGAACTTATTTACGGCTTTAGCCAGCTTCCTGTGCCTACCTGTATAACGATTTGAGATTCAATGCTTACTACTAGCACTTGGAGCTCTGGTTCTTTTCCAGCACAGCTACTACGGTTTACAACCACAATATTGATTGTTCCTATGTCTATCCTCCTCTGGTGCCTGTCCTGCAGCCACAAATTGAAGCTCTTTATAACAACAATAAAAACAGTATAACGAACTGTTTTGACATACTGGGTGTATTATAATTAATAGCTCATACGCAGGCGGTTGATGGCACACTGCACCTGAAGTTAAAAGCCTAGTAAACATAGGCTCTAAAATGCATACCTTAGAAACTATGAACACTTCTTCAGTAGAAGAGATAAATTTCACAGAAACGAAGATGAATAAGTACTCAAAGCCTTTGAGATATGCATTTTACCTTTCCTAGCTAAAAAAAAACAAAAACGGCCAGTCCCTTCTACACCGTCCCCACTACGCATGTAGCTGCCTCCTGCGTGTAGCGAAATCCTGACCTAGTTAGCGAAATACTGAAACCAACCACCATAAGGCGCAAATAGAGGGATCTACATCCCGCACAACCGCAGAGCCGTCTGAGCCCCTGACATGACCGTCCACTCGGCTCTTTAAACAAGGATCAATGTCGATTCTGTCAACGATGTTGCGGATGGTGAACTGCGCCTTCACCTTGCGAGCAAGACTAGCAGTCGTTACTACTTCAGCTAGCCACCTGAAACCAGAGAGAACTGCTTCCGATCCAAAGCGACAGACATCGTTAGCACCGACATGAGCCACCATCTGTAGTTGGCTACACCCTGTGCTCTTCATGGCACTCGGAAGCAGCTGTTACACATCTGGAATGACTCCTCCTGGTATTCATACAGAGTGCACATTAGATTCCTTCTCTCTGTCGCAGCCATATCCCTAAGGGGCCCCTTTATGCATCTAATGTTGGTGCTCCCACCCACTTGAATACCCCGACTTTGCAGGCCGAGAGGATTCCTCTGGAACCGTTCGAATAACTTCATCTGGCTCAGAGAGTTCGTTTGCCACAGACAATGCCCGAAACCTGTTCGTCAGACGAATGAGGGAGGCCCTCTGTTCGGCCTCTTGGAAAGTCTTTCTCTGCTGGCTACACCTTGGAACGACCTCCCACTCAAATGGTTCAAATGGCTCTGAGCACTATGGGACTTAACATCTGAGGTCATCAGTCCCCTAGAACTTAGAACTACTTAAACCTAACTAACCTAAGGACATCACACACATCCATGCCCGAGGCAGGATTGGAACCTGCGACCGTAGCGGTCACGCGGTGCCAGACCGACCAGCCTAGAACCGCACGGCCACACCGGGGGGCCGACCTCCCACTCGACCACGGGTGAGGGATCATCATTACAACGGGCAGTACCGAGGGCAGCCACAGTAGTGGTCCGATTGGGGGACATGTGGGTCGTACTAGACATCCCTCAGATCGCCCCATCTGGCCCCACACAGTGATGCCCTCTGGAAAGAGCCTCAAGCAGCATCTGAAGCCAACACTACCTGGTGCTGTGTGCAAAGTGTCACCAACTCAGATTGCACGTTAACACAGCAATCGCAGTTCCTATCCGTACTAAAAGCCTGATAAATACACACACATGAAATATGGGAGTTCAAGGTAAAGAACACTGCCGAAATGTAAAGTAAGTCGCTTATTATAAGAAGCTGTGGTAACTCACTGTACTCTGATGCGGTGCTACTACCTCAAAGGTCTTGATGCAAGAGGCGAAGAACTTTCTCTAGACACGTACTATCACGCGAAGATGATCACTAGGTGAGTGAAACAGAATGACCCTGATGTACTGAAAAACCATGCCAAAGCACAAAGTATCTGCGAATCGCTGCATTGGTAACAGTTTTGACAGTATGTGTCCAACCGGTGTGGATGTACTGCAGCAAAAATTAGGATCTGTAGCCACCATCTGAGCAATCCGGCGATGATCAATACGAAGTTTCACGATCCCACACATCAACATGGAAACAGGAGTCATCAGATGCGTCGAAATCTATATCCTTTCCCATTGGTAAACGAGAGAAAATATTGGTCTGCACGTGAATTTATACTGGTAATTTGACACTATCAAAGACCGACTTTCCCGCTTCTGTGTTGTGCGTGTCGGGATGGCTTGGAGGTGCTGGACAAGTACATTAATGGTTTGTGATCTGTCACAGAAAGTTCCTTCCGTAAAGGTAATGATGGAATTTCGTCACGCCGTAGATAATGGCAAGAGCTTCCTTGTCTAGCTGAGCCTTGGTCAAGAGCAGGGATCCAAAAGCAATCTGCCTGTCCACAGGTCCATCTCTGTGGGAAAACACTGCACAAATCCTGTGTGATGAAGTGTCGACCGCTAGCATAACTAGCTTAGCGGGATCAAAATGCATTAAACAGCTATTACTCAAAGTGTCTTTCAATGGCTGAAAAAGAGGTAGACACTCTGGAGATCTGCTCAGTTTGCACTACACTGGGAATGAAACGTATGTAAGTGAGTTTTTCTAGTACAGCCTGAATTTCATTCACATTGCGAAAATCTAGGAAGTCACGAGTTGCAGTTAAATGAGATTGCGAAGGGTGGGGGCGCTGAGTATTGATTACATGGCTTTAGCGCGCGATTTCCACCTGTCTTAGTTGCACTTGAGTCCAGTAGCAGAGAGAACTTTAAATAAACTTCTCAGATGAGCGAGATGTTCCACGAAAGTATGACCCGAAACCAAAAAATCATCCAAATAATCCGTACACGAAGACACTGTAGCAGTAATCTGTTCAAGCTGGGCCTGAAAAGTTGCAGGTGCTGAAGCACTGCGATGGGCAAACATAAAAACATAAGTAATGACGTGTGAGTGTTGATCACAAAACGTTTGAGACTGCTCGTCGAATGGAATCTGCAAATAAGCATTCCGTAAGTCTATTATAGAGAAGAAACGACCTGAGCCTAGCTTATCCATCATTTCACCAGGCGGTGGTTACGAATACGAGTCACTCACCGTTTGGAGGTTCACCGTTGACTTTAAATCAGAACACAGTCTTTATTTCCCGGACTATTTCGTTATGACTACTAGAGAACATGCCCACTAACTGGCTGCTACTGGAGTTATTACGCCTTTGCCCTGCCAGGATAACGACTGTTTTGCCACTGGATACCTAATTGCCTGAGGGACGGGCTGCGACCTATAAGACCGAGAATGTGCATTTTCTTTTATACACTACTGGCCATTAAAATTGCTACAGCACGAAGATGACGTGCTAAGGACGCGAAATTTAACCGACAGGAACAAGATGGTGTCATATGCAAATGAGTAGCTTTTCAGAGCATTCACACAAGGTTGGCGCCGGTGGCAACACCTACAACGTGCTGACATGAGGAAAGTTTCCAACCGATTTCTCATACACAAACAGCACTTGACCGGCGTTGCCTGGTAAAACGTTGTTGTGATGCCTCGCGTAAGGAGAAGAAATGGGTACCGACTTTGACAAAAGGTCGGATTGTAGCCCATCGCGATTGCGGTTTATCGCGTTGGTCGCGATCCAATGACTGTTAGCAGAATATGGAATCGGTGGGTTCAGGGGGGTAATACGGAACACCGTGCTGGATCACAACGGCCTCGTATCACTAGCAGTCGAGATGACTGGCACCTTATCTGCATGGCTGTAACGGATCGTGCAGCCACCTGTCGATCCCTGACTCAACAGGTGGGGACGTTTCAAAGACAACAACCATCTGCACGAACAGTTCGACGACGTTTGCAGCAACATGGACTATCAGCTCGGAGACCATGGCTGCGGTTACCCTTGACGCTGCACCACAGACAGGAGCGCCTGCGATAGTGTACTCAACGACGAACCTCGGTGCACGAATGGCAAAACGTCATTTTTTCGGATGAATCCAGGTTCTGTTTACGGCATCATGATGGTCGCTTCCGTGTTTGGCGACATCGCGGTGAATGCACGTTGGAAACGTGTATTCGTCATCGTCATACTGGTGTATCACTCAGCGTGATGGTATGGGGTGCCATTGGTTACACGTCTCGGTCGCATTGAACGCACTTTGAACAGTGGACGTTACATTTCAGATGTGTTACGACCCGTGGCTCTACCCTCCATTCGATCCCTGCGAAACACTACATTTCAGCAGGATAATGCACGACTGCATGTTGCAGGTCCATTATGGGCCTTTCTGGGTACAGAAAATGTTCGACTGCTGCCCTGGCCAGCACATTCTCCAGATCTCTCACCAATTGAAAACGTCTGGTCAATTATGGCCGAGCAAGTGGCTCATCACAATACACCAATCACTAATCTTGATGAACTGTGGTATCGTGTTGAAGCTACATGGGCAGCTGTACCTGTACACACCATCCAAGCTCTGTATGACTCAACGCCCAGGAGTATCAAGACCGTTATTACGGCCAGAGGTGGCTGTTCTGGGTACTGATTTATCAGGATCTATGCACCCAAAATGCGTGACTATGTAATCCCATGTCAGTTCTAGTATAATATATTTGTCCAATGAATACCCGTTTATCATCTGCATTTCTTCTTGGTGTAGCACTTTTAATGGCCAGTAGTGTAGTAATATGGGCCTCAAAACGGGTTGCTTTGTCCAGGCCGTTTTGAAACTGTCCTAAGGCACAGGAAAATACAGAGAAAGTACAGTGTTCTCAATTTGCAACCCAAAATAGTGCATACAGTTGAATGTACACGTTACTACAAAAATGCATACCTTAAGAGTTAAGAGGTCTTGTTCATCATCACTGCTGTGAAACACATTTTTTCTATTCCACTCAGTATGTCAAAACAGTTCCTTATACTGTTGTTATTGTCGCCTTCAGTCCAGGAACTGGTTTGCTGCAGCTCTCCATGCTACTCTATCCTGTGCAAGCTTCTTCATCTCACAGTTCCTACTGAAACCTACATTCATCTGAATCTGCTTAGTGTATTCATCTCTTGGTCTCCCTCTACGATTTTTACCCTCCACACAGACCTCCAGTATTAAATTGGTGATCCCTTGATGCCTCAGAACATGTCCTACCCATCGATCCCTTCTTCTAGTCAAGTTGTACCATAAATTTTTCTTCTACCCAATTCTGTTCAGTACCTCCTCATTAGTTATGTGATTTACTCATCTAATATTCAGCATTCTTCTGTAGCGCCACACTTCGAAAGTTACTATTCTATTCTTGTCTAAACTACTTATCGTCCATGTTTCACTTCCATACATGACTACACTCCATACAAATACTTTCAGAAACGGCTTCCTGACTCTTAAATCGATATCCGATTTTAACAAATTTCTCTTCTTCAGAAACGCTTTCCTTGTCATTGCCAGTCTACATTTTATACCCTCTCCACTTCGACCACCATACGTTATTTTGCTCCCCCAATAGCAAAACTCATCCGCTACTGTAAGAGTCTCATTTCCTAATCTAATTCCCTCAGTATCAACCGATTTAATGGCTCTGAGCTCTATGGGACTTAACATCTATGGTCATCAGTCCCCCAGAACTTAGAACTACTTAAACCTAACTAGCCTAAGGACATCATACAACACCCAGCCATCACGAGGCAGAGAAAATCCTGACCCGGCGGGGAATCGAACCCGGGAACGCTACCGCACGACCACGAGATGCGAGCTCACCCGATTTAATTAGAATACATTCCATTATCCACGTTTTGCTTTTGTTGATGTTCATCTTATACCCTCCTTTCAAGACACTGTCCATTCCGTTCGACTGCTCTTCCAGGTCCTTTGCTGTCTATGAGAGAATTACAATGTCATCGGCAAACAAAATTTTTATTTCTTCTCCATTTATTTTAATTCCTACTCCGGATTTTTCTTTTGTTTCCTTTACTGCTCTCTCAATATACAGATTGAATAACATCGGGGTTGGTCTACAACCCTGTCTCACTCCCTTCCAAACCACTGCTTCCCTTTCATTCCCCTCGACTCTTATAACTGTCATACGGTTTCTGTAAAAATTGTAAACAGCGTTTCGCTCCCTGCAGTAGACCCCAGCTCCTCTAGAATTTGAAAGAGAGTATTCCAGTGAACATTGTCAAAAGCTTTCTCTAAGTCTAGAAATGCTAGAAACATAGGTTTACCTTTTCTTAATCTATCTTCTTAGATAGGTCGTAGGGTCAGTATTGCCTCATGTATTCCAACATTTCTATGGAATCCAAAGTGATCTTCTGCGAAGTCGGCTTCTACCAGATTTTACATTCCTATGTATAAATTCATGTTAGTATTTTGGAGCCGTGACTTATTAAACTAATAGTTTGGTAATTTTCACATTTGTCAACATCTGTTTTATTTGGGATTGGAATTATTATATTCTTCTTGAAGTCTGAGGGAATTTCGCCTGTCTCATAAATCTTGCTCACCAGATGGTTGAGTTTTGTCAGGGATGGCTCTCCCAAGCCTACTAGTAATTCTAATTTTATGTTGTCTACTCCCGGGGGCTTCTATCGACTTAGATCTTTCAGTGCTCTGTCAAACTCTTCACGCAGTATCATATCTCCCATTTCGTCTTCATCTACGCCCTCTTCCATCTCCATAATATTGTCCTCAAGTACATCGCCCTTGTATAGACCCTCTATATACTCCTCCCACCTTCCTGCTTTCCCTTTTTTGGTTAGAACTGGGTTTTCATCTGAGCTCTTGACATTCATATAAGTGGTTCTCTTTTCTCCAAAGGTCTCTTTAATTTTCCTGTGGGCAGTATCTATCTTACCCCTAGTAATTTATGCCCCTACATCCTTATATTTGTCCTCTAGCCATCCCTGCTTAGCCATTTTGCACTTCCTGTCGATCTCATTGTTGTGACATTTGTATTCCTTTTTGTCTGATTCATGTACTGCCTTTTTATGTTTTCTCCTTTCATCAATCAAATTCAATATTTCTTCTGTTACCAATGGTTGTTTCAGTTTATCCAGGACCCATCTCCTTAAATTCCCACATTTTGGCAGTTTCTTCAGTTTTAATCTATTGTTCATAACCAATAGATTGTAGTCAGAGTCCACATCTGCCCCTGGAAATGTCTTACAAATTAAAACCTGGTTCCTAAATCTCCATCTTACCCATTATATAATCTATCTGAAACCTTTCATTGTCTCCAGGCCTACTCCCTGCATACAACCTTCTTTCATGATTCTTGAACCAAGTGTTAGCTATGATTAAGTTATGCTCTGTGCAAAATTCTACCAGGCGGATTCCTCTTTCATTCCTTACCCCCATTCCATATTCACCAACTACATTTCCTTCCCTTCCTTTTCCTACTCTCGAATTCCAGTCACCCATGACTATTAAATTTTCGTTTCCCCTCACTATCTGAATAATTTCTTTTATCTCATCATACATTTCATCAATCCTTCGTCATCTGCGGAGCTAGTTGACATATAAACTTGTGCTACTGTGCTAGGCGTGGGCTTCGTGTCTATCTTGGCGACAATAATGCGTTCACTGTGCTGTTCATAGTAGCTTACCCGCACTCCTATTTTTTATTCATTATTAAACCTACTCCTGCATTACCCCTATTTGCTTTTGCATTTATAACCCTGTTTTCACCTGACCAGAAGTCTTGTCCCTCCTGCCACCGAACTTCACTATTTCCCATTATATCTAACTTTAACCTACCTATTTCCATTTTTAAATTTCCTAGCCTACCTACCCGATCAACGGTCTGACATTCCACCCTCCGATACGTAGAATGCCAGTTTTTTTTTTCTCCAGATAACGACGTCCTCCTGTTTAGCCCCCTCCCGGAGATCCGAATGGGGGACTATTTTACCTCCGGAATATTTTACTCAAGACGACGCCATCATCGTTTAACCATACAGTAAAGGTTGCATGCCCTCGGGAAAAATTAGGGCTTTAGTTTCCCCTTTCTTTCAGCTGTTCGCAGTACCAGCACAGCAAGGCCGTTTTGGTTAATGTTACAAGGCCAGATCGATCATCCAAACTGTTGCCCCTGCATCTACTGAAAAGGCTGCTGCCCCTATTCAGGAACCACTCGTTTGTCTGGCCTCTCAACAGATACCGCCCGGCCGTTATGACCGAGAAGTTCTAGGCGCTTCAGTCTGGAACCGCGCGACCACTACGGTCGCAGGTTCGAATCCTGCCTCGCGCATGGGTGTGTGTGATCTCCTTAGGCTAGTTAAGTTTAAGTAGTTCTAAGTTCTAGGGGACTGACGACCTCAGATATAGAGTCCCATTTTGCCAGAGCCATTTTTTTTTAACAGATACCGTTCCTTTGTGGTTGCACCTACGGTACGGCTATGTGTATCGCTGAGTCACGCAAGCACGCAGTGCGCGGAAAAAAACCAACACCTATATCTTTCCGTGCGAGCTCTCATTTCCCTTATTTTATTATGATGATCGTTTCTCCATATGTAGTTCGGCATTAACAAAATATTTTCGTATTCGGAGGAGAAAGTTGGTAACTGAAATTTCGTGAGAAGATCCCGCCGCAACCAAAAACGCTTTTGTTTTAATGATGACCACCCCAAATCCTTTATCATGTCAGTGACACTCTCTTCCCTATTCCTCGATCATGCAAAACGTGCTGCTCTTCTTTTAACTTTCTCGGTGTACTCCGTTAATCCTACTTGGTGAGTATCCCACACAGCGAAGCAGTATTCCAGAAGAGGACGGACAAGGGTAGTGTAGGCAGTCTCTTTAGTAGGTCTGTTATATTTTCAAAGTATTCTGCCAATGAAACGCAGTGTGTGGTTCGCCTTCCCCGGAACATTTTCTATGTGTTCTTTCCAATTTAAATTGTTCGCAATTGTAATTTCTATGTATTTATTTGAATTTACAGCCTTATTTGACTCATTTATAGGGTAATCGAAGTTCAACGGATTCCTTTTAGCGCCGGTCGCGGTGGTCTCGCGGTTATAGGCGCGCAGTCCGGAACCGTGAGACTGCTACGGTCGCAGGTTCGAATCCTGCCTCGGGCATGGATGTGTGTGATGTCCTTAGGTTAGTTAGGTTTAAGTAGTTATAAGTTCTAGGGGACTGATAACCACAGCAGTTGAGTCCCATAGTGCTCAGAGCCATTTGACCATTCCTTTTAGCACTCATGTAGATTACCTCACACTTTTCATTATTTAGGATCAATTGCCAGTTTCTGCACCATACAGACATCTTTTCTAAATCGTTTTGCAAATTCTTTGCTCTTCTGATGAGTTTACTAGACGATAAACGACAGCATCACCTGCAAACGACCTAAGACGGCTGCTCAGATTGTCTGCTTAATCGTTTATATATATAAGGAACAGCAGAGGACCTATAACACTTCCTGGTTAGGAATTCATGAAATGTCACAAAATCTGTTACTTCCTCGTTGCTGCTTGTGTCTAGGCCGGCTGCTTACAAGTATAATACGGTAATGGTTTAAGGTGCAACATGCCTGCTCTATGTGTGTGTGAGAACGAGAACTAATGCTTAACAAATACTAGACCAATATGCTTTTTCCTATTCGTCGCACTACGGTTCTGTTCAGCAGACTTGGCTATGGCGTGTTGGTGAACTCTGCTTAGATTTGTGGCTTCTTAGTAAATGTTTCTCAGTACGATGAGAGATATCAAACGAAGACCTGAAGTTTTTCAAACCTAAATTAAACCAAGCCGATCATCCACATGAATTAATCGTAACATATTCTTTCGTGAAACCACACCTGATGGAGAGAGAAAGAGAGAGAGAGAGAGAGAGAGAGAGAGAGAGAGAGAGAGAGAGAGAGAGAGAGAGAGAAAGAGAGAGAGAGAGATTAGTGTTAAAAGTCCCGTCGACAACGAGATCGTTAGAGACGGAGCACAAGCTAGGACTATTGAAGGACAGGGAAGGAAATTTGCCGTGCCCTTTGAAAGGAACCACCCTGGCATTTGCCTGAAACGATTTAGGGAAATCACGGGAAACTTAAAACCAGGATGGCCGGACGGGTTTGAGCCGTCGCCCTCCCTAATGCGATTTCAGTGTGCTAACCACTACGCCACCTCGCTCTGTCACACCTAATGAATATTAGTGTTGTATATACAGGGTGAGTCACCTAACATTACCGCTGGATATATTTCGGAAACCACATCAAATACTGACGAATCGATTCCACAGACCGAAGGTGGGGAGAGGGGCTAGTGTATTTGTTAATACAAACCATACAAAAATGCACGGAAGCACGGTCTGTGGAATCGGTTCGTCAGTATTTGATGTGGTTTACGAAATATATCCAGCGGTTACCTTAGGTGACTTACCATGTATATTAAAAGTACAGATACGCGAGTCAAACTTCCACTTATATCCTAGATTGACACACAGTGTTTCCAGTAAAGTCTTATAGCTTCTACTGTAAATTCCGATTACTTCATCTGACTAGTGTTTTTTTTCTATGTTTATCCATGATATGTACAAATCAGTGCAATATTACTAGAGCGAGAATTGTAAAGAATTATGACATGTAGGTGTAGGCAACATGAATTTCCGCACTGGCGTTCTAAAAAGGTTTGTGTGTATACATTATAGGGACGGAATTCGATATTTCCAGCTCCTTTCTTACTTAAGACAGCTTACATGTATCACATACATTTAAACAGTGGTATTACGATGTGGCACGTCTGCTGACACTTGCCGTCACCTATTTGCAAATTTTGTAATTCTCATAAGTTTTTGCATTAAAATTTTGGTTCTTTAACGTTTATCAGGTGTTGGTCAGTTTTTTCGAAGGAACTGTTTGAAACTGTAAGCACTCCGGACTGACGTGACGTATTATAACTGGTATTCAGCATCTGGGGTGGGTTCCACATGTGAATACAAACCCACCATTTCGCGATCCATCTAGTAAGTTCTTTCACTTGTTTTCGAAACAATGTTGCTGTTTCATCAGCATATGCAGTATACGTTTACTAGGCTTTTCAGCTTCCGGTACAGTGTGACAACCATCTGCGTTTATGCCATTAATTACGAAACACCCAGTGTGTCAAATTGTGGACCTGAAACAAAACTATGGGAACTAATATCCTAACAATGCATGCAGAGAGCACTACATTGGTTACACTACAAATAAAGATCGTCGTATTGCAGACCAAATATTAGCTGATAAGGCTCTAGAGATATGTCGAAGAAAAGATGTTGGTATAGGGCAAAGTATTGCTGCAATTTTAGTAGATAAGGTGATATGTGCCAAACTTAAACTGGGTGCGGAAATAACCTTCAAGCAATTAATGACTACAGCTCGTCACACACAACAGAGGGAGGAAAAATCTACGAGATGTTTAAAAGAATTGCGTCCTGTCAGCGGTTACAGTAGTGACAAGTATCTTGAGGATGAAAGGAGGAAGGACAAGACGTGTTAAAACACGCAGGGCCCTGCCAATACAAAAGACATCTGGCAGAATAACTCCGCTTCTTATCTTGCAATCTCTTGGCTTTCAACCATTGGTTCGTTAATTGGGGAAGCTGCTTTCATAACTCAAGTAGAAAGGGGACATGGAACATACTGGGTTACATATGTTAAAGAAAAAAGAATTGCAACTATTCTTTTGACTCGTTCGGCGATTTAAGACAGCCTGAAGAATTGTGTTGTTACGTCACTGACAGGAACCGGGTGTTGTATAATTTTCGACGCTACCGACACTTCAATTCATACATCTGTGGACATTTCTGCCCAACATTTCTTCTGAAAAATGTATAAAAACGAGCAGTAACCACGTCATTGCATCATTTGAGGTCGAGATATGATATCGTTCACTCTGACTCTAAAAGAACATTCGTCTACATTAAAAGTGAACTGCTTTCCTCCAATAGATACGAGGAAAGGGAAGTGGTGTATAACAATGAAACGTCTGGAAACATACAACAGCATAGCCAATGTCAGAGAGGGAAATAATAAACTGCATCTAGGGAGTGGGGAAGTTGTGGACGAGCAGTAACCACGTCATTGCATCATTTGAGGTCGAGATATGATATCGTTCACTCTGACTCTAAAAGAACATTCGTCTACATTAAAAGTGAACTGCTTTCCTCCAATAGATACGAGGAAAGGGAAGTGGTGTATAACAATGAAACGTCTGGAAACATACAACAGCATAGCCAATGTCAGAGAGGGAAATAATAAACTGCATCTAGGGAGTGGGGAAGTTGTGGTTAATAACTCCTGACTCCTACTACATTGATGATTTAAATGCGAATATAAAACGATTTGTAACAGGGTTTGAGTTATATCCAAAAGTTAATATGTTTAAAACAGAGATAAGACCAACTGAAGGGACAATGGACTTAAGCCACGGAGGTTCAATAGGATTGCTGCTTCGTTTCTGAAGGTTTCAAGTGCTGACACATACACTTTGTGATAAAAAGTATCCGGAGGTTTGTCATATTAGATGCATTGTGCTGCCACCTATTGCCAGGTACTCCATATCAGCGACCTCAGTAGTTTTACACATCGTGAGAGAGCAGAATGTGGCGCTCCGCGGAAATCACTGACTTTGAACGTGGTTTGGTGATTAGGTGTCACTTGTGTCATGCTTCTGCACGCTAGATTCCCACACTCCTAAACATCCCTAGGTACACTGTTTCCGATGTGATAGTGAAGTGAAAACGTGAAGGGACACGTACAGGCACAAAAGTGCGGGCAGAGACGGCCGACAGTTGAAGAGGATCGTAATGTGTTATAGGCAGACATCTGCCCAGACCATCACACAGGAATTCCAAACTGCACCAGGATCCACCGCAAGTACTATGGCAGTTAGGCGGGAGGTGAGAAAACTTTGATTTCATGGTCGAGCGGCTCCTCATAAGCCACACATAACGCCGGTAAATGCTAAACGACACCTTTCTTGATGTAAGGAACGTAATCACTGGACGACTGAACGGTGGAAGTATGTTGTGTGGAGTGACGAATCACGGTACACAGTGTGGCGACCCGATGGAAGGGTGTGGGTATGGCGAATGTCCTGTGAACGTCATTTGCTAGCGTGTGTAGTGCCAACAGTAAAATTCCGAGGCGGTGGTGTAATGGCGTGGTTGCGTTTTTTATGAAGGGGGCTTGCACTCCTTGTTGTTTTGCGTGGAACTATCACAGCACAGGCCTTCATTGTTTTAAGTACCATCTTGATTCCCACTGCTGAAGAGCAATTCGGGGATGGCAATTGGATCTTTCAACACGATCGATCATCTATTCATAATACACGGCCTTTGGCGAAGTGGTTACACGACAATGACATTCCTGTAATGGACTGGCCTGCACACAGTCCTGACCTAAATCTTACAGAACACTTTTGGGAGGTTTTGGAACGCCGACTACGTGCCAGGCCTCACCGACCGACATCGATACCTCTCCTCAGTACAGCACTTCGTGAAGAATGGGCTGCCATTCCCCAAGAAACCTTCCAGCACCTGATTGAACGTATGACTGTGAGAGTGGAGCTGTCATCAAGGCTAAGGGTGGGCCAACACCATACTGAATTCCAGCGTTACCGATGGAAGGCGCCACGAACTTGTAAGTTATTTTCAGCCAGGTGTCCGAATACTTTTGATCACATAATCTAGTAGTGATAAAATTTACGAAATGAATCAGCCACTAAACATACTGGTAGGCAGTGCGATTCATGTAGAGTGTAACATACGACGAATTCATATCGTAATGACATATTAGCGCATACTGTATACTCATTTTTTCCTACGGTCGAGAATGGGGTTTTACGGCACTAAACTGCTGAGGTCATCGATCCCTAATCTTACACACTATTTAATCTAGCTTAAACTAATTTACGCCAAGGACAACACACACACACCTATGCCCGAGGGAGGACTCGAACCTCCGACGGGCGGGAGCCGGCCGACAATGGAGGTAAGTCACAAAGGTTCAGTAGGATTGCTACTAGGTTTCTGAAGGTGTCAAGTGCTGACACATAATACTGATAAAATTTACGAGTTGAATCAGCTAGTGTACACACTGCTAGTCATCACGATTCATGTAGTGTGTAACATCATGACGAATTCGTACCTTAATGACAGAATACTGTATGCAAATTTTTCCTACAAGGGTTCTGGTTATAATATGGGGAAGTTCCCAGTAATCCAATGTATCTCCCTCTGACTGTTCAGACATTAGACATTAGACATTAGAGTATCGCAGATCAGAACGTGAATGTAGTCGATTTTCGCTGTGAGGAAATTATAGTAGTTTTCATCTGAAGCAAAATTATGGATAATAAGTATAAATACAGCATATTTAACTATCAGAAAAACTTTCCAGCCGAGGCAGAAAGCGATAAGACGTGAGAATTATGAGTTTCTTATATCCATTGGATTGAAACTTCACAATGACTTCACTAAATGTAACAAGTCCAGTTCAATATGATGAGCGTATCATTAGCCAGGAATATTATCCCACAAACCGTTTGCCTCAGCAACGTTTAATAACAATAACTAGGAACGGATTATTATTCAGAGTCAAGATAGATCGACAATTTGCAGCAACAGCTTCATGTATTTGGAGGGGTATTTGCAGCTAAGAAGGCTTCAGTGACATTAGCAACATCGCGCCTTATACATAATGCATTCGACTTTCTGTTTCAAGAAATAATTTACGAACTTAATGGGCCTGAAAACGACTTCACCAGAAACATTGGAATCACTTCGACTCGCAAAAGATACATCTCTGCATAAGAAGAGCATAAAATGATGCTGAATGAATTTGTAGGGAAATTACCACACCTACCTCTATCCGATGAAGAGAAACTGCAACTTTTTCGTATTCTGAATTCAGGAGTGTAACTGCACTTATCTTCCCATTGATGTGAGTTGTTTGAAAATCCCATCCTTCTATAGTCACCTCATTAAGCATTGACTCTTAAGATTTCTATCCAGCTAGAAACGCCGTGCTTTGCTATACTACAGACAGGAAGAGGAATCTTGAAATGGATTCGAGCTTATTTGGCAACTATAAACTAACCAATGCTGGAGTTTACCTATATTACCAATTTTTTTCATACGATAATTTACAGGTGAGTTGGAGTATATATGGACATTATGTGATATGTATGCAAGATTTTGCACGTCATATTATGAAATTGATGTCAGTTTCGGATGCACACTTAGCCCACAGTAGTTTAAGGAATTATCATTCATAGTGATGATCGGTTGTTCAAAGCAACACTAGGTGGTATGGACTGTGAATGTGATTATACATATTGAATTCGAATCATCCCAAAACCCATTCTTCACTGCAGTGTATGCATTAATACAATGCAACTGCCCCGTAAACAACTCGCGCAGACAGGAATTGTATAACGTGCAGTCTAAATGTAGAGGCATTACACAAGACAATCCGTCACAGAATGATGCCTCGAAGAACAAAGTTTGTTGCAGACACACAGGGGTTTTCAAATGGTTGTGAGCACTATGGGACTTAACATCTTAGGTCAGCAGTCCCCTAGAACTTAAAACTACTTAAACCTAACTATCCTAAGGACATCACACACATCCATGCCCGAGGCATGATTCGAACCTACGACCGTAACAGTCCCGCGGTTCCGGACTGAAGTGCGTAGAACCGCACGGCAACCGCGGCCGGCTACAGGGGTTTTACAATGAGTGTAAACGACATGTGTTTGAAGACGTTGCATTCCTTCCATTTACAGACGCTGTATAAGTACTAAGGAGGTACTCTACAATCGTTGCTTCAGCCAAACCGTTTAGCTAAGTGCCAAACGGTAAAACACGAAGAACGTTGGCGTTGTTGACACGATCGGTAGGATGATGAGTGGGTAGCATATAAAGATATGGTGTCATCGCTCCACATGTACGATCATAGAGACTGCTAGTTTACATCAAAGGTTTGAGAAGATTACCTGGTTTCAACAAATTTATAAAAGCAGAATTTGTAAACAAAAGAATGTCCCGCCCTCAGGTAGTTGAAGAAGAGATATGGACAACATTGCCGGGTAGTATCAGTCAGCTAGGTTAGATTTTACTTATGTATGGGTGTGAACTATAGCTACCTCTCACTCCCGCGGACAGCGCGAATGTTATGGTACATTTAGATGAGAGCTACATATGAGGGGGAAGACAATGGCGTCAGAGCTGTGCTAGATTCATATGAACGCAGATATCTGCCTCTCTTGATACATGTGTACTCACGTCTAGATGCGTGTGACATCTGTATCTAAATTATCAGCGCTGAACGGCTCGTACATATTTCAGTCTGATAAGTAATAAGGCGTTTGCACAAGCTGATGTCAAAGGCGCTAGTAAGCGTGCTCATTTGTCAGGCGCTGACAACTTGGTTCCAAGTATAACGTCATAACTTTTTGATGACGAGACAATGGTATTTCTCAGGAATGATTTACGTGATAGCGAACGTAAGAATTTTTTTCTACATGGATGTAATTTGTTTTTTTCTTGTTTGCTTGTAATACTTATACTAAGGTGACAAAAATCATCAGATACCTTCTAAATTCTTGTTGGCCCTCCTTTTTCACGGTGTAGTACAGCAACTCGACGCGGCATGGACTCAACAAGTCTTTGGAAGTCCCATGCAGAAATACTGAGCCATGCTGTCTCTATAGCTGCCCATAAAATGCGAAAGTGTTGCCAGTGCAGGATTTTGTGCACAAGCTGACCACTTAGTTATGTCCCATAAATGTTCCATGGGATTCACGTTAGGCGATGTTGGAGGAAAACTGTTCACTCGAACTGTCCAGAATGTTTATCAAACCAATCGCAAACAAATGTTACCTGGTGACAAGACGCATTGGCATCCATAAAAATTCTATCGTTGTTTGGGAACATGAAGTCCATGAATGGTTGCAGATGACCTCCAAGTAGCCGAACATAACCATAGCATAGCAGTACCAGGGTTGTGCCATCGACGTCCTCGTCACGTTGTCAGGGGTGTCAGGCAGCTGCCCCCAGTCTAGCAGTAGCAGGGTGGCGCCACCGAATCCTCGTCCGGTTGGCTGGGGCCATCAGGCAGCTGCCCTCAGCATAGCAGTAGCAAGGTAGTACCATCGACATCATCATCACGTTGTCAGGGGCTGCCAGCATGCTGCTCTCAGCATAGCAGCAGCAGGGTGGTGCCATAAACGACCTCGCAGTTGTCAGGGGCTGTCAGGCAGCTGACCCCAGCACAGCAGTACCAGGGTTGTGCCATCGAAGTCCTCATCTCGTTGTCAGGGGTTATCAGACAGCTGTCCTCAGACTAGCATTACCAGGATGGTGCTATCGACATCCTAGTCACGTTGCCAAGGGCTGTCATGATGCTGCTCTCAGCATAGCAGCAGCAGGGTGGAACCATCGACGTCGTCGTAACGTTGTCAGGGGCTGTCAAGCAGCTGCCCTCAGCATAGCAGAAGCAGGATTGTCCCATCGATGTCCTCGCCACATTGTGAGATGCTGTGAGGCAGCTACCCTCAGCATAGCAAGAGCAGGGTTGTGCCATCGGCGTCCTAATCACGTAGTCGGGGGCTGTCGCCAGCTGCCCTTACCTGAGCTGTGGCAGGGAGCGACCATCGACGTCCTAGTCATGTGGTCAGGGACTGTCAGGCAGCTGCCGTTATCCTAGCAGTAGCATGGTGGTGCCATCGATGTCCTCGAGCCGTAGGGAGGGGCTGATATTCAGTTACCCTCAGCCTAGCAGTAGCAGGGTGACGCCATAGAAGTCCTCGTCACATTGTCAGAAGCTCTTAGGCAGCTGCCCTCAGCCTAGCAGTAGCAGGGTGGTGCGACCACCGTCCTCGTCACGTTGTCAGGAGCTGTCAGGCAGCTGCAATCAGCCTGGCATTAGCAGGGTGCTGTCATCGACGTTCTCGTCATGTTGTCAGGGGCTATCAGGCAGCTGCCCTCAGTTCTGCAGCAGCAGATTGGTGCCATCGATGTCCTCGTCACGCTGTCAGGGGTGTCCAGCAGCTGCCCTTACCCTAGCAGTAGCAGTGTGGTGCCATCTACGTTCTAGTCACGTTCTCTGGGTCTGTCAGGCATCTGCCCTCAGCGTAGCAGCAGTAGGGTTTGTACATTGACGTCCTCGTCACATTGTCAGTTGCTGTCAGGCAGACACTCTCAGCATCTCAGTAGCATGGTAATCCTATCGACGTCCTCGTCACGTGGTCAGGGGCTGTCAGGAAGCTGCCCTTATCGTAGCTGTAGTAGGGTTGTGCCATCGACATCCTCGTCACGTTGTCAGGGATTGTCAGGCAGCTGCCCTTATCCTAGCACTAGCAGGATAGGGCCATTGGCGTCCTATTCACGTTGTCACGGGCTGCAGTTAGCTGCTTTGAGCATGACAGTACAAGGGTAGTGCCATTTACATCCTCTTCACATTGACAGGGGCTGTCAGACAGCTGCCCTCAGGATAGAAGTTGCGGGGTGGTAGCATCGACGTCGTCGTCACATTGTGAAGGGGTGTCAGGAAGCTTCCATCACCCTAGCAGTAGTAGCGTGGTGCCATCAGCGTCCTCGTCACGTTGTCAGGGGCTGTCAGGCAGCTGCCCTCATCCTAGCAGTACCAGGATGGTGCCATCGACATCCTCGTCACGTTGTCAGGGATCATGAGGCAGTTGCCGTCAGCACAGCGGAAGCGAGGTGGTGCCATCGACGACCACGTAACGTACAGTGGCTGTCAGGCAGCTGCCCTTATCCTAGCAGTAGGACGGTTGTGCCATCGACGTCATCGTCTGTTTGGCAGGGGCTGTCATTCAGTTGCCTTCAGTCTAGCAGTAGCCCGGTGATGCCCACGACGTCTTCGTCACATTTTCAGAGACTGTAAGACAGCTGCCCTCAACCTAGCAGTAGCAGGGTGGTGCCATCGACGTCCTCGTCACATTGTCAGGGGTATCAGACAGCTGCCCTTATCCTAGCAGTAGCAGGGTGGTGCCATCTATGTCCCAGTCTCGTTGTGTTGGGCTGTGAGGCAGCTGCTCCCAGCCTAGCGGTAGCAGGGTGGTGCCATCGACGTCCTCGTCATGTTGGCATGGACTGTCAGGCAGCTTCCCTCGGCATAGCAAGGGCAGAGTGGTGGTATCGACGTCCTTGTCACGTTGTCGGTGGTTGTCAGGTTGTTAGCCTCAGCCTATCAGTAGCAGGGTGGTGCTTTCCACGTTATCTTCGGTTTTTCAGGGGCTGTCTGGCAGATGCGCTCAGCCTAGCAGTAGCAGGGTGTACCATCGACGTCTGCAACTGCCGGCCCATGATGTAGCAGTACCTGCCGCAGCCCTTCTTTTTTACTAATTGCAGCTAAATCATTCTGTCACATCAGATGATTCTGTGGTTGCTGGTGCATCCAGGGACAAGTCCTGACTGTCCCACATTGACAATGTCAATTCTGCTTTTCGAGATTAGTGTAACTTCCTTCGTGGATGCCATCGGTGTTGGAAAGGGAGCTCCCTGAAATCACCAACGACCAGCGATATCCCGCCATCAGTTGTAAAGCAGTTCTCCATTGGCACATGCATGGGTCGTCGGCTGCGGGGGCCAATTGTTAGGAATGTTCGTTTCACTGAGTGTGCAGACACAGTTTTTCCCCGTTCAGCATTAAAATGTGATGTTAATTCCACCATAATTCTCTCCCTGTTCTTTTTTGCCAGTCTGCCTAGTCTACGACGTCCGACATCTGTAATAAAGGGAGCTGCCAACCCCACGATGTGTGGACGTGGTTTCACCTTGGTTTTGCCACTCTTTGAAGACATTAACCACAGCATTTCTCGTTCACCTTCAATTCGTGCAGTTTCCAAAATGCTCGTGCCAAGCCTCCGGACCCTCGGTCAAACTTAGATAGATCGCGCGCCTTCCCTATTCTATTACCCGTCAGTACGCTCACTGCTTCTATATATACTGTTCGTGTGTCTGACTAGGAGTCATTCCTCGCCAGGTGACGCTATTATGGCCTGGACGGGTTTATATCGATAGTAGGTCGATGGTCATAATGTTCTGGTTGTTTAGTGTCCCAGGAATGATTAGAAGTTAGATAAGAATATTAAATTTTAAAGAGGAAAATTTAAAAAAGTTAAAGATTCGGAGATGAAAAGTGGCGCACACTTATAACCATCGAATTATTACCAAGAGTCAAAAATAAGATACATGCAGAATATTACTATGGACTTAAAAGTACAAGAGCAATATTAAGACAATAATGAATCCATTAACTCAAAAAGATCTCCTGAATTATTACATCTGTTTCATAGCGCCTGTACTAAAATGATATAAGGAAGCCAAGTAACAAGTGCAGACATCATGCCAGAAATGGAGCTAAAGAGCTAATTACATGCGTATCTTGAGGATGGTCTCAGGGAGGCGGTAAAAGTACGATAAAAAAATAAAGCAAAACCTTACACAACTACAGTTGTCATAAGGCATAAACAAAAATATTAGTGCGCACTAACAGCATAATAAGAAATACATAAGAAACCTAATGATAAATGAAATAAACTAATACTAGCGACAAGTGGTGCTATGGATGGGAAATTTGGGAACAAATCTCCAAACAGCAGTAGTGTTGTCAGTAGCAGGGAACCTGTCAGCATAAACAAAGTGCGAAGCGCATCGTGGGCCTGGGAAAAGTAACTGGATTAAGTAGAGAGTCAATTCTCAATCATTAGCTAATATTAAATATCGGAAAGCAGCTACAGAGGAAACGAAGCGTGGGCATAATTGTATATTTCTATTGTAGTGAAACTTCTAGTACTGGAATACATACAGATCGCAAGTACGATTCGTGAAAGAACTATAGCTGGTTGCTCTCATACCAGTTGTATGGTACCGTAAGTTTTAGAATACATCAGTGAACTGGTGTAGAGATGTCAGTTGCGTGCTGACAAGAAATACGGCCGCGCAAACAGCGCACGAGATGCATCAAAAGGCGTGAAGCAATAACTGGAGTAAATTGAGAAACATTTCTTAGGCAGTAGCCATAATAAAGAGCCAAAAATAACTATTGGAGAAAGGAAACTCGGGCTTCATTGTATATTTTTATTATAGTGGAATAATTAGCACAGAAATGTATACGAAGTCCTAAATACGCTTCGTGAAGGAAATATAACTATTTTTTTTTCTAGCGACATTCACATTATTTGTGTGAAATAGGTGCAATATGTTTGACTGCCTAACTCTGAATGACTAACGGTGTTTATTAACCGTAAACACTACCTGTAACTATAAAACAGAGCACCTGTAACTTTAAGAACAGAATGTCTTATAGATCTTTGTTTACATATAGCTAACCACCTGTAGCAGAAATGAATCACCAACTGTAGGTTGTAAATGACTTAGTATTTGCAATAATAAATACCTGGTAATGTAAGTGGGAACTACTTACGGCTGAAAATACGTCACTACTTATAGCTATAGATGCCTAAAATCTGTAACTATAGATAATCAACTTACTAAAAAAGCTGGGTAGAAAGATAAAAAACTGACTATATGTAGGAAATGTTCGGAACAGCAAAAGGTTGACTGATTGTAGCTGTGAGCGTTTGTTTGAATGTCACTATATATAGTTAACTAACAACAATTAAACGCAACAGTGCACAGCCAAGTTATAGTGTGTAAATACTACCAACATTACCAATAATAAGAGAGGCCAACCCGCAATTTTTCCAACTCCCCCCCCCCCCCCCCCCCAATCCCTAATTCTCTCAACTACACCCCACCACGTCTTTCTTGTTATTGGTTTATTACGACAGCAGTGCTGTGCAACTAGTCTGTAGTGTATAATTGGACTCCCTAGGTGTAGATGCTTAATTATATTAACCTATTAATATTCATAGATAGGACATTGTCACGTTTACAGTTACATTCAGTAAGTTGCAGTCAGTAGTTTGCAATTAATGCGCTAGTTTCAATAACTTGCAGTAAGTTCCTATACGCGAATGGTCACTAATTTGCTATTTACAACCATTAAATCATCTTCCATGATATTGGTAATATTCACTTAGTTTACTGTTGGGCGTGGTCGTTGTTGTGTAAGAGATTACGTCACCAGGTCAAATTTCAAGCCAGCCATAATATTCAACGAAGAAATAGTCTCTGTGGAGATGGCTAAGGTTTCAATGGAGCTTATGAAGCGTGTCTATATCGCTATGTCTGTTCTGGACCTCTCCAAACTCCACATGTACCGATTCCACTACAAGTTTGCTATACCAAACCTCGCTGATGTCAAGTTACTCTAAGTTACTCTATACGGATACAGGCATTTTTATCTGCTACGTGAAAGACTGGAATCCGTATGAAGTAATTAGTTGCAATCCCGAGGAACTCGGTACTCTAGATGTGTGGTCGATAATCATTACGCCATAACATCTCGATTATTGGCCTGATGAAAGACGAGGCGAATGGCTCGCAGATTGTGGAGTTCGTAGGGCTAAGATCGAAGCTGTATGCATACCGTGTAGATGCAGGTGCCACTCAGAAACTGGCAGGTGCTCACGATCGAAGGCGGTAAGGAGTAGCTGTTTGCTGATGATGTGTCTCCTCATATTGTGTAGCAAGAAGTCTTTCTGTCGCGTAGCTAAGAGGTAGATACTGCACTCCAACTGAAAGTACGTCAGTCGCGTCATGACGACAAACGCTTCCTTTTTGCAGATGGGATCAAGACCCACCTCACACTGACGCTTGAGTGATTTTGTGTGTGTGTGTAATAGAGAGACGAAGCGTTTGTCATACTTGTATATAATGTGTGTGTGCATCTGAATTGTATATTATTATCAGTACCTTGTACTCGATTGCATACTATATGTGCTTTTATAAAAGTACTCGATGATTTCGTTTTTGTGTGTTTGTGTATGTGTGCGGTTCGTCACCTGCTCCTGCTAGCTTCTGTGCACTGTAAATATCGCAAATAAATAAAACCATCTTATTACAATGTATCTCTGCTGCTGCAAATATTGTATAGTTGATCAGTTGCTATTATATAAATAAAATCTCTTTTTGAAAAAAAAAGACCTAAAACTCCTTCAGGTGAGACAGAATAGGGTGCTAAAGTGGGTACTCCATCTCCCACGGGACTTCACCAGTGAAGAATTGCACAACATGACAGATATGAAGGGGGTGCGAGCAAAGTTTGAAGACACTGCTGCAGTCTTTCACACAACTGCTGAGAGACCGCGAAGCACAAAATAAGCAAGTAGTTGGAATTCAGTGGTCATTCTGGGTCAAGACTGCACAATGGCTATTCCTCGAACTCTGACAGATGGCAAGACGCACTATTTAATGTTGAGTTAGCATGACTTTTAGAGATACAAGCGCTATCTAACACTGAGCTAGCGAGATCTTCACAGACGTAATCCAGTGCTATTACAGTGCTTCATGCCAGCCGTTAATTTCACGACCCAAGCATATCAGAAAACTCCCACACGTCTATAATCACACGCCACGAAATTTTTCAGATATAACTCCAATTGATATTTCTACTAAACCAGTAGTTATTGCTATAAAGTCAGTTGATGTTTTTATAAAGCCGCTTTTGATCACTATAATCATTTGGGAAAGTATTGAAAAATATCGGTAAGGTCCGGAAATGCCGAAATAATCAGATTTTCATTTTGTGTGTCCGAAAGAAATTTGCTGTATGAAGTTACACAGCTCAGAGGTGAGGAGCCAGACACTTCTTGTTCGGCTAACTATGCCAGTCTTGGAGATTTTTTCAACTGTTCCTTGATTGCAAACAAATGGCTCTGAACACTATGAGAAGTAACTTCTGAGGTCATCAGTCCCCTAGAACTTAGAACTACTTAAACCTAACTAACCTAAGGACATCACACACATCCATGCTCGAGGCAGGATCCGAACCTGCGACCGTAGCAGTCGCACGGTTCCGGACTGCGCGCCTAGAACCGCGAGACCACCGCGGCCGGCGTGATTGATACAGTTGCTGTCATCTATTCGTGCGTCGTTCAGAGATTTTGAGTATGCTCACACACATAACTCTCTTCAGTTTCAATACGTTTCAACATGTTACTTCCAGTAGTCTCAGTTCTTATGTTTCTCTGTACTAGTGTGTTCATATAGCTTAAGTGAATCTTTTTCTTCTTGCAGCTAGCAAACATAACCACTACATTCCAGAATACTGTGACATCTCAATTAGTAAACTGCTGCGAAGAAGGGGAGCTGCTATAGATAGATCAGAAGTCTCAGTGGTAGCATATAATTTTAAATAAAGGGTGAATCATCTCTCCAATGGATTTGCGTGAATTCTGCGTTCAAAAGTCGAATATGCACCACCGGCGTAATAGGTAATCGAGACTGGTTTAACGACCCCAAATACTTTCTTGATAATTGTCGTCTAGGTTTCACCAACTCAATTGTCGTCTAGGTTACACCAACTCAATCGCCTGCTTGAGGTAAGTGTCTCGCCTGTCTGTAAATTCCTATTCTCCAAGCCAGATGAGGTTAACAAAATGTACATGAATAAGAAGAATGCATCTCTGTCACTGTCTGATAACATAAATCAATGGTATTCAGCCAGCGTAACAAACTATTTACCAAATAAGCTGTAAACTCTCCAAGTTCGTGATTCTGGTTGGGTATTAAAAGAAATTATGAAAGTTTGAATTAATTTATTCTATATTTGTTACCGGTAGGTTCGAAAAACACGCAAGTATGACGGAGATGCTTGGGGAACTCAAACTGTAATTACTGGAGGGAATGCGATTTTTTTTCCGAGCATCTCTACTGAGAAAATTCAGAGAATGCAGAACGATTCTGTTAATGGCAACCCACATTGCGCGTAAGGACCATGAAGATAAGATCAGAGAGATTAGGGTTCGTATGTAGGCATATAGATAGTCGTTCTTCCCTTGCTCTCTTCAACGCACCATACGGTGACTCGAGTTGTTTAACGTTGTTACTGAAAATCTCGAAAAACACTTGACCAATTTACTGCAAATTTTCACACGGTACTCTATCAAACGTTCGGGTGGACAGAGCCTACGTATTTTTTAAATACATATCGTATATAAATGCATATACATATATACCATGTAAAGGAGAAATATTGTTATCAGAAATCTCTAAAAGTTCTCCAATTATTTACTTCATACTTTTGCACGATACTCTAATAAACATTTTAATATACATAATATATGCACAGGAATTATTGTTGGCAAAATTTTGTAAAAGTTCTTGACTTATTTACTTCAAATTATTGCACAATACTCTAATGAACATTCAGATGGACATAGACTACATAATTTTTAAACAAAAATGTACAGCTTTCCTGTTAAAACTGACTGCAAGAAAGAAAGTGTTGTGGTGTGATAATACACGGTTTCGTTTTCCTTCTCGCAGTGAATTTTAACACGAAAACCGTGTATATCGATGGATGGATGGTTTGGGGGAGCGGGACCTAACAACGAGGTCATAGGTCCCACTGGATTAGGGAAGGATGGTGAAGGAAGTCGTCTGCGCCCTTTCAAAGCAACCATCCCGGCGTTTGATGGACCCCTTTAGACAAATCACGGAAAACCTAAATCAGGACGACCGGACGCAGCCTTGAACTGACGTCCACCCGAATGCGAGTCCAATGTGCTAACCACTGCGCCACCTCGCTCGGTACAAAAGCTGTATATATGGCTTAACACATAATGATTAGCATATTACACAGAAGAGGCAAAGGTACACCTGCCTAATATCGTGTGGGGCCTCCGCGAACACGCAGAAATGCCACAACACTACGTGGCATAGACTCGACTAATGTGTGAAGTACCGCTGGAGGGAATTGACACCATGAATCCTGCAGGGCTGTCCATCAATCCGTAAGATTACGGGGGGGTGGAGATCTCTTCTGCATAGCACGTTGCAAGGTATCCCAGATATGCTCAATAATGTTCATGTCTGGGGAGTTTGGTGGCCAGAGAAAGTGCTTAAACTCAGAGGAGTGTTCCTGGAGCCTCTACGTAGCAATTATGGACGTGTGGGGGGTCGCATGGCCCAGCTGGTGTTGCACAAGTCCGTCGGAATACACAATGGACACGAATGGATGCAGGTGATCAGACACGAGGCTTATGTAAATGTCACATGTCAGAGTCGTATATGGACGTATCAGTACCACTCCAGCTGCACACGCCCCACACAATTACAGAGCCTCCATCAACTTGAACAGTCCACTGCTGACATGCAGGGTCCATGAATTCATGAAGTTGTCCCCATACCAGCACCCGTCCACCCGCTGGACACAATTTGAAACGAAACTCATCCGACGAGGCAACGTGTTTCCAGTCATCGACAGTCCAATGTCGGTGTTGGTGGGCCCATGAGAGGCGTAAAGCTTTATGTCATGCAGTCATCAAGGGTTCACGAGTGGCCCTTCGGTTCCGAAAACCCATATCGATGATGTTTCGTAGAATGGTTCGCACGCTGACACTTGTTGATGGCCCAGCATTGAAATCTGCAGCAATTTGCCGAAGGGTTGCACTTACGTAACGTTGAACGATTCTCTTCAATCGTCGTTGGTCCCGTTCTTGCAGGATCTTTTTCCGGCCGCAGCGATGCCGGAGATTTGATGATTTACCGGATTCCTGATGTTCACGGTACACTCGAGTAAAGGTCGTACGGGAAAATCCCCACTTCATCGCTACCTCGGAGATGCTGATCCCATCGCTCGTGCGCTGACTGTAACACCACGTTCAGACTCACTTAAATAGTGATAACCCGCCATTGTAGCAGCAGTAACCGATCTAACAACTGCGCCAAACGCTTGTTGTCTTACATAGGCATTGCCGACCGCAGTGTCGTATTCTGTCTGTTTACATATCTCTGTATTTAAACAGGCATGCCTATACCAGTTTCTTTGGCACTTCAGTGTAGTAAGGAATCTGTCTCGTGGAAAACTTTGTAATCCTATCGGTATGCATATTTCACTATGCAACATAGTGTGATTGTAGTTATTATCCTCACAGGTCCAGCAGCATGAGAGATCTCTCGTACTGCATTTACCAATGACGCCAACCGATTTACCCGTTTATTTCAAGCATTTTCAGTTCCCAATCAAGGCTCAAGGTCAACGGGTGGGGGGAAGAACAGATGGAGGGTGAGGGGAGGGAGGAAGAAAATAAATAAAGAGAGGGAGGAAGAAAATGGACAGTCAGGGGGGGGGATTAAATAGACATAAAGAGAGGGAAGGGGTAGATGGACAAAGAGGGGAGGAGGGAGAACATGGAGAAAGATAGGAGGAAGAGGAGATGGAGACGGTGGGATGGGGGAGGAGATGATGGACTGATTGAAGAAGGAGACTAGGACATATATCCAGTTCTCATACATACTCATCAATTGAAAAGCATTGCCGGGCTCGCTAGTGTGAATATGAATAAAGGATTTTACGTGAAAACACAAAGAAAATTACCAAAAGTGATTGCAAACAAACATATCGTGATCAGTGTTTAGTAACACAACGAAAATTATTGCTTCAAGTGGTCAAATAAAGCTGATTTGCTGCCATCATATGATCACGTGATGAGTGTGTCTAATTACATTACTGACGTAGAGGCTTCAGACTTTACGAATATTTCAATTCCTCCTGAACTGAAGTAAGTGGAAATATTTGAGAAACACTACGCAGATATATTCGTTAATTTGCATGGTATTCAGTACTCTGAGCACGAGAGGATGGTTATAGGGGAAGAAAGAAAATGATGGAAAAGAATTTTAGAGGGGTTTCGTTGTATGTTTCGAAAAATTATGAACGTGAGAAACATGTGAATCCATAAATGCTGCCAAGCAATAATAAGGAAATTTGCATTTCGTAACATAAAAAACGTACATCAAAATTACTTGTTGCAAAATAAGCAGATGACTATTATCTTCAAAGACGAAGAAAGGTAATGAATAGAAGAAATATGCCACAGCTGCAAGGAATGTTTCAAACAGTTTATTGTGAGGCACAGAGATCATTGTCAATTTACAGGCAAATGTCGAGGAGTTGCACATGCTAGCTGTAATTAGAATTATAGACCTAATTTTACAGTGCCTGTTATATTTCACAAGCCGCGCGGGATTAGCCGAGCAGTCTGAGGCGCTGTAGTCATGGACTGTGCAGCTGGTCCCGGCGGAGTTTCGAGTCCTCCCTCGGGCATGGGTGTGTGTGTTTGTCGTTAGGATAATTTAGGTTAAATATTGTGTAAGCTTAGGGACTGATGACCTTAGCAGTAAGTCCCATAAGATTTCACACACATTTGAACATTTTTGTATTTCACAATCTGATGAGTTACGACGCTCATTTTATAATAATTAATGTAAGCAAACAGGTAAAAGAAACTGACCATAAAAACAACAAAAATAAATCGAAACGGTGTTTCTGCGATCATAGAAATGTACCAAACAGTTACTAAATGTATCGCGGTGGGACATCTTGCGACATAAAATTTTGGTTTATGGATTCCTTTGACTTTCTGACGTGTACTCTAGAAATATTAGTATCAATTTAAAACCTAATAGAGCTGAAGAGGAGGGGTCCAACACTCTGAGGCACGGATTCCCAGCATAGTATAAACACTGTAGCAATAAATATGCCCCTCATCCGATCTCATTTCCCACAAGGATAGCCCCTTTCCTTGTTGCACAAGGCAATTTAAAAACCAGTTTAACGTATGTCTGTGATTGCTTGCTGATTTTTCATATAGTTTTGCAGAACAAAGCATTCAGAGTAGACTGCCAAGATCACGCCTTCGTTATACAGCATGTATGGCTATCTACACTGCATTTATGGATTAAAACGCATCTGTTGTAAAAATTAAAATACCATTTTCTGCGTTCGAAAAGAGAAAAGAAGACGGAATTTTAAAGTCGAAAAGATCTCTAGGGATTTGAATCGTCTCAGTCTCTATTAGGTGCAGCACAGCGCCACATAGTCATTCATATAGTTACGAATTCTGTATTGCTGTTGGCGTGGCTGCACAAGGATATGACGGAATGGACAGAGGACTACCCCGGATCAGTTCCATGGAGTTAAAACTCAGATTTAATGGCTAATTTGAGGATGGTTTCACGAGGTTTACCACATCAGTCTGTTAATATTCTGAGTCTGTGTTACATTTTATGTAGGTTTCAAAGATACTTTGTTCATCTTTTGTTATGACGATTAACATTACAAAACAGAAAGCATGAAAGTAACGCTGTAAATCTCTTCATATGATCCTCTGTGAAGTTGTGTAAGAAAACAAGGCGTTAGACGTGGTACCATTGTTGAATAAGGTTTTTTAACGTTTATTCCCCGTTTCTACACTTCGAATCGTATTTATATGGAATTTTTGTTGATAAAAGGCAGGAATTATCAATCACACTTTTTTAGCTTTTCATATTATTTATTTTCAGTTTGACCTACAATCATTGGACTACGAATAAATTTTCTTTGCGAATATTTTCTACCATTAGTCTATAACGTATCTGATAACTTGTATACAGTCATATTGATACTGTGGTCTTCATTCCGAAAACTGGTTTGATGCGGCACTTCACTTTAGTCTATCCTGTGCAAGTTCAAAAAATGGCTCTGAGCACTATGGGACTCAACTGCTGTGGCCATTAGTCCCCTAGAACTTAGAACTACTTAAACCTAACTAACCTAAGGACATCACACACATCCATGCCCGAGGCAGGATTCGAACCTGCGACCGTAGCAGTCCTGCGGTTCCGGACTGCGCGCCTAGAACCGCGAGACCACTGCGGCCGGCTATCCTGTGCAAGTCTCTCCATCTTTATACACCTGCTGTCACGTACATCCATTTGACCCAACTTAACGTATTCAAGCCTTGTTCTCACTCTATAGATTTTAGGCTCCAAGCATCCACTTACTAAGAAACAGACGATTTCTTAATGCCTCAGGAATCAGGATGTTCTTTCAGTCACTCCTTTTCATAAATGCTTTTCTTGCAGTTACCAGTCTGTATATTATATTCTTTCTACTTCTGCTATGATCAGCTATTTTGCTATCCAAATACTAAAACTCATCTGCTACTCTGGGTGTCTCAATTTCCTAATCTAATTCTTCCAGCATCGTCTGATTTTAATCGAATACATTCCATTACTCTAGTTTCATCTGATGTTCATCTTATAACCTATTTTCAAGATTCTATCCATTTCGTTCAGCAACTCCTCCATGTCTTTTGCTGACTCTGATAGAATTGCAAACTCGTCGACAGAACTCAAAGTTTTTCTTCTTCTCCCAGTCCTTCCATCCCTTTCCAAATTTCTCTTTGGTTTTTCTTTATTGCTTGCTCACTGTAAAGGCAGGAAACATCGGGTATAGGCTACATTCCACTCTCACTCCTTCCTCAACCAATGCTTTCTTTCTAGTCATTCCAATCTTATAAGTACAGCCAGGTTTCTGTAAGAGCGGCAGATAACCTTTCGCTCCCTTTATTTATCCTTACTGCCTTCATAACTTCAAAGAGTGCAATCAATTTAACACTGTCAGAAGCATTTTCCAGCTATGCGAATGCTATAAATGAAGTCTTGACTTTCTTCGGCCTAGCTTCTAATATAAGACGTAGGGTTAGTGTTGATTCGTGTGCTCTTACATTTCTCCAGGTCCTAAAGTGGTGTTCCCCGAGGTCGGCTTCGAGCAGTTTCTCCATTCGTCTGTAAAGACACTGACGTAAACATCAGAAACAATCAGCGTAAAGAAATTTCGGGAATACATTTGTGTAAGTAACATATGTAAGTGATAAATTGCAAGATCACAGGTTAATGTGAGAGCGAGATAAGCCATTGCAAATGTGAAATTCTCATGCATTAAAACCAGTGTAACTGCCAGAATGTTGAATGGAAGCTTGCAAACGCCCAAGTATTGTGTTGTACAGGTGCTGGATGTCAGTTTTTGTGATGGAGTTCCACGCCTGTTGCACTTGGTCGGTCAACACACGGACGGTTAATGCGTAGGATAACCCCTAGAATGCTCCTGCTGTCATATGCAATCGCACCCCACACCATAACTCCAGGTGTAGGTCCAGTGTGTCTACCATGCAAACAGGTTGGTTGCTGGCCCTGAACTGACCTCCTCCTAAACAACACACGGCACCACTGGCATCGAGGCAGAACCAGCTTTCATAATAAAACACAACAGACCTCCACCCTGCCCCGCCATGAGGTTTCACTTGACACCACTGACGTCGCAAATGACGGTGGTTTGAGATTAGTGCAATGCACGCTTCAGCCCGCCTGGCCCGGAGCTATTCTTGAAGTAACCGATTTGTACACATCGTTGAGTCACTGTGGTGCCAACTACTGCTCAGATTGCTGCTGTAGATGCAGTACGATGCGCCAGAGCCATACGCTGTACACGATGGTCTTCCCTCTTGGTAGTGCAATGTAGCCGTCAGGAGCCCGGTCTTCTAGCGACCGTACATCCTTGTAATCACCGCTGCCAACTATCATGTACAGTGGCCACATTTCTACCACGCCTTAATGCAGTGTCGCGGAAGGAACATCATCATCTCGTAGCCCTTTTACACGATATCGTTCAAACTCAGCGTTGTGTTAATAATTGCATCTTTAACGTTCAAAAATGGTTCAAATGGCTCTGAGTACTATGGAACTTAACTGCTGAGGTCATCAGTCCCCTAGAACTTATAACTACTTAAAACTAACTTAACTAAGGACATTACACACATCCATGCCCGAGGCAGGAGTCGAACCTGCGACCGTAGCGGTCGCGCGGCTCCAGACTCCAGAGCTGCTCCGCCACTCTGGACGGCCATCTTTATCGTCTTCTAGACTAACATCACGTCACCTCGTGCAGTCTCAAAGGTTACTAACGCTCAAGACCGTTACAGCGTGTATTTAAAGGAAACTTGATTTGCATCCTTATAGTTGCGCTAACAGCCCGACTATTATGTGACTGCCTCTAACTTGTAGCACAACTCCTTCATGGTGGTGCGATTTTTTTTCCGTCAGTGTAATTCATGTCATTGTTTCGTAAACCTGTCTAATTAATCTGTTAGTTCGATGATATACAGATCTGTAAACACATGCCGTCTTTAACGTCGAAATTGTTACCTTTTTAGTGAAGCCTGTGCGTACTTCGCGAGTCTCATATAACTTTAAAAAAAGGTGCAAGTTAGGTCATGACTGACTCTCCGAAGGATCTCAAGAATGGAATGTGCGGCTGGTCCCGGCGGAGGTTCGAGTCCTCCCTCGGGCATGGGTGTATGTGTTTGTCCTTAGGATAATTTAGGTTAAGTAGTGTGTAAGCTGAGAGACTGATGACCTTAGCAGTAAGTCCCATAAGATTTCACACACATTTGAACATTTTTGATCTCAAAAATGCTGAGGGGATGTTGTCTAATCCAGGGGCTAATTAGGACATACGTCTTTCAGCGGTCTGTCAGATTATTACCGCAGTATCATATCTCCTGCCTCAAGTCGTCTACATCCTTTTCACTTGCTATAATACACTTGTGTCCAAAATTAAAGCAACAAAAGGAAATTTTGCAAGGTTGCGTTTATTTTGGGACAAAACATTATAAAAAGGTGATATGCAACAACTGCAACATGCCTAACGGTAGGCAAAAATGTTCTTCGTTTTCTTCCATCTAAACAAATTTGCATACATGTTCCGACAACTGGTTAATGTGCTCAGTATGAGGTGTGACTACCACTGGCAGCAATATAGGCCTGACAACGTCGGGGCATGCTGTGAATATTGTCATCAGTATCTTGGTGAGGCAGTAACGCCTATTCTTTCTGCAGAGCTGCTCGCAGTCTTGGAGAGTGGTTGGTGGATGCTGACGCGATGTAGCCTTCTCCTCAGTGCATCCGAGACATGCTGCATGGGATTCAAATCCAGTGTGCGAGCATGCCACGCCATGCGTGCAATATCTTCCGTTTCCAAGAAAACATCAACCTCCCGTGCTCTAACAGGTCGAGCATTATCGTCCATCAATACGACGTCTGGGCCCACAGAATCTCGCAACAACCGCAGATGATGTCCCAAGATCTCGTCACGATACCTGACTGCAGATAAACCTTGCCAAGTCACCCGTACAATTTCATGAAGAGAGGTCCGAGGGGTAAACATAATCCCTGCCCACACCGTTAAGCATCCTCCTCGATCTCGGTCTCTTTCCACAATGTTTGGGTCCCGAAATCGTGTTCCACGTTCCTTCCAGCTGCGAATCCACCGAGAATCATTCTCCAGACTAAATAGGGAATCATTTGTGAAAACAGCATTGGCCCACTGTTCGACTATCCAGGTGGCATGTTGATGACGCCACTTTAGACGTTCCCTTCGGTGAAGACGCGTCAGAGGTGGAAATGCTGCATGTCTCCGACAATAAAGGCCACTCTGCCGAAGCCTTCTGCACACCGTTTGCCTCGGTGGATGCTGCGAGCTCACATGCCAGATACCATGCAGTACTAAGGCGGTAATGTCGTTCGCTCGCGCCCCAACATCCAAATAACGGTCCTCTCATCTGAAGCCACGCGTGGTCGGCCATGCCCTGGTCTTCGGAATACAGTTTTGGTCTCTACAAACTATGGCTACATCCGTGAAGCGACAGAACGATTCACACTGAGCATCGGACCAAATCAATATGCAACTGTCTTGCCTCCTTTCTTTCTACGGCTCTCCACCGCAGAGAGCCTGGTAGGCACCTCCTCTGTGCCACACTGCACCGTCCTTGTCTTTGTACAAGCGATTGTGGATGTAGTGCTTCCCGTCAAACACTACCTCGTTTCATAGGTGCCCTGACATCATCGCTGGCATAGTTGTCCGTTGACTGGAATGCCATCTTCCGTGCAGAACACGATCGTACAGACATCTAGTTGACAGTGAATTATATCCTGGACGGGGAAATAGCAGTGTGTTGCTTTAATTTTGGGCACCGCTGTATTATACTCAAGTTCACTTTCTTTGTATAACTCTTCTATGTATTCCTTCCACCTTTCAGTTTTCCGTTCATTGTATAGTAGTGCGTTGCCATATGAGCTCTTGATACCTACCATCTGGTTGTAACACGGAAACTAATTGCCGTACGAGGACCAAACTTGGTAGGATTAATGACAAGGATATGGGGAAGAGAAATAATGTAGAATCAGTTCAATTGAAACACTTTTAATGTGCTGCTACATCATACCATGACACACTGGTAACATTACTGCTACAAAAGGGACTAAATATGGCGCCCATCAATGTCCAGAAGAGTCTGAAAGCGCAGGATTGCATTCTCCGCAGCAGATGGAATCATGTCCGTAGAGGTGCTGCTACATCTCTTGATATGCTGCATTTCAGATCAACACATATGTGAATGTTCCCCTGGTAAACCCTGTCCTTCAGGTAGTCCCGCAACTAGAAATCACAGTGAGTGAGATCAGGTGATCGTGCCTGCCAAGCATTTGGAAACGATCGGCTGATAATTCGATCGTTTCCAAATGTGCTTCGGAGAAGCAGGTGAACTTCACGAACGGTGTGCAGTGGGGCCCCATCTAGCATGAAAACTGTTGAGTTCAATGCGTCTCTCTCTCCTGTAGGACGAGTATGACATCCTGGCGAAGCATATCGCAGTGACGCTGGCCAGTCACATTGCACGTCTTTAGTCCTTGAGTGACAACCTGTTCAAAAAAGAATGGACCAATGATGAATGAAGCCGTGAAGCCACATCATACGGTGACAAGTTTACCATACAGAAGAACTTCATGCATAGTGACTGGAGGTGAAGATCCCCACACTCTGAAATTCTCTGTGTTCACCTCACCCGCCAGAGAAAAACGAGCTTCGTCTGTCCGTTGGATGGTCCTGGGCCAGCCCTCGTCAACTTCAGTCCTTGCTAGAAAGTGGAGAGCGAGGTCAACACGTCGTTGTGCGTCCTTTGGTGCAAGCTGCTGTACGCTATGGATCTTGTACGGATACCATTTGACAATGATTTGAAGCAGCTTCCACCGGTCTCTGTTGCCAAGCGGTTCTAGGCCATTCAGTCCGGAACCACGCGAGTGCTCCGGTCACAGGTTCGAATCCTGCCTCGGGCATGGATGTGTGTGATCTTCTTAGGTTAGTTAGGTTTAAGTAGTTCTAAGTTCTAGGGAACCTCAGATGTTAAGTCCCATAGTGCTCAGAGCCATTTGAACAATTTGAAGCAGCGTCCGTACAGTGGACCACGGAATGTTCATCTGTCGTGGCACAGCACGACCACTGCCTGATGATCAGGAATTGCCTGCAGCGTTGTCTGCCACAGCAACAGCGATTTCATCAACCGCTCGTAGTCCTCTTCCCGGAGCAACAGCTAGTTCTCCAGCTGATTCGAACTTCTTCATCATGCTCCGCACAGCAGACGGAGAAACAAGATGCTTCCGAAATCCTTTCAGGCCAGCGGTATCCCCGAAGTGCAGCTGCAGCATTACTGTTGTTTTGATAACAGTACTTCTCCAGTAATGCCGTGCTCCTTTTGTCCAAGCTCATGTTGACACGCAACAAGTGTACTGCGACTGGTCATGTGCGCGAGACTATGAATCACGATGACTGATCACGGCACCCACTGGCTATAGTTGGAACTAAACGGTGGAACTGTGACGCATGGAAATCATGCATACCATACTCGGGACATTAATCGTACGGTCTCGAAGGGAACGATCTATTGACACGTAATCAGCATGGCTTCAGAAAACATCGCTCTTGTGCAACGCAGCTAGCTCTTTATTCGCACGAAGTAATGGCCGCTATCGACAGGGGATCTCAAGTTGATTCCGTATTTCTAGATTTCCGGAAAGCTTTTCACACCGTTCCTCACAAGCGACTTCTAATCAAGCTGCGGAGCTATGGGGTATCGTCTCAGTTGTGCGACTGGATTCGTGATTTCCTGTCAGGAAGGTCGCAGTTCGTAGTAATAGACGGCAAATCATTGAGTAAAACTGAAGTGATATCAGGTGTTCCCCAGGGAAGCGTCCTGGGACCTCTACTGTTCCTGATCTATATAAATGACCTGGGTGACAATCTGAGCAGTTCTCTTAGACTGTTCGCAGATGATGCTGTAATTTACCGTCTAGTAAGGTCAACCGAAGACCAGTATCAGCTGCAAAGCGATTTAGAAAAGATTGCCGTATGGTGTGTCAGGTGGCAGTTGACGCTAAATAACGAAAAGTGTGAGATGATCCACATGAGTTCCAAAAGAAATCCGTTGGAATTCGATTACTCGATAAATAGTACAATTCTCAAGGCTGTCAATTCAACTAAGTACCTGGGTGTTAAAATTACGAACAACTTCAGTTGGAAGGACCACATAGATAATATTGTCGGGAAGGCGAGCCAAAGGTTGAGTTTCATTGGCAGGACACTTAGAAGATGCAACAAGTCCACTAAAGAGACAGCTTACACTACACTCGTTCGTCCTCTGTTAGAATATTGCTGCGCGGTGTGGGATCCTTAGCAGGTGGGATTGACGGAGGACATCGAAAGGGTGCAAAAAAGGGCAGCTCGTTTTGTATTATCGCGTTATAGGGGAGAGAGTGTGGCAGATATGATACACGAGTTGGGATGGAAGTCATTACAGCATAGACGTTTTTCGTCGCGGCGAGACCTTTTTACGAAATTTCAGTCACCAACTTTCTCTTCCGAATGCGAAAATATTTTGTTGAGCCCAACCTACATAGGTAGGAATGATCATCAAAATAAAATAAGAGAAATCAGAGCTCGAACAGAAAGGTTTAGGTGTTCGTTTTTCCCGCTCGCTGTTCGGGAGTGGAATAGTAGAGAGATAGTATGATTGTGGTTCGATGAACCCTCTGCCAAGCACTTAAATGTGAATTGCAGAGTAGTCATGTAGATGTAGATGTAGTTAGTTTCCGTGTTATAACGTGTTAAATAAGGAAAGTTTAACTATAACCACTCGATATACGGGGTTGTATTTTCGGATCGTTGAATCAAAAATGTGGCATTCAAATTCATGCACGTAATTTAATGACCTGTACTTTGCATACTCTTTTCTTTTAGGTATCAAAATGATCTACTTAAACACACTGAGTGGATAACCATCAGTTCTTTGAAATACAATTAGTTTTGTGTTTTTCTTGTAGCATTTAGTTAACTTCGATTTCATTCTCATTTTTCATGGTTTTCTGATTATTTCCTTCAGCAGCTTTTTGGGAAGGAAAAATAGCGAGATATGCAAGACATCGAATATGAACGTGCTTAACAGTAACGCTGAAATGGCATGACAGCTAAAATAACGCCAGTAAATCACTTAATACACTAGATATCCGGCACATCTGCTATCTGAAACGTGGGCTTTATACACTGACCCTGGCAACAGAATCACCGCCTCAACGAATACCATTCTGCTAGCTTCATCTCCAATTCGGATGACTTCAGAAACGTATTACTCTGGTAACACATTTGTCACAATGACTTCAAATCTGTACTTTACTATGCGGAAGTTTCAAAAATTTATCGCGTATTACGCACTTTACACTGGAGCTTATCAAAGGTAAGAATTTGCCTGAGATAACATACACCATAAATTTTCCTCAGTCACGTATTCGCTTGGATGTTACTGACATTACAGTGGAATGAAGGTTATGCCGCGTCTATCATTACGTTATCGTTTCCGAAGTGATATTCCGGGAAGCCAAAAGAAAAAAATGACGATAAAAGAAAGTTCACAACAGATAAAAATCACTCGTATCTTAATCTTGCTATAATGACGCCAGAGGACCACATGTCGTCATTATTTTACTAATGAAACATTCTTAGTTATGCTTGATTCCTCTATGACGCATTTTCCTTCTCGTCAGTGTTTCCATAGAGCGAAAAAGCGCGCTGACAACTTAGAACAGGCGGGGAAACAGCTGAAGGCCAGGATCTGTACGTGGGCACAGAAAAGGAAAGGCGAAGTTATTTGGCTACCTACAGGAGTAACTTGGTGTCGTATACTATTACAAAAGCGAATCGAAACGTTAGGGTAACACGTTTTTCATCCAAACCAGATGAACTACGTAATAAAGTTACAGCACTACAATTTTGCTTAAAGATAACGCTGCCTAAATGGCACCCTTTTACTACCACTACTACTAGAACTATTCGGTTACATTGTCGTCTTATGCAGTTCATGGTGGTTATGGATGGAGAAGATAAAATAAGGCCTCGGAATAACGCATCCGGAGTAGTTTGCAATTTAACTACGTCGTTGGCTCGTAATCTAGTAAAAATCTCACTATCTCCTTTCAGGATTGGCCATATGGTGGTCTCAAAATTTTGCTGGCTCTAGACATCGATTCTGATCCAGGCAGAGATCCACAGCACCTTAATCATCTCAGGCCACGAATGCAGGTCTTTTGGGTGGAAGACAAAGTAATTTTTATCCGTGCACTAAATGACTGCAGCGAAGGATTGTTAAAGTTAGTTAGATTACACTGAACTCGAAAAACATCTGGTGTGTGGGTAGTTCATAAACTGGGTAATGATGTAAACTTTGAAGTGCGAGAACTGACAGTGGCCATACATAGATCAATGGAGGCATCAGCACCTACTATGAGAGATCCTTTTAGAGGAATATCTTGTATCTTGACGAGGCACTGCTCAAACTAAGATATGGAATGAAGAGATCCAGATAGCTCTACCAAGAAGCATGACACAGGAAGAAAGACATCGAAGGCTGCATATACACAGGAATATTACACTTCATTTTAAGGAAGAGTTACGGAGAACCAAAATCGAACGATGGAGATAAGTCGTGGAAACTAACTTAAAAACCGATCTCTGTAGAGTACCACGCAAGATACTCAGCGAGAAAAGACGATCACCAACATTCTTGTCCACACCCAAAAGAAATGAAGGGACAGTCCAGAAAGCTTGGCACAGTCAACTGACTAGTTAACAGAAACATTGCTTCTGGACTATGCGGAAGAAGGCGAGACAGGATCAGTGCAGATTACGAACAATGCTATGGAAAAATTATAGAAGTGATAAGTTTGTATACCACTTCACACAAGAAGAAATTAGTCACTCAATTTCAAGGTCGAAAAATGAAAAATCCCATGACCGAATGCGATCCCTGAGGAGGTAATGCAAACCGTGAATGACCATTTACATATCTAACTCTGCAAACTGTACAACGAGTGTCTCTTGCAGCAGAAAGCGTGAAAGAATGATGAAGTGGCGATTATTGGCAAATGACAAAATAAAGAGCCCACAGTACCAATACCCCGTTGGTAAATTTGTGCTCTGAATGTTTTCGGTAAAATACTTTAAAACTGTTATGCGAAACTTACATTAAGATCATAAACTGTTACACAGAATGCACCGTCATCAGTGCAGATTTAGAAGAAGCAAGTCAACTGTAGACGCATTAAAGAAGACGATCTCGAAGCGATAGACACTCATTCCATGTATGTTCTAGCGATAATGACAGGCCTATACAGGGTGAATTACGAAGATATTTTAATATGTTATTCTACAAGTAAAACTGAAGGAAAAAGTGCATAAAACCTAGGTCTGCAAATGTATAGTTACAGGGTTACGACTAATAATAGATTTTACTTGAAATTCAACAACTTTGCTAATATGAAGCCATCGAAAAAGTGTACGAGGTTAAAGTAAAGCACGATTTCCATTTATTTTGTTGTTATTGATCTGGTGAATCTAATAAAACACGTCCCACACGTGTATCTGCGGTAGTTTACCATTTACCAGAACATCAAGAGAAGCAAAGAAGTAATTTCGTATAATTTTTAATTTAGTAACTACTTGGCCCAATTCGTTTTTTAAATTACAGACAATTGCACAAAGTTTTCAACAGAAGTGATAGAGAATTTAATTTTGGAAAAATGATGGTATTAACGTTAACTGAAACTGTATGAATGTGTCAGATAATCTGCTTTTATTAATACCATAGCACACATGAATTCATGTTAAACCGGAAAAAACAAAGCTCAGTGTTAAGGAAGTTGTGGAGTGTACATACAGTTTCACAATACATTCACAATAAATGTTCAAAAATGTCTCCAACGAGTTCAATGCATTTAGCTGCACGTGTTTACTTGTATAATAATCTTTGCTTCTCTGGATATTCTGGAAAATTACTGAAGATACACGTCTGGGACATGTATTATTAGATTCACCAGATCAATAAAAACATAATAAATGGAAATCGTGCTTTACTTCAATCTTGTACAGTTTTGCAATTGCTTCATATTAACGAAGTTGCTAAATTTCAGACAAAATCTTTTATTAACCGTAACTCCGTAACTAAACATTTGCGGACCTATGTTTATATGAACATTTTTATTTAGTTTTACTTGTAGAATAACATATTACAAAGTTTGCATATCTTCGTAGCTCACCCGTGTGTATTACTGAGGGTTTAGGTAACCTATGATGGCGCTTTTGCTTTGGTCGCTTTAGGGAGTTCGGGTGACCAGAGGTGCTGTACAACTGCCTGAGTGACTGTTTCCGATGAAGACAAGCATCAATCTTCTGCTCATGACAGGAAATGACGAAGAGAATCTCTAAAGGCTCTCCACAGGTATCAGTGTGAGGATCAGAGTTTTGAGACGTCGAATTTGAGAGCATACTATATCATACATGCCACCTGTAGCACAAGCAGATTGCTAGCATTTGCAGATGACGTGTCATACGTCGTAAGCGGTGACTCGAGAACAACTATAGAAAACAAATACAGTGTCCAGTCATTACCGTGATCACCCGTCAAAAGCCTGAATAGCAACCCCTTACAGTACCGGCCGTTGCCAGACGTGAAGTTCTAGAAAGTACAGACAGAAATGTGGACCAATGCCGACTCCATTTCTCTGACCAACTGCGCTACGCTTCTCAGTACGATCGAGATAGTCCCACAATTTCTCGATTTTGTTAAAACCCGGGGAGTTTGGTGACCGGGAGAGTACGACTAACTCATATTGGTGCTCTTCGAAGCACTCACGAACACTGCAAGCTGTGTGACAAGTTGCGTTGTCCTGATGATAGATGCTATCGTGCCGAGGAAAAACAAACTGCATGTAGCGATGGACATGGCCACCAAGGACAGTAACATGTTTGCAATGATCATTTGCACATTCCCCTGCAACAACGTTCACTGAACGGTCATTGAGGAGACATTGCTGGTAGCCCCTTGCTACATGTGACCGATCTATTGGTCAACAGTTTCACGTCTTTTCTCCCATCCACATCTCCAGAGCCATAGTTCACCCTTGTCATCTATGGCCCACGGTGCACCACAGTTGCTTCGACGCTGGTTTTGGATAGCGCCATTTTGTAATGCACGGTTGGCATCGTGGGGTCAGTGCCACACTCGAACCCTACCATCAGCTCTTACCAACTGAAAACATGACTTAGCCTATCAGACAACGGTTTTCCAGTCGTCTAGGGTCGCGGGCGCAGGAGAGACGCTGTAGGCGATGTCCTGCTGTTAGGAAATGCACCCGCGTCGACCGTCTGCTGTCATAGCCCATTAACGCCAAATTTCGCCACAATGTCTTAACGTAAATGTTCGTCGTACCTCCCATATTGATTTCTGCGGTTACTTCACGCAGTGTTGCTTGTCTATTGTGACTGACAACTCCACAGAAACGCCACGGCTTTCGGTCGTCAAGTGAAAGCAATCGGCCACTGCGTTGTCCGTGGGGACGGGTAATGCCTGAATTTGGTATTCTGGGCACACTCTTGACACTGTGGATCTCGGAATATTGAATTCCTTAACGATTTCCGAAATGGAACTTCCCATGCGTCTAGCTCCAACTACCATTCCGCGTTAAACGTCTGTTAATTCCCGTTGAGTGGCCACAAACACATCGGAAATCTTTCCACGGGAATCGTGTGAGTACAAATGACTACTCTGCCAATGCATTGCCCTTTTATACCTTATGTACGCGATCCTATGTGCGCATATACACTCCTGGAAATTGAAATAAGAACACCGTGAATTCATTGTCCCAGGAAGAGGAAACATTATTGACACATTCCTGGGGTCAGATACATCACATGATCACACTGACAGAACCACAGGCACATAGACACAGGCAACAGAGCATGCACAACGTCGGCACTAGTACAGTGTATATCCACCTTTCGCAGCAATGCAGGCTGCTATTCTCCCATGGAGACGATCGTAGAGATGCTGGATGTAGTCCTGTGGAACGGCTTGCCATGCCATTTCCACCTGGCGCCTCAGTTGGACCAGCGTTCGTGCTGGACACGCAGACCGCGTGAGACGACGCTTCATCCAGTCCCAAACATGCTCAATGGGGGACAGATCCGGAGATCTTGCTGGCCAGGGTAGTTGACTTACACCTTCTAGAGCACGTTGGGTGGAACGGGATACATGCGGACGTGCCTTGTCCTGTTGGCACAGCAAGTTCCCTTGCCGGTCTAGTAATGGTAGAATGATGGGTTCGATGACAGTTTGGATGTACCGTGCACTATTCAGTGTCCCCTCGACGATCACCAGAGGTGTACGGCCAGTGTAGGAGATCGCTCCCCACACCATGCTGCCGGGTGTTGGCCCTGTGTGCCTCGGTCGTATGCAGTCCTGATTGTGGCGCTCACCTGCACGGCGCCAAACACGCATACGACCATCATTGGCACCAAGGCAGAAGCGACTCTCATCGCTGAAGACGACACGTCTCCATTCGTCCCTCCATTCACGCCTGTCGCGACACCACTGGAGGCGGGCTGCACGATGTTGGGGCGTGAGAGCAAGACGGCCTAACGGTGTGCGGGACCGTAGCCCAGCTTCATGGAGACGGTTACGAATGGTCCTCGCCGATACCCCAGGAGCAACAGTGTCCCTAATTTGCTGGGAAGTGGCGGTGCGGTCCCCTACGGCACTGCGCAGGATCCTACGGTCTTGGCGTGCATCCGTGCGTCGCTGCGGTCCGGTCCCAGGTCGACGGGCACGTGCACCTTCCGCCGACCACTGGCGACAACATCGATGTACTGTGGAGACCTCATGCCCCACGTGTTGAGCAATTCGGCGGTACGTCCACCCGGCCTCCCGCATGCCCACTATACGCCCTCGCTCAAAGTCCGTCAACTGCACATACGGTTCACGTCCACGCTGTCGCGACATGCTACCAGTGTTAAAGGCTGCGATGGAGCTCCGTATGCCACGGCAAACTGGCTGACACAGACGGCGGCGGTGCACAAATGCTGCGCAGCTAGCGCCATTCGACGGCCAACACCGCGGTTCCTGGTGTGTCCGCTGTGCCGTGCGTGTGATCATTGCTTGTACAGCCCTCTCGCAGTGTCCGGAGCAAGTATGGTGGGTCTGACACACCGGTGTCAATGTGTTCCTTTTTTCCATTTCCAGGAGTGTAGTTATCCCATGACTTTTGTCACCTCCTTGTACTGTAACCAGAGCGGCAAACAAAAAGTTTACAAACTTAAACCTTTAGGCCGTCCTCCAACCTTGGCTGAAAGCCAATGATCATGCCCTTTTGGACGTCACCTCGGGCACTTTTTATATACCCTCTATTGCTGGTGGAGCTACCTACCGTCTGTGAGTAATTATTGCACGTGGAAATCAAAAATAGGTGATGGTCACATTAATGTGACTGGACTGTGTATGACGCTGCGCTCCATGAATTTCAATAAGGGTGTCGAAGTGTCAAAAAAAAAAAAAGTGGTTCAAATGGCTCCAGAACTACTTAAATCTAACTAACCTAAGGACATCACACACATCCATGCCCGAGGCAGTCTCTAGCAACTCAAAAAACTACGTAAGTCCTGTTCATAGGGAAACTAGCAAGAGGGCCTAAATAATATTAAGAAATATAGTAATTAGAAGAAGCGTAGTAAGAAGATATATAGGGGTATAAACATCACCAACAGACAACGACGACTTCCCCTGAAAACAGTATATCACTATCATTTGTAGGATTCAGTGCGAGCATTTGGGCCCACAGATTACAGTTTCAATAGTCAGAAGAGCGTTGCAAGGTATGCTAGTGAGATTAACGGCGCCTACAGTACGACCCCGAACAATGCATTATTGATAATTTTACGAATATGCAGATGAGAGCCGGTCGCGGTGGTCTAGCGGTTCTAGGCGCTCAGTCAGGAACCGCGCGACTGCTACGATCGCAGGTTCGAATCCTGCCTAGGGCATGGATGTGTGTGATGTCCTTATGTTAGTTAGGTTTAAGTAGTTCTAAGTTCTAGGGGACTGATGACCAATGATGTTAAGTCCCATAGTGCTCAGAGCCATTTGAACCATTTGTTTTGCAGATTAGAATTGGAAGGGAGGATATCGCGAGTCGATTTACAGCAAAGGAAGTCAAATGTTCAAATGTGTGTTAAATCTTATGGGACTTAGCTGCTTAGGTCATCAGTCCCTAAGCTTACACGCTACTTAACCTAAATTATCCTAAGGACAAACACACACACCCATGCCCGAGGGAGGACTCTAACCTCCTCCGGGACGAGCCGCACAGTCCATGACTGCAGCGCCTCAGACCGCTCGGCTAAAGGAATTCAAACGGCGTTCAAAACAAAGACACTTCGACACTCACAATTTCATCAGTAAACTGTCAAAGAATTCGTAGTAAAGTTTCCGAATTTACTGACCTCCAGGTAAGTTCTCGCACTCTTATTATTCTTGAAACCGAGAGCTGGCTGAAACTTTGAGATATGTAGCGATTCGTGGAACGAATATCGGAAAGACAGATCAGAGGCAATAGGAGGAGGAGTGTTCATTGCAGCTGACAAAAATGTTGTTTCTATTGAGGTCGAAGTTGGGTGTGACAGAGAAGTCATCTGCTCGCGTGTAACAGGTGTAGGTGAAACTAAATTAGTTGCTGGATGTTTATACCGGCCACCCGATTCCAAATGGCTCTGAGCACTATGGGACTTAGGTCATAAGTCCCATAGAACTTAGAACTGCTTAAACCTAACTAACCTAAGGACATCACACACACCCATGCCCAAGGCAGGAATCGAACCTGCGACCGTAGCAGTCCCGCGGTTCCGGACTGCAGCGCCAGAACCGCACGGCCACCGCGGCCGGCCACCCGATTCCGCAGTAACAGTTCTAGAGTCATTCAGAGAAAGTCTACCATCAATAGTGCGTAAATACCTAGATCATGCAATGCTACACTGAAGCGCCAAAGGGGCTGGTATAGGCATGCGTATTCAAATACAGAGATACGTAAACAGGCAGAATACGGAGCTGTGCTCGGCAACGCCTATATAAGACAACAAGAATTGGATTACTGCAGCTACAATGGCAGGTTCTCACGATTTAAGTGAGTTTGAACGTGGTGTTATAGTCGTGGCACGAGCGACGAGACCAGTATCTCCGAGGCACGGGTGAAGTGGGGATTTTCCCGTACGACCATTACACGAGTGTACCATGAACATGAGGAATCCGGTAAAACATCAAATCTCCTACATCCCTGAGGACGGAAAAAGATCATGCAAGAACGGGACCAACGACGGCAGAAGTGCAACCCTTCGGCAAATTGCTGCAGATTGCATTGCTGGGCCATCAATAAGTATCTGCGTGTGAACCATTGAACGAAACATCATCGATATGGGCTTTCGGAACCGAAGGCCCACTCGTGTACCCTTGATGACTGCACGACACAAAGCTTTACGCCTCGCCTAGGCTCGTCAACACCTACATTTCACTGTCGATGACTGGAAACATGTAGCCTGGTCGGAGGAGTCCCGTTCGAATTGTATCGAGCGGATGGACGTATACGGATATGAGGACAACCTCATGAATCCATGGACCCTGCATGTCAGCAGGGGACTGTTCAACCTGGTGGAGGCTCTGTAATGGTGTGGGGCGTGTGCAGTTGGAGTGATATGAGACCCCTCATACGCCAAGATACGACTCTGACAGGTGACTCGTTCTTAAGAATCCTGTCTGATCACCATTCATTCTTCTCCATTGTACATTACGACAGACTTGGACAATTCCAACAGGACAGTGCGACACCCAGCACAGAATGACTCCAGTAACAAAAATAGTTCAAATAGTTCTGAGCACTATGGGACTTAACATCTATGGTCATCAGTCCTCTAGAACTTAGAACTACTTAAACCTAACTAACCTAAGGACATCACACACATTCATGCCCGAGGCAGGATTCGAACCTGCGACCGTAGCGGTCACGCGGTTCCAGACTGAAGCGCCTAGAGCCGCGCGGCCACACCGACCGGCCTCCAGTAACACTCTTCTGAGTTAAAACACTTCCGCCGGCCACCAAACTCCCCAGACATGAACATTATTGAGCATATCTGGCATGTCTTACAACGTGCTGTTCAGAAGAGATCGCCACCCTCTCGTAATGTTACGGATTAATGGACAATCCTACAGGGTTCATGCTGTCAGCTCCCTCCAGCCCTAGTTCAGACATTAATCGAGTCCATGCCACGTCGTGTCGTGGCACTTCCGCGTGCTCGCGCGGACCCTAATCGATATTATGCAGGTGTACCAGTTTCTTAGACTCTTCAGTGTAGTTGGAGGCGACTTAAATTGGCGAGTATAGACTGGGATGTCTATGGATTCATTGCGGGTGTGGAGACAGACAGTCATGCGAAATACTTTTGAACGCGTTGAAAAGTCCCCATAGCAAAATTAATGAATTACTGTGCTAATAAACATCTTATGTTATTTGATTTTCAAATAGCTGAGCAAAACTGAACGTACTCATACCTAAGTGACACACAATATTTTTAGCGCAACGCAATCTGACTTTCAAAAATCCCTACAAAAGAATGGCCCTGACTAACATTAACCTATACGTTTCACAAATCCTAAACAGCCCACATGCAATGGAAATATCTTAGACTTTGTAGCTACAAGTAGGCCGGGCCTCACCGACAATGTCCGTATAGGAACGAGAATTTGTGATCACGATGTCATTATAGTAACTATGATTACGAAAATTAATAAATCAGTCAAGAAGGATAGGAGATTGTTTCTGCTACATAGAGCAGATAAGCAGTTTTTATCATTTCACTTAGACAGTGAATAGGCATCACTTAGTTCCTGTAAGATGAATGTAGAGGAATTATGGGCAAATTTTAAGTAGATTGAAGATCGTGGTCTGGGCAGTTACAGGCCTAGTAAGTGGATAAAGGATGGAAAAGACCCACCATGGTTTAATAACGAAATTCGGAGGATGCTGAGGAAGCAGAGGACGTCGCGCTCTACGTTCCAAAGGGGACGCACAAATGACGATAAGCGAAGGTTGGTAGTGATTTGTGCTCTGTGAAAAGATCTACACACAAAGCATATAAAAACCACCATCGCCACACCTTAGCAAAGGATCTGGTAGAGAACTCGAGACAATTCTGGTCGTGTGTAAAATCGCTAAGCGGATCTAAGGCTTACATTGAGTCCCTTGTGACCAGTCTGAGGTGGCAGTTGCAGATAGCGAAATGAAAGCCGAAGTTTTAAATTTCACGTTCAATAAATCGTTCACACAGGAGAACCGTACAAACATAACATCATTTGTCCATTGGAGAGGTTTCCGTACGGATGACATATAAATAAGCATACCTTGCGTAGAGAAACATCTGGAAGATTTGAAAACAAATAAATCACCAGATCCGGATGGAATCCCAGTTGATTTTACAAAGAGTACTCTACGGCATTGGTCCATTACCTAGCTTGCATTTATCGTGAATCTCTAGCCCAACATAGAGTCCCAAGCGACTTGAAAAAAGCGCAGGTGATTCCAATATACAAGAAAGGTATATGAACGGACCCGCAAAATTACAGACGAATATCCCTGACGTGTTTGCTGCAGAATCCTTGAACATATTCTCAGTTCGAACATAATAAACTTTCTTGAGACTGAGAATCTTATGTCCACGATTCAGCATGATTTTAGAAAGAATCGCTCGTCCGAAACTCAGGTTGCCCTTTTCTCACATGATGTAGTGAGAACCATGGATGAAGGGCAACAGGCAGATTCCATATTCTCATATTTTCGCAAAGCATTTGTCACGGTGCCCCATTACAGGCTCTCAACGAAGGTGCTAGCAGTACGAGCATATGGAATACGTTCACAGATATGTCTGTGGCTCGAAGACTTCTTAAATAATAGAACCCAGTATGTTGTTCTCGACGGCGAATGGTCATCAGAGACACGGATATCGTCAGTAGTGCCCCAGGGAAATGTGACAGGATCGCTGTTGTTCTCTATATACCTAAATGATTTGGCGGACAGGGTGGGCAGTAATTTGCGCTTGTTTGCTGATGATGCAGTGGTGTATGGTGAGGTGTCGAAGTTGAGTGACTGTAGGAAGATACAAGACGAGTTAGAAAAATTTCCAGTTTGTGTGATGAATGGCTAGTCCTAAATGTGTAAAAATGAAAGTTAATGCTGACGAGTAGGATGAACAAACCTCTAATGTTCGGATACAGTATTAATAGTGTCCTGCTTGACACAGTCAAGTGGTTTAAATATCTGGGCGTCGCGTTGCAAGGCGATACGAGGTAGAACTAGCATGTGAAAACTGTGGTAGGGAAGGCAAATGGTCGACATAAGTTTATTGTGAGAATTTTATGAAAGAGTGGTTCACCTGTAAAGGTGTCCGCATATAGGACGCTGGTGCGAACTATTCTTGAGAACTACTTGAGTGTTTGGGATCCGTAACAGGTCGGATTGAAGGAAAACATCGAAGCAATTCAGAGGCGGCCTGCTAGATTTGTTACTGGTAGGATCGAAACAACGTAAGTGTTACGGAGATGCTTCGAGAACTAAAATGGGAATCTCTGGAGGGAAGGCGACGTTCCTTTCGAGAAACAATATTTAGAAAATTTAGAGAACAGCTATTTGAAGCTGACTTCCGAACGATTGTACTACCGCCCTCGTATATCGCGCTAAGGACCGTGAAGATAAGATACGACAAGTTAGGGCTCACACGGAGGAGTACCGTCAGCTGTTTTTCCCTCGCTCTATTTGCGAGTGGAACGGGAGGGGAAATGCTAAGTAGTGTTACAGGGTACCCTCCTCCACGTATCGCAGTGTATCTATGTGGATACAGATGTAGATGTAGATATCATATGAATTTCTCTGACACCAGAGAGGTACTAAGATTGAGTTTTCTTAATTTGTCGAGTGGTGTGATATATTAACTGACTCGCCATGTCTCGTACGCCACGTATCCGTATAGAATGAAAACAAAGATGAATGACAGTTGCCCTTGTAGCAGTGTGGGCCCTACGGAGTACACGCTGTGGGACTATGCGCTCTACGAAGATACTCCGCGTAACAGTCGTCAGTATGCTGGATCACAAATTAGTACTGAGGAAAGAGACTATGTAGCGCACCGTGGACGATGCTGCAGCTGCAGTAGCCAGGATGGAGAAACAAGACTTCTAGAGATACTTAGAAACACGTCAGCGTCCCTGGAGAAATGGAGAGAGGGCAACGACCACTGTATGAAACGGTTCTTAAGACTGTCCATCACATTTCTGCATATTATTATGAAAGTGTGATTTCTAATAAGGTACAGTGAATCGTGGTAAGGACTGTCACATAGAAAACGCTGTCCAAGGAGTACTGCGGATAATGTCTATTGACCAGGACAGTTTAAGGATAGTCACAGCAGTATTAACAACCTTGTATATTTCAGATATGTTACTTCAACTAGGAAAGGATGAGCAAAATGAATAAACAAAGAGAGAAACGTACCAGTTTTAGTTATAGAAGTAGCAGTGCCAACAGTAGTACTAGTAACTGGAAAATTGATTAAGGCATTATTAATAGATTTGGAATGTAGTCAAATTAAATCAGGTGACGCTGAGGTAACTAGATTACGAAACGAGACATCTGACATAGTAGATGAGTTCTCCAATTTTGGGCAGGAAAATAACTGATTATGGTCGAAACAAGGCCCCCGGAGTAGACAACATTCCAATACAACTACTGACACCCTTGGGAGAGCCAGTCCTGACAAAACTCTACCATTTGTTGAGCAAGATGTATGAGACAGGCGAAATACCCTCAGACTTCAAGAAAAATATAATAATTCCAATCTCAAAGGAAGCAGGTGTCGACAGATGTGAAAATCACCGAACTATCAGTTTAATAAGTCACAGCTGCAAAATACTGACGCGAATTCTTTACAGATGAATGGAAAAACTGACATAAGCCGACCTCGGGCAAGATTAGTTCGGATTCCGTAGAAATGTTGGAACACGTGAGGCAATACTGACCCTACGACTTATCTTAGAAGAAAGATTAAGGAAAGGCAAAGCTACGTTTCTAGCATTCGTAGACTTAGAGAAAGCTTTTGAAAATGTTGACTGGAATACTCTCTTTCAAATTCTGAAGCTGGGAGGGGTAAGATACAGGGAGCGAAAGGCTATTTACAATTTGTACAGAAACCTGATGGCGGTTATAAGAGTCGAGGGACGTGAAAGGGAAGCAGTTGTTGGGAAGGGAGTGAAACAGGGTTGTAGCCTCTCCCCGATGCTATTTAATCTGTATATTGAGCAAGCAGTAAAGGAAACAAAAGAAAAGTTCGGAGTAGTTATTAAAATCCATGGAGAAGAAATAAAAACTTTGAGGTTCGCCGATGACATTGTAGTTCTGTCAGAGACAGCAAAGGACTTGGAAGAGCAGTTGAACGGAATGGACAGTGTCTTGAAAGGAGAGTATAAGATTAACATCAACAAAAGCAAAGCGAGGATAATGGAATGTAGTCGAATTAAGTCGGGTGATGCTGAGGGAATTAGATTAGGAAGTGAGACACTTAAAGTAGTAAAGGAGTTTTGCTATTTGGGGAGCTAAATAACTGATGTTGGTCGAAGTAGAGGGGATATAAAATATAGACTGGCAATGGCAAGGAAAGCGTTTCTGAAGAAGAAAAAATTGTTAACATCGAGTATAGATTTAAATGACGGGAAGACGTTTCTGAAAGTATTTGTATGGAGTGTAGCCATGTATGGAAGTGAAACGTGGACGATAAATAGTTTAGACAAGAAGAGAATAGAAGCTATCGAAATATGGTGCTACAGAAGAATGCTGAAGATTAGATGGGTAGATCACATTACTAATGATGAGGTATTGAATAGAATTGGGGAGAAGAGGAGCTTGTGGCATAACTTGACTAGAAGAAGGGATCGGTTGGTAGGACATGTTCTGAGACATCGAGGGATCATCAATTTAGTATATGAGGGCAGCGTGGAGGGTAAAAATCGAAGAGGGAGACCAAGAGATGAATACACTAAGCAGATTCAAAAAAGGGTTCAAATGGCTCTGAGCACTATGGGACTTAACATCTATGGTCATCAGTCCCCTAGAACTTAGAACTACTTAAACCTAACTAACCTAAGGACATCACACAACACCCAGCCATCACGAGGCAGAGAAAATCCCTGACCCCGCCGGGAATCGAACCCGGGAACCCGGGCGTGGGAAGACTAAGCAGATTCAGAAGGATGTAGACTGAAGTAGGTACTGGGAGATGAAGAAGCTTGCATAGGATAGAGTAGCATGGAGAGCTGCATCAAACCGGTCTCAGGACTGAAGACAACAACAACAACAACAACAACATGGTCGAAGTAGAGAGGATATAAAATGTAGACGGCAATGTCAGGAGAAGTTTTGAAGAAGAGAAATTTGTTAATTTCAAAATAGATTCTAGTGTTTGAAGTCTTTTCTAAAAGTATTTGCATGGATTGGAGCCATGTATGGAAGTGAAACGTGGACGATAAACAGTTTAGACAAGAACAGAAGAGAAGCTTTCGAAATGTGGTGCTACAGAAGGATGTTGAAGATTAGATGATTAGATTACATAACCAATGAAGGGGTACTGAACAGACCTGGGAAAAAAATAAACTTGTAGCACAACTTGCCTAGAAGAAGGGATTGGTTGATAGGACACATTCTGAGACATCAATGAAACACCAGTTTAGTACAGGATGGAAGTTTTTGGGGTAAAAATCGTAGAGGAAGACCAAGACATGAGTACAGCAAAGCAGGTTCAGAAGGATGTAGGTTGCAGTAGTTGTTCGGAAATGAGCTTGCTCAGGACAGAGTAGCCTGGAGAGCAGCATCAAAACAGTCTTCAGACTGAAAACCATAATAACAGATTTTTTGGGTTGTGATTTTTTCCTTCTTCTGTGTTTGTTTCTTCGTTTTAGTGTTGGGTTTTTTTATTGGTAGTAATGTGGCTGTCATGGTCATGAGGGAAAAGCAGTAGACGCTGCCTCTGCAGATCCTGGGTTTACTCCTGGATAGAGCTGTAGATTTTTCCTCATTTAAGTCCCACCAGGATAACCCGAAGTCTATTCAGCCTGCTATCAAATGAGTACTGCTGGGGTTCTTTTCTGGGGGTAAAAGGCAGCTGGGTGAATGAGCCCACCATCCTCCCCCTCCTAGTGCTCTGGCGAATAAAGGCTGTACATTATCTACATTCAGCTCAATAGCGCGGTGAGGAGCATACGCCACAGATTTTACCATTACCTTTTTATCTGTAGCGTCACTGTAGTACTAGTTTTTTCCTTTGTTGTATTGTAATATGAGATTATGTTGTTTGGAGAAGTTGTAAGTACTAAGTAGTAATAATTATTATCATTTACATTTTAATATACACAAAAATGCGCATTGTAAGGCCTATTTTACTTTTCCAAATAAAAGTGTTATGCACCGAGATAGAAAGGAAATTGGAGAGTAAATATTTTCTAAGTCGGCACAGTCCAACTTTGCTTTAGCACAGGGAGGCGTCAATACGAGCCAGCCACAAGACGTAAACGTTTTGACACGGCTATTCGGTCACCAAGAGAGCGCCGGCCGCGGTGGTCTCGTGGTTCTAGGCGCGCAGTCCGGAACCGTGAGACTGCTTCGGTCGCAGGTTCGAATCCTGCCTCGGGCATGGATGTGTGTGATGTCCTTAGGTTAGTTAGGTTTAAGTAGTTCTAAGTTCTAGGGGACTAATGACCACAGTAGTTGAGTGCTCACAGCCATTTTTGAACCAAGACAGCGACTTTCCATGTGTGTGAGAGAGAGAACACGCTTAGTGAAAAAGTGTAATAGAAAAGCGCACTGAACTCCCTTCATTCCTCTCTCAACATTAAGAAAGATGTACTATATACGACACAACAACGCATATAGCGTGCCTGCCAGAGCAGTTACAGTACTGAAACGAACCCATTACGCAAATGTAGCAGAACTAGAGACTATTGAGCACTGGTAATAAACAGGACTGAATTGGTCATTACAAATGATGTTGCAAAGCAAAGCCTCCCCTCACTTCAGTAAATACCAGTCGTGGAAAAAGTTTGTTCTGGAGCAGTTTGCATTATTGCAAAATTTATTCAAGACTGTGGCTATCCCTGGGTGGTTCTCTCACCTCCTCTCCATGGGAGTAGAAGTGGCAACATCGCATTATTAATGTCGACACACCCACTCCTCCCCACTTCGCCGCTCCCACTTCCCTTCCTCTTCAACACTTCGCCCCTCCTCTAACCCACCTCCCCTTCACCTCGCCTCCTTTACTTGTGAATTGGTGCGAAAAAGGCTGAGCTGCTGGAGAGGAAATACATAAAGTACTGTCATGGGAATCGTGTTCCTTTATTTATATGTGTATAACTCTGCTGGAAGAATTGCCTAAATTTTGACAGGGAAAACGAACTGACAATTATGCTACAGCCTTGTTGCTTGAAATTCAATTAAACTCTACTGCTGAAAGTTGGTGGGATGATAGTAAAGTGATCTCATGAAAAACGAATCTCATGACACAAAATTGGCAGTAAATTCGAGCAGCATATTATTTATTAATTTAAGAATTAATTAAATTAAGTAATTTAATTGCTGGGATTTGTGTTCAATAGACGGGACATGGGTGTTGGACAGACAGGAGTTTTGTAAGTGTATTACATGTAAACATATAGCAGTGGACTACATCCATATCTTTCTACATGAGGAATGGAAGGAAATGATAATGGATGAGAGTAGGGGGAATGCTTTTCAGCGAGTAATCGTGGTGCAGCAGGATGGACTGAGGATGCACTTCGTGACTTATGGAGACTGCTGCCTGTGGTGGAGCTGTTCATGCTTTTTGAAATGGCTCATCAGTACACTGTGCAGGAGATAACTTCCTCCTATTCCACTACCCCAGACTGAATGAACCAGAGGTGTTCGCCCTGGTGTAAGGGGCTCCTCTGAGGACGCTAGAAACGGGTGTTTATCTTGCTGTGTGAACTGGTTTACAATACTACTCGCAGTTGGCAGGGACCTATCCTACAGCTGCTGCTGGGAGAACTGCCTTCTACTGATCTACAAGTGCGTAGCTATATCATACATGGTAAGAAGAGATAGGATAGAAATCAATTACTGAAGTGTAGAAGGAGTAGCCTCCTACTAATTTGCAAGTGAAATATCTGATGAGGAAGTTGTACACACACACACACACACACATATATATATATATATATATATATATATATATATATAGTGGCCCATTGATCGTGATTGGGACAAATATCTCACGAAATAAGCATTAAACGAAAAAACTACAAAGAACGATACTTGTCTAACTTGAAGGGGGCAACCAGATAGCGCTATACTTGGCCCGCTAGATGGCGCTCCCATAGGTCAAACGGATATCAGCTGCGGTTTTTTTTAAATAGGAACCCCCATATTTTATTACATATTCGTGTAGTACGTAAAGAAATTTGAATGTTTTAGTTGCGCCACTTTTTTCGCTTTGTGATAAATGGCGCTGTAATAGTCAAAAACGTATGGCTCACAATTTTAGACGAACAGTTGGTAACAGGTCGGTTTTAAATTAAAATACAGAACGTAGGTACGCTTGAACATTTTCTTTCGGTTGTTCCAAATGTGATACATGTACCTTTTTGAACTTATCATCTCCGAGAACGCATGCTGTTAAAGCGTGATTACCTGTAAACACGACATTAATGCAATAAATGCTCAAAATGATGTCCGTCAACCTCAACGCATTTGACAATACGTGTAACGACATTCCTCTCAACAGCGAGAAGTTCGCCTTTCGCAATGTTCGCACATGCATTGATAATCCGCTGACGCATGTTGTTAGGCGTTGTCGGTGGATCACGATGGCAAATATCCTTCAACTTTTCCCACAGAAAGAAATCCGGGGACGTCAGATCCGGTGAACGCGCGGGCCATGGTATGGTGCTTCGATGACCAATCCACCTCTCATGAAATATGCGGTTCAATACCGCTTCAACCGCACGCGAGCTATGTGCCTGACATCCATCATTGTTGGAAGTACATCGCCATTCTGTCATGCAGTGAAACATATTGTAGTAACATCGGTAGAACATTACGTAGGAAATCAGCATACATTGCACCATTTAGATTGCCATCGATAAAATGGATGCCAATTATCCTTCCTCCCATAATGCAGCACCATACATTAACCCGCCCAGGTCGCTGATGTTGCACTTGCCGCAGTTATCGTGGATTTTCCGTTGCCATATAGTGCATATTATGCAAGTTTATGTTAGCGCTCTTGGTGAATGACGCTTCGTCGCTAAATAGAACGCGTGCAAAAAATGTGTCATCGTCCCGTAATTTCTGTTGTGCCCAGTGGCAGAACTGTTCACGACGTTCAAAGTCGCCATGCAATTCCTGGTGCATATAAATATGGTACGGGTGCAATTGATGTTGATGTAGCAGTCTCAAATGGTTCAAATGGCTCTGAGCACTATGGGACTTAACATCTATGGTCATCAGTCCCCTAGAACTTAGAACTACTTAAACCTAACTAACCTAAGGACATCACACACATCCATGCCCGAGGCAGGAATCGAATCTGTGATCGTAGCGCTCGCGCGGTTCCAGACTGTAGCGCCTAGAACCGCTCGGCCCCCTGGCCGGCGTAGCAGTCTCAATGCCGACGTTTTTGTGATTCCCGATTCTCGCGCAATTTGTCTGTTTGTCTGCTACTGATGTGCGGATTAGCTGCTACAGCAGCAAAAACACCTACTTGGGCATCATCATTTGTTGCAGGTCGTGGTTGATGTTTCACATGTGGCTGAACAATTCCTGCTTCCTTAAATAACGTAACTATCCGGTGAACGGTCCGGACACTAGGATGATGTCCAGGATACCGAGCAGCACACATAGCACACGCCCGTTGAGTATTTTGATCACAATAGCCACACATCAACACGATACCGATCTTTTCCGCAATTGGTAAACGGACCATTTTAACACGGGTAATGTATCACGAAGCAAATACCGTCCGAACTGGCGGAATGTTACTTGATACCACGTACTTATACGTTTGTGACTATTACAGCGCCGTCTATCACAAGCGAAAAAAGTGGTCCAACTAAAACATTCATATTTCTTTACGTACTACACAAATATGCAATAAAAATGGGGGTTCCTACTTTAAAAAAAACGCAGTTGATATCCGTGTCACCTACGGCAGCGCCATCTAGCGGCCCAACCATAGCGCCATCTGGTTTCCTCCTTCAAGCTAGACTAGTTTCGTTCTGTGTAGTTTTTTCGTGTGATGCTTATTTTGTGAGATATTTGACCCGGTCACTATCAATGGACCACCCCCGAAATTGCCGTGAAAAAACCACCACTGGTAAACAGTGGATCATAATGCAGTGCATACATACTAGGAATTGAGAAAAATCTCCACAATAACGCAACTACATAAAAACCCGTCCCCAGAAAATATTGCCAGGGGAGAGTGACAGCAGCTGCACATATGTTTACTTCGACGTGTGGATGAAGACTAACCAGTCCTCACCCCCCCCCCCCCTCCTCCCCTCCCCCTGATACGTAGTGATACTAGTTTTCCAGGCCTGTTACAACCTGTCGCTGATTGTACACAAACAGATCAATCTGCTGGCACCGATTCACTGTTCCCAGTGTCTGCAGACGGACAAAAGACTCAAGAACAGGACGCTTGCTCGGAGTCGTTGAACGCATTTCTCGGAAAGAATGGCTGCCTGGAACAATAGCGAAATATTCGTCATAGTTGACGAACTGAACAATAAATAGTGCTGTGATTCCAAACATTATGGATTCCTCAGCATTGTGTGAAAGTGGTCTTTGGCTAGTTAAAATCAAGCTCATGAAGGAAAAATATTGAAATAATAAGTACTGAATAAATTAGGTACAGTAAAGATCCTTATCTTAGTCTCTCACTGTGCGCTGATCTGCCCGTTCTGCCCTAAAACAGTTGGAGAGTAATGCCTGCACTCGCTATCTTTCTCTGCATGCCGTTACTACCCGTCTTCTCTCGAGTTTATTCTACTTTATCAGGGAAACTTTCCGAAGGTTGTTTGCTAGACGCTTCAAATGCTTCACATTACCAAATAAATGCTTTGTGTGTGTGTTTGTTATCGTATACTAGGGAAGGATGAGGTTCGTGCTGTACAGACTGTGGAAGAATAGATGATGGAGAAATTTTACACAGGTCACTTGCTCCTCATGAAGTAACACACTGAGTGTCTGCCTAAAGTGTCGCCGTTCTTAGCAGCTCAACGGCTGTAATGTCAGCTCAAATATTTAAAGAAAGTGAGTGAATAAACACCAAAACTCATTTGCTGTATGGATTATTACCATCATGTATTCTCAAGTTATGATTCTTATGTTTGCTACACTTAATATTATACCAACAGATCTCCACTCATATCGTGTAAAGGGTGTAGTCTTACACTTTTAAAACGAATGCTGTGTTGGCAACAGTGCAGATAACGGATATGCTACTAAAATCAATGAAATCTCCAGCTAATTAAGGTAAACTCACTTTTGTGGTATGAACTTATGCTTGCTACAATGAATATTGATACAAGAACATTGCATCTTGCTTTGAATACACTACAAAATAAACACTTAACACCGTGCAACAGCCTTGAAACGTACATTCAGCTACCAAGTTCCACGCACTATGGCGAACAGAAGGCTTCACGAATAATGTACTGCTGATAGGACCAAACAACAACACGATAAACAATATTGAACAATTATTTCGGGATGGATAGACATGTTTTTCTTGTGCGAGGTCTCAGTGTGTCTTAGTAGGAGAGACGTAATCGTCTTATAAGAGAGCAACTACTAAAAAAAGAAAACACAATATCAACAGTTGAGTTGCTAAATACATCCTCAGTCCATCTTGCTGTATCACCATTATTTGCTGAAAAGTATTCACCTACACCCGTTCATTATCACCTCCTTCCATTCATCATATAGGAGGCTATGGACGCAGTCCTTAGCCATATGCTTACGTGTAACACACTTATTAAACACCTATCTGTCCAACGTCAGCATCTCGTCCATTAAACACATTCCCCGGCAATTTAATTACTTAATTTAACTAATATTTAAATAAATAAACAATATATTTCTCAAATTTAGCGTTCATTTTAGTTATAATATACACCATCTGTGTTGTCAGTGAGTTAAGCTTGTGCCATTATTTTTTAGTAAAAAATTTTCTGAGTTTTAATTGGCTGATGGCTGATGCAAGATATGGCACTTATATTATCCTTGTTACCTCACTGATACATAGAATAATACACTTTTGGCATATAAATGTTTAAACAGCGTCTTTCAACCTACAAGTATAATACCTAGCTGTTTCTTTCGGTTCTGTGAACCATTAAATGCCCATATGGTGTTCAATCGAGAATAGTGGCCTTACTGCTCATTGGGAAAAGTGGAGAAAGTGTTTACCCGAATAAGAGTTAGTTACTACCTTATATGATACTATGGATGCCCTTTTATATAAAAAGCTGTGACCGATCATTCTATCAGTATGTGACAGTTTTTAATTACTTAATTTATAATATTATTTAAAACAATCTCTGTTCTGCTATATTTGGCCTAATAGAAAAAAAAACGATTGAAAACGGTCTGCTCCAGCCGCTTAGTATTGTTTCAGCTACTTGGACATCAAGATACTTAGAGAGTATGCGCGAAAATCAGAACACGAGCAAACATGGGATGCAGTTGCGATGACACTGTCCGCATTAAGAAATGGCTCTGAGCACTATGGGACTTAACATCTATGGTCATCAGTCCCCTAGAATTTAGAACTACTTAAACCTAACTAACCTAAGGACATCACACAACACCCAGTCATCACGAGGCAGAGAAACCGCATTAAGATCCTAGGTACAAAAAAGTGGCCATTATGTAAGCCTTAGAGAAATATATATATGTATTTCTTTTCGACTTAAAAATGTTTGGTGCGATACCTTATAGTATGTAGATCAAATGTTCAAACGGCAAACATCTGTTAATAATCGTCGTGTGGTGAAAGTTCAATTATGCCACCTTCTCGTAAACACACACACCAAAAAAAGTTTTGCATCACCCCAGTTCCCAGAAGTCCTGAAGACAGACGTTGACTGTGGATACTGTATCACAGATACAGTCCCTTTGACTGTTCATAGATGTCACTAAACCCGGCCAAAGATGTAAACAATCATGCTTGAGTAGCGCCTATTAGATGGAAGGGGCCCGACAGCCGATCAGTTTCAGACATTCCACCAGGAAGGAGGTACACGGCTCGTGTTGTCTGTAGTTCAACCATGCCTACATGGTCAATACCGCGGTACGATCACGTCTGCATTGTTACTTTGTGCCAGGAAGAGCTCTCAACAAGGGAAGTATCCAGGCGTCTCGGAGTGAACCAAAGTGATGCTGTCCCGACATGGAGGAGATATAGAGAGACAAGAACTGTGTATGACATGACTCGCCGGCAGGGTGGCGGAGCGGTTCTAGGCGCTACAGTCTGCAACCGCGCGACCGCCACGGTCGCAGGTTGAATGTGTGTGATGTCCTTAGGTTTGTTAGGTTTAAGTAGTTCTAAGTTCTAGGGGACTGATGACCTCAGAAGTTAAGCCCCATAGTGCTCAGAGCCATTAGAACTATTTTTGACATGCCTCGTTCAGGCCGCCCAAGTGCTACTACTGCAGTGGAAGACCGCTAGCTACGGATTATAGCTCGGAGGAACCCTGAAAGCAACGCCACCATGTTGAATAAAGCTTTTCGTGCAGCTACAGGACGTCCTGTGACGACTCAAACTGTGCGTAATAGGCTGCATGATGCGCAACTTCACTCCCGACGTCCATGGCGAGGTCCATCTTTGCAACCACGACACCATGCAGCGCGGTACAGATGGGCCCAACAACATGCCGAATGGACCGTTCGGGATTGGCATCACATTCTATTCACCGATGAGTGTCGCATATGCCTACTACTAGACAATCGTCGGAGACGTGTTTGGAGGCAACCCGGTCAGGCTGAACCACTTAGACACACTGTCCAGCGAGTGCAGCGAGGTGGAGGTTGCTTCCTGTTTTGGGGTGGCATTATGTGGGGTCGACGTACGCCGCTGGTGGTTATGGAACGCGCCATAACAGCTGTACGATACGAGAATGCCCTCCTCCGACCGATAGTGCAACCATATCGGCATCATATTGGCGAGGCATTCTCCTTCATGGACGACAATTCGCGCCTCCATCGTGCACATCTTGTGATAGATTTCGTTCAGGATAACGACGTCGCTCGCCTAGAGTGGCCAGCATGTTCCCAAGACATGAACCCTATCGATCATGCCTGGGATGGATTGAAAATGGCTATTTATGGACGACATGACCCACCAGCCACTGCGAAGGATCTACGCCGAATCGCCGTTGAGGAATGGGACAATCTGGACCAACAGTACCTTGATGAACTTGTGGATAGTATGCCACGACGAATACAGGCATGCATCAATGCAAGAGGACATGCTATTGGGTATCAGAAGTACCGGTGTGTAGAACAATCTGGACCACCACCAGTGAAGGTCTCGCTGTATGGTGGTACAACATGCATTGTGTGGTTTTCATGAGCAATAAATAAGGCGGAAATGATGTTTATGTTGATCTCTATTCAAATTTTCTATAAAGGTTCAGAAACTCTCAGAACCGAGGTGATGCAAGACTTTTTTATGTGTGTAGTATTGGTAGATATGTTATGTCAGATGGCCACTTGTTACGACTTCTGCAGTACTTGTTATGGCCGTTTGCTACCTGTTACGACTTCTGCAGTACTTCTTAGCAGCAGACACAGTGGCTGCACCAAAGACTGAGACGGCATGGAGTTTTACAGTTATTTATTGAGCTTTCTTTACAATTTCTCCCTCGTCGTCGCTGCCCAGCCCTGCGGATCCTTCCGCCTGGCTGCTGCTGTGTAGATTCTCCCACAATGCGCGCCACCAGTGCTCCGCTGAAGTCAGGATATCCTGTGGTTGAAGATCAACTAGTCGCCGCTCGGCAGCTCAGCATGGCACCCCCACAGAGCTGCGTCGCCGTGAGGTCAGTTGCCGCCGCCTGCTGCACCCGCGGCTGGGAAGCCGTCAGTCGCGATGTCCGCTAGCTCCCATCATGGACGGGCCACGCCCCGTGGGGCCGGGTTGCCGTGGAGTCCGGGAGTCAGTCCGCAGCGGCGCCTGTGCCCGCGCTGCGGCCGGTCCTGCTGGAAGTTCTCGTTGTACCGAACTCGGGCCGACTCCCAGAGCTGAAGTAGAACGGATGACTCCTGCGAGCTGGAACAGACTTCCGGAATCGTCACCTACAAAGATTGACCATTCGGACACGCACCATCTCCGTCCTCAGATCCGAACTGCTTCCTAATGGCTTCTGTCCGTTGCTGCCTGCACTCCACTATTTATATCCGGCAGGAGGACGTTTTTTACCCTCGGTGGCAGTTTCTTGTTATTACTCCCACAGTATATTGCAGCGTAACTTAGCGTGCTGGCCTCACTTCCCTAACCCAGCACTCTCCAGGCTTCGCTCGGCGCTCGGTCTATGTGCGTCCGTGCGTCAGCCGGTTGGTAGACTACAACTGTCAGCAAGGCTATCTGTGCTGCACCTACTTCGCAATGCCGCGATCGCCGGCTGTCTCTGTTTTGCCATTCTCCACTGCGTGAAGCAACGCTTACTACATGTGGCCGCAACAGGTATGTAAATGATTGAAGTTGCAATTCTCTGTGACAGATGGAACGGCCACCAGAATGCAATAGTGTTGTTCGTGTTTAATGTTGCCTACATATCTGGTAGGAAATGTTAGAAGTGTGAACAGTGTTAGATTTCGAGTGACTACTGTACAGAACACAGAGGTACCACATACTCATCTGAGACACAGTTACAGCATCTGATACAGTTTGATAGGGGACTCATTGTGGGTCTGCATTTGGCTGGCTGATTGAATCATCCAGTATCCAGATTTGTATGGTATTCGAGTTTGACAGTCGCTAGTTGTTGGACTGCATGGAAACTTGAGGGCAGGCATACTCGTCGTCAAGGTGCCAGTGTCCACCACGTCTGAACACCACAATGGACAATTGCCGTATGATGCACCAGGTACATTGTAACACTACACATTTGTGCCTGGCATCTGAGAACAAGTAATAGACTCCCTGAAACATTCTGTGACTTCGCACTACGTTGGTTGGAGAGTTGCACCAGCGGGACTGTGAAATTACCGTCCCATGTGCACGCTGCCGTTGACAATACAACTCAAACGGCTACGTATGGAATGGTGCCGTGACCAGGAAGTAACGACTGCTGATGAATGACGTCGTATTGTGTTCAGTAATGACTCATGGTTTGTAAGGTGTCAGGCAAATCCAACACCTTCCTTGAAAACCCTGACATGATAAGCAAATCCAGTAGTATGTCACATAGCTCCGAATAAATCGGGGCATTAAATTAACCAAAGTAATACGATAAGGGACGGACTGGACACCCACGTCGCCAGCTAACCATTACGACGACACCACCCGCAAGTTTTAGCGTGAGACCTTTTCGCGTCTTTGTTACGTCAAGGACCACTCCCCCCCCCCCCCCCCCCAGCCCATGTTAAAAGCTAGAGCCCTCCAGAAAAGCAGTATAGATCTTACGATAACACAAAAAGGGCCACTACCACTCGCAAGTTTTAGCGTGAGACTTTTTCGCGTCTCAGTTACGTTGCAAAATTTAAAATCATTGCCCCACCACGAAAAGTATAACGTTACTCATTGGATAGACAGAATTTTTGTAGGCGGAGCTTAAGGTTAACATTGAGACCCTGATTGGTCAGATGAAAACACAGCCAGATAGTTTTTTTTTAAACCAACTTCGGTAAATGGTAGTAAGGAGAAGTTAGGAGAGGTTAGTTAGTTCCGAGACGGCGAGCTGGATGGCTGTTGCGCCGGCCGCTGCCGCCCTGAAGCTCCGTACCCAACGACAAGATAATGAACGCACGCGATGCCGCATAACAGCGCATAAAGCTTCACTCCGAACTGCAGAGGTCTCATCTGTTACACCCCCTTTTTGTGTAATACTAGTGTCGATCGTCAATTAAAGCTCATGGTGTTCACATTTGCCCCTTGAAGTAAAAATCTGAAACGCGTTGATTTTTCTGTTATGTAATTATTGAGAAGCCACATCAGCCACTGTAATTTACGACAAGTTAGATAAGTAATTAAAGATAATTGAGGGTCACTGTAGACCATTTTGATAGTTTTCTCTTTTGTGAAACTTAATTTAAACCTAGATTATAGATGTGATATGGCATAGGTCATCCTTCGATCCATTGTAGAACTTGGAAAACCATTCAGGGAATATTCATTCACATTTTTGTTGAACGCAGTTGGTTTTTACCACCCTGTATTAAAACATTTCCTTTTATCAATAGTGCAATTTATAAACAATGTTTTGTGAGTAGAATAACATTTCCAGTGGTAAACTTAACTGCTTTTTCGACGTTATTTTACCAGCTAACTAAAAATAGGAAAGCCTTGAACCCCTTCCACTAAATTTAGTTAGTATTAAGATTCTTTTACAGGGAGTGCAGGGAGGTATTTGGTTATATCATCGCTAGTCTCACTGAACTCTTCTGAATTCTACATATCATGTGTGGTCTGGCGTCACCTTACCAGCAACAGGTCCCAGGTTCAAACTAGTCAATTACCTAAAAAAAACGCTCAGAGCGTCGTTGATCGAAAGTGGTAGGGAGACACAATATAGAACAATCAGAGACCACCATGAATGTTTAGAGGTTGAACACCACTCTCGATGGCAGTCATCGGTGAGTATGGCGGCGACCTGGGGAGAGGTCTCATACTTCCAGTGTTTTGGGAGGCACATCAGAGTTGCTCCTGGCGTCATGGTGTGAGGAAGAATCAGGTATGACTTCAGGTCATGACTGTTACTGACTGAGGGGACACTGAGGCACAACGGTACTTCGCACTACATACTACGTCCTCATGTAATACATCTATGAACAAGATAGCATATTAGGATCAATACTGTTCCTGATATACATCAATGACTTTCCCAGTAGTGTTACTCATGGTGAAAAAATCCTCTTCGCTGATGACAGCAATATTATAGTCACTGAGAAAACTAGTGAACTCCTTGCCGAGAAAGCGAATCAAACTCTCAAGGACGTTCATGATTAGTGAATAAGTTATAAAGTGACACTGAACATAAAGGAAACTAATGCCATGAATTGCAGTTTCAAGAGGAAAAATGACAATTTAAATTAAATGTAGATGGCACCTCTATAGACTGTGTAACAAATGCAAAATTTCTAGGAATAACTACTGATTCTCAGTTAAAATGGTGTGAACACACAAAGGTACTTGCAAACAGAATGTCATCAGCATGTAACCTTAGAATCCTATCATCAGTGTGTAACATGCAGTGTCTTTTAGTTACATATTATTCATTTCTACTCTAAGTTCTTAGCTATGGCATTCTTTTTTAGGGAACAAAATATGAACACAATTTTCAAACTCCAGAAAAGAGCCATAGTAATAATAACAAAAAATACTAGTCGAACTCATTATAAAGATCTGTTCAGAACACTGGGGATTTTAACTGCTCCATGTGAATACATTTTTCAGCCAGTTGTACACATCAAAAATAACATTGGTAATTACTGCTCAAACAGCTCTGGCTATGACCATGCAACAAGAGATAGACTCAACTTACATTTACCAAGAAAAAATAAAACTCAAAACAGCATTTTCTACCGAGGAATAAAACTGTAGAATATATTCCCAAAAGAGATTAAAGAAATTGAGAAAATACCCTTATTTAAGAAGGAAGCTAAAAAGTAAATGTTACGCAATACACTTTATACATTGAAGGATTACCTAGCTAAAACAGAGTAGGAGTTTGTTAAAAAATGTTATACAAATAAATAGTAATAATAATGATTATAAAATATCCAACATTCCACGTAACACCTTCACTTTATGTTTTTTCCTTATTTTTCTTTCCTTTCTAGAAATACTTACCCCCAAGCCTTGCACAGAACTAAACTAACACCTCTTCCTCTTTCTGAGCTCAACATCTCACTCATTATGGAGGGATGCCGACTCAGCTTTTCAAGATTACAAATGGAAATCTGCGGTACAGAAAATGGCCCTGTGTGTGTGTATGTATGTATGTGTGTGTGTGTGTGTGTGTGTGTGTGTGTGTGTGTGTGTGTGTGTGTGTGTGTGTGTTTTGTGAGTGAAGTATTATGGAACAACGTGTGTATAGTGTGTGCAGCGACTGATAGTGAGATATGAGTGAACAATGTGGCATTACATTATTTAATAAGTTATTTGTAAGAAAAGTATTGAATACCAGGTGCAAATCTAACGATTGTCTCTAACTAGAAGTCTGTAAATATATATGTACACGAATTTGCTTATTTTAAAGTGATCTAAATTTGAAAATACTTTGACATGTCCTATATCCTTGTAAAAAGAGATCTACGGATGAATAAAGCTACTACTACTACTACTACTACTACTACTAATATCGCCATGTCATTTTTCAACACGACAGTGCTCTTCCACAAATGGCACTTGTCTCTGTGAACTTCCGGTGTGATGTTGAGGTACTCCTGTGGCAAGCAAGACCCCGACATCTGCTCCCCTTAAAATGTGTGCAGGACGAGCTCAGACTTCACCTTCCTCCCAGTGCCAGTATCCAGGATGTCAAGGACCAGGTACAAGAGAATACTACGACTTTAGGACGCCCTTCCCAGTCGAATTAATGCAAACTCCCAAGTCTACCCTCTTGATGCTTTATTGCGATTCATCTTCCTTTTTTGGATGCTTCACTATACAGGCTGTTACAAAAAGGTACGGCTAAACTTTCAGGAAACATTCCTCACACACAAAGAAAGAAAATATGTTATGTGGACATGTGTCCGGAAACGCTTACTTTCCATGTTAGAGCTCATTTTATTACTTCTCTTCAAATCACATTAATCATGGAATGGGAACACACAGCCACAGAACTTACCAGCGTGACTTCAAACACTTTGTTACAGGAAATCTTCAAAATGTCCTCCGTTAGCGAGGATACATGCATCCACCCTCCGTCCACAATACGAGCACGAAGAGTCTCTACATTTGGTATCGGGGTTGCGTAGACAACAGCTATCAAATGCCCCCATGAATGAAAGTCAAGAGGGTTGAGGTCAGGAGAGCGTGGAGGCCATGTCCTGTCGGGACACCTTCGTTCTGGAAACCTGTCTCGATACAAACGTACCGCGCCACGGCTGTTGTCCCGTGCCAATCCATAGATCAAATGGACAGGAAGACGTTCGAAGCAATTGATCGGCGTCTTAGGGAGCACGGAACATTCCAGCCTATGACTCGCGACTGGGGAAGACCTAGAACGACAAGGACACCTGCAATGGACGAGACAATTCTTCGTGCAGTTGACGGTAACCCTAATGTCAGCGTCAGAGAAGTTGCTGCTGTACAAGGTAACGTTGACCACGTCACTGTATGGAAAGTGCTACGGGAGAAACAGTTGTTTCCGTACTATGTACAGCGTGTGAAGGTACTATCAGCAGCTGATTTGCCTCCACGGGTACACTTCTGCGAATGGTTCATCCAACAATGTGTCAATCCTAATTTCAGTGCAAATGTTCTCTTTACGGATGAGGCTTCATTCCAACGTGTACTAATTGTAAATTTTCCACAACCAACATGCATGGGCTGACGAGAATCCGCACGCAATTGTGCAGTCACGTCAATAACACAGATTTTCTGTGAACGTTTGGGTAGGCATTGTTGGTGATGTCTTGATTGGGCCCCATGTTCTTCCACCTACGCTCAATGGAGCACGTTATCATGATTTCATACGGGATACTCTACCTGTGCTGCTAGAACATGTGCCTTTACAAGTACGACAAAACATGTGGTTCATGCACGATGGAGCTGCTGCACATTTCAGTCGAAGTGTTCGTACGCTTCTCAACAATAGGTTCGGTGACCGATGGATTGGTAGAGGCGGACCAATTCCATGGCCTCCACGCTCTCCTGACCTCAACCCTCTTGACTTTCATTCATGGGGGCATTTGATAGCTGTTCTCTGCGCAACCCGCATACCAAATGTAGAGACTCTTCGTGCTCGTATTGTGGATGGCTGTGATACAATACGCCATTCTCCATGGCTGCATCAGCGCATCAGGGATTCCATGCGACGGAGGGTGGATGCATGTATCCTCGCTAACGGACGACATTTTTCCTGTAACAAAGTGTTTGAAGTCACGCTGGTACGTTCTGTGGCTGTGTGTTCCCATTCCATGATTAATGTGATTTGAAGAGACGTAATAAAATGAGCTCTAACATGGAAAGTAATGGTTTCCGGACACATGTCCACATAACATATTTTCTTTCTTTGTGTGTGAGGAATGTTTCCTGAAAGTTTGGCCGTACCTTTTTGTAACACCCTGTATATGTCCCAAGCATTCGTGTCACATTCATCTACACGCATAATCAAGTTGGCATATACTTTAGAATCAGGTTCCTTGTTACCAAAAGTACCCTCTTAGATAGGAGTAGGTGTTAAAATGTCGCTTCCGAGACGGTGTGGTGCGCCGACCTCAGATCAAATCGCATGGCGGACTAAGAGTAAGGGTCGGCGTGCAGGCCAATTCAGATGTGGTTTTTAGACGATTTCCAACACCTCAATATGTGAATACCGCGTTCGTGCCCATGTCTGGCCTCAGTTACACGAATTTCAGTTGGGGTACACATGTTCTATATCGGGGAGGGGGGCGAAGGGGTTAATGGGGTGGAAACAACAAAGGAATCCGGTCACACTTAAAACTAACCATACCAAATCCGTTACTTACCATGTGGGCCCTGCGACAATGTGGGACAAAAGTGCAAGAAAAAGAAGAAGAATATAGTGTCCAAAAATGTTAATTTTGTAGGAACAGTAGGACTGCCATTCCCGTCCAGTCATCCAAATTCAGGTTTCTCGTTGTTTCTCTAGAGCACTCAAGGCGAATCCCGGACAGTTTCGTTGAAAAGGCACTTTTCCAGTGTCTGCCACGTAATTGCTCGGTCTGAGTTGGTGTTCCACGGTCAAAGCAATGGTCCTCATCGGAATGTTGAAGCCTAAATTTTCCTTTTTACAGTGACAATTGCAAAATACACCAGTATCGAGAACCAACATAACACCTACCTGCTAGACGCAGAACGGAGAAAAAAATTAGGTGCATTGGCGTAACAGGGGAGATTTGTAAGAAAACTCAAGAAACCGCCACGATTTTGGCAACTGTCTCGATAAAAGACGACTGATGGCCTCCCGTCCGCTGATAAAACTACCCTTGATCCCCAGTAGCTGACTGCTACGACCATAATGAACTATTAGCTACAGTCAGTGCTGAGTGGGTGATCATCAGATAACGTTCTCAGAACAGTGACTTTCATTTTGTCTGTTACAAAGACCATAAATTCGTAATTTATTTCATCGTAACGGCACAGTGTATGAATTGCGCTGCTACTGGGTGTGTCTGTCATTTAGATCAATGCAGATTGAGGAACCTTGACACTACAGTGATACGTAGAAACTCACATGAATTGAGAAAAAATTGTATTCTTCTGTCTACGACCTAATGTCTTTTACAAAATGGTGCCATCACGAGCCTTTACATTCGAGTCATTTGACAAATCTGCTGTCAAATGCGGAAATTGGCCTTAAGTCCATTGTTTTCCGCAATCTCTTATAACATCTGCACCGTAAGTTTTGAGAAGGATGTGCCTGTGTTCACCAGTTGACTCAGTCGGCTGTAGTTAATGAGCTGTTGGCTAATAGTGAAACACCAGCTCAGCTTATGACAGAAAGTTGCAGGAAGGAACACTGAAAATAGAATAGTCGACTCAAATTGGCCCAGATGGGTTTTGAAGACGCATCCTGCCTGTTGCAAGCCCAGCGCCTCTGACACACCATCAGACCTACTCCACACAAGAGTGTAATCTACTTTCTGAGCAGTAATCGCTTTTCAGTTAGACTGAACACTGCTTGTAATTCGATGTAATCGATTATCTGCATGCTCCTGCATAAGTGCATCCAGGAAAAACGAAGGAGCGCCCTACCTTGTCAAGAAACACGTTGATATTACCTTTACATTCTCATTACGCTTATGAGCTTTTAAAACGTTGATCAGATAGTAACTGGCTGTAGTGGACGCATAGATTATCTAGAAATTTTCTCTGATAGCGGCAGTCTCTTTATACCATTAACAGCAGCTAAGTAAAAAGCTAAGTGTACTTTTACTCGAAAAAATAAGTCGCAATCGCTGTCGTAGCGGGAGCTAATTTGATCGTGCGAATAGGTCCCAGTTGAAAGTAGAGCGTGTTATTGCTCTCAATGGAAAAACAGAAAGTTGTAGTGGAGGCTTGTTGTTGACGTTAGTGAATTTATTGATGAATAAGATGAAAAAATTGTGACAACATTGCTGGAGAAGGCGACAGAACACGTTTGCCAAATGTTTAAACTGAATAAGTCGATAATCTGCAAATTACTGGGGAAAGAAAGCTATTCCCACGGAAGCCATGTGAGAAGGGCTGTTAACCAGGCTAGTTTGTATGCGGATTCACAAACGGAAACACCCTTCTACAGTGTAGGAGTACCATAATGAATGAACAAAAAGACAAGTTTCCTCACAGAAGCGTAGTGCCAACAACAGTTCTAGTATTGAGGTAATTGATGTAGGGTTAATAGTAGTTTACAATGGTAGAAGGTAGTTTTTTGGGTTCCGTACTTCAATAGCCAAAAACGGAACCCTTAAATGATTTATATGTAGTCCATTTGCCTGTCCGTCCGCTAAGAAACCTTTCTCTCAGGAACTGACAGAGGTATCAAGTTCAAATTTGTGTCAATACTAAGGTCTGCCATCCCTTGGCGGCGTAAAAACTTCAAGCATCTGTCATTGCAGTCAAAAGATACGTCCAGTTATGCCATATGTTTTGATAGTCCCAAACTCGCTCATAAAAACCTACAAAGTATTTACCTTTGACACAGAATTACAAAATTTGGCAAGAAGCAAGTTCTCGAAAATTGTTTGTTTGTAATTATATCTTACACAATTTTTTGCCATTTGTTGTCCGTGTGTCTGTCCGTCCGTCTGTTGCACCATTTCCCTCAGGAACGGGAAGATGTATAAAGTTGAAATTTACGTACATTTCCAAGATCTACGGTCGCTTGATGTTGTCAAAAATGAAAGCTTCTAAGTCAATGTAATCAGAAGATACCGCCATTTATGTACATATTTTGACTCACGCAAATTCACTCATCAAACCCTGTAGATGACCTATCTATATACATAATTAACCCCTTAATGCTTGAATAAATTTCTATGTGAAAGATGAAAATCAGAAATCAAGGTGCTTTAGAGGTACCCGTCACACTGAGGAGACTGCAGCATTTGTCGGAAGCGTTTGTAGCTTCATGAAGAATCAGCATCTACCAACACTGGCATTCAAAAACAGTTAACCTTTCAGTTATTAGCACACTATTGGTATAATGCCAGTTCTTGATACTCGGCATTAAGGTTTAAGTTTCTGATTACTGAACAAGATATTCTACTATATTTACTGTGTAGCAATTGCGGATTATTTTAAAAGAGATATGAGCTCAGCACGCGAGTGCTGCTCCAACTCGTCCAGTATTTTTCTCTTTTGTGTTTTGTTGATGTAGTATTAGTTCTTTTAGTACGTTGTGGTATTATGATCATTTCTTTGTTGTTGTGTGTAAGTGCCTGTAAGTAACAATTATTATTATCACTCCTCTGTTTTATGTTACAATACTGTGATTTTTAGTATTGTGGTGACGTCAGGATTTTATATTTGTGGTATTTTCAAGCAACAGCAAGAATTAATTTATGTTTACATTTCTCGTTTTACACAGAAATGTGTTTTGGGTGGCCAGTTTTAGTTTTTTCAAATAAAAGGCTGTAATTGTGAAACGATCACTGTCGCTCTTTAATATTTACTCCCTGCAAAAAGCAAAATTTTTGCCCAGAGGGAACGATATTCATTGAACTGTTTTAAAAAGGAAGATGTTTCTAATAAAATGGGCTCTGGAAACCGTTTGTTTATTTATACAAATTAAAGAAGACTGTGGCAGTATTCTGATTACTGAACAAGATATTCTACTATATTTACTGTGTAGCAATTGCGGATTATTTTAAAAGAGATATGAGCTTCATTTTATCCAAATAATATGTAACATGAATAACTGGTAGTTGATGGGAAATCGTGAAGAAATTAACACTACAATTAATCTTAATGTTCAGAGATCAAACTGAATTGTTACACAGCATTTTAACGTTGCCCCCCAAAAGCACGCATTAAGATTTTCCGCTGTCAAACTACACGAAAGTATAGAGCACGTGTGCACTGCTCTCTACTGTTGTTTTTATCATACGTTAGTGTGCACAGGACGAAGTGCAGCTTAGCTTAGGATGGTGGTTTTGGAAAAACTGCACTATTTCATTGCCAGAATAAATCCTGAATGAGCAGTTAATGGGAACATGGTACCACAAATCAACACACGGCAGAAGAGGCAAGGGAGGAGCGGTTTGCCGAATACAGAGAAATCATCACAAGGATGTCAATGTGCATGTTTGATAGTTGGTGATGCCACCATCTGAAAAGCACCGGCCCATATAATTATGTTGTAGAAACGGCTGAAAGTCATTTTGTGCGTGCAAAAATAATTTTGTATGTGTATTAGGTAGAAACAGCTATAAATCAGCAACCATAAAACTGAAACAGGTGAAATATTTTGAAAAAGGCTTTCAGTACAGTGTGTCTGAACTAACAGAAAAGAGAAATATTATTGTATCTATGTTAGAGAACCACCAACCAATAATTAATTTTTTTTAACTTATAGAGTGCAGCAATCAGTTGTACTTTTTAGATTTTCTTGCGCAAATCCAGATTCAATTTAGTGATAGATTTTAGAATCACATGAAAGAACGCATATGAGTGGCCGCCATACGCAGTTTCTGGTGTTTTCTATTGTTTTTGCTGTTGTGAGACATGAGGTTTTGTTTTGTGCAGTAGTTGTAAATATTTTGAGCTCTACGCATTTAGGTGCTGTGTAATGTATTAGAGCTATTTGGCACATATTGTCATATCTTTAGTTACAGAATTTCGTCGTGAGTAACTTTCTGTATATTTTTAAAACTAGTTACGTGACGTTAAGCCAAACTTCATCGGTTGTACACCATCCTAAACCCTGAATCCGAAGGTTTTCTACCGTGGAAAATGTGGTATTTGCAAATGAACGAAGTTTGTTGAATAGCTAAACAACTCAAGCACTCTTGGAAAGAGATATTTATGTTAGTGTCAACAAGCTCCTATTTCAAAATTATTTAACTCGTAACTGGTGATTGATAATATTGCTTCTTAGTTTGATTTAACTTACTGATTATTGCTGTGTGGCAGAGTAATAAAGTAAGAGATAGACAATTAAATACAATACTGACAAAATGTTTTCGTTTGCAACATTTTTAAAATTTAAAAGAATATGTGTTACTGGGCGCATGACCATGTTGTACCTAGGAGAATAATTTTCACATTTGGTAAAAACTTTAATTTTCTCGGGGAATTTATGTAACTGTAAAAAAATACTGCAGCACACAAAAAGTGAATGGTATTTTAAAAATGAAATAAGAAAATTTATGAATTTTCTGTTAAAGGGCTGGCTGGCTATAGGTGGAAGTCATAAAAGTGTTCCTGGGTACGACACTTTCCTCTACCCAATGGATTCAGTTGATTAAATTAATAATCTCTTACGATCTGTCACAAACACTACAAAAAACCACCAAATATGGACAGAGGAGTGAAACAACAACTGACCAGACATTTTTTGGTAAAAAAATATATGATTATACTTGCAGGTAGCAGACAATAGTTTTTCTTATTAAAACACAATTAAATTTGTGTTTAAAATGTATTTAATAATAACACTGGGATAAAAGACAATAATGCTACAACAAGAATCAGTAATGAAGACACCAACACGATTTTCAGTTGGTCAATTTGCATGTTGCAGAAAGTAACTTGGCGAAAGGTGTCCCTACGTATCATACATTTATTAATAATAATATAGGCATAAATAAAGTAAGACACAATATATTTATTGTAGAAAGCGGAGAAGAAACTGTTGAAGAACCCATACACATTGCGATCATATTTAATGAACGTTACACAAACACTGTTAAAAATTTAATTAAAATCAGTATAGTTCAAATAAAGATGTAAGAGTCTCCAAAAACGAAAATACCTTATTTTTTGTATCCAGTGACTGTAGCAGAAGTACGAAACGCTATCAGTAAACTAAAATATAAACCATCCTGTTGTCTTGGTGGCTTTATAGATAAGATCATAAACTAAGTTCACACAAAACATTTTCAGCTAAATAATAATATCAATGTACCATATAGTCCAGGATATTACGAAGGAAAGTAAAACAGTCAGTAGTGTAGCGGCCTGGTGCGCAGTGAGCACTGAGAAGGGCTGGTGAAAGAGCCATTCTTAGGGTTTGTTAGGATGGCCATTCGGCTCTCTCACCTGGGGTTGTGGGTTCGAAGGGCTACCAAAGGCTATACGAGTCCATCAGAAGGATTAAGGGGGTTTCAGCAAGACAAACAGCGCTCATGAAAATTCTTTATTGTTCCAGCAAACTAGAATAGCTACAGGTGCACACCATTAATTACATAGTGTGGCGTCGTCCCACGTCCATAGTCTGCGGGAGTGGTCAGGCGTCATTCTCACCGACATCGACAGCGAAGTGTTTTTATGAAGAGGTACACGTCAGAAGCTGCTAAGCTCAGCGTGGCAGAGCTGTGGAGCCCGACTGCGTGGCTAACGTTCCCCGGAGGCACTGTATCAGGTGGTGATGTGGAAAACTGGTACGGATATGTCTAGCTGGGCGTGTGGGCAGCTTTCCCAGCTACGGCGGTACATACACATCCTGAGTGCGAGCCCCGTCCAGTGTCTGGCTGGCGGCGTTTGGGGCTGGCAGGCGTCCCGTGGCTCGGTGGTCGGAAGGGGCTCAGTTCGACTCTTGGCCCATCAGTGTTGCAGCTGTACCCCTTGGCATATAGAGCTGTCAGGATGAGAGCGGAGTGGTAGTACCTCACGGTACAAGCCGACATTATGACAGACACCGTCTGGACAACAATCCTATGACCAAAGCGACCGAATACACAGTATTTATATGTACCGAGCCGACCGCGGTGGTCTCGCGGTTCTAGGCGCGCAGTCCGGAACCGTGCGACTGCTACGGTCGCAGGTTCGAATCCTGCCTCGGGCATGGATGTGTGTGATGTCCTTAGGTTAGTTAGGTTTAAGTAGTTCTAAGTTCTAGGGGACTAATGACCACAGCAGTTGAGTCCCATAGTGCTCAGAGCCATTTGAACCATTTATATGTACCGAAGTGGGTTTGTTATACTGTTTCTCTCGCTAATACGATGCACACCGCGTGCTGAAGTGTCTCTGGCTTTTGTAAATAGCCAGGCACTGACTGGAAAGCTAGTGACAGTGCTCAGCGGGTGCCATGGCCCCAGCATAAGAGGTACACTATGTGTAAAAGTATCCGGACATGCCCCAAAACATACGTTTTTCATATTAGGTGCATTGTGCTGCCACCTACTGCCAGGCACTCCATATCAGCGACCTCAGAAGTCATTAGACATCTTAAGAGAGCAGAATGAGGCGCTCAGCGGAACTAATGGACTTTGAACGTTGTCAGGTGATTGGGTGTCACTTGTGTCATACGTCTCTACGCGAGATTTACACACTCCTAAACATCCCTAGGTCCACTGTTTCCGATGTGATAGTGAAGTGCAAACTTGAAGGGAGACGTACAGCACAAAAGCGCACAGGCCGACCTCGTCTGTTCACTGACAGAGATCGCCGACAGCTGAAGAGGTTAGTAATGTGTAATAGGCAGACATCTATCCAGACCATCACGCAGGCATTCCAAACTGCATCAGGATCCACCGCAAGTACTATGAAAGTTAGGCAGGAGGTGAGAAAACTTGCATTTCATGGTCGAGCGGCTGCTCATAAGCCACGCATCACGCCGGTAAATGGCAAAAGACGCCTCGCTTGGTGTAAGGAGCGTAAGCACTGGACGATTGAACAGTGGAAAAACGTGTGGAGTGACGAATCACGGCACACAATGTGGCGATTCGATGGCAGGGTGTGGATATGGCGAGTGCTCGGTGGACGTCATCTGCCAGCTAGTGCCAAAAAATGGTTCAGACGGCGCTGAGCACTATGGGACTTAACATCTGAGATGATCAGTCCCCTAGAACTACTTAAACCTAACTAACCTAAGGAGGTCACACACATCCATGCCCGAAGCAGGATACGAACCTGTGACCGTAGCGGTCGTACGGTTCCAGACTGAAGCGCCTAGACCTGTTCGGCCATCGTGTTTTCCATGGAAGGGGCTTGCACCCCTTGTTGTTTTGCGTGGCACTACCACAGAAAAATCCTACATTGATGTTTTAAGCACCGTCTTGCTTCCCACTGTTGACGAACAGTTCGGGGATGGCGATTGCATCTTTCAACACGATCGAGCGTCTGTTCATAAAGCACGGCCTGTGGCGGAGTGGTTACACGACAATAACATCCCTGCAATGGACTGGCCTGTACAGAGTTCTAACTTAAGTCCTATAGAACACCATTGGGAAGTTTTGGAACGCGGACTTCGTGCCAGGCCTCACCAACCGACATCGATACCTCTCCTCAGGGCAGCACTCCGTGAAGAATGGGCTGCCATTGCCCAAGAAACCTTCTAGCACCTGACTGAACGTGTGCCTGTGAGAGTGGAAGCTGTCATCAAGGCTAAGGGTGGGCTAACACCATATTGAATTCCAGCATAATCGATGGACGGTGCCACGAACTTGTAAGTCATTTTCAGCCAGGTGTCCAGATACTTTTGATGACATAGTGTATGTGAGAAAAGTTATGAGACTGACAGCATTGCGAGCAATCTGCCAACGCTGAGTTGTTCTTCTTGTGTAGGCCGGTGTGTTTATCCCTCGCAAATGCTCAGTCCCACTTTCAGCTCTATAAAGCCATCGGTGATATTTGAGAGCGCCATCAGTGAAGTTGTGTTTTTGTCGTGTGTTACGGAAATGGGATAGCGGAATTTAGGGCAACGTTATGCCATGGCGTGTGTTCTGTTAAATAGGGGGAATCCGCAAGTGTGACCTTTTAAAAACTGAAACAGGCCTAAGGAGGACATTAATTATCAAGAGTACAAGTTTTCCGTTGGAGCAAATCATTTTCAGAAGGCCGAGTACACGTTGAAGATGAAGCTTGCTCAGGGAGACCTTCAAATTCAAAAACCGACGAAAACGTCGGAATTCTGAGTGCTCTTGTGAAATCAGACCAACGTTTAACAATAAGTATCATGGATGATCTCATAAACTTAAAAACTTTCACCGTACATCACATTTTTACCGAAGTTTTGCGCATGCGAAAGGTCTGAACGAAAATGGTGTCGAAAAACCTCAGAACTAATCAGAAGGACAATGGAAGAAACGGGTGCGTTGATCTTCTGTAAAGGTTTGCCAATGACTGAGAGTGGTTCAGTGGTGTGATCACAATCCAGAATTTTTAACTACGGTCCTGAGACAAAGCGGCTCTTCGAGACATGTGCTTAACCGAAAAAAGCTCGAATGAGCAAAGCAAAGATGAAAAAAAGCTGATTTTCTTTTTAACAACAGGCGTATCGCGCATAAAGAATTTTTTCCTCCAGAAGACACTGTCAACCATGTGTTATACAAAGATGTCCATGAAAGGCTCAGGAGAAGAGTGAATCGAGTGACACCGGACATATCAGATAAGTGGACGCTGCATCACGACAACGCTCCTATGTCACACAGCCGATTCCATTACGGAATTTTTGACCCCAAAAGGCATTCGTGTTGTTCCACCGAACCCCTGTTCACCTGGTCTGAGTTCTTCTGACTTTTTTCTTTTCCTGAAAATGAAATATGTCATAAAAGAATTTCATTTTGGCACCCTGGAGGACATTGAAAAGAATGTGACCGACATGTTAAAACCGCCACCAGTTGAAGCCCTTCAGCGCTGCTACCAAGACTTCGCCGAAGGGAACTACTTTCAAGGGGACAATATTGTTATTTGAAAAGAATAAAACTTTGTTAGATAAAAAATTTGTCTCATTACTTTTCTCACACACCTCGTATCGCAGCAAATGTTCTTATGGATCTGAGCCCTCTTGCGTAGCCCGTTACAATAGTAAGGCGACTTCAGAAATGGAATGGTATTTAAGACATACAAAACTGTACACCAGTTTCACTATTATCTAACTTTTCTAAAATAATGAAACGGTCATACATGCACGGTTATTTTTTAAATAAAAATATCACATTAGTTAATACTGAAAATGGTTTCAGGAAAATCTAATCCACTGAAACAGCTGTTTTTGACTTCTTGAACCCAGTCTCTAATATCATACATATAAATTAAGATGAATTAAACTATGGTCTGTTTCTAAATCTATGTAAACCCTTTTATGCGACCAATTGCGATTTGCCTCTTAAGAAATTATACAAATATGACACACTAGTTGTTCCCTAGAACTATTTTAAGTCCTACCTTTCTGGTAGATGGTAGGAATATCTCACGAAAATAATAATTAGTCTTTAGCGTTAAGCATAGTTAGCAATTTAGTACTTCAGATATCTGCTAGTGTATCTGTATTCTTTATTTTTATAAATGGTTTACCAAGCTGCTTATCAGCAGCAGATTCAGTGTGATTCAGAGACAATAATAGCTTTTTTTTTATTAAGGGAGACAATGAAGCTGATTTGCAGCAGAGGTACTCTGTGGCAATAGAAGACGAGAAAGACGGTTTGGAGACAATTTTATGGTAATAAATGAAAAGGAAATGGTAGGGATGATGTCAGAACAAAGACCAGAAGAAATATAATACTATAATAAAGTGTTTATTGAACTGGGTGGTTTCTGTTGTAATGAAGAATACATAAATAATTCAAATTGACACAAGTCTGACACTTCAGTAAAGAATATGTGAGATGGCCTTACTTTTTCTTTCACATGAAGAAAATTTTTGCAGCTGCTGTTTTGTTTCAGTGCAGCTAGATAGACAGAACTCTGTCAAAGAGAGCCATGCGAAGAGAAATAGTGATTATGACAACAGATGTGCAGATTTAGAAAACAAGATTTTAATGTTTTTTACTTAATTGAGACACACAACTTTGTAGTCTGCTGACTTTATATACATTTTGTGTATTGTGCACCTCTATATAAGTGACTTGTCCATATCATTGTACAAAAGAGCTAAAAATGAAGAAATTTTATTATTATTATTATTGTTATTACTGCTATTACTGTATCCGATTTTTTAGTGCTGCCGTTTTCCATTACTCACTTAGAAGGATTGCAAGATTCTCGACCTTTTGTACGTCAGGCAATATTGCTGCTTTCACAGAACTGCATGGTGTCAGTAGTTAAACATGCTGGCCAAAACATTAGCTATAAATCTGGACCGATTTATCTAAAAGATTAAAGACAAGAAATCAGCTACTAACAACTGTGCTATTAAAATTCTCTTCTACGTGATTGATACAGTTTTAACAAGAGAAAAAGTAAATATAAAAATGAAAATGATCGTAAGAAGAGCAATGAGATCAGCGTTCAGTGACTTTTAAAGCAAAATTTTGTCAACCAATATGACTAAAAACCCTAAGAGGTTTTGATCTAACGTAAAATAAGTAAGCGGTTTAAAATAATCTATTCATTCACTCAGTGACCTACTGGCACAGAAGCTGAAGATAACAGAGAGAGGACCAAAACACTGAATTCAGTCTTCTGAAACTGTTTCAAACACAAAATTGAAATTCGGTCCCTCCTTTCATCGTACGAACGTCGAAATGGCAAATACTGAGATAATCAATAGATGAAGAGAAAATCAACTACAGTCCCTTAGTACTGGAAAGGCTTCAGGATCAGATGAGGTACCTCTAAGATCGTAGTTCGCTGGAGCAACTAATGGTACCTAGTGACGAGAAAAAAGCGCAGGTCATTCCCGTTTTCAAGAATTGTCGTAGGATAGGACATAATTACAGGCTTAAACCGTTGAGGTCAATCTGTTGTAGGATTATGGAACATGTCTTCTGCTCAAGAATTTTGGAGAACGAAATTCTCCTCTAAAAAAATCAACTTGGATTCCGCAAACAGAGATCCTGTGAAACTCAGCTCGCTCTGTTAATCCATAAGATTCTTAGCGCTGTAGACAGCAGCACTCAGGTAATGCTGTGTTCCTTGACTTCAGCAAGGCATTGGACGCCGTACCGCACTGCAGCTAGTGAATAAATACGAGCTTACCGAGTATCGGACCAGATTTGCCATTGGATTCAAGACTTTTTTGCATTCAGAACGAAGCACGTCGCTCCTAACGGAATAAAATCGACAGATGTAAAGGTAATTTCCGGAGTACCCCAGGAAGTGTGATAGGACCGTTACTGTTTACAGTGTATGTAAATGATCTATTAGAAAGCGTTGGAAGCTCTTTAATACTGTTCGCGGATGATGCCGTTGTCTATAAGTAAGTAGCAACGTTGGAAGACAGTATGGAGTTGGATAATGGCCTGCAGAGGATCGATGAATGGTGCAGGCTGTGGCAGTTGACCCTGAACGTTAATAAATGCAATATACTGCCCGTACGTAGTAAAAGAAATCCACTACTGTACAACTACACTATTGATGACAAATTGGCGGAAACCGTATTTACCGTAAAATATCTACGAGTAACTATCGAGATTGACCTTAAGTGGAATGATCATATAAAAGAATAGTAGGCAAAGCAGATGCCAGACTCGGAGTCATAGGAAGAATCTTAAGGAAATGTAACTCTTCCACGAAAGAACAGGCTTGCAAGGCACTTGTTAGACCGTTTCTGGACTATTTTTCATCAGCCTGGGACCGTTAACAGGTAGCATTGATAGAAGGGGTAGAGAAGATCAAACGAAGAGCGACGCGTTTTGTCATGTGATGATATGGTTGGTGCGAGAGCGTTACAGAAATACTCAAGAAACTTCAGTGGCAGACGCTGCAAGAGAGGCGTTGTGCATCAACGAGACGTTTACTATTGAAATTTCGAGAGTGTACTTTCCGGGAAGAGTAAAAAAAAAATGATTCAAATGGCTCTGAGCACTATGGGACTTAACAGCTATGGTCATCAGTCCCCTAGAATTTAGAACTACTTAAACCTAACTAACCTAAGGACATCACACAACACCCAGTCATCACGTGGCAGAGAAAATCCCCGACCCCGCCGGGAATCGAACCCGGGAACCCGGGCGCGGGAAGCGAGAACGCTACCGCACGACCACGAGCTGCGGACGGGAAGAGTCACACAACACATTACTTCCTCCCACATACGGCTGAAAAAGTAACCATGATTAGAAAATTAGAGAAATTAGAGCTGATACAGACTCTTACAGACAACCATTCTTCCCATGCGCCGTTCGTGTGTGGAGCAGAGAAGGGGGATCAGTTGTCGGTACCAGAAGTGCCTCTACCACACACTGTCAGGCAGAAATACTATTTTTGACTTGCTTTGGTGTGTTGAGTCGCATTTATAGGGTGTATCAGACGAATCAGCTACATTTAGTTAATAATCCCTGTGCTAAAATACGTGCCATTATCGATAAAACAGCTTTTTATGGTTATGCATATCAAAATAAAAACTGAATTCAAATTACAGTTTAAAGTTTTCGATGTAATCTGAAACTGTGAGTTTCTTCTCTTCTAAGAATAAGTCGGTGTCTAATTGAACATATCGTTTTTTGGTTACATTGTTAATACTTAAGGGCACTGACTCACACGTCCGAAACTCAGGACTTCCTACAAGTTATATATTGACTGGATTGCCTGTAACTAGCATGAAACTTGTCGTGATTATCTTACATTGAGTCAAGCTATGCAAATATGTCACTTAATTACTAATTTCCTCGTGGTCTCAAGCCCCGTTCTGCAACTTAAATCATTGATCGGTAAGCCAATAACTAAACTACATCTATCTCGATTTCCTTACGAGGGATACAAGTATCCATAACAGATACTTATTAACTAATCTATACGTTCTGACACACCCACCCCAACACTCTTGCGTGAATCGGGATACTGGAATAATTCTTTTTTTAAAATTATTATTTATCCATCATCTTAATACCATTTTCGGACGATTCTTGAGTATGTAATAGGTTCGTTTAATAAACTGTAATAGACAGCAGACGTTGTACACCCCAAAATCTTCATATATTTCCGGATTTATGTTTGGCGACCCAATATGGCCCTTGATCAATCTGGAAGAACATAATTTCCCCCGCCCTCTTCTTTGAACGTTCTTGTGAGTTTTTCAAGACGATGTTAATCACGTGGTACTCTCCAGACTCGGCATTTTTTCCATTCTTGGAATTCCTTGTTTTGGCTGCTTTCTCTAAATTGTCTCGATCCAGTTTATTGTTTCTAGCAAGGCCTAGTCCTATCCTGGACGGAAAATTAATGGATTCTCTTATTAGATCAGGTAACAGCATGTTCGGAATATTCGTGAAACAGCTTCACAGCTTCCCATGCTAGCCGAACGCAACCAAGTTACTTCGTGAGAGTACAGCTGTGCTATTTCAGCACTTTATGACTAGCTCGATTACTCCTTGCACTAGCGTGCTACTTATCTGCTTGTCCACGCCTGCTTTTTTAGCCAGAGAAATTTGGTTGTGTTTGGAATAAAAAGTATTATAAGATTTTGCCTGAACATCGTCAGTTATTCACTTAATCTCCACAGGGCGCCGAAAAAACACTTTTTTTGGAGCTCTAATATAAATTTTAGATCAGAACTTTCGTTCGCAGTCATCTCTGTTGTTCCATCGATTTTATTTCTGATATCGGTTTGGGTATCCAGCACCGATTGACTAACATTAGGATGCACCTCCTCTGTTGTATTACTACCGTACGTTTTACGGGTTCTGTTTTGCAAATGATGATACATAACGCCTCAGAATGACCACTTAAAGTTACAGCTCCCCCGGGGACTGGACTGTAGGTACCCCACCCTGCATATCCAGGATGATTCTTACTAACGTTTAAAAAACAACCGAAGTGACTAGACGACGCAGGGCCAAATAATTTAATATAAGACACATTGGGCAGCAAATATCGTAAGTGGATGACAAATGTTGAACACGTGACGTCACCAGGTGACGCACCTCGCCTCAAGCCGGTCTCCTTTGGTTTATTGGAAACTAAAGTACAACAAAAAACTAGCGTATTGCGTCAAAAGCAAATGAGTACAAGCTTCGAAATTGCGTCGCTACCAGCAAATGACCTATGTTTTCTTTACTAAATAATGTCTGTAAACAAGAAGAGAAGGGACAAACGGAAAGCAGCACAAAATGAAAACAGCTTTTGCTTAGTTATAGAGAGGACAATAATTTTGTAACTTTTAGAACAAATCACATTCACAAAAGGTGTTCAAAAAAAAGGAGAATACCATAGGGGACGGGTAGAGAGCCTGTATAGGGAGAGAGTGGCCAACCGGACGATACGGCGGCCATTTTTCTGCCAAACTGCGGGCGGAACTTTAGAATGGCCAGTAGTGGAGTGCACACTTACCGAAACAAAAGCACAAGACAATATGGCGAAATCATTGGTTAAATGCCTTTCTTTACAGCTATAATATATTGATAGTAGCCTACTACAGCACAGGAAAATTTGATACAGTGGCTGTAAAAATTATTCGTTACTTGCATTTATCTCCTTTAAAGTTCGTTTACGAGACATATTGCAATGAAAGTAACGTAAATAAAAAAAACATAGTGTATAGCATTTGTTTTGTATCGGAAGTCCATAACGCTATTGATTTAACGTACCTGTATTATGTCAGATGAACGAAAGTCGTAAGGAGATGTTTACTTGTGACATGCGAAAAGTGTGAGACGTATTACTACTTCTTGTCACGTCTTCAAACTTTTTGCATGTCACAAGTTTACAACTGCTTACGACTTTCTTTCATATACTGAATGCCTCTCGTAGATAACAAACGAAAAAGATTACAAAAATCAGGTAATGTTACATATAGGCTACTGTAATAACGACCAAATATAACAAGAAAACTAACGTATCCGTTCTACCCCACAGTAAGTAGGCCTATTAAAAACTGTCTCCAAGAGTACCTACAATTATTTACTACGAATAATGTTCGAGCAACAACGACAACTGCGGAAAACGTGCTTACAACGTGCCTGCGTCAGCAGTCAGGCAATAATACTGAAACCAAAATAATGCCTAGTGTTCTGATTCGGAACGAAATAAAGTTTGACGCTATAAAGTCGAATGAGCATGGCACAACAATTACAGGAACTTTCCGTTTCCAGCAAGGACTGTCAGATATTGGCTTCAGAAAAGCTTATGATGCTACCAGTATGCACGAACTGTTAAAGAAATAAGAGCTTAAAATGCAGTAAATTGTAATAGGCCTACCTGTTTAGCGTGACTTAAAATATTTAAAAAACTGACACCTTAAAATCAGAGTTCTCTGAGCAAAGTGAAGAACCAAACATTTTTATAGGCGTAACTAAATAAATATTTCAGATAATATATACCATTAAGAAAGTTGTACCTGGACTTTATTAAAAATGGTTCAAATGGCTCTGAGCACTATGGGACTTAACATCTAAGGTCATCAGTCCCCTAGAACTTACAACTACTTAAACCTAACTAACCTAAGGACATCACACACATCCATGCCCGAGGCAGGATACGAACCTGCGACCGTGGCGGTCGCGCGGTTCCAGACTGAAGCGCCTAGAATCGCTCGGCCACACCGGCCGGCGAACTTTATTACAAAGAGTTACTCATTCCTTCCTGACTGGGCATTTCAGACTGCAACCAGAAGTTACAAATTTTGCCAAAGATTACCAAATTCAAAATATTCTTGTTTCTAGTACAGTAGGTATTTGGAACCTCTGTCACATGTCAAAAACAATACTATACAATTACTAACGTGTTTACTTCAAACATGTAGGCCTACCGAGTTCATCACAAAACCCTTCATTATTTCAACTCGTATTTACGATCGCAAACGCTAATTACGTACTAAAAACGATATATAACTTATCGAACATGCATGCACAACGCATAACAAGTCTCTCAGTAATTCAAATACCTTTTAATCGTTTCCAAAAGTCCTCTGAACTTTAATTCAACTCAAAAAAGCACGGCGAACATAGGAAGCGCGAGAGACGTTTGGCAGAAAAATGGCGCCAATGCTAATCAACCAATCACGGTCAACTTCACCTATGGCAACTCTCTGTATACAGGCTCTCTAGGGACAGGGGGCAGCACAGCCGCCTACCGGCAAGGGTAGGTACGACAAGCCCAAACGCTATACGTACGGCGAGGTACGTCATCTTGTGACGTCATATGTTCAATATTTGTCATCAGAATTTGGAGTATTTCCCAACATTTGTGGCACAGAGTGTCTTATATTAAATTACTTGTCTCGGCATCATCTATGTCGCTTCGAGGTTCATAAACGTTGTTAATCACACTGTATATGTAGCTTCACCTAGGGTTGAGAAACCACACCCATCCAAGAGTGACGGGAGCGTATAGTCGTGGCATCACAAACATGTCCTGTTTGATCAGTTCGTCCGCTATCACTAACACAACCCTGGCCTGCTTTGTAATCGGCTCTCTTCTCCTTCCAAGAGCATTCAGGACAGTAACGCCTTGTAGTGGCAACAGCGGTATTGTTCATAGTTTACTATCTCTAATGTGGGTTCTGATAAGACTGAAAGTTCAAATCCCGTATCCAGTACAGCAGTAAACTCCTTGTTCTGCGCATATTAATCATCCATAATTCTAAAATAGAGTGACGTCAACTGTTCACAGGGTAACTCCGTGATGGTGCTACAAGGCTTCAAGGATGACGGAGAAGGGAAAATGTGTAAATTTGAGGTAAATGACCCTGGTCCGGAAACGATCGAGTCGAACGTTATAAGTGAAAACAGTTTGGTACCTCTGTCATAAGTATACATATAACGATACTGTCGCTGCTAAGACTGTAGGGTAGGCAACTTTCAGAGGAGCAAAGTATGAACACAATGTGTAGTAAATATGGGCTCTAAAATGCATACCTTAATAGCTATAGCCACTTGTAGACCTTTGATACTATAAAACACATGTCTTCCTCTGCAAAGTCTTTGGTTTCCGTGTTTTTGGAGGAGGTAGTATGGACCAAAAGAAAAGAAAAAAGTGTTCAATAGATATAACCTCTAAAATACGTACGTTAATAACGGCTGTGGGCACTAGTTCAGTAGAGATGTGTTTCACAGTTCCGAAGATAAGCAAGTGTTCATACCTCTTAAGGTATGTGTTTTAGGTGTCGTGTTTACTAGACATGTTTCTTCTTGTTTTGATCTATACTACCACCTCCACATTCTTAGCAACAAGAGTGCCAGTAGCTGTATTCCACTGTCGGAGGTATAAGAACGATTACTGTTTGTAGCTTTCCGCGCCAGGGTCTCTTACCTCAGAATGAATCATTTACCATTCTCCATCATTCCTGAAAGCCTGTAACATCATCACGGTATCATCCTGTATACGTGCATTTGTCCGAAGACCGTTCTTTAAAACGGGAGTGGCTTGCTCGTTCTTACAACCGCTAAATATTCTTCCTTGCCCCAGCAGCCTACGATAAACCGAGGCTAGTTCTTAAAGGTACACAGAACACTGTTTCGAGTAGGATGATCTGCAGCAAAATTTTACTGTTTCAGAGGAGATGAGCAAGTGTCTCCATCGTCATCAGTTTTACCAAAATTGCCTCAATTTGCCTGTCTTTTACATCCCAGAGTACTGTGGCCGTATCACTGACATTTAAAACAGTACATTGGGTTTGAGATCTGCTGCTTTACCCATAGGCGAATATATGTTTTGGTGTTCTTAGGAACCGCGCGACCGCTACGCCTGCGTTCTGCGAGTAGTAATAGTGTGTAAAAGTAATTGCATGTTGAAAGTACAGGCGCATATGAAGCCATCTCATCACGAGAAATTAAATTATGTTTCTTCCCTCTTTAGACGCAACAGTCTGTAACCGCGTGATCTCTACGGTCGCAGGTTCGAATCCTGCCTCGGGCATGGATGTGTGTGCTGTCCTTAGGTTAGTTAGGTTTAAGTAGTTCTAAGTTCTAGGGGACTGATGACCACAGATGTTAAGTCCCATAGTGCTCAGAGCCATTTGAACCATTTTTTTTCTCTAGAAGCGGTTTTGCTGTTTAAAGTCTAGTAGTTTGTTGGAATGTAGACTTTACTATCGGAAACATCCTAGTCATTAAGCATTTGACTGGGTTGCAAGTGGAAGTGATTCTTCCAAGTCCTTTTTGGATGGAAAATTTTGATTGTGGTTCAGTTACAGGAAGCCGAAATCCCCCGAAGATGCAGTAAATCACGGAATGTATACTGTGATAGTCTCAAAGGATGAGTAATAGCTATTCTGTCATAAATGCCCGACAAAACAGACACCGCTGAGATATACACAATTCTGAAAAAGAGAGGGATGGCGCCTCGACATTTGTTTCAGAGCCAATGCACAAATATAGCCTGACCTCCTACGGGAATCAGGATTTGAGTGCAATGCGATCAGTGGGCGAGGAACGCTACATTTCAACGTGCGATACGCCGGAAATGTGATTCTGTCAGAGACCGTGTCCTGATGACCGATTCGGTTAAGGCAACAGCTCAGGAAAAGCGGTAAATCCGGGTTTTTGAGTCCCAGTCCGGCACACATTTTCAGCTTTCACCTTTGCATTACCACAATGCCCCGTGTTTCTAGCCATCACGATTTCCCATCCACCCTTTCCTTTTTCTTCACCTTCTTGTATTTAATGAGCCGGCTGGTGTGGCCGAGCGGTTCCAGGCGCTACAGTCTGGAACCGCGCGACAGCTACGGTCGCAGGTTCGCATCCTGCGTCGGTTCAAAAAATGGCTCTGAGCACTATGGTACTTAACTTCTGAGGTCATCAGTCCCCTAGAACTTAGAACTACTGAAACCTAACTAACCTAAGGACATCACACACATTCATGCCCGAGGCAGGATTCGAACCTGCGATCGTAGCGGTCGCGCGGTTCTAGACTGTAGCGCCCAGAACCACTTGGCCACTCCGGCCGGCCATCCTGCCTCGGGCATGAATGTGTGTGATGTCGCTAGGTTGGTTAGATTTAAGTAGTTCTAAGTTCTAGTGGACTGATGACCTCAGAAGTTAAGTACCATAGTGCTCAGAGCCATTTGAACCTGTATTTAATGTTTACAAGTATGTTACAGGTGGAGGAGGAGATTAGTGTTTAACGTCCCGTCGACAACGAGGTCGTTAGAGATGAAGCACAAGCTCGAATTAGGGAAGGACGGGGAAGGAAATCAGCCGTGTCCTTTCAAAAGAACCGTCCTGGCATTTGCCTGAAGTGATTTAGGGAAATCACGGAACACCTAAATCAGGATGGCCAGACTCGGGTTGAACTGTCGTCCTCCCGAAAGCAAGTCCACTGTGCTCACTACTGCCCACCTCGCTCTGTATACGAGTATTTTATAGGCATTGTTGAGCAACGCCCTAGTCTGGAGCACTGAACTGCCTGATGTCAATGCAACAAAATGATGTCGTAGAGAGAGAGAAAGAGATGCCTCATTGTGGCGACCACGCACTATGAAGTAAGAAGACGTATTCAGAGAGCAAGAGCGGTAATTCAGATAGCTGACGAGGCCGAAAATGCTAGCAAGCGCCTCTGGAGGGTGAAGTTGGGCCATACTACAGATCTCGTAGGCTCCTTCAAAAGATGACTACACAAGAAGAGCAGAACGAATGAATTTATCCAGAATGAGATTTTCTCTGTGCAGCTGAGTGTGCCCTGATATGAAATTTCCTGGCAGATTAAAACTGTGTGCCAGATCGAGACTCGAACTCTGGACCTCTGCCTTTCGCGGGCAAGTGCTCTACCAACTGAGCTACCCAAGCACGACTCACGCCCCGTCCTCACAGCTTTACTTCTGCCAGTATCTTGTCTCCTACCTTCCAAACTTTACAGAAGCTGTCCTGCAAACCCTGCAGAACTAGCACTCCTGAAAGAAACACTTGCCCGCGAACGGCTAAGGTCCCGAGTTCGAGTCTCGGTTCGGCACACAGTTTTAATCTGCCAGGAAGAATGAATTCATCGCCTGTCAGTGGGGATACTCAGCTGGTATAGCCTGTTGTCTTCTGGGGTGGGGGTGCTGCTGTTGGAGAATTACTGGCCAGAAGAATCTCATAAACATACCCCTAAATCAGACTTTCACTCTTAAAAAGAAATCCGAGCGAGGTGGCGCAGTGGCTAGCACACTGGACTCGCATTCGGGAGGACGACGATTCAGTCCCGCGTCCGGCCATCCTGATTTAGGTTTTCCGTGATTTCCCTAAATCGCTCCAGGCAAGTGCTGTGATTTTTCCTTTGAAAGGGCACGGCCGACTTCCTTCCCCGTCCATCCCTAATCCCTAATCTGTTTGCCTAGTCTCCTCCCCCAAACAACCCAACCGACCCATCAAAAATAATTTTTTTTTCAAGGTTCTACGTTTTGTTGTTGCGACTGATAAAACAAGGAATCCAACAGACAGTAGCTGTCGACTGGGGGCAGTATGAGAGCAGATCCAGCAGCGGAAACATATATGAACAGTTTAGATGCACCCTAATAAATGAGCATAAAAAGAATAGAACCTGTAGTACTAAAATAGTATTAATGACTGGGTAAATAGTTACGGTTATTTTTATTTTATTTTAGCTTTGTAGTGGTAGAGAATAATTGTAGTAACAGTATTTTTGTAGAATTAGTATATTTTTAAATATTTGTAAATACCAGTAGCAAACAATTAATAAATACATTTATTACCATTCACAAAAATATGACTGTTTGGCCTATCTTAGCTTTCTAGATAATGAGATGTAATGTGAAGAACAACTCAATATTTATATCTCACTCTGAGATGCTCACCGAAATTCTCTGTATACGACCATATCTGGGTGTGTATGTGATGCCAACCACTGCCGCCTCCATCAGCAGGTAACTTAGAACTGGAGACCGTTCCTGGAGGCCTCCATCGACGCCGATCATCGCCTACAGTGGGCACACGACTTCGACATCGGTCATACTGGGAGCTACAGTTTGAGTGCCCCCGGTCGATGGCCTCTCCTGCCGAGGCAGCCATACCTTTGTACGTAAGTCTAACTCAATTAGCGATGCCTTACTAGTGGCAGCCGCTCACGTCCACTCGCCACAACTACTCTCAATTCCACGTCATAGCGAAGGAGACAGCATTACTTCCTGACTTCGCATTGCCGTTTCCTGTACACAGTAAACGTCACACCCCCAGTCATTACAGCAGAATGGTGGCTATAGCTGGGAGATTCAATAATTTATAATTGCCTGCCCTATTCCAAATACTTAAGTAGAGTGAATGTCTCTACAACATCCTAGAAGATTATTGTACAGACAGGCAGTGAATTGGAACACTCTGGAAAGAAAATTGTGAGACATGTCACCAAAGGCTGCCCACAGGGAACTGTTTATGGTTCTGAGTTCTGAGATGTTGGCGTAGAAACACTAGTGAACCAGCTTCACTGTATGATAAGCACTAGAGGCTGCATAGCCGACGCAGATGAACTGCTAATTGTAGTGTCTGCCAATGCAAGGGCGAAATTAGAGCATAATTGTACGCATTTTCTCGAATCATTCAGCGACTGGAGCGTAGAAAATAAATTAATTACGGCAAACGTAAAACAGTTTATGTGGTACTAAAATGAATATTATCAATATCGAGAAATCCCACAATCAGAATAAATGACGAACCTGTGAGGAGGAAAGAGGTATACTCATCGACGAAAATAAAAAAAAATTCATGCACACGTGGTAATCTTTTTTTCAGAGAGGCATGAAATTCATGAAAAATTAGCATAAATTGATCAAAGAAGCTTTCAGCTGCCTCTAAGTTCAATAAAAACGCACCACAACGCAATATAAATTGCTATTGTGGCCTACGGGTCGGAGGTATAGGCTCACCCCTAGGATTCAGAACAGTGAAGAGAGGACAGATTCTTCGGAGGCTGCCGAGAATAATACTCCTGCACCTGATAGGAGCGTGTAGAATAACACCAGTTCTTCCTGGTGATACTAAACTTGCTACCACTGGAATTAACAGTAAAAGAGAGGTGCACAGTACTGCCTCAGAAAAGACGAATATGATAAGGTAACGGAGATAGTGGGCGCAAGAGTCATATCGAAGAAGGAAGGCATACGCTGACAGAATGTAACAAGGAATCTGAGACAGGGAAGAAACCAGTTCCTTGCTGACATAAAAGAAAGATGAAGAACGTCACACTTCTCACCGCCTAAGGGAGCAATATATTTCCTCTCGGGACATGGTCCATATCTCAGCCGTTTACTTAAAATACAACAACAACAACGCACCACAAAACACGTGAATGTTGAGCAATCGGCACCTTGGAGCTCATCATCTGGGACGATGCCATTTGGCAGGACAGGATCGTCTTTGGTAAATGTCGAGCGACTAGGGCCTCCCATCGGGTAGACCGTTTGCCGGGTAAAAGTCTTTCGATTTGACGCCACTTCGGCGACTTGCACGTCGATGGGGATGAAATGATGATGATTAGGACAACACAACACCCAGTCCTGGAGCGGAGAAAATCCCCGAGACAGCCGGGAATCGAACCCGGGCCCTGAGGATTGACATTTCTGTCGCGCTGATCACTCAGCTACCGGGAGCGGACAACGTCTTTGGTAATATACCGGTGTATAGCATAATAAGGAATGAGAAAAATTTTATGTTAAAATATTGTGTTATACTTATGTACCGGGTGTCTCTCCTATGGGTCGTCAGGCGCAATTTCTCTGGTGTTTCCGCAGTTATTTGCAGTTTCGGTCTTGTAATGTGTAGCTAGAGTCAGCCCAAACAAATATTGCTCATTACGACTCTCACGCGACGCTGAGTTTCGACAGAAAGCGTTGTTTTATTTGCCGTTACAAGCAAAATGATTTTTAAATCGAAATTTGACGTACTCTTTCGACAGATTAGTCTAGTATTATATTCGTTAACAGGGGCAGTAAAACATGAAGAGTAATCTAGTGCTCCAGCAGCTACTAAACAGCGCTTCTGCATGACGGTGTTGTCGCTGCTGGTCCAACGTACCCTCCCGTCACTAATGACCTCGATTTCGACGGGACGTTAAACCCAATCTTCCTTCCTTGTTTACAACGCACCCTCCGCCACGCATCGTACCATGGCTTCAGGAGTATGTATGTAGATGTAGACTGTTTTCCGCGATCCCTGCATTCTGTATTTTGGGAAATGATACGGCAGCATAAAGACACCTGAGGTCATCCTTTCGTCATTTCTCATGTGATTGCTGTATCTGCGGATGTCCTTGTTGCTATTTACAGTGCAGTAGTCTCTGAAAATATTATACAAACATATGAGTAACTTCAGCCGGCCGCGGTGGTCTCGCGGTTCTAGGCGCGCAGTCCGGAACCGTGCGACTGCTACGGTCGCAGGTTCGAATCCTGCCTCGGGCGTGGATGTGTGTGACGTCCTTAGGTTAGTTAGGTTTAAGTAGTTCTAAGTTCTAGTTGACTGATGACCACAGCAGTTGAGTCCCATAGTGCTCAGAGCCATGTGTGTAAGAAATCTATCAATCCGCTTCTGAACTGCTTCGATGCCTTCCATTAATTCGACCTGTGGGAATACCAGGTACCCGGGCACTACCCAAGAATGGTTCGTTCTAGCTTTCTGTATGCGGTCTCCCTTACAGATGAACCAAACTTTCCTAAAACTCTACCAATAAACAGATGTCGACCATTCACCTTCCCCACTCTAATTCTCACACTCTCGTTCCCTTTCTGATCGTTTTGCAGCGTTAATCAATCTGACTGCAGCAAGCAGCATACTACTAATGCTGTGTTCGAACGTTACTGGATTGTTTTTACTACTCATCTGCGTTAACTTATATTTTTCTTCATTTAGAGGTAGCTGCGATTCATCACACCAACGTTACATTTTGTCTAAGTCATCTTGTGTCATCCTTCATTCACTCGACGACAACACCCTTCCATATGTCACAGAATCATCAGCAAATAACCTTAGATTGCTGCCCACCCTTTTTTTCCTTTATGGCATTTCGATTCCCCCCTCCCCCAGAGGGGGTTGGTGGGCTTGCAGCAGCGTAATATGCTACTCTACAGCCTGCAGGAAAGTTCAAAAACATAATGAGAATATAACAAACAAGAAAAACAGACGATAAAACGGTGACATTGTAAGAAACTGTAAAATGACGGAAAGTTGTGGAATTTAAAATATAAAAAACACTGCGGTGACGATGCAGATGAAGACACAAAGTAGACAGGCACAATTAAAAAAAACCACGGCGAAAGTCTGGATTCTGTTCCCATGAGATAAAAAACACAACTAGCGACAGTATGCTGGCTGTTCGCAACACTGATAGGGGACGCACAAGACCCGGACCTATGAGGGGGGAAAGGAGGGGGGGACATAGAAAAGGGGGGGTGGGAGGTTAGGCAGACGCGAGAAGGAGTGGGAAAGGCAGTGGATGGGAGAGCAATAAGGACTTGGGGGGGCTTTCGACACCGTTCCTCACAAGCGTCTTCTAACCAAACTGCGTGCCTATGGAAAATCGCCTCAGTTGTGCGACTGGATTTGTGATTTCCTGTCAGAAAAGTCACAGTTCGTAGTGATAGACGGAAAGTCATCAAGTAAAACAGAAATGTTATAGGCCCCTCTATTGTTCCTGATCTATATTAACGACATAGGAGACAACCTGAGTAGCCCTCTTAGATTGTTTGCAGATGATGCTTTCATTTACCGTCTTGTAATTAGTGTCACAGAGTTTATGGAGGTTACTTATGCTTTCGAAATTACAGGTGTTTGTGTCAAGAGCTCCTTAAAAAAAGGTTCCTGTCTAGCTTATTTTCAAGGTATTTTGGATGTATGCTGTGGCGAAATGATTTAGATAAGATACCTGTATGGTGCGAAAAGTGGCAATGACACTGAATAAAGAAAAGTGTGATGTTATTCACATCAGTACTAAAACAAAGCCGCTAAATTTCGATTACGCTGTAAGTCACACAAATCTGAAGGCTGTAAATTCAAGTAAATACTTAGGGATTACAGTTACAAATAACCTAAATTGGAACGATCACGTAGATAATATTGTGGGTAGAGTAAACCAAAGACTATGGTACATTGGCAGAACACTTAGAAGGTGTAACAGGGCTACTAAAGAGACTGCATATACCGTGCTTGTCCGCCCTATTCTGGACTACTGCTGTGCGCTGTGGGATCCGCATCATGTGGGACTGACGGATGACATCGAAAAAGTACAAAGGAGGGCAGCTAGTTTTGAATTATCGCGAAATAGGGGAGATAGCGCCACAGACATGATACGTGAATTGGAGTGGTAATCATTAAAACGAAGGCGTTTTTCTTTGCGATGGGATCTTCTCACGAAATTTCATTTACCAGTTTTCTCCTCCGATTGCGAAAACATTTTGATCATCACGATAAAATAAGAGAAATGAGGGCTCGCACAGAAATATTCGAAAGGACGGTTGTAGACATATTTGGGTCATGCTGATAGAGCATGAGCAATTTTTTGTCGTTCCGCACCAAATTCACAATATGGTGATGTAGATTTTCCCAAGTTGTGGAGAGTATCTGAGCGTATTCCATAGCTCGTTCGGATGCGGTTTTTGGTAGTCCAAATTGCCTGAGAATGGTGAAATCCAAGGGGTTTCTCCTGGATACGGGGTAGTTTCAGACATTGTGGATGATAGTTTTGATGCCAACAACGTTTCCATCCATCGATGGCACTGAGTTCATTTTCAGTACGAGTCCTGTTTTAATAAAAGTGTGATGTCTTGATCTTAATCTTTTTCGCTCCACAGGGAACACGTCATTCAGTAGTGGAAGGTCAGAGTTATCAACAGTCTTCTGGTATTCTCATAGTAGCGCACTCTTCCGCCTGATATCAGGAGGTGGAATGTGATTTGAGGCAGATATCCTGTATGTGGGATTAGATCGTATTGATCTATTAACAATCCCCGTGGCTTCGTTAAATTGTACATCTATCGTTTTCATTATGGACTGTTAAGCCAGGCAGACGCACAATTCCCTGCTGTTGAGTATACCAATCAGTGTGCTGATACTCGAAGAATATCTACTAACGGTCTACAATTAGTGTCACAGAGTTTATGGAGGTTACCTATGGATTCGAGATTAACGGGTGTTTGTGTGAAGAGCTCGTTAAAAAAGCCCCCTGTATAGCTTATTTTCAAGGTATTTTGGATGTATGCTGTGGCGAAGTTAGTCTCCCTCATCAATGACTCTGTGTGCCAATCTATTGGACAGATGAAAACATGCAACTTCTGCTTTATTTAAGTTATGTTGTAACTTAAATATACGGAAATATTGGCTTGAGTGGTCTAGACCAGAGGTAAGGATTTCTGCAGTTGTTTCGAAGGTGTTTTGTTTGGTAGCTGTTGTTCAGTCATCCACAAAGCCACACTTTCCAGACTTTGTTGGTGAAATATACACTCCTGGAAATTGAAATAAGAACACCGTGAATTCATTGTCCCAGGAAGGGGGAACTTTATTGACACATTCCTGGGGTCAGATACATCACATGATCACACTGACAGAACCACAGGCACATAGACACAGGCAACAGAGCATGCACAATGTCGGCACTAGTACAGTGTATATTCACCTTTCGCAGCAATGCAGGCTGCTATTCTCCCATGGAGACGATCGTAGAGATGCTGGATGTAGTCCTGTGGAACGGCTTGCCATGCCATTTCCACCTGGCGCCACAGTTGGACCAGCGTTCGTGCTGGACGTGCAGACCGCGTGAGACAACGCTTCATCCAGTCCCAAACATGCTCAATGGGGGACAGATCCGGAGATCTTGCTGGCCAGGGTAGTTGACTTACACCTTCTAGAGCACGTTGGGTGGCACGGGATAAATGCGGACGTGCATTGTCCTGTTGGAACAGCAAGTTCCCTTGCCGGTCTAGGAATGATAGAACGATGGGTTCGATGACGGTTTGGATGTACCATGCACTATTCAGTGTCCCCTCGACGATCACCAGAGGTGTACGGCCAGTGTAGGAGATCGCTCCCCACACCGTGATACTGGGTGTTGGCCCTGTGTGCCTCGGTCGTATGCAGTCCTGATTGTGGCGCTCACCGGCATGGCGCCAAACACGCATACGACCATCATTGGCACCAAGGCAGAAGCGACTCTCATCGCTGAAGACGACACGTCTCCATTCGTCCCTCCATTCACGCCTGTCGCGACACCACTGGAGGCGGGCTGCACGATGTTGGGGCGTGAGCGGAAGACGGCCTAACGGTGTGCGGGACCGTAGCCCAGCTTCATGGAGACGGTTGCGAATGGTCCTCGCCGATACCCCAGGAGCAACAGTGTCCCTAATTTGCTGGAAAGTGGCGGTGCGGTCCCCTACGGCACTGCGTAGAATCCTACGGTCTTGGCATGCATCCGTGCGTCGCTGCGGTCCGGTCCCAGGTTGACGGGCACGTACACCTTCCGCCGACCACTGGCGACAACATCGATGTACTGTTGAGACCTCACGCCCCACATGTTGAGCAATTCGGCGGTACGTCCACCCGGCCTCCCGCATGCCCACTATACACCCTCGCTCAAAGTCCGTCAACTGCACATACGGTTCACGTCCACGCTGTCGCGGCATGCTACCAGTGTTAAAGACTGCGATGGAGCTCCGTATGCCACGGCAAACTGGCTGACACTGACGGCGGCGGTGCACAAATGCTGCGCAGCTAGCGCCATTCGACGGCCAACACCGCGGTTCCTGGTGTGTCTGCTGTGCCGTGCGTGTGATCATTGCTTTTACAGCCCTCTCGCAGTGTCCGGAGCAAGTATGGTGGGTCTGACACACCGGTGTCAATGTGTTCTTTTTTCCATTTCCAGGAGTGTATATCTCAAAGATCTGCTGGCTAAAATGAATTTATCATAAGGCATGGGCTCCCGCGGTTTCTTTTGAGGATCCTCCAGCTATAAATTTTTGACCTGTTATCATGATACATTTGGGATGATGGATGTATATTACAGTGGTGGAAATTAGTATTCAGGCACGTGGTTATTTGTGGGAAACATATTTACGTATCTGGTATTGCACGCATTTTCTCCGTACAGTTTACGACAAAGTAAAATAAAATACATATTCATTTAGTCATTAGAATTAGACGGAGTGCTTCAAAATTAAAAAAAGGCCATCTTTCGGGTAGGAAGGATCGGAAGTTGGTATAAAGGCAGATCCGCCAGATGAATTACACAGTGGTGAACGTGAATAGTTCGCTACAGTTACAATTTGGAGGTGTGTCTGCTAATTTCTTATGGCAGTTATTGTGATAATGCCACGTAGAAAACCTCCGTCCGGTGTCGATCAAGCAAGTATTAAGGCGTACAAGGAAATCGGCCTGTCTAATAGTCATACTGCTAAGAAGTAAGGGCGTTCCAGTTGTGTTATTGATAATTCTGTCAGACATGGTGCGCAGTATGGCAAATATGGTAAATATAGCCGGTCACGAAATTTGTCAGCATCAGATGCGTGTTTGATTCTGCGTAAAACAAACGTCAGTGGCTTGTGTTCCTCTCAAATCATGTCTGATTTGCAGTTATCAGTCACTCCCAGACATATTAGACAAATCGTGGCTCGGAACGCGAATTTGGAATTTGACATTCAAGAAACGGCTCCATAAAACCCCTTTAAACAATACGCATAAGGACGGTCGACTATAGTCTGTGGAAGACTATGTGTCGTGGACCATATAACAGACCAAAGTCATTTTCAGTGCTCAGAAGAAGTCTGATTTGGATGGGCCAGATTGTTTTCAGTATTATGGACGTGATTTTTGTACAGAAAAACACGTTCGGATGAATAGAAAGTTTGGTGATGGCAGCGTTATGACCTGGGCAGCATTTTGTGCTGAAGGCACGTCCAAAGTTGCATGAGTGCACCCCAAGTCCCATGATTATATAAGAATGCTGGAAACTGAATTCGTTGGTATGTATGAGGAATTTCACAGTGATAATTTACGATTCCAACACGAGAACTCTGTGATCCACAGGTCTGCCAAGGTAGAGTCATGATTCCAAGATAAGGAATTTCATTTCTGAGCTGGCTATCGAGAAGTCTGGATTTAAATCCCATTGATAATATACGGGGGATATTAGGACTACGTGTTTTTCGCAACGGACGACAGTTTGAGACTGTGTCCGAGCTGAAAACTGCAATTCGAATGGAGTGGACCTCAGCCTCGGAAGAAGAGATCACTGCCGTATGCAATCTATACCTAAGAGGATTTTCGCAGTCATTAAAAACAATGGAGCTTAGACTAAATACTAAGTCACCGTTGTGATGTATTTACAGTCTACGTTAGGTTATTCTGACAACAATTCGTAAGTGTCTTTATATAAAGTTTCACCCCTAATATTGTCTTCTTTCTTAAAATTTCTTAAGTACCAATGATAGTGGCAATATGAGAATGTATTTGTTTTGTTTTGTTGTAAATTGTATGGGAAAATGCGTTCAATACCAAAAAAACATACGTAAATAATATTTTTTTCACAAATAACCGTGTGTCTCTATACAAATTTCCACCGCTGTATTAGATAACCTGGCCTTGGTCATCTCTAATCCGATGTATTGTCACAAACAGCTTGGGTAATGTTTCCTAGGAATGTAATTCGTTTCTTCCGGTAGAAACCAGTTTCAATAGGCTTTCCAGCTTATTCACACTTGTAGGCAAACTAATTACTTTCCGATAGATCATGTCAACGAAATCAGGCGTAGGAAAAACAATACACTCCCCTTGCGGGTGCATATTCTTTACTTCTTCAGAATACAGTTAGTGACATATCTACTTAAGCAACAATAATAATTACCACTGTCCGTTTATGCACTCCTTACCATTTTAAATCCTTCTTTCCAACCGGATCTCTTTCATTTCCCAGTAGTCACTCCCTATATCAGAAAACATATATTTTGTGCTCCAATAAATTCTATTTATATCGACCACAATCAGTTTTGTTGTTATTGTCATTATTATTATTATTATTATTATTATTATTACTATTAGTAGCAGCGGCAGCGGTAGTACAAATACGGCCAGTATTAACTTTATTAATTCATAGTCAGAATTATTTACTCACATTTTCACTATAGATACCCAGACTATTAGTTATATTAAAATTTTGATTTCGTAATAACTATGATGCAAAAAATGTAGTGTATGTGTGAAACCCTTGTCCGATGTAAAAGAGGGGCTGACGGCCCTAATCAAATCAGGTTAAATAAATAAATAAAATATATAAATAGATGCCTCAACGCTGCACTAAGGCCAATGAGTATTATCATGTTCGCTATACCGTCACAAATCCGTTCTGTTCTGTGTTATATAGGCTACTTGTCTGTAGAGTCGCTCGGCACGCTCCGCTTGCTGCTGCCTGCGCTCGATATAGCAGCTCGCGATGTCCGACTCTTCCTGCTCAACTGACATAGAGCGACCACCGACTCGTACTCACGAGGAGAATATGGCCAGTACCACAGTCCGATTTCCCAAAAATCAGTGGAAGAGGAGTCAAAATAAGCGAACACATGTCTCGACCGCTTCTGAGAAAACAATGATCAACGTCTTTTATCGCGCCATAGTGTCAGACGAGATGGTGGGACAGTGGATAGCATCTAGGCCTCTCACTTTATCATCCTGTGTTCGAAACCAGATTATTGATTTTACTTATTTTTTTATTTTATTTTAATTCTCTGCCCATGTCCATAGAAGGTTATTACACTAATGTTCCTTATCAAGTTAGGGGATACAAGGGTGTTGTAAAATTACAACTGGGTTCCATAATAAGTGTGACACATTTGTTATACAACATATATGTTTATGATATTTTCACGGATTACAATCCTTTTAAATTCTCATACTCTTACGTTTCATTCTTATATTAATTCTCACTTATTATCCTTATGTTCATGCTACAGGATGATACTGACGTAGAAACATTCGAAACATAGAAATTTCGCACATCATGAGCATCGTGTAAAAGCACGTTTGGCACTGTGACATTTCTTTGCGTGAATTTTACTCGGTAAACAAACGTGCTTAATATTGTTGTCTCACGCGTCAGCAATAATTTCACGGCAAACTACGCATAACGGATCAGTTTACCGAAAACAGGTGCTTGCAATTGGTTATGAATAAGACGATCTACAGAAATTTCACCGAAAACAATTTCAAATAATTTTCTCATTCATTTATTGTTTCTTTCTGTAGTAATCTTCTACAAAAATGGATAGATAAATGAAAAACTAACGTATAAATAATAATCGGATTTCAAACACGGGACATAAAAGTACGAAGCCGTGATGCAAATCACTGTGCCACACTTCGGCTGAAGTAGATGCTCGCTAAAAATCACATATAGCATCTCGAAAACTTTGACTGTCATTTTCTCAGAAACGGTCGAGTATCTGCGGATAAGCCAAGACAAGCATTTACTTATTTTGACCTGTCTTCTACTGGGCGAAATTTGTGGGAAATGGAGTTATGACACTTGCCGTGTTTTCCTCGTTAGCATCAATGAGAGAACGACGACCCATCCCCGCTCGCGACGGCCGTTTGCATACAAAAAGTGAAAAACTCGTCCTGCATTTTTTACCGACAGTTTGTATCAGAAAATGCGCACTCAGATAAATAACACTTCCAGTAGTTGTGTATGCATGCGTCCCTTGCCAACAACGACACTTGCCTCACCGTAATTGTCATATGAAGCCAACGTCAAATCACATCCGACTCGGCAAGGGTCTCGACATTGCCGTATTTAGTACAAATAAGTTTTTAAATGTAAACTTTTCAATTAAGTTTCCACATAATTGGACTCAAATTTCACCCATAGCCTACAAGAAACACAATACTTCTTCAGCCCATTACATGCTACGATCTTCTGCACACTCATGCCTATTGAAGGAGAAATACTACGAGTCATTCTCCATTTGAATGCAGTACAGCACTTGACTCTGTAAAGAGCTGCGAATTATTTCAAACATCTCCGAATCATCTCATAGAGCTCGACAAGGACATAAAATTCGCTACTACAATTTTTCAGCTGTATCAATAGCACAGCTGTACACTTCACATTTGAGATGTCACCAGACAGAAATATCTAGAGAACTGAGATCAAGGAGATCAAGATACATTCATTGACATAAAACTTGGCTGGCGGCCGGCCGCTGCAGAGTCTAACTCAATAACATGACCACGCCGATAATTCTCCAAGTTCAGCTGTCTCCACAATATGGCAACACTGTAGCTTGCGTCAGTTTCTGAAAGAAGTCTTTTCTTCTGTTTGAGGAGTTATGTTACATCTACAGCTGTGGTCTATAGATGAAGCGTTCAGATGTATTTGGAGACTTTCATATCTCAAAGAGGACTTCATTTTCTTTCTTTCTTTCTTTTTTTAGTACTGCTCCTTCATTGCAGTCCTGCACAGACTTCAGTTTGAAGGTAGTTCATGTCGTTAAACGAATAATTCTAATTTTCAAGGTATACAGCTATAAGAAGAATTTACGTTCCTTCGTACTGAAGAATATGTTTTTAATTTCTTACAAGAGTTTATTTTGTCTCCAGAAACATCAGCATACAGAAGATTTTAGCTTTCGAGATGAGACTACTTCCAAAGGGGGCCATTTAGTTTGGTGTTTTCTGTTACGTGCCATTCAGAGTATGAAGCCGCGATGAGGAAAAATGCCACAAAGAAACAGGGGAAATGGAGAACTTATTTTGTTCAAATGTTCAAATGAGTGTGAATTCCTAAGGGACCAAACTTCTAAGGCCATCGGTCCCTAGACTTACACACTACTTAAAGTATCTTATTCTAAGAACAACACACACACCCATGCCCAAGGGAGGACTCGAACCTCCGGTGGGAGGGGCAGCGCAATCCGTGACATGGCGCCTCAAATCGCATGGCCACTCCGCGCGGCTACTTATTTTGTCTGCAGGATTTTCCACAACGGAAAGGGAATCAGCTGCCGAAGGAGAGGGGAAAAAAGACAAATTCCACTTAACGTACTCGGTCACCTACTTGATTCAGCTGCTAACACCCAGGCGTCATTGTTGCAGTGGTATTTTCATAGCTAATGACTGAAAATCAGATGACCAGATGACCGGCCTTGGGCAAAAATTCGGAAGTGATGTTCTGTGGCGACTGACAGGTCGAAGTGTCCTAGTAAAGATAGTAGCTGTTGTCGGTCTTCTGGAGATATGTGTCCCAGGAGAATGTGAAGAGCAACGAATAGGCGCTTTCGTAGACCTCGGAGGGTGGGCGAGCGGGCGGGATTATCTGTTGGCGCGATATGCCGTCACAGACTAACTGTCCGGCGATCTGTATCACTAGATAAGCGTACCACAGATCTGCACAAGCGCCAGGCCACGCCGCGATGGGTGCTCGTCCGCTGCTGTTGCTCCTGCTGCTGCTGCGGTTGCTGGCGGTATGCGCCAGTGAGACCGGTGGTAAGTACAATTGACGTTCCAAGCAAAATATCCACACTTCTGCTTTCACTCGCTTATTTTTCCTGGCAAACGAATTGGAACAGGTCAACCTGAGATCAAAATTCTTGCGATATACATTAGGAACCAAGTATGCCGATTTGTTGATACGAGTCTAATGAAGCTTCATAATGGAAGTTTCACTTCCCATTATACTACCTGACAGTCACCTGAATGCTACGGGCATGTTTCACAATGACTCTAGATGAATACCACGGGTCACATTACCATTATTAAATAACTACCCAGATCATACCCAGTTAATAACTGTAGTTACGCTGCATCATATTATCACAAAGTTTACTTTTTAAATATTTTGCGTGTTTTAATTTTGTCGATCGATTTCTGAATCCTTCATAGCACCTTGCGCATTCTTTAGCCCGAAATATAGCTTCTTTAGTTCACACAATATTTGGAAACATCATAATACGTCACACAGGAAACTAGACGTAAAATAATTTTACATACATTTTCAGAAACTTCTCGAAACATTAGGCTACGGAAAGAAATATTCATTAGTACCACGCACACATGCTCAGTTCGTATTTTCATTTATTTTTGTTCAAATAATGGACTACATTTTGGTCTTACACGTCGGCTGCTAGGAATAGTATCATACCCTGTGTTCATTTCTTTCTTCCTGAAGCAGACGCTGGAATGCTTTAAAAATAATTTATTACATATCAGCATTTATGGATGACGCTACCACATGATCGAGTTCGATTTAACCTGTTACGGAGAGCACTTACCATCAGACCCATAAATACATCTTTTAAATAAAATGAAAATCCTAATTCCTTTGTGGAACTTTGTATAATGTGTTTACGCACATATAAGAATTATCTCTTTTCTGATGAATTATATTACGTTTCATAACTAGCAAACAGAAATAGGAAAGTGCGTCACATATTACAATCTGATCATAAAGGCTTTCAGGACGTTTGGATATGTCAGAAAAGACCAAATGTCTTAGAAAGAAATGACACTCTTACACAAAAAAGTTGATGGCGACATAGAAAGAGCGTTTCTTGATTTAGCTCCATTCTCTTTAGAGTTCGCACACACAAAAAACCCACCGAAATGAATGGAAGTCTGAGAGTGGGAATCTAATCGCTAGCAAAAGTAGCTGTGTTGTTGGAGAATTAGCGCCACAGATCGTTCTTCCACTTAAGTCCGTGTCTCACCCTGAAGATTTGTACGTTCTATCCAGGTTCCCGTTATATGGACATTATATTTCCATTTTGTTACAAATGGCACGAATTCCTTTCGTGTATACTTTATACGTCTAAGACATACTTTAAGGGCATGAAAACCTATCGTATTAGTTACTTTTGGTATTTCCCGTTTAGTTAACATTGTACATCAGTTTTTGATGATATACAAGTGTTCCTTTTCGAAAGACTTGTTGAGACGGTAAAAAGAGACTTCGTCAGTGGAATGCCGAACCGTTCTGGACTTATCGGAAAGATTCAGTATTTGTTCTGCGTGTTCCTTGTCGATAATTTCTTAGTGCTCTCTTTTTGCTTCTCACAATGCCACCACGTAAAATCTCTCTGAACAATCGCGTGAGTCTGATGCTATCTAAAGATTAGATCGTGCGCTACTCGTATTGTATGGAAAATTGCGTTAGTTTGAATTCGAGTGCTATAGTTTAAAACTATATTCACTTGAATTGATTTACTCATTCATCGAAGATGGGTGAAAGGTTAAGAGTTTAGCATCACGTAGACATCGAAGTCAATACACTCAGGGCTACTAGCTAAATTAGACAATGATGTGGAAGGTAAAGGTATAAATTAAGAAACATTTTCTGCCTTCGCATAAAGTGATTTAGATACCACAGTAAATCTAAAACCGTTTGACAGGCTGTAACTTTGGACCTTGCTCTTCTCGAACATTTAAGCTACACAGTGTGATTTAGCATACGTGCGAACTACTCACGGGACGATAATTTACAAATATAATATTTTAAAGCAGTATCTCAGTTCCGAAAGAGTTTTACACTCTGCAGCACAGCAGCGAACACTGTTTTTAATATTTCTAGAAGTTTAATACTATGTACTGGGCCAGTCGTCAAAACTTGAATTATGCCTGTAACTTCCTCCTACGTTCCAAACCTCACAGAAGCACTTTATATATCTTGTGGGAACAGCACCCGTGGAAGAAAGGATTTCACGGAGAAATGGAATAATTACACGGTAGGGGTTGTTTCTATAAAGAATTTTTCACTTTGTAGCGGGGTCTGCGCTGTTTTTTTACTTTCAAACACTCACGTATGGCTTCGTAAGTAGGAGGCCCTGTTTAATTTGTATCGTGTATTTTAGGTTGGGTCTCTGACAAGTACACCTGTTATGGTTCAAATGGCTCTGAGCACTATGGGACTTAACTTCTGAAGTCATCAGTGCCCTTGAACTTAGAACTATTTGAACCTAACTAACCTAAGGATATCACACACATCCATGACCGAGGCAGGATTCGAATCTGCGACCATAGCGGTTGCACGGTTCCAGACTGTAGCGCCTAGAACCGCTCGGCCACACTGGCCGGCTACACCTGTTATAAATCGATCGTAGTAGTGCAGTTATTTTTGGGCACAATAATCGTTTTCAGCAGGGGTAAGGTTCAAATCTTCGTCCGGGTAGCGTCATAGAGGATTTCCGTGTTTCCAGTAATTCGCTTTAGTTAAATGCTGAGCTGATCCCTCCAGTTAAATGTTAAGATGATTTCATCATTAAGGCCGAGGTGGATTTACTCTCATGTCCAGAAAAAAAAAAAAAAAAAAAAAACAGAACACATTGAGCGACTAGAGATAGGACGTTCATATTCACAGGACATGTACGTTAGTATGTTCTGCAGAAATGATTAGTATTTCAGTCACCTCGGTTCAGCATGTGTCCTGTTGCCTAGTAGAACATGGTCCGCCATGGGCCCTAATAACTTGTTCAATGCGCGGTGGTATCGACGCATATAAGGCGCGAATGGCGTCCTGTGGTATAGCCGTTCATGCTTCATTTACCTGGTTTCATAGTTCATCTGTGGTGTGTGGCATTGGGTCACAGTGCTACACCTGTCATTTCACCATATCACACACATATTCGATTGGCGAAAAGTCTGATGATCTGGCGGGACAGGGCGAAAGGCTGACAACCTGTGACACTAAGAGGGCACGTGTTTGTGCAGAAACATGTGGTCGTGCATTATCTTGCTGAAAATTTGCGTTTGGGGCGTTGTGCAGAAAGGGTATGGCTACGGGCTGCAGGATGTCATTCACGTAGGTCACACTGGTCGCAGTGCCCTAGACATGCACCAACTGTGATTTGCGGCTGTACCCAGTAGCAACCCAAACCATAAGGCCTTGAGCTTATGCTGTAAGTCTTGTGCGAATGCATTCACTGTGATGCCGCTTCCCGTCTGAATCGAATCAAAATGCGCCCATAATTTTCATAGATCCTTCCGAAATCACATCTGACCCCATTTCTGTCCCTAGTGACGCCGTTCCATACACCATTGCCGTTTAGCATGTTTCTACACATTCGTCAAAGGTTGGCGGAGAAGTGGAAGACGAGCACGTAATACACGCCACAATAAACGGCGACCGACTGGCGCCCCTGACAATGTACGATGTGGTATACTGTTCCACTCTTGCTCCAGAGTCGAGGAGGATGCAGAAGTGTCCTGCAATGACATTTGGATGAGGTGTCTCGGGGGGTGGTTGGGATTCAAATGGTTCAAATGGCTCTGAGCACTATGGGACTTAGCTTCTGAGGTCATCAGTCCCCTAGAACTTAGAACTACTTAAACCTAAGTAACCTAAGGACATCACACACATCCATGCCCGAGGCAGGATTCGAACCTGCGACCGTAGCGGTCGCGCGGTTCCAAACTGTAGCGCCTAGAACCGCTCGGTAACTACGGCCGGGGTGGTCGGGATTGTGCGACCTGATTCATCTTGTCGTTTACTACAATCTTCCGTGAATCGTTCCGCACACTCCCGTAGCACTGCCGAAACAATTCGTCCCGCACGAGTAGCGATTTCCCGGATGGATGCATCACATTCTCTAAACTCAATAACGCGTCCTCTTTCAAGTTCACTTGACGGTACGGTTCACGTATACCTCTGCAAGGGATCCTGCACGTCTGCTCATGTCACATTGATCCATTACCTTTGGTTTATAGGGAAACGACAGCCGCAGGCACATTTTACCGGCAGGTGATGCTGCGCCGCAATATCGATGTTGACCTCGAACCCGAACCCGAGGGCCGACAAGGTTATCATTTCTACTTAACGTATTAATGTACATGTCCTGCGAATATGAACGTCCTATCTGTAGTCGTTCAAGGGGTTCAGTGTAGTTCTCCTATCTCCTTGTGCAACTCAGTTATTGCTACGTCTTTGATAAAATCGTTTGATAAGGACAACAGGCTAAACGATAGCCTTCTACCTTTGCCTCCGAGTGAGACTGCGCGGTTATTAAAACACTATACTTGTAGCTGGGAGAGGAAGGGCTCAAACTGCTCTTCATTAACCTGAGTGCAACTTTTTATGATAATAGTATATGTTTTTCACCCTCAGACGTCCTGTAAGCCCTTCGTCAAGGAGTTAGTCATTCTAAACATAACTTCATAATGGATAAATCTCCGAATGAATATACTGCACAGCTACAACAATAAATTGAAAACATGGCTTAACGTTACTCATCACTGACACTCTAACTGACTCAGGGAGACAATCATTGCGTATTAACCATAATATTACGTTATTTAGCAAATAATATAAAATAAATGACAGATGGAATAGCTGATTTTAAGCATAAACTAAAATAATTCTTTTTGGTGAATTCATTTTTTTCTGTAAACAAATTATTAATATCTCGTATGGTAGAGAAAATTGTTTATTTTTGTTGTTACATTTAAGTATATTCACCTGCAACATGAGTAGTCTCGAAATGAAATGATCGTGTGGCATTGATGGCCGGGAGGCACCGTCCGGGGAAGTTAGGCCGCCGATTTGCAAGTCTTATTTATGTGACGCCACATTGGGCAACTTGCGTTTCGGTGATGATGAGATGACGATAACACAACACTCAATCCACAACCGGAGAAAGTCTCCAACCCGTCCGAGAATCGAATCCGGGCCCACTGCATGTTAGGCAAACACGTTACCAATCAGCGACGCAGGCGGACTAGTAGGCTGAACTACCAGTACGTTAATTGTTATTAAATTTAAGGCACTGTGATATTAAAAATCTGAAAACGGCGAGTATTTTACTGAAAACGCAAATACAGGGTGTTTCAAAAATGACCGGTAGATTTGAAACGGCAATAAAAACTAAACGAGCAGCGATAGAAATACACCGTTTGTTACAATATGCTTGGGACAACAGTACATTTTCAGGCGGACAAACTTTCGAAATTACAGTAGTTACAATTTTCAACAACAGATGGCGCTGCAAGTGATGTGAAAGATATAGAAGACAACGCAGTCTGTGGGTGCGCCATTCTGTACGTCGTCTTTCTGCTGTAAGCGTGTGCTGTTCACAACGTGCAAGTGTGCTGTGGACAACATGGTTTATTCCTTAGAACAGAGGATTTTTCTGGTGTTGGAATTCCACCGCCTAGAACACAGTATTGTTGCAACAAGACGAAGTTTTCAACGGAGGTCTAATGTAACCAAAGGACCTAAAAGCGATACAATAAAGGATCTGTTTGAAAAATTTCAACGGACTGGGAACGTGACGGATGAACGTGCTGGAAAGGTAGGGCGACCGCGTACGGCAACCACAGAGGGCAACGCGCAGCTAGTGCAGCAGGTGATCCAACAGCGGCCTCGGATTTCCGTTCGCCGTGTTGCAGCTGCGGTCCAAATGACGCCAACGTCCACGTATCGTCTCATGCGCCAGAGTTTACACCTCTATCCATACAAAATTCAAATGCGGCAACCCCTCAGCGCCGCTACCATTGCTGCACGAGAGACATTCGCGAACGATATAGTGCACAGGATTGATGACGGCGATATGCATGTGGGCAGCATTTGGTTTACTGACGAAGCTTATTTTTACGTGGACGGCTTCGTCAGTAAACAGAACTGGCGCATATGGGGAACCGAAAAGCCCCATGTTGCAGTCCCATCGTCCCTGCATCCTCAAAAAGTACTGGTCTGGGCCGCCATTTCTTCCAAAGGAATCATTGTCCCATTTTTCAGATCCGAAACGATTACTGCATAACGCTATTTGGACATTCTTCGTGAATTTGTGGCGGTACAAACTGCCTTAGACGACACTGCGAACACCTCGTGGTTTATGCAAGTTGTGCCCGGCCACATCGCACGGCCGACGTCTTTAATTTACTGAACGAATATTTCGATGATCGTGTGATTGCTTTGGGCTATCCGAAACATACAGGAGGCGACGTGGATTGGCCTCCCTATTCACCAGACATGAACCCCTGTGACTTCTTTCTGTGGGGACACGTGAAAGACCAGGTGTACCGCCAGAATCCAGAAACAATTGAACAGCTGAAACAGTACATCTCATCTGCATGTGAAGCCATTCCGCCAGACACGTTGTCAAAGATTTCGGGTAATTTCATTCAGAGACTACGCCATATTATTGCTACGCATGGTGGATATGTGGAAAATATCGTACTATAGAGTTTCCCAGACCGCAGCGCCATCTGTTGTTGACAATTGTAACTACTGTAATTTCGAAAGTTTGTCTGCCTGAAAACGTACTGTTGTCCCAAGCATATTGCAACAAACGGTGTGTTTCTATCGCTGCTCGTTTCGTTTGTATTGCCGTTTCCAATATACCGGTCATTTTTGAAACACCTTGTAAATCATGTATACCTAACCTGTGAACTCAAACGTTCTTCATTATTACGATAGAAACCGAGCAGATGGTTTAAGGAGCGTGGGGTTAACTATTTAGTGGCCGAAGTATTATGAGTATCAGCTTTACGTGACACAGCGTTAAAAAATGGGTTCAAATGGCTCTGAGCACTATGGGACTTAACTGCTGAGGTCATTAGTCCCCTAGAACTTAGAACTACTAAACCTAACTAACCTAAGGACATCACACACATCCATGCCCGAGGCAGGATTCGAACCTGCGACCGTAGCGTTCGCGCAGTTCCAGGCTGTAGCGCCTAGAACCGCTCGGCCACCACGGCCGGCCACAGCGTTAAACTTTCTTCTGTAAAAATGAAGCTAATATTTATAAGAACAATAATAATCGCTGACTCGAACATCCAGTAGCCTGGTTTTAGACAGTCGACGACGAATTTCTTAAAATCCACGATGAAGCTGACGTTCACGGAAGGAAATTTTTAATGGAAAACTTCGGTTGTAACAAGCAGTCAGTTAAAGACAAGATTTCCAGTTGTCGTCCAGCTATTCTAATTTTTCGTAATTACATCAGAAAACCTTTCCAGACGTTATTTCTGACTGAGCACATTCGAATTGCTTCGTTATCATGTTGGCTGACACTCTGCACTGGGCAAATGAGGACACAATATCGTGATGGACAACTAGATACTGCGTTGGTACTTCGCTTATCACATACAATATTTGTACTTTATCAGTCTAAATATTGTTTCACGAACTGATTTATTTGCGAGTGAAGTAGTCTGGCACGTAAATCTTTGGCTCCAGAATGAGATTTTCACTCTGCAGTGGAGTGTGCGCTGATATAAAACTTCCTGGCAGATTAAAACGAAGTGGTCTACCATCTGAGCAACCCAAGCACGACTCACGTCCCGCCCTCACAGCTTTACTTCCGCCAGTAGCTCGTCTCCTACTTTCCAAACTTCACAGAAGCTCTCCTGCGATCCTTACAGAACTCCGCAATATCCTTTCTTCCAGGAGTGCTAGTTCTGCTAGGTTCGCAGGAGAGCTTCTGTGAAATTTGGAAAGTAGGAAACGAGGTACTACCAGAAGTAAAGCTGTGAGGACGGGACGTGAGTTGTGCTTGGGTAGCTCAGATGGAGCCGGCACGGTAGCTCAGCGTGTTCGGTCAGAGGGCTGGGCCCTCTCTGTAACAAAGAAACTGAGTCAAGGAATAAACGATCAACTTGAATGGATGTCTTGTGACGTCCGCCCAGACTAAACCGCAACGAACTATATAAAAAAAAAGGAAAGGTGGCAGAGCACTTGCCCGGGAAAGGCAAAGGTCCCGAGTTCGAGTCTCGGTCCGGCACACAGTTTTAATCTCCCAGGAAGTTTCAAATCTTTGTCTGCTTTCAAAGTAACGAAAACTACAGGAATTAGTTTTAACGCAAGTAAAATTTGCTGGGAGTGTGTTGGAGCTATCACTACTGTCGGCTGGATTTTCAGCAATTATTATAAAAATACTTTAGTGTTTTCGTTTATGCATTGATTGTAACAGCAATATTACAGTGACATTTATGTTACTTAACATGATAGCTAGAACTCAGAAGAGTCTCAAACGGATCACTATTGATACCAGTTTATTTAATTATCCAATGGAAGTACTGCCCCACGTGATCTGCGACTACACCTGTTTATACATGCGTAATCCACAAGCCACTGTGAAGTGCATTGTAGAGGGTACTTCACTGTCCGATAAAAAAAAAATTAAAGCACCAAGAAGACATGGTCGGATGTCAATGTAACTTCGTACACGCACACACCATAGGCGGGTGTATAAATGATTAGAGTTGCAGTTCTCTGTGACAGGTAGAACGGCCACCAGAATGCGTTGGTGTAGATCGTGTGAAATGTTATCACGCTTAGTAGGCTGTATAAGGTGCGTGAATAACATCTGATGAGTGATTACTGCGAAGGACACGGGGATACCGTGTAATTGTGTGAGACAATGTTATCAGTATCTGACAGAGTTTGAAAGAGGACAAATTATGAGCCACCATTTGGCCAGCTGGTCGAATCGTGCAACATCTAGATTTGTGAGGCGTTGGAATGTGACAGTGGCCCGATGTTGGACTGCATGAAAATTTAAGGACAGGCATACTCGTCTTCAAGATACCGGCAGCACGTCTGACAACTACAAGAGAGGATCGTCGTATGGTGCACCAAGCACATCGCAACACCCTCATATCTGCGCCTGCCATCTGAGAACGAGTATCAGCTACATACAACAATCTGCATCCTCCCGCACCATTGGTGGCAGCTGCCGTATTAGGGAATTACTGTCCCATGTGTAGGCTGCCGGTAACACAGCAACACAAATGGCTGCGTCTGGAGTAGTACCGTGACCGGGAAGCAAGGGCTGCTGATGCGTCGCATTGTTCAAAATGGTTCAAATGGCTCTGAGCACTATGGGACTTAACATCTGAGGTCATCAGTCCCCTAGAACTTAGAAGTAATTAAACCTAATTAAGGACATCACACACATCCATGCGCGAGGCAGGATTCGAACCCGCGACCGTAGCGGTCCCGCGGTTGCAGACTAAAGCGCCAAAGAACCGCTCGGCCACAACGGCCGGCCGTCGCATTGTGTTCGGCGATGAATGGCTGCTCTGCACTACTCAGGATGACCATCGTTGGCGAGTATGACGCCAACCTGGAGCGAGGTCCAATCCCTCCAACGTTTCGGGAGGGGGGGGGGGGGGGGGGGGGCACAGCAGTAGTACCCAAGACTTCACTGTGTGGCAATCCATTGAGCATGACTTCAGGTCATGGCTGCAAGTCATTAAGGGAACTCTGACAGTACAATGGTGTGTGACGGATATCCGTGTGTTTTCATGTGCTACGTCTCATTGCGATGCCATTTTTCAACATCACAATGCTCGTCCACACACAGTACGTGTCTCTGTGAACTGTTTATGAGGTGTTGAGATATTTCCGTAACCAGCATGATCCGCAGATCTGTCGCCGATAGAACCTGCATGGGACCACATCAGAGTCGACTTCGTCTCAGCACCAGTATCCCGGACGAGTTACCACAAATGTGGTCTAGCTTGCCTCAGGAGACGTTACAGCGGTTTTATGACGCCCTTCCCAACCAAATCAGTCCATGCCTAAAGGCCAGAGGGGGTAAAACGTCATGCTGACAAGTGTTTCCATTCCGCCAAGTTCTTTGTAAATTTGACTCGATTTCATTATCTCCGAAATAACATCACATACCTTCTCAATCTTTCTGAGTGCTTCACTTTTTCATCAGGTAGTGTATTTACCATTGCAAATCGTCAGAATTGTTGTTCCCTAGCAAATGGAGACGTGTTGCGTATGTCTTTGTTCAAGTGACTGACTTGACATTCATATTTGGGCTTCAATCTCCGCTCTGTCCTAGTGAGTTTTTCTTTGTTTCCCGCACTCACGTAATCCTCGTCCCTCGCAATGATTGTGCATGTGAATTTACACTAAATAGTTCCGGGACTTGGACTTGATGCTGAAAGCCCCTACTACTAGGTAAGAGGGCCGGTTTTCAGTGCACGCTATAGTACTGTGATGTTCAAGTCAAAATTAAGGTGACAGTTGCTTTAAGTTTCGTTTTCATACACGGAGAACATTTGTTTCGCAACAACTTTCTGCTTCATCCTCTGCCTAAGGTGTCATTTGAGGTGTCTGTGATCATTACAAAGCGTGCCTGGCCGTTAATGTTTGCATTCGAAACGAGAGCTGCTGCTTCTCAATTGTGTTCATAAGGCTCAGTGGACCACGTTCTAGTCCAGGGGTGGGCAAATGCGCTAATGCGAGCGCAGGTACGTTGGTGCGCCAGTACTGCTTGCCCGCGTGCACTGTGAGTCGGAAGTTATCCCTCCAATTCTCTCCCAACATCGCTCGTTTGATACAGGTGCGGGTGTGGCAAAGAGTACCTGCTCCGAACGTAGCATTTCTCTGTAATAAAGCACTCCGTCTTCAGGTTGCAAGTGGCCCATCGGGAACATCCGACCGCCGTGTCATCCTCACTATTCGGTCGAATAGCTCCTCAATTGGCATCACGAGGCTGAATGCACCCAGAAGAAATGGCAACAGTTCATGGTGGCCCAGATAGTCACCCATCCATGTGCCGGCCAAGCACGACAGTGCTTAACTTCAGTGATCTGACGAGAACCGGTGTATCCAATGCGGTAAGGCCGTTGACATAACAATTCTCTGTAAGATTGCATATATTAAGGTAATGGGTGTTTAATAAAAAGGCATGTGTTCTTAGCTTACATTTTATGTCGGTGTTGTATTTGTGACCAGGAAATTATGTCGATGACAGTTATACCTTATTCTCATTTTCTACATTCATGAACCACCCTCCCCCCGCCCCACTCACCTATGGTTGTCCAGTGTACAGAATGACAGAATTTGGAAATTTGCAACATATCGTACTGCTTGTACCTGATGCCAACCTATGGAATGTATTGCTTTGCGGCACTGTTGTGCTCTTTACGGCATGATGAGGAGAAAAGGTCGTTCTTTATTTGTTACTTTGTCACTATGTTGTACCTCAATCGAACTGCAGACAGCCCATAGCCTTCCTGTCGACTGATGGTGTCGTCTGAACGTTTATTTTTTTCGAACGAAGCGAGAACAGTATATTTGAGCTCAGTGGAACGTGGAACATAAATTACGAGCTAGTCGCACAAGGAAAAAAAATCAAATATAGCAAAACAGCACGACTGTTTTACACCGTAATAACTGACATGCAAAGTATTAAAGTGATGAACTGGCCCACAAAAGCGTGTACACTAGGGTAAATTCATCTGTTTTTCTTCATGACAGTATTGTTACTTATAAAATAAACGTCATCACTTTTCATTCGATGGCACATTTGTGTAATACCATGCAGGCTACACTTCCCCAAATACTACTTACATATTATATTTGAATTTTCCTACTATAATATTTACGATACTGAAAAAATTCGAGCGTCGGCTGTCGATCGTGTATTGTCTGCAGTCTTCAGTTCTGTCAGTCCTGTTCGCGAGTAAGCGAATGGAAGCTGTGCCCACATCGTGCCCGTATGGCGATACAAATACCCACAGTGCGCGGGGACAGCCGCAAGCACCCACCCCTGTTCTAGTCCTTCCATCCAGTAAAAGTCTTTGGCAGTCAGGAATCGAGGCGAATTGATATCTACTTTACTTCTGAGAAATTCACCCATAGTGCTCGTTCAATATTACGGATGTTTTGTGTATCATATATTCCGATATAATCATAGTCTTCATAATACTGGTTTTGTGTCAGTGTAAAGGTCGTTCACAGTCTTCGCGTTTTCCAGTGTTCGATGGTTCATAATTAATTTCTTGGCTTCGACTCACGTGCAGGTTCCGATTTAGGAAAGAACTGTGGTACAACTAACGTCGTTTAGATTTTGTAAATTTAAAAAAAGAATCGTTGATTCAAAAACTATGTGACCAGACCAAAACCGACACGTCTCGAGAAAAGTGTTATAGGTTGTGTGATCAACCACAATATGAGAAATTCTTCCTCCTGGTTGACGTAATATTGGCTTCTGTGGCTGCGAAAGTGCCGACAAACTGCACATTACAACAGCACTGCCTCATATGATGTACGGAGTGAGACCACTCAAGCGTGGAGCAATGGAGTAATATCTTCTGCAGTAATTATCGCGGCTTACCGTGCACCGACAGACACGTGCGGTCTTGGAAAATGTCTGGTGAACGCATCTACTGGCCTGAGTAATAAGGCACTGTAATCCTATTTCGGAAATAAAGAGTTGAGGATTTAATACATTTGCTAAATGTGTAAATTCACAACCGAGAGTTACAAACATACTTTGACCACCTAATTCGTGCCTGTAATTTAGCAGCAGTTACAAGCAAAAGCAAGCCTCTCGAGATGGGAAACAAGCTTGATTAGGCGAAGATTATGGAAGAAAATTATTCTCGTTCTGTTCAGACAAAGCAGCCCGACATTTGCCTCAAGAGATTTAGGGAAACACGGCAAACATAAATGTAGATGGCCGGAAGTGGGTTAGAACCGACCGAGTCGATTGTAGCTAGCAATTAGAAGCAATTGTACCTGATACATCTTTTAAGGCGGTGAGACTTCGCTACAGAAAACTTACCGGCTATGAACTATCTTGCTTACACCCCTGACCTTAAACTGACTGAAGATATACTGCATGTTTTAGAGCGTAGACTTCGCACAAGATCAAAAAGACCCTCACGCGTGCTTTATCCCAATGCATTTCTATGTTAAGAAATATGTCTTAAACACTTACTCGCCTTTCCGGGAGTAATGGTATGAGGGAAGAATAACATACCGTAGACAGTGAGAACATTGGGAGGCAGAACGGTAGTTCAATGTATCAAGAATGGGAGAGATACACGAATAGCTACCCCATTCCATGATTCGTTTGAAGTGATTTAGAGAACACGTATAAAACCTAAGTCAGAGATCTCTGAGTCCTCTCCTCTCGAATACGAGTGCCGTGTATTGCCACTACACCCTTTCATTCGAAACTGCATACCTCTGAGCTGTAATCTGTCACAGACCAAGTGTGTGTCAGCCAAGTGCCACACGCAGTTACCCGAGATGGGCACGTGCAGAAACATTCATTGCATTTCCAGAGACTTTGGCCATACCGTGAGACCGTATTGTTAATGCTGTTGCAGGACAGTCAGACGGGCAGGTACAGAATATGATACTCCTAATAAAAACTCAGTCAGTCACATACACGTGAATCAACACTGGAACAACGTGGGAGATGGTTCAAATGGCTCTGAGCGCTATGGGACTTAACATCGATGGTCACCAGTCCCCTAGAACTTAGAACTACTTAAACCTAACTAATCTAAGGACATCACACAACACCCAGTCATCACGAGGCAGAGAAAATCCCTGACCCGCCGGGAGTCGAACAACGTGGGAGAGTAGGACTGTTGTCCTACTGGTGAAGATTTGTACTATCCTGCCTTCGACATATTACAAAGTGTCATTCTGTACCGCGTAAAGGACTGTAATGGTTGGTCGTGCAGTAAACTTTCTGAATCAGTTTCAATAGGTGGTTGGGGAATGAAATAACGGAAGACGGTGTCAGTACATATCCTACTCCTATGGACTTACACAAAGGAGAGGCCGAGCTGAACCTCAATATCCGAGTGACTCACAGCCACCAACACTATCACACACCCTCACTCCACACATACACATTCACACTCACATACCCACCCACCAACCCACCCACCCACATACACACACACACACACACACACACACACACACACACAAAATGCGGAGTTGTTTGCTACATAACCATGGAAGTTTGCTCGCAGTATAGTCACAACAAACTTGAATCCACCAGCCAACCTTTGCTTCGCGGCAAAATACAGTTAATATACCTTTTTCCACCAGGATCGAACCAGTTACCTTCAGATCGATCGATAGTGTAGGTTGTTAACTGCAGTAGCGGAGGTGAACATACTCATATCTCGATCCTGATAATGGCGTCTTCCTCTGGTCTGTGACGTGAAGATGTAAGCTGTTTACACGGAATTTCTGTGGAAAGCCGACACAGATTAACAAATATTTTGGCGATTTATCATAGAAACGTGGCGCCTGATAAAGTACCCAAGTAATCCAGTACTTGGAAACTACCAGACAGCGAAGCTTCCGTGCAGATACCGAAGCGGTTGGGAATCGACAAGGCTCAGTTGACGTGAAGCGGAGTCTCCTATCGACACATGGCGAAACCCAATGCGGAATCAAGCCCCAGCTAGTCGCGATAGCGCGGCCAGACGCATAAAATGATATCTATAGCTGTGACTCGATTGCAATAACGGTGCCAGGTGGGTTCAGGATGATTTCCTCACTAGTCTCGTGAGTCAAGTCTTTCCACCAAATTGGTCTCTTCTCTTCCGTTCAGGAACGCAGACAACATTCGAATAAAGTTTTCACGTGAACGCGCCACATTCTCTCTGTATTAGTTAAAGACTGGCATTCGAACGACATAGTATCATCAACGTGAATGACAGATTTTAATCACAGAGAACGATGTTGGAGGGCTGGTCATTCTCCGTAACAGATGAGGATTTTTTAAAGTGATTGTCCATATTTTAAAAGAGAACCGAGGCGAAATTAAAGGTACTTAATTACTGAAGATAGTGAAAGGTGAGACATGAGTGTGGCTATTACCGTACATGTCTTCGATCTTGTATTATAGTCGCGAAATTATTCTTTATAATTTTATATTCTGATACTTTTCGATACTGACACGCTATTCTGATACTTTTCGAGAGTTGGAATTTTTTCGATGTCGTTTCAAATGTTTAAATTTTCATGAATAGCCATATTCTTCGAAAACCTGAGTAACAGTTATTTAGAGGCAATGAAATTTCATGTTTGTTGCAAGGCAACAGTGTTAACGCCTGCATCAAAATGAGCTTTGTTGGAAGAACTTGTCGGCGTCTTTCGTGTTTAAGTTTTTGTGTCATAAATTTGACAGACATTGTATGCTGATTTGCTACCTATCTTACTTGTTCTACAGTTGTCAACATTAACCAACACATGGTGCTACATACGATATTCTTGTGGGAGTGGGAAAGAGCCAATCTGGAAATACCTCATTGCATAAACAAATGAACGATGAAATTAAAACTGATTTAGTATGTCATTAAGAAAAGTGTAACTACAATCTTCTATAAGTACGTTGGAAAGCATAAACACCAAAAAAAAGTATAAGATAAGAAAAGGACCGATTATCAACCGATCTGAGCCCAGAACTACATAATGGGAAACATATCTACATATGTAAAAACTTAAGTGTTGAGTTTCGCTTCTTTCCTCTCATGTTTCTTATAAACAAAGGTTGCCTGCTAAAATTCTTCTAAAGTGTTACATAAAAAGGACAGGGTCATACTATATTTCAGTGCGAACAAAATCAATTTGTGAGACTTTCCTCTTGGCACAGTAGTCGTACTCTTTGCGAAACCCTCCTAGACCGATACGTAGTAGCTGCTTGCCAGGTAGAGATACATTCGGACAAATTCTCACCACAAAATTGAGCGGTTTACCAATGACATGGCTTTAGCAGTGAGATGGGTTTGGACCAATATAACTGTTGCGAGTGGGTTGTAGGAAATATTTCTACTGTTGGTCATCTGTTATCCCCATTAATTAATAACATTTTCTGTTGTAACTCGTCTTTTGAGTTTCTGTACCGAAAAAGTTATTCAATCATTCGATGATTAGATACACCATAGCTTTAAGTTGTTATACGAAAACTTATGCGTTAGTAACTAAAAAATGATTTATCGTTATGTTAACAGAACAGAAATAAGAACAGATCAGGAACAGGCAGTGCAGTCGTCTGTGTGACTACACAAATACAGACGGAAACTATAGACAGTCTGCCAGCAAATCCAATATGATGCCCTCTAGTACCAAATCCTTAACATCCACATCTTCATAAATACTCCGCAAAACCACTGTACGCTGTGTGGCGAAGGGTACCACGTACCACTACTGGTCATCTTTCCTCTTCCACTCGCAAATAGATCTAGGGAAAAATGACTGTCTTATGCCTCCATATGTGCCCAATTTCTCTCGTCATATCTTCGTGGTCCTTAAGCGAAATGTACGTTGGTAGCCAGCTTAAAATGCCGGTTCTCTAAATTTCTCAACAGTGTCTCACAAAAAGGACATCGTCGTCCCTCCAAGTATTCCCATTTGAGCTCACGAAGCATTTCCTCAATACCTAAATACTTGCGTGCTGATCAAACCTACCAGTAACAAATCTAGGAGCACATCTTTGAATATCTTTGACATCTTCCCTTAATTCGACCTAATAGGAACTAGTGTTCTACACGCTGTCGCCTTCATACACTGAAGAGCCAAAGACACTGGTCCACTTGCCTAATATCGTGTAGGGCCCCGCGAGCACAATAAGTGCCACAACACGACGTGGCATTGACTCGACTAATGTCTGAAGAAGTGCTGGAGGGAATTGACACCATGAATACTGCACAGCTGCCCAAAAATCTGTAAGAGTACGAGGGGGTGGAGATCTCTTCTGAACAGCACATTCCAAGACATCCAAGATATTCTCAATGATGTTCATATCTGGGGAGTTTTGTGGCCAGCGGAAGTGTTTAAACTGAGAAGAGTGTTCCTGGAGTCACACTGTAGGAATTCTGGACATATGGGATGTCTCACTGTCCTGCTGCAATTGCCCAAGTCCGTCGGAATGCACAACGGACATGAATGGATGCAGGTGATCAGGCAGGATCAGAGTCGTATCTAGACATATCAGGGGTCCCATATCACTCCACCGCCACCACAACATTACAGAGCCTCCACCAGCTTGAACAGTCCACTGCTAACGTGCAGGGTCCATGGATTCATGAGGTTGTCTCCATACTCGTACACGTGCATCCGCTCGATACAATTCGAAACAAGACTCGTTCAATCAGGCAACATATTTCCAATCATCAACAGTCCAATGTCGGTGTTGACGGGCCCAGGCGAGGCGTAAAACTTTGTGTCGTGCAGTCATCAAGGGTACACGTGTGGGCCTTCGGTTCCGAAAGCCCATATCGATGATGTTTCGTTGAATAGTTCGCACGCTGACACTTGTTGATGGATCAGCATTCAAATCTGCAGCAACTTGAGGAAGGGTTGTACGATTCTCTTCAGCCGTCGTTGGTCCCGTTCTTGCAGGATCTGTTTCCGGCCGCAGGGATGTAGGAGATGTGGTGTTTTACCGGATTCCTGATATTCACGGTGCACTCATAAAACAGTCGTACGAGAAAATCCCCACTTCATCGCTACTTCAGAGATGCTGTGTGCCATCGTTAGTGCACCGACTATAACCTCACGTTCAAAAATACGCATGCCTGTACCAGTTTCTTTGGCGCTTCAATGTAGATGATCTACACTTTCGCTAAATGCGTCCAATAAAACGAAGTCGACCATCCGCCTTACCTAGTATCAACTGCACGTGCTCTTTTGATATCGCTTTGCACTGTTACACGTAGATATTTTATGAATGTGACTCTGTCAGGCAGGACACTAGTAATTGATGTATTCGAACGTTACTGTTTGTCCTTCTTATCTGCATTAACTTACATCCATGATGATGATGATGATGATGAGGTCACGTACTCGGAGGAACGTAGGGGGACAATGCGGGAGACCCACACCGCCGACTAGACAAGGTCCTAGCAGAGGTGGTTTGCCATTGCGTTCCTCCGAAATTCATCATACCAACTGGAAATTAACACGTTTCAACTTGAGGACAAACGGAAGTATTGAGAAATTAGGCATAACATTGAAACTACTTTCCAATTAACTATTGAGTCAGATTTCTTCCCGCATCATTTAAAATTCATGCGTTCAAAAATTTGAACAGGAGTGACGTGTGAGTTAATGCTAAATCTTCCGCTAATTTCGACACAGGTACTGTAACTCGTGATTTAATGGCTATATATTAGAGCGCAGGAAACCAGAGTAGGTACCGGACGAAAGAGAACAGGAACGAAACGTAAATTTCTTATACTTTTCTTGATGCAATCACACACTCGTAATACGCGCGCTACTACGTTGACACCCTAACCGTAGATACAAGAAAGTCCAAGAACTTTGCGCCAGTGTCATGGTTTAAATCCCAAAGGAAACAGAGAGAGCCACAGATTGAGGGCTTGTGATTCTGTTGATACTGATCTGTCCACTGTAAGGGGAAGTAGAAAGCAACAAAGATTTAGAGATCGCTGAGCGCTCCTGTTGTCACAGTGATCAGGATGTCACTGACTATGGTGTCGTCAGACATTCTACTAACCATCGACATCAAAATGGGGGAAGGATGGGAAAGATGCGCGATATCATCGCAGCCAGATCCAGATGAGCAATAAATCTCCAAAGTCTAGGTAGCACAGCTGTTAATAAACATTCTCAGTGTATCGTTAAATTTTTGCAGCCATGCATTGAAGGTGTAAATTGATTCTGTTTGTGCTTGAGAGTTCCTAATGAGGTTCGCATCCAGCGATCCATGTTGTATACTTGACACACCTCGACATCGGCAACTACGACTGAAATGGACCATCGGCAGTCGACGTAGGCACAGTAACAGAGCGTTGCATGGTCTGATGAATCCCGATACGTTCTTCATCATGCCTATGGGAGGGTGCGAATTCGTCTTATTCCAAGTGAACAGCTCCTTGACACCTCTACTGAGGGGCGAAGACAAGCTAGAGGAGGCCCCATTATGCTCTGGGGAACATTCCCGTGGGCATTCATGGGTCCAGTGGAGCTCGTGCAAGGCACCATGACGGTCAAGAAGTATCGTACACTGGTTGCAGACCACATACACCCCTTCGTAGAGATTGTATTTCACGACGGCAGTGGCAGTATTCAGCAAGATAATGCGCCGTATCACAAGGCCAGGAGAGTGATGGAGTGGTTCGAGGAACACAGTGGCGAGCTCTAATTGAAGTTCTGGCCTCCCAACTCGCCAGATATGAGCCCGATCGAACACATCTGGGATATGATTGAATGTGTCATCAGAGCTCATCGCTCCCCTCCCCGGAATTTACAGGAATTAGCCACTTGTCTGTGCAGCTGTAGTGCCAACTTCCTCTACAAACCCAGCAATACCCTCTCATGACAGGCATGTCGTTTAATGATAATGATGATGATGTTTAGTTTGTGGGGCGCTCAACAGCGCGGTCATCAGCGCCTGTACGAAGTCCCAATTTTTAAACCGCCCAGTTTTTTTTCACAGTGAAAACGAGCCACTGTCACAAATTATGATGATGATGATGATGATGAAATGATAAGGACAACACAAACACCCTGACATCGGGCTGAGAAAATCCCCAACCCTTCTGGGAATCGAACCCAGGACCCAGTCATCCAGAGGCAGGAACGTGTCGTTTAATGTAAATGTGCACAGAATATAAGTGATTTAATTTTTCTAGTCAAGTATACAAAGTGTCCTTGTTTTGACGACATAGATATGCATGTACAATATAACAAAAAAAAATGAGACGGAGATCAGTAGATGTGATATACACGTAGAGATAAACAAATGATTACAATTTCAGAAAATTTCGAAAATTTATTGAAGAGAAAGAGTTTCACAAACTGAGCAGGTAGATAACGCGTTTTCGCACCTCTGACACTTATGCAACCATTTATTCGCTTTGGCATCGGTTGGGAGAGTTGTTAAGTCTTCTCCTGAAGGATATCATGTCAGATTCTGTGCAATTGGTGCATTAGATCGTCAGGATCCTGAGATGGTTGCAGGGCCCTTCCCACAATGTTCCAAACGTTCTCAGTTGGGGTGATCCGGCGACTTTGCTGGCCAAGATAGTGTTTGGAAAGTAAGAAGGCAAGCGGTAGAAACTCGTGCCGTGTGCGGTCGGGCATTATCTTGGTGAAATGTAAGCCCAGGACGGCTTGCCATGAAGTTCAACAATACGGGGGTAGAATATCGTTGACGCACCGCTATGCTGTAAGGTTGCTGCGGATGACAACCAAAGGAGTCCTGTTATGAAAAGAAATGACATCCCAGACCTTCACTCCTGGTTTCGGGCTGTATGGCGGGCGACAGTCAGGTTGGTATCCCACCGATGTCTGGGGAGTCTTCTGCCTGGAATCTCGTTGACTGTAGCCGAATCGTCTTCAGTAATGAGACCCGCTTCTAATTCAGCCCGATGACCATCGATAACGTGTTTGGAGACGCCCTGGACAGCGGAAGGATACCAACCTGACTGTTGCCCGCCATACGGCCCACGACTAGGAGTGATGGTCCGAGGTGCCGTATCATCTCATACCAGGACGCCTTTTGTTGTAATCCACGGCACTCTTACACCACAGTGATCCATCGACGACATTCTACGATGGTATTTTTTGCGCTTCATGGCAAGCCATCCTTGCCTTACAATTCAGCAAGATAATGCCCGCCTGCACATGGCGAAAGTTTATATCGTATGCCTTCGCGCTTGCCAAACCCTACCATGGCCAGCTAGGTCGCCGGATCCCTGAAAAACTGAGAACGTTTGGAGCATTATGGGCAGGGCCTCCAACCAGCTCAATAGTTTGACGGTCTAATTGCACAGAATTTGCTCTGTATCCCTCAGGAGGATAGCCAACAAGTCTACCAATTGGTGCTAAGGCTAATAACAGTTTTTGTAAGGGTCAAAGCTGGACCAGCGTCTTATGGATTTACTCAATTTGTGAACTTATTTCTCTTGAATAAATCATCTAGTTTTTCTGAAGCCCGGGTTCCCGGGTTCGATTCCCGGCGGGGTCAGGGATTTTTTCTGCCTCGTGATGGCTGGGTGTTGTGTGTTGTCCTTAGGTTAGTTAGGTTTAAGTAGTTCTAAGTACTAGGGGACTGATGACCATAGATGTTAAGTCCCATAGCGCTCAGAGCCATTTGAACCATTTTTTTCTGAAATTGCAATCATTTGTTTGTCTGTACATGTACATCCCATCTACTGATTTCCGTCCCATTCGGATAAATCATTCGTCGTGCATCAATTTCTTTCTTTTATTTCACAGAGTGTATTTCTTTAATCCACTGTATCATGTGGCATTGACTATGGCCTAATTCCATAATACTAGTCTGGCAAATATTTGCTTTTGAAGTGCAGCTCATGGTATACAACAGGATTACCTGTATCGAATACATACAAGCTGCGGCGCACCCAGCGTACAAGATTACATTCATTATCGTTACAGCCACAATTACATTTCACAGGTACTTTTAATTCCTTTTATCACTGAAGATGCTTTACTTCCTTATAAAAGAACGAAACTCTGTAGCCTCCTCATATAGTATAATTTGGCACGAATGTGGAGTTTTGGAGGTTTTTCACCCTTCTACGCGAATACCGAGCTAGTTTTTGCCTCCAGACAAGAACACTAAACGGAACACGTAGAACACTATACCGCAAAGAACAAAACTAACTCAATTAGCAGGCTAGTCGCTAACACGACTTTCCGGACAACGCGGGAACAGAAAGCAGTCCTGCCACAGAAATAGTGTCAATTCCAGTACGAGTGACGACCACTTGTGTGTTGTTTCCGAAAACTACAATAATATCTAGAAAGGGTGTATTTACGCTATCTCGAATTCTTGCACTGCTAAATCTCACTAAATAATCCCGTGCAGAATAAGAACTTCTGCGCACGACAGGTGTTGTCATCAGTACAGAAAAGAGAATGTGTCATGTTTGCCGATAACGTTGTGCGGAAGGCTGTGAATTAATCAGACGGTGACATATCTGATACTGTCGGTAACTTGTTTCCCAGGAACGCAAATATGCTAACAGCGCTTTTCTAGAAGTAACTACAGCCGACAGCTAACTTCAAAGCACGATTTTTTTTCCGATTTCGTATTACAATAGGCAACGAGCTGCTGAACTTTTTAAATATTGTGGATCTCGTTGCTCCTTATATTACGTCAACATAACTGCCACAAAAATAAATCCACCAAGAGCTGAGTATCGACGCCGGTTGTTATTAGCTTCTCTATTTTCCCATCTCTCTGTGAAGGTAATATGCTAAAACTTTTTTCTCCTTATTTGTGTTGTAAATTGTACTCCTTTATTTTCCGATGTTTTGCATCGATGGTGCCGTGGCGGAAATAAAAGGGTTTAGTGACATCTCTGAACAGTCAAAGGGGGTGTGTTGTGATACAATATCCACAATTAACATCTATCTTCAAGAGTTCTGGGAGACGAGTTGATGCAAAACTTTTTTCGATGTGTGTAGTATCAAACACAGGCTTTCATTTGGAGGGAAAAATTTCAGAGTATGTGCATTTGGAGCACATAATTGAATGGTAGTAAATCAGAAACAATGGGAAAACCGGAACAAAAGAGAATCGAAGCCTTTGACATGCGGTGCTACAGAAGAATGTTGAAAATTGAATGGACTGATAAAGTAAGGCGTGAGGATGTTGTCTGCAGAATCAGCGAAGAAAGTAACATACTGAAAACACCTAGAAGGAGAAGAAACAGGACATTAAGACATGAGTTAAGATATCAGAATATAACTTCAATGTTATTATAGGAAGCTGTAAAAACCGTAGAGAAAGACAGAGATTGGAATACATACAGCAAATAATTGAGGACGTAAGTTTCAAGTGATACTGTGTGATGAAGAAGAGCACAGGAGAGGAATTCGTCTGAGCTGTATCAAATCCGTAAGAAGACTGATGACTAAAAAAAGTAAGGTACCTCATGAAAATATATGCACCGAATCACTTTAATCTTAAGGGAGAAGTGTTTTGTACACTACCTTTTACCAGTGTTATTAATTGTATTCTCTGTGGTCCCGTGTTTCAAATTGTTGTGTGTTACGGTTCTGAGGGATATATGGAGGAGCAACAGGCAGACGTTTGACTGATATGGTGTGGGAAGTCGTGTATAACAGTACATTCAGGCTAAATGACGTATTAGACTATCGGCTGTTAACGATACCTGCGAAATTGACTCGGGTTTGACCCACCTCCCCATTTTGCTAAACTAATGCTCTTCTTGTTAAACTATTGGAGCAATTGTAGGTTACCTCATAAAGTGCTTCCATATGTTGGCTGACGTTGATTTGCAGAAAAAAAAACGAATGTAGAATACTTTGCGAATTCACTCTTTTGAAATCGATTTGAAGTTGCAGGAAACGGAATGATAGCTTACATGGTGAAGACGGGATGTAGGGATCGATTGTTACGCACTGAAGTAATTTGTGAAGACAACGGGGAACCTAATCTGTGTTAAAAGTTTGTGATCTGAACTTCATTCTTTCCGGATGAGTGCATTATCTTAATAGCGGCACCACCTCTCTTTGTCCTAATAGTAGCATTACAATTCATTTTTCTCCAAGAAAACACGGAAATTACCTGTCTACACTTCAAAAACCACATCTGAGTTTGAAGCAGAATGAGAACTGTCAAATAAGTTGTATATCTGGTGCATTGAATTTTATTTCTTTACATGTAATATTTATTATGTCCTCTTCCACCATTTTTTTCACTTGACACAAAAACAGACTAAAGAATACATTGGTCGAATCAGCTTCACGTCGGTTCTGGTGAAGACACCTCTACACACAGTAGATAGGCCTTGAAAAACTGAACACAGATCAATCGAGAAAACAGGAAGAAGATGTGTGGAACTATGAAAACAATAAGCAAAATATACAAACTGAGATGTCCATATGCAAGATAGGCAACATCAAGGAAAATGTCAGCTCAGGAGTGCCGTGGTCCCTCCAGTGAAAAGTTTAATTTTTTTTATTTTCAGTTTATGTGTGTATGTTATCATGAATTTTTTTGGAGTGATTATCACATCCATAAGAAAACCTAAATCGGGCAAGGTAGAAGAATCTTTTTACCCATTTGCTAAGTGTACAAGTTAGGTGGGTCGACAACATACGCCTGTCATGTGACGCACATGCCGTCACCAGTGTCGCATAGAATATATCAGAAGTGTTTTCCTGTGGAGGAAACGGTTGACCTATGGCCTTGCGATCAAATGTTTTCGGTTCCCATTGGAGAGGCACGTCCTTCCGTCTACTGATGCACGGCTTTGCGGTGCGGTCGCAAAACACAGACACTAGACTTATTACAGTGAACGGAGACGTCAATGAACGAACGGAGAGATCGTAACTTTGCGAAAATAAAGACAGTAAAACTCTTTACTCAAAGGAAGACTTGAACCTTGGACCTCTCATTCTGCAGTTGCTCACGCTATCCACGGGACCACGGCGATCCTGAGTTTACGCTTTCCTTGATGTTGCCTTCTTGCGCATGGACTACTCAGTTTGTATATTTTGCTTATTTTTTCATAGTCCACACAACTTCTTCCTGTTTTCTCGACTGATCTGTGTTTAGTTTTCCAAGGCCTATCCACTGTGCTAAATTATACCTAAATCTGAGGGGGGTGCGATGGGGAGGTTCCCTTGTGAGTAAAAAATCAAATTAATCAAAAAACTTAACTTCCATCTTTCTTGGTTATTGTTGTAGAATAAGAAAAGAATAATTTGTACGTATCTGAATACTGTGGTTGCCAAAACGACGCAACTGCCACTCTACATTAAAATCAGTAAACAAATCATAATGAAAGCGCATCATTCCACGCCAGATGTTTGGAATATTCACTGCTAAGAAGTTTATTGCGCAGCCTTTTGGATTACACCAGTAAATAAGCAGTTGTGATCTTTTGATGATCTACAGCATTGGCAGTACAAGTTTTCACATTATTGCTCCTACTCGAGACCAGCAGTTCAAAAGAGTGGCATTATTGTCCACCTATGGCCATTATCTACGGCGCAGCATAATTTGCTGTCATTTGCTTAGAGAAGCTGTCCACGCCCACATGTCAGTGTCCTACATGCGGACGATCGCGATTACCTGGAACTTCATGACAGCTTGTCAACTTATATTGCGAGTATGACAGTTGTAATTTTCTGATTTCGCCGCTGATAAGTTCAGCGACACTCTAAACAGAACGACAAAGGTAAGACGCCGATAATAGAGTTGAAGGAAAAGCTGCATTTGGCCTGTTAACAAGTTAACACAACTAACCGAGCACAGCTCAGGAATGTCAGTATGAAGATGATTGTCAGTTGTATTAGAGGCGATGTCAGGATCTAAACACGATTGTTCTTCTTATTACAGAAGTTTATTTGCCCAGATCACCCAAAAATACACAGTGATCACCAGTTTCGGTGAAATTAAATCGTCATCTTCAAATCATTTGTATAGATTTTTTTATTATTTACCGAGACCATCCATTCAGTCGTCGTTGTGTCCAGTTAATGTGACGAAATGTATTGGGCCATCTGGGCGAATTAACTTCTTTAAAGAAGAACAACCGTGTTTATGTCATTATGACTCGACCCCATTACAATGAATAGTCGATGTGTCACATATAAACATTATTAATCTTATTAATATCGTCATTAATTTATAAGTTTACAACGTTTAATGTATCACTATGTGTAAGGAGGGTTTAAAAATGATTGCTGGGACGCGAGTAAGAGTCTGCCATTAAACCGTAACTTTCAGAATTAAAATGAAGGTTTAACGATGGCAAAATCAACAACAAGAAATAAAGCACAGAGCCGTAGCTTACGTGACGGGTAGACGAACCAGTCCCAGAGAGGTATTAACAACGACTAGCACAACGGCGAACCTGGATATGTGTTTTAGGCGAAACCGTGCTGGTTCAACATCTCCAACCCAGAAGCACAGACAGAATAGCAATTACACTCTTCACGTGCAGGTAAAACGCAAGACACGTCTGTCTTTAGTTTAAGGTGGTACTAGTGGTGTCAGGAATGGCACTGACCTAAGAAACAAATGCCACATCCATGTCGAGGAAAGAAAGGAGGAATCTTTGTTCGGGCCCTTCTGTGAATGTCTGGGAATTCCCGAAAGATGGAAATCTCGACGGAAACAGTAGCACCTCATGAAACTTGAGTTTCCGTCAGCTGTAAAATTTTCAAACTACTTACTAGAACCCGGCCAGGTGACGTCTTCAATAACCCTCGGTACGTGGGACATACAGCTCCGTGGCTCGGAGTGTGATATTATATCTCGACCTTCTGTGATCAACCACACGGAGAAATATTTCGGAGGCGTAGCTTTTTCCCTGTTGGTGAAAGGTTTGAACTCTGAACCGACGCCCCTCCATTTGCACTTGTTGATTTATTTTGTGCTGTCGAGCGGACTGTTTTCAAACTACCTCCAGACGCTGCCGAGGAGGTCAGGAGACAAGTATGTCGTGTGTTGACTGGGGCACGTTCGCCCAAGTGTAAGAGGGCTGCATTGCGTTCACTCAAGGAGGATGCTGATATTGTTATCATGCCTGCTGAAAAGGGCGAGGCTATGGTTGTGTTGCAAAAGCAGGATTATGTTCAAAAGATGCAGTGCTTACTATCTGATGCAGCGTACCGCAGACTTAGTGCTGAACCGACGAAAAGGATTGCAAGGAGGACTAACAATCTGCACAACAAACTTTCCTTGTCGCAAGAGAGTGTCAATACTCTTAGCGCTTATTTTGTTGTCCTCCCAGATTAAACGGCCTTTCGAAGACCCTCTGGGGCCTATTATCAGTAACACTGATACTCCGACGTGATGTGTAGCCAAACTTCTTGCTAGTCTGTGAGCCCATAAGTAGGACTTTGTGTATGTCACATTAGGAACTCGTCGGATACCTTATGTCGGTTACAGGGATTGTGTTTTACTGACTGATATATCAATAAGTGTTGATGTCGTTTCTCTCTTCACTCGCGTTCCTCTGATTCGTTACGGTCAGTAGAGGTTAGGTTTTCGGTGTTGAATTAACTAACCTGTTTCGACATGTGTTGGCTTCTACTTAATTTTTATAGTACGACCAGTTCTATGAGAAGACAGATGGAGTTGTGGTGGTGAGTGAGCCATTTGTCGCCTATTATTAGAAATCTGTTTATGGAAGATGTCGAGAAACGTTCCCTGGAGTCGGAGGCATTGAACCTTACTTGATTTTGTACATATGTAAAAGATACTACTGTTTTTGATCTCATGACAGCGAGAATTTTAACAGCTTTTTAGAGTACCTGAATTTTGCCCACCAGAATATTCGATTCTCTGTGAAGGGGGAAAAGAATGGGAGTCTTCCCTTCTTTGATGTTACGCCTGGATATGCCGTTTATAGGCTGCCAGCTCCTCAGCGTGAAGGTGTACTTGGTACTTATATTCACAGTCCCACGTCATCTCAGACCCTGAAAATTTGTCAGCTGAGTTAGCCCACCTCGAAGTCACCTTTTGCTGGAGTGATTACACTGAAAGACAGATTAGGGCGTCCTGAACTATTGACCAACCACGTATCGGCTGACTGATGAAAATAATTAGGTGGCACCTAAGTCTGAAGCCAGCCAGTGTGGCCGAGCGGTTTTGGAACCGCGCGACCGGTATGGTCGCAGGTTCGCATCCTGCCTCGCGCATGGATGTGTGTGATGTCCTTAGGTTAGTTAGGTTTAACTAGTTATAAGTTCTAGGGGACTGATGACCTCAGAAGTTAAGTCCCACAGTACTCAGAGCCATTTGAACCATTTTTGAACCTGAGTCTGCAGTCTTTCTGCTTTGTGCAATTAGTCTCTTCTAACAACACTGGCCGTATTCTGCGAAAATTCGGCGTGAAGTGTGTTTTTTGACCACCATCAAAGATTAGGGTCCTTTTGGTGTCTGTGAACGATGACGTTGCTTTGGCTAAGGTGGGTGTCTACCGTATCTCATGCAGTTGTGGCATGTCATACATTGGTCAGATCATCAAGACCGTTAGTGACTGGTGTATAGAGCGTAAACGTCACGCACGCTTACGACAGCTGAGTGAATCTGCTATTTGCAGAACGTTGCCTTGGTACCAGTCATCCTACGGAGTATAACGACATCGCGCTTCTTGCGTGTACTTCGAGTGAGTGGGACAGTATTACTAATGAAGTAGTTGATATTACATTATCTAGTAAAGCCATAAATATAGACACAGGTTTTTGCTTAAATTCTGCTTCGAATTGTACTCTCTTTCTGGTCAAACAGCAGGAGACCAGAGTTACGATACTCACTTACCCGTTGCTACCTAACGTTCATTATCGATCATTTCCGACGTTGTTCGTCTTTGGTTTTGTGATGGTGATAGTAGTTGACGGTGTTTCTTTGTCGTTCTACATATGACGTGATATTGCACTTGGTCGGCGAAGCCTAGGCTGCCAAGGGTTTAAGTGTCCTTGTACACTCATTGTATTTATGCCTTAAAAATGATGTGATGGTTATCTACCTGTCGAAATACTAGCAGTCGCCCGGCTACATTCCCGTAAGTTAACGGTTTCTGTCTACAAACGGAAAAAAGAGATTCTCGCAACTGGTAGTAAGTATGTGTAGTCTTACAATCGACGTACAGTATGTAAAAATGTATCATTTCTTCGGCTTTCACTGTGGACTCATGATAAATCATACATTCTTACAAATATTGCCTGTCAGACTACTTATACTTGCTATATTTTGTGAAAAATAGTAATTTCTAAATCCCTGTTAATAGCAGTGTGTGGCACTTCAGGATACATCGTTGGTTAGGCACGTTCCTAGGAGCAATATCTCGAGCGCCGGTTGTCAAAGAAGTTTTATGATCTCACAGCTAGTCATGGCTTGCTACACCACGTTCCGTTGCTGATAAACTAAAGTGGAAGGGCTCAATACTTTGTCGTGTAAATTGCTCAAGACTTCGGCGGGAGCGCGTACTTTAACCGACAACGGTATCTTGAGAAGGGCATCCACTTTGTACACAAACGTCGCAACGCAGATACTGCTTTGAGCCAGCTGTTACTCTGAGTACACAGTAACAATGCGCGGTGGCCACAAATCACACAAAATTATCGGTACTCCTACGTCTCTGGCTACGGCGATACTAAGTGAGATAGCTGGTTACAACTTTAGCGTTTGAGAAAATGCTCTTTCTTCGTCATGACTTAGTTATTCATCTCGTGAATGTGAGGTAGCGATAATCTTAAGGTCACAGGTCACGAGCTTCGCTGGGATGGGTTTAGCCCAATCGATTGTCACTCTCTCAGTGCGCTGAGGGAGAGTTCGCGATGAGTTTATTCGCCGACAGTCTGTGACATCACATCTGTCACAGTATACAGGGTGGTCCATTGATCGTGACAGAGCCAAATATCTCACGACATAAGCGTCAAACGAAAAAACTACAAAGAACGAAACTCGTCTAGCTTGAAGGGGGAAACCAAATGGCGCTATGGTTCGCTCGCTAGATTGCGCTGCCATAGGTCAAACGGATATCAACTGCGTTTTAAAAAAAATAGGAACCCTCATTTTTGTTACATATTCGTGTAGTACGTAAAGAAATATGAATGTTTTAGTTGGACCACTGTTTTCGCTTTGTGATAGATGGCTCTGTAATAGTCACAAACATATGGTTCACAATTTTAGACGAACAGCTGGTAACAGGTAGGTTTTTTCAATTAAAATACAGAACGTAGGTACGTTTGAACATTTTATTTCCGTTGTTCCAATGTGATACATGTACCTTTGAGAACTTATCATTTCTGAGAACGCATGCTGTTACAGCGTGATTCTCTGTAAATAACACATTAATGCAATAAATGCTCAACATTATGTCCGTCCACCTCAATGCATTTGGCAATACGTGTAACGACATTCCTCTCAACTGCGAGTACTTCGCCTTCCGTAATGTTCGAACATGCATTGACAATGCGCTGACGCATGTTGTCAAGTGTTGTCGGTGCATCACGATAGCAAATATCCTTCTACTTTCCCCACAGAAAGAAATCCGGGGACGTAAGATCCGGTGAACGTGCGGGCCAATCCACCTGTCATGAAATATGCTATTCAATACCGCTTCAACCGCACGCGAGCTATGTGCCGGACATCCATCATGTTGGAAGTACATCGCCATTCTGTCATGCAGTGAAACATCTTGTAGTAACATCGGAAGAACATTACGTTGGAAGTCAGCATACATTGCACCATTTAGATTGCCATCGATAAAATGGGGGCCAATTATCCTTCCTCCCATAATGCCGCACCATACATTAACCCGCCAAGGTCGATGATTTTCCACTTGTCGCAGCCATCGTGGATTTTCCGTTGCTCAATAGTGCATATTATGCCGGTTTACGTTATCACTGTTGGTGAATGACGTTTCGTCGCCAAATGGAACGTGTGCAAAAAATCTGTCATCGTCCCGTGGCACAACTGTACACGACGTTCAAAGTCGTCGCCATGGAATTCCTGGTGCATAGAAATACGGTACAGGTGCAATCGATGTTCATGTAGCATTCTCAACACCGACGTTTTTGAGATTCCCGATTTTCGCGCAGTTTGTCTGCTACTGATGTGCGGATTAGCCGCGACAGCAGCTATAACATCAACTTGGGCATCATTATTTGTTGCAGGTCGTGGTTGATGTTTCACATGTGGCTGAACACTTCCTGCTTCCTTAAATGACGTAACTATCCGGCGAACGGTCCGGACACCTGGATGATGTCGTCCAGGATACCGAGCAGCATACATAGCACACGCCCGTTGCGCATTTTGATCACAATAGCCATATATCAACACGATATCCACCATTTCTGCAATTGGTAAACGGTCCATTTTAACACGGGTATCACGAAGCAAATTCCGTCCACACTGGCGGAATGTTACGTGATACCACGTACTTATACGTTTGTGACAATTACAGTGCCATCTATTACAAAGCGAAAAAAGTGGTCCAACTAAAAAATTCATATTTCTTTACGTACTACACGAATATGTAATAAAAATGGGGGTTCCTATTTAAAAAACGCAGTTGATATCCGTGTCACCTACGGCAGCGCCATCTAGCGGGCCAACCATAGCGCCATCTGGTTTCCCCCTTCAAGCTACACGAGTTTTGTTCTTTTTAGTTTTTTTATTTGATTCTTATTTCGTGAGATATTTGGCCCGGTCACTATCAATGACCCACCCTGTATATAAAAACAAATCTCGTTATTATGGCACCCACATGGCGGTGATGTCTAGAACACGTACGTCATAATTTACGTTATACGATGTGTTCTGGCAATGTAGGTATGCTAAGAGGGATGGTAATATATCTATGTACATTTGTACCAGTGCCTTCATTGCTATTGGAAAAGACTTATTTGAGATGAAAAAGGTTGTCCTGAGTGAAGTAATGTCACCATTGTGAATTACCTTAGTGTAAGTCGGACAGATACCCCTGCTATTTACGTCGAGGCGGAACTCGACCGCGACGTCGGATAAAGACTAATGGACGAGCTTACAGTGTAACAACTCGACGTCCAAATAACCGAAGAGCAGAAAAATTCATGTCTTCCACAACAAGTCGCCGATAGTTGCTGAGCATACCGTTTAGAAGTGGATGGATATTGCGTGCACCTCAGGCTAGCGACGGAAATGAACTGAATTAGCTCTACAACACCGAAAGTGAACTGCTGCTTAATGGGCAGGATTTTCTGATTTACAGAAAGTATTTGTTTCGTTATTTCCGTGGAACAAACGTTCCAAGATCATTGCTGGAATAGCACAAGACGGTGGGAGAAGCATTATGGCCTGGAAAATATTTACATGATATTTTCTTAACCATGCGAATCTCGCTCTGTACCGAATTAGTTACCAATTGGTCCTCAGAGATAATGTTCGCCACACACGATATTGCTCTTTCCTGGGAATGGTACAACCTTTCAGCGAAAACCAGTGACTTTGGTAAAAAGCAGAGGATTACGTTAATGCCCTTTTGAAAGTGTAATACAGATCCTCGACGAACTTAAATGGTAATCTTTATAAAAAATGTGACGGAAATCTGATGAAACTTTGTTGGGTAAATTTACAGAACCTGTATTCGAGAAAGGCTATGCGATCTTCCTGTTGCTACGATCTTTTCTCTCCCTTAGGGGATTTTGTTAATTATATGAGAGATACTATGGTGTGTGCAGAGTCGTATGGATAGTCATATTCCCATGGTCAAAGCGCGAATGTAATAAAAGCAAAAAAGGAAACCCTCAGTCAGGCCCTCAAGATCACACTATCGTCGACCGACCGCCGTGTCACCCTCAGCCATTCAACAACGAATGCGGTATGAGGGTGAGGGGCACGGATTCAGCACACGAAATTTCTAGCCGTTGTCGACGTTTAAATCTTGGAGACGCTACCTCTCGCTCAGGTAGCTCCTTACTTGGTATCACGAGGCTGAGTGCACCGAGGTCAAGGAAAAATCCCTGGTACTACCGCGAATGGAACCCGGGTCTCCTACATGACGGCCTGTCGTCTTGACCACCTTTATTTAATGGTCAGTTTTTTTTCCCCCACTCGGCTTCTGAGGCGGACGCGCGAGTATAATGGGAGATAACAGCCCTCGTATTGGTAAGTAATACCCCCGCTAGCTTTCAGAGTACGTATGTAAATGTAGATGCAAAATATTTTTCTAACAGAAGTGCTCTAATACCGTGAACTCAACTAACTCAATAGTTAAAGAATACGTGTCATTAAAAGTAAGGTGAAAGCGACCTCGCCTGAAATAAGCAAATCTTAAAGATATGCTGGATAGTAGTAGCTGAACAGAGTTTTTTATGTATGAGTGTATTTGTGGGATGGTCACCGTTTAACGATATAATAATGAGTCATATCCAAATTCCGCATGGTCTCCGTCATCAGACAAATAAAATATGTCAAATTGTTCAAGTATTTAGGACAAACTGGTCAAGAAAAAAAGAAAAATCTGTCGTAGATGAAACGGTCGACAAAATTAAATATCGTACGAAACAAGCATAAATATACACAACAAAATATGTCTATCCCGAATACGCAAAAATAACTCTTTATATTTAACCAGTGAAATGGTTCAAATGACTCTGAGCACTATGAGACTTAACATATGCGATCATCAGTCCCCTAGAACTTAGAACTACGTAAACCTAACTAACCTAAAGACATCACACACATCCATGCTCGAGGCAGGGTTCCAACCTGCGACCGTAGCGGTCACGCGGTTCCAGACTGAAGCACCTAGAACCACACGGCAACACCGGTCGGCTAACCAGTGAAACCAGAATACCTTATTGTTTGTGATTATCAATTAGGGAAACCATAACTGTTGAACAAAAGAATTATGAGGATAATGTTAGGACGACGAAAAACCATACAGGTTTGAATATTGAAAATATTTATAACATAAGCCAAAAAATAAAACAATCACGAATACTTTTCGGACGTTTAGAAATTTTCGAAATGCATGGTAAGGTCTTATGGGGCCAGACTGCTGAAGTCATCGGTCCCTAAGCTTACACACTACTTAATCTAACTTAAACTAACTTACGCTTATAACAACACACACACCAATGCGCGAGGGAGGACTCGAACCTCCAACGGGGGGAGCCGCGCGGACTGTGACAAGGTGCCTTAGACCTATTTTTTTTTTTTTTTTTTTTTTTTTTTTGTAGTTGCATACCGGACGTCATATGACATCCGTTCAAGTTCGTTTGTTGATCCTTCTACTCAGTTTTTTATTACAGAGACCAACCGGCTCTCTGACAGAACACGCTGAGCTACCGTGCCGACGTACGCTCGGCTACCCCGCGCGGCGGACGTTTAGAGAGGACGAAAATACCCTCCCGGATACCCGTGCGTGTTAAAGAGCCGCTTTTGGGATAGGGTGGTGCGTCGGTCCCGGCGAATTAACATTGAGGGTCGGTATGCCCGCCAGCCTGAATGTGGTTTTTAGGCGGTTTCCCACATCCCACTAGGTGAATACCGGGCTAGTATCTAAGTCCCGCCTCTGTTACATGAATCGCAAAAGTTTCGAAAAATTTCGCTCACTACCACATGAACAGCACTACTCACAGATAGTTGAGGTACACATATCCGTCCCTGGGGCAACGGTTTGACGACAGGAAAGGCATCTGGCGACCCCTTAAATTGACAATGCCAAGTACCTCTGTTTACAGAAATTGGTGACAAGTTGGGTGTGAGAAATTAAAGATTTACTATTATACAACACAAAATACAAAGTACAGAAAGCAGAAAGGAACGAAAGAGTGCAAAACGGATTCCAAGACCAAACAGGAATGCAACAAGAGTGAAAGAGACTGGAGAAGGAAAATATAGTAGCAATGAAAAGTTGAAAGAACTTTGGGTGAAAAGAAAACACGGAATGACTGACACTGTGGTCTTCTGTCCGAAAACTGGTCTGATGTAGCTCTTCACGATACTCTATCCTGTGCTAGCCTCTTCAGCTCCTAACAACTACAGCAACCTGAATCTGTTTACTGTATTCATCCTTCGGTCTCCCTGTATAATGTTTACTTCCAAAACTTCCCTTCATTACCAAACTGACGGTTCCTTCATGCGTCAGGATGTGTCCTGTCAATATATACCTTCTTTTAGTCAAGTTGTGCCATAAATTTAATTTTTAGCCGATTCGATTCATTACCTCCTAATTAGTTAATCGATATACCTATCTAACCTTCAGCATTCTACTGTAGTACCACATTTCAAAAGCTTCTATTCTCTTCTTGCCTGAACTGCTTATCATCCACGATTCACTTTCGCACAAGGCCACACTCCATAAAAATAGCATCCTGAGTTACTTACTTAGTTACTCTTATTCTCCCGGCCCTACAAACCTCAGTCTGTTTTTGCTCTTGCCAAGTAGTCTCCTCCACATCATTCTTTGCTTGGCAGCTTCTTCTCTTTCTCCAAGCATATGAAGAGCCTTGGCCACCTGGTCACTGCTGTCTCCATCTTACTTTCGGTCTGCCTAACGGTCTTCGTGATTCAGATTTCCTCTCAGAAACTTGTCTGAGTCTTCATCCCATGGCCCTTATGCAGACGGGACCAGCCCATCTCAGTCTCCATGTCTTGGCTCCCGCAATAATTGCTTCATTATATATCTCCCTGAGTCCCCCCCCCCCCCCCCTTCTTCCTTCGTTGTCATTCTCCTCCCTAACAAATTGGTCCAAATATCTTCCCCAGGATTTTATTTTCAAAAACGTTTATCTTTCTCTCGGTATACTTATCTGCTCGCCATATTTCTACCCCGTGTAGTAATACTACTCTGATTATAGTTTTATACATCCTTATCTTGGTTGCTCTTGAAAAAAAGTAGTTGACAGCAATTTGACGCTCTGGAAGCCTCTCTTATGCTCACTTCTGCTTCTGTTTCTCATCATTTGTTATTTACTACAACCCCAGACTGACTGTTCAAACATGCAGTTATCAATCTGCGTGATTTCCCGCCATTTTGTCTTGTAATTTATTTCTATCGTCAGGGACTTTGTTTTCTCGACAGTTTTCTCTAATCCAACTTCCTTTGCTTTTTGAAATAGCTTTCTGGCCAGTATTTCCATGTCATCTGTATTATCAGCGATGAATGCTAAATCATCTGTAAAGTTCAGTACATCCATTTTTATTCCTATGCTAATTCCCTCTTCTGCTTCACTTGTTGCATCCATTGCTTCCTGTATTTTCATGTTGAACAAGATTGGTGACGTTCCATACCCATGCCTGGCTTCCGTTTCATGTCAAAAGCCATGGAGTATTCTCCATCTGTTTTCTCTATCACTTTCGAGTCTTTCAGTGTAACTTTTACAGGATTTGTTATCTTCTTTGGTACTCCAAAATACTAGACGTTATGACATTTAGATGTTAACGAATTCCTCTTTTTTCCAAAATGTTTCTCGTTCTACAGACAGTCGGCATTTCGTATCCTCTCTACTTCGGTCATTAACAGTTATTTTGTTAGCCAAATATCAAAAATCATCTACTACTTTGAGCGTCTCATTTCCTAATCTAAGGCGCTTGGAGTAGGCAGCTTGCCACGGTTCGCGCGACTCACCCCGTCGGAGGTTCGAGTCCTCCCTTGGGCATGGGTGTGTGTGTTGTCCTTAGCATAAGTTAGTTGAACTTTCCCGTAGAACTTGCCACAAATTTCCAAATTTCCTAATCTAATTCCTGTAGCATCACATGACTTAATTCGACTACATCCCATTAACCGTGTTTCACTTTTCTTTATTTCCATCTTATAATATATTTTAAAGAGACTCTCCATTCCATTCATGTGCTCTTCGAAGTTCTTTGCTGTCTCTGATCACTATAATGGTATCGGCAAGCCTCAAAGTTTTTATTTCTTCTCCTTTACTTTAAATTCCTTTCCCAAATTTCTCCATGGTTTCCTTTACTACTTGCTCAGTGGATAACATTCGCAATTACGGTTCTCCTTTCACGGTTCAAATGGCTCTAAGAACTATGTGACTTAACGTCGGAGGTCATCAGTCCACTAGACTTAGAACTACTTAAACCTAACTAACCTAAGAACATCACACACATCCATGCCCTCGGCAGGATTCGAACCTCCGACCGTAGCAACTGCGCGTTTCCAGACTGAGGCGCCTAGAACCGCTCGATTATAGCGGCCGGCTCTCCTTTCATGTACATCGACTCATAACTGCAGTGTGGTTTCTGCACAATTTGTAAATTACCTTTCATAGGGTCAGTATATCCACGTGCGTACCTACATTTCTCCGGAACGCACACTGATATTCCCCGCTTTCGGCTTCCACCAGTTTTTCCATTCTGATACATAGTCGTTAAATTCCTGTAACAGAAAGAAAAAGAAAAATGCAAATTTGTTGCCTTCAAATAAGTGTAAAGCCTAGTCATTTTTTATTCAGATACAGATCGGGATCGCGACCGCTACGGTCGCAGGTTCGAATCCTGCCTCGGGCACCTTTTGCTGGAGTGATTACACTGAAAGACAGATTAGGGCGTCCTGAACTATTGAACAACTACGTATCGGCTGACTGATGAAAATAATTAGGTGGCACCTAAGTCTGAAGCCAGCCAGTGTGGCCGAGCGGTTTTGGAACCGCGCGACCGGTATGGTCGCAGGTTCGCATCCTGCCTCGCGCATGGATGTGTGTGATGTCCTTAGGTTAGTTAGGTTTAAATAGTTCTAAGTTCTAGGGGACTGATGACCTTAGAAGTTGAGTCCCATAGTGCTCAGAGCCATTTTTTGAACAGATCGGGACGTGTGTTAGTGAGCCTATAATCCCTTGCATGACACTGTACTTACGAAAAGGGTTCTCGTTAGCCATATGCAGTGCAGTCACCAATATTTAAATCACGAACGCTTTATATCTAGCAACAAAAGGACCACAATACCAGTAGGGAACAGACTTTTATCTGAGAATATACCACTCTCCTGTATGTGGATATAGTATACACACCCTGTGCCCTCCGTTTTTCCACCCTAATACGAACTTTACACATCTGAACAGCAAGCAGTTTCTTTTATATTTTTAAAACTATTTTCGACGTGTAGCACTAATACACGGAATTCAGTCGTTCATTCTATACTCGAATGAACGTATGTTATCATTTCATATCCGTGAGAATTACTTCACTTAAATAATTGTTTGAAATATCTCACATCTGTCGTGATTCATTAATCATTTGGACAGAGATCCCTAAAGTTCTACAAATTGTGAAGATCTTAAATTTGTATGGTTCTCTTTATACGCCCGTTTCCACTCTGCTCCAGGTTGGTATATTGTTATGTTCTGACTAGATACTTGTCCATTATTATTTTTGGGAGGCAACACCTCATAATATGATAGCGCATCACCTACTAAAGTCTGTGACAACGAACCTTCAGGTTCAAAATGCAAAACGAATACGTTCGAGATACGGAATTAATTAGTTTCTTCGTTCTTTGCGGAATAGCTGACATACTTGTGCGTCTGTACAGGTTGCTTCAAGACTCGCGGCAAAACTTCAGGAATGAAGTCCTCATATAAAAAGAAGAAAAAAGTATAATGAACACGGGTTCTGAAATGCATACGCTTATAGCTATGAGCCCACTTCATCTTCGACACTGTGAAACAGATCTCTTCTACTGCAAGCTCTTTGCTTTCTACACTTTGGGAGGTGACAGTATGGAACACAACAAGAAAAAAATGCCCAGTAAACATGAGCTCTAAAGAGCATACCTTAACAGCTACTGTATAAGAAGAGATGTGTTTCACAGTAGCAAATATTAGCAAGTGCTCATAGCTCTTACGGTATGCGTTTTACAGTCCATGTTCATTTGACAATTTTTTTCATGTTTGATCCACACTACCCCCTCTAGAAATATAGAAAGCATAGAGCTTGCAGTTACAGTGGTTTGTTTCACAGTATCGAAGATGGAGAAATGCGCACAGCTCTCAAGGTTTGCACTTTAGAGCCCAAGTTTATTAGACTTTTTTTCCTTCTTATTGTATGAGGAATACATTCCTGAAGTTTTGCCATCGAGTTTTGAAACACCCTGTATAAAGTATTCGTTGTTGAAAAAATAACCTCTTTATGAGCAGCGATAGCCCTCTACGCGGTCAAATGGTTCAAATGACTCTGAGCACTATGAGACTAAACATCTGAGGTCATCAGTCCCCTAGAACTTAGAACTACTTAAACCAAACTAACCTAAGGACATCACACACATCCATGCCCGAGGCAGGATTCGAACCTGCGACCGTAGCAGTCGCGCGGTTCCGGACTGAAGCGCCTAGAACCGCTCGGCCACCGCGGCCGGCTCTACGCATTTTCTCCTGGGGTGCCAAAGGATTGGGCGTGCTCGTCAAATCGAACAGCTCTGACAAACTTCCGGGAAGTTGTTCGTGACGTACTAGGGGCTAAAGCGTATCAGAGCCATGTGACTAACGACGTCACGGCAGGCTGTGGCAAAGATAAGGCATCAGGGATAATTAATCCCGTGTACGGCAACAGTAAACCCAGCGTCTCTTGGTATCGATGCTCAGCAAAGTCGCTGACGCAGCAACCGCTACGTCATCGGACTGCTGGGGACTTTGACTGAAGTCACTGCGTGGACATACAGAGCGTCGCGTAGCTGAGAACTCCACGTGTTCTCTACTCACATTTTCTTGCAGTCTTACCAGAGCAAAGAGGCATCAAAGAAGCCATTGGCAGAGCAGTGTACAAAAGGACTACAAATCGAACAAGAGAACCACCTTTCAATTGTTGATGAAAGCAAGGGTTCAGATTTGTCATACATCTTCTCTGTGTGGTTTGTTAGGAATGTATGTTCAACATGGAGGACAATTAACAGTGACAGATTACGTTTGAATAATATTTATGGCGAAATACAGTTACGTTGAAGAGGGAAGTATGTCTTCAGGGTTCCAGTAATTCTCTCGTTAGGTGGAAGAAACGAGTAAGATGCAAACTGTGGGAATGTTAAGATAGCATTGTGCTGTCACAGAACTGGATAGTCATGAATGAGTGATTAATCGGTTGAACAGATAGAGGAATAATGACTGAAAAGGTATGGTGAACGATGTAAATAGACGATAAATCCAATGGAAAGGATGGAGTGAAATTGGAAACTGAAGTAACAAGCGAAAGAATGGGACACGTACGATGAAAAACGGCTGATTAAAACATGAACCACATGCTTCTGTGTTAATCTGGACACATTATGAATAGTAAATCGTGTCCGAACTGGTACAGGTAGAAGGAAGCTGCAGCAAAGAACATTTCAAAATATTTGAAGAACATTATGAAGGCAAGGCAAGTTCTTCGCCTAGCATGGTGATGGCGTTGATATTACTGATTTTTTTCTTTAATCGCGCCACATGTTCAACATTAATTTAATTAGAGTGTCAACATGATGCGCGAGATAATCTTGTATAGAACTGAGTTTAAAGAAGTCGTGTTGTGTTTGACGCGTTTGAGCGGAAAAATTGGAATGCTGTTCCATCATAAAATTCTTGAACTTCAACAGTTTATCGACAATGGAAATAATATAAAATTGGGAAGGGTTTACATGAAGTCTACTCGTCACTTTCAACAGCTGAGACATAGGTGGTTAAGTTGAAAGCTCGGTTGTTAGAAATTTGTGAAATCGATGAAGCACTATGCGTATCACAAAAGTACAACACGGCTGACATGAAATTTTATCGATGAGAAAGTATTATGTAATATGGATGCAATATTTGCTGAATGCTGATGAAAAGCGATTGCGGAACAAATCTGAAAGAATTCGTTTGATTTTGCGCAACAAAATGGTTCAAATGGCTCTGAGCACTATGGGACTCAACTGCTGTGGTCATCAGTCCTCTAGAACTTAGAACTACTTAAACCTAACTAACCTCAGGACATCACACACATCCATGCCCGAGGCAGGATTCGAACCTGCGACCGTAGCTGTCGCACGGTTCCGGACTGCGCGCCTAGAACCGCGAGACCACCGCGGCCGGCTTTTGCGCAACAGCTTGTGGCTATGGGCAAGACGTGGATGTACCATTTTACACTAGAGACAAATAACAGACAAACTGGTGGGTCGATTCCAATGGCGCTGCACCAAGAAACCCGAGCCGATTTCTTGTGCACGAAATGATATGACCAAGATGTTGTGGGGTTCAAAAGGAATTTCTTACTGATCACTTCACTATAGGTAAAAAATATATAGAAAACACTACGAGAGTCTCCTCGACCAAATGAATGGAAACATACAAGATAAAAGGACTGGATTACACAGGAAAAATGCCATCATCATTAGGACAATACACGTGTTAACGAAGGTGTTTCGGCAGTGGGAAAAAGAAGCGACTTGAAGTTCAAGTGGTTCAAATGGCTCTAAGCAATATGGGACTTAACATCTGAGGTCATCAGTCCCCTAGACTTGGAACTACTTAAACCCATCTAACCTAAGGACATCACACACATCCATGCCCGAGGCAGAATTCGAACCTGAGACCTTAGAAGCAGCGCGGTTCAGGACTGAAGTGCATGGAACCCCTCGGTCACAACGGCCGGCGACTTGAAGTCGGGACATTCTTTATTTTCAAAAAAATTGGCACCCTCTGACTTCCAGCTGTCTTCACATATAAAGGAATTTGTAGCTAGAAAGCATGTTGACTCCAATAACGTTGTGACACCTCTAGATCTTCCAGGAGAGTATTTCAGGAATGGAATCTACTCACTAGAGAAACGTTGGATGAAGTGGTTTTATCCAGAAGGGAATTACGTGGAGCGAAAAAGTCAAGTTTCTTACCTAAAATCCCAGTCTTCCACTGTCACTGTGAAAAATGTTCACCTAAGCCTCGTATGTAAATATTCGGTAACCACTGACGTCTCCTAAACTAACAAAACTTCTTCTTCAAGGTATAGAAGGACTTTATATACGATGCTTTTGAACTAATTTTGGAGTATATGATACATACCACAGAATATTCAACGTACATGTACATTTTAGGGTCATCTGTGTTGAAAAAAGTAAGGTTGAACATTTCTAAAATGCTATAACCTTTAGTGACTCTCAGTGGCTTCTCCCGATTTCATGTTTGGATTTTTTTCACTCCCGTGGTAAACATTCCGTAGGACTAAAATGCTGCCTGTTGCACTATGTGGCCAAATGTGTCCGGAATATGAACGAAACGCGCTCAGTGGTAGGCCAGGTAATGCATCTGACAATATAAGCGCAGGCACAGTCATCCTATATGACACAAGTCGCTTCATCAGATTGAGTCTACGGAGGAACTGGGTGCGTTCCATAGAGACATGATTGTGGCGATGCATTAATTCGTGTATTTAATCAGGAAAGGTTCAATGAAGTGAAATGTATCTACGTCAACTGTCAGAAATTTAATTGTGATCTGGAAACACAAGAGAAGTGCTAAACTCAATGATCGTTTAGGTGAGTGTAAGATATTTAATGATAGATACTGCTCAATTCTAAGCCAGGCTGTATGAATCAAAAATGGTTCAAATGGCTCTGAGCACTGTGTGACTTAACTTCTGAGGTTATCAGTCGCCTAGAACTTAAAGCTAATTAAACCTAACTAACCTAATGACATCACACACATCCATGCCCGGGGCAGGATACGAACCTGCGACCGTAGCGGTCGCTCAGCTCCAGACTGTAGCGCCTAGAACCGCACGGCCACTCCGGCCGGCCGTATGAATCAATAGCCATATGCTTGTCAGCTATTACTGAGGACTTCCGATGCCGCTCTGGTACAGAGGCTAGTAACAGAACAATCCGTTGATAGGCAGCATTTTTATGGTCACGATACTGAGTAGAAGCTAGTAATCACAAGAATGAAAGGTCTACGTTGTCGAAAGTGCTATAAACAACGTGCTGATTGAGTCTTCTAAAGAACTAAGTCACAATAAATCGTTTGGTGCGTAGAGGGGAGTGTGTAGACCTGCAAGGGTATATCGGCGAACGGAACTTGCTGAAATGTGTAATGGTAATTGTGAAATAGGCTGAAGATGTTGCAATGGACTAAGGCTGCTTTTCCTGGTTTGAGAACGACAGTTAACAATAAAACGAACACATATATTTGTGAAAAGATTTTGGACATTAGTATCCATCCAATACCATGAGAACGTTTTGGCCCACCATTGTATAGGTATTGTCCGCAGACAAAAGGGGACTGCCTAGTGGTACGTGATAAATCAGGTGGATTTGCTGTAAATCTATAGTATGCCAGCATACTACATCAGTTCACAAAAAAGTCCGCAGCTCGTGGTCGAGAGGTAGCGTTCTCGCTTCCCACGCCCGGGTTCCCGGGTTCGATTCCCGGCGGGGTCAGGGATTTTCTCTGCCTCGTCATGGCTGGGTGTTGTGTGATGTCCTTAGGTTAGTTAGGTTTAAGTAGTTCTAATTTCTAGGGGACTGATGACCTTAGATGTTAAGTCCCATAGTGCTCAGAGCCATTCGAACCATTTTTTTCACTCAAAAACCTACCAATAGATGTCCAGCATAGTATTAGTTACATAGGTGGCATCTTTGCAATGAACAGCGATGAGAATCGGGAAAGGGATTAGCTAAGCGGGCTAAGGCGCTGCACTTATGGACTGTGCGGCTAGTCCTGGCGGAGGTTCGAGTCCTCCCTCGGGCATGTGTGTGTGTTTGTCCTTAGGATAATTTAGGTTAAATAGTGTGTAAGCTTAGCGCCTGATGACCTTAGCAGTTAAGTCCCATAAGATTTCACACACATTTGAACATTTTTCTTTTTAGTATCAGGAAACTTCTAGTTGCGTAGTGCATTAGCAATGCATCAAAGAGACCATGGTTGCCCTGCAAATCCGAGGTTTGCATTCAGCGAAGTGACAACAGACTATCTTACCAACGCGATATCTACCTCTGATTAGCTAGGACATCAACATATGTTTACATGTGCAGCTATTCTCACGAAAACTGCCATTATCTCTTTGTGACCTAAATTGTCAAGCATGTGTAACTGACAGGGGCGAAGATGTGAGGCGTGTCAAATGCAGACCATGGCACAATTCTGCTCGAATACGAAATGTTTATCACAGTGGAATATCTTCAGGGGATACACTGAACGTAATGTCGGTTAAGAACTCGGCAGTGGCTTTCACCGGAGATTAATCTATTGCAACGAGCACTACAATACCATGTTTACTTCCTTTCAAACACCGATACTCTAGCTAGTTTAAGTACTACATTTAGTGTATTACTACGAATATTTTTAAATGAGTCAAGTTGATATGAGAAAATCAGCCCTGAACTTTCTTAATATAACCGATAATGAATCTGATCAATCACTTCTTGACAAGAGAAACGAGTGCCGCTATGATAAGGTCTAAATTTCTGTGTTCCGATGTACGAATTTTAACATTTGAGATTAAAATTCTTTGTGTAGGCCGCATTAATGCTGCCATGGGAGGCCATGACGACGTTGGACTTCATCTGCAAATCATAGGCTCATTCTAACACAGTGAATGACAGATTTTGGAAAAAAAATTATCAAAATGCCCGAGAAGAATACGAAAGCCAAATAGGTGCCAAGAATCTCAATACCATTCTGAATATGTATGAAATATATACACTGAAGAGCCAAAGAAACTGTTACACGTGCTAATATACCCTCGCGAGCACGCAGAAGTGCCGCAACACGACGTGACATGGGCGCAACTAGTATCTGAAGTAGTGCTGGAGGAAAATGACGCCATGGATCCTTCAGGGCTGTCCATAAATCCGTAAGAGTACTAGGGAGCGCAGGTCTCTTCTGGATAGCACATTGCAAGGCATCCCGAATACGCTCAATAATGTTTATATTTGGGGGGTTTGGTGGCCAGCGGAAGTGTTTAAACACAGAAGAGTGTTCCTGGAGCCACTCTTTAGCAATTCTGGATGTGTGGGGTGTCGCATTGCCCTGCTGGAATTGCCCAAGTCCGTCGGAATTGCCCAAGTCCGTCGGAATGCACGTTGGACATGAATGGATGCAGGTGATCAGACAGTATGCTTGCGTACGTGTCACCTGTCAGAGAAGTATGTAGACGTATCAGGGGTCCGATATCACTCCAACTGCACACACCCAAAACCATTACAGAGCCTGCACCAGCTCTAACAGTGCCCTGCTGACATGCAGGGTCCATTGATTCATGAGGTTGTCTTCATACCCGTAAACGTCCATCCGCTCGATACAATTTTAAACGAGACTCGTCCGACCAGGCAACATGTGAGCAGTCATCGACAGTCCAATGTTGGTGTCCACGGACCCAGGCGATGCGTAATGCGTAAAGCTTTGTGTCGTGCAGTCATCAAGCGTACACGAGTGGGCCTTCAGTGGTAGTCAGAGGGAGCAATGTCTGGAGAATACAGCGGGTGGGATAGGTCTTCACATTTCAACTTTTCTAAGTATGTTTTGACGGATTTTGCGGCATGCGGTCGAGTACTGTGAAGCTGCAAATTCACCTTTCACGCCTATCGCTATATTGTAGCCGTCTGTCTTTCATTGTTCGGTTCAAACGCACCAACAGCTTTCGATAACAATCTTTTGTAATTGTTTCGGCCGGTTTCAGTAGCTGCGAAAACCTTCTCTCCACCATCGCCATGTCGGTCTTGGACTCCAAAATCACCATTCTTGAAGCGTTGAAACGATTCTCTGCACGTTCTGTCACTAATAGGAGCCTCCCCGTAGGTCTTACCCAGCATTTAATAAGCTTCAGGTGCAAATTTCTCCATGGTAATGCAGACAATTAAAACTTTCGGCAAATGGCGAGAATTGGTATCATAAGTTGACGTGTTCAGTCGAGAATAACTTTATAATGCAATTATAAAGCGACTAATATTTTGATGACGTTATGTTTACAAGTGCCTAAGATTATTGTGTGACACATACAACCTACTGTCAACACCACCACTTGCCGATACTGCCATCTATTACAAAACGGCGGAAGCAAAGTTGTAGACGTTATATAGGAAAAAAATAACAATATTTCAAATAAATTTCTCACAGAGTCATTTCAGTGTTTCTATTTTATGTAATTCACCATAATTGTAGCCATTGTGTCTTGCAGCCAATTAAAATACGAATCAATATCGTGGCTGATTATATTCTCCAATTTGGATGCAGTAGAAAATAAAATAAATATGGAAGAAACGTGTTAAGAGAAACACCCAGTTAAAAGTCAAATGTCCTTTAAATTTAGGAAAGACTTCATTTAAAGAATAAAGAAAAACTTTTTTACATTCTAAGTTAGCACACTTACTGGAACCTTTAATGAAGGATGTGATTTTAGAGTTAATCCGTACTTTATGCGGAATGGCCCTGACCTCAACACCATATCATGAACCCTGACATTGGAAATCCACACTTTAATATGGAATTCTAACCACGGCATTAGTGAGCATAGTGGTGCCAGACAAAAAAGTGATGAACAGTCTCAAAAAAATTCTAGTAATCGGTTGCCTAACTTCAAGCACTGGAATTTTTGTCTAAAACTGCAAAATTAGCTACATATTTCCTTCAGAAAGTGGCGCATGGTTCTTGTCTGATGTACTGGAGTGGCAGCATCTATTCTTGTTGAGATCATCATCCTGAAGATTGATTAGATGCAGAGCTCCATTCTAGGCTGTCATGTGCAAGCTCTTTCACCTCCACATTACTGTTGCAGCGCACACCAATACGAACCTGCTTCCGGTATTCGCCTTGGTCTCGCTCCCTCTACAATTTCCTCCATTACCAAATTGACGATGACTTGATGACTCAGGATTTTTCCCATCTGAACTACCTATCTAATCTTCAGAATTTTTCTGAAGGTTTATATTTCATAAAACATCTGTTCTCTTCCCGTTTTTGAATCGTTTGTCATTCAAATTTCACTTTTTTGCGGGGCTCCAGTGCAGCCAAATACCGTTACAAAATGTAGGATAACACTTAAATTTATATTCAACATTAACAAATTTCTCTTTTTTATAAACGTTTTTCTCGCTACATCTTATATCCTGTTTATTCTTAATATCGTCAGTTAATTTGCTATACAAATTGCGAGACTCATATACTATTTCTAGTGTCTCACTGTCTAATCTAATTCCCTCAATATTTATTTTAAGTAAGTTCCGTTACCATTGGTTTGCTATGTTGACATTCATCTTATAACTTCCTTTGAACTGTCTTCTACCGTCTGACGGAATTACAGTTTCATCAGAAAATCTTACAATTTCTGTTCTATCCGCAAATTTTTATTTCCCTTTCCAATATGTCCTTGATTTCCTTTGCTACTTTCGCAATGTAGAGATCGAATAACTTGAGCGACAGGCTGCAGCTATGTATCACTACCTTCTCAGCTGCTGCTTTCCTTTCATGTCATTGTACTCTTCATATTTGCAGTCTGGTTTCTGATCAGATTGCATAAAACCTTTCGCTTAATATATTTTATCGCTGCTATCTTCGGAGAAGTGTATTCCAGTCAGAACTGTCAAAAAGCTATTTCTACATCTACATGTGTTGCAATGGTAGGTTTGTCTTTTTTAAGTATAGCTCTAAAATACGTCGTCGGGCCATTGTTGCCTCACGAGTTCCTAAATTTTTTAGAAATGTAATTGATCCTTCCCAAAGACAGCTTCTACCACACTTTCCAATCTTCTGTAACGAATTTGTAGCAGTATTTTGTAACAATTATTTATTAAACCGATGGTTTTAATTTTCAAACCTCCAGCTGCCTTGTTTCGACTGCAGACATTCAGTGCTCTGTCAAACACTTATCCAAGTATCACGCCTACAATCTCATCTTCAACTACTTCCTCTTCCATTTCTGTAACATTGTCTTCATGTTCGTTGCCTTTGTATTGTCATTTTATACATTCCTTCTACATTTCAGCGTTTCCTTGTTCGTTTAGTGCAGACTCGTCATCTGAGTTCTTGATATTCATTCAGTTGCATCTCTTTTCTCCAAAAGGTTCTTTTATTTACCTACTAGCCTTTCGTCCACAGATTTGCTCGTATATATATATATATATATATATATATATATATATATATATATATATATATATATATATATATATATATATATATCCAGCTCCCCACTGTCTCTGTCTCTCGATCTTCTCCTAAACCCTCTTCCTTCCCCACCTGTCCCCCATCTCTGCCCATCTCATCCTCCCCCCCCCCCCCCACTCTATCGCTTCCTCCCTCACTCTCTGTCCATTCTGTCCTCCCCTCTCTCTGTCCATCCACTCTTGTCCCCTTTTTCTGTCCAAGCCCCCCTGGACCCTCTCTCTGTCCATCCCTTCCTGTCTCCATCACTCTCCACCCCCTCCTCTACCTGTCTCAATCTTCCCCCATCTGTGGCCATTCATATATATGACCCCTACAAAACAGGTTGATAAAGAAGGCCAGAACTACTGTCACAACGCACCAGTTGTGCTGGGGAACCTACACATCCTGGGCTTGGAAAGCATTTTTCCCCTGATGCGCAGGCTGCCTTGTGAAGAAGGTCAAAAGCTGGTCTGTACTATTCCAACACAAAACATCCATCACGCAGGGCAGCTTACATGGCAGGGGCTGAAGAAACACATGTTTGCCTGTATCTTCTCTCCTGTTTGCGGTAGGAGGTTATAAACCCCACAGTGCTGATACTCGTGGAATTTACTGTTTGATAGGAGATCCCTGATATACATACATTCTTACTTACTGTATGCCTTATATACAGGGTGAGTCACCTAAGACATTAACACCTCTTCTATTTCATAAATGGTTCCATCTACTGGAAAGAGGGTTTTGCCAAATAATAGTACTCTAATTGGCACATGATTTTGTTATGTGGTAAGGAGTTAGCTGTTGTATTAGTTGAGATATTGTAACAAGTATAATTTTTAAATAGAATTATATACTTTTTAACAGCATCCAAATGATTTCCCTAAATCACTCCAGGCAAATGCCGGGATGGTTCCTCTGAAAGGGCACGGCAGACTTGCTTCCCCATCCTTCCCTAATCCGATGAGACCGATGACCACGCTGTCTGGTCTCCTTCCCCAAGCAGCCAACCAACCAACCAACCAACAATATCCGACAGCGCTTGAAAAGACGAGAACAGTGATATAATAGTTTTTAATTTTGAGATCGGAACTCTTTTCAAAACGTTCTGAGAAATATTCTATAATTCAAAGGCAAGTCGGTCAAAATCGGTTACTGCATTGTAAAAACGCTGATGTTTGGATATGTCACTGCATCAAGCCTTTCGAATTTTTGCTTATCTGCACTGCAAAAACTGTAGGAACTATGAAGCCTATCAGCAGATCTTTCCTGCTTCAACATTCCATGCATGCAGATTTGTTGGACATGCTATTTTTATACGGCAAACGCCAAAGAAATACTGTCGAAACGGTACGCCAGTATAGGGAATTCTATTGTGATCGTCGCTGTCCGTCGCGCCGCCAGGCACTTGCATGAGTTATTAGGTCATTAATACGAGCAGGCTGCTTCGACATCAGTGAACGAGGACGAAGTGCAACTGACAGAGCACATGAAGAAGTTGTTCTGGCTAAGGCGCTTATCAATCCGCAAGGTGACACTTGGGATCACCAAGACGAAAGTCATTCGCATTTTCCATTGACATAAATTCCACCTTTATGATCTGTTACTACATTAGCAATCGGAGGATATGATTTTGAATGATGTTTGGAATGTTGTCGGTTTGCTCTGCGACGCCTAGGAGACGGCACTGCATTTTGTCCAATGTGTACCCTTTACCGACGAAACAGCTCTTACGTACCACGGTAATGTGAAGTTACGTAACTTGCACTACTGGGCAGCTGAAAATACACTCTGGCTTCGTCAGGTACAGCACCAACGAAGGTGGAGCCTAAACGTATTGAGCACCATCATAGGATATTCCATTGTGGGACTACAGTTCATCCTATTGATGTGAAATGGAAATACGTATGCACACTTTCTTACGAACACTCTACCCCTTCTTCTAGATGGTGTACCACTGGTCAAACGACAGTGTGTGTGGTTCAAACCTACGGCTGCCCTGCTCATTCTTCCCGCGTTACAGCGCAAATAATGAATGAAAAGTTTCCTGATCCTTAAACAGGACGCAATGCTGCCGTACAACGGTCAGACAGGTCCCCTTATTTCTCTCGACTTGATTCCCTTCTATGGGGAGCTCTGAAAGATGCAGCTTGTCATGAAGCCCCAATTACACCGGACGATATGCGCCGTCGGATCGCCACGGAATACGACGGCTTATCAACTAACGTACTTTCATCTGTTCATATATCTCTTGAACGCCGATTGCAAATGTGCCTTGCAGTCGATGGTAACCAACTCGAGCAGACGCTTATGTAAAACTATGTATCATTAATTAATTTTTTTATTTCGTGAGTGATGTCTCGTCAGTCAATCTGAATAAAATGTTTAATTTATTTAAAGTTTATTTTGCCTAAATAGAATTTCGAGTTGTGTCTTAGACGCATTTGTCAGATATCAGATGCTCTGCTTTTAGAAAACATTCAGGTAAAGACAGGTCAGGTATTATTCCTTTCTTTTTCTTCAAATCTAAGAAAGTGAATGTAGTAGTAGGGCTATTTATCATTACGAAATATGAACGACCGACATTTCTGTTACAGCAATAGGCAGGGTTTACATGTGAAACTGACTGAAGAAGCTGTAGTTGTTTCCACAAAACCTGAATACCCACATACATTTAAAATAGTTTTCCTAAGCTGCATCTGATACAGTAGAAGCTAGCATATGCCGTAGTCCTACATGAAAAAAATCATACGTCACCCGGTACCTCTGTCGTATAGGAAATGACGTTTTATCTAAGTAGCGTAGGTCTGTCTTGCTGCATCTAACTACGATCCTGGAATGAGAGATATGCTTGGCAATGTTTATACCGCAATAGCCGACTCTGGGTGCACCGCTTTCCAAGTTTAGTACATTTCTCTGCTTCTCTTGCGAAAGTTTTCAACGGCAATACAACGAGCGCTGTATCACTATAATGGTCTATCTGAGATCTATTGAATGCAATTACGAAAAATATGCACCACCATTAAAGAAACCATACTTGTTTCAAAATCTCGATTGATACCAGACTTCAGGGCATTATCTATCAAACCATTACGTACCTCTCAGCATACTATCGTTTGCGCAAAGCCTCGTTTCGATGTCTTGAACCGTTCACGAAATAAAAGGGGTTTATGTGTTAAAAACACTCTCCACTGTCTCACCGTCTCTTTGCCTATATCCTCCACATTACTTCTCTGTACCCAGCTACCCTATCTCTGTCCATCTCAGCTTCCTCTTTCATATGACTGTCTCCTCCTCTCCCCTCTCTCTGTTCATCTCCATCTCCTGTCCACTGCCTCCTCCCCCCTTTCTCACTGTCCGTCTCCATCTCCCCCCCCCCCTCTCTCTCTGTCAATCTACTCTTCCTCTCTCTCTCCTTATCCATATATTCATCTCCCTCTTTCACTGTCTACTACCTCCTTCCACTCTCCATATCAATCTCCTCCTCCCCCTCTCTATGTTCATCTAATTCTACTCCCTCCCCCCTCTCTCTACATTTCCTACTCTCCATCTCTCTGCATATATTGTCCTCCCCTCAATCTCTCTGTCCATCTGTCCATCTCCTCCTTTCCCTCTCTCCCTATCCATCCCCTCTTCCTGCTGTCTCCCAGTCCATCACCTCCTACCCCTCTCTCCCTATCCATCTGCTCCTCCCCCTCCCTCCGTCCATCTACTCCTCCTCCCTCCCCCGTCTCTATCTGTCTCTGTCTCTGTCTCTCTCTCTCTCTCTCTCTCTCTCTCTCTCTGCTCCTACTTCCACTTCCTCCTCTTCTCCTCTCCCTATCCATCCCCTCCTCCCCCTCCCTCTCTCAGAATCTTCTCCTCCCCCCTTTCTGTCCATCTCCTCCTGCCACCATCTCTCTTTTCACCTGTTCTGTCCTTTTCTCCGATCCTACCTGCTCTCTCCATCCATTTCCTCCTGTATCCATCACAACTTTCCCCTGGCCATGGCTATCCAAATGTGTAGCCCCTGCAATACAGGATTATAAAGCAGGCTGATATTACTGTGACAATAAACATGTCAAGTAACGAAGACTACATGTCAGTGTCTTGAGAACTTTTGTCTGTATCTGATATGTTGCCTGCATAGCAAAGCAGGTCAATAAAGTGGGCCATTTCTAATCCAGATCAACACACCAGTCATATACAGCAGCCTACATGTAAGGGCCAGGAAAACAGTTTCTTGTCCCTGACATGCGGCTTGCCCTGCAAAGCATATTGACAAAGCAGGTGAATACTATTCTCACACAACACACCTGATGTGAGGGTCAGTCTGCACAGCAGGGGCTGAGAAAACACATGTTTCCCCATGTCTCTGCTCCTATTGGAGGTAGGAGCTTATAAAACCCATGGTGCTGATACAAAGATTGCTGTTTGTGTGCAAAATTTCATTGAAATTGATTCAGGAATTTGGGAGGAGATAGCAGATGAAGATAAATACATATTGACAGTCTGCTTCTTATATAAAGATACTTATCGGAAAAAACCGCAAAACCAAAAAATAATTAACCTAGAGCAATGAAATTTCAAGAATACATTTGTCTAGATATATTTAAGTGATTAACACTGCAAGATCACAGGTTAATGAAAGTGAGATAAGGCTCTGCAAATGTGAAATGGTGGTACATTCATAGCTCCCAGGATGTTGAATTGAAGTACACAAATGTGCATGCATTGTGTTGTGCAGGTGCCAGATGTCAGTCTGTGAAATGGAGTTCCATGCCTGTTGCACTTGGTTGGTCAACACAAGATGATTAATGCTGTTTCCTGGATGATGCTGGGGTTGTCGTACAAGGATGTCCCATGTGTGCTGAACTAGAGAGAGGTTTGGTGACTGAGCAAGCCAAGGCAACTGGTCAACGCTCTGTAGCGATGTTGGGTAACAACAGTGGCATGTCAGCCAGCATTGTCCTGTTGGAAAACACACTGTGCAATGCTGTTCACGACTGGCAACACAATAGGTCGATTCACCAGAATGACATACAGACATGCAGTCAGGAAGCATGGAATAACATCGAGAGTGCTTCTGTTGTCATATGTAACTGCACTCCAAACCATAACTCCATGTGTAAGTCCAGTGTGTCTAGCACACAGACATGTTGGTTGCAGGTCCTCAACTGGCCCCCTCCTAATCAACACACGTCCATTATTGGCACTGAGGCACAGCCAGCTTTCAACAGAATACACAACAGACGTCCGCTCTGCCCTTCAATGAGCTCTTCCTTGGCACCATTGAAGTCGCAAATGGTGATGGTTTGGGGTCAGTGGAATACACGCTAGAGGGCGTCTGGTTCGGAGGTGTCTTTGAAATAATCGATTTGTAACAGTTCGTTGTGGCATTGTGGTGCCGACTGCTGTTGAAATTGCTGCTGCAGATGAGATATGATGCGACAAAGTCATACGCTGAACTCGTTGGTCTTCCCTCCTGGTAGTACCACGTGGCCGTCCAGAGCCTGGTCTTCTCGCAACCATACATTCTCGTGACCACTCCTACCGACAGTCTTGTACAGTGGCTACAATGCTGCCACGTCTTTCTGCAATTTCGCAAAAGGTCATCCAGGTTCTTGTAGCCCTATTGTACGACCCCTTTCAAACTCAGTGAGATGTTGATAATGTTATCCTTGTCGTCTTAAAGACATTCTTGACTAACATCAACTCATCACGCCCAGTCTCAAAAGGAACTAATGTTCAAGACCGTTACAGCGTGCATTTAATGCAAATCTGATTTGCATCTTTACAGTGGTGCTACTGGCACCACTGTTATGCGACTGGCGTGAAATGCGAACAGACATCATCATTCAGATGTAGGAACACACCTACTAACTTTCGTTTATGCCGCACAACTCCCTCTGGTTTTGCGACTTTTTCTTCCAGTACAGTATACGCAGCTCTGCTATATTGCACTTTGCGGTAAACTCATTTTTAGAAGTCTGTATTTCCCTTTGTTTACATTTTTATATTATTTCCTTTCGTTGGTTAAATGCAACATCTTCAACATCTTGTAGACGTTATCCAAATATTTTTACTGAGCCTTGCTTATATAACTACTCCATCCTCTGCTGCCCTCACTATTCCACCTCTCAAAGTTACCCATTTGTCTCCTGAATTCCTGTCCCCTGTTTGAGTAAATCATTCTTTAATACACTCAAGAAACGATCAATACCAGTAGTTGCTTCAAATCATCCTCGGCAGCTCAAAACCAATAAATGATGGTCGATATCCACATACGCTCCTCGAAAAGCTTTACATAATTCTGATATCTAAAGCTCAGTCTTACCGTTGTATAATATATTTTAAAGCTCTCGGTAATTCCAAGTCCCTTCCATGTATACAGCCTTTTTATTAATTTTAAACCAAGTGTTAGCAACCATTTAATTTTATTCTGTGCTAAATCTTACCAGGTGGCTTCCCGTTTTATTTTTTCCACCAGTCCATGTTCTTCTAATATTTTTTTTTCTTCTCTCACTTTCCTTGCTATGGAATTTCTATCCCCCATAACGATCGCCTCTAGTAACTATTTGAATAATTTATTTTATCTCGTCATACGTTTTCAACCTCTTCATCAACTGCGGACCAAGTACAATATATAGTTTTGCTAGAGTGGTGGAAGCTGGTTTTCTATCTATTTTGGCTATAATAACGCATTTACAATCCTGTTCGTAGCAGCTCTTTCGCATTCCTACTTTCTTCTTCATTATGGCTCCAAAATCCATTAGCTCTATTTCCCTTGTGTTGATACCTTTGTATTCATCAGACTGAAAATTTGCTCATCCTACTGCCACACTTCACTAATCCCCTCTATATCTAATTTCAACATATTCTATTCTATTTTTAAGTTTTCTGATCTGCTTCCACAATTAAGGGATCTAACGTAACATGCTCTTATCTGTAGAATGCCAGATTTATTTTTTCTTGATATCGACGTCTTCTTGAATAATTCCTGCTAATTATACTCTTAAGACTGCAAGGATGTGATGACAATCAATGCCTCCAAATTTATTATGTGAAAATTCGTATAGATTTTTAAATAAAGCAAGCGTTATTAACATTCTACGTCTTTCTTCTTCATGACTACCTATTTATTTTTCAACGTGGCCTGATGATGAACTTCTTTCGATCAGCAACAGACGAAAATATTTGACTTTGTTGAGCTAGCCAAAACCTCATCTCTACATACATCACTAACAAAGTGAGTTTTGGAACCAGATGATAATCGTATGCGGCCAAGTCGGGACTGTATGAAGGATGACGGATGACAGTGAAAACGCGATGTCGAACTTCTGTAGACTGCGTAGCTCTAGTCTGGCATTGTCATGTGGAAAATAAGTGTGCTCCATGTGTGCACGAAATCTTTGAATTCGAAACTCGATCACATTGTTTCTCACGCATCAACGTAGTTACGTTACACACCACCATGTTACATGCTTCAATTCATAGCCTTCTAGCGGCAGAGAGCTGCAAATATGTCAATATGAAGAATAAAGGTGTTAAAACGTTTGTTTGGTTAAAAAACTTCAAGAGATGCCATGTAAAACATTCGGAGGCAAGCTCTCGTAACATTTTCAAGGTATGGGACCAAACGATTTAGAACTCCAAGCTCAGTTATGTCAATAAATTATGTTGTATTGCATGCATTGCACCGGCTGTCACCAGCGTGAGTGACTGCTCTGAGTTTAAAGTTAAATTTGTTTATGTCAATCAAAACTTAAATATTCAATACCAGTTATTGATTCATTACCTCAAAATACTCAGTTTCGGATCATCTAGGATGTCTATAATTTTTACGGTAAACGTTTAAAGCTTGCTGTATCACTATCATCCATCATTTGCATTTAGTATTGGTTACAGAAATAATACTATTTTGACGTCACGATTTGATTCTATTCTAGTGTAACACAGACTCTGAAGATACAAGCTGACACGTGATCTCACTTCATTTTAATCCCATGGCACTCCTAAAATTTAATTGGACATTCTCTTTTGTATAAGCACGTTTACAGAAATGTAATCATAACTTCGGTTTTTGCCAGATTCGTGTACCTAGTCTCCTTTTTACCTAGAAAAATAAAAAACTTTCTCCGTTGCACAAAAAACAATCGGTCATTTTCTCCACATCGCTCATCTTGACAGTTTCAAAAGCAACAGTGACAATCCAAGTGTACAATCTCATTTGAGAATATTGGATATGGTTGAGCGATTGCTATAGCGCTGACAGAACAGCTATCCATCTGACTTTTTGGCCGAGTAGAACCGGGTCGAGTCAGGTTGACTCTGCGTCATATGCAAGCCTAGCCTGCAAACCAAGTGCCACGTATTTACAATGCAACCCAATCCGACCATTATTTGAGCACTCTGAACCGTATGGGAATATGGTTTGAAAAAAAAAAAAGGGCAAGCAGTTCAGATAGGAATGTAAAAAATAGCAACTGTTTTTCACAGAACTGCGAGCCCATCTAGAAACTAGCGTGTAGTCGAATACAATACAGGTATTTCCCAGAGTGTTTCGAGATACTAAATACTGATGGCTCCAAAATCACAGGTAATGGCAGAATGGGTTGCATGTTCTTGTGTCCAAGCGTAGGTTACAAGGAAATGATTCCGCTTCCCACTGCAACTTCTACTCACAGATTTTCTGCATATGCCACAGCTATACATGAAACTTTACGTTACAAGGTGCATTCAAGGTAGAACATATACGATTTTTCCTCACAAACTAAGCTCACCAAAACGGTGAAACCTGTGTCTCTTCTCGACGTTATCTCGCTTCAGCCGTACAGGTTTATCACAGTAGTTCCCGGGTTCGATTCCCGGCGGGGTCAGGGATTTTCCCCGCCTCGTGATGGCTGGGTGTTGTGTGATGTCCTTAGGTTAGTTAGGTTTAAGTAGTTCTAAGTACTAGGGGACTGATGACCATAGATTTGAGTCCCATAGTGCTCAGAGCCATTTGAACCATTTTGTTTATCATAATATCGACGCCATGATTCCATACTCGCTGCGAATGCTTCTTTAGGTGTCTGATTTGACTGCTGTAAAATCGCTACGCCGTAGCAGTGCAGCTAGTGAATGTGCGATCACGGGCAGTGTCCTTCTTCATTAGAAACAGCTAAAAGTCGCTAGGAGCCAGGTCAGGCGAGTAGGGAGCACGAGAAATCACTTCAAAGTTGTCACGAGGAAAACGTAGTGTCACGTTCGCCCGATGCGTTGGTGCGTTGTCTTCGTGAAAGAGTACACGTACAGCCATTTCCAGCCGTTTTTCACACTATGTTGGAAGAAGTTTGTTCTTCACAACATCTTCGTAAGACGTACCTGTCACCTAGTGCCCTTTGGAACGCAAAAATTGAGAATTACGCCATCGCTGGCGCAGAATATGGTCACCATCATTTTTTTTCAGCACTGGAGCTTACACAAAATTTTATGGGGCCGTTGAATGTGTGTGCTTTCATTGAGCTGACTCGTGCTTAGTTTCAGGACCAACAAACGGCAGCTATATCTCGTCCATTGTCAAAATCGGTGAAAAGAAAGTCCCATTCATGCCGTCTTCAAGCGTCAACATTGACTGGTAATAAGCCACTCGCGCAGCCATGTGGGTCGTCCGTCAACATTCGTGGCACCAGGTACTTCTCGAATTTTCATTTCTTCACCCAGGATTGCGTACACAGGCATTTCCATTTTGGAGACAATGTGTTCCACACTCATTCGGCGATCCACCAAAATAACTTTCTGCACCTACTCGATCATGTTGTCAGACTGCCTTGTGCCAGGCCGAAATTGTCTTGGTTTGTTCTCACACGACGTTCCGCTTTCTTTGAACCTTGCACCCACGAACGCAAACTAGACACATCACGACACCATCACTGAGTGTCTCACTCAACAGGCCGTGATTCTGAATCGGTGTCACACAAAGCAAATTGAGAAAACGAATGATTACACGCTGTTGTTTTGATGAAAATGTCGTCATTTTAAGCACCAGAAACAGTCCTCACTCTCGCCATGGCAGCTAGTGTTCTGCTTGCCGTGCAATGTTGCCATCCCTGTCAAACATTCACAACGAGTACACGTGTACTTTGAAACAAACCGCATGTTTCTATCTGTTCTCATTCTCGAGCAAAAATGTCGGAGGTGTTATAACTTTACTGCATCTCGTACTTGCAGAACCTCACAGTACAAAACATTTCCATTTTACTTACCCCAAGATATGCGGACAACAGCCCTTCTTAAGAAAAGTAACTCGCTGGTAAAGGACATTATGAAAGCTACCAAAGGAAACGAAAATCTTTGGAACATAAAATTTATGTTGATCAAGGGAGACGCTAACATTAAATATAATGATACTTACAAGGAAACTCCCAAGGGCAAGCTGGTCGGAGTGGCCGAGCGGTTCTAGGCGCTACAGGTTCGAAACCTGCCTCGGGCGTGGATGTGTGTGATGTCCTTAGGTTAGGTAGGTTTAAGTAGTTCTAAGTTCTAGGGGAAGTTAAGTCGCATAGTGCTCAGAGCCATTTGAACCATTTTGAACCCAAGGGTAAATAAATAATCTTGATGAAACTTCGCGGGTGTGGAGGGGGGACAAAATAACTCAATACTTCTTTTTGTGCCCATTTTCACTTATAAGTGGTAAATCACACCCATAAAGGTAATGTGACATATTAGGTTTACAGGGAATATCTTTGAAATGATGATAAATAAAAAGATGTTTTTCATACAGAAGGTGATATCTAATTAACGTTCTTGAAAACTATAATCAACTTTTGTAATAATTTGAAATTTTGCAAAAGACCCCACCATCATTAATTAATTTCGAAAAATGAAAATTTTTGTGTAATATAAATTAAAGAAGCTTTCAAGTCACATACATGTAAGTGTAATAAGACTGGTTTCTGAAATACAGTTTTTGGAAAATAAGCTGTACACAGTGTGCTGTTGGAGTATTTTCAACATATCTTATTAAAATATCTAAGCAATCATTGTTACTCTAATTATTTATTTTACCTCTATTTGTTTTATGTTTTAAATTGTTTGTTCACATTTTACATACATGCTTTTTTTGTTTTTTAGTTCACCGTTTTACATGTATGTGTTTTCTTAACTGAACATAATAAGTAATTCATTACTCTGAGACAAAATCACTAAAATAATGATAATCTGTAAACAAATACTTCAAACATAACGTTTTTTTACTCAAAGCACATGAATTTTTTTCAAAACATTTACACGACGTAGACAAAATATAAAACAAAATTCAGAAAAATTTCGAATTGTCACAGGTGGTCCTCTAAATATCCTGAGTTGTATCAGGCATATTTTAGTACATTTCCAAGCCTTAGCGAAGAGAACTGCAGCTCGATTACATTGTTTCTCACGTGGAGATTAACATCATTATCATTCAACAGAACTAGATCTGAAAATCTTCTCACAAAGTTCTTGTAACATTAAAAGCCGAATACATCGCAAGGCTGCATCTGTGCTGTCGAGCACTTTGGGGTCCTCGGGTACGACGCTCAAAACGATTTTTTCACACTGACCACTCGCCTTTCCATAGTTTCAAAAGAAGCTAATGGTGAGTTTACACTAAGAATCCGAGAATTTCTTTTTGAAGCCCCAAAAATCCTTGTGACAACGTCGAAATTTGTCACGCAAACGTCTGACCAGCTCAAAAGATGTTTGAAAGATGTTTTCTTTCCCAGTGAGGGAGAAAAATCGGCATTATTGATAGGATTCTTGATGTGGTCAACGTGGAAGAACCGTTTAGAGCATTGTACCTGAGGACAGGGAACTAGTTCACATACTGACCCAAAGGGCTCGACGGCACAGGTACACCGTGGGTCGTACATGGCTGTCGCCTGGAAGAACTCTGTGAGAAGATTTTCAGGTCTTCAGGTTCCACCCGAGGAACAATTTAATCAATCTGCAGTCACTAGTACGTAATCAATTCTTTTCGCCAAAGCTTACCAATGTATTAAATCATGTCACATACTAATCAGGATATTTAGAGGATCAGCCGCGACAGTCTGAGATCATTCTGAATTTTGTTTTATATCCCTTTCAGAGCTGAATTTTTTCTGGAGAAAAAAAATATTTCTTTACGTGGTAATGGTGTTAGGTGATTTTTTAATAATTTTAGGCGCAAGATTTAAACAAAAATATTTACCCGTTTTCAAAACATACTTTGTACACTTGGCTTCATTTTATGAACTAAAATAAGTAATTGCGAAATATTCTGTATTGTAATCAATAGTAAGGTGATCATTCAATACTTACCATGCAAAGTAACATTGACAATACTGAATTATACTATGGGATACAGCGAACCAAACACATCCGTGCATTCTAGTGGTCACGAGCTGCTGCGTACCGCTACCCATTGCTGGTTACTGCTACGTTGACTTGCTGATATTTGCATAGTGATTCCCAACAGTTGGCAGTACTTGCGCATGATGAAAATTCTGAACATTCACAAATGTGTAAGTCAGGATTCCACTGTGAAAAAATACTTCCTTTGCGGCTAAGAGACAGTAAAAGTGTACCAGCTTCATTACACACAGATGTATGTGGCTTGGAACTTCTCTACTTGATGTTGTACAAAATTTTCATTTTTCAAAATTAATTAATGCTGTGCGGGTGTTTTGCAAAATTTCAAATTATTACAAACCGTTGTCAGGAACTTTAATGTGAATGATGCGTTGTATTCATATTAGTTGATAGTTCCACTATAAACCATGCACTGGCACCTCTATCTCTGAACACGGATTCTCACTAATGACAACTTTGTCAGGATGCCCGTGTGTGTGTGAGTGTGTGTGTGAGTGTGATCGTTTATTTACGCTCGGAAATGTTCCTATGTTGGCGAAGACCGCCGCTCGAAACGGTGCATTTAAAAAGATCTTATTACAGCTATCAGACCTCAGAACTACTCTATACAGAAGAACAAGACGCCAATGGAAAAGACGGATGTTAATCATCAATAAGCATTAAAGCGAAATACTATGGACAAATACAGCCCAACATTTCCTCGAGCCTTTGTTCCACACAATTAAGGCGAAAAAATTATTTATAAGTTCCACAATTTGCTTGAGATTTACTAGTGACTCACTCCTCATCCGTCTTCACCGGATACACCTTTGAGATAATCCTTATTGTGAATGTGATAGAGTAAGGGTGTGAGAAGTCAAACACATTTTCTTCTAATGTAAACTGCATCAGTCCAGAAAACAGGTACGGTATCATACAACAATTAATCAGATGTCATCAATCGTTACTGACTACTATAGCAGCTCTTCTCCAGGAAGTTAATAAGACTGAGAAACGGCTGTAAGGCCTTCAGGGAAAAAAAAGAAGAAGAAGAAAATTTCCGTTGTAAACAATGGTAAGGGGCAGTCAATGAGAAACAAAGTTAATGCATTTAAAACGATGTGAATGATGCGTTGTATTCATATCTACATCTACATCTACATCTACATCCGTACTCCGCAAGCCACCTGACGGTGTGTGGCGGAGGGTACCCTGAGTACCTCTATCGGTTCTCCCTTCTATTCCAGTCTCGTATTGTACGTGGAAAGAAGGATTGTCGGTATGCTTCTGTGTGGGCTCTAATCTCTCTGATTTTATCCTCATGGTCTCTTCGCGAGATATACGTAGGAGGGAGCAATATACTGCTTGACTCTTCGGTTAAGGTATTTTCTCGAAACTTTAACAAAAGCCCGTACCGAGCTACTGAGCGTCTCTCCTGCAGAGTCTTCCACTGGAGTTTATCTATCATCTCCGTAACGCTTTCGCAATTACTAAATGATCCTGTAACGAAGCGCGCTGCTCTCCGTTGGATCTTCTCTATCTCTTCTATCAACCCTACCTGGTGCGGATCCCACACTGCTGAGCAGTATTCAAGCATTGGGCGAACAAGTGTACTGTAACCTACTTCCTTTGTTGTCGGATTGCATTTCCTTAGGATTCTTCCAATGAATCTCAGTCTGGCATCTGCTTTACCGACGATCAATTTTATATGATCATTCCATTTTAAATCACTCCTAATGCGTACTCCCAGATAATTTATGGAATTAACTGCTTCCAGTTGCTGACCTGCTATTTTGTAGCTAAATGATAAGGGACCTATCTTTCTATGTATTCGCATCACATTACACTTCGCTACATTGAGATTCAATTGCCATTCCGTGCACCATGCGTCAATTCGCTGCAGATCCTCCTGCATTTCAGTACAATTTTCCATTGTTGCAACCTCTCGATACACCACAGCATCATCTGCAAAAAGCCTCAGTGAACTTCCGATATCATCCACCAGGTCATTTATATATATTGTGAATAGCAACGGTCCTATGACACTCCCCTGCGGCACACCTGAAATCACTCTTACTTCGGAAGACTTCTCTCCATTGAGAATGACGTGCTGCGTTCTGTTATTTAGGAACTCCTCAATCCAATCACACAATTGATCTGATAGTCCGTATGCTCTTACTTTGTTCATTAAACGACTGTGGGGAACTGTGTCAAACGCCTTGCGGAAGTCAAGAAACACGGCATCCACCTGTGAACCCGTGTCTAAGGCCCTCTGAGTCTCGTGGACGAATAGCGCGAGCTGGGTTTCACACGATCGTCTTTTTCGAAACCCATGCTGATTCCTACAGAGTAGATTTCTAGTCTCCAGAAAAGACATTATACTCGAACATAATACGTGTTCCAAAATTCTACAACTGATCGACGTTAGAGATATAGGTCTATAGTTCTGCACATCTGTTCGCCGTCCCTTCTTGAGAACGGGGATGACCTGTGCCCTTTTCCAATCCTTTGGAACGCTTCGCTCTTCTAGAGACCTACGGTACACCGCTGCAAGAAGGGGGGCAAGTTCCTTCGCGTACTCTGTGTACAATCGAACTGGTATCCCATCAGGACCAGCGGCCTTTCCTCTTTTGAGCGATTTTAATTGTTTCTCTATCCCTCTGTCGTCTACTTCGAAGGCCATATTAGTTGATAGTTCCACTATAAACCATGCACTGGCACCTCTATCTCTGAACACGGATTCTCACTAATGACAACTTTGTCAGGATGCGTGTGTGTGTGTGAGTGTGTGTGTGTGTGTGTGTGTGTGTGTGTGTGTGTGTGTGCAAAGAGTGGTAAGTTCAAACGGCTGTGAGCACTATGGGACTCAACTGCTGTGGTCATCAGTCCCCTAGAACTTAGAACTACTTAAACCTAACTAACCTAAGGACATCACATACGGCCATGCCCGAGGCAGGATTCGAACCTGCGACCGTAGCAGTCGCGCTGTTCTGGACTGAACGCCTAGAACCGCTAGACCACCGCGGCCGGCGAGTGGTAAGTGTCAAAAAAACATGGCTGCCAGAAGTAGTAACTTGTATGGCGTTAATGTTACGAAAATGCTTTTCAAGGACGATTTGCTCAGATCTGAGGCTATTGTGAATAACTGCAACACAGATAAAGATCCTAAAAATGTTCCTGAACGCAAATGTGCCTCAAAAGCTGTTGCTAACGAGCTACACGTGAGTAACTTTTTAAGCAAGTAAAGAATGTTAAGATGTGTCTCTTATCATGGTCCACGTAAATTCACGTGACGGTATGATGACATAGATGTTAAGGGCCATTCTTAACATTGTTTACTTGCTGTAGGAAGGCGACTATAAAATTAATTCTATATTTTAGTGAATCATAAATTAATATTTGAAGTTTTTAGACTTCATTATAGCAAAAATTGGTAATGCTGGTGTTAGTATAATAAACAGAGCCAATTCGGAGTTGAAAAGTTTCACACTGTTTCCTTAACTAACGCAGCAGGTAAGCAGTGGTAAGTCAATGCTAAGCCTGTCTCGATAAATGACAGTGCATGCGTTTGAAATATTTTATTTGTGGAATTTTATTGATACTATACTCCATAATTTCTCAAAACAACCTATTTCTCGCTTATCATTGCTTCCAAGTGAGGTCTTCGTATAACAGACCTAAGTCTCATTCGTTGGTCAGTCAGTTTTGAATAAAATAGTATACAAAGCCAAGACAACCCAAAATCTACTCATAAAATAAAAAGGTATCCATGAATAACAGAGTATCGAACGATAAAACCCTCTACACGTGTGAATGCACTTATCTGGAAGGAGCGTCCGTATCTGCAACTCTTTTGCGTCTGGTTTAGATAAGCGGTGTTATCGATGTTTTAATCGGAAATCAGTACCAAAGAGCCCCACACATATGTCATTAAATATGCGTTGTCTCCTCGTATGTCGAAGAACATAACAACGTTACATAATTGAACAGCATACGTTGTGTATAAAATGAGGAAAGATTTCTGGGTTTCCTTTAAGGTATTATGACAGTATGCAAAAACTGTGAGAAAACTAAAACCGTTTGGTCGTCCAGTAGCAGGTTTGGGTACCAGTGCGCTGAACCGCCGATCATGTCGCAGCAACTCAGCAACGATGTCTGCAGCAGGGGAAAGAAAGGCAATCTGCAAAACCAACAGGCTTCACAACAGCCTAGCCGTGTACCCAATATCGACGGTCCGCCGCAGATCAAATTATAAGTTCTTTTCCCAGTTACTTGAAAAATCCGTAAAGAAAAACATTAAGCTGTAGCAGATATAACCTAGAAGATAAGGATAGACGCAGCAAAATTCACCAGTCCCTGTGTAGAAAATTTTTATCGTAAAAACATTTTTGACAGTTCAACAAAGTCACAGAGTTTTTATACGTTCGTTGTGTGGTCTGACACTTCTTGATATCTTAGCCAGAATAAATTGAAATTCTCTAAATTTTCCTTAAATAATTAATTAATGTCACTAAAGAATCAGTCTTGTTCTCATTTAACGAAATATTCCACTTTAAAAACCGTTCTTCTTGACCACAATCGCAGTTTTAAAACAGGATTTTAATACACTTCACAGTATCAGTTATTTTCAAAATGTCAATACGTGCCTACTTCTCATTAATAAAACTTTAAACTAGTCAATTATTGAAGATCGTCCACACTCCTGATAAAATTCTGCCAGAATCTCTTCAAGAAGTCTGAATTTTAATAAAATTTGTAAATTTCACACAAAAGTAATATTTACGATGTATGTCGTAACAACAGAGTCAACTGACTGTTTTAACTTCCAACTCGAAGTTTATTTACCAGTTGATAACCAGTTGACATCAAATTACAAACTTTATTATTCCACATTCAACATTGAACTCCCTTTTAGTTCTAAGTTCAAGGCGACTGATGACCTCAGAAATTGAGTCGCATAGTGCTCAGAGCCATTTGAACCATTTTGAACCTGGCGTCGCTCAAGCGGTAAAGAAGCGCGATGTTTCCTGATTAGACTTTTGAAACACCACACCAGGACCCTTGAAGTCGGACGATGACACCCTACAAGCGGTCTCCACTCGATGGCACTATCTGGTGGTTCATAGACCACCGTACCCAGTTGTTTCATAACGCTGCTCGATGGCGTTGAAGTTGCTCGGCTTCACATTGTACCATCCTTTGGCTTGGACTCTGTGAGTGTCGTAAGTTCAGGGACAAGCTCTAGTCATGACTGTGTCGGGAGCATTTATAGTTGCTATGGCCAGCTATGTTGCGACAGGAACGCCCCCTCTGGCGTATTCAGGGTGACAATTATTGAAGTATATGAAAAAAAAAACCGTAAATTAGTTACAAACTACGGCGTGCACACTCTTAAATCAACAGGTAAATGTCACTACAGATATTCGGATTTATGTTATGACATGTTCGATATGCCTGTCATTGGCGATGATATGGCGCCAACGAATAATGAAATTCTACATGACCCGCTGAAGTGTCAGAATATCGATGCTGGCGATGATCTCCTGAATGGCTGTTTTCAGCTCAGCAATGGTTTTGGAGTTATTGCTGTACAGCTTGTCTTTAATATAACTCCACAAAAAGTAGTCGCATGTGTTCAGATCCGGAGAATATGGCGGCCAACCGAGGCCCAAGAGATAGAATGCGGTCCCTAGAGTGCTCCTCCAGGAAATCAAGAACTCTCCAGCGTCGGTGGGGTCGAGCTCCGTGTTGCTGGAACCACATCTTGTGGAAATCACGGTCACTTTGGATAATGGGGATGAAATCATCTTCCAAAACCTGCACGTACTGTCCGGTAGTCACCGTGCCATCAAGGAATATCGCGCCGATTATTCTGTGACTGGACATTGCACACTATACAATCACCCATTGCGGATGAAGAGACTTCTCGATCGCGAAATGCGGATTCTCAGTCCCCCAAATGCGCCAGTTTTACTTATGGACGAATCCATCCAAATGAAAGTGGGCTTCGTCGCTAAAACAAACCATACAGCGCGTACTGTCTCCCATCATGCTCCGCGGACACCTGCACTGTTTGAATGTCCTAACGCAAACCCTTCAGAAGTTATGACGATTTTATTTCATATAGTTTAATGACTGTCACCCTGTAGGTGGCTGCGGAAGCGCACCGTTCTATCATGGAAACCCAGGTCACCACTATGGCAGACTGCTGCGTAGCAGAATACTATGCCAGCCAATGGCAGGATTTCGTATCCAGCTCGCCTGCACAACCCTCTGCTGTGTTTCAGAACTGCACTTGTCAATTTCGAGCAGTTTTATCTACACACTCAGTGAAAAGAACACGCAAGCTTGTATGAACTTTTTGTATCGGAATTGTAATGTAGTCCCTGACCGATTATTTACCGCCCCTCCTGGAACCCCCTGTATACGTGTATGCTCAAACAGCATAAATATTCGAATATCATAGACTAATCACGAAAATAGATTTACAATCGGGTTTTCCTCCGTACAAGTGCAAATAGAAGTCTTAAGTAGGTCAAAGTTCGCAGTTTTTTTCTACCATTGATTTCTGTGAACGTTATTTTATTCTTTTAAATTAACATAACTCTGGCTGGTAGACAGTAAATTGCCACACCACTGCTTTATAGACTATTTCCCCATCAAACACACCTACGTGCAATAGACCCACAAACATCATTCTTATTGTTTTACAAACTGTAAATGGCCGATTGAAGCTCTGAAAAAAATTACGAACTCGCATTTGTTTATCTTTTATTGCTTGGTTCATTCCTCATAAGAGATATCGCCGGGCTATTATCTGCACTGTTTCGGTTGTTGCTGACATAATTGGCTGCAGTAGCCAAAGTCACTTGGACTTCAACGCAAGATTGTGCCAAGAGGAGAATAATCCGTCATCGCGGAAACACGTTTGTCTATAGATTAGGCTTCTTCGAGAGATAGTTGAAAATTTCTTGACCTGTCTCTGTAAGACTACATTTATTTTTCGACCTAGATTTAGATCAATACACATTGTCCATCATATCTCCGACAAGAAGATACCATCCCCAATTCTGGAAAGCCTGAAAAATACGCATTCGTAAGTTGACGTAACTTGTCCATGAGGTCAACCACTAATTTTCTTACACATGATTTTAAGATGACAGTCAGTGCGTATCAACCGCCAAATTTGCGGGTGCGTGTTCTTGAATTTTTTCTGTATTCAAGTGATCATTCCCCGTAATTTTTCATTCAGCAGGTGTAGAAGGTATGCGGAGCATTCATGTCACGTTGTTTTGATGCTTTACAAGGGAATTAATCAAAAGAAACGCTTTTGTATCCTGGTAAACACTGCCAATACACTTTCCAGCAAATGTAGTTGTCTTCGTCTCTACTGCTGCAAGAAGAACGAGCTCGTCCCACTATTTCCATTAGACCTGTTTCTTGACAGCAGTTATAAAAAAGGATATAAAATCAGTTAGAATCTTTTTAAAAGGAAACAAAAAAAACTGAGAAATCCGTTTCTGCATTTGCATTTGGTCAACGAATGAGACACCAACGATTCAAAAAGGTTCGTCAAATGTAATTTGTCACGTAACATGTGTCACATTCTCCCATTATAGCTTTGGGACGTACTCCACGTGTATCGTCTTCAAGAGAAGTGCAGCCACGTTTCAAGTTAGCAACTCATAACTGCTCAAAATGAATAAATTTACGATCCTTTACCGACTATGGATCAGATTCTATTGGAGATAAACACTTAAACCGAAGAATTTAATGACCAAAAATGAGCTTATTTTAATCATCTGTAATAAGAAATATAAAAGAACCTATCTCGCAGATCAGGTTGATAACTCACTTTATTACGCAACATGACCAACGTAACAAAAACTGCTGTTTAGTTGAAAATAACGTTATTTATTTGCCAATCTGAGCATTTTTTTCCTCCTGCCTCCCTCTCGAGATAGTAAGGCAAGGCAAAAACATACGGAATATTTCGATTGAAAGCTTCATTTTCCTAATATGAATCTCTGCGAAAGCTGCGTGGCAGACAAGTCGTAGAAGGTGGATCACTTCCTTCCGGTCCATAATTTATCCTGTCTTGTTAAACAGCGATGGTCTGCTATTCCGAGCCGGCCGGAGTGGCCGTGCGGTTCTGGGCGCTACAGTCTGGAACCGAGCAACCGCTACGGTCGCAGGTTCGAATCCTGCCTCGGTCATGGGTGTGTGTGGTGTCCTTATGTTAGTTAGGTTTAATTAGTTCTAAGTTCTAGGCGACTGATGACCTCAGAAGGTAAGTCGCATAGTGCTCAGGGCCAATTGAACCATTTTTTGCTATTCCGAAGTAACGCATGAGGACGCAGGACGTACTGTTCCCTCAGTCAGTATCAGCTGTGACATGAAGTCATAGCCACTGTGCCTCTCCAAAACATTGGAAGAATGGACCTCTCCCCAGGTCGCCTCTATACTCACTGTCGGTCATTCGGGGTACTGTAGAATCGCGATCTATGGCTGAAAAAAATGTGACCCCATTATTAGCAGGCAACGTTTCCCTGCCACGGTACCACTCCAAAAGTTGCTGTCTGTGTTGTAGTGTTCACTGCATCGTTTGCATGGGACAATCATTTCCTTATCTGGCTGCAGCTACAGTACGGGTCATTAAAATTGCAACAGCAAGAAGAAGTGCAATTGATAAACGGGTATTCATTGGACAAATATATTATACTAGAACTGACATTTGATTACATTTTCACGCAATTTCGGTGCATAGATCCTGAGAAATCAGTACCCAGAACAAAAAAAAATGGTTCACATGGCTCTGAGCACTATGGAACTTAATATCTGTGGTCATCAGTCCCCTAGAACTCAGAACTACTTCAAACCTAACTAACCTAAGGCCACCACACACATCCATGCCCGAGGCAGGATTCGCACCTGCGACCGTAACAGACGCGCGGTTCCGGACTGAGCGCCTTAACCCCGAGACCACCGCGGCCGGCGTACCCAGAACAACCAACTCTGGCCGTAATAACGGCCTTGATACGCCTGGACATTGAGTCAAACAGAGCTTGGATGGCGTGTAGGGTACAGCTGCCCATGCAGTTCCTACGCAATACCACAGTTCATCAAGAGTAGTGACTGGCGTATTGTGACGAGCCACTTGCTCGGCCACCATTGTACAGCCGTTTTCAGTTGGTGAGAGATCTGGAGAATGTGCTGGCCAGGGCAGCAGTCGAACATTTTCTGTATCCACAAAGGCCCGTACAGGACCTGCAACATGCGTTCGTGCATTATCCTGCTGAAATGTAGGGTTTCGCAGGGATCGAATGAAGGGTAGAGCCACGGGTCGTAACACATCTGAAATGTAACGTCCACTCTTCAAAGTGCCGTCAGTGCGAACAAGAGGTGACCGAGACGTGTAACCAATGGCACCCCATACCATCACGCCGGGTGATACACCAGTATGGCGATGACAAATACACGCTTCCAATGTGCGTTCACCGCGATGTCGCCAAACACGGATGCGACCACCATGATGCTGTAAACACAACCTGGATTCATCCGAAAAAATGACGTTTTGCCATTCGTGCACCCGGGTTGGTCGTTGAGTATACCATCGCAGGCGCTCCTGTCTGTGATGCAGCGTCAAGGGTAACCGCAGCCATGGTCTCCGAGCTGATAGTCCATGCTGCTGCAAACGTCGTCGAACTGTTCGTGCAGATGGTTGTTGTCTTGCAAACGTCCCCATCTGTTGACTCAGGGATCGAGACGTGGCTGCACGATCCGTTACAGCCATGCGGATAAGATGCCTGTTGAGGCCGTTGAGATCCAGCACGGCGTTCCGTATTACCCTCCTGAACCCACCGATTCCATATCCTGCCAACAGTCATTGGATCTCGACCAACGCGAGCAGCAATGTCGCGATACGATAACCTAAATCGCGATAGGCTACAATCCGACCTTTATCAAAGTCGGAAACGTGATGGTACGCATTTCTCCTCCTTACACGAGGCATCACAACAACGTTTCACCAGGCAACGCCGGTCAATTGCTGTTTGTGTATGAGAAATCGGTTGGAAACGTTCCTCATGTCAGCACGTTGTAGGTGTCGCCACCGGCGCGAACCTTGTCTGAATGCTGTGAAAAGCTAATCATTTGCATATCACAGCATCTTCTTCCTGTCGGTTAAATTTTGCGTCTGCATCACGTCATCTTCGTGGTTTAAGAATTTTAATGGCCAGTAGTGTAGTTTTCGACCAATAGTGCTGGATGACACAGAATTTTACACAAATCCCGTTACTTGTTGTCGGATGGCAGTCACAGATGTGAAAGGGGTGAAACGACCTTAGTGCGCAATACGGCTGTCGTTACTTGTGGTGGTCAAACGTGGTCCACCGGAACCTTGTCAACGAGTAGCCTGCCCTCACGTTCTCGCGCAATTCCAGCATCAGGCCACTGTCATATCCGATTTTCCCACAAATCTGAATGTTGCACGATTCGACCAGCTGGCCAAATTGACACCCACAATGAGACCCTTCTCAAACTCTGTCAGGTGCTGTTAACGCTGTCACTCAAGAGCAAGCGACATCTCAGTGTCCTTCACATCCGAAGCTCTACGCGCCCCTTGTGTACCTTACTAGGCGTTGTAATAACACTAAACACGAACAACACTATAGTTCAATTCTTGTATCTTGGCTGTTCGCGTATGCCCGCCGCGCCATAGTTACTTAAGTTACCAAACTTACGTTTAGGGGAGGAGCGCGCAGTTTATGAAGTAAAGCCACTACGGCCGCATTAACCCTTTCGCTGCTACAGAGACGTGCTCCCCGCATTCCGCGCTGTGCGCGTTTTTGTCATCATTGCACTGCTCGCCTGTGCAGACACATGGTGTTTCGACTGCTTTGTCACACTTTATCATTCGATTTCACAAAAACGATTTGGCACAAAAATTTGTTTTATACACATCTTCTTGACTGATACCTTCCCCCCAAAAATGACTTAATTTTGTTTCGATGTTCAACGCAGTTATTGTGCAGCATTAGATGTAGTAAACCATTGCACGAAATTTTGAAGAGTTTGCAGAGGTAAAAGTCAATAGCGTTTACTTTCCGTATGGTCGATTTTAGTTACTACTAGAAATTTCAAAAAAATACATTCAAACGAATAAAATTCATGAAGTAAGACAATTCGATATTGTTTTTAAATAAAGAAATTATTAAGCACAATACAAGGTTTGAACTCAGACACTTTTACTTAGCAACCACACACTTTAACCATTACAATAACGCAGCTCATCATTCAATAGAACTCCCGGAGGACTTTAAAATGTCACACAAAATACCGAAAAACACTCTTGGTATGATTATGAATTACTCACGTTTCGTCGAAGTACAATAAGAAATAAACAATTACCACTGTTCTTTATTGTGAAAAAGGGGTTAGTGAGAATGATACAAACACCTTTCCTTGCTATCGCCTGAATTAGGAGGCTTATTGCTTGTTTGGTTTAATTAATTAATAGAATATGAAGCAACTGGTATAAAGAATCCTTTTCCCAAACTTTCTATAAAACAAAGTCTGCTTTCAAGACATTGATTTTGTTCAATTACTTTATTTATGACTGAACGATTCTAAAACTGAAGACACTCGTCCGTGCTCTGCACTGCAGTCGAGCTCTGGCAATGTCTTTCTCTGTTCATTGGCTGACTGTGTTTTGTGACGTCAGGTGAGCAGAACGAACCTAAACTCGGCCGCCGTCGTAAATGACACGCACTTTAATCCAGTCTCATGACCATTCACCTGCCACAGAGCATTGCGTCTCTAAAGATTTACGTACCCGCCGATGGTGTATAGTTGTATGAAGTTTCATTGACATCCACTTTGTCTCCTGGATGCTCACTATTTTGTCACGTAGTGTATACACATCAATGCTGCGGATTTCATTAGAAGTCATTAGGATGGTTGTAAATTCAGAATTGAAAAAAAGTGACAGGCAAGGAGATTCTGTGTAGCTGACACATTTTTCAGAAGTTCCAGAGGAAGTTTGCCGATGACTAAACTGAGAAAAAGAAAAACTGGAGTACGAGTCAACAGAAAATGTTGTAACCACATTCTATTTGCTGACAACACTGTCCTGTCCAGTGTAGACAAACTACGACAACAAACGGAAAATATAAGTAGGCCTCAAAATTATTGATAAAAGGCTTAAAACAACGTATGAGCAACACATCGAAAAGAAAATAGCGCAAATTATTTATTAAGTACATAAATTTTTATACTCAGGAAAGACGGAGATGATGACGGAGTGGACGGAAAGCGAAATAAAGAGTAAAAAGTGCTGAACTGCTTTTTGTAAACTAAAGAAGAGTTTTCAAAACTAAACTTCCAATGCGTCTGCAAAGAAAAGCGTACAATAAGTTTTCACTTGTGGCAATCAGACATGGACTGTATACATGAGAACCATTCATATACTCAGGATTTCTCAGCGAGTAACGGAAAGATGCATTTTGGGAGTCACTGGGAGAGTTAGGAAATCATATAAATAATTGGGGAATAGATTGGAGCAAAATATATACTTATGGCTATTTTGTAAATAAAACTTGATGAATAACGCTGCCATCTTCATATGACTATTCGCAGTGGATGTCGCTGTATAATGGGAGCGACCAAAAAGTTTCCGTTTGAAGGTGATGGTCGTATATGCGACCAATTGCGACTCCGATGGGGGTATAGGAGCATCGACATGTAGGCAGGGGTTAGTGCGGCATTCGAACGGAAACTTTTTCAATGGCCGTTATATACAGCCTGGTCAGAAAAGCTTGTAAGTGTGCAGAAGGGTAGGTTGTGCCGAAAAATAAATGTTCAAAATGTTCAAAAAAATTCGTTAGGTTCCATCGTTTCCGAGTTAATAAGCATTGAAGTTAGCTAATTGGCCCTTTGCGGGGGCAAATTCAAACGGCTCGCCAGGTACAGTTAGTGTCAGTTTTTCTCATAGTGTAAATGATAGCGGGCGAGACTGCTCAGCCTTTCACTTCGTTTCGATCCTTACTACAGTCCCATGTCCAATTTTCTTATCGCTCTCGTGTTCGCTGTTAGGAAACCAAACGTAAGGACATTTGGTGATACCGTCTCCGGCCGCTTGAATTTGGGCGCGCAGCGACGTGACTGGCTAATTTAAATGCAGCGCAACATAACGCATTACTTCTTAACAACTACTTCTCAACACAACCTTCCCTACAACACCCTTACAAGCTTTTCAGACTGATTCCGACCACCCTGCATAGAGAAGTCGCAACGCTAAAAAACTGAAACGGAATGCAGGAAGACCTGCACAGGATCGAAGCTAGGAGTAGGGGTTGGTAGTTGACTCTCGAAACAAAGAATTGTAAGGTGTTTCATACAAATAAGAGGAAATATCTGTTCTTGTCTGATACACGTTTACAAAAGAATCGTTGGAAGCATTATCTGGAATTATGCGTACAGAGTGATTTAACGTGGAATGACCACATAAAACTAATCGTAGGGAAAGCAGATGTCAAACTCGGATTCATTGGAAGAATCTTTAGGAATCGTAGTCTAACCACGAAGGAGGTATGATACAGAACCATCGTACCACTGATACTTGAATATTTCTCGTCAGTGCTGAGCCGTGTCATAAAGGAATTACAGTGGAATAGAGAAGATCTAAAGGAGAGCAGGAGATGTGTTGAGTACCGAGGTGTGGTTTACTGTTGAAAATTCTATAAGAGTTACCCAGTGAATTACTTCCTTTTACGTATACATACCGAAAATAATATGAAAGTAAAACAAGAGAGATTCGAGCCCACATGGAGACTTATCAACACTCGTTCTTCCCACGTACTACTCGCGATTACCACACGAATGGCGCAAAGTGACAGTGGTACACAAACTGCCCCCCGCCACACAGTAAAAGGTGACTCGGGAGTACAGAGGTACATGTACACAACCTGATCAAAAGTATTCAGTGAACACTACTGTATGCGTAATTGGCCATTAGATGTCACGAGAGGAGGACCCGACGATATAAAAGGAGGCGGGAAACATTGTGTTGTCAGTAGAGAAATAGTAACAGCAGAATGGGGCTGTTGGGAGAGCTCAGTGACTTCGAACGTTGACTAGTCATTGGGTGTCCCCTAAGTAACAAATCCATCAGTCCGCAGCTCATGGTCTAGTGGGCCGGCACGGTAGCTGTGTTCGGTCAGAGGGTTAGCTGCCCTCTGTAATAGAAAAAAAAAACTGAGTTAATGGATCAACGACGAACTGAAACGGGTGTCTTGCGAGGTCCGCCCCGAACAGATGCAATGAACTAAAACGAACAAAATGAGATTTTTAAAAAAAGTGGCTAGCATTGCTGCTTTGGGTCACGGGATCCCGGTTCGAATCCCGGCCGGGTTGTGGTTTTCTTGTGCCCGGAGACTGGGTATTTGTGTAGTCCTCATCATTTCATCATCCTCATCATCATTCGTGACAGTGGCTAGATTCGAATGTGTAAAAATCATTGTACAGTGTAAAAATTAGGACTTTGTATGGGCGCTGATGACCGCGCAGTTGAGCGCCCCACAAACCAAACATCATCATCAGGGACATTTGAGCCCTTCTAAGGCAGCCCAAGTCGGCTGTTGGTGATGTGACTGCGTAGTGGAAATGCGAAGCAACAACCTCAGCAAAATCAAGGCCAAGAAGAGCTACTGTAATGACGGACAGGGACGGTCGACCATTGTGGAGGGTGGTTGTAAAAAATCGCACGAAATCTACTGAAGGAATCACTTGGGGTACAGTGGTCGAGCAGTTTCTCATAATCCACATATTTCTGTAGTCAATGCTGAGCGGCTCTTTAGATGGGGTACAGAGCGACGCCACTGAACAGTGAATGAATGGGAACGAGAAGTCTGTGGGAATCTCATGGAAAGGGGCTGGATATGGTGAATGCCTCGAGAACGTTACCTGCCATCATGTGTAGTGCCAATGGTAAAGTACGGAGGAAACGATATTACGTTATGGGGGTGCTTGTGGTAGTTACGATGTAGCCACCTTATTGTGCTTTAGAAAACACTAATGTGGAAGGATATGAACACATTTTACAAGATTGTGACTACCCATAGTAAGGAAACAGTTCAGAGACAATGATTGTCTATATTAGCACTACATTGCACTCTGTCATAAAGTGACATCTGCGCGCAATGGTGTGAGAACGTTAACATACCTGACATCCATTGGCCTGTTCAGAGTCTTTACCTGAATCCAGTCTAATACCTTATAATGAGATACAGCATCGTCTTCGCTACAAATCCCAGCGTCCAACACCACTATTTTGTCTGGTTTCGACTCTTGAGGAATAATGGACTGCCATTTCTCCCCTGACATTCAGACAGTGTTCCTAGCAGAGTTCAAGCCGTCACAAAGGCGAAGGGAGAACACATCTCTTATTAATGTCCAATAATACATGTCCATATACATTTGACCAGGTAGTGTAAACACGGATGGGCGTGGGACGTAGTGCGAATGAATGGTAGACGGACCAGGGAGGTTATTTGTAGGATTTCAAGAGATAAGTAAATAATGGAAGGTGGACAGGTGACATCACAGAAGTGCAGGAGCAACATGGAGGTGAATCGCTCAATACTGCAATGCTTGGAATAGTTACAGAAGTCCTTCATCCAGCAGTGGGCGGCAGATAACTGGTGATGATGATTATGGCGATGATGATGATGATGATGATAATGATGATGACGAAGATAATGATAAATGAAAATGGACAGTCAGTAGCCTCAGTACTGTTCAATGAACTAGCCATATACTGACCAATCCAATCGAATTACTTTTATTTATTTGTGCTAAACTGCCACCAGTCACATTTACACACATCAAAAATGTTTTGCATCACCCCAGTTCCCGGAACTCCTGAACACAGACGTTGACTGTGGATATTGTATCAAAGACACAGTCCCTTTGACTGTTCAGCGATGTCACTAAACTCGCCCAAGATGTAAACAACCATGCATGAGCAGCGACTATTAGACGGAGGGCGGAGGGGGGCGGGGGGATCTGACAGCCGATCATTTCCAGTCATTTCACCAGGAAGGAGGTACACGGCTCGTGTTGTCTGTAGTTCAACCATGCCCGGACGGTCAATACCGCGGTTCGTCGCGTCCGCATTCTTACTTTGTGCCAGGAAGGGCCTTCAACAAGAGAAGTGTCCAGGCGTCTCGGAGTGAACCAAAGGGATGTTACTCGGACATAGAGGAGATACAAAGAGACACGAACTGTCGATGACATTCCTCGCTCAGGGCGCCGAAGGACTAGTACTGCAGTGGATGACCGCTACCTACGGATTACGGCTCGTAGGAACCCTGACAGCAACGCTCCCATGTTGAATAATGCTTTTCGTGCAGCCACAGGACATGGTGTTTCGACTCAAACTGTACACAATTGGCTGCATGATGCGCAACTTCACTCCCGACGTCCATGATGAGGTCCATATTTGCAACCACGACAACACGCAGCGCGGTGCAAATGGGCCCAACAACATGCCGAATGGACCGCTCAGTATTGGCATCACGTTCTCTTCACCGATGAGTGTCACATCTGCTTTCAACCAGACAATTGTCAGAGACGTTTCTGGAGGCAACCCGGTCAGGCTGAACGCCTTAGACACACTGTCCAGCGAGTCCAGAAAGATGGAGGTTCCTTGCTGTTTTGGGGTGGCATTATGTGGGGCCGACATACACCGCTGGTGGTCATGGAAGGCGCCGTAACCCCTGTACGATACGTCATTGCCATCCTCCTACCGATAGTGCAACCACATCGGCAGCATATTGGCGAGGCATTCGTCTTCATGGACAACATTTCCATCTTGTGAATGACTTCCTTCAGGTTAACGGCATCGCTCGACTAGAGTGGCCCGCATGATCTCCAGACATGAACCCCATCGAACATGCCTGGGATATATTGAAAAGGGCTGTTTATGGACGACGTGACCTACTAACCACTCTGAGAGATCTATGCTATGAGGAGTGGGACAATCTGGACCAACAGTGGCTTGATGAACTTGTGGATAGTATACCACGACGAATACAGGCCTGCATCAATAAAAGATGACTTGCTACTGGGTATTAGAGATACCAGTGTATACAGCAATCTTGACCAGCGCCTTTGAAGGTCTCGCTGTAAGGTGGTACAACATGCAACGTGTGGTTTTCATGAGTAATAAATGAGGCGGAAATGATGTTTATGTTGAAGTCTATTCCAATTTTCTGTACAGGTTCCGGAACTCTCAGAACCGAGGTGATGCAAAACTTTTTTTGAAGTATGTGTATGTATTTCATGGTTAGATTAACGTAACTCTATGCGTTTCTAGCATGTTCTGCATATCTTGAGGCGTTTATGCCTGCAGCCATATATCATATTAGATCATGAAATGTCTTAACTAATCTAAATTAAAATAGAAATACGAAAGCTACAATTTTGTGTCACTGTTCTGCTGATAGACTGGCCAAAGGATGTGTTGCATCCTTCCTACTTGTGGTGGGTCTAGGAAATCTGCTTCTCCGATCGCTAGAAACCAATTCAAGCAAATCGTATTAATGAATTATACAACAGAAAATAAATGGCAATAATTGACTTTGAAAGATACGTAATTGTGTCGTAAGCAAAGGATGACATGCAATATAATCAATATCCCCCAGTATTACGATTCCAGTACAAGTGAAGTAGTACAGTGGATGCTTTTATCCAGGTCGCTGGACATGTGGCCAGTCAGATGCAGCCCCTATGTTCTCTTCGCGTAGAGTGCGCTGCTGTCGCGTTGTCATCCTGGAGAAGGGTCGGTCAGCATGCAATTGGCTGACGTCTTCTTCACAACTCTTTCTGCTTTTGCGTTGCCGATTGAGATGCCGGCGCTTGACTTTATGACGGAACAGGGAGAATATGGGGAGGGCTGTGGAGGGGGGGGGGAGAGGGTGGAGACAGTGGTTGCCAGAAGTCAAACCCAAGTGGTATATGCTCCTATCTTGTGGAGCTCAGCAAGATGTTTCTCGTTATCTGTTGAATTGGTCAACCAAGCAATATCGGCTTTCCATAGCTTCATCCACACTTTATTTCCTTTTGGAACACTGGCGGCACTGTTATGTAACATTATAACGTAGCAATTTATGCTAAATTCGATGTATTTCACTGCACAATACGTTTTTACGTGAATGTAAACATTACACACCTATAATAATATGACGACCTTTTTATTATACACACGCCTGATGATGAGCAGAACATGCTCGGAACGCGTAGTTATGTTAAGTTAAACATATAATACTCATCATTTAATAACATACATGTATGTATGTATCACAGCCTGAAAATTACACGAATAACTATTTCACACTGTCACGGTTTCTACACTCCCAGACATTATCATCACAGTTAATTTAAATTTTTTTAAAAAAATTGTATGTCATTTATTTTTCAGTCCCAGTACCACATTTGTTAACATTATGACTAATTTCAGTCTCCCTTGGTCATCTTTAGCAACACATGGTGTCTGCATTAGAACAACACATCAGATCTGAAGATGATTATGGGAGATCAGAATTAGTCAACTGTACAAAAATGTGCAACTGGGACTAAAAATAAATAATATTTATATATTTTGTAAAGATGAATTCTGTCGTGAAGAATGTGTCGGCTATGGTAATGTAAAGTACTTTTATGTCTGAATTTTATGTAAAATACTTGCAGATAACCCAATATCCATATAATGAAATGAAATGGCATACCCTCCACACACGTTCACTCTTAATTCTGATAAATTTGGCTGATATCTACAATATTCTCCCTGAAACTTTCATTCTACGCCAGAATGATTGCTACAGCGTAACTTCCTGAGATATTTGACTGGAGTAAGTTTCTGCCTTATACAAGAAACAATTTATATACTTTGTTCTGCCCAGTCAAGGTTCAGCCTCTTACGTGAAATCTTCAGTGAGATATTCTTCAATATTCTGTCTCCTATTAGGCTCTCAGTTATTTTCTGCTTCTCATAGTTTCTGTTACTGTGTTCTTGTTCATTGTTGTATTAGAAATATTAAACAATTATTCTCTTCCCCATTTTTGTTTTAACAGTTCCACATGTATTAAAATTCGCTTTTATTGCGAAAATGAAAGGTTTCTGTAGTGAGCCATTAGGTTTTCGCAATTTGTATTCTCTGTCTTAGTGTCTGCTCCTTTTACATGCCGTAAGAAACGTTGAAAAGCTGGATAATAACTAAACGATAAGGAGGTCAAAGGTGCTACCTCAACGTCTCCCTTCGGCCTTGATTGTGAAGAGACAAACACATTCGGTAACTCTAGATAAGAGGGACTGAGTATCAGATTCAGCAGAGCGAATCAGGGGAAGTCCAGTATTGCCACAACTTTTGACGTTTCTGCTAACTGGGGCAAAGAGGTAGTGAGAGGCTGTGCTATTTTGCTATTTTCACACAATTATATAACAATATACACTGAAGAGCCAAAGAAACTGGTACACCTGCCTAATATCGATTAGGGTCACCTACAGCACGCAGAAGTGCCGTAACACGACGTAGCATGAACTCGACTATTGTCTGAAGTAGTGTTGGAGGGAACTGACACCATGAATCCTGCAGGACTGTCCATAAATCCGTAAGGTTACGAGGGGGTGGAGATCTCTTCTGAACAGCACCTTGCAAGGCATCCCAGATATGCTCAATAACGTCCATGACTGGGGGGTTCGGTGGCCAGCGGAAGTGTTTAAACTCAGAAGAGTGTTCCTGGAATGACTGTGTAGCAATGGACGTGTGGGGTGTCGCATTGTCCTGCTGTAATTGCCCAAGTCCGTCGGAATGAACAATGGACATGAATGGACGCAAATGATCAGACAGGATGCTTACGTAAGTGTCATCTGTCGTTGATGGCCCAGCGCTGAAATCTGCAGCAATTTCCGGAAGGGATTGCACTTTTGTCACGTTGAACGATTCTCTTCAGTCGTCGTTGGTCCCGCTCTTGCACAGTCTTTTTCCGGCCGCACCGATGTCGGAGTTTTGATGTTTTAGCGGATTCCTGATATTCATGGTACACTCGTGAAATAATCGTACGGGGACAGCCCCACTTTCATCACTACCTGTGTCCCATCGCTCGTGCGCCGACTATAACTCCACGTTCAAATTCAGATATATCTTGATAAACTGCCATTGCAGCAGCAGTAACCGACCTAACAACTGCGCCAGGCACCTGTTGTCTTATATAGGCTTGTCGACAGCAGCGCCGTATTCTGTCTGTTTACACATCTTTGTATTTGAATAAGCTCACCCATACCAGTTCCTTTGGCGCTTCAGTGTATAAAAGTAACAGTACTAAAGTTGGAGTCAAAAATCACTATTAAAGCTGAAACAACAATGACGTCAAGTAATTGCAACATGACAGTTTTTCACTTCTGCCAGGGAGAACCCGAAGAAGAAATATTTTATGAATACTGTGTGAAAATGGTAATATCACTGTTTATAGATCAATAAAAATGTTATGCAGCTTCTTTCACTGAAGTGAAAAATGTTTTCGTAAACTACGGCAACAGTCCAGTACTAACCGAAATAGAGAATCTATAGCAAATCAACATGTACAGTCAAACTTGAACCCGCTTGCTGAAGTTCTGTGCAGTTTTTCATTGCTGCCTCGCAGTCACTAGAGGACAGTCCAGAGCCGAGGACGGAATGTCACCCGTTTTATGACCCGTATGCATCTAGATCGTTAAACAAGCATCATAAATTAAACTGGATGAATGTGGGAAACTAATTACACCATGGTCTATTCGGTGGTCCCATAATTTGATTGAGGCTATTTAACGGCAGCAAGAAAAGGTGAATCATGATGAGGATCACAGCTGCGAGTAAAGTGAGAAGAAATCAGCTAAATCCGGTTATTATTACTTGCTTCATTTTAATTAGCATAAATCAGAATGAAATCATTACCTCGCAGAGATCATAAACATAAAATGATTTATCATTCACAAAACATTCATTTTATTGGGACCCAGAGACACATGCCCCAATTAATTAAAGGTGCAGACGAATGATATTTAATAAATAACAACCGAAGTAACTGAATAGCTACAAACTTCTACATAGCTGAGCTTGATTTGAGATGAGACATGCTCAGGATCATTAACAGTGTGGGAACCGAATGATGATTACACAGAGAAAACAGAACTGAGTTACTGTATTCGTATGTGCGTGTTTTAGTGTGGCATACTTTTTCTGGTATACGCTATGATACACAAAATAGCAGCGCAAAAATGGCGGATGTTACAAGCACCGCAGTGACAACTCGTGGCGAATCTATTCGATCCAGTCACATTAATGTGACCACCCCTTATGTTTGATGTTAACATGCAGTAAACATGCACAGGTCACATCATTAGCAATGAATGCTATATGAAGTGTGTCCGGGGGGGGGGGGGGGGCGGAATACATTGCAGTCATCCTGTGGACCCGGAGCCGTTTATCTGACGTCCGAAATGGCATAATCATTGGCTTTCAGGCCAAAGGTCGAAGCATTTCTGAAACGGCTAAGTTTGTAAATTGTACGCGTGCTGCCGTGGTTAAAGTGCAAAATTTTGGCAAAACGTCACTGCCCGAAACTAACGCCGAGGCAACTGTGGTCCACCGAGGGCAGTAGACGACACGGGCCAACGACGACAGCAGAGATGTGTACTGGCGAGCTGACGTGGAACTTTTAGGCAACTGTCAGCCCAGATGAACCAAGAGGCTGTCAGCAGTGTCTCCTCAACGATCGTTCAGCGAACGTTGCTCGTACATACGGATCTCCGCAACAGGCGCCTGCTTCGTGCACCCATAATTACTACTGTTCATCAGCGACGAAGACTGGAATTTGCACAGCAATAACACAACTGGACTTCCGTTTCGTGGAGGCAGATGCCCTTATCAGATGAATCACTCTTCATGCTCCATTAGCGTGAAACGTCTGAGAACAAACACCCTGCAACAATTGTCGGAAGAGAAGGGAGCGTTACGGTCGGGGATGTTTTCTTGGCATTCCCTAGATAATCTCATCGTTCTGCAAGGCACAGGGGATCAACACAAGTATGCGTCTCTCCTAGGGGACCATGTCCACCCCTGCATCCAGATTGTTCTTCCTCGCACGATGACTTCTACCAGCAGGACAAAGCAATTTGTCACACAGCTCACAGTGTCCGTGCGTGGTTCGAGTAGCACCAACATGGTTTACCGTACTCCACTGGCCACCAGACTACCCGGGTTGAAACTATATAAAAGAATCTGTCGGACTACCACGATAGGACTGTTCACAACATGGATCCGCAACCGAGAGCAGCTGATCACGACACTGCAGTCGGTATATCTCCAGATTCCTGTCGGTACCTTCCAGAACACCACTGATTCTCTTCTTGCACGTCTTGGAGTGGTAGGCGCTACAAATGGTGGTTATTTACGCTTTTGACAGGCGGTGATATTAATGCGATTTGACAGTGCATAACGGATATTCTTCCGTCAACGATCGGGAACTCAAGATCTGGTTTCACGCTCAATTTGCGAGGACGTGTTGAAAAGTAAGGCCTCTGAGTTTTTTTTATGTAGAAACTCTTAAAGTTTTCTAAACAAAATAGATCGCTTTGTTCTTCACGTCTAAATATTTATTTCTCACCATAGACACCCTGGCGACGAACACATTTCTCCCAAAGAGAGATTACTACACTCCTGGAAATTGAAATAAGAACACCGTGAATTCATTGTCCCAGGAAGGGGAAACTTTATTGACACATTCCTGGGGTCAGATACATCACATGATCACACTGCAGAACCACAGGCACATAGACACAGGCAACAGAGCATGCACAATGTCGGCACTAGTACAGTGTATATCCACCTTTCGCAGCAATGCAGGATGCTATTCTCCCATGGAGACGATCGTAGAGATGCTGGATGTAGTCCTGTGGAACGGCTTGCCATGCCATTTCCACCTGGCGCCTCAGTTGGACCAGCGTTCGTGCTGGACGTGCAGACCGCGTGAGACGACGCTTCATCCAGTCCCAAACATGCTCAATGGGGGACAGATCCGGAGATCTTGCTTGCCAGGGTAGTTGACTTACACCTTCTAGAGCACGTTGGGTGGCACCGGATACATGCGGACGTGCATTGTCCTGTTGGAACAGCAAGTTCCCTTGCCGGTCTAGGAATGGTAGAACGATGGGTTCGATGACGGTTTGGATGTACCGTGCACTATTCAGTGTCCCCTCGACGATCACCAGAGGTGTACGGCCAGTGTAGGAGATCGCTCCCCACACCATGATGCCGGGTGTTGGCCCTGTGTGCCTCGGTCGTATGCAGTCCTGATTGTGGCGCTCACCTGCACGGCGCCAAACACGCATACGACCATCATTGGCACCAAGACAGAAGCGACTCTCATCGCTGAAGACGACACGTCTCCATACGTTCCTCCATTCACGCCTGTCGCGACACCACTGGAGGCGGGCTGCACGATGTTGGGGCGTGAGCGGAAGACGGCCTAACGGTATTCGGGACCGTAGCCCAGCTTCATGGAGACGGTTGCGAATGGTCCTCGCCGATACCCCAGGAGCAACAGTGTCCCTAATTTGCTGGGAAGTGGCGGTGCGGTCCCCTACGGCACTGCGTAGGATCCTTAGGATCCTACGATCTTTGCGTGCATCCGTGCGTCGCTGCGGTGCGGTCCCAGGTCGACGGGCACGTGCACCCTCCGCCGACCACTGGCGACAACATCGATGTACTGTGGAGACCTCACGCCCCACGTGTTGAGCAATTCGGCGGTACGTCCACCCGGCCTCCCGCATGCCCACTATACGCCCTCGCTCAAAGTTCGTCAACTGCACATACGGTTCACGTCCACGCTGTCGCGGCATGCTACCAGTGTTAAAGACTGCGATGGAGCTCCGTATGCCACGGCAAACTGGCTGACACTGACGGCGGCGGTGCACAAATGCTGCGCAGCTAGCGCCATTCGACGGCCAACACCGCGGTTCCTGGTGTGTCCGTTGTGCCGTGCGTGTGATCATTGCTTGTACAGCCCTCTCGCAGTGTCCGGAGCAAGTATGGTGGGTCTGACACACCGGTGTCAATGTGTTCTTTTTTCCATTTCCAAGAGTGTATGTTGATACCGTCGCTGTAGAATGTTTGAATTTGTTGTCAGAGCCACACCGCGACCGTCGCAGGTTCGAATCCTGTCTCGGGTATGGATGTGTGTAATGTCCTTAGGTTAGTTAGGTTTAAGTGGTTCTATATTCTAGCGGACTGATGACCTCAGAAGTTAAGACCCATAGTGCTCAGAGCCATTTGAACCATTTGACAGAGCCACATTCTTGCCTCTGCTTACACAGCTTCATCATTATCAAAGTGAAGTTCTCGAAGGTGCTCCTTAAGTTCAGAAAGCAGATGAAAATCAGATGGGGTTCAGTCGGTTCAGTGTGAAGGATGATCGACGGTAGTGATTCCAAGGCGTCTGGTTGTTGCAGATGTCGTGGCGCTCGTGGGTGGCCTGGCATTGTCATGCTGAAGGAAAGGGTGTTCCCTGTTTGGACGAAATCTTCGAATTCGAAATTTTATTTCAGCGGGCTGTTTCTCACGCACCGACATAGATACGCTGAACATACATAAGACAAGTCGGACTGAAAATTTATGAAGAATGCGCTGACCAACCAGAACATTATGACCACCGACCTACTGTCGATATAAACCAGTCCAGGCTATGGCAGCGTTACCTGGTTTGGAAGTACTGCTAGTCAGCCATACGAAAGTTGCATCTACATCTACATCTACATCCATACTCCACAAGCCACCTGACGGTGTATGACAGATGGTACTTTGAGTATCTCTATCGGTTCTCCCTTCTATTCCAGTCTCCATTGAGAATGACATGCTGCGTTCTGTTATCTAGGAACTCTTCAATCCAATCACACAATTGTTCTGGATGTCCATATGCTCTTCTTTGTTCATTAAACGACTGTGGGGAACTGTATCGAACGCCTTGCGGAAGTCAAGAAACACGCCATCTACCTGGCAACCCGTGTCTATGTGCATGTAGTATCAGTGAGCGTGCTGTCCGAGTGTCGAATGGCTCAGGCGCGCAATCCATCTGAGTTTCACCGAGGGCAGAGTGTGATGGCCTGGAGGCTCGGCTCGAGCATTTTGGAAATTGCACGGCTCGTCCGGCGTTCAAGGAGTGCCGTGGTGGGTGTCTTCAACATGTGGCGAAACCAAGATGAAATCACGTCCAGGCGTGGTAGGTTTGCGAGGACACCACTCATTATAGACGGTGGACGCCGTAGGCTGGGAAGACAGATAAAACAGGATAGGCGGAAAACTGTGGCGGAACTAATATCAGACTTTAATGCTAGGCAAAGTACAAGTGTGTCAGAACTCACAGTGCACTAACCACTCCTAACGATGGGCCTCCGTAGACGACGACCCATCATGTGCCAATGTTAACACCATGATATCTTTATGGGCACGTGACCAACAGCTCCTAGACACCTGTTGAGCGGGACGGAGACAGGAGGCGGCGACTCCATTTTGCTCGAGGGAGCAATCACTTGGGCATCAACGGGTTCAGTGGAGCTCGTGCAAGGCGCCATGGTGGCCAAAAAGTACCGTACACTGGTTATAGACCACATACACCCCTTCATGAACACCATGTTTCGTAACGACAGTGGCATTTATCAGCAAGATACTGCGCCGTGTCACAAGACCAGGTATGTGATAGAGTGGTTCGAGGAATACAGTAGCGAGTTCCAATTTATGTGCGGGCCCCCAGCTTGCCAGATCTGAACTCGATCGAACACATACGGGATGTGATTGAACGTAGCGTCAGAGGTTATCGCGCATCGCTTCCATGCCATGACGCGTGGCCACTGCTACCTTTTTTAAAGGTAAGGGCGCAATGTTCTGGCTGATCAGCGGAAAAATGTTAATAATGTTTGTTTATTTATAAAGCTATAAGAGTATATACATAAATAATTCGGATGTATTACTTTTCAGCACTCCCTCATGCCCCCATCAAAGCTCCTGGGAGGAACTCTCCCTTTGTGTGAACGTCTTATCGCGACTTGTTTTGGTAGAATGCTGGGGTGAACGCGAATCAAATATTCGCTTTTGTAATGGAAATCTGCAGACATTGTTTCTGTCCTCTTGTTGACATGAAATGCAGCTTTCCTGGTGACTTTTACCAATATGGGCCTCCAGCCATCTGCAGTCAGTGGGCTCATGTTGAAGCTTGGCTCTTGGTGCCTGCTGAGCTTTGCCTCTTTGAGTGCATTGGTTCTCGTCAGAGCCGCGCGGTCTAAGGGCGATTTGTCATGGTTCGCGCGGCTCCCCCCATCGGAGGTTCGAGTCCTCCCTCGGCCATAGGTGTGTGCGTTGTCCTTAGCGTAAGTTAGCTTAATTAGTGTGTAAACCTAGGGACCGCTGACTTCAGCAGTTTGATCCCATGGAACCTTACCACAAACTTCCAAATTTTTCAAAAAATTTCTCGTCAGATCATAGAAGTTGCGCTACGTCGGGCGTAGCCAGTCTTTCCGCAGTATCTCACAAACTGAGGACATGTGACACTGATAATTGTGATCCATCCGTCACCTGTCAGAATGGTCCGCCTGCTTAGGTGTGTGGTAACGCGCTCGCCTCCCATGCAAGCGAGATCAGATTCGATTCCCGGCCGGGTTAGAGAAAATTCCCTCTTCATCGCTACCTCGGAGATCCTGTGTCCCATCGCTCGTGCGCCGACTATAACACCACGTTCAAACTCACTTAAATCTTGATAACCTGCCACTGTAGCAGCAGTAACCGATCTAACAACTGTGCCAGACACTTGTTATCTTATATTGGCGCTGCGGACCGCAGCGCCGTCTTCTGCCTCTTTACATATGTAGGCATGTGTATTTGAATACACATGCCTACACCAGTTTACTTGGCGCTTCAGTGTATGAAAGACGTAAATATTTGTGACCGGATGGGACCTCGAACTTCACTTCTCCTGAATGTAAGTCTAGTTCGTTCAGAAAGACTTACCTTCATCGATTTGTAATATTTCGTCTGTGTCGATAGCGATGTGGACCCCACGGATCCATGCGTATATACAAATCACGAGATTTGGTTTATATGGTATTTACTGACGATGTATCAAGAACTGAGATTGCACCATATCGTTTGCTGCTTTAACCGTCCCCGCCACCACCTTCTATGTATTTTTTTCCGCTTGTGTAATATTCTGATGTGTCCTCTTGATTCCTGCATATTTTTCAGTGACTATAGGATGGACATTTCCTACGCTGCCATTCATCTCATCTTTTAACGCAGCGTAAGAACCACGACCTGTAATTCGGTGAAGTCATTTGTCATCATATCACAGAATAGCGTTCTGCTCAACCCATTTTCTATCCCATGATACTGAATTCCTGTTCATCTAAATGTGTTGCCTGTAGTAGTTTATTACCCTTTTTCTGTTGGATTCGTACATATTTTGGACAGAGTTCTAAACGCCACCTCGTCTATCATTCACGATCCCACCTCTCTGCTGCTGAATGAGTTTCTCGGAGCTTCGTGAAGATATTTTCATCGTTATTTCGCTCCCTCTTCTTTGGTGTTGGAGTTTCTCCGTTATCGTCCATCCCTCGTCATATGTTAAAGAATTTTATAATGGCGGTAGATCCCAGGCTGAACATGCTGCATCTTCGTAGGGAAGTAAATGTATCGTTCCTGTGTGCACGAGACAGGAGACACCAAGGGTTCGCAAAAAATGTGTATTGTCGCGGCATCTAACAGATGATCTGTCACTGCCTGGATATGGAAAGCCTCCCTATGTAGGTCATACTTCGGAATGAAACTTTGCTTTATTCATCCACTTGCAAAACCTAAACTCCTGCACAGTTTAGCACACTGGATTTGCATTCAGGAAGACAGCAGTTCAGATCCCCGTTGGGCCATCTTGATTTAGGTTTCCGTGATGTACATAAATTGCTTAATGCAAATGCCCAGATGGTTCCTCTGAAAAAGGCTTGTCCAATTTCTTTCCACCACTGCGAGCGTATGCTCCGTCCTTAATGGCTTTGTCGTCCACGGGGTGTTAAATTCTAATTATCTTTCCTTCCTTTTTTCCAAGACTTGAGGGTTAACCGAATCAGTATCCACTTTGTCGCTATTTGCCTTTCAGAAACCTTGGTTTATGAACCCCGGCTTTCGGCAATGCGTCCCAGTGACAGAAAAGACCGTCCGGACCTGGTCGAGTTTCCGTTTAGGTGATCACAGTTAGCTAGGTGATGTCACTGTCTCGTGAACATCAACATCCACGATGCCAAAATTGGGCCTTTGCAATTACCTGCTCGTTGGTGATACACAGCACCTTGTGTCCACTATCAGTCTCTAAACTGTACATGGTTTCCGAGACCGCAACAATGTCAGCCTACATAGATGTGCTTACCAGCCTGAAATGGCGCCACCGTGAGCATCATTGCTCACGAAGTTAATAGGCTTAACTGTTGCTTGTATATTAGAAGTAGCCACACGCGCTCTATTTATTCTGCTGAAGCTGCATATCAAGACAAATGTCGTCTGGTCTTAAGCTACATTCACACTCAAGAACGGCAAAAAACGGCATGGAGCAGCTGTCGTTTCCGCGGTTCGTATCATGAGATGCAGTTTGTAATGATTGAGGGAACTTCAGAAACTAAAAACGCGTCTAACTGCAGATTACTACTAATTTGGAAATAAATTAGAACTATTACAATACTCGCCAGTCTCATATCTAAACCCTCTGGTTAAAATCTGCTCAGCAATTTAGAACACAGACTTAATTTAATTCTTGTCTGCTGTGAAAAAAAAGGGAAAACATACAAAAGCAAGCACACAACTTTTGTAGCATTTACGTCTATTAATTGTCTGCCTTCGTAGCTGACGAACCCGAAATATATTCCCCTAAGTGTACTACAGTTTACTTTGGTGGGAGGACTTGCTCGGGCTCCTTTCATCCTCGGTAAGACGATCAAGTAGTTAGTGGCACCCATTACTAAGTCAGACATCAGTGGGCCAGGAGGATCATACGCTGACCGCGTTACAGCAGTGCTGTCCAGTGGGTACAATACGCAGAGGATTCAGTAACGGTTGGTCAGCAGCATTACAAGGTCCTCGCATGGCTACAAGCATAACAATTATTTCCTAGTAACTATCACTCAACTTTTGTTCAGTTTCTTTAACTGTGGCGTTGATGTTTCCTCAGAAACTATTTCAGATGGTCTCCAGATTTTTTCATTGAACTGAGGTGTTTTTAAGTAACCACAACCGAGAAGGAAAAAAGTTAAAAACAAAAAATTGTCACAAGGTAGCCTCGCATATGGTGTAAACAAGTGACATTTGTAGCACATGCGATTGGCACAGCAGCTATAATTACAAATTTTTGTTTGTCACGTATCAAAAAATACTGTAGTTTTCTCTGCTTTTTGTCTTTACTCGTGACCCAAATACACCACAGGAAAATTCCTAACGTTAGAACTGTTTGGGCTACCAATAACCACCGACTGAATCCATGTGAAGAAGGAATCTCTCTTTTTGCAATTATAATAAATAAGCCATCTCACTGAATTCACAATTCCGTATCAAAACGAGGGAATCAGGAGTCAAAGTAGAAGTAAATTTGTAAGTTACTCGTAACACTGTTTACAATTAATCTGTCACTGTGTGATCTGAATTCTTTGAATGGAGCATGTGGATGCTGCGGAATTTGACCTACATAGATGACAGGATCATTGATAAGCTACTAGAGACTTGTCACAGACGGAATCCTCGTCCACGCGGAAATCGCAGCAAATGGAGAATGTCGTGTTTCGCAATGCAGCACTGATAACAGCGCTCAACGGGACGAAAACTTAATGCTTACTGCTGACCCATTTCAAGTGGGCAATTAAAATGGAAAAGTGGTGTTACGCTCGTAATCTTTTTGCTGTCGCTCTGCTATACGACCGACCTGGTAGAAGTACTGCATGGTCACATTATGAGATAATTTGAAACACAATAAACTTTTATCTCCAGTCAAAGGAAACGCTTAAAGTAGTGCCGTGTTTTAACTTCGCCGGCACATTGAAACGATTGCCTAATGTAGTCAAGATTAAATTGCCTCAGAATACGCTTGAAACCGTCTGTTTCTGTTGGCGGTGAAGAAGATACCCATTTCGAAAAGAAATGTACAACCTCTCGAAAACTTGTGTGTCGAATGTGATGAACATAGCCGAAGAGTAGAACAGACGAAAACAGTCTTCCGCATAAATAATGTATTTTCCATCTTAGAATATGTTCAAATGTAAAAAATGTTTGTGTCAGTTTGATATAAGGAATTTCATTAACATGAGGAACTATGCACTACGTATTTGAAAGTGTGTTGCTGTTGCTGGCCGGTGTGACCGAGCGGTTCTAGGCGCTTCAGTCCGGAGCCGCCCTGCTGCTACGGTCGCAGGTTCGATTCCTGCCTCGGGCATGGATACATGTGATGTCCTTAGGTTAGTTAGGTTTAAGTAGATCTAAGTCTAGGGGACTGATGGCCTCAGATGTTAAGTTCAAATGGTTCAAATGGCTCTGAGCACTATGGGACTTAACATCTGTGGTCATCAGTCCCCTAGAACTTAGAACTACTTAAACCTAACTAACTTAAGGACATCACACACATCCATGCCCGAGGCAGGATTCGAACCTGCGACCGTAGCAGTCGCGCGGTGCCGGACTGAGCGCCTAGAACCGCTAGACCACCCGCGGCCGGCAGATGTTAAGTCCCATAGTTCTTAGAGCCATTTGATTTTGTCGCTGTTAACGTCGTTGTCTATGAACTCCATCGAACGAGTGTAACGTTTTTCTTCAAAACCTTTAGCAATACGACAAGAGTCTACGCATCGAGACTATGACCCACAATATGCCACCCAATAGCTACTCAGACAAGTTCCCTGGCTAAAAACAAGCTGTGCTACCCACACACTGAAATGATGAAGTTGAATGTATTCCTCAACGATCCAAGTGTTGTGTGATATGACACTTTTTACACTTAACAGCACAAACATTGGCAGGCGAGAAGTCCTGTATAGTACAGACTCGAATGACAATATAGAAAATACTAGAATGAAATTAATGTCAGTTTTCCCGTTTATGGAAACAGCCTTAGAAAGAAAAGTTACGGGAAAAGGGTCCTGTCCAAATTGTAGATACACGCCAAGAAGACAAAAAAAGCTTCCTGAAAATAGAACATTCTGCCATTATCAAAAAAATACTCTGCATAGCAACTAAATTAGAAAATTTTCATTGTTGGTCTGTAGAGCTGAATCTTCAGCGCCGAATCTGTCCTTGGAGAGGATTCGGTTTCGTTTTTCCCGAAGAGGAACGCTTTTTTATCTCGTTTAGAATTGCAAGGATGTTTTTTTCTTCTATTCCAGCCCCAGACTTCGGTTGGTTACTTAATACGAAGGTGTGTTTAGTTCATCAATCAAATGACATTGCATACAATTTGGTGTAGGTCTTAATTCTAGTTGATAGATCAGTATAGTAATCGTAGATTTAGAGAAAGCTTCCTCGGAGTACACTCATTGAAACTCTGAAGGTAGCAGAGATGAAATACAGGGATTGGAAGGTTATCTATAACTTGTACAAAAATCAGCCTGATGCTATAAGACTCGAAAGGAATGAAAGGAAAACACAAGTTTAGAAGGGAGTGAGATAGGGTTGTAGCCTATCCCTGATGATATTCAATCGGAACACTGAACGAGCGGTGAAGGAAACGAGAGATAATTTGTCAAGTGAAGTTCAGGGAGAAGGAAAAAATGTTTGAAGTTTGCCGACTTCATTGTAATTCTATAGAAGACGGCAAAGAACGTGGAAAGCAGTTGAAGGGAATGAGCAGTGTCTTTAAAAGAGGTTGTAAGTTTAATATCAACAAAAGTAAAAAAGGGGTAATGGAATGTATTCGAATTAAATCAGACCATGATGAGGGAATTAAATTAGAAAATGAGATGCTAAAATTAGTAAAATAATTTCGTTATTTGAGCAGTAAAATAAGTGACGTCGGTAAAAATGGAGAGGATATAGAATACAGAAAGGCAGTGGCAGGAGGAGTGTTTGTGAAAAAGAGAAATTCGCTAACATCGAACACAAATTTAAGTGTTGGGAAGCCTTTTCGAAGGTATTTGTCTGGAATGTAACCCTGTACGGGAATCTTCGACAGTGAACTGTTTAGACACGAAGAGAGTAGAAGCTTTTGAAATGTGGTGCAGCAGAAGAGTGTCAAATATTGAATGGGTAAATCGAGTAACTAATGAAGAAATACTGAATCGAATTAGGAAGAGCAGAAACTTATGGGCCAACTGGACTAAAAGAAGAGATCGATTGACATGACACATCCTGACGCTTCAAGGAGTCGTCAGTTTGGTATCTGAGATAAGTGTGAGGGGCAAAGTTTTAATACAGTAAGCAGATTGAAATTGTTGAACATCGTAATACCTTAGCAGAGATGAAGAGGCTTGGACAGGGTAGCCTAGAGTGAGGAGTTGCAGCAAACCAGTCTTCGGTCTGAAGGCCACAACACCTAGCAAGAGTAACAACAACAACAAAATAGTCTCTCCACGGTACGTTTTCCTTTATTGATAATATATCATAATGAGCTTAGTTTCGTTCAAATTATGTAAATATGGATACTTTTTTCGCTATTTGTTCATTTGTTGAGTTGACTTACCCGTTCTGTAGCGTTCCATGCGAAGGATATTGTATAGATTGTCGTTATTGGCACATCCGTTGGTTGGTATAATTTTTCCTGAATGTTACTCAGTTGTAAAGAGACATCACGTATGTGTATTAGATTGTAATTTATTTGTGCTGGACCTGTCGATACGCTCTTATGAGGCTGTTGGTAGGTAGTCACATTTTTCCTATTTTATTTCATATCAGTCAAAAAGTTCTTCACACGAACTGAGCAGTGCATTTTTGTATACATCTAACAGCCCTAATCCACCTTTACGTCGTGTTATCTCCATTCTTTTAGAGGGTACACCGAAAAGGCTTACTCTCCACGTATACTAACCTACGTAAGCTAATAAACATATGGCAGTATCATGGATATAAGTGTGGTTGTTACTTTATGCCACATTTTACTATTAGTAGTTACGCTTTTTACCTGTGACACAAATTCTTACTGACTTATTCTTTAATTACAATCCGTACTATGTCGAGATCTCTTGCCACTAAAAGTCAATATTACTTTTTAATTTATGACGATAATCATACACAATTGTTTTCTAACTTCAGTTTGTCGCAGCCAACGGCTTTTAATGTAAACTTTGAGTTAACCTAAAAATGCGAGGTGAGATTAGTGTTAACTGAGTTTCACTCCTGTCACTATGGTATATTCTCATTGGATCTTTCTTCCGTAACGGCAACTGCATATATGTTTAAGAGCATTGTCACCCCTAAAGTATGACTTATTTTATATGGGTCGGCCTCGTTAATTTTACATTGTATACATTCCACATCTGCACGCTTTCATTATTTGAAGAACAATGTCGCTAAATCCAATACATTTAATCTGTTTGAACAAAAATGTGCGGTTTGCACTGTAAATAGTATTGCCAAATTGAGAAATACTAGGGTTGTTTTGGTCGAGCAAGATGATGTAAGATATTCAATGTGCATATACTCTCCTAACGGGTTCAGCATATAGCAGTCTTTCATAACACTGGCTTGAAAATGCCTAGTCATTTCACGGAGTATTTGTTTCATTCTGACTTTTATTATGCGTATCGATAATCTGAAGTCTGAATTCAGCAGCGTGAATGGGTGATAACTGAAAAGTTTATTGCATGAGGCTATTTTATGTATTAATACTATTCCAAGCTGTGTGTGGCACCACTAGCAGAACATTTCGCCATAAAGTACAAAAAGGAGCCATATCTAAATTCTGTAAATTAAAGGCGCTTCCTCTGCCATCCTGTGGAAGCTAAAGCTGGGTTACTACACACATACATTTGAGTTAGTGTGTGTGTCTATGTGTATTTATGTATGTATGTGTGTGTGTGTGTGTGTGTGTGTGTGTGTTCAGATTCAGTCTGCAGAGATGACGTCCATAAAAAAGACGAAGGGGTGCACAAGAAGAGACATGATTAGAAATGACGATATTAGAACAATTGTAATGAATGAAAAATATGAAAAATTCAGAAGTATCGTGATGGTTCGATTACAACACCTAGCGGGAATGCCAGGTCACAGAATTCGGCAGAAGATCCTTAACTACAAGCCTAATGGGAAAAGCGCTATTGGAAAGGAAGAGGAAGAAGCCTAATCCTTGAAAAGAAGATAATGATGATGATGATACTATTAAACATACTGTGGACTATTAACCTCATACCATCTACCAGTTCCACACTGTCCATCGCCGCAGCTGTCCTCTCAACGTTCTCTATGAAGCTATGAAGTATAGCCTCGCTAGTTTGTTTCGGCCTAAATCTCAGCAAATTATTTTGATTGCGACGTAGTTGGTCTGTTATTGTCCTGTGAGTCGACACGATTATTAATTATCTTATGTTTGATCCATTTTTTTAGCGTAGGTTGTGGAATATTTTTGCTTTCTCAGCCATTGTTCTTAACATATTTATAATTACGTTTGTTTGGTACTTGTATAGCTCACCCAATAGTGCTATGTGTGCCGTATCAACTGCGATCCCTGTTTGGCGTCATATTGTTTTTTTCTGTTAAAACTACTAATATCGCGTTCTGTTGGGGGTATTTGATGGAAGAGACCAAACAGCGAGGTCATCGGTCTCATCGGATTAGGGAAGGACGAGGAAGCAAGTCGGCCGTGCCCTTTCAAAGGAACCATTTCGGCATTTGCCTGGAGCGATTTAGGGAAATCACGGAAAACCTAAATCAGGATGGCCGTACGCGGGATTGACCGTCGTCTTCCCGAATGCGAGTCCAGTATGCTAGCCACTGCGCCACCTCGCTCGGTCTCGCATTCTGTATTACGCCATAGTCGTAAGATACATTTTTTCTTTATCTTCAAAAGTGCCTGGGTGATAAAATTGTGCAATCTTATGTGACAACATTCCATTAGAACTACTGATGGCATTGGGAGAGCCAGTCCTGACAAAACTCTACCATCTGGTGAGCAAGATGTATGAGACAGGCGAAACACCCTCAAACTTCAAGAAGAATATAATAATTCCAATCCCAAAGAAAGCAGGTGTTGACAGATGTGAAAATTACCGAACTATCAGTTTAATAAGTCACAGCTGCAAAATACTAACGCGAATTCTTTACAGACGAATGGAAAAACTGGTAGAAGCCGACCTCGGGGAAGATCAGTTTGGATTCCTTAGAAATATTGGAACACGTGAGGCAATACTGACCTTACGACTTATCTAAGAAGAAAGATTAAGGAAGGCAAACCTACGTTTCTAGCATTTGTAGACTTAGAGAAAGCTTTTGACAATGTTGACTAGAATACTCTCTTTCAAATTCTAAAGGTGGCAGGGGTAAAATACAGGGAGCGAAAGGCTATTTACAATTTGTACAGAAACCAGATGGCAGTTATAAGAGTCGAGGGGCATGAAAGGGAAGCAGTGGTTGGGAAGGGAGTGACACAGGGTTAGCCTCTCCCCGATGTTATTCAATCTGTATTTGAGCAAGCAGTAAAGTAAACAAAAGAAAAATTCGGAGTAGGTATTAAAATCCATGGAGAAGAAATAAAAACTTTGAGGTTCGCCTATGACATTGCAGTTCTGTCAGAGACAGCAAAGCACTTGAAAGAGCAGTTGAACGGAATGGACAGTGTCTTGAAAGGAGGGTATAAGATGAACACCAACAAAAGCAAAACGAGGATAATGGAATGCAGTCGAATTAAGTCGGGTGATGCTGAGGGAATTATATTAGGAAATGAGACACTTAAAGTAGTAAAGGAGTTTTGCTATTTGGGGAGCAAAATAACTGAAGATGGTCGAAGTAGAGAGGATATAAAATGTAGACTGGGAATGGCAAGGAAAGCGTTTCTGAAGAAGAGAAATTTGTTAACATCGAGTATAGATTTAAGTGTCAGGGAGTCATTTCTGAAAGTATTTGTATGGAGTGTAGCCATGTATGGAAGTGAAACATGGACGATAAATAGTTTGGACAAGAAGGGAATAGAAGAAGGATCTAATTCCCTCAACATCACCCGACTTAATTCGACTGCATTCCATTATCCTCGTTTTGGTTTTGTTGATGTTCATCTTATATCCTCCTTTCAAGACACTGTCCATTCCATTCAACTGCTCTTCCAAGTCCTTTGCTGTCTCTGACAGAATTACAATGTCATCGGCGAACCTCAGAGTTTTTATTTCTTCTCCACGGATTTTAATACCTACTCCGAATTTTTCTTTTGTTTCCTTTAGCGCTTGCTCAATGTACAGATTGAATAGCATCGGGGAGAGGCTACAGCCCTGTGTCACTCCCTTCGCAACCACTGCTTCCCTTTCATGTCCCTCGACTGCCACCTGATTTCTGTACAAATTGTAAATAGCCTATCGCTCCCTGTATTTTACCCCTGCCACCTACAGAATTTGAAAGAGAGTGTTCCAGTCAACATTCTCAAAACCTTCCTCTAAGTCTACAATTCTAGAAACGTAGGTTTGCCTTTCTTTAATCTTTCTTCTAAGAAAAGTTGTAGGGTCAGTATTGCCTCACGTGTTCCACATTTCTACGGAATCCAAACTAATCATCGCCGAGGTCGGCTTCTACCAGTTTTTCCATTCGTCTGTAAAGAATTCGCGTTAGTATTTTGCAGCTGTGACTTATTAAACTGATAGTTCGGTAATTTTCACATCTGTCAACACTTGCTTTCTTTGGGATTGGAATTATTATATTCTTCTTGAAGTCTGAGGGTATTTCGCCTGTCTCATATATCTTGCTCACCAGATGGTAGAGTTTTGTCAGGTCTGGCTCTCCCAAGGCCGTCAGTAGTTCTAATGGAATGTTGTCTACTCCGGGGGCTTGTTTCGACTCAGGTCTTTCAGTGCTCTGTCAAACTCTTCACGCAATATCATATCTCCCATTTCATCTTCATCGACCTCCTCTTCCATTTCCATAATATTGTCCTCAAGAACGTTGCCCCTGTATAGACACTCTATATACTCCTTCCACCTTTCTGCTTTCCCTTCTTTGCTTAGAACTGGGTTGAGCTCTTGATATTCATGCAATTGGTTCTCTTTTCTCCAAAATGTCTCTTTAATTTTCCTGTAGGCAACATCTATCTTACCGCTCGTGAGATAAGCGTCTACATCCTTACATTTGTCCTCTAGCCATCCCTGCTTAGCTGGGTACCCATACAGTAAGGAGTTTTCAGTCTACACTGGCTCAAATAGTGAAAGCTTAATAATAACCACCCTGTATATTTTCACTTTGTGTTGCTTGATTCAGATCAAAGTACGAAATGAAACGTTCTCTACAAAATTGGGGCTCAAGTTGATGTACCATCGACGCAATTAAGCAGTAATAGACAACATACTGGATATCCCCTGAAGGAGTCATTCATTTCAAAATTAAATGACTTGAAAATTAAGATTGGTAGATCGAAGTGCAACAGAGGAGTATTTGTTGTGAAGGCTGTAAGAATTTTATACGGAAGTGATATAGAAGATTCGAAATAGTTCGAGAAGCTGCCGACAAGATGGCACTATACGCTGTGCAGCTCTTACACTATCAGCGTGCATAATTAAACTCGTCCTCTGCAAGCAGTGTTTGGAATTACATCACTGCATTTTCGAAATTTTCACCACTCGCAGTACATAGGTGGTGCAAATGAATAATCAAATTTGCCATCACATTCCGCAGTTTCTCAACGGAAATGAATTCACATACCACACAGATCGCCGATTCGAGCTCATCTGATGCGGTGGGATGGCTCCCGGTTGTCGGTGTCATTAATGTGCCCCACAAAAAGTAGGCACAAGGAATCAGATCAAGCGAATATGGAGGCCAGTCCATCCGTGCGCCAGTAAATTTGCAGTTATCCAATGCACTGACTTTGTACTCAAAGAATTCATCAAGAAAGCGAAACACCTGTTCGTTGCGATGTGGTCTGGCCTTATCTTGCATCTTGCAGTGTCTGGTTGATCCTCCAACGCGAAGTGTGTGTCGACAAATTGTTCCAAAATTTCATTATAACCTTCACTGGTTTTCGTTTCTAGCATGAAAAAAGTACCAATAATACCTCTGCTGCATACGACAACCCGAACAGTACCTTTGGCAGAATACAGCTGTTTTGCTTCACAGCTTGCTGTCGACTCTATTTAGGCGGAAGTGTGCTTCATCTTTTAACCAGATATAGCCAACATAAATCCGGCAATATCGATCATTTTGATTATCTGACCTAGGAGTCTTTCGCGGCGGCATGCCTAAACAAAATCTTCTAGGTTATCAAGCAGCGTCATTTCGAATAAAATACTCTAGCTTTCGACAACTATCTTCGCCATTGTCTTCAGGAGTAAAAACCAGTGACTGTCGGGGCTGCCATTGTTGTCAGCTTATACAGGGTGTTACAAAAAGGTACGGCCAAACTTTCAGGAAACATTCCTCACACACAAAGAAAGAAAATATGTTATGCGGACATGTGTCCGGAAACGCTTACTTTCCATGTTAGAGCTCATTTTATTACTTCTCTTCAAATCACATTAATCATGGAATGGAAACACACAGCAACAGAACGTACCAGCGTGACTTCAATCACTTTGTTACAGGAAATGTTCAAAATGTCCTCCGTTAGCGAGGATACATGCATCCACCCTCAGTCGCATGGAATTCCTGATGCGCTGATGCAGGCCTGGAGAATGGCGTATTGTATCACGAAGAGTCTCTACATTTGGTACCGGGGTTGAGTAGACAAGAGCTTCCAAATGCCCCCATAGATGAATGTCAAGGGGGTTGAGGTCAGGAGAGCGTGGAGGCCATGGAATTGGTCCGCCTCTACCAATCCATCGGTCACCGAATCTGTTGTTGAGAAGCGTACGAACACTTCGACTGAAATGTGCAGCAGCTCCATCGTGCATGAACCACATGTTTTGTCGTACTTGTAAAGGCACGTGTTCTAGCAGCACAGGTAGAGTATCCCGTATGAAATCATGATAACGTGTTCCATTGAGCGTAGGTGGAAGAACATGTGGCCCAATCAAGACATCACCAACAATGCCTGCACAAACGTTCACAGAAAATCTTTGTTGATGACGTGATTGCACAATTGCGTGCGGATTCTCGTCAGCCCACACATGTTGATTGTGGAAATTTACAATTTGATCACATTGGAATGAAGCCTCATCCGTAAAGAGAATATTTGCACTGAAATGAGGATTGACACATTGTTGGATGAACCATTCACAGAACTGTACCCGTGGAGGCCAATCAGCTGCTGATAGTGCCTGCACACGCTGTACACGGTACGGAAACGACTGCTTCTCCCGTAGCACTCTCCATAAAGTGACGTGGTCAACGTTACCTTGTACAACAGCAACTTCTCTGACGCTGACATTAGTGTTATCGCCAACTGCACGACAAATTGCCTCGTCCATTGCAGGTATCCTCGTCGTTCTAGGTCTTCCCCAGTCGCGAGTCATAGGCTGGAATGTTCCGTGCTCCCTAAGACGCCGATCAATTGCTTCGAACGTCTTCCTGTCGGGACACCTTCGTTCTGGAAACCTGTCTCGATACAAACGTACCGCGCCACGGCTGTTGTCCCGTGCTAATCCATAGATCAAATGGGCATCTGCCAACTCCGCATTTGTAAACATTGCACTGACTGCAAAACCACGTTCGTGATGAACACTAACCTGTTGATGCTACGTACTGATGTGCTTGATGCTAGTACTGTAGAGCAATGAGTCGCATGTCAACACAAGCACCGAAGTCAACATTACCTTTCTTCAATTGGGCCAACTGGCGGTGAATCGAGGTAGTATAGTACATACTGACGAAACTAAAATGAGCTCTAACATGGAAATAAAGCGTTTCCGGACACATGTCCACATAACATCTTTTCTTTATTTGTGTGTGAGGAATGTTTCCTGAAAGTTTGGCCGTACCTTTTTGTAACACCCTGTATAGACATGATTGCAGCATTTGCAACCAAAGAGGGCAGAAACGATGTGAGCGCAAAAGGTGCGTTGGGCAGCTTATAGCAGCTCCGTCCCACAGCGGCAACGAGTGACAAGTGGCGCGAAGGGCCGGCGACACTTTTGAAACTGCCGCTCCGGCCTCCCTACACGAATCTTTGTTGTCTTTCGACATTCAAAGTCCTTTCCTGTGCTCTACTAAGTGTGTACCCCTGCTTTCTGCTGTTTATTCCGATATCGGCCGCCTCCTATAGAACAGAATTCCAATATGTTGACGCATGAGCCAATATGCTCGTCCTTTCCAACTGTATTTTCTGTCAGTTTCTCAGGCAAATCTAAGCTATGGCCGACTCGTCAAGCTCCCTTTGTTTAATATGTCACTTATGCTCAGTACAGTGCTCCACAACTGTGCGAATTTTTTGACCTATATAGATGCTGAAACGTTCACAAGGGACACCACACACACCGGATATACGAAGAACTGTCGCCTTTAACAGGGCTTAGCATATCTCCGAGAGGGAAGGGGGGGGGGGGAGGGGGGAGGCAGGAACACTAGGCTCAGTCCATGTGTCTGCAGCACAAACACTAACTTACTGCTCGTGGCCTCATAGTATGGCAGGTTCAAATGGCTCTGAGCACTATGGGACTTAACATCGGTGGTCGTCAGTCCCCTAGAACTTAGAACTACTTAAACCTAACTAACCTAAGGACATCACACACATCCATGCCCGAGGCAGGGTTTGAACCTGCGACCGTAGCGGTCGCCCGGTTTCAGACTGAAGCGCCTAGATCCGCTCGGCCACAACGGCCGGCAGTATGGCAGGAAACCAGTCAGGTTGGTCTCTTCTGCCGATTCACAAGGTGCCTACAAGCGTTTGTAATGTCTCCCTAGCTACCGAGCGATGTGGCGCAGTGGTTAGCACACTGGACTCGCATTCGGGAGGACGACGGTTCAGTCTCGCGTCCGGCCGTCCTTATTTAGGTTTTCCGTGATTTCCCTAAATCGTTGCAGGCAAATGCCGGGATGGTTCCTCTGAAAGGGAACGGCCGATTTCCTTCCCACTCTTTTCCTAATCCGATGAGACCGATGACCTCGCAGTTTGGTCTCTTCCCCCAAACAACTCAACAACATTTGCCGGCCGGAGTGGCCGAGCGGTTCTAGTCACTGCAGTCTGGAACCGCGTGACCGCTACGGTCGCAGGTTCGAATCCTGCCTCGGGCATGGATGTGTGTGATGTCCTTAGGTTAGTTAGGTTTAAATAGTTCTAAGTTCTTGGGGACTGATGACCACAGAAGTTAAGCCCCACAGTGCTCAGAGCCATTTGAACCATTTTTTTTTCTCCCTTGCTGTAACCATTCTCTCTGAACACATGTTTCAGAGGCTGCAACTCAGACTGTAGGTGGTCGTCGTCAGAAATAAACTTCGCTCCGTGTACTAACGTGTTCAGCACAAGTGGGTAATTCCTGCCGAAAAAAGGAAATAATTGCTGTAGTCAAGCACCACATTATTCGATCTACTGCAATGGACAAATTTTGAAGAGAACTAGTCACTCGATAGTGTGACAACAGATACGTGACACAAGGTGTAAGATTGATCTTACTTACAGAAACCTATTTAATTGTCGTTAATTTTTGTCATTAATCTTCACATCACTCGACTGGGAGGGAGTGGACGTAGCCATGGCAGCACAACAGTGTGCAAGTTTGTACAAAACAACGCCTCAGCACTGTAACAAGTTTGACCGCTGAACTCGCGGAAGAAAATGTGTAGAATGGCAAGGGCCTTAGAATAGTGTTAATATCTCCAACAAAGAACTGGACGACGGCTCTGTAGCATAGCTGAGTAAAGGTCTTAAGTTTTCTCCAACTCCGCTACATCTGCCGGTATTAGACATTGTTAGAGAAATGGAGAAGTGCATTCGGCACCTCTCGCCCAATGACGTCAGGCTAACTATCAGCCATATACTGGTGAAAGCCAAGCCACCGGAATCTAATATTAGCCAGGAGGAACGACGTGGCCTACGCTTATTAGGTGAGGACGAGGGCTTGGTTTTCTTGACAGCCGACACTGAAAACTACTACCTGAAGAGGCTACATTCATTAGAAGACACAGGCGATGGCCAGGAAGACAGGAAGTTATTAAATGACTCTGGAATACCAGACAGAGTGATGAAGAAATTAATGCCTCGTGCCATCACACCTACGAGGCTTTATGGATTGCCAAAGATACGAGGTGCATTCAAGTTCTAAGGTCTCCGATAGAAACATGCGCATTGTTTTAAAATGAGGTCGCGTTCATTGTCAATACGACCCAGAGATGGCAGCACCGTACGGTAGATGTAATTTTACCGCCAGCGGCGAGAATAAGAACTGTTTTAAATACTTAAAATGGCAACGTTTTCCTCACTTGAACAGCATGCAATCATTTGTTTTCTGAATTTGTGTGGTGTGAAACCAATTGAAATTCATCGACAATTGAAGGAGACATGTGGTGATGGAGTTATGGATGTGTCGAAAGTGCGTTCGTGGGTGTGACAGTTTAATGAAGGCAGAACATCGTGTGACAACAAACCGAAACGACCTCGGGCTCGCACAAGCGAGATTTGTTTTGGGGGATCGCCGAATGACTGTTGAACAGATCGCCTCCAGAGTTGGCATTTCTGTGGGTTCTGTGCACACAGTCCTGCATGACGACCCGCAAATGCGGAAAGTGTCATCCAGGTGGGTGCCACAAATGCTGACGGACGACCACATGGCTGCCCGTGTGGCATGTTGCCAAGCAATGTTGACGCGCAACGACAGCATGAATGGGACTTTCTTTTCATCGGTTGTGACAATGGACGAGACGTGGATGCCATTTATCAATCCAGGCACAAAGCGCCAGTCAGCTCAATGAAAGCACACAGACTCACCGTCACCAAAAAAATTTCGGGTAACCGCCAGTGCTGAAAAAATGATGGTGTCCATGTTCTGGGAAAGCGAGGGCGTAATCCTTACCCACAGCGTTCCAAAGGGCACTACGGTAACAGGTGCATCCTACGAAAATGTTTTGAAGAACAAATTCCTTCCTGCACTGCAACAAAAACGTCCGGGAAGGGCTGCATGTGTGCTGTTTCACCAAGACAACGCACCTGCACATCGAGCTAACGTTACGCAACAGTTTCTTCGTGATAACAACTTTGAGTGATTCCTCATGCTCCCTACTCACCTGATCTGGCTCCTAGTGACTTTTGGCTTTTTCCAACAATGAAAGACACTCTCGGTGGCCGCACATTCACCAGCCGTGTTGCTATTGCCTCAGTGATTTTCCAGCGGTCAAAACAGACTCTTAAAGAAGCCTTCGCCACTGCCATGGAATCATGGCGTCAGCGTTGTGAAAAATGTGTACGTCTGCAGGGTGATTACGCCAGTTTCATCGATTTCGGGTGAGTAGTTAATTAGAAAAAAAATCGGAGGCCTTAGAACTCGAATTCACCTCGTACATAAGGAAAAGTTCCTTTTAGGCCCATTGCTAGTGCAATCCGTTCGCCGGCCGCGGTGGTCTAGCAGTTCTAGGCGCGCAGTCCGGAACCGCGCGACTGCTACGGTCGCAGGTTCGAATCCTGCCTCGGTCATGGATGCGTGTGATGTCCTTAGGTTAGTTAGGTTCAAGTAGTTCTAAGTTCTAGGGGACTGATGACCACAGTAGTTAAGTCCCACAGTGCTCTGAGCCATTTGAACCATTTGCAATCCGTTCGCCCACCGATAGACGGGAAAACATCTTGCAGAGTTATGAGCACTTAACCTTGGGCACTGTGAATACCATGTTATGAATTCGCAGATACTTGTTGAGACACTCAAGAAAATCAAAATGGACAGAAACAACGTGACGGTTAGTATGGAAGTCGTGTCACTTTCTATGAGGGTGCCAGTACAAGACACACCGGATATTTTGGCCGAACAGCTTCCACCTGGAATCGTCTAGTTGTTCCGTCGTGTTTTAATGACAACGTAGTATTTTTATCGCAACGAATGTTATAAGATGACGGATGGCACATCAATGCGATCACCACTGTCTCCAGCAGTCGGAAATTTCTTCATGGAGTATTTCGAGGAGCACGGCTTTGAGTCTAGCTTGCTTTGTAAGGTGTGTTGATGACACCTTCATGATATGGTCTCACGGTAAAAATGCACTGCAGCAGTTCGTCGATCACATGTACAGTGTCAATCCCAATATTAAATTTGCCATCGAGATGAACAAGGATTGCAAGCTACCGTTCTTGGATGTTTTATTTGAGTGGAAGACAGGAGGCCGGCATGGTCATTCGGTGTTCAGGAGACCAACGCCCACTGATCGATACTTGAACACTAATAGTTTTCACCATCCTGTACACAAGAAAGTGGTTCTGAGCGTGTTAGCACACAGACCAAAGATTATTTCTGACGACGGCCACCTACAGTCTGAACGACAGCCATATGTTAGTACAGAAATCTTCGTGTGTTTTAGGTTACATTGTTACACAGGTCGACATTATAGTTTTTTTAAAACATATAGTTAAGTTTTTTTTCAAACAGCTCGCGCTGACAAAGTCTACTGAGCATGAAATTATTGGTTTGCTTATTTATTTTCTTATGAAAGAGGTTGGTTTTCACACGTACAAGGTTCTTTTCAATTTAATATAAGTGATGTGGCTTCGAGATCAGTTAGCACATGCAGGTTGTCAGTTGACGTTCCAAGGTTTGTATTTACAATAACAGACAACCAGGTAAAGGCCACTCGGTTACACACTTAGGTAACGAAAGTCATGTCATAGCTATATGCACGTATACAAATGGTGGTAGTATCGCGCGGACAAGGTCTAAAAGGCCACTGCATTGGCAGAGCAGTCATTTGTCCTGAGGTGATTCATGTAAAAGATTTCCGACGCGATAACGGCCTCACGACGGTAACTGACAGAATTTGAACGCAAAATGGCAGTAGGAGCTAGGCGCATGGGACACTCCAGTTCGGAAATCGTCACGGAATTCAATATTCCGAGATTTACAGTTTAAAGCGTGCGCCGCGAATACCAAATTTCCGGCGTTACCTTTCACCATGGACAACGCAGTGGCCGATGGTCTTCATTCAACGACCGATAACACTGTTGTCTGTGTTGAGTTTTCAGTGCTAACAGACAAACAACACTGCGTGAAATAATCACAGAAATCAATGTGGGATGTATGACGAACGTATCCGTTAGGACAGTGCGGCGAAATTGGGCGTTAATGGGCTATGGCAGCAGAAGACGGACGAGAGTGCCTTTGCTAACAGCAAGACATAGCCTGCGGCAGCTCTCCTGGGCTAGTGACCATATCCGTTGGATCACAGACGATTGGAACCTGTGGCCTGGTTAGGTGAGTCCCGATTTCAAAAATGGCTCTGAGCACTATGGGACTTAACATCTATGGTCATCAGTCCCCTAGAACTTAGATCTACTTAAACCTAACTAACCTAAGGACAGCACACAACACCCAGTCATCACGAGGCAGAGAAAGTCCCGATTTCAATTGGTCAGAGGGTTCGAGCAGACCCAACGAAGCCATGGACCCAAGTTGTCAACAACGTACTGCGCAAGCTGGTGGTTGCTCCACAATTGTGTGGGCTGTGTTTACATGAAATGGTCTGGGTCCTCTAGTCAAACTGAAACGATTATTGACTAGAAATGGTTTAGCTACCTGGAAGCCATTTGCAGCCATTCATGGACTTCATGTTCCCAAACAATAATGGAATTTTTGTGGATAACAATACTCCGTGTCACCGAGCCACAATTGCTCGCAACTGGTTTGAAGAACATTATGGACAGTGATTTGGCCACATAGATCACCCGACATGAATTCCACCGGTCATTTATGGGACGTAACCGAGAGGTCAGTTCGTGTAAACACTCGTGCACTACTTTCGCAATTGTGAACGACTATAGAGGCAACATGGCTCAGTATTTCTGCAGGGGACTTCCAACGACTTGTTGAGCCCCTACCGTGTCGAGTTACTGCACTACACTGGTTAAAAGGACGTCCGACACAATATTAGGAGGTATCCCATGACTTCTGTCAACACAATGCGGTGTATCGTAGAACAAAATTTTGTATCCAACAACAAAAACCTGAATTGTACAGAAAGAACTTTCCGGGAAGGGACGTATGGCAGATGAACATTTATGTATGAGAAGCTATATGCATATATTCGAACCGGCGGGAAAACGTCAAGAATCACATGTGTTGTTGTTGTGGTCTTCAGTACTGAGACTGGTTTGATGCAGCTCTCCATGCTACCCTATCTTGTGCAAGCTTCTTCATCTCCCAGTACTTACTGCAACCCACATCCTTCTGAATCTGCTTAATGTATTCATCTATTGGTCTCCATCTACAATTTTTACCGTCCAAGCTACCCTCCAATGCTAAATTTGTGATCCCTTGATGGCTCAGAACATGTCCTACTAACCCGTCCCTTCTTTTTGTCAAGTTGTGCCACATACTCCTCTTCTCTCCAATTCTACTCAATACTTCATTATTAGTTATATGATACACCCATCTAATCTTCAGCATTGTTCTGTAGCACCACATTTCGAAAGCTTCTATTCCCTTCTTGTCCAAACTATTTATCGTCCATGTTTCACTTCCATACATGGCTGCACTCCATACAAATACTTTCAGAGACGACTCCCTGACACTTAAATCTATACTCGATGTTAACAAATTTCTCTTCTTCAGAAACGCTTTCCTTGCCATTGCCAGTCTACATTTTATATCCTCTCTACTTCGACCATCATCAGTTATTTTGCTCCCCAAATAGCAAAAATCCTTTACTACTTTAAGTGTCTCATTTCCTAATATAATTCCCTCAGCATCACCCGACTTAATTCGACTGCATTCCATTATCCTCGTTTTGCTTTTGTTGATGTTCATCTTATACCCTCCTTTCAAGACACTGTCCATTCCGTTCAACTGCTCTTTCAAGTGCTTTGCTGTCTCTGACAGAACTGCAATGTCATAGGCGAATCTCAAAGTGTTCCTGAAGAAGAGAAATTTTTTAACATCGAGTATTGTTTTAAGTGTCAGGAAGTTGTTTCTGAAAGTATTTGTATGGAGTGTAGCCATTTATGGAAGTGAAACATGGACGATAAATAGTTTAGACAGAAGAGAATAGAAGCTTTCGAAATGTGGTGCTACAGAAGAATGCTGAAGATTAGATGGGTAGATCACATAACTAATGATGAAGTATTGAATAGAACTGGGACGAAGAGGAGTTTGTGGCACAACTTGACTAGAAGAAGGGATCGGTTGGTAGGAAATGTTCTGAGGCATCAAGGGATCACCAATTTAGTACTGGGGGGCAGCGTGGAGGGTAAAAATCGTAGAGGAAGGCCAAGAGATGGATACACTAAGCATATTCAGAAGGATGTAGACTGCAGTAGGTACTAGGAGATGAAGAAGCTTGCACAGGATAGAGTAGCATGGAGAGCTGCATCAAACCGGTCTCAGGACTGAAGACCACAACAACAACAACAACAACAGAGCTTTATTCAGACTACGCGCTGCACGATTTGCGTTGTTGGAAGTCAAGTCTTTCGGTTTGGCGCCGGTACTGGTACAGTGACGCAGGGTTGAAACGTAAACATCAGAGTGCATTACAGCTGCATACGGTCAACGTGGGTGATGTGAACAGGACTTTACTCGTAAAGCTGTTTTATAAAAACAACAGCAATAGCCCTGCTGCTCTTTGCAAGTATCGACACATTAAAGGAATACAGAGGTATACTCTTTCCACATCGACGTTGAAGAACTGGCGATTTGGGAATTGGTGCTGAAAGATGCCGACCGCCAATTGCGCCACAAATTGTTGAAGAAATTGCTGCTGCCATGGCTGATAATGCTGGACACAGTGTGCGATCCTCAAGCAGTGGCCGAACTGCGCCACGACAGATCGTGTCCATGGTCCACCGTTCGAAAAGTGCAGCGAACAGTTGTGAAACGGTACCTTTAATGCGGTTCCAGGCTGTCGTGGGTGCAACTGGTCATCACATTGAGCAACGTTTGTAATCTGAAACGTAAACAACGTATGCAATTAACAAATGTTACTCTCTCACGTGGAAATTAAAACATGTTTCTGTCAATGGTTTATTCGTTATTTCTCTTCTGCATGGCCTTACAATTTTTTCCACAAATTTCATTGTCCCTCGATCAATGGCGCCCGTACGATAGTTAGTAGGTGGGGTGGGGGGTGTCTAGGCCTGGGGATGGAGTAATTTTAATATTTTGAAATACGAATGGCGACTTGTAAGTAACCATAAAAAAGTTCCAGTTCCTATCCTGTTAAAAATCTGCGTGATACCGACTTTCAAACCATTTTCTTGAAATAAAAATACCTGACTAGGGCGCGGAGCCCATTGCTCCTGGTATGGGCGCCGTTTCCTATGATCGTTCGTTTTCCATAAGAACCCTCTCAAGTAGCGAAAGCTGAATTATAGCCACCCTCTATTTCTAGTCTTTCTTTACTTTTGATCGTAAATCAGCATCAGTTATAATTGGGCACAGTCATTATAGTAAACCTATGTCACATAAATATGTACAAGGAAACTGACGTTACTCCTTTGGATCAATTCTTTAAAAATTAATCAGCACAGTGCACATGGAGTGCAAGGCTCCAGTTTTCCGCCCGTTTCGTGTAATTCACTTATCGAATTTCTTCGCGTCGAGGGAGCCAGGCGTCACAGTGGATAAGTATTGTGATAGTTGAGAGAAGTGGGTTCCAAATCCCCTTCGGCCGCCAAAATTTAGACTTTGTCAACAGATTAATAAACGATCTAAATCACAGTACCACAAACCGGTCATAGTGTATTATGGGGCTGCATTCTAGAAGATTACTAAATCTGTTTGAAATTCTTAGTGAATGATGGAGGCTGACTCCTCAGACGCGATATCAGTTTTTAAAACATTTCCTGCTGAGCTATCCCCTGCCTATAAAAATGCTCTCCTTACCAGATCTTAAACTCTGAACCTCACTTTCTCGCTATCTGTACTTAACCAGACATAACGCAATATTAAAACAAAACTTTGATTTCCTTTCCTTGAAGCCCAGCTAATCTATATTGAAATATTTTGTATTTTGAAGAATGAAACAATAATAAAACACTTCATAATAATGTAACGTAAGAGCTACCTTAATATAGAGAGCAAATTTTCGTTCTCTTCAATATTTTCCTGTGGTTTTGTTCTCATAATGAAGAGCAATGGCCGGCCGGTGTGGCCGAGTGGTTCTAGGCGCTACAGTCTGGAACCGCGGGACCGCTAAGGTCGCAGGTTAGAATCCTGCCTCGGGCATGGATGTATGTGATGTCCTTAGGTTAGTTAGCTTTAAGTAGTTCTAAGGTTAGTGGACTGATGCCCTTAGAAGTTAAGTCCCATAGCACTCAGAGCCATTTAAACCATTTTTTTGAAGAGCAATGATATCACAATTATTTTTGTTATAATTCTGTTTCTCGGTGCTATTCCTGTCGCCAAAACGTAAAAACACATTCTCATTACTGGTATACAATATTACCTTACGATTCATGTGGAGCCTACAATTAATGTTGCTGATTTAGCCATTACTGTAGTTGGGCTGGTGTTCCCCTGTGTAACAATCAGTCCATTCAATCGGTCTGTCGACATGAACTTTCCTTCATTTCAAGTAGCCAGTTAATGAAATTTCCAGATTATTGGCACTATCTGAATAGAAACAACCTTACAACCACCAAGTGGCTAGCAATAGCTACAAAATACATCCTCCCAATGTCAAATTTCAAAACCAAAACATGTAACATATTTTGACAAAGTTCGTCAAAGCGTTAAAGATACAACTTCACTGTGCTAGGTAGCCTTTAAACATATTACAAGCATTTTGTTTTTTCTTTGTAAATCTAATATTAATTGTAAACGCTACAATTAATTTATGTACCATAAAGTTTCAAAAAATTATAATTGCAAAATGCTGTATAATTACGAGGTGTATAATAATATAATTTCTAAACATTCCAAAGCGAATTTGTCATTTCATTACTCAGACAATAAACAACCGCTCAAAAACTTAATATGAAACGAAAAGGACGAGGAGGGAGCCTTTGTTAATAATCGCATTTTCCTAAACAACTCAATAATACAATGTAACAATAATCACTTCATTCATCCCGTACACCATCCAAATTAAAAAATGAAAACAAGATCTGACATAACGTGTAACGAGCAGATTCCAGCTCCAACAAGGAAGAAGATGAAACAACAATCCACAACCTATACATATAATAAGACAAATTCACTTCTACATATCAAGCTTCACATTAGTCTGGGATTATTGTAAAGCTCATGTTGTAAGAGAAAACCGTTACCATAAAAGAGGTCATGTATAATTCATGAAAACATCCACAATAATACAAGCACACATAAAACCAATTCACAAATACTTAACGATGGGAACACAGTCAATAATCATTCCTATTTTACAGGAACAGGTGACACATCGAATGAAGGCAGGATACCATCAATAGATGATAACGCAAATGACATAAAGAGTACTCCTACCGACGCATCGAGTGAACCAAACACAGATGATGCATTTACCCCCATGTTGTCACAGATCTCAACTAATACTACAGAAACAACTGCATCAGATGAGATGAGAAAAGAAGCGTCAGCCAAAACAGATCAGACGGTTACAACACTAGATACAACAGAGTCTACTACTACTGACAGTAGTAATTCTGCTTCGACTGATCCATCTACAGAAGATTCATCTGTCCCTACTTCAACTGAGACCACAACTGATACTACAGTTACAGAAGCTTCAACCTCAGAGCCATCGACAACAGAAGGCTCAACTGCAACAGATAACACAGATACAACGCCACATTCAACAGAGTCTACTACTGATGACATAACGAGTACTAGTACTTCTGCTTCGACTGAATCATCTACAGAAGATTCATCTGTCCCTACTTCATCAGAATCCACAACTGATACTACAGTTACAGAAACTTCAACATCTGAGCAATCGACAACACAAGGCTCAACTGCAGCAGAAGACACAGATACAACGCCAGATGCAACAGAGTCTACTACTGATGACATAACGAGTACTAGTACTTCTGCTTCGACTGCACCATCTACAGAAGATTCATCTGTCCCTACTTCATCAGAGTCCACAACTGATACTACAGTTACAGAAACTTCAACATCAGAGCCATCGACAACACAAGGCTCAACTGCAACAGAAGGCACAGATACAACGCCAGATGCAACAGAGTCTACTACTGATGACATAACGAGTACTAGTACTTCTGCTTCGACTGAACCATCTACAGAAGATTCATCTGTCCCTACTTCATCTGAGACCACAACTGATACTACAGTTACAGATGCTTCAACATCAGAACAATGGACAACAGAAGGCTCAACTGCAACAGAAGGCACAGATACAACGCCAGATGCAACAGAGTCTACTACTGATGACATAACGAGCACTAGTACTTCTGCTTCGACTGAACCATCTACAGTAGACTCATCTGAGACCACAACTGATACTACAGTTACAGAAACTTCAACATCAGAGCAATCGACAACACAAGGCTCAACTGCAACAGAAGGCACAGATACAACGCCAGATGCAACAGAGTCTACTACTGATGACATAACGAGTACTAGTACTTCTGCTTCGACTGAACCATCTACAGAAGATTCATCTGTCCCTACTTCATCTGAGACCACAACTGATACTACAGTTACAGAAGCTTCAACCTCAGAGCCATCGACAACAGAAGGCTCAACTGCAACAGATGACACAGATACAACGCCACATTCAACAGAGTCTACTACTGATGACATAACGAGTACTAGTACTTCTGCTTCGACTGAACCATCTACAGAAGATTCATCTGTCCCTACTTCATCAGAGTCCACAACTGATACTACAGTTACAGAAACTTCAACGTCTGAGCAATCGACAACACAAGGCTCAACTGCAACAGAAGACACAGATACAACGCCAGATGCAACAGAGTCTACTACTGATGACATAACGAGTACTAGTACGTCTGCTTCGACTGAACCATCTACAGAAGATTCATCTGTCCCTACTTCATCAGAGTCCACAACTGATACTACAGTTACAGAAGCTTCACCCTCAGAGCCATCCACAACAGAAGGCTCAACTGCAACAGAAGGTACAGATACAACGCCAGATATAATCGAGTCTACTACTGATGACATAACGAGTACTAGTACTTCTGCTTCGACTGAACCATCTACAGTAGACTCATCTGAGACCACAACTGATACTACAGTTACAGAAACTTCAACATCAGAGCAATCGACAACACAAGGCTCAACTGCAACAGAAGGCACAGATACAACGCCAGATGCAACAGAGTCTACTACTGATGACATAACGAGTACTAGTACTTCTGCTTCGACTGAACCATCTACAGAAGATTCATCTGTCCCTACTTCATCTGAGACCACAACTGATACTACAGTTACAGAAGCTTCAACCTCAGAGCCATCGACAACAGAAGGTTCAACTGCAACAGATGACACAGATACAACGCCACCTTCAACAGAGTCTACTACTGATGACATAACGAGTACTAGTACTTCTGCTTCGACTGAACCATCTACAGAAGATTCATCTGTCCCTACTTCATCAGAGTCCACAACTGATACTACAGTTACAGAAACTTCAACATCTGAGCAATCGACAACACAAGGCTCAACTGCAACAGAAGACACAGATACAACGCCAGATGCAACAGAGTCTACTACTGATGACATAACGAGTACTAGTACTTCTGCTTCGACTGAACCATCTACAGAAGACTCATCTGAGACCACAACTGATACTACAGTTACAGAAACTTCAACATCAGAGCAATCGACAACAGAAGGCTCAACTGCAACAGAAGGCACAGATACAACGCCAGATGCAACAGAGTCTACTACTGATGACATAACGAGTACTAGTACGTCTGCTTCGACTGAACCATCTACAGAAGATTCATCTGTCCCTACTTCATCAGAGTCCACAACTGATACTACAGTTACAGAAGCTTCACCCTCAGAGCCATCCACAACAGAAGGCTCAACTGCAACAGAAGGTACAGATACAACGCCAGATATAATCGAGTCTACTACTGATGACATAACGAGTACTAGTACTTCTGCTTCGACTGAACCATCTACAGTAGACTCATCTGAGACCACAACTGATACTACAGTTACAGAAACTTCAACATCAGAGCAATCGACAACACAAGGCTCAACTGCAACAGAAGGCACAGATACAACGCCAGATGCAACAGAGTCTACTACTGATGACATAACGAGTACTAGTACTTCTGCTTCGACTGAACCATCTACAGAAGATTCATCTGTCCCTACTTCATCTGAGACCACAACTGATACTACAGTTACAGAAGCTTCAACCTCAGAGCCATCGACAACAGAAGGCTCAGCTGCAACAGATGACACAGATACAACGCCACATTCAACTGAGTCTACTACTGATGACATAACGAGTACTAGTACTTCTGCTTCGACTGAACCATCTACAGAAGATTCATCTGTCCCTACTTCATCAGAGTCCACAACTGATACTACAGTTACAGAAACTTCAACATCTGAGCAATCGACAACACAAGGCTCAACTGCAACAGAAGACACAGATACAACGCCAGATGCAACAGAGTCTACTACTGATGACATAACGAGTGCTAGTACTTCTCCTTCGACTGAATCATCTACAGAAGATTCATCTGTCCCTACTTCATCAGAGTCCACAACTGATACTACAGTTACAGAAACTTCAACATCAGAGGAATCGACAACACAAGGCTCAACTGCAACAGAAGACACAGATACAACGCCAGATGCAACAGAGTCTACTACTGATGACATAACGAGTACTAGTACTTCTGCTTCGACTGAACCATCTACAGAAGACTCATCTGAGACCACAACTGATACTACAGTTACAGAAACTTCAACATCAGAGCAATCGACAACAGAAGGCTCAACTGCAACAGAAGGCACAGATACAACGCCAGATGCAACAGAGTCTACTACTGATGACATAACGAGTACTAGTACGTCTGCTTCGACTGAACCATCTACAGAAGATTCATCTGTCCCTACTTCATCAGAGTCCACAACTGATACTACAGTTACAGAAGCTTCACCCTCAGAGCCATCCACAACAGAAGGCTCAACTGCAACAGAAGGTACAGATACAACGCCAGATATAATCGAGTCTACTACTGATGACATAACGAGTACTAGTACTTCTGCTTCGACTGAACCATCTACAGTAGACTCATCTGAGACCACAACTGATACTACAGTTACAGAAACTTCAACATCAGAGCAATCGACAACACAAGGCTCAACTGCAACAGAAGGCACAGATACAACGCCAGATGCAACAGAGTCTACTACTGATGACATAACGAGTACTAGTACTTCTGCTTCGACTGAACCATCTACAGAAGATTCATCTGTCCCTACTTCATCTGAGACCACAACTGATACTACAGTTACAGAAGCTTCAACCTCAGAGCCATCGACAACAGAAGGCTCAGCTGCAACAGATGACACAGATACAACGCCACATTCAACTGAGTCTACTACTGATGACATAACGAGTACTAGTACATCTGCTTCGACTGAACCATCTACAGAAGATTCATCTGTCCCTACTTCATCAGAGTCCACAACTGATACTACAGTTACAGAAACTTCAACATCTGAGCAATCGACAACACAAGGCTCAACTGCAACAGAAGACACAGATACAACGCCAGATGCAACAGAGTCTACTACTGATGACATAACGAGTGCTAGTACTTCTCCTTCGACTGAATCATCTACAGAAGATTCATCTGTCCCTACTTCATCAGAGTCCACAACTGATACTACAGTTACAGAAACTTCAACATCAGAGGAATCGACAACACAAGGCTCAACTGCAACAGAAGACACAGATACAACGCCAGATGCAACAGAGTCTACTACTGATGACATAACGAGTACTAGTACTTCTGCTTCGACTGAACCATCTACAGAAGACTCATCTGAGACCACAACTGATACTACAGTTACAGAAACTTCAACATCAGAGCAATCGACAACAGAAGGCTCAACTGCAACAGAAGGCACAGATACAACGCCAGATGCAACAGAGTCTACTACTGATGACATAACGAGTACTAGTACGTCTGCTTCGACTGAACCATCTACAGAAGATTCATCTGTCCCTACTTCATCAGAGTCCACAACTGATACTACAGTTACAGAAGCTTCACCCTCACAGCCATCCACAACAGAAGGCTCAACTGCAACAGAAGGTACAGATACAACGCCAGATATAATCGAGTCTACTACTGATGACATAACGAGCACTAGTACTTCTGCTTCGACTGAACCATCTACAGAAGATTCATCTGTCCCTACTTCATCAGAGTCCACAACTGATACTACAGTTACAGAAGCTTCAACCTCAGAGCCATCGACAACACAAGGCTCAACTACAACAGAAGACACAGATACAACGCCAGATGCAACAGAGTCTACTACTGATGACATAACTAGTACTAGTACTTCTGCTTCGACTGAACCATCTACAGAAGATTCATCTGTCCCTACTTCATCAGAGTCCACAACTGATACTACAGTTACAGAAACTTCAACATCAGAGCAATCGACAACACAAGGCTCAACTGCAACAGAAGACACAGATACAACGCCAGATGCAACAGAGTCTACTACTGATGACATAACGAGTACTAGTACTTCTGCTTCGACTGAACCATCTACAGAAGATTCATCTGTCCCTACTTCAGCAGAGTCCACAACTGATACTACAGTTACAGAAACTTCAACATCAGAGCAATCGACAACACAAGGCTCAACTGCAACAGAAGACACAGATACAACGCCAGATGCAACAGAGTCTACTACTGATGACATAACGAGTACTAGTACTTCTGCTTCGACTGAACCATCTACAGAAGATTCATCTGTCCCTACTTCATCAGAGTCCACAACTGATACTACAGTTACAGAAACTTCAACATCTGAGCAATCGACAACACAAGGCTCAACTGCAACAGAAGACACAGATACAACGCCAGGTGCAACAGAGTCTACTACTGATGACATAACGAGTACTAGTACTTCTGCTTCGACTGAACCATCTACAGAAGATTCATCTGTCCCTACTTCATCTGAGACCACAACTGATACTACAGTTACAGATGCTTCAACATCAGAACAATGGACAACAGAAAGCTCAACTGCAACAGAAGGCACAGATACAACGCCAGATGCAACAGAGTCTACTACTGATGACATAACGAGTACTAGTACTTCTGCTTCGACTGAACCATCTACAGAAGATTCATCTGTCCCTACTTCATCAGAGTCCACAACTGATACTACAGTTACAGAAACTTCAACATCAGAGCAATCGACAACACAAGGCTCAACTGCAACAGAAGGCACAGATACAACGCCAGATGCAACAGAGTCTACTACTGATGACATAACGAGTACTAGTACTTCTGCTTCGACTGAACCATCTACAGAAGATTCATCTGTCCCTACTTCGTCAGAGTCCACAACTGATACTACAGTTACAGAAGCTTCAACCTCAGAGCCATCGACAACACAAGGCTCAACTGCAACAGAAGACACAGATACAACGCCACATTCAACAGAGTCTACTACTGATGACATAACGAGTACTAGTACTTCTGCTTCGACTGAACCATCTACAGAAGATTCATCTGTCCCTACTTCATCAGAGTCCACAACTGATACTACAGTTATAGAAACTTCAACATCAGAGCAATCGACAACACAAGGCTCAACTGCAACAGAAGACACAGATACAACGCCACATTCAACAGAGTCTACTACTGATGACATAACGAGTACTAGTACTTCTGCTTCGACTGAACCATCTACAGAAGATTCATCTGTCCCTACTTCATCAGAGTCCACAACTGATACTACAGTTACAGAAACTTCAACATCTGAGCAATCGACAACACAAGGCTCAACTGCAACAGAAGACACAGATACAACGCCAGATGCAACAGAGTCTACTACTGATGACATAACGAGTACTAGTACTTCTGCTTCGACTGAACCATCTACAGAAGATTCATCTGTCCCTACTTCATCAGAGTCCACAACTGATACTACAGTTACAGAAACTTCAACATCTGAGCAATCGACAACAGAAGGCTCAACTGCAACAGAAGACACAGATACAACGCCAGATGCAACAGAGTCTACTACTGATGACATAACGAGTACTAGTACTTCTGCTTCGACTGAATCATCTACAGAAGTTTCATCTGTCCCTACTTCATCAGAGTCCACAACTGATACTACAGTTACAGACACTTCAACATCAGAGCAATCGACAACACAAGGCTCAACTTCAACAGAAGACACAGATACAACGCCAGATGCAACAGAGTCTACTACCGATGACATAACGAGTACTAGTACTTCTCCTTCGACTGAACCATCTACAGAAGATTCATCTGTCCCTACTTCATCAGAGTCCACAACTGACACTACAGTTAAAGAAACTTCAACATCAGAGCAATCGACAACACAAGGCTCAACTGCAACAGAAGACACAGATACAACGCCAGATGCAACAGAGTCTACTACTGATGACATAACGAGTACTAGTACTTCTGCTTCGACTGAACCATCTACAGAAGATTCATCTGTCCCTACTTCAGCAGAGTCCACAACTGATACTACAGTTACAGAAACTTCAACATCAGAGCAATCGACAACACAAGGCTCAACTGCAACAGAAGACACAGATACAACGCCAGATGCAACAGAGTCTACTACTGATGACATAACGAGTACTAGTACTTCTGCTTCGACTGAACCATCTACAGAAGATTCATCTGTCCCTACTTCATCAGAGTCCACAACTGATACTACAGTTACAGAAACTTCAACATCTGAGCAATCGACAACACAAGGCTCAACTGCAACAGAAGACACAGATACAACGCCAGATGCAACAGAGTCTACTACTGATGACATAACGAGTACTAGTACTTCTGCTTCGACTGAACCATCTACAGAAGATTCATCTGTCCCTACTTCATCTGAGACCACAACTGATACTACAGTTACAGATGCTTCAACATCAGAACAATGGACAACAGAAGGCTCAACTGCAACAGAAGGCACAGATACAACGCCAGATGCAACAGAGTCTACTACTGATGACATAACGAGTACTAGTACTTCTGCTTCGACTGAACCATCTACAGAAGATTCATCTGTCCCTACTTCATCAGAGTCCACAACTGATACTACAGTTACAGAAACTTCAACATCAGAGCAATCGACAACACAAGGCTCAACTGCAACAGAAGGCACAGATACAACGCCAGATGCAACAGAGTCTACTACTGATGACATAACGAGTACTAGTACTTCTGCTTCGACTGAACCATCTACAGAAGATTCATCTGTCCCTACTTCGTCAGAGTCCACAACTGATACTACAGTTACAGAAGCTTCAACCTCAGAGCCATCGACAACACAAGGCTCAACTGCAACAGAAGACACAGATACAACGCCACATTCAACAGAGTCTACTACTGATGACATAACGAGTACTAGTACTTCTGCTTCGACTGAACCATCTACAGAAGATTCATCTGTCCCTACTTCATCAGAGTCCACAACTGATACTACAGTTATAGAAACTTCAACATCAGAGCAATCGACAACACAAGGCTCAACTGCAACAGAAGACACAGATACAACGCCACATTCAACAGAGTCTACTACTGATGACATAACGAGTACTAGTACTTCTGCTTCGACTGAACCATCTACAGAAGATTCATCTGTCCCTACTTCATCAGAGTCCACAACTGATACTACAGTTACAGAAACTTCAACATCTGAGCAATCGACAACACAAGGCTCAACTGCAACAGAAGACACAGATACAACGCCAGATGCAACAGAGTCTACTACTGATGACATAACGAGTACTAGTACTTCTGCTTCGACTGAACCATCTACAGAAGATTCATCTGTCCCTACTTCATCAGAGTCCACAACTGATACTACAGTTACAGAAACTTCAACATCTGAGCAATCGACAACAGAAGGCTCAACTGCAACAGAAGACACAGATACAACGCCAGATGCAACAGAGTCTACTACTGATGACATAACGAGTACTAGTACTTCTGCTTCGACTGAATCATCTACAGAAGTTTCATCTGTCCCTACTTCATCAGAGTCCACAACTGATACTACAGTTACAGACACTTCAACATCAGAGCAATCGACAACACAAGGCTCAACTTCAACAGAAGACACAGATACAACGCCAGATGCAACAGAGTCTACTACCGATGACATAACGAGTACTAGTACTTCTCCTTCGACTGAACCATCTACAGAAGATTCATCTGTCCCTACTTCATCAGAGTCCACAACTGACACTACAGTTACAGAAACTTCAACATCAGAGCAATCGACAACACAAGGCTCAACTGCAACAGAAGGCACAGATACAACGCCAGATGCAACAGAGTCTACTACTGATGACATAACGAGTACTAGTACTTCTGCTTCGACTGAACCATCTACAGAAGATTCATCTGTCCCTACTTCATCTGAGACCACAACTGATACTACAGTTACAGAAGCTTCAACCTCAGAGCCATCGACAACAGAAGGCTCAACTGCAACAGATGACACAGATACAACGCCACATTCAACAGAGTCTACTACTGATGACATAACGAGTACTAGTACTTCTGCTTCGACTGAACCATCTACAGAAGATTCATCTGTCCCTACTTCATCAGAGTCCACAACTGATACTACAGTTACAGAAACTTCAACATCTGAGCAATCGACAACACAAGGCTCAACTTCAACAGAAGACACAGATACAACGCCAGATGCAACAGAGTCTACTACTGATGACATAACGAGTGCTAGTACTTCTCCTTCGACTGAATCATCTACAGAAGATTCATCTGTCCCTACTTCATCAGAGTCCACAACTGATACTACAGTTACAGAAACTTCAACATCAGAGCAATCGACAACACAAGGCTCAACTGCAACAGAAGACACAGATACAACGCCAGATGCAACAGAGTCTACTACTGATGACATAACGAGTACTAGTACTTCTGCTTCGACTGAACCATCTACAGAAGATTCATCTGTCCCTACTTCGTCAGAGTCCACAGCTGATACTACAGTTACAGAAACTTCTACATCAGAGCAGTCAACAACAGTAGGCTCAACTGCAACAGAAGAGACAGGTACAGCGCCAGATACAACTGTGTCCAGCCCATCATCGTCCTCAACTGAAGCTGACTCAACCACAACAACACAATCGACATCAGGAAGCTCTTCCATGTCGTCAGAATCGTCTACAGAGTCTACTACTGACCCCATTACAACAAATGTTACAAGTACGTCCACAACTGAAATTCCAGGATCCTCGACTACAACGCCAGCTCCACCGCCTCCTCTGATTCAAGGAGATGTCACGGATGAACAGAATATTACGTGCATTTCTATAACCATGTCAGTTATTATTGAAGTACCTTACATCACGACTGGTAATGAGGTATGACTTCATCGTTTATTTCTGTTCTCATTTTGGAGCGTCATTTATCGCCTGTTTTCTTACTGACTGCTTTCTTCAGGTGTTTATTTTAATTTTTATCTATATCGATCTCAAGTTAAGGTTACCATTCCTCAACTTCTTCTATGTGCCGTTAATCTCGTGTCGTATGGGGTGGGTTTTCCACAGAGATTTGCAAAATTATTTTGTTTACTTCTGTTGCTGGATGCTCTTTGTGCGTCACTTATCAAGAAAGAGGATTCGTGTGCACCATCTGTCTGCGTATTCATTATGCTTTTGTCTGTGCATGATCGTATTTTAACCAGTTGTGTGTCTTACTTCCTGAGGCGGAAAGTAGGAACTAGCCCAACATTTGTCATCATGAGCATGGAATACCGCCTGAAAACTGCAATCATGCTGGCCGGTGCTCTAGCGATTGTCATCAATCGTTTGTACGGATTCGATCCTGGTGTGGCTCTCTCGCAAGCTAGCGCGGTGAACGTTACACTCTACAAACATCCCTGATTTCCATACTCGGTAACATGTGTTAAGACATTGCACATCTGTTTTTGTTGGGGAATTTAATTTCTTTCTTACAACCGAGCTGACCACTCAACTACAGAAACGGGCTCTGAAGTTACGAACTTCACGCCACTGATCGTACACAGTAACAGACGTGAAGTATCATTAAATGAATCATGGTAGTACACCATATACATAAGAACACACCTGTTACTTCACTTTCGCCTTTTCCTTTGTTTGTACACTGAGGTGACAAAAGTCACGGGATAACTCCTCCTAATATCGTGTCGGACCTTCTTCTGTAGTGCAGCAACGCGACGTAGCATGGACTAGACAAGTCGATGGAAGTCCCTTGCGGAAATATTGAGCCATGAGTTCTCTATAACCGTTCTTCGTTGCAAAACTGTTGCTGGTGTACGATTTTGTGAACGAACTGACCTATCGGTTATGTTCCATAAATATTTAATGGGATTCATGTAGGGTGGTCTGGTTGGTCAAATAATTCGCTCGAATAGTCCAGAATGTTTTTCAAACCAATCGCGAAGGGTTGTGGCCTGGTGACATGGCGCATCGTTATTTGGGAACATGATGTCTATGGATGGCTGAGAATGGGCTCCAAGGAGCCGAACATAACCATTTACAGTCAATGATCAGTTTCGGTGGACCAGAGGACCCAGTCAATTCCATGTAAACACAGCCTACATTATTATGGAACCACCACCAGCTAGCACAGTGCCTTATTGACAACTTGCGTCTATGGCTTCGTGGGGTCTGCGCCACACTCGATCCCAACCATCAGGTTTTATCAACTGAAATCGTTACTCATTCGACCAGGCCACGGTTTTCCAGTTGAATAGGGTCCAACCGATATGGTCCGAGCCCAGGCGCTGCAGGCGATTTCGTGCCGTTAGCAAAGGCACTCACATCGGTCGTCTGCTGCAATAGCACATTAATGTCGGATTTCGCCGCACTGACGTAACGGATACGTTCGTCATACGTCCCACATTTCTGTAATTATTTTATGCAGTGTTGCTTGTTTGTTAACACTGACAACTCCACGTGCACGCTATTGCTCTCGGTCGTTAAGTGAAGGCCGTCGGCCACTGCGTTGTCCGTGCTGAGAGGTAATGCCTGAAATTTGGTATTCTCGCCACACTATTCACACTGTGGATCATGAAATACTGAAGTTCCTGACAATTTCCGAAGTGGAATTTCCGCATACAAAATCTGTTAATTCCCGTCGTGCGGTCATAATCACGTCGGAAAACCGTTTGCGTGAATCGCCTGAGTACAAATGACTACTCCGCCAATGTGCTGCCCTTTCATACCTTGTGTACGCGATACTGCCGCCATATGTATATGTGCAAATCGCTGTCCCATGATTTTAGACACCTCAGTGTAAATCAAATTTAGAACCATCGCTACAGTTTTGAGATCAGTTAATTAAATGTCCTTACAGCAAGTACTTTGAAGTACAGGTTTCTTTTATAAGATGGTGGTGGTCCCTCTTTTTATGTGACACACCACCGGCCGCTATGGCCGAGCGGTTCTAGGCGCTTCAGTCGGGAACTGCTCGACCGCTACGGTCACCGGTTCGAATACTGCCACGGGCATGGATGTGTGTGATGTCCTTAGGTCAGTTAGGTTTAAGTAGTTCTAAGTTCTAGGGACTGGTGACCTCAGATGTTAAGTCTCATAGTGCTCAGAGTCATTTGAACCATTTTTTATGGGACACACCATATGGCAGCCACCTCAAGTAGCATTCCTCTAATTCTTGCAGCCTAGGAGTTACGAGGTGTGTTAGACCTTAATTCTGGATAGAGTCCCCTGTGCTTCGTCCTTCATCGCCAGATCAAGCTGAAAAACCCCTGCTGGCAGCTACTCCGTCCCGTATCTTCCCAACACATAGTGAAGAGTTTCCACCTCTGGCAATCTTCTGCCTGCCTCTGACACAAATGACCCACTATTTTTGCCCAGCCACCACTCTGGTGTCCCCAACACGACATGCCCTCATTGTTCGTCCTTACCCTACTTATTTACGTCAATAACTTAGATCCTAGCATGGTTCGGAACAGCAATAAGATTTTGTTGTTTTTTTCTTTGACTAAAACAAAACATTACAATTTCATGTTGTTCTAAGTGTAATACATAAGAATTTACGTTATATGAGAAAAGAACTCTGTTAAATTTGCCTCTCAGGTTTTCTGCGAATGACAGACTTCTTGTCTGATGTTAGTGATGTTCGTACCATTATCTCTTTGGCTGCTACGTAGAAGACCCGAAAGCATCTATGTTTCTATCCTTTCATATTATTGTGGCATATTTTATAGCTTTTGAGAAAAAAAATATTATGTCAGATTATACGAGGGGCATTCAATAATTAAAGAGACAAATTGATGTAGAAATGAAACAGTTTGTAGGAGGAGTGTTGTACTTTCACGACTTTAGTTAGCATCGCTGGGGGGACCTGACAACAACTGTCGGAGTCCCGTTTTTTTTCTGAAGGTGAAAAACCGATTAAAATCTTTTCTCGAACCGCCTGGTGAAAGTCGTATGAACAGTGGATATTTTTATAAATAAGTCAAAGAGTTCAAAAACGATTGAATTTCAATAACTGACGAATAATGTCCTGTCCGACCAGCTGAAGTGTTAACTCCTTCGCTTGAGACCCCCATTGATGACATTATTCGTGAAGATCGAAGCATTACACTTGAACATATAGCGAAGCCAGTTGCAATAGGAGTTGACACAGTGCATAAGTTATCAGTAACAATCTGAAGTACAGTAAAACATGTGCAAGGTGTGTCTCGAAAGAGGTAACGCAGCAAGACAAGGAGACAAAACTCAAAGTGTATACAGACTTGAAAGAAGGGGCTGAAAGGAAGCTGACCCTTATCGAAACGAGATTTTAACGTGTGATGGATCTTAGTTTCATCATTTTGAACCTGAATCAAAAAGACAAAGCACGGAATGGGAGCACGCCAGCTCACCCGTCTGATAGAAATTCGTAACGCATGTATCAACGGGAAAAGTCATGTTGACTGTCTTTTGAGATGGTGCTTAGTTGAAAGATTAGAGATTATGTTGAGAAGCAGTATACGTCTCATTGTATAAAAACACAAAGTTTTTTCTGCATCACTCTGTCTCTTCAATTACTGAAAGTCCCTCATACAACAACTGTGTTGTGCTTCTGTTTCGTCATACTACTCAGATCAAAGTTTACATACTCGGTACAGTCAAACGACGCACTTGATAAGCATGCTTTATAAATCTCAGGATCAATGTCACCGTAAATATCACTATGTAAATATAACATCATATTCTGTGCTCTTCTGTCATATAATGTTGGTTTTCGTCGCCACCAGCAGACCGCTAGAATTTATCGTTTCTTGCGTGAAGTCAGCCACTGAAATTCTTAATCGATCTATGTGAGCAAGAGGTTAACATTTCTGTTTGTGTTTCAGCACAAGACGGCGAATGTAACAGTTCCCGAAAATGCTGAAATTACTGGAAATTGTGGCGAGGAAATCCAAAACGTTTCAATTGTCTGGGATCCTCCAACAACACAGAAACGTTGGCGAAGGGAGATTCCGAAAGACAAGAATCATTTACTAATGAGTATACAAAAGTCTGCAGATGGTCAGCGATACCATATTGGTAGCGCTGAAATAATGGTTATCCTGGACCCTGTCAACTTCCCAGACGCTAAGGATCGAGGTAAGGGACACAGCAAACTTCAACGAATCTACGTTGTGAGTAAATTATATTACAAAGTTCTAAAACTTTTTACTTGAGCGTGACATATTTTTGCAAGTACCGTGAAGCAAATAGATACGAATCAGCGTGTTATCGGGGCACTACTTTAGTATTTTAACTAATAAGTCATCAGAATGGATCGCCGTGGAGAACATGCAGAGTATTTCGACAACAGACAAACTTGTTATTACGAACGAAGTGCACTGATAGGTTAACAGTTGAAGCTATTTTTTTATTTTTTTAATCCAATCCCCAGCTTACTGTAAGAGTTACTTGAGGCGGGTCAACAATGTTATCGCATCGGTGTGTCTTTGTTCGTACATCCACTAACATGATCAATTTACGACAAGGTAGACGAAGCAAGTGGAAATGTCTAAGGACAGAGGAAGAAAGTACCACAGAGTCCGCTGTGTACTCGTACACGGCTGCGACGAGGGTTATTTGCCTCTAGCGCAACTTTGTACTTGCATTAAGGATATGTTGGTAACTGGATAAAGTTAGTGAGAGTTCTCCATGTTGTCGGGCTCCAGCTTCACCAACTCCAGCGGGCTCCTGTTGTTGCTGTGCAGCTGGAAAGCAGAGCAGCGCAGCGCAGGACACGCAGGTTGGCTAAAGTGTGACGGGGCAGCATAGTGCAGCCCTGGGGCGGACACCGGGGACAATATTTAATGCAACTGTTCAAATAGCACTGTTACACCGTGGTACCGATCAAGAAAATGAAACGTCTGCAATGGATCCAAGCAATAATTCGCCCATAGAAAGTGTGTTTTCACCTCTCACCTCGTTTTCGGATAGTATTAATTAAACTATTCAGCTTAATTACAATATTTTTCTCCTTGGTGTTACAATTTCAGTAATTTTAAACAAACTAACAATATACGCCCATTATCGGTATAATAGTTAGCCTCCAAGTTCCGTCTGGTACACCATTACGCTTAGGCAGCTCCATGTCGTCAGTGTGTTATTCGCGAGCTTGCAACATATTCGTTCCCTCGGAATGTTCCGCCACAACCACTCGGCTCTACAGCTGTGATCCAGTTTAGAAAGCACGTGCCTCTAGAAACAGTGCTGTCCTTCACTGCCTGGCTGCGCTTGCCTGTGTCCCAGCCATACTCTCGGCCTTATTACAAGGGTAAAACCCAAACTCGGATGGCTTAAACCGAATAAAACTTATTTCAAAATACGAATACGTGTCTGGTTTATCACCAGCCAGGGTCATTTTTAATTAAGTTTTACATTTGTGCATAATCGATGACTAAATGTTAACGAATCCGAGTCTACATAAGCGTAAATTGCTGAGGAAACAACAGAATGTAACAGACAGTTATAACCACCAGAGTCATAAAAGTCATAAATCAGGTCTTGTTTGGTAAAAAGCTTAACATTTTCTTGAAACAAAATACACTGGCTGACCAAAAAAGTGAAACATCCAGAAGATATAGTCGAATGTCAATGTAACATCATACAAGGTTTGATCAGACAGTAACGGAATTTTTTTTTTAATTTGACGGGCTTTATACATCCGATTTACAAAAAAAAAAAATATCTTGTTGATACTCCTGTTCCTGATGTATGATTGCATTTTCAACTGTTATGAATATTTAGTTTATTGTTGAAAGTCGAAAAGGATATACGTGTCTTCGAGTGCTCGTCGAATTTTTGTTTTTGAGAAAGATGGATCAAAGAATTTGCATCAAATTTTGCTAGAAAAATGGAATAAAGCGCAGTACCGTTTTCGAAACGTGACTATGGATTTGGTCGAATCTACTGTGAGTAAGGCAAGAGTTTAGGAGTGGTATAAACATTCTGTAAGAGGGTCAAGATGTTGAAGACGACGACCGCCCCGAACGCCCTAGCACATCAATTACTGACGACAATGTGGAAGAAGTAAAGAAAATGGTTCTGAAAACTCGCCGAATCTCCATCAGAGAGGGTTCTGATGACATCGGCATACCATTTGGCCCAAGCAAATAAATTTTTTTGGAGGTTTTGGACATGAAACGTGTAGCAGCAAAGTTTATTCAGAACTTGAATTTCGACCAAAAACCAAGTCGCTTGTACATCGCTCAGGAATTACTGAATGAAGTCGACAACGATCCATAACTTCTAAAGAAGGTCATAACAGATGATTAAACATCGGTACGCGGTTATGACGTCGAAACCAAGGCCCAATCGTCCCTATGGAAACTGCCTGAGGAGCCAAGACCGAAAAAAATCCACAAGTTCGATCACATGTGAAGTTCTTCTCGTTGTTTTCTTAGATTACAATGGGATAGTGCATCACGAGTTCTTACCTTATGATCGTACGGTCAATAAGTAGTACTACGTCGAAGTTATGCATCGTTTGCGTGAAGTAACCGGAAGAAAATTACGCGAATTGGGGCAAAAACCACTCGTGGAAATTGCATCATGATAATACTCCTGCTCACACATCAATGCTTATTCGCGATTTTTTGGCAGAAAACAAAACCGTTATGTTGCCTCAGTCGCCGTATCCGCGAATGTGGCCCCCTGAGACTTCTTTCTACTCCCGAAGCTGAAGAGAACCATGAAAGGAGGTCATTTTGCCACCACTGATGACATAAAAACAGAATCGCTGAAGGAGCTGAACACAATAACGTAAAGTGAGTTCCAGAAGTGCTACCAAGATTGCAAAAAGCCCTCGCACAAGTGTATCATATTTAAGGGATAGTAGTTTGGAGGGGACAAAATTGATGCTGATGAATAAATAAAGATTCCTCAAGAAAAACAAAAATTCCCGTTACTTCTTGACCACACCTCGTACATGTACTCACCATCGATTCCGATGTAAATGACTAGAGTAGCAGTTACTCTGACAGGTAGAACGGTCACCAGAGTGCATTACTGTTGTTAATGTTTAGCGTTTTTCCCAGGCCTGGTAGAGTACACGGTGTTAATAATTAAAGTTCCAGTTTGAAAACGCTGTAGAAAGAGAATCACTGCTCAGAATTACGTCAAATTTGAACGGCACGTTATTGACGCTGGGAGAGGAGGAATGTAAAAAAAAAAAAAAATACGGAAGTTTTACCAATTAATGACGTAAACGAGGTCGGCTACAAATCGCAATACAACGGCTATTGTTTGAGTTACACATTACACCACCCGCACTGTTCAATGTGCATGACTGCACAAGTTCAGCAGTCAACAGTTGTGGCACTGTCGGTTAGGTAAGCCCGATCACCATGGCAAGGTCGTACCATATCGGATCGGAAAAATCGGTTTTTAAGTGTCCTGAAGCCAAAAACAGCATAAAAAGCAAAATGACATCGGCTTTTAATGGTCCTGGGTCAAAAATCCGCATAAAAAGTAGACAGTATGTTGAACAACATATCGCAGTATATCGGGTGGGCGCGGCTCTGAGGCGGAGCCGCCCCAAAATGTTTACCAAAATAAATTTCTCAATAATGTATTACAGAATTTACATTATCGTAATGCATTTCTCACATTTCCCAGACGGGAGTAAGTAACGCTAGTGAACGTTTCTAGAACTCTTGATAATCGATGTCACGCAATGCTTTTCGAACAAGTAGTAGCTAGTCTTAACGCTGCACCTTGAAATCCCGCTTAGCTCTTTGTAGCTGAGGTGTGGGGGCGTGCTTTCCTCGGAGTACAGCTCTTATGGGCGTCGCGAAGTGTCTGGTGTTCCAGCCTAAGGGTTTCCTACCGAAGTGCACACAATTTTGACCTTCCACTGCTTACATCAAAAGAGAATGGATAGAGTTGCTGAAACTTTGTTGTCGAATCCCTGTCTCCGTATATCTCTTTATGCTTTAATGTGTCTTTAATCGACGTTTAGTATTATTGTTCTGTTAGTGTTTTAGACAGCTTTTATGCTGTCCACTACTGGAATAAGTTTGCAAATATCTCGGCAGAGTCCACTAGATTACAGTAACATAAGTACACTGAAGGCCAAAAAACTGATACATCTGCCTAATATCGTGTTCGACCCCCGCGAGCACGCAGAAGTGCCGCCACACGCCTGATGTTTGAGGTAGTGCTGGACAGAACTGACACAATGAATCCTGCAGGGCTATCCATAAATCCGCAAGAGTACGAGATGGTGGAGACCTCTTCTGAACAGCACGTTGCAAGGCATTCCAGATATGCTCAATAATGTTCTTAGCTGGGGGGTTTGGTGGCCAGCGGAAGTGTTTAAACTCAGAAGAGCATTCGTGGAGCCACTCCGCAGCAATTCTGGACCTGAGGAGTATCGCATTGACCTGCTGGAATTGTCCAAGTCCGTCGGAATGGCCGGCCGGAGTGGCTGTGCGGTTCTAGGCGCTACAGTCTGGACCCGTACGACCGCTACGGTCGCAGGTTCGAATCCTGCATGGATGTGTGTGATATCCTTAGGTTAGTTAGGTTCTGATGACCTCAGAAGTTAAGTCGCATAGTGCTCAGAGCCATTTGAACCGTCGGAATGAACAATGGACATGAATGGATGTGGGTGATCGGACAGGATGCTTACGTATGTGGTAACTGTCAGAGTCGTATTTAGACATATCATGAGTCCCGTGTCATTCCAACTGCACATGTCTCACACCATTACAGAGCCTCCACCAGCTTGAACAGTCCCATGCTGACATGCGGGGTCCATGGATTCATGAGGCTCTCTCCATACCCGTATACGTCCGTCTGCTCGATACAATTTGAACGAGACTCGTCCGACTAGGCAACGTGTTTCCAGTCATCAACAGTCCAATGTCGGTGTTGATAGGCGCAGGCGAGGTGTAAAGCTTTGTGTCGTGCAGTCATCAAGGGTACACGAGTGGGCCTTCGGCGCCAAGAGCCCATATCTATGATATTTCGTTGAATGGTTTGCACGCTGTCACTTATTGATGCCCCAGCATTGGAATCTGCAGCAATTTGCGGAAGGGCTGCCCTTCTGTCACACTGAAAGATTCTCTTCTGTCGTCGTCGGTCCCATTCTGCAGGATCTTTTTCTGGACGCAGCGATGTCGGAGATTTGATGTTTACCGGATTCCTGATATTCATGGTATACTCGTGAAACGGTGGTACGGGATAATCCCCACTTCATCGCTACCTCGGAAATGCTGTGTCTCATCGCTCGTCCCCCGACTGTAACACGACGTTCAAACTCACTTAAATCTTGATAACCTGCGCCGGCCGTTGTCGCCGAGCGGTTGTAGGCGCTTCAGTCAGGAACCGCGCTGCTGCGACGGTCGCACGTTCGAAACCTGCCTCGGGCATGGATGTGTGTAATGTCCTTAGGTTTAAGTAGTTCTAAGTCTAGGGGACTGGTGACCTCAGATGTTACGTCCCATAGTGCTAAGAGGCATTTGAACATTTTGATAGCCTGCCAGTGTCGCACCAGTAACCGACCTAACAACTGCTCCAGACACTTGTCTTATATACGCGCTGCTGACCGCAGCGCCGTATTCTGCCTGTTTACATCTCTCTGTATTTGAATATGCATACCTATACCAGTTTCTTTGGCTCTTCAGTGTATTGCCACCTAGAAAAGTGTCACCAATGATTAGAGGAAAGCGCGGGCGAAACATACCCCTTGCGCGAAATATGTTCCGTTACTTTAATTTCTTTGCTTACTCAGCATACCACTAGTTCGAAAACAACACAATATGAATTCAGTGTGCAATTTATCAGGTAAAATTTTGGAACATGCAGTTAGGATGAAAGTGGAGGAACCTGGTGCGCCTAGGCCCTATGTAAATATAATAGTATACAAGCAATTTTAACAGAGCAATGTACAATGCAGCTGAATGGTTGTGTGCGCCATATCATTTGCAATGCATATTTTTATAATACACTAGTATAAATACGATAAAGACGATGGGCAAATTTGCATGACGGTTGCTCGGGTTGCTCATGTCAGCCAGTCACAACAGAAGATCCATGACGTGATGGAAACGTCACTGTTTCGTTACGAAAACTCATTAACATCATGGTTTGAGGGTACAAAACTTTAAAGGTCTGAAGTTTGGAAATTAAAATATCAAACACATTAAGCAAGCAACGAAGCTAACTTACACTGCAAAACGTTTTTTTTAGTACGATTTGTTGTGGTAAACTATGGGAAAATGTGACGTTGGGGGATAAATAAGCTACCTATAGATTTTTCCATGAAGTTAGCTTTTGATATTGTTTGGTAGTTGCTTATGAAACGGAAAGAAGACACAGTATGTAAATGTTTGGCTAGTGTGTGTTGTATCCTCCTCCTTCCGACATCTTGGTTATGGTGACAGACTGATCTGTACCACAGCCCGAGGTTGGTTTAGTTCCGGTTGATAAACGTTGTAGCCTTCCCCAGTATGGAAATCGCGAGCCGTGCCTGGTCTCGGTGGGTCATGTTCAGAATGCGTTGTGCAATGCGTGCCTTCAATTCAGCTACGTTTGTATCTGGAGCACTGACCACAACATCTTTCAGATAACCCAACAGCCAAACGTCTCACGAATTATATCCGATGATCTGGACAGTCACGCTGTAAGGAAATAACAACTGTTAATTCTGGAATTTCCGAAATGCTTCCGCAGCAACCGCTTCACTGGTTGTGCAATGTGTGGAGGAGCGTGCATAAAAATGATCCTACCCACACATCCGTGCAGTTGAAGAATTGGAATGACCTTGATGCGCAAAAGGCTTTCATACCAAAAGGTACAGGAAACAGTACCCGCAGGACTCATCTCCTAGAAAAAATATGCACCTACGATAAACGATACTGTCAACCCGCGTCACACAGTCACTTTTGCAGAATGAAGTGATATCAGCTAATGTAGGTGTATATTTTCCGTTGCCCATATTCTACTACTTTGTGTATTGACATGTCCTTGGAGATGGAAGTGAGCTTTATCTCATCACAGAATGTTCCACAGCCATTCATTGCACACTTCCACACGAGCAAGAAATTCTAGAGTGAACGTTTGTCATGCTGGCACGTCAGCAAGAAGCAACTCCTGAAATAGATCTTTTTTATGGATAGCAATGCAGCATGCGTCTTAGGATTTTATGCACCATGCTCGCAGAAATGTTCAACCTTTGGGCATGCTCTGCATGCTTACACGCCACCACTCGACCCCTCCTCTAGTGCTGTGGTCACATCTTCTACAGACGTTGTGTCAACTGTGTTCCTCCCTCTGCCACGTTGCACCTCAAAAGAACCTGTCTCTTTCAATTTCATAATCATTTTCACCAGACCCTTAACAGACATCAGACCACTGCCTTTTTTCATACCCTTGAGTGCCCAGAACTTTTGCAGGGCTACTGGCAGACAGCCACCATTCTTGTAAATGAGTTTTACCAGCAGCACGCGATCCTTCATTAAGACAGTCATGTAGGGCATCTCAGGTACAAACTGAGGAACAGCAGTGTGCTGTGCATCTGTTGGCGTGCATATTCTGACGCTTACAGCGCCATCTATTCGCAACATTTTCGTTATTTTTTTTTCATGATGTTTCCCCCTGTGTCAATAATATACTCTTCAAGTCTAACGTCATATCGAGAAGTGGTTATCTTTCTATAGCGTTTTGAAACCGGAACCTTAATTATGGACAGCCTGTAATTGAGGGGTGTAAACAGTGTCAGATGTTGAGTGATCACTGTGAAGGCCATGGAAATGCAACATCTCATTGGAGACCACATTATGAACACCTGACACTGTCTGAAGGGGTTTGATTGTGGGTCTCCATTTGGTCGGCTGGTCGAATCGTGCAACATCCAGATTTGTGGGAGTTCAGATGTGACAGTGCCCCAATGTTGGACAGCGTAGAAAGATGTCGGCAGGTATACTCGTCAGCAAGGTTCTGGTGAGCCATGTCTGGCCACCACAAGTAATAACTGTCATGTAGTGCACCAAGGACATCATATCCCCTTCAAATCTGTGACTTTCTGTGTCTTTCAGCATCATTGCTCAGACACTAGCAGCAGCTGAACTAGGGAATTACTGAGCCATGCATAAGCTTCTGTTAACTCCAGGACACAAATCACTGCTTTTGGAGTGGTGCTGTGACCAGAAAGCAAGGGCTCCTGTTAAATGACATCTCACTGCATTCAGTGATGTATCACAGTTCTTTCTCTTCCCCATGTGACCATCATTGTTAAGTATGTTAGCTATCTGGGGAGGGGTTCTATTCTTTCAGTATTTTGGAAAGTCACTTTTTTTTTTTAAACTCCTGGAACCATGATGTGGGGATCCATGGCATATAACTTCAGGTCACAGCTGGTTGTGAATGAGGGAACTCCATCTACACAATGGTACATCATGTACATCTTGCATTCTCGTGTGTTACATCTCATGCAACAGCTATCAATTGCCTGCATGATATTGAGCTACTCCTGTGACTAGCAAGATGCCAAGATCTATCCCTGATTGAACATATGTGGAGCCTGCTCAGATGTCAGCTTAGTCCCACTGCCAGTATCCAGGTTATCAAGGACCAGTTACAACAGTTATGGACTATCTTGCCTCAGGATATGGTACACTGGATTTATGACACCCTTCACAACCAAATTGGTGCATCAGTTTTTCAAACTGGGGTACTTCTCCTGTCAGACACATCATTTGAGTGGTTGGTGTGATTAAAAACATTCACCTGTCATTCATTTAGGTGCATTGACCGTGTTTGTATGCCAGTGTTGTCAGCTTCTGTGATAAGAATTTCCAAGATATTACTTAGACTGATGGGACAAATATTGCTACTTTTTCACAGCGACTCGCTGAGTTAATGAATCGTATTCTGTGATGTGTCAGTTGTGGCAGCCACAGGTGGATACCTTTGGTGCATTATGTTTCCCTCTGTGGTTGTGGTTGAGGTTTTCTGGGTTCTGGAGTCCTTTTATATAGGTAGTGGTGTTGCCAGTTTCTTGAATTCCTCCCCAGGAAGTTATAGGCGGAGCTCGAGTTGCATGTCTGCAGTATGTAAGGGAGACTAGGGCAATACTGACTCCTCAAGGGAGTTTCCAGTTTGTTTTGGAATCTGTCACTTTCATGGAAAAATTCATAGCACTTTATATGGTCCAAGAATGTTAGACACATAGCTATACCAGAAAAACTGAAAAATTTTGAATACCTCCAGCAATAAATAAACATTTTCTTAAGTCTGCAACTGGTCAGTATTTCCTGAGTACTTGGGTAGTATCAAACCCTTACAGGTAATAGCAACAATATGAAGACTCTAGAAACTAAAACTTTAATCTTCCTATGCAATACTTTGTTTCAAACCTTTATTAAGGAAACAAATTACTGGCCTGCTCAGTGACAGTCAGTCAGAAAATGACAAGAATATGCTCAGAACTAAATTGCATGACATTATCAAATAAAGAATCATGAGTGATATTGTCTTCTTTTGGAAAACAGAGTGAATTCAGTAGACTAATTAAGGATCATCAGTAATGCATCTGTTCGTTTGGGTATGACGTACACTTCTCTTTCTCAAATCTGAAGAAGGGCTTGTTGCACAAATGATTGAAGAATCTACAGCTGTTCTGCCATGAAGATAAGAGCTGCACCAATAGTGTGAATGCAGTTGCAGTTGGTAGTGTTGGTGATTGACTGCAATGAGAACTATCAGACGGATTAAGAGCAAGTCAGTTGCTAACAGTTTAATAACAGTATAATCCCAGCCATGATAGAGTGGCTGTAATTTACTGCTGAAATTAGTTGTAGAATCAACAACCTATTAAATATAGCCATAGAAGTCTACGATAGAAATGATCATCTGATGACCAGATAAACATCGTTTTTAACTTTCAGAAACTGTTTGCAAATGACATGACGGTATACAATGAGATAACAGTCTTAAAAAATTATTTGGATGTACAAGAAGACTTAATTATGTTTATCACTTGTACAGAGCAATACCTGACCCTCAACACAAATAAATTTTACACAGTATATAAAATAAACAAAAAATGTCTGAAGTCCTTTGACTATATGATCACACACTGGAATTGCTGGAGCCAACAAGTATCTAGGAGTATGCCTCTGAAATTATATATTGTAGAATTACTATAAATATATAACCATAGGGAAGAACAATGCCAAACTGGAATTAATCAGAAGAATGCTAATAAAGTGCAATTTACGCATGAAGGAAATCATTCACAGAACCTTCATTCAATAAATTCTTGTTTGTTTGTCTGGAACCCATATCAAGTTGGTTCAGAGGAAGACGTGGAAAGTATTCAAAGAAGAGTTGTGCACTTTGTCACAGATATGTTTCATTAGCATCACAGAAATGCTCATAGAACTCCAGTGGGAGTGACTACAAGCAATTTATTGGGCATTGTGTAAATCTTCACTCTCAAACTCCAAAGAACCCACTTTCCCATACAACTCTAAAAACACATAACTTCCTTTAACTTATTTATGCAATAAATACCAGAAAGAATTTAGAACCAACTTCAGTCTGAATAGCAAACATTTCAGTTGTAATACTAGCAATCCATGTGGCAGCTACATTTCTGAAACACTACAACATGAACTGAAAATTTCTGTAATATTATGAAAAGAATATATTGCTATTCACCATATAGAGGAGACGTTGAGTTGCTCACAGGCACAGCAAAAAGAGAGCCATGCATTTGAGTTTTTCACTGAAAAGCCTTCTGCCAAAGTAGAAGACACATTCACACAAGCACAATTACAGACACATGGCCACTATTTGTGGCCACTGAGGCTGGACTGTTTGTCATGAAATTTTGCTGGGCAGATCATATGATATAAAAGACAGAAAGTTTCCATGCATGTCAACAACAGTGAATAATGAAAACTTAGCAACCTGTTAGCTTTAAATATGTGGTCTCTATTGAAGTTTAATATAAGTCTGTGCTTCAGGAGTCAGAAAAGGAATAGCGAACATAGTAATGCCTCTTGAGGTAACACAAGAACATATTTCTTGAAGCCATTTCTAAAAGTTTGATTTGAAAATTAGATATTTCTGCTTTAGCAAGAACCACAACTTACCACTATTTCATAACTGTTATTTAGTTATTTATTATTATTGTTGTTGTTACTTTTCGTTACATAAAATGATGGTGAAATTCTTCTGCTTTGGCTGCAGCAAAACCTACAAAATGCACAGATAAATATAATCATTTGATATAGCTTCATTCTTTTTTTTAGATTCTATAATGTATTTTAAGCTGTCTCATGAGAATGTGTTACACACCCTATCATCTTTCCTTGTGAAAGATAATGTGCCAACAGACTTATCACAGTAGTGCTCATTTATCTCATAAGAATGATGTAACCTTTGGCTTCTTCTCTGTACTGAACTTGCTCCAAACCACAATCCATGCCCTGAAAACAATAAACCAGTGTATGGGTTTCCTCCCACTCTTAAACAGTCCCCATTTTAGATACTTAATCATGCCAGTGTCACTACTAAAGCAGTTGAAATTTCATCAGCTAAATATTATTGTTCTTCTTTGTACATCCTCACAGTCAAATTCTAAACATGATTATTATGGAGCCCACAGGTAACTTCAGCAGTCCAAACAAACCCCAGAGCAGTATACCTCTTGCTTCAGGTTTCTTGAGCACTCTTTCAGTAGTCTCATTATTTGGAAGAGAACTTGTTTGCTTCACAGACTTTCTCTCATATGAAGTTGGCAATCCAGTGTATTATGTTGCCTCTGGGTTCTGTAATTTTTTTTTTTTACATTTAAGAGGTGACTTCCTAAATTTTACTGCAATGTAGAAAATTTTTAAAATAGGTTCTTTCTATATTTATAGTCAATTTCTGTTATTTGGTGATGTCTGTAATCCAGGAAGGATTTCCTAAAAATTTTGCGATATGATAATTTTCTTACCCTGCCACAAACTGTAAGATCTTCCGAAAATAGTCTAACATTAGAGTTGGTACCACAGTGTATGTATACAGTATATTACAAATATATGCAGAGGCAACAAGAAGGGCACCCACCAGCCCTTAAATTAACTATGCCAAATCCATTAACAACAATGCTGCCCCTGCTCTGATGCAAGATAAAGCTATAAGAAAAAGAAAAAGATATTACAAATACACTCCTGGAAATTGAAATAAGAACACCGTGAATTCATTGTCCCAGGAAGGGGAAACTTTATTGACACATTCCTGGGGTCAGATACATCACATGATCATACTGACAGAACCACAGGCACATAGACACACGCAACAGAGCATGCACAATGTCGGCACTAGTACAGTGTATATCCACCTTTCGCAGCAATGCAGGCTGCTATTCTCCCATGGAGACGATCGTAGAGATGCTGGATGTAGTCCTGTGGAACGTCTTGCCATGCCATTTCCACCTGGCGCCTCAGTTGGACCAGCGTTCGTGCTGGACGTGCAGACCGCGTGAGACGACGCTTCATCCAGTCCCAAACATGCTCAATGGGGAACAGATCCGGAGATCTTGCTGGCCAGGGTAGTTGACTTACACCTTCTAGAGCACGTTGGGTGGCACGGGATACATGCGGATGTGCATTGTCCTGTTGGAACAGCAAGTTCCCTTGCCGGTCTAGGAATGGTAGAACGATGGGTTCGATGACGGTTTGGATGTACCGTGCACTATTCAGTGTCCCCTCGATGGTCACCGGAGGTGTACGGCCAGTGTAGGAGATCGCTCCCCACACCATGATGCCGGGTGTTGGCCCTGTGTGTCTCGGTCGTATGCAGTCCTGATTGTGGCGCTCACCTGCACGGCGCCAAACACGTATAGGACCATTATTGGCACCAAGGCAGAAGCGACCCTCATCGCTGAAGACGACACGTCTCCATTCGTCCCTCCATTCACGCCTGTCGTGACACCACTGGAGGCGGGCTGCACGATGTTGGGGCGTGAGCGGAAGACGGCTTAACGGTGTGTGGGACCGTAGCCCAGCTTCATGGAGAGGGTTGCGAATGGTCCTCGCCGATACCCCAGGAGCAACAGTGTCCCTAATTTGCTGGGAAGTGGCGGGCGGTCCCCTACGGCACTGCGTAGGAACCTACGGTCTTGGCGTGCATCCGTGCGTCGCTGCGGTCCGGTCCCAGGTCGACGGGCACGTGCACCTTCCGCCGACCACTGGCGACAACATCGATGTACTGTGGAGACCTGACGCCCCACGTGTTGAGCAATTCGGCGGTACGTCCACCCGGCCTCCCGCATGCCCACTATACGCCCTCGCTCAAAGTCCGTCAGCTGCACACACACAGTTCACGTCCACTGAGTCGCGGCATGCTACCAGTGTTAAAGACTGCGATGGAGCTCCGTATGCCACGGCAAACTGGCTGACACTGACGGCGGCGGTGCACAAATGCTGCCCAGCTAGCGCCATTCGACGGCCAACACCGCGGTTCCTGGTGTGTCTGCTGTGCCGTGCGTGTGATCATTGCTTGTACAGCCCTCTCGCAGTGTCCGGAGCAAGTATGGTGGGTCTGACACACCGGTGTCAATGTGTTCTTTTTTCCATTTCCAGGAGTGTATATGCAGTATTTTGCAAGTAGTGCATGACCCCATAGCACCCTTCCCAGCACTTCCACTTTCCCTGTTAATCACTACTTTGTCCTTAACCTTTATCCTTATCCATATGCTGTTCTTCAAAAAACCCTCAACCCAAGCCACAATTCAAGTCTCAGTTACTGCATAAAGAGCCCTTGATGTAACTTTATCAAATGCTTTTGTCAGATTTACAGTGATCCAGTGTACTGAAACTACAGTCTATAGTCTAAGAAAATTGATGAACTGAAATTTGAGTCAGTGTTTTTTCCTAAAGTCATGCTGGGCCTCCTTAAGACAATACGACACATTGCTTATTGTATGGATTTAGATGTCTAACAGTCTCTCCATAACTTCATTTATTATAAATTTTAAGTTGAGAGGCCTATAATTTCCAAAATTATGTGGATCAAATAACTTCCTGGCAGATTAAAACTGTGTGTTGGACCAAGAATCTAACTTGGAACCTGTACCTTTTGCAGGAAAGTGCTCTATCGACTGAGCTATCCAAGCAGAACTTGCGAACCATCCTCACAGCTTGAATTCTGCTAGTACCTCATCTCCTACCTTCCAAACTTCACAGAAGCTCTTCTGCAAACCTTGCAGAACTATTATTCCTAGTAGAAAGGATGTTGTGGAGACAAGGCTTAGTCACAGTCTGGGGAATGTTTCCAGAATGAAATTTTCACTCTGCAGCAGAGTGGGCAATAATATGAAACTTCTTGGCAGATTAAAACAGTTTTAATCTGCCAGGAAGTTTCATATCAGCACTCACTCCTTTGTGGAGTGAAAATTTCATTATGTAGATCATTCATTTTGTGGAAGGGAGTCACAGAGGGTACATGCAAGTCACCTGGCATTTCCTTTGCAGTCAAATTTACTCTAAAAGGGGTGTCAATGTTGTTTGACTGGATCTACTAATTAGACATGATGTATTACTCAATTTATGCTTTTATCATAACAGTATGGGTCTTTGGGAATGGGGCTGGATGTGGAGAGAGGATTGGTGCAGGACATTGATTTAAAGTGCTTATTTTTTGACCACATCTCAATTGTACACTACTTCTTCACTTTCCTGTGAATTATCTTTCATTTAATATAAAGCAAACAATTTACCTTTCTTGCAAATAATGCAGTCGGTGCTACAAATCCTAATGATGATGTAATTGAAGATAATGTTTAAAAATGATTAGTTTGTGTAGCTCATAACTATCACTTTGTACGTGAATCTTTAAGAAGTTACATACTTCAACTGCTACTTACCAGCTCATGCAATTTCTTATGAAATTCATTACTTCTCATTTTATGCCACTGTGGTTCAGAAAAGGGCAATAATACTGTATCAAAGAACATAGCCTTCATAGCCAGTGAAAGAAAAATGCCTAACAAGCAGGAACATAGCTTCAAAACAAACTGAATACTTCTCTTCCTAACACCTCTTGTTGTTACAGAGATGAACTTAATATACAAAAATGTAGCATGTCCTGTGAGAAAGTATCGCACATGTATTTATGTTACTAATTGAAAGTCATTTTCTTAATTTAGTTTTATCTGCTGTGTATATATGCTGAACTCTGTGGCTCTCAATGCAGTTTTAATCATTACTGCTGGCCAGGGTGACCGAGTGGTTCTAGGCGCTACAGTCTGGAACCGCGTGACCGCTACGGTCGCTGGTTTGAATCCTGCCTTGGGCATGGATGTGTGTGATGTCCTTAGGTTAGTTAGGTTTAAGTAGTTCTAAGTTCTAGGGGACTGATGACCTAAGAAGTTAAGTCCCTTAGTGCTCAGAGCCATTTGAACCATTTTTGAATCACTACTACTAGCTGAACAAATAAAGTTTTAATAATTGTACCTAAAGCAGTTTTCAAAGTTGTATTTTGTGAACACTTTGTCATACAAAACCTGTTAATGTGCCTGAAATGGATTGTATTATATATGTAACATAATGTCTACTTATTTTCAGATACGCCATTCACTTCAGCTGTTACTGATGCAGAACTGTTTCAAGTGGAATTTGGCAAAGGAATGCAGTGCCAGCAGACCACTACAATCAAGGGGACTAATGATGCCATCATTCATATGGAGAATGTGAAATATTATGCCTACAACAATCAGGCTGGGGCTGATTCAGAAATTACCTGTAAGTAGTTTTACCACTTCTAAATTGTGAAATGATATTTGCAGTGCAGTAAAAACAATTGTAGAAACTGATAGTTCTGTGAAAGACTTACCTGTATGACAACTCAGGAATAGAAAATAGGAGGCACTTGTATGTAGTGTTCCACATAGGTCTTCTTCAGGGATATTGTGTGAGGCATTCTGTTACTTCTTCACTGTGACAAATTTTCATATACGGAGAATATTGAATGTGATGGGACAGACAGAGGAAAATAAGAGAAAACTGTAAGCAGATTCATTTTAGGAGAATCTGAAGCATTAATCATAAAGAAACTTGAGCAATATATTTTTGGAATGTCTTTTCAGTGCAAACAGAGACAGGAATTGAAAACTGAAATGCGAAGCACATTATTATTAAACAATTATTGGTTGTCCCTAATGAAGTCAATTGATGTATCACTATTTATTGATATATCATTAGATTTCATTAGATGATTACTCCTATTATATGGTTTGTACACACACAGTTTCAGTTAAGTTCCCAGCTTTTCTTATAGCTCAGCTCATGCAAATTAACAATTTACATCACACAGTAAGGGGTAACCTGCCAGAATGTACTATAAAAATTCTATTTTTGTGATATAGTTCATATATGCAATTTATCCCCTTAAAATAAATCAATAAGACACTTTAAATCATAGTTGGAATTCATGTGATGTTGTGAAAGTTCTAGTTTATGTCCAATGCTGCATATTTTATGTATTTGGGCTTTGGTGGTAAGTCATAAATTGTCTTTTGAGTCCCTGCCATAGTCATAACTATCTACACTGGCTAACAAAAAATTGAAGCACCAAGAGGGGGAGGAGGAAACAAAACGAAATCTTGTGGTTTGAGAGAGTTTGTGATGTTATTTCAGTGATTACAGACTTGAGTCAAATTTATAAAGAACTTGGCAGTGTGAAGGCCACTTATCAGTATGAAGCTGCACTCCCTCTGGACTGGATACATATTCTGATTTGGTTATGAAGGGCCTCTAAAAACTGTTGTCACCTCTCCTGAGGCAGGCCGGCTCATAACTGTTGTAACAAATCCTTGATATCCTGGGCACTGGCACTGGGACAGAGTTGATGTCCAAACCGGTCCAACACTTGTTCTATTGGGGACAGATCTGGAGATATTGCTGGTCACAGAAGTACCTCAACATCATAGAGATATGTAACATGTGTGGAGAAGTATTTTCTTGTTACAAATGACACCAGGATACTGTTGCATGAGAGGTAACACATGAAGATGCAAGATGCTAATGACATACCATTACGCCATCAGATTTCCCTCAAGTCATACCCAACAGCTCCACTCACAATGATGTCAAAGCGACAGGCAGATTTCATATTCCTATATTTCTGGAAAGTGTTTGACATGATGCCCCACTGCGAACTGTTAATGAAGGTAAGAGCATGTGAACTAGGTTCCCAGATATTTGAGTGGCTCAGAGTACCATCAGGAGTTCCCCAGGGAAGTGTGATAGAACTACTCTTATTCTCTGTATACATGAATTCAATTCAATTCAATCTCAATTCAATCTCTTTATTCATCTGTTAATAGTATACATTGTATGGACGTAGTCAATTACAATATAATTTCTTATACTTAATTTGTTACAAAAACTCAGATAACAAATATAAATATTTCACATCAGTATATATAAATAATATTACTTTTCCATCTGGTGATCATGGTGAGCAGCAATCTGCATCTGTTTGCTGATGATGCTGTGGTATATGGGAAGATGTTGAAGTTGACTGACTGTAGGAGGATACAAGCTGACTTATACAAAATTTGTAGTCGGTATGATGCATGGGTGCTTGCTCCAAATGTAGAGAAATGTAAGTTAATGAAGATGAGTAGGGAAAATGATCCTACGATGTTCAAATACAGCATTAGTAGTGTGCTGCTTGAAAAAGTGACATCGATAAAATATCTGGACATAACATTGCAAACTGATGTGAAATGGAACGATGACGTCAGGTCAGTAATAGGGAAGGTGAATGGTCAACTTTAGTTTATTTGGAAAGTTTTAGGGAAGTGTGGTTCATCTGTAAAGGAGACTGCATATAGGATACTAGTGCAACCTATTCATCATTACTTCTCAAGGGTTTGGGATCCCCATCAGTGTGGATTAAAATAATACATTGAAGCAGTTCAGAAGCATGCTGACAGATTTATTTTTGGTAAATTCCATCATCATGTGAATGTTACAGATATGTTTCATGAACCCAAAGGGGAGTCCCTGGAGGGAAGACAACATTTATTTTGTGGAACATCATTGAGAAAATTTAGAGAATTGGCATTTTAAGCTGACAGCAAAATTATTCTACTGCTGCCAATGTACATTTTGTGTAAAGATGATGAAGATAAGATAACAGAGGCATGTAGACAATACATTTTCCGTCACACAATTTGCAAGTGGAACAGGAAAGAAAATGACCAGTAGTGGTGTAAGGTACTCTCCACCATGCACTGTATGGCAATTTGCAGAGTATGTATGTAGATGTAGAGCTACACCACTGTGCTCCTCTACAACACTGGAAGAATGAGATCTCTCTCCAAGTCATGACCATACTCACCAGTCATGGCCATCTGGAGCAGTGCAAAACCGCAATTCATCACTGAATGCAATGCAACACCATTCATCAGTAGACCATACCTCCCAGTCAAGGTATCTCTTCAAATGCAGTTGTTTGTGATGTGGTGTGGCAGCTTATGTATGGGGCATAATCTGGCTGCTACTAGTCTGTGACCAATGGTATGAGATGATACAGAATACTGCAGGGAGTTCATTACTCATTCTTGGATGGCAGGCACAAACGTGAAGGGGTTACAATGTTCACAGTACACAATATGGCGACTCTCCCTTGTAATGGTCAGAAATGGTCAACCAGGACCTTGATGATGTATATGGCTGGCTTCACCTTTCCATGCAGTCCAACATTGGGCCATTGTCACCTCTGAATGGTTCATAAACCTTGATACTGCACAATTTGACTAATCTTCCAAATGGAGATGTACAGTAACCCCCTTTCAAATTCTGTCAGTTGCTTATAATGCTGTCTCATACAAGTACACATCATCTTAAAGTCCTTAACAGAGATCACTTAACATCTGATTCTATTCACATTTCATCTATAGCCTACCAGGCTTGGTAAAAACACTAAAAACAAACATTACTAAGGCATTCTGTTGACGCTTTTACCTGTCACAGAGATGTGCAATTCTAATCATTTACATACCCACTGATCGTGTGTACATGTACAAAGTTTCATTGACATCTGTCCATGATTTCTGGATACGTATCTCTTTCTGCTAGGCAATGTATTTCGTGAAAGAAGTATGTTATGTACCTTGCTGTTGTGTGGTCGAACATTTGCAGTCATCTACATAACAACCATTTAGTTTGTTTTATTCTGAATACTACATCTCATGCTAAGGTAACAAATGGAAGCTCAGGGAAGATCATTCTGTGGAAGATAAGAGTGCACTAGTTGTCCACGTAAAATTCCCAAAACACCATGAGCCACTAATAACAAAATATTCAGAAAGAATCCTCAAACAACTTAAGAAATTTTGTCAGTGTTGTCATCCTAGGTAGTTGTAACACTTACAAGTCCATCTGTAATTTAAATTTATTTCAAAGAAATTGATTGCTTGGTATAACTCTGAGATACATATTCCTTACTGATTCCTGCGGTTGATTCATCACTATTTCCTAATAAGGAACACTGTAAAATTTCTAATCATTGCAGCGACTGTTTTTTTTAAAAGTAAATAATCTCAAACCATGTGTTAATTACATTGCATTATAAAGTTAAAGGAAATAATAATATTTCCAAATTAAAATACTTGCTTTTAATCAAGCTTACTGCAAATTATATTTTATTTCCATTAAATTCATTATAACCTCTGTAATTAACAAAGAATCAATATCTGTTTTGATATAGTTAATTAAATTATGGTTAATGTGTTTGACCATTCTTGTTACAGAAAATGAACAGTTTATTGAAACATTAAACTCTATTGATTCAAAACATCAGTATAACAAATCAATTTTTTCCCAAGTTTGTATCTTTTCACAGATACCAAGTCAAAATTTGAGCAATTTCATCTCACACTTAATTATACTTTAAAAATTTAATTTGTATTCCCTCTTCCAGTCTAAAATGTAATGTAACAACTGGAACAAGTTTTTCTTCACTTCCATTTTAGCTGCCCATTGTTACTGTTACATATTCGATGTTTGCCAAAGAACACAACACACTATGAAACATAAATGGTGAAATAACATCAACAATAACTGTCTCAGTTTTGATTCCAGCAGATGGAAAATTTTGGGTCAAATAACTTTTAAACCAGTTCAGTTATTCAGTTTGCTGTTTTGAAACTGTTCTCAGGTCTAGCAGTGTGGTATGAAAATGTAGCTTCTTTAGCAGCATGCTCCAGATCACTGTTATTCCCATATTTGACATAACAAAAACTCTCTAATGTCTTCATTAATAGCACTTCTGTGTTTGGTTGTTCTTTTGGCATTCTCTTCAATATTAACCTTCCTTTATGTGCAACAAAAATTCTCAAGTACATAGTGTCCAATAAACATCTTCATTGTTACTGTCATTATACAGTTTCAAAAATTTGTATTCCTATTCAGGTCAACATTAAACACATAGTTCCTTTTGCCCATTGCTAAACAATGAGACATAAAATGAGTAGACATAAACTTCACACATGGAAACAACATAAACATACTGCCCCTGCTGTGTTGTGAGTTGACTAAGTGATAAATGGTGGTGGAACTGGTCACCCCATCTCCTATCCACATCGGTGCTTGCTCCGAGGTCAGCTGAAAGAGGCATGACCTTAGTAGAATGTCTAAAAATGTTATATTGAATATATAGGCCTAAAATTTTAAAAAAAATCCTTGCCAATCATAAAATTCTCAAACCTCAGACACCTTTACGTTCCTGGACATTACCTAGGCCACCACTAAAAATGCAGGATTGTCTAGTCCCACATATATGTTAATCCTAGTTAATGACTTTAGTTTATCCACAAGACTGAAGTCATTTACAGAATGCAATGAATGAATGAGTGAATGTGATGCATGGTTTATATATATTCACTCCAAAATGTAGCCTAAGCTTCTAATAATATGTAACATTGTAGTGTACTGTTTATGAACATGCAGTACTGGTTAATTAAAGTTGTTTATATTTTCACACAATTAAGCTGCACACATCAAAAAAAAGTTTTGCATCACCTCGGTTCTGAGAGTTCCGGAACCTTACAGAAAATTGGAACAGAGATCAACATAAACATCATTTCTGTCCTTTTTATTGCTCATGAAAACCACACAACACATGTTGTATCACCATACAGTGAAACCTTCAGAGGTGGTGGTCCAGATTGCTGTACACAATGGTCCCTCTAATGCACAATAGCATGTCTTCTTGTATTGATCCATGCCTGTATTCATCGTGGCATACTATCCACAAGTTCAGCAAGGCACTGTTGGTCCAGACTGTACCATTCCTCAACAGCGATTCAGCATAGATCCCTCAGAGTGGTTGGTGGGTCATGTTATTCATAAACAGCCCTTTTCAGTCTATCCCAGGCATGTTCAATAGGGTTCATGTTTGGAGAGCATGCTGGCCACTCTAGTCGAGCAATGTCATTATCCTGATGGAAGACATTCACAAAATGTGCACAAAGGGAATGCAAATTGTCATCCATGAAGACGAATGCCTCACCAATATACTGCTGATATGGTTGCACTATCGGTTGGAGGACAGCATTCACGTACCATACAGCTGTTACGACACCTTCCATGACCATCAGTGGCACACATCCCCACATGATGCCACCCCAAAACAATAGGGAATCTCCACCTTGCTGCACCCACTGGAAAATGCATCTAAGGTGTTCAGCCTGACTGGGTTGCCTCCAAACATGTCTCCGATGATTGTCTGGTTGAAGGCATATCCGACACTCATCGGTGAAGAGAACATGATACCAATCCTGAGCGGTCCTTTCAGCATGTTGTTGGGCCCATCTCTACCATGTTGCATGGTGTCGTGGTTTGCAAAGTTGGACCTCGCCATGGATGTTTGGAGGGAAGTTGCACATCATGCAGTCTATTGCGCACAGTTTGAGTCATAACACAATGTCTTGTGGCTGCACGAAAAACATTATTGAACATGGTGGCATTGCTGTCAGGGTTCCTCAGAGCCATAATCCATAGTTAGCGGTCATCCACTGCAGTAATAGTCCTTGGGTGGCCTGAGTGAGGTATGTCATCGACAGTTCCTGTCTCTCTGTATCTCCTCCATGTCCAAACAACATCACTTTGGTTCACTCCAAGATGCCTGGACACTTCCCTTGTTGAGAGCCCTTCCTGGTACAAAGTAACAATTTGGATGTGATCAAACCGCGTTAACTCGCATTCGGGAGGACAACAGTTCAATCCCACATCTGGCCATCCTGATTTAGGTTTTCCATGATTTCCCTAGATCATTTCAGGCAAATGCCGGGATGGTTCCTTTCAAAGGGCATGGCCAATTTCCTTCCCCATCCTTCCCTAATCAGAGCTTGTGCTCCATCTCTAATGACCTCATTGTCGACGGGACTTTAAACACTAATCTCCTCCTCCTCCTCGTCAAACTGCATTATTGACCGTCTAGGCATGTTTGAACTACAGACAACACAAGCTGTGTACCTCATTCCTGGTGGAATGACTGGAACTGATTGGCTGTCAGACCCCCTCCGTCTAATAGGTGGTGCTCATGCATGGTTGCTTACATCTTAGGGTGGGTTTAGTGACATCCCTGAACAGTCAAGTAATAAAAACAGTATGGTTCTAGTTCCAGAATTGAACAATGAAATAAAAAATTAAACAGGCCAATCAAATGAACTGAACACTATTACACTTATGAACTCAAACAATAATGAAAATCACTACAACATAACAATAAAATTACACTATTAAAATATATATGCATTATATGCCACATCATATAGAACTAAGCTTGAAGAGCCACATTTTCAGGAAAAAAATTATATCACACTACAAACCCTGTACAGATGCACTTTCAGAATGATGCTAACACAAATCTAAACTCAAACTGTGGCTTCTCCTAATTTAAACATGTTAATGCTGAGACAAGCAGCCAGAAAATTTGAAATCTTGATGAAGAAACATGAAATAACAGAGTTTTATTATTCATCCACTTGACACTTGCTTGTCAGGGATGTTCTCTGAAATCAGCCAGCAATAGAGACATGCAAACATAATAAAAGTAATCAGTAAACAACATCTCTGAAGGTGAACAAATAGCAGAATTAACTAGGAAATTTTAGTTGCAAAAGAGTCCACAGCCATCACAAATTGCCTGACTAATAGTATTTCACCACAATGGCTGGCGTTGGCAATTATTATCAATGGCAGCAAGTATAATAGAATGGTATCATTTAAGCAAAATGAAAAGTGTTACGCAATCCAATGAACACTAGCAACCAAACATTATTTAAGCCAAGAGAATGTAAATAATAATACTCTTCTTAAGGGAAAAAATAAGAAATTGAAGAAAGGGGGCAGCAAGAATAATATTACGCAGCATTAAAAGAAACCCATCTGTAACACACAGCAGAATGACACTGTTAAGTTTCTTGTCCTGTGTGAAAATGTTGATCATGTAGAAAACTAACATCAGAGCCTACACTTAATATAACAATAAGAAGAATTACAATTATGTCTATTGTAAATTAAAAATTAACTAACAACAGTGCTTAGACTGAATACAACAATTTGAAATAATGACATTTATTTCTATTAAAAACCAAAAATAATGTTAAATAACAGTTTTATATCTGATTCATATGAACTGCAAACAAAAACTGAATTGCTATATTGATCAGAGGACTTTTTACAAAATTAACAGGTATACAGTAAAATTTACCTTTCTTTTGTATCAGTTTTCCTTAAGTTAGTCACTTCATGTTATCATAAATAGTCACTTGTAGCAAATGTAACACATGAGCAGATAAGGACTTAGATTAAAATCCATTAAAAGCCAAATTTACCTTAAAAGATGCTCGTAACATACAAATCTGACAGCAAAATAATTCAAAAGGAAATGCTAGGTACATTCGCTGCAGGCAAATATAGAAACCAAACAAGTCAGTTATTAAAATGTTCAACAAATGAAAGTCTTGAGCAGAAAACAGAGGCTAATAGAGAATATACATCTCAACACCAGCGAGGAGAAAGAGTAGAACAAACTTATTAAAAGTTAAAAAACGAAGAAATGAATAAAGAAGTAGATGACAAAGTATAGTGAACTGGAAATGTGCCGTAGCATTATTTATAGAACTTCATGCTCTATTAACATACACTGTCAAGACACCCTTGTTTTTGAGAGTTATGTTTCCAGTACATGGAAAGAGAAAAGATATAACACACAAAGCTGGCAGGAAGATCAGTGACTTAGGAAATTTGCTCAACTATATCAGATTCTTAGTCTTACAATGGTGGATGTCTTACAGATTTTGAAGGAGCTGATGAATATATGGCAAATAATGTACACCACGCTCTAGTAATTAATTTCTAGTCTCTTCGTATTTTGTAATATCAACAATTGTCTGATGATCAGCTTTATCACAAATAATAGTCTGAGCCCTCAATCAGGTAAACAAACTACATGCACTAACATGATATCACAAAGTTTTTGGGTGACAGAATAAGACAATAGTTTTCACCATTCAGTCACAAAATAGACATGTTGGTGGTTAAATACAGAATGTCTCATATAGTAACTATGTAGTTTGCCAGTTCACTTTATGTTTTTGACTTTATGATATCCAATCATAGTGTTATATCATGACATCTACACTCCTGGAAATTGAAATAAGAACACCGTGAATTCATTGTCCCAGGAAGGGGAAACTTTATTGACACATTCCTGGGGTCAGATACATCACATGATCACACTGACAGAACCACAGGCACATAGACACAGGCAACAGAGCATGCGCAATGTCGGCACTAGTACAGTGTATATCCACCTTTCGCAGCAATGCAGGCTGCTATTCTCCCATGGAGACTATCGTAGAGATGCTGGATGTAGTCCTGTGGAACGGCTTGCCATGCCATTTCCACCTGGCGCCTCAGTTGGACAAGCGTTCGTGCTGGACATGCAGACCGCGTGAGACGACGCTTCATCCAGTCCCAAACATGCTCAATGGGGGACAGATCCGGAGATCTTGCTGGCCAGGGTAGTTGACTTACACCTTCTAGAGCACGTTGGGTGGCACGGGATACATGCGGACGTGCATTGTCCTGTTGGAACAGCAAGTTCCCTTGCCGGTCTAGGAATGGTAGAACGATGGGTTCGATGACGGTTTGGATGTACGGTGCACTATTCAGTGTCCCCTCGATGATCACCAGAAGTGTACGGCCAGTGTAGGAGATCGCTCCCCACACCATGATGCCGGGTGTTGGCCCTGTGTGCCTCGGTCGTATGCAGTCCTGATTGTGGCGCTCACCTGCACGGCGCCAAACACGCATATGACCATCATTGGCACCAAGGCAGAAGCCACTCTCATCGCTGAAGACGACACGTCTCCATTCGTCCCTCCATTCATGCCTGTCGCGACACCACTGGAGGCGGGCTGCACGATGTTGGGGCGTGAGTGGAAGATGGCCTAACGGTGTGCGGGACCATAGCCCAGCTTCATGGAGACGGTTGCGAATGGTCTTCGCCGATACCCCAGGAGCAACAGTGTCCCTAATTTGCTGGGAAGTGGCGGTGCGGTCCCCTACGGCACTGCGTAGGATCCTACGGTCTTGGCGTGCATCCGTGTGTCGCTGTGGTCCGGTCCCAGGTCGACGGGCACGTGCACCTTCCGCCGACCACTGGCGACAACATCGATGTACTGTGGAGACCTCATGCCCCACGTGTTGAGCAATTCGGTGGTATGTCCACCCGGCCTCCCGCATGCCCACTATACGCCCTCGCTCAAAGTCCGTCAACTGCACATACGGTTCACGTCCACGCTGTCGCGGCATGCTACCAGTGTTAAAGACTTCAATGGAGCTCCGTATGCCACGGCAAACTGGCTGACACTGACGGCGGCGGTGCACAAATGCTGCGCAGCTAGCGCCATTCGACGGCCAACACCGCGGTTCCTGGTGTGTCCGCTGTGCCGTGCGTGTGATCATTGCTTGTATAGCCCTCTCACAGTGTCCGGAGCAAGTATGATGGGTCTGACACACCGGTGTCAATGTGTTCTTTTTTCCATTTCCAGAAGTGTACATTCCGGTAGCTAAAAAGGGATTGACTGTGGCACTGTGCATCACATTTATTTATTAATGGGTTATTATTAGAAATCATAAAATGAATTACAGTGCAATTGCTTTTTTAATATTAACATAAAAGATAGTAAAATTAGAGGAGATGATGATACAATGGGCAAAGAAGAAAATTTATTTAATTATATGCTGTGTAACTGGAAGAATAACAAAAATAATAGGTACTACTTTACGATGATGATTTCTATGAGGGCATGCTGAGAAGTAATGCCTCCAAATTTTTCAAATGTTATCAACATTCTACATCTTTACATATGTCTTACTCATATTTGCAGCTGTCCACCACTAGAGGGCTCAGAATCGTAGCATGTAAGGTGGTGGTATGTAACGTAACTGTGTTGGTGCATGAGAAACAGCTTGCTGTAATTGAGTTTCAAATTCGAAGAGTTCATCCAAACATAGAGCATCCTCTCCTTCAGCATGAGGAGCTGGCAACATGTACAGAGTCCAGTGCCTTGGGTTCACAGTCATCGATTATCCTCCATACAGTCCCAACCTGGCTCTAGCCAATTTTCTTCTGTTTCCAAATCTTAAAGAACACCTTGTAAGACTTCACTTTGACAGTGGTGAAGCAGTGCAAGCAGAGGTAGCATTGTGGCTCTGTCAACATTCTACAGTGACAGTATCAACAAACTGGTCTCTGTCTGGGAGAGAGCCATTCATTTCAAGGATGATTATGTTGAGAAATTTCATCGGCAGGATGATCTTACTGAGTAATAAATGTGTAGACGTGAAAAATGAAGATGTAGAATGTTACCAATGTTTGTTTTATTTAAAATGCCATAAGATTTTTCCCATAAAAAATTTGGGGGCCTTACTTTTCAGAGTGCCTTCATATTACTGTAGAGATTCCCAAAGCCTGCCAAAATGTTTCAAGAGAATATAATTTTCTAAATTGAATAATTAATAAACTAACAATTGACTTTAGTGACAGCAGGCACATTTGGAATCAGAAAAATCTGGGCTAAAAACTATGGTACCAAACTTTGTAAATAATCACTCCATAAGAATGGAACTTTATAGGTTACTGAAATTTTGAATACAAGTAAGTACTGTATATGTGCTTTCATTTTGTTAAAGGAGGTAAAATAAAGGATAAAAAACTATTTTAATGTCTGGAATGATAAGAACAATTGGTATAGATGCACCTTGCTCTGTTACATCATTTACCATTGGTTTATAAAGAAAGATATTGAAAAATAACTAACTGGATAATCAGGTGTAGATGAAAAATTACAAAAATACACAGTACAGTTAATACACATCAGATTGTCAAAAATCATTAATTAAACTAAAATTTTGTATGATTATTTTATATAGTTATTGTATATGTGCTCTCAACAAAGTGAGATCAAATAGAGGAAAAAATTACATTAATACCTGGAGTGGTATAAGAACAAGACTTGTTCTGTTACTATATCTGTGTGAGTAAGAGAATCTCCCTATCATTACTCGCACAAAACATGTAAGGAAGGAAACAATTTGTTCCAGACCCTTAAAGTCAAATTTGATAATTTTCCACTCGAATCTCAGAGCAAGAGATATCGAGCTTCCAAATTGAAATGCACATAGAAAATTGTCAAAGTAAAGAGGTGGTATACCTCTACACTATCTAAAATAAAATGGATTGTCCAAGTACTAAATGATAAGGTCAGAGTAGCTAAAGATATAGCCATTAATAACTGCAGTTATTTCCATACTTCATAAAAGTAGCACTCACAGTAATGGTTTACAAAAAAAGACAATCGGTGTCAAGCTACAGAGCCAGTACGCCATAAGGTGATGGAGTCTGTAATGAAAGATAAATTATTAAGTTACTTTGAAGGAAATAACCTTTTTTGGATACGCAGCACAGCTTTCAGAAGTACAGGTCAATGACAGCAGAAGTACTTGACTTAGTGACAAATATAAGTTAGCATTCTGAAGGCAATGAGTTTACAGCACAAATACTTCATGATCTTAGTAAGGCAGTCAACCATATACCACACAATGCCCTCCTTGGCAGGTTAAATTCATACGGTTTTGGATGAGCGGTTCTACAAACTCTTGAATCCTATCTGAATAACAGACAAAAGATTTTATCATGCAAGGAGCAGACTCATATGAAAAGAGGATACAATACGGTGTCCCACAGGAACAGTGATAGGACCACTGTTGTTCCCAATTTTTGTCAACAACATAGGCTCCAATGGGCAGATCTTGCAGTTAATGGGTGATACCATTTCGTTCCCAAAAGGAGAGAATGTCTTTCAGGCTGTTCAAAGAGCAGAACTCCTATTTAGTGAGGCAAATGGTTTATCATGATGGCATTAAAATTAATGAAGGCTAAATGCAGAGGATGATAGACAGCCTCAGTGGTACTGGAGCACTGGATGCCACAGCAGCTTTTAAACTTCTGAGCTTTTCATTGATACCATATAACATAGTAACAGCACACTAAACATGTATTTTCAAAACTTTCAAGGATCCCATACCTCTAGATGAGACAAACAGCACTGAGGAAATCTTCTCTGTTAATAGACCAGTGTCTACCAGAGCTGCAACTTAGTTCCTTGACTACAACAGCAACTATGCTGCTTAATTACGCTATGTTCTAGTATTGATTTGATAGTTGTGTTATTATTGTAATGTGTATTGTAATTTAGTTCCTACCTTTGTTATGTTTTATATTATCCATATTAGTATCATAGTTTAAATTGCCATATTGTATTCATTTTATTACAGTAATACTATTGTAATCTTGATGCTATTTGTCCCACCATGGCTAGTAAATTACATGGAATTGGTAATAAAATGGTATTGGTAATATACATAATTAACTTCTGGAAATCAGTGGCATAGGAAAACAAATAGTATCAGTTAAATGATCTCATTCAAGAGAAAATGTTATCTGATCTAATATTTCATTGCAGATTTTTTCAGCTACAAGTGTACATATTCCCTTAGCTACAAAATAAAATTTAGTTCAAAGAGCTATGTTGTTTTCATTAAATATACAATATTTACTAGTAATTTTTGTTTGGTTTTATTACAGATATCAACTGTGACCAACCACAATCAAGTTACCTGACTGCTGCTACTATAATAGCAATTGTCTTAGGTGCAGTACTTGCAGCTGTTGTACCTTTAATTATATTTTTCACTGTTGTACATAGAAAGAAATGTGGAATGTATTCACTGAACCCATGAAAGAAGGCATGTTTGACTGTGTAGTGAGTTCCTACTTAATGCTCATTTGTAAACTTATTCTTGCAACTTTGCAAATCATATGTCTAACTGTCACACAAAGTTATGTGGCAAATTTATTATTTACCTATCTAGAAGGAAATGTCAATTATCATGCATCATTGCTTCTGATTATGTATTGACATAAAGTAAGACCATACTCATCTTTTAATGATCTGTCTTTTGTAAAAAAGTTGGTTTAATATTTTAAAGTATCCACCACACTCATTCATAGTTCTCTATGATAGTATAAGCCATTATGATCATACCTTGCCTACAAGGCAAACAGTCAATTCATTCATTGTATAATACTTCTCACCAGTAATTTATTTTCAGTGACAATTTGTGTTATGTTTTGAATTAATGTAAGGTTTTCTGTCTGTAACCATATGTGATACCAACTGCAAAGTACACTATTATACATTCAGTCACTGTAATAACAAGCCTTGTCATTTATGAAAGTGTTTTGGAGATGCATACATTATGGTTCTTGATTTAGCAGTCAGCTCTTCATCATTTAACATTGTACTTATATAATGCTATTCAATGAAGAATTGCCATTTGTGAAAATTCTGTGGCAGTGTTACAGATTATATATGACATATTATCACTGGTATTGCATTTTTCAATATCTTTTGATACGCTATGCTTTTTGTTATAGAAAAGCCAATAGCATGATCTATATCAGTAGCAATTAGATTTCTTTGTATTCTGTATAAGTTAATTTGTAAAGCTATTACATACCTTCTTGTGTGTGCGAGCATGCATGTGTGTGTGTGTGTGTGTGTGTGTGTGTGTGTGTGTGTGTGTGTGTGTGTGTGTGTGCCCACATGTGCATGTCGTCTAGTACAGAAGATGATATTGTATTTAAACAGATTTTGTATGTCAGTATATATAAATAACAAATCAATTGTCACTATCTTTTATTTTAAAGAGAGGCCCTATGTATTTATATTATTTTTACACCCTTCAAAATGATACTACAAAGTAAGGACATGTATGAAAATATATTTAATTTTTATACATTCACAGATGCTTTTTGCGATATTGTTTAATCCAGCGAGTAGCCTAGTTACACTATGTTGCTACAGATGGAGTGTGACTGGTCTTTTTATCCTGAAAAATATTTATTTTCATTCCTTCTTCCCTAAAAAATAAGTAATCTAAATAGTTGTTGAGTTTTTTTTATAAATGTAACTTGCCAATAAGATGTTAATTGTGTATCTAATGCTGAGATACAAATAATACATTTCACATTTGGAGCAATATAATTAGTACTGGCCTCTGTAATTCAACAAAATCATATACTATGGAATACTAATAAACTACAAGGATATTATATTGTGTCATGAGAAAATGAATTTATTGTTTGTGTGTTATTCTCCCTTTTGGATGTTGCAGCTATCTGCCATGCTCTTCTGTTAACAGCCATGGAGTGGACTTACAGCACTGATACAATCACTTTCTTATTGATAACATATAGTAATGATGATGTAGTTGCCAAATTCACATATTAAAGTAACTAACCAATAACAAGAGTGTCACAAATTCGTGATTTTGACCTTTCTTTCTCATTTTAAATGAACATTTAGACAATTATGTAAATTAAAACTCAGAAGTTCTGAAGTATTTTGTAATATTTTATGTGGGCCCTAATACTTGGGCCATTATTGCCACATGAGAAAGTTAAAGTATGTCTTTGAGACACCAACTCAGTCAAAAATTATTGTTCACCTTGTCACTGGCATTAGAACAAACAGTATGGTTCATTGAGAATACTAACGAAGTCTGATGCATTAACCAAATTGAACACATGGCCTATCATCCATGTTACACATACCATACAGCTGCCAAAGACAATAGTCAGCTGGAATATTGTTGGTAAAATTCTTTGTATGTTTACCTTGGTCACATGAAACAGCTGTAACTGATAATGACATGGGATCTGTTAGTCCTCTGTGCGGCACTGGAGACAGGTATGTCAGGTTACTCATTTCCAATAGATTGTAACATGGTGGTTTTTGAGCTCGTAGCAGTTTCTCAGTGGCATAATCAGTGTACTCAACACAACCAATATATGACAAATTTGTGGTCTTGGACATCAACTGGACAACTGTTACATGATTATGAGTCTGTGGTACAAACATATAATAGTGTATAATGGTCTGAGAATACTACAACTTGCTACCATTAATGAGTCTATGGTACAAATACATAATAGTGTATAATGATTCAAGAATACTACACCTTGCTATTATTAGCCATACTGGCTATTTTCATTGTGTGCTGTGTTTTGCTTCCTATTGTAGTTACTTAAATACCATGCTTGAAAGGCATCCTGTCCCATCAGTTCTAAGGTCACCCATCAGTTTTGAAGTCACCTGCTTTCAGTTTTCTTAACTCCATAGGGAGTGGTCAGGTCTAAATCATCCAAGACACTAACTTCCCTTCCTTACAACCAGTTTAGTGACCCAATGGGGATACATTACTTCCCTTTTAGACTCCTAAGTCTACATAATAGTTATGGATACCACCCTGATGCATTTTTCAAGCTTTCTGTTCTTAATGCCTCCTATCCACCAAATGTTAAAAAGAAGATTATAATCATATTTGCTATTTGTAGTGATTGTTGATTCAAATGTTTTCCTTGCTTTATTCTCACTGCATATTATTTTCTTCAGCATATGACTGTTTTTGTTGACAAACCCTGAAGATCATTTACAGCATCTATTAGAACAGGACCAATTAAAAAAATTCAATCAACAATTACATTAAAATGCAAGATCACATTGTACAACTGCAGAAAAATGTCAGTCACACTGAAAACTGATTCTTGATTCTCACGAAAAATTAAATTTGTGTCCAATGAAATTACTCATTACCTTTTGGAAAATTTACTGCAGTTAATTTTAATACAGTGTGTGACAAAAGAGTGAAACACTAGAAGACATGGTGGAATGTCAATGCAGCTTCCTACAAGCATACACCATTGGCAGGTATGCAAGTGATTAGAGCTGTAATGCTCTGTGATAGGTAGAATAGACACCAAAGTACTTTAGTGTTGTTCATGGTTAGTTTTGTTACCAGGTAGGGTGTACACGGAACAAGAACAGGATCAGATGCTAAGTGATGACTGAGATGCAGTGAATGCATGTGAGACAGAATTATCAGTACCTGAGGGAATTGAAAGAGGCTACATTGAGGGTCTCCATTGGGCCAGCTGTTCAAATCATTAAATTTCTGGATTTGTGTGATTGTGATAGTGCCCTGATGTTGCACTTCATGGGATTATGAGTTGCCTGTCATCAGAGAACAAGAAATACACTCCCTCAAATATTCTGCATCATTGTATACCATTGGTCATAGACTAGTAGGCTGGACCCAGGAATTACCATCCCCTGTGTAGGCTGCTGTTACCATCAGAACAGAATTTCTGCACTTGGTGTGGTATCACGACCAGGAAGCTTGAACAGCTTATAATGACATCACACTGGCTTCAGTAATGAATTGCAGTTCTGCACTAACCAAGATTACCATTGTCAGTGAAAACAGCAGGGAGCTGGCAAGAGGTCCTATTTGTCCAATGTGTTGGTGAGCAACATCATGATATTGGGAGCCTTTAAATATGACTTCAGGTCACATCCCAATAGTGATTGAGAGAAGATAGGCAGCATCTTCCATATCGTCAGCAGCACATCAGAGCCAAGCATTTGTATCACTTGCAACAAGCTTATAATAACTAGAAGCAACTTAGTTTTATTTACTGTCTGCATTTTAATCTAAATTCTTAAATTTCTTGTGTGTTTGTGTATCTAGTACCCACAGTTCTGCACTTTAATAACTGTGTACCTGCGTATTTTACTCTGTAAACTAATTTTTACTAACTTACTCTAAGTTTTCATACTGTAAATTTTAGTGCATATCTTCTCTTGGGTAGCTTCTGTCCTCCAAAAGTACTGTGTCACAAGACTGGTTTTAAATCTCATGTTTGTACTTAGTGTATAGTTTAGATCAGTGTTTTAGAAATTTCATAATTATTTCTTGCAAACAGCTTTTGTGTAAGCACAGCTTATAGTAAAAAGTAATTGTTGATACATCCATTTTCAGTAGGGAAATTTATTTCTGTTATAAGAGCTTGCAGGTCTTGTGGTCTTAGGCTATAGTGAGATCTGTGCAGAGTAGATTTTAGTGTCTGTTTACACTCCTTGATTTTATGCTGCATATATTCCAACCTCAACAGCGCCACAGTCAGCTAATTTTCTTTTTGTCAGGGGTCTGTTGGTACATTCTCAGTTACTGCTGACTGGTTTCTTTGTAGTTTTTGAGAATGATACCTGCCACTTGTGTTCTGAGGCCATCCTTAGTTCTTGGTAGTGGATGGCTGACTTAGTGGAGGCAACAGTAGTGTGACTAGGTACTTTCTGGAGCAGGTTGCATTGTTACCAAATTTATCCAAGATGGCGACCATAGATGTGCAAAAGTCTCACTGACGTCATGGCAGAAATTTAAACTTTGGCAGGAAATAGGGAAATTGTGATACCTCCACTAACCTAATTCTGCCCCCCACCCCACCACTCCCCCACTCCTATGAAGTCATCAACCCCCTCCCCCACCACCACCACTCATGAAAATGGAGAGAAACGGTCAGTCTCTGTCCAGCTGCCATAAAGGAAGATTAGGTTAGTGTACTTTATTGATTTTTGTAGTGGGAAACTGAGGTCAAGATCGCTCCAACACATCAATATACACTCCTGGAAATGGAAAAAAGAACACATTGACACCGGTGTGTCAGACACACCATACTTGCTCCGGACACTGCGAGAGGGCTGTACAAGCAATGATCACATGTTCGGCACAGCGGACACACCAGGAACCGCAGTGTTGGCCGTCGAATGGCGCTAGCTGCGCAGCATTTGTGCACCGCCGCCGTCAGTGTCAGCCAGTTTGCCGTGGCATACGGAGCTCCATCGCAGTCTTTAACACTGGTAGCATGCCGCGACAGTGTGGACGTGAACCGTATGTGCAGTTGACGGACTTTGAGCGAGGGCGTATAGTGGGCATGCGGGAGGCCGGGTGGACATAGCACCAAATTGCTCAACACGTGGGGCATGAGGTCTCCTCAGTACATCGATGTTGTCGCCAGTGGTCGGCGGAAGGTGCACGTGCCCGTCGACCTGGGACCGGACCGCAGCAACGCACGGATGCACGCCAAGACCGTAGGATCCTACGCAGTGCCGTAGGGGACCGCACTGAAACTTTCAGCAAATTAGGGACACTGTTGCTCCTGGGGTATCGGCGAGGACCATTCGCAACCGTCTCCATGAAGCTGGGCTACGGTCCCGCACACCGTTAGGCCGTCTTCCGCTCACACCCCAACATCGTGCAGCCCGCCTCCAGTGGTGTCGCGACAGGCGTGAATGGAGGGACGAATGGAGACGTATTGTCTTCAGCGATGAGAGTCGCTTCGGCCTTGGTGCCAACGATGGTCGTATGCGTGTTTGGCGCCGTGCAGGTGAGCGCCACAATCAGGACTGCATACGACCGAGGCACACAGGGCCAACACCCGGCATCATGGTGTGGGGAGCGATCTCCTACACTGGCCGTTCACCTCTGGTGATCGTTGAGGGGACACTTAATAGTGCACGGTACATCCAAACCGTCATCAAACCCATCGTTCTACCATTCCTAGACCGGCAAGGGAACTTGCTGTTCCAACAGGACAGTGCACGTCTGCATGTATCCCGTGCCACCCAACGTGCTCTAGAAGGTATAAGTCAACTACCCTGGCCAGCAAGATCTCCGGATCTGTCCCCCATTGAGCATGTTTGGGACTGGATGAAGTGTCGTCTCACGCGGTCTGCATGTCCAGCACGAACGCTGGTCCAACTGAGGCGCCAGGTGGAAATGGCATGGCAAGCCGTTCCACAGGACTACATCCAGCATCTCTACGATCGTCTCCATGGGAGAATAGCAGCCTGCATTGCTGCGAAAGGTGGATATACACTGTACTAGTGCCGACATTGTGCATGCTCTGTTGCCTGTGTCTATGTGCCTGTGGTTCTGTCAGTGTGATCATGTGATGTATCTGACCCCAGGAATGTGTCAATAAAGTTTCCCCTTCCTGGAGAATGAATTCACGGTATTCTTATTTCAATTTCCAGAAGTGTACATAGCGCTATACAACGAGTGCCTGAAATTTCATTATGGCTCAAAATTGTTTATGTCACTCAACATGTGTTGTCCTGCTGGAAAAAGATTCACAATATCTGTAGAAACTAATAGCAGGCAGATTCGAAATAGATAGTAGCTCTACATACAAGGCTCCATTCCCCTACAAGTTAAAATAAATCTCTCTGCTCCACTTGTGAATTGACGGGAAAATGACGCCGTCTAAAATGATAACAGAAACAACCCCCTAAACTGGTATTTGCATAGAAATTATGGAGTTTTAGAAAAACACCATGCTAAAATTGACTGTACAAAGAGTAACACCATTTCATCTGTAAATTACAGCCATATGCCGTGGTGTATAAAAGCAACACGAAAAGCTTTGTAAATTACTGGGTGCTAGCGCAGTGGAGGTTAAAAACTACTACACACAATGCTGCTAAACGTGTATTTAATGCGCAGCATAGCGTGGAGTGAGGTTCCCGGCCGCTGGAGAGGCGGTAAGGGGAGTGACGCATCGTGTTGTGGTGGTGATGTGGCTTTCTCAGCACCCTCAGTGCCGCTGCAGCTTCTGCTGGGGTTTGCCGCCCATGCTACCAACTATCGCGCTATCTGATGGCCACCGGTCAAACTATAGTGAGGAACTCGGCACAGTGCTTCAAGTGAGATGACACGCGGAGTCCTGTTTTGATTTCACAAGAGTGACGTGATCCATTCTGCAGGATCAAAACACAAATATGCACTCAGCCTCATATGTATAGGTGAACGAGAGCAAACAAGCTGTCGCCAGTCTAGAACAACATGCTTTCGCAACATCTGTGTGTGTGTGTCTGAGGGGGGGGGGGGGGGGGGGGCAGTGGTCTTCTCCATTCGTAAATAATGGGCTCTGTCGATCATTTTTACAATGTCTTTCCTGAGATACAGCTCTCTAACCTCACTGTTGTCAAAACTTTCAACAGCAGCCTCTAATGAAAAGGCTATTTCCAGAGCACTCTGCTTTTAATACTAAAAGCTTTAGCAGCAGCTCCAGCAGAGAGAGAAAGGCAATACCTGAGAAAAAAAGACACACACACAGTTCTTCGTAAACAAAATTCCTGTCTATAAATCTCACAAACCGTCAATCCTTGCTGCAAATCCACACATGCCGGCCTTGTAAACGATCGCAAAATACCTGTCTGCTAACCACCCCTTCCTAAATGTATATCCTGCCCCATATTCATAGCGACTGAGGAAACACACGTTTTCACAGCACTAAGGTGTCATGAAACTCCTGTACAGCAGTATGTCGTTGGCTGTATTTCCTCTGAGTATTGTCTCACCCAATAAAAAAATAAATCTGATCTTGTCTTTAACACCATACAATGAAAAACGCTTGAGTACCACTCCAACTCACAAACCATATCTGTGGCCGCTGCCGACCTCAATCACTCTGTATAGCCACCTCCCAACGTGCCAGCACCATCAGGCAGCAGTCCTGACTCATCCACCTACGTTAAAGTTCAAAGTGGATGCTGTGCAGTAGGAAACTCGCATCTTCATTCAAACCAATACCTTGCAGGGGGAGAGCTCCCTCCCTATTTCTCAACCACAAAGTTCACAATCACCAGACAGGTCGAGAAGCCCACCACCACACTGTCCATGGTACCCCCACCAAGAGAAAAGGTGTGATAGGTACAATTGTATTTCAACTAGTACTCCGGTGAGTGCCTCTTCTGGTAAGTTAAGCAGGGCCAGGCACACTGCTGCCATAACCACCTCGCCAGTGTTGTAACATGCTCCTTGTCACCAAGTGCCAGAGTTCGCTGATGTACTATGTTTGTACAAGAAAAACACCACAAATTACGAGTGGAATGGACGGCAGTAACATCACAGAATAGTACACACCACCATTCCACCAAATTTTACGTTAAAGCCCACGTTGTACTCTCAAACACCGGGAGGGTAGAATCTTCTGGACACGCTCCGACTTAATTCCTTCGCCACGCTAGCTGGCTGGCGCCGTCCTTAGCGTTTGCCGCCAGTCCCATGCCTTACACCACACAAGCCAGGTGCGGCAAGTCTCAGCGCTGAGGCGCGTTACGCCCTTACGCCACATGTTTCAAACGACAAAAAGAAAACAAAGTCGTGTGTCTGATAACACAAAGAAGCGTCGTATACAGGGGAAAATAAAATAAAACACCACCGTGGTAATAATAATCATGAAACATACTTCACTATACAAGAGAATCTTCGAATACTGCGTCCTGCACCTGTGCGTACTTTTAGGAAATGGAATGGGACCACTGTACGAGGTGCATTCAGGTTCTAAGGCCTCCGATTTTTTTTCTCCGGACTGGAAAGAGATAGAAACATGCGCATTGTTTTAAAATGAGGCGCCGGCCGATGTGGCAGTGCGGTTCTAGGCGCTTCAGTCTGTAACCGCGTGATCGCTACGGTCGCAGGTTCGAATCCTACCTCGGGCATGGATATGTGTGATGTCCTTAGGTTAGTTAGGTTTAAGTAGTTCTAAGTTCTAGGGGACTGATGACCACAGATGTTAAGTCCCATAGTGCTCAGAGCCATTTTTAAAATGAAGCCGCGTTCATTGTCAGTACGTCCCAGAGATGGCAGCACCGTACGGCAGATGGAATTTTACCGCCAGCGGCGAGAATGAGAACTGTTAAAAATACTTAAAATGGTGACGTTTTTCTTACTTGAACAGCGTGCACTCATTCGTTTTCTGAATTTGCGTGGTGTGAAACCAATTCAAATTCATTGACAGTTGAAGGGGACATGTGGTGATGGAGTTATGGATGTGTCGAAAGTGCGTTCGTGGGTGCGACAGTTTAATGAAGGTAGAACATCGTGTTACAACAAACTGAAACAACCTCGGGCTCGCACAAGCTGGTCTAACGACACGATCGAGAAAGTAGAGAGAATTGTTTTGGGGGATCGCCGAATGACTGTTGAACAGATCGCCTCCAGAGTTGGCGTTTCTGTGGGTTCTGTGCACACAATCCTGCATGACGACCCGAAAATGCGAAAAGTGTCATCCAGGTGGGTGCCTTGAATGCTGACGGACGACCACATGGCTGCCCTTGTGGCATGTTGCTAAGCAATGTTGACGCACAACGACAGCATGAATGGGACTTTCTTTTCGTCGGCTGTGACAATGGATGAGACGTGGATGCCATTTCTCAATCCAGAAACAAAGCGTCAGTCATCTCAATGGAAGCACACAGATTCACCGCCACCAAAAAAATTCGGGTAACCGCCAGTGCTGAAAAAATGATGGTGTCCATGTTCTGGGACAACGAGGGCGTAATCCTTACCCATTGCGTTCCAAAGGGCACTACGGTAACAGGTGCATCCTACGAAAATGTTTTGAAGAACAAATTCCTTCCTGCACTGCAACAGAAACGTCCGGGAAGGGCTGCGCGTGTGCTGTTTCACCAAGACAACGCACCCGCACATCGAGCTAACGTTACGCAACAGTTTCTTCGTGATAACAACTTTGAAGTGATTCCTCATGCTCCCTACTCACCTGACCTGGCTCCTAGTGACTTTTGGCTTTTTCCAACAATGAAAGACACTCTCGGTGGCCGCACATTCACCAGCCGTGCTGCTATTGCCTCAGTGATTTTCCAGTGGTCAAAACAGACTCCTAAAGAAGCCTTCGCCGCTGCCATGGAATCATGGCGTCAGAGTTGTGAAAAATGTGTACGTCTTCAGGGCGATTACGTCGAGAAGTAACGCCAGTTTCATCGATTTCGGGTGAGTAGTTAATTAGAAAAAAAATCGGAGGCCTTAGAACTTGAATGCACCTCGTACACTGCGCGAGAGGTCATCGGCGCTGTCCGCTGCTGAATGGGGTGCATTGCAATGGACAAAGACCTGCTGGATTGTGAGAGAGGGAGACTTGTCTCACTTTGACAAACAAGTGACGTAATGGACCACTTCACCTTACAGTCGAGCGAGGAATTTTACACGCCAAGAAACGATATTTGCTTCATCTATTGCGAATTAATTTGGCAATATGACTTTTCTGGAGACTAGAAATCTACTCTGTAGGAATCATCATGGGTTTCGAAAAAGACGATCGTGTGAAACCCAGCTCGCGATATTCGTCCACGAGACTCAGAGGGCCATAAACACGGGTTCCCAGGTAGATGCCGTGTTTCTTGACTTCTGCAAGGCGTTCAATACAGTTCCCCACAGTCGTTTAATGAACAAAGTAAGGGCATATGGACTATCAGACCGATTGTGTGATTGGATTGAAGAGTTCCTAGATAACAGAACGCAGCATGTCATTCTCATTGGAGAGAAGTCTTCCGAAGTAAGAGTGATTTCAGGTGTGCCGCAGTGGAGTGTCGTAGGACCGATATTATTCACAATATATTTGTGGATAACATCGTAAGTTCACTAAGGCTTTTTGCGGATGGTGCTGTAGTATATTGAGAGGTTGTAACAATGGAAAATTGTACTGAAATACAGGAGGATCTGCAATGAATTGACGCATGGTACAGGGAATGGCAATTGAATCTCAATGTAGACAAGTGCGATGTGCTGCGAATACATAGAAAGAAAGAGCATTAATCATCAGCAACAGGAAGCAGTTAATTCCATAAATTATCGGGGAGCAGGCATCAGGAGTGACTTCAAATGGAGTGACCATATAAAATTAATCGTCGGTAAAGCAGATGCCAGAATGAGGTTCATTGGAAGAATCATAAGGAAATGCAATCCGAAAATAAAGTAAGTAGGTTACAGTACACTTGTTCGCCCACTGCTTGAATACTGTTCATCGGTGTGGGATCCGTACCAGATAGGCTGGCTCTGAGCACTATGCGACTTAACTTCTGAGGTAATCAGTCGCCTAGAACTTAGAACTAATTAAACCTAACTAACCTAAGGACATCACACATACCCATGCCCGAGGCAGCATTCGAACCTGCGACCGTAGCGATCGCTCGTACCATATAGGGTTGATAGAAGAGAGAGAGAACATCCAACGCGGAGCAGCGCCCTTCGTTACAGGATCATTTAGTAATCGCGAAAGCGTTACGGAGATGATAGATAAACTCTAGTGGAAGACTCTGCAAGAGAGACGCTCAGTAGCTCGGTACGGGCTTTTGTGGAAGTTTCGAGAACATACCTTCACCGAGGAGTGAAGCAGTGTATTGCTCCCTCCTACGTGTATCTCGCGAAGAGATCATGAGAAAAAAATCAGAGAGATTAGAGCCCACACAGAGGCATACGGACAATCTTTCTTTCCACGTACAATACGAGACTGGAATAAAAGGGAGAACCGATAGAGGTACTCAAAGTACCCTCCGCCACACACCGTCAGGTGACTTGCGGAGTATGGATGCAGATGTAGATGTAGATATTTTCACATGTTTTGTCGGAATATCACACCATTGACGTGACTGTTCTCGATATCAGCCACTAAGTAGTATGCTATTGATCGCCTGAACATTATAATTCAGAAGATAAAGAGTGGAAATTATATATCCAGAGAGTCGAAACTTTAGCGTGGGACGTCGTGCAGACCAATGAGAAACTAGAAAATTATCTCGTCTGTGAAGATTTTTACGCGAAAACAGGGGAAACTGGTAGATCCACCAGTATTTTTTAATAAATACCGATGTCAATGATATAACAGATTCCAGATCATCCTTATACTTTACAGAGTCATCTAAGGTTGTAACAGTCATACAAGTTTCTCATGTGTAGAGAACAAGCAAGTGTCTCTTCCGCTAGTGCTTCATCATATTGATGCAAATAAACCATCACAGCCGATGCTCTCTCAACCAAAGACAGACAGGAAATGCGTAGAACGCTAGTATATCTCACAGTCGAACAAGAGGCTTCTGGAACTCTCGAACCTGCCGGACGGACACAAAGAGAGAGAGAGAGACTTGTAACGGCTAGTCTCAAAAAGGTGCGAAACTAGGTAGTCGAGAGGAAGGCAACCCTTGTTCCAGTCCTATAAGACATTCGACAATGAGCGAAGTATCGGAAATACCTCTTCATGACCACTGTGGCTCTGGAAATATCAATTTCCTATTAAATCTATATCCTATTTACACGTAAAATCTTTCATACCCCTATGCCTGGACATGCATTGAAATCACAGGTTTTCATGTAAAAATCAGGGAATCTATAGCTCCCTTACGACCAGACATAGTCTGTTGGCCGGATGGTGTGGTCGAGCGGTTCTAGGCGCTACAATCTGGAACCGCGCGACCGCTAAGATCGCAGGTAAGAATCCTGCCTCGGGCATGGGTGTGTGTGATGTCCTTAGGTTAGTTAGGTTTAAGTAGTTCTAAGTTCTAGGGGACTGATGACCTTAGAAGTTAAGTCCCATAGTGCTCAGAGCCATTTGAACCATAGTCTGACTTCTCACCCACATCACTTTCCTTGCACCTGTCGGAACACAGACGACAATAACTTTACACTCCAACCCATACACATTTTAGACAAGCAACGCAATTGTCTTTTATATGTGTACAGTGTCCAAAAGAATTATGGTATGTCCACACTCACACCGCCTGTGTGCCTCAATTTTCCTCTGTTCTAGGAAATTATTTGACATTTAGGTCTTCCAGCCAATCAGATTCGAAAACAGACTGCAGGTATTTTTGATCAGCACTTCAAGAAGGTGTTGCATCCCGCCAAGACTCTCTCAAACAAGTGTTGTAAAGCACAGGCGTCCGGCACTATGTGATAATTAACAGCACTCCCACATACGAAAGAGTTGGAAAGACATCACCAATATGGGCTGATGTACTGTAATAAACATCGTAATCGACAGGGTGACAAAGAATATGTAAGGATCTGCTTGGGGGAGCCGATAAGAGGACGTTCTACATATTCACGATGTTACAGCCACATTGCCTGCCCTGTTTGCACACCATAGCAGATATGCGTTGGTATATTATACAGTGCTTACAAAATAACACATCCCTCCATCGTTTATAACAGTGCACTAAAGTAAAATGAAACTGTGGTTGGAAAACGTGTGCCATTTTGTAAAATCTAGCTGGGTAAGAGGTAGGGAATGCCGTCAAAACTTTAACATTCTCTATGGAAACAGGGACTTAGTTACAGATGCTAGGTATGTAAAAGAGACGTTGCCACAAAAACAGGTTTTTTCTATAAAAAATGAAACCATGTTTTATATACTCTATTTTGATGGCTTCACATGTAAATAAATCAGCCAGTGGATATGTAAAGAAATAAAATGAAGTTATCTCTACGCACACACACTCACACACTCACACATAGAATGCAGTATTCGAAACTTCTCCTGGATAGTGAAGTACAGTGATGTCCAAAATTAAAGCAACAAACCGCTATTCCCCGTCTTGTGTATAATTCACGTTGTAATCACACAAACTGTCAGCAGATGCCCATAAAATCGTTTTCTGCATAGAAGGTGGCATTCCTGTCAACGGACAACAACGCCAATGATGACGCCAGGGCACCTATCAAATGGTGTACTGCATACCGGGTAGTCACACATCCACAGTTACTATGGATACAGTTTCAGAGCGTTATGGCAAAAAAGAATGGAAGCAGGACAGTCGCAAACGGATGTATTCTGGTGTTTCTGGGACGTAGCGACAATTTATAGAAACAGAAACAGTATCCCGAAGACCAGGGCAGAGCTAACCATGCATTATATCAGAAAGAGACGAATGTTATTTGGCTGTAAGGGTACAGCCAGCCGCTGTGGACTAGCAGTTCTAGGCGCTTCCGCCCGGAACCGCGCTGCTGCTACGGTCGCAGGTTCGAATCCTGCCTCGGGCATGGATGTGTGTGACGTCCTTAGGTTAGTTAGGTTTAAGTAGTTCTAAGTCTAGGAGACTGATGACCTCATAGCCCCAAAGTACTTAGAGCCATTTGAACCATTTTGTAAGGGCACAACGGTACCATCTTAGTATTGCACGGCGACTGGCATTTGCCCTCGCAGCATCCACTGGATGTGTTGTATCGATACAAACGGTAACAGAAGGCTTCGGCAGAGTAGCCTTTGTTGTCAGATACCTGCTGTATGTGTAACTCTGATGCGTCTTCACAGGAAGGTGCAGCCAGAGTGGAGTCGTCAACATACCACCTGGATGTCGAACACTAGGCAAATGTTCTTTTCACAGATGGGTCTCAATTTTGTCTGGAGAGTGATTCTCCAAGCATTCAAATGCGGTAGGAACGTGGAACACGATTTCGGGACGTAAGAATTGAGGAAAGAGACCAATATTGAGGAGCATCCCTAACAATGTGGGCAGGGATTATGTAGACTGCTCGAACACCTCTTCATGAATTGGCAAGGTTTAACTGCCGTCAGGTATCGTGACGAGATCTTGAGACCGCATGTGCGGTTGTTGCGAGGTAGTGTGGACCCAGACTTCGTATTGATGGATGATAATGCTCCTCGAACACCTCTTCATGAATAGGCAATGTTTAACTGTTGTCAGGTATCGTGACGAGATCTTGGGACCGCATGTGCGGTTGTTGCGAGGTAGCGTGGACCCAGACTTCGTATTGATGGATGATAATGCTCCATCTCTTAGAGAATGCGTAGTTGATGATTTCTTGGAAAAGGAAAATGTTGCATGCATGGCGTAGCCTGCTTGCTGTACCAGTTTAAATCCCATACAGCATGTCCAGGATGCACTAGGGTCTCTTGGCTGCGTCACGTCAGCATCCACCAACCACTTTCCAAGACTTGTGAGCAACTGTCCAGGAAGAATGGATGTTATTGCCTCAACATGTGATTCATCAATCGCAGCATGCCCCATCGTCGTCGGGCCTGTATTGCTGCCAGAGGTGGTCACACCCCATTCTGAGCACATTAATCAGTTGTCAGGATGTGTGTGGAAATCCATAAAGTTAGAAAAAGCAAAGAACATTTTTGTCTACCGTTACGAATATAGCAGCTATTTACGTTCTGTATTCTCTACATCGTTTCTACTTTACTATCTCCTGTTGATACTGTTTTGTGGCAAGATAAACGCAACCTTGCAAAATTTCCGTTTGTTGCTTTAATTTTGGACACCAGTGTATGTTTTGTGATTATTGTTAATATGGGGTGCCTTTTCTTTTGCTCCTCTGTAGGACAGTGCCTTGTGGTTATTAGACACATGACTTTGGTTTCTTCCACAGTTTTCTCGTCTTTAGAAGTGTGCCGCAAATTCCATTGTCTTTCGAAACACGTGGCCTAATGGTGCAATACGCACTGACGCCGAGACTTATCGCGCCTCGCCTGTGCAGTGTATGGCCCTGGAGCGGACTGGCGGCAAACGCTATGGGCGGCACCAGGCAGTTAACGTAAGCAAGGGAATAAGTCAGCGAACGTCCAGAAGATTCTAACCCTCCCGGTGCTTGAGAGTACAATGTGGATTTTAACTTAGGGGGTGGTGGCACGAAGGTGTGTACGGTTCGGTAATGTTGGTTATGTTGCTGTCATCCATTCCACTTATGAATTTGTGGTGACCCCTTCGTCATTTTTTTGTAAGCATAATACAGTAATGAACTCTGTCTCTTGGTGCAAGGAGCATACTGCAACACTGGTCATTTCAGCAGTGTGCCGGATCTTGTTTGTTGTCTGCAGTTGTGGCAATCGTATGAGTGTTTGTGGACGGTCTGAAGCGTTTGAACTTACTGGAAGAGGCCTTCCCTCGAGTAGTGTTTGACACGCAATTGGTCCTATTGTGGGGCGTCACGTTAATAATAATAATAATAATAATAATAATAATAATAATAATAATAATAATGTATAAATAATAGGAGAAAATATTTGAAAGATTAGAATATTGTTGAATTGCTGTAAATATTGAAATATCGTTCGCCGTCTCTTACGAGAGCCTGGAAACTATTTCTGTGGTCAGCCATAAAGCGATGGAGAACATACTGAACATAGTCCCCAGTCTGCAAATCCACATTCTTGTCCAGCCCACTGAAAGAAATGTTTCTATTCTCTATATGCTCAGCGGGCGGGATCAGAACTATGATTATAAATGAAGATTTTGAGGTCTAATTGATAGATATATTTGGTAAAGTTTCGCACGCTCAACATTGTAATATTTACTATGTTAATACTGACAGTAAATCTCTCCGTCCTAAACAGTAGTATGAGCAGTTCAGGGGCGATCTCTACGGTATGCTCCTATTAAAATGTATTTCGCCCTGACTTCAGATAATCAAAATAACTGCTCGCCACAAAAGTGGAAAATAATTGTTACCGCCAGCCACGCGAATTTGTTAACATTACGGGTGGCACACTAACAGTTACTTCTGCGAAATCTAAGCGATCCAGGACGGTGTACAGTCCTCGCGAGTTCACTTTCTCTCATTACTGAAAATATGCGTTTAGTAACAGCCTGTCTCTGACGTAAGTCGAGGCAGCGCGCACTCCAGCATTTGACTCACGTGGAACAAAGGTGGCTGAGTGTGAAGTGAAGCCTAGTCTTGCCTCTCGGGCTGTACTCATGTATGTGGCGCATGGAGGCCAAGGGAAGGGAGCACATGCTGTCATCTGCCCTATGCCCACGGTAGCAGCCTCTAAACGGCCGCTTTCTCGGACACAAAATATTTTGTAACACTGTTGCGTATTAATATACAATCTTCGTAATTCTTGAATGTATGTAGCTAAGTTGTTTAAAATCACGGAAAAAGTTTTTACTCGCCTGCATTTAAACTTTGACGTCTAGAATTTTCAGAACGGACCTGACAGTAGAACCTGACCTCTGAACTACAACTTTAAGAGACATTGTATTTGTTATTATTTACATCAAGGCCTTGAAACTTGTTACAGGTCTATTATTTAGTAGGTTTAATCACGTGCTGTAACCAAAACTTTCTAGCATTAATATAACAGATACTTAATCCACTACAAACAAGGACGTTTTATTTCCAAATTTAGTTTTCTGCAAATTACTCAAAAACTATTATAGGTTGCTCAATGGGGCTACATAATTAATGTTTTTATGTTAAACTGGAGCTTAATACAAATTTTCATATTTCTAAGTGTAATATTTAGAGCCTTCAATTTTTCTTAAAAACACGGATTCTGACCAAAATTTTTCTGTAATCATGTTGAGACTTGTACCAGTGAATTGAGACACACATCTGCACATTATGACCAATTTTTGGGTTTCTCGCTTTATTATTTAGCGCTACTTATTTTTGTTCTTAAACCGATGTATTTAGGAGAAAATATTGACCTGATTATTCTGGGATTTGACAGTTTACAAATTCATGCTAACAAAGTTTGGAAAAGTTACTGTAACTTTTAATTCCATTCTTAAATTATGGCGCAGGAATTGAGTGCTACGCACAGACGCGTTGTGGTGACGTGGCGCTACAGGCAGTGAACTGTGGTTAGTTCCCGCAGACTCGCTCGCCTCTGCCTTTCTCAGCTGAAACAGCGCTTGGTTCAAATGGCACTGAGCACTATGGGACTTAACTGCTGTGGTCATCAGTCCCCTAGTACTTAGAACTACTTAAACGTAACTAACCTAAAGACATCACACACATCCACGCCCGAGGCAGGATTCGAACCTGCGACGTAGCGGTCGCGCGGTTCCAGACTGTAGCGCCTAGAACCGCTCGGCCACCCCGGCCGGCAAACAGCGCTTGTTTCGACAAACTATCCTCATTTTGCTCTCTGGTGAGACAATACTTATAGGAAATATAGCCTATGACACACTGCTGTGCAGGCTTTTCATGATACTTTAGCTGTGTGAAGATGCCTGTTTACTCGGTCACTACGAATACCAGTACAGGATGGGATGGTCACCAGACAGGTATTTTGCTATTGTTCAGAAGGCCAGCATGAGTAGGTTTGCAGAAAGCGTTCTCCTCAGTGTTCATGAATGTCTTTGACGCCAGAAAGCTTCACGGTTTGTGAGATATTCTAGACAGAAATTTTATTTTTCGATAGGTATTACCTCTCTCTCCCTCTCCCTCCCTCTCTCTCTCTCTCTCTGTCTCTCTCTCTCTCTCTGCTGCAGGCGCCGAGAAATCTTCTAGCATTAGTGGCAGTATGCTCTGGAAATAGTGATATCGAAACTTCCTGGCAGATTAAAACTGTGTGCCCGACCGAGACTCGAACTCGGGACCTTTGCCTTCCGCGGGCAAGTGCTCTGCCATCTGAGCTACTGAAGCACGACTCACGGCCGGTACTCACAGCTTTACTTCTGCCAGTATCTCGTCTCCTACCTAGAAATAGTGATATTATTGGAGGCTTCTGCTAAATGTTTTGACAATGGTCAGGTTGAAGAGCTGTATCTCAGGAAGGACTTTGTCTGTGAAAATAATTGACAAGAGTCCACTATTTACGAATGGAGTGGACCGCTGGCAGCAAACGCCCGTCCCCCCCCCCCCCTCCCCCCTCCTCCCACACACACATGTGTTGCAAAAGTATGCTGTTCTAGACAGGCACAGATTCTGTTTCCTCACGTTCATCTAGACACAGGAGGCTGAGTGCATAATTCTGTTTGGATCGTACAGAACAGACCACGTCACTTTTGCGACACCATAACAGGACTCCGCATACCACCTGATACAGTTCCACCTTGCTATAGTTCCGCCAGCAGCCTTCAGGTAGTGTGACAGTTGGCAGTGCATGTGACAGCCCAGGTAGAAGCTGCAATCACACACAGAGTGGCTAGCTGGCCACACAACCACCCCAACACATGTCATCAGCCCCTGGCAGCACGGGACCTAACGCCGCACCACACTGTGTATTAAATACGTGGTTACAAGTGTTATTTTTTTGTAGTTTTTAACTTCTGCTGCACTAGCACCAAGTAATTTACAAAGCTTTCTTGTGTTATTTTTACATCCCACAGCATATAGCTGTAATTAACAGTGGTGTTACTCTTTGAGCAATAGCTTGCAGTAGAGTCTAGTCTAAACAAGTTCTCAGCGGAATCATCGTCAACGACCAAGAAGGTAATGTGGCAGGTGACATTATGATATATGTCGTTGGCAGTTCGACTTGACCACGTAATTAGTTTATTATACACCATTTGACGTCTCTTTGTTTCTTGCAAGGGAGGAGCTCCAAGTTTCAAATAGGTACCGTAATTCAGAATGCTCACGGCTGCGCCGGTGTCTACTCATAACTGGCTTCTCTGTAATTTTCACTTCTATGAAAAGCTTATTGGAGGTCTCTTCATGTACTGTAGTGGCTACCAGGTTAGCATCCTTTTGTTGGGCAGGAGGCTGTCTTGCCTATGGGACTTACGACATACAGAAGCTAAATGGCCGTTGGCAGAACAGTTTTGGCAATAGGCCCATCTGTCAGGACAGTCTTCTCGTTGATATTTTTTAAAACAATCCGAACATGACGGCAATCGTTTCGGTATCCAAGACCGGTTTGATCGGATCAAGCAGGGTAGAGGATGTTATTGGTTAATGGTAGGGCACCCCACTTGTCCTGTTGCTACATCCAAAACGCCACTAGTGTGGTCTCTGGCTGTTGCGTCGAATGTGTTTACATTAACAGCAACCATGTCGATCCATGACTGCAGTTCCTTGCCTGCTGCTCAGGTCACTTTGAAACTTTGTGCTAAGTCGAAAACTTTGTCTAATGACGGGTCTTCGAGCTGAGTGCCTCGTGCTGGAAATCTCTGTGTGGAGTACCCCAGATGATCATTTCCCTGATCACGTCTTCTGCATAGGACGCCTTACTTTTAGCTATAACAGCATGACATATTCGCTCTAAACCTTGCAACTCTGCGGCCCATTCTCTATGAGTCTGGTTTGGCTGGTTCTTGCGTTGGTAAAATGATGCCAGGGAGGAAATAACATGGGTATGTCGCTGGTTATATTTAGTCAGCAACGAACGAATATTTGAAGTGGTGAGCTCTGGAGGCTTAGATAGGGAGGCCAGTTTGCACAGTACCCGGTAAATCTCAGGTTTTGGCCATGACAAAAACAAAGATTTCTTGAGGCTGGCGTCAGTTACCTTGAAGGCGCGGAAAAGCTCTAGTAATCTTGATTTCTAGGCTTCCCAATCCTCTAAAGACACATCAAAAGAAGGAAAAGTCGGAAACTGCTGAGTTGCTTGCCTCCGCAGTAAGCTTTGAACAAGTGGTTGGAGGGTGCTTACTACCAGCTTCTCGTTCTCGTCCTGCTAACGAATGAGTTGCGTGAGTAGAGCTTCCAATGTAGATAATTGCTGGTTCATCGTCTTTTTATTATGTTATAATAAGGAATGACACAATAAATATATTACCGTTCTATGGTTTATTGATACAACACTGTCACAAATAATTCTGTTAGCAAGTGCCATGTTGTAGATGAGCACTTTAAGGAAAATTATATAAACTGATGGAGGTTATACCAATGTACGGGAAGTCCAAGTGAAATACATAATTCCACGGGAATCACAAGTTGAAATGAAATGGCTCTGAGCACTATGGGACTTAACATCTGAGGTCATCAGTCCCCTAGAACTTAGAACTACTTAAACCTAACCAACCTAAGGACAACACACACATCTATGCCCAAGGCAGGATTCGAACCTGTGACCGTAGCAGCAGCGCAGTTGCATACTGAAGCGCCTAGAACTGTTCCTCCACAGCGGCCGGCGAATCACAAGTCCGTTGCCATACTAAGCCTACTGAACACTACAGTCTGGAACCGAGCGACAGCTATGGTCGCAGGTTCGAATCCTGCCTCGGGCATGGATGTGTGTGATGTCCTTAGGTTAGTTAGGTTTAAGTAGTTCTGAGTTCTAGGGGACTGATGACCTCAGAAATTTAAGTCCCATAGTGCCTACTGAACGTTGAAGTCCAAGTTCCAATATAGCATTCGGATTCTAAGTCCAGAGCCAAGCCCAATCAACATCGAACAGCAAACCCTCCGCATCGTATCACTCCCGAGCTGTGGAGTAGAACATTGCACGATGAGAACTGGCTTGTAAACTTTTTTTTTCTTTATTGTGATTTCATTCCCCTGCCCACAATCCGCCGCTCTTCAGCCGAGTGACATGGACTTAAAAGAAGAATAAAATGGTAAAAAACATAAGGCGATAAAGGGGAACTTAAAACAGAATTATGGGAGAAAATGGAGTTAAAAAATATAGACTAACATGGAGACTTTCATGGAGGACAGTTAAAAAAAGGTCACCAGAAAGTTAAAAAACACAGTTGGCGACTCTTCAAAACTCAGAGAAGACACTGACTTGACGTTCACACGTTAAAAGTCGGCCACAGTAGTAAAAATACTCCGGAACAACACACTTAAAACCCACTTGGAGCACACACGAAGAAGGAGAAAACTGCCAGATGGGACCTGCCGTGGGAAAGGGCAGAGAGGATGGAAAAGGAGGGGTGAGCAAGCGGTAGCACGGGAAGAGGCGGGATGAAGAGAGGAGGGGTATCTGTGGGTACACGAAGAGGCAGGAGACACGTGGGGCGGGAGACGAAGAGGGAAGACAGGGCAGGAGGGAGTGCAGAGACACCGAAAGGAGGCACAAGAGATGGAGGGGGAGTAGGAGGGGGAAGCCGCTAAGGAGGAGGGAGGGGGAGGAGAGGGAGCCCTGAAGAGGAGGCAGGAAGATGGGGTTAGAGTTGGTAGGAAGGGTAGATGTCAGGGCGAAGCTCACCATCCGGGAGGGGTAGGCAGTGGAATTCGCGTTGGGAAAGGAGATGAAGGGTGTGGAGATGGAGAGAGGGTGGGACACAACGGTAAAGGCGTGGCAACTGGTTGGGGGTGGAGAGGAAGAGAGACACCAGGGGGTGAGGGCGATCAAGGCGGCGTACAATATATAGTGTGCGGATGTGTTCAAGGAAAAGGAGATGGTGGGGGAAGGGGATGAGGTCGTAGAGGATGCGCGTGGGGGATGGATTGCGGATGCGGAAGTTGAGGCGGAGCGCATGGCGTTCGAGGATTTGGAGGGCGTTATAGAACTGGAGAGGAGGGAAATCCAAGCTACGCTGGCATAACAGAGGATAGGGAGGATCAAGGATTGTAGGTGTTAAGGATGGTGGAACAATACATACCCCACATCCGGCTGGACAGGAGTTTCAGGAGGCAGAGGCGATTGTGAGCTTTATTTTGGACGGTAAGGAGATGGGGAGTCCAGATGAGGTGGCTGTCGAGTGTGAGGCCAAGGTATTTGAGGGTAGGAGTGAGGTGGATAGGACGGCCATAAATGGTGAGGTAGAAATCATGGAGCCAGAAGGAGTGGGTGGTGCGGCCTATGATGATTGCCTGGGTCTTGGAGGGATTAACACGGAGGAACCACTGGTTGCACCAAGCAGTGAATTGGTCAAGGTGGGTATGGAGGGTGCGTTGGGACCGTTGAAGGGTAGGATAAAGGGCTAGGAAGGCGGTGTCATTAGCAAACTGGAGAAGATGAACAGGAGGGGGAAGTTTGGGCATATCAGCAGTGTACAGGAGATAGAGGAGAGGGGAAAGGACAGAACCTTGGGGCACGCCGGCAGAGGGATAAAAAGTATGGGAGTTGGAATTGTGGATAGTCACATAGGAGGGACGATGGGAGAGGAAGGAAGCAACGAGACAGATGAAGTTGATGGGGAGAGCATAGGTCTAGAGTTTGAAGAGGAGCCCAGGATGCCAGACACGGTCACAGGCCTTCTGGAGATCAAGGGAATCAAAGATAGCGGAGCGACGGGAGTTAAGTTGGAGGGAAAGAAGATTGGTAAGGTTAAGGAGCTGGTCATCGGCGGAGAAGGAAGGCTGGAAGCCACATTGGGTAAGGAGGCGGTGCTGATTAAGGTGGTGATGGATATGGTGAGAGAGGATGGCCTCGAAGACCTTACTGAACACAGAGGTAAGGCAGATTGGACGATAGGAAGAGGTATCAGAGGGGGGTCTGTTAGGTTTAGGGAACAACAGGACATGGGAAGTCTTCCACAGGTCGGGTTAAAATCCAGTGGAGAGAAGGACATTGCACGGGGTAGCAAGGACAAACAGGAAGGATGGAGGGGATTCCTTAAGGTGACGGTAGGTGACGCCATCATGACCAGGGGTGGTGTTGTGTTTGGAGCGGAGGACGAGTGTGATGTCTTGTGCGGTGATGGGAGTGTTGATGTCTGAGGGAGGTAACCGATCCAAGTACTGGAAGCTAGGGGCGAGCGGGGGGACAGAGGTGTCAGTGCGGTCAAGGACGGTGGGGAAGAGGGAGTAATCAAAATGGGGATTGTCAGGAATGGAGAAGACCTCAGATAGGTGGGAAGCAAAATAGTTAGCCGTACTGAGGTTGTCAGGAAAGGGCCGATCGTCATGGAGGATGGGGTAATGCGGGGTGGGATGGCTACCAGTAAGGCGGTGGAAGGCCGAGCAGCATTTGGAGGAGTTGACAGGGCGCGTGGAGTTGAGGCGTGTGCATGTCTGGCGACTGGCTTGTAAACATCAGTAGCGGCGTTAAATAAGGCTCCACAGTTAATGGACCGGCAGCTGGCGTCGCTGTATGTTCTGGGTGGCCAATCGCTGAATGTTATGCGTGGTCAATCGCTGTGGTTTGAGGCGCGCTCGTGCGAAGGCAGCCTGCGATGTTAGCAACGGCCAGCGTACGGCGAAGTGGGACCAACGACGCGTTTCGCGGCCGAGCGTAATGGAGCGAGCGGCTGCTCGGTGCAGAGCTTTAATGGGTACCACACTTCCCTTTCCTTATTTTTCTCCACCATCCACCTTTAGTTTACATACAATGTATCACAGGTGCGGATTCCGCGGGGTGTATTTCCTTTGGACATATCTGAAAGAAGACACCATGCATTCAAATAAAAGAGAGCTGCGTCACATATTTAAGTCCAGCTGACAAACGAGAGCTGAATGAAAGGGAAAATGAATGTAAGGAGATCAAAGAGAGGAACATTCAATTACTTTAAAACTAAAATTTTGTCAACCAATCTGACTAAAAACCCTAAGAGGTTTTGGTCTTTCATAAAATCAGTAAGCAGCTCGAAATCATCTATCCAGTCAACCAGTGGCCATACTAGCGCAGAAAATGGAAGACACAGAGTGAAGGCCATAATACTGAATTTGGTCTTCACAAAACTGTTTCCCCATAGAAGATCATAATACGGTTCCTCCTTTCATTCGCCGTGTCAACATCAAAGTGGCTGATAGAAAACTACAGTCATTTAAGTACTGGAAAAGTATCAGGACCAGGTGGGATACCTGTGAGATTCTAGGATTATGTGAAAGAACTTGCTCCCCTTCTAGCAGCAGCTTATCATAGGGTACCCAGCGATTGTAAAAACACGCAGGTCATTCCAGTTTTCTGAAAGGGTTCTAGCAAGGGCACCCATGCCTGCTGCGCCCATCCCCTCCACACAGCTATCAGGGTAAGGAAAAAAAATATACTGCAGTCTGGTGTTTCTTCTTATTTTAATTAGAGGACGAAGTTTTTAGCGAGGTCAGAACTGGAACTTTTTTATGGTCATTTATAAGCCGCCATTCGTCTTTCAAAATATTAAATATACTCCATTCCCCTAGGCTGCCCGCTCTCCCCGCCACCCCCCCCCCCCCCCCCCCCCTCACCCCAACAAACTATCATATGAGTGCCCTTGGGTCGTAGGACAGATGCACATAGTTACAGGCCTATAATGTTTTTGAAGAACGAAAATCTTCCCTATAAAAATCAACATGGACTCCGTAAACAGAGATCTTGCGAAATGTCACTTGCCCTGTTCCTCCATACGATCCATCCGGCATACTGATTAGTGAAAATAAATACGAACTTGCCGAGTATCGGACCAGACTTGCGACTCAATTCAAGACTTCCTTGCAGAACTTGAAACGTCCCGTTAGAAAAATTATACAAGACTGTGCTTAAACTGACACACAATATTTTTAGCGCAACGCAATCTGACTTTCAAAAATCCCTACGAAAGAATGGCCCTGACTAACATTAACCTATACCTTTCACAAATCACTTACCTCACAAAAATCTTCGTTACTCAAGCTACTGCAATACAGCGAGCGCCACTACTGCCAGCTAAATAAAAGATTTAAACTACTGAAGGCACTAACTACTGATAGGCATAGTTAGCAAATGAAAGATTTTAATACAGAACAAACAATGTATTTACCTTAATAGTCAAAATATATATAGCAGTTCATGACATCCAGTCTTACAAATTTCAAAACTCCGCCATCTCTCTCCCCATGTCCACCACTGCTGGCGGCTCACCTCCAACTGCGCAACGCTACGCGCTGTTAGCATCCAGCTGCCGCTGCCTAACACTACAATGGCAGACAACAATGCAAACCAGCCACAGACTGCACACGGCACAGCCAGTGATTTTTATACAGAGCGCTACGTGGCGGCGGCGTTACCAATAAAAAAACCTAAACAGCCTACTTACAAACTCATCACGTCACAACTGCCAGAACAAAATCTACAGACATTAAGGTAATTTCCGACAGAAGTGTGATTGGACCCTTATTGTTTACAACTTATATAAATAATTTACTCATAAGCGTCGGAAACTCTTTAAAGGTACGTCCACACGATGCCTTTTCTGTGTTCAACTTTGTCCACACGCATAAATTTCCAGCACCGCAACTACGCATGCGCATTTGTGTATGCGTAATTTCCTGGAAATGGAGGCCGTGCGCAAGGTGGATTGCTATCCACCTTCGATGGGAATTTTTTCGGTTTTAGTAAACGACAGGAACTGGCGCAAGGGTTGCCAGACGTACGGTTTCAGCCGGAACAATATGGAATTTTCCGTTTTGTTCCGGGTACGGTGCAAACCTTTAACCGTACTACAAATGTTCCGATTTTGAACATAAGGCATAATGACATATTTTGTGTTCTTCTAGTACCAAATTTTACGATACAGATTACGTTTTTCATGCGAGGGGAGCATGTGATGGCAGTTGAGATTGAGAGTGAGATGGGATGTGCCGTCAGAAGCAGAACCGCGTTGGGTACAGTCTGTTAACAGAGAGATCAACATTGCAAAGTGATTGTTGCAGTGTGTTCTTTTTATTGCCCAAATGTAAGTTTTAATACTGGCTCTTTTCAGTTTCGGATTGTCTATGATACGGAATTAGGAGCAAAAAAACACCATCATTCAACATGAAACGGCCAATTCCGATTGGGGCCTTGCTTGGGCATAAATTGATACCGGTATGTAAGTAAGAGTGTAATACTACCACTGCGTGTCGGAAGTGAAGCTTGTTCTCCTAAAACCGCCCCCCCCCCCCTCAGAATTGTTCTTCTTTTTGTGAATAAGCTGTACTTCCATTCAATGCAACAAGGAACATTGTTTCGTTCATTTCTGGAGCAGGTTCAACAGTTTATCGCAAGGCATCGTATATTTTACGTTTTAGAACTTATTTCTTTTTGGAAGTAGTGTATTCAAAATGGATGGGGCTGTGACATATCCCGCGAAAATGAAATTAGATATTCAAACCAGCACATACCGGAATAGAAGACTGCAAGCGTATCGTTCAGTTTGGGAAAAAGAATTTCCAGAATTGCGGCCAGTTCCAGGAAACGCATATTAAGCAAGGTATACTTTATGTGTTGAAAAAGCTGGAGAGGGATTTTCGATCTCACACGGCGGCGTAACAGGGTCAACCACGAACGCAGACGCTTAACATCGGAACAAACCACACTGATGAAAAGTCTCTACAAGATGGACTCTGTTGAAGCAGACACAGTATGTAGCAGGTACATGCTAATTTCAACATTTCTAATTTTCAAGGTAATAACAGAGCTGCTTAGGCAATTACAAAAAGACGCTGTTATTGTTGCTTCTTTCTCAGTTTTCAGATAGCAATGTCTGAGCTTACATTGGCGTTTCACACAGTTAAAAATCATCTTAGCTATGCAGCACTGACTGCACTGTAGAGATACCATCTCAGTTATTCCCTGATTCGATAATTGCAAATAAAATAACGTGTGGTAAAACAAAATGTGAGGCATTAATTACTGATCTTTTGGGATCAAATAGCGTCAGTAATTTAGCTCAGGAGTTGAAGGATAACTATTTTTTTATGTGGGGTTTGATGCTTCGAACAAAGCTAATCAAAAGTGTAATCCCATTTGTGTGAGGTACATTTGTGTGCAAATATGTGTATCCCGCACAATTCTAGATGTCTCTGAGGACTCTGGTGAATCTGCACCTGCAACGTCTGAGCAGATCTTGAAAAGGATTCCAAAATACGAGTTGAATTTGTCCTAGGTTTCAAGTTTTACTGCAGACAATACAAATGCAAACTATGGGAAGAAAAAATTTGTTTATGTTCACTTAAAAAAGGGAAAATCGTGGTATGGCAAGATCAAACTGCTGCTCACATATAGTCCATTATTGCTGTAAATCTGGTATGAACGCTATGTCAATAGATTTTGAAGTGTTAGTAATTAAGACTTTCAACTATTTCTCAAATTCAGCTAAAAGGGTATCTCAGTTGACAAATTTCTTTCAATTTGTTGATACAGAATACAATGCTTTGTTGAGGCATGTACCTACAAGGTGGTTAACCCTAAAATCTGCCTTATAAAAATTATTGAAAAATCTTTCTGCAATTATAATACAATACATTTCTAGTGTAGATGATGGCCCCCGCTTCATTAAAAACAACTTGATAGGTGTGTGTGGTTCAAGAAAACAACTTATTTTAGTGGAATTATATCCACAGTGTTCCTTGGACTTACCTGACAGTTTTTCGAAGGGTGTACTTAACTTAGAAAAAAAATGAACTGACAATTTGTATAGTATAACGTGTGATGCAGAAAATAAAAATGGAGTTAGAACGTAGGATAAATGTTACGTTTTTTGGTTATAAGGTACAACAGTTGCTAGATAAACTGGAGGACCTGATCGCTGGTGAAAAACGAACACAACTGGAAGAATCCAGAAATGTATTTGAAATTTGTCTGAAATATTTACATAAATGGTTTGATTTTGCTTGAGAGTAGCGTTTTGTCCTTAATGGAGCCCATATCACTTGAAAAAAAAAATGAGTTTCAAAATACTTTGAAATTAGCCGAATCACTTTACATTGCTGATTTCCTTGGTATACATAATATGTATTTTGAGGCCGTTATGGTTTCTGATTTGTTTTGGAGGGAAGGGAATGAGCATTTGAAAGCAAAGTTATCCACTATGACAATACCACAGAGATGGGTCGACATTATAGAAATGATTGTCGCATCAAAATTGTGCAGCGTTTTAGTTTTAGTTGCATTTATTTCGAGTATATTTCCTTCAAATACATTCACGGAGAGAGTTTTCTCCTTTATGAACATTAAATGAAGGGATGAGCGAAACAAATGTTCCGTTGATCTAATAAAAATTGAATTCTGCACTTATTTCAAGTATGATGGAAGTTGCAGGGATTTTTATAAGATAGTATTGTTAATGCAAGAATTTTGAGAATTACACGCTCAACTGAAAAGAAGTCCTCTTCATTGTGTTCATTGTACTATCAAGAAAATGTGCAATAAATATAATTATTTTAAAAATGTCAGTTTTGATAAATGTGTTTCTATTTTCCCTCAGTGAAATCTGGCAACCCTAACTGGGGCCCATATGTGTTTGATTGTGTAGTTTGTTGACGTTATGCTGTGAACCGATTTATGTGCATAACGTATGTTGACTTCAAAAGAAGCACGTATGTGAAATTCCCAAATTTTTACAGTCCGAGAATGTTAATCTACATATATTTCGTGACTTATGTTGTGTAAATAAATCAAATGCAAATGACGCATCTTCACGTAACGACTAAGAACCTCCCTTAAGTATTTCTCTGTTTCAGAAATAATTATTGAAATGCTTTGTTTTGAAATGAGGAATAATAACTCCAAACGTGCATATAAGTCGTCAGTTACTAGCTAAAGAAACGTTATTGCCAGCTTTATCGCTGCTGTTTCGCAAGCAGAACATCTAGAATCTGGCCGACCTTCTTCTGAAATTTACAGACAAAACGTTGTCATCACTTTGTATTTCTCATACCTCTGTTATTTATATATCTACTTCTTTACCTACAATCGCTATTGCATTTTCTTTTTCTGTCGTGCTTTTATCACAATAAACGCCACATGAGCTCCGAGGTAAAGAATGGGATTCATATCAGACTGCTTGTACAATGAGGCAACATGTAGACACGAGAACGTCCGTGCGTACATGCGTTATTTCCGCAGATTTTTGTTCATGCCTTTTTATTCCCGTGCGTCTGCGTTTGCGCATGACGAGAGAGGCTTCGTGTGGACATACCTGAAGACTGTTTGCAGATGAAGTGATTGTCTATAAGAAATTAGCAACACCAGAAGGCAGTACCGATTTGCAGAATGACCTACAGATGATCAATGAAGGGTGGAGACTCAAGCAGTCGCTCCTGGACGTAAATAAATGTTACATATTGCACATACATAAGTAAAGAAATGCAATACTGTACAACTACACTATTGATAATAAACTGCTGGAAACAGTACCTACCGTAAAATATCTAGGAGTAAGTATCTAGAGCGACCTTAATTGGAATGACCACATAAAAGAAATAATAGGAAAAGCAGATGCCAGACTCAGATTCATGGCAAGAATCTTAAAGAAATGTAACTCGTCTACAAAGGAAGTGACTTGTAAGGCACTTGTGCGACCGATCCTTGAATACTGTTCATCAGTCTAGGACCCTTACCTTGTCGAACTGTTAGAAGAGATGAGAAGATCCAAAGAAGAGCGTCGCTTTTTGTCATAAGATCGTTTGGTCAGCACGAAGGCGTTACAGAGATACTTAACAGACTCCAGTGGCACACGCTATAAGAGAGGCATAGCGCATCACAGAGAGGTCAGCTATTGAAATCTGAAGAAAGTACTTTACATCTCACGTGTCTCGCGAAATGAGAACAACGAGAAAATTCGAGAAATTATAACAGATACAGAGGCTTACCGACAATCATTCCTCCCACGTGCCGTTCACGAATACAGCGAAGGGGAGGGGCAGTTAGTGATACAAGAAATACCCTCTGCCACACACTATCAGGTGGCTTGCAGAGTATTGGTGTAGATGTAGAAGTCTGACGTCACAAGAGTACATGACGGACGTTCTGTGTCCTCATGTGTCACCTCTCATGTGGCTGTATCATGGCGCCATTTTTCAACAGGGAAATGCTCATCCATACATGGCACATGTCTCTATGAAATGTCTGCATGACGTTGAGGTACTACGATGGCCAGTAAGATTCACAGATCTGTCGCTGATAGAACATGTGTGGGACCAGTTCAGACATCAACTCCGTCCCAGTGGCAGTACCCAGGATATTAAGGACCATTTGCAACAGTTGTGGACCAGCTTGCCACAGGAGAGTATACAACAGCTTTATGATACTCTTCCCAACTGAATCACTGCGTGCAGCCAACCCAGAAGGTATGCAACATCGTATTGATAAGTGGGCTCATACTGACCAATTCCTTGTAAATTTGGCTAATGTTTGTAATCACTCAAATGATGTCACATACATTTGTGTAGGCAGTTTCCCAGCAGCTGTCACGTGTCGTCTAGGCGAAACTATGACAAGTTCCCAAACAGCAGATCGCATACCAGGGCGTGTTTACTGAAAGAGGTTTCCGGTGACTCAGTTTAGTTTGGCGCTTCCCTGGGACCTCGAGGTCCATCCTCCCACATCCAGCTATTGTCGCGTAAAACGCTATAGCAGTGACTACCGTATAAACATTCAACCTTTCGTACTTCCGGTATGAAATAATAGAGACAAACAGCTATGAGGACTCAGCTGTGAGTGGATTTCTCTCGGGCTCCAGGACTGAACCGCGTACATCTTAAATTGATGCACAAAAATTACTACACAATGGGGAAAATTAAAAACAATTCTTGGGGCATTGTGGCCTTGCCCCTGACTGATGCCATTCAGACACTTTTGAGTGGCTTGCACTTATGTCTTCCTTTGACAATGAGAATCCCACAAATACATCTGAGCTTATCTCTTTGCTCAGTAAACTCTGATTAATCAAGTATTCTAGAGGTTTTCCCTTTTCATTCTTTTACTTACACGTACTGGGGAGTCTCACCTCTTTGAATTCTATCAGTGAACGATAGCTGCGAGACAAGATGCCTCTGGCCAGATTAGTACTGTGGTCCTTTATTCGCATTCACTAGTTATTCTGAACCGAACCTTGAGAATCACTGCTTGAATTGAAAACGGGAAACAGACAGAAATGTCAGCTGTTCCTTGCTTTTTTTCTCTCTCTCTTTCGTCGCATTAAGATCTGATAAGAACATACAGCTTAATATTCTCGCCACTGGCTGCTCTTCATTTACAAGTGACACCTTTCCCTTTCCGCCTTTCTGTTTGTGTGTGTATCCCCTTTCCTATACTCAAATCCACACCTTTCCCAATGCGATTTTCATGAACCTTCTCTACACTTTCCATGTTCGTGTTCAGAGACGTGTAGTTAAATGTTGTTTTCTTTCCTGAGTGGCTGGCGTCGGTGAGTGCCAGTACGGTGTTTGTGAGTGAGTATTCGGTAAGGTGGGTTTCAGCGTCTCAGCCGGATCCCCTGATCAGAACTATCTTCGGCAAGTCCTTGTGAGGAATGGAGAATCCTGGTGTATAGATTTCGTCCAGTACCTCGGCAATCATTTTCACCAGTTCCTTTACCAATATGGGAACACATTCTCATTCTTCCAATTACCTCTCTCCCTACTGAAAACACTTCAGTCTCTACTAAATTCGACCGAGCGAGGTGGCGCAGTGGTTAGCACACTGGACTCGTATTCGGGAGGACGACGGTTCAATCCCGTCTCCAGCCATCCTGATTTAGGTTTTCCGTGATTTCCCTAAATCGTTTCAGGCAAATGCCGGGATGGTTCCTTTGAAAGGGCACGGCCGATTTCCTTCCCAATCCTTCCCTAACCCGAGCTTGCGCTCCGTCTCTAATGACCTCGTTGTCGACGGGACGTTGAACACTAACCACCACCACCATCTACTAAATTCGGCAGCTCTTCATTGATAGTAGTTCTCCCTCTCTCTCTCTCTCTCTCTCTCTTTCTCATACTCTCTCTCTTTCTTATACTCTCTCTCTCTCTCTCTCTCTCTCTGTCTTACTCCAGTCCACAGATTGGGAATGCCAGACTTTGGACAGCCCCTGTTCAATTCATAATAATAATAATAATAATAATAATAATAATAATAATAATAATAATAATAACACAAGACCACAAAATACTCGTTACATTCAAACCATACATGGAAATCAAACAAATTACGCACTCTTAAAACTACGTCATGATAGACAGTCATCGAGCCCTGCTGAACTCAGCACAGTGAAAACTCTCAACAAATTTAACATGAACACAAAAGAAAAAAGTCTGACTTCACTAATAAAGGGATTATTTTTTGCTGTATTGTGTATACCCTTCTCAGTGTCAGTATTGGGGTCCACTACCACATAAGAACTGGAACCTTTTTCACTCTGATAGGGCCATCATACTGCAAGTACGACTTGAAAATATTTTCTCGACCAGATCTGATAGCAGATGATTCCGGACCAGTGCCAAGTCCATTCTGTAACTGTGGGTGTCTTTGCAAAGAGGGTATGTTATTCTTTCCTTAACGACTACTTTCTTTGAATCCTCCTTAGAGCAACAGCCAACTTTACTTCTAAATCTACAACAGGTGAAAGGGGTAATTTTGTTGTTGCTCTTATCGGCATTACTACTGACTTGTCTAATATCAGTTATGTCAGAGAGTAGCCATAGTGTCACTTGTCCATCAATTAACAATATCTCCAAACTGGGGTACATATTCCACCCATCTCATATGCTTCTCGGAATGGAGTATCTTCGTCTCCCAGTAGGTGGTAGTGTGGTAGACACTTGTTCAGTGAAGGGTTCTTTACTGTTGCATTTCGCAGATCCAAGCCCAAGAAATGAACAGCGGATCGCTATCTGACAGGACACCTTTTTTGGTTACCAAAAACCCCTGTATAACAACGAAACTATTTCAGCTTGTCGAACAGACGTTTCAGCGGATTTTATGGATAGTTCACCTTCTCAGATCCCCGCACACAGGCAACAGAAAAACTGGTTGTTGGCATTAGTTTTCCACACTTGCTTTGAATATCGAAGCTGTCACCACTTTTGGTGTATTATCTCTCATGGATTGTGGTGGAGCATACCGTAATTTGACTTGTGTTTACTTCCCCTTGTGCCTCCATACTGCACAGACATTAGGGTCCTTTCGCATTCGTAGCTCTGATGGTAATCGTTTTTCTGGCTTAGAGTGTCGACATCTCACACAAAAAGAACTCGTACAGAGGTCCTACAATTGAACTGTACATTGGGCCATCATCAAAAAACGTGTAGCACTCTGCTGTTGTGCCCAGATTCAATACTCAGTGAGGAATTCTCGGCTCAGTTGCACAAAGTTGAAGCAGTTCCTACTTCAGATCTGCACCAAGAGGCTTGCTTCATGCGTTAAATGCTGACTGAATGCGTTTATAAATTATCTAGGACTAATCCACATGGAACTGTACCAGTTGTCGAAGTTTTGCAAAAAATTTACCCCGTGAATTTTGGAAGTCATCCCACTAAATCTCTCCCATTTGGCAGGGTGGTTGGTCTCGGTGGATACGATAGTTATGGTTCATGAACTACATTGGAAATGTGGCAAATCTTTTGTGTGTGTAAGGTTGCGGGTTAGACCCCATTGGGATCTGTTGTAATAAACGAGCCTTCTCTAGGAGTTATATTATACTCAGGGAACAATAATGGAGAGAGAAGCAAAGCCAACAGCTATAGAGGCAAGTACTGGTCATGCTGGCTCAGTGCACATCACAGAAGCCGACAGTGGATTAGAAGGAGGCCCATTACTTCTTACACATTGCCCTGTCCCTCACTGATGTCACTGCCAATGGCTTCCCTGACAGAGGGAACTGCCTTGAAAACTAGCTTCGCTGACGTGACGGCACGAATCTCCGAAGCTCACTGGTCCATCATGGCACTCAGAATCTTACAACCTATCTAATCTTATAATTACTTTTATCATTTTTCATATAGCATGCAATTTTCTCTGTGACTTCCATTCTCAATTTCTCTAAATTCTCCGCTGTTGTGTTTACTCTGGTTTTGATCTCATGTAACAACTCAGTTCGTCCCAACATTACTGTGCTTGTCTCAATCACCCACTGAATCAGCAAATCCTTAATGTTTTTGGTCATCTGTCTGCTATGCAAGAGAGACCACATGTTCGGCTATCTCAGTAAACTTGTGATCGGTAGCACTAAATCGTGAGACGATTTTTGTCCAGGCCGCCTGTTCTATGCTAGCACCGAACAAAGTCACTGGTTCTGTGCTTTGAATTCTAGAGCCTGAGCTTTTAACTGAGTAGACAGTTCACCGTGGTGACCCTGAAGGGTCTCCATGAGCGAACTGCTAACTGCTTCTCCCATGTGCTGTTCTGCATTGACTTCACTTCTAACCTTACCTTTCCACTGTAAGTCTCTAACGTTTTAGATCATGCTGAACCAACATAGCCATCATATCGCCCTCGCCAACATCTGTTTGTAGAGCAGTACTCGCCTTTTTGTGGGCTTCATCTGCAACAGTTGTGTTAAGGCCTGTACATTGCAACCCTCATCGACAACGTGCTGCAACCCATGGCCACTGGCGGTGACAACGTTAGAGAAGGCGATGTCAGTGGTGGCAGTGTCGTGGGCCAGCACCTGGTAGTCACGCGGCATCCTGATGGTGGCTGCATGGTTGTTGAGACATCAGGGGAGGCTGGGCATGCCTCCTGATGAACCATTAATCCTGCACAGGTAGCGGAACATGCCGCAACATATGTGTAGATTTCTCTAAATGGGGGAGGAGGGGGGGGGGGGGAGGTTCTTTGCACTGGGTGCTAACATTTCTAAGTCGCTGTTCGCCAAGTCACCTGTCCAGCTTCACAAATGTTCACACATGGCTGTCTTTCGTTGTGTCTAGCAACCACTGAAATTCCTACGCTATGCATCAAGCAAACTGAAAAAATTATGGTCGCCACTTGCAATATTTTCTGGCAGGATCCCTGTCATTACCACGAATCCACTAGGAGGGCTTGACAGAAAGCTATGGTGGAAAGAACACTTGCTAGTAAAACTCACAAACAGTGCTGATTTGCAAATTCTGCAGTTACAGAAACCTAATTACGATCATCCTCTCACGATCAGCGTGTCTGTAGCTGCTGCTTCGTGAATGTGGACAAAATGTGATGCAAAATGCATCTGTAGATGATTCCTTATTATCTACCTATCTACCCTCTTCCCCTCCTCCAAGCCCACCCCTCTGGGAACGACCTTCGCCATTTTTGATATCAATTTGATTGACTAACTAATAAAATCGATCGATTAATTAACCCTCCCCCTCTGGGGAAACCCCCAGGCCTCCCCCTCCTCTTCTGCACCAGGAAATTGGAGCGAGAAAGACTCAGATGATTGGCCATTTGGCGGGAAATCGATTGCAGTGTATGAAAAATTGTTTAAACAATTTCTGGTAGACAATTAATTGTTTCGAATATTGTTTATTTAAACAATTAATGGGACACAAGGCAGTGATAGAATACCGTTTATTTATTTAACTATTCAAAGAATTTTGTGGGAAATTGATTGCAGTGTATGGAATATTGTTTAAACAAATTCTGGTAGGTAAGGCAACATGCGTTATATTGTTTATTTAAACATTTTATAGGATACAAGGCAGTGTTTGGAATATAGTTTATTTATTTAGTTAAAGAATTTGTTGGGAAATTGATTGCTGTGTATGGAATACTGGTTATTTAAACAATTTGTGTGTGACAAGGCGGTATATGGAATATTTAAATAATTGTGGCGCTTTTTTATTCTCGTCGTGCATAGAAACGCTGAGTGCGCTTAGTTCATATTTACTGCAGCAGTCAGGGCTATATAGGCACTTTTTTTGTTTTCCTCGCTTTTCAAATCACACTGGTGTGTAAGCATAGAAAGGAAAATCAGAACAATTACATATCTAAAACTTCATGATGTATTTCGAAACCCGCGACAGGCTGTAAAACAAAAACACACAAACAGAATTCGAAGTCCTGTCCTACAAACGAGAAAAATGGCTGGGATTTTCGGGGAATTTTGGATGTTCTACAAATGCAGGTCTGGAGGTGCTCTAAAGCCATAATGGCGGTTGGGGGAGTGGGGGGGGGGGCAACATCCCACCTGTAAGAACCATAGGAGGCTGGTCTACTTGGACTTTTCTCTGAACATTCGAACAAAGATGATGTCACGTGACTGACGTCATCGACCTTTCTGTAGATACATTGCTCTGCTCTCGTCTTGTTCGACCTAGTCAGAAGAAACTAGTATGCCCCTCCTCCCCACGAAGGATGCCATGTGACTCTCTAACGTCAGAAGCTCTTCTGCGAACCTTGCAGAACTAGCACTCCTGAAAGAAAAGGATATAGTGGAGACATGGCTTAGCCACAGCCTGGGGGATGTTTCGCAGAAGAGCTTCTGTAAAGTTTGGAAGGTAGGAGACGAGATACTGGCAGAAGTACAGCTGTGTGTACCTAACGTGAGTCGTGCTTCGGTAGCTCAGATGGTAGAGCACTTGCCCGCGAAAGGCAAAGGTCCCGAGTTCGAGTCTCAGTCGGGCACACAGTTTTAATCTGCCAGGAAGTTTCATGTAGATGGACGTTTTCATCTCTTCTCAGAATACTGTGTTCCTACTTGCTAATGCTGCTGAGAAAGGGAGAGCTACTGCAATTTCGACATCAAAAATAGAGTCAAAAAATCCATTTGCACTACCCTGTCAAATTAATTGTTTAACAATTTACAGGAGTCAAACAGATCACTTAAGACACTCACCTCCACCTTACGATGATCCTTCTTCATAATAAAACATATTTTCAATGTCTGAGTATCACATGCAAACACCATGTAAATTAGGTAATGAAATTTCCACTAAAAATACACTCCTGGAAATGGAAAAAAGAACACATTGACACCGGTGTGTCAGACCCACCATACTTGCTCCGGACACTGCGAGAGGGCAGTACAAGCAATGATCACACGCACGGCACAGCGGACACACCAGAAACCGCGGTGTTGGCCGTCCAATGGCGCTAGCTGCGCAGCATTTTTGCACCGCCGCCGTCAGTGTCAGCCAGTTTGCCGTGGCATACGGAGCTCCATCGCAGTCTTTAACACTGGTAGCATGCCGCGACAGCGTGGACGTGAACCGTATGTGCAGTTGACGGACTTTGAGCGAGGGCGTATAGTGGGCATGCGGGAGGCCGGGTGGACGTACCGCCGAATTGCTCAACACGTGGGGCGTGAGGTCTCCACAGTACATCGATGTTCTCGCCAGTGGTCAGCGGAAGGTGCACGTGCCCGTCGACCTGGGACCGGACCGCAGCGACGCACGGATGCACGCCAAGACCGTAGGATCCTACGCAGTGCCGTAGGGGACCGCACCGCCACTTCCCAGCAAATTAGGGACACTGTTGCTCATGGGGTATCGGCGAGGACCATTCGCAACCGTCTCCATGAAGCTGGGCAACGGTCCCGCACACCGTTAGGCCGTCTTCCGCTCACGCCGCAACATCGTGCAGCCCGCCTCCAGTGGTGTCGCGACAGGCGTGAATGGAGGGACGAATGGAGACGTGTCGTCTTCAGCGATGAGAGTCGCTTCGGCCTTGGTGCCAACGATGGTCGTATGCGTGTTTGGTGCCGTGCAGGTGAAATATTCAACCATTCACATAAACTAGCCTGCATCCGTATCGCCTATGCCGGCATCCGCATACCTGCTGTACCGAACGCTCAGAGATCAGAGAGAAACTGTCACCAAGCAGTCAACTAATCAATTCACTTGCGTGAAATAATCATCCAGCACAAACACTCATCATTTTGAACCTTCTCAAGCAACACGCACGTCCTCTTCTATCACCACTCACCTAGCACACTGGTCATTTCGCTAACTCCCTCAGCCGCAGGCAAGAGCAGACTGGTCGGCCCAAGCTTTGTACCTAACCACCCGTCACACGCTGAGTTAATCCATTACTTCCAATCGCCGACTCCTCGTAACCACACCTGCCACCAGGCGCAGTGCACTGCAAAACAAACAGCTGTGATTTGGACTTATAAGTAGATCTAACCAGTTCCACCCCGACATAGACCCTAGCTTAAAAAATGCACTTTACCCAATCCGAGAGCGATGTTATTGACCACACACCTCGAATTTCTGACGCTAAATGTAGATTTCTTCCTTTTATTCCCGAAGACAGAAGACATCGGGGAATACATGCCTTTTCACATCGCAAAAGTGTCGCTATTTCTTGTGAAAATTCTGTAACAGTATAACATAGGCTACATTTCCTCTACGTATTTTCTCATCTGATAGAATCAAATCTTCTGTTTTAATCAGGCCAATATCTGTTACATGACGCTCACAGGACAAGAATATTAAATTCATTTTTGGTTCATGATGGAGTGCTAAGATCTACCTCTGTCACAGGATGCCTCATAACTTTTAAACTCCGCCGGCCGGAGTGGCCGAGCGGTTCTAGGCGCTACAGTCTGGAACTGCGCGACCGCTACGGTCGGAGGTTCGAATCCTGCCTCGGGTATGGATGTGTGTGATGTCCTTAGGTTAGTTAGGTTTAAGTAGTTCTAAGTTCTAGGGGACTCATGACCACAGCAGTTAAGTCCCATAGTGCTCAGAGCTATTTGAACTTTTAAACTCCCTTAAAGTAACCAAATACCTCGCCACCTACGAAGTCTCTTGAGTTACCAGTACAGAGAAGTTGTAAATATCAAGTTTTGCTATGTATCACTTCATAAATTCGGTAATACATCTGATTTCACTACTATGGTCGTCTCTCCCTGTTAGAAGACATCGCTGGAACGAGAAAAAGCCTAATTACCGCTCCAACTCAAGAAACATATTTGTGGTGCCCTAGCCATCGCTTCCACCTGCCAGATGGCACATAATTAATATCAAGTTGATAGGCTAATTAATTAAATTGCATTCGGTTTACGCCCACCAGACAGTCCAAATGGGAATCTCGGGAAGGAATATGTTCTTTTCAAGGAACGCTATTGAGAACCGACATTTGAAGCTGACCGCAGAAGGATTCTACTGCCGGGAACATACATTACGTGTAGGGAACGCGCTATTAGAAACACGATCACAACCACTACGTTACCGTCATGCTGCATAAAATGCTGTCTTTGTTCTACAGGCACACACAAGAATCGCTGATAGTGTTACTCTTTCTGGTAGAAATGCTGTCTGCGATGTGGAATCAAGGCTATCAATACAACTACATACTTGAGTTTAATCCTATGGAGAAGTCTTTTAATGATTACAATCACTCACGAATCATATTTGTGACACTGCCATATCTCAAAATAAGTCACCTTTTTCGAACCTATCTACTAAAGATCCCACACAGCAAAACTCCAGTGTAGTTTTTTAGACAGTCCATGTGCATCTTGTAACTGTTCCTCAGTCTCTGCAGCGCCCTCCCTGCATCTTTGTCCATGTGGTCAGTCCAGTTTAATTTCAAACTGAACGGAAGTAGGAGAGCCCTGCATTTAAGACCTTCTGCATCCCGTGGAGAAACAGTGTGAGCCGAGTTAATGCGACAGGACCGTGTTTTGACCACTTAGTGAAAATGGGAACACATTGCTGTAGCTCCATCGCCGATGTACAATGTGTAAGGCCAGCACCAAACGAAGCTTTCTCCTGCAGCATGAGGTAGTAGTAAAGACGGTACGAGCAGTTAAGGTAGTGTTTCTTGTCAGGAAAATTAGGAAGACTTCACATCATACTAGAACTGGAATAAGGACGAGGATTTTGCTACTGCACTGCAGTGTGTCTCTGAACTACACACAGGTATTGCAGTGCATTAATGTCTGTCATCCAAACATTCTATCCCTCCTTATTTGTACCATCCAGCGGAGATAAACTATGAAGTATAAAAACTCTGCTAATGTCACCTAGTAGAGAACTCAATAAGATATTACCGTGTCCCTATCTTCCGATATATCGAAAACAAATACCGTCTTCATGCTGGTGTTGAGCATGTGTGGCGATCCTATTAAATAAACAGGTATTGGTCCACCGGAGCAGGTGGCCAATGCTTGAAGTTGCTTGCACAGACCAGTGTAAAGTTTCGTCACCTGTACTGTAGGAGGATCATATGACACAGACTATCATTTGATGCATTGTTCTTTTTCTGCTGTAACACGTCCAAGCATTGTATGAATCCAGCTTTTTACAAGACCACCATTTTCCCCCGTCACAACTTTGAGGTCTGTGTCAGGTGCTAAACTGTCATTAACAGGTATTGAGTCATTTGCTCTCACTGAAATCTAGACATCCTATGGTGTAAACTATGCTCCTCCCACAACACACAGGAGGGTTGAAATGAAAGACAGAGGTGGTGTTTCTTACTGACAAAAATGTGGAAGACACTGCAACATATGGAAACTGCTAGAGTTTGGGGCATTGTGGGGCGTTTTCAAAGAGCTGCCCAAAGGTGACTGATGACCTTCATATTTAAACTCGTTTTTCCACAGTGACGTGCTAATGGATGTCTAGGTGTTCCATTTTGATTGATTCCTCATATTGTAGTCGAGTATATGATCACTGTTTCGTGTAGGTCATTCCAGAACGGTGCTGCTCCAAACAAGACTCTCTCCATATCAAACAAATGGCACCAGTCAATCATTATGTGGTAATCAACAGCATACTGGTGGACGGATAGGATGGAAAACACCATCGATATGGGTTGATGTGCTGTAATAAGCACCACAGCTGATGATGCGATCAATTTTAGCAGTTTTACCAGTTTTTCCATAGTTTCAATGCCGACCAATGACATGAAAACATGCTTCCAAAATTCTATATCATCGCTAAACCACCCCTCACCCCCTTTGCATGTAACATATAGTAGATTTCGAATGTAGATAAATGACTATGCAGTTATTTCATCACCTGATTTATATAATCTTTGCATATGATAATCAGACATCGAAAATATGTTTTATTATGAAGAAGGATCATCGTAAGATGGAGGTGAGTGTCTAAAGTGATCTGTTTGACTCCTGTAAATTGTCAAACAATTAATTTGATAGGGTAGTGCGAATGGATTATTTCACTCTATTTTTGATGTCGAAATTGCATCAGATCTCCCTTTCTCAGCAGCATTAGCAAGTAGGAACACAGTATTCTGAGAAGAGATGAAAACCTCCATCTACATGTTTAAAAATGTTGGTTCACAAAGACAAACAGGGAGTGACCTCTTGAGAGAGACAGAGACAGGAAGCAAGTCTGGGATTTCCTGTTCAACAGAACGCCACCACTTGATGCATTGTTTGGGAGGCCGTGAGATCAAAGGAGGCTGACATCCGGTCTGTGGTTTGGTTATTTAGTAATGTAATTTCTAATTAGAACACTGGGTGGTTTAACCTTCGTAGCGGCACCCTGACGATAGACACACACGGGGAGACACCATTTGATGGTTACTATATCTCACTTCATTCCATTCATGATCTGTAGACCACTTTCGCAGAGTTATCGGTCAGTGCAATATGACTGCTGTATGTTTATCGATCAGTGCAAAGTAGTTTGCCGCTCAAATTATCGTAATTTGTGCATCTGAAGAAAGTGGTGGACAGTGCTCCCACACCAGCAACAGCAATCTGGCGGGTAAATTCAGCAAGAACCAATAGAATGCTACATTCACATGAAGTTTCACGACGTCAGAGAGTCACATGACATCCTTTGTGGGGAAGGGGGGCATACTAGTTTCTACTAACTGGGTTGAACATGACGAGAACAGAGCAATGTATCTACAGAAAGGTCAATGACGTCAGAGAGTCATGTGCCGTCTTCTTTATTCGACTGTTGAGAGAAAAGTCCAAGCAGACAAGCCTCCTCTGGTTCTGACAGAAGGGATGTTGCCAACCCCCCACCCCTCCACGAATGGCCATTGTGGCTTTAGAGCACCTCCAGACCTGCATTTGTAGAACATCCAAAATACCCTCAAAATCCCAGCCATTTTTCTCATCTGCAGGACAGGGTTTCCAAATTCTGTTTTTGTGTTTTTCTTTCACAGTCTGTCACGAGTTTGGAAATACATCGTGAATTTTTAGATATGTAATTGTTCTGATTTTCCTGTCTACGCTTAGACACCAGTGTGGTTTGAAAAGCGAGGAAAATAAAAAAAGTGCCTGTATAGAACTGACTGCAGCAGCAAATATAAACTAAGCGCACTCAGCGTTTCCGTGCACGATGAGAATAAAAAAGCGCCACAATTGTTTAAATATTCCATACTGCCTTGTCGCACACAAATTGTTTAAATAAACAGTATTCCATACACAGAAGTCAATTTCCGAACAAATTCTTTAATTAGATAAATAAACTATATTCCAAACACTGCCTTGTATCCTATAAATTGTTTAAATAAACAATGTTCCACATATTGCCCTATCTACCAGAATTTGTTTAAATAATATTCCATACACAGCAATTGATTTCCCGCCAAATGGCCAGTCAATTGACTCTTTTTTCCGCCAATTTCTGGTTGGCTGTGGGGAGGAAAAGGGTGGGGGTTTTCCCAGAGGATAGCTTTAATTAATTAGTCAATGAAATTGATGTCTCAAGTGTACCTGTATGGGTGAGGAAGTTCCCAGAGGGTTGTGGGAGGAAGAGGGGGAGGAGGAAGGTGGAGGGGGACAAGGAAGGGGCATCAGTGACATGGGAGACGAGTTAAATGAACAATAGGATATGGACAGAGTACCCCAGAGGGACACAATCCTCTTAGCACAACAATAGGTTCAGGACCTGTCAGTCAAAAGAGCACAACAGATTTGGCACTGAATGTGTGCTTGCCCCTGATGTAGGATGATGCTGTCTTATCCTACTACTATCGCGAAATAACTTTAGAACTGGTAATAAAAATGGAAATACTCGATAGCAAAGAGATTTGCATTTGAACAAAAGCCCAAACAGAGGCAGCATGAACTGGCTTCTCATATCAGTGGTAACGTCAACAGTTGCATCTCTTGGAAATCGCAATCGAAATACTGAGAGCATTCTATTGTGAAATTGTGGTGCTAAAATTTACTGCTTGGCTCACGGCAGCTACGAAGCAATGGAAGCAAGTACACAGCGAATGTAATGGCGTGGTGATTATAATATGTTCTTGGAAGTCTAGTGACAGCACAGCCTACCAGCTCTGGAGTTACGGAGACTGAAGGGATGTCAGTTTTCGGAATGTGGGAAGGCGTGACATCCTTGCACACCAAGGCAGCTGTAACTTAAAATTCAAAGTAGCAGCCCAGAACCACTACAGAATTTCGCCATCTTGCAAATTACTAGCCATAAGTAGCCTGCAGTCCTGATAACTTCTTGAATCCACCAGTAGATAGTTCTCTGTTCACGCAAACCATCGATGGTCTCTGATTGCTGTGAAAAACGGATTTGATACCATTTACTCATAAATTAATTTTATCGACTGTCAAGTTAATAACTTGATTCGCCTATAGCATATATCATTAAATTCGTAATTTGACAAACAGTTCGAGTCTGACATCGGAAATGTAGATCAGATTTAATTAGGAGCTCTCTCTTTTTAAGGAGAATGGACAGGGCTGCTGTAATGGCGTCTCCACATCACTTCTATGTCAGAATAGGGTCTCTGAGTTACAATTAACATCAAGTGCAACACTTTTCTAGGATCAAATATCATTACGCAGGTGCTCCATGCTTCAAAATTCATGCAAGGTGTGTTTTTTTTTTCAAAATTAGGTCTTCTACAAGAAATCTGTTGATTTCTGGTGCTTCAGCAGTGGGTACAAGTAGGTGGCAATATTGCTACTCTGACGACAGCCTGAGCTGTTGCCAAATTTCTGACGACCTACTTTTCCTAATGATGTCGTGTGGTGTTGCCATTAATTCCCTCCTGATGCTTCTGATCTCACGTCGGTAGTAAGTCACTTGTGAAACATATACAGTCCAGGATGACGAATCTAGGCCAAAGCTAAAATGTCGAAAATTCAAAAAAAAACCTCAAAATGGCACAAATAGTGCGATCGTCCTAAGTTTAAAATGGCGGAAAATTCAAAGTTTTCCCGTGTGATAAAGCTGGCAAAGCCTGCATGGCTGCCAGACCTACTTAGACCACTTGTACAAAGTTTAAAGATGTGATATCACAGTACACTGGTACAGCATGCAGGGTTGGCAAACAATCGCACCGATCACTGTGGGTGTACTAGGATAGGGCAGGAATGTTAAACAGTTGCATCAGACTTTTATTTATTTAAACAATCGTGAAGCCAAACCCAGGGGACATGGAGTGCATGTCACCACTGTCTGACAGCCGCACCAACACTCCAAGCAATTTCAATTGCACGGTATGAGTCCCACATTTGCAATTGGCTAGTACCGCTAGGTGTGTAGTAGGATATGTTGAGGTTTTATTTGTGTAAACACTCATGAACTGTAGCAAGGCTGTCGCGCCATGGGTCAGCCAAGACAGTAGCTATAGGGTTGTGCTAGGTCCTCAAAACTCCAGCGGAATCTTTCCAGCAGCCACATCAAGCATAGCTCATGCTAAACAGGTTTCTCCTCATTGCTCAGCGAAGCCTCTACCAATCGCTGTTATTGCACCAGAGAAGATCTCAGCTGACTGCATGCAACAGAACTAGGCAACTTGCACTATGTTTACAATTGACATATTTAAAGTTTAAACAATTAAATAACTCATTTTTTATGTTTAATTGCACCCTGTGCACCACTCACTTCATCATTCCTAAACATCTGATATGCTGTTTTTTAGTTTATATACAATTGCAAGTTCTACGTCACTTACATACAGATAGTGCCGATATAGGGCTATTAGTTAGTTGCAGCTCCCAGACACATCATTTCAATGAACTCAAATACTAAACATGGATCAGTACTCACAATATGGACGTGGTGATGGTAGCAGTTAAGGTGTCAAGTCCATAGGATTGATTACTGAATCATTTCAATCGAACGTTGATGTAGCTCCTTCAACAAGTTCACAGCACATTTATACCAACACCGATGTGAACTAATACTACCTCGATGTCGATAGTACCTTAAACTAAAAATCCACACTTTCTCTTTACAATCAACCCAGTTAGAACAACAATTACACTTTGAGCAGATAGCACTCAAGCGCCCAGACTAGCAATACTTTTCTTTCACTTTAGCAAACCCACATGAGTTAATCAGAACGACTCGCTTTCTATAACTTCGATAACATACAGTGAATCAGCAAAAGCGATATGTGTAGATGAAGTGTTCTAGGACTGTCAATCAAACATCCATGATTTGCACCCACATCGAACAGAATGAGGGCATAATGTCACAACGACATCACACAGCAGCTTCTAGGTTATAATTAACAATAATATGTTGAGTGGTAGCTTTCATAACAGCAGCAGCATGTCAGAGTACTGTGAGTTGGCACAGCTTCTCATAAGAAGCGACTTATTTTAAATTTCGCCAGTGCTCTTTAGCTTCTCTTATACTTCATGCATGGTTGCTTAATTATCAGGCTACCTTTAGTATGGATAGTAACTGTGATTGCTATCTTCAGATGCAAACTGTACTGGTGACCCTTCACTCAAAGCTCCAGGCTGTGTTGGCTTTGGTTACACAGCTTGAGGCTTTTGCCAGTGGGGCCAGACATGGGGATCTGTGAGACGTCCAGCACATCCCACATGCCCCCCAATTAGTTCACTATTGTGGCCACCCTGCATATTGCCCGCACTGAAGTTGATCCCTCACCTGTGGTTGAGTGAAATGTCGCTCCAAGGTGTGGCAGGCAGCAAAAGACAAGGACTGTTGGAGGGTCTCCTCAGTTTAGCTGCCAAACAGTTTCAGGCACTGTGTGGCTGACAAAGTCCCTGAAACACACACAGTTGCTTGCCCTGTTCGAGAGGAAGCCTCTCAGCCTGCAAGGGCTGGGCATTCACAGAGGTTGGAATTACTGGCAGTTGGGAGCTCCAATAGCAGGTAATAATGGGAGGCTTCATTCCAACAGTGGAAAGGCTGCTTCTTAATGCCATAAAGAGTGCAAGATGCAGCCAGCTTCAGATGGTGGCTCATGTCGGAACTAAAGATGTGTGTCGCTTTAGATTGGGAGAGATTCTCTCAAGTTTTGGGCGGTTAGATGAAGTGGTAAGCATTGCCACCCTTGCTTGTGAGATGGTGAAACTCACCGTCTGCAGCATTGTCGACAAAAGTGACTGTGGCCCTTGGTACACTGTCAAGTGGAAGATCTGAATCAGAGGCTCAGGTGGTTCTGCAGCTGTGTAGCCTGCAGATTCGTCGACTTGCGCCATAGGGTAGTGGATTTCCAGGTTCCACTGAATAGGTGGTTGTGTGGAGGGAACTGGGCTTTTTTTTAGGTTAGAGGGTCTTGGGAAAGTGCAGAAAGGGCGTCAGTTTCAAAGGGTGCAGGACGAACACAGGAAGAGGATAGACGTAGCAATAATCAATACTGTAGTTTTAGACAGTCGTAACTGTGTTAGGAAAGAACCAGAGCTCCAAGCACTAATAGAAACCACTGAATCTCAAATCGTTACAAGACGGGAAAGCTGGCTAAAGCCTGAAATAAGTTCAACCGAAATTTTTGCAAACGCCCTAACTATGTTCAGAAAGGATAGATTAAATACAGTTGGTGGTAGAGTGTTTATTGCTGTCAGAGGTACTTTACCTCGTATTGAAACTGAAGTAGATAGTCCCTGTGTGGTAGTATGGGTAGAGGACAACCGCAATAAATTAATAATTCGTTCCTTTTGTCGCAGCCTCCAACACAGATGATACAGTTAGCTGAACAGTTCAAAGAAAACTTGAGTCTCTTTTCAAAGAGGTACCCCACTCATACAATTTGCACAGTTGGTAGTGACTTCAATGTACCCTCGATAAGTTGGCGAAAATTCATGTTTACAATTGGATAGGCATAAGACGCCATCCGAAATAATACAAAATACTTTTTCAGGTGATTATTTTGAACAATTAGTTCAGGAGCCCACTCAAAGTGTAAGTGGTTACTTGACCTCTTACTTAGCAACAATAATCCTCAGCAAATAGGGAGTATCGCGATGGAGACAGGGGTTAATGGCCACAGCGTTGTTGTAGCTAGACTGCATACCGAACCATCAAAAGGCACCAAAAATAAATGCATATATCTATTTTAAAAAGTAGATAAGAATTCGCTTGACACTTTCCTCAGAGACAGTCTCCACTCCTTCTGCACTATGTAAGTGCAGACCACATGTGGTATAAATTAAAAGAAACAGTATCAACGGCAATTGAGAGATGTTATACCAAATAAATTAATAAGAGATGGTACTGACCCACATGGTACACAAAACAGGTCAGAACACTGTTGCAGGAACAACGAAATAAGCACGCCAGATTTAAAAGAATGTAAAATCCTTTGACGAAGTTTTACAGACACTCGAAATTTAGCACGAATTTCAGTGCGAGGTACTTTCAATAATTTCCACAAACAAACTTTTCCACGAAATCTGACAGAAAATCCAAGGAGCTTCTGGTCGTATGTACAGAACACCAATGGCAGGGCGAAATCAATACCTTCACGGTGCAATAACAATAGTGATGTTATTGATGACAGCACCACTTAGCAGTGTTATTAAACACGGTTTCCCGAAATTCCTTCACAAAAGTAAATATTCCAGAATTCGAATCAAGAACAACTACCAATATGAGTAACTTAGAAATAGATATCCTCGGTGTAGTGAAGCAACTTCTACATCTACATCGATAATCTGTAAATCATACTTACGTGCCTGGCAGAGGGCCCATCGAACCACCTTGACAATAATTCTCTATTGTTCCACTCTCGAACAGAGCGCGGAAAAAACGAGCACCTATATCTTTCCGCGCTAGCTCTGATTTCCCTTTTTTTATTATAATGATTGTTTCTCATTACGTAGGTCGGCGCCAACAAAATATTTTCGCATTCGGAGGAGAAAGTTGATGATTGAAATTTAGTGAGAAAACGCCGTTGTTTTAATGGTGTCCATCCCAAATCCAGTATCATGTCCGTGACACTCTCTCCCGTATTTTGCGATAATGTAAAACGTGCTGCTCTTCTTTGAACTTTCTCCATGTACTCCATTAATCCTATCTGGTAAGTATCCCAGACCGAACATACACTTAATAAAGACAAGGCCTCCAGTACAGACGGTATAACAGTTAGGTTTCTTTAACAGAATGCTGATACAATAGCTCCATATGTAAACAGTCTGATACAACAGCTCGCTCGTAGGAGGATCCGTAACCAAAGACTGGAAAGTTACACAAGTCACAATACCCAAGACATAAAATAACCGAGTTAGCACACTGGACTCGCATTCTGGAGGAGGAGGGTTCAGACAAGCGTCCGTCCATCCAGATTTAGGTTTTCCGTAATTTCCCTAAATCGTTCCAGGCAAATGCTGGGATGGTTCCTTTGAAAGGGCACGACCGATTTCCTTCTCCATACTTGACACATCCCGAACTTGTGCTCCGGCTCTAATGACCTCGATTTCGACGGGACGTTAAACCCAATCTTCCTTCCTTCCTTCCTTCCTTAGAAAAGAAATAGTAGGAATCCACTGAGTAACTGACCCAATCACTAACGTCAATTTACAATAGGCTTTGGGAACATATACTGTATCCGAACATTATGAGTTACGTCAAAGAAAAGGTTTTATTGACAAACAGCCAACACATCTAGCTCTTTATTCTTACCAAGTAGCGTGTGCTAACGATAGGGGATGTCACACTGATTCCATAATTTTAGATTTCCAAATGGCTTTTGACACCGTTCCTCACGAGCGACTTCTGATCAAATTGCGTGCCTATGAAGTATTGGAGTATCGTCTCAATTGTGTGACTGGATTCGTAATTTCCTGTCAGAGAGGTCACATTTCGCAACAAGTAACGGAAAGTCATTGAGAAAACGGTAGTAATATCTGCCGTTCCCCAAGGAGGTGTTACAGGCCCTCTGCTGTTCCTGATCTACGCAAACAATTTAGGAGGCAATCGGAGCAGCTCTCTTCGATTGTTTGCATATGACCGTCTCGTAAAGCCATCAAATGATCAAAACAAATTGTAAAATGATTTAGACCAGATATCTGTATGGTGCGAAAAGTGTGAAGTCACAGGAGTACTAAAAGCAAGCCGCTAAATTTCGGTTACACGGTAAATCACACAAATCTAAAGGCAGTAAACTCAACTAAATTCTTCGGGATTACAGTTACAAATAACTTAAATTGTGTCGATAACTTAGATAACGTTATGGGGAAAGCAAACCAAAGACTGCGATTTATTGGCAGAAGGCTTAGAAAATGTAAGAGGTTTACCAAAGAGACTGCTTAAACTACACTTCTGCTTCCTCTTCTGGAGTACTGCTGTGCGGTGTGGGAACCGCATCAGATATGTAGCGGCACCACCGTTTAGGATAGGGAAAGGTAGTTTAGTGCAATATTCTGAGCACAAGTTACAACCAGGTGCGGGCCAGATTGCAGTGAGTTACGCATACCAACAGTTGCCAAGTAGAATAGAGGCCACAGGGCCGTCAAATTGCTGAAAGAGTATACATAGCGGTTCTGCATGTCGCAAATCACAGGCAGAAGGGACCCACTGGCCAACCTAGCATGTTATGAGCACATGATGCGAATCAGCGCTTATGGATGGCAAAACAGAGGCGTACAGTCACATATAAATAGGTGTGGGTTTCTAACGAGATTCATACGAGTGTGGCAGCTCTGCTGGATGGTTGGGCGTGTCACACCACCAGGTACATGCAGCAGCAGATGGGGCGCCAGAGTTCCAGTCCACGGCAGGTGGCTGGTTCGACCCTCTGAGGCCGACGCGGGGTCCGTAGCCAGCCATCAGCGGGCCAATCTACGGCTCGCAGTCATCCAACACACGCCAGAGGCGTCCCGAGGCGAGGGATGCAGACTCGGATGCCGGATCACAGGCGCTTGTTGTCGCCATGATCTCAGCCACGACGGCAAGAAGCACACAGCTGGCCACCTGGAGGTCACACCGAGCGGCGCTGAGTCGACAGGGACGCAGCCCGCTGAGTCGACTGCCGGCATCCTGATGATGCCGCAAATCCACTGGCGTACAAGGCTGACACACACAGTGCGTGCACGGGTCACTGAGGCAGCCATTCCGCGCCAAGCCATTTCGCAGACAGCGAAGTGGTGCCCTCAGCATTGTGGGACCGAGGGGAACACGGCACTGTAGTTGGAAACAATAAATCACTTGGTAAGTTCAGATGAGTCTTAATACGGTGCCTTCTACCTCTTCCCGCTACATTTGGTATTGCTGTTACATTGGGGGCAGAAGTTCCCACTACATTTGGTGTCAGAATAATGGACATCATCTGTACGGTACAACGTTCGAGCCCACTGCCCACATTACATTCGCAAGATGTGGTGAGTTTTGACCAGTTTTCTTTTGAGTATTGGACGTTTTCTTGCCTTTTTGTGTTTTTGAGTATTTCTCTTGGCAGGCAATTTTAGATGTTTTGTGCAGGCATATAATTTTTTTGTCAGAATAAGTGTTAGTGTATTTGGGCAGTAAGATTTTTTTTTCATGCCATATAGTTACTTTTGTATTGGTTAGAGTATGATGTTCAAATGGGTCTGAGCACTATGGGACTTAACGTATGAGGTCATCAGTCCCCTAGAACTTAGAACTACTTAAACCTAACTAACCTAAGGACATCACACACATCCATGCCCGAGGCAGGATTCGAACCTGCGACCATTGCGGTCGCGAGGTTCCAGACTGTAGCGCCTAGAACCGCTCGGCCACTCCGGCCGGCTGTATGATGTTACCGAGTATGATGATACTGAGATGTGGGGAGTCAGGTTATTCTTGTACTTATATGTCTTGTTTTGGGACTTACTGGGAACAAAAGCAACACAATGGCAGAGTCAGGGACGCAAAGGGTGTCGGAACCAGAAGCGGTACGGATTTTGTTGGAAAATGTAGCACAAGTGACAGCAGGCAATACGCAGTTGAGAAATGAATCAACATCTAGAAGTGAGTGGGAAATCGCATCTGATCAGTCGTTTTCGCCAAGGCTGCAGGACATTGATCCAGCTGCCGCGAGTTTGATTATTCCGTTTTCTGGCAAGGCATCTGAGGATGTGCGTTCGTTTTTGGAGGACTTAGAGACTGCAGCAGTGATGAATGGTTGGTCTGATGGGCAGTTGTTACATATAGCCAAGACTGGATTAACGGGTGAAGTGAAAACATATGTAAGGTGTTCTGAGGCCTTAAGGAAGGCAAGACAGTTTAAGCAATTAAAGGAAGGGCCTTTAAAAAGGTACAAAAAGCAGAATAGCGTTCGGTACTTCAGAGAGAGATTAAATACAATGTCAGAGAGACATGGGGAGACAATGGAGTAATTTTCTGGAGACTAGAAATCTACTCTGTAGGAATCAGCATGTGTTTCGAAAAAGACGGTCGTGTGAAACCCAGCTCGCGCTATTCGTCCACGAGACTCAGAGGGCCATAGACACGGGTTCACAGGTAGATGCCGTGTTTCTTGACTTCCGCAAGGCGTTCGATACAGTTCCCCACAATCGTTTAATGAACAAAGTACGAGCATATGGACTATCAAACCAATTGTGTGATTGGATTGAAGAGTTCCTAGATAACAGAACGCAGCACGTCATTCTCAATGGAGAGAAGTCTTCCGAAGTAAGAGTGATTTCAGGTGTGGCGCAGGGAGTGTCATAGGACCGTTGCTATTCACAATATGCATAAATGACCTTGTGGATGAGATCGGAAGTTCACTGAGGCTTTTTGCAGATGATGCTGTGGTGTATCGAAAGGTTGTAACAATGGAGAATTGTACTGAAATGCAGGAGGATCTGCAGCGAATTGACGCATGGTGCAGGGAATGGCAATTGAATCTCAATGTAGACAAGAGTAATGTGCTGCGAATATATAGAAAGATAGATCCCATCATTTAGCTACAAAATAGCAGGTCAGCAACTGGAAGCAGTTAATTCCATAAATTATCTGGGATTAGGCATTAGGAGTGATTTAAAATGGAATGATCATATAAAGTTGATCGTCGGTAAAGCAGATGCCAGACAGATTCATTGGAAGAATCCTAAGGAAATGCAATCCGAAAACAAAGGAAGTAGGTTAAAGTACGCTTGTTCGCCCACTGCTTGAATACTGCTCAGCAGTGTGGGATCCGTACCGGATAGAGTTGATAGAAGAGATAGAGAAGATCCAACGGATAGCAGCGCGCTTCTTTACAGGATCATTTAGTAATCGCGAAAGCTTTACGGAGATGATAGATAAACTCCAGTGGAAGACTCTGCAGGAGAGACGCTCAGTAGCTCGGTTCGGGCTTTTGTTAAAGTTTCGAGAACATACCTTCACCGAAGAGTCAAGCAGTATATTGCTCCCTCCTACGTACATCTCGTGAAGAGACCATGAGGATAAAATCAGAGAGATTAGAGCCCACACCGAAGCATACCGACAATCCTTCTTTCCACGAACAATACGAGACTGGAATAGAAGGGAGAACCGATAGAGGTACTCAGGGAACCCTTCGTCACACACCGTCAGATGGCTTGCGGAGTATGGATGTAGATGTAGATAAGGGAAATTAATGAGTTGGGTCAGAGCGATTAAGCAAATAGTGTTCTGTTGCAGGAGGCCGAGCAAAGGGCACTTGATGTATTTTTAAGAGGGTTACCGGCATATATGTCACGGAAAGGGCGTGAAGGGACTTCAAAAGATTTGTATTCGGTCATTCAGCTGGCAATTCAATGTGAGGAAATAGACGTGGCAACAGGGGTATGCGAGAGGCAAACAGTGTTTACAGCGGGTGTGAAATGTTTTAAGCTGGCCGCGGTGGCCTTGCGGCTCTAGGCTTTCAGTCCGGAACCGCGTGACTGCTACTGTCGCAGGTTCCAATCCTGCCTCCGGCATGGATGTGCGTGGTGTCTTTAGGTTAGTTAGGTTTAAGTAGTTCTAAGTTCTAGGGGATTGATGACCTAAGATGTTAAGTCCCATAGTGCTCAGAGCCATTTGAACCATTGAACCATTGGAGGCTAATGAAGTTTTGGGTCCATTGGGTTGTTTTGTGAAACGTGGTGTTGTACGCGTACAGGAGGGGAACGACGGGTGAGTAGTTCCTGTGAACGTGGATAATTTTAGTACTGTGGGCGCGAATTTCGGGAAAGGTGTTTTAGTAGCAAATTTGGATGTGCCAAATGACGAAGACTGGTGTTCGGGAGGTAGGCGAAGCGATCAACCACTAACTGCTGATAGAACTGCATTGCATGACAAAATTAAGCATTTGAAAGGAGGAGAAAGAGAGCACATGGAAGAATTATTGTGGGAATTTAAGGATTAGTTTTTTTCGCAAGGGGCGTTGCCAGCAACTCTATTTGTTCAACATAGGATACCAACAGGGAATGAAGCACCTGTTTACCGTAAACCATACAGAATTCTGAGGTATTTGCAGCCGATTGTGGAGGATTTCATTGATCAACAGCTTGCGGACGGTATTATAGAGCATAGCAGTAGTTGCTGGGGAGTGGGCATTTTCGTTGTGCCTAAAAAATCTATGGATGGAACTAAGAAATACAGATTCTGTTGTGACTACCGATATCTCAATAATAAGACAATAACAGATGCAGACCCCATTCCAAACATATCGGAGACTTTGGATCACTTAGGACAGTGCCAGTACTTTTCTACGATGGATTTGACAAGTGGTTATCATCAGTTAGAGGTGGCTAAAGAGGATCGTCCAAAAACTACTTTCTCTACTCCTGGAAGCCATTACCAGTACATTAGAATGCCTTTCGGTTTGAAAAACTGTCCGGCAAAGTTTCAGAGGTTGCTAGACAGTGTCTTGAGGGGTTTGAAACCACGACAGCGTCTGGACTATTTGGATGACATTATAGTGTTTTCTAGTAGTATGGAGCAACATAGATAGTGGTTAAGGGAAGTCTTTATGAGGTTAAGAGCAACTCGTTTGACGTTGAGCCTGGAGAAGTGTCATTTTGCATTAGAAGAAGTAAAATATTTGGGTCATATTACCAGTAAGGACAGAGTGCAAACAGATCTCAGGTTGGTACAAGCTGTAAGGAATTTTCGGGAACCGAAAACAGTTAAGAAAGTGCATTTAGCACAGCTGTTGACGCGATTGTTACGGAAGGATATGAAATTTGAGTGGACAGAAGAGCGTCAGAAAGCATTTGACAAACTGAAAGAAGTGTTAACATCAAGTCTGTTTCTTATGTTTCCAGATTTTGAAAAGCAGTTTATAGTAGCATGCAATGCATCGAATCAAGCATTAGGGTGTGTTCTTAGTCGGGAAACTGATGGGAAAGAATATCCTGTAGCCTATGTGTCTAGGCAGTTGAATGCAGCAGATAGGAATTACTCATCAACTGAGAGGGAGATGTTTAGCATAATCTATGGAATCACATACTTTTAATGTTATTTATACGGGAGAAGATTTCGCATACTGACAGATCATGCTGCATTGAAGTGTTTGTTGGGGTTGAAGGATCCATCCACTAGACCCGCTAGATGGGCTGTGAGGCTCAGTGAATTCGACTATGAGGTGATGCACAAGCCTGGGAAGAAGCACGGTAATGCAGATGCACTAAACAGGAAGGTGGCAAAAGTAGAAGTCATAGGTGATGACCTGGCAGTATGGCAAGAATTACAGGACGTGGACAACGATTGTAAATTGTATCGGACACAATCACAATTTAATATGTACGACGGTCTTCTGTGCAGGGAAATGAGTTGGGGCCAAGGGTAATAGTGCCAGCGAAGTTGAGAAATGAGGTTTTAAAGGAAGCACATGATCACTTGTTATCTGGTCATGGAGTGTGTAGATCGACGAATAGGAGAGTGGAGGAGAGGTATTGGTGGAGAAGTAGGAAAGTAGATTTGGATCAGTATGTCAAGAATTGTGTACCATGTGCGCAGAAAGCACATTTGAGCCGGAGACAGATACAGTTACGACGACTGCCGGAAGCGACATGGCCATTCTCTGCGCTGGGGATTGCTGCCACAGGATTCATCAAAGTTGTCCACTTTCAGGAAAAGTAGTATCAACAATAAAGGTGCTCTTCACAGTAAGACTAAGGTGAGTGCAGCTTATTAACATTCTGAGTTTGAAGATTTTTCCTTCTTTTGACAGGAAACCAGAGTTCTTTAAGGACAAATTTTGACAGGGATCACAAGGCTCCTCAAGCTCAAGGTCCCCTGTAACTGCAGTTGTTGCGGTTATTTCCAAGCATTGCCAATATATCCGTACGTGTCAACTCTGCTTTCACATAAGCACAAAAAACATGTAATTGTGCCAGAACTGCTACAAACAACTCACTGCCCCCCCCCCCCCATTTTGGTAAGAACATTAAATGACTTGTCTTTATACAGCAAGAGTGCAAAATTATAGATAGTGGCATTTTCTACATTGTGTTATGTTAGCAGCGTCCATCCAAGGTTTGTCATGAGATTTTTTTGTATGTCACATTGCTACAACAATATGTACTCTTCACACACACTAAAGTGAATTCTAGCATCCTACATGGATGGTTCCTTGAAATTCAATATTTTGTTGATGTCCTACTTACCACAAAGTGTCTTGATGAGCATAACACCCTATTTGATTTACTATAGTAATACCTTTTAGCTCATACACAACATTCTCCCCAGGATGTGAAACAGTACTTCAAATGATCTCCCAACTGATTCGATCAGTGTAATATGGATTTTCTACATCCATTGTCGATGTGAATGTCTTAACTATGATACTGTACAGTTAACCAGCATGGGCAATCTTTCCTCAGATACTGCATGTAATACCCACAATTACTAAATTAAATATAAATACTTAACTATTACCATTCAGCTTATACTTTATTTAATACATCTAACCCCCCCCCCACACACACACACACACATACACACTCAACATGTTACTGTTCAGTGTATGATGGTGTGTACCTAATATCTTGGTCCCGTCACTAATGGAGTAAAGCTCACTTCAGCTGAAGACAAATATTTTGTCAAAACAATTACATCTTGTATTTTATCATCTTCAGCAGCTGTATTTCTATTTTCTGAAATAAGCAGTAACCAAATGCAGAAAAGAAATTTTATTCCATTACCAGTTTCAGGCACACAGTGCCCTTTGTCAGAAGAGTATAATTAATGAATTATTTGCAAGTGTCAGAAGGAAGTAGATGTATGCAGCATATTGTTGTGGCCTCAGTCACAGCCCTGAAAGCACTAAGTGCTTGAAATCGGTGAAGGAACAAAATCTCTTTTGTGCAACTAGTTGCTGTTTGTTCCAATAAAAATTACATTTACCCACTACTAAACTACAGAGTTTTTGTAATAATTTTTTCAAAACAAATTAAGCACTTACAAAACACAGAATCATTACACTTATTTTCAAATAAAAATCAAGCTCCTTATGTGTGTATATAATATATCTTTTATTCAGAACAAAGAGTATATCACAATTAACGATTCAGTGATATAAACAATGAGTAATTTCAGTTTCCCTTCTTAATTTCACTGAGCTCTAGACTAGACAATTTTATTCTAAGTGAACAACAGTTGAGAAAAAAAGAAAAAACTTACACAAAACATACTTGGGAACTATCTGAATATGGCAAACTTCACAAAGTTTACAAAAGATTTACACATAATAAAAAGAAAGACTGAGCAACTGTTTCATGCTAAGACCATTATGTCAAATGTAAAATGTCCACTTCCTTAAAAATGAAACCATTGTGGTGAAAGATCTACTGTATGTGCATCTTTCTCTTACATCTGTTTGCTATTTTTACAATATTTATTTTTTTCATTAGAAAACTCATGAAGTGAACAACCCTTAGAAAATTTTTCACGTAGTAAATTATCTCTGTATGACACAGAATCATAAAAAATTACATGAAACTATAATTTCTACACAATTATTAATATACAGTCAACAAGATTACATATAAAAAAGCCTCTACCTATGGAGGGATTATTACAAGGAATGCTGCCCACAGAGGGTAACTCGCATGCTTGCAATGGAAAGCACACTGAAAGCAAGTCGCAAATCCAGTCTAGCAGTTACAAACCAATAACAAATTAGAAAGGAAGTTGTTTTGTGTGACATGCAAAAATAGTACCACGTAAATATGTGAAGAATGAACTGAATTAGAGTAACTTCCCTTACAATGTGTGCATATTTGGAATGATAGCAACTTATACTAATGTCATTTATAAATGACAGTTACGTCTTTATGGAAAAAAATATGATTGTAAATGAAACTACAAAAATTAGCATATTTCTATACCACTGAGTAGTATAAAACATTTTTCTGTCTTTGAGGAATCTCTCTCTCTCTCTCTCTCTCTCTCTCTCTCTCTCTCTCTCTCTCTCTCACACACACACACACACACACACACACACACACACACACACACACACACACACACACACACACACAAATTCACAAATTCACATCTAGAGCACAATCTCACATTCCTACAAAATGTAGTCTAAACTATATTGCTGTTGTTTCAGGAAAGGTTTGTGTCAGTTAAATTTTATGGTCCTTTGGGGGGGGACTGTATTTATAATTTAATTCCGATTCGTGAATCTTGTCATTAGAATCCAGACATTCAATCTTAAAACTTGAAATTATGTTCTCATGAGCATTGCAATATTTGTTTAATGGGAGCTAATAATTCACATTCACTGAAGGGCATAGAGAATGATTCTAAAATTTCCATTCACACATAGTACAATATACTGTATTTAAACAATGTGCAGCAATCGCTCACTTTTCACAATTGTTAGTCATATTTACTGTGTGTTTGCATCTTTGGTATTCCTTTACAGACTAACCCCAAAGTAGAACGAATACCACTGGCACAGAGACAATAATATTACTCACTATACTATATATTTTGATCTCTAACACAATATGGGACACAACCAGCATACAAAACACACAATTATTACTGCACACATGTTCTGGTCATGTGTCTCCACAATAAAAGTAGATTTCAAACAACTGAAATTTAAAAACTTTGCACCAAATTTAATTTGCACAGTGATTCTAGGGCATGAACAGTTTACATCTTCTACACGACAAGAGACAAATAAAATAAATTCTGGTGTATACATGTGAGAGTTTTACATTCATAACAATATTCTGGTATATTATAAAACTGATACATGATACAAAAAGATCTTTTAAAGGTAAAATTCAGCTTAATGTCCCTTGTAACAGTTTCAACTCAAAATGTTACAAGCTCTAGTGAATTTTTAAAAACTGTATCGGTATTATGAAGCTGAAAATCTGTATGCCAGTATATCCAGCCTTCTCTCTGTTCAGAAACTGCTCAGTATATCAATATGAACACAGAGTAGTTACTATAAAGAAAAGTAAGTGGTCTAGAACTTATATACATAATTACTGTGAGCAGTAGGTAAGCTTACTTTGAAGAAGGTATTGGAAAACAGCACTTGGAAAATAAGCTCCTGTAAAACACAACTTGGGCCTTGCCTTGGCGACAGTAAATACATAATATCTTGCAAGTAAGTCATGTACGATCATAACACAATAAACTGATAACAGATTTTTTAAACTAATTCATATAAAAGATGTTTACATGATAACTATGCTACAACGGCAAGCAGCAGTTGCCTCAAGATTTCAATGTTTCTCAAAACACGTCCATAAATATTGCAGTTCTAGTCCCTCATCAATATATTAGTACTATCTAGAGGGTGATTCACATATGACACCAAATTTCATAAACATGTTTAAACTACTCAAACTAACAGTCTTTCTTTATATGACTGCAAGAGATCACCATTCATTCTAATATCAAATCATTATGTGCCAATAATTATAAATTTATCATCTATACAACACAAAGGAGACAAATACAGTGGAAAAACCATTCACTTATCAAGCTTTTGTTGAAATTAGGGGACATTAACTTTTGCTGAAATCACGAACAGAATGCAAATGCTTTATGCAAAGATGTGTCAAATAATGATTATAAACTTAGCTATTGAACCTAATGACCTGTAGAACAATTTGAGTACAATTCTACTTCATTTCATCTAAATACACTTATATCCCTATGGGTCCACATTACGAAATTACAAGTGCACATAAAGTCTCAAAATACAGAGCAACTTTAATTACAAAACACTAAGATTGATTGCAAAATCAGTAATGTACATTAGCCATAAACAAAATCAAATGAAAGCTTGGAGAGAAAATTTTCAGTTTTTTCAACTCGTTAGCCTCTCAATTGACCAACATCTATACTTTGCTATAAAAATGACACACAGGTTTACAATAACAACTTAAAATGAAACTGGGAGCTTTACAACACTATCAGTCAATCATAACATATCACAAGTCAGTTAATACTTTCTACAAACAGTGACCTCAACAGAATGAACTGTGAAATACAATGCACCATTAAAACAGTCTGTTGCACATTGTGGCCATATGAAAGTGCCACTTTCGTAATTTAATAAATGTGTTAAACAATATTTAACACACATAATTAATCATTAAAATGACAGTAATGAAAATTAGATGTTCAATTTGCGAAAAGTGGAGGGAAATCACGAATCAAGATCAGTACGTACTATATGTAGATCAACAAATATCACCACACACATTGCTTAACATTGAAGACTTATCAGAAGTGCTATAAATAAAAATTGTTACGTATCCAGCGTTTCATTCATTTCGGAGTTAACAGTTTAAAATGTGATTGCTCGTATCTACAAAATAAGTGAAGGCGCTCTCAAAAATTGTGCCACATGTGGATCACCCAGTATGTAAGCAATTTACATTGGTTATTTTTATCACAGACTTAATACAATGAACTAGATATTTGCTCCCCGACACACAAAACTTTCACAAATAAAACATATGGCTTAACCAAAACCTGACACTCAAATTCAGTTTCTCTGAGCAGTCTAGCATTTAATTCTACAATTCAGTAGTCATGTGAGATGTAAGAGCCTGCACTCTTTTAGCATTGCAGCTTTTGCATAATACATGGTCATCCAGAGGGTAACATCCACGGCCCTCAGCTTCTGAAGACAGTATGAGACCGCAGTCCTACAATCATACCAGTAATTATTACACACAAATTCTACAAACTAAATGGAGTACACAAAATATTTAATGTTTACTATTACACTGCATAAAGTCAACATGACCTAAGTAGAGTAGAAAAACGAAAAAGTGAGAGTGCAATGTAACAAGCTGTACTGAAACAAACAAATTATTGCAGTTAGGTATATCATGATTAACCCTGTAGTGTACCAATGGGGCACTTCTAAAGATAAATCTTATCCAAATTCTAGAAGTAAAATCTAAGCAGAGGGTATAATCCAAGATTCATTACAACTATACAAAGCTTAAATTACAACACCGACAAGCATGCAAAATGTGTGTTTAGGAATCTAAAGAGAATCATTTCCCTTTGAGCTATGTAATATATGGGGTAAATCTTTACAATATGCTCCTGGGTGCACAATGGCAGCGTCTTCACTGTCTCTTTTACATTACAGTGGCAGCTATTTTTAATGTCACTAAAACTGAAGAGAGATAAAACATATCAACTCACAACAGGAAATTCTACAGTAATTTGATTCATTTTGATGACTTTTCTTCTGTCACAATGTCACAGCAAACTATTCCTTGCTTGAAGGAAACTAAACAAAAAAACTAATCAGTTGGTTGGACTAAATTCGTTTTGCTTTAGGGCACAAAAAACAACTGGGGTCATACATACCTAAGTCAAAACTATACAACACAAAGACAGAGAGGAGTTATAAAAAATGGCTATGTGTCAGTCCAAATTGACATAAGAGAAGACAGCTAAAAACAGGCACGTGGAGAAAGGGATAAAAAAAAGACACTTTACAGAAACGGAGGTCCAAAACTAAAAATTAAACGGTCTTCGCCATATTGCTTTGGCAGATAAAAAGTGAAATGCAGTCAACAGCTTGTGCGTCATTTGCTAAAACGGCTGATAATTAAGATGGCAAACCCAAGTGGGAACATAAATGGTTAAAAAAAAATGGGCATTCTATCAGGAAGTGATGGACAGTTAAAACTTGGGCGCAATCTGTAGAAATTGGTGGGGTAGCATCACTTCTCAAGCGACAATGCCTAAAAAGCCAGTACCCAATACACAGCCTAGTTAAAATGACCTCCTCCTGGCAAAAGGGCTGAGAGGAGAACGTCGAAGCTGCTGGGAGATGCTTAATAAGCTGGTGTTTATTCCTGTGAAGGAAGAACCATTGACAATGCCAAAGGGACACCACTTCCTGACAGATTGCAACATAGAGATCATCGGAGGGAATATATGAACTAGCGAGCTGAGGTACGAGGACTGCAGCCTTGGCAGCAGCGTCAGCAGCTTCATTTCCTGGCAGACTGCATGAACAGGAACCCACAGAAAAATCATGATGGTTCCACCAAGAGTGAGCAAGTGACAGTTTTCGTGGACCTGCTGCATCGGAGGGTGTACAGTCTGCATAGACTTGCAAGGATGTTGAGTGAGTCTGAGAAGAGAACACAATTGAAAAGGCTGAGTCCCCAGACGTATTCCATTGCCTGATATAGGGCGAAGAGCTCTGCTGTAAAGGTGGTGGGAGCAACCAATTGCATTGTAAGGAATTTATAAAGATGGTTAAGTCAGTGTAAAAGTGAAAGACACTGTCGATTCTCAGGGAGTAATGATCAAGACATCGTCGAAGACGGCGCTCAGCGAGACAGGTCCTTGGACGACTGCAATAGATGGCAAAATCATCAACAAAAAGGGAGCCAGATATGACCGGCGAGAAACTGGCCATTATACGGTTAATGGCAATAGCAAAGAGGACGACACTCAGAATGGAACCCTGAGGCACACCGTTTTCCTGGATAAATGTGTTCGACAAGGCAAACCCCTCCCCCCCCCCCCCCCCCCCCCCCACACACACAAACACCCCTTGAAAACTTTGTCTTTTAAAAATTCCTGAAGGAAACAGGGCAGGCGGCCACAGGAGCCCCACGTGTAAAGAGTACGGAGGACACCAGTTCTCCAGCAGGTGTCTTAGGCCTTATCCAAATTGAGAAACACGGCCACAGTCTGGGTTTTCCACAGCAGACCATTCATGACGTGGGTGGACAAAGTAACGAGATGGTCAACTGCAGAACACCGCACTCGAAATCCACACTGCATTCATCAGTAAATTGCGAGACTCGAGCCACCATACCAGCTGGGCATGAATCATATGTTGCATCACCTTGCAAACACAGCTAGTGAGAGAGATGGGGCGGTAGCTAGAAGGAAAGTTTTTATCCTTACTGGGCTTAGGTATGGGTATGACAGTGGCTTCACACCAACGTCCGGGAAATGTGTCCTCTACCCAGATGCAGTTTTACGTGTTAAGCAGAAAGTGCTTGCCCCCCTAGAGAAAAGTGCTGCAACATCTGTTGACAGCGTCTGGCCCTGGGGTGGAGGATCGGGATGTACTGAGAGCATGCTCTAACTCCCTCATAGTACAGGCGGCATTGTAACACTCTCAATTCAGAGAAGAGAAGGGTATCGCCAGAGCCGCCTCCAATTGGTTCCGATGGCGATAGTGGGAAGAACTCTAAATGTCCACAAAATGGCAGACCAAGGTGTTGCAGATATCAATAGGGTCCACGATGACATTGCTACTGTCAGGCCGGAAATTGGGGAATGGATCTTGGTCCCAGAGAGCCGTCACAGGTTGGCCCACACAACAGAGGAAGGGGTTCAACTGTTAGAAGAACTAGTGAATGAAAGCCAACTAGCTCTTTTGCTATCCCAAAGAAAGTGATGACACTTTGCACACATGTGTTTATAAGGAATGCAGTTTGCCATCATAGGATGACAGTTAGAAATGTGGAAAGCATGTCTCTGTGCGTGGACTCCATCGCAGCATGCCTCAGTCCACCAAGAGACTGGGACATGTCATGATAAAAGAGGATGTGCGAGGAATGGAAAGTTCTGCAGCAGTAAGGATAATGTTTGTGAGATATTCCACCAGGCCATCACAACAGGCGAAATCTTGTTCTCAGAAGACTGTTAGGAAGGAGTAAAGCTGCCAATCAGCCTTAGTAAGCTGCCATTTGGGTGTGCACGCAGATGGGATAGGAGTCAGCAAATGGATAGCACACGGGAAATGGTTGCCCGAGTAGGCGTCCGAAAGAACGGACCACTCAAGACAATTGGCAAGTTGGGCAGTGAAAAAGGATAGGTCCAAATGGGAAAAGTGTGTGAGGAGTCAGAAAGGGAAGTGGGCGCTCCAGTGTTAAGGCAGAAGAGGTTAAGTTGGTTAAGAGGATCAGCGAAGAGAGGAACCCCTTTGACAGGTCCTGGGAGTACTCCAAAGGGGATTATGCACATTAAAGTCATCGAGTAGCAAAAATAGGGGAGATAGCTGTCCAATACACTGAAGGAAGTCTGCCCCAGTGACATCGAATGACCTATGGTGATGGGGATGATGTTTGGATTGTGGGGCACTCAACTGCGCGGTCATCAGCACCGATGAAATGATGAGGACAACACGAACACCCAGTCATCTTGAGGCAAGGTCAAAATCCCTGACCCCGTTGAGAATTGAACACGGGACTCCATGCTCGGGAAGGAGAACACTACCGCAACACCCACGAGCTGCGGATGTCGAATGACAGGCTGTAATTTCGTTTCCTGAAGGCAGAGTGCAAGGGGGCTCTGTGATGCTAAAAGCAGCTGTAAATCCTCTTTGTGGGACCAAACACCAGGAACGTTCCATTGGAGGAGTCATGATGAGAAAGAGACGTAAGGGTGTCACCTAGGCAGCTGCGAGTGACAGCCTGTGAAGAGTCGCTACTACAGGGCACAGAGGCAGGAGGATCCTGCTCCATGGCGTCCACAGAAATTTTGGCTTGCTTGTGCAGTTGGTCTGAGGAGTCCAACACTGCAGAACTGTAGGTTGTATGCACTGGCGACATGGAGGCCAGGCTAAGATATCATGTGGCGACACTGTTGAAGAGGATCTGGGAGTCATCAAAGGAGAAGACCGCTTTCCTTTGGTGGACTTCTTCGAGCCTTTCCGGTTAGAGGTAGACTCTGGTGTTCTTTGGCTGGAGGGACGTAGGAAGTCTTCATGGGAGTACTACTCCTGTCCTTTCCGCCCTTTGAGGTGAGAGTTTGATGGCTTGTTGCACAGCTGGATGGTTGTATGGTGATGCTACCTTGACACTGGGCAATTTCACAACCTCAGAACTGAATTGGAGGTCGCATGTCTGTGTGGCCATGTCCTCCATGGAGTGAGGGGTAACAAGAACACATTATAGGTGCCAGATGAGAGAACACAAGGTCTGTGACTAGCCAATAACTTGCGAGAGACTGGGTAAGGAACCTTTTTCCTTTACCTGGATCTCTTGGACAGCTCGCTCATCGTGATACATGGGACAATCCCAAGAGTAGGCGGCATGGCTGCCATTGCAGTTGATGCAGCAAGGAGGAGGAGGTGGCGGGCAATCGCCCTTGTGCACATCCCTTCCACAGATTGCACAATTGGCTGGGTGTCGACAAGACATTCTAATGTGTCTGAAATGGCACTGATAGCCATGTATCAGATTCAGAATGTACGGCCAGAATGTGATGATTTCATAGCCTGCTTTGATCTTTGACAGAAGCATCACTCTATCAAAGGTGAGGAAAAGAGTGTGGGTGGGCACTAATGAGGAATCTACCTATTCCATTGCACAATGGACAGCAGTGACACCCTGATCAGAGAGATACAATTGGATTTTGGTCTGTCAGACCATCTAACAGCCTAGTGTAACTAACACCATGGGAAGGATTCAAAGTTCTATGGGCCTTGACATGAACAGGGTAATCATGGAGAACTGAGGCAGCAAGCACTTGTGCTTGAGAATCAGAAGTAGTCTCCAAAAACAAAGTGCCTTTCCGTAAATGAGAGCAGGATTTCACAGGGCCATCAATTGCATTATCACCTTTCTGAATAATAAACGGATTCACCGTGGTGAATCATTAGCCTCAATACTTTTACGTTTAGTAGATGTTGATTGTGAAGATGATTGACTCATTGCTAGAAAATCCCCAGGATTGTCGGTGTCTCCAACAGCACACTCCTTCCAACTGCGGGCCCCTTTCACAAAGGGGTGCACCTGCCTTAGGTGACTTCACACCTCAGGTCACACCTCCCGAACACTTGATGGAGGGACCATTCGGCAACTTGGGAAGGTTGCAGCTCAGACAATCACCCCTCCCTGGGCCTTGTTTGTACCAGGGGGTACATGCGAACCCTACCTGTCAACTCAGAGCTGGGAATTACAAGTTACCCAGTCACTTGTTACACGTCAGACATGTGGCCAACCTTCAGGAGTGCACAGGGAGAAAGAAGAAAAAGAGGAAACACAAACGCCGAAGTGGAGGAACAAGAGGAGAAGGGAAACAAACTAAGGAAAAGGGAGTGAAGAACAATGGTGAGACTGTTCTTACGTCAGCAACATACAATGCAAAACATTTCCAGTAATACCCCAGACATGGTCCCTAAGTGAGGGGAAAAAGAATAGCACGAAGATAGACAGGCAGCACGGAAGAGAAAAAAATGCAGCAAAGGCTGGGAGCCCATGGTAGCCAAGCACGAACCCGCCAAAGAGTGGCAAACCCCCCTGGTGGGCTAATCAGGTGGTGACGAGGAGGCTGTCGTCACCTGTTGCATGTGTAGGTTCACCAGATTTTGTAACATAGGACGAGAATCTACACGTTCATGCCAAAGTTTTTCTAATAATACTTCAACTAAAACCCTTGTACGGCCACAAGAAATGGAAAAAAAAATGTTCTAGGAACATGTAAACTCTATCCATCCTATTACAAAACATACAGTGTAATGTGAAGAAAAACAGAGGGAGCTACCTTTCCTTGGGTCAGTTAAGAACAGAGCAGACAGACCTCATGGCCATGGCATGTGTAGAATATCCCCCACACAACAAATTCTGGATCAATGATCATACCATCATGCCAGCCACTACACAGGAATGTTGTTTTGAGTACTCTGATTCACAGAACTTGCACAGTGTCAGAAGGAGAACCCTGTGAAAAAACTATGACTCTATGAATGTGCTAAAAATAAGTACTTTGAATGGAAGTTGAGGCCAAAAGCATTGTCTTAGTGGAAAGGTTAGGTAATAATAAAAAAAAAGGGAGAGGCCAAGGGCCATTTATCTGTCCTATGCTAACCTTAGGAAATTTAGCAGGCTCCTACAGAGAATCAGGGTACCTGGCACGTAAAAGGTATACTTCATAATGTTAAAAGTACCTGCCTGTGCAAACTGACAATATAGAGAAGATGGATGGTACTTTGAGCAACAAAAGCTCCACAGAAGTTGAAAAGTATCAATCTGCCATCAAACTTGACGACTAGAATATTTATGATTTATTTTACTTTACCACTCTACATTGTGAAATACCTGACACACCAAACACAAAAGCTGTATAGTCTCTCAAAAATGTACAGGCAGGGAATATTGAGCAGCTGTCATCAGAATATACATAGGTAAAATATATAGCCTATATGCTGAGCGTCCTTATGAGCCAATGCAATCATCATTTAAAAACTCAGGATAATAAGTGAGCATACTAAAGGTAATAACAATAGATCCCTCACCCTTCTGTCAAGTTTACATGTCATTTAATTATTCATTTGAATCATTCTCCATGAAAAACTGACAATACTGGAGAAATTACTAACTTTGAAGATGAGCTTGTTCCGTCACTATTTAACCACTACATGAATTTTAAATGTTGGAAACTAGTTGGGGCAGACTATTGGTTTTCCAATGTGCTTTCTATTGTCACCTGTAGCCAAAAATATGTATCCAAGAGAATTTTAAGTTGTCACTGAAATTATACCATATTAACTGAAGTATGTTTGCAGGTGCATACCAACCTCGCTGCAGCATGTTTGCAGATATGACAACAATATGGTTTTAGTATGGCATCATCATTGAGATATTAAATCTGTTACTTGTCTGTCTTATTATACATCATTATTCTATCAGCTGCATTACAGAGTTTGAGCAGAAGAGCTATTGCTTGTTTCAGAATGTCCAAGAGGAAGGACACTGGGATTCAGGGGTGAAATGTTACCTACTCGCAGTCTAAAAATGGGGGAGATGTAAAGGCTGGAGGGAGGCGGCAGGAGTGAGATATGGGGGAGGGGGAGGGGGCAGGGGCAGGGTGCAGATGTGACAATGCTGCTGAATCTGGTAAATGTGTATTCTCTGTCGGATGAATAAGGCGGTCATCTGCAAATGCTAACAATGGGGATGAATCCATGACAGTGGAAGCTTACCTGCCTAGCAACACTATTAATCAGCAACATCAAAAAACAAATTACTTGTTACACATCCTCCAAATAGTATTTCTACACAGAAGAACGTTAATTTCACTGGCATAAGTGAAGTAGTCCTGCAGCATTCTAAAACACAAAGGTTTTGCTGGTAACAAACACAGATAAGGGATCTTTGCTGCATTTCACAAGCAATGCAATGGAAACTGGCCACTTCTGTTTTTCTCAAAAATACCTCACTATATTAGCACCAAACATTTGAAAATACACTCCTGGAAATGGAAAAAAGAACACATTGACACCGGTGTGTCAGACCCACCATACTTGCTACGGACACTGCGAGAGGGCTGTACAAGCAATGATCACACGCACGGCACAGCGGACACACCAGGAACCGCGGTGTTGGCCGTCGAATGGCGCTAGCTGCACAGCATTTGTGCACCGCCGCCGTCAGTGTCAGCCAGTTTGCCGTGGCATACAGAGCTCCATCGCAGTCTTTAACACTGGTAGCATGCCGCGACAGCGTGGACGTGAACCGTATGTGCAGTTGACGGACTTTGAGCGAGGGCGTATAGTGGTCATGCGGGAGACCGGGTGGACGTACTGCCGAATTGCTCAACACGTGGGGCGTGAGGTCTCCACAGTCCATCGATGTTGTGGCCAGTGGTCGGCGGAAGGTGCACGTGCCCGTCTACCTGGGACCGGACCGCAGCAAGGCACGGATGCACGCCAAGACCGTAGGATCCTACGCAGTGCCGTAGGGGACCGCACCGCCACTTCCCAGCAAATTAGGGACACTGTTGCTCCTGGGGACCATTCGCAACCGTCTCCATGAAGCTGGGCTATGGTCCCGCACACCGTTAGGCCATCTTCCGCTCACACCCCAACATCGTGCAGCCCGCCTCCAGTGGTGTCGCGACAGGCGTGAATGGAGGGACGTATGGAGACGTGTCGTCTTCAGCGATGAGAGTCGCTTCTGTCTTGGTGCCAATGATGGTCGTATGCGTGTTTGGCGCCGTGCAGGTGAGCGCCACAATCAGGACTGCATACGACCGAGGCACACAGGGCCAACACCCGGCATCATGGTGTGGGGAGCGATCTCCTACAATGGCCGTACACCTCTGGTGATCGTCGAGGGGACACTGAATAGTGCACGGTACATCGAAACCGTCATCGAACCCATCGTTCTACCATTCCTAGACCGGCAAGGGAACTTGCTGTTCCAACAGGACAGTGCACGTCCGCATGTATCCCGTGCCACCCAACGTGCTCTAGAAGGTGTAAGTCAACTACCCTGGCCAGCAAGATCTTCGGATCTGTCCCCCATTGAGCATGTTTGGGACTGGATGAAGCGTCGTCTCACGCGGTCTGCGTGTCCAGCACGAACGCTGGTCCAACTGAGGCGCCAGGTGGAAATGGAATGGCAAGCCGTTCCACAGGACTACATCCAGCATCTCTACGATCGTCTCCATGGGAGAATAGCAGCCTGCATTGCTGCAAAAGGTGGATATACACTGTACTAGTGCCGACATTGTGCATGCTCTGTTGCTTGTGTCTATGTGCCTGTGGTTCTGTCAGTGTGATCATGTGATGTATCTGACCCCAGGAATGTGTCAATAAAGTTTCCCCTTCCTGGAACAATGAATTCATGGTGTTCTTATTTCAATTTCCAGTAGTGTAAATGCCTTTCAATGCCCCAATGTGCTTACACTGCAATTGCCATACAAATCACAAACTAGTACCTTGAATGCTATCCTGTAAATAATATGCTGTATTCTCAATGTAATGTGATCCAAATTTAAATATTGATGTGGGTATTATAGAAAATCTTAATATGAGCTCACTGGACAATATATTAGTCATCTCCTTAAAAGTGCACATGGGTGTGACACTCCACACCTAACATGAATCATGGCAGAGAGAGAGAGAGAGAGAGAGAGAGAGAGAGAGAGAGAGAGAGAGAGAGAGAGAGAGAGAAGTGTGTGTGTGTGAGGGGGGGGGGGGGCAAGGGGGGGAGGGAGGGGGCAGGTGCGTGAGCGCACGCGCGCACACACATGCACCAGTAAATTGTAAGGAATCAGAGCAGTAAGATGGGGCAATGAGCAGTCGTACCAGAATGGCAGACAGAAACAATCATGTTTCGACTTGCCCATGTTTCCAGAAGGAATGGTGTATCATTAATAGCCATGTAACACAGTTTAAGAACAGTAGCTGTAAAAAAGATCGTATCCAACAGAAACTGGATCGAAGTGTCGTGCATTTTCAATGGCAATAGTTTTCAAATCTGACAAGAATTGCCGTTTTCAGTGAATGCAAATCAATTTCAACCAGTTTATGGGCAAACATCGCCAACAGAATTGAGAGCAATTAGATACTTACAATAAACTTTACACATATAACTAACTAACATGCAATGGACATATGAGTGCGGGTACCTCATAGAAGATCATTGCTCACAACAGCACAATTTCTATGGGCCAAACTACTTAGAAACTGGACAGTAAGTGATTGGAGGCATGTAGTGTAAGTGCCGAGTTGCAAATATGCCTTGTTTTGAATGATTCAAGGTGTCAAATACACAAATGGTGTCATGATGTGTTGATCACTGATGTTTTGGGGAATTTTTTTTTTTTTTTGGACCCTGACTTGGGCCCACTCATTTAAGTTACCATGAACATGAGATTTGATGTTTGTTTCAACATTCTTTGCAACCATGTGTTGTCCTTTCATCTGCATCTTCATTACGAGTGTGATGAGGATACCTGTCTTCCAAGATAACAACAGCCATGTTATAGGGCTGCACACATACATCCTTGGTTTGAGGATCGTTGGCACCATATCACTCCTTGACAAGTCCACTAAACCATCATTCTTCATCCCATACTTTTCGGGGGCTGTATGGAACAGCAAATAAAACTGAAATCAACACCCCTGCCATGTGGTAGACACACTGGATCTAATCACTAATGAGTGCCTTCAGCTGGATATGGCACACCTGAAGAAAATTCTGGACACTCTTCTTTGCCAAATTAGGACTGCTATCAACAGAAAAAGCAGTGTTACATTGTATTGGTGTGTCATGTCTCCTGGGGGTGACTAATTTTTTATCCAGTGTACAGTAATTTTCTGGATTTTACTGTAAGCAGTAACACAGTATTTCTACTGTTATTGTCATTGTTGTGAAGACAGGTTTGTAGTAATTCACCACACTAGTTCGTCCTATGTAAGCCTCTTCATCTTTGTATAACTAATGTAATCTACATCGATTTGAGTTCACTTACAATTGTTCAGCTATGGTCTCCCAAAAATTTTAACCCACACTTCCCTCCATTACCCAACTGAAGATTCCTGGATGCCACAGGATGCATCCTATCAACAGAACCCTTCTTTTAATCAGGTCATGACACATTTCTCTTAAGCTCTGTTCATTACCCTTCATTATCTGATCTACTAATCTAATTTTCACCTTTTGTCTGTTAGCACCATATTTGAAAAACTGCTGTAGCATGGAAACTTTAACACGGCAGTTGGCTGCGAGCACAACTGAGAACTTGGACTGCTGTCAGGAGATGAGAAGTGCAGTGGAGAAAGCCCCCATCTCATTTTTGCAGGGCTGGCAGTCTACATCAGTGTACTGTGCTTCTATGAAAGCATAAGTGATTCATGAGTCATATGGAGTGACAATCCTTTTTGGTGTCATGGGAGTCTTACTTGAATCCCATGATGTACCACGATTAGTCTTTTCACTCACTGCAGAATTATAAATGAAAACGTGCAACGTAAAACACACAGGAAAGCAGAGTACACAAGAATTTGGTAATGGCTACAGTGCCTATCAGCATTTTACGGCACCGTCATTGAAAATATCCCTCACCTAAAACTGCCACAGTGCAATGTCCTCACAATGTTCTCTTCTTGTGTGAATTGTTTATCATTCATGTTTCACTACCACACAAGACAATGTACCCGATAGATATATACAGAAAAGGTTTTTTAACAAATTTACATTCACTGTTAAATTACTCTGTCTTGGAAAAACTTTTCTTGCTATTGCCAATTTGCATTTTTCACCCTCTATACTTCGGTCACTACCAGTTATTTTGCTGCGCAAACAGCAAAACTTGTTTACTACTTCTGATATTTTATTTTCACAGTCACTGCAAATCAGTTGAGTTTTCATACATACCTCACACTTGTAACAAGCTATATGGAAACTTCGATCCAAAGCCACCACACGAACAGTTTCATCTTGGCCAGGTTCAGGCATGATAGGCAGACCACAGACACAGCATCGTGGTGCAAATTTCCTGTATAAATCACAAAAACTTCTTACATGAAAAAACACCAATATTAAATATTTATGTGAACAGGATGTGTAAATCAGTCTATAACCACTTACGTAACTGGTCATACTTTATGACTATCACAAGTTTTCACACCTTTCAAACACAGTACTGTGGTACATCATTCTACAGAAATTTATTTCCTTACATGTGCAATTACAGCGAAGTGCTACACATGAAAGGAACCTAACAAAAATCGTAACAACACACCACATGATGTTTACACGCATTTGCTGATTAAAAGTTAACAGACATTTTCAGTCAGTTTCCAAATCTGTCCCACCAACTTTAATGTGCTACCTAGCTCTCTTTGCAATAGTAAGTATAGCTCATAGCCTTTCTTGTACATAGTACCAATGTTCGTATTAGACCACACACTTTCTCATGTTTACATATGCAAATCTGGCTTTTAACCATATAAATTTGACTTTTAATGCGCGAAAAGCTAATGACTTGTCTGGGAATCTTTGCACACCACATAAGAATATAGCATGCAAAAAGTAATGACATTTACAAGTAACACTTTTTGGTTGGTTGGTTGCTCAAGAGTTAGGCAGCTTCCACTACTGGTGTGCATGTTGTGTGAACTTATATCTTGACAGTCTGTGCAACTTAATGAGCTAGAAACATAACTGACTGAGAATCTGGTCATGTTTTGGTCCAAATGAGGTAATTAATTGCTTAATAAGTGGTGGTACTGTGGGCATGGGAGAAAAATTACACACATTCTCAGTATTAATACTGTGACAGCCTCAGCACCCTACAATTCTGTGCACTGAAACCAGCAACACCATTGCAGGGAATTACCATCATAGCCGTGAACAACTACCCACAGAACAGTACTGATTTGGAGCAAACTTTCAACCCATTCAAATGGTAGTGTGTGCACACAAGCTGTTTTGTACATAAAATTATAAATAAACCAGTTTACTCATCAAAACATAGCTGTGTTAGTCTTCTGGAGTGGTTTGGTTATTTATTTATTTTAAATTTACAAGGTTACAGTATATGCTGAAAGTGTTAAATCACCCACACTGCAGCACAGTGAGATTAGCTGCTGTATCTTGCATCCTGAAAACAATTCCAGAGATCATTTGCATTTAGACTGTCTACTTTCAGTGAATATGTATGTGCCTTCATGTAACCCCACAAATAAACTGGCATTGTGTCTAGTACTCTGGGTGAGGAACCAGTCGCAATTCTTGGATGTACTGCCACTTTGCTGTGTGTATCACTGCATATATATCACATGTCACTACATGGCATCAGTGGCACAGCTTCAGATAAGTGTAGCACATAGTCATTAAGGAACTGTTGACAGAAACTTTCAGGTAACTTTATGAAATGGAACTTCTTCATCCTAGCCTTATCCTGTATCTTCACAGTGAGTGTCTGTTAATCTGGACTTGACAATGTTAGTAGCAGATGGTAGCCTTCCATTTGTCACCCCTTTTCCCCCTCCAGGGACTGAATTGGTGTACCCAATCTGTTTGCGTCTAGTGTTGTTCCATGTGAAGATGTGAGAACATTTTTTGTGTGTTTGTGTATCATAACTGTGGGACAAGAATACCAGCTGGATATTCATGTAGTCAGATGTTGGAAACCACGTATAATCCACATCAAGACTGGCTCATTGTTAATCCACTGGCCAGATTTGATTTGGGACTGAAGTGCCTCCCTAAATCCCACAAGCAGCATTCCTAAAGCATGCAGTTATCTGGGTGGGTAATTGCATAAAAGGAATGTGTGGCCCAAGCAGCATCCTATAAATAACACCTGACCAAATATTGAGAGTGCCTTCAAAGGAGCCACACAGCAAGTGACTTAAGTGGTGCATTTGAGACTGTGAGAGAAGTCTTTGTATCAACATAGTCCGAAACACTGCTCCATGGCTAACATAGGGTGGCTAACTCCATTATGACTTGTATGCAGTATACCTGTTTTATGCAAATATCTATGAACTACAGTAAATGCAAAAATAGAAATCAAGTTGGAAACTAACATTTCAACAATGTGCAGCTCATGCATTGTGCATTAGTTCACCATTATATAGGGATGTTAGTTAAGGTCGCAGGTCAGATGTGTGTTGGAAGCAGTATGGGCAGCCTAAGTCTCAGACAACCTATTGTGAACACAGGCACTTAATACAAAAACTACCTGTATATTCCTTTCTGCAGCCTGCTTCCTACCATGTCATGAGAACTTTCTTGAAGTCTATGGTTACTAATTTCTAAGCAGTTTCAGGATGTTAACCCCTGTGTAATGCACGAAAAGGAGTAGTTTCTGCTAGGTTGTGTTGTACGGCAACATGTCAGGTTGAAGTTTCCTCAGTGCCAATTTTTGCTGCCTTTTTGAAACCAGACTCCATTTTACCATCAGATAATATATTTTAAACTGTAATACATTTTAAGCCACCATCATTCAGAGCAAGCTGCACTGTCAAAAACTACATTAGGCACTATATTATACATTTGTTTCCCTATTTATAGTAAGTAAACATGTAGCAACAGAGCACTCTGAACTTTAAATATATTTGTTATTAAGGAATATAGCACATACGTTTCATGTCTGAATACACTCAAGCGACAATGTAAGTGAATGAAAGTCTTGTATGGTATGTAAATTCATATACACATGCAAGGCTGAAGGTGGACAGATCCAAAAGTGTGCTCTCCACAGCATGAATGGCTAACATGCTGAAATATTCTGGCACATAAAAATAGGATGTTCAGCAGAAAAACAAGTATTTTTGATGCCTCACTAAGGCAGTTTCAACAATTAACTTCCTTATGCCTTTACGCAGCAATACAAATGGCTTGGACAAAATGTATCAAAGACCAATCACTCAAGTGAATGGTAGAATTCTTCTAATGTCACTTTATGATTATGAGTGACAACAAATAATATTACTTACCTATGAAAATCTTCAATGCAGTGTATCTGGTTTGTTGCATCAACTGTGAAAGGGATACCATCTAGACTTTTTCCACATACTATGCAAGTGAAGCATTGTGGATGGTATGGCTTTCCTGTTGCTCTTAATATACGGTCCAAAATAGGTTTCATGCAAACAGAACATTTTTCGAGTGTGTTCTGAAATATAAAAAGGTCTAGTTTTTAAAGACATTCAAAATGCAAAGAAGTATAAGATAATGAGGGGAAATTAGCCATCAGCACAACAAATGCAAAATACGGACCACCACCACCACCACCACCACCACCACCACCACCACCACCAACAACAACAACAACACCAACACATCTTGACACTTATCACCCTGTCTTTCCAACAGTGTTCTATGTATGATTACTTCTGCTGACTACTCAGCCCTAAATGTTATGGACACTTGTGTGCTGCGGACATCTTAATATGCAGCCACTGAAGTTGGTAACAAAGCTGTCCTAATAGGAAATGGAAGTATTCCTCTATTAGTAGGTATGAACAACTAGCAATACATGTTCACTTCATAGAATACTTCATATAACGACTACCAGTCACTTTTCAGTGAAAAACACGGCAGGGATCTACATCACACAAGCCACTGTGTGGTGTATAGTGGATGTTACTTTTGGTACCACTGTTGCTTTCACTACTGTCCTGTTTAATTCCCAAATGGTGAGCGGGAAGAATGATTGCTGGTAAGCCTCTGTGTGAGCTCTTATCTTTCTTTTGTTACCAACACAGTCTTTCCATAAAATACATGAAGTAACAAATAATACAATGGTTCTAGGAACGTATGCTCCCACAATTTTGACAGTAAACCACATTATAATGCATATGCTCTCTTGTGGCATCTGAAATTGGAGGTTGGTGAATATCTCTTTGATGCCTTCGTGCTTACTGAACAAGTGTTTGATGAAATGGCTGCTCTCTTCCTTGGATTTTCTTTATTTTCCCCATCAATACCATCTGGTAACAGTCTCAGTACTGAAGTACTGGTTGAATGATGATTTTTTTAAGCTACTTCCTTTCTGGGTGGACTACACTTCGTGAGGTCCTTCCTATTAAACCCAGTCCAGTATCAGCCTATCATACAACTAGTTTTATGTGATCATTGCACTTTGAATCAATCCATATGCATATTCTGGTGACTACTTCTAGAAACCATTTGTAAATTGTGTAATCATGCAATAACATGCCTTTTCCGTGCATTTATGTGCAATACATTACAACAGTTTATGTTGTGGGTCAACTGCCAATCGCTGCACAAAGTGGTCAACTCTGCAGATCTTCCTGCAGTTCTCTACAATTCTCTAGCAATGCAGCTCCTCTACTACAGCATGATTTAAGAACAGCCCCATCGAGCTTCTGACGTTATAAATGACCTAATAGTTAAATATTGTCAATAGCAACGATCCTGTAACACTTCCTTTGGGTACGTCCAAAGTTACTGATTTCTCTCTGTTAAAAATGACATTCATTTGCAAGGAACTCTTCAATCCCATAAGAAAGCTGATATTATTTTCCATATGCACATTTTCGTTCATTAGGTGACAGTGTGGTGGAACTGTAATGAATGCCTTTCAGAAATCAAGGTACCCAGCATCGTATTGGGTGCCAGTATCCACTGCTTTTATGTTGCATAAACAGCCTGCATGTATTTACTGTAATAAGGATCATGCATTTTGAATGCTTTGTTCTTCAAGTGACCTACAGTAGCCAACTGCCAGAAGGGGTGCAATTTCTTTCGCACACCCTATGTAGAGTCATATAGGTATCTCATCAGGCCCAGTCACCTTTCCTTTCTTGAGTTATTTTAAATGATTTTCTATCCTGCAGTCACTTCTTTTGACGTTTGTAATTTTGACATTCATACAATGACTGAAAGGAGGAACCACAGAATGATCTTCCTCAGTGAAACAGCCCTGGACAAAGAAATTTAGTATTTCTGTCATCTCTGTAATTCTCCATTTAAATGCATTGTGGTCACTGACCATTTGGAGAGATGGGTTTGATCAGTCTATTGACTGAATGTAAAAATTATTGTGTCAGATCAGTATACAGAATTTTTCTTTGAATCCACTGCACACACAGCTCTCCTAAGACTAATTTCAGTTTTGCTCACTTTTTGTTTTTGACATGTCTGTGCCTACATTTAAATATGCAGTAAAGTTCTCTCTGCTTTTAAACTCAGTTGTCAAAACCATGGCAGGTCCTTTCTATCCCTAACAACATTGCTCAGGACATACCTGTCTAAGGTGTCAAGTATAATGCATTAACTATGGCCATTTACCTATAACAATTCCTTGGCACATTTAATAAGCAGAAATAGCATCCTAAATTCTTGTTGAGACCTATTTCAGTGATGGTATAATGGCCTTATGGTTATTGATTCACTTCTCTATGTTAACTGAGTTGAAAAGATCAAGCCTCTGTGTAACCATGATATCTAAGGTTCTGTACCCACAAGTCAGCTCTACAACTCACTTTTGAATGCAATTTCTGAATAAGGTCTTTATAACAATTTCACACAGATCCCTGTCCTATTACCCACCACAAACAGTTCAGCCTTCCATTTTACAGATGGTAAGTTGAAATATCACCCTTTTCTTTATCATGTGGTTTTACAAGCACACGAATGTACCTATGATCACAGAAACACCACTTCAAGGTGTAACCACACATATCTTTAGCAGTCCTAATGTGGTCCAGCCTCGACCCGGTTTGGTGTGGTGTAGTTGGAATCCCTTAACCTTCTTTGTTGGATCTTGAGCCAGGAGCACTGTTATTGGATGTTCGATCAAACATTGTTGACACTTCAAGATCACACTGAAATAACTGATACTTTCAGAATCAGCCCAGACTGATTTGCGTTGTTTCACATAAGCTGTCAGTGGATCCTGTTGAGCACCGTATGAGGGAGAGTTTTTATGGGAAGTGATCTTCTTGAAGAAGTTTATCTTAGCTATTTTCCTCCTCAGACCTTGTGGAGCAATATTAGCTAGGACAGGTAGCCACTGACAGAGTAGATCTAACACTACCAATGCTAACACACACGGCTTATTGAAGCTGCACATCAATCTTTGTCATGTGGTGCTGTTTTCTCACACAGGAGCAAAATATTCACAAGCAGAATACACAAAAATGAGAGCAGCAGAGTGTAGAGTATCACAACTCAACAGCTTCTGGCAATTGTGGAAACAGATATACTGTTGAGCCAACTTTCTTAGATAACTTGATACACTGTCTAAATGTCAAGGAGTGATCCACAGATTGCAGTATCACTATTCCATCTAATATTACATGTAGCTTCCTTAGAGCTGGCTTCTTTGTTACTTAGATGGACTGTAGTAACCTCAGTTATATTTGGGTTTGGCTGAAGTCTCCATTCATGAATGTAATCATTCAATTTCATCACATCACTTGCCAGCAAATTCTCAGAGTAAGATCTTTACTCTGGTAGATTAATTCTAGACTCTTAGACTCTCTACATACTGGATTTTAATGGAATCCATGTCTGACATGTGATGAATATACAGGTTAAAGAGAATGAGGGCTAGAACTGATCCGTGAGTTAAGTCATTATTTAGGCACTCCATCTGCTAGCTTGTCAATTCAGGAACACCCTAAGTGCCTATGAGGCAGCATGTTGTTCCAATAGAAATGCCAGCTTTTGACAGGGGACGATTTCAATACACTTTGACATCAATCCCTCCATCCACACATGGTCAAACTGCCGTAAGATCTACAAAAACGACAGCTAATTTGAGGCATAATTGAAATACAGCTTCTACTTCAGTTGTCAATATCTAGACCCAATTGGAACAGCTCCAATGTATCCTAAAGCCACCTTGTTCAAAGGGGATCGAGAAAGAAGCCTACCCATACATTGTGGCTTCTGTTCTTCCCTCTGAAATCAGAACAAATACATGCCACATATACTCTAGTACTTAGCTGCTACTTCCTGTGTGTGGTGCAACCCTGACCCATTGAAAGAGATCCTACAGTTCTCCACCTGATAGCAGAAATCATCAAATCCACAACCAAAATCGTCACAAAATTGTCTGACACCCTGGTTCAAGTCTTCCACTTAGCTGCTAACCAGAGGAACGTGATGGATTCTGGCAATGATGCTGCAAACTGATACTTTGGTTCCCATCCTGCACACAGTGTAGTTGTCTTCACCACTGCATCTAGCTGCCTGTGTGAACCAAAGTTGGCCTCAGACCCAGCCAGCAGGCGGCATTGGTGCTGACATGAGTTATGGAAGGCAGCCATATGCACTCAGTATTCTCCACAGCCACTGGCAGAGTCTTCTCTACATCCACAAGGACCCCCCCTCCCCCCTCCCCATCCCGCCCAACAAGCACTCAAGTGGATGCTGCCTTTCTGACCTGTCTGCTACTTCCCAAAAGGTTTCCATTACCCATTGAACTCTGAACAACCAACAAGCCCTCCCTCTCCACTTCTTCTGAACTTTCAGGAAGACTGACTTCTGTTCCAAAAGATGCAGCATCCTGTGCTGGCTCAGACGTACTTTCAGTAACGCGCAAGACCTCAAACCTGCTTTCAAGGTGTAAGGGACGGCCATGCGATCAGCACTCACTTTCGCTTTCACTCCAGAGATTTGTGACCTTGTCACTGTTTGTCATTCATATTAAGTAAATGCGGACCACACAGGACAAGTGAATCTAATGGTGCTGCAATGTCAGAGACCCCAGCCAAGTCTGTAGGCACCAGAAGCGCCACAGTTTGTCTCTCAGGTGCCCCAGGGTAGCAGCTTGAATGTGTCAATTGTGGCCAACATGTCTTCCAAATACTTCTGTATCTGTACTCAACAGAGCAGTCCTTACCTGTCATGAAAATACTTTCATATAGCCAAGAACGAATATAACATACACCAGAAGTTGCTTGATGCAATCTGAGAACTGCTACAAAATTGTTTCTGGCTATCAATATGCCACAAAGTCATCTCACACAAGTAAATGCTCAAGAAATATGCAAACATTTAGAACAGAGTTTCTAGAAGCATGAGATAAGACTGAACTGATGCAGTGTCCAAACAGAAACTGTGTGTGTGTGTGTGTGTGTGTGTGTGTGTGTGTGTGTGTGTGTGTGTGTGTGTTCAATGTCAAACATTACTGACTGTGTCACAGATAGAAAAGCTGCAGTGAACCACATGTGAGCAAAAAATAGAGAGATTAGTCATCAATTAATAATGTAAGGACTAGCACTAACCTAAGTATGTTGAATTTTAATTTACTCAGTGCTGTGTTTCAGGGATGATGTGGATTAATACAATGAAAATATGGTTTTTCTGTAAGCACAGTGATAATTAACAACGTGCTTCAAATCACCGTTTCAATTGTTAAACTACTGAATGTATCCCTATACATAGTGAAGTAGTTGAATTCCCTTTAATAATAACAATATTACCATAATTGTGTACCATACTTTGCACATTATTTACTCATAATTCAATAAAATCAATGTTAAGAGTAAAATGTACAGAAAATTTAGTTTTCAATGTAGACTAGTTTTCATGCAACCAGTGGTCTTTTCAAGGACTACCAGAATAGAAAAAAAAAATTCAACTTATGGTACGGTTTTCCAGAAATGGTCACAGATAGTCAAGTTTTACTGGAAGATACATCTTGTAAAGAGAAACTCTAAACGTATATTTGGTATAATATATGCAACACACATCAATACGAAAATCTTGATGAACTACTCTTGAAAATTTGACCTAGCTCTTAAAACACGTAACTGTTTTGATGTCCAACTTTCATGGAGAGGACTTCATTTCACTTTGTGTTGTGATAACTGCTGACACACGCCATAGTGTGAGCGATATTACAGACTCTTAAAATAAGTAACAGAAAGCTATTCTCATCATTAACAACATTACACAATGTGACAAAATTCTTGTTTTTCAGCATGTTCCAGTGATGTTAACAGTGTGTGATGCAGGTTGTAACAAATACTACCTTGTGTGAAAATGGTGTCTTGTATGGGAATATCATAGCCACACTTAATTCCGAACATTTTGTATAGGAACTCAGCACCATAAGGACTGGACTGTTAGCTTTTTAAGGCTTGGATATTCAGCATATGATACTACTGAAGCATATATTATACCATCGTGAATAAGACTAATGTAAGTAGAATTATTTATGACCTGCTTCAGCACTGACAGACAATTATTTTATGGTTACCATCTCAAAGCCAGTATTTATCTGCTGTGCAGCTCTTTATACCACATTTGCTTCCCTCACTAATGCCCAGTGGCACCTTATGGAAGCTAGACTGGCCTTAAAATATTTTGTCATGATTGACACCTCTAACACCTGAACATGAGTGCCCTGGAAACACACAGCTTTCAATGACTACCTGATATTTTGAACAAGAAAACTGTGCATAAATTGTGAATATACAGGGTGGTCAGAAACAGCCCGAAATGCTTTTAAGGCTGCACTGAAAGGTAACTATTAATAAAAAAATTCAATATGTTGCGCCATTTCTGAGGTAATGAGCATTGAAATTAGCCAATCATGCCACTGTATGCACAAAGTCAAGCGGCTCACCAGTGATGGTGTTGTTAAGCGTGTTCTTCATTTGATTTCCTAAAACCAAATAAGAGAGCTATACAAAACCTATACATGGGACAGTAGTATGGAATGAATCAAAACCAAAAGCTCAGCCGTCTCGTGCGCTATCATCTATGCTATGACAACAACTGACACTAAATCTGATCGGCTGCTTGAATTTGCACATACAATGGCTTGATTGGCTAATTTTGATGCTAATTAACTCAGAAACAATGCAACATATTGAATTTTTGGTTAACAATTCTCTCTCAGTACAGCCTAATCTGCAACGCCTTTACAGATTTTTCCAAATGTTTTTGGCACCCTATATACTTTAGGGCACTTAGTTAAACTTCACATTAAGTGGTCACTTTTTTGCCTTTTTCTGGAGGTAGAAACCACCAATCTGGTTGACATGATTCCTTGTATTGACAGCACCTCCAATGCACGTCAGTATCTTATTTTTGAGGATGCGATGTTGCCCAATTGGTATATACAACACCCACAAATTGTGATCAGATTTTGCCCATAATGTTCACCCATTCAGATCGCATAATGAATTAAGGCATGGTTGCTGAGCATGGTGAAATAGAGAACACTGAGTCACTTGCAATGACTCCTGACTTAATTGACAGAATTTATAAGCTGAACTGAAGGATGTTTGACTTTCATATGAACAGCACATGCCATGTGAGATGGGCTGAGAGATGTTAGTGATGAGTAAGGTCATTTCATAAATCCTGTGGCTTCAACATTGAACTAAACCTAGCCGAACTCACCAAATAATCTTCTTCGCAATATGGTTTCCCATCAAGAGCATAAAAAGGTTTTCCTTGTAACTGGATTGCACAGTGCTGACATGTGAAGCATGAAATGTGGTACACTTGGTCCATGGCTGTACATCCAGATCCTTCTCCCACCACCTTTTGTCCACAGGCTGTACACACACCTACAAAAACATTTATAACACTATAAAGAAAATTGTAAGCAACATGCAGAAGCTATAGTCAACCTTCGGCAGAAATAAAGTGAGCAGTAAGTTTTTAATTAAATTTCAACAAAAGACAGAAAATTGTAAATGCTGTGTTATTCATCTCAAAATTACAAAGACATTTGCGAAACTCAGGGTAGGAAACCCAAAGGAGTTTTTACTTACCTATTACACATCCTTTCACTTAACTGACGGTAATTGTGTGTATTTCCTAACTGGCTAATGAGCTTTTCCTGATTAAATTATTACGAGAAAATTGTTATTGCTCCCCCCTATCTATTTAAAACTTGTTGTGGACTGTTTAGCAGCTCTCTCTTGCAACAGCTGTCCTAGTCCCTACAGAAAATTTCCAGAAAATACCACCTACCACCAGTTTCTTACATGTTACAACATACTAGAAAGCTGTTATTGATAAAATAAAGTATCTTTCATTTGCTGGAAAGTACTTTTTTTTTTTTTGCCTGTAAGTGCATGCCTGCCCCCCCCCCCTCCCCCAACACACACACACACACACACCTGGGCACAATGTGGATGCATAGGAAACCTAGCAAATTTTTCATTCTATTTTTTGTGGGCCCGTCAATAACTCAACACTTCTGCTATTCAGTGAGTCATCTACTTACTCCTAAATGTTTACAAATTAACATAAAATTTATATAACTGTGGAATAAGAAAAGTTTACAAGTATCTCAAACTATTTGGCCGTTGCACTAACCACACATTTCACTGTGTCTGCATGCGCATGTGTTTGCTGTAAGAACAGTAGAAATTTGCAGTGGAATGTGAGGGAACATTGAAGCAGCCTGCTTCTCCAGGATACTTATTAAACCCACTGTCATCAACAAGAATTTTTAGTTGATCACTGATTTTAATAATAATAAAATTTAAAATAGTGATTTCATAACCACAATTACAGTACAATGACAATACCATTAATAAGGTTTCTGTATGATAATCTAATCCAAATATTGCACCACCGCTTTAGAACTCTCGATCTGAAACCTACAGCTCTTTCACACACAATTTTTTACAGATCCCGCTATTCTGAATACCTACACCATTTTTGAGTATTTGTAGCAGCTATTATCCTCACTCAAATCTCCAGGAGCAAAAGTACAGACACACTGTGTTCTGGTGTTACTAATGATTGGAGAGTTGAGGTTCAGGGTCTGGGTGAAACTAGTAAAAATACCTTACATACAGAGTTATTTGTCATTTCTGACTGCTCCATATTTTATTTGCATCTTTTTTCTGCAACTCCAATAATCTTCCATAAAAGAGGAAATCTTTATATCTGAATGTTCGGCATTACGTAATTCATTAAGTTACAATCAGCATGATAACCCCCTCTCGTGATTACCCCTTTCTGTTTACATAGTCCAATTACAGTATAGTAACTTACACTAATATAACTTTTCTCAGATCAGCATCTTAAAATACTTTGTGGCAAAGACAAAAAGTGTTTAAATAAAAAAAAGTATGTAAATTACCATATATGTCATCGGGATCTGAGGAATCGTGCATGGATTGAACTAGTAAATTAGTCAAAGCATCAACTTCTGCTTCCTTTCCTAACGAAGGTGCTGTATTTGCTTCATCTGATTTGTTTTGTGAGCCACTCATGTAAGGAGCATACAAAGAATAGTTGGAACGAGATGACATCTGGCTTGGTGGCCGCGGATTAATAGGTTCATATATAGATTCGTACGCAGAGCTCTGAAAATAATAAAAATCCTCTGTTATAAAACAAAACAAATTATTTATGGTACAAATGTTACAGTAATTAATAAAGCAAAACTAATCTTTCAAAATAATTTTAATGGGGGCAGCGAATCATATGGAACATCGTGGATAGGAAAACATGAACAAAATCTATCAAAATATTACAAATACCACTGCAATGAGCACTGTTAACACATTAAAACTTTTTGCTGGATGAGTACTTGAAACTGGGACTTAAGACTTTTGTGGGCAAGTACTTTACAAACTCACAGTTTTGATCTGTCAGGGAGCTTCAAATCAGCACACATTGCACTGCACAACAAAAATTAATTCTATGGACTGTAAACATAGTTTCTTTATGCTGATTAATAAGAATATGATTCGAACAATTTCACTCACCCTTCTGAGAGAACATTCTAAGATATACAGGGTGTCACATTTAGCTTAAGCACAATAACTTTTTTCTGTGGAAGAGAAATAAATGAAAAAAAGTATCAAGCAAATGGTGTTTAGCTATCAGGACATTTACCTGCATGATGACAGGAAAGGCCACTTTGTTCACTACACAGATTGAATAGCAATATGTCTTTTTCCAATAACATGCTATTCTTTTTTATTTTGTAATCCACTTCCTATTCTCAAGACCTGTTCAAAACTGTACTGCAGTACACCAGCCATGTAAACATGAAGTTATTGAAAATGGAACACAGAAGTGACCAACTCTCATCCACTGGCAAACAATGAAGGTATCTGGGGTAAAGCAGCTCATCCATTTACTGGAGTTGACAGTGAACTAATGGGAATATAACGCAAATGCATACTGGCCAGTCAACTGTCTTTCAGTTCCATTTGTTTACTGTTAACTCCAGCATGTGGGTGAGTTACATTAGTCCCAGGTAACTTCACTATATTCTTGTGCAGGAAAGTAAGTGAGTTTTGCATTAAATTTTCAATAATGTTACATTTCTGTGAATGATATGCTGTGTTTTTGAACATGGCTTGAGGAGTAGAAGCAGATTACAGAATAAAAAAAAAAATAGAATGTTATTTAGAAGAGACAGTGTTATTCATGTCTGTAATGAACAATGTTATAAGAATGGCAATGATATCAGTTAATGTCCACCTGGCAGCTAAAAAATATTTGCTCAATAATTTTTTTTCTCTCTTCTGAACACATTGTTACTTGAGGTCATCAAGATGATTATGACTTCCTGTGTATGGGAAGTACTACAAAAATGAAATGAGAAATTGCACAGTTGAACTAGCTTGTAGATCACGTTATACAAATTCTAGATAGAGAGAATCTGTAACGCTAATTCATTGAGGGGGGGGGGGGGGGGGGGGAGAAGTTAAAGAAGCAAAACAAAATTTTACAAGTGCTAACAAATTTTGAGATTGTAAATACTTAGAGAACATAATGCTTGTAATAAAAATAATAAACTGTAAGGGTTCCATGAATCACAGATATTAATAATTCTGCTATTAATGTTGCATTTCTGAAAAACCTTTAATGAAGTCTCTTAAAAATGTTGCAACAGTCAATGACTTATTTCATAGGTTTATCATATTATCAAATCATTTGATTAATTTTAAGGAAACAGTTCTTTGTTTCAATACTGAAATAAACAAAAAGAAACATAATATTTACAACTATAGTTTACAATAAATTATGATCTTAGAAGAACAAATCTAGAGGTAGAAAGTTTCAGACAGAAGTCAAATGATTTTACACAATAGCATGCAACATACATACATACATACATACATACATCTTTTGTCTCTAAGAAGCAAATGTGCTTATTGCACATTTATCAGCATACAGATATTCTCTGCTGACAAATTCTGTGACCCATTTATTAAACTTTCAATGCATTTCTCTGAGTAATGAATGATGGTTTTATTTTACTGCTTTATCTTTAGACATCTCTGGTAATTAAATATGATTCAAAGTCCAATGTATTTTTCCATTGAATAAGCACTAAATCAACAAACTGAAGGTCTCATGTTTAACAAAAACTTTTTTTTGTGGGCAACATTGAAAATGAGCGACCAACAATTAGTAGTTATCTACAATCATTCATTATGCTTGTGCATCATTATCATTGTCACAATCAGTCTCTGTTCACTAAGGTGAAATGCCAATTGCACTGCAGAAATAAGACTACACAACTTTGATGTTTTCTGGAACAGCAAGAGTTATTGCACTGATGCGCATGAAGACACATGCTGTTTAACTCCATGCAGTATTAACAGTGCTAAATTAACACACATTTGTCTGCTGCAGCCAGTTAAAATTAGTGCATGTGAAGACTATTACAGTGCAATGGAGTAACACCCACTTTCCTTCTTTCCTTAGGAGCTGCTACAAATGAAAGCCATTTAACATTACTGTAAGGGTGTGGAATAGAAGCCGGGCACTGAAGATGTGTGTAAAAAAACATCCGAGACAGGAAAAAAATAACTGTTACACAGTTCACTCACACAGCTTCGAACTTTTTATAGTACAAAGGGCATTCAAAAAGTTTTGCACAGTCGTCTCTATTTTTTTTATTTTTTGCAGGAGAAGAATGAAATTTTTTGTGAACATACTTGGAACATTTAGCTGTAAGTTAGTATATGAAAGTACTTTCTTTTATTTACAGGCGAGCCGTAATGGACCGTGAAGTAGATGTCAGGTTGTGACAATGGTCAGTGATGGAGTTCCTCTTCAAGACCGGTGATGACTCTGCCACATTGATTCACAGGAAGTTGCTCCCCGTTTATGACGGCACAGTGGATCACAGCAGTATACAACAGTTGTTGCAGAGGTTTAAAGAAGGTGATTTCTCTCTACTGGACAGTCAACGATGCGGTAGACTATCAACGGCAGTGAGTGATGTGAATAAGGAGACCATTGAACAAATCATCCAAACAATTCAGTTTGCTGAAATGACTCGTTTGTCATTTGGTAGTGTGGTATCACTGGTACAGTCACTAGAGTACAGAAAAATCTATGCACATTGGGGGCCTAGATTATTGACAAGAGAAATGCAAACGATGAGAAAGAATGTGTGCGACGGTCTCATGAAGACCTTTACTAAAGGGTGGAAACAGTGTTTTGACAGCATAATTACCCAGGATGAAACATTGTGGTTTTTGTCCGAACCTCACAGCAAAACCCAATCCATGGAGTGGCATTATCCGGGTTCCTTCAGAAGAAGAAACCAAGACTTTCATGAATAGCAGGCTGAAAGGTGATGGGCTCCTTCTTCTGGGGTCAGGGTTGTGTCACTTTCATTGACTTTTTGGAACATGGCTCCACAATTAACTGGGACCATTACTGTTAGTCACTGGACAAGCTACGATATGCCGTCAAGACCCACAGACTACAGCTTCAGGGTCAGCTCATCAGACTACACCATGACAATTCCAAACCCAATACAGCCTTTGTGAGACAGGAGAAAATCAGGAAAATGGGTTGGAAAACTGTTCCTCATCCTCCCTACAGTCCGAGCTTGGCTCCGTCTGATTTTTACCTCTTTGGTCATCTGAAGGCCCACCTGCACAGTAAAACATTTGATAGTGAGAATGACCGTCTTTCCTGTGTCAAGCGATGGTGTAAAAGTCAACTCCCAGAATTTTAACAAAGTGCATTTACATCAATGAAAGAACGTTGGGCCAGATGCAGCACACCTGATGGAGGCTACATTGAATAGGCTCAATGTATAGCTAAATATTCCAAGTACGTTCACAAAAAATTTCATTCTCCTCCCACAAAAAATAAAAGACAACTGTGAAAAACTTTTTTAACGCCATTTGTACTTCTCACATGGTGTCCTAGTTATCTTTACCACCCAAAATAACTTTTTGTCCAAAAGAAAAATAATAAGTAAAAAATAAATATCAAACAAGTGTTTCTAGAATGAAATTTTCACTCTACAGTGGAGTGTGCGCTGATATGGAACTTCCTGGCAGATTAAAACTGTGTACTGGACCGAGACTCAAAATCAGGAAGTTTGGAAGGTAGGAGACAAGATAATGGTGGAATTAAGTCTGTGAGGACAGGGCATGAGTCGTGATTGGGTGCCTCAGTTGGTAGAGCACTTGCCCACAAAAGGTAAAGGTCCCGAGTTCGAGTCTCGGTCCGGCACACAGTTTTAATCTGTCAGGAAGTTTCATCAAGCAAGTGTTGTTTAGCTACCAGAAACATTAACAAACATGACTATCTTTCTTGCAACTGTGTTCATTATAAGAATATGAACAGCATACAGCATGCTACATATTTCATTTGGTAATCCAGTTCCTCTATTCAAAACCCGTTCAAAAGTGTATCACAGCTACCATTCATACAAACATGTTATTAACATGAGATTTACTATGGCTATTGTTATGTGCAACATTTGGGTTAGCTGTCAAAATGTAATATTTTAAATAAGACTAGTAAATTTAACTCTGAAGAAAATAATATTAATACAAACTGTGATTTTTATAATGCTTTTCTTTTGCTAGCATTTCATATTCTGTTTCTCTCTACCAGCCCAATAATGTTTTGCTTTACTTGGGGATTTTTTTGGTGGGGGTGGGAGGGAGAGGGGGAGTGGGTGATAGCTCTTGGGTGATCAGTTCTTCCATAAATGTCCTACACTGTGAGATACATCCAACATGAGGTCAAAGTGAAAGTGTGTGTAGTGACTATGGATGTAAATGTCGCATGATTTGGCAGTGAAATGGGCACCAGTACATCACAGCCAGTAGTATGGTTCTTTAAGGATGGGAACATCAGCAAAATGACAGTCAGTTACTACTTGACACTGGTCATGCAGTACTCATCAGAAATGATGCAGGAATTTAAGCATTTGACATAACTCAAAGCGTGCAAAGATTTCATTAACTCATATCACTTTTAGACCATGCATCTGTATGTGAGGATATATGCCACAGAAACTTCTCACTCCCAAATAAATTCCTTTGGATGAATTTACAAAAATGTGAGGATGCATTTTAAGAATGAATGCTGGAAAACTGAGAAGCTTTGCCATTCTCAAGTTCAAAAGCTGAGTTACAGTGTTCAAGCATTTGTCTGTGCCCTAACTACTGCTAAACACTTCCTATATATTAGTTTGGTTCTTATTTTACATGTCTAATGTTTTTGTGTGTGTTACTTTCCACTCTGGTTCTTTAGGAATAAGTTGTGTGTAATTTGTGCTCAACAGGATAGGGGCAGGGGCCTGGCCTCAACATTTGGGGGAAAATCTCATTTATTGTCTCAAACCATATTGTACATAAATACGTAGCTGATTAACCAATAACTTCAATACTTTCAACTCGATAATTAATATTGCTGTAGTATGTTTCATGATACAGTCAATAACAGCTATGTATAACATTTGTGAGGTAAAAATGAGAAAAACTTTTTCTGTTAAAAATCCTTGTTCTTCAATAAAGTCTGTTTATATATCTTGGAAACCTAAGTCAATATTCTCCAAATGATTTATTCTACTCCTCTATAGGCTTGATGCCTTTTTCAGTCAGATTATTTAACACTTTCATTTTATTAACTAAAATAGTGTACACCTTTGAAATTACCACACTAAGTGTACACCTGTGTCACAGTGACCCTCAATTATTTGCTGGAGAAATTTCTTGACAATAGAATATTTTAATTGAAACTGGACTATCATGTATTAAACTCATTTTATCTCATGTGTCTCACATACTTTCCCAAACAATATTAGTATTAATGCATCCAAAATTCGAGACTACGTAAAAACGCTCATGGAAACTTTTCAATGAAGATACTTTAAAGTGATCTAGCTCTAAAGACTTTATTTGCAGTTTAATTAGATGAAGGTGGTATTCATTTAATGAAGTGCACATATTACACAAATATTAACTATGACCATTCTTACTGTGGACTGCATCATCGTCTGAAAATTCTGCAGACTTATTAGTTTCGCCATTGACTGTAATTGCTGTAGGACCATCAGTTTCAGAATCTCTTTCATCACAAAAGTCACTCATGTCACTTTCACAATTGAGTTCTGCTAACAATGGTTCCCACGTACCATCTTCTCTCAGTAAAATGTCACTCCTAAGTGCCATTTTCATATTAATGAACCACACTCATCAACAGAACAGTTACACAATGTGTACACTACAGTCACAATGCCCCTTCAAAAAATATTTCTGTCAAATTAATTAAGCAACAATGTCTCAACTTCAAATGTCCACACACTACCAAGTATCACTCAATGCTGAATTTACATTGGTGGCAGTTAACTGAGTATGTGCAGCAGCACACACAGAGTTACAAACAAAAAAACTCCAGGGTCAGAGTGATGCTGATGTACATTTCTAGGTTATCACAGTGTCTGATCATTGCCAAAATCTTCATTTCCATGGCACTCCAAAGGATCTGGTATAAAGAACAGATCACTCAAGCTAAATCTGGCAAAAACTGGTCGTCTTTTATAAGTACGGTCCCATTACTTATAGTTTCTGGGGAATGATTATTTCTATTAGAGCCATTTTACTATATTAGTCTAATGATTCTGCCTCATGACTCACTGCATTAAAGATTTTCATTTTTGATTTAGATGACAAATTAAGATCAATGACTGCCAAGATAGCATACTCCAGAGACAGAAAACACACTCCAGAGACAGATAACACAAATAATCATTCCGTTTTTGAGAAACCACCTAAGAAATATCATGGGTGGCAATATGATATTTATGAAATTTTGAAAACCTGAAATCTAAATACAGTACTCTATGTTGTATAAAACATTTTCATGTTTCCCTTTCTTGGAGGACACTGTCTTCATATAATGTGACTCACAGCTGTCCTTTTGGAACACATACTTAAGATCATTAATTTCAGAATCACAGTTGTCCTCGTCACAAGTAGTTTTTGCTCTGTGTACTGGTGTACTTAAAGCTGCTCTCTTCTGTACTGGATGGTGAAAACTCTGGGCTCTAAGATATGAATCACTGTTCGTCAACTTGCGATCCATGCCGGTACATCCAACAAAATATGCAGAGTCCTGGGAAGACAAGGTACCATATCTATTTTCTGACCTCCTAAGGAGATAAAGGAGATGCTACACCCTCACTTAGGCACCGACACCCGTAAAAATACAGGCATGCGCGACCTGCCCAAAAGTCCGGTGCCCGTAATTTTAGGAGCGTGTGTTCTCGTTGTTCCCCTTTCTTTCTTTGTGTGTTCTTACGGCTCCCACTTGTATGGGAGGTGCTGCATGGACTGTAGTTCGAGTATTAGTCACTAGATGGTGCGGGCATGCTGTGGAAGGGTGTGTTTCCCTTTTTATTTGTTGGGATTTGTGAGCAGCGATTTTTCCAGACGCGGTCTCAGCAGCGTCAACATAGCGAAGCGTGACTTGACGGACAAAGAAATTGCTCACGAGTTATATCGTGATTTAGAAGAAAGTGATGTTGATTTGTCAGAGGAAGATATTGTAGATAACTCTGATGATGATGTGGACTATGTTCAAGAAGAAGTTTCTGGCAGTTCAGGTAAAGAATTCTGACAAGAAAACATGTATAATTTTTGTTCAGATTTTCACTGAAAAAACTCTCAGTACGTAATTATGATTTTATTTGCAAATACCACTCTTCTGATAGATTCAGGAGAGGAGAGCAGGTGTCCAAGCACTTCAGCAGCAAGTAATCCCGTCGATATTGTGCCAGAAGAACGAGTGGGACTGACAGCTAACGGGAAGCCGAGACCTGTGCGCCGCACCGATTCTGAGGAAGGTTGGATGACTGCTGATCATGCACCAGATATCTATCTATTTTCAGGACAATTCGGAATATGCAATGTTGTCAGTTTAGACCAGAACAGTGCACCTCTAGATTTTTTTTCCTTCATATTTGCTTACAGACGGTATGATGAAACATATAAAGGAACAAACTAATCTGTATTCTCAACAATGCATCAGGAAATTACAAAGTACAAATTCCCTTTCACCCACCTGCTCATTATCAAAGTGGAAAGGAGTTACACTTATTGTAATAAAGAAGTTTCTGGCAACTGTAGTCCATGTGTGTGTAAGTGTGAGGCCACGTAACGAGAGCACTGGTCCAAGAACGCTGTTGTGTCATGTAGTTTCTGTCCAAACATCTTGAGCTGTGACAGATTTCTTTCTATTTTGAGAAACTTCCACAATGATAATTCCTTAGTTAAGAGGAAAGGAGAAACTGGCTATGACCCACTGCACAAGGCGAGTCCCCTCCTAGATAATGTGTGCGCTAATTTCCAGCGTGAGTATACACTATCTCAAAAAATTACAACAGATGAAGGCATGTGTAAATTTCTAGGTCGCATGTATTTCAAACAGTACATGCCACAAAAACCAAATAAATATGGTACGAAACTGTACATGTTATCCCATTCTGACACAGGTTACATCTGGAATTTCTCTGTTTATGCGGGTGAAAGGTCTGACACAGTGACTCTAGTAAAGACATTGCTTGCAAATCTGTCAGGAATGGCTACACTTTGTTTGCAGACAGATTCTACACAAGTCCAATACTTGTTTCAGAACTGGAAGCTGCAAAAACTGCTCTTGTGGGAACAACAAGAAAATCTCGGCAGGGATTGCCTCGTGCTACAAAAGGTCCGAACATTCAGCGAGGTGAACTAATTTTCAGGCATAAAGGAAATATGTTAGCACTGTGTTGGAAGGACAAAAGAAATGTGCATATGATAAGTACAAGGCATACTGCTGAGATGGTCACTTTCACTGATCAGAGAGGAAGAGAGAAGTCAAAGCCAGCCTGTGTAGTGGACTACAATAAAAACAAGTTTGGTGTTGATTTATCAGATCAGCGATTGTCATACGGCGCATTTCAACATCGAACTGTGAAGGGGTGGAGAAAGTTGGCATTCCATGTTATACTAATGGCAACTGTAAATTCCTGCATATTATACAATAAGGTTACTGGAAAACGCCTCAACATCTCACTTCATGACAGGATGTTGCACAAAGCAAAAATCTTGAACCCCGACCTGGTCCATCTGGACTCAAGACTATCAACTGGAAATCATTTCTTGGAAAAGATTGAGACAGAAGTAGGTAAGAAACAGAAACAAAAACAGTGTAGTGTGTTCTCTGAGAGGAAAAAAACTTACTGGAAAAGTGTGGCGAAGAGACACAAGCTACCAGTGTAGTGAATGTAAAGTAGCATTGTGCAAAATGCCATGCTTCAAAATTTACCACACAAAGAGCGAAGTTGCATCCTAAAATAGTTACAGGAGGTTACTATAGATAAGACATACTGTATCCATCATAATTACAATTTTTGGGTAAAAAAAAAAAATCCTTCTAGAAAATACAGTGAATATACCTTTGACCAATTTTTCCTTTTTTTCAAAATCAATACTATAATAACAACACTTGTCAAAAGTATGTATCAATAAGAGTAATTTTATTGCTATTACTGAAACCTTTCAGGAGTAGTTTTAGTTTAAAATACGTTAAAATCAGCCAGTCTTTTATGGTACACACACGCGCGCAATGACTCAAGACCCAAAGTGTTAAGGACAGTCTCACCCTCAAGATTCCTGGGACTTACAACATCCATTGTGAGTGCAGAAGCTGTTACACAAGACTGTTCAACCACACCATTTCTGACCACTGTGCAAAACATCAATGGCATATTAAAAGTCAAGAACAGGAGAAATTTGCAGTTGTCTCAAAAACAGCATCAAAAACAAGTAAAAAATATTGTTTGATGAAACAAAATTTTTTGTCCAAATCTCCTACATACTGCGACTCCATAATGAAAGAGGCTGTAATAATAAGAATGTGCGACAAAATATTCAACTGTGACAGTGGATATAATCTTATCATTGCCTGGAAGCGAGCAGTCGATGCAGAGAAGAGCAAGAGATATTCGTCACAATTTTTACACTACCTGTGGAGTGCTGGCGCCACAAGTGCAGGAGGTGATATCTGCGACAGCACGACTTAATTACTGACCCATCATAAGCCGTCTTTGGGGTATGTAAGGCCACAACAGCATCAGTTTCGACAGTCAGTTGTTCTTGACGAAGACAATGGAGGTAATTGTCCAGAGCTCAAAGTTTTACCCTGAACTTATGTGGCAAGAAGTCAGACTGTTCGGTGCAGTCGCGAAAGACTTCATTCTCAAACAGTACTTTAACTGCAAAATGAGCACAGAACCTCACTCTTATGTTCATGCTGATAGGGAAAATACTAACACAAATTGAATTCCTCTTGTGTTGTGACAATCCATCACAGAAAATAAATTCAAGCAATAAAAATTGCTTTCTTCACCCACTCTGCATGATGAATAACGTTCCAAACACAAAAGGATACTCCACGAGATGATTCTTTGCCAAGAAAGGTCAAAATTAATTGAAAACATTTCAGCATGTCTTTGTAGTTGCTTCTATTCCTGATGCAAGCTTATAACTGTGGTATGTGGTTTCTCAGCTGCTGTACAGAAATTCACGTTAATGAAAACAATTACACTTTTTGCTTGGGAGATCTGAGAATATAAATTTTCTCCTATAAAAGAATTGAAGATGAAATCTTTACACTCATTATGACTGCTACCTTTTTCGAAAGTAGGGTGGTCTGGTTTGGGGGGGGGGGGGGGGTGGCTTGATTCATTCCTGCCTTCACTACCTGACTTTGGGTTATTGACCCATTATGTCACCTGACCCATGACATGTGAAATTAATACACAATTAAGGACACTGAAAACAGCAACCTGTCTACATTAGGCAATGAATTAATTTATCACACATCATTCATATGTTGCGAGGTTGAGTGTGTTCTTTTTCCTTCTTGATTTTCCTATTTTGAAGACACAGGGGTACCCTTTCACATTATTCTATTTAGCCTAAATTTCATTCATTTTTACATGAAATGGAAAAAAAAAAATGTCATGAGAATGAACCTACTGCTTGCTGAGTGGTAGTCTTGACTCATACATTGTATGGATTCCATCTAGGATTTTCCATTATCGTATCTCTTTTATTATTTATCACTGCCTACAATGATGTTCGACCTCTAAACTTCTCTAAATTATTTACACATACACTGCACAGCCCAAATGTAAATTTAACCATTCATGTCCTATTAATTTCAAATTTACATTCTTCCTGAAGTTGCAGTTTCTACAAAGAGAAATTTATATAAATGAGAAAGTAAGTAAAGACAATGGTTTTACAGTATCAGAGAATAAGCACGATGAAAGACAATAGTCTGGCAGCTATTAGTAAGGCAGTAAATAGGTTGTGGATGACAATTCTTCATCATATAAGCTGTATAATACAAAGGTTCAAATAAAGACAAGGTTTAAACTGTGCTCTGTGACCATCATGTGTGCCGATATGAAACTTCTTGGAAGATTAAAACTGTGTGCCGGACTGAGACTCGAACTCTGGAGTAAGTTCGAGTCTCGGTCCGGCATATAGTTTAAATCTGACAGGAAGTTTCTTCAGACCTCTACCATGTAGACTTTTTGCTTATTTCCAAAGTTGAAAAGCCTGTTGACAGGGCAAAAATTTGCAATGAAAGGTTATAAAGGAAAATTCACAAATAGCACTTCGCGTAATCTAGCAAGAGGTGTACCAAGACTGCTTCTGGAACTGGAAAACGCATTGGGAGTGGTGTATAAATTGTGGAGGAGAATATTTTGAAGGAGACAATGCACAATAATTAAAAGGTAAGCATAGAAAAGTTTTATGGACAAAGTTCTGGAAATTTTTGAACGGACCTGGTATACTTTGCCTCTGATCTGTTTTATACACTAGCATAGAACTTTCCTGCACTTTAGGAAATGGAATCCCAGCAAAAAAATAAAAGAAAAACTGTTTTGGAAAGATCTCTGATGCATGGCAACATGGACACTGCATATTTTCGTATTACCAACATATGAATGTGAATTCCACCAAATGCAGAATGGTAGCTTCTAAAGCACTGAAATCAAGATAGCGATGTGCTTTTGTCAGCCAATCATAGTCCACATCGCGTGATCTCTCCAGCCAATGACAGCAAATGTTCAGAGAATAGGATACATGTTCTAGTCAGTCAATAGCAACATCACTGCTAAGTAGTGTGAAAACATGAACAGAAAAAGTTAATGGTTTAAACTTAAAATACATAAAGTATAACCGAGCAAGGTGGTGCAGTGGTTAACACAATGGACTCGCATTCTGAAGGATGACAGTTCAATCCCACGTCTAGCCATCCTGATTTAAGTTTTCAGTGATTTCCCTAAATCGATTCAGGCAAATGCTGGGATGGTTCCTATCAAAGGGCACGGCCAACTTCCATCCCCATTCTTCCAAAATCTGATGAGACCAATGACCTCGCTGTTTGGTCTCTTCCCCTGACTCAACTGAACCTAACCATAAAGTATAACTACAAGAAAAGTTAAGTTCTCATACATAATTCTAGTCTTTTTTTAGCATGTGTTACCCTTTAAGGTATATCAAACACAAACGTGCCAGTAAAGTTTTGGATAATGGCATAAATGGCTGGTCTTCTGGACCAGATATTTTTCTATCTGGTTGTTCCTCAAAGTGTTACATTTTGAATAAGAGTCAAATATTTTGTGGTACAAGATGTTCATCCTACATTCTCACACACAACATATTTTGTCTTGTGTAGAATGAAATTTACTTCGAAAGTAATGCATCTCAAATCACCACTTGCAATATTTTCCACTGACCTGTAAGAAATGTAAACACCTGTGATCTGAAGCTCATCAAAAGCAGTTTCTTCTTACACAGTAATGTATAGTGCATTTTCTTTACAACTGAAGTTTAATTTTGGCGTTATTCTCTTCTTATGTTTTATACTGCGGTGCTACTCTGCAGTGGTGGTCCAAAGTGAAATCTTTGTTAGAGTACCAGTTCTTACCAGCCAAAATTACACGAATTTAACTAAAAATTAAAACATTGTAAAATATCCAAAATTTTAAAAAATTGGAGCAATTATTCCAGATTTTCCCAGAATGAAAAAATTTCCTCATTTTTCCCAGATTTCCTGGGGCGTATACACCCTGATCTACATCTGTATCTTACATTACACCTTATGGTGAATGAATAAAGGGTATATAGTGTTTCAGAGTATTTTCTTTCCTTCCTGCTTCATTCATGACTGTAATGCGGAACTAATGATTATTGGATTACCTCTGTACACACCCGAATCCCTTCAATTTTACTACCATGGACAGTATGCAAGGTAACTGTCAAAGGAAGTAATGTATTCCTTGTGTCACACTGAAATGTTGCCTCCATTGAATTTTTAAGATGATTTGAAGACACTAACTGGCATATGATAAGCATTGCAGTGACTAAAGAATCCCATACCAAATTGAGCTGTTTCTTTTAAGGGATTTTTCTGTTTCACTAATTCAACTTGACAGGAATCCCAGACTGACAAACACCCTCCAGCAACTGGTCAAATGAATATTTTTCAAGCAATGCAGTTTGTGGGTGAATTATATTGTCACTGGAACCCTCTGATTAGATTCAGGTGGTCTTTCCACCAGCACAATCCAGGATTGCTATCGTTTATAAGTAGCATCAGCAGAAGAGGAGGAGGAGGAGGAGGAGGAGGAGGAGGAGGAGGAGGAGGAGGAGAAGGAGGAGGAGGAGGAGGAGGAAGAAGAGGAGGAGGAACGAGGGAATTCTACCTTAATCGGTGGACCCACTACCGATGCTCCATAAATTTATCTTTAATTTAGATGAGGGAAAGAAATCTCTACATTCATCATGGAGATCTTCGTAGCATTGACCCATCATTTACGTGACCTTCAATATGGAAATATTTAGGTACAAATTACATCTCAGCTTACCAACATGTATCCCGCCCATTTTGTAAATCACTCCAAAGGCACCAAGATAGTTCCTTCAGCACGAGCAAAGCCAAATTGATACTTGAACAAGCAGAAATACAATATACTCAGTTCCACAATAAACCCTAACAATGGATACTGAGCAAGCAGAACAATACCGTCTGTCAGTCACTGCGGTGAAAATTGTGATTCAACATGAAAAACTTACAAAGCCTATTATTGCCCTTCACATGCTAATGAATTTCAGCTATCAGTTATGTCACTTGCGATATCTTAATTTCAGAGGCAAAAACTGATGACACACAGGCAAAATGCTTTTTAAAGCATCTGCACTTAAGACTGCTGGAAAATACTTTGTGATAAGTAACACAGTCTAAATGCAAATACAGGAAATTGCATAATTTGTTATTTTAAAGTTTTAGAACCATTCTGTTCCTTGCAGATGTTAATCTCTGAAGTTTTTTTCTGTGCTGACACGTATCATCTCAAAGTATTCCCTGCTGACAGTTGCATGTTAACTTGCAAGTGGCTTACCTCTTACCAATATAATTCGCTCCTCCTTGGATTCCACGAGGCTCAAGGAATGTCACAGCACTTTGTTTCAGCCAGTTTTGTGGTGATATGACAAAGATACGATGAAGCCAAAATACTCAAATTGATAGCCTCTATCCAATTCAAAGCATCACTATTGGGATCCCTATAACGACAGTCAAAGTGCTGATGGAGAGCCAAGTGAGTTAATTATTCCATACGCTACTCTTAAAATGTCATTGACTGTAATAGCTTCCTTCCAGTAGTTGCTCTGATGGCAATATTAACATAATTTTTAAAGACTATCAGTACCTGAGATGAAGGTCCATAGGTCCCAAAGTCAGGTTGGTAATTTGCCCTGCGCAGCTCTGAATAGCTTGAACTAACAGGTGATGGAGGAGGAGGTAAGTCATCAGGCGGTGGTGGGAAGTTTGATGTGTGGCACTGACTGTAATCTGATGGCTCCGGTGGAGGTGGCAGATCATCAGCAGCTGAAAGTAAGTTTGTATCAATTAATAACAGATGTATAATTTGCATCCTAATCACTAAAAACAAATGAAGTACAACTATTAAAAGGACATCATAAATGCTGTTTTAAACTAAACATTAATTTTATTTTGCTGCTGTTTTTATTTTTGAAACAACATTAATAGTGATTGTTATTACTTGGTAATCAAAAACACGACACAAACATCATCATCATCATTACTGCATAATAAATTCCTGATGGACGAGAGAGAGAGAGAGAGAGAGAGAGAGAGAGAGAGAGAGAGAGAGAGAGAGAGAGAGAGAGGTGGGGGACGTGCGCGCAAGCGGAGGGGTCGAGATAGGTGGAGGACTGCGGAATGGTCTAACTTTGTTGTTATGTATCCTGTAGTTGCTTTCAGTGATTTAGTACAGTAGACAGGTTGGGAAACTGCCTGCTCATTCTTCATTTTGCAAAACTAAAAAAGGGGGAAGAATTTTCAGTATGTTAATTACAGTCCCCTCTACCACTGCACAAAAATTTGCGACTACACAAATTTTCTTCCCAGCCATCTTTTGGTCTTTGTTGACTGGGCTAATGATCCATTTGAGCAACTTTCCTTCTTCAAGTGAGCTCACGAGGGGGTGGATTAGCCACACCGTTAAAACAGTAGCCGGGTCACTTGGCAGTGCTTTAGGTGGTGTAGAACTGGTACCAGATGGTTATATGGCGGAGCCCCCACCCCCATGTGAACTAAATTACAGTATGAAAGTAGAGTGTGTGTGCTATCAGTTGTATGTGATTAACACAGTAGGACCGGTTGATGTGGACACGTGAAATAATGGCAGTTAAGGAAGAAACTTGTGGAGTCTCTTCCTTGCCAAATTGAGGCAAAGGTCAGAAGCAGAGTTACATGCCATTAGCGTGTGATGAATGTTTTGGCCAGGGTCTACTTTCTTCTCAAACATTGATCAAATAGGCCACGGGCGTGTTGCCAGTTTATAGTGTCCAACAGGCACAATATTTTGGTGATCATACATTTCATCATAACCAGATGCACTGAAAAACTGAGCTCCTAAGCACATGTGGTCGTCTAATATCCCCTGCCTCCATGGGCTGCTCCCTCCATGGTCCGCATAAGCAGCCATACGTCAGTGGTCGCAGAGACGCTGGTGTTGGCATCTGTGATAGTGTTGACGTAAGTTCTCTGTCTGCTCTGGTTGCAAGATCATTTTGTTTGCTGAGAATCGTCTTAATTAAAATCAGTGCTTGTTCCTAAGCCTTGCTAAGATTATACCTCTAATCTCAATTGATAAGATCATCCCTGGTGTGAATTTGTACAGTCTCTCTGACAACATAGTCCCAGTATTTGGATCTGTATGCAAGATCATAGTACATTTCTTTTGTTTTGTTTTAGGGTGCAAAAAACAACTGAGGTCATATGCACCCAGTCAAAACTATAGAACGCAAACACAGAAACGAGGGAAATGACTATATGTCAGTCCCAATGGACAGAATAGGAGACAGCTAAACAAGGCACGTGGAAAAAGGGCTAAAAAAACAACACACAAAAATTGAGATCCAAAACTAAAAATTAAATGGCCTTTGCCATATTGCTTTGGTGGATAAAAAGTAAAACACGGGTGACAGCCCGTGTGTCATTCGCTAAAACAGCTGACAATTCAGATGGCAAACCCAAAATGGAACGTAAATTGGTAAAAAAAAAAGGGAATTCCAGCAGGTAGTGGCAGACAGTTAAAATTTGGCCACAATGAGTACAAAATGGTGGGGCAGTGTCACTGAGCAAACGACGATGGCTAAAAAGGCAGTGTCCAATACGCAGCCTAGTTAAAATGACAGGAGGGCTGAGAGGAGGTCATCCAAGCTGCTGGGAGATGCTTAATAAGCCAGAGTTTATTCCTGTAAAGGGACGACCATTAACGATGGCAATCGGACACCACCTCCTGACAGATGGCAACACAGATCATCAGACGGAATATAGGAACTAGCGAGCTGTGGTACTAGGACTGCAGCGTCAGCAGCTTCGTTTCGTGGCAGACCGACATGACCAGGGACCCACAGAAACATCACATTCACTCCACCAAGAGTTAGCAATTGACATTTTTCCTGGACCCACTGCACTAAGGGATGAGCAGTGTACAGTGCACATACTTTGGAGGGCGCTCAGTGAGTCTGAGCAGAGGACACACTTGGGAATTTTGTGTTGCTGGATGTACTCCTTAGCCTGATATAAGGCGAAAAGCTCAGCTGTGAATACTGAGGAGTGGGCCGGAAGCCAATATCCAAACACATGGGTGCCATTGACGAAGGCACACCCAACCCCACGGTCAGTCCGACAGCCATCAGTGTATACAAAGGTTCTAGGGCTAAGTTCCATGCGAAGATCATGAAACTGTAGGCGATAGACCAAGGATGGAGTAGTGTCCTTAGGAAGCAAATGAAGGCCAAATTTCTGACCCATGAGCTCTAGCGACTCTCGAAGAGGTACCCTGGTGAATAATAAGAAAACATCAGAACTCCCCAGGATATCAGAGTCCTTCACTCTGAAGTTGTCAAGGCATTTTACAAAATCTACAGCATTGCAGATATGACAACAGGATTTACCCACATAATGGCTCAGTATTTCTGTCAGGTATTTTGCCCGCAAATATGTAGGTGCCCTAATGTTGCTGACAATGGCGTGTAAAGCCATTCCAACTTTGTGAACTTGTACTGAGTCAATAAAGTCTTGGCAGTACAGGTCCTTGAGGTAACAGTTTCTTGGTGACCCCTCTCGTAAATCCATGTGCTTGAGAATTGCACCATCTTTGTGGTTGTCATCTAGCAGGCTCTGCATCTTCTCAATGTTATCCCTGTGGGAAAGAACAACATTAGCATTGTCTTTGTCAGCAGGTAAGACAACAATCTCAGGGCACTCACTGAGGTCTTTAATAGCTGCCCTCCCTCTGCTGGCAACATTGAACTTAGTGGGCTTGGTTCTCATCAGTGCAAGGCAGGTTTCACAACATACTTCTTCAGCTGCTTTAGGCAGTAGTCGTGGCACAACTTGTTGAAGTGCGCTGATGATGTCTGTGACTGGTATGAATTTTGGCGTGGGAACAAAGTTAAGTCCCTTCTTCAGAACTGAAACTGCATCATCACTCTGCTCCACGTCAGTCAGATTAATGACCATCTTGCATTGGGCCTCCAGTGATGGTTTGTCGGAGACATGTGAGGATTTTGATATTTGAAGTCCCATGGGCTTCTTATGGGCAGAATCAACTGCCATCTAGGTATCATCATCAAACCAATCCCAGGTCAAAAAATTAAAATGATTGGCTACAGATTCCTCGACTTGCGCCATAGGGTGGTGGGGCTTCATGTTCCACTGGATAGGTCAGGAGTCCACTACACACAGCACGCAGTTACACAGGTAGCACGGGTTGTGTGGCGTGGACTGGGTGGTTTTTTAAGTTAGATGGCCTCGGGCAAGTACGGAAAGGGCAACAGCCTCAAAGGGTGCAGGACAAACATGTGGGGATCAAGCAGTAATCGGTATTGTAATTGTAAACTGTCGAAGCTGCATTGTTACAGCACCGGAACTTCAAGCGCTGATGGAAAGCACCGAAGCTGAAATTTTTATAGGTAAGGAAAGCTGGCTGAAACCAGAGATAAATTCTGCTGAAATTTTTACAAAGGCACAGACGGTGTTTAGAAAAGATAGATTACATGCAACAGGTGGTGGCATGTTTATCACTATTAGTAGTAGTTTATCCTGTGGAGAATTAGAAGTGGGTAGTTCCTGTTAATTATTATGGGTGGAGGTTATACTCAACAACTGAGCTAGGATAATAATTGGCTCTTTTTACCAACCTCCCGACTCCGCAGCATTAGTGGCAGAACAACTGAGAGAAAATCTGGAATACATTTCACATAAATTTCCACATGTTACAGTCTTAGGTGGAGATTTCAATTTACCAGATATAGAATGGGACACTCAGATGTTTAGGACAGGTGGTAGGGATAGAGCATCGAGGGACATTATACTGAGTGCACAATCCAAAAATTACCTCTAGCAATTAAACTGAAAACTGACTCATGGAGATAACATCTTGGACCTACTGATAACAAACAGACCTGAACTTTTTGACTCTGTAAGTGCATAACAGGGAATCAGTGATCATAAGGCCGTTGCAGCATCCCTGAATATGGAAGTAAATAGAAATACACTCCTGGAAATGGAAAAAAGAACACATTGACACCGGTGTGTCAGACCCACCATACTTGCTACGGACACTGCGAGAGGGCTGTACAAGCAATGATCACACGCACGGCACAGCGGACACACCAGGAACCGCGGTGTTGGCCGTCGAATGGCGCTAATTGCGCAGCATTTGTGCACCGCCGCCGTCAGTGTCAGCCAGTTTGCCGTGGCATACGAAGCTCCATCGCAGTCTTTAACACTTGTAGCATGCCGCAACAGCGTGGACGTGAACCGTATGTGCAGTTGACGGACTTTGAGCGAGGGCGTATAGTGGGCATGCGGGAGGCCGGGTGGACGTACCGCCGAATTGCTCAACACGTGGGACGTGAGTTCTCCACAGTACATCGATGTTGTCGCCAGTGGTCGGCGGAAGGTGCACGTGCCCGTCGACCTGGGACCGGACCGCAGCGACGCACGGATGCACGCCAAGACCATAGGATACTACGCAGTGCCGTAGGGGACCGCACTGCCACTTCCCAGCAAATTAGGGACACTGTTGCTCCTGGGGTATCGGCGAGGACCATTCGCAACCGTCTCCATGAAGCTGGGCTACGGTCCCGCACACCATTAGGCCGTCTTCCGCTCACGCCCCAACATCGTGCAGCCCGCCTCCAGTGGTGTCGCGACAGGTGTGAATGGATGGACGAATGGAGACGTGTCGTCTCCAGCGATGAGAGTCGCTTCTGTCTTGGTGCCAATGATGGTCGTATGCGTGTTTGGCGCCGTGCAGGTGAGCGCCACAATCAGGACTGCATACGACCGAGGCACACAGGGCCAACACCCGGCATCATGGTGTGGGGAGCGATCTCCTACACTGGCCGTACACCTGTGGTGATCGTCGAGGGGACACTGAATAGTGCACGGTACATCCAAACCGTCATCGAACCCATCGTTCTACCATTCCTAGACCGGCAAGGGAACTTGCTGTTCCAACAGGACAATGCACGTCCGCATGTATCCGGTGCCACCCAACGTGCTCTAGGAGGTGTAAGTCAACGACCCTGGCCAGCAAGATCTCCGGATCTGTCCTCCATTGAGCATGTTTGGGACTGGACGAAGCGTCGTCTCACGCGGTCTGCACGTCCAGCACGAACGCTGGTCCAACTGAGGCGCCAGGTGGAAATGGCATGGCAAGCCGTTCCACAGGACTACATCCAGCGTCTCTACGATCGTCTCCATGGGAGAATAGCAGCCTGCATTGCTGCGAAAGGTGGATATACACTGTACTAGTGTCGACATTGTGCATGCTCTGTTGCCTGTGTCTATGTGCCTGTGGTTCTGTCAGTGTGATCATGTGATGTATCTGACCCCAGGTATGTGTCAATAAAGTTTCCCCTTCCTGGGACAATGAATTCACGGTGTTCTTATTTCCATTTCCAGGAGTGTATAAAAAGGGAGAAACGTTTATCTGTTTAGCAAGAGTAATAAGAGGCAGATTTCAGACTACCTAAAAGATCAAAACGAAAATTTCTGTTCCGACACTGACAATGTTTATGGAAAAAGTTCTAGGCAATCGTAAAATGCGTTTTAGACAGATAAGTGCTGAGTAGAACTGTGAGGGATGGAAAAAACCCACTGTGGTTCAACAACAAAGTTAGGAAACTACTGTGAAAGCAAAGAGAGCTTCACTGCAAGTTTAAATGCAAACCAAACCTCTCAGACAAACAGAAGCTAAACAATGTCAAAGTTAGCGTAAGGAGGACTATGTGTGAAGCATTCAGTGAATTCGAAAGTAAAATTCTATGTACCGACTTGACAGAAAATCCTAGGAAGTTCTGGTCTTATGTTAAATCAGTAAGTGGATTGAAACAGCATATCCAGACACTCTGGGATAATAATGGCCTTGAAACAGAGGATGACATGCGTAAAGCTGAAATACTAAACACCATTTTCCAAAGCTGTTTCACAGAGAAAGCATGAACGAAAAATGGCCAACATCGAAATAAGTGTCCAAGGAATAGAAAAGCAACTGAAATCACGCAAGAGAGGAAAGTCCACTGGACCTGACGGGATACTAATTCAATTCTACACAGAGTACACGAAAGAACTTGCCCCCCTTCTAACAGCCATGTACCGCAAGTCTCTAGAGGAACGGAAGGTTCCAAATGATTGGAAAAGAGCACAGGTAGTTCCAGTTTTCAAGAAGGGCCATCGACCAGATGCGCAAAACTATAGACCTATATCTCAGACATCGATCTGTTGTAGAATTTTAGAACACGTTTTTTGCTCACGTATCATGTCATTTCTGGAAACCCAGAATCTACTCTGCAGGAATCATCATCGATTCCGGAAACAGCGATTGTGTGTGACCCAACTCGCTTTATTTGTTCATGAGACCCAGAAAATATTACATACAGGCTCCCAGGTAGATGCCATTTTTCCTTGACTTCCGGAAGGCGTTCGATACAGTACCACACTGCCGCCTGATAAAGTAAGAGCCTACAGAATATAAAACCAGCTGTGTGGCTGGACTGAAGAGTTTTTAGCAAACAGAACACAGCATGTTGTTCTCAATGGAGAGACGTCTACAGATGTTAAAGTAACCTCTGGCGTGCCACAAAGGAGTGTTACGGGACCATTGCTATTCACAATACATATAAATGACCTAGTAGATAGTGTCTGAAGTTCCATGCAGCTTTTCACAGATGATGCTGTAGTACACAGAGAAGTTGCAGCATTAGAAAATTGCAGCGAAATGCAGGAGAATCTGTTGCGGATAGGTACTTGGTGCAGAGAGTAGCAGCTAACCCTCAACATAGACAAATGTAATGTATTGTGAATACATAGAAAGAAGTATCCTTTATTGTATGACTATATTATAGTGGAACAAACACTGGTAGCAGTCGAAGTTACTAAATAATAAGGTTGGGCAGTAAGCGCTCTGCTCTACCATTGGCTGGCCTAGTGACGTCAGTGTGGAAGCAAGTGCTCACAAGCAGATGACACGGCATGTGTGTTTATTTCAAGTTTTTGGCGGAAGATTTTGTTTATACCAGAATTAAGATGTCTAAACTGCTGTTCTGCTGCTAAAATATTACAGTTAAAACTGATGAGTTATATTTTTTCGCAGCTTATGCCTTACACATCGGTAAAATATCAGATCACAACCTGACTGACACACACACTTAAAATTCGAAACCTCGGCTCAAATAAATCAGAAAATATTCATTTAATTGCATTGAAATGAATTTACTTAAGAGCATAATTACTCTCAAACACGGATTTCGTCACTGCCTTATTTTCTACAATACCACTTTCATCCAGCAAATGATTCCGTAACAGCTTAAGCCAATGTGGGACATCAGCGAACACTCACACACGTTTCCGTGTGTCGCTAGGATGAGGGAAACAACCGTTTGTGTGCGTCACACCAAGCTCATTCCAAACAAAAGCGTTTTTTGTTCCTATGTCTGCTACATAAGCTACAACCTTATACGAATTACTGTCGGAAACAATAATTTCATTTAAGAGGGCAGCTGTCATGCAAACATCAAAATCAAAATAAGGGCCATTCCGTGCCAAGTGGTCTAATATCGAGAAATGTTCCCACATGACCATCATGAATTTTGATGAAATTTGGTATGAACATTCACACATGTTCTCAATGAACACTGGTAAAGTTTCAGTTTCAGAAATCCAATACTTTCGGAAATACAGTCACTTGTAAGGCCATAGCTCAGCTTTCTATCGTGCGTCCTTGACTTTTCAGCAACTTTGAGATGAGATGTCTCAAAGTATTTGCATGAAAGAAACAAAGCTTGGCCATCCTATACAACTTTTAGAGCTCTTTAAAGTAAAATGTTAAGAAAAGGATTTCTGAACAGTTTTCATATAGATAATTTGAAGCAAAGTTGGGCGAAAAAATAGCTGTTCCAAAAACAAAATGCAAACTTTAGTTTTTTATATCTCCAAAAGTAATTGTGGGATGTACATGAAACTTTGCACACCATAACTCACCAACTCAAGGTCTTAGAAAATAAGATTTCATTCTCCTATTGCTTTCGATTATTTCACAAATCTAGGGTAAAGTTGACGATTTTTCAAAAAGTGCTAAAGACTGGTATTTTTAGTCACATTTTTCAAAAAAGTATTTTCTCCAAACTCCTCTAAACTATGGTCATTAGAAATAGCATATTTTAAACTATCTAGAAAAGTGGATTTGGTTTTGCAATGCAAGCATATAAGGCCCTAAAAAGTAGCATCATCAAAGAGGCGCACTGGAAGTTTGAACACACTTTTCTGGCACTCAAATTATACCTGAAACCTTTTATTATGCCTAATAAATGTTTATTAGTGCCTTGAATAATTGAAATAAAAAGATCTGTTAAATAGGCAATGAGACTGTAAGAAAAACTTGAAAACTATGAGAAGTAGCCATTCTGCTTTTATTTTTTATCGTAAGTGTTCATCTGCATAAAACTTCTCATTTGTAACTTAAAAGAGAAAGAGAAAGAGAAAGAGAAAGAGAGAGAGAGAGAGAGAGAGAGCATAAAGAATTCAATGAATAATAGCTTCATATTTTTTGTACTTCTCAAAATTGTAAATATTTACGAGTGGAAAATGAAGACCTAATTTTTTGGATTCAACTGTATAAGACATTTTTCCAAAAAAGAATCAGTTTGCTTGAATCATGCATCAAGTGATGTAAATTTTCCAATCAATATTGCAGAGATTTTAATAACTAGGTGTTGTAACCTGTGAATTTTTGTCTTAAAGTTATTAGGGAAACATATGAAATTTGTTGGTTAAACATCGAAGAGTTTTAATTTTGTATTTAATCACACTTAAATGTAGCCTACTACCTTGGTAAATACGTAACCACTAGTTTAACAGAGAAAATTCACAAGATTCACTGTTTATAGAAAATATAATGGCAACAATTACTTTAACAATCAGATTGTTTCATTAGTGTGAGCCCTGTTTGAACAATCAGTATTCCAGTGGTGTATTTGCAGCATAGTGAGAGGGTTCTCTTGACAGTGTGGCTTGTTAAGTGATTTGTAATACCATCAAAGTTTGTAATCTAATTTACAAAAAATTGTTTTTATTGTGTCTTTTATAGCATATATCTCTCATTAGATTTTTTCATTGGTATTATACATTTCATTCAGTAGCAATCTGTCTGAAATTTAAGCACATTATAATTTGCACTTAGAGGCCAAATACATTATTTAGTTACTGATTAGAGATGGATGCAGAAGGGAACAGCATACCTTCCTGCTTAACTGGGCAAGGAGATAGTGGAACAAAGTGTCATGTCACTTTCTTTGCCAAAAAAGCTGCTTTAAAATGGTTTGCGGATTTTAGTGATGAAAGAGTTGTTGATCCGTCATTCTGAAGCAAAGCTGGACAATAGCTCTCAAGTTTGCCTACACCATGAAGCCCTGTTATTGACACAATATGAGAGGTTACAAAAAAAATGCTTCAATCCCTTTGGGAAGGTGAATCGTAATGTTAAGGCAGGAATTCGCACTCTTGATACTGAAACAGCTAATAAGGCTTCCGATATGTTGAAGAAGCAGCTGGTTAATAACAAAGCCAGATCAGAAAATTTGTCCGGCTTGCAGGACTACCTTAAATAAACACTTGGACAAAGCTTTATCAGCCTCATCATCACATTCTGATGAGGACTTTACACCAACAGAAGAATTAAACAGTAGCTTATTGTCTATCAGTATTTCAGCCCTGAAGAGAACAGTAAGCTACAGAGATAAGCCCCAATATGTGAAGAAGAAAATTCAAAAGGCTCAAAATGTGATTAAAAACAGAACTTTAAATGCAATGGGAGTAAACTGACAAATTGAAGATGATAGTAAAATTAAGGAATGTGGAAACTGTGCCGACTATGCACATTTGCTGACTGAACTGAAAGCCAAGATGCAGAATGCAATTCATAAACAACAGATGCCAATTTTAACCTCGGCACCTGTAAGGTGGACAGTCAGACAAACGCAAAATTTTTGTGAAGATGATGAGTATAGTAGGGTGTGACCTGAAAAAAAAAAAAAAAAAAAAAAAAAAAAAAAAAAAAAAAAAAAAGAAAGTATTTCAGTTACACTTTTAGATAGAGAGACATACATCCAGAAAAGATTGTTACTTTGCAACTTACGGGAAATGTGTGTTATCTATAAGAATATAAATGGTCCAGAAATAGGGTTCTCAAAGTTTTGTAAACTTAGACACAAATGGTGCGTAACAGTAGGATCAGCTGGAATGCATGCAGTTTGCGTCTGTGCAATTCACCAAGATGTTAAGCTTATGCTTAGCGGAGCTGGTATACGTGAAAATTATAAGGAGATTCTCAGCAAGGCAGTTTGCAGTTTGAGCTCTTAACAGTGCATGCTACATCGCTGTGAAAGGTGTCCTGGGCCCGAAGCTATAGCATCTGAACTTGCCAGCTATTTCCTAGATCATGAGCCACAGGAAGTCATTGTGGTTAAGCAATGGATGCATACCGATCGGACCACACTGGACACATAGTGGATGAATTTATTGAAAATGTTAAAAATAAAATATGGAGTCTGTCATGCCATCATTACATTGCCAAGCATCAAAGCTTGCATCTTAAAGGCCTTAAATGTCATCTGAAAGACGAAGAGCTTGTTGTCCTAATGGATTTTGCAGAAAATTATTCTTTTATCATTCAGGGTGCTGTGCAAGGCTTCCACTGGGACAATAGTCAAGCAACAATTCATCCATTTGTTATCTACTTTCGTCAAAATGAGAAAGTAGAATCTTCAAGTTTTTGCAATATCTGTGACTGTTTGCGGCAAGACACTATTACATTTCACGTTTTTATCAAGGAGCTCATCAAATATATAAAAGCACGGTTTGCATAGATATCCCACATTCATTATTTCAGTGATGGCTCCAGTGCTCAATATAAAAATTTCAAGAATTTCCTAAATTTGTGCTATCATAAGAGTGATTTTGGAATGACAGCCAAATGGAATTTTTTTGCTACTAGTCGCAAGAAATCACCTTGTGATGGGATTGGAGGTACAACAAAGTGGTTAGCAGCAAGAGCAAGATTGCAACGGCCACTTACTGGACAAATTCTTACTCCCCTAGATCTGCTTCACTTCTGCTCTGAAAACATTAATGGAATTAAATTTGTTTTCATCAGTAAAGATGAAATTGAAAAGAATATTGTGTCACAAGAAGAGAGGTTTAAACTTGAACAAACTGTAGCAGGCACTAGAGAAAATCATCACTTTTTACCTATTGATGAAACAACAATTCAGGTCAGTAGAGTTTCAAATGATTGTTCACCTTTTCTAGCTAAAATGGGTCACAGTAATGAAGGAGCCATATTAATGTCTGTTCTCCAACCAGGACAATATGTTGCATGCATCCTTGATCATGTGTGGTGGATTGGGAATATCTGTGAGACCTCCAAAGAGCAAAGGGATGCATTAATAAAGTTTTTGCACCCACATGGTTCAGCAAATTCAATTTATTGGCCACCAAGAAAAGACAAGTGCTGGGTTCCGGAACACCACATTATTGCAGTTATTCCAGCTCCACCAGTAAATTTGTCTGGCCGGCAATACATCATTCCTCTTGATATTCATCAGAAAATTAATGTAGCATATCAAAAATTGAAATAGGTTAGAGGAAACAATCTAAGGAACCCAAGAGTTCATTCTAATTTTACACAGGGCACTTAACTAATTTTACTATCTGGCTCGAGAACCTGTGCAAAGAAACCCTTATCAGGCTTGGGATCCTGTGGTAAAGAAACCCACGCGTGGCTGTTGTTGCTAAGCTATCGGGTGTGGCCCCTATGGCAATGGGAATGCTGGTTTTCTCAGGTGAATTGAAACTAGCAGTGGTTAAGCCACCATGGACCATAGCAACTCATTTATACACTTCTTTTCCATCAGTAAGCTGGTGTTGTTCATTAAACAGGCAACTAATAGTTAAATAATTATGCAAATAAATTTTATGGATTTACACTCATTCTTAATAATAATTGTGTGTGTGTGTGAGTGAGAGAGAGAGAGAGAGAGAGAGAGAGAGAGAGAGAGAGAGAGAGAGGGGGGGGAGGGGGGTAGGTGACAATTAAGAATTAACATTGTTTCAATTTTTATTCCTTTGCTATTCAGACTTAAGCTAGGTCCTATTCATCAGGACTTCGTATTTCACTTATCCCAGACATTAATAAACATATATAAGGCAAAATAAAAGATTTCGGGTATAATTTGAGTGCCAGAAAAATGTGTTCAAACTTCCAGTGCACCTGTTTTATGGTGCTACTTTTTAGGGCCTTATATGCTTGCATTGCAAAACCAAATCCACTTTTCTAGATAGTTTAGAATATGCTTTTTCTAATGACCATAGTTTAGAAGAGTTTGGAGAAAATATTTTTTTGAAAAATGTGACTAAAAATACCCATCTTTAGCACTTTTTGAAAAATCCCCAACTTTACCCTAGATTTGTGAAATAATGGGAAGCAATAGCAGAATGAAATTTTATTTTCTAAGACCTTGAGTTGGTGAGTTATGGTGTGCAAAGTTTCATGTACATCCCACAATTACTTTTGGAGATATAAAAAACTAAAGTTCGCATTTTTTTAAAACAGCTCTTTTTCACCCAACTTTGCTTCGAATTATCTATATGAAAATTGCTCAGAAATCCTTTTCTTAATATTTTACTTTAAAGAGCTCTAAAAGTTGTATAAGACTGCCAAGTTTTGTTTCTTCCATGTAAATACTTACAGAGATATCTCATCTCAAAGTTGCTGAAAATTCAAGGACGCACGATAGAAAGCTGTGTTATGGTCTTAAACAAGTGACTGTATCTCCGAAAGTATTGAATTTTCCAAACTGAAACTTTACCAGTGTTCATTGAGACCATGTGTGAATGTTCATACAAAATTTCATAAAAATCCATGAGGGTTATGTGGGAGCCTCTAGACCACTTGGCATGGAATGACCCATAAATAGGTTGTTTCCAACTTGCAAACAGTCCACGCACCATAACAACTGAAACATTACTGTGGGGTCCTAACACCCTGTCCTCTTGTTAATCATAGCAAATCCTACTGTCGATGTTCATTTCATCGAAAGACAAAATACAAACACGTTGCCTGTCAGTGAATGTTTTAGCCTGCATTTTCATCATAATCAAAACATCTTTCAAAATGCCAGAGCTGCAACTAAAAGAGCAGTTTATCCAGGCCCTCAACGTCGACACAGCTCGTAGAGGATACCCAATTTTTTTTCCTCAGAAAATTATAACATTTCCGAGATATAGCATGGAGAGTAATTGATTTACAAATGTCTTCATTACTCCATCTAACCCTTTTTGAGACACTTAATAAACTTTTTATTTGATTGGGTGAAAATATTTTTCCCAGCACACGAGTAATTTTCTTAGACACAAGAACCTCCTTATTAATTTCTTCCTCGCGCATAAGTCGTCGCGCTCTAGACAGCTGATTCCGAAGATCTTTATTCCTCGCTCAAAGTTGCACACACTTGTTTGTAAGAACAGCATTCCTTCTTTCTAATGCCACTATAGTATTCATCAAAGTAACTTTATCTGTGTCTGAAAAACAAAAAACAAAAAAAAAAACAAAAAACTCTCACCTGTACATGTGCTCTTATTATGATGTTTCTTATTGGTGACAGCTTTTCTAGAGTTTCCAGAGATCTCTTATGTAGTTCTCGTTTCTTATACCGTTTAGTTCTGTCTTCTGTTGCGAGTGACACATTGACATTCGCACTACTGCATGCAAATTGCACGAAGGAACTGCATCTGGCTTGAGCATTCTTTCTCGGGGCAAATTACGCAATTCAGACTGTAAAGGGACATTGCCTTTCCTACAACATTTCGACAACCATAGTTTTTGTAATGTTTCATTACGCGGGAAACTGTGATACATTAAGTCAGTTCCCTTTGTGTTCCGGTTGTAGGAAAAACAGCCTGTAACAGCACAGCCTGGCATTGTAAAAATTAATTTTCTCACTCACCTGTAGATTCTCCAATAAGAATTTCACAGGACGAACCATAAACTATAGAGCTGGCGAACACAATGTTGATTCCGCTGTGCACTATCGCAAACTATTTCAGTTCCAAATCAAATATCAATTACAGCAAAAACCGTAACACTCCCGAATTCCGAATGTTTCCGCTGTTGACTGAGTACCTCAGAAGAAAGAACTCAATCAAAATACTCCTTGAAACACAACAGAACACAACAAAACAATCACACCATTCGAACTGTGTACTCCTTGATGCAGCTGCTTCCACCGTGACGTCGTGCACACAACAGAGGAAACACGTTGATTTGTGCGCATCGCTTTCTGCGCCCCCCTGGTAGCAGTTACTTCTGTAAAATATCTGGGAGTATGTGTACAGAACAAACTGAAGTTGAATGATCATATAAAATTAATTGTTGGTAAGGAGGGTGCCAAGTTGAGATTCATTGGGCGAGTCCTTAGAAATGTAGGACATCAACAAAGGAAGTGGCTTACAGAACACTCGTTAAACCTATACTTGAGTATTGCTCATCAGTGTGGGATCCGTACCAGGCCGGGTTGACAGAGGAGACAGATGGTGGTGGTGGTGTGTTGGGGCTTATGGGCACTCAACATCGAGGTCATCAGCGCCCTGACACACATTAAAAGGAACGAATGTGGACAGACCTAAGAAAACTAAAGCACACACTCAAAGAAAGCAGGAAAAGAAGGAAAATATTACATAAGAAAGTGAAACCTAAGGAAAGGGGAAACACAGCAACAAGAATGTCACAGGAAATTGTTATTGGCTGCTCACTTACATAAAATATGGGCTAGCCTGTCACACAGTGAGCAAATTAAAATCCTCTCCCTAAAATCTTTGTAAAAACATTTGACATGTCACAGAACTTTAAAACTTTAGCCACATTCGTCCGAGTGTTGCCTAAAAGAGATGGCAGGTCCGCTGGCAAGTCAGCTGCGGCCCGCTGGTCAGAAAATAAAACACAATCCAATAAAACGTGGCGCACAGTGACCTGGATGCCGCAAGCACCACACATTGGAGGGTCCTCTCGCAGGAGCAGGTAGCCATGCGTCATACGGTTGTAACCTATTCGAAGCCGAGTGAGGAGAACCTTGTCCCGTCGATGGGGCTGAAAGGAAGTACACCACACACTCGTTGTGGGCTTGACTATACGGAGCTTATTGTCAGTCACTTCCAGCCACTCATCCTCCCACCGACGCATAACCCGTGAGCTCAACAGCGAGGTGAGTGCGTGCAAGGGGATAGCACACTGAGATACTTGTGGGGCGAGACACGCCTCCTTGGCTGCGAGATCAGCCCTTTCATTCCCAGAAATGCCGACATGCCCCGGAACCCAGCAGAAAGCTACGACCTTCCCCAGTCGCTGTAGTCGGAGTAGGGCATCCTGGATGGTCTGGACAGTTTTGTCTGCCGGATACAAACGTAGCAATAAGTGAAGGGCACTGAGTGAATCGGAACAGACAAGAAATTTAGGAGAGGAAGAATGTCTCATGTGCTCCAGTGCCCGCAAGATCGCAGACAATTCTGCATCAATGACAGCGAAAGTCTGAGGCAGGCGGACCTTGAAGACACAATCTGGAAAAACAACTGAGCAACCAACAGAATCCCCTTGTTTCGACCCATCCGTAAAAACAGCTACATAGTCGTGGTGCTCAGATAAAATGGCAGAAAATGCTGCATTAAAAACGGTGGCAGGAGTGCAATCTCTCTTGTACTGCAATAAATCTAAAATCACTCCGGGCCTCTTCAGTAACCAGGGTGGCAGGCAGTTAAAACCCTGGATTTGGGGTTGTACAGACTCCACACCGAGGAACTCTAGTACACGTTGCACACGGATCCCAAACGGCAACGTAGCCCGGGGACGGCGGGAAAAAAGGCGGTCCAGAGGTGGATGGGCAACAAGATGGTGAGCAGGCGAGCTGCAAGAAACTGACAAGCCTGGCGCACCAGCAGGAGCTGCTGCCGGATGGTAAGTGGCGGTTCCCCAGCCTCAGCACAGAGGCTGGGTATGGGACTGGTCTGATAAGCACCCGTGGCCAGTCGAATCCCAGCATGGTGAACAGCGTCAAGGATCTGCAAGTAAGAAGGCCTACTGACCCATATACTGTGCGCCAATAGTCCAACCGTGAACGCACGAAAGCTCGATAAAACTGAAGGAGACGCGCCCTGTCCGCTCCCCAAGACCTGTGGCTGAGGCACTTGAGGATGTTGAGTGCCTTCAGGGTTCTGGCTTTCAAGTCACGTAGGTGTGGCAGCCATGACAACGTGGAGTCCAAAATTAGGCCCAGAAACCGCACTGTGTCTCTAAAATGTAGGACAGTATCCCCCATATGCAAGGCAGGCAAAGTAAAAAGACGACGAGAACGATTAAAATGAACACAAACACACTTATCGGCAGAGAACCGAAAACCCGTCTTTGCAGCCCACTCCTCTAACCGCCACACTGTTAGCTGCAACTGACGGCTCACGGTTGCAACACTGGAGGAGGAACAGAAAACAGCAAAGTCGTCCACAAATAAGAAGCACTGTACTGGACTCCTCACTGTAGACGTTATACTGTTGATGGCTATGGCAAAGAGGGTAACGCTTAAAACGCTGCCCTGGGGAACACCGTTCTCTTGCTCAAAGCGATCAGACAGTGTGTTACCAAGGCGGGTCCGAAAAAACCGCTGAGACTGGAAAGACCGAATAAACATCGGGAGGCGGCCACGAAAGCCCCATTGATGCAGTTGTGCAAGAATACAGTATCTCCAAGTAGTATCATATGCCTTACTGATATCAAATAAGATACCAATACAGTGATGCTGACGGAGAAAAGCCTGCTGAATAGCCATCTCTAGAAGGGTCAGGTTGTCGACCGTGGACCGAAATTTTCGGAATCCACACTGAAAGCAACTAAGGAGCTGTCTGGTCTCTAACAGCCAGACCAGACGCCGGTTAACCATCCGTTCCAGGGTCTTTCCGACACAGCTTGTCAAGGAGATACTACAATAACTACTGGGACATGTGTGGTCCTTTCCTGGTTTGAGGAGAGGGATGAGTATTGCCTCCTGCCACGAGGTGGGGAACACTCCTGTCTGCCATATGAGATTAAAACATTCGAGGAGGATTTCCTTTGAAGCCGCTGGCAGATGTTGAAGCATGGAGTACCGGACGCGGTCGTAGCCCGGTGCAGTGTCAGATGTCTCACTAAGAGCCGATTCAAGTTCCCACATGGAGAAAGGGGAGTTGTACGCCTCAGAACTGTTCGACCGAAAGTCCAAGTTCGCTCTTTCGACAGCCGCACGGTAGCAACGAAACGCTGGATCCTGATTTGCAGTGGCAGTACTTTGTGCAAAATGCTCTGCCAGCGTCTCAGCAATGGCTCTGGGTGTCGTTTGGAGGCATCCCTGGTTCAGGACAGCAGCTATCGGTAAACGGCTATGTTTACCGGAAATCCTCCAGATGGCTTCCCATACTTTTGTGGAACAAGTGGAACGGTTGATGGAGTCCAGGAACGCCTGCCACGACCTCTTCTTGCTCTCTCGTATAATCCAACGACACTTTGCCCTCGCCACCCGAAAAGCTGCAAGGTTCTCTACAGTTGGCCGGCATTTGAACCTACGCAGAGCTGCCCGCCTAGTCCTGATTGCACAGCGGCATTCCTCGCTCCACCAAGAGACAGGCTGCCGCTTCGGTTGTCCCGTGGACTGTGGGATGGACGCTTCACTGTCGCGGTGGATCACTTCAGTAATATGATTCACCCATTCCTGGACACTGACCCGAAGTTCAAACTGGGCAAGTTGACTATACAGTGCTCAGTTGGCTCTACTGAGCACCCATCTAGGCGGTTTCCTTTCTGGTTCCACTGCATGTGGCAGGTGAATCCGGATGGGGAAGTGATCGCTGCCATGTAAGTCATCAACCACTTCCCATGCAGCAGTGTGGGCGATGGCTGGAGAGCAAAGCGATAGATCAATGGCAGAGAACGACCCAGTTGCAATGCAAAAATGCGTGCTTTGACCTGTATTTAGCAAAAGGGCACTGGTAGACAGAAGAAGCCTCTCAATTGCTCTACCCCTGGGGCAAGTACTCACAGAGCCCCAAAGCATATTGTGTGCATTAAAATCACCACAGAGGATGAAGGGGTGGGGGAGCTGTGTAAGAAGATCACTGAGAGCTTCTTCGTCAAGCACATCATGTGGGGGCAGGTAAAGCAAACATACTGTTAGCATATGGCGCACATGTACTAATATTGAAACTGCCTGTAAATCCGTCGTGAGGGAGAGAGGCGAGGAGTGGTAGTCGGTGTTGACGAAGATACCTACTCCTCCTCGAGCTCTCTGTCCACTCAGGTCGTTCTTTTTGTGGAGGACATAACCATGTAGCTCTGGGGTGTATGTTTCACTGAAATGTGTCTCTTGCAGACATACACACATAGGTCTATCCTGAATCAATAGACGTAGTTCCTCCACATGTGTCCTGAACCCTTGCAGGTTCCATTGTAGTATGGGAGCCATCATGGTGGATGTATTTTCTGCCTCTCTTTCCGCCGAGGTGGGGAGACTGCAGCGGGTGGAGGCTCAGTCTTGGGGGCGAGATGATAGCCCCATATTCTCAGACTCCATCAGCTCTGGGGAAGAGTCTGATGAAGCGTCTAGCGGGACCATATTAACATGATCCGAGGGTTCACCAGCCGATTTAATCTGCTGGTGCTGCTTCACATGGGCTTTCCTTTGTTTAGAGGGCTTTGCTGGAACCGCAGCTGGGGCGTTTATGACCATGCTAGGCTTTGGAACAGCCTCAGCAGTCGGAGATGCCTGGGGTACTTCAATGTCAGCTACTGTACCTTTCTCTGCTGTTCTAGGAGGGGCTACAGGTGCAGATACAGTTGCTGCCTTGCAAGTGCACTGACATGTGCACGTGTTCGTGCCAGCACTAACAACCTCCGTCTGTGTAGATGCATCGACCTTCAGAGGCGGCTTCTGAACAATGGAAGCAAAGGGGGTAACGAATGTGGGGGGCTGCATGGCCTTAAAGATCTTTTTGGCTTCACCGTAGGGGATACGCTTAGTTGTTTTTATTTCTTGTATCTTACATTCCTCTAGGAAGATTCTACAGTCCCTACTCCAAACAGGGTGGCTATCAGAACAGTTCACATATCTGACAGCCGACGAACAGTCAATTCCGTCATGCGCAGCCTTACCACAGTTGCCACACATTGCTTCCCCCTTACACCCTAGCGTTGTATGCCCAAAACGCTGGCACTTGAAACAGCGCATTGGGTTTGGGACATAAGACCGGACGTTCAGTCGAAGAAATCCTGCCTTGACGTGTTCTGGGAGTGTGGGGGTATTGAAAGTATGAATGAAGGAGTCTGATTTCACCAGGTTCCCATCCACACTTTTCATGATGTTCTGAATGTCAACAATTCCCTCCTGAGCCCACTCACTCTTTAATTCGTCTACAGGAATGTCCACGAGATCCCTACAGGTAACAACACCCTTACTGGAGTTCAGGGTGCAGTGAAGCTCTGTATCAATAGTGTATTCCCCCAAGCTTTTAGCTATTTGAAGGTTAACTGCTTGCTGAGCAGTTGATGTTTCAACAAGCAGTGTCCCATTCCGTAAACGCTTCACTGATTTTAAAGTTCCAGCTATTCCTTCTAGACCCTTTTGGATATAGAATGGCGAAACCTTTTCAAAGGAACCCTCTTTCCGTTTTATAATTAAAAACACATTCTGGTTTTCAGTATGTGCTCTGTTACTCTGAACTGCTGTACGTTTGCTGACCTAGCCCTCTTGCAGGATTGGGCGGTAGTGCCTACCAGCGGTCCACCCATCCCACTGGCCAGCGAAAAATTAGGAGGAGGAAAAGAGGAAGAATTCGTGGTAGTCATGGTCGTCCCACGAGCAGCTAGGGAAACTTACGTCCATCCAGACAGAGCCCCGCATGCCTGGATAAGCCTTGTACAACTGAGGTGTGGCAGGTTCCCCAGAGGTTGCCCGCTAGCGACTGTTCCACCTCAACAGCCATGCATCTTATCGGCACGCAGCACACCTTAAGATTGAAGGGTTTTTTATAGAGGTATGTACCGTCCTCGCGATCCACGGAACCAAGTCAAGATCCCCGGTCCCTAAGACACACAACGTTCCACCGTTGCGCCAAATGGTGGTCGCTGAAGCATGCCCAGAGCCTACGGTATCAGCCGACTAGCGGCGCACACCAGTCCACAGCTCGAGGACCCCGGGTTCGCCAAGCCCGTACCCAGCAAATAGACGCTGAGCCCCCTGAGGGAAGAAGAGATAGAGAAGATCCAAAGAAGAGTGGCGTGTTTCGTCACAGGGTTATTTGGTAAGAGTGATAGCGGTATGGAGATGTTTAGTAAACTCTAGTGGCAGACTCTGCAAGAGAGGCGCTCTGCATCACGCTGCAGCTTGCTGTCCAGGTTTCGAGAGGGTGCGTTTCTGGATGAGGTATCTAATATATTGCTTCCCCCTACTTATACCTCCTGAGGAGATCACAAATGTAAAATTAGAGAGATTCAAGCGAGCACGGAGCCTTTCCGGCAGTCATTTTTTCTGCGAACCATACGCGACTGGAACGGAAAGGGAGGTAATGACAGTGGCATGTAAAGTGTCCTCTGACACACACCGTTGGGTGGCTCGCGGAAGATAAATGTAGATGTAGATATAAATGTAGTCTATTTATTTAGTTTGTGGGAATTTTACTCAAGGCTCCAATGGATAAAGTGCACTCTTTCACATACTAAAGCAAGGCTGGCCCTATGTGGGTGAAAGGACTCATCATATCTGCAATTCTATAGATTTTGCAAAATGCCTCGAAAACATCAGTGTTTCGTTATTCACCTGAGTGCCTCTGTGAGTCACTAGAGCTTTTTGATCAGAAATTTAATGAGAAGGCCACCGAGCTTTTCAGGCATGTCCTGAACTCCATGTATTTTCTGTTTAATGGAGAATACTATGAACAAATGAAAGGAGTCACAATGGCAGCCCGCTCTCACCTGTGGTCACAAATTTGTCTATGGAGAACTTTGAGGAAGGAGCCCTGACATCATCCAAGTGGAAACTTTTTTTTCTCCCCCTCCATTATATGGATGGGCACATTCATCACCTGGCTCCATGAAAGGGGCACACTTCTTGACCTCATTGCACATCTGAACTCTTACATCCCAACATTAAATTCACTATGTATACCAAAAGAGAAGGAAGATTACCATTCCCGACATCATGGTCAACAAGAGAGCTGATGGCACTCTGGGCCACGGTGTGTATTGGAAGAAAGCAGACAATGACCTGTATTTGCATGCAGATACCTGCCATCGTCCTTTGCTAAGAAGTGGGGTACTAAAAACACTAGAACACAGAGTGCATATAATTTTGCATACAAAAAGTCTGCAACAGGAGATGGAACACCTAAGAACTATACTCCTGGAAACTGAAATAAGAACACCGTGAATTCATTGTCCCAGGAAGGGGAAACTTTATTGACACATTCCTGGGGTCAGATACATCACATGATCACACTGACAGAACCACAGGCACATAGACACAGGCAACAGAGCATGCACAATGTCGGCACTAGTACAGTGTATATCCACCTTTCGCAGCAATGCAGAATGCTATTCTCCCTTGGAGACGATCGCAGAGATGCTGGATGTAGTCCTGTGGAACGGCTTGCCATGCCATTTCCACCTGGCGCCTCAGTTGGACCAGCGTTCGTGCTGGACGTGCAGACCGCGTGAGACGACGCTTTATCCAGTCCCAAACATGCTCACTGGGGGACAGATCCGGAGATCTTGCTGGCCAGGGTACTTGACTTACACCTTCTAGAGCATGTTGGGTGGCACGGGATACATGTGGACGTGCATTGTCCTGTTGGAACAGCAAGTTCCCTTGCCGGTCTAGGAATGGTAGAACAATGGGTTCGATGACAGTTTGGATGTACCGTGCACTATTCAGTGTCCCCTCGACGATCACCAGAGGTGTACGGCCAGTGTAGGAGATCGCTCCCCACACCATGATGCCGGGTGTTAGCCCTGTGTGCCTCGGTCGTATGCAGTCCTGATTGTGGCGCTCACCTGCACGGCGCCAAACACGCATACGACCATCATTGGCACCAAGGCAGAAGCGACTCCCATCGCTGAAGACGACACGTCTCCATTCGTCCCTCCATTCACACCTGTCGCGACACCACTGGAGGCGGGCTGCACAATGTTGGGGCGTGAGCGGAAGACGGCCTAATGGTGTGCGGGACCGTAGCCCAGCTTCATGGAGACGGTTGCGAATGGTCCTCGCCGATACCCCATGAGCAACAGTGTCCCTAATTTGCTGGGAAGTGGCGGTGGGATCCCCTACGGCACTGCATAGGATCCTACGGTCTTGGCGTGCATCCATGCGTCACTGCGGTCCGGCCCCAGGTCGACGGGCACATGCACCTTCCGCCGACCACTGGCGACAACATTGATGTACTGTGGAGACCTCACGCCCCACGTGTTGAGCAATTCAGCGGTACGTCCACCCGGCCTCCCGCATGCCCACTATACGCCCTCGCTCAAAGACCGTCAACTGCACATACGGTTCACGTCCACACTGTCGCGGCATGCTACCAGTGTTAAAGACTGCGATGGAGCTCCGTATGCCACGGCAAACTGGCTGATACTGACGGCGGCGGTGCACAAATGCTGCGCAGCTAGCGCCATTCGACGGCCAACACCGCGGTTCCTGGTGTGTCCGCTGCGCCGTGCGTGTGATCATTGCTTGTACAGCCCTCTCGCAGTGTCCGGAGCAAGTATGGTGGGTCTGACACACCGGTGTCAATGTGTTCTTTTTTCAATTTCCAGGAGTGTAGATTTATATATTTGGTAGAAATACTCTGAAGGTACTACTTAGGAACATAAGAAACTTTGTGTGAAGGCCATTTAATGAATTAAGAACAGAGTTCGTCTACTACAGTTTGCTTTTCCACCGTATAATAAACAATGATGAAAAATTAATTAGTTGACGCAAGAAAAACAATTACATGGAAAAAGAGTTGCAAGACAGAAAGATGCTTAAAACAGTACATCAGTTAAAATATTTTATTCAATATTTAGTTGTTGTGGTCTTTGAAGTTTCTGAACATCCTTTCTATAGAACTGATTCAACGGATGAACATTTTGTATAGACACTGAGTTTATGTAAAAATGGGGCGATGAATGCATCAAGACTCCAAATTAAACAAGGAATGTTTCTGTAAGAGCTTTTGAAGGATGGAGAGAGAGAGAGAGAGAGAGAGAGAGAGAGAGAGAGAGAGAGAGAGAGAGAGAGAGAGAGAGAGAGACCGAATGAAGTGGACTAAGTGGGACAGGATTGAGAAATATTCTTGTTACCCTATGCAGTGTAAGCAGTCAATGTGCAGGCTACAAAACAGAGACCAAAACAGGAATATATGCACAGACACCTGCTCAGTATCATTCTTCTCAGTAATGAAGGATATTCATTATTTCCCAATTTGTGTATTCAATGTTCTAGTCAGGGGAAATGAATGTAAAATGTAATTCTTCTATGTAGGGCATTTAATTACAAAGATAAAGAGTCAGGCCAAATTCATAAAATTCAACTCTTGATAAATCATAATAGGAGACAATCTGTAATATGTAAAGGTCAACATGTATAGATATATAGCTTTGTGGGAACATATGGCCATTAGTCATTTAGTTTTCGACTGCCACACACAAAAAGTGACATACTTGTAAATTTGCATGGAAAGTGACACACACACACACACACACACACACACACACACACACACACACACACACACACAATTAGTTGGGGGTGGAATGGGAGGGGTATGAGTTACCTTCGATTTAGGCCAGGAAGGTTACGAGAGTGAAGAATGTGCTGTAAAGACAGCTCCCATTGAAATTTCACATGCTGTGCTCTGCTGCATGTTGTGCCACTGGGTGGTCCACTTTGTTTTTGGCAACAGTTTGGTAGTGTCCATTTGTTCTAGTTAACAGATGCTTGGTTACCATAAAAATGTGAAGCACTGTGCAGTGGCTGCAGCAGACATGCTTTATAACATGGCTGCTTTGACAAGTAGCCCTGCTTCTGATGAGGTAGAGGTAAGCCTGTGATGGGACTGGAATAGGCACCACCTACTCCAGTCCTGTCACAGGCTTATCATACCTCGTCAGAGGCCAGGCTGCCTGTCAAAGCAGTCATGTTATACACCAGCACTACTGCAATCACTGCACAGCATTTTACATTAGTACAACCAACCATCAATAAGAATGAATGGCCACTGTCATACTGTTGCAAATCCAAGTGGATCACCCAGTAGCACAATAGCAGAGCACAATGTGCGAGATTTCAAGGACTGCTTCACAACCCGTGCTATCTGTCTCCTGACCACCACCACCAGCTTTCCTGAGCTGCGCAGATGGGAGCTATCCTTACAGCACATACTTCGCTCCTGTAACCTTCCTGGCCTAAATCCAAGGTAACTCATGCCCCCTCCCCACTACCAAACAGACAGACAGAGAGAGAGAGAGAGAGAGAGAGAGAGACTGACTCTTACCATTGCTGATGGGTTGAGTAAATGCAGGAATGTTTGAATATGTATTCTGATCTTTCCGACTGTGGTCTATATTACTGTATATAACTTGTGCTTCTTTTTCTGCATGTTGCGGTAGTATATTGGAGTATGTTGGAGATTGTGCTGAAAAAGATATCAATATGAAAATTATATTTCAAACAATGATTAGTATAGAACATTCCTGAAAATAATAACATTGACTAGAAAATGAATAAATTAATATCACAAATTCAATTAAAGAAGTGTGCACGTAATTGTGCATATACTCTAAGCTCATTATTTCTGTAGGTGTATGCAACAATGGAAGTTGAAAGGTAGATCAAGCCTAATAACTTTCTGTGTACTAATTCCACAGGCCTTATGGCTGAGCTGTATTGCAATAGTAGATAGTTATTTGCCTAAACTGTGGAAGTCTTATTACATTCACTTACATATACATCCATAGTCCCCACCTACATATACACTCATAGTCTGAACTACTGTAAGGTGCATGGCACACCATACATCCCACATTACCAGTTATTAGGTTTTTTTCTGTTCCATTCATGTGTGGAGCATGGGGCTAATGACTGTTTAAATTCCTCTGTGTGTGTGAGCTATAATTAATCTAATCTTGTCCTCATAATCTCTATTGGAGCAATACATAGAGGGTGGTAGTAGATTCCTACATTCATCATTTACAGCTGGTCCTTGAAACCTTGCAAACAGGATTTCTTGGGATAGTTTACATCTATCTTCAAGAGTCTGCCATTTCAGTTCTTTCAACATAACTGCGACACTCCCCTGTGGATTGAACAAACCTGTGACCATTTGTGCTGTCCTCCTCCGTATACATGCAATACACGCAGTACTATATAGTAGGGGTCCCAACATACTTGAGCAATTCTCTAGGAGAGCTTGCACGAATGATTTGTAAGCAACCTCCTTCATAGACTAACTGCATTTCTTTAGCACTCCACCAACAAACCATACTCTGCTACCTTCTTTATCCACAACTGGACCTATGTGAACAGTCCATTTCATGCCCCAACAACGAGTTACACAGAAATATTTGTATGAGCAAGATGATTCCAATTGTGACTCACTGTTATTACGGTCATAGGATAATAGGCTTTTTTCCCTTCATTTTGTGAAGTGCATAATTTCACATTTCTAAACATTTAAAGAAAGTTGTCAATCTCTGCATCAGTTTGAAATCTTATCAAGATCTGACAATACTTTAGCACCTTCTTTCAGACTGTACTCCATTACAGATACCTACATCATCTGTGAAATGTCTAAGGTTACTATTAATATTGTTTGCGAGGTCATTAATGTGTAACATGGATAGCAAGGCACTTCACACAAACAACACACTACCATGGAGTCCACCCAAAGCTACTTCTGCATCTGTCTAATACTCTCCATCCGAGATAATTTGCTGTATCCTCCCTCCCAAGAAATCCTCAATCCAGTCACAAATTTTGCTTGATATGCCATATGATCATACTTTTGATATGTGTGGCACTGAGTCAAATGATTTTCGGAAATTAAATACTGCATCTACCTGACTGCCTTGATTCAACTGCTTTCACTATGTCATGCCTAAGCAGATGATGATTAATAGGATTGCCATATTGCTGCCAATCCCTCCTTACAAACTGCTTAGTGACTGGATTGGATTGGATTAATCTGGCGGAAAGCGACCAAATAGCAAGGTCATCGGTCTCATTGGATTAGGGAAGGATGGGGAAGGAAGTCAGCTATGCCCTGTCAAAGGAACTATCCCGGCATTTGCCTGAAGTGATTTAGGAAAATCACAAAAAACCTAAATCACAAAGGCAAGACATGGGATTGAACAGTCGTCCTCCCAAATATGAGTCCAGTGTGCTAACCACTACGCCACCTCGCTCGGTAAACCGCTTAGTGACTATCAAGTCCCAGATATCGGGGCATCTCCCTAGCACCACGTTCAATGATCAGCCTGGTGCCTATCCCTCAGGCACAGGTCTGGGAGACCTCTGTCAGATACTCGATTGTCGAGTCAATCTCTTCTTTCGCATTTACAGAATGTCCTCCAAGTGGTATCCTATCATGGTGTTATATTGTTCCCAGTTAGTGATAGACAGTCTGAGGCTACTAACAATACTGTCCGCAAGGTCATAAATGTGCAACATGAACAGGAAAACTACGTGATTTCTCTGCTATTCACAATAAAGTGCATGGCAGAGGGTTCAATGAACCACCTTCAAGCTGTCTCTCTACTATTCTTGGAACATGAATGCATATTTAGTTGGTGAGTTATTTACACAAAAATGTAGATTAGCTTTTTAAAAAACTAGAACTAAGTATTTATGAAGATGATTTTGTATCATTTTATACCTAAATAAACATAACTGACTCAAAATCATATGATTTACACACTTTCACTTCAAATTTGTTGTTCAGTGATATGTTCAAAGATGCTACAACAAATAGGTGTCAAGGACACTGGACGGTAGTGTGACTTGGGCTTTCTTCCAACAACTGGGCACAGTTTTTTGTGTGAGGGACCTACAATAGATTACAGTTAACATATGGGCTACTCAACTGAAAACTGGCTATAGAATCTGCAGGGGATTCCACCAGACCTTGGGTCTTCCTCTAGTTTAACGATTTCAGCTGCTTCTCAGTGCCACTGACGCTAGTATCTATCCGACTCATCTTTTCAGTGGTGGTGGTGTTGTGGTCTTCAATCCAAAGACTGGTTTGATGCGGATCTCCAGGATACTCTATCCTGTGCAAGCTTCTTCACCTCCGGGTAACTACTGAAACCTACACCTTTCTCAATCTGCTTACTGTATTTATCTCTTGGTCTTCCTCTACAATTTTTACCCACCACACTTCCCTCCAGAACTAAATTGGTGATCCCTTGATGCCTCAGAACGTGTTCCACCAACTGGTCCCTTCTTCTAGTCAGGTTGTACAACAAATCTCTCTTCACCCAATTTTATTCAGTACCTCCTCATTACTTGCATGATCTAAATATGCAATTTTCACCATTTCAGCATTCTTCTGTAGCACCACATTTCAACAGCTTCTATTCTTTTCTTTTCTAAACTGTTTCACCCATGTTTCACTTCCATATGTGGCTACACTCCATACAAATACTTTCAGATAGAACTTCCTCACATTTAAATCTGTACTCAGTGTTAACAAATTTCCCCTCTTCAAGAATGCTCTTCATGCCATTACCAGTCCACATTTTATATCCGCCCTACTGCGACCATCATAAGTTATTTTTCTTCTCAAATAGCAAAACCCATCCACTACTTTAACTGTCTCGCTTCCTAATCTAATTGCCTAAGCATCACCTGATTTAATTTGACTACATTGCATTATCTTTGTTTTGCTTTTGTTGGTGTTCATCTTGTACCCTCCTTTCAAGACAATGTCCATTCCGTTCTATTGCTATTCCAAGTCCTTTGCTGTCTCTGACAGAACTGCAATGTCATCAGCAAACCTTTTTATTTCTTCTCCATTGATTTTAATTCCTACTCCGAATTTTTCTTTTGTTTCCTTTACTGCTTGCTCACTATACAAATTGAATAACACCAGGGATGGACTACAACCTTGTCTCACTCCCTTCTCAACCACTGCTTCCCTTTCATGTCCCTCGACTCTTATGACTGTCATCTGGTTTCTGTACACATTGTAAATAGCCTTTCGCTCTCTGTATTTTACCCCTGTCACCTTTAGAATTTGAAAGAGAGTATTCTAATCAAGATTGTCAAACACTTTCTCTAAGTCTAAAAATACTACAAATATAGGTTTGCCTTTCCTTAATTTATCCTCTATAAGATGACCAGAACTTATTGGTTATGAACTTCAGATTAAAACTGAAGGAACTGTAAAAAGCAGGGATTTAAGGAGATGGGGCCAGTATTGCCTAGTGTGTTCCAACATTTCTCCAAAATCAAAACTGATCTTCCCTGTAGTCGGCTTCTACCAGCTTTGTCGTTCTTCCACAAAGGAGCTGCACTAGTATTTTACAACAGTAACTTATTGGACTGATAGTTTGGTAATTTCCACATCTGTCAGCACCTGCTTTCTTTTGAATTGGAATTATTATAGTCTTCTTGAATTCCAGAAATATTTCGTTTGTCTCATATCTTGCTCATCAGATGGACAAGTTTCGTCATGGATGGCTCTCATAAAGCTATGAGTAGTTCTAATCAGTTGTCTACTACTGCATCCTTGTTTCGACCTAAGTCGTCCAGTGTTTCATCAAATTCTTCACACATTATCATACCTCCCTTCTCATCTTCATCTACTTCCTCTTCCATTTCCATAATATTGCCCTCGAGCATATCTCCCTTGTACAGACCCTCTATATACTCCTTCCACCTTCTGCCTTCTGGTTATCCTCCTTTGCTTTTAAGACTGGTTTCTCATCTGAGCTCTTGATATTCATACAAGTTTTTCTCTTTTCTCTAAAAGTCTCTTTACTTTCCTGTAGGCAGCACCTATCTTATCCCTAGTGGCACATGCTTCTACATCCTTACATTTGCCCTCTAGCCAGCCTGCTTAGTTATTTTGCACTTCCTGTTGATCTCATTTGTTAGACATTTGTATTCCTTTTTGCCTACTTCATTTATTGTATTTTTATATTTTCTCCTTTCATCCATTAAATTCAACATCTCCTGCATTACCCAAGTATTTCTACTAGTCCTCGTCTCTTTACCTACTTGATCCTCTGTTGTCTTCACTATTTCATCTCTCTGATATACCCATTCTCCTTCTACTGTATTCCTTTAACCTGTTCTTGTCAATTGTTCCCTTATGCTCTCCCTGAAACTCTGTACAACCTCTGGTTCTTTCAGTTTATCCAGGTCCCATCTCCTTATTCCCACCTTTTTGCAGTTTCTTCAGTTTTAATCTACAGGTCCTAACCAATAGATTGTGGTCAGAGTCCACATCTGCCCCTGGAAATGTCTCACAATTTAAAACCTGGTTCCAAAATCTCTGTCTTAACATTATATAATCAATGTGAATCCTTCCATGTCCCCAGATATCTTCCACATATACAGCCTTCTTTCGTAAATCTTAAACTAAGTGTTTGCTATGATTAAATTATGCTCTGTGCAAAATTCTTCAAGGTGGCTTCCTTCTTCATTCCTTTCCCTCAGTCCATGTTCACCTACTACTTTTCCTTTGCTTTCTTTTCCTACTATCACATTACAGTCCACCACGACTATTAAATTTTTGTCTCCTTTGCCTACCTGAATAATTTGTTTTATCTCATCACACATTTCCTCAATCTCTTCCTCACCTGTGGAGCTAGTTGGCATATAAACTTGTACTACTGTGGTGGGTGTGGGCTTGGTGTTGATTTTGGATACAATAATGCATTGACTATGCTATTCATAGTAGCGTATCCACATTCCTATGTTTTGATTCATTATTAAACCTATTCCTGCATTGCCCCTACTTAATTTTGTATTTATAACCCTCCTGTATTCATCTGGCCAGAAGTCCAGTTCCTTCTGCCACAGAAGTTCACTAATTCCCACTATACCTAACTTTAACCTATCTATTTCCCTTTTTCAATTTTCTAACCTACCTGCCCGATTAAGGGATCTGACATTCCATGTTCTGATACGTAGCACGCCAGTTTTGTTTCTCCTGATAATGAAGTCCTTTTGAGTACTCCCTGCCCAGAGATCCAAATGGGGGCTATTTTACTTCCAGAATATTTTACCCTAAAGGATGCCATCGTCATTTAACCATAAAGTAGTTGAACACAGAAGGGTAGTTGGAGCTAGATGCATGGAACATTCCGTTTTGGAAATGGTTAGGGAATTCAATATTCCTACATCTACAGTGTCAAAAGTGCGCCAAGAATACCAAATTTCAAGAATTACATCACACCATGGACAACACAGTGGCCAATGACCTTCACTTAATGACCAAGAGAGTGGCGTTTGCATGGAGTTGTTAGTGCTAACAGACAAGCAACACTGCATAAAGTAACTGCAGAAATCAATGAGGGATGTATGAAAAATGTATCTGTTATGACTGTGTGGCAAAATCTGGCATTAATGGGCTATGGCAGCAGACAACCAACATGAGTGTCTTTGCTAACAGCAAATCATCACCTGCAGCACCTGTCTTGGACTCTCTATCATATCTGTTGGACCCTAGACGATTGGTAAACTGTGGCCGGGCCAGTCGAGTGCTGATTTCAGTTGGTAAGAGGTGATGGCATGGTGCGAGTGTGGTGCAGATCCCATGAAGCCATGGATCCAACATGTCAACAAGGCACTGTGTAAGCTCGTGGTGGTTCCAAAAATTGTGTGTGGGCTACGTTTACATGAAACTGAATGGGTCCTCTGGTCCAACTGAACTGATCACTGACTGGAAATGGGTATGTTCAGCTACTTGGGGATCATTTGCAGCCATTCATGGACTTCATGTTCCCATACAATGATGTGTGTTCTATGACAAAGTACCAGATCACCGGGCCACAATTGTTCACAACTGGTCTGAAGAACATTCTGAAGAGTTCGAGTGAATGATTTGGCCACCAAAATGCCCAATATGAATCCCATCAAACATTTATAGGGCATAACTGAAAGGTTAGTTCATGCACAAAATCCTACACCGGCAACACTTTGGCAGTTATAGGTAGCTACAGAAGCAGCGGGTCTCAATATTTCTGCAGAGGACATCCTGTGACTTGTTAGGTCTATGTCACATCGAGTTGCTGCACTACGCTGTGCAAAGAAGGTCCAACAAGATAGTAGGAGGTATCCCATGAATTATCACTCTCTCGCATTATGAACTGTCCTACTGCATACGTATCTATAAAACACATAGTCAGCTATTCTTTTAAATTTGAGTTATAGTTCCTATTTAAGCTCCTGGCCTGAGCTGAAAGTTTTAAATTCCATAATGAGATATGATACTAGTCTTTCTGTATCTGGTTTGCTGAACATATAAATCTTTCTACTTTTTTGTTGTTCATTGAGTGAAGTAAAAATGAGTAAAAATATTCTATGCAAAATGTACTTAACTTTGTCTCTTAGATAAAATGTTGTCTTGAAGTTTTAAACAAAAAAAAAAAGCAAAATAATAAAATGTTGAAAAATTATTATTATTATTATTATTATTATTAATAATGTTTGTAGACTGTGCCATCACTCTTGCATGAGCCTTAGAAAAGCAGCAAATAAATACGAGCAGAATACTGTGCACAGCACATAGCAACCCCTTTCAATATTTTAAAAGCTCCCACTTCCTACATATTGCCTTTTATAAGCTTTTAGCAAATAACTTTACACTGATTTACTACATTTAGTTTGTTCTGAAGTGTAATTCATATCAATATTCAGATTATTTATTGATTTCTATAAATGAATTTCATATCTTTTGTTGCCATTTGTTTAATTTATGTCCTCAGAAACACGAGATCAATTCATACCTTAGGGTGATCTGCAGCAACACTTACAATAATCTCTGTCACTATTTGGTCCATGTAACTTTAACAATCTTTGTCATTATGTAAGGATATACAGGCAAAAGGAAGTAACAAAATTTACACACTGTAGTAAAAATAATCAGAAACAGCGAAAAATACAATACAACCCGTCAGCTTTTGCCAGTGGCACAATCCACAGGACAGCACTACTTAGCGACTATGATGACAATGATACAATAGAATCATATTTCAACTACAGAAGTAGCGTACAAGATCTTGACAGCAAAATGGGGTTTACGGGTTAATATATTTTGTTATTAATGCATTCGCATGTATTAAAAATCTGACAACATTGGACCACAGGGGGGAGAAAACATTTTTTGATATTTTTACTTTCCTCTCTTTGTTTTAAATATCCCGTCAGAATCTTGGCTCTGAAAAATTCACCCTTCGCCCCTAAACCTTGAAAATGATGCATTTAATGCTTATTCATTACTTATGGCAGGAATCAGCTTTCTAAATCTCCCCCCCCCCCCTCCCCCCGCATGGTTATAACTATCTATCAACAACAAAACAATTAGAAATAGAGAACATGGGGCAATGTTACATTTTCTGACAATGCTTAAAACTGATAACTAACCCTTTTAAACAAACCATTCAAGCGTTCCACTCTATTAATTTTGTTGAACCCAGTATATCAAAATGGGTAGCCTAAAACTTGAATTGACCCCTACATTCCACATAGAACCACTACGGCCAACATTCTAGTTCCATTTTCTACAGTTTGGTAAAAAAAGAAAATTCGAAATATAAAACACCATGAGAATGGCGAGAAAAATAATGGAACATTGGAATTAAAACAAAATAATGGAGATAGATATAGTGGCATGTCGCTTAAGAAAATAAACTGGTGTTCTCCACCCCTCCTTATGTGGTGATGCATGAACCATTTATAAATGAACAGGTAATTTTGAAATACACTTACCACTCTTATTTGGTCCCAGATTTGAATACAGTCTATTTTTGTCATCTGATGAACTTGTTGGACCACCACCTGCATTTTGCAGGAGAGTACTGTAGGACGGTTCACTTGGTTTCTTTAAAGAGTAACTTTTTGGAACCTAAAACAATAAACAGGAACTTGATTAGCAAATAACAAGTAACACTACAAAGTTCTAACAAAAGCCCAAGCTTCTGATAATAAGGAGTTTTGTTTTACGAGAAAATTAATTTCCTGGGTCCTTGGAATGTATTCTAATGTCAGGGATATGGACAAAACCAACCATATTTTCTGCATTGTTCAACTGGAAAGTGTTTCTCTGTTTTACAGACTTGCAGCTTGCTTTGATAAGGCACACTAAGCTTATATTATCTTACAATAGCATAACTGCAGCTTCTGTGCTAAGGGTTGATAGGTATGTCTTGGCCACTCCCTTGCTAATTTGTTCTGACTCCATAAACCCTCCCTACTTCACATGAGAGAGAGAGAGAGAGAGAGAGAGAGAGAGAGAGAGAGAGAGAGAGAGAGAGAGATTTAGCATAACACATATTGCACAGTATGCAATGTGTGTTAGTGATACACAGATTATTACGTCTGAGAATAAACTTTAACACTGACTACTGCAATAGAAACAGAAATCATTGTTATCCAATTTACGTAAGAGTTAATGGCAGCTACTCCTTGCATTTTTCATAGCTGATGATCAATATATGTAGCAAAATACATGTCAGTGATTTTTCAGTGGAGCAACTAATAAATGTACCCTGCTGGTTCAGTTTTTACAACAAGATATGTTAAACGTTGCACTAACATAGACATCAGAACAAGCTATAGATCAATGAGTAGCCACAGTCTATCTCAGAATCACACTCATTGGATTTGCAAACTTGCAACGAGATTATCACCTTTCAACCCGACTTAGACCATGGACTATGCTATGGATCAGTCTGTACAATAAGTAACATATCAGGGGGGGAGATGAAAGACAGCAATATCACACACTAGCCTCACTTTAGTTTAAGATCTATTAAAGAAATTACTAATATTATTAAATCTTAGACAATAGACCAAATGAAATATTACATGCAGCTGTTGTACCTACAATGGACATAAAGATTATTATTTTACTCGTGATAGTACAGCCTGAAAGGCTTTATTGATTTAGTCTGATTATTCATAAGCCTGGCTCATTTCAGATTGAAAAATGTAACATTTACCTGTGGCTGTGGCTTCTTTGGTTTCGGTGGCACTGCCGGCCCAACTTTTCTATTTGTATTCAGATCACTTTCAGTGATTTTTAAGTTAGCAATCTGTTGGTCCAAGTTACTAGTCATTTTGTACACCTGTGGAAACACATATACATAAAATTATAATAAAGACAATTACAATTCGTTTGACTGTAAAAATAATTATTCTTGATTTCTGCAAGAGAAAAGCTACACAAAGTACTGAACTCGGAAAACTTCACTACAGTCCTTTGAACAAATGGAAGCAACATTCAAAACCTAACTATTAAATCACACATAAACCTGGCACACACGATAATTTACAAATAACAACAGGCACACAGTGAAGAAAGAACAGAGCCTGAGTGGCAGTAGAGGAAACAGAACTGAAAAGTAGCTAGATGGCACATCAAACGGGAAAATCTTGGTTCTACTTCCAAAACCTTTTTACTGTGTAAAGTTGTATATACCCACAAAGCAACAGGGATGAGGATTGTTGGCCGGAACTTATTTCCAACCGTGAAGACGATGATTACAAACGACGTTAAGTTTCAATATTGCTGACACCTTAATATACTATCAAAAATAAGGGAAATTTGGATTTCGCCAATTCTAAAAATATAGTATTCTTGAGGACCAAGATCTGGTATCTTACGGAATTCAATGCATTTAAATCTCAACAAATCAATGATGAATACTGGGGCAACAATTGTTGAACAGTTTTTATCTCACACTTGCAAGATAGAGATATTACAATACTGCCATTCAAGTTCCTTCGTAAACGCGTTAAATTAAATCACTATAAATAATTTCCCATGATTCTGCAAGCATTTCATCGAAACAAAATTTGAACAATTTGTGCCGCAGCATAAATCTGAATTCAGTTCAACAATCCGCAATCGATGACTGCAATCTGTTTACAATTAGGCCACTGGTTCAGAAGCTGTACGGAATCAACAGTAACAACTACCACAGAAATTGTATTATAATTCACACATAAGAAAACGATCCGTAATACAGTATTATTACACTTAAAACGACTACAATGCTACCTAAATTACCCCTGAATATCCAGCAGGTCTTTTTCATCCAAAACCTTTCTTTCACTGCAGCGCACTGCCACTCCACTTCCTACCAAACACTGCTGTCACTGTCGTGAGTCAGAGTTGCAGCCTGTGACACGGTTGAGATAATAGAAGTCTCACTGTGATTGGTCAATATGTTGATGACATCACGTATTTGAATGAGCAAGACGAGTGACGAAGAGTAAGGAGTGCAGTGGTGTGTGTCAGCTGTAAACGCAACAAAACAAACGGGTGTCTCATTTGTTTCGAAATTGCATGGAGGGTTGGTTGTGTTTTTCGCATCGACGTGCAAATCAATATAAGCAATGTGACTGACAATTTGGACCAAACAGTTTTGCTATCGCAATATTTACAATAGTTTTATAGGGGTAACACGATAAAGATAATAATAATAATTTAGTTGTGGTTAGGCGAGAGTAGCAGTAGCTAACGTCAGACGGATAGTACATTAGTTGAACTAATACATACAAAAATACTGTTCGTTGGTTTACAAATTACAAAATGGAATTGCTAGTATTGTATTTGTTCATCTCAACGAATGGGTGGACAACTAGCGACTCATATTCTGTCTTTAAATTGAAGTTCTGAAACATCTTACGCAACTAGGCAGCAGTTTATTGAATATTTTATGCCTTATAAGCTCATAGCTGTTAGTTTGTTGTGGTAAGTTTATTGTGCAGTGACCATAGAATTTTCTCGCGTTTTAATTCTGGTAACTTCTTCGTAGAAAGTAAAACGTAGAACATATATAAGTTAATTGCTGACATGATTGTTTGCTCGGGTCGGCCGCTGTGGCCGAGCGGTCCTAGACGCTTCAGTCCGAAACCGCGCCGGGCTGCTACGTTCGCAGGTTCGAATCCTGCCTCGGGCATGGATATGTGTGATGTTCTTAAGTTAGTTAGGTTTAAATAGATCTAAGTCTAGGGGACTAATGACCTGAGATGATAAGTCCCATAGTGCTTAAAGACATTAATACCATTATTTGTTTACTCGGTGGTCAGAGATTTATAGTGTGCCCTATAATTAGTAATTATTCTAATGGTCTTTTTCTCCAATAACAGGATGCCGTCAACGTCACTGCAAGACAATACTTTTAATACATGACATAATGCTTTGCAAAATGTGGCATTGTGAGATAGACTTCCGATGCACGAGTCATTTGACACCTTAACAGATAAATACTGGGTTCTAGGCATCTTATCATTAATGTATTATACATACATATTGTGTACAATAATTAATCATACACCCAAGAATTTGAAATCACTAGTGTCATAGCAAGGAAGTTTGCTTTTTAAACTAAAAATCATCTGTTATGTTTTGTTTTCACTAACCAAAAATCCATTTGCTTTAGAGCAACAAGATGTGATGGTAGTTGTATCTTCAACACAATTTCAAAGACCTTTGGGATCGTTTTTACTCTGAAGGAAAGTTGTTTCTTCTGCATATAATACAGTAGTCAAATTTATGAAACTAAAGTAGGTCATTAATCATTATCAGAAACAAAAAAGGTCCAAACACAGAGTTCTCATTACATATACAAACAGGTATTTCATATTTCTGTAGGTTAGATATTATACACGTTGTAGGCTGTTGTCTCTGATAATGCCAACTTTTATGATACATATTCTACACAATGAAAGGTCTAGCTTAGATCAGAAAATGTAATCTGAGTAAAGCCCGTGCCTGTGAACATTTGAAGGGCATTTATTTATTTAGATTTATATTCAGATTTCGTTCTATAGACCCAAAAAATGAGATGATTCTTGTGTGTGTGGGACATTTATTTATTGTATTGAGAATGCCATTGATCCTGATAGCAATTAACTTGCAATGATATGGAAGAAGTCAGTATTTTTTCAATGTTAACAATACAGCAGCACAATATATGGTTAATTCACGACAAGACTCACAGTAACAACATGGAACACTAGAAGACATAAAAATATAGGCCTATTACATACATCAGAATTAATACTTATGTGTACACATTTAAATTAACAATATCAAAGTATTTAAGCAACAATATAACATGACAGCAAAAAATATTTTACATTTATGCTTACATTGAATACCTAAACCAGTTGTATAATAGAAACTTGCTCCTATGCACTAAAAATTCATTACTTGAATAGAATGACTTTTGTATTATATATTCTTTCAGTTTGCTCTAGAACTTTGGTGTTTCAGGAGCAAGACCTTTGATGTCACTGGGTAGAGCATGGTAAATTTTGATGCCTGTATAATTTACCCCTTTCTGTACAAGGGTATAGTTTTACTGGTTGCTACCAGAGTCCTCTTTTGACCTTTTACTGTGACCATGATATTAACTAGTGGTTTTGAAGAGAGAGTGGTTTTTATTAATGAAACATACAAGAGTATATGTACTGAGATATCACTGTAAATATCTTTAGTTTCCTAAACAGATTCCTGCATGAGTGCCTTGGTTCCACATCATTCATGACTCATCTACATGCATGACTACTCTGCAATTCACATTTAAGTGCTTGGCAGAGGGTTCATCGAACCACAATCATACTATCTCTCTACTATTCCACTCCCGAACAGCGAGCGGGAAAAACGAACACCTAAACCTTTCTGTTCGAGCTCTGATTTCTCTTATTTTATTTTGATGATCATATAGCTCTCTTCTGTGCAATAAAAACTTTTTTGCCAAGGGCTAGTTGCCCCAAAAGATGACTCTGTAAGACAAAAGTGCATGGAAATATCCTAAATAAGCAGGTCTTATGCCATCCTTATGTGTGGTTGATGCAATTATATGTAAGGCAAATGTTGCAGGATGTAGCCTTTTTTCTAGATCTAGGATATGGTGGGGGAAAAAAATAGCACAACATGCTATGCCTTACAAATATTAGTCACTATATGCAATAGTTAATGCCAGAGAATGACATACTTTGCACACATACGTTCAATAATAAGATATTGCATAACATTATGGGGTGCTCAAAATGTGAAATATGGGTTCAGATTGCAAAAACAAGCTATCAGAATAATGAGCAATAGTCACAAAGAGCACATTTCAGTGAGCTATTTAAAAAATGGGGTATTCTGACAATCCCAAGTGAATATATCTTGAAAACTACAGTTTTTATTCCAAAAATATTGAGCAATATCTAGCTAACAGCTGCATAGATGGTCACCAAACCAGAAAAAGTAATTGCTTTTACCTAGACAGAATGAATAAAACTAAAACCCAAACCACTATGTTTTACCAAGGTGTCAAGATATACAATAAATTGCCAAAAGAAATCAAAAACATAAAGGAACTCTATAAATTTAAAGCATTCCTTAAAGAATATTTATTAAAAAATAGTTTTTACTCAATTAGAGAATTCATGCAGCATAAAATTGTCATAAATAAATAGTGAGGTTAATCAATTATAAAGTGGACATTCTAGATTGTAATTTACCCATACAAGTATTAGAGGAGTCTTGTGATCTATTTCTTTTGATTGAAGCAGGTTCTTCTGCATTACGTAATTCAATGATAAATTGTGTGTGTAATACACATATATTATGAATTTATTATATATAGCTTGTATTTCATTATCTTATGTGACAAAATAATGTACATATGCATGCATAACGACAACATCCGTACAAAGAAATTTGTTTATGGATGAATGAATAATAAATAAATAGTTTTCACTCTCTCTACACACCCGGGAATTTAGCTGAGTCGACTTGCTTTACTTCTTGTCCATTACAGTCTATATTTATATCCCTGGTAAATTAATTACGGAGTAAATGATAACTTTGAATAATTTAGAAAAAGCTTGAGCCAGAGAAACTGGTCTGAATCTTGAAGGCGAATCTCTAACTCCTTTCTTCATATCGAAATCATCCCAGTCCTTTTAAATTTCCCAGGAAAATATCTACAATTTAAGGGGTAAATACCAACTGTATAGTTGAGGCACTAGTTATTGATGAACACATAAACAAGGTTGTGAAAGTTGCTTGCTTGTGGAATAATCCTTCTCCAGAGTTTCCAATAGCTAGTGACTTTCTCAGTCGTATTTATGTGCCTATCCACAAATAAATGCCTCAGCTATTTGGTGAGTTGTTACATTTACTCTTTAAATTATTTATATTCTTTCACAGAATTTTCAATACCAGTACCAGGAAATGCCCCTGAGATATACACTGATTTGTACAATGTGGTGAGTTGTAATTAATTCAGTATATTACGTCCTTAATTCTTTACTACATTTAAGATGAAACTTGGTTAAATCTCAGAGAGGGTGAATATACTCATATTGTGTAATGACCTATAATAGTTTTCTCGCGGTAGTTGTGAACAGCTGATATACAGCTTGATGATAGCTCTGTCTACTTTATCCACTTACATAATAATAATAATTGAATTTTTGTGGAGAGGTATGTATTTTTCCATCACTTGAGTCCTTGCCAGTACCATTCATTAGCTTCCGTGCAACTTTGCATTTGTTGGTGCAGTTCTCATTATTACTGAAATTATGCTTTTTGCTTCCAGTATGTCCTTTATAATCACTCCTGCATGTGATGTAAGTGTCTTACGCAGAATCAATCATCGCTTTGTTATATACATTACACATTGTAATTTGTTCTTTATTTTCCACATTAGTCAGATATTTAGAATTATTATTATTATTATTATTATTATTATTATTATATGATACTTGATTTTCAAAATGATTGTCTATCACTTTACATTCTCTTATTTGAACATTATTATTAAATATTGTCCAAATTATTAGAAAATACTTTCAAATATTACTGTGGCCAGTAGTATGTCAACTGAAGTACAATGTATATCATTATGACAGCGACAAAAGTGTCCAGTGCTCAGGCAGAAACAATTAATGTGTACTCAGTTAATGGGCTATCTGATCATGATGCACAGTTAATGGAAATAACACACATGGCACCTTACAGGACTCAGGCAGCTTCATACAAGGCAGGGAGACTTATTAAAGTGAACAGGATACAGAGCTTTAAGTGCAGCCTAGAAGAGGTAGAATGGGATGAAGTATACATAGAAAATGATGCTGATGCCAAATTCAATTTATTCCACCATTAATTTGTCTCAATATTTGAAAGTTGCTTTCCTGAAACATTATCCAAAAAAAGCCATTACCAAGTCAAGTAAGCCATGGATTATTAAGGGAATTAAGATATCGTGTAAGAGGAAGAGGGAAATACATGGACAGGCCAGAATAAGTCAGTATCCGACGTTGCTTGCTTACTACAAAAGATACTGTAATATTTTAAGGAAAGTCATTAAGCTGTCGAGAAGCTTATGTGCTCTAACAGAAATTAATAGTGTCGATAAGAAGATTAAAACTATATGGAATATTGTCAAATGGGAGACGGGGCAGCCTGACTGTGCACAGCATACCATAGCAGTAAAGCTAAATGATGATGTTGTGGGTAATAATTCACAGGTTGCAAGTATTTTTAACAATCACTTTCTGAATGTAGCAGCAAAATAGGGTTAAAGGGTTCAATTGAAGAAGCAAAAAATTATGTTAAAAATGCCATTCCCCAGGACTTTAGGCCTTTAGGAATAGCACCAACATCCTCCACTGAAATTAAATGAATTATAAATACACTGAAAAACAAGAGCTCTTGTGGTTTGATGGAGTCTCTAACACAATTTTGAAGTATTGTTCTAATTTAATAAGTGGAGTCCATAGTGATATATGTAATGCTTCGCTGGCACAGGGAATTTTTCCAGACAGATTGAAATACACAATTGTTAAACCTCTTCATAAGAAAGGGGACAAGAGTGACTCAAATAATTATAGACCAATCTCATTGCTGACTTCATTTTCTAAAATATTCGAAAAAGTTATGTATTCAAGAGTAGTCTCACATTTATGTGAAAATAATTTACTCAACATGTCACAGTTCAGATTCCGGAAGGGTTACTCGACTGAGAATGCTATCTACACATTTACCCATCAAATAGTATAAGCCCTAAATAACAAATTATCGCCAGTTGGTATTTTTTTTGTGTTCTCTCCAAGGTGTTTGAACGTATAGATCATGTCACACTTTTAGAAAAACTCAGGTTTTATGGAATCGAAGGCTATACACAAAGCTGGTTTGAATCATACTTAATGAACAGAAAGCAAAAAGTTGTTGGTAAATTCTAGGGAATGGGGAGTTATAACAAAGGGAGCCCCCCACCCCATCCCACAGGGTTCAATTTTAGGTCTATTCATGTGAATGACCTCCCACTTAACGTTCAGGAAGCGGTGCTAGTACTTTTTGCAGATGACAGGAGTGTTATCATAAATCCCATTCCAGAAAAAGTAACTGAAGATATTGTTAAGGATGTCTTTCAAATAGTTATTAAGTGGTTCTCAGAAAATGGACTCTCCCTTAATTTTGAAAAAAACTCACTATATCCAGTTCTGTACACCAAATAGAGTCATACCGACAACTGATGCAGCAAATGAACAGGGCTCAGTTAACAGGGTAGAGTTCTCCAAATTTTGGGTGTTCACATTGATGACAACTTGAACTGGAAGAAGCATATTACTGAGCTTCTAAAACAACTAAGTTCAGCTTCGTTCACTCTTTGTATAATCACTAGTCTTGGTAATAAACAGATCAGCCTCCTAATATACTTTGCATATTTCCACTCAAGAGTGTCTTATGAAAGAGTTTTATGGGGTAACTCACCATTTAGACATAAAGTATTAATTACACAAAAGAGAGCAGTGAGAATAATTAGTGGTGTTTACCCAAGGACATCATGTAGGCACCTTTTCAAGGAGTTAGGTATTTTAACTGCACCATCATAGTACATATATTCACTAATGAAATTCATTAGAAATAATCCATCTATAACTAACATAACTAAAACACACCACAATCCCAAACCACACATAACGACGACATAAAAACGCCACCAAATTCCCCAGCTCCACTACACTTACAATATCAACAGGAACCAGTCACTTCCCTTCACCTACCTAGCTCAGCTGCAATTGTCAATACCACAAAACAAAAACCAACTACTCGAAAAATTATAATCACACCGCAGCTATCGATACCACAAAACCAACACCTAAAACAACAAAAATTGGAACCGGACACTTCCCTTGACCTATATAGGTCAACAACAGCTCACAATACCAAAACACACATAGCTACGACAACAAATTGCAATCGGTCACTTTGCATGACCTGTGCAGCTCAGATACAACTGACGATACCAAATAAATTGAAATCGAGTAGTTCCCCCTAAGATACATAAATTAACCACAAGTGCTGATACCAAAACATCAACCACCAACACATGCAGTAAATAAGACCGACCCAACAACGCATAAAAACCCCACCGAACATCATAACACACAAACAATAGACCCAAAAAAACGGCTACTTGCCATAAAAAAGTTCCGGCGCTACACACTAACCCCCAGCTCGTATATTCTACTCGCGTATACCACATTTCACTATCTCCATCACAAGTCCAAAAAAGTTGCAGAAACTTAATGTCTGACAACATGTCCTCCATTTTATTGTGCAGACGCGCACTATTAAACTTGGAAGTCATATCCATATGTAACAAAAGAAGCCACAAATTGAATTAAATTACTTAGCATGTGACAAACAGCAAACCAATAACATCAAACGACACTGCAATAACATAAACACAATGAAAACTTAATTCTTAACTCACGGAAACTAATTTCCGTTCTTCTATAATAGCCACGACCAATAAATGCCCACTTCAATCATCTACACCCAAATGAATGCAATACACCACAAACCGCAACAAGACGACATCTACAAACACATCACACTCATAAACTGAACTCCGTGCCGTCATGACGTCACACAACACAACACCTTTACATGACTGGTCAAAGCCGACGGGTAGGATCAGACGCCTCCGTTGATCCCCAGTCTCTATTAGTAAAGGCATGTTGGAAGTTGGCAACTTGACCAGAACTTAACAGGCCTGTTAATTATGAGCTTTGAGATGTCCTTATTGATTCTTCCCTTTTCTCTTTGTACCCATACTGGAGGCTAATGGTGTAGCTACAGTCATCACCCGTGGTGTATCAATTAAGTTAATCAGAAGATAGCATTTCTACATAATTCATTGCCATTCCATCTTAAATTACCTGCCAAGTGATGGACACTTCTGCAAATGTTTTCATCTATGTGTGGATGCTAGATGCACTCATTAGTTCTACATAATTTTGTTACCTAAATAAGACAAAATGGGATTAATTTGCTTTAAGAAAGTAATACAATTTTTTTATATTATCTATTTAGTTTTTAGTATTCCTAGAAATGTGCGAGATAATTTTAGCACTTTCTGTGTCGCAGTATGTTAGTTTCTGTGTTGTCAGTATTGTGTCAGAAACAGTCAAATGCCTTTGAAAGGTCCAGGAACAAACCACAAATTTGTCTCCTATCATTAGGTGCCTCGGTTACATGAGCTACAGAGTTCATTTTTTCTGTGCTAACAGATCTATGTTTTCCATATCAATACTGCTTGTAATTCAGCATGTGCTTTTTCTTTGTTATTTTCTGAATTCTGTCTTTTATAACTGTTCCCATGATTTTGGGTAAGACTGGATTATTACTGTCATAGTCCCTATAACTGGGTTCAGCCATGCTTTTTTAAAGGCATTCAAGAACTACTCATTTCTGTGTGAATTTTTCTATATAAAGTAGAAACAGTTAAAAAAAACCACAAAAATTAATTAATTATATTGTGTGAAGAAAACTCACGTTAAAGTGACAGGTTCCAGATCATTACAAAACATCGTGTTCATTATCTACGTAACAAGTATTAATGTAATGTGTCCTTTTTTCATTAGATAATGTATTGTTTTTGTCACTTCTGATTAATTTATTGGCAATCAGAAAAGTCACTGTCACTTCATACTTTTTAGTTTTTAAAACTGCTGACTTTTGAGTTAATCCACTACCTCAGTATATTGTTGATTACAGTATTACTGATCTCAGTTGTGGTCCTCCGGTCCTGCCTTGCCTTCTTCAGTATTAGATTGCAAAAATCTCTTTTTGTTAGAACCATACCAATTTGTATTTGGCCAAGGGGTCTTCTCAGTAATATTTGAAACTGCAAATCCATTTCTGTAGAAGATGAATTAATATGTACTTTCTTCTTATCTCTGAAAATGTAAAATTGTCCAATATTTCATTTATATGGCAGTTTTAGTATGATATTTTACATTCTTCCTTTGGTATGATAATATTTCTTGTGCCTGTATTTCTGTGTGCAATGGGCACTGTAGTGTTTATATAGCAATCTGTTAATCAGTAGCAGGCTTTCTATCTCCTTTCTTCATCCAGTCATCTGATTGAAGTAACTTTTTTAAATTTTCAAATTTTTACTATCTCTGTGTACTTTTCTCCCCACAAACTTTTTTTTCCGAGCTCACTTTCTTATGTCTTATTTCAGCTATCTGACCATAATGACCTGAGAATCCTATGTTTATCACTTGCCCATTTTGTCTATCCTGAGATATATTAGTAAATTATTGATCTGTTAATGTCTCTGTGATCTTTCATTGCACATTAGTGTGTTGTGCACTGCATATAAAATTTTTCTAGGATACATATATTTGGTTGTATGTAGATGGGATGAAGCAGAGGAAAGACATGTTTTGTAAACTGCTAGTACTCGGTGATAAATGAGGGTATTGACCTTGAGCAACCATTGGCAGACAGCTCTGACAATGCAGTTTCAGTCGCACAGGGGCGTTGGTACGTAGAATATCATGTGTTTGTGATAGAGAAGTTATTGAGAAACAGTGGTTCTGTGGTCACGGTTCAGTATCTTTTCCATCGAAAGTTTAATGTCGGACGTCAAGATGCAGTCGCAGATCGAAACACTATACTCTGATGGGTTGTAGCATTTATAAGTACTGGATCAGTGATGAAAAAGAAACCACCTAGTCCTCTCCTATCAGCTTGAACACTAGAAAACATAGACAGAGTGAGAAATGTAGTTCTTGCTAGTGTGAGATGATCTGCCAGGCAACAGGCTGTATTGCTGGGTATGTCCAATCATTCACTTTATTGCATACTATATGATGATCTCTAGTTTCACCCTTATAACATAATGATTGACATGTGGAATAATCGGGTGTACTGCCGGATGCTTGTGTTGCTCTGGCACAATATTTTGGCTACGTAACTCGTTGCCTTCTTCAAGTGGTAACTGAGACTGCCGTATTGGAGTATCTTGTCCCGTATTTATGCCCAGAGGGCACTGGGCGCTCTGTTTGCTGTCAGCACCCGCCTGGCGCTTCTTGTAAGGTGTTGTCTCTTCCCTGGTGCTCCTTCAGACATCCGCACCCGACTTGGTCGCCATCTATGGCAGCTCTCTGAGGTCCGTCCTGTGTCGGGTGCTCCGTTCGTGGTCCGCACCCACCTGGTGCTGCTTCTGAGGTTTTGGCCCTTCCCTGGTGCTCCCACAGACGTCCGCACCCGGCTCGTGCACCATCTGTGTTCGTGGCAGCTGTCTGTGGCCGGACCCGCGTTAGGGCAGCGCCAAGCGGGCGTGGTCCACGAACGGAGCGCCCAACACAGGACGGGCCGCAGAGGACTGACAGAGATGGCGACCAAGTTGGGCGCAGACGTCCTAGGGAGCACCGGGGAAAAGACAACACCTTACAAGCAGCGCCAGGTGGGTGCAGACGGCAAACAGCAGTCTTAGGCAGCACCTGAAGAAGGCAACAAGTTACGTGGCTGAAATATTGTGCCAGAGCCGACACAAACATCTGGCATTATACCCGATTATTCCACATGTCAAGATCTCGCCGGGAGAGCCTGGAGAGTTGCAACACAATGATTGTTGAGCAGCTAAGTGGAATGGATTTTGTGCAGCACAGAGGATTTTGTGGCATAATGGACTCTCTTCTTGCATAAGATGCTGATGTCCCAGTATTCATGAGTGATGTAGCCCATTTTCAAGTGGATGGTTTTGTTAATGTACATGATCCACATCAAAAACCTTTGCACAGCTCAAAAGTGACAGCATGCTGCCGTATCTCTGAGATAACTATTGTGATTGTTGGACTTAACTTTCTTGAAGAGGGTGTAACTGTAGTTACTGTAACATGCATACTGCATCAAAATGTTGAACAACTTTTTTCAACTAGAACTTGAAATGTGTTGAGTGAACATGAGCTCTGTCAGGTTCTAACAGGATCATGCCACAGCTCACATGGCAAGAGCATATGTGGAAGTGGTTTGACAAATGTTTCCAGGGCATGTCATTTTATGATACAGTGATGTTCTTTGTCCCCCATGCTCACTCAACCTGTTAATCTTTGACTTCTTTTTGTGGGGCTACCTGAAATCAAGACCCACACAATTGATGACCTCAAGATATTCATTTGTCAGGAAATTGAAGCTGTACCAAATGAATGAAATGTTGAAGAGAGCAGTTCGTAACTTTCTGGAGAGGATCCAAACTTTTGTCCAGCAAGAAGTACATCATCTCAGTCACATTACTTTCCAAACTTAGTTAAGGTTTGTGGATTCTGAAAATGCAATAAAGGTCTATTACTGATTGCAGATTATTATTAGTATTATTATTATTTGTAATAAAACAAAGTTTCAGTTATTCAGTAGTGAAAAATGTGCATTTCCTCTCCTCTGCCCAGTGTTAGATTACTTACCGTTACTATATTTTGGAATTCCTTAACGGCTCTGTATAGAAGTACTTATTTTCCCTTCAGAAAACTTTACATTAGACCTATTGTCAAACATTTACCTCCCTGGAATGTTATCTGTAGTGTTGCTTCTTACAAAAAATTCTAAACTGTTTCTTGCTGTTCATGAAGACTACTTACTGAAATAAACTTAACATAATTTGTACTTATCTGAGTAGTGGTGCCAGTTTCCATATACAGAAAATAGTGAAAATTCAGAAGGAATATATTGGATGTAGTGTGAAAATATTCTGTAGACGATCACACAGAGATAAATTTGAAGACCTCAATATATTAACTGACCCAGCACTTCATAAACATGTTTTTGTTATTGTGACCTCCAGTCCAAAGACTGTTCTGATACAGCTCTCTGTGCAAGTCCCTCAACAACAACAACAACAACAACAACATCAACAACAACAACAACATGTGTCCACTTGAACCTACGTACTGTAGTGAAGCCTTCCCATTCAGAATTTATATATTTCTTTTGACTCCCATTTTATCCCTAACATATTCAGAATTTCAGAGAGTCTGTTCCATTCCACACTATGAAAGCTCTTTATTTATGCTACAAATGTAGGTTTATCTTTTTTCAATCTATCTTCTGAGGTAAGTTGTAGAGTCTGTATTGACCTGTGGTTCCCACATTTCTCTTGAATCCAAACTGATCTGAGAAAGGAGGGATTTCCTGCAGGGCACCAGGGCACATGGGAACTGCAGGGACTGAAAGAGCGGATGTAGTAGCCAAGGAGGTGTGTCATGATCCTCAGGTATTTCAGTATGCTATCACTCTGCATGCTATAACCTCACTGTTGAGCTCCAGAATCTTGCATTGGTGGGAGGATGAGTGGCTGGAAATGACAGACAGTAAGCTTCTTCTAGTTAAGCCCATAATGCACCCATTGTGTACTTCCTTTCAGCTATGTAGATGGGACAAGGTTCCCCTCACTTGTCTTTGCATAGGCAACAGCTCCATGACACATGGCTCCTTGCTCTGGCAAGAGGACCCTCCAATGTGTGTTGTGCTTGTGATGTACAAATCACTGTTCGCCATTATTTATTGGCCTGCATTTTATTTTCCAACCAGAGGACCATGGCTGATTTATTGACAGGTCTGCTATCTATTTTAGGTAATGTTCAAACAAATGTGAACTGTCCAACATTTTTCCAAGATTTTAGGGAGATGGTTTTAATATGTCAATAGGGTGACAGGCTTATCCATATTTTACGTAAGTGGCTAGTCAGTGACATTTTCCTGTGCCTTCCCTTTAGCCCCTTTGTCATGTTACTTGTGTTTTAGTCTCCTATATAGCATCTTTTATTCATTTCTAACAAAGAGATAGAGGGGCTGGCCAGTACTTACCTCAGCTCAGTACAGCCGATAGAGACACAAAAAACAACCGAAAATTTAAGCTCCTAGCTTTCGGAATAAATGTTCCTTCATCAGGGAGGAGAGAGGGGAAAGAAAGGGAAGAAGGGAAAGTGGATTTAGTTACTCACAACCCAGGTTATGAAGCAACAGGGAAAGGAAAACAGGGAAGGTAGCAAGGATGGAGGCATGGTTGTCAGAGGGAAGCCAAAGATATTCTACTGCAGGTACTGTGCCAGCTTCAAGCCAAAGAGGATGCATACAGAAGTAAAGAGGTGTATAGTATAAAGATGTAGGATGGAAAGATGCATGAATGGCTAAAGAGGAAAGGGAAAGAGGAGAAGACTGAAAAGTAAATGGGAGTGAGGTTGTTTAACGTAGGTTTAGTCCAGGGGGATGGCGGGATGAAAGGATGTGCTGGAGTGCAAGTTCCCATCTCCGCAGTTCAGAGGGACTGGTGTTGGGTGGGAGAAGCCAAATGGCACGTACAGTGTAGCAGGTTCCTAGGTCCCTAGAATTATGCTGGAGGGCATGCTCCGCTACTGGGTATTGGACATCTCCTAGGCGGACAGTTCGTCTGTGTCCGTTCATGCGCTCAGCCAGTTTAGTTGTTGTCATACCGATGTAAAAGGCTGTGCAGTGCAGGCATGTCAGCTGATAAATGACATGTGTAGTCTCACACGTGGCCCTTCCTTGAATTGTGTATGTTTTCCTAGTAGCGGGGCTGGAGTAGGTGGTTGTGGGGGGATGCATGGGGCAGGTTTTGCAGCGGGGTCGGTTACAGGGGTAGGAACCGCTGGGTAGAGAAGGTAGTCTGGGAATATTGCAGGGTTTAACAAGGATGTTACGGAGGTTAGGGGGACGACGAAAGGCAACTCTGGGTGGTGTGGGGAGAATTTTGTCAAGGGATGATCTCATTTCAGGGGTTGACTTGAGAAAGTCATATCCCTGGCGGAGTAATTTATTGATGTATTCGAGGCCAGGATAATATTGGGTGACAAGGGGGATGCTTCTGTGTGGTCTGAGGCTAGGAATATTGTTGTTGGACGGGGAGGAATGTATTGCTCGGGAGATCTGTTTGTGGACAAGGTCTGCAGGATAGTTGCGGGAGAGGAAAGCACTGGTCAGGTTATTGGTGTAATTGTTGAGGGATTCGTCACTGGAGCAGATACGTTTGCCACGAATACCTAGGCTGTAGGGAAGGGAGCGTTTGATGTGGAATGGATGGCAGCTATCAAAGTGAAGGTACTGTTGTTTGTTGGTGGGTTTGATATGGACAGAGGTGTGGATGTGAGCTTCAACAAGATGAAGGTCAACATCCAGGAAGGTGGCTTTGGTTTTGGAGAAGGACCAGGTGAAATTCAGATTCGAAAAGGAGTTGAGGTTATGGAGAAAATTAAGGAGTGTTTCTTCACCATGAGTCCAGACCACAAAGATGTCATCTATAAACCTATACCAGGCCAGGGGAAGCAGCTGTTGGGTCTTCAGGAAAGCCTCCTCCATGCGGCCCATGAAGAGGTTGGCATAGGATGGAGCCATCCTGGTTCCCATGGCAGTTCCCCTGATTTGTTTGTAGGTCTGGCCTTCAAAAGTGAAGTAATTATGGGTGAGGATGAAGTTGGTAAGTGTGATAAGGAACGAGGTTTTTGGAAGATCTTCGGGTGGGCGTTGGGAGAGGTAGTGCTCAAGGGCAGAGAGACCATGGGTGTGTGGGATGTTTGTGTAAAGGGATGTAGCATCTATGGTGACAAGAAAGGTTTCAGGTGGGAGGGGAGTGGGAATGGATTTGAGGCGTTCTAGGAAGTGGTTTGTGTCCTTGATGTAGGATGGGAGCCTGCAGGTGATAGGTTGGAGGTGTTGGTCTACCAGAGCTGAGATACGTTCTGTTGGGGCTTTGAAGCCTGCTACAATGGGACGGCCAGGATGGTTCTCTTTGTGGATTTTGGGTAATAGGTAGAAGGTAGGGGTACGTGGCTCAGGTGGAGTGAGTAAGTCTATGGAAGCCATTGTGAGGCCTTGTGAGGGACCTTGGATTTTTAGGATTTTCTGCAGCTCAGTCTGAATGGAGGGAATGGGATCCAGGGTAACAGCTTTGTAGGTTGAGGTGTCGGAGAGTTGACGCAGTCCTTCTGCCACATACTCCACACGGTCAAGTACCACAGTTGTGGAGCCTTTATCCGCCGGAAGGATTACAATAGAGCGGTCTGTTTTCAGCTGTTTAATGGCACGGGATTCAGCTGGGGTGATGTTGGGGGTTGTCGGAATGTTCTTCAAGGAGGACTGGGAGGCAACACTGGATGTGAGGAATTCCTGAAACGTCTGCAAGGGATGGTTTTGGGGGAGGGGAGGAGGATCCCTTTGAGAAGGCGGTCGGAACTGTTCTAAACAAGGTTCAACACTGGGTCTAGTATTTGGGGGCTGTGTTTGGGTGGTGAAGTGATATTTCCAGTTGAGGTTCCGGGTGAAAGAGAGGAGATCTTTAACCAGGGCAGTGTGGTTGAATTTAGGTGTGGGGCTAAAGGTTAAGCCTTTTGATAGAACAGATGTCTCTTGAGGAGAGAGGGATCTGGATGAGAGGTTTAGAACTGAATTGGAGTTGGTGATATGTGGCATTTGACTGTGGTTATAGTTGAGATTTGGTCTGTGTGGGGTATGTGCTGGGATGGGGAGATTGAGTAGGGTGGCTAGGCTAGGTTTGTTGGCTATGAGGGGGGTTTGTTGACGGTTCTGTTGTGGTTGGTGTTTGTGAGGGATAGGGAGAGGGACCCCACTTCTTAGGTGTTGCACTAGCACTGTGGATAGTTTTTTCAGGTGGTGTGTGGCATGGGACTCAAGTTTGCGGCTGGCTTCTAGGATGATGTTCCTGAGTGTGTTCTCCAAGCAAGGGTTTGAGAGGTGGAGGACTTTGAAGAGAGATAGGAGCTGTTGGGAGTGGTGGTTACATGAAGTAGTGTAGAGGTTCAGGACAAGTTGGGTAAGGGCTAAGGATTGAAGGTTCTGGAAGTCCAGGAGAGATTGGTGGAAGGAGGAATTGCACCCAGAGATGGGAACTTTTAAGGTAAGTCCTTTAGGGGTAATTCCAAAGGTTAAGCAGGAACGGAGGAAAAGTATGTGGGATTGCAGTTTGGCTACGGTAAATGCATGTTTCCGGAATGAATGTAAATAATGTGGTATAGGATTAGGGTACATAGTGGGTAACTGGTGGGTAGGGAAATTAAATAACTAAAGTTAGAATAGTAATCATAAGAAGGAATAAAACACGGAAGGAAGGGCGAGAAAGAAAGAAATTGTGTTGGTAACGTTAAATACCAAAGAAAGACCACCGAATAAGAAAAATACGGAAAAAGTTGACCAGACCAAGCAGGTATGTCCAGATCAGGGGAAAAAGAACACACGCTGCTCAAAAACAGAGATAGCGAGTAGCGAAAAAAAGATCGCGCGTGACGCAAAAAAGATCGCGCGTGACGCAAAAAAGATCGCGCGTGACGCAAAAAAGATCGCGCGTGACGCAAAAAGGTTCGCGGGTGGCGCAGAAATGTTCCAAAAAATGTTTCCTGTGGCAGAGAAAGATAGGCAATGGCACGAAAATATCACCAGCAACACGAAATCGACGGAATTGGATGATACTGATAGGTGTGGAAGAGATTGTTGGCAGTGATTGTTGGCTGGAAAACAGCGAATAACGAACGTTAAAACTATGGAATGTTAAATAATGGAATGTTAAGTAAATAAATCAATAAATAGAAAAAGAGAAGTGGACTATAAACCGAACAAGACAATAGGAGGCAAATGAAACTAGCACAGTTGGTGACGAAAATAAAACACTGAAGAAGAGAAAGTGTTTAGATGACAGATGTAAGTGATAGCTAACAAAAGGGACAAAACAATGAAGAATGTGGACCATATAGGTGATCTAAATAATTAATGGAAAATCTCATATAAAGATGTGAAACAATTACTAACAAAGAGATAGAGGGGCTGGCCAGTACTTACCTCAGCTCAGTACAGCCGATAGAGACACTGTTGTCTTAGTGTGTATGATCACGTTTTAGTAATTCCACATGTTCTTAAAGGTGGAGAGAGAAATGCATAATTATAATGCTAGATAGTGGAATTACTGTACACAAAGCAAACACAGAAAATTAATAGATAGTGGCCCAGTAGGAGCAGGCAGCAGTTTCGCCAATCAGGTCCCGGACATCAGAAGAGTATAAAAGTAAAGTCAGTTTTCAAAAATTGATTAAAACTGTTTGATACTGGGTTACTCATACAACAGCACTGAGTACTTGCATTCATACAAAGCTAGCAGAAAACACTAACAGCTTGAATTTAAATGTTTGCATGCATAAAGGTTGTTTATGCATATTATAAATGAAACTTTTCCTTGATATATAAAACACACTTAATTCAATTACTTTACAAACGAAGTGTTACTGATTGCTACTACTACTACTACTACTACTACTACTATACCTATTCCTACTCCTACTTCTATACTGCTACTACTAATACTAACATGTGTATATAGAAAGCAGGTGTACTGATTTTACTTTCTGTCTTTGGTTGAGAATTTGTCTCTTTATTTTTTCTTGCTTTGTTCAGATACATTTCAGAAACTTGTTGAAGTGTCCTTGCAGAGGAAGAAGAGACATGAAGTTAAAATGGTGTACATAAGTATATGCCAATGTGTTTCACAGAATATTTACTGAAAATGTAAATATAAATCTGACATTGTAATTTAGGATATATGCTCCCCATATTTTGGCAGGCCTAATATCTGTAACATCTGTCCTCATATACACATAAATGATTTTCCAAATTGTTGCTACTAGTCCAATATCATTATATGAAATAACTTATTAGCGCACAGAATTTGAACATGATACAGGTTCTCATAAAATGTTCTGCTTATTACTAACCTGTGGTGCCAAGTTTCTGTGTATTCACCTTTTTAATGTTAGCTCTTCATCAGTACATTGTAATATGGTCCAAAATCAAATAATGGAAATTCTAGGTTGGGATATAAGCACTGTAAGGAAAAGATAGGTTGCTACTTACCATAAAGATGACAAGTTGCAGGCAGGCACAATTAAGACACTTACACATTAGCTTTTGGCCATAGCCAAAAACAAAACACACACACACACACACACACACACACACACACACACACACACACACACACACACACACACACACCAGCTGGTCTGAACTGTCTGAGATGACAGTCATGTGCGAGATGTGAGTTTGCTGGTATGTGTGTGTTCCTTTTTCTGATGAAGACAGTGGCTGAAACCTAATGTGTAAGTATCTTTTAATTGCGGCTGTTTTCAACTTAATGTGTCACATTCAAGGTGAGTACCAATCTGTCTTTTCCCTACACTGTTGTATTATTGTCTGTAATGCCTTGCTAGTAATAATAAACTATAAAAGAAAATTGTCTGTAGTGCTTTAGGTAACACGTTAAGTGTGTTGGGTCAGTTGAAAACATTCATAAATTAAGTTAGGTATTTGATATTGGTTAGAACAAAGGGAGAGTAGAATAATGAATCACATGTACTTTATATGATATTCAATGGAATATTTGCACTATGGGGATGAAATCAAGCCTCCCCACCCAGAAATATAAAAATTGTTTTAGCGTCCCTCTAGGAACAAGGTCATCCCCAAAACTGTATCCCCCAGCCATATGATATTATCTATCATTCACTATGGCTGGTGAATCTTCTGGATTTTAAACACAGGATCAGGGACTTTAGCTATAAACTGCAAGGTGCAGGTGTACAACACCTTGCAACCGAGAAGGCGCGCTGGGGTAGGGGAGTAGGATTAACTCGTAAAAAGTGTGAATGTGTCGCAGTGTTATGATTTAAATGTCTTCAAAGCTGCCACATAAGTTGAAAAGCAAGTTCCATTCTCTTACATCCCCAATTCTGCCCAGGACATATTTGCCTTTTTTGTGCTAAGATAGGAGTGTTATTCATTCTGGTTCCCAATTTTGACACAAGACTGCCATAGCTTGGCAACCAATGTAGACTTTTGTTGACTCGGGCAACAACAGATCTTGTATCATGTTACTTGAGTTGCTCGTTATTAATTAGTCTCGCTCCTCTTCAGTTACCTGCCTTGTATGCTTCAACCTATGCAGTAGACTGAAGTGAAAAAAGTCATGGGTAACCTCACAATATCATGTTGGACCTCCTTTTGCACAGCATAGTGCAGCAGCTCGATGTGCTATGGGCTCAGCTAGTCATCTTAAGTTGTCTGCAGAAATATTGAGCCATGATGCTTCAATAGCTGTCTGTAATTGCGTAATTCAGTCGTTAAGTGGAGGTTGTCGGCCACTCCATTATCAGTGGTGAGGAGTAAAGCCTGAAATTTGGTATTCTCGGCACACTCGTGACACTGTGGATCTCAGAATATTGAATTCCATAATGTATTACGATTTTGTGCATGGACTGACTTCTCGATTAGCTCCCATAAATGTTCAGTGTGATTCATTTCGGTTTATATGGGTGGCGTAATCATTCGCTTGAATGGACTAGAATGTTCTTCAGACCAGTTGCGAACAAATGTGGCCTGGTGACATTGTGCATTGTCATCCATAAAAATTCCATCACTGGTTGCGAACATAAAGTTCATAAATTTCTGCAAATGGCCTCCCAAGTAGTCAACCATAACCATTTCCAGTCAATAATCGATTCAGGTGGACCAAAGGACCCAGTCCATTTCATTTAAACACAGCCCACACCGTTATGGAACCACCACCTGCTTACACAGTGCCTTGTTGACAACTTAGTTCCATGGTTTCGTGTGGTCTGTGCCACACTGGAACCCTACCATCAGCTCTTACCAACTGAAACGGCGACTCGTCTGCGCAGGCCATGGTTTTACAGTCATCTAGGGTCCTGATATCGTCATAATCCCTGAGAGGCTCTGCAGGCCGTATTGTGCCGTTAGAAAAGGCACTTGCATTGTTCGTTTGCTGCTGTAGCCCATTAGCTCCAAATTCGCTACACTGTCCTAACAGATACATTTGTCGTAAGTCCCACATTCATTTTTTTTTTTTTTTTTTTTTTTTTTTTTTTTTTTCCCCTCACTGTTGCCTGTTGTTAGGACTGACAACTCTACACAAATGCCTCCGCTCTCACTCATTGAGTGGAGGCTGTTGGCCACTGTATTGTCCATGGTGAGTCGTAATACCTGAAATTTTGTGTTCTCGGCACATTCTTGGCACTTTGGATCTCAGAATATTCCTTAATGTATTCCGAAATCAGGCCTGACGAGAGGGTTAGGAGCAATATCCATGGGGCCCAAGTATCTCAAGGTTTCGGATAACTGTGGGCACTCAGCTGCAAATATCAGATTGCTATTGTAAAATAAATTTTGTATCATACAATAAATTAAAAAACATTACCGAACAGCAAAATACCCAATATTGCTCTCGCTTTTCACCTCAGTTATTCACTTTTTTGTCTCTTACAGGCCAGTATCACACAGTTATATTGTGTGTTTAATCTTGAGTGCAGAAAATTTTGTTTAGACAGCAAACACTAAAAGCACTTCCTCATGGAGTCAAAACTGCACTGTCCTTATTGGATGTTGGAAATTCTACCAAAACATTTCCCCAACAAATGTACACAGCAACAACAGTGGAACATCGTTGTAATTTGGTATGAGTGCCAATAGCGCTCAGAGATGAGGCACTTCTAATTCCATCACAGGTTGATGTCACACTAAATATACAGTAAATATTTTGGGTTCAAGAGTAAACACAAAATAATATACACTCTAAGAAGGGGAAAAAAACCACGCACCATGAAGTAATTACCCGAATGGGATGGAATCGGTTGATGTGATGTACATGTACAGACAAACAAATTACCAATTTTTTCTGAAATTATAATCATTTATTTAGGAGAAAGAGCTTCACACATTGAGCAAATGAATGAAGCATTGGTCCACCTCTGGCTCTTATTCACGCAGTTACTCGGCTTGGCACTGACCGATAGCATTTGGATGTCGTCCTGAGGGTTATTGTGCCAAATTCTGTAAAATTGACGGGTTGGATTGTCTAAATACCGAGCTGGTTGGAGTGTCCTGCCCCTATTGTTCCAAAGTTCTCAACTGGGGACAAATCTGGCGACCTTCCTAGCCGAAGTAGGGTTTGGCCAGCATGAATACAAGCAGTTGAAACTCTCGTCGTGTATGGATAGGCATTTTACTGAAATGTAAACCCAGGATGGCTTACCATCAAGAGCAACAAAACGGGGCGTAGAATATCGTCGACGTACTGCTGTGCTGTAAGGGTGCCATGGATGACAACAGAAGGGACCGTGCTATGAAAAGGAATCACATTCCAGACCATAACTCGTGGTTTTCGGGCTGTATGATGGGCGATAGTCAGGTTGGTATCTCACCGCCGTCCAAGGTGTCTCCAGAAACATCTTCGGCCTGGAATCTCATTGACTGTAGTAGAATTTTCTTCAGTGATGAGAGCCGCTTCAAACTCAGCCCTGATGACCAGTGAAGACGTGACTGGAGACGCCCCAAACAGCGGTGGGATACCAAACTGACTGTCGCTCGACAGCCAGGAGTGGTGGTCTGGGCTGCCATTTCTTTTCATAGCAGGACCCCATCGGTTGTCATCTGCGGCATCTGTACAGCACTGCGGTTACGTCGATGATATTCTACGCCGCGTTTTGTTGCTCTTGATGACAATTTCAGCAAGATAAAGGCCTCCCACAAACGACGAGAGTTTCTACAGCTTGTCTTCATGCTTAGGAAATCCTACCTTGGCCAGCAAGGTCGCCGGAACTCTCCATAATTGAGAACATGGAGAGCATAATGGACAGGATCCTCCAAGCAGCTCGGGATTTACACGATCCACCACGTCAATTGGACGGAATTCGGCACGATGTCCCTGAGGAGGAGGTCCAACAACTCTATAAATCAATGTTAAGACGAATAACTGCGTGCATAAGGCCCAGAGGTGGACCAGTGATTTATCGACTTCCTTAATGTGTGAAACTCTTTCTTTTGATTAAATCAGCAAATTTCCTTACAACCTGTTAGGTTGCAGTTCTCAACGATGGGAAAGTCTGAAAGAAGGTGTTGGAAGTTCTTCATATTCCATGTTTAATACCCCTTGCATTCTTCATGTTGACGCTGCAAGAACAGTTGCAGCTCACTTGGATAAGATTGTCATTGCATTTGAAACTCTCTGTATGTTAAATTTGTCAGCTGGAACAGTTCTGTAGTACAGGTTTTTTTGGATTATGGGAGATCATTAAAAGTGTTTAATCATGACGTCAGTTTGGATAAAGTTGTAGCTATGCGCATCTTTTACTATCTTCTGTGACTAAACGTCATTCGTCACACTGGCTCATGTTAAAAACTATCTTGTATCAATTATGTGTTTACAACGTCTCATAGATTGTCAACTGAATATAATTTGACATGACCAACTTTGCTGTTATGATTCAAACTTTTGCAGTACGAAAAGCTCGCGAGACCCCATTTACAGTTTTATAGGCAAGTAGGGTACAATATGCTACCCTTTTCACCCCTTGTTGCGGTACACTTGCGAGTGCACTGATACCCGTTTACTGAAATGTGTAGGCATACTAAGGAACAAGGGGACAGAGCGTACCTGGCACCAGAAATTCGTCGATGTACAAAACAGTATAATAATTTTTTCAAAGTAAATGGAACCAATCCAAAAAGTAAAATTAAATGGAGCTACATACTTCATACAATAATTCATTATTGAGTAGCATATGAAACCAAATTCGTAATTTCTTCAATCGTATGAGCTTTCGTTGGTCTCGGTCAAGCTATCACCCAGTTCCCTAACTGTGGTGGTCTTGGGCTCCTGGCAATTGTCTTCGTCACTAATTTATAAACCAATATTTGTTAGTATTCTTTCAGTCCCCTACTCCATGAAAGTGTCATGGGACTGGTATTCTTTCTGGATATACTCCAGTTTAACCTTTGCACATTCATTCATGAGTTACCTGATTAGTATGTTCTGTCAAAGCCACAGTGGAAACTAGGAGACATGGTTTACGACTGTTTTTTTGTTTTACTGTATTCCAAATAATTTTGACTGTGATAGAACATTATACAAGGTGTATTATGATAACTATTTCTAGTTTTCTGAAAAAGCAGAGGACATGAAATTAAACATTTTTTTTAATAAAGCGATGTCCAGTAACGCACTGGTCTGATCTTGTACTGGAATACAGGAAACTGTATATTGCAGTAAAAGTGCTGGAAGGACTTCATTGCAAAATGAGTGCGAAATTTAGAACATGATCGTAACAATGGCACATCATGCAAGTGTGCTATCAAATTTTTTCTTTCTGCGAAATTATTAGTTAAATATAATGAAAGATGCAGACACATTTATAAATATTATTTAAAATGGTAGCTAGGGCAATCTACTCTAATTCTGGTTGATAATCTGTGTGGAAATCGGAAATGTGAACGCAGAAGCCGGCCGCTGTGACCGAGCGGTTCTATGCGCTTCAGTCCGGAACCGCGCTGCTGCTATGGTCGCAGGTTCGAATCCAGCCTCGGGCATGGACGTGTGTGATGTCCTTAGGTTGGTTAGGTTTAAGTAGTTCTAAGTCTAGGGGACTGATGACCTCAGATGTTAAGTTCCATAGTGCTTAGAGCCATTTGAACCTTTTTTTGAACACAGAAAATGTGCTCGGAACAAAAGTTATATACGGGAGACAGGAAATTTAACTTTCAGTATCGTTCATGTAACTAGGAAGCCTCTCTTTCCGCACTTTCGTAGAGAAACAATGTTTTAGTTTTAATACTCGAAAGTAACTAAAGACGTTTCACAGAAGATATTATGTCAGTCAAGTGGTGCGATCCTTCTTGTTTTGCCAGAAGGTGAACAGACAGTTCGTCAATCTGTTTGGAGGCAATCTTGCAACATGGCTATAGAAAGAAACCCTTCTTTTTCTTGCACAGTCAGAGAGCCTCTCGATATGTTCGTAGGGCTCCGAGTTATGTCACCTTCTGAATTCCCCATCTTCTTCTACTGGGCGTAGGATCTTCCTGAGGATTTTCCTCTCTCTGGCTTCCAATTTCTCCATCAGACCTCTCCGGTTCATGGAAAGACTTTCCATGGCATACTGGGCTTCTGGTTGTATGACTGATGTGTAGTGCTTAAGTTTCAGGTTACGTGCCTACTTTTCGTTGTAGGTGTTCATAGTCAGTCGATAGGCTAGTTACAACTTGTTGACCCTCATGCATAATGACGTTTTTTCTGATAAGTTGGGTTAAATCCATTTGCCGAGATACTTAAATTTCTCAGTCGTTTTGATGTTTCCCTAGTCTAGTAACATCTCTGTTAGCTTCTTTGACGTTGGTGAAGAACTCTGGTTTCTCCAGCGACGCTTGAAGACCCACTTTGACTGCCTGTTTTCTGAGGCAGTTTACCTGCATTGTTGCATTTTCAAGAGAACCAGCAATCAGTGCCATGTCATCTACAAATGCCAGGCAATCTACTATCAGTCCTTCGTTCTTACAGCCCAGGTAGATGCCAATATGAACACCCAAATTAGTCAATTCCTTGCGCCATCCTCTCACAACCTTATAAAGGACACAATTGAAGAGAAGTAGGTAGAGTTCGTCCCCTTGTCTCACTCCAGTTTTTATCTCGAAACTTTCTGAGATCTCATCTCTAAATTTGATCTGGGAATAGGTGTTGGACAAGGTTTCTAGAATGAGTCTGCAGGTTTTGTTGTCTATTCCTAGTTCTTGGAGTATTTTGTTAAGCGTTTCTCTATCAACAGAGTCATAGGCCTTCCTGAAATCAACAAAGGTTACGACCACCTTGCGGTTTCGTATCTTGGAGATTGCCAGTAGTTTTAAGGTTGAGGATCTGTTCAGTACAGGATCGGGTCTTCCGGAAGCCTCCATGATATTCTCCCATTTGAGTGTCTAGTTGATCTTCTGTCATTGTTAGTAACCCCTTGGAGAGAAATTTGTATGTTACCGCAGAAGAGAAATTCGATGGTAGTTGTTCAGATCAGTAAAATCTCCCTTTTTGTGAAGCATATGGATGAGAACTGTGTTCCAGTTGGGTGGTAATTTCTCTGTTTCCCATATGTCCTGGATGATCTCGGTGAGCTTGCCACAGTATTGCTTCCAGCACATTTCCAGACTTCAGCAACGATAGAGCCCTCTCCAGCTGCCTTAGTATTCTTTAGAAGTTGAGTGATTTGTCCAACTTCTTCCAATGGAGGAGGGACTGAGTTCGGGTTTGGTGTGGTTTGTTCGTAATCGAAGTCTTCACTGGGTGGATCACAGTTGAGTAGGTTTTCGAAGTACTGAGCTAAGAGGTTGTCGTTAAAAATTAGTTTGCCCTGCGAGTCTCTGAAGTGGAGGCTTGGAGGATTGTATTTTTTGAGTGTCTGCTTGAAGGTTCTGTAGAAATCTCTGGAGTTATTCTTAGCAAAGCTCTCTTCTGTTTGTGTTAGTTGGTTTTGTATGAAGGTCCGATTGGTTCCTCGAATTCTTTTAGCTGTAAGGTTTCTTTGTTCCAAAAAGTTATACCAATTTTTCTTGGTTTTCTTACGGTTCCACTTCCCCCAGAGTGTCTGTCTTTGAGCTATTGCATTGGCACAGTCTTCTTCTCGCGAGGGGGTCGATTTCATTGGCCACCTTCACAAGAGTCTCCTTCAGTTGGTCCCAGCTGCTGAAATCTGTACTCTTCCGTCTCTAGCTTCCTTCTTGTCTTTTCGTAAGTCGCTCTACGTCAAATCTTACCATCTTGGAGGTTCTGTGTACACTAGTGCTTCTAGGTTGGAATCTCATTTTGATCTTTGAGAGGTAGTGGTCTGCATTCAGATTGGCACTTGTTAATACTTTCACGTTTTGTACTTCCTTTTAAGAGTTTCTTCAAATGGCCACATCATCTATCTGGAATTCGCCCAAGTTGATGTTAGATGAAATCCAAGTGTTCTGCTTCGTTGGCAGGTGTTTGAAGGCTGTAGACTTCATGACCAAACCAACGTCCTACACAGATTCACCAATCGCTCCCCATTACGGTTGGTTCTTGTATGTGCATGATAGTTACCCACTATATTTCTGTACTTTTTCTCTCTTCCCAGTTGGGCACTGAAGTCACCAAACAGTATGACGGTGTGTGTCTCTGGAACTGTACAGAGAATATCTTTTAAATCTTCCCAAAATTTGTCAGTTCTGTCTGGGTTGCGTCTGTTGTCCTGTGGCTTATAACACCAATCTAATTTCATTAATTTAGTGTTTCCACGGTAAATATAACAGCTGAAACAAAATCATCAAAAATGTGAGTGATGAACACTGATTTTTGCACAGAAAAAAATGGCTCTGAGCACTATGGGACTTAACATCCGAGGTCATCAGTCTCCCAGAACTTAGAACTACTTAAACCTAACTAACCTAAGGACAACACACACATCCATGCCCGAGGCAGGATTCGAACCTGCGACCGTAGCGTGTACAGAAAATAAAGCATTTGGAGACACTGTATTATTGTTAAATGATGCTTATGTTCATACTGTCTACTGCATCAGAAAATTAGGAACAATTTTTTTGATACACGTGGACATAATTTTCAGATCTGCGTTGGAACAATTCCCCGGCATCTGCTATCTCAATAAGCTGTTGCAGAGGCAACGGAAAAAGCATGCGAAGTTCAGAAGAACGCGAAATCCTGAAGATGGGCTAAAATTTACAGACGCGCGAAATTTGGCACGTACTTCGATGCGAGATGCCTTTAATAGGTTCCACAACGAAACATTGTCTCGAAATTTGGTAGAAAATCCGAAGAAATTCTGGTCATATGTAAAGTACACAAGCGGCAAGACGCAGTCAATACCTTCGCTGAGCAGTGCCGATGGTACTGTTATCGACGACTGTGCCGCTAAAGCGGAGTTATTGAACGCAGTTTTCCGAAATTCCTTCACCAGGGAAGACGAATGGAATATTCCAGAATTGGAAACACGAACATCTGCTAGCATGAGTTTCTTAGAAGTAGATACGTTGGGGGTTGCGAAGCAACTCAAATCGCTTGATACGGGCAAGTCTTCAGGTCCAGATTGTATACCGATTAGGTTCCTTTCAGATTACGCTGATACTATAGCTCCCTACTTAGCACTCATATACAACCGCTCGCTCACCGATAGATCTGTACCTACAGATTGGAAAATTGCGCAGGTCGCACCAGTGTTCAAGAAGGGTAGTAGGAGTAATCCATTTAACTACAGACCTATATCATTGACGTCGGTTTGCAGTAGGGTTTTGGAGCATATACTGTATTCAAACATTATGAATCACCTCGAAGGGAACGATCTATTGACACGTAACCAGCATGGCTTCAGAAAACATCGCTCTTGTGCAACGCAGCTAGCTCTTTATTCGCACGAAGTAATGGCCGCTATCGACAGGGGATCTCAAGTTGATTCCGTATTTCTAGATTTCCGGAAAGCTTTTGACACCGTTCCTCACAAGCGACTTCTAATCAAGCTGCGGAGCTATGGGGTATCGTCTCAGTTGTGCGACTGGATTCGTGATTTCCTGTCAGGAAGGTCGCAGTTCGTAGTAATAGACGGCAAATCATCGAGTAAAACTGAAGTGATATCAGGTGTTCCCCAGGGAAGAGTCCTGGGACCTCTACTGTTCCTGATCTATATAAATGACCTGGGTGACAATCTGAGCAGTTCTCTTAGGTTGTTCGCAGATGATGCTGTAATTTACCGTCTAGTAAGATCATCCGAAGACCAGTATCAGTTGCAAAGCGATTTAGAAAAGATTGCTCTATGGTGTGGCAGGTGGCAGTTGACGCTAAATAACGAAAAGTGTGAGATGATCCACATGAGTTCCAAAAGAAATCCGTTGGAATTCGATTACTCGATAAATAGTACAATTGTCAACGCTGTCAATTCAACTAAGTACCTGGGTGTTAAAATTACGAACAACTTCAGTTGGAAGGACCACATAGATAATATTGTCGGGAAGGCGAGCCAAAGGTTGCGTTTCATTGGCAGGACACTTAGAAGATGCAACAAGTCCACTAAAGAGACAGCTTACACTACACTCGTTCGTCCTCTGTTAGAATATTGCTGCGCGGTGTGGGATCCTTACCAGGTGGGATTGACTGAGGACATCGAAAGGGTGCAAAAAAGGGCAGCTCGTTTTGTATTATCGCGTTATAGGGGAGAGAGTGTGGCAGATATGATACACGAGTTGGGATGGAAGTCATTACAGCATAGACGTTTTTCGTCGCGGCGAGACCTTTTTACGAAATTTCAGTCACCAACTTTCTCTTCCGAATGCGAAAATATTTTGTTGAGCCCAACCTACATAGGTAGGAATGATCATCAAAATAAAATAAGAGAAATCAGAGCTCGAACAGAAAAGTTTAGGTGTTCGTTTTTCCCGCTCGCTGTTCGGGAGTGGAATAGTAGAGAGATAGTATGATTGTGGTTTGATGAACCCTCTGCCAAGCACTTAAATGTGAATTGCAGAGTAGTCATGTAGATGTAGACATGTAGATGAAACAATGATATGTCCCAGTCTGTATAATTTCTTCGAATTTTACAGGCTCTGTAATACAGAATAACACTGCATTCACCATGCAACCAAACTTAGTACTGTTAATAGTGGCCCGATGATATGTGTGTGTATACTACTACGCGTTCTGATTTAATTTATAAAAGTTTGCTCGAATTTCAGTGGCAGTATCTCGTGGAACGTAAAGTGCCATTATATACCTCACGTTCTTGAACATATGTTTAGTGTTTAATAAGAAGTTATGTCTATTACATATTTCATCCCGGAAAGTATTTATTGTCTATTTCGAGTGTTCTCCAAATTATGTAATGTTTATGTCAAACCTTCTTTAAAATAACGATAAAATTGAACTACTACATTTAGAGATGGGGCCCAATCATACATCCTTCCCCGGCCCCAGTTCTGGCTCTCAGCGGCCCTGTCCATGATTTCCCTAAATTGCTTCAGGCAAATGCTCGGGTGTTTCCTTTGAAGGGCACGGCCGACTTCCTTGCCCATCCTTCCCCAATCCGTTGGCACCGATGATCTCGCTGTTTGGTCACCTTCCCTGACTCAACCAACCATCCAAAACTGAAAATTAAGAAACTGCCGCTGAAGAAACTCACGTGAATAATTTTGGAGCGGAATGTTGCCAGAACAGATTCGAATTAAGTTTGATTGGGTGAAATAAACAGAACTGTGAAACGATGTATGCAAGACAAAATACCACCAACTTTTCAGTCCTGTACGAAAATTAACGAACTTGAGCTTATTTTCTTTGAAAATAAAATATCTACAAGATAGCATAGTACTTTCTGACGAGAACACAGTAAAAAATTATCTTTTGGTTAGAAGTAAGTTGACCTTCCTCTGACAATTATTTTTATAGCAATTTTCGGGTTAGTTTAATTTTCTGCGTGGTCATCGATAAATCTTTAAATGTCCGATCAAATAGTGTATATTTTGTACGGGGCTGGACATAATACTGACTTGTATAAAATTATACGTTGTCGTGTTGGCAGTCAGATCTGGAAGCTGGAGAGATCTCTAGGAGAGGTCCCCAGCACAGAACACAGCTCGGCGGTCGTGGGTTGTTGTTCTGCGGAGGCTGCTATGTTGTCATCTCGAACTTGAACCTGAGTTTGTGCTTTTTTTGTGGGATGCCACTTCCACAGGTTAGTCTCTGTATCTACAGAGGGCAAGACCTGTAGTACTGACAATGATGGTAGGTGACACCTCTCATAAATATATCCTGTTTGTTTACATTTTAAAAATGGTTCAAATGGCTCTGAGCACTATGGGACTTAACATCTGAGGTTATCAGTCCCCTAGAACTTAGAACTACTTAAACCTAACTAACCTAAGGACATCACACACATCCATGCCCGAGGCAGGATTCGAACCTGGGACCGCAGCAGCTGCGCTGTTCCGGACTGAAGCGCCTAGAACAGCTCGCTCACAGCGGCCGGCTACATTTTAAAATATCACTTTTTACACTGTCTTCTACAACACTCGGCATAGCTTTCTTAATAGTACGGAAACTTTTCTCACAACTTCCGATATAGAGTAAGACATGTCCGTCCGAAACAGAGATACACGTCCGGCTCTGAAGAACACCCAAAACAGGGTGACTAGCGCAACCGAAGTACTTCATCTCTCCGGTGCGCGACCTGAAGGTGTCCGAAGTACTTCAGTTGTAACATCATTACTCTTATTTTTCTCAAACCTTGTGAAATTTAATAAACAAAATGGTAGACTCGTAGAGTAATCTTGAGAGATTGTCATACGGAAAACTGTGTTAAATACAATGAAAAGTATATAAATAATTAATAAGAGAAGTTAGGCGTTTTGGTGCCTAACACCAGAATGTGCCGACCAATCAGAAGCAAATTCAGTACAATTGGTGGACTCTTCCATGGGCATGGTAGTTACTGTACCATTTGCTGCTTGCACCTCACTCCAGTTTTGTACCATATGCCACTTCACGTGTATCAAGCTGCATCAAGGCGAGTTTCTAGCAAGATAAAATACTGGCGGCCACAGCCAGGAATATCACACATCCCCTTCCTTCTTTGATTTACAAAATTGACTTGTTCTCGAAGACAACTAACAAGTTTGGAAATGAGAAAATTTAGCCCCAAATTAAAAAAAAATTGTTTCCAATCTCTCAGTAGCCCCCTTACGCTCTCACTCATGGAAATTCTCTTAAAAAAAAGAAACCTAGAAAATTGTTGTTCCTAAAACATCATCCCAGTTAAGCAATACCATTGACTTACTATTGCTAAACATATACTTTCTCCTCTTAATTCTACCAAGAAACCTTAACTAAGCACATATTACAACATGTACTTCTTCTTACTACAAAATATCATTTATTGCTTTCAGCTGTCCTTTAAATTTTCCGTCGTCTTGTTCTTCAGCAGTAAAGATCGACTCCTGGTCCATTAAATCTCATAAACACTCGCTACACTTTTTGATGTTTGTATATGATAGGAACTAAACATTATGTGTTGTCGGCGCTATGCAGTCCACCTTTACACAACTTAAGCTTTTCGTCTAACATCAGCGCAGTGCCGTCCACTTTTACCTAAGAAAACTCACATTTTATTTTTTACTTACGCCAGCACCAAGCCGTCTGTATATATTGTTTTCTATCACATAATTCATAAATACTCTAAATTATATTAGCGTATAAGCGTCCTTACATAAAATTCATACATAGATGTTACATAGTTTTACTATATACTCAATGTTGCATTAAACATAATACAATAATATTGCCGTCTTTATACTACTGTGGTGACTACAGGGCTTTCATTTGAATTCTCTCCTCACTCGGCTAATGTTCATAATCTTGACTCATTGGTCGGTCCACTCTTGCACCACCTGATAGTATTTTGCCGTTACGCATCAAGCGTGACTCATCCCAGTCAGCGCTCGCTTTCATACAAGTGAACAACGGCGCTCGACGCACCACTGTCTTACGTCTATGTATTGAAAATAAAAATATATGAGAATAGCTCCCATTTTATATTTAAGGTTTTATTTTCATGTCGTTCGATAACTTAACTAGGCATTGAAACAAGGTTCACAGGTCTTTTGAGAGAACTGAAGATACCCTAGATTGTGATAACAGAGAAAGATAGCGTAACAGATCCTGTTACTTTAATTCGCTTGTAGCTTATTTTGGACTTCGCTGCTCAAACATGGAAACACTAAGAATATAACAAACATTTATCATGTGCCTTATGCATTTGTACCTTAGTACTTATTATTCTGTATGTTCTCTGTGAGATTAATGTTTTGTGTTCATTAGCTGCGTGGGTAACATTTCTGCGTCATGATACAATTAATAATGATGCTTCGGCGGAAATACCTTGCCAACTAATCCCTAAATGTGTGGGCGACTCTCACGTCGCCTATTAGCTTCCTATTCCCTATCATCATATACGAGTGCTCGACGTCTGTGGTCAATCCAAAACTCTTTCATTATCATTTCCACAATCAAAAAAAGTTTTGCATCACCTCGGTTCCGAGAGTTTCGAAACCTGTACACAAAATTCGAATAGAGATCAACAAAAAACATCATTTCCGCCCTTTTTATTGCTCATGAGAACCACACATTGCATGTTGTACCACCATATAGCGAGACCTTTAGAGGTGGTGGTCCAGATTGCTGTACACACCGGTACCTCTAATACCCAGTAGCAAGTCAAAAAAGGTTCAAATGGCTCTGAGCATTATAGGACTTAACTTCTGAGGTCATCAGTCCCCTAGAACTTAGAACTACTTAAATCTAACTAACCTAAGGACATCACACACCCATGCCCGAGGCAGGATTCGAACCTGCAGCCGTAGCGGTCGCGCGGTTCCAGACTTAAGAAGAGGGAAGAACTAACAACGTGAAAAGAAAGGAAGTAAACTATTAGTTAACCCTGCTACCTGTTAGGCGTCAGCTACCTAGGAATGCAGAGAGTGCTATTGCCCCCTGAGGTTACTATTCGTACATTTTTTTTCGTGTCATTGATTGACTAATCATCTAATAATTGTTGTGGCGGTATTTTCGCGGTAGAATGTGGAACTTCAAACACAACTTTCTCAAATTTAACCACGTAATCTACCCCCATAAGATGAGTTTTTGAACTGAACTGATAGCTTTACCCCCCATAGAAGAATGCATTATGCATTTGACCAATTTTTGCTAGTGGCCTCTGACGTAAGCTGGCTGTCAAGGCGGTGTTTATCAACATCTTGACGCCACTGAACATCTGTACAGGGCCTTCTAGCGCCTTACTCCTATCCATTTGCAGTATGACTTTTTCGCCTTCAAATTCCACGAATACTTCACCTCTCGCTTTGATTTGTATGCTGCACGAGCAGTCTTGATTCAAGAATATTTGGACAAATTCTTTGTGTTTTACTTGTGTTACTCACCTCTGTTCCCCACGATATTGCTTCTCCTTCTAACCTATTGGCCGCAAATTTGATTTTTTGCTGTTTTGTCATGCTGTCATATATGATGCCCTCAAACTGACGAATGAAAGCAACAGGATGTATGCTACTTTTGCTAGAAAAGTTATGAAATTTATAAGCATTGGCGTTGCTAAATACTTCACTGATGTGAACAATATACCTAACGTTTTCCCCATTCAATCCACTTTTCGAGGTTTTGTTTTAAGGTAGCTTCCACATTACCTATGTTTTTACTCATCTCTCTGAGTTGTGATATGTTTTCTAACTTCTGTTCTATGTCTCTCAAACGACCATGAATCGTATTTGTATTACCATTTCAAACAGATTCTATTGGTGATACTTTATGGTTAAGGACTGCATTTTCGTCCTTTAAGTCTATGACCTGTTTGTTTTGCCTCTCATGGGTATCTTTGCAACTTTTGTTTATTTTACACTGACCGTTACTTAATTTAATGACTTCATCCCTAGCTGACCACATAAAAGTGTCTTGAGCTTGCATGAGATCATTTATTTTTGCTACTTCATCAACAATCTTATGATTAACCTCTTGCTTACACTTATCTTATTTTTGACCCCATTCTTTACTGTCATGTTCAATTCTTTTCTCACAAGCCCCTGTTCAAGTTTCATGAGAATTAACCCTGGTCTCTAAATGTTTTAGCTAACAAGTAATTTTTGCCATCTCCTCGTTTGTTGGTTCTGTCTTGTCAGGAAGCAATTTTGCCCTTTCTTTAAACCATTTTGCCCCTTTTCTGTCTTTTCTTCTAGCCTTACTTTTATTTTTTATTTTTGCCCAGATACTAACTCCATTAATATTTCAACCATAGTTCTATTATTATCTTGTGTAGGGAATGTATCAGCTGATGCTGTTCCATAGCTTAATCCACTTGTTCTATTTGCTGATTCGTTAGCAATGGCAGTGTCAAGGTCATCACCTCTGACATCATGATTCACCTTATTTAACTTATCATTAACACTGATGCCAGCTACATCAGAGTCCACCTCTCCAAATTCAGTATTTCTACTATTTAAAATTATGTTTTCTTGGAAAACTTCAGTTTTTACCTCAGATGATTCTAGAAAATAGCTGTCATCCATTTGATTTTGTACACTTTCCTATTTAATTATATTACTAATTTCATCCTACATGTTTTATCTCAAGTACAGATAATGTTGAGGATCAGTGGACAAAGTTCAAAACCATCGTACAATATGCATTAGATGAGTATGTGCCAAACAAAATCGTAAGAGATGGAAAAGAGCCACTGTGGTACAACAACCGAGTTAGAAAACTGCTACGGAAGCAAAGAAAACTTCACAGCAAACATAAACAAAGCTAAAGCCTTGCAGACAAAAAAATAATAATAAAAATTACACGAAGCGAAATGTACTGTGAGGAGGGCAATGCGAGAGGCGTTCAACTAATTCGAAAGTAAAGTTCTGTGTACTGACTTGGCAGAAAATCCTAAGACATTTTGGTCTTTATGTCAAAGCGGTAGGTTTATTAAAATAAAATGTCCAGACACTCTGTGACCAAAATGATACTAAAACAGAGGATGACAGACTAAAGCCGAAATACTAAATGTCTTTTTCCAAAGCTATTTCACAGAGGAAGACTGCACTGTAGTTCCTTCTCTAGATTGTCGCACAGATGACAACATGTTAGATATCGAAATAGATGACAGAGGGATAGAAAAACAAGTAAAGTCGCTCAAAAGAGGAAAGGCCGCTGGACCTGATGGGATACCAGTTCAATTAGAGTACACGAAGGAACTTGGGCCCCTTCTTGCAGCGGTTTACCGTAGGTCTCTAGAAGAGCGTAGCGTTCCAAAAGATTGGAAAAGGGCACAGGTCATCCCCGTTTTCAAGAATGGACATCGAACAGATGTGCAGAACTATAGACCTATAGCTCTAACGTCGATCAGTTGTAGAATTTTGGAACACGTATTATGTTCGACAATAACAACTTTTCTGGAGACTAGAAATCTACTCTGTAGGAATCAGCATGGGTTTCGAAAAAGACGATCGTGTGAAACCCAGTTCGCGCTATTCGTCCTCGAGACTCAGAGGGCCATAGACACGGGTTCCCAGGTAGATGCCGTGTTTCTTGACGTCCGCAAGGCGTTCGATACAGTTCCCCACAGTCGTTTAATGAACAAAGTAAGATCATATGGACTATCAGACCAACTGTGTGATTGAATTGAAGAGTTCCTAGATAACAGAACGCAGCATGTCATTCTCAATGGAGAAAAGTCTTCCAAAGTAAGAGTGATTTCAGGTGCGCCGCAGGGGAGTGTCGTAGGACCGTTGCTATTCACAATATATATAAATGACTTTGTGGATAACATCGGGAGTTCATTGAGACTTTTTGGGGATGATGCCGTAGTATATCGAGACGTTGTAACAATAGAAAATTGTACTGAAATGCAGGGGGATCTGCAACGAATTGAAGCATGGTGCAGGGAATGGCAATTGAATCTCAATGTAGACAAGTATAATGGGCTGTGAATACATAGAAAGAAAGATCCTTAATCATTTAGCAACAGTATAGCAGCTCAGCAACTAGAAGCAGTTAATTTCATAAATTATGTGGGAGTAGACATTAGGAGTAATTTAAAATGGAATGACGATATAAGTCTAATCGTCGGTAAAGAAGATACCAGACTGAGATCCAATGGAAGAATCCTAAGGAAATGCAGTCCGAAAACAAAGGAAGCAGGTTACAGTACACTTGTTCGCTCACTGGTGTGGGATCCGTATCAGATAGGGTTGATAGAAGAGAGAGAGAGGATCCAGTGGAGAGCAGCGCGCTTCATTACAGGATCATTTAGTAATCGCAAAAGCGTTTCGGAGATGATAGATAAACTCCAGTGGAAGACTCTGCAAGAGAGACGCTCAGTAGCTCGGTACGGGCTTTTGTTGAAGTTTCGAGAACATAAATTCACCGAAGAGTCAAGCAGTATATTGCTCGCTCCTACGTAAATCTCGCGAAGAGGCCACGAGGATAAAATCAGAGAAATTATAGCCCACACAAAGGCATACCGACAATCTTTCTTTCCACGAACAATGCGAGACTGGAATAGTACTCAAGGTACCCTCCGCCACATACCGTCCGGTGGCTTGCCGAGTATGGATGTAGATGTAGATTGGGTTGCCTCTTCAGTTTCATTACCCTGAGGCTGCACTGCCTCTCTACTTTTGAGATTTACCACGTTTCGCTTTCCCCCAACATTTTGTTATTAAAGAAACTATCACGAAACAATTTAATAATTTTCTTTTAAATCCCTATGGTTGTTAATACTAGCTTCCTCTAGCTAGCTGTAAAGTGATTAGCGTACACGCTACCTTCTTCTCCGGTGCAGTGCTACTGCTCGCCGCATTGTCTTCGGCTGTCGTTGTCGACCACAGACGCCTATCTCTGCCTTTCGCCGCTCTCTGATACTGGACTGTAGCTGATGTAGGTGCTGCTTCCGAAGTCATTCGCCTCGCCTACTGTACGCTGGTCTGCTAAGTGCTCCCTGAAGCGTTGTTTCTTGTACCGGTGAAATATAACGTGATTCGTTTTGACCGCGAAACCACTTATAACTTTACACTTCCATTGCGTTTTTGGGTTTTCACTTTCAACTACGCGACGCGGATTAATTAGCGGCATTTATCGATTTTGTTGCCTAGCATTTCAAAGAAACTTAAAGTTCAAACGGGATATAATTTTACAGTTCACACAGTGTCACTTTTTATCTTTTTCACTGTTCATACACTATTGATTCGGTCGATTTATGATAATCATTACAGTTCACTGTACTCACGATGAGTTTCACATCTCATCCGGTTCACAGTTCTCGTTAATGAATATGTGCCTCTTCTTTAAATACATGTTCCCTGCCAGGGATGCCTTGTAGAAAATTATACGTTGTCGTGTTGGAAGTCAGATCTGGAAGGTGGAGAGATCTGTAGAGATTGAATACGAGTCCCCAACCGTTCTTTCCACCAACCTGTCATCGTCTAAACGCAAGTACCCGGCGGAGAAGACAGCTGGTCGGTCGTGGAATCTTCTTCGGCGGAGGCTGCTATGCTGTCATTTCGACCTTGAACCTGAGTTTGGCCTTCTATTTGTGGGATGCCACCTTCCAAGGTTAGTTTCTGTATCTACAGAGGGCAAGATCTGTAGCACTGGCAATGATGGTAGGCGACACCTCTCATTAACGTATCCTGTTTATGTTTTAAAATATCACTTTTTACACTGTCTTCTACAACACTCGACATAGCTTTCTTAATAGTACGGTAACGTTTCTGACAACTTCCGATATAGAGTACGACACGTCCGTCCGAAACAGAGATACACCTTCAGCTCTGCAGGACACCCAAAACAGATTGAAAAGCGCAGTCGAAGTACTTCCTCTCCCCGGTGCGCCGATGAGACCCAAAGGCGTCCGAAGCACTTCGGTTGTAATATCGTTACTCTTATGTTTCTCAAAACTAGTGAAATTTATAAATAAAATCGGTAGACTCGAAGGGTAAAAATGAGAGATTTTCATACTGAAAACTGGGTTAAATTCAATGAAGAGTATAAATACACTCCTGGAAATGGAAAAAAGAACACATTGACACCGGTGTGTCAGACCCACCATACTTGCTCCGGACACTGCGAGAGGGCTATACAAGCAATGATCACACGCACGGCACAGCGGACACACCAGGAACCGCGGTGTTAGCCGTCGAATGGCGCTAGCTGCGCAGCTTTTGTGCACGGCTGCCGTCAGTGTCAGCCAGTTTGCCGTGGCATACGGAGCTCCATCGCAGTCTTTAACACTGGTAGCATGCCGCGACAGCGTGGACGTGAACCGCATGTGCAGTTGACGGACTTTGAGCGAGGGCGTATAGTGGGCATACGGGAGGCCGGGTGGACGTACCGCTGAATTGCTCAACACGTGGGGCGTGAGATCTCCACAGTACATCGATGTGGTCGCCAGTGGTCGGCGGAAGGTGCACGTGCCCGTCGACCTGGGACCGGACCGCAGCGACGCACGGATGCACGCCAACACCGTAGGATCCTACGCAGTGCCGTAGGGGACCGCACCGACACTTCCCAGCAAATTAGGGACACTGTTGCTCCTGGGGTATCGGTGAGGACCATTCACAACCGTCTCCATGAAGCTGGGCTACAGTCCCGCACACCGTTAGGCCGTCTTCCGCTCACGCCCCAACATCGTGCAGCCCGCCTCCAGTGGTGTCGCGACAGGCGTGAATGGAGGGACGAATGGAGACGTGTCGTCTTCAGCAATGAGAGTCGCTTCTGCCTTGGTGCCAATGATGGTTGTATGCGTGTTTGGCGCCGTGCACGTGAGCGCCACAATCAGGACTGCATACGACCGAGGCACACAGGGCCAACACCCGGCATCATGGTGTGGGGAGCGATCTCCTACACTGGCCGTACACCTCTGGTGATCGTCGAGGGGATACTGAATAGTTCACGGTACATCCAAACCGTCATCGAACCCATCGTTCTACCATTCCTAGACCGGCAAGGGAACTTGCTGTTCCAACAGGACAATGCACGTCCGCATGTATCCCGTGCCACCCAACGTGCTCTAGAAGGTGTAAGTCAACTACCCTGGCCAGCAAGATCTCCGGATCTGTCCCCCATTGAGCATGTTTGGGACTGGATGAAGCGTCGTCTCACGCGGTCTGCACGTCCAGCACGAACGCTGGTCCAACTGAGGCGCCAGGTGGAAATGGCATGGCAAGCCGTTCCACAGGACTACATCCAGCATCTCTACGATCGTCTCCATGGGAGAATAGCAGCCTGCATTGCTGCGAAAGGTGGATATACACTGTACTAGTGCCGACATTGTGCATGCTCTGTTGCCTGTGTCTATGTGCCTGTGGTTCTGTCAGTGTGATCATGTGATGTATCTGACCGAAGGAATGTGTCAATAAAGTTTCCCCTTCCTGGGACAATGAATTCACGGTGTTCTTATTTCAATTTCCAGGAGTGTACATCTATGTGTAACAAAGTTGCTTTCTGAAATACCATTTTCGGAAAATAAGCTGTACACAATGTGCTGCCAGTGTGTTCTCAACGTACCTAACTAAAATATCTAAACATTTATTATTAGTTTAGTCATTTATTTTACTTATATTTATTTCATGTTTTAAATTTTTTTACGTTTTACACTCATTTTTTTAGTTTATCATTTCATATACATGTATTTTGTTAGATGAAAATAATAAGTAGCCAATTATTATGATACAACATCATTACGGTAATGGTAATCTGTAAATAAATGTTTAAAACATAACGTTTTTAACCATTTACATAAAATGGGCGTAAAGTCCAGGACATAAAATAATTGCAAAAACCAATACATATTGTTTCACATAACAGATTTGCAAAATTTAATAGGTACAGTAGTATTTATGACACAGATTCAATAATATATACAAACAAGCAGCAAGATGATTTTATTTTTTGACAGGCCCAGTATTCGGCGGTTATCACCGCAGTTTCGCTAGCTGCAGCAAGATCACAGATATTACATGCAGCCGGTAGGTTCCTGCAGACTAGCAGATGATGTTCGTCCCGTATGTCACCACACTGACGTTTCCTCCTAATTACTTCTTGAGGTTGGCTTTGTACCTTGACACACCAACTCGCAGTCTGTTCACAGTCTTCCAGGTCACGTATAACAGGTGTGAACCTTCGGCTATTTCGTTTAATATACATGACAGTAAACACAATATAAAACAGAACTTATTAGGATTTCAAATCTTATCAGATGACGCTCTAAATATCCTGATTTGTATAACGCATATTTCAATAAATTGGCAAGCCTTGACGAAGGGAATTGATTATGGACTAGTGAATCCAGCTTGACCGTATTGTTCTTCAATTGAAGATGACATGACAATCGATCAACATAACTATATCAGAAAATCTTCTCACAAAGTTCTTCCGACATCGAAAGCCGTTGTATAGATCTCAAGACTGTACCTGTGGTACTGAGCCCTTTGCGATCACCAGAAGAACAAGTTCCCTGTCCTGAGGTATTTGCTCTATACGATTCTTTCACACTGACAGCCACAGGAAGCTAACAATAATACTGATTTTTCTCCTTCACTGGGAAACAAAACAGCTTTCAAATATCTTTCGACCTGGTCAGACGTTTGTTTACTAGATATCAATGCTGTCACAAGGACATTTGGGGCTTCAAAAACAGATTCTTGAATTCTTGGTCCAAACTCACCATGAGTTCCTTTTAAAACTATGCCCATGTACGGGTGGGCATTATCTTGCTGAAATGTAAGCCCGTGGTGGCTTTGTATGAAGGGCAACAAAAGGTGACGTAGAATATCGTCGACGTTCCGCTGTGCTGTAAGGGCGCCGCAGATGACAACCAAAGGGTCCCCCTATGAAAAAAAATGGCACTCCAGACGGCCACAGCTGGCTTTCGGTCGGATGGCGGGCGACAGCCCCGTTGGTATCCCACGCTGTATGGGGCGTCTCCAGATACGTCTTAGCTGGTCATCGAAGCTCAGTTAGAATCGAGACCCATCACTGAATGCAATTCTACTCCCATCAATGCGATTCCAGGCCGAAAACGTGTTCACAATTCATGTATCTTTTAGTTTTTATTTAACTTCATTTCTGGAAATGTACCGGAAGGTGTGACTGCTTATAAGAGCTAAAGCTACGACTATCTTGCACACCACAGTGGCAGAGCTTGGTCTTAACCGAAGGAAAATACATTAGGTTTTAATATCGTGTCAGTGACGAGGTCATTAGAGCCGGAGCACAGGATTGTTTACTGTAAGGACTGGGAAGCAAACTGATCTTCTCCTTCCCACTGGACCAGTCCCGATATTCAAGTGATTTAGGGAAATCGCGGAAAACCTAAATCTGGATAGCCGTATGGGAGTTTGAACTGGCATCCTATCGAGGCACACCGCCTTCAGACCACACGTGGCCCATCGGGACCATCCGACCCCCGTGTCATCCTCAGCTGAGGATGCAGTTAGGGAGAGAGGGTGGGGGGGCGTGTGGTCAGCACACCACTCTCCCAGTGGTTATGATGGTTTTCTTTGACCGGAACCGCTACTATTTGGTCGAGTAGATCCCCAATTGGCATCGCGAGACTGAGTGCACCCCGAAAAAATGGCAACAGCGCGTGACGGCCCGGGTGGTCACCCATCCAAGTGCCGGCCACGCCCGACAGCGCTTAATTCCGGCGATCTGACGGAAACCGGTGTATCCATTTTTTTTAAAATTTGTATTGAACAAACTAAAAGTACATATATATTCACTATGCAAGAGTTCTTCAAGGTACCATACCATTTAAACATATACAAATGACTGTTAGTTAAGCAAAAAAATAAATTAATTAATTGAAAAGAAAATCATTAAATACATCAAAATATAACATATTCTGTCTTCTTCCTTTTTTTAATTTTTTTTTGTTTGTTCGATGCATGGGAACGTGGATAAGGGTGTTGCATCATGTGACAGGTAGGTATGGTACACCCCAACTTTGAGGGGGGTCAAGGAAGACGCTGCGGAGATAACCGGCAAAAGTTTGTCGGTAATATGGTTTTCGGGTGAGGGTGCTATGCGCGGTCACAACTTTGTACCAGAAGTCAAGGACTGTATGCGGACCACTTTGAAAGAGGTATTCTAAAGCCTGTCCTCGAAACCAGATGAGGGTATGGTGCTTAGCAAGAGGGCAGTGAAATGTCTGGGGCAACAACGGGGCACGGAGGTAAAAGCCCACGATTCGTTGGATGAGGAGCCATACGTTTTGTTTCAGGGTGCACGTAAGACGGTGCTCGTCCGTGTCTTTGAGCTGATAGTCAGGGCAGAGTGGGGAGGTGGCCAGTCCTATGTGATTAAGGCGACTATTAGTCGGGAATTTGCCATAGACTAAAACGTACCAGAGTGCAGACACAGATGACGGTAAAAAGGGTGCATGCACACACCCCCAAACCATGCGCCAGTTAATGTCAGGATGCTGTAGCACCATGGGGTCGCAAGTGTTGCACAGCATAAACAAACAATAGTAATCTTTTGTATGGGGAGGACGGGTGACTGGAAGATCGGCCCGAACATAGCTGAGTTCTATGAAACAATTGGCGACGTGGTACAATAACAGAGAAATAGGTGCCACATTGATCGGTGGATCGAGAGAAGCTGGTCGGAGGATATCTAAGAGACTGCGTGTTAAGGACGGAACCGTCCCCTGCCAGTGCCGCAACAGAGTGTGGACAAAGAGTGCAGAAATCGTGCCCGCACGTTGACGAGTCCGAGGCCACCTTTTGCAGGAGGCAATGTTAGAGTGTTGTAGCAGACTTTGAAAAGTGCCCCTGCTGACACGAAATATCCAAAGGCTGATTGGATGCGGCGGCCAAGGAGTAACGGCATTGGGAGGATCCTGGCGACGTGTACCTGTTTAGGGGCTACATACATGTTGACATAGGACACACGTTGGAGATGGTATAAGTTACGGTGCACTTGACGGCGGACATGGTGCCGAATCGACTGCAAAAGCCGCCGGTATGCCAGGGCCTCTGTGCGGTGTGTGGAGCTCGTAAATTCGATACCCAAGTAGCGATGGGTGGTACTGACTGGGAGTGGGTTCGGCACCATAGCCGGGAGGCCGCGCCCAATGTGCATCATAGTCGATTTACGGACATTAAGAATGCTACCAGAAAGACGTCCATACTGGTGGATTTATTGGATGGCGTCATTGAGTTCCGTGGAGGAGCACGTGAGAAAGAGGAGATCGTCCGCATAAGCCCTACAGTGAAAGGTGTAGTCACGCAAAGTGAGGCCCTACAGTCTAGAGGTAAGTCCAGTGATGAGGGGCTCAAGTGCAATGGAATATAGTAAAGTAGACATAGGGCATCCTTGACGTACAGAGCGGCGTATAGGAATCGGTCCTACAAGCATCCCATTGACTTGTACCATCGAGACCGCGGGAAGTAGAAACCGGCGAATGGCATCGACAAAAAGGAATGGGAACCCCATCCGTGTCGCCACCATGGGGAGGAATGGGTGTCGAACGCGATCAAAGGCACTCGTGAAATCGACGGATACCAGTGTTGCACGAAGGCGACAAACCGACGCCAGTGCAATGAGGTCACAGCATTCTCCTAGGGCTGTTTGTAAGGTAGCCCCACAACCACGTGCAGTCTGCTCAGGTGAAAGGACCGTAGGTAAGACGGTGCGTATGCGCGCTGCTTAGAGGCGTGCGTAGATTTTATAGTCTGCATTCAGTAGTGTAAGGTGGTGATATGCAGAGACATGAGACCCTCCCTTCGGTTTAGGCACAGGTAGAAGAATGCCAGTGACGAATTTAGGTGGAATTGGGAAGGACGGAGTAAAGAGTTCCTGAAGCATTTCCGTTCAGCGAGGAAGCATTAACGTGGTGAACGCCCCGGTAAAACTCCACCGGGAGACCATCTGGTCCGGGTGATTTGTTCTTGGCCCCCTTTTACCACCTCTTCTGCGGTGATTGCAGACATCATGGACGTTGACTCCGCTACGGTGAGGATCCGATCAGGGGAAATACGGAGATCATCAGGAATGGGCGTCGCCATCGGTTCATCAACATAAAATTGGCGCTAATGTTCAGCAAAGGCAGACACCACTGCCGCCTGTGTCGTGTGGTGAACACCATCGGAGGTCGTGATGTTGGGGACGAAAATTCGACGTTGACGACTATGGTCGGATGCGGCATGGATTGTGGATGGGGTTTCGTCGTGGAGCTGGTCTTGTCGTCGGGAACGCACCACGACACCATGCAGTCGTGCACGTTGAAGAGAGAGGAGACGAGCTTTAGTACGTTGTCGTTCCCTATGGGTGTCAGGTTATGGAGGGGGCGCATCGAGCTCACGGAGGACGGCGTAGTGAAAATTTTCGGTGTATCGATGCCATGCTGCTGCTTCGTAGCCACATTGTATGAAGGCCTTTCTTATCGCAGGTTTGGCACATTTGAGCCACCAATGGAACGTGAATGTGTACTGCGGAAGGTGTCTTTTGCAAGACGCCCATGTAGTGGCAATACATTGTCGGCAGTGTGGATCATTAAGGAGGGAGGTATTAAGCTTCCAGTAACCTCTGCTGCGCCACACTGACTGAGGTGGCAGAGCCAGGGAGCAGATGAGGGCGCAGTGGTCCGAAAATGCAAGGGGCCACCGTTCAGCTTGGGCGACGTCATTGCCAAGGTGGGCAGAGACATAAAACCGGTCCAGTCTGCTCGCAGAATGTGCTGTATAATGGGTAAAACCGGGGGTATTGCCATGAATTTTCTCCCAAACGTCCACTAGATGAAAATCTTCGATTTAGGTGAGAAGGGCCGGGCATGGCGAATAACCAGGCATTTGGTCCTGCGGATGGAGGACACAGTTGAAATCGCCTCCCATGATAAGACGATCATAGCGTCCAGAAAACAGGGGCGCCACGTCATGTCCGAAGAAAGTGGACCGCTGCCAACTGTTCGAGGAGCCAGACGGAGCGTAGATATTGATGACGCGCGTGTCGAAGATGGTAACAGCCATGCCTCTTCCACAAGGAAGGATTGTCGTGTCCTTGAGTGGGATTCCTTCGCGTATGTAGAAAGCCACTCCACGCCCTGATTGGTCATATGTGGACGTGTATGAGTCGTAGCCGTAGACTGGTGGTAGTGTGGCAACGCGTACTTCCTGAAGAAGGGCTACGTCGACGTCAGAGGCCCTAAGCATGTCACATAGCAGTTGCAGCTTGGGTGCAGTGCCGATCATGTTGATGTTCAGTGTGGCAAACCGGTACGTTTGTTTAAGCGGTGGTGGACGCGCATCTACCATCACCAAGGGAAAGAAGAGGAGGGCACCGACAGGAAGTCCCGTCCCATCAGCTGCAGTGCCTTGCTTTTGATGTTAACAGGCAGCCTTGTCCGGCGGAGGCAACTCATCTGGAGGAGGGGGCGTATCTTCCTCAATCTCGTCGGCCCATGCTCCTGTGCCATGGGTCCGTCCAATGCCCATGGGAATTGCGTCGTGGTGAGAGAGATCTGGAGTTGTCAGCGGGGAGACAGGCGTCTCAACCGGCGCACCGATCGTTACATTGTGCGTGGTGACCTTCATAGTGGTCTCGTCCTGCGAAACGTCTTGTTCATCGTGAAAGTTGTCCGCCGACCTCTGCGTGGATATGTCGGCTGGTTGGGTGTCGTCTTCTTCGTCGCGGGTGGCGACGCTTTGAGAGCCCGTGGGTGAACAGCGACGGCGTTTGCGCCTACGTGGCGAGCGTTGTTTGCGCACGTGTTCCTCAGTGTCGGACGACGGCAAGGAAGAGCGTCGACCTGGTTCGAAGGCGTCAGTGGGTACAATGAAATCGTCAAACAGGTGTTTGAAGAAGTACTGTTCTCCTCAGCGTCCGGTGCGGGAGCCTGTTAGGCGGTAAGGTCGTCAGGTGGGACGTCCGCACCGTTCATAGGTGACTGGGACGGTGGGACGTGCCGATCGGAAGGACCGGGCGACGGACTGGACGAAACTGTAGACGTGGCAAGAGCCGCTGCGTAAGTAACCGGTAGGGCGGTCATCGTGGGTGTGACGGACGCTTCCGACAACGGGAGCTGCGCGACACGTCGTTGAATGTGTTCAGACCGTAGGTGACCTTCTTTCCCGCAACCGGAACAGGTTCGAGGTTAGCCGTCGTACATTATAATGGCACGGCAGCCTCCGATACGTAGATAGGAAGGCACCTGTTTGTGCAACTCGATGCGGACATGTCTAACATCGTTTAAAACAGGATAGGTTTGAAATTGTACCCATCGTTCGACAACATGTTCCAGAACGTTGCCATAGCGACGGAGCGCCTCGATGACGACGTCTGCAGGTAGTTCGAACGGCAGTTCGAAGATCCTTATCGTCCGTGTGCCGAGACCTGCGTGATCGACGGTAACGGGTCCGACGTTGCCGTCGGAATGACAGAAGCGCAGTCCACGTTTTGCCTCTTGAAGCACCTTGTCGCACGCCGCATCGTTGATCATTTTGACGTAGACGGTACTGCGAACTATCGACAAGTGGATACCAGTTAGATCCGTTGGTGGTATTTTAACTTCATCGCGAATAAATCGTTCTACCTTCAAGGCCTTGGGTCGGGCGAAGTCGGAACAAAAGTTGAAACGTAATGTCTTCTTCCGATAGTTGTGCGGCATGGTGGTCTAGAAGGGAAAACGGCACTTACAGCGGTCGAAGTAAACACAAACACACCGTGCGCGCCTCGCCCGCAGCGCTCTGGCGCGTGACCGCCTCGCAGCACTGCCGGCGACAGACTGAGGTTGGCTTTGTACCTTGACACACCAACTTGCAGTCTGTTCACAGTCTTCCAGGTCACGTATAACAGGTGTGAACCTTCGGCTATTTCGTTTAATATACATGACAGTGAACACAATATAAAACAGAATTTATTAGGATTTCAAATCGTCTCAGATGACGCTATAAATAGCCTGATAACGTATATTTCAATAAATCGGCAAGCCTTGACAAAGGGAATTGATTATGGACTAGTGAATCCAGCTTGACCGTATTGTTCTTCAATTGAAGATGGCATGACAATCGATCAACATAACTATATCAGAAAATCATCTCACAAAGTTCTTCCGACATCGAAAGCCGTTGTATAGATCTCAAGACTGTACCTGTGGTACTGAGCCCTTTGCGATCACCAGAAGAACAAGTTCCCTGTCCTGAGGTATTTGCTCTATACGATTCTTTCACACTGACAGCCACAGGAAGCTAACAATAATACTGATTTTTCTCCTTCACTGGGAAACAAAACAGCTTTCAAATATCTTTCGACCTGGTCAGACGTTTGTTTACTAGATATCAATGCTGTCACAAGGACATTTGGGGCTTCAAAAACAGATTCTTGAATTCTTGGTCCAAACTCACCATGAGTTCCTTTTAAAACTATGCCCATGTACGGGTGGGCATTATCTTGCTGAAATGTAAGCCCGTGGTGGCTTTGTATGAAGGGCAACAAAAGGTGACGTAGAATATCGTCGACGTTCCGCTGTGCTGTAAGGGCGCCGCAGATGACAACCAAAGGGTCCCCCTATGAAAAAAAATGGCACTCCAGACGGCCACAGCTGGCTGTCGGTCGGATGGCGGGCGACAGCCCCGTTGGTATCCCACGCTGTATGGGGCGTCTCCAGATACGTCTTAGCTGGTCATCGAAGCTCAGTTAGAATCGAGACCCATCACTGAATGCAATTCTACTCCCATCAATGCGATTCCAGGCCGAAAACGTGTTCACAATTCATGTATCTTTTAGTTTTTATTTAACTTCATTTCTGGAAATGTACCGGAAGGTGTGACTGCTTATAAGAGCTAAAGCTACGACTATCTTGCACACCACAGTGGTAGAGCTTGGTCTTAACCGAAGGAAAATACATTAGGTTTTAATATCGTGTCAGTGACGAGGTCATTAGAGCCGGAGCACAGGATTGTTTACTGTAAGGATTGGGAAGCAAACTGATCTTCTCCTTCCCACTGGACCAGTCCCGATATTCAAGTGATTTAGGGAAATCGCGGAAAACCTAAATCTGGATAGCCGTATGGGAGTTTGAACTGGCATCCTATCGAGGCACACCGCCTTTAGACCACACGTGGCCCATCGGGACCATCCGACCCCCGTGTCATTCTCAGCTGAGGATGCGGTTAGGGAGAGAGGGGGGGGGGGGGGGGGCGTGTGGTCAGCACACCACTCTCCCAGTGGTTATGATGGTTTTCTTTGACCGGAACCGCTACTATTCGCTCGAGTAGATCCTCAATTGGCATCGCGAGACTGAGTGCACCCCGAAAAAATGGCAACAGCGCATGACGGCCCGGGTGGTCACCCATCCAAGTGCCGGCCACGCCCGACAGCGCTTAACTTCGGCGATCTGACGGGAACCAGTGTATCCACTGGCCGTTGTCCATCCTATCTAGGCGTGTCTAGTAATTTAGCCATCGCGCCATCTCGTTGTAGGGGGCCAAAAGTTAAATGTTGACTCCGATCATGTGGGAGAATTACACGAGACTGTAGGGGCCTATCGAGATGTAGACTGCACGACTGCTGCAGTGTATTTGAGGTTGTAGCACAGGGAGCGTTGACCTCATATCTAAGCCGCAGCCCGTCACATGGGGTAACGATCTAAGCCCTCTCTTTACTGGCAATAACATCTTCGTTGGAATTACTATCTTCTTAACATACTTACAACCAAGTGAATGTCAAAGTATTTTCAGAAACTGTGTTTCACAAAATTTTTATCGTATGTGACATCACAGCTAAATCACTGGTAAACCATAAATTGTTCATTTTTGTGGTACTCTGCAAACAGTTCTTATTAATACACTTGCAGTGTCCAACAGCCCATGAATGGCACACCTGTTTGCCACGATGTCTCACTGTGCTACAAAACTTACCTTTTTAATTGCCCATTGCAGACAAATGTGCAGATTCGTGTGGAACGTTTAGTTTGTAATAGCTGACGCGGAGTGCTTTATTTGCTTTTGTTGTTGATGAACGCATTGACGCCCCTACAAGACCTGAATGACAGGAAATTTGAAATTCTTCAAACTCATACTACCGTCTGCATTAACTTGTCTGAAGATTTTGTGCTGGTATTGCCTACAGCCTACATTCTTATTTTCAGGTATACATCACGATACGCACTAGAAGTGCGCCACCACCTCCAGCAAAATTTTTGCATAACATTTATTTCTGATTTTCAAATAGATCCAACCATGTGTTTATCTGTAATTTGTTTACACATAAATATAAATATATGTATAGAAGAGTTACTTTGGATGGAATATCGTAATACTAAAAAAAATGTCACAATATGTTGTAATATTGACAAACCAATAACGTTGATTATTATTATTATTATTATTATTATTATTGTTGTTGTTGTTTACTATTACTTACAGCATTAATTCAGAATTTAATATGATAAAATCAAAATATTAAGTTAGAAAATGGAATATACACAAATATAATTTTCTCTATACTTATAGATCTAACTGTGATGTAGTATCTTTGTATAGTTAAATGATCATTGTCACTTTGGCGGGATTGTGTAGTATGGAGTTGTGTAAGTGGTTGTACGTACCAGTAGGGCATATTGTATTGTGTGTGACTGTTGAATCCAACAAGGGAACCTCCCCATCGCACCCCCATCAGATTTAGTTATAAGTTGGCACAGTGGATAAGCCATGAAAAACTGAACACAGATCAATGGAGAAAGCAGGAAGAAGTTGTGTGGAACTATAAAAAAAAAAAAAAAAAAAATAAGCAAAATACACAAACTGAGTAGTCCATGCGCAAGATAAGGCAACATCAAGAATAGTGTGAGCTCAGGAGTGCCGTGGTCCCTAGGTTAGCGTGAGCAGCTGCGGAAGGAGAGGTTCTTGGTTCAAGTCTTCCCTGGAGTGAAAAGTTTACTTTTTTTATATTCGCAAAGTTATGATCTGTCCGTTCGTTCATTGACGTCTGTGTTCTCTGTAATAAGTTTAGTGTTTGTGTTTTGCGACCGCACCGCAAAACCGTGCGATTAGTAGACGAAAGGAGTGCGTCACATGACAGGAATATGTTATCGACTTGTACACTTGGTGAATGGGTAAAAAGATTCTTCTACTTTGCCCGTTTTAGGTTTACTTGTGGATGTGATAATCACTCCCAAAAAAGTGGTGAAAACATAAGAGTTTCTCAGATAATAATTGTCTGAAAATAAAAAATTAAACTTTTCACTCGAGGGAAGACTTGAATCAAGGACCTCTCGTTCCGCAGCTGCTCACGCTAACCCTTGATGTTGTTATCTTGCCATGGACTACTCAGTTCATATCTTTTGCTTATTTTTTCATAGTTCCACACAACTTCTTCCTGTTTTCTCGATTGATCCGTGTTCAGTTTTTCAAGGTCCATCCACTGTGCCAACTTATAACTAAATCTGAGGTGGGTGCGATGGGGAGGTTCCCTTGTAAGAAGCATTAGTTAAAACGAAGAAAGAAACGTACTCACATGCTCTGACGGGAACCGGTGTCCCCACCGCGGCAAGGCCGTTGGCTTAGAACCCTTTATATTTTTCATTATTTAAAATAGATTAGGTTAGAAGTCAAATCAAGAAAAGAACCCGAATTTCGGTGCCACCACTGCCGGAGGTTGCTGACTTCCGATATAGTACAAATGGCTCTAAGCACGATGTGACTTAACATCTGAGGTCATCAGTCCCCTAGACTTAGAACTACTTAAACCTAACTAACCTAAGGACATCACACACATCCATGCCCGAGGCAGGATTAGAACCTGCGACTGTAGCAGCAGCGCGGCTCCTGACTGAAGCGCCTAGAAGCGCTCGGCCACCGCGGCCGGCTGACATCTGATAACTTGGTAATTCATCCAGTAGGTGATATAGAACGTCACTGGTCGCGTCAGCAGCATGCTGCATGACTAAGAAGAGGAGTTAACTCTGCCCATATCTGTCAGTGGTAACAGACCGAAAACGCGCCGATTATCTTATTTAGTACGATATCTGACTCGTAATTTTGACTGACAACATTCGAGAAGTATTTTAAATACAAAGCAACACTCATCATCAGCAAAAAATGAATTTCTATGAACCTTATGGTGGTTTCTAACGGCCAATAGCTGCCGTTAAATACTATGACTCCGCAATGACGCCACCGATCAGCTAGCTAGTCCACCCAAGTTGGTTGTTTCGCAGAGCGACCAGTTGTGAAAAGAAGGATTAATGTCGATTCACACTGGACTCGACGGAACTGTATGTCAAATCATTTCGCAATGCATTTAAAATGGTGGCAGACGCACAGGCGCTTAACAGAACTGGACGAGTTGGAACGGAATGACACCGTCAAGGATTACGGAGAATGTTTTCTTGCACACGTTGGCGGGGGGACAGTGACATCGCCTTCTAACTTAAGAAGTTAATTTACTCTCCGCGCCCACTCATGTTATAGTGCTGCATTTTGTTTCTTCTTTATCTTAATTTTATTGTTTGCTTTGTTTCCGTGATTCATTGAGTAGGTGACATGAGGACTGGATATTTTTCCGTTGAATTTTCTCCCACAAAAGATATTAAATGTCTGAAAGCTAAAAATGATTTAGTATTTACCACACCTTCCCAAAGAAACTCTCCCATTGCATAAGTAAGAACAGTAATAGATGAAACAATTTTCATCAGAAAATCATTTTTAACAATGAAAAAGTCCGATTTATTCAAGTATAAAATTAGTTTTTCTACCTAACGCGATACTTAGAAAAAAAGGTTATTGTTGTGGTCTTCAGTCCGAAGACTAGTCTTACGCAGCTGTCTATGACAGTCTTTCCTGCGCGAGCTTATTCATCTCTGCAGACTCCAGCAACCTACATCCACTTGAATCTGGTTACTACATTGAAGCCTTGCTCAAGAAGAGCAAATGTTTACTCCGCCAACGCTTCCCTTTACTACCGAACTGACAGTTCCTTGATTCCTCAGAATGTGTCCTACCAATCGATTCCGTTTTTTTTTACCCCAATTCGTTTTAGTACTTCCTCAGTAGTTAAGCTATCTACCCATCTAATCTACAGCACTCTTCTATAGCACAACATTTCAAAAGCTTCTATTCCCTTCTTGTCTGGACTGCTTATCGACCACGTTTCACCTCCGCACAGGGTTACGCTCCAAATACATTCAGAAAAGTTTCCCCACCACTTAAATTGCTGTTATATGTTGACAAATTACTCTTTCTCAGAAATGCTGTTTGTGCTCTTGCCAGTCTACTCGTTACATCCTCTCTAGTTCGGCCATCATCAGTTATTTTACCATCCAAATATCAAAACTCGTCTACTGCTTTTAGTTCCACATTTACTAATCTAATTCTATAAGCATCGCCTGATTTAATTCGATTACATTGCGTTATCCTTTCTTGCATTTGTTCATGCTCATATTATAGCCTCTTTTCAAGACACCATCCATTCCGTCCAACTGTTCTTCCAAATCCTCTGTCGTCTCTGACAGAATTGCAATTAGAAAACATACACAAGCAATAAAATAAAACGATCATGATTTCCGAATTTTGTTTGATATATTTGTACATATATTTCGTGGCAAGTACATGTTAATGATTTGAAATGTTTGAACGACGACGTTTTCCTGTTCTTTCATTTCGCAGCGATGTGGAAAATTTATTACATTATCGTTGTCAAGAACATCCTTTATCAATTTTGCTTTCGTCATTAATATATTAATCCGTCAATGCTAATTTCTGTCTGTGATGATTTGTACACCTCTTGCTCCCACATCCATCCTCCCCACTATCATCTCTGTAGCTGTCTAAATTCTAATTTTCTGTATGACTCACAAGCTCCCTTTCACCGTTCGATTCTTGGCTAAGCGACGTGACATTCTGCTGACGTTCACTCTTACGTGTAAATAGCGGCACTTGACGGTGACGTCCCTATGTTTCCAGTTGACGGCTCATGTGTTTCGTTCTTCAGGAATGTCTGCCAGAGACAAGTCAGCACCTTCATGGCGGGATAGTGCAAGTTAGCTCTCCCGAGAGCATGGTTCTACCTGCTACTACTACAAAATATTTGATGGGACAACAATTAATACGGTTCCCGAAGAAATAAATAACAGCCTAACTACACTCTAACGTTTTTATATAATTCCAGCGTTGTGTTGGTGTCAGGATCAGCAACTCAGTATGTCTGTAATTTATTGATTAAGGTTTCCATCAGAGTTGCATATAATATTTTTATTAGTGACTAGTTTCGAACAGTTTCATTCAGTCACAAAACAGTGCCTACAGTAGAAAGTACAATGTTATGAACAACACATGAAATACAATATGGTTAGTTATATAAATATTTTTAAACATTTTACGTGCACAGATTACAGTAGTGCAATAAATATTTTATGGCATATAGGCATTTGTAGTGTTTGACTGTTCATAGCAGATTTATTCCTAGATGAGATAAGGCTCTGGCTCTGAGCACTATGGGACTTAACATCTATGGTCATCAGTCCCCTAGAACTAAGAACTACTCAAACCTAACTAACCTAAGAACATCACACAACACGCATCCATCACGAGGCAGACAAAATCCCTGACCCCAGCCGGGAATCGAACCCGGGAACCTGGGCGTAGGAAGCGAGAACGCTACCGCACGACCACGAGATGCGGGCAGATGAGATAATTATAACGAATTTTATTTGACTGTATTATGATTGTTTAGGTACATTCAAAATTCAGTAGGAGTTTTTAGTTGTTTTGACATTAAAATTTTACAGACGCCTTTAGTTATTTATTTATGATCACTCCAGAGAGCATAATGTTAAAAAACTAAATACATAGATACTGTATCGATAAAGGTTTCACACATTGTCGCATCATTGTATAAATTACCAATATGTACGGATATCGGCTAACTGCTTTAGTGAATCATAAATCATTTTTAAAAAGAGCAACAAATTTATTATATTTAAATTCGGGGCATTCGTTCACCACATTGTCCGGGTCTTTTATCTTCCATTTCATATTTCCCATTCTTCAAGTATGTCTAAATTCATTCCTTCAGGTATCACGTGTAAAATTTTCATAGTATTTTCAATACTACCTGATTTATGTTTTGCGTTTCGCAAATGATGACCAATAGCAGTTTTGTTCAAATGGCTCTGAGCACTATGGGACTTAACATCTGAGGTCATTAGTCCCCTAGAACTCATAACTACTTAAACCTAACTAACCTAAGGACATCACACACATCCATACCCGAGGCAGGATTCGAACCTGCGACCGTAGAGGTCGCGCGGTTCCAGACTGAAGCGCCTAGAGCCGCTCGGTCATACCGGCCGGCAGGAGTTTTGTTGCCTCGGGTGATATGTTCCTTGTATCTAGTTATAAAATTCAGACTAATGGGACAAATAAATACAATTACAGGTTCTACATTGTAATCTACACATACCAAATGCATCATACCAGGGACGTAATACATTATTTTTTTTTTTTTTTTTTTTTTTTTTACAGTTTTGTCTTAGTTTAAACCTCCGTTGACCTGCTGTTCGAAATGATATTTTCTACTGATCAGGGAAAGTGTACTTTAACTTTTCCATAATACGGCCACAATATTTCAGTGTAATAAACTTTTTTCCGTGCGTGTTTTTTTCGCGTTTGTATTTTTTAATAATATCTGTAACCAAGCTTCTCTCTTCTATTAAAACACTGACTGCTGCTGCTTGTTTGAGTATGCATTGTATTTATGTTTCATGTAACAGGAGCTTACACAGGCGAGCTACCATAGTAAAGGAATGTCTTTTTATTTTGTGGTGTATGGCTGAAGTCATCCCTTATTATTGTAGCTGAGTGTGTTGATTTACGACAAGTAGAAAAATTCAGTTTATTTTCTGCGCTTAATGCTGTTAAGTATAATAAATTAACTTTCCTTTCGGACTCTTTCCTATCTCTTTCTTAGGAACACTTCGTGTATTACTATAAATGTAGCAACTTAAGAACAGCTGTCAGTCTCGAGTCACGAATACTACTGTATTTGCAATACCATTTTGTCATTGATTATTGATTTTCAAGGTACTGTTTTGCTGTTGTCTCGCTTGTAGTGCTAATACTTCCCTGTTCTTTCAACCGATAGCGCACACAGTCTTTGTAATTAGATCATACTTGAGAAAGTACAGCTCTTTAAAGGAACACGTAAAATTTGGGTACATGCTCTTTATTTTGTACTCTCGGAGAAATCTGATCCACTAGTTAGAACCAGTGCATTTTGACAGCTTCAGACAGACTGTCTCGTAATATAAAAGGAATATACCATGGCTGAAACAGATGTTACCATATTTACGACGTCGGATGCATAGTCACGGGTCAACAAAGATTTTATATGTAAGTTATTCCACTGTTCAACCGACGGGCCCTGTTGAGACAAAAGCTGTTGCTTCGGTTTGGCCTCGTTAGTTGGACCGTGTGCGCGGGAAGAGACGTAAAGTCGGCCGGAAATCGTTTATCACATCCGGAGGTAAACAACTCTCTCTGATATCATCGTGTTGGCCTCCTCGAAGTCTCCTCTTCCTGTTCGCTTGAAATGTGACGGCATTCTCTACGCTACGCGTTTACGATCGATGAGCGTTATTGAGAAGTATTTGTTAAGGTGCCAAAGCCATGAGCGGGTGGGGGGAAGGGGGAGAGGGCAGGAGGCACGGCACTTCCCCATCTGGAATTTTTTTTATTCATAACAAAAAGGAGATGCTGCTGATAGCCTTTAAAATCACATCATTATAGAAGCGCCCTACGAGCAACGTGAAATTACTTGACACCTAAGTTCAAAAATGGTTCAAATGGCTCTGAGCACAATGGGACTTAACATCTGTGGTCATCAGTCCCCTAGAACTTAGAACTACTTAAACCTTACTAACCTAAGGACATCACACACATCCATGCCCGAGGCAGGATTCGAACCTGCGACCGTAGCGGTCACGCGGTTCCAGACTGAAGCGCCTAGAACCGCACGGCCACACCGGGCGGCGACAAGTAAGTGATAAGCATTTCAGCACATAGTGCAAAGTAAGTGTGAGTAAGTGCCAAAGCGCAAAGTAAGTGTAAGTGCCAAAGCCACGAGCGGGTGGGGGGTGGGGTGGGGGGGAGGGCAGGAGGCACGGCCTTCCCCCTCTGGAATTTATTTTATTCATAACAAAAAAGAGAGTACTCTCGAATCCCTACCGAAGATTGTCTGCGACTGCACGTTTAACATTTCCGAGCGCGACGGGAAGTGCTGTGACTTTAGAAGTCTTTTTGGCTGTCACGCTATTCAAGCAAAATTATGTCCGTTCCTTGATGTGAAGTCAATTTCGGCGCTGTTCTGCTGTCAAGACGGGTGCAAAACGTTACAGAACTGTGCCAAAGTAGCGTCCTTAATCATTCCTCTGTCGCTTTCTCGTACTGCCCTTGTAAGCCGCAGAAAGGGGCCAGCGCAAGACAATGGCGCGCTCATTGCCAGGCCAATTCCCATCACAATATAAAGACGGTAGCAAACGTATCAGTTCGCCATCAGCCCGTAATTCTCATAAAGGTACCCGCCCAGTTCGTTGCACAATATTAGTGGACGCAGAAGATCCGTGTATGCTTGCTGATTGTACGTTCTGTTTTACATGGGAGAGTGTTAGCCGTCCGAAGTGATGCCGGCACGGTAGCTCAGCGTGTTCGGTGAGAGGGTAATAAAAAAACTGAGTGAACGGATTAACGAACAACCAGAACAGGTGTCATACGACGTCCGCCAAAAAAAGTGGCCGTGCGGTTCTAGGTGCTGCAGTCTGGAACCGCGAGACCGCTACGGTCGCAGGTTCGAATCCTGCCTCGGGCATGGATGTGTGTGATGTCCTTAGATTAGTTAGGTTTAACTCGTTCTAAGTTCTAGTTGACTAATGACCTCAGAAGTTGAGTCCCATAGTGCTCAGAGACATTTGAACCATTTTTTTTTTTTTTTTTTTTTTTTTTTTTTTTGGGAGAGTGTTATGATAGGCTCTGAAGAACACAGCCGTGGTGCACTGTAATTGTGAACACCTACACTTGAGCTGTGGTGCCAAATGCATCACTCGAAAAAAGAGAATACGATTTTATGCACTAGAAGAAAAGAAGAAAAAGTGTGAAATTCTAAGGTCGCAAAGATGTCCACTCCAGGAACTGGGACGTTCTCAAACTCCATAGGGCGCAACACAGCGCCACGTGCAGCCATTCTGACTTGAGATGGTGCGACCGCTCGAGAATGTGACAAGCTAGAGAAAGGAGGACAGGCAAATCTGAGGGTGGTTTTGCCAGACTTTTCCGCACTTATCAGGTAGGATGCTGACCATGAGCTACACTTTACCTAATAACCCCAAATAACCTATCTATCAAAACACATTTTGTTGAGATGTAGTTAGGCTAATCTGCGTTAGAAATAAATGGCACGAAAACATGCATTTACCGCATTAACGCGGTCAGCTGTAAAATTCTGTACGCAAAGAAAGTGTCATCCAAACTGAATAAGGTTTTTTTTTTAACTTTATTCCTTCAGTTTCCAATTTGAGGAGCATCAGTGTGATATTTTTATTGATACTGAACAACATTTTTCTATGGTTCCGGTATTTTTTTAATTAATTTTTTTTATTTTCGCTCAACCTAGTAGTACTGTAACACGAACAAACACTTTATGAAAATGTTCTAGCTGTATTTCTTAAATCATTTGATACTCTGGATTTAATCATATGAGAATATACCTTTAACATCGTTGAATCAAAATGATTGCATCCGTGTTCATACGAATAATAAAGAAAGGTACACTCTACACATGCTACTCAAGACTTTTGTTACCGTTCCTCAACAGCGACTTCTAATCAAATTGCGTGCCTGTGGAGTATCGTCACAGTTGTGCGACTCGACTGGCGATTTCCTGTCAGAAAGGTTACGGTTCATAGTAACTGAAGGAAAGTCACCGAGTAAAACAGAAGTAACATCTGACGTTCTCCAAGGAAGTGTTATAGGCCCTCTGCTGTTCGTGATCTATATAAACGATTTAGGAGACAATCTGAGCAGCCTTCCTAGATTGTTTGCAGATGATGCTGTCATTTACTATCTTATAAAGTCATCACGAGGTCAAAACCAATTGCAAAAATCATTTACACAAGATATCTGTATGGTGCGGAGAGTGGGAATTGACTATAAATAATTAAAAGTGTGACGTCACCCACATGAGTGATAAAAGGAATCTTTCAGTTACACGGTAAATCACAGAAATCTGAAGGCTATAAATTTAACTAAATACTTATGAATTCGATTGCGAATAACATACATTGGAAGTCTCGCATAGAAAGCAAACCAAAGACTGTGATTTAGTTGGCAGAACACTTAGAAGATTCAACAGGTCTATTAAAGAGACTGTTAACAATACGTTTGTTCGCCCTATTCTGGAGTATTGATGTGCGGTGTGGGATACACATCAGATAGGATTGACAGTGAACATCGATAAAGTTCAAAGAAGGCCACGTTTTGTACTATCGCAAAATAAAGGAAAGAGTGCCAGAGATATGATACGCGAATTGGGGTGGCAATCTCTAAAACAGAGGCATTTTTCATTGCGGCAGGATATTCTCACGAACTTTCAATCACCAACTTTCTCCTCAGAGTGTGAAAATATTTTGTTGGCGCCGATATACATATGAAGAAATTATCATCTTAATAAAGTAAGAGATATCAGAGCTCGCATGAAAAGATTTAGTTTCTCTTTTTTCCCGCGCGCTATTCGGAAGTGGAAGGTAGAGAAATAGCTTGAAGGTCGTTCGATAAGCTCTCTGCCAGACACTTAATTTTAAATTTCAGAGTAACCATGCAAATGTAGATATACGTTTACCTTTGAGGTGTCAAAGTAATCTACCTTAAAAACTTTAAATGGTTGGAGATAAAATGGGATTGATATACGGGATGTGCATAAATGTTTTCTTTGATTTCAAGATTAAATATTAATTATACTGGTGATGGTAACGTTTGTTTCTTGTTAATGTCTACTATGGAACCCATGAAGTTTCTGTACAGCGGTGTCAACACAAGGAGTGCTGTGTGAGCTATATCGTGAAAATGCCTTCCCCTCAGGAGAAAGCTTGCTGTGTTGTATGGCTAGCAGAAACCAAATCACCGATTACTGTGCAGCGAAAGTTTGTGTGCCATTATGGAAAGAAAGCACCTGATCTCAAGTTAATCGAAACATGGATTGAAACTTATTTAGCAGCGGGGTCGCTTCAGAAACAGACAAAAAGCGGCAAACCGTCTGTTTCGGAGGAGACTGTTAAGGCAGTTCAGACTGCAGTCATGAGGTCGCTAAAGAAACCGATTAGACAAGTTTCGTGGGAGTTTCAAATGCCAAGGAGTACAGTGCATAAAGTAGTTCACAAACATATTAAATGTTATGTATACAAGATCCAAATTGTTGAGGCATTATAACTAGATGATCGTCCAAAACCTGAACAATTTGCATTGGACACGTTGTGGACCGTTTCGATGAGGACAGTAATTCTCGAAGCATGTGTTTCTCCGATGAGGCTATATTTCACGTTTGTGGCTCAGTTAATCGCAATAATGTGCGGATCTGGGGATCAGAAAATACTCATGTCATACGAGAACACATTCGGAACATGCCAAAGTTTAATGTGTGGTGTGGGTTAATGTGTGACCGAATGATTGGCTCATTTTTCTTCCTTGAAAGCAATGTAAGTGATTATGTTTATCTGGACACGTTGGTGAATTATGTCTTCCCCAGCTACACAAACGCAAGACACTTTCGTCTTTCAACAAGATGGCGCTCCCCTTCACTGGGCTTTAGAAGGCCCCGATTTTCGTAATGAAATCTTCCCCAATAGGTAGACTGGCAGAGACTGCCCAATTCCATGGCCCTCGAAATCACTTGACATTATCAAATTAGATTTCTTTCTTTGGGGGCATGTGAAAGATATTGTATACAAATCAGCATATTGTGACATAGCAACTACGCATCAGAGATGCCATTGGCACAATCATGTCAGATATGTTGCAGAATGTGTGGCAAGAGATTGAACACCGGCGTGATATTTTGCGTGTTACCAGGGATGCACATGTAGAAGCGGTTTAAATGTTAAAGTGTATTACCTCTATTAAATGTTCATATAAAGTTCAAAACTTAATGAATGGAGTTGTATATGGTACAATGCATGTCTCATTTACTGTATCCAGTAAGGAGATATATTGTTTCGTTATCAGGGTAAACATTTATGGACACCATGTACATCCTGTTACTATTAGTTCGTTAGCCCCGTCTTGGATAAATATCTGCGGTCACCTATGATAACAGTCATCAATTTTCTGTACGTAAGAAAAAGCAATGCAGCATGTTTCTCATCCATAATTCGCATGTGCATGTTGGTTGTTTCTGATGCTATCCTGTTAAGGCTCGTGTAAGAAACAGAAATGTTTACTTCGTGTAAGAAACAGAAATGTTTACCGGCCCGTGTTGGAAATCTATAGCGGTTGGATCGTGACTTATTGAGACTGAGGCTTATTGTTCCGCTATATTGATCCTCCCAAGATTCTTACGCGAATATCGAATCAATGCGCTTAGGAGGACTATATTCAACGCCATGCAGGACCTTAGGAGCTTCCTCTGCAACTAGCGCTGGAGAGCACAAGCACATTTTTCACTCCACTGTTCTGGAACGTACATCCACGTCACGGACCATGATGCAAGAAATGGGCTTGTCTACAGCAACGGAAGTATTCACGCAAACAGTGCGACGACGTTTGGAGCACGACGGACTGTCAACACGGCGACCATTGTTGTGGCTTCCATTGACGAAGCAGCAGAGAGAGGTGAGCCGACAATTGAGCGCGCACAACAAAAACTACGTTTGATGGAGGAATGGCATCTCGCCGTCTTTTCACACGAATTCCGGTCCTGCGCATGACATTACGTAGGACGTACAACTGTGTAGAAGCATTGAAGAGGACGAACATCGTTAGTTCGTATTCGTCGTTTTCATACAGGCCCACAAATTGGCGTAGATATTAGGAGCGCCATTGGGTACGCAACACGATCACCTCTGTTTCGCATAGGTTGAACTTAAGATATCAGTAATTAAAGTTCTGTCTTGTTACGGTCGGTGGCTATGCCCTATCATCGAGGTCTCTGTGACGCTACATTTCAACAATATGACGCAAGATCGGATGTTGCCTTGCAGCGCTGACCTACCTTGATACAGAGTGTTCGACTGTTGACCTGGTCGACACATCCCATAGATTTCTCACATATTGAAAACATCTGGCCATGGGTTACCGCGAGACTGGCATCTCACCACTCACGAGCTCTACTATTAACGAAATGTGGCGTAGAGTGGAGACAGCGTGGAATAACGTAACCGTATATGGCATCCAAGCCCAGTTCGACCCAGTACCCAGCCGTCTGTGATCTACTTTTTCTGCTGGAAATGCCATCTCTGTGTAGTAAATTTAGCATCCTGTACAGGGCGGTCAGAAACAGTCTGAAATGCTTGAAGGGGTGTTGCAGGGTAGGCTGCGCTGAGAAATAACTTTTAAGAAAAAAATCGATACGATGCGCCGTTTCTGAGTTACTTAGCACTGAAGTTAGGCAATCACACCGTTGCGCGAGATAATTCAAGCCGTCGACCAGAGACGGTGTCGCAAAACCTATCCTTCGTTTGATTTCCTAAAATGGAACAATAGAGCGACAAAAAACTGGATATGGAACGGTAGTAAGGATCGAACCCGAACCAAATGCTGAACTGTCTTGTACGCTATCAACTACGCTATCAGATTTACGGACAGTGAATGTATCTGGTGGGCCGCTTCAATCTGTGTACACAACGGCCTGATTGGCTATCTTCAATGCTAATTAACTCAGAAATGACGCAACGTATCGAATTTTTTCTTAACAATTATTTCTCAGCACAACCTACCCTGCAACACACTTACAAGCTTTTCAGAGGGTATTTGTCCACCCTGTATACTCCAAAATCACCTACAAATTTAGTCATAACTGGTTTCGCCAAGTGCCATGTACTTCGATGATGTCTGGCTCTGTCCAAACTTGCCGTTTATTATGAAGGCTCTTACGTTGTTGGCTTCATCAAGGTAATTTTAGCTAGACGCAAATAATTCCAGAAAGCCTACTTACAAAATTTGAAGAACCGTTTTAGAAATCTAGAGATATTCTTCCGCGAACTGCTTATAACTCCCTTGTGGATCGTGAAGACAAGATTAGACTGACTACAGCCCATAGAGAAATATTTAACTGCCGTTCTTCCCGCGCTCCATAAGCGTGTTGAACTGGAGGAAACCATAAGATGTGTTGCCATGTTAAGTACCCTGTAACATGCACTTCACTATAGTTTCCAGTGTATGTATGTAGATCTACACAGAAAGAAACATGATGGTGTCATTGCATTATTCTGATGAGTCACCTCTGTATATTTTGATCATGCTATGGGAAGAAGGCCGAAGAGTGGAGAAGTGGTTAAGGTTTTGGAATCGTACTCAGGAAGAACTGCATCAATTACTTATATGTTCACTCCAATTTGAATTTTATGTGATCTTCCTGCATTACTAGTGGTGAATTGTGGAATCTTGTCTAAATCAAAGTCACTTTCAGTTTCCTCTCTCATCCTTGTCTAACCTGAGATTTGGTTGTATCTGTAGTTAATTAGTGTATGGGTGCCAGGAGGTGCCACATTAAAACTCGGCGAGAACTTTCCAAGTGATTTAATGTTTTTTAGCTACAGTGCTCTCGTTCCTCCTGCATCACAGGACCCCACCATGCTGAGTAAGCACCCCAACAGCCCGTGTAATGCAATGCTGTGTCGAGCCGGCCTTGTAAGCCAGCGGGGTTGCGGCCTTGTGAGGATGCCGGGAGTTGGCTCAGCGGTCTGCGTCCCTGCCGACGCTGTGCCGCTCGGTGTGAGCTGCAAGTGGCCAGCTGCGTCCTTCTCGCCGGTGTGGCTGAGACCGCGGCGACGACAAGTGCCTGCAGTCCGGCGTCTGAATCTGCGGCCCTCTCTTCGGAATGCTTCCGGTGTGTGTTGGAAGCCAGGACGCTTGCCCACGGTAGCGAGCCATGGAGTGGCCCTCCGCTGGCTGTCTGGCTACGGACCCCTCAGGGGGTCTAACCAATGACCCGTCGTGGACTGGAACGCTGGCGCTCCATCTGCTGCTGTGTGAAGCTGGTGCTGTGACACGCCCCGCCGTCCAGGAGAGCTACCATGCTTGAATCAATCTCGTTACAAAACGGCACCTATTTATGCTCGGCTGAGCGCCTCTGTTTTGCCAAGCGCTGCGCTTCGCGCCACGTAACCACAATACGCTAGGTTGGCAGTGGGCCCCTTCTGCCCACGACTTGTGCCATGCATACTGCTGTGTGTGCCTTCTCTGGCAGTTCTACGCTCCTGTGGCCTCCATTTGCCTTCGCAACTGTTGGTATGCGTAACTTACTGCAACCCGGCCCGCACCTGGCTGTAGCTTGTGCTCAGAGTATCGTACAAAAGTAACTTTCCCTATCCTAAACGGTGGTGCCGCTACATATCTCTAACGACGCCAAAGTTATTATGAGAAAGAGCAATTGGACTAATATCTGAGAGGAACCTATTTCAGTGTAAACTGAGTCTAACGAAAGAAAGAGAAATAGATATTTCATACTGGAAAACAAGTATACACCATCTCATCGAGAGTATCCAAACACCCCTATGTAATTAACCACTTGATCTTACGGGAGGTGGATCTGCCAGTATGAAAGGAGTCAGGGAGAAGTAGGAACAGCAGAATGGGTCAGTCAGGAGAGCTCTGGGCCTTCGAACGTGGACTGGTCATTGGACGTCACTCGAGTAGCAAATCCATCAGGGACATTTTAACCATTCTGTAGCTACCCAAGTCGACTGTTGGTGATGTGACTGTGAAGCAGAAACACGAAGGAACAACCGCAGCCAAACCAACATCAGGCAAGTCTTACGCGCTGATGGACAGGAACTGTCAAGCATTGCAGTGAGTTGTTGTAAAGAATCGCATAAAATCAGCAGAAGGATTCACTCGTGAGTTGCAAAGCCGGCCGCGGTGGTCTAGCGGTTCTAGGCGCTCAGTCCGGAACCGCGCGACTGCTACGGTCGCAGATTCGAATCCTGCCTCGGGCACGGATGTGTGTGATGTCCTTAGGTTAGTTCTAAGTTCTAGGGGACTGATGACCTCAGCAGGTAAGTCCCATAGTGCTCAGAGCCATTTGAACCATTTGAGTTGCAAAGTGCTACCAGCAGTCCAGTCAGGACACCAACAGTGCGTAGGGAGTTAGAAAGAACAGGGTATAATGGACGAGCAGCTTCTCATAAACCTCCCAATTCTGTAGTCAATGCTAAGCGATGCTTGAGCTGGTCTTAAGAGCGGCGCCACTGCACAGTGGATGACTGGAAACGAGTGAGTTGTAGTGAGGAATACCCTGTCGTAATCCGATGGCAGTGTTTGGGTTTGCTGAATGCCTGGAAAACATCACCTGCAGTCATGAGTATAGTGCCAACAGTGAAATTTAGAGGAGGTGAAGTTACAGTATAATGATGTTTATGGTGGTTAGGGGGTGGTTCTCTTATTGTGTTAAAAAAAAAACGCACAGTGCGGGTAGATATGAACACATTTTACAGCATTGTGTACAATATACTACAGTAGAGTAACAGTTCGTAGACGATGACGGTCAGCGTGACATTGTACCCTGTCATAAAGAAGCATGTGTCAGGTAACTGTTTGTGGACAGTAACATTCTTGCCCACAGTCCCGACCTGAACACAATGGAACATCTTTGAGATTAGTTAGAACGTCGATTTCGCTCCAGACCCCAGCGTCCAGCGTCACTACCTCCTCTGGTTTCGACTCTTGAGGAAAAGTGGGCAGCCATTGTTCCACAGACAACCAGACACTTCTTTGAAAGTGTCCCCGGCAGAGTTCAAGCCGTCATAAATGGGAAGAACTGTCGCCAATGTTGACTAGCGGCCAGTACTAAATAGAAACATGTAAATCACAGCAGGTTTGTCAGTAACGCCGATAACGTGCTGGCTGCATGGTCGGGATCTGCAACGACTAAAATAATTAGAAGTCGTTGGTAAAAAATAATATATATTGTACATAACTGGTTGTGGCGGCCGGAGTGGCGGAGCGGTTCTAGTCGCTACAGTCTGGAAGCGCGCGACCGCTACGTTCGCAGGTTCGAATCCTGCCTCGGGCATGGATGTATGTGTTGTCCTTAGGTTAGTTAGGTTTAAGTAGTTCTAAGTTCTAGGGGACTGATGACCTCCGAAGTTAAGTCCCATAGTGCTCAGAGCCATTTAAACCATTTTGAACCATAACTGGTTGTACAGGATTCTTCTTGGCTGCATACATATAATTATAAACAGACAGCTATTGAGGCCTAACTTAGTCCATCATATGAAGGCTACGGAACATTTCTAGTTGACGTCCCGAGCAAGAGTGGACGAGAGCTCGCTAGAAACTTGATACAAGCCGCGGAGTGGCTCTAGAGGCGCTAGTCGCGACTCGCGGGTCCAATGATACTAATACGGACCGCGTTCGATAACTGTATCCCCTAACAAGTGTGGTATCGAACGTGGATACCACAAGAACCACCTATTAATTTCCAATAGTAAATGTCCGAATTCTTTTGCTGAGATAGTGTATTTGTTGTGATGCAGTGCAGAAATGGAACCATAAACATACACAGCCGTCAAGTGCTCTCGTAGCTGCAGCGCTGAGAAATTTCCTCGAAAAAGGAGAAAGAAAATCACAGTTAAACGATCATTAGAGATGGATCACAAGCTCGGGGTGGAATCGGGTGGGGAAGGAAATTGGTCGTTACTTTAAGGACTATACCCGGCATACAGGGAAATCACGGAAATTCGAAATCAGGCTGAACTACACTCCTCCGAATAATAGCCCAGTATGTTAATCACTCAACCATCTCGCCTGATATTTCGCCAAGAGTAATATCGATGGAAATCGGTGTAATACCTATCGACATTTATCCGGAGATTTTTCACAGTCGTGGCGCACTAAGCAAAAACTGTAAGTTTGCCGGATTGCTCGAATGAGGACGTGCGGGATTCTGTTGCAGAACTATACCATAGGGCGAGCCAGGCTAAATCATGAATTGAGGGGCTGGGAGCACAACTGATATGCCTGCTTGTTGAAGCAAGCTGAGAAAATAACTGCCGCAGTTATTTATAAATTATGTGACTTACTATCGAAACATCAGATATTTTTTTCCAAATGGTTAGATACTCTGCGTACAGTTGTAGGTGTGGTTATAAATTGTAGAGCCCATGCATTAATTTTTATGATATATTAAAAATACTTATACAGCTTGCGTCCTAAAACTTTTTAGAACAAAACAGGTACAAATGCAAAAACATTACTGTGCTATATTTTGAATTTTTTGGATACTACATTATGTAACTATGATATGTGAGTAAAGTAAAATTAATATAACAAGCTGAAAACCTATAGGTTAATAGCAAACAAAACTATGTTGATGTGACTTCAACACATCCGAAAGGTTATACAGTCACATTCTACCCTTGAAGAGCCGCAGGAACTGGTACACCTGCCTGATATCGTGTAGGGCCCACTCGAGCACGCAAAACTGCAGCAACACGACGTAGCATGGACTCGACTAATGTCTGAAGCAGTGCTAGAGGTAATTGACCCCATGGATCCTGCAGGGCTGTCCATAAATCCGTAAGAGTATTCCTCGTCCCCTTCTTTGACCGTGTCCTCCATTCCGCCTCCATATATCCATAGTAATTGCTGACTAAGAAAGGCAGTTTTGTTCTATGACTCTTGATAGTGGAGGGATGTAGTTCTTTGTCTCCTGAAGATTTTTCCACATCTAAAATTTTATTTCAAACTAATCTTGACGAAATGGCTACATAGGTGGTGTTGATGGGGCACTAACACTGGGTCTTCCAAAATCTTCTTCTATAAACCTAAGATCACGGTCCAGTGAAAACTTGAAATGCGTTGTTAGAGGATTTTCTTTGCTAATTTAGATCCACCTGATATTCCTCCGTTGTATTTGGTTTCCTTGTTCATCTTTAGCAACTTTGTCCTTTGCTATGGCATCCATGGCTTTAATTGAAAGAAAGTTTTCATTTCCACCAAGGAAAAGTTTGTACAGAAGTCCTCCACTGTTTCCATCCGGTTTTGGGAATCAAATACATATTTGAAGTATTTCTTTGCTTCTTCAAAGAGACAGAAATTTTTATCACATTTCATATGACCAGATTCAAGGACCTTGTGATCTGTTAAGTCAATATGTCGCTTTTGCCTCAAGATGTACATTCAGTATTTCAAAATATAACATATTTTAAATGAATTAAATATTAAATTCTTAAAAATATACAGTAGGCTATTGCTAGACTTAAAAAATGCATACCTGAAACCTCATTAAAAATAGCAGCAATTCTCCTTCTGTCCACCATATCACTTGTGATAATTGTATTCCAAATGCAGGCATTGTTTTAGAGCTTAAATTTTATCATCACAGAGTGCCGCCTTACGCAGGAAATCTCTTGTACTTCATTTACTGAGAACAGAGCCACACTTTAGCTTACCAAATGTGCATTTAGATTAATTTGTAGCGAAATTCAATTGTACTACTTATACTCTCGGCCCCTCAATTGCTCAACTGGCTGTTGACAGGCTGATACCCTTTTCGTTGTACATGCACCTTGGATTCTGTTCTGGAAGTCTGACAGCACATACTGCAACATTTATTCTATCGCAGCTAAAGTTTTTTCGTGAATCGCAGCTTTCAGTTTGTACTTATGGTGTTCTAAAATAATCTTCAAAAATTTGATCACGTATGTTTCCGAAATGGTGATAGCCCGAAAGGCTCGGTTTGCGGCATAATGTTCACGCACTTCAAAAGATTTAACAGTCATTCAACAGAGTTCAATGTAACACGCAGGATTTCTGAGCGATATTCTATTTCCTCCTATGTCCGTCCTAGCAATTGCTGCTCTGATGCGAGCTCGCGGTTGGTGCAGGTCCTGCGTTGGGATCTGGTAAACAGCATCCTTCAAAAAGCCCTCCCCCCCCCCCCCCCCCAAAAAAAGAAAATCTAATGTGGTTATGTCTGGAGACCTTGGCGGCCAGGATATGGATCCCTGTCTGCCAGTCCAGCGTCTAAAATGTTTCTAACGATCGATGTCCCGTGAGGAAGGGCACCATCCTGCCGCAACATGACATCGAGTTGCAGTTCTTCGACCTGTGGAAGTGGAAACAGTTCGAATATGTCCAGTTAAACAAGTCAGGTTATTGACGCTTCTGTAAAGAAACATGGTCCCACCAGAAGGTCATCAAGCAGACCACACCACACTTCACTTTAGGACTGTCGCACACAATTTTCATAATGAAGTGGAGGTTCTCAGAGCCTCTTATCTTCACATCGTGTCGGTTTACTTTCCCTAACACTATACGGAAATAAGCTTCGTTCTTAAACATCACCTTTTTCAGATGGTCCGAGTCTTCGTCGATGAGATTCTGATCTAAATTGCAGATGCGTTGCGCTTTCGCCTGTAATCAGGCTGAAGCACATGCAGTATCTGCACCTTGAAGGTATGAAGCTACAGTCTGTTCTGTAGCGCTCTGTGCACCGTGGTTGGTGGTAGCTGCAAGTGTCGAGACGCTTGACGGCTTGATTTCGTTGGTATCCGAATAACTGCCTATTGCACCAGACCCACATCTGTATTACTCGTGCTCAGACTCTGAGAACTCGTCCTCTTCGTGGCACTTGTATTGTGCTTTTATCCGCGTCCAGAAGTTCCGCTGGACATGGCCATCAGATCTGGTCTGCATCAACCATTCCATACACTGTGCCATCTGCTGGGGATGGCCATTTTCGGCAGTAATTAACCTGCAAAAACAAAATTTTTGGTGTGTGCGAACATTATGCAGCAAACCGCACTTCTATCTATCCCCATTAATGAAATATAACTGGTCAGAGTTGTAAAGATCTTTTAGGAACACCCTGTAGCGTTTGTGCTGGAGTCCTTTGCTTTGCGGCTGTATTTTCATCCTGTTTTACCTACATTTCTTCAATGATAAACCTCAGTCTTCAACTTCATGAACAAGAAATACCTCGGGACATATAGACAAATAAACCAAACTGCAGTCCCGTCGTGCGCGAGAAAGTAAGGTCCAGCAAACACATAATTCGAAACGTGGAATGAAGCTGTAAGCGTAGTACTATGGAGGGTAGTCTGTGGACAGCAAAATATTTATTTCAATGGTATTTCAACTCGCGGAGGAGAATGCACTGTAACGAGTCTCGACACGTGTCTTAAGCTAGAGTCAAACCACTTATGAAAAGCCTTTTTGGACTTTCTCAAAAATTTGTAGTGTTGTGTGTTAGCTTAACAGAGAAAGGTATTGGCAGTTGCTTTTCCCTTCATAACTGTAAGATGAAAGTGATTACATCCTTTGAAATACTGTGTTGCTGCTCGAAACGGAACAGTTACTTGCAACATTGAAGTACTGACGGACAACATGTAACTTAATGAATAAAATATCAGAAGTGAATGTTGGCAAAAACACAGTACTTAACGTACCACTGTGCAATTAAAAATCCACCACAAACTTTGATTCGCATGCACTTCTTACTTTCTAAGCACACCCTACATCGAAAATATTCATTATTTTTGTGCCATTGTGTATTACGGTACGTAAGGGAGACGATGAGATGTTAAATAAAAAGAAGTTCTATGTTTCAACCCAGAGAGGAGGCGCTGTGATTAGCACATTGGACTTCCATTATGGGAGATCGGTGTTCAAATCTCCCTCCGCCCACGCTAAATCACTTAAGATAAATAACCGTGTAATTGTTATGAAAAAGGCATCTCTCTAACGACCTCGTCGTCGACGGCACATTTATTCGTGATTTTTTTCACTTCCTCGCATTCTTTCACACTAACCAGTGATGGTAAATGCCCAGAAGTTAGCGCCATAAACGCCAGTAAGTGAGAACGAAGGACGTAGGACTGCAAGCTAGTGGATATTCAGTCATTGAAATTACTATGCCTTGTCATCATATAGGATTCAGTGTGCCATTGTTTCGCTGTGTGTCCGATACGAAAAATACCTTCACCGTTGTCATTAGTCTGTTTATTTTTACTTTTATTTATTTATTTATTTTTTAACTGAGATGTCATCCATCACCATACAGCCGTCCATCACATTTAACTACCATCGTTTGTATGGCATATTCTGCTGCATATTTAATCAATTACAGTAGTTCACACATATTAAAATGCAAAAGTTAACGAATATGGGTCAAGTGCCTGAACCTCTGAGCCACCGCCCTGGATCGTCTATAGTTGCTCAACACTTGTGGCTGGATATCAAACTTCGGAAGACGCAAAACGTAACGTGAACACAGAGAGAAAACCAGTAGATACACTCCTGGAAATGGAAAAAAGAACACATTGACACTGGTGTGTCAGACCCACCATACTTGCTCCGGACACTGCAAGAGGGCTGTACAAGCAATGATCACACGCACGGCACAGCGGACACACCAGGAACCGCGGTGTTGGCCGTCGAATGGCGCTAGCTGCGCAGCATTTGTGCACCGCCGCCGTCAGTGTCAGCCAGTTTGCCGTGGCATACGGAGCTCCATCGCAGTCTGTAACTCTGGTAGCATGCCGCGACAGCGTGGACGTGATCTGTATGTGCAGCTGTCGGACTTTGAGCGAGGGCGTATAGTGGGCATGCGGGAGGCCGGATGGACGTACCGCCGAATTGCTCAACACGTGGGGCGTGAGGTGTCCACAGTACATCGATGTTGTCGCCAGTGGTCGGCGGAAGGTGCACGTGCCCGTCGACCTGGGACCGGACCGCAGCGACGCACGGATGCACGCCAAGACCGTAGGATCCTACGCAGTGCCTTAGGAGACCGCACCACCACTTCCCAGCAAATTAGGGACACTGTTGCTCCTGGGGTATCGGCGAGGACCATTAGCAACCGTCTCCATGAAGCTGGGCTACGGTCCCGAACACCGTTAGGCCGTCTTCCGCTCACGCCCCAACATCGTGCAGCTCGCCTCCAGTGGTGTCGCGACAGGCGTGAATGGAGGGACGAATGGAGACGTGTCGTCTTCAGCGATGAGAGTCGCTTCTGCCTTGTTGCCAATTATGGTCGTATGCGTGTTTGGCGCCGTGCAGGTGAGCGCCACAATCAGGACTGCATACGACCGAGGCACACAGGGCCAACACCCGGCATCATGGTGTGTGGAGCGATCTCCTACACTGGCCGTACACCTCTGGTGATCGCCGAGGGGACACTGAATAGTGCACGGTACATCGAAACCGTCATCGAACCCATCGTTCTACCATTCCTAGACCGGCAAGGGAACTTGCTGTTCCAACAGGACATAGTGCACGTCCACATGTATCCCGTGCCACCCAACGTGCTCTAGGAGGTGTAAGTCAACTACCCTGGCCAGCAAGATCTCCGGATCTGTCCCACATTGAGCATGTTTGGGACTGGATGAAACGTCGTCTCACGCGGTCTGCACGTCCAGCACGAACGCTGGTCCAACTGAGGCGCCAGGTGGAAATGGCATGGCAAGCCGTTCCACAACACTTCATCCAACATCTCTACGATCGTCTCCATGGGAGAATAGCAGCCTGCATTGCTGCGAAAGGTGGATATACACTGTACTAGTGCCGACATTGTGCATGCTCTGTTGCCTGTGTTTATGTGCCTGTGGTTCTGTCAGTGTGATCATGTGATGTATCTGACCCCAGGAATGTGTCAATAAAGTTTCCCCTTCCTGGGACAATGAATTCACGGTGTTCTTATTTCAATTTCCAGGAGTGTATAATGGATACGTGCTTGCTAGTAAACACGGTTCAACGAAAACTTGAAACCTTCTTAAAACCAATTCTTATTTCGATAGTGGACCGTTGGCTTTTGTCAAAACTACGTAGGTGAGACCTAGTATTGATAAATGAAGCACTTTTTGTGGACTGCTATATAAATATACGTTAGAAAAATCTGCTCGTGAAACTTAGGGTGATCAGTTCCACTGCCCCTACAAAGAATAAAAATGTATTTCCGCACCGTTCGCGGTTAGCGCTGACAGCTGTTTACAACCTCTGTGAGGAGTGTGTAACCATGTAAACACATAAAAAATGGAAGTGGAAATTTAGTTTCCCGTACTGATGTGGATGACGTATACAAGGCGGTTGACTATAAGAGGAAATACACTGAAGTGACGAGAGTCATGGGATACCACTTAATATCGTGTCGGGTCTCCTTTTGCCCGGAATAGTGCACTAACTTGACATGGCATGGACTCAATAAGTCGTTTGAAGCCACTGCTGAAATATTGAGCCATACTGTTTCTATAACCGTCCATAATTGCAGAAGTGCTGCCGGTGCAGGATTTTGTGGACGAATTGACTTCTCGATCATGTCTCATAAATGTTCGATGGGATTCACGTCGGGCGATCTGGGTGGTCAAATCATTGGATCGAACTGTCCAGAATGTTGTTCAAATCAATCACGAACGATTGTTTCTCGGTGTCATGGCTCATTAGCATCTATAAAAAATTCAGTTGTTGTTTAAGAACATGAAATCCATGAATCAATGATCGGTTCAGACGAACCGGAGGACCCAGTCCATTCCATGTGAACACAGCTCACACCATTATAGGCTACCATCTGCTTGCACAGTGCCTTGTTGATAACTTGGGGCCATAGGTTCGTGGAGTCTTCGCCACACAAACCTAGGACAGGCCCTTATCGACTGAAATCGAGACTCATCTCACCACGCCACGGTTTTCTAATCGTCTAGGCTCCAACAGATATGGTCACGAGCCCAGGAGAGACGTTGCAAGCTTTATCGTACTGTTAGCAAAGGTACATGCTTCGGTTGTCTGCTGTCGTAGGCCATTAACGTATTATTTCGCCATACTGTCCTGACGGATACATTCGTCGCACGTTGCACATTTATTTCTGCTGTTATTTCATGCAATCTTGCTTGTTTGTTAGAACTGACAATTCTACACTAATACCGCTTCTTTCGGTGGCTAAATAAAGATCTCCAGCTACTGCATTGTTCACAGTGAGAGAAAATACCTGAAATTTGGTACTCTCCGCACACTCTTGACACTGTGAATTTCGGAATATTGAATTTCCTAACGATTTCTGAAATGGAATGTCCTATGCGTCTAGCTCCAACTGCGATTCTGCGTTCAAAGTCTGTTAATTTTCATCGTGTGGCCATCATCACATCGGAAAACGTTTCACATGAATCCCATGAGAACAGATGACAACTACTCTGACGCTTCTTTGGGGAGCTTTCCTCGCTCGGCATGTTGAGCAGTGTAAGCATGAAAATGCTGTTCCTGTTGTTCTTGTGGGGAAGAAAGGAAAAACCTTACTCATAGGAATTGGCCTTGGATGATGTGGTGATGATTTCCTGTGTCTTCTGCGAGAAAATTATTCTCGCAACAGGTCGGGCCAACGCGTGGTTGGCCTGTGATGTGGTTGTTGGTCCAGTTCATGGACGAACCCGTTGAGGGATTGCCCCGCTATGTAGTATAACGACCTCGCGATGATCGTGAATCTGTCCTTCACGAGCGGGATGCCTGTGTCTTCGTTTAGTAGACGAGTGGAGTATTCTCTCGGAAGACTTGAGCGTTCCTCAGAGATCGGCTTTGGAGCCTTTTCAGAGTTGCGATTTTATCTGCGGCCTCTTGCCACACCACCGGTGCGTATTGCAACACTGGATGGACCAATGTTAGGTACAGCGTTATGCCGTGCTATACGGCAGCATCGACAGCGGGTTGAGCAGCGGGTGTAGAGAAAGATGGCGCACTATGGCTCTGCTTCTCAAGTTTCGGATATGAGGCGCCCAGGAGATTCTTTGGTCTAGGGTGACCCATAGGTACTTCCCCTTCCTGTTCGATGGGATAAGCGCTCCCAGGATTTCGACTGGCGGGAGATCTGGTGGCGACATTCTTCGGTGAAGATCGCTGCCTGGCTCTTCAATGCGGCACACCCGCACGTATATGCCGGTCTGTGGACGTACCATCGTCTGCCCTGACGTGCAAGATTCGCTCCAATAGGTTGGATCTAAGGAGGACCGCGTGCAACGCCGATAGCCCGAGTACAAAGAGCTTCACACGAGATCGTCGTGCCAGACAGAATCGAGGGCTCTGGACACATCGAGGAACATAGCTTCAAGATATTCCCCTGTTTCCAGTGCTATCATTGCCAGCTCTACAAGTCGCAGAAGCTGGTGAGACGTTGAATGGCCGCTTCGAAAGCCATCGTGTCTTTCCGAATACAGCCTTTCGAAAATTTTCGAGAGCGACGGTAGCAGATTGATGGACCGGTTGCTGGTTACCTGATGTGGATCTTTGCCAGTCTTCTGGAAGGCCACAACTTCAGCGTGTTTCCACGTTGTAGTGTAACAGCCTGAGCGGAGTATCTCGCTGAACACGTAAGTTAAATACTGGTGCTCCTGGTGGGAGGTTCTTCAGCAAGTGTTCGTTGACTCCATCGCTGCCTTCTGATTTTCTTGTGGTCAGGGAAACCAAGTTGCACCTCGCCGCGACTTTTACCTCTGTAATCGGCTCGATTACGTCATCTTCATTCCTGTTTGCTAGGGAGATCGGGAGCTGCTCGCCGACTCAACGACTGTAGGCTTCGCTTACGGCGTCGGCCACTGGCATCAAGTTTGGGGCGAATGCGCTGGGCAGCACTCTGGATTATGCATTATCGCCGCAAACTTGATGCCAGTGGCCAACATCGTAAGCGAAGCCTACAGTCATTGAGTCGAGGAGCAGCCTCGATGAAGTATTTGTTGCCAATTTGTAGTGGCGACACGCGCTGTCGGCTGTGCGGGAGATTTTTCACGATTTTCCAAGCGCTGCCGTCGTCTGAATTGAGCGTGGACACAAGTCTGCCCGTCGTTCTCTGTTCCTATGTTCTTCGACTGCTGCTATATCTCCCGTCGCGTGCGACTGACGCGGCGTTTAGTGTCTCGTTGGCGAGTGAACTGTAATTCTCGGGGATAGCTGCCAGGATGTGTGGCGGTAACTGCCGCGAGAAGTCTCGTAGTCGCTGCCGTCGTCTCGGAATAGCTGCGTTTGCTGCTCGAGTTATTCTTCGATAGAAGAAGGCTAGGACTGCCTAGGCGCCAACGATTTCGAATGAGTCGAGTATTTCCGTGTAGAAATACTGGCAGTCCAAGTTTCTATAACTCGGAGGCTGCTCTGGAAGGGAGGCTCTGATCACATTCATGTCAAAGACGACTGGGATATGGTCGGATAACGGGACGTTACGCGTTTCAGCGTACATAGATTGTCCGATGCCCTTCAGGAGTGTAAAATCAATCACGTTCGTTCTGCCCCAGGCGGGGAAGTGTATGGGTTAAACGGCATCTGTAGACTGCGCCGTTTCGGTGAACGATTTGGGGGAGTCGGCGCTCGTTGATTTTGGTGAGTCGTGAGTTCCATTCTGGGTTTTGACAGCTCAAAAAATGCACTACCCTTTTATTCCTTGTGTACATGGTACTACCGCCAGCTGTGTATGTGCCTGTCGGTATCCCATGACCTTTTTCACTTTAGTGTAAAACTGAGAGAAAACTTTGTATCGGGGTCACAATATGAGTTTTTGTAGTAACTGCAGTATTTGTAAAACTGAAAGAAAAGGCCACTTGTGTATAGATTGTGAGAAGAGCGGGAGATATTGCTAATTTTTTCCATTAGAATAAAGCATTTGGTAAGGTTATTGATGCAAGATAACGTCTGCAATGCAACAGGACTTAGCACCTCATCGAAAGTTATACATAATAAAAAATGTCTAGTAACATTCATTTTAATGCAGAGAACAAAGTGATAAAAATGAAAAGGAATCTGAATAATCACGTACCGTCGTGTATAGTGGTGCAGCCTTAAAACCCTCGTAATCTGTAACAGACAGCGATGAACAGGCGGAGTATGTGGCCACACCAGTCATCTAAAAGTATACTGACCCCGCAGTAAATCTATGGGGAATTTAAATGAAATAACTCCATGCACGGTAGATAGAGAACACGAAGCTTGTCTGACTTCTTACAATTGTCAGAATGCAGGAACTTTTGGTGATCCTAATACAAAAGAAATTATGACTCTATAATTCAAACACACTGTTCTTAGCTTATCGTTGTGTAATGCGGTGGTCACGTTCTTCGTCGTCACTTTTATTACTAAATAGTTGTACCCGCCTCTCTGTGAGAGTACAATAAGTAAGTGCTAATAAGGTGATAAAACGGTGTATCCGAGAGGTACTGTTCATAATGAAACTGAAACTTTGTTTAAATAAACAGGAAGGAACTTTAGAGGAATATGTCGTGATGTTTGTTTCTTTCGTAAATTGTCTCAAGTTGTATAAAATTTCATTTTATTTCGAGCACGCAAGAGTCTGTCGCAATGACTGACTAATATGTTGGTAATATCAGCATTATGCATAGCTGGAAATGGATGATAACACCGGGTCTCAACTAGACGCATCCTGACGAGCAGCTCGCCTTAGCGAGCGGTACGGCCGGCTACTATACTGTACAGTCGCATTAATGTGACCACCAGTCATAGCCCTCAATAACCACCTTCTGAAGCGCGGACTGCTGCGAGACGTGCAGGAAGAGAGTCAGTGACCTTCTGGAACGTACCAACAGATGTGAAGCCACGTCGACTCTAGTGCCGTGGCTAGGTTTCTCGGTTGAGGATCCATGGAGCGAACAGTCCGATCTAAGTGTTACCATAGATTCTCGACTGGGTGTAAATCCGGGGAGTTTGTTGGCGAGAGGACTACTGTCCTGGTACTCTTTAAACCACGCACGTACTCGCTACATTGCCCTGTTGGTAGATGCGATCATGACGAGGATAAACAAACTGAATATAGGAATCGACATGGTCCCCAAGGACAGATGCATACCATTACTAACTTATGTTAATCCACTGTGCCTTCCAGGAATGCCATGAAAACATTCCCCGGAACACAACGCTCCTTCATGTCCCCTGTACCCTTTCGACGATTGTTGCAGGCTATTTGCTTACAGGCGTTTCACGCTGTCCATGCAAGCAGCCATCTGTCCGATACACCTTAAGACGTGATTCATTTGATAAGCCATCTGTTGACAATCACTTGACTCCAGTTGCGGTAATGATGTGTAGATTGCAGCATTCGTCGCCGATGAACAGCAATCAGCATGGGAGAATGAAGCGGCGCCTGCTGTGGAGGCTTATAGCATCAACGTTCGCTGAACGGTGGTTGGGGATACACTGTTGGTAGCCCCTCGGTTCATCTAGGCGCTCTGTCTCTCGACAGTTGCGCATATACACTCCTGGAAATGGAAAAAAAGAACACATTGACACCGGTGTGTCAGACCCACCATACTTGCTCCGGACACTGCGAGAGGGCTGTACAAGCAATGATCACATGCACGGCACAGCGGACACACCAGGAACCGCGGTGTTGGCCGTCGAATGGCGCTAACTGCGCAGCATTTGTGCACCGCCGCCGTCAGTGTCAGCCAGTTTGCCGTGGCATACGGAGCTCCATCGCAGTCTTTAACACTGGTAGCATGCCGCGACAGCGTGGACGTGAACCGTATGTGCAGTTGACGGACTTTGAGCGAGGGCGTATAGTGGGCATGCGGGAGGCCGGATGGACGTACCGCCGAATTGCTCAACACGTGGGGCGTGAGGTCTCCACAGTACATCGATGTTGTCGCCAGTGGTCGGCGGAAGGTGTACGTGCCCGTCAACCTGGGACCGGACCGCAGCGACGCATGGATGCACGCCAAGACCGTAGGATCCTACGCAGTGCCGTAGGGGACCGCACCGCCACTTCCCAGCAAATTAGGGACACTGTTGCTCCTGGGGTATCGGCGAGGACCATTAGCAACCGTCTCCATGAAGCTGGGCTACGGTCCCGCACACCGTTAGGCCGTCTTCCGCTCACGCCCCAACATCGTGCAGCCCGCCTCCAGTGGTGTAGCGACAGGCGTGAATGGAGGGACGAATGGAGACGTGTCGTCTTCAGCGATGAGAGTCGCTTCTGCCTTGGTGCCAATGATGGTCGTATGCGTGTTTGTCGCCATGCAGGTGAGCGCCACAATCAGGACTGCATACGACCGAGGCACACAGGGCCAACACCCGGCATCATGGAGTGGGGAGCGATCTCCTACACTGGCCGTACACCTCTGGTGATCGTCGAGGGGACACTGAATAGTGCACGGTACATCGAAACCGTCATCGAACCCATCGTTCTACCATTCCTAGACCGGCAAGGGAACTTGCTGTTCCAACAGGACAGTGCACGTCCGCATGTATCCCGTGCCACCCAACGTGCTCTAGAAGGTGTAAGTCAACTACCCTGGCCAGCAAGATCTCCGGATCTGTCCCCCATTGAGCATGTTTGGGACTGGATGAAGCGTCGTCTCACGCGGTCTGCACGTCCAGCACGAACACTGGTCCAACTGAGGCGCCAGGTGGAAATGGCATGGCAAGCCGTTCCACAGGACTACATCCAGCATCTCTACGATCGTCTCCATGGGAGAATAGCAGCCTGCATTGCTGCGAAAGGTGGATATACACTGTAGTAGTGCCGACATTGTGCATGCTCTGTTGCCTGTGTCTATGTGCCTGTGGTTCTGTCAGTGTGATCATGTGATGTATCTGACCCCAGGAATGTGTCAATAAAGTTTCCCCTTCCTGGGACAATGAATTCACGGTGTTCTTATTTCAATTTCCAGGAGTGTATTAGCACGTACACATCTCCGCAGCTGTCGTCCAAGCCGTCCGCAGCTCTGCCTCTCGATTACGGGGTCCCGAGTTCGATTCCCGGCCGGGTTGGAGATTTTCTCTGCCCCGGGGACTGGGTGTTTGTGTTGTCCTCATCATTTCATCATCATCATCATTCGTGACAGTGGCTAGATTGAACTGTGAAAAAAATTGGACTGTGTAAAAATTGGAACGTTGTACGGGCGCTGATGACCGCGCAGTTGAGCGCCTCACAAACCAAACATCGTCGTTCACCCCTGTCATCTGCTGCCCGTTGTCCATCATAGTTGCCTCGACGCCGGCATTGGACAGCGCCATTTGGCCATGCGCGCGCACCCCTGTGCGTCCGCATAGATTGCCGTGGGCTCTGTCAGCCGGCAGTACCCTGTCCACTTCTCTGCTAACGTGGCTCGTCTATTACCGTGTCTCGTCTGTTACCGAGACGGGCCAGTTTTCCTCATGTAATTAGTGCTGCAGGTGCCGAAGTCTCTTTGGCGTTAGTGGTAAGACATGTTGAACGAGAGAAAAATGGCAGGGGATGAGTTAGGATCCTTAAAACAAAAATTGGTCGAATCCTTACGAGCTGGCCGGGGTGGCCGAGCGGTTCTAAGCGCTACAGTCTGGAACCGCGCGACCGCTACCGCCGCAGTTTCGAATCCTGCCTCGGGCATGGATGTGTGTGATGTCCTTAGGTTAGTTAGGTTTAAGTAGTTCTAAGTTCTAGGGGACTGATGACCTTAGAAGTTAAGTCCCATAGTGCTCAGAGCCATTTGAACCATTTTTTAAATTTTTTTTGAATCCCCACGCTTCAACCCACGGAGGGAAGAAGATAACTTTTTTACTGTCTGTTACGTAATGCTGTTTATCGGTGAGGAAGGAGTACAACGTGAAGCGACATTTTCATCTCCTTTATTTGAAATTCGCTATCACTTTGGATACTGAGGAAAGGAAGATCAAACATCTCGAGCTAAAATACAACACACACAGAGAGACGTAAGTCATATAGATAATGTTGTTTCATTAAAATATTACTATTATTTTGTCCTCTTCCTTGTAACACATTTACCAAGATGGTGCAATGAGAGTGAGCCACCATGTAGTTGCTCAAATCACCAAAGGAGCGCGTCGCTTCAGCGATGTTAAGTTTGTTGAAACGTATTTCGTTGCTGCCGCAACAATCTTATGTCCAGCTACTCTTTCTGTTTTCCAAACAGTTCCTCTTTCAAGGAGAGCAGTTTGTAGACGCGTCGACGAAATGTCAACCGACTTAGAAAATTAGCTGAAAGACAAGATTAAATATTTATTTTTCTTCTCCTCGGCGCTGGATGAAAACATGAACTTAGCGGATGTTGCGCAGCTTGATTCATGTCTGCGGTGTGTTTCCTCTGAGCTCAGCGTGATGGAGGAATTTTTGTTTGTTTTTATTGCTACATTACAATAGCCTACTACTTAATAATTATGAATGAGCTCTACTATTAATACAATTCTACATTTCAACTACTGCAGTGGTACTACATGCTACATGTTAGTTTACACTTGTACTGTTACAGTTTTTGCCTCGTAGTCACTGAGTTTAACGTTACGGAGAAACTCCTGGCTTTAATGTCCGTGCATGATAAATCTAGGCGACGACATATTTTCTTGTTTAGGAAACACTATTAACAAATATGACCTCTGCTGGAAAAAAACTATCGTCGGTTGCATCGGCTGGAGCTCCTGCAAGTCTGGTGTCGTTGCATTGATAATAGGAGGTGAAATGACATGGTATTCAGCAGGAAGTACCAGCGGTACACTGCGACCTACATCACGTTAATCTGCCGGCAGAATGTGACAACATAAGTGACGTCATGGACATTGTTGTAAAAACAGTTAATAAGCTGAGACTGCACGGTTTGAGACATCAGCAGTTTAAATCACTCCTGGACTGCGATTATGGCGGTGTGCTGTATTTTTAAGAAGTACTGTGGTTGAGTCTAAGTGTGATTTTAGAACGTTTTTTCAGTGTGAGTTAAAAGATAGCATTGGTCATGGATATGAAAGGAAAGCCAGTGAAAGATTTTGATATCTCCAGTGGATATTAGATCTTGCATTTATACTTAACCTTAGCAAGCACCCGAGTGTCTTGAGTACACCTTCGCAGGGTAGACATCGACTAAAAGATAACTTGAGTCTTTTTTCAAATAGGTATGCCACGCATACAATTATAGTCGGTGGTGACTTCAATCTACCCTCCATGTGCTGGAAAATTATATTTTTAAAGCAGGCAGCAGGCATAAAACATCATCTGAAATTGAACTGAATGCTTTCTCAGAAACTGATTTTGAACAATTAGTTCATGAGCGTAAATGGCTGCGAAAGCATACTTGACCTATTAGCAACAAATAATCCTGGAAAAATAGTATCCTGACGAATACAGGCATCAGCGACCACAAGATAGTCGTGCTAGGCTAAATACCGTAACACCTACAACCATCAAAAAGAAACATAAAGTATATCTATTTAAAAAAAGCTGATAAAAATGCTCTCAACGCCTTTTTAAGGGACAGTCTTCACTCCTTCCGATCTGATCATGTAAGCGTAGAAAAGTTGTGGAATGATTTCAAAGAGATAGTGTCGACAGCAATTGAGCGATATATACCACACAAATTAATAAGTGATGGTACTGATACCCCTTGGTACACTAAACGGGTCAGATCGCTGTTGCAGAAGTTGCGGAAAAAGCATGCCAAATTTAAAAGAACGCAAAATCTCCAAGACTGGCAAAGTTTTGCAGGAGTTCGAAATATAATGTGCACTTCAATGCGAGAAGCTTCCAATAATTTCAACAACGAAACTCTGTCTTGAAATCTGGCAGAAAACTGAAAGAGATTATGGGCATACATAAAGCAAACCAGTGGCAAGACGCAATCAATACCTTCACTGAGCGATAACAACGGAGAAGTCACTGATGACAGTGCCACTAAAGGAGAGTTATTAAAAACGGTTTTCCGAAACTCCTTCACCTTAGAAGACGAAGTAAATATTCCTGAATTCCAATCAAGAATAACTGCCAAGGTGAGGAACATAGAAGTAGATATCCTAGGTGTAAGAAAGCAGCTTAAATCACTTAAAGGGAGTCAGAACGGAAAAAAAAATCTTTTCAAATTTTCAGATTTTTATCTCATTATACAATTTGCAATTTTCCAAATAAAATGATATACATATCAGTTATAAACTCACATGGAAAGTAATTTATTTCATATTTTAAAAATATAATCTACACCAGTTGAAAATGTTTTCCATATTTTTATATTTACAGAAGGCTTTCGACACCGTTCCTCACAAGCGTCTTCTAACCAAACTGCGTGCCTATGGAATATGGCCTCAGTTGTGCAACTGGATTCGTGATTTCTTGTCAGAAAGGTCACAGTTCGTAGTAATAGACGGAAAGTCATCGAAGTGTTATAGGCCCTCTGTTGTTCCTGATCTATATTAACGACATAGGAGAAAATCGCAGTAGCCGCCTCAGATTGTTTGCAGACGGTGCTGTCATAACCGTCTTGTAAAGTCATCAGATAACGAAAACAAATTGCAGAATGATTTAGATAAGATATCTGTATGGTGCGAAAAGTGGCAATTGACCTCCGGTAGCTGAGTGGTCAGCGTGACAGACTGTCAATCCTAAGGGGCCGGGTTCGATTCCCAGCTGGGTCGGAGATTTTCTCCGCTCAGGGACTGGCTGTTGTGATGTCTTAATCATCATCATTTCATCCTCATCGACGCGCAAGTCGCCGAAGTGGCGTCAACTAAAAAGACCTGCACCAGGCGAACGGTCTACGCGACGGGAGGCCCTAGCCACACGACATTTCATTTCATTTCACCATGAATAAATAAATAAAGGTGTGAAGTTATTTACATAAGTACTAAAAAAATCCGTTAAATTTCCATTACGCGATAAGTCACACAAATCTGGAGGTTGTAAATTCAACTAAATACTTAGGTATTACAATTACAAATAATCTAAATTGGAACTATCACATAGATAATGTTGTGGGTAGAGCAAACCAAAGACTGCGATTCATTGGCAGAACTCTTAGAAGGTGCAACAGGTCTTCTAAAGACACTGCTTACACCATGCTTGTCCTCTCTGTTCTGGAGTATTGCTGAGCGGTGTGGGATCCGCATCAGGTGGGACTGACGGATGACATCGAAAAAGTACAAAGAAGGGCAGCTTGGTTTGTATTTGGGGGGATAGTGCCACAGACATGATACGTAAATTGGAGTGACAATCATTAAAAAAAAGGCGTTTTTCGTTGCGACAGGATCTTCTCATGAAATTTCAATCACCAGTTTTCTCCTCCGATTGCGAAAACATTCTGTTGGTACTCACCTACCGAGGGAGAAATAATCATGACGATAAAATAAGAGAAATCAGGGCTCGTACAGAAAAATTTAAGTGCTCGTTTTTCCCGCACGCTGTTCGAGAGTGGAACGATAGATAGACAGCGTGATGGTGGTTCATTGAACCCTCTTCGAGGCACTTTATTGTGAGTAGCAGAGTAATCACGTAGATGTAGATGTACAACTGATTACCAATGTTCTTGACACCGTTGGGTTTTAAAAGAAAATTGCTCTTATGAAAAAAGCAGCCTTCAGAAACGTCATCTGCTCACTTTTAGAATGTTGCGTTAGTCATAAACGAAATAAATCTTGAAAAGGAGACACTGAGCGAACATTTTGATGAATTTGTTACGGTGCTACAGGCTTAATTAGGAAACTTTGATACTACATTTAGTGACTTAAATCGATTTGAACTTGATTTTAGTATTTTCGCAACTCCTTTTGCAGTGGACTTTGAAAGTGCGCCTCCTAAAATTCAGTTGGAGCACATTGGCTTTAAGTGTAGTCGTGTGCTCAGGGAGAGGTTTCGCATGACAGAAACTATTGTAATGTCTTACAAGAAATTTCCTCGACAACAGTTCCCGTTGTCGTTTCGATTAGCTTCTTCATTCTGCAGTGCGTTCAGAACCACATATTTGTGTGACAGTGTTTTTCCAACAATGAAATTAACAAAATAGAAGTTTAGGATCAGTCTTCTTGACGCTCAGCTGACTGGAGCATTGCGTTTGATGACCAGTTGTCTCTTTCCACACATCGAGATGCTAGGAAGAAACAGGCATTTGTAGATTGATGTAAACAGATATTTCTTTCTTTTTCATAAGGATTATTAAGTTAATACAGGGTGTTTCAAAAATGACCGGTATATTTGAAACGGCAATAAAAACTAAACGAGTAGCGATAGAAATACACCGTTTGTTGCAATATGCTTAGGACAACAGTACATTTTCAAGCGGACAAACTTTCGAAATTACAGTAGTTACAATTTTCAACAACAGATGGCGCTGCAAGTGATGTGAAAGATATAGAAGACAACGCAGTCTGTGGGTGCGCCATTCTGTACGTCGTCTTTCTGCTGTAAGCGTGTGCTGTTCACAACGTGCAAGTGTGCTGTGGACAACATGGTTTATTCCTTAGAACAGAGGACTTTTCTGGTGTTGGAATTCCACCGCCTAGAACACAGTGTTGTTGCAACAAGACGAAGTTTTCAACGGAGGTTTAATGTAACCAAAGGACCGAAAAGCGATACAATAAAGGATCTGTTTGAAAAATTTCAACAGACTGGGAACGTGATGGATGAACGTGCTGGAAAGGTAGGGCGACCGCGTACGGCAACCACAGAGGGCAACGCGCAGCTAGTGCAGCAGGTGATCCAACAGCGGCCTCGGGTTTCCGTTCGCCGTGTTGCAGCTGCGGTCCAAATGACGCCAACGTCCACGTATCGTCTCATGCGCCAGAGTTTACACCTCTATCCATACAAAATTCAAATGTGGCAACCCCTCAGCGCCGCTACCATTGCTGCACGAGAGACATTCGCTAACGATATAGTGCACAGGATTGATGACGGCGATATGCATGTGGGCAGCATTTGGTTTACTGACGAAGCTTATTTTTACCTGGACGGCTTCGTCAATAAACAGAACTGGCGCATATGGGGAACCGAAAAGCCCCATGTTGCAGTCCCATCGTCCCTGCATCCTCAAAAAGTACTGGTCTGGGCCGCCATTTCTTCCAAAGGAATCATTGGCCCATTTTTCAGATCCGAAACGATTACTGCATCACGCTATCTGGACATTCTTCGTGAATTTGTGGCGGTACAAACTGCCTTAGACGACACAGCGAACACCTCGTGGTTTATGCAAGATGGTGCCCGGCCACATCGCACGGCCGACGTCTTTAATTTCCTGAATGAATATTTCGATGATCGTGTGATTGCTTTGGGCTATCCGAAACATACAGGAGGCGGCGTGGATTGGCCTCCCTATTCGCCGGACATGAACCCCTGTGACTTCTTTCTGTGGGGACACGTGAAAGACCAGGTGTACCGCCAGAATCCAGAAACAATTGAACAGCTGAAGCAGTACATCTCATCTGCATGTGAAGCCATTCCGCCAGACACGTCGTCAAAGGTTTCGGGTAATTTCATTCAGAGACTACGCCATATTATTGCTACTCATGGTGGATATGTGGAAAATATCGTACTATAGAGTTTCCCAGACCGCAGCGCCATCTGTTGTTGACAACTGTAACTACTGTAATTTCGAAAGTTTGTCTGCCTGAAAATGTACTGTTGTCCCAAGCGTATTGCAACAAACGGTGTATTTCTATCGCTGCTCGTTCAGTATGTATTGCCGTTTCAAATATACCGGTCATTTTTGAAACACCCTGTACATGTTCAATAAAAATCCGTATTATTTGCTTGTAACTTTATGTTGGTGTTGTATTTGTGCCAGAAAATTAAGTCGACGAGAGTGATATTTCATTCTCTTTTTCTGACATCCCTTTTCCGGATCCCCCCCCCCCCTCCATCCACCCTCTACGCCGCAGTTCTCCACTGAAGTGAACGAAAGAATTTGGAACGTTATTTACTGCTTGTAACGCCTGTCAAATTGTTCACTGTATTACATTGCGGCGCTGCAGTACTCATTACGGCACTGAAAAGATTTTTGTTTATTTGCTTGTTTCTATCGTCTTCTGGTGCCATCTGAACGTGTATGCCTGCCTTCCGTTTTTTCAACGAAGCGAGAACTGTACACTCGCGCTCAGACTGAAGTGGAACATGAATTACGAGCTGGTCACAAAGCGAAAAATATCAAAACTAAAATTTCTCTCACTGACAAGCATAGAAGAGGAATACGGTTGTTTTACAGCCCAATAATTGACATGCAGACCCTTATCTGACGAGGTGACACATAAAAGCATGCACAGTAGCATAAATTCCTTCGCTTTCCCTTACGACATAACGTCAGAAGCTGTTGTTGCTTTTTCATTCGATGGCACTTCCGTGTAACACAATATTAGCCTTTAAGGCTACACTTCCGCACATACCATGCAGCACACGTTAAATTTCCCTGTAACTATTCATTGCGTTGTTGTGCTGTAACAATTACGTGACTATAAATACGAGCATCATTTGTTGATCGAGTATTATCGGCAGCCATTGGTTCTGTTCGCGAGTAAGAGAATACGATACGCGCATCGTGTCCACACAGCCATACACACTCCCACAGTGTCCTCAGGCAGCCTCGCATCCAGCTCACGCGCCCAACCCTATTATATATCTCTCACAGCTTGCGCTGTTGCCATTTGCCTTCAGTGGGTGGTAATTGCTAGTTGACATGGAATATAGGCGGTGGTCACATTAATGTGTTTGGACCGGCTCTATAATTCGAACACAATGTTCTTGGCTCTTCGTTGTTTAATGTGGTGGTCACGTTCTTTATTGTCAGTTCAGATACTACACTACTGGCCATTAAAATTGCTACACCAAGAATAAATGCAGATAATAAACGGGTATTCATTGAACAAATATATTATATTAGAACTGACATGTGATGACATTTCCACTCAATGTGAGTGCATAGATCCTGAGAAATCAGCACCCAGAACAACCACCTGTGGCCGCAATAACGACCTTGATACGCCTGGGCATTGATTCAAACAGAGCTTGGATGGCGTGTACAGGTACAGCTGCCCATGCTGGTTCAACACGATACCACAGTTCATCAAGAGTAGTGACTGGCGTATTGTGACGAGCCAGTTGCTCGGCCACCACTGACCAGACGTTTTGAATTGGTGAGAGGTATGGAGAATGTGCTGGCCAGGGCAGCAGTCGAACATTTTCTGTATCCAGAAAGGCCCGTACAGGACCTGCAACATGCGGTCCGCATTATCCTCCTGAAATGTGGGGTTTCGCAGAGATCGAATGAGGGATAGAGACACGGATCGTAACAAATCTGAAATGTAACGTCCACTGTTCAAACTGCCGTCAATGCGAAGAATAGGTGACCGAGACGTGTAATCAGTCTCCCCATACCATCACGGCGGGTGATACGCCAGTATGGCAATGACGAATACACGCTTCCAGTATGCGTTCACAGCGATGTCGCCATCATGATGCTGTAAACAGAACCTGGACTCATCCGAAAAAATGACGTTTTGCCGATCGTGCACCCAGGTTCGTCGTTGAGTACACCATCGCATCCTGTTTGTGATGCAGCGTCAAGGGTAACCGTAGCCATGGTCTCCGAACTGATAGTCCTTGCTGCTGCAAACGTCGTCGAAGTGTTCGTGCAAATGGTTGTTGTCTTGTCCCCATCTGTTGACTCAGGGATCGAGACGTGGTTGCACGATCCGTTACAGCCATGCGGATAAGATGCCTGTCATCTCGACTGCTAGTAATACGAGGCCGTTGGGATTCAGCACGGCGTTTTGTATTACCCTCCTGAACCCACCGATCCCCCCCCTCCCCCCATGAACCATGGACCTTGCCGTTGGTGGGGAGGCTTGCGTGCCTCAGCGATACAGATAGCCGTACCGTAGGTGCAACCACCACGGAGGGGTATCTGTTGAGAGGCCAGACAAACGTGTGGTTCCTGAAGAGGCGCAGCAGCCTTTTCAGTAGTTGCAAGGGCAACAGTCTGGATGATTGACTGATCTGGCCTTGTAACAATAACCAAAACGGCGTTGCTGTGCTGGTACTGCGAACGGCTGAAAGCAAGGGGAAACTGCGGCCGTAATTTTTCCCGAGGGCATGCAGCTTTACTGTATGGTTAAATGATGATGGCGTCCTCTTGGGTAAAATATTCCGGAGGTAAAATAGCCCCCCATTCGGATCTCCGGGCGGGGACTACTCAAGAGGACGTCGTTATCAGGAGAAAGAAAACTGGCGTTCTACGGATCGGAGCGTGAAATGTCAGATCCCTTAATCGGACAGGTAGGTTAGAAAATTTAAAAAGGGAAATGGGTAGGTTAAAGTTAGATATAGTGGGAATGAGTGAAGTTTGGTGGCAGGAGGAACAAGACTTCTGGTCAGGTGACTACAGGGTTATAAACACAAAATCAAATAGGGGTAATGCAGGAGTCGGTTTAATAATGAGTAGGAAAATAGGAATGCGGGTAAGCTACTACAAACAGCATAGTGAACGCATTATTGTGGCCAAGATAGATACGAAGCCCACACCTACTACAGCAGTACAAGTTTGTATGCCAACTAGCTCTGCAGATGACGAAGAAATTGAAGAAATGCATGATGAAATAAAAGAAATTATTCAGATAGTGAAGGGAGACGAAAATTTAATAGTCATGGGTGACTGGAATTCGAGTGTAGGAAAAGGGAGAGAAGGAAACATAGTAGGTGAATATGGATTGGGGATAAGAAATGAAAGAGGATGCCGCCTGGTAGAATTTTGCACAGAGCACAACTTAATCATAGCTAACACTTGGTTTAAGAATCATGAAAGAAGGTTGTATACATGGACAAACCCTGGAGATACTGAAAGGTATCAGATAGATTATATAATGGTAAGACAGAGATTTAGGAACCAGGTTTTAAATTGTAAGACATTTCCAGGGGCAGATGTGGACTCTGACCACAATCTATTGGTTATGACTTGTAGATTAAAACTAAAGAAACTGCAAAAATGTGGGAAATTAAGGAGATGGGATCTGGATAAACTGAAAGAACCAGAGGTTGTACAGAGTTTCAGGGAGAGCATAAGGGAACAATTGACAGGAATGGGGGAAAGAAATACAGTAGAAGAAGAATGGGTAGCTTTGAGGGATGAAGTAGTGAAGGCAGCAGAGGATCAAGTAGGTAAAAAGACGAGGGCTAGTAGAAATCCTTGGGTAACAGTAAATGAAGCAGACAAAAAGGAATACAAACGTCTCAAAAATGAGATCGACAGGAAGTGCAAAATGGCTAAGCAGGGATGGCTAGATGACAAATGTAAGGATGTAGAGGCTTATCTCACTAGGGGTAAGATAGATACTGCCTACAGGAAAATTAAAGAGACCTTTGGAGGTAAGAGAACCACTTGTATGAAAATCAAGAGCTCAGATGGAAACCCAGTTCTAAGCAAAGAAGGTAAAGCAGAAAGGTGGAAGGAGTATATAGAGGGTCTATACAAGGGCGATGCACTTGAGGACAATATTATGGAAATGGAAGAGGATGTAGATGAAGATGAAATGGGAGATATGATATTGCGTGAAGAGTTTGACAGAGCACTGAAAGACCTGAGTCGAAACAAGGCCCCCGGAGTAGACAACATTCCATTGGAACTACTGACGGCCTTGGGAGAGCCAGTCCTGACAAAACTCTATCATCTGGTGAGCAAGATGTATGAAACAGGCGAAATACCCTCACACTTCAAGAAGAATATAATAATTCCAATCCCAAAGAAAGCAGGTGTTGACAGGTGTGAAAATTACCGAACAATCAGTTTAATAAGCCACAGCTGCAAAATACTAACACGAATTCTTTACAGACGAATGGAAAAACTAGTAGAAGCTGACCTCGGGGAAGATTAGTTTGGATTCCGTAGAAATGTTGGAACACGTGAGGCAATACTGACCCTACGACTTATATTAGAAGCTAGACTAAGGAAGGGAAAACCTACGTTTCTAGCATTTGTAGACTTAGAGAAAGCTTTTGACAATGTTGACTGGAACACTCTCTTTCAAATTCTGAAGGTAGCGTGTGCTCCCTGCCGCCGTTGGATAAGCAGCCGCTGCAGCCAGTCGTATAACCCTAGCTTACTTATTTGTTAGATAGTTTAATTAATTTCTTTGCGTGTTTTTGGGTACTTGCATTGTTTAATTCATATATTTCGGGCGTATTATAGTATTTGACAGTTGTAGCATCGCGCTTTAGTGTTTACTTCGTAGATTCTTATTTAAATTGCGTGTGAGTTTCGTATAGGAGGTGCAATTTCGAGTTTTAGTTACTGTAATCGTAAATTCAGCAGATTGTAGCGCAGTCGTTAGGCATTTGTACAGGTTAGTTGATACATTCTTTGTGTGTTCCGCTTGCGTTATCTAGGCACGGACTCGTGTTTCAGTAACTGTTGTTAAACATCAATTAGAATGGACAGGGACTGCGATTGCTGTGTTCGGATGAGGGCTGACTTGGCATCCCTTCGCTCACAGCTGCAATCGGCGCTGACTTCGGTCGCGCAGCTTGAGGCTGTTGCCAATGGGCACCACTGTGGGGAGTCGGACTCGGGTATCACGGGGATGTCAACCTCATCCCGTCTGTCCCCAGATCGGTCTGCCGCTGTGGTTGCCCCGGTTGCTGCCCGCAGTGGGGCTGAGCCCTCGCCTGTGGTTGATTGGGAGGTCGTTCCAAGGCGTGGCAGGCAGCGAAAGGCGTCCTGGGAGGCTGATCAGAAAGCCTCCCCGGTGCGACTGACAAACCGGTTTCAGGCACTGTCTCTGGCTGAGCCAGATGCAGCCGCCTGCCCTGTTTCAGAGGATCATTCTCAGCCTTCAAGGTCCGGGCAATCGCAGAGGGTGGGCTTACTGGTAGTTGGGAGCTCCAATGTTAGGCGCGTAATGGGGCCCCTTAGGGATATGGCGGCTAAGGAGGGGAAGAAATCCAGTGTGCACTCCGTGTGCATTCCGGGAGGAGTCATTCCTGATGTGGAAAGGGTCCTTCCGGATGCCATGAAGAGCACAGGGTGCAGCCAGCTGCAGGTGGTGGCACATGTCGGCACTAATGACGTGTGTCGCTTTGGATCTGAGGAAATTCTCTCTGGATTCCAGCGGCTATCTGATTTGGTGAAGGCTGCCGGTCTTGCTTACGAGATGAAGGCAGAGCTCACCATCTGCAGCATCGTTGACAGAACCGACTGCGGACCTTTGGTGCAGAGCCGGGTGGAGGATCTGAATCAGAGGCTCAGACGGTTTTGCGACCGTATTGGCTGCAGATTCCTTGACTTGCGCCATAGGGTGGTGGGGTTTCGGGTTCCGCTGAATAGGTCAGGAGTTCACTACACTCAGCTGGCCGCTACACGGGTAGCGGAGGCTGTGTGGCATGGACTGGGCGGTTTTTTAGGTTAGAAGGCCTCGGGAAAGTGCGGGATGGGCTGCAATGTCAAAGGGTGCTTGGCAATTACAGGACGTGCTTGGATCAAGGAACAGTCGGAATTATAGTTGTAAACTGTTGTAGTTGCGCTGGAAAAGTCCCTGAGCTTCAAGCGCTAATAGAAAGCACAGAAGCTGATATCGTTATAGGTACAGAAAGCTGGCTAAAGCCTGAAATAAGTTCTGCAGAAATTTTTACGAAGTCTCAGACGGTGTTCAGGAAAGATAGATTAGGCAGAATTGGTGGTGGAGTGTTGGTGTCTGTCAGTAGTGGTTTATCTTGTAGTGAAGTCGAAATAGATACTCCGTGCGAATTGGTGTGGGTGGAGGTTATACTTAACAGCCGAATTAAGTTAATAATTGGCTCCTTCTACCGACCCCCAGACTCCGATGATACAGTTGCGGAACAGTTCAGAGAAAGTTTGAGTCTCGTAACAAATAAATACCCCACTCATACGGTTATAGTTGGTGGGGACTTCAACCTACCCTCGGTATGTTGGCAAAAATACTTGTTCAAAACCGGTGGTAGGCAGAAAACGTCTTCCGAGATTGTCCTAAATGCATTCTCCGAAAATTATTTAGAGCAGTTAGTCCACGAACCCACGCGAATTGTAAATGGTTGCGAAAACACACTTGACCTCTTAGCCACAAACAATCCAGAGCTGATAGAGAGCATCATGACTGATACAGAGATTAGTGATCACAAGGTCATTGTAGCTAGGCTCAATACCATTTCTTCCAAATCCATCAGAAACAAACGCAAAATAATTTTATTTAAAAAAGTGGATAAAGTGCCACTAGAAGCCTTCCTAAAAGACAATTTCCATTCCTTCCAAACTGACTATGCGAATGTAGACGAGATGTGGCTCAAATTCAAAGATATAGTAGCAACAGCAATTGAGATATTCATACCTCATAAATTGGTAAGAGATGGAACGGATCCCTCGTGGTACACAAAAAAGGTCCGAACGCTGTTGCAGAGGCAACGGAAAAAGCATGCGAAGTTCAGAAGAACGCGAAATCCTGAAGATGGGCTAAAATTTACAGACGCGCGAAATTTGGCACGTACTTCGATGCGAGATGCCTTTAATAGGTTCCACAACGAAACATTGTCTCGAAATTTGGTAGAAAATCCGAAGAAATTCTGGTCGTATGTAAAGTACACAAGCGGCAAGACGCAGTCAATACCTTCGCTGCGCAGTGCCGATGGTACTGTTATCGACGACTGTGCCGCTAAAGCGGAGTTATTGAACGCAGTTTTCCGAAATTCCTTCACCAGGGAAGACGAATGGAATATTCCAGAATTTGAAACACGAACATCTGCTAGCATGAGTTTCTTAGAAGTAGATACCTTAGGGGTTGCGAAGCAACTCAAATCGCTTGATACGGGCAAGTCTTCAGGTCCAGATTGTATACCGATTAGGTTCCTTTCAGATTACGCTGATACTATAGCTCCCTACTTAGCACTCATATACAACCGCTCGCTCACCGATAGATCTGTACCTACAGATTGGAAAATTGCGCAGGTCGCACCAGTGTTCAAGAAGGGTAGTAGGAGTAATCCATTTAACTACAGACCTATATCATTGACGTCGGTTTGCAGTAGGGTTTTGGAGCATATACTGTATTCAAACATTATGAATCACCTCGAAGAGAACGATCTATTGACACGTAATCAGCATGGCTTCAGAAAACATCGCTCTTGTGCAACGCAGCTAGCTCTTTATTCGCACGAAGTAATGGCCGCTATCGACAGGGGATCTCAAGTTGATTCCGTATTTCTAGATTTCCGGAAAGCTTTTGACACCGTTCCTCACAAGCGACTTCTAATCAAGCTGCGGAGCTATGGGGTATCGTCTCAGTTGTGCGACTGGATTCGTGATTTCCTGTCAGGAAGGTTGCAGTTCGTAGTAATAGACGGCAAATCATCGAGTAAAACTGAAGTGATATCAGGTGTTCCCCAGGGAAGCGTCCTGGGACCTCTACTGTTCCTGATCTATATAAATGACCTGGGTGACAATCTGAGCAGTTCTCTTAGACTGTTCGCAGATGATGCTGTAATTTACCGTCTAGTAAGGTCATCCGAAGACCAGTATCAGCTGCAAAGTGATTTAGAAAAGATTGCTGTATGGTGTGTCAGGTGGCAGTTGACGCTAAATAACGAAAAGTGTGAGATGATCCACATGAGTTCCAAAAGAACTCCGTTGGAATACGATTACTCGATAAATAGTACAATTCTCAAGGCTGTCAATTCAACTAAGTACCTGGGTGTTAAAATTACGAACAACTTCAGTTGGAAGGACCACATAGATAATATTGTCGGGAAGGCGAGCCAAAGGTTGCGTTTCATTGGCAGGACACTTAGAAGATGCAACAAGTCCACTAAAGAGACCGCTTACACTACACTCGTTCGTCCTCTGTTAGAATATTGCTGCGCGGTGTGGGATCCTTACCAGGTGGGATTGACGGAGGACATCGAGAGGGTGCAAAGAAGGGCAGCTCGTTTTGTATTATCGCGTTATAGAGGAGAGAGTGTGGCAGATATGATACACGAGTTGGGATGGAAGTCATTACAGCATAGACGTTTTTCGTCGCGGCGAGAGCTTTTTACGAAATTTCAGTCACCAACTTTCTGTTCCGAATGCGAAAATATTTTGTTGAGCCCAACCTACATAGGTAGGAATGATCATCAAAATAAAATAAGAGAAATCAGAGCTCGAACAGAAAGGTTTAGGTGTTCGTTTTTCCCGCTCGCTGTTCGGGAGTGGAATAGTAGAGAGATAGTATGATTGTGGTTCGATGAACCCTCTGCCAAGCACTTAAATGTGAATTGCAGAGTAGTCATGTAGATGTAGATGTAGATGTAGATGTAGATGTAGCAGGGGTAAAACACAGGGAGCGAAAGGCTATTTACAATTTGTACAGAAACCAGATGGCAATTATAAGAGTCGAGGGACATGAAAGGGAAGCAGTGGTTGGGAAGGGAGTGAGACAGGGTTGCAGTCTCTCCCCCATGTTATTCAATCTGTATATTGAGCAAGCAGTAAAGGAAACAAAAGAAAAATTCGGAGTAGGTATTAAAATCCATGGAGAAGAAATAAAAATTTTGAGGTTCGCCGATGACATCGTAATTCTGTCAGTGACAGCAAAGGACTTGTAAGAGCAGTTGAATGGAATGGACAGTGTCTTGAAAGGAAGATATAAGATGAACATCAACAAAAGCAAAACGAGGATAATGGAATGTAGTCGAATTAAGTCGGGTGCTGCTGAGGGAATTAGATTAGGAAATGAGACACTTAAAGTAGTAAAGGAGTTTTGCTATTTGGGGAGCAAAATAACTGACGATGGTCGAAGTAGAGAGGATATAAAATGTAGACTGGCAATGGCAAGGAAAGCGTTTCTGAAGGAGAGAAATTTGTTAACATCGAGTGTAGATTTAAGTGTCAGGAAGACATTTCTGAAAATATTTGTATGGAGTGTAGCCATGTATGGAAGTGAAACATGGACGATAACTAGTGTGGACAAGAAGAGAATAGAAGCTTTCGAAATGTGGTGTTACAGAAGTATGCTTAAGATTAGATGGGTAGATCACATAACTAATGAGGAAGTATTGAATAGGATTGGGGAGAAGAGAAGTTTATGGCACAACTTGACCAGAAGAAGGGATCGGTTGGTAGGCATGTTCTGAGGCATCAAGGGATCACCAATTTGGTATTGGAGGGCAGCGTGGAGGGTAAAAATCGTAGAGGGAGACCAAGAGATGAATACACTAAGCAGATTCAGAAGGATGTAGGTTGCAGTAGGTACTGGGAGATGAAGAAGCTTGCACAGGATAGAGTAGCATGGAGAGCTGCATCAAACCAGTTTCAGGACTGAAGACCGCAACAACAACAACCCACCGATTCCATATCCTGCCAACAGTCATTGGATCTCGACCAACGCGAGCAGCAATTTCGCGATACGATAAATCGCAATCGCGATAGACAACAATCCGACGTTTATCAAAGTCGGAAACGTGATGGTACGCATTTCTCCTCCTTACACGAGGCATCACAACAACGTTTCAGCAGGCAACGTCGGTCAACTGCTGTTTGTGTATGATAAATCAGTTGGAAACTTTCGTCTTGTCAGCACGTTGTAGTTGTCGCCACCGGTGCCAACCTTGTGTGAATGCTCTGAAAAGCTAATCATTTGCATATCACAGCATCTTCTTCCTGTCGGTTTAATTTCGCATCTGTAGCACGTCATCTTCGTTGTGTAGCAATTTTACTGGCCAGTAGTGAAAATAGTTGTGCTCACTTCCCTGTACGTTTACAATAACTAAATGCTGAGAAGATGATGGGGCAACCTACGATCAAACGGTGTACCCGAGAGGTACTGTTTGTAATGAAACTGAAACTTTGTGTAAATAAACAGGGAAGAGTTTTACATGAAAACGTCGTCATGTTTGTTTCTTTCACAAATTGCCTCAAGTAGAAAAAAAATTTCATTGTATTTCGTCCACACTAGACTCTTTCACAATGGCTGGCTGATAGGTTGGTAATATCAGTAACATGCGTAGCTGGAACTGGATGATAACACGGACCGTCACACAGACGCACCAGGAGGAGCAGCGTGCCTTCCTGTGGTACGGCGACTACACTGAAGAGCCAGAGAAACTGGCACACCTGCCTAATATCGTGTAGGGCCCCCGCGAGCACGTAGAAGTGCCGCAGCACGATGTGGCATGGACTCGACTAATATCTGAAGTAGTGCTCGAGAGAACTGACACCATGAATCCTGCAGGGCTGTCCATAAATCCGTAAGAATATGAGGGGATGGACATCTCTTCTGAACAGCACGTTGCAAGGCACCCCAGATATGCTCAATAATGTTAATATCTGGGGAGTTTGGTAGTCAGCGGTAATGTTTAAACTCAGAAGAGTGTTCCTGGAGCCACTCTGTAGCAATTCTGGACGTGTGGGGTGTCGTATTGTCCTGCTGGAATTGCACAAGTCCGTCGGATTGCACAATGGGCATGAATGGTTTTAAGTACTCAGACAGGATGTTTACGTGTGTGTCACTTGTCGGAGTCGTATCTAGACGAATCAGGGATCCCATATCACCCCAACTGCACACGCCTCGCGCCATTACAAAACCTCCACCAGCTTGAACAGTCCCCTGCTAACATGGAGGGTCCATGGACTCATGAGGCTGTCTCTATATCCGTACACGTCAATCCGCTCGATACAATTTTAAACGAGACTTGTCCGACCAGGCAACATGTTTCCAGTCGTCAACAGTCCAATGTCGTTGTTGACTGGCCCAGGCGAGGCGTAAAGCTTTGTGTGTTGCAGTCATCAAGGATACACGAGTGGGTATTCGGCTCCGAAAGCCCGCATTGACGACGTGTCTTTGAATGTTTCGCACTCTGACACTTGCTGCTGGCTCAGCATTGAAGCCGCGCTGCAGTCATGGACTGTGCAGCTGGTCCCGGCGGAGGTTCGCATCCTCCCTCGAGCATGGGTTTGTGTTTGTCCTTAGGATATTTTAGGTTAAGTAGTGTGTAAGCTCAGGGACTGATGACCTTAGCAGTTAAGTCCCATAAGATTTCACACACATTTGAACATTTTCAGCATTGAAATCTGCAGCAGTTTGCGGAAGTGTTGCGCTTCTGTCACATTGAACGATTCTCTTCAGACGTCGTTGGTCCCGTTCTTGCAGGATCTCTTTTCGACCGCAGTGATGTCGGAGATTTGATGTTTCACCGAATTCCTGATATTCACGGTACACTCGTTAAATGTTCGTACGGAAAAATCCCCACTTTATATCCACCTCGGAGCTGCTGTGTCCCATCATTCGAGCGCTGACTATAACACCACGTTCAAACTCACTTAAACCTTAATAACTTGCCATTGTAAAGCAGTAACCGATCTAATAACTGCACCAGACACTTGTCGTCTTGTATAGGCGTTGCAGACCGCAGCACCGTATTCTGCCTGTTTACACATTCCTGTACCAGGTTCTTTGGTGCTTCAGTGTATAACGCTTCCTGTGGAACAATTCTAGAAGGCTAGAGTGAAACTTCTCGTTGAAGTGGGTGTCAGACGGATAATCAGAGCAGTCTAACCTAAAGGTGCTTCCAAGAAAAAATGCGTAACTAAATGTAAAAGATTCGAAACAAAGAATGCATAATCAAACCAATGATTATTATAAAAAATCATTTTTGGAACCACTGAAGACGTCAGAAAATTGTAAGAAATATACTTAGTTAAAACAAGATTAAAATTCAGTTTCAAAAGATGAGTAATTGTAATAATTGTACAAGATAAAACAGGAACGAGCTCGCAACTACGGAAGATTGACTGTCAATATTAGTGATATATTTATCGCAGCTTTCGTGTTGATTAACTTATTATACACTAGCTTGTTAAACAGTTGTCATCTTGACACAACAACTTACACGACGTAGATCTCCGGTCTTCCAGACACGATTAACCTAGGTGGACAAATTTTGTGGTCATCACTTGAGTTCTTCTTCGGCTATGGCCTACTCTTTTATGTATGCAATTTTCGTACAAATGATTTTATTGTCCAAGAATTACCAGACTGAGCTTTGCTCCGTTCTTTGTGAACACCGCAGGTTAGTATATCTCCTGAGAGGATTTGTGTAACATAGTACCATATGCTTTCTCCTGAAAGTATGAGCACAACATCTATGTCCTTGCGAATATTTTATAATTTAAAGTTATATTTTTGAGCAACGATGCGATATTTTAAAACAGTGAGAAAATTAGTGATTATTTTATTCATTGACAGTGCGTTGTGACAATGCTGCATTAGTCGCTACAAAGTTATTTTTAAACCAGTGGGAGATAATTGTGTGTAACAAATCTCACATTGAAAAATTTCCTTGAGAACTTAAGCAAATATTTCACTGGGCGAGAGACATGAGATTTTGACTCATCTTGTATGGAAACAGTGGTTTCCACACAGCTGCGCTCTTCCAAAGCAGGACTGACATGCTATATAAGGAGGACGGACGGACGGACGAGTACTGACGCAGCACATGCTGGCATTAGTCTTGCGGCGATTGCCGGAGTTTATCTCCCCTGATGATATATTGCGGCGTATACTTTCCATCGACCAGGACGCACGCCGTTAACTGGCTAAAAGGCATGGCTCTTTGCTTCATATTTTGCGATGCTCACAAGGGCACACTCGACTTTTGGTCCCCACTGATGACGACACATGCAGCTTTCAGTCGCCACCCGAAGTACAGAACCCGTTCCGCAAATTATGTAGGTTCATTGTGTGCGGATCCTCCTGCTCACTGGGGCGTTCTGGGTATGAGACGCTGAAAACGAAGAAGGAATCCTCGGGCATATTGATCCTCTACGGACGGAATAGGGGGGAACACCTCCCAACAGACGAGAAGACGACTACGGCAGTTGTAGGATCTTTCTTAATGAAATAAAAATAAATCCATAAATACAATAAAAATAAAAAAAATACATTTAAAAATTATAAAAAATGAAAAATAATAAATAAAACAACATAGACAATCCTGCTACATCCTCTCTCTGATCCTAGAATACGTTGCTTGAGCCTGGCGGCGGGATGACCAGGCATCGGGTGTCGACCCCTGCCCTACCTGTCGTCCTGCTCCTGCAGCGGTTCCTTAAAAAAAAAAAAAAAAAAAAAAAAAAGAGGGCAGTTGGGTTGTTTGGGGGAAGAGACCAAACAGCGAGGTCATCGGTATCATCGGACTATGAAAGGAAGTCAGCCGGGCCCTTCCAAAGGAAGCATCGTGACATTTGCCTGGAGCGATTTAGGGAAATCACGGAAAACCTAAATCAGGATGGCCGGAGGCGGGATTGAACCGTCGTTCTCCCGAATGCGAGTGCAGTGTGCTAACCACTGCGCCACCTCGCTTAGTATACAACGAAGTCTCGATAATATGCAGACGCCACGGTACAACTGATAGAGCATCTGGATGTATTCTCTTCAAAGAATAAAGTACCGACGGTGGCCGTGCGGTTCTATGCGCTTCAGTCCGGAACCGCAAAACTGCGGCGGTCGCAGGTTCGAGTCCCGCCTCGGGCATGGATGTCCTTAGATTAGTTAGGTTTAAGTAGCTGTAAGTTCTAGGGGACTGATGGCCTCAGATGTTAAGTCCCATAGTGCTCAGAGTCATTTTTGAAGAAAGTACCGAGAATAACATGCTTGTGAGTCTACACCACACAGCGACATAACGGCGCATGCAGTGGCTCTTCTTGCACAACACGCGGCTTAACAGTATCACAAATTCGGCAGTTCTATGTATTCATTGCACTTTGTAGAGTAAAATGTGCCTCGTCGCTCCATAGAAAATTGCCCAACCACATGTCATCAACTTCGATCCGTGCCAGGAACCGAAGAGCAAACTCAGAACATTGCTGCAGATCATGAGGTTTCAGTTGCTGCTTGTACGGGTGCCACTGTGAAATACATCGCAATACTTGCACGCTGTTGACCAGGGGCTGGGCAGTTCTCGTGACACTGCACGGGTACTAGCACACCCAGAGCACGTGCTGGTTGGTCAGTTACAGCAACAACAACTTCGTCAGTAACTTCCATCGGGATAGGACGCATTCCTCTTCCAGGTGCCAGACCGTGCTCACCTGCGTTTTCGAATTTCAGTATCATATTCTCTAAACCACTTAATGACATCCGGCGTCTCCTCAGATCTTTCAGTCGGCGGTACTCTCTAAGTGCAGCACTGTAATTGCTGTCTTTCGCATAAAACTATTTCACTAACAGCGCACGTCTCTCTTCTCGACAGCCATACTTTCACTCACGTTATGGCCTCTCAAATGGCAGTATGGATGTCATACCGTCATCAAAACAATGTATGGCGTCAGATTTACACCTAGTGGCAACAATTTGAACTAACTGTTTTTCCAACGTAAATCAGTTCTCATTAACGCATTAGTATATCTGTCAGGCTTCGCTGCCATCGATAACTGCATCCCAAACTGGACCTCCATGAGTAGCTGCTCTCCATGAGTAATCACCTGGTACATTATTTTTCCTCACTCTTAACTGGCCTGCTGAATGTCGTTTGAATTCATACTAAGATCTTAGCGTATTTTGTATGATAATTTGGAAATGAAAGAGGTATCGTAACTTGTTAATATCAATGTAAAAATAGAATGACCGTAAGAGTGAAAAAATGAAAGTAATAATTTTTTCTGACTCTGAATTTGAGACCATGAGTTGTTTAATGTACTTCTCAGCAGACTTTGAAACTTTTGTCAGACTGCTGTGGCTTAAGTGCTGAATCAATTATGTGTCTCAGAAGTTGCAAGATCCATATGAATTCACGTGTGAATGGTTAGCAGCAATCTGTGATGTTTTTAACTGATGAAGAGAAGCACTTCTACGCTGGAATTGCCGGCCAGAGTGGCCGAGCGGTTCTAGGCGCTACAGTCTGGAACCGCGTGACCGCTACGGCCGCAGGTTCGAATCCTGCCTTGGGCATGGATGTGTGTGGTGTCCTTAGGTTAGTTAGGTATAAGTAGTTCTAAGTTCTAGGGGACTGATGACCTCAGATGTTAACTCCCATAGTGCTCAGAGCCATTCGTACACAGGAATTAGGCGAATGATTGCTCAGTGCAAAGGAGAGAATACCAACATCTAACAATATACGTGTGAAATACATTATCTAACATACGTCTTCGAATATTTATTGTTTTTTTTCAGTTGTTCTAGAGATCTAGGCCCAAGGATTGTCTTCTGGTGTTGCAATTTCTAATTCAAGCTTCTCTTCGTGTTGCTGAGAGGCGTCTTTCCATATCTCTTCGCTTCAACTACCGGCTACTAGTCAAAGCCGTTTATGTCTACAGCATTTCGAGGCCTCCTACAACGTTTTAGTAGAAGTACTTGTAAACTTTTGCTTCGAAAGAATATAATCTTTTTGTCGATAGGGAGAAAAAATTAACTGTTAACTATGTTGATAACAACATGTAAGTCATTACAATATTTACAGTGATCAGTAACGAACTTTCCTTCACTTAATTTTTTCATTTTTCCGAGCACAGTTCTTATCTTAGTGTAAACTCACCCTCCTTCCAAATCTACCCAAATAGTTATTTTGTTAAGCGTATCTCGCTTGCTCTGAAAGATATCTAAAGAAATCACGATGCTTCCTCCCTTAGTTGAGATTTTTTAATATAATTTATACGTTGCTTCTCATTTCCCAATATTCCCTTGTTTCTCTTTCACCCGTTATGTTTCCTACATCTCTTCTTTCTCATATAGCTAAGCTATCAAGTTTGGAAGCAATTGTTTAGCAATCCCGTGAAAAAAAAACATTGTATTTTAACTAAAATGTTACAGTATTTTCGTTTGACATTTATTGTCGTAGAAGCTTTTTTCTTTTAATTTTTTTTAAAAGCCGTATACTTATTCCAGTATTTCGATTTGTTTATCTACTGAATGTTTTTCTGGTTTCTGCTACGTTTTGTCGTAAGTATTACAACTTTGTATGATTTAGCGATATCTGCTTCTATGCAGCCAGGGCGTTTTTTAAGCTTTCAATGAATTTTGTTTCTTATGTTGATCCGCCAAACCTTGCGTTTTTGAGTATTTCCCAAAGATAACTTACATCTGGTTTACAGCTTTCGTTAGATATGTTAAATATCTGCAAGTACAGGCAGAAGCCTATTGTTTGCTTCAATTCCACTTGACTATCTACTGTGATTTAATCTCGTAATTTTTGAGGTCCGAGTAATAGTTTCTTCCTGTTTCTAAGGGACAACTGAACATCAAGGATCAATACTAATAACGTATTTTTTTTACGATTGTTTGAGATTTGTTTGAGATGGCTTGAGATTTTTCTTCAGTAAATATCACATTAGATACTAAGTTTCTTTTAAGGGTGTGTGTATTATGTAGGAAGATATGTTTTTCCATCAACTGGCTCAAATTTTTTGAAAAAATCAATAACATATACGTTGGATTTTCATAATTTTGTCGACTTCAAATTGAAAATCTATTATCCTGATATCCCAAGAGCGGTTTTTCTAGCATTTTCTATATCATCATTCGAAGAGGACTAGTTGGTATCTTGTGTACAACTATTGGGCTTGACATTAGTCCCCGGTATTTCATATCTTGTTTCTCTCCTCTTTCTTTACTGAGAGTGGTTAAAGACACTTGTCAATCTTTCAGAATTTTTTTTTAGCTTCGAAAATGAAATACATATATTTGATAGATTTTGGCTCTGATCACGTCAGTAAATAGTTTCTTATAGGATCTTCTCAGTTTTCTCACTTTTATAGCTCAGTAATAGTTATTAACAATTTTTTGAATGATGTGGCGTTAGTAATGACTATCCAATAACATTTGGTCGAATCTGTTGATAAGTAATGTTAGTTTAATTGCGTAGTCTTCCGCGGCCAGAGTCAGTCGACATAAAAGTTTTCTGGGTATACTACCGCGTCATAATGTAAAAAACTGCTGCTGCTGGATAGAAACCAACGTTTCGGCCACGATTGCAGCGGCCTTCTTCTGTGTCTAATCCAGAAGAAGGCCGCTGCAATCGTGGCAGAAACGTTGGTTTCTATCCAGCAGCAGTAGTTTTTACATTATGACGTGGTACTATACCTAGAAAACTTTTATGTCGTCAAATAATGTTAGTTTTGCAGCTAAACTTTTTATGTTTCTAACAGGAGAAGGGAAATTCCACATAGGTGTTGTGAAAGAGTTAACATTCTTCAATCTTAGTAGAGCATACATAGTTAAAACCGTTTCCCATTTACTCCCTAACGCACTATAGCTTTTAGATTGAACCATGTTTCGACTTTTTTCAAAATTTTTCTGCTGATATACTAACAATTATTGTTAAATTGGCACTCTTATACGGGGTAACGCTCCTTAGAGTAGTTAGGCGCTTTTTCTCTAGTGTTTCCGCATATATTTTCAATTTATTTTTTTGGAATGTGTAACTGGAGTCAACCCAAACAAATTCTGCTCATCACATGTTTCCTGCGACGCTCAGTGTCAAAGGCTTCATTCTCGTTACAAACAAAATGGTTTTTGAAAACGAAATTTTACCTCTCCATTCTATAGAGTGGTCCGAAATTAGTCTGGTGCGGCATTCTGTTTAGCGATTTGTATTAACAAGGACAGGAAAATACACTACTGGCCATTAAAATTGCTACACCACGAAGATAGCGTGCTACAGACGCGAAATTTAACCGACAGGAAGTAGATGCTGTGATATGCAAATGATTAGCTTTTCAGAGCATTCATACAAGGTTGGCGTCCGTGGCGACACCTACAACGTTCTGACATGAGGAAAGTTTCCAACCGCTTTCTCATACACAACAGCAGTTGACCGGCGTTGCCTGGTGAAACGTTGTTGTGATGCCTCGTGTAAGGAGGAGAAATGCGTACCATCACGTTTCCGACTTTGATAAATGTCGGATTGTAGCCTATCGCGATTACGGTTTCTCGTATCGCGACATTGCTGTTCGCGTTGGTCGAGATTCGATGACTGTTAGCAGAATATGGAATCGGTGGATTCAGGAGGGTAGTACGGAACGCCGTGCTGGATCCCAACGGCCTCGTATTACTAGCAGTCGAGATGACAGGCATCTTATCCGCATGACTGTAACGGATTGTGCAGCCACGTCTCTATCACTGAGTTAACAGATGGGGACGTTTGCAAGACAACAACCATGTGCGCGAACAGTTTGACGACGTTTGCAGCAGCATGGGCTATCAGCTCGGAGACCATGGCTGCAGTTATCCTTGACGCTGCATCACAGACAGGAGCGTCTGCGATGGTGCACTCAACGACGAACCTGGGTGCACCAATGGCAAAACATCATTTTTTCGGATGAATCCAGGTTGTGTCTACAGCATCATGATGGTCGCATCCGTGTTTGGCGACTTCGCGGTGAACGCCCATTGGAAGCGCGCATTCGTCATCGCCGTACTGGCGTGATGGTATGGGGTTCCACTGGTTACACGTCTCAGTCACCTCTTGTTCACATTGACGGCACATTGAACAGTGGACGTTACATTTCAGATGTGTTAAGACCCGTGGCTCTACCCTTCGTTCGATTCCTGCGAAACCCTACATTTCAGCAGGACAACTCGCGACAGCATGTTGCAAATCGTGTACGGGCCTTTCTGGATACAGAAAATGTTCGACTGCTGCTCTGGCCAGCACATTCTCCAGATCTCTCACTAATTCAAAACGTCTGGTCAATGGTGGCCGAGCAACTGGCTCGTCACAATACGCCAGTCACTACTCTTGATGAACTGTGGTATCGTGTTGAAGCTGCATGGGGAGTTGTACCTGTACACGCCATCCAAGCTCTGTTTGGCTCAAAGCCCAGGCGTATCAAGGCCGATATTACGGCCAGAGGTGGTTGCTCCGGGTACTGAACTCTCAGGATCTATGCACCCAAATTACGTGAAAATGTAATGACATGACAGTTCTAGTATACTATTGTTGTCCAATGAACACGCGTTTATCGTCTGCATTTCTTCTTGGTATAACAATTTTAATGGCCAATAGTGTATTAACAAGGACAGTAAAATACGAAGAATAACCAGTACTCCAACAGCGACGGAGTTGCGCTCCTGTGTGGCTGTAGCAGTCAGCGTTGGGTAGGGCGGCACACTAGAAGAGGAGCAAGTCGGACAACGAAGATGCGGCAAGCAAATGTTTACCGATATGATAAGTGCTGTAGGATATAGGGACTGGCAGTGGACGCAACTCTGTCTCCTCTTCGCTACGCCGCGCTCAGAATAGAACATGTGCAAGCATTCAGAAATAACAGAAATGCTTTTGATAGTGAATAAGAGCTGCTCTGATTTTGTTGCACTGGCATTCTGTGTCATTGTTGTTACTGTAGTGGGTCTTTCTGACAATATTCCGTAATACGAATATTATTTGTTTAGACATGTTTAATGAGGTTGCCAGGGAGGCAGCTCGGATGTACGTTGGAAGACATCTGGAACGAGAAGGGAGGCATCCTTATGCACACACGTTTCGGACTATAGTACAAAGAACTCGAGACACAGGAAATTAGCGACCAGCAAAACGCCGGCAAAGACATGCCTTTGTAAAATCGAAATAACGCCATTGTCTTGGATATGGTATACACAAATCTACACAGCAGTGCACGGACACTCGCTAGTGCGTTAAAATCTCAGCCAACGCAGCGGATCGCTTTTTGAGAGACTCAAAAATGCATCCGTACCCTCCATACGTGCGCCAGAAGCTTTCAGTGGTGGACAAAATCAGTCGGCATCAAAACCTATTGGGTGTCTTAGAGAGACTCTGTTCAGAGATGAGTTAACGTTTCACAGCATAGTTGCGTCAGATCGTGCTGCCGAATATTATTGGGCCTCCGTGGGTCCCCGTTGGATGCGTGAAGCATATCATAAATACCGATGGGCCGTCAATTGCTCGCATGGTATTATCGATGACTGTGTTGTTGGTCCCCATTTTTTTGAAGGCAGGCTGAAATGCAGAACGTACACCAACTTCCAACGGAACGAACTACACTCCTGGAAATTGAAATAAGAGCACCGTGAATTCATTGTCCCAGGAAGGGGAAACTTTATTGACACATTCCTGGGGTCATATACATCACATGATCACACTGACAGAACCACAGGCACATAGACACAGGCAACAGAGCATGCACAATGTCGGCACTGGTACAGTGTATATCCACCTTTCGCAGCAATGCAGGCTGCTATTCTCCCATGGAGACGATCCTAGAGATGCTGGATGTAGTCCTGTGGAACGGCTTGCCATGCCATTTCCACCTGGCGCTTCAGTTGGACCAGCGTTCGTGCTGGACGTGCAGACCGCGTGAGACGACGCTTCATCCAGTCCCAAACATGCTCAATGGGGGACAGATCCGGAGATCTTGCTGGCCAGGGTAGTTGACTTACACCTTCTAGAGCACGTTCGGTGGCACGGGATACATGCGGACGTGCATTGTCCTGTTGGAACAGGAAGTTCCCTTGCCGGTCTAGGAATGGTAGAACGATGGGTTCGATGACGGTTTGGATGTACCGTGCACTATTCAGTGTCCCCTCGACGATCACCAGAGGTGTACGGTCAGTGTAGGAGATCGCTCCCCACACCATGATGCCGGGTGTTGGCCCTGTGTGCCTCGGTCGTATGCAGTCCTGATTGTGGCGCTCAACACGCATACGACCATCATTGGCACCAAGGCAGAAGCGACTCTCATCGCTGAAGACGACACGTCTCCATTCGTCCCTCCATTCACGCCTGTCGCGACACCACTGGAGGCGGGCTGCACGATGTTGGGGCGTGAGCGGAAGACGGCCTAACGGTGTGCTGGATCGTAGCCCAGCTTCATGGAGACGGTTGCGAATGGTCCTCGCCGATACCCCAGGAGCAACAGTGTCCCTAATTTGCAGGGAAGTGGTGGTGCGGTCCCCTACGGCACTGCGTAGGATCCTACGGTCTTGGCGTGCATCCGTGCGTCGCTGCGGTCCGGTCCCAGGTCGACGGGCACGTGCACCTTCCGCCGACCACTGGCGACAACATCGATGTACTGTGGAGACCTCACGCCCCACGTGTCGAACAATTCGGCGGTACGTCCACCCGGCCTCCCGCATGCGCACTATACGCCCTCGCTCAAAGTCCGTCAACTGCATATACGGTTCACGTCCACGCTGTCGCGGCATGCTACCAGTGTTAAAGACTGCGATGGAGCTCCGTATGCCACGGCAAACTGGCTGACACTGACGGCGGCGGTGCACAAATGCTGCGCAGCTAGCGCCATTCGACGGCCAACACCGCGGTTCCTGGTGTGTCCGCTGTGCCGTGCGTGTGATCATTGCTTGTACAGCCCTCTCGCAGTGTCCGGAACAAGTATGGTGGGTCTGACTCACCGGTGTCAATGTGTTCTTTTTTCCATTTCCAGGAGTGTAGTTGCTTTGCTCGACGAGACTGATTAAGTACGAGGCAAATGGTGTGGTTGCAACAGGATGGTGCACACACCCAGGGCACTGCATTTGCGCTCCAAGCAGCACGGGATCTTACTCCCAGTACAACGATAGGCAGACATATGGTCGTTGCAAAGTCAGTCAGAACGCCAGATCTGTCTGCCCACGACTTCTATTTCTGGGGAGCAACAGAAATACGGGACAATGAGAAAACTGTGAAGATATGAAAAATCGCAATATGCAGTCCTTCTCTGCACTTGATGGGTCATATGTACTGTATACAACGGCTGGCATCCGTTCTAGACTGGAACGGTGTCGAGAACGAAACGGCGATTTGTTTGAATACCTACAGTAAGGACGATAATGCAGTGCCTGTGTTATTCCGAATTACGAATGCATGTCCGAAGGAACAGACACTGCAGCGACTAGAGCAATATAAAATACGTGAAATGTATTCGCAGCAGCGAATGTGGACGACCAACAACTCTATAATAGAATGACGACAATGAAAATTTGTGCCGGACCAGGATTCGAACTCAGATTTCCATAATCTCTAACGGTCGCCTCACTTTTAAGCGATAAGGGGGTAATTCGGTTTCGATAATCGGTCCAGCACAAATTTTCATCGTAGTCATCCTACTACACAGGTGATTGTTGTCAACATGTACTTATAATAAGAGACTGACTCTAGTAGCCGCAGTGTCTGCATGTCCGAAGGAACGTTGCATCGTAATTCCGAATAACATAGGTACCGCATTATCTTATTTACCGGGCAAGCGAGTTTCGCGTAAAAGACCTCTGCTGTATGAGAATATGTATTACAGATGTACGAGTACAGGTTGTAGACACGTGGCTGATGACATATTGAAGTTTGGCAGTGGCCATGAGTCGTGTTCGGATAGTCAAATGGTTACACAGCGCTCCGTGAACTGGCTGTGCAACCGCCGTTGCCGGAACAACAATCGGCAGAACACCACGTCAAAGCACACTTGCGGATGCGGACGAGGACAACTGGTGGTGGTTGGTTGATTCGAGGGAAGGGACCGAACGGCGATGTCATCGGTCCCATAGGATTAAGGAAGAATGGGGAAGGAAGTCGGCCGTGCCCTTTCAAAGGAACCATCCGGGCATTTGCCTGACGCGATTTAGGGAAATCACGCAAAACCTGAATCAGGATGGCCGGACGCGGGTTTGAACCATCGTCCTCCCGAATGCGAGTCCAGTGTCCTAACCACTGCACCGCCTCGCTTGGTGGGACATCTGGTGATATCAGTGGAGAACGACCTTCCCTCCACTGTATCATTCAAGACGGGAGACGACGCAAAAGGCAGCTCATTATAGAGCTCGAGACGGAGGATGGACGAAAAACCGAAACACAAATGGATATCGTCCGAACGTTCACACAGTCCTATACACTTTCCTACAAGCGAGGTTGCAACATGGATGTTGGAGTCAGGGTGGTCCTGTCCGACCTGCCCGTCTCTCGGAATCCACAAGATGATGCTACGCTCTTGTCGGAGGTGATTCTGGAAGAACTACGATAGCTTAGCCTCAGTAGTGGAACTCTTTCCGGTTACCCTATCAATTCTCCTTTCGTGAAGCAGAAAGTATTATTCTCGTACAAGTGTTTTTAAACATTGTGTTCAAATTTAAGGGACATTTCAGTTCAATATTGGCTACAAAACTTCAGTGTTAGAAAGGATTATGTCAACTGTTTTTTTATGTAGCAACCTTGATTTATCCATCTTCATCCCAAATGGGACAAAGATCCGCACTGTGGCGATTTACCCTGTTTTGTGGTGTAAAACACCGCAGTTTTTGTTTAAGCTGAATTGTAAATTTCTATCTAATTAATGATCAGAGAGGGCTGGAATTTGGACGGGTTTCAAATAACAACCCAACCTAAGTTCAAATGTTCAAATGTGTGTGAAATCTTATGGGACTTAACTGCTAAGGTCATAAGTCCCTAAGCTTACACACTACTTAACCTAAATTATCCTAAGGACAAACACACACACCCATGCCCGAGGGAGGACTCGAACCTCCGCTGGGACCAGCTGCTGACTGCAGCGCCTAAGACCGCTCGGCTAATCCCGCGAGGTCCCAACGTAAGTCTTCAATTCGAAATCGTGGGAAAATCTATTCCTCATTGACCACAATATTAGAAAAACTGAAAATTGAAAGGATTTACCCCACCTACCTGATGTGGACTGTTAATGGATTACGTGTGCCCAACGAAGAATCAATAAAAAAGAAGAAAAATTATCTTGTTGTTGACTATGGTAGCAAATAAATTACAGAAAGCTGCTTTGTTAGTATCTAAGCAATACATGGACTGTTTAGTTCGCCAGGAATGGCACTGTAAAATAATAGTCTTGCTACCTACCGTGCACAGTAACTGAGCCACATTAAATGTGTTTCCTTCAATGTGTGCTATGTTTTCTTAGTTCTAAAAGTTAGTGATACACAGGAGATAATTTTCGAGTTAGGAAACACCTGGCTCATCCTTGAAATCGTCTTGAAAGTAATACTGTGCTGAGTGGTATTAGCACTGTGGCTACGTGGATTGCTCTCGATCCATAACCACAGCAGACGCAGAAAGATCGATAAACATTTGTTTGTTACGTCTCCCTTGCCCGACTTGCCCCTTCTCGTCTCTATGTTGTCATGCCCCGCGCCGACTGCTACCACCATGCAGCAGCGCTACTCTGTCGCTGCTGGATTACTGCTTAGTGTTTTACTGTCACTGTTAACAGATATAGATAAAACAAATATCGTGCTAGACTAATGTGGGACAGCTCTATCGAATGAGCACATCTAAGTCCGCTTTAGAAATCATTTTGTTTGCAACGGGAAACAAAACCGACGTTTTCCGTTGACTTCGGGCCTCGCAGGAAACTTGTAGTGAGCAGTACTTGTTTGGGCTGCGTCCAGTTACACACTGAAAGAAAAACAGAAAAGAAACATCAGATATTTTCCGAAACACCAAAGAAAAATGTCTGACACCCGATATATTAATGTGTAATCGACTAATTTTCTCTAAAACAAAACAAATGAACAATCAAATTACGGGAATGCAGTGAGTGATGTCTTATGCAACCGCTGATATTTCGACAGGTGAACACCCTATCATTTTCAAAGCACTAATGCAAAGAGAGAACATCCAACCCACATCTGCTTTCCGGCTACGCACACATATCCACAAACCACTTTCATCTCTGCGGCGGGAAAGTGCACTTTTACGGGAGTACAACAAACTACAGAAAAATCCTAACTTCTCTGTTCATGCAGGCATTCCAAGCATCAGCAAAGGTAGGTCTCGCTCTCGTTGCCCACCCTGGAAAGCACAAAAATATTAGTTGGCAAAGACTTTAATACTGATGACTGCTGGAGACACACATGACAGATTAATGCTACGACGGAACAACTTAAGATGCCATGCACATCGACCAAGCTACCTGGCTTTGCACTGTAACGTAAGATGTCCCGATTCGTAACCGGACAAGAATCAACACCGAAAATGTGCCGACTCTTTGCACGAGTGGAGGAAAATAAATTCACCAAGATGTGACTATAGCACTGAAAAGCAGACTGTTCGCCATGTAATTCAATAATGCCCTCTAAGAACTTTCCCTGGCGATACAACAGAGTTCCTGGCAATGGCGGAGATATCATTAGACTATATTCGTGGCCTGAATATTAGTTCGTAGTCTGAGATAGTTGTAACGTTATTTTTGTGATGTAGTCATACGGTAAATGTTAATAAATAAAATAAAATAAGTAAATGAGTGGATGTAGTGCAATGAAGTTTAAACCATCTACCATCTCACAACCAAAGATGAGCAACGTCAAATGTTATCTACAGTGAATATTAATTACCAGCGAGAGAGCAGGTAACACTGACTGTACCTCTTTATTGACTGACCAGGGAGAGAGCAAGGCTTGAAGCAGAATTCACATAAAAATCTCTGTCTCTATTTAAAAGGTCATTTGCTAATTTAATCTCAACTATTTCCCTAAAAACGCTATCGAAACAGTTGGAAGTGCTAGCGAGAAACTCTATGCTATTGTATATTGTAGGATGATCGGTACGAAGGCAATGTTCGGCACACGCAAATCACGAACATCCTTTACATACCCTAAAAGGGTCTTAAACTTAGATGGTGGTCGAGAAACACGTTTCACAATGTGTTTCCGCGCAGTACAAGAATACGACCAATCATGTTGGAAATGCTGGTTACGTGAGAGAAAAATAATGTAGACTTTGGTGCCACCTGGTTATTTTCATTACTAATCCGATTCACGGCTGCTCGACAGCGCAACGCGCGTCTAATCTGCCTCTCAGTATCACCATTCTGGTGAAAGCTAGCTTCTAAGTGGGCTAGCTCTGCTGGCAGTCTTTCAGGGCTGAGATGACGTGGCCCCCATCAACTAAGGTACCAAGTACTCTTTAAGCTGAACCGGATGGTGACAACTATCAGCCTGAAGATAAAAATCAGTGTGATTGGCCTCTTATGAACAGCATGCCCCAAAGTACCATCATTTTGATCAACGCCTCAAGAAAGGGAAAGCAGCCATCCTTTTCCATATCCGTAATGAAGTGAGTACTCTGGTGGATTGATTTCAGGTGTTCTGAAAAGCTGTTTAAAGTCTCACCACCTTCAGACCATACGCAAAGGCATCAGGGTGTTTTCATGAAAGAGTGCAAAAATGTAACAGGACATAGAAAATGCTCCACTGAACAATTTGAGGTTGGGAACCTGGGATCAAAGAAGCCAGCTTAAGCAGATATGTAAGTAAACTTGTCTACCTCTCTGTCTAGCGCTTCTGTTTTCCAGCATATTTACAACAAACATGCGTACAAGTTTACACGCACTTTCCTGTTTATTTACATGTGCATTCTTTATTTTCTGCAAGGAAACTAACATATTTATATCTTTAAACAAGCTTAAACTTATGCATTATAACTTTATATAATAATTATTCATTGACATTTACAAAAATATTAAATTTCTAATCCTACCAACATCATGAAACTGGAAAACCCCACTTTGTACTTATCCCATATGCAAACAAACACATTACATACTAGAATCTTAGCCTCCAAAGAAAATATAAACATTTGGTTTCCTTAAGTCAGATGTGTTGTAGGAGAAAATATGAAATACTAGAAAATATTATTGATCTGTCAATATTAAAATTCAAAAGCACTATTAGCAAAAATCTGTTTCTTGCACATAACTCGTCAAAAATTAAATATTTTTAAACAATAACAAACTCTGTGTTTCCGAAAAAATATTTTCAGTTTAATCTGATACTAGCCTGTCACACACAGTCTTTACATATGTACCTTCAATGTGGTTCACTGAAGTCATCATACTCATCTTCATGCCCCTCGACGTGTCTCCTCTGAGCATGGAATGGCGGTCAGCAGAGAGAAAGACTGCAGAAGGTTTGAGTGTATTGTGAATGCTTGGTTGCCTTTGTTCCATTCTGCATGTTTCCACGGTGAAATTATATTAGAGATCTATTATTAGGAACATAAAAACTTATATTCTTCGTCAATCCTCGAATCTTTATGCCAATCCATCGTTGGTTAATCAGCCTCCTCTTTTCTATATGAATAGCCATCTCCCATCTCTCGGTGTGACATTTGCCGTGAGGAATATTGGACATTTGTTTTGCTGGAACAGTTAAAATTGGGTTCATTGTTGGTATTTAGATGCAATATGATCTTGTATAGGAAGAGATTTAGAAAGGTTTCTTGATTTCTTCTGGTCCAGGCTCTTCTTTTTTCCTAATCTTCTGTGTTGAATCTTCTTTTCTTGTTGCATCTTGGTGTATTCTCACTTTTACCTTCGTTCTTCTCTGTACCGGGATTTGGGAATTAAGACTTGCTTAACCTCGTTATTGTATAATCCGTTCTTATAGTATTTATTTCAAACTCCCATGAGTGTTCAGGCAATGTTTTGCAGTCACTGGCTTCCGTATGATATGACGATAGTTTCAGCCATTCTGTATCTTGTGTTACAGAAATGCGCCTCTTCTTCTTCCCGCGAATTCAAACATTCGTTCGTCCTTTATGTAACATGTCCACCTCCATTCCGGTTTGGTGGACATCCATCATATCTCCATATGTTACAGTAAACAGTTTGCGAGGGAAGTGCTAAGGATATAGCACTTTAGCAAAACTGTTATTCTGAAGATTGCATGTGACTTTCACACGTATAAAGATTGCGTCATGGTACATGTTGACCGTATCCAGAATTCGTCGTAGATCCCCATACGTTTCCTCAGAGGTGTTATCCTCTTCGACTGTTGCTTCCAATAAGGAATTTTCTTTCATCATCTCGAAAGCTGATATACCAGGAACCCACACTCAGTGTTCCTTCCTCTCATGCCTAACTGCTGTACTCAGTTCTGCTGTCGATCTGATATCAATGATGATGTATCATTCTTGGTGACGTCATTTATAATATAATATTGTATGCACTTTTGTCTATCTTACTTTCCCAAATTTCTCTAATTTACATGGTATTACCACCTGTCTTATCACAACCCTTTCTCCTTTAAGCTACATTACAAGCGTCACAAACACTGAACTACTAAGAGACTTTATAAATTTAAACTATATATAAGATTCTCCTTATTATAATCTTCATAACTTTACATCTATTTTAACAGATTAACATCTATCCCCATTCTTAATGTACATTTTATCTTTCATCCTTTTTTTCACTATTAGCCTAAAGGTTATGGTTTCCTCATCTGAATTACGATGAATAGTAAGAGGAAAATTGATGGTGGTGAAGGTTAGTGTGTTAGTAAGTGTCCTTTTTCATTTGTTCTAACTACAGATACATCATAGTATCATAAAAGTTTCGCACCTTGACTTCGAATCCAGCGTCTTTTTCTCTGCAATCTCTTCTTTTCGGCATAAGCTGTAACAGAACTTCAAAATACAGTTAATCTCCTTTTCTTTCCTTTTTCAAAACTTTCTCCACTGTCCTATTGCATTGTTCTAGATGTTGTACTTTTATTAGTTGTAGTTATCCCTATCTCCTTCTTCTAAAAAGTAAACTTTTGTATTACTTTCTCTCCCTATCTTACTCTTCATTATTGAAATCATCTCTGTGTTAAACTCACATTCCTCTCTCTACATCCTTCCAAGAAATAACATGTTTCTCGCTTTCCTCAGTAATTCAATTCTCTCTCTTAATTCTTATGTCCTAACAAATTTTTATATATATTTCTATCGAATCTCCTTTTAATATTAACTTGTGGTACCTTTCACAAATCGTAAATTCTTCTCATTTTCCCCCCCAAATCACATCTCCTTTTAATAACGACTTGTGGTACCTTTCACAAATCATAAATGCTTGTCATTTTCCCCCAAAATATATCCTCAACGAAATGTTCACCGTCCGCGACGGAACAAACCACGAATGAAGTATACACACCTAATTTCTTGGCTTCCTTTCGTCCACAAAAATCGACTTCTTTCTACTGTAGACTACATTTTCAGAGAGAATTTACTACTATTTCGTCAAACTATCCACATGCTAATCTCTATCTTTCTCCTTGCTTTCTACTCTTTCCCCATAACACATTTCGTTTGCAGAAGTTTTATTTTTTCGTTCTTACTTTATTGTTCTTCTCTCACAAGTACCCTTTAGATATACTGAGAAAGTTAATAATTTGCTGTATTGAGGTAAGCATAAATTTAAAAAAAAATTATTTGCACGCATTTTACTAGCTTCCCTACGCTTTGACTTCTAGATTTTGGTCTTATTAGAATCTGGATATTTGATACATTTAATTTTTCTTGTGGAGTTAATATTTACTGTTTTACCCTTTATACACTTTCACGTGACTCACACTGTGCAAGCCCAATGATTTTCCTGTTTTTGGGTTAACCAATTCGACTGCATTATCATGAAGTACTTTACTTACTTCCATAGGGCCATTATATACCGAAAAGAATTTGTGACTCTGATGTTTTTTCTTGCTAGAGAGATGGTGGGTTTTCACAAGTACTTTTTGTCCTAGTGAAAATACTTGTCAGGTTGCCGTTTTGTCCGCTCGGTTCTTTCTTTTTAATGCCGCAGCCTTCAAATTGCTCAGTGACAATTTTACTAGATGTTGATGTTGTACTCTGGGTACTGGTGGGAATTTAATTATTTTCCGGATAAGTCCCTGAAAATACTTGTCAGGTTGCCGTTTTGTCCGCTCGGTTCTTTCTTTTTAATGCCGCAGCCTTCAAATTGCTCAGTGACAATTTTACTAGATGTTGATGTTGTACTCTGGGTACTGGTGGGAATTTAATTATTGTCCGGATAAGTCCCTGTCCTATATACATCATCTGACTTGGATCAATACTGGTGTTGACAATGATGCATTATCCTTTGGCATACTATTCGTCTCTTGGTTTCGTATAAATGAACTACATCCTCGCCAATTTAGTCATCATCAGTTTTGTTCAGCTGTTGACAAATCTTGTTGCCGGCCGCGGTGGTCTCGCGGTTAAGGCGCTCAGTCCGGAACCACGTGACTGCTACGGTCGCAGGTTCGAATTCTGCCTCGGGCATGGATGTGTGTGATGTCCTTAGGTTAGTTAGGTTTAAGTAGTTCTAAGTTCTAGGGGACTGATGACCACAGATGTCATAGTGCTCAGAGCCATTTGACAAATCTTGTTCCTCATCCTCAGACTATTCCCCGTCAGTTGTCTCTCAGCGTGTTATATAGTTGCCACCATAATTTCTGGAACCAAAGCCATTATTGTAATTCCGCCGCTCACCAAAACCATAGTCATTGTTTGACCTCTGTGAGTTGCCAGAACCATAGGTATTATTAATCATGGGCGATTACTATTCTCCCCAAAACGATTACCTTTTCCAACGTTAGTATTGCCATTGAACATTATGAAAGGCCAATCGGTTGCTATTATTCCCCCTACCATTGGTTTCTCTCATTGCACTTTGTTTCTTGGCGTCATCTTCACTGAATAAGAATTCAAGTTCTCTAACATCCCTTTAAATTTCTGTATATTATCTCCAGCTCTGCCAACTAACGATTTCTGATAACGCAAGGGAAACTTCATTGTGCACATACAGATCAGTTCCCCATCAATGTCTAAACACTGATTCTTTTTCTTCATTTCTTCAAAACATCTAACTGGCTTCTCTTCTCCCGAATTTTCATACGACGCCTTCTGTAACAATTAATATTTTATCCTATTTTGAGTTTGCGCGGACCAGTATCGCTCCAAGAATGCAGAATTGAATTGTTCATACGACTGGAAGTTTGTATTGACTCTTTGCATCGTTTCTGCTACCTTGCCTTCCATATGACCACAAATGAAATCAAGTTTATGGTTAAGTGGCCATTGTTCTGGTAAACCGATTTGTAATTGATGTATAAACGTGAGGGGGTAAAAATCGTTCCTGTTTTCTTTGTAATGTTGGAATTTTCTGACTGTCAAAAAATGATTATTGTCAGATTTTTCTATTGCACCATATGGCGTTTGTTTTCGCAACATTTTCCGTTCGCTTCCATTCGTCATGTTTTCCTTTATTCGTACTACCACATTTGGACACTGAGACGACATATTTGAGTCTCATCTAGCATAGCATCTATGAAGTAGTGTGCAATTACCTAACCCGTACCGTTCCTCGTGTATTGGACTGGAAGATATGTTTAAATTTCCCGTTACTGGATCAGTGTTCTGTCTTTGTACTTGCTTTATATTGAGTTTCCACGTATGGCCCGTTGTTCTGTAACTCGTAAATTGAGAATGTGGTACGTGTGGCGCAGGAAACTGCTCTGTTATCGCGTCATTCGCGTACGTTCTGAGGGTCGGCTGCCGCTCTGTTGATATGGGCGCAGTTACCGCTTCTCGCATCATTGTCTGCTTCGCTCACCTGTCTCAACTGCACTCCTACCATTTGCATCTGTTCCGGATCGGAGAATATTGACGCAACATCTTATGGACGTACAAGTGGACTCTCATGACTTTTTTGTGTTTCCGCTACTGACACGGAAGATTGGTTCAAATGGCTCTGAGCACTATGGGACTTTACATCTATGCTCATCAGTCCCCTAGAACTTAGAACTACTTAAACCTAACTAACCTAAGGACATCACACAACACCCAGTCATCACGAGGCAGAGAAAATCCCTCACCCCGCAGGGAATCGAACCCGGGAACCCGGGCGCCGGAAGCGAGAACGCTACCGCACGACCACGAGCTGAGGACCCACGAGATGCGGACGGAAGATTGCTTAACGGACTTAGTTACCTCTAGATTTTTTTTCCACCACGATGTCAGATGATACTACCGATTACGTCGCCTCACTGCTGCTTTCTGTACGATTCTCAATACACTGCTTCAGTTCTGTACGAGGCTGTTCATACTGCTGCTTATTTTTCGAGGCGATGTTTTCAGTGGTATTCAAGGGTATTTTCCCAGATAGACTGAAGTATGCCATTGTTAAACCACTGCATAAAAAACGGGATACGTCTGATGTCAACAACTACCACCCAGTCTCTCTTCTGACAGCCTTATCCAAAATTGTTGAAAAAGTGATGTATTTTAGAATAGCGTCACACCTTTGTAAAAATAAATTTTTAAAAAATGACAGTTTGGTTTCCAGAAATGTTATTCAACGGAAAATGTTATAAATACTTTCACTAATAAATATTAAATGCTCTGAGCAACCGGAAGTCACCCGATGGGATTTTTTGTGGTCTCTCAAAGGCTTTTGATTGTGTAAATCATGCAATACTTCTATATAAGCTCAGGTACTGTGGTTTGAATAAGACAGCGCTCAAATGGTTTAATTCATACCTAACTGGAAGAGTGCAGAAAGTTGAAATAAGCAGTTCACATAATATGCAAAAAACTGGTGATTTCTCAAAGTGGGGAACAATCAAGAATGGGGTGCCGCAAGGTTCGGTCTTGGGTCTTCTGCTGTTCTTAATATATATTAATGACTTGCAATTCTATATTCACGAAGATGCAAAGCTGGTACTTTTTGCCGATGATACAAGTATAGCTATCACACCCAACAGACAAGAATTAACTGGTGAAATTGTAAACGATGTTTTTCAGAAAATCATTAAGTGGTTCTCTGCAAATGGGCTCTCATTAGCTTATGACAAAACACAGTACATACAGTTCCACACAGTAAATGGAATGATACCATTAATAAATATAGACTTCGATTAGCAATCGGTAGCTATGGCAGAATATTCAAAATTTCTAGGTGTATGCATTGATTAGGGGTTGAACTGAAAAAAAAAAAACACACTGAAGATCTGCTGAAACGTTTGAGTTCAGCTGCTTATGCTATTAGGGCCATTTCTAATTCTGACGATATACATCTCAGTAAATTAGCTTACCACGCCTATTTTCATTCTCTGCTTTCGTATGGCATCATATTCTGGATTCTGGGGTAACTCATCACTGCGTAAAAGAGTGTTCATTGCACAAAAGCGTGTAATCAAAATAGTTGCTGGAGCTCATCCAAGATCATCCCGCACACACTTAGTTAAAGAGCTAAAGATCTTCACTGTAGCCTCACAAATATATATATATATATATATATATATATATATATATATATATATATATATATATATATATATATATATATATATTCACTTATGAAATATGAAATTTGTTATTAACATCCGAACGAATTTTAAAGTAATGGCAGTGTACATGGCTACAACACTAGGAGAAAGGATGACCTTACCCACTCAAAGTTAAATCTAACTTTGGCCACAAAAGTCTTTGGTCACTTACCTAATAGCATCAAAAGTCTGACAGATAGCCATATAGCATTTAAAAAGAAATTAAAAGAATTTCTTAATGGCAACTCCTTCTACTCATTAGTTGAATTTTTGGATATAGTAAGTGGGTAATTTCCCCAACCCCACAAAAAATAAAAAAAATAAACATATTAAGTGGCATGTAATATTTTGTGTAATGTAGTATCTTGTGTAGACACCTTTTATTAACTTGACAGGTTACACATCATTACGAAGTGTCGTATTCATGATCTATGGAACAAGAACTAATCTAATCTAATCTAATGCGTGTATCGCATCTTTTAAACACGGCTCGCGTGACACGTGTTCTGACATTGAGTTCTTCCAGGATTTGTTGGGCCTTACCAGACGCCTTACGTGCTAAATTAGCAACTCCTTGGTTGCTATTGGACACTGTATCCTGCAAATGGTCAATGTCAGTACACATCTTTTTCTGACCAGCCATCTGCGATTGAATTAGTTCGTGCGAGTCTCTCGCCTCTTTCCGGATTTTAATAAACCGCTCATTAACTTCCATTCTCAACTTTTGCTGATCTTTGCAGACTTTTTCGAACCCAGCATTGGTTTCAAATTTGAGACCATTTAAGGCAGCATTTGTGTTCGCTAACCCTGCATTCGTTTCAATTCTGAGATTCGCCATTTCGGTTTTTAAAGCCACTAACCCTGCATTTGTTTCGGTTTTTATGTCTGCTAACGCTGCGCTTTCGTTGTCCCTCTCTCCGCGGGTCACCATCCTCTTATAGAAGCATTCCGTTCTACTCAGGCCGTGACGGCTCAACTCGCGTCTGCTCCCAAACTAAAATGTTTCTTCCAGCAGCTATTTTCACCGTTTGCTCATTGACATGCAGGATTTGGGTTCGTTGTGTTAATACCGCCGAATCGAGTGTCATCTCTTTGCGTTACGTGCTGTACGTTTGGTAGGCAAATCTGGTCATTATCGCCGAAGTATGTTAGGTGACATATTCATCTACTTGTTATGACGTACAAAATCTCGTGTAAGATGCTAATTTGATGTTCATTCCAGCTGCCACCTTAAAAAAGTCAACACTTGCTGAAATAGGTTACTTAAATAAAAAACAAACCTAAACTCGCTTAATCATAACGAATTAGACAGAGGAACGCGAGTGAAAGGAGAGATCATATCGAAACTTACTAAAGTCTCATAGTCATGTCGTCGGTTGTCGAAGACACCAGCTGACTGCACATCCGTAACTTCTACGGACGTTTTCATGCTGTGAGAAACTCAAGTTTCACAAAAGAAATGAATCTTTGTGTCGGAATGGTTCTCATTATTGCCATAATACCGTTCGTTGGACGTACTCCTTGTTCGGCGGCAAATTGTTTTATTTATTTCATTTAAATATGTAATTATATAGGAAATGCGGTTTTTTAAAATTTGTTTCCTAGTAATAGATCGTTGTTGGTTCCTCCCTGTCGCTTATCAATCATTGTTTTGGCCACCACGTTTCCCTTGCAAAGCTACCTAATTTTTTTTCTTTTATTATTGGCCTTCGCCGGCCGCGGTGGCCGAGCGGTTCTGGCGCTGCAGTCCGGAAGCGCGGGACTGCTACGGTCGCAGGTTCGAATCCTGCCACGGGCATGGGTGTGTGTGATGTCCTTAGATTAGTTAGGTTTAATTAGTTCTAAGTTCTAGGGGACTTATGACCTAAGATGTTGAGTCCCATAGTGCTCAGAGCCATTTGAACCATATTGGCCTTCGGTTTCATAACCATACAGTCATATATTGGGGAAACTTATTAAAAACCGTAATTTTTGGCTGTTATCAACGTGCAATGGTATGTAAATACGCTAATAACGTAGTCATTGCCATTACAGAAAAAAATCATTCACTAAATAAGTAGTGTAATTTTCCTAAATTTGTAGTAATAGTAAATGTATGGCACTTATTTGTCAAATCTAGTTTTAATTTTACAATTAATACATTGCCCTTGAATCCCCGTACTTGATAAGAAACATTCATATACTAACCTTCTACAGACTTGGATGGACAAATGAAACTATATATATATATATATATATATATATATATATATATATATATATATATATATATATATATATATATACGAGAAACCACGCTACTGTGCCATCATTTCGGCTGAGACTCGCGCGTCCTAATTTAAGTTACATACAAAACGTTGATAGTCGTTTCGTCAGAAACGGTCGAGTATGTGCGGATAAGGCGAGATACGTGTTCGCTTGACTCCTCTTCCACTTAGCGAAGTTTGTGGGAAATCGGTTTACTACACTTGCCGCTGTCTCCTTGGAAGTGTCACACTGAGCTTACTGTGAAGTGACACCATATTAGATTTCTTGATATGTTGGTATTATAACTTATGTTATATGACAGAATGTCAGTTCAAGACAACGGCGCATTGAAGATTTATCACAAACACAACAGTACTGGTGCCATTACTTAGGCTTAAATGTCAGTGAATGACAAATTGACATTAAAAACCTCAATCAGGTCGTAAGATGAACGACACTGTAGCTGAATGTTCACTGTGTTCTAGTGGCTGCCGGTACGATAGCTAAGCGTGATCGCCAGGATACTGACCACCCCCTGTGATACGAAAACTGAGTGAAGATCTCACCGATATAATTTGAAAGATATCATGCGACGTCCACAGAGAACCACTGACGTCATAACGACGAAGGAACAAATCGAAAAAAGAATAAAAAAATGTGGTTAGAAACGTCGAGTTATGGAGTGAAAGGAAGTAGGTTCGTATCCTGCTATGTTCAGTTTTTTTCTTTTTTTCATCTTCGTGTTTGTAGTAGATTCTGGGACTCTCTCAGTAATGTAACAGAAATGTATTCTGCAATATTTGATGTTATTTACATACAGGATGTTTCGCAATTCATGTTAAGCACTTCTAGAGGATGTAGTGATTACTTGGTAGATCAAGTCATATGGTGGAACGCATGTCCTGAAATGTTAACCAACGACGCTACAGAGTGTCGTAGGCGCCGGGCCAGTAAATATATTTATGTACTGGGCGATTCCGTGATGACGGTACAAATTTTCTTGAATGATGGAGATGGGTAAATGTATCAGTTTCAGGTAAGGGCCCCTGTACCGGAAACGAGCGAGTCGAAAGTTATATGCGAAAACCCTTCTGATACATATGACAGTGGAATACATGTACCAATACTGTTGTTACTAAGACAGTACGGTAGGTAACTTTCAGAAGTGGTAAATACGAACCAAAACAAGAAAAATGACTAGTAAACATGGGCTCCAAAATGCATGCCTTAAGAGCTATGAGTACCTGTTCAGTAGAGATGTGTTACTCACTAGCGAAGATGAACATTTGCTCATAGCTCCTCAGGCATGCATTTTAGAGCCAATGTTTACTCGACACTTTTTCTTGTCTTGTTTCCGCCTTTGAAATTTGCATACCCTACATTCTCAGCAAAAGCAGTACGGGTACGTGTATTTCACAATCAGATGTATCAGAATGATTTCCGCTTTTAACTTTCGATTCGTTCGTTTCCGAATCAGGGACCTTTACCTCAGACTGATACATTTATTCGTCTCCATCATACCTAAAAAGTTTGTAACATCATCACGGAATCAACCTGTATACACATACATTTACAGGTGCCGGTGCTTGTAACTTTAACGCTCTGTAGCGGCGTAGGATGTCGTTTCCGGGTTCCTATATAAATCTACAACGTCTAGAAGTGTGCAACATGAATTGTGAAAGACTCTGTATAATTACTCTCTCTCTCTCTCTCTCTCAGGAGTGAGCGCATTTAATTTTGTGACTTCAGTCTAATTAAAAAACGAAATATTAAATTTCTGCAAGTGAAATGAGCACCAATGGCATTTGTATTCTTGCTTGTAACAAATATTTGGCTGCTTTTTCCGAATATGTTGTGATTTCCGAGGGTGTGACTAGGCAGGAACCTACGGGAACAACTTAAATGACTGCAAAGCTAGCGTCACTCGCAGTTAACTGGATCGACTGCTATCGAGTTTTCTGGTCGCAACGAGTACACATTATTTTGATGCCATTTCACAGTAAGCCGGCCTTGTAACTTGTTTCTCCCCTGTCAAGTGTCTCTCCCTCTCCGAGAAAGCGTGGAGACCCAGTATAGACAGGCTCTCTAAGAAAGCAGAGACAGTAGTGTTACCCGTGGCAACCTAGGGTACTAACCGGCCTTCGCTGTGATATGCATCTCGGAACACAGTTAACAGATGGCAGCAGCAGTGCTACGAGTCGTGTGAAAACTAACCGGTCTTCGCTGTGATATGCATCTCGTAATACAGCGAACAGATGGCAGCAGCAGTGCTACCAGTCGTGTGAAAACTAACTGGTCTGCGCTGTGATATGCATCTCGTAATACAGCTAAAAGATGGCAGCAGCAGTGCTACCAGTCGTGTGAAATTTCTTTGTCGTACGAAGTTTAAACCGCGTTACAGGCACTCCGATATCATTTTTTATTCCGTGTTTGATGACATATTGAAGGAGTAGCTACAAATGATTAAAATAACTATGTAATAATGTACATGGGTGGGTTTTAATTTGTTATTGTTCCGATATTGACTCAGTAATCCATGGAACTGTTATGTTGTGCCTACTAATTTCTGCTCTACAGGGTAATTCTGTTGTAATAATACGAACTTGTGTCGAAGTTAATTCTAGAAAGTTGCTGAAATATAGCAAAAGCCCGCTAAAAGACATTAACTATGAGAGTATTTATTCTGCCTGCGTAGCAGTCTGAGCTTTCGTATCCTAGTGTTACATTTAGCTTATCATTTGTATCGCGTTTTTTAACTTTTTTAACTAGTAAATAAATAGTAAAAAATTACAGATTTTTATTTCTCGAAGTGATTAACAGAAAAAAGGGTCCCACATTTTCATTTATTTGAATTTTTTGTCAGGAATGCTGAGCTTTATTCAATGTGGGAGTAATTACTCTCGCACAGGTAAAATTTATGCATTAATTGCTATAATTGAGTCCCTTAGTAAACTCAAGTTTTGACTTAGCAGAAAGTTCTTTAGTAGTACAAAGTGATTTTATTTTCATGCAGGCTGTGTCCACAGCTTTCATGTAATCATTAAAATGATAGTTACTTCTTAAGCTTGTCAAACTTTTTATTTATTGCGACTGCAGCTTCTGGTAACAGTAAGCATACTACACAATAGTTATGTAAAGATTTCTGAAATTGCTATCACAATAAATTTCAAAACATTACAGCCGTAAGCGGTAACTACCATATTTAATAAATCATAATGGTTATTCAGGATAAAGTCTATTGGAATTTCGCTTGGGTTTTGACTCTTAAGATTTTTGACGAATTATCAAGGATTTTCTTACACTGCAACTTTAACGTATCTCAAACTGCAATCCAGGAGATATTTTGTCTCGCTAATGTCTATAAGCTGGCTGCCTAGATTACACTGCAGTTATGGTAATCGAAAAATATGAAGCAAAGAGTAGCAACAACGTCACGATAAAAACGCATGACTAGCTACGTGCTTTATGCTGTAATGACTTTTTTGTGGTTTCTGTGTGAGCTATTCCCGGGTTAGCACAATAAGACTGTTTACTAAAAGCACAGTTACTAAAAGTATAACAGTGAATAAACCGAAATTAAGTGATCCCTTAGCAACTGCTGACTTTCAGTATGTTTCCAGAAAAGCTGTATGGTTGTGTAACGGAGCCAACTCCGATTATTAAGCCAGTTATCTTAATCGCACAGTAAGTAACGTTTACAAGTGCTGTCTGTTGTGAAAGGTATCTTTATTGGCCAATAAATAATATTTTACAAGTTCTGTCTGTCTTATAAGTACAAACGTTGTATGAGGACGTATTGCTGAGTAGGTTTTAAGTAAAAGCATATTACTGCGCAATTTAAGAATTATCTAGCGCTGTTTCTGTCGATGCAGATGCGTTTGGTGCTGGTACACAATGTCACAAAATGTCATTGTCAAGAAACAAATTTAAATCCGTTATTCGAACAATATCAGAGCCAGTACTCCGTTTGTTTAAGACAAGATAGTTTTCTTCTCTATAGATAACCCGTTTCGTTGTGATAGAATATCACAGTGACGTGATACTCTTTTCACTGTTTTTCACTCGCTTCCCCATACCCATGGCCTTATCTAACGTAAGCACGGGCTGTCTTATCACGGGAGTCAAAGAATCATATCGTCATCCGCTTGTAAGAAGCTCAAGCTTTGTTCTGTTCTTATTTCATGGTCAGTGTTCTTTAGTGGATCCCTGATCACTTTCATGTTTTTAGCTAAGTTCGTGAATATAATTTTGTTACTGTCGGGTACATGTGGAAATCGACACATTTGTGATTTCATGAGCTACTTAAAGATTTCATCTACAGGAGCAGGCTTGACCGTCTCATTTTCCAGTCCGGTACGAAATGACCCGAAGACAGCTTCGGATAAAATAAATCTTCACTACTACTATTTGACTGCCCGAAGACTCTAAACACTTTGGCAATGTGATCTGCTTAAACAAACGGCGGTGTCTAAGGATGATAATATAAAACCGTCAACATGTGATCGGAAACCTGCTGACACCAATGTCTTGCAGTAATAAAAAGAAGTAACAGCCCATGTAGAGACTTAATGTTGTACTTAATCTGACTAACATTACGCTTAGCAGGAATACTTCACTGGAAGTTAAATGACAAACAAATGTTTCTATTCATGAAAATTTCCGTAATAAGTTAAAGGCTACAGCATAAACATCTGAATGCAAGTACTCATTCTTTTTCGGATTTCTTACCTCAGTTGGTAAAAACGGAACTCTGACACCACGCGCGCCGGCCGAGGTGGCCGTTCGGTTCTAGGCGCTACAGTCTGGAACCGAGCGACCGCTACGGTCGCAGGTTCGAATCCTGCCTCGGGCATGGATGTGTGTGATGTCCTTAGGTTTGTTAGGTTTAAAGTAGTTCTAAGTTCTAGGGGACTGATGACCTTAGAAGTTAAGTCTCATAATGCTCAGAGCCATTTTAGCCACACCGCGCACACATTTCCACTGGAAACATGTTTCCTGTGGTCTTTCGCAATACGTTTCTTACTTTGTTTCTTGTCTCTGTCTCTGCCTACACTGGTGGCAATCATTTCGCGTGTTAGTTTCGTATCGTCTGCTACAATATGTGTAGGGACGAGTAAGCTGTACGGTATGTATTGCCGTATTATTAATATTCAAAGGTTCAAGCAAACAAAATAGAATGCGTCATCGTCATCGGTGGACGCAAACAGACTATGGAAGAAATGAGGGAAATCACTTGCCACAGGATCTGGTTTCCGTAATTTCACTCGGATGTCACCTACCAATTTTGAATTTGTGGCAAACGTGGTAGCACTATTTTTTTTTTAAAAAAATGCACAAATTTCAGAAAAGCAATTACATTATTCTTCGTTGTTTGCTAACGGGATATTTATTTCAGAGCCCTTTTTTTTGTATTTCACATTTCGAAATACGCTACAAGTGACCTTTTTTTCTTTTCTACGCAGTCTATGCCAGGATCAAATGAAGCAGTACTTCTCTGCAGAGCCTCTTGTTATTTATTTCTGTTCTTGTACTGCTTGCTTCGTATTTCCAAATACAGTCCTCAGCCTGCTACAGCGACAACACGACAATCTGCAGCCTCGTCCGCTCCATTTTTTTCCAGAAAGGCGTAATACAGCAAGCGAAAACACGAAACCTAATAACTCTATACAACAGACGCCACAATGGGACATATAAACATGCGCTATCGCCTTGCAGCAGTGACATGTGATACCTGGTCTGAAATATTGTTTCCTTTGATGTGTACGGACACAGCTACGGATAGCTGTTTCCGTGTTTCTAAACATGCTTCGTCCCAAACGGTGTCCCGATATAGTAGCTGGGAAAGCGTTTTGAAAACATGTTTCCAGATCAATATGTACGCGGCTTTATATGATCACTTTGTTGTCTGTCCGCCCATCTGTCTGTTCAGACCGTTTTCTCTTAGGAACGGGTAGTGGTACCAAACTGTAATTTATAAGGTCTACAATCCCTTGGCAGAGTGGAAAATTTGAGCTTCTTAGTGAATTTAATCAAAAGGTACGGCCGTCTGTAAGGACCCCCTCTTCCCAGAAAAGGAAGAGGTGTCGTGTTGAAATTTATCTCAAATACTAAAGTGTAAAGTCTACGGTCCCTTGGCGGTGTAAAAAAATTAAGCTTCTGAGTGAATTTAATGAAAAGGTACGGCCAACTGTAAAGCCTTCTTTTACTCAGGAAAGGGTAGAGGTATCAAATAAAAATTTATGTAAAATACTTAAGTCTACGTTCCCTTGGCGGCAGGACCGAAGGGAGCCACAACTGGTCCCGGACAGGATGGGGTGTTAGGGCTCCATCTCAAAACATAGCTGTCCAAATTTAAACATAACATAATCAGGGGAACATCGGAAATATAGAAAAGTACTCATTACAATGAAATACAGAATAAATGTAACTTCTTACTAAACAATAAATATGTCGCACTCCGTCAAGAAACGTCAAAAAACGGCAATTTTTAAGTATATGTCACTGGAAAATGCGTGTGAAGTGCCCCACCGTGCAGCGAAAAGCATCAAAACTCTATCTCGCAATTTATCCACTTGTAATGGTACTTGAATTATGTAACCATTACGGCACCTCAACTTAACCTCTCGATACCAGCTATATTCTGCTGTATTTCTATAAAGTAGTTAACATATTTCTGAGACAACATTCATATTTGATTTCATTAATGTAGAGGCAGGTGTCATTAATCATAGCAATATAAACATATCGATGTATCGAAGTACATCGATATGTTTATATTGCAATGATATTATTCTTATGTGAATTCTCTCTTTTGTCACTATGATCTTTGACGTTCTTGTAACTCTGATTTTAGGGCTCGTAGGCGATTATTAGTTAGAGAGTTAGAGACTGTAAAGTCAAGTCTTGGACGTCATGTTGGAAAGGCGCATATTGTCGTCAGCTTATAAAATGTACAACCTAACAGTGAGGAAGATGTTTTCAAGTATGTTTTGTTTTGTGAAGTGATGTTTTGTGTGTTACGTGCCATTGCAACAAAAGCAATAAAAAATAAGTGTAACTTGAATTCGGAGTGCTGATTACTTTTTTTTTTCATCAACATTGTTCTAACTTTGAAAGGTTTAATCTTCAAGAATGGTTTGTGAAGCGCATCTACAAAACTTTTGAATGTTGTTGTTGTTGTTGTTGTTGTGGTCTTCAGTCCTGAGACTGGTTTGATGCAGCTCTCCATGCTACTCTGTCCTGTGCAAGCTTCTTCATCTCCCAGTACCTATTGCAACCTACAACCTTCTGAATCTGCTTAGTGTATTCATCTCTTGGTCTCCCTCTACGCTGCCCTCCAATACTAAACTGGTGATCCCTTGATGCCTCAGAACATGTCCTACCAACCGATCCCTTCTTCTGGTCAAGTTGTGCCACAAACTTCTCTTCTACCCAATCCTATTCAATACCTCCTCATTAGTTATGTGATCTACCCATTTAATCTTCAGCATTCTTCTGTAGCACCACATTTCGAAAGCTTCCATTCTCTTCTTGTCCACACTAGTTATCGTCCATGTTTCACTTCCATACATGGCTACACTCCATACAAATACTTTCAGAAATGACTTCCTGACACTTAAATCTATACTCGATGTTAACAAATTTCTCTTCTTCAGAAACGCTTTCCTTGCCATTGCCAGTCTACATTTTATATCCTCTCTACTTCGACCATCGTCAGTTATTTTGCTCCCCAAATAGCAAAACTCCTTTACTACTTTAAGTGTCTCATTTCCTAATCTAATTCCCTCAGCATCACCCGATTTAATTTGACTACATTCCATTATCTTCGTTTTGCTTTTGTTGATGTTCATCTTATATCCTTCTTTCAAGACACTATCCATTCCGTTCAACTGCTCTTCCAAGTCCTTTGCTGTCTCTGACAGAATTACGATGTCATCCCCGAAAATCAAAATTTTTATTTCTTCTCCATGGATTTTAATACCTACTCCGAATTTTTCTTTTGTTTCCTTTACTGCTTGCTCAATATACAGATTGAATAACATCGGGGAGAGACTGCAACCCTGTCTCACTCCCTTCCCAACCACTGCTTCCCTTTCATGTCCCTCGACTCTTATAACTGCCATCTGGTTTCTGTACAAATTGTAAATAGCCTTTCGCACCCTGTATTTTACCCCTGCCACCTTTAGAATTTGAAAGAGAGTATTCCAGTCAACATTGTCAAAAGCTTTCTCTAAGTCTACAAATGCTAGAAACGTAGGTTTTCCCTTCCTTAATCTAGCTTCTAATATAAGTCGTAGGGTCAGTATTGCCTCACGTGTTCCAACATTTCTACGGAATCCAAACTGATCTTCCCCGAGGTCGGCTTCTACTAGTTTTTCCATTAGTCTGTAAAGAATTCGCGTTAGTATTTTGCAGCTGTGACTTATTAAACTGATTGTTCGGTAATTTTCACATCTGTCAACACCTGCTTTCTTTGGGATTGGTATTATTATATTCTTCTTGAAGTGTGAGGGTATTTTGCCTGTCTCATACATCTTGCTCACCAGATGGTAGAGTTTTGTCAGGACTGGCTCTCCCAAGGCCGTCAGTAGTTCCAATGTAATGTTGTCTACTCCGGGGGCCTTGTTTCGACTAAGGTCTTTCAGTGCTCTGTCAAACTCTACACGCAGTATCGTATCTCCCATTTCATCTTCATCTACATCCTCTTCCAATTCCATAATATTGTCCTCAAGTACATCGCCCTTGTATAGACCCTCTATATACTCCTTCCACCTTTCTGCTTTCTCTTCTTAGCTTAGAACTGGGTTTCCACCTGACCTCTTGATGTTCATACAAGTGGTTCTCTTACCTCCAAAGGTCACTTTAATTTTCCTGTAGGCAGTATCTATCTTACCCCTAGTGAGATAAGCCTCTACATCCTTACATTTGTCCTCTAGCCATCCCTGCTTAGCCATTTTGCACTTCCTGTCGATCTCATTTTTGAGACGTCTGTATTCCTTTTTGCCTGCTTCATTTACTGCATTTTTATATTTTCTCCTTTCATCAATTAAATTCAATATTTCCTCTCTTACCCAAGGATTTCTACTAGCCCTTGTCTTTTTACCTACTTGATCCTCTGCTGCCTTCACTACTTCATCCCTCAAAGCTACCCATTCTTCTTCTGCTGTATTTCTTTTCCCCATTCCTGTCAATTGCTCCCTTATGCTCTCCCTGGAACTCTGTACAACCTCTGGTTCTTTTAGTTTATCCATGTCCCATCTCCTTAAATTTCCCCCTTTTTGCAGTTTCTTCAGTTTTAATCTACAGGTCATAATCAATAGATTGTGGTCAGAATCTATATCTGCCCCTGGAAATGTCTTACAATTTAAAACCTGGTTCCTAAATATCTGTTTTACCATTATATAATCTATCTGATACCTTTTAGTATCTCCAGGCTTCTTCCATATATACAGCCTTCTTTTGTGATTCTTGAACCAAGTGTTAGCTATTATTAAGTTGTGCTCTGTGCAAAATTCTACCAGGCGGCTTCCTCTTTCATTTCTTTGCTCCAGTCCATATTCACCTACTACGTTTCCTTCGCTCCCTTTTCCTACTACCGAATTCCAGTCACCCATGACTATTAAATTTTCATCTCCCTTCACTATCTGAATAATTTCTTTTATTTGATCATACATGTCTTCAATTTCTTCGTCATCTGCAGAGCTAGTTGGCATATAAACTTGTACTACTGTAGTAGGTGTGGGCTTCGTATCTATCTTGGCCACAATAATGCGTTCACTATGCTGTTTGTAGTAGCTTACCCGCATTGCTATTTTCCTACTCATTATTAAACCGACTCCTGCATTACCCCTATTTGATTTTGTGTTTATAACCCTGTAGTCACCTGACCAGAAGTCTTGTTCCTCCTGCCACCAAACTTCACTAATTCCCGCTATATCTAACTTTAACCTACCCATTTCCCTTTTTAAATTTTCTAACCTACCTGTCCGATTAAGGGATCTGACATTTCACGCTCCGATCCGTAGAACGCCAGTTTTCTTTCTCCTGATAACGACATCCTCTTGAGTAGTCCCCGCCCGGAGATCCGAATGGGGGGCTATTTTACCTCCGGAATATTTTACCCAAGAGGACGCCATCATCATTTACTCATACAGTAAAGCTGCATGCCCTCGGGAAAAATTACGGCCGCAGTTTCCCCTTGCTTTCAGCCGTTCGCAGTACCAGCACAGCAACGCCGTTTTGGTTATTGTTACAAGGCCAGATCAGTCAATCATCCAGACTGTTGCCCCTGCAACTACTGAAAAGGCTGCTGCGCCTCTTCAGGAACCACACGTTTGTCTGGCCTCTCAACAGATACCCCTCCGTGGTGGTTGCACCTACGGTACGGCTATCTGTATCGCTGAGGCACGCAAGCCTCCCCACCAACGGCAAGGTCCATGGTTCATGGGGGGAGAACTTTTGAATATAGCAGAATAAAACCTAGGCCTCTTTGCACCCGAGCTTGGAACCATCACCTCCTAGATTTTCGACGATTGAGCCATGATTTTACAACGAGACCAGCGTGCGAAATACGAAAAAATGGGTGCCTAGTTTATTCATTATTACATGAAATGACTTTATTAACTGTGCTCTAATGACACCTGCCACATAATAACTTTGGTGTTGCCCGAAAATGCAGTATTTAGCAGCGTGAGCAACACCACAATCATTATTAAATTTTGACCTTTGTTGTGGTAAGGTTGTTAGACACTCCAGGCAAGTTTTGTAACTTTTGTTAAGGCTACTTCATAATTTGTCACGGCAAGAAAAGTGTCGCTTCAGCGTTGCTACTGGCAGATATGCACTGGTCATTCAAGAAGGGTAGCACATTCTGAATTGTGACACTCTTCACATACAAGGTAAAGTGAATGTAATTTTTAATATGAATCATTATTATAATGTTTTTTGTTTAAACAGTGTTTGTAACTTAAATTACAATGTCTTTCAGGCACGCATGCATGTCTGAAGGAACAGACACTATTTTGGCAATTACAGCTGTTGTAAATATTATGAATTTTCGTGCGTTGCAGCGTACAAGGAAAAAAATGGAAATTTTCGCTATAAAGAAGGTTCATACTGAATCCCTTTTCTCGTCGAAAAGAATTCCTGGATTAGATAAACCCAATTATGATTCTAGGTTTTCGATACTATGTTCCTTAAACTGTATGTAATTGATGTTTTATTAAATTGTGTTAATTTTCATAAATTATAACATTGTATTTTTATTTTTCTAATAAAACAATTTCAAATTGTTTTTCAATTTTATTTTAACTTAAGAACTAATTTTGCCAGGTGGGGGATCGAATGTCGTATTGTGTTACAGAAAGGAAAAACAAGTGAGTTGGTAAGGTAAACAAAAGGTTTTTGAAAATCAAGAAAAGTGACACAACTCAAAGAACTAATCAATAATTACCTGATTAGTCCTCATTCGACGAGACTAAAACTACGTGTCAGTATTACTGTTGTATAAAATATAATGGAATTTATTGCCAAAAACACCTACTTGAAATTTAAAGAAAACTCATACTATTTCAGTATAAGTTTTATAGAATTCTTGAATTCGATTTATCTCAAGTACTGCATTTTTGTGCTGTGTCACTGTTATTGCCGGGGTGTGATACGTTCATAAATGCAACTTATGCGGTGGGCCGGCCGGCCGTTGTGGCCGAGCTGTTCTAGGCGCTTCAGTCTGGAACAGCGCGACAGCTACGGTCGCAGGTTCTAATCCTGCCTCGGGCATGGATGTGTGTTATGTCCTTAGGTTGGTTAGGTTTAAGTAGTTCTAAGTTCTAGGGGACTGATGACCTCAGATGTTAAGTCCCATAGTGCTCAGAGCCATTTTTTTGCTGTGGTTCCAATGGCTCTGAGCACTATGGAACTTAACTACTGAGGTCATCAGTCCCCTAGAACTTAGAACTACTTAAACTTAACCAACCTAAGGACATAACACACATCCATGCCCGAGGCAGGATTCGAACCTGCGACCGCAGCGGTCGCGCGATTCAAGACTGTAGCGCCTAGAACCGCTCGGCCACGTAGGCTGGCGTTTTGCAGTGGTACTATACGTTGCAAGAGATGCTGCTGGCGGAATTTGAACTAAGTAACGCTTGTTTGGTGCTCACTCGGCTCAACCAAAACACACAGCACTATACACACGTGTACTGTCAAGTACAAATTCGGTTGCATGATAGATGTAGTGTTATTCTGTATTATAGAGTCTGTAAACAGTAATTGCATTATGTCTGTCCATTTTATAATCACTGACCGCTTACTGAGCTCATATCCTGGTTACATGGCAAGATGAAAATTTGTGTGTGGTGTATCGATATTACATTTTAATTGAAATGGGGGCGACACACGCGGCAATATTTAAGAGAAAGCGTGCTTGTTCGAGCATTTTTTTGGCGAGTGTCAACTTTGAGAAGTTATAGAAGTCAGCACGTAATTAGGAGAAAAATTTGCTTTGCACAGATTAAAGATACAATAATTCACTACTTGCAGGTGAATTTTCGTTGCTTCACTATTAGTCATGCAGTCTTGATTAAGGTAGATGCAGGTGGCCGCAATTCGTCTAATGATGATACACATTACTAAGACGAATAGTGTAAATGCAAGTTCTGTTATTGCCTTTCACAGCCTTTTCTTTAAATGCACGTCTTTAAATTGTTTACTTTCGTGTACTTATGCTCCGCGCGCTCGCGTATACGAACCTCTCAACAGTATTTCCACTTTATTGTTCATTGCTACAGTGTTTACATCGGGGTCTCTTCAGGTAGGAAACAATCGTGCTGCCATTCGTTGTGGGATGTTCATGTCATACAGTCCAAGTAACATAATACTTGCGTAAAACCATAGATCATTTACGGAGTTGTGATCATTGGTGACCAGTGATCGAGAGTGGATTTTGCCACTCGACTGGCAATATCGTCACATACGAGATATTTACACTTTGCGCACGTCCTCGGTCAATAAGGGAGGTTCATCATATTTCTTAATTCAGGAATAATCATAGAGAAACTAAACTGTTTTGTGTATTCAAAAACACTCGGTATTACATAGCCTGTGATTTAAAAAAAAAAACAATTATAAAATTATGAAAATATGCTGTTTTATTTTGTTTCTCGCAGTCGGGTTTAACAGAAAACCTATAAACAACGGTGCCAATTTATTGGTCCGTTTGAAATGCAAAGAACTAAGTATGTTTTTTTATCTTTATAAATGTATTTACCCTTTTTTTAACAGTCGAAAATAGTTGACCCTTTCACATATTTACGAGAAGATCGATCGAAACGGTCGTAAATTGTGGTTGGCTTCCAGGCTGGAAATAGATTAGATAATCGTCAACATCTCTCAGAATTCTACTTCCCACAGAATCATTGTGTGTGCAGTCAAAAGAATCTTTTTGAAACTGCTCTTTTAGTTGAAGATGACTGTTTTTGTGTAAACGAATTCCTGCTGTGTCTGTCGTAGGGAAGCGCTACAACGGCGAGAAGGACGATGTATACATTATATCCAGAACTCACCTGGATCTGCTTCTGTCTGCTTCTTGTTGCCCGCATGACACAGTTAACCTTGGATGTGAACATTCTACTCTTGCTGAATGAAATATTTTACTCAGTATAGCTGCAAAAGTGAGCAAGGACAGAGTTTTATATGCGAGGGTGTCCTCCCTTCGATCCACAACAATTGCTATAAAGTTTCAAGAGACATTTTAGCAATTTTTTCGGTCAAATGATTAATCTTCGGGACAAAATAGGGTAACGCACCGCCTCATGATTCCTACCGACAAACTGAAAAAAAAAAGTATCTGCTGATGAATGTTGACATGTTCAAACTTATTATGTGTACATGTTTACACGTGAAAGATACTACAGACGCAAGAGCATACATGAGATAAGAGCAAATTTTGCTGCGTATCGTGAATTATGGTGTGTTTGAACTACGCAAAAAAAAAGGCAGCCAGGGATGTGCTTTGCATACTTACTGTGAAAGTCGTTGCATCTGAGTACATACGAGTACATATACAATGACGGTACATGTGCAGATCACTCAAGAGTGACGTAAGATCTTGTGATAGGATTAAACTGTATGATAGGTTTTTGTCTTCTTTTGAATACGCTGTAAAAATGGTATCGCAAAATGGGGTTACTAAAAACAGCGGGGTAGCTTGAAACGACTTAATGTTATTTTGTTTTTAATGTTGGTATCATGCTGTACGTAGTGTAGTTGGTGGTATTGTGTGAAATTCTGAATAACCATACAATGAGCAATAGTTTTAGCAAGAAATTGAAGTAAATAAATGAAGTCACTATTCTCTAGATATCGTTTTTGTTGTTGACGATTTTAGACCTGAAAAGTTTCCTTTGAAAATTTCGTTTCTACAAGCCAACACATGAAATCCCTCGAAATAAATTTCATAAAAACATAAGCATAGCTTGCTTATCTTTTTGCTGGTGATGTCACAGTAATAATTCTTTGTTTTTCCTTCCAGGATTGTTTAAATTTCTTTTTCTTTCATAATTCCGTGTCTAAAGTGAGGTAATTTGGAAGAACTATAAATATTTTATACTCTCTCATAAATAATTGAGGCCAGCCATGATGACGACGGTCACTGTTGCGTTGATGAATACAGTGTAGTGATAATCTATAACTGAGTTTAACGATTACCGAAAAGATGTGAGAAGATGCAATTTTTCAGAATATCACAGTCTAAATATGACTGATTTTACTGCAGTGCCCCTAAAGCGCAATGAAGACTCTAAGAAGGAAGCTTAAAAGTGGTTTGTTGCTCAAATTTAAAAAAAAGAAAAAAACTTTGGTGGCTAATGGTCTTCAGTAGTCTTCAACGGGATGAAGGTATTTAAAGCGCCACAGCTGCTACCTCATGTGAAAGAATTACTATAGTGTCCAATCATTATAATCTTACACTCCTCAAACTTTCTAGTACAGTCATTAGTAAATTATGTTTGTAGGCTTTTAAAAACGTCTCTACAATGGTACTATTTACACCTGACGTTTTCACCATGTGATCTAACGTCATAAACAGAAGTATTTCAAGAAAACCCTACCAAGGAGTAACTTCGAAAACCCATATTTTCCTATTTTTGTAACAGTAAAAATTGACTTATAACTTCATTAACTGTCGGAAAAGTCAATTGGGAGCATTCTTTAAAGTTTTAAATACACTGAGTTTCCATTGCTTGTTGTGATGAAGGATGGCTTCGAAGTTTAAAAGTATTTTTCATGTGACCCACAAAAGACGGTTGCTTTTTTTTTTTTTTTTTGTACAAGGTTAAATACCACATTGAGTCTATGATATGTATGCACCGTCACACATGCTCACGGACGTATGAGGGATATCCTGTCATTATCACTTTTGAAATAATGGTGAACAAGACAATTTTGGTAGAACAGCTTGAACTTCTGGCGCTTCACATCAGTTTCATATTTCTTGGCACCCTGCGGCTTTCCGTAGTCCCCTGACCCTGCTAGTGATAATATACTGCAGCCTTTTATGATGCAAAATGGCAATATAGGTCTATCCATATTCTTGTCTGCGGGTGCCGGATCCACATCCTGCTCTGGTTCTGTGCCCAGGAGTGCGATATTTGTCTGTGGATTACTTCCCATATGTTTATCAATCGCAATAATGAAGTGAAAACACTTCTACCGAATTTTACTAGAATCTTCCAGAAATAGTAAATCACTTGTCTCAAGGCAGTGTCAGTAGGCAGGGGTGAAATCTGTAAATTCATGGTCAGTATAAGGAAACAATCTATACAATGATTTAAATGCTGTGCTATCCTGGTTCTGATCGGTAGATATCGAAAGGTCTTTAAATTCGTGCCGTTTCCATTGATAAGTTTTTCTTTAGAACTGACTGCGAGAAACAAACAAAACGTCGTACGCTCACAATAATATAATTATCGTTTATTAAACGATTTCTTCAAAATTACAAGTGTTTTTGAATACACAAAACAGATTTAGTTGCTACGTAGTTATTTATAAATTATTAAATACAGTGACCCCACCTCCGTGGCCGAAGACGCCCTAATAGCGGAAATTTCCATGTGACGCTATTGGTACTCGTGAAAATATCCAAGTGACGACGCTATTAGCACTCAAGTGCCAATGTCCACTGCCTCGGTGCACGTGCTTTGAGGCCAATAAAGGCCCGAGCAATTCCGTATCAGAGAATTTTTCAATGTCTCGGTATTAGTGAAAGAGCAGTGAAGCGAATTTCGAGAAAATGTCGATAAACTTCAGGTCTTGTATCACAAGAAAAGAGTTCTGGCGGGTGACATAAGTTTGCATTGGACGAGTTTACACAGGCAGTCATAAGAAGGAAAATCCATAACTTCTATGCAGTCACAACAGTAGCAGCCGTACTGGAAAAGTTGAAGAATGAAGTGGAAGACTTTTCCCATGCGAGTAAAACAACCCTTTGGCGCGCTGTTCGGAAATTGCGCTTTAAATACAAAAAGTTCAACAAAAAATCTGTGCTGAGGAAAAGTAACCAAGCAGCAAGGGAAACAGACAAGTTCTTGTGAGAAATACGACACTTGCGAAACGCTAGATGGGACATTTCTTACACTGATGAGCGTCGGTGTGATGCAAATAAGTGCAGAAAGTTTGGATGGCAGGGACAAAAAATGCCTTATGCATCAGAAAATGTATACGATTATCACAGAGGCAGTGTTCAACATTGGAATAACTGGAAAGAAGAAATGAAAACATTGTCCGGTTCTGGAAAAAGGACTGTAACGTGCCATAGTGGGAACGAAGATGGGGTCGTAGGAAATGCTCGCTTATGTTTTATTGGGTAAAAAGGAGGTGCTAGATTATCATTCTGACGAAGAGTGGTTTGGGGGCGTTCTCGAAAAATTACCGAACAGATCTACGATTGTTTTAGATTAGGATGCATATCACCCGATGAAATCCATTTACGAAATGGAGAAAAATATTGTATTATTGAATGGATAGAAAGGAAGAATGATTAGCTTCCATCTAATGCCGCATAATACGAGGAATTTACTAAAACTTGCGTAATGGAACACGTGCAACCACAGTCCAAGTCACAAGAATACCTTTTGGAAAGTGTATTGCACTCAGACAAGGAATTTAAACTGATGTGGTTGCTTGTGGCACACAGCGAATTCAACGCCATTGAACTTATTTGGGCATTTGACAAAAATAAAGTAGCAAAGGAGAAGCTAACTGACCTTTCATTTATTGCTAAAGTGTCCAATATATTTAATTGTTCATTTATTGAGAGCTGTTTGTATATCGAGTGTTCACTTGAAATTTCCCATATTATTGCCGTCTACTAGCAACAACAACTGAACTCGGCAATGCTGTATTGGAATACGACTGGGAAGTTGCATTCTGCGCTGGTGAATAGGCGCTTTAGTGCATTGCATTTAGGACGCGCTGGTCTTGCAATTACACTCAGGGTCGGTAATAGCGGTTACGTCGCCCCGGCCAAAAATACAGTTTTTCGCCCCTCAATAAAAATTTGATCACTTTATAAGACTTCAATAGAAGGATTAAAGTGCTCGCTCGATAGTGCAGACAGTGGTTGTCGTGGATAAAATTTCGAAACTGTTAGTAGGAATAATGCGATTAAACTCGTCATCGACCCTGACTCCCGATTTCACCATTAACTACCACTACGCATCATGCCAGAAACCTTTGATCCTTAAAGGAGAAATCACGGGTAATCTTGCAATCTAAGACTAACTATGCGGACACTGTAATATAGGAATAAGTTTCACTGTAAGCCAGTGTGGACATTTTCTTGATCTTTCAATTACAGTCCACAAATGTCGACATAAAGTTTGAATAATCAAGATGGCAATCTCCTTCCTCTAGTCTATACACATCTAACTTCTATTATGAATCGCAACAGCGTTCTAATATCTCATTCCTTTATAAGATAATGGATAACGAACAAAAGACAGGCAGCAGGAGCAGAAATATGTATCACAGAGAGAACAGGAACTGTGGTGAACAGAAAACTCCTAACACAAGGTGATATACAAGGGATATATTTAGAGAGCAACACATAACATAGCATTTATAATCAGACAGTACAAAACAGTAGAAATTAATTAAGAAATATCTGTACTTAGCACAAGTTGTTAATCATATATTTTTTTACATTTTTAAATGCCAGTATTTTGAATATAAAACAAGATAACATCAACAGCACTAAAATCACAAAAAAACTTTTGTTTCTCTCTTTCTGTCTGTAGACTCTTATATAAAGTGTTTTAAATTTAATTGATCAGAAATTTCTTGCTCTACTGCCAATACGGCCTACCATTAATAGGATGTTGTTTAGTAAAATGTTCTTAATTTTAACTTACAGAAACTCTTTTCACCACTTGCTACAGTTATTGGCATCGTTAGCAACATTGTTAAAGAAATAGTAACAGTTGGAGCAAAAGGTAAATTTGCAATTAAGCTTAATACATAGCTTGGGCTTTATTTTTTTCCCATAAGCGTAGATACTGCTGACATTTTCTCTGCTAATTGACCTAATTTATCACAACCGAGTCACCATAAGTTAATATAAATTCTAAATTCTTACAGAGTTTAATGACACTTCTTTGCATATGGTATTTAAATCGTATATATATTATACGAGGGTTGGAACTATAATAGTGGCATCACTTCTGTCTCTAAGCTGGTCGTAGATTGCGTTCCAAAAATGAACAGCATAGAGAAAACTATTTACACTCCTGGAAATTGAAATAAGAACACCGTGAATTCATTGTCCCAGGAAGGGGAAACTTTATTGACACATTCCTGGGGTCGGATACATCACATGATCACACTGACAGAACCACAGGCACATAGACACAGGCAACAGAGCATGTACAATGTCGGCACTAGTACAGTGTATATCCACCTTTCGCAGCAATGCAGGCTGCTATACTCCCATGGAGACGATCGTAGAGATGCTGGATGTAGTCCTGTGGAACGGCTTGCCATGCCATTTCCACCTGGCGCCTCAGTTGGACCAGCGTTCGTGCTGGACGTGCAGACCGCGTGAGACGACGCTTCATCCAGTCCCAAACATGCTCAATGGGGGACAGATCCGGAGATCTTGCTGGCCAGGGTAGTTGACTTACACCTTCTAGAGCACGTTGGGTGGCACGGGATACAAGCGGACGTGCATTGTCCTGTTGTAACAGCAAGTTCCCTTGCCGGTCTAGGAATGGTAGAACGATGGGTTCGATGACGGTTTGGATGTACCGTGCACTATTCAGTGTCCCCTCGACGATCACCAGAGGTGTACGGCCAGTGTAGGAGATCGCTCCCCACACCATGATGCCGGGTGTTGGCCCTGTGTGCCTCGGTCGTATGCAGTCCTGATTGTGGCGCTCACCTGCACGGCGCCAAACACGCATACGACCATCAGTGGCACCAAGGCAGAAGCGACTCTCATCGCTGAAGACGACACGTCTCCATTCGTACCTCCATTCACGCCTGTCGCGACACCACTGGAGGAGGGCTGCACGGTGTTGGGGCGTGAGCGGAAGACGGCCTAACGGTGTGCGGGACCGTAGCCCAGCTTCATGGAGACGGTTGCGAATGGTCCTCGCCGATACCCCAGGCGCAACAATGTCCCTGATTTACAGGGAAGAGGCGGTGCGGTCCCCTACGGCACTGCGTAGGATCCTACGGTGTTGGCGTGCATCCGTGCGTCGCTGCGGTCCGGTCCCAGGTCGACGGGCACGTGCACCTTCCGCCGACCACTGGCGACAACATCGATGTACTGTGGAGACCTCACGCCCCACGTGTCGAGCAATTCGGCGGTACGTCCATCCGGCCTCCCGCATGCGCACTATACGCCCTCGCTCAAAGTCCGTCAACTGCACATACGGTTCACGTCCACGCTGTCGCGGCATGCTACCAGCGTTAAAGACTGCGATGGAGCTCCGTATGCCACGGCAAACTGGCTGACACTGACGGCGGCGGTGCACAAATGCTGCGCAGCTAGCGCCATTCGACGGCCAACACCGCGGTTCCTGGTGTGTCCGCTGTGCCGTGCGTATGATCATTGCTTGTACAGCCCTCTCGCAGTGTCCGGAGCAAGTATGGTGGGTCTGACACACCGGTGTCAATGTGTTCTTTTTTCCATTTCCAGGAGTGTATTTACATCTCGTACAAAATAGATACGTGTTTCAAAGTTTTACTGACCTTCAAAGCAGTCACCAGCATTGTGTATAACCCGTTGCCAGCGATGTGGAAGTCGTAGGATGCTCTTAGCAGTGCCAGTTTATGTTTTTATAGTTTATATTGTTTAATTTGAGTTATGTGTGTACCTTTTCCAGAATGTCTTCTGTCTAACGGCGAAAGAAAAATTTCTATTTACCTGGACAGAAAAAGAAGGCTGGAGAAATAAACCAAAAGGCAAAAAGAGGTTGCAGCATTTGAGGCAATTGGCAAAGGATAATAATAACTAACAAATGTACGAAATTTATGACTTTTAATACCACCAGATGAAGTAAATGAAGAAACTGACACCAACGTGACACCACAGGAAGTTTTTTTTACAAACTTTGAGGACAGATTCAGCATTGTTACCAAGAATATTACGAGACGCCACAATAAGCTTTTTGCAAGACAAGGTCCACCTAAAGCATTTTATAGTTAAGTATTCCCTTGCATTGACGTTGGTTGACATTTTAGCCCAAATCAGTATGCACGAATTTTAAGCGATGGAGAGCAAGTTTTACGAGACTAGCTAGTGTACTCCCTTTCACAAAACTGCGCTTACTGCTTCTGTTGCAAAATTTTCAGCTGTATAGTTAGTTATCTTTCAAAGGAGGATTTCAAAAGTTTGGAGCACCACAGTGAAACTTTAAAAGAGCGTTAAATTTTCAAAAATTGCATTCAGACCCAAAGTCATTGATAGAAATCAACCAAAGGATAAAGTGACGTAAGGCTACAGATGCGGCAGCTCAAAGAGCTATTAAAGCCGAAACAAATCGCTGTAACAAGGTGATTCTAAGAACAGTAGCAATTATGAAAATGCTTGGTAACAATGGTCTGCCTTTTCAATATGTAAGCGATAAGTAGTTCGAGTATAGTAACGGTACTTTGTTTACTCTCCGAATTTGATTCCACTATGGAAGTTCACGTCTGTAGAGTGCTAAAGAAAGAAGTGACTAAAGGATTTTGATCTAGCCTTTGCACATGATTTTTTACGAAAGTGTAAAATATTTTGTACGAACCTTAGGCTTTATTCATCCTTCGATGAAACTGTTTTTGATGCAAAGCAACTTACTGCCTAAATTGATGTGCAAGCTAATTTTGGATTAGCTGTAATACGACACCACTTTAAAAGAATAAAAGGCGACTTCTCATACGAAGCACGAGCTGAAGTCATCAAAGATCCAAAAGAGCAATATAAAAATATTTTTTTCTTTTTTTACAATCGATGAAGTACTAAATGCACTAGATACTAGATTTGAACAGCTTAGTAATCATAGTAATTATTTTCAATTATTATATGTGGGTTGGAACATTGATAGTGACAACTATTTATTTACAGCTCGTAAAAAAAGATAGGTGTTTCAAAGTTTTATTGACTTTCAAAGTAGTCACCAGAATTGTGTATCTTAACATCGCTATGTATGAAGCCGTTGGCCTTATATTATTACTAACCTCCGGTAGTTGCCCGGTTCTCGGTTCAGCTGACAGGTAACGGTGTGAGCGGGGACAGTGATCTTTAGGAACAACAGGAGAAATTTGAGAGATGTCACAATTAAAGTTATTGTTTCCTTCGTCATTTGCGGGCGCTGTCTGCCATTGACGCGAAGAGTACTGAAGAAATGAAGTGAAATCGTCGTGTGGCATTGATGGCCAGGAGGCCCCATCCGGGAAAGTCTTATTTCAGGTGATGCCACGTTGGGCGACTTGCGCGTCGGTGATGATGACATGATGATGAGGACAGCACAACACCCAGTCCACGAGCGGAGAAAATCACCAACCCGGTCGGGGATCGAAGCCGGGCTCGCTGTATGATAGGCAAACACGTTAAGACTCAGCTAAGCATGGGGCAGAACTGAGGAATAGGGATTAGAAAATAATCCTATTGGTGTTTTAGTCTTATTAACCAGTTTTTGCGGTTGTTTATTGGTCTTAGCTGTAATTGCTTTTTAAAAGAAGAACTGACAACTGATAACTGGGGAAAGAAAACAGATAAAAATTCAAGTTGCGTATCAGTGGTGCTAAAATTTGTAGTTTCTAAATAAAACATTTTTTATTGGTAAATTTTCAGTTGGTTTCAAATACTGGGTTGTTAAAAACAAAGTAATGTAAACAGTGTTCGTTCACTATGTCGGCGATTGCTGCGCAAGCAAGTTCTCCACGTACTCGTACACCACCATTACTCTACCACGCAAACATAGTGGTTACACTCGTCTGGTGTGAGACGTTCCCTGGGGGGTCCATCGGGGGCCGAACCGCACAATAACACTGGGTTCGGTGTGGGGAGGCGGAGGGGTGAAGTGGACTGCGGTAGTCGTCGTGGGGTTGTGGACCACTGCGGCTGCGGCCGGGACACAGCCTCTCCCTCGTTTCTAGGCCCCCGGTTAACATGCAATACAATACAATACAAACAGTGTTAGTTTTGTAACAATCCCTAGCAACGTGACACAGTAACGTATATGTTGCCGTGTAGCGTGCACTTAGTTACACTAGCCTATTAGCCGGCGCTTGGTGCACGCATTCTATTATTCATTCGCAGAACAGTCAATGTAAAAGTGAACTGCAACGTACAACCTTATGTTAGAGGAGATGTAACTATAATATTACCGACTTGGCAACAATGAACTCTAGTATGAACCGATACCTGATGAATGTTAACATATTCGGAGGTGTTTTAAAACTCAGTATAATACAAAATTTATTTTACAATAGTAGCCTGATAATTGCCAACTGAGCACCATGGGGGAGACTTGGGCCCCCCATGAGGCTTCGACCTGGGGACTTTGCCCCACCCCCCTGCCCTCTCCCTCCTCTCGTCGGGGCTGCTTGTCGGTGTAAATAAATTAAGCCTCTAAGACAATGCTGTGAAAAGATAAGGCAATATATGTCACACATTTTGATGCTCACAAACTGACTCATCAAGTCTACAGATGAACTATTCTAACACAAGTCGGATCTAATAGTCTACCAGTAAAGCCAATCCCGGTCGAATCACGGATTTTTTAGTCTTAGTTTTAACCTAACCTTCACCTCTCAACGATATGTGGCGTCCCCAGCAGTGACGTAGCTAGCGGCGGTGGCACGCGGGGCGGATATCGGCGGTATTACTCCATTAATAAAAACTCTTAAAATTAATAAAATTGGATACGTGTCAAGCGTGAATTTAAATAAGACAAAGCCCTTAGAGTCAGTAATCATAAATCTTTTATTAGGCATTATACATTAGTATATTGTATTATACACTTCTACATTAATATATAGTATTATACTCCATACATTAACATACATTCTTCAGAAAATTATTTGCTAAAGCGAAACACAAACACTTAAAATTTCTTTCTAGCTACTCACAAACTCTGATATCACATCTTCAAAATTAATATTTTGTGTTGCCTCATGTCTGATAGTTGACGTGGCAGGATTATTTATCCTCGTGTTGTTCATTGTTGGTCGTAAGTGATTTTTAATTAATTTTAATTTACTGAAACTCCTCTTACATGCAGCAACTGATACACAGCTCGTCATAAATAACAGTAGAGCGAGCATAAGATTAGGAAGAGGGTCTTTAAAATCTAATTCACGATAAATTTAAAAAGTCAAGACATGCCCAATTAGAAACTGTAACATCTGCCGCTTTTAAATGTCTTCTCAGCCTTGGAATCTCATAGAGGATTTCTCCTGATAATTCATCACAAAAACCAGTGAATTCTGGAACAGCTAATTTAAACTCCTCATTGTTTGGCTGCACAATTTCCAACAATGTGGCGACATATTGAATGGACTTTGATCTGGTTCAGAGTTCGACATTGAATCGGTCAATACATTCCAACATATCATTTTGATGCTCTGCTCTCAGCATGAGTCCCGTATCGGTGGCCAGTTCACCAGCCATTGGTTTTTTTTACTACGAATTCTTCTCTCTATTGGAATGTCGTATTCCTCTGATTTTTTTCAAAGCAGACGCACTGCCTCTACTAAAGTATGACCTCGTTTTTGTTCAGTATAAAGACAAAGTGCCCCTGTTGTTATAATTAACTGATCAAGACTCAAGCCTTAAGTTTGCAAGGCAACCTGAGTGCAATTTACTTCTCTCTGTACACAATTCAAAAAAAAAAAAAAAAAAAAAAGCACACACACAAAAAATGGTTCATTTGGCTCTAAGCACTATGGGACTTAACATCTGAGGTCATCAGTCCGCTAAACTTAGAACTACTTAAACCTAACTAACCTAAGGAAATCACACACATCCATGCCCGAGACAGGATTCGAACCTGCGACCGTAGCGGCAGCGCGTTTCCGGACTGAAGCGCCTAGAACTGCACGGCTACAGCGGCCGGCTCCAAAAGTAAAGATAGCACAGAAATGTGAAATTTCATACAGCAGGCACAGGATTTTGTGCAACACCTCTGGTGTCCAAATTGTCTTGTTGATCACATAATTCGTCAGTTGCTGCGACAACCCAATCTAAATTTTGTGCCAGTGCTTTTACTGCAGCATAATGAGCACTCCATGCGTTGTTAACAGTATTTTAACAGATGCTTTGCTGTGTTTAATAAGAACATCCCAGCGGCTAGTGAAAGCAGAAAAACAGAAAAAAAATGTAAAAATGGCCTCCACTGTTCCAAAAATTTTTTCGCAGGATAGACTTCGTGAAAAGGGATGTTGGCAACACAAATTAATTGAATAACAATACTTTCAACAAACACGGCTTTATTGTTTTTTGCTTTAATGATAGCTTCCACTCCTCCATACATGCCGCGCATAATAGCTGCATTGTCATAACCTTGGGGATGACACATCATAACGTCCAAACCGTCTTTTTCAAGCTTCTTAAGAATTTCATCGTTTAGATCAGCTCCTTTTTTTCCTTTTAGAGGGAAAATGCGAGGAATTCGTCTTTTACTTCTACTTTTCTGTTATCAATTTTCACATCACTTTAGACATCTGATCAATATGTGAAATGTCAGCTATGCCATCAAACATACCAAAACATTCAGACGGGTTAATTTCGTTGACAAGCTTAATTCTACGTGGTTCAGTAAATCATTTGTAAATTAATTCTGTACTTCTGGCGACAAATACTACTCTTCGGGAGGTTTACAATGTTCAAAGCTCAAGATGTGTTCTTTCAACACTATATCATACTGTGATAGTAATTTCCCTAGTTGTAAGAAATTGTCTTTATTTGCAGAGCTTTGTCCTTCATCATGTCCACGAAAGGCTAGTTTTTGTTTACCTAGAAACAAAGTTACATGCAATAACCTTGATAAAGACGCTTCCACTTCAGTTTTTCAGTATCCATTAATCGCAAGGCTGCGCAATCTACTGTTTTATGTAATTTTAGTCTCATTTCCAAAATTTTCCATCGCTGGCCACTTTACGATTCAGTTTTCGCCATTCCTGAAATCCAGTCACAAATGTAGATCTCGCATTAGTACTTCTGGCGATAGCAAGCAAAGGACAGCAGACGCAATAGAGGTTGTTAGTTGTTGGAGAGTAAACCTTCGAAGGCAGCAAAATTTTTTCGCCAGTAGGCATCACCTTACACAACTGTTCCTTTGAAAGATACCGCACATCACCTTTTGTTTTTGATCCGTGCCTCGATACAGTGCCAAATGGCCTTTGTCTGTTTTGTAAATGTTCACTTCCTTTTTTATGATCGCAATGCGAATATTATCAGGAACAGGTATGCTCCAACTAGAGACATCTCTCAAATCCTGCAGTGATTCATTATTACAGTTTTTGATAGTAATAACGTTATCAAAGTCATTTTCAGTATTTTTTCTGATTCATCTTCTTCATGAGTTATCAGCATGTCTCTTTCGTCGCTGTTGCCTTCTGAAGATGAGCTGACATCGTCCGAATCATTTCTTGCATGAACATGAGATTAAGCGTCTTTTGATGAAGTCCGGCTCTCATTTAATATTTTTTTCTTTTCCAGAAAAGAATTAACTTGGTGCGTCATTAAAGACAATGGCCTCTCCTCAGAACTACCTGTCTACCGTCGTGCAGTATTTGAATCTTACGTTTGCACGCATTTAAAGTTTATACGTATATATTAAGAAGTTTCATTTTAATGTTAATCTCATTCGTACATTTATTTTATCATTCCCCTTCAAAACCGTGTTAACGAAATTATGTTGTATTGTAAGTAGGATGTTTAGGTTTTTTTTATTGGTAACGCCGCCGCCACGTAGCGCTCTGTATGATAATCACTGGCTGTGCCGTGTGCTGTCTGTGGCTGGTTTGCATTGTTGTCTGCCATTGTAGTGTTGGGCAGCGGCAGCTGGATGCTTACAGCGCGTAGCGTTGCGCAGTTGGAGGTGAGCCGCCAGCAGTGGTGGACGTGGGGAGAGAGATGGCGGAGTTTTGAAATTTGTAAGAATTGGTGTCATGAATTTATATATATAATGACTATTAAGGTAAATACATTGTTTGTTCTGTATTAAAATCTTTCATTTGCTAACTATGCCTATCTGTAGTTAGTGCCTTCAGTAGTTTGAATCTTTTATTTAGCTGGCAGTAGTGGCGCTCGCTGTATTGCAGTAGCTTGAGTAACGAAGATTTTTGTGAGGTAAGTGATTTGTGAAACGTATAGGTTTATGTTAATCAGGGCCATTCTTTCGTAGGGATTTTTGGAAGTCCGATTGGGTTGCGCCAAAAATATTGTGTTTCAGTTTAAGCACAGTCTTGTACAATTTTTCTAAGGGGACGTTTCAGTATACGGTTCAACTGACCGCATAAACTAGTTTTCCGGACACTGATTTCCCCTAATTATTTTTGATTATCGACGCTCTACTGTACTTAGTCCAGCAGAAAGGTGGCTCACTGTTTGCAAAGCGTAACATTACATACCAAAAATAAAACGGTAATGTTACAACAAGTTTTAGTTAGCGTTAGCCATCCATTTTCTAAAATTACGTGAGATGATTTATGACATGTTCATGGTTGGGTAGCATAAGTCGCATACATAAACCTTAATAGAAGTGGTTCTGTCAGTACGAACGAGCTGACCACACTACGATTGATTGACAAGTGATAATTACCACATCTGTTATGACTTATGTATGTGACATTCTGCAAACACACAGAAATGTCAGAAAAGTTTCCGATGCAACTTTTGAAAGTAGATGGCTTCTGCTAACCGAAACCAGTCAAAAATAAATTCCTCTCCAAACGTGACTGGTGGCTGTATTTTTCAGCCTAAATTACGTCAAGCCTCCAGAAGCGACGGCAATCATGTATACACTATTGATATATTTTGTTGCAGATTATTCAAAAGGTTCAAATGGCTCTGAGCACTATGGGACTTAACATCTGAGGTCATCAGTCCTCTAGAACTTAGAACTACTTAAATCTAACTAACCTAAGGACATCACACACATCCATGACCGAGGCAGGATTCGAACATGCGACAGTAGAAGTCGGGCGGTTCTGGATTTAAGTGCCTAGAACCGCCCGGCCACAGAGGCCGGTTTGCAGATTATTAAACTATCCTATCCATTCACCTACATTTTAATTTTTTACGAGACATCTCTTCAGCCGTTTTATAACTCACTATCGAAATAACAATGATTCATTCATCGTCAGTCAGAGCCCACAACATGAGAAAAACGAGAAATGAAACAGCCGGCAAGTAACGGCGGTTTAGGGGCAACCCCGATGAAGCCGCAGAGCTATCAAAATGATATCGACAGAAAGCGGGTCCAAAACTGTCTGTCCAGTCCATAGTGAGCTCAAAACCTGAAGCTGACTTCCATTAGAAGTCGCTGTACCTCGTGCCTTCTATCACTGCTGCTAATCTTAGCACTTTATTGTCTGGCACGAAGCACGGTTTCTGGAATGCATTCCAGTAGTGGCAACCGGTGGTATTTGGTGTTGCAACGAAGTTTCAAGGTTGCATTTTTGAAGCGCTTACAAGGAAGAAAATCCCCTACCTCGGCGCCTGGGTTCCCGACATTCTTTATTCACGACCGACAAAAATATAAAATGCAATTACGCTGCGGAGATGACAATTTCTCCGAATTTTTACCCTCAAAACAAATAGATAATGAAGCAAAAGTATTATGATTGCAGCTGAATAATCAATAGTGGTCATATCCTGGGTGGCGTACGATAGCGGCTAGGGTAAAAAATTAACGTCTGGGAAGAGAGAACGACGGGAGAAGTGTTCTCCATAGAGTGGTGCTACCTCGTGGAGCATTTGGAACCGTTTCTAGTCGACTACAACACTCAGTGTAGTCACCGCAGAGCTACCACGTGCTACACCGAGCGAGGTGGCGCAGTGGTTAGCACAATGGACACGCATTCGGGGGGATGACGGTTCAAACCCGCGTCCCGCCATCCTGATTTAGGTTTTCCGTAATTTCCCAAAATCGCTTCAGGCAAATGCAGGCACGGTTCCTTTGAAAGGACACGGCTTACTTCCTTTCCCATCCTTCCTTAGTGCTATGGGACTGATAACCCCGCTGTGTGGTCCTCTCCCCAAATTAACCAACCAACCAGCCAATCAGGTGGTACAGCAGGCCCGTGTTCGACCCTGTTCCAAGTTAAATAGGTCGCGGTGTCCGCCAGAGAGATGCCATAGGAAGGCGTGCACTTTGAGTTTGCTTGGTGCCCAGCTGCCTTTTTGAGTCCGTTACGGTTCATCAGAGCGTTGGACGACCAGAGGTAACATATTCCATGCTATTAGACTTACTAAACCAGTATACAGTAGTGTCCAAAATTACAGCAACAAACGGAAATTTTGCAAGGTTGTATTTATTATTCCACAAAATGATATAAACAGGTGATAGTATATTAGAAACAATGCAAAGAATACAGAACGTCAACAACAGCAATATTCATCACGGTAGGCAAAAATGTTCTCCTTTTTATCCGACTTAACAGATTTGCACACACATTCCGACTACAGGTTAATAGGCTCGGTATTGGGTATGACCACCTCTGGCAGCAATACAAGCGTGACAATGACGGGCCCTGTTATGAATGATGTCATCAATCTCATATTGAGGCAATAACCGCCCATTCTTCCTGCAGAGTTTCTCGAAAGTTTTGGAGAGTGGTTGGTGGAGTCCGATGTGATGCAACCTGTCTCCCTAGAGCACCCCAGACATGCACTATGGAATTAAAACCGTGAGAACGAGCAGGTCACGCCATGACATGCGTGCGTATGTTCCGTTTCCAAGAAAATATCAATCACCCGTGCTGTATGAGGTCGAGCATTTTCGTCCATCAGTACGAAGTCTGGGCCCACACCATCTCGCAACAACCAAGATCTCGTCGCAATACCTGACAGCAGTTAAACCTTGCCAGTTCACCCGTAAAATTTCATCAGCGGTTTTCGAGTGGTCAACGTAATCGCTGCCCACACCATTAAGGATCCTCCTGGGTATTGGTCTCTTTCGATAATGTTTGGATTCCGAAATTGTGTTCCACGTCCCCTCTAGATGCGAATACGTCGAAAATCACTTTCCAGACTAAATCGGGACTCACCTGCGGAAAGAACATTGGCCCACTGTTCGACCGATCAGGTAGCAAGTTGACGACTCCACTCTAGACGTTCCCTTCTGTGAAGACGCATCAGAGGTACTCATACAGCAGGTCTTCAACAACAAAGACCACTCTGCCAATGCCTTCTGTACACCGCTTCTCTCGATCCAACACGTCCAGTGCATGCTGCGAGGACAGTTGCCAGGTACCACGCAGTACGAAGGCGCTAATGTCGTGCCTTTACATCCAAAATAACGGCCCTCTCTTTCTGATATCACACGTGGCCGGCCCTGCCCTGGTCTTTGGGGTACTGTTTCGGTCTCTATAAATTGTTGTCACATCCGAGGAACAACAGAACGATTCACATTAAACCATCGGGCCTCATCAGTTCCCACTTTCCTGCTTCCATTCTTCTTATGGGCCTCCAACGCAGAGTGTCTGCTGGGCGTCTTGTGTGTGCCACACTGCACCGTCGGTGACTGTATACACAGCGATTGTGGATGTGTGACTACCCGGCAAACAGTGCACGGTTGATAGGTGCCCTGACGTCATCGTTGTCTTGGTGGTCCGTTAAGGGGAATGCCATTTCCTACATCTCCATCTACATTTATACTCCGCAAGCCAACCAACGCTGTGTGGCGGAGGGCACTTTACGTGCCACTGTCATTACCTCCCTTTCCTGTTCCAGTCCCGTATGGTTCACGGGAAGAACGACTGCCGGAAAGCCTCCGTGCACGCTCGAATCTCTCTAATTTTACATTCGTGATCTCCTCAGGAGGTATAAGTAGGGGGAAGCAATTTATTCGATACCTCATCCAGATACGCACCCTCCTGAAACCTGGACAGCAAGCTACACCGTGATGCAAAGCGCCTCTCTTGCAGAGTCTGCCACTAGAGTTTGCTAAACATCTCCGTAACGCTATCACGCTTACCAAATAACCCTGTGACGAAATGCGCTGCTCTTCTTCGGATCTTCTCTATCTCCTCTGTCAACCGACCTGGTACGGATCCCACACTGATGAGCAATACTCAAGTATAGGTTGAACGAGTGTTTTGTAAGCCACTTCCTTTGTTGATGGACTAAATTCCTAAGGACTCTCCCAATGAATCTCAACCTGGCACCCGCCTTACCAACAATTAATTTTATATGATCATTCCACTTCAAATCGTTCCGTACGGATAATCCCACATATTTTACGGGAGTAACTGCTACCAATGTTTGTTCCGCTATCATATAATCACACAATAAAGGATCCTTCTTTCTATGTATTCGCAATAAATTACATTTGTCTATGTTAAGGGTCAGTTGCCACTCCCTGCACCAAGTGCCTATTCGCTGCAGATCTTCCTGCATTTCGCTGCAATTTTCTAATTCTGGAGCTTCGCTGTATACTACACCATCATCCGCGAAAAGCCGCATGGAAATTCCGACACTATCTACTAGGTCATTTAGATATATTATGAAAAGCAATGGTCACATAACATTCCCCTGTGACACGCCAGAGGTTACTTTAACGCCTGTAGACGTCTCTCTATTGATAACAATATGCTGTGTTCTGTTTGCTAAAAATTCTTCAATCCAGCTACACAGCTGGTCTGATATTTCGTAGGGTATTACTTTGTTTATCAGGCGACAGTGCGGAACTGTATTGAACACCTTCCAGAAGTCAAGGAAAATGGCATCTACCTGGGAACCTGTATCTAACACAATTGTACGGACATCTGTTGACGCCGGCCGGTGTGGCCGTGCGGTTCTAGGCGCTTCAGTCTGGAACCGCTTGTCCGCTACCGTCGCAGGTTCGAAACCTGCCTCGGGCATGGATGTGTATGGTGTCCTTAGGTTAGTCAGGTTTAAGTAGTTCTAAGTTATAGGGGACTGATGATCACAGATGTAAGTTCCATAGTGCTCAGAGCCATTTGAACCATTTGAACATTTGTTGACAGTTTGTATAACTATACGGCGCATTAGACACAAGATGGGGAAATAGCAGTTCGTGGCTTTAATTTTGGACACCAGTGTGCATAAGAAAAGGGAATATAAGAAGTGTAAAATTATTGGGAGTTGCTGCAACACTACTTACACATGAACTGTGTGTGTTGTTGCCGCCATATTGTACAACGTTTAAAAGTAAGGGTTCTGAAATTTCTCTTACCCAATTATTCTAATCCAGGAAGATATTTCTACCATATAGCAGATAATAAGCACTAAAACTAAGTTGTCAGTACTGTACGAGAGGCTGTCCCTCGCACCGCCAATTCTCAATCGGAAATAGTCTTTCCCCTCTAACTCGCATGAGGATGTCACCCCTATACAGATGGCACCCGGTGCAGGCCGCAACCACCGCCGCCCCCCTCCCCTTCCCTCTTAGCTACGCCATTGGTCTCCAGAAACAACACGTGGTTTCGATTCCACGTTATACTGTAGGTTCACGTTCCCCGGTGGGATGAGTGCGGTAGGTTAGGGACACAAAAGTCCAATTGAAAGATTTACACGAGGCCACTGAGTAATACGAAATTATTATTATTATTATGATTATTATTTTTATTATTAACATTATCTACATACATAATTAAGTTTGTATGGAACCTTCAGAGCGCGAGTCCTACTCGCACTTGTCCGGTTGTTTTAATACTAAATGTTCAAATATGTGTGAATAACTAAGGGACCAAACTCCTGAGGTCATCGGTCCCTAGACTTAGACACTACTTAAGCTAACTGATGCTACACACACACACACACACACACACACACACACACACACACCCATGCCCGAGGGAGGAGTCGAGCCTTTGGCGGGAGGGACGCGTTGTCCGTGACATGGCGCCTCTAACCGCACGGCCACTCCGAGCGGCTTTTTAATACTATGCATTACCGATTCTTACCAACAAATGCCCACATTCAATGGTTCATAATTTCTCTGTTTTATATAGGCTCTGCTAATTTGTGAGCTCAACTGCCAGTACCAACCCTACCTTCATTTACTTACAAATATACTGTTGAGAAACTGAAGAAACCGATCTCCAGCTGAAACTGCAAATATTCGATTCTTGCATGAAGGACGTTAACTGCAGTCAAACAGAAGAACATGGGCTTACTTTTTTTAGTCAAACCATGCTATTTCCCAATTGTAAGATCCAGGGATTAGACGTATGTTACGTTCGCATGCTGCTGTTAGGGTGAAATATCGTGTGACAGCTTTAACAATTTGCACATTACGAGACTTTTATCTCCTTCACACTCTGACAAAAGTGTACTATGTATGAATAATTACCGAACAGGCTATAGAGAGTACACATATCTGTCTTATCGTGAGTTCACGCTTCCGTGAACAGAACAAATTGTAATCATGTGTGAGCGAGAACAACATTCACTATTCCTGACACTTACTGAGCGTTCGATATAGGCTACAAGAATTATGATGTACCTCATTTTACATCTACATTTATACTCCGCAAGCCAACCAACGCTGTGTGGCGGAGGGCACTTTACGTGCTTCTGTCATTACCTCCCTTTCCTGTTCCAGTCGCGTATGGTTCACGGGAAGAACGACTGCCGGAAAGCCTCCGTGCGCCCTCGAATCTCTCTAATTTGACATTCATGATCTCCTTGGGAGGTAGAAGTAGGGGGAAGCAATATGTTTGATACCTCATCCAGAAACGCACCCTCTCGAAACCTGGACAGCAAGCTACACCGCGATGCAGTGCGCCTCTCTTGCACAGTGTGGCACTTGAATTTGCCAAACATCTCCGTAACGCTATCACGCTTAGCAGATAACCTTGTGACGAAACGCGCCGCTCTTCTTTGGATCTTCTCTATCCTCTCTGTCAACCCGACATGGTACGGCTCCCACACTGATGAGCAATACTTAAGTATAGGTCGAACGAGTGTTTTGTAAGCCACCTCCTTTGTTGATGGACTACATTTTCTAAGGACTCTCTCAATGAATCTCAACCTGGCACCCGCCTTACGAACAATTAATTTTATATGATAATTCCACTTCAAATCGTTCCGTACGCATACTCCCAGATATTTTACAGACGTAACTGCTACCAGTTTTTGTTCCGCTATCATATAATCACACAATAAAGGATCCTTCTTTCTATGTATCCGCAATACTTTACATGTGTCTATGTTAAGGGTCAGTTGCCACTCCCTGCACCAAGTGCCTATTCGCTGCAGATCTTCCTCCATTTCGCTGCAATTTTCTAATTTTGGAGCTTCTCTGTATACTACAGCATCATCCGCGAAAAGCCGCATGGAACTTCCGACACTATCTACTAGGTCATTTAGATATATTATGAAAAGCAATGGTCACATAAACATTCCCCTGTGGCACGTCAGAGGTTACATTAACGCCTGTAGACATCTCTCTATTGATAACAACATGCTGTGTTCTGTTTGCTAAAAACTCTTTAATCTAGCCGCACAGCTGGTCTGATATTCCGTAGGCTCTTACTTTGTTTATCAGGCGACAGTGCGGAACTGTATTGAACGCCTTCCGGAAGTCAAGGAAAATGGCATCTACCTGGGAGCCTGTACCTAATATTTTCTGGGCCTCATGAACAAATAAAGCGAGTTGGGTCTCACACGATCGCTGTTTCCGGAATCCATGTTGATTCCATCAGAGTAGATTCTGGCTTTCCAGAAATGACATGATACGTCAGCAAAAAAGATGTTCTAAAATTCTACAACAGATCGATGTCAGAGATATAGGCCTATAGTTTTGCGCATCTGCTCAACGACCCTTATTGAAAACTAGAACTACCTGTTCTTTTCCAATCATTTGGAGCCTTCCGTTCCCCTAGATACTTGTGGTACACGGCTTTTAGAAGGTGGGCAAGTTCTTTCGAGTACTCTGTGTAGAATCTAATTGGTATCCCGTCAGGTCCTGTGGACTTTCCTCTGTTGAGTGATTTCAGTTGCTTTTCTACTCCCTGGACACTTATTTCGATGTCAGCAAATTTTTCGTTCGTGCGAGGATTTAGAGAAGAAACTGCAGTGCGCTCTTCCTCTGTGAAACAGCTTTGGAAGAAGGTGTTTAGTATTTCAGCTTTACGCTTGTCGTCCTCTGTTTCAATGCCATTATCATCCCAGAGTGTCTGGATATGCTGTTTCGATCCACTTACTGATTTAACGTAAGGCCAGAATGTCCCGCGTCCGGCCATCCTGATTTAGGTTTTCCGTGATTTCCCTAAATCGCTCCATGCACATGCCGGTATGGTTCCTTTCAAAGGGCACGGCCGACTTCCTTCCCCATCCTTCCCTAAACCTATGAGACCGATGACCTCGCTGTCTGGTCTCCTTCCCCAAAAAACCAACCAACCAACCAGAACGTCCTAGGATTTTCTGTCAAGTCGGTACATAGAATTTTACTTTCGAATTCACCGAACGCTTCAAGCATAGCCCTCCTTACGCTAACTTTGACATCGTTTAGCTTCTGTTTGTCTGAGAGGTTTTGGCTGCGTTTAAACTTGGAGTGAAGCTCTCTTTGCTTTCGCAGTAGTTTCCTAACTTTGTTGTTGAACCACGGTGGGTTTTACCAGTCCCTCACAGTTTTACTCAGCACGTACCTGTCTAAAACGCATTTTACGATTGCCTTGGACTTTTTCCATATACTCAGCACGTACCTGTCTAAAACGCATTTTACGATTGCCTTGGACTTTTTCCATATACACTCAACATTGTCAGTGCCGGAAGAGAAATTTTCGTTTTGTTCTGTTAGGTGGTCTCAAATCTGCCTCCAATTACTCTTGCTAAACATGTAAACCTTCCTCCCTTTTTTTATATTCCTATTTACTTCCATATTGAGCGATGCTGCAACGGCGTTGTGATCACTGATTCCCTGTTCTGCGCTTGCAGAGTGTAAAAGCGAGGATATGTGAAAATTTCTGACGGCTATTCGTCCGTGGTATGGTGGCGTTAAACTATGCAGCCCCCTTGACGCTATTCGAAAGGGATATCCTAAGTGCAGTCGGTGGTGTCATTCTCTCCCTTTCCTGATCATCATCATCATCATCATCATCATGACAGGAAGGGCATCCTGGCCACTCCAGTCACTAACATTGCGAAATCCCGAAATCCAGATTAACATGCCGACTCTGTGAAGACACGGGACAAGGAGATGTAAAAGAAGACGAACACTGGTCGGTTCTAGCTACTTAATTTCCCATCTTATTGCGACAGCGTCCGGTGTATGACTTATTATTAGCTACAACCCAAATTTTGTGAGGTGCCGTAAATTTTTGGTGGAAAGGTGGGGTGGAAGTGTACTGAAGTCCTCTTGCCGGGCCTCTCGACTTCCTGTGCAGACTAGTGTAGTAGGCACTGTGTGTGTGTGTGTGTGTGTGTGTGTGTGTGTGTGTGGGTGGGTGTGGGTGGGTTGGTGGGTGTGATGATGATGATACCTTGTGCTGTATAGTGTTCTGTTCGTACTGTTGCACAAATGGAAGTTGGAGGGTGAAGCCCAGTCCAGTGTTACTGCACAGATTAATGTTCCCCAGTATGACAAAGGAGCTTCTTTCTGAGCTTAACATACACACGCTACGGATAGATCATTGCAGGCCTGGATCTAGGGGGGTGGGGCTGGGGGACAAATCTGGGTATCCGCCCCGGGCGGAAATTTCATGGGGCACAAAATTTATATTCTCGAGAAAAAAGAAAAAAAAAGAAAAACCTTATTACGCAGATCACCTAGCATCCAGCGCCCGTTGGCCTATCGAGGTAAGGTCTATCGAGAATTTTGAAACGCATCCCAGTTGCTTTTTGAACCTTTTAGAACACATTCCACGTTGATTTCTAAACGAATCATAAGTTCATTTTTGAATGTGTGCATAGTGTACGTGATGTCTCTGCCAGGGAAATCCCCGTCGCATCTAGAAATAAAAAAAACTTTCCCGTAAACTAAAGAGGACGGGACTGAATGAGGCGTGACGAACAAAACCGAACGAGTGAATGCCAATCGCTGTTTGTTTATGTGATTGGTTGGGTGTACGAATTATCAGCGCTGTTATAATTACTAGCGAAATCCATATATTTATATTACCAGAGTGGGAATAACTATTAACAGAACTAATATGCAAGAAAGATTATATATTATCTGCTTGGTGTTTCCGAAAAGCCGGAAATTTTTTTGCCAGATCGCTACACTACCAGTAGTGCAGTCCTCGATTAGCAGCCGCTTCAAGCTCTATTCTCGGAATAGCGTGGAAAAGAAGCTCGGATGGCTCTGAGAACTATGGGACTTAACATCGGAGGTCATCAGTCCCCTGGATCTTAGAACTACTTAAACCTAACTAACCTAAGAACATCACACACACCCATGCCTGAGGCAGGATTCGAACCTGCGACCGTAGCGCTCGCGCGGTTCCAGACTGAAGCGTTTAGAACTTCTCGGCCACACCGACCGGCAGCGCGGAAAACACAATAACTCCTTACTGGAGAGTGTGCTTGGGATAACTATACCTGTGATCCTGGCAGGGTTTGTGAAGTTAACTGGAGGATAAGTGTTGACCATGGCAAAAGTACTTCCAGAACCACTGATGACAAGATAGTTTTTTAGAACGAGAAATAACAGCTTTTTCAGTATCAGACAACTACATCTAGATCTATTTTACAAGGATACTGGAAATGTCTTGGTATTAGAATTTCCGAACAACAATAATCAAGTAATTAACATATACAGATATTTACAGACTTGTTGTTGTTGTTGTTGTGGTCTTCAGTCCTGAGACTGGTTTGATGCAGCTCTCCATGCTACTCTATCTTGTGCAAGCTTCTTCATCTCCCAGTACCTAATGCAACCTACATCCTCCTGAATCTGCTTAGTGTAGTCATCTCTTGGTCTCCCTCTACGATTTTTACCCTCCAAGCTGCCCTCCAATACTAAATTGGTGATCCCTTGATTCCTCAGAACATGTCCTACCAACCGATCCCTTCTTCTGGTCAAGTTGTGCCACAAACTTCTCTTCTCCCCAATCCTGTTCAATACTTCCTCATTAGTTATGTGATCTACCCATCTAATCTTCAGCATTCTTCTGTAGCACCACATATCGAAAGCTTCTATTCTCTTCTTGTCCAAACTATTTATCGTCCATGTTTCACTTCCATACATGGCTACACTCCATACAAATACTTTCAGAAATGACTTCCTGACACTTAAATGTATACTCGATGTTAACAAATTTCTCTTCTTCAGAAACGCTTTCCTTGCCATTGCCAGTCTACATTTTATATCCTCTCTACTTCGACCATCATCAGTTATTTTGCTCCCCAAATAGCAAAACTGCTTTACTACTTTAAGTGTCTCATTTCCTAATCTAACTCCCTCAGCATCACCCGACTTAATTAGACTACATTCCATTATCCTCGTTTTGCTTTTGTTGATGTTCATCTTATATCCACCTTTCAAGACACTGTCCATTCCATTCAACTGCTCTTCCAAGTCCTTTGCTGTCTCTGACAGAATTACAATGTCATCGACGAACCTCACAGTTTTTATTTCTTCTCCACGGATTTTAATACCTGCTCCGAATTTTTCTTTTGTTTCCTTTACTGCTTGCTCAATATACAGATTTAATAACATCGAGGAGAGGCTACAACCCTGTCTTACTCCCTTCCCAACCACTGCTTCCCTTTCATGTCCCTCGACTCTTATAACTGCCATCTGGTTTCTGTACAAATTGTAAATAGCCTTTCGCTTCCTGTGTTTTACCACTGCCACCTTTAGAATTTGAAAGAGAGTATTCCACTCAACATTGTCAAAAGCTTTCTCTAAGTCTACAAATGCTTCTAAGATAAGTCCTAAGGTCAGTATTGCCTCACGTGTTCCAGTATTTCTACCGAATCCAAACTGATCTTCCCCGAGGTCGGCTTCTACTAGATTTTCCATTCGTCGGTAAAGAATTCGTATTAGTATTTTGCAGCTGTGGCTTCTTAAACTGATTGTTCGGTTATTTTCACATCTGTCAACACCTGTTTTCTTTGGGATTGGAATTATTATATTCTTCTTGAAGTCTGAGGGTATTTCGCCTGTTTCATACATCTTGCTCACCAGATGGTTGAGCTTTGTCAGGACTTGCTCTCCCAAGGCCGTCAGTAGTTCCAATGGAATGTTGTCTACTCCGGGGGCCCTGTTTCGACTCAGGTCTTTCAGTGCTCTGTCTAACTCTTCACGCAGTATGGTATCTCCCATATCATCTTCATCTACATCCCCTTCCATTTCCATAATATTGTCCTCAAGTACATCGCGCTTGTATAGACCCTCTATATACTCCTTCCACCTTTCTGCTTTCCCTTCTTTGCTTAGAACTGGGTTTCCATCTGAGCTCTTGATGTTCATACAAGTGGTTCTCTTACCTCCAAAGCTTTCTTTAATTTTCCTGTAGGCAGTATCTATCTTACCCCTAGTGAGATAAGCCTCTATATCCTTACACTTGTCCTCTAGCCATCCCTGATTAGCCATTTTTCACTTCCTGTCGATCTCATTTCTGAGACGTTTGTATTCCTGTTTGCCTGCTTCATTTACTGCATTTTTATATTTTCTCCTTTCATCAATTAAATTCAATATTTCTGCTGTTACCCAAAGGATTTCTACTTGCCCTCGTCTTTTTACCTACTTGATCCTCTGCTGCCTTCACTACTTCATCCCTCAAAGCTACCCATTCTTCTTCTACTGTATTTCTTTCCCCCATTCTTGTCAATTGTTCCCTTATGCTCTCCCTGAAACCCTGTACAACCTCTGGTTCTTTCAGTTTATCCAGGTCCCATCTCCTTAAATTCCCACTTTTTTGCAGTTTCTTCAGTTTTAATCTACAGGTCAAAACCAATAGATTGTAGTCAGAGTCCACATCTGCCCCTGGAAATGTCTTACAATTTAAAACCTGCTTCCGAAATCTCTGACTTACCATTACATAATCTATCTGATACCTTTTAGTATCTTCAGGGTTCTTCCATGTATACAACCTTCTTTCCTCATCAAAGCCACATCACTTACATGAAATTGAAAAGAGTCCTGAGTGTGTGAAAACCGATCTTACTCATAAACAAATAAATAAGCTTGCCAATAATTTCACGCTCAGTAGATCTGGTCAGTGCGAACAGTTTGAAAAAAAAAAACCGTAACTGCATAAAAAAACACTAATGTCGACCTGTATATGAATGTAACCTGAAACACACGAAATTTTCTGCACTGACATATGGCTTTGGTAAAATAAAAAAGCTGACAGAGCCTACATTGCGCAAAGGAAACCAAACCATCACGTATTATAAATCTCACCTGCAAAATGAAGTACTTGAAGAAACAGCATCACAGCAGGTCTCTGCTGCAGCTAAAAAAAATACTACTAAAATCTAACTACAATTGGACCAGGGAAAATGAGTTCATAATCTTCACACAGAATGCCAATGAAACACATGATTCAACCTTTAAGTTCTGAAATTTCAGTTAGGAAGGAACTTATGAAATAATTATAGACCCTTATATGAAAATTCATTTGATATAATAACTTCCAGGGTGGAGTAAAATAATTCAGAAAGTCAGAATAATTATCAAAAACTCGACTGGGACGAGGGTGAAGTGGACCAACAATACAAGTCTACAAAAATAAAAATAAACCTTTTACCTTATCAAATTATTCATTTCAAACCCTTTTTTATGTCAGTATGTTTCCAACCATTGTTCTAAGTTGTCATTCGTCCTCGTAATAAATCTGCAACTCACATAGTTCCACAAGAGCGTCCGTGCATTACACAGCTGTGAGGTAACGGGCGAGTTGTGGCGCCCTGGAAATACACTCAGTCGCAAAAGTATTCGGACAGTGAGAAGTTTCACAATGAGTACTCGAGAAAACCGACTATGAAACCCAAACATATTTATTAGCAATATATATGCGTAACAACATTAATCACAAAATAATTATTGTTTTATATCGTTTCCAAAACATAAATAACAGAAAAAGTAACAACAAAAATGAAACATGCTGCACACCCTGCTGCTACAAAAGTATTCGGAATGAACTATTCTCCGCCTTCGTCCGAATACTTTTGTTGCATCTTCCCATGCCGTTTTCAGGAAATATTACGTAATAGGCACATGTCCAACAACAATTCTTCGTATTTGACGCGTGTTTCACGTTGCGACATCGTACCCATAGTTCCAAATACATTACAAAGTGCAATTTCTGTATTTGCTCATGCAGCAAACTGCAAAAATTATGCGCCGTTACGCGCTGTCCGAATACTTTTGCGACAGAGTGTCTTCTAAGTTCGGAGTTTGCGTGGCCGCACGGGCCGTTCGGCAAGCAAGGGCCCGGCAGCAAACACGTCGAGCAGTGCGTTAGCCGGGGTGCAGGAACTGCGTGGCTGGGAATTCCATGGTGACGCTGTCTCGGCGAAAGAGACTAGTATGCCTGTAAGGTGTCAGGCAAATCCAACACCTTCCATGAAAACCCTTGCATGATAAGCAAATCCAGTAGTATGTCACATAGCTCCGAATAAATCGTGACATTAAATTAACCGAAGTAAGACGAGTAACGAGTGAGCAAATGGAATACCACAGACTAACACAAGAATACCTAAATGCATGTCATACCTGCCCACCGTGAGACCGACGCAGTTCCGAGGGGAGAAACGAGAACAGAAGCCGAGAGCAGAACCGTCTTAATCTAGAAGGCCCTACGATAAGGGGACGGACTGGACACCCACGTCGTCAGCTAACCATTAGGACGACACCACCCGCAAGTTTTAGCGTGAGACTTTTTCGCGTCTCTGTTACGTTAGGACCACCCCCCAGCCCATGTTAAAAGATAGAGCCCTCCAGAATAACAGTATAGATCTTACGATAACGCTAAAAGGACCACACCAGCTGCAGGTTTTAGCGTGAGACTTTTTCGCCTCTCTGTTACGTTGCAAACTTTAAAAACATTGCCCCACCACGAAAAGTATAGCGTTTCTCATTGGTTAGACAGAATTTTTGTAGGCGGAGCTTACGGTTAACATTGAGACCCTGATTGGTCAGATGAAAACACAGCCAGATAGTTTTTTTAAACCAACTTCGGTAAATTGTAGTAAGGAGAAGTTAGGGAAGAGTTGCTTCCGAGATGGCGAGGTGAGCGGAGCTGTGCTACCCGCCGCCGCCCTGACGCTGCCTAAACACCGACAAGGTAATGAACGCACGCGATGCCGCATTTTTGAGCGCATAAGGCTTCACTCAGAACTGCAGAAGTCTCATCTGTTACACCCCCTTTTTGCGTAATATTAGTGTCGATCGTCAATTAAAGCTCATGGTGTTCACATGTTTTCTGTTATACAGTTATTGAGAAACCACATCAGCCACTATAATTTACGACAAGTTAGATAAGCTATTAAAGATAATTGAGGGTCACTGTAGACCATTTTGATAGTTTTTCCCTTTTGTGTAACTTAATCTAAACCTAGATTATAGATGTGATATGCCATAGGTCATCCTTCGATCCATTGTAGAACTTGGAAACCCATTCAGGGAATATTCGTTCACATTTTTGTTGAACGCAGTTGGTTTTTACCATCCTGTATTAAAACACTTCCTTTTATCAATAGTGCAATTTATAAACAATGTTTTGTGAGTAGAATAAAATTTCCAGTGGTAACCTTAACTACTTTTTCGACGTTATTTTACCAGCTAACTAAAAATAGGAAAGCTTTGAACCCCTTCCACTAAATTTAGTTAGTATTAAGATTCTTTTACAGGGAGTGCAGTGGAGCTGACGCTGAGATCATTAAGTATTTGGTTTTATCAACGCTAGTCTCACTGAACTCTTCTGAATTCTACATGTCATGTGTGGTCTGGCGTCTCCTTACCAGCAACAGGTCCCAGGTTCAAACTAGTCAATTCCCTAAAAAACATGCTCAGAGCGTCGTTGCGCGAAAGTGATATGGAGACACGATATAAAACAAACAGACACCACCATGAATGTTTAGATGCCGAGAGTGCCAAAGAAGGCGAACTTTGTGAAACAATCATGGCAAACATTTCATAGTACGTATAGAAATGAATAGTAGCCAGATGAATCATGATACCTCAAAAAGAAACATATACATTACCATTATTTGCTCGACGATTCTGATGGTGTAATCAGATTTTCAGTATCTTTATTAGTGAGTCAGACTGTAAAGTGTGACTCTAAATTATGCAAGTAACACTCAGCAACGAATTTCCAAAATCTAAAAGGCTAATCCGATTTCGTCGATCGACGTGTCTTTAGAAAGCTATTAGTGTAAACCTAAATTGGTATGAATTACAGGCATGTAACTTGAATAGTATATGACTTATTGGAGGTCAAAGTAGCTCATTACTATCTATCGCGTCAGGCCATAAGAACTCCACAGTTGCACGAAAAAGAAAGTTAGCAGCATGCCTATAAATATATTTATTCGTCTATGTCTTTGTTTATATCCGATATACGCTATTCATGAAGAAATTGGTCAATTATTTATTTTGTTTTAGACAGCACAGAGACGTTAGGCTACTGGCCTACTTTTGCTTGCTATTCCTTTGATATATATCTATTTAATTTGCTTATATATTTAAAAATGTGTGTTAGAGCTTGTATATGGTCCAGCCGTAGGAATATTTATTTAATTTCAGGTTATCTAAATGTAAATCCAGTATTTCGAATGTGTTTCAATATGTTCGTGAGTGTGCGTTGGCCTGGAGAGAGGGCGGGAGCGCTCTACCCAATCAGAACGATCGTTCCAAAAAGGACACGTGGAGAGACTGTGTGGAAGCGGGGGAGGAGGATCATTTTTCGGAGTGGACACGTGGCAGTTCGGGAGAGTGCGGCACGAGGGACGGTCCCACAGGACACGGAGAGAGTGCTGGACACGAAGGAGCGACAGAGAGTCGCGGGAAAGATTTGAAGTGTGCAGCAGTTTTGCGCGTGGTAGCGGGAGATAGGAATATTTCGTAGTGCCGACTTGTGCACTTGTGAGATTTCCGTGGCTTCTGCAGTGAAGACGTAGTATGCATTAGGAATCCATTGTTTCCCTGTTATTCAACTTATATTTTATTTAATTGCTGGACCATCGACACCAATAAGTGTTTTACAGTGATAAAGGGCATTGTTAAAGGCACTTCTGCTATCGTACTCATCATTTAAAGTCGTTAATGTAGTACCTGCAGATTTTATTTAATTGCAATCTTTCATGTATAAATGTTTATGTTGCGTTCAAAATTCGTAGTTGCTATGTGATAGGAACCTTCGACCATTCGGTTCTTGTGTACATTCATTTTGTATACTGTAGACTCAGCAGTATTTGGTTTGTAATGCGGCAACTACGTATCCCAGCCCCTACACAACGAAACCAGCAAAAACTTTCAATATTTCAATTCTGAGTCGGAGGGTACGTAGTTGAGGGTCACCACATCACATCATCACATTTATTATTTTTGAAAGCCCGCACCGTACATTCAAAGGATCCGCCTGCTGCACACTGCAGCTTTCCTCTACTGACTGTCAAAGTTTCTAAGACAACATGGCGCCTCCATCGCAGACATAGATACTGTTGCCCAACAACTGTTTCTCTGACCACAATTCTTCAAATATGTTATTTTCCTTTACAAATATTAACACATACAAGAACATCATCAAAAAACAGACATATTACATGCTTTGATCCGGTAGCAGATTCTTTCGCAGAAAGGAAAGCACGCCATGTAAATTGTAGCAAGAGTAGGAAGAAAAACTGCTGGGACCTAATGACTGAAGAAATGTACTGACTTGCTTGTCTCTTGTCTTTACTGGATTCATGTTTGCTATATTTAACTCTATGTCACACAAAAGAGAAAGTTACTACCTAATAGGCAAAAAAGTTGTTGTTGTTGTTGTGGTCTTCACTCCTGAGACTGGTTTGATGCAGCTCTCCATGCTACTCTGTCCTGTGCAAGCTTCTTCATCTCCCAGTACCTACTGCAACCTACATCCTTCTGAATCTGCTTAGTGTACCCATCTCTCGGTCTCCCTCTACGATTTTTACCCTCCACACTGCCCTCCAATGCTAAATTTGTGATCCCTTGATGCCTCAAAACATGTCCTACCAACCGATCCCTTCTTCTAGTCAAGTTGTGCCACAAACTTCTCTTCTCCCCAATCTTATTCAATACCTCCTCATTAGTTACGTGATCTATCCACCTTATCTTCAGTATTCTTCTGTAGCACCACATTTCGAAAGCTTCTATTCTCTTCTTGTCCAAACTAGTTATCGTCCATGTTTCACTTCCATACATGGCTACACTCCAAACAAATATTTTCAGAAATGACTTCCTGACACTTAAATCTATATTCGATGTTAACAAATTTCTCTTCTTCAGAAACGCTTTCCTTGCCATTGCCAGTCTACATTTTATATCCTCTCTACTTCGACCATCATCAGTTATTTTACTTCCTAAATAGCAAAACTCCTTTACTACTTTAAGTGTCTCATTTCCTAATCTAATTCCCTCAGCATCACCCGATTTAATTGGACTACATTCCATTATCCTCGTTTTGCTGTTGTTGATGCTCATCTTATATCCTCCTTTCAAGACACTGTCCATTCCGTTCAACTGCTCTTCCAAGTCCTTTGCAGTCTCTGACAGAATTACAATGTCATCGGCGAACCTCAAAGTTTTTACTTCGTCTCCATGAATTTTAATACCTACTCCAAATTTTTCTTTTGTTTCCTTTAGTGCTTGCTCAATATACAGATTGAATAACATCGGGGAGAGGCTACAACCCTGTCTCACTCCTTTCCCAACCACTGCTTCCCTTTCATGCCCCTCGACTCTTATGACTGCCATCTGGTTTCTGTACAAATTGTAAATAGCCTTTCGCTCCCTGTATTTTACCCCTGCCACCTTTAGAATTTGAAAAAGAGTATTCCAGTCAACATTGTCAAAAGCTTTCTCTAAGTCTACAAATGCTAGAAACGTAGGTTTGCCTTTTCTTAATCTTTCTTCTAAGATAAGTCGTAAGGTCAGTATTGCCTCACGTGTTCCAACATTTCGACGGAATCCAAACTGATCCTCCCCGAGGTCCGCATCTACCAGTTTTTCCATTCGTCTGTAAAGAATTCGCGTTAGTATTTTGCAGCTGTGACTTATTAAACTGATAGTTCGGTAATTTTCACATCTGTCAGCACCTGCTTTCTTTGGGATTGGAATTATTATATTCTTCTTGAAGTCTGAGGGTATTTGGCCTGTCTCATACATCTTGCTCACCAGCTGGTAGAGTTTTGTCATGACTGGCTCTCCCAAGGCCGTCAGTAGTTCTAATGGAATGTTGTCTACTCCGGGGGCCTTGTTCCGACTCAGGTCTTTCAGTGCTCTGTCAAACTCTTCACGCAATATCGTATCACCCATTTCGTCTTCATCTACATCCTCTTCCATTTCCATAATATTGTCCTCAAGTACATCACCCTTGTATAAACCTTCTATATACTCCTTCCACCTTTCTGCCTTCCCTTCTTTGCTTAGAACTGGGTTGCCATCTGAGCTCTTGATATTCATACACGTGGTTCTCTTCTCTCCAAAGGTCTCTTTAATTTTCCTGTAGGCAGTATCTATCTTACCCCTAGTGAGATAAGCCTCTACATCCTTACATTTATCCTCTAGCCATCCCTGTTTAGCCATTTTGCACTTCCTCTCGATCTCATTTTTGAGACGTTTGTATTCCTTTTTGCCTGCTTCATTTACTGCATTTTTATATTTTCTCCTTTCATCAATTAAATTCAATATTTCTTCTGTTACCCAAGGATTTCTAGCAGCCCTCGTCTTTTTACCTACTTTATCCTCTGCTGCCTTCACTACTTCATCCCTCAGAGCTACCCATTCTTCTTCTACTGTATTTCTTTCCCCTATTCCTGTCAATTGTTCCCTTATGCTCTCCCTGAAACTCTGTACAACCTCTGGTTCTTTCAGTTTATCCAGTTCCCATCTCCTTAATTTCCCACATTTTTGCAGTTTCTTCAGTTTTAATCTACAGGTCATAACCAATAGATTGTGGTCAGAGTCCACATCTGCCCCTGGAAATGTCTTACAACCCAAAACCTGGTTCCTAAATCTCTGTCTTACCATTATATAATCTATCTGATACCTTTTAGTATCTCCAGGGTTCTTCCACGTATACAACCTTCTTTCATGATTCTTAAACCAAGTGTTACCTATGACTAAGTTGTGCTCTGTACAAAATTCTACTAGGCGGCTTCCTCTTTCATTTCTTAGCCCCAATCCATATTCACCTACTATGTTTCCTTCTCTCCCTTTTCCTACACTCGAATTCCAGTCACCCATTACTATTAAATTTTCGTCTCCCTTCACTATCTGAATAATTTCTTTTATTTCATCGTACATTTCTTCAATTTCTTCGTCATCTGCAGAGCTAGTTGGCATATAAACTTGTACTACTGTAGTAGGTGTGGGCTTCGTATCTATCTTGGCCACAATAATGCGTTCACTATGCTGTTTGTAGTAGCTTACCCGCATTCCTATTTTCCTATTCATTATTAAACCTACTCCTGCATTACCCCTATTTGATTTTGTGTTTATAACCCTGTAATCACCTGACCAGAAGTCTTGTTCCTCCTGCCACCGAACTTCACTAATTCCCACTATATCTAACTTTAACCTATCCATTTCCCTTTTTAAATTTTCTAACCTACCTGCCCGATTAAGGGATCTGACATTCCACGCTCCGATCCGTAGAACGCCAGTTTTCTTTCTCCTGATAACGACAGAGTGCAAATTTTCTCAAGAGTTCTTATTCTCCTGCTTACGAATAATCCCACTCAGTATTAATTGTCAGTTTTTTTTAAAGGAGCAGGATGTCAAACCGCCCGACTGGGAACAGTAGAGGCACGACAGGACATTTTAATTTCCACTGTCCTGAATATGGATTTGATGGCTTCCGTTACAAAACATACACGTTTGAGTTCGACAGAGCAAAATAAGCGACGTGAAATAGAAGAATGCTCTGTGAAGAGGCGTGGCACTTTGGTCCACTTAAGACCGAATAACATGTCTTACATTTCCTCTAACATATATAGGGTGTACAAAAAGGTACGGCCAAACTTTCAGGAATCATTCCCCACACACAAAGAAAGAAAATATGTTATGTGGACATGTGTCCCGAAACGCTTACTTTCCATGTTAGAGCTCATTTTATTACTTCTCTTCAAATCACATTAATCATGGAATGGAAACACACAGCAACAGAACGTACCAGCGTGACTTCAAACATTTTGTTACAGGAAATGTTCAAAATGTCCTTCGTTAGCGAGGATACATGCATCCACCCTCCGTCGCATGGAATCTCTGATGCGCTGATGCAGCCCTGGAGAATGGCGTATTGTATCACAGCCGTCTACAATACGAGCACGAAGAGTCTCTACATTTGGTACCGGGGTTGCGTAGACAAGAGCTTTCAAATGCCCCCATAAATGAAAGTCAAGAGGGTTGAGGTCAGGAGAGCGTGGAGGCCAAGGAATTGGTCCGCCTCTACCAATCAAAATCAAATGGCTCTGAGCACTATGGGACTCAAATGCTGTGGTCATCAGTCCCCTAGAACTTAGAACTACTTAAACCTAACTAACCTAAGGACATCACACACATCCATGCCCGAGGCAGGATTCGAACCTGCGACCGTAGCAGTCGCACGGCTCCGGACTGCGCGCCTAGAACCTCGATACCCCTCTACCAACCCATCGGTCACCGAATCTGTTGTTGAAAAGCGTACGAACACTTCGACTGCAATGTGCAGGAGCTCCATCGTGCATGAACCACAGGTTGTGTCATACTTGTAAAGGCACATGTTCCAGCAGCACATGTAGAGTATCCCGTATGAAATCATGATAACGTGCTCCATTGAGCGTAGGTGGAAAAACATGGGGCCAGTGAAGACATCACCAACAATGCCTGCCCAAACGTTCACAGAAAATCTGTGTTGATGACGTGATTGCACAATTGCGTGCGGATTCTCGTCAGCCCACACATGGTGATTGTGAAAATTTACAATCTGAGCACGTTGAATGAAGCATCATCCGCAAAGAAAACATTTGCACTGAAAAGAGGATTGACACATTGTTTGATGAACCATTGGCAGAAGTGTACCCGTGGAGGCCAATAAGCTGCTGATATTGCCTGCACACGCTGTACATGGTACGGAAACAACTGGTTCTCCCGTAGCACTCTCCATACAGTGACGTGGTCAACGTTACCTTATACAGCTGCAACTTCTCTGACGCTGACATTAGGGTTATCGTCAACTGCACGAAGAATTGCGTCGTCCATTGCAGGTGTCCTCGTCGTTCTAGGTCTTCCCCAGTCGCGAGTCATAGGTTGGAATGTTCCGTGCTCCCTAAGACGCCGATCAATTTGCTTCGAACGTCTTCCTGTCGGGACACCTTCGTTCTGGAAACCTGTCTCGATACAAACGTACCGCGCCACGGCTATTGCCCCGCGCTAATCCATACATCAAATGGGCATCTTCCAACTCCGCATTTTTAAACATTGCACTGACTGCAAAACCACGTTCGTGATGAACACTAACCTGTTGATGGTACGTACTGATGTGCTTGATGCTAGTTCTGTAGAGCAGTGAGTTGCATGTCAACACAAGCACCGAAGTCAACATTACATTTCTTCAATTGGGTCAACTGGCGGTGAATCGAGGAAGTACAGTATATACTGACGAAAATAAAATGAGCTCTAACATGGAAATTAAGCGTTTCCGGACACATATCCACATAACATCTTTTCTTTATTTGTGTGTGAGGAATGTTTCCTGCAAGTTTCGCCGTACCTTTTTGTAACACCCTGTGTGCTTTATATAACGTACTCTTTAGAAAGATGTCAGCTATAAAATGAACATACTTTTGAAAAATCGATTTTTTTTCAATTTTTAACGTCTTATCTCAAACGCTTTTTTTGGGCGGGGGGGGGGCAGCAATATCAAGTTTTCGGATGTATCGTAGACCCGGGTCTGGATCGTCAGTAGTACATTAAGCATTCTGAAAAGGCAGAAAGTGACAGTGTTTCTGAGGAATGGTCTGCTGTATTGGAAGCACGGTATCTCTGCTTTAGACCAACCGGTGTTTTATCTTTCGTTAATTTCCGTGAAAAATTAGAGAACTACAAATAATTTGCACCACACATTTCTTGTAATCAAAAACGTTGTTAAAAGAAGAAGAAATATTAGGGTACCCGGATTTTTGGATTTTCAATGTTCCCTATGGAAAACACTATTTAGTAAGTTTGACAACCGATTACTATAGTGTACCTGTCACTCTTGGAAAACAATGTCTTTTGAAAGTGAAAAGTGAAAATAGACAGTTACTTTAAATCAATAAGTCATTGCTTTATACCTGCTGCGCTTAAGTAATTAAAGATTTCGTAGTCGGATTAGACATAATGAAAATATCACCTGAAATGAAGTGTCTTTTATTTATTCGTAGTAAAGATTAGAAATGATTAGTTATTACAGGATACAGTGCCAAATACATATTAATTCTGTTCGTGAGTCTGTTATTTAATGGTTATGGTGCCTCATTATTTCAACGAATTCGTGTTCTGCACGGTACTGTCGAAGATTCCTTAAAAATCGCTGTGCTCTGGTAGAGACCTAAATTTGTAGATCGCATATGTGGAAAATTCGTGCTTAATTCTATATTTTTTCAAATATTACATATGAATTATAGCCTACAGTGTGAATTTAAAAGTAGATTACACAGTCTGGAAGTATTTGTAAAGGTTATTCATTGATGGTTCACTTTTAACGTCTACACCGTATATCTATGTTGTGACATGATGACACTTTTATCAATTTGTTTCGAAGTGTCAGTGCTTTCTTAAATTTTCTTTTAGTGTTGTATTGTAATGTTTTTGATGCAAAATATTCTGAACTTGTGGGGTGAATCACGAAGGTATGCCAATACTTTAAAATGTTGTTCTACAAGTAAAACTAAAGAAAAAGTTCATATAAACATAGGTCTGCATATTTTTAGTTACGGAGTTACGGCTAATAAAAGATTTTGCCTGAAATTTAGCAACTTCGCTAATTTGAAGCCATTGCAAAACTGTACGAGGTTAAGGTAGAGCTCGATTTAGATTGATTTTTTTTATTGGTCTGGAAAATCTAATAAAACATGCCCCAGGAGTGTACCTGTAGTAGTTTTTCAGAACATCCAGAGAAGCAAAGATTATTATACAAGTAAATTTGTTTACTTTCCTGTGAAACTGAAACGAACAACAAAATCTGTTCATACAAGTGCAGCTAAATGCATTGAATTCGATGAAGACATTTTTGAACATTTATTGTGAATGTATTGTGAAATTGTATGTACTCTGTACAACTTCCTTAAGACTGAGCTTTGTTTTTTCAGGTTTAACATGAATTCACGTGTGTTATGGTTTTAATAGAAGCATATTGTCTGACACATTCATACAGTTTCAGTTAACGTTATTACCATCAGTTTTCCAAAATTAAATTGTCTACAGCCTCTGTTGAAATCTTTGTGCAATTGTCTGGAATTTAAAAAACAAAAAGGCCAAGTAGCTAATAAATAAAAAATTTTATGAAATTACATCATTGGTTCCCTGGATGTTCTGGAAAACTACTGCAATTACACGTCCGAGACATGTTTTATTACATTCAACAGATCAAAAACAACAAAATAAATGAGAATCGTGATGTACCTTAACCTCGTACAGTTTTGCGATGGCTCCATTTTGGGAAGTTGCTAAATTTCAGGCAAAATCTTTTATTGGTCGTAACTCCGTAACGAAGCATTTGTGGACCTATGTTTACATGAACTTTTATCTTTAGTTTTACTTGTAGAATAACATATTAAAATATTTGCAAATCTTCGTGAATAACCCCGTATAAGTGTGAGATTCATATTCTGTGTAACCTTGCTAGTTCATGTTAAGGGTATGAGTACAAGAGCAACTGCACAACAGCTGAACACCACACAGTCCTGAATACTGCATTCACATGAATATCAACCACACAATCTACAGCTACGTAAGAGCTCCACGGGCGGGATTTCTAAGCTCGAATGCCGCGCGGGATTAGCCGAGCTGTCTGGGACGCTGCAGTCACGCACTGTGCGGCTAGTCACGGCGGAGGTACGAATCCTCCCTCGGGCATGGGCGTGTGTGTTTGTCCTTAGGATAATTTAGGTTAAGTAGGATGTAAGCTTAGGGACTGATGACCTTAGTAGTTAAATCCCATACGATTTCACACACATTAGAAAATTTTCTAAGCTCGAATGAATTTCTGTCAGTGGCTCTTAGGAAATGTGGAAAATGATGCAACTTTCCTATCGCACATATTGTACTCGGAAGAATCTCAATTCCACTATAAGGGACCGTCAATCGCCACAACATGCATTATTGCAGCACTGACAATTATCACTGGGTGCGACAGTCCGCCAGTGAAGTACGGTGGGGAGTGAATGAATGGTTTGAAATATTGGATGATCTCCTTACTAGACCGCATTTCTCTGAGTACTGACAATTCTCACTACGTCCGACAGTCAGCTTATGAAGTACGGTGGGGAGTGAATGAATGGTTTGGAATCTTGGATAATCTCCTTAGTAGACCGCATTTCTCTGAGTACTGACAATTCTCACTGGGTGCGACAGTCAGCCTATGAAGTACGGTGAGGAGTGAATGAATGCTTTGGAATCTTGGATGATCTCCTTACTAGACCGCATTTCTCTAAGTACTGGCAATTGTCAATGGGTGCGACAGTCAGCCTATGAAGTACGGTGGGGAGTGAAGGAATGCTTGGGAATCTTGGATGATCTCCTTACTAGACCGCATTTCTCTGAGTACTGACAATTCTCACTGGGTGCGACAGTCAGCCTATGAAGTACGGTGGGGAGTGAAGGAATGCTTTGGAATCTTGGATGATCTCCGTACTAGACCGCATTTCTCTGAGTACTGACAATTCTCACTGGGTGCGACAGTCAGCCTATGAAGTACGGTGAGGAGTGAATGAATGCTTTGGAATCTTGGATGATCTCCTTACTAGACCGCATTTCTCTGATAACTGACAATTCTCACTGGGTGCGACAGTCAGCCTATGAGGTACTGTGGGGAGTGAATGAATGGTTTGGAATCTTGGATGATCTCCTTACTAGACCGCATTTCTCAGAGTACTGACAGTTCTCACTGGGTGCGACAGTCAGCCTATAAAGTACGTTGGGGAGTGAATGAATGGTTTGGAATCTTGGATGATCTCCTTACTAGACCGCATTTCTCTGAGTACTGACAATTGTCACTGGCTGCGACAGTCAGCCTATGAAGTACGGTTGGGAGTGAATGAATGGTTTGGAATCTTGGATGATCTCCTTACTAGACCGCATTTCTCTGAGTACTGACAATTCTCACTGGGTGCGATAGTCAGCATATGAAGTACGGTAGGGAGTGAATGAATGATTTATAATCTTGGATGATCTCCTTACTAGACCGCATTTCTCAGAGTACTGACAATTCTCACTGTGTGCGACATTCAGCCTATGAGGTACTGTGGGGAGTGAATGAATGGTTTGGAATCTTGGATGATCTCCTTACTAGACCGCATTTCTCTGAGTACTGACAGTTCTCACTGGGTGCGACAGTCAACCTATAAAGTACGTTGGGGAGTGAATGAATGGTTTGGAATCTTTGATGATCTCCTTACTAGACCGCATTTCTCTGAGTACTGACAATTCTCACTGGGTGCGACAGTCAGCCTATGAGGTACTGTGGGGAGTGAATGAATGGTTTGGAATCTTGGATGATCTCCTTACTAGACCGCATTTCTCTGAGTACTGACAGTTCTCACTGGGTGCGACAGTCAGCCTATAAAGTACGTTGGGGAGTGAATGAATGGTTTGGAATCTTTGATGATCTCCTTACTAGACCGCATTTCTCTGAGTACTGACAATTGTCACTGGCTGCGACAGTCAGCCTATGAGGTACGGTTGGGAGTGAATGAATGGTTTGGAATCTTGGATGATCTCCTTACTAGACCGCATTTCTCTGATAACTGACAATTCTCACTGGGTGCGACAGTCAGCCTATGAGGTACTGTGGGGAGTGAATGAATGGTTTGGAATCTTGGATGATCTCCTTACTAGACCGCATTTCTCTGAGTACTGACAATTGTCACTGGCTGCGACAGTCAGCCTATGAAGTACGGTTGGGAGTGAATGAATGCTTAGGAATATTGGATGATCTCCTTACTAGACCGCATTTCTCTCAGTACTGACAATTCTCACTACGTCCGACAGTCAGCCTATGAAGTACGGTGGGGAATGAATGAATGGTTTGAAATCTTGGATGATCTCCTTACAAGACCGCATTTCTCTGAGTACTGACAATTCTCACTACGTCCGACAGTCAGCCTATGAAGTACGGTGGGGAGTGAATGAATGGTTTTGAATCTTGGATAATCTCCTTAGTAGACCGCAATTCTCTGAGTACTGACAATTCTCACTGGGTGCGACAGTCAGCCTATGAAGTACGGTGAGGAGTGAATGAATGCTTTGGAATCTTGGATGATCTCCTTACTAGACCGCATTTCTCTGAGTACTGACAATTCTCACTGTGTGCGACATTCAGCCTATGAAATACGGTGGGGAGTGAATGAATGGTGTGGAATCATGGATGATCTCCTTTCTAGACCACATTTCTCTGATAACTGACAATTCTCACTGGGTGCGACAGTCAACCTATGAGGTACTGTGGGGAGTGAATGAATGGTTTCGAATCTTGGATGATCTCGTTACTAGACCGCATTTCTCTGAGTACTGACAGTTCTCACTGGGTGCGACAGTCAGCCTATAAAATACGTTGGGGAGTGAATAAATGGTTTGGAATCTTGGATGATCTCCTTACTAGACCGCATTTCTCTGAGTACTGACAATTGTCACTGGCTGCGACAGTCAGCCTATGAAGTACGGTTGGGAGTAAATGAATGGTTTGGAATCTTGGATGATCTCCTTACTAGACCGCATTTCTCTGAGTACTGTCAATTCTCACTGGGTGCGACAGTCAGCATATGAAGTACGGTAGGGAGTGAATGAATGATTTATAATCTTGGATGATCTCCTTACTAGACCGCATTTATCTGAGTACTGGCAATTGTCACTGGGTGCGACAGTCAGCCTATGAAGTACGTTGGGGAGTGAATGAATGGTTTGAAATCATGGATGATCTCCTTACCAGACCGCATTTCTCTGAGTACTGACAATTCTGACTGTGTGCGACATTCAGCCTATGAAATACGGTGGGGAGTGAATGAATGATGTGGAATCTTGGATGATCTCCTTACTAGACCGCATTTCTCTGATAACTGACAATTCTCACTGGGTGCGACAGTCAGCCTATGAGGTACTGTGGGGAGTGAATGAATGGTTTGGATCTTGGATGATCTCCTTACTAGACCGCATTTCTATGAGTACTGACAATTCTCACTGGGTGCGACAGTCAGCATATGAAGTACGGTAGGGAGTGAATGAATGATTTATAATCTTGGATGATCTCCTTACTAGACCGCATTTCTCTGATAACTGACAATTCTCACTGGGTGCGACAGTCAGCCTATGAGGTACTGTGGGGAGTGAATGAATGGTTTGGAATCTTGGATGATCTCCTTACTAGACCGCATTTCTCAGAGTACTGACAGTTCTCACTGGGTGCGACAGTCAGCCTATAAAGTACGTTGGGGAGTGAATGAATGGTTTGGAATCTTGGATGATCTCCTTACTAGACCGCATTTCTCTGAGTACTGACAATTGTCACTGGCTGCGACAGTCAGCCTATGATGTACGGTTGGGAGTGAATGAATGGTTTGGAATCTTGGATGATCTCCTTACTAGACCGCATTTCTCTGAGTACTGACAATTCTAACTGGGTGCGATAGTCAGCATATGAAGTACGGTAGGGAGTGAATGAATGATTTATAATCTTGGATGATCTCCTTACTATACCGCATTTCTCTGAGTACTGACAATTGTCACTGGGTGCGACAGTCAGCCTATGAAGTACGGTGGGGAGTGAATGTATGGTTTGAAATCATGGATGATCTCCTTACCAGACCGCATTTCTCTGAGTACTGACAATTCTCACTAGGTCCGACAGTCAGCCTATGAAATACAGTGGGGAATGAATGAATGGTTTGAAATCTTGGATGAACTCCTTACTAGACCGCATTTCTCTGAGTACTGACAATTCTCACTACGTCCGACAGTCAGCCTATGAATTACGGTGGGGAGTGAATGAATGGTTTAGAATCTTGGATAATCTCCTTACTAGACCGCATTTCTCTGAGTACTGACAATTCTCACTGTGTGCGACATTCAGCCTATGAGGTACTGTGGGGAGTGAATGAATGGTTTGGAATCTTGGATGATCTCCTTACTAGACCGCATTTCTCTGAGTACTGACAGTTCTCACTGGGTGCGACAGTCAGCCTATAAAGTACGTTGGGGAGTGAATGAATGGTTTGGAATCTTTGATGATCTCCTTACTAGACCGCATTTCTCTGAGTACTGACAATTGTCACTGGCTGCGACTGTCAGCCTATGAGGTACGGTTGGGAGTGAATGAATGGTTTGGAATCTTGGATGATCTCCTTACTAGACCGCATTTCTCTGATAACTGACAATTCTCACTGGGCGCGACAGTCAGCCTGTGAGGTACTGTGGGGAGTGAATGAATGGTTTGGAATCTTGGATGATCTCCTTACTAGACCGCATTTCTCTGAGTACTGACAATTCTCACTGGGTGCGACAGTCAGCATATGAAGTACGGTAGGGAGTGAATGAATGATTTATAATCTTGGATGATCTCCTTACTAGACCGCATTTCTCTGATAACTGACAATTCTCACTGGGTGCGACAGTCAGCCTATGAGGTACTGTGGGGAGTGAATGAATGGTTTGGAATCTTGGATGATCTCCTTACTAGACCGCATTTCTCAGAGTACTGACAGTTCTCACTGTGTGCGACATTCAGCCTATGAAATACGGTGGGGAGTGAATGAATGGTGTGGAATCTTGGATGATCTCCTTACTAGACCGCATTTCTCTGATAACTGACAATTCTCACTGGGTGCGACAGTCAGCCTATGAGGTACTGTGGGGAGTGAATGAATGGTTTGGAATCTTGGATGATCTCCTTACTAGACCGCATTTCTCTGAGTACTGACAATTCTCACTGGGTGCGACAGTCAGCATATGAAGTACGGTAGGGAGTGAATGAATGATTTATAATCTTGGATGATCTCCTTACTAGACCGCATTTCTCTGATAACTGACAATTCTCACTGGGTGCGACAGTCAGCCTATGAGGTACTGTGGGGAGTGAATGAATGGTTTGGAATCTTGGATGATCTCCTTACTAGACCGCATTTCTCAGAGTACTGACAGTTCTCACTGGGTGCGACAGTCAGCCTATAAAGTACGTTGGGGAGTGAATGAATGGTTTGGAATCTTGGATGATCTCCTTACTAGACCGCATTTCTCTGAGTACTGACAATTGTCACTGGGTGCGACAGTCAGCCTATGAAGTACGGTTGGGAGTGAATGAATGGTTTGGAATCTTGGATGATCTCCTTACTAGACCGCATTTCTCTGAGTACTGACAATTCTAACTGGGTGCGATAGTCAGCATATGAAGTACGGTAGGGAGTGAATGAATGATTTATAATCTTGGATGATCTCCTTACTATACCGCATTTCTCTGAGTACTGACAATTGTCACTGGGTGCGACAGTCAGCCTATGAAGTACGGTGGGGAGTGAATGTATGGTTTGAAATCATGGATGATCTCCTTACCAGACCGCATTTCTCTGAGTACTGACAATTCTCACTAGGTCCGACAGTCAGCCTATGAAATACAGTGGGGAATGAATGAATGGTTTGAAATCTTGGATGATCTCCTTACTAGACCGCATTTCTCTGAGTACTGACAATTCTCACTACGTCCGACAGTCAGCCTATGAAGTACGGTGGGGAGTGAATGAATGGTTTAGAATCTTGGATAATCTCCTTACTAGACCGCATTTCTCTGAGTACTGACAATTCTCACTGTGTGCGACATTCAGCCTATGAGGTACTGTGGGGAGTGAATGAATGGTTTGGAATCTTGGATGATCTCCTTACTAGACCGCATTTCTCTGAGTACTGACAGTTCTCACTGGGTGCGACAGTCAGCCTATAAAGTACGTTGGGGAGTGAATGAATGGTTTGGAATCTTTGATGATCTCCTTACTAGACCGCATTTCTCTGAGTACTGACAATTGTCACTGGCTGCGACTGTCAGCCTATGAGGTACGGTTGGGAGTGAATGAATGGTTTGGAATCTTGGATGATCTCCTTACTAGACCGCATTTCTCTGATAACTGACAATTCTCACTGGGTGCGATAGTCAGCCTATGAGGTACTGTGGGGAGTGAATGAATGGTTTGGAATCTTGGATGATCTCCTTACTAGACCGCATTTCTCTGAGTACTGACAATTGTCACTGGCTGCGACAGTCAGCCTATGATGTACGGTTGGAAGTGAATGAATGGTTTGGAATCTTGGATGATCTCCTTACTAGACCGCATTTCTCTGAGTACTGACAATTCTAACTGGGTGCGATAGTCAGCATATGAAGTACGGTAGGGAGTGAATGAATGATTTATAATCTTGGATGATCTCCTTACTATACCGCATTTCTCTGAGTACTGACAATTGTCACTGGGTGCGACAGTCAGCCTATGAAGTACGGTGGGGAGTGAATGAATGGTTTAGAATCTTGGATAATCTCCTTAGTAGACCGCAATTCTCTGAGTACTGACAATTATCACTGGGTGCGACAGTCAGCCTATGATGTACGGTGAGGAGTGAATGAATGCTTTGGAATCTTGGATGATCTCCTTACTAGACCGCATTTCTCTGAGTACTGACAATTCTCACTGTGTGCGACATTCACCCTATGAAATACGGTGGGGAGTGAATGAATGGTGTGGAATCATGGATGATCTCCTTTCTAGACCACATTTCTCTGATAACTGACAATTCTCACTGGGTGCGACAGTCAGCCTATGAGGTACTGTGGGGAGTGAATGAATGATTTATAATCTTGGATGATCTCCTTACTAGACCGCATATCTCTGAGTACTGACAATTGTCACTGGGTGCGACATTCAGCCTATGAAGTACGGTGGGGAGTGAATGAATGGTTTGGAATCTTGGATGATCTCCTTACTAGACCGCATTTCTCTGAGTACTGACAATTCTCCTTGGGTGCGACAGTCAGCGTATGAAGTATGGTGGGGAGTGAATGAATGGTTTGGAATCTTGGATGATCTCCTTACTAGACCGCTTATCTCTGAGTACTGACAATTGTCACTGGGTGCGACAGTCAGCCTATGAATTACGGTGGGGAGTGAATGAATGGTTTGGAATCTTGGATGATCTCCTTACTAGACCGCATTTCTCTGAGTACTGACAATTGTCACTGGGTGCGACAGTCAGCCTATGAAGTACGTTGGGGAGTGAATGAATGGTTTGAAATCATGGATGATCTCCTTACCAGACCGCATTTCTCTGAGTACTGACAATTCTCACTGTGTGCGACATTCAGCCTATGAAATACGGTGCGGAGTGAATGAATGGTGTGGAATCTTGGATGATCTCCTTACTAGACCGCATTTCTCTGATAACTGACAATTCTCACTGGGTGCGACAGTCAGCCTATGAGGTACTGTGGGGAGTGAATGAATGGTTTGGAATCTTGGATGATCTCCTTACTAGACCGCATTTCTCTGAGTACTGACAGTTCTCACTGGGTGCGACAGTCAGCATATAAAGTACGTTGGGGAGTGAATGAATGGTTTGGAATCTTTGATGATCTCCTTACTAGACCGCATTTCTCTGAGTACTGACAATTGTCACTGGCTGCGACAGTCAGCCTATGAGGTACGGTTGGGAGTGAATGAATGGTTTGGAATCTTGGATGATCTCCTTACTAGACCGCATTTCTCTGAGTACTGACAATTCTCACTGTGTGCGACATTCAGCCTATGAGGTACTGTGGGGAGTGAATGAATGGTTTGGAATCTTGGATGATCTCCTTACTAGACCGCATTTCTCTGAGTACTGACAATTCTCACTGGGTGCGACAGTCAGCATATGAAGTACGGTAGGGAGTGAATGAATGATTTATAATCTTGGATGATCTCCTTACTAGACCGCATTTCTCTGATAACTGACAATTCTCACTGGGTGCGACAGTCAGCCTATGAGGTACTGTGGGGAGTGAATGAATGGTTTGGAATCTTGGATGATCTCCTTACTAGACTGCATTTCTCAGAGTACTGACAGTTCTCACTGGGTGCGACAGTCAGCCTATAAAGTACGTTGGGGAGTGAATGAATGGTTTGGAATCTTGGATGATCTCCTTACTAGACCGCATTTCTCTGAGTACTGACAATTGTCACTGGCTGCGACAGTCAGCCTATGATGTACGGTTGGGAGTGAATGAATGGTTTGGAATCTTGGATGATCTCCTTACTAGACCGCATTTCTCTGAGTACTGACAATTCTAACTGGGTGCGATAGTCAGCATATGAAGTACGGTAGGGAGTGAATGAATGATTTATAATCTTGGATGATCTCCTTACTATACCGCATTTCTCTGAGTACTGACAATTGTCACTGGGTGCGACAGTCAGCCTATGAAGTACGGTGGGGAGTGAATGTATGGTTTGAAATCATGGATGATCTCCTTACCAGACCGCATTTCTCTGAGTACTGACAATTCTCACTAGGTCCGACAGTCAGCCTATGAAATACGGTGGGGAATGAATGAATGGTTTGAAATCTTGGATGATCTCCTTACTAGACCGCATTTCTCTGAGTACTGACAATTCTCACTACGTCCGACAGTCAGCCTATGAAGTACGGTGGGGAGTGAATGAATGGTTTAGAATCTTGGATAATCTCCTTACTAGACCGCATTTCTCTGAGTACTGACAATTCTCACTGTGTGCGACATTCAGCCTATGAGGTACTGTGGGGAGTGAATGAATGGTTTGGAATCTTGGATGATCTCCTTACTAGACCGCATTTCTCTGAGTACTGACAGTTCTCACTGGGTGCGACAGTCAGCCTATAAAGTACGTTGGGGAGTGAATGAATGGTTTGGAATCTTTGATGATCTCCTTACTAGACCGCATTTCTCTGGGTACTGACAATTGTCACTGGCTGCGACTGTCAGCCTATGAGGTACGGTTGGGAGTGAATGAATGGTTTGGAATCTTTTATGATCTCCTTACTAGACCGCATTTCTCTGATAACTGACAATTCTCACTGGGTGCGACAGTCAGCCTATGAGGTACTGTGGGGAGTGAATGAATGGTTTGGAATCTTGGATGATCTCCTTACTAGACCGCATTTCTCTGAGTACTGACAATTCTCACTGGGAGCGACAGTCAGCTTATGAAGTACGGTGGGGAGTGAATGAATGGTTTGAAATCATGGATGATCTCCTTACCAGACCGCATTTCTCTGAGTACTGACAATTCTCACTAGGTCCGACAGTCAGCCTATGAAGTACGGTGGGGAATGAATGAATGGTTTGAAATCTTGGATGATCTCCTTACTAGACCGCATTTCTCTGAGTACTGACAATTCTCACTACGTCCGACAGTCAGCCTATGAAGTACGGTGGGGAGTGAATGAATGGTTTAGAATCTTGGATAATCTCCTTAGTAGACCGCAATTCTCTGAGTACTGACAATTCTCACTGGGTGCGACAGTCAGCCTATGAAGTACGGTGAGGAGTGAATGAATGCTTTGGAATCTTGGATGATCTCCTTACTAGACCGCATTTCTCTGAGTACTGACAATTCTCACTGTGTGCGACATTCAGCCTATGAAATACGGTGGGGAGTGAATGAATGGTGTGGAATCATGGATGATCTCCTTTCTAGACCACATTTCTCTGATAACTGACAATTCTCACTGGGTGCGACAGTCAGCCTATGAGGTACTGTGGGGAGTGAATGAATGATTTATAATCTTGGATGATCTCCTTACTAGACCGCATTTCTCTGAGTACTGACAATTGTCACTGGCTGCGACAGTCAGCCTATGAAGTACGGTGGGGAGTGAATGAATGGTTTGGAATCTTGGATGATCTCCTTACTAGACCGCATTTCTCTGAGTACTGACAATTCTCCTTGGGTGCGACAGTCAGCGTATGAAGTATGGTGGGGAGTGAATGAATGGTTTGGAATCTTCGATGATCTCCTTACTAGACAGCTTATCTCTGAGTACTGACAATTGTCACTGGGTGCGACAGTCAGCCTATGAATTACGGTGGGGAGTGAATGAATGGTTTGGAATCTTGGATGATCTCCTTACTAGACCGCATTTCTCTGAGTACTGACAATTGTCACTGGGTGCGACAGTCAGCCTATGTAGTACGTTGGGGAGTGAATGAATGGTTTGAAATCATGGATGATCTCCTTACCAGACCGCATTTCTCTGAGTACTGACAATTCTCACTTTGTGCGACATTCAGCCTATGAAATACGGTGGGGAGTGAATGAATGGTGTGGAATCTTGGATGATCTCCTTACTAGACCGCATTTCTCTGATAACTGACAATTCTCACTGGGTGCGACAGTCAGCCTATGAGGTACTGTGGGGAGTGAATGAATGGTTTGGAATCTTGGATGATCTCCTTACTAGACCGCATTTCTCTGAGTACTGACAGTTCTCACTGGGTGCGACAGTCAGCCTATAAAGTACGTTGGGGAGTGAATGAATGGTTTGGAATCTTTGATGATCTCCTTACTAGACCGCATTTCTCTGAGTACTGACAATTGTCACTGGCTGCGACAGTCAGCCTATGAGGTACGGTTGGGAGTGAATGAATGGTTTGGAATCTTGGATGATCTCCTTACTAGACCGCATTTCTCTGATAACTGACAATTCTCACTGGGTGCGACAGTCAGCCTATGAAGTACGGTGGGGAGTGAATGAATGGTTTAGAATCTTGGATAATCTCCTTAGTAGACCGCAATTCTCCAGTGCTGACAATTCACACTGGGTGCGACAGTCAGCCTATGAAGTACGGTGGGGAGTGAATGAATGTTTTGGAATCTTGAATGTTCTCCTTACTACAGCATTCCTCTGAGTACTGACAATTCTCACTGGGTGCGACAGTCAGCCTATGAAGTACGGTGGGGAGTGAATGAATGGTTTGGAATCTTGTGTGATCTCCTTACTAGACCGCATTTCTCTGAGTACTGACAATTCTCACTAGGTGCGACAGTCAGCGTGTGAAGTACGATGGGGAGTGAATGAATGCTTTGGAATCTTGGATGATCTCCTTCCTACACCGCATTTCTCTGAGTACTGACAATTTTCACTGTGTGCGACATTCAGCCTATGAGGTACTGTGGGGAGTGAATGAATGGTTTGGAATTTTGGATGATCTCCTTACTAGACCGCATTTCTCTGAGTACTGACAGTTCTCACTGGGTGCGACAGTCAGCCTATAAAGTACGTTGGGGAGTGAATGAGTGGTTTGGAATTTTGGATGATCTCCTTACTAGACCGCATTTCTCTGAGTACTGACAATTCTCACTGGGTGCGACAGTCAGCATATGAAGTACGGTAGGGAGTGAATGAATGATTTATAATCTTGGATGATCTCCTTACTAGACCGCATTTCTCTGATAACTGACAATTCTCACTGGGTGCGACAGTCAGCCTATGAGGTACTGTGGGGGTGAATGAATGGTTTGGAATCTTGGATGATCTCCTTACTAGACTGCATTTCTCAGAGTACTGACAGTTCTCACTGGGTGCGACAGTCAGCCTATAAAGTACGTTGGGGAGTGAATGAATGGTTTGGAATCTTGGATGATCTCCTTACTAGACCGCATTTCTCTGAGTACTGACAATTGTCACTGGCTGCGACAGTCAGCCTATGATGTACGGTTGGGAGTGAATGAATGGTTTGGAATCTTGGATGATCTCCTTACTAGACCGCATTTCTCTGAGTACTGACAATTCTAACTGGGTGCGATAGTCAGCATATGAAGTACGGTAGGGAGTGAATGAATGATTTATAATCTTGGATGATCTCCTTACTATACCGCATTTCTCTGAGTACTGACAATTGTCACTGGGTGCGACAGTCAGCCTATGAAGTACGGTGGGGAGTGAATGTATGGTTTGAAATCATGGATGATCTCCTTACCAGACCGCATTTCTCTGAGTACTGACAATTCTCACTAGGTCCGACAGTCAGCCTATGAAATACGGTGGGGAATGAATGAATGGTTTGAAATCTTGGATGATCTCCTTACTAGACCGCATTTCTCTGAGTACTGACAATTCTCACTACGTCCGACAGTCAGCCTATGAAGTACGGTGGGGAGTGAATGAATGGTTTAGAATCTTGGATAATCTCCTTACTAGACCGCATTTCTCGGAGTACTGACAATTCTCACTGTGTGCGACATTCAGCCTATGAGGTACTGTGGGGAGTGAATGAATGGTTTGGAATCTTGGATGATCTCCTTACTAGACCGCATTTCTCTGAGTACTGACAGTTCTCACTGGGTGCGACAGTCAGCCTATAAAGTACGTTGGGGAGTGAATGAATGGTTTGGAATCTTTGATGATCTCCTTACTAGACCGCATTTCTCTGGGTACTGACAATTGTCACTGGCTGCGACTGTCAGCCTATGAGGTACGGTTGGGAGTGAATGAATGGTTTGGAATCTTTTATGATCTCCTTACTAGACCGCATTTCTCTGATAACTGACAATTCTCACTGGGTGCGACAGTCAGCCTATGAGGTACTGTGGGGAGTGAATGAATGGTTTGGAATCTTGGATGATCTCCTTACTAGACCGCATTTCTCTGAGTACTGACAATTCTCACTGGGAGCGACAGTCAGCTTATGAAGTACGGTGGGGAGTGAATGAATGGTTTGAAATCATGGATGATCTCCTTACCAGACCGCATTTCTCTGAGTACTGACAATTCTCACTAGGTCCGACAGTCAGCCTATGAAGTACGGTGGGGAATGAATGAATGGTTTGAAATCTTGGATGATCTCCTTACTAGACCGCATTTCTCTGAGTACTGACAATTCTCACTACGTCCGACAGTCAGCCTATGAAGTACGGTGGGGAGTGAATGAATGGTTTAGAATCTTGGATAATCTCCTTAGTAGACCGCAATTCTCTGAGTACTGACAATTCTCACTGGGTGCGACAGTAGGCCTATGAAGTACGGTGTGGAGTGAATGAATGCTTTGGAATCTTGGATGATCTCCTTACTAGACCGCATTTCTCTGAGTACTGACAATTCTCACTGTGTGCGACATTCAGCCTATGAAATACGGTGGGGAGTGAATGAATGGTGTGGAATCATGGATGATCTCCTTTCTAGACCACATTTCTCTGATAACTGACAATTCTCACTGGGTGCGACAGTCAGCCTATGAGGTACTGTGGGGAGTGAATGAATGATTTATAATCTTGGATGATCTCCTTACTAGACCGCATTTCTCTGAGTACTGACAATTGTCACTGGCTGCGACAGTCAGCCTATGAAGTACGGTGGGGAGTGAATGAATGGTTTGGAATCTTGGATGATCTCCTTACTAGACCGCATTTCTCTGAGTACTGACAATTCTCCTTGGGTGCGACAGTCAGCGTATGAAGTATGGTGGGGAGTGAATGAATGGTTTGGAATCTTCGATGATCTCCTTACTAGACAGCTTATCTCTGAGTACTGACAATTGTCACTGGGTGCGACAGTCAGCCTATGAATTACGGTGGGGAGTGAATGAATGGTTTGGAATCTTGGATGATCTCCTTACTAGACCGCATTTCTCTGAGTACTGACAGTTCTCACTGGGTGCGACAGTCAGCCTATGAAGTACGTTGGGGAGTGAATGAATGGTTTGAAATCATGGATGATCTCCTTACCAGACCGCATTTCTCTGAGTACTGACAATTCTCACTGTGTGCGACATTCAGCCTATGAAATACGGTGGGGAGTGAATGAATGGTGTGGAATCTTGGATGATCTCCTTACTAGACCGCATTTCTCTGATAACTGACAATTCTCACTGTGTGCGACATTCAGCCTATGAGGTACTGTGGTGAGTGAATGAATGGTTTGGAATCTTGGATGATCTCCTTACTAGACCGCATTTCTCTGAGTACTGACAATTCTCACTGGGTGCGACAGTCAGCATATGAAGTACGGTAGGGAGTGAATGAATGATTTATAATCTTGGATGATCTCCTTACTAGACCGCATTTCTCTGATAACTGACAATTCTCACTGGGTGCGACAGTCAGCCTATGAGGTACTGTGGGGAGTGAATGAATGGTTTGGAATCTTGGATGATCTCCTTACTAGACTGCATTTCTCAGAGTACTGACAGTTCTCACTGGGTGCGACAGTCAGCCTATAAAGTACGTTGGGGAGTGAATGAATGGTTTGGAATCTTGGATGATCTCCTTACTAGACCGCATTTCTCTGATAACTGACAATTCTCACTGGGTGCGACAGTCAGCCTATGAAGTACGGTGGGGAGTGAATGAATGGTTTAGAATCTTGGATAATCTCCTTAGTAGACCGCAATTCTCCAGTGCTGACAATTCACACTGGGTGCGACAGTCAGCCTATGAAGTACGGTGGGGAGTGAATGAATGTTTTGGAATCTTGAATGTTCTCCTTACTACAGCATTCCTCTGAGTACTGACAATTCTCACTGGGTGCGACAGTCAGCCTATGAAGTACGGTGGGGAGTGAATGAATGGTTTGGAATCTTGTGTGATCTCCTTACTAGACCGCATTTCTCTGAGTACTGACAATTCTCACTAGGTGCGACAGTCAGCGTGTGAAGTACGATGGGGAGTGAATGAATGCTTTGGAATCTTGGATGATCTCCTTCCTACACCGCATTTCTCTGAGTACTGACAATTTTCACTGTGTGCGACATTCAGCCTATGAGGTACTGTGGGGAGTGAATGAATGGTTTGGAATTTTGGATGATTTCCTTACTAGACCGCATTTCTCTGAGTACTGACAGTTCTCACTGGGTGCGACAGTCAGCCTATAAAGTACGTTGGGGAGTGAATGAGTGGTTTGGAATTTTGGATGATCTCCTTACTAGACCGCATTTCTCTGAGTACTGACAATTGTCACTGGCTGCGACAGTCAGACTATGAAGTACGGTTGGGAGTGAATGAATGCTTAGGAATCTTGGATGATCTCCGTACTAGACCGCATTTCTCTCAGTACTGACAATTCTCACTACGTCCGACAGTCAGCCTATGAAGTACGGTGGGGAGTGAATGAATGGTTTGAAATCATGGATGATCTCCTTACCAGACCGCATTTCTCTGAGTACTGACAATTCTCACTAGGTCCGACAGTCAGCCTATGAAGTACGGTGGGGAATGAATGAATGGTTTGAAATCTTGGATGATCTCCTTACTAGACCGCATTTCTCTGAGTACTGACAATTCTCACTACGTCCGACAGTCAGCCTATGAAGAACGGTGGGGAGTGAATGGATGGTATAGAATCTTGGATAATCTCCTTAGTAGACCGCAATTCTCTGAGTACTGACAATTCTCACTGGGTGCGACAGTCAGCCTATGAAGTACGGTGAGGAGTGAATGAATGCTTTGGAATCTTGGATGATCTCCTTACTAGACCGCATTTCTCTGAGTACTGACAATTCTCACAGCGTGCGACATTCAGCCTATGAAATGCGGTGGGGAGTGAATGAATGGTGTGGAATCTTGGCTGATCTCCTTACTAGACCGCATTTCTCTGATAACTGACAATTCTCACTGGGTGCGACAGTCAGCCTATGAGGTACTGTGGGGAGTGAATGAATGGTTTGGAATCTTGGATGATCTCCTTACTAGACCGCATTTCTCTGAGTACTGACAGTTCTCACTGGGTGCGACAGTCAGCCTATAAAGTACGTTGGGGAGTGAATGAATGGTTTGGAATCTTGGATGATCTCCTTACTAGACCGCATTTCTCTGAGTACTGACAATTGTCACTGGCTGCGACAGTCAGCCTATGAAATACGGTGGGGAGTGAATGAATGATTTGGAACCTTGGATGATCTCCTTACTAGACCGCATTTCTCTGAGTACTGACAATTCTCACTCGGTGCGACAGTCAGCCTATGAGGTACTGTGGGGAGTGAATGAATGGTTTGGAATCTTGGATGATCTCCTTACTAGACCGCATTTCTCTGAGTACTGACAGTTCTCACTGGGTGCGACAGTCAGCCTATAAAGTACGTTTGGGAGTGAATGAATGATTTGGAATCTTAGATGATCTCCTTACTAGACCGCATATCTCTGAGTACTGACAATTGTCACTGTCTGCGACAGTCAGCCTATGAAGTACGGTTGGGAGTGAATGAATGGTTTGGAATCTTGGATGATCTCCTTACTAGACCGCATATCTCTGAGTACTGACAATTGTCACCGGGTGCGACAGTCAGCATATGAAGTACGGTCGGGAGTGAATGAATGACTTGGAATCTTGGATGATCTCCTTACTAGACCGCATACCTCTGACTACTGACAATTCTCACTGGGTGCGACAGTCAGCATATGAAGTACGGAAGGGAGTGAATGAATGATTTATAATCTTGGATGATCTCCTTACTAGACCGCATATCTCTGAGTACTGACAATTGTCACCGGGTGCGACAGTCAGCATATGAAGTACGGTCGGGAGTGAATGAATGACTTGGAATCTTGGATGATCTCCTTACTAGACCGCATTTCTCTGAGTACTGACAATTCTCCTTGGGTGCGACAGTCAGCGTATGAAGTATGGTGGGGAGTGAATGAATGGTTTGGTATCTTGGATGATCTCCTTACTAGACCGCTTATCTCTGAGTACTGACAATTGTCACTGGGTGCGACAGTCAGCCTATGAATTACGGTGGGGAGTGAATGAATGGTTTGGAATCTTGGATGATCTCCTTACTAGACCGCATTTCTCTGAGTACTGACAATTCTCACTGGGTGCGACAGTCAGCCTATGAATTACGGTGGGGAGTGAATGAATGGTTTGGAATCTTGTGTGATCTCCTTACTAGACCACATTTCTCTGAGTACTGACAATTCTCACTGTGTGCGACATTCAGCCTATGAAATACGGTGGGGAGTGAATGAATGGTGTGGAATCTTGGATGATCTCCTTACTAGACCGCATTTCTCTGAGTACTGACAATTGTCACTGGCTGCGACTGTCCGCCTATGAAGTACGGTGGGGAGGGAATCAATGCTTTGAAATCTTGGATGATCTCCTTACTAGACCGCATTCCTCTGAGTACTGACAATTCTCACTGGCTGCGACAGTCAGCCTATGAAGTATGGTGGGGAGTGAATGAATGGTTTGGAATCATGGATGATCTCTTTACTAGACCACATTTCTCTGTGTACTGACAATTCTCACTGGGTGCGACAGTCAGCCTATGAAGTACGGTGAGGAGTGAATGAATGCTTTGGAATCTTGGATGATCTCCTTACTAGACCGCATTTCTCTGAGTACTGACAATTCTCACTGTGTGCGACATTCAGCCTATGAAATACGGTGAGGAGTGAATGAATGCTTTGGAATCTTGGATGATCTCCTTACTAGACCGCATTTCTCTGAGTACTGACAATTCTCACTGTGTGCGACATTCAGCCTATGAAATACGGTGGGGAGTGAATGAATGGTTTGGAATCTTGGATGATCTCCTTACTAGACCGCATTTCTCTGTGTACTGACAATTCTCCCTGGGTGCGACAGTCAGCGTATGATGTATGGTGGGGAGTGAATGAATGGTTTGGAATCTTGGATGATCTCCTTACTAGACCGCTTTTCTCTGAGTACTGACAATTGTCACTGGGTGCGACAGTCAGCCTATGAATTACGGTGGGGAGTGAATGAATGGTTTGGAATCTTGGATGATCTTCTTACTAGACCACATTTCTCTGAGTACTGAATTTTCTCACTGGGTGCGACAGTCAGGCTATGAATACGGTGGGGAGTGAATGAATGGTTTGGAATCTTGTGTGATCTCCTTACTAGACCGCATTTCTCTGAGTACTGACAATTGTCACTGGCTGCGACAGTCAGCCTATGAGGTACGGTTGGGAGTGAATGAATGGTTTGGAATCTTGGATGATCTCCTTACTAGACCGCATTTCTCTGAGTACTGACAATTCTCACTGTGTGCGACATTCAGCCTATGAAATACGGTGGGAAGTGAATGAATGGTGTGGAATCTTGGATGATCTCCTTACTAGACCGCATTTCTCTGAGTACTGACAATTGTCACTGGCTGCGACAGTCCGCCTATGAAGTACGGTGGGGAGGGGATGAATGCTTTGAAATCTTGGATGATCTCCTTACTAGACCGCATTCCTCTGAGTACTGACAATTCTCACTGGGTGCGACAGTCACCTATGCAGTATGGTGGGGGAGTGAATGAATGGTTTGGAATCTTGGATGATCTCTTTACTAGACGACATTTCTCTGAGTACTGACAATTCTGACTGGGTGCGAGAGTCAGCCATTGAAGTACGCTGGGGAGTGAATGAATGGTTTTTAGTCTTGGATTATCTCCTTACTAGACAGCATTTCTCTGAGTACTGACAGTTCTCACTGGCTGCGACAGTCAGCCTATGAAGTACGGTAAAGAGTGAATGAATGGTTTGGAATCTTGGATGATCTCCTTACTAGACCGCATTTCTCTGAGTACTGACAATTGTCACTGGCTGCGACAGTCAGCCTATGAAATACGGTGGGGAGTGAATGAATGATTTGGAACCTTGGATGATCTCCTTACTAGACCGCATTTCTCTGAGTACTGACAATTCTCACTCGGTGCGACAGTCAGCCTATGAGGTACTGTGGGGAGTGAATGAATGGTTTGGAATCTTGGATGATCTCCTTACTAGACCGCATTTCTCTGAGTACTGACAGTTCTCACTGGGTGCGACAGTCAGCCTATAAAGTACGTTTGGGAGTGAATGAATGATTTGGAATCTTAGATGATCTCCTTACTAGACCGCATATCTCTGAGTACTGACAATTGTCACTGTCTGCGACAGTCAGCCTATGAAGTACGGTTGGGAGTGAATGAATGGTTTGGAATCTTGGATGATCTCCTTACTAGACCGCATATCTCTGAGTACTGACAATTGTCACCGGGTGCGACAGTCAGCATATGAAGTACGGTCGGGAGTGAATGAATGACTTGGAATCTTGGATGATCTCCTTACTAGACCGCATACCTCTGACTACTGACAATTCTCACTGGGTGCGACAGTCAGCATATGAAGTACGGAAGGGAGTGAATGAATGATTTATAATCTTGGATGATCTCCTTACTAGACCGCATATCTCTGAGTACTGACAATTGTCACCGGGTGCGACAGTCAGCATATGAAGTACGGTCGGGAGTGAATGAATGACTTGGAATCTTGGATGATCTCCTTACTAGACCGCATTTCTCTGAGTACTGACAATTCTCCTTGGGTGCGACAGTCAGCGTATGAAGTATGGTGGGGAGTGAATGAATGGTTTGGTATCTTGGATGATCTCCTTACTAGACCGCTTATCTCTGAGTACTGACAATTGTCACTGGGTGCGACAGTCAGCCTATGAATTACGGTGGGGAGTGAATGAATGGTTTGGAATCTTGGATGATCTCCTTACTAGACCGCATTTCTCTGAGTACTGACAATTCTCACTGGGTGCGACAGTCAGCCTATGAATTACGGTGGGGAGTGAATGAATGGTTTGGAATCTTGTGTGATCTCCTTACTAGACCACATTTCTCTGAGTACTGACAATTCTCACTGTGTGCGACATTCAGCCTATGAAATACGGTGGGGAGTGAATGAATGGTGTGGAATCTTGGATGATCTCCTTACTAGACCGCATTTCTCTGAGTACTGACAATTGTCACTGGCTGCGACTGTCCGCCTATGAAGTACGGTGGGGAGGGAATCAATGCTTTGAAATCTTGGATGATCTCCTTACTAGACCGCATTCCTCTGTGTACTGACAATTCTCACTGGCTGCGACAGTCAGCCTATGAAGTATGGTGGGGAGTGAATGAATGGTTTGGAATCATGGATGATCTCTTTACTAGACCACATTTCTCTGTGTACTGACAATTCTCACTGGGTGCGACAGTCAGCCTATGAAGTACGGTGAGGAGTGAATGAATGCTTTGGAATCTTGGATGATCTCCTTACTAGACCGCATTTCTCTGAGTACTGACAATTCTCACTGTGTGCGACATTCAGCCTATGAAATACGGTGAGGAGTGAATGAATGCTTTGGAATCTTGGATGATCTCCTTACTAGACCGCATTTCTCTGAGTACTGACAATTCTCACTGTGTGCGACATTCAGCCTATGAAATACGGTGGGGAGTGAATGAATGGTTTGGAATCTTGGATGATCTCCTTACTAGACCGCATTTCTCTGTGTACTGACAATTCTCCCTGGGTGCGACAGTCAGCGTATGATGTATGGTGGGGAGTGAATGAATGGTTTGGAATCTTGGATGATCTCCTTACTAGACCGCTTTTCTCTGAGTACTGACAATTGTCACTGGGTGCGACAGTCAGCCTATGAATTACGGTGGGGAGTGAATGAATGGTTTGGAATCTTGGATGATCTTCTTACTAGACCACATTTCTCTGAGTACTGAATTTTCTCACTGGGTGCGACAGTCAGGCTATGAATACGGTGGGGAGTGAATGAATGGTTTGGAATCTTGTGTGATCTCCTTACTAGACCGCATTTCTCTGAGTACTGACAATTGTCACTGGCTGCGACAGTCAGCCTATGAGGTACGGTTGGGAGTGAATGAATGGTTTGGAATCTTGGATGATCTCCTTACTAGACCGCATTTCTCTGAGTACTGACAATTCTCACTGTGTGCGACATTCAGCCTATGAAATACGGTGGGAAGTGAATGAATGGTGTGGAATCTTGGATGATCTCCTTACTAGACCGCATTTCTCTGAGTACTGACAATTGTCACTGGCTGCGACAGTCCGCCTATGAAGTACGGTGGGGAGGGGATGAATGCTTTGAAATCTTGGATGATCTCCTTACTAGACCGCATTCCTCTGAGTACTGACAATTCTCACTGGGTGCGACAGTCACCTATGCAGTATGGTGGGGGAATGAATGAATGGTTTGGAATCTTGGATGATCTCTTTACTAGACGACATTTCTCTGAGTACTGACAATTCTGACTGGGTGCGAGAGTCAGCCATTGAAGTACGCTGGGGAGTGAATGAATGGTTTTTAGTCTTGGATTATCTCCTTACTAGACAGCATTTCTCTGAGTACTGACAGTTCTCACTGGCTGCGACAGTCAGCCTATGAAGTACGGTAAAGAGTGAATGAATGGTTTGGAATCTTGGATGATCTCCTTACTAGACCGCATTTCTCTGAGTACTGACAATTGTCATTGGGTGCGACAGTCAGCCTTTGAAGTACGGTGAGGAGTGAATAAATGGTTTGGAATCTTGGATGATCTCCTTACTACCGCATTCCTCTGAGTACTGACAATTGTCACTGGGTGCGACAGTCAGCCTAAGACGTACGGTGGGGAGTGAATGAATGGTTTGGAATCTTGGATGAGCTCCTTACTAGACCGCATTTCTCTGAGTACTGACAATTGTCACTGGGTGCGATAGTCAGCCTATGAAGTACGGTGGGGAGTGAATGAATGGTTTGGAATCTTGTGTGATCTCCTTACTAGACCGCATTTCTCTGAGTACTGACAATTCTCACTGGGTGCGACAGTCAGCGTATAAAGTACGATGGGGAGTGAATGAATGCTTTGGAATCTTGGATGATCTCCTTACTAGACCCCATTTCTCTGAGTACTGATAATTCTCACTGTGTGCGACATTCAGCCTATGAAATACGATGGGGAGTGAATGAATGGTGTGGAATCTTGGATGATCTCCTTACTTGACCGCATTTCTCTGAGTACTGACAATTCTCACTGGGTGCGACATTCAGCATATGAAGTACGGTAAGGAGTGAATGAATGATTTATAATCTTGGATGATCTCCTTACTAGACCGCATTTCTCTGAGTACTGACAATTCTCACTGGGTGCGACAGTCAGCCTATGAAGTACGGTGGGGAGTGAATGAATGGTTTGTAATCTTGGATGATCTGCTTACTTGACTGCATTTCTCTGAGTAGTGACAATTGTCACTGGGTGCGACAGTCAGCCTATGAAGTACGGTGAGGAGTGAATGAATGCTTTGGAATCTTGGATGATCTCCTTACTAGACCGCATTTCTCTGAGTACTGACAATTCTCACTGTGTGCGACATTCAGCCTATGAAATACGGTGGGGAGTGAATGAATGGTGTGGAATCTCGGATGATCTCCTTACTAGACCGCATTTCTCTGAGTACTGACAATTCTCACTGGGTGCGACAGTCAGCCTATGAAGTACGGTGGGGAGTGAATGAATTGTTTGGAATCTTGTGTGATCTCCTTACTAGACCACATTTCTCTGAGTACTGACAATTCTCACTGGGTTCGACAGTCAGCGTATAAAGTACGATGGGGAGTGAATGAATGGTTTGGAATCTTGGATGATCTCCTTACTAGACCGCATTTCTCTGAGTACTGACAATTCTCACTGTGTGCGACATTCAGCCTATGAAATACGGTGGGGAGTGAATGAATGGTGTGGAATCTTGGATGATCTCCTTACTAGACCGCATTTCTCTGAGTACTGACAATTGTCACTGGCTGCGACTGTCCGCCTATGAAGTACGGTGGGGAAGGAATCAATGCTTTGAAATCTTGAATGATCTCCTTACTAGACCGCATTCCTCTGAGTACTGACAATTCTCACTGGGTGCGACAGTCAGCCTATGAAGTATGGTGGGGAGTGAATGAATGGTTTGGAATCATGGATGATCTCTTTACTAGACCACATTTCTCTGAGTACTGACAATTCTCACTGGGTGCGACAGTCAGCCTATGAAGTACGGTGAGGAGTGAATGAATGCTTTGGAATCTTGGATGATCTCCTTACTAGACCGCATTTCTCTGAGTACTGACAATTCTCACTGTGTGCGACATTCAGCCTATGAAATACGGTGGGGAGTGAATGAATGGTGTGGAATCTTGGATGATCTCCTTGCTAGACCGCATTTCTCTGATAACTGACAATTCTCACTGGGTGCGACAGTCAGCCTATGAAGTACGGTGGGGAGTGAATGAATGGTTTGGAATCTTGGATGATCTCCTTACTACCGCATTCCTCTGAGTACTGACAATTGTCACTGGGTGCGACAGTCAGCCTAAGACGTACGGTGGGGAGTGAATGAATGGTTTGGAATCTTGTGTGATCTCCTTACTAGACCGCATTTCTCTGAGTACTGACAATTCTTACTGGGTTCGACAGCCAGCGTATAAAGTACGATGGGGAGTGAATGAATGCTTTGGAATCTTGGATGATCTCCTTACTAGACCGCATTTCTCTGAGTACTTACAATTCTCACTGTGTGCGACATTCAGCCTATGAAATACGGTGGGGAGTGAATGAATGGTGTGGAATCTTGGATGATCTCCTTACTAGACCGCATTTCTCTGAGTACTGACAATTGTCACTGGCTGCGACAGTCCGCCTATGAAGTACGGTGGGGAGGGGATGAATGCCTTGAAATCTTGGATGATCTCCTTACTAGACCGCATTCCTCTGAGTACTGACAATTCTCACTGGGAGCGACAGTCAGCCTATGCAGTATGGTGGGGGAGTGAATGAATGGTTTGGAATCTTGGATGATCTCTTTACTAGACCACACTTCTCTGAGTACTGACAATTCTCACTGGGTGCGAGAGTCAGCCATTGAAGTACGCTGGGGAGTGAATGAATGGTTTTTAGTCTTGGATTATCTCCTTAATAGACAGCATTTCTCTGTGTACTGACAGTTCTCACTGGCTGCGACAGTCAGCCTATGAAGTACGGTAAAGAGTGAATGAATGGTTTGGAATCTTGGATGATCTCCTTACTAGACCGCATTTCTCTGAGTACTGACAATTGTCATTGGGTGCGACAGTCAGCCTTTGAAGTACGGTGAGGTGTGAATGAATGGTTTGGAATCTAGGATGATCTCCTTACTACCGCATTCCTCTGAGTACTGACAATTGTCACTGGGTGCGACAGTCAGCCTAAGACGTACGGTGGGGAGTGAATGAATGGTTTGGAATCTTGGATGAGCTCCTTACTAGACCGCATTTCTCTGAGTACTGACAATTGTCACTGGGTGCGACAGTCAGCCTATGAAGTACGGTGGGGAGTGAATGAATGGTTTGGAATCTTGTGTGATCTCCTTACTAGACCGCATTTCTCTGAGTACTGACAATTCTCACTGGGTGCGACAGTCAGCGTATAAAGTACGATGGGGAGTGAATGAATGCTTTGGAATCTTGGATGATCTCCTTACTAGACCGCATTTCTCTGAGTACTGATAATTCTCACTGTGTGCGACATTCAGCCTATGAAATACGTTGGGGTGTGAATGAATGGTGTGGAATCTTGGATGATCTCCTTACTTGACCGCATTTCTCTGAGTACTGACAATTCTCACTGGATGCGACAGTCAGCATATGAAGTACGGTAGGGAGTGAATGAATGATTTATAATCTTGGATGATCTCCTTACTAGACCGCATTTCTCTGAGTACTGACAATTCTCACTGGGTGCGACAGTCAGCCTATGAAGTACGGTGGGGAGTGAATGAATGGTTTGTAATCTTGGATGATCTGCTTACTTGACTGCATTTCTCTGAGTACTGACAATTGTCACTGGGTGCGACAGTCAGCCTATGAAGTACGGTGAGGAGTGAATGAATGCTTAGGAATCTTGGATGATCTCCTTACTAGACCGCATTTCTCTGAGTACTGACAATTCTCACTGTGTGCGACATTCAGCCTATGAAATACGGTGGGGAGTGAATGAATGGTATGGAATCTTGGATGATCTCCTTACTAGACCGCATTTCTCTGATAACTGACAATTCTCACTGGGTGCGACAGTCAGCCTATAAAGTACGTTGGGGAGTGAATGAATGGTTTGGAATCTTGGATGATCTCCTTACTAGACGGCATTTCTCTGAGTACTGACAATTCTCAGTGGGTGCGACAGTCAGCCTAAGATGTACGGTGGGGACTGAATGAATGGTTTGGAATCTTGGATGATCTCCTTACTAGACCGCATTCCTGTGAGTACTGACAATTCCCACTGTGTGCGACATTCAGCCTATGAAATACGGTGGGGAGTGAATGAATGGTGTGGAATCTTGGATGATCTCCTTACTAGACCGCATTTCTCTGATAACTGACAATTCTCACTGGGTGCGACAGTCAGCCTATGAAGTACGGTGGGGAGTGAATGAATGGTTTGGAATCTTGGATGATCTCCTTACTACCGCATTCCTTTGAGTACTGACAATTGTCACTGGGTGCGACAGTCAGCCTAAGACGTACGGTGGGGACTGAATGAATGGTTTGGAATCTTTGATGACCTCCTTACTAGACCGCATTCCTCTGAGTACTGACAATTCACACTGGGTGTGACAGTCAGCCTATGAAGTACGGTTGGGAGTGAATGAATGGTTTGGAATCTTGGATGATCTTCTTACTAGACCGCATTTCTCCTAGTACTGACAGTACTCACTGGGTGCAACAGTCAGCCTATAAAGTTCGTTGAGGAGTGAATGAATGGTTTGGAATCTTGGATGATCTCCTTACTAGACCGCATTTCTCTGAGTACTGACAATTGTCACTGGCTGCGACAGTCAGCCTATGAAGTACGGTTGGGAGTGAATGAATGGTTTGGAATCTTGGATGATCTCCTTACTAGACCGCATTTCTCTGATAACTGACAATTCTCACTGGGTGCGACAGTCGGCCTATGAGGTACTGTGGGGAGTGAATGAATAGTTTGGAATCTTGGATGATCTTAGTAGACCGCATTTCTCTGAGTACTGACAGTTCTCACTGGGTGCGACAGTCAGCCTATAAAGTACGTTGGGGAGTGAATGAATGGTTTGGAATCTTGGATGATCTCCTTACTAGACGGCATTTCTGTGAGTACTGACAATTCTCAGTGGGTGCGACAGTCAGCCTATGAGGTACTGTGGGGAGTGAATGAATGGTTTGGAATCTTGGATGATCTCCTTACTAGACCGCATTCCTCTGAGTACTGACAATTCACACTGGGTGTGACAGTCAGCCTATGAAGTACGGTGGGGAGTGAATGAATGGTTTGGAATCTTGGTTGATCTCCTTACTAGACCGCATTTCTCTGAGTACTGACAATTCTCACACTTGGTGCAACAGTCAGCCTATGAAGGACGGTGGGGAGTGAATGAATGGTTTGGAATCTCGGATGATCTCCTTACTAGACCGCATTTCTCTGAGTACTGACAATTGTCACTGGGTGTGACAGTCAGCCTATGAAGTACGGTGGGGAGTGAATGAATGGTTTGGAATCTTGGATGATCTCCTTACTAGACAGCATATCTCTGAGTCTTGCCAATTGTCACTGGGTGCGACATTCAGCCTATAAACTACGGTGGGCAGTGAATGAATGGTTTGGAATCTTTGATGATCTCCTTACTAGATAGCATTTCTCTGAGTACTGACAATTGTCATTGGGTGCGACAGTCAGCCTATGAAGTACGGTTGGGAGTGAATGAATGGTTTGGAATCTTGGATGATCTCCTTACTAAACCGCATTTCTCTGAGTACTGACAATTCTCACTGGGTGCGACAGTCAGCCTATGAAGTACGGTGGGGAGTGAATGAATGGTTTGTAATCTTGGATGATCTGCTTACTTGACTGCATTTCTCTGAGTACTGACAATTGTCCCTGGGTGCGACAGTCAGCCTATGAAGTACGGTGAGGAGTGATTGAATGCTTTGGAATCTTGGATGATCTCCTTACTAGACCGCATTTCTCTGAGTACTGACAATTCTTACTGTGTGTGACATTCAGCCTATGAAATACGGTGGGGAGTGAATGAATGGTGTGGAATCTTGGATGATCTCCTTACTAGACCGCATTTCTCTGATAACTGACAATTCTCACTGGGTGCGACAGTCAGCCTATAAAATACGCTGGGGAGTGAATGAATGGTTTGTAATCTTGGATGATCTGCTTACTTGACTGCATTTCTCTGAGTACTGACAATTGTCCCTGGGTGCGACAGTCAGCCTATGAAGTACGGTGAGGAGTGAATGAATGGTTTGGAATCTTGGATGATCTCCTTACTAGACCGCATTTCTCTGATAACTGACAATTCTCACTGGGTGCGACAGTCAGCCTATGAGGTACTGTGGGGAGTGAATGAATGGTTTGGAATCTTGGATGATCTCCTTACTAGACCGCATTTCTCTGAGTACTGACAGTTCTCACTGGGTGCGACAGTCAGCCTATAAAGTACGTTGGGAGTGAATGAATGGTTTGGAATCTTGGATGATCTCCTTACTAGACCGCATTTCTCTGAGTACTGACAATTGTCACTGGCTCCGACAGTCAGCCTATGAATTACGGTTGGGAGTGAATGAATGGTTTGGAATCTTGGATGATCTCCTTACTAGACCGCATTTCTCTGATAACTGACAATTCTCACTGGGTGCGACAGTCAGCCTATGAGGTACTGTGGGGAGTGAATGAATGGTTTGGAATCTTGGATGATCTCCTTACTAGACCGCATTTCTCTGAGTACTGACAGTTCTCACTGGGTGCGACAGTCAGCCTATAAAGTACGTTGGGGAGTGAATGAATGGTTTGGAATCTTGGATGATCTCCTTAATAGACGGCATTTCTCTGAGTACTGACAATTCTCAGTGGGTGCGACCGTCAGCCTATGAGGTACCGTGGGGAGTGAATGAATGGTTTGGAATCTTGGATGATCTCCTTACTAGACCGCATTCCTCTGAGTACTGACAATTCACACTGGGTGTGACAGTCAGCCTATGAAGTACGGTGGGGAGTGAATGAATGGTTTGGAATCTTGGATGATCTCCTTACTAGACCGCATTTCTCTGAGTACTGACAATTGTCACTGGGTGCGACAGTCAGCCTATGAAGTACGGTGGGGAGTGAATGAATGGTTTGGAATCTTGGATGATCTCCTTACTAGACCGCATTTCTCTGAGTATTGCCAATTGTCACTGGGTGCGACATTCAGCCTATAAAGTGCGGTGGGCAGTGAATGAATGCTTTGGAATCTTTGATGATCTCCTTACTAGCTAGCATTTCTCTGAGTACTGACAATTGTCATTGGGTGCGACAGTCAGCCTATGAAGTACGGTTGGGAGTGAATGAATGGTTTGGAATCTTGGATGATCTCCTTACTAAACCGCATTTCTCTGAGTACTGACAATTCTCACTGGGTGCGACAGTCAGCCTATGAAGTACGGTGGGGAGTGAATGAATGGTTTGTAATCTTGGATGATCTGCTTACTTGACTGCATTTCTCTGAGTACTGACAATTGTCCCTGGGTGCGACAGTCAGCCTATGAAGTACGGTAAGGAGTGAATGAATGCTTTGGAATCTTGGATGATCTCCTTACTAGACCGCATTTCTCTGAGTACTGACAATTCTCACTGTGTGCGACATTCAGCCTATGAAATACGGTGGGGAGTGAATGAATGGTGTGGAATCTTGGATGATCTCCTTACTAGACCGCATTTCTCTGATAACTGACAATTCTCAGTGGGTGCGACAGTCAGCCTATAAAGTACGCTGGGGAGTGAATGAATGGTTTGGAATCTTGGATGATCTCCTTACTAGACGGCATTTCTCTGAGTACTGTTAATTCTCAGTGGGTGCGACAGTCAGCCTATGAAGTACGGTGGGGACTGAATGAATGGTTTGGAATCTTGGATGATCTCCTTACTAGACCGCATTCCTCTGAGTACTGACAATTCACACTGGGTGTGACAGTCAGCCTATGAAGTACGGTTGGGTGTGAATGAATGGTTTGTAATCTTGGATGATCTCCTTACTAGACCGCATTCCTCTGATAACTGACAATTCTCACTGGGTGCGACAGTCAGCCTATGAGGTACTGTGGGGATTGAATGAATGGTTTGGAATCTCGGATGATCTCCTTACTAGACCGCATTTCTGTGAGTACTGACAATTCTCAGTGGGTGCGACAGTCAGCCTATGAGGTACTGTGGGGAGTGAATGAATGGTTTGGAATCTTGGATGATCTCCTTACTAGACCGCATTCCTCTGAGTACTGACAATTCACACTGGGTGTGACAGTCAGCCTATGAAGTACGGTGGGGAGTGAATGAATGGTTTGGAATCTTGGTTGATCTCCTTACTAGACCGCATTTCTCTGAGTACTGACAATTCTCACACTTGGTGCAACAGTCAGCCTATGAAGGACGGTGGGGAGTGAATGAATGGTTTGGAATCTCGGATGATCTCCTTACTAGACCGCATTTCTCTGAGTACTGACAATTGTCACTGGGTGTGACAGTCAGCCTATGAAGTACGGTGGGGAGTGAATGAATGGTTTGGAATCTTGGATGATCTCCTTACTAGACAGCATATCTCTGAGTCTTGCCAATTGTCACTGGGTGCGACATTCAGCCTATAAACTACGGTGGGCAGTGAATGAATGGTTTGGAATCTTTGATGATCTCCTTACTAGATAGCATTTCTCTGAGTACTGACAATTGTCATTGGGTGCGACAGTCAGCCTATGAAGTACGGTTGGGAGTGAATGAATGGTTTGGAATCTTGGATGATCTCCTTACTAAACCGCATTTCTCTGAGTACTGACAATTCTCACTGGGTGCGACAGTCAGCCTATGAAGTACGGTGGGGAGTGAATGAATGGTTTGTAATCTTGGATGATCTGCTTACTTGACTGCATTTCTCTGAGTACTGACAATTGTCCCTGGGTGCGACAGTCAGCCTATGAAGTACGATGAGGAGTGATTGAATGCTTTGGAATCTTGGATGATCTCCTTACTAGACCGCATTTCTCTGAGTACTGACAATTCTTACTGTGTGTGACATTCAGCCTATGAAATACGGTGGGGAGTGAATGAATGGTGTGGAATCTTGGATGATCTCCTTACTAGACCGCATTTCTCTGATAACTGACAATTCTCACTGGGTGCGACAGTCAGCCTATAAAATACGCTGGGGAGTGAATGAATGGTTTGTAATCTTGGATGATCTGCTTACTTGACTGCATTTCTCTGAGTACTGACAATTGTCCCTGGGTGCGACAGTCAGCCTATGAAGTACGGTGAGGAGTGAATGAATGGTTTGGAATCTTGGATGATCTCCTTACTAGACCGCATTTCTCTGATAACTGACAATTCTCACTGGGTGCGACAGTCAGCCTATGAGGTACTGTGGGGAGTGAATGAATGGTTTGGAATCTTGGATGATCTCCTTACTAGACCGCATTTCTCTGAGTACTGACAGTTCTCACTGGGTGCGACAGTCAGCCTATAAAGTACGTTGGGAGTGAATGAATGGTTTGGAATCTTGGATGATCTCCTTACTAGACCGCATTTCTCTGAGTACTGACAATTGTCACTGGCTCCGACAGTCAGCCTATGAATTACGGTTGGGAGTGAATGAATGGTTTGGAATCTTGGATGATCTCCTTACTAGACCGCATTTCTCTGATAACTGACAATTCTCACTGGGTGCGACAGTCAGCCTATGAGGTACTGTGGGGAGTGAATGAATGGTTTGGAATCTTGGATGATCTCCTTACTAGACCGCATTTCTCTGAGTACTGACAGTTCTCACTGGGTGCGACAGTCAGCCTATAAAGTACGTTGGGGAGTGAATGAATGGTTTGGAATCTTGGATGATCTCCTTAATAGACGGCATTTCTCTGAGTACTGACAATTCTCAGTGGGTGCGACCGTCAGCCTATGAGGTACCGTGGGGAGTGAATGAATGGTTTGGAATCTTGGATGATCTCCTTACTAGACCGCATTCCTCTGAGTACTGACAATTCACACTGGGTGTGACAGTCAGCCTATGAAGTACGGTGGGGAGTGAATGAATGGTTTGGAATCTTGGATGATCTCCTTACTAGACCGCATTTCTCTGAGTACTGACAATTGTCACTGGGTGCGACAGTCAGCCTATGAAGTACGGTGGGGAGTGAATGAATGGTTTGGAATCTTGGATGATCTCCTTACTAGACCGCATTTCTCTGAGTATTGCCAATTGTCACTGGGTGCGACATTCAGCCTATAAAGTGCGGTGGGCAGTGAATGAATGCTTTGGAATCTTTGATGATCTCCTTACTAGCTAGCATTTCTCTGAGTACTGACAATTGTCATTGGGTGCGACAGTCAGCCTATGAAGTACGGTTGGGAGTGAATGAATGGTTTGGAATCTTGGATGATCTCCTTACTAAACCGCATTTCTCTGAGTACTGACAATTCTCACTGGGTGCGACAGTCAGCCTATGAAGTACGGTGGGGAGTGAATGAATGGTTTGTAATCTTGGATGATCTGCTTACTTGACTGCATTTCTCTGAGTACTGACAATTGTCCCTGGGTGCGACAGTCAGCCTATGAAGTACGGTAAGGAGTGAATGAATGCTTTGGAATCTTGGATGATCTCCTTACTAGACCGCATTTCTCTGAGTACTGACAATTCTCACTGTGTGCGACATTCAGCCTATGAAATACGGTGGGGAGTGAATGAATGGTGTGGAATCTTGGATGATCTCCTTACTAGACCGCATTTCTCTGATAACTGACAATTCTCAGTGGGTGCGACAGTCAGCCTATAAAGTACGCTGGGGAGTGAATGAATGGTTTGGAATCTTGGATGATCTCCTTACTAGACGGCATTTCTCTGAGTACTGTTAATTCTCAGTGGGTGCGACAGTCAGCCTATGAAGTACGGTGGGGACTGAATGAATGGTTTGGAATCTTGGATGATCTCCTTACTAGACCGCATTCCTCTGAGTACTGACAATTCACACTGGGTGTGACAGTCAGCCTATGAAGTACGGTTGGGTGTGAATGAATGGTTTGTAATCTTGGATGATCTCCTTACTAGACCGCATTCCTCTGATAACTGACAATTCTCACTGGGTGCGACAGTCAGCCTATGAGGTACTGTGGGGATTGAATGAATGGTTTGGAATCTTGGATGATCTCCTTACTAGACCGCATTTCTCTGAGTACTGACAGTTCTCACTGGGTGCGACAGTCAGCCTATAAAGTACGTTGGGAGTGAATGAATGGTTTGGAATCTTGGATGATCTCCTTACTAGACCGCATTTCTCTGAGTACTGACAATTGTCACTGGCTCCGACAGTCAGCCTATGAAGTACGGTTGGGAGTGAATGAATGGTTTGGAATCTTGGATGATCTCCTTACTAGACCGCATTTCTCTGATAACTGACAATTCTCACTGGGTGCGACAGTCAGCCTATGAGGTACTGTGGGGAGTGAATGAATGGTTTGGAATCTTGGATGATCTCCTTACTAGACCGCATTTCTCTGAGTACTGACAGTTCTCACTGGGTGCGACAGTCAGCCTATAAAGTACGTTGGGGAGTGAATGAATGGTTTGGAATCTTGGATGATCTCCTTAATAGACGGCATTTCTCTGAGTACTGACAATTCTCAGTGGGTGCGACCGTCAGCCTATGAGGTACTGTGGGGAGTGAATGAATGGTTTGGAATCTTGGATGATCTCCTTACTAGACCGCATTCCTCTGAGTTCTGACAATTCACACTGGGTGTGACAGTCAGCCTATGAAGTACGGTGGGGAGTGAATGAATGGTTTGGAATCTTGGATGATCTCCTTACTAGACCGCATTTCTCTGAGTACTGACAATTCTCACACTAGGTGCGACAGTCAGCCTATGAAGGACGGTGGGGAGTGAATGAGTGGTTTGGAATCTCGGATGATCTCCTTACTAGACCGCATTTCTCTGAGTACTGACAATTGTCACTGGGTGCGACAGTCAGCCTATGAAGTACGGTGGGGAGTGAATGAATGGTTTGGAATCTTGGATGATCTCCTTACTAGACCGCATTTCTCTGAGTATTGCCAATTGTCACTGGGTGCGATTTTCAGCCTATAAAGTACGGTGGGCAGTGAATGAATGCTTTGGAATCTTTGATGATCTCCTTACTAGCTAGCATTTCTCTGAGTACTGACAATTGTCATTGGGTGCGACAGTCAGCCTATGAAGTACGGTGGGGAGTGAATGAATGGGTTGGAATCTTGGATGATCTCCTTACTAGACCGCATTTCTCTGAGTATTGACAATTGTCACTGGGTGCGGCAGTCAGCCTATGAAGTACGGTGGGGAATGAATGAATGCTTTTGATACTTGGATGATCTTACTAGACCGCATTTCTCTAAGGGCCATTTGACGGGAACGCGCTGCCTCCACTTTCTGTAACAAGAATTCCCACTGTTGCTGACGGATGTTACATTGCAAGATATTTTAACGATGTGGTTTCAACAGGACGGAATTCCGCTATATCCGACTTTACCCGTTTGTAACCATGTGAACGAGGAACTTCCTGGAAATTGGACCTGTTGCGTGGCCCGTCAGATCACTGCATATAACACTATTAGACGTCTTCCTATGGGGCCTTTGAAAAAATTGGTTCAAGCGCCGGAAAATCTTGACCGCCAAAGGCAAAGTTGTCATAGAAACCTGCAGACCAGTAACACCTGGAATGCTTCGACGCGCAGGTAGATCTATTCAGCAGTGGGCCCAGATCTGCACAAAAGGAAACTGTCATAATTTCGAGTTCGAACATTTTCTGACATGATAATCATTGTCAGTGAAATTTTATTCCCCATATATCTGATGCGTATTTGTTCGGCCTACTGACAATTCGGTCATTCTCAGGGCCACAAACGCTTTCATTCTCACACAATTTTCTCAAAAAGAGGGTATTTCACACATTACGTGCGTTAACAACTAAACAAATATAAAAGATAATTGAAATCCTCGTCCTGGACTCGAACGTCGCAGCTCACACGCAAAATCTACCCGCAACATTCGGTTTGCCCTTACCAACTACGCTACAGTTCAGTTCAGTCAACTTGTACAGATTATGGCATGTATTAGTTTCAACACAATCACACTGCCACCTTAGTGTTTCTTTGGCGTTTCAGTCTCATATTCTCTAGAGAGCACACATGGTTTTCATTCAAATGGCTCTGAGCACTATGGGACTTAACTTCTGGGGTCATCAGTCCCCTAGAACATAGAACTACTTAAACCTAACTAACCTAATGACATCACACACATCCATGCCCGAGGCAGGTTTCGAACCTGCGACCGTAGCGGTCACGCGGTTCCAGACTGAAGCGCCTAGAACCTCACAGCCACACCGGCCGTCCATGGTTTCCATTGTTTAATAAGATTATAATATTACGGCTTCTTATTATGGTGAGGCAGTAACTATCAACATATGCCCTTGTGTTTTCTGAGCATACCACAAGGAACTATTTGAACCACAACCTGGGACCTCATATCCAAACGTTTGTGTCCATTAATGAGCAATTTATCATTGAGAAAATTTTGTTACACCCCACCGGCCGGATTGGCCGAGCGGTTCTAGACGCTATAATCTGTAGCTGCGCGACTGCTACGTTCGCTGTGTAACTGAGTGTAACTGCAGCTTTTACAAAGATCTGCGATGCTGTTTGAGATGGTTTCTAAGAACTAGTAAAGGAAGGAACGCTGTTCTTTTTGCAAAGTTGTTCTTACCGTGCTCAGGTTCTGGAAAGGAGAACTGCGAATAGTAACACTCCTCCAGACAACATCCAAAGAAGCCCCGTGGTATTTAGCTGGGGAGACACAGTTGATATTTCATCAGGTGAACTGTTTGTTGTTGACAGAATTGTTCACGAGTAGGGGACGTGTGTTTCAAGAAGTGTCATGTAGCATGATAAAAATATGACCTATAGCATCAGCATGAGAACTACATGAGCATTGCCTTCTCTATAAAGCTGTGCTGTCACAGTTGCACATGGCCGGCCGTTGTGGCCGAGTGGTTCTTAGGCGCTTGAGTCCGGAACCACGCTGCTGCTACGGTCGCAGGTTCGAATCCTACCTCGGGCATGGATGTGCGTGATGTCCTTAGGTTAGTTAGGTTTAAGTAGTTCTAAGTTCTAGGGGTCTCATGACCCCAGGAGTTAAGTCCCATAGTGCTCAGAGCAATTTGCTACTCCCCATTAAATATGTCAGGTATTTGTTTGCGCAAAGATACATTAAGACGCTATATCAGATTGAGCATTCCCCATAAAGTACTTTCTTTGTTGCTTTCAATCAGTCACAGTTAACTAAACGACAAACGTTGTATAACTTACTAGCCAGAGCATGTCATTATGACACTTTGAGAGTGCTACTAATGACTCATGATTAACGTAATTGAGGTTGAAGTGGAATAATATCGTGGTTGGCTAGTATGTAACAGATACTACTGACATATTAGACCCGCCGCAAGTAAAACACGAGTCTGAAGTTTAACAACCGATGAAGAGTGGAGTAATAGGTTTGTTCCAGAACAAAATATTGAATCACAAATAAGTATCGACTACTTGTTACGGTTTTTGACAGCTCAGATTTCTACAACTGATAACCAAATTAAAGTAAAAAATAATGTGAACCATGAGCAGATTAACAAAGCTGACAGTTAAATTACGGCACAGAGTAGTCAGATCAAGTCACAGGGTAGCAAATTAAGTCAGAAAATAGACAATGTCGACAAAAAGGTAGGAAATTTGAATACAGAAATTCAAAATATTAAAATAGAAATGGACAACATGAACATTAATACAGCGTTTATGCATGGACATATTAATAAAAATGGTTCAAATGGCTCTGAGCACTATGGGACTTAACATCTATGGTCATCAGTCCCCTAGAACTTAGAACTACTTAAACCGAACTAACCTATGGACAGTACATAACACCCGACATATTAATAACAAAGTGTTGAACTGTGCGTGAATTTCCAAGGGAACAAACTACTGAGGTCATCGGTTTCTTGACTAACACATTACTTACACTAACTTAAACTAACTTATGCTAAGAACAACGCACACGCCCATGCCCAGGGAGGACTCGAATCTCCGGCGGGAGGGGCCGCGCAATCCGTGACATGGCGTCTCTAACCTCGCGGTCACTCCGCACGGCTGTTTATCACATTAATGAAAGACTCGAATCAGAAACAGATAAGATCCAGGAAATGTTGAACCTGTAATTGAGGTGAAATTTAACGAGAAAGTACAAGGGCCCTTTTTTCCATGGTCCTGTTGGTCGTGATATTAAAACCACAGTGAAAATCCAAAGAAGCTTTGCGTAGATGTGTTGCGCAGTGAGTCTAGCATGCCTGTTGATCGCACCACGTGGCAGGACGTACAGACGTTCATGATGCAGGCGGTCAGGAAAAGAAGCGAGTTTCTATCTATCATCTTGTTCAGCGAGTGGAGCAGGCGATTCGAGAAATTCGTCTACAAAGGGCAATTCAGAATAAGCGAGAAAGAATGTTGTCATCAGGCATTCTCCTTCTTCATTGCAATCGTCGGCAACACTGCAGCAGCAACAAACAGGGTCCTGCAGCGTTTCCAATGGAAATGTTTGATCACTCGCCACACAACCGGGACTTGGCTCCCTCTGATTTTCATCTCTTTGCACACATGAATCGCTGGCTATGAGGACAGCATTTCGACACCGACAACAAGCTGCAGACCAGCGTGAGAATTGGCGGATTGCACAAACGTCTGCTTTCTATGATTAGGGTAGTGGGAATTTGGTACAATGTCATGACAAATACTAAGTCGGAGTGGTGACCATGCAAAGAAGTAGCTGGAAGGTGTAGCTAAATGTTGCAGAAAAACAGTTTTGATTTTCACTGTTGTTTCCATTTCGCATCCGATTGGACCTAGAAAAAATAGCCCTTGTGTCTGTTCTAAAATCTGAAATTGTTCACGAAAGTAGGATGGGCAGCTCAAATTTGAGGAAAATAATTTCTGATTTGAAACTGAATTAAATAAATAGGTTGTTGAATGTGAACATAATTGCACAAGAAACATTTCTGAGCTTCAAGGTAAGCTTTGGGACCTTAAAAAGAAAATTGAATATAAACCGAGTTATCTGATAGACAGAATTATTTATATTAAGATTTTATACGGCGAAGAGAAATTTGACCCTATAAGAAGCAACTGGCTGTTTTTCTAAAGAATTGCAAAGTAATCTTTTCTGAAGACAAAACTGATTGGGAAAAAATTAGTGTTCTAATATGAGCTGGGTTCTGAAATGGTGTTTGAACACAGACCAAATGACATTTAGTGATTTCCAACAGAAATCTTTTAACGTATACTGGCCTGAACAGCGACAGAATTGTTAATGGTATGAATTTATTATTACTGGACTCTGTGACATCAGTGGCAGAAATTCGTCGAAAGACTTCTGCGAAATGTGGTATAGAAGAATGGCGTAGATTAGAGGTAGGCGCTTCGAATCCGAAATTGTCTGGGTACTTTGGAAGAAATTCCCAGAACATTCTAAATCTTATCTAGGTAGCGACCACAAAGACTTTGCTACATTCTTGGAATGTGTAGAGGATGAAGACCACTAGAAATGAATCTGCGGATTCCCCCAGCTTAACAACTGAAATGAACAAAATATTGACGAAAGAAATGATGACGAGACGCTCCATGTCAATATGATGTAATGGACGAGGACGCGGAAGATTTAACCCAGCAAGACGCGTTATAGGAATCGAACCGTGTGGAGTACCAGCTAGGCTGCCTAGCCCTCGCAGACGAATGATGTAGTAGACAGATCAGCTGCCCGTGTGAACACTGTATTTACTGCAGTAAGGCAGAAAGGTGACATCCCAGTAGAGAGGGTTGGACCGGCTCTGTGGAATATTACGGCGATTCTCGTGAAGGAAATTACGTTTGAAAACAAAGAGAAATGCAATGATAGCAGTTTATATACTACGAAAGATGGTGAGTGTTGTGAAGAGGAGCTATCAGAAACGTAGGAAAGGCTACAACAGATCGATGATGTGTATCGATGTTTGAAGCAAGGCAGTTGGGAAGATTTCAAAACAGAAGTGGCGAAAAGGTTAAATAGATATGAAGGGAAAGGAAACGGTGTTCTTGAATGACGTAATCGTATAAGAAGGAGGAAACTAGACTAATAATTAAAAGCGCCGTGCGAAGTTCACGAACTGCTGCTGATGGTTGTGATGTACATAGAGAGACAAACGTGATGTTGTTGCTAATAAAATAAAGACCATCGCAAATGAGAGGCAAATGGAAGATTTCAAAACAGAAGTGGCGAAAAGGTTAAATAGATATGAAGGGAAAGGAAACGGTGTTCTTGAATGACGTAATCGTATAAGAAGGAGGAAACTGGACTAATAATTAAAAGCGCCGTGTGAAGTTCACGAACTGCTGATGATGGTAGTGATGTACATAGAGAGACAAACGTGATGTTGTTGCTAATAAAGTAAAGACTATCGCAAATGAGAGGCAAATGGAAGATGAAGTTATTTACTTTCCAGATGACGCATTCTTGATTCAGGAAATTACTGTGAAAGAAACTTTTGTCGAAATGAGAAGTGAGATGGTTCCGGACGACTGTATACGTGTAAGTGAAACTCGTAATGGTTGATACGGGGTATGAAGTCAGGGCTGACGACTTGAGGTCCAGTGATGTGTTTAAACAATCATGTGAGACCTGAGTTTCTCCCGGTTATGCAATGTTCAAATAACTTACGGAAATAGAGCCGGGTGACGTCTTCGACAACCGCCGATATTTCGACATGAGCGCACCCTGCCATTTTCAAGGCAGAACTGCAGCAAGTAAGCAATGCGCAATGGAGTTTAAAACCTCAGTTTTCAGAGAAACTCTGGAAAGACAACAGTCAGACACACTGTAAACACTAGCGCCATCACAAACCGAAGATGATGGACGTCAAAAGATATCGATAGTGAAATTAATAATAAACGGTTGATGTAGCACAAACTCTGTGCTCTATTTTTTGACGAGGGAGAGAGCAGTATTCCATTCAGAATTTAAACAATAACCACCATCTCTATTTGTAAGGTTGCTTGCTAATTTAATTTCAATAGCTTCCTTAATTACATTATCCCAATAGCTGGAAGTGCCTCTCAGAATCTCCATGTTATATTCCATGGGATGACCGGTATGAAGACAAGGTTCTACAATGGCGGATTTACCCGAATATTGTAAGTGTGTTTTCCACTTATGCTCAGTACACCAGCCCTCCACAGTCCTGATAGTCTGACCAAGATGTGACATGCCACAGCTGCAAGGAATAGGGTAGACATCCGCCTTAGGTAAACCAAGATCACCCTTTATTGAACCTAAAAGGACTATGATCTCAGATGTGGGTTGAAAAACACACTTCACATCATATTTTCCGCAAAATACGACCAATCTTATTAGAAATGCTCCCTAAGTAAGGCAAAAAGGCCGTAGATTTCATTGCCACCTCGGTATTATTACTCACCCACTGGAGAGTTGTTCGATATCGCAACGTACGTTTGATATGTCTTCCACTATCATCATTCCGACGAAAGGTGACTTCGAGATGTGCTGACAGAGCTGACAAACTCTCAGGATCCGAGATAACATGGGCCCTTCACGTTGAGCCGGATGGTGACAGCTGTCATCCTGCACGTACAAATCAATGAGAGTAGGCTTCCTATAAACAGCATGTCACAACGTACCATCCACATTCCTCCTGACCAACACATCAAGGAAGGGAAGTCAGCCATCCTTCTCCACCTCCATCGTGTAGCGAATATTGGGGTACATTGAATTCAGGTGTTCTACAAAGTCACTGTCATGAGAGCAAAGAATTGTATACATATCTGAAAAAACACGCAAGTTTCAAAACTGATGACTCCAAGGCACGTTCCTCGAAATCTTCCATTATCAAATTAGCAATAATAGGTGACAACGGGCTTCCCATCACAACTCTGTCTGTCTGCTCGTAGTTCTGGACTCTGAATAAGAAGTCAATGTAAGTCAGCACATATCGAAATAGGTTTGTTAATTCAGCACCAAACCTAATCTCAGTTAACTTTAACGAATAGGACAGGGGAACAGGAGTGCAGAGGCAGACCACATCAAAACTAAGACATTATGGAATTACTACAGGCATTGGCTGCAAGCGGGCATTGACTGAAATCAATGGGGCAAGTTGGAAATTTGTGCCACATCTGGGTTCGAACACAGGTTTCCTGCTTACTGCCGGCCGGTGTGGCCGAGAGGTTCTAGGCGCTACAGTTTGGAACCGCGCGACCGCTACGGTCGCAGGTTCGAATCCTGCCTCGGGCATGGATGTGTGTGATGTCCTTAGGTTAGTTAGGTTTAAGTAGTTCTAAGTTATAGGGCCCTGATGACCTCAGAAGTTAAGTCCCATAGTGCTCAGAGCAATTTGAACCTGCTTACTAGACAGATATTGTGAATACTAGGACACCCGAACACAGTGGTCATTGCAAATGCACGGACTATCCTACCTTGCCTCCCATCAAACCCAAATTCTCAGCTTATCCACACACTACTAGTGTATTGCCCCTTGCCCATTATCCCAACGACTCGTGGCATTTCGTCGATTCCCATAAGAGTTCGATTCTGGTGTGCACCCGCGCTGATGAGATCATTGGCCGTGTCGCTCATGTTCAGGAAAAACAGCATCTTGAGCGACTGCAGACAGGATACTCGCGGGAGATGTACATTAGTATATTCAGCAGAAATGATTAGCATTTCAGTCATCTCGGTATGTCTAATAGGAACAGTGTCTGCCACGGCCCCTGATAACTTGTTCCTTGCGTGGTGGCATCGACGCCTATAAGGGGCATAAGGTGTCCTTTGGTATAACCATTCATACTGCATTCAGCAGATTCCAAAGTTCATCTGCGGTGGTTGGCATTGGGTGGCAGCGTTGCGCTCATCGTTTCACCATATACCATACATTTTCGACTGACGACATGGTTGGTAATGTGGCGGGCCAAGGCAAAAGGCTGACATCCTGTGACACAAAGAAAGCACGTGTTCGTCCAGCAACATGTGATCACGCATTGTCTTGCTGAAAAATGGCATCTAGGCTGTAGTGCAAAAAGGGTATGATTACGGGTCGCAGATTGTCATTCACGTAGGTCACACTGGTAGCAGCGCCCTGGACACGCACCAATTGTGATATGTCGCTGTATCCAATAGCATCCCACATCATAAGGCCTTGCGTTGGCGCTCTATGTCTTGTGTGAATGCAGTCACTGTGCTGTCGCTCCCCCTGTCTGCGGTGAACCAAAATGCAGCCATCATTTTCAAACAAACAGAACCTGGATTCATCCGAAAATACTATGTGATACCATTCCTGTTCCCAGTGACGTCATTCCATACACTATTGCCGTCTAGTATGTTTCTGCACATTCGTCAAAGGTAGGCAGAGAAGTGGAAGGCACGCACGTAACCCATGCCATAATAAACGGGCACGGACTGTCATCCCTGAATGTGTATGATGTGTTCCACTGGTCCACTGTTGTGCCAGAGCCGAGTAGGATGCAGATATGTCCTGCAATGCCATTCGGATGAGGTATCGATCTTCTCGGAGGGTGGTCTGAGTGGTGTAACTTGACCCACCTCGTCGAGTTCGACGGCCTTTCGTGAACCATTCTGCACACATTCGTTGCACTGTCAAAAAAAATCGTCCCAAACAAGCAGCAATTTTCTAGATGGATGCGTCACGTTCTGTCTTGCCAATAATGTGCCCTCTTTCAAACTCACTGATTTGACAGTACGGTTCTCGTATACTTCTGCGAGGCATCCTGCACGTCTGCTCAAGTCACACTCGTGCATTACCTTGCGTTTATAGCGACGACGAGAGCTGCAGGCCCTTTTTACAAGTGGTTTGTGTTGATCCACGATATCGATGCTGACCTGGAATCAGCGGCCGACATTGTTCAAATGAAAAATCATTTCTGCAGAACATACTAACGTACATGTCCAGTGAACATGAACCACCTATCGCTAGTCGTTCCAGGTGCTCTGTTTTTTCTGAACATAAGTATATAGTGATCGGTTTACATCACAAATTTCATATTCATTAAATCCTTTTATTGAATATTTTCCAGAGAAGCACTGCTTCTGTACTAGTTTTTCTAAACAAATCTAAAGAAAGTGCAGTTGTAGATTTCATCCAGCATTGTTAAAATTATTACCACTTGTGCTCTAATTAAGTGCAAGATTTGAGCTGGCGACCTTATTGTTTAATGTTATTGCACAATGTATTATTTTGTTTGTTCAGAGAACCTCGGTTCGAACTCCGTTATCGTCTAGTATCTTACAGATAAATTGCGTGACTAGGGCCTCCCGTCGGGTAGACCGTTCGCCGGGTGGAAGTCTTTCGATTTGACGCCACTTCGGCGACTTGCGCGTCGATGGGGATGAAATGATGATTATTAGGACAACATAACACCCAGTCTCTGAAGAAAAGAAATCTTAGTCTGATTCTTTTCATTTCGTTAGACACAAGTTCATGGTCAAGTGAAAAACCTGTGAAAGGGGTAAGATTATATTAATTTCTTCATAAAATGCATGAAAGTCAAAGGGAATGTGGGATTGGAAATAATTTACAAAATAGGATTGTACCTACAGTATCCCGACGATCCTGAAAATGGTTTTCCAAGAATGGATAGTAATTTTCAAGAATGGATAATAACTGAAGCGTCCAGGACTTTCGCATTTTCATGTATTTTTTACCTCAGATTTTTGTTTTGCCTTAACAAAAATCTCGTTTTGCGTATTTGCTTCAATTCTTATAGGGAATTTGCAACTTTTCAGCTCAATCAGCGAGCTTAATTTGAACTTATTTTTTCACTGCATTATAATTTACAAAATGCAGCCCCACTGTAAATGCTGTTATCGAACACGGGATGAATTGGCTGACGTTTGTAAGCTGCTGGAAATAACCCAGACTACTGTCAAACCATTGGTAGCTGATGGGAATCGGTATGCTGAAAGAGCTCCCAAGAGTCACGTATCTTGTGATACTGGTGCCAGAAGTACCTCAAGTAGTGCCCTCTTCTGTGGATCATGCCTCCTCTGCAGAAAGTACAGGATCTGTCATGACTCGATTCACTTGAATGCGAGTGGCGTATCAATGGTAGATTTAGGCGTCCTGCACAGGGTGGATGGGGACCAGGGAGGATTCAGCGTGTTTTGCCGATCCCCCTAATCAAGTCTGAGGTTCTGTCTCTTACTGAAACTGAAGCTGTTCAACTGTTTTGGGTAAACGTGTTTTGTCCGGGGTCGAGAGAAGGCATACTCAAAAGGGTAGGGCTCTATCAATCGTCGGCAGTTCAAACGTACAGTGATTGACGGTCCTCTTTACGGAAATGGCGGCAAGGGCCAGGAAAGGACACCAGTTGCACTCAGTGTGTATGCCTGGAGGCCTCATTCAACATGTTGAAGAGGCTATTCCAGCAGCCATTGAGGGAACAGGGTGCAACCAACTACAAATTGTGGCACGCATTGGAACAAATGATGCCTGTGGGCTCGGCTCCGAGGACGTACTTGGATGATTTCAGCGACTAGCAGAGAAGGATGAGAAAAGCAGCCTTATGCATGGTGTTTCAACGAAGCTCACAATCTGCAGCATTGGCCGCAGAACTTCAAGTGGCCCTTTGGTTCTGAGTCGAGTGGAAGGACTGAACAAGGGTCTTCGAAGTTTTTGTGAAAAGCTAGGCTGTGACTTCCTGGACTTGAGCCATAGGGTTGAGAACAGTAGCGTCCCCCTTAATGGGTCAGGTGTGCACTATACATCAGAGGCTGTGTGTGGAGTGCACACAAGGTTTTTTTTTAGATTAGGCAACTCTCCATCCAATCCAGATAACGATAGCTGTAGGAAACCGAGAAGTATCAGTGTAACATCGAAAGAAGTGCCTTTCACAGGCAATAGTATTAAAATCCTGATGGTAAACTGCCGAACCATTCTCAACAAAGGGCCAGAGTTTGAAGTACTCATGAAAAGCAGTTAAGCTCAAATAATGCTTGGTACAGAAAGCTAGTTGAAACCGGGAATTGACAGCGGCGAGATTTTGTGGAAAATTTAAGAGTATATTGAAAGGATAGGCAAATGGGAAAAGGAGGTGGTGTATTTGCAGCAGTAGACAAGAAACTTAAATCCACCGAGAGAGAAATTGAAGTTGCATGTGAGATTGTTTGGACAAGATTTGGTCTCAGGGTGGGCAATAAATGATTGCTGGATCCTACTATCGCCCACCAGATTCATCTCCATATGCAACTGAAAACTTCAGAGAAAACCTCATTTCACTTCTACGTAAGTTCCCCAGTCATACTGTAGTCATTGTGGGAGACTTAAATCGCCCAACTATTAACTGGGAAAGTACTGTTTTGTTAATTGGGGCGTGATAAGAAATCCTGTGAAACATTACAAAATGCCTTCTTTGAAAACTACCTAGAGGAGATAGTTAGGAATCCCACTCATGATGGAAATATATTGAAACCAATGGCAACAAATAGACATGACCTCTTTGAGGATGTCCACGTCGAAATCTCAATGAGAAACTTGAAACTTTCAGCACAGGGCAGGAACATGTAGAGGAACTAGCTCTGAGCTTTAAAAGAATAGTTGACCACGCACTGAATAAATATGTACTCTGTAGAACAGTCCATATCGGGAGGAAACCTCCATGGTATACAGTCACTGTAAAGAAACTTCTAAAGAAACAGATATTACTGCATATTAGGTGTAAAACAAAGAGTAGGGCTATGCCTAGAGATATGCTGAATCAAACGCATTTGGCTGTCAAGAGAGCAATGCGTCATGCCTTCAGTCACTATCGTAGGAGAATATTTGTCAAATGATCTTTCACAGAACCCAAAGAAGTTCTGGTTGTCTGGAAAGGCTGTTAGTGGAGTGGCACCAAAGTTAGTGTCCAGTCTCTAGCGAGTGAGGCAGGAACTGAAATTGAGGGTAGCAAAGAAAAAGCTCAAATACTTAACTCCGTTTTCAAATGTTAGTTTACAAAGGGCAACACAGGAGAATTGCCCCAGTTTAATCCTCGTACCCTGAAAAGATGACTGAAATAAGTATTAGTGTCAGTGGTGTTGAGAAACAACTGAAAACATTAAAACTGAACAGAGGCCCATGATGCGATGGAATCCCTGTCAGATTCTACACTGAATTTGTGGCTGAGTTAGCCACTCTTCCAACTATAATTTATCGTAGAGACCTGGAACAAAAAACCGTGCCCACTTCCTGGGAGAAAAGCACAGCTCACACTCGTCTACAAGAAGGTTAGTAGAACTCCCCTCCAGTATCCTTGACATCGATTTGTTGTAGAATCTTAGAACATATTCTGAGCTCAAACACAATGAGGTATCTTGAACAGAGTGACATCTTCCATACCAACTAGCATGGATTCCGGAAACATCGATGTTATGAAACCCAACTTGCGCTTTTCTGACATGACTTATTGAAAGCTCTGATCAAGACAATCAGGTGCATGTTTCCGAAAAGCATTTGACTCAGTACCACACCTACGCTTTCTGTTAAAAGTACGATCATATGGAGTGTAAAATGAAATTCGTGACTAGATTGAGGACTTTTTGGTAGGCAGGATGCAGCATGTCATCGTCAGATGCAGAAGTACCTGCGGGTGTACCCCAAGGAAGTCTGTTGTGATCCTTGCTGTTAATGTTGTATATTAAGGACCTTGCAGATAATATTAATAGCTTTTTACAGGTGCTGCAGCTATCTATAATGAAGTGCTGCCTGCAAAAAGCTGTATAAATATTCAGCCAGATCTTACTTTAAATGATCATAAATGTAAAGTTGTGCACTTCACAAAACGAAAAAACATAGTATTCTATAGCTATAATATCAATGAGTGACTGATGGAATTGACCAACTCATACAAATGAAAAACCTGGGTGTAGCACTTTGTAGGGATATGAAATGGAATGTCCACATAGACGCAGTCGAGGGTTAAGTAGGTAGCAGACTTCAGTTTATTAGTAGAATACTGGGAAAATGCAAATAGTCTACAAAGGAGATTGCTTCCAAAGCTCTCGTGCGACCCATCCTAGAATATGCTGAAGTGTGTGGGACCCGTACCAAACAGGACTAACTGGCAATATTGATCGTATACAGAGAAGGGCAGCACGAATTATCACTAGTTTGTTTAATCCAAGGGAGAGTATCACAGAGATACTGAAGGAACTGAACTGGAAGACTCCTGAAGATAGACGTAAACTCTAGTAACAAAGCTTCAAGAACCAGCTTTAAATGTTGACTCTAGGAATATACTACAGTCCCAAACGTATCACTCACACAGGCATGGTGAGGATACGATTAGAATAATTATTGCACCCAGAGAGCCATTCGGACAATCATTCTTCCTGCACTCCGTACGTGAATGGAACGGAAGGAATTCCTAATAACTGCTACGATGGGACCTACCGTCTGCCATACACCTCAAGGTGGTTTGCAGAATATAGATGTAGATGTACATACGCTGATGTTAGAGATCGTATTGGGGAAATAAACAGAAAACCAATTAAGGTGTCCCAAGAAACTGTGGATTATGCGTACAAGGTAAGAGACTAGAGAATAACTGAACAGCAGGTAAAAATTTGCGGCCTTCAGGTTACATGAGGCTTTTCAAAATGTCAACTACATGGGAAGGAAGGATACTCACAGTTTAATATATCGTCGACAGTCACGTCTTTAAAGACCGAGCATTAGCTCATTTCCACGAGAATGGGTAAACTATGTCACCGTTCTAGATGGCGATTTAGGAAAACTGAAACGGATAGGGATTTGAATCTTACTTCATCCGAGAAAAAGTTCAGAGCACTAGCCACTGCAACATCTCGCCGTTTTCGATTTAAGTGGTTTACTGTACGAGAAATGCTGCACGAAATGGGGAAAGGTAACAGGAAAGGGAAAGTAAAAAGAACAGTAACACAGCCACATTGATCGCTTAGTAGGTCCGCAGCTCGTGGTCGTGCGGTAGCGTTCTCGCTTTCCACGCCCGAGTTCCCGGGTTCTTTTCCCGGCGGGGTGAGGGATTTTCTCTGCCTCGTGATGACTGGGTGTTGTGTGATGTCCTTAGGTTAGTTAGATTTAGGTAGTTCTAAATTCTGGGGGACTGATGCCCATAGATGTTAAGTCCCATAGTGCTCAGAGCCATCGCTTAGTAAATAACTTTTTTCAGTTTACATGAGATTTAAGATATGATGAAATAAGGTGATGCAATCTTTTAGGAAGCACTATAAGATACTGAAGTAACCAGAGAACAAAAAATATTAAAGGGGACATTTTATGTCACATAAATTCAAAGCCAATCCAATGTCCGTCAATAAGAGTTCGTTGAAACTCGGGATCCTGCATTATTGTCTTGGGAAGCATCCTGGTGGAAGTTGTTTGGCGTTCTCTTGTGCCGATCTCTTATGAAGTGTGGAAGTCAATACGTGCTGCTTGACATGTCAGTGTTGTTATACATAAATATAGAATGAAAGAATGAATCTACTCTACCTTTTTCAGCCTAATATCAGCGATAATAATTTCTTCCATTACTAACTCGCTACCTTCGAGTCGAACCCCATCACTCTAGCTGTCCAGGCGGTTATATGGTATATTATGACTAGCTAGTATTGTGGTGAAAGAGAGAGGAAGATAATCAGGTACCGAAAGCAGTCGGTAAATAATAGTACTAAACATATACAACAATAGTAAATCATCTTCAAGGTTGTTTCCTCGCGTCTTATTCTGTTGTGTCCACATAGTTCTGATTGTTTTTTGGTTGGTTGGTTGGTTGATTTGGAGGAGGGGACCAAACAGCGAGGTCATCGGTCCCATCGGAGTAGGGAAAGATGGGGAAGGATGTCGGCCGTGCCATTCCAGAGGAACCATCCCGGCATTCGGCTGAAGCGATTTGGGGAAATCCTAAATCAGTATGACCGGACGCGGATTTGAACAGCCGTCTTCCCGTATGCGAGTCTAGTGTGCTAACCATTGCACCACTTTGCCCAGTAGTTCTGATTGTTGCGAGCAGCAAATGATGATGATCGTGCAACAATATTTATTTCGAAAATAAGTCAGTACTGATGCCGACACACGCTTCGCTTGGTGAAGCTCTACTGAATTGAGCACCGCGTGTTTTCTTGATCATGCATGGCGTGGAACTGGCACTTGAGAAATTATTGTGATGCTCCAGACTATGGAAGATACAACAAAGCTAGCTGTGGGGGAGGCTGGATGTATGTGTATCGTGAGTAGAATACAGGAAAATGACACAAATTATCATAAAATGGTACTCTAAGAGTGCTATTGCATTAATGAGAGCATTCTCAGATTGTTGGGCAGCTGGCAACAGATAGTGCGTAAACAACAAGCAAGACTATCCCCAAGTGACATAAAGATGTAGATCCAATGGAGATACCGAATTTTGCAAGGCGTAAAACTAGTTACAAGAAATTATTTTGGAAGAAATAACTTTGTTGGTGATGTACATTTTTAGCATGGCAAAAGAGAGCGTTTCACAAGCTCAATTAAAGGTGCCAGTAAGTAATTTGATCAGCTGGACAAGTAACCCAAAATAACCAACAAAACCGTGACCATCTACAAACGTTCATCACCGTTTCGCGTAAAAAAGAAAATGGAAGACAGGCGAGTAAAGGCTCACGTGATTATTGAGAAAAACATCGAACAGGCTTAATGGAGTTCAGAGCACCATAAACTTTTCCTGTACTATTTACTTATACAATGCGGTGTCAGGTACAAGCAATTTATACACAGGTTAAAATAATCGGTGCGAAAATCCATTTATAAGAAAGGAGAAAGAGATAATGTAGACAGTTACTGGACAATATTGTTGCTGCGAGAGTTTTTGAAGGTTTTGAAAACTTTGCATAAGTGAGCAGGAAAACATGTCATCATATAAAATTTTCTTTCACACTCTGCGAACAGATCAAATGTTCAAATGCGTGTGAATTTCTATGGGACCAAACTGCTGAGGTTATCGATCCCTAGCCTTACACACTACTTAAACGAACTTATGCTAAGTGCGACACACACACACACACACACATGTCCGAGGGAGGATTCGAACCTACGGCGGGAGGGGCCGCGCAATCCGTGGCAGGGCGCTTGAGACCACGCGGCCACTCCGCGCGGCGCGAATAGATCGTCAACAGAAAATGCCATTTATTTTTTTCTACGTGAGGCACTGCATTTTTAGGGCTAAATGATAGGCTGGTTGAGGAGCTACGTATCAGTATGTGTTTACTGGAGTGTGTGAACCAAAACAAACCGCTTCTCCTCCCCCTGAAGACGTCAGCCTAGCCCTCAGCCAAGTACCGTAAAAGTGAGCAACTTTGTGCAAATCTTAACACTTTTTGGAAATTTGCGGTAAGGACTATGGGACCAAACTGCTGAGGTCATCGGTCCCTAGTCTTACGCACTACGTAATCTAACTTAAACTAACTTACACTAAGGACAACACACACACCCATGCTCGAAAGAGGACTCGAACCTCCGACAGCGGGGCCGCACGAACTGTGACAAGACGCCTCAGATCCTTAGCACTTTTTGTAACATAACATATACAAATATGTACTGCGGCGTTTAATTTCCAAACATATGGAATTTGATAATTTTCATCCTTTAATTCCGACGGGAATAAAGTTATTGTATGTGTAGTGAGGTATTCGGAATGTGGAATGTTAACTGTCACAAAGTTACCCCCAGCTCTGGACAACACTGCGACATGAAGTCTTAAGACAGAGTAAGTAGAGTTAAATTCATCAGTCACAACGATGAGCTGAGCATGTATATATATATATTTTTTGTGAAACACAATATTAACTTTGTTACGAATTTGCCGTGCTTTGTGAGCTCTGATTTATTTTTACACAGAAGTGAAAAAAGCCACAAAGTTTGTCAGTTAGGCGATATTTATTTGTCTAATTGTCTTAAATAACAAATAATTATAGAGCTATATTCATTGGAACAAGGAAAGAGTGAAAAAAGTAAACTGAAATAAAGAACAGGTCCGAACAGGCCTTGAAGGCCCAACGATACCGATCGGTCGCCGCGCCATCCTCAGCCCTAAGGCGTCATCGGATGTGGATACGTAGGGCATGTGTTTAGCACACCTCTATCCCGCCCGTTGTCAGTTTTCCTGACCGGTACCGCTACTTCTCAATTAAGTAGCTCCTCAAACTGCATCGAAAGGGCTGACTGCATGGTAATAAAACAAAACTTCTACAAAATTATTGCTGTATCTGTTCAGTGGAACCGTTTGAAACAGAAGCAGGCCAGAAAACTTATATTTAACACAAAACTGTGGAAACAAGGTAATTTGTTCAAACTGTTAAACAGTTATAAGTCCGATGGTATTAGAAGAAACAGAGCCATGACACGTTCAGTACAATATTCTGAACAGCTGTATGTTATATTTGGAAACGAAGTTAAAATACGAAATAAAACTTTGCATTTGTTACAAAACCACTCACAGTTGGTCCGTGTTTCATTAATAAGACTTGTATTCTACAATTGTAGTTGCCACACTTGTTCCTGCAGGTGTGTGTCGTCACATAGTTACCCCTGTAATCTACGGAAATAGCTATTTTCGTGGTTGAAGAAATTGTTTGTAAACCTGAACTCTTATACTGAATGTTCTACACATATATAATTTAATATATCAACTTACCTTCATTTAGTCAGCTCTTCAAAGTTACCAGCAGTAGCAGAAAGTTTCCAAGAACTTTTTTAAACTCGTTTTTCACCTTACAGCAATATGGCTTTGTGACCATCTCAGGTGTAATGCACGAACTTGCAGCTCCCATCACTAATGGCAGTACTGTGCAACAACACACTGCACCCAAATTACAGTATTTAAGAATAAAAAGCTGGAGCGCGCTGTTGTCACAAAGTGATACCTCAATCACGGAGTTGCCCACCTTTACAGTGTGTAGTAGTATGTTACATGAAAATTCATACAAAATGGATTGCAACTTTCGTCTGATAGCAAATGATGGGAAACACAATAATGCATTATATTTGTAAGATTACATAAACGTAGAGAGACGACCCTTGAAGATTAAGTGCGTAGACATGGATTGACAGCGATCTGGAACATGGAACTGATAGCAGTAACTGACTTCAGACATACTACAGGAAACGCTGAAGCGAGACTGGCCGTCCTTTGTACTACAGTCTTCTTATGCTTTCTTAATTTCGGAGAAAGATTATAGCTGCATAGGAGCCCTCCTGAGAACCTCAGTCAGTACAACTTTGTGTTTGCGTAGCTCTACCGCAATGACTATTACCTCGTTATACTGGAGGAAGTCCAATGACGTGCATTTATCTTCTATCTTTACAAATGAAGAAGGAACTGAACAAGAAATATTGTTAAGGAAACTTTATTCGAACGGGTGGAGGACGATAGACGTAGTGGGAACATTGAAAGCGCCTGATAGTTATGCAACTAAAACACCATTTCTGTGTTGCGCACTCACTAGAACCGTTTAAAGACCAACGTACCGTCCGTCACGACCAACCTGCTGTCTGCCATTACGTGGGGGTCGATACAATGTTGTAATGGGTAGTTATGTTTCGTAAGTCGCGCCATGCCAAACAGCCCACTTCCTTCTTGTGCAAACTGCCAGCGACGGGAAAACACTGTGTATCATCACTGAAATGTGGACAGCGTAACAGTCTTTAAGTGACGGGCGAACTCTGCACAGTAAACAAGTGTAATTCTTACTAAAACATAAAATACCGACAACAGAACTTAAATTGAGCAGATTATTAGTGTGTAACTTGAGATGTAACCAGTAAATACTTTTGAGCTGATATTACTCTAAGGATGCGTTCTGTCTTCATTACCAACCGTACTGTTTCTATACTGAAACGTCATCTCAATTGATGTAGCGATACTAAAATTTTCTAGATTTATTTGTAGGAGCTGCAATAAGATTTTTATGAGGATGTAGGCTAAAATTAGCTTCTGAAAGGTGCATGCACTTCTGAATACTTCAAGTGACTTTGAATTCGATGTCGCATTTCATCTTCAGCTTAACAAATTTACCATGTTCACAAGCCGGGCGAATTAGTTCATATAAGGTAATTTAATTACTGTCTTTTACAAAAGTTATATAAACTTTTTTGTAAATTCTCTATAAGCCAATTTTTAAATACGCTACCTGAGTAGAGGTATCCAGACACACACTAGTAAACATTAATATCGTGTGTGTCCACCCTTCGTCCGTCCGTCCGTGTGTGTGTGTGTGTTACCAAACTACAGAGGTCATCGGACCCTGGACTTACACACTACTTAAACTAACTTATGCTACGAACAACACACACACCCATGCCCGATGGAGGACTCTAATCGCCGGCGGGAGTGCCTGTAACCGCGCGGCCACACCGCGCGGTCCTTCGTCCTCATGATGGCTTTCAGTGACGTGTCTGAATATCTATGGAGGAATGGCAGCCCATTCTTTTTCACAATCCGAAACCCTAGAAGGTAATGCTGTTGGACGTTGGGATCTGTAGTGAAGTCGACTAACTAGTCCGAAAGGTAGTCCACTGGGTTCAGGTTGGGAAAGTGGGCAGGCAGGACCTTCCAGAAATGTTATTCTCCGCAAACCACTGACTCACAGATGCTGCTTTATGACAGGATCATCCCGAGCGTCGTTGTCTATAGCGCTATGGGTCTCATGGAGGAACAGAGCGAGGTGAGATTCGCAAAATCTCTGTTTGCAGAGTCCATGTTGATGTTTACGGAGGATGTTTTCGTTCTCCAAAAACGTCATGATTCTTAAGCGTAAAACATGTTCCATAATTATTCTACAACAGATTGACGTCAACGGTATAGACCTATATGTGAATCTGTCCGACGACCCTTCTTAAAACCTCGAATGAGCTGCGATTTTTACCAGTCGTTAGGCACCTTTCGCTGCTCCAGCGATATACGATAAACTGTTGGTAGAAAGAAAGCTAGTTATTTCGCATAATCTTTGTAGAATCTGACAGTTATCTCATTTGGTCCTGATGCCTTTCCACTACTAAGAGATTGTAGTTGCTTTTCTGTTCCGCCATCGGTTATCTCAATATCTGCCATTTCGTCGTTGATACGATGATTGAAAGGAGGGACCGTGTAACGATCTTCTGCGGTGAAACAATTTCGGAAGACCGAATTCCGTATTTCGGCCTTCTCTCTGTTACCTTCCGTTTCATTTCCAGTATGGTCACTGAGTGACTGAATCGTAAGAGCAAAACCTGTTAGGATTTTACGCAGCTCGACTGGCAAAATTTTACTTTCATAGTCACTGAACGCTTCTCTCATTGCTCTCCTTACTCTCATTTTCGCTGCGTTCAGCTTTTATTTGTCAGCTAGTTTCTGACTTCTCTTGAATCTGTGATGAAGCTCTCTTTGTTTACGTATAAGTTTTCTAACACGACTATTAAAGCCTAATGGGTCTTCCCATCACATATGACCTTGCTCGCAACATACTTTTCTACAGCATATTGAACGATTCTTTTGAATTTTTTCCATTTTTGCTCCACATCTTCGTCCTCAGCACTGAATATTTGATGCTACATACTCAGACACTCTGTAATTTGTATCCTGTTACTCTTGCTAAGTAAAAATATCATCCTACCTTAGGAGGTCTAAGACGTTACCTTCACGTGTTGGTTCTCTAATTATCTGCTCAAAGTGATATTCAGAATAATGTCAGACGCGTCCCTGTCTCTGGCAGCAGTTTTGATTACACGACTCTCCCAATCTATACGTGGCAAGTTGAAGTTACCGCCTATTACAACCGCAGGTGCAGGATAATTACTAACGATATTCTGTAAGCTCTCTCTGAAGCGATCTACCACTACAGGTCCTGACCAGGCGTTCTATGAAAACAGCCGGTTACCATTTTTGACCAATCTTTGATGCTTAACTTCACCCAGATTAATTCACATTCGGAATACGTGATAACCTCGCTAGTTATTATGCAGTTCTTTACTGCAATAAATGCGCCGCCATCATTGGCGACTAACCTATCCTTACGATAAATATTGCATCTGAATTTAGGATTTCGTTGCTATTCACTTTCGGTTTCAATCAACATTCTGTTCCTAATGTAATATTTCTGGGTTAGTCAGCCATCATATCAGGCTCCAAGAAGCTGTTCCCAGAGCAGTGGAGATGCAAGAAGTATATAGATGACGAAATGTGGTGTGAGGTACCTGTGACAGATGTTAGATTCGGTACCATTCCCGTGAGAAAGACCGCCTGCATAATGCAACTGCTCTGTGATTGGCTATTGTGTTCGGAGCAAGTGCGCCAAAACGTTAAAGTATAGTTATCATTATTAGTTGAACTACTCATTGGAATGACTTCACTTTTTAATATAAATATCTCTCAACAGCTGACTATTAATCAGTCATTTTAGAATTATTAAAAACAGTTTAAATCAAAAACAAAAGACTGGAGAAATTGCAGAAGAAGCACTTCGGAAGCGTTCGGATTACGCCTTTTCTGGTGTGGCGCGAGAAGTGTTTCGGGCTGTTCGTCACTCTGGATTAGGCAGTCGAGATGTACAGTCATGCTGTCTGTGGCAGGATGTGTTTGCGAGTATTCACTATTAAAAGATTCACTCCGGTAGTCATGTGGCACAGACACGTGCCACAAATAGTGTAAAGATACATTTTTGTAAACATTGTGTTTGAGCATGTAGTTTACTGTACCAGAAGGTGCTGTATTAAGATCACGTAGTCTTCTCGTGTGGCTATATTAAAATACGCGAGTAGCAACCCAAAAGAAGTGATACATTATTTCAGAACAGAACCTCGCTAAAAGTCAGTTTCAGCCTCAAAATACAGAACCTACGACCTGCGTGCTGTTTTCTGCGCTAGGGACATCAACTTGAAGACAGTAGGTTAGTGAACTATAACAGAACCTTCGTATTCCACACAATGCAGTGAAAATAACTAGGCGCCTCACGTGTACTGCATGCACAAAACAAATGTGGTCAGTGACACGTCGTCTGCAGTAATGGAGAGGAGATAAAGGAGGTCGATCGTTATTAACACCAACAATCAATTCATTCTTCCTTTCTTGCCGTACTAACAGTATCCAGGCATTATGACCTTCAATAAGCAATACCAATTCTGGGACCATTTCTTGGATGCTCCTACAGTTTACTGATATCATGTTAATCTTTTCTATATTCGATATGCGAGGACGAGCATTCTCTGAGAATATTGTGGCTGGTGTAATTTCGATTTGGCCAGGCAGTTCGTTTCTGATCCCAAGGAGCGGTTTTTCTAGCCTAAAAAATCCCATTAAGCACGCCACATCTATTCTGCTACCCGATTTGCCGCTTGCTTCGTGTAATGGACGCCTGACGTATTAAAGGAAACCCTATAGTACTCCACTCAATAGCGGTGGTCGAGTAATTCGCATCCGATACCATCAGAGAATCGTCTGAGCCTCTAGTTTAGAACTTCCACTTTGCTCCAAGCCAGGAAACCGAGATCGAAAATTGGAAATTTGTGGTAAGGACTATGGGAGCAAACTGCTGAAGTCATCGGTCCCTAGGCTTACGCACTACTTAATCTAACTTAAACTAACTTATGCTACGGACAACACTCACACCCATGCCCGAGGGAGGACTCGAACCTCCGACGGAGGGAGCCGCGCGAAGCGAGACAAGACGGCTCAAACCGCACGGCTACCCCGCGCGGCTACCGCGATCGACCCTCGGTACGATGCTACGAATATTCAGCTTAGCTTGCATCCCCTCTGAGATGCTAGTTACCTCCAGCAACCAAGCCATCCGCCGACAGAAACCTAGGTCGCAGAACCCAAGCGACAAGCGCCATTCCTGCCGACATGTACCACTCTATTTTCAGCCGGCTGCACACAGTGCTCTCTATAGCCGGCTGCATAGGCTCCTCCACATCACGGACGAGACCCCCCGGAATCATACAGAGTGCACAATGGCATTCTTTTCCGCCCAGCCTGCTATTTCCCTGAGGGGCTCCCTTACTCGCCTAACGTTGGAGCTCCCAGTGACTAGCATATCCGCCCTCTGCAATTCTCAAATTTAAGCATGCGATTAACTTTAGACGCAGACAGATGAAGTACACAAATTCAGTTACGGGGGGAGTGGTGACATCAGGAAGGGCATACAGCCACCAACTGGCACTAAAATTGCCAGAACTCACATAACACTGCAGACTCCGTCAAGAAAAATGATAACAGGCAAGGAAGAAGAAGAAAAAGAAGAAGGAGAAAAATTCAGGATATTGATGAATTTTATAGTTTATGCCTTTTTCAAATTCGCAAGTGGTAACACATCTGGAAAGTCTTGGAACGCCGGTTTCACTTCCTTAAGCAGCTGCTTGCTGTCTACAAGAATTGTGCGATTACCAGTGGGTACCTGCTGTCAGCTACCTCAGTCAAGGTACTAAAAACTTGTAGAATTTATTCCGCGAGACTTTGCAGTGGTTTTTAGTGCCAAAGATGGCGTAATTTGAGGAAGTGGAAAAGGGTAACGCTTCTGAATTTCTTGAAGGAAAACATCTAAAGATTTTTAATTAAAACAAACGTTATTAACATCCTACGTTATATTCCTCATGTCTACATATTTGACTGAGCGAGGTGGCGCAGTGGTTAGCACACTGGACTCGAATTCGAGAGACGACGGTTATAACGTGTGTATAGCCATCCTGATTTAGGTTTTCCGTGATTCCACTACATCGCCGGGATGGTTCGTTTGAAAGGCACGGCTGATTTCCTTCCCCGTCCTTCCCTAATCCGTGATTATGCTCCGTCTCTAATGACCTCATCGCCGACGGGTCATTAAACGCTGATCTCCTCCTCCGCTACAAATTTGCAGCCTTCTGCCGCTAGAGAACTCCGAATTGTAACAAGGCGGTGTGTAACGTAACAATTTTGGGGCCGAGAAATAGCGTGCTGTAAGCGAGTTTCGAATTCGAAGAGTTTGTGGTATCGACAGCTACGATGCCACATAGTAGATCCGCTCTGCTAGGTTGGCACTGCGAGAGACACCGACGACAGCGCCCTCTAGCCAATGCTGTAGAGGTTTACGAGCTCCGCGATTGCTTCTGCCCATTTGATCAGGTGCAGACAGCCAGGACACTTCGCTTCAACTTCGCGCCACCTTGCAAGTTATGTAATATGTTTCCATATGTTATCCGCTAGTAAAAGTGCCTTAACTGTATCTGCAGTACCGAGAGATTAGTACCTTTTCCTGTTCCTGTTCCTTACCCAAGCGCCGCCTCCCAGGCGGGATACAAAAGAGTTCGTCCACATATGGAGCACACTCTTTTTCAGCATGACAGTGCCAGATCATACACGAGCGCTGCGACTTCTCCAACAATCCGATATCCTGGGTTCACTGTCATCAGTCATGCTCTATACCGTCCCAGCTTGGTCCCATCCGATTTCCATCTGTTTCCAAAACATTAAGGACTTCGCTTTGACAGTGAAGAGGCGGTGAAACAGAGGTGAGGTTGTGGCTCTGTCAAGAAAGTAATGGATTCTATTGTGACGTTATCAACAAACTGGTGTCTTGTTGGGAGAAATACACTACTGGCCATTAAAATTTACTGCACCATGAAGATGACGTGCTACAGACGCGAAATTTAACCGACAGGAAGAAGATGCTGTGATATGCAAATGATTATCTTTTCAGAGCATTTACACAAGGTTGGCACCGGTGGCGACACCTACAACGTGCTGACGTAAGGAAAGTTTCCAACCGATTTCTCATACACAAACCGCAGTTGACCGGCGTTACCTGGTGAAACGTTGTTGTGATGCCTCGTGTAAGGAGGAGAAATGAGTACCATCACGTTTCTGCCTTTGATAAAGGTCGGATTGTAATCTATCGCGATTGCGGTTTATCGTATCGCGACATTGCTGCTCGCGTTGGTCGAGATCCAATGACTGTTATCAGAATATGGAATCGGTGGGTACAGGAGGGTAATACGGAACGCCGTGCTGGATCCCAACGGCCTCGTATCACTAGCACTCGAGATGACAGGCATCTTATCCGCATGGCTGTAACGGATCGTGCAGCCACGTCTCGATCCCTGAGTCATCAGATGGGGACGTTTGCAAGACAAAAGCATCTGCACGAACAGTTCGACGACGTTTGCAGCAGCATGGACTATCAGCTCGGAGACCATGGCTGCGGTTACCCTTGACGCTTATTGACAGACAGGAGCTCCTGCGATGGTGTACTCAACGATGAACCTGGGTGCACGAATGGCAAAACGTCATTTTTTTGGATGAATCCATGTTCTGTTTACAGCATCGTGATGATCGCATCCGTGTTTGGCGACATCGCGGTGAACGCACATTGGAAGCGTGTATACGTCATCGCCATACTGGCGTATCACCCGGCGTGATGGTATGGGCTGCCATTGGTTACACGTCTCTGTCACCTCTTGTTCGCATTGACGGCACTTTGAACAGTGGACGTTACATTTCAGATATGTTACGATCCGCGGCTCTACCCTTCATTCGATCCCTGCGAAGCCCTACATTTCAGCAGGATAATGCACGACCGCATGTTGCAGGTCCTGTACGGGCCTTTCTGGATACAGAAAATGTTCGACAGCTGCCCTGGCCCGCACATTCTCCAGATCTCTCACCAACTGAAAACGACTGGTGATTGGTGGCCGAGCAACTGGCTCGTCACAATACGCCAGTCACTACTCTTGATGAACTGTGGTATCGTGTTGAAGCTGCATGGGCAGCTGTACCTGTACACACCATCCAAGCTCTGTTTGACTCAATGCCCAGGCGTATCAAGGCCGTTATTACGGCCAGAGATGGTTTTTCTGGGTACTGATTTCTCAGGATCTATGCACCCAAATTTGCTTGAAAATGTAATCAGATGCCAGTTCTAGTACAATATATTTGTCCAATGAATACCCGTTTATCATCTGCATTTCTTCTTGGTGTAGCAATTTTAATGGGCAGTAGAGTATATTCGCCGCCAGTGTGATTATGTCGAGAAATGAATATGTAGACACGAAGAATGAAGATGTACGAAGTTAATAACGTTTGTTTGTCTTAAAAAGCTTTACAAGTTTTCAGGTTAAAAATTTGGAGGCATTAGTTTTCAGCACTCTTATATCGTTAACGGCGCGGCTAACATTCGTGTTAAGCACTTCGTGTCAACCTCTGGCAGGGGATAAATGAGTTAGACGGGAATGAAGCTTATAGGTCTTCTCATTATCGCAATTTTAACCCTCGCGCCCGTGCGCCAACGCCGCCACATCGAGTCACGTAAGAAAGGAAGATTGGAGTTTAATGTTCCGTCGACAATGAGGTCTTTAGAGACGAGCACAAGCTCAGATTGCGGAATTGTTGGGAAGGAAATCGACCGTGCCCTTTGCAAAGGAACCATCCCGATATTAACCTTAAGCGGTGCAGGGAAATCAGGGGAAACCTAAATATGGATGGATCGACGGGGAATCGGTCTGTCCATATACAGGGTGTTTGAGGAGGACGGGTCAATATTTTAAACAGTAATAGTATAAGTAATTCCGAACAAAAAATGTTATATAAACATGGGTCGGCAAATTCTTCGTTAGGGAGGTATGGGTATTGAAAGGAACTTTAATTCTGCAAAACTGATGTGCACAACGTGAACGTATATGCTATACAACTGGACCGTAACGTGATTTTCTTGCAAACAATGTACAGGTATATGCCATGTTTACGCTATGCAACCTACAACGTATTATGGTCATGTGATGTACGTAGTTTGTTGTTTGCGCAGTTGTGCCGTGCAAGCCGCATTGTGTTATGTACCGGCGACGCATCGGTTAGCTGTGTAGTGTATGGTGTTATCTTTGTTCGTACAAGCGCTGCTAACAATGCCACACATCTACAGTAATGAGGAATAAGCAAATATGATGTATGTGATTCTTGAAGTGTTCCCGGCGGACATAATGTTCCATCATCTTTCGGGCGTGCACTCGGGACAGCGACAATTCTTCTTGCGGTGGCTGGGAGGTTTCTAGCCGAAATATCGCAAGAAGAATTGTCGCTGTCCCGAGTGCACGCCCGAAAGATGATGGAACAAAATATGGTGTGTGTTTATGGCTTCTGCGACGGTAGTGCTACCGCTGCAAGGCAAGAATACCACAGACGCTTTCTGATTCGACGATTACCTGATCACAGGGTGTTTACCAAAGTGTTTATCACTTTGCGTGCAACAGGCTCTCTTGCCAGTACACATTTTTCGTCCGAGCGTACACATCAACAGACTATGCAAGAACGGGAAGAAATTATCACAAGTGTTGAGCGTAGTCCCGGTAAGAACATACGAAGAATGTCCCTGAGTATGAATGTCCCAGAGACACGTGTATGGGAAATATTACAAAGTGAAGGTAAATACACGGGATGAACTGATTCGTCGCATCATGGACAATGCTGAATTGATTAGGAACCAACCATAGGCAACTGAACAAGCAACACAACATGTTATAGCTAGAGCGCAAAAGTATATTGACGTTCATGGTGGGATATTCGAACCTGTTCTGTGAACTGTAGAACATCTGTACGATAAGTGTTAAAGCCCTTTGTAAAAGACGTGGTACGTCTTTTTTAACTGAATACATGTAACATGCTTGTTGTAATTCATTTTGTACTAAGTGCAAAGTAAATAAACATTATGTAAGAATGTGCAACATAACTGTACTTCTCTGTAACATTGTTCTTAAGCAAATCACGTTACGGTCCAGTTGTGTTGCGCATACGTTCACGTTGTGCACATCAGTTTTGCACAGTTAAAGTTTCTTTCAGTACCCATAACTTCATAACGAAGCATTTGCGGACCTATTCTCATGTAACGTTTTTTGTTCAGAATTACTTATACTATCATTGTACAAAATATTGAACTTTCCTCCCCAAACACCCCGTATATTTCAGAGGTGTTTACTGCTTGTCCTACGGCTATTATTAAGAGTTGGAAGACTCTGCTGCTGGGATGCCAAATTATTATGGAGCCCTCAATGATAAAGATCTTAGCAGTCTCTCACGTTGGTTTAAAATATTGTCCGTCATCAGTGGAACGACTATTATCACCATTTATAGTTGAAATAATATTAAATTTCTAATGCTGTCCGTAGGTATGCATCACAGGTTTCTCAGCTAACGGTACCTTGGACCCTGCCCTAACGTATCGTTGACGTTAAATACTGGTTTTCACGAAAAATTTTCTCGCTCCACTCTTATTAGAGAGGAACAGTACGTTCGGTAGCGGTCTCGTCTCGCAGCTGAAATGTTAAAAAAAGTGTACGGAGAAATCCGATGGAAAACTCAAACCACAAAACGTAATCTGGAAATATTAAGAAAATATACAGGGTGCTTAAAAAATGACTGGTATATTTGAAACGGCAATACAAACTAAACAAGCAGCGATAGAAATACACCGTTTGTTGCAATATGCTTGGGACAATAGTACATTTTCAGGCAGACAAACTTTCGAAATTACAGTAGTTACAATTTTCAACAACAGATGGCGCTGCGGTCTGGGAAACTCTATAGTACGATATTTTCCACATATCCACCATGCGTAGCAATAATATGGCGTAGTCTCTGAATGAAATTACCCGAAACCTTTGACAACGTGTCTGGCGGAATGGCTTCACATGCAGATGAGATGTACTGCTTCAGCTGTTCAATTGTTTCTGGATTCTGGCGGTACACCTGGTCTTTCAAGTGTCCCCACAGAAAGAAGTCACAGGGATCCTGTCTGGCGAATAGGGAGGCCAATCCACGCCGCCTCCTGTATGTTTCGGATAGCCCAAAGCAATCACACGATCATCGAAATATTCATTCAGGAAATTAAAGACGTCGGCCGTGCGTTGTGGCCGGGCACCATCTTGCATAAACCACGCGGTGTTCGCAGTGTCGTCTAAGGCAGTTTGTACCGCCACAAATTCACGAAGAATGTCCAGATAGCGTGATGCAGTAATCGTTTCGGATCTAAAAAATGGGCCAATGATTCCTTTGGAAGAAATGGCGGCTCAGACCTGTACTTTTTGAGGATGCAGGGACGATGGGACTGCAACATGGGGCTTTTCGGTTCCCCATATGCGCCAGTTCTGTTTATTGACGAAGCCGTCCAGGTAAAAATAAGCTTCATCAGTAAACCAAATGCTGCCCACGTGCATATCGCCGTCATCAATCCTGTGCACTATATCGTTAGCGAATGTCTCTCGTGCAGCAATGGTAGCGGCGCTGAGGGGTTGCCGCGTTTGAATTTTGTATGGATAGAGGTGTAAACTGTGGCGCATGAGACGATATGTGGACGTTGGCGTCATTTGGACCGCAGCTGCAACACGGCGAACGGAAATCCGAGGCCGCTGTTGGATCACCTGCTGCACTAGCTGCGGGTTGCCCTCTGTGGTTGCCGTACGCGGTCGCCCTACCTTTCCAGCACGTTCATCCGTCATGTTCCCAGTCCGTTGAAATTTTTCAAACAGATCCTTTATTGTATCGCTTTTCGGTCCTTTGGTTACATTAAACCTCCGTCGAAAACTTTGTCTTGTTGCAACAACACTGTGTTCTAGGCGGTGGAATTCCAACACCAGAAAAATCCTCTGTTCTAAGGAATAAACCATGTTGTCCACAGCACACTTGCACGTTGTGAACAGCACACGCTTACAGCAGAAAGACGACGTACAGAATGGGGCACCCACAGACTGCGTTGTCTTCTATATCTTTCACATCACTTGCAGCGCCATCTGTTGTTGAAAATTGTAACTACTGTAATTTCGAAAGATTGTCTGCCTGAAAATGTACTGTTGTCCCAAGAATATTGCAACAAACGGTGTATTTCTATCGCTGCTCATTTAGTTTTTATTGCCGTTTCAAATATACCGGTCATTTTTGAAACACCCTGTAGGAAAAACAGATCATTTTGTATCTTATTATATTCAACAAACAAAGTAAATAATCTAAAGACCTGTCTCTGAAGCAGTTATGTTATTTTGAGTAGTTGCCGTAGTGTCTATATTACTAAACGACTATTCCGGAACCCGGGACACGGCACCCAAACAGATCTGCAGGTTGCATCTCTAAACGCTTCCAGGCGTAACAAAAATATGATTTTCAGTATTTCGCGTCATTAGTGATCGAATTTAAACAATATAAAATGCTGTCATAGTCTATTCATCAAGAGGTACAATCTTAAGTTAAAATTTTAACATAATAAAACAAGTATTACAGTTAGTAACTGAGTATTGTCTCGAGGCAATGTAACCGACGGAACGCATATGCCCGGACTTCATTCATCCAGTATTTAAGACTGAGAGCACTTAGCGACTTCCAGCAAACTTTACACTTAGTTTCAAACTTTTCACAAACTCTTGCTCGCTGACACTCCCCACAAAATGATTAAAGGAGAAGAGTGTATCGCATAATACGCAGGGGAACGGCAGCTCCAGTCGTGTCGTTTTAATTTATTACTTCTTTACTACTAACTCTATTCACATCACAATTTCCGGAGAGTATTCTAATATACTACTAAATGTACCTACAGAACTGCACCATTGTCGACGTGTAGTTAAGAAGATATGAAGTCATGAACAGTTAAACTCGTGAAACCCAGGGATTTTCTTGAAATGGCAGGTAGTAAAACCTCAACATCACTCATGACGTTTCAATTTATTACGTCTTTACTACTAACTCTATTGATAACACGGTTTGTGCATAGTATATACATGTATAGTTGAATGTGGCAGCTAAATCATATCATTGTATAGCGCACACAGCCCACTCACATTAATGTGAGCAACTGTCAAAAACCTGAATAACCGCCTCCTGCAGTACTGCTGCCAGATGTGTAGGAAGAGAGTTAAAGGGGTACTAGAAGGTACCGACAGAGATGTGGAGCCCGATCGAGGTGGTGACGAGGAGAGTACAGTACGCTCATCATAGTAGTCTTCGAACTACGCACGTACACTGTGATCTGTGTAATAAGACTGTCTTCGTGCTGAGGAAAAGCAAATTCGTTTTAGGCGTGGACATGCGCCCCTAGGATAGATGCTGTGGTGTGCGTACTGTAAGACCTTCGGTACATACACCATCAGATTATTTGACTTGTCGTTCTAACGAAGTAGGCGAGTGTCAGCAATATGTCTCTTGGTCTTATCGTGGCGTGTTGATCTTCTGCTGCTTAGAGTAGCAGACTGACAGTGACCAATTTTAAACAGAATTTGATTAATTTTCACACACATTTATTAAAATGATAAAAAGCATAGACATTACGTAACTTGATTCTGGATGCTGTTTACAATTGACAATCTGAAGTTACTTTCGTCTTGGTACTTTAATCTTATTCTCACAAATCTCTGATACTGGACAAAGTGTTTATACATTTATCTTCATGGCTATGTACAGGAATATGGTAATCTTATTAGGCGCAGTCTTGACTATAGACTGGTACAGACAAATGCAGACTGGTACAGACAAATGCAGACTGATGCAGACTGACTAATCAGAGGTCTGTACACTCCTCATAATACATCGCGCGTTCAAGTACCACTGCGCGAGTGTGATCCGCGAGGAGAAAAGGTTCTACGTTAGCAGCAATGTCATTGGCTGCGTTACATATTAATATGCGGATCGGCGGAAGCAGAATTTGGTCCGTTTCTAAGGCAGCGCCATCTCTTAGTGCGAAGACAGACGAGCGCTGCGCCTGCGCTGTTGTGCTTAGCGGGGCGCGCTCTAGTGGGAAAGTCGTGTACGCGCTGACTACGCGGAACTATGTACACAACAGGTGCATAATTTTCTTGATCCGTTGTGCCTTCCAGAATGACGAGACCACCTAGGAAATGAGAAGAAAACAGTCCCCAGACCATAGCTCTGTCTCCCCCGCCCTGGACCCCTCCGTCAATGATTGCAGAGTGTTTGCTTTCAGACGACTCAAACTGTACACTCCAGCGGTCATGTGTCATCTGAATAGACCACGTCTCGCCGCTCAGTGGACGTTCAGTTGCGATATTGACATGCAAATTCCAGCTTTCATCGCCGATGAACAGCAATCAGCGTGGGTGCATGAACCAGCCGTCTGCGATGGAGAGCCACAACAGCAACTTTCGCTGAACGCTCGCTAAGAAAACGCTGTTGGTAGCTCCTCGACTCATCTGGGCGGTCAATTGCTCGGCAGCTGCACGTCTATTCGACCGTTTAGGTCACCGCAGTCGTCATTCACCCCTGTCATCTATGGCCCGTGGTGCATCACAGTTTCCTTGGCGCAAGTTTTGGACAGCGCCATTTTGCCATACACGTTATGCTTTAACCACGGTAGCAGGCGAACAGTTTACAAAATCAGCCGTTGCCGAAATTCTTAAACCCTTGCCACGAAAGCCAATGATCTTGCGTAATTAATTTTTTTGTACGTGTCTGCATTCCTCGCACATCTTGAAATCATCCCGCGGAAGTGCTGTAGCACACCGCTAGAGGAGGCGACTGTACTGTGATGCGGGGATTTCAGTGTGTACAAGGAATACAGATATGCACCTGCAAACAAACAAAATATTCATTAAGCAACTTTATTTTTTAATGTGATAGTTAAAACTTTATGATTACCTCTCGTATATTTTCTCCACGAATAAGACACAAACTAAGGGTAATTTTAACTTAATCGTAAGACTACAAAGTATTTAAGCTCGCCAGACAAAAGTTAGTCACCTGTAGAGAAATCACTGCAAGCATCATTCAATACCGTGTTATTTCGCCCCTGGACTTTCTAACAATACCACCACTTGCAAAGTAGATTAGAAATCAGATTAATAATGTTGCTCACGCAGCATTTGTTCACTTTATCGGGCAACAACAAAACTATTGACTGTGGATGGTATCGTCAGAATCGAAATAATGAGGTCACTGTAAAGAAGTCATTAATTTGGCACTTATCTTGAATGGACTCCCACGTAGATTTCGTCGAAGTCGTTATGGCTCATATTTTTGATTCTAGGGTGATTCCACTTTGGCTGCTAGAAGGTCTGGGTCTGCATTTTAGCAATATTTGAAGACCCAACAAATGCGTTTTTTAGGAAATTATTAATGACCAAAGAATCCCAGATCGGAACAATGGCATGGTATAAATAATTTTTGATTTGGTGTTCACAATCCACTTTTTAATAAACTGCTTGTAAATTCACATATACTTCTTCTTAATTGTCACATCATCAAGAAAACAGTTTTGTATCAATCTTCACATATTTAATTTCCACTTTAACCAAACACAAGACTTGACTGTTCTTTTACAAAGCGAAATAAGAACATAACTTCTGCAAAGTGAAACAAAGAGTGCTCTGTGCGCATTCACTCCAAAACGATTACAAGTAAGTCAAAGATTATGACAGTCTCACAGAAATGAATACACACAAGAACCATATCACTGTAATATATTGATACATCGGAGTAACTATACATTAATAAATCCAAATGTGAATATCGTCACACAAATATGTCTGTCACTTCGCAGAAAAGTAGTTCGATATTACTGGTATCGAGAACTGGCTGTTGGAGTGCCTTAATGGTCACGTAAATAAAGAACCATTACAACTTGATAACTGCCTGGACTCCGTTAGGAAGTGAGTCCAAGGGGTTGTGCAAGTACGTCGCATTTAGGGTGACCCACTCACTGAGGATTTGATCGCCTAGTTCCTCAAAATTTCGGAGCTTACTTATTGTTACAATATGCCCCAGAGATTTTTTGTATGCTTCAAAATATGTGATGTTGCAGGCCAATCGTGATGTAACAGGTTGGAAAAGTGTTCATAAAACCAGTCACATACACTATGTGATCATAAGTAACCGAACACCTAGCTGAAAAAGACTTAAAAGTTCATGGCGCCCTCCATCGGTAATGCTGAAATTCAATACAGTGTTGGCTCACCCTTAGCCTTGATGACTACTTCCACTCTCGCAGGTATACGTTCAATGAGGTGCTGGAAGATTTCTTGGGGAATGGCAGCCTATTCTTCACGGAGTGCTGCACTGACGAGAGTATCACTGTCGGTCGGTGAGGCCTGGCACGAGGTCAACGTTCCAAAACATCCCAAAGGTCTTCTATAGGTTTCAGGTCAGAACTCTGTGCAGGTCAGTCCATTACAGGGATGTTATTGTCGTGTAACCACTCCGCCACTGGCCGTGTATTATGAACAGGTTCTCGATCGTGTTGAAAGATGCAATCGCCATCCCCGAATTGCTCTTCAATAGTGAGAAGCAAGAAGGCGCTTAAAACATCAATGTAGGTTTGTGCTGTGATAGTGCTACGCAAAACAGCAAGGGATGCAAGCCACTTTCATGAAAAACAAAACCACCATAACACCACCGCCTTCGAATTTCACTGTTGGCACTACACACGCTGGCAGATGACGTTCACCGATCACTCGCCATACCCACACCCTGCCATCGGATCGCCACATTGTGTACCGTGCACAACGTTTTTCCACTGTTCAATCATCCAATGTTTACGCCCCTTATACCAAACGAGGCGTCGTTTGGCATTTACCGTCGTCATGTGTGGCTTTGAGCAGCCGCTCGACCATGAAATCCAAGTTTTCTCACCTCCCACCTAATTGTCATAGTACTTGCAGTGGATCCTGATGCAGTTTGGAATTCCTGTGTGATGGTCTGGATAGATGTCTGCCTATTACACATTACGATCCTCTTCAACTGTCGACGATCTCTGCCAGTCAACTGAAAAGGTCGGCCTGTACGCTTTTGTGCTGTACGTGTCCCTTCACATTTCCACTTCACTATCACATCGGAAACAGTGGAGCTCGGGATGTTTAGGAGTGTGGAAACTCGCGTACAGACGTATGACACAAGTGACACTCACTCACCTGATCACGTTCGAAGTCCGTGAGTTCCGCGGAGCGCCCCATTCTGCTCTCTCTGTATGTCTAATGACTACCGAGGTCGCTGATATGGAGTATATCGTAGTAGGTGGCAGCACAATGCACCTAATATGAGGAATGTGTTTTTGGAGGTGTCTGGATACTTTTGATTAGGTAGTGTATTCTTCTAGCCCAATGTGCTCTGCCGTTGTCGTCTTGAAAAATAGGTATGTGAGTAGCATACTCATCATTCAGATGCTGACTGAAAGGCAACACCTGATCATTCAGAATGTTTACATGAACATGCTGGTTCATGTTACTGTTACCTCAGTGGGCGGGCGCGATTCTTGATAATATAAACACTCCCAAAATATCATAGACTCACCTCCGGCTTGAGTCTGACCCTGCACACTTGTAGGATGAAATGATTCATTTTGCTTTGGTGCACTCAGCGATATGCATCGCATGAGTATAGACAAAAGCATGATTCGTCAGACCACATTTCGTTCTGTGATTTCTGGCTCATTGAAGTCTCACAGCTTTATGTGATCGTGTGTGCAAAGGCCTCGTGCGAGGTAACTGGCACCAAATGTTCATTGTATGCAGTTCCCGTCGCAATGGTTTCTCAGTAGCGGTTGCGGATGGGCTTTCATTGAGTCTGCATCAATTCCTGTCGGGTTTGGAAGTGATTTTGATTCACAAGCCGTGAAACGCGTCTGTGGCCCCTCTTATTCAGTGTTTCGTGACCACATGTGCTACATCTAGATTTGTAAAACTACCGTAGGTTGCCGTACATTACCGTAAGGAAGTGTAGACTACGGTAGTTTTCCTGGTAATCTCCACCAGTTAAGATTTTACCCACGTTACCTGTATGGTAGTTGTGTTGCATACCTATCAGTCGTTAGCTCATTTCTATCGCTTTGTCTGCATATACGATTAGTGTCTTACTACGTAGGTTCCCCTTGAAACCGGAAATGGTGAGCCGTCTACGAACTAACTGTGGATATATAAAGGTCCACGTATCGTACGAAACATTTTTGTCCTACGTATTTATCCTCCTGTCTGTTACTTAAAAGTAAACAGAAATTGTCAACGTTCAGTTCAGGTTTTACTCGAAGATTGTTGATTTGGCCGGTCGGTGTGGCCGATCGATTCTAGGCGCTTCAGTCTGGAACCTAGGGGACTGATGACCTCAGATGTTAAGTTCCATGGTGCACAGAGCTATTTGAACCATTTATTGATTTGTAACATGCAAAAGAGGGACGTTGTAGCAAAAATTACAAAAAACAACACAGCTTTATGAGGTAGTGTCAGAAAACGCAATGTCCTCCAAAAATAGATAAAATTAAAAAAACCGCGAAACAAAAACGTATCAAACATCGCTTCAGTACCTCGTCGAGTTTATTTATAACATGTTTCTATTAGTCAAAAATAACGTTCGTACTTATCAATAATAACAGGATACACTTGCCTTTCACCATCAGGAAGAATGTGTCATTGAGTACGAAATAACAACAATAACTACACAGATTTTTTATGTTTGTGCATGTACAGTGTACTTGCATCAGAAGTAATTGCTTTGTTTGCATAAGAAACCAGAAGTTACGCTATTATCTAATTTTTCTTACTTATAAGATGCAATTTATATTTTGCATGGATACAAAATACACAGTGGACTAACACTGAACTATGTGCTCTTCTAATTACGTTCAGAACAATCAAACAAATAAAGAACAAGGAGAAATCCTCGGCTTCCAGTTTCTTTCACACACATCCATTTATATCCATTTCCCTACCAATGGTACCAATACTACCGTTAATACTACCATTTACTACGTCATTTATGTACTGTATCAAAACTACGGAACCGTCACTAAACACCAAAAAATCCAGCAACTTCACACACCATATGGCCATGCGCACGGCTAAAGACGATTGCCCATTTTTCTCACTATGTCGGGTCTTTGCATTTGCCCATGTTTAAGTAAAATGTCTGCTGGAAACATAAATGCCTCACTGATTGCTATTTACTTATACTCACGTAGAGGCAGTGCGTGCGGTTGAGGACATGAATCGATCGTTCCGCTATCTGCAAAGGCTTAACGATTTTCTGTGCGTGGGTACTGGGGTGATGAATTTTTTTTGTCCAGTAAACTTATTTTCAAAAGTAACATCCGATTTTCCAAGAGTATAGCTTTTCCATGCACGCCCAAACGTCATTTGCGTCATTTTTACAGTTATATTTAGGATCAATATTTTCGTTTACCTTTCACAAATGTTCAATACGCCCTCTACGACATACGCGACTAACGTCGAGACGATTGCCAAGCTCGTGCCACACTTTTCCGATTACGAGCATGTCTAGAGTTCGTGCATTCACTGATGTTCCTATACAGCGTCGCAGTTCACCTATAGTTGCTCGAAGGGAAGGTACAGAAATGGAGTCCCCCCACCCCCCCACCCCACCAAAAAAAAAAGACAAAAGCCTGTGGAGAGTAACGGTACACTGCAAAATCCGTAGATTCTGACGGCCGATCTACCGTTGAGGCAGGTCGTTATTAAGAACTGCTCTTCCACGGAAGTGCCAGTATGCTGATGCTCCGTCGTGTTGTCCCCATGTAGAAACGAGACAGGTCGGGTAATGAAGTGGCGATCTAGTTGCTCCAGGGAGACACATACCAACAACCATATAAACCGACAATTTACAGCTTGCGCCAGTGTAAAATATAGTTCAGATGCGAAATTAAAAATTTACCGAAAGTTTCTGTCTATTTTCGTCGCATAAATATTTTAAAACTCTGTATATCCCAACTTAAAACTGAAAATCTGATTTTTCACATTTTATTTATTTATTACCGAGCGAGGTAATAGCACACTTGCATCGTATTCAGGAGGGAGACATAAATTACATACTAAATGGTAGGATATCCGGCGGTATTAGTAGCACTGCTAGGGAAAGAAACATAAATGAAAGTGTAAGACAGAAATTGGGAATCAGTGATTTCTCTTTGCTTTTTGTCCATTTGTTTGTTTGTTTTGAACATAACTAGAACCGTACATCATTCAGTGTTCGTCCATTGTGTATTTTACATCCTTAAAAATATAAATTGCATTTTATAAGTAATAAAATTTTGTTGGTCGCATGACTTCTACGCTTTTATGAAACCTAAGAAAATACTTTTGATGCAAGTACATGCATCATACGTTATTGTTATTATTATCGCTATTTCTCATTCAGTAGAACGCTCTTCATCATGATCAAAGGCAAGAGTTTATTGTTGTTATTAATAAATGCGAAAATTGTTTATGAATAACGGAAATATGATTTATATAAGTTCAACGAAGTACTGAAGCGATGTTTGATGTGCTGCTGTTTGGCATTTTTTTATTTTACCTTATTGTTAATGAAATAGTTTTTTCTAACGCTATACGATAAATCTGAGTTGTTTCTTTTATTTTTATTCTTGAGAGTATTTTGATTCTGTCACTGCAACTATAAAAACGTGTGGTTTTTTTTTTCCAGACGCGTTTCGCTTTATTGAGGTAAAGCATCATCTGTGGTCTGTAATTAAGTTATTTACATTTTGATTGCTTTAAGATCGAAAAACAGTTCGTTAACAATATGTTGGTTTGTACTGATGGTGGTTTTTCGCTTGATTTCTGGGGTGCATCGGGAAATGCCGTCTGCTGAAAGATTGGCCGCACATTTTTGTAACACACTGTATGGAGTCTGGTTTCCAATATTTATTTGGTCATTCAGCAACTGTTTATTTTGTGTTAACGCTTTGTGTACGTGGAAATTTTGTTGGAAAGGGAGAAAGTGTCTGTCTTTACTGATTTTTATGATATTAATATCTTTTTGAATATTGCTTTATTTATTTTTAATACATTGTTCATGTTTTTCTTCTTTCGACACTGATAGTTGTGGTCTAATTTTTAGTTATTCCGCAGTACTATGAATTTCTTATGCTTTTCACGCCACACTTTTTCGCACACCACTGTTTTCTGTTTCATTTTATAAAAATGGGTCTTAGCACTATGGGACGTAACATCTGAGGTCATCAGTCCCCTAGAACTTAGAACTACTTTAACTTAACTAACCTAAGGACATCACACACATCCATGCCCGAGGCAGGATTCGTACCTGCTACCGTAGCGGCGCACGGTTCCAGACTGAAGCGCCTAGAACCGCTCGGCCACGTCGGCCGGCTTTGATGTTATACTTCTGAGTATGTGTTGTGGTTTGTGTTTTGTAGTGTTCTCAACATAACATTGCCACTAGTTTGTATTTGACCCACAATCTTTTTTTATTATTGTATGTGTATAATTTTATTTAATTATGTTTCTGTGTATTTATATACTGTGTAAGAATAGGGAAGGAATAGTGATGGAGTACTTACGAGGGTCAGTCAAAAAGTAATGCCTCCTATTTTTTTTCTACGTTTAATTGTCAGGAAATTTAAATGCAATTACATAGGTTGAAAACCACAACATTGAGGATCATTTTGTCATTTTTCAATGTAATCTCCGCCCATCTCTACAGTTTTGGTCCATCTTTGAACAAGGGCATGTATCCCAGCACGGTAAAAATCACAGCTTTGCTTCCTAAGCCATTGACGCACGGATGTTTTGACGGCCTCCTCATCTTCAAAATGAATCCCACGATGAGCTTCTTTTAGTGGCCCGAACAGATGGAAGTCTGATGGTGCCAGGTCAGGGCTGTATGGGGGATGAGGCAAAACTTCCCATCCAATTTTGACAATCTCGTCAGAGGTGTGACGACTGGTGTGTGGTCTTGCATTGTCATGCAAAAGAAGAACATCTGCCATTGATTTTGTTGGGCGAACTCGCTGATGACGTGCTTTAAGTTTTTTGAGGGTTGTGACGTATTGAACAGAATTTATTGTGCATCCCTGCTCCAAAAAATCAACCAGAATCACACCCTCTGTATCCCAGAAAACTGTTGCCATAACTTTCCCTGCCGATCGCACAGTTTTGAATTTTTTCTTCCTCGGCGAGCTTGTGTGACGCCACTCCATTGACTGCCTCTTTGATTTGGGTTCAAAAAAATGCACCCATGTTTCGTCCCCGGTCACAATTTTTTTCAGAAACTCATCTCCCTCCAAACGGAAGCGCTGCAAGTGTTGGGAGGCTATTGTTTTCCTTGCCTCTTTATTCTGATCGGTTAACATTCTTGGAACCCACCGTGCACAAACTTTTGAGTACCCCAATTGTTTAATAATCGTGATCACACTGCCTTTACTAAGAGAAATAATGCGACACACTTCATCTGCAGTCACCCGACGGTCACCATGAATGATGTCATCAACTTGCTGAATGTTGTGTGGAGTCACTGCACTCACCGGCCTGCCGCTCCGCTTTTCGTCAGTCAACGGTGTTTGCCCTTCAGCTTCCTTACAACGACGAACCCATCGTCTAACAGTGCTGACATCCACTGTCACAACACCATACACCTTCTTCAGTCTTTCATGAATACGTATGGGCGTTTCACCTTCTGCATTCAAGAATTCAATCACACAACGCTGTCTCAAACGAACATCGATGTCGGCCATCTTACAAACTTGTGCTGTGCTGCCACCTGTTGACACAGAAAGTTACTACTGCAGTAGATTGCAGAAGAAGGTTTGAGGAATGGCGCCAAATTCAAATTTTTCACTTAACTTAATTTTTTTAAGTAGAAAAAAATGGGAGGCATTACTTTTTGACCGACCCTCGTATTTATTTATTGGGTGGGGTAGGGATAAACCATGATGAGTGGACATAAGTTTACAGTAGTGTGATGGAGTGTGAATTGGAGGAGAAGGTGAGGAGCAAGAAGAAAAATGAAACTGGGAGAGGGAAAGGGTTGGGTGGGAGGGGGGGAGGGGTGAAGGATGGAAAAGTTTCTTCTCCTTTTCACGTAATTTCATCAATTATTTTATACAGGGTGTTACAAAAAGTTGCGGCCAAACTTTCAGGAAACATTCCTCACACACAAATAAAGAAGAGATGTTATGTGGACATGTGTCTGGAAAAGCTTAATTTCCATGTTAGAGCTCACTTTAGTTTCGTCCACCTACGCTCAATGGAGCACGTTATCATGATTTCGTATGGGATACTCTACCTGTGCTGCTGGACCATGTGCCTTTACAAGTACGACACAACATGTGGTTCATGCACGATGGAGCTCCTGCACATTTCAGTCGAAGTGTTCGTACGCTTCTCAACAACAGATTCGGTGACCGATGGATTGGTAGAGGCGGACCAATTCCATGGCCTCCACGCTCTCCTGACCTCAACCCTCTTGACTTTCATTTATGGGGGCATTTGAAAGCTCTTGTCTACGCAACCCCGGTACCAAATGTAGAGACTTTTCGAGTTCGTAAGAAACGTGCCCTTAGAAAAATTATACATGACTGTGCTTAAACTGACACACAATGTTTTTAGCGCAACGCCATCTGACTTTCAATAATCCCTACAAAAGAATGGCCCTGACTAACATTAACCTATACCTTTCACAAATTACTTACCTCACCAAAAATCTTCGTTACTCAAGCTACTGCAATACAGCGAGCGCCACTACTGCCAGCTAAATAAAAGATTCAAACTACGGAAGGCACTAACTACTGATAGGCACAGTTAGCAAATGAAAGATTTTAATAGTGAACAAACAATGTTTTTACCTTAATAGTCATAATATATATATATATCAGTTCATGACATCAATTCTTACAAATTTCAAAACTCTGCCATCTCTCTCCCCACGTCCACCACCGCTGGCGGCTCAACCCCAACTGCGCAACGCTACGCGCTGTTCACATCCAGCTGCCGCAGCCCAACACTACAATGGCAGACAACAATGCAAACCAGCCACAGACTGCACACAGCACAGCCAGCGATTTTCATACAGAGCGCTACGTGGCGTTACCAATAAGAAAACCTAAACAGCCTACTTACACGTATTGTGGACGGCTGTGATAGAATACGCCATTCTCCAGGGCATCAGGGATTCCATGCGACGGAGGGTGGATCCATGTATCCTCGCTAACGGAGGACATTTTGAACATTTCCTGTAATATAGTATTTGAAGTCACGCTGGTAAGTTCTGTTGCTGTGTGTTTTCATTCCATGATTAATGTGATTTGAAGAGAAATAATAAAATGAGCTCTAACATGGAAAGTAAGCGTTTCCGGACACATGTCCACATAACATATTTTCTTTCTTTGTGTGTGAGGAATGTTTCCTGAAAGTTATAGAGTGTGGTTTCCAATATTTATTTGGTCATTGAGCAACTGTTTATTTTGTGTGAATGCTTTGTGTACGTGGAAATTTTGTTGAAAAGGGAGGAGATGTCTGTCTTTACCGATTTTTATGATATTAATATCTTTTTGAATATTGCTTTATTTATTTTCAATACAAAATTCTACTGTTCACCATTGCAATTCACCTCTTTTCGAATAAAACCTGAATTATACATAGACAATTTCAGTGTTGCCATAAATACTGTCTATTTTTAAGTAACAGACAGGAGGATAACTATGTAGAACAAAAATGTTCCGTAGGTTACACATCCCTTTATACACTCCTGGAAATGGAAAAAAGAACACATTGACACCGGTGTGTCAGACCCATCATACTTGCTCCGGACACTGCGAGAGGGCTGTACAAGCAATGATCACACGCACGGCACAGCGGACACACCAGGAACCGCGGTGTTGGCCGTCGAATGGCGCTAGTTGCGCAGCATTTGTGCACCGCCGCCGTCAGTGTCAGCCAGTTTGCCGTGGCATATCGAACTCCATCGCAGTCTTTAACACTGGTAGCATGCCGCGACAGCGTGGACGTGAACCGTATGTGCAGTTGACGGACTTTGAGCAAGGGCGTATAGTGGGCATGCGGGAGGCCGGGTGGACGTACCGCCGAATTGCTCAACACGTGAGGCGTGAGGTCTCCACAGTACATCGATGTTGTCGCCAGTGGTCGGCGGAAGGTGCACGTGCCCGTCGACCTGGGACCGGACCGCAGCGACGCACGGATGCACGCCAAGACCGTAGGATCCTACGCAGTGCCGTAGGGGACCGTACCGCCACTTCCCAGCAAATTAGGGACACTGTTGCTCCTGGGGTATCGGCGAGGACCATTCCCAACCGTCTCCATGAAGCTGGGCTACAGTCCCGCACACCGTTAGGCCGTCTTCCGCTCACGCCCCAACATCGTGCAGCCCGCCTCCAGTGGTGCCGCGACAGGCGTGAATGGAGGGACGAATGGAGACGTGTCGTCTTCAGCGATGAGAGTCGCTTCTGCCTTGGTGCCAATGATGGTCGTATGCGTGTTTGGCGCCTTGCAGGTGAGCGCCACAATCAGGACTGCATACGACCGAGGCACACAGGGCCAACACCCGGCATCATGGTGTGGGGAGCGATCTCCTAGACTGGCCGTACACCTCTGGTGATCGTCGAGGGGACACTGAATAGTGCACGGTACATCCAAACCGTCATCGAACCCATCGTTCTACCATTCCTAGACCGGCAAGGGAACTTGCTGTTCCAACAGGACAATGCACGTCCGCATGTATCCGGTGCCACCCAACGTGCTCTAGAAGGTGTAATTCAACTATCCTGGCCAGCAAGATCTCCGGATCTGTCCCCCATTGAGCATGTTTGGGACTGGATGAAGCGTCGTCTCACGCGGTCTGCACGTCCAGCACGAACGCTGGTCCAACTGAGGCGCCAGGTGGAAATGGCATGGCAAGCCGTTCCACAGGACTACATCCAGCATCTCTACGATCGTCTCCATGGGAGAATAGCAGCCTGCATTGCTGCGAAAGGTGGATATACACTGTACTAGTGCCGACATTGTGCATGCTCTGTTGCCTGTGTCTATGTGCCTGTGGTTCTGTCAGTGTGATCATGTGATGTATCTGACCCCAGGAATGTGTCAATAAAGTTTCCCCTTCCTGGGACAATGAATTCACGGTGTTCTTATTTCAATTTCCAGGAGTGTATATCCTGAGCCAATTTTTAGACGGTTCACCACCTCCAGTTTTTAGGGGAATGTATTGAGGTACTGATAGCACGCGTAAAGAGAGAGATCGTTATGAGGTAACGCCCAATAGGTATACAACACACCTAATGTACAGGTAACACGAGTACGACCTCGATTGACCAAAGTTATTTGGAAAACTACAGTAGTATAGGCTTGCTTATGATAGTATACGGTAGCTAACAATAGTGTTACTACTCTACTCTTCGTTATTACGCTAAATCGAGCCAGGCAGTTGCTGAGATGTTTTCTTTGGAAAGGGCGCAGCTGATTTCCTACCCCACCCTTTCGTAGTCCGTCTGTAATGACCGCGCTGTCGACGGCACGTTAAAATCTAATCTTCCTTCCTTTACTTTTCTGTGTCAGGCGTACGACACTTGGGCTACGTTTCATTCCTTCACAGAATAAATATGATTTATAGAAATTAAAGTTTGTGCGTATCAGCCACGAATTTGAAAACAGACAAACGCAACATTACTGCGACCAGTGAGCTGTTTTATGGTTTTCTCAAAGGCTGTCTATTTGCCGCCCACTACGGAGTGGCTTTTGGGTTATAAATGCGACCCAGAGTCAGCTCGTGCTATACGCGCAGGTGACCGCGTAATTGCCCCTGTACTGGAGAGATTTCAGCCGCCACAACGACGCTCCATTAAAGGTTGCCGAGCGCGGTCATAACGTCGACGACGTGTTTAATTGCAGCGCAGTGGTCAGCTGGCGGGTGCTATGTGCTCCTTGCAAGAGCTGCCCCGCCAGCCACATCCTCATTACGGTTGATTGGCCCCGCTATCACGGCGGAGAGTTCAGTACTCCCACACCGGCGGCCGCGTTTGCTCACCATAACGTTACATTGCTTCTTTACATCTGTCACGTCATGTTTCACATGCCACTGAATGCGATCCTGGCGCCAGATTATAGTACTAACGGACAAAACCCACTGTTCCCAAAAAAATTAATGAAGATAATGAACAGATAGAACTTAAAAGGTTCTGTTTTGGATGTTATGAAAAGTTGGCGACATACTAAATGGCGAAAGGAAAACGTAGTTACAGCGAAAAAAACTCAGTTTCAATTTAGAATACTTGTGGAAGGTGAGAGGTTGTCATAGCGCGAGTCACATCAGCTTGGAGTAAGATTACTGTGAGTGTAACTGCAGCTTTTACAAAGATCTGCGATGCTGTTTGACATGGTTTCTAAGAACTAGTAAAGGAAGGAACGCTGTTCTTTTTGCAAAGTTGTTCTTACCGTGCTCAGGTTCTGGAAAGGAGAACTGCGAATAGTAACACTCCTCCAGACAACATCCAAAGAAGCCCCGTGGTATTTAGCTGGGGAGACACAGTTGATATTTCATCAGGTGAACTGTTTGTTGTTGACAGAATTGTTCACGAGTAGGGGACGTGTGTTTCAAGAAGTGTCATGTAGCATGATAAAAATATGACCTATAGCATCAGCATGAGAACTACATGAGCATTGCCTTCTCTATAAAGCTGTGCTGTCACAGTTGCACATGGCCGGCCGTTGTGGCCGAGTGGTTCTTAGGCGCTTGAGTCCGGAACCACGCTGCTGCTACGGTCGCAGGTTCGAATCCTGCCTCGAGCATGGATGTGTGTGATGTCCTTAGGTTAGGTTAGGTTTAAGTACACTCCTGGAAATGGAAAAAAGAACACATTGACACCGGTGTGTCAGACCCACCATACTTGCTCCGGACACTGCGAGAGGGCTGTACAAGCAATGATCACACGCACGGCACAGCGGACACACCAGGAACCGCGGTGTTTGCCGTCGAATGGCGCTAGCTGCTCAGCAAATGTGCACCGCCGCCGTCAGTGTCAGCCAGTTTGCCGTGGCATACGGAGCTCCATTGCAGTCTTTAACACTGGTAGCATGCCGCGACAGCGTGAACGTGAACCGTATGTGCAGTTGACGGACTTTGAGCGAGGGCGTATCGTGGGCATGCGGGAGGTCGGGTGGACGTACCGCCGAATTGCTCAACACGTGAGGCGTGAGGTCTCCACAGTACATCGATGTTGTCGCCAGTGGTCGGCGGAAGGTGCACGTGCCCGTCGATCTGGGACCGGACTGCAGCGACGCACGGATGCACGCCAAGACCGTAGGATCCTACGCAGTGCCGTAGGGGACCGCACCGCCACTTCCCAGCAAATTAGGGACACTGTTCCTCCTGGGGTATCGGCGAGGACCATTCGCAACGGTCTCCATGAAGCTGGGCTACGGTCCCGCACACCGTTAGGCCGTCTTTCGCTCACGCCCCAACATCGTGCAGCCCGCCTCCAGTGGTGTCGCGACAGGCGTGAATGGAGGGACGAATGGAGAATTGTCGTCTTCAGCGATGAGAGTCGCTTCTGCCTTGGTGCCAATGATGGTCGTATGCGTGTTTGGCGCCGTGCACGTGAGCGCCACAATCAGGACTGCATACGACCGAGGCACACAGGGCCAACACCCGGCATCATGGTGTGGGGAGCGATCTCCTAGACTGGCCGTACACCTCTGGTGATCGTCGAGGGGACACTGAATAGTGCACGGTACATCCAAACCGTCATCGAACCTATCGTTCTACCATTCCTAGACCGGAAAGGCAACTTGCTGTTCCAACAGGACAATGCACGTTCGCATGTATCCCGTGCCACCCAACGGGCTCTAGAAGGTGTAAGTCAACTACCCTGGCCAGCAAGATCTCCGGATCTGTCCCCCTTTGAGCATGTTTGGGACTGGATGAAGCGTCGTCTCACGCGGTCTGCACGTCCAGCACGAACGCTGGTCCAACTGAGGCGGCAGGTGGAAATGGCATGCCAAGCCGTTCCACAGGACTACATCCAGCATCTCTACGATCGTGTCCATGGGAGAATAGCAGCCTGCATTGCTGCGAAAGGTGGATATACACTGTACTAGTGCCGACATTGTGCATGCTCTGTTGCCTGTGTCTATGTGCCTGTGGTTCTGTCAGTGTGATCAGGTGATGTATCTGACCCCAGAAATGTGTCAATAAAGTTTCCCCTTCCTGGGACAATGAATTCACGGTGTTCTTATTTCAATTTCCAGGAGTGTAGTTCTAAGTCTAGGGGACTGATGACTTCAGATGTTACGTCCCATAGCGCTCAGAGCCATTTCAGCCATTTGAGCAGTTGCACATGGAAAGATTTCGGGCTCTGTGTGATCTAACGGGTCACACCTCATACACTTCATAGAAGTTTTACGGATGCCAAATATGTGATAACGGCCTTCCGTGTGTTTATGTGTTTGAGAGGTATAGAATCGCGTTTTAGTAACTGTAACATGTATATTAGAGCAGTCGTCATTTCTTTGCTTTGGACGGCCAGTAAACGTCGATCACAAGCAGTTACCCGGGTTCCCGGGTTCGATTCACGGCGGGGTCAGGGATTTTCTCTGCCTCGTGATGACTGGGTGTTGTGTGATGTCCCTAGGTTAGTTAGGTTTAGGTAGTTCTAAGTTCTAGGGGACTGATGACCATAGATGTTAAGTCCCACAGTGCTCAGAGCCATTTGAACCGCAAGCAGTTAGGCATCAGCCTTCGTGAGCGAAACAGCGAGAGACTAGCAAATAGCAAGTTAGCTTCTCTGTTTCTGTTCTTAGTTTAATTCTTATAATCTTTCCGTGTTTTTGAGAGCTTGCAAAGTTCAGTTCTTAAATTCAGTGCTTATTTTTGTAGTTTAGAGGTATAGAATCAAGTTTTAGTAACGGTAACTTGTACATTCGGGCAGTCGTCGCTTATTACATTTGGACGGGCAGTAAATGTCGATCACAGCTAGTCTGCTGTCAGCCTCTGTGGGCGAAATATCAGGAGACTAGCAAGTTGCATATTTTAGTTTTCTGCTTGCGTTGCCAGTTTAATTCTTAAATTCTTTCGAGGTTTTTGTGAGCTTTGAAAGTTTAATTCTTAAATTCTGCCACGGAGGCTGCTGCCTCGGGGCGTGGCGGCAGCGGGGAAACTGGCGCGTCGCTTGGGACACCTCAGCTGTCGCTTGTTTCGCCCACGGTCTCTGCTGCCGTGGCGCCTTCCATCGAGGGGGGTGAGTGGCGGGTTGAAACGCGGTCGCGTCGCTCGAGCCACAGTCAGTGTGGAGGAAGTTAAATTGAAACTCAGCACTGAAGATTGCAGTCCTCTGTTGATATGCATTGCTTTACAAGTGGTGTCAAATATTCTCTCCCGTGAGGAATGGCGAGATATATGCATGTGAATGGTTATCTCGCATATGTATCAACTTTGTGTATACCGGACTGTCTGATATCACGGATGTGATGGTAGGGATAAGGGAAGGAAGGAAGATGCAGGTTTTGCATGGAGGCTTATGATATCATTGGAGAGCGAGCGAAAGCTAAAATTAGAAAAGAACTGAGAAGGAAATGACCCGTGTTTTTCAATGAAACCACGAGGACATCTGTTTTAATGTTTTCAGGGAAACTGTTGAAAATGGAAACTGTTGAAAACCTAAAGTTGGACAGCCAGACCAGAATTTAAATGATTTTATTCTTGCATATGAATCCAGTTTGTTAACCACTGAGCCGGCAGGAGTGGCCGTGCGGTTCTAGGCGCTACAGTCTGGAGCCGAGCGACCGCTACGGTCGCAGGTTCGAATCCTGCCTCGGGCATGGATGTGTGTGATATCCTTAGGTTAGTTAGGTTTAATTAGTTCTAAGTTCTAAGCGACTGATGACCTCAGAAGTTAAGTTGCATAGTGCTCAGAGCCATTTTGTTAACCACTGAGTTACTTCTCTCGGTCTGAACGGTGATGAGTTGGGCGATGAGTTATCGGTACTGTTAATTCATGTGTACAATAAGACATATCGGGCATAGATATACATGGTAGTTCTTTGATGAAGTTCTACGAGAGTTGCTCAGGAAGTAATGCACCACATTTTTTTTTTCTTAGCCCGAAACCACGCTGCGAATGCTAAACGTTACGTATATATTATTTGAAGTTTTCTGAGTGGGCGTGCCAAGTTTCAGTCACTTACGACAGATAACGTAGCTGCAGGATAGTTTCAAAACGGCCTCTGTAGGTGATGTACGTTACAAGCAACGTGCCGCAGAGAAAGAAACTGTGGGGAATATTCACAAACGCTTGTGCAGAGTCTGTGGAGCATATACTGTCGACGGAAGTACAGTCAGTCGCTGGGTACGGAGGGTGAGATCATCAGAAGGCGGTTCGGCGGAGCTCCACGATTTGCCGCGGTCGGGGAGACCATCCACGGCTGTCACACCTGACATGTTGCAGCGAGCTGATGACTTCCACTTGTGGCCACTAAAGGTTGTCATTCGTGGAAGACATTTTGAGGACGATGAGGAGGTGCTTCACACAGTAAAGCACTGGCTTCGCCACCAGAACAAAGATTGGTACCGACAGGGTGTTCACGACCTTGTCTCGCGCTGGAGGAAGGCCATAGAACGTGATGGAGATTACATGGAGAAATAGGGTCACCATTCTTTTGTATGTGCAGTTCTCATTATGTTCAATAAAGAATTGTTGAAGAAAAAAATGCAGTGAAATACTCTTTGGGCAATCCTCGCAGATGCAAAATCACTTGTAAGGAACAGTTCTCATTGCCTAAGAACATAAGGACGTACACTTAGCCAAGTGAACACCTTTGGGTGAATTAGATGTATCTCCAGTTCCTCTATTACTCTCCATCATAGCTGGTCCAATAAATTTCATTCCGACACCACTCAACCACGTGTACCCTCTGCTATGCACTTATAGTTGCTTGCGGTGTACATACGTAGATGCAGATGTTTGTAGTCCCAACTGTTTACATCTTTATGTACACCTATACTCGGTAACCCGCCTTGCGGTGTGTGGCGGAGGGTACTTTGTGAACTAGTGTCACTCCCCCCTTTTCTTTCCAGTCGCGAGTAGTTCGCGAAAAGAACGACTGCCTGTATGCCTCTGCGTGAGCTCGAATGTGTCTTATTTTATCTTCATGATCTTTTCACGAGATATAAGCAGGAGGAAGCAATATTTCTGAAGACACATTTAGGAACGTACACTCTCGTCGGAACTTTATCAATAATCCACAGTATGATGCAAAATGTTCAAATGTGTGTGAAATCTTATGGGACTTAACTGCTAAGGTCATCAGTCCCTAAGCTTACACTCTACTTAACCTAAATTATCCTAAGGAGAAACACACACACACATGCCCGAGGGAGGACTCGAACCTCCACCGGGAGAGTATGATGCAGATCGCCTCTCTTGCAGCGTCTACCTCTATAGTTAGTTCATCATATCTGTGATACTTTTGTGCTTACTAAATGAACCTCTACATCTACATCTACATTTAACTCCGCAAGCCACCCAACGGTGTGTAGCGGAGGGCACTTTACGTGCCACTGTCATTACCTCCCTTTTCTGTTCGAGTCGCGTATGGTTCGCTGGAAGAAGCCTCCGTGCGCGCTCGAATCTTTCTAATTTTACATTCGTGATCTCCTCGGGAGGTATAAGTAGGGGGAAGCAATATATTCGATACCTCATCCAGAAACGCACCCTCTCCAAACCTGGACAGCAAGTTACACCGCGATGCAGAGCGCCTCTCTTGCAGAGTCTGCCACTTGAGTTTGCTAAACATCTCCGTAACGCTATCACGCTTAGCAAATAACCCTGTGACGAAACGCGCCGCTCTTCTTTGGATCTTCTCTATCTCCTCTGTCAACCCGACCTGTTACGGATCCCACACTGATGAGCTATACTCAAGTATAGGTCGAACGAGTGTTTTGTAAGCCACCTCCTTTGTTGATAGACTAAATTTCTAAGGACTCTCCCAATGAATCTCAACCTGGCACCCGCCTTACCAACCTCTTCTTTGGATCTTCTCTATTTCCTCTAACAGTCCTATCTTGTATGGATGCCATACTGGCGAGCAATATTCAAGTATTGCTCCACTCAAAGTACCAACTGTCGTCTTACTTTCTAGTATTCTGTTGATTGTTAAGTGTACATAACACGAGGAAATTGAATCGTGGATGGTTTACACGCAGTACTCACACTCATGGGTCAAAGCTGTATGCTACCCACCGTGAGGTTGAACGCCGCCTGGCGGTAATGCTGGCACTTGACTCGATGAGGTAAGTACATATACAGAGTGATCAGAAACAGTACGGTAAGTGTTTTAGGGTGTTGCAGAGTAGGTTGTGCTGAGAAGTAACTGTTAAAGTTGCGCGCGCAACTTCAAGCGGCCCGCCAGATACGTGTCAGTTGTTCTCAAAGCGTAGATGATAGCGCACGAGACTGCTCAGCCCTTGGTTCGGATTCGGTTCTCACTACGGTCCTACGCCCAGTGTTTGTGTCGCTGCCTTGTTCAGTTTTAGAAAACCAGAGGAATCATTCGTTTGACGACACCGTCTCTGGCATACTGCTTGAATTTGTACGCGCACTTTCATGGTTGAATAACTCCAATGCTAATTAACTCGGAAACGGTCCAACGTATGGAAATTTTTTTCTTAACAGTTATTTCTCAGCACACTCTAACCTGTAATACATTAAATGTATTCACAGTTGCGAATATGGACAACCATCAACTGTGTAATGGAATTACGACAGCGAAAATTTGTGCCAGATCGGGTCTCGAACGTAGTTTTCTCGTTACTGCGAGCGGTCGCCTAACCATGAGGCTATCTGAGCATGTTTCACTGCCAGATGCAAATTACGTATGACGCCAACCACTTGTCTACAATCTGCACTCGTACGTCCATTATGTATATTCCCATATAGGGGAAACATATTAATTGAAAGTTACTTGCCCAGTGTCGGAGGATAAATACGATGTAGCAGTGCCTGCGTTATTCAGAAGTACGGTGCCATGTTCCTTCGTACATTGTAAGATGTCTTTATCTCCTGACCTTCATTGCTTACATATTCCGTCCTCACAATCATATTCCGCACATCAAGACTCTTCATTCGAACCCAAACTCGATAAGATAAAGTCAATGTTGTATGAATTCATGTAAACAATAGCCTGCCTTGGTGGCCGTGCGGTTCTAGGCGCTGCAGTCCGGAACCGCGGGAATGCTACGGTCGCATGTTCGAATCCTGCCTCGGGCATGGATGTGTGTGATGTCCTTAGGTTAGTTAGGTTTAAGTAGGTTTAATTAGTTCTAAGTTCTAGAGGACTGACGACCTAAGATGTTAAGTCCCATAGTGCTCAGAGCCATTTGAACCATTTTTTGAAACATGTAAACAATATGCAAATAACAAGTAAGTGCACCATGGCTGAAATACTCGAGGCTGGCGTAGACACACACATTCCAGACATGATGATCACAAAAGCTTTTAGTTCGGGAGAGGCAAACACCGCACGCCAGGACGCCAGTCTCTCTAGAGGTTTCCACAGGGAGCTATCTACGTCGGCCGGCAGACGCCCGTGGAGCAGACAGCATTTGCGCGAGTGAAAGGACGACCCCGTGTTTCACTTACAAGCAAATTCCACTACATTGTGTGGGAGCGCCCGGCCTACGCATTCTTTACAAATATAGCACGCAGTTTCAGAGATTTTCACAGGGAAACAGCAAACGCCAAATTCTGATGCTACAGATTTCCGGATTGGTCGCCTTAAACGAAACGTCATTCTCCCTCTTTAGAAGGGCAATGCTGATTGGCAGATGATATTTCTGACGCCTTGAGCTGAAGGAGTAATGGAAGAGACCGAAAGATATACCCCTTCACGTCGGGCGTGGAGAGGGGCCGTTCCGTTGACGCTCGTGTAGCGAGAACAAGTAACGAGAGCGTGAGCGCTCGTATGTGTACTCAAAGAGAGAGGAACAAGTCTCTCCTCAGTACTTCACTGACAGAGCACCTCTGTCGAGAGCGAATCGGAGTGCGACTCTATATTGAGTCCTTGCGATTAAGCGTTGTTCACTGTGTTGGCCGCCACACTTATTGTGTAGTGTGAACGGACAGAGTTAAACGTCTGCGAGCGAATTTTGAGTGGCATCACGGTGGACTGATTATCTGACCGGTGTACCACGCAAATAGTTAGACTAGGGGCGAATAGGAGTCCTTGACTTCATCAAGGCGTAGGGAGAGTTTGATTGGCGAAGGTCAATCCAGATAGAACGAGAGTTATCTTATTTGTCAGCAGCGAGCGGCGCAGACAGCAGTCATAGCAGCTTATGGTATTTTGCGCTACAGCTCTTGCGAGTCCCGTATTTCCTCCACAACAGTACACTTCACTGCATTTCACACGTGACAGCCTCGACCGTACCTAGCAACATTCTAACGGATAATTATTCAAGTTGATTAGGCACGGCTCTCAGCCATTCTGCCAAGTCAATAAGAATCTTAAACTTTGTGTAGAAATTTCATTAGCGAATCCTATCCTTAAGAGGTAACTTCACATTCCGAAAAGAACCCGGAAATAACGTGTTTAGTTCATAACCAAAGGTGGTATTGTGATTTCTCATAATTTTTGCAAAATAAATAATAATTTTCGTTAGTTTCATGTTTGTCTTACACTAACTAGCACTACTCCAGTACCCAAGTAGTTACGTAAAAATTTTTGTGAATTTTTGTGTCATTTCCTTACAGCGGACGACTCCAGAAGATATTTATTGATGAAAGTTTTTCAGGTATTTCTCTTTAGAACGTTAGGACGCGCCTGTCTGACTTCTGTAGTAGTGTGGGGGTGGAAATTGCATCTTGCAGGAGCCACAGGGTAAAGGGTACATCTCAGTTTAATCCGTTGCGCAGAATGACAGAACAGCACCCACACGTTACCACAGAACATGTATGGACGAACAGGCACAGCGGCGACTGCAGCCGTTATGAAATACGTGAAATGTATTTGCAGTTGCGAAGATTGACAACCATCAGTTGTATAAAGGAATGACGACAGTCAACATTTGTGCCGGACTGGGACTAGAGCCCGGATTTCCTGCTTGGCTCGGTCGGTCGCCTTACATTTAGCCGATAAGCGGAAGTCCGGTTTCGAGAAGCTGCCCGACACAAATTTTCATTGTTGTCAGTCCATTATACAGCTGTTGGTTGTCCACATTCACTACTGCAAATACATTTCGTGCTCTCTTCGCAGCAGTGCCTGTTCCTCCGGACTTGCATCCATGTCCTAAGGAACATTGCATCGTACTTCTAAACACCACAGACATATCCTACCGTACCCTGCAACACCATCACAAGCTTTTCAGACTTTTTCTAATCACACTGTATAAGCGGAGCTGAGACGAATAGTGAATCTCCCACTCAAGGATCAATTCATCGCGTAATTGTTTTGAAGTATGGGTTTAGTATAGGATTGAACTTGTGCTTCGTGATAGCTGCGTTAAAGTAAATGATCAGCTTAGAATTTAACTGGTGCTTCATGAATGATTAGCGAGGGATTCAAGTTGTGCTTTCTGATAGCAATTATAAATGAGGCATAGTAATAGAAATAAATCTAGTGTTACCTTCACTCTGATTTATTTTTTACTTGATTGGAATGCAGCGGTGAGCTTGAAATTTTAATAATCGCTGTAGATGTTGTGCACGTCCTATGTGCAGTGTTGAGTGTATGTGTTGTGCAACAGGGCACAGAGGCGAAAGTATGGATTGGAAACGGTTGTGCTAGGGCTGTATAAAACAGATCTTGACCCGCTGATGTCCGAACGTAACGCAATACTCACGCAGTAGATCAGCTCGAGCAAGACATTACACACCCAGTGGTGCTACCCACAAGATAATCTTTCATAAGCTTGATTCTCTTCATTGCGATTGGTTCACCGTGGTGGATCCCACTCTAATAGGGAGCTTTCCCCATAGGCGCTGTCCAGCCTAAACCGCCGCCAACAGGTATGAGATTTTGTCTCGGAGGTCTTGCATCCCAAGTAAGAGAGACACATAATTCTGGGCATTCATACGGAGGGATCAAATCAGACAGCAGCAGTGATTATTCAGAGGGATACCATCGTGCATGGTACCTGACATTGCCCACACAGTCTGGCGACAGTGCTGGATATTGGTCGATCTTCTCTGCACGGTCCACACTATTACGAAGTTTTGCGGATAATATGGAAGTAAAACAGGGTGACAGGGGACGTTTGTAAATAAACCGATAGTGGTGTAGGATTAATCGAAAAGCTGAGAAACCGAAAGCAGTGACCAGAGGTTGGGCCGAGTCGACTTCGAATAGGGTATCTGTTGGAGGCTACGTGGAAGGATAATAAATTGTGAGAGATTAGCAATGCGGCCGGAGAAGAGGAGAAAAGCCGCAATGGCTCGGAATTCCGTGCTCGACACGGACGTTCTGACAAAATAATTGTGAGCCCCCTTAGACTGATGGTTATGCAATCGTCATACTTTGTCCATAACGTGCTCTGTGTCGAACTTGCAATCTATCCTCTGCATTGAAGTTCAATCAGTAGCCCAGAGGTAATGGCAGTTCAGTGTTCTACTGATTCCTTCACTGTAAAATAGGTTATCGCTACCGATTTCAGCGTGCTGCTCGAGCAGCCCCTTCACTCCCCTCCCCCCCCCCCCCCCCTATTTGCAGAAATTGTTAGCCTCAACGTTCCTTACATTTGCTTGTGTGTTGCTGATAGGCACGTGTTTTTTGGTTAGTGGACTTCGGTGCCTTAGCTTCATGAATCGGGGCTGGTAACGGAGTGGTAACACCGGATCGTGTTGGCTAACACTTGGATGGGAGACCATCTGGGCTGCAAAGCGCTGTTGGCAATTGGGGTGCAGTCAGGCCTAGTGAGGCCAATGGAGGAGCTACTTGACTGAGAAGTAGCGGCTCTAGTAACGAAAGCTGACAACAGCTGGGAGAACACTGTGCTGACTACATGCCCCTCCATACCCGCACCCATGACGACTATCGTCTGAGGAGGACACGGCAGTCAGTCGGTAGCTTTGGGAATTTCGAGGCCTGTTCTGACAGAGTTTAGGTTAGTTTAGTTGTATGAATGAACTTAGTGATATTACTAGTGCATTCCTCTTGTGAAAATCCATGAGTATATGATCGCTTGACTGAATATTGGTCCATTGGGTATGTGGATCATATGTGTTACTGATCTGTTATAGGATCATTTACTAACATTTTCAGGCTTGTTTTAGGATAGTCTGTTCTCTTGTATGATATGAGCGCGTGCTGAAAAGTATGCCTCCAATTTTTTTGGGTGAAAACTCTTAAATATTTTTAAACAAAACAAAATTGTTAACATTCGTAGTCTTTATTCTTCATATCTGTATACAGGGCTATTCAAAAAGAAGGAACTTTTTTGAAACATTTTTAGCTTTCAAACTACAAAAGATAGAAGCACGATTGCAACTTTTCTGGAAAAAGGAAAGATCAAATTTTTTTGCCTTCAGTGTAAGCACCAGGTGTTACAAGACAATTATCTAAACAGTGGCTCATTTCCTGCAACACACGAAGCAGCTGGTCTCTCGTTATCGAATTCACAGCTTCATCTATGGGATATATTACAGGCTTTCAAGAGTGTGAGGCATAGGACGGATAGAAATGTGGTCTTTACGTAACCGCACAGGTAAGTCACAAGGTGTGAGGTCTGGAGATCTGTGAGGCCACTAGCGATGAAGTTCGTCTTCTGCTCCTCCTCTTCCAACCTGGCGTGCCAGACCTCACACCTTGTGGGTTGACATAAAAGGCCGCGTTTTTATCCCCACTATTTCTGACGCTCTTAAAAGTGTGAGACAGCGCCTTGTTGAAGCTGTGAACTCGATAACGAGCGATCAGCTGCATAGTTTGTGACAGGAAATGAGCCACCGTTTTGATATTTGTCGTGTAACACACGGTGCTCACACTGAACAGCCCTGTATTTGCAGCCTTCTGCCACTCGCCGGTAACATGACGGTGAGTAGCGTAACAATTCCTGAGCGGGAGAAACAGAGTGCTGTGTTAAATTTTCGCATTCGGAGAGTTCGTCCACACAAGGTGCACGCTCTCTTTCAGTGTGACAGAGCCGCGCCACACAAAAGCCCAGCGACATCGGCAACAATCCGACGCCTGGTGTTCACTGTAATCGATCGTCTTCCATACAGTACCAACTTGACCCCATCCGATTTTCATCTGTTTCCAAAACTTAAAGAACGACTTCGAGGTGCAATCAGATGTGAGGTGAGGTTGTGGCTTCGTCCAGAAAGTCGAAGATTCTTCAGTGTTGGTATCAACAAACTGGCCTCGTGTTGGGAGAAATGTATAGGTCGTCAGAGCAACTATGTTGAGAAATAAATGTGTAGACATGAAGAATAAAGATGTAGAATGTTAGTTGGGTTGGGATGTATCGGGGAAGGAGACCAGACAGTGAGTTCATCGGTCTCATTGGATTAGTGAAGGATAGGGAACTCTACCGTGTCCTTTAAAGGGAACCATCCCTGCAGTTACCTGGAGCGAATTAGGGAAATCACGGAAAACCTAAACCAGGATGGCCGGACGCGGGATTGAACCGACGGCCTCCCGAATGCGAGTCCAGTGAGCTGACAACTGCGCCACCTCGCTTGGTAGAATGTTAGTAACATTTGTTTTACTTAAAAAGCTTTAAGACTTTTCACATAAAAAATTCGGAGGTATTACTTTTCAGCACGCCGTCGCACACTGCCTTATTTAATGCAGATCCGTTTTAAAGGGCACCATTCTGACACTAAAGTAATCCAATACCAGTCGTTGTACTCAAAGCTGACTCGAAATTGGCGGCGTTTACCACCATGAGTTATGTAATAACTCATAAAAGGCGTAAAAATTATACACTTGCAGTAGTAGTTTGCTGATATTTAATCCAACTCGGGAACGCGCAAAATATGAAATAATTCTTCTGAACATAGTAGTTAAGCTGTGCTGACTTTCCAAACAAGGTAACACTTCAATAGCTTTAGTCGGTGATCGGACTACAACTGGCTCGTCAGTGTTCCCCAGCAGCTAGTAACAATGAACAGTTGATCGTATTGTAGCACTCTTGGACGGTACAAGGTACTCCCAAAAGATATAAAACATCTCGTTATTCGGTTTTACAGCATGTTTCATACATTAAAGGTCCAGATACTTGCTTCACCTACATGAAGTTTCGAAACTGTAACGTATGCACATCCTACTCTTAAAATTTAATGGTTTAATTGTGTTACTACTAGTCATAATCACGTAAAACAAATATTTTCCTTCACCAATGTTTCTTTCACGATGTTGAAAGCCATTTTACAACTGTGAACATCGCCATCTTTCCCGAATCGCTGGCCGGTGTGGCCGAGCGGTTCTAGGCGCTACAGTCTGGAACTGCGCGACCGCTACGGTCGCAGGTTCGAATCCTGCCTCGGGCATGGATGTGCGTGATGTCCTTAGGTTAGTTAGGTTTAAGTAGTTCTATGTTCTAGGGGACTGATGACCTCAGAAGTTAAGTCCTATAGTGCTCAGAGCCATTTGAACCATTTCCCGAATCTCCATTAATCAATGTGTGACTATCACTGAACAATAACAACGTAATATTTTCGACAGCAAGCATAAGGTTGAATTTAAGACACGCATATAGAAATATGAAAGAAAACAAATGTTACAATAGCATGTTGACAGTAGAAACATTCAGTTTAGGGACACTTCCTGAGAATTTTGGTATACGAGACCTACGGAATATTTCTATGGATTAAGATTGTGAAACAAGTAAAATTTTACGGTGTCGTGTACTTTAACTGTATCCTGTACTTAGCTAGCACCAAGTCACTTGCTAATAAACTCTAAAATAGTGTTAATCTATGATGGATGCAGACATTGTAATTGGACTGAAGAGTTCCTAGATATCAGAACGCAGCATGTCATTCTCAATGGAGAGAAGTCTTCCGAAGTAAGAGTGATTTCAGGTGTGCCGCAGGGGAGTGTCATAGGACCGTTGCTATTCACAATATACATAAATGACCTTGTGGATGAGCTCGGAAGTTCACTGAGGCTTTTTGCAGATGATGCTGTGATGTATCGAGAGGTTGTAAAAATGGAAAATTGTACTGAAATGCATGAGGATCTGCAGCGAATTGACGCATGGTGCACGGAATGGCAATTGAATCTCAATGTAGACAAGTGTAATGAGATGTGAATACATAGAAAGACAGATCCCTTATCATTTAGCTACAAAATAGCAGGTCAGGAACTGGAAGCAGTTAATTCCATAAATTATCTGGGAGTACGCATTAGGAGTGACTTAAAATGGAATGATCATATAAAGTTGATCGTTAGTAAAGCAGATGCCAGACTGAGATTCATTGGAAGAATCCTAAGGAAATGCAATCCGAAAACAAAGGAAGTAGGTTACGGTACGCTTGTTCGCCCACTGCTTGAATACTGCTCAGCAGTGTGGGATCCGTACCAGATAGGGTTGATAGAAGAGAGAGAGAAGATCCAACGGAGAGCAGCGCGCTTTGTTACAGGATCATTTAGTAATCGCGAAAGCGTTACGGAGACGATAGGTAAACTCCTGTGGGAGATTCTGCAACAGAGACGCTCAGTACCTCGGTACGGGCTTTTGTTAAAGTTTCGAGAACATACCTTCACCGAAGATTCAAGCGGTATATTGTTCCCTCCTACGTATATCTCGCGAAGAGACCATGAGGATAAAATCAGAGAGATTAGAGCCCACACAGAAGTATACCGACAATCCTTCTTTCCACGAACAGTACGAGACTGGAATAGAAGGGAGAACCGATAGAGGTACTCAAGGTACCCTCCGCCGCACACCGTCAGGTGGCTTGCGGAGTGTGGATGTAGATGCAGATGTAGATTATATACTCCTGTTCAAATAGGAACTAAATGTAGCAAACACGATACGATATAACATGTGCTATAGTAACAAAATGTCAACGCCGATTTTCTATGAAATATATTATGTACAACACGTGTAAATTCCTGAAGTTATGAAAAACGTCCGTTCATTTACGCTGATAAACACTGAAGTTCTAGGTTAACGATTCTTTGAGCGAGAATACTCGGCTAAAATTGTATATAGTAGAAATGTTGACTAGAACTGATGCATTAGCTAATTCCAAAATACGTCTGTCGCGATAATCATTCTACGGAAATATAAAACATATCACGACACACACGCAGGTTGTCATACAGCCAACAAGAAAAACATATTTTAATTTCAAATTAAGATACTGAAATTAAGTTATCGAGGCGAATTTATCTGACACACGTGATATTATTCGGACGCGAAGTAAGTATCGGAAGTGGGTTATATGCGTAAATATAAGTAAACAAATGTGCGAAATGTACTGTGTTTTTGCACTTAGCTGATTTCGCGTCTTCTTTCTCTACCATGCCTAAGAGGAACACTGCGTCAGTACGTCTCACGAAAACAACGTAAAATGTGGAGCAACATAACGCACGTCGTCCCTTGGAGCAGATAACCAGTTCCTTTGATCAAGCGTACTCAAAAAGTAAAATCTCATATAGCCTTTAATTTTTCCTCAGCAGCTGTCAATGTTTAGACTCGGAAATTCCACCAAAGGGCCAGTTACTGTTTGTATTAAACATTGTCCGGTTTACTGTAGCAGTAAGTTGAAAAACAAACTCTCATTAAATTCAGTCATATAAATGTATCTTCAAATTTTCCCCCTGAAATTAAGAAAACTATATATTCTCACAAAAATAAAAGCTCACATGATTTGATGGCGTTTCCAACAGAGTATTAAAGATTTGTTCACTTATATTAAGCCCTGTCTTATCTGAAATATGTAATGCACCAGTTACTCAAGGCGTTTTTCTAAGGAGATATGGCATTGTTAAAGCCCTCGATAAAAAAAGTTATAGGAGAGATGTCGGTAACTGCTGACCCGCTTCACTACTGACATCATTGGCCAAGCGATTTGAGAAGATTATGTATTGATGTATTCTAGAATAGCATCTCACTTGGGTGACAATAATATCCACAGCGTATCTCAATTTGGATTTCAGCGAAGTTTTCTCCTGAGAATACGATTTCCACATTTACTCACCAAATTTTAAAAGCGTTGAGTAATAGAACAGCGCCTGTTGGTATTTCCTTTGACCTGCCTCACTCATTTGTCGCTGTGTGAACCACTATAGCCTCATAGATAAACTGATGTTTTATGGTATAGCCAACCAGTGGATAAACATTTTTCTTAAAAGCGTCGAATAACAGAATAGCGCCGGTTGGTATTTCCAGTAACTTGCCTCAGGCATTTGTCGCTGTGTGAACTACACAGATAGATAAACTGAGGTGTTATTGTGTAGCCAACAAGTGGATAAAACATCATACCTAATGAAAAGACGTAGGAAGTTCGGAAGTAGTACTTAGTAATTCAACCAGTGTAATCTGACTGGGGAAAAATATCACATGGAGTTTCACAAGGCTCAATATTAGGTCCTCCACTGCCCCTAACATATATAAAAGATGTTCTGTCTAATACGCTTAAAGTAAAATTAGCTCTTTTTGCGAATGACGCTAGTATTGTCATCAAGCCAAGCAAACATGCAGGCCCAGAAGAAATGATAAACATTTTTCTTAACAGTGTCATTGACTGGTTTTTTGCAAATGGACTCACTATCAATTTTAAAAAGACACAACATATTCAGTCATGCACATCTTGAGATATAGCACCAATGATAAGTGTAACACACGGTGAGGGAATGATAAATAGGGTAGGAACTTAAAAAATTTTAGATGTTCATTTTGATGGGAATTTAATCTGGAAGAAGCAATTTTTGAACTCATTTGTCTCACAGAGTTAGATTTATCCATAGGTCTGTGGCATGTATCACTGCAAAACAGCTAAACGCAGCCTTTTATCAACTGTTCTGATGATCTGTAAGGTCAGCTAACTTTTCGAAGGGCCAGAGTCGCTAAGAGTTATTGATTTCCCCTTGAACATTCACGGTAAGAAGAATCCATTAGTGCCTCTGTCGCTTATCTAACGATCACCTTATCCTCGAACTTGCGTGACTGCGAGCAATCACTACTACTTACATAGCCGATGGGCCGTGCCTCACGATGCAGACGGACTACACAGCCACAAGGACGCTCCGACTGAAGTAGCTTCTGCTGTATCTGAAGATGTTCCACCTGTTTTATGTAACTAATAGCAAAGTGAAAAGAAAATACGTGGCGTTTCTTTAATAGATCTATAAGGTGAGACATACAGCTAAATTTTATGCAATGGTGTATGCTCACTGCCTGCCGATTTTCTGTTCCTGATTTACTACCAGTAACTTTCTGCAAGCCCATTTCATACTAATAATGCAAAACAATGCGGGAAGCAATCGTTTTATACGAAGACAGTAACTGTTCTCGAAAGAACATATTCTGTAGATGACCGTGCAGCTTTTCCCTGGAATAAATGATGACTAACTGAAACCCTCAGCTGCCGACCGGTGTTGTTGATATACCTCGATGTTGACAGCTAAAAATGTGTGCCCCGACCGGGACTTGAAGCCGGGATCTCCTGCTTACATGGCAGACGCTCTATCCATCTGAGCCACCGAGGACACAGATGAATAGCGCGACTGCAGGGACTTATCCCTTGCACGCTTCCCGTGAGACTCACATTCTCAACTTTCCACAATTCTACCTATGTAATGTATCTTATAGACATTTTCCCACTCACTCATTACTCGAGCACAGTCCTTGGCGATTCCTGTAAGAGTTTGGGAAACCTGTGCGCATTCGCACAGACGAAGGTCAATGGCTGGGTAGCCTTTTAACTATATATATGTCTATAAGATACATTACATAGGAAGAATTGTGGACAGTTGAGAATGTGAGTCTCACGGGAAGCGTGCAAGGGATAAGTCCCTGCAGTCGCGCTATTCATCTGTTTCCTTGGTGGCTGAGATGGATAGAGCGTCTGCAATGTAAGTAGGTGATCCCGGGCTCGAGTCCCGGTCGGGGCACACATTTTCAGCTGTCCACATCGAGGTATATCAACAACACCTGTCGGCAGCTGAGGGTTTCAGTTAGTCATCATTTATTCCAGGGAAAAGCTGCACGGTCATCTACAGAATCTGTTCTTTCGAGATGAGTTACTGTCTTCACACACACACACACACACACACACATATATATATATATATATATATATATATATATATATATATATATAGTTAAAAGGCTACCGAGGCATTGACCTTCGTCTGTGCGAATGTGCACAGGTTGCCCAAACTCTTACAGGAATCGCCAAAGCGTGCGCGAGTAATGAGTGAATGGGCAAATGTCTATAAGATACATTACATAGGTAGAATTGTGGACAGTTGAGAATGTGTCTCACGGGAAGCGTATAAGGAAGAAGTCCCTGCAGTCGCGCTATTCATCTGTGTCCTCGGTGGCTCAGTCGCCTTTCGGCACGCTAGCGGCACGGACGTCTTGTTTACGTCCTCGCCGCGCAGCTCGCTCGCGGAGTTGTTTACGTGATTCTGCCGTCTTAGCGCGCTATATTTCATTCGACAGAGAATGGCTTATGCCCACCGAAAATCGACACTGAAGATTAGCTTTGCACCTGAATATGCACTGGAAATCGAACAGTTTATCAGAGATGAAGTCAAGATTGACTGCAACGATCTTGTTGGCATCCACCTTTCTATAGTGAGCAGTGTGGTATACGTGAAATTGGTCAACGAAGACATATGTGAAAAAATTCTAGATGCAACTCGAAGTGGTCTTAAGTTCCGTCACTCTGATGGACACATCGGTGACGTAACTGTGGAACATGCGGGACTTGGACTGCGCACGATACGTGTTTTTGAACTCCCTTTCGAGGTGCCTTCAGAGGTAGTGGTATCTGCATTCCATCCATATGGAAAAGTGATTAGCCACACAGCTGAGAAGTGGGTTCAGTTCACTACATACCCGGTTCTCAATGGAGTACGGCAGATCCGCATAGAACTAACCAAACATGTGCCGTCCTACTTATATATTGGTGGCTGCCGTGCAATTATTATTTATGATGGACAGCCGAAGACATGCTCGGGATGTGGCAAAGAAGGACACCTCCGTTCCAGCTGTCTGCAGCGCAGAATCACACAGTTACCGCCTGGGGACCTGCCGGCCACGACCGCTCCGACGTCGCTACCGCTGACGTTTGTCGAAGCTCTCCATAGCGACCCCCGACCGCGAACACCACTGGCTTCTACTACTGGTACATCGTCGTCTCCGGTACTGCCTCAGGTTGTTGCGGACGGACCGACGCCCTTGCGTCCTCCTCCCGACGTGTGCAGTGGTGAGCAATCTCAAGGACAGGGGATGGCCCTTGACTCCATGATTGTGCCTACCGATGCTTTTGTGCCTGAACATCCGGATCCCCAGGCGTCTTCGGACACTGAAGATCACGTGCGCAAGCAACGGTCGCCGAAGAGACGTCGGAAACGGCGGATCGCCCCGTCTGACACCTGCAGGACGCAGTCTCAAGACGATGAAGATCAAAATTATCAAGTTGTTCCCCCGAAGGACGAATCTGTGGTGGAAGCACCAACTTGCACTCCGTCAGACGTACAACCATCCTTGCATGCACCAGGCGCTGTACCTATGGACGTTGAACAACAGCTGAGCCAGGACAACTCTTCCACCACCGACGTGACACTGCCTTCGGACTCTGCTGGTACTCCACTGGACGCACACCATCCACGCACCCTTGCGTGGTCTGACGATGTAGCCGACGAAACACCAACTAGTGAGACAGCCGCGAATGCCGCTGCTCCAGCCCACGACTCCTAATCGACAGGGTTACAGGATGGGGATGTGCAGCCTACTGGGACAACATTCTTGTTCGCTGCAGCTCTTCGTGCCTCCATGAGCGTCCCTGTAGTCCCAATTCTACGACAAGCTTACAGGATTGGCTCCATCAATGTCAACACCATTGGCACCCCTGTCAAACTACAACTGCTCCGTGATATGTTGAGGGCGTCGGACCTAGATGTTGCCCTTTTGCAGGAAGTTCGCCTGGCGACGTTTCCTAATGTCTATGGCTATGTTTCCTACCTCACGCCGTGTGCCGACGGTGGCAGTGGGACAGCTATTCTTTTAAAGGAAGGCATTGATGTAGATGACGTGATTTACCTACCATCGGCTAGGGGTCTTGCTGTGACTTTCCACGGTGTTCGAGTCATCAATGTTTACGCTCCCTCGGGCACGGCCAAGCGACGGGAGCGGTCGCGATTCTATTCAGAACAGATCGCTCCTTTGTTTGTCGGACGCTACGACCATATTGTTCTTGGCGGCGACTTCAATTGTGTGTTATCCCAAAAGGACCAACATCCCCATTTCACCACATGCCAGGAACTCAAGCTGCTTGTGCATGAACTGAAACTCACCGATACTTGGGACCGCGTGCATGGCGATCGGCCTGGGTATACGTACGTCACCAGCCATTCAGCAAGTCGTCTTGACCGTGTCTACGTGTCCCCAGGACTCGTAACTGCCACGCTTGACGCTGAGTTATGGCCTACCGCCTTTTCCGACCATATCGCCTACATTTGCACTGTTTCGCTCCAGAGGCAGAAGGTGTGGCGCGGTCGAGGCCTGTGGAAGCTGAATGTGGCCCATCTCAAGGATCCGGAATGTAGGCAGGTTGTAGAGACGACGTGGAACAACTGTGTGAGACGCCTTCCAGCGTATCCTTCAACACTTCGGTGGTGGGTCGACTGCGCCAAGCCTGCTTTACGTCGTTCTATGATGAATTACGATCGCGATAAAATGTTATGGCACCGACATACCATGGAATACTATTTCACAATTCTCCGGGAACTCTCAAACCTTGCCCCCTCAGTTCAACGACAGGTTGAAGTTCAACATATTAAGGCGAAGATAATTTCTCTTATGCGTCACCGCCTTGAAGGCACAGTAGTACGCGCAAGATGTCACGAATGTGTACCAGGAGAGCTCCCGTCCATGCATCATGTTATCCGAGAGAAGCAGCGGTGTCGTAGAAAGTTGATCAACGCCCTCGACATGCCAGATGGTCGTCGATTGACGTCCCAGAATGACATCGTAAGAGCCTTTGTGGATCACTACAACGAGTTCTATGCAGCAGAGGACCGGAACGTGGCGGTAATGTCTGATGTCCTCCGTTCCTTGACAGATACCCTGGACGAGTCTGCTGCGGAGATTCTCACGGCGACAATTACGGCTGATGACGTCGCCGATGCTCTTCATAAGGGTGCGGCAAACAAAGCCCCAGGTCCAGATGGGTTCCCGCTGGAGTTTTACCGCACATTTCATGACATCATGGGCTCACGCTGGACTGCGATGTATGAAGAACTGATGAACCCTGACTTTCCTCTCCCACCCGAATTCGTAGAAGGCTTGCTTATCCCGGTCCCCAAGCCATCGGGAGGTCGAGGAGTGGAACATTATCGGCCGCTGACCATGTTAAATTGTGACTTCAAGATTTTTACCCGGATTCTTGGCGCTCGCATTAGGCGCGTCGTCCCTCAAGTTATCTCTCTGGATCAAACGTGCTTTGGAGGTGATAGTAACATTCAGACGGCACTCAGCGATTACCGTGACGTTATAGCCCTGACCATGACCTGTCGCAGTCGTGGTGCCTTAGTGACAGTGGACTTCGACCACGCCTTTGATAGAGTGAGTCATGACTTTCTCGAAAACGTACTCCGACGGATGGCCTTTCCCCACAGGTTTATACACCTCGTCTTGCGGCTTCTCCGAGGTGCCACGTCGCGGGTGCTGGTCAATGGCCGTGTGGCGGGCCCTATTAACGTCATGCGGTCGGTCCGTCAAGGATGTCCGCTGTCGATGCTGCTTTTCGCCATTGCCCTTGAGCCACTATTACACGGTTTGAGGAGCCGGTTGACAGGCATAACAATGAGGGGGACTTCTTTCATCTGCCGCGCCTATGCAGATGACTTGGTGTTCTTGGTTCTATCGGAGGATGAAGTGCGAGAGGCACTGGCGTGGATCAACCAGTACGGGGCTGCTGCGGGCAGCCGTGTGAACCTGACGAAATCTAGTGCTATGTCCGTCGGTAGAGGCCTTCCAGCTGAGAGTGTGGCACCATTGCCATTAGTGGACAAGCTCAAATGTTTGGGGATCACCTTCACGCGAGATATACAGCGCACGATCTCATTTAACTACAAACGCCTGCTTCAAGCTATCCGCACGAACGTTCGTGGCAACCTCCTGAGAGCATTGGACATGTTACAAAGGGTGGATTTTGTTAACACTCATCTAGTCTCGCGACTACCCCATTTAGCACAGATTTTACCGATGCCAAAGGCAATGGCACACAGACTTCAGGCGGCGTTCGGCTACTTTGTTAGCGCGGGTCTTATCTTCAAAGTCCGCTACGACACGCTGACACTTCCTCCTCGAGATGGCGGCCTCGGCCTTGTCAACGTCCGAGCGAGAGCAGCTGCCCTTTATGTAAGTACGATGGTTAAATCGTGGATTCGCCGCCGAAACGGATTATCGGGAAGCCTGATTGATGAAGTGGCCCCTCCCTCTCGAGTGGCACCCGTTGCAGTAGCCCATATTTCTTCCCCTCTCTCACATATTCGGACCTTTTTCATCGAATACAGTTATGTCCATGCCGACTTGCCTAGTACCAGACCCCCTATGGCACGTGATGTTTACCGAATCATGATGAGAAATCACACTCGGAATGTTGTGGAAAGGCGATATCCTACGATCGCATGGCCCGTGGTATGGCGTTCTGTACACCATATATACCTAGACACGAGCGCACGTGCGACCTGGTATTTGGTCGTTAATGGAAAATACATGACACAACTTCGTCTACATGCCATAAAAATGACAGATTCGCCGCTGTGTCCTCGCTGTCAAACGCTTGATACGGACGAACATCGACTGATGTGTGGATCTTCTGCAGAGGTGTGGCAGCTGATTCAGAAGATGCTTGCCTTTCTTCTACGTACGGCTCCCCATGCCATTACACCGAAATCTCTTCTGTTCCCAGATGAGACATACTTCCCAAGTACGAAGACCAACGCTGTGATCTGGATAAAAGGTCTCTCGATCTCTTATTTGTTCCATGAAGGTGATAAGAGTGTTCTTGATTTTTGGACATTCCTGCAAGATCGCTTTACTTTTCTCATGCACCATCCGCGATACCGTCAGTACTATGCCAACTTTTTGGGTAGTGCCTTCTTCGATCCCCCCTGCAGCTGGGGTGTCCCAGGTATGAGAAGATGACTTCAATGAGAGTGTGTTATACCAGGACTCAGTCCCATGTACCGGAAAATGCAATATTCTTCGTGAAGACGTGCCTGGAACATGCCTGACTGCCTTGGGATTCGGTGTGCGTCTACCCACAAGTTGGCGGGACGCGGATGCTGCTTTGTCTGTTCTGCCAGGAGGGCGTTTTCTTTAATTCCTATAATTCCCTTTCTATTTTATATGTTACTGATGGTAATTCCACATAATTTTTTTTTCGCCTGGAGGGCGTCCTACGTGATATGAACAAATATATGTAAAATAAATAAATTAAAAAAAAAAGATGGATAGGTCGTCTGCCATATAAACTGGAGATCCCGGGTTCGAGTCCCGGTCGGGGCACACGTTTTTAGCTGTCCACATCGAGGTATATCAACAACACCTGTCGGCAGCTGAGGGTTTCACTTAGTCATCATTTAGAAATCGTTTTTTTAACCGCCACTGAGAAATTAGCGGTCGCATTCTCTAATGAAGATTTTCAAGAACATTTCTCACAGAAAACAGTACGAAGAAAACTTCGTATATCTCAGCTGGATCTACTGCAGACCGTAATAATACAATTATCTGTGTCTAACTCCTTACATAATTTTCCAAAATTTTCGTGAATGTTGTGTACTCGAGGCTTGTCATGCATTTGTTGAGTAATGGGCTACTGAGTCAGTCAGATTTGGGAGCTTAGGAGCGCTGCTCTAGCGGGGCAGCTATATATACGAGGATCATTCGGAAAGTAATGCCTCCTACCTTTTTACTTTTACTTTACTTTACAACAGAGGTAAATGCCACATAAATAGGATAACAGCTACAACATTCACGATGAATGTGTCACTTTTCGATATCATCACCATCTTTGCTCACAGTTTTTTTCCACTTTCAAACTCTGCAGTAAAGATCATACTACCTAGCATGTACAAATCTTGGAGCAGCCCAGTTTTTCAATAATGACCATCACATTACCGGTACCGATGGATGACTGGCTACATAATTCATTTGTTGTTACCCGTCGTCGTCACTGATGATATGTAGATATGAGTGGTGTCTCTGAGTGTGGTTAATAAGCTGGGGTTGCTACGGTGTCGCAAGCAGAAAGTTGGGAATTTGGGTCCGACGGAAAGCGTGTCCGGAAGGCCGAGGCGGTTAAGGCAACTTTTATAGAGAGGCAGAGCATCTAGGTTCGAGTCTTGTTCCGGCAGAATCCTTCAGCTCTCCCCGTTGCATTGCCGCAATGCCCTGTGCGGCTGGAACTCATTATTTCTTTCCTATCTCTTTCCTATCCCATTTTCTTTCCATTTCTTTCACCACACATATTGGATGTTGTGTGAAGTAACTGCAGTCGCTGGCCTGGCGCTTGGATCTGCATCAGCCAAGTGTGTTTGCCCTTCAGCATCTCTTCAGCTTTACTTACATCCAACGTAGCATCTCCGTACACCTGCATCAGCCTTTCATGAATGAAACTGGGAGTTTCACCTTCTGCAGTAAGGAATTCGTTCTCAGAGCGCTGTCTTATATCTACATCTACATCTACATCCATACTCCGTAAGCCACCTGACGGTGTGTGGCGGAGGGTACCTTGAGTACCTCTTTCGGTTCTCCCTTTTATTCCAGTCTCGTATTGTTCGCGGAAAGAAAGATTGTCGATATACCTCTGTGTGGGTCTAATCTCTCTGATTTTATCCTCATGGTCTCTTCGCGAGATATATGTAGGAGGGAACAATATACTGCTTGATTCTTCGGTGAAGGTATGTTCTCGAAACTTCAACAAAAGCCAGTACCGAGCTACTGAGCGTCTCTGTTGCAGAATCTCCCACGGGAGTTTACCTATCGTCTCCGTAACGCTTTCGCGATTACTAACTAAGTGATCCTGTAACGAAGCGCTCTGCTCTCCGTTGGATCTTCTCTATCTCTTCTATCAATCTTATTTGGTACGGATCCCACACCGGTGGGCAGTATTCAAGCAGTGGGCCAACAAGTGTACTGAACCTAATCCTTTGCTTTCGGACTGCATTTCCTTAGGATTCTTCCAATGAATCCCAGTCTGGCATCTGCTTTACCGACGATTAATTTTATATGGTCATTCCATTTTAAATCACTCCTCATGCCAACTCACAGATAATTTATGGAATTAACTGCTTCCAGTTCCTGACCTGCTATATTGTAGCTAAATGATAAAGGATCTTCCTTTCTGTGTATTCGCAGCACATTACACTTGTCTACATTGAGATTCAATTGCCGTTCCCTGCACCATGCGTCAATTCGCTGCAGATCCTCCTGCATTTCAGTTCAATTTTCCATTGTTACAACCTCTCCATATACTACAGCATCATTCGCAAAAAGCCTCAGTGAACTTCCGATGTTATCCACATGGTCATTTATGGCCGAATGTTAATGTCGGCCATTTCCTGAAGGAGAAAAAAACTGATCACATTACTTTCTAACTGGCCCTCGTATATGGGAAAAAGGATGCAGAAAACTGACTATGATATTCTAGTAGTACAAAGAGGGACGCCATATCATTTGCATGGAGAGAAATCACAATGAACGTTCTGCAGTGTTCGACCATGGCATCATTACTCTTTGTTAAAGAGCTACCATTTTATTTGAATCAGGATGCAAAACTAATCAGATACAAGCAACATTAAAATGTCGAAGAACGAGAAGTCAGCAGAGACAGTACAGGGTGTTTCACGTACGATGCAAGCGCTATCTGTGGCGTTGTCTCCCATAAGTAGGCTTACTTTGTTTCACCGCTCGCAGCGTGGAAAGTGGCGTATCGTTTTTAACCGAGTTAAACTGTACGAATTATGAACAGTCTTGTTAGTCCGAGAAAATCGCTGCGCGATTTAGCACAGTAGACTGATATGTCAATCTGAAACATTACAAAGGAATGATTGTTCATTGCCTGGCCAATTCAGATACTGTAACACAGTGTTGCAGCTGACTATTGCAATGTGTACATGATTGAGAGGTTGGTCGTGAAATGAAGACCTCGATTGTAAATAGTGATAAGTGGCAAGGTGCTGTCTTGAGAAGTTGTGCAGTAAAGTTTCAGTAAAATCTCATACAGAAAATATTTCAAGTACACCGAGTGTGAACATTTGATTCATAAGTCATGGCTTTTAAAGATCAATAAAATTCGCTTTGACATACGGCATTGTATTCTGGCGTAACTCCTCCCATTCACAAAGGATATTTTTGGCTCATAAACGGGCTTTTTTGGTTTTATGTGGTGTAAGTTAGCGAACCTCTTGTTGACCCCTATTCAGGAGTATGGGATTCTGACATTGGCCTCTCAATGTATATTTTCTTTAATATAGTTTGTAGTTAACTAAAGGAGCTTCTTCCCAAGAATTAGCAACTTCCACCTAGTTAATACTAGGCAGAAATCCAGTCTGAATTTGGATAATATCCCCATGACTTTTGTAAAGAAAGACGTCGAGTATCTTGCGGCATCCATTTTCAATCACTTACAACAGGAATTAAAAAATCTCAGGCAGTAAGCACTATCATGTCTAAATTAAAGAATTTTGTCATGCCTCACTCCTTCTTTTCTATCGAGGAGTTCCTGGAAAAAATTAAACTAATTCCTGTGTTATATTGTTGATCGTACTAATATACACTCGCGGCTTGTCTGCATAGGATTCGTGTGCATTTTATTTTACCTATTATTACTCTTCTACTGTTAATTTCATGCAATGACTCGTTCTACAGCCATAGTAATTTAAGCCTACGGAAGTAGACGTGTAAAATTAAAAGTAGGAAAAGGACAACGCAGGTGAGCATAGACATAGTGAAAAAGTGTTCTAGCAGAGGCTTGAAAGGAAAGTCTTATTGAAGAAGTTCATGATTTACCGTCAATAGCTGCTGATAAAATTTCTTTATTGGAGAGCCAGATTCGATCCACAGATCACCATCAGGTTCACAAAAACATTTATACACCATACTAGGTGATAAAATAAATGGCGTTAAATATAAAATTCATGAATTCGTCATGTCAAACATTAAAAATTATATCGTAAATCATCAAAATATGCAAAACAGTGCACTCATTCATGCTATATTAACAATCACCATTAACATTACGAACGGAGGCGTTCCACGACTGGCGTGTAATAAGTAATACAACATTTTTTTTCTAAATGCATGTTGGTTTTGAAATGATAATTAAGTCGACACACTAGGTGCGAACAGGCGTTGTTATACACCATTTGGGGACATGTTGAAAATGGGACTCGAACGCGGGATCTCCTGCTTACATAGCAGACTCTCTATCCATTTTTCCTAATTTTGTTCGTTGTGTTTGGTCGTTGCTGACGTCGCCTGACATCCGTTGAAGTTCGTTTGTTGATCCTTCCACTCTTTTTTTTTGTGTTACAGAGGCCAACCGGCTCTCACACCGAACGAGTTGGGTCATGGCGTGTGTATTCGCACAAGGTCAATGGCCATGTAGCCATATTTTAACAATATATGAAGGTAGTATCTGTTCTCGAAAGAACAGATACCATTGATGACAGTCCAGCTTCTCTAGAGTGTGATGGGCAAACATCTATTAGGCGCTCTACGAATGTAGTGGTGTGGACATGTTGGGAATGTGGGTCTCACGGGGAGCGTGCAAGGGATAAGTCCCTGCAGGCGCACTATCCACTGTGTCCTCGGTGGCTTAGATGGATAGAGCGTCTGCCCTGTAAGCGGGAGATCCCGGGTTCGAGTCCCAGTCGGGCACACATTTTCAACATGTCCCCAATAATGTATAATAACGCCTGTTTGCAGCTAGGGTGTCGATTTAATTATCATTTCATTCTAGGTATCTTTTCTTTCGGGAACAGATACTACCTTCATATCAAGCTGATTTTATTTAGTATTCCAATACACATCTACATCTACATCTACATCCATACTCCGCAAGCCACCTGACGGTGTGTGGCGGAGTGTACCTTGAGTACCTCTATCGGTTCTCCCTTCTATTCCAGTCTCGTACTGTTCGTGGAAAGAAGGATTGTCAGTATGCTTCTGTGTGTGTTCTAATCTCTCTGATTTTATCCTCATGGTCTCTTCGCGAGATATACGTAGGAGGGGGCAATATACTGCTTGATTCTTCGGTGAAGGTATGTTCTCGAAACTTTAACAAAAGCCCGTACCGAGCTACTGAGCGTCTCTCCTGCAGAGTCTTCCACTGGAGTTTATCATCTCCGTAACGCTTTCGCGATTACTCAATGATCCTGTAACGAAATGCGCTGCTCTCCGTTGGATCTTCTCTCTCTCTTCTATCAACCCTATCTGGTACGTACCCCACAGTGCTGAGCAGTATTCAAGCAGTAGGCGAACAAGCGTACTGTAACCTACTTCCTTTGTTTCCCCACTCTTTTCGCTAAAAAATCCTATTTTTCAACATAATCTACTTTTAATGCGGATGCCTTACGCCATATTACCAGGAGGGCATGTATGCCTGCATGGTATCATTCTGCTTGTCGACATCGGAATCATCGTCTTGTTGCATCAGTAACCTCCCCATCAACCATGTACTGCCAAGTATGTGCCAAGCAAGATCGTAAGAGATGGGAAAGAGCCACCGTGGTACAACAACCGAGTTAGAAAACTGCTGCGGAAGCAAAGGGAACTTCACAGCAAACATAAACATAGCCAAAGCCTTGCAGACAAACAAAAATTACGCCAAGCGAAATGTAGTGTGAATAGGGCTATGCGAGAGGCTTTCAATGAATTCGAAAGTAAATTTCTATGTACTGACTTGGCAGAAAATCCTAAGAAATTTTGGTCCTATGTCAAAGCGGTAGGTGGATCAAAACAAAATGTCCAGACACTCTGTGACCAAAATGGTACCGAAACAGAGGATGACAGACTAAAGGCCGAAATACTAAATGTCTTCTTCCAAAGCTGTTTCACAGAGGAAGACTGCACTGTGCTTCCTTCTCTAGATTGTCGGACAGTTGACAAAATGGTAGATATCGAAATAGACGACAGAGGGATAGAGAAACAATTAAAATCGCTCAAAAGAGGAAAGGCCGCTGGTCCTGATGGGATACCAGTTGGATTTTACACAGAGTACGCGAAGGAACTTGCCCCCCTTCTTGCAGCGGTGTACCGTAGGTCTCTAGAAGAGCGAAGCGTTCCAAAGGATTGGAAAAGGGCACAGGTCATCCCCGTTTTCAAGAAGGGACGTCCAACAGATGTGCAGAACTATAGACCTACGAGGGTCAGTCAAAAAGTAATGCCTCCTATTTTTTTTCTACGTTTAATTGTCAGGAAATTTAAATGCAATTACATAGGTTGAAAACCACAACATTGAGGATCATTTTGTCATTTTTCAATGTAATCTCCGCCCATCTCTACAGTTTTGGTCCATCTTTGAACAAGGGCATGTATCCCAGCACGGTAAAAATCACAGCTTTGCTTCCTAAGCCATTGACGCACGGATGTTTTGACGGCCTCCTCATCTTCAAAATGAATCCCACGATGAGCTTCTTTTAGTGGCCCGAACAGATGGAAGTCTGATGGTGCCAGGTCAGGGCTGTATGGGGGATGAGGCAAAACTTCCCATCCAATTTTGACAATCTCGTCAGAGGTGTGTCGACTGGTGTGTGGTCTTGCATTGTCATGCAAAAGAAGAACATCTGCCATTGATTTTGTTGGGCGAACTCGCTGAAGACGTGCTTTAAGTTTTTTGAGGGTTTTGACGTATTGAACAGAATTTATTGTGCATCCCTGCTCCAAAAAATCAACCAGAATCACACCCTTTGTATCCCAGAAAACTGTTGCCATAACTTTCCCTGCCGATCGCACAGTTTTGAATTTTTTCTTCCTCGGCGAGCTTGTGTGACTCCACTCCATTGACTGCCTCTTTGATTCGGGTTCAAAAAAATGCACCCATGTTTCGTCCCCGGTCACAATTTTTTTCAGAAACTCATCTCCCTCCAAACGGAAGCGCTGCAAGTGTTGGGAGGCTATTGTTTTCCTTGCCTCTTTATTCTGATCGGTTAACATTCTTGGAACCCACCGTACACAAACTTTTGAGTACCCCAATTGTTTAATAATCGTGATCACACTGCCTTTACTAAGAGAAATAATGCGACACACTTCATCTGCAGTCACCCGACGGTCACCACGAATGATGTCATCAACTTGCTGAATGTTGTGTGGAGTCACTGCACTCACCGGCCTGCCGCTCCGCTTTTCGTCAGTCAACGGTGTTTGCCTTTCAGCTTCCTTACAACGACGAACCCATCGTCTAACAGTGCTGACATCCACTGTCACAACACCATACACCTTCTTCAGTCTTTCATGAATGCGTATGGGCGTTTCACCTTCTGCATTCAAGAATTCAATCACACAACGCTGTCTCAAACGAACATCGATGTCGCCCATCTTACAAACTTCTGCTGTGCTGCCACCTGTTGACACAGAAAGTTACTACTGCAGTGGATTGCAGAAGAAGGTTTGAGGAATGGCGCCAAATTCAAATTTTTCACTTAACTTAATTTTTTTAAGTAGAAAAAAAAATGGGAGGCATTACTTTTTGACCGACCCTCGTATATCTCTAACGTCGATCAGTTGTAGAATTTTGGAACACGTATTATGTTCGAGTATAATGTCTTTTCTGGAGACTAGAAATCTACTCTGTAGGAATCAGCATGGGTTTCGAAAAAGACGGTTGTGTGAAACCCAGCTCGCGCTATTCGTCCACGAGACTCAGAGGGCCATAGACACGGGTTCACAGGTAGATGACGTGTTTCTTGACTTCCGCAAGGCGTTTGACACAGTTCCCCACAATCGTTTAATGAACAAAGTAAGAGCATACGGACTATCAGATCAATTATGTGATTGGATTGAGGAGTTCCTAGATAACAGAACGCAGCATGTCATTCTCAATGGAGAGAAGTCTTCCGAAGTAAGAGTGATTTCAGGTGTGCCGCAGGGGAGTGTCATAGGACCGTTGCTATTCACAATATACATAAATGACCTGGTGGATGACATCGGAAGTTCACTGAGGCTTTTTGCAGATGATGTTGTGGTGTATCGAGAGGTTGCAACAATGGAAAATTTTACTGAAATGCATGAGGATCTGCAGCGAATTGACGCATGGTGCACGGAATGGCAATTGAATCTCAATGTAGACAAGTGTAATGTGACGCGAATACTTAGAAAGATACGTCCCTTATCATTTAGCTACAAAATAGCAGGTCAGCAACTGGAAGCAGTGAATTCCATAAATTATCTGGGAGTACGCATTAGGAGTGATTTAAAATGGAATGATCATATAAAGTTGATCGTTGGTAAAGCAGATGCCAGACTGAGATTCATTGGAAGAATCCTAAGGAAATGCAATCCGAAAACAAAGGAAGTAGGTTACGGTACGCTTGTTCGCCCACTGCTTGAATACTGCTCAGCAGTGTGGGATCCGTACCAGATAGGGTTGATAGAAGAGAGAGAGAAGATCCAACGGAGAGCAGCGCGCTTTGTTACAGGATCACTTAGTAATCGCGAAAGCGTTACGGAGCCGATAGGTAAACTCCTGTGGGAGATTCTGCAACAGAGACGCTCAGTACCTCGGTACGGGCTTTTGTTAAAGTTTCGAGAACATACCTTCACCGAAGATTCAAGCGGTATATTGTTCCCTCCTACGTATATCTCGCGAAGAGACCATGAGGATAAAATCAGAGAGATTAGAGCCCACACAGAAGCATACCGACAATCCTTCTTTCCACGAACTGTACGAGACTGGAATAGAAGGGAGAACCGATAGAGGTACTCAAGGTACCCTCCGCCACACACCGTCAGGTGGCTTGCGGAGTATGGATGTAGATGTAGATGTAGATGTAGATGTACTGCTTCCCGCGGAGTGCCTCCTTCCTTGGACCAAGCAGATGGAAGTCGGAAGTTGCGAGATCCTGGCTGTAGGCTGGCTGAGGCAGAACTGTCCAATGAAGTTTTGTGAGCTCCACTCGGGTGTGCATACTTGTGTGATGCCTTACGTTTTCATGCAGAAGGAGAAGTTCGATTGCATTTTTGTGACGACGAACACGCTGAAGTTGTTTCTATAATTTCCTGAGGATGGCATGATACACTTCAGATCTGACTGTTGCACCATGAGGAAAGTTATCAGACAGAATAACCCCGTCAGAGTCCCAGAGGGCCGTCGCCATGACTTTACCGGTTGAGGGTACGGCTTTGAAATGTTTCTGCAGAGGAAAGGTGGTGTGGCGCCTCTCCATACATTGCCGTTTTGTTTCCAAGTGATGAACTCCTTCGTTGCCCTTTATCGTCTTCCGTTACGCAGCGAAGAAGCCAGCGGACACTCACTTTTGAGTACTCCTACTGGTGGACGAATACATCAGCACTACCAACAGAGACGTCCAGTTGAGTAGGGAGGTGTTTGATTTTGATCCGTCGATCATCTCGAATGAGAGTGTCCGAACGTTCCAACATTGTAGGAGTCACAGATGTGTGAGGCCGGCCGGCTCGCGGAAGATGGATCAGGTTTGCGCGACCTTGTTGTGATGATGACAGATGCCTCGCCCAACAACTCACAGTGCTTTTGTTCAGTGCCAGGTCTCCATAGATATTTTGTAAGCGCCTCTGAGTATCAGCGATGCTCTGGTTTTCCCCCAAAAGAAACTCACTGGCAGCTCTCTCCTTGGAATGCACGTCTATTACAGACGTCATTTTGAAGGCTACGTGAAGCGCCGCCAACTATTAGAACTTCATGAAACTATAGGTGCTGAAGCGGGTATATTCCATGATGTCCCACAGGAAGTTCTGTATTTTTTCAAACGAAATTGGCCGAGGAAAAAATTATTTCTTTACTTACTGAAGCTGCGCAGAGTGACCGGGCGGTTAGAGGCGCCATGACACTGATTGCGCGGCCCTTAATTAAAGTTAGTTTAAGTAGTGTGTAAGTCTAGGGACCGATGACCTCAGCAGTTTGGTCCCTTAGGAATTCACACACACATCCTTACTGAACGTCCCTCGCACCTACTACAGTAGACAAATTTCGAGCTCTTCCATGGCTGCCAGTAACAGATGTAGTAATATAAGCTGCAAGAATTTCAATTAATTTTTTTCACAATTTTATCTTGTTTCTGTGACTATTTTATCTGATTATGTTTTTAACATTCCCTTTGGTTGTATATTAACAGTAGTTGCTGTTCACATATTTTATTACTATATATGCAGCATCATAAGTTATCATGATTATTGAATATGTACGATCTTTTTAAGGTTTCAAGATAAAAAGTCTAAGATTTATTGCACTAAACTGATATGAACTGCAAAATGTGTGACTAACAAGGGAGTGTCTCTAATGAGTTAGAAATGCATCTATCACTGACTGCAGTGTAGGCTAATGAATTACGTCAACTTGTCCCACATACAAAGAACGAATTAGCGTGTTAATTGACAACCTCGACTCAGCTTTGGGATTAAAAGGTGGACTTACAATCAAAATAAGACCATCTTGTTTTATGTTTTGTATGATTTTCTTAAATCGCTTCGAGGTAATATTCTGATGATTGTTTCAGCAAAGTCACAGTCTAAACCTTTCGCATCATAATACAAATCCATTTGAACTCTATCTTTAAAAACAGAGACGTGGACAGGATCTCTAAGTCTTTTCTTCTTCCTTCCCTTGTGGAATGCCCAACTTCCAGCACTATTTAATCTCCTGGACTGAACTCAAGAGAATTCCGTTTGATGACAACTCCGACCCATTCAGTTTACGTACTACCTTGTTTCCATAGATCGACAGATACTGTAATCGCCACATCTTCAGCGATACGTTTCCAGGTCTGGGTCACTATTACACTATGTAAAGTACGACTTGTCACCTTTCCTACACAGCTTACAAAGGGAAACTAGTCATATTCGTCGATGTGCAATTGAGGATAATGGTGCCTCATTCAGGAATCCTGTAAACCGAGGGGTTCTCACTGCAATTGCCCGTCACCCTTCACAAGGATGTGTCCCCACACGAGGTCCTCGGCACCGTTTTCCCTCGATCGTTTAACACAGAGCGACATGTCTACATTTCCACTTACATCTTTATTGCAGATGCCACAATACAGCGCTTGCTAGATGGCACATACGGTGACGGTATCATATTACGTCTTTGGTATCGCAGCCAGCCGGGGTGGCCGAGCGGTTCTAGGCGCTACAGTCTGGAACCGCGCGGCCGCTACGGTCGCAGGTTCGAATCCTGTCTCGGGCATGACTGTGTGTGATGTCCTTAGGTCAGTTAGGTTTAAGTAGTTCTAAGTTCTAGGTGACTGATGACCTTAGAAATTAAGTCCCATAGTGCTCAGAGCCATTTGAATCATTTAGTATCGCATTCGGAAATTATGAGTGGAAGTAAAGACAGCTGGTATGCCAACGTGTAAGTCAGAATTTGTGTTTTCATTTTTTTTCCAAATTTTAAGAATGCGGATTCTTCCGATCTGGCTCTGACGTCTATCCCCTCACCCGACAACTTTTTACGTGGATTCCACAATGACAATCACTAACGGCGGAAATGAATCTGATGAAATGTCTTCTGGAAAAGCACCACTGAGTATACACTTTCCAATGATATTGTTACCAACCACAGAGCACGAAGTCAGTAAAAATGTACAAAAAGTAAAAAAAAAGTGTCAGAAGGCTTAGATTAAGTACAAATGTGTGTCTTGAAACAATGCGTAGAGACTATACAAGCTCCTTTAATAAACGCAATAAAGGGACCCTTCACATCAAGGACAGTTCCACACTATTTGAAACAGTAGTTGTACCTGTGCTAAAGAAAGGTAATACAAAAGACAAAGAAAATCACTAGCGCATTTCCCTGCTGCCACCATTCTCGAAAGTAATAGAACCAATCATGAAAGCCACGTTAATGAGTTACTTGAGTAAATACAACCTTTTGAACAAAGCATAGTTTTGTTTCCGAAGCGGTAGAAGCACGGAATGAGCCATAGTAAAAGTAACAAAAGTGGCACTTGATCTTCTGACAGAGATGAGTGTGTCACGGGAATGTTTTTAGATCAATCTAAGGTTTGTGATACTGCTGATCATAAGTTTCTACTAAATAATTAGGAATAAGAGCGGCAACTAACGTCTAGTTCGAATCATACGCCGCCGTAGTGGCCGAGCGGTTCTAGGCGCTTCAGTCTGGAACGGCGCGACTGCTACGGTCGCAGGTTCGAATCCTGCCTCGGGCATGGATGTGTGTCATGTTCTTAGATTAGTTAGGTTTAATTAGTTCTAAGTTCTAGGGGACTGATGACCTCAGATGTTAAGTCCCATAGTGCTCAGAGCCATTTTCCAATCATACCTGGCAGGCAGGGTCCAAAGAGTAAAGAACATATAACTCAAATAAGTAAAACGTTTTAGTAAAACAGCCAAGCCGCTTTAATATAGGAGTTTCTCAGGGTAACATTTTAGGACCAATACTTTCTCACTAGTGTTAGTAAGGGGGAAACAATTATCTTTGCTGATGACAGCAATTTTATAGTCACTAAGAAAACAAGAGAATTCCTTGCAAAGAAGACAAGTGGATCCCTCAAGGAAGCTTACAACAAGCACTAAAGGGACACTAACCCCAAAGTAAACAAATGCCATGAAATTCAGTTTGAAGAGGGTAAATGACAATGTTAAATTAAATGTAGATGGCAACTCTTCAGGCAATGTAACGAATGAAAGATTTCTAGGAATGAATATTGATTCTCAGTTGAAGTGGTGTGAACACACAAACATACTATCAAACGAAAGGTCATCAGCATGTTGTATCTTTAGAGTCCTGTCATCAATGTGTAACAGCCAATGTACTTCAGTTATATACTGTTTGTATGTACTCTCAGTTCTTAGCTACGCATTCTTTTCTGGAGATCAGTCGCACAAAACACGAACACAATTTTCAAACTGCAGAAAAGAACCATATGAATAATAAACAAAAAATGTAGCCGAGCTCATTGTAAAGCTCTGATTAATATAGCGTGGATTTTAAATGTAACGTCTGAACACGTTAATAAAAAAGCTGTACACAACAAAAATAACGTTGGTAATTACTGCACGAACTGCTCTGTCCTTGAAGATGCAACAAGATGTAGACTGAACATAGATTTTACAAGAAAGAACAAACATAAAATTCAAAAGAGCATTTTCTAACAAGGAATAAAACTGTACAATAAATTTTGAAAGTAGACTGAGGAAATTGGTAAAACAAATTTATTTGAAAATTTCGTTAAAAGGTTCCTTGTAATCCAAGCATTCTATACATTAAAGGATTCTTTAGATGAAAAAGAGTAGGGGTTTGGTAAAAAATAAAACGCAAAAAACAACAACGATAATAAAACATTTAAAATACCAGATAACAATTTCACACTATATTTTTTCCTTCTTTTTTCCTTTTCTGGAAAAACTTACTCCCTACGCTGTTCACCGTAGAATACTGGCACCTTATCCTGTTTCTGAGCTCAACATTTCACTCGTTATATAAGGTTGCTGACTCAGTATTTCAGGCTATCAGATGGGAAGTTACGATGTACAAAATGATCCTGACGTCAGCTGTGATAGGGTATGTAGTGTTTGTAGTGCTACGAGACAATGTGTGCATAGTGTGTGCAGAGTGTTTTTCATCAGCCTTCTGCTTTTATTAAATAACTTATCTGTAGAACAGTATTGTACACTAGGGATAAACCAGACGAGGTACCACTGTTTTAAACAGAGTGGCCTTGTATTCGGGAGGGAGGAGGCTAGAATCTTCCTCCAGCCACCCTGATTTAGGTTTTCTGTGGTTTCCCTAAATTCTTCCGGACAAATTCCATGATGGTTCCTACTACAAGACCACGGCCGACGACCTATCCGATCCTTGCCATTTCATACCAGTAAGTCTGTAAATATCTGTATATGTGAATTACTTTATTATTGTTGTTCGGAAATTCTAATACCAAGACATTTCCAGTATCCTTGTAAAACAGATCTAGGTCTATTGTTAAATGAAACTACTACTGCTACTATTACTGCTTGTACCACTACTGCCTTTATAAATTGGAACACAGCTGGTTTCGACCTTCTATGTCTGTCAACAGCACTTGATGATGACAAGAAATTTGCAACAGGCTGTGCTCCTATGACATGAAGGAGTTTTATGTGTACAGCCTATGTTATTCTTCAAGACTGTCTTTTATTATTTGTATGGAGTCACCACAACTTAAAAATCATTCCCGATGGACAGATAAAGATATTTTTATGTTACGGCTACCATAGTAATTGATTGGCGCTGATGTATTCAGGCAATATCAGAGCATTACAAGATACAAACAGGTCCTGAAATGACGTAATTGGACGCGGAGTGGGTGACGCCTTCTCTGTCAAAACCTGTCTTAGTTGCGGTATTAATAACGGTCGGGGCGCCCTTAGCGTCGTATCGGAAGACACAAGGTGCTGTGGCGTCAAAGGATATCGTTTATGAGTATCTGCCTTCTCTCATGTCTATTAGGAGCTTGGTGGCAGCACAGCAGTATCGGAGGTGTCTCTCCAGCCCCAGTTTCTGAAATTAATGCGTAGCGCTTCCAAGGCATTTGCGAAGTACAGTATATCATGTGCCTATAGAGCTCACTTCACCCTGTAAGTTATTCGAAACGGACCACCTCTCTTGGCGTCTCAGATTCCCAGCCTTATCACGGACTGAACACCTACGGAATTTGCTAGGGCGGTGACTACTCCAACGTCAGTATCTTTTTGAGACACTGGGCGATCTCCGCATGTGATTGCAAGAAGAATGGTGAAGGAGAGCAATAGGATTGGGTATGCTAAAATAGATTCCCTCGTATCCACGTGAGAAGTCTCTGCAACATGCTGAACTCGTACGTTCCTTAGCATGCACCTCACGTTATGGATGAATAATTGGGAATTTCTTTTCTTTGCATGAATCTCCTCGTTGAGTAGATGTGTAATTCTGGTCTGGCTGACCGAAGCTGTAGTAACTTCTAGGAACATCAGTGGAACCACTAAATTGAGAATCCTCGATATTGTATTCGAAGAACAGGAGGCACTTTCTTTAGTTTCGAAACGTCCCCTTAGAAAATTGTGTATTACTGTGCTGGTAAACCGCTACGTTATTTGATTTTCAAACATATGTGCAAAACTGAACGTACTCAGACATTTCTCTCTTTACTTATTCTGATCAACACTAAACTGACACACAATATTTTTAGCGCACGTTCAGTTTTGCTCAGCTGTTTGAAAATCAAATAACATAAGAGGTTTACCAGCACAGTCATTTATAATTTTCAAAAGGGGACGTTTCATAGTGTGTCTGTCAGAAAAAGGAAATTTGCCAAACTGGATGTCACAAATTATGCATATATATTATGACTTTTGAACACTATTAAGGTAAATACATTGTTTGTTCTCTATCAAAATCTTTCATTTGTTAACTATGCCTATCAGTAGTTAGTGCCTTCAACGTAACACTAGGCTCCAAAGTAAATTGAGAAATGATAGTGACGACGAGCATAGCTTAACAACACCGCCGTGTAATGAATTAACAGACATTCAAAGTAGTAATTTGGTAATTGTGCATAGGGAAAAGGAGCGGGCGGCAAATAATGGTGTAGACAGTAAAAAAATTAGTGAACAGGGAAACATTATCGATCGAACAGTCGGCAACAGCTCGCCTCAAGATTCCGAAATGACAGGACAAAATTTTGCAAATACTGTAGATTCAGGTTTTGCGTCCTCACCTTTTTCTCAAGTAAATCAAGACACATATTCTGCTTTTCAAAATGAGAATGTTACCTGTGGTGTCACCGCCAGACACCACACTTGCTAGGTGGTAGCCTTTAAATCGGCCGCGGTCCGGTAGTATACGTCGGATCCGCGTGTCGCCACTATCAGTGATTGCAGACCGAGCGCCGCCACACGGCAGGTCAAGAGAGACTTCCTAGCACTCGCCCAGTTGTACAGCCGACTTTGCTAGCGATGGTTCACTGACTTCTACGCTCTCATTTGCCGAGACGATAGTTAGCATAGCCTTCAGCTACGTTATTTGCTACGACCTAGCAAGGCGCCAGCATTCGTACTATTGATATTGTGAATCATGTACCATAAAGAGCGACGTTCTCCATTAATGGATTAAAGTTATGTATTCCACCAGCTACGTCCGTTTTTTTCACATCTAATTCCCTTGTCATGTTCCAGACCTCACGCCAGCCTGCGTGAGCTAAAACGCGTGCATTTCGGCCTCCTTTACTTACACACTTGGCTCTCCTGCCAACCACAACATTACAGGTGCAAATGCACTGCCGAAAATCATAGAGGAACAGATTGCAGACACTAATACATTATTATTGCAATTAATGCAACAAATCAAACAAAATGAGAGACAAACACAGCAACAGCCTCAAAAGTGACACACAATGGAACAAAATCTTCAAAAGTTAGACACCACGCTTGAACAAACACGTGAAGGCTTAACTGCTGAGTTACTTAATATCGAATCGAAATGTCAAAAAGTCTGCAATGACTTAAAAAAATAAATTTGTGAGCATTTCCAGCCTATTTTTTCGCGTCATGCAAATCCAGTACAGAATCACGAAGCAGCCATAAAAGAACTGCAAACTACTGTTCATGAAAATCATGACACCTTACAAGCTAAAATTGACTCAGTGGCATCTAGCGATTCTGTTACGCAACTTGCAAAAACTCAGGAAAACTTAAAGGACACTGTAGACACGCTTTCAACACAAATGGACACTCTGAAACTTGGTTCAGAGAACACACTGAGGAAATCAGTTCATCACCGGAGAAAGTAGCTGAACTTTCGGATCAGTTCACTAACTTATCTACAAAGGTAGATGATGATCTCAATGACACAAGACCCATAGCCTTCACTGACACAGAAGAGTATGAACAAACTGGAAAATTAAAATAAAATCAGAATCAAATCAATACCTAACACAAGATCAGTTGGCACAAGTAATACAAGAATTGCATATTTCAGAGGACATTCGCGCTCCTATACGGGAAGAGGGACTTAGAAATACGGAAAAGCCGCAAAATAATAACAAAGAGCATTTCGGAAATTATGAAAGAAATTGGCAAGGTGCACTGAATTTTGAGATGGAGCCGCCGACACGACGTAACAATGACCGATACGCGACTCGCCGACACGATGACTTTGACTATAAGCTGTTCATTACGACACGTAAATTAAAAACATTTAAGAATTCTGGCAACGACATTCATCTAGAAGCGTGGCTTCATCAATTCTCTCATTGTTTTCCACCCAACCGGTCATAAGAACACAGATTAGAATTTGTGTGGCTGTTTAGAAAATGAACCAGTTGTAAGAATGCGATCGGTCACTCACGATTGTCACAGTGAAGGAGAATTTTATCATGTCTTCCCCTCAGCGTATTGGTCTCAAGCTATTCAAGATCGAGTAAAACATAGCAGCATAATGATGTAACACTTTGAACAATCTAAATTTTCAGTGTTGTCAAATATTTTGAAGAGATGTTGCATAAGAATCACTATCTGTCAAACCCATACAACCCCTCAGAACTCATCCGCATTTGCGTAATCAAATTGCCTGAACATTTAAGACATTATTTTGGCAGGATGTCGCATTGAAGCTTTTCAGGGACTGTTACAAGAAACAGAAATTAACACTGACAATCGCGGGACGCGAAAACAGGAACACAACAATTACAGGTCAGACCCGTCACAATTCCGCGATGACAGAAATAATAACTAGACACGACAAGGCTATTCTTACAACGCAAATCGTGACAAAACAGACACCACCTATTTGACAATCGTTGGCAGAGTAGTAATAATTGGCCGGCCGGTGTGGCCGTGCGGTTCCAGGCGTTTCAGTCTGGAACGGCGCGACCGCTACTGTCGCAGGTTCGAATCCTGCCTCGGGAATGGATGTGTGTGATGTCCTTAGGTTAGTTAGGTTTAAGTAGTTCTAAGTTTTACTGGACTAATGACCTGAGATGTTAAGTCCTATAGTGCTGAGAGCCATTAGTAATAATTGCAGGGAAAGATCACCTCTCCGCAGTAATGACTATGACAGAGACAATCAGTGAAACAAAATAATTATTATCAAGGGAGACAGAATAACTTCAGACGCAACGGCCCACCGTGCAGTTACGATTACGGGAGAAATTCTCCACCACATGCCCGACAAAAAAGAAAGTATGGAAACTACAGACATAACGATAGACTTGAATTTCATCAGATCTGGCGGGATTCAAGCAGAGCAGTGCCCTCTCGACAATGTGAATTTGTAGAAGTTAGATCTCCAAATCCCAATAAAGACGCGCGGCAACAAAGAGACAGTAGGCAATGACTCACACCGCTGGCAGCCACAAAACGTACTTATGAAGCTGCCGTGGTTAGGAATTACGTAAAAGCGGAAGACATTATGGGACATCTTACTCCAGGTATACGACGTAAAACATAATAACATTGCATATCCTGTAATTCACATTACAGTAAATGACGTAAAATTTACGGCAGTACTTGACTTTGGCAGTCCCATTTCAGTAATTAGGGAAAGAGGCTTTAGCAAATGCAACAAATCGAACGATGCCCCACACTTCCGTTACGTAAGAATAAGTTACAAGGTCCAATCGTTGGGAAAAGTGTAGATGTATGCCAACAATCCAACTTAGAATTCTTTTGTCAAACCACAGTTTCTCTAGGAACTTTCTTATTGTTCCATTATTGTTGACGGAAATTATATTGGGAGTAGACTTTTTGAATGAATACAAAGCAAACTTAAATTTTCACGATGCTGTAATAAGTTTAGAGAAAGAAGGTAAGTCAATAGCTTTGAAGTTTGAAGATTGGCTCTCAAACCATGACGAGGTAATTAATCTGCTTTACCTCCTGTTAGACAACAGTTCGGAATTTTCTACGGGACTTGACACTAACAATCAGACTGCAAGTACTGACAGGGATGACATTTACGGCGTATTTGATACTAATGAGTTTATTCAGAATAAAATTCAAACAATTGAGAGTTGTAATGACACAGATAGGCAGGACCTTTTTGAGATTTTACAAGCATATTCCACGGTTTTTACTCACAAAACAGGAACAGTCCAGGGATTTCAATACCAATTTCGTGTTCGTGGGCATACTAAATTTTGTGTTAGACCATACGTAATTCCGGCACATTATAGGGACCGTGATAGAACAGAAATACAATCTATGCTTGATGAGGGCATTATTGAGCCTGCAGTAAACTCATAAAACAATCCATTAGATGTTGTTGAGAAGAAAAATGGATCAATCAGGCTTGTCTTAGATTCGAGACAAATCAATAGTATCATCATTCCTGAAACAGACAGGCCACAAACGTTGGAAGAACTTCTTCAAAATTTTAATGGTGTAAAAGTGTTGTTTTCTATTGATCTGAGACCCAGCTTTTACCAGATCGAAATTTATCCAGAACGTAGAAAGTACACAGCTTTTCTTTGTTTCGGCGTTTGTTATCAATTTCGGAAACGTCCTTTTGGTTTTGAAAATTTCTTCGGCAGCATTCATTCGTGGGCTAAATTCCATATTACCTAAGTTCTTAAAACGTCACATCACCTTATATGTGGACGATATTATAATAGCAGTAGCCTCATGGGAACAACATAATCGCATCCTCAACAGTGTGTTACATATTTTTGCAGAATCTGGAATTACAATTAACTTGGAAAAGTCTGAATTCGGTAGGTCAAAGGTTAAGTTTTAGGGACATATTATTTATTCTGAAGGCATTCAGCCGGATCCTGAAAAGTTAGAAGCAATCTGACTCATTCCAGTTACATCCACAAAAAAAACAAGTCTGCAGTTTTCTAGGTCTCGTAAATTTTTACCGTCGTTTTCTGAATATGCAAATTCTAGTTACACCAAAACTTTGATCTCTCACTGGAAAAAATACTATTTGGAACTGGGACGAACAGGCACTGTTGGAATTCAGTTCTTTGAAAGAAGCGCTACTTAACGCGCCAATTCTAACTCATCCCGATCTGTCACAAGATTTCTGCCTTAGCACGGATTCTTCTGAAGTCGGTCTTGGTGCTCATTTATTTCAAGAAGCAATATAGAAAATGACACTACTGTTGCTTTTGCTAGCCGTGTGCTAACAAAGTCTGGAAAAAAATTATTCGGTTACTGAATTAGAAGCTTTAGCTATCGTTTGGACATTTAACAAATTCCGTTTCTTTTTTTCTGGTAAGCACGTAAAAATATACAGTGATCATCGTGCATTACAATTTCTTATGCCTTCAAAATTAAATCATGACAGGTTAAAACGTTGGACATTGTTTCTGCAGGAATTCCATTTCACAATAGTCTGCATTCCCGGCAAGGAGAACACTGTTGCGGTCGTACTATCAAGTGCACCGGCTGGGCTTAAGAAAAGTAACACAGAAGGCAACCTCGAGAAAAATTTCAGTATTCCTTACATTCAGAAAGTCGCCTTTGAAAACTTCATCACCACGTCTTTAAAGGACATTGCTCATGAACAAGATAAAGATTCGATTTGGAAAGACATCAAAAGTAAATGGCATGAAAAGACACACACACAGATTCGGCATTATTATCTGGTTAGAAACTACATTCTCTTCAAACGCTGCACTGTTGATGACAAGCTATGGGTAATTTGCATTCCTGACGCTTTTGTTAATAAGCTCGTTTGGTACATTCATTTCAGCTAAGCACGTTTTGGTCCACGAAAATGTTATCATATTCTTCGGACGACTTGTTATTTTAACAATATGGAAAAGAGAATTCGAAGAGTCTTGTCTATTTGTAAACTTTGTCAAAAGGCTAAACCATCTACTATCTCACATAGTCCTCCGTTGTTTCCTAACATTCCTTCTAAATTAAAAGAATTTGCTGCTGTTGATCTCTTGGGACCCCTTGTCAGAACATCCAATGGATTTTCGTACGTTCTATTCGCTGTTGAACTTACTTCAAAATTTGTTTATTTTACACAGTTACGTAAAACCACTGGACGGTCTGTATCCTAAGCCTTTGTTAAATTTTCTTACGTGAAGTTGGACACGTTAGTAAAGTCATTTCAGACAACGGACCGCAATTCAGATTTTCTGTTTGGTCATGCATGCTTCGGAATCGTAAAATCAAACCTGTTTTTATTTCATTGTACTCCTCACATTGTAACCCATCTGAACGGATTGTGAAAGAAATCAATAAGCTTTACACACTTTGTCACAGAAAGCATCAGTATTGGGACAGATATTTACACTTATTTCCAATTATGTTGAATGAAATACCTCATGATTCCACTGCTTTACCTCCTATTCTTGTACTGAAGAATGAAGAACCTCCAAACAGAATCAGAGAGGTTGTACCTTTTCCGAATACACGTAAACTTCGACACAAAGAGATAATTCATTTGGCTATTAAAATATAAATTCTGCTGCAGACAAAAGGAGAAAACTAAACGGTAAAGCAAATACAAAGAAACTATATATTGGTCAGAAAGTTCTCATTAAAGCTAATTCATTGTCACATAAGAAGAAACACTTGAGTCACAAATTCTTTCTGATTTACAATGGACCTTACAGAATCCGACTATACCACTTGATAACTCTGCGTACTAGGAAGAGTAAAGGATTGCACCACATTTCACATGTAAAACCGTTTATTGAGAGATAATCTGCTTTTTAGCTTAGTCTTTGCCATAAAATCTTTCACGTCACATTACTAGTACGCTTTGTCACACTTAGAAACTGTTAACATGCAACTATGTTTTAAAGTTAACTACCCAGTCAAGAACCAAGGCAACTTATTTAGACAGTAATTACGAATGCATTTTTGTAGTGAACAGACGACACAGTACTATTTTGTGTAAATTCTTCCTTGTTTGTTGCACAATTACGTAACGACTATAAGGCTTACGTATTGGAACATATACTGCTAATGAGATTTTAATGCAACATTTCGGTCTACTTGAAAAGACATTATTTATTTAAAGTACTTTCTGTGAGATTAAAGATGACTTAGTATTTGGTTTGTTTGACAGCTATACGATTATATCATGACGCTACTAATGTGACACAATTATACTGTTCAAAAAATGGTTCAAATGGCTCTGAGCACTATGGGACTCAACTGCTGTGGTCATCAGTCCCCTAGAACTTAGAACTACTTAAACCTAACTAACCTAAGGACATCACACACATCCATGCCCGAGGCAGGATTCGAACCTGCGACCGTAGAATTATACTGTTGCTTTTGCGGTGTATCTGTTTTATATCTGCACAGTTTTTCTGTATTATTCTGGAAAGTAAAACATGTTTTAGTAGTAACTTTGTGGTATAGCTACAATGAGACAGCCTTTTCCGTAGCACAACAATACGTTACAGTACAGTACTTTCTTCATCACGGCAATAAGTGTAATAACTACGATATCTATATGCAAAGCATTTCAGTATTGTTTATGACGAGGTAAGTACATTGACTTCTGCGGACCTTTGCTTACTGAGGACGATAACTACGACACTTCGACAGAATTGTCTGTCAGCAAGACGCACAGTTTAGCACTACAGGACATGCACTTGAGTGATTAATTTTTGTACTTAAAACATTTATTTTTAAAGATTTTTTAATTACAAAGGTACAAAGTTAGATTTCCATGATACATTTCATTCCATTGCTGTAATCCGTAACATCTGAGGGTATAATTACGTTTATCCTCAGGGGCTACAGGCCTACTTTGTGTACTAAGCGTGTGGCAAGCGGTAGGAGCCTTTGCTAATATGGCATTTGCTTATACAACTTTACAGATTGGTACCACATTTAACTGAGAGAAACATTTTTTATTACGTCAGTGTCATGTTTACGCAATTACACAGTTGGATAACTTCACACCTATGAAATTGTATTTTGTCTGTACTTTGTGAACTGTTCATATTTTTTCCCAACCATTGTGATACTATGGGAGCTTTGAATGTTGTATTTGGTAAGGGATCATGATTTTTGAAGTACGTTTGAGGTAGATTACACTATTGAAATGAGCAGAGAATTTGTTTTAGGTTTTGAAATTATTGAAAGAAACTGCGACAATTTTGAGATGATTGATCTGTTATGATATTGTTACGACGACAATGAGTATTATGCTATTGAGGTATGTTTATGATCAATAAGTTGATGCTATGTGAGGAATGTGATTATGTGTTTATATGTATATGGATAATGAATAGAAGTTAGGGACTCTGGTTTGTGGAAAGTATGTTGGAAACCAAGAATCGTACTTTGAGTTATGACATGTGTGTCAATGTGTGAATGTATCACAAGACTGCTATTCATTCATGAGATGTCGTTTCTACACATTTCTACCGTAATTTTTCCACCTGTGATTTTTTAATATGGGGCTGTCACTGTAGCGGAAACTGCTGCCGTAAATGTTTTGGAAAGGAAGTTAAGTGACCTTGATGTAATGCGTTGTGGGCGCTCAGCTCAGCGACAGTCACCTGAAGAAAAAAAAAAGCCATTAGGTGGAGAAGAAAGGGGCGATTATCCTCGCTGTTGACATTTCTTTGTAGAAAGCATCGCAAATACGACACGCTCATACTTGAAAACATATGATTACACTTTGGAGCTTGTAATTTCTGATATTTACTGAAATGCTTAATGAAATGATGAGAAACATTGTTACGTCCATTGTCTTGCCAGTTAAGAGACTTCTTACTGCCTTATGAAATGCCATATGGATAGTGAATGACATTTAATACCCATCCTTTATGTATATATGTGCTAATTTTGTTTAATATCTAGTTTCCAGCTGCACTGCAGCATTGGTTAAAATAAAATTTAATAGATGTACTAACAGAAAAGTTTTCTGTGTACACACCCAGTAAAGAATAATTTAATGATCTACTTTCTTTAAAAAAAGGGAGAGCACAAATAGACATTTCCCTTTACAGGAACTGCATACATACTCTGCTAAGCCAGTTTTTCTACTGATTTATTTTTCTTTTTGCTGCACATTGGCCCATATTTGTTGTAATGTTGCATTTGATTTGCTAATTTAGATGTACTGCTGCTAGATTTGCCAACTGGCATTTTTTTTATCGTTCCTGTTTGTGTTAATTGTTTTGTGCTGCTGCATTGCCTCGTCCCTTAGTATATATATATCTGAGCTCAGTAGAGTTAAGTTAGCTTAAGAGGGAGGAGGCTATATAAGAGAATGAGTTGTGATTAACTGGAAGAAATGCATTGAGAAGTTATATGAAAAAGATTTTGGCCAAAATGGGTATTGCACAATGAGAAATAATTATTTTGAAAGAAGATCTGAACAAAAAGGTAGGGTTTAGGGATAACACGTATAGATAGGACTTTTTGGGAATAATGATGAACTATGGGAGATCTCTAGGAAGTATAAAAAGTTTTGTTTGCAAATCAAATACGATAAATACTGCAGTAAAACAAACCCTGTCCTTTCCTTTTGTATTATCCCGCTATGTGTTTGTGTGCCCTTGTGTATTTGTGTTCTTCCTGTGTTTATATGTTCATCTGCTAAGAGTTATGTTGTAGAATTTTTCTAATACTATGTTATTTACTTTGTAAAGATGTTTAGACATTATTTGTTCTGTTTCGTTTTAATGCTAATGTGTGAAGAAAGCTCTTCTCATTTATTTATTTATATATTTGTGTCATAATTCCTGTAACACTGATGTATATGTTTATTTCTATTCTTTTGTAAAGCCTCTATTATTATGTTCTTTAATGATCTATTCTGTATCTTTATAATTGTATTCTTATGCCATAAAATTGTAATTGACACCAGTTCATTAAATTAAGTAACATGCAGGCATTCATTTCAATGCACATATTTCTGTTGGTCGTACTATATGCACAATATGTGAAAAAAGGGGTACTTGCAATTTCGTTTGTTAGTCAGTGATCGCGACTGATTGCCACGATCTGCAGTGGAGAAGATGGAGCTAGCTGCTACGTACAAAGGCTTTGTCTCCTGTGAATGCAATGGTCTGTTGCCTCAACGTACGACGGTCTCGGACACGGGTTTCCACCTGCAGTTTATTTTCCTCCTGGAATCCTCTAAAATCTCCAATGCTTTTCGGTATACAGGGTAAAAATAAACTGCCGATGGAAATCGAATCCGAAACCGTCATCCACCGAGTCAACAGAGCATCGCATTCGTAGGAGACATGGCCTGTGTACGCAGCAGCTAGCTTCATCCTCTCCACTGGCGATCGTGACATTAAATCGCGATCACTGAACAGCAGACAGTATTGCGAAACGTTTGCTGCCAAAGGAGTGGCCTAGTAGCAGGCGCCGGCGCTTATAACTTCGACGCTCTGTATCTTCGTCGGATGAAGTTGCCATACAAGGTTTGTTACCCTGAATTTGATTCTCAAAACGTCTTTACAATCTCTTGAAGTTATCGCCATCGTTTTGTGACACCCTGAAAATAGTTTTCCAGGTGCTATAAAAATAGAAGCATATTTTTGCTGTCGTCCTCTTCTGTTCCAAATGCTGGCTGCTCTCTGAAAAGCTAGAACTTTGATCTTCGTTACACGCAGCGATACACTCGGTGTTCGTGTTTGTTTGGGCGAAACTCTTGCATGTCATTAGCTTGGTTCCCTCCCCTCAGATGGCTTCCTGCTTGTTGCACTGCATTGTAATTGGCGGAAAGCAGATTTCTGGCGGCCGATAATGATGTGAGGTTTGGCCGTCGTCAAATTAACGATAACAGCAGTCGTTACCACTCGTGTCGAGAGGGTACGAAGACAGCAAACTACTTCTTCGTTGAACGGGGTGCCCAGGCCTTTAGAGTCAAAATTATACAGACAGTAGAGGATGTTAAACTCTATATACGCTAATGAATCAAAATATTATAACCACCTTTGGAGCGCAATACAGCAGCGATTCTGGATAGCATGGCTTCGACAAGTTCTGGGTAGGTTTTTGGAGGTATTGTAAGACTTGTATATTTCTATTGTCTATTGTCAAACCACAATTTATGAAAGATGTTTATATTTTATTAATAGGATTAAGTAGGAATAATTAATGTCTGTCATGTTGGAAATAACTGTGTTAGGAGGGAACGTCTGCACCAAAGTATTGTTGGCAGGAGAGACCGCACATTGATATCATTTTTAAAAGGGCGGGAGAGACCGCGTGTGGATACATTTTAAGAAAAGACCGGGAAAGACCGCGCATTGATACATTTTATAATAGTAGCAGGCACTGTCGGCACCAGAAAGCATTGTTGGCGGGAGAGAACGCACTTTAGCGTTCGTAGGAAGTCAGTAGTGAGCGAGATGTGAAGCAAGTCGGTAGCAGGTCTGGAGCGAGAGGTTGAGAGGAGCGGTGTGCATGCCAGCCACCTACGATTTACAATAGCTTATAAACGGATGTACAGAGACGTCAGCTAACTACTATAATAAGAGGAACTAATATTATTGAATTATTTTTTTTTTGAGAAACTCAAGACTACTGAAGGTATGTTTGCGCAATGCTAGTTGCAAGATTACTGTAAAAAGTAAGTCCCATTTGAACGTTTGTAAAATAATTTCATTCAGAATATAATTAATTTTTGCCAGAAATACTGCATTACTGATTATAATCCATCCCGGAAACCATCAACGTAAAACTTCGCAAAATTTTATTGTTGTCAAGAAAAAGTTTAACTATGAATTACGTAATTAATTAATTAAAGAATAACATCAGCTGTGCTATTAAAGAATAACGTCAGCTTTGGTAATAAATACAGCGACTTATTATGACAGCCCACCAGCAGCTAACAGAGTATAGTGAAACAGAGTAAGTATGTTCATGTCGTAGTTCGATGTGTAAGTAGGCTGCTTAGGTTTTCTTATTGATAACGCCACGTAGCGCTCTGTATGAAAAATCACTGGCTGTGCTGTGCGCAGTCTGTGGCTAGTTTGCATTGTTGTCTGCCATTGTAGTGTCGGGCAGCGGCAGCTGGATGCTAACAGCGCGTAGCGTTGCGCAGTTGGAGTTGAGCCGCCAGCAGTGGTGGACGTGGGTAGAGAGATGGCGGAGTTTTGAAATTTGTAAGAATTGGTGTCACGAACTGATATATATATTATGACTATTAAGGTAAATACATTGTTTGTTCTGTATTAAAATATTTCATTTGCTAACTATGCCTATCAGTAGTTAGTGCCTTCAGTAGTTTGAATCTTTTATTTAGCTGGCAGTAGTGGCGCTCGCTGTATTGCAGTAGCTTGAGTAACGAAGATTTTTGTGAGGTAAGTGATTTGTGAAACGTATAGGTTAATGTTAATCAGGGCCATTCTTTCGTAGGGATTTTTGGAAGTCAGATTGCGTTGCGCTAAAAATATTGTGTGTCAGCTTAAGCACAGTCGTGTATAAATTTTTCTAAGGGGTCGTTTCAGATGTAGCAGTCAGATGGCGACCCAGTAACAGAAAAAATGGTAAGGAACAGTTCTGGGTTATTGCAGGTAACGACTGAGGGCCACGACGACGACATATTCTATGTTTCGTCGAAATAATCAGAAAATCACTTTTAATAAGCAGCATTTAAGTTTGTATGCGAAGATTGAGAAAGAGAATTAATTCCAAAGGGAATATTTCATTTGTTATTATTAAGCAAGAGATAGAAATCCCAAAGGAATATTTCGTAGGGAAGGTTGCGTAACAAAAGAGATATAGAGGAGACGGGAAGGTTTCAGTATATGGTACCAGATATCTAAACACAGGTCACGCAGTCCCCGTAAATTCTTGGCCGTTGGTTCGTTGTCGTGAATCTGGCACCCGATTGCGTCCCAGATGTGTTCCATTGGGTTCAAATCAGGTAAATTTTGTGGACAAGACATCAACGTAAGTTCACTGTCTTACTTCTGAATAATGTAACACGATTCTGGCCTTGTGACACGGACAGCTATCCTGTTGGAAAATGCCATCGCCTCCGGGAAAGAAATTACGCTTGAAGGGACGCAAGTGATTCGCAACAGTGTTCACGTAGTCCACACCTCTCATGATGCCTTCGATTACTGCTACAAATCCGATGACAGCCCAGGTGAATCTCCACCACAGCATTATACTGTTCCGAATGGTCTGCGTCCGTCACGAGATGCATATCTCGAGCAGCGGTTCACCTGTATGACGGCGTATCCCGACACGACTGTCCGACCAAGTGCCAAGTTCCCATTGATCCACGATCGAATCTCGATAATCCGGTGCAAACTGAGAGTAACAGCGACAATGCCATTGGGTCATCATTGGATAACTTAGAGATCGTCTGCTGCGGAGCCCCATGTTCAACAGCAAGCCTTGAACAGTGTGTTCTGAAACATTTTTGACTGCACCAGTTTTGTACTCTATCGTCGTATCTGCCACAGATCACCGTCTGTCCTGTTCTACAAAACGGACAATCCTCACGCCTCTGAGTTCTGTGATGAGACATCGACGTCAGGCGCCTTGTCGTCTACTTATGGTTTCATCATCCTTCACACACTTCCCACAGATGCTGTCGCGCAGCACCGCCCGTTCTCAGACGCTACACTGTAATAAATGCCTTTTACTGAAGTCACAACCCGCATCTCGTGGTCGTGCGGTAGCGTTCTCGCTTCCCACGCCCGGGTTCCCGGGTTCGATTCCCGGCGGGGTCAGGGATTTTTCTCTGCCTCGTGATGGCTGGGTGTTGTGATGTCCTTAGGTTAGTTAGGTTTAAGTAGGTCTAAGTTCTAGGGGACTGATGACCTAAGATGTTAAGTCCCATAGTGCTCAGAGCCATTTAAACCATTTGAACTAAAGTCACAAATATCCGTGGATTTCCTCATTTGCGGCCCGTATCGTCGTTACAATGAATCCCCATTCTTCTTTGCGCCGTTTACACTATCTGGTCAAAAGTATTCAGATACTCCTCAGTGGATATTAATACCGGGCGTGTCCAACGATCGCTCTGCCGAGAACACTTCACGTAAGATGTCTGAATGTGTGTAGAGAAATGGCAGCCCATTCTTCGTCAAGAGTCGAAACCAGAGAAGGTTAGCGATCTTGGACGGTGGGGTCTGGAGCGATGTTAACGTTCCGACCAAGCCCTTCCATTAGACTCAGGTCATGACTCTGAGCAGTCTATTTCAGAAATGTTATTGTCCACAAACCATTGCCCCACATATGCTGCTTTATGACGAGGTGCATTGTCATGTTGACACAAACAATCATCATCTCCTAACTGCTCCTCAACTGTAAGCAGTACGCAATGCTGCAGATTATGCTCATATTTTCTTCATTCAGCGTTTTCTTGAGTGGAGTATGGGGAACACATCCTAACCATGAAAAACATCGCCATACTGTAACACTACCGCACCGTCTATCCTGCACTGTTGGCCCTACACATGATGACATTCTTCAAACTCAAAGTATTCCGTCGGATTGCGACAGGTTATAGCGTGATTGGCGTGTCTCTTTGCACTATCTCAAGCGTCGCATATCAATGAATACAGAAAAGAGTGGCTTATGAGGAACTGTTTTAGCATGTACCCTTTCTGTTTGATTTCCTACATACAGTCACTGTGCTAGCTGGAATGCTGTTTTAGAGCTCACGAGTGATTCCTTTCACTGATTTCATGTGACTTTTTTTTTTACAGCTTATCTCCACAAATGGCAGCAAGCGATAGGACGGAACACTAGGTGCACTCAGCGTGTGTGCCTCATGCAGCATGTGAAGACGCTATTTCGGCAGCCGTTGAGGGAACAGGTTGCAGTCAACTGCAGATTGCGGCTCACTTTGGAATAAGTGATGCCTGTCGTGTGGCTCCCGGGGCCTTACTTGGATCAATCCAGCGACTAGCAGATAACGTTGAGAGTAAAAACCTTGCTCACGGAGTTCCAACGAAGCTCACAATTTGCAGCATTTTCTCGAGAACAGATCGTGGCGCTCTGGTTAGGAGTCAAGTAGAAGTCTTGAAGTAGGGACTCTGAAGGTTCTGTAACAACCTCGACTGTGGCTTCCTATACCATCTGCACGCAGTGTTCATCGCAGCTGCACGAACTACACTAGCACGCCTCCCATCAGACTCAAATTTACTACTGGAAATGGAAAAAAGAACGCATTGACACCGGTGTGTCAGACCCACCATACTTGCTCCGGATACTGCGAGAGGGCTGTACAAGCAATGATCACACGCACGGCACAGCGTACACACCAGGAACCGCGGTGTTGGCCGTCAAATGGCGCTAGCTGCGCAGCTTTTGTGCACCGCCGCCGTCAGTGTCAGCCAGTTTGCCGTAGCATACGGAGCTCCATCGCAGTCTTTAACACTGGTAGCATGCCGCGACAGCGTGGACGTGAACCGTATGTGCAGTTGACGGACTTTGAGCGAGGGCGTATAGTGGGCATGCGGGAGGCCGGGTGGACGTACCGCCGAATTGCTCAACACGTGGGGCGTGAGGTCTCCACAGTACATCGATGTTGTCGCCAGTGGTCGGCGGAAGGTGCACGTGCCCGTCGACCTAGGACCGGACCGCAGCGACGTACGGATGCACGCCAAGACCGTAGGATCCTACGCAGTGCCGGAAGGGACCGCACCGCCACTTCCCAGCAAATTAGGGACACTGTTGCTCCTGGGGTATCGGCGAGGACCATTCGCAACCGTCTCCATGAAGCTGGGCTACGGTCCCGCACACCGTTAGGCCGTTTTCGCTCACGCCCCAACATCGTGCAGCCCGCCTCCAGTGGTGTCGCGACAGGCGTGAATGGAGGGACGAATGGAGACGTGTCGTCTTCAGCGATGAGAGCGCCACAATCAGGACTGCACACGACCGAGGCACACAGGGCCAACACCTGGCATCATGGTGTGGGGAGCGATCTCCTACACTGGCCGTACACCTCTGGTGATCGTCGAGGGGACACTGAATAGTGCACGGTACATCCAAACCGTCATCGAACCCATCGTTCTACCATTCGTAGACCGGCAAGGGAACTTGCTGTTCCAACAGGGCAATGCACGTCCGCATGTATCCCGTGCCACCCAACGTGCTCTAGAAGGTGTAAGTCAACTACCCTGGCCAGCAAGATCTCAGGATCTGTCCCCCATTGAGCATGTTTGGGACTGGATGAAGCGTCGTCTCACGCGGTCTACACGTCCAGCACGAACGCTGGTCCAACTGAGACGCCAGGTGGAAATGGCATGGCAAGCCGTTCCACAGGACTACATCCAGTATCTCTACGATCGTCTCCATGGGAGAATAGCAGCCTGCATTGCTGCGAAAGGTGGATAGACACTGTACTAGTGCCGACATTGTGCATGCTCTGTTGCCTGTGTCTATGTGCCTGTGGTTCTGTCAGTGTGATCATGTGATGTATCTGACCCCTTCCTGGGACAATGAATTCACGGTGTTCTTATTTCAATTTCCAGGAGTGTATATATATATATATAGTAATTTCTTGCTTCTATAAAACGCTTATCCGAGGTCGGATCTTAACGTTATATACGTTAAATTGTAGGTAATATAAAGGAGCAACTGGTTACAAAATATTTTTGTTATACCATCAATAGTTGTTGAGATATCCGCATTTTAAGAAACTCCCACTTTTGCCTACCCCTATTTGTTTGGCTGATTTTGCACATAAATAGTTCTAAATGAATAATTATAAGCAACTATGGTTTTGACGCAAATGAACAAAATTTATTCAAAAAATAACAATGCTTAGAGTACTAAATGTAATGGAAGATAAGTGAATGTAAATTGTAATTGAAAAAACATGATTTCATTGCACGGCCGTGCAACAGCAATGTCGATCTCGGAATGGTAAAATCACGAGCGACAGCTCATAAAGACATTCTCATTTGCACTGCAGCAACTGCTCAGCGAATATCGTTTTGATTGCGTTTTGTCATTTTTCGTTTGTAATTTCATACTATTTACCTAAAAAAATTCACTTTGTCTCCATAAATAAATAATTCCATACACATAAACGATGAAAAATATGCGGTCGGATTTACCTCACGATTTAGCGGTCGGATTTACCTCACCATTCCATTTTTCATGTAACACACATAGAAACAATTTAAACGAAATTTCAAAAAAAACTATACATACACTGAATAGGTCACTAAATGCACTACAAAATAACTTACCGTTTGTTTTGCGATCGATTTATTTAATAAGGTAAATCTAGTGATGTAATTTGTACAAAAATTAAATTGAAACAATCGAAAACACACTTGTTGTCTTTTGAGTGTCTAAATGTCAAATGCGGCAAAGCTGTCAAGGTGATATTTTCGTTATTTATAGTGCTCTATATGGTAACACTAACGCGAAATCGCTCCGCTTTGCCGTTTCTCACAAATAGAGGGCGGTCGGTTTACCCACCTGGTCGGATTTACCCCACCTTACCCTATGCATATGGTATGTTCTTTCGGGCAGTTCGAAGGAGCAGACACCACAACATGTATAGATAATTAAAGCAAGTACATACATTGATCACTTCAGCGTGGATGCAAACCACACTCGAGCTACTGAGGGAATCAGCGAAATGCTGCGAGAAATGACGATAAGGTGAGAATTTGCGTCTGACGGGAGGTTTGGTAGCGAAGTCACTGCATATGCGATGACCAATATGTCTGGATGGCGCAGTGGTGAGAGCATCTACTTAGTGAGCAGGAGACCCGTGTTCGTATCTTAGCACATATTTTCAACTTTCCCCATTGATTTAAATCAATGCCTATTAGCAGTTAATGTCATTAGATCCTTTGTATAATGAGGTGTCTCGAACAGAACGACCACCTTCATGCCAGCCTGCATAGATTTCCAAAACATAGATCATGTGACACCCAACTTGCACTTTTCTCGCACACCTTTCTGAAAGCTATGGATCAAGGCAGTCAGGCAGATGCAGCATTTCTCGATTTTCGAAAAGCATTTGGCTTAGTACCACACCTAAGCTTATCATCAAAAGTACGATCGTGTGGGGTACTAAACGAATTTGTGACTGGACTCAGGATTTCTTCTTAGGGAGGACCCAGAATGTTAACTTGGATAGCGAGTCATTGACAGACGTAGAAGTAACTTCGGGTGTGATGAGTTCCTTACTGTTCATGTTGTGTATTAGTGATCTTGCAGACAATATTACCGAGCGAGGTGGCGCAGTGGCTAGCACACTGGACTTGCATTCGGGTGGACGACAGTTCAATCCCGTGTCCGGCCATCTTGATTTAGGTTTTCCGTGATTTCCCTAAATCGCTCCAGGCAAATGCCGGGTGGTTCCTTCGAAAGGGCACGGCCGACTTCCTTTCCTAACCCGATGAGACCGATGACTTCGCTGGTCTGGTCTCCTCCCCCAAAAAACAACAAACAATAGACAATATTAAAAGTAACCTCAGACTTAACGCAGATGAATTTATTTACAATGAAGTATTGTTTGAACGAAGCTGCACAAATATTCAGTGAGACTTTGAGGATTTCAAAGCTGTTTAGAGATTGGCAACTAGCTTTAAATGTTCAGAAATCTAATACTGTGCACTTCAAAAAAGGAAAAAAAAGTGGTATCTTGTAAAGATAATATCAATGAGTCACAGTTGGAATTGCTAAACTCATACAAATACACACTTAGTTGGTACATGAAATGGACCGATGATATAGGTTCAGTCGTGGCCAAAGTAGGTAGCAGACTTCGGCTTATTGATAGAAAATTAGGGTCGGACTACAAAGGAGATTGCTTAAAAATCACTCGTGTGATCCATCCTACAACGCTGCTGAAGTGTGCGGGACACGTACCAAATAGGACTAGCAGGGGATATTGAACGTATACAGAGAAGGGCAGCACGAATGGTCACAGATTTGTTTGTCCCGCGGGAGATAATGAAAGAAATGAACTGACAGACTCCTGAAGGTAGATTGAATATGTCCCGAAAAAGTCTGCTTTCAAAGTTTCAAATCTTGAAAATACACAATAAAACGTTTCGCAACAGACGTGATCCTAAGTGAAAAAAAAATATCGCCATGAACAGAAAGGAAAAGTTTGGTTGTTCAAGCATCAGAGAATTTTTCAAAATTCTTGAAAAGCGTTTTTGGTCCAGTGGACTTTGAGATGTTGTTGGGTCGTGTTAACACCCACCAACTTGGTTGTAAAAAGATCATTTAGAACAAAACAATGTTGAACAGATTGAAGGAGCAGTAGTTACAGTTCTACTACAAACACCGTAGACAAGGAATAGGGACAAATAATGTTTAACTCAGAGTTCAGTTGTGTTAGTAAATTAGGATGGAATTTATTCATTTTGCCTGTTGGTCGTCCGTTTGAGAAGTAGCTATGAGTGTAAGTTGTTGCTACGAATAAGGTATAAGTTCTTTACGTCAATAAATATACTAATCGTTCATTTTAGAGTACTGGTTCCTTACACAAAAGTACTCGACTTATGATCCTTAACTATCTGTATAATTTTCACTCTACAGTCTTGATACGAGGCGTGTTTTTTAAGTAAGTACCGTTTTGAAATTAAAAAAAGACGTGGTAAGATATCTCAATAATTTTATTTTTACATGAAAGCCCGTACCTTAATCTTCTTTTCTACATAATTCTCGTCAATATTGAGGCACTTGTCATAACGTTGTACTAGTTTTTGAATACCCTCCTCATAGAAGTCTGCCGCCTGACTTGTTAACCACTGCATCACCACTGTTTTGACTTCGTCATCGTCTTGAAGACGCTAACCGCCCAGACTTCGTCATCGTCCTGAAGACGCTAACCGCCCAGACTTCGTCATCGTCCTGAAGACGCTAACCGCCCAGGTGTTTCTTCACGTGCAGGAACAGATAGTAGTCACTGGGTGCAAGATCGGGACTGTACGGAGGATGGTCTAGAGTTCCCCATCGAAAAGATGTGATGAGATCTTTGGTCTCATTCGCCACATGCTGACGGGCATTGTCTTGCAGCACAACGATGTCCTTGCTCAACTTCCATGGACTGTTGCTTTGATTCTGTTGTGACGTAGTCCACCTATGTTTCACCGCCCGTAACAGTTAGGCTTAATAAATAATCACCGTCGTTGTGGTACCCCTCAAGGAAAGTCAATGAACCGTCTAAACGTTTGGTTTTCTTCACATCCGTCAACATTTTCGGTACCCAACGTGCGCACAATTTTCGGTAATTCAAGTGCTCGGTCACAGTGCCATACAAAACACTACGAGAAACATTAGGAAAGTCATAACGCAAGGAGAAAATCGTGAAGCGTCTGTTTTCTCTCACCAGATTGTCCACTTCCTGCACCAAACTTTGATTAACGACCGAAGGACGCCCACTCCGTTGTTCATCGTGCACATTTGTGTGGCCATCTTTAAATGCTCTCACCCACTTTCTTACCATTCCATAACTCATAACGTTTTCTCCGAAAACTGCACAGATGTTACGATGAATATCGATCGCTTTTAGGACTTCAGCACTAAGACATCTTATAACAGCCCGTACTTCACAGTCGGCGGGACTCACGATTATCGGAGGCATCTTAAACACTCAGTACACAACGTCAGCAAGGAAGAATCAGACTGTAATGGCGTCAGTGCGTAGATTAAGGTACAGGCTATCATGTAAAAATAAAATTATTGAGATGTCTTAGCACGTCTTTTTTTTAAATTTCAGAACGGTACTTACTTAAAAAACACGTCTCGTACATTTGTTTTCGTGTTTACGGGCCTCGATTTGACGTTGCGGGTAGCCTAACGGTTTAGGCGAACTAGACTGAGGACACCATCAGCTAAACGTCAAGTAGTGTAGAACAGAATGTTACTGTAGCAATATTTTTGATGTGGCATGTCATTTTAAGGCATGTAGAAGCTTTATGATAATGTAATATGTGTTTCGAATACTGTGGCACAGGCGATGGCTGTTTAGAAAATCATGAACTGTAGACCACGAGTGACTAACAGTTGTAATAATACGAAAATACATGGCCCAGTCACATCAATGTGACCACCGCCTATGATCGATGCCAACCACTCGCAGACGGCAGGTGGCAGCAGTAGCAGTGGAGGGTATGTAAATGTAGGGATGACGCGGAAAAGAATGCAGTACTTCTTGTAATGCGGAAACGGAGCGATTTATCTAACGTCCAAACGGGCATGGTCATTGGCTTTCGCGTGAACGACGGCTGCGGAGATGTGCGTGGGTGAATAGACGTGCATTTGTTGAGCAACTGAGCGCCCAGACGAACCAAGGTGCTACCAACAGTGTCGCCTCAACGACCGTTCAGCGAACGTCACTGCAAATGGGCCTCTGCAGTAATCGCCTGATTCATGATGACTGCTGTTCATTGGCGACGAAGGTTGGAATTTGTACGACAGTACCGCAACCGCAAGTCCACTGAGTGGCAACTGGCGGCTTTTTCAGATGAATCACGTTTTATGCTCCATCGGTCAGATGGCCTTTGATGTGTACGGCGTGAAACATCTGAAAGGAAACATACTGAATCAATAGTCGGAAGGGTTCGCGCCGGAGGGCATTCCATGGGTGATCTCCTCACACTGGAAGGTACAATGGACGAACAAAAGTTTGCATCTATCCTTGGGTACCATCTCTACCGCTATAAGCAGTTTCTTTTTCTTCGGCACAATAGCATCCACCAGCAGGACAATGCAACGTGCTACAAAGCTCGTTGTGGACGTGCGTGGTTCTAAGAGCACCAGGATATCTTCACCGTGCTCACCTTGCCACCAAACTCCCCGGATTAAAGTCAAATCGAGAATCTGTGGGACCACCTTGATCGGACTGTTCAATCCATGGATCCGCAATAGACAAATGCTAGCGCAGCTGGCAACGGCACTGGAGTCGGCAGGACTCCACATCACTGTCGCTGACTTCTACAACCTCACTGACTCTCCTCCTGCACGTCTCACAGCGGTCCATGCTGCAAAAGGTGGTTATTCAGATTTCTGCCAGTTGATCACATTAATTTTCCTCTGTAGATTTTCTTGACCGTGACAGAAATTCATTCTAGTTCGGTCGCCTGGTGTGTAGACTGTTTGACGTTCCGTCGTCACGGACCATTGCCCAAGGTACACCGTCTTGGAGGTCCTCTACACTTCGTACCCCGTCTTAAACTGAGGAAAGCCGCCGGTCTAACGGAATATTCCCTGAATTCATCAGACGCCTGGACCCCTCAGCCAGTGCATGGCTTAGCCAATTCTACTGTGACATCATGAACATCAGCCGGGTTCCCTATCAGATCAAGATAGCCAAAATCCTCGCAATCGTAAAACCAGGAAAGTCACAGGATGGCCCAACTAGCTATCGACCAATAGCCCTATTGAGAATTTGCTGCAAGCTATTAGAAAGACTGCTGTACAACAGAATATATGACTCCATAGATAGACTAAATCCGGCAGACCAGGCAGGATTTAGGAACAAAGGAAGCTGCTGTGAACAAGTCCTAGCCTTAACCTCATACACTGAGTCAGGCTTTCAAAGGGCCCAAAAAACCTGTGTGGCTTTTGTCGACCTCTCGGCCGCCTATGATGCCATCTGGTTCGACATACTCAAGCTGAAAAAAGCGATCCCCTGCCGCAAGACAACTAAGCTTCTGGAAAACATGTTCAAAAATCGCTACTTCAGAGTGAACGTAGGTCAATCTACGAGTAAATGCTACTCAATAAACAATGGGCTTCCACAGGGATCAGTATTGGCTCCCCTAAATCGCAAAAATTCTGCTATGCAAATGACATTGCAATAGCCACCCAGAGCAAGACATTCGAAGAGGGGGAAGCTACTCTGTCAGCGGACTTTCATATTCTTAACCAGTATTATACGAAATGGAGTCTCTGCCCAAATACAAATAAAACTGAGGTAAGCGAATTCCACTTGAACGATCATGAGGCAAGACGAGAGTTACAAGTAACATTCTGCAATGAGCGATTGACGCACAACAGCCATCCAAAATATCTAGGAATCACTCTTGACCGGTCATTAACCTATAAAGAACACCTAGAAATAATCAGTCAAAAGATAAAAAATCGAAATAACATATTAAGAAAGCTGACTGAAACCTCCTGGGGAGGTCAATCTAACACCCTACGCACCGGAGCACAATATCTCGTTTACTCGGTGGCAGAATACTGCGCCCAGTCTGCTACAAGAGCACACACACGAAGAAAATATATGTCCAGCTTAACACCACCATGAGGATTGTCTCAGGAACTCTGCAATCATTTCCTCTTCCCTGGCTTCATGCCCTTTGCAATATAGCTCCTCCCTTCCTCAGAAGGCGACAAGCAGCTATTCGAGAATGGAAGACAATTAATGACCCCTCTGTCTCTGAAGATATACCTATTCGAAAAATATTGGACCATCTACCAACTACCCGCCTAAAATCCAGGAAACAATCTCGCAATGGTGGTGAATGGGAATGGGGGTATCGTCCGTGCCCTTTCAGAGAAAGATTCGGGCGTTCGTCTTAAGCGATCTGTGGAATTCACAAACATTCTGTTTGAATGGCCGGAAAACTATTTCAACCTACGTTCTTCCTAATACAAGTCTTGTGTCTTCAAGTAATACCAACTTCCCACATAGCTTCGGACGTAGCTACATTACATAAGTGTGGTTTATGCATAAACTTGCTTCCGGATTGTGTATACTTGATGGTGTCCATCTTGCTGCCGACCGCGCTTTCGAGCTAGTGTTTCGTATAAACATAATAAGATAGTTTGATCATTTTCCCCAAAATACAGTCGGAAAATAAAGAAGCGGGTATTTTGGGCAAACTGGATTCCCACTGTCATTATACAGGATGATTCAAAAGGTAACACGCAGACTGAAGCCCCTGATGAAAGAGTCGAAATACACTAACTTGGAATAGGTACCTGCGGTCTTGAAGTAATCCTGAGCCAGTGAAAGCTTTCGAATGTCAGGAAGAAAAAGGACGATCAGCACACATGCGCCTTAAATTCAGCAAAGCTAATGTACTGTTTACTCAACAGCGTCGTCCATTACAGTTGTTTAAAATGGTGGTCTAAACACTTAATACAGGCATAAAAACTTAACAGAAAATTATGGCTTACTGCACCAAGTGCATCAGGCATCACATGGATCTCATCAAACGCGTGAAATGTCCTGGCGGGAAGTGCTTCTGCATCGGAACTGGTATTGCATGTACGTGGCTTTTGATGTGCATATGTGTTCGATCAGAAGTGGAGGTCGAATTTCATAGACACCTTGCTCCCATGATCTGATGTCTCTTGAGTTTTTTAATTTAATCTAATTCAATTTTATTATATTTTATTTTATTTGCGGAACGCATACTTTTTAGTCTCCGCCGCAAAGGAGTAAATATGCCATCTGAGATGTCAACAACTCAGTTACTACAGTTTGCAGAAATAAACGTTTAATGTCGCCAAACTTTCTAAATATGCTCAGGTTATTATCAGTTCTGATTAAGAACAACACATCAGTCTTAATTCTTCTGTCATTTCTCTTTTAACTGTTCTAACTACTCTCTCCTCGTAGCGAAGTCTCTGTAAGTGATTACGGGGAATCTGTCGTATTCGCTAAAAATGTATTAAAAAGTACTCCAATTGAAACGTCCCCTTTGAAAAATTTATACAAGACTGTGCTTAAACTGAAACACAATATTTTTGGCTCAACGCAATCTGACTTCCAAAAATCCCTACGAAAGAATGGCCCTGACGAACATTAACCTATACGTTTCACAAATCACTTACCTCACAAAAATCTTCGTTACTCAAGCTACTGCAATACACCGAGGTCCACTACTGCCAGCTAACTAAAAGATTCAAACTACGGAAGTCACTAACTACTGATAGGTACAGTTAGCAAATGAAAGATTTTAATAGAGAACAAACAATGTATTTACCTTAGTAGTCATAATATATATATATCACTTCATGACACCAATTCTTACAAATTTCAAAACTCCGCCATCTCTCTACCCACGTCCACCACTGCTGGCGGCTCACCTCCAACTGCGCAACGCTACGCGCTGTTAGCATCCAGCTGCCTCTGCTCAACACTACAGTGGCAGACAACAATGCAAACTAAACACACACTGCGCATAGCACAGCCAGTGATTTTTCATACCGAGCGCTAAGCGGCGTTACCAATAAGAAAACCTAAACAGCCTACTTACACAATGTATTTATTTTCACAGCTAATCGTATCTTTAAACTATATTCATACCTGTTTCCCACAACAAATTGCACGTTCGGATGAATGCGAAAGGTTTCTACTTGTCGTGGTTGGGGTGTATTTTACTATGTCTCTAGATTACTTTTTAGGGACACGCAAGTAGTGTGTAACAGAGTGTAATATAGCGATAAAGCGGATACATCATTGAAGGCTTAGCGGTTTTATATTATTTTCTGGAAAGCAGAGAATTCAAAAAATTCCATGATAACTAAATTCTCTTCAGGTATTTGTAGTTCAAATTACTTTACAATTGATGAAAATATGAATAATTTTCAGTTCTCCGTTGGCTTACATTCACCTGAAACCAATGTCCAACAGAAACAACGTCTACTCACTATTTTACCTACTTACGATGTTTGTGTTTAACAGTACACGTGATTTGTTAAGCCTCCAACTTTTTTAAACCTTAATATGAGTATATATGTGGTGAAGCTTCAGTACCATTATCCTGAAAATATGCACCTAATATACAAAATTTTAATCCACAAATGAATATTTAACGCGATCTGACTTCTTTTTATGTGATATTCAGAGGCAGGAAAATCTTTCATAGCACACAGGTAAGTATAAGAGATCTTGAATATATGTTCAAATGGTTCAAATGGCTCTAAGAACTATGGGGATTAACATCTGAGGTCATCAGTCCCCTAGACTTAGAACTACTTAAACCTAACTAACCTAAGAACATCACACACATCCATGTACGAGGCAGGATACGAACCTGCGACCGTAGCAGCAGCGCGGTTCCTGACTGAAGCGCCTAGAACCGCTCGACCACAGCGGCCGAATGTACGTTCAACCAATGAAAAATTAAGCTCAATGTATTGAGAACTTACTAACACGACATGAAAGTGTCTAGCATCCTCCATTATACGGGGCATGCGCGCACGGAAGGTATAGACTACACGTTGTATAAAATTACAGATATTCAGTAACCTAAATAAGTCACAGTAGTCATTCTCAACATATTCAGGTTCAGCACGTGTTTCGAAGTGCTCTGGACTCAGACCTACCTCACTCTTGCTGTATTATGTCTGTTGCTGTAAAAGCTACCATTGGTAGCTTCTATAAAATATGGTTCCACTGAAGTTAAATGAACTTGTTTATCTATGACTTTAGACAAAAACTAAATGAACATATTGGAGGTGGAAAGCTGCCGGCATGTACAGCAATTTCCACAGACAACTATATATTCTTGTAAAAAATTTCATGTCCAGGTTGCTCGTGTATAATCATGTTACTATACACTGAAGAGCTAATGCATATTTTCAAATCAAATGGTTCAATTGTCTCTGAGCACTATGCGACTTAACTTCTGAGGTCACCAGTCCCATAGAACTTAGAACTACTTAAACCTAATTAACCTAAGGACATCACACACATCCATACCCGAGCGAGGATTCGAACCTGCGACCGTAGCGGTCGCGCTGTTTCAGACTATAGCGCCTAGAACCGCTCGGCCACCCCGGCCGGCGAGCTAAACATAACGCAACGGTAAATATAGGGGATCTTGAACAAGTCTTTAAGCAATGAAAAATTACAACAAATGCATTCAAATCTTAATAACACGTTATAAAAGTTTATGGCATCTGTGCGATGGAGATATTGGCTCTACATAACTCATTTTCACAAGAATCATTAATCATATTTTTTCTAAACTTATTCAGGAACAGCACTTGATTCGAAGTTCTCTGCAGCGTCGACATACCTTATTATCCCTGTAATATGTGTGCAAAGAAATGACTGTATAATCTGCCGATGATAGCTTGTATAAACAACGATTTCGTTTAAAGCTGAACGTATCCAGTTATGATTTTACACAAAGATTAAATGAGTACATGGGAGCTTACCAAGAGAGCATGACAAATCATGAATGGTTTCAGAACGAAAAGTAATGAAAGAGGGATTAGAACTGTTTGGAAAAACGACGTTTTGTTTAAGAAGCTCGATTATTCATTATAAGGTTTTGTTTACTTTTGATACATTCACTTTTTGTAGTATAATCATGATCAGTTTCGGGAAACGACACTCTACAATAAGAAAAATATAGGAGTTCGTGTTAAGACTGTAAAACAAGGAAAAATATATTTACTAGGTCAGCTTCTGAATTATTTAATGACACATGGATCCTACCTATGAGTGACGTTTGATGAAGAAACGATCAAACGTTAACAAACTAAACATAATACCAAGAATCGGGAAAATGTATCGATACAATTAAGATTACTTTTCTATCCCTATTTTCTGCTTTAGATGAACGCATCCTCTATAATAAAAGTCTTTATTTGTAAAAATTTGGATGTTCTCGTCACGGAAACTAGAACAAGGTACTTGTAAAACGCATAAAATGTGTCAGATTTCCGATAAAAGTCCAATCAGTCACTTGGAAAACGTTAGAAGTAGAGCACAGGCCGTTACAGCAGTGTATATAAACAAGAGTATGGCCTGCACAATAGAAGGAACTAAGAAACAGCCATTATGGTATATATTTCCGATAGCTGATAGCGCTGCACTTCGGGTTGCTAGTTGTTTACTCCACTACCCGTAAGCTCAGAAGAGATAATACAGACCGGACGACAGGGCAGAATTCTGCTGCAGACCGCTGTCACTTTTCTTCCGGCTGAGAGGTGTTTACGTTAGCTGGACAGATGCTCGGAAATGAAGACGTGACCTGGATAACACAGTGCAGCACTCGGTCGTTGGGAGGCTTCACTTACGAGCATCTCCCCAGGTATCGTAAACACCTCATAGCTACGAAAGAACCGACAGCGATGTGAGGCAGAATGCCTCCCTTTCGTCCGAGCCGAGTCGTCTCTTGTGCGCTAATGGACAGTGAATGAAACGTCTGGCAGCTCGACGTACAGCACCATCAGCCGTCTGGAACATGTTCATCTACATCTGCATATACAGATTGGTCGATTGATCGTGACCGGGCCCAATATCTCACGAAATAAGCGTCAAACTAAAAAATACAAAGAACGAAACTTGTCTAACTTGAAGTGGGAAACCAGGTGGCACTATGGTTGGCCCGCTAGATGGCGCTGCCATAGGTCAAACGGATATCAGCTGCGTTTTTTAAAATAGAAACTCCCATTTTTATTACATATTCTTGTAGTACGTACAGAAATATGTTTGTTTTAGTTGGAGCACTTCTTTCGCTTTGTGATAGAGGGCGCTGTAATAGTCACAAACATATGGCTCACAATTTTAGACAAACTGTTGGTAACTGGTAGGTTTTTTAAATTAAAATACAGAACGTAGGTACGTTTGAACATTTTATTTCGGTTGTTCCAATGTGATACATGTACCTTTGTGAACTTATAATTTCTGAGAACGCATGCTGTTACAGCGTGATTACCTGTAAATACCACATTAATGCAATAAATGCTCAAAATGATGTCCGTCAACCTCGATGCATTTGGCAATACGTGTAACGACATTCCTGTCAACAGCAAATAGTTCGCCTTTCGTAATGTTCCCACATGCATTGACAATGGGCTGACGCATGTTGTCAGGTGTTGTCGGTGGATCACGATAGCAAATATCCTTCAACTTTCCACACAGAAACAAATCCAGGGACGTCAGATCCGGTGAACGTGCGGGCCATGGTATGTTACTTCGACGACCAATTCACATGTCATGAAATATGCTATTCAATACCGCTTCAACCGCACGCGAGCTATGTGCCGGACATCCATCATGTTGGAAGTACATCGCTATTCTGTCATGCAGTGAAACATCTTGTATTAACATCGGTATGACATTACGCCTCCCCCCATGAACCATGGACCTTGCCGTTGGTGGGGAGGCTTGCGTGCCTCAGCGATACAGATGGCCGTACCGTAGGTGCAACCACAACGGAGGGGTATCTGTTGAGAGGCCAGACAAACGTGTGGTTCCTGAAGAGGGGCAGCAGCCTTTTCAGTAGTTGCAGGGGCAACAGTCTGGATGATTGACTGATCTGGCCTTGCAACATTAACCAAAACGGCCTTGCTGTGCTGGTACTGCGAACGGCTGAAAGCAAGGGGAAACTACAGCTGTAATTTTTCCCGAGGACATGCAGCTTTACTGTATGATTAAATGATGATGGCATCCTCTTGGGTAAAATATTCCGGAGGTAAAATAGTCCCCCATTCGGATCTCCGGGCGGGGACTACTCAGGAGGATGTCGTTATCAGGAGAAAGAAAACTGGCGTTCTACGGATCGGAGCGTGGAATGTCAGATCCCTTAATCGGGCAGGTAGGTTAGAAAATTTAAAAAGGGAAATGGATAGGTTAAAGTTAGATATAGTGGGAATTAGTGAAGTTCGGTGGCAGGAGGAACAAGACTTCTGGTCAGGTGACTACAGGGTTATAAACACAAAATCAAATAGGGGTAATGCAGGAGTAGGTTTAATAATGAATAGGAAAATAGGAATGCGGGTAAGCTACTACAAACAGCATAGTGAACGCATTATTGTGGCCAAGATAGATACGAAGCCCACACCTACTACAGTAGTACAAGTTTATATGCCAACTAGCTCTGCAGATGATGAAGAAATTGAAGAAATGTACGATGAAATAAAAGAAATTATTCAGATAGTGAAGGGAGACGAAAATTTAATAGTAATGGGTAACTGGAATTCGAGTGTAGGAAAAGGGAGAGAAGGAAACATAGTAGGTGAATATGGATTGGGGCTAAGAAATGAAAGAGGAAGCCGCCTAGTAGAATTTTGCACAGAGCACAACTTAATCATAGCTAACACTTGGTTTAAGAATCATGAAAGAAGGTTGTATACGTGGAAGAACCCTGGAGATACTAAAAGGTATCAGATAGATTATATAATGGTAAGACAGAGATTTAGGAACCAGGTTTTAAGTTGTAAGACATTTCCAGGGGCAGATGTGGACTCTGACCACAATCTATTGTTTATGACCTTTAGATTAAAACTGAAGAAACTGCAAAAATGTGGGAAATTAAGGAGATGGGACCTAGATAAACTGAAAGAACCAGAGGTTGTACAGAGTTTCAAAGAGAGCATAAGGGAACAATTGACAGGAATAGGGGAAAGAAATACAGTAGAAGAAGAATGGGTAGCTCTGAGGGATGTAGTAGTGAAGGCAGCAGAGGATAAAGTAGGTACAAAGACGAGGGCTAGTAGAAATCCTTGGGTAACAGAAGAAATATTGAATTTAATTGATGAAAGGAGAAAATATAAAAATGCAGTAAATGAAGCAGGCAAAAAGGAATACAAACGTCTCAAAAATGAGATCGACAGGAAGTGCAAAATGGCTAAACAGGGATGGCTAGAGGACAAATGTAAGGATGTAGAAGCTTATCTCACTAGGGGTAAGATAGATACTGCCTACAGGAAAATTAAAGAGACCTTTGGAGAGAAGAGAACCACGTGTATGAATATCAAGAGCTCAGATGGCAGCCCAGTTCTAAACAAAGAAGGGAAGGCAGAAAGGTGGAAGGAGTATATAGAAAGTTTATACAAGGGCGATGTACTTGAGGACAATATTATGGAAATAGAAGAAGATGTAGATGAAGACGAAATGGGAGATACGATACTGCGTGAAGAGTTTGACAGAGCACTGAAAGACCTGAGTCGAAACAAGGCCCCCGGAGTAGACAACATTCCATTAGAACTACTGACGGCCTTGGGAGAGCCAGTCATGACAAAACTCTACCAGCTGGTGAGCAAGATGTATGAGACAGGCGAAATACCCTCAGACTTCAAGAAGAATATAATAATTCCAATCCCAAACAAAGCAGGTGCTGACAGATGTGAAAATTACCGAACTATCAGTTTAATAAGCCACGGCTGCAAAATACTAACGCGAATTCTTTACAGACGAATGGAAAAACTGGTAGATGCAGACCTCGGGGAGGATCAGTTTGGATTCCGTCGAAATGTTGGAACACGTGAGGCAATACTGACCTTACGACTTATCTTAGAAGAAAGATTAAGGAAAGGCAAACCTACGTTTCTAGCATTTGTAGACTTAGAGAAAGCTTTTGACAATGTTGACTGGAATACTCTCTTTCAAATTCTAAAGGTGGCAGGGGTAAAATACAGGGAGCGAAAGGCTATTTATAATTTGTACAGAAACCAGATGGCAGTAATAAGAGTCGAGGGGCATGAAAGGGAAGCAGTGGTTGGGAAAGGAGTGAGACAGGGTTGTAGCCTCTCCCCGTTGTTATTCAATCTGTATATTGAGCAAGCAGTAAAGGAAACAAAAGAAAAATTTGGAGTAGGTATTAAAATTCATGGAGACGAAGTAAAAACTTTGAGGTTCGCCGATGACATTGTAATTCTGTCAGAGACAGCAAAGGACTTGGAAGAGCAGTTGAACGGAATGGACAGTGTCTTGAAAGGAGGATATAAGATGAACATTAACAAAAGCAAAACGAGGATAATGGAATGTAGTCAAATTAAATCGGGTGATGCTGAGGGAATTAGATTAGGAAATGAGACACTTAAAGTAGTAAAGGAGTTTTGCTATTTAGGAAGTAAAATAACTGATGATGGTCGAAGTAGAGAGGATATAAAATGTAGACTGGCAATGGCAAGGAAAGCGTTTCTGAAGAAGAGAAATTTGTTAACATCGAATATAGATTTATGTATCAGGAAGTCGTTTCTGAAAGTATTTGTTTGGAGTGTAGCCATGTATGGAAGTGAAACATGGACGATAACTAGTTTGGACAAGAAGAGAATAGAAGCTTTCGAAATGTGGTGCTACAGAAGAATACCGAAGATAAGGTGGATAGATCACGTAACTAATGAGGAGGTATTGAATAGGATTGGGGAGAAGAGAAGTTTGTGGCACAACTTGACTAGAAGAAGGGATCGGTTGGTAGGACATGTTTTGAGGCATCAAGGGATCACAAATTTAGCATTGGAGGGCAGCGTGGAGGGTAAAAATCGTAGAGGGAGACCGAGAGATGAGTACACTAAGCAGATTCAGAAGGATGTAGGTTGCAGTAGGTACTGGGAGATGAAGCAGCTTGCACAGGATAGAGTAGCATGGAGAGCTGCATCAAACCAGTCTCAGGACTGAAGACAACAACAACAACATGACATTACGCGGGAAATCAGCATACATTGTACCATTTAGATTGCCATCGATTAAATGGGGGCCAATTATCCTTCCTCCCATAATGCCACACCATACATTAACCCGCCAAGTTCGCTGATGTTCCACTTGTCGCAGCCATCGTGGATTTTCTGTTTCCCAATAGTGCATATTATGCTGGCTTACGTTACCGCTGTTGGTGAATGACGCTTCGTCGCTAAATAGAACGAGTGCAAAAAATCCGTCATCGTCCAGTAATTTCTCTTGTGCCCAGTGGCAGAACTGAACACGACGTTCAAAGTAATCGCCATGCAATTCCTGGTGCATAGAAATACGGTACGGGTGCAATCGATGTTGATGTACATTCTCAACACCGACGTTTTTGAGATTCCCGATTCTCGCGTAATTTGTCTGCTACTGATGAGAGGATTAGCTGCGACAGCAGCTAAAACATCTACTTGGGCATCATCGTTTGTTGCAGGTCGTGGGTGAAGTTTCACATGGGGCTGAATACTTCCTGTTTCCTTAAATAACGTAACAATCCGGCGAACGGTCCGGACACTTTGAGGATGTCGTCAAGGATACCGAGCAGCATACATAGCACACGCCCGTTGGGCATTTTGATCAGAATAGCCATACATGAACAAGATATCGACGTTTCCCGCAATTGTTAAACGGTCCATTTTAACACGGGTAATGTATCACGAAGCAAATACCGTCCGCAATGGCGAAATGTTACGTGATACCACGTACTTATACGTTTGTGACTATTACAGCGCCATCTATCACAAAGCGAAAAAGTTGTCCAACTAAAACATTCACATTTCCTTACATACTACACGAATATGTAATAAAACATGGGGGTTCCTATTTTAGAAATGCTGTTGATATCCGTTTGACCTATGGCAGCGCCATCTAGCGGGCCAACCATAGCGCCATCTCGTTTCACTCTTCAAGCTAAACGAGTTTCGTTCTTTGTAGTTTTTTCGTTTGATGCTTATTTCGTGAGATATTTGGCCAGGTCACTAACAATGGACCATCCTGTATACTCCACAAGCCACCATACGGTGCGTGACGGAGGGAATCCTATACCACAACTAGTCATTTCCTTTCGTGTTGCACTTGAAAATAGGGCGAGGGTAAAACGACAGTATAAATGCAACCGTATTAGCCCTGATTTCTCGTATCTTATCTTTTTAGTACTTATGTGAAATGTAATTGGGCGGTAGTAGAATCGTTCTTCAGTTACCTTCAAATGCCGCGAAAAGATCGTCGCCTTCCGTCCAGAGTTTCCCATCTGAACTCCCGAAGCATCAAATTGTTCTGAGCACTATGGGACTTAACATCTGAGGTCATCAGTCCCCTAGAACTTAGAACTACTTAAACCTAACTAACCTAAGGACTTCACACACATCCATGCCCGAGGCAGGATTCGAACCTGCAGTTCCAGACTGAAGCGCCTAGAACCGCTCGGCCACACCGGCCGGCCCCGAAGCATCTCTGTAACATTTGCATGTTGTTCGAGCCTACAGGTAACAAATCTAGCAGCCCGCCTTTGAACTGCTCATATATCTTCCTTTAATACGACGTGGTGTGAATCCCAAATACTCGGGCAGTACTCAAGAATAGGTCGCACTAGCGTCCAATATGCGGTCTCCTTTACAAATGAACTACACTCTCCTAAAAATCTCCCAAGAAACGGAAGTCGACCATACATCCTCCCTACTGCAATTCTCCCAATCTCATTCCATTTCAGACTGCTGTGCAAGAGTACGACCAGAAATTAAAACGAGGTGACTATGTCTAGCAGGACACTACTAATGCTGTATCCGGACGTTACGGGTTTGTTTTTCCTACTCATCCGCATTAATTTACATTTTTCTGCATTTAGAGCTAGCTGCCATTCATCACGGCAACTATAGATATTGTCTAAGTCATCTTGTGATTATTATTATTAATGTCAAAAATAAGAGTATTATGTAAAATCTTCACTGAAGTAGTGTGATCAATGTAAGTGTTGTAAACGGATTTTCTCTCTGATGATGCGTAGTTAAAATAGCCAAAGAATTATCACATGCACCTAAATGTATTGTACATTAGCATGTTGTGTGAAAATTTTGTTATTATATTTTAAATGAAAGTATGTTTAAGATTTTTTCACTTATTTCACTTTCATTAGGATTATTTCGCTTGGGATCTATGGAAGGTATATTAGTATATCTCTTTCTTTGTAAATAGGTGTTGTGTATTCTTCTTTCATGACATGTTCTATATCAGGGGTAGTCAAGATTTTTACCTGCCTCCTTCTTTTACGTTTCTTTAGGAGTAAAATTTACTAACCGCTTAATGCATTCTTAGTAACAGCGATTTGTAAAGTAGGGATATAACTTTGCCTTAGAAAGATTGCAGAGTTGCAAGTTAAAGCATATAATAATAAATAGTTATCAAATACCTTATGTCAAAATTTTATGAAAACCCTGTGGAAACGTTTTTAAAATCCATACTGCCTACCATGAAATTGGGCGACAGGGACCAAGTTGTCTACTACTGTTCTGTATTGTTTAGGATTTCCTCAGTAATGGATTTATGGAATCAAATGTGCATCTAATCTAACGTAAAGTGTATGCATCACCTCATGGGTGTTTTTATACACTTAGCCTACTGTTGCATGTAAAATATACCACCGTGTAACGCTCTATTCGTAACTGGTGAACCTTATCCATACTTAGAGCTTCACAATAGCAATGTTCCTGTCACAATGTCAACATCTGTGAAATGTGGTGCGTAGAATTAAACGGGAGAGGATAGAGGGTCTTCAGTGGCCTATAACGAGAGGACGATTCTGGATTGTATGGCGGTTGTTAGTTACTTTGTTATTTCCATTTTTGTGGATCACATTTTCAAGAACTCATATGATGTGCCAGCATCCGTATATAACAGCGGTAATAGTAAAATACCGGTCGAGGCAGAAAAGAGAGGCCATCCAAAATGTATACGCTACGAGTAAATAAAGCGAGGTGAAGTTTTCGCAAAGATACAGGAGACAACGTGGTCAATTCTATGATGTGTTCAAGTAGCTTTTAACGTTTATTCTCGTAGCTGCCGATTTATGACACCAACTTTTTTAAAAGTGGAACTATATACTTTTTCTGTGGAATTTGAAACAGTCTTCGAAGGGTCTTCAGCGACGTAGCATGCTTGAAACTTAATTTGACAGTAACAGGATAACAGCATCGCAGTCCACTAACTCACCGTCAGGAGAAGAGGTCACACAAACGTCTGGTTTATTGTACGCAAATACGTAACACAGTATGGTTTGTGTATTTGTTTGTATGTCTGGTATACCATATGCTCAAAATATTGAACTCGAGCACTGACATATGCTATAAAGCGATGCCCGAAAGGCAATACTGCATGATGTTCAGACGCAAATTCTGCAGCAGAGGCTCGTGTTATACGGGAGTTCATGTTCTCAGGAGCCGTCGGAGTTGCCTGGTAGGTCTCTTGTTTCAGTTTTCCCATAGATAAAAGTCCAGAGGTGTTAAGTTTGGTGAGCGTGAACGCCGTTTAGTGTTTCCCCGACGACAGATCCAATCATCCTCAAATGATGTGTTGAGGTCTTTAGTAATATCTTCATAATGTGAGTGGCGTCCGTCGTGTTGGCAGCACATGGATTGCCTAATGTCCAGTGGGATGCCATTCAACAACTGCAACAACATACACGTTAGGAACTTCAGATGTTAGTGCACATTTTGAGTCCTATCAATAAAACACGGACCTAGCAACGCTTGACAGGCCGTCGTCGTTTTCATACATTTCTCTCGGCCATCGCGGATTTTAAACTGATCGCTGGTAGGGGAAAGGGTTGCATCTTGAAAAATTTTCCGGACTTTCACCTCTAATAATAGAAATTTGATGTATTTTCTTATTCTTCTTTTAAATGATAGTATTCACCTGTTGTATACTGCAGTCTTTTCAAGAAATCATAACAATTTGTCCGGAAGAGGAAGGTTTTCCCAAACGTGTTGCAGTATAGAATATCTTGTCAATATTATTGTATTTAATGTCTATAATATTGTATTTAATAGTCTACCTGTTATATATTTACATTATTGCACTTCCAGTAATCTGTAACTGACCCACATTAAGTCAAATACATTTTTAAATACAAGCAATTTGAAACTAACACTAATTTTCATTTTCAAGACCGGAAAAATTGGTAAGATACTAAAGAAACTCAGTTTATTTCCAAATATCGCACGTTCTATGGTAGAAGATAGCCTTCCGTTTCAAGGTCCATGAAGATGCACGACCGACGAAGAATTGCTTAACTGTCTTAAAGATATGTAGAGTTTTACTCACCATAAAATTCTGCAACCGAAGAATTAATCATATCTTCCACATAATGTTAATATATTGCACAGAACTTGAATGTGTAGTAATCAAAATATTTACAAATGCTACACATAACACAACCTTATATCTCACAACAAAAACAATGGAAAACGCTGGAAACTACTTATGGCGGTCTCTAGTGCGCATTACTTTGCGTAATTCGTGAATCGGTCACTGGATTGAAACACTGACCATAAAACGTGATGTATTCCGTAGGCATACAACAGTCTACCCTACATATTTCGAAGACTGAGTTGCCCGTGGTTCGTAAATGATGCTTTATTCGTAAAGAGAACACTTGTACAGGAACGACTACGCAGTCCGCACTTTCCGTAGACTTCATTCGGAGAACTGTAACTGATCCTGAAAATCTTTGCCATAAAACTCTTAAAAGAGAGAAAGGTGGATAGGATGAAATGCGTTCGACTGCAATATTCGTACAACGCTAATGTGGGTGATTTCATTCTCTTATTCGGGTGGCCCCGTAGTGACATATGTATTGTGTGTTACAGCCGCTAAAACGTTAGAAGCACTTCTCTCTTCAATTAATGTTCTATATCGCTGGATTATTTTATTCTTCACACTTCCAGTTTCTTGAAACTTATTTTATAATTTTGAACACTTGAGTTGGAATTCATATTAATAAACACACAAACCGTGCCTGAGTTGGAGCTACTCCTGATGGCGGGATAGTGCTTTGTTTCATTGTTACCTTGTTACTATTTAGTTAGGTTCTATTTGTGCTAAATCGCTGACATCCCCCTTTGAAGTCCGTTTTCAGTTCCACAGAAAAACGTATACAGTTCCATTAAAAACCATTTGTGTTATAATTCTGGAGCTAGTGACGTTAAAAATTGCTCATGTACGTCAGAAAGTTTGCCACATCTACACATGGACCACACTCACCTTCAGCGTGACAATGCTTACCACGCGCAGTGACATCTGTAACAATCCGACGCCTTGGGTTCACTGTCATCGATCACCCTCCATATAGTCACGACTTATCCGATTTTCGTCGGTTTCCAAAACTTAAAGAACACCTTCGACGACTTCACTTTGGTGTTGATGAAGCGGTAGAATCAGAAATGAGGTTGTGGCTCCGTCAACAAAGTCAAACGTTCTACAGTGTCGTTATCAACAAACTGGTCGAAACGTGTTCATCGCCAAGGTGACTATGTTGAGAAAGAAATATGTAGATATGAAGAATAAAGATAAAGATATACACTCCTGGAAATTGAAATAAGAACACCGTGAATTCATTGTCCCAGGAAGGGGAAACTTTATTGACACATTCCTGGGGTCAGATAAATCACATGATCACACTGACAGAACCACAGGCACATAGACACAGGCAACAGAGCATGCACAATGTCGGCACTAGTACAGTGTATATCCACCTTTCGCAGCAATGCAGGCTGCTATTCTCCCATGGAGACGGTCGTAGAGATGCTGGATGTAGTCCTGTGGAACGGCTTGCCATGCCATTTCCACCTGACGCCTCAGTTGGACCAGCGTTCGTACTGGACGTGCAGACCGCGCGAGACGACGCTTCATCCAGTCCCAAACATGCTCAATGGGGGACAGATCCGGAGATCTTGCTGGCCAGGGTAGTTGACTTATACCTTCTAGAGCACGTTGGGTGGCACGGGATACATGGGGACGTGCATTGTCCTGTTGGAACAGCAAGTTCCCTTGCTGGTCTATGAATGGTAGAACGATGGGTTCGATGACGGTTTGGATGTACCGTGCACTATTCAGTGTCCCCTCGACGAGCACCAGAGGTGTACGGCCAGTGTAGGAGATCGCTCCCCACACCATGATGCCGGGTGTTGGCCCTGTGTGCCTCGGTCGTATGCAGTCCTGATTGTGGCGCTCACCTGCACGGCGCCAAACACGCATACGACCATCATTGGCACCAAGGCAGAAGCGACTCTCATCGCTGAAGACGACACGTCTCCATTCGTCCCTCCATTCACTCCTGTCGCGACACCACTGGAGGCGGGCTGCACGATGTTGGGGCGTGAGCGGAAGACGGCCTAACGGTGTGCGGGACCGTAGCCCAGCTTCATGGAGACAGTTGCGAATGGTCCTCGCCGATACCCCAGGAGCAACAGTGTCCCTAATTTGCTGGGAAGTGGCGGTGCGGTCCCCTACGGCACTGCGTAGAATCCTACGGTCTTGGCGTGCATCCGTGCGTCGCTGCGGTCCGGTCCCAGGTCGACGGGCACGTGCACCTTCCGCCGACCACTGGCGACAACATCGATGTACTGTGGAGACCTCACGCCCCACGTGTTGAGCAATTCGGCGGTACGTCCACCCGGCCTCCCGCGTGCCCACTATACGCCCTCCCTCAAAGTCCGTCAACTGCACATACGGTTCACGTCCACGCTGTCGCGGCATGCTACCAGTGTTAAAGACTGCGATGGAGCTCCGTATGCCACGGCAAACTGGCTGACACTGACGGCGGCGGTGCACAAAAGCTGCGCAGCTAGCGCCATTCGACGGCCAACACCGCGGTTCCTGGTGTGTCCGCTGTGCCGTGCGTGTGATCATTGCTTGTACAGCCCTCTCGCAGTGTCCGGAGCAAGTATTGTGGGTCTGACACACCGGTGTCAATGTGTTCTTTTTTCCATTTCCAGGAGTGTATAATGTAGATAACGTTTGCTTTGTTTAAAAGTCTTCAAGAATTTTCACATAAAAAATTCTGAGGCATTACTTTTCAACATCCCCTGGTAAATTCATGCTTTTGCAGCTCTATGTTTCTTTGATACGTCGTTAATACCATATTTAACAGTTTCCACTAGAAAAGGACTGTTAAAGAGAGAGAAGATTTACTGACATTTCTACTGAATTTATCCACTGCCTTAGATACCTCTTTCCAACTGATACTTTGCATCTACCTTCTAAAGATGTTGGTTGTGGCGTCATTAACTATACCAGCAGTGTTTCTAGAAAACTCTTGATAGTGATTTATCATATTCTGTTTTTATTGTGAACTTCAGTCCCAAGGCACGTTTCATACAGCTGTCTATGCTTGTCTATCTCGTGCAAGTCTTCTGATAGCTATTACAACCTGCTTACTGTAGCCAAGCTGTGCTCTCCACATACTTCCATCCATTACCAGAGAAGCTATTTTTAATGCCTCAAGATGTGTTCAGTCATCCTACATACTCTCTTAGTCGAAAAGTGCAATTAATATCACTTCTGCCTGGCTCGATTCTTCACTGGTTTCCGATTTACCCGCGTAATCTTCATTATTCTTCGGCTGCAACGCATGTCAAATTATTATTATCTTTCCTTGTCCGGACTTCAGTATAAGAATAGACTTTACATAAATACTTACACAAAAGATTTCTGATTTACTTTCGAGGGGCTGAGAGTACAATTGGTACAAATGCTTGCTGAAGCAAACAGAGTAAACTGCTTCCAAAATTAAGTGGCTGATTGTAAATTATGAGAGCCACTATCGAAACAACAGATATTTTATCATAATGGTCAGTTAGTCTGTGTATAGTTGTCCGTGTAATTTAAAACTGTATTCCCCTTCATTAATGGACACAAATCCACTTTTGCTGATTATCTGCTAATTTCCGAACACAAACTAAAACGCTTTGAAGAAATTTCCATTTTGCATAGAGAAAAGAAAGGTCAGAGGCTCGAAGTACTTGAAGAGCTAGAGGCTTTCAAGCATATTTCTAAGAACAATGGTCTCATCCTCAATGAACAGTTACACCGAAGTAACAAAATATTTTTCAGTGGTTTCAATACACTGCTCGCGGAATTTCGATTCCTCTATTTTTACTATATTTTCCTGCTTCTGGTTTCGAAACATTATTTTCTTCTGATCTCATAGACATGCGCTGCTGAAGTTACTTTCATGCAAATATTTTCTGGGTTGTACAGCTGTTTGTAAAATTTTCTCTATGTCATTCTGTCCTTTATGTAATAGTTATTTCTGTAAAGCCTAACAGATGCCTCTGTTATACTTAACCTGCTTCACTACTGCGTATTTTCAAAAAAATATTAAACTATCTTTATATTTTGTTTTTAAAATTAACGCATATTACTGTCCGCGCCTGGTAGGCGGCGCAACTCGTATTGGTTTCGTGGCAGCAATGTAAGCCGCTGGGCCGATCAGTCTGATATTACCAGCTGGGCACACGTGACAAAGTCTAGAACGCTATATTTTATTTTTGACAGGAGCATAACTGCTCCAATTTCTGACTACTGGGTTTTAGCAATGTGATTTTACCTAACTAACCTTTGTGCGTCATGAAAATTGTCAGCTTGGTTAATGTGTTTTTGGTCATACCTTATTTCCTATGTATTATTTTATAGGATTTAGCAACATTTATTCTCATGAAGACAACCATAGTAGGTGTCGAAATCTAGGTCAATGTATCTACCCTTTATGTGCAACCGGTTGTCTATTTAATCCTATAGCGAAACTAGCGTATGGTTGCTGATTAACAGCCGTATTAAAAACTGTAATATTAAAAATACTCGTACTCCTCGCGTCTTAAAACTTTGCAGTGTGAAACAGGTACAAGTGCAAAACATCTTCTTTACTGTTATATCTTGAAGATTTTAGGTGCAAAACCCATGATATATGTTGTACAATTCAGGTGATTCCAACACACACGAGAGATTATTCATAGTCACTTTCTACAATCTCCTTACAGTCAGTGTCTATAGACTCGTAATCATTTCGCTCTGTGGTATTTCTTGAAGAATCTCCTTCATGGACAACACTAGTGATTTGTACCATTGCGTTGTGATTGTTTCAGTCTTCTTCGCTGCTTTGTTTGACCATGTCCTCTTCTTTCTCCATTCGTTTGTTTTATACCGATGGTAACTGCTGTCTGGGAATGGGGTACAGTATATTGTTATGGAACTCGTGCGAAAAGTAGACTAATGTAGTTCTTCATCTCCTGCACAGATACCCATTTCTCAAATTTTATTCGCAGCTTATCTTGATCCAAAAGCTGCAAAAGAGGTACTGATGGGGGACCAGTTTTGGGCCTCCTAAAATCCACTTCTATAAACTCAAGATCACGTCTATGTTTTCAACTTTATCCTTTGCCAACGTATCAATGGCTTTAACTGAAAGAAAATTTTCTGTTTTCATTTCCACTACGAAACATTTTCTGTTTTCATTTCCACTACGAAAAACTTTCTGTTGACCTACTTCACTGCTTCTATCTTATCTTGGGGAACAAATACATGTCTGAAGCGTTTCTTTCCCTTTTCAAAGAAACCAAAATCTTTATCACATGCCACATATGTACCGCTAGGTCCAAGGAATTTATAGTCTAGTGTGTCAATATGCTGATATTGCTTCAAAATATGGAAGTGGTATTTCAAAATATGACCTATTTAAACATGTATTACATATAACTTTAAGTACTCTTAAAAGCATACACAATAGGCTACTGCTGTACTTTCAAAAAGTAAATATCTGAACCTTCATTAAAAATGGTAGCATTCTCCTCCTGTCTGCAATTGCACTGACACTGATTGTATTCTAAAGGCAGTCAATGCATTGGTTTAGAGTTGAAACGCTTCCATCACGAAGTGGGGCAATATGCAGAAAATAACTTTTAAATCTGTTACTCAGAAGAGATCGACACTTTAGTTTTTCAAATGTGCATTTAGATCATTTTCTTGTGAAATGTCACTTGTACTACTTTTACTCTCAGACCCTCATGTATGTTAATGATAACCACATTTCTCTTTTCCAGGAAAGATTTTACTACCATTACCAGTCTGTGTTTTGTTCTCTTTACTTGTGCTGTCGCCAATTGTAGCACAACTCATCTACTACTTTTAGTGTATCATTCGATAATCTAATTCGCTTAACATCATTTGATTTAGTTCGACTGCACTCCGCTACCCTTGTTTCATTTTTTTCAATGTTCATCTCACAAAGCCTTTTAAAGACACTGTCCATTCCTCTCAACTAACCATCCAAGTACCGTACATTGCCGTCTCCGACAAAACTACACTGTCATCGGCAAACCTTAAAATTTGTATTTCTTCTCCCTGAAATTTAATTCCTTTACCAAATTACTTCTTACTTTTCTTTAGTGCTTGCTCTGTGTACAGACTGAATAACATGGGGGACTGACTGAAATTATGTCTTACTACTTGCTCAAATAATATCTCCCTTATACATTCTTCGACTCTTCTCTGTAAAACTTGTAGATAGTCCCTGTGTCTTACCACTGCGAAGTTCAGAATTCCAAATAATGCGTTTCAGTCAATACTGTTTTTATAAATCTAAAATTTCAGTAAATGTATGTTTGCTTGTTTTAAATTTATCTTCTGAACCAAGCTGAAAAGTCAGTATTGCCTCTTGTGTACCTAATTTTTACCGTAATCGAAACTGAAATTTTCCTTCGGTTAGCTTTCACAGTCGTACCACTCTTTTGTTCGAGGGCCGTTCGTTAATAAATGCAGTACTTTTTTTTCTGAAAACAGAACGGTTTTATTCAGGATTCCAATACACTATATTATTCCCCAATCTTCAGGCTAAAAAGCGCCTAATTTTCAACATGATCTCCGTTCGATGCGACGGCCTTGCGTCATCTTGTGCGCATCTTTCTTGTGGCCCTAAGTTGTCATGGAAGAGGAGAATTTTGTTTCCATTTTTGTGACGACGAACACGCTGAAGTCGTTTCTTCAATTTCCTGAGGGTAGCACGATACATTTCAGAGTTGATCGGTGCACCATGGAGTAGGACATCAAACAGAATAATCCCTTCAGTGTTCCAGGAGACCGTCACCATGACTTTACTGGCTGAAATTGACGCTTTGAACTTTTTCGTTGGAGAAGAGGTGGTATAGCGCCACTTCATGGGTTGCCATTTCGTTTCCGGTCCAAAGTGATGGACCCATGTTTTATCACCTGTGAATATGTTCGACAAAAAATTGTCACACTCAGCCTCGTAACGTGCAAGCAATTCCGCACTGGTTTTCCTTCGTTGCTCTTTATGGTCTTCTGTTTGGCGACGAGGAATCCTGCGGGCACATAGCTTCTAGTACCCCTATTGGTGGACGAGTGTGTCAGCAGTACCAACAAACGCGTTCAGCTGGGTAGCAAAGTGATTGTGATCTGTCGATCACCTCGAATGAGAGTGTCGCAGATTTCAACATATCAGGAGTCCCACCTGTGTATGGCTGACCGGCACGCGGGTGATCGGACAGGCTCGCGAGATCTTGCTGTGATGACAGATGCCTCACGCAACGACTCAACGTGATTTTATTCACTGCCAGGTATTCGTGGACATTCTGCCAGCACCCATGGCTCTGTGATGCTCTGGTATTCCGTCAAAGGAAACTCAATGACAGGTCTGTGCTTGTTCCGACTTAGATCTTTCAGTACCTGTCAAGTTATTCATGTAGTATCGCATACTCAATTAGCACATGTACGTAGCATTTAAACCTTTCAGTCTACTCTTCTTTGCTTACTACTGGCGTGCCATCTAAGCTCATGGTATTCAAACAGCTGCTTCTCTTTTCTACAGAAGTTTATGTAGCTTTCCTACATGCAGCACCTATTTTTTCAGAAGTCAAGCATATTTCTAGAGTTTTGCATTTATCCTCTATTCACTGCTGTTTTGATATTATCGACTTTCGATCAATATTTTTAGAGTCCTATACTTAATTCTTCATTTGCTTCGTTTTTAAATACCCTCCTTTCATTAATATAATTTTATTTATCGTGGTGTTATTCAAAAATATTTACTGGGCTTTGAGTAATTGCCTAATTGTTCCCAAGCCACTTTTTGCATTTCATCTCTCAAATCTATCCGTTCATCTTCTACTGTTTCTATTCGCCTGTCACGACCTAATGTTACTTAAATATCCGTCTGAAATTCTCAACAACTTCTGATTGTTTAAACTTATCCGTGTCCTGTCTCCTTAATTTGCGACCTTTCTACTGTTTATTCACGTTCAGTTTACATTTCAATATCAATAAATTATAGCCAGAGTTCACGTCTACTCCCGGCACAGTTTTTCAGGTTAAAATCTGGTTGTCAAACTGAATCTCACCATTACATAATATATCTAAAACCTTCACGAGTCTCCAGGTCTCTCCAACGTATACAGTATTTTACCATAAAGCATGATGTGTTCTTAAATAAATTGTGTTCTACGCCAAATTCCAGAAAGCACTTTCTCCTTTCATTCAATTCCGCTACTCCAACATTTTTCCTCCCCTTCCCTTTGCTATTATCGAATCCAATCTCAAATCACAACTAAATTTTCGTATCCCTTAATATTCTGAACAATTTTATTTATTTCATCGTACATTTTCAATATCTTCATCACGTGCATAGTTAGTAACAATATATACATGTAGTACTGTGATGGCTCGTGCATTTGTGTCAGTTATGGCTACGATAAACTGTTCCCTATGTTGTTCAGTTGCATTCATATTGTCTTGTTAATTATTATATCTGGTTGTGCATTACACCTATTTGATTTAGTGTTGATAACCCAGGACTCACCTGAACATACATCTTGTTCTTTCTGCCACTACACTTCCCAAAGTCCCATATCTACAACAGATCTATCCATTTCGTTTTTAAAGTTCTCAAACTTACCTACACGATTAAAGAATCCAACCAGACTTCCGCACTTAAAGTTCAGATTATTTTTTGCTGTTGACAGAAACCTCCAGAGTAATCCCCAGCCGGAGATCCGAATAGGTGTCTATTTTACCTCCGGAATATTTCACTCATGAAGATGCCATAGTCATTAAACCATATAATACAGCAACATGTCCCCGGGAAATGTAGCGACCGTAGTTTCCAGGCGCTATCAGCCGTCCTCTGGACGGTGGGACACATTAAAAAAGTTCTATGGGGTCATGAATCATGACGTAGTGCTCCTACGAAAGTAGACGGAGACTGACAGTGTCCGTTGAACAGCCTTCATATGTACCGTAATATTTCCCACTAGGAAAATTGGTGGGTGACTTTCCTGGAAACAGCTACTTTTGCTTGACACAGCGTTACAAGGTAGTAATGACAGCTAATTTTTAGTCTGTTGTCGAAGACCACTTAATGAATGAGCACAGTGTGCATCAGAAGGAGACAGAAGTCGTTCATACTGTGTGACTTGAGCTTTGGTTTTTACGATAAGAAAATACTTGTTCCACGAAACTTTAACCACAATCTTAGTGAAGTACAATCGAAATCTCGTACTATATTTCGCCGCACCAATTTGAAACCCGACCGCAAAATGTTTTCTCATTTCCAAAGTAATCTCTTAATTCTGGCAAATTTGAAATTAGAATAATGTTTCTCAAACGCCACTTTTGACAGAGAATTAATTCGAGTGAGTGCTTTCAGTAGCTTAAAATGCAATAGCAGAGATAATCATTAGTAATTTTTATAAAATTGTTTCTGAATATTTATGGTGGAGTTTCTCACTTAACTCACACTGTCCATTGCAGGTCCTTCGTATAGTTTGGCGCAGTTACTGCCGGGGTGTGATGTTTCCTGCTTTAAGAAATAGGTCATTGGATTCGGAATATCTTCTGTGCTTAGTTTCAAATGAAAAGTCGCAGTACTTAATTTTCTTCATCTCTTCAATTAACACTTCTTAGATTCAGTAGTCACAATACAAAAAGTACAACTGGTACACACTTTCACGACACCCTACTACACAATCTTGCCAAAAGTGAATAAAGATCACTTAGCTATACAAAGATACTACCACAAAATTTGATTGAAAGCTATAGACAATACTATCTTTCTGTATTTTTCATTTGCTATTTAATATTTTAATTTTATTGCTTTACAGTTCAATATTGATTTTGTTAAAAATTATATTCATTATTATAACTAGTTTTCCAAAATACAAAATATGTCTGACATAGAATGAAATTTTCACTCTGCAGCAGAGTGTGAGCTGAAATGAAACTTCCTGGCAGTTAAAACTTCCGGACCGAGACTCGAACTCGGGATCTTTTGCGGGCAAGTGCTCTACCAACTTTTTTTTTTTTTTTCGTTCTTACGTTCGTTGTATGTGCTCGGGGCGGACGTCGAAAGACACCCGTTCAGTTCGTTGTTGATCCATTAACTCAGTCTTTTTATTACAGAGGGCAGTTAACCCTCTGACCGAACACGCTGAGTTACCGTGCCGGCAGTAACTCAGCTACCCAAGCACGACTCACGACCCGTCCTCACAGCTTTAATTCCACCAGTACCTCGTCTTCTACCTTCCAAACTTCAGAGAAGCTCTCCTGCGAACGTTACAGAACTACACTCCTGGAAGAAAGGATACTGCGAAGACATGACTTAGCCACAGCCTGGGGGATGTTTCTAGAATGAAATTTTCACTCTACAGCGGAGTGTGCGCTGAAATTAAACTTCCTGGCAGATTAAAACTGTGTGCCGGACCGAGACTCGAACTTTGGACCTTTGCCTTTCGCGGGCAAGTGGTAGAGCACATGCCCGCGAAAGGCCAAGGTCCCGAGTTCGAGTCTCGGTCCGGCACACAGTTTTAATCTGCCAGGAAGTTTTATGTCTGACGTATTTTTATTATTACGATATTTAATTCAAAATTACTTTGGAATTACTGTTTTTGAGTGAAAAACAACTCTGTCATATTAATATACAGCCAAACAACGCCTCTACATCGGTATAAATACAAATAAAAGTGAAAAATTATATTATGCACGATGTATTACTGGACTGAGTGATGAATTTATTGAATGTATGTTGTTGTATACTAGAAAATAAAAGTGTGCTACTCACTAGTTCCATGACACACTCCAAAGCAATCTGGGGCTTGAAATTGACCCATAGGCAAATATAGGCTGAAATTCTAAGTGGGAATCAAGATAATTTCGATCACAGAGTGTATGAGTATTAAGTGCAACTCTGAGGAATGTATTGAGTCAACGTATATTTGTACTGTTGGTGACAGAAATGAGAGAGGGAAAAGGGTGAGCCACGTGCTGCGCGCATCGCCTGACGCTCTCGAAAAGAGGTGACCTGCCGTCTTAAGAATCCTCTTATGGATGGACCACCATCAACAGAGTCTTATACCCGTAGTCCGGAAGTCACTCCGTGGAGGATTGGGATTTAAGCCAGGACGTTTACGCACAATCTGATGATTGAGAACCGTACCGGGTATCCTCGCATCCCCACCGCACGTCATGTACTTGATGAGAATTTATTCTGCCAGTGGGATTAGCTGGTTCAGATCGAGCGGTGCCACGTGCCTGAATTCTGGATAATAAGCCACGGAGTTTGGCCATAACAGAGGTGAGCAGAATCGATAAACGGAGGACAGCTCCCGACGACGTTAGATGTGCATCTACTACAGCACTGAAAAAGCGACTGCTTTCACTAAGTTCATGACCATAGCAACATCTTTGATTTGTGTTTATTAATATTCCGTAACACTGTTATGTTACTTACATTGCCATATGAGGACAATATACTTTAGTATTTCAATTGCGTGCTCGTATTTTAAGATGGAAGCCAGGAGTTTTGCCAATATGTCTGATGCTATAATACTATTGATTTTTCCATTACATATATGAAGAGAGGAAATGTCAAATGTTTTAAGTGTCATTTTTTTCACAAAACACATCTGCAATGCTATGATGTACACAGTGCTCTGTTACATGTAAGTAGACGTGTTCCAAGTGTCAAATCATGGAGAAAATATTTTTTCACACTTTCATTACTATATAGCGCAGGGTAGCAAAAGGTAAGCAAGTACGTTCGTCCGCAAGATTTACGCGAGATCGTTAAGTCAGCTGAAGCAATGAACATATTTCATGTAATTTCATTGCATACATCTTACAATACTACAACAAAGTACCCCCATAATTATCGTATTATTCGCCTTCACAACCTCGATATTGTGTATTTCATTATTTTATCATTAGTGATAATTAACTGAAGGGATAAAAAAAATGTCGTGTGACTAGGGCCTCCCGACGGGTTGACCGTTCGCCGGGTCCAAGTCTTTCGATTTGACGCCACTTCGGCTACTTGAGCGTCGATGAAGATGAAATGATGATGATTAGGACAACACAACAGCCAGTCCCTGAGCGAAGAAAATCTCCAACCAAGCCGGGAATCGAAACCGGGCCCTTAGGAGTGACATTCCGTCGTGCTGACCACTTTTTTTCCATTTTGTTCGTTTTCGTTCGTTTCATGTGCTCGGTGCGGACGTCGCAAGACACCCGTTTCAGTTCGTTGTTGATCCATTAACTCAGTCTTTTTATTACAGAGGGCAGTTAACCCTCTGACCGAACACGCTGAGTTACCGTGCCGGGCAAACACTCAACTACCGGGGACGGACACTGAAGGTATGTAAAGTATATTTATGATAAACTATTTGAAATTAAGATTGTAAAGGAATATAGTAGAAGCGCTAGCAGTGTCAGGGACCTTGCATGATGTGAAATTCAAAGATATTATTAAGAGCATGGCATTAACATCGTTGAGAAGCGGGCGCGAGCTGACAGAGCCTAGGAGATGAAAGATCACAGTGGTAGAGAACGGACGTACAGTGGAGATGATAGCGTGCATAAATAAGGCATTGTCGAGGAAGTGTGGCAAGGCATTGTGAAATTAAGGACAGGCATTTATATTTTTCACAGTACAATGTTCAATGAAGAAGAACTGGCAAAATCGGTTATTTGAAGAAAAGTACTATGTGGCAAAGTTACTACAAATTTCTAGTTACTGTAAGAAAAGAACGATTATTAGTGTTGTTTCTACAAAATCATTACATCACGACAACTGCTTAACTTCAAAGCAGCGCTGTGTCATTTAGTAGTTTATTATTGTAAAAGTCTTATCAGTGACGTAGACTCAATATTGGGAACCACTATATTGATTTCTGGTACACTATAAATAGCATTCAGTGTTAATTGTTAATGATTTTCCCGGGTTATCAACCAATACTTGGATCATTTTCCTGTAATCATTAATACCGAGTAACACATTATTAAAAGACATACTATTTAACCTAAAGGAATTTCAGTACATTAGCCAGTAAAATTTAATTTATGCTAATTAATGAAAAGAGAAACGGCAATAAGGAACTGAAATCATTAATTCATTGTAGTAAGTTACTCGCATTCTATCATTATTTGAGAAAGATGTTTAGTGCACATTAAGAGTAATACAAAATAGCGTCAAAGTGAAATGATATACCATGATTAACAAAAATGATTATATTTACGTGTTTTATGAATATACTGAATGATCTTGGCTCTCTTAATTTCGGCGTTGCAGACACTGATTTATGCTATCTTGTGAAATCGTGTCGAGCTCTATTGTTATAAAATCTGGTATGGAATATTGATTAATCGTAGCTATTGCTTCAGAAAACATGACGAGAGTCAATGTTGTTGTGAATAGCATTGCTCAGGGTATACCACGTTAAGTATTGGTAGTGAGTAATGAATACTGTGTTTCACAAGTTTTAAAGTGTTCAACACAATGGTACTTAACTTTGTTTCACGTCATTATCGTGCCATTCTCGTTCAGTTTCGACATATTAATTTACTGTTATTGTCTAAACGCACTTAAATTATTTTTACCTAACGTCAGTTTCAAACAAACATACAATATTTCATAACGTTTGCTGAAACAAGAGCTGGTAACTAACAGTATCATCCGATAGTTATTATTTCAGTCAATTTAAGTTATGTAATTAATTAAAAGTTTGACTTACTACACATAAATAGTTAAATTGATTGCAAAATACACTCCTGGAAATTGAAATAAGAACACCGTGAATTCATTGTCCCAGGAAGGGGAAACTTTATTGACACATTCCTGGGGTCAGATACATCACACGATCACACTGACAGAACCACAGGCACATAGACACAGGCAACAGAACATGCACAATGTCGGCACTAGTACAGTGTATATCCACCTTTCGCAGCCATGCAGGCTGCTATTCTCCCATGGAGACGATCGTAGAGATGCTGGATGTAGTCCTGTGGAACGGCTTGCCATGCCATTTCCACCTGGCGCCTCAGTTGGACCAGCGTTCGTGCTGGACGTGCAGACCGCGTGAGACGACGCTTCATCCAGTCCCAAACATGCTCAATGGGGGACAGATCCGGAGATCTTGCTGGCCAGGGTAGTTGACTTACACCTTCTAGAGCACGTTGGGTGGCACGGGATACATGCGGACATGCATTGTCCTGTTGGAACAGCAAGTTTCCTTGCCGGTCTAGGAATGGAAGAACGGTGGGTTCGATGACGGTTTGGATGTACCGTGCACTATTCAGTGTCCGCTCGACGATCACCAGAGGTGTACGGCCAGTGTAGGAGATCGCTCCCCACACCATGATGCCGGGTGTTGGCCCTGTGTGCCTCGGTCGTATGCAGTCCTGATTGTGGCGCTCACCTGCACGGCGCCAAACACGCATACGACCATCATTGGCACCAAGGCAGAAGCGACTCTCATCGCTGAAGACGACACGTCTCCATTCGTCCCTCCATTCACGCCTGTCGCGACACCACTGGAGGCGGGCTGCACGATGTTGGGGCGTGAGCGAAAACGGCCTAACGGTGTGCGGGACCGTAGCCCAGCTTCATGGAGACGGTTGCGAATGGTCCTCGCCGATACCCCAGGAGCAACAGTGTCCCTAATTTGCTGGGAAGTGGCGGTGCGGTCCCTTCCGGCACTGCGTAGGATCCTACGGTCTTGGCGTGCATCCGTACGTCGCTGCGGTCCGGTCCTAGGTCGACGGGCACGTGCACCTTCCGCCGACCACTGGCGACAACATCGATGTACTGTGGAGACCTCACGCCCCACGTGTTGAGCAATTCGGCGGTACGTCCACCCGGCCTCCCGCATGCCCACTATACGCCCTCGCTCAAAGTCCGTCAACTGCACATACGGTTCACGTCCACGCTGTCGCGGCATGCTACCAGTGTTAAAGACTGCGATAGAGCTCCGTATGCCACGGCAAACTGTCTGACACTGACGGCGGCGGTGCACAAATGCTGCGCAGCTAGCGCCATTCGACGGCCAACACCGCGGTTCCTGGTGTGTCCGCTGTGCCGTGCGTGTGATCATTGCTTGTACAGCCCTCTCGCAGTGTCCTGAGCAAGTATGGTGGGTCTGACACACCGGTGTCAATGTGTTCTTTTTTCCATTTCCAGGAGTGTATATGATTTTCGATTGTTGCAGTACAGTGTAATTATTTGTGCTTTAACGATCGGTAGTACACTTGCCGGCATTCTTGTGGTGAAATTATTCTTTTGAATTGATGCTATTTCTGCAAAGTACTGCACATAAGGTCACACGTGTTCCTTAATACACCTGAGGAAGCTGATCGGGTTACAAACTGACCAATTTGTTTTTAAAGATACTGCTCAAACATTATTGTCAATGCGAGCATGTAAGATTTCCCAATGCAGTGTGAGCAAAGAGTCTTATGTTTATCCATTTTATACGGTCATTAAAAATTGTTACTGTGAAGCATAAGAACGGAAAAATGTCAATGTCTTGAAAATAAGAAAAAATCTTTACTGATATGCGAAGCACCGAACTTCATGTAAGAGATCAGCGATGTTCATAAGTTGCAAAATACGAAGACCTATTGATAATGTTGCCATCTGTTTCTTAAGAGAGCAGCGAGTTATACCGTAAAGCCGGCCGGAATGTCCGAGTGGTTCTAGGCCCTACAGTCTGGAACCGCGCGACCGCTACGGTCGCAGGTTCGAATCCTGCCTCGGGCATGGATGTGTGTGATGTCCTTAGGTTAGTTAGGTTGAACTAGTTCTAAGTTCTAGGGGACTGATGACCTCAGAAGTTAAGTCCCATAGTGCTCAGAGCCATTGGAACCATACACAGTAAATTTTTAAAAATCTGTTCCCAAGAATGGAACTGTGTGAAAAAGATATGTCAGTAGTGAGATTCTTTTTCATGAATTTCATTTTTTTTACTCTTTTGCAAGAAATTTAAAATGTGAAATGATTTTTATTGAATTTAGTTCTACTAGTTAAAACATTACTCCTCTACAATGAGGTGATAAAAGTCATTGGTCAGCTATATGGACATACACAGATGGCGGTAGTATCGCTTACACAAGGTATAAAAAGGGCAGTGTCGTGTCGAAGCTGTCATTTGTACTCAGGTGACCCAAGTGAAAAATTTTCCGACGTGGTTATGACCACACGACGGGAATTAACGGACTTGGTAGTCGAAGCTAGAAGCATGGGACATTCCGTTTCGGAAATCGTTAAGACTTTCAGTATTGCGATATCCACAGTGTCAAGAGTGTGCCGAGAATACAAAATACCAGGCATTACCTCCCAGCGGGGGCAACGTTGCGGCCGACGGCCTTCACTTAACGACCGAAAGAAGCGGCGCTTGCGTAGAGTTGTCAGTGCTAACAGACAAGCAACACTGCGTGAAGTAATTGCAGAAATCAACGTGGGACGTACGAAGAACGTATTCTTTAGGACACTGTGGCTCATGTGGTGTTAATGGGCTATGACACTAGACAACCAACGCGAATGCATTTGCTTACATTGCCTGCATTTCCTGTCCAGGGTTCGTTCTAAGTAGGGTGTTTAGGTTTTTATGCTGGTAACGCCACGTAGCGCTCTGTATGAAAATCACTGACTGTATTGTGTGCAGTCTGTGGCTAGTTTCCATTGTTGGAATATTTGCTATTGTAGTGTTGGGCAGTTGGATGTGAACAGCGCGTGGCGGTGCGCAGTTGGAGGTGAGCCGCCAGCAGTGGTGGATGTGGGGAGAGAAATGGTGGAGTTTTCAGAGCGGATGATCTGGACGTGTGTCCATCAGAGGCAGTAAATTTGTAAGACTGGATGCCATGAACTGGTATATATACTATGGCTTTTGAACACTATTAAGGTAAGTACATTGTTTGTTCTCTATCAAAATCTTTCACTTGCTGACTATGCCTATCAGTAGTTAGTGCCTTCAGCAGTTTGAATCTTTTATTTAGCTGGCAGTATTGGCGCTCGCTGTCTTGCAGTAGTTCGAGTGACGAAGATTTTTGTGAGGTAAGTGATTCATGAAAGGTATAGGTTATTGTTAGTCAGGGCCATTCTTTTGTAGGAATTATTGAAAGTCTGAGTGCGTTGCGCTAAAAATAGTGTGTGTCAGTTTAGTGTTGATCAGAATAAGTAAAGAGAGAAATGTCTGAATACGTTCAGTTTTGCTCAGCTGTTTGAAAATCAAATAACGTAAGACGTTTTCCAGCACTGTCATTTTTAAATTTTTCGAAGGGGACTTTTCATCGTCACCATATCGGTTGGACCACTGACGACTAGAAAACCTTGGTCTGGTCAGATGAGTCTCGATTTCACTGGGTTATGAGATGATGATAGGGTTCGAGTGTGGCGCAGACCCCACGATGCTATGAACCCAAGTTGTCAGCAAGGAATTGTGCAAACTGGTGGTGGCACCATAAGAATGTGGGCTGTGTTTAAATGAAACCATCTGGGTCCCATGATGCAACTGAACTGATCATTGACTGGAAATGGTCGTTTTCGGCTACTTGGAGGCCATTTTCAGCCATTCATGTACTTCATGTTCTCAAACAACGATGAGCCATGTCCCCGGGCCACAATTGTTCGAGATTGGTTTGAAGAACATTCTGGGAAATTCGAGCGAATGATTTGGCCACCCAGATCGCCCGTCATGAGTCTTGGATCTTAGCACTATGGGACTTAACATCCATGGTCATCACTCCCATAGAACGTAGAACTACTTAAACCTAACTAACCTAAGGACATCACACAACACCCAGCCATCACGAGGCAGAGAAAATCCCTGACCCCGCCGCCGGGAATCGAACCCGGGAACCCGGGCGAGGGAAGCGAGAACGCTACCGCACGACCACGAGATGCGGGCCGCCTGTCATGAATCCAACTGAATATTTATGGAACATAATCGAGAGGTCATTTCGTGCACAAAATCCTCCGACGACAACGGTTTCGCAATTATGGTCGGCTATAAAGGCAATATTTGTGCAGGAGACTTCCAATGATTAGTTAAATCCATGGCACGTCGAGTTGTTGCACTGCGCCGGGAGGAGGTCCGACACGACATTAGGAGGTATACCATGGCTTTTGCCAACTCAGCGTATTTCTCTACTTGTATTATCACAAATAAATCGCAGCGCATCAGTGTTCATGGCACATGGAACTAGAACGTTCTTATTGGGACTCAGAACCAGTCACCAGAAGGAACGGTCCAGTCCGACATGTCGGAACCTGCCCCGAAATATTTTTATACATTAAGAATACACCGAAAGAACCACAATTTAAAAGTTTTAGCTGTTAAGCCACATTACAAGTATCTTTTAAAAAATGTTGAAAATTGTCAAATTCGTAGCTCACCAGACAACTGGAGGAATGTATACTCCTCCGGTAGCTGTAGCAGATAGCACACGCTTAACACGGTGTGCACGTATCCTTGGTGGATGGCACAACGGTAAACAGATAACGAGGCACAACGCGATCATAATTTTTAAAGCGAATTTCAGTTTCCGTGGTTGGTTCTTCTGACACAGTTGTTCAGAGTTAATATTCGCTCGAATATGCATCTCATTTAATATCCATAACAAACTCTAGTAGTTGCTAATAGCATCTGTTTTTGTGCAGATTCTAGAATTTCGAAGTAACGTGAAACCGAATTAATGTGTTCGACATTGCAAAAATGAAATATGAAGAACGTCTTGTGCAATCGAAATCACTTACTTCTTCTGAGCACCTGCATATGTATTATTTATTAGTTAATTTCTTGGACATTAATTCGAATGATGTCGAAATTTCGCTACTAGTTGTGGAAATACGAGTTTTAGAAGAAAGAGGAAATAACTTGGACACATCCGTGCATTGTAGTTCGAACGATGATTGTTGTGCTAATTAAAGTCTAGAGCAAAAATAGAGTACCTTCCACGACCAAAGAAAGAACGTGCAGTAATAGGTTTCAGTGACAAAGCAAACTCTGTAAATTTTTTGGTTAAACGAAGCAGTGTGCAAGGCTGGCTTCGTTTCGTAAAATATGAACCTGAAATGGATAAATGAAAGAAAGACTTACACTGCCGCGCGGGGTAGCCACGACGTCTGAGGCGTCTTGTCACGGTCCATGCTGCTCCCCCCGACGGAGGTTCGAGTCCTCCCTCGGGCATGGGTGTGTGTGTCGTCCATAGCGTAAGTTAGTTTAAGTTAGATTAAGTAGTGTGTAAGCTTGGGGACCGATGTCCTCAGCAGTTTGGTCCCATAACACCTTACCACAAATTTCCACTTACACCACATATAAAATATGCACCAAAGTGAAACCCGCAAAAGAGTGAAGAAAAATTGTTCGAAATATTTAGTTACAGCTGCTCGTGAGAGTCACTGTTACTAAGAGATATCTTCCAGACTGGGCGTTCTGGATTACAAGTGAGATGATAATTATTGATTTCCAGGCTTCTTTGACCCCGTTAAACTGTTTCAGGAAATTATACGAAAAGGAAATCGCAAATTACGAACATTACCTCAAGTGAACGAGTAGTGAAGATGTCATTAACAGGCAATACTACAGAGCAATTCGTAGCTGACGTGTAAACTAAGTTTGTTGTTTTCCCCTAAAATGCTGTTTTATAGCGCCAGTGAGTCAGATTTCGTGCAATAACTGAGAGCAAACTGCAAAGACAAAGTCACTTGGGCAGTCGTATACAACAATGCCAGTGAAAAATATCGGTGGATTACTGTTTCCGCAATTTTATACCTATATTCAGAGACATCAAGGCAAATTAGGATAATAATTATTAAAAAAGAATATATCTTTACTTGCAAAAATCATGTAATCTACATACCAAAATCTGGGAAAACGTGAGCGAATGTTTTTCACTGTAACATCCGAAACATCTCTTTACCAGTTGCAGAAAATGATTCATTCCTTTTGATGGACTCCTGGACAAGATCTAACGTCACCTCTGTGTGTAGGTGGAGGACGAAAAGGCTATTAATATAATTCGGATTCCACGTGGAACTAATAGTGTGTTAACAGCCTGAAGCATTTTTCAGAAAATTGTGAAACAGTATCACTTCTGATAGCCCGTTTTATTTCAGCTCTGTCAGTCGAACAGCATTGTTAAGCTTCAGTACTTTTTACATTGTCAGTTTGCATAGCCACATTTTACGAATTTGATCAAGTAAGCATGGTACACAGCACAATATGCAGGACAACAGCTACGACCATTTCTTAGGCCATTCCAGTTCTGTACAAATAGAACTAGTAGTTGCGGTGAATTGTCTGAGTACACATATGTTATATCAGATGTGCCTGGTGAAAGGAAACTATTTGTTTTCGTCATCCAATAGACACTTCACATTTTGCGATGATTACTGGGACTAAGCAAGGAGCTCTTTCATTGTTAGTAAAATATACATTATACAGTAATTATCATAAGAACTGTGCTACGATATTGTTATAGTATACCTAATGTCAAAAAATTAAAGTCCCAATTGATGCAAGTTGTCTGTAATGTAAAATCATACACTGCTTTGATTATGTTTGCTGCCGGCCGGAATGGCAGAGCGATTCTGGGCGCTACAGTCTGGAACCGCGCGACCGCTACGGTCGCAGGTTCGAATCCTGCCTCGGGTATGGATGTGTGTGATGTCCTTAGGTTAGTTAGGTTTAAGTAGTTCTAAGTTCTAGGGGACTGATGACCTGAGAAGTTAAGTCCCATAGTGCTCAGAGCCATTTTTGTTTTGCTGACTAACCAACTGTGTGGGAAATACATTTGCAACAGTTTAGCTGTCAGTACGAACTGCAAATTATTCAAAAAATTACTGATATCAGATATGTTTGAAGTGTTTAAAATTTGCTCGCACGCACCCGCTTGTGTGTGTGTGTGTGTGTGTGTGTGTGTGTGTGTGTGCGCGCGCGCGTGCGTGCGTGCACTTTGGACGCGGCGTTATGTTCTCGTGTCACGGCTAGGTCTGTTTATTTGCCGATCGCACGCTAGACAGGAAGCGGTTTTTCGTACGGCAAAAATTAATAGCTTTAAAACTATTTTTAAACACTTGCAGTGCGCCTTATCAGCTAAACTTTTGACATTGCATGTCTTTCGGTGTATTCTTCTTGTGTGAAGAATGTCAGGGTAGGTTTCGACATGTCGTATTGGACCATTTCCTTGTTAGAATATTCTTAATAAATTATTTGTTTTTTAATTTGTCTCACTACGTTTCGCAGTGTTATGGCGAGCAGCATATTTCTGCGGTATCACAATACCTTCTCATGTTTTTGGATACCAGTACGTTATATTCAGAAAGATATTAGATTATCCTGACAAATGTGAGATTTGGGACATCGACCATTTGAAATGTCCACTCTTCATACAGGGTATACTGTCATATAATTGTCCCGTAGACCGAAACCACTCGTAAGAGTAAATAATAATTCTAATAAAAGTTTTGTAAATACCTGAAATCTCAGTAGCACTACTTACAAAAAAATTCTCCCATACCGTTTCCATTTGTTACGGTAAAGGTGGTCAGATCCACTTGGTATATGTTCGAATTTCTCTAATATAACCCTAACTGGAATTAAGCGACGTGTTAACTGCAGGAACCAATATGTTTCTCATCATCATCATCATCATCATTTAAGACTGATTATGCCTTTCAGCGTTCAGTCTGGAGCATAGCTCCCCTTATAAAATTACTCCATGATCCCCTATTCAGTGCTAACATTGGTGCCTCTTCTGATGTTAAACCTATTACTTCAAAATCATTCTTAACCGAATCCAGGTACCTTCTCCTTGGTCTGCCCCGACTCCTCCTACCCTCTACTGCTGAACCCATGAGTCTCTTGGGTAACCTTGTTCTAGCATGCGTGTTCGTCCTGACTGCTACATCTATGAGTTAATTCCCAGTTTTTCTTTATTTCATCATTGTGGACACCCTTCTACCATTGTTCCCATCTACTAGCACCTGCAATCATCCTAGCTACTTTCATATCCGTAACCTCAACCTAGTTGATAAGGTAACCTGAATCCACCCAGCTTTCGCTCCCATACAACAAAGTTGGTCGAAAGATTGAGCGGTGCACTGATAACTTAGTCTTGGTACTGACTTCCTTCTTGCAGAAGAGAGTGGATCGTAGCTGAGCGCTTACTGCATTAGCTTTGCTACACCTCGCTTCCAGTTCTTTCACTATGTGGCCATCCTGTGAGAATATGCATCCTGAGTACTCGAAACCATCCACCTGTTCTAACTTTGTTCCTCCTACTTGGCGCTCAATCCGTTTATATTTCTTTCCACCTGAAATTACTTTCGTTTTGGAGATGCTAATCTTCATACCATAGTAATTACAGTACTGATCTAGCTCTGAAATATTACTTTGCAAACTTTCAACCGAATCTGCCATCACAACTAAGTCATGCGCATATGCAAGACTGCTTATTTTGTGTTCACATATCTTGATCTCACCCAGCCAGTCTATTGTTTTCAACATATGATCCATAAATAATATGAACAACAGTGGAGACAGGTTGCAGCCTTGTCTTACCCCTGAAACTACTCTGAACCATGAACTCAATTTACCGTCAACTCTAACTGCTGCCTGACTATCCATGTAAAGACATTTTATTGCTTGCAAAAGTTTGCCTCCTACTCCATAATCTCGTAGAACAGACAATAACTTCCTCCTAGGAACCCGGTAATATGCCTTTTCTAGATCTATAAGGCATAGATACAATTCCCTGTTCCACTCATAACATTTCATTATTTGCCGTAAGCTAAAGATCTGGTCCTGACAACCTCTAAGAGGCCTAAACCCACGCTGATTTTCATCCAATTGGTCCTCAACTAATACTCGCACTTTCCTTTCAACAATACCTGAGAAGATTTTACCCACAACGCTGATTAAAGAGATATTTCTGTAGTTGTTACAATCTTTTCTGTTTCCATGTTTAAAGATTGGTGTGATTACTGCTTTTGTCCAGTCTGATGGAACCTGTCCCAACTCCCAGGCCATTTCAATTATCCTGTGTAGCCATTTAAGACCTGACATTCCACTGTATTTGATGACTTCCAGCTGCTTTGTTGCACTGCAATCGACTGACCATTTTCTCCAATTCCTCAAATGTGATCCTATTTCCATCATCATTCCTATCCCATTCTACCTCGAAATCTGAAACATTGCTGATCGTATTTTCACCTATATTCAGCAACTCTTCAAAATATTCCCTCCATCTGCCCAAGGCATCCACAGGATTCACCAGCAGTTTTCCTGAGCTGTCCAAAATATGTGTCATTTCCTTCTTACCTCCCTTTCGAAGACTGCTAATCACGCTCCAGAATGGTTTTCCCGTAGCTTCACCCATAGTCTCCAACCTGTTTTCAAAGTCTTCCCAAGATTTCTTCTTGGATGCTGCAATTATCTGTTTGGCTTTGTTTCTTTCATCAACATAACTTTCTCTGTCCACCTGAGTTCTAGTATGTAGCCATTTTTGATAAGCCTTCTTTTTCCTTTTACAGGCTGCCTTGATTGTGTCATTCCACCAAGCTGTTTGCTTCATCCTACTTTTACACACTACTGTTCCAAGACATTCTTTAGCCACTTCTAGTACTGTGTCCCTGTACCTTGTCCATTCCTTTTCCAATGACTGTAATTGACTACATTCAACTAACTAATACCTTTCTTAGATCGCTGTTATGTACATGTGCCTGATTTCCTTATCCTGAAGTTTCTCCACTCTTATCCTACACTCCTACATATGGACCTGACTTCCTGCACTTTCGGCCTCACAATCCCAATTTCACTGCAGATTAAATAATTATCAGTGTCATCAAAGAATCCCCTGAATACACGTGTGTCCCTCACAGCCTTACTGAATTCCTGATCTGTTATTGTATAGTCAATGACAGATCTGGCTCCCCTGCCTTCCCAAGTATACCGGTGAATGTTCTTATGTTTAAAAAAGGAGTTTGTGACTACTAAGCCCATATTGGCACAGAAATCCAAGAGTTGCTTCCCGTTCCTGTTGGTCTCCATATCCTCTCCAAATTTACCCATAACCTTTTCATACCCTTCTGTCCGATTTCCAATCCTGGCATTAAAATCCCCCATGAGCAGAACACTGTCCTTGTCCTTTACTCTAACAACTACATCAGAGAGTGCCTCATAAAAACTATCCATCTTATCTTGATCTGTCCCTTCACAATGCGAATATACTGACACAATCCTAATTTTCTTGCTAGACACTGTCAAATCTATCCACATCATTCGTTCGTTTGCATACCTTACTACTAATATGTTGGGTTTCATTTCTTTCCTGATATAAGGCCCTACACCCCATTGTGCTATTCCTGCTTTGACTCCTGACAGGTAGACCTCATAATCTCCCACTTCCTCTTCTTTATCACCCCTTACCCGAATGTCACTAACAGCTAAAACGTCCAGCCTCATCTTACTTGCAGCCTCTGCCAGCTCTACCTTCTTCCCAGAGTAGTCCCCATTGATATTAAAGCTCCCCATCTCATTACCATTTGTTTGCCAAGTCGTATCTTAGGAGTCCCTGGTTTGTCAGTTAGAGGTGGGACTCCGTCACCTCCAAAGGTCCGAGGCATTTTGCTCTGATTGTTGCCAGCATCATATTTAAAGTACCAGGGAAGCAGGTTGCTAGCCTTACTTGCCCCGAGTCCCATTGAGTTTTACCCCTAACGGTTGAGGGGCTAACCGGTGGATTTGGTAGTCTTTGCTGTATGAGCACAAAGGTGACCACGGCTCAGAATATGTCCGAGATGCCCAGCCTTATTCCAAAGTAACTGGTATCCCGACTGTCGGGACCACTTACTTGGCCACTCATATGTTTCTCATCTATCTAAAATATCCATTTAAAAAGCAGATCAAAATTCGCTTGACGCCTTCCCAAGAGGTCATCTCCACTCTCTCCAATCTGACTATGTAAGCGTAGACCAGACGTGGTTTAAATTCAAGGAAACAGTATCGACGGAAATTGAGAGGCACATACCAAATAAATTTATAAGAGATGGTACTGATCCCCCATGGTACACAAAACAGGTCAGAACACTGTTGCGGAAGCAACAGAAGAAGCATGCCAAATTTAAAGGAACGAAAACCTCCAAGACAGGAGATGTTCTGATGAAGCACGGACTTCAATGGCAGACGCTTTTAATAGTTTCGAAAACTAAACTCTCTCTCGAAATCTGGTAGAAAATCCAAGAGGGTTCTGATCCTATGTAAAGCACATAAGCGGCAACACACAACCAATACCTGCACCACGTGATAGAAATGGTAATATTACTGATGAAAGTGCGACTAAAGAGGAGTGTTTCGAAATTCCTTCACCAAAGAACACGAAGTAAATATTCCAAAACTCGAATCAAGAACAAATGGTTCAAATGGCTCTGGGCACTATGGGACTTAACTTCTGAGGTCATCAGACACCTAGAACTTAGAACTACTTAAACCTAACTAACCTAAGGACATCACACACTTCCATGCCCGAGGCAGGATTTGAACCTGCGAGCGTAGCGGTCGCGCGGTTCCAGACTGTAGCGTCTAGAACCGCTCGGTCATCCCGGCCGGCCGAATCAAGAACAGCTGCCAACATGAGTAACTTAGAACCAGGTATAATCGGTGTAGCGAAACAGCTTAAATAACTTAATAAAGACAAGTCCACCGTTTCAGATTGAATACCGGTTAGGTTCCTTTCAGAGTATGCTGATACAGTAGCTCTATATTTGGCAGTCATATAGAACCGCTCACGCGACGAAAGATGCTTACCTATAGACTGGAAAGGCCACAACAGTACTCAAGAAACGAAGCGGGGGTAGTCCGCTGAATTAGGGAACCATATCACCAACGTACATTTACAGAAGTATTTTGGAACATTTACTGTGTTCAATCATTATGAATTACTTCGAAGACAACGATTTATTGACAAATAGGCAACTCGGATTCAGGAAATAATGTTTTTGTAAATAGTCTTCACGGGTTTGTCACCAGTTCTTGTTAAACAGAATTATCTCATTATTCTAATATGCGTGTTATCGACAGTGGATCTCGTTTTGATACCATATTTTTAGATTTCCAGAAGGCTTATGACACCGTTCCTCACAATCGACTTCTAATCAAATTCCATGCCTAAGGAGTATCACGTCAGTTGCGCAATTGGAATCCTTATTTCCTGTCAGAAACGTCATAGTAAATGACGGAAGTCATCGAGTAAAGCAGAAGTGTTATTAGGCGTTCCCCAAGGAAATACTAGAGGCCCTCTGCTCTTCCTGGTCTATATAAACGATCTAGGATACAATCTGAGCATCAGTCTTAGAGCTTTTGCAGATGAAGCTTCCTTTAGTGTCTTGCAAAGTCATCAAATGATCAAAACCGATTAGAAAATGATTTATACAAGGTTTCTGTATGGTTCGAAAAGTGGCAACTCACTAAATAATGAAAAATGTGTTGTTATCCACATGAGTACTGAAAAGCAAGCGATAATTTCGCTAATATGATAAATCGTATTTATCTGAATTCAGTAAAATACTTTAGGATTACAATTCCGAAGAACTTAACTTGAAACGATCATTTAGATAATGTTGTGGGGAAGATAAAATGCTGCGTTTCATTGGCAGAACACTTGGTAGATGCAACAGGTCTACCAAAAGGGACTGCTTACATTACGTTTGTCCGCCATCTTCTGGGGTACTGCTGTGCGGAGTGGGACCCGCTTCAGATAGGACTGACAAAGAACATCCCAGAAATCCAAAGAAGGGCAGTTCGTTTTGTGCTATCGCCAAACAGGGAAGAGAGTGCCACATATATGATACGCGAATTAGAGTGGCAATCATTAAAACAAAGGAGTTTTTAGTTGCAGCAGGATCTTCTTATGAAATTTCAATCACCACCTTTCTCCTCCGAATGTGAAAGTATTTTGTTCGCATCCACCTAAACAGAGAGAAATGATCATTGTAAGAAAATTAGAGAAATTAGAGTTCTCACGGAAAGATTTAAGTGTTCGTTTTTCTCGCGCGCTGTTCGAGAGTGCAACGGTGGAGAAACGGTGTGAAAACTGCTCAGTGAAGCCTCTGTCGGGCACTTAATTGTCAGTTGCAGAGTAGTCTTGTACATGTAGATGTTTCGGCTGTACATTTTATTTTTCCAAGACGTGATGGAACTATTTTGGTGGGTAAACAGCTGAACTTAGAAACACGGTCAATAGAAGAGTGGGTAAGAAGTGATGCAATATTAATGGAAAGTATGAGTATTTGTAATTTTATCCTGTCTACACATTAAATCGCGATATTTGGATTGAAAGGAATACAGTACGTTTGTAACCAAGATGAAGCAGCGTTCATCACAAGACAAGGGACAGAAACAAACTGATGCAGAATTCACATAGATACTCGCACGCATGTGAAAATTTTTATGCTTTCTGTCGTATCGCAAATAGTTTCCATTTTATTCTAGTCATATCCGAAACAGCCTTGAAAGGGTAAGAACTAAATTTAGAGCAGAAGCAACAGTCTTAGAAAAAGTATCACACACCCAACTAGCCTTCGTTTTTGTTTCTGTCGTGTATCGGCAGCGAACTTCATTTTAATGCTGGTCTAATAGAAAAATATACAAAAAGATCCGATGATCCACGAAATTAAAGATCTACGTCTACTGAGAACAATTTTCCTTAATTGCTGCATGTTCTTGACGTAGATACCTCTAAAGATCAAAAAGACTCTTCAAAAGTGTTCCGAGGGAAGAACGATGAATGTTATGAAGGGGGTGGACAAAAGTATGAAAAAACCAACAATAGAACCCGTTACGATCCCTACTACTGAGTAGGAAACCAAATGGCCTTCATAAATAGCTTCCAGTCATCTCGTAGTGTATCAGTACAGATCCTACATGGTTTTCAAGAGAATCTTATACAATTCGCCCAACAAAATACTGGCTAGTTCAAGTAACGATAATGGAGGTGGATGCTGCCGACGCATCATTCTCTCTAATGTAGATTACAGAGACTCAATAATATTGAGATCTGGTGATTGTGGTTACGACAATTCATTCTCGTGCTCACAAAACCAGTCCTGGACCATGCGAACTGTGTCAACTGGGTCCATGGCTTCTTTGAACACAGCATCACCATTGGGGAACAGACGTTGTACAATGAGATGGACTTGATCTCGTGGTCGTGAGGTAGCGTTCTCGCTTCCCACGCCCGGGTTCCAGGGTTCGATTCCCGGCGGGGTCAGGGATTTTCTGTGCCACGTGATGGCTGGGTGTTGTGTGATGTCCTTAGGTTAGTTAGGTTTAAGTAGTTTTAAGTTCTAGGGGACTGATGACCTAAGCTGTTAAGTCCCATAGTGCTCAGAGCCATTTTTGATCAGCCAAAATGGTCTCACAATCCTGGACAGTTCCCTAGGTTACGGAAGAGCCCATCACCATCGACTACCAACAATTTACACACTTTAGAATTCACGCAGGCTCGGTATAATGCACTTAAAACTACACGGAACACCGTCCTGACTACTATTGAGACTTGACTACATTGCAGGATGACCAAGGAGCCCATGGCATATCAAGATATGGTTACCCAAATCATCACTGAACCCACGCCATGTTTCACTCTTGGGACGCTAACTTGGGCAGTAGTTGGAAACACTCCGAAGCAAAATTCATCTGACCAAATGACTATATTCTGCTGCCCCATAGTGTAGGGGTTACGGCTTCGGCGCCACGTTTTAGTTTTACGGGCATTTGCACCACTGAGGAGTGATTTTGGAAATCCAGCTCGCCCTGAAATTCACGGGTATGGAGCTCCCTTCGTGTTGTTTTGGTGCTGACAGGGTGCGCGAGTGCGACATTTAGTTCTGTAGTGACTTTTTCACCTGTCGTTCGCTTCAGTGACCGTTAGTCATGATCACTCAACACACTTTCGTCCCTGTTGTGACTTAGCGGATGATTTTTTTCCACTTTCCCTGCATACGGTACAGATTTCTGATACGGTGCCTCCTGCGATACGAAACATCTCAGTTCTCTTAGTTACGGAAGATCCCACCACCATTCGAGAACCAACAATTTACACACGTTCGAATTCACTCAGGCCCGGAGTAATTCACCTAAAACTACACGGAACCCCGTCCTGACCACTATTGAGACTTCAGTTCATTGCACCGGTACCATTCGTGGGCAAATATAACAACGCACCCTGCATGCTTGGCTAGTGTCAAGACGTGATACTATCACAGGACAGAGAAAATGGAGAAGACTGAGGAATGAACCTCCAGCGCCTTCGATACGAATGGCCGGATTGTCAGATATAAAGTAAAGTAATGGGCGTCTCTGTTCGTTGTCAGTTAGTTCACAGTCCTGGTTAGGCTCTGAGTGAGAATGGAATCTACAATCTGTCACATTACTGAGTCTGAATATGAAATTTCTATTTGCAACTGATTCAGTACATCATAACGAAGTGCATTTTAACTGAACTTGGCAATTTTGCAGCATTTTTTTTAAATTTCAAATTGCTCCGACATGAAAACATTGCTCGTTCATGCGTGAATTGGTTCGATGTCTTGGCTCTCATCTGGAAAGGATGAAACTCCACACGAGAAAGCTGCTGCAAGAAATATAAACTCTACCCATATTTTACCAGCCGGCTTCCTCCTTGCGATTGTTCTGCCCACTTCACGTATCTAAAGCAACACGAAAGAGGGTAGCGAAATTATTGATGAATGAGATCTCGTGATTGGATTTTGCTCACTGCCTTTGGGGGATCACGCAACAGCCGCAGTCACCGTATTAAAGGTGATAGGCTGACCCTGTCATATCTCTCACTGCTGCCTCGCTTGCGTTTGTAATTTCATTATACACTGTCAATAAAAATTGCCTTTATTGGGAGTTGCACACTTCTTCTACTACGTATGATCGTTGTTCTAAGAAATACAGATTTGACTGCTTTTCATGCAGTAGGCGGATAACGATATCTGTGTTGTTCAATACGAAAGATGGCGAACGTAACTCGTAGAACAGCAGATATAAACTTCTTTAGTTCTCACTCTCATGGGAAATTATTTATCGTTAATTTGCTCTGTACGACTTAACATTATTTTCACGATTCATTCATGTAATGTTACAAATAGTGAAGGAGTTCGTGAATCCAAAATTAAATATCTCAAAAAGTAAGATGGATAGACGAGTGCAACAAGCAGTGTGTTAACTGTGAAAACTGTAAGAATATTTTACAGTAGTTTCGAAATAGTTCAAGAAGCTGCTAACAGATCGTGATGTAATCGCAATGCCTAGTACCTATAAATAGTGCGCCGCAGCTAAGAGCGATTAGGTCCACCATTGAAATGTGAAAGGAGTTTATCGAATCGGACGAAGAGGTTGACAATGTGTATTCCATTGAATAACGTGTTTCCCTGGTATTGGGATACCACACGTTAGAACACAGTCGTACGCCAGCAGCGTGCACTTTTAAAACCATTCGCAAGCTCATCGCCAAATACCAACGGACAGGCAGCTTGACTGAAGATCTAACAGGGAATGTTGGCTCCAGGCAAACTGTAGTTTCTCCTGAAAATGTCGGCACGGTTTCTGGAATTATTGCCGGTCGCGGTGGCCGAGCGGTTTTACGCGCTTCAGTCCGGAACCGCGTGACTACTACGGTCGCAGTTTCGAATCCTGTCTCGGGCATGGATGGGTGCGATGTCCTTAGGTTAGTTAGGTTTAAGTAGTTCTAAATTCTAGGGGACTGATGAGCTCAGATTTTAAGTCCCATATTGCTCAGACCCATTTGAAACATTTTTTAGGTAATTATTGAGCAAAATTCAAGTAAATCCGTCTGAAGAACCGCAACAGAGACTAGTTTGAAACATTCCAGCACGCATTAAATACAAAGCTATCAAACCTTACAATACCTGTACGAGCTGTGCGACAGAGCGCTGAATTTGCGAACTAGATTCTTACAATGGCTGATGATGGAGGATTTGATGTTGGCTGCATCGGGTTCACAGATGAAGCACATTTCTATCTGGACGGAGTGATGAATAAAAAAAAAAAAACTGGTGATTTTGAGGTTCCGAAGATCCTCAGTTGTATGAAGCAAAACCGCTGTATTCCCCCAAAGTTACCATTTGCACTACTGATTGAAGCAGAGGCATTACTGGCACTTCTCATGCGAGAAACGATCACTAGTGAATTTTACTTTGCAGTTCCGCAATAAGTTGTTTGACACACAGCTAGCATTATAGGATCGACCACGCACCGAGCTGTTTATGATGAAGGGGCCAGACCACGTCGCACCTAACAGATGTTTCGCTTCCTTGATGAATACTTTGGGGACAGAGTCATTGCGTTGGATTACTGCAAATTTACTGGCACAGGGATGGATAGGCCTCCATATTCGCCCGATGTGATTCCTTGTGACTAATTCTTGGGGGAACGTTGAAAGACACTGTGTACTGGAACCATCCTACTACTGTGGACGAGCTTGTATGGAAGATCTGCACGGCATCAGAATCCGTTCTGTTGAGGCACTCCAGAATGTAATGGCAAATTTTGTGGTTCGTTTGCGCCACCTCCCTACTACGAGTGACTGACGTTTCGAAAAGACTGTGATGTGCTGGCACAGATTACTTGCATAGAACGAGTTTAATTATGCACGCTGATAGTGTACGAGCTGGACAGCGTACAGCGGCATCCGTTAGCAGCTTTTCGAACTATTTCGAACTTTTTGTATAAAATTTTTGCATATTTCTCAACAAACATACCTTTGTTGCACTCATCTATCGAACTTAGTTTTCTGAATATTTAATTTCGAAATCAGGGATCCCTTCACCGAAAACCCTGTATAAAGCACCGTAATAGAATCGGAGCCATAAATTTGGGCAAAGTTATTTCACTGAATTTGTAAGAGAAGACACTCCGATTTTATGTTCGTCTGTTTCTGCTTTCATACGCATTTTGAGTCTGCCATTAATTAAACCAGTCACAAATTACACGTTGATATTAGAACAAAACCAGAAGACATCCCAAATACGGAAGCGGCAAAAACACAGTTCTGGGCATTAATTGCAGGAACCCTAAAGTGATGATTACTACAAATCTGTGTAGGTTTCCATGGACACACGGTGACGTATTGCCTGTTTGCTTTCATTTAATAGTTTTCAGGGGTCATTTGCTTAGTGATTTTTCTAACGTTTCGAATGCAAGAGTAGCTGGCGTTGTCAAAGATTCACCCTCAGTTGCTGGTAGCGGACTGGAATCGAGCCCGTGGCCGACGATTATAATATGTACTTGGCAAGTGTTTGAGGGCCTTTGCCCGCTCATAACCGTTGCGATTCTCCCTTTTTTACCTTCAAAGGTCGTTCGCTGCTGCACGGAAATCCAGGATTCGTTTATCTTGAGGTTTTCTTTTTTCCTAATAAAACTATTGCACGCTGTGAATTTCAATGACTTTCCTGAACAAACGAACATGTTACGTCATCTTCAGGACGGGAACTTGCGTTTCGATGAATCTTCACTACATACTCGGTGTCACACAGCACTTTCTCCACCACGGCCGACTTTTTTACTTGTCTCAACCTGTTACACCGTTTATGCTGGATCAAGTTGGTACTGATGGATCGTCGAATCATTCTGATATTGACTTTTCCACACGTACATGATTTACTATCTACTTCTGATATTGTGAGTGGGTCCATTTTGTTGTTTGTCGATTCGAAGCACTGTCTGACATTCTTGGTCAGTTTGTATAAAATAGTCTGTAAGCCGCGTTAGCGGACTATATGGTCCATTATTGCTTTTCTTCCATTAAAGTCGCAGGTTCGAATCCTGCCTCGGGCATGGATGTGTGTGATGTCCTTAGGTTAGTTAGGTTTAAGTAGTTCTACGTTCTAGGGGATTGATGTCCTCAGAAGTTAAGTCCCATAGTACTCGGAGCCATTTGAACCTTTTTTTTTCTTCCATACATCTTGAGGATGACGACCACAATCAACCTATAACTGTAGTGCGATTCTCGAGGGTATGCAAAATACTATATGTTTCTATCAGTTTGCTGGGCTCGAAAGATTTTCTGTTTTGTTGGTGGAAATGACAAAATTCCAAATCTTGTGAAAAATGTCAATATTCCAATAATACGCGCTTCAAATCCCTCAAATTTTCCACTGCAAAGTTAGTGCAGTGCATTGTCATAATTTTTCGTTTTCTTTTGTAGTCACAACCTTTCTCATCTAGTTAATTCAGAGGACGTGTGTAGTACAAGCACGTCATTACTTTAACGTCTGCGAGATAATTAATAAGAAGTCCTTCTGTATCCCAGAACATACTGCGCATAACCCTTCTTTTGGGTTGCATCCAATCAATGTAACAAAATGATTTGTCACAGATAATTCTCCTATTATCATACACCGTACCCTTTCTTCTAATACACCCGTCGTGCCATCAGTTTTATACACATTTAATGGTTGGACGTCCAGTAACATGTAACGAACTTTTTCAATGTCTTTATCTGTTGTTGCAGTTTCGTAACGTACATAACGTGGATCACCATTGTGAGAAATCGTAAAATTTGATGATGAAGTGTCCAAAATGGCCCTACATTATTCCAGCTTATTTGTTTGATCGAAACAATGAAAACACAACTATATTACTTTCAAAATCCGCTCACACAAAGCTGTTGTTCAGATATCTTTGAAAAGTAACATATAGTTTTGCTCAACGTGTATTAACACGACAAAAATTACATTTCATTGATTCAATGCAGTCTTTATACTTTGCCTCGCGGTGTTTTTATTTATTTATTTATATGTCAAGTTCCGTAGGACCAAATTGAGGAGCAAATCTCCAAGGTCATGGAACGTGTCAGTACATGAACTTACAGCATAAAAGTAATAACAGATAAAAATAAATATTCATGAACCTGAAAGAAAATCAGTCCATAAGTTAAAGCAAACGCTATCAGCAATACAATGAGAATCAGCTTAATTTTTCAAGGAACTCCTCGACAGAATAGAAGGAGTGACGCATGAGGAAACTCTTCAGTTTCGATTTGAAAGCGCGTGGATTACTGCTAAGATTTTTGAATTCGAGTGGCAGCTTATTGTAAATGGATGCAGCAGTATACTGCACACCTTTTTGCACAAGAATTAACGAAGTCCAATCCAAATGCAGGTTTGATTTCTGCCGAGTATTAAGTGAGTGAAAGCTGCTTATTGTTGGAAATAAACTAATATTGGTAACAAGAAACGACAATAAGGAATATACATATTGAGAGGCCAATGTCAAAATACCCAGACTCTTGAAGAGAGGTCGACAAGAGGTTCGTGAACTCTCACCACTTATTACCCGAACCGCCCGTTTCTGAGCCAAAAATATCCTTCTAGAATGGGAAGAGTTACCCCAAAACATGATACCATACGACATAAGTGAATGAAAATAAGCAAAGTAGACTAATTTACGTGTCGAAGTATCAATCACATTCGATACCGTTCGAATAGTGAAAATGGCAGTATTAAGTCTTTGAACAAGATCCTGAACGTGGGCTTTCCACGACAGCTTACTATCTATCTGAACACCTAGGAATTTGAACTGTTCAGTTTCACTAATCATATGTCCGTTCTGTGAGATTAAAACGTCAGGTTTTGTTGAATTGTGTGTTATAAACTGTCAAAACTGAGTCTTACTGTGATTTAACGTTAGTTTATTTTCTACAAGCCGTGAACTAAGGTCATGTGCTGCACGACTTGAAACCGAGTCAATATTGCACACAACATCCTTTACTACCAAGCTAGTGTCATCAGCAAACAGAAATATTTTAGAGTTACCCACAATACTAGAGGGCATATCATTTATATAAATAAGGAACAGGAGCGGCCCCAACACTGATCCCTGGGGCACCCCCCACTTGACAGTACCCCACTCAGATCCCACATCACAGCCGTTATCAACATTGTGAATAATGACCTTTTGCTGCCTGTTGCTAAAGTAAGAGGTGAACCAATTGTGAACTACTCCCCTATTCCGTAATGGTCCAACTTCTGGAGCAATATTGTCAGATCAGCACAGACAAATGCCTTTGTTAAATCAAAAAATACACCAAGCATTCGAAACTTTTTGTTTAGCCCATCCAGTACCCCACAGAGAAAAGAGAATATAGCATTTTCAGTTGTCAAACGACTTCTAAAGCCGAACTGTACATTTGATAGCAAATCGTGTGATATAAAACTATCAACTAACCTTACATACACAGCCTTTTTGATAAATTTTGCAAACACTGATGGCATAGAAACAGGTCTAAAATTATCTACATTATCTCTTTCTCCCTTTTTATAAAGAGGCTTTACTACTGAGTACTTTAATCGCTCAGGAAACTGACCATTCCTAAAGGAAAAATTACAAATACGGCTAAATACAGGGCTAACATGTGCAGCACAGTACTTTAATATTCTGTTAGACACTCCATCATAACCATGAGAGTTCTTAGTCTTCAGTGATTTAATTATTGACTCACTCTCCCTCTTGTCTGTAAAAGAGAGGAGTATTTCAGACGTCAATCTCGGAAAGGTATTTGCTAAAAAATTTATTTGATTTCCTGTAGAAACTAAATTTTTATTTAATTCACCAGCAATGGTCAGAAAATGATTGTTAAATACTGTACATATATCTGACTTATCAGTAACAGAAATATTATTACTGCGAACTGACTTTATATCATCAACCTTGTGCTGCTGACCAGACACTTCCTTCACAACTGACCATATGGCTTTAATTTTATTCTGTGAATTAGCTATTCTATTTGCATACCACATACTTTTTGCCTTGCTAATAACATTTTAAGCGGTCTAGGGCGCCTTGTCACGGTCTGTGCGGCTGCCCCCGTCGGAGGTTCGAGTCCTCCTTCGGGGATGTGTGTATGTGTGTGTGTGTTGCCCATAGCATAAGTTAGTTTGACTTACACTAAATAGTGTGTGGGCATAGGAACCGACGACCTCAGCAGTTTGGTCCCATAAGACCTTATCACAAACTTCCAAATTTTGTGTGTATGTGTGTGTGTGTGTGTGTGTGTGTGTGTGTGTGTGTGTTAATGTGTGTGTGTGTGCGTGCGTGTGTGATGGATTGGAGTAGCCATGTACCTGTTCTGAAAAGGTACTCAAAATTTGCAGCCATTCATACACTTCGAGAAAATGATACCTACAAGACTACTTGTAACATTTTAAAGCGTTTATTATTTTCCTCTAAGGGACAGAATGCTCAAGAATTAAGAACAAAGTCAACTTGGATGTATTTTGCCGTAAGTACCGCAAAATGGGGTGAAAAGGAACAGTTACAACTTTAAAAGAGAAAACAATTGAAAATTTTAAAAAGAAAAGTTATACGAGGTTATTATAGGTTTTATTCCTAACTTTAGACTTATAATTATATCTGGAGCCTAGCTCATGCTTTTATAACATAAAAAACAAAAACTAGGTGATTCTATTCACAGGGAAGGGTGAACAGAAAGAGCAGTGTCAGTCTTACTACACTGATAAGCCAAAACACTATGAGCACTGCCACCGCGAAGGTGGATGCCAAGCTGGTGGCGTTGCGACCACGTGACGCGGTAGGGAAAGTGTGTAAGCGGAACAGACACGCACGGGGTATCATCCCAACGAAGATACGAGCTGTAAATGGAGAAATCCATTGAGATGATCGACTTTGACGAGGGGCAGATTATAATTACTCAGTGTCTGTGAACGAATAATCGGAAACGCCGAAGCTGGTCGTATGTTCCCGTGCAGCTGTCGTGAGTGACTACGGAAAGAGGTAGAACATTTGAAACTTCTCCTTTGAATATAAAGAGTGACAGTGCTGGAAAAACTCTTACGTTAAAAGATTTTCAAACAGCTGAGCAAAACTCAACGTACTCAGTTTCATCTTTGCTTATTCTGATCATCACTAAACTGACACACAATATTTTTAGCGCAATGCAGTCTGACTTTCAATAACACCTACAAAAGAATGTCCCTGTCTAACAATAGCCTCTACCTTTCATGAATCACTTACCTCACAAAAATCTTCTTTACTCGAACTACTGCAATACAGCGAGCGCCAATACTGCCAGTTACATAAAAGATTCTAACTACTGAAGGCACTAACTACTGATAGGCATAGTTAGCAAATGAAAGATATTGATAGTTCATGACATCCACTGTTACAAATTTCCTTTTTCTGGCGGACACACGTCCAGATCGTCCGCTCTCAAAACTCTGCCATCTCTCTCTCCACATCCACCACTGCTGGCGGCTCACCTCCAACTGCACAACGCTACGCGCTGTTCACGTCCAAATGCCCAACACTACAATAGCAAATATTCCAACAATTCCAACCAGCCATAGACTGCACACAGCACAGTCAGTGATTTTCATACAGAGCGCTACGTGGCGTTACCAACATAAAAACCTAAACAGCCTACTTACATAGCCCCCATGCTCCCCACAAAAAAATTTACAAATTGTTTTGGGCAGTGCCCAATAATTATTTGCTAATTTTTTTATATTAATGATAAAAAATGAGTTTTGGGAGCGGACTATCTGGACGTGTATTAATGAAAGTCAGATTGCGTTGCGCTGAAATAAAAAAAATTAAAAAAAAATTTGTGTCAGTTTAGTGTTGATCAGAATAAGTAAAGAGAGAAATGTCTTAGTACGTTCAGTTTTGCTCAGTTGCTTGAAAATCAAATAACGTTGAGGTTTTCCAGCACGGTCATTTATAAATTTTTCTACGGGGATGTTTCATATGTCGACCTTTGCCAGGATTCGAACCTCGAATCGTCTGGACGATCTGGACGTATGTTCGTCAGAAAAAGGAAATATGTAACAGTGGATGTCATGAACTGATATATATATATATATATATATATATATATATATATATATATATATATATATATTATGACTTTTGAACACTATTAAGGTAAATACATTGTTTATTCTCTATCAAAATCGTTCATTTGCTAACTATTCCTATCAGTAGTTAGTGCCTTCAGTTGTTAGAATCTTTTATGTACCTGGCAGTATTGGCGCTCGCTGTTTTGCAGTAGTTTGAGTAACGAAGATTTTTGTAAGGTAAGTGATTCATGGAAGGTAGAGGTTATTGTTAGTCAGGGCCATTCTTTTGTAGGGATTATTGAAAGTCAGACGGCATTGCGCTAAAAATATTGTGTGTGAGTTTAGTGATGATCAGAATAAGTGGAGAGAAAACTGTCTGAGTACGTTGAGTTTTGCTCAGCTGTTTGAAAACCTTATAACGTACGAGTTTTTTCAGCACTCTCATTCTTTACATTCAAAGGGGAAGTTTCACATTGAAACCACCACTAGGCGCTAAATGATTGGACGTCCACGACTCTTCACAGAACGTGGTGTTCGGATAGATGGTGATCTGCACCAACTGTGCCGAAAAAGCACACTGCTGTTGTATGCACCAGTGTTTCGAAGCACACCTTTCATCGTACATTTTTGAACAAGGAGGTCAGCAGCAGACCAGCCTTACGTGTTCATACGTTGACCCAATGACATCGTCACTTTCGATTTCAGTGGGCACGGGGTCAACGGGTTTCGACAGTCGATCAGTGAAAACATGTCGGCTCTCCGGCAGAATCAAATTTTTGCCACATTAGATCGATGGTCGTCTCCACAAACGACGTCATCGAGGTGAACTGTGGCTCGAAACGTGCAGTGCGCCACGGACGCAGGCTTGTGGGAGTAGTATTGTGCTATGTGAGACATTGTCCTGTGCTTACATGGTACTTTCCAAATAAAAAATGTTATGTCTAATTAATTTGTTGTATAATTAAAGTCATTAACTTGGTTTGTTTCTTAAGACTTTAAATCCCTGACATGTTTAAAATACGACGTATATGAATGGGCAAGTAGCAGCCCCAGAAGTAACAGAAAGCTCCTTGACTAAAAATGATTCCTCATCCATGAAAGTAAACGTGTTTATTCTGCCTTGTCCTTTCTAAAAACATCAACCTAGTCTTTGCCTTCTAGATAACAAATTTTACACTCATACAATCTAAATAATGGCCTACTTTTCTCCATATGCTTTAATCACAGCATAATCTCCTGGACTAAGAACAGTGTCAAGTACTTCTTCATTTCCTTCAAATTATTCGTCTTCCTCTGAAGAAATACAGGCGATTACTGTTTCTATTCACCCCAAAACTTCGGAAAACATGTTCCTAAATTTTCAATTTGCCGGAACACAAGTCAAATTACTGTATACTTTAAAACCGAACATTTGGTTAACTAAATGGGGTTGAGTATTTGCTTATCATGTACTTAAATTAAAACAACACAATTTAAGATGGTACTTAAAAATAAAGTTAGCAGTAAACGAATTTAGCACCACATCCGATATTTGCCATAGAATGAACAAACAGCAGCTTACACTGTTGATAACTATGATGGTTCAAAATGGTTCAGATGGCTCTGAGCACTATGGGACTTAACATCTGAGGTCATCAGTCCCATAGAACTTAGAACTACTTAAAGCTAACTAACCTAAGGACATCACACACATCCATGAACGAGGCAGGATTCGAACCTGCGTCCGCAGCGTCGCGCGGTTCCAGGCTGAAGCGCCTAGAACCGCTCGGCCACACCGGCGGCGGATAACTATGAAATTCATATTTCACCTGTTACACTGGTTCATTACCAACCTGGACAAATAAATCTTTAAATGACAATCCCATTTGTTTTCCGAAACGATAGCACTGAAATTTTCTGGAAGTTTCGCTTCTATTCACCCCATTATTTCTATTCACCCTATTTTACGGTAATTCCAAAGTGTGCAATTGTCCTCCCATACACACACTTCTCTTGGTCGAGCTGTAGTAACCACTAACCAGTTACCAAATATTGACAATAACAATAAAAAAATAGAGAAGGAACTCCGCCTCAGGTAAAGAAAATGACATGTCATACGTGATTTTAAGCATATGCGCAGACGAGAAATTCCACGCGCTTCACTGTGATGAAAACAGTTGAGCGAGAACGATTTTCCTCTAATGATCACCAACGATACCAGCAAAGAGTTTAATTATTACGTCGTTAATTCAGGTAAGTATAGCGGATTTTGTCTATGAAAAGTCATGTTCATGGATCCAACTGTACCACATGGTTGTCCAATCTGGATTTCAATGTATTTTTTCGGTTACCTGTCCTTGTGTAAAAAATAATCCAGTACGTACGTAGGATGTAACAAGAATACTTGCCTTGTGTGGGGGAGGTGATTGCTATGGCTGTGGAACAGGGACATTTGTGACACGGATATCGAATCTTTCTGCAGCGCTTCCGTTTTCAAACAAAGTTATTAAGTGGTCATGAAAGAGTAGTGTTGTCCATGTCCAAACGCCTGTAATGTAGAATGAATTGTGAGTAAATTAAAAAGGACAATCTATGGGAGTTACAGAATGGGGATTTACATTCAAGGTGTGCAATGAAGGCATCCCTAGGACCTTGAGAGACGCTCCTAAAATACTTTTATCTCAAACACTAAGTGTGAGAAACTTTTCGACAGGAACTCCAAGAAATATTGCATATTTAGTGTCTTTGATATCGCAAGTAAACAATAGTTTCACAACCACGAGGTAGGTAATTCAGGTAATTCTCGTGTACAACATGAATTTCTGTTGGGTTGCCACTACGCGTTTGATACGCCATAGCAAAGTTTGGTGTAGTGCAATTAGTTTTTCAAAAAAGTGGTAAGGAAACTACTCTGATCTCGGGATAATACTATGAAATGCCACAGAAATCTCAACGGCACACATTTAACGACTTTGAAAAGCAATTTTAGTTTTAAATACAAACACGGATGTCTCTTGTTCATTCTTATTTTTGAGAATAATCTCATCCTAATGTACACTCCTGGAAATTGAAATAAGAACACCGCGAATTCATTGTCCCAGGAAGGGGAAACTTTATTGACACATTCCTGGGGTCAGATACATCACATGATCACACTGACAGAACCACAGGTACATAGACACAGGCAACAGCGCATGCACAATGTCGGCACTAGTACAGTGTATATCCACCTTTCGCAGCAATGCAGGCTGCTATTCTCCCATGGAGACGATCGTAGAGATGCTGGGTGTAGTCCTGTGGAACGGCTTGCCATGCCATTTCCACCTGGCGCCTCAGTTGGACCAGCGTTCGTACTGGACGTGCAGACCGCGTGAGACGACACTTCATCCAGTCCCAAACATGCTCAATGGGGGACAGATCCGGAGATCTTGCTGGCCAGGGTAGTTGACTTACACCTTCTAGAGCACGTTGGGTGGCACGGGATACATGCGGACGTGCATTGTCCTGTTGGAACAGCAAGTTCCCTTGCCGGTCTACGAATGGTAGAAAGATGGGTTCGATGACAGTTTGGATGTACCGTGCACTATTCAGTGTACCCTCGACGATCACCAGAGGTGTACGGCCAGTGTAGGAGATCGCTCCCCACTCCATGATGCCGGGTGTTGGCCCTGTGTGCCTCGGTCGTATGCAGTCCTGATTGTGGCGCTCACCTGCACGGCGCCAAACACGCATACGACCATCATTGGCACCAAGGCAGAAGCGACTCTCATCGCTGAAGACGACACGTCTCCATTCGTCCCTCCATTCACGCCTGTCGCGACACCACTGGAGGCGGGCTGCACGATGTTGGGGCGTGAGCGAAGACGGCCTAACGGTGTGCGGGACCGTAGCCCAGCTTCTTGGAGACGGTTGCGAATGGTCCTCGCCGATACCCCAGGAGCAACAGTGTCCCTAATTTGCTGGGAAGTGGCGGTGGGGTACCCTACGGCACTGCGTAGGATCCTACGGTCTTTGCGTGCATCCGTGCGTCGCTGCGGTCCGGTCCCAGGTCGACGGGCACGTGCACCTTCCGCCGACCACTGGCGACAACATCGATGTACTGTGGAGACCTCACGCCCCACGTGTTGAGCAATTCGGCGGTACGTCCACCCGGCCTCCCACATGCCCGCTATACGCCCTCGCTCAAAGTCCGTCGGCTGCACATACGGTTCACGTCCACGCTGTCGCGGCATGCTACCAGTTTTAAAGACTGCGATGGAGCTCCGTATGCCACGGCAAACTGGCTGACACTGACGGCGGCGGTGCACAAATGCTGCGCTGCTAGCGCCATTCGACGGCCAACACCGCGGTTCCTGGTGTGTCCGCTGTGCCGTGCGTGTGATCATCGCTTGTATAGCCCTCTCGCAGTTTCCGGAGCAAGTATGGTGTGTCAATGTGTTCTTTTTTCCATTTCCAGGAGTGTATGTTCCTGTGGGGGAAACGATTGGTCTGCCGAATAATCCAATTTTGTCTCGTGTGCTCTGTTTTTTCTCTGAGTATGGGAGAGTGTTTTATCAAGTGAATGGTGTATCTTGATGTTTCCAGCTTGGTGTTTCAATCTAGTGACCAATTTTAGAATAACATGATGTAATGCGCACTAGAAACCGCCATAAGCAGTTCCCGGCATGTTTTTACAATTCTTTTTTGTCGTGAGACATGAGGGCATATTTTGTCCAGTGTTTGTAAAAGTAAGAGCTCTACACTTTTAAGTGCTGTATAATATATTAAAGCTACACAGAAGAGCCAAAGAAATTGGTACACCTGTCTAATATCGTGTAGGGGCCCCGCGAGCACGCAAAGTGCCGCAACACGACGTGGCATGGACTAGACTAATGTCTCAAGTAGTACTGGAGGGAACTGACACCACGAATCCTGCAGGGCTGTCCATAAATCCGTAAGAGTGCGAAGGGGTGGAGATCTCTTCTGAAAAGCATGCTGCAAGACATTCCAGATATGCTCAATAATGATCTCGTCTGGGGAGTTCGGTGGCCAGCGGAAGTGTTGACACTTAGAAGAGTGTTTCTGGAGCCAATCTGTAGCAATTCTTGACGTGTGAGGTGTCGCATTGTCCTGCTGAAATTGTCCAAGTCCTCGCAATGCACAATGGACATGAATGGGTGTAGTTGATCAGACAGGATGCTTACGTACGTGTCACCTGTCAGAGTCGTATCTAGACGTATCAGGGGACCCATACCATTCCAACTGCACACGCCCCACTCCATTACAGTGCCTCCACCAGCTTGAACAGTCCCCAGCTGACATGCAGGGTCCATGGATTCATGAGGTTGTTTCCATACCCGTACACGTCCATCCGCTAGGTAAAGTTGAAACGAGACTCGTCCCACCAGACAACGTGTTTTCAGTCAACAACAGTGCAATGTCGCCAAAAGCCCATTTCGATGACATTTCGTTGAGTGGCTTGCACGCTGACACTTGTTGATGGCCCAGCACTGAAATCTACAACAATTTGCGGAAAGGTTGTACTTCTGTGACGTTGAACTATTCTCTTCAGTCGTCATTGGTCCCCTTCTTGCAGGATCTTTTTCTGGCCGCAGCGACGTCTGAGATTCGGTGTTTTACCGGATTCCTGATATTCGCGGTAGACTCGTGAAATGGGCGTTGGGAAAATTCCCTTCTTCATCGCTACCTCGGAGATGCTGTGCCCCATCGCTCGTGCGCCGACTATGACACCACGTTGGGTTGTTTGGGGGAAGAGACCAAATTGCGCCGGCCGAAGTCACCGAGCGGTTCTAGGCGCTACAGTCTGGAACAGCGCGTCAGCTACGGTCGCAGGTTCGAATCCTGCCTCGGGCATGGCTGTGTGTTATGTCCTTAGGTTAGTTAGATTTTAGTAGTTCTACGTTCTAGGGGACTAATGACCTCAGATGTTAAGTCCCATAGTGCTCAGAGCCATTTGAACCATTTTTGAGACCATACTGCGAGATAATCGGTCTCATCGGATTAGGAAAGGACGGGGAAGGAAGTTAGCCACACCCTTTCAAAGGAACCATCCCGGAATTTGCCTGGAGCGATTTAGGGGAATCTCGTAAAACCTAAATCAGGATGGCCGGACTTGGTATTGAACCGTCGTCCTCCCTAATGCGAGTCAAGTGTAACATCACGTTCAAACTCACTTAAATCTTGGTAATCTGCCATGTTGACAGCAGTAATCGATCTAACAACTGCGCTAGACATTTGTTGTCTTATATAGGCCAAGCGGTTCTAGGCGCTTCAGTCTGGAACCGCGCGACCGCTACGGTCGCAGGTTCGAATCCTACCTCGGGCATGGATGTGTGTGATGTTCTTAGGTTAGTTAGGTTTAAGTAGTTCTAAGTTCTAGGGGACTGATGACCTCAGATGTTAAGTCCCACAGTGCTCAGAGTCATTTGAACCTACCGCAGCGCCGTATTCTGTCTATTTACATATCTCTGTATTTGAATACACATACCTGTACCAGTTTCTTTGGCACTTCAGTGTATTTGGAGACTGTTGTTGAGTCTTCAGGTACAGAGTTCTGTGGCGAGTACTTTTTTGTATAATTTTAAAACTAGTTACATAACATATGGGCTTGAACCTTCTTGTACCTTTAAATTGAAAAAGGTCTTCTACCACAGAACACGTGCCGTTTGTAAATGAACTGAATTTCATTAATGCTTACCACTTTTCTCTCGCTTATAAATGGAAATTTGTGTTAGCTGCCAAAGTTTTTTATTTGTAATTGGTTGTTTATAATTCTTTTTATTACTTTGATCTCACTTGCTGATTACTGGTGTCTAGTAGAGGAATAACGTAACACAGAGCCTATTAAAAACACCACTGACAAGATTTTCTCGATTGCAACAGTTTTAAGTTTGAACAGAATATTTGCTCTTAGGTACATGACCATGTTGTGCCATAGAACAGTGTCCCACGTTTTGAAAAACATTACTTTTGCGGAATAAATTGTGTAATTTCATAAAAATAGTGCAGCATACATAAGGCGTATAATACATATAGTATGTCATATACAGGGAGAAGAAAAATTCCGCACTTTGAGGTCCTCAACTAGATTCAAGACAAAAATTTATTCAACGAAATCAGAGCTGGTGTATCCTGAAAACATCTGTATGAAAATGAGGAACTGGCAGCACCTCGTGCAGCGCATCGTAATGTACAGAGCAGTGTGTATTAGAGAGCCTGTATACAGAGAGAGTGGCTATAGGCGAAGTTGCCAGTCATTGGTTGATTAGCTTCGGCGCCATTTTTCTGCCAAGCGTTTCTCGCGCTTCCCATGTTCGCCCTGCTTTTTTGAGTTGAATTGAAGTTCAGAGGACTTTTGGAAACGATTAAAAGGTACTGAGAGACTTGTTATGCGTTGTGCATGCATGTTCGATTTAGTTGTATATCGTTTTTAGTACGTATTTAGCGTTTGCGATCTTAAATACGAGTTGAAATAATGAAGCGCTTTGTGATGAAGTCGGTTGGCCTACATGTTGCCTGACTGTTGGCGCAGGCAAGTTGTAAGCACGTTTTCCGCAGTTGTCGTGTTTGCTGGAACATTATTCGTAGTAAATAATTGTAGGTACTCTTGAAGACAGTTCTTAATAGGCCTACTTACTGTGGTGTAGAAGGGATACGTTAGTTTTCTTGTTATATTTGGTCGTTATTACAGTAGCCTATATGTAACATTACCTGATTTTTGTAATCTTTTTCGTTTGTTATCTACGAGAGGTATTAACTCGAAAGCAGTTGTTTACTTGTGGCATGCAAAAAGTTTGAAGACGTGACAAGAAGCACTAATACGTCTTTCATTCACCTGTCGTAACACAGGTACGTTAAATCTTTAGCGTTATGCACTTCCCATACAGAACAAATGCTATACACTATTTTTTTTATTTACGTTACTTTCATTGCAATATGTCTAGTAAACGAACTTTAAAGGAGATAAATGCAAGTAACGAATAATTTTTACAGCCACTGTATCAAATTTTCCTGTGCTGTACGTAGTAAGCTACTATGAGTATATTATAGCTGTAAAGAAAGGCATTTAACGAATGATTTCGCCATATTGTGTTGTGCTTCTGATTCGGTGAGTGTGTACTCCACTACTCCACTACTGGCCATTCAAAAGTCCCGCCAGCAGTTTGGCAGAAAAATGGCCGCCGTATCGTCCGGTTGGCCACTCTCTCCCTATACAGGCCCTCTAGCGTGTATCATCCCGCACTACCGTACCAGCCGTCATAGCTCGCTGAATATGAACCGTCTGCATTAGGCACTGGCGTGCGTGAAAGATGAAGTGCATACACCGCTGATACTCATGCGTGTTGTTGTCTGAATAGATCACCATGGCACATAATTTCAGAGAGACTATGATCTAATTTAAGTTTCACAACGAATATACCAGACCAAAGGCTTTTGAAATAGCGCGTTCTTTGAGGGATGAAGTTCGTTCACCTGCTACAGACCTCACTGGGTCACATTCATGCACTGTAAGCAGCACAATGTACGTCAAGATGACCAAAGAATCTGCATGTGAAAGAACTATTACCGCTGCTCAAACGGGATTTAAATTTTGACACTCTCGTGGCCATATCAGTGATGTAACAGTGGCTCCTTCAGGCTTGGGAGTGAGGGTTATTCCCATCTTTGAAGTGCCGTTTGAGGTACCAGAATCGATGGTTATTGAATAGCTGCGTTCATATGGGACGGTACTCAGTCATGCGCCTGAACGCTGGGCGAGTTTTAGCACCTATCTCGTGCGAAATGGCGTCCGATATGTGCGAATCGTCCTTAATAAACATATTCCTTGACACTTCTGTACTGGAGGGCGTCGAGCTATTGTGATTTACGAGTGCCATCTGTGGACGTGTTTTGACTGTGGTGGAGAAGGACATATCTGCTCTGAGTAGGTACAACTCTTCATCATGCAACTGCCACGAGGAGGAACGTAACAACGAGAAGTTCCCACGAAACTGCCGATGAAATATGTGTCGGTGGCCTTCCTGAAGGTGTTGCCGAGTTTGGAGCGTGACACGGACGTGTTGGTACAAGAGTGGACCGAGTTAAGGGAGCAGTGAGGTGACAGGGAGGATACCTCTACGCCCCCTTCATGGCAGATGAGAGAGCAACCGTATGCAGCCTCAAAAGTAGTACGCGTCGTGGAAGTGGAGGTCGAGAATGTGGCGGCAGCAATATATCAACGAGCGCCCGACGAATAAAATAAGGTGTCGCCTACGGTGGCAGAGGGCAGGGCGAGATAACAACACTCGCCGAAACGTCGTAAAAAGCACCGCTATCGTTCGGGGGCCCGGGACACGTCCTCCCCTAGCCTAGGGAACACGGAAGATCTTAGAGCTGAAGAGATACCTGACATGGAACACGTGCCATTAGAGGACGTCCTTCGAAAGGTGACCGGATGTCCTCACTTTCTGACGGTCCCTTTCATTGACAGTCCACAGCTCGTGGTCTCGCGGTAGCCTTCTTGCTTCCCGAGCACGGGCTCCCGGGTTCGATTCCCGGCGAAGTCACGGATTTTCACCTGCCTCGAGATGACTGCGTGATTGTGTTGTCCTCATTATTTCATCACTATTCATGGAAGTGGCGAGACTGGACTGAGGTAGGGAATTTGTACGGGCGCTGATAACTGCGCAGTGGAGCGCCCACACAAACCAAACATCATCATCAACAGCATCATCATCATCTTCTTCTTCATTGACAGCGACTGACCCGATAATGCTGATGGAGGAGTCAGTGACAGTGTCCCAGCAATCACATCGAAATGCAGCAGAGGGCATTTCTGGTTGAAAAAATGGCTCTGAGCACAATGGAACTTAACTTCTGAGGTCATCAGTCCCCTAGAACGTAGAACTACTTAAACCTAACTAACCTAAGGACATCATACACACTCATGTCCGAGGCAGGATTCGAACCTGTGACCGTAGCGGTCGCGCGGTTCCGGAATGTAGCGCCTAGTACCTCTCGGCCACTTCAGCCGGCGGCATTTCTGGGACTGATGACCAGTGTGACTGGGCAGAGCAAGTCGAAGAGGTACCGGAGTTGAGATCCCCACTCGATGATGGTTCACTTACAGGACTAAACCATGGGACAAAAACAATCGAGGGAAGCCCGTTGACTGTCAAATATCTGCGTAAGAGTCGTGGGCTATAGCCTTTGGAGTTTATGGTGATATGACAAGGATCAAGACGACGACAACGAACCAAGCATAGAAGGTGGGAATAGTAAATATTAATACTGTACGATTGCTTGCGAAGTTGCAACGTTTCTGGGACATGATCTGTGCTAGAGACATGGATATCCTGTAGATTAAAACTAAAGAAACTGCAAAAAGGTGGGAATTTAAGGAGATGGGACCTGGATAAACTAAAAGAACCAGAGGTTGTACAGAGTTTCAGGAAGAGCATAAGGGAGCAATTGACAGGAATGGGGGAAAGAAATACGGTGGAAGAAGAATGGGTAGCTTTGAGGGATGAAGTAGTGAAGGCAGCAGAGGATCAAGTAGGTAAAAAGACGAGGGCTAGTAGAAATCCTTGGTTAACAGAAGAAATATTGAATTTAATTGATGAAAGGAGAAAATATAAAAATGCAGTAAATGAAGCAAGCAAAAAGGAATACAGACGTCTCAAAAATGAGATAGACAGGAAGTGCAAAATGGCTAAGCAGGGATGGCTAGAGGACAAATGTAAGGATGAGATAGACAGGAAGTGCAAAATGGCTAAGCAGGGATGGCTAGAGGACAAATGTAAGGATGTAGAGGCTTATTTCGCTAGGGGCAAGGTAGATACTGCGTATAGGAAAATTAAAGAGACCTTTGGAGAAAACAGAACGACTTGTCTTAATATCAAGAGCTCAGAAGGAAACCCATTTCTAAGTAAAGAAGGGAAAGCAGGAAGGTGGAAGGAGCATATAGAGGGTTTATACAAGGGCGATGTCCTTGAGGACAATATTATGGAAATGGAAGAGGAAGTAGATGAAGATGAAATGGGAGATACGATACTGCGTGAAGAGTTTGACAGAGCACTGAAAGACCTGAGTCGAAACAAGGCCCCCGGAGTAGACAACATTCCATTGGAACTACTGACGGCCTTGGGAGAGCCAGTCCTGACTACACTCTACCATCTGGTGAGCAAGATGTATGAGACAGGCGAAATACCCTCAGACTTCAAGAAGAATATAATAATTCCAATCCCAAAGAAAGCAGGTGTTGACAGATGTGAAAATTACCGAACTATCAGTTTAATAAGTCACGGCTGCAAAATACTAACGTGGATTCTTTACCGACGAATGGAAAAATTGGTAGAAGCCGACGTCGGGAAAGATCAGTTTGGATTCCGAAGAAATGTTGGAATACGTGAGGCAATACTGATCCTACGACTTACCTTAGAAGATAGATTAAGGAAAGGTAAACCTATGTGTCTAGCATTTGCAGACTTGGAGAAAACGTTTAACAATGTTGACTGGAATACTCTCTTTCAAAGGTGACAGGGGTAAAATACAGGGAGCGAAAGGCTATGTACAATTGGTACGGAAACCAGATGGTACTTATAGGAGTCGAGGGGCATGAAAGGGAAGCAGTGGTTGGGAAGGGAATGAGACAGTGAGGCATCGCAGCTAGGGAGCGATCGTCAATTTGTCTATCAAAGCTGTCTTGTATGAATGTATGTGGGCTCCAGCGTAAGCAGTCAGAATCTTATACGATCTGCAACGGGTGAGCTGTGTCCTGTAGACGTGCGTCATGACCATAATATGGCGTGACTGCTGCGTGTGAAAGTATCGGAGAGGCGCTTACACAGTAGTTACATTCTCTGGAATTATAAAAATTAATAACTGATCTAGAAATAGCACGAGGAACTTCATATTAGGTACATAACCTTCTGTTGTGTAAAGGAATAATCTGTCAATATCTGAAGTCAATAACTGTCATAATTTGGAAGTTACAAAAAAAAAGTCAGTAAAAACGTAATTATCCGATACTCAACAAACTAAATCAATGTATATATATGTTAATAGTTCATCAACTGTGACTATCTGAAAAGATATGATAAAACCTTCAGTGTTTAGATTCAAATTTGGAAGTTGTCATTTTAGAAAAGTTTCGTAATTTTGCTGTAGTAATAACTTTAAGAATTTCAATTAGATATGTTTGGTGTTAGGGTGAGTGTGAAAGAGAGTACTTGAGGGAGTGTATGTGGGACATTCGCCAATATTAAATTTTCAGTTTGTAATTCTCTATAGGAACTTGCAAGTGTTCCAGCTTTGTATCGTGGGAACGAATCCACCAGTGGTCCCCTACTGGTGGATGACGGATGTCCAAGCATGTTTCAATATGTAAAAGACAACCAGAACGTTCGCGACTATGTAGTTAAATTCCAGACGTAAAGTACAGCTTAAAGTTTATTTCATTTTATTTGTTTAGCAAGAGAATTTTGAGCTGCTTATTTTAATGACGTCAATGAGCTGAGAGAAGTAGTTGGTTCTTGCTAGAAAGTCAGTTCTGATTGAACGTAATTCTGTACAGCCAATAAGAAGTGAGACGATTTGCCACCTAACGCATGAGATAAGGGCGCTTGTAGAGGCAGAGAGAGAAGGAGGAAATGGTGAGCTAGCTTTCGAAGGAGCCGGTCATGCTGAAAGTGTCCGAACGAATTATGTGTAAAATGAAGTGATATTGTGACTTCAGCGTTTCGGTGCAGTGATAAAGGTAGCTGGTGATTACCATTAACTATTTGTGAAAATTTAAGAGTCGCGAGATATTTTGTTCTGGAGAAAATCGCGTGTGTAAACTTTGAACTAAAAGCGTGGCGGTACTAAGTAATTATCTTTTACTGAGTATTTATGGCTAGCGAAAACTTTATTTAAAGACTACCACTGAATGCCGAGTGCAAAAGTAAATAGCAGTTTATTGCTTGTGCTACTCTCGTAAATGATTTTGGACTTGGATAGGAAAAGCTTTGACTGTCTGAGTGTGACAAGGCCTGTGAACAAGAACTTTAATGATTTGAACATATGTGGGCTGATGATCTTGCTTCATAACAATAAAAAAATCGTAATGCAAGTTTAAAAGGACCTTTGAACTTAGAGATTTGAACAGCAACTCATTTCCGATTTGTTCTTTAGAGTTCACAAGACTATTTTCAGATTTTTGTACTTTTAGCGGCCTCCGACGTGTAGTTATGAAATCTCAGTTTCTTCAACACTGCTTTTCTGAGACCTCTTAAGTAACTGCAGTCAGGAGTTATGTGTGCACATCAGCAGCAGTATCAAGGTAGGTGGACAATTTATGTTACAGAACCGCCGTCGATGTGCGCAAGAGCGCGTTACGCCACAACAGGGTTGTAGCCTATCACCGATGTTATTTGAACTGTATATTGAGCAAGCAGTGAAGGAAACAAAAGAAGAATTCGGAGTAGGAATTGAATCCATGGAGACGAAATAAAAACTTTGAGGTTCGCCGATGACATTGTAATTCTGTCACAGACAGCAAAAGACCTGCAAGAGCAGTTGAACGGAATGGACATTGTCTTTAAAGGAGGATATAAGATGAACATCAACAAAAGCAAAACGAGGATAATGGAATGTAGTTGAACTAAGTCGGGCGATGCTAAGGGTTCAAATGGCTCTGAGCACTATGGGACTTAACATCTGTGGTCATCAGTTCTAGAACTTAGAACTACTTAAACCTAACTAACCTAAGGACATCAGACACATCTATGCCCGAGGCAGGATTCGAACCTGCGACCGTAGCAGTCGCGCGGCTCCGGACTGAGCGCCTAGAACCGCTAGACCACCGCGGCCGGCGATGCTGAGGGAATTAGACTAGAAAATGAGACACTGAAAGTAGTAAATGAGTTTTGATATTTGGGGAGCAAAATAACTGATGATGGTCGAAGTAGAGAGCATATAAAATGTAGACTGGCAAAGGCAAGGAAAGCGTTTCTACGAAATTTGTTAATATCGAGTATAGATTTAAGTGTCAGGAAGTCATTTCTGAAAGTATTTGTGTGGAGTGTAGCCATGTATGGAAGTGAAAAATGGACGATAAATAGTTTGGACAAGAAGGGAATAGAAGTTTTCGAAATGTGGTTCTACATAAGAATGCTGAAGATTAGATGGGTAGATTACATAATTAAAGAGGTGGTACTGAATAGAATTAGGGAGAAGAGAAATTTGTGGCAAAACCTGACTATAAGAAGGGATCGGTTGGTAGGGCACATCTGAGGCATCAAGGGATCACCAATTTGGTATTGCAGGGCAGCGTCTAGGGCAAAAATCGTAGAGGGTTACTAAGAGATGAATACACTAAGCAGATTCAGAAGGATGTAGGTTGCAGTAGGTACTGGGAAATGAAGAATTTTTCACAGGATAGAGTAGCATGGAGAGCTGCATCAAACCAGTCTCTGGACTGAAGACCACAACAACAACAATAATGATGTCCCAATGGGTGCTGTTGTTTAATGAGTTATTGCGCCCTGACACGCAATCAAGTCCCATCGCAATTCATGGCAGGAATGTTTGTACTAATACCGAAATCGTCGGTCAGTGTCAGTGCCCATCAGTTTTGACCGCTCACGATGTTCAATACTGACTACAGAATCTTTGCACAAATGCTGGCGGCAAGGCCCAAGACTGTAATATCTAAGACCAGGGTTGTGTAACGGTTCGGAGCAACAACCATTCGCGCGTAGGCGACATCATTGTCTTGTTGCAAGATATCGCATGCGCGCGGCGTTCATCGTGCCTTTGTCAGGGTTAACGTTGATATTCGGAACTCGACCATGTGAACCATGGCGATATCTGAGGATTTCATTACTTTCATGCGCCTCCTTCGCTGCGCTCCTTCGATGGTGAGAGTCAATGGCAAGGAGGTAGGAACGATTCCTGTTTAAAACTCAGTTAGGCAGAAATGTCTTACATCGACGGTGCTGTTTGCAATAGCACTCAAATCATAGATGCAGACTCATCGACGTTCTCTTATAGGAGTCTGGCTTTGAGTTCTTTAATGTGTTACGCATATGCCAATGACTTGATGACACTCGTCAGATCAGAGAACTAGGTACGTCAGGGGGCTGTCCTTCTTACAAGCTGCGGTGCGGCCGTGAGTAGCAGGATCAACGTGAATAAAGCCCAGGTTATGCACATCTGACGGCGGCTGGACGCTTTGCCCAGTCCGTTTATGACGGTGGACGTCATGCAATGCTTAGGAGTTTTGTTCACCCGATCGCTACGACCATCGGTGACGGCGACTTACGGCGACCGCTCCATCTTGTCCAACTGCACATACACAACAATTTACTCTGAACCTTCGAGATGCTCCGAAGGGTGGCATAGACTAACGTTCGTCTCCCCTCACGAATGCCACAGCTAGCACAGGTATTGCCAGTGCCACGTGGTATTGTTGACATGTTAGCTGCTGCCTATGAATACTATGTCAGCCAAGAGAAGCTGTTTACGGTTAAATAGAAGACTTTGACTCTCCCACGCAATTCTGAAGCTGTGCGAGCGACGGTACGGAACTGGAACCAACGACAACACGCCATCACGTCGCCGATCCTGGAAGTTCTTCTTCTCACGTCCTTTGACGTTTTAGTTATGTCCAGTTACAAATACTTTCTACGAGGATACTCACCACCCGTGAAGTATATCGACACTTGAGGCGTCATCACGACAACAATGTTGTCGGGATTAAATGTGCAACGTGCGATTAGAGACAGATATGGCAAACTATCCCTACGCCTCTCCTCACCATGGCGACAAGATCGTCTTGGTGCACATTTATCAAACGCAAGGCAGTCACATGCCGACGAATGTACGACGATTGCTTGGTGGATTCCGCACTCAGCCTTATATCTGGCATGCTGGACACCGACGAACATTGTCTGCAGTTCGGTGAGGCGAAGGATGTTTGGTGGCTGATGCAACATAATATGGCACTCGTCCAACGCACCGACGACTCCGCGATCACGATGGACGCTTTATTCTTCCCGGATGCCACTTTCTCCCCCCCCCCCCCCCCAAATGTTGGCAATCCACTGGATTTCAGGGCACCCATCGTACTATGTGCTCTCATGGACTCTGATATCAGGCATGGGTTATTGACTATCTACTAGAACAACATGAGACCATCCGACTTCACTCTACATACAAAATGTACTTTGCGAAATTTCTAAGCAGCACGTTTGATGACCTCCCCAGAGCAGTGGGGAATCCCAGGTTAGCGCAGTTTCACCGGCCAAGTTGTTCCTACCAGTTGAGTGTCAGAGATGTCACTTTGGCCGTACATTGTTTCTTTTCTTTTTCAAATGTGATTGGTTTTTTCCAAGGATATAAAAAGTAAAATAAAAATAATATATAGAGGTACAATGTTCCCTTCCCGCTACCTCTCCATTATCCTGGCAGGAGACGGGAACACTGTGACCAGTCCTCCAGCCATGACCCCTGCCCACTCTGCCCCAAACCTATTACAAAAAAAAAAGTTTGTAGTCCGCCTAAAAATACAAAAAGTATGCTACGGAGATATCAAACCCACATCCACCATGGAGCTATGGCTCGAATCTTTGTCAGATTCCTGTTTTATTTGTTAGACCTCCGTTCACTAGTTCTCGTCATTTATAAGGAGGGCATAACTTTTTCACATTCCAATGGCCTTTCACATGACAGTGAGATCCATTAAACTGCATGAATGTGTCTACTGACTGGCAGTACACAACCATAACTGGTCCTGTCAAGATCATGTAAGACAGCTTCCCGATGGAGTACACAAACAATGAATACGTCGGTATGCTTTTGGTGGTGGGTGCATCCGATAACAAAGCTGCTGATGCTGCTCCAGCGTATGCTGCACGGTGCGCTCAAAGGCGACATCCCGATAACAATGTTTTCCGTCGCCTGGAGCAACGCCTACGGGAAGTCGATAATTTTTGTACACAAGTAATGGGCAGAGATTGGCCAAGGACTAGGCGTTTTCCATAATTAGAGGACGCGATTCTTGAAACCGTTCAATAATCACCTCGGCGACGCAGCCGTGAAATTGCAAGGCAGTTCCAGATACCCCAAAAACTGGTTGCCGGAGTGTTGCACGATGTAAAATTGCATCCGTATAATTACACGCTAACTCAAGACCAGCGACCAGAAGACTGCAGTCGATGGGTACAGTTTTGTGAATGGCTTTTGCACCAAATGGAAGATAACGAACATTTTATAAACAGCGTGATATGGACTGATAACTCTAGCATCATTCTGGAAGGTACTTTCAACCTCAGCCATTATTGGTCGGAACAAAATCCACATGCCAACCGTGAAAGTGGCTCCCAGGCACCTTCTAGCATGAACCTGTGGGCTGGAATCGTGGTAGGAGTGCTTTTGGGCCCTTACGTATTGCCGGACAAGTTGAATGTGCCGCTGTACCCTACGTTTCTTTGCAGTACTTTGCCTGGCGTATTAAAAAACATTCCACTCGGTGTTTGGTGACAGCTATGGCTTCACGGTGACAGTGCAGCTCCACACTTTGGAATGAATGTGCTTTACTATTTAAATTAAACATTTTCATGGGAATGGATTGGTCGTGGAGAGCCCATATTCTGGCCGCCACGTTTCACGGACCTTTTTGTTTGTAGGGTAACACGACCTAATAGGTCGCGTGCATACCACTTTGGCAGATGTGGATGCAGGTGTATTGTGTAGGGACCAGCAAAGTATAATCCAGTGAGTGGCGAAGTGTCTGCAAATACAAGGTGGTCGCTTTGAGCATCTTCTGTAAAGTGAAATTACTGTGTGTAGCATAATGTGCATTCTATCGTAGCCTACCTATTGTGTTTTTTGTGCCTCTTTGGATACAGACGGTGTTACTGTATTGACTTTTATTTTCCGTGGGCTTTGTTTGTGTCATGGACGAAACAAAGCGGTCATTTACATCTATAAGAAGTTCGTGTTATGCTTTAATGTTTAAATAACGGTAAGATTAACAAAAAGAAATACACAAGATATCACATTGTGGAAATGTAAATTGGATAGAATTTGATCCTGTAACTTTAAAAAATGTTGACACGAAAGTTGATAGTCAGCAGGTTTGTGTATTTGATCCCCGTGTTATTACCTAGTCTCGCTAAGCTATTTTTTTTCTTTTTTGGTTGATCTCGTTATGTACTGTATTGTTCGATGAATTCGTTCGGGGTGGACGCCCGATAACACCCGTTCAGGCTCTTCGTTGATCCAGTTACTCCCTTTTTTTTTTTAAATTATTACAGAGGGCAACTAACCCTCTGCCCGAACACACTGAGCTACCGTGCCGGCTAGCTAATGGGACAGCTAAGGCACAGCGCAGAATTCATGTTACCTGTTCTTGTTCATACAACATGCAGTTACAGCTTTCCCAATGGCTTATTTCTTAAATCGCATTCTTATTAAATCTAGTGGTGGGACTATGTTTTGCTAGATACATTTTTCTGGAATTGGGGCGGAGAGTCTTATGCCGACTGCCAAGTACGACCCTATATTTAGCCCGTATATGATGCACAATGTAGTAACTGAGTTTCTCTCCAAGACGACATGTGCTACAGAAAGAACAAACACGATTTGTGGAACATAGCCGTTTATAGAGCAACACGTAAAATACAGTGAAGTTCAGGTTGTGCCTAGCACTGAATACATTGACTGGACAACAGTAATATAGGTTACAGAGTAGACGAGCACTCATTTGCGATCGCTAAAATATTACTGTTTCTTTGGCGGCTCACTAGAGAGCGCCAGGTGGCCTCTATAAGCGGGCCAGTGAACTGTATGGACACGTGATATCTGTAATTGCGTGAATCATGAGTGAAGGTACATTACTTTTCCCTTCTAGCGGGTGGGAAAACCACATATAACATAAAAACACTAGGCACTTAAAAATGCATACAGGAAAAGCCAATGGTACCGAAAAACCACTGGTACCGGGAAAGCACTGGTACCGAAAAAGCACTGTTAAAGTGAAAAAAAAGCACTAATCTCACAAGGCACTGAGATTGTCAGTCATGGAAAACACCAATGACGGCGCTGACGTCCATTACATCGGCCGACGATGGAGGGCAGTCACCGGCGAGTAGGAATGGAAGTCATGAGGTTGCAGCTAGGCGCGCCATCCGCCCTCGTGAGAGGCTGTAGGGCACGACCGTGAACAGCCTCCTCGTGAGGTCAGAGGTCAGTGCCGGAGGTGTCAGCGGGGGCGTCGGAGCCGAGAGCCCCATAGGGCCCAGCAACGTAGGGGGCGGCGGCTGCGTCGTCAGCTGCAGCGGGGGCCCCACCGGCAATGGCAGATGAGGAGGGGGTCGGAGGAAGGAACCCTAGACAACGTTGTGCCAGGCAGAGATCCCTGCTGCGGTGCGAACCCGACCGTCTGCGACACACGAATCGGCATCGGCGACGGCGGGCTGGGGAGGCGTGCGCCCTCTGGAACAGACTCCGCCGTGTACGGCCGGTCGAAGCGATGGGACGTCCGACCGTCAAGAGTGCGGAGGAGGCATAGCGCCGGTCCCGTCGACGCTCGATGACAGCAGGAACCCACCTCGACCTGCGGTCAAAACCACGAGCCCAGACAGGCGCACCCAGCCGGAACCGTCGCGGAGCTGGCAACGTCGGCGGACGCGGCGTCGGATGCAGCAGGTGAATGAGGGTCCTTGGCTGGCGTCCATGTAGCAGCTAGTCCCCCATCGGAGTGAAACGGTGCGAACTCAACAAACGATATAAAGCAGTGTCAGGTGACCTACCGGAGACATACTTCTGCATGTTGTTGCTGTGGTGTTCAGTCCAGAGACTGGTTTGACGTAGCTCTCCATGCTACTCTTTCCTGTGTAAGCTTCTTCATCTCCCAGTACCTACTGCAACCTACATCCTTCTGAATCTGTTTAGTGTATTCATTTCTTGGTCTCCCTCTGCGATTTTTACCCTCCACGCTGCCCTCAAATACTAAATTGGTGATCCCTTGATGTCGCAGAATATGCCCTACAAACCGATCCCTTCTTCCAGTCAAGTTGTGCCACAAATTTCTATTCTCTCCAATTCTACTCAGTACCTCCTCATTAGTTATGTGATCTACTCATCTAATCTTCAGCATTCTTCTGTAGCACCACATTTCGAAAGCTTCTATTCTCTTCTTGTCTATACTATTTATCGTCCATGTTTCACTTCCAGAGATGACTACACTCCATATAAATGCTTTCAGAAAGGACTTCCTGACACTTAAATCTATACTCGATGCTAACAAATTTCTCTTCTTGAAAAATGCTTTCCTTGCCATTGCCAGTCTACATTTTATATCCTCTCTACTTCGACCATCGTCAGTTATTTTGCTCCCCAAATAGCAAAACTCATTTACTATTTTAAGCGTCTCATTTCCTAATCAACTTCCCGCAGCATCACCCGATTTGATTCGACTACATTCCATTATTCTCGTTTTGCTTTTGTCGATGTTCATCTTATATCGTCCTTTCAAGACACTGTCCGTTCCATTCAACTGTTCTCCCAGGTCCTTTGCCATCTCTGACAGAATTACAATGTCATCGCGGAACCTCAAAGTTTTTATTGCTTCTCCACGGATTTTAATTCCTACCTGAAATTTTTCTTTTGTTTCCTTTACTGCTTGATCAATATACAGTTAGAATAACATCGGGGAGAGGCTACAACCCTGTTTCACTCCCTTCCCAACCGTTGCTTCCCTTTCATGCCCCTCGACTCTTATAACTGCCATCTGGTTTCTGTACAAATTGTAAATAGCCTTTCGCTGCCTGTATTTTACCCCTGCCACCTTCAGAATTTGAAAGAGAGTATTCCAGTCAACATTGTCAAAAGGTTTCTCTAAGTCTACAATTGCTAGAAACGTAGGTTTGCCTTTCCTTAATCTATTTTCTAAGATAAGTCGTAGGATCAGTATTGCCTCACGTGTTCCAACATTTCCACTGCATATGAGTTTTAAATGTCCGAAAAATGTGTTCAGCCTCACCACTAGATTGAAGATGAAACGGAGGAGCTATAAGTTGGCGAACACTAGTAGCCTGACAATAGGATGCGAATTCTTGAGAAACAAACTGTGGACTGTTATCGGTAACAACGGTATACGGAAGTCCATCAGTTGCAAAAATCTTAGACGTGGCCGAAACAGTGACCGCCGCTGACGTTGACGGACAACGAGCCACATAGGGAAAATTGGAATAGTCGTCCATTACAATGGGCCAATACCGATTTAGAAAGATCCCAGAAAAATCGACATTTAGACGCTCACACGGGCGCTGCGGCGTCGGCCGGGGGAAAAATACGTCCGCGTTGCCACCTGTTGCTGAACACAGTGACTGCAAGCGGCAATAAGTCTTGTAATGTCCCCATCTATGCCCGGCCAATAAACATGACGGTGGGCCAAAGCTTTGGCGCCAGAGGTCCTCCAATGACCGAAATTCAGAAGCCGCAGTACATTACGGCTTAAGGAAGCAGGAATCACAGTCCGGGAACTGCGTGTTCCGTAGCCAATACAAGAACCCCCTCGGCCACAGAAAGGCGGTGCTGGGGGGGGGGGGGGGGGGGGGGGAAGTAATTACGCAAGGAATCCGAGGCACTGCCCAGAGGTTTTTCCTGCCAACCATGCTGCACAATAGAGAGGACCCAACTAAGTAAAGGATCCGCGGCGACGGCCGATGCTAACGTGGTACTAGTGATAGGAAAACCATCGACTGCGTTCTGGTTCTCGGTATCTAAATATAAATAAAACAACTCGTTCTGTTCGAATGCCTGGTCCAGCGCGATCGGAAGGCGAGCTAAGGCGTCGGCGTTGGAGTGCTGCGCCGTCGGCTGGTAATGGATATGATAATGATAACGGGAGAGGAAGAGGGCCCGCCCATGCCGAGGGTTGAAAAGAGCAACCAACGGCATGTGATCCGTGATTAAATGGAACTTAGAAGCATACAAGAATACAAGAAATTTCTTGAGGTCAAGCACAATCGCTAAAGCCTCCTTTTCAGTCTGAGAATATCGCTGCTGAGTGGGACAGTTTTAGAAATTTTTGGTTAGTTCCTATGGGACCAAACTGCTGAGGTCATTGGTCCCTAGGCTTACACACTACATAACCGAACTTAAACTAACATACGTTAAGGACAACACAGACACACATGCGCGAAGGAGGGCTCAAACTTCCGAGGGGGAGGAGCCGCGCGAAACGTTACAAGGCGCCCGAGACCGCGCGGCTGCTGAGCGGGAGTTAGCGTCTTAGACGTTCAGAGCCGTACACCTATTTCTGCGCCATCACTAAGCCATTAACGTGCTGAGAGGTATCTGTAGCCAACACGAGACGCTGACCTGGCTGAAAAAGTGGCCACACATAGGGCACATCGGAGCTTAGATTTAAGCAAGGCAAATGCTCGGTCGCAAGTTGAGGACCACAACAAAGGCATATTTTTACGCAAAAGCGCTTGCAGGGTCTGAGCAACAGTGGATGCGTCCGGCAAAAGCTTATGGTAGTACGCAACTTTACCCAGAAATGCCTGCAGTGCCTTAACAGACGTCGGCCGCGGCAAAGCAACAATAGAATTGACATGGTGACGAAACGGCTTGACCCCTGTGTTAGAAACCTCAAAACCTAGGTACCCAACTGACGGCTGGCAAGATTGTACTTGAGACCCACAGACTCCAAAACAGAAAACAACTAAGTGGCCTTGACAGAGTCACGCAACGCGACAGACACCAGCCGCGCCCGGCCTGAAAACCAGCAGCACAACCGAGCCGGAGGAAAACAGAGACGAAAAGTCAGAGCAGAAGGACTACATTTGCTGTTAAGGAACTTGATCTGACACTAAATTTACCTCATCGACAATGGAGAAACCAAAAGCATCTAATCCGAACAAATCTGTGGTATGGGAGTGATCCACAACAAGGAAAGTGAAAGGGCGAGCAACAGATTTGTAAGAGACAGGAACGGAGAACTGATCTAGGATTGTAATCTGCTGTTTATTGTAGCTAACTAACTCTTTGTGATACCTGTGTGAGGGCAGGGGAGCCCAAGTACACGTAAGTTCGTGCGTTTACTAAAGTCACTGCAGCTCCTGTGCCCACTTTCAGTTTTCGAGGATTATTAAACACACGCAAGTCAATAAACAATTTGTTCGGGGAGACAGTCATTGTAGAGAAGCAGTTTACGCATATCGGTAGTAATGTGTCCGCCACGTTTGAAGAGGAGTTACTCACCAATGTAGTGGGGCTTTTCTTTCTACACATGCTGCAAACAGGCCAACGCTTAAGGCACGTAGCACGCTCGTGTTGGATGAAGCAGTATGAGCAAGACGGAATGGGGGCAAGAGGCCGCTGCTGTGAAGCTGTCCGTTACTGGTGTGGCCGTTACCACCGCTTCCCCACTGCTGCGACGGCTTCCCCGTCATCCGGAAACTTTGCAGCGTGTCTAAAGGTTGCGATCACAGTAGCTCCGATATCGTTGGATTCCGCCCTCGACCGACATCGGCCGGAGACGACCTGTCTTATCAAATCAGTACGCAGTTACGTGCACGGTCACACTACAGCCGATCTTATTTCCCGAACTTACAGACTTCGGACGACAATGGGTGAAATTCAAATCAGTTTGTTTTATTTGGTTAAATCGACCGACGTTCTCGCACACGAAATATTGAGCGCGAGATACAGATAAGTTTAGTCCAAGAAAGAATGAGTTTGTGGCAGCCTGGTGGTGAAAGTATGATAATCGGAATATAGTTCGGAATCTGTGGACTGAAATCATAGGTTTACTCGAAACCTCAAATACATAAAATCTTTATTGGAAATTTTAGGCATAGATAATAACATCAAAAAATAATTTGTTCAAGTGAAAAGGGTGGCATATCTTTTATGGTTATAGCTACTGTTCTGGATCTTTTCTGTGGTAGGTTTTATTTTATTTTATTTACACGTCAAGTTCCTTGGGACCCAACTGAGGAGCAAATCTCCCAGGCCATGGAACGTGTCAGTACATAAAATCACAACATAAAAGTAATAACACATAAAAATAAATGTTTTTGAATCCGAAAAAGTCAGTCCACAAGTTTAAGTAAACGCAATCAGCAATACAATAAGAATCAGCTTAATTTTCAAGGAACTCATCCATAGAATAGAAGGAGTGACCCATGAGGAAACTATTCAGTTTCAATTTGAAACCACGTGGATTACTGCTAAGATTTTTTAATTTGCACAAGAGTTAAGGAAGTCCGATCGAAATGCAGGTTTGATTTCTGCCGAGTATTAACCGAGTGAAAGCTGCTTATTCTTGGATATAAGCTAATATTATTAGCAAGAAATGACAGTAATGAATATATATATATATATATATATATATATATATATATATATATATATATATATATATATATATATATATATGCCAATGACAAAGTACCCAGACTCTTGAACAAGAGGTTCGTGAACTTACATCACTTATTGCGCGAACCATCAAAAATATCCTTTTACAATGGGAAGAAAAAAATGGTTCAAATGGCTCTGAGCACTATGGGACTTAACATCTGTGGTTATCAGTCCCCTAGAACTTAGAACTACTTAAACCTAACTAACCTAAGTCCATCACACACATCCATGCCCGAGGCAGGATTCGAACCTGCGACCGTATCAGTCACGCGGTTCCGGACTGAGCGCCTTAACCGCGAGACCACAACGGCCGGCAGAATGGGAAGAGTTACCCCAATATATAACAGCATACCGAATGGACAGTGTCTTGAAAGGAGGATATAAGATGAACATCAACAAAATCAAAACGAGGATAATGGAATGTAGTCGAATTAAATCGGGTGATGCTGCGGGCATTAGATTAGGAAATCAGACGCTTAAAGTAGTAAATGAGTTTTGCTATTTGGGGAGCAAAATAACTGATGATGGTCGAAGTAGAGAGGATATAAAATGTAGACTGGCAATTCCAAAGAAAGCGTTTCTGAAGAAGAGTATAGATTTAAGTGCAGGAAGTCTTTCCTGAAAGTATTTGTCTGGAGTGTAGCTATGTATGGATGTGAAACGTAGACGATGAATAGTTTAGACAAAAAGAGAATAGAAGCTTCCGAAATGTGATGCTACAGAAAGATGCTGAAGATTAGACTGCTTGAGTTTAGCAAGCTTTTGACACAGTTGACCTCGATATATTACTAATTAAAATGAAACAGCTGAATTTCTCAATCAGCGCAATACACTGGCTCGACAGCTACCTCAAAAACAGAAGTCAACAAGTCGTTTGTGGGTCGGAAAAGTCATCATGGAAAAGCGTGCACTCTGGAGTTCCCCAAGGCTGCGTCCTTGGTCCACTACTCTTCTCACTGTACATTAATGATATTTCTTCAGTGATTCACTGCTGCAGCTACCATCTATATGCTGACGACATCCAACTGTACATAAGTGCAAGCCCCAAAAACATTGCTGGCGCAGTAGCGAGTATGAACGCAGATCTTTGCTCTGTTTCTCGATGGGCACAGAACCTAGGTCTGAAACTAAACCCCAAGAAATCCCAGGTCACACTAATATCTCATCCAAAGTTAATCAGCCGGTACTTTCGCGAAACGGTCCCTAAAATACTCCTCAATGGTACCCAACTACCATACCAAAAAACAGTAAAAGACCTTGGAATAATCTTGGATGAACACCTAAACTGGGAAGAAAAAACAGTCACAGCTTGCCGGAAATCGCTCTTCTCCCTACATGCAATTCAAAAATTTAGAAAAATATTACCAACCCATGTTAAGCAAAAATTAGTCCAAACACTAGTCTTGCCTAATCTTTGCTACTGCGATGTAGTTCAACACGGCACAAATAGTGAAAATTCTAGATGCCTCGAGCTAGTGATGAATGCTTGCGTTAGATACGTGTGCAATATTCGGTTGTATGATCATATCAGTCCTTCATACTCCCAGCTAGGTTGGATACGCCCACATAAGGCACGCGATCTCCACACGATGTGCTTCCTTCATCGATTTCTTAGCCACTGGTGCCCCCAATACTTATCTTCTCACATTAAACACCTATCATCATTCCACAATCGCAATACCAGATCGGATACGTCTATCATCTTGGCTGTACCTTTACATAACACAAAATCTTTCTCCGTGTCATTCTCCATCTCAGCCATACGACTATGGAACGCACTCCCCTGTGATCTGCGTCTTATCCAGAACTACTCAACATTCAAGAGGGAACTCAAAACTTACATATTAGGGACGGTATAGCCACCATTGTTGTGCCCCTCCCATCTCTTTCTTTCTCCTCTCCATCACAGCTTCGAATTTCACCATTCTTTTTCTCTTCCTCTAACCTATCTACCTCTTGTATATCTCTTTCACCCCATTCTATCGTCTTATGTCTCTGCTCGATGAGAATAACTCACAAGCTGCAAGAATATAGCGAGAAAATTCCCAACTAACAATGGGACTGACATTCACAAAAGAAAAGTATGTTTACTTTCATATACTTAGTCACTATCATTATTATTATTATTATTATTATCATTATTATTCTTGATTGTAATAATTATTTTTATTGTTATAATTATCATTGTACTACTGTTATAATCTCATTTTTTTTGTTTAACATCAATACTGCATAATACGTTAAATGTCCTTAATGTTATTTAGAAACTGTAACTCGTTCAATCTGAGTATGCCTGGTTAGGTGTAAGAGAGGGCCTGAAGGCCTTAATCTTGCCAGGTAAAATAAATGCATAAATAAATAAATAAATAGATCACGTAATTAATGTGGAGGTATTGAATAGAACTGGGGTGAAGAGAAATTTGTGGCATAGCATAACTAGAAGAAGGGATCGGTTGGTAGAACATATTCTGAGGCATCAAGGGAACACCAATTTAGTATTGGAGACTAGCGCAAAGGGTAAAAACCGTAGAGGGAGACCAAGAGATGAATACACTAAAGAGATTCAGTAGGATGTAAGGTTGCAGTAGGTATTCGGAGATGAAGAAGCTTGAACAGGACAGAGCAGCATGGAGAGCTGCATCAGACCAGTCTCTGGACTGAAGACCACAGCAACACAGTAACAACAACACGACATAAGTGAATGAAAAAAAAGTAAAGTAGACTAATTTTCGTGTCAAACGATCACTCACTTCAGGTACCGTTCGAATAGTAAAAATGGCAGTATTAAGTCTTTGAATAAGATCCTGAACGTGGGCTTTTCACGACAGCTTACTATCTATCTGAACACCTAGAAATTTGAACTGTTCAGTTTCACTAATCATATGCCTGTTCTTTGAAATTAAAAGGACAGGTTTTGTTGAATTGTGTGTTAGAAACTGTGAAAACTGAGTCTTACTGTGATTTAACGTTAGTTTATTTTCTACAAGCCATGAACTTATGTCATGTACTGCACTATTTGAGCCAATGTTGCACACAACATCCTTTACTACCATGCTAGTGTCAGCAGCAAACATAAATATTTTAGATTTAACCGTAATACTATAGGGCAATCATTTATATAAAGAAGGAACAGGAGTGGTCCCAACACTCTACAAATTATTATTACTGCTTACTGCTGTTTTATGCCAACAGGGTAGTGATTCTGTTAATATGGAGTGGTGTGCAAATGTGGCGCACGGTATATATTTCCACTGTTAATTTCTTTACATTCTCAGAGTATCATATGCCACACTTTATACTTGTCTTTCACTCGTGTGCTAAATGACTGTCATTGAAGGTTAGTTGACGTACGTGTGCAAAATGTTAAAGAAATACAGCGAAACAGAATTAATAACTAGCTTTTCAAGGTCACCACGAATTATCACGAGTATGTAACAGATCGTTTCTCCCGTCGTCTCATATTTCGTAAAACTTGTCTGGTTATTCCGATAACTGAGGCCAGAGTGTGTAGTACTCGCCACGTTCTTAACGAGACAGGAAAGCTAATTCAAATGCATTCGGCGTCTCTTTAATAGCAGAAACCGCTATGCAGCACTCGTATCCAAGCGTCGAAGCGTCGTGGTATCCACTTAACCTTAAGAGATTAAAATCTAACCTACTTCATACATAGAATAGATTCTAACCTAACGTAACGTAACGTAACCTCCTCGGCCCCGCGAAAAGCTGACGAAGTAGATCGGACGTACTATGACCATGGCCTCGTCCGATGCTATCGGGCGACCTCTGATGACGGTGTCTGACGACCGTTGTCAGTGTCACTGCTAACGCAACGTAACAGGAGATGACTCAGCAACTTCCGATAGCGCCCCCAACGCGGCAGTCTGATCGCCTGCTGCCCGTCACACCTCAAAAGACTGTGCTATATTGAGCACTAAAGTGAGCGTTAGATTCTCACGTTGAAGTGCTTTTCCGCGGACTTTCCTGTAGGGAGTCAGGCGAATAACAACATCGCGCACCGTGTGATCAGCGTAGGATTCGTGATGGGTACTAGTGACAAATTTACAACGATTGTTTAGATGATGTTCAGATGTGTGTGAAACCTTATGGGACTTAACTGATAAGGTCATTAGTCTCTAAGCTTACACACTACTTAACCTAAATTGTCCTAAGGACAAACACACACACCCATGGCCGAGGGAGCACTCGAACGTCCACCGGGACCAGCCGCATAGTCCATGACTGCAGCGCCTAAGACCGCTCGGCTAATCCCGCGCGGCTAGATGGCTCAACCCGTGTAATTCTGCAGCCTAGGCTTTGTAAGATTGGTTTGGGCGTTTCTGACAGCTGTAAAATTAAACATGCGTCGCAATGAGCTGCGTCCCGTCACACTAACAGGTTGAGAGGACCTTGCACATTTCATCGAATGATAAGCCGGCTGTTTCATGCAAGGGGCAAGTTCGCACGACAACCGATAAATGCAAGTCGAAAGCCAGGAAAGAAGGAAAGACCTACACAAGTCTGCATCCCTCACCCGAAAAACCTGGAAATACTGGCGTAACCCTGTCTCGTACGAGTCCCAATCTTCAGCCGAATCGCCGGCCGGGGTAGCCGAGCGGTTCTAGGCGCTACAGTCTGGAACCGCGCGACCGTTACGGTCGCAGGTTCGAATCCTGCCTCGGGCATGGATGTGTGTGATGTCCTTAGGCTAGTTAGGTTTAAATAGTTCTAAGTTCTAGGGGACTGATGACCTTAGCAGTTAAGTACCATAGTGCTCAGAGACATTTGAACCATTTTTTTCAGCCGAATTATTATATGCCGGAGATAGCGACTTTTGCACTGACGGAAGACTATTCTGCGGCGTACACGCAGATGTCACTTGAGTCAGAGCGGTGGTGAGAACCTTCAGTTGTTTTGCGAAAGCTTGCTGCTGGACAATGATACGTTGGAGTAGTTGTTCCGTCGAGATGTTTGTCGGGTGCCTTAGCAATGACACTAACACGAGGAGAAACCGCAGCCTTTCTGTACGAAGAACAAATATGATTTGTGGAACATGGTAGTTTATAGAGCAACACGTAAGGTACAATGAACTATATATTGTGTGTAGCACTAAATACATTGACTGACAACAGTATTACAGGTCACAGAGTGGGCCGAGCACTCGTTTGCGCTTGCTTAAATAATAATGTTTCTTTGGCGGCTTACCAGAGCGAGCCATGGGGCCGACACAGGTGGCCTCTATAAGAGGGGCTGAGTACTGTATGGAAATCGCGTGCGTCACGAGTGAAGGTCCATGAACATGCAAAGCGTTCTACATCTTTCATGTGTTGTTTCAAGAATGTATTTTCAATAACAGTCGTCACTTGAATTACATACTCTCTGAATGTAAATGAAGAAATTGTATCGTATGTACTGTCATTAATAAAGTAACTTTTCATATTACTTGTTCTGTCTGCTCTTTGAACTTTTCAAACTGTGAACCTTATTTCTGTGCAGTGTGTGTTAATTACTTATGAAAAACGTTCAAAATAATTAGAAATTTAACATGATCATTTGATATTAAAATCACACAAAACAGTTAAACAGAAGTCCAAACCATCCAAAACCTGAAACTCAAAATCAATGAATATTTAGTGTCGTACTCCAGAATCATTTTGAAGCACATTTGACCGTTAGCTCCATTTCCGCACGTCACTTACAAGATTGGACTGAGGTTTTTGTGACAGTGAGAATCTAGTACATTGTGCTTGATGGCAAGTACTTACCCGGAGCGCAAGAGTGGACACGGGTAATTGAAGGAAAAGGGGTCAGGTAGTGAAACTGTACTCTAAGATTCCCACTGAAACATTATGGTTCAACTTCTGTCAGTATAAGACGTAGCATCTTCCGGAAAGAAGTCATCTTTACGAACTTTACACAGTAAATTAGTATATTTCAGCAAATAAAAGTTAGCTCAAAGAGTAAAATTTTGAAACTAAATTAAAATAAAAAATAAAACAAAAGTTGTGTCTATAGACAGATGGAAAAATCTGGTGGACTGTAGTGAGATATTAAAATCAATTATTTTAATGAAAATCAAACGCAGAAAATACACACCCCTATCATAGAAAGTATGATCGTATTTCATTACGAACATTTAAAATGAGTTTGGTTGAAAGAAAAAAATCTTCTGGCAGAAATCATTTATTGTATATGTTCTTTCTTTTTTTTCTCTATTATGGCTAGAGCAAGAATTTCAGTGTAGTTAAAATTTAAATATGTATCCATCTTCGCGGCAAAAAATGAAAATAAACATTTATAAAACAAACATAAATGACAAAAATTTGAATAAATAGCAGAGAAATCATTCTTACCTTCACAAGATTGTATTGGAATGGAGATGAACACCATATGTAAGTTGTCAATTGCAAGAGTGATGGGTGATGACTGTCACATAATAAGGCTTAGTAACGTTAAGAAGTTGGTCCACCTCGCGTGGATGTTGTCCGCCGTGTATATTTAATGAAAACAAGCTGTTTTGGTTACCTGTGATTCCAGCAGGAAACGACTGAAAGTACAACAACGGAACGCATTCGTCTGAAACTGTCGTTTCCCTCACAAAAGGAACTTACTTTATGTATTACTGTGTCGATCTTACTTTGACCTAACTTTCCGAGAGCTTCAAGGGCGTTATCAACTACGTGTATTGGCTCTGCGCAGAGCTGATCGGAACCTCATAACGTTTTTAGTAATTTCTCTTTAAATGTAAAATACGATTTGTTGTATAATAAGAGTGATTTCAAATTTGTGTTGTAGTCAGAATCTCACAAAATAGCGATTAAAAAAGCATTCTCCGCATGTAATTGCTGTACGACAGTAAAAAAAGCTCAAAATTGTCAGTGTAGTATTCAATAGCACTTAACCACGGACTGATGGAAAAAAGAGGTAGGACTACTCCGGAGCCATATGATGAAAATGTTCAATTTTCCAAGTGTCAATCAGAGCATTCACATTGGAAGCCTTCTATATTTTCTCACAAAGAAAATGCAACATATAAACAACACATACGGAGTGAATCATTTTGAGGGCTTACACGCTGAAAAATGTTGTCAAACCGTCACTACTTTGACTGTATGGGGGCACATATTACACGTATTGTCAAAACCAGCAATGCTGAGGAGCAGTAATGATGGCCCTCAAAATATTTTCAGTATTGTCAGGACATATTGAACAAGTGAGGTCAGACAGTGATGGTTTTACTGTATTCCGTATTCAAATGTTGACACAGCTTCATGAACCACCCACATGGCCTTAATGTGCACTATTTATGTTTCCAATTCGTCTTTCTGAATATCATATCTCAGACTCAATTTTTCAAGTAGTCTTCAAACACAAAAAAATTAATAGGCCTATGCAAGGGTAATCATTGCTAATACCACTTTAAGATGATCAACGGAGGATTCTGTATGGCACTGCTTACATTGTGAAGTGAGTGAGTGAAGTCCAACGCTTCTTTACAGAGCGTAGGGGACGATGCGGGAGATCCGCACCGCCGTACTAGGCAAGGTCCTAGTGGAGGTGGTTTGCCATTGCCTTCCTCCGACCGTAATGGGGATGAAGACGACACAACACCCAGCTTACATTATCAATTTGAAAGTCATAAGCTGATGAATTACATAGCAGTTTGGCGAAAAGGTTCCACTTCTGAAAATACTTCATATATCTGCAATTTCTGTTGTTAGAACTAATATAATTGCAGCACGAGATTCCTTTTGAGTGTTCGACATCTTAGTTGTGTAAAATTGCAATGTCAGTAGACAATAAGACAATATTGACAATAATATTGATGGTGTGGGGGTTTCTTTAATTCATTGAAGCTTTGACAAAAGGGCATTGTCAATAAATATTGAATGTTTACACGCCCCTGTACTTACGTATACTTGTAGTATCTTGGCAGTTTTTTTCATCCAGGTGGCTCTATGAGCTCAGGACAAACAAACATTATCGTAACTAGTAGCATGAGGCCACATAATTTTATGGCTTCATTTAAAATTATAGCAATAGGGCAATGATAAATAGTTTTCAGCTAAGGCAATTTAACAAAAATGATGTAGAATACTCCACGTCCTCTGTCAACAGTAACAAGGTTTCTAGTAATCGGTCGTGCTGTATGTCTCGTCCGTCTCCACTAAAGTATGCGCATTACTCGATTTTCGCGAATTCTGCTCATAGTTTCCCTGGAGCAGTGTCACATGTACTTTTGCGTTAAATCATCGGACGCGTACAGTCCTGTACATTTACATAGAACTGTATTTAACTGTTTTAACTTAATGAAATGTATATTAGCTACAATTAAAAGTTTTCGCAGATCCATAAGATACCTCCCTGTCAGTTATCATGTGATACATAAGCAAAAGCTTCTACAACAAGCTATTCCCACTGATTAGACAAACTCTTCGTTTCCCCATACTTTTTGCCTTGTAGGTGCTGGAGCACCTGGGACCATTGAGTGAAGCCTGTCACTTCAACACAACTTAAAAAAAAAAAAACAGACTGTTCCACTGCTACAGAATATATCAGTAAATTCCTCAGTATACTCGTTAAGTTTTAACAACTGTTTTGTTTGCATTTTGGCACGATGAATAAGTACATACAAATACTTAAATCTCAGAACTATGCGCACAACCGATGCATAAGAAGGGACAAACTTTACACTGAGCTGCTGAGACACTTTACACAAGCGAACAATCGAAAATCAATTGGCCTGCTTTAATTAGACTTGCGGTGAATTCCAGGGTGTCACAGATACTGGTAAACTTCCTGCTTCTCCGCGCGAGACCCGATGCGCCATGGTCACAAGAATGCCTCACTAAAAGGGAAATTATCGAGTTTGTAGTCTCCAACACGTCTGGTTTAAGTTCAGTCGGTAAAACATACGTTTCAGCTAAGTAATTTACGCTGTTTACATTATATAAAAAGAGAAAATATGCAAGGCATATATTTCATCATTATATTTTTATGTTATGAGTAAGCAAAAAAGTAATTTTGAGTGTTACTAAATTCTTGAGAAGTACTTGTCGATGTACTTATCAAATCACAGATATGTCCTACGTGTTTTTACATGCAGCAAAACTGAGGAACTTTGTGAAACTTATAGCACTTTTTGTAACATAACCTTAACAAACATCTACTGCTATATTTAATTTCAACGTGTATGGAATTTTGTAACCTTTGTTCTTTATTTCTGATAGCATTACATTTTTATGTGCGGTGAGTTAGTCAGAATATGAAATACTAATTGTCACAAAATTAACCTCAAACCCAGTATATCACAGCGACAAGAAGTCTCAGATAAGGAGAGTAGAGTTAAATGCATCTGTCGAAAATATGGGATGACAGTGTTTCTTTATGACACACAGTTATAACTTTGTTAGAAAATGATGCAATTTTATGAGTTTTGTTTTTCAATAGACAGAAAATCTTTTGTCACACACTTCCCAATTGGGTCAGATTTATTTTTCTAGTTTTCTTAACACTCAAATAATTACTAGCCTATAATCATTGAGACAAAAGAAGAGTGACCAAAAAGTAAACTTCATTAGATAAGGTAATTAAATAAAACTTTAAAACATATATTTATGTATTTCTTCAGTCCAATCATATCAGTAGAAAACAAGTCGCAACACATCCCTTTAACATAATATTCTCCAAGCAAGGTGATTCGATCAAGCTGTTTGACACTTACGTACTTAAAAGTTTAGTGGAATGAGAGAAAAACAAAGTCACGACACGTTCTATGAAATATTCTGAGCAACTGTGTGTTATAGTTAGGAACAAAATTTTAATGCTGAATAAAACTTTGCTTTTTTACAAAATCATTCATAAATTACCCTGATTTCATTAAAGAGACGTTTTTCCACAATTCAAATTGTTGCACCTGTTTCTGCAGGTATGTGTGCTATCACAAAGTTACTGAGCTACCTGTCAACAGCAGCAAACAGATAATAGTTTGTGGTGATTTCAATGTAGATATTCTACAGGATTATGGTACGAAAAATGATATGGAGGCCTTATTTGGATCCTGCAGTTATATTTCACACATGTGGATAGAGACAGTAATACCCTAATAGATAACGTTTTCTTTGATAAAGCTCAGAGCAAGTAAATAACTGTATACCCAGTAACGAGTGCTTGGATCATGATGCACTGTCATTGGGATAAATGAGATAGTCACTTACAGCATACTTACTCCTCAATGGAAATCAGTTAGAATAAGTTATGACTGCAGAACAAGTATTTTGAAGAATAGTTTACAAGAGATGACCTGAGATGAAATTTATAATTAATCAAATGCTGACATAAAAGTTAATCTATTCCTTGGTAAATTCGTATCATTATTTGATAATAGCTATCTGCAAAAGCTAATCGGAAGGCACATTAAGTAGTCATTTAAAAACCCATTGATTACTAGAGAGGATAAAGAACCGTTTAAAGGGAAAAGCGAAATTTATCTGTTAGCAATAACAAGTGAAGTTCTCACAGCAGATGCGCACTACAAAAACTACTCAAGATTATTGAGAAAATTTAGTAACAAAATCAAGGAACACGCACATTATGTCAGAAATCAGTAATTCCGACAAAATGTCAAGAAACGAGAGACAGAACAACGAGTCAAAGAACAGGATAACATCGCTACTGACCTGAGTGGAAGGGCAAAAAGATAAGTCACAAGTAGGAAATGCTTTTAATAATCATTTGTTAAATATAGGAAAAAAGATAGGGACAAACAGTTCAAGACAAAAATCACAACAGTATACTGAAAAAACAACTCTCATAAAATTCAGTCATATGAGTGTATCATCAGCGTCTCCCTCTGAAATTAAGAAAATTATACAGTCCCTCAAAAATAAAAACTTATGTGGTGGACTGGATGATGTTTCTAACAGAGTACTGAAGATTTGATGCCACATAATAAGCCCTAATGCATCACTTACCCAAGGCATTTCCCCAGAGAGCAGAAATATGAGATTGTTAAATACCTATATAAGAAAGCTGACAGGCGAGTTGTCAATAACTACTGATCTGTTTCACTGCTGATATCATTTTCCAAACGTTTTAAAAAGAATTAAGTATTCTAGAATAGTATTCCACCTGAGCAACAATAACATCCTCAGAAATTCACAATGTGGGTGTCAGAGTTGCTCTACTGAGAAAGCCATTTACAAATCCACTCCCCAACTTTTCGAAGCATTAAATAACTAAATATCACTGGTAGTTGCTGTGACGTACCTAAGGCACTTGACTGTGTAAACCACAGTAACCTCATAGATAAACTGTGATTTTGTGGGATTAATGGAATAGCAAATCACCTGTTAATATTATATCCAGACAAAAGAATGCAGAAAGGTGTACTTCGTATTCCAACCAATGAAATCAGGGGATACTCTACTGACTGGGGAAATCACATAAAAACTTCCCGAAGGCTAGATCTTATGTCCGCCATTGTTTTTTATGTATGTAAATGATCTTCCATCTAATATACAACCATCAGAATTAGTTCTATTTGCAGATGACACTAGTATTGTAATCAATCCAAGCATATATGTAGCGACAGAAGAAATTTTAAAAAGTGCTCTGAACTGTCTCATTGATTTTTGCCAGTGACCCCACTCTCACTTATACAAAGACACAATATACTCAGCTCTGCTCATCTAGAGGTACTACGCCATTCATAAGCGTAGCACGCGCTGATAAAATAATAAACAGAGTGGAAAATTCAAATTTTTCAGGTATTCATATTGATGAGAAATTAAACTGGAAAAAGCACATTTTAGAAAGTATACTTTCCTGTGAAAGGCAAAGGTCCCCAGTTCGAGTTCTAGTCAGGCACACAGATTTGTTCTTACATGAAGTTTGAAACCACTGCTCACTCCGCTTCATGCGAAAATTTGATTCTGGAAACGTTCCCAAGCTGTGGCTAAGTCGTGTCTCCACAATGCCCTTTCTTCCAGGAGTACTAGACCCGCAAGTTTCTCTGGAAAACTTCTCCGACTTTTGGAAGGTAGGAGACGAGGTAATGGTGGAAGTGAATCTGTGAAGACGGGTAGGTCAGCTGATACAGAACTTACCCAATGAAAGTAAATCGTCCCCATTTCGAATCTTGGTCCAGCATACAGTTTTGATCTGCCAGGAAGTTTCATATCACTGAACACTCATTCTGGATCTGTTTAAATTGAAATAAGAACACCGTGAATTCATTGTCCCAGGAAGGGGAAACTTTATTGACACATTCCTGGGGTCAGATACATCACATGATCACACTGACAGAACCACAGGCACATAGACACAGGCAACAGAGCATGCACAATGTCGGCACTAGTACAGTGTATATCCACCTTTCGCAGCAATGCAGGCTGCTATTCTCCCATGGAGACGATCGTAGAGATGCTGGATGTAGTCCTGTGGAACGGCTTGCCATGCCATTTCCACCTGGCGCCTCAGTTGGACCAGCGTTCGTGCTGGACGTGCAGACCGCGTGAGACGACGCTTCATCCAGTCCCAAACATGCTCAAAGGGGGACAGATCCGGAGATCTTGCTGGCCAGGGTAGTTGACTTACACCTTCTAGAGCACGTTGGGTGGCACGGGATACATGCGGACGTGCATTGTCCTGTTGGAACAGCAAGTTCCCTTGCCGGTCTACGAATGGTAGAACGATGGGTTCGATGACGGTTTGGATGTACCGTGCACTATTCAGTGTCCCCTCGACGATCACCAGAGGTGTACGGCCAGTGTAGGAGATCGCTCCCCACACCATGATGCCAGGTGTTGGCCCTGTGTGCCTCGGTCGTATGCAGTCCTGATTGTGGCGCTCACCTGCACGGCGCCAAACACGCATACGACCATCATTGGCACCAAGGCAGAAGCGACTCTCATCGCTGAAGACGACACGTCTCCATTCGTCCCTCCATTCACGCCTGTCGCGACACCACTGGAGACGGGCTGCACGATGTTGGGGCGTGAGCGGAAGACGGCCTAACGGTGTGCGGGACCGTAGCCCAGCTTCATGGAGACGGTTGCGAATGGTCCTCGCCGATACCCCAGGAGCAACAGTGTCCCTAATTTGCTGGGAAGTGGCGGTGCGGTCCCCTACGGCACTGCGTCGGATCCTACGGTCTTGGCGTGCATCCGTGAGTCGCTGCGGTCCGGTCCCAGGTCGACGGGCACGTGCACCTTCCGCCGACCACTGGCGACAACATCGATGTACTGTGGAGACCTCACGCCCCACCTGTTAAGAGCACTTTGGCGGTACGTCCACCCGGCCTCCCGCATGCCCACTATACGCCCTCGCTCAAAGTCCGTCAGCTGCACATACGGTTCACGTCCATGCTGTCGCGGCATGCTACCAGTGTTAAAGACTGCGATGGAGCTCCGTATGCCACGGCAAACTGGCTGACACTGACGGCGGCGGTGCACAAATGCTGCGCAGCTAGCGCCATTCGACGGCCAACACCGCGGTTCCTGGTGTGTCCGCTGTGCCGTGCGTGTGATCATTGGTTGTACAGCCCTCTCGCAGTGTCCGGAGCAAGTATGGTGGGTCTGACACACCGGTGTCAATGTGTTCTTTTTTCCATTTCCAGGAGTGTATATTTATTCACTCATAAAGTTTGTTGTAAATAATCCACAGCAGTTCAAAAGGAACAATGATGTACGTAACTACAATACTAGAAGGTAAAAGCCACATTGAAGCTGTCTTTAGCAGAAAAAGGAGGACACAATGGTACAACCAAAATTTTTGGTTACTTACCCACTGACAAAATGCCTGACAGATAGCAAAGAAAATTTAAGAGCAAACTAAAAAAGTTAAAAAGCACGAATTACTAACTCAGTTCTGTACATTTAATAATAATAAAACAAAAACTAATAAATATTCAGCATGTCACCATATTTAGAAATTAATTTGCGGTGTGAAAGTACAATGACTCGTTCGACATCAATACGGTTTATCGTTCAAATAATCCATGGAACTTCAAATTAACTAACCAACCAACCTTTATTTTTAATTTTTGAATCGCTGAACAAAATGTTTCCAAGCCAAGTTTAACTGTTGTACAGAATTACAGAATAGTCTGCACATAAACACACACACACACATTATATATATATATATATATATATATATATATATATATATATATATATATATATATATATATATATACCACTGGCATCCATCATTAGCGACAGCCCAATGGAAGAACACACTTCAGCAGAGTTTTATGTTGAATGCTGAGACGAGTTACATAATTCAAGAATAAAAGGGGGGAGCGCGCTGTTATTACAATGTAATATCTCAGTCACAAAGTTGCCCCGTTTTACGATACTTTTTAAAAGACGTAAAATCTGAGCCCTATATAAGTTTTACCATCTGGAGAGCTGGGATAACCTATTACTAGGAAGATATTATCCTCTTTCTTGCCGAGCGGCTTTCTCATCTCAAGAAGTAGTATAATAATTTTAAAATAGATTATGAATGCAGATATATAAAAATGATCAGTTTTTAGCTATGTAAAAATTGTGTTAGGCATTTTTCAATTTTTTATGTATCATGAAGTGTTCAGTTTGTATGAAGTTTATTTGACTATGCAAATGATGTTGCAGGATTCGTGGAGTCGAACTGAAAAGCCTTCACGTCAGACATATTGTGTCAGGAATGTGCGTTCGAGGAATTTTGCAAAAAACTAATTGTTGCGCAGCGGATAAAGGGTTTGGTTTACGATGTGATTACAGGTTATACGTGAGGGATCTTACAGTTGCCAAAAACATTGGAGATAGTTACGGATGCTGAGACTGAGTCTTCGAAAGGAAAAGAAATGAGAGGGTCATGATATGAAAGAAAGGAAACATCTATTAGATTTCTCAGGACTGAGTTTGTGGTATTTATATACGAGACTGAAAGATGTGCCACAGCGTAGTTAGGATGGAGATAATAGGCGAAACAGTGGAGATGTAGGTATAAACACTTCAACATTTTAAAGCAGGTAGGTACATCTGCAAGTGTTGTCGATTATTTATGACAATTAGAATGTCAAATGCTTCTAAGTTGCTTAGCCACTTGCAGTGTTGACGATGGAATCTCGTAGATCAGTAGGTTTTTTTATAGTTTGAATTTTCCTAGTCGTAATCTTTCGTTGTAAAATTAGTTAACAAACAGAAAATGAACTGCAAACGTCTCCTTGAGGAAAGCCATGGCTGACTTGCCGGCGGGTCTGCCATCTCTTTTAGGAAACACTCGAACGAATGTGGTTAAAGTTTTGAAGTTCTGTGACTTGTCAAATGTTTTTACAAATATTTTAGGGAGAGGGTCTTAATTTATTCACTGGGTGACAAGCTCGCCCATATTTTATGTAAGTGGCCAGCCAATGACAATTTACTGTGGATTTCTTGATGCTCCGTTTTCGTTTTCCTTACGTTTTACTTTCTTATACAGAAATTTCCTTTTTTTCTTGCTTTCTTTGCGTGTTTGCTTCTGTTTTGCTAAGTATGTCCACATTCGATTCTTTTAATGTGTGTCAGGGAGCTGATTATCCCGACGTTGAGCACCCGTAAGACCCAACACACACACACACACACACACACACACACACACACACACACACACACACTCCTTGAGAGAAAGCTGTTTACTCAGACAGTGCGAGTGGATTTACTAGTTTGTTTTTAATTTCGTCTGTTGCTCGATAGAAGCGAAGTCAAAGAATTCAAGTTTCCTAGAATGACAGACATTTGTGCTTTAGTAGATTTTTTCGAATAACCTGAATAACTGTCGACGGACAATTCGGATACAGATTCTTAATTATAAGTGACTGAGTGACTTCGACAAATCGACAGTCGTCATATACATTCGCAAAATAGTGCATCCACTTGTTGGGAATGATGAATATCTGAAAGAGCTACGTTATGCAGACTCAAAATAAAATCTGGATTTATTAGAAGAACTGGAAGTGTTAGGACAGTACAAAATATGAGAAGGTTTTGAACGATCAGATTACAAGAAAAACAAAGTCATAGCTTTAAAAGCATCGACGGTCAGCACTAAGCCGAAATGCTGTCCACAGTGTGAATTAAGTGTTGCCCGCCAGGAGATGGTGGTGGTGTTGGTTAGTATTTAACGTCCCGTCGACAACGAGGTCATTAGAGACGGAGCGCAAGCTCGGGTTAGGGAAGGAAATCGGCCGTGCCCTTTCAAAGGAACCATCCCGGAATTTGCCTGAGACGATTTAGGGAAATCACGGAAAACCTAAATCAGGATGGCCGGAGACGGGATTGAACCGTCGTCCTCCCGAATTCGAGTCCAATGTGCTAACCACTGCGCCACCTCGCTCGCTCCCGCCAGGAGAGTCGAATTCCTTAAGTTTTTACAGATCAGATTATTGGCTGATAGCGTAACATGCATCGATATGACAAGTTATTGACAATACTTGACGTATTATGAACGTACCTTGTGAAGGTAGTTGCGTCACCATGAGATGGCTCAGTGGAACCGCAGGTAGCGGGCGTGGTGTACGAGTTAGTCCCAGTATATCACACGAACAGGAAAACAAGCAGCTAGAAGTCCTGTCATATGCTATTGACCTGCGACGCTGCACTGTTCAACATAATGTACGATCGGAATGGTGATGGTAGCCGACAAGGGGGCTGTCAAGGGAAGTAAGCAACGACAATTTAGTCAGAAAACTTTAACCCTTTCTTATGAGCTGGTTTGTGCTTTTCTTCGTTGGATATTCTGGTTCTTGTAGTGGTGGGTGTCTGAAGGCGGAAGCTTGATTTTACAAAACTTATCAGTTTTTATATTGAAAGATATTAACTTGATAAACATTACAAATGAGATTCAACTGACTTATTCTCTTAGCTTCAAAAATGGTTTAATGGACGGATTTTTAAGGTGCTTCTCGAATATGCTAAAGAAATATATGTAAACTGCAAAAAGTATGTCTAACCTCCATCTGCGATTGTATTTCTAACAGAAATCATCTTTGTAATTAGTCTAAAGTGTGTGATGCGCTAGTATAAATCTGTCAAACCAAACAGATTTGTAATACTGATATTCATCGCAGATAGGTTTGTTTAAAATTGAAGATATTTCAGTTCAAGTTTCTGCAACTGATAAATTTTATGTTAAACCAAGAATTGCATAACATTAACAGGACGCTCGAAAAAGTGAAAAATCTTTTCCACGTCAGCTAATATACATCGTTTTGTAAATGCGTAGTGACAAACACGTGTGGTACTTTATCGTTGAATATAGCGAGTGGTACTAATTCGTTTTACAGTTAGAACATAAATGCACAGCAGCTTAAATCACTTGATAAAAGCAAGGCCCTCGTCCCAGCCTGTACACCTGTCAGGTTCCTTGCGAAGTATGCTGATACCATAGCTCCATACTTAGCAACTATATGCAACAGCTTTCTCGAGGAAAGGTCCATACGTAAAGACTGGAACGTTGCACAGGTCATACCAAAGATCAAGAAAAGAAATAGTGGTCTGTAATTCAGCGGATAACTGCTATCACTAACGTCGATTTTCGGTAGAGGTCTGGAACATACACTGTTTTCGAACATTGCGGATTACATCGATGACAACGATTCATTGACAAACAACCAAAATGGATTCAAACATATCGTTCTCGTAAAGCACAACTAGCTCGTTATTCCGATGTTGATTCCATAGTTTTAGATTTCCAAAAGGCTTTTGACACAGTTCCTCACAAGCTACATCTAATCAAATTTCATGCCCACGGAGCATCGTCTCAACAGTGCGACTGGATTTGTGATTTCCTGTCCGAAAGGTCGCAGTTCGTAGTCAGTGACTGAAAGTCATGGAGTAAAACATAAGTAATGTTCGGGCGTTCTCCAGGGAAGTGCAATAGTTCCTCTGCTGTTCCTGATCTATATAAATGATTTAGGAGACAATCGGAGCAGCCATCTTAGATTGTTTGCAAGTGATGGTGTCGTTTAGTGTCTTGAAAAGTCATCAGATAATCCAAACCAATTGTAAAATTGAATCTCCCTGGCAGATTAGAACCGTGTGCCGGACCGAGACTCGAACTCGGGACCTTTGCTTTCCGCGGACAAGTGCTCTACCAACTGAGCTACCCAAGCACGAGTGATGGCCCGTCCTCACAGCTTTAATTCTGCCAGTATCTCGTCTCCTACCTTCCAAACTTCACAGAAGCTCTCCCGCGAAAGGCAAAGGTCCCGAGTTCGAGTCTCGGTCCGGCACACAGTTTTAATCTGCCAGGAAGTTTCATATCAGCGCAAACTCCGATGCAGAGTGCAATTCTCATTTCAATTGTAAAATTATTCAGACAAGATGTCTGTATGGTCCGAAAAGTGGCAATTGGCTCCAAGTAATGAAAAGCGAGAAGTCTTCCATATGAGTACGAAAAGAAATCTTCTAAATTTCGATTACACGATAAGTCACACAATTATAAAGGCTGTGATTTCAACTAAATCTTCAGCGATTACCGTTACGAATAAGTTAAATTGGAACAGTCTCATAGATCATGTCATGAGGAAGGCAAACCAAAGACTGCTTTTTATTGGAAGAGCGCTACTGGAAGATGCGACTGGCCTGCTAAAGAGACTGTCTACACAACGCTTATCCGTCCTCTTCTGGCGTATTGCTGCGCAGTGTGGAATCCTCATCATATACGATTGATGGAGGACATCGAAAAATTTGAATAATAGTATCGTGATACAGGGGATATGAAAACTGGAAATTTATGGTAATGACAATGGGACCAAACTGCTGAGATCATCGGCTCCTAGGCTTACGCAATACTTAATCCAACTTAAAATAACTATGCTACGGACAACACACACACCCATGCCCGAGGGAGGACTCGAACCTCCAACGGGAGCAGCCGCGCGAACCGTGACAAGACCCCCCAGACCGCACGTCTACCCCGCGCGGCCATGGGATATGATATTCGATATGTGATAGTTATCATTAAAACAACGGCAGGATTTTCTCATGAAATTTAAATCATCAGCTTTCTCCCCAGAGTGTGAAAATACTTTATATTTACCTGACGTCCGAAGGGGAACGACCATTGACTTTCGAGCTTGCAAGCTGTTCGCGTGCCTCCGGTAAAAGCATAGTGGATGCTAAAATGGCGTTATCAAAAACCAGCGCTGAGGCAAATGTGTTGTACCATGGGCCAGAGATGACAAGGGTGACCGGCTGCTGCGGATACGTGCACGGACGAACAGACGTGCAACTGTTGAGCAACTGTCTACCCAGGTGAACCAAGGGGGTACCAACAGTCTCTCTTCAACGACCTTTTAGCGAACGTTGCTGCTTATGGGCCTCCGCATTCCGTGCCTAGTTATGCTCCCAAGCTGACTTGTTTATCAGCGACGTAGGCTGTAACTTGCTCGGGACCTTACTGCAGCCAATGGAACAGTTGTCTCCAGGTACACAGTCTACAGACGACTGAACACACATGGGTTATTCGCCTGGAGACCTGCAAGCTGCATTCCACTGACCCCTGGTCACAGGAGAGACCGTAAAGCCTGGTGTCAAGAACACAGTACATGGTCATTGGAACAGTGGTCCCAGGTTACGTTCACGGACGAGTCCAGGTATAGTCTGAACAGTGATTCTCGCCGGATTTTCATCTGGCATGAACCAGGAACCAGATACCAACCACGTCTTGTCCTTGAAAGGGACCTGTATGGAGGTCGTGGTTTGATGGTGTGGGGTGGGATTATGATTGGTGCACGTACACCCCTGCATGTCTTTGACAGAGGAACTGTAACAGGTCAGGTGTATCAGGAAATCATTTTGCACCAGTATGTCCACCTTTTCAGGGGTGCAGTGGGTCCCACCTTCCCCCTGATGGATGATAACGCACGGCCTCTCACTGAGCTATCATCGTGGAGGAGTATCTTGAAACAGAAGATATCAGGCTAATGGAGTTGCTTGAACCCCTACGACACTTCAGGAGCTGGTGCAAGAATGGGAGGGATCCAGAGTATGCCAACCCGTTGTGTGGCCTGTGTACGTGTGTATGGTGACCATATGCCATATTGATGTCGGGTTACATGCGCAGGAAAGAGTGGTGTTTTGTAGCACACATGTTTCGGGACGGTTTTCTCAACTTATCACCAATACCGTGGACTTACAGATCTGTGTCGTGTGTGTTCCCTATATTCTATTAGCGCCAGTTTTATGTAGTGCCACGTTGTGTGGCACAACATTTTGCAATTATCCCTAATTTATGAACATGAGTGTAGACATCCACTGAGTGGCGACAGGTGGCCTTTTCCGATGAACCACGTTTTATGCTCCATCATCAAATTGCCGTTGGCTTGTACACCTGAAACGTTTGTAAGCGAACAACCAGCAACAATCGTCGGAAGGATCCAGGCCGGAGTGCATTCTCTGGGTGATGTCGTCGTTCTGTAAAGCACAATGGGCCAAGAAAAGTATGCATCTATCCTTGGGGACCATATCCATCCCTATATGCAATTTGTTTTTGCTCGGCTCGATAGTACCTACCAGCAGGACAATGCAACGTATCACACAGTTCGCAGCGTACGTGCCTGGTTGAAATATGAGTTTTTCGAACTTCCCTGGCCACCAAACTTCCAAGATTTGAACACAATCGAGAATAGATGGGACCACCTCGATCGAACTTTTCACGCCATGGATCCTCAATCGAGAAACCTAGGACAACTGACCACGTGACTGAAGTCGTCATAACTCCGCATCCCTGTCGGAGCCTCACTGACTGTTCCTGCAAGTTTCGCAGAGGTCTGTGCTGCAAAATGTGGTTATTCAGTCTTTTGGTTGATGGTCACATTGATGAGGCTGGACGGTGCACAAATGTCATGGAATTTCAGTAGGTGGGTGTTCTGTCCTATACTTAGAGCCAGAATGTCTTGATGGTTGGTATTAAGGAGTTCTTTGTTGCATCATGAAGTGAAATGGACATTGAGGAACCCCTCACATTTCTATAGAAAAGGACAGAAAGTAAATAACGCGCTGCCGCCTGCAAGCTGTACGTGATGGACGATGGCGGGCTTTCGGTGTGCAGGCTTTGCTGAGTAGATGTAGGAGTCGGGATATGATGGAATCTAGCAACACACATACAGAACGGCAAAATGCGCAGTTCTTGGAGTTAGTATTCATGGCGTAATAGGAATTTAATAGAGAGAACGTCATAAAATACACTCATGCTCATAAATTAAGGATAGTTGCAGAATGTGGTGCTACACAACGTGGCACTACACAAAACTGGCGCCAGTAGCATAGGCACATAGGGAACACACACGACACAGATCTGTATGTCCAAGGTATTGGTGATAAGCTGAGAAAACTGTCCCGAAACACATGTGCTACAACACGCCACTGTTTCCTGCGCATGTACCCCGACATCGATATGGAATATGATCACCATGCACATGTACACAGGCCGCACAAGGGGTTGGCATACTCTGCATCAGGTGGTCGAGCGGCTGCTGGGATATTGTCTCCAATTCTTGCTCCAGTGCCTGTCGCAGCTCCTGAAGTGTCGTAGGGGTTTGAAGACGTGCAGCGATACGTCGACCGAGAGTAGCTCGAAGGGTTTTAGGTCTGGAGGAGAGGCAGGTCACTCCATTCGCCTGGTATCTTCTGTTTTAATGTACTCCTCCACGATGGAAGCTCGGTGGGGCCGTTATCATCCGTCAGGAGAAAGGTGGGACCCAATGCACCCTGTAAAGGCGGACATACTGGTGCAAAATGACGTCCCAATACACCTGACCTGTACAGTTCCTCTGTCAAAGACATGCAGGGGTGTACGTGCACCAATCATAATCCCATCCCACACCATCAAACCATGACCTCCATACAGGTCCCTTCCAAGGACATTAAGTGGTTGGTATTTGGTTCCTAGTTCACGCCAGATGAAAACCCGGCGAGAATCACTGTTCGGACTATACCTGGACTCGTCCGTGGTCATAACCTGGGACCACTGTTCCAATGACAATGTACTGTGTTCTTGACACCAGGCTTCACGGTATCTCCTGTGACTAGGGGTCAGTGGAATGCAGCTTGCAGGTCTCTGGGTGAATAACCCATGTGTGTTCAGTCGTCTGTACACTGTGTACCTGGAGCCAACTGTTCCAGTGGCTGCAGTAAGGTCCCGAGCAAGGCTACCTGCAGTACTCCGCGGCCGTCTGCGGGCACTGATGTTGAGATCTCGGCCTTCTTGTGGTGTTGTACACTGTGAACGTCCCGTACTGTGGAACCTGGACACGTTTCCTGTCTGCTGGAATCGTTGCCATAATCTTGAGATCACACTTTGTGGCACACGGAGTGCCTGTGTTTTGACCCGCTGTGTTTGACTAGCCTCCAGTTGCCCTAGTACTCTACCCCTCGTAACGTCATTAATGGGGAGAAGAGGAGTTTGTGGCACAACTTGACTAGAAGAAGGGATCGGTTGGTAGGACATGTTCTGAGGCAGCAGGGGACCACAAATTTAGTACAGGAGGGCAGCGTGGAGGGTAAAAATCGTAGAGGGAGACCAAGAGATGAATACACTAAGCAGATTCAGAAGGAAGTAGGCTGCAGTAGGTACTGGGAGATGAAGAGGCTTGCACATGATAGAGTAGCATGGAGAGCTCATCAAACCAGTCTCAGGACTGAAGACCACAACACCAACATGTGTTCTTTGAGCCATTTTCAACACACAGTCTCCATTAGCATGTCTGAAAACGTCCGCACACTTACTCGCTGCACCGTGCTCTGACATGCAGCAACACATCTCTGCGTATGTGGAGTGCTGCCAGGGCCACCGTGCGACGACCGCCGGTCAAATACACCGAAGTGATTTAAAACCGCAAACCGCCCACCAGAGCGTTGTTTCACCATGTATCAGCATTATCCTTAATTTATGAGCATGAGTGTATATATAGTTAATAGTAAATGCATAAATCTGATAATGAAATACTGCACACGGATGAAATCTTTCTCAAAGTCGAAGAATGCAACGTAAATACTGAATATAGTCTTCTCCGAGTTCCACACACTTCAGCTGCATAATCCACTCTGGGAATACAACATAAATATTTCGGTGCGACGGACTACTTGGATGATATGACAGCACAAGTGGCGATACACGGAGGTGACGAAAGCCATGGGATAACGATATGCACATATTCAGACAGCGATAGTATCGCTCACACAAGATATTAAAGAGCAGTGCACTGGTGGAGCTGTCATTTGTACTCATGTGATACATGTGGAAAGGTTCCCGACGTGATCACTGCCGCACAATGGGTATCGACACAGTTTGAACACGGAACTGTTGTTGGAGCGTGACGCATGGGACATCCCATTTCGGAAATCGATCCACCGTGTCAAGAGTGTACCGAGAATGCCAAATGTCAGGCATTACGTCCCACCACGGACAACGCAGTGGCCGACGGTCTTAACTTAACGAACAATAACAGCCTCGGGCACTGGCACATGTAAAGACGTGAGGGCGGGATGTGAGTCGTGCTTAGTTAGCTCAGATGGTAGAGCACTTGCTCGCGAAAGGCAAAGGTCCCGAGTTCGAGTCTCGGTCCAGCACACAGTTTTAAACTACCAGGAAGTTTCATATCAGCGCACAATCCGCTGCAGAGTGGAAATCTCATTCTAATAACAGCCCCGTTTGTATAAAGTTGTAAGTGATAACAGACAAGCAACACTGCCTGAAACAGTCGCAGAATCAACGTGGGACTTACGACGAACCTATCTGTCAGGACAGTGTGGCGAAAAGGCAGCAGATGATCGACGCGAGTGCCTTCGCTAACAGCACGAAATCGCCTGCAGCGTCTCTCCTACGCTCGTGTCCATATCGGTTGGACGCTAGACGACTGGAAAATCATGGTCTGTTCAGGTGAGTTTCAAGTTCCGTTGGTAAGAGCTGATGGTAAGTTTCGAGTGTGGCGCAGACCTAACGAAGCCATGAACCCAAGTTTTCAACAAGGAATTGTGCAAACTGGTGGTGGCCCCATAATTGCGTTAGCTGTGTTTACGTGGAATGAATTGAATGCTCTGGTCCAACTGAAACGATCACTGACTGGAGACGGTATTTTTTCGGTTACTTGGAGACTATTTTCAGCCATGCATGGATTCATTTTCCCAAACAACGATTGAATTTTTACGTATGACAATCCCCGGGTCATCGGTTCACAATTAATCGCGATTGATTTAAAGAACATTCTGGACAATTCAAGCCAATGATTGGGCCACCCAGATCAAAAATAGTTCAAATGGCTCTGAGCACCATGGGACTTAACTTCTAAGTTCATCAGTCCCCTAGAACTTATAACTAATTAAACCTAAGTAACCTAAGTCAGTAGGAAAAGGGAGAGAAGGAAACATAGTAGGTGATTATGGATTGGGGCTAAGAAATGAAAGAGGAAGCCGTCTGGTAGAATTTTGCACAGAGCATAACTTAATCATAGCTAACACTTGGTTCAAGAATCATAAAAGAAGGTTGTATACATGGAAGAATCCTGGAGATACTAAAAGGTATCAGATAGATTATATAATGGTAAGGCAGAGATTTAGGAACCAGGTTTTAAATCGTAAGACATTTCCAGGGACAGATGTGGACTCTGAACACAATCTATTGGTTATGACCTGTAGGTTAAAACTGAAGAAACTGCAAAAAGGTGGGAATTTAAGGACATGGGATCTGGATAAGCTGAAAGAACCAGAGGTTGTACAGAGTTTCAAGGTGTGCATAAGGGAACAATTGACAAGAATGGGGGAAAGAAACACAGTAGAAGAAGAATGGGTAGCTCTGAGGGATGAAGTCGTGAAGGCAGCAGAGGATAAAGTAGGTAAAAAGACGAGGGCTGCTAGAAATCCTTGGGTAACAGACGAAATATTGAATTTAATTGATGAAAGGAGAAAATATAAAAATGCAGTAAATGAAGCAGGCAAAAAAGGAATACAAACGTTTCAAAAATGAGCTCGAGAGGAAGTGCAAAATGGGTAAGCAGGGATGGCTAGAGGACAAATGTAAGGATGTAGAAGCTTATCTCACTAGGGATAAGATAGATACTGCCTACAGGAAAATTAAAGAGACCTTTGGAGAGAAGAGAACCGCGTGTATGAATATCAAGAGCTCAGATGGCAACCCAGTTCTAAGCAAAGAAGGGAAGGCAGAAAGGTGGAAGGAGTATATAGAAGGTTTATACAAGGGTGATGTACTTGAGGACAATATAAGAGGATGCAGATGAAGACGAAATGGGAGATAAGATACTGCGTGAAGAGTTTGACAGAGCACTGAAAGACCTGAGTCGAAACAAGGCCCCCGGAGTAGACAACATTCCATTAGAACTACTGACGGCCTTGGGAGAGCCAGTCATGACAAAACTCTACCATCTGGTGAGCAAGATGTATGAGACAGGCGGAATACACTCAGACTTCAAGAAGAATATAATAATTCCAATCCCAAAGAAAGCATGTGCTGGCAGATGTGAAAATTACCGAACTATCAGTTTAATAAGTCACAGCTGCAAAATACTAACGCGAATTCTTTACAGACGAATGGAAAAACTGGTAGATGCGGACCTCGGGGAGGATCAGTTTGGATTCCCTAGAAATGTTGGAACACGGGATGCAATACTGACCTTACGACTTATCTTAGAAGAAAGATTAAGAAAAGGCAAACCTACGTTTCTAGCATTTGTAGACTTAGATAAAGCTTTTGACAATGTTGACTGGAATATCCTCTTTCAAATTCTGCAGGTAGCAGGGATAAAATACAGGGAGCGAAAGGCTATGTACAATTTGTACAGAAACCAGATTGCAGTTATAAGAGTCGAGGGACATGAAAGGGAAGCAGTGGTTTGGAAGGTAGTGAGACAGGGCTGTAGTCTCTCCCCGATGTTATTCAATCTGTATATTGAGCAAGCAGTGAAGGAAACAAAAGAAAAATTCGGAGTAGGTATTAAAGTCCATGGAGAAGAAATAAAAACTTTGAGTTTCACCGATGACATTGTAAATCTGTCAGAGAGAGCAAAGGACTTGGAAGAGCAGTTGAACGGAATGGATAGTGTCGTGAAAGGAGGATATAAGATGATCATCAACAAAAGCAAAACGAGGATAATGGAATATAGTCGAATTACGTCGGGTGATGCTGAGGGAATTAGATTGGGAAGTGAGACACTTAAAGTAGTAAAGGAGTTTTACTATTTGGGGAGCAAAATAACTGATGATGGTCGAAGTAGAGAGGATATAAAATGTAGACTGGCAATGGCAAGGAAAGCGTTTCTGAAGAAGAGAAATTTGTTAACAATGGAATATAGATTTATGTATCAGGAAGTCGTTTCTGAAAGTATTTGTTTGGAGTGTAGCCATGTATGGAAGTGAAACATGGACGATAACTACACTCCTGGAAATGGAAAAAAGAACACATTGACACCGGTGTGTCAGACCCACCATACTTGCTCCGGACACTGCGAGAGGGCTGTACAAGCAATGATCACACGCACGGCACAGCGGACACACCAGGAACCGCGGTGTTGGCCGTCGAATGGCGCTAGCTGCGCAGCATTTGTGCACCGCCGCCGTTAGTGTCAGCCAGTTTGCCGTGGCATACGGAGCTCCATCGCAGTCTTTAACACTGGTAGCATGCCGCAGCAGCGTGGACGTGAACCGTATGTGCAGTTGACGGACTTTGAGCGAGGGCGTATAGTGGGCATGCGGGAGGCCGGGTGGACGTACCGCCGAATTGCTCAACACGTGGGGCGTGAGGTCTCCACAGTACATCGATGTTGTCGCCAGTGGTCGGCGGAAGGTGCACGTGCCCGTCGACCTGGGACCGGACCGCAGCGACGCACGGATGCACGCCAAGACCGTAGGATCCTACGCAGTGCCGTAGGGGACCGCACCGCCACTTCCCAGCAAATTAGGGACACTGATGCTCCTGGGGTATCGGCGAGGACCATTCGCAACCGTCTCCATGAAGCTGGGCTACGGTCCCGCACACCGTTAGGCCGTCTTCCGCTCACGCCCCAACATCGTGCAGCCCGCCTCCAGTGGTGTCGCGACAGGCGTGAATGGAGAGACGAATGGAGACGTGTCGTCTTCAGCGATGAGAGTCGCTTCTGCCTTGGTGCCAATGATGGTCGTATGCGTGTTTGGCGCCGTGCAGGTGAGCGCCACAATCAGGACTGCATACGACCGAGGCACACAGGGCGAACACCCGGCATCATGGTGTGGGGAGCGATCTCCTACACTGACCGTACACCTCTGGTGATCGTCAAGGGGACACTGAATAGTGCACGGTACATCCAAACCGTCATCGAACCCATCGTTCTACTTTTCCTAGACCGGCAAGGGAACTTGCTGTTCCAACAGGACAATGCACGTCCGCATGTATCCCGTGCCACCCAACGTGCTCTAGAAGGTGTAAGTCAACTACCCTGGCCAGCAAGATCTCCGGATCTGTCCCTCATTGAGCATGTTTGGGACTGGATGAAGTGTCGTCTCACGCGGTCTGCACGTCCAGCACGAACGCTGGTCCAACTGAGGCGCCAGGTGGAAATGGCATGGCAAGCCGTTCCACAGGACTACATCCAGCATCTCTACGATGGTCTCCATGGGAGAATAGCAGCCTGCATTGCTGCGAAAGGAGGATATACACTGTACTAGTGCCGACATTGTCCATGCTCTGTTGCCTGTGTCTATGTGCCTGTGGTTCTGTCAGTGTGATCATGTGATGTATCTGACCCCAGGAATGTGTCAATAAAGTTTCCCCTTCCTGGAACAATGAATTCACGGTGTTCTTATTTCAATTTCCAGGATTGTAGTTTGGACAAGAAGAGAATAGAAACTTTCGAAATGTGGTGCTACAGAAGAATGCTGAAGATAAAGTGGATAGATCACGTAACTAATGAGGAGGTATTGAATAGGATTGGGGAGAAGAGAAGTTTGTGGCACAACTTGACTATAAGAAGGGATCGGTTGGTAGGACATGTTTTGAGGCATCAAGGGATCACAAATTTAGCATTGGAGGGCAATGTGGAGGGTAAAAATCTTAGAGGGAGACCAAGAGATGAATACACTAAGCAGATTCAGAAGGATGTAGGTTGCAGTGGGTACTGGTTAGATGAAGAGGCTTGCAGAGGATAGAGTAGCATGGAGAGCTGCATCAAACCAGTCTCAGGACTGAAGACAACAACAACAACAACAACAACAACAACAACAACCTAAGGACATGACACACATCCATGCCCGAGGCAGGATTCCAATCTGCGGCCGTAGCGGTCGTGCGGTTTCACGCTGTAGTGCCTAGAACCGCTCGGCCACCCCGGCCGGCGCAACCCAGATCGCCCAACGTGAATCCCATTGAACATTTATGGGACAAAATCCAACACTTTCGCAATTATGGACGGCTATAGAGGACGAATGACTCAGTATTTCTGCAGAGGACTTCCAACGACTTGCTAAGTCGATTCCAGGTCGAGTTGCTGCACTATTCCGCACAAAAGGAGGTGCGACACGATGTTAGGAGGTATCCCGTGAGTTTTGTAACCTCAGTGTAGATTATTTAGTAGTTAGCAATCTGAAACAAGCCCAGTGAATAAATTTAAAAGAGACTGCGGAGGAGCCGCTAAACACTGAATATGCGTGTGAAAATACAGATAATGTAAATTCATCGTGTGACTATACTGCTACGATTAGATGTGGTAGCAGAATGAAGAAAATTCTCGTTAGCACAGTATCACTAAAAAGAGATTATCCACCAATATACAACACAAAATTCAGAAAATACATCACTCCCTTTAATTATGTGCCAGGAAATTTCAATAAGACAAATTATTAATCTACCCGCACAGAAATGTTGTTAACTCTGGGAATGAAATATGATTACTGAAAAACATCGAAATCCAGCCTAGTGACGCAAAACAAAACTCAGAACCACAAGAAACAGCAGCCAAATCTAACTAGTCTACTATAGGCCACGACAAGTTAGAAGAAGGCCTGCGACTATGCAGAGTGGAAAACAAAGACAACTTACGACTGCTCAGAGTCTAGCTATACGATTAAGACATCCACAGACTGACAAAACTTGTTACCGAACTGCTGAGTAAACAGACAATATGTTACTACGAGCCGTAAAACTACTACTGGAGGCGCTAGAAATTTGTGACCTAATGAAGAAGGAATGTAAGCGTCTCTGTGAGGAACTAAACCTCGACTGTCTTGTATGCACACACAAAAGAGTTCTCTTCGACCATAACAAAGGTAATTCTGCGCTGCTATGTCTTTACACAAAGCCCGTGATGAAAATAATGCCGTAACAAGTAGGCTAGTAAGCGCGGCATTAACGAAAGTCCCGGCAGAACTCGATGTGCCAAGAACCGTACTCCAAATGTAGTCGACGACTCACATGCCTTCCTTTAGGAACAAAAACAATTACGCATGACCAAATGCCAAAGCCTGCACAGTAGTCGGGAAGAAAACGCACACCTTGGGGAATGGTTAGTCCCAAACGAAGAACTCTCCCCCGGCCATATGGAAGGATGGACGACATGGAAATCTCTTAATAGGCTGCGCTCTGTTGTCACACGATCCAAAGAGGGGCCTCTCAGATGAACCGGCGCTGTGTGACTCTGGATACACACAAACTACCACCCACCTCACGCAGTGTGTGCTGTGCCCAAACACCTGCACCATGAAGGATTTGATAAATGCCACCCCGGAAGCGCTGGACATGGCCAGGTTCTGGTCCAAGACTTCATAAAATAAAAAAAAACTACTTGACCCTGCTTATATATCTGTATACTTTTATTCTCTTTTTGTATTTGTTATATACTTGATATGTATGTGTTAATCATTCTGATTTAATGTAAGATGCTTCTTACACGATTAAATCAATAAATAGTGCTGAATAAAAACATTGTAATACCCAAATTAAGTCAACATTCTAGCAAGCATATGGGTATATACGAAGTGAGTCACAGCCTCTCTTTATGCAAGATACTCTGACAACATATAGCCATATGTACAGTACATTAGATTAGGAATGTTGCACATTATGCAAGAGACAAATGACTTTTAGTATGCGCGGTCACTAACGCAAAATCGGTGTTATCGCACTCCAGCACAACTGCCGGTAGAGTAAGAATATTATTTATTATTTATTTATTTAGCGTGTGGCTCATAACATCACAGTAAAAATTACAGAAACAACACGATTTAAAAAAAAATCACATATGTATAAACAGAACAATAAATAACAGTTTGTATGTAAGGACACCACCAATTGTAAATTTACACCCACAGAAGAGCAATCACAAGCAGACGTCCAGCTTAGATAATATATAGTCGATTGCCTCTTGGGTCGCCATTAGGAAATCCTGTGGGTCACCCTCATATGGCCTTAGTGGGCATTCCAGCACGATGTGTTTGACCGTCTGTCTCTCAGCGCCACAGTCGCAAGCGGCAGAAGGAAGTTTACCCCATCTGTGTAAGGAGTCGGCACATCTCCCACAGTTGGTGCTGATTCGATTAAGAGTTGACCAAACCTTGCGAGGGCAATCAAATCCTTTTGGTTTACTAAAGATGCATGGCATACTGTGGCAGTTTACTGCTGTTCTGCTCTCCCATTCCTTTTTCCATCGGTCATTTATTTTTAAGTTGGTTTGGTGCAGAGCCTGTGCGGTCTTTAGTGGAGGATGCCTAGACCGGAGTCGATTTCCTTGGATGTCGTGAGTATCTTCATGGATTTGCAATTGAGGGTTGGTCATGATTTTTGGAAATTCTCTAACCAGAGCGTGTTCTCGGTGCAGGTCAGGAGGGGCTATGTTTCTGAGAACGGGCAGCCACACTGCAGGAGTTGGCGTGATTGTGCCTGATATAATACGCATTGTTGCAGTAAGTTGGCTGTCTACCATGTGTGTGTGTTTGCTTTTGCGCCACACTGGGGCACAGTATTCTGCCACTGGATGCAGGAAGCCAAGTGCAGATGTTCTTAAGGTAGATGCTGTGGAGCCCCAAGTGGTGCCACAGAGCTTCTGCAATATGTTGTTGCATGTTTTAAGTTTCGCTGCAGTTTTCGTCAGGTGTTCTTTGAATGTTAGTGTCCTATCTAGGGTAACCCCAAGGAACTTTCGGTGTTTGTTGTAATTGAGCAATTTCCCCTCTAGATATACATGTAGTTTTCTGTTGGCCATTTTGTCGTAAGAGTAAGAATATTAATCGATAAAATACATGAACAAAATCTACTTTTTCTTAACAGGGGAGGGCAGATACCAACGTCTGAAGGAAATACAGGAAAGACGAGTAACAGATATCTCTGCCGTAAATAATAAAGTCCTGTCACGAATACCAGACAGGTTCATTCACGAAGGGTGCACACGAAGTGACCATAATGCAGTCACAACAAAAGCGCAGACAGGTGACCCAGACTGTGTATCTAACAAGAGATTATCCGCTGCAAAACGCGACAGGAAGTGTGGACTGGAAAATCCATACACTGACTGAACTGATACAGACAGCACAAAAGACAGCCATACCAGACACAAAAAATAAACCGAAGCAACACTAAAACATTCCATGGCCACACGAGCGCACAAAGCTAACAAAGCAAGCTAGGAAACACTACCTACGAATAAATAATACCGGGGAAATACAAGCAAGACTGGGCATACACAGAGAGATGAAAAACAGATATAAAGCAGCCATTTTTCAGACAGAGAAACGACGCCGGGACAACTCTACACAAATAAAATTACAGGAAAACATATATGGATTACGCTACGAAGTTTTATCGGAAAAAATCAAAACCCACTGGTGTTGTCAACGCTACGGTAATATGATGCAAGTGAACACAATGCTGAATACTTGCTGCAGAGACTTCTAGCTGATGACAATGAAAACACAGTCGCACTTATACACACGAACCTACGGATAGAACTACAACTTGACTACACAACTGAAAGTGTCACTTATCATAATACGGGAGAAGTGGTCACGCGAGCGATAAGACTAGAGAGAAAAAAAGCCGCTGGGCCCAGTGGCACATAAGCGAAAATCTTGCAACAGATTGCACCTCTCATTAGACCCTCATTAACCGAGCCCCTAAACGAGGCTCTGAATCTTGGAAGAATACTATGCCTGTTTGAACATCATGTAGAAGTAGGTATGGAAATGGTAAATGTAGGATAAGCTTTCAGTACATGTAAGAAGAGCCACTATGGAGAGAGGAGGAGTTGCCATATTTGTTAAAATCAGTCACAGTGTGAAAAATTTGGAAACTAAAAAATTTTGCGCAGAGCAACATACAGAAGCATGTGCATGTGGGCTTAAACTAAATAATGACACTTTTATCATTGTAGTTGTGTATACGTCCCCATCGGGAAATTTTCAACTATTTTTGAAAAACTTGGATTTTTTGTTGTGCTACCTGTCAGACAAAGGAAAGCAAATCATTGTTTGTAGGGATTTCAACGTAGATTTTGTGAAAGACTCCGATAGAAATCTTGACCTTGAAGAATTACTTGGTTCTTTCAATTTGACATCAGTTAATGATTTTCCTAGTCGGGTGGTGCAGGGAAGCAGCACACTGATAGATAACGTTTTCATAGACCAAGATAAATGTAATCAAATAAAAACTTTTCCTGTTAAGAACGGTCAGTCTGATCATGATGCACAGCTAGTTACATTACATGATATATCTCCATACAGTAATGCAAAACAGTCCTCCAAAATTGTGAATTCCACTAACGATTTAACACTTCAAAACTTTATGGAAAGCTTGCAACAGTTAGAGTGGGATGAGGTGTACAGGGAATATGCTACTTTGGCTCTGAGCACTATGGGACTTAACTTCTGAGGTCATCAGTCCCCTAGAACTTAGAACTAGTTAGACCTAACTAACCTAAGGACATCACACACATCCATGCCCGAGGCAAGATTCAAATCTGCGACCGTAGCGGTCGCGCGGTTCCGGACTGTAGCGCCTAGAACCGCTCGGCCACGAACATGCTAGTTTAAAATTTAACCTATTTCATGATATGTTTGTGAGTATATTCGAAAACAGTTTCCCTAAGAAAACAGTGAAATATAATTGTAAGAAACCATGTAAAAAGCTATGGCTTACTAAAGGTATAAAAATATCTTGTAAACTGAAAAGGGAAATGTATCCTATAACTAGAAGGAATAATGATGCCGACGAAACAGTGAAACATTATAAAAACTACTACACTGTATTAAGAAAAGTTATTAAAAGTCCAGAAGTATGTGCGTTATGTTTGAGATTAGCACATCCGATAATAAAATTAAAATAATTTAGAATATTTCGAAAACGGAAACAGGGCAACCGAGAGCACAGGAAGACTGTATTTCTATCAAACACTATAAAAAGTTTGTTAACAAGAAGTGAGAAGTAGAAAACATTTTTAATAATATTTTTTAAGTGTTGTAGAGAAAATATGATCCAGCTATTCATTAGAAAATGCAAGGCAGTATATGGAAGAAGCAGTACCTATGCAATTTGATAAAATTGAAATTCAACCCACCTCTCCTACTGAAACCAGGAAAATAATAAATTCACTCAAAAGTAAAAGCTCACATGGAATTGATGGCATATCCAACAGAGTACTAAAAGCTTGTTTCCAACAAATAAGTAGGATTCTCAGCCACATATGCAGTGGTTCACTGAAACAGAGCATTTTTCCAGATAGTCTGAAATATGCTATTATAAAACTGTTGCATAAAAAAGGGGATAGATTTGATGCTAACAACTACTGCGTAGTCTCACTTCTGACTGCTTTATCCAAAATTCTTAAAAAAGTAATGTGTTCAAGAGTAGCATCACATATTCGTAAAAATGAAGTACTAATGAAACGTCAACTTGGTATTCAGAAAGGCTTTTCAACAGAAAGTGCAATACATGCTTTCACTGATCAAATATTAAATGCATTGAATACGCGAACATCACCCATTGGGATATTTTGTGTGAATCATGAAATAAGCTTAAGTATCGTGGTATAAGAGGGACAGTACACAAATGGTTTACTTCATACTTAACTGGAAGAACGCAAGAGGTTGAAATTAACAGTACAGAAAGACTGCAAAACCCAGCAGAGTCCCCTAACTGGGGAGGTATCAAGAATGGTCTCCTACTGGATTCAGTCTTGGGTTCCTTATTGTTCTTAATATACACTCCTGGAAATGGAAAAAAAGAACACATTGACACCGGTGTGTCAGACCCACCATACTTGCTCCGGACACTGCGAGAGGGCTGTACAAGCGATGATCACACGCACGGCACAGCGGACACACCAGGAACCGCGGTGTTGGCCGTCGAATGGCGCTAGCTGCGCAGCATTTGTGCACCGCCGCCGTCAGTGTCAGCCAGCTTGCCGTGGCATACGGAGCTCCATCGCAGTCTTTAACACTGGTAGCATGCCGCGACAGCGTGGACGTGAACCGTATGTGCAGCTGACGGACTTTGAGCGAGGGCGTATAGTGGGCATGCGGGAGGCCGGGTGGACGTACCGCCGAATTGCTCAACACGTGGGGCGTGAGGTCTCCACAGTACATCGATGTTGTCGCCAGTGGTCGGCGGAAGGTGCACGTGCCCGTCGACCTGGGACCGGACCGCAGCGACGCACGGATGCACGCCAAGACCGTAGGATCCTACGCAGTGCCGTAGGGTACCCCACCGCCACTTCCCAGCAAATTAGGGACACTGTTGCTCCTGGGGTATCGGCGAGGACCATTCGCAACCGTCTCCATGAAGCTGGGCTACGGTCCCGCACACCGTTAGGCCGTCTTCCGCTCACGCCCCAACATCGTGCAGCCCGCCTCCAGTGGTGTCGCGACAGGCGTGAATGGAGAGACGAATGGAGACGTGTCGTCTTCAGCGATGAGAGTCGCTTCTGCCTTGGTGCTAGTGATGGTCGTATGCGTGTTTGTCGCCGTGCAGGTGAGCGCCACAATCAGGACTGCATACGACCGAGGCACACAGGGCCAACACACGGCATCATGGTGTGGGGAGCGATCTCCTACACTGGCCATACACCTCTGGTGATCGTCGAGGGGACACTGAATAGTGCATGGTACATCCAAACCGTCAGCGAACCCATCGTTCTACCATTCGTAGACCGGCAAGGGAACTTGCTGTTCCAACAGGACAATGCACGTCCGCATGTATCCCGTGCCACCCAAAGTGCTCTAGAAGGTGTAAGTCAACTACCCTGGCCAGCAAGATCTCCGGATCTGTCCCCCATTGAGCATGTTTGGGACTGGATGAAGCGTCGTCTCACGAGGTCTGCACGTCCAGCACGAACGCTGGTCCAACTGAGGCGCCAGGTGGAAATGGCATGGCAAGCCGTTCCACAACACTTCATCCAACATCTCTACGATCGTCTCCATGGGAGAATAGCAGCCTGCATTGCTGCGAAAGGTGGATATACACTGTAGTAGTGCCGACATTGTGCATGCTCTGTTGCCTGTGTCTATGTGCCTGTGGTTCTGTCAGTGTGATCATGTGATGTATCTGACCCGAGGAATGTGTCAATAAAAGTTTCCCCTTCCTGGGACAATGAATTCGCGGTGTTCTTATTTCAATTTCCAGGAGTGTATATTAACGACTTGCCACTCTATATTCATGAAGATGCAAAGCTAATTCTTTTTGCTGATGATAGAAGTATAGTAATCACACCCAAGAAACAAGCATAAGCTGAGGAAATAGCAAATAATGTCTTTCAGAAAATTATTAAGTGGTTCTCTGCAAATGGACTCTCACCTAAACGTGAGAAAACATAATTTATACAATTCTGTACAGTAAATGGCATAACACCATTGATAAATATAGACTATGAAAGAGAGTCTGTTGCTAAGGCAGAATACTCAAAATTTCTGGGTGTGTGCATTGATGAGAAATTGAATTGGAAGAACACTTCGATGATCTGCTGAAACGGTTAGGTTCAGCTACTTATGCTATTAGGATTAATGCAAATTTTGGTGATAAACATATCAGTAAATTAACCTGCTATGCCTATTTTCATTCACTGCTTTTATATGGGATCATATTTTGGGGAAATTCCACCATTAAGAGAGAAAGTATTCATTGCACAAAAGCGTATAATCAAAATAATAGCTGGAGCCCACCGAAGATCACCTTGCAGACATTTATTTAAGGAACTCGGGATATTCACAGTACCTTCACTATATATATACACTTATGAAATATAGAAATGATAGAAGAAGAAACAGGAGTCGATTTAGAAGAGATAGGGGATCCAGTATTAGAATCGGAATTTAAAAGAGCTTTGGAGGACTTACGGTCAAATAAGGCAGAAGGGATAGATAACATTCCATCAGAATTTCTAAAATCATTAGGGGAAGTGGCAACAAAACGACTATTCACGTTGGTGTGTAGAATATATGAGTCTGGCGACATACCATCTGACTTTCGGAAAAGCATCATCCACATAATTCCAAAGACGGAAAGAGCTGACAAGTGCGAGATTTATCGCACAATCAGCTTAACAGCTCATGCATCGAAGCTGCTTACAAGAATAATATACAGAAGAATGGAAAAGAAAATTGAGAATGCGCTAGGTGACGACCAGTTTGGCTTTAGGAAAAGTAAAGGCACGAGAGAGGCAATTCTGACGTTACGGCTAACAATGGAAGCAAGGCTAATGAAAAAATAAGACACGTTCATAGGATTTGTCGACCTGGAAAAAGCGATCGACAATATAAAATGGTGCAAGCTGTTCAAGATTCTGAAAAAAGTTGAGGTAAGCTATAGGGAGAGACGGGTCATATACAATATGTACAACAACCAAGAGGGAATAATAAGAGTGGACGATCAAGAACGAAGTGCTTGTATTAATATGGGAGTAAGACAAGGTTGTAGCCTTTCGCCCCTACTCTTCAATCTGTACATCGAGAAAGCAATGATGGAAATAAAAGAAAGGTTCAGGAGTGGAATTAAAATACAAGGTGAAAGGATATCAATGATACGATTCGCTGATGACATTGCTACCTGAGTGAAAGTGAAGAAGAATTAAATGATCTGCTGAACGGAGTGAACAGTCTAATGAGTACACAGTATGGTTTGAGAGTAAATCGGAGAAAGACGAAGGTAATGAGAAGTAGTAGAAATGAGAACAGCGAGAAACTTAACATCAGGATTGATGGTCACGAAGTCAATGAAGTTAAGGAATTCTGCTACTTAGGCAGTAAAATAACCAATGACGGACGGAGCAAGGAGGACATCAAAAGCAGACTCGCTATGGCAAAAAAGGCATTTCTGGTCAAGAGAAGTCTACTAGTATCAAATACCGGCCTTAATTTGAGGAAGAAATTTCTGAGGATGTACGTCTGGAGTACAGCATTGTATGGTAGTGAAACATGGACTGTGGGAAAACCGGAACAGAAGAGAATCGAAGCATTAGAGAAGTGGTGCTACAGACGAATGTTGAAAATTAGGTGGACTGATAAGGTAAGGAATGAGGAGGTTCTACGCAGAATCGGAGAGGAAAGGAATATGTGGAAAACATTGATAAGGAGAAGGGACAGGATGATAGGACATCTGCTAAGACATGAGGGAATGACTTCCATGGTACTAGAGGGAGCTGTAGAGGGAAAAAACTGTAAAGGAAGAGAGAGATTGGAATACGTCAAGCAAATAATTGAGGACGTAGGTTGCAAGTGCTACTCTGAGATGAAGAGGTTAGCACAGGAAAGTAATACGTGGCGGGCCGCATCAAACCAGTCAGTAGACTGATGACAAAAAAAAAAGAAATTTATGAAATTTGTCATTAATAACCCATCCAAATTCAAAATTAACAGCGAAGTTCATAGCTACAACTCTAGAAGGAAGGATGATATTCACTATTCTGGATTAAATCTCACTTTGGCACAGGAAGGGGTGAACTATGCTGCCACAAAAATATTTGGTCATTTACCAAATAGTATCAAAAGAGTGACAGATAGCCAACCAAACTTTAAAAATAAATTAAAAGAATTTCTGAATGACAACTCCTTCTACTCGATAGATGAATTCTTATACTGAACGCCGCGCGGGATTAGCCGAGCGGTCTATGGCGCTGCAGTCACGGACTGTACGGCTGGTCCCGGCGGAGATTCGAGTCCTTCCTCAGGCTTGGGTGTGTGTGTTTGTCCTTAGGATAATTCAGGTTAAGTAGTGTGTAAGCTTAGGAACTGATGACCTTAGCAGTTAAGTCCCATAAGTTTTCACACACATTTGAACATTTTGAACTTATACTCAACACACTTGCTAAGATCCAGGAACGCTTTCTGTGTGACAAACTACGATCGCAACGGGACTTAGCCCCCATCAATATGGATGTTGACAAAATAAATCAGTTGATCACGCGATGAACGAAGCACACGGGATAGTAGAAAAGAAATCGGAAATATGTAATAGCCGTAATGATAGACATAACGGACGAATTTGACAACATCTGGTGGCCTGTGGTGTTAGCACATCTTAGAATCTGTAGTGTCGTGCAACTTTCCAATCGACAAGACCATTAGGTGCCGTGTTGCAACGTATTGGACGAAGATGAGCTTTAGAGAGAAGTAAGAACAATCACAGAAGAAGACGTCACCGGAAAACGCATACTAAAAATGCACTATTTTGTCGAAAATTTACATGTTGAGAACAGTTGCTGTAATACTACAAGGTTTGTAAATGATACAGCAACCAGCCACAAGTACGGCTTAACAAGGTTTGTTTGGATCAAAATGTGACCGGTTTCTGACATTTTTTTGCAAATCTTTGTTCGGATAGTTGCTACACATTTCGTTGTTTCCTTGCTGGGGCCTCGTTTTGTATCCGTTATTGATTTGCTGCACACGCGATAAACATGTACAAAAAAATGGCTCTGAGCACTATAGGACTAAACATCTGAGGTCATCAGTCCCCTAGAACTTAGAAATACTTAAACCTAACTAAGCTAAGGACATCAAATACATCCATGCCCAAGGCAGGATTCGAACCTGCGAACGTAGTAGTCGCGCAGTTCCGGACTGACAGCTTAGCCACTGCGGCCGGCGATAAACATTTACAAAGCGTGGCCCAACTTCACATGAGTAATATAGACAATGTTTTCAAAGGTCTTACAGTCGTAAAGATGTTAGATTACTGATGCTGTAAGACTGTATGGGTTAGTAAAATATCTCTTTGCTGTCACACACGATGAACGTTTACAAAGCTTGGCCCAGTTTCACTTTCTGTCTATCCTAGTGCAACAAACCAATAACCAAACAAAACGAGGCTCCAGCAAGGAAACAACGAAACGTGTAACAACGATCTGAAGTTGGGTTTGTAAAAAAGTACTAAACCGGTCATGGTTTGCAAATAAACCCTGTTAAACTACACTTGTGGCTGATTACTGTTTCAGCCATAAACCACTATAAAAGATGATGGGTGAATACATGGCAAAATGGAGCAGGATACATGCGTAAAGGGCTGGAGAGTCCATGAGTTCTTCCGTAACATAAGGGAAAGATTAGAAATAAAAGCGTCGAAAGATACAGTTCCTAAACGGCCACGGGAAACATCCGTCACACTTATTTCGAGTGAACAATCGTTCGAGCCAAAAATGCGCATGGTTCAAATTGCTCTGAGCTCTCTGGGACTTAACATCTTAGGTCATCAGTCCCCTAGAACTACTTAAACCTAACTAACCTAAGGACATCACATAACACCCAGCCATCACTAGGCAGAGAAAAATCCCTGACCCCGCCGGGAATCGAAACCGGGAACCCGGGCGTGTGAAGCGAGAACGTTACCGCACGACCACGAGATGCGGGCAAGAATGCGCTTGCTGGGAACTAAATATGTAATACTGCACTGCACCGCACGTACACAGGACAGACGATAGATGCTGACTCACGCCAACATATACAGCTTCCTAAGGAATAAAGACAAATGGGCAGACCTAGACAGAACAGAAGACACTATTTCACGAATATCTCAAGAAGGAGGAAGGGGTCATTAGAGATGGAACACAAACTCGGATTACGGAGGAATGGAGAAGCAAATCGGCTGAGTCCTTTTAGAGGAAGCATTTGCCTGAAGCGATTTAGGGAAATCACAGAAAATCTAATTCAGGATGGCCGGACGCGGGTTTGAACTATCGTCCTTCGGAATGATTACAAGGAGAATACCAAGGAGAGTAGCCATATAGAGTCGCACGCAGACCAAATATAACTGTATCACTAAACGATTGCAGTGACAACGGAGAACATTAAATATAGCTAACAGTGATGCAGAAACGTAAGACGAAGCAGGCTAAGTTTCTGTTATGTGCTACCTTGCTTACAAGGTAGCACATAACAGAAACGTAGCTACAACACTACATAATTAGAGATGAAAATACATGCGAACACAGCCACACAAAAAATTACAAATAAAGATATACTGGTCAGAAATGCATAACTCGATGACCCCATTCCGAAGTCTTCCTTCCTGACAAGCCCTATAAAGTACTCACAGTAATAACTACTACAATAATTGTCACTGAAGTGTATCTCACAGTAGGCTGTAACCAGTTATTTTTGCCTAACGGTCACATAAAAATGTAATTGATTTAGGAAACTAATCCTTTTCAATCAACCAGATTACATACAAAACTACTAATGCCAGATCGAAAGAAATAGGCTCAGTGCCATTCCGTGGCTTTCCTTTCCGATTATTGACAGCAGCGGACAATCATTTGATCTATTCTTTCCTATCCTTCATTCATTCTCCTCTAAATTAATAAAATTTTTAATTAAAACCCATATTTTCTGATTGATTTGCAGTTTCTGTTTTGTTTAGCTTCCATTTTGTTCAAATGGCTCTGAGCACTATGGGACTTAACTAACTTCCATTTTAACTCATTATTATTACTTTCATTTGTCTTTGCTATGAACAATATTTGCTTGTATACTCGAAAACTTCTTGTTATTACAAGATGAAAATTGTAAAATCTGAGACCTTTTTTAAAATACTAGGTAGCAGGTATTTAAAAAAAACAATAGATCAAACGTAATAAATGAAATGTCATATGTGTCATTGAATGCAATTTTAGTTTCGTTTTGCAATGCGTGTTCAGTTGCCACCAATTTTTCTAGACATCTTGACCACAGACACCTCTCAGGTTTAATCGAGCTCTGTTGAGCTGTGAGCACGGACTGCCCGTCGTAATACTATTCGAATTCACACAGTGTTTTATACTGATGCCTACAGTGTCTTTCACAAACTTCGTGATTTGTCATGAAGATTGACTAGATTTTATGCCTCTTTAGAAAGTAGCACATCGTCACTGTGACTGAATCAGACAATGAAAAAAAAGGAACTTCTTCCTCTTCGACGTTCTGGCTGCGTCTACCTCCTGAAATTGCTTGCCATATTTTTTTTTGTTATAGCTACTCTCAGGAAAGTATTTTCGTAGGTGTTTTAGTTCTTGTGGCAAGTTTACGGCATTAGGGGCGGTTTCCACTCCAAGAACCAAGTTCCTTAGACCAGTGCGCGTTAGGGCCGCTAGATAACGGCTGAAATCTTCCAGATACCGCTCCGTAATAAGTGCGAGAACAACAACAACACAAGGTTGGCAGTTTCCGAGGAGCACTCGGCTGAAATCACGCGGATATACATTGAAGAACCCAAACATGACGAAAATAGCGTCTTGTTGCGTGTTCTGCTTCGTAGCGTGCTGGTCCGCCGTTAGAACGTAGTACGACAGCGATTTTAAGTGGCATGGACTCGACACAAATCATGCGCTTCTCGTAAATTTCAGACCAGTAGTTCGTGAGTGCGAAGATGATGCCTGATAATGTTCAAATGTGTGTGAATTCCTAAAGGACCGACCTGCTGCTGTCATCGGTCGATAGACTTACATACTAGTTAAACTAACTTAATCTAACTTATGCTAAGAACGACACACACACATGCCCGAGTGAGGACTTGAACCTCCGGTAGGAGGGGCCGCGCGTCTAAGCGCACGACCACTCCCATATGTGATCCATATGGTTCCAATCAGGCAAATTTGGTGCCTAAGGCATCCACGCCATTTCACTATCATGCTTATCGAACTATTGTAAGACAATTCTTGGCTTGTGACCCGGAGAATTATCCTTTTGTAAGATGCCTTAACTATGGGGAAAGACATTCAACATGAAGGGACACAGATGGCCCACAATAATGCCCAAATAGTCGACAGCTGTCATGGTGCCTACCAGAAGCATGCTACAGCCTCCACTAGCCAGTTTCCGTAGCCCAGTGCATGAATCGGACAGCCGTTCGCTTGGATGACAGCATATATGGACACGGTCATCGCCGGCCGAAGTGGCCGTGCGGTTCTAGGCGTTGCAGTCTGGAACCGCGAGGCCGTTACGGTCGCAGGTTCGAATCCTCCCTCGGGCATGGATGTGTGTGATGTCCTTAGGTTAGTTAGGTTTAACTAGTTCTAAGTTCTAGGGGACTAATGACCTCAGAAGTTGCGTCCCATAGTGCTCAGAGCCATTTGAAGCATTTGACATGGTCATCCACTCGATACAACGTGATTAATCCACCAAACGACACGCTTCCATTGCTCTACGGTCCAATCTCGATGATCCCGTGCTCACTGCAGTCGTAATTGACGATGTCGCTCCGTCAACAGGGGACATGAAGGAGTCATTTGCTATGGAACTCCGTGATCAAAAATACACTACTGGCCATTAAAATTGCTACACCAAGAAGGAATGCAGATGATAAACTGGTATTCATTGGACAAATGTATTATACTAGAACTGACATGTGATTACATTTTCACGCATTTTGGGTGCATAAACCCTGAGAAATCAGTACCCAGAACAACCACCTCTAACTGTAATGACGGCCTTGATACGCCTGGGCATTGAGTCAAACAGAGCTTGGATGGCGTGTACACATACACCTGCCCGTGCAGCTTCAACACGGTACCACAGTTCATCAAGAGTAGTGACTGGCGTATTGTGACGAGCCAGTTGCTCGGCCACCACTGACCAGACGTATCAATTGGTGAGAGATGTGGAGAACGTTGTAATTATGTAATAGGCGTATTTAAACTGTTTTAGCATGAAATTATCTGAACTGTTTCTTATTTAAATTGTTTTGTTAATTAAATTGCATTGTGTATTATTGAGAAAGAGCGGGAAACCGCGCATAGATACATTTTGAGAAAGAGCGGGAAACAGCGCGCAGTAATACATCTGTAATGGTAGCAGGGATTGTCTGCACCAAAAACCATTGTTGGCGGCGAGACCGCACTTTTGTAGCATTGAGCGTTGGAAGCGAGCAGTTGCGAGTAAGATGTGAGACGAGGCAGTCGTAGCTAGCGAGACATGAGAGGAGGTCGCTGTAAGCGAGGTATGAATTAACACTTTGAAAGAAGCGGTGTGCTCGCCAGCCACTCGCTATATGTAGCGCAATGCTAGTTTTTAAGAATTTTTGTAAGGAACTATGCCCCTTGTAATTGTTTGTCAAGATCGTTCTCAGAATATAGTTATGTAATTTTGATGGAAAATTAGGTATGTAGCGCAACGCTACTTTTTAAGAATTTTTGTAAAGAACTATACCCCTTGTAATTGTTTGTCAAGATCGTTCTCAGAATATAGTTAACTTCTACCAGATTAAATGCATTAAGAATTTTCTATCCCAAAATCATTCACGTAAATGCTTTACGGAATTTATTGTTATCTTAAAAGAAAAGTCTAAACTGAGCTTCAGCTTTTATCAAATCTAAATTAACTTCAACTTAAAGAATTCCAGTCACAAAGTATTATGAAACTCCACCAGCAGCTTATAATTATGTTAAAGAGAAGTAAGTATATTCATTCCACAGTTTGCTGTAGCAGTCAGATGGCGATCCAGTATAAATAATTAAAGGTAAGAATCAGTCTTAATAATTTCAGGTAACGACTGAGGGTCACGGCGACAACACATTTTATGTTTCGTCGTAATAATCAGCAGGTAGTCTTGACAGAGCAGCAGTTAAAAGATTTTAAGAGACGCAGCGTTCAGTCAGCAAGCAAACGTTCATCCAATATTAGACGGGAAGGTTTCACTTGGCGATATCCATTCAGTGCGACATTTTAGTGAATCTACTGTGGATATGAATATACTGACTTTGATAATAGTGTGAATAAGTTACTGTTAAGTGGCGCAACGCATATACTAAAGTGTATAACTTTTATTCACAGGTCATCGGCAATTCTGTTTGCTTTATTGATTCGGCGTTGAAAAGTGTTTGTTCAGTGTTGAATCCGCTTTGAACAGTGATATATTTTGTTGCGTGTGATGATTATAGACAATGTCCCGCAGAATAATTACTCGTTCTCAAACTGATAAAACTTTTTGTTGCGTGTGATGATTATAGACAATGTCCCGCAGAATAATTACCCGTTCTCAAACTGATAAAACTGTACAAAATACTGACGAGAGATTCTTTTCTGGAATAGGCAGTAATAATACGTGTGAAAACCCTGATTCTGAAACGTTAGGTGAACAGACATTTAATAACTGTAACAATATGGAAGCGTTTAACGAACAAGTAACTTCAGAAATGCCCACAGACAATGAAACGGTAGTGCAAAATAATTTGGCATTAAATGCAACAGACGGTACACAGTCACAAATTCCGCATAGTAGACATAACAGTTTCAGTAACGAAACCACTACAATGCAGTCAGACAGAGAGACTCCATTAAGCACTGATTTAGATTCAAACGGTACACAGCTACACAACCTGCGTAGCAGATCCAACAGTTCTCATGACCAAAATTCCGAAATTACGGAAAACGTGACGCAGTCACAATCATCTGAGGATGTTCAAATGAACACAGATCTACAGCCTTTAACAACGAATACAAATACACACAGAAGTCAATCCGAAACGGATCCAATAATGGCATTTTTGCTACAAATGAGACAAGACATGAATCAAAACTTTAACAGAGGGTCACAAGAATTAGAAAAATGGTCACAAGATCTAAAAAACGAAATTAAGGCAGAACACGCACACACAGATCAGAAATTAGACAACATGTACCAAAATCTAAAACACGAAATCAAAGTAGAAATTCAAACAGTCGCTGAAAAATATTCACAATCAACACAAGAATTACGCGACAAAATTCAAGAAATATCCGATAACCAAGCAACATTTGCAGTTAGTATACGGGAAACAATGACAGAAAACTTTGCTAAACAAAACGCTCAGATTGATGAACGTTTTAACAATCACACAGAAAACTGTTTGATACGTCACCGTAAACTGGTGCGATCGCAGGATAAAGAACGAAAAGAATTACTACAAACAATCACTAAACAGCGTCAGGACGACAAAAAGAAAGTGTTTGCCCAGGGCAAAACATATGTAGACAATCACATACAGTCGATCTCGGAAGAAATCGAAACGGTCAAAGAAACAAATAATCAAATACAAGACAGGCTTACAGAAATCCAAACACAGACAATCGATGTGAAAACTTCTACAGACACTGAAATCCAGAATGTTAAAGATAAATTAACAGAGGACGTTCAGACACTAACTGACAAAATAGAACACATAGAAATTAACCATGACACAGAAAATTTAAAGGCAGATTTTAAGAAAGTCACCAAAAGCAACCGTAAATTACGAAACGAACTGACAGAAAAGATCAATGAACTCACTACAAGAATAGATCTTTTAGATACTAACAATGACGAGAGATCAGACGACACTGCACCAGTCCCAGTGCAACAGAACTCTAATAGTAATAACACGCCATTGACAAATATACAACAAACTATCACAGATCTAAAATCGCGTAATGATTCATTGCATCAGCAAATAAATTCTCTACAGCAAGAGATAGCGGACGCACAAGAAACCGCCGCACATAATCATTTTCAACAGAACACACACCGTTACGAAATGCCTTAGATCCATAATACATATAATGTTGGTAGACTTCAGAGAGTAAGAGATTTTACCCAGGAAGAAAGACACCCGAATCCATATTCAAGACAATACGACAACACTTACACACACAGACATGACAGTTTTGATCACAAACATTTTCTTTCAGTTAGAAAGTTTAAAACATTTAAAAACGACAGGGCGCAAATACATCCGTTGGATTTTATCCAACAGTTCAGGGGAGCACTTCCACCATCATGGCCAGTACAACATAAGTTAGAATTTATTGTCAGTTTTCTTGAAGGAGAACCAGCACGACGAATGCGACCAATTGCTAGACAATGTTTTTCCGTAGAAGCATTTGAGGAAGCATTTTTATCAGCATATTGGTCTGACACTACACAAAACAGCATCAAAGATCGGCTACTTAGTTTGCCAAACTTTGAAAATTCTACCTTTCCAACAATCACACAATTTTTCGAGTACATGGTGGAACAGAACCAGTACCTCAACGAGCCATACAGTCAATCGGCATTAATACAGCTTTGCATTTCAAAACTGCCCAGAGCTTTGAAAGTGTCATTACTGACAGGGCAACAAAAGGACAATGTTATCAGCTTTTAGAGACATCTTACAACTATTAGAAGCACACCAGGCAGACTACGCATTTGTTAACAAAAATTTTTCACGACAGAACGGAAAACAAACAAACTCAGCTACTTTTGAACAAACACGATTTGGTAATAACAATCCGAGTAAACGCTTTCGCATCGAAAATGACAACGAAAACAGGAGTAATGAAAAACATTATACTGACACGGTAAATTTATATTCAGGACAGCAACAGAATCCGAGACTTAACACGCAACCGAATAGGTCAAATTTCCATATGAATCATCGCTCAGATAATGCGACCGGGGAAGGCCATTACGCGGGTCGACCGCAAAATGAACAAAAACAAACGTTTCTACGGGGTGTAGGTGGGCTGCCGTACAGTCACAGTTATAACGACAGGAGAAAAGAAAACGAACACAGACCGCCGAGGACGTTCCACAATGACAATTTTAACGGAAACTACAACAGGGCCCAACAGCTGCGTTACCGTATGAATGTAGCAGACACCAGATTTCATCCACCAGACACTGCTAATAATCAAAACGGCAGAACTGTACAGTTGATAGAACACATACCAAACTCCCAAGCTGAAAATCACATATCGGAAGAATTATGACTAGAGAAAACCTGCAATGAATCTCTTAATGTCGATACTATGAAATCACACAGAGAAAACATAACGACCGAAAATGCCATTACATTTGACGACGTGAGAGACACATTGTTACAGGAAAAACCAATCCTACAGAAAACAATATATCACCCAATAATAGAGATAAATTTACAGTCGCACAATATTTTAGCGATAATTGATTCAGGTTCACCTATGTGCGTAATTAACGAAGACACATTTAACAGATGCAATAGCAATAATGATTACCCAGTATTTCCTTTAAACAGAACGAAGGTCAAGGGAGCTTTTGCAGGAAAAGGCATTGAAGTTAAAAGACAGACACAATTAACATTTGTTTTTGCAGGGGAAACGTTCCACAGTGATTGTTGGATAGTTCCGAATTTAACAACAGACATGATATTAGGAATAAATTTTCTTGTTCAGTACGATGCGAAGATTGACTTAAAATCGTTATACCTCACACTACAAAAGGAAAACAGGGAAGTGATCGTAAGATTTCAAAACACAGTATCCTCCGAAGAACAAAATATGCACAGGATCGAGATTATTACTGATTCTCAAGATAACGATTGTTATATCGCACTATACACGAACACACTTAATAATGACTTGGTAGAGGAACAGGAGTACAATATGTTCGACACAATTACACGCAAGGTAGACAATAGTGTAGCAAAATGCGACGCAGAACGCACAGAACTTGAAAATATTCTGGTACAACACAAAGCAGTTTTTGCCAATGTTCCAGGAACAATGACAGGATTTATGTACGAATTTCAGGTGAAACCACACGAGACTTTCAAAGCAAAGCATTATCCAATCCCACACATACACACAGAAGCAGTTAAGAAAGAATTACGAGCAATGATCGATCAAGGAATAATAGAACCAGCAGCCAGCCAATATATAAATCCACTACACATTGTTGAAAAGAAGGATGGATCACTACGTTTAGTTTTAGATTCACGTCAAGTTAATAAAATAATCATTATAGAAACCGACCGACCACAGACGTTAGAAGAGTTACTGCAAAAATTTCATGGCACCTCCATTTATACTACACTCGACCTCAAATCAGGGTTTTGGCAAATCCAACTACACCCAAATTGCCGAAAATATACGGCATTCCTTTGCTTTGGGAAATGCTATCAATTTTGTAAACTTCCGTTTGGACTAACGATTTCGTCTGCCGCCTTTATACGAGGCATGAATACTATTCTACCACAAGATCTGAAAAACAAAATTACTACATATGTCGATGACATTTTAATTGCAGCAGAAAACTGGGAACAACACAATCATACTCTTCAACAATTACTGAATACATTCGAGCAGAATGGTATAACTATAAACTTGCGTAAATCTGAATTTGGTAAAGCGTCAATAAAATTTCTAGGGCACATTATCTCACAAACAGGTATCGCACCAGACCCTGACAAATTGCAAGCACTGAAAGACATCGACGTGCCAACAAACAAAAAGGAACTTCGGAGCTTTTTAGGTCTTATCAATTATTTTAGAAAATTTATCCACTACAAAGCATTAGACACGCCCTTGCTATACCAGCTTACAAGTAAAAACACACTTTGGTTCAAATGGCTCTGAGCACTATGGGACTCAACTGCTATGGTCATCAGTCCCCTAGAACTTAGAACTACTTAAACCTAACTAACCTAAGGACATCACACACATCCATGCCCCAGGCAAGATTCGAACCTGCGACCGCAGCAGTCGCACGGCTCCGGACTGCGCGCCTAGAACCGCGAGACCACCGCGGCCGGCAAAACACACTTTGGTCATGGAATGAAGACGTTGAAGCTGAATTCGAGAACTTGAAAGAAGCGTTATTAAAAGCACCTTTGTTATCACACCCTGACCCAACACAAAACTTTTCCGTTGCAACAGATAGTTCAACCACAGCACTAGGAGTACATATTTTCCAAGAAATAAAGGAAGAAGATAAGACAGTCGTGAAACACATTGCTTTTGCAAGCAGGATACTTTCTCCAGCAGAGCGCAATTATTCTGTAACAGAATTAGAGACACTATGTGTAATTTACGCTTTTAAGCGATTCCGTCATTTTCTATATGGCCGACATACAACAATATATACCGATCACCGAGCAATCCAGTTTTTATTGTCAGCAAAACTTACGTACGATAGATTAAGCCGCTGGAAATTATACTTACAAGAGTTTGATTTTACCATTATACACATTCCAGGCACGCAGAATACTGTTGCCGACGCATTGTCGAGGTCCATTCACAATAAACGCATGGAGAAAGAAAATACCTTTTTATTATGTATATTAAACAAGTAGCTTTCGAAAACTTTATATCAGCAGCATTACAGGATATAGAGAGAGAACAGCAGAAAGATGAAACACTGAAAGAGATTGTAACGCTTTTGAAAGACAGAAGTAACGCTAAAGTCAACTTCATTACACTGTACATCAAAATATACTCTTTATTCGATCATACCGAGACGGTAATAATTGGCTTTTATGCATTCCGGAAGGGATCGTAAATAAACTGATATGGTATACACATCTAAGTTATGGACACTACGGAGCGAGGAAATGCTTTCTGATTCTGCGACAAAATTGCCACTTTAATAACATGGAAAAACACATAAGAAAAGTAATAGCATCATGCAAGATATGTCAAAAAGCTAAATCATCAACAGTGTCACACATTCCACCATTGTATCCCATCATACCGGTTAAGTTAAGACACATGGCAGCAGTGGATCTTTTCGGTCCAATCCCCAGAACAAATAACGGTTATAGTTATATTTTTGTAGCTGTAGAACTAACATCCAAATTTGTAACATTTTCTCCACTAAGGAAAGCAACAGCAAGAACAGTATCAAGAGCGTTTGTAAGAGATTTTCTATCAGTAGTAGGACGTGTACAGAAGGTTATTTCGGATAACGGTCCGCAGTTTAGGTCAGACGTATGGAAGAAAATGTTAGAAAGTAAGAACATAACACCTATTTACATATCAAGATATCACAGTTCTTCCAACCCATCAGAAAGATTAATGAAAGAGATCGGGAAGTTATGCAGAATTTATTGTGATAAAAGACATACAACATGGGATAAATATATTTTACAGTTTCAAGAAGTGATAAATGCAATACCCAATGAATCTACGATGCTATCACCAACCGTAATACTGACAAATAAAGACCCACCGAACAAAATTACCGAACTAATTACTTTTCCTAAGACGCGTAGGCTTCGACATTGTGAAATAATAGACACAGCATTAGCAAACACTAAAAGAGCTGCAGATCGGCGGAAGAAACAACAGAAGCAGGTAAGTCGACTACAGAAGTACGAGATTGGCGACAAAGTACTGATTCGCACTCATTTTCTTTCCAACAAAGGTAAGCACAGATGCCGTAAATTCGAACTTCTGTATGCAGGCCCTTACAGAGTTCGTAATATTCCACACGCTAATGTAGTGCATGTGGAAACGCTACGTAAGAAGAAATCATTAGGGAATCATCATGTATCCAACGTGAAACATTTCTTGACTTAAATTTTTGCATTTCAGCTGACGAAAGGACGGCGTGACACGTAAGTATGCAACAATGGTAGTTTCAGCGCGCTTCAGTAACAAACAAAGCCGCGACACGCAGCGGGCCGCTAATATTTCACCGTACCTTAAAGAACACAGCAGTACTTAATGATGCTACGCCAGCCAAGACAAATAAAAACACGAGAAACATTTCCTAACTTAAAGAGAACATGCAGACAACGACACGACGTATGAATTTGTGCACTGAGAGCTCATAAATGAAAGAAATTTTTTTTATAACGTGACATAATTACTTAAGAAAATGTCGATTTTTGCAATAGCTAAACTGATAATATAGATCGTTCATTAATCAATTATTTTAGTGGTAACATTAACATGTACTCTTTATTCCAGAATGCAGCATTGTTGTCACACGTCATCAAAATGAAACGTAGTTTTAGTTAGAATAAGGATGTGAATCTTTAGGTCACGCAGATAGCTGACGCTAATTGTCATTACAGAAATTTTGTAGGTCATGCCGGGAGCTGACGTGATTTTGCAGCAGTTAATATTATGATAAAGTGTTTTATAGGTCATGCCAGGAGCGGACGAGAAGTACCAGAAGATGTTTATTGAAGTCATGCCGTGCACTGACGATAATTAATACTGAATGTTTTATAACAAGTCATGCCGTGCGCTGACGTTAATTAATGCTGAATGTTTATAACAGGTTATGCAGAGAGTTGACACAGATGCAGAAGAAGAATGTGTATGTTATGTTAGTATATAAGAAATGTATAATGTTAAGAAATAATTTTGCTAGCGTGTGACACATTGCAACACTATGGATGGGGACCACACATTACAATGTCTAACCAGAATAATGTTTACCTTAATTTTCAGCTGCAAAAGAATACTTTAAATAATTTTATGACAGTAATTTTATTGTATATTATGACCTGACATTTGACGACTCATAACTGACGACTACACCCCTGAATGGAAGATAAAATTTTAGGACAGTAAGCCAAGAAATGCATTGTCAACAAAATTTATAATTAATGATGTAAGAAACTAAGATATGTAAATACAGAATAAGTAATAATGTACTTGTCTATAACAAATCTGTATACTATCAAATACTGAATAAGTAGGAACTTTTATGTCTTTTATATATGGGAATAATTTTCTGGAAGAATTATTAAATTAAAACTACATATTGTTACAAATTACGACACAACATATTTTGTCATAGGGAAAATTATTTGGTAGTCAAATTATGGTACCAACAATGTCCGTGAACCCATTGCCAAAACAATTTTACCCGTACCTTAATTCCTGTGCATCCCCATGGTTATTGAGCACAGAATCAGTGAATTGTGAAACACGTGACTTCAACCAATGATGTTCTCGACGAGGTGTTTGCATACCTAGATGCACACCACAGCCCGATGTATGTCAATTGGTGCCTGCATACCTAGATACACACCACAGTATGATGTACGACAATAGGTGTTTGCATACCAAGATGCACACCACCAACCTTAATGGACCATTGGAGATGGAACTTAATCCTGATGTGGCTGCGGCAACTCAGGCTATTCGACGACGTACTTAGTGTTTGGGTACACTAAAACTATGGAGCAAGGCGATGATGGAACCACATGGCGAAATCTGGTGTTGTGCTATGTGAGGGAAAGGAACAGACTTTTGAGTGCATTCACAGACAGTTGCCAGTGCTTTGACCATGCTATCCAATTCCTTTTGTACCTTCCTTAATTGTGGTACTAAGAGATGCCAATTTGAATTAAATGTTTCATAATGTAAACTTTCAATTGCTTCATATGATCTGTATATTGATTTTCACATTTACTCTTATTCTTGTTGTTAAATTTAAGGGAACCAAATTTTACTTGATGTACAATTCCTACTAAAACCCTTTCTATTTACATATTCTCTTTATTAGAGATAGACAAATCATTTCGTATGACAGCATTTGTGTATACACTTTGTTCAAACTATTTTCTATAATCAAATTTTATACTTATGTTGAGTCCATATGACTCAACAACGTAGTAAAATTTTAAGAAAGCCGAGTAGCGGCATATGTAATTATGTAATAGGCGTATTTAAACTGTTTTAGCATGAAATTATCTGAACTGTTTCTTATTTAAATTGTTTTGTTAATTAAATTGCATTGTGTATTATTGAGAAAGAGCGGGAAACCGCGCATAGATACATTTTGAGAAAGAGCGGGAAACAGCGCGCAGTAATACATCTGTAATGGTAGCAGGGATTGTCTGCACCAAAAACCATTGTTGGCGGCGAGACCGCACTTTTGTAGCATTGAGCGTTGGAAGCGAGCAGTTGCGAGTAAGATGTGAGACGAGGCAGTCGTAGCTAGCGAGACATGAGAGGAGGTCGCTGTAAGCGAGGTATGAATTAACACTTTGAAAGAAGCGGTGTGCTCGCCAGCCACTCGCTATATGTAGCGCAATGCTAGTTTTTAAGAATTTTTGTAAGGAACTATGCCCCTTGTAATTGTTTGTCAAGATCGTTCTCAGAATATAGTTATGTAATTTTGATGGAAAATTAGGTATGTAGCGCAACGCTACTTTTTAAGAATTTTTGTAAAGAACTATACCCCTTGTAATTGTTTGTCAAGATCGTTCTCAGAATATAGTTAACTTCTACCAGATTAAATGCATTAAGAATTTTCTATCCCAAAATCATTCACGTAAATGCTTTACGGAATTTATTGTTATCTTAAAAGAAAAGTCTAAACTGAGCTTCAGCTTTTATCAAATCTAAATTAACTTCAACTTAAAGAATTCCAGTCACAAAGTATTATGAAACTCCACCAGCAGCTTATAATTATGTTAAAGAGAAGTAAGTATATTCATTCCACAGTTTGCTGTAGCAGTCAGATGGCGATCCAGTATAAATAATTAAAGGTAAGAATCAGTCTTAATAATTTCAGGTAACGACTGAGGGTCACGGCGACAACACATTTTATGTTTCGTCGTAATAATCAGCAGGTAGTCTTGACAGAGCAGCAGTTAAAAGATTTTAAGAGACGCAGCGTTCAGTCAGCAAGCAAACGTTCATCCAATATTAGACGGGAAGGTTTCAACGTGCTGGTCAGGGCAGCAGTTGAACATTTTCTGTATCCAGAAAGGCCTGTACACGACCTGCAACATGCGGTCGTGCATTATCCTGCTGAAATGTAGGATTTCGCAGGGATCGAATGAAGGGTAGAGCCACGGGTCGTAACACATCTGAAATGTAACGTCCACTGTTCAAAGTGCCGTCAATGCGAACAAGAGGTAACCGAGACGTGTAACCAATGGCACTCCGTACCATGTTATACGCCAGTATGACGATGACGAATACACGCTTCCAATGTGCGTTCACCGCGCTGTCGCCAAACACGGATACGACCATCATGATGCTGTAAACAGAACCTGGATTCATCCGAAAAAATGACGTTCTGCCATTCGTGCACGCAGGTTCGTCGTTGAGTACACTATCGCAGGCGCCCCTGTCTGTGATGCAACGTCAACGGTAACCGCAGCCATGGTGTCCGAGCTGATAGTCCATGCTGATGCAAACGTCGTCGAACTGTTCGTGCAGATGGTTGTTGTCTTGCAAATGTCCCCACCTGTTGACTCAGGGATCGAGACGTAGCTGCACGATACGTTACAGCCATTTTGATAAGATGCCTGTCATCTCGACTGCTAGTGATACGAGGCTGTTAGGGTCCAGCACGGCGTTCCGTATTACCCTCTTAAACCCACCGATTCTATATTCTATTAACAGTCATTGGATCTCGACCAACGCGAGCAGCAATGTCGCGATACGATAAACCGCAATCGCGATATGCTACAATCCGACCTTTATCAAAGTCTGAAAGGTGATGGTACCCATTCCTCCTCCTTACACGAGGTATCACAACAACGTTTCACCAGGAAACGCCGGTCAACTGCTGTTTGTGTATGAGAAATCGGTTGGAAACTTTCCTCATGTCAGCACGTTGTAGGTGTCACCACCGGAGCCAACCTTGTGTGAATGCTCTGAAAAGCTAATCATTTGCATATCACAGCATCTTCTTCCTGTCGGTTAAATTTCGCGTCTGTAGCACGTCATCTTCGTGGTGTAGCAATTTTAATGGCCAGTAGTCTACATGCTATATACCAACATTGTACTCTGTGGACAGACCTGCCACTAACCGCCGGCTGTCCAGTTTTGCAGAGCGGGCAAGCCTTAAATCTCCACGTTGTGTGATGAGGTGAGGGCGTCCAACACCTCATGGCCTACTGGTAGTTTCACTGTAATTCATTTACTTTTCACTGATGCTCAAGGCAGTAGTGCGTGAACAGCCGACCAGTATCGCCGTTTCCGAGTTCTCGTTATCAGGCGCTTGGCCATAACGGTATTCCCTTTGTTAAAGTCGCTTATGTCAGAGGATTTCTCCATTTCTGGCCTATATCTACGCTAGAATTCATATTTGCTCCACTTATAGGTACTTTCCATATCCAGTCACGTGTCCGCAATGCTACCAGGTAATATTCAATCTCGCGGTGGGCAGTGGCTCCTCAGTGCATAAACACTATAAAAACTTGATGCGCCTAGGAGTCCGATACGGTTTTATTGGACCATATCGCCGCGAAGCCATGCACTCACATATAACGTAAACCATGTTTGTTTCATTAGTCGTTCGTCTGCAGTTAACTGTGGAATTAATAGCTAAAGGGATTTTAGAGATATTTAATGCTTTAGCATTACTTCCTCTTGTTGAAGTTAAACTTTAATAGTCAGTACCATTTTGAGGATAGCGATAACAATAGAAATATGATTCAGGTAATGGAACCATTATCCCATTAACGACGAATGCGAAAGGTGGCCTGTGTATCAACTAGCACCAAATTGTGTTTTAAATCGCACTGTCTGTAAATGTAAAGAGATATTATGGGGACCCTATATCGCGGCAGTTTTAGGTGGGGAGTGTTTTAAACCATGGTTGTTGAAGATACCGGTAGAGGTCGGGCCTGAACTACCACTGTCAACAGCGTAAACAATTGTACTGCAGCCATTACCAAATGATTTTTTTGCTCCAGTTTGCTTTGTGTTGTTCACTGCTTTTTCATTATTATGAAATAAGTGAAGAGACCACTACAGGTGCATAACAACAGAAGGAATCTGCGATCCTTATGACCGTTTCGTTGGTTCTGCTTTCGTGGCAGCACAGAAATCGGACGTAGGATGGCAGCCCTCCGAGAGGGAGGCGGGTCTGATTCCCTCGCACCGCTCCTCGCTCTTCAGGCGATCTAAGTTTTCGTTTGTTTACGGCGCGGCCGACTACCGCATAATATCAAGTGGAGAAGCAACGTAGAAATTGACACAATATGCAGGAAGAATCACCTACAACTTGCACCGCAAATATTGCGGAAATGGAAAGGGCTGTTTATGTGTGCTTTTCACAGAATGGAAGTTTATTTTTGTGCAAACATACATTTTTTAGATGGAACGATGCCTACGGTAAATGAGAATGTAAGTGGTGTCTGCAGGATTCTATCTAGTATGAGTCGTTTACGAGATATCTTTTGGAAAGTTTCCAAGTTTCCACGACACTTGTACAATACCTGTGGTAACACACACTTAAGAACAACACATGTGCGTACACTAGTTATGTGTATTCTGAGCAGTGACGAGACAACTGACCATCACAGGTTGTGTTCAAAATGACCACCGGCAGCGGCAATACATGCCTCCGGTCTGGTATGAAACGACTACTGCACATGCACTAGCATTGCAGTGGAGATCTCCGAACAGTTTGCCGTAACAAGTCGTTGAATATTACTGGGTGTAGTTAGTGTGTTCTTCTAGACAGCGTCTCAGTGTCTTTCAGCTATTCCCAAAGGAAGAAGTCTCCAGACGTCAAACCCAGAGAACGGGCCGGCCAAGGTACAGGTCCTCTGTTCTATGTCCAATCCAGCGATCTGGAAACAATCATAAAGAGATGCTGCAGTACTTCGTTCAGTATTAGCTGGGCACCCATCGTATTGGTACCGTAAGTTCCTCCTAGTCTGCAGAGGAACGTCTTCTAGTATCTGCCGGCCGGAGTGGCCGAGCGGTTCTAGGGACTACAGTCTGGAACCGCGCGACCGCTACGGTCGCAGGTTCGAATCCTGCCTCGGGCATAGATGTGTGTGATGTCCTTAGGTTAGTTAGGTTTAAGAAGTTCTAAGTTCTAGGGGACTGATGACCTCAGAAGTTAAGTCCCATAGTGCTCAGAGCAATTTGAACCAATCTTCCAGTATCAGCTGAAAGTGGTCTGTTAGAAGGCTGCGATACTTGTGCGTGTTCGGTGTTACGTCTATGAAAAACGGGCCTGTGAGCTGATGGTCCACTATGCCACACTATACGTTTACACTCCGTGGGTCCTGACGTTCCACCTGACGAAGGCAACGGAGATTTTCAACAGACCAATACAGCATGTTTCGGCGGTTTACCTGGCTATGATTGGTAAATGTGGCTTTATCACTAAAGAAGGTACATGACACATCTAGAGTGTTCTTTCTTGATGCCCATGTAGAGAACTTAACACGGTTCTCATAATCGTTTTCGTGCAGCTCTTGGTGGAGGGAGATGTGATAGAGATGTAACGTATGTTGATGGAGAATGCGTAGTACACTTGCCTGACACATGCCACTTCCTCGTGCGATTGTACAGGAGTTAATGTGCGGATCGAATGCAACAGCGGCAAGAACATTAATCCTCCCCCCCCCCCCTCTTCTGTCGTCACTTGTTTCCTTCTGTTACGTTGTCTAGGTGTTACAGTATCACTTTTACGTAACTGGTTGAAGAAGCTGATAAATAACTGGCGAAATGGTTGACGTCTATTGGGATGTCTTGGCGCATACACCGCACAAGAATGAACTACGTTCTTCGTATACACACTATACACCATGAGCATGTCGGTTTTTTCTGCATTGGTAAATCCCATTGTCCACTCACGATCTATTACTTGGGACTGTCACACACGAACTTACCAGCAAGTCGCAATGCACTTAAGGAACACACAAGCGCACTGTAAGCAAACATAACAACATCGTACATCTACATCTATATCTACATGGATACTCTGTAAATCACATTTATGTGCCTGGCAGAGGGTTCATCGAACCACCTTCACAATTCTCTATTATTCCAATATCGTAAGGCGCGCGGAAAGGACGAACACCTATATCTTTCCGTACGAACTCTGACTTCCCTTATTTTACCAAGTTGATCGTTTCTCTCTATGTAGGTTGGCGCCAACAAAATATTTTCGCGTTAGGAGGAGAAAGTTGGTGATGGAATTTCGTGAGAAGATTCCTCCGCAACGAAAAACGCCTTTGTTTGAGTGATGTCCATCCCAAATCCTGTATCATTTCAGTGACACCCTCTCCTCTATTACAAAACATGCTGCCCTTCTTTGAACTTTTACGATATACTCCCTCAATTCTATATTGTACGGATGCCACACCGAGCAGCAGTATTCTTAAAGAGGACGGACTAGAGGAGTGTAGTAAGTTCCCTTAGTACATCTTTTACATTTTGTAAGTGTCCTGGCAGTAAAGCGCAGCTTTTGGTTAGCCTTCCCCACAACATTTTCTGTGTGTTCCTTCCAATTTAAGTTCTTCGTAATTGTAATTCCTAGGTATTTAGTTGAATTTACGGTCTTTAGATTTGACTGATTTATCGTGTAACCGAAGTTTAACGGATTCCTTTTAGCAATAATGTGAGTGACCTCACACTTTTCATTATTTAGGGTCAATTGCCAATTTTCGCACCATACAGACATCTTTTCTAAACCGTTTTGCAATTTGTTTTGAATTTATGATGATTTTACTAGTCTATAAACGACAGCATCATCTGCAAGCAATTGAAGACGGCTGCTCAAATTGTCTCCCATATCGTTTATATAGATAAGGTACAGCAAAGGCCCTATAACACTACCTTGGAGAACATTACCTTGCAATTACACAGGTTGAATGGCACGACCAAGTGCCGATGTGGAATCTTTCCAACATACGATACCTCGTAAATGTCTCGAACTGGAATTCTACAACAAACAGCACAGACTTTTTGTTTTACCATACTCTTAATTTGTTGATGTCAGTAGACACGGTTACATTTCAAACAGTGAATACTTTATAAATATTGCTGCAGTCTGTTGATTGGCTAACAATACAAGCCCCTGACCATCAGTCCATTCTGTGAAAAGCACACATCAATAGCACTTTCCATTACCGCAATATTTGCTGTGCAAGGTTTAGGTGATTCACCCTCAGTAAGCTTTGAGCAGACCTTCAGAAAGATGATGGAGTATACAGGAGTAGGTGTTGCTCATGGTGCCATACGAGGGGTGAGATTACATCTTACATTGCAAAGATGAACATTTTATCTATTGCTGGAATCTCATTTCGTACGACAAGAAAGTAGACGAACTATGAAAGAACTAAATTAGTGATCTTACACAAAATGATCAGGATCAGATATTTAACAGATATTTTCCCACAGAATCCTACATCGATTACCAGTTACGAAAGCAGGGTCGGAACAAGAGCTAACATTTCATGCTGAAAAATGTTTAATGAGTACACATTAAAGCACAGACGGAGCTGAACTACAAGCTGTGAGTGTTCCTATTTGTACAAGCACAGAATATTATAGCGCCTTCTAATATTCCGTAAATAAACAAGTTCCAAAACCATTCAGAAACGATAAATAATTGACTTTAAATATCTGTAGGAGGCGGTAATGGAACCAGCGTTTCACATGCCGGTAACTAACGACTGAAATCGCTGCACCATGATAGACGACATGACATTGTTCTCTTTTCTCGGAAAGCAGCGACTCGTTGATTTAGAGCTGACGATAGTTTCCCGGACCTGGATCTTGGCAGTATTCCTTCGTAGTGTTGCGCCCCGGGGTGAATCGGGTGTGCAAGCCAAAATTTTTTAAAGTTTTACCCGACAAGCTTAGAGTTGAGGTAGCCAGTTCATTTCAGGTGTGCCAGACGGAATATCAACACGGCGTACTGCTGATGAAGCGGAAGAAACGCACCATGCAAGCATTTCCATACAACCTTCAGTCGAGAGAAGCAAAAGAGCAAATGCCGTAATACAACATAACGGTATGAAGTAACACTCCGTAACTTCCAAGCACCAGAGTACCCATGCCACAGTCAAACGTTCGAGAAAGACACAAGCTAGGCAAACCAGAATAATTACTGATCCACGTTACTGAGGCAAGTAGCGTTGATGAGACCAACAGACGAGGGAAAATTCGCCAATGCATCCAGACCACTGTGTCGTAGCTATGGTCTTCACTCTTTAAATGACGGAGCTTTCGGATCTCGAGAACAGATTCAGTCATACCACCATTCTGTCTGTCACCAGTGCCAGAGAGAATGACGGTCTACTGAGTTTCATTCAAACCACGGCAAGCCAATCGATGATGGTCTGTCTGCTACCTGTTTGCTGACTTCGATGCCGAGATGCAGCCAACTTTATGCAAATCACAGCCGTGGTGTGATGTTGCTGCCTGCTCGGACATTGTAGGTGAGGATATACAACAGGCTCTAGACACCGGCTCCCAGGTTGATGCCATATTTCTCGACTTTCGAAAGTCGTTCGACTCAGTTCCCCACTGTCGCTTGCTACAAAATGTGCGCGCTTACGGTCGATCCTATGACATATGCGGTTGGATGGAAAGTTTTCTAAGAGACAGGGAGCAGTGTGTCGTCCTGAACGGGGTAACTTCAACAGAAACAATAGTAACTTCAAGTGTGCCCCAGGGCAGCGTAATAGGTCCTCTGCTTTTTACAATGTACATAAACGATCTGGTTGGTGGTATTGACATCGGCCTTAGACTGTTTGCCGATGATGCTGTAGTCTACAGGAAAGTAGTATCACACGAAAGTTGTGAAAAAATCAATGAGGATTTGTAGAAAATAAATGCGTGGTGTAATGACTGGCAGTTATCTCTCAATATTAGTAAGTGTAGTATACTGCGTATAACAAGACGAAAATCCCCAATAACGTATGAGTACAAAATAAATGCCTAGTCTTTTGAAGCGGTAACATCCGTCAAGTACCTGGGTGTGACTATTCGAAATGATCAGGTTACACAAGTAACGGACAAGGCGAACTCTTGATTGGGGTTTATTGGTAGAATCCTGCAGCGATGCGGTCCTTCAACAAATGAAATGGCTTACAAACGTTATTTCTTCCAGTCTTAGAGTATTGTTCGTCTGTATGGGATCCTTACCAGTTGGGTCTGATTCAAGAGATTGAGAAGGTCCAAAGAAGAGCGGCAAGATTCGTGACTGGTACATTTAGCCATCGTGAGAGCGTTGCAAATGTCATAGAAAATTGAAGTGGGACACATGCAGATAGACGACGCGCTAAACAGAAGGGGCTTCTCTCTGAATTCCGAAATCCAGTCTCTACCGCGGATGTAGAGCATATATTATCACCACCAACATTCAAATCGCGTAATGATCATCACTCAAAGATAAGGTAAATAAGAGCTCGTACTGAGGCGTTCAGACAGTCGTTTTTCCCTCGCGCGATCGGCGAGTGGAACAGAGGGGGTGAAATATGACTTTGGCGCGAATTGTGCCTTCCGCCACACACCGCTTGGTGGCTAGTGGAGTATATATGTAGATGTAGTGACGATTGGTGTGCTGCTAGCCCTCCTTCCAGTGAGGGTCATTCACCCACGATGTTGAGTACTCATCCGTGCACTGTCCACACATGGACGTTTTCGCACAGCGCCCTGTCCGATTCGTGAACCTTGACTGCAGTATTGGTCGACCCAGGACAGGTGACCATGGCCTAACCTTCACGACAAATGACGTCCTGGACCACACAATCGGCTATCCTCACCTAAGTGTGCAACAGGCTCTTTTACAAGAGAGCGAGCTGATGTGTAGGCCCGCACTGTACAAAAGAACGTCTGGACTTCGCAACTCGCGCTCGTCTTTAAGCTGCCGCCTGCACAACACACCTGTAGCGGCACACTGACCTGTGGTTCCGCAGCCACGACTCACTAACGAGGCACGTCAGGGCTTCTTCGTGGCATGCACTGAGGCACAAAATGGTTCAAATGGCTCTGAGCACTATGGGATTTAACTGCTGTGGTCATCAGTCACCTAGAACTTATAACTACTTAAACCTAGCTAACATAACGACATCACACACATCCATGCCCGAGGCAGGATTCGAACCTGCGACCGTAGCGGTCACGCGGTTCCAGACTGTGGCGCCTAGAACCGTTCGGCCACTCCGGCCAGCGCACTGAGGCACAGCCACCATACGACGCACTGAGGAATCTTTATTACTCTGTATACGCATCCTGGCGAATAAGTGTCACTACACATACCGCTGTGTTTCAAACGCCTCCGAGTGCTTCTCTGGACCACTCTCCTGCTTTCCGTGCTTAGCCTCCCGCACAAACATCGACCTCAGCTCCCTGGATCCCAAAAGTATGGCGGCGCTCGTGGATTCTCGCGTTCTGGTCATGTTTTGATGTGTTCATGGGCACTAGGACATTCACACAGAATTACTGCGGTCGAGGCATCGCGATCGTGGGTGAAGTCTTCATGTGCTTTGTATCGGAAGACCCTGTTGTCGTTCTACACCACAGGATTATGATAGATATTCATATAAAGGTCATGGACGAGGTCTCTGCTGTTTTGTCTCTTCAATGTGCTGTCATTACTCTAGACTTCGTAGATGACAACTGACAAGCGATGTAGGATTTCATATGAGCCAAAGTAGCGCATTAAAGATTTTTATGGTAGCTCACCCCTAAGAACATGTGTAGTAACCCATACTAAGTTGTATGTGTTGTATATTACAGGCCGGTGTTCGACGTTATTAGGTCCTCACTCCTTATTCTCGGCTCCAATTTCCGTATGCGTGCCAGTGATCTTGCTTCGGCCGGCCGGTTTGGCCGAGCGGTTCTAAGCGCTTCAGGCTGCAACCGCGCGACCGCTACCGTCGTAGGTTCGAATCCTGCCTCGAGCATGGATGTGTATGATGTCCTTAGGTTAGTTAGGTTTAAGTAGTTCTAAGTCTAGGGGACTGTTGACCTCAGATGTTAAGTGCCATAGTTCTCAGAGCCATTTGAATCTTTTTTTTTTATCTTGCTTCTTCGCTTCTGGTGATGAGTCGTTTGTGTAATCATTCTCAGCAATTTCAGTTTGAAAAGAAAACAAAGCATTCAATGTCATTTCAGCCTCTTGACTGTGAATCAGGAAAAACGCGTGAAATTTATAATGTTTTTATTTACTGATTCTTGAGTTTCTCCCGGCGTATTTGATCATCAAAACGGGCGGAGGGTATTTAAATCGGCCGCCGCCGCGACCGAACCCAGTTCCCCCTGAGCAGCCATAGCGTACGGATCTCCGTGCCGGCACGTTCACAGGAGCTCAGTCCGTCAGTTCTCCTGATGAAGGTGACATGTTTGATCGCCGAAATATTGTGCCCGTTGGACAATATAGACCGGCAGTACACCCGTGGATATTTTTATTTTTATTTACTGTTTTGCACAGGAATGTAGCGATAGGCAATACCGTACCCCAGTCTCTCTTCTTCGAAGTCAGCATACTTTGAGAGCATATGTACCAGTATCTTATTAAAACGTTCCGTGGGGTCGTTAATACACGGGTGGCAGACAGGTGTCATTCTATAGACAATGTGAAATTATGAAATTATATCTGACGTCAGTCTCGACTGAAATACTTTTCCACTCTCAGAGATGAGCACACAGTGTGCTCTATATTTCAAAATTATACCACTAGGAAGAGACCTGGCGATTTCCGTAGTTTCGGTGGTCGGTACAGCCGGAGTGACAGGGTGGTGGGTGAGATAATATGTGCACATTATCACATATTTAGACATAATTGGGAAACTTCCCCAAATGATCAATTACAGTCCGCTGAAATAGAGTAACTACAAAAATGACTGGTAGAAGACGTCCAGCGTGGTAACTGAGGCACATACTTCGACCGTTGGCATGACCTACAGTGTTTTCAATAATGACTGACAGATCGTTTGTGACCTGGACGGTAATACTTACTTCTAATTACATCAAGGATCTTAAAAACCGAGATAACCTGATGTCAGAACATCATGAAAAATCTTCATTATGGCTGGCTGTAAATGCAGTGGAATGACAAACCACCGTTTCCGTCGCAGTGGGTCATAATTCCTTTAATGCAATGTGCTCTATATTAACATGAATTCTTACTTGACGTGGAATATCATACTCATAAATGGGGAGGTAATATGGCCATGTTCTTCATAAACGTCGCTAGATATTGTGGTCACTTACGCTCCCAACCCGTTAAGTCCCATTTCGTTTCCCCCTGCCCTTCGGTCTGCCTCACTTTTTTTGTTAGGTGGTGTAAGAAAAGAATTGTTTACTAGCCAACCATGTCTTCCCCTAAGGCAGTATGTCTAGTGTGTGTAGTTAATTTTCCTGTTATGGTCGACAGCACACAGTACTTCAGCTTCCCTTCTTTCATATGCATACAAAGCTTCGTAGGGGTCTCACAAATCGCGTAGGGAGTGTATCTGATGGAACGTTAATGAGCAGGTTTTCGGCAAATACTGTCAGTCGGCCATAGGTACGTTGTGGCCGTAGGGGGACGACTGTCAAAGACTTTTAGAGCTTAGCAAGCAGCCACGATGTCTGCTCACACAGCAGATCACAAGATACAGCTGGAGTCTAAGGAGCTGATCACTCAGAGCTACCGCAGGCAAAATTCGTTACTTCGTTCTTCGTCCCCGTCAAAGCCGTGGCAAGATAAGGCAGTCACAGAGCTGTTCACGTCACCTTTCCGATCACAAGTCTGACTTTTGGAACGATCCGCCTGTACTAGAATTGTGTAGGGAAACGAACATCGACGAATGATTATTAGAATGTTAACACTAAAGGGCAACATAAAAATATGCCATTGACGCAGAGCATCACAAATGCCACCACTGGCGTGAGAAGTTCTGTCACTGTGTTCCTACAAGTAATACAGAAGGTAGAACAAACTTTTATGTGTTTCAGCACACTGCGGAGATGACATATTATACTGTTACAGCCAACTATTCTGAAACTTTCAGTGACATAGCAGCTGTACTGTACTATTTGGAACGTTGCTTCAGCCAGCTAGTCTGAACAAATGTCTAATGTTTTATGACTGAGAAACTTCGCACATTCTTCAAGATGTCAGCTTGTGTTCTGACTTCTATAGTATGAGATTTTAGTCGTCAAACTTGCAGTCCACACAGCATCAAACAAAAAGTTAAATGTACCAATTACCAGCGTGGTTTTAGATGTTGACAGGACAAGGAAGGGACGATTTAAGTGGCCAGAGACGCAAAGCTGCGAACAATGATTTTGATCATCTGACTTATAATCTCATTACCGGAACAGACCGAAGTACGTTCGCTAGAGAGCCTCTTCACATCTTGCACAAGATGAGTTCTTCAGAGTTAAGACATATTCATGTGCAATAAATCACTACTCACAATCAACACATTATGTACTGAAACACCGCCAACATATCTAGGCAACTGACTGTGTGAGTGAGTCATTGATCACGTATATTCCAATCACTGACACCAAGCACTGTCACAAGACACCAATACAATGCACCTTCCGCAACTGTAAATTGGCACAGAGTATCTACTAAAACACAACATCAGTAGGATGTACCCTCTGCCATCCAACATTGCTATGAAGCACTCTCTGCCACGCAACACCAGTAAGGTACGCTTTCTGCCAGGCAAAATTGCTACCAAGTACCCTCTGCCACACAACAGCAGCAGGCTGCACCCTCTGCCATGCAAACTGCTATGAAGCACACACTACCACACAACACCACTAGCATACGCCCTCTGCCATGTGACACTGGTGCAAAACATTCTCTGCCACACAATATGAGTAGGACGTACCGTCTGCCATGCACCATTGCTATAAAGCACCCTCTGCCACAAAACACCAGTATGGTGAACCCTCTTCCATGCAACGTTGGTACAAATCAAAGTCTGCTACACGAATTCGTAGACAAATTCGTAGACTACACTTTCTGCCACACAACATTCATATGAAGCACTCTCAACCACACGACATACTAGGCCACAAAATTTAGTTAAGAAGCAGCTTTTCCTCCCAACATTTATACAAATTACCCTCTGCAATGCAACACTGGTAGCAAACACCATCATCCACATGTAATTGGTATGAATCGCCACAGCGAAACAAAACTAGTCACAAGGACCCTCTGCCACATAATAGTGGAAGGCTGCACCCTCTGCACACAGTATGAATACGAAGCATCCAATGACACACATCAGTAGCATGTACCCTCTGCCACACAACGTTGCTACTACGCATGCTCTGCCAAATAACGTCAGTAGGGCGCACCCTCCGCCATGCAACGTTGACACGAAGTATCTTCTGCTGCCAACAGTACCAGTACAGTGCACTCTCTGCAACGTAAAATTGCTTCAAAGCACTCCTGTCACACAACACCAACAGAATGGACACTCTGCCACGCAATTTTCGTACGAAATACTCTCTGTAACACAATATTTGTATGGTGCACCCTCTACGACACAACAGTGACCTGAAGGACGATCTGCAACGCAACACCAGTACTGCACACACTGCCACACAACACAGGTACAAAACACCCTCTGCTACATAACACAAGTAGGGTGCACCCTCTCTCCTGTGGCCTTGATACACAGCACCGTCTGCTACACAACACAAGTAGAGTACACTCTCTGCTGTGCAACCTTGGTATGAAGAACCCTCTTCCACACAACATCAGTAGGATTCATCCTTTTCCACACAACATTACTCTGAAGCACCCTATGGCATGCAGCATCAAGAGGATGCATCCTCTGCCACGCAACATCAGTAGGATGTACCCTCTCCCTTGCAACATTCCTATGAAGCAACTTCTGTTACACAACACCATCAGGATGCACCCTCTGCCATGCAATATTCTTACGAAGCACCTTCTTGCACACAGCATCAGTAGGATGCACACACTGCCACCCACCTTTTGCTATAAAGCACCGTAAGACTAGTAGGATGCACTTCATGACACGAAACATTGCTATGAAACGTCGTCCGCCACACAACACCCTACGGTGGACCCTCTGCCATGCATCGTTAGTACGAATCACAGTTTGCTACATAACATCAGTAGGGTGCCCTTTCTGCTACACTTTATTGGTACGAAGCATCCTCTGCCACCCAAAAAAGGTTCAAATGGATCTAAGCACTAAGGGACTTAACATATGAGGTCATCAGTCCTCTAGACTTAGAACTACTTAATCTTAACCAACCTAAGGACATCACATACATCCATGCCCGAGGTAGGATTCGAACCTGCGACTGTAGCAGCAGAGCGGTTCCGGACTGAAGCGTCTAGAACCGCTCGCGCCCTTTGCCACACAATTTGGGTACGAAGCACCTACTTTCATTTGACGTTGGTACATAGTACCCTCTGCAATGCAATACTGGTTGGAAACACCCATCTGACTTGTAAAATTGGCATGAAGCACCCTCCACCATGCAACAGTGGTAAAAAACAACCTCTGCCCCCAGCCAAACAAAAGTAGTAAGAGGGTTGGGGGGTTGGGTTGTTCGGGGGAAGAGACCAAACTGCGAGGTCATCGGTCTCGTCGGATTAGGGAAGGATGTCGGACGTGCTCTTTCAAAGGAACCATCCCGGTATTTGCCTGGAGCGATTTAGGGAAATCACGGAATTCCTAAATCAGGATGGCCGGACGCGGGATTGAACCGTCGTCCTCCCGAATGCGAGTCCAGTGTCTAACCACTGCGCTACCTATTTCGGTAAACTAGTAAGAAGGGCCCTCTGCACGTAATAGTTGTAGGAGGCACCTTCTGCCGCGCAATATCAGTACGAAGTGTCCTATGTCATGCAACATCATACAATGTACCCTCTGGAAAGTAACCTTAGTACATTGTTGGCAGCAGTGCCAGGCCACACGGATTACTGAGATTCCAAGGAGTTCTGCCATTCACTGCTAGATAGTAATGTCGTTGTTTTCTCAGCAGCAGGAGACTTCAGTTCATCACAGGTCATCCAATTTGCACGCAATGTTTGTGAAATACATATACAAACCCTCCCAGTAAAGATCTATACATGTTATTGAAAACTGTGATAAAACCCGTACAGTAGTTCCTGACATTAGTCTGAGCATGCAAACAGAACCACGGCATGGGAATTCAGTTTACACTGGTGTCCAAAATCAAAGCAACAAACCGTTATTCCCGCGTCCTTTGTCTAATTCACGATATAATCGTACGAACTATCAACACATGTCCTTACGATCGTGTGTTCTGCACGCAAGATAGCATTCTGAGCAACGGACAACCACGCCAACGATGACTTCAGGGCACCTATCAAACAGGGTAGCGTTTGCCGATTAGTCCCACATCCACACTCACTGTATACACTATCATAGCCGGTGCAGCATGGCACAGGGAAGACCCTATCATAGCCGGTGCAGTAAGGCACAGGGAAGATTCCTACCAGACTCTCCGCGGTGGAAGAATGGAAGCAGGACAGTCGCAAAGTGATGTGACCCGATGGCTTAATATGAATCCTTCTGTTGTTTCTCGGACGTGGAGACAGTTTATATAGATCGAAACTCTATCACGAAGACCAGGGCTTGGCCGACCACGTGCGACATCAGAAAAAAGAGGACCGTTATGTAGCTGTAAGGGCACGACGATACCGACTCGGTACTGCACGCCAACTGGCATCTGACCTCGCAGCATCCACTGGGCGTGTTGGATCGAGGGAAACGATTACAGAGGGCTTCGGCAAAGTGGCCTGTATTGTTGGAGAACTGCTGTATGAATACTTGAGACTTGGAGGATCGTATACCTACTTCATTGTAACTTGAGCCAGGAAATGAGCTTATTTTCAGTAATGACGTCTGGATTATCTCAGACTGTCAGCACGGCGACCACTGTTGTAGTTTCTCTAGATGCGGCCACTGACGGGACATGGTGACAGTGGGAATGTTGCCAGCTGGCATTCATCATCCTCATACGGTGCCAGCGCCTTGTGTGATGCCATGGATGTCAGTGAGTACACAGCACTGTCATTCCTAGTTCGTAAAGCCTGTAATTTCGACAGGAGGCATTCATATCTGACGTGTTAAGGATGGTAGCTGTGAAGTTAGTTTCAACAAGATACTACAGAACCACATGCTACCATGCTGTGTAGATCTGTTCGATACAATGGGCGCTCGAATGTTGCGTTCGCCAGAACTGGTCATTGGTTGCGACAGATTAGATTAGATTAGATTAAGACTTGTTCCATAGATCATGAATACGACACTTCGTAATGATGTGGAACGTGTCAGGTTAATGAAAGGTGTCTGTACAACATATTACATAACACAAAATATTGCATGACACTAATGCTTAAGTTAGTTTTTTTCCCTCCCTTAATTTATATCTAAAAATTCAGCCAATGAGTAGGAGTTGTCATCTAGAAATTCTTTTAATTTATTTTTAAATGTTGGTTGACTATCTGTCAGGCTTTTGATGCTGTTTGGTAGGTGACCAAAGACTTTTGTGGCAGCATAATTTACCCCCTTCTGTGCCAAAGTCAGATTTAACCCTGCATAGTGAAGATCATCCTTTCTCCTGGTGTTATAGCTATGCACACTGCTATTACTTTTGAACTGGGCTGGATTATTAACAACAAATTTCATAAGTGAATATATATACTGTGAGGTTACTGTGAGGATCCAAAGATCCTTAAATAGATGTCTGCAAGATGACCGTGGGTCATCACCACTAGCCAGACACTACCACTGAGTAGTTCTGGAGTAGAGCTGAAGCATCATGGGATGAGATTCCCGTGTCTGTTATTTACGCTCAGTTCGATTTGGTGTCCAGTCGATTTAGAACCATTGTTGTAACTCTGTGTAGTATTTTGGATATTCGTGGTAAGGTCTTATGGGGCCAAACTGCTGAGGTCATCGGTCCCTAACCCTACACACTACTTAATCTAACTTAAACTAAGTGACGCTAAGGAGGACACACACACCCATGCTCGAGGGAGGACTCGAACCTCCGACGGGAAAGCCGCGTGGAACGCCTCAGACCACTCGGCTACCCCGTGCGGATCTGTGTAGTCACTTCACACACTCTACACCCTCAACTCACCTACAAATTTAGTTATTTATTCTTGCGACAAGCAAACGGCCTTGCCGCAGTGGTAACAGCGGTTCCTGTCAGATCACCGAAGTTAAGTCTTGTCGGGCTTGGCTTACACTTGGATAGGCGACCGTCCGGTTTACAGAGCGCTGTTGACAAGCGGTGTGCACTCAGCCCCTTTGAGGCGAGTTGAGGAGCTACTTCACTGAGAAATAGCGGCTCCGGTCGCGAAATCTGACAACGGTCGGGAGAGCTGTGTTCTGACCACATACCCTTCCATATCCGTATCCAGTGACGCCTATAGGCTGTGGATGACTCGGCGGTCGGTCAGTACCGTTAGACCGTCCGTGAAGTGTTCGGACGCAGAGGATTATTCTTGTTACAGTACAATTACAGTATGTATTCTTGCTGCAATATCGTGTGCACAAAAAAAAAAAATTCGTTACATGATGTACTTCCTGGTATCGCAATTTGAAAACCTTAAAAACATGTATGTGTAAAATGATAAACAAGCAATTTGCGATTCAATTAATTTCATTCTGTCTCATAAAGCTGATGCAGTTATAACTTTTAAAACTGTTATAAGTACTATAATTTTCTGGTTGGATACTCATCCACGAGAGTGTGCGGAAAACACTTTGAACGCATTATAACTGCAGCCGTCGATGTGCTACAAGACGTGAAGTGTTTCTGAAGCTGGTGCGTTAGGGTGGTGAGTGGCACGTGGCGCGCGGCTGATTTGTGAGTCGGCGGCGTTCTCTTTATGCGCAGCTGGCGCCAGGGCGGGCTGTAACGTCCGCTGTAGCGGGCCCTAACAGACGCAATGAGGCGCGTCCCTTCCGGCAGACCGTCCTCTGCGCATGTCAAGGCCACGCCGCATCTGTCTCCCCGTGCCCATCCCATCTCCGTTGCAAAACCAAGTGGCATCGTAGGCAGCGCGAAGAAAAATGCACAAAAGAGCCTTTCTGACATCCAGCGCAAAGTTAATTTCGCTTTGCTCTCTGTCAGCTACTGCCTTTTTCTTCTTCTACTTGTGCCTTTGTCCCGTATCGGCGCAGAGTCCGCATTTTTAATAACTAATACGGCACGATAAATTTAAGGGATGGCCGGATTTCCTCCCTGTCGCCACCTTGTACTTCCAGGGACGGAATATGTGTGCACCAACTACACTTTTAAAACTGCCGTATCATAAGCAAGCGTAGACTTGGGTAGGTTTCCTAGTAGCCTTGGCCAGTTGAGATCGTAAGCGCGTTGCGTGTATGTTTAGTAGTGTTGCATACCTATTGGCGTTACCTCATTTCCATCGCTTTGTTGGCATACTCGATTACTGTCTTATTATATTCCCTTAGAAACAGGAAGCGATTAACCTTCTACAAATTGAGTGAGGACTGTATAAAGAGCCAAGCAACCTGTTTAACGTTTTTGTTCTACACAGTTATCTTCCTGTCTGTTACTTAAAACAATACAGTATTTGTAGTAAAACTAAAATTACCGACGTTTAATTCTGGTTGTTGTCGAAAACTGTTTACTTGTAATATGAAACAGAAGTAAGTTGTAATAAAAATTTCAAAATAATAGAGATTTATCATAGAAACCGCAAATACTTCAATGAAATGTTAAAAGAAAAGAAAAAAATGTAATACACATTGCTTCAATACTTCATCGAGCTTATGTAAAACATATTTCTGTTATTTATAGCCAGCCACTATGGCCGAGCGGTTCTAGGCGCTTCAGTCTGGAACCGCGCTGCTGCTGCGGTCGCAGGTTCGAATCCTGTCTCGGGTATGGATGTGTGTGATGTCCGTAGATTAGTTAGGTTTAAGGAGTTCTAAGTCTAGGGGACTGATGACCTCAAACGTTAAGTCCCATAGCGCTTAGAGCCATTTTTGTTATTTATAAACAACTTTCGTGCTTATAAATAATAACAGAAAACTGTTGCCCTTGGTCATGGTGAAAAACGTTCTACTGAGTACAAAATAACAACAATAATTAGATAGATTTTTTTATGTTTTGTGCACGTACTTACATCAGAGGTAATTGCTTTCATTCCATAAAAGAAAAGAAGTTATGGGGTCAACTGACTTTTATTACTTCTAACATCTAATTTATATTTTGTGAGGATATGAAATACACAATGGACTGTTCTAATGATGAACAAAACAAACAAACAAGCAAAGAGAAGTCGTCAGCTCCCTGTTTCTCTCTCACACATCCTTACCATATAGGATTAACGGAATACACCGAGAAAGTTCTAAAAAGAGCAGAACATTTCGTAGTATCCCGAAATAGATGAGAGAGAGTCACGGACATGATACAGAATCTAGGATAGAGATCACTATAACAAAGAGGTATTTTGCTGCGACGGAATCTTCGCACGAAATTTCAATCACCAACTTTCTCCTCCGAATGCGAAAATATTTTGTTGACGCCGACCTACGTAGGGAGAAATGATCATTGTAATAAAATAAGAGAAATCAGAGCTCGCACGGAAAGACATAGGTGTTTTTTTTTTTCGCGCGTTGTTCGAGATTGGACTAACAGAGAATTATTGTGAATGTGGTTCGATAAATCCTCTGCCAGCCACTTAACTGTGATTTGCAGAGCATCCATGTAGATGTTTATATCTTTCCCTACCAATGCTACTTGTAATCCTACCAGATACTAGGCCATTTATGTAGCGTTTCATAGCTACCGGACCGTAGTTTTGGCAGAGAGCAACTCTAGCACCAAATGTCTGGGTGTTCGGATGTGAAAGTCAGCGAAAGTTTTCTTAATGTTTGTGCATCGTGAAACTGAGATGGGACTATGAACCAGACCGGTATTCACCTAGTAGGATGTGGGAAACCGCCTAAAAACCGCATCCAGGTTGACCGGTATATTGACCTGCATTGCTGATCCGCTAGGCGGATTCGATCAGGGGTAGGCGCACATCCCCGTTCCGGGAGGGCGCTTTTAACATGCATGGCTACCCGGGCTGGTCCTGTCAGCTACTGACGTTGTTGCCCAGGCCAGGAACTAGCAGTTAAACCTTCAAAGGAACTATACATATAAATAAAATTCCCTGCTTCCTCATTTGGCATGTGAACTGCCTACCTAATTTTAAGAAACTGGGGGAGGGCTTACCTCTAGGAAGAATGAGAAAGTAATGTAACAACGAAAACTGATCCCAGTTTGTGAATTCCGCTTGTCAGTCGGCATTACGTTCAGCTAACATTATAGCGTGTTTTAGGAACATTCATACTACGTCCGTTCAACAAGTACGGTGACTGATATTACCGGCGCACAAACGTCTGCAGCACAATAACTACGGCGACTACGTGAAATAACGACAGTACATAACAGACGTGCATTCGACCAGTCAGTTGTGAGCAGGCCGAGTTTAGCAGTGGGCTTATGGCCATAGCGTGTCAACGTTGTATGACAAATCGCAATGGAGCAACATTTCTGTAGCAGGTATTCAAGACGGTTCCAATATGTTTTGAAAAAGATGAAAGTGTGTACAAAGTTTGTCCCGCACGTTGTGTGATTCCCGAACAAAAAGAACGCGTGGAAACCTGCCGTCACTGGATTTAAATGCAAAACTCGGAGAACTCTTTCCTGGAAAAAATCGTCTCGGGTGACGACACTTCGTGTTATCAATACGAACGTACCACAAAACGATAAAGTGTAGAAATACACGTGAAGTGTCAACACTTTGATAACATAATCGACATTAGAGTCAATATGATGGACGAATAAAACAATATTCCAAACATGGGCTTTTCTAACAGTTTCACGTAGTTGTATGTACGTTCCGTGCGTCGTACTCAACTGTTGGAAACACGAAGTGTTAAACTCACCATTTTTATTAATTGTTGTTGTTGTTGTCTTCAGTCCTGAGACTGGTTTGATGCAGCTCTCCATGCTACTCTATCCTGTGCAAGCTGCTTCATCTCCCAGTACCTACTGCAACCTACATCCTTCTGAATCTGCTTAGTGTATTCATCTCTCGGTCTCCCTCTACGATTTTTACCCTCCACGCTGCCCTCCAATGCTAAATTTGTGATCCCTTGATGCCTCAAAACATGTCCTACCAACCGATCCCTTCTTCTAGTCAAGTTGTGCCACAAACTTCTCTTCTCCCCAATCCTATTCAATACCTCCTCATTAGTTACGTGCTCTATCCACCTTATCTTCAGTATTCTTCTGTAGCACCACATTTCGAAAGCTTCTATTCTCTTCTTGTCCAAACTAGTTATCGTCCATGTTTCACTTCCATACATGGCTACACTCCAAACAAATACTTTCAGAAACGACTTCCTGATACATAAATCTATATTCGATGTTAACAAATTTCTCTTCTTCAGAAACGCTTTCCTTGCCATTGCCAGTCTACATTTTATATCCTCTCTACTTCGACCATCATCAGTTATTTTACTTCCTAAATAGCAAAACTCCTTTACTACTTTAAGTGTCTCATTTCCTAATCTAATTCCCTCAGCATCACCCGATTTAATTTGACTACATTCCATTATCCTCGTTTTGCTTTTGTTAATGTTCATCTTATATCCTCCTTTCAAGACACTGTCCATTCCATTCAACTGCTCTTCCAAGTCCTTTGCCGTCTCTGACAGAATTACAATGTCATCGGCGAACCTCAAAGTTTTTACTTTGTCTCCATGAATTTTAATACCTACTCCAAATTTTTCTTTTGTTTCCTTTACTGCTTGCTCAATATACAGATTGAATAACATCGGGGAGAGGCTTTTATTAATACAGTTTCAAAACTGTTTTGACTGATGAGACATATTTCTTACACGTACACATATAAAACTTTGGAGTTATTCTAAAGTCACGTTTAGGATCAAAGTTTTCATTCACCTTTCAAAAATGTTCAGCGTGCCCTCCACAGAATGCACGACGAACATCCACAGGGTAGTCAGACTCGTCCCATACTTTTGTGAGCCTGTCTGGAGTTAACTGCATCCACTGCTGTTGCTATGCGACTTCCAAATTTATCCAATGCAGCTGAAAGAGGCGGTACATAGACGGAGTCTGTGACAAACCGCAACAAAAAGGACCCACACATCGTGAGACGAGGTGACACAACGGTGCAGTATGAAATCCGTACGCCCCTTACACTCAGTCCAAACTGTACCAAACTGTCGCAAAATGCTCTTACAAGCAGGTACCAGTGCGATGGTGCTCTGTCATGATGAAAATGAAACACTTTTTGTTATTTGTGTTATAGTCCTCTCCGCTCGATGCACATTGTGTGAGCGAACTAACTGTACCAGCGTCATTCTACCAGCAGTCATATGAGTTGGCATCTTACAATTACGCCAAGCTAGCCTTTAGTACCTAGAGTTTGTAAGTGCGTGCATGCAAAAGATTTACCCGTCAACAATTGGATGGTTCTCTTGAAAATAAAACTACGTAGTCCTATGTGTACTTTAAAATTTCTCCCAAGTTGCTTTCTTCACTCGTTTACAATCATAGTCTTGTGAAAACGGATGAATCTTTTTGAGACATATTTTATTCAGCAGATACAAGCAGAATGCAAAAATAAAATCACCACACCTTTCTAACGTCTCAAACAGTCTCTGTCAAAATGTGGATCTACACCTACAAGTCTTGAAAAGTAGTACACTACTGGCCATTAAAATTGCTACACCAAGAAGAAATGAAGATGATAAACGGGTATTCGTTGGACAAATATATCATACTAGAACTGACATGTGATTACATTTTCACGCATTTTGGGTGCATAGATCCTGAGAAATCAGTACCCAGAACTACCACCTCTGGCCATAAAAACGGCCTTGATACGCCTGGGCATTCAGTCAAACAGAGCTTGGATGGCGTGTACAGGTACAGCTGCCCGTGCAGCTTCAACACGATACCACATTTCATCAAGAGTAGTGACTGGCGTATTGTGACGAGCCAGTTGCTCGGCCACCATTGACCAGACGTTTTCAATTGTTGAGAGATCTGGAGAACGTGCTGGCTAGGAAGCAGTCGATCATTTTCTGTATCCAGAAAGGCCCGTACAGGATCTGCAACATGCGGTCGTGCATTGTCCTCCTAAAATGTAGGATTTCGCAGGGATCGAATGAAGGGTAGAGGGGTGGCTTGTGGGGGTTGTGTTGCTATATTTTAGAAGAACAAGTAACACTTGTGGCGGGCGTCCTTTTATCTCCTATCGGTTAGTTCGCTGTACATGCAATTGTGAGGGAGAGAAGGATAGAAGGGATGAGGGGAGATAAGAGGGACGCAACCTACGACCAGCTTACAGACAGAAATGATGACACTTTCTGCACGACCTGACCATCATTTTGCAGGACAATGCTCAAGTACATACAATGCAAGCTGTTACTGATTTGTCTGACTGATGGGGCTGCTAATTGCTATACCACCTACTGCACTCCCCTGACAACACGTCACGGTATTCGCTTTAGGACTGCTACAAATTCGTTGGGCAATAGACCGCGCCGCTCAAACTGTCAACACATCTGGCACTGGTAAGATTATCCTACGACTTCCACATCGCTAGCAGAGGGTTATAAACAATGCTAGTGAGTACTTTGAAGGTCAGTAAAACTTTGAAACACGTATCTGTTTTGTACGAGCTATAAATAAATAGTTGCCACTATTAAATTTCCAACCGTGGTGTACAGAGTTTAACATGTATAAGTGTAGAGACTTTTATTTGTGGTACCTTCATGGTTCAAATGGCTCCGAGCACTATGGGACTTAAATTCTGAGGTCATCAGTCCCCTAGAACTTAGAACTACTTATACCCAACTAACCTAAGGACATCACACACATCCATTCGCGAGGCAGGATTCGAACCTGCGACCCGGTCGCGCGGTTCCAGACTGTAGCGAATAGAACCGCACGGACATACCGGCCGGCTTGGTACCTTCATAATAATCATTAATAGTGTGCTCTTGCCACATGTAGATGGAGGTAATACCCAATCTAAAAACGTAATACTTGTAACAGCTATAATTGTTCGTCTGCATATGACGTAAATACTGATTTAATGTTGCTCAGTACACTGTCCTCTGTCACCAATAGAAATATCTGAATTTATACCCCTTACACTCTGTATACATGTACAAGTATACAAACATACAAATTTCATAGGATAGTGGGAGCACATTATTTCGAATGAATCTGTCTTCTATAGCACCTAAATTCGGCCTATATTGCTTTTAGTCTAATGAGCGTTATAACATACATGCGTTATAACATAGTCGGGCTAAACATTGTTTCTTGACAAAGAGATCCGATGCATCCTATATTATCTACACAAAATCCGCGAGTTCTAAATGCACTTTTTTGTAGCACTGTTTTCTCCCATGTACAAGAATTTGTGTAGTTGAATGTCAGCTAATCTGTTCGGACACGAAGCACCTTATGCAAGGTACGTACTTGTACGACCCCGTGAAGATTTACATTGCGCAGACCCGTACCGAATCGTCAAATGGTCCAGTATGGGCAGTAATTGTTATATGCAGCGAAACTTGGTAGATATTCTAATGCGCTAATGCACAATCGATTTACGCTGGAAAACATTAGCCCAATTTTGGCCACCATGTGCGAGTCTGGCGTTGTGAATGCAACAAAGACGTACAGAAGTGTTTCCATATGTAATGGATTACGAACAGAATATGGGCAGAGAATGTCAAACAAGTGAAAAAGCCAAGATGCTAATGTTATCATTAACCGTCGCTTACGCAGTTTGTTCAATATGAGCACCGCTGACATCGACGAGATGCTTTACAGCACCAGATTTGTATCTGAAGGCCCAAATTGGAACTAAATTTTTTTCCAGCACAGATCGGTTCCTCATTAACGCATTAGAATATCTACGAAGTTGGGCTGACATACGGTAATTACAGCCTAAGCTGGACCTCTGCGAGTAGCTTCACTTTAATTATGATCACCCAGTACATATTATGCATTAGGTGTCGCTCTACCTTCCTCGGAGCGCAGTACTGAGATGGTGTGCCGTGTGGGCCTGAACAAGATGCTTTCAAGAGCAGGAGCTCCTGCGTTCGTCAGACGGGCGCACGACACAGACGTGTGTAATGCTTGGGTCAATACGCAGTCGCTGTTTAGATCATCTGCTTGTGTCAGGCATACGCTCACTGGTGTTCTGCCTCGCGCGTCATCGGGCGCGTGCTTACGCATTGGCTGTCGGGATCGTAAGCCTCCTTTTCCTTACCGTCACTCGTCTTCGCGTTATCTCCCATCTGGTATCTATTATGCAACAAGCTTTCTGGTCCCTGACAATATTTCTAGTTCACTGTTGATGTAGTAAAGGCGCCAATGTTGTCACAGTCAACATTCTTATCTGCTCAAGTTGCATACTCTTTTTGCGTATCATATATTTATACCGCATTCTTGCTTACTGTTCTTCTAAAAACTGTTTTCCTTGTTCCGCGCAAAATGTTTTACAGGTGAAATGGTGGGAAAAACATAGTTCACTATATGAGAAGGAGACAGGCATAAACACAATGTAAATTTCAGCAGGCGTACGCTTCTAAATCAAACGCAGTTTTACAAAATCATTGTGTTTAACCCTTGGAGTACCAGCGGTTTCTGCCACAAACAACAATTTTGTTAATTTTTTTTAAGTACCAGTGCCTTTTGGATTAAATCACAGATGCTACTGTAAGATAGAGACATCCAGTGGTACACTGCGATACTCCAACGAACATAGTGCATTGTAGCCGTAATTTATAGCTTTTAAAGCAACAGTCAGTGCGGAGATTGTGTAAGTAGGCTGTTTAAGTTTTTTTATTGGTAACGCCGCCGCCACGTAGCGCTCTGTATGAAAATCACTGGCTGTGTCGTGTGCAGTCTGTGCCTGGTTTGCATTGTTGTCTGCCATTGTAGTGTTGGGCAGCGGCAGCTGGATGCTAACAGCGCGTAGCGTTGCGCAGTTGGAGGTGAGCCGCCAGCAGTGGTGGACGTGGGGAGAGAGATAGCGGAGTTTTGAAATTTGTAAGAATTGGTGTCATGAACTGATATATATATATATTATGACTATAAAGGTAAATACATTGTTTGTTCTCTATTAAAATCTTTTATTTGCTAACTGTGCCTACCAGTAGTTAGTGACTTCCGTAGTTTGAATCTTTTAGTTAGCTGGCAGTAGTGGCGCTCGCTGTATTCCAGTAGTTCGAGTAACGAAGATTTTTGTGAGGTAAGTGATTTGTGAAACGTATAGGTTAATGTTAGTCAGGGCCATTCTCTTGTAGGGATTATTGAAAGTCAGAATACGTTGCGCTAAAAACTATTGTGTGTCAGTTTAAGCACAGTAATTCATAAATTTTTCTAAGGGGCCGTTTCAATTGCGCTACGGGATAAAAGTAAATTATGTCTTTTTTTTTTTTAGGGATCGTATTGAGAAGGATGTTGGCAGTGAAAGTAAATATATTTAACGTTATTTTAAAGCAAATTTGAGTGTTTACTAATGTTTTTATGAGTTGTTTGAAAACGAAGTAACTGATGCGGTATTTACTTTTGACACAAATTTGTTAAATTCTAGGTCCATTTTCGCTTTTTAATTAGGACTGTAATTGGTTTTGGGTATTATGAATTCACAGAAATTTCGAGACGTGCAATCGTGTCTAGGAAACATGCGAAACTGCTTTAAGCCAGCACAAGTACCGTCTTCTTTCACAGTTTGGGTAGGAATGATGTTCACTTTCTTGTTGAGCACGTAGGTGAATTCGGATTGTAGGGTGGTAAGGTCAGCGTCATTCCTGGCAGTGTTGAAAAGTAATTTCCTTTTCCTAGGGAATCATGCTAGGAATAGCGCTGCACTTCCTTGATTATAGCGCTGCACTTCCTTGATTCGCTATGTTTCGTGCACACATATTTTCAAAATATCGCTGAGATGATGCGTCAAGAGGATGTGCACATCACCAGACCCGCATATCCCAGTGACGCATAGTTTCAGCTTGTGAAGAAGGGGATATTACCATGCGAGTACCTGGAACCGATGGAGAGATTCCACGAAACCACGTTACCCGACATAGCCGCAGTCTCGAGTAAACCCACAGGCAGTGCCATAACGGATATGGACTACGAACATGCGATGAATGTTTGGAAAGCACCTCCTTAAAACAAATGACTGTTTACTTTTTGCCAATTCGTTCTTGTATTCGTTGCTTACTATGATAACAAATATGTATTTCGTGAAATTTTTTAGAATTATATTTCTACATATTTTTGGGACTCAGAGGGTTGATTGTAACTGATAACAATATACCATTTTCCATTTACGATTTATTGTCTTGAGAATGACTTGTACACGTGATGCTCTGGAGCCTGCAAATATTGGAAATGTCATTTTATATATTTTGACGGAAAAAATGCAACACCCTCAAGGACGAGGCCATTTTATTGTTATGTGATGTGACAAGTAGTTCATAATCGTAGGAGTGTATAATAGCAAATTCAGACATGTTACAGTTAAGGGTGTCAAAGCAGTCTCATCAGCACACAGTGTACCCTCCTCTGGCCGCAACGCAGGCGTGTATTCTTGCATGTAAACGATCGTAAAGGCGCCGAATGGCTTCCTGCCAAGTGTTGTCACAAGTACCTTGCATCGTTCGTTGCAATACGCCAATGGTTCTTGCACGCTGTGGAGGACGAGTAAGTTCCTGTATCACGTCCCATACGTGTTCAGTTGAGGAGATGTCTGGTGATCTTGCTGGCCAGCGTAGTTGTACACTATTTAGACCTTTCTGCATCGCAGCAGCCGTATGTGGAAGCGCATTGTTCTGTTGAAAAAGCACATCACCTTCCTGTCGAAGAAACGGCGGTAGAATGGGGATAAGAACCTATACAACGTACTGGTTACATTACCCTGAGGTAACACCAAATGTGACTGTGAGTTGTACCTTATGCTCCGCCGTCCATCGCAGACACCATAAAGCCTGGGGTGTGACCTTTGTGTCATGGACGAATGCACTCGGGCATAGACCCCTCGCCGGATCTACGCCGTACAAGTGTGCGTCAATTACTCGCACACAGGCAGAACCTACTGTCATCACTGAAGACAACAGAGTGCCATTCCAATCTCCAGTTGACTCCTTGAGTCACCAGACTAGCTGCGATTGGCGGTGTTGTGGTGCCGGAGGCACACGTGATCTCAGTTCCACTGCAGCCAGACGATTCCCGACGGTCCTCGGTGACAGGGAAGGTGCAGCATGTGCCCAGATTTCTTCCCTGGAAAATGTTTGGTCGGCCACCGCTGTTCGCACTATGTGTCGACCCTGACGATCCTCTGTGCTATACGGAGGTCCAGAACTTGGCCTTCGGCAGTGGTACCCAACATGGGGGTAATTACCCCCTGACGGATAAAACGTAACTTTCTGAGCGGTGAAAGCTAAACGATTCGATTCTGTTTCAGTCACGAAACTAAATTATTTTCAAAAGATAATTACTATTATCACATTTTTGTAAGACTAATACTGATTATATATATATTCTATCTGATATCTTCTTTCTTTCCTCCTCTAATATATGTATCGGTTTCCTGGTGTTGCTCTTAACTAGGAACCTTGTAATATTTCTGGCTTAGTCAGCCATCATATTAGACTCCAAGAAGCTGTTCTAAGATGTGGAGATGCAAGAAGTATATAGATGACGAAATGTGGTGTGAGGTACCTGTGACAGATTTTAGATTCGGTACCATTCCCGTGAGAAATACTGCCTGCATAATGCTACTGCTCTGTGATTGGCAGCTGTGTTCGGAGCAAGGGCGCCAAAACGTTAAGGTATAGTTATTATTATTAGTTAAACTACTCATTGGAATGATTTCACTTTTTAATATAAATATCTCTCAGTCATCTTAGAATTATGAAAAACAATTTAAATAAAAAATAAAAGACTGACGAAATTGCAGACGAAGCACTTCGGAAGCGTTCAGGCCACGCCTTTTCTGGTATGGCGCGCGAAGTCTTTCGGGCTGTTCGTCACTCTGGATTAGGCAGTCGTGAAGAACAGACATGTTGTCTGTCGTAGAATGTGTTTCCAATTTTTATTTAAGTTCCTGTTCGTCACTCTGGATTAGGCAGACGAGAAGAACAGACATGTTGTCTATCGTAGGATGTGTTTGCCAGTATTCAGTATTAAAAGATTCACTCTTGTAGTCATGAGGCATAGACACGTGCCACAAGTAGTGTAAAGATACATTTTCGTAAACATTGTGTTTGATCATGTACTTTGCCGTATCAGAAGGTGGTGTGTTAAGATCATGTAGTCTTCTCGTGTGGCTATATTAAAATACGCGAGTGGCGCCCCAAAGAAGTGATACATTATTTCGAAACAGAACCTCGCTAAAAGTCAGTTTCAGCCTCAAGATACAGGACCTACACCCTGCGTGCTGTTTTCTGCACTGGGGACATAAAATTAAAGACAGCAGGTTAGTGAACTATAACAGAACCTTCGGATTCCACACAGTGCAGTACAAACAGCTAGGCACCTCACGTGTACTGCATGCACAGAACAAATGTGCTCAGTGACGTCATCTGCAGTAATGCAGAGGAGGTAAAGGAGGAGGATCGTTATTGACACCAACAATCAATTCATTCTTCCTTTCTTGCCGTAACCTCCTCGTATTATCTTTGGTCACGGGTTGGCTGTACCATTCTTTAACATGACTTTGGTAATCTGGTGTTCTCTCAAATGCGTTTCCACTTAAACTAATTCGGTTTAGTCTTTTTTTTTTATAAAAGAAGTCAAAGATTTGTTTAGTTAGGCTGTCGGATTTATTCAGTGTATGTGTCCATAGAAATCAATCTTCCTTTTCCTCATGGTTTCCGAGTGTCTCTCCGACTTTGCATAGAGGGCTTCGTTTCTATAGAAAGTTTGTTTGTTGTTTTGGAATTTGGGACCCATGATCTCCCTCAAAATTTTCCTGTCCTTGATTTCCAATTTCTCCATTTGCCCTTTCCTCCCCATGACTAGTGTGTCTGCTGCATAGAGTGCTGATTATACACGTTATTAATAATTACTTTTTCCAATTAGTAGCACAGCATTAATGCAGTGGAGGTTACAGGTTGCTCTCATAGTCCACTCACTACTCATATTAGTTCTGCTTTGTCCCTTACATTGCTGATGATAAAAGTGAGACGTATACGTAACAAATGCTAACTATCTCAACAGCACAACACAAAAGCAGCTACATAATGGCTACTATAGCGCTGCACACAGCATTATTATTATTATTATTATTATTATTATTAGTAGTAGTAGTAGTAGTAGTAGTAGTAGTAGTGGCGGTGGTGGTGGTGGTGGCTGCGCTGAGACACAAGGCATTAACAGCCTGAGGTCTTACAACATTTGCTACTTCAGAAGTAAGGAGTGAAACAATCAAGTGATACACAAACAGTAAGTATTGTGCACACATTTTAACTTGGTTGATTTTACATGAGGCTGCAGAGCGCTGTTCAAGCAAGTGCCGCAATGGAGAGGAGCAATGAAGGGGAATTATGTTTTGTAACAAGCCTGCCCTTGCAGAGGATAGCTAGCTCTCCTATCTGAGAAGAAGTTGTGAGTAGCACTTGCGATGCACAACGAATTCTTTCATCATTCATCCCCCCCTCCCCCCCCCCCACACACACATACACACTTATGATTTTAAAAATAAAAGTGTTCCAAGAAAAGTCTTTCATTCTATAGCTTAGTTAGTAGTTATGTGCTAAGGTTGGTGATAAAGTGGGGGCGGGTGACACAGAAGGAAAAGGGAGGGGGAGGAGGGCGTGGGTACCAGCTAATGTTTGATTGCACTCAGGTGTAATGCTCTAAGAAAGGTTGGGAAGCAGTGGTCTATGAGGATGTGAATGTTCTACAGACTACTGCCGATAGCAGCCGCACACCAGCGGCACATTATGCCCAGCGTGTGCAGCAACCCATCGACAAGTTCATCCAGCTTTCCTCGGCAAGCAATGCAACCCTTTTCAAACGGCTGAAATTGTTCAACGACGTACGTACTCGTCGGCGAGGTAGGGTTTTACCCTAGAATGAGTGCCGAACAAATTGATCACCTCTATACTCAGCACAGTTACTGCTTGCAGAATCAAAACAGAGGGCGCACAGACCGGCCCGCAGAGCGGCGTCTAATCGCAGATGACCGTGGCAAATGACTCACTATTACTACAACGCCTCAGTATGCACACGTTATTCCCTGATGACACTGAACACAGTCCATGAGGGTATCGCATTTTTTTAGGCAGTGTACTTATAAGCTCCCCAATAGAGACAGCATTTATTTAATTACTAGCTGATTGACCGGTAATGCCCAGCTATGTATTTTTCCTGTGTTCTGTTAGTGCACCTCCTCCTTACCCCTATCACTGTCCATTACCACCTTCTCCATCTCAGTCCATTTTCTCCTTCCCCATATCTCTGTCCATCTACTCCTCCTTCCTCCCCTTCTGTGTATCTGTTCCTTTCCCCTAGGTCCATCTCCTCCTGCCCACTCTACGTTCAGACCGTCTTCTTCTCACTAGCTTCTCGTCACATCTCCTTCTCCCTGCCCCTCTATCCATCTCCTCCTCTTTCCTCTCCCTGTCCATCTCCTGCTCGTCCCTCTCTCTCTCTCTCTCTCTCTCCTCCTGCCCCTCTCTCTTTCCATCTCCTCCTCTCAACCTCTCTTTGCACATCTCCTCCTTCCCTTATATGTGCCTATCACTTCCTTCCCTCCCTCTGTCTGCCCATCTGCCCTTTCCCCTTCCATCTCCTTGTTATCAGCCCTACCACAGCAGGAGATTTCTGGTTCGTAAACCCAACAGTACCTTTTTCCAGATAGTTAGTAGTATGTTACCAAGTGTTACTAACTTTGATTGAAATCGATCCATGAGTCAAGGAGGAGCTTTTTACCTGTGGCTTTGTCCTCATATGCACGTGTCACACATTTTTAATGTATTTCACACATATTTGCACCATAGTTCAGTACCTCAAGCGAATTTCGCCATGCAGTTTCGTTTACACCTATCTCGGTGTTTATGACCTCACAACTCCTGAAGTACGCGTTGTAAAATAACATAATTTTGTAGGTACGTTCAGCGGCGTATGAGAATACTGTCTGCGAAATGTGCTGCGAATGGAGTAAGTAGCAATGAAGTCATGCATGTTGCGGCAGTTTTTCACCCATCTCGGTACTAAAGTCTCATACCTCTTTCATTACGTGTCGTACGAAGATATAATTTTCTAGGTGCATTCAGCGGCATATATGAATACTGCCTGCGAAATGTGTTGAGAATAGTTATAATAGCAAGTAAGTAATAAATTTAAACGTCATGCATAATGTGGCAGTTTTTCACGTATCTATGTGTTAATGACGTCATATCTCCTGAACTATATGTCTTGCAGTGCAGTAAATTAAAACGTCATGCCTCGTAAGGTTTCTTTTTTCTGCATGGACAAGTCGGCCGCTGTGGGAGAGCGGTTCTAGGCCCTTCAGTCCGAAACCACGCTGCAGCTACCGTCGTAGGTTCGAATCCTGCCTCGGGCATGGATGTGTGTGATGTCCTTAGGTTAGTTAGGTTTAAGTAGTTCTAAGTCTAGGGGACTGTTGACCTCAGATGTTAAGTCCCCCAGAGCCATTTGAACCATTTTTTTGATCTTGCTTCTTCGCTTCTGGTGATGAGTTGTTTGCTGTAATCATTCTCAGCAATGTCAGTTTGAAAAGAAAACAAAGCATTCAATGTTATTTCAGCCTCTTGACTGTGAATCAGGAAAAACGCGTGAAATTTATAATGTTTTTCTTTACTGTTTTGCACAGGAATGTAGCGATAGGCAATACCGTACCCCAGTCTCTCTTCTTCGAAGTCAGCATACTTTGAGAGCATATGTACCAGTATCTTATTAAAACGTTCCGTGGGGTCGTTAATACACGGGTGGCAGACAGGTGTAATTCTATAGACGATGTGAAATTATGAAATTATATCTGACGTCAGTCTCGACTGAAATACTTTTCCACTCTCAGAGATGACCACACAGTGTGCTCCATATTTCACAATCATACCACCAGGAAGAGACCTGGCGATTTCCGTAGTTTCGGTGGTTGGTACAGTAGGAGTCACAGGGTGGTGGGTGAGGTAATATGTGCACATTATCACATATTTAGTCATAATTGGGAACTTCCCCCAAACGATCAATTACAGTCCTATGAAATAGAGTAACTACAAAAATGACTGGTAGAAGACGTCCAGCGCGGTAACTGAGGCACATACTTCGACCGTTGGCATGACCTATAGTGTTTTCAATAATGACCGACAGATCGTTTGTGACCTGGACGGTAATACTTACTTCTAATTACATCAAGGATCTTAAAAACCCAGATAACCTGATGTCAGAGCATCGTGAAAAATCTTCATTATGGCTGGCTGTAAATGCAGTGGAATGGCAAACCACCGTTTCCGTCGCAGTGGGTCATAATTCCTTTAATGCAATGTGCCCTTTATTAACATGAATTCTTACTTGACGTGGAATGTCATACTCATAAATGGGGGGGGGGGGGGGGGGTAATACGGCCATGTTCTTCATAAACGTCGCTAGATATTGTGGTCACTTACGCTCCCAACCCGTAAAGTCCCATTTCGACCGTAGCGGTCGCGCGGTTCCAGACTGAAGCGCCTAGAACCGCCCTGCCACTTTCTGCCGGCAGTGGAAGTGTAATAAGAGATTTTTTTTCCCTTTCATCATTTTGTTGGGGTTGCTGTCAGCGAGAAAAAATCGTAAAGGTTTGAAATGATGTATAAAGTTAGTTTAAAGTCAATAGGTGCTCTCATTTTCAAATACTGGATGAATAAAACCTTGGTATTCGAGCGTTGTGGGCTACACTACATTTTCACCCCCACCCTCTTCATAGGTATCACAGCGACTCTCGCCAGACAGTAAGTGATATTTGTATCAAATTTGGTTGAAATCGGTAGAGTGCTTTAGGAGAAGATGTAGAATACACATACATTTTTATAATATATACGGATTTCACGTATTTGACGAAATATCTTGAAATTATTTTGAATGAACATATCCATCTAAAAAACAAAAAAAAATTCATCGAAGATTTGAGAAATATTCTCATAAACCTTTGGTGTTTAAATACATTCCCTTGACGTAAAATCCAATAGCGAATTAAAATTATTAATGTATTATAAAAGCGATTCACTCATTATCTTTGGATGTAAAGCTCATCGTCCCATGACAGTATACAATTTCAAAATTAATGTGCTGATAATTCGATAATCATATGACTGTTGTTGACAAACGTTACTGGCATGTGCTAAAAAAACCGGGCAGATACAAATAGATCTTGCACTCTCAAGATTCCGGACAAACTGAATTATGTATATAGATAATGATAATAATTACGGGTGTTTCAACAGCCTGCTTCAAGTCTCTCTACAGGGCGCCACTTCCGCAGCTTGCGTGTCCCTAACCTATCCCAGATATCCAACTAGGAAAAGGTGACCTACAGTGTAACGTGGAATTTCGAGGACGTGTTGTTTCTAGCGACTATCAATATCGCTGAGAGGTAAAATCTAGGTCAAAACGAAGACAGGAAAACTCGGTAGTCCTACCGAATTCGATCCCGAAACCTCTCGGTATCCACGCACGTATTTCATCGCTACACCAACAGGCCCGACATATGTACAGCGTGTTACAAAAGGTACAGCCAAACTTTCAGGAAACATTCCTCACACACAAAGAAAGAAAATATGTTATGTGGACATGTGTCCGGAAACTTACTTTCCATGTTAGAGCTCATTTTATTACTTCTCTTCAAATCACATTAATCATGGAATGGAAACACACAGCAACAGAACGTACCAGCGTGACTTCAACACTTTGTTACAGGAAATGCTCAAAATGACCTCCGTTAGCGAGGATACATTCATCCACCCTCCATCGCATGGAATCCCTGATGCGCTGATGCAGCCCTGGAGAATGGCGTATTGTATCACAGCCGTCCAGAATACGAGCACGAAGAATCTCTACATTTGGTACTGGGGTTGCGTAGACAAGAGCCCCCATAAATGAAAGTCAAGAGGGTTGAGGTCAGGAGAGCGTGGAGGTCACGGAATTGGTCCGCCTCTACCAATCCATCGGTCACCGAATCTGTTGTTGAGAAGCGTACGAACACTTCTACTGAAATGTGCAGGAGCTCCATCGTGCATGAACCACATGTTGTGTCGTACTTGTAAAGGCACATGTTCTAGCAGCACAGGTAGAGTATCCCGGATGAAATCATCATAACGTGTTCCATTGAGCGTAGGTGGAAGAACTAATATGCTCTCTAACATGGAAATGAAGCGTTTCCGGACACATGTCCACATAACATGTTTTCTTTATTTGTGTGTGAGGAATGTTTCCTGAAAGTTTGGGCGTACCATTTTGGAACACCCGGTATATATTGATGAGTGAGGTTGCACGTATCAGAATATCTTACATATTTGGCCGTATCTTGTTTGCATTGACTTAGAAGCGAAACTTATTTACACCGCCAAAGAACGGTGTACCTTAGTATTTTACATAAATTTCAACTTGATACCTCTGACAATTATTGTGAAAAACGGGTCTCATCAAACAGACAGACGAACGACAAAGTGATCATTTAAGTGTGTTTTCACCGACTGAGATACGAAACCCTAAAAATGAAATCATGGCCGAATGCACCCCTGAAAAAACGCATATGGGGAAGGACTACAGTTTGACAATAACGCTGACCAGTGGGTGTACGATGTTCAGAGATTTGGAAGTCAGTACGCGCATGCAACATCATGCCTCTCCACACCATACGACCTGGACTACCAAAACGACCATGTCTGACAAAGTCCCTGGGTGCAATTCGAACTCATATGGCGAGAGGTGGGAACCCATAATGCACCCTGAAACACTGTCGAACATGATCGTTTTGATGTTCTAAGTGTTATGATGTGAGGAGACATAATGTAGCGTGAGCGTACGAAGCTCCCAATCTTCGAACAAGTTCAAAAATGGTTGAAATAGCTCTGAGCACTATGGGACTCAACTGCTGTGGTCATCAGTCCCCTAGAACTTAGAACTACTTAAACCTAACTAACCTAAGGACATCACACATATCCATGCCCTGCACACATATCCATTCGAACCTGCGGCCGTAGCACTCGCACGGTTCCGGACTGCGCGCCTAGAACCGCGAGACCACCGCGGCCGGCTTCGAACAAGTAAACTTAATTGTCAACGTTATTGTGATCATGTGCTCTTTACACTGTGAGTCTCGTTAGGAGTTCATTCGGCCCTGAATTCATTTTTATGGATGAAAATGCATCGAACAGCACATATAGAGCAGCTCTTGGAACGAAAGGATATTCGTCGAATGGACAGACTTGCCTGTTCCCCCCTATTTAAGCCACATCGAAAATGTGTGTAATGCGTTGAGGAGACATATTGCAGCTTGGGATGCCCTCCTACAACAACTCCTTACCAACCTTGTGGTCAGCATGGGAAAACGTTGCAGAGCGTGCACTGCTGTTCGGAGTAATTACACACCCTATTAAGGAGCATATCCCACCTCCTGCAATGTCCAGGGGACCATAATAAATTGCGGTGACTTCATTGTAATTATTATCTTTGAACAAAATTAGCATTTGTGATTGTATTATTGGGTATTTCTTTCAGTGTCCGTCTGTACTATACATTTCTTTCTGTTTATGGTCCAAGTTTCATCGGGATATATGTGATGAGAATGTTCCTTCCTCTTTATGTTTTGAACAGTAGTGTATACTGACATATAGTCCTACGTACTGATAACTGTTATTTCAGTACATTTTAATTTTACGAAAATTTGAAATTTTCTTATGCGTTTTACTCAGAAATTCCTGATTTTTTTTTACTGATTATTCTGCGACAAGTGACATTACTGTTCTAAGTCTTTCAACTGTATTTTAGCCGGCCGCTTTGGTCGAGCGGTTCTAGGCGCTTCAGTCCGGAACCGAGCTGCTGCTGCTGCTACGGTCGCAAGTTCGAACCCTGCCTCGGGCATGGTTGTGTGTGATGTCCTTACGTTAGCTAGGTTTAAGTAGTTCTAAGTCTAGGGGACTGATGACCTCAGATGTTAAGTCCCAGAGTGCTTAGAGCCATTTTTTGAACTATATATTAGGGTAGGGAAAAGTGAGGTTCGACGTAAGTCTTACATTTGACAGTAATTGATTCGCAATTCAATTTAGGTCTTTAACTTGATACTTCCACCCCTTCTTATTTCTTATTTATATATTGGGGCAAAATAAAATTTCCTTTTCTCTCTGTTATTTCAGGTCAACCGACAACGATGAAGACATGTAATTAGCCACGGCGCAACCCCTTTGTCTGCATTAGTAGTTCATATTCTCACGAATCCACTGCTATTCAGTAACATCGTGCAATCAGTACGGAGACTGTTCAAGAAATAACTTCCTTCTGCATCACCCTAACCTCCAGAAACCTCGATTAATTAATTCTCTTCAAATGTCGAATACAGAGTGTTCCAAGATCTCGCCGAAAAGTCGATCAGACACATAAAAAGCAGCACTTTTGCTGAAGCACATATTCCTTATATTTCGTTGTTGGTTAGCTGAACAGTAACGTAACTCGTGACGCTCAGTGGGGAAGTGAAGTTGTTATTCTGTATGGTAGTTTCTGGATCCATCATGAGCTAGGACTTCTATGAGCTCATTATTACGATTATGTGTTAAGTAAATGCGATGGACAATGGAAAACATCCTCGTCGATCTATGAACATCTACATCACTGTACATTTGTTGTATTTTATTGACGTGTTAGAGGAACAGGGTGTCTTCTGAATTCGTTGACAATCAAAGACGCGATGTTGAGGCTCTGGATTTTCATGATGCTGTGTCAGAGATTTAGTAATGCTAAAGAGTGCTGTGGGACGTGCTGTATGCATAGAACATGGAACTGTTTGGACAAAGAAGATCATACCTCTGTATAACTTTCCGAAGGAACACGCACTAGGACCACCTGACTTAGTGTTTTGTATGTCATTTATGCAATGGTTTGTTAGTCTTTAGTATAAACGCTTCAGGCTACAGACACAGCCCTCCCCCACCTCCATCACATACAGATATGTTATTCACAGATGAGTACCACTTAACGCGCCATGGTTATTTTATTAGCATTCGAATACCCACACTTGCAACTACGAGAATCAACATGATATTAGTGGTAAATCTCACCAAGAAGGGATTCGAGAACATTTGGATTTGAATGTTTGATAATAATCAGCTGCGGCCTGCACTTTTGCCAACGCGTTAAATTTTATTAGTTTACCAAAAAGAAATTCTCATTGAGTGATTTGTCGATGCTCAAAATTTTCCGTGAGATCCTGCCATTCTGTAAAAGTCTCGAGGCAGCGTCTTTCCTTCTTCCAACTTTCCATGCATTTAATTGTTGCTGTATATTGGTTTGCAGCATTGCTGAAAATAACATGCATCCAAAAAAAGTGGGGAATATTTGGGTTTAGCCTCCCGATGATTAGATACGAAGTTCAAATTGGAATACAGCAAAGACAGGTAGTAAATAGGGTTGTTTCGAAAGAAAACAATCATCAACCTATTTAGGGAAAACAATCCTCAACCTATTTAGGGAAACCATGTAAAACTAAACCTGGATGGCGAATGCTAATGCAAGTCTAGATTCTTAACCAATTGCACCTCCTCGCTCGATTCGATGTGCAAACAATCGTGTCATCGAGTGCCGTACAGCACTGTAGGTTATGAATATAAAATAAACGGTATGTGAATTGCTGTTGAAAGTAGAATAGAATCAGCAGTATTAATTACTCTGTTTATTAAAAATAGATTCGTTACTTTTTTCGGACCCACAGATTAATCACCGGACGGCCATTTCATCCTCACCGCTATGTAAAACATGTAAAATAAACGTGTCAGCCCTCTGAAGATGACACTGGGGACTCTAAAAAGATAACATATCTATTTTTAATAAATGAAATAATTAACGGCAGTTGATGCCTGTTTTTCCATTCAGTAAGAATTTATTTGCATTTCAAGACAGCAACGTCCTCATGGGCCCAGAAATTTTGACAGACGTATAGGGTACACTTCTGTTGCTGCTAATTTGTCCTGTGACACTCCCACATTCTAAAGTTGAAAATAACTGATAATATTTATCATGGGATTGCTTTGTTTTCAAACGAGTAACAATTTACTATTTGTCTTGTACGCGTGATCCTAAACTGTCACCAACTGCATGCGATTTATGCACTACATGCAACAGTGATAGTGAATTACCTAGCACCTGGTTAGTGTTGTCGATGTAATAAAAGTTTTAGTTTAAGAAATTTGCATACAAAAGGTATTTTACCAAACAATGTTATGTACCCATGTGTTGGTTTAGAATTTTCCGATGATTAATATTATGAAACTAGCCATTATACAGTATTTATATAGTACAAACACTACAAAAATAGCGACTGGCTACTTTTAAATTAAATTATGCTTAATCAGTTATAAATCCCAATGCTGTCGTTAGATACTGTGCACAAGCTCGGAATGGTTCAGTGATGAGGAAGGAAAAAGGTCCTGTCCTTTCAAAAGAGCCATCCCGGAACTTGCCTGGTGTGATGTAAGGAAATCTTAAATCAGGATGGTTCATCGTGGATTTGAACCGTCGTCCTCGCGAGTGCGAGTCCAGTGGGCTAGACTGTGTGTAAAAGGGTCCTCACATTACGTGAACACTTAGCTTTTATTAACTGTTCCAGATATCGAAACAATTGTTATCACTCCTAATTATTTTCCCTAAGGTTCAGTATAAGTAGTATTTAAAATCTCTTGAAAATTGGAGATTGATGATGTAACGCTGTTGAGTATTTATAATTTGGATTTCCCAAAAGTACCCTGAAAATGACCCAAATCTGCCGGCCGCGGTGGTCTCGCGGTCTTAGGCGCGCAGTCCGGAAATGTGCGACTGCTACGGTCGCAGGTTCGAATCCTGCCTCGGGCATGGATATGTGTGATGTCCTTAGGTTAGTTAGGTTTAAGTAGTTCGAAGTTCTAGGGGACTGATGACCACAGCAGTCGAGTCCCATAGTGCTCAGAGCCATTTGAAGCATTTTTTGACCCAAATCTGAAATCATCCGCTGTCATTGCGCAGTTTCAGCTCAATTAGAAAGTAAAACTAACGTGACAGGATCGTAAGTGCTTCTCGTTGGCACACTTCAGCATCTTATTTACTATAGCTTCGTACTTATATTTTTAGAAGTTTAACTGCAAACATTAATGCGCATTACATCATATTTCATTTGTCGAGACCATTACCCACACAGTAATATATTCTCTCCTTCGAAAGCACTCATTTATACAAAGCTTGTTTCGACATTTTGAAAACTTTCAGTATATTTGAGGCATCCTAATTCCGTGGAACGTAATGTACATAACAGTAGCAACGATTTTTTAAAAAAAGTTACTTCCACAACAACGTGAAGAAAATTGCCCTGTGACCATCTGTGCGAGATGTGAGAAGTTAATCAACAATGTAAGCGGAACGAAAGGTAGAGAGGTGATCAGCAGTAGATGGTTTGAATTGTAAACTTCCGGTGGGCGACTTTTTCCTGCAAACAACTGAATTGCGTTACGTCTTCAGGTGCCAGGCGCACTTCTGTTCCCCTTCCGGCTGCAGTAAACATTTTCATCGAGTGCAAAGTCCATCTGTTCTTATCGAAAGGGATTTCAGTAAGAGACGTTTATTAAAAGAATTTTAGATTCTTTGAAATGATTGGCAATTTCATCACTTTCGCTTTCGTTCATCAACAGTAACTCGGAGGAACGTACTTCCGTTTCTCGCACTTTCGTTTTCTAGAAATCGGCCAGGGATCTCTCATTTGCACGGAAAATGGTTATCTAACAGGTGATCTAAATGCGATAAGAAAAATGAAAACTCAGTAAGTCGAATAAGGTGACATACTTTGAAACGACCACCCCTCTCAATGAGCCTCCTGTAAGTGTGATTGGAAGAACCAGTCTCCCTTCTGTCAGTTTCATTTTGTAGAGATCGATAGGCTATGTCTTATTTGAAGTGAAGTGCTTTATCTGTTGGAGGATACAAACGTGAGTAATGAATAACAGATAAAGGATCCCCATTACCAAGATACTGTATTCACTGGCAAAATATCCGAAGTTTTCTTTAATAGTGAAAATTAAGTTTACTTTTAGTAGGCAAATATTAGGAAAATGTTAAATTGTAGATTTCGTATTATGAGGTATTACTGAGTCTCTGAAAACATCGTTAAAATGTGTCGCGATAAGTGATTTGAAGGTATAATTGTTTGCACGTGTCAGAAGCTTTCCAGCCTGAATATTATATTTTTGCAGTTATGATTTCAATCATATCGTAACGTGAATTAAGGTATGTAACACACAGAACAAATAATGACAATGGCTGTGCAAAAGGGTGACAACATTTAAGAAATCGGACAAATGCGAGTAGGCATCGCGCTCTGAGGATTCCATACAAACTCAATTATGTACACACATCAAAAAAAGTTTTGTATCACCTCAGTTCCAAGAGTTCCGGGACCTGTACAGAAAACTGGAATAGAGGAATAGAGATCAACATAAACATCGTTTCCGCCCTTTTTGTTGCTCATGAAAACCGCACATTGCGTGTTTACCGCCATACAGCGAGACCTTCAGAGTTGGTGGTCCAGATGGCTGTACACACCGGTACCTCTAATACCCAGTAGCACGTCCTCCTGCACTGATGCATACCTGCGTTCGTCGTGGCATACTATCCACAAGTTCATCAAGGCACAGTTGGTTAATATTGTCCCATTCCTCAATGGCAATTCGGAGTAGATCCCTCAGAGTGGTTGGCTGGACACGTCGTCCATAAACAGCCCTTTTCACTACATCCCAGGCATGTTCGATAGGAGCGATGTCGTTATCCTGAAGGAAGCCATTCACAAGATGTGCACGATGGGGGCGTGAATGGTCTTCCATGAAGACGAATGCCTCGCCAATATGCTGCCGATACGACTGCACTATCGGTCGGAGGATGGCATTCAAGTATAGTACAGCGGTTACGGCGCCTTCCATGACCATCAGCGGCGTACGTCGGCACCACATGATGCCACCCCAAAACAGCAGGGAACCTCAACCTTGCTGCACTCGTTGGACAGTGTGTCTAAGGCGATAAGCCTGACGGGTTGCCTCCAAACACGTCTCCGACGATTATCTGGTTGAAGGCATATGCGACACTCATGGATGAAGAGAACGTGATGCCAATCCAGAGCAGTCCATTCGGCATGTTGTTGGGCCCATATGTACTGCGTTGCATGATGTCGTGGTTGCAAAGATGGACCTCGCCATGGACGTTGGGAGTGAAGTTGCGCATCATGCAGCCTATTGCCCACAGTTTGAGCCGTAACACTTCGTCCTGTGACTGCACGAAAAGCATAATTCAACATGGTGACGTTGCTGCCAGGGTTCCTCTGAGCCATAATCCGTAGGCAGCGGTCATCCACTGCAGTGGTAGCCCTCGGACGGCCTGATCGAGGTATGTCATCGACAGTTCCTGTCTCTCTGTATCTCCTCCATACCCGAACAACATCGCTTTGGTTCACTCCGAGACACTTTCCATGTTGAGAGCCCTTCCTGGCACAAAGTAACAATGCGGACGATATCGAACCGCGGTATTGAGAGTCTAGTAATGTTTGAACTACAGGTACAGCCGTGTACCTCCTTCCTGGTGGAATGACTGGAACTGATCGGCTCTCTGACCACCTCCGTTTAATGGGTGCTGCTCATGCATGTTTGTTTACATCTTTGGGTGGGTTTAGTAGCATCTCTGAACAGTCAAAGGGACTTTGTCTGTGGTACAATATCCACAGTCAACATCCAACTTCAGAAGTTCTGGGAACCAAGGTGATGCAAAACGTTTTTTGATATGTGTATTTAGACAATAATAGTAATTTCATGTCGCTTATTTGCCTGGTGCGTGTTCCAAACCTACTCCAGTTATCCAACCAGGGAAAGGGACCTACAGGGTAACGTTGAACTCAGACCGTATGTTGCTTCTGGCGACTCTGCACATCGCAGAGAGGTGAAAACTAGGTTAAAAACAAGACTGAAAAACTGGTAGTTCGACCGAAATTTGATACTGAGTCCTCTTGGTGTTCAGGCGAGCACTCTACCGCAAGACCAGCTGGCCCGACGTCGGAAAAGGTATGTAAAGCTAATCTGTAGGGTTTGTTGAGAGCATAAGCGAGTATTAAAATATGTGACATATATGGCTGTACCTTTTGACTTCGTTCGATTAGAAGGTTCAATTTTTTGCACAGCTAAGGGACCGTAGACCTTAGCATGTGGCATGAATTTCCGCTTGATACCCCTCACTGTTCCTGAGAAAAAGGCGTCTTAACCGACGGACAAACACAGACAACCAAAAAATTGGCCGGCCGGAGTGGCCAAGCGGTTCTAGGCGCTACAGTCAGGAACCGCGCGACCGCTAAGGTCGCAGGTTATAATCCTGCCCCGGGTATGGATTTGTGTGATGTTCTTAGGTTAGTTAGGTTTAAGTAGTTCTAAGTTCTAGGGGACTTATGACCTCAGAAGTTGAGCCCCATAGTGCTTAGAGCCATTTAAACCAAAAAATTGTTATGTTATACAAATTAACAGTTCAGGGATTTTTCCTTTACTTGTACTACGAAACTGTGCTTCTTGCCAATTTTTTATTCTAGGTCGATGGAAAGTACACGATAAATTTTTATGAGTGAGTTTGTAAGTATCGAAATTTGTGATATATATGACCGTATCATTTGATTGCTTTGAGTCATAAGCTTCAATTTTTGACTCCTCCAAGGGACCGTAGACCTTAGCATATCATATTCATTTCAGCTTGATACCACTAATCGTTGCTGAGTAAAAGGGGTATTAACAGTAGGACAGACAGACAGACAGACAGACAGGTAAATGGACAACAGTTTTCCTATAAGTGTTGCGTTTTTACTGATTAGGAACTGAACCCCAAGAAACAAGTATATAAGGCAGTTTGTGTTTTTTGAAAATAACAGCATCCACACTAAGTAATAAGAAATAGAATACAGCAGAGATAAATGAACACTGATAAGCCAAAGCATTGTGACAACTGTCCACCGCGACGTTGAGGACACGTAACGTTATAACAAAAGTATGTAAGCACAGCAGACACGGACGGGGGATCGCCCTAGCGAAGATATAGTCTGCAAATGGGGAATCTGTTAAGATACGCGACTTTGACAAAGGGCAGATTATTATTCTGCACAGTCAGTGAACGATTATCTCGAAAATGGTGAAACCAGAGATGGAACCGATCCCCCATGGTACACAAATCAGGTCCGAATGAAGTTGCAGAGGCAACGGAAAAAGCATGCGAAGTTCAGAAGAACGCGAAATCCCGAAGATTGCCTAAAATTTGCAGACGCGCGAAATTTGGCACAGACTTCAATGCGAGATGCCTTTAATAGGTTCCAAAACGAAACATTGTCTCGAAATTTGGTAGAAAACCCGAAGAAATTCTGGTCGTATGTAAAATACACAAGCGGCAAGACGCAGTCAATACCTTCGCTGCGCAGTGCCGATGGTACTGTTACAGACGACTGTGCCGCTAAAGCAGAGTTATTGAACGCAGTTTTCCGAAATTCCTTCACCAGGGAAGACGATTGGAAATATTCCTGAATTTGAAACACGAACATCTGCTAGCATGAGTTTATAAGAAGTAGATACCTTAAGGGTTGCGAAGCAACTCAAATCGCTTGATACGGGCAAGTCTTCAGGTCCAGATTGTATACCGATTAGGTTCCTTTCAGATTACGCTGATACAATAGCTCCATACTTAGCAATCATATACAACCGCTCGCTCACCGATAGATCTGTACCTACAGATTGGAAAATTGCGCAGGTCGCACCAGTGTTTAAGAAGGGTAGTAGAAGTAATCCAATGAACTACAGACTTATATCATTGACGTCGGTTTGTAGTAGGATTTTGGAGCATATACTATATTCAAGCATTATGAATCACCTCGAAGGGAACGGTCTATTGATACGTAATCAGCATGGTTTCAGAAAACATCGTTCTTATGCAACGCAGGTAGCTCTTTATTCGCACGAAGTAATGGCCGCTATCGACAGGCGATCTCAAGTTGACTCCGTATTTCTAGATTTCCGTAAAGCGTTTGACACTGTCCCTCACAAGCGACTTCTAATCAAGCTGTGGGCCTATGGGGCATCGTCTCAGTTGTGCGACTGGATTCATGATTTTCTGTCAGTAAGGTCGCAGTTCGTAGTTCGTAGTTATAGACGGCAAATCATCGAGTAAAACTGAAGTGCTATCAGGTGTTCCCCAGGGAAGTGTCCTGGGACCTCTGCTGTTCCTGATCTATAGAAATGACCTGTGTGACAATCTGAGCCGTTCTCTTAGGTTGTTCGCAGATGATGCTGTAATTTACCGTCTAGTAAAGTCATCCGAAGACCAGTATCAGTTGCAAAGCGATTTAGAAAAGATTGCTGTATGGTGTGGCAGGTGGCAGTTGTCGCTAAATAACGAAAAGTGTGAGGTGATCCACATGAGTTCCAAAAGAAATCCGTTGGAATTCGGTTACTCGATAAACAGTACAATTCTCAAGGTTGTCAATTCTACCAAGTTCCTGGGTGTTAAAATTACGAACAACTTCAGTTGGAAAGACCACGTAGATAATATTGCGGGGAAGGCGAGCCAAAGGTTACGTTTCATTGGTAGGACACTTAGAAGATGGAACAAGTCCACGAAAGAGACAGCTTACACTACACTCGTTCGTCCTGTGTTAGAATATTGCTGCGCGGTGTGGGATCCTTACCATGTGGGATTGACGGAGGACATCGAAAGGGTGAAAAAAAAAAGGACATCTCGTTTTGCATTATCACGTAATAGGGTGGGGAGGGGGGCGGGGGAGTGTTGCAGATATGATACGCGAGTTGGGATGGAAGTCATTAAAGCAAAGACGTTTTTCGTTGCGGCGAGATGTATTTACGAAATTTCAGTTACCAACTTTATCTTCCGAATGCGAAAATATTTTGTTGAGACCAACCTACATACGAGGGTCAGTCAAAAAGTAATGCCTCCTTTTTTTTTTCTACGTTTAATTGTCAGGAAATTTAAATGCAATTACATAGGTTGAAAACCACAACATTGAGGATCATTTTGTCATTTTTCAATGTAATCTCCGCCCATCTCTACAGTTTTGGTCCATCTTTGAACAAGGGCATGTATCCCAGCACGGTAAAAATCACAGCTCTGCTTCCTAAGCCATTGACGCACGGATGTTTTGACGGCCTCCTCATCTTCAAAATGAATCCCACGATGAGCTTCTTTTAGTGGCCCGAACAGATGGAAGTCTGATGGTGCCAGGTCAGGGCTGTATGGGGGATGAGGCAAAACTTCCCATCCAATTTTGACAATCTCGTCAGAGGTGTGACGACTGGTGTGTGATCTTGCATTGTCATGCAAAAGAAGAACATCTGCCATTGATTTTGTTGGGCGAACTCGCTGAAGACGTGCTTTAAGTTTTTTGAGGGTTGTGACGTATTGAACAGAATTTATTGTGCATCCCTGCTCCAAAAAATCAACCAGAATCACACCCTCTGTATCCCAGAAAACTGTTGCCATAACTTTCCCTGCCGATCGCACAGTTTTGAATTTTTTCTTCCTCGGCGAGCTTGTGTGACGCCACTCCATTGACTGCCTCTTTGATTCGGGTTCAAAAAAATGCACCCATGTTTCGTCCCCGGTCACAATTTTTTTCAGAAACTCATCTCCCTCCAAACGGAAGCGCTGCAAGTGTTGGGAGGCTATTGTTTTCCTTGCCTCTTTATTCTGATCGGTTAACATTCTTGGAACCCACCGTGCACAAACTTTTGAGTACCCCAATTGTTTAATAATCGTGATCACACTGCCTTTACTAAGAGAAATAATGCGACACACTTCATCTGCAGTCACCCGACGGTCACCACGAATGATGTCATCAACTTGCTGAATGTTGTGTGGAGTCACTGCACTCACCGGCCTGCCGCTCCGCTTTTCGTCAGTCAACGGTGTTTGCCCTGGAGCTTCCTTACAACGACGAACCCATCGTCTAACAGTGCTGACATCCACTGTCACAACTCCATACACCTTCTTCAGTCTTTCATGAATGCGTACGGGCGTTTCACCTTCTGCATTCAAGAATTCAATCACACAACGCTGTCTCAAACGAACATCGATGTCGGCCATCTTACAAACTTCTGCTGTGCTGCCACCTGTTGACACAGAAAGTTACTACTGCAGTGGCTTGCAGAAGAAGGTTTGAGGAATGGCGCCAAATTCAAATTTTTCACTTAACTTAATTTTTTTAAGTAGAAAAAAAATGGGAGGCATTACTTTTTGACCGACCCTCGTAGGTAGGAATGATCATCAAAATAAAATAAGAGACATCAGAGCTCGAACAGAAGGGTTTAGGTGTTCGTCTTTCCCACGCGCTGTTCGGGGGTGGAATGGTAGAGAGATAGTATGATTGTGGTTCGATGAACCCTCTGTCAAGCACTTAAATGTGAATTGCAAAGTAGTCATGTAGATGTAGATGTTCACTTGCATCTATGAAAAGAGGTAGGACAGTGGAACTAGCACTAGCTCTAAATTGTTGGACGTCAACGACTCTTTACAGAACTTGAGGTTCGGAGGCTTGTCTGCTCTATAAAGTAGGATAGATGGTTCTCTGTGGCATCACTGGCGAAACAGCACAATGCTGATGCACGTACATGTATTTCAGCGCCACCGTTCGTCGTATATTGCTGAATATGGACTCCGCAATAGATTGCTGCTTCGTATTCAAATGTTGACCCAACGGCATAGTTAATTACGATTACAATGTGCACGGGGACATCGGAATTCGACCGTCAACCAATGGAAACGGGTCAGCTCTTCGCGTGAATCACATTTTTGCTGCACTAGATCGACCGTCTCCACAAATGCCGTCATAGAAGTGAACTGCGGCTCGAAACGTGCAGCGCGCCACGGATGCAGGCTGGCGGGAGCAGTATTATGCTATGCGAGACATTCTGCTACCTGTGGTAGTAATTGTAGACACAGTGACAGCTGCGAACCACCTGCATCCCTTCGTGCTTGATTTCTTCCCCGATGGTGATGTCATCTTTCACCACTGTTGGTGTCCGTGTCTCGGACTCAGAACCGTGCTACAGTGGTTTGAGGAACATTACAGTGAACTCCCGTTTATCTTTCGTCGACCAAATTCGCCCGATGTAAATCCTATGCAACCAGTCTGAGTCGCCATCGGGCGCCGTCACCGCGTACGCAAATCAGCGGCCCGTTATTTACGCGAATTACATGACCAGTGCGTAGACATCTAATGCCACACATGTCCACAAACCTACCAACAAACTGTCGGACACCTGATATGCAGAATCAGTGACGGACAAATAAGCTATTATGCAGATGGTCAGAGTTTTTTCTCATCAGTGTATACTGAAAGATATTTTCTCTTCTGCAATGCAGATGCCGCTGATGGCGAGCAATCGAGCACGGTACTTACTCAGCAACAAATGGACAAAAGAAATCTCTACTGGGCGGCTTATAAATATGCATACGTATTTAAAATTACTGTTTTAGATAGTCGGAGCCATCTAAAATGTATGCTTACAAAGAAATTATTTGCTTAACGTTTTTTAGAAGTCTAACAAGGGGAGGACACGACGGATTTACTGAAAAACTTCGTACACTTGTAGTACTCCACAAGGACAACAAAATGTGTAATCAGTAGTTCGTACTCCTCAAGCGTTATTTATAAAATCAGAAGATAATTTCGGTCGTCGAATATATATTTGTGCGTGGCCATTTTAACCATGAAGCGGATGCGTCCGAGTGGTGCTGACACGGTAGCTCAGCGTGTTCGGTCAAAGCGTTAGCTACCCCTTAAAACAAAGAAAAATCTGAGCGAACTGATGAACGAACAAACTGGGACGGGTGGCATCGGACGTCCGCCCTCAACAAATTCAACGAACAATATAGAACAATTAAAAAAAAAAAAAGTGTTTGGCATTCAAGCCGCTGAATCGCTGGATCGAGTTCCGTTCGTCAGTTTTTTTTATTTTTATTTTCAACACAGTCATTTTCTTTATTATTTGTATTACAATTGATATAAGGGTGCAAATACGTGTAATCGGATGAACTTTTATTAAATTTACAATGTTATTTGGCCGTCTACTAATTTTTATTATCATAAATAATGTAATATTCATAACTATCGACTAGTAAACAACTAAACGCATAAAGTGATACTGAAAATGTATGCAAAGGAACGACAGCAGCTACGTCAAGACCTGGTAGACCTCATGTGGCGACGGGTAGGGATCGTCGAGCATTGCAGCAGATAGTTGCCAAAGTCGCACGAAATCAACGGAAGGAATCAATCGTGAGTTTCAAAATGTTATCAGCACTACAGCAAGCACAATGACAGTGCGTAGGGAGTTAAAAATAATGGGGTACAATGACAGAGGAGCTCATCCTAAGCAACAAACTCCCGCAATCAGTTCTAAGCGACACTTGAAGTGATGTAGAGAGCAACACCATTCGGGAGCGGATGGCTAGAAACGAGTAATTTTGCGTGATAGATCACGCTATAACCTGCAAAATTCAGGGGAGTAGTTTGGATTTGTAAAATGCTTGATGACGCTAATTCCAATAATGTATAGTGCCAGCAGTGAAGTGCAGAGGAGGTGGTGTTGCGGTATGTGGGTGTTTCTCGTGGTGAAGGTGTGGTCCCCTTGTAGCGCTAAAGAAAACGCTAAATGCGGAAGGACATCAAAATCTTTTACAGCATAGTGCACTGCGTGCAGTAGAGGAAAACTTACGAGACGATGACGGTTTGCATTAGCATGACAATGCACCCTGTCATTAAGCGGCATCTATGGAGCAATGGACTATGGGCAAATAATAGTATTGTGATGGACTGACGTGCCCAGAGTCCCGAGTTGGAGCCAATGGATGGGATCAGTCAAAACGTCCAGACCCCAAAATCCAACATCACTGCCTTCTCCAGTTTCGGTTCTTGAGACTGCCATTCCTCCACAGGCATCCAGTACCTCACTGAATGTGTTTCCAGTACCGTTCAAGGCATCATAAAGGCGAAGGGTGCTACAGCCTATATTAATGAATACTAATAGGGGGCCGGATACTTTCGATCAAGTAGTGTATGGGGGCATCGGACATGCACTGAGATGCTTGCCACTGCAAGGACGCAATACAGCCACAGCGGATAGTGGCTATGCAGACTTTGTAGATGTAGAACCGTAAGTCCTAAAATGAAATGAGCTCTTTCTGGGTCGTGGAGATCTGTCTAAGCTTGATTCCGGGGCCTAAGGAGATAAAGACCATGGTCACAGGGGAGGTAACTGGGAGCGAAATGGCAATGAAGTGGAGTACTGCGAGGAGAGGAAGTGTGTTTGGATAAGCCAGCTGTACAGTTACCCATCTCATCGTCTCACAGTTCATTGCAACAGTGGAACATACACTTACTACAGTTCTCAGAAACTGAGTCCCTGTCATACGACATGAGGTTGAGACAGTAAGAGGTGTAATAACGTCTGTATACCTCTTCACGCCTCTCGCGTGTGGTCGCATTGGCATAGAAATACGGCTTAATAGTACTAGAAAATAAACAGTAAAGAATTTTCTGTCATAAAAAACATGAACTGAAAATATGGAAGTTTTATTAATCGACGTTGGTTAAGTTTATAGTACATTTCTACATTAGTTTCATATACTAACCCACTTACATATTACCATAAGAAACGTAACCCTAGTTTACAAACACTTTATTATAACATAGCTGCGTATTAGTTTTATGTTGTCTAGAAGAAAACATGTATAATCAGTTAAAGATTTTTATTAACAGGTTTAACATGACGTGCTGTAGTACCTTACCAGCAACTCAAGATTCAGTGTTATGCAAAAATAGTGGAAATGTCTGGCTGTCTTGGACCCCTGCTACTCTGCTGATGATCTGGAAGCATCTTCTACAATTAACGGATATCGTGGTGGATTTGACAGAAACTGAAGTTACGTGAGAAAAGCGGAGAGAAGACGGAAGTTCTCTCTCACTGTAAAGGTGTGAGAGAACCAGCTAGTGGCAGAAAGTACGGACACACGTGAGTGTTCTCGTCAAATTGCATCACAAGACGCTTAGACTGTTGTGATACCGCAATGACGCATGTTCTTTGCGCACAGTCAGTGCATGAATACAACAGTCATAAATTAAAGCTTTGTTCGTTAGACTTTATTCGGTGCCTTATCTAGATTACCTAAACGAGACTATTTTACCTACTCTGTCGCAAAAGAGGACTCCCGGTGAAATCTTATGCACACGTTTTAAGCAACACAGACACTGTGCACCAGAAGTTCTCGCAGTATTTTGACCACAGAGAGTATTTGAAAACGCCGGAAATAGGGTGTTAAATGAAATTGCTGCTCCTGTATTATAAATTTTCTTACTCGCCTGTGAACGGTAAGCTTCGCCATTGAATTGTTTGTCAGCGTTACGGACAACATATTAGTGCACATTGCGTATCTCACTGCTGGGGTGAATCATCCCAATCGGGCCGTTCCTTCGTTAAAATTTTTCCAAAGAATCGTGTAAAACGTTGTGGACTAACACTATTTTGAAGAAAAACACCGCGAATAATTATACGAATAGAATCAATCTGTATTCTGTGATAATATCTTCTGCTCAAATATTATTCTGGGCTCCCGAAAGCAGAGTAAACGCAACCTACATCTAGTTGTATACTCCACAAGTGTCTTGCAGCTCAGTGAACATAAACTCTGTGAAAGAAGGTCTGAATATTTCTGAAACAAAAAGACAGATAGAAGCACGTCTGCAAGCGACTTCGTCGAAGCATTTGGAATTGCTGTATTCACCAAATACACTTGGTGTCAAACATAAATAGATGGTAGGAAGTGAATCCCTTTACACAGAAAGTAGCTGCTGTCATAGGGTGCCTTTCTTGCACGCAGCAGCTACACAGCCTCGTCACAGGGCCAAAGCGCTTTATCGCAAATCTACGCAAAAACTGAAGAAAAAAATTAGTATTACTGTCCAATAATTAATTAAGAGAAAATTTACATTTCGTATCTTGAGTGTGAACATGATCCGTGGCAATGTTGCTATAAGTTCACTTAAACTGATCTAAAATTTGAGCAGTGGTCCAATTCTGAATCCAGTAAATGATGACTAATGTAACCAATAGAATGTTCAAGTGGGTCCGTCTGGGCGACGACTGTAGATATTTCCTGATGCAGTCTTGAGGCACGATGTTAACACTGTCCAACTAATTGTTGATACACTATGGATACTTGACATACTGGACTATGTATACTTATTAAGTGGAGCCGTGGAGTCGTGTCTACTTATATCCGCATTTTATGGGTGGCTGTTCCCTTGGAACTATTTGTATGACGTTTTGGGGTAGCGTAATATAGTTCGTGTTGTGTGTGCCCTCTATAGCGTCTGGCCATAAATATGTTACGCTTCTCCGGAGACTTACCTTGACATGTGCGCACTCTCTGTGTATGGCAGTGTACTGTATCTTCTAGTGGTCATAAAATAAATAATAAGCTCGCAATAAATTGAATTAGAAGTATATGGTGTGCAGAAGGCGGAGTGCCGTTGTCGCCACGAAAAATGGAATCGATCGGCCTGTCATGCCACTGGGATAGTGTCAGACCCTATACTGGCTGTCGGCGTGACAGTAGAAAGAAAGATGGGCGTGACAAAGGTATATTTCATCACAGCTAGAATGTTAATGCCAGCGGCTCTGCCGCAATGGTGACAGTGGTTCCCGTCAGATTACCGACGTTAAGCGCTTTCGAGCTAGGCTAGAACTTGGATGGGTCACCGTCAATCTTTGCCGAGCGCTGTTGGCAAGTGGGGTGCAGTCAGCCAGTTGTGGAGCTACTTGACTGATAAGTAGCGGAGTAGCTGTTCCGGTCACGAAAACTGACAACGGCCGAGAGAGCGGCGTGCTGACCAAATGCTTCTCCATACCCGCATCCAGTGACGCTTATGAGTTGAGGATGACACGGCCGTCGGTCGGTACCGTTGGGCCTTACGTGGCCCGTTCGGATGGAGGTATTGTTAACGCCGGACTTATGGGACACTCCTTCAAGGTTATGCTGGAACTGCGCTTTTTACTTACCGCTTTGTCAACGGCATACCGTAAGGCTAGGCGCAAATTGAGACGCGTACAGCACGTGTGACGTGACACGACACTACAGCGCGACACGCACGTGCCGCACGAGTCACGCGGGTCCAGCGCATATTGCGACGCGTACACCGTGCTTCGCACGAGCCGACTGGCGACGCTCTGCGCTGACTGAACCGAAGCGCGCACGCAACCTGTTATCTTTCACAAACGATTTTACACAAACTATTGACTGAAAATATGATTTTTGCCTTAGTTGTAGCGTTATGTGTCATCTTCGTGGCGAAGTGCCCATCACCTCGCTAATGACCATTCTCATTGTGATGTAGACATCTTAGTAAGAAACTACGCAAAACTAAAAAGTTTGCAACGAAAATTAGGGGTTGCTATGATTTTGCGTTTCGTGTGTATTACACCATAAGTTGCTGCGTATGAAATTTAGCTAACATTCTGAATTTTTGTTTAGACTTGGGAGGAGGTCTCTATCTGACTCCGATCTCGAGAAAATGGAGCCCATGTAGCGTGCTCACTTCCGATCTCACGCCCGCGAGAATGAAATACTCGCAACATCTCTCATATCTCCTAAACCACTCGAGTCATCGAAACGAAAGTTTGGCGATTGACAGCACACAAGGAGCAGAGTGTTTTGCCAACTCTCAAACACACGCAATTTTCTTATCCATGGCGATATATCAGCACTTATACTTCCCTTTTTATTTATTTCACTCCAGTGACTAATTTTTTAAGAGCTATCGACAGCTAGTGAAACAAGAGCTTCCTAGTATGAAAATATAAATGAAATTTCTTCTTTTATGTTACTGCAAACCGACTATGAGGTTTCTCGTAAGCTATTGAGTTCTGTGATTGCCAATTGCTTGTTTAATGAGGCACCCGTTTCGGAACACTGTCTCAATAGCTGCTGTGAGATGAGTTTAGCAAATTACAGTGTGACAAAGTACAATTAAACCAGTCACCAAGAGAAATGTGGCCGTTACTCACGAACGGTGATTCTTCTTCGAATGAGAAAAGGTTAACAACTATCACAAAAATAGATAGCCAATTCTTTTGGAATTTTGGTGGAATCCCCGTAACCCATCATATTTTTAAGACTGAGCGACTGGAATGGAAACTTACCAAAGGATTTTATTCCTTCTCTTAATTTGAGCAGTAGTAAAATAATGACAATCGTTCCTTCAGGCAGAATGATAGTCACGTGCCAGATATTGGTTACTCACCTATGGCTTGCCAAACTGACAATGTGTGACCGTGAATAAAATAGTTGTTATTGAGCAAAATAAACAACTGATCTGTCTCACAACACAATGGTCAGTGTATTGTCAGCAGCGGAGGATAATGCGTGCGACAGGAATGCACAAGCTAGCCATGTGTGCCTTGTGAGTTGGAGTTCGAAAAACATTGTCATGAAAGTAGGTCTGCCTTTGTCAGCAGTGAACAACCATAACATCGAGAACCACTTCATCGCTATGAGATATGGTACTCACTGCTCCATCCGTGTATCTTGCCTGGTCACAAGTCAGCAAGAACACTTCCACTGGGTGCTCAGAGGTAGCAAATAAGTTAACCTAACCTGATGAGTCACGTTACACTTCGGCATACGCTGATGGTAGGTTACGAGCTGGCGAAAATCGCACGAGCCGGTGCCTTCCCAACGCTTTCGGTGTCTGGCAGTCAAAGCCACTACGTGTCGCTGCCGTTAATAATGTCGAAACTGGATTCTATGCACTCCTATAAATGTGTCTAACTCAGTTGCTCATGAGTATAAAGAATCTGTATTGTATATTTGAAAGCCAGACACAATACCTGTGTTCGGTGTCGGGTGCGGTGAGGTGTGTGGACAGAGGAGATGGACAGAGAGGAAAGGGGGAGCAAATTGATAGAAACAGTAGGGAGGAGGAGATGGCGAGAGAGGGGGAAGGAAGACAGTGACTAATAGAAGATTGGAATAAATACATATCCAGGCAACGCCGGGTACTCATCTAGTAATTCTTTACTAAAACTGAATATCCAAATTGTTGTTGAATGTTTCAGTCGTTATTGATAGCTTTCCATTAGCTCCATACAGTGATGTAAGCTATCGGGACAAAGGTTTCTGGACACCCCAATGTAATGCGGACATTACCGCTCGTTGTCACGGGAGGCTGAACCTCCAATACAAAAAGAGGCGTGGTGTACTGTGTTCTCACAAGGAGACTATCCAGGAATGAGATTTTTGTAATTTTTTGTATTTATGATACGTGAAGTTTAGAACTGAAATATCAGTACCCTAAAGCTGTTCGATGCAACTCTCAAAAATCTTTCAGAAAATCGACTCTGATATTTGCCAAAGAATGTCAGAAAATTTAATTCTCTAAAAGGAATGCGATTTATTACGACAGTCACGGTGGCTTGTTAGGTAGTGTTGGAGAATGGGAATCAGGTAATCAAAAGATCGCTGGTCCAAATCTCGCCATCGTCTTCTTTCTGTAAATCTTGAATACCTACATCATTATCAAATTCATCAAATATACGTCAGTTAACATATATTTAATGACTATTTTTTGAACAGTGCACGTCTTCTTGTTTCTAATTACATATTACACAAAAAATTCTAGTTTCCATTGCAAATGTGAAGTCCTAGTTACTGATCTTTTATAGAAGATTGCGAATAAAGATGGTTTAAATTAAAAAGAAAACTATCGATAATTAAGACTTTAAAATGAAAACTGGAATGTTGTACGCGATGTATAATTAGAAAAAGTAAGACCTTCATTTCTTATAAAAATAATGACCAATTGAATGTTAATTAACATATATTTGATGAATTATATCTTTAAGTGATGTATTTGAATTGAACGAAAGGAAAGAGAAAAAACTATAGCCTGATTCGAACGACTGATCAGTTGAATTCCTGCTTATCATTCTCCAGTACTACCGACTGAGCTCTGCTGCCTGTCGACAAGAACGGCTTTACTCTTACGGAATTACAGTGGCTCAAACTGTTAGGAAAACAGCGAAGATGATTTTCTCGAGAGCTTTGGAGCGCTACATCGAACTGCTTGACAGAACTGCCTGCATCGAACTGGTTTGATATTTGAGTTCTGAACTTCACGTACCATTGAGAGGCACCCACATGCCTTGCTCATACTGTGGCATCAAGCAGTCAGGCCTGCAAGATGAGTGGTCTGCCAAGCGAGTGGACTCATTCTTATTTATCGAGTAACATGAACTCTAGTACTCACAATTAAGTTACAAGTTATTCTCCTCTTTGAATATTACGCAACGGAAACGCACATCTGACTATTAGTAATTTATACAACTCTGACTGTTCACTAGGCACTGGCAATACCACATTTTCTTTTTTATTTAACGGCTTTGATCAGCACGTGGCCATCGCACTGAATATGAATGCGCACACATTATAAACTCTGAATATCATGACAACATACAATTAGAAGGAAAAGGCCACCAATCTTTTTCTTTTCACTATCTTATTTATTCCGATAAATTCTATAACCTAAACACACAAATTCTATAACCTACAGCAATAACACATGAGAAATTCCGCCCAGAGGGCATGGCTTTACATTGGTGATTCTCTATCTTATGGTATCGTAATTATTTAACGCTACAGCGCACTTTCTGGATAGGATGGTGGATCTTTTGCTATATCTCACACTTCGACTCTCGCAACCATCATCACGAAACTTTCCTCCAGACCGAGCGGTACAAAAGGAACATGCATAACCCACTACCTCTGAAACTACCTTGCTACTCTCCCATGCAAACCACACATACTTAAATTACATGACATACAGCACACTGCAACATGGAATACAACACAAGGAATAATCACAACGTTATAATCACATCACTTTCAGCTTTCCCACTTCAATTAGTATTCATCCCAGTTTCACACGACACTGCCCCACTTCGTAACTTTTCTTTCCTACTACGAACTCTCGAGGATATATGCATGTCTTCCTGTGCAATGCAAGCCAAGTAGCGTTGCTGGATAGACGGATGACTCACCTTGCTTCTCTCTCAGAGTATTATAGTTTGAATCAAGCGTCACACGGAAACATACACTCCTGGAAATTGAAATAAGAACACCGTGAATTCATTGTCCCAGGAAGGGGAAACCTTATTGACACATTCCTGGGGTCAGATACATCACATGATCACACTGACAGAATCACAGGCACATAGACACAGGCAACAGAGCATGCACGATGTCGGAACTAGTACAGTGTATATCCACCTTTCGCAGCAATGCAGGCTGCTATTCTCCCATGGAGACGATCGTAGAGATGCTGGATGTAGTCCTGTGGAACGGCTTGCCATGCCATTTCCACCTGGCGCCTCAGTTGGACCAGCGTTCGTGCTGGACGTGCAGACCGAGACGACGCTTCATCCAGTCGCAAACATGCTCAATGGGGGACAGATCCGGAGATCTTGCTGGCCAGGGTAGTTGACTTAGACCTTCTAGAGCACGTTGGGTGGCACGGGATACATGCGGACGTGCATTGTCCTGTTGGAACAGCAAGTTCCCTTGCCGGTCTAGGAATGGTAGAACGATGGGTTCGATGACGGTTTGGATGTACCATGCACTATTCAGTGTCCCCTCGACGATCACCAGAGGTGTATGGCCAGTGTAGGAGATCGCTCCCCACACCATGATGCCGGGTGTTGGCCCGGTGTGCCTCGGTCGTATGCAGTCCTGATTGTGGCGCTCACCTGCACGGCGCCAAACACGCATACGACCATCATTGGCACCAAGGCAGAAGCGACTCTCATCGCTGAAGACGACACGTCTCCATTCGTCCCTCCATTCACGCCTGTCGCGACACCACTGGAGGCGCGCTGCAAGATGTTGGGGCGTGAGCGGAAGACGGCCTAACAGTGTGCGGGACCGTAGCCCAGCTTCATGGAGACGGTTGCGAATGGTCCTCGCCGATACCCCAGGAGCAACAGTGTCCCTAATTTGCTGGGAAGTGGCGCTGCGGTCCCATACGGCCATGCGTAGGATCCTACGGTCTTGGCGTGCATCCGTGCGTCGCTGCGGTCCGGTCCCAGGTCGACGGGCACGTGCACCTTCCGCCGACCACTGGCGACAACATCGATGTACTGTGGAGACCTCACGCCCCACGTGTTGAGCAATTCGGCGGTACGTCCACCCGGCCTCCCGCATGCCCACTATACGCCTTCGCTCAAAGTCTGTCAACTGCACATACGGTTCACGTCCACGCTGTCGCGGTATGCTACCAGTGTTAAAGACTGCGATGGAGCTCCGTATGCCACGGCAAACTGGCTGACACTGACGGCGGCGGTGCACAAATGCTGCGCAGCTAGCGCCATTCGACGGCCAACACCGCGGTTCCTGGTGTGTCCGCTGTGCCGTGCGTGTGATCATTGCTTGTACAGGCCTCTCGCAGTATCCGGAGCAAGTATGGTGGGTCTGACACACCGGTGTCAATGTGTTCTTTTTTCCGTTTCCAGGAGTGTAACACGCAAAGTAATATTAAGAACATATTCATCACACACGCGAGTCCTCAACTGATACCATGGACGAGTACTTCTCCTTATCCTTTGTCTCATACACAGATTGAGACTCACACAGTACTCACCACGTGGAAGTACTCGTCTCTAATTTCAAGTCCTGCACAAGCCATTTCTCAAATACTTCCAACTTATAGTACACACGCTAGTAATTCAGCTTAATTTAAGTACTCAAAAGTATTTTAACTTATTGCTACAGATGGTTTCATTGTGATCGTTGGTCACTTCCAAAGATTACTACGATCCCCTTAATATTACCTGCCTGACATTTAATTCTCCCCACAAAAGTTCCTGAAATAGAGAAATTATTATTCCAAACTACTCTTAAGTATTTCACATGCGTACCATGTCCCCACTCTTTTGTCTTTACGGAGCACACCTAAGACAGTTCTTACCAACACTAGATCCAGCGGCAGAGTGCTGTAACATGGCTGTTCTTCAGGTCCTCTCACACCTCTGCCGAAGTGGGGAAGCACCTTGCTACCGTATTGGTCAGCCACATTTCAGGTGCTCAAAGCTCCGATAAATTTCATCTCTTTGGTTCCACCAAAGGTGGCCAAAGGATCGTCTCAAAGATGATCATATATTCACATTCACTATCTGCGGTTAGCAGACGATCATACATTCATTCATTTCACAGATCTCACCAAACTGGATGTAGGGATTTATTTTGTGGGAGTGCACATGTGATCAATTAAATAAATAAATTGTCATTCTTTCCCACACTGGTATCCGGCTTCGCTGCATTAATTGAAATTGAGTTATTTTTACAAAAAGTATGTTGTTCTGGCAAGAATAATGAAGTATGTTGTACCTATTTTCAATGTCGGGCGGTACTGTACCCTTTCTCCATAAACATAAAAATTACAGAAATCCGATCATGGGGTGGTCTCATTGTCAGTAAAGAAGCAGTAACAATTGAATGGATCAGGCAGGAGAGCTCACTGACTTCCAACATGGATAATCATTGGATGTCACCAGAGTAACAAATCCATCATGGACGTTTCAAGCCTCCTAAAAGTTGTTCACATTGACTGTTGGTGATTCGATTGTGAAGAGGGAACGCGAAGATACAATTACAGCACAGCTAAACCAAGTGTAGGTAGACCCCACGTACTGACGGACATGGTCCGTCGGGCATTGCAGAGGGTGGTTGTAAAAAATGGCACGAAATCAGCAGAAGGACCAGTCGTTAGTTCCAATGGGATACCAGCAGTTCAGGTACCATAATGAACGTGCGCACAGCGTTAAAAAGAACGGCGTACAATGACCGAACAGTTCCTGATAAGCCATAGCTTTCTGCAGTCAGTGCGAAGTGTCGCTTGAGGTGGTGTAAAGAGCGATGACACTGGACAACGGTTGACTGGAAACGAGTTAACTGCAGTTGTAAATTACGGTGTACCCAGTGGCAATCCGATAGGAGTGTTTGGATTTGATGAATGCCTGGAGAACGTTATCTGCCACCGTGAGTAGCGCCAACACTAAAGTACGGCACGGGGGTGTTTTCGTGGTTAGGGAAGGATATGAACTAATTTTACAGAATTGTGTACTCAGTAAAACAGAGGAACAGTTCGAACGCGTTGGGTGCTTGTATCAGTATGACAATGCATCCTTGCATAAAGCAGGATCTGTAAGGCGATAGTTTGCGAACATTGACATTCCTAGAATGGACTGACCTGCCCACATTCGATGCCTGAACCCAGTGGAACACCTTTGTTATGAGTTAGAACGTCGATTTCGCCCGAGACCCTCGCGTCCGACATCAATACCTTCTACTGTTTCGACTCATGATGATGAATGGGCTTTCATTCCTCCACAGGCATTCAGACACTTCGTAGAAGTCCGCAACAGAGTTTAAGCCGTCATAAAGACGAAGGGTGCTCACTCCCCATATTCCCCATATTAATGTCAGCTGATACCTGTCCTGATATTTTGGTTGAGATAGTACATGGATGATCCGAAAATATGTAACATTACCCTCTGTAAGTAAAGCGCATTGCACACGGATAGATGTATTACACTGACGTTTAGATGCCGGCCGCGGTGGTCTCACGGTTCTAGGCGCGCAGTCCGGAACCGTGCGACTGCTACGGTCGCAGGTTCGAATCCTGCCTCGGGCATGGATGTGTGTGATGTCCTTAGGTTAGTTAGGTTTAAGTAGTTCTAAGTTCTAGGGGACTGATATCTACAGCAGTTGAGTCCCATAGTGCTCAGAGCCATTTGAACAATTTTTTTTTTTTGACTTTTAGATAGAAGCAAATACAGTGCTACTACAGGGTGTCCAGAAAAGGATTCCCTGATTTCAAAATTAAATATCTCGAAAACAAAGATCGATAGAGGAATGCAGCAAACGGTATGTTTATTGTGAAAGCTGTAAGAAGTCTATACGGCAGTTTGAAATAATAGTTACAAAAGCTGCTAACAGAAGGCGCTGTAATCGCCATACGTAATGCCTAGTATAAATAGTGATCCGAAGCCAAGAGCGATCAGTTCCACTACTGAAACGTGAAAGGAGGTTAGCGTACCGAAGGAAGAGATTGAAACCATGTACACCACTGAACAACGCGTTTTTCTGGTGCTAGAGTACCACAGGTTAGAAGAGAGTCCTACTGCAACAAGGCGAAGTTTTCAAGCACGATTTAATGTTCCAAAAGGACCCAATGCGAAAACCATGCGTACGCTCTTCGCAAAATTTCAACGAACAGGCAGCGTAACTGATGATCTAGTGGGGCATGTTGGCCGCAAGCAAATCGCAGTTACGCCTGAAAATATCGCCACAGTTTCTGGAATTATTCAGCGAAATCCAATGTCATCCGTCCGTAGAATTACATCTGAGACTGGTTTGAAGCGTTCCAGCACGCAGAAAACACTGAGAAAGAGCCTACACATGTTTCCATTCAAAATTCAAACGCACCAGGCCATACCCGTACGAGCTGTGCAACAAAGGGTTGCCTTTGCTAATCAGACGCTCACAATGATTGATAGTGAAGTATTTGATGTTGGCTGCAGCTGGTTTACAGATTAAGCACAGTTCCACCTGAATGGATACGTGAATAAGCAGAACTGGCGATTTTGGGGTTCCGAAAAGCCATATTGGTGTTAACTGAAAGCCCTCTATTCTCCTAAAGTTACTGTGTGGGCTGCAGTATGCAGCAGAGGCATTATTGGCCCTTTTTTCATTCGAGATACGGTCACTGGTGCACGTTACGTTGCAATTTTGGAACAATTTGTCGCCACACAGCAAGCGTTAGAGGATCGACCATGTACTGAATGGTTTATGCAAGATGGAGCCAGACCACATCGAACCGAACAAGTGTTTCGCTTTCTTGAGGAATACTTCGGGAATCGAGTCATTGCTTTAGAATGTCCCAAATTTACTGGTGCAGGCATGGATTGGCCTCCATATTCACCGGATTTGACTCCCTGTGACTTTTTTGTGGGCCACAGTGAAAGACATGGCCTACCCGAAGCATCCCGCCACGCTGGACGAGCTTGAATCGGCGATCTCTGTGGCATGTGAATCTATTTCGGTTGAGACACTACGAAATGTGATGCCGAATTTCATTCTTCGTTTGCGCCACCTCTGTTGTGCCAATGGTGAACATTTTGAAAACCTTGTGATGTGATTGTTTGTAAAATTGTTTTCATACGATTATTTCACTTATGTATGGTGGTATGAACTGTACAGCGCACAGCGCCATCTGTTAGGAACTTTTGTAACTATTATTTCAAACTGCTGTATAAACTTCTTACAGCTTTCACAATAAACATACCGTTTACTGCATACCTCTATCGATCTTTGTTTTCGAGATATTTAATTTTGAAATCAGAGTGTCCTTTTCTGATTACCCTGTCTAAATGATTCATTCGTTTTCAAAGCTCTATATTTTCGAACGTATTACATGTGAAAAAATTACAGATGCATGAATAGACCCGTAAATTTAGGAAGTTTGCATTTTTTACTCTAGAAATAGTTTGTGAGTGTGTCTGGTTACCCGACACACGTCCGAATGGTAGTCAAGCTCATTCCGTAATTTATGTAGCAACATACTGTCAATGCTCATCACAGCAGCATTGATGAGTCCTCTGATATGTTCCAGTGTTCTCGGTAGTGGGTACACAGACTCCGTCCTAATGTACCCTCAAAGGAGAAAGTCACAAAGTCAGGCGACCTGTGGGCCAAGGGAAGATATCATAGAATGAAAACTTTCACCACCGGATGGAATAGCTGCTAGTAAACCTTTCTGGATGTGAGATCGTGGCCCAAGAAACTATTCTGTGCCTGACGTTTCGCCCAGGACTGCGCTGGACATCCTCAGAGGCGTTCCTCCACTGAGTCTTGCCAACTGACCTTTCGGACGTCCGAGAGCGACATAAATACTGTAGGAAAGGAGGCGTGGTCAAAGTAACGCTAGATGAGCAGAGATCATCCTTGTCAGAGATGAAACTTAACTATTGATTCTCGTCTTGTCAAAGATAAAACTGTCTAGCGATTATGCAGAGCTACTGTCCATATGTCGCTAAATTTCATTGCTTCCTCTTTCCTATTAAAATTATCTTGATGCTTATAAATTTACATAGTCGTGAATAATAAATTGACGTTGTAGATGAAATTTCTGTTTCAGAAAACCTCACTTCGTGGTTTCCCGACTGAGGAGCATGCTCTGCTACAGTTGATTTCCCTATTTTTCCTAGTCGGCAAAGACTTTTGTGCTCTTTCAGCCGTGTATTTACGCTCCTCTTGGTAGTTCCAATATATACTTTACCACACGCACACCGAATTTTGTATACACCACATGTCGACAGAGGAGGGCGTTTATCCTTCACAGACTTGTTTTCTTTGTTGGTGTAAAGACCGATTTGATGTCATGTTTCTTTAACATCTAACCGACCAGATCTGCTACTTTTTTAATAAAAGACTTTCAATGACACCTCCCTTTTGTTTTGGATGGTGATTAGAGTATTTATGCAAATATCTGTCCGTATGTGATACTTTCCGAAAAACGGTATGTTCCACACTTCCATAGGACTGTCTCATAACCAAAACATCCAAGAAAGATATTCTTTTATTTTGCATTTCCATGGGAAGAGAGCCACATCATCTTCACCACTACGCCTACTTCGGCGATGCGGACGTTCGTCATTTAGGTAGCGACGAACATCACTGCTTGAATGAAAGGGTGCTCCATCTTGTTGGAAGATGAAAATCTGTGAATCAGCAGTCAGCTGTGGAAACAACCGCAACTGCATCATATCAACGTAACGAATACCGATCACAGTCTTTTCACCGAAGAAAAACTGCCCATACTCCTTCTTCTGTGACATTGTGAAGAAAAAATTAACCTAGGATGTATCTCGTTTATGTTTCTCTAAATTGTTGATACTAACACATAATTTTCTGCTTACATCGCGGTTCGTTTCCATAATTCCTTCCGAATGCACGCTGCATCGTTATAACAAAAAGTGTCTTGCATATAACAACCCAAAATCTCTTTTCTTGATTCGTCGCCATTTTGTCAAGTCACTGAACTCTTAACGCCAGTTTGTGGCCGCAGTACAAACTCGGTGAGTTTACGGTACTATTCATGTATCGATCGTGTTTGCGCATGTAATACTTTGCAAAATATATGACTTTGAAAACAAGTTAACCTTAGCGCTATGATTTCTCTTTCGGGGTCTGTTCCATAGATACTTCGTAGATTCAGTTGTTTTACATCCTGCCGGCGGTTCTAGGCGCTACAGTCTGGAATCTCGCCACCGCTACGGTCGCAGGCTCGAATCCTGCCCCGGGCATGGATGTGTGTGACATCCTTAGGTTAGTTAGGTTTACATAGTTCTAAGTTTTGGGGGACTGATGACCTCAGAAGTTAAGTCCCATAGTGCTCAGAGCCATTTGAACCATTTTTACATCCTGTTAATCTATACACAGTAAATATTTCGCAGCTTGCTGCATGAGAACGGAACTTAGTTTCACACTGTGTCAGTTACAAAATTCAGAGTGATGGCTGAAAAAAAAAAGTAACGTATCCAAACTCTAAACATGGTCGGCTGTCTGTGTGTCATTTCAGATGAGTAAAATAAGTGACAGACTTGCTTGACCTACAAGTACAGAGTGTTCGAGCGTGTTAAAGAATGTTCACCTCTGGGAAGAGAGCAACTATCTCGAACTCCAAAGCGGAAGCACTTCCCAAGTGTTGGAGGTATGACAAAGGTAAAGCCTATCGCTGTCATCGGAACCGACGAACCGTCAGCGTAGCCGTGCAGGGCAGATGAGAAGACAATCGATACTAACGCGGGCTTGGACGACTGATATTTGCCAACAGAATGGTTCTTTGGAGGATTGATTACCTAACAGAACAGCGATCAACTAAACTATATGTTTGTGATGAGAAGTCTAATTCAAAAAGACATCTACAGCGTCATTCGCTCCTAGCGCTGGTTTTTAATTGGAAGTAGCTGTTTTCCTATAACCTACATGCTACTAGGATGGCTACAGAATGCCTGTTAGTCTGATGGGAAATATTTTTCATGAGCCTTCTGAATGGATGGAGAAGACTAAGCAATAATGTGGTCTGTTTGTTCAAATATCATCGTGAGGTGCAAACACAGTTTTCTATCAGTATACATTTAGGACTAAACGAGAATTAGCTTCAGTAACTGGGAAATGTACAGTTCTTCTCCGGTATAGTATCAATCGATACATTCTGTGGACAGTTACGCAGGAACTACTGAATGTACTGATAGCATTCTTTTGTTCTGACCCATACGTCATCAGAATGGTGGACATAAACCACTCATCCAAGTCCATATCAAAATAAGAATTAAGAATTATTCTCATGACACCACATTCACTAGTTAAGTCAATTCACAACTACTCATCTTTCAGCTTAAAGTGTACATCAGACATCACAGCAGATGAGACTTACCACAACCTACGTTCCATAAAATTATATAGATACAAAATAAAACATTAGAAGTGTTCAGTTTTATCTTTATTTGCTCACAAACGACGTCACAAGCTACATCATTACTTCACAGCTCGAACCCGACATCTGTAATCGGTAGGTTCGGCCCTCCTCACACGCACTTCCGAAAATATGTTGGCACACAGAGGTTTTCAGGAGCAGACAGACATCCGTATGAGATGAAATCCCTGTATGTGTTAATGAAAGTGATTAAAATATCAATATCTCATCACATAAATCTAAGGCAGTCGAGAAAGGTGCAATGCATTTGCCTTATATGATATCAGTGGTAAGAAAATTAAAATAAAGACTTACTAGTCTGTTGTGAATTCTCAAAGCACTTGAAGAAAATTATTGTAATTTTTCTTTCTGTTCATCATAAACAGAATACTAATAAAATACTTTGTATAAGAGGGCGTGCTGAAAAGTAATGCCTCCCAATTTTTTATGTGCAAACTCTTGAAGCTTACTACATAAGACACACTATTAACATTTTACATCTTTATTCTTTATGTCTACATATTTACTTCTCAACATAGGCACCCTGGCGTGAAACCTGTATCCCCCAGCGTGAGACCATTTTGTTGATACCGCCACCGTAGAATGTTCGACTTTGCTGACGGAGCCACAACCTCATCCAAGTTGGGAATTTATGGAGAATGAGCGATGACAGTGAAACTAAGGCGGCGAATTGTTGCAAATGTCGCAGTGCTTGTGTGTGGTCTCGCGTTGTCATGCTGAAGTCGGAGCCCCAAGCAGCGGCGTTTCCGCTTTCAATGCCGTGCGGGTAGGACGTGTTTACTCTTCCGCTCCGCTGCAGCGTTTCGAGTCGTAACAATTTGTTGTGTACGTGGTGGGTTGTGACTCTTGAGTGGTTATTCGCCGCTGGTTCGTCTTTTGTGTTAATATAACAGTGTTTCTCGTAGCGATTCCCACAGCTTCTTTGCCAACAACTTGTTCAACTTAATTCCACTTAAGGGTACTGTTAGTTTTGCTTTTTAAAAGTCCACCAGTAATGTGTACCTAAGTTCCCTCGAAATTCATGATTGCTTAGTGGAAACTTGGTGTTATTTCAGATCAGATTCACACCGCATATTTTGACACTGATGTTAATGTCTTCTTTGTAAAATTCATGAACCACCTACCAGTAGACAGACTTATTTAATCACGGCAGTCACGTTTCTTCCCGCCATAGGGAGGTGTCAGTGTTATCCTCCTTGCTAATAGGGATATTTAATTTCCCGATGGGCGTAGGTGACCAGTATCTTAAGAATGTGTTGCTTAAGATTGGTGATATTAAGGGCATTTGCTGGGAAGGCTGGTCGAGTCAACACCGCTTTCAGTGCTGTCATGGTATCCGTTCCGTCGAGATGTTTATTAAACAGAACATCCTGTCATATATTCAAATTTGTGGTTATTGGGTCAATATTACTTACGACATGCTTCTTATGCAAAGAGAATGATCACCAACGTCTCAATTTTAGTAGCGGTTTTTTTTTTGTTCTAAAAACTCTTCCAAAGCGACATAAACTGACGGTAGCAGGTCTCGTTCGCTTGTTGCTAATTCCAGTGGCAATCCACAGCTTGACCGAGCGAGGTGGCGCAGTGGTTAGACACTGGCCTCACATTCGGGAGGATGACGGTTCAATCCCGCGTCCGGCCATCCTGATTTAGGTTTTCCGTGATTTCCATAAATCACTCCAGGCAAATGCCGGCATGGTTCCTCTGATAGGGCACGGCCGACTTCCTTCCCCATCCTTCCCTAATCCGATGAGACCGATGACCTCGCTGTCTGGTCTCCTTACCCAAACAACCCAACCCCAATCCACAGCTTGACCTGAGTTTATCCTCTGGAAGTCTTCCCCCACTAAAACCAACGACGGATTCTACGCCGTTTGCTCCCCGTACTGATGCTCAGGTACTTCAACATAAGCGACGTCGTACCCAGATAGCAGATGCTTAATGTGTAATCTCCCTTGTTCATCTATGTCTACATACCACTTCGCGAGCCACCATACGGTGCATGGCGGAGGGTACCCTCTACAACAACTAACCGTTTCCTTTGCCATTCCACTCAAATAGAGCGAGGGAGAAACGACTGCCTGTATGCCTCCATATGAGCCATAATATCTCGTATCTTATCTTCGTAGTCCCTATGCTAAATATATGCAGTAGGACAGTTCTGCCGTCAGCTTCAAATGCCAATTCTCTAAATTTTCTTATTGGTGTTTTTCGAAATGAATGTCGTCTTCCCTCGAGATTCCCACTTGAGCTCCCGAAGCACATCCGTAACAAATGTATGCTGATCGAACCTACCCGTAGTAAATCTAGCAGCTTCCTCTTGAAATGCTTCGATGTCTTCTTTCAGTCCGGTCTGGTGCGGATCCCAAACACTCTAACAGTACTCAAGAACAGGTCGCACTAGCGTCCTATATGCGGTCTCTTTTCTAGATGAACTACACTTTCCCAAAATTCTCCCAATAAACCGAAGTCGATCATTCGCCTTCCCTGCCATAATCCTCAGATGCTTGTTCCATTTCATATCGATTCGCTGCCTTATGCCCAGATATTTAAATGACGTGACTGTGCCAAGCACGACACTACTAATGCTGTATCCGAACATTACGGGTTTGTTTTCATATTCATCCGATTTAACTTCCACTTTTCTACATTAAGAGCCAGCTGCGATTCGTCACACCAACTACAATTTTTGTTTAGGTCACCTTGTATCAACCTACAGTCGCTTATACTTGACACCTTCCTGTACACCACAGAACCATTAGCGAACAACCGCAGATCGATGCCCACCCTGTCTGCCGCAACATTTATGTTCATAGCAAGTAGCAATGGACCTATCACACTTCCCTTGGGCACTCCTAATATTACCCCTGTCTCCGATTAATACTCGCCGTTGAGGACAACATACTGGGTTCTATTACCTAACAAGTCTTCGGGCCAGTCACCAATCGGGGAACCTATTCCGTATGCACGAACCTTCGATAGCAGTCTGCAGTGGGGTATCGTGTCGAATGCTTTTCAGAAATCCAGAAGTATGGAATCAGCCATATATCATATGAGAAAAGAGCAATCTGGGTTTCGCACGAGTGATACTTTCTAAAGCCGTGCTGATTCGTGGACATGAGCTTTTCGGTCTCTAGGAAATTTATTGTATTCGTACTCAGAATATTCTTTAGAATTCGGCTGCAAACCAATGTTAAGGATATTGATCAGTAATTTTGTAGGAGTAACCTCTGCTTTTTTCCAGTGGCTTAGAACTTCGCGCTGGTCGAGAGTTCGCGATACATGCAAACTAAGTACGGAATTATTTGTTTTCAACTCTTTCAGTTGTTTCTCTACGCCAGGGATGCTTATTATTATGTCATCCATACGGAACTCTGTGCGATGGACAAACGACAGTACGATTCTCCTACATGAACGATTTCTTAAAAGTGGAATTTAAAACTTCAGCCTTCCTTTTGTTATCTTCTACTGCCAAATTAGAATCGTCAACGAGTGACTAGATGGAAGCCTCAGACCCGCTCAGAGATTTTACATAGGATCAGAATTTTACACCCTCCTGTATCAGGTCTCTCTCTCTTGGTGATACAAACTGCTTACTGGCCTCCCGACTTCCTGTGGACGCGGATTCGGGCATTCGTTTGGATCTTGTGGAATCGCGTTAGATGGGTCGGGTGTGTCTGATTGAACCCCCTTGTTGGCCTCCCTCGCCCCCCTCCCCGACCAAAATATCGCAGTCTGACGAACAAAGATGCCTGAGTGTCTCCGTATCGACCGCCATCGACAGCACTCCGGTTACGCAACCTTCGTAACTTCTGTCTCTGTATCTTTTAGCGCAGGAGTCGCACCAAGGTTTCTTCTATCCTGTCGCCTGCTGAGTCTGTTGTTCCGTCCCTGTCTGCCATCCCGGATGATCCTTTGTGGAGCAGATTACTTTTCCTAGTTCACCGCGTGCAGATTCAGATCTTGTGCTTGATCGCCCTACTCTTCCGGCGGCTGAGGTGATTTTGCCTCACAGCGTGTCCACCCAGTTCATTCTGTCTCACGCGAGAAATCACTGGGTTGGGGTTCTGCAGGGCGTTGGACTTGTCCCCCACCCCCGGACTCGTCTATGGACTAGGCAATGGATTGATGATCGGAATGTGGCACAGATGGACTTTACGTTTATCCCACTTTGATAGACGACTCAGGCATCCTAATTTATTACTTTGAATGTCAGTCGCATTGAATCTGAAGTACGTCTCGCTGCTCTCCGTCAGTTTATTTATGATTCTACGACAGATGTTGAAACATCCCCTTAGAAAAATGTATTAATTACTGTGCTGATAAACCTCTTACGTTATTTGATTTTCAAACAGCTGAGCAAAACTGACCGTACTCAGACATTTCTCTCTTTACTTATTCTGATCAACACTAAACTGACACAATATTTTTAGCGCAATGCAGTCTGACTTTCAATAATCCCTACAAAAGAATGGCCCTGACTGACAATACCTATACCTTTCATGAATCACTTACCTCACAAAAATCTTCGTTACTCAAACTACAGCAATACAGCGAGCGCCAATACTGCCAGCTAAATAAAAGATTCTTACTACTGAAAGCACTAACTACTGATAGTCATAATTAGCAAATGAAAGATTTTGATGGAGAACAAACAATGTATTTACGTTAGTAGTGTTCAAAAGTAATAATATATATATCAGTTCATGACATCTGGTCTTACAAATTTCATTTTTCTGACGGACACACGTCCAGACCGTCCACTCTCAAGACTGCCATCTCTCTCCCCACATCCACCACTGCTGGCGGCTCACCTTCAACTGCGCAACGCTACGCGCTGTTCACATCCAACTGCCCAACACTACAATAGCGAATGTTCCAACAATGCCAACCAGCCACAGACTGCACACAGCACAGCCAGTGATTTTCATATAGAGCGCTACGTAGCGCTAAAAAGCCTACTTACAATTTTATATTCTTGCAGGAAGCATTATGTACCACCTTCTCTCTCCCCGGATTCCAGACGTTTTGAGGATTCGATTGGTACTGCTCTTTTATTGTGAAGGTATTCCCGTCACTGCCTTTGAATTTCTCAATTCTGGCTGTGTGATTGCTTGTCATTTTGACTGTACCCTGGTTGTGCCTTATACACCGGCTGGCACGAGTCAAACGTTGGCTACTCGAAATTTTACACAGAGGAGCCCCCTTACATTTTGCGTAAGTCTCCTCGGAGCTTTCTGCTGGGTAATAATATCAACTGCATGTTACTTCCCGTTGACCAGTCCATACGTTTTAATTTTAGTCGTGACCTTACGATGCGTCTGAGGGATGTTCGGGAACATAAATGTACGACGTTGGTAAAATTCACGTTTTCTACTGCGACGTCTAAAAGCATACTTTACAAATTTTGTTTCTCCCATGTTCCGTTTCATCAGATGCTTGCAGTGGACTGATTCGTGGTTCTTTCACTGATCGCTGTGCTGTTGCAGTGATTATCGACCTCATCCGACAAACCATAAGTATTGTTGTGCTCAGTGGATACTCAACGTTTCTAAGCTTGCTTATGGGTCCGTTTATTCCGTGACTGGGGCAGAGTAGACATTTTGCCTCCGCTCAGTAGAGCGTTACCCATGCTTATTGGGGTTATGGTCTCAGTATGCAAATCCACGAATACCAAAAACGCTTATATGTTATTCTGTGGCAAGGATGAGAGGCTTTCGGAACACGTATGAGTTTTGCTATACGGTTCTTCGTGAGTTACATCCACGAGCAGGCGATACGCCGCTGACATTCGGCGGAGCAAGGCTAATTTGCCGCTGATTAAGAAGCAACAGATAGAACTGTAGAGGGTGAAATCCTAGCCACGTTCTCTCGTTAACAAGGAACTCACAATCTTGTGTTACCTGCTTCGCCATCACATTCGTCGTCGTGATTCTCGTATTACCTCCGCCACCGCAAATGGTGACCGTCAGTTGACTACTCAAAGAGAGGTGACTCAAGCTTTATATCTATACTATGCATAGTTGTGTGCAGTGGATGACACGTTGGTATCCATTAGGACGCTAGTTTTGCGACCCTCTGTCAGGTGATAAAACCTGACCACAATGTTGACATTTTATCGGATTTAAGTGTTAGATTTTACGGCTAATTCCCCCTCCCATAAATCCCCTGGTCCAGACGGCATGGTGAGAGAAATGTGTTTACATTTTTAGAATCACTTGGTTTCTACTTATATTTTCATTTGAAACGAGATTTTGCATGGATGAACCGTGCCTGAGAGCTTCGAGGTGCGGAAAAATAACATTCCGAAGCATCATGGCTGTTTAACAGTGGCTGATTTTCATCCCTTCAAGCTGCATAGTATTTATTAAAAAACTTCCATGGCCATACCTTTTTGACTTCGGAGGAAGAGTAAAGGGATGTGGTTTCGGTGGCTGCTGTTACATCTATTCATTGTGCTTTTGCCTCCTTAGATTTTTTAAAGATTTTTGATAGCGTTAGTCGCGCCTATTTACATCACGTGTTGGCGATTGTTGGCTCCTGCACGCGTCGTTCTTTCTAACTTTTACAATGAGACTGCAGCGTCAGTGGTGGTCACTGGTTGGCTGACACCACAGGTTGTTCTCTGTCGGAGAGTGCCTCAGGCCAGACCCCCCTCAGTTTTTCTTTGTCCTGTCCCTTGGAAAGTTGCTGCGGCAAGTTGCAGATCGGCTGTCAAATTTAAATCCTCACAGTTAGGTTGTTTGCCGATGACGTGTTGGTCCTCCTCCGCCGAAGTGAGGAAGTCCCCTTGTTAAAAGTTGCAGATCGGCTGTCAAATTTAAATCCTCACAGTTAGGTTGTTTGCCGATGACGTGTTGGTCCTCCTCCGCCGAAGTGAGGAAGTCCCCTTGTTAAAACCAGCAATCGATGGTTTTTGTCTTACTTCAGGTGCGCACTTCAATGAAGACAAATGTAAATTCCTCAACCTGCGCGGCTTCGAGGACACTGTCCTCTTTTGGGCACGTTTTGTGGATCGGCGTACACCTTTGGGGGTTGTCGTTGATCATTGTCCACTGAAGATGCCGGCTTTGAATTGGAAATCTATTACTAATAAAATTCAGGGTGCCGAACTGGAGCACGAACGACGCTCGCTTACCATTTTGTAGATATTATGAATCTTGCATACCTGTATTTTGTGTAAGGCATATTATATCGCGCAGATCTTTCTCACTCCAAAAAGGGCAGCGGACCAATTGCGGCCACTATCTGGCCGTTTTATCTGGAAAAGGCATATATTTAAACTATGATACGAGATTCTGACGAAGCCTTGCACGGAAGGAGGCTTGTCTCTCTCAAATATCGCGGGTATTTTATGCTCGACGTATGATAATGGTTGTTACCCCTGAATTGCATACTCTCACGTCACGATTCTTCACTCTACTACGCACAGTATACTGAGGTGACAAAAGTCACGGGATAGCAATGTGTACGTACGCAGATGACGGTAGTATCGCATACACAAGCTATAAGACGGCAGTGCATTGGAGGAGCTGTCATTTGTACTCACATGATTCATGTGAAAACGTTTCCGAAGTGATTATGGCCGCATGACGGGAATTAACGCGGATTTCAATGTGGGACGAAGGCTCCGTTAGGACAGTGCGGAGGAACTGGGCGTTAATGGGCTATAGCAGCAGACGAGAGACGAGAGTGCCTTTGCTAACAGTACGACATTGTCTACAACTCCTGTCCTGAGCCCGTGACCATATCGGTTGGACCGTAGAGGACTGGAAATCCGTGGCCTGATCAGATTAGTCCCGGATTTCAGAGCGTAAGAAAGAGATGATGGTAGGAGTCGAGTGTGGCGCAGAACCCTACACGCCATGGACTCAAGTTGTAGCCGGCCGCTGTGGCCGAGCGGTTCTAGGCGGTTCAGTTTGGCACGGTCGCAGGTTAGAATCCTGCCTCGGGCATGGATGTGTGTGATGTCGTTAGGTTAGTTAGGTTTAAGTAGTTCTAAGTCTAGGTAACTGATGACCTCAGATGTTAAGTCCCATAGTGCTTAGAGCCATTTGAACCATTTGAACTCAAGTTTTCAACAAGTCACTGTGCAAGATGGTGGTGGCTCCATAATGGTGTGGACTCTGTTTACTTGGAATGGACTGGATCCTATGGTCAAAATGAACCGATAATTGACAGGAAACAGTTATGTTCGGATACTTGGAGAGCATTATCAGCCATTCATGGACATCATGTTCCCAAACAAGGATGGAATTTTTATGGATGACAATGCACCATGTCATCGGGCCACAATTGTTTGCGATTCGTTTGAAGAACATTCTGGGTAATTCGATGGAATGATTTGGCCACCCACATCACCCAATATGAATGCCTTAGAACATTTGTGGACATAATTGAGAGGTCAATTCGTACACAAAATCGTTCACTGACAACGGTTTCGGACGGCTACAGAGGCAGCATGGGTGAATATTTCTACAGGGGACTTCCAACGATTACTTGAGTCCTTGCCACGTCAAGTTGCTGCGCTTCGCCGGGCAAAAGGACGCCCGTCACGATATTAGGAGGTATCCTATGACTTTCGTCGCCTCAGTGTAGGTCTTGCTTCGCCACTGATGTAGGCTGCATTCATTTCACGTTCGACAGTTTGCGCGGTGAGCTATCAGGGGCACGACATTTTGATGCGGCAAGTGGTCACGACACAATTCGTGTTTGTTCACGGGGAAGGAGTGGTCTGCCCCAACCGATTTAAACTGTTATCACCGCGTGTTCGTAGGAAGGTTGTATGGACCAGTATCAGTCTCGTGAGTCACACGGTGGAAGCGGTACAGAGTCATTAATAAGTTATTACCTACAAACGAAAGTCTGCACTGAATTGGAATTAGTTACACCGCTACATTTTGTCAATGGAGATAAATGGACACGTGTCCGCATATATATCACGTTTAGCCACCTGTTTTGCCCTTTAGCTGTGTGTTGCTGCAGGTTCCGTTTAAGCATTGAGGTTACCTGCAGTGGTCACCTGGATAAATAGCTCGGGCTGCACAATCGGTTTGCTTTCCCCACTATTACTTCTGTCACTGTTTACATCACTGACATTATCATGCGGTCGGATTCCTCCACCTTCCCGAAGTCTAAAGACTCCATGATATGCTTAATTTCTCATTCTGTTCGTTTTGTTGTTGCTGGTGTGCGTGGAGGTAGAGGGATGACTTTTTGACGTTTCCGCAGTACGTGCTTACTGCATATCGGGACGCTCCACAATTGCCCCGTTTTTGGGACAATTTTACTAGCATGCTAAATTTTAAGTTTACCAGAAGGTATGCTGGTAAATATGGTCAGCGAGTGTGACCCTTATCTGACAGAGGTCGAGGTGTCATGTCATTTCTCGTTTCTGTTTTGGCAAGCCAATCCATAGATTGTGTTCTCTGTTATATGTAGTCGAAAAAAGGAAATCACGTTTAACCACCTGTTTTGTCCTTTAGCTGTGTCTTTCTGCAGGTTCCGTTTAAGCATTGAGGATCCGTGATCGTTGGATAGCTGGATCAAGTACTTCTCTTTCTTCTATTGTTTTCTTATTTATAAACTTTTTCACAATCGGTCATGTTGTTTTATATATATGAGGGATAGTATGGCGAAAGGATGCGTGATTTTGTATGGTCGTTAGCTGGATTCCCGAAGTTATTTGGGAAAAAAAAGAAAAACAAGGCGGTCGAGGCATTAGACTCCCAAAATGTTTTTCCGTGTTCGATTCTTGATTTTGGCTTTATTTCGTTATTTTGGTGTATCCGATAATATTATGAAAATCGGAATACTTTTCTTTGCCTGTTTTTGAAGTAAAACATCGTCACACGTAGTACAAAAATACACTTAAAGTATATTATTGCATAATCCTAACTGATGGTCTATTCTTGAACGCTCTTGCTGTCAATGGGGTGAAACTTACCACAGAAAGAGGCAACACATCCGTACGCAAGCTCAGCATGCGTACCTAATATGTTTCAAAACATGGATTATAAAAACGGGATTTTTCCGGTGCTCATACTTCGGGGTCTATCGGTGATAAAAAGATAGGATCAAATGCAAATGTTCTAGATCGTCCTTGGGCTAGGGGTCATTTGGGTACCCAACAGAAGGATCGTCTTAGTATCACTAGCCTACTGTACGGGGTCAAAGCGTCTACATCTACATCGATACTCTGAAAATCACACTTAAATGCCTGGCAGAGGGTTCATCGAACCACCTTCACAATTCTCTGTTATCCCAATCTCGTATAGCGCGCGGGAAGAATGAACACCTATATCTTTCCGTACGAGCTCTAATTTCCCTTATTTTATCTTGGTGATCGTTCCTCCCTATGTAAGTCGGTGTCAACAAAATATTTTCGCATTCGGGGAGAACGTTGGTGATTGGAATTTCGTGAGAAGATCCCATCGCAACGAAAAACGCCTTTCTTTTAATGAGGTCCATCCCAAATCCTGTATCATTTCTGTGACTCTCTCTCCCATATTTCGCGCTAATGGAAAACGTGCTGCCTTTCTTTGAACTTTTACGATGTACTCCGTCAGTCCTATCTGGTTAGGGTCCCACACCACGCAACAGTATTCTAAAAGAGGACGGACAGGCGTAGTGTAGGCAGTCTCCGTAGGAGGTCTGTTACATTTTCTAAGCGTCTTGCCAATAAAACTCAGTCTTTGGTTAGCCTTCCTCAAAACATTTCCTATGTGTTCCTTCCAATTTAAGTTGTTCTTATTTGTAATACCTAGGTATTTAGTTGAATTTGCGGCTTTTAGATTAGACTGACTTATCGTGTAACCGAAGTTTAACGAGTTCCTTTTACCACTCATGTGGATGACCTCACACTTTTCGTTATTTAAGGTCAACTTTTCGCACCATTCCAATATTTCTTGTAAATCGTTATGCAGTTTGTTTTTAATTTCTGATGACTTTATTAGTCGATAAACGACAGCGTCATCTGCAAACAACCGAAGACGGCTGCTCAGATTGTCTTCCAAATAGTGTATATAGATAAGGAAAAGCAAAGGGCCTATAACACTACCTTGGGGAACGCCAGAAATCACTTCTGTTTTATTGGATGACTTTACGTCAATTAAAACGAACTGTGACCTCTCTTACAGGAAGTAACAGATCCAGTCACATAGCTGAGACGATATTCCATAAGCACGCAATTTCAGTACGAGGTGTATGAATAGTACAGACTTCTTCCCTTTCAGGCAAATGGAGCAAATCGGAAGTTATTTTGCGTTCGACGTGGTCTACGTTGGGCTTGATGGTACTTATGGAGGCACTGTTATTTCACGGGCGGTTCCTCAAAAACCCCAAAAATGTTTTTTTACTATATTTTCGTCGTCACCAGCGGACCAAAACTCAGCCGAGGATTCCAGGACGGCTATGTACAGCAAATGGCTAAATTTTTTACGATACATTCCTAAGATTCCGATCTCGAGCAACCTTGAAAATTTTCTTGATATATTTTGTTCGTTTTTAGGATACAGAGGTTCAAATTACCCTCCTTGAATACGTAAAATACGCCCATAAAATCCTGTGAGGTTAAAATATGGTTTATAAAGTGATGTAGTACGGAGAAATATGCTCTGAAGTGTCTCTGTTACCATCTGGCAACCTCATGTTGTAGTGCTGAAGACATGAAAAGTTATGTACGTAAAATCCGGTTTGTGATTGAAACTTAGTTTCAAGTTACTTGAATTTCACATTAGTAGATGTCTTTTCATATAAGTTACATGCCCTGCTCCAGCAGGGAAAAGAAAAGAATCACCCAAAAAATCCAAAAAATGCATCTATTGGAGCACAAAAAATGCGAATATGTTCCTATTTGTTTAAAAGACTAGCCAAAAAGTATGGTACCAGCTGCTTCATTCTGCCTTCCTAGGCACCTGTAAACATTTTCCCAAAAATTTAGGCAAGGGAAAAATTCGGGTTCAGGGTTTCTTTGTGCTGAGAGGAGAAGAAGAAGAAGAAGAAGAAGGAACGGAAAAGTAGTAAATACTGGAAGATAGAAGACAGTGGTTATGTTCTAGAAAGAGCGAAGGAAGCAATGGTATTGTGAGAGAAAGAGGGACACAGTGACACAGTGGCAGTGGAACATAGTTGACAGTGACAGCAATGATAGAATTGTGCTAGGAAGAGAGTGAAGGAGACAGTGATGACGGGAGGGAGGGGAGGGGAGGGGAGGGGAGGGGAGTGGAGGAGAGGGGAGGGGAGGGGGAGCGGGAGAGAGGAATAAAGAGAAAGAGAAAGTGGAAGTGAGTGAGAGCCAGTGACAATGAGAGACCGCGTTTATGACATTGACAACGAGGAAGAGAGAGAGATAGTTGCAGTGAGAAGAGATTGCAGCAGTAGGAAGGAAGGACTGAGATGTTAGCGGTAAGAGAGAGCAAGAGGGAGGCTGTGAAAGTGAGAGGGGACTGTAGTAGTAGGACAGAATGAAGTGGATTGTGGCTGTGGCACAGGAGCCAGTGAGACGCAAAGAGCTAATGACAATGAGTGAGTGAGAAAGGGCAACTAGGAGTGGATGGATATGAGCGACTTATAGTGATCGATCAGTGGGTGAGTGAGTTGCACTTACGGGTGCTTGTGACAGTTTGAAGTGAGCTACATGTTAAAAAAGAGCGAATAAGTTCGCATGACTAAATTTTTGGGAAAATTTTTTAAGGTTCTGAGAAAGGTAGAATGTGGCAGCTGGTACCCTAATCTTCAGTAACAGTCTTTTAAATGAACAGGAACATATTCGCATTTCTTGTGCACCGATAGGAGCATTTTTCCTCTGGCAAATATTTCTCGCACACAATAATGTCTCAATGACATTTTCCTATACATTCTTCGTGGAAAACGTAGCTGGTTCACGTTGCTAAACACAGATATGTTAGATGTCTATTTAGATGCCTACTAGTCGCATAAAATCGTATCTTGAAATACAGAAGCGGACAACTTGTTATGGACCAACGCATGAATTTGATAACATCCGCCCTGTCTTCTAATCCTCTGCTCTGCTATGATGTGTCATGATTTTGAAGCTGTGAGATGAAATTCTTTAGCTAAAGGAAAAAGTAAGCGTCACACGACTGACAAAGACACGCAAAAAAAAAGGCTCTGAGCACTATGGGACTTAACGTCTGAGGTCATCAGTCTCCTAGAACTTAGAACTACTTAAACCTAGCTAACCTAAGGACATCACTCACATCCATGCCCGAGGCAGGATTCAAACCTGCGACCGAAGCAGTCACGCGTTTCCAGACTGTAGCGCCTAGAACCGCTCGGCCACCACGGCCGGCTAGAGAGGCACATTTCGGTGGTATCACATTCACTGTGTACGTGGAAAAGGATTAAAAAACCGGCAGAGTGTTGCAAATTACGTCAGTAAAGTCGGAAAGTCGCCCGAGTAATACACATGAAATGTAGTACCACAACCGATATTGTGAACAAAATTTAAAAAAAAAAAATCTGGAGGACATATAGGTGGCTACAAATAGGTTGCACTCTGATACTGGTACAATGTTGATAGAGATTAGGTATCAGATTAGCAGTTGTAAGTTTTTCCTACCTGGAGTTATACCATTTTGGGGAGCAAAATCTTTATGAGGTGATGACTCTTCGTTGATTATGCCCATGACACTCGTTTCTTTGGGAAGGATACCTTTTCCGTCTTGATAACATCACCTAAAACTGAGACACCTATCCATATATCTGTCTCAAATCTCTTCTGTATTTTTGCCTTGCTTCGACAGTTCCGTGTTGTATTTCCGTGGTAGAAATAGGATACTAGCCCGACATTCCGTAAACTGGTATGCTGAGCGAAATGGCAAGTGGATCGAGTTAGAGGTTGGCCCGAGGTTTCGATTCGAGTCTGGTTCACCGCTCGGTTTCCAAGCGTTACGCTACGCGAGCAGGCATTTAAAACAAAGGCGAGGACACTTAGAGATTCAGTACCTGTCGTTCACACGGCTGAACACCTCGAGCCAAAGCGGAGATGGTGAGAAGGCCCGAAGGAATACGTCTCTTTGATAGAGAGTGGGAAGATGCGGCAGCTTAGTGTCAAAAATAGCTGAATGGAAAAAGCACAACGATGCATTTTGTGCATGAAGATCGACACAAGATACACAGTGCCGACAAACGCCTTGAGATAAGTAAGTACAAATTCAAAAAATAGAAAGAAGTAGATTTTGCATAAATTAGTGTATGGAAGCATCAATTAATATTGATAAACGTAATTCTTATTATTGTTACAGTATATAAGTCCCCATTGATAAATCTTGTCGGTAGTCAAGTTATAAGGGTGTAAGCGATAATTGTTTACAACATACCACAGTGTTGTATGGGAAATCAAGAAAAAACAATTTTATGCAGGATACTAACGGTATATCAAGTCGGGGAAGTACCTCAAATTGGCCAGCAAAAACCGGCTAAGATACAGCACATGCGCGTCGCACGAGATTTTCAATATTCTCTCGCTCTCTTAGTACGAACTTTTAGTCATAGACAAAAAGAAGGCTAGGATCTTTGTTGTAATAAATTTAATGTAGTTTAATTTTGTCCTCGGATACGTTGTCGCCGGAGGCCATGGTTTTGGAGTTATCCCAGAAAAACGAAGGAAAACAACCTTTAAACGCTCCCTCACACCCACACGCACCCATACACCGGTCAGGATTTTTAGTACGTCGTTCATGATACTTCCTCCTACCACTGTACAAAAATTTGTGGCCACACAAATTATTTCCCATATTCCCCCTTTTTTTGGTCGTCATTGACTTGTACACTACGCCTCTGGCTTAGTGGGTTATTTCGGTAACACTATTAACTGAAAAGTGCCCCAGTGGCTAATGAAAGAAAACGGCTTCCGTTGGTCGGAAACCAACTGCGTTGACAGTTCTATCTAAAAATAACCCTTACAAGCTCTGTAGTTTTGTAGTAAGAATATCGGACAGACAAAATGCTTTAATGGGTACTTTATGCTGTCAAATTTCAGAAAACTGTTAGGTTTAATTGACGCAGACCTCAACTTTACAATTTTTAAATGCACGACTAAGCCGGTAGAGTAATTAAGTACAGTCAATGAAGACCAAAAAATTCGTGTAGTCGCAAATTTTTGTATAGTAGCAGGAGGGAATGTCAGGAATAAAATACTAAAATTACTGACCAGTGGAGAATGGGTATGGTGGTAGGCGTGCGTTTGATGGTCTTTTTTGTACGTTTTTCTTGAATATTTCGAAAACCCGTGCCTTTAACTAAAACGTATCCCGATACAAAATAAAACCACATTAAATTTCCTACAAAAAAGGTCCTATTCATTTTATTTCTGCGAATAATAGTTTACTCGTAGAGAGCGAAATGATTTGAAATTATCTCGTAATGATCATACGCTATATCTTATTTGGTTTTTGTAGGCTAATTTGAGGTACTTTCCCGACTCGACAGATCATAATTGTTCTCTATGAGTTTTATCGTCTCGACTTCCTCTGCACTGCTGCAGGTACATAACCTTAACATTAATAATAACTGCTACTATATTTGCACATCATGACAGTTGTAAATATGATTTCTGGAATATTTAGTCAAGTAAGCAGAATGCAGCGTACAATGATGTAATACATATTTTGGATTAAGAAGATGTTTCATTGTGCGAAAAGTTAGGTAATCCTCCAGCGAAATCACACAGGTAATTGTATTACGCCCCATATTTATGTGGAAAAGAATGACGTGCGATGCGTGCTGAGATCGAACGCTTTAAGACGCTGTACATTATACTACATACAACTAGTACAAGAACCGAAAATAGTCGACAGGTTTAAGGAAGTCCTGGAAAAATCCATGTTCAGAGACAACTCTAATAGTATTTAGCTGTCATACAAGTGTTTTTTGATATCAGAAAAATATAAGTCTGGAGTGAAATACACGTATTTTCATGTAGACGTGAGTTTTTTCTTTCTTTTTGTTTTTTAAACTGGCCTTAAGCTGTTAGGCCATACAGGTAGCACGTCAGGTTTGAGTTGTCAACCATACTGTATGTACGAATGTCGCACCACTGTTCTAATTATTTGTTGCAGTTAATTTATTAATTTTGTTTTTCAAGCATTAGTTAGCTACATGCACGCATGTCTATTATTTGACTGTATTGCTACATAGAACACGTACAATAAAAATGAATTTAAAACACCCATCCTTGCCAGGCCAAAATCGAATCTAATTTTCGGGGCAGTATTGCTACGAGACTGCATGCGTAAGTTAAAATTCATCACAAGTTTCTATCTTGGTTCGTGTAGAAGATACAGTAGTTTGAAAACGGGTGAATATTTTGGGAACATCTTATATTAAACTGGGTGTCGCAGGAGGATTGGTCAGTATTCAGGGATATGAAAGAACGAACATTCGAAGCACAAAAAGTCTAGTAAACAAGGGCTGTAAATTGCATACGTTAAGAGCTATGAACACTTCTTCATCTTCGATACTGTGCAACAAATCTCTTCTCCTGCAATCTCTTTGCTTTCCAGTTATGGGGAAGAGGCAGTATGGATGAAAATAAGAACATTGTCTAGTACTCATGGGCTCTAAAATGCGTACCTTAAGAGCTATAAGTACTTGTTCAGTAGAAGAGATGTGTTTCACAGTAGGGAAGATGAACGAGTACTTACAGATCTTAAGGTATGCACTTTAGAGCACATGTTTACTGGGCATTTTTTTCTTGTTTTAGAACATATTACCACTTCTCACATGGAAAGCAAAGAACTTGCACTAGAAGAGATTCACTCTTAAGGTATGCATTTTAGAGCCCACGTTTACAAGACGTTTTTGCTTTTGCTGTAATATCCCTGAACACTGATCATTCCACTTGCAACACTCTGTAGAAGAGCACCATACTGTTCAACAGCATGTAAGACATAAAAAACATAAAGGCTAAATGTTTTGACACCGTCACATCATAATCGAGGGAGCGGGATGGAGCGTTTGAAAGGGCACAGCTGATTTCCTTCCCCATCCTTGAAACAGACCAAGCTTGTCGACAGACTGTTAAACCCTACTTTTTCTACTTTATTCGAGAATGCCTGTTCCTCTGATGAAATTAAACATAGCTCGAAGGCAGAGATAATTTGAAAATACAGAAGAATTTTTCAAGAACGAGAAAAATGAATTATTAAAATTCCATGTTATGTTTGTTGAGTTTTCCGAGTTGAAAATATTTTTGTCAATAAAATGCTCTTACAGAGGAAAACAAATAGAAACTACAGGTTCTGGGCACTGCTCTTTACCGAATATTAAAGAAGTTGTGTAAACTGCCCTAAAATCCTCTAGAACTCTAAGTGGTCACAGACTTGTATGACGCAGAATAAAATTAGACAGAAAGTTACATAGGTAAAATTCATCGGGAAGAAATCAGAAACAGAGCATAAATTAATGACGAATAGGAAGGTATACAAGTTTAAATCACAACCAAGTTCAGAAATTGAATTCTGTCGCACATGAAAGGAACACTTACTTAAGAAAGCAAGGCTGAAAGTATGTGACTAACAGCATAAGCACATTTCTAATCATATAACCAATATGTCTACCACCAGTATAAAAAATCGATCTTCTACTTACTAATAAAAATGAATGTATCTGTATTCATTTACGCAAGGGAAAAGACGTAGGTTGTACTCTAGGAAACTTAGATTGGTATGTGTGGACTAATTTACTAGCAGTGAGAATGAAAATAAGTTAAAATTGGACTTAACGTTTATTAACTTCAGAATTTTACAGGATAAGCACGAAAAGTTTACGTTAAAATACAATGGCTTACTGGTACCTGATTCACTAAACCAGTGAGCGCAAAAATTATCAAAATACGTTGCCTCATGAGCTCATGTACCATCGATAACTTTTAAAATGGGAACAGTTTGATGGACAGGTATCATACACGCACTTACACATTCACTGTAGCACAATGCAGAGAAGAGAAAAGAAACGAAAAGAGCTGAAACGTACACCGTAATCAAATACGTATAGCCGGCAAAAAGACGAGTTCCCATCGGCCTAACGCATCAATGATAAACAGAAAGACGGATTTATCCAAAATTTCAGAAAATAATCGTGTTTCCGAACAGGTTGTCATACAGAATAAACCACGAAAACTCCACAATATCTGGAGTCATAAAAAGGAGGGACAAGAAATCGCAAAGTGAAAGAACGCTGCTGTAGTGAAATAATCACAATCTTAAGCGTAGACTAGTCGCGTCCGGTGGTACAGCCACACAAAGCACCCATGCCAGGAAAAGAACTACAGAAAATTACGAACCGTCGTAAATACAAATCAGTAATAACACACACGAGAATGGAATTTAATTTAAAGCCTACCGGTAAAGAAGGGCTTTGAAAAACGAGGAGCTGAGGTCCCATGCGTTTTTCAAGCACGTGGTCCAGGTTACACAAAGCAAGACCATGAGAAAACATAAAAGTCCTGAAAATCTGTTATTCTGGAGAAAGATCCGTCCACACAAAAAAATTACTGGAAAGTAATTAAAAAAGAAAACAGGGTCAGAACACTGAAGGCTCTCTAGACCGTACACGTGGAATCGAACAGACAAAATCACTTGCACTAAATAAATAGACGGCGAAGAAAAAACTGAAACAATTGAAAAATGAAAAATTTTAACGGAAAAAGCACATACGCACACACATACACGCTAAGAAAACAAGAGTTCTAGTTGAAACCAAACATGGTTCGTTCACTACGCATGTGAATTCCTAAGTCGGCTGAACAAAGCAACCACCTCTAAAAATCGAATAACAGCAAAACCACTAGCACCTCCTGTGTTGATGAAACTATACCACATGATTACCAAGACCTAATGCTGAAAAGAAACAGATTAATACTTTACTTAAGCTGAAACTTACACAACCTTAATTACCATATTAAAGCTACTGTAGACGAGCTCTCACGAGCAACCTAACTCCCAGCCTTTTGGGAGATATCCTCTGCTTGGGGACTAGGTGTTCTGTTGTCTTTACGTTCGTATAGTTGTAACTGACATTCCATTGCTGAGCTGGCTGAATGGACATCTCCCGAAAGACAGTAAAGAAAACGCAACTCACCGGGCAGCCTTAAGCACAATACCGCTTCTCTCACGTCCTTACCTTAGCCTTTGTTTACACAAGAATTGGCTAGACTGCCACAGCAGCAGACGGAAACTAAATCAACAGCCAAACACTATGAAAACACAATACGCTGACTCATTCACGTTGTCGTTCAAAGCGGGAAGGAATGAGAATGAAACACAGGAATACAATATTCAAACATCATAAACGAGGGTATGGGAGTTAGAGAAAACACAGATACTCAATAAATCTACATAGATGTATGTAAAACAGACACAGACATAGTTGCTGAAAATGTGTGAAACTGTGGCTGATAATCACACTCAGCTGCTCATTCTTTATCCCAGAATGATTTATTAAATGCACCGCAAGTATAAGGTGCTAATAATTTGAAAAATGATGCGAAATTGAGTGAAACATTATGAAACAGCTTACATACAGACCTTTCAATGTTTCAAGAGTCTCGAATAGCAGAGTTGATAGAATATGCCTTAGAATAAAGGTCTTATCACAGCTCACTGACTACAAAGGATGACCGAAGCTTCTCTGACCACCATGTCTCCACATAACAATCAAGCTCATCCTTTTAGATCGCGCTGTGTGACAAATACCTGTAATCTTAATAACAATGAACCCAGTCTTGAAAGGGAAAAGCTTTGCCGGCCGAGCGGTTCTAGGTGCTTCAGTCCGGAACTGCGCTGCTGCTACGGTCGCAGGTTCGAATCCTGCCTCGGTCATGGATGTGTGTGATGTCCTTAGGTTAGTTAGGTTTAAGTAGTTCTAATTTAGGTTTAAGTCTAGGTGACTGATGACCTCGGATGTTAAGTCCCATAGTGCTTAGAGCCATTTGAACCATTTGAAAAGCTTTCCCACAAAAAAACCCATAAGTGTATTATTTATCCTTATTAATATGTCTCTATAGCAAACTGTAATAGTGAATGAATAACAACCACAAAATTAAAAAGGCCAAGATTTACGTAACTGACACAACAAGACGAAATCCGGAACGTAAACAAATACGTGTACAAGACGATGCATATGTTCATGAAAACGCGTCAGTTTTTCACATAGCAAGTGAAATGAAACATGTGCAACAACAACAATAATAGCTGTGAGCGGAACCATGTAGAACATGCAAAGAGAAATAAGGCGGCAAATAGTTAAATATTTCATGAGGCTCTACACAGAAATCAAAGTTCGTATAAATACCGAGGGATCCGTTTGGGACCAAATAGGAACCTGACCAGTCATGGCGGATAATGTTAGTATAATGAATGGAGTCACCCTACAGCAACTCGCAGTGCAGTTGTTGTCATGCCGGTGGCCCCCCCTCCCCCCCTCTACACATCCTCCTAAAACCTCTGCAGAACCAACAGGTAAGCGTCGGTGGACAACCGGTGGATTTTAAATGCACTGTTGTTCCTGGATTGGTGCAGAATTAATTGCAGCGTATAATATCCAAAATTATCTTTCGGTTAAATTACCTAACACTAATTGTAATAGCTAAAGATGATTAGTTGAGAGCATATTAAAATCCTGCTTGACAAATGTCATCTGGCGGTATCAGTGTGGGAACTGTTATTACGAATTCTCGATGTTAACTTAAGAGAGATACGGGTCTTCAATAACAAATCGGCGTGTCAAATATACGTGGGTGAAACGTTTGTTAAGCAACGACCAGTTGGATTTCAGAATCAGCAGATGGACAGTATCCGATATTTTTCTTGCTAGCGGCGCCAAGTTTAATAAATTTAAATCTCAAATTACACCACTTTGATCCAGAAACAAAAACAAACAATTCGATTGCATTAAAATCACTCGTCTGTGCCTGATTTCCACTGCCAACACAGCTATCGTGTTTAAATCAAATTGGGACAAAAAGATTAATAAGATACGGGCGGCAAAGTCTAGAAGGCACTCCTAAATCGAATTCAAAAAACCTGATACGTGAATAGCAATGCGCTCAGTCAGTCGAACTATCCTGTCGCTGCAAAGAGACATCGGCAATAATATGCACACACCCGTTTGTTGCCTCATGTAGAAAGCAAGTGTATTCGATACTTTCTTTCAAACTAACAGTTTACTTCCAGAAGGGCATTTGGGCATCAAGAAACCATACTATCAATACGTGGCGATGTTTGTTAATTGAATCCTAAAAACATTTTTAAAAATGCTTTTGTCCTTAGCACTGAAGGACAGATCTGCACTAATTAAATGTAGCGCTAATGAACGTCAGTTTCAAATATGGCATCAAATTTTATGTGGGATATAGTTACCGACTGGTAGGCCAGTCATTCGTTATGCTAAAAGAGCGGAGGTTCGAGTCCTCCCTCGGGCATGGGTGTATGCGTTTGTCGTTAGGTTAATTTAGCTTAAGTAGTGTTAAAGCTTAGGGACTGATGACCTTAGCAGTTAAGTCCCATAAAATTTCACACACATTTGAACATTTTTTGCTAAAAGAGCCCAGGGTACAACACAAAATCCAATGGCATCTAAATACCTGTTCAAAGATTAGGAAAACATCTGTAAAAAATTAAAAAGAACATTTCTACATCCAAGTCAGATCTCAAGGACAGAGATCAGTTTAATAGTGTAATTCATCAACGTGTTTTGTAATCTCTTACAGTTTCTTGTTAGCGACCAAAAAGGACAGAGGCTTCAAGTTTTTCCTTTGTCTTAACGTTTAGTTTTCCAAGATATTGTAATTTCAAAAAGAATACAGGAATATGAAATCTAATTGTCAAAGAGCCAAAACAGACGAAGCCGTTTATGGTGATTGTGGGGAAGAGTTCAAAGAGGTGGATGGCGTTCCTGAAACTTGTTAAAGCGACTGCTTATTATGCTCACGTTAAGCAGGAGATCCAGGTCGAATCCCACTCTGACACAAGTTTTCATTTGTCACAACATATTCACAAACATCTAAATTTGAAAGCCACAGTTAAACAGGGTAGATACACAGAGCAAGCCTTGTCCTTTTTTTACAGTGGTATAGACACAAGTAGGTATTTACAAACATCAGAAAGTGTAAGACGAGTTGACTAATTCATAAAAAATCATAAAAAGATTCAATTAGGTTTCATCAGTAACAAGATGTGTAGCTACAACGATAACATGGACGAGGTGCCTGGCGGTAATTAAACTATATGGAATGTAATGACCTAGGATATTTTCTTGTAAAAAGAATGTTATTCATTGAAGGAAATGTGGCTTAGCTTGGAGGACAGAAATAGTGCATATAAGTAGCTAGTCTACTCGTTTCTCAAGGTTAGACTGTCGGAAATAAAAATTTTCTTGAAATGCATATAAGGGGCAGTCAAAAGAAAACGAGACAGGCAGAAAAATCCGGATAAATGCGAGTAGGACTCGCCTACTAAGGGTTTCGTACAAAATTAAGCATGAATAGAGATAGTTCATCCGTTTCGGTAATCGAGAATTTGTATGATTTTTGCCTCTTATCGATGTTGATACTAGCAAGGTATCAAAATATGTGAAATGAATGGCCGTAACTTTTGTTGAATTGACTTAGAAAATTAAGTTTTCCACGCCGCCAAGGGACCATAGTCCTTAGTATGCGACAAATTTTAACGTGCTGCGTGTGCTCGTTCCTAAGCAAAAGGGTTATTAACAATCGGAAGGACAGACAGGCGAACAACAAAACGATCCTTTAAGGCTTCCGGTTTTAGTGATTGAGATACAGAACCCTGAAAAGTAATTAAACGGTTTATTATTTCAAAAGTAATCGCCATAACTGTTAATAAATTCATCGCACTATGAGCCTTCATAGAAAAATGTTTGTGGTTGCCTATGGAACCATGATTGTACGCTGACGTGCACTACTTCGGCTGAAGCGAATCGATGGCCATCATTATCTTTCATCAGGGCACCAAAAATAAGGAAATCGCATGGGTAGCGATCGCGACTGTTTGGAGGAACGTAAGGGCTTCCTAGCGGAACTTTTATGGCATTGTCAAACAACTTCGCCAGCATGTAGACCCGCGCGGTACATGTTACCCCCATACAATCCTGAACTCTCCCCGTGCGATTTCTTCATTTTTGGTGCTTTGATGAAAGACACTGGTGGCGGTCGATTCGCTTCGGGCGAAAAGGTGCACATCTGGGCGCAAACGCGGTCTTATAGGCAACCGCAAATATACCGGGTGATTAAAAAGTCAGTATAAATTTGAAAACTTAATAAACCACTGAATAATGTAGATAGAGAGGTAAAAATTGACACACATGCTTGGAATGACATGGGGTTTTATTAGAACCACCCGAAAGATCTCTTGCACCCGTCGTTTGGTGACGATCGTGTGCTCATCCGCCACTTTCGTCATGCTTGGCCTCCCAGCTACCCAGACCTCAGTCCGTGCGATTATTGGCTTTGCGGTTACCTGAAGTTGCAAGTGTATCGTGATCGACCGACATCTCTAGGGATGCTGAAAGACAACATCTGACGCCAATGCCTCACCCTAACTCCGGACATGCTTTACAGTGCTGTTCAAGACATTATTCCTCGACTACAGCTATTGTTGAAGATTGATGGTAGTCATATTGAGCATTTCCTGAAAAGAACATCATCTTTGCTTTCTCTTACTTTGTTATGCTTACTATTGCTATTCTGATGAAGCTCCATCTGTCGGACATTTCTTGAACTTTTATATTTTCTTGGTTCTAATAAAACCCCATGTCAATCCAAGCATGTGTGTCAATTTGTACCTCTCTGGCTACATTTTTCCGTGATTTATACAGTTTTCAAATTTATACTGACTATTTGATCACCTAGTATTTCCATGGAAGTGCTGAATATCTTGTCTCACAGTGGGATTAATATATTAACACTCATAGCGATTGCTCTGAAATAATAAATAGTTTACTTTTCTTTCCATCTGTCTAGTCTTCGTTTGATTTGATTTACAGATTTTGTAAGTAGGCATTTTAGGTTTTTATGTTGGTAACGCCACGTAACGCTCTGTATGAAAATCAATGACAGTGCTGTGTGCAGTCTGTGGCTGGTTTGCATTGTTGGAATATTTGCTATTGTAGCGTTGAGCAGTTGCATGTGAACAGCGCATAGAGTAGCGTTGTGCAGTGGGAGGTGAGCCGCCAGCAGTGGTGGATGTGGGGAGAGAGATGCAAGAATTTTGAGAGCGTACAATCTGGACTTGTGTCCATCAGAAAGAGTAAATCTGTAATACTAGATGTCATGAACTGAATAAAATATATATATATATATATATATATATATATATATATATATATATATATATATATATATATATATATATATATATACTCCTGGAAATGGAAAAAAGAACACATTGACACCGGTGTGTCAGACCCACCATATTTGCTCTGGACACTGCGAGAGGGCTGTACAAGCAATGATCAGACGCACGGCACAGCGGACACACCAGAAACCGCGGTGTTGGCCGTCGAATGGCCCTAGCTGCGCAGCATTTGTGCACCGCCGCCGTCAGTGTCAGCCAGTTTGCCGTGGCGTACGGAGCTCCATCGCAGTCTTTTAACACTGGTAGCCTGCCGCGACAACGTGGACGTGAACCGTATGTGCAGTTGACGGACTTTGAGCGAGGGCGTGTAGTGGGCATGCGGGAGGCCGGGTGGACGTACCGCGAATTGCTCAACACGTGGGGCGTGAGGTCTCCACAGTACATCGATGTTGTCGCCAGTGGTCGGCGGAAGGTGCACGTGCCCGTCGACCTGGGACCGGACCGTAGCGACGCACGGATGCACGCCAAGACCGTAGGATCCTACGCAGTGCCGTAGGGGACCGCACCGCCACTTCCCAGCAAATTAGGGACACTGTTGCTCCTGGGGTATCGGCGAGGACCATTCGCAACCTTCTCCATGAAGCTGGGCTACGGTCCCGCACACCGTTAGGCCGTCTTCCGCTCACGCCCCAACATCGTGCAGCCCGCCTCCAGTGGTGTCGCGACAGGCGTGAATGGAGGGACGAATGGAGATGTGTCGTCTTCAGCGATGAGAGTCGCTTCTGCCTTGGTGCCAATGAGGGTTGTATGCGTGTTTGGCGCCGTGCAGATGAGCGCCACAATCAGGACAGCATACGACCGAGGCACACAGGGCCAACACCCGGCATCATGGTGTGGGGAGCGATCTCCTACGCTGGCCGTACACCTCTGGTGATCGTCGAGGGGAAACTGAATAGTGCATGGTACATCCAAACCGTCATCGAACCCATCGTTCTACCATTCCTAGACCGGCAAGGGAAGTTGCTGTTCCAACAGGACAATGCACGTCCGCATGTATTCCGTGCCACCCAACGTGCTCTAGAAGGTGTAAGTCAACTACCCTGGCCAGCAAGATCTCCGGATGTATCCCCCATTGAGCATGTTTGGGACTGGATGAAGCGTCGTCTCACGCAGTCTACACGTCCAGCACGAACGCTGGTCCAACTGAGGCGCCAGGTGGAAATGGCATGGGAAGCCGTTCCACAGGACTACATCCAGCATCTCTACGATCGTCTCCATGGGAGAATAGCAGCCTGCATTGCTGCGAAAGGTGGATATACACTGTACTAGTGCCGACATTGTGCATGCTCTGTTGCCTGTGTCTATGTGCCTGTGGTTCTGTCAGTGTGATCATGTGATGTATCTGACCCCAGGAATGTGTCAATAAAGTTTCCCCTTCCTGGGACAATGAATTCACGGTGTTCTTATTTCAATTTCCAGGAGTATATATATATATATATATATATATATGACTTTTGAACATTATTAAGGTAAATAGGTTGTTTGTTCTCTATTAAAATCTTTCATTTGCTAACTATGCCTATCAGTAGTTAGTGCCTTCAGTAGTAAGAATCTTTTATTTAGCTGGCAGTATTGGCGCTCGCTGTATTGCAGTAGTTCGAGTAACGAAGATTTTTGTGAGGTAAGTGATTCATGAAAGGTATAGGTTATTGTTAGTCAAGGCCATTCTTTTGTAGGGATTATTGAAAGTCCGACTGCGATGCGCTAAAAATATTGTGTGTCAGTTTAGTGTTGATCAGAATAAGTAAAGAGAGAAATGTCTGAGTACGTTCAGTTTTGCTCAGCTGTTTGAAAATCAAATAACGTAGAGGTTTTCCAGCACTATCGTCTATAAAAAAAAATTCTAAGGGGACGTTAAAATTTCTGAGTTGATTAGGATTTTGGTGAAAAATTGTAATTATTATTTCTAATTTTGGTGGAGCACTGGGAACTGTAACACTACGAAATTTGCTGGTAAGCAAGAAGCCAGGTTGTGTAAAGCAAAATTTGTGAAACAAAGCTTAAAGTGTGCTTTTCCTTATATAATCGTTACAGATAACTTTTGTGAATATGAGTCACGCAAGTGTTCAGTTGACAAGTTAGATTCTTTGGAAGTGAAGTGCTTAGGATGAGCGAAAATATTAATACAATTGTGGGAAATAATTATCTATGATACTGCGTAACAGTCTGCTCACAAGGGCACGCAACATGAACTAGGAATGCGATCTAGGAAGTATCCATCCGATGAATTCTGGCAGTATTTTATTTTTTATTTTTTCGAGGATTTGCTGGCCACGATACTATTCAACGAAGCGTGACCCCGAACCTTCGTAGCACTTCCTTTTCCGTGAGAACTCTCCTCACACATTATCGCAGTCGTGATTCCTTCTTGCGATCGTCGCCGAGAGTGGCCACTGTAATCGTATTTCCCCGGCTTTATGGATAAGGCTGTTGTCCTGTGGCATCTTGCCCCCATAAATCTCGCACTCTTTCTTCCCGTCTCCGCGCAGATGTCTTCCGGGGTGACACCGCTCTCGTCTTCGCAGAGTGGGGATGCGACGTGAAGCCGAGGGAACAACAGTGTGTATGGCCGCTGGTGAAGAGTAACCTTCCTGGAAAGGATGGATTAGCTGGAAGGCCAGTCCACAATTTCCGCTTCCAGAATTAAAACTAACTCTCCAGTCATTAAACTTTAATGTTCCTGCACATGGTAAATTCAGACTTATTTATAGAGCGATTTCTTAAATTCTGCTAAACTTAAAAGGAAGCATGAATGACCTACTGAATATTTTGAGACGACCAACGTTTGCTTTCTCTGTTTCATATTATGTATGGTTCCACAAATGTGGCAACATTTAAAATTATTCCGCTACTTTCATTTGTTTCCGTTCAGTTATGTTTACGTGCACGTATTATTTACGTTTATGTAAGCACAGTCACATTACGATTTACTCCCTCTTACGGTTGTTTCACGTACCTTCAATGTAGCCGTAATTTTGTGCACAAATTATATAACACTACGTTGGGTTTATGTAAACTTGATTACGTTAGAGTACGCATTTATTGATCGGCTTCCGCAGCTGGGGGTCCCTAACTTACGTCATTGTTATGGTGCTCCACGTGGAGGAACGTTGTTCGAAATCTGGTGGTGGAAATATATTGCCAGTACCAGTATTTGACTGAAATGGTGAGCAGCCGATTGTATACAGTTCATCACTACACCGTGGGACAGTACCTTGGACTAGATTCTCTGTCTGCCCGTACTGTTATCAATTGTGACATGTGACTTAACGAACATGCACAAGACACAGATACAAACGTACCACAGTAATCTGAAGGAAGATGAAGAATCGTATTTCATTATTTCACTATACTCCACTAATGAAAATACGACGCAACATTCGGATTCGAACAGCAATCTTCCAGCTTCTTGATACGTAAAAGCGTTAGTATGATTATACTTGTAGCTCCTTAAAATGACATCGCACATCCGTAATTAGCTAACTCAAAATGTAAGGTAGAGAATTCGTTTAATTTTTCACCATTACAGAATCCATGCGTATTACAAAATGTATGTAATATGTATGTTCCATATCTCCTCCTAAGCCACTGGGCCGTTTTCAACCAAACTTGACACGCATATCATTTACCGTTTGGAAAGACTCGCTGTGGGGGTTAATAGTCACCTGCCTGTCAAACGAATGGGGACGAAAAATAATTGTAGCGCACGACGTGGAAGTAGCCAGTCTATATTTATTCTGTATTTGAGAATGACAGCACTTAGTGACTTGCTACAAAATTTACACTTAATTCAAAAAAATTACGATACTTTTTCTCGCTAACAATCCCCACAAGTTGATGAAAGAAAAGAAGTTTATCGCTTACTTTATTTTCGTTGTTTGTACAGTAAAACTGCCGCGTGAGGCATGGCGATCACATTTATTACTTCCTTACTACTAATTCTATTCTCAACACATTTCTAAGACAGTATTTGCATGTACTGCTGAATGTACCTACAGAATGATATCACTGTACGGCACATACTTCAGAGTATATGACGTCATAAACACTGAGATGCGTGAAAACTAAACAGCAGGACGAAATCCGCTAGAGACGCTGGTGAACTGTGTCCACAAATATGTGTGAAATATGTTAAACATATGAGAAATACACTGATTCGGGAAAGAAACTGGTATAGGCATGCGTATTCAAATACAGAGATATGTAAACAGGCAGAATACAGCGCTGTTGTCGGCTACGCCTATATAAGATAAGAAGTCTGTGGTGCAGTTATTAGATCTGTTACTGCTGTTACAATGGCAGGGTATCGAGATTTAAGTGAGTTTGAACGTTGTGTTATAGTCGGCGCACGAGCGATGGGATACAGCATCTCCAAGGTAAGTGGGGATTTTCCCGTACGACCATTTCACCAGTGTACCGTGGATATCAGAAATCTGGTAGAACATCGAATCTCCGACATCACTGCAGCCAGAGAAAGATCCTGCTAGAATGGAACCAACGACAACTGCAGAGAATCGATTATTGTGACGGAAGTGCAACCCTTCCGCAAACTGCTGCAGATTTGTGGTCTAAGTGGGGTACAGTCAAGTGGAGGGTGCACCAGGGATCAGTGTTGGGGCCACTCCTGTTCCTTATTTACATAAATGGTATGCTCTCTAGTATTACGGGTAAGTCTCTAATATTTCTGTTTGCTCATGACACTAGATTGGTAGTAAAGGATTTTGTGTTCAACATTGGCTCAGTTTCAAATAGTGCAGTTCATGACTTAAGTTCATGGCTAAATAACTGTAAGACTCAGTTGTTACAGTTTCTAACACAAAATTCAACAAAACCTCACGTTTTAATTTCACAGAATGGGCATATGATTAGTGAAACTGAACAGTTCAGATTTCTGGTTATTCAGGTAGATAGTAGACTGTTGTGGAAAGCCCACGTTCAGGATCTTGTTGAAAGACTTAATGGTGCTTTTTTTACTGTTCGAACGGTTGTTGTTGTTGGCAGGAGAGCCAACACCGTGTTCGTAGAGGAGGCCGAAGGGCACGTGTTTTAGCTCACGCAGGCTGGCGTGAGGTCTGGAACAGGACCAGGAAATCAGAATTTAGAAAAACGGACGTAGCTGGCGGAATACTTAGCTTTAAACCATTAATGACGAACGTCGCTATTGACGGTACATGATTGACAATATCAATAGAAACTGATAATGGCGCCTTGTTAGGTCGTAGCAACTAACGTAGCTGAAGGCTATGCTAACTATCGTCTCGGCAAATGAGAGCGTAGAAGTCAGTGAACCATCGCTAGCAAAGTCAGCTGTCAGCAGTGCTAAAAAGTCTCTCTCTAGACCTGTCGTGTGGCGGCGCTCGTTCTGCAATCACTGATAGTGGCGACACGCGGGTCCGACGTATACTACCGGACCGTGGCCGATTTAAAGGCTACCACCTAGCAAGTGTTGTGTCTGGCGGTGACACTACATTCCTCCCCCGCAAATCGGCGTACGGTTGTGGAATAAGGCTTCCGCCCGCCGTCAAGAGGACCCCATGTTGACGTATGCGACAAGGTGGGGAGCCTAACGACAGGCGAGGCTGTGCCACCCGCACCCTGCCATTCGGACCGCGGGGAGCTAGGAAACGCCTGAAAAACTGCTCCAGGGTGCACGCCAACATGCGGTGTATGCGCCCGTAGAGAGACAGGAGGGGCCGAAGGGTCGACCTCCATCGGGCCGGGGCACCCGACGGGCGAAGACGACATATGGTCCGGAGCGGGCAAGAGTTCCATGTCGGAGGACAACTGGTCACGGGAAGCGATCGGCGGCGCGTGACCCAGGGAGGCGCCCGGCGGTTGCAGCGACGCGTCCACTGCGGGCGGCGCCGGCGGGAGAACAGGCGGCGGCGGCGGCGGCGGCGGCGGTGGCGGCAGCGGCGGCGCGGCGGCGGCGGCGCGTCGCCATGTGGCAAAATGGAAGGCAGCGTCGATAACACCTGGGGCTGAGGCGAGCCAGTAGATGGGTCCCCGGGGCGCCGACCGGACGGCACCGTCGCTGAAAGCAGACGGCGAGCGGCAGATCCTGTGCGACGACAGAGGCGCAGCTGATTGAGATGCCGACGCACCTCACCAAAGGCCCCCAAAACCAGATACATAGCACTGCCAAGGCAGCGAAGAATGCGCCCTTCGAGCCAACGCCGTGAACCTCGATAGTGGTTATAGTAGACAACGTCGCCTGGAGCAAAAGCAGGTGTCTGCTGCTGCACAGGAACCTGATGTGCCGGATGTAGCAAAGACATTAAGGTTCGATGATGACGACCGTGGAGCAACTCAGCCGGCGAGCGACCATCTCGGGGCTGAGAGCGATACGAGGACAAAAAGAGCAATAACGCGTCCTCCCGGGAATGCGACCCTTTCAACTTCAACATCTGTGACTTGACAGTCCTGACCAATCGTTCAGCGCACCGTTTAACTGTGGCGAAAACGGCGCGGACGTCAGATGTTGAATACCATTGGCCTTTGCAGAATGACTGAAATTCTGCGGACATGAATTGTGGGCCATTGTCGGAAACAATAGGCTGTGGAAGACCTTCAATGCAAAAGATAGCGGATAACGCTTGGATGGTGGTAGATGACGATGTGGAAGACATCTGGACAACAAAAGGAAAATCGATGTGTAAGCGTTTCCAAGGGGAAGTGGCTTTTGGCCATGCAAAGAATTTCTGCGGTGGTGCTGATTGTTGTTCGGCTTAGCAGTGGACCAATACAAGATATCGTAGCGGTACTGCGAGAGGAAAATAGACCAGCGAATGAATTTCTGTGCTGTACGTGGAGGTACAGGCTTGGTCGGGTGAAAAAGCGATGTCAAAGGTTTGTGGTCTGTGATTATGGTAAAGTGACGACAATACGAGAAATCATGAAACTTTGTAACACCAGATACGAGAACCAATGCTTCTTTCTCGATCTGTGAATAATGTCTTTGCGCAGACGAGAGCAATTTGGACGCAAAGGCAATAGGGCGATCGTGCGATCAATCTTTGTGCGCAAGCACAGCACGGATCCCGAAGTCCGATGCATCCACCATCAACAAAAAGGGCTTCTGGGGATCGAATGGCGTAAGGCAAGTATTGGAAAGCAACGCCGATTTCAACTGGCAAACGGGGCGTTCGCATTCCGTCGTCCAGACGAACGGAACACCCTTACGATGTAAGCGATGAAGGGGAGCTGTAATGGAAGAGGCATGCGGCACATAGCGATGGTAATAATTTATTTTTCCCAGCACACTCTGTAGCTGCTTCAAATTCTGCGGCGACGGCAAGTCTTGTATGGCACGAAGGTGCGTTGGACTGGGATGTATGCCTTGGGCATTGAGTACATGTCCCAAGTATGGCAAATCCCGAGCAAAAAACATTTGTCCTTCCGCAAGCGAAGACCATTTTGTCGCAAGACCTGAAATAATGTTCCAAGATTGGCCAAATGTTCTTCTTCGGTCACAATATCGTCCAGATAATTTGCTGCAGTAGGGACCGACGCACAAACAGTTTGTAGATATTGCTGAAACAATGCAGGGGCGGATGCACACCCGAATGGCAGTCGTTTGAATCGATACAAACCAAGATGCGTGTTAACCACCAAAACGCGCTGGGATTCTTTGTCCACCGGTATTTGCAAGTACGCATCTGCGAGGTCCAACTTCGAAAAATATTTACCCGTGCACAGTTTGTCAAAAGGACCTTCCGAGCGGGGCAAAGGAAAAGTTGCAATCACTAGTTGTTGATTCACTGTTGCCTTGAAGTCCACACAAAGTCTCAACTTTCCGGAAGGTTTTGGCAAAATTACCAAGGGTGATGCCCAGAGAGAAGCCTGCACACGTTCAATTACACCTTGTGATTCCAAATCGTGTAATGTTTTTGCGACCTCATCACGCAATGCGTGGGGAACAGTAAGCGCTCTGAAAAATTTCGGTTTCGCGTTTACTTTCAGTTCCAAATGTGCTTTGTAGTTCTTAGCGCAACCGAGGCCCGGTGCAAAAATGTCTGCAAATTCTGCACATAGACCAGAAACACTGTCTGACAGGACAGTCTGGTTCACTGATAGGACCTGATTTACTATAGACAAGTTAAACAACTGAAATAAATCGAAACCAAACAAGTTCACTGCAGAAGAAGAACGAAGGACGTAAAATGACACAAGTTTTGTTTGTCCTTTGTATGTTGCAAGAAGGCTGCACTGTTCTAACACAGGGATCCCTTGACCTGAGTAGCTAGTTAACATTTGTGGCACGCAGTTTGTAAGTGTCTTGATTGATCAGTGAAACTGCAGCTCCTGTATCGAGCTGGAATGGTATCACTTTGCCGTTAATGTCCAAGTCTACAAAAAGTTTATTGTCCTGCTGACGACAAGAGCGACTGTCTCGTGTAACATGAACTGACACTGGTACATAATCACTTGCGACTTGACGGGAGTTCCGGCTATGTCGACGCACACTATTTGTGGGACGAACACAGGCACTGTTAGAGTGGCACTGGGCGGAGGGGAATGAACTACATGAATTTCCATGGGCGAAGCTTCGCGAGCCTGAGTATCCTTGGTTTCATTCCGATTCCGGCGCGAAGCAAAGGGCTTGGAACGGTTTTGAGCTTCCGATCTGAGCTTTTTCTGGCAAACACTCTGGAAATGTCTTTTATTACAATAAGAGCAAATAGCTTGGCATGACGGGCTATTCTCACGTGAATGTTTAGTAGCACACCGCGGGCATGATTTGATCACTGCATTTGCATGCCGTCGCGGCACACGTGGCTGAGGGCCTAGCGGCAGCGACGCGGCCGGGCGCGAGGGCTGTTTACTGGTCCGTGCAGCTCGCCCGGCGGGCCGGTTAACCTGACACTGCTGGCGAAGTTTCAAATGAGTCCTGAGCATAGTCAAGTGTGTCCTGCCGATCCAGTGTGCCCATCATTTGTGAAGGGAGGGATTGACTAGTTTCAAAATCTGTTCCCTTATACGGACATCAGAAACGTTCTGTGCAATCGCATCACTCACCATAGTATCTGAATAAGGGAGTCCACATTGACACTCAAAAGCACAATTCCTAGCAAGGCCTTGCAACGTTGCAATCCACTCCCGATTAGTCTTACCTGCCGTACGTTTTGTACGAAAGAAGGTATACCTTTTCGCAACTACATTGACTGATTCTTTGAAATAAGCATCTAATGCAGACAAAATTTTTTCGTAGGACAGTGTTGCTACGTCGCGGCGGGGAAATAATTTGACTATCACACGGTACGTGTGTGCGCCGACTGATGATAACAAAAAAGGCTGCCGCTCGTTACCTTGAATTCTGCAGGCGGCGAGATGGAATCCAAATTGGCGTGACCACTCCGTCCAGCTTTCCAGTGCAGCATCAAAAGGTCGAAAAGTGGGTGCAACACCGTGTTGTGGCTGCGTTAGCGGTGAAGCGGCTGCTGCAGCATCGTTTTGCATTGCACGTTGACCCTGGACGAGCTGTCCAAGGGCATCCAGTAATGCCTACGCCTGCTGATTCTGTAAGCGATAAAATTCGGACAGTACATCTGGAGATTGTGGCGAAGCCATTACACAAGTAAATCAGGGCAATATCGATAAGAACGCGGTTGTGCCTCGTCGCCAATTTTGTGGTTGGTAGGAGAGCCAACACCGTGTTCCTAGAGGAGGCCGAAAGGCACGTGTTTTAGCTCACGCAGGCTGGCGTGAGGTCTGGAACAGGACCAGGAAATTAGAATTGAGAAAAACGGACGTAGCTGGCGGAATACTTAACTTTAATCCATTAATTACGAACGTCGCTCTTGACGGTACATGATTGACTATATCAATAGAAACTGATAATGACACTTTGCTAGGTCGTAGCACCTAACATAGCTGAAGGCTATGCTAACTATCGTCTCGCCAAATGAGATCGTAGAAGTCAGTGAACCATCGCTAGAAAAGTTGGCTGTACAACTGTGGCGAGTGCTAGGAAGTCTCTCTCTAGACCTGCCGTGTGGCGGCGCTCGGTCTGCAATCACTGATAGTGGCGACACGCGGGTCCGGCGTATACTACCGGACCGCGGCCGATTTAAAGGCTACCACCTAATAAGTGTGGTGTCTGGCGGTGACACCACAACGGTATGTGAAGTGAGTGATCGTTCGACACGAAAATTAATCTACTTTGCTTACTTTCATTCGCTTGTGTCGTATGGTATTATATTTTGGGGCAACTCTTCCCATTCTAAAAGGATATTTTTGGCTCAAAAACGGGCGGCTCGGGCAATAAGTGATGTAAGTTCACGAACCTCTTGTCAGCCCCTGTTCACGAGTCCGTATGTTTTGACATTGGCCCCTCAATATGTATATTCCTTACTGTCATTTCTTGTTACCAATATTAGCTTATTCCTAAGAATAAGCAGCTTTCCCTCAGTTAAAAAAAAATGGTTCAAATGGCTCTGAGCACTAGGGGACTTAACTTCTGAGGTCATCAGTCCCCTAAAACTTAGAACTACTTAAACCTAACTAACCTAAGGACAGCCGGCTTGTGTCGCCGAGCGGTTCTAGGCGCTTCAGTCTGGAACCGCGCGACCGCTACGGTCGAAGGTTCGAATCCTGCCTCGGGCATGGATGTGTGTGATGTCTTTAGGTTAGTTAGGTTTAAGTAGTTCTAAGTTCTAGGGGACTGATGACCTCAGATGTTAAGTCCCATAGTGCTCAGAGCCATTTGAACCATTTTAACCTAAGAACATCACACACATCCATGCCCGAGGCAGGATTCGAACCTGCGACCGAAGCGGTCGTGCGGTTCCAAACTGTAGCGCCTAGAACCGCTCGGCCACCCCCGCCGGCATCCCTCAGTTAATACTGGGCAAATCGAACCTGTATTTGGATCGGACTTCCTTAACTCTTGTGCACATAGGTATGCAGTATACTTCTGTATCTATTTTAAATAAGCTACCGCTCGAATTAAAAAATCTGAGAAGTAATCCACGCGCATTCAAATCGAAACTGAAGAGTTTCCTCATGGGTCACTCCTTCAAAAAAATGGATCTGAGCACTATGGGACTTAACATCTATGGTCATCAGTTCCCTAGAACTTAGAACTACTTAAACCTAACTAACCTAAGGACATCACACAACACCCAGCAATCACGAGGCAGATAAAATCTCTGGCCCCACCGGGGATCGAACCCGGGAACCGGGGCGTGGGAAGCGAGAACGCTACCGCACGACCACGAGATGCGGGCAGTCACTTCGTCTATACTGTTGAGGAGTTCCTTGAAAAATTGAGCTGGTTCCTGTTCGATTGTTGATTTCGTTTACTTAAACTTATGGATTGATTTGTTTCGGTTTCATAAACATTTTATTTTTATCTGTTGTTACTTTCGTGTTGTAATTTCATGTACTGACATGTTCCATGACCTCAGAGATTTGATCCTCAATTTTGTCCTTCGGAACTTGACGTGGAAATAAAATAAAAATAAATTTCAGTGCTGGACCATCAACAAGTGTCAGTGTGCGAACCATTCAATGACACATCAGTGATATTGGCTTTCAGAGCCGAAGGCCCAGTCGTGTACCCTTGATGACTGCACGACGCAAAGCTTTACGCTTCGCCTCGCTTGTGCCCCTCAACACCGACATTGGTCTGATGTCTGGAAACATGTTGCCTAGTCGGACGAGTCTCGTTTCAAATTGTATGGAGCGGATGGACGTGTACGTATATGGAGACAACCTCATGAATCCATGGACCCTGCATGTCAACAGGAGATTGTTCAAGCTGGTGGAGGCTCTGTAACGGTGTGAGACGTGTGCAGTTGGAGTGATATGGGACCCTTGATACGTCTAGATAAGACTCTGACAGGTGACACGCACGTAAATGTCCTGTTTGATCACCTACATCCATTCATGGCCATTGTGAATTCTGACGGACTTGGGCAATTCCAGCAGGACAATGCAACACTCTGCACGTAAAGAATTGCTGCAGAGTGGCTCTAGGAACACTTCCGCTGGCCACCTAACTCCCCTGACATGAACATTTTTGAGCACATCTAGGATGCCTTGCAACTTGCTGTTCAGAAGAGATCTCCACCCCGTCGTACTCTTACGTATTTATGGACCATGGTGTCAGTCCCCTCCAGCACTACTCGAGACATTAGCTGAGTCTATGCCACGTTGTGTTGCGGCCTTTCTGCACCCTCACTGGGGCCCTACTCGGTATTAGGAAGGTATACCAGTTTGTTTGGCTCATCAGTGTATATGTGACATGAGCTTAAGCGAGCTGAGCCACGGGTAAAATGAGTCCTCCCAGATCTGGTACACATACTGCTTACTATCTGGATAGGAAATACTGTGGGGGAACTTATAAATGCACTGCCTTAAAAAAGTAACACCCTTATGCACTGTGTTCAGTGCCACCTCTGCATTAATGTGTGACTCATTTATGGTTGTCATCGACGATCATATGCTGTCCTGAAGACTAGTCGTACGCCTTCTGTTTTGGCTCTGCAAGCAGTAACTGTGCTCAGTTTGGAGGTGAACAGTGTGTGAAGCTTTCATTTTAGGGGACAACCATGCCCCGCCGACGAATACGTACTCCTGTTTTACAAATTCACTCATTTGAAGAGAGTCGTCATTTGAAGAGACAGGCAGAAAGCTGGATGTATGTATCGACGTGTCGCTGCACATGTTGGGCACAATGTATCGGTCATGTGTCGCTGTTTTCGGGAGTAGTCTGTAGAACATTCCCATACCCGTGGGCGAAGTTATAGACCTAGGTGTAATACAGACGCACGTGGAGGTCGATGTATAGTGCGAACAGCGGTGACCGACCGAACATTATCCAGTGAAGAAATCAATTAGTTATATTAGAACTTAGCATGTGCATTACATTATTAAGCGTATCTAGGATGCAACAGTACGACAGACAAAGTGTCATGTTGTTTCACTTTCAATAGCACTATTTTTTTATGATTATTCGCTCTGTTGTGTTTGTTGCGACAACATCCATAAAGATTTGAAGCAGCATTTTTCTGCCAAAGAAAGTTTGTTCTCCAACACCACCTTTCACGTAATAATAATTGTATTTTCTTTTTAGAAATTTGTTTCATTTTTCCAATGAGTAACTTATCTAGAAACGATGTTGCATCCGTTTTGCAGCAAAATCTTACATACGAAAGCGAGAATTTTAACAATTTTAGAAAGTTTAGACTCTCTGAGGGTGCCAATGCTCTAAAATGAAAAGATGGAATGGCTTTATTGGCCGGGAGACCTCGTTCGTAAACGTTAAAAAAAATGGCTCTAAGTACTATGGGACTTAACATCTGACGTCATCAGTCCCCTAGACTTAGAACTAATTAAACCTAACTAACCTAAGAAGATCACACACATCCATGCTCGAGGCAGGATTCGAACCTGCAACCGTAGCAGCAGCGCGGTTCCGGACTGGAACGCCTAGAACCGCTCGGCCACAGCGACGTTTCGCAATCCTTTGCAAGACTTTCTATGTGACGTCACTTCGGCAACTTGCATGTCAGTGAAGACGAGATGAAATGATCAGGACGACACAAACATCCAGTTCCCGACCGAAGAAAATCTACCACGGCGACAATGGAACTGGGGACCGCAAGATCTAGAGGTAGTGTTGCTAACCACTTCATCTGTCTGTTTCTTCGACGGTTTTCTTCTGCAGTTCTGTGGCGATATCGTATGACTTTCCTCAGATTTCTTCCGTGAAAACTTTACTCAGTATTTTAATTACATAGGGTGGCCGAACACGCCGAGCTACAGTGCCGGCTCAACTAGACCACGAGTGGCGAATCATTGCGTGCGCTGTCAGCGTTTGAAACGTTGGGGGAATGCTGCATGGTTGTGTTTTAAGTTGTACAATTTCCTTGTAGTTCATTTGTGAATGGCGCCTGAGACCTTATCGAATGACAGTATGGAGTGGTTAAGTGTCATACTACGGATCCAGAGGTTTCGGCTCCCATCTCAATTAGTGCTAGGGTTTTTATCTGTTACTTCTCTCCTCTTTCACCTCTGGCACTATGAAAACACCTAGTTGGACAGTGTCTCAGGGACCACGTCAGGCGGTAGTTACCTCAGTTAACATACACTCCTGGAAATGGAAAAAAGAACACATTGACACCGTTGTGTCAGACCCACCATACTTGCTCCGAACACTGCCAGATGGCTGTACAAGCAATGATCACACGCACGGCACAGCGGACACACCAGGTACCGCGGTGTTGGCCGTCGAATGGCGCTAGCTGCGCAGCATTTGAGCACCGCCGCCGTCAGTGTCAGCCAGTTTGCCGTAGCATACGGAGCTCCATCGCAGTCTTTAACACTGGTAGCATGCCGCGACAGCGTGGACGTGAACCGTATGTGCAGTTGACGGACTTTGAGCGAGGGCGTATAGTGGGCATGCGGGAGGCCGGGTGGACGTACCGCTGAATTGCTCAACACGTGGGGCGTAAGGTCTCCACAGTACACCGATGTTGTCGCCAGTGGTCGGCGGAAGGTGCACGTGCCCGTCGACCTGGGACCGGACCGCAGCGACGCACGGATGCACGCCAAGACCGTAGGATCCTACGCAGTGCCGTAGGGGACCGCACCGCCACTTCCCAGCAAATTAGGGACACTGTTGCTTCTGGGGTATCGGCGAGGACCATTCGCAACCGTCTCCATGAAGCTGGGCTACGGTCCCGCACACCGTTAGGCCGTCTTCCGCTCACGCCCCAACATCGTGCAGCCCGCCTCCAGTGGTGTCGCGACAGGCGTGAATGGAGGGACGAATGGAGACGTGTCGTCTTCAGCGATGAGAGTCGCTTCTGCCTTGGTGCCAATGATGGTCGTATGCGTGTTTGGCGTCGTGCAGGTGAGCGCCACAATCAGGACCGCATACGACCGAGGCACACAGGGCCAACCCCCGGCATCATGGTGTGGGGAGCGATCTCCTACACTGGCCGTACACCTCTAGTGATTCTCGAGGGGACACTGAATAGTGCACGGTACATCCAAACCGTCATCGAACCCATCGTTCTACCATTCCTAGACCGGCAAAGGAACTTGCTGTTCCAACAGGACAATGCACGTCCGCATGTATCCCGTGCCACCCAACGTGCTCTAGAAGGTGTAAGTCAACTACCCTGGCCAGCAAGATCTCCGGATCTGTCCCCCATTGAGCATGTTTGGGACTGGATGAAGTGTCGTCTCACGCGGTCTGCACGTCCAGCACGAACGCTGGTGCACCTGAGGCGCCAGGTGGGAATGGCATGGCAAGCCGTTCCACAGGACTACATCCAGCATCTCTACGGTCGTTTCCATGGGAGAATAGCAGCCTGCATTGCTGCGAAAGGTGGATATACACTGTACTAGTGCCGACATTGTGCATGCTCTGTTGCCTGTGTCTATGTGCCTGTGGTTCTGTCAGTGTGATCATGTAATTTATCTGACCCCAGGAATGTGTCAATAAAGTTTCCCCTTCCTGGGACAATGAATTCAAGGTGTTCTTATTTCAATTTCCAGGAGTGTATATGTAAGTTCAAAGATCGGAGGAAGGCACATATCACTTCCAATAGGTCAGTGCCTAGTAATGCATGGAGGTGTTCAAACAGGCAGATTCCAGATACCTGTATTTCCGGAATACATTTTACATTGTGCCCCAGTGTAGACTGTTAAGGAATGTCCGAGCGTACGGAATATGTTCCCAGTTATGTGAGTGGCTCAACGACTTCATAAGTAATAGAACGCACTACATTGTCATCAGCCAGTGTTCATCAGAGACAAGGGCATGGTGAGGAGTGCAACAGGGAAGAGTGATAGAACCGCTCCTATTCTCTGTCTTCGCAACTGATCTGACGGAAATGGTGAGCGTCTAGGGCTGTTTGCTGACGACATTGCGATGTACGGGAGGGTGTCACCGCTCAACGACGGTAGGAGAACGCAAGATGACTTAGACAAAATTTATAGTTGATGTACTGAATGGCAGCTTGCTCTAAATGTAGAAAGATGTAAGTGAATGCCGATGAGTAGGAAAAACAGCCCCTTCATGTGCGAAAACAGCATTACCAGTGTGGCGCTTGACCCAGTCACGTTGATTAAATATCTGGGCGTGACGTTGCAAAGGGATATGAAATGAAAAGAATACGTAAGGACAGTAGTAGAGAAGACATGTGGTCGACTTCGGTTTATTGTGGAAATTTTAGGGAAGTGTAGCTCATCTATAAAGGACACGGCATTTAGAACACTAGTACCACACATTCATGAGTACTGCTCTAGTGATTGGAATCCTCCACCCGGTCGAACTAAAAGGCAGATGTCGAAGCAATTTGGAGGCGTGATACTAGATTTGTTACCGGTAGGTGCAATCAGTATGCGAGCATTACGCATATGAAACTTCCTGGCAGATTAAAACTGTGTGCCAGACCGAGACTCGAACTCGGGACCTTTGTCTTTCGCGGGCAAGCGCTCTACCAACTTTTTTTTTTTTTTTTTTTTTTTTTTTTTTTTTTTGTAATCTCATTTTTTGTAATCTCATTTTTTGTTCGTGGCGGACGTCACCTGACGCCCATTGAAGTTCGCTACTGATCCATTCACTCAGTTTTTTTATTACAGAGGGCAGCTAACCCTCTGACCGAACACGCTGAGCTACCGTGCCGGCAACCAACTGAGCTACCCAAGCACGACTCACGCCCCGTCCTCACAGCTGTACTTTCTGCCAGTAGTAGAGCACTTGCGCGCGAAAGGCAAAGGTCCCGAGTTAGAGTCTCGGTCCGGCACACAGTTTTAATCTGCCAGGAAGTTTCATATCAGCGCACACTCCGTTCCAGAGTGAAAATCTCATTACGGATATGCTTCGTGAACTCCAGTCGGAATCCCTGGAGGGAAGACGACATTCTTTTTGGGCGAAGCACTATCGAGAATGTTTAGAGAACTGGCATTTGAAGCTGAATGCGGAGTGATTCTGTTGCCGTCAACGTACATTTCGCGTAAGGACTATGAAGACAACAAGATAAGAGAGATGAGGGGTCGTACAGAGGCATGTAGTGTCAATCGTTTTTCTCTCGCTCTATTTGCGAGTGGAAATGACTAGTTTTGGTTCCCTCCGCCACGCACCATGCTGCGACTTGTGGAGTACCGTATGTATGTAGATGCAGATGTAAATGTAGATGTAGATGTAGAAGTAAAGGAGCTAATTGTAAAAACGCGTAGCATTCGTCTACCTAAAGTTTAGTTCCAGCAAAGTTATTGTTGTGAACTTAAATCTGAATACTGATTTCACGCAGCTCTCTACGCTATTCTGTCTGATGCAAGTTCAAAAATGGTTCAAATGGCTCTGAGCACTAAGGGACTTAACTTCTGAGGTCATCAGTCCCCTAGAACTTAGAACTACTTAAACCTAACTAACCTAAGGACATCTCACACATCCATGCCTTAGGCAGGACTCGAACCTGCGACCGTAGCGGTCGCGCGGTTCCAGACTGTAGCGCCTAGAACCGCTCGGCCACTCCGGCCGGCCCTGATGCAAGTGTCCTAACCTCTGTGCTACTAATCCAGCATGTATCCACTTCAATATCCTTGTTGTAGCTAAGCTCTTGTTCTCTCTCTTATAATTTACTCTTTTTTGTCAAGGGTAGTTGTAATGGTCGTCTTCTGAAGTATGAAGATAGTCACGTATCCGTCTACGGTTGGATGTACGGCTTAATGTGCCCTGTGTGAACAGTAAACTTACATTCTTTGTTGGCCATAGTGATGTGCAGAGGGAAGTTTACCCACCGAGTCACGGTAGTGAAACTGGGAACGACCTAAACAACTTGTAATAGTAATGGGTATTGGCTTACTTAAAACGTGGATTAATGCCTTGGCAGGTAATGCGTGTGAGTAGGAGGAAAGTGAGTAAAGGATTATTATTAAATGTCTCTGGACTTAGTCAAATTGATTAAATGCCTAGGTGTGATACAATGAATCAAAATGAAGAAGAAAAAGTATCAAATATCAGTTTTCACTGAAACATATCTTTCAACGTTTAATACAACTGTAAATGAGACTACGTACAACACCCCTGTATGACCTATTATAGGATACTGACTGAGTTTTAGAAATGTCAGCGGGTCACATAAAGAAGCAACTCAAAGGAATACAAAAGTACATCTAAGTACCGATTCTGTGGAGACCGTGAAGGCAAAATTAAACTGAAAACAGCTAGCATAGATGAGTGTTAAGAATCATTCTTCACACGCTCGAGCCGTAAATGCAAAGAGCAGAAACAGTAATGTACAGTAGAATGAAATTATACATCGCAGATTGTAGACTGTTGGTCGACATTGGATGTGCTTGGGAAGCGCGACTGACAGCGTATTGTTTACGAAAGAGAGGTATCAGGGTTCGAGTCTCGGCCTGACTTAACTTGCAACATGTAACCGACATAGCCTATATTTCAGAATAAAGTAGCCGATCACCATCACAGCAGTTGGTCAAGTTTAAAGAAATAATATAGAGACATACTGTAAAGAACGGGAGAGAGGTTTACGGAGACATCCACGTATACGACGCTCAAGTGGAAGGGGAAAGGGGCGGTGGGACCTATAACGGTACAAAGTACTCTCCACCATACACTGCAATTTTTCTTTCAGTGTATTGGCACAGGTATGGAGATGTAGATGATGGATACACGGGGTGATTTAGCTGCCCCTACCGATGATGTTTTATGCAACCGCAATTCTATATCTGGCATTCAGAAAACACGCACAAACTGTTAGTCCTATAGAAAAAAATGAACATGACGTTTTTTTAGGAATTTTAATGTAGCTAAATTTTGTACTGGGATACATTTCCGCTGGAGACAAAGGTTTCCGAGTTCTCTCACCAGCCAGGATTTCTAGTATGTTGACCTTGGCACTCCTTCCTACCACTGTACAAAAATTTCCGACTGCACGAACTATTCCCGATATTCGACCTTTTTTGGTTTCTATTGACTGGGCTGCTATGCCGTCAGCATATTCGGCTATTTCGTTAACGTTATTAATATTACCTTGTCAGCGAGGGTAATGGAAGAAAAACGACATTTTCAAACGTTTTGCTAAAGCTAATAATGTTGACAAATCGATCCAAACTTAACACGTACAAGGACAGTAGTTTCGTAGCCAGAAGGCCTGACGGATACAACGACGTATTTTTTTGTTTTAAGTTGTTAAAATTCATAAAATTGTCAGGTAAAATTTACACAAGCATCAGTTTTACAATCTGTAAGTGCTCGAATAAGCTGGTGGTGTAATAAGGTCAGTCAATGAAGACCAAACAAGGTCGAACATGAGAAATAAGTCGTGCTGTCGTAAATTTTTGTACTGTGGTTAGAGGGAGCGCTATGAACAACATACCAGAACTCCTGACCGGTGGGGACTTAGGGTGGGAGTGCGGCTGCGTTTGTAGGTCAATTTTGTGTGTTTTTCTTGAATAGCTCGAAAACTACGCCTCTAGCGAAAATGTATCCCAGTACGAAATTTAACGACATCAAATTTCCTACAAAATCTGTTCATTTTTTCTGTAGGACTAATAGTTTGCGAGTAGAGAGAGAGAGAGAGAGAGAGAGAGAGAGAGAGAGAGAGAGAGAGAGCAACCATGAAAATCTCGCGCATGGTTTTGAAGGAAAGCTATAACATTGCGGTTTGCATAAAATGACGACAGTAGGGGCAGCTGAGTCACCCTTTATAAGCTCACCAGACAACAGATTAATCAGCTCCTTAAAAGAACGCAGTGGTAGCAATGGAGTGCTGTATATACTGCAGAACTGGTACCAGGCAGTCATGTGACTCTACACCACTGACATAAATCATTCCAGCGATGTTGTGTGTATATGCCAGACGACTGCATGCAACCATCGCAGTGAGAGTGATCGACGTAGATGCTGGACACAATATCAAAAAGGGGGAACTGGGATTGGAAGTGCATATAACCACACCATGAATGAAGTTGTGCGAAATGCTGTTGTATCAACGCGGACTGCCTAACGGTTTGCAAGGAACAGTATACAGCTTGCAATCATGTAACAGGGCATAAGAACAGAGGTTGTAAAATGTTTCTAACTGACACAAACCGAAGACCAGTGATGTACATTGTCAATGACAATCTGTTTCAAATCCGACAGGAATTACGGCTGCTGTCGGTGAGAGGAAGTCCATCTCAGTCAGTTTTTCAGAGAAAATAGAGAAGAGAATTGCATGTTATGAATATTTGGAGTCGGGTATCTCTCAAACATGCCGCTGCTCAAGGCCGTGCAGCCGGCCGCTGTGACCAAGCGGTTCTAGGCGCTACAGTCCGGAACCGAGCGACTGCTACGGTCGCAGGTTCGAATCCTGCCTCGGGTATGGGAGTGTGTGATGTCCTTAGGTTAGTTAGGTTTAAGTAGTTCTAAGTCTAGGGGACTGATGACCTCAAATGTTAAGTCCCGTAGTGCTTAGAGCCATATGAACCATTTCAAAGCCTTGCATAATGCCGTACTTCTTCATTGGGCCAGGCAACACGGAAACGGGACTGCAGCTGGGGTGGAGTTAAGTCGTGTGGCCCGAAGAGTCATGAGGCTTTAAATCCGCAATATCAAGAACGTATAATTCAGACTGCTGGTGGCTTTTCGAGATTTTTGTGATATTTTTGGTACCATAATTTGGATTCTCTTGTTCAGATTACTGTGAACATGAACAGGATGCTTATTTGAGCATTATCTATGACCAAGTAATCCCCTTTCTTACTACGCCTTCGTGATGAAAATGTTGTGGACATATCGTCTTCCAAGACGATAACAGCAGTCTTCACAGTGCTGTACGAGCACGTTCGTGGTTGACTAACACTGGACCACCCCATTCCACTAAAAAAATGGTTCAAATGGCTCTAAGCACTATGGGACTTAATATCTTAGGTCATCTGTCCCCTAGACTAGGAACTACCTAAACCTAACTAACCTAAGGACATCACACACTCTCATGCACGAGGCAGGATTCGAACCTGCGATTGTAGCAGCAGCGCGGTTCCGGACTGAAGTGCCTAGAACCGCTCGGTCATAGTGGCAGGCTATTCCAATGAAAATGTTTGGGAATATTTGGAACAGCAGGTCCAACGTAGCAATAAAGATGCTCGTAATTTTGTGGTTCTACTACACCTTATCATCAGTGTGTGGTTTCAGTTGGATATGACCTATCAGAAGATAATTGTAGGCTTGTCCGCCTCGTTAGCTGAGTGTTCAGCGCCGCCGAATGCTGTGCAAAGGGGCCCGGCATCGATTTCCGGCTGGATCGGAGATTTTCTCCGCTCAGGGATTGGGTGCTGTGTTGTCTCTATCATCATATCATCCCCATCGACACGCAAGTCGCCGAAGTGGTGTCAAATGGCTCTGAGCACTATGGGACTTAACATCTGTGGTCATCAGTCTCCTAGAACCTAACCAACCTAAGGACATCACACACATCCATGCCCGAGGCAGGATTCGAATCTACGACCGTAGCAGTCACGCGTTTCCAGACTGAAGCGCCTAGAACCGGCCGGCTAGGAGGCGGTGTTCCTCACGGAGAACCCTGCTCAGAAAGTTTCTGGAGCCCACGTCACAGAACAAGAAAGGTACACTGAGGTGACAAAAGTTATGAGATGCCTCCTATTATCGTGGCGGACCTCCTTTTGCCTCGCTTAGTGCAGCACCACTAAGGGGCATGGGCTCAAGAAGCCTTTGGAAGTCCTCTGGAGAAATATTGAGCAATGCTGCTTCAATAGAGACGGCCATTATTGCGGAACTGTTGCCAGTGCATGATTTTGTGCACGAACCTTTCTATTATGTCCCATGAATGTTTCATGGGATTTATGTCGGGCTATCTGGATGGTCATTTCATTCGCCAATTGTCCAGAGTGTTCTTCAAACAAATGGCGAACAATTTTGAACCGATGACATGGCGCATTGCCAATGATAAAAATTTCATCTTTGTTTGGGAATATGAAGTCCATGAGGGGCCGCTAATGGTCTCCAAGTATCCGAACACAACCATTTCTAGTCTGTTATCGGTTCAACTGGACAAGAGTATCCAGTCCATTCCATATAAAGACAGCTTACACGATTATACAGCCACCACCAGCTTGCTCAGTGCCTTGTTGACAACTTGGGTCCATGGATTCGTGAGGTCTACGCCACACTCGAACTCCACCATCACCATCTTGTACTATGAAATCGAGACTCATCCGACCAACCGATGTTTTCCAGTCGTCTGAGGTCTAGCCGATATTGTCACGAGCCCAGGAGAAGCGCTGAAGGTCGTACAACTAACAAAGGCACTCACGTTGGTCATCTGCTGCCATAGCCCATTAACTCCAAAGTATACGTTCACCGTTCGTCCCACATAGATATCTATGGTTACTACAGGCATTATTGCTTGTCTGTCAGCATCAGCGACTCTACACAAAAGCTGCTACTATCTGTCGTTAAGAGAAGTCGGCCAGCCACTGCGTTCTCTATTCGGAGATAATGCCCGAAATTTGGTATTCTCGCTATACTCTTGACGTTGTGGATCTCGGGATATTGAATTCCTTAACGATTTCCGAAATGTAAAGTCCTATGTGTTTATCTTCAGCTACCATTCCACATTCAGAGTCTGTTAATTCCCGTCGTGTGGCTATAATTACGCTGAAAACCTTTTCACGTGAATCAACTGACTAAATATGACACATCTGCCAATACATTGCCCTTTTATACCTGGTGTACGCAACACTACCGCCATCTGTGTATGTGAACATGGCTATTCCATAACTACTGTCACCTCAGTGTATTACTTCTTACAACATGCATCTCCCATAATGTTGATGATGAGGTCCCATACTCCGAGGGGTCGTTGCGGGAGACCCGCATCGCCGACTAGGCAAGGTCCTAGAGGAGGTGTTTTAGCCGGCCGGGATGGCCGAGCGGTTCTAGGCCCTACAGTCTGGAACCGCGAGACCGCTACGGTCGCAGGTTCGAATCCTGCCTCGGGCATGGATGTGTGTGTTGTCCTTAGGTTAGTTAGGTTTAAGTAGTTCAAAGTTCTAGGGGACTGGTGTCCTTAGAGCTTAAGTCCCATAGTGCTCAGAGCCATTTGAACCATTTGAGTTGTTTTGCCATTGCCTTCCTCTGATCGTAATGGGGATGAATTATGATGATGATGAAGACGACACAACAACATCTAGTCATCTCGAGGCAGGGAAAATCCCTAACCTCACTGAGAATCGAACCGGTGAAACCCGATGATCATGACACAAAAATTAGATGCTGCTGCTTAAAGGTTTAAGGGCACGAAACATCGAAGCTCATCAGGCCACCAGGACGGAATGGAGGTAACCCATCTTTCTGCGTCGACAGTAATTTATATGCGCAAGTCTGAGACATATTTTAAATGTTTGCGTAACGTGAGTCTGATGCGTGACGTGGTAAACAGCCCACTATTTTGCTAGTGGGATTGGGGAAACCGCCTAAAAGCTACGTCCAGGCTGGATGGCACACAGGCCGCCGTCGTTAATGCGTCGGCCGTACTCGAACGGGGACGGGCACACCACCCCTTGATGGAAACGGGCGCTTTAACACACACTGCTGTCGGCTATCAGAGCGTGTTCACATATTAGCAAATTTGTACTCATACTGAGTCATGGTTTCCGTGTACTAACAGCGAAATGGCCGAGGTGCAGAAACTGCTCTTCACTGTACATCATACGGAGGCTGTCGGATTACACATGTGGTTGCAGCAATATTGTTCAAGTATATGGAATCGACATCAGATCGGAGGGATAAATCTACATCTACATCTACATCCATACTCCGCAAGCCACCTGACAGTGTGTGGCGGAGGGTACCTTGAATACATCTATCAGTTCTCCCTTCTATTCCAGTCTCGTATTGTTCGTTGAAAGAATAATTGTCGGTATGCCTCTGTGTGGGCTCTAATCTCTCTGATTTTATCCTCATGGTCTCTTCGCGATATATACGTAGGAGGGAGCAATAAATTGCTTGACTCTTCGGTGAAGGTATGTTCCCGAAAATTCAACAAAAGCCCGTACCGAACTACTGAGCGTCTCTCCTGCAGAGTCTTCCACTGGAGTTTATCTATCATCTCCGTAACGCTTTCGCAATTACTAAATGATCCTGTAACGAAGCGCGCTGCTCTCCGTTGGATCTTCTCTATCTCTTCTATCAACCCAATCTGGTACGGATCCCACACTTCTAAGCAGTATTCAAGCAGCGGGCGAACAAGCGTACTGTAACCTACTTCCTTTATTTTCGGATTGCATTTCCTTAGGATTCTTCCAATGAATCTCAGTCTGGCATCTGCTTTACCGACGATCAACTTTATATGATCATTCCATTTTAAATCACTCCTAATGCGTACTCCCAGATAATTTATGGAATTAACTGCTCCCAGTTGCTGACCTGCTATTTTGTAGCTAAATGGTAAGGGATTTTTCTTTCTATGTATTCGCAACACATTACACTTGTCTACATTGAGATTCAATTGCCATTCCCTGCACCATGCGTCAATTCGCTGCAGATCCTCCCGCATTTCAGTAAAATTTTATATTTTTACAACCTCTCGATATACCACAGCATCATCCGCAAAAAGCCTCAGTGAACTTCCGATGTCATCCACAACGTCATTTATGTATATTGTGAATAGCAGCGGTCCTACGACACTCCCCTGCGCAACACCTGAAATCACTCTTACTTCGGAAGACTTCTCTCCCTTGAGAATGACATGCTGCGTTCTGTTATCTAGGAACTCTTCAATCCAATCACACGATTGGTCTGATAGTCCATATGCTCTTACTTTGTTCATTAAAGGACTGTGGGGAACTGTATCGAACGCCTTGCGGAAGTCAAGAAACACGGCATCTACCTGTGAACCCGTGTCTATGGCCCTCTGAGTCTCGTGGACAAATAGCGCGAGCTGGGTTTCATACGACCGTCATTTTCGAAGCCCATGCTGATTCCTACAGAGTAGATTTCTAGTCTCCAGATAAGTCATTATACATGCTCCAAAATTCTACCTATATAGCCGGCCGCGGTGGTCTCGCGGTTCTAGGCGCGCAGTCCGGAACCGTGCGACTGCTACGGTCGCAGGTTCGAATCCTGCCTCGGGCATGGATGTGTGTGATGTCCTTAGGTTAGTTAGGTTTAAGTAGTTCTAAGTTCTAGGGGACTGATGACCACAGCAGTTGAGTCCCATAGTGCTCAGAGCCATTTGAACCATTTTTCTACCTATATAAAGGGTGGTTGCGCGAAAGATCGCTATATTGTTTATCTGGTGGGAGAGTGTAAGAGAAATGCTGAAAATCTTCACTGGCAGAAATTCGAAGAAAGACGTCGATATCTGCCCAGAAATTCAACAATAAGTTTCTTTAGGGAGGAAGCTAAGAGTATTTCGTAGCCCCTAACAAATCGATACCACAGATATCGCGATGAACAAATCAGATTAATAATAGCTCACAGAAGGAAAGCGAGGGAATTTTGATAGATGGCGCCATAAAAAGTGCGCTCTTCGTAGTGATTCGCAGAATTTGGGAGTAGATGCAGGTAAAGGTAATTTAATACGAAGTTTGTAAAGCGACGGCGGAAGCTAGGTGGGGAGGGAGGGGAGGGGAGCAATAAGGCGGGAGCAGAGCCAGGGCGCAGGCGTGTGCGCCCCTCCGACGCCGCTACCCCCACCACCGCCGGCGCCGGCACCTACAAGTAGAGCGACGCCAGCGCCGGCTCGCAGTCGCGCAGCCGCCGCCTCCCTGCTCGCACATCGCCGCCTCTGCCCGCAGGTAGGACGCGCTGCGGCTCGCGCCACGCGCCAAGCAAACGCCTGCTTTCTGCACGCTGTCATTGCTGTGCTAAAGTCTGTTACATACTGTTTAATTTTACTGTACAGAGACCAACATGTAGAGATTCATGCTCTGTTTTCTTCTACCCTCTTGTGGTCTGACGTAGTTTCGATTGTTTATTTCTTGGTAACATGACAGTTCGGCCTAAACTCAAATTTAAAAGTCAGACTTCTCTCTGTGTTGTCTTTAAAAACGAATACTACTGATTCAAATATGAGTCCTATTCCACAAAAAATTGACGAGAAAATTCCAAGAGGGGTTATCAACGTGAATGTTGTTTCGTATTTGCCGCAACAGACGACAGAAGCGTGCGTAAAAGTGTCATTTCTGTTAAATTTAGTACTTCTCACTTCAAAATTTGATATATATACACTATATTTTTCATTTTTATACTAACTGCCTGATCGCGAACTTTGCCTCCCGTGTTGAAAGTAATTTCGTTTATATGGGAATGAAATATGTGCTTAAAAATTTCAAAATTATTCACAGATTTCAATCGCCACTGTTTTCCCTGTTGTAAATAAAAGGCAAATGATAAAATTTAGCTTGTGAAATATGCCTTCAAGTTTTCTGATATACTCTAGGGGATTGTTGATGTAGCCACAGGGTGTGAAATGCAACATTCGCAGGTCACTGAGAAATGTTAATTTACATCTGCGACAGATCTCACTTTTCATACATTTGAACCGCTGAGCTCATCTGTAATCTAACTGTTAAAACGCGAACGAATAATACAGGTCATTATATATTGTTTCTTCGGAGACATGGTAATGCTATAATGTGCATAAAAAAACAAGCGTTATGACATTACTAAATTTGTGTAAATTTCAGCTCTGCAACGTGAAACTGAAGAGTAAGGTAAGGTATCGGCATTAACCGTAATTTATATTGAATTATTTGTTTTTCTTTGTTGTCATATTGTCATATATTGTCGTGTTATGTAGACATTCCATAGAAATGAATCACCAGTCTTGGACGGAGTATTTATGGTACGCTGGTTAAGTACAGCGCAAATTTTCCGCAATATTCCTTTAGCACATAAGAAAATATCAAGTATATTTCAATGAATATTCCATAAACAAAAATACTTAGATAATAAAAGTTCTCAGTCATGTAGCGAGAATCTTTCTGTTTAGAGATAATTTCTTACTCGAAGGATACAGCTACGATCAGTAAGAGAATTTAACAAGTTTTGGTATAATGCAGATCAAGTTAGTTTAAATTAAATGAAAAAATCTAAATCAAAACTATGTGGATGACGTTAGTCTTCCAACAAACAGAAATGCAACAAAGAATTTTTTTTTAAATATTCAAATTCTTGACATAATTTGTCACTCGATTCAAAAGTGTTTCAAGTTTTTCGATTTCCTACATTTTTGTTTTGACAACATGACACAACATGTTCGCAGTAAGTGTGTTTGCTAGAGCACTGCAAGCATGGGAACTATAACCAGAAGGGCGTTACAAAGTAAGACTGTTTTTACATTGAGATAAAGTAGTTCACAACAAAAATCATATGTAACAGAAAAAACCAGAGGATAGATACAATATCCTATATTAATTTAATCATATGGTACGATGATCTGTTTTCACATAGCCAAGTAATCATGAACAATAGCAGCTAAGAAGAGCGCAGAAGATGAACATTGATGTTTTAAATACAGGTGGAGTTTTACATTCCCAAATTTCATATGTTGTATATCATGTTCATTGTAACGTTTCATTACATACGAAATATTTATGATTTATCAGGCCTTAAACAGAATTTTTGTAAAACAAAAAAGAGACATGCTGACAATTACGTACCTTTTAAATTTCTTGTTTAACATTATATTCGTTATTTCTATCGTATGTGTTCATTTTAATTCTAGCAGACGAACAGTTTATGGTAAGTCTATTTTTGTTGTTGACAGTATCTACTTCAGTAATGATGACTGCAATTATATTACCAGGTATCTAACTTTAATTCACCCATTTCTACAGTAATACGTAAATAACACTCAGTCTATCTTCGCTGACCAACTAGACATTTGAAGTTCCCACCACGTCCCTAAACACGCTTGTAAATAAATGTATGCTCTGAAACAGTACTGAACCTGCTGTGGCGCATGCTTCGTGATCCTATTGTTGAATTTTGGGATTCTTGTTACCGTGTTTACCCATGTTTTCAAAATAAATATATATGTTGTGGAGCCACCTCCTTTAAAATACAATACCCTTTTACCTATATTTGGTACACAAAGATGTTCCCACATCTGAAAGCATTTTTCTCTGAGCCTTGGAATTTGCAGAAATAAAGCGAGGTCCACACAGATAAGTACTGGAAAATGTCTGGGAAGAAAAAAGGAAAAAAAAGCTCTTGGTGTTTTTCAGTAGATGACGCTGTAGAAAATGGTTCAAATGGCTCTGAGCACTATGGGACTCAACTGCTGTGGTCATCAGGCCTTTAGAACTCAGAACTACTTAAACCTAACTAACCTAAGGACATCACACACATCCATGCCCGAGGCAGGATTCGAACCTGCGATCGTAGCAGTCACACGGTTCCGGACTGCGCGCCTAGAACCGCGAGACCACCGCGGCCAGCTGACGCTGTAAAAACCATATCTAGAATTCATTTGTAACATGAATCTGTATCCCACAAGCCATCGTACTATGTGTGGCTGATTGTATATGAAACATCAGAATCACTTTCCCCCTTTCCTGTTCCATTCGCGAATGATAAGCAGAAAGGAAGATTATCGGTACTCCTCTATAGCGGGTGTAAATTATAGCAGTTTACAACGTGTAAACATGAATTCCAGGGAGGGGAAAGGAGGGTGGGAAATCGTGACGATTAGTCGCACAGGGCACTGTGGTAGTGCAATGGCGAAAGTTGAAAATTTGTGCCAGACCGGGAATCGAATCCGGATTTACCGCTACTCATGAACGGCCCCTAACCGTCACAAATTTCCAACTTATCGCACGCTGCAATGCAGCGCCGCTCGTCCATTAAACTCACCACTCGCAAATCCTGAATCCGGTAGGGGTTCGGGAGATATTTGCGCATTCGCCTGGAACAAAACTCCTGGAGCTGTCCGCATCTTTTTAAAAAAATACCGACAGCTCATCGACGTTTGTTTCAGAGCAGATGTACAAATATCGTCTGAACTCTGACGGGAATCACTATTTGCGAGTAGTGAGTTTAATGAACGAGGGACCCTGCACCGCAGCGTGCAGTAAGTTGGAAATCTGAGTCGGTTAGGGACCGTTCATGAGAAGCGGTAAATTCGGGTTCGAGTCTCGGTCCGGGACAAATGTTCAACTTCCGCCGTTGCATTGGAACAATTCCCTGTGCGGCTAGCCGTAACGATATTCCACCCATCCTGTCCATTTCCTTCCCCTTCCCGCAGTTCATGTTTGCATCTGTGTACCAGCCGCGTCATCGCGAGTGACGTCTGTTCTGTCGTACATGTCCGATAGAACAGACACCGCTCACATATATACATGTTGTTCCAAAAAACATCGACAAACTTTACAGACAGGTTCCTTACAACAAAACGAAAAGAGGCTAATAAACAATTTCTCTAAAGCGCGTACCTTAAAAGATATGAGCACTTATTTGTTTTCGATGCTATGAAACATCTACTGCTAGCTCTTTGCTTTTCACAATTTTGGAGGAGGTAATACAGACCAAAACAAGAAAGAAATGCCGGTATAAATGGGCTCTAAAATGCAAAACTTAAGAGTTCTGGGCTCTTGTTCAGTAGAAAAGACGTGTTTCACACTAGCGAAGATGAACAAGTGCTCATAGTTCTTAAGGTGTGCATTTTAGAGCCCTTATTTACTGGACTTTTTTACTTGTTTCTGTGATGGAATCTGTCCCTAAGGTTTGTTGGTATTTTTTCGGGACACCCTGTATACAACGTACCACAGTAGTGTAGGGGAAGTCGAGACGAACAATTTCATACAGGACACTTGTGGTCTATCAAGCCGGAAAAAAACCTCAAATCAGCCCACAAAAGAAACCTAAGCTGCAGCGCATGTGTACTGCGCCAGATTTTGAGTACTCTCTAGTCCTCTTATGTCACAGGTTTAGTCGCTCAAAACCGTTTGGAGCTCACTTCTTTTTCTCGCTAAAATCGTTCTGAAGGTTAAACGAGCGTTGTTCTTGCACTTGCTAATTGTAAAATTAACGTTTGTGTACCTGAAATTTATATAATCTGTAATTGCAAGAAGAACGTAAGTTTAATGCACAAGAGGAAAATAAATGAGCTTCAAACGGTTAAGTCCGACTAATCCGGTGGCATTAAGAGTGCGAGAGCATATTTAAAATTTTGGGCGGCACGCGTGAACTGTAGCTTAATCGACCTTAGTAGGCAGAATTGAGGTTTTTTTCCGTATTTGATAAAGTACAAGTATCCTGTATCAAATTCTTCGTCTGACTTCCCCTACACCTTTGTAAACATGTTATTGTTTTCGCCCTGTATGCGCCAAATTTTCTGTAATATTTCTCCTCTGGTCACAACACGAGATATAATTTGATGGAAATAACGTTCGAAAGTAGAATCTCGAAATTACGAGAGTAAGGAGAAGCACAGCATCTTCCTTTAGATTTCGTTGACCATAGCTGGGACGACTTCATGCTGTTTAAAAAGTCTTGTCTATCTCTTCCGCTCATTCTGTTTGTTAAGTATCCTAAACCAACGAACAATACTCAAGAACTAACTGAAAGGGGGTTTCGTAAGCAACCTCCTAAGTGGGTGAGGTCGGCCGAGGTGGCCGAGCGGTTCTAGGCGCTACAGTCTGGAATCGCACGACCACTACGCTCGCAGATTCGAATCCTGTCTCGGGAATGGATGTGTGTGGTGTCCTTAGGTTAGTTAGGTTTAAGTAGTTCTAAGTTGTAGGGGACTGATGAGTTTAGAAATTAAATCCCATAGTGCTCAGAGCCATTTGAACCATTAAGTGGGTGAACTAGCTTCCTTAGAAGTCTTCCAGTAAATCCGAGTCTAACACTGCACATCCCCCAGTCTGTCACTCATTGCTCTTGAACGAAGGTAACACAATAATGACATCTACCGTACATGCACCCTTCTATACTATTTTCATTGGTTTCAGTCCACAACTAATCTCAGTTCAGGTAAATAACACTTGATATACTTTTGCAAACAAATCCTTCCATTTCCTCCGTTTTTTACCCTTCTGACTATGACCCCAAATAACAAGAAAGTTCTGAGCGCTTTATGCAGCAAGACTGCTGCTTGATGTAGGTGTCTGTGAGCTACAAAATACGAAAAATCGCTCTGAGCACTATGGGACTCAACTGTTGTGGTCATTAGTCCCCTAGAACTTAGAACTACTTAAACCTAACTTACCTAAGGACATCACACACATCCATGCCCGAGGCAGGATTCGAACCTGCAACCGTAGCAGTCGCACGGTTCCGGACTGCGCGCCTAGAACCGCGAGACCACCGCGGCCGGCTACAAAATACGAAGAGACGCCGACACCCTCTGTTCGAAGTATTAGTTATTTAAGTCCCTTTATGTTACCATTACTGCAATACAAAGTACGATCGTTCTAGCATAAGACAACTGAGCACGAAGGGTTTCCTATTATCATCCGTACAGCTTACTTCTTGATAGGGCAGAAGCATTCACGCTAGATACAGAAGATTGGATTTTGTGGTTATTCATTTTCCCATAAGATACAATTTTCCAGCGTTTAAAAAAATGCTGATATGTTTTGAACAGTGGGCTGTTTGGCTTCAAGTGGGTCATAATTTGAAGGTTGCCATCACCAGTTGAACACGTTTGGTAAGTATACGAATTGCATCAATCACGTGACAAAGCTCACGCACGATATTTCCCGACGGAGCACAAGAAAACGTCTGTAGTTGTCTGTTCGGCCACTGTCACTAAGGTTATCGATTTTCATGAAGCGTGTCACAGCGTAAGGACACAGTCCAAGGACGAAGCATTGTCGGGTTCTAACACCTCACGACAAATAGTTCCTTATTACTGTGAGCCGCCTCGTTTCTTCTGTACCGCGTCAGAAATACAAATGTAACTGCTGGTGGTAGAAAACAGAGTGAAGAAAGCTGGGTTAAATGTAAGCTATGACAATCCTGCTAGTCACATAAATTCATAATTCAGGTAAAATACACTTAGAGGCTGTTCCCCATTGTGAGGCAAAGAGCTCAGTCACCTACTCGGAGAAATTTTTAAGAGCAAGACAGAACCTCCGTCTTAGGCCGATTCAATCATTTTCAGCTGGTTCAAAAAACAAATATCTTTCTTTATCCCGTCACATATGCGAAAGTCACTCGGCGACACATTAGGCTTCTAGAATTAACACTCAGGTGTATATCTCTAACGTATATCTAACAACGATTTCTGAATACGTTGCCCACCAATACGAGAAGGATAATACAGTTCTTCAACGTTTCCGAGGGCTCGAATTCGACGTTTCTCGTACATTACATGTATTTTCCTGTAACTTTCACGTTGTTGGTAACGTGAAGGACGATATGAACACGTACAGTCTTTGGGTACGTGAATGACTTGGTTCAATTGAGGTCCATTAAAATGACAAAATACTGACAGAAAATTTTACAAAGAGAGGAATAAACTTACCTGATGAAAATACTAACTAACTTCACTCTAACAGTGTGTATAGCGCACACGTGTCATGGTAGGAGCTACGATTCACTGTTCCTGCGACTGAACGACATTCTGATTGTAAGATACGCCAATGTCCAGTCACTCTTGCCACAAAATCTCACGTTGCCGTTCGAGATAACACGAGTACCATGTCGGTGACGTCTTGGACATGGTGGATAGTCCAAAGGTGTGATTACCCTTGAGTGTTTCTCATGCTAGGAAGTCACAGTTTTCGGACAAGGAATGCAAGAATCGTCATCTTTGAAAGTAGGGTTAGTTATGTCACGCCACTCTTTAAGATACGTGAAATGTATTATTTGTAGTCGCGAATGCAGACAACCACAAGCTGTACGAGGGCCGTTCAAAATGTTATGTCCCAAATTTTTTTTGCAAAACATATTTATTGTTAAGAGTCACGACATGGACAAGACATGTTGATGTATATTGTCACCAAATTCTATTTTTCTACGTAGTATCCATCACGTTCTATGGCCGTACCCTAACGTTGAGGAAGAGCATGTATTCCCTACCGGTAAAAGCTCTCGTTCTGCAGGCGTAGCCATGTTTTCACTGCATGACTGACACTCTCGTCACCTCCAAAGTGTGTTCCCCGTAGAGAATCTTTTGAGCGACCCAAAGAGATGGAAGTCCACCGGTGTCAGGTCTGGACTGTAGGGTGGATGAGGCAATGATGTCCAGTAGCTGTGGCAGGACGTCCCGGGCGTGGCTGATCACAGAGCTCTGTTTCAGCATTTCCTGGGGCTGTAACTTTCCTTATCCATCGCCCAGCTGCACTCCTATCAACTGCAGCATCGCCATACACTGAACACAAAAGTTTATTGATGTTCACCACGGTTTCTTTTTCTGCACACAAGAATACAATAACAGCACTCTTCTTGTAACGTGAGTCGTATGCAGACGCCATTTTGACGCTTTACTACGGATCTTCCATCTGCCAGAACGGTTCGAAACTTCACCGGCGCACAGGACAATCATCAAATCTGAAGCACCAACAAGGACGTTTGTCTACGTATATTAATGGCTTTTTTAAAAAAATGTGGAGTTTTAGTTTTTGAACGACCCTCTAATAAGGGAATGACAATTGAAATTTGTGCCGCACCGGGACTCGAACGCGGACATCCTGCTTTAAGACAGCGGTCGCCTTAACCGTTTTTTCTATCCGTGCACGACTCACGGACAGTCTCAAATTCTCGTATGTCATCATTCCTGCATCACAACCTTTGCTCGTATATAATGTAATTCCCGTACAGGGGAGGGTATTTTAATTGAGAGTCACTGTCTAGTATCGGCCGATACATCTACATCTACATTTATACTCCTCAAGCCACCCAACGGTGTGTGGCGGAGGGCACTTTACGTGCCACTGTCATTACCTCCCTTTCCTGTTCCATTCACCTATGGTTCGCCGGAAGAATGACAGCTGGAAAGCCTCCGTGTGCGCTCGAATCTCTCTAACTTTACATTCTTGATCTCCTCGGGAGGTATAAGTAGGGGGAAGCAATATATTCGATACATCATCCAGAAACGCACCCTCTCGAAACCTGGACAGCAAGCTACACCGCGATGCACAGCGCCTCTCTTGCAGAGTCTGCCACTTGAGTTTGCTAAACATCTCCGTAACGCTATCACGCTTACCAAATAACCCTGTGACGAAACGCGCCGCTCTTCTTTGGATCTTCTCTATCTCCTCTGTCAATCCGACCTGTTACGGATCCCACACTAATGAGCAATACTCAAGTATAGGCCGAACAAGTGTTTGGTAAGCCACCTCCTTTGTTGATGGACTACATTTTCTAAAGACTCTCCCAATGAATCTCAACCTTGCACCCGCCTTACCAACAATTAATTTTATATGATCATTCCACTTCAAATCCTTCCGTACGCATAGTCCTAGATTTTTACAGAAGTAACTGCTACCAGTGTTTGTTCTGCTATCATATAATCTTACAATAAAGGATTCTTCTTTCTATGTATTCGCAATTAATTATATTTGTCTATGTTAAGGGTCAGTTGCCACTCCCTGCACCAAGTGCCTATCCGCTGCAGATCTTCCTGCATTCCCCTGCAGTTTTATAATGCTGCAACTTCTCTGTATACTACAGCATCATCCGCGAAAAGCCGCATGGAACTTCCGACACAATCTACTATGTCAATACGATATTGCACTGGAATATCGTATTTATGTTGTTAAGAAGAACAATGCAATGGTCCTTCGGGCATGCCTTTCAACTGAAATGTTCCCCGGTGTACGGGAATTGCATAATGTATGTACGAGTACAGGTTGCGAGGCCGGATCAACGACATATTACTGCACGTCAGTCACCAAAGAGGTTAAAGCGACCGCTTGCGTAAAGCGGTGAAATCTGGGATCGACTCCCGGTCAGGCACAAATTTTCATTGCCGTTATTCTCTTACACAGCTGATATTTGTTCATATTCGCAACTGCACAGTGCCTGTTCCTTCCGATTTGCATCGTTTTTCTTAATAATACAGGCACTGCAGTATCGTTCTCTTTGAGATAGTGGGCAAATGGCAAAATACAATACGGTTGCCCAGCATCTAGCTGCAGCAGCATTGACTCTAAGTACAGGTCTTCAACCTTTAACGCGTCGTGCAAACACCTCTATAATCTCAAACTGTTTCCTCCAAATTCCGCAATTACTTGACGTTGTTTTCCCTGAAGGCTTCTTTAGATCTACGATGATCGAGACGCAGCATATCATTCACGTCATGTTTAATCGTGACACGTCACAAACACGACAACATGATTTTCATGTATCCGTTGCAGCCCCTGTACTCACTTAAGAGACATTTCTCACCCTTCGCGAAGGAAAGGTGCTACTGTGCACGAAGGAAGACACACCTTAACTACTAGATGTCTGAACCTCCCCCTCGGGTTTTCGCAGCCAACTGTGGTGTAAGAATTAACTTCATTCCCGTATAAAATGATACTTGATTTATCTGACCACAGAAAACATTCACATTCTTCCACGGTCCGCTGTCGGTGCTTCATTTCGCACCGTTGATACCAATTTTCTGGACACCAGGAAACAATATTCCATTATGACGACGCCCAGCATCAGTTCTGGGTAGCGATGCGATCTCCAGCAATTAGATGCGACACATGCGGGCTGTCACGGTCTATCATGGTCGGGATTCAGCTCTGTCTTGTCTGTTAAATTCCACGTACGACGCCATACCTCCCACTTCTAGGAAGCCCGCAGGGTAATCATGGTCGTCATTCAGCTTTGTCTTGGCTGTTAAACTCCACGTATGTCTGAATATTTGTCACTTCTAGGAAACCCATAGGGTAGTACACGACAATATACCTACACATATCAAAAAAAGTTTTGCATCACCTCTGTTTCGAGAGTTCCGGAACCTGTAGAAAAAATTGGAATAGAATCAACATAAACACCATTTCCGCCCTTTTTATTGCTCATGAAAATAACACATTGCATGTTGTACCACCATACAGTGAAACCTTCCGAGGTGGTCGTTCACACTGATGTTTCCACCCGTACCTCTAATACCCTGTAGTACGTCGTCTTGCACTGATGCATGCCTGTATTCGTCGTGGCATACTATCCCCAAGTTCATCAAGGCACTGTTAATCCATATTGCCCCACTCCTCAACGGCGTTTCGGCGTAGATCCCTCTCAGTGGTTGGTGGGTCACGTCGTCCATAAACAGCCCTTTTCAATCTGTCCCAGGCATGTTCGACAGGATTCATGTCTGGAGAACATGCTGGCCAGTCTAGTCGAGCGATGTCGTTATCCTGAAGGAAGTCATTCACAAGACGTGCACGGTGGGTGCGCGAATTGGCGTCCATGAAGACGAATGCCTCGCCAATATCCTGCCGATATGGTTGCACTATCGGTCGGAGTATGGCATTCAAGTTTCGTACAGGCGTTACGGTGCATTCCATGATCACCAGCGACGTACGTCGACCCCACATAATGCCACCCCAAAACAGCACGACACCCCCACCATGCTGCACTCGCTGGATACTGTGTCTAAGGCGTTCATCCTGACAGTGTTGCCTCCAAACACGTCTCCGACGATTGTCTGGTGGGAGGCATATGCAACACTCATCGGTGAGGAGAACGAGATGCCAGTCCTAAGCCGTCCATTCGGCATGTTGTTGGGCCCATTTGTACCGGGCTATATGGTGTAGTGGTTGCAAAGCTGGACGTCGCCATGGGCGTCGGGAGTGAAGTTGCACGTCATACTCCGCAAGCCACCCAACGGTGTGTGGCGAAGGGCACTTTAAGTGCCACTGTCATTGCCTCCTCTTCCTGTTCCAGACGCGTATGGCTCGCGGGAAGAACGACTGCCGGAAAGCCTCCGTGCGCGCTCGAATCTCTCTAATTTTACATTCGTGATCTCCTCGGGAGGTATAAGTAGGAGAAAGCAATATATTCGATACATCATCCAAAAACGCACCCTCTCGAAACCTGGACAGCAAGCTACACCGCGATGCACAGCGCCTCTCTTGCAGAGTCTGCCACTTGAGTTTGCTAAACATCTCCGTAACGCTATCACGCTTACCAAATAACCCTGTGACGAAACGCGCCGCTCTTCTTTGGATCTTCTCTATCTCCCCTGTCAACCCGACCTGGTACGGATCCCACACTAATGAGCAATACTCAAGTATAGGCCGAACAAGCGTTTGGTTAGCCACCTCCTTTGTTGATGGACTAAATTTTCTAAGGACTCTCCCAATGAATCTCAACCTGGCACCCGCCTTACCAACAACTAATTTTATATGATCGTTCCTCTTCAAATCGTTCCGCACGCATACTCCCAGATATTTCACAGAAGTAACTGCAACCAGTGTTTGTTCCGCTATCATATAATCTTACAATAAAGGATCCTTCTTTCTGTGTATTCGCAATACATTACATTTGTCTATCTTAAGGGTCAGTTGCCACTCCCTACACCAAGTGCCTATCCGCTGCATATCAGTCACTCCTTTCAATCATTGTACGAAAGTGGAAATGACTGATACTGAGATAACAATTGTGGAATAGGATAGCAAGTTCTATCCAGTAGTAACGGTAAGTAATGAAGAACAGATGAGATACCTGCAAGATTATGCGAAACAACTTGCTCCCCTTCTAGCAGCAATTTATCGTATTTCGGTGGAGCAACGAAGGGTACCAAGAAATTGGTAAAAAGTACAGGTCATTCCCATTTTCGAGACGGATCGTGGGACAGATGCACATAGTCGTAATTACAGTCTTATGTCTTTGACGTCAATCTGCTACAGAATTATGGAACATGTTTCATGTTCAAGGATAATGAAATTTTTGGAGAACGAAAATCACCTCTGTAAAAATCAACATGGATTCCTCAAACAGAGATCTAGTGAATACATACGAGCTTAACTACTTCTTTACCGTATTTGCGACTAGATTCAAGACTTCCTGCCAGATATAACTCAACACGTCACTCTTAAAGGAACAAAATCAACAGATGTAAAGCTAATTTCAAATGGTTCAAATGGCTCTGAGCATTATGGGACTTAACTTCTGAGGTAATCAGTTCCCTAGAACTTAGAAGTACTTAAACCTAACTAACCTAAGGACATTACACACATTCATGCCCGAGGCAGGACTCGAACCTGCGACCGTAGCGGTCGCGCGGTTCCAGACTGTAGCGCCTAGAACCTATCGGCTACCCCGGCCGGTCTCAAGCTAATTTCCGGAGTACTCCAAGGAAGTGTGATTGGACCGTTTACAGCGTATGTAAATTATCTAGTAGAAATCGTCAGAAGCTCTTTAAGACCGTTCACAGACGATGTGATGGTCTATATGGAAGTAGCAACGCCAGAAGACAGTATCGATTTGTAAAATTACCTACAATGGTGCAGTGTCTGGCAGATAACCTTGAACATAAATAAACATAACATATTGCCCGTGCATAGAAATAGATATCCACTGTTGTGCAACTACACTATAGATGAAAAATTACTGGAAAACGTATCTGCCGTAAAATGTGTAGGAATAGTTATCCAGAGCGACCTTACGTGGAATGACCACACAAAACAAGTAGTGGGAAAAGCAGATGCCAGACAGATTTGTAGGAAGAATCTTAAGGGTAAATGTAACTTACTCACGAAAGAAGTCGCTTACAGGGCGCTTGTTCGACCAACTCTTGAGTATTGTTCATTAATATGGGACCTTTACCACATAGGGCTCATAGAAGAGATACAGATGATCCAATAGAGAGCGGCGCGTTTCTTCACTGGATCATTTAGTCGGCGCCAGGGCGTTACAAAAATGTTTAACAAACTCTAGCGGCAGACGCTACAGGAGAAGCGTGGTGCATCACGGAGAGATTTACAATTGAAATTTCGAGAGAGTACTTTCCATAAATAGTCGGACAACGTATTGATTCCTCCCACATACATCTCGCGAAATGACCACAATGAGAAAATTCGAGAAATTAGAACCGGTATAGAGGCTTACCGAAAATCATTTCTCAAACGCGCCATTCACAAGTGTTAAAAAGTAAGAGGAAAACGATTAGTAGTACCAGAAGTACCCTCCACTACACGCCTTATAGTGTCTCGAGGAATGTTGATGTAGATGTTGATCACGAAACACAGAACACTACACTTTGGGGGTTGAAGATACCGAGAATTATCAGAAATCTCGTGTAAAAACCTATGAAACTCCACTTGAAATCTTAACCGGATAGCGTCTAACACTATAGTAATAAGTTTCGAGCAGTCTTTGTATTATGCTGACGTAGTCCGCGTCTTTGTTCATGAAGTCATCAATAGCAAACTAGCCATCGCGACGGGCTACGATACAACTGTTAAACAAGGAATCTCATGTACCCTGCATGTTCTTTTGTCCTCCGGGCGAGGCATAGCCGCTCGGTTACAAGACTTGCCGCTGATAAATATTTATGTTCTCTCGGGGACAAACCGCAGAGGGGTAGGGCGTGACTTCTACCACAGCCGTATAATGCAGTTATTCACATCTTTGTGTGCACCTGAAATTCTAGGTGAAGACCTCAGTGATGTGATATCTAAAGACGATCATACCCAGGCTACAATTATTCGGAGTAACCTTAGACACTAATAACGGAAATGAAATTCAAAGATAATTGATGGCGACTGAAACCGAATACCGTCAGCAAGTCATCTTGACATACTACACACACAGAAACACCTCTTGCTCGACATCGTTGACTGTGATTTGTGGTCAGTCAATTTTTCAGATGATACGGCTTTTCAAATATTAGTACAACTGCTGTCTCAGTAAGTGTATAGGGACTCAGTTGCAGCCTTCCATCGTACAGATTTCGAAGACGAAACTAAGTAAACCTGGCAAGCGGCACTGGCTGCGCGACAAAAATTTCAGTTTGGCATACACTGGCAGACTAGACGTTCTAAGGCAAAACTGAGAAACTTTTTATGAACCTATGAAGTTAATAAACCCAGATGAACTACGCCAACGATATGGAACTATTATCTGACGCTGGTGCAGGAATAATCTGAACCCATAAATTCCATTCAAAATATCTCCGCAACAATCAGATAAAAGCGAATAGTAGGAGTATAATACGCCAAAACTTCGGCGTTTTTAGAGTTCGTGCACGGGGCTGTGCCGACTTCATGTATACTCCCTCTTCCATTCAGCACGTGATCCAATAGTTCCCTGGCACGCCCGCTTTCTCCTAAATTTGCAAGATAAGCGAAGCAACCTGTCTAGCAGGCGGTTTGACATACAAGCCTTCATTGCATTACACCACTGTCTGCTCCACAGGAATCAAAGTCTTCTCATATTTTGAACCTTGGCTCGTCGCACTTCGCTAATTCAAAACGATCATCGAGGAACAAAATTACATTTCACTCTTGACATTCAAAATAGAGAAACTATATTCAAGGCTGAAAACGGCACAACAGAGCAAACTTCCGGGTGCGGACGGACCACTGGTACAGTTTTTGAATGAAATCATTTCGCTTTAGACTGTTAAAATATTATTTATTGCGACTGCAATTTTGACACGTTGCCATTCTCAAGCATTCTGAAAGCAGTCAGTTACGAAATGAAATACATGTAATTACAAAATGGAGAAACTCTGAAGAATGAACATTTCAAAGATACTTGCTTGGGATGTCGTAACCCTCTCCGTAACATATATACTGGAAAAAGGCATCGTCAGGAGTGTCCCAGGGAAGTGTGATAGGACCGCAATTGATCTCTATATGCATAAATGATTTGGCGGACGGGATGGGCAGCAATTTGCGGTTGTTTGCTGATGATGCCGTGGTGCACGGTAAGGTTTCGAAGTTGAGTGACTGTAGGAAGATACAAGACGACTCAGACAATATTTCCAGTTGATGTGATGAATGGCAGCCAGCCCTAAATGTGGAAAAATGTAAGTCAATGAGGATGAGTAGGAAGAACAAACGTGTAATGTTTGGATATAGTATTACTAGTATCCTACATGACACAACGAAGTCATTTAAATATCTAGGCGTAACGCTGCAAATCGATGTGAGATTTAACGAGAATGTGAGAACTGTGGTAGGGAACGTGAATAGTCGACTTCGGTGTACTGGGAGAATTTTAGGAAAGAGTGGTTTACCTGTGAATGTCGACTTCGGTTTACTGGGAGAATTTTAGGAAAGAGTGGTTTACCTGTGAAGGAGACAGCATATAGGACGCTGGTGCGACCTCTTCTTGAGTACTGCTCGAGTATTTCGGATCCGTACCAGGTCGGATTGAAGGAAGACATCGAAGTAATCCATAGGCGGACTGTTAGATCAGTTACCGGTAGATTAAAATACGTAAGTGTTACGGAGATGCTTCGGGAACTCATACGGGAATCCCTGGAAGGAAGGCGATGTTCTTTTCGAGGAATACCACTGAGAAAATTTTGGAGACGCGACATTTGAAGCTGACTGCTGAATGATTCTACTGCCGCCATCAAACAATGCGCGTACGGACCACGAAGATAAGATTCGAGAAATCAGGGCTCATACGGAGGCATATAGACAGTCGTTTTTCCCTCACTCTATTTGCGAGTAGAACAGGAAAGGAAATGACTAGTAGTGGTGCAGGGTACCTTCCGCCACACACCGTACGGCGACTTGAGGTGTGTCTGTGTAGATGTTAGATGTAGAAAATAGTTCCCAACATGAAAAGCAATTTCAAGTGGTGGTGCGAATTTATCCTCTGTTCCATACACCATGCAAGCACGCTTTAGAAAGCTGGTGAAATAATAGCAGATGTAAACTGAAGAGCCAAAGAAACTGGTTCACCTGCTTAACATCGTTTAGAGCCCCCGCGAGGAGGCAAAAGTGCCGCAACACGACGTGGCATGGACTCAACTAATGTCTCAAGTAGTGCTGGAGGGAACTGACACTATGAATCCTGCAAGGCTGTCCATAAATCCGTAAGAGTACAATGGGGTGGAGATCCCTTCTGAACAGCACTTTGAAAGGCATCCCAAATATGCTCAATAACGTTCATGTCTGGGGAGTTTGGTGGCCATAGGAAGTGCTTAAACTCAGAAGAGTGTTCCTAGAACCACTCTGTAGCAGTTAATGACCTATGTGGTGTTGCATTGTCCTGCTGGAATTGCTCAAGTCCGTCGGAATGCACAATGGACATGAATGGGTGCAGGTCATCAGACAGGATGCTTACGTACGCGTCACCTGTCAGAGTCGTATCTAGACGTATCAGGAGTCCCATATCACTCCATTACAGAGGCTCCACCGCTTGAACAGTCCCGTGTTGAAATGCAGGGTCCATGGATTCATAAGGTTGACTACATACCCGTACACGTCCATCCGCTCGATACAATTTGAAACGAGACTCGTCCGACCGGGCAACATGTTTCCAGACATCAACAGTCCAATATCGGTGTTGGCGGGCACAGGCGAGGCGTAAAGCTTTTGTCGTGCACTCATCCAGTGTACACGAATGGGCCTTCAGCTCCTAAAGCCCATATCGATTATGTTTCGTTGAATGGTTCGTACGCTGACAGTTGTTGATGGCCAGCATTGAAATCTCCAGCAATTTGCGGAAGGTTTCACTTCTGTCACGTTCACAGATTCTCTTCAGTCGTCGCTGGTCCTGTTCTTGGAGGATCTTTTTCCTGCCGCAGCCATGTCGGAGATTTGATGTTTTACCGAATTCCTGATATTCACGGTACACTCGTGAAATGGTCCTACAGAAAAATCCCCACTTAAGCGCTACCTCAAGGATGCTGTGTTTCATCGATCGTGCGCCGACTGTAACACCACGTTCAAACTCACTTAAATCTTGATAACCTGCCATTGTAGCAGCAGTGACCGATCCAACAACTGCGTCAGACACTTGTTGTCTTATATGGATGTTGCCGACCACAGCACCGTATACTGCCTGTTTACGTATCTCTGTATTTGACAATAAAGTCAAAATTTCTTTTGGCAGGGGTGGTAGATGGATCGCAGTAGCGGCAAAGATGCAAACATATAAAGAGTATGAGCTATAGAGTGCAAAGAAATCTTAAAAATGAGCATGTGTCGAAATTGCAAGCGCAATAAATAATATTTTAACAGCTTATAGTGGAATGCTTCATTTAAAAATTTCACGAAACCTGTGGACACAGCCTGAATCAAAATAGTGGTAGATGTCTACTTCACTAAGATGACAAACTAACTGCCTCATGGTGTGCCTTTACAGGAAATTTCACACCGAGAGTTACTCATTTCTGAAACGACGAACGCCTTGTCCATAACAAATCTACGGCCGACTTCACTATTAAACTCTGGCTTTAAATTACTGACACACATTCTTAACAATAGATCGGAACCTTTTTCATCGTATGTCTAGGATTCGTACCGGTTCAGAGCTATTGAGGAATGATCAGTGATGAAGATTCTAGATCACTGTAGAGAGCTAGTATTTTTCTAGACTTAGGATGATTATATGACCTCATTACTTATGGTTAAGTATAGGACACAGTATCCGCTCTACGATTTCATTCTACCTTTTTGAAATCATTACGTCGCTTTCAGCAGCACGATATCGAGATTAAGAAGTAAACGAAGCTCTCACAGTGCGAATCTGTTGTTTACGAGAACTTAGACAAGGTTGCTCTTCATTTTCCAATTCGTCCGAGCTCGTCACAGAACCCTTGCCAACACACTTGCACGATACACTATAGGGCATCAATCTACTTAGCCTCAGAAGAACCATTCGAGTGTACACAGATGACATCATCTTAATAATCCAAGATAACAGACACTGCGTTTGCCAAAAATATTGTAGGAAATTGACAACAGTAAGTGGTACAAACTTGGGTATACGTAAATGTGCAATCATACTTATAGGTCGGCATCAGCGCCAACTGCACCTCACTTCGTTGCCACAGTAAGAAATCCAGAAACTGGGAATGTTTCCCACTGCCTGCTCAAACGATATGATCCAGGTCAGCTGGCGCATATAAGTGCAAAATATGAACGCCACCTTACGTAGGCAAAGCATGCAGTATCTCGATTGGCTCCAAAATATCTTCTATTTCAGCAAATACGCCCTTACGTGAATGCAGCACATAGCAGCAGTGCTGCCCAGCCCAGCAGTTCCGCATGGCAAGTCTTGGTGGTTACAATATGGGTATGTCTAGAAATAAAGTTTACTCAGAATAACTTTTAAAATCGCTGCCCTAACCAACCATTTAGAGGGCCATGACTTAAAAATTCAGAGACCTACTGTACGGCAATTCACCTCGAAAGGGCGAACAAAATAATTAGTGATGCCCAGAACAGCGTAACTAAATCCCTACCCCGTGAAATCCATCCATCGCTGCGTCGAGGTCTTGCTGTCAATGTGTACAAGTATTCGTTACTATCTACTATCAAGCCAAAGTCTGACTGGGTGAGGAGCTGCTTCGCCGCTCTACGTCATTCATATAGAACACTTAGCTTCATCCTCCTCAGCACCACCCTCGGCCAACCATGCATCCGCGGCTCAGATGATCCACAGTATAGAGCGATGTCTTTCATCGAGTGATACCCATTTGCTAAAGGGCAACATGTTATGAAGCAGTCGCAAACGTTGTACCTACCGGTGTGAAGATGAATCTTGAAAAACTTGAACAGTCAGCTTTGAAACGATTATTAAATCCCCAATATCATCGTACACCACTTTTTGTACTGGGCCAAACCTCAATTCTGAATTGGGCAACAAAGAAATTGGCTCTAATTACGTGTACGTCATACCGTGTAATCACATCACAGTTGTTACGGCGGGATTGGGAATATTTCCCATCTTCCAACATTTCAGCTTGATACGAAATACAAGTGTTTTTTTTTCTGTTTAACAGAAAATTATTTTGAACTCAACAAGACCAAACCTCAAAGATAAGACATCACGTCGACGCTGGAGGAAAATACTATTGTGTGAATGGAGGCTTTCCATTCTCTTCTTCTTCGCCCCACTTCTTAGTCTCTATCGCAGGATAAATTTGTTCTTGTTGTTGCGAGGATTCTACAGCCGTTGCCACATCCTGCATCTCTGTTGTCAAACGTCTCGATCTTGCCATTCTTCCTCATCCTCTTGTATTATTCTTCTTTCCATCGCTTCTTGGATACCCCTTAACCGCATTTTCTGTGGAATTCTTTTTCTGGCCCTTCATGGAGGTTGCCATGAAAGTACTCCTTTGGACCATCTGTCTTCTTTGGACCTGTCCAAAGCATGCCACCTATCTTCCTTTTGTTCTATTTGTAATATTGTAATTGTAATGAGTCTGCGTCCGTTCTCTTATTTCTTCGTTTGTTACGTGGTAAAGTCGGGGAATTATACAAACTCTTCTGAAGTGGTCCATTTATAAAGCTCCCCGTCTCTTTTTATTTATTTGTGTATGTTCACAGCACTGACTTCCATAACTTCTTATTGGTTTCACGATGTATCTGGATAAACTCATTTTAACTTTTAAACACATTTTTGAGGACCAAAGTACAGGACATAATTTTTGAATAGCCGCCCTGCCCTGCCTGACCGTTTTATAGAAATCTCCGCAAATCTCTGTCACGTATCCCATCACACGATAGGATACTGCCCTTGTACTGACCCTCTTTACATGCTTTAATATGATCTCCGCAAATTTCTTTCTCCACCTTAATAACACGTTCTGCCGATTGTAGTTGTTTATGATACTCCTTACATAAATTTTTGACAATTCCCCTGACCACAGCCCCTCAAACTATAGCTGTAGTGGCACTTTGTTGTATGATTTCTCAAGATCTATAGAGACCAAATGGTAGCTTAGATCTCTTCTCCATGATCTGAATGATCTGACTGTGGGTAAAAATATTATCTACACATCGCCTGCCTCTTCTAAGGCCACTTTTTTCCTCCGTGTCCTTCACAATCTTCTCCATGCTTGGTTTTACTATCCTCCCGAACAGCCTGCTGACAGAACTTGTGACACTTATACCACGAAAGTTGCTATATATTTCCTTGCCTCCTTTTTTATGCGTGGAGCTTAGACACGCTAAGTTCCACTCTGCTGGAATTTCCCCCCCATAGCACATACATTAATTACGTAACTTATTTAGATATTCATACAGAATGTTTGGACCATACCTCATCAATTAGAATGGTACGTTTCCATGCCCTGTTGATATAGCCGCCTTCTGTACCTCTTTCATAGTAATTTTGTCTGCTTCTTCGCCATCCTGGTCCTCCTTTATCTCCCATTTTATTTTATTATGTTCTGTCCTTTCTTCTGTTAGCAGGCTTTTAATATGCTCCTTCTACTCTGCCAGACTTAAGGTCATCAGGTCTGCTCTTCCTTTTATTTCTTTCCTCAGCCTTGCAACTATTTTCATGCTGCTGTCACTTTTGTGCTCTCTCTCTCTCTCTCTCTCTCTCTCTTCCCCCCCCCCCCCCCCAGCACCCCCCTCCCCCAATGCATCGATTGACTTCCTCGCATTTATCCTGTCATATTTCATTTCTCCTTTCAAAGACGACCTTTCTTATTTCTCCATTAAGTCTAAAGTAAAAGGCTCCGTCATGTCTGCCCCCTGTTCTCAACCATTTATAGTAGCGCCTCTATTTGAGGTTTGCGTTTTCTTAGCTGCTTTGAGTCCACCATTGTTGCGGCCGCTTTCTTTCTTCTTCTTGCTGCCCCAGTGCTTAAAATGTTGGTACATATTGTCAGCCATTCTTTCTTCTAACTGCCTCAGTGTTTTGACAATCGTAATTTATAAAGAAACTGTACAGACACAAACTATGTAAGTTGTATTTAATGGTATCTACTGTCCTCTTGACAATATTTGCCTCTTTAATTGTCTTTGGCCCTTAGATGTTTCTATCATCTATGCGCGTAACATTATGTGTTCCTGTAGACCATAACATCATTTGTTCTTATGCTACAGTTTTTATTTTGAATGATGTAGCCTATTATTGACCTGATATTTCTGGAAGGTCTTTCCGATGTATATTAGTGGATCTAATTGTCAGGAAACAAACCATTTAAAATCTTAATCGACAATATCTGACACATATCAACTAACCTTTCCCCATTGTCATTCAATGCGTCATCTCCATATCTTCCCACAGTACCACTATCAGTGCCCACCCCCACTTTTCTATTAAAACACTCTATTAAAATTTTTCTTTTGTGGGCCCATATGTTTCCTAGTACACTTTTCAGGAAACTCATCTTTGACTTTGCTGTCAGCATTATTTTTAGGTGCATAAGACCCGAGACTGATGATTTTGTGGCAATATTTTTATATTTCTGCAGCCTTTATCCTCATCAATTTCCTCCCAGCATTTGCTATTTCATCTATGCTTCTTATGGACGGCTATTAAAATCCATCTGTTGTTTCTTTCCTTCTATTTAACTCCACCTTAAAAATGAATTTAACATGCTACATTTTCATTTCCGTTACCCTTGACCTTTGTTTCACTGAGGACACACACATCTATCGTCAACCTACTTAGTTCCTAGAATATTTCTCTTTTCTTTGCATCCAAACTCTTCTCATTCTACGTTGGTATAAACATAGTCCTTTTCCGTAGCAGTTTTTGTCTCCGTGGTGATCCAGTCCCGTTATTTTGCTGAGGCGTTTGACTGATATCTTGAGCCGAAAAAATATTTTTTAGAAATGCTGAGGATGTGGTCCGGCGAATGAACGCCCACCCTGGAGGACCGGGCAGTATTTCGGGTTGCCACCCCCCAGGTAAACTGCCTTCCGAGCGCTTCGAGCTCTGCTCGCCTATGAAGCGAGGAAAGGAAAGGAAACATCAAGACTGGCTGTAGGAAAGATGGGACATTGTGAGGCACTCTTCGTCTGGTTCTCTCGTAGAGGCCTGGCCGGCTAGGGAGGCCCCGCCAACACCTACACTGCTGCCGGTATAGCCCGCCACTCCCTTGGAAACACGCAAACCCTCTCGCCCGCACGGACAGTGCTAAGGTAAGACGGTGTCTCCTGAGAGGCGAGAGTAAAATTTTTTATTTCAGGCTAAAAGCTTCAGCCGAAGGAGGCGTTTATGACGAGAGGGGGACTGGAAGGAAATTTCTTAAAAAAGCCCAGTGTGTTAGACCATGGTTCGAGAAAACCAAGCTTCCGGATTCGAGTCTCACTCCGGCGCCCTGTTTTACTCCGCCAGAAGTTTCAAACAAAGTAAGCATTGCTACATATTCTGACTGCATGTGCTAATGGACTGAGTATATTCTGGACGATCTAACACAATATGTTGTTTTCAGTGGAAAGCCATGATCAAATCAAGATGAATCTGGGGTGCTTGAGAAAGTGCGAAGAGATAGATGCTATGGACGACGTAAACAGTTGCTGAAACGTTAGGTGTTTGTGCACTAATGACATCGGCAGAAAATGTTGCTGAGCACAGGAAGTTTTATAGGTTGTCCACGCCTGGTGGAGACATACATTATACTTATTAGTAGACACTAACGTTGGGGGTGTCCATGTCTAGGTTTTGTGGCGACATGAAATCTACTGGGGACACTTTCAGTGAGGTGTCTAAATGTCTGCAGACCAAGGACAGCTCATTCTGCTTGAAGAGCCTAAACGGAAGTGGGGAGTGATCTTGGACCCTAGGGTTTGGAGTGAAATCGACGTTCTAACTAATCCCAAAAGTGTTCCACTGGGTTCAGGTCGGGGCTCTCGTTAGAAAAATTCATTTCAGCAGTGTTATTATCGACGAACCATATCCCCACAGATGTTGCTTTATGATAGGATGAGTTGTCATGCTGATAGAAGCAGTTACCGTCACCCAAGAGTTCCTCGACTGTACTCAGGACGCAGTACTGTAAAATTTGTTCATGTCCTTCCGCATTTAGCGTGTTATTAAGCGGAATAAGGGGACTACATCCTAAACACGAAAAACACACCCGTACCGTAACCCTACCTTCTCTGTTTTTCTTTGTTGGCAGGCACTACACACGACAGCAAAATACATTCTCCAGGTATTCACCAAGCCCAAGCCCTTACACCGAATTACCATAGGATACAACTGGATTTATCACTGCAAAACATTCGTTTACAGCCATACATCGTGTCGCTATTTACACCACCTCCAACGTCGTTTAGAACTGACTACAGAAATGTGTGGCTTCTGAAAAGCTACTCGACCATTTTACAACATTCTTTTTAACTCCTTACGCACAGTCGTGGTGCAAGCTGGTCTGCTGATAGAACTTTGATATTCATGAATGATTCCTTCTGCTGGTTTTATGCTACTTTTACAACCACCCTCCACAATGTCTCACAAATTCCTGTCCGTCAACATATGAGGTGCGCCTGGACTTTGTTCAGCTATGGTTGATCCTTTGCGTTACCACCTCACAATTACGTAATCAACCGTCGACTTGGGCAGCTTTAGAGGGATTGAAATTCCCTAACGATTTGTTACGCAGGTGCCATCCAGTGACTAGTTCATATTCGAAATCATTGAGCTATTCTGCTGTTATTTTTTTCCGTTTACAACGTAATACTCCCTGCCTCAATTTATACTGGCATACCCACCTCTCGTGAAATCTAGTGGCCAGTTCCGCATAACATACGGATGTCCGGATACATTTGATCTGTTTGTGCAGGTACCTGGTTCATAACGCGAATAATGTTTGTGAATAGAGTAATTATCTTATGTTAACTGATTGCACTATAGCGATCATCCATTCCAGCCAAAGTTTTAAGGCAACTCCGTTCGCGACAACTCAATTCAGAACAACAACATGACAGTTGTTGGGGAAGTTCGTAAAACGATAGCATTCATTAGAGGATTTAAAAAGTAATTCATCTTTGAAGAGCGCAGCGTATTCAGTTATCATTGGAGTCATTCTACGTAAGTCCTAATGGTGCAGGGCCTAAGATAATTACCATACAAGAGTAACATATGAGTGAGGGAGACGCTTGTACGATGAGTTCTTTACCTGTTACTGGATTGTTTAATAAGAAAGAGAGTAGTCAATGATCTCCAGGGGAATATCGTATTACAAAGATGCCATGACCTACAAATGCTTTTTAAAAATTCCAAAAGCTCATCATCAGAGAGGAATCAATGGCAGAACTTATCGTGTAATGATACTGAGGGTAAAATTAGAGAAATCTTTACTCATACAGCCAGTCTTTCATTCCCCTCCTATTTCACGACACTGGCTTCAAATACTTGTACGACAGTTCAGTTTAAAAAGAAGGACGGAAGATTAGTTTTAATGTTCCGTCGCTGACGTGGTCGTTAGACACAGGCTGCGAATCGATGGGCATAAGGAAAAATATCGGCCTTGTCGCTTTCCAAGGAATCATCGTGGCACCTGCTTGGTGCGATTTGGAGAAACCACGAAAAATATAAATCAGGATGGACAGACGGGTCACAGTTCGTAGTAACTGGCGGAAAGTAATCGAGTAAAACTAAACTGAAATATGGTGTTCCCAAAGGAAGTCTTATAGGTCCTCTGCTGTTCCTAATCTATATAAATGATTTAGGAGATCATCTGATTGTTTGCAGATAATACTGTCATTTACCGTCTAGTAAGGTCATCAGAGGATCAAATTCAATTGCAAAATGATTTAGACAGGATATCTGTATGGTGAGAATAGTGGCAATTAACGCGAAATAATGAAAAGCTTGAGGTCGTCCACATGAGTACTAATAGGAATCCGTTAACTTCGTTACACAATAAATTACACAAATCTTACGCCTGTCAATTCAATTAAATGCCTAGGGATTACAGTTACGAACAACTTAAATTGCTGCAATCACGTACATAATGTTGTGGGAAAGTCGAACCAAAGACTGAGTGTTATTGGTAGAATACTTATAAGATGCAAGAAAACCACTAAAGAGACTGTCTGAACTATGCTTGTGCGTCCTCTGCTAGTTTACTCCCTCTGCCAGGCACTTCAGCATGAGTAGCACAGTAGTCATGCAGATGCAGACGTAGATGGGTGTCTGAAGAGCCCTTTCTTAACAGTACGAGTCCTGTGCCCTAGTACTCCACCAGCTCGCTCGGTATCTACGTTAAGATTATGAGTAACTTCCCTAAAATCTTCCGGTGAATGTTTGGACGCCTTATCTAAAGGTCGGAACCGGTCACCCTTTTGTCTTCTTCTGTCAGAGATTACGTTCAGTCTCTAACGATATTTATGCCTCGAGACGACAAACCCTTCATTTACATTCTTCATTTCTTTACTCCATTTTTTCTCTGCCATTCATGTACCGTATCTTGCGGAGTAAAAACGTGGATGAACACAATCATTCCTCGACTGTAGCACCATAAACCTGCCGACTCCCAGATCCGAATTCTCGTAAGTAGTTATCGCACATGAGAAAATCAGATACTTTAAGAATGTACCGTACAGACGTTGAGAGTAATGGTTGTGGCGATAAAAAAATTATTTACTTGAATAAAAAAACCAGTGCAGTTAATGACGAACAGATTTTATTATTCAAGATATGTGTTAATGAACATGTACTGTTTAATATAATGAGGAAAGGGGACGATTCGCGTAGTAACTAGATCAGTAAGCTCCTAATGTCGCAGAGAGGACTGAACAGTACAGTCAAGATATTTCGTATGACTACCGGCAATAAAACGTTACGTGAAGACAAAAAATATAAATGAAATTAAAATTACCGTGGTTATACTTTCGGAGAATCTAAGAGCCAGATTCTGTATCCAGAGCTATCAAATGGTTTCATACTCTAAATTAGTCAATAAAAATAAATTCTGTTTTTATTAATGCTTGACGTGAATCCTTCCGTTTCTATAATCGACTTCTTAACGGATGCGAAGATACAAGACATACGAAGGGCCATTAAGAGTTTAACGCCCCTTCAAGGTTCAAGATGTAGGAGGAATTTAAAAATAAGTAAAATCATTAACCCATTAACCAAAAGAACGACACTGCCATCATATACATTTTTCGTTCTCTCTATGCTGAGCATGCAGTAGACCGTCTTCAGAATTCTTGCCATTGTTTACGCACGTCGGTAGGGAAGCGGATCGCTCTAAGTGACTGGATAACGAGAATATTTGAAATATCGATCTTTGTAACTATTGCCGTGTTTTTTTTATATAACATTTTGTAGAATTCTAGAACACTTTTAATGCTCGAATACGACGACCATCTTTGAGACAACTCAGCTCGTCTGTTGAAATCAACTTGGATCCAGGAGGAGACATTCATTTGATTTCCAATTCGCCCTCTTTATTCACGAGATCTTACAAGGACTTTCGGGTGACAAATAATTACATAATACCGATAGAATGCGCTATACGGTGGGCTTTGAGTGTCAGTGTAACCTCAGATGTCTTACTCCTGATGTCCGTTTGTCCGTGGAAGGGTATAAAACGAAGGAACACCAGACTTTACGGTGCCGTGAAGGGAGAAGTCATTAGAGACGGTAAGAAAGTTGGATAGGACAAAGATGTGGGAAGAAAACACCCGTGACCCTTTTCACACCAACTAACCCAGCATTCGTCACAATAAATTTAGGGCAACTGCAATAAACCTAAATTCGGATATATAATAAAGTTTTACGTCAACGGTTGCTTAAATGTTTACAAAATGTTCACATTACTGGCTTCACCAAACAACTGCCATTTGTAGGTGTGACATAATACACTACAAAGCTTCGTACAGATATCTAACAAAAACTTTTAAGCACTTCGAACACGATGAAGTCAACTAAAATATATCAATGAAAGTAAATAATATTACCACATGGTAAAAAAAGTACAGGAAGCTAACCGCTGCGCCATCTCGCTCGCTAATTGTGAGTGACACGTAAATGTGTCGCATAGGAAAGTGATGATAGTCTATGCAACGGCTAGAGAAACGTGATAAATTTAAGTTTATCAACGATAAATTGTAAAAAATGTAGCTGAAAGATAAGAACAGTATTTACGGAGCATTGCTACACTGTAATTATTTTCCTAAGATTGGACGGTGCCGCAAGGAAGCATTATGCAATGCAGATAAGTAAAAGTATATTTCAGAACTACATTTCGCAAGTGAAAAATTTTACATTTCACAGAAGGTAAACTCAAAGAAAGAGTAAATTACGGCATGGAGAATATCAAAGAGAAATACGCGCCTAACAAGATGCTGTTAAATTACATTTATCATCTTTAATGAAAATTGGCTGTTTTGCCGGCCACAGACATTAAAAATCTGGATCACGAGAACTGTATTTTTAAGTAAAGAATACATAACGAGTATTGGAATTAGATGACACTGTGTGACATACATAAACGATGGATAATTTATGTCTTCTTGTAGCGTTCAATGAAGTACTTGCATATGAATTATATGAAACAGAATAATAGTTTTCCATCATACGAACAACGTATGTCATAGTCGAACGTGCTTACGATAATACACTCCTGGAAACTGAAATAAGAACACCGTGAATTCATTGTCCCAGGAAGGGGAAACTTTATTGACACATTCCTGGGGTCAGATACAGCACATGATCACACTGACAGAACCACAGGCACATAGACACAGGCAACAGAGCATGCACAATGTCGGCACTAGTACAGTGTATATCCACCTTTCGCAGCAATGCAGGCTGCTATTCTCCCATGGAGACGATCGTAGAGATGCTGGATGTAGTCCTGTGGAACGGCCTGCCATGCCATTTCCACCTGGCGCCTCAGTTGGACCAGCGTTCGTGCTGGACGTGCAGACCGCGTGAGACGACGCTTCATCCAGTCCCAAACATGCTCAATGGGGGACAGATCCGGAGATCTTGCTGGCCAGGGTAGTTGACTTACACCTTCTAGAGCGCGTTGGGTGGCACGGGATACATGCGAACGTGCATTGTCCTGTTGGAACAGCAAGTTCCCTTGCCGGTCTAGGAATGGTAGAACGATGGGTTCGATGACGGTTTGGATGTACCGTGCACTATTCAGTGTCCCCTCGACGATCACCAGAGGTGTACGGCCAGTGTAGGAGATCGCTCCCCACACCATGATGCCGGGTGTTGGCCCTGTGTGCCTCGGTCGTATGCAGTCCTGATTGTGGCGCTCACCTGCACGGCGCCAAACACGCATACGACCATCATGGGCACCAAGGCAGAAGCGACTCTCGTCGTTGAAGACGACACGTCTCCATTCGTCCCTCCATTCACGCCTGTCGCGACACCACTGGAGGCGGGCTGCACGATGTTGGGGCGTGAGCGGAAGACGGCCTAACGGTGTGTGGGACCGTAGCCCAGCTTCATGGAGACGGTTGCGAATGGTCCTCGCCGATACCCCAGGAGCAACAGTGTCCCTAATTTGCTGGGAAGTGGCGGTTCGGTTCCCTACGGCACTGCGTAGGATCCTACGGTCTTGGCGTCCATCCGTGTGTCGCTGCGGTCCGGTCCCAGGTCGACGGGCACGTGCACCTTCCGCCGACCACTAGCGACAACATCGATGTACTGTGGAGACCTCACGCCCCACGTGTTGAGCAATTCGGCGGTACGTCCACCCGGCCTCCCGCATGCCCACTATACGCCCTCGCTCAAAGTCCGTCAACTGCACATACGGTTCACGTCCACGCTGTCGCGGCATGCTACCAGTGTTTTAAGACTGCGATGGAGCTCCGTATGCCACGGCAAACTGGCTGACACTGACGGCGGCGGTGCACAAATGCTGCGCAGCTAGCGCCATTCGACGGCCAACACCGCGGTTCCTGGTGTGTCCGCTGTGCCGTGCGTGTGATCATTGCTTGTACAGCCCTCTCGCAGTGTCCGGAGCAAGTATGGTGGGTCTGACACACCGGTGTCAATGTGTTCTTTTTTCCATTTCCGGCAATGTATTTGGTATCATGTTTCTTTAATTCTTAACTATCGTACATTACATATAGACACTGATGGCAGCGTAACGCAAAAAGCACGATACTTGTAAAGCAAGTCTTGTGTTTCGTATCTTTTGCGTTATAGACGTGTTTTATTTTGATGAAACAGCGTCCGATATTTATCAAAATTTATGCAGATGATTAAGCTCTCATTCCATTCGTAACTGGTGTCCACAGTCAACATCAGTACGATGTCTGACTCCCTCCCACGGGCACGAATACACACTTACATTCGTTGTAATACGAAAGCAAAGAACCTCGGAATATCATATTGAGGAAGTCCTTACCATATCAAAAACACGTTCTGTGTCACTCCACGAAGATTGATGGCTTGTCATCGCATTGTAGACATGCTATTTGAGCGATAAATCAGGGGACCTGGTAGGACAGTGAAAATGCGAACATTCCTCATGGTCTGAACGTAGCGTGGGCTCTTACATTATCCTGCTGGAATCTATCATTTGGTACACAGGTCATGGACCGGTGTGGCAACAGGATTTCCCATTATTGCCACATACTGGCGAGCATTCAGTCTCCCTTCAGCAATTCACAAATCAGATTGTTGTCATGTCCAGTAGCACCCCACACCATGATTCCAAGATCTGGAGAGGTATAGATCACTAGAATCGCTGCTACTTGAGTCGATCCCCCTGCCTTAAATAGAAGCAAGAAACTTCGATAAACACTGTAGAATGATTGGCAATTCGAGATCTCGGCCCATCTTTTAATAATGAATTCCCGATGGGTTCGTGGCGACGCAGTTCCACAAACCTCTCTGCGGATTTCAGCTGTTGTCATCCTTGTATTGGTCACGAATGATGCCTGTCTACTATTATGGCCACATTGTTGTCGTTATTCCATATTGTCACTAATTGTTTAGTTATTGTACTAGAGTCAGTTGTCTGTGTCATTTGTGGGTATGATGCTACCACGTCTTTCATGACAAAGATTCAATATTTCACGAAGTCCGAATGGTGGCGACACGCTCCATGTGCACGTCCTGTGGGCTTTCTGTGTTGCGGCATCGATCTGAAACCATCTAGTAAGGTAGTCGCACTCGGTAGCCATTATAGACTGTCTAATCTTCGTCTGTAGGAATTGCTTTTTTCTATACTGAAAATAAGCTCACACGATCATGAACATCTGACTAAGTTATCCCACAGGCACGTAAATACGGAGCAATTTTCTCGCCATGTCCATTACAATAGTTTCGCTGTCGGCAGCAATGCACCATGTCCGGCACCATCAAGTCACAAGTCACAATGGAGGCAGGTAGTATCAGAGGCCCTCCAGGGTTCGGTAGTACGTCCTACATTCTTTTTATTGGTTGTCAATGACGTGTCATCAGTTTTATCCAACATCAAATACCACATGTACGCTGATGACATTCATTGTATCTAAGAGCAATACCAATAAACCTCAAGATAGTTATTGAGAGCCTCAGTATCGACCTGTGTGAACAATCAAAACGGGCGCAGTATATAGCATTAAAACTCGACCCACCCAAAACCCAAGCGGTCATTGTAGGTTCATTACCCCGAATTATCGGGAATCCCTACCATCTTTGTCCCTAAATTGGAGAAATAGCAACTTTTCTCCTTCAGAAAAGAGTATAAGAGTAATAGTAGATGAAAATCTAATTGGGACTGAGCACGTAACCACAGCGTACAAGAAGGCATCAGCATCTCTCCATTCCCTATAAAAATAAAAATAAAATTCTTCCCTCTTGACCAGAAAAAGACATTTATTCGAAAAGTTATACTTCCAATTATTGATTGCAGTGATGTTATCCTGCGAGGACTTTCTCAAGGAAGAACACCGCCCCGAGAGGTGTTTATGAATGCCAGTGTTCGTTATATTTGTGATGTTTCACTCTTGGCTCATATTTCACCATAATATGCACAGCTATCATGACAGCATGCAGACAAGCGCAGAGATTTCCATACCCTCTGTCTTGTCTACCGTCCTATTAAAGTACACTGTCCCTCCATATATCTCCTCGACCTTAACACTTTTGTCTTAACAACATGGCAGAAACTACCGTTCCCATCAGAGCAAACTCTTTCTGACCCATAGCATCGTTCTGCCACTTTCTCGAAGTCCTTCTCAGTAGCAGGAGCCCAAGTCTGCAATAACCTCCCTCATTATATTAGAGAACTGCAGCTTTAGAAGACAGTTAATGACATGATCGATGAAGCAACAACAATCATTACCATTCTCCTTGTACGCATTCGTTGCCCTCGTCAATCCTTCTTTCCAGCTAAATCTTCCTTATTTCTCAATATTCTTAGCTTGTGCAATCGCCTTAAATTTCATTTCCCCACAACCCGCTGTATCAGAAAACATCTATTTTGTACGCAAATAAATTCTTTTTATATCTTCCATGATCGTTATTGTTATTATTGTCATTATTATTATTACTGTTATTACCATTGTCAATATTAGTGGAAGCAGTGTTGCCGGTATTAACTTCATTAGTTCACAGTCAGGCTTATCTACTCATACTGTCACTAAAATTATTTTAATAGTTTTCTTTATATGAAAACTCGTATTTATTAGGTAACTATGATGTAAAGATGATTCTATTGGTATGAAATCCTGGTCCGATGAAAGAGAGGACCTTATGGCTCTAACCAGATCCGGTTAAATAAATTAAAATACTATGACAGTTTGACTGCGTTCGGTCAATGTGTCCATGGTGTAACACATTCAGTATCCGTCACTGTATGATTATGCATTAAGCTTGCCCAAGAAAAGCAGATAAAGCGTACTTGTCATGGAATCATTGACGAATACAGTAATCTATTGAATATGCGATTCCAGAGGGCAGTTCTGGCGGTTACAATCTGAAATCAACGTTGTTCCGTAGCTACCGACTCTTGTCAAAGTGGTAAGGATATGTGATTAACATAAAGTAAAGTCGCCTGAGAGAATATATCAAGCCATTCATTAACACTCTTGTAGATTTTGTGCTTCTTTCAAGAAAATTAGAACTTTTATTCATGTAACGATGTAGTATATTCAGCTAAGCGTAAGGGCGAACACCGATAAACTGTTGGGAGAGATCGTACGGACGATCGTCTTAATTAGGGCTCCAGTGCCAATATTATCAACTTCCTCTTAAGTTCAAAATAACGGTGTTGTTCTTTAGTTACTACTAGCACTGGTACTTAACTTCTTATAACGGGGAAATCAACCATTCGCGTTGTATAATTGAAGACTGATGTACAAGACGGTACTGTAGCTAAATTCGCCACAGATATTGACGTGATTTGTAGCAGATATCACAGTTGAATTCACTACGTATGATTCCCGCCTTCTGTTAGAGTTCATCTCTCAATCAGCTTTCACATTGCCATGCGAGAGTAGAATTTTTTAATGAGAACACTAATATTGACCCGTATGTCGTTTATGTGGAAAGCACAGATAGAATACGAGAGGAAAAACAAAAAGTGATACAAAGTTTCAACTGTTGCCCATAACATTATTCGCATAAAACTCAGTTCGTTTATGAAACTGATTTCTTTGGTCAGTATCACCTTTTGCAATCACATGGAGGTTTATGTGCAACACTTTATTACTGTTCAGCATGGAGCCATAGGAAATGCCATGATAGAATTACGTATATTGAACGAAATAATTTGGGTCGGTTAAGTAACTGCAGTTGAGCGTTTCAGTAACAAATTGCGTAATAATGGTGTACATCAACTAGACACTATATACCTGTGCGCGCAAACTAAATTGACACTTGGTGCGGTGGCTAATGGGAGCGACCGTAAATGGGAAATGCATTTACGGTCGCTCCCATCAGACACCGCGTCGACTCTCAACTTAGTTTGCGCAGACGGTACTTAATGATGTTTGAGGTGCAGGGAGGATCAACTCATACACATTATGAATGTTTCACGCATCATGATCACAGGAAATGGTCCTTAAACTCTTCGAGATACCGAATCACGGTTTACTATGAATGACAAAAGCAAAAGGGCTAAACTTTTTTTCCTGTATTATTAATGTTACTATTATTTTACCTATAGACATACTGAAGTAAATGTAGTTGTGTTTCATAACTCTACCGATGTCCTGGTGTAATGGAATTCAATTACTTGCGAAAATAGAAGTATCGGGAACGCACTGAAACTTTTCGCTCAGATAGCATGGAAACATCCTAAATGCGAGGCCGAAACCAATGCACATTTCACCATAGTTTTTAAATATGTGTTAGCCAAATCGGCAGCTATTTTTCAGTGAGTGTGTATGCTTAACCAGAAACCCACGTATGGTGTATACGGCTGGCAGAGAGAAAATTCTGAGTCGTCTGAACTAACAGCTTGCACGCTGACACTGCAGATTCTGATGACTGACATTTTCAGTGTTGGGAAAACTCTTTATGAACGTACAGAGTTACCTTAATATGCATGGTATCTCAAAATGATGTATGCTCTCTTTGAAACTGAATATCTCCTTAATTAAAACAGATAGAAATGAAAAACTTTTCTTGTCATATACATTAAGGTGTAACTTAACCCTTTATTGCCTGGTGGTACTCAAAAGATCCAGCTCGTTTTTACTCGCATAGTTTTCCCATAGTTAAGTCTGGTGTATTCAGAACATATTGGAAAGTTACAGTACTTCCGCTCTACAGTTTCAGGGACGTTACTTCGCAATAGATAGACCTCTCTGGCAGCCAGAGCTCAAAAGTCTTTGTTATGCGTTGCTGTGAAAACGAAAGATTGCACGTAATTGTTTCCATAGTGCTGCCTAGAAATTTTCGCATGTTATTGAAACTTCTGTCGTATTTTCCATTGTAAGTACATACTTTGTTAGTCTTGTACAATAGCTTGGAGCTTTATGTTACAAGCAAGTGATATAAAACGAAAAATAAAACGTGGACCTACAAGTACAGTCAGCTCTGGGAACACTTTATTGCAGCAACGTGCTGCAGTCTCTCACATATTGTTCTGTCTACTTTTTCTCACAGAGATGGACAAAAATCGTAATACTGGTGGTTATTTTTGTCTTTGACTGATGCAGAAATTGAAGCGCTTTTGTATGAGGACATTCTCACTGATATTTCGAAAATTACTGACATCAAAGATGAAGATGACAGTGTTAACAATTTTGACAAAGCTTTTTCGATCAGTTTGTAATAGGCAGATTTGAAACAAACATTAAGTGGTTCGCATTATGATAGCTTGGTGAATATTTTGTCATCTACATCTATAACTCAACGTGAAAATCAGCCAAATTTTAATAGAAAGTGCAGAAACAATTGCTCTGTAACAAGGAACTGTGATTACAGATATAGTGAGTTAGCACACTTGACTCGCATTCGGGAGGACGAAGGACGACGATTCAATCCCGCGTCCGGCCATCGTGATTAGGTTTTCCGTGATTTCCCTAAATCGCTCCAAGCAAATGCTGGGATGGTTTTTTTGACAGGGCACGGCCGACTTCCTTCCCCATTCTTCCACTAATCAGCTGAGGCCGATGACCTCGCTGTTTGGTGTCTTTCCAAATCAGCCCAACCAAACAGATACAGTGAAAGTACTTTCTTACACTCTCCTAGTCATAATTATTTTTAGCGTATGACTACTGCTTCTTCTTCTTCAATTTATGGATTTTGCTAGAAGTCTGTTCCGGCTGTGACAGCCGTAGTACACTACTTCATGTGTTCTAAGGGCAGATCCCACAGAAGAATTACTTCACGATTCCCTCTCAGCTACTGATGTTCTGAATTTTGTTTTGAAGCCACTTTCAGAAGACGTACTTTTCCAGAGCAATCTTTACGCAACACTGAAGGGAAAGATTTTAAATCTGAAGGAACATGAGTTGTTAGCTGTTTTGGGAATTTATTTATGGGTTGCCACAAGCTACCATCGTGGAAACACTACTGGTCTACGTGTGATGCCCTTGGTATTTCTATTGTAAGGCACTGTATGAGTAATGACAGGTTTGATTTTGTTTTGAGTAATTTACGTGCTAACGATAGCACAAAAATTCCAGAAATTAACACTGTTTAGTTGTATAAAATTCGCCCGCTTCAAACTGTTCTGAATAAGAAATTTATTTCCATTTATAGAGGTTCTAGCGAGCTCGGTATTGATGAATCGGTGATTGTCTTCAAGGGAAGAAGTAGTATGTCGCCCTAACCGCCGTCTGCTTCACGTCTTCTGTGCAGCGAGCTACCTTAATCTAAGTATTATCTGTATTTTTCTTACTTGTCACTTCTTCTTCTGCGTGTTTTTGCTTTTAGGAAGCTTTAATAGTAGAGTGCTATTAAGTGTTCCATAGATCTCGTGTTTGTTTTAAATACAGTCAGAGAGTCCCTTTAGTCAGCCGTAGTGCTAGTAGTGCTAGTGTTTGTTTTCAATACCGACCAGAGACAGGTAGTGCTATTTTCCTTGTTTCTACAAGAAGTGGTTAGCAATCACAGTTTAGTCAATAATCAACCGCCTTTAGTGAATTAGCAGTCTAGTTAAAAGCTGATTAACACTCTATAGTAAATTGATTTCTTAGGATGGCTAGGATGTGTGGCTGCTGTGTACGGACGCAGGAGGAGCTGGCCACTCTTCGCGAACAGCTGAGCGTGTTGATGGCCGCGGTCAGCCGTCTTCAGGCTGCTGCCTCGGAGTGTAGCGGCAGTGGGGAGTCTGGTGCGTCGCATGGTGCACCCCAGGTGTTAGATGCTTCACCCACTGTCCCTGCTGTCGAGACATCTTCGCGGGTACCGGGCGCGGTTGGGCCACCCTCTCCCCAAGGGGAGTGGCGGGTTCAGCGGCGTTCGCGGCGCACGAGGCGGAGGGTCAATGTGGAGGCTGGCCGTGTGGCATCGCCCGCTCTGCCTGTGAGTGGACATGTGGCTGCTCCTTCAGCAAGGTCCGAGCAGGCACACGGGGGGAGGGGTTTATTAGTTATTGGGAGCTCCAACGTTAGGCGGGTGATGGAGCCCCTTAGGGAAATAGCGGAAAGGTCGGGGAAGAAGGCCAGTGTTCACTCTGTCTGCTTGCCGGGGGGTCTCATCCGAGATGTGGAGGAGGCCCTACCGGCGGCGATAGAGAGCACTGGGTGCACCCGACTGCAAATTGTTGCTCATGTCGGCACCAATGACTCTTGCCGTCTGGGTTCAGAGGTCATCCTCAGTTCGTACAGGCGGTTGGCGGAGTTGGTGAAGGTGGAAAGCCTCGCTCGCGGGGTGGAATCAGAGCTAACTATTTGTAGTATCGTTCCGAGAACCGATCGCGGTCCTCTGGTTTGGAGCCGAGTGGAAGGCTTAAACCAGAGGCTCAGACGATTCTGCGGAGAGCTGGGGTGCAAATTTCTCGACCTCCGCTATCGGGTGGAGAAATGTAGGGTCCCCCTGAATAGGTCAGGCGTGCACTACACGCCGGAAGCGGCTACGAGGGTAGCGGAGTACGTGTGGAGTGCACATGGGGTTTTTTTAGGTTAGAGAATTCCCTCCCTAGGCCCGACAAGACGCCTCCTGAGACGCGGCAAGGCAGGAGTAGGCAAAATGCAACAAGGAATAACAATATTAATGTGCTAATAGTAAACTGCAGGAGCGTCTATAGAAAGGTCCCAGAACTGCTCTCATTAATAAACGGTCACAACGCCCATATAGTACTAGGAACAGAAAGTTGGCTGAAACCAGACGTAAACAGTAATGAAATCCTAAACTCTGATTGGAATGTATACCGCAGAGATAGGCTGGACAGTGAAGGGGGAGGCGTGTTTATAGCGATAAGAAGTGCAATAGTATCGAAGGAAATTGACGGAGATTCGAATTGTGAAATGATTTGGGTGAAGGTCACGGTTAAAGCAGGCTCAGACATGGTAATTGGATGTCTCTATAGGCCCCCGGGCTCAGCAGCTGTTGTGGCTCAGCACCTGAAGAATAATTTGGAAAATATTTCGAGTAGATTTCCCCACCATGTTATAGTTCTGGGTGGAGATTTTAATTTGCCGGATATAGACTGGGAGACTCAAACGTTCATAACGGGTGGCAGGGACAAAGAATCCAGTGAAATATTTTTAAGTGCTTTATCTGAAAACTACCTTGAGCAATTAAACAGAGAACCGACTCGTGGCGATAACATATTAGACCTTCTGGTGACAAACAGACCCGAACTATTTGAATCAGTTAATGCAGAACAGGGAATCAGCGATCATAAAGCGGTTATTGCATCGATGATTTCAGCCGTAAATAGAAATATTAAAAAAGGTAGGAAGATTTTTCTGTTTAGCAAAAGTGACAAAAAGCAGATTTCAGAGTACTTGATGGCTCAACACACAAGTTTTGTCTCAAGTACAGATAGTGTTGAGCATCAGTGGACGAAGTTCAAAACCATGGTACAATATGCGTTAGATGAGTATGTGCCAAGCAAGATCGTAAGAGATGGAAAAGAGCCACCGTGGTACAACAACCGAGTTAGAAAACTGCTGCGGAAGCAAAGGGAACTTCACAGCAAACATAAACATAGCCAAAGCCTTGCAGACAAACAAAAATTACGCGAAGCGAAATGTAGTGTGAAGAGGGCTATGCGAGAGGCTTTCAATGAATTCGAAAGTAAAGTTCTATGTACTGACTTGGCAGAAAATCCTAAGAAATTTTGGTCCTATGTCAAAGCGGTAGGTGGATCAAAACAAAATGTCCAGACACTCTGTGACCAAAATGGTACTGAAACAGAGGATGACAGACTAAAGGCCGAATTACTAAATGTCTTCTTCCAAAGCTGTTTCACAGAGGAAGACTGCACTGTGCTTCCTTCTCTAGATTGTCGCACAGTTGACAAAATGGTAGATATCGAAGTAGACGACAGAGGGATAGAGAAACAATTAAAATCGCTCAAAAGAGGAAAGGCCGCTGGTCCTGATGGGATACCAGTTCGATTTTACACAGAGTACGCGAAGGAACTTGCCCCCCTTCTTGCAGCGGTGTACCGTAGGTCTCTAGAAGAGCGAAGCGTTCCAAAGGATTGGAAAAGGGCACAGGTCATCCCCGTTCTCAAGAATTCCTTCACCAGGGAAGACGAATGGAATATTCCAGAATTTGAAACACGAACATCTGCTAGCATGAGTTTCTTAGAAGTAGATACCTTAGGGGTTGCGAAGCAACTCAAATCGCTTGATACGGGCAAGTCTTCAGGTCCAGATTGTATACCGATTAGGTTCCTTTCAGATTACGCTGATACTATAGCTCCCTACTTAGCACTCATATACAACCGCTCGCTCACCGATAGATCTGTACCTACAGATTGGAAAATTGCGCAGGTCGCACCAGTGTTCAAGAAGGGTAATAGGAGTAATCCATTTAACTACAGACCTATATCATTGACGTCGGTTTGCAGTAGGGTTTTGGAGCATATACTGTATTCAAACATTATGAATCACCTCGAAGGGAACGATCTATTGACACGTAATCAGCATGGCTTCAGAAAACATCGCTCTTGTGCAACGCAGCTAGCTCTTTATTCGCACGAAGTAATGGCCGCTATCGACAGGGGATCTCAAGTTGATTCCGTATTTCTAGATTTCCGGAAAGCTTTTGACACCGTTCCTCACAAGCGACTTCTAATCAAGCTGCGGAGCTATGGGGTATCGTCTCAGTTGTGCGACTGGATTCGTGATTTCCTGTCAGGAAGGTCGCAGTTCGTAGTAATAGACGGCAAATCATCGAGTAAAACTGAAGTGATATCAGGTGTTCCCCAGGGAAGCGTCCTGGGACCTCTACTGTTCCTGATCTATATAAATGACCTGGGTGACAATCTGAGCAGTTCTCTTAGGTTGTTCGCAGATGATGCTGTAATTTACCGTCTAGTAAGGTCATCCGAAGACCAGTATCAGCTGCAAAGCGATTTAGAAAAGATTGCTGTATGGTGTGTCAGGTGGCAGTTGACGCTAAATAACGAAAAGTGTGAGATGATCCACATGAGTTCCAAAAGAAATCCGTTGGAATTCGATTACTCGATAAATAGTACAATTCTCAAGGCTGTCAATTCAACTAAGTACCTGGGTGTTAAAATTACAAACAACTTCAGTTGGAAGGACCACATAGATAATATTGTCGGGAAGGCGAGCCAAAGGTTGCGTTTCATTGGCAGGACACTTAGAAGATGCAACAAGTCCACTAAAGAGACAGCTTACACTACACTCGTTCGTCCTCTGTTAGAATATTGCTGCGCGGTGTGGGATCCTTACCAGGTGGGATTGACGGAGGACATCGAGAGGGTGCAAAGAAGGGCAGCTCGTTTTGTATTATCGCGTTATAGGGGAGAGAGTGTGGCAGATATGATACACGAGTTGGGATGGAAGTCATTACAGCATAGACGTTTTTCGTCGCGGCGAGACCTTTTTACGAAATTTCAGTCACCAACTTTCTCTTCCGAATGCGAAAATATTTTGTTGAGCCCAACCTACATAGGTAGGAATGATCATCAAAATAAAATAAGAGAAATCAGAGCTCGAACAGAAAGGTTTAGGTGTTCGTTTTTCCCGCTCGCTGTTCGGGAGTGGAATAGTAGAGAGATAGTATGATTGTGGTTCGATGAACCCTCTGCCAAGCACTTAAATGTGAATTGCAGAGTAGTCATGTAGATGTAGATGTAGATGAAGGGACGTCGAACAGATGTGCAGAACTATAGACCTATATCTCTAACGTCGATCAGTTGTAGAATTTTGGAACACGTATTATGTTCGAGTATAATGTCTTTTCTGGAGACTAGAAATCTACTCTGTAGGAATCAGCATGGGTTTCGAAAAAGACGATCGTGTGAAACCCAGCTCGCGCTATTCGTCCACGAGACTCAGAGGGCCTTAGACACGGGTTCACAGGTAGATGCCGTGTTTCTTGACTTCCGCAAGGCGTTTGACACAGTTCCCCATAGTCGTTTAATGAACAAAGTAAGAGCATACGGACTATCAGATCAATTGTGTGATTGGATTGAGGAGTTCCTAGATAACAGAACGCAGCACGTCATTCTCAATGGAGAGAAGTCTTCCGAAGTAAGAGTGATTTCAGGTGTGCCGCAGGGGAGTGTCATAGGACCGTTGCTATTCACAATATACATAAATGACCTGGTGGATGACATCGGAAGTTCACTGAGGCTTTTTGCAGATGATGCTGTGGTGTATCGAGAGGTTGCAACAATGGAAAATTGTACTGAAATGCAGGAGGATCTGCAGCGAATTGACGCATGGTGCACGGAATGGCAATTGAATCTCAATGTAGCGAAGTGTGATGTGATGCGAATACATAGAAAGATAGGTCCCTTATCATTTAGCTACAAAATAGCAGGTCAGCAACTGGAAGCAGTTAATTCCATAAATTATCTGGGAGTACGCATTAGGAGTGATTTAAAATGGAATGATCATATGAAGTTGATCGTCGGTAAAGCAGATGCCAGACTGAGATTCATTGGAAGAATCCTAAGGAAATGCAATCTGACAACAAAGGAAGTAGGTTACAGTACGCTTGTTCGCCCAATGCTTGAATACTGCTCAGCAGTGTGGGATCCGCACCAGGTAGGGTTGATAGAAGAGATAGAGAAGATCCAACGGAGAGCAGCGCGCTTCGTTACAGGATCATTTAGTAATTGCGAAAGCGTTACGGAGATGATAGATAAACTCCAGTGGAAGACTCTGCAGGAGAGACGCTCAGTAGCTCGGTATGGGCTTTTGTTAAAGTTTCGAGAACATACCTTCACCGAAGAGTCAAGCAGTATATTGCTCCATCCTACGTATATCTCGCGAAGAGACCATGAGGATAAAATCAGAGAGATTAGAGCCCACACAGAAGCATACCGACAATCCTTCTTTCCACGTACAATACGAGACTGGAATAGAAGGGAGAACCGATAGAGGTACTCAGGGTACCCTCCGCCACACACCGTCAGGTGGCTTGCGGAGTACGGATGTAGATGTAGATGTAGATGTAGATGAAATAATATAATCCATGAAAATAAATGAGCAATTTGTGTTCAGAAAGAATACACACTAAATTTTAATGTGTATAAAGGTAGAAACGGGACACTGGAGAAGTAATTTGATGGACACGGTTTCGAGGTGACAGTTATATTGAAACTGCCTAAACGAACTTGCGGTCACAAAATTGGAAATTTGTGGTAAGAGCTAATGGGACGAAACTGCTGAGGTCATTCGTCCCTAAGCTTACATACTATTTAGTCTAACTTGAACTAACTTATGCTAAGGACGACACAGACACCCATGCCCGAGGGAGGACTCTACTTCCGACGGAGAGAGCGACGTGGACCGTGACAAGGCGCCCCACACCGCGCGGCTACCCCGAGCGGCTAAATTGTTTTCAGTTTAGAAAATTGTACAAAATGGAAACATTTATCTGTCTGTGTTGCTGTTCTGTCCGTGAAGGCAAATGGTACATCTGATTACCTACGCTGAAAACAGTTGCAAATAAGAAATCTTAAGCCATAAAACACAAATTCTACAGAGAAAATGGAAAAAAAGTACATTTTTTTCTTGATCAGGAATCAGAGGGTGAAGGTGGTAAATGCCCAAAATGTCCACCTTCCACCGCAATACATCATCGTCAACAACGACTTAAAAATGCAATAACATCGTAGTTGTATTCAATTTGCCCTCTTTGTGGCTTTGCGCGTTCACAGTGCTCTTGATATTAATAATTGTATATAAGATTGTTCGGGAATTCTTATTCCAAAGACAGAATTTAAAGTGGATAAATTCGGTGATCGGTCTGGGTACTCTTCTCTTCGTCCTGTCAGTCTCGGAGGGAATGTGTCATTCTTTGATAGTAACAATCGTCATAGTCAGAAATGAGGTTAAGGCATGGAGCTTGGACGAGCAACATTTCTAGATGGGAGTGACCCGTGGCAATGTAGTGAAAAAAGTGCGGCACGATCAACCCTCTAGATGACGGACTACACCATCTGATTCTCCTGGTTGTGGATTTTCGTTAGCCCAGAGTTCACGCAGTTATGGCGGTTAATTGTTCCTTTGAGTTTAAAAGTCGCTTTATTAGGCATAAAAAAATAGATTTCGGGAGCAGTCATCCCCTTTACACGTGATGATGAACCGCTCATAAATGCCTATCGGGTCCATTCTCGTTCAGAGCATGGAGAAGTGTCGGAATGTAAGACTCCCATCTCTGAAGTCCGTAAAATTGTGCAAACACGGGTTTTCATGATTCCAGTTTCATGAGAGCATTACCTCACAGACGTTTTCGGGAGTTTTGTGTACGCTTCAATCACTGTATCAAAACTTTCGCTGTCTGTTAAAAGTGACTTTCTTCCACTTCGTCCTTTCTTCACATCATACAACGTTCCATCGACTTCAAACTTGTCTCGTATTCTTGTAATTGCTAACCAGGAAGGTGGTGGTGTTCCAAATTCAACAATCCAAAGTCGTCGAAACTCACTGACTCACATTCTCTGTTGTCCAGTAGTATTTTAGCATTAGCTTCTGTTCTACAAATGATAGCGCCATGTTTATTTCCAGTCCTGCAACAAATGGAAGCGATGCTAAGATTTTTACTGTCCTCTGAACTATTACTCACAAAAATATTTTTATTTGCTTTAATTAAAGAGAGATTCATACGTTAGTTTGGGACACAATGTATGATACTATAGGCTGTAATAGAGTGAAAGTACACAAATGAAGTAAGCTTTCGTATTTCCGTCTCGTTGACAACAGAAGTTATTTTTATAGTGTAGATAGCAGCATTAAGGTTCTGTGCAATAAGCCTAATACTTCCAACAGAGCTTTCCATCTATCTGCAGTTCTAGGAATTGAAGGTGTTGGACTTCACTGATCACCTCGTGACAATGAAATTGCGCATCTACAATAGTTTCGTTTCATAAACTGTATGCACTCTGTTTTGGTGCAGTCAAGTGTCAATTTGTTTACTGTAAGCCACACGCTAGTGTTGACCACTACCCTATTTACTGTATCATTTGTATAACATAACACTCCTTTCACAATGTAGCTTTTGTCTGTTATGAACAGAATTTTCTAATCATCTGCCATTTTTATTGACATATTAATATATTCAACATAATTATTCGTCTTAACCCCTAACACTTTTCAGCCATAGACATCATCAGAATGTCACACACGTGACAAATGAAAAGTAATATTTCTACCAGAGATTTAATAACTGTACAGAACAAATTTTAAACCTGGTATCCTTACCATTTGTTGAATACAATGTATTACTGTATTTCTGGTAGAGGTATTACTTCTCATTTGTTATGTTTCTCTGACAGATTCTGATGATCACTGTGGCCAAAACGTGTTGAGGCAGGGGTTCCTAAACACGGGCCGCAGGCCGCATCCGGCCCGCGAAGTGATTTAATTCAGTACGTGCTTGAGCGAAAGTCTTTAAAGTAACGCACGATTCTTCCCTCTCGTTTAACTCTCAAGAGAGGCCGCTAAGAGTATTCCCTTCACTTGCTCATAAATAACAGTGTTGCCAGAACACGCGCTCTGCCTGCAGCTGACAGTAACTTCCTGGGTGTGTTTGCTGTGTAGTTACTTCAAGTCGTGTTTCTCTCGAATACGTGTGCTATATGTCCGTCGAGACTAAAAAGAGCCGGCCGCGGTGGTCTCGCGGTTCTAGGCGCGCAGTCCGGAACCGTGCGACTGCTACGGTCGCAGGTTCGAATCCTGCCTCGGGCATGGATGTGTGTGATGTCCTTAGGTAAGTTAGGTTTAAGTAGTTCTAAGTTCTAGGGGACTAATGACCACAGCAGTTGAGTCCCATAGTGCTCAGAGCCATTTTTTGACTAAAAAGATAAATTTACATACTGAGTGTCGTATCTTCAACATAATTTGTGCAGTGATGTATTTAGTTACCGAGAAAGACAACAAACCAATGTGTGTACCTGTAATCAAGTTACTACTGTTCTTAAGGAATGCACTATTCTTCACCACTACGAAAAAAAGCATGCTGCGCATTTTGATAAATTCAAGGACAAGTTCCGTGAACATAGGCCCGGAATATTGAAACGTGAACTTTGTTTTCAACGTAACATTTTTAGGAAACGTGTTTAGGAAAGTGATACAATTGCAATAGTGTGTTTACGAATTGCCAATGAAATCGCCAAACAAAGCACGCCGTTCTCTGACAGTGATTTCCTAAACTGAACGATATAAAGCAGTTACTGTTTCAGGAAATACAGTGGAGTGAGGGGTTGAAGATATTGCTCGTAATTTACCAAATCAGTTACAAGAAAAGACAAGTTTGCTTGATACTCAGTAGTCCTTGACCAATCTACAGGTATCACTGATATTCCGCTAACGCTGTTGTTTGTTTGGAGGTATTAACACAGACTTTGAGGTTACTGAAGGACTAGCCAATCTGATATTCTTGTATGGTACAATAACAGCTGAGAAATCTTTCAAGGAGTACAGTTTACTTTAGCTGAAAAGTACGAACTACCTCTTTCTGGACTGAAATGTGTTACAATAGATGGATAAAGAAATATGTGTGATGATTATTCAGATTTCGTTGGAAGACTAAACTGAGAATGTGAACGCAGTAGCATCAGCAGACCACTGACGATACACTGTGTTCTTCATCAGTGTTCAAAAATGGTTCAAATGGCTCTGAGCACTATGGAACTTAACTGCTGTGGTCATCAGTCCCCTAGAACTTAGAACTACTTAAACCTAACTAACCTAAGGGACATCACACCCATCCATGCCCGAGGCAATATTCGAACCTGTGACCGTAGCGGTCCGGCGGCTCCAGACTGTAGCGCCTAGAACCGCACAGCCACTCCGGCCGGCAAGGTCAGTGTGAGGAAGCCTTTAATTTCTGTTGTCATGCACTTAAACACCGTCAATTCAAGTTTTTCCTAGATGAGATAAGATTTTTGTCAACTGATACAGCATACCACACGGCAATAAGATGGTTAACCTATGGTACTACTACGTGAAGCTCTGTTCGTTGAGAAGAGAGATTGAAATATTTCAGAATGAGAAAGTAATCCCTTGGAAGTCCTGTGTAGGGAAACTAGCTTTCGTAACCGAAGTTGCTTACCATTTACGATGTCAATGAATGTTGCTTGCACAACATAGCCACAGTTTGAGAAAATTTTGGATTCAAGAGACAAACATACCTCTCACATAGTGTACTAAAGAGTAATGAAGTATAACTTAGGTTTTCTCTTATTATTGTATTTGTGTAAAATAACAGTATGATTATTTATAATTTTTTCTTCAGTTTTTGAGAAATTGTAATCCACCCAGCATAAAGATTCAAAACTTGATATATGGTCCTCGCACTCTTGTAATTTGGAGCCTCCTGTTTTAAGTTGCATAATTTTAAAAGACAAAACTATAAATAATGATCAAGGTGGACGATTATATTGACTAGTGCTAATGATAACGGACTTGCACAATGATTTTATTCCGTTTATAGTAAAGGAATTTAAATGAATCGTTGTTCAGATTTTCCCTCTAATTCCGTAATATTTGATATTATGAAAACTCACGATCAAATTCTTTTGTCGACACAATCAAAGAGTTTTGTGAAATAGAAGAAGACGATTGATAGTTGCGCTCCAGTTTGACGGGATGGTTTGTAAGACGCTGCAATTGTACATAAGTGAGGGGAATGTAAGACCTACATGCGATCTACAGCGCTGAATACTAAATACATTTAAATTATGTACAGCTACAACGACGCAAAAGAAAATCAGTTTGTAAAACTTTTATAATATCCTTACTACAATATGCACAATGTTCTTATTGAGATACACGATCAGTACTGTTCCTAGAATACTGGTATATGTATAGGTCCGTGTATAATTTCGACATAGAAGCTACCACCCCTCCGTCTCCATATTCCGGTTTACGCAGATGATTCAGTTGTACACGAACTGACCACAACCCAACCGAACAATGATCACCATCAAAATTTCAATTAACTATTATATGACACAACAGCTACTTGTAATTTAACCTGCCCTTTGCTATTAAAAATAAACAAATGCTCATACGTAACTTCGTGGCGCTTACATGGCTGGCAGTGGAAACTTTGAAGATCATGTTGCGTCAGTCAGCTTTCTGCTGCGTTTGTCGGTGTGTAAGCAGCAGGCGATTAAAGTGGACGGTGTTATTTCTTCTCCTGCCATTTGCGAGGTACGTTTTGTCATTCTCTTCCTGCAAGCATAATGAGTCAATTCTGCCGAGATTCATCGTTGACTGTGTCGTATGTATGGAGTTTGGGTTGTGAGTGATGGCGTTGTGAGGGGGTGGTGCCGAAAAACAAGGCTGGTTGCAAAGATGTGCATCTTGAAAGCGGTCGATGAAGACATTCTGATGTGACTGATAAACTAGTGCAATCCGGTGATGAAATTGTGCCTGCGAAACGGCGATTCACAATTTCCAAATACCCTGAAGGTATGCCTCAGAGTTCAAGGAAAATCCTTGTTAATATTTTCAAACAGATGTCACACTTTTGGACTCTGAGGTTTTTCAACATTCTCCATGTAGTCCTTCCTTACCACTAAGCGACTTCCATCTCTAGCATAAGATGAAGGCCTAACTGGTTACTCAGCGCTTCACGACGGAAGATGGGTTCGAGGATGTTGTCAACAACTGACTAAATCACTAATAACCACTTTTTAGAAATAAAAGTCTTCATCTACATCTACATATATACTCCGCAAACCACCACACGGCGCGTGGCCGACGGTTCCTTGTAATACTGCGAGTCATTCCATTTTCTGTTTCACTTGCAAAACGAACGAAGGAAAACAGCTATCTATATGCCTCCGCACGGGCTCTAATTTCTCTTATCTTGTCTTCGCGATCCTTACGCGAGATGTACCTTGACGGCAGTATAATTGTTCTGCAGTCAGCAACAAATGCCGGTTCTGCAAGCTTTCTCAATAGTTTTTCGCGAAGAGAACGTCGTCTTCCCTCCAGGGATTCCCATTTGAGTTCACGAAGTATTTCCGTAATACCCGCACGTTAATTATACCTATTGGTAACAAATCTAGTACCATGCTTCTGAACTGCTTCGACGTCTTTCTATAATCCCACTTTATTTGGATCCCAAACGCTCCACCGTTACTCAAGAATGGGTCACACAACTGTTCTATGCGCAGTATCCTTTATAGTTGAGTTAAACTGTGCTAGAATTCTCTCAATAAACCGAATTCGACTATTCATCTTACCTATTACATACCTCACCTGTTCGTTATTCGAACATTACAGGATTCGTTTAAGCGCTCATCTGCATTAACTTATATTTTTCTACGTTTAGAGCAAGCTGACATGCAGCACACGAAATACACCGATGTGCAAAACATAAGGACGAAAGTGACTTTCTCGTGATTCGTCACTGCCAAGTAACATAGCTCGATGAAATTTAAACCGTTATAGAAAGAACTGCTAAAGTACAGTACAAAGGTTAACTGAAAGAAATATTCAATGAGATGAGCTGAAATGACACTTTTATTCAAAGAAAATAATTACAGCGCGATTCACGATGGTCCCCTGAACATTATAGAATGTTGGACATTGTTTTTAATAGGGTGTGTGATCACTACGAAAGGCTACCCACGCTCTGCAACGTGCTCCCATGCTGGCTATAACGTTGGTAAGGAATTCTTGTGGTAAAGCGTTCTATTCCACCACAAGCACGGTTGACAGTTAGAGATGGGGCCCCTCCACGCCCGCGCCAACGTGGTGACCAGACCAAAAATTCTACTGTCACTTCCGTCAACATGTTAGTTATCCAATAGGTGGATCACAGGATGTTAGGCTGTGATGTTATCCGTGCGTCTGCAAACACGGTCCATCAGGTGATAGATAGTGGACGAAACGTGAATGAGGGTAGCAATTTGAAGAGCAGAGGGAAAAAAGTGCCAAGGCTCGTGCCGTGGGAAAAAAACCTCAGCTACAGTGAGATGGGTAGTAAGAGCAATAGTGGCTTACTAGCTGCGATAGTTCATGCAAGGTTGGGTTTGTTAGTATGTGTATCATGCATTATTACCGTGGCAAGCGATGGCGATGTATCCCAGTTTGCTGCAGCCGCTGCATTCCTGGAACAATCAAGATCGTTATATAGTAGTGGGAGATCGGCCATAGATCATCTCACTGTGTACTGTGTGTGTGGGGTGGGGGGAGGGGGGGGGCGCTTGTCTGCATGCAGTGTACGGTACGGCTTCCCTGCGTGGTGCCAGTTATTCTTGACAGCTGTAGGATGCTTCAGTACGTCTTCATCACCCATCCCACATTCGGTCAATGGAATATAAGTCAGGGGAACGGGGACGTTAGTCCATTCGCCGAATATCCTCTCGTTCCAGAAGCTCCTCCACAGCCGATTGTCATCCGTAAAAATGAACTCAGAGTCGAATTCACCCCTGGAAACATGGGCATGGGGAAGGAGTACAGCGCAGGTAGATACCCTCTTGGAACGAGAGGATATTCGGCGAGTGGACTTGCCCGCCCGTCACCGCGACTTAAATGCCATCGCGTGCTTGTGAGACGCGTTGGTGAGACGTGTACCAACGACTATCCAGAAGTTTTCAAGCGAACTGGTGGAGGAGTGGAACACCGTACAACAAGAAATTATCAACCTTGTGGCCAACATCGGAGCACGTTTCAGAGCACTCGCCTCCGTCCACGGTGATAACACGCCATATTAAGAACCACGACCCGCTTTTAGTAATCTCCAGGCGACCATAAATCACAGTGACTTCAGTATAATTATTATCTTTGAATTAAAGTATCATTTCTGTTCGTCTCATTGCGTATTTGTTTCATATAATAAAAATATTCGGTTCAGTTGACAGAAAGTAGTGGCAGCTGAAGAGGATTTTTTGTTACGTAAACATGATCCTCAGTTGCGCGAGTTAGCCTGATCAAGTGCTTTGTGTTTCTTTCAGTTGCTTATATACTGTACTGTACCGTAGCAGTTCCTTATGAGTATGGTCCAAGTTTCATCGAGCTATGGTGCTTGGTAGTAAGGCATCATACGTAAGCACCTTCACCTGTAAGTTCTAAACACTACTAAAGAAATTCTGTTTAAATCATCTGCACCCTCCTACAGTCTCTCAAAGACCCATTTTCCCGCACACTACAGCGTCATCGGCAATCAGTCATAGATTGCTTCTCAACCCGTCTGTCATATCGCAAATGTACACTATGTGATCAAAACTATCCGGACACCCCAAAAACGCGCATATTAGGCGCATTGTGTTGCCACCTGCTGGCAGGTACTCCATATCAGCGACCTCAGTAGTCATTAGACATTGTGACAGAGCGGAATGGGGCGCTCCGCGGAACTCACGGACTTCGAACAGGGTCAGGTGATTGGGTGTCACTTCTTTCATACGTCTGTAAGCGAGATTTTCACACTCCTAAACATCCCTAGGTTTACTGTTTCCGATGTGACAGTGAAGTGGAAACGTGTGTAACATGCAGAAATCCATCCGGACCATCACACAGGAATTCCATATTGCCTAGGACCCACTGTAAATACTACAACAGTTAGGCGGAAGGTGAGAAAACTCGTTTGGAGTGAGGAGCGTAAACATTGGACTGGACGGTTGAACAGTGGGGAAACGTTGTGTGGAGTGACGAATCACGGTACACAATGTGGCGATCCGATGGCTGGGCGTGGTTATGGCGAATGCCCTGTGAACGTCGTCTGCCAGAGTGTGTAGAGCCAACAGTATAATTCCGAGGCGGTGGTGCTATGGTTGGTTGGTTGGTTGTTTGCGGGAAGAGACCAAACAGCGAGGTCACCGGTCTCATCGGATCAGGGAAGGACAGGGAAGGAAGTCGCCGTGCCCTTTCAGAGGAACCATCCCTGGAGCGATTTAGGAAAATCACGGAAAACCTAAATCAGGATGGCCGGATGCGGGATTGAACCGTCGTCCTCCCGAATGCGAGTCCAGTGTGCTAACCACTGCGCCACCTCGATCGGTAGGTGGTGCTATGGTGTGGTCGTGTTTTTCATGGAGCTTGCACCCCTTCTTGTTTTGCGTGGCGCTATCACAGCACAGGCCTTCACTGATGTTTTAAGCACCTTCTTGCTTCCCACTGTTGAAGAGCAATTCGGGGATGGCAATTGTATCTTTCAACACGATCGAGCACCTGTTCATAACGCCAGTGGCGGAGTGTTACACGACAATAACATACCTGTAATGGACTGGCCAGCACAAAGTCCTGACCTGAATCTTATAGAACACCTTTGTGGTGGTCTGCAACGCCGACTTCGTGCCAGGCCTCACCGACCGACATCGATACGTCTCCTCAGTGCAGCACTCCGTGAAGATTTGGCTGCCATTCCCCAAGAAACCTTCGTGCACCCGACTGAATGCAAGCCTGTGAGAGTGGCGCTGTTATCAAGGATAAGGGTGGGCCAACATCGTATTGAATCCCAGTAGTACCGATGGTGGATGCCACTGACTTTTAAGTCATGTTCAGCCAGGTGTCCGGATACTTTTGATCACATAGTGTACGTAAGAAAAACAATAGTGGCCATATTACATTTCCCCGTTCTCTCCCGTTGATACTCTTTTCTCTGATGAACACTCGCTGCAATGGACAACATACTGGATTCTATTACGTAGAAAGTCTTGGAGACATTCCTATACCTGAGAACCAATTCCGTATGCTCAGACATTGTTTAACAGTCTGCAGTGGAGCAGTGTAACAAACGATCCCTGGAAATGTAGAAATACAGAATCTGCTTGTTGCGTTTTATCCATGGTTTGCAGAATATTACGAGACGAAAGAGAAAATTGAGTTTCGCACTAAGGATGCTTTTTAAATCTGTTCTGATTTTTGTACATAAGTTTTTCTGTCCCAACGAAACTGATTATATCCGAACTTCGAACATGCTTAAGAATTCTACACTCGCCGACGGTAAGGATATTGGTCTGTAATTTCGCAGGTCCGTTCTGTTACCTTTCTTATACAGAGGAGTCTCCTGCCCTTTTCCCAGACGCTTGGGTCCTTGCAATGGGCAAGAGATTCGTGATTGATGCAAACTAAATAAAGGGACGATACCGAAGAGGACTCCCTGTAAAACACAACTGCGATTCCATCCGGTCGTGGCGACTTATTTATTTTCAGATCTTTCAGTTGTTTCGCAACGCTGGGTATGGCTGTTTCTACGACCACCTAACGAGAGTCCGTGGGACGGTCGAACGATGGTATGTCTATACGAACCTCCTGCGTGAAAGATTTCTTAAATACGAAATTTAAAATTTCAGTCTTCTATTGCCACACTCAGAATGGTCAACGGGTGACTGAATACAAACTTTTGGTCTGCTTAGCGATTTCACGGCAATATCTTTCGCTAACTTAAAACGGTGGAAATTGCTGCACGCTTCCCGCATCGACACCTCAAAGTATCTGTCAGTTTGTTGTCACTGAAGGAGGAAAAAATAGGAATCGTTGTGCCGCCGACTGCTTGGCAAAACGACACATGACGGAAAGTAGGCTCCTGACATCGCAGAAGTTCTCACCGGATTCAACATTAATTCCCCACCCAGCGGCACGCATGTTAAATTTTCACATTTAGTATCTTAAAGTCCTTTATTTTACACCGACTTGAAAACTGTTAAACGTATCAACCATTGTAGCTCTCTCCTCTAATGTCGTCGCACAGTTTTTATCGCCTATAAATTTCCTCTAGCAATTACAATAAGATTTTATGGCTATAGTACCACATAAATCTTTATTCAACAATTGGTCTTCGGGATCACGTGAAGGGGGTATTCGTCTCACTATATGTTCGACTCTGCTGCAACTTCCAACGCGAAGGGATCAGACCTTTATTGGTCACAACGGCGAAAAACAAGAACAATCTGGCTTTAGGAGGTCGTGACGAAACTGCCCGCTGAAGCCTGCTAAACCACTGAAATTCTCGCCAGAAGTGACCGCCGCAATTTCCTGCAGCTTACTGAAACCACACGAATAGCCGATAGCTCTTTCTTTCCCTGAACTTTGGTAAAACTCTTCACTCTCATCTTCGAGGTGTACGTGACGAGAAAGTGAATCCAGCATGGCCAATATCTGTTGGAGATAACGTGCAACTCCAGAAACTTCTTAAGCCAGGTATATCCCATTTCTGACGTGCTGCGGAATTACACGATGATGCAAAGACTAGGAAGTTATTGACTTATTACTGACGGCACTGAGGAACTCTCGTCAGATGGAGATGGAAAATTTCTGGATAGAACTTCAGGGTCGAGTCTCACACACGGGAGAGGGGAGTTAATGTAATTGATAGTGTCAGGATGTCTGTATATGTCTCTCTGTTGCTAATATCGCTAAGGAACACACAAATAAATGGTAAAAATTCACGGGTAGAGAATGACAAACCTTAATTTTTGCAGTTCAAACACGAAGTGTAATAGTAGCTTCTGTACGAAATGATATGAAAAATCGAAAGTAATTGATTTATTTCCTCGGTACTGTCTGCATTCTGCTACTGTCTAAATCCAAAGCTCGTTAGCAATGTCCACTGGATCTCACTGAGTGGCAATATAGCACTGATGATATAATACCGGATAACCGCCTTCAGAAATCTATGGAAAGAAAAGAGCTGATATCCGCTGAACTGCGAAAAAGGTGGGAATATTCAGATTAAAACCGAGTCCGGTGTTTCTCTGTAGGTAAATTAATTAACTAATTCTGGAAGTAACGCCAGACGAGGTAAGGGTACCTATTCAAAGTATGAAGAAAGGGAAGAATTAGGAGATTATGGTGTCTCAACAGAAATGATTAAAACTGGAGTGTAAGTTACACGAAACGACTCTGCAAATTGTTTACAAATTTTTTGCGAAATAAGACAACTGCCCAAAATTGAAACAATACTATAATTATTTATTTGTATTTTCTACTACCAGTCATTTATATTTGTTTTATGTTTAATGTAGCATATTGCAACACGCTTCGCGGTTGTTTTGACAATCTTCAGACATTTCTACAAACCGAAAACTGTTGTTTAAAAATAAATTGTCTTAAGATAAATCAACATAGAACTTTTTGTTTACTATTTGCTGCTGGAATGTCTGTTAGCTTATCTGGAGGGAGTGGCGGCAGCGGTTGGACAGAAACTGGTGTCCACTTCTGTTTGTTTCTGTTGTGGTTGTTTATTATGTTTGACACCACAGTCTGTGTGGAATACTGACAGTTTTGCATCAACTGCTATCGTGCACGAATCTTGCTGTCAATTGTGAGTGTAGTTTTATATTGTCAGTTCAGTTTGTGTTTTTGTCTGTTGTGGCATTATACTGATGAGTAGAGAGTCATATCCATTGTTTATTCCGGTGCATTTTATGGTTTCTATTTCTTGTTGGATTTCCGTATGAGAAAGTGTAAATTTGTGTCTCTGTACAGTATTAATCTATGTACAGCTTTTTTGGGGGATATCGCATGTGTGCAGGAGTTTGGTCTAGTGGTGTCTGTATAGGTTTTCTGTAAACACTGAAAAAACCTTTTATTCTGTTTTGTTATTTACAAGGCAACAAATGGTATAGAGTAGTTTTATTGATGATCAAGAGTGAATTGGATACTTTTATGCAGGCTATTGAATTTATTAAAAAGGTTTGTTACTTCTCATCTGTGGCATGAAATGAGGGTGTCATCTACACTCCTGGAAATTGAAATAAGAACACCGTGAATTCATTGTCCCAGGAAGGGGAAACTTTATTGACACATTCCTGGGGTCAGATACATCACATGATCACACTGACAGAACCACAGGCACATAGACACAGGCAACAGAGCATGCACAATGTCGGCACTAGTACAGTGTATATCCACCTTTCGCAGCAATGCAGGCTGCTATTCTCCCATGGAGACGATCGTAGAGATGCTGGATGTAGTCCTGTGGAACGGCTTGCCATGCCATTTCCACCTGGCGCCTCAGTTGGACCAGCGTTCGTGCTGGACGTGCAGACCGCGTGAGACGACGCTTCATCCAGTCCCAAACATGCTCAATGGGGAACAGATCCGGAGATCTTGCTGGCCAGTGTAGTTGACTTACACCTTCCAGAGCACGTTGGGTGGCACGGGATACATGCGGACGTGCATTGTCCTGTTGGAACAGCAAGTTCCCTTGCCGGTCTAGGAATGGTAGAACGATGGGTTCGATGACGGTTTGGATGTACCATGCACTATTCAGTGTCCCCTCAACTATCACCAGAGGTGTACGGCCAGTGTAGGAGATCGCTCCTCACACCATGATGCCGGGTGTAGGCCCTGTGTGCCTCGGTCGTATGCAGTCCTGATTCTGGCGCTCACCTGCACGGCGCCAAACACGCATACGACCATCATTGGCATCAAGGCAGAAGCGACTCTCATCGCTGAAGACGACACGTCTCCATTCATCCCTCCATTCACGCCTGTCGCGACACCACTGGAGGCGGGCTGCACGATGTTGGGGCGTGAGCGGAAGACGGCCTAACGGTGTGCGGGACCGTAGCCCAGCTTCATGGAGACGGTTGCGAATGCTCCTCGCCGATACCCCAGGAGCAACAGTGTCCCTAATTTGCTGGGAAGTGGCGGTGCGGTCCCCTACGGCACTGCGTAGGATCCTACGGTCTTGGCGTGCATCCGTGCGTCGCTGCGGTCCGGTGCCAGGTCGACGGGCACGTGCACCTTCCGCCGACTACTGGCGACAACATCGATGTACTGTGGAGACCTCACGCCCCACGTGTTAAGCAATGCGGCGGTACGTCCACCCGGCCTCCCGCATGCCCACTATACGCCCTCGCTCAGAGTCCGTCAACTGCACATAAGGTTCACGTCCACGCTGTCGCGGCATGCTACCAGTGTTAAAGACTGCGATGGAGCTCCGTATGCCACGGCAAACTGGCTGACACTGACGGCGGCGGTGCACAAATGCTGCGCAGCTAGCGCCATTCGACGGCCAACACCGCGGTTCCTGGTGTGTCCGCTGTGCCGTGCGTGTGATCATTGTCAGTACAGCCCTCTCGCAGTGTCCGGAGCAAGTATGGTGGGTCTGACTCACCGGTGTCAATGTGTTCTTTTTTCCATTTCCAGGAGTGTATATACCTCTTATGGAATTTATCTTTGTTTTTGGGCAGTCTTTTAGTGTCAATTTTTTATTCTGTATATGGTTGATAAATGTCTCTGCTATTGGCCAGTAAGAGGGCTTTACACTGCTAGCCCTAGGTCCTGACTATAAATTTTGTTGTTGAAGGGGAAGTGATTATATGAGAGAACTAAATTAAATACATATATAAGCTCCATTATCTCTTGTATGCTCATTTTCTTGTTTTTTTAATAGGATATTTCTTATTATCTCAACCGTTTCTACAGTACAGGGGTACAATGTCTAGAGATATAATCTTAGCTTGAGGTGGGGCAGTCAGGGCGTTCATACTGTTAATAAGTTCACATCTGTTCTTTATGAAATATGATTTTTTGAATGTGCATTTTTCAACGAGGAAGTCCTTTAGTTTTCTCATTAATTTTAGTAAGTAGATGGTGTTCTCATGTATGTAGAAAAATTTGTGCAGTGAATTACTTCGAACACAGGCCAAAATAAATACTGTAATAATGTAATGTCACACAACAGCTCCGTATGTGTACCAGTAATGGAAACGAGGCTTTGGGACGCCAAAATCGTTAGTGAACAACTGTTATATCAAAAGCGTATCGCACGATTTTCGCACAGTAACACACAACTCATGGGATACGATCTACATTACACACAGGCGGTGGTGTCAGACATGATATACAACGATATGCCGCTCCACACACGCAGAAGACATCGGTGGACATAAATTTCTGTCGAACCATTGCTCCTCCTCCCTTCAAATACCCCAACAGCCACTCCAGCAGCGAAGAGTAAACAAATCATTCTATGTTTATGATAATTTATCTTCAAGTAACAATTTTCTGTATGAACCAACACTTGAAGCACATGAAGTTGATCAAAACATACACGAAACACTTTGCAATATGTTAAACTAAACATAAAACAAATCAAAATGTCAGGTAACAGAAAATACAAGAAGGGACACACTCAAGGAGAGACAAACTATAGACTTATGAGACTCCTACCCAAATTTAATGAGATATTCGGAAAATTCTCTCCAATCACATAGATAACAAATTTATGTTTTAGCCAGACGAGGCAACAAGCTGCCTTTAGAAATGGATATATCATTTTCAAATCGTTACAGAATTCACAGAACGGATCAGACAGTGCTTGTCCGGGATCTCTAGGTTTTCCGAAAGCTTCTGACTCGGTTTCAACAAAATATGTACTATTAAACAAGGCATCGGTTCAATATATCTTAGCATACTGAAGAATATATACTTCAATGAAAATGCTTCCATTATCCTTCATAAGGGAAGTGAGAAGATCAAACTTAATGAAGAATCAGGCAAGGAAATTGCTTATCACTAAAACTCTTCTCAGTGTACCTACAGGAAGTTAAGCTGCGGAAAAGGAATGTGCGTTAATGGAACATATTAGAATAATATGCGGAAACAGTTTAAAATCTCAGTGTTGATCATTTAGCAACTGGAAGAGACATTTTGAGAATTAATAAGAGAGACGCGAATACTAACAAATCGCTTAGGGGGCCAGATAATTATGATTTCAACGAAATTTAAGATGGTTAGGATGTGTATCCAGGGGAATGATGTTCTATTTCCAACGGCGATGTTTCTTTTTGGCGATTTCATCTCTAACTTCAGTAAGCTCGAAAAATGCGCTACCTAGTCTAAGGCGAAGAGCAATATATTACATTCAAGAAATGCTGTACAAAACTGAATGTCAAACGCATGTCCCTAAATTTCTCCCTGTGACTAGTATTATATTGTATATTTATACTACATTTTAGGTCTAGGCTAACTAAGTAAATGAGGTAATCTGTTTGACGGATACATGTTACGCTTTTGCCTCCTAAAAGGTTACGTACACACCCATCAAGCCCGTACTAAACAGGAAACGCACTTTTTGAGTGCCCTGTTCTTGGTACAAATGTTAAAATTTATCTGTGTCTTTTACTATTCGGTTGACTCAAACTACACACTCTCACTAACTGTCAGCATCTATATCAAACGTTCTCCTGATTAGAAAACGAAACAAAAGGAAGTCTGTTAATGGTCTTATATTAATGTAGTATTCAGTGATTAGGTTTGGTCTACAAAATATTAATCAAGTTCGTTACTTGTCAGTGAGCTGAGTCTCTAAGCACACTCCATATTATACACTACTTGGTGTTACGACTTGTAGCATGAAGGGAAATTTTCAGTTTAACTAATAAAACTCTCAGAAAAATCTTAGATCTCGGACATTAGTGATCATGTCTGGTTTTTCTGTCCTCTTCACACTGTTCGTCCCCAAAGCAAATGAGTGAACACTTCATTTTTCAGATCATTTGGAGACATCCTTCTTCTATGAAAATTAGAACCCGTTTTCTCGACAAATAATCGATGTAGCGCATCTACCGTCCCCAGAGCGAGTGTTCGTTCTGTTTTCTGATTAGCTGAGTCAGACTACGGTGAGTGAGCGTTATCGCTGCCCTCATTTAATTAGGTACTTCCTCCGCTCTAACAGTGAAAAACATTTAATTAAATTGTCAAATTCTGCCAAATTATGGGCTCTAAAAAGCCAGACAAACTTTATATAACAATATCTTTACATGTTAGAAGGCCTGTATTATGGAAATACGGCCTGTTTTATAAAATTCCTTTCACGGTGTTCCTTGTGCACTACAGGATTGTACAATGTTATGTACATTCTTCTACATAATCTAGTTACTTAACATTTCTAGATACATTCTCAGGTACAGGTTGCATCCATCCCATCGGATATGCTAACAGCACTGCCACTTATGTTGCCAAACAAAAACCACTTGCATTGAAAACTAATGTTCCGAAATATTTGTGATAGCCCCGTTTACAATATTTCACAATAACTTGTTTAGTTCGATTGTTCCTGTGATTTGAGTACAATGTCACATCAGTTCATCAGAAAGCGATTCCTTACGCAAGACTGAAAATTTCGGTTAACAAGTAAATTTCTGTATCTACATTTACATCTTCATCTCCACTCTGCAGGCCGCTATGTAGTGTATGGAAGAGGATACTTCGCTCTGTGCCAGTTACTAAACTTTTCCCCGTTCCATTCACGTGTGGGGCATAGGAAGAATGATTGCTTAAATGCTTCTTTGCGCGCTGTAATTAGTATAATCTTGCCTTCACGATCTCTATGAGAGTGATATCTTGAGCGTTGCAGTATATCCTGAGATTCGTCATTTAGAGTTGGTTCTAGAAACTCTCAAAGTTGGCGTTCATGGGATACTTTTCGTCCACTTTCAAGCGTTTGCCAGTTCAGTTCTTTCAGCATCTCCCTCACATTCTCCCACTGATCGAACAAACCTGTGATCATTCGTGCTGCCTTTCTTGGTATACGTTAGATACTCCCTCTTAGTCCTATTTGGTAGGGGCCCCCCACCCTCCGGCAATATTCTAGGATGGGTCACAGTAGAGATTTGCATGCTATTTCCTTTGTATACTGATTGAATTTCCCTAGTATTCTACCAATGAACCGCAGTCTGTCATCCGTTTTACCTATGACTGACGCTTTGTGACTATTCCATTTCATATACCTACGCGTTGTTACACCTAGGTGTTTGCATCAATTGACCGATTCCATATGTGATTCACTGACATAGTCATAGGACACTACGTTTTTTTTTGTGAAGTGCAACATTTTACATTTCTGAAGATTTGAAGAAAGTTTTCAATTTTTGCACCACTTTGAAATTTTATCAAGATCCTACTGAATACTTGTACAGTTTTTTTTCTGACAGTGCATCATTATGAACAACTTCATTATCTGCGAAAAATTTGAGGTTACTATTAGTATTTTCTGCGATGTCATTAATATACATCATGAACAGCATGTGTCCGAACTGGCTTCCCTGGGGCACACTTTAAGTGGCATCTACATCTGTCGATGACTCTTGATCCAAAATATGTACGTGATTGCCTCGATCCATGGTTTTCAGAATGTTATGCGAGAAAAGTGCGAGTTCGGTTTCAAATGGTCGATGTTTCCGGAAGCCATAGTAGTTGGCGTAGAGGAGATCATTCTGTTTGAAATATCTCATTAGATTAGAGCTCAGAATATGTTCTAAGGTTCAACAACAAACGGATATCAGGGATACTGAACGCAATTTGGTGAATCATTTCCACTGCTCTTCTTGTAGGCTGGTGTGATCAGTACTTTCTTTCCGGGGGATCTTCGGTGTATCATGTTTAAAAGAGGTGCTAACTCAGCGGCAAATTCAGTAGAGAACTCTACACGGATTTCATCAGGCCCTCTAGCTTTCTTTAGTTTGAACGATTTCACGTTTCCCAACACATCTATTTCATTCATATTTACAGTGGTACGAGCAACACACCTGAGTTTTACTTTGTAAATGAACATTTAAAAACGGAATTGGGCATTTCTGCTTCTGCTGTGATAGCCTCAATTTCAGTTCCTATCTCGTCCATGGGTGTCTGGACACTAATATTGGGGCCACCAGTAGCCGTTATATGCGATCAGAATGCTTTCTCCGTCTTGATAACCAGAAACGTTTCGTTTCTTTGAGCTTATCTCTATCTACAGCCCTATGCTTTGTTTTTCCACCTATTGCGCTGTAGTCTTTGTTTCTTTAGAAGTTTCTTTGCAGTGACTGTATACCATGAGAAGTCGCTGCCGTTATGAACTTTTCAACTAGGTACATGCCTATTCAACCCATGGTCAACAATTATTTTAAACTTCACCCATGCTCCTATTCCGAGTTCCTCATTGAGATATGAGAACTACATAAATAGGCAGTAGTGTCAATGTATAAATATTTCTACTTTCTTAGTTGCCTTTTGTGCATTGGTATTCATTATTGTTGCAAGTGCCTCATAGTTATAGATGTCAGATTCAATGTGGACATCCTCTAAGAGGTAGGTCTATTTGCTGCCATTAGAACCAGTCATTTCTATCGCGGATGTGGTAAATTATCTGTTCCAAGTAGCTTACAGAAAAGGGATTTAGTAACGCTTCACAGTATGTCTTATGACGCCCAGCACTAACAAATCTGTAAGTAACTCAGTTCATTGTTCGATTGTTCAAGTCTCCCAGAGAGTTATAGTATGGCTGTGGAACTTACGTGCTAGCGAACTGAGATTTTCTGTCAGCAACTATTACAGTTTTATGCCTGGTTTAGCGACTCCATACACGCTTAGAGAACGACGCATCAGTTGGCGAATACATAGCTGGGGACACAACTCTCGGGCTACATCTCTGCCCAGCATATTCACAGGCGATCAATTATGCCTTTTAAAGGATGACTAAATATCGTTATCCGACGGACTGGAAAATGTAGTTTTTACTGTATTCCAAGAGACAAGGAAAGACCAAGATGACGGCCTAATGAAATGTGGGCAGAGAGCGTTAGAAAACATACAGAAGCAACACAGGGTTCGTGAACACGGAAAAGTGTAGAGTAGGCCTCTGTTTAGCGTTGTACTTGCTAAGCAGAAAATTTTCCTATCTTTCCTAATATTCCGATGGCATTCTCTGCTCCATTTTCCTACTTGAAAGAGTGCTCTGCGTATAATGCCCTTAGTATCTAAGGAATGCTAAACTACAAAAACTGTGCACATCGCAATGACTTTAAACACTGATATTGTTTTCAGAAGATTTGCTTAGCAATCAATTAACTGAATAGAATACAACCTTGTTAAGAGTATTTTTTCAAGAAGCAGTAGTTCAATAATGGTTGAAATGGCTGAGAGCACTATGGGATGTAACTTCTAAGGTCATCAGTACCATACACTTAGAACTACTTAAATCTAACTAACCTAAGGACTTCACACACACCCATGCCCGAGGCAGGATTCGAACCTGCGACCGTAGCGGTCGCGCGGTTCCAGACAGTAGCGCCTAGAACCGCTCGGCCACTACGGCCTTCAAGCAGTAGTTCACCCTCTCCAGTTGTCATAATGACCATCACTGAACAGAATAGATTTTGTGTTCCCCTACAATTATGTCATTAAATCAATTACAGTCTATAATACTGAATCGCGCCTCGTCTTTAAGAGATTGATAGCATTCTTCTGTGGAGGAAATTGTGCCTTAGATGAGTGGTAGCAGCAGCGCTTGAGCAGCGGTGGCTGCTGTCTATCTGACGCAACACGTTACCTCACCGCAACGTCTCGAGAGCGGTACATGCTAATTGCCAGAAGAATACGCTAAAGCCGATACGGAGCAACTAACGGAAGAAATGCGGAGCAGCCATTTATAGAGAAAACTATAACTCGTAAAAAAGTAGCTCAGCTCATGGGAAGATTAGGTAGCTCTGGTGTCGTATCAACTGACAAAGGATGTGGGAAACATTCCTATACCGATACTAATCTCTCACACCACTAGTGAGAAGAAAGCGTATCGCATGTGAAAGGCATTGTTCATAAAACGAAAGCACTGTAATGTCAATCAAAAAATATTAAATGTGACACTGCTTATAGCTATTAATTGGTTATCTGTATTTCATAGACGAAGGGAGAAAATATAAAATGCTGCAGGTAAAATGGAATACAGGCGTTTAAAAGTAGAAGTGACAGAATATGCAAAAGGGCTAATCAGAAAAAGCTACGGGAAACACATAAGACTGTAGAGGCATGCATGGCTAGGATAAATGCCGCCTATAAAAAAATTACACTGGTGTCCAAAATTAAAACAACAAACGGAAATTTTTCAAGGTTGCGTTTATTTTGCCACAATACAGTATGAACAGGTTATAGTAAATTAGAAAAAAAATGTAAAGGATACAGAATGTAAAGAACGGCAACGTGCATAACGTTAGACAAAAATGTTCTACGTGTTTTCCAAATCAACGGATTTTCCCACATATTCCGACAACTAGTTAATACGCTCAGTGCGGGGTGTGGCTGTCTCTGGCAGCAATACAGGCCTAACAACGTCGGGGCACGCTGTGAATGATGTCATCAGTCTCATGTTGAGGCAATAACGGCCATTTATCCTCCAGAGAGCCCGCATCTCGTGGTCGTGCGGTAGCGTTCTCGCTTCCCGCGCCCGGGTTCCCGGGTTCGATTTCCGGCGGGGTCAGGGATTTTCTCTGCCTCGTGATGGCTGGGTGTTGTGTGTTGTCCTTAGATTAGTTAGGTTTAAGTAGTTCTAAGTTCTAGGGGACTGATGGCCATGGATGTTAAGTCCCGTAGTGCTCAGAGCCATTTGAACCATCCTCCAGAGATGCTCGCTGTCTTGGAGAGTAGTTGGTGGATGCTAAAGTGATGCAAGCCGCCTCCCTAGAGCATCCCACACATTCTCTATGAGACTGAAATCGGGAGAGACAGCCAGCCACACTATGCGTGCAATATCTTCCGTTCCCAAGAAAACATCAACCACCCGTGCTCTATGAGGGCGAGCATTATTGCCCATCAATACGAAGTGCAGGCCCACAGAACCTCGAAACAACCGGAAACGAAGTCCCATGATCTCGTCACGATACCTAACAGCAGTTAAATCTTGTCGATTAACCCGTACAATTTTATGAAGAGAGATTAGAGTGATAAACACAATCCCTGCCTATCCCACTATGGATCCTCCTCGATATCTGTCTGTTTCCACAATGTTTGGCTCCGGAAATATTGTCCACGTTTCCTCCAGATGCGAATCCATCGAGAATCACTCTCCAGACTAAATCGGGTTCATGTGTGAAAATAACGTCGGCCTACTGTTCGACCGTCCAGGAGGCATGTTGATGACTCCACTCTAGACATACCCTTCTTGAAGACGCGTAAGAGGTAAAAATACAGCAGGTTTCCGACAATAAAGCCGCTCTGCAAAAGACTTCTGCACACCATTTGCCTCGATACAACATGTCCAGTGGAGGTTGTGAGGTCAGATGCCAGTTTGCGTGCAGTACTAAGGTGGTACCGTCATATCCTTACAGCCAAATAGTGCTCCTCTTTTTCTGATGTCACCGTGGTCGGCCCTGCCCTGGTCTTGGGGATAAACTTTCGGTCTCTATAAACTGTCGCCTCATCCGAGAAACAACAGAGCGATTTACATTAAGCCATCGAGCCATACCAGTTTGCTACTCTCCCGCTTCCTTTCTTCCTATGGTCGTCCACAGCAGAGAGTCCGGTTGACATACTCTCTGTGCCATACTGTACCGTCTGTGACTGTGTACATAACGACTGTAGATGTGACACTACACGGCAAACTCTACCTCGTTTCATGGGTGATCTAACGTCATCGTTGGCATGGTTGTTTGTTGACAGGAATGCCAACTTCCGTGCAGAACACGATCGTACGGGCATCTTTTTGACAGTTAGTGTGATTATATTCTGAATTAGACAGAAGACGGGGTTGTTGCTTTAATTTAGGACTCCAGGGTATATACACGTTTCGAGAATGGAAAGACAGCAATATGAACATCAAGAGCTCAGAGGGCAAACCAGGAAAGATAAAAGTTTGAAGGAATACACAGAAAGGCTATACGAGGGATGTGAACTTGAAGGCAATATTATAGAAAGGGAAGAGGAAATAAATGAAGATAAAATGGGAGATAAACAGTTAGATGAAAAAGTATTGGGATAACGATATCCACATATGCAGATGGCGGGCGGTAGTATTGCATGCACAAAGTGTAAAAGGACAGTACGTTGGTGGATCTGTCACGTGTACTCGGATGATTCACGTGAAATGGTTATCGACGAGACAGTCGCCGCACAACAGGAACTGACATACTTTGAAAGCGTAGTTGGAGCTAGATGCATGGAAAAACACATTTCGGAAATCGTTATGAAATTCAGTATTCCGAGATCCAAAGTGTCAAGAGTGTGCCGAGAATACCAAATTTCGGGCATTACCTCTCATCAGAGGCAACGCAGTGGCCGACGGCGTTCACTTAACGATCGAGAGCAGCTGCGTTTGCTTAGAGGTGTCAGTGCTGACAGTCAATCAACACTGCGTGACATAACCGCAGACATCAATGTGGGACGTACGACGAATATATCCGTCAGGACAGTGTGGCGAAATTTGGCGTTAGTCGGCTGTGGTAGTAGAAGAACGACGCGAATGCCTTTGCTAACAGCACGACATCGCCTGCAGCGCCTCTCTTGGGTTGGTGACAATGTCGGCTGGACCCCAGACGACTGGAAAATCGGTGCCCCGATTTCATTTGTCAAGAGCTGATGGAAAGGTTCGAGTGTGACGCAGACTCCAGGAAACCATGGACCCAAGTCCTTAACAAATCACTGTGCAAGCTGGTATCTCCGCAGTAGTATGGGCTGTGTTTACATAGAATGGACTGGGTCCAATGGATGTTCGTCTAGTTGTAGACCATTTGTAGCCATTAATGGGCGTCGCTTTCCCAAACAACGATGGAACTTTTGTGGATGACAGTGCACCATGTCACCGGCCAGTAACTGCTCGCGACTAGTTTGAAGAACATTCTAGACAATTCGAGCGAGTGATTTGGCAGCCTAGATTACTTGACATGAGACCCATCGATCATTTATGGAACGTAATGGAAAGGCCAGTTTGTGCACAAACTCCGGCTGCACTTTAGCAGTTGTAGACGGCTATAGAGGCAACATGGCTGAACTTTTCTGCAGGAGCTTACGAACGTCTTGTAGAGTCCATGCCACGGCAAGCCGCTGCACTACAGTGGGAAAAAGGAGGTCCGACACGATATGACTTTTGTCACCCCACTTTATATTGGAAGATAGGTTAAAGAAACGCAAACCTGCGTTTAGAGCATTTGTAGATTTAAAGAAATATTTTGACAATACTGACTGGACTACAGTCTTTGAAATTTTGAATGTAGCGGGGATAAAATACATGGAACGAAGGTTTATTTACAACTTGTACAAAAACGAGACTGCTGTTGGAATAGTCGAAACGTATGACAGGGATGCAGTGGTTGAAAAGGGAGTCAGAGAGGAACGTAGCCTATTCCCAGTGTTTTTCAGTCTGTATAGTGCACAGACAGTAAAGGAAGTCAAGGAAAATTTCGGAAGGGAATTAAACTTCTTGGATAATAAGTAAAAGTTTCAGGTATGATTATGACATTGCAATTGTGTCAGTGAGTGTAAAGTTGGAAGAGCAGCTGAAAGGATTAGACAGTCCCTTGAAAAGTGTTTATAAAATGAAGAATTACAAGGGTCCAATTAAACTGGGCTTTACTGAGGAAATTATCCAACGGCCTTGCCGCAGTGGTAACACCGGTTCCCGTCAGATCACCGACGTTAAGCGCTGTCTGGCTGAGGTAGCACTTGGATGGGTGACCATCGGGTCTGCCGAGATCTGTTGGCAAGCGGGGTGCGATCAGCCCTTGTGAGGTAAACTGAGGAGCTACTTGATTGAGAAGTAGCGGCTCCGGTCTCGTAAACTGACATACGGCCGGGAGAGCGGTGTGCTGACCACATGTCCCTCCATATTCGCATCCAGTGACGCCTGTGCGATGAGGATGACACGGCGGCCGGTCGGAACCGTTAGGCCTTCATGGCCTGTTCGGCAGGAGTTATACTGAGGAAATTACGTTAGGAAACTAGGCACTGAAAGTAGGAGATTAGTTATGCTATTTGGGCAGCAAAGTAACTGATGATGGCCGAAGTAGACAGGACAGACTGGTAACAGTAAGAAAAGCATTTCCAAAAAAGAGAAATCTCTTTTCATTGAATATTAACTTAAATGTTAGGCATTGCTTTCTGATGGTACTTGTCTGGAGTGTAATTTTATAAGTAAGTGAAACGTCGATGATTAACAATTCAGCCAGGAAGCTTTTGAAATGTGGTGTTACAGAAGAACGCTTAAAATTAGATGGAATAACTAATGAATGGAGACTGAATCGAATTGGGGAAAAATAAGTTAATGCCACAGCTTGACTTAAAGAAGGTATCGGCTGATAGGATCAACTCTGAGGCATGAAGGAATCGTCAATTTGGAAATGGAAGGAAGTGTGGGGGGAGGGGGAGTGGAGGGTACAACATTGTTGAGGGAGACCAAGGCTCGACTATTCGAATACAGTAGGCCTATTCAAATGGATACAGGTTATTCAGCCATGCGGCGGCTTGCATATAATAGACAAGCCTGAAGAGCTGCATTAAACCAGTCTTTGGAGTGAAGACAAGAACAACGACACGTTCTCTAGATCACATGATCGATGCATGCGTTTCTCGAAGTAATGCAAACTGTTAATTTGGTGATCGTGACCTTCCGATGAAGTGGTCAGGTAGATTTTCGTTCATTGCTATTGTCGATTGCTGCTACAGTGGAGAAAGTTAGACTACAGTGCATTAGGCGGTTTCTATATATTCGCCCGCGCCGTTGGCTTGATTTACGTAGATGTAAACAGAGGCGAACTTAGAAAGCACAGTAGGTAGGAGCAAGTATATGAAAGCCGGTATGTGGGACCAGGGACCTGTAGAAGGAGAAGCCTCGCTTTTCCAGGACTTTAGAGAGGTCCCGCGGTAGCTAGGACTGACATAAACGTCTGCTAGAGGCTGTTATAGGGAAAATAAGCCACTGTGCTCGACGAACAATATTCACAGGGAGGCCGCAAATTGTTACTCTCGCCCATTAATTCTCTGCACTCATCTAGACGGTAGTGTGCTGAGTCCATACTGCAACAGAATGCACTTCTAGAAATAGTGAACTTCCGAAAAAAAACACCGGTTCGTAATTCTTGGAGATGTTCAAACGCTGTAACTGTAACACAGGGTGCTCAGAAAACGTCTGAAAAGCTTGTAAAAGTGTTGCAAGGTAGCTTGCGCTGAGAAACAATTTTTAAGAAAAAAATTCGATACGTTGCGCTATTTTTCGAGTTAATCAGCATTGACGTTAGTCCATCAGGCCGTTGCCCGCAAATTGAAGCGGCCTGCCAAAGACGGTGTCGCCAGTCGTATCCTTCGTTTGGTTTCCTACAACCGAACAAGAGAGCAACACAAAAATTGGACATGGGGCGTTAGTAAGGATCGAACCCCAACCAAAGATTGAGTAGTCTCATGCACTATCATCTACGCCATAAGAACAGCTGACACTAATTTTATCTTGCTAGCAGCTTGAATATGCGTGTGCAACGGTCTGATTGGCCATCTTCAATGCTAATTAACTCGGAAATGGCGCAACGTATCGGATATTTTTCTTAACGTTATTTGAGCACAACGCACCCTGCAGCAGCCTTACAAGGTTTTCAGACTGTTTCTGGCCACACTGTACGGTGCTGGATTGGGATGGTTGTGATTACTGTGCCAGATTAATGTCTATGAAAGCGGAGGAAGTAGAGCTGTGTATAATAGCAGGATAAAACTTTGGAACAGGAATGAATGGTGATGAGAGTGGGATAAGGTGAGGAAATTAATAGACACCCTCGAAGATTAAAACTAAAATATAGTAAGCCAAGGCAAGGCATGGGTCGTTTACTTTGTGGTAATGATTCTCTCTACCAAATTTTATTACAACTGAGGTCAGTACCTATCAGTGTGTTTGGAGTTTTGAGAATGTACTACCTGTACGTTCCTTGACAGGAAATGTTAGGTAGCCATTCCTTTACGGTTATTTTTGTATTGTTTCAAGGATAAAATAAACTTGTCGTCTTCGTTAAACACAAATTGTACGCAGCGTTTATAAAATAAAGTTCTGGCATACCGCTAGTGAACGTAAAACGTTTGTAATGAAATTCCAGGAGTGAAGGTAACAGTGAAGTGCACGTGAACACTATGCCTGAAAATCGAATATCGAGAGGAGCAAATTCATAGACGTCCCATACCAAACAGCGCAAGGTTTATAAATCTGTCAGAATAGACATTCGAAAAAAATACAACAAAATGTCAACTGTATATCTCAATGAGAAAACATTTTTTAAAAGTAATTTATGAGCATAACGTTTGAATTACAGACACGTGAATGTTGGTCATATGTATTTGATGCTGGCAACTTTTTAGTATTCGAGGAAGGTAGGAAGGTAGATTAGTTTTCAACGTCCCATCGGCGGTAAGGGCATTAGCATATATATTGTGTAGTTGTTACAACTAGAATTGGGATAGCAGCAACTCGCGCAGGCAGACTTACGAAAAGTCGAGTGGTGCTGAGGCACGCAATAGCCGGCGAGTAACAACTAGTATAGAAATAGTCACATAGGTTAGGATGCACGCCAAGCTACTGGCAACACTCGAAGTCTTTCCCAGACAGCTACACCTTGAGCGTGCGTGCAATAAATGTGTAGAGTGTAGGGCAGTTTTCGAGTCTTTGTTTAGCTCAGACTTATTTTATTCCTTCGTGGTTTTTAATACCCTTTGTCGTATGGTGACCATATATCTCTTGCTAATAGTAAAGTTAAAGACTAAAACTGATTAATGAATAATTTTGCACACATTATCACTGTCCTGCAGTAAAGACACAGGATGGTGGTGGTTAGTGTTTAACGTAAAGACACAGGAGAGCAGATATCGAGGTAGTAGTAAGAACAATTAAAATTTAAGCTCGTTCCATATGTTTCATAGCGCTCTTGTGTTACTCTATACTATGAAGACCTTGAAAGAGCATATCTTTTTCCACAGTGAGTGTGATGAAATAACACAATTATCGTAAACTCCCTACGTTAGATGGATTCCTTTCTAGCCAACACGTGACTCAATGGAGGTCTAGTGAGCCGGTAGGCACGAACGCCAGAGTTTACTCTTTACGTTGTCTAGCGTATAACATTACTAATACAGACATTCAAGGCACATATGGCATACTAACTTAAGCCAAACGAATCCATCTAAAAAGTTTTATTTGGCATTGCTATTAGGCAAAAAGTAGATGGCCGGCCGTTGTGGCCGAGCGGTTCTAGGCGCTTCAGTCCAGAACCGCTCTTCTGCTGCGGTCGCAGGTTCGAATCCTGCCTCGATCATGGATGTGTGTGATGTCCTTAGATTAGTTAGGTTTAAGTAGTTCTAAGACCTCAGATATTAAGTCCCATAGTGCTTACAGCCATTTGAACCAATTTTTGAAAAAGCAGATGGTGACCCACCGATACAACTGATACAACTGATGACTGCTTCCGAAGATGATGCGACACCTGTAACTACATCTTTACTTTGCTACCACCATAAGGTGTATGGCGAAGAGTACATCGTGCTGCTTTGTACTTCTTAGTGTAGAAGGCCTTCAACTAAATGGTATAATTTTAACCAGAAAACATCTTGACTATAAACATGTTCTTATGCATGTTCAGAAACGTTGTAGTTCGGTGTAATATGTTATTTAAATTCAATAAAACCCTGAGCTCGTAGTAAGGTCGCTCCCTCCACATTATTCTTTAACGCAGGACTAGTAATCCACTGTTGTTACTTCACTAAGACCTACGTAATTTGGGATGAAAGAAAGTAATTGCAGTTGGGAATTCCCTAACGGCCCGTAAGAAACACCGCAACGACTCTATCTGAAGAGCATTAATCGCAAGCACAGATTATTTTGACGCAACACGAATGTTCAAGACAGTCTTTATTCAGCCGTAAGTAACTGATTTAAAGCCATTGTTACTACATGCGATTGTGACGCAAAGCATTGGAGAAACAAAAGTATAGGGAATTTAGAGATCGTTGTGCTGGATGGAGAGGGCCAATTCCTCGCCCATACATACTCCATATTGTACCTACTCAGTCACATTCCTCTGAGGCACGTCAGAGACATGGTATATTGTACCTCAGCCAATAGGCAGATGCCCTGCAAGCACATTATTTGGAAACACAAGAAACACTGCTGCACATGGAGCCGAGTATGAATATAGATTACACAAACTCTCGGCACATATCGGAGCTGTACTAAGATGTAAATTCTACTCATAACGACTTGATGAGTTTGTCTCAAACCGTATTTTATGTTCTTAGTGAAACCTTATCACACTGCTACAAAAGGGCTTCCTATAGTTTCTACATTTACTAATATATTTAGCAAAACGTTACATGCGTTACGTGAAATGTTTTCAGGCAGTCGTACCTTAATAAACAGTTTCGCCATTGATCAGCTTTAGCATTCAATTACTTATACAACCAAGACTTTAGCGGCAGCATGTTGAGTCAAAGATGATGTTACTAAAGAATAATTAAAGACTAGATTATCTATGAAGGTTTTGGGACATCTCTTCACATAAACAGTAAAGGAATTCTGGATCTGCACATGATTTCCTGCGCCTGGGAGAAGTGGTCAGTGGTTAGGTTCAGAAGATCGAGAACAGATGTGGATTCAATTATCATCGATGTCAGAAGGTCGTCACGACGTGTAGAGACAAGCACATGAGCGCTCGCACACATTCTCTCTCTCTCTCTCTCTCTCTCTCTATCTCTCTCTGTATCTATCTATCTATCTATCTATCTATCTCTCTTACACACACACAGACACACACACACATTATGCTTGAGTTCTCTCAGATGGAGCTATGTACATTTTTTTATGGTGTGGTTGTTCTCTCGGACGTTGCTGAGTTGGGATATAAAATACGCTTCTAGCTGCATAGAGTCTTGTTGAACCTTAATCACTTTGCTTTGTATAATTTACTCAATAAAGTATGTGGATGGAAGTTTTCTGAAAATTTTCGATGTTACGGTTTTACGATCTAACCTTGCTTAACTTTTTACGTATTCGGATAAAATACAAATGAATGGATTTTTTGAGTAAACAATTGTTTAACACTTTATGAAATTCTTCTATCATTTTTCCATAAGTTCTTTCGAGATAGGTAAATGGATATGTTCTTTTCTGCATTACTGCCACCCAGACACCTCGAGCTTTGGATTAAGATTTAAATACGAATAAATCGGATAACTGATACTTGACAGACAAGAGATCTGTAAGTTAAGAATGAAGTTAATTTAAAGTTACTGTTCTAGAATTTCACTTGCGCTAAACTGTCGTGTTTTGGTTCAAAAATGCCTCTGAGCACTATGGGACTTAACTTCTGAGGTCATCAGTCCCCTGGAACTTAGAGCTACTTAAACCTAACTAACCTGAGGACATCACACACATCCATGCCCGATGCCGGATTCGAACCTGCTACCGTATCGGTCGTGCGGTTCCAGACAGTAGAGCCTAGAACCGCTCGGCCACTCCGGCCGGCTAAGAACCGTCGTCCTGTCGACTGCGTTTCCAGTGTGCTAACCAATGCGCCATCTCGCTTGGTAACGTTTATTGTCCAGCAAAAGCAGCTCGTAGTTTGTGGAGCCATTTTCTAACCGAACTCTTATTCTACAGCTGAATTAATTTCGTATGTTAATACTGCTAAAACATTAAAGCAAACTGTTCACCATATATCAGGACAATGTAACTCCATCTTCTGGTGGAGTATGGGACTAAGGCTGTTCAATGTTCAATAAAAACAATACCAATCACCGTTATGTAGGTTCATTTCCAGTGAATGGAGTGGCAGTGCTGAATGTTATCCAACGAGCACGTATGCCCGTCTATTACGAAGCCAGTTAAAGGCACTGCTACATTTGTAACACGAAGGTTATTAGATTGGAGCAGTTTTGGCCTGAAGATGACGTAGTGTAACGTCGAAACTGGTTGCCTAGGAATAAACCTACATAACGGCGATTGGTATTGTTTTTATTGAATATATCACGAGCTTTTGTGGAATTCTGTTAGCATGCTAATAAATTTCACTGTGTAGTGACTCAATATTGACCACCTGCCACCATTAGTCTTCCTAAAACTGTTTTGTGACATGGTGCAATCGTAATAAGATGTCAAACCTAATATGGCAGTATTCCAATCATTCTTAAGTGTCATAAAATCGTGAGTACTGATGCAGAGGTGTGGATGCATCGATACAGAACGAGCAGATCGTGGTTTCCTACAACTGCTGAATGTAGCTATTGTCCTGTGAGTTCAAACATCAGTGAAGATTACGGAATTCAAATCATTTCCGCGGAGAATATGGGATGTGTTCTGATATGTCGTTGTGGTGGAAGGTGCCACCATCGCGCAGTGGTGCCAAAGTTCAGCTACTACAAGGGGATCGTAATAAGGGAACGAATCGCGGGCTCCTTTATTACCAATAGAGGCTCTTGCTACTTCTCTTACACCACAGTTCAGTCGTCATTTGGCCTGTATCGACGCCATTCGCGGTGAACTTATACCTTTACGTGCTTTACAATAAATACTCAGAGGGTCTTGCGCGGCGTAGAGTAGAAATTGTGACCAATCAGACCAGCAGACTTTCTGCACCTGTCAACTTCCTAATGAGCATAATCTGTGAAACATCTATAATGGTCGTCGTAAACGAGCTCGCGGGTGGAGCAGGCGAGGCAGGAATCTTAACGTATCCAGCGGTTTCTGAGCCCTTCGGAAAAGGCGCAATTTCCTAGATTGTGACACAGTCATTTGATTCTCCCTACTCTGTTCCTTATTAAACACTAGTAAACCGTTTCGACTTTTAAACTAGTTTGGATCCCCTGACTAACAAAACCCTTCGCGCTGCGGTGGACTTCGGCGCGGTGAAGTTTACTGGTTAACGAGCTATTTCTAACTCAATCGTAACTTAGCGTACAAACGCGAAATGCTTCCTTTTCATGACTACCTAGATTCAGAATTAACTGTCAAGTTTGGAAAGAGATTCACAACATTAATGCTGTCTAATTTAAAATTTTCCTGCTGTTAGCAAAAGGAAGAAAGCTTAGGATTAAGCGTTCCGTCGACGATGAGATAGTGACGAACTAGCAAGCGGAAATGTAGAATGAAAGGAAAGGAAACTGTGGTTGCCTTTTCACAGGTATCATGCCATCATTTGCCTTAAACAACATACGGAAAGCACGGAAAACTTAAATCTGCGTGGTCAGATGGAGATTTGAACTGCCGTATTTCTTCCATTCGCAAAATCTAAGAAAACGTCTGTAACTTCACAATGCGTTACTACTGACACTCTAGAAAACATACAGGTGCTATTGATCAGGATGGAACCAGAGTAGGGATATATTAATGGTATGAACCTTTCAAACAAATAATTGAATTAGAATGGAACGTCACATGGTAAAAATGTGGATAATATGAAAAACGTGGCTTTTAATGTTGGGGTGTCGCACTGCACTGCGGATACATCGGAAACGGTGTGACACGTCCTCATATTGTCCTTGTCAAGGGCGTAGACTGTTCCATTTCATTGTGGTTTATTCACTCCTTCGAAACTCCACATGTTCACTTCTATGACAAATAAGAATGGAACTTACAGCACAGTAATTCATAATTCGAATAATACGTGTAAGTACTGAATGTGTTAACATGCAATATTTCAAGCAACTGCCTAGATTTTTGCTCAATAATACCTTCATTTATAGCTGTTGTGAATCTTCTCGATATATATGTCTATTGCAAGGTATCGTTTCTTTAACATCTTGAGCTTTCGTGGGTTTCAGTTTTGTTAAACTTCAAACATCAGCCGTGCGGTAGCCGTGCGGTCCGAGGCACCTTGCCCCGGTTCGCTCAGCTCGACCCCATCGGAGGTTCGAGCCCTCCCTCGGGTATGGGTGTGTTTGATGTCCTTAGCGTGAGTTAGTTTAAGTTAGATTAAGTAGTGTGTAAGCATAGGGACCGATGACCTCAGCAGTTTGGTTCCATAGGAAATTACCACAAATTTCCAAATTTTCTTCAAACATTGGCAGAACCCAAATGCCTAGTGGCTGGTAGAGCAGATACATCTCCTTCTAGTGAAATCTTTTTTATCGAATTTTAGCTCTTCAGGCTGAGGTGAATCCCTTGTAAATGGTATGATAGGTAACATCTGTTTAGGAAACATCTGCAGGTACACATTTAACTGGAAGTCCGACAATTTGGTAAGCCTTTTATTATTCAATGTTCTTCTTTATTTATGACTAACCTTTACAATTGTACTTAGGATGAATACTAGGCCAACCTCCTGCGTTTATACGATTCACGATAAGATGAAGCTTCTACTTAGCACATGTGCATTTGACGATATGAATCACATTCTTTTGACTAAACAACCAATGATATTTGTGTACGTATTTTAAGAATTTTCTAGAATTCCTGGGTGTCTGCGTGAATCACTTTGTATGTTCTCCACTATATTTCAGCAAAGAGACTCGTTGCCGTCTACATGTGGTTCCTGATGATTGCTGACCTGCGGGAGCCAGCGTCCTATATACGTTTGTGGTTACCCCGCTATAAAGCCAGCACTCACCGCTATCCTTTTAGCTGCCGCGGTGGGTGATGGTGTTCATGGTTGGGGTGGCGACGCCCAGCTGCGAGCCGTCTCCAGACTTCGCACTCTCACCGTCGCTTGTGGACTTCACTGTACGATAATGCTTTACTTTTTCTAGGCTCCGTGCAGAGTTCCTCGTCTGACTCATCTGTAGGCCGCTATATTTGTGAATTAGGCGTTCTTGCTCCACAATTTCAAAGGCATCTTTTAACACTCAGTACCGAAAGGAGGAAAATTTCCTAAGAAGCTCGTTTTGTTTTAATTATATAATACGGCCAGTTCTTATATTATCTCTGTCAGCGCTGATTTGGTGGTCAGGGTGGCGGCGATGTTCACGGCACATCTCCTCTGCAATGCATACCGTTTCCCGAATGTCAGTGGATTTGGTAGACCTCTCGTTAGCGAATGCCTAGATTATTCTTTACGGAACCTGGTAGGGTCAAGGTCTTAGGGGGTGGGCGAAATACACATTCGACATCGTGTCGCTCCAAGTTGCTTTCATTTTTATGGAGGTATCGCCGACAAACGGGATGCACCCAAGTGATTTATGCTCTTCTTTTTCTTTCTGCTGTTGTCCAGGTATAACCAGCTTGCTGTTGTGTTCATTCCTGCGAAATGTTGTCTCCAGATGTTTCAGCTCAGTCGGAAGGCTGTCTTGGTCCCGGATGCATCGCGCCCTGTGGAAAAGGGAGAGGGGGGGGGGGGGAGGGAGGCTAAAGCGCCTCCACGCTGGGAGATGTAGTAGCTACTGGAGTCGTGTGGATACAAATCAGTGTGCGTAGGCTTCCTGTACACTTTGTGTCCAAGTTTGCCACCGGGTTTCACCATGACGTCAGTAAAGTGGAGGACGCCATACTATTCCACCTCCACGGTAAACTGTGTGTTGGTGGTGAAGCGAGTTGAGGTAATGGAGAAATTCTTCTAAGCTATCCCGACCACGTGGCAAAACGACGAATGTATCATCCACGTACCGGCAGAAAGAAGTTGGTTTCAATTTGGATGTCTCCATACTCTTCTCCTCGAAAACTTCCAAGAACAAATTCGCCACAACTGGTGATAAAAGACACCACTTGGTGCTGCCGTCCCTTTTTTCGAAGTAATTTCCACCTAACAGGAAATAAGTTGAGGTGAGCACAAACCCGAAGAGTTTCGTCAAGCTGCTCTTGAATATCTTACTTATCAATTCTATAGAGTCCTTTAGTGGTACCTGGTGAAGACGAACAATACGTGAAAACTCTGGGACAGGTTACTATCACTAGGGCATATATTTTGTAGATGTACAAAATTAATGGAGTTAAGAATGTGATGTTGACAGCTGCCGACAAATGCACTCAGGAGTCCAGTCACGTGTTTGGCCAAGGAGTATGTTGCTGTTCCTATAATGATGTTATGGGCGGCCGTGGGATGCCATCTTTGTGGACTTAATGGTAGCCCTTACAGTAGTGGTGGAACAGCAGTTTGTGGACGAAGTTTATTGACAGTTTTCGCATCTAAGATAGTTCGAAGAAGTTAGATAGTTTCTCTCTGGAGGTGACTCATCTGTCCTATTTTTATGACCGCTGCATCATCGAGAAATCCGCGAATTGTTGTTGATATTCTGAACAAACTAGTAAAACCATAACGTTCTCTTTGTCAATGCATTTAGATGAATGGGCAGGAAGACCAAATCGGAATCGTCACATAACTCTCAGGTAACCATTTCTTCCGCCATTGAAACGTTTCTCTTCCGTGGAACAACCCAGGTGGAAGCGCGGCACGTTTCACGGCGAATTTCTTCTGCCTTGTTGACAGGTATAGCGTGGGTGTCCTGTTCTACACTGCTTGTTATGTCCAAAATTGGTAATGATGTTCGATTCGGGGCTAAATTTAGTCCATTCTCTGTCACCGACATTGCTGTATCGTTTATCGTTTTTATGTAAGGTTGATAACAGTTCGCATAGGTTATTATTGCGTGGTTGTATGCCGTGCTACATGGCGTTCATAATTGTCTTTCTAGTCGTAGATTTTATTCATATGCTGGTGGCCTGTGACTCTGTGACAGCATCATCTTACTGCGATGAAGTTGGAGAGTACGCTGAAGCTGTGTTATGATGGATATCCAATAATTTATCGAGGTAGTCTCCGGTTATCGGCCAGTATAATAGGTTCTCTCTCTTACTAGGTATAAGCTGGATCGTTTTGTTACGCGAATGGCTGTTGCAGTCCTTATATGGTGGGATACCTCGGCGAAAGGTGGAACCAAAGTACTATCTCGATAACGAAGCAAGTGTGTGAGTGAGCAAAGTAGCCGCTTCTTCTAGTTCCGTAGCTTGTCCACCGTTTTCATTTTAAGTATGTTACGTCTGACATGCATTTCAAACAACCATTCGAAAGGGTCCACACAGCCGAAATTGCTTAGTAGTGGTCAATGCCAAATACATTGAAGTTTTTGATGCAACCAATCACAGCCAATGTGCCAGATTGTCATCACTCACATAATTAGTTTTGGCTGTGGGCTACTACTATACTGTACCATTCCGATGTAGCTGTTTCAGTTCATTCCACCTTTGGAAGTGCGGATATTCTACGTGTGCCTCTTAGTTTTCTTCCCACCTTTCTTCTTGCATGCATTTTCCTTACAAATTCGATAAACCGAATTAGTTCTCCAATTAACTAAGTAATGTGTTAAAGAGTCTAATTTTTGTTTTATTTTGCTTAGTACTTGTCCGAGAGATTTTACATCAGTCTGAGTGTGTTTGAGAGTCTTTTATACGTTTGATTCTTTCTTGTATCGGAGTTTGCCCTTTAAGCTTTTCAAAATATCCACACTTCGCGTTCATTGTAAGAAACATTCATGATAATTATCTTTAGAAACTTACACCATATTTCTGTTTTAAGACCATAGTTTATTAATAAATTATTTTAATCGCTATAAGTCTAATTGTACATCGTGGTTCCTGCATTGATATCCAGCGCCTGCTATTCTTCTGTGTGCTTCCATATATCCAACACGTGTGTGTGTGTGTGTGTGTGTGTGTGTGTGTACTTTGTTTTGGATGGTTTCGAAGTTGAGACGCAGGATGATATTTCCTAATGTCCATCTTCTTTCTTCTTTTTCCACCACGTAATGAGCAGGTGGGTCATCCAGCAAAATCTCAGCACTTCAGAACATCCAACAACTCGTAGCGAAGATCTGGATAGTACAAAAATGTCTCTTTTAATGGTGGGCTACGACACTACAAATAAACCGAAAATGGTGTGGCATATCCACACGTGGTCCTTGTCAATGGCATGTAGTGTTCCATTCTACTGTTGTTTAATCACTTCTTCGAAACTGCATTTGTACTTCTGTAACTTACGTAACAAATGAGGAAAATCGTACGACAACAGAACAATACTCGGAAAATACTACCTTTTAAGTAGAGCATGTGTCAACATGCATTGTTTCAAGCAAATGCTTAGGGTTTTACTCAATAATACCTTCATTTCTAGCTGCTGGGAATCTGCTGGTCATATTTGCTTGTTGCACGCTGTCATTTCTTTAGCGATTTGGGCTTATGTAGGCTTTAGTTTCTTCAAACATTGATAGTGCAAAAACGCTCAGTGTTAGGAATAAATGTCCTCGAAGGCCGGTAGAGCAGATACAGCTCCGTAAGGTAAAATCTTTAGTGTTTAATTTCAGCTGTTCGAGCTGAGGTACATCCCTTGTAAGTGGCATGACAGATAACAGCTGTTTGAGGAAAACGTGCAGATACGTATGTAACTGTGCAGCCCGACAATTTGGTAAACATTTTATTATCCGGTGTTCTCCTTTATTGTATTCCTACCATTTGTAATTCTACTTACGCTGCATACTAGGCCAATATCCTACGTTTAGAAATCCTCTGTCATGATGAAACTTCTACTTAACCCAAGCCGCATGAAGTGTCCTCGCCAGTTTGAGGCTCCATATCACGGATTGCGCGGCCCCTCCCCTCGAAGGTTTGAGTCCTCCCTCAGGCATGGGTGTGTGTATTGTTCTTAGCATAAGTTAGTTTAAGTAGTGTTAAGTCTAGGGTCCGATGACCTCACCAGTTTGGTCCTTTAGGACACACACTCACACTTAACCTACGTACAATGGGAAGACTATGTAAGTAACCTTTTTATTCTTTCGATTGAACAACGAACTAAATTTTACGTATGTGTTTTAAGTATTTTGTAGAATTCCTGTGGTTAAGTTCACCACGGTATTTCAGCAGAGAGACTCGTTGCAATGTACAGTTGGTTCTGATGACAGCTGCTCTACTGGAGTCAGCGTCCTATGTACTTGGCCGCTACCCCCTCCAACAACCCACCTCTCGCCGCTATCCGCGTAGCTGCGCGGTGGGTGATGGCGATGATGGTGGGGGTGGCGACGCCAGAACTCGAACTTCGGTCTCCAGTCTGCGGCCGTGGACACCACTTAATGAGTGTGGTTTCCATTTTTATAGTTTTTTTTGCAGGTTTGCTCGTCTGACTCAGCTGTAGCGCGCTACCGTTGTTAATGAGACAGTCTTAGAGCAAAGCATCAGTGAACAAAAAGAGGAAAACGTCCTTTTTTGTTGTGATGTGGGGTATTAACAGTTTTTATACTATGGTCAGAAAGAGCTGATGCGTTGGTGTGACGTAATTCAGTGTAGTGTTTATGTTCATGGCAGCTCTTCTCTAGCATGAATACAGTTTCCCCAATTTGGTAGGAAATACGAAGAAATTCTGATCGTATGTAAAGTACACAAGCGGCAAGACGCAGTCAATACCTTAGCTGCGCAGTGCCGATGGTACTGTTACCGACGACTGTGCCGTTAAAGCAGAGTTATTGAACGCAGTTTTCCGAAATTCCTTCTCCAGGGAAGACGAATGGAATATTCCTGAATTTGAAACACGAACAGCTGCTAGCATTAGTTTCTTAGAAGTAGATACCTTAGGGGTTGCGAAGCAACTCAAATCGCTTGATACGGGCAAGTCTTCAGGTCTAGATTGTATACCGATTAGGTTCCTTTCAGATTACGCTGATACAATAGCTCCCTACTTAGCAATCATATACAACCGCTCGCTCACCGATAGATCTGTACCTACAGATTGGAAAATTGCGCAGGTCGCACCAGTGTTCAAGAAGGGTAGTAGGAGTAATCCATTTAACTACAGACCTATATCATTGACGTCGGTTTGCAGTAGGGTTTTGGAGCATATACTGTATTCAAACATTATGAATCACCTCGAAGGGAACGATCTATTGATACGTAATCAGCATAGTTTCAGAAAACATCGATCTTGTGCGAAGCAGCTAGCTCTTTATTCGCACGAAGTAATGGCCGCTATAGACAGGGGATATCAAGTTGATTCCGTGTTTCTAGATTTCCGGAAAGCTTTTGACATCGTTCCTCACAAACGACTTCTAATCAAGCTGCAGGCCTGTGTTGTGCGACAGGATTCGTGACTTCCTGTCAGGAAGGTCGCAGTTCGTAGTAATAGACGGCAAATCATCGAGTAAAACTGAAGTGATATCAGGTGTTCCCCAGGGAAGCGTCCTGGGACCTCTGCTGTTCCTGATCTATATAAATGACCTGGGTGAAAATCTGAGCAGTTCTCTTAGGTTGTTCGCAGATGATGCTGTTATTTACCGTCTAGTAAGATCATCCGAAGACAGTATCAGTTGCAAAGCGATTTAGAAAAGATTGCTGTATGGTGTGTCAGGTGGCAGTTGACGCTAAATAACGAAAAGTGTGAGGTGATCCACATGAGTTTCAAAATAAATCCGTTGGAATTCGATTACTCGATAAATAGTACAATTCTCAAGGCTGTCTATTCAACTAAGTACCTGGGTGTTAAAATTACAAACAACTTCAGTTGGAAAGACCACATAGATAATATTGTGGGGAAGGCGAGCCAAAGGTTGCGTTTCATTTTCAGGACACTTAGAAGATGCAAAAAGTCTACTAAAGAGACAGCTTACACTACACTCGTTCGTCCTCTGTTAGAATATTGCTGCGCGGTGTGGGATCCTTACCAGTTGGGATTGACGGAGGACATCGGAAGGATGCAAAAAAAGGGCAGCTCGTTTTGTATTATCACGTAATAGGGGAGATAGTATGGCAGATATGATACTCGAGTTGGGATGGAAGTCATTACAGCAAAGACGTTTGTCGTCGTGGCGAGATCTATTTACGAAATTTCAGTCACCAACTTTCTCTTCCGAATGCGAAAATATTTTGTTGATCCCAACCTTCATAGGTAGGAATGATCATCAAAACAAAATAAGAGAAATCAGAGCTCGAACAGAAAGGTTTAGGTGTTCGTTTTTCCCGCGCGCTGTTCGGGAGTGAAATGGTGGAGAGATAGTATGATTGTGGTTCGATGAACCCTCTGCCAAGCACTTAAATGTGAATTGCAGAGTAATCATGTAGATGTAGATGTAGATGTAGATGTAGCTGTGTGCTTTGCTTCATTGTCAGGATATTTGGTTGACTCGTTTTTTGCGAAGGCCTAGAGTATCCTTTATTGAACCTAACAGTGTCAGAGTCTTAGGAAGATTCTGTTCACTTTAAGGAAGTATTGCCAACAAACAGGGTGCAGGATAATTGTTTGTGCTCCTCTTTTGTTTCTGCTGTTGTCCAGGTACAACCAGCTTACTGTTGTTTCCATTCTTTTTAAATGTTGTCTCCAGATGCTTCAGCACATTCGGGAAGCTGTCTTTGTCGCAGATGCGTCTCGCCCTGTAAAACGGTGAGTATAGAATGCTATCACCTTCGGAAATGTGGTGAATGCTGGAGGAGTGCAGATACAGATCAGAGTGCGTAGACTTCCTTTACACGCTGTGTCAAGTTTACTAACTGGTTTTCGATTCACCAGGACGTAAATGAACTGGAGGACACCGTTATGTTGCACCTCCATAGTAGGCCGCTTGTTGGTGATGAAGCGAGTTGGGGTGATGGGGTAATTCACCTGAGCTGTCCCGACCATATCGCCAAACTACGAATTTGTCATCGGCATAACGTATGAAACAGGTTGGTTTTAATTGTGCTGTCTCCGTAACCTTCACCTCTAAATCTTCCATGAGCAAATTCACCGCAACCGGCGATGGACGACACCGCTTGGTGACGCCGTCCATGTGTTCATAATGATTTCGACCGAACAGGAAGTAAGTTTAGTTGAGTACAAACCCGACGAGTCTCATCAGGGTGTTCTCTAATTTCCTAGTCCTTTAGTAGCTCCTGATGACGACGGATAACATGAACATGTTGCTTTCATTGAAGCGAATGTCTTGCAGATATTGTAAAAACTAAATGGAGTTACGGATGTGATGCTGACATTTCCCGGCAGATGAAGTCAGGGAAACAGTCAGGCGTTTGGCCAAGCCGTATCGCTGCTCTCATAATGACGATTATGGACGGCCGAGTGATGCCCTCTTTGTGGACTTTTGGTAGCCCTTACCGTCGTCGCGGAGCTTGTAGAAGAAGTTTCTTGACAGTTTTTACATTAAGATACTGAGAAGAAGTTCGTTGTTTTTCTTTTTTTTTCTCTGGAGGTGACTTGTAGGATCTCCTTCTACTTTTAGGTACGCTGCGTCATCGATAATTCCATACATTTTTTGCTTGCATCAAGAACGTAGGAGCAATACCACGATGTTCCCTTTGTCAGCGCGGGCAGGTTCACCAAATCTGGATCGTCACGTAACTCACAGATAGATCTTCTTTCCGGCACTGAAGTGTTTCTCTTCGGTGGAGCGGCGTGGGTAGATGCGCAGCACGTTTCACGGAGTATTTCTTGCGCCTCGTTGAGAGATAGAGCGTGGGTGTCCTGTTCCACACTACTTGTGATGTCCTTTCCCGGGTACCGATTTAGCTGCACCGTTGATCTTTCTTCTTGTGAGTTTGATCATAGTTCCCTTAGGTGGTTATTGAGTGGTTGTGTCTCGTGATGCAAGGCATTCATAATTAAATGTCTCTTTGGTTTTAGCTTTTATTCGTGCACTGTCGACCTGTGCGCATGTGACAGCATCAGCTCACTCCAATGAAAAGAGAGAAAGCGCTCAAGCCTACACTGGCATTAATGGAGTATTTCCTCCATTTGGTCACATGTATCATCGAATTATTCATCTTTACATCTGTTTGAAAGTAAGTTTAAGTTTCTATTATTCATAGGCAGAACGAAGGATCAACTATAAGGAACAGTCTAATGAGAATGAGATAGCTCGAAAAAAGGTAAGTAAACTGTTCATTGTTTCAAACGTCTCAGCCGGTAAGAGCGGCCGAGCGGTTCTAGGCGCTTCAGTCTGGAACCGAGCGACCGCTACGATCGCAGGTTCGAATCCTGCCTCGGGCATGGATGTGTGTGATGTCTTTAGGTTAGTTAGGTTTAATTAGTTCTAAGTTCTAGGCGACTGATGACCTCAGACGTTAAGTCGCATAGTGCTCAGAGCCATTTGAACCATTTTGAACCAAACGTAACAGTCTAATGAGTATAGTGTATGGATTCACATTTAAAAATAAGAAATAACAAAGTAATTAGAAATGAGATTAATGTAAAACTTTTCAGAATTGATTACCGGGAAGTAGATGTAGCTTAGGAATTCAGCTGCGTTGAAGCAAAATAACAATGCGGACGAAGCAAGCAGACTAGCGCAGCGAAAAGGGCATTTCTGACCAAACCAAGTCTTCCACTCAAAATATCGAGCTTACTGTAAACAAGGATTACCTGAGAATGGTGCTGTAGAAGGTTAGTGGAAAATAGATGAATTAACGAAACAAGAAGTGAGGAGAATCTCCAGAGAATCGGCGAGGTAAGGAACACATGTAGCCCGCTGATGAGAAGTACGGACAGGATTTATTTATTTAATCGTATGTCTAGGTCCCGCCGTTGGGCAGGCCGTTCGCCGGGTGCCGGTCTCTCAATTTGACGCCATTTCGGCGACCTGCAGTCGGAGAGGATGATAGGATGATGATGAGGACAGCACAACACCCAGTCTCTGGGCGGAGAAAATTCCCCGACCCAGCCGGGAATTGAACCCGGGCCCAGAGGATTGACAATCAGCGACGCTGACCATTCAGCTACCGGGGGCGGACAGAGACAGGATGATGGGACATTTTTTAAGACATTAGGAAATAATTACTATTGTACTAGGGGCGCTGTAGAGGGCAAATCAGTATGAAAAGACAGAGTGGAACATAACCAACAAATAATTGAGGACGATGAATGTAAGTCCTACTCGGAGGGGAAGAGTTTGGCACAGGAGAGTGTTGCGTAAGTTCAGCGAACCTTCGCCTCTTCCTACAGTTCCGTAAGAAACACTTTTCAGACCTATCAAATCCAAACCACCTTACGATGTAAAAAAGATGGAAGTATTGAGCTGTAACTTTATCAAATAAAATGGTGGCAACATCCTCTTCATAATGGGGAAAGTCACCTATTAGTGCCGAATGCTCCACAAACAGTAATATCTTGTGACGGAAGAGGATACCCGATTACTCTCTGCGATTCACATGTTCCTAGACCGTGTAGGTTCCTGTGCAGTCAGCAACATGTACTGTCGAGCGCAAGTACCTCATAATATGTGGAGCTATTTACGAACTGAACTCTAATTCTGCAGCTAGACGATTAACGAAATCTGATCACTACATACCTGCTGCACACTAATCGTTTCTTTGACGACCTGAGCTTGTGTGGGATATAGTGTGTTGACCTTCAAACATCAGCAGTACAGAAGAGCATGGTGTTGGGGATACATGTCCTTGATGAGTGGCAGAGCAGACATATTTCAGTTCAAATTTAGCTGTTCGATCTGAGGTACATCTCTTGTAAGTGGCTTGTTGGGTCACATCTGTTTAGCAAAGACATTCAAATACGTATGCAACTGTGCAATCCGACAGTTTCGTAAACGTTCTATTATTCGATGTTCTAATTCACTGTACGCCTGCCATTTGTAATTCTACTTACGCTGCATACTAGGCCAGGTCTTACATTTATAGGATTCAACGACATGATGAGACGTCTACTTAAGCTGTACGCATTTGATGGGAGAACGATATAAGTCATGTTTTATTCTTACGAGTAAACAGCTAATGATTTTTTATGAGTGTATTCTAAGTATTTTGAAGAATTCTCGTTTGTCCGCCTGGGTCACGTTGTAAATTCTCCACGATATTTTGAGGAAGAGACTCGTTGCCATCTGCAGGTTGTTGCAGATGACTGCCGCTCTGGTGGAGTCAGCGTCCTATATACGTTGGCCGTTACCGTCACCTTCACCCACCACTGGCCGCTATTCGTTCAGTTGAAGCGGTTAGTGGTGACGGTGATCGTGAAGGTGGCGACTCCCGCCTGCGAACCTCGGTCTCCAGTCTCCGCGCTACCACCGTCGGGTATGGGCCTCACTATGCAAGAATGGTTTAATTTTTCTAGGCTTAGTGCGGCGTTCCTCGTCTGACTCCGTTGCACGACGTTACCTTTGTTAAGTACTCAGTCTTCCACCAAAATTTCACTAAACTCTCTAACCATGTAATACCAAAAGAAGGGAAACATCCTAAGCAGACTGGTATTGTTGTAATATGTAGTATGGCCTGTTCTTATACTATCGTCGGTCGGGGTTGATTTGGTGGTCTACTGGCGTATACATTCACGTCACTTCTCTTCTACTGTGCGTACAGTTTGCCCTGTGTATGCCAAGCCACATGGTCAGAGCTTTGGTAGTACCTAGTTCGAGAAGGCCAAGATTAGCCTCTACTCAATCTACACTCCTGCAAATTCAAATAAGAACACCGTGAATTCATTGTCCCAGGAAGGGGAAACTTTATTGACACATTCCTTGGGTCAGATACATCACATGATCACACTGACAGAACCACAGGCACACAGACACAGGCAACAGAGCATGCACAATGTCGGCACTAGTACAGTGTATATCCACCTTTCGCAGCAATGCAGGATGCTATTCTCCCATGGAGACGATCGTAGAGATGCTGAATGTAGTCCTGTGGAACGGCTTGCCATGCCATTTCCACCTGGCGCCTCAGTTGGACCAGCGTTCGTGCTGGACGTGCAGACGACGCTTCATCCAGTCCCAAACATGCTCAATGGGGGACAGATCCGGAGATCTTGCTGGCCAGGGTAGTTGACTTACACCTTCTAGAGCATGTTGGGTGGCACGGGATACATGCGGACGTGCATTGTCCTGTTGGAACAGCAAGTTCCCTTGCCGGTCTAGGAATGGTAGAACGATGGGTTCGATGACGGTTTGGATGTACCGTGCACTATTCAGTGTCCCCTCGACGATCACCAGAGGTGTACAGCCAGTGTAGGAGATCGCTCCCCACACCATGATGCCGGGTGTTGGCCCTGTGTGCCTCGGTCGTATGCAGTCCTGATTGTGGCGCTCACCTGAACGGCGCCAAACACGCATATGACCAACATTGGCACCAAGGCAGAAGCGACTCTCATCACTGAAGACGACACGTCTCCATTCGTCCCTCCATTCACGCCTGTCGCGACACCACTGGAGGCGGGCTGCACGATGTTGGGGCGTGAGCGGAAGACGGCCTAACGGTGTGCGGGAGCGTAGCCCAGCTTCATGGAGACGGTTGCGAATGGTCCTCGCCGATACCCCAGGAGCAACATTGTCCCTAATTTGCTGGGACGTGGCGGAGCGGGCCCCTACGGCACTGCGTAGGATCCTACGGTCTGAGCGTGCATCCGTGCGTCGCTGCGGTCCGGTCCCAGGTCGACGGGCACGTGCACCTTCCGCCGACCACTGGCGACAACATCGATGTACTGTGGAGACCTCAAGCCCCACGTGTTGAGCAATTCGGCGGTACGTCCACCCGGCCTCCCGCATGCCCACTATACGCCCTCGCTCAAAGTCCGTCAACTGCACATACGGTTCACGTCCACGCTGTCGCGGCATGCTACCAGTGTTAAAGCCTGCGATGGAGCTCCGTATGCCACGACAAACTGGCTGACACTGACGGCGGCGGTGCACAAATGCTGCGCAGCTAGCGCCATTCGACGGCCAACACCGCGGTTCCTGGCGTGTCCGCTGTGCCGTGCGTGTGATCATTGCTTGTACAGCCCTCTCGCAGTGTCCGGAGCAAGTATGGTGGGTCTGACACACCGGTGTCAATGTGTTCTTTTTTCCATTTCCAGGAGTGTAGTAGTATCAAAGTCCTAGGGGTGGGCGAAATACACATTTGACTGTGTTGTTCCAAGGTTCTGTTGACTTCTAAGGAGGTGTCGCTGATAAACGGGATGCACGCTAGTGATTTGTGTTTCTCCTTTTCTTTCTGCTATTGTCCAGATAAAACCAGGTTCCTGTTGTGCCCTTTCCTTCGAACTGTTGTCTCTAGATGCTTCAGATCGGTCGGAGATGACCGCGACCAGTGCAAAAGTGTGCATAAATCTCTTTCACGTTGGGTGGGGTGGTGACTACTGGAGTCGAATAAAATACAAATAAGTTTGAGTAGGGTTCCTGAACAAGCTGTGTCCCAGTGTTCCACCTGGTTTCGGACTCGTCATGATGTCAATAAAGTAGAGGACTCAATTCTGTTCTACCTCCACGGTATACCGTTATGTCGGACGTGAAGGGAGTTGAGGTGATGGAGAAATTATCCTAAGCTGTCCCGACGAGCCGGCCGGAGTGGCAGTGCAGTTCTAGGCGCTACAATCTGGAACTGCGAGACCGCTACGGTCGCAGGTTCGAATCCTGCCTCGGGAATGGATGTGTGTGATGTCCTTAGGTTATTCCTTAGGTTAGGGGACTGATGACCTCAGCGGTTATGTCCATAGTGCTCAGAGCCATTTGAACCATTTGTCCCGACGATATGGGCAAACGACGAATGTATTATCCACGTAACGGCAAAACAGGTTGGTTTCAATTCGATTTTTAATATACCCTTCTCCTCGAAAACTTCCATGAAGAAATTAGCCACAAGTGGCTACATAATATACCTCATGGCGACGCCGCCCGTCCGCTCATAATAATTTCCACCAAACAGGAGGTACGGTGAGGTGGACACTATCCGGAAGAGTTTCAACAGGCTGTTCTCGAACTTCTTACTTATCATTTCTATGGAGTCCTTTAGTGGTACCTGGTGAAGACCGACAATACGTGAAAACTCCGGGACAGGTTACTATCACTGAGGCAAATACCTTGCAGATATACAAAATAAATGGAGTTAAGAATGTGATTTTGACAGTTCTCGACAAATGGACTCTTGAGTATGTTACTTCTCCTGTAATGATGTTCATGGGCTGCCCCGCGATGCCCTCTTTGTGGACTTCTAGTTGCCCTTACAGTAATGGAGGAGCAGCGGTTCGTGAACGGAGTTTATTAACAGTTTTCGCATCGAAGGTCATTCGAAGAAGTTAGATGGTTTTTCTCTGGATGCGACTAGTCTGACCTCCTCTTATTTTCATGACTGCTGCGCCATCGAGAAGTCCATAAATTGTTTGTTTATACTCTGATCGTGGGAGTAATACCGTAATGTTGTCTTTGTCAGAGGGCAGGGTGACCAAATCTGAATCTTCATCTAACTCAGGAATAGGAGTGAGCAGAGCAACCACTTCTTCTGGTTCCGTACCTTGTGCAGCATTTTCATTTTAACTATGTTGCTTCTGATACGCATTCAAACGACCATTGAAAATGTCTGCACAGTCGAAACTGTTTAGTAGTGGTGATTGCCAAATAAATGGATGTTTCTGATCAAAGTAATCACAGCCAATGTGGCAGATTGTAATGATTCCGGAACTTGGTTTTGGCTGTGGACTGGCTATGGTTTAAGCTGTGGACTGTATTCGGATGCAGATGTTTCAGTGCATTCCTCCCGTGGTAGTATGGAAGTTCTCGGTACGCATCTTGATTTTCCTCTTGCCTCTTTCTTACAAACATTTTCTTTATAAAATCTATAAACCGAAGTAGTTGTCAAATGAACCAAGTAACGTTTTAAGCGTTGTAACTTTTGTTTTATTATTTTTAGTACTTGTTCAAGTGATTTTACATCAGTGTTGGGGTTTTGTGAGTGTTTTCCACATTTGCTACTTTATTGCTTCGAAGTTTACGCAACCAGTTTCCCAAATGTCCACAATCCGCAGCCACTGCACGAAAGACTCAGAACGCATGTCATTAGAGATATCTATAATATTTCTGTTTCAAGACCACAATGTTTTAACAAATTACTTTCATTTTTACAATCTTGTTTGTATGTCGCGGTTCTTGTTTTGATATTCAGCATCAGCTATTCATCAGTGTGTCTCAGGTATCCAACACATGTGTGTGTGTGAGTGTGTGTGTGTGTGTGTGTGTGTGTGTGTGTGTGTTTCACGTAAGGCGCTAGCGACGCAGTGGGCTTGGCTTATCCAGCAGCTTCTCAGTACTCCAGAAAAGGCGCCGTTTCCTAGTCTGTGACGCAGTCATTTGATCCTGCATAATCAGTTCTTTTATTAAACAGCAGTAAACCCATTCGTTTTTTAATCTTGTTCTAATGTAGACTGACAAAACCATTCGCTGTGCGGTAGACGTTGGTGCGATGGAGTTTGTGGGTTAAGAAGCTATTTCTAACTCAATCGTAACTTAGCGTACAAGCAAGAAAATCTTACTTGTCAGGTCTTTCTGGATTCAAAATTCCGTTGACTTTTTTGGAAGTATTGTCGACTAACGACATCCACGTTAGTGATTTGTGCTCCTGAAGCGCAACTGTGTTCAAAATCCTCTATTATTGTAACATTACCACTTCTCTTTATTCCTCCGAGCATTTCCTCTGTTTGGTCACACATGTAATCTACTTATCCATGTTTACAATTTATTGTTTGAAAGTAAGGTTGTATTACTCACAGACAGAAAGAAGAAGCAACTTTAAGTGGCAGTCAAATGAAAATGAGACAGATGAAAAAATGTAAGTAAACTCTTCGCTGTTTCAGAAACAACAGTCTAGTGAGAACAAAATATAGATTGAGGGAAATCTCAAAAAAGAACAAAGTGATTAGGAATAGGAAAAATGAGATTATTGTAAGAAATGTCAATACTGATGACTAGGAAGTGGACGTAATGAAGTCCAGCAAACCGACACATCACGGACGAAGCAAGGAGAACATCAAAAGCAGAATAGCTCTGGCGAAGAGGACATTTCTGACCAAATGAAGTCTTCTAGTCCCAAATATTAGCCTTACTTTGAAGAAGAAATTTCTGAGAATTATGCTGTAGAAGGTTATTGGGAATTAGATAGACCATCGAGATAAGAATTAAAGGGGGGGGGGGGGGGGGGGAGGTCTACCAAGTACCGGTGACGAAAGGAACGCTTGGAGTACGCTGACGAGACGAAGGGAGAGGATGGTAGGAAATGTTTTAAGACCCTCGGAAATAAAATCCATCATTCTAGAGGGCTCTGTAGAGGGTAAAAACTACATGAAAGGACATAAACTGGACTATACCCTACAAATAATTGAGGACGATGAGTATAAGTGCTTCTCTGAGTCGAAAAAAGTTGGCACAGGTTACTATTGCCTAAATTCACTTCCTACAGTTCCGTAAAGAACATTTTTCGGATTTATCAGATCCAAATATCTGACTATGAGGAAAACTCGGAATCATTAAAATATAACGTTATCAAGTAACTATCTAGCAAAATCCTTTTCGTAATGGGGAAAATTAACTACTGTCCCCCGCAATCTTTACATACGGTAATATCTTCCGACCGCAGAAGACAGCCGATTATTACGTACGATTCACGTCCTCCTAGAGCAGGCAGGTTCGTCTGCAATCAGCAATATTTACTGTAGAGCATAAGAAGTTCATTGTAGGTGGAGTCATATTCTAACTGAATTCTTATCCTATACCTAAAATAATTTGATTTAGTTACTTCTCGACCATTAAAGAAATCTGTTCACTCAATACCTGCAGCTTGTGTGGAATTATATTACCGTTTTACTAAATTTCACTATGTAGTACCACAATATTGACCACCTGCCACCATTCGTCTTCAAAAATACTGTTTACCGACATGGCAGCATCATAATAAAATGTCGATCCTAGCATAACAGCCGGCCGCGGTGGTCTCGCGGTTCTAGACGCGCAGTCCGGAACCGTGCGACTGCTACGGTCGCAGGTTCGAATCCTGCCTCGGGCATGGATGTGTGTGATGTCCTTAGGTTAGTTAGGTTTAAGTAGTTCTAAGTTCTAAGGGACTAATGACCACAGCAGTTGAGTCCCATAGTGCTCAGAGCCATTTGAACCATTTGAACCTAGCATAACAGTATCCCAATCACGCTTGCGCACCATGCTGTAGTGAATACCTATACGACGGTGTGAACGCAGCGATTTACAGATTCAGCTGTTATTTATCTCACAGCTGCTTAAAACAGTTGTGGTCTTGTCAGTTCAGAGATCAGTGAAATATAGAGAAATTCCCATTACTTCTGCAGAGAATGTGGATAATGATTTGATGCGTTATTGTGCTTAAAAGTGCCACCGTCTTGCAATCCTGCAAACTGAACGGACATGACAAGGGGATCGTAATAAGGGCACGTATCACTCTCTCCTTTATTGTCAATAGATTCACATGCTACTTCTCTCACACCCCACACTTCCATATGGACGGCATTAGTGATGAAGTTACACCTTAAAGTGCTTTGCAATAAATTCCCCGCCGAACTTGCACGCAGTAGTGTAGAAACTGTGACTTATCAGACCAACAGACTTTCTGCATCCATCAAGTTTCTAGTTAACATAATCTGTGCAGTTTGTCTAATAGTCGTCGCAAACGATGACACGGGTGGCGCAGGCTATGCAATGAGGCTGACGTATCAAATGGTTCAAATGGCTCTGAGCACTATGCGACTTAATTTCTGAGGTCATCAGTCGCCGAGAACTTAGAATTAATAAAACACATCTAACCTAAGGACATCACACACATCCATGTCCGATGCAGGATTCGAACCTGTGACCGGAGCGGTTGCTCGGCTCCAGACTGTAGCGCCTAGAACCGCACGGCCACTATGGCCGCCCCTGACGTATCCAGCAGCTTCTTAGATCTTCAGGAATGTTGTTATTTCTTAGATTGTGGCGCAGTCATTCGATTCTTCAAATCAGGTCTTTATTAAACATCGGTATACCGTTTAGTCTTTTAATCTAGTTTGAATGCTGATTGAGAAAACCCTTCGCGGTGTGCTAGACTTCGGCGCGATGGAGTTTTCGTGTTAACGAGCTAATTCCAACTCATCGTACAAGCAAGAAAATCTTACTTTTTATGACTTCCTAGATTCAAAATGAACAATCAGTTCAGAAAAGAGATTAAACATTAATCATTGTTTGGCTGTTTTGTGGGAAGGGACCAAACAACGAGGTCATCGGTTTCGTCGGCTTAGGGAAGTGTGGGGGAAGGATGTCGACCTTACCCATTCAAAGGTACCAACCAGGCCATTGCCTGAAATGATTTAGGGAAATCACGGAAAAAACCCGCCGGACGCGGGTTTGAACCGTCGTCCTCCCGAATGTGAGTCCGGTGTGTTAACCACTGCGCCACATCGCTCGATCAGAAGTAATGCTGTCTTAAAATTATCCTGCTGTTGCCAGAAGGAGGGAAGATTATTGTAATATGTTCCGTCGGCGACGAGGTAATTAAGACGAACTAGCAACTGGAAATGTATAAGGAAAGGGAAGGAATTTCTAAGTGCTTTTCATAGTAACCATCCCGTCATTTGCCTTAAGAAATTTAGGAAAACCACAGAAAACATAAGTCTGTGTGACCGAATGGAGATATGAACTGCCGTCTTTCTTCTGTTCGCAAAATCTAAGAATGTGTCTATAACTCGACAATGCATTGCAACTGACACACCACAGAACATTCTGTTGCTATTCACTTGGATTGCACTACAGTAAGGGTATCTTAATAGTATGTAGTTTTCAGTGAAGTGATTAAAGTAGAATGAAACAATTTATAGCAAAGATCTGGATAATATAAACAAAAATATTACAAATATAAATGATGTTAGCCGCGCGGGATTAGCCGAGCGATCTTAGGCACTGCAGTCATGGACTGAGCGGCTGGTCCCGGCAGATGTTCGAGTCCTCCCTCGGGCATAGGTGTGTGTGTTTGTCCTTAGGATAATTTAGGTTAAATAGTGTGAAACCTTAGGGTCTGATGACCTTAGCAGTAAAGTCCCATAAGATTTCACACACATTTGAACATTTGGAACATAAATTGTGTAAAATCTACCATGAACAAGGCCAGCGGCGTGGTCTTAGGTGCCTTATCACGGCCTTCGCGGCTCTCCCGTCGGAGGTTCTATTCCACACTTGGGAATGGGTGTGCCTGTCTATGTGTGTGTGTGTGTGTGTGTGTGTGTGTGTGTGTGTGTGTGTGTTTTGTCCTTAGCGTAAGTTAATATAAGTTAGGTTAAGTAGTGCGAATGCTTAGGTACTGATGACCTTAGCAATTTGGCTCCGTAAGACCTTAACACTAATTTCCAAAAGTAAGGCCATTTTCGTTTCATATGTGGTTTTTAATATATAATTTAAAACCAGTAGAGGTAGCATATTGTTGTCACATATTTGAAATTCTTACATGAAACTGAGGCTACATAGGAATTTCGAACTTTGTAAGTCGATATTTAGCGGTTTCGATTTTTCATAAAGACATCGATTTTAACTAAAATATTGCTGTTATCAAGGTGAGATTTTTAACTTTTAGTTGTGATATACATTTGCATATTCTGATCAGTTTTTGGCTTTCTACTTTTATCGTTTATCGTCACTTTTTTTCTTAAGATCGCATATTTTGCCTAACATATTCATTTGATATTTCTGAGACTTTACAATGTTGTTATTGATGTACTTAAGCATATAAAGAAGAAGTTTGGAAAAGTTGTTTAAATGTCTAATTTCATCCTTAAGTTATGGTACAATCCTACATATGTTAAGCACAGGCGCGTTATGATGACATGGTACTGGTAGTGGTGAACTGTGGTAAGCCCCTGCACACTCGCTGCCCTCTGTATCTTTTACAGCGATACAAGAGTTGTTTCACCTCATGTCCACATGTTGCCCTTGTCAAGGGTGCATACTGTTCCATTCACCGTAGTTTAATCATTTCTTCGAAACTCCATATCCTCAATTGTATGACGAATAAAGAAGAATGTACGACAACACAGCAATTTCGGTTTCCGAAAGTAATACTGTTTAACAACTGCATATGTTAACATGCATTGCTTAAAGCAAATGTTTAGATTTTTGGTCAGTAACACCTTCATTTATAGCTAATGTGTATCTGCTGGTCATAACTGTCCTTTGCACGCTACCGTTCTTAAGCTACTCGAGTTTGTGTAAGCTTTAGTTTCATTAACCTTCAAACATGGATAGGACACAAATGCATAGTGTTAGGGATTGATTTCCTGGATGGATGGCAGAGCAGATACAGCTCCGTATGGTGGAATATTTTGTATTCAATTTTAGCTATTCGAACTGAGGTACATTCCTTGTAAGTGGAATGACAGGTTACAGCCATTTAGGCAACACATGAAGATATGTACTGGGTGATCAAAAAGTCAGTATAAATTTGAAAACTTAATAAACCACGGAATAATGTAGATAGAGGGGTAAAAATTGACACACATGTTTGGAATGACATGGGATTTTATTAGAACAGAAAAAAGTTCACATAATGTCCGACAGATGGCGCTGGACAGCAAAAGGTCAGTGACTGCTCATGACAATCGTGTATAAAAGGAGCTGTAATGAGAGAAAGAATCAAACATCCACCGTCTACCCCTCCCGGATGATGAGCTTCGCCCTGACATCTACCCTTCCTACCAACTCTAACCCCTTCTTCCTGCCTCCTCCTCTGGGCTCCCTTTCCTCCCCCTCCCTCCTCCTGAGCGGCTTCCCCCTCCTACTCCCCCTCCATCTCTTGTGCCTCCTTCCAGTGTCTCTGCACTCCCTCCTGCTCTGTCTTCCCTCTTTCTCTCCCGCCCCACGTGTCTCCTGCCTCTTCGTGAACCCACTGCTGCTCCTCCTCTCTTCATCCCGCCGCTTCCCCAGCTGCCCCTTACTCTCCCCTCCTTTTCCATACTCTCTCACCTTTTCCCTCAGCAGTTCTCACCTGGCAGTTTTATTGTTCGTCGTGTGTGCTCCAAGTGGGTTCTAAGTGTGTTGTTCCAGAGTGTTTTTACTACTGTGGCCGACTTTTAACCTGTGCCTGCGCATTCAGTGCCTTCTCGCCAATTGTTTTTTTTTTCTAACTTTCTGGTGACTTTTTTTAACTGTCCCCCATGAACGTCTCCATGTCAGCGTATATTTTACCTCCATTTTCTCCCCTTACTCTGTTTTATGTTCCGCTTTTTTAATCTCCTTATGTATGTATCATTTTATTCTTGTTTTAGTTCTAGTGTCACTCGGCTGTAGAGCGGCGGATTGTGCTGCTGACAGTCCTCCCCTGCCCATATGGGCAGGGTATGAAATCACAATAAAGAAAAAAAGAGAGAGAGAGAGAGAGAGAATCAGATGCGCCAGCAGTCGCAGCATGTTGACGTTAACTGAAAAGGCGCTTTTAGTGAAGCTGTATTATCAGAATGGGGAATATGCTAGTTCAGCGTTACGATCCTATTCGTCATAGGAAGGGGATTCGAATGGGTAAAGGTCCGTTGACAAATGCAGCTGTGGCGAGAATGATTTCGAAGTTCGAAGCCACGGGTTGTTTAGACGATAGACCCTGTAGTGGCGACCGAGCACAAGGCGTAATGCTGCTGAGACAGTTCAGGAAGAAATGGAGACTGTAGCAGGTTCGTCTATGCATGGGGAAGTCAGTGCTTGTGCAGCCACACGTCGCACCGACATTCCATACACTACTGTTTAGTTGGCACTTAGGCGTATCCCTCGATGCTATCTGTAAAAAATCCATCAGCATCATGAACTGTTACCTGGCGATTTAGTGAAGCGGAGTGCATTTGCAGTGTGGGCGTTTCAAAAGATGGCGGAAGATGACAATTGGCTGAGTAACGTGTTGTGGGCCGACAATGCTCATTTCACGCTACAAGGGTCTCTCAACGCCCACAACTGCAGAATTTGGGCTACCGAAAATCTTAGAACTGTCGTGGGAATTCCATTGCATGACGAGAAAGGCACGGTAGGCTGGATTTACCACATCTACCATTATTGGGCCTTTTTTCTTCGAGTATATGCGTGATTCTGGTTTTGTAACTGCTACCGTGACGGGTGAGAGGTACGCCGATATGTTACAAATGGTTCAAATGACTCTGAGCACTATGGGACTCAACATCTGAGGTCATTAGTCCCCTAGAACTTAGAAACAGTTAAACCTAACTAACCTAAGGACATCACACACATCCATGCCCGAGGCAGGATTCGAACCTGCGACCATAGTGGTCTCGCGGTTCCAGACTGCAGCGCCTACAACCGCACAGCCACTTCGGCCGGCCGATATGTTACAGAATCGCATCATTTCCAGCCTGGCTGATAAACACCTGCTGGAACTTACGATGTGAATGCAGGATGGCGCTCCACCTCATATTGCTAGACGCGTGAAAGATCTCTTGCGCACGTCGTTTGGTGATGATCGTGTGCTCAGCCGCCAATTTCGTCATGCTTGGCCTCCCAGGTCCCCAGACCTCATTCCGTGCGGTTATTGGCTTTGGGGTTACCTGAAGTCGCAAGTGTATCGTGATCGACCGACGTCTCTAGGGATTCTGAAAGACAACATCCGACGCCAATGCCTCACTATAACTCCGGACATGCTTTACAGTGCTGTTCACAACATCATTCCTCGACTGCAGCTAATATTGAGGAATGATGGCGGACATATTGAGCATTTCCTGTAAAGAACATTATCTTTGCTTTGTCTTACTTTGTTATGTTAATTATTGCTATTCTGATCAGATGAAGCGCCATCTGTCGGACGATTTTTGAACTTTTGTATTTTTTTTGGGGGGGGGGGTTCTAATAAATCCCCATGTCATTCCAAGCATGGGTGTCAGTTTGTACCTCTCTATCTACATTATTCCGTGATTTATTCTGTTTTCAAATTTATACTGACTTTTTGATCACCTGGTATCTAACTGCGAATTCCGACAATTTGGTAAAAATTTTACCTTCCGATATTCTCCTTTCCTTATGTCTACCATTTTTAATTCTACCTACGCTCTACACTAGGGCAGCGTACTACGATTATACGATTCTGTGACATGGTGAAATTTTTCTTAAGCCACGTGCATTTGATCGTAAGTCGGTGTAAGTTATCTGTTCATTATTTCTAGTAAACAACAAGTGCTCTTTGTGTATGTATTTTAATCATTTTGTATAAGTCTCCGGCCGAATCACGATATTTCGGCAAACAGACTCGTTGTCATCTGCAGTTCGTGATGATTACTGCTCTGCTGGAGGCAGCGTCCAATATACGTTGGCTGTTACCCTCACTGTCACCCACCACTGACCGCTGTCCATGTAGCTGCCGCGGTGTGTGGTGGCGTTGATAGTGAGGGTGGCGACGCCCGGCTGTGAACTTCGGTCTCCAGTCTCCGCGCAATCAGCGTCGGACGCGGACCTCGCTGCGCGAGAATGACTTACTTTTTCTAGACTCAGTGCAAGAATTCCTTCTCTGACTCATCTGTAGGCCGCTATATTTGTTGTTAACTCAGTCTTGCAACAAAATTTCAGTAACAGAAACAAAACATCCTAAGTAGATATGTGTTATTGTAATTTGTAGTGTGTACTGTTCTTATGCTATGGCCGGTCGGGGCTGATCTGGTGGTCTGGCGTAATCCAGTGTGGCGTCTGTGTTTACAGCACTTCTCTTCTACCGTGAGTACAGTTTCTCCAATGTCAGGGTATTTGGTAGACCTCCGTTTATCGGAGGCCTGAATTACATCTGTCGATTTAGTGCTTTTCGTTGGGTCTTCTGTATCTCTTCTATCAGTCCTACCTGGCAGGGGTTCCTGATTAATGAGCAGTCCTCAATAAACGTCCGAACAAGTGCTGTTTAAGCCACTTCTTTCGTGGATGAGCTACATTTATTTAACAGCTTCCTATTAATCTTAGTCTGTGTTATGTGTTCATTCCACTTCAGATCGTTGTGGATAGTTACTCCTAGATATTTTTCGGTATATACTGTTTACGGCAATTTGTCATCAGAATGTAGTTGTACAGTAGTGGATTGCATTGCCTATGTATACGCAGTGCGTTACATTTATTTACATTCAGGGTCAACTGCCAGTCTCTGCACAATTCGTCAGTCCTTTGTAGGTCATTTTGTAAATCGACGCTGCCTTCTAGACAACCGCATCATCTGCGAACTATGTTACAGTGCTTCCGACGCTTTCTACTAGATCATCTATATACATTTTAAATATCAACGGTCCTAACACACTTCTCTGAGGTACTCCGGAAATTAGATGTGTCGTTTTTGTATTTCTTGTATTACCCGAGATTTCCTTGGTCTGACTCCGATTTTCCTGACATTTTCTTCCGGCGTCAGTAACATTTTCTCGTTTCCTTCATCTTATTTGCTAATCTTTTAGCTCTAAGCTCTTCAGCTGTGACTATCTTCGAATTTCACTGTAGCACTCATTCGAAATGTGATTTTGCTATTTTTTAAACCAAACTTTCACTTGGCTTTAAGTACGAAGCGGTCGCTATCACTATCAAAGTCTAGATGGGAATAACAGGATATTATTTGCTTTTGTTCCTTTTTTCTTGGCCCAATACACTTTCTTGTTGTAAGGAATATGTATCTTTTGTTTTTATGGATTCTCTTCCGCAGTCGTAGTTTTACAAGGAATTTGCGATGTATGCCAGCTTTGGTGATTGTGGTATAGGTCTCATTTGGACTAGACACGTTTCGCTTTATTTTAAAGTATTTTCATGATCCATGTGGCGATTGTGGTTTTTCTTACAAACCTGTTTGGCAAGATCATAAAGCTTTCTCAAGTTTTAAACTACGTTTGTTGCTCCAGTTTTTTGTGTCCTATACAATATCTATATATATTCTACACACAGGTGTTCGGTTTAGCACACTGCACTTCACTGATACAGAACACATTTTCATCTCCATGTTTTTGCAAACAAACATCCGGCTTGTGTATGTACTTCGTATATTTTATTCTGATAGTGCGGAATGCGATCGTCGTTTGTTTTGTTTTTGCGGCTGCGGCTGCGGCAGCGTCTGCTATTCCTCTGTGCCTCCCATGTATCCAACTCGTTAGCACACTCGCGCGCGCGCTCTTGTGTGTGTGTATTTCGTTTTGGACGGGTTCAAAGTGGAGGGCGGGGTAATATTTCCTAACGTACTTTTTTTTTATTACCATTCTGTAGAAAAATGACAACTGAAGATGCTTTAAAACAAAGTGAAACACGTCTCGCTCAAATTAGAAGTACATTGCAGTCGCAAAAGACGTAATATATCCCGTCTTCTTGTACAAATCTTCTAACAGGATATAATAGAGCGCACAATTTCCAATTACCTTTCTGCTCTACTAGCTGCGTTACCTAATCTAAATTTTCCTGCTTATTTTAGATTTTGTTGTTTGCCTACAGGGGCATTAAGCCTCCTATTATCATAACATTATCATTTATCTTTATTACTGCGAGCAGTTCCTCTATTTCGTCACACGCGTCATCGATTTATTCATCTTAAGGATTTATTGGTTGAAACTAACGTTCTATTACTCATAGATAAAACGAAGAAGCAGCTATAAGGGGCAGTCAAATGAAAATGAGACATGTGGAAAAGAGTAACTAAACTGTTTATTATTTTCAAAAGTAATCGGCATAAATGTTAATACATTTATCCCACTATGAGACAAGACGGTCACTGTCTTTATGGAAAAAAATTTGGGCTTCGTATGGAAGCACGATTGCACCCTGGCAAGCACCTCTTGTACGAAGCAAATCGACGGCCACGAATGCTTTTCTTCTGGGCTCCAAAAATATGGAAATCGCATGGCGAGAGATCGGGGCTGTATAGAAAATGTGTGAGGGCTTCCCAGCGAAGCTTATGCAGCTCACTCGCAACATCCTAGCAACATGTGGGCATACCCGCCGACGTCTTAGGTCATCGTCAGGTGTCAACAGTTGTGACAAAAGAAATATAATTTTGCTGACATTAAGAAAGTGTTTACCGTTTACTATTGTTGTCATGTTCTGACAAGCGCCTCAGGTATTTCGGTTAATGGTATTTACAAATTATTTTAAAAACTCACAGTCTTTTCGCAACGAACTATATCTGTGTGCCGTTTCTTTCACTCTGGGTGCTGTTGTGCAAGTTTGTCAGCGCCGAGTGTTCGAGCATTGATAACAGCTCTGTTTATCAGTGAGTGTTCTGTCTGACATGTCTCATATTAAATGGAGTTGATGAGACGTTATCACAGCTATCGCGAACAACACTAGTCATCGGGGAACAAACTGCTGACCAGATCCACGCTTCTCACGTTTTCGATAAAAGATCGAAAACAATGCAGCCTGTTGACTCCAGTTTTTGTGTTTCCTATTTCTGTTAGTTGTTTTTCATTGTTTACAACACATTTCCCCTAGACTGTTATACTTCAGTAATTACTGGGCTAGACTGTGACCTTCGTCTCGCTGGAAAAATAGAGCGAAATTGCACAGTGATTAGAGCGTTGGATCTGCATTTGGGAGTGCAGTGGTGACCATACTGATTTAGGTTTTGCGAGCTTTCTCAGAGTCGATCAAGCTAAACGCCGAGTTGATTCATATGAAAAGGACACGGCCGATTTCTTTCATCGTCCATGCCAGTCCGAGCACATGCTCCATCTCTTGACCTAGTTACCATTGGGAGTATGGAAAAACGTTCCTGATGTTCTGAAAATTATTATTAATTTGATCACAGATCGGCTTTTTAGGTCATCGTCAGGTGACTCTTTCCTGTGGATAAACTCATATTATGCCTCTGATCAAGGCACACATTTATATTTTAATTTTTTCTCTTGGTCATTGTAATTTCCTTGCATTTAATTAACTTGTGAACTGCGAAGAACCCAAATTAATCTTAAAAATAAACGTAAATGTCACAATAAAAGCCATGCCTAACAAATGTGACCATCAAACTTTCCAAGAAGTATAAAAAGCACTCAAAGTTGCTTGAGCCTTTAAAAAGCCTATTTCGACAGTCAACGCTTCTACGCAAGTAGAAGTTGCTAGTGTGAGCACTTGTATCTGCGTTTGTCAGTGCAGTTGTCAAGCTGAAATTGTTTCAGAGCAAGTAGCTTTCCTGTGAATGTCAAATAAAGTGACAATTGCCACAACCGCAGACTTCCAGGTACCTCCAAAGACAGACTCTGGTAAAAATACGTCACTGCCTCTACTGCTGCTATGGTAGCTTCCACAAAGACCTTCCAAATCAAAAAAGCAAATCGGAGGCTTCCACTAAAGGCGAAAACAAGCAGTGAATCATCAGACCATGTCGATGTTATTCGACTTAACGGCTCCGCTGGCTCTGCAATGGATTGCGAAGTCTGCCCAGGGCAATCATCTTGCCCCACGGCTGAACCTCCATTAGTTGTAGGCTTCCTACCCCAGCAGAAAGACGGGGTGAAACTGCAATCCTCGTAATAAATGGCTCGCATACTACAGTGGAGCATAAATGGGTTCAGGGCTCATGTGGAGGAACTGAAACTCGTTGCACAGGCACACCATATGTGCTTGCGTTAACAGGAAACGCATTTCATGGTCACCTCCCTTTGCTACAGGGCTATAACCTCCACTGAAAGGGTGACCAGACTGGGGAAAGGGCCAATGGAGGGGTATTGTATTTGTCAGCAACACACATCACTCCTCTGCTCTCTCCTTGGTTTCTGACCTGTAAGCAGTAGCTGTTTCTGCTTATGGAGGTCAGAACACTGCTATCTGCTCCCTGTATTTGCCTCCACAGGATGTGGTAGACACAACCGAATGCCGTGAAGTGTTTCATTCAGTTTAGAAATCGAGTTGAACTTACGAGGGCTTAAGTCAGGAGAGTGCAGTATATGGTATAGAACTTAGCAGCCCCATCAGTCAAACAAATCAGTAACAGCTTGCACTGTACGTGCTTGAGCATTGTCCTGCAAAATGATGGTCAGGTCCTGATGAAAGTGTCATCACTTCTGTCTCTAAGCTGTTCATTTTTGCAACACAACCTACGACAAGCTTAGAGATGTAAGTTAATATACCCGTCACCAGGTTTACTAAAGAAGTGATGATTTACTTTGATGACTTAATTCGCTTATAATCCTTACAGATCTTCTTACATATACAGAAAAAATTTCCACTGATGACCATGCGCAATAAAATAACAAAATCTCTTACGATTGTTTTAAGTTTAACTTGCAATGTAACGAGGTGTTACAACACTCGGCTGGTAATTGAGAAGGGATGAATTCGTTCACAGTATAGCCACCGTGATTAATAAGGCTTCCGTTTCGTACCTCAGTTAAATCCAGGTGGACGACGGGATGTCTATGCTGCTATGGTGACGATGGATTCCTCGACCTCTTTGGTTATCTTACGAAAATGTAAGCCCAGAATAACTTGCCGTGAAAGTCAACAAAACGGAGCATAAAATACAGTCAGAATACCGCTTTGCTGTATGGGTGCCGCCGATGATAATCAAAGGGGTTCTGCTACGAAATGAAATGGCACCCCAGACCATCACTCCTGGCTGTCGAGTTGTACGGCGGGCGACAGTCAGGTTGGTATCCTGTCGCTGTCTGGGAGCCTTCAGATACGTCTCCGCTCGTCATAGTGGCTCAGTTCGAAGCAGCACTCATGACTGAAGACAATTAGAGTCCAGAGACTCCACGCCGAACACATCTGGAGAGGCCCCAGACAATGGTGGGCTACCAACCTGACTGAGGCCCGTCGTCCGGCGGGTTACTGGGAGTTATGGTCTGGAGTGCCATTTCATTTCGTAATGGGATTTTGATGATGTAAGGCGCCAATTGGACAGAATTTGGCACGATATCGCCCAGGAGGGGATCCAACAACTCTATCAATCAGTTCCAAGTCGAATAACTGTCTGCTTTAGAGCCAGAGGTGGCCGAACGCGTTATTGACTTGCTCAATTTGTGAAGCTCTTTCTCTTGAATAAATAATCCAATTGTTCTGAAACTGTAATCATTTGTTTATTGGCACATGTACATCACATCTACCGATTTTCGTCCCATTCCGATAATTCCTTTGTGGTGTGTCCTCCTTTTACCTCAAAGTGTATTAAATAAGTAGGCGACATCGTGATGTCTTCGTGACGTAACAAGTCAGAGCCAGAGGTCCAAGTGAATTCCCCATCACACTTAGCACTTTCGTAGGAATTTGTCGCGGAGGCGTTCTCCAGGAGTACTGTGTGTGGTGGTACTCTCATCTAAGTGGCTTGTGGTTTCACAGGAAACGTGATATATCAGAGCAGATGCATCAGCACGGACACGCGTTCTGATCACTTGTTGTGTAATCCCATATCTAAGGACGATGTTCTCCAAAAGACTTATGATTCTCCAACATTAAATTAAGATGACGGTTTGATGTAATACGTGATCAGCGTCCATCGTGGTCGAGATCGTTAGGCACAGAAAACTGATTTCAGATGGAAATCAGCCGCGCGGGGTTAGCCGAGCGGTCGCAGGCGCTGCAGTCATGGACTGCGCGGCTGGTCCCAGCGGAGGTTCGAATCCTCCCTCGGGCATGGGTGTGTGTGTTTATCCGTAGGATAATTTAGGTTAAGTAGTGTGTAAGCTTAGGGACTGATGACCTTACCACTTAAGTCCCATAAGATTTCACACACATTTGAACATTTTTGATAGAAATCAGATATTGCTGCTTCTTAAAAGATTCACGTAATTTTCCTGATTCGACTTGGTATAATGGAGGGCTTATCACTAAATGATTGCAACACTTCTGAGGAAGAAAAACCTCACTATTGTATTAATACAGAATTCATCATGCGCGAAGAGCCATATCAGATGTAAAGCACCTCGCTTCTACTATTGTCAGAAGCCATATGATCTTCATGGATAGCTACATGAAAAATATTTCAGTTCCTTTCCCGAGAATGTAAAACATAAAGCAAAAAACTGTGGTACAACTCTTTATGTCTGTTTTGCATTACCACTTCACGTTTTTATCTACACAAACCTTACCTGTAACAGTCAAAGTAATAATTCTTAATTTTAATCAATGTTTTCGCCTTAAATTCTACGTATTTTAATGAAAGATATGCTCCAGCAGATATTATGTCTAAAATTATTACATAATTGTTTACGCCTAGTTATTTATGAGTGTGTCATTTCGGAACGCTTTAAATGGCAGTGCAATTTTAGGAGAACTTTATAAATGTGTTCAAAAACAAGCTCTAAAGCATACATGACGAGCCAGGCGCCCGCATCTCGTGGTCGTGCGGTAGCGTTCTCGCTTCCCACGCCCGGGTTCCCGGGTTCGATTCCCGGTGGGGTCAGGGATTTTCTCTGCCTCGTGATGTCTGGGTGTTGGGTGATGTCCTTAGGTTAGTTAGGTTTAAGTAGTTCTAAGTTCTAGGGGACTGATGACCTAAGATGTTAAGTCCCATAGTGCTCAGAGCCATTTTAACGAGCCAGGCGAACAACTGCCTAGATCAACCGAAAATCTTCATCTGTAATTACTGGCACCTGCCTTGAATTTTTTTCGTGCCTGCTGTTATCCGTTATACAGAAACCGTCTGTTTAAAACGTGCAGGGATATTCTGTGTGCGGGACATAACTGAATATACGAATGAGGAAATCGATTACCTCTGCTCTTGGTTGAGAAATCATTTGTCAGCTGTTTACACCAATCTATAGGAGTTGTATAACACGTGAATGTGGAACAGGATGACTGCCTCTGCAAGTCACCGTTGCTCGGCCATAACAGGTCCTGCAGAGGAAGCACCTGCAGTGCAGCCCGTACTCTCTCACCACTGACTGGCGTATTACTGCAGTCACTTGGCTGCGCTTGGGTTGCAGCTGAGCGCGCCGCCGGCGCAGGCAATTTAATTGGAGTCACACTTGCGATTTATCATGCGGTAGATAACTGAAATCGAGTTCAGCGATAAACGCGCTGCACCTATCCATCTCGCACTCTCATGTCGATTCATTAACGAAACCGTCTAGTTCATGTGTCACACTTCAAGGCATCCGGATTTCTTCCTTCCACAGGAATCTGTTTTAAATGAGTTCCCATATTCTAATTTAATTATGCATTTCTCTCAGATTGTATTTGTTCTGTTCTTTTTTTGCTTTTTATTTTTTAATCTCACTCAGCAAATGAATCTCAAGTATTTTCTCTTGTGTAACGAACGCCAGACTAGCAGTACTTAATGACGTAGTGGTTATACTAGCTATGAAAAATGTGTATGTGATTGATGACGAACCAATCGAATGATGACAACCAGTTTACTAAATGAGTAAAAATGCAATTTTCAGGACGGGGAAGACTGATGGTCGCTGATCAGATTATGTACCTAGCTTTCTCACCGTCTCGAAAATGGTAAGGCCTAAGTGGTACAGAGCTTGGTTCAAATGTTCAAATGTGTGTGAAATCCTATGGAACTTAACTACACCCATGCCCGAGGGAGGTCTCGAACCTCCGCCGGGACCAGCCGCACAGTCCATGACTGCAGCGCCCCAGACCGCTCGGCTAATCCCGCGCGGCTACAGAGCTAGGGCAATGATAACAGCTTGGCTAATACATTGCAATGCAGGTTTTCCGCTGGGTCAATGAATCCTTCAGGTACATTATGGGAGTAGTCTTTCGAAAACGTTAAGGTTACTTCCGCGAGCCTCCTCTGTTCAAGTGAGCCATAGCCGCATTTATTATGACCTTTGTATCAAAATTACTTTAACGCATAGGAGCGGAAAAGCGCTTGCCATGGTTTTCGATTTATGTATTAGACACTTATAAACTGATTAATTAATTGTTACATTCTGTGTTTCGAAAAGCGTGATTAGACGGCCTGATAGTCTAAGATTCTGGAAGTGATGGAAACATAACCGTCTCCATGAAGAGTAGACGTAATGTACAAGGTATTTCAAAAATAAGCATCCGGTTCGCAGAAGACTATATCTTCTGCACGAATGAAGATAGAAAATTACAGTAAATTTTAACTTTCTCATAGGCTAAAAACATTTTAGAAACCGCCTTCTGAGGAGTGCAACCACAGTTCAGAGATATTATAAAGAAGAAAAAAAAAACACTCATCGCTCAATAACCATTCAAATTATCATAAAAATTATATTTTAAAAAGTCAAGAATGATGAGGTATTTCCAGAGATGCATAGCTGAATGAACATACTTTATTCGCAGCTACCGATTTCACTTCAGTTTAGACGTATGTTCAGGTTTATCTGCCAGGAATACAAATCCCTGTGTGAACTTTTTTGAAATGGTAGAGATACGGGACCACAGTGTTGCGTTCAACAAAAAATAATGACACCTTTGAAGGCTTTTTGGACCACTGTTACATACTCTATGGTGCTGTGTGGTATCACTGTCCAAATCATGAAATGCGTCGTGTATGTATTCTTTTAGTTCAGCAGTGATCTGAGGCTTCTGAGTAAACAGTGTCCTTGACGCCAGCCCAAACAAAAAAATCCATGCGCGTGATATCTGGTGAACGTGGAGGCATGTCAATATCTTCGATCAATCACTTTTCTTTGGAAAGTTTCGTTTAAATAATCGCGGACTGCAGCAGCTTAATGTGATGGAGCACCATTTTGTTGAAAGTAAATTTCTTGAAAGTTTTCAGCACATGTCATAAGTTCTGATACCACGTACTTCTGAAGCACAGCCGGCCCTGGTGGCCGAGCGGCTCTAGGCGCTACAGTCTGGAGCCGCGCGACCGCTACGGTCGCAGGTTCGAATCCTGCCTCGGGCATGGATGTGTCTGATGTCCTTAGGTTAGTTAAGTTTAAGTAGTTCTAGGTTATAGGGGACTGATGACCTCAGAAGTTAAGTCCCATAGTGCTCAGAGACATTTGAACCATCTGAAGCACATACCTCTTCCATTTCAAAAAAGTTCACACAGGGATTTGTATTCTTGGCAGACAAACGTGAAGATACGTCTATGGTTCAAATGGCTCTGAGCACTATGGGACTTAACTTCTGAGGTCATCAGACCCCTAGAACTTAGAACTACTTAAACCTAACTAACCTAAGGACATCACACACATCCATGCCCGAGGCAGGATTAGAACCTGCGACCTTAGCGATCGCACGGTTCCAGACTGTAGCGCCTAGAACCACTCGGCCACCCCGGCCAGCAAGATACGTCTATACTGAAGTGAAATCAGTAGCTGCGAAGAAAGCATCTTCATATAGCTATGCATCTCTACGAATGCCACATCATTCTTGACTTTTTTTAATTATTATAATTTTTATGATAATTTGAATTGTTATTGAACGATGAGTGTTCGTTGTTATTTTTAATATCTCTGAGCTGTAGTTGCACTCCTCAGAAAGCGGTTTGTAAAATGTTTTTAGCCTATGAACTTGGATAAGGTGGATAACTTTCCGAATGCTAGGACTCTGAAATTGTCCATCTACAGCATGAAAATATACCCATTGTGAGTGCTTGTCTTTTTTTTTTTGTTAGCTATAACATCATGGTCCTGTATTTTTACCACTTCAAAAAGTACACACAGTTATTTCTATTTTTGGCTGATAAGCCTGAAAATGTGTATACTCACATGAAACCGGTAGTCGCGAATAAAGCATCATATAGCTTTTGGAAACATCTCATAATTCTTGACTTCTATAATTATTATAATATTTGTGATAATTTGAGTGGTTATTAAGTGCTGAGTGTTTTTTGCTGTTACGAAAAAGCCTTTATTTTCAAAAGAACCATGTGATTTCACGAGGGAATGGCTTTTACATCCATGCACATGCACCCTTGAGGTAATTTTTACAATTATGTCTAGGATAAAAGTTTTCATTTCACATATGTTCAATTTGCCCTTCGCTACTCTCAAGAAAAAACATCCAGATGATAGTCAAATTCCTCCCATACCGCTGTGTACATATCTGGAGTTACTACATTCAGTTCTGTTGCTATGTGGCGTCACACTTCACACAGAGTTATCGGAAGGTTAGGCATATAGTCAGTGTCTTTCAAACGCCTGGCCCTACCCCCTGATCCGTACGCTCCTTACGGCAAATCCGTCATTCAAGTCCGCCGTTGAAGCAGTTCACTGTTACGAAGTGCTCTTACCTGTAGGTAACAGCATGGTGGTGCTTCATCCTGCAGACTGCATCCATAGCCGAATGGCCGCTGGTACGGTAACTCAGTATGCTCGGTCAGCTGACTGTGCGAAAAAGAAAAGAGTAAGGTTCTCAACGATAGAATTCGAAAGATGTCATTCGACATACAAACTGAACCGCTGCGCAAAACGTTGAAGAAACAGACGAAATAAGAAAAAAAAAAACTCTTGACGTCGTTGCTTTCCGTGTGGTAAGATGCGGGTTCAATTCCCGGTATCTTCTCGGATTTTGCTGAGGTAGGGAGATCTGGAACTAGGTCGACACAGTCTCGCGAGGCTCAATGAGGAGCTGCTTGAGTAATGAAGCAACGGCATCACCAGGACTCCTCTACTGGCAACAGCGGCTGGAGGAATTGGTGATATGGTGACCACATGTCGCACGGTCGTAGATCGATCCCCGTTCCACCTTGTCGGCAGCAGTCGGGAACTCGGAACATACCTAAGACATAATCCGTGAATGGTGTTTACGTTTAGCTTCTCGTAAGTGTGGAAAAATTCAGATATCGATCTGACGCACATTGCGTAATGAACAAGCTATCAAATGAGAACCTAGCGCCAACCACATGAACCGGCAACTTCCGTGTGGCTCCAAGACGAACTTTTAGTTTCTGTGCGCTGCTTAAAATTAACCACAGTTTGCTGTCTTGATAGATATAGAAAATGTACTTCTATAAAACCAGATTAATCTCTTTGATATAACCTATATTCCGTTTGCCGTGTTGATAGGAGAGCTCACTTTCTGAAACGCATTCGCTATCGGTAATTCCTTTCTAATTGTTATACCGTCTCAACATTTTACAGATGACTCCTGTGCGAAACTCATCAACGAATTATTAACAGGGATACATTGCTTAACGTGAGGTCCTGAAACACACTGTAACATTAAAAGGCATGACTGCTGAACGAAAGTCGTTTTCCTCTTGTCAGCCGTAACATCTGAGGAGGAGGAGGAGATTAGTATATAACGTTCCGTCGATAACTAGATCATTAGAAACGCAGCACAAGATTTGATTAGGGAAGAATGAGGAAGGAAATCGGCCATGTGCAAATGATTAAAAGGGCTCTGAGTACTATGGGACTTAACATCTGAGGTCATCAGTCCCCTAGAACTTAGAACTACTTAAACCTAAGTAACCTAAGGACATCACACACATCCATGCCCGAGGCAGGATTCGAACCTGCGACCGTAACGGTTGCGCGGTTTCAGACTGAAGCGCCTAGAACCGCTCGGCCACACCGGCTGGCAAATCAGTCATCTCCTTTCAACGGAACCATCCTGGCATTTGCCTGAAGCGATTTTGGGAAATCACGGTAAATCTAAATCAGGAGAGCCGGCCGAGGGTGTGAACCGTCGTCCTACCGAATGCGAGTCCGGTGTGTTAACCACTGCGCCATCTCGCTCGAGCCTATGGTTTGAAGTGACATGACAAAAATTAATGATTTCATTATGTCGTATCTAATAAATGACGGCCACCATTCATTACGGAATCTAATTAAATCCGGTATTCATACCTTACCCTAGTTAACGTAAGTGGAGTACTAAAAGCTTCAACAGTCAGAGACACAAATTCAAAATTCATATGAAACGTGTGTTAAACAATGTTACTAAACTCATTATGACTATGTATTACTATTTAATACTGTGAGCGAGTTGGGTCGCCCAGCTGTATTCAATAACAGCGATAACAGCAAACTAACGATCGTTACGGAAATTCTGAACTTTGCTTCATCAGTACGCCTGCGTTAGGGCTTCGCCAATCATGTTTCTTTGCAAGAGCGAAGCTGCCATCGGTGGTTCTCCGCTTGGCATATATTGCGTAGAAAATGATTCACAGGAACAGACGACGTGTTTGGAAATTAGTAACGCGGCCGAAGGATCTGGATCGATGACCAGTTAGATCATCGTGATTAAAATTCAACACATTAGGACTGAATTACGTAGGAATCTTCTGTAATTACAGTGCACTCTTTTCTCATTTGCTACACAGCTGTATCTTAATCTTTACTCTGCAAACAACTGGGAAATGCTTGGCAAGGGGTGTTTTGTATTTTGCTATAAAGGGTTATACAACTCAGTTTGCAAGACAACAAGCATCTGCACGAACAGTTCGAGGATGTTTACAGCAGCATGTACTATCAGCTCGTAGACCATGGCTGCGGTTACCCTTGACGCTGCATCACAGACAGGAGCGCCTGCGATGGTGTACTCAACGACGAACCTGGGTGCACGAATGGCAAAACGTCATTTTTTCGGATGAATCCTGATTCAGTTTACAGCATCATGATGGTCGCATCCGTGTTTGACGACATCGCGGTGAACGCACATTGGAAGCGTGTATTCGTCATGGCCATACTGGCGTAGCACCCGGCGTGATGGTATGGGGTGCCATTGGTTACACGTCTCGGTCACCTCTTCTTCGCACTGACGGCACTTTGAACAGTGGACGTTACATTTCAGATGTGTTACGACCCGTGGCTCTACCCTTCATTCGATCCCTGTGAAACCCTACATTTCAGCAGGATAATGCACGACCACATGTTGCAGGTCCTGTACGGGCCTTTCTGGATACAGAAAATATTCGACTGCTGCCCTGGCCAGCACATTCTCCAGATCTCTCACCAACTGAAAACAGCTGGTGATTGTTGGCCGAGCAACTGGCTCATCACAATACACCAGTCACTACTCTTGATGAACTGTGGTATCATGTTGAAGCTGCATGGGCAGCTGTACCTGTACATGCCATCCAAGCTCTGTTTGACTGGGTAGGATGTACGTAGAGTTCGGTGGAAGGGTCGTCAGCAGCTCCTGGTCTTGTGGTTAGTGTTGCTGACTCGCGGTCCCGGGCCCTCGGGTTTCATTCCCGGCCGTGTTGGAGATTTTTCTCCGCCCTGGACTCGGTGTTGTACTTACCAACAGTCCATCATCATCATCGAGGCACAACTTTCCGCAATGAATAACATTATGCGTGTTTGATTTTGTAGAACATTCGTAGTTTCTGCCCTGAAGGATGGTTTTTGAAGCTTTCTAAGCATTATATCACTAACTGTGCGACATCTGTCTTGGAATTTCTGACAGTGTTTGTGTTTCACTTTCACGCCAGTTAAACATTCCTGTTTCCATTCGTGATGCCCTCCCTTTGTGTACGCTCGATGTCTGCTGTTAGTCCGACCCGGCATGGGCCCCCATTCACTAGAGCAGTATGCATGGGTCTGTATGTGTTTTGAATCCAATCTCTTTTGTAGACAAACTACAGTTTACTGCTATCCTACGAATGCGTCGCAGCATGACATACTTTGCGACTACATTAAAAACTAGGCACTATCTCACTTGGAGATCGATGGAAGAAAGAACTGTTTGTAACTGTATCTAAGGAAGCTTGCCCGCATCTCGTTGTCGTGCGGTAGCGTTCTCGCTTCCCACGTCCGGGATCCCGGGTTCGATTGCCGGCGGGGTCAGGGATTTTCTCTGCCTCGTGATGACTGGGTGTTGTGTGATGTCCTTAGGTTAGTTAGGTTTAAGTAGTTCTAATTCTAGGGGACTGATGACCATAGATGTTAAGTCCCATAGTGCTCAGAGCCATTTGAGCCATTTTGAAGGAAGCTTCACATCACTCACATGGAATTGTTTCGGTAAACCACCAGAAGCAAGATTCCAGATGGCTGTGTTGTTGTCTTCAGTATTTGATAATTTACACTTTTGTTACCTCCAGAATATTTTCTATTATTTTCAGCTGTATACTTCTCCGTACCCTCCCCTAATTTAAATGATTACCTCAAATACACATATATTAGGGAACTGTTGTGAAAAAATAAGTGACGAAAAAGATGTTTTGTCTTCTGCATAGCAGTCACGGGGCTTCTTTCATCCTTTATTTCTTTTAAAACTTCTTCAATGTATTCTTATCTGCCTAGCTGGTCTTCGTTATCTTATCGAAAGCCACGTCTCTATCGCATCTAAGCGAATCTCTTCTGTAGTCAACAGTGTTCAAATTTCACAGCCTTACAGTTGAATACAGCAGATGAACGACTTCGCAAACTGTTTCTTCTTTCCCATAATACTTGTTTACTACTAATTATCTTGTTTTTGTAAAACACATTTTGCTGCTGCTGTTTATACAGTATCGCCGGCACCATCGGTTTGCCTTTTAGGTTATAATACCTAACTACTACAATGCTTTTCGGAGTAATAAACCAGCGTTCTGTCTAATTTTTACTCTGTTAATTATCTGCAATGCATTTATAAGTCTGCGGCTGCATCATAATGTGCATAGTGGCTCATCTGTTCTGCCACGTACAAATTATTTAAATTACAGTTCAGTGCCACGAGTTGTTACAGAGGAAATAGAACTAAACTGCGTACTAATGGCCATCTGCAGAAGTGAATTTCGTATATTAATTAATTAATTTTTTTGCGAGCGGTGATTACCTACGACACAATGAATATTTCGATGTTTCGTCTATCGTGATTACAGTCTACATTTATTCCATGCACTTGTATGAAACCAAGTCACACAGTTTACTGTACGCAAACTAAAGTTACAAAGATATAAAATAACCTATGAATTCGGGATTTATGTTGAAATAATATGTCGTTTCCTGAAATCTCAGAGGTTCTGTATGCTGAAGACAAATTGTTGAGTCTGTAAGAACATATTTTAGAGAAACTTAGAAATAGTTATAACCGTAGAAGACTATTTGATTGTCAAGCATGTGATCATCGCAAATTATTTTGTGTAGACATACTTCTAGTTTCTCCGAGTTGCTTCCACTGATTTATGTACGCATGACAGTGAGCCGATCTGTCATAACTCTTATGAAGAACTTGTTCTTGCATCTGATGAGTTTTTCGTCCTGTTATTCGCAACATTAAATAATTCGCAGTTAATGCACACTGGACTCGCATTCGGGAGGTCGACGTTTCAAACCGCGTCCGGCTATCCTGATTTAGGTTGTCCGTGATTTCCCTAAATCGCTTCAGGCAAATGCCGGGATGGTTCCTTTGAAAGGGCACGGCCGACTTCCTTCCCCACCCTTCCCTTGTGCGATGGGACCGATGACCTCGCTGTTCGGTTCCTTCCCCACAACCAACCATAAATTCCAGTGCCCTCTGTTACGGGTCGGATGGAGCTAGTAGCGAGTTCTAGACAATTTCTTAGTTTGTTGATTATGTTGGAAGAGACAGAGGATGACAGACTAAAGGCCGAATTACTAAATGTCTTCTTCCAAAGCTGTTTCACAGAGGAAGACTGCACTGTGCTTCCTTCTCTAGATTGTCGCACAGTTGACAAAATGGTAGATATCGAAGTAGACGACAGAGGGATAGAGAAACAATTAAAATCGCTCAAAAGAGGAAAGGCCGCTGGTCCTGATGGGATACCAGTTCGATTTTACACAGAGTACGCGAAGGAACTTGCCCCCCTTCTTGCAGCGGTGTACCGTAGGTCTCTAGAAGAGCGAAGCGTTCCAAAGGATTGGAAAAGGGCACAGGTCATCCCCGTTCTCAAGAAGGGACGTCGAACAGATGTGCAGAACTATAGACCTATATCTCTAACGTCGATCAGTTGTAGAATTTTGGAACACGTATTATGTTCGAGTATAATGTCTTTTCTGGAGACTAGAAATCTACTCTGTAGGAATCAGCATGGGTTTCGAAAAAGACGGTCGTGTGAAACCCAGCTCGCGCTATTCGTCCACGAGACTCAGAGGGCCTTTGACACGGGTTCACAGGTAGATGCCGTGTTTCTTGACTTCCGCAAGGCGTTTGACACAGTTCCCCACAGTCGTTTAATGAACAAAGTAAGAGCATACGGACTATCAGATCAATTGTGTGATTGGATAGAGGAGTTCTTAGATAACAGAACGCAGCATGTCATTCTCAATGGAGAGAAGTCTTCCGAAGTAAGAGTGATTTCAGGTGTGCCGCAGGGGAGTGTCATAGGACCGTTGCTATTCACAATATACATAAATGACCTGGTGGATGACATCGGAAGTTCACTGAGGCTTTTTGCAGATGATGCTGTGGTGTATCGAGAGGTTGCAACAATGGAAAATTGTACTGAAATGCAGGAGGATCTGCAGCGAATTGACGCATGGTGCACGGAATGGCAATTGAATCTCAATGTAGCGAAGTGTAATGTGATGCGAATACATAGAAAGATAGGTCCCTTATCATTTAGCTACAAAATAGCAGGTCAGCAACTGGAAGCAGTTAATTCCATAAATTATCTGGGAGTACGCATTAGGAGTGATTTAAAATGGAATGATCATATAAAGTTGATCGTCGGTAAAGCAGATGCCAGACTGAGATTCATTGGAAGAATCCTAAGGAAATGCAATCCGACAACAAAGGAAGTAGGCTACAGTACGCTTGTTCGCCCAATGCTTGAATACTGCTCAGCAGTGTGGGATCCGCACCAGGTAGGGTTGATAGAAGAGATAGAGAAGATCCAACGGAGAGCAGCGCGCTTCGTTACAGGATCATTTAGTAATTGCGAAAGCGTTACGGAGATGATAGATAAACTCCAGTGGAAGACTCTGCAGGAGAGACGCTCAGTAGCTCGGTACGGGCTTTTGTTGAAGTTTCGAGAACATACCTTCACCGAAGAGTCAAGCAGTATATTGCTCCCTCCTACGTATATCTCGCGAAGAGACCATGAGGATAAAATCAGAGAGATTAGAGCCCACACAGAAGCATACCGACAATCCTTCTTTCCACGTACAATACGAGACTGGAATAGAAGGGAGAACCGATAGAGGTACTCAGGGTACCCTCCGCCACACACCGTCAGGTGGCTTGCGGAGTACGGATGTAGATGTAGATGTAGATGTAGATTTTAAAATCTGTTTTTCTAACTTAACTGTTGTCTGCAAATTCAATAAAATACAAGTGTGACGCGGATTTCTCACCCGAATATTTCTGTTAATGAAAAATCACTACTTCAGCACTAACAATAAATGAATTAAACCGTCTTATTTTTCCTGGCATTTATCCCGTATTTCGACGGTGTCGGCATGTTAATTGTTGTATTTGGCAGTGTTAGTTGCAGAGGGTGTCCAGATGTCCTTCCTGTCGCAACCTCTCTCCCTCTCATTTGCGAATCGTGTAACTGAGGCAGGACGTCGGTACCAGTCACCTATTCTTATGTGGGAAACCGCCTAAAAACAACATCCAGGCTGCGAGTCACACCGATCATTGTCGTTAATCCGGCGGGCGGATTCGATACGGCACCAGCTACTCGAAACCCTGAAGCGACGTGCTACCAGTCAACTCACAATTTAAATAACAGAAGTTGTCTAAACGTGGCGCTTGGTTACTGTCAATTTTGAAGTTAGATATTCTTATTCTGTTTTATCTGTTAACTGTTACTAGGCCGGCCGTTGTGGCCGAGCGGTTCTAGGCGCTTCAGTCCGGAACCGCGCGACCGCTACTGTCCCAGGTTCGAATCCTGCTTCCGGCATTGATGTGTGTGGTGTCCTTGGGTTAGTTACGTTTAAGTCCCATAGTGCTGAGGGCCGCCGGCCGGAGTGGCCGTGCGGTTGTAAGCGCTACAGTTTGGAGTCGCGTGACCGCTACGGTCGCAGGTTCGAGTCCTGCCTCGGGCGTGGGTGTGTGTGATGTCCTTAGGTTAGTTAGGTTTAAGTAGGTCTAAGTTCTAGGGGACTGATGACCACAGCAGTTAAGTCCCATAGTGCTCAGAGCCATTTGAACCATTTGCTCAGAGCCATTTGAACGATTACTACTTTGAGTTTAATTGTGTACTTTGAGGTTCACATTTAAATGTAGGATTTTCTATAAAGAGCTGGGTAAATTAGTTCAAAGACTGGAAAAAGACAACAAGATGTCACCTCACATAGGAACGCCCCTATTTTCCTCTGCGGTGTTCGAATTAACCTTTGGGATATGGACAGCTGTGTGTTTGATGAAGTTTTGAACTCCATTTTTTCCAGAATTGATTCTGATTTAACTCTCATATCGTACGTAGACGTCTCGTATCACGTGATGTTGATATTTATGCCAGTAATAGTTATTTGTTGCACGATCCGATGTTTTTCGAATTTAGCGCTAGTTTTGTTTACCTGCGTCGCATGAGGCCAATGCTAGGCTGGTTCCTTCATCAGAGACACAATTTCCTCCAACGTGAGCGTTCAAATAACTCGGACCTCTGTTTTGAATGCCCTCACCTTCAATGAGGCTTTGAACTATCATCTTAATTTCGTCCCTCATCTCGTATATTTTAGTATCGAGTAAAGAAGGAAAGTATTCTGCGCGTTCAAGAACACTGCAGGCTGATGAAACGTACGCGAGGAGTGGGACAAAACACGGTGTCTCTTTCTTATTAAAGTTGCGACTAAGAATAGAACAAAGCCGCGGCGTACCTGGCGGGAGCGGTTTCCTCGCGACAGCGGAAAGCATGCAGTATGGAGGGCCGGGCCACGGCGCAAGTTAAAGATAGCGGCCAGTAAAGAGAGCACTCGCCTGAAGGTCATGGCCACCCCGCTGCCCTTCATTGTTTATGTCGTCGTTATAGAGATGGTCACAGCCGGCTGCCACGTGTCACCCACGCGTGAGTGATGGCGCGCCCCCCACATGACAACAATCACGTTCCGACGCTCTGCAGCACTCGCTGCAACATCAGCTAATTACTTTTCACTTGACGTGACACTGCGATTGTTTTTCTGCAAGACAAGGTCGGATCCCCGAAGTTTATCGCTAGTATCCAAAAGTATTGCATCTGGCCCGCTATAAAACAAGTCGAAAGATATACTATGAACGTCATCAATATCCATTTACCGGGTGATCAAAAATTCAGTATAAATTTGAAAAATGAATAAATCACGGAATAATGTACATAGAGAGGTACAAATTGACACACATGCTTGGAATGACATGGGGTTTTATTAGAACCAAAAAAATACAAAAGTTCAAAAAATGTCCGACAGATGGCGCTTCATCTGATCAGAATAGCAATAATTAGCATAACAAAGTAAGACAAAGTAAAGATGTTTTTTACAGGAAATGCTCAATATGTCCTCCATCATTCCTCAACAATAGTTGTAGTCGAGGAATATTGTTGTGAACAGCACTGTAAAGCATGTCCGGAGTTATGGTGAGGCATAGGCGTCGGATGTTGTCTTTCAGCATCCCTAGAGATGTCGGTCGATCACGATACACTTGCGACTTCAGGTAACCCCAAAGCCAATAACCGCACGGACTGAGGTCTGGGGACCTGGGAGACCAAGCATGACGAAAATGGCGACTGAGCACATGATCATCACCAAACGACGCGCGCAAGAGATCTTTCACGTGTCTAACAATATGGAGTGGTTCTAATAAAAATCCATGTCATTCCAAGCATGTGTGTCAATTTTTACCTCTATCTACATTATTCCATGGTTTATTAAGTTTTCAAATTTGTACTGACTTTTTGATCACTCGGTATTTCAACGCCAAGTTCCGTAGGACTAAATTGAAGAGCAAATCTCCAAGGTCATGGAACGTGTCAGTACATGAAATTACAACATAAAAGTAATAACAGATAAAAATAAAATGTTTATGGACCGGAAAAAAGTCAACCCGTATGTTTAAGTAAACGCAGTCAACAATGTAACATAGGAATCAGCTTAATTTTTTCAAGGAACTCCTCGACAGAATATGAGTAGCGACCCATGACGAATCTCTTCAGTTCACCTCTCTGTACGCAAGAGTTAAGGAAGTCCGATCCAAATGCAGGTTTGATTTCTGTCGAGTATTGACTGAGTGCAAGCTTCTTATTCCTGGGGAAAAGCTAATATTGTTAACAGGAAATGACAGTAAGGAATATACATGGTGTTTCAAAAGTGATGGTCAATATTCAGAGATATGACAGGAATGATCATTCGAAACAAAAATGTTAAGTAAACATGAGCTCTAAAACACATACCTTAAGAGCTATGAGATATTCTTGATCTTCACTATTGTGAAACAAATATCTTCTACTGAAATATATTTGTTTTCCATATTTTGTGAAGTGGTAGTATGGAATAAAACAACAAAAATGCCCGGTAAACACGTGTTCTAAAAAACCATAGCTTAACAGTAATGAGCACTTGTTCATTAGAAGAATTGTGTTCCAAAGTACCGAAGATGAACAGGTTCATTAGAAGAGTTGTGTTCCAAAGTACTGAAGATGAAAAGTACTGAAGATGAACAGGTGCTCATAGCTGTTAAGGTATGCATTTTAGAGCTCATGTTTACTGGTCACCTTTTCCTTTTTTTGGTCCATACTACCACTTCCCAAAATATGGAAAGCAAAGACCTTGCAGTAGAAGACATTTGCTTCACAGTATCGAATATCAGGAACTGCTCATAGCTCTGAAGATGTGCATTTTACAGCCCAGGTTTACTTAACTTTTTTTTTAGAATGATCAATCCTGTCATATCCCTGAATATTGACCATCACTTCTGAAACACCCTGTATGTATTGAGAAACCAATGTCAAAATACCCAGATTCATGAACAGCACTTATTGCCCGAACCGCCCGTTTCTGAGCCAAAAATAACCTTTTAGAATGGGAAGAGCTACCCCAAAAAAATATAATACCACAAAGCGAATGAAAATAAGCAAAGTAGGCTAATTCTCATGTCGAATTATCACTCACTTCAGATACCGTTCGAATAGTAAAAATGGCAGCATTAAGTCTTTGAACAAACTCCTGTGCGTGGGCTTTCCACAACAATTTACTATTAATCTGAATACCTAGAAATTAGAACTGTTCAGTTTCACTAATCATATGCCCATTCTGTGAAATTAAAATGTCGAGTTTTGTTGAATTGTGTGTTAGAAACTGTAAAAACTGAGTCTTACTGTGATTTAGCTTTAGTTTATTTTCTACAAGCAATGAATTTACCTTATGAACTGTATTATTTGAAACTGAGCCAATGTTGCACACACCCATCCTTTACTACTAAGTTAGCGTCATCAGCAAACAGAAATATTTTAGAGTTTCCCATAATACTAAAGGGCATATTATTTATATAAATAAGGAACAGAGGTGGCCCCAACACTGATCCCTGGGGAACCCTCCACGTTACTGGACCCCACTCAGACCCCACATCTCAGCCATTTTCAACAATGTGAATAATGACGATTTTCTGCTTGCTGCTTAAGTAAGAGGTGAACCAGTTGTGAGCTGCTCCCCGTATTCCGGAATGGTCCAACTTCTGGAGCAATATTTTATGATCAACACAATCAAAAGCCTTAATTGAATCAAAAATATGCCTAGCGTTCGAAACCTTTTGTTTAATCCATCTGGTACCTCACAGAGAAAAGAGAATATAGCATTTTTAGTTGTTAAACGACTTCTAAAGCCGAACTGTACATTTGACAGCATATTGTCTGATATAAAATGATCAATTATCCTTACATACACAGCCTTTACAATAACTTTAGCAAACACTGATGGCATAGAAATAGGCCTAAAATTGTTTTCATTATACCTTTCTCCCTTTTTATGAAGCATCTTTAGTTCTGAGTACTTTAATCGCTCAGGAAGCTGACCATCCCTAAACGAAAAATTAAAAATATGGTTAAATACAGGGCTAACGTGTGCAACACAGTGTTAGAATGTAATTGAAAAAATACTCACAGAAGGTGTTAAGTAAGGCCAATGATTAAATTCAAATTTGATTTTGATAAATTCCACCTCCGACTTCAGTTCATTTTGGAATTCTCTTACCAACGACACTCGTGTCTCTTTGAGGCAGTCTTGGTGTTCTTTTACGAGTGCAGCATTATTAACAACCCGAACGATCAGTTGGTCTCCTGTGGTTTCTTTTACTTTGTTGGCTTCCCTTTTCAACCAGCGCTACATGACATAGACTAAAGGGGTAAGATACGGGGACTATGATGACCAAGATATGGGACCATATCTTCTGATCCATCTTCCGAGGAATGTTAGGTTTATGTGATGTGTCACCTGACGATTAGAATGTGCACTGCACCCGCCATACCCGTCATACTTGTCATACAGGAACAACGCTCCACAAACATATAGCCAAAGCAATTTCTATCAATAATTGTGGATACCATATCGACATACTCAGCACATATAAATACGTGCACATGCTTAAATGATACAGCAGAACTGGGCAATGAATCACACTCAAATCTCGGTTGAAAAATTCCTCAGTGCTAATTCAAGCACGACTTCAAAACAAAAATGAGAATCGATAAATAAACCCATAATATACACTATCGATCTGATCGAAAGTTCGTACACCCACATGTAATGCGGAATCGACCAGTGGATGTCACGAGAAGCAGAATCGTCAGTATAAACGGGGGGTCTACGGCCTCAATACCACGCAGTACACAATGCTGTAAAATGTGTTAGTATTCTTCGTCATTTAGCGTTTTCTTGTGAGCAATAAGTGAACCACAGCCTAACCACAAAAAAAAAACCCATATCGTAGCACCAACTCGTCCGTACTTCGCTGTTGGCACTAAGCGTGATGTCAGGTGACATTCCAAGGCAATAGACCGGACATTGGCAGGAATGATCCGTGAAAGAAAAATGAACTTTCATGTTTTCAAAACTGCTGGAATTTTAAGCATTCTTATGCAACAGACCCTCCCCCCATGAACCATGGACCTTGCCGTTGGTGGGGAGGCTTGCGTGCCTCAGCGATACAGATGGCCGTGCCGTAGGTGCAACCACAACGGAGGGGTATCTGTTGAGAGGCCAGACAAACGTGTGGTTCCTGAAGAGGGGGGCAGCAGCCTTTTCAGTAGTTGCGGGGGCAACAGTCTGGATGATTGACTGATCTGGCCTTGCAACATTAACCAAAACGGCGTTGCTGTGCTGGTACTGCGAACGGCTGAAAGCAAGGGGAAACTACAGCCGTAATTTTTCCCGAGGACATGCAGCTTTACTGTATGATTAAATGATGATGGCATCCTCTTGGGTAAAATATTCCGGAGGTAAAATAGTCCCCCATTCGGATCTCCGGGCGGGGACTACTCAGGAGGATGTCGTTATCAGGAGAAAGAAAACTGGCGTTCTACGGATCGGAGCGTGGAATGTCAGATCCCTTAATCGGGCAGGTAGGTTAGAAAATTTAAAAAGGGAAATGGATAGGTTAAAGTTAGATATAGTGGGAATTAGTGAAGTTCGGTGGCAGGAGGAACAAGACTTCTGGTCAGGTGACTACAGGGTTATAAACACAAAATCAAATAGGGGTAATGCAGGAGTCGGTTTAATAATGAGTAGGAAAATAGGAATGCGGGTAAGCTACTACAAACAGCATAGTGAACGCATTATTGTGGCCAAGATAGATACGAAGCCCACACCTACTACAGTAGTACAAGTTTATATGCCAACTAGCTCTGCAGATGATGAAGAAATTGTAGAAATGTACGATGGAATAAAAGAAATTATTCAGATAGTGAAGGGAGACGAAAATTTAATAGTAATGGGTGACTGGAATTCGAGTGTAGGAAAAGGGAGAAAAGGAAACATAGTAGGTGAATATGGATTGGGGCTAAGAAATGAAAGAGGAAGCCGCCTAGTAGAATTTTGCACAGAGCACAACTTAATCATAGCTAACACTTGGTTTAAGAATCATGAAAGAAGGTTGTATACGTGGAAGAACCCTGGAGATACTAAAAGGTATCAGATAGATTATATAATGGTAAGACAGAGATTTAGGAACCAGGTTTTAAGTTGTAAGACATTTCCAGGGCCAGATGTGGACTCTGACCACAATCTATTGGTTATGACCTGTAGATTAAAACTGAAGAAACTGCAAAAATGTGGGAAATTAAGGAGATGGGACCTGGATAAACTGAAAGAACCAGAGGTTGTACAGAGTTTCAAAGAGAGCATAAGGGAACAATTGACAGGAATAGGGGAAAGAAATACAGTAGAAGAAGAATGGGTAGCTCTGAGGGATGTAGTAGTGAAGGCAGCAGAGGATAAAGTAGGTACAAAGACGAGGGCTGCTAGAAATCCTTGGGTAACAGAAGAAATATTGAATTTAATTGATGAAAGGAGAAAATATAAAAATGCAGTAAATGAAGCAGGCAAAAAGGAATACAAACGTCTCAAAAATGAGATCGACAGGAAGTGCAAAATGGCTAAACAGGGATGGCTAGAGGACAAATGTAAGGATGTAGAAGCTTATCTCACTAGGGTAAGATAGATACTGCCTACAGGAAAATTAAAGAGAGTTTTGGAGAGAAGAGAACCACGTGTATGAATATCAAGAGCTCAGATGGCAGCCCAGTTCTAAGCAAAGAAGGGAAGGCAGAAAGGTGGAAGGAGTATATAGAAAGTTTATACAAGGGCGATGTACTTGAGGACAATATTATGGAAATAGAAGAAGATGTAGATGAAGACGAAATGGGAGATACGATACTGCGTGAAGAGTTTGACAGAGCACTGAAAGACCTGAGTCGAAACAAGGCCCCCGGAGTAGACAACATTCCATTAGAACTACTGACGGCCTTGGGAGAGCCAGTCATGACAAAACTCTACCAGCTGGTGAGCAAGATGTATGAGACAGGCGAAATACCCTCAGACTTCAAGAAGAATATAATAATTCCAATCCCAAAGAAAGCAGGTGCTGACAGATGTGAAAATTACCGAACTATCAGTTTAATAAGCCACGGCTGCAAAATACTAACGCGAATTCTTTACAGACGAATGGAAAAACTGGTAGATGCAGACCTCGGGGAGGATCAGTTTGGATTCCGTCGAAATGTTGGAACACGTGAGGCAATACTGACCTTACGACTTATCTTAGAAGAAAGATTAAGGAAAGGCAAACCTACGTTTCTAGCATTTGTAGACTTAGAGAAAGCTTTTGACAATGTTGACTGGAATACTCTCTTTCAAATTCTAAAGGTGGCAGGGGTAAAATACAGGGAGCGAAAGGCTATTTATAATTTGTACAGAAACCAGATGGCAGTAATAAGAGTCGAGGGGCATGAAAGGGAAGCAGTGGTTGGGAAAGGAGTGAGACAGGGTTGTAGCCTCTCCCCGATGTTATTCAATCTGTATATTGAGCAAGCAGTAAAGGAAACAAAAGAAAAATTTGGAGTAGGTATTAAAATTCATGGAGACGAAGTAAAAACTTTGAGGTTCGCCGATGACATTGTAATTCTGTCAGAGACAGCAAAGGACTTGGAAGAGCAGTTGAACGGAATGGACAGTGTCTTGAAAGGAGGATATAAGATGAACATTAACAAAAGCAAAACGAGGATAATGGAATGTAGTCAAATTAAATCGGGTGATGCTGAGGGAATTAGATTAGGAAATGAGACACTTAAAGTAGTAAAGGAGTTTTGCTATTTAGGAAGTAAAATAACTGATGATGGTCGAAGTAGAGAGGATATAAAATGTAGACTGGCAATGGCAAGGAAAGCGTTTCTCAAGAAGAGAAATTTGTTAACATCGAATATAGATTTATGTATCAGGAAGTCGTTTCTGAAAGTATTTGTTTGGAGTGTAGCCATGCATGGAAGTGAAACATGGACGATAACTAGTTTGGACAAGAAGAGAATAGAAGCTTTCGAAATGTGGTGCTACAGAAGAATACTGAAGATAAGGTGGATAGATCACGTAACTAATGAGGAGGTATTGAATAGGATTGGGGGGAAGAGAAGTTTGTGGCACAACTTGACTAGAAGAAGGGATGGGTTGGTAGGACATGTTTTGAGGCATCAAGGGATCGCAAATTTAGCATTGGAGGGCAGCGTGGAGGGTAAAAATCGTAGAGGGAGACCGAGAGATGAGTACACTAAGCAGATTCAGAAGGATGTAGGTTGCAGTAGGTACTGGGAGATGAAGCAGCTTGCACAGGATAGAGTAGCATGGAGAGCTGCATCAAACCAGTCTCAGGACTGAAGACAACAACAACAACAACATGCAACAGACTGGCTGATATATGTCGACGGAATTGCATCGTCTTTTTAAAAACACAGCTACTTGATCCATACGTCAGAAGTATTTTCATATTTATCTCTTGAACACACAGATATAATTAAGGGCTTCAGAAAGCTGAAGGTGTAGAGAAGTTGGTTTGAGTCCGTGAACAAATCTTTAGTATACAGAAAGGTCTTAAAAAACAGTATATTTCGTTCATAAACTCGGAGTCATATCCGAGAAGTACTGGCTGGCGCGGCCCGCTTTATCTGTGATGGGTATAGATGACAGATAAGGCTCTTCACTTTCAGATTCCGCAGTGAGTGACGTAGATGTGCTTTATCTATGTATGTTATCCAACGAGAATCGTTACCGTTGGAGTTTCAGAAACCGCAGTCATCTTCAAGCAGTCAACATCCCTTCCTGGTGAAGAAAATTATTATGTCTATTACGTTTGGAAATATTCCCTACATATAATTTTGCACTAAAGAAATACGATTAATGACTGAGGATGTTATATGTGGTATTAAATGCACGTTTTCACAAAGTATGTAAGTCGTAGTTCCCTGGGGTTGTATGAAAATCCACTGGTGTACTACACCGTGTACTTTCGAGAGTTCTACTAGCTTATTGCCATATTTTATTTAGTTACACAATTTTAACGCCTGAATAGTACGGAATGTCTCGTTGGATAATGCTGTTTTTTTTCAGTACGTTTGCTTTTCGCGATACCATCCCGTTTAAGTTGAACTTTTCTGCGAAGCCTCTCCATGTCCTCAGTATTCATTTTCTGTATTACATTTACAAATCTCGGGAATTCGAAGTTTAATTAATAATACGTTTCACCGTAGGTACTTATGTATACAAAATACTTGATTTTTACTGAACTCTTCATACGTTGTTCTACAGCATTTAGATTTATACAGTCACTCGTCAAAAAATCGGAAAAACGTCACTGCCGCGGTCTTCGATGGTCAGTTAGAAAATTCACTTGGGTTAGTTTGGAGAGAGGACAGAAAACCTAACAGAAATTATTTTAAACAACAGTTCTCGCGATAATTCTTCAATTCTATTCTGCGGAATATTTCTCTCGTTAATGTGACTTTTCTTAACAGTTATACATCATGAAATTCGAAAAGTCATATACTTCTGCATTGATTACCTTAGAGGAATGCCATTTCTTTGAGCATGATTCGATGTGAAAGCTCTCATAATACCCTTAATAGTACTTACTGTGTTTCTTTGGAAACTGAAAACTAGATTCATCTTTCCCGGAGTTTCCCATTCGTGATTATATCTGAAGACCTGTTTCGATTTATTTCAGAGCAGTGAAATACAGCAGCTGTAGTCCTTCGCAATGTATTATAGATTATAAACAACAGTGAGGTATTTCGACGTACGAAGCCTTTCTGGAATCGAGAAATAATTCGTCCGTGGCATATGGCTATGCGGCCTAGGACATTCGTGCAACCCTTGTCGCAACACTTGGTACTTCCTAGGCTTCATTTTCTCTCCTCGGATATCTGTATGTTCACATTAGGATGTTCAACCATACTAGTACTTTTATGATGGGTTTATGATGAGTGTGTATTTTTTCGAGACGAGCTCAGTCAACACTCGTAATAACCTTTGCAGTTTTTTTTCCTAAGACTGACTCTGTCAATCAATACTGTATGGTGAGATTTCAAACACGTGACTTTCTCATGTCGTTAATTTAGTTCGACTCAGATTGTTTTATAAACCCTCCGTTCTCGTAATTTCCGCAACTTACAGGTTGGTTACCTCTCGATCCCTTGCTGTAGATTTTTCCTTCGATTTTTTGCATGTCAGAAGTGTTGTTATTACACACTGCCAGAAAATGTTTAATATACACTGAAGTGCAAAACTAAAGGAAGAAATAAACTTTCCGATGGTGTGTCACTGTCAAGTAATTTAGCTCGATGGAACTTGAACCACACGTAGAAAGAACTGTTACCATGTATATATTAAAGAAGTTAAATGAAAAGTATATGTGATGAGAGGAACAGTAATGACAATTTTCTTCAGCGACAACTTGTCTCCGCTGTTTATGATGGTTCTCTGGACATTATAAAAGTCAGGACATTGTTCTTCATACAGTGTGTGATCACCACGGACAGTATTCATGCGCTACAACCTGCTCCCGTGCTGGCCAAAGCTGAATTGTCGTTGGTGCATGTGGACTTGCTACAATACGTGTCCACAATGTATGCCACACATGCTTGATGGAATTTAAGTTGGAAATGGGGAGGGGGATAGGGTGGCGGAACAGGTAAGCCAGTCCATTCGCAGAACATTCTCTCGTTCCAACACGTCCTTCACCAGCGCTATTCGATGTGGTCGCGCACAGTCATCCATAAAAATGAAGTCAGGGCCGAGTGCACTCCTGAAAAGACGTAGATGGGGAAGGAGTACAGGGTGACAAAGTTGCCTGGTGAGTGCACCGTGTTCAAAGGTTTGGAGGTCAGTACACCCATGCAATATTATGCCTTCCCACACTGTAACATTTTGACCACCAAACCGCTCGCTAATGTTGACAATACTGGACACACCCTCATATGAGGTGGAAACACGAAATGCACCCAGGAATGCTGTCGAACATGATCGTTTTGGTGGTCCAGATGTTATGGTGTGGGAAGGCATAATGTTGCACGGGCGTACTGACCTCCAAATTTTTGAACAGAGTACATTGACCAATCAACGTTATTGTAGCACTATACTCCTTTCTCCAGTGCGTCTTTCAGGACTGCGTTCGACCCTGAATTCATCTGTATCGATTTGAAAATGCACGAGAACATAACAGTGCAGTTAGATGAGCTCTTTTAACGACAGGCTATTCGGCGTATGGATTGGCCTGCCCGTTGCCTCGATTTAAATCCCACCGAGCTCTTGTTGAATGCGCTGAGGAGGCGAATTGCAGTCTGGAATGTCCTACCACAAGAACTTCTCACAAACCTTGTGACCAACATAGGAGCATGTTGCAGACCATGCACAGCCATCCGTGGTGATCACACGTCCTATTAAGAACCACGTCTCCCTTTTTGTAATAAGCAAGGGACCATAATAAAACGCGGCGACTTCAGTGTAGTTAGAGGAAAGTGTCGTTTCTGTTCGTCTCGCTACGTATTTCTTTCAGTCACCTTCTGTACGGTACTGTACCGTACTACACTGTAGCAGTTCTTTCTATGTATAGTCCAATTTTTATCGGTGTATGTTACTTGGCTGTGACATATTATGAGAAAGTTACTTCCGTACTTCAGTTTTGCACACCAGTATACGCTAAGATGACAAATGTTATAAGATACCTCCTAATATCGTGTCGGATCTCCTTTTCCCCTTCATAGTGCAGCAACTCGCCGTGGCATGGACTCAACAAGTCGCTGGAAAGCTCCTGCAGAAATATAGAGCCGTGCTGCATCTGTTTCCGTCCGTAACTGCGAAAGCATTACCGGTGCAGGACTTTCTGCACGAACTGACCTCTCGATTATGTCCCATAAATGTTCGATAGCTATCACATCGGGCGATCTGGGTAGCCTCGTCAGTCGCTCGAACCGCCCAGAATGTTCTTTAACCCAATCGCGAAAAATTGTGCCCACTTGACAAGGTGTATTGTCATCCATAAAAATTCTATCATTGTTTGGCAACATGACTTCCATGAACGCTTGCAAATGGTCTCCAAGTAGCCAAACGTCCAGAGGACCTAGTCCGTTACTTTTAAACACAGCCCACACCATTATGGAGCCACCGGGAGCTTGTACAGTGACTTGTTGACAATTTGGGTCGATGGATTCGTGGTGTCTGCGCAACTCTCGAACCCTATCATCAGGTCTTACCAGCTGAAATCGGGACTCATCTGAACAGGCCACGGTTTTCCAGTTGTCTAACGCACAACCAGTTCCGTCACAACCCCAGGAGAGGCGCTGCGCCGGCCAGAGTGGCCGAGCAGTTCTAGGTGCTACTGTCTGGAACTGCGCGACCGCTACGGTCGCAGGTTCGAATCCTGCCTCGGGCATGGATGTGTGTGATGTCCTTAGGTTAGTTAGGTTTAAGTAGTTCTAAGTTCTAGGGGAATGATGACCTCAGCAGTTAAGTCCCATAGTGCTCAGAGCCATTTGAACCATTTGAGAGGCGCTGCAGGTTATCCCGTGCATCGGTCGTCTGCTGCCATAGCCCATTAACGCCAAATTTCGCCGTACTGTCCTAACGGGCACGTTCGTCGTACGTCCCACATTGATCTCTGCTGTTATTTTACGCTATGATACTTGTCTGTTACCACCGACAACTTTACGCAAACACCGCTGCTCCCTGTCTTTAACTGAGGGCCGTCGGCCACTGCGTTGTGCGTGGTGTGAGCTAATGCCTGAAATGTGTATTCTGGGCACACTCTTGACGCTGTGGGTCTCGGAATATTGAATTCACTAACGGTTACATGCGTCTAGCTCCAACTACCATTCCGCGCCAGTCTGTTAACTCCCGTCACGTAGCCATAATCACGTCGGAAACCTTTTCACATGAATCACGTGAGTACAAACAATAGCCCCGCAAATGCACTACCCTTTATACGTTGTGTACGCGATACTACCGCCATCTTTATATGAGCATATCGATATCCCACGACTTCTGTTACCTCAGCGTGTACTGTCGTAAACGTAGTAATGACTGTTCATTTGTGTCCACGTGCTTTTTCCGAAGACTAGACAATTTCTTCTATGTGTGGCCCAGGAATTTCCCTATAAAAATTTGTTTAGAGTATGTATGTTGTTCTGCGACATGTGACATTACTATCCTAAGTATTTCAACTATATATATGACACTATTTGATTCACCATTTCATTTAGATCTTTAACGTCAAACTTACACCTCTTGTGTCAGCGGGTCAGCAGCACATGGTCTTGTCTTTAGCGTTGCCAATTCCAGATCATGCGCCCCAAAGTCGATTCCTGGCGGGGTCGAAGATTTTTTTCACTCGGATCTGGGTGTGTCTGGGTGTTGTCCTTATCATACTTCCGTTGTCATCGAACAACAAGTCGTCGAAGGGGCGTCAAATAAAAACACTTTCACCAGATGGTTGTCCTGGCCAAGGAGTCCATGCGCACATTTCCATCCCTTATCATTTATTATTCACGCATGAGCGTTAAGAAAATTTTTCTATGCTCACTGTAACATCTGGTCTTCTGACAACGATGAAGACGCATAGATAACCATGTCACAACCACTTTCTCTGCATTACTGGTTCATATTCTAACTAAACCACAGTTCTTCAGTAAACTTATGCAAACATTTCAGACACTGTTCAAGAAATATATTTAGTCTGCGCCATTCCAACCTTCAGAACTCTCAGATACAGTATGGTTAAAGATGACCCCTCCCCCCCCCCCCTCCAAAAAAAATAGGGCGCATAAGGAGTAGCATTTTTGCTAAAGCATATTTTCTCGTCGTTGGTCAGTTGAAGAGCGTCATAATATGCGACGCTCCGTAGCCAACTCATAGTAGTTGTCTTATTTGGCAGTTTCTGTATCCATTGCGAGCCAGGACTTTCATGAGCCCTCTGTTACGATTATGTGTTGAGCGTATGTGTTGGCAATGCAAGAGATGCTCGTCGATCTACGAACATGGACACAACCTTGGAGTACACTGCCGGTTGCCACGCCACTTCAGCCATACACTGCGATGCACATGCTATCCGTACCGCAGCAGAATTTCTCTCTGCAGGAAAACCGGAAAATGTAGTCTCTTCTGACACTGAGCCGCTGTTGTTTGCGCAGTGGTCTTAGCGAGGGCCGACATGTGTAACTTGCTTTCTGAAATTCCGACACGATACTTTTTCACGCGGGTGGGCTTACGGTGGCCTGCAGCCCGGATCAGGCCAGCGATTGGTTTCAATCCGACCCGCTAAAGAAATTAGTGGTCTCTAGGGCGAGGTGCTGTCATTTTTTCCGCACGGGATGCATTTTCGGACATTTCAGTCGACACTCGTTTCTCCTCGGGTTTGCGACTCATTACGCAGACCCGCGGCGAAAGTTGACATTTTCCCTTTTGCTTCTGTCTAATACAGCCGATGTATACTAAGTTCAAGCGAATTCGAATTTTAAACCTTTTTTTTTAAATGAACCAATAAATAAAGGCTTAATTTCTTTAGTGTTAAAGAAACTGCCCATTCCCATGTGATGAGTTACCAGAAGTTTTTTGGGGTAAATGTTTAATAAATCCTTTCTGACAGTGTTTGTGAATATTAACACACCAAATTTCAAACACTCGAATGACCTTCCTGTGCTAAAAATCACGAAGTTACGCCTAATCACTTGCCGACAGGGACTGACTATTTCAATGCCGTATATTGTTTTTCTGTTGTTTCTAGTATTAACATAAGTAAATAATTCTTGCCTGTTGTCGACGTAATAGAAAACTTCAACTGTTGAAAATGAAGGAAATTTGTAAAAAGATTGGTGCAACCTGTTGTGTTACAGGCGTTTATTTTTCCTTGGTGACAAAAAAAGTGGTTCAAATGGTGCTGAGCACTATGGGACTTAAACATCTGAGGTCATCAGTCCCCTGGAACTAAGAACTACTTAAACTTAACTAACCTAAGGACATCACAAACATCCATGCCCGAGGCAGGATTCGAACCTGCGATCATAGCGGTCGCGCGGTTCCAAACTGAAGCGTCGAGAACCGCCCGGCCTCCAGGGTGACATTTCAGGATGCTTGGCATCCACTCATGAGATATTTCCATTTATTTACATACAATGGAAGTTTTTAAGACAGCTACTGTAAAACGTCATACGTCAAGAAATAATGTTCGTACCGAGCGAGGTGGCGCAGTAGTTAGACACTGGACTCGCATTCGGGGGGACGACGGCTCAATCCCGTGTCCGGCCATCCTGATTTAGGTTTTCCGTGATTTCCCTAAATCGCTCCAGGCAAATGCCGGGATGGTTACGTTCAAAGGGCACGGCCTACTTGCTTCCCCATCCTTCCCCATCCTTTTTTGGCGTGTCGTGTCGGAGAAGGGATGCCATTCGTACCGGTGCGTTACCCCATTGACATTAATGTCACAGACGCTAGATTGACTTTGTCTGCTAGGAGCTTTGCTATAAGTCATGTGATGAGGCGGCCTGCGAGCTTAAGTAGGTATGTGAAACAAGCTCGCGGATCACATAAGGTACCTCATGACTACTCTGTGAGCCCTATAGAACTTAACAAAATGGTTCAAATGGCTCTGAGCACGTTGGGACTTAACTTCTGAGGTCATCATTCCCTTAGAACTTAGAACTACTTAAACCTAACTAACCTAAGGACATCACACACATCCATGCCCGAGGCAGGATTCGAACCTGCGACCGTAGTGGTCTCGCGGTACCAGACTGAAGCACCTAGACCCGCTCGGCCACCACGGCCAGCGTCGTTATTCCTTCTGCTCTTTTAGGTTATTTAGGACATGTTGCATGAGAGAAAATAAGTGTGAATTACAACTTAAGAACATGTGTAGATTTAAACACATTGCAAGCCTCCTAACAATAATCGATATTAACTTGAGAATAAATAGGGAAAACTCGCTGCAGAGGCCACAGTAAAGGTTTAACACATTCGTGTAAACAAACGGAAAACTGTGATTGGTTCGTCACTACACTACAGTCGTCAGTTTTGAATCACTGGGATTCTAACATCAGCTTCTATTGGAAAAAATATTATGTTAAAACCGAAGAAGAGCGCCCAAAGTATAACGGGAAACGCTGTCATGGAGAGATTCCGTTTGTTGACATTCACTCCGCATGTTGACGCAGCTCGAAGGTGAGTGAGCAACCGGGGCGCTGCCCAGTACCCGGAAACGCGGGCGGAGCCGCAGGACTCGCAAACAGCGACAGTCCCAGCTTTCGTCCGAAATAGTGCGGGATGGGCGCTGTGAAAGCCGTGCACATGTTTGTTGCCACTCGCAAATGGCGGACCTCTCCAGCCCAGGCGCTCTCGTAGCCTGTCTTGTGTCGCTGCTGACAGCCCAGCTGTCGTATCCAGCGATACCACTATATGTAAAGTCCACACTTCCCAAGCAATGGCGACAGGAAGCATCCGGCCACCCTCTACCACCGACACTGACAAATACTGACGACACGGGATAACGACAGGGAAAAAAAAGCAGAAGACTGCTTTCGGAGCAAAGAAAATGTCTGCGTGCTTAAGTATCAGTATTGGCATTTATCTGCACCTGCTTCTACACAAATACTCCACAAGCCATCGTATGCTGCATGGCAGAGGGTACCTTGTATCACTACTAGAAATGTTCCACTTGCAAACAGAGCGAGGGCGAAACGACTGTCCATATACCTCCATACGAGTCCTACTTTTCCCTATTTTATCTTCGTGATCCTTACACAAAATGTACATTGACCGCAGTAGAATCGTTCTGCTGCAAACTTCGAATGCCGGTTTCCTAAATTGTCTCTATAGTGCTTCGCGAAAAAACGTCGTCTTCCCGTCAGGAATTTCCATCTGAGTTCACAAAGCATCTCCGTAAAAGTCGCATGTTCATCTAACCTATCTACCTCGTGGGAATTCCAAACGCTGGAGCAGTACTCAAGAAGGGGTCGCACAAGAATTATATACCCGATCTCCTTTATAGATGGGCTACACTTTCCAAAAATTCTACCATTAAACCACAGACGGCCAGGAACAGTGACATTCAAGAAAAATTGTAAGCTTTAAACACGAAATATATAATCCCTTAGCATAGAAAGAAAGAGGTTACCCATCCTCTCCCTTTCTCTTGGCTGTCTGTATGAGGAATATAGTAAAGACACTAGATCTATTCGACAGTCACCTTCTAATATCCTATCCCAAATTTCGTTAACAGGGCTTAATAGGAACACAGCAAATTTTCTTTAGTTCATTTTTTGATTTGCAAATTTTCTGAAATATCTTTAACACTTCGAACTTGGTGAACCAAATATATGCTATATTAAGATTTAACTGCACGTTACCGATTCCTTCATTCCTTCATTTCCATTCTCCTCTCAAATTTTGATTGGTTCACAAACACTCCAACAATGTTGAAGAATACCTTGTACGACATTTTCTCCGCTATTACCTTGAAAAATACTTCACACTTTCCCAGCATTCTCTCCATTAATAGCTGTTTACGTTAGTCCTAACCTTCTAGTTCGCAATACACTTTTACTGTTAGATATCTGATCGATGTAACTCAGTACAGATGCTGATCCTGCAGTCTAAATGTTCTTCGTAATAACAACTGCCGCACTACCTGTAAACGATTGGATTAAAATATCCTTTTATTTTCTAGTCACCACTACTGCTATGTAGTGATTTTCAACTGTCTGTCTCAAACACATATCAGGTGCAAAATAGTTAAAATATAAATATAAAAGAACGATGGGATGCTTAGCCGAGAGAATGAAAAGAAGGCTTACATCGCATAACCCATGAAATGTGCATACTTGGTTACAAGTGAAGTGTTCATAAGGTCTTACGCAGTTAAAAAAGTATGTTGTTGGCCTACTGTGCCATATAAAATGTGGAAATAAAATGGAAGGCATAAAGTAAAGGAGACTATCATACAACAAAATATTTTACCAGTTATTACTTCTTCTGTTACTTTTTTATCACCACTCCACATCGCCGGCCGCTGTGGTCGAGCGGTTCTAGGAACCGCGCGACCGCTACGGTCGCAGGTTCGAATCCTACCTCGGTCATGGATGTGTGTGATGTCCTTAGGTTGGTTAGGTTTAAGTAGTTCTAAGTTCTAGGGGACTGATGACCACAGCAGTTAAGTCCCTTAGTGCTCAGAGCCATTTGAACCATTTGAGAGGCGCTGCAGGTGATACCATAAACCAAACACGACCATTCGCCTTCTCTGCTAAGGTCCCTACGTGCTCGCTCCACTTCATATCGCTGTGCAGCGTTACGCCAGAATATTTCATCGACCCGACTGTGTCAAGCAGCAAATTACTAAAGCTCTGTTTGAAGAAAAATGGTTCAAATGGCTCTAGGCACTATGGGATTTAACATCTGAGGTCCTTAGTCCCCTAGACTTGGAACTACTTATGCCTAACTAAGCTAAGGACATCACACACATCCATGCCCGAGGCAGGATTCGAACCTGCTACCGTAACAGTCGCACGGTTCCGGACTGCGCGCCTAGAACCGCGAGACCACCGCGGCCGGCTGTACTGAGTTACATCGATCAGATATCTAACGGTAAAAGTGTATTGCGAACTAGAAGGTTGGGACTAACGTAAACAGTTATTTATGGAGAGAATGCTGGGAAAGTTTGAAGTATTTTTCAAGGTAATAGCGGAGAAAATGTCGTACAAGGTATTCTTCAACATTGTTGGAGTGTTTGTGAACCAATCAGAATTTGAGAGGAGAATGGAAGTGAAGGAATGAAGGAATCGGTAACGTGCAGTTAAATCTTAATATAGCATATATTTGGTTCATCAAGTTCGAAGTGTTAAAGATATTTCAGAAAATTTGCAAATCAAAAAATGAACTAAAGAAAATTTGCTGTGTTCCTAGTAAGCCCTGTTAACGAATTTTGGGATAGGATATTAGAAGGTGACTGTCGAATAGATCTAGTGTCTTCACTATATTCCTCATACAGACAGCCAAGGGAAAGGGAGAGGATGGGTAACCTCTTTCTTTCTATGCTAAGGGATTATGTATTTCGTGTTTAAAACCTTACAATTTTTCTTGAATGTCACTGTTCCTGGAACTCACTGATGTCCTACGTACTCATGAGACATTACTATTTAGCGAAATCAATTTGAACTCATAATTAATGGTACGTGCACTGAAAACATCGTAAAGTATCTTAGCATGGTCGTGTACGATTCTTTTGTATTGATTGACTACACATTTGGAATATATGGCAGCTAAATTCACTTTAGCACAAAATTACCTCAGCCTCGAGTTGACGTATCAGTTATGAGACACGGTCTGTCAGGACAGTCTCATATTAATTTCAGTCATCAAACGAATGCATCTTCACAGTAACTGAACTCGCCATCTATTCTAAAAAAAAAAAAAAAAAAAAAAAAAAAAAAAAAAAAAAAATTAAATTAAAAAAGATCGTTCGAAACATTCTGCTACATTTAAAATCCCACTTAATTGTGTGGAACGTCTCACTGCCATAATTTTGACGATATCAGTTCTGCTTTATTTTTTTTTTAATTTTACAGAACTACTATGAATTCCCTGAATTTTAGCTATCGTAAATTTGACTTCAGTGAAAAGACCAATTGTAATTAAGTCTGCTATTATTAAAATTGCAGCTTATCTGAAAGCATACGTGTCTTTTCTGTACTGCGGCCATAATTTAATAAAGATTAGTTACACTGGAATACACAGTGTTGGGTATGTGACTCACGTCGTGTGTGTATTTATTTCAGATCACTTCAGTTAACATTGTTTGTACTGGAGAAGGGACTCTAATGATTAATTTTTAATACAAATGTCATTCACCTGGTTCCTATTGTCCGCCTCAGTATAGAGCTGTAGGAAGTATGGATTTACAAAGTTACAAATCTTATGAATATTTGGAAATTGAAGACAACGTCGAAAAAAACTCCAAAACTTTTTCTGTATAGTCCTACATCAATCTGTCTTACTTCTTTGCCGATAAGTTTATATTATACTTAACTGTACGTAAAGCAGGCATGGTCAGTCCGCAGGTAGAATACGTTGCGTTCAGGATGTACAGTCCCTCCCAACAGCAGATTCTCTGGAGCATCCAGGATCCATCCGCTTCCTCCCTGGTATCAATACAGAATTTCTTTTGAGTTATGTATTGTTGGGACATGCAGCGGCTTCATCCCCGCCAACTTGCGCGAAACGATTGATGGCTGACCTTCTGCTCATAAATCGATAGAAATCGATTGGTTCGCAAGCTGCCCTCGTCTGTATGACATCATCTTCCTTTTGTAAATGCTGCCACCTTGAATTGACAACATCATGTATACTCTGAACACTTTGGTCATATTCTTTGCTGGCTCCTGTTTAGCGTAGCATGATTTCTTAAACTGTGGGGAACGTTCTTGTCTTTGCCAATAACAAGCTATAAGCAACAGTGCTGGAATACGATTGCGTTATCATGTACCGAAGAACCTGATTAGCCTTTCCAGCTAGAAAAACCTATTTCGATTAAGTAAATTTATCGAAATTCAAATGTGACCTATGTCTATAAAACACTTTTAATTAGGAAAATGTGTAAAACTATGGTCAGAGGCGTAATGTAACTTGTAAAGTTGTGTGCACGGTAACCCGTTTGCAATGTTCATTGATTTGACGTGGATGTCTGAGATACCGTAAAATTTTTATCGTACATGGTAGTACGTAATCCTAAAGTACTGATAATACTGTCTGCACATTATTCCACAGCCTTGATACATTTTTCAAATTAAAAAAAATCCTTTATGGGCTGTACTATTTTCAAATATATTTGCCACTGGCCAATTACCTCATTTTGTTATTAGGAGCCGGCCAGAATGGCCGAGCGTTTATAGGCGCTACAGTCTCGAACCGCGAACCGTGCAACACATAAAAATATCTGTAAAGAACACCAAATGGCAGCATTGCTAATTTAAAAAAGTATACAGCCTGTCGTCTGTTAAATTGACAGTGATGACATGTGGTGCTTTTTATATACGTTTCTTCTTTGTTACAGGTTTTAGAATGAATTTAGATTGCTTGTTACTGAGTGGAAAGTCGAAATTGGCCAATAACAAATAAATTTGAAAACTGTACAGACAATGCCGGACAGCCTTTTATATTTGAAAAGTAATCAAAATGTACATTCCCAAGTCAATGTGATGGTACCATACCTGTTATAAATTCACCATTGTCAACGAAATTTTGGAAACAACAATAGACACTAAAACCGTCGTGTGTATATTTTCTAGCTCTTTTCCTGACGAACAAAGTTTGTGGAACTGGAACACGAAACCAAATATCCACTTTTCGAGAAAATTTTTTGTCCATACTAAGTATTATTCTGATTCAAGCTGTGAGAAAAGTAGAGGGCGACGAATTTCTCCATCTCTAAATTATAAATGTAGTCCAGAAGTCATCGCTATAACTTTGCTGTAACGTAGCCACTCTCATATGTGCGCTGCGAACGTGAGGAGTTGCTGTGAGGGCGCCGGACTACTCGATGTTAAGTCTTCGGAGTTGTTTTATCTATAGGCCCCTGCTTATACCTCCCGAGGAGATCACGAATGTAAAATTAGAGAGATTAGAGCGCGCACGGAGACTTTCAGACAGTCGTTCTTCCCGCGAACCATACGCGACTGGAACAGAAAAGGGAGATAATGACAGTGACACGTAAAGTGCCTTCCACCACACACCGTTGGATGGCTTGCGGAGTATAAATGTAGATGTAGAGCAAGATGTAGATGTAGACCATTGCTTCATCAGTTTTTTCCTCCCCATCTAATTACACCGATATAGACTAGATGCAAACTATAAACTTATTTCCTTGTTTCTCAGGTATACTGCCCCTTCGTTGTTACTAGGAACGCTCGTTAATGAGTACTTATCTATTTTTCTTGAACTATTCAGAGAGCAGCTTCTAGTCGCTCGGTGTTTTCTGATAGCTTAACAGTAAGAACTTCGCTCATGAAAGGCAAGGAAGAGAGTCCAGAAATAATTGGGTACATTGTTTTAACCTCTTAGTAGTGTTCAATGAAATTAATGCATAATTTCAACGAAGGAACTCTATTTACCTACACTATGCGGACTAACGCCCCGAGACCAAGACCACCCACATATTGTCATTTGTGTGATGTTAAGCTATGTATATGAGGGTATACGAGTGTAAGAACATACGGCAACCTAAAAAGCTATTTTCAGTCAAAATCGACAACGTAGAGAATTAAACGAGTGAGAATTGATGTATCATTTGAAGAAAAAATGATCGAGAAATCGAGGAATTCCATTATAGATTAGTTTCTTTCTTCTGGGATTCATATTTTCTAAACACCTTGCAAAGCAATAGGTTTTATCCAACAGAGGTGTTTCACAGGAACAGTGTGTTCCAATGCCCAGTTGCTGCATTGTTCTTGTGAAATGGATACATCAGAAAAGCATTAAGCTCATTCATCGCTCTGGAAGGCCTAAGAAATTAAACGAGAAGAAACTGCGTACACGATATATCCATTGCCTTTTGCTCAGATATGGCGTACAAGATAGACCGATCCGCCAAGAACCTATAGGATCGTGCCTAAGTGATCCCGGAATCACCTGATGTGATTTGGTACTTCGCAGAGCGTCTCTCAGTTTGGCAGATACATGGAGAAAATGTTTAGCTCAGTGTGTTGTGATGACGATGGTGATATGAAGGCGTTGATGAAAAATTTTAAAAAATAGTATGCCTACCATATCGTGGTAACAGAAATCCCGAAGATTGGCTAGAATTTACAGACGCGCGAAATTTGGCACGGACTTCGATGCGAGATGCCTTTAATAGGTTGCACAACGAAACATTGTCTCTAAATTTGGTAGAAAATCCGAGGAAATTCTGGTCGTATGTAAAGTACACAAGCGGCAAGACGCTGTCAATACCTGCGCTGCGCAGTGCCGATGGTACTGTTACCGACGACTGTGCCGCTAAAGCGGAGTTATTGAACGCAGTTTTCCGAAATTCCTTCTTCAGGGAAGACGAATGGAATATTCCAGAATTTGAAACACGAACATCCGCAAGCATGAGTTTCTTAGAAGTAGATACCTTAGGGGTTGCGAAGCAACTCAAATCGCTTGATACGGGCAAGTCTTCAGGTCCAGATTGTATACCGATTAGGTTCCTTTGAGATTACGCTGATACAATAGCTCCCTACTTAGCACTCATATACAACCGCTCGCTCACCGATAGATCTGTACCTACAGATTGGAAAATTGCACAGGTCGCATCAGTGTTTAAGAAGGATAGTAGGAGTAATCCATTTAACTACAGACCTATATCATTGACGTCGGTTTGCAGTAGGGTTTTGGAGCATATACTGTATTCAAACATTATGAATCACCTCGAAGGGAACGATCTATTGACACGTAATCAGCATGGCTTCAGAAAACATCGCTCTTGTGCAACGCAGCTAGCTCTTTATTCGCACGAAGTAATGGCCGCTATCGACAGGGGATCTCAAGTTGATTCCGTATTTCTAGATTTCCGGAAAGCTTTTGACACCGTTCCTCATAAGCGATTTCTAATCAAGCTGCGGAGCTATGGGGTATCGTCTCAGTTGTGCGACTGGATTCGTGATTTCCTGTCAGGAAGGTCGCAGTTCGTAGTAATAGACGGCAAATCATCGAGTAAAACTGAAGTGATATCAGGTGTTCCCCAGGGAAGCGTCCTGGGACCTCTACTGTTCCTGATCTATATAAATGACCTGGGTGACAATCTTAGCAGTTCTCTTAGACTGTTCGCAGATGATGCTGTAATTTACCGTCTAGTAAGGTCATCCGAAGACCAGTATCAGTTGCAAAGCGATTTAGAAAAGATTGCTGTATGGTGTGGCAGGTGGCAGTTGACGCTAAATAACGAAAAGTGTGAGATGATCCACATGAGTTCCAAAAGAAATCCGTTGGAATTCGATTACTCGATAAATAGTACAATTGTCAACGCTGTCAATTCAACTAAGTACCTGGGTGTTAAAATTACGAACAACTTCAGTTGGAAAGACCACATAGACAATATTGTGGGGAAGGCGAGCCATAGGTTGTGTTTCATTGTCAGGGCACTTAGAAGATGCAACAAGTCCACTAAAGAGACAGCTTACACTGCACTCGTTCGTTCTCTGTTAGAATATTGCTGCGCGGTGTGGGATCCTTACCAGGTGGGATTGACGGAGGACATCGAAAGGGTGCAAAAAAGGGCAGCTCGTTTTGTATTATCACGTAATAGGGGAGAGAGTGTGGCAGATATGATACGCAAATTGGGATGGAAGTCATTACAGCAAAGACGTTTTTCGTCGCGGTGAGATCTTTTTACGAAATTTCAGTAACCAACTTTCTCTTCCGAATGCGAAAATATTTTGTTGAGTCCAACCTACATAGGTAGGAATGATCATCAATATAAAATAAGAGATATCAGAGCTCGAACAGAAAGGTTTAGGTGTTCGTTTTTCCGGCGCGCTGTTAGGGAGTGGAATAATAGAGAGATAGTATGATTATGGTTCGATGAACGTTCTGCCAAGCACTTAAATGTGAACTGCAGAGTAGTCATGTAGATGTAGATGTAGAAGTTGTAAAATGTTCAAATGTGTGTGAATTCTTATGGGACTTAACTGATAACGTCATCAGTCCCTAAGCTTACACACTACTTAACCTAAAGTATCCTCAGGACAAACACACACCCATGCCCGAGGGAGGACTCTAACCTCCGCCGGAACAGTTTGGACTTTGATCTTTTCTACAACAGCGTAGTGATGATGTTTGGTTTGGGGGGTGCTCAACTGCGCGGTCATCAGCGCCCGTAACTGCATAATAGTTATGTCAACAAAGCAAGGACATTGCACTGTGGTTTGAAAACAAAACTGATTTGACGGATTGACATACTCACACCGCTCAACCGAATCCAATCGAACAGCGTACAAGATAAATTTATCCAAAACCAGATAACGACTATTCGCTCTGTTTTGTGTGTACTGTGACCTGCAGCATTCATGTAATTGATAAACGTATTTGTATTTATAGACAAGGACAAAGCTACTTTTTTATATTCTTACTTTTTTGGAAGATCTGGGGATCTTGTTGGCACGGTAGTACCTAAACACGACGCAGAATGTTCACAGAGACACTTGCCATATATGGACGAGCAATGTCGTGTTGGGAAACGGCACAACGGTGGTCTCATATGAAAGGTAAGGCATGGGGACGCAGAAAATCCGTGACATAGCACTGTGTCTTCAGAGTTCCCTCAGTTACTGTCAGCTGTGACCCGAATCCATACCCAATGGCTTCCCACAACATGACGCCGAGTGTAACACCTCTGTGTCTGTCAGAGCACTAGGAGATTGGAACATCTCCCCGGCCACAGTATTCGTCAACGATAGTCATCCGAAGCGGTGCAGAACCACGATTCATCGCTGAATACAATGCAACACCGTACATCAGAAATAAATGCTTCCTGGTTACGGCACCACTCAAAATGCGGCCGTTTGTGTTTTCGTGTTAACAGTACACATGTCACCATGGTTATCTGACGTAAAAAACAAAAAAAAAAATAAAAAACATTTACTGGAGTTCTCATCGATACAATTTGAACGATGCTCTACGACATCCGCGCAGAACCACTGACAAATACTGGCGAAGAAACGGATCGAAAGAAACAAGACAAAACAAGTGGTAAAGTGCGTGCCTGGAAACCGAAAGGTCATGGGTTCGAATCTCGGTCGACCCATGGATTTTTCAGTCTTCGTTTTAATGCAGCCTTCACCTCTCAATGTTATGAGCAATCGCCAGAAACAACACGTGTTTCGGATTCCACTTTTAACTGTAGGTCCCGTTTCCCCGATTCGATGACGGGGTAGGTTAGGAACGCGCAAGTCGCCTAAGTGAAAGACTTGAATCAAGTCATAGGTCCACAAGATATTATTATTATTATTATTATCATTATTATTATCATCTTCTTTCCTTTCTCAGACCTTAGGTATTATTATTATTATTATTATTATTATTATTATTATTATTATCATCGAATGTCCCCACTGGAGATCGATAAGCAGATGATTTTTTAATCTTTCTTCGGGTTTTCTTACTTTCCCAATACTTTCTTCATTATTATTATTATTATTATTACAATCTGTATACATAATTAAGTTTGTACGGATCCTTAGAGTGTGAGTCGTACTCGCACTTGCACGTTTTTTTCCCCATGTGTCTCGTTTTCATTTGACTGCTCCTTATACGTGACAAGTTCCCTTGGATTAACGCCATTGGTTAAGCCTTAGTCAAATACCATGTCTGACCGCGTAAAGTAATACTTTTTGACTGCTTACGTTGTTCACAGTCCACGAAATTAATTATGTCTAATGCAAGCTCATCGTCGAAACGACACGTTCGGAATGGCTGATGTGGAAGGCAATTAATCGTAGGCGCTACGTATGAATAAAAACGTCACTCTCTGAGGTTTAAGTATAGAGAAAAACGCAGAAAATCTGAAATGAATATCGAACGTTAATCGGGAGACAGCCTGTGCCATTGGGTTATGACCGTTCCTGGGGTATTTCCAATAATACAATATCAACAGCCGTTTTTTAGGTTTTATTTTTAGGCTACCAGTTTCGACTTTACATTAAAGTCATCTTCATGCTTAGACAGTGAAGGTTATAACAGAACAATCAGTAACCTAGTGGAGTATTCATACACCAGAAGTGTTGAAGTAATGCAACTATCAGTCGAGTGTATCCTTTGTCTGTAAATATGTATGGTTATACGTGGCAGACTCTACTGGTTTTTATCCAAAGAAAAAGAGGCGGGTAAAGGGACCGACTAATCATCTGTAAAGTAGATAACAGGATCATATATCAGGTAAAGTAAAGGGGGTACACAATGAGCAATGGTTTTCTTTACAGTATACAAAAGGAACGATACATTAAAAAGGAATTACAGCTATTGAACACCATATCTGTACTCTATGGTTATTAGACAATACTCTACAAGGAGTACCCAGAAGCACTCTAGGAGCATGACTGTAAGAAGTAAAAAATAAAAATAAAAAATAAAAAGTAAAATTGTATTCATCCACGTAATAAGGCCATGAATACAACAACCAAAAAGTGGGTATTGCGTACGTTAACGTTCACAAAGCACACCATTTTCACCAATAACACAAGGGGGGTTTCTAATTGTAAGAACACCATTTGGAAGATGAGAAACTAACACCAGTTATTTGGGCAGAAAATTCCTACCATACTTATGTGGAGTATCTAATGAACAAAGATAATCAACCGTAGTCTCGTTATAGGAAGTCGCGACTATGTCCCTAGTGCTCAACAAAACGGGACGTTAACTGTTCCACATAGATCGTAGGGGAAACGTAAACATCGAGAGGTAAACTCAAGTACATACCATGAAATGTTAAATCAAATAAGAGTCCACATTGGCTCTAAAATTTGCAAAAGGATGATGTACTCTTCATCATATAGTATCCGCATATATCACTTCGTAATCATGTAATAGCGGAAAAGTCACTAGAAAGTAATCTCCACTCCTCAGACCATCGTTATAACACTTAAATGCAAGTGAAATTTGCATAGATGTAATAGTTCCATCCGCCGTTGGGGTAACATAAAACCGAATGGACTGAAACATCTACGTAACTAACCTAAAAGTACTCATACCCTAATGACCTAACTATACGAAACACTTCAGGTAAATCCACTACTAACTGTTAAATAGGACCTACATTAAGCCATGGTGTTCAATAGCTGTAATTTCTTTTTAATGTATCGTTCTTTTTTGTATACCATAAATAATACCATGGATTACTATGTACCCTCTGAACTTCACCGGATATATGATTCTGTTATCTACTTTAAAGATGATTAGTCGGCCCCTTTACCCGCCTCTTTTACTTTGGACAAAAACCAGTAGAGTCTGCCTCGTATAAGCATATATATTTACAGAAAATGGATATACTGGACTGATGGTTGCATTACTTTAACATTTCTGGTGTATGAATACTCCACTAGGTTACTGGTTGTTTCACAGTATGCATGAATAACCAAATAATTTCTGATAGTACATATTGCGTTGTATCACGTAGATTTTAGTTAAGACTGTTTTCTTATAATTATGTAAATTAATATGTAACACTTGCATCTTTCAGACAATACTCTCTGTATTTTAATATGTAATTCTTGCTCTAATAACCTTCACTGTATAGGGCTGAAGTTGACTTAATGTAAAGTCGAAACTGGTAGCCTAAAAAGAAATGCTATTGGTATTGTATTATTGGAAATTGACCAGCCGTATTCGCCGGCCGCTATGACCTACCGGTTCTGGGCGCTACAGTCTGGAACCGCGCGACCGCTATGGTCGCAGGTTCGAATCCTGCCTCGGGCATGGATGCTTGCGATGTCCCTAGGTTAGTTAGGTTTAAGTAGTTCTAAGTTCTAATGGACTGATGACCTCAGAAGTTAAGTCCCATAGTGCTCAGAGCCATTTGAACCATTTTTGAAGCAGCCGTAGTCCCGTACTCCAGACAGAGGATGGAGTTACATTCATGTTCCTGACGTAAGTCAACAAATACTTGTTTTGGGGCATTTGTTTATAGGATTTCTTTTTAGTTTAGTAACAATATGAGACACTTTTTTAAAACACCCTCAATTAGGGTCTCTTCAAGCTTAATTCTCAGATGGATCTTGGAATGAACAATTTACTATATATATATTTGTGCGAGCAGTTGTTTGTATATCTTTGTCTTTAGTCCATATATTGGAGCGTGAGGGAATCGAAGAATATTACTAAATTTCGTTCCGACCGTTGAATATGCCAGGTTTTTCACCAGTGAAAGCTAGAGATATTGTTCGACAATAGTGTACATCTGTTCCTTTAATTTTTCATCAACGTTAAGTGATCTGCGCTATTTCCACACACGAATGAATACACTCTGCACGTGAACTTCTCTCAATATATAAGTCAGTGAAAAGACTATACCCGCTGCCTTAGCAATCAAAAATATAACAGGAATTCTCCCAGGACGTGGTTCCCCGTTCGAACAGTCGTATTTATACAAGAAGTATTTACTTTAACGTCAGAGTTTTTTTAAAGTTTATACTGCGGTCAAGCGATGGTGTGGTAGTAGAATCGTCAAGTGTGTATGCTTATTCAAAAGCAGAAATTAATTTTTCATCTCTGCGCCTGTGTCTTAGGTCCGCTATTGTTCCTCACGTATGTAAACGGTCTTCTGTCTTATATACGACAAGCGGAATAAGTTCTTTTTGCAGATGACACTAGAATTGTAATCAATCAGTGCATACATACAGAAACAGAAGAAATCGTATAGAATGTTATTAAAAGTATCATAGACTGGTTTTTGTGACAGGTCTGAGCGTCAGTTTTGAAACGACTCAACATATTCAGTTCTGCACATGTAGGAGTACTGCACCAATGATAAGTGTAACATATGGTGGGGGAATAAAATTCTGACTTGTCCATATTGATAAGAATTTAAACTGAAAAAGCATATCATAAACCTCCTAAAACAGCTCAGTTCAGCCACATTTGCAAATCTTGGGGAGCGACAACTCAGTAATCTGACGTATTTTGCATATTTTCAATCAAAAATGTCATGTAGAATAATGTTCTAAGGTAACTCATCTTGAAGAAAAAGTCTTCGTTGCTCAAAAACATGCTGTAAGAAAAATATATAGTGGTAACCGACAATCATCTTGTAGACATCTGTTGAAGGAGTTGGAAATACTGACTTCTGCTTTACAGTATATATATTTCGTAATGAAGTTTGTTGTAAATAATCCACAACAGTGATGTACATAATTACAATACGAGAAGGGAAAGTGATTTCATTACTCCACATTAAAGTTGTCTTTAGCACAAAAAGAGGTGCACAATGCTGCAACAACAACAAAAATTGATCAATTCCTCAGTGATATAAAACGTCTGACAGACAGGAAAGTAAAATTTTAAAACAAACTCAAAAAGTTTCTCCTTTACAACTGCTTCTATTTTACAGACAACTTTCTATTGTTGTTATTTGTAAAACGTGGTGATTAGAAATACTAACTCGTATCTGTATATTTATAAAGAATTTAGAATGTTCAGCACGTAAGAATATTTACACCTTAATTTGCCACGTGACTTTAAAATTACTCCTTAAGATTCATAGCGCAACACGAACCAGCGAACGTAAAACTAACTAATTAACTAGCTTCACATTTTGAATTCAGTCTTCCGAATAAACCTGCATATTTTCCAGACATATTTCTTTCCACATCTGTTGTAACACATTTTAGCCGAGAAATTGGAAGACCGTGCTTTTCAGCTGAAATTAACTTCAGTTATTGAAACAGAGCCTCATTAAAAAATAAAATCAGATCTTCAGTAACTTCGAAGTCTGTGTTAATACCTCTAAAACACAACAGGGCTTGAGCAGTATCAGAGACTGCCTACACTAAGCCTGCCCGTCGTCTTTTGGAGTACTGATGCGCGGTGTGGAATCCTTTCCGTATAGGATTAACAGAGTACGTAGAGAAAGTTTAATGAAGGACAGCATTCTTTTCTACTGTCGAGAAATAGGGGAGATATTGACACGGACATCATACCGGATTTGGGGTGGACATCATTAAAACAAAGGCGTTTTTCATCTCGGCGGGATCTTTTCATGAAATTTCAGTCACACTTTCTCCTCCGAATACGTAAATATTTTGTTAACGCCTACCTACATAAGAAGAAACGATCATCAGAACAAAATAATTTAAATCAGAGCTCGCACGGAAAGATATAGGCGTTCGTTTTTTTCGCGCTCTGTTATAGACTGAAGTAATACAGAAATATTGTGAATTTGGTTCGATGAACCCTTTGCCAAGAACTTAAATATGATTTGCAACGTATCATGTAGATTTAGAGATGTCTGTAGATTCGTCGAAGGCTATTGAGTACCAAGTAAACTTAGGTGGCATTTCTTGTATCTGATTTGGTAGACTACAAGCTGTTTTCAACTCGACGCTCCACATCATTAGCTGAAAGAGTAACTGCATCATGTTTTTCAGTTTTGTCATGTAAAATTCTTTAGCTGTAACTAAAATCCACCTCTTTATGTTATCACCGTGAGTGAGTGGTTTGTCTGTTTGGTGATTTTATTGGTGATTCTTAAACTTACTTTTGTACTGACTTCATACTTCCCTGAATGTATTTCCTAAAAATGTTTTGTTGAAAACAAAGCTCACGTTTCGAGTTTATGTTCACGAATCTTGCTCTTGAGTTCATCGAACTGTGCATCATGCTTTGTTGACGAGTATTGTGTTCCTTAAGATTAGTAATAACTTCATTACATATCACACAGTTTAGTTTCTTGTCTTTCACTATGACGAAATATTTCACGGCCCACGTTGTGTTGTCGATACGACACTCACCATCTAATTACCTTCTTTTAGTTCCAGCGGACAAATTGTACTCGTATTCGAAAGAAAGACAACTCAGAATAACGTCACAGCAAATATTATGCCAGTCAGTCGCTTTCAGCCTCAGGCAGAGCGTCCCTGTTGGCACCGCTGTTATCTACACTCCTGGAAACTGAAATAAGAACACCGTGAATTCATTGTCCCAGGAAGGGGAAACTTTATTGACACATTCCTGGGGTCAGATACATCACATGATCACACTGACAGAACCACAGGCACATAGACACAGGCAACAGAGCATGCACAATGTCGGCACTAATACAGTGTATATCCACCTTTTGCATCAATGCAGGCTGCTCTTCTCCCATGGAGACGATCGTTGAGATGCTGGATGTAGTCCTCTGGAACGGCTTGCCATGCCATTTCCACCTGGCGCCTCAGTTGGACCAGCGTTCGTGCTGGACGTGCAGACCGCGTGAGACGACGCTTCATCCAGTCCCAAACATGCTCAATGGGGGACAGATCCGGAGATCTTGCTGGCCAGAGTAGTTGACTTACACCTTCTAGAGCACGTTGGGTGGCACGGGATACATGCGGACGTGCATTGTCCTGTTGGAACAGCAAGTTCCCTTGCCGGTCTAGGAATGGTAGAACGATGGGTTCGATGACGGTTTGGATGTACCGTGCACTATTCAGTGCCCCCTCTACGATCACCAGAGGTGTACGGCCAGTGTAGGAGATCGCTCCCCACACCATGATGCCGGGTGTTGGCCCTGTGTGCCTCGGTTGTATGCAGTCCTGATTGTGGCGCTCACCTGCACGGCGCCAAACACGCATACGACCATCATTGGCACCAAGGCAGAAGCGACTCTCATCGCTGAAGACGACACGTCTCCATTCGTCCCTCCATTCACGCCTGTCGCGACACCACTGGAGGCGGGCTGCACGATGTTGGGGCGTGAGCGGAAGACGGCCTAACGGTGTGCGGGACCATAGCCCAGCTTCATGGAGACGGTTGCGAATGGTCGTCGCCGATACCCCAGGAGCAACAGTGTCCCTAATTTGCTGGGAAGTGGCGGTGCGGTCCCCTACGGCACTGCGTAGGATCCTACGGTCTTGGCGTGCATCCGTGCGTCGCTGCGGTCTGGTCCCAGGTCGACGGGCACGTGCACCTTCCGCCGACCACTGGCGACAACATCGATGTACTGTGGAGACCTCACGCCCCACGTGTTGAGCAATTCGGCGGTACGTCCACCTGGCCTCCCGCATGCCCACTATACGCCCTCGCTCAAAGTTCATCAACTGCACATACGGTTCACGTCCACGCTGTCGCGGCATGCTACCAGTGTTAAAGATTGCGATGGAGCTCCGTATGCCTCGGCAAACTGGCTGACACTGACGGCGGCGTTGCACAAATGCTGCGCAGCTAGCGCCATTTGACGGCCAACACCGCGGTTCCTGGTGTGTCCGCTGTGCCGTGCGTGTGATCATTGCTTGTACAGCCCTCTCGCAGTGTCCGGAGCAAGTATGGTGGGTCTGACACACCGGTGTCAATGTGTTCTTTTTTCCATTTCCAGGAGTGTATTAACAAGCGAAAGCAATACTCCCAGCGGCCTCTCTCAGAATGAAACGAGCGGAAAGAATCACAAGGCGCTTTGCTACATGGTATATGGGAACATCAGTATTACTGACAAGAGGCCAAAGAGAAATCTCTTCCTTATGGATGTTCGAAAGGCCATATAATCTAGGGGCTACAATTCTTAAGATTTACGAATGTTGACCACCTCCTGTGCAAGGAGCAGGTCATCACTGAATTTGCGAAACGATGGATCAGACAGTAAACAGTGCATGTTTTTGACATCATTTTGCTTTTCCAGCACAACAGCAACATTGCTCTTGTCCACGGATAACACAGAAGTATCAGGATCCACCATGAGTGAACACAAAACAGCCCTTTCAGTTGCTACAATATTACTGATGGGCGAACGTGCTCCAGTCAACACACGACATGTTTCTTTCCTAAGACCTTCGACAACATCAGGACGTAGCTTAAAAACAGCCTGTTCGACAGCACTTAAAAAATCAACCGGAGTCAGCTTACAACTGTATATTTATTCTCTATCGTTTCAGTTATAACAACCATGTCAACAGGAGGAAAACAGTATACGTCAATGGATCAAAAATACATTTTCGACAAATACAACACAGCCAAATGTAGAGCGTACATAACTGCATAAGAATCTGTTTGAACATAAAATGAAATGATCGTATGGCTTTGTTGGCCGGGATGTCCCAGTCGGGTTTGGCCGCCAAGTGCAAGTCTTATTTCAATCGCCCCCACACTGGAGAATTTGCGTCCGGTGATGAGAATGAAATGATTATGAGAACAATACAACACGCAGTTCCCGAGCGGAGAAAACCTCCAACCCGGCCGGAAATCGAACCCGGGACCAGTGCATGGGAGGGAAACACGTTACCACCCACCCTGTATATTAGCATGTATACTTGCTTCACATTTAATAGCTGAACGTTATGATATTCAAAAGTACAAATATTGTCTGCCGAACTGGTAAGCGTTTGGACGAGGTGCAAAGTTTAAACTTCTCCCAAGCACGGATACAGCTGCGTCGCACGAAGCTTTCTCCGTGAGGCTGATCACAGGACATTGAGATGTAATAGCATACTGCTAGCCCCGGAAACTTCCAAACTTAGCCGGATGTTGGGCAGTTACAGAACAAAATCAATAGTCATACTGCAACCAAGAAGCAACGTCCAGCCCGTCCCAAAAAAAGAGTTTAAACGCTCGATACAGTTATCAAATGAAGCCAAAATAATTCTTTGGAAACAGAATCCAACTGTCGGCAAATATAATGGATTCTTTCATGAATATAGCCAGTGTATTACTTGATGCGATTAGCCGCAGCAGAAGTAATTTGGTTTAGCTCTAGTTAGTGCAGACACGACTGTTGGGATAGTATTATTGTGGAAGCAGTTGATATCAAGTTAGCTAATGACCTTATAAATAAATACGGACGTATTTGCTTAAATTCTGCTTGCAGAACTCCTCTCTCCCTCGTCAAACAACAGCAGGGGGATGGAGTTACCGCTTCTTGCGTACCGGTTGGTAAGCGTCAGGTACCGATTGTCTCTCCTAACAGTCGTCAGGTGTATTTAGGTAGATATCTGAAATCTGTATCTGGTGTCAGCCCAAAAAAGTACTGCACATCACGTATTTCATGCGACGCCCAGTACGATCGGAAAGCGTCGGTTTGCTTGCAGTTACAAATACAATTATTTTAAAGTAGAATTTACGTGCCCATTCGATAGAGCGGCCCCAGATTAGTTTAATGCGTTATTTGTTTTATCGCTATGTATTAAAATAGGACAGAAAAACATGAAGAGTAACAATTGCTCCAACAGCGACAGACCATGTAGTCGCGAGATGTCTGTCTGTCGCAGCGCAAAGAAGTCTCAGTAAAGTACTGCTTATTCTTAGTGTTTTTCTGTCCTAGTTTAAACATAACGCAAAAACTAATACTGCATTAGCCTAATTTTGACCCTCTAGTTTGACCCTCTCTATCGAATGAGCGCGTAAAATTCTTCCTTAAAAATCATTTTGTTTGTCACGGAAGCAAACCGACGCTTTCCGTCATCACTGGGTGAACCGTGAAAGATGTGATGGATAGTTTTCTTTTGGGCTGACTCCAGGTAAACACTGCAAAAACTAAATTGAAAGTATCTGCCAAAATACCGGAGAAAATGCGCTTGACGACTCTTAGGAGGGATACCTTGTATATGCATGATGAATCGGAACTCCGACGAAATTCCGAATGTTGCTTCGGGATATTTTCTTAGTATTTTGGTATAATGGATCCGGAATCTGCGATGGCTGTTCAAATGGTTCAAATGGCTCTGAGCACTATGGGACTTTACATTTGTGGTCATCAGTCCCCTAGAACTTAGAACTACCTAAACCTAACTAACCTAACGACAGCACAAACATCCATGCCCGATGCAGGATTTGAACCTGCGACCGTAGCGGTACGGGGTTCCAAACTGTAGCGCCTAGAACCGCACGGCCACACCGGCCGGCCAATATAATTACAATTTTTCTTCTTTGTGATCAGAATTATCCTTGCTTTTGTGAATATACTTTCACAACAATGAAAAAGCCTGTATTACGCAACCACCAAAACGTGGTAACACGAAAGGATCCGGTTATTCGTGGGCGCCTATGTACCGCTGCGTAACTACTGTGATGTGGTTGCCGTCGATGACGAAACAGCTGAGCAAGGCGTCGACGTGCCGCTTTTACACGGTATTCAGTGAACGCATTTACAAGAAGCATATCGGCCGATTCTTCGTCCAATGTTAATGTACAATTAACAACGGTGAAAAAACATACTGAAAACAGTACTGAATGCAAGCTTGAGGACCAAGAGGAAAATAGATTTCCAAACAAGACACAAGTCACATACCGTCCATATTTGCACTGTTGTGCACTGTTTCAGTGCGATATAGATAAAAACCTACCCGGGCGAAGAACACAAACGAAACGCAAATCTCTGTAAGAAGAGGCCGTAGACGGCGGGTTCCTGTCGAAATATCATTGGTTGTCGACTATGTTAGCCGGTTGTATTTTCACAATTTGCTCGAATTGTTGTAATATGACAGCAACTTCTGAATTTATTATTCAAGAAAAGGCCTAGATTGATCTCTAATACCAAGCTGTTTGCGTGCTGTTAAGGAGAAGGGCAGTTCTTTGAAGTACACAGGGGCGTCTCGTTCCCCATGATTAACGCTTTGCGTGAAGTCTTTACTTCGTAAATGATGAAGACCAAGATATTTTTAACTCTGCTGCCACCGCTCGGAAAGAAACTCATTTCTGAGCGCTATCTGTGGAAAGCTAATTATTTTACAACTCGTTTCCAGTATTTCCTTTCGAAAATTCTCTATTGTGTTTCATCACAGGGAGATTAGGTAACAACCGGAGCAACAAAATTTAATCTGAATTTCTGTAACTGTCTGTTAGCGGTTCACGTGAATGATGACTCCACAACAGTTATCCATTTTCTGTGAGAGGTAGAGAGAAATAGAGACTGACGGAGAGAGAGAAATCACCAAGTGGATGCGCCGACTGTCAACCCGTTCACTTCACTCAAGGAAATATTTTATCTGAATTACCAAAATATATTTCGAAATACATTTGCTTAATAAAAACGAGGTTCGAAATTTTTAACTAACCTCTGCGTTATGTTGAAAAGTAATATCTCTGTTTTCTGTGTAACTGCGATTCTAAGATCTGTCTGTAACGACACTGGAAGTCTACCATATGAAATATAAAGTATTTGCCGATGACCCCCTAAATATCTAGACAGCTTTCCAGATCAGCAATTCGCAACAACTAAAGTGACGGTGATTAAGGCAATAGACTAGCAATCTGGCCTAGCGATGTACTAATTCTGCTCCAGCCACCCAAATTGAAAGTCTAGAAGATTTTATTCTATCATGACACGGCATAAGACTACAGTCACTCATCCAGATTTATTTTATTTGAAAACAGAGGGCCTGTTTCCTTCCCGTCTCCTCTATTTAGAGCTTATGTTCCGTATTCAAACACTTCCTTGGTTACGAGATATGAAAATTCGATGCAGAAACTGCAGTGTGCAAGTCTTTCCCACAAAAAATCCTTAAGAGTTGTTCCTGTGGAAGATAGAATTGGCAACATATTACACTTCGACCGATTAGTTACTCGACAGATGAAAACATGCTGCAGTTGCGTTGTGAGAAAGACCGGCAAGGGAGTACCACATGGTCATAATAAGACAGAAGCTAAAACAGTTTCAGGTTGAGTACCGACCGAGGGAAGCGAATAGGAGACTCACGACACAGATTCTCAAGACGACATATATAAATTATAAGCTGTTCATAATGCCAGAGTACAAACAAATGAAGGAGATCATCTCAAAGCTTTTCGTAAAATTTTTAGCATTTTATTCGAAATACGTAAATTCCAAATGAGACTCATTGTCAAGAAATTAAATTTTCACTGACATCAACTTCTTGTCACTTTTTTTCCGTTGGTTCTTATCTTTCCGGAACATCTATTCACACATTGTCTTTGAAATACACTGCTGAGCAAGTTAGCTGAGAATCTACCTTTGTGCGAAATTTTAGTAATCCATCACGATTTGAAAGTTTACTACTAAGAGTGATTTACCATTTAAGCTGAAATGGACCTTTGAATTTTTTGACTAATTAAAGTTGTTTGTTACTCCAAAACTTAAACCGTGATTTTGATTGTCGCAGGTAACAAACAACAGCCCATACAATCAGAGTAGATGTACTATACGTCACGACTCAAAGATACAATTTGTCACCCTTCTTCCGAAACTGAAACATGCTGAAAATTTTCAGACAAGACACACAATTTAGAGGAAGAAATGCTTCTGAAACAGAAACTGTTCACCTAGGAACTATAAATATCAGCATTGCAGTATTTGAAGTTTGGCAAACGTTGCAGATGTCACTAACGTTCTACATCGCTGATAAATTAAAAAAGGGCCTATTTTTGGAGGCCTCTGAGACGACAGAATAGTTTCAGTACACTGTATGGTCTATTGGATGATAAAAGTTGTGCGAAAGTCATCTTATTGCGATATCACTTCGTGTGAAATAAAAAGAGGTAGAAAACGAGAACTCGAGGCTTGCCCAATATATTGCAACGATATTTCCTTCCTTTATGGAACACGAGAGATGACAGCGTTACAGCTCTTGACTTTTTAAACCATATTACTGTTTTTCAGGGACGGACGGTACACACAAAATTGTAGCGAATTGATACGTTGTCGTCTGGGCTCCAACACCGATGTTACCATCATACTATCAACCGAAAAATTCAGTCTGTGTTCCTGTGTACAGCTGGTGCGTTATTTTTATCGCTGATTAGGTGTCACATGACTTGTTTGAGTCACAGGCAACGAGAGCAACTGATGTCGCTCAACAGAGGAAAGGCCACTGGACACGAATATACGAAAGAACTGGCCGCTCTTCTCGCTGCGGTGTGCTGTAGGCACTAGAGGAGCGAAGCGTACTTAATGACTGGAAAAAAAAGGACGGGTCATTCCAGTTATCAATACTTGTCGTCGAACAGACGCACAAAACTATAGGCCTGTATCTCTCTGACGCCAGTCTGTTACAGAGTTTCGGAGCACGTTTTATGCTCGCGATTATAACATTACTGGAGACCGAAAATATCATATGCAGCAAACGAAATGGTTTCCGAAAACAGCTAGTGAAACCGAGTTAGCTCTCTCCGTCCACGAGATCCAGAAAGCAATAGACACCGGCGCCCAGGCAGATGCTCAGTCCCTTGCCTTCCTGAAAGCGTCCCGTACAGTTTCACACCACAGCCTAATGAACAAAATTAGAGTGTACGAATTTTCATACCATCTGGGTGATTGGACTGCAGAGTTTCTACCAAACAGATCATAGCATGTCATTCTGAACGGACAGAAGTCTTTAGACGTAAGGGTAAGACGGGCGTGAAACAAGGGAGTGATACAGGACCACTACTTTTCACTGTATATATAATATGCAGATGAAGTCGGAAATTTCGTGATACTTTTCGCGGATAATTCTGTCGTATGCAGAGAAGTCGCAACGACAGGAAATTGTAGCGAAATGCAGGAAGACCTGTAGAGGATCGACGCTTGCTGCAGGGAGAGGCAACTGACCTCCAAAATAAATACATTTAAAATATTGTGAATACATAGACGGAAACAATCTTTATTGTATAATTACACAATTGGAGAACAATCACTCGAAGCAGTTACTGCCATGAAATATCTAGGACTAAGGGGACGGAGTGATTTGAGCTCGAACGACTACGTAAAATTAATCGCGGGTAAGTCAAATGCCAGCTGAGAGTCACTGGAAGAACCCCCAGGAGATGTAGTCAAATGGTTCAAATGGCTCTGAGTACCATGGGACTTAACAGCTATGGCCATCAGTCCCCTAGAACATAGAACTACTTAAACCTAATTAACCTAAGGACATCACACAACACCCAGTCATCACGAGGCAGAGAAAATCCCTGACCCCGCCGGGAATCGAACCTGGGAACCTGGAGCGGGAAGCGAGAACGCTACCGCACGACCACGAGTTGCGGGCGGAGATTTAGTCCACTAACAAAAAAAGTAGCTTACAAAACGCTATTTCTACCAATAACTGAATATTCCTTGTCAGCCTGGGATCTGTACCAGATGAGGTTGACAGAGGAAACTGGGAAGATGTAAAGAGCGGCACGTTTCGTTACATGTACAGTTAGTAAGGACGAAAGCGTCAAGGGGATGCTCTGCCAACTCCAGCATCAGACTCTGCAAGAGAGGTGTTCCTCATCACGGTATGGTCTGCTGTTAAAATTCCGAGACTCTACGTTCCTAGGAGATTAAATCAACATATTGCTTCCTCCTACGTATGTCTCGCGCAACGACCATGAAGATAAAATTCGAGAGATTCGAGCCGACGCAGAGACGAATCAGCAATTGTTCTTCGCACGAACTATATGAGACTGGAACAGGAAAAGGGGTAAGTGCCAGTGGTACACAAAGTACCCTCCTCCACACACCGTAAGGCGGCTTGCAGAGTGCAGACGCAGATGCAGAATATGTCTGCTTTTATGGCAATCATATGACCTTCCTGTGATATGTGAAAGCAATAAAGGTCTCGTGGGTTAGTAAATGTTATATTCCTGCGGAAAGTCAGTAGATCAAACGATGTCATCTATGCAATGACTGACTTTGTCAGGTCATAGCCTTAGACAAATCACGCGTTCTCCTTTTCACCTAAACATATTTTGGCACTTTGTACCATAAACAGAGCATTATTTTATTACTTAGTTTTACGTTAGGTTGTGTGTATGACTGGTCGCTATAGATAGTAGAAGTTTTCTTCTAATGTGGTTGTCAAATGAAATGTGTATTTAGTGAATTTCCGATTGAAACATGGTCATAAATTTCAGTTTTCTTTCGAGTGCTCATCTGAGGCTAATATTTTTCAATTTTACGTAGATTAGACTAGTTTCTTTCTGTGTTCCCTGACTGCATTTTTATATTAAGCTTGGAGCCTATATGAAGTGCACTACTAATGTTGTATAAAATCTTTATTCTGTAGTTTCTGTTAAATCAATTATGTTTCACGTGCCTTTCATGTTGTTCCAGATGGCGTTCTCACCGATGTAGCTACTCGCATGTCCAATTTCATTCCAGGTATTTTCCAAATTTATTTTTCTTATAGCCAATTTCGTAATATAGGGGGCGTTAGGGGTATAAGTGTAGATATTGTGATCATTGCTACCTTAATGTGTATCCTGTTCAGTGTTTCTTTTCTCTGCATCTAACAGTCTTCGTGCTACCAAGTTATATACACTACTGGCCATTACAATTGCTACACCAAGAAGAAATGCAGATGATAACCGGGTATTCATTAGACAAATATATTACTGACATGTGACTACATTTTCAGGCCATATTTGTGCATAGATCCTGAGAAATCAGTGCCCAGAACAACCACCTCTGGCCTTGATACGCCTGGCATTGAGTCAAACAGAGCTTGGATGGCGTGTACAGGTACAGCTGCCCATGCAGATTTAACACAATACCACAATTCATCAAGAGTAGTGACTGGCCTATTGTGACGAGCCAGTTGCTCGGCCACCATTGACCAGACGTTTTCAGTTGGTGAGGGATCTGGAGGATGTGCTGGCCAGGGCAGCAGTCGAACATTTTCTGTATCCAGAAAGGCCCGTACAGGACCTGCAATATGAGGTCGTGCATTATCCTGCTGAAATGTAGGGCTTCGCAGCGATCGAATAAAGGGTAGAGCCACGGGTCGTAACACATCTGAAATGTAACGTCCACTGTTCAATTTGCAGGCAATGCGAACAAAAGGTGACCGAGACGTGTAACGATTACACGCTTCCAATGTGCGTTCACCGCGATGACGCCAAACACGGATGCGACAATCATGATGCTGTAAACAGATGGTGGATTCATCCGAAAAAATTACGTTTTGTCATTCGTGCACCCAGGTTCGTCGTTGAGTACACCATCGCAAGCGTTCCTGTCTGTGATGCAGCTGATAGTCCATGCTGCTGCAAACGTCGTCGAACTGTTCGTGCAGATGGTTGTTGTCTTGCAAACGTCCCCATCTGTTGACGTAGGGATCGAGACGTGGCTGCACGATCCGTTACAGCCATTCGGATAAGATGCCTGTCATCTCGACTGCTAGTGATTCGAGGCCGTTGGGATCCAGCACGGCTTTCCGTATCACCCTCGTGAACCTAGCGATTCCATATTCTGCTAACAGTCATTGGATCTCGACCAACGCGAGCAGCAATGTCGCGCACGACAGACCGCAATCACGATAGGCTACAATCCGACCTTTATCAAAGTCGGAAACGTTATGGTACGCATTTCTCCTTCTTACACGAGGCATCACAACAACGTTTCACCAGGCAACGCCGGTCAACTGCTGTTTGTGTATGAGAAATCGGTTGGAAACTTTCGTCGTGTCAGCACGTTGTAGGTGTCGCCACCGGCACCAACCTTGTGTGAATGTTCTGAAAAGCTAATCATTTACATATCACAGCATCTTCTTCCTGTCGGTTAAATTTCGCGCCTGTAGCACGTCATCTTCGTGGTGTAGCAATTTTAATGGTCAGTAGTGTAATTTTCTACCTAACGTTTTCTCCTTGGTCGTTACTGCAGCACGTGGACTATACTTGTTAGTATAGACTGTTTTGCGCCTATGCGTGCACAATTCAACTGCTGACATGGTGCCCAGGGGAAAAGAAGCATAATGGGTTGCTCTTCCCAAACCTGGAGGCACCAACCAAGCTAAAAATATACTATTCCTAATTCTTAGTCTGAAAATTAAGTGAATATTGATGTAATGTTGTTCAGTACGCTGCACTTATACCCATAAAACCCTGTATGTACTATACCTACAGATTTCACTGAAACTGATATAGCTTTGCTTCGTTAATAAGCGTTGCCAGGTTATGTCGACTAAGAAATGCACTGTCTCGCAAAAATGTGAAGCACCCAGCAGGAGGCAACGAAATGAAACAACACAGGCTGGGAGGATATATGATGTTATTTCACTGATTACAACACTGGGTCAAATTTACAGACAACTACGTAGTATGAGCCCACTTATCTGTATGATGTTGCATCCCCTATGGCCTGGAGGCATGCTCTGATTTGATTGGGAGAACTGTGAAAAGACTGTAGTATCCTTTCCTCAAGCAAGCTGTTCCGCAAATGTTGTACCGTAATTGGTCCTTGATATTTTGGATAATGAACTGAGATGGAGCTGGCGTTGGAGTTAGTACCACACATGTTTTATTGCGGCCATGAGAGTACCTCAACACCACGCTGAGTGTACATCGAGACACGTGACATATATGGACGTGCAGTGTTCTGTTGGAAAATATCGACATGATAGTGTCACATGAGGGGTAATACATGAGGACGCAGAATGTGCGTGACGTACCGTTGTGTCTTCAGAGTTCCCACAAGCGCTACCAGCCGTGACATGAAGTCGTACCTGATTGCGGCCTACACGATGGAATAGCACTGCTGTGCCTCTCCAAAACATTGAAAGAATGGGGCCATCACAAGGCGGCCGCTGCCATCCTCACCACTATGGTAATGAAGTGTAGTGGAGAACCGCGGGTCATCAGCAGTCCATACTTCCCAGTCACCGAACCACTCCAGCCGCAGCGGTTGCTTTAAATGGTATTAACGGCAGCCTACACATGGAACGGTAATTCCCTATTCCGGCTGCTGCAAGTCGCTGATCAATGGTGCGTGTTGACACAGAAGATTACAGACACTCAATTACCAGTTCTGGGATAGCGGTTGCAGACGTGAAGAAGTTACAGTTTGCCTGATGGGTGTGCAGTACGGCTTTCTTTCCTTGTGGTGGTCAGTCATTCACCGGAACCTTGACAACGAGTATGCCTGCCGTCACCTTCCCATACTGTTCAATACCAGGCCACTGTCCAATCGGAATGCTCCACAATTCTGGATACTGCACGATTCGACCAGCTGGCCAAATGCGGACCCACAATGAGACCCCTTTTATACTCATGTTAGATGATGATAACGCTGCCTCCCAAGATTACGTTGCATTTCCGTGTCCTTCACAGTGATCACTCAACATCTGGGCATGTTCATGCCTCTTATATACACTACCAGGCTTCGTAACAGCCCAAAACTCGAGCATAACTAATAGACTCTGGTGGATGTTCTACCAGTCGCAGAGACTTACAACTCTAATGATTTAAATACCCACCAATAGTAACGTCGATATCTGGCCATATCTGCTGGGCGCTTCACGTTTTGGTCAGGCAATGTATTAAATTACTTTTAAGGATAATAATTTAATCTAACATATGTTATCGCAACACAAGAATTACAAGAAAATTTCTCCTTTCTTCTTACGTGGTGAGATGCTATTGGAATCACAGTAATAGATGGGCTTACTCACTAACACTGATTACGTGTAACTGATGAATATGATGAGAGTGAAATGATTAGGTACACAGTCCAGCAAAATAAATATAACCACTGTCTATGGTCGACGTCAACGTGCAATAAACACTCACAGACGGCAGATGGCAGCATCAACAGTAGACGGTATATAAAGGGTGTCGGGGGGACGCTCGAACAGTCTAGAGGTTGTCGTAATTCGGAAACATGACTGTTTTATCTGACGGCCAAAGGGGCATGGGCACTGACTTTGCAGCCAAGGGTGGAAGCATTTCCGTAATGGCTATGTTTGTAAGCTGTTCGCTTGCCTCTGTGGGTGAAGTATACCATGCATGGAAAAATGGCGCTATCCAAAAACGGCGCCGAGGCAACGGTGGTGCACCACGGGCCATAAATGACAGGGGTTGACGACTGCTGCGGAGATGAGTACAGGCGAATAGATGTGCAACTGACAACCCAAACGCGCCAAGAGGCTGTCAAAAGTGTTTCCTCAGCGACCGTTAAGCGAATGTTGCTGCGTATGGGCATGTATCCAAACGTGCCAAGAGGCTGTCAACAGTGTTTCCTCAGCGACCGTTCAGCGAATGTTGCTGCGTATGGGCATGTACCCAAATGAGCCAAGAGGCTGTCAACAGTGTTGCCTCAGCGACCGTTCAGCGAATGTTGCTGCATATGGGCATGTACCCAAACGAGCCAAGAGGCTGTCAACAGTGTTGCCTCAGCGACCGTTCAGCGAATGTTGCTGCGTATGGGCATGTACCCAAATGAGCCAAGAGGCTGTCAACAGTGTTGCCTCAGCGACCGTTCAGCGAATGTTGCTGCGTATGGGCATGTACCCAAACGAGCCAAGAGGCTGTCAACAGTGTTTCCTCAGCGACCGTTCAGCGAATGTTGCTGCGTATGGGCATGTACCCAAATGAGCCAAGAGGCTGTCAACAGTGTTGCCTCAGCGACCGTTCAGCGAATGTTGCTGCGTATGGGCATGTACCCAAATGAGCCAAGAGGCTGTCAACAGTGTTGCCTCAGCGACCATTCAGCGAATGTTGCTGCATATGGGCATGTACCCAAACGAGCCAAGAGGCTGTCAACAGTGTTGCCTCAGCGACCGTTCAGCGAATGTTGCTGCGTATGGGCATGTACCCAAATGAGCCAAGAGGCTGTCAACAGTGTTGCCTCAGCGACCGTTCAGCGAATGTTGCTGCGTATGGGCATGTACCCAAACGAGCCAAGAGGCTGTCAACAGTGTTTCCTCAGCGACCGTTCAGCGAATGTTGCTGCGTATGGGCATGTACCCAAATGAGCCAAGAGGCTGTCAACAGTGTTGCCTCAGCGACCGTTCAGCGAATGTTGCTGCATATGGGCATGTACCCAAACGAGCCAAGAGGCTGTCAACAGTGTTGCCTCAGCGACCGTTCAGCGAATGTTGCTGCGTATGGGCATGTACCCAAATGAGCCAAGAGGCTGTCAACAGTGTTGCCTCAGCGACCGTTCAGCGAATGTTGCTGCGTATGGGCATGTACCCAAATGAGCCAAGAGGCTGTCAACAGTGTTGCCTCAACGACCGTTCAGCGAATGTTGCTGCGTATGGGCATGTACCCAAACGAGCCAAGAGGCTGTCAACAGTGTTTCGTCAGCAACCGTTCAGCGAATGTTGCTGCGTATGGGCATGTACCCAAACGTGCCAAGAGGCTGTCAACAGTGTTTCCTCAGCGACCGTTCAGCGAATGTTGCTGCGTATGGGCATGTACCCAAACGAGCCAAGAGGCTGTCAACAGTGTTTCCTCAGCGATCGTTCAGCGAATGTTGCTGTGTATGGGCATGTACCCAAACGAGCCAAGAGGCTGTCAACAGTGTTTCCTCAGCGACCGTTCAGCGAATGTTGCTGCGTATGGGCATGTACCCAAATGAGCCAAGAGGCTGTCAACAGTGTTGCCTCAGCGACCGTTCAGCGAATGTTGCTGCATATGGGCATGTACCCAAACGAGCCAAGAGGCTGTCAACAGTGTTGCCTCAGCGACCGTTCAGCGAATGTTGCTGCGTATGGGCATGTACCCAAATGAGCCAAGAGGCTGTCAACAGTGTTGCCTCAGCGACCGTTCAGCGAATGTTGCTGCGTATGGGCATGTACCCAAACGAGCCAAGAGGCTGTCAACAGTGTTTCGTCAGCAACCGTTCAGCGAATGTTGCTGCGTATGGGCATGTACCCAAACGAGCCAAGAGGCTGTCAACAGTGTTTCCTCAGCGACCGTTCAGCGAATGTTGCTGCGTATGGGCATGTACCCAAACGAGCCAAGAGGCTGTCAACAGTGTTTCCTCAGCGATCGTTCAGCAAATGTTGCTGTGTATGGGCATGTACCCAAACGAGCCAAGAGGCTGTCAACAGTGTTGCCTCAGCGACCGTTCAGCTAATGTTGCTGCGTATGGGCATGTACCCAAACGAGCCAAGAGGCTGTCAACAGTGTTTCCTCAGCGACCGTTCAGCTAATGTTGCTGCGTATGGGCATGTACCCTAACGAGCCAAGAGGCTATCAACAGTGTTTCCTCAGCGACCGTTCAGCGAATGTGGCTGCGTATGGGCATGTACCCAAACGAGCCAAGAGGCTGTCAACAGTGTTGCCTCAGCGACCGTTCAGCTAATGTTGCTGCGTATGGGCATGTATCATGCTGACTGCTGTTCATTGGCGACAAAAGGCTGGGATCTGCACCCAAGTACCGCAGATGGACGTCCGCTAAATCGCGAAAGGTGGCATTTTCGAATGAATGACGTTTAATGCTCCATCTGACTGAAAGGAAACACCGTGCAACTATCATCAGGAGTCAGGCCACAGAATGGAGCCGCATGGTCTAGATAGTGCTTCCTTGGAATTTCCTGAGTGGTCTTGTCATTCTGGAAGGCATCATGGATCGATACAAGTATGCATATATCGCTGGGGTCATGTCCAACCTTATGTGCAGATTGTTTTTTCTTGGCACGATAGCATCTACCAGCAGGACAAACATGTTACACAGCTCGCAGAGCACCAGGATGAGCCAACCGTAATCGTCTGGCCAGCAAAGTGCCCGGATGCAAACCCAATTTAGAATCTGTGGGACCACCTCGATCGGGCTGTTCGTGCCATGGATTCTCAGCCGAGAAACCTCGTTAAGCTGGCCACAGCGCTGCAGTCAGGATTTCTCAATAGCCCTGTCGGTACCTTTCAGAACCTTACTGAACCTCTTTCTGCAGGTCTCGCGGTGGGCTGCGCTGCAAAAGTTGTTATTCAGGCTTATGGCAGGTAGTCACATTAAAGGAACTTGGCAGTGTCCAAGGCACATTAGCTGCTGAGGAACCGTACATCGTGTTTATCTGAAGCTCGGAGGTACAGGAATTAAGGGCTGTCTATTGCACGTATGAAATATTGAAACGTCCTGTGTTTGTCATTCACCAAGAGAACGAACTTCTGGATAACTGAACACTAGAAAGAGATGTACCATCATGAAAATCTTTTAATTCCATAGTGGCAGTAATTTATTACTAAGGACCCTCTAGGGTAGCCGAGAGCGCTAACGCGCTGCTTCCTGGACTCTGGTAGGCGCACCGATAAGGAGTCGAATCCGCCCGGCGGATTAACGACGAGGGCCGATGTGCCGGCCAGCCTGGATGTGGTTTTTAGGCGGTTTTCCACAACCTGCTAGGTGAATACCGGGCTGATCCCCATGTTCCGCCTCAGTTACACGGCTCGCAGACATCTGAACACTTTCGCACTATTCCATGGATTACACTTGACGCAGACAGTTGGGGTACACTAATTTCGTCCCGGGGGATATGGGGTGGTGGCAGGAAGGGCATCCGGCCACTACTTAAATATTGACATGCCAAATCCGATTAACGATGGCTGACCCTGCGTAACTGCTTAACAAGGCTCAAGCGACAGATAGATAGATAGTAATTTATTAGTAAGGGAAGATTAATAGAATAGGGAAGTTAATAATAGTGACATAATAAATATAGTATGGTAGAACAAATGTAAAAGTGTTATTCTGAAAAAGTTATCATTATATGAGCATTCAGGTACGAAACAGCACTGAATTAATGTAAAAGTGTTATTCTGAAAATGTTTTCGTTATATGAGCATACAGGTACAAAACAGCACTGTCTTCTACTGGTTTAACTCAGTTAAACCGCTGAACAAAAGGACATTGTCGCCAAGTGAAGGGTAGAAGTGGAAAATGTTCTAAGTCCCATAAAAAACTAGTTTTCAGTGTTATTGGGTTCTAGGTTCTGTGCTGTATTCTCCTATAATTGTTCTAAGTGTCAGTGTGGAGCATGTGTTTCAGCTATTCATTACTAGAAGGTGTATGGTCTTTGTGCTGAGAAGTGCTTCCCTCAGGAGTTCAAATGCCGTTCCCACATACACCTGATTTCTTTGATTCTAAAGAGCTTACCGAGTATCTGAGCAGACCTGCCACTGGATTCAAGACTTTCTTGCAGATAGAACTCAGTACGTCGTTGTTAAAGGAACTAAATCGACAGATGTAATGGTAATATCCGGCATACCACTGGGAAGTGTGAAAGGACGTTGCTGTTTACAATATATATAAATGGTCTAGTAGAAAGCGTCGGAAGCTCTTTAAGCGATCTTGGCTTTTGAATTATTTCTTTTTCAACATCTGATCCCAAGAATGGAACCATGTAGGAAACAGAAGCCAATACTAAGAGATTTTTCTTGAATTTAATTTTATTACTCTCTTGTAAAAAATGAAAAATAAATGAGAAATCTTTTGTCGACTTAAGTTATATAAGTTTAAAAAAATTTGCGGTATTTTTGTACTTGTTTTATCTTGAATAAACCATAGTGCCTCTGTATTAATGGCACTCGGAGCAAGAACTTTCTTACTGACACTTATAACCAGTCAGTTTCCTGGTCTGTCACTTAGAACGTTATTAATAAACTATTTATTTTCAAATTTATTATATATTGTATTAATGAGGTGGGCAGCACAATTATGTGGTATCAGAATACCTTATCAGTATTTTGAATACATCTACATCTACATCTACATCTACATGACTACTCTGCAATTCACATTTAAGTGCTCGGCAGAAGGTTCATCGAACCACAATCATACTATCTCTCTACTATTCCACTCCCGAACAGCGAGCGGGAAAAACGAACACCTAAACCTTTCTGTTCGATCTCTGATTTCTCTTATTTTATTTTGATGATCATTCCTACCTATGTAGGTTGGGCTCAACAAAATATTTTCGCATTCGGAAGAGAAAGTTGGTGACTGAAATTTCGTAAAAAGGTCTCGCCCCGACGAAAAACGTCTATGCTGTAATGACTTCCATCCCAACTCGTGTATCATATCTGCCACACTCTCTCCCCTATAACGTGATAATACCAAACGAGCTGCCCTTTTTTGCACCCTTTCGATGTCCTCCGTCAATCCCACCTGGTAAGGATCCCACACCGCGCAGCAATATTCTAACAGAGGACGAACGAATGTAGTGTAAACTGTCTCTTTAGTGGACTTGTTGCATCTTCTAAGTGTCCTGCCAATGAAACGCAACCTTTGGCTCGCCTTCCCGACAATATTATCTATGTGGTCCTTCCAACTGAAGTTGTTCGTAATTTTAACACCCAGGTACTTAGTTGAATTGACAGCCTTGACAATTGTACTATTTATCGAGTAATCGAATTCCAACGGATTTCTTTTGGAACTCATGTGGATCATCTCACACTTTTCGTTATTTAGCGTCAACTGCCACCTGCCACACCATACAGCAATCTTTTCTAAATCGCTTTGCAACTGATACTGGTCTTCGGATGACCTTACTAGACGGTAAATTACAGCATCATCTGCGAACAGTCTAAGAGAACTGCTAAGATTGTCACCCAGGTCATTTATATAGATCAGGAACAGTAGAGGTCCCAGGACGCTTCCCTGGGGAACACCTGATATCACTTCAGTTTTACTCGATAATTTGCCGTCTATTACTACGAACTGCGACCTTCCTGACAGGAAATTACGAATCCAGTCGCACAACTGAGACGATACCCCATAGCTCCGCAGCTTGATTAGAAGTCGCTTATGAGGAACGGTGTCAAAAGCTTTCCGGAAATCTAGAAATACGGAATCAACTTGAGATCCCCTGTCGATAGCGGCCATTACTTCGTGCGAATAAAGAGCTAGCTGCGTTGCACAAGAGCGATGTTTTCTGAAGCCATGCTGATTACATGTCAATAGATCGTTCCCTTCGAGGTGATTCATAATGTTTGAATACAGTATATGCTCCAAAACCCTACTGCAAACCGACGTCAATGATATAGGTCTGTAGTTAAATGGATTACTCCTACTACACTTCTTGAACACTGGTGCGACCTGCGCAATTTTCCAATCTGTAGGTACAGATCTATCGGTGAGCGAGCGGTTGTATATGAGTGCTAAGTAGGGAGTTATAGTATCAGCGTAATCTGAAAGGAACCTAATCGGTATACAATCTGGACCTGAAGACTTGCCCGTATCAAGCGATTTGAGTTGCTTCGCAACCCCTAAGGTATCTACTTCTAAGAAACTCATGCTAGCACATGTTCGTGTTTCAAATTCTGGAATATTCCATTCGTCTTCCCTGGTGAAGGAATTTCGGAAAACTGCGTTCAATAACTCCGCTTTAGCGGCACAGTCGTCAATAACAGTACCATCGGCACTGCGCAGCGAAGGTATTGACTGCGTCTTGCCGCTTGTGTACTTTACATACGACCAGAATTTCTTCGGATTTTCTACCAGATTTCGAGACAATGTTTCGTTGTGGAACCTATTAAAGGCATCTCGCATCGAAGTACGTGCCAAATTTCGCGCGTCTGTAAATTTTAGCCCATCTTCGGGATTTCGCGTTCTTCTGAACTTCGCATGCTTTTTCCGTTGCCTCTGCAACAGCGTTCGGACCTTTTTTGTGTACCACGGGGGATCCGTTCCATCTCTTACCAATTTATGAGGTATGAATATCTCAATTGCTGTTGCTACTATATCTTTGAATTTGAGCCACATCTCGTCTACATTCGCATAGTCAGTTCGGAAGGAATGGAAATTGTCTTTTAGGAAGGCTTCTAGTGGCACTTTATCCGCTTTTTTAAATAAAATTATTTTGCGTTTGTTTCTGATGGATTTGGAAGAAATGGTACTGAGCCTAGCTACAATGACCTTGTGATCACTAATCCCTGTATCAGTCATGATGCTCTCTATCAGCTCTGGATTGTTTGTGGCTAAGAGGTCAAGTGTGTTTTCGCAACCATTTACAATTCGCGTGGGTTCGTGGACTAACTGCTCGAAATAATTTTTGGAGAAAGCATTTAGGACAATCTCGGAAGACGTTTTCTGCCTACCACCGGTTTTGAACAAGTATTTTTGCCAACATACCGGGGGTAGGTTGAAGTCCCCACCAACTATAACCGTGTGAGTGGGGTATTTATTTGTTACGAGACTCAAACTTTCTCTGAACTGTTCCGTAACTGTATCATCGGAGTCTGGGGTCGGTAGAAGGAGCCAATTATTAACTTAATTCGGCTGTTAAGTATAACCTCCACCCATACCTATTCGCACGGAGTATCTACTTCGACTTCACTACAAGATAAACCACTACTGACAGACAAAAACACTCCACCACCAATTCTGCCTAATCTGTCTTTCCTGAACACCGTCTGAGACTTCGTAAAAATTTCTGCAGAACTTATTTCAGGCTTTAGCCAGCTTTCTGTACCTATAACGATATCAGCTTCTGTGCTTTCTATTAGCGCTTGAAGCTCAGGGACTTTTCCAGCGCAACTACAACAATTTACAACTATAATTCCGACTGTTCCTTGATCCAAGCACGTCCTGTAATGCCAAGCACCCTTTGACATTGCAGCCCATCCCGCACTTTCCCGAGGCCTTCTAACCTAAAAAACCGCCCATTCCACGCCACACAGCCTCCGCTACCCGTGTAGCCGCCAGCTGAGTGTAGTGAACTCTTGACCTATTCAGCGGAACCCGAAACCCCACCACCCTATGGCGCAAGTCAAGGAATCTGCAGCCAATACGGTCGCAAAACCGTCTGAGCCTCTGATTCAGACCCTCCACCCGGCTCTGCACCAAAGGTCCGCAGTCGGTTCTGTCAACGATGCTGCAGATGGTGAGCTCTGCCTTCATCTCGTAAGCAAGACCGGCAGCCTTCACCAAATCAGATAGCCACTGGAATCCAGAGAGAATTTCCTCAGATCCAAAGCGACACACGTAATTAGTGCCGACATGTGCCACCACCTGCAGCTGGCTGCACCCTGTGCTCTTCATGGCATCCGGAAGGACCCTTTCCACATCAGGAATGACTCCTCCCGGAATGCACACGGAGTGCACACTGGATTTCTTCCCCTCCTTAGCCGCCGTATCCCTAAGGAGCCCCATTACGCGCCTAACATTGGAGCTCCCAACTACCAGTAAGCCCACCCTCTGCGATTGCCCGGATCTTGAAGGCTGAGAATGATCCTCTGAAACAGGGCAGGCAGCTGCATCTGGCTCAGCCAGAGACAGTGCCTGAAACCGGTTTGTCAGACGCACCGGGGAGGCTTTCTGATCAGCCTCCGGGGACGCCTTTCGCTGCCTGCCACGCCTTGGAACGACCTCCCAATCAACCACAGGCGAGGGCTCAGCCCCACTGCGGGCAGCAACCGGGGCAACCACAGCGGCAGACCGATCTGGGGACAGACGGGACGAGGTTGACATCCCCGTGATACCCAAGTCCGGCTCCCCACAGTGGTGCCCATTGGCAACAGCCTCAAGCTGCGCGACCGAAGTCAGCGCCGATTGCAGCTGTGAGCGAATGGATGCCAAGTCAGCCCTCATCCGAACAGAGCAATCGCAGTCCCTGTCCATTCTAATCGACGTTGAACAACAGTTGCCGAAACACGAGTCCGTGCCTAGATAACGCAAGCGAAACACGCAAAGAATGTATCAACTAACTGTACACATGCCTAAATAAGCTATGAATAAGAATAGGTACATAGCCTTAGGGTTCTCCTAGACAGGTGTGAGACTTGGCACTTGGAACATTTTCCACTTCCACTCTCAAATAAGTGCTGTTTTAAAATATTTAATTAATATCTTCTGTTGTCGGGCTCTTAGTGTTTGTTAATAGGAGAATGATCAACAGATACTAAAAGTTTCTTAAACCAGTGAAAATTCTACACAATTCAATCATATTAATGTGACCATCCGTCAAAAGACGGAATAACAACGTTCTGCATCGTGGATCTCTGCTAGTCGTGAAGGAAGAGGGTCAGTCGGGTTCCGGAAGATACTGACAGGGATGTGGAGCCATGCCGTGGCCAGCTGCCGTAGATCTCTCGGTTGGGCCCCACAGTTTGTCAACTGCGTTTAAATCCGGTGAGTTTGGTAGCCACGGAAGTACGGAAACTGATCCTGGTGCGCTTCGAATCGTGCGCTGAGAGCTGTGTGACACATTTGCCGCGCGTGGTAGCCGTGCAGTCTGGGGCGCCTTGTCACGGTTCGCGCGGCTGCCCCCGTCGGAGGTTCGAGTCCTCCCTCGGGCATAGGTGTGTGTGTGTTGTTCTTAGTGTAAGCTCGTTTAAGTTAGTTTAAGTAGTGTGTAGGCCTAGGGACCGACGAGCTCAGTAGTTTGGTCTCATAGTACCTTACCACAAATTTTCAAACTTTTTTTGTGTGACACGTTGCATTACTCTGCTGCTAGGTGCCACAGTGCCGAGGAAAAAACAAACTGTGTTTGGGGCTGGACATGCGGCCCAGCGATAGACGCATATTTTTTATGCATTACGCCTTCCAGAATGACGAAATCATACAGGGAATGACACGAAAACTCTACCCAGATCATAACGCTCACTCCTGCAGTCTGGATGCTTCCGACGATTGTGGTAGGGTAATATACTCCAACGACCATCTCTCCGACGGAGAGTAAAACGTAATTCATCTGAAAAGGTCACCTGTAGCCAGTCAATGGGCATCCAGTTGCACTACTGGCGAGCAAATTCCAGACTTCGTCTCCAATGGACAGCAGTTAGCCGGGGTGTATGGAACAGGCACGCATGAAACAGGCACCTGCTGTGGCGGTCCATTCGTAGCAATGTTTGCTGACCGCTCGTTGAGGAGATATTGCTGTTAACCCCTTATTTCATCTGGGCGGTCAGTTGCTCAAACGTTGCACGTTGTTTCATCCGTATACTTCTCTGCAGTGGTCGTTCACCCCTATCATTTATGACCCGTGGTGCACCACAGTTGTCTTGGCGCCAGCTTTGATGGCGCCGATTTACCATGCTCGTTATAATTTAACCACGGCGATAAGGGAACAGTTTAAAGACTTAGCCATTTCGGGAATGATTCCACTCTTCACTCTTGGCTAGAAAGCCAATAATAACGCCCTTTTGGACGTCAGATAAATCGCTCCGTTTCCTAATTACGACAACGTCTGGACTGTTTCCGTTGCTGGCTTGCTGGCTGGCTGGCTGGCTGAGTGACTGACTAACGTTCCGACCTAAGGCACGAGTGGGGGCAGGATAAGCACTTGCGTGCTATGCCTACAGGACCTAACTTAGTGTGGGAGGGGAGTCTCCTATCGGCTAAGGGGGTCCTCTCTAGTGATGGGGTTGTCCCCTGGGAGTGTTGGGAAGTGGGTCACTTTCGCAACAGGTCGGGCCAACGTGTAGTAGGCCGGTGTGTGGTTGTTGGCCCAGTCGCTGGACGAGCCGGTTGCGAGAGAGATCCGCTTTTTCGTAGAAGTGACGTGCCATAACCCGAAAACGGTCACGCAGTGGCAGAAGGCCAGTATCCTCATGGAGGAGATGAGAGGGGTAAAACCGGGGAAGCGCAGCGCGAGCCTAAGCGCCCTGATTTGGACCCGTTAGAGGCAGAGTATCCCAGGAGTCGGCTGCATTGCCCCACACCACGGCCGCTTACTCCAACACTGGACGCACCAGTGTTAAATAAAGCGTGGTGTAGAGGCAAGGTCGACTCCGGATTTAGCGGGGTGTATAGGGCGCGAAGTCTCCCTATGGCACTGTCCTGATATGTGGAACCCAGATGAGCTGCTCGTACAATCGCTATCCGAGATATGTGGCAGTTTTTGACCACGGGATGGGGCCTCCCGCGATGTGTAGGGATTCCACATTAGGCGGTATCTTCCGCTCTGTGAAGGTAACTGCCTGACTCTTCCTAGCATTAAACTTACGACGCTACCTCGTGGCCCAAGCACCAAGTGCTTCACAGCCTTGCTGGAGGCGGCGTCCCATGTGGTGCACATTCATACTGCGACTGAACAGAGCAGTATCGTGAGCATAGAGGACCAACTCCACTGTTCACTCGCTGTGCATCAGCCGTGAAAAGCGAGTAAAGCAGGAGGACAAGTACGGATCCCTGCTGCACACCAGCAGGATGGCCCTGACGGTGGACGTACCATGGTCTGCCCGGGGGTGGAACGTCCTGCCAGAGAGGACTCTCTGTGACGTCGGCACCACGTGCGCAAATAACTTTTCCACGAGGCCATCGCAGCACACAGAGTCAAAGGCACGGGAGACATCTAGGAACACTGCGCCAAGATATTCCCTCGTCTCCAATGCCCTCATCGCATGCTCCACGAGACGGAGCAACTGGTGGGACGTGGCGTGGCAGCCACGGAACCCGAACTGCTCATCCGGGAGAAGATGTTCCTGGTTGACGATTCGAAGTAGACTCTTCGCATATAGCCGCTCGAATACCTTCCAGAGAGATGGTAGGAGGCTTATGGGCCTGTAGGTAGACGATAACCGGGGGTCTTTGTCCTACTTCGGGATGGCCACCACTTCCGCAGTTTTCCATACGGAAGAATAGAGTCCCGAAGCAAGAATCCGGTTGAAAATGTCCTCCAGATGAAGATGATGCTCCGGAGGCAGATTTCTGTGTAGTATGTTTGGGAAGCCGTCGTTGTTCCACCGACACTCTCTATATACCGTCTACTGCTGGTGGTACTGCCTGCCGTCTGTGACTGATTATTGCACGTTGATGTCGAACATAGTCCGTGGTCTTAGTAATGTGCTGGATCGCATATGTCAGTTCCTCGTACGTTTGCATTAGATTAGTAGAACAAGTTGGGTAGTTTTGGCACAGTACATGAATAACGGAGGACATGGGAGGATTTCCGGTAGTAATGGTTGCATTGGCAGGCAAACAAAGATAAAAGAATGTGTAATAGACAGAATGGAAGCTGAAGACTCCTCTTCGATTTCTATTGTTTCTTTGTTTACTTTGCAAATCGTTCATTGTTATCCCATTGTTTATTTTGTATCCTTATGAAATATTAAAAGGATTTTATAAGCAAAAGACGCTTTTCTATTACGAAAGCAATTACTTTTGATGCATGTACAGCTCACATGCACACATACAAAAAATCTGTAGAATTATTGTGAATTTGTACTTAATAGAACGTTCTTCATCATGACCAAGAGCAAGAGTTTCCTGTTATTACTGATAAGTGCGAAAATTGTTTATGAATAACAGAAATAAGTTTTATATGAGCTTGACAAGGTATTGAATTGATGTTTTATATGTTTTCCTTCTGCGTTCTTCTTTAAATTTTACTTTTTTTTCGGGAAATTAAGTTTTCTAGCGCTATATGATATATCTGCTTTTTTAAAAAAATTTTACTACACCACCTCTCTGTTTCACGTTACAAACAAACAATTTTCGAATAAAACCTGAATTAAATATTGACAATTTCGATTTTGTTATGAACACTGTTTAGTTTTAAGAACTATATAGAACAATATTTACAGGTGTCACGACAATGACTTGTTGTTATACACACATCAAAAAAAGTTTTTCTTCAGCCCGCTTCCCAGAACGCCTGAAGATAACGTTGACGGTGGATATTGCATCACAGACACTGCCCCTTCGACTGTGCAGAGATGTCACTAAACCCGCCCAAATATGTAAACACCCATGCATGTGCAGCGCCTATTAGACGGAGAGGGTCCGACAGCCGATCAGTTCCAGTCATTCCACCAGGAAGGAGGTACACGGCACGTATTGTCTGCAGTTCAACCATGCCTAGACGGTCAGTAACGCGGCTCGATCGCAAGGGCTCGCAACAAGGGAAGTGTCTCGGAGTGAAACAAAGCGATGTTGTTCGGATATGGAAGAGGTACAAAAAGACAGGAATTGTCGATGACATGCCTCACTCAGGCCGCCCAAGGGCTACTATTGCAGTGGATGACCGCTACCTACGGATTATGGCTCAGAGGAACACTGACGGCAACGCCATGTTGAATAACGCTTTTCGTGCAGCCACAGGACGTAGTGTTGCGAATGAACCTGTGCGCAATACGCTGCTTGATGCGCAACTTCACTCCCGATGTCCATGGCGAGATCCAGATTTGCAACCACGATATCATGCAGCGTGGTCCAGATGGGCCCAACAACATGTCGAATGGACCGTTCAGGACTGGCATCACGTTCTCTTCACCGATGAGTTTCGCATATGCCTTCAACCAGAAAATCGTCGGAGACGTGTTTGGAGTCAACCCGGTCAAGCTGAACGCCTTAGACACACCGTCCAGCGAGTGCAGCAAGGTGGAGGTTCTCTGCTGTTTTAGGGTGGCATTATGTGGGGCCGACGTACGCCACTGGTTGTCATGGAAGGCGCCGTAACGGCTGTACGATACGTGAATGCCATCCTCCGACCGATTGTGCAACCATATCGGCAGCATATTGGTGAGCCCATCGCCTTTATGAACGACAGTTCGCAGACCCATCGTGCACATCTCGTGAATGACTTCCTTCAGGACAACGACATCCTTCTACTAGAGTGGCCAGCATGTTCTCCAGACGTGAACCCTATCAAACATGCCTGGGATAGATTGATAAGGGCTGTTTATGGACGACGTGTCCACCAACCACTTTGAGGGATGTACGCCGAATCGAAATTGAGGAGTGGGACAATCTGGACCAACAGTGCCCTGACGAACTTGTGGATAGTATGCCACGACGAATACAGGCATGGATCAATGCAAGAGGACGTGCCAGGGGGTATTATAGGTACCAATGTGTACAGCAATCTGAATCACCACCTCTGAAGATCTAGCTGTATGGTGGCACAACATACAATGTGTGGTTTTCATGAGTAATAAAAAGGGCGGAAATGATGTTTAAGTTGATCTCTGTTCCAATTTTGTCTACAGGTTCCAGAACTCTCTGAACCGAGGTGATGCAAAACTGTTTTTGATGTGTGTACATACAGATACAATATCACGTAACGTGAGTGGTTGAGGTAGACTCGTGAAACAGCCGAGCCAAGCCTATTGCATCCCTCAGGTGTCTTCTTTCGCCGATTCTATAGCTTTGGTCGCGTAGTGTAACAGTTACACTGAACTTCAACTGTACGGTAGCTTAAGAACATATGATAATATCCTACGATACACGTTATGTGGCTATATAACTTTCGGTGACAGAACATGATTCCCATCTTGAAGGAAAACTGTTAGCCTCTTTATTTGTAGACTATAGCACCAAACCGCTGCGTCACCAACGTTCTGTTTTCAGCAGTTGTCGTTGTTTCAACCGATAGAGGTAACTGCATACATGATGCGTATATACTTATAAAAATAGCGGAGGTAGCCTACATTCTTTCCAGAATTAGTGTTGTCGCATCAAAGATGCAGTATGTCGTGTAGCGCGTCTGCCTTCTGTTCTACTGAAGCAAGCTGGTCTGACGTGTTACAAATCTAACTGTTTATTAAATAGGGCACTGTTGTAGAAATCAGTGTTAAAGGAATCTCTGCTTCAATTCACACTGCTCTTGAAAGCAGACTTCTATGCTGTAATTGGAATCAGTGTTCCGTTTGTGAAATGCAGCACATTACTACAATCCAGGGACATCAGGCACGATAGGTGAGATGTTGGAGATACTGAAGCAAATTTAAAAGAATTATGTATAAATCTTGCTTTAAAAGAGTTCTAAATTCTGTTAAGAATTGTATAATGGATTACATATAAATTCCATGTGCATGACGTAATCGGAAATGAAATTTCGCTTCAAATATACATCACTTTATTTAGTTTGGATTACTTGTAGTCAGTTATTTATGTCAGGTCTAAAGTACTGAGTTTCACAGAAACTTAAGAAACGTGGATATTCCAGAAAACAAGAGACTAGCAGTCACAGTCTAGCTCCTTTCGGAAAAAGATAATCTCTGTCTAATTGGGTGAAATATGGCTAAGTCTTGAAACGTCGTGGGAACGATTTTTTAGATTCGATATGCTAGAGGGCGATAAGCTACATACTATAGCTTTTGATGTTAACTTTCGACCACGGAATACTCTGCTGTTTCATTTGTATCACTAGATCGAAAGGAGAACAGATGCCAAGACCAGCGTCACGCCCTTCAAGTTCTCCGCGTCGATTCATCGATCCACCGCGTTCCGCCACAAAATGCTTTCGTCAAACAGTTGCTCCGACGCGCTGAGTGTTGCTGAGAGCGTGCGGAACGTTCGTATGATAACCGACGGGTAATTACGTACGAGTGCAAGAAAAAACCGGTTGCATTACTGTCGGTATCTGAACTTGATGCTTAACCTTAGAAAAGTATCTAGACTTAAGGTAACCTGTAGCCGACAACCGAACCGGGGACTGAAGCTCTTACAAATCAATTTCAGATCGTCATAACCTTAGTAAAGTTCTCTTTCGCTGTTAGCTTTCCTCAACAGTTAGCTGGCATAAGAATGTCCCCTTTCACGTTTATGAAAGGTCATAAACTACAAATAAAATTCTTCAATCGCTAATCAAAGCCACCTACATAACATAGTTATCCTGTTAACATACTGTGGTGAGAAAGAGTACGAAATGAGCTTCAGTATTCCAGATGGAACACACATTAAAAAGTCATAACTTTCGGAAACAAACAAATGACAAGTATCTTTATTGCTACCAGCGACAATCACACATTAGAGTTTCCTTTCCTCTGGATGTCGAGGACAGTAAAATTGGAAACACATCTTAAAGTCTACTACAGGCATTTTCAGTCACTGAGCGCATGTGCACTGTATTATTAGTACAGGTTTCGGCATTAGCCATCTTCATACCTGCTGCAGCATAATAAAAAAGTACAAATAATAACTATATTACAACAAATGTAATGACCTACTAGTCAGATCTGAATAGTCTCTACGAGTAATATAGGTTTGACGTGCAAACGTACCAGTTTTTCCCACTGCTCAATACAGAACGTATCTTATCGTTAATTTTTTTAAATAGTTTGTACACATCACAATTTTATTGCTGCAGATAGATGGTTTTGGCTTCTTTACGTAATCATACATAGGTGAAATAGATGGCGCGCTTCTTAATGTCTGATATTCAATATGTGATTTTTTTTAAATTAGAGAAAACACACAAGTATACATTAAAAAAGACCTGAATTTTCATTTAGGTTTTACAATTGTAAACGTAATACGAGGGTCACTCCAAAAGGAATGCACACTATTTTTTTTAAAAAATCCATCTTTTATTCTACATCTTTTACAGTGTGTAGATACATCCTTTAGGAACAATATTTTCATTTCTCCACACAATTTCCCTCCCTCTCAACTGCCTTACGCCATCTTGGAATCAGCGCCTGTATACCCGCACGTTAAAATTCTGGCTCAACCTGTTGGAGCCACTGTTTGGCAGCGTGCACAATGGAGTCATCATCTTCAAACCTTGTTCCACGAAGAGAGTCTTTCTGTCTCCCAAGGAGATGATAGTCACATGGATCCAGGTCAGGACTGTAAGGCGCGTGATTCAGTGTTGTCCATACGAGTTTTGTGATCGCTTCCACGGTTTTTTGACTGACATGTGGCCGTGCACTGTTGTGCAACAATAAAACATCCAGCTTTTGCCGATGTGGTCAAACACGACTCAGTCGAGCTTGAAGTTTCTTCAGTGTCGTCACTTATGCATCACAATTTATGATGGTTCCACTTGGCATGATGTCCACAAGCAAGAGTCCTTCGGAATCGCAAAACACCGTAGCCATAACTATTCCAGCAGAAGGTATTCAAAAAAATGGCTCTGAGCACTATGGGACTCAACTGCTGTGGTCATCAGTTCCCTAGAACTTAGAACTACTTAAACCTAACTAACCTAAGGACATCACACACATCCATGCCCGAGGCAGGATTCGAACCTGCGACTGTAGCAGCAGAAGGTGTGGTTTTGAATTTTTTTTCTTGGGTGAATTTGCATGATGCCACTCCAGTGATTGCCTCTTCGTCTCTGGTGAAAAATGATAGAGCCATGTTTCATCATCTGTCACAATTCTTCCAAGAAATTCATCTCCACCATTGTCGTATTGTTCCAAAAGTTCGCTCCATACCGTTTTTCTTGTTTCTTTGTGAGCCACTGTCAACATCCTGGGAACCCACCTGGCACAAACACTTTCAGCATTCTGCAAACACTTCCTTCCCCTAACCCAACGTAGCGGGACAATTCGTTCACTATGATGAGTGTCAGCAGTCACCAACTCGTTAACGCTCTGCACATTGTCTGGAGTGTGTGCAGTACGAGGCCTGCCGCTGCGAGGACAGTCCTCAATATTGTCGTTCCCGCTTTCATCACGTAACCTTCTTGCCCACCGACTAACTGTACTGCGATCGACAGCAGCATCTCCATACACCTTTTTCAACCTGTTGTTGATATTTCCCACTGTCTCGTCTTCGCAACACAAGAATTCTATGACAGCACATTGCTTCTGACGAACAAGTGTAGCAGCCATCTTGAAGACATGCTGTGACGGCGCCACTGACGGGAACAGGTTGAACTAAGTTTGAAAACATGGGGGAAGGATGTATCTACACACTGTAAAACTTCCACACAAGCAGAATGAAAACTGTATTTTTACAAAAATAGTGTGCATTTCTTTTGGTGTGACCCTCGTAGAAACAAAGGAAGAGTTAAACAGTAACAAGTGTGCATGCTAACTTGTTTTTATTAAAATATACGAGACACACTCTGAAACCAGCTATATAATCCAAAAGAAATTTAGGCACATAAAATTGTACACATTTCTCTCTTTTTCTGTTGTTAGTTACTTGTGGCTGTGGTAGTTTAGCGGGCAGAGAATTAGACTCCGTTTCTGAAAGTTCCGGCTTCAATCCTGGACAAGAACGGTGACTTTTCCTGGTTCCAAGCCATCCTTAAAGGCCCTAGGTCCTCTCCAGGTGCCATAAAATGAGTCTTCCCTGGGTCCTTCCCGTGGGTAAAAGACGGCCTGGTCACTGGGATTCTCGCCCGTCTCCTCCTAGTGTCGATGCGAAGTAAGGCTGTAACCTACCTACACTCGGACCAATCACTCCGTTACGGGCTTGCGCCAAATACATAACTTTTTTAATTAGGTATTTACTTTTATTTTCTTAGTTGATGCTGTAACGTGCATTACGGCCGTCTTTGAAAAAATAGTCTAACGTAGTTATGATTAAGTATGTCCATTTCTCATACAGCCAAACTTGCTCCTGCTCCAACCTTTTTAGGCTTGGTTATGTCGGGCAATGTAACCTTAGGCCATGCAAGATCCTATGCTGCCTACACTCCTCAGCCCATTACAAGAAACCGTGTGTGTGTCAGTTCTGGAGATTATGGAGAGAAGTGTCGATGAGCCACGACGGGGCTGGTGGCAGTGACCGCTGTTGAGCGTTGCGTGAGGGAAGCTTCCTGGAGTCTGAAGGCCCGCGCCATGGCCTTGCTTGCAGGCCTGACCACTCCCGGCGCTTTTCGTGAGTCCCACCGTGGCGTGCATGGCCGCTGAACACCGATCTTTATCTCATTTCACATACATTATGCATGCCGTAAGGCAAATCGCAGAGTCCTACACGGCACCTTCGACCATTCCATTCTTCCACGGAGAGAAACAAGTTCTTAAATGTGTCGGTTCGACCTCCCATCTACTCTATTGTGTACATGAAGCCGTTAAATAGTAACTACGAAAGATATCGCCCAGGAGAGCGCATCCTCAAGCTAAATATTGTTTGTTTATAGTACGGTTTCGACTTACTTCACGTCCCTGCAGGGACCTAGAACTAATATTACAGTACAAACGAGTAAAAACTTGAGTATGACATTTTAATGAATTCCTGTTGTCTGCTTAGAGTTTTATTATTTCGTACTATAAGCTTATTTCGCCGTTATTGCCATTTTATAGTACAACCTGCGTTTTATTGGCAGGACGCTTAGTAACAGACGTACTAAGGAGACTGCCTACAGTACGCTTGTCCGTCCTCTTTTAGAATACTGCTGCGCGGTGTGGGATCCTTACCAGATAGGACTGACGGAGTATATCGAAAAAGTTCAAAGAAAGGCATTACGTTTTGTATTATCGCCAAATATGGGAGACTGTCACAAATGATACAGGATTTGGGCTGGAAATCATTGAAAGAAAGGCGTTTATCGTTGCGGCGGAATCTTCTCACGAAATTCCAATCACCAACTTTCTCCTCCGAATGCGAAAATATTTTGTTGACACCGACCTTCATATGGAGGAACGATCACCACGATAAAATTAGGGAAATCAGAGCTCGTACATAGGTGGTCATTCTTTCCGTGCGCTATACGAGATTTGGATAATAGATAATTGTGAAGCCTCTGCCAGGCACTTAAATGTGATTTGCAGAGTATCAATGTAGATGTAGATATACGTCACCAATTAGGTGGATGTTTACTTGGAATATGTTCACAGGTACACTTACGTTAAGTTATCCATAACTTATGTACATGTTGCATCTGTGTCTTGTCGCTGTTTGCATACTGTCTATCATTATGAACGATTATGTACTTTTCATAAGATCTGAGAGTTGGTTCTGTTTTGACAGCTCATTACCGAAAAGCCTGAGTTTTCATTAGAACGCTGATACCAAGAAAAGATGTTTGAGTGTTTTTGCCTACAGAATTCTGGCTAACTTTCCACTAGTCACAGCATGTGCACTAGCTCAGCTAGAGAGGATTGGGAGAAGGAATCGGCTGTGTACTTCTTGGAGAGACCAACCTGACATTTGATTTATTGAACCATGTAAACTAAAACGGGGTGGCCGATCTATAAATGAACCCCTTTTCTTTCGACCGTGACCCAAATATCTTAACCACAACGTCGTCTAACTGCGTACTGACTACATTACCGTATTATTTGATCATACTTTGACTAAGTATTCTTATACACGTTGGGGCAGCTATGACACGACACCTAGAATATATCTTCAACGAGTAAATATGTCCTGAGAGCCAATAGCCTTGCCGCAGTGGTAACACCGCTTCCCGTCACATCACCGAAATTAAGCTCTGTTGGGCTTGGCTAGCACTTGGACGGTTACCGTGCGGGTCTGTCGAGCGCGGTTGACAAAAGGGGTACACTCAGCCCTTGTGAGGCCAATTGAGGAGCTGCTTAATTGAGAAGTAGTGGCTCCGGCTATGAAAACTGTCAAGGACCGGAAGAGCGGTAAGCTAACCACATGCCCCTCCATATCCGCATCCAGTGACGACTATCGGCCGGACGAGACGGCGATCTGTCGGTACCGTTGGGCCTTCCGAACCTGTAGTTTCCGAGGACAATATAGCATGTCCAAAGGAACTTTACATGGTAATTCAGAACAACGCAGGCACTGCAATATCGTACTTACGAACCAACCTGGGCTAGCGACTTTCAAGGAAAATGTCTCACCTATATGGAAATATACATAATGGTTGTACGAGTACAGGCTGTAGACGCATGGTTGACGACATATGGAAGTTTGGGTCTCGGTGTGAGTGGCGCTTGGATAACCAAATGGTAAGGCGACCGCTGGCCGCGGTGGCCGAGCGATTCTAGGTGTTTCAATCCGGAACCGCGCTGCTGCTAAGGTCGCAGGCTCGAATCCTGTCCCGGGCATGGATGTGTGTGATGTCTTCAGGTTAGTTAGGTTTAAGTAGTTCTAAGTTATAGGAGACTGATGACCCCAGATGTTAAGTCCCATAGTGCTCAGAGCCATTTGAACCATTTTTGAGTTCTAAGTATAGGGGACTGATGACCTCAGATGTTAAGTCCCATAGTGCTCAGAGCCATTTGAACCATTTGGTAAGGCGGCCGCACGCGATAAATGGGAAATTTTCACTGTCGCCATTCCATTATGCAGCTGATGGTAGCCCATATTCGCAATTGCGAATACATTTAATGTATTTCATAACCGCTGTAGTCACCGCAGTACCTGTTCCTTTGGATTTGCATGCATGTCCAAAGGAACTTTGCATCGTAATTCAGAATAACGCAGGCACTGCAATATCCGCCGACACCTGGCAAGCGGCTTTCAAGTAAAATGTCTCACCTGTACGAGAATATACATAATGGATGTAGGAGTACAGGTTGTAGACGCATGGTTGACGACGTATGGAAGTTTAAATCTGACTGTGAGTCATGCACGAACAGCCATATGGTAAGGCGACCGTTCGCGATAAGCGGGATATCCAATTTGTAGTCTGGGTCCGGCACAAATTTTCATTGTCACGATTCATAAGCAGCTGATGGTTGCCAATATTTGCAACTCCGAATACATTTAATGTAAAAAGAACATGTTCGATAATTACAATAATTTTTTTACTTGCTGTAACTTATGAACATTTTGAAGTGGGGTAGTAATATGAAACAAACATTGGCAGTTTACATTTTTATTAATGAAATTATTAAATTCTGTTTAGTCCTTATCTCAAAGAAAATTACAAATGACAGTGTAAATTTGTAGTAAAGTTGTTTTATGAGGTATAAACCACAATTACAGTTCAGAATTTAAAGTTATTCTTGAACAAAAGTCGCAAATGAACACTTCGGTCTCACCCCAAATGCACAACATATGAGCCCATTTCCGACAAATGGCACACTGAACCCAAAGTTCTCCAGATTTTTCCTTCTTAAATTCCTTGCTACAAAACAGACAAAAAATGGTTCAAATGGCTCTGAGCACTATGGGACAACTACTGTGGTCATCAGTACCCTAGAACTTAGAACTACTTAAACCTAACTAACCTAAGGACATCACAAACATCCATGCCCGAGGCAGGATTCGAACCTGCGACCGTAGCAGTCGCACGGTTCCGGACTGCGCGCCTAGAACCGCGAGACCACCGCGGCCCGCACAAAACAGACAGTGTGGGTCACCGTTTTCAGGAACTTCTTTCCAACAGGTTTCATAAGGTTTGAACTATCATAACATAGTCTTTCTATTTACTCTTCCTTACTACAACTTCCATCTTTAGTTCTTTTTCTTGTCGAGAACAGTCTTCATTTCTCAGTATGAACATTCTTCTCTTTTGTAGGTCAATTTGACGTTTTGCTGGTTCCCAGCTGATCTCGGTGACCTTTATTAGGCCTATAAGAGGAAGATTTGAGATTATTCGTTCTTCTTTAAATTCTGTTCACTTTGTTTCTTGTCTATGGAATACTTTAACGCATTTTCATAGGGTGAATTGGGTGGGACAGTAGCTGAAAGTGCTTTCCGAACTCTGGTTGATGCTTTCTTTTTTGCACCTGAGACTGGAGAGATGTGTTGTGACTTGACATAGCCTACAGATGGACCTGATGCCTGATGCCTGCTCTTCCTCCCCCCCCCCCCCCCCGCCCCCGTACATCCATCACCCTCTTCTGATTTAAATTCCAAAGGTTGCACGTCGTTATCTTCATCGTCACAAAGTGATTCACCACTGTCACAACCTGTTCTGCTTTATGTTCAGCTGATACGAAATCTGCCGCTGTGAAAACATCGCTGCTTATTGGATGAATGCCGGCACATTCCATTCAATTGATTTCTATTGCACCACTTCGGACTCTGAGATAGGCCTTTCCGAACTACTACACAATATCGTAAATAAGTGCCCATACCACCTGTTCTTAGTGCTTGTCTGATCTCTTCACTGTAATATGTCTTTCGTGGGCCCTTGACAGTCCAGTCGAGAGGCTGTAGTCTATGTGTAGTATGAGGTGGCACGCAGAGGATGATCATATGATTATCTTTTGCCTTAATGATGACATCTATATTCCTAGTATGAGAATAATGTCCCGTCCTATATGATCAGGACTGGGGTTCAATTGTAGGTTTTGTCTATTCATGAACTGGGTAAACCATTCGGTGGATACACAGGACTGTACCGAACCTGAAAGATGACTTTCGCAATAGCTCCAGGAGGTGCACCTTTCATCAATCTGTCTAATTGATGGTTGGGAAAATCATCATTGGGAGCATGAAGTTGGCACCTGCACGAGAGGCCGGCCGTTGTGGCTCAGCGGTTCTAGGCGTGTCAGTCCGGAACCGCGCTTCGAATCCTGCCTCGGGCATGGATGTGTGTGATGTCCTTCGGCTGGTTAGGGTTAAGTAGTTCTAAGTCTAGGGGACTGATGACCTCAGATGTTAAGTCAAATAGTGCTCAGAGCCATTGTTGGAACCTGCATGCGATTATCATCAGACTTCCCCTAACTGCAACAGTGATGTTTCCTATCTGTTTTCTTCCCTTGCTGCCAATAATATGTGGAATTTTTATTTTCACTGCATTAAAACCAGACTCGTCAACTGAAGATCTGGTCAGAAGGATAAAACCTTTTAGTGTATTCGGCTTACAGATGTTAAGCCATTCTACTTACGTCATTACGAGTGAGCCGATAAAACTTTTTTTTTCGTAAATAGGCAACATTCAACTAGGTCCTATGCAATTTCTTGAGGAAGAATAGGTTTTCTACCTAATTTTTCATGCGTTGAAGTATTTACATGTACATCCTTTCTGGTCTGCAGCCATTATTGCTCGAACCATATCTTCAGAGCACTGTTTGTGCCATATTCCCCCTTTTTGGGCTATATATTTCTATTAATAAATCATAAAGTAGAGACAGTATGTTAATTTGTAAACAAAGGTAGCAGAGAAATATTTGAATTTAACTTTGCAAAAGTTTAGAAGTTTGTAAAACAAAGATGTCTGCTCTCGGCCGTAAACTACGTGATATTGATCCTTGCTGCTTCTAGTGGCGGAAACAGAACATCACGGTTGTGAAAACTGAAGCTGTCACCTGATGGCATTAGTAGTCTGCAAATGCTATGGTGTTTCGTGATACAACCCTGTTTCATATTACCACCACCTCCCCTACACTGCTGAACATGGCGCTGCATATTCGTGAGTGTTTCTATCAGAATATTGGGTTTTACGACAGATATTCTCTCATAACCCGTCGATGCTGCAGTATCTGTGACTCATAGCAACAGTAACGTTCTGCGGGCTGTGTGGGGGTCTCGTGTTTCAGTGTAGCTTGGCTTACTGTTAGTGGTGTTCCCTGCGACTTGCTTCTTCCGGTGCAGTTTGACGATGTTCGAATTGCTTGCGAACTGTGTGCAAAAACGAAAATATTATCGTCGTCAGAAATCGCACATGAATAAATGCCTGTTGTCAACACACAGCTACTTCCACAGCTCGTTACTCGCTTCATAGGTGAAGGATTTATAATGAATGTTACAACCGTCCCAGTGATCCATGCAGTTAAGCCAAGATTCTTGCTCAGGGTATAAGTAGGCTGTTTAGGTTTTTTTTTATTGGTAACGCCAACGCCACGTAGCGCTCTGTATGAAAATCACTGGCTGTGCTGTGCGCAGTCTGTGGCTAGTTTGCATTGTTGTCTGCCATCGTAGTGTCGGGCAGCGGCAGCTGGATGCTAACAGCGCGTAGCGTTGCGCAGTTGGAGGTGAGCCGCCAGCAGTGGTGGACGTGGGGAGAGAGATGGCGGAGTTTTGAAATTTGTAAGACTGGATGTCATGAACTGCTATATATATTTTGACTATTAAGGTAAATACATTGTCTGTTCTGTATTAAAATCTTTCATTTGCTAACTATACCTATCAGTAGTTAGTGCCTTCAATAGTTTGAATCTTTTATTTACCTGGCACTAGTGGCGCTCGCTGTATTGCAGTAGCTTGAGTAACGAAGATTTTTGTGAGGTAAGTGATTTGTGAAACGTATATGTTAATGTTAGTCAGGGCCATTCTTTCGTAGGGATTTCTGAAAGTCAGATTGCGTTGCGCTAAAAAAAATATTGTGTGTCAGTTTAAGCACAGTCGTGTATAATTTTTCAAAGGGGACGTTTCAAGTGTAACATACAGTATAGTGTTCCAACATCACAGCCCGCGATTGTCTCTGCTAAACTGAAATTACTATAACAGTGGTGCGTCTCCATCTTCGAAACTCTCATCTCTCAGAATTCAAAGAAAGTCAGGAACGACTGATGTTCTTCACTGCTCATCAATTTTGGTCACCTAAGATCATGTATAGCTTACGGAGCAGACGTAGTTGTGATTAATTCACAAATACGACAACTTTTTATAAGCCTTTGTTTGTAACAGAATAACGGTTTATGAAGAGGACGTCCGTCGTTTAGCCAGAGTCATCTAAGGAGCTGGAGCTGTCTGCTTCATTCATTAAATAATTGTAATAGTTCTTTGTGTTACATTTCCTCCAGTTTAAATCATTCCTAATGAAACATCATTATCTTCGGACACCCTTTCTTTTTTATACCTACAATGGATTTATACTTCGTATCTGACATTACTTCCAGTGTATCTATATCTTCTAGTTCATCTAGAATATATATATTTATAATAATATGGGAATAATATTACAGATTGATCTAAGGAGCTGGAGCTGTCTGCTTCATTCATTAAATAATTGTAATAGTTCTTTGTGTTACATTTCCTCCAGTTTAAATCATTCCTAATGAAACATCATTATCTTCGGACACCCTTTCTTTTTTATACCTACAATGGATTTATACTTCGTATCTGACATTACTTCCAGTGTATCTATATCTTCTAGTTCATCTAGAATATATATATTTATAATAATATGGGAATAATATTACAAATTTTCTCATTTTTGTTAGTTAATGTGCCGGCTACCAACTTAACAAAATGGGTCAAATGGCTCTGAGCACTGTGGGACTTAATATCTGAGGTCATCAGTCACCTAGAACTTAGAACTACTTAAACCTAACTAACCTAAGGACATTACACACATCCATGCCCGAGGCAGGATTCGAACCTGCGACCGTAGCAGTCACGATGTTACGTACTGAAGCGCCTAGAACCGCTCGGCCACCGCTGCCGGCCCCAACTTAACAAATTAAATATAGTGACAACCCAACAAAAGTTTCAATTTTATTTTTTTCATAATTTCATTGTTTTCAGTCGTTTGCCCGTAGCAAATTTCGTTTGGATCTGCCCAAAAATTGCTTTTCTGCTTTCCTTAGTTGTTCCTGTTTTATTGTTTCTCCATAATTTATGCAGAGCAAAGTATTTCTACTTTGAGCGAGAAACAAAATTATTAGTAGCTTAATGTGAAAAACGTTTTGTTGTAGCATTAATATGGAATGATTCGAACTTCCACTAATTCATTCTAAAAGCCTTTACGGATGTACTAACTCGATAATTTAGATATAAAATATCGAACGGTAGTTTATTTTTAGCAGCTTCAGGGTAATTTTTAGCGTCAAAGCAGCTAGTGGGGTGAGCACATCGCTATATTCTGTATTGGCTTACTGGTGGGACAGTCTGTGCAGCCACGGCACAAGCTGCAGTGGAATGAAATGTGGTGAACGAGTGCCCTGCCAGAGACAATTGGTTGAGCAGGGGCCGGGAGGAAATTGTCGACTCTGGGCTATTAGTTAATCGGCGCCAGCCGACTGCCGGTTTGCGTGCCTCTTAAGTACCAAATCCGGTTACAATCCGCCGTCTCTTAGTTGGTAGTACACCTCCTGTTCTCTCGTGGGGATGGAGTTTTATTTCCCTCAGTTACAGACCAAATGCAAGTGCATATATGATCTCGAGTATTCGCGTTTAATAGTGCTTTGCTAAGGGTCTGTGTTGTTATCAGGTAACAACTGGACACTGAAATAACAGACGTGTCACTGCTTTCTAATCAATCTCCACACAATGTAAATACACTTTACGTGTTTCTTCGGGACATTGTTGGAAAATAGGTCGAATAATTTACAGAAAGTGAAATGCTACAGATGCACCAATTTTTCATTATTTCGAGTAATAATATTTATTATTGTTTCATTGCATAAATTAAATGTACTGAGATACAACAGCATAAATTAAACGATTTTTGCGCCCCCCTTCGAGATCAAAAAGTCTTTTTTCATGGGAACTTCTCGATTTCATTTTGGTATCCCGTACATTGATGACGTAACCATACTAAATTTGTTAACGTTTGAAATCGTTGAGAAATGTTTGTCTAAGCGTTATGAGGATAAAAAATCTGAAATCATTAATACGGTGATCATGATTTAAGCAATACTATTCTAATCTGTTACCGAATATTTAACTCAGATAAAATTCTATGCTGTGTTCAGAGTATAACTGGCATAATCACGTGTGTTTAGCTAAAATGCATCATACAATGAAACATTCTTTTCATAATGCTGTAGTAATTATTTTATTGAATATCTTCAGTAGAATACGGCAATGATTTGTTTCACATAATTTTTTTTTATTTATCGCCGGTCCCTATATTGTAAAGTACCTACAATCTGCAGTTAAATAAAAATAACGTGTTACTTTTCACAAATTTAAATGAAATAACAATATAAAAATATGAAACTGAAAAAGAAGAAAAATGAGACATACAAGCAAGATCAGCCCTGAACCGAAGAACTTTCCGCGAGACTGAACTTCCGTTGTGCAAATCAAAGTGTCTACATTTAATTCGAACAGTGTAATAGCAAAATAGAAATACCAGAAGCAGCAAAATTGGCACCATTACGTTCAGTTCCCCTACAGATCATTCTGATACACGAGCCAAATGCCGGGAGGATTCCTTAAACTAGGAACGGCCGCTTTCCACTCATCATTGTCCAACTGTGCTAGTACATCGTCTCTTATAACGACATCTTCAACAAAACAAAGTCGTACTCTCCTTTATTTTGGTAATGCATTTTATTGAGTGAAACGAAGTGAATAATACGATTAACTAGATGTAATTGATGAACAAAAACAGTTACATGAGTAAGACTAAAAATGTTTTCAGTGTTAACAATAATAACGTATACATATCGTGTAAGCTGACACGTTATACGTAATTTCGACTAAAGAATCGTTCAAATGTTCTATGCAACCTGTAAGTAACTATGTGCTCAGCAGAGAAGGAAGGGGAATCGTTCCAGCGCAGCGAAGATACGGGCCGCATATTGAGAAATACACTGGCATGAACTACTTTGACAAAGGGCAAACTGTTACCAACCAGCGACTGGGAACGAGCTTCTCGGAAATGCTAAATCCAGTCCGTTGTTTGTGTGATACTGTCTTGAGATTCTATGGAAAGTGGTTGATGGACGGTGAAACAATATACATAAGACAAGTTTTAGGACGTCCACGTGCAATGACAGAACGTGGAGGTCTGAGGCTTGCTCGTTCTGTAAAGCAGAGTAGGTGGCGATCTGTGGCAAACCTAACGACAGGCTACAATGCTGCTAAAGGCACAAGTGTCCAGGAGCACTCCGTTCAGTGAACATTGTTGAACGTGGGCTACGCAGCAGACAATCCATACGTGTTCGCCTGTTTGACACAACGTCATCACTTACGACCCAGTAGACGAGGGATCAATGGTACGTGTCACCTGATAGCATTAATCACGTTGCTCGTTACGCCAAATCGATGATCGTATCCGAAACACTGTCATGCACGTGAATGGCCATCCGAAAAATGCACCGCGTCACGGACGCAGGCCGGTGGGGCTAGTGTGATAGTATGGTCGACATTCCCTGGGCTTCCATGGGAGCTCTGATAGTAATCGGAGCCGCCGTGACAGCTGTGAACTACGTGAACATTATAGCTGACGACCTTCATGCTTAACGTCTTCCCCAAAGACAGCCATACTCGGAAAGCCAGCACATGATATGTGGTAGGCGGTACCTTGTACCACTGCAAGTCATTTCCTTTCCTGTTCCACCCGCAAATGCAGCGAGGAAAAAATGACTGTCTGTTTGCCACTGTATGAGCACTAATTCCTATTGTCTTATCTACGTGGTCTTTACGCGAAATATACGTTGGCTGCAATAGAATCGTTCCACCATCAGCTTCAAATGCCAGTTCTCTAGACTTTCTCAGTAGTGTTCTTCTAAACAATGACGCCTTCCCTCCAAGGGTTCTCATTTGAGTTCACCAAGCATCTCAATAATACTACTGATAACAAATACTACTGATAACAAATCTAGCAGCCCACTTCTAAATTCCTTCGATGTCTTTCTTTAATCCTACCTAGTGGGGTTCCCAAACACTCGAGCGGTAGTCAAGGATGGGTCTCACTAGTGCTCTATACGCGGTCCCCTTTACAGATGAACCCTGTTTTCCTAAAATTCTCCCAGTAAACGGAAATCAACCATTTGCCTACACTACCACCGTCCTTACTTGCTCGTTCCATTTCATGTAACTTTCCAACATTACACTTCGATATTCGATCGACCTGACAGTGTGAAACGGCACACTACTATTGTTGTATTCGAACATTACAAGATTTTTTGTTACTTTTCTGCAATATCCTACATTTTTTCTGCATTCAAAGCAAGCTGCCATTCAACGCATCAACTAGAAAGTTCTTAAGTCATCTTGTATCTTCCTGCACGCACTCACTAACGACATCTTCCAGCACACCACAGCATCGTCAGCAAACAGCACAAAATTGCTGCTCACTCTGTCCATCAGATCATCTGTATAGAGAATAAGGCACTCGTGACGGTATCCTTGTCTCTGATGAACACTCGCTTCGAGGACATAGTACTCGTTTCTATAACTTAAGGCATCTTCGAGCCATTCAAATATATCGAAACCTGTTCCACAGGCTCGTATCTTCGTCAACCGTCTGCTGTAGTGTATCGTGTCAAATGCTTTGTGGAAATCTGGGAATATGAAATCTGCCTGTTGCCCTTCAGCCATGGTCAGTAGGACATCATGTAAGAAACATGGAAGCTGAGTTTGGCACGAGCGATGCTCTCTAAATCCGTGCTGATCCGTGGTCTGCAGGCATCTTCCATGGGGGTAACAGTCCGAGTCACAAAGCCAGAATGATGGTACAGTGGTTTGAGGAGCATGCTAGTGACTTTACGTTGCTGTCTAGGCCAACAAATTCCACTGAACTTACAGTACACATCTGGGATGCCATCGGGCGCTTGCTCCACGCCTGTAAGCAACCGGCAGTAATTCACGGGACTACGTGACCTTTGCGTAGACATATGTGGCCACACACATCTGGAAAGCATCGAAGAACCTGGCGAATCGGTGCTAGGCAAAATCGCTGCTGTATTGAGTGCCAAAGATGGACTAGCATGCAATTAGGCAGGTGGTCATCATGTTTTCGTTAATCAGTGTGGGGCACTTAGTTGTGAACTGCAATGTAATCCTGTAGATGTAGAAGTGACTTAGCTTGTAAAATGCTTCCAATCAGTGGCATCTCAGTGTATCACTGACAAAGATCAATCGCCGATGGTGTAGCCTTACACTGAAGGGGTTGATCTTCTACTAATTCACGCTATATTGCACTTGTTTAGCTACATGAGGAGCCAGCTACTACTCTTTACATCAACTGCCATTTACCTACAACTCTCCAACCATTTCGCAGCACTTTCCTGCCGAATCCAGTTCTTTTTAGGTAGCGCTGTTGTCTGCGAACATACTCAGAATTACTGATGTTCTTAAGAACAGTAACAACAAACACACTTTTGAAATGTATAGAAAACCAAATGCAACCGAGACCATAATCAACTGCAGCTCTTGTCACCAAAAATCGCAAAAATACGTCTATTTCCACTCACTAACAGAATGGCAAGTCTACCTGCTAGAACAACCAGCACTATAGAAAGAAATAACTATTCTCCAACACAAAAACCATTTCAACCAAAACATAGTACAAAAGTTATATAGAGATAAAACAGAACCCACAAACCAATCAATACACAGTAAAACAACACTAACAAGAGAAACCATAACCAAACAAAGTATTACATAAGTATCAACGGTCTATATAGGAAAACTGTCAAATAAGACAAACAATAACTAAAAAATAAATCCATTAAACTAGCATTCAGAACCTAAATATGAAACTCCACTCTGGCAGAATTAAAATATCAGCAATGGATAATCCAGACTTAGAGAAAATTACGTGTGACAACTGTAATAAATTTTACGCTGGACAGTCAGGGAGCAATTTTTACATCAGATTTAGATAAGATGCTAGAAATAGTGATAGCAGTCTATACGGTCTCTTCAAGCATTTGAAGAACCAAAACAGCAAATTCGACAAACTCGAAATTGCACTTCAAATCTTATACATAATAGGAAAAGGGCTAGCCATGAACATAATGGAATAATAGGAAATTTATATACAAATGAAAAATTATCCCCACAACATGTTAAGAGAACAGGCCTAGTTAAAACATAAATATTATCTAAAAAAATTGTTAACATTCTGGAACATGACAATGGATAAAACAATTAACAACCAAATATTACCCAAACAACTAAATTTTCTGTAAGTCAAACAGTACCGCTATAATCACTATCTAAACATACAGCATCATTAAGAACTGTAAACTATCTATGAAATCACCACGCGATTTTATTTTAGAATCATAAAAATAGCTTCAGTTGACAAAAGGATAAATCAGTGATGCAATACGTACGTCTCGCTCAGCTACACGTTAGAAGTATACATATACAGTCAACTCCACATACAAACATCGCAAATGTAAACGAAATTCGCCAACTATAATATTTGCAAGTGTGCTTAACAATGATAATATTGCCGAAATAGGCCTATTATACGGAATGTAATACAACTATCAGCAGCTAACTTGGAAGATAGTACGATGTGTTTCATGCTGCGGGCCTAATTATACAAAAAAGTCGATATTGTTCAGTTATAGTGCTGTTGTCACTCATTTAATAGCATACTTTACCGGTACAGTTTACTGAGGCATGGGATCAACAAGCTCTGGTGTATGGCTGACGTAAACTTCTTTAAAGTTCACGTATTGTCTGTTGGCTACGACCGACGTGTGTAAGGGAAAATCGTTAAACAAACGTCAGCCGAAGAATCCAAGGCCGAAGCAATCACGTCACGCTATAGGTTACGATGCGTGCGTTTTGTTCTTAGAGGTAGTGCTCAATAACATTCGAGAAATATTTCGTGAGGCCGACATGCCGTAATGACATTTAGTTTGTTAGCAGTATCAAAAAGGTTCACTGAACCTCATGTAGGTAAGTAAAGAGTTGCTTAACCCAGCAATATGAGCTCTGGTTTTATCGGCGTAATATCTAGTACTTATCAGTACCAAGAAAGCAGATGAAATCCAGATTTGGCATAGCCCTGCTGGAAAATGCCATTTTACGTGAGGAAGATTTCAGCACTGAAGCGTACAGAAAAAATTATGAGCGCAATTCATAGCTTGTATTGTAGCTTCTGTTGATATTACTTTGAATCCTTCCAATTGCGTATGTCAAGCAGTACGATTAATGAGCAGGCGGTCGATGTGCTGTAAGTGGGCGTATCTCACGGGACAAATAACTCAGATTAGTCCACGTAAGGAAGTAAGTACGTGACTTCTCCTTACTGCCGGATGAGACAACCTCTTTCCCATCTTATTATACATTTGGAAGTTGCACCACTGACTTCAACATATTCTGTTTTACAGAAGAGTGAATTCTACATTGGTGACAAGGCTCCACTTCTTGATGTGTAGTGTTACTGTTTCCAAGTTATCGTCCTCAGTGTGTGATGTATGGTCATTTCCACCAGACGCTTCTGACCATGCTCCATAGCGTACGCCGTATTCCGAGATTCCTTCAAAGTTAAAATGAATTACTGATATTCTTCTGCATCGCTTACCGTGAAATAAAAAAATCAAATAAAAAAAGAGGGGAAAGTGGTATCCAACACACATACGCACTATAATTCTACAACACCCTACTTCCATCTTCTAAACCGACGAAGTGCACACAGAACATAAGATGCTTTGGAACGAAGCTGGCGCACGCTTGTTTAACACTAATTACCGAGAGTTAGGTTCGCCTTATGACTAATTCATTAACAAAGACATTGTCTTCTCCTAGCGCAGAGCGTTTACCGAAATAGACGGAGGTAATGAAGAAATACATGTAAGGTATTATTTTGCTGATACAGAACACTAACAGAAATCCAGTGACATGTCTTGGTTAGTTATGATATATTTTACAAGCGTTTCGGCTTATTTATCTCAGAGAGAAAACTGGTGTATTTCTAGGGCGCTGCAGATCATTGTCTCAGTATAGAAGGAAGCCTCATTGGGAGGTAGACGTAGGAACAACAAATAAATTTGATTCTATAGTTGATACAGAACGCTTAAGAGCCTGACCCTAACAACGCTGCAGTGCAGTGATTTAAGATGACTAGATCTAGTCTAGATGGCAATCTTAAGCATTTGAAAGGAAATTTCTTTGCGTATCAGTAAACATTTGTGTCATAAGTATAACTGCATGTATCTTGACAAGAATACTAATAAGCGTCGATAACGATGTTTTATGGAATAAATTTACAGCATATTTATTTTATGAGCATCAAGGATACCATTATCAAGAAAAATGCGAAATTATTTACATTTCAAACTGTTCAAAAAAATTTCACACTGCTTACATATCTACGAGCTTCTGTAAGCTTTGATTAAAGTGAGGCAGGGAATAAAAGAATAAGACTTATGACACTAGAATTTACTGTGAAATTAAAGCAAAATATTAACAAAAAACAGCCGTTTCAAAAGTGCACGTCTGTGAAACCCAGACCTACTATTTATTATAATAGCCAGCTACTGGTTGTAGACTCAGTTACTTGAAGAGACAGAGCAACGAGCCACTTTTTTGTACAGCTTTGTTTTGTGCAAGGATACGTTTTGCGCTTTCATCTTCAAGTTACCCAGGAGATTTAGATATTCATCATATAGCATTTTTATCGACTGCATTTTGAATGTTCCAGCTAAGGAACAAGAGGCAGCTGCAGCATTCAAAATGCAGTAGATAGAAACGTTATGCAGGTGAATATGTATTACTAAATGTGAAAATAAATGAAAGCTCGAAACAGCTCCTTTACGATCCGCATCGACATGTGTCCTGGCCCAAGGGACTGCTATCCCCTGTTGCCACGGAACCAACAAGATCCCCCTACTGCCAACTCCATTTTCTATTTGTTGTAATTTAGTAATCATTTTAAAACTATAACACCAACTCGTCACACGTGAAGTTCCTTATCATTCCTAATAATTTTCCATGGTACATGATCGTTGCGGGAGGACACGTGTGATAACGAGAATGATGCATTGTACTCAACAGGTTACGTTCCGTTGTATCATTAAATCGATAGTTCCCCGTGAGCGTTCATCGGTTCTGAGATCCCTGCAGCATTTCATCGTTTTACATTATCTTCTAGACTGGTAACTGGAAATTTCTATACTTGTTCATTGTTGTCTCTATTACAGCTATCTAGATGAGTACACTGCGTTGTGCGGGTATGTATTTATTCCTGTTATCTTAGTCCATTTCTTCTTTCCCCTCTCTCAGTCCACCTCCTCTCCTCTCTCTCTATCTCCTTCTCTTCCCTTTCTCTGTCCGTTTCCTCCTCCCCTCTCTCAGTCCACCTCTTCCTCACTCATATGTGTGACCATTTCGTCCTTCCCCCTCTCTGTCGGTCCCTCTGTTCCTCCTCTCTTCGCTCTCCAGTAGGTTTCTGGTTCTTAGCCCACCTCCTCCCTCCAAATATTCTTTTCCATGTAGCAATTAATACGTATACCAAGTTTGGGTTAAATCGAGTCAGGGATTTAGGAAGAGTTTTTACCCCAGCTTTGGCCGCATACGTCAATTTCACATGTATTTCACACATATCTGTACACGTTTCACCTGCATCTCTAGAAAATTTTGCCCTGCCGTACAGTTTTCATACAGCTCTATGTTTATGACGCCATATTTCCTGAACTATGAGGCGTACAATGATAATTTTGTAGGTACAGTCAGAGGTGTACGTGGATATCGTATGCCAAATATGTTGCTAATAGAGTTAGACGCAAAGAAGTTAAGAATACAAACGCGATGAGTGATGCGGAAGTTCTGCACGCATCTCAGTGTTTTTGATGTCATATCTCATGAACTACGTGTCGTGCAATCAAATAATTTTGCAAGTACCTTTAGTGGAATATGTGAATACTCAAATAACTTACGGGTTTGCTGCCGGGTGGCGTCGTCGACCACCGGCGATATTTCGACAGGAGCACACCCTGCAAGGAGGAAGTCATGTGCAGGGGAATTTAATACCTCGGCTCACAGAGGAGAAACAAGGAAGATACCACACACAGAAGAAGTAACTGCAGAGTCAACACACAACCAAAGATAACCAACATCAGAAATATCAATAGTGACTATTAACCAACAGGTGAGGTAGCACTAATTCTGTCCCTCAGTTTTTTGATGGGAGACAGAGTCGGATTCTAAGCAGCATTTAAACAAAATCCACCATCTCTGTGTATAAGGTTGCTTGATAGTTTATTTCAACAACTTACTATCCCAATAGCTGGACGTGCAAGCCAGAATCTCCATGTTGTTGTATTCCATAGGATGACCGGTGTCAAGGCAGTGTTCTGCAATAGCGGATTTGCTCGGCTGTTGTAAGCGTGTGTGACGCTTATATTCAGTACACCGGTCTTCCACAGTCCTGATTGTCTGACCAATATATGACATGCCACAACTGCAAGGAATACGATAGACACCAGCCTTACGCTAACCAAGATCATCTTTTACAGACGCCAACATAGCCTTATTCTCAGAATGTGGTCGAAAAACACATTTCACATCATATTTCCGGAAATTACGGCCAACCCTGTTGGAAATGCTTCCTGCGTAAGGGAAAAAGGCCGTAGACTTAGGTGCCACTTGGCTGCTATCGTCTCTCATCCATTGCACATAAGGCTGATAGCGCAACGCAAGTTTGATTTGCCTCGCACTTTAACCATTCTGACGAAAGGTGACTTCGAGATGTGGTATCTCAGCTGCCAAACTTTCAGGGTTTGAGATAACGTGAGCCCTGTGAACCAAGGTACGAAGTACTCCACGCTGAGCCGGATGGTGACAACTATCAGCTCGCAGATACAAGTCAGTGTGAGTAGGCTTCCTATAAACAGAATGTCTCAACGTACCATCAGTCTTCCTTCTGACCAACACATCAAGGAAGGGAAGGCATCCATTCTTTTCCACCTCCATAGTGAACTGAATATTCGGATGGATTGAATTCAGGTGTCCCAAAAACCGGATTAAAATCTCACTATCATGAGGTCAAACAACAAAAGTGTCGTCTACATATCTGAAAAACACGCATGTTTCGAGGTCGCTGACTCCAATGCTCGTTCCTCAAAGTCCTCCATAAACAAATTGGCCACAATAGGTGACAACGGGCTTCCCATTGCAACTCCATCAGTCTGTTCGTATTACTGACCATTGAATAAAAAGTAAGTGGAAGTCAGCACATGTCAAAACAAATTTGTTAACTCGACACCAAACTTAACCTAATTAGCTGCAACGAATCAGAGAAAGGAACGCGAGTGAAAAGAGAAACCAGATCAAAACTGACTAAAATATCAGAGTCATTCAAACGCAATCCCAGCAATCGACGTAAGAAATCTGCAGAGTACTTAATGTGGTGTTCACACCTACCTACTAGTGGGCTCAACAAACTAGCAAGATGTTCAGCTACACGATTCGTCGAGGCACCAATATTAGGAACAATAGGCCTCAACGGGACAGCCTCTTTATGGACCCTAGGGAGGACATATAATGCAGGTGGTACAGCACAGTAAGAATTAAGACTCTTGATAGTCTCTTGTACCGTGCGACTGCTACGGTCGCAGGTTCGAATCCTGCCTCGGGCATGGATGTGTGTGATGTCCTTAGGTTAGTTAGGTTTAAGTAGTTCTAAGTTCTAGGGGACTAATGACCACAGCAGTTGAGTCCCATAGTGCTCAGAGCCATTTGAACCATTTGATAGTCTCTTGTGACAAAGAACTATTCTTCAGTAGGTTATTAGTATTTCTCTCAACACTCTTAGTAGGTTCAGCACCGATTTTGCGATATGCCGAACCAGAAAGTAGACACTGCTTCTTTTGAATATAATCGTGCATGTTCAACAAAACCGTGGCATTTCCCTTGTCCACAGGTAAAGTAACAATATCAGGATCCATTCTGATTGAACGTAAAACAGCCGCCTCAGCTGCTGTAATGTTACCCTTGAGTGGACGGGCCCCAGTCAACACACGACAAGCTTTCCTTCTGACTTCTGCCGCAGCCTCGGAACGTAGTTTATAAACAGCCCGTTCAATAGAACTAATAAAATCAACGACTGGCAAACTCTTAGGCGTCGGTGCGAAATTCAAACCTTTCCCCAGCACAGACAAAGCTGCGTCGTCAAACGTTTCCTCCGTGACATTGATCACAGAACGTCGAGAATTAAAATTAGAATTAGACACTGAGCCAAGGAAACGTTCAAACTTCGCCGAATGACGAGCAGTTACAGTTCGAAATTCCCAGTCAGACTGCGACCAAGAGGCACCGTCCACCCAATCCCAAGAAAATTCAGAAACATTAGACGCCATCATTAAATGAAGCTGAAATAATTCCTTAGAAACAAAATCTAATTGACGGTGAGTATAGTGGATCCCTTCACGAACAATGATCTTGGTTTGCATTAGGCTGGTGTCTATCGTATTCCTTGCAGTTGTGACATGTCATATTTTGGTCAGACAATCAGGACTGTGGAAGACCGTTGTATTGAACGTAAGCGTCACTCATGCTTACAACAGCCGAGCAAATCTGCTACTGCAGAACATTGCCTTGACACCGGTCATCCTATGGAATACAACTCGGAGATTCTGGCTTGCACGTCCAGCTATTGGGATAGTGTTATTAAGGAAGCTGTTGAAATAAACTATCAAACAACCTTAAAAACACAACAGCTTGCCTTATTTGTTAGCTTCCTCTTCTCCAAAGCTGGACATAGCCTGCGCCCTGTTGTCGAGCTATTCTCATCCAGAAGGTCATCGCAGTGCTCCACTACACAAGCTGTCCGCCCCCGGTAGCTGAGTGGACAGCCAGCACGGTAGCTCAGCGTGTTCGGTCAGAGGGTTTATCTACGCTCTGTAACAAAAAAACTGAGTGAACGAATCAACGATCAACCTGAACAGGCGTCATCGGACGTCCGCCACGAATTCAACGAACAATCTAGAACAAAGTGAGATTTTAAAAAAAGTGGTCAGCGCGACAGATTGTCAATCCTAAGGGCCGGGCTCGATTCCCAGCTAGGTCGAAGATTTTCTCCGCACAGGGACTGGGTATTGTGATGTCCTAATCATCATTTCATCCCCATCGACGCGCCAGTCGCCAGTGGCGTCGAATCGAACGACTTGCACCCGGCGAACGGTCTACCCGAGGGGAGGCCCTAGCCACACGACATTATTTATGCTAGACATGTTCCCATTTGACTTCGTATGTCCTTACTTACCAACGATCTTCAGACTGATTAGACAGCCATTTATAGGGAGAAAGGTAGGAAAAATGAGGCAGCTTGGCTGGATACTTATTTTTCCTACACTCTTCCGTTCAGATTTACTGAAGACAGAGCAAGGCGTAAGCTACATGTGTATTATACAAATAATGACCTGCTTTTTTTGTTTTTGCTGCAGCTCCGGAGAAACTACTAGGGACATAACTACAGTACCATTTCAGGAACAATTGAATATAGAAGTACTTGATTATAAAGAAGTTCCACTGAAGAATTGACAAAAGAAGCATTCTTCTGCCTACTCGTACATGATATCCATTTGATTTTCATTCGATGTTTCAAAGCATTCAGTATCTTCGTCCAGGGAGATGTATGGTAACTAGAAAGTATTGTTCTCAGTTCGTCGGCACTCTGTAGCTCGTGGAAAGGTTATATAATTCTTCTTACTATTAGTGAAGCAGCATGCGTGAAAAGTAAATAGAGGTCTAGTTTTAAATTTTGGCTGAAAATATTCTTTGAAATAGAGACGTTACATGACAATGTACAGCTCCTCCTTTATGTCGTTCATCGAGGCTTTCTTGCCTCAGTGACTACGAAAATATTATCAACAGTTTCATTTCAAACGGTTTGTTGGTAAATGACGCATGTTGTATTTTATGCTGCATCCGACATTATATTAAGATTGTTCTGTGTTTCACACAACTGTTGCTTTTTACTCACTGGCGATTAATACAAAATAAATGTACACCTTTGCCTTTCCATGAAGCTACAACCTCTGAGAAAGTAATACGTCGGTAATAGAAGAGAGAAAAAGTTAAAACGTTAAATCGTGACTGTTGGAACTCTTATTGCAGCGAGAACACGTCTCGATGACTGTTGTTAATTGTCTATTCTATTTGCCGACGTCTCTTGAAATAGAATGGAAGAAGGAAGTGATAACGCTCTTTTCAGATGAGCTAAACCGGCTTTCGCCTGAAGTGATTTAGGGAGAAAACAGAAAATTTAAATCGGCGTGGGAGGAAGAGGATTCTGATCCACTAAAGCACTTAGCGAAAAAGAACAGGGCGACATTAATGGCAAGGGAGAATCAAACTTTGCTGAGGAGGCATAAATGCAAATATGACGATATATTCGGCCCTTTCATAGACAAATCTGGTTTTATAAATAGTTAGCCGGTCAGTAAGCTTTCTTATCTTGCTGCTCACACCATGCAGTACGGCACTTTTCCTAGAAACGGTATCGAGTGTTGTGGCAAAATGATTAGACAAGGAGGAACGGAGTATAAGCATATGTCAATAAATCGAAGAAGCTGTTAGATAATATTAGTTATCTAATTTGTGTGTGTGTTGTGAAATGCGAATCCGTCTTAGCTAATTACTGTACTGGAAATGGGCGTTGCCAGTTATTGGACGGTACTATACCTTTGGAGAAAAAATTCAAAGACAAAAGCGTAGAAGTGCAATAAATATTTACATGTATGGAGACTGATAATATGGATATAATCACGAATTTGTAATTCATTTATAAATTTTACAGAAATATTCTTTTGAATCATGTCCGAGATACACGCCTTCTTATAAATTTCGTAACTTCGTGGTGCAGGAGCGTAAATTTCCCGATTTACTGTATTTAGCCCATAAATATTACAGTTGGGCTACAGACCTGTTAAGTTTTCAACGATCCTTCTGTTAAATCACTTTTACAGTACCATCCGTGGCTCCTGCGTTAAATCGCTATTATAACTCTATCCGTGGCATAGGCATGCTGTTACTTTTCCCGTAATTTTACACATAATCGTATGGGAAAAGAACAGCTCAGATGATAAAGAAAGTGCTAAAAATGGCCCGTGGTCTCACTGAAGCGACGGTGCTAGCATTCGCCACAATCTATTTAGGGAAACCGCGGAGTACTTTCGTAAATAGGGTTGAACAAGCATTATTCCACTCAAACACCACTCTGCCCGAGAAGCACGTCATTAATTGATTAGTATTGTACACGGTGTAAACGGTAAGTTTAGAACGTATCATAGTGGAATGGGTGAGTTCGAGACGAGCAATGTGATACAGAAGACTGCGTTTTGGCAGAACACTTAGAAAATGTAACAGATTTACTAAATGTCCTGTCTACACTACACTTGTCCATCCTATTTTGGAGTACTGCTACGCGGTCTGGGATGCTTACCAGATACGATTAACGGAGTATATCGGGAAAGCTTAACAAAGAGCAGTGCGTTTTGTATTATCGCGAAATGGGGGAGTGTGTGTCACGAAGCCAGATTTGGGATGGACACCATCAAAATAAAGGCACTTTTCGTTGAGGCGGAATCTTCTCACGAAATTTCAATCACAAACTTTCTCCTCTGAATGCGAAAGTATTTTGTTGACGCCGACCTACATAGGTGGAAACGATCGTCGTAATAAAGTAAGGGAAATCAAAGCTTGTAAGGAAAGATACAGGTGTTCGTTTTTCCCGCGCGCGGTTCAAAAGTGGAATAATAGAGAATTTTGTGAAGGTGGTTCGATGAACCCTCTACCAAGCACTTAAGTGTGATTTGCTGAGTAGCCGTGTAGATGAGGATGTAGAACATTTGGGGTCTATCAAGCTGGGAACAACCTCAAACTAGCCTTCAAGGCCCACTTAAGCTACAATGCATTCGCGCCGTGCGAGATTTTGGTTAAAATCGTCCTTCATTATAAAAAATTCCTTGTTATTCCACTTACAAAATGCGAAATTGACGTTTATGTAGCTTTTACGTGATATATTGCGGATTTGTGTAGCATTAAGTTAACAGTTAAATCGTTTTGCTTCTCTGGGATTTTTACTATGAAACTGTCCTGCTTTTAAGGTTTAAGCTTAGACAGAATGGTAATTGTAATTAGTTTCTGCACAACGTTTACGGAAACATTTTTTCTATCACTATCCCCACGGGAAAGTTTAGTAACGTTAACGATACAGCCGACAGGGTTAGATGGCTTTTGTATTCCAGTTTGAGTCTGTTTCCGGCTTGGTAGATCACAAGTGTCCTGTATCAAAGTGTTCTTGACTTCCTCAGCATCACCGTTATACACTCCTGGAAATTGAAATAAGAACACCGTGAATTCATTGTCCCAGGAAGGGGAAACTTTATTGACACATTCCTGGGGTCAGATACATCACATGATCACACTGACAGAACCACAGGCACATAGACACAGGCAACACAGCATGCACAATGTCGGCACTAGTACAGTGTATATCCACCTTTCGCAGCAATGCAGGCTGCTATTCTTCCATGGAGACGATAGTAGAGATGCTGGATGTAGTCCTGTGGAACGGCTTGCCATGCCATTTCCACCTGGCGCCTCAGTTGGACCAGCGTTCGTGCTGGACGTGCAGACCGCGTGAGACGACGCTTCATCCAGTCCCAAACATGCTCAATGGGTGACAGATCCGGAGATCTTGCTGGCCTGGGTAGTTGACTTACACCTTCTAGAGCACGTTTGGTGGCACGGGATACATGCGGACGTGCATTGTCCTATTGGAACAGCAAGTTCCCTTGCCGGTCTAGGAATGGTAGAACGATGGGTTCGATGACGGTTTGGATGTACCATGCACTATTCAGTGTCCCCTTGACGATCACCAGAGGTGTACGGCCAGTGTAGGAGATCGCTCCCCACACCATGATGCCGGGTGTTGGCCCTGTGTGCCTCGGTCGTATGCAGTCCTGATTCTGGCGCTCACTTGCACGGCGCCAAACACGCATACGATCATCATTGGCACCACGGCAGAAGCGACTCTCATCGCTGAAGACGACACTTCTCCATTCGTCCCTCCATTCACGCCTATCGCGACACCACTGGAGGCGGGCTGCACGATGTTGGGGCGTGAGCGGAAGACGGCCTAACGGTGTGCGGGACCGTAGCCCAGCTTCATGGAGAGGGTTGCGAATGGTCCTCGCCGATACCCCAGGAGCAAGAGTGTCCCTAATTTGCTGGGAAGTGGCGGTACGGTCCCCTACTGCACTGCGTAGGATCCTACGGTCTTGGCGTGCATCCGTGCGTCGCTGCGGTCCGGTCCCAGGTCGACGGGCACGTGCACCTTCCGCCGACCACTGGCGACAACATCGATGTACTGTGGAGACTTCACGCCCCACGTGTTGAGCAATTCGGCGGTACGTCCACCCGGCCTCCCGCATGCCCACTATGCGCCCTCGCTCAAAGTCCGTCAACTGCACATACGGTTCACGTCCACGCTGTCGCGGCATGCTACCAGTGTTAAAGACTGCGATGGAGCTCCGTATGCCACGGCAAACTGGCTGACACAGACGGCGGCGGTGCACACATGCTGCGCAGCTAGCGCCATTCGACGGCCAACACCGCGGTTCCTGGTGTGTCCGCTGTGCCGTGCGTGTGATCATTGCTTGTACAGCCCTCTCGCAGTATCCGGAGCAAGTATGGTGGGTCTGACACACCGGTGTCAATGTGTTCTTTTTTCCATTTCCAGGAGTGTACGTCGTAAACAGTTTTCGTTTACACCTTGTATATGCGGAGCTAAGTATCTTGTTCCTACGTATTCTCACATTTGCTGAAGATATAGTTTAAGCAGTGTGGATAACGACAATAGACTGGTTCCTGATTTTGCGAGCCTTTGTGTGAGACAGAGAAGGTAGAGAGTGAGAAGAGGAGGTAGGACAGTCTCTTTTATTGATTTACTAAACAGAGAAGTTGGTGAAGGAATTTGAATTTGCCTCGGAGCACTTTTGATGTCCCTGCAGTTACTAAATTTCAGGCTTGCAATTGTTATTCAATGGGTGGAATCAAACTTACCATTTTAGGCGATTTTATGGCGGGACGCCATTTATAAAAGATTTATAACCACAAGCGCTTAAAACGCTGTCGGAAGGCGTAAATTATAAAACATTTGTCCTACTATTGACTGAAGAGTTGTGCCACCATCGCAATTTACATATTAAATTATTTTATTGTCTTGTTTGAATGCTGTGCAGTGCGCTTTTCCAGATCAACTTTCAGCATATCCGACTGCTGGAGTGAATACTAGTGTTCGATCACCAGTACTACCAAAAACATTTTTCTCACAGTGGGGTCTGTAGCAGTCACTTTAGGCCCATGAAGGTAACTGAGGAATACCTGAAAGAAAATTTGTAGCTCCTGTTCTGAGAGCTGACATTAACAACATTGGCAGTTTGACAACTACGTGTTACTTGAACATTGCCGTACAATTCCTCATACGGAGGGTGAAGCAGAGGTTGACGGTCTTCTCCCAGACCCGAGGCCTGACAGCGGAGTTGATAAGTTACGCATGACTGAAACATAATATTCATTAATAAAGCATTTTAGTAAAGCACCAACAAACAAGAGAGTAAATCGATGGCAGCAACGGTAGAGCAGACATACTATAAATCATACAAGACAAGTAGATTGTTTGCAAAACACGTGACACATCGTAGAAAATTGATGTTCTAAAAACCCAACTTGCTTGTTCCGAGATAAACTGAGTTGTTGTAACATTTTGAAATAAAATAGCGACATTTCAACTTGCAGATTCCAGGCCTCACGATAAATCCGATTCGCCCACGTGGGATAGGTATTACGTAGTTTCTCTAGAACAGTTATTTAGTGGTCAAAGTAGCGTTTTTTGCCGGTGTTAATTGCGTGACTTCACTCTCCATTCGCAAAGAGAACGTGAAGTCAGCCACATGCTCCAGATTCTCATATCTCGTTGCGGCGATCTGTTCTTGGAAGCGCTCAGAAAATTATTCCAGGAATACACTTAGGAATCCAGCGCAGTGTATCTTTCTCGTATATTATCGTTCAGTGAACAGCATGTTTCCCTAGAGGGAGAGCGTTTAAACTGTATATTGCAGAGACGCCTGGTGCAGAATAAATAAATCCTCACAAAGTGAACTGTTATCTTTGAATATAGGCGATATCCTATGTGAATATGACATCAGACACTAGTGGTTTTCATGAGCAGGCGCGTGCGCTTGTGTGTGTGTGTGTGTGTGTGTGTGTGTGTGTGTGTGTGTGTGTGTGTGTGTGTCGCATCCACTTGGTTCGTTGCTAGACCGTACAGTAAATGTGACCTTACTATAGCACAGGGCTTGGTCAAAAATTGGGAACACAGCGAGAAGCGCATGCTTGAACATAAAAGTTACTAATTTCCAGAATTCTGGAAGGGATGACGTCAGGTACTATTCTGAACAACCAAATTATCCAATAAATCACAGAGAGCGGTCAAAGTTGCAATATTAATTTCCTTTATTACATGATAACTAGTTTCGACCCTAAGCTCCTTATCGAATCAACGCAGAAAACAAACTAAATATTAAGCACTTCGTGTGATACAAAACTGTGCCACTGTCCGAAGATAACTGATGAAAATTGGTACATACTAGTAAGATATGCAGTAACATACATTACGACAGCCATGCGAATTTTCATTGTGCTTAAACGTATCTTTGGTATAAAGCATTAGAGGGCTGAACTTCATTCACGTAACTGAGATATCGAAGTGTGGAAGTATTAGCAAAACTAGGTAGGATAGGTGACGCTTATCGAAGCTACCCTGTTTAAGAGCAGCTTTATTTTACATATACTTCTCTTTTTCAGTTTCTTATAAAGTGGTTTACTTCACACGTGGTAACGGAAAATACGTATTTCAAATACATTCAAAAATCTTTACAAAAAAATTCTCAAGTTACAATTTGAACGGAAGCAAAATGACGTCAATGCGCCATCATACCAGTATCATCCTCGACATATCTATGCAACAAATGTTCGACGTCTGACGAAGCTAGTAACACAAAATAAATTTTCAGAATACCAACAAACAAACTCATAGACAAACTTAAAAGACAACTTAGGATAACATGGTAGGACAAGAAACTTGTACATGGAAAAAAAATAGCCACATAGTCAGGTACAAAACAATTACATAAAAGTCAGACAACTTAGGACAACATGGTAAGATAAGAAGTCCAACATGAATAAAACCATACAGTCAGCCATAAAACGTATGTAATACAACATGACAAAGTAAGAAAGTCCAACATGAATAAAACCAGTCAGGTATAAAACAATTACATAAAAATCAGTCATAAAATAGTGGTAAAACCACATAGCCAAGTATAAAACCATTATATAGAATCGGACATAAAATTGAGGTACATCTGCCTTTAAAACCTTGGTAACGAAGACTTATACTCATAAAAAAGGACATATTTTCATAAATGTTGTAAGTTATCGTTCATAAACGTAAGTTTCTTTTCGACAGTGTGGAATTTTTACCACTCAAAAATTAGTGTAGAACAGAAATATTCAATAAAACATCAAAGTATTAATTTAACACCATATTCATAAAAACTTTAAAATAGTGCTTCACCCTTAAAGTGCAGCTTCGTGGATATAAAAACAGATGAGGTCAATGTTGTAAAACCAAAATTCTACATTATATTGACCATAAACCCAAAACACACAATTCTCACGTTATCTTCAGAAAAAAACTGATAATTTTCTTCTGTGGAAAGCGTGAAGCTTAGTAAATAATGCGAAAGTGGTGTATTTTGGTGTATGGTCAATATCATGTAGAATTTTGGTTTTACATTTGACGTTCTTAGTTTTTATATACATGAAATTATGTTTTAGTAGTGAAGTACTATTTTAAAGTTCTGTTAGGAAAATGCTGTTACATTAATATTTCATTGTTTTATTACTGATTTCTGCTCTACACTCATTTTTGAGAGGTAAAAAATAGCTCCACATTGTGTAAAATCTTACGTTTACGTACGATAATTTACAACGTTTGTGAATATACGCTCCTTTTTATGAGTATATGACCTTATTACCATGACTTTAAATGAAGATGTATATTTAGTTAATGTTCGATTGTATGTAATGGTTTTATACCTGACTGTGGGATTTTACCACTATTTTAAATCTGACTTTCGTGTAATGGTTTTATACGTGACTGCGTGGTTTTATTTACGTTGGATTTTCTTATCTCACCATGTCCTGATAAATTGTCTTTTAAGTTTTTCCATGATTCTATTTGTTGGTCTGGAAATTTATTTTCGTGTTACTGGCTTCGTCGAGGCGTTCAAAATATATTTCAACGATTGGCCGAGTATGACGCTGCAGTGATAACATATAGACGCCTTTTTACTTTCGTTATATATTGTAAATTAAATTTCTTTTTGTAAACATTTTGCCTGTAATTGAAATACGTACATTGAAATGCTTGTTACCGCATATGCAGCCAACCACTTCATAAAAAACTGTAATAACAGGAAAAATACATGTAAAATAAAGCTACTCCTAGACTGCGCAGTTCAGATAAGCGGCCCCTATGCTATTCTTCCTAATATTTTCCACACGTCCGTATCTCAGTTAGGTGGATGATGTTCAGCCGTGTACTGTTTTATACTAAACGTATGTTCAACTACAAGGAAAATTCATGTGGTCTTCGTAATGTATGTTCTTGCGTAGCTTATTGGTGCACAATAACATGCGGTTACCTTTGTACTATGCGACAGTTTTGCTATGTACAAAGTGCTTAATATTTGGTTTCTGTTTTGTAGGATGATTTGATAAAGGAGCTTAGGCTCTAGTTATCAAGTAATAAAAGAAATTGATATTGCAACTTTGACGGTTCTTTGTAATTTATTGCATATTTGGATATATGCAGAGGGTAAGCAAGCCTGCAGATTGTGCTGTTGTATTTGACCGCGAACGGCACCTGCGTCATATCCTCAATACGTTGCAAACCTCAGTGGTGCTGAGAACAGTGTTCTGTGTAGTTGTCAGTGTATTATATCGCAGCTGAGTGAATTCGAACGGTAAAAGTTGTTGGTGCTCGAATAGCAGGTGCTGTCGTAATCAAGGGAACTGAAGCTTTCCGTGTTTTAAGAGGACCTGCGTCGAGGATTCACACCTCATACAGGGAAAGTGGAAAAACATTATCCGCTAAATAACAACTCAGCCGAAAGTGCGTGTTGAGTGGTCGTGACGGACGGTCATTGAAGAGTAGTGTGACGGAAATTGAGAGGACGACAGCAGCAAATGTCACTGCAGAACTGAACTTCGCACTCGGGAACCCTGTCGGCACCAAAACACGAAGCGGATCTTCATAAACAGGGAATTTCACGGCGAGCTGAAATTCCAAAACTATTCATCAGTGCTGCAAATGGCAGCCGAAGCCATAAAACGTGGACTATGGAGCAGTGTAAGAATGTTATTTGGTCGGATGAGTCTTGTTGCATTCTGTTTCCAATTGCTGGCCGAGTTTATGTCCAAATAGTGAAACATGGCGTAGGTTAGGTGACGATTTGGGCAGCCATATCGCAACATCCCATGGGCCCCGTTGTTACTCTCAACTTCACATTATTGCCAAGGATTGTGTGGACATTTCTGCTGATAGGTTTATGGCGTGGTACAATGTTTGTTCCTGACTGGTGGTGCTGTATTCTAAGATGATAGAGACCCTGTTCACATCGCTCGCATCGCCCACTACTGGTTTTGTTGCATCTCCCGTCGCCACCACTATCACCGGGTTTCAAGTTCGCCCCCGGTAGCTGAGTGGTCAGCGCGACAGAATGTCAATCCTAAGGCCCGGGTTCGATTCCCGGCTAAATTGGAGGTTTTCTTCGCTCAGGGACTGGGTGTTGTGTTGTCCTAATCATCATTTCATCCCCATCGACGCGCAAGTCGCCAAAATGTCGTCAAATCGAAAGACTTGCACCCGGTGAACGGAATACCCGACGGAAGGCCCTAGTCACACGACATTCGCATTCACCAGATTTCAACACTATTGAGCCTTTTATGGTATACTTTCGAGAGAGGAGTGCGTGATCACTATCTACCTGTATCATCGCTAACAGAACGTGCCACTGTTTTGCGAGAAGAATGGTATAAAATGTCCTGGAACACCATACAGGATCCATTCCGAGACGACTAGAAGCTGCTTTGTTTGCCAACGAGTTCCCTGCAACATATTAGGCATGGTAATGTGATGTGTCTTTGGTGTTTTCATATTTTCGTCCAACTCCTGTATGTTCCCATCAAATGTTACAAGAGACTCTGGAAGTCAGCAAGGAGAGTAATTCACTTCATTTTCATATGACACATCTAATGTGTCCAATGACTGCATTATACTGGCTGATTCAAAAGTAACAGTATATACTTTGTGGGTGCAATGCATGCATCAAAATATGAGTAGAATGTTAGTTTCGCCTAAAATTGCTTTACTTTAGAGTTATGCAGTAGAGTAGGGACCATAAATGCAGCACAAAAATCTTCTCAGATAGCAATGGTTCTAATGGACCCGGAAATCAACATAACCACGTACAGTAGATTTACCGCAGTACACGTTCAAAATGATGTCCATGTAGATGAAGACAGTGACGCGCTCGACATCTTACCACTCTCGGAATGTTGCAGGTTCCATTCATCTCATTCTGCACAGTTGCACAGCCATTTTAAGTTCGCTGCTGTTGCTGTGCTACCTTCTCAGTTGCAACACCGTACACGAGCTTCTTAAGATGGTCCCAAAAGTATAAGTTAAAGGGGTTAAGATCCAGAGATCTGCACGACCTATCCATTTATCAAGGTAAGCAACAATGAGACACTATCTTGCTTCTCGGCTGCCATGTGCAGGGGCACCGTCGTGGGAAAACCATAACTTGGTTCGTGTAACGAGTCGGACATTATGAAGCAAACCATCGATTTCATGTTCGAAAAACTGTCGATACACTCTGCTGGTTAGACGTAAAAGTAAATTCATATGTACTACAAGAATTTGTTACACTATAATTTTTGTCTCGTATAAAAATGCGTTTACACGGGTAATATTTTACGGAAATACGAAGCCGCAGTACTGATGTTATCATTGTTGCTGTAACATAGCTGCAATACATGGCAATATCGTGATATGGTGGGAAATGCTGGTAGTGGGACGAGAAGTAGCAGGTAGATGTCGACGCGTTGCTGATGATGTCCAAGGGTGGAGAATGTTTCGTATAGCCACGCCATATCTCTCTCTTTCTATGCCTGTAAATGCTTCTTTCTCACTCTCACGCTCGCTTCCTCTTTCTCAGGCCAGCAGTGCTGCAGTGTCAAGTCCGTGCAACACTATAATTTCGCTTCAGTTTGAAAGTTAGCGTGCGTACGTAGACGCAATCGATTTGGTTGTTGTCTACAGGAATTTAGAAGTGGGCAAACGAGACGACCATGAAATCCATGAATCTGCTATACTAAGTGATCAATAGTATCCGGACACCTGGCTGAAAATAACTTAAAAGTTCGTCGCGTCCGCTGTCGCTAATGGTGGAATTCAGTATGGCGTTGGCCCACCCTTGGCCTTGATGACATGACAGCTTCCACTCTCGCAGGCATACGTTCAATCAGGTGCTGGAAGGTTACTTGGAGAATGGTAGCCCATTCATCACGGAGTGCTGCACTGAGGAGAGGTATCGATGTCGGTCGGTGAGGCCTGCCACGAAATTGGCGTCTCAAAATATCCCAAAAGTGTAATATAGGATTCAAGTCAGGAGCGAGAATCCGCCAAAATTTTTTTCGTTACCGTACTAGAATACATTATTTTTCACGACTGCTAACTCTAGTCGTAGAGGCATCAGACTTACAAAGTTAACGGTTCCATCACTGTACTGGTGAACCTCAATAAAACATTAACATAAACATTTGACTGTTATTTCAAACTACTGTATTGAATTCCTTGAGTCCTATCAAAGCATTGCAAACGCATTGTACCATGAGGCATATAGAGGAGAAGTGCACTCTAAAGTGGTACATCACTTCTTTGCGTATCACCACTAACCAAAAACTGACGTATGATTGCCAGTATGGCTCTAACAGGTACACCGTCGTTCGTATTGGTATTGGCCTTAACAGTTCGGACGAATTACTTTTAAATGATATATTCAAAATCGAGCAACGTTCTGAAAAAGATACGTATCCATTATCAGTTCACGAGCTAAAGTTTCCAAAGCTGTTCACTTACTTAAAAAAGATCGCATACACATAACCCTGTTTCTCTTTGTTATGGTAATTTTCTTCCTTGCGGAATGAAAATACAGCAGAGCCACACCCACTTATCACTATGTCTCTCTCGTCCGTTTCGTGGCCATTGCGTTGCTCGTGTGAACACTCCTGGCCTGTCAATATATTGCTGCAAACATTGCCGGGCAACAGTGACCGGAAATTTTGCCATGCATGGGGCTGCAATTCGTGCAGCTATAACGTTGCCTGACAACAATGTCGACTTATAATGTTGGCAATATGCACCGAGCGAGGTGGTGTAGTGGATAGCACACTGGACTCCCATTCGGCAGGACGACGGTTCAAACCCGCGTCCGGCCTTCCTGATATAGGTTTTGCGTAATTTCACTAAATCGCTTCAGGCAAATGCTGGGATGAAACTTCCTGGCAGATTAAAACCATGTGCCGGACCGAGACTCAAACTCGGTACCTTAGCCTTTCGCTGGCAAGTGCTCTACTAACTGAGCTAACCAAGCACGACTCACGCCCCGTCCTCACAGCTTTAATATCAGCAGTACCTCGTCTTCTACCTTCCAAACTTCACAGAAGCTCTCCTGCGAACCTTGCAGATCTAGCACCCCTGGAAGAAATGATACTGCGGAGACATGGCTTAGCCACAGCCTGTGGGTTGTTTGTCGGAGAGTGCTACACAGTACAGCAGCAAACAAGGGAGATATTTAGCTACCCGAAATTAAGCATCCACCTGAGATATGGGCCCTCTATTCTACTGTTCTCCAACTCCATTTCGAGAAATTTTTCAAGTAAAAGCTGCTTATATCCATGGTTAGCCACTATCCTGAATCTGTTTCTACTACCTTACAAACACTGTTGGTTGTAAATCTGGCATACTTCGTGTCAAATCAGTCGGTGCAATCTTTATTCAGAGTGTCTGTACTTCTCTTTGACGTCGTCACTGAGCTACAACGATGCTTAAGCACTTAATCGGTTTCACTAGTTTTTGAGGCATCACGGTAGATCTTATAGATCTTAATTCACCTTCTTTGAAACAGTGTTTTATATTGATTTAACTTTATTCTCTCCTGCTTTTGCTTCACTTCTGTTGTGTTGCGCTGGAACGCTGAAAGTTTGTCACTTTCAGATTGATTGTAGAAATAATGTTTTTAGTCCACAAATTAGTCTTGTAATTTCATTTTAAAGTCTGAAGTGTTTTGAACAACTTTCACAACTGCCCACTGTTATATGATGCCTCTTATAATGTAATACACTCAAAATACGAAACGTCAACCGAAATGCAACGGTAATTACAATGTTTTTATATTCGGAGGGAGTGAAATTAGTCCCCGTGATGTAAGTTTCCTTGATGTTCCAGTATCACTCCAGGCTGTCTCATCCAACAAGGCTGCTGCTGTTTTCATTTCTCATTCTTGCCTAATATGAAGTTCCGCACCGTCTTTGATAAGAAAAAGAAAGAAAGATGACAGTTTAAATTCCCACCCACAGCGCGGTCATCAGAGGTGGAGCACAAGCTCGGAGTGCGAATTGACCGTTCCCTTTTAAAATGAACCATTCCGGCATTTTCAAAGACCTATTTAGGGAAATAATTGAAAAACTTAATCTGAATGGTAGTACAGGTGTTTGAGACAGCAAAATTACTATCCCATCTCTTCCTTTCGGAATTAGATTTACATGTACTCCAGATCTATAAGAACAAAGGTAAATAAAAAATACATTTGGTGCTGTTGCTAGTCACTCACTCATTTCTGTCGTAAGATTTATTCTCAGGTACCATCAAAGGGCAGTTGAACTTGCTAAAAATGTTGGTTACATTCGAGGGTATTCTTACACCTTTGTAAATGGCTTTCCGTTATTTTAGTTACCTCTAAAGTTGGATAGTGCTGCGAGATACTTGAATTCAAGTGAAAAAGCAGGAACACGATTTAGTAAATGTGTGCCCACTTCTAATTACAGATGCTGGAAAACAGATACTATGTCGTTAATCATCCATGTTGCAATAGAACAAACGATGTAATAGAACGGACAACTTACGGTGTGTATTGTTCTCCAAACGGAGAACTATATAATTTTTGAGTCCGAATTCAGCAACAGGTCGTAGCAATATACTTAGATGACGTAAGACCAAGCGACGTGCCGCAGTGATAACGAGCAATCCACGGGATTTGTATTCAAAACGTGTGGGATTAAACTGTCCTCTAATTAATCGTTCTTTAGTTTTCTGCGATTTCTCTAAATTACTTCAGATGAATGTCAAAATTGTGACTGCTGCAAGACTACAGCCAGTTGTTCCACCTCTCCATGTCCTGCTGATCTGTTATCCATCTCTAATTAATTCAACAATAGCACGACAAACTGTAATCTTCCTTTAATTTACACGTTCACATTGTGTATAAAAACCAGATGGATAACATTTTTTATATTCTCTGCTAGTTAAGAATGCAAGTGATCGTGTTTCAGTGGTCCATATCGCTGCGACAAAATGCGCGCTGATTAAGACCACGGTCCTGAAGTCTTGAGGTGCAGGTTTTAGGTCCTTGTCCGTGTTAACCTGGTTTAGATTTCACGTTTCAGACGTAACAGCTGAGCCCAAGTATCACATAACTTTATTTGAATAGCTATGTATATTTACCTTTTCATCTCTGTACTCGCTTTTCCACTTTTGTATCTCGTTGACCTCTCTCCATTAAGTACACAACCCGTGAAGGAAACGTTCATCACCTTATTAACGATGACATTTGTACTTTCCACCGTCCAGCTTACATTTCTCGTCCCTTTTGTTTAGTTCTGTTTTTCTGTTTCACCTGTGCGTGACCTCAGAGTGCCACTGTTTGTTGTGTCTTTCGCACTTTTCGCGTGGTCTCTGTGGGCTGCATAGTGCTTACATTCGTGCAAGTCGCAGCTTAGCGCCAGGGTCCAGCTTACGTGAGACGCTCATCAGCACGGTGAGCGCCGCTGCGCAAATACAGCCACTGCTGGCGCGCTTGCAGACAGCTGATACATGGTACCACGGCAACAGCCTCACCGGGCTCTGTTACCTCCTGCCGTGGGTCTTACATTCTTTCACAATTTATAAATATCAGAAATATTGCGACCATAAGCCTACCTCAACGACTCTGGTCTGTTGTAAAAATTGTAGAGCTTTAGAGAGGACATTAACGGTGTCTGTGATTAGTCAGAACATCATAATCACAGTCAAGAACGTGATCTTTTCAAGAGACTCAGCAGCGTCACCGTTTTATTTAATCCTCGTACGTGGATCGTAGACGACGAGAATGGGAATCCTATGCGAGACAAGGAAGACATTTTTGCGAGGTGGAAACAGTACTATGAAAAGTTGTGCTCTGGAAACAACAACAGTGTGGACAGCCAATCACTTCAACAAATTACAATGGCACGCACAATCTTACAGTGAAACAGTGAACGCCGTATGAGGAATTATTAATCAGTTGGTGTAGACGGTGTAAGTGGGAAAATGATCAAAGAAATGGGGCAGGAAAGTGTTCGTGTGCTGCTTGCATTGTGTAAAAAATTCTGTAAAACTGGGAAATGGACAGAAGACTAGTCGAAATCTCTCTTCATGTTCCCACACAAGAAAGGGTCAATCAGAAACAGTTCCAACTATCGAACTATTTCTCTCATATCTCAGACAAGGAGAATTTTCCTCTACATCTTGAACCAGCGTTTGGAGTCGTACATGCAGCCTAAAAAGTCCACGAAACAAGCAGGTTTTGTTGAAGGAAAAGGAACTCCTAATTAGATCTTTAACACACGACGAATAATTGAGAAACCGCGAGAGTTCTGTATTCCTGTTTTACTCAGGTCCCTGTATTATAGGAAAGCCTTTGACTGTGTTGTCTGGAAAAAGTAGTCGCAGGTACTTGCAGAGTTCGGTGTCTAACCACACCTGAGGGCAGTGATCAGAAATCTTTGCAATCTGATTTCTTCAGTGTATCAAAAGGAGTCAGACAGAGTTGTGTCCTTTCCCAAACGGTACATCTACAAAAAACACGTTATTAGGAATGCTCTTGATGGGTAGACTAAAGGCATTTCAGTTGGTGGAAGAACTATTAACAAGCTCGTATTTGCTGAAGACACCGTGCTTTTAGCCAGCAGCGAAGATGAATTTGCTAAGCTGCTCACAAAAGTAAAGGACCTTAGCTTATTATATGGATGATGATATGGATTAGATATATCTCAGCAGGTCCAAACTCATGATAATGAGCAAAGGTCCCACTCACAGATCGATTAAAGGAACTGGAAACCGTTCATTCTTTCATCTATTGTGGGTCAACCATCTACGACACAAAGAGCTGTGAATATGAGATAAGAAGACAGAGAGTGGTGATGATGAAGTTCAAGATCTTACGAGAGAAGAGATGGAGAAAATCTAGAGAGAATGATGGAAGGAAACATCGATGGAGGGGGAAAAAAGCGAACAAGCGGATGGACGAAATCAAGATGATTTCGGGTTTACCTTTTGATCAGGCTGTAAGAAAGGCTAGTAACAGTCCAGAATGGAGACGCTTGCTTCGCGTTGTCATGACGCTCAGAAACGAGCGCAACGAGATGATGATGATGATATTTTTGGGAACCGAAGATCTCCTGTTTATGAATCGAAATTGTTTCAGAATGATGACTGTGAAACCTATCTAGCTCTGTCCGTCTACTTCTTCTATATATCGGCGCCCAGGTTGGAAGGTGTTCGATACATCTCTGCTCTGCAACCTACTGAACAAAATACGAGAGTACGGAATATCAGACCGGCTGTATGACTGGAATGAAGAGTTTCTAACAAACAGCATCCAGCAGGTCAATCACAACGTAAAGAAAGCTTCAGAACATAATTTGGGGCGTACTCCACGGGAGTGTTACTGACACCTAATTGTGGCTTCTGTTCTGTAGATATACGCTCCTTTCAGAGTCCATATGCAGGAAAGATGCAGGCGGCTAAGATCATACTATCAGTAAACGATGAATTCATGCAACAGAAACTACCGCCTGCAACTATGCAGTACGTTTATCATAAGGAACACCTCCCTCTTAAGAGAAAAAGGAAAGTTCCATCATTAGCGTAGAATTTCACGTTTTTGTGATGGGCTGCATCCGACGTGAGCGACAGAAGCGATGGACAGCACGGCATCCGGATGCATTACTTTCCAGTTACAAGAAGCAGCATCAGCTGACCAACATCTACGGGTGTCCGGCCTGTGTGCGAGATGCAACTCCAGCTACAATTTGAGCCATACAGCTGACTTAAAATAGCGATGCGATAACGATGAATGTTGTCCCTCAAAAGTATGCCACCAACATTAGCCTTAATGAAGAAAATAAGGCGAACAGGCACCGCATTACATGAAATATACAACCAGACGTATCTTCACTGCGAATTTCACTATTTGTATCACCAGCCACGAAGATCTCCAAGCAGCAAATTCTTCGAAAACGCAAGGATGAACATGAATACTTTCGACTATATCAAGGGATTGGAGAGCAGCGTTCCGTTTTTTGACCATCTTTCAGCAGCCAATAAACGTTAAAGAAATTTCTGATCATTGCATCAAGGTAAGTTATTTACCCAAGTTGTAACTAAATTTTTACTGTGTATAAACATGTAACGTACTAGCATTAGGTATTTTTTTTTCGTTGTTCCGGAAGACGGTAAGATCTCGAAGTTGAATGACTGTAGGAAGATACAAGATTACTTAGACAAATTTTCGAGTTTGTGTGATGAACGGCAGGTGGCCCTAAATGTGGATATATGTAAGCTAATGCGGATGAGTAGGAAGAGCAAACGTTTAATGCTCGGGCACAGTATGACTAGTGCCCTGCCTGACAGTCAAGTCGTTTAAATATCTTGGCGTAACATTGCAAAGCGATATATAATGGAACGGGCATGTAAGAACTGTGGTAGGGAAGGCAGATGGTCGACTTCGGTTTATTGGGAGAATTTTAGGACAGAGTGGTTCAGCTGTAAAGGATACCGCATATAGGACGCTGGTGCGATCTATTTTTGAGTACTGCCGGAGTGTTTGCGACCCGTAAAAGGTCGGATTGAAGGAGGACATCGATGCAATTCAGAGGCGGACTGCTAGATTTCTTACCGGTAAATTTGAACAGCACGTAAGGGTTACGGAGATGCTTCGGGAAGTGAAATGTGAATCCCTGGAGGAAAGGCGACGTTCTTTTCGAGAAACAGTATTGAGAAAATTTAGAGAACCAGAGTTTGAAGCTGACTGCCGAAAGATTCTTCTGCCGCCTACATATAATGCGCCTAAGGACCGCGAAGATGATATTTGAGAAATCAGGGCTCATGCGGAAGCATATAGACAATCGTTTTTCCGTCGCTCTGTTTGCGAGTGGAACATAAAGGAAATGGCTCGTAGTGATAGAGGGTACCCTCTGCCACGCACCGTATGGTGGACTGCTGAGTATCTATGTAGATATATATGTAGAATGCGTTACTTAAAATCAGATCTAGCGTAGTTTTGTGGAAAGTTAGCCAATAACAATTTTCTAGGTGTTATTAGTCGCAAAACACAAATTTAATAAGTTTGCAGCGGAGACTGTTTTGCTGGTTTGAAAATCATAAATATGCGCTCTGGAACTGAAGGCTACTATTAAAGGTTACGGTTTCCACTTTAAAACACACTAATGTTACAAATCTCAAATTGTGTGCAAATAAATATTTTAATTCAGGTATTACTCTACAGTAGCATCGTTTCGTCAACTCTAATTTTTATTTTGAATCGATCACACAATGGTGGCAAATACTGTGAAAGAAATGTCAAGAGATCTATGGACACATTTTCAGCCAGGACATACGCCACAACCAACAACAGAGCACTTTTATACAGTTGAGAAGAAGTTTAAACAGAAATGGCCGTTTCCAAACTGCATTGGCAGTATTGATTGGAAGAATTCGTAACCCTTCCGATTGCGGACGTCAACACCTGAGCTTTAAAACTATTTTGTAGTTCTTCTTTCAGTAAAAGACGCAAGATATATATTTGCTTATGTGAAAGAATATGACGCTGGAATATTCCGTAATTCCATTTTTCATAAGACAAATGAATCACATCAACTTGCCTAATCTCGATGTTCATTCCTACCAAACCCAGGTATGAAAGTGCCCTTTGTGTTTCTAGGTGATGAAATATTTTCGTTAGGCATATGCCTAATACGACCATATGAAGCCAGAAATTTGCCAACAAAAAAAAAGGTATTTAATGAGAAAATTTCTCCAGAGAGAATGTTTGTCGAATGTTAATTTAGTATCCATTCAATAACCTTCCCATGAATAAAATTTATTTCACATAAATCTGAAAAATGAGGTCCAAAACTGTCTTCCTTTGCGATAAATAATACACATTCACTTCCAAAAAAAATTTGAAGCTGACCGACTTTGAAAATCGGTGGTGACAAATGTCACACGAACCTAACTAGGTCCATGTTTTCATTTTCAGAGTAAAATTTTTAATATTAAAATGTTTTTATCAGGATGGCAATTCTGGAAAAATACAACAAATCAGTGCCAAAACAACTTTACTCTCTTGACAATGAAAATATGAAATATCGTAAGAAGTTTACAACATAACATTTGAAGATGTCTTTTACTTACCCAAACCAATGTTTTCTACATTCTATGAAATTTTCCGGGACATGTACGTCCCACAACTTACACACTATGTAAAAACCAGCTGACTTACTGAGGTGTGTAGTAATGATACAAACTAACGTCCATGATGTATACGATAACACAATTAGTTACTTCAGGCATTCTTAGAACGAAGGATGTTATTTGATCTGACTTTCGTGAAACAGTCTTACTGTGCCATCTATAAACACACACCGCTCCACTTAATCGCTCATAGTCAATAGATTCACCCCGTGGTTCGCAGCATTTTTCTCAAAGTTCCAAAAGCATCTCACTACACCGAAATACTAGACAGCTACGAGACACAGGTGTCCCACCGCTCAAAACTGCGTATTACTTTATTGGGACATATGTTCCCGTCAACCTCGAAAGGGTTAGTGGAGAATTTTCTTGAAGCCTTTTGCTACTGATGTTCAAAATGCTGTTGCAATAACAGTTTTACGTAATAATGTTATCGATCGTACATTTGATGTAGTAAGTAATGAAGTAACTGTGATATAAAATGTAAGTCTCTACATGAACTTAAAATCTTCGCAATGAGAGGCAGGAAGTGTTATAAATTCCTACTGTGATAATTTTAACTGTATACAAACAGAAAACTCACAGTAAAGCTAATTTAGAAGTGTATCTAGAGAATAACATAAATAACGCCCGTCAAATGTTTCCTTACTGCTTTATCTATAAATGTACATGATCACAAATATATTATGGTTTATTCATTGAAACTGCGTTATCTGACTTAATTGTTAACAAAGGCAAATTTTACATGAAATGCTGAACAACAAAGCTTTTAACTGACATGTCAGTATCACACAGTCACAATGCCATATTAATTATTAATGTACTCACTTTACACTGCATATCCATCTCAAAGCATGTTTTTAAGTTCTATCGAAGATACAGTTTCATCCCTTTTACTTCATATGTACACATGCATGTCCCTGTAAATCATTCACAGTAAATTCTTAATTAACTCATATATTGAACAAATCAACTAGAAGTTTTATTGATATTTAAGTGTTTGGAACACAATTCGTCAGCAGTGTTTCAATTAACCAAAGAAGTTTTCAACCCATACAGATTTTCTGTTACCCTATTAATTTTCAAATTGCTTGCACTTTCTGAGCTACTCTTCTACTCGTTGGTCTTCAAACACATCAACTTCAAATTACGTATCAGATTAACTTAATATTCTTCCTCCTTCCCATGTGCGTTACATAAAAATGAAAAATATTTGTAATGTGTTACCGAGATACTGCTTGCCTCACTTGTCTTGAAATGAACACAAAGCTAGTCCAGTGCACTCATGTAAAAAGTTCTACAAATTTCTGAGCCATACTACTACTTGTTGGTCTTTCAGCAGATCAACTTCCCTATAGTGTTTCAGCTAAACACACATGTGCCACTCTTACCACATCAGTTACACAAAGCTACAATGTAATCATTTAAGTCCTCTTATGTTTCAGTGGCACATAACAAATCACCTTTTACAAAAGTTAATAAATGCAAACTATGATTGATATAATAGGTTCTTGACAAGTGACACAAATAAATCTTGGCAGTTTCAAAACAAATACACATTTCAGTGAGAGAAACGGCCACTTATTGTACTATTTTTTGTCTGATATATTATTTTTCTAAAACTGATTACCTGTGCCACCTTACGTAGTTTCATGAGGGTTAATATAAAGGCAATATAACTTTGTGTCCTTACACCCTAGCGCAGTTTCTAGCATCTTTGTTTCTTTGTTTTGCCTCCAGTTCGAGAATCCCCTTCTCGAAGGTGCTGCTCTAAGGCATTTACTTCTTCCTCCTTGGGGATAAAAATGTTGCTGCTTTTGGTGGTCTTAATCGTGGTGGTGGTGCTGGTGTTGGTGAGTCAATAATAGGAAAATGCTCATCTGTGTTATGGGACACCTCCTCATTTTGAACCCAATCAAGCACAGCATCCATTTTTATGTGGATTGTAGTCTACTTCAGATACCTCAGTGTAACTTGAGACCCTCCTTTGATGTTTGTGTTGTGGGAATTTCGAAGGGCATGTAAGAACATCTCTCCCTACGTGTCTTAATGTTTTTCACAACATTAGTGTGTCCAAGTAGCACCATTTTCTGTGTCCCTCAGCAACTGCATGCCGTAAGGAAAGCTTTGGTCTCATCTTTAGCTTCCTTCTAAATGTAACCCTTAATTACTTTGGTTTTCCTTTTGCATTATCCTCTGGAACCAGAAGCATGTATATGTGTATATAGTTAAAACCTTTCTGTGTGGCTTCTCAGTTATATTTCATGTTTCCCTGTGCTACCCAATATGGCACAAATTTAAACCACTACATCTCATTGAAGAGAGGAATGTGAAAATACGGTCTTTAGTGAAAGCAAGACAGTGTTCGAAAGACATTAGTCAGAATTCGTAAGGCTAATAATATGGAAATAAACATATAATGCATTAATTGCGCGAATAGTAGAGGTATGGAAAGTGACTACCGCATACCTGAAAACGACATTAGCCAACGTTAAACAAACAGTTCCCATTTGTTGCATATCAGCAAAAATCATTGAGAAGTAAATTAGAAGTGAAACTGAACCATACACTTCTTCCAAATATATCCAAATTAATTATTTTTGTGCATTTGGAAAGTAGTTAACTCTTTGGATTGCTGCCTATACTAGCACAGTACAAAAACCAAATGAGTCATTTCAGAGAATAGTGTTCAGGCATTAAACATGTAAGACATAGTTTCAGTATTCACACACTATCCCACACAGGCAGCGGTGAAGGAAACAACGAAACAGCGCTATCATCCCACATCATTAGGTGTATAACTATATGTTACATTGATTTCAAAACATTTCTGCGTTAATTAAAACAATACTAATATGTAGTATACTTACAGTCTTCATCAGAATAAATTGAGAGAGCCTATTATGGTTCACAACATATAAACTATCAGATTATACAAGAACACTGAGTGACACTACTATTTCCACTCCTAGTAGTTACTTTATTTGTATCCACAAAACACTCTCAAACAAAAGTGGAAAAATACATACGAAAAAATCCTTAGTTGTATAATACTATATTGCTCTGTAAACAGGAAATTCAGAATCATTAATTTCTTTCCCCACATGCTAGCGTGCATATTACGTACATTCATAGTACATAAACTGTGATAAATGTAGGGGAAGGGAGGACACTATGTAACTTTTACCTTCAGCACAGCACGTGTTTTATCTCATTATCCACAAAGAATAAAGTCATACAAATACTTGCTCTTGGGAGTAGTTCTTACCAAAGTTTTAAGAAACGGGTGAAAAAAGTAAGGTGACTCCGTGACCGGGCCCAAGGCGTGCAAGATACCTACCAGTCGTGTTGTCACCCTCTGCCATACGGCGTTATGCGTATGCGGTATAGAGCGGCATCGGATCAGCACACCGCTCTCCCGTCTTTGGTCGACTTTCCAAACCTTGGAGCCGCAAATTCTCAGTCAAGTAGCTCTTCATTGGGCAACACGTGGCTGAGTAGACCCTTTTCGTTTCCTCCCACCAAGAAAAAATCCTTGGCATTACTGGGAAGTGAAACAGTGTGCTCTGAATGGCAGTTTGCCACGCTGACCTCACAGCTACAGTGGCGGACATGGAAAAACGGATAATTGTTTTTGTTTTTTACACTTGTACAATCATAACACCAACAAAACAGTCTCTAATGAGTTGGACATAAGTACAGGAACTAAAATAGCTTAAGAAATAGACCAACTTGTATCAAATGCAGGAATAATGTCAGCTGTAATATTCTAGTTAAAAAGAAATTAAGTAATTACAAATAATACTTCTTATTGTCCCACTGCCTTGGTCACAGTGGTCCACTCTTGATCAGATATAAACCTATTGTGATAATTCTTTTGCTTCATGTCCCATAAGTACGTCTGTTGCACACACATAGGATATCAGTATCGTCGTCATACTGGGAATCAGTCTGGGTGACTGACTGATCGGGCTTCGTAACATTAGCCAAGATAGAATTGCTGTGCTGGTACTGCGAACGACTGAATCCAAGGCGAAACTACAGATGTTACATTTTTCCCGAAGGCATGCAAATCTGGTGTATAGTTAATGAAAAGCTACTGCAGTTGTTTTTTACAACCTTATCAAATTCACATGCTCTGTGTCGGACATTAAATTAGGTCGTTGTCAAGTGTTCTGGAACTATTAAATGTTAATACATAATATGGGAATATATACATTTACTTTTTACTAATGGGAGATGAGCGACAGTTTTTATATGTGTACAGTAAAGTGCAGATATATAACTTACGTTACTCTGCAGAGCTGAAAAGTCAAATGGGAAAAAACAGTAGAATTGAAACGGATTTAAAACAGTTTCGAGCCCAATGACATCATGAGGAAAATGGGCATGTCGCAATTATAAAAGCCGTAAAATCCGCTACATTGAAACTGTTAGCTTATAAAGAGTTATTAATATGTTGCAAAATTACATTCTATATTTTTCAGATAAAATGCTAATAGTAAACGATAAAACAGCAGAAGTGAAGTAGACTTAGAAATTTTTTGCACTCAATAACGTCATGAGAGGAACAGATGTTTCGTAATTAAAAAAATTTACAAATAGATTTGGACTCTGACCACTATTTATTGGTTACGAGATCTAGATTAAAGCTGAAAGGATTGCAAAAAGGTTGGCGGTTATGTAGATGGATCCTGGATAAGTTGAAAGAACCAGATGATGAGAGTTTCAGAGGGGGCATTAGGCAATGGTTGACTAGAACAGCAAAAAGAAATACAGGACAAGACGAATGGGTAGCTTTAAGAGATGAAATAGTGAAAGCATCAGAGGGTCAAAAAGGTAGAAAGACAAGGTCTAGTAGAAATCCTTGGAAGACACAGGAAGTACTGAATTTAGCTCATGAAAGGAAAAAATATAAAAATGCAGCAAATGAAGCAACATAAAGGAAATACTGACGTCTAAAAAAATGAAACTGATAGGTAGTGCACGTTGGCTACGCAGCAGTGGCTAAAGGACAAACGTAAGGATTTAGAAGCATATTGCACTATGGAAAAAATAGGTACCGTCTACAAGAAAATTAAATAGACTTTTGGAGAAAAGAGAAGCACTGTATGAATATCAAGAGCTCGGGTGGAAAACCATTACAAAGCAAAGAAGGGAATGGTGAAAGGTGGAAGGAGTATATACAGCGTCTATCCAAGGGAGATGAACTTGAAAGCACTATTATAGAAATGGAGTAGGACGTAGATGGTAATGAGATGGGAGATACAATACTACACGACGAATTTGACAAAACACTGAAAGACCTAAGTCGAAACAAGGCGACTGGAGTAGACAGCATTACGTCAGAACTTCTAGACTTGGGAGAGCCAGCTATGAAAAAATACTTCCCTCTAGTGTGCAAAATGTTCGAGACAAGCGACATACCCTGAGGCTTCAAGAAGAATGTACTAAGTACAATTACAAAGACGGTAGTTGCTGACAGATGTGAAAATTTCCTAATTATCAGTTTAATATATCATGGTTTCAAAAAAATAACACATTCATTACAGAAGAACAGAAAAATTGGTAGAAGCCAAACTTGGGGAAGATCAGTTTGGATTTTGGGATATGTAGGAACACGCGAAGCGATATTGATCCTTCGACTTACCTTTGAAGACAAGTTAAGGAAAGGCAAACCTACGTTTATAGCGTTTTTAGACGTAGAAAAAGCATTTGACAATGTGAACTGGAACACCCTCGTTGAAATTCTGAAGGTAGCAGGGGTAAAATACAGGGAGCGAAAGGCTATCTACAGCTTGTACGGAAACCAGTCGGCAGCTATAAGAATCGTGGAGCATGAAAGGACAGCAGTGGTTGAGAAGAGATTGGGGCAAGGTTGTAGCGTATCCCCGATGTCATTCATTCTGTACGTTAAGCAAGCAGTAAAGGAAATCCGTCAGACAGCAAAAAAAGCAAAGGACTTGGAAGAGCAATTCATCGGAATGAACAGGGTCTTGAAGAAAAAAAAGATGAACATCAACAGAAGCGAGACAAGGATAATCGAATGTAGTCGAATGAAATCAAGTGATGCTGAAGGAATTAGAATAGGAAACGACACTTAAAGTAGTTCAGTTTTTGCTATTTGGGTAGCAAAAATAGCTGATGCCCGAAGTACAGAGTATACAAAGTGTAGACTAGTAATGGCAAGAAAAGCGTTTCTGAAGAAGAGAAATTTAACATCGAATGTAATGTTAATATTAGGAACTCTTTTCTGAAGATATTTGTCTGGAGTGCAGCGATGTATGGAAGCGAAACATGGACGATAAACAGTATAGACAAGAAGAAAATAGAATCTTTAGAATGTAGAAGGATTTTGAAGATTAGATGGATAGATCACGTAACAAATGAGGAGGAACTGAATAGAATTGGGGAGAAAAGACTTTTGTGGCAGTACTTTACTAAAAGAAGAGATCCGTTAATAGAGCACAAACTAAGACATCAAGAGATCACCACTTTATTGTTGGAGGGAATTGTGGTGGGGAGAGGGGGAGGCAATTGTTGAGGTAGACCACGAGATGAATGCAGTAACGAGATTCAGAAGGATGTAGGTTGCAGTAGGTATTGGGAGATGAAGAGACTTGCACTGGACAGGATAGTATGGAGAGCTGCAACATGTCCGTCTTTGGACTGAAGACCACAACAACAATTATGAGACGTACAATCCGTAAAACTGCTAACGTGCATTGGCTTAAGAGTTATATTCTGACTTGTTACGGAATTAAAGTTACATGATTTTCGAATAAAAGCTGAAAGTGATTATTTGGAATTAATAAAAGTGGAGAGTAGTTGTAATGAACGAAGTCTCCAAGTCGAACGTAAAAGTACGACCTCTAACGAGTAAACTTTGAACCATGGGGAACTTTTGAGGGCACTGGCGTATCTTGGACGCATCGCCAACTGCTTAAAAATGTATGTTTACAAAAAACTAGATAAGTTGGGAACTTCCGGAAAATCTTTAAAGGAAATTGTCAGTACCTGGGCGATAGATATCCAAGAAATGACTTGATGCTGCTGGCACCCACTTGGGTAAAATATTCCAAACTAAAATACTCCACCATTCAAATTTCCGGGCAGCGAAACTCTGGAGGATGCCGTCATCAGAAAACAAAGATGACATTCAACGGATTCAGAGCCTGAATATTAAATGTTTTTATACGACACAAAAGTTAGAAAATTTAAAAAGGGATATGGACAGACTGATATTACATGTAGTGGGAATTAGCGAAGTTCAGTGGCAGGATGAAAAGGACCTCTTGTTAAGTGAGTACAAGATGTAAATACAAAATCTAACAGGGTAATGGAGTAGATCTAATAATCACTAAGTATTCCTTGGCGTTTCGGTATTGCAGCCGGATAATGTTAACTACTTGACACGATATTTCGGCTGACAATCATTCAGCCATCTTCAGGTGAATGTTTAGCATGGAGAATGCTAGACCACATCGCTAACTTTATACCAAAAGAAAGGCTCGGAGTCAGATGTACAAACGAAACCGTAGCTTGAGAGACCGCTGTCGAATGTCGCGCCCTCTTCGAATATTGCTTCATCTATGGCGTGCGGGCGCATGCGTAACGATGATACTATATTCGTGCTCTCTGTCGAAATGCTGGCCTGTGGAGTTAAAATTCAGATGTGAAATTAATAAAATTTGTTGTGCCCAGACGTGTCGCTTATTATAAAGTGTTCTCTTTCTGTATATATTGAAGAATTCACCGGGTCCCACGCCTTTTCCAGTAGAAAGTCCCCATCACAATTAAGATCTTACACCAAACGTATTGCCACCAGTTGCTTAATAACTGAATCCCGCCGGCCGCGGTGGTCTCGCGGTTCTAGGCGCGCAGTCCGCAACCGTGCGACTGCTACGGTCGCAGGTTCGAATCCTGCCTCGGGCATGGATGTGTGTGATGTCCTTAGGTTAGTTAGGTTTAAGTAGTTCTAAGTTCTAGGGGACTAATGACCATAGCAGTTGAGTCCCATAGTGCTCAGAGCCATTTGAACCATTTTTTTAACTGAATCCCAGAAAGATCTCGTCTAGAGCAACATTTCCGTGACAGGATCAACAATGGAATGTCCTGTGAAGATACAGTGCTCACCTATGACTGACTGACTCGGCCGATTTAACAGTGCTATTTCATTACGCTCTATTCTCAACGCACTTTTTATTCTATGGTGAATATTTTAAGCAAATTGACTGTGTTGCCTTCTGGAACTGTAGTTTTTTTTTATGGAAGGTAAGATGAATTGGGGTAAGGGACCAAACAGCTAGGTCCTCGGTTCCATCGCATTAGGGAAGGATGGGGAAGTAAATTGGCCGTGTGCTTTCGGAGGAATCGTCCCAGCATTTGTCTGAAGCGATTTAGGAAAATCACGGAAAACCTATATCAGGATGGCCGGACGTGGGTTTGAATCGTCGTCCTCCCGAATGCGAGTCCAATGTGCTAACCACTGCGTCACCTCGCTCATTTTTTATGGAAGACTTTGAGGTGAGAGCACTTCACTTGGCAGAACTTAAATCAAAAGAACTCTTCTGGCGATATTTAGATGATACTTTTGTAGTTTGGCCTCACGGTGAAGATGAATTTTCCCGCTTTCTGCCGTACCTGAATACAATCCGCGAGAATATCAAATTTACAATGGAAGTGAAGGGCGGTTGTCTGTCATTTCTACATGCCTCGGTCAGTCGGAAAGTAGATGGATCATTGAGACAATCCGTTTACCGTAAGCCTACACATAATGACGTGTATTTGCACGCGTCTGGCTGTCATCAGCCATCACAAACTATGGGTTCCTTCCAACATTTGTACAGCGGGTACATGTCGTGTTTGACTGAGACAGCCTCGCAATGGAGCTGGAACACTTACAACCTGTGCTCAAAAATAGTAGGTGTTGTCCACATCAGATTGTACAGTTTTGAGGAGGAAGAAGCGTGACCACTCACGAGATCAAGAGGAGAAGGAGCTCTTAAAGTCCAGAGCGTTCCTCCCATATACCGACCCTATTTCGTCGAAATCGGGCAGAATCTTAAGGAAATATTATGCCAAAGTAATCTTCCGCCCATCTACGAAAATTTTTGCAGTTTTCGGTTCGGTAAAGATGATCTGGGATTGCGGAGGGCTGAAATGTAGAGAATGCTCTGCAGTGTGGCAAAGTCTACATTGGTCAGACAACGCGCACAGTGCATGAGTTACGTAGAACATGATCGCCACACTCGCCTTTCGCAGCCCATTTTTAAGTCAGCCATAGCCAAGCGTTGTATCTCCGCAAGACATTCCATGGAGTATTCTGCCACGGAAACCTTTGTCTCTACAAGATCCTTCTGGAATTCAATTATTAAGGAATCGATGGAAATAAGTTAGGTGGAAGATTTTACTACTCCTAATGGCGGCTTTCAACTGGACAAGGCGTGGGATCCGGTGATTCCTTTAACATCTACAGAAAGTAAATGTTTTGTGACTCGCGACACGTGTGCCGACAGCTAATTTTATTAATTTGACCTGTGATTTTAGCTCCGCGGCCCCGCATTCCGACACAGAGCGCGCATGTAGTACTGTAGTTATGCACGCACCTGCACACCGTAAATTGAGCAATATTCGAAGAGGGTGCGAAACTCGACAGAGGTCGCTCACTTAGCGGCTGCCTTTGCTCTTGCATCCCCGGGCCAATTTTTAGACGCGAAGTTAGCTATGTGAACTAGCAGTCTCCAGCGCTAAACACTCACATGACGATGGCTGAATGGTTGTCAGCCGAAATATCGTGTCAAGAAGTCGACATCATCCGGCTGCAATCCCGAAACTTAACGGAAGACTCTTATACCGGGAAAATTTCAAGAATCACAAATGAAAAAGTAAACAGGAGCGCGGGTAAGCTAATTATAACAGTATAATGAACATCTTATCGTAGCCAAGACACACACAAGGTCAACAACCACCACAGTGTCAACTAGCTCCACGGACGCTGAAGAGACCGAAATACTGTATGATGCGATAAAAGGAAATTATTCAGCTAATCAAGGGAGATATAAATTTGTGATTGGTGACTGAAATTCAATAGTAGGGAAAAAGAGAAGAAAAAATAGATGAAAATGAACTGGGAGAAAGAAATGAAAGAGTAAGGTACCTGGTAGAATTTTGCACAGAGCATAATTTAATCATAGCTAAAACTTGGGTTAAGAAACAAGAAAGAAGGTTGTATAAAATACGAGACCTGGAAACACCGGAAGGTTTCAGCTTGATTATTTAATACTAAGACAGATATTTCGGAACCAGGCTTTAGAATGTAAGACATTTCCACGGGCAGATGTCGATTCTGACTATTTATTACCTGTATATCAAAACTGAAGAAATTGAAAAAAGATAGAAAAGTAAGTAGATGGTACCTGGATAATTTTTCAGGATAGGCAAAATTTCAGGTTTTCAAGAATTTTCTAATTAAAGTGCATCCAAGTTGAGAGTATAGTATGTCTCGTGCACCAGTTGTTAATGCTGGTCATAAGTGCGGAGTATGAAAGATGTCAACAACCGAAGGGTATCTGAAAGGAAGATCCTCCGGAAAATTTATGGGTTCGTCAGACTGGAAGAGGTTTGGGGAGTAAGGTAAAACCACGAAATACAAGATCTTATTGAAGGGAAAGACATAGTGAAATTTGCTATACCTCAAAGAGTACGATGATTAGGACATATGGAGAGGATGACAGGGTTCCCAAACGAATTATGAAACGCAGAGGATATTTCACCAGAAAAGGGCCGACGAAGAGCTAGATGGCTAGACAGTCAGTTGGCTGACATCACCAAGATGGAGAACCGAAGAACGAAGAGAAAAACAGAGAGCAGAGATCTATGGAAGAAAATTGAGGACGCCAAGGCTCATCAAAGGCTGTAATGACGACGACGACGAAGAGGAAGAAGAAGAAGACCTGACCTGGATAAAATGAAAGAGATGTTGCGAGTTTTAAATGGAGCATTAGGCAACGATCGATTGAAACTGGGGAAAGGAATACAGTAGAAGAGTGGGTAGCCTTGAGAGATGCATTAGTGAAGGCAGCGCTGGATCAAATATCTAAAAAGACAAGACCTAGTAGCTATTCTTGTGTATCACAGAAGATATCTAATTAAACTGATGAATGAAGAAAATATAAATCTGCATAACATAAAACAGGCACAAGAGAAAACAGATATATGAAAAACGAGATTGATAGAAAATGCAAAATGTGTAAGTAGGAAAGGCTAGAATTCATATACAAGTCTATAGAAGAATATGTAACTAGGGGAACGACAGATAGAGCCTATAGGGAAATTAAAGCAATCGTTGGAGGAAAAAAAAGCAGCTGCATGGCTGTAAAGAGCTCAGTTGGAAAACCAGCACTTAACAAACAACGGAAAGTTGAAAGATGGAGGGAATATAGGAGGGTGCACTGAAACGAATGCCTCCGAATTTTTATGTGTAAAAATTCTTTAAGCTTTTTTAATAAAACAAACTTTGTTAACTTCTACATCTTTATTATCCATGACTACATATTTTTTCCCAAACGTAGTCACACTGGCGACGAACACATTTTTCCCAACGAGAGACGAGTTTGTTGATAAGGTCACTGTAGAATGTTGAATTTATTGACGGAGCCACAATCTCACATCTGCATGCACCGCTTCATCGCTATGAAACTGAAGTCCTCGAAGGTGATATTAAAGTTCTGGAAAAAGATGAAAAGCGGACGGGGCCAAGTCGGGCCTGAATGGAGGATAATCGATGACAGTGTTCCCAAGGAATCGGATTGCTGCAGATGTCTCAGCACTCGTGTCTGGCCTGGTATTCCCATGCTGAGTGAGAGGGTGCTCCATGTATAGTTACAAATTCGATTATAGTACACCATTTCTCACGCACCCACATAGTTACGTTACACATAGGGATGTTACACCAGACAGTTAAAAGCTTTCTAGCGGCAGAGAGTTGCAACTTCAGTCAGCGGAGTCTGAAAGTCAACTGAGTAATATACATGTCAGTTAATACATCAATCGATATTGAGAATAGAATTCGGAGGCTTTGCTTTAGAGCACGCCCTCCTATAGGTGGGTTATACAAGGGAAATGAATTTGATGGCAATATCATAGGAAGGGAAGAGGAAGTAGATGAAGATGAGATCGGAAATATGATGCTGCGAGAATTTGACAGAGCACCAAAAGACCTAAGTCGAAACAAGACCTCTGGAGTAAACGACATTCCCTTAGAACCACTGATATCTGTGGGAGAGCCAGCCAGACAAAACTGTTGCACCTGGTGAGTAGGATGTTTGAGGCAGGAGTAATGCCCTCAGACTTCACACAGAATGTAATAATTCCAATTTCAATCAATCAGGTGCTGCCATGCGTTAATATGAGAATTATCATTACCTTAGAGCAGAGGTTAAAGAAAGGCAAATCTGTGTCTATAGCATTTGTAGGCGTAGATAAATCTTTTGACAATGTTGACAGCAATACACTCTTTGAAATTCTGATGGTATCAGGATAAAATATAATGAGCGAAATGTTATATACAACTCGTACAGAAACCAGAAGAAAACAGACGACAGAATCGGAGGGAATGAAAGGGAAACAGTGGTTGAGAAGACAGTGTTACAAGGTTATAGGATCTCTCGGGTGGTGTTCAACCTGTACACTGAGATTGCAGTAAAGAAAACCAATAGTAATTGGAGGTGGAATTAACGTTCAGGGAGAAGAAATAGAACTTTGAAATTTGCCAGTGCTAGTGTAATTCCGTCAGAAACGGCAGAGGACTTTGAAGAGCACCTGAACGGAAACACCAGTGTCTTGGAAGGATGGTACAAGATGGACATACAAGGCTAATGGAATGTAGGCGAATTAAGTCAGGCGATGCTGAGGTCATTACACGGTCCCGTCACCTTAATGTGACCACCGCCTATTTTCGACGTCAACGTGCGGTAACCACGGACAGACGGCTGGTAGCAACTCTACGAGTGGAGGGTATATAAAGCGTGTGACGCAGAAAACGGTGCATCGTTGGCGTATTGCGGAAACGGAGAAATTTATCTGAAGTGCAGATGGACATGATCGTTGGCTAACTTGCTAAGAGTGGAAGCATTTCCGAAATGACTTATTTTGTAAACTGGTTGTTTGGTTAAAGTACTCCGTGAATGACAAAATAAGATATCCGGAACCGGCGCCGAGGCAACTTCGATACACCACGGGTCATACATGACGGGAGTAAAGGACGCCCGTGAAGATGAGCACGGCCAATAGACGTGCAACTGTCGAACAGCTGACTGCCTACATGAACCAAGAGGCTACCAACAGCGTCTCCTGAACGACCTTCCAGCGAACGTTGCTACATACGGACTTCCGCAGCATGCGCTTGGTGCTGATTGCTGTTTATTGGTGACGAATGTATCTGAACACCCACTGAGTGGCAACAGGTGGCCTTCTCAGATTAATTACGTTTTTTACTCCATCGAACAAACGGCTATTGGCATGTACGACGTAAAATGTCTGAAAGCAAATACCCTGGAACAATCGTCGGCAGGTTCCAGGTCAGAGGAAGGAGCGTTATGGTCTAAGGAATCTTTTCATGGAATTCTGTGCGTATCATTCTGGAAGCCGCAGTTGATCAGCATAACTACGTATCTACCTTTCGGGACCATTTCCACCCCTAAAATCAGTTTATATCTCCTTGGCAAGATGGAATCTACCAGCAGGAGAGTGCAACGTGTCACACAGCTAGCAGTGTACGTGCGTGGTTCGAAAAGCACCAAGATAAGTTTACCGTACACCCATGGTCACTCCTCGGATTTAAACCCAGTCGAGAATCTAAGGGACCACCTCAATCTGGCCGTTCACGCCGTGGATGTCAACTGAAAAACCTAGCGCAGCTGGCCACAGAACTGGAGTCGGCGTGGCTCCATATCCCTCTCAGTACCTATCAGAACCTCACTGACTCTTTTCGCATATCTTGAAGCAGTCAGCGCTGCAGAGGTGATTATTCTGGCTTCTTACAGGTGTTCATATTAATGTGAATGAACCATGTAGATTTGGAAATGACGATTTAAAAGTAGTAGACTAGTTTTGTTACTTGGGCAGTAAAACAGCTGATGATTTCCGAAGTAGGGTGGATATAAAATGTAGACTGACAATGGCCACAAAAGCGATTTTGAGGAGAAGTTTGTTAACATCGAATATAAATTTAAATGTTAGGAAGTCTTGTCGTAAGTATCTGCCTGCAGTGTATCATCGTACGAAAGTGAAACGTGAACGATAATGCGTTCTGACACGAAGAGAACAGAAGTTTTTGATATGTGATGCTACAGAAGAATGCCCAAGATTAGACCGTAAGTTACGTACCTAATGAAGTACTGAATAGAAAAGTAGGGATCGGTTGATAGGACACTTTCTTAGGCATCAAGCAAACATAATATTGGCATTTAAGGAAAGAGCAGAGGGTACAAATTTTAGACGGACACCAAGAGGCGAATAAAGTAAGCAGGTACGGATGAATGAAGTTTGCAGTGTTTATTCGGAGGTGGAAAAACCTTCCCAGGATAGCGTAGCGTGGAGAGCTGCATCAAATAAGTCTTCGCACTTAGACCGCAACAACAACAAAAAGAAACAACTGTACACTGATTAGCAACACATTTTGCGAGGACTCTCGTGACAATGCCTGATGCGCGTTCTATATCGGCTATATTGAAACAAGTTTTAATTCAAACGTGGGCCGTTGTTGCGGAAGACAGAGCGCTACTAACATCACTCACGTAGGTCACTCCCGTGAGGATAGAATCATGAAAACTGTGGAAAACTCGATGCTGGCGCATAGCCTACTCACCTTCCAATGGACGAATAACAGACAATGTCACGCCATGACTTCATGAGACACTGTGGATTACCTATGAACTTAACGCATTATGGTATTGTACGATCTGCCAAAGTGAAATTGCATGTTGCCACCGTTACGCATAGTCCCATAAGAGTTTTGGCTCTGACAATTTATTATACCATGTGGACTATGGGGATTGAAACCGGCTATTTTCTGACAGTAATGCCGTAATTTAGCTTCATATTCGATGAATTTGGTATAAATCTACACTGTAATGGAAAAAAGGAAAAGAAAGCACCACGAAGGAATTATCCCAATAAGACTGAAGGGGTATATGTGATGATCATGTAAGGACAAGGAAATTATTATAATTTCAGAAAAACTGGGTGATTTATTCAAGAGAAAGAACTTCAAAAATTGAGCAAGTCAGTAACGTGTTTTTGCACCTCTGGCACTTATGCAAACAGTTATTCGACTTGGAATTGAGTGATACAGTTCCTGGATGTCCTCCTACGGGATATCATGTCAGATTGTCATGTTAGATCGTCAAATTCCCGAGCTGGTTGGAAGGCCCTGCCCCAAATGGTCCAAACGTTCTCAGTTGGGGAGATATAAGGTAATCTTGTTAGCAAAGGTAAAGTTTGACAAGCAAGAAGACAAGTAGTAGAAAATCTCGTCGTCTGCGCGTGTGCATTATCTTGCTAATATGTAAACCCAGGACGGCTTGCCATAAAAGGCAAGAAAATGGAGCGCAGAATATAGTCGAAGCACCACTGTGCTATAAGTGTACGGTGGATGACAACCAAAGGGGTCCTGCTATGAAAGCGACCATCGTTACCAGTTGTCGAGCTGTATGGTGGATGATATTGAGGTTGGTATCCCAAAGTGGTCCGGGAGTCTCCAGACGAATCCTCGGACTGGAATGTTATTGACTGGAGTAAAACTGCCTTCAGTGATGAGTCCCTCTTCGAAGTGAGCCCCGATTAGCATCGCAGATGTGTCTGGAGACTCCTCTGACAGCTGTGGAATACCAAGCCATCCTGGCTTAAATTTTGGGAAGATAATGCCCGCCCACAGCACTGAAAGAGTTTCTACCATTTGCCTTGCGGCATTTTCCAAACTCTGTCTTCGCCATCACGATCGTCTGATCTCTCCCCAGTTGAGAACATTTGTAGCATTATAGACAGGGCCCTCCAATCAGATCGGGATTTGGACTACTTAACGAGCCAATTGGACAGAATTTGGCACGTTATCCGTCAGGAGCACATCCAACAACTGTATCAATCAATGCCAAGCCGAATAACAACTTGCATAAGTGTAAGAAGTCTACCAACGCGCCATTGACTTGCTCAGTTCGTCAAGCTCTTTCTCTTGAGTAAATCATCAAACTTTTCTGAAACTGTAATCATTTGTTAGTCTGTACAAGTAAATCACGTCTGTTGATTTCTGTCCCATTCGGATAATTCCTTCGTGGTGCGTAGTTTTTTTGTCATAGACTTTACCTTATTTTACCAAGTACTCTTCAGTCTGTCTTGTGTGTTAGAATCTGGACTTAATACAATAATAGCAGTTTATCATGTTTAAAGAATATTTTTGCAGGAACTGGTACCATTATTCCCTTTCCTGTTACCAGCCACTCCCGACAAGTCTCTCGATCTTTGTTCCAGTGCTCTGTTTGGAAAACACGCAAATATTTACCATAAGCTTGACGAGAACACCAAGCAGACCGCGCTAATTTATTTTCGCTCAGACTCATCTGTTTGTTGTTGCGTGATTCATCTGCAGATATATAAAATTTTGATTTACATTTGTTAATATTACGTCCCGTGTTCCTTTTTTAAGCGAAGATTCGTCTATTTTTATTCTGTCCACTATTTGTTTTGACAAAACTTTTTATATGCACCTTCTTTGCTGTTCATTTAAGCTCACTGCTGTGGAGTCGTTTTCAGCTTAAAAATAGAACAAAAAAATGAAAGGAAGGAAGATTAGCGTTTAACGTCCCGCCGATATAGAGGTCGTTAGAGACGGACCACAAGTTCGAAATGTTTTGAGGTTGGGGAAGAATGTCGGCAGTGCCCTTTAAAAGGAGCCATCCCGGAATTTGCCTGGAGTGACTTGAGAAATGACAAAGCTTTAAATTTGGATGGTTGGAAGTGGATTTGAACCGTAGCCTTCTCAAATGCGAGTTCAGTGTACTAACCACTGAGCCACCTCGCTCCCTTTAAAAAAAGATCGACAAGATAGCGAGACCTGCTGAAGTTTATCATTCTGAGAAGAAATTAGTGTCAAAATCTGTCGAATCATTCAAATGACTCTGCTTATTCATCTGTTTCTTCATTATAGTACATTACAAAATATTATCAAGTAATTGTCAGATGCAAATACAGTGCTTCTCATCAGTCTAGAGCAACTAGTCATTAATTTAACTTAATAATGATGCCTCGGCTGTAATATCCTCAGTAATATTTGCAGATATTAGATTATGAAGTCGTTCATTCACTCACCACCATCATCATCGTTATTAAACCATGATCAAATCCAGGTGACACAGCTCTGCTACGAGGCTGTTCCTTCATTGGCTCCTGTCAGCTGCTCTTTAATTATCCAAATTAATGAACGTGCTAAGAGTAATTGCCTGCCAAATAATGCTCTGTCTTTGGAATACTCAAGCAGGAAGCTGTTCTCGTATGAACCGTATGAAACAATTTGCCAAGTTATTAGCGGCATCTCAACATGTTTAACGATATACGGAGTGTAATAATGAACTAAAAAATAAAAAAAGAAATAAAACCGAGCAATGCAAATGAAATGAAATACGATTAATGAAATAAAAAACTCAGCCAAATTTTTGCTACATTGTTACTTTTCCCATCAGTTTATACGCTGATAAGTTGTTATACTACTGCGGACTGGTGTCCGACACGTAATGCCCTCAAGCCTTGTACTGCACCTGAAAGACAAATGTTATGATTTAGTATACTGCTTGCCTGCTGTATCCTACCTACATAGATACTGTTTCGGCATATCAGATGTCACTTATACTGCATCTACTCCTATACCCAACACGCCATCTTACAGTGTGTGGCGGAGGGTATTTTGGTAAGACTATAGATTCCTCCCTTTTTCTGTTCCTTCCGAACAATGTGTGTGCGAAGAACGACTGTCGGTAGCTTTCTGTATAGGCTTTAATTTATCTGATGTAAATTGGGGAAAGTAATATCTCGCCTGACATTTCTTGGATCGTACGATCTCAGAATTTAATCATAACTACTCTCTGGAATGCACAATGCTTCATGGGTTGAGCATCTCCATGACTGTTTCACGAACCTGAGACAAACGCGTTGCTGTTATTTGTATATTCTGTATCTGCTCTGTTGTTCCTACCTGGTAAGGGTCCCTCACTGATGAATAATACCTAAGAATCTATCAAATAAATGTTTTTAACTCACTTTATGTAAAAGAATTACAGTACAATTGGATTCTTCCAATGTAACTCAGCGTAATGTACGATTCTCTTACAATTAATTTCATGGAGTAGTTGGACTCAAGGCATTAATTAGACATTGATCAATTTACGTACAACATTAGTAGTGACCTCAGACATTTCGCAGACGACACAGTTATCAACAATATCAACAGTTAGAAATCTGAGAATAGCTGCACATATATATTCAGTCATATCTTCATTAAGTTTCGATGTGGTGCCAAAATTGGTAACTCACTTTAAATGTTCAGAAACGTAGAACTGTGCACTTCACAAAACGAAAAACATTATATTCTATGACCACTGTATCAATGTGTCACAGCTGGACTCTGTCAACTCACAGAAATACTTCGATACAAGAATTTGTAGTGATATGAACTGGAACGATCATATAGGCTCAGTTGTAGGATAAGCAGAAGGCAGACAGCGGTTCATTGGTAGAGTGCTTGAGAAAGTCAAAGAGTCTACAAAGGAGACATCTTAAAAAATACTCGTGCGACCCACGTTAGAATATTGCTCAATTCGGCAGGATTCGTGCCATTTAGGACAAACATTAGATATTGAAGGGATACAAAGAAGGGCAGCACAAATGGTCACATGTGTGTTTGACTCGTGGGAGACTGTCGTGAAAATAGCGATACAAATGAATTGGTAGACGCATGAAGATAAACGAAAGCTATCCCCCGAAACCGAACTTAGAAAGTTACTGCAGCCAACTTTAAGTGATGAATCTAGGAATACACTATAATCCCCAGAAGAATCGCTCCCATAGCAATCACGAAGACAATGTTAGATAAATTGTAGCGCACACGGAGGCGTTTAAGGATTCATTCTGCCAGCGCTCCATATGTGAATAGAATCGTATGAAGCTCCAAAAACTGTACAATGGGAAGTACCCTCTGGCATGCACATCACATTGGTTTTCAGAGAATAGATATAGATTAGGTTGATCTAAACAGACACTCATGGGTATTTTACGGTTTACTGTATGCAATGAACACTCGTCAATGGTGCAGTCGTACTGTAATGGAGCTTTCGTCCTATTTTTACACAAAGTGAGTACCACAGGGTTCAATTTTGAATCCACTCCTGTTTCTTGTGTACGTGAATAACCTTCCATTTAATATTATAAAACTGGTACTTTTTGCCGACGATACTGGTGTTGTAATAAATCTCATTGGACAGAAAGCAACAGAAGAGGCGATATGACATTTACCAAAGAATTATTGATTCCCTGAGAATGCACTTAAAAAACACGCTACGTTCAGTTCTGAACAACAGATACAGTCGTACCAACAATTCATGTAGCACATCAGCAGGAGTCAGTAAATATGGTAGAAAACGTCAAATTTTTTGGTGTACATATTGATGAAAAGTTGACGCGGAAGAAGCGGATTATTTAGCTTCTTATACAATTATGTTCATCTACTTTTGCTCTTCGTAAAATTTCTAACTTTGGAAACAAGCGTATCAGTCACTTGGCATATTTTGCAAGTTCTATCTCCACTCAATAATATTGTACAGTATAATTTCTGGGGTAACTCTTCACTTCGAAAGAAAGTATTGACTTCACAAAAGCGAGCAGTAAGAATAATGTGTGTTCACCCAAGGACGTCATATAGGTACCTCTTCAAGGAGCTAGGAAATTTACCTGCGCCGCCACAAAACATTTATTCGCTAGTTAAATATGTGATCAATAATCCATCACAATTTGAGAAGAACAATTATGTACATACCAACAACATTAGAGGGAAAAAAATGAGCCTTATTACACGCTGTTGAAGCTGTCAGTCGCTCAGAAAGGAGTTCAATACGTAGCAACAAAAGTTTTTGAGCATTTGCCCAATAACATAAAGTATCTGACAGGTGGCGAAACAAGATTTAAATCTACTTTAAATTCATTTCTCACGCAGAGTTCCTTCTATTCAGATAACGAATTTCTCCCTAAAATCTGGTAGAAAGAAAATTTTTTTTTGATAAAAGAAACGTTCAAATGATCTATGGAACGGGTAACTAACTTACTTACTTACTACGCAATGTGTTTCATTTCGTTTGCGTTATCGGTTCCGTGTGTGTTAGTGCTAATTCACTGAAATATATTATTTGCCCAACAAGCTTTACAATAACAATCTAAAGGAAACCTACGATTTTAGAGAACCGAGCCAAGCATCGCAGTGCCTTTACAAAATGCTGACTGACGATGTTGGCTAAGAATGGCAACGATCAAATTCAGAAATATCACAGTCTGTACGTCCACCATCGATATGGATAATATAAACAAAAATCGACCATATTTATTAGCTGAGAATATATCATTTTACAAGATATTTAAATCTCGCAGAAAAAGTAAACATTCTTTACAGTCGCACAAAAAAAGAAGAACGCATTGCATTTTTAATTTCGAATTCGTTCCGTCAGCTGAAAATCAGCATTACATCCCGTCTGAACTCCTGGGGAATATCAGTACATATCTATTTCGCGCTTTCCCAGATTTTAATTCTCGCTTCGGAGAAATAAAGTTACGTAATTAAATTCTGGTCTCTTTGGAGGCACTTATCTCCATTCCTGGTACGCTTTGAAATACCCGCTAAGTGAGCCAAAATAAAATGGTTCAGTGCATTGATAAATTGGAGTATAGTGCTGTGATTCGTGTGCTCCGCTTGAAGGGGAACAATTCTGCAAAATTCCATTCTGATGAAATGGAAGCGTACAGCAGCAACTCTCGATCGAATGGAACAGTGGGGAATTGGAGGTGATGGAAGTGCATCCGGTGTGGTTAAGAAGTCTGAACATCGAAGAATAAAGTGGCAGCAATTGCTCCACGAGGAACCGGGAATCGCGAGATAAATTGTGTCCTTGGGGTCATAAGAACGGCATATCACTGTCGAAGCGATAGATTATATTTAGACATCTTGTACAGTATACTAAATATGATAAAAGCTGCCAACTGCTGGATTCTACTAGTGTTCACAACTGTTAAAAATGGCCCACGGCCGGCCGGGGTGGCCGAGCGGTTCTAGGCGCTACAGTATGGAACCGCGCGACCGCTACGGTCGCAGGTTCGAATCATGCCTCGAGCATGGATGAGTGTGGTGATCTTAGGTTAGTTAGGTTTATTAGTTCTACGTTCTGGGGCACTGATGACCTCCGAAGTTAAGTCCCATAGTGCTCAGAGCCATTTTTTGACAATAAATTCAGCCTATGAGTAAAAATGCGTAAAGCCTTCTCTCTCCTGTAAGAAAATTTAATCGTTCTCATGAAAAATTAAATATCATAGATTACTTAGAAGGAAACTGCGGAACGAGTATTATTTTTGATCATACGAAACACTGTGGTACAAACGCTAAAAGAAAAAAGAAATTAAAAGAGGTATTACATAAGGTTGTATTATGTATACTGCCCTCACAGTAATGATGAACTCCGTTCTAAACCATCAAGACATGTCGGTTTGCGGATCACTAACTTCCGATCAATTCTAGAACTGTAGCTGTTACCAGACACTGTGTACAGATGAGTGTGTGTGTGTGTGTGTGTGTGTGTGTGTGTCCGTATGCGCGTTTGGGGGCAAGGAGAGAGCAGATGTGGGTGCCACCATCTGTGTTACACGTCGTAAATCAATTTTATCAGTGACGTTTGACTCGGTAGGTAGCTGCAGCTCGTTTAGATACCCATATTAAGCTTCAGGTCTCAGATTATCTGACTTCCGTGGAGTAAAGCGAATATTCGGTATGTCAGACAAATACTGTCAATTTCGTGGATAGTATGAAGTTTCAAATCTGAGAAGTTCTAAGGAGTGGGTGCGTTCATGACAGACAATACAAACAAGAAGTTAGATAATAGCGTACTTGATTTACGACGACGAGTTTGTGTAATATTTAGATGTTTACTTGTATATGACAATTATAGGAATCTGCATCCTCTAATATGTCGTGTAGCTCGGAAAACAAGTTGTTCGGTTCCATTGACTCTAAAATTATCGTGGATGATTCTGTCTCTCCGAATTAACACTTATAATTATCAATGTCAGAATCATACGTATGAAGAATCAGTTCCGTGTCTTGTATAAGAAGTTCTTAAGTTTCACAAGTTGCTTCTTTACTGTCGTCCAAGAGTATTCAGCAAGCTACAAGTTTCTAGCTGAAATTTTCTGTGCTCGCCACATAAGTGAGTGGAGGGAGAGGTATTGTGAATGAGTTTTGGTCGGACATTGATCCACAATCCTTGTAGCGAATGTTGCGATGGTGGAAGTGGTGGATTGTTTTGCAGCCGAATGGCAACTCGCGTTTGCAATTCAGATATCCCCTACTACTTTGACGTACAGTCTGTGCAAAATCGTACAAGAAATTTTCACGCAGAACAATAATTATATGATAGATATGATGCACTATTTGTAAGGTAAGGAGACAAGATGTCAAGCAAACGGTAAAAAGTAAAAAACTGATTCTTATAAAACTTTAGCAGAAACGATTCTCCAGAAGAAATTATTTTGCAGCTGAAGCGTGTAGAAAAAATAAACATCGCTACGATGCCCACCAACTGTGATTTAAAGCGAATATGTTAACTTTTGCAGCGGATTAGTATCTACCAGTAAACCCTCACCCCCGATTCTTTAAGGCATCGAGCTCCCACGTATAAAGCGTCATGTCTTCCGAACTACATGTCGTAAATTGATATAATCTTGCAGATAATTTCAGTGACATATTTTGGCAGTGTCTGCAAAATTTATTGCAAATAGACTTAATACTAAAGGAGTAACAAATTAAAACGTCGCGCCTGTTTTTGGAGTTCTATTACATGAACAGCGAAAATGAAGTAAGCAATAAACTTTTTTCCTTTCATCTTTTTGTTAGTGCTGTCTGCTAGAGAAAGTTTTGTAAAGTTTTGAAATTGTGTGTAAAGTTTGTTGGGTGTAAGTAAGTGCTCTTACTCTGAAATGCTAGATGCATATAGTCTGGGAAATTTGCACGCCGTGAGTTGTGCTGCTCCAAGACATAAACACAGTTTCTAACTGCAGTACTTTAACATAAGATTATCGCCCTTAATGGGTAGTTTGACAGCATTTTAAATTTGGTCAATAAAAGTTTGAAAAGATGAAATCAAATTTTTGTTGCCTCTGGAAGCCGTTAGATAGGCAACGTACAGCTGTGATTGTGTCTCGGGTTAGCCGTTCAGTAATATCGATTACCAATCTTAAAATTTGGTATGTGTTAGCTTCGTGCTTTTTGACGTCAGCAAGCTAAGGTATTCGGTTCATGTATCAGTTCATGTGGCTATATTTTTCCAGCCTTCTGGAATACACTTATTAACAAATTAATGAGAGATACAAACTTAGTAGCTTGTACATCCAGATTCCCCACCAGTGCCCTGTGGATTCCACGAGACACTGAAACCACTGGTGAGCCTCTCTGATCGTGACTGTTCATCTGTTGTCAACGGATCACACTAATATATTATAGTTGGGCCCAGAGACTCACGACTCGCACGTAGGAATCTCATATACGCTTAATAGGAATGACCTTTGCAGACTACGGAGTTTCGGGGAGGAGGTGGAAGGCACCCACACTCCTTTATTTCTTGTTTCTTGCAGACTTGGTTCGTCTAATGGAACTAAATGAAAGAATGTTTGTATTGTTCCTTGCGTGTTTCGCTTCTTTTTATTTGTGAAGCATCTTCAGTGGCCTGTAATTAAGGTCCGTTTTCGTATATAACAATTGCGTTATATAATAATCACAAATTTATTACTACATTATAGACCTTATTATTCTCTTGTTTCATAAGGTTGAACTAATATTTGTTTATACTTATGATACGTGATCTTATGAGTGCATATGTGTAGTCCTGGAGTTGTACTTCGTTGGTCTGCATACGCATGATGTCCGATATTGGGCGTTTTACGAACACATTTCGCCATAACACCTCGCATTCACTGCTCAGTGTGTTTGGTTTGGTGTGTTTATGTGTATAGTGTTGCCAAATAACCGTGTTTTTATTGTCAGAAGAAGGAATTAACTGAGCCGGTTATTCAGTGTAAAGCATAAAAGGAATTCTGCCTGCGTCTATTACTTTATTCTTTTTTAACTGATTTCCAACAACACCGTGCAGTCTGCAAGACACTCGTATGGTGGTATAGAAGTGCGTCTGCACTGAACAAAAGCATCTGTAAACTTAGAAAATCTGTGTTTTCTTTTGTGTTATTGTATTTTGTCTCCTCACCAGGCTGTTCGCCGACGATTATATCGAATTCTGAAATCCGCTAATGCATTCAAGTTGGAAAATGTCCAATTTCCAAATTGGAAGTGGCGTAGCCGAAAACACACTTTTTCTTAAAGATATGCACGTTGTTAACAATTTTTATCTGTTACTCTAAATGCATTACTTTTGATCCGCGGTTCCTAAATTTTCAGCACTTGAACTCAGTGCGATTCAGGAAGTTTTTTTTTCTCTTTTTAATAGAGGTGGAGCCCCTCCACGCCCACACCGGCATGATGGCCAACACAAAAGGTCTACTGCCATCTCTGCACAATGGTTAGTATTCACTAAAGTGAGGTGTCGCAGGATGTGGGTACTGCGATGTTTGCGTACGTCTGGTGAAGATTAACCATTAATACGCGCTCATCTGGAGATAGATTGGTCGAAATCTGACGAAGGGTAGCGGTTTTAAGGGCAGAGGAAAAAGAGTGCCAAGGCAAGAGCCAAGGGAAAAAAAACCTCTGCAATAGTTAGGTCGGGTGGTAAGAGCAGTGGCGGTTGTCTTGCTGCCTGCGATAGGTTGTCCAAGGCTAGGCTTTGTTAGTAGTGGGTATCATACATGTCGATACCTTGACGTTGTGCGTTTGTGCTGCTCGGCGGCTGGCGCTGGATGCTGGTACGGAGTCCTCGTTCAGCGTCAGCAACCTGCAACAGTTAGGTTTGTTATCGATATTGTGTCCAATAGGTCATATACAGGAAGCACAGTGTGAGGGAATGTTGGCAGATTGTTTGTGCGCATGTGGGCGAGCTCGTCGGTGTCCCTGCTGTGGCCTGTTGGTCGGCTCTAACAGCAGCTGGTAGCTGCCAGTCAGTGTTGCTGATATGCAGGGGCTTACCGACGTTTGTCGCTGTTTGCGTATGTTAGTTTACCATAGGTGGCTATGCCCTAGCTAGCAGTGTCTTTGGCCGCTTGTGCTTCCACCTGTGGTTGTGGATTCAGCAAGTGATTCACAATAAATTGATATGTAAACGATATCTTTCTTTCGAAACCCAACTCATTTTTATTTTGTAGATATGGCATTAGGTCCTCTTAACCCCGAATTCCCAAACTAAACGAGAAGTTGTACCATACAAGAGGGACTACTGTTCGATGGCACAGAGTTCGGATAATCAGCCTGACTATTGTTTTGTCGAGTTATCCGCAAAGCACTTCAGCGAAATTATGTAAATCAAAATTACAGTTATTTTTTACTTTCCTGTTAGTGTTCCATTGTTTATGAGCTGAATTCAACGGGACGTTAATTTTATTCCTTTCCTTCCAAGAACGGTTTTTTCTTATTGAATACCCATTTCTTTGGGGACATACACAATTGAAATAATTTAGATAAGTATTTTAATATACACAGTTAACGTATTTCAATCCATACATATGGATGAAGTTCACATGTTACATTGTAACCAATCTTAAAAGATCAGGACATCATCTATAACGACGTTAAAATGATATCATGTATTAGGTTGTTACAGTGACTGAAATAAATAATTAGCTACAACTATCAGTAAACTTAAGTTGAGTCGTCTCCCAGATTATTAGTCTTTCGTTTGAACTGTCATTTTCAGCGGATGTGATGATAACTTCTAGGAGCCTAAAACTGACACCTCATCGACAGTGAGCCTATTTCGTACACTGTTAAGTTCATATGAAATTTTACTCATTTACAGATCCCTACCAACATGTATTTCGAAAAAAGAGCGATTAACAGTTTTCTAATAGTAGATTGAAGAAAGTTTTATTCCTTTATCTCAATTCAGCGATAATTTTATCCTGTAATACCGTGCACAGAAATACTAATTTCATGTCATTTCTAACACCTCTCGTTTCTCTAATTGTTTCTTGGTACAGTACTGTAGTATGAAGTTCTAGTGGCGTTAATAAAATAATAAGTGTTAAATATTTGAATATTTTTGTGATCGTTTGAATAAATGCTGTACTCGTACAAAACATATTTATGGAAACATTTTCTAGTTTCGTACTATGAAACATACTGCTCTCACGGCCACCAACAAGAGAATATCTGCTCCTTGCTCCCAATGCCCCTCCCTCACCCATTGCCTGACATTACATCCACCACTTCCAAACTGCATAAATACAGTTTACAATATCCGTCTGCCCGCATACGTAACATAACTACTTATTATATTGAAGTGGTCACAGTGGCTTGCATTCTCACAATACAATACCCCTCCGCCGCCCCCCCCCCCCCCCCGCACCCCTCCGCAAAAAAATTGAAACGAATAATATGAATAGCGAATTTTTTTAATGTGGCTGCTGCCAGTAATATAAGTAATTTTGAAATACAAGACAAAATAAAATTTTCAGAAATGTTCACAGGGAACAAACTGAAACTTATAATACCATTATTAATGCCAGAGTTAATTATAACAATAATAATATGTAGAAGGCACTTAACTACTAAAACATCAAAGTAAAAATCAATAAACATTCATTTTATAACTATTTACATAACATTCATGAAAGATTAGTTTAATACCAGTAGTTTTAGTTTACACACACACACACACACACACACACACACACACACACACACACACACACACGTCCTATGGAATATCAGATTAATGTTATTTTCCTGTAGATTAGTCTTCAAAACAACGATGACAGTAATAAATATTCCATCTTACACAAATAAATTTTAGAGGAAAAACTCTGTTTCAAACAATGACTAAAAAATTATTCTGAGAAGCATAAACTCCAATGATAAGGCCCTCTTTGCAGAAACAGATTCCTACATCATCACTTTTACTACACTGTTAATTGTTCTTCAGTGTTGGATGCACTGTACCATGACTGAATGTCCCCTGTGACCTACAGTTACATGACTCATGAAAGCCTCAGTTTGTTGGACATACAAACGAGTCCTAATTAGCATCTAGTTTACTACTCATTCACCCATGAAACTGATCGATCACATTCACTCTAACATGCCACTGCCAACGAGCTGCCAAAGTATAAATGAATTGCTGTAACAAAAAAAGAAAAATACGTAGACACTCCAAAAACTAAATTTATTAAACTGGATGCTACGTTGAATGCGTTATTTCAGGATTTGCAACAAGTAAAGGCGCTTTTTATTTACAAAACGAATATATCTCTGTTTGCTGTGGATGATGGCCATGTAAACAAACTTTTCTCCCATTTCCAATACCTACTTTACATTGTGTAACAATTTCCAGTGACGCACCCATGTTTAATATTAACACCCTTGGTTCCACAGTGTTGTATACTTTTTCTCAGCTGTTCCATCTGATCTCACTGCCAGAAAGACTTCAGCCCCATCGAGTTCTTCCACATTTTCAAAAGAATCAGCTACATCTTTATCTGAATAACTACCAACACCACCATTAATAACTTCATTGCCATCCACTTCAATGTTAGCGCAAACAAAGTCAACAGCAACATGAACATCATCACAGTTACAAGAAATATTTCTTACTTGTGAAGCTACAGAATTCCTATCTGCATCAATATGCACATTACTCCCTGCTACATTCATTCTCCCACATTCATTCGAATTATTTGGTTATTGCTAATATTCGCCTTTACCTTTTTCTAACGTGGAGCATTCAGTTCCTAACATTCTATTTATCCTGTCGACAACTGTATAGAGAAAAAACATGGAGTTCAGAATTTGTGAGGTTTTATTTTTTATGCTTCAAGTAAAATGTTTTCCGAAAACTACTTCAAAAACTTTGCGTCATTTACATCCAGTACAATCATAAATCAGCACTGGAGTTGATTCAGCTTTCAGCTGTCTGCTCTCCTTGAACCGAACCTAAATGTGGACAAAATTCTTTGCGTAACATGGCGAAGAGCTCTACCGTAATGTGTCCACGAAAAATAACTGCGACAGTGAGTCTCAAAAATACATCGGTGTGTACTAAGCTTAGCAAGCAGTGAACTGTAGCACAACCTAAACATGTAAATCACGCGTATTTTTTAAACTTTTTCTGTTATTAGTGTTTCCTCAGTCAGACTCTACCACATATTGAATCACTCATACACTCGCTCGTGATTCGTGTACAATATTTACATTTGTTGTAAAGATATTAACTACATTACGATGTTCTCCCATCATAGTTATAATACGAGTATGTCACTCCAAACGCCAATTCTACATGGAACGCGCAACATTCATGCCTCCAAAAATCTATGCTGTTGTGCGCTTTTTACATCGCTTAAAGTTATGAGAGTGATGATATTTAATAACTAAACGTTGTTACGTGAATAATTTTAGTCATAGTCACCAAACAAAATACGCTACGCCAGTCAAGTCTTACGTCCGTAGATACTTAACGCTACACATTCGAAGACGAGCTGAGTCGAAAGTAAAATAATAAAATAACGAGAGTATGCGATCAAGTTGAAAACTTTGAGTGATCTGATTACAGCTTTTATTGTATAACCGAGCATGACGGCACAGTAAGTCAGTCTTCCTGTAATCCGCATTTTCCTGACTCGTTGAATGCAAAGGCCGGGATGATTCCCTTGAAAAGAAAGTGACCATATTTATTCTCCATACTTATCTTATCCTATATTGTCATCCGTCTCCGATTACATTGCCGCTTAAGAACGTTTTACTGTAATCTTCCTCCCTTTCCTTGTCTCTTGTTGAACATTTAATTCAAATTCATACGTCCCACAGAAAACAAACTACGACAGAAAAATAATCACGGATTCAAGCTCTCACTGGCTCCCACTAGTTATAAAGCTGACTGGTGAGAGATACTACATGAAATCACACTTCGTAAGTAAGTGATTTCCATACACGCTCAAACTTATGTATTTGGTAATGGTACGATGTCAGAAGTGAGGAAGCGCCATCTTTGAAGAGAAATTTACGTTTTAACAGTGTTCCCTTGTCGCTGGCATTAGATAATTGTTCCTGATGATTAAATAGTACATCTGGCTACAAATTCAGTATCGATAGCAATGCTCCAATAATAGCTCCTCAATTGCTTTCCCGATCGAAATGCTTCATTCCATTGGTGATTAATAATTTTACGCCGGTGAAAATTTTACATTATCGACCACCGTCTTCCAGATACGGCTGGATATGAACGTCTGAAAGCAGGATGGGTATCGTCGTCCTTCAGTACCTCGTAAGTTACCTGAGCAGCAGGCATGCCTTCTAGAATACGAGTAGTCATTGAATGCAAAGTGAATAACAAATCACGACAGTAAAGCAAAGTTTTCTCTTTCAGCATGTCAGTTCTCGGAAAAAAAACTCAGATCATAGAGGCAAAAGTCATGTGACAGGCGTAAAACTACATTCCTGAATGTATCATATCTTAGTAACAATATTACCACAAGTGGTCTTCCGCTACATAGTGAAGCTAAGGAGTAGTTACTTATCAACTGAAAGTACAGTAATATTACACAATATATAACCTCAGAGAGTTGATATACAAAAACACCTGTGATAACTACTGAATCATGAAGGGACAATACATATCGCTGACACGTGCATGGATTAAGTCCCATCGTCTGAAAGGTTGAATCAGGCATCCACGAAAGCTCCATAGGAACCGTTGAATATTTTATACAATTTTTTGTCAGCAGCAAATTACTATATGCCACAGAATATGGGACACCGGAGACTGCGGTACGGAGAAAAGAACTGAAGTCTTTTTCAGCGCCTAAAATCTGTGGCGACGCTTTCAGACAACCCGAGACGTAATTTTTAAAGCTGCACACCCATGCGTCTCCGCTGAAAGCACGTCACCTGCTCCTTTCTCCCTCGCGACTGTTTAAAATGGTGATTCTGTCCCCTGTTGCATACATACTACCTCTAACGACATGCACCAGATTCCAGGAGGAGTTTCGTGGATTTGCTCCCAACATAAATAGATTGGTGACCACGAGAGCAACAGCCGGAGAATTTGCGTTACAATTGTCTTTAATTTTAAAAAAAAATCATGATAGGTGGTAATCCCACGTTTAGCTCGGTTTTCATGTTAAAATATTTGAATGTGAATATCACGGCTACAATGGTAAAAAGTCCAACACGTAACAACGGAAAGACTATCCTTACATAGATTTTCCTTCTATTTTCACATTTGATTTCCTGCCAACATCAACACAAGTAGTAGCCCATCTCACATCTTTGCTAAATACCTTTATAGAGGAGAGTTTTAAAGAGAGAATTTTCCACGATACTCTTCTAAGGTCTGGTTGTATGGGGGTTCCATATGGCGCGAAAGCTATGCATAACGGTTTAGTTACTGTTCATTGCATTCAATGAAGTTCTGTTAGCAGAACAACAAGCTGTAAGCAAGAAACACGTGTTTACTCCGGGATCAGCTTTGGTAGACAGTAGCCAGAAAAAGCCAGCCTTTGCTTATCTCTCCATGCTGCAGCAAGGGTCATTTCTGAGACACGTCTTTCTATCTCTAACTGGGCTAAAAGTGGGTGTGTTCTTTCTCCGGGTCATCCGTTGCGGTCATCAAATTGTACTTTGACACTGGTATCAATTTACTTCCTTCCTACTTCAGTAAAGTTAATTGTGTGTGTACTACACAACTGACTGGCAATTTAAATGGAAAATATCAGCCCTGCTTACCTGGTTTCAGATATTAATGAAAATTGTACAGAATATGTCACACACCTCGTTAACCACAATTATTTCGAGAACTGTGTAAGGTATCAAATTAAAGTTTCTGCAACTGGGATTACTTGAGGCATTGAGCATTTGTTATGGTCAGTGCTCATAATCTTTTTATCCAACGAGATGCAACTAGTTCTTTTAAGCGTATTCCTTACTTTGGAATGGCAAACAAGAGCTCTTGAGTAGTATAATAAAAAGTTGCTTGTTTTCACTGGCAGGATAACGTTTCGGAAAACGAGAATGGCGATGTGCTAAGTATGAAGAAGGCAGCCGAAACAGTTTTGTTGATAACAGTACTAACTCTAAAAGTCGAATTAGTCGGTCGGTACACCCATCTCTAGTGAAATTTATTAAGTTCCTCCAGAAATATTTTTATGAATATTATGGGATCAGCCACACGGTTTCCGTAACGATTCCTTAATTCTTTCAGCAACTGGAAGCAGTTAATTCCATAAATTATCTGGGAGTACGCATTAGGAGTGATTTAAAATGGAATGATCATACAAAGTTGATCGTCGGTAAAGCAGATGCCAGACTGAGATTCATTGGAAGAATCCTAAGGAAATGCAATCCGAAAACAAAGGAAGTAGGTTACAGTACGCTTGTTCGCCTACTGCTTGAATACTGCTCAGCAGTGTGGGATCCGTACCAGATAGGTTTGATAGAAGAGATAGAGAAGATCCAACGGAGAACAGCGCGCTTCGTTACAGGATCATTTAGTAATCGCGAAAGCGTTACGGAGAAGATAGGTAAACTCCAGTGGAAGACTCTGCAGGAGAGACGCTCAGTAGCTCGGTACGGGCTTTTGTTAAAGTTTCGAGAACATACCTTCACCGAAGAGTCAAGCAGTATATTGCTCCCTCCTACGTATATCTCGCGAAGAGACCATGAGGATAAAATCAGAGAGATTAGAGCCCACACAGAAGCATACCGACAATCCTTCTTTCCACGAACAATACGAGACTGGAATAGAAGGGAGAACGGATAGAGGTACTCAGGGTACCCTCCGCCACACACCGTCAGGTGGCTTGCGGAATATGGATGTGGATGTGGATGTGGATGGAAGGCCTGGGTATGGTTGGTAATGCGGAGTGTGAAAGGGGTGGGCGAACACGGTCGAAATAAATGGGTGGAACGCGCTATAAGCTACACAGAATGAACAAAAATAGTCAAGCACTCGGAAAACATGGTCGAATGCCAGTGAAACACAGTACACGTACACACCATTGGCGGGCATGTAAATGTTCAGTGTTGTTCCAGGCCTGATATGATGTGATGTGTATGGGACGTGAAAAGTGTCATACGTTGAGTGATAAGTGTGAAGGAAACGGAAATGCCATATACTCCTGTGAGACAGCGTTATCAGCACCTGAAAGAGTTTAAAGTGGTCTTCATTGTAGATGTGCATTTGGCTGGGCGGTTTAATCGTTCAATATTTGTGCGGCCTTGAGACAGTGGACCGATGTTGGACTGCATGAGAAGTTGAAGGTAGACATTCTCGTCGTCAAGGTTCCGGCCTAGCACGTCTGTGAAAAATATGTTCACCGTACTGTGCACTAAGCACATCGTAACCACTTCACATCAACGCTTGCCACCACAGATGTAGTAATGGACTCCCTGAAAAATTTTGTCATCCAGCACCATTGATCGACGAATAGTTGCATTTCGACTAAGGAATTACTGTCCCATGTGTAAGCTGTTGTTAACAGCACAACGTGAAAGGATGGGTCTGGAGTGATGCCTTGACGGGGAAGCATGTAATGCTGACGAATGACGTCTTATTGTATTCAGCGATCAATCGTTTTCTGATCATAGTATGAAGGCTTTCACGACCGGATGACATATCTTCTGGTAACATGGACCACGACCTTACATCCCGGAAGGTTTACCAGAAGATAAATCGTTTTCGGCTCTACCTCCGATGACCATCGTTGGGAAAAATCAAGGCGACCAGTGGAAAGTCCCATCCCTAGTGAGGTTACTCCTGGTGCCATGGTGTGCGTAGCCATCGGGTATGACTTCAAGTCACGGCTGGTAGTGACTAACGGAGCTCTGACTTAACAGCGGTATGTCATGGTCATCCTACGTCCTCATGTGTTAGCTCTCACTCGAAATACCGTGGTGCCATTTGCCAACAGGACAGTGCTCTTTGACAAATGGTATTTGTCTCTATGAATTAGTCGTGTGGCCATCGAGATCCCCAGGCCTGTGCCCGATAGAACACATAAGGGACCGGCTCGGAAGTCAGTCCTGTCCCAGTGCTAGTATCCAGGATATGTTACTAAAAGGCTTTGTGAGATGCCGCCGTCATTTAGTTGTACTTCAATAACACTTTTGTACTGACCACAGGTTTTTCTGGCTTTGTTACTCCTTATGTGTTTTCGCATTACGCTATTTTCAAAAGATCTACAATAAAATGGGTTTACACGAGAAACAGGTGATGACATCAAGTAATAGTATATATACAGGTACAAGAGAATAAAAATTAACACATACGAAAATACGACACAAAATTTCTTGTGGATGTAAGTGCAAACTGGAAGAACGTGCTCACTTATGCCTTAACCAAGCAAGTCCGCCAGATGGCATTAATCGCATGGCTATTATGAAGTATAATATTTTGGCATTACATTTAGTGAACATCTTACATTACTGATTAACAAACATTCAGGCATCAAACGTGTAATAAAATTTAAAATAGTACTAGTTCAAGCCAAATCTGTAAAAAGTTCTGTGTGCGTGTTTCAAGTAGGTGGCGCTGGTGTGTAATGATGTCATTGCTATTAGTCACCAAAGCGTTCAAAACGTTTAAAAAATTATAGATCGTACATAACATAAGTGAGAAATATAGATCAATATGCAGGTGTAGATATGGTGAAATTTAATTAGTGTTCTATATCAAGAAGATAATGAAGCTGTACAATGGCGTGTGATGAATGAGTGTACCGTCGGAGGGCAGTCAGGTGTTAGCTAATAATGACTAAGAACACTGTGACAGGTATGCAAATGTCAATGAAATCTGATTACATATCATTTAAACGACGAAAATATAAAAAAATTAAAGAACCTCCATGCAATTCCATAAAATAACAATGTTGAAAGCACTAGTAGCAATGTAATCATGAAATGTAGAACGAGCATTATATAATCATTATTGTTTACATTACAATATTATTAGGAAAATAAAAAATAAGAGTTGAAAACTTTATGATTGAATCAGTAAACTCTTCAAAGCAGAACAAGCTTTATAAGAGGTATACCTAAGGACAATGGTGAACGCGAGTAGTAATCAGCCTCTTCGGTATATAATAAATGGAACCTGTATATGAAATAGTTTTATTCTTCTTGTGGAAGTAAATATCCATAGTCTCTAATGTACGAAAGGGCAGAGTAAATAGTGTCTTATGCCACAGTCGTTGCAAATATTACAAAGTCCAAAATTAAATTTGTAAAAATATACATACAGAGTGGTTATAATTAAAATTTCACTGCTCAAGAGGACCAGCATGAAAAACGAGTGATCGAAGGACACTGAAACACTGTGAAAACATTTGTAACGACATGCAAAAGAGAAGTAACGAATAAAGCATAGAAAGAAACACATTTTAATGACAACATGAAAGGGTAACATTTGTTAATTGTGGATCACGTAACGTTCCAGGCTACAAACTTTGCTCGATGTGACGACCATCTGCATTCTCGATAGCCTGCAACCGCACTAGACTTACCATTTCACAATTATTCGCATTATTTTTCGAACGGTGGACCACGCGATGTTCAACTGTCGTGATACAGCTTGCTCTATTATTTAACTGTGATTTATTACAGAATTTGTAAGAGCTGTAAGTAGTTGTATTTCAGACTGTCTTATACTTCGACATTTCTGGTGCATCGTGTGTTCTTCGGCTAAACGAGCAACCACCGTGCAAATTCAACGTTCTGGATTTCACCGGTTTCTGGCCAAGCACTGCTCGTCTTCGTACCTGTGCTGACAAGTAACAGTCGCTTGTCCTGAATCAGCCACGCCATGCCACACCCTGGGGTCGCCAACCAGCGTTCGGCCGCACAACAAATTCGTTCACCTCATATCAGTTCCAGGCGGCCGAATTGCACCCCTAAGTATGTGTAACGTTACACACCTACACTTAATGCGACTAATTTGCTTGCTATTACCTTCATTAAGTAGCATCAAAGTTGACTTACTTACACAATATAATAAATAAAATACATGACGTAGTAACGAGAGTTCACTAATTTCGAGTCAGAACAGTAGTGGAAAAACTGGTAGATGCGGACCTCGGGGAGGATCAGTTTGGATTGCGTAGAAATGTTGGAACACGTGAGGCAATACTGACCTTACGACTTATCTTAGAAGAAAGATTAAGAAAAGGCAAACCTACGTTTCTAGCATTTGTAGACTTAGAGAAAGCTTTTGACAATGTTGACTGGAATACTGTCTTTCAAATTCTGAAGGTGGCAGGGGTAAAATACAGGGAGCGAAAGGCTATTTACAATTTGTACAGAAACCAGATGGCAGTTATTAGAGTCGAGGGGCATGAAAGGGAAGCAGTGGTTGGGAAAGGAGTGAGACAGGGTTGTAGCCTCTCCCCGATGTTATTCAATCTGTGTATTGTGCAAGCAGTAAAGGAAACAAAAGAAAATTTTGGAGTAGGTATTAAAATTCATGGAGAAGAAGCAAAAACTTTGAGGTTCGCCGATGACATTGTAATTCTGTCAGAGACGGCAAAGGACTTGGAAGAGCAGTTGAACGGAATGGACAGTGTCTTGAAAAGAGTATATAAGATGAACATCAACAAAAGCAAAACGAGGATAATGGAATGTAGTCAAATTAAATCTGGTGATGCTGAGGGAATTAGATTAGGAAATGAGACACTTAAAGTAGTAAAGGAGTTTTGCTATTTAGGAAGTAAAATAACTGATGATGGTAGAAGTAGAGAGGATATAAAATGTAGACTGGCAATGGCAAGGAAAGCGTTTCTGAAGAAGAGAAATTTGTTAACATCGAATATAGATTTATGTATCAGGAAGTCGTTTCTGAAAGTATTTGTTTGGAGTGTAGCCATGTATGGAAGTGAAACATGGACGATAACTAGTTTGGACAAGAAGAGAATAGAAGCTTTCGAAATGTGGTGCTACAGAAGAATGCTGAAGATTTGATGGGTAGATCACGTAACTAATGAGGAGGTATTCCATAGGATTGGGGAGAAGAGAAGTTTGTGGCACTACTTGACTAGAAGAAGGGATCGGTCGTTAGGACATGTTTTGAGGCATCAAGGGATCACAAATTTAGCATTGGAGGGCAGCGTGGAGGGTAAAAATCGTAGAGGGAGACCAAGAGATGAATACACTAAGCAGATTCAGAAGGATGTAGGTTGCAGTAGGTACTGGGAGACGAAGCGGCTTGCACAGGATAGAGTAGCATGGAGAGCTGCATCAAACCAGTCTCAGGACTGAAGACAACAACAACAACAACAACAGTAGTGTGTGTCTTTGTTTTGGTGTGTGAAACAGCATGTACCTCCTAGGTTATGTCATAACAAATACTATCAGAAACTGCTCTGTAGAAATGGATATTCAACTTATTCTAACCAACGATTTACCAAGATTTAAAAACTCGAAATTGAACCTTCTTGCTGTGCTAAGCATATTCTCATAAACTACTCTTTAGGTGAGTCAACCACTGACCAAGTCTGAGTCAGCCGTAACGGCGCATTTACAAAAAACTGGATATACTGTAACAAGTTCAGAAAATAATCTGGAAATTCTGTTTAAGGAGAGCAAGAGGATCATGTTAAATGTATAGGAGAAATTCAAAGCATGGAATCCGTAAAACGTGGGCCCAAGCATACTTTGAACAATCAAACGGAAATAAGACGTTGTGGCTCCTCGCTAATTTCGATTATTTAAGCTCTGTCAGTTGAAGATCATATTATGAAGTTTGACTCCCATGTGGGTTATGCAGCCACAGAAAGATTATGGCCCTTTGGATACTTTAACGACATTTAGATGTTATTATTGTTTTACAAAAAGAGTGTTTATTAATGTTTACATTTCAATTAATCGTCAGTATTATAGCCTCAATAGATGTAATACATCATAAGACAGAAGAAAAAAATTCCGATTTATGGTGACATATAATCTATATTAATCTCTTTCTGATATTTGTGTATGCTTTTAAATTATTTCCGTCAGACACTACAAACGTTATCACAATTAACTTCACTAACATCCGACGATGTCCCATAAGCTTCATTACTTAAAACTTCTTTCACATACTTCGGTGGGTTATAAAAATCAACATCAATAACACCATCAACTTTCGCCGATACATCACACAAATTTCCGCTCATGCATGCACTACATCAGAGTTCACAGTACACTCGAATTCTACCAAATTCGGATCTACCTCTTCCTCTGTAATATTTGCTCTCCTCTCAGATGTCTCGTATGCCTTAACATACCACCTAACCCGTTATTTTCACATTAAGCCATTAACAGCCACTCAGGATTCATGATATCATCGAGAGACATCGGTTCACTTCAATCAATAGAAATAAATGCAAAAATTCCTTCATCCAAGATACCTAAATCAGTCACTTCAACCTTCGCAACTTCAGCAGTTAAAACATCATCTTGACCTACCTTTAACAATATCTCATCCACTTCCGCCCATACATAATGAAATTCATCTCCAGCTGACGAGACTACTGCTAAACCGCATTCACAAATATCATCAAATATTTCCGTCGATACATCACAAAATTCATTACTAGCTGACGGAACTACAGTTACGCCATTTTCACAGGTAGATTCATCTCCTTCTGCCGACAAAAATTTATCTACACTCCTTTCTCCCACATTAATGTAATTGTTGCTACTGATCATAACTTCATCATAATTCATCATACACTCCACTTCACCCACATTCAGATCCACCTCAGGCCCTTTAACGATCACAAAATTTTCCATCAAACATACATTCATTCCATCATTCACTTTTCCCTTTCAGAAAATAAATTTTTCAGACCCCTATGGTTGTTTTCAAATTTCTCTAACATTATAAGAATGTTTCTTATATCCTCTTGATGGTTGTGCTGCTTATAATTATTCCCCGTTTTACTGTTACATTTTATTACATCCATTTCCAACATGTCTACTTTTCCGAATATTCGACAACCACTGAATTTTTGAAACCATGTGTCCTTTTGCAGTGCTGGTTTATTTTGCTCCCTGTGGCCCGAGATGCGGCAATCAGTAGTTTTCCGACCTCTTATTCTGGTGTTGCATTTCGTGAGGTGCTTGCCCCCCAGTCTTTCGCTAGCAGTTTTGATCTCCATTGCGAAAATTCCCTTTTCAATTTCTCCTCTAAAAATTGTTATTAGCATCACGATGACAATTATTTTGGTTATGATCACGATGGTTATTTTGATGATTATTGTGGTTCACACTCTAATACTCATTCCCTGTCCACTGTTTCCATTATATTGCTTGAATTTCAACGCCTGTTCTAATTTTTCAATAAAATCAAAGAACTCATCAATGGAATTTGTCATACTGTTGACAAGACGCTACAGAAAGTCATCCGACAAGCGTCTACTGAGAGTATTGATTTCCATTAACATTACCACCATAAGACTTACGTGCATCATCTTAGCCAGTTCATGGACCCAAACATTGCACATCAATCCACTTCCTTCTTTCAAACTTGGTCTGTTTAGGAACTCATTCTGAAGTCGCGTTTGTTTCGCTTCACTCCATAATTTATTCAGGGAACAACTGTCAAAACTTCATTAAATTTGTCCATGACTGTGCGTTGTCCTCAGTATGCAGCTTCACAAAATTAATTGTAGCCGCTTCCGGCATTCCTCTCAGGAAACATCTGTACATGCAGCAATGAAATCAACTGGATATTGTTTTCCATCATTTGCAGAACACTTTGTCATTCATAAATTAACCTAGGGAATACCTAATGCAATAGTATCCTGATTTGCTGCTAGAAAATTTAACTCTACCCCATACTTCTTTAGTCTGCTGTTCCCACAGGAAAGTTTCATTATTCTTTCCTGATTCAAAACGTTGCCTTTTTTTTAATTACCTCTTCTCAAGTTCCAACACTCTACCCGACAATTTGTAGATAGCTTTATTGGCCACTTCAAGTACATTTTGCACCTGCACGCAGTTAATGACATCGCTGCCCAGTTCGTCATGTATCTTTTCCGACCTGCCCCCAAAATATTTTTGCACTAAATCGAATACCGTATTAATCAGGCCAACCGCCCCAGAAAATTTACCACATCAGTCCTTATGGCCTCTAATTTTGAACTACACACCTTCAATATTCGATTTTATGTTTCCGACCCCGTCTTTGACACGTTCTACACTTGCCTGTTTTAAACTTTCTGCAGTTGCCTCTACTTTCTCAACTTTAGTGCCTAGCTGCGTTTTCAATGAGCCCCTTTCTGAATTTCAAGTTTGTCAGGACTTCCCTTAACGATGCCACTGAATCAGCCGCATTATCTTTCTTCTCTGATTTCAGATTATCTGCCCCACTAATATCGTCCCTACCAACGCTACCAAATTCAGTTTAAAAGACAAACTGGCCTACTTCTGTTAGGAAATACTCACGGCTTTTGATATATCCCACACGTAAATAGTGTTACTGATTCTCACACATGCAGATGCTGCAGTATCTTATGCTCGGAGTCCCCATGCAAGCTGCCTGTCGTGCAATAGATTTGGAACCCGGATCACACAATGTTGTAAAGTCATAGAATTGTTGTTGGAGCTCTGGCGGTATTAGATTTATGTCCTGTAAGTGAAAACTCGAATTACGACGTTACTTTGTGCATATTCCACTGAGTACTAACTTCTATAACGAGCATTCCATGCGACCGAACCAACTGCAACTTTACGTGATACTGCTCGCCTCTTAGAGAATTGGGCTATGCACAGCTCTGTTTAAAAACAATAATTCGATAATGTTCCAGGGTCGAGCAGCATACGTTTGTCGCGCCTGTAGCTAAATAGACTATGCATTGGGTAGAATTGCGGATCACCTAAAATAAATAGAAATATAAAATAAAAGATAAATTAATAATTAATTAAAATTGACCTGTTCTAGTGTATGTAATTGATGTAGACGACATCAGAGAATTCTGTTGAATGTTTATTCGAGAACGTAAATCTCGAATGAACGGAATGTGGTCAAATAATAACCGGTCATAACACAGATAGAAATAGAATAATATAGTATGCAATGAAGATGCTTCGAAAGCGTTAGGAGAATAGTAGCAAAATCCCCAAACTAAATAGCCATTGGATACGTACAAAAAACTAAGTCCACAATACACGAAATATTCGTCAGCTCAAAATAATTCAGAGCTCAGCACGACGATTTATTAAATCACACACGAGAGATAATGTTTAGAAATTCGTATTCTGTCTATTCTTAATTCCATAATGCAAGCGGTATAAATAAAGTTCTTCACTGGAGCACTTTCAGACCTTATGAAAGTTGGAGTCCTTTAAAAAGTTAAAGTATTGTAGCGGCCATTCACCGCTCGCATTCAGTCACCATCACCAACGAATCTTACACGTTCCGTCGCGTTGGGCATGTGTGCCTTCTCCCAGTACTAACGTAAAAGTCTCCATAATCGCTCCCTTGAGCACACCGCTCAAAAATGTTTTGTCTCCATCTGGCTCCAGCAGAGTTCCTACTTGCCCACTGGCTGAAGGTAGTAATCACAAAATATCCATCTACAGACATGACTTTGACTCAGTTTGACCACATTCCATCCTAAACTAGTATATATTGTAACAATAATTAAATAAATAAGTGTTGTAACCTTCCTGACACACTTGGACTTTTACACTAAATTTAAATAAAACTTTGTTCATAAATAAATAAGCTATTCTTGCGCAAATGCTGCTATGTTAAATGACATCAAAATGTCGTTAAATATTGCTTAAACAATCAATTACATCTGCTTGTTACAAGCGTCTTTGGTACACTTCCGAATAGTGTGTCCAGCTATCACGTGCAACTGACAGCTATTAAATCACCTTGGTTTTTAATATCAATTCTAATTATATATAAATAAAGCTCTTGGCAAAATATTAAAATATTTGTTAAATAACTACACAAGTATGTTAAAATAGGAGTTATTCATGCTGCATTCAGTTGCTGTGTTACTGTGGAGGATAGTATGTTCTGACAAACTTTTGCTCAAAGAAAGAGCTATAAAAACGTAAATAATCAATATGTAAAATAGGTACAGGTACACAGCTTTGAGATGATTTAGTGCAGTGCTATCTTCTGAGATATCGTTTACTGGATTCGCATGACTATTGTTATTTTCTACATTTATCATTGTATATCAGTATTATCGCACCTTGGCTGCAGAAAGAGAGACTACTAAAATCTGAGAGGAGATAGTGTAAATGCTTTCTAGTTAGGATCAATGGAACCAACCGTGGTAATACTCAGCTATTTCAATGGCCGATTCAGACATACACGCCGTGCAGTTGCTAGTACCCATAAAGCAACCATATTGAGGAATGGCTTTGTGGGGAAGTTTTATCAAATGCTGAGACAGTGATTTAATTGTACTGTATCGTAAGGAAGGAGACAGGTAAGATCAGAAAAATATAAACGTATTAGCCTCGTCTCTATAATGTACAAGTTACTCACTGGAGTTATTTTGATACACAAGAAGAAACATCCGATTTTAATCAATGACGAGACAATTAAAGCCAAGTTCCTAGGTTCATGTGTGCAATTTCAATGCTACTTGTGTGTTGCAGGTTGTCAACATGGAGGCGTAGACAATGCCGTCAGCGCGGCTGCCTGGACTACCCAACCAGGTCGCCTCAGGTGCGTCGCTGTGGCCCTGCCCTAACTGAGAACACTAACCGCTTTATTGCACTTTACTAACAACACTTTTTATATTGCGGTGCGTCCACAACCTCTGAATATGTCAGAGCGCTATGCTACGCAATTTGAGAGGAACATCTGCGTAATTAAACTTCGTGTCCTAACTTTTACACTTCTCTGTATCAAAGGCATTTCCCCAGAAAATTTTCTCAGTGGAAAACTGTGTTGAAATGACATCGGAGGGTCTGTAATCGTTAGATTTGATCTGCTGAAATGACTGTAACTTTATCATGTTGAGGTCTGATCAAAGAGAATACAGGAGCTTGAAGTCCCGTCAAAAAGAACACAGAAGGCGCCAAGGGAGAGCACAGTACATTCATATCAAATGAAGACAATGATTTGAGACAGTAAGAAAACAGATTTCTATATGTGATGCTCCAGCGTAATGCTGAAGATATGAGTAGGTAGGATAACTAATGAAGTTTCGAATTTTGGACAAAAAAATTTGTGGCACTACTTGACTAAGAGAAGGGGACAGTTGATGGGACGATTCCTGAAACTAAGAGAAATTGTCGATTCTGTAGTGGAGGGAAGTATATGGAGTAAAAATTGCATAGAAATTCCACGCCAGGTTCAAATCTTCGTATTTTGCAATAGTTATGTATAAATGAAGAGGTTTACATAGAATAAACCAACGTAGAGAGCTGCATTAAACCTGGTGTTCAGACTGAATTCACAACGACAATCATACAGTTCACTCTTGTAAATAAGTCAATACGTGCAAGAACAATCGTTGCACTAGCAGTGTAGTTTAGCGAAAGAGGCGCAGTCATATTTACCGTTCCATCAAATGGAGTGCGACGAAGATCATTGTCACTGGCGATATCATGGCGGATATTTTGATCCGGCTTAACACGAACTGTCTCCAGCTCTGGATGCACAGACGGTTCCGTGAATTACTACACGCCATCATTCTTCAAGCATCATTCTCCACCTGTGGCCATGATACGTATCAGGCGCTCTTTTCGTCAACGAGACTTCTACACTCTACTGTTTCTTATTCTGTTAAACCGTAATACAGGCCATTTTCCTAAAGGCATTTGTCTTCCCAATCAATCATAACTATGTGCAAGAAGGCTAAATTTCCAAGAGCATGCTGAGTACGTTATTCGAGTGATTTTTTTTAAGCACATCGTCCACGAGCTGTATGGGTAAGGGTGCTGACCATAAATTGAAAGTGCCAATGACAACAGCGAACAATGGGCTGAACAAACGTTCAGAGAAACCTGACTTCATGCAGACACCATAAATTCCTTTCGGTATACGTGAAGGACCGAAAGTTCGCTGCCGAGCTGAATATAACACTCCTTCACTACGACACTGCAGCAGTTACGTATGGATTTTTCGTGTTCAACCTTCTCTCCAAATGTAAAGTTGTCGATTGTGAGGCTCAACACTGAACTAGGACAATTCGGAAAACGAAACATGAGTTTATTCACTATACGGATCCTCCGTCGAACGGTGTATAGCTTCGTGATTTGAACAGGACATGCACCACGAGCATCGAGACTATTTTTCTAAAAACCACTGCTGTTAGTTTACATTGGTCTTTCCCTATCAGAATTTTTAAGGCTTCCTGGAACTGAGTTGCTTGTTTCAATAGACAGTGAGCAAAAGGGATGAACGTTCTGTGGCTGCGTTTACTTGTGAACAACTCCGCTTTTCACTCGTCTTTGAATAACTTCCACTTTTTTTAAGCCAGTTCACAGTTGTTAAACTGCACTTACCTCAGTGACCTAAAAGATCTTACTCCATAACTGTTTCTACTTCATCACTGGTTTTTTGCATCACAGTTTCTGATAAAGGTTTCTGAGAAGTTTAATCATCTTTACACTAGAACTAAACGACAAATTCAAGCTCTCCAATACTTGAGCAAGGGCGTATGTATCAAGTTGATTTTGCAAGGTGAAAAGCGTGATTTCTTTTTCGGTTTCTGTAGCAGTACTAAATACTTATTTTCAAAGTTGTCTGAGACACAAAATAACACCTCGATTGTTTCGGGATACGTCTGACGATTTCCTTTGTTGTTTTGACCTATGCACTAGCAATCCTGCTCAGAGATTGCCACATATGCACACTACCTGCAAAACTAAATTTTTGAACTGACAAAGACATCTGTTCGCATACAGCCAGTGCCTTTTTATCATTGCTGATCTGCACATCTGGATGTAGTCTTCGATTATATACTTTCTTTAGAAGCTTCCATCCAGCTAAAGTTATGTCAGTGTTTATCCTATTCGGTATTACCTTCATTATAGAAAGCAGTAGTAAACCAAAGTGTTTTCACTTACTTGAATAATGCTGACACCTACATCATTTTTGAGGGTGCTAAACCAAAAATTGATATTGATTTTGAATATAGTTCGTGTTTGGACGCCTGTCCAGCCCCATTGATTAGCATTCACATTTCTCTTCATTGAAACGTTGCAGAAGCATGTTATATCTAATCGTTGATTCCAAGCTGTCCATTATTTTGTTGTCCAATCTTATCCGCAATATTACTCTGTTGATACAACTCACGATAGCTGTTTCGAAAAGTATTCTATATACCTGAATTGTACAATAAAACGTTCTAGTCAATAAAAATATTTTTGTTTACGTCATAGGGAAATCTCTGTTGCAAGAGGAAGTGACATATAGAATCTTTATTGTACACTCATCAGGACAAGAAAAAAGCTAATGTCTGATACGCGTATTTATTACTGAATTTTAACAGAAATTCATTAATCTGTATCTACATCTGTATCTACATCTGCATCTACGTATATACTCCGCAAGCCACTGTATGGTGCATAGCAGAGTGTACCCTGTACCATCACAGGTCATTTCCTTCCCTGTTCCACTCACAAATAGAACTCCGTACGAGCCCAAAGTTCTCTTATCTTGGTGATCCTTACGCGGTATGTATAATGGCGGCAGTAAGACCGTTCTGCAGTCTTATTAAAATGCCGGTTCTCTAAATTTTCGCAATAGTGTTTCACGAAAAGAACGTCGTCTTCTGTTCACGGATTACCACTTGATTTCAAGAACCATCTCCGTAATACTTGCGCTTTTATCGAACCTGCCGGTAACAAATCTAGCAGCCCACCTCTGAACTGCTTTCATGTTTTCCCTGAATCTGACCTGGTGCGGATCCCAAACACTCGATCAGTACTATAGAATGGATCGCAGCAGTTACCTTAAATTCTCCCAATAAATTGAGGTCGTTTATTCGCGTTGGCAACTACTGTCTTTATTTAATCCTACGTTTCGTTAGTCTTAAAGTCTAAGTACATGTGATTCACCATTTCCTTCCTCCAACCTTTATATGGTGTGCCAACAGTATCAATGCTTGGTCTGTGTTGCGTTTCAATTAATGTTGTTATGGATGAGTAAGGTAGAAGCAAATGTAACACGTTACCGGCACATAGCTTACTTTTCAGGAAGGGGTAAAGACGACCAACGAGGTCAGCCTGCCAATTCGCCGGATGGATTATCACCAACAATCTCGTAAGTCCTCACGGCATAATACAACGTAACATTAGAAATTGTCTCTCTCCCTTGCCAGTCAAATTAAGAAGACAAAAATTTGTTCATTTCATGTTCGTATAGTTGTGTATTAAGAATTTAGCAGTAATCCATGTGACTGCACCGCCAATTCCTGGCTGTCTCCGAAAGACTCTCTGCGACCAGCGCAGCCACGGTACCAGCGTAATAGGATGCCGCGCCGAGCAGACCCTCATTCTGCATTCAGCATTCGTTCTGTATTCTGTATCCTGCATGTGTACTGTAAGTGTTATTAGTTAGCCTCTGTTGTTATTATGAACCTGCCTACCTCAAGTACACTCAGCGGATTGTATTCTAAACTTTCTTGTATTGAAGTTAAGCAAAAGAACATTTACCAAACACTACGTGTGGACCTCGTTGTTTTGACTTCGTCACACAACACAACGACTGCTCGGCATCCACCTCCGGACCGAACAAATAAGAAACACGTCACAAAATAAAATCAGCGCAACTAAGCTCTTTTTCCTACATTTCGGCGATTTTGATATCAAAGGATTATTGAGGCGAACGACGATACAGTCCAGTTTACTCTAGAAATGTTACCGGGGAATTTGAATAATATTGATTTCTTTATTATCAGCCCGTTACTCAAGTATCTAGAAAAATGGCTAGAACGGAAACTGTGTTAAGAAAAGTGAAAGAACTAACCTTAACAGTTACTCATAAAGTCGTTTGCGCACCCTGGTAGCTATCCCCAACCATGTTACGTCCTAAGCAGATCGGTTTGATCGTTGGTTTTCTATTCCACATTACTCAGTTTAGAATTCTGTCAGTTCTGTTATTTAACCCAAAAATTAAAATTTGTCCTGTAGAACATGTGCTTATTATTGCAAATTTTTAGCACTTCATAAATATATCCGACCGCCGTGTCATCCTCAGTGAAGGACGCTGATACGAGGGGCGTGGGGTCAGTACACAGCTCTCCCGATCGTTATAATGGTATTCTTGACCGAGGCCGCTCCTATTAGGTCGAGTAGCTCCTCAATTGGCATCACGAGGCTGAGTGCGCCCCGAAAAATGGCAACAGCGCATGGCGGCCTGGATGGTCAGCCATCCAAGTGCCGACCACGCTCGACAGCGCTTAACTTTAGTGATCTCACGGGATCCGGTGTATCCACTGCGGCAAGGCCTTTGCCGCACTTCATAAATGTGGAAATTATTATTTAAGTGCAAAAATATATTAAACAAAAACATGCTTCACCAAAATTAGGAATCTGTACAGACGGGTCTCTGGCTTACAAGGAAACAGGTTTAATGCCTGAGAAGCAATCAACAAATGTCTTTGTATACCATTCGCATTATTTCCATGACTTCTTCATCCATTGGTTCACAAGCAGTTCACACTGGTTTAGAGTATACGACAGAAAAACCCTTCCGATAATGTTCTTGTTGCGCACCACTGTTCCGATGTGATGAGTGTACTGCAACATAATCTGGACATGTGTGTTTGGCGCTAGACTTTATAGACATTATCGACCGATTACTCGTTATTGTCCAAGTCTTCACACCTTTTAAGAAAAGGCTGTCGTATTGGAAACAAGGAAACGCACAGCTCGCCATCCAAATGGTAAACAAGCAAGGATCGCTAATCATGAAGTTTTACCTATTGCGTGAATACACTATAGAAGGAATAATATTTGATAAAATTTTTAGGTGATATTGAATGTATAGGATGTGACAATTAGTATACAGATGTGCCATCTCTAGCAGCAACAATGTCTCTATCCAAAAGGGGCATCGAGCCGAAAATCATTACATGCTACTTTAATTTAATGTCCGAATCAATCAATCGTATTGATTAATGATTAGTGCGTCCTACTCTCGTAAACCAACGACTAGATGATTGCAATGAGTGCGAGGTCTCGAGACGATGTTGTCCAGAGAAACAATCGAACACCTTCTCCATCAAGGTAGACCAGGCGCACAACAACAGGCGCCTCTCTCTCTGCTCCTCCTCCAAGGGAAGGCGCAACAGTGGTCTCTATGGTCACAGTCTGTGGTGCTCCGGATATCGTCACATTCACCTTGTGGAAATGTACTTTTAGCTGTAAATTGGTCTAAGATATGAAGCAATTTGTACAACGCAATTTTTTTCAAAGTGAAAATTTCAAGCTACTTTAAATAACCAGGAAACGGGCTGAATAAACACAGAAACAAATAAGAAATAATAGTATTGACCGTGTGGACACTTGTCTTGTAGCAACCTAGCCCAGTTTCCCCACATAACATAGTTATACGATCCTACACCGCCGAGCGAACAATATTTCTGTGTTACCGGGCGCTAGTCTTGTGAGTTCGCTGACATCTTACATGGCGCACATATTTTTGACAGTTTTGAGGTCGCAACCAACGCGAGCAGCAATATACTAGAACGATAAACCTCACTCTCCATAATCCATGATTCTGTTGGATTCCGATACGTGTTGGCTGGCGTTTCTTCCTCTTACACGAGGCATTACAAGATCTTACAAACGGACAACATTTTAATACGATTTTTAACTGAGAAACCCATTGTATACTCGTGCTTTATGCACAAAATGTAGATGGGTGACTCACCTAGTTTTGGTGGTTGTTCTGGAAAGATAATCAGTTGCATATCCAAGTAAACAGTACACTTCACACAAATTCGACATATGTTGCAGTTTTAATGGCCAGAAATGCATGATTAAATAGTATAAATGTCAATGTCCTGTCAACAGTGACATCATCAAGACTGTAAAACATACTGGGCTTTGATGATATAACCGGAAGTTTCTGGTGGCACCCCTCTGTTGATCTGTTGTAGCGATGCAGTTGATCACTGCAACGATAAAAAAAGGGTGAGAGTGAATGGAAGGGGAAGGGAGAGATTGGATTAAAACAAAGACCACTGGACTACGAAGAACACAAAGGTGCAAAGGAGGAGACTTTCGGAATGGCACAGACGTCTGAATTCGTAACCAACCCTCCCTGGAGTTAAATGGAAGAGGACACCGCTGTCCTGTGGAGTAGAGGGATCTTCAAAGGCTAAGGAAGTACATTTCAACAAAAAAAAACTCTCATCTGTGTTAGCAGAAAAGAACAACAATCAAGCTCTGATAAACGCAAAGTTATCAACAAATGAAACGGACAGTGCAAATGAGGAGTGGGAAGAATTCAAGACAACGTTAGTCAACTGTGCTGTACAAGTCTGTGGTAAAACAACTGGTAACGTAAAACAGTAGGAAACCGCCTGGTGACATGATAGGGTAAAGGAAGCTATTAAAGGACGGCATATTAGAAAAAGAGTAGAGAAACATAAACTAACGGGATCAAATCAGTAGATGCCCATAAACTAGCCACATTGGCATACGCATATCGGGACAGGAAACTTAGGGTTGAAAAGGTTGTGAAATAATGACAGGAGAGAAGTTGGGAAATATTCACGCAAAAGCTAGAGGAGGACAGCAATGGAAACAAGTGAATACTTCAAGGATTGATAAAAAGCAATAGGTCAGATACCGAAAGCATAACAGCGATAGAAAGGGAAAATGAGAGTATAGTCTGGTATCAGAGAATATACGAAAAAATACTTAAAATGGTTCAAATGGTTCTGAGCACTATGGGACTTAACATCTGTGGTCATCAGTCCCCTAGAACTTAGAACTACTTAAACCTAACTAACCTAAGGACATCACACACATCCATGCCCGAGGCAGGATTCGAACCTGCGACCGTAGCAGTCCCGCGGTTCCGGACTGAGCGCCTATAACCGCTAGACCACCGCGGCCGGCCGAAAAAATACTTAAACACACTGCTGAATAGCAAGAACATAAAAAAGGTGGAATAGGAAATAAAGGATTTATCAAAACCTGAAGTGCAACAACCTCGGCAGAGACTAAGAATCCATGAATCAGACAAAAGGAAGCAAATCAACCTGGCCATATGAACTGACAGCAAACACGATCAAGTCAGCAGCCATCCCAGGAATACAGTGGCTAGATCGAACACTGAGAGTCGTTTCGAATTGAAATAAACTTCTTGATGACTGGAAGATGGAGATTATAAACCAGTGTTCGACAAAGTAAGTAGGATAAAGTGTTCTAATTATAGAGGAATCACCCTGTTATCACACCTGTCTTTAGATATTGGTAAAGATTATTGAGAATTGATTAAGATCGTCATTAGAAAACCAGTTTGAAGAGGAAGAACATGTATTCAGAAGCAGCGTAGGACCAACAGACCTCATATTTAACCTAAGAAGGTTGATGGAAAGGTATTGGGAGAAGGTTAAAAACCTCATAATGTTCCTGGAATTGGAAAAAGTGTATGACAGTGTGGCAAGGTGTAAGATCTGGGAGTGTTTAGAAACAACTAATGGTTCCAAACTCCGTAATAAGGGAGGTGCAAATGCTATTTGAAGGCTGCAAAAATTGTGTACAAATGGGTAATTACAGATCGGATTTGTTCAGGAAAGAGAGAGGAGTGCAACGGAGTAGTGCAAGTGCATTTTCCCCGTTAGTTTTCCATGTGTTTATAAATGTGATTGTGAAGGCAGTCACGGAAATAGTGAATGGCAATATCAATGTTTTAGTCTTTGCTGATGTAGCTGTTTGGGGAGAAACGGAACTAGATGTACAGTAAAGATTGGATGAATGGAACTCCAACTTTAAAGAGTTCTAGTTGATCCCAAGCAAGAACAACACTGTTGCAATGGTTATGAGAAGGATATCTTTCCAGGGCAACCTGATGATAGATGGAGAGGAACTGAATGTATGGAAGCTCTCAGTTGCCTAATAAGTACAACAGCAAGGAATGGAACTGCCAAACTAGTACTACAGAACAGAGTATGGAAGGGATATGTTGCATTTTCCATCAAGGGCGGAACCTTGTGTGGGACAAGAGAGTTACTGCGAGAGCCAAACAAACCATGTTTAAAACGTACCTCCCGCCGATTGCGGAATACAGGTTGGAGTGCTGTGTAATTAACAAGGCATATTCGTGCAAGTTAAAAGTATACGAAATGAAGTTTCTGCGCTCATCCTTGCGGAAGACCAGAAGACATAAAATTAGGAATGAAGAGATCAGAGAAGAGATGTAAGTGGATCTGTCAAGGACTCAGAGACTGAGTACTGCACGGTTCAAGTGGTTTGGACATGTGAAGAGGATGGAGGATAGCCGCCTGCAAAACAATACTTGGATAGAATGCGCAAAAAGACAGGGCGACGTAGAAGAAGATGGCTGATCAGGTTAAGGAAGATCTCACGACTAGAGGAGAAAGTGGAAAACAATATGAGGGCAAAAAGTATATCAAGATAGAGTAAAATTGAGGCAAATTGTTCATAAAAACCCATCCGGCTCGCTGGAAGGATACATAGAGGACAGGACTGTGAATGCAGTCACTGTTTACCTAAATCTGAGACCAGCATTTTATAGTCTGATAACCAATGACGAGCAAAACAGTACGCAAGCTTCCGTGACGTATGTCTCTGCTGAACCGGTCTAAGATGCTATTCTTGTGTGCTTCTCAGTCCATCTTACTCTTTTACATTGTGATAGAACTAATATCTAAAATTGTTCAAAAAAACCTCAGTGATGAATATTGGCCAGGTCTGCGCGAATAATTCTCATACCTTGAAATATTGAAAAAGGTACTGAATTAGCGTTGTGTGGTATAGTAATTCACGTATAATTTTTTATTACTTCTCTTGGTCTTTTCTTCGTAGTTTTCTCAATGTCTTTCATTGACCCAGTATGTTTGACTATGTTTCGTGTTTAAAGGGGAGAGATCCAGGACCATGATTTTGGTTATGCGTTAACTTTAGAACTGGTTTGTTGAGTAAATTTTTCTTATGCTTGCTTACCTCTTTTAATGCTGTGTTTTGAAGAACACATCTTAAGACGCAAAATATTTAATTACAATGGTTCAAATGGCTCTGAGCACTATGGGACTCAACTGCTGTGGTCATCAGTCCCCTAGAACTTAGAACTACTTAAACCTAACTAACCTAAGGACATCACACACATCCATGCCCGAGGCAGGATTCGAACCTGCGACCGTAGCAGTCGCACGGTTCCGGACTGCGCGCCTAGAACCGCGAGACCACCGCGGCCGGCATTTAATTACAAAGACATTTCTATAAAACTGTCCGTCTTAACACAGCATAGGATCATAACAGACAGTTCTCAACGACTTCTACAAAACCCCTGTCGCAACTACTTAAAATGTGCCAATAAGCAAATATTTTAGCGATATATATAATTGCGCTAAGATGTTGGTCTGAGATCGATATACATAAACAAAGACAAATTTATGTGTAATATATAATTTTGATAACTGACATTAAAAATATTATAAGTGATCATAAAAATTGTAGAGCTAATAATAATAATACTCATTGCAGGTGTTTTCAAAATTATGAAACATTTTTCCAAAATTATTTAATATTGGGTTCTTCTGTTTGAAAAGCTTTTCACTGCATATTTTTGCATCTGAATAGAAACAAATTATACTTTGCCATCTGTTTAACGTAAGTAAAAATCAAAAAGTAGCGTTCTGTAAAAAAAAAAGTCATTGGATCAGGTAGTGACTATATTGTACGTATCTTATCGTATACTAAAACTAAAAGCATGCCACTCACAATTTCCATTATATCAGCTACCTGATTATTTAGTAGTTTGCCGATAAGTTTCTGAGAGTCACGTGACTGTGTGACTCGCACACACAGGGCGTACAGAAGAAAGGAGTTTACACCTAAGCACAAGTCTCTAAAAGCGCGAAAATCTTCAAACGAGACTTCCACAAAATTTTGTGGGCTGGTTAGTAACGCAAGGTGGTACTCCGTCCATTATGGGTCGAAGTGCTAATTGAAGGGCGTGTCAGAGACACGAGGATTTCTCCGCATGAGAAGACGCCGACCTGTAACTGGAACACGAGACGGGACACAGCCACAACGCTGCCATCCGTATCGACCGGTGGCGCTCCCCAACAAAAACAAACGATGGTATGTTGGGATGGAGCCGGGTATCCACTCGACAGCTGGTGCACGCGTGCGGCGTTCTCTTACGCAACCCGCTCAAAAGCACGATAACGCCCCCGTGCTTCCGCGTCAACTGCCCGGCCGCCGTAGGCTCTCACGTTAATGTTAAGCAGTTACTGTCTTGCCTCCGCGCATCACTGTGGCTGGCAACATGCGTTTGATGAAACTAGTGTAGCACAGGTAACTGTTACAGATCTTGTCTAAAGGGCAAGAACTGGCTTTCTTTACAGGCCAGGAAAATGTATTACATATATTGTCAGTAAGCAAGTAGACTAACTTGTTTATAAGTAGTTTTCTGAATGTTCTCAGCTTTCGCTAATGTCATTTGTCGGCCACACGCCGTAAAGTGGCTTTAGACGTAGATGCAGATAACTGCGATCAGAAACGAAAACAGTTATCTTCAAAAATGTTATGCAAAGAAACAAAAGGGCTAACATACGAACATGCCGACTCTTAAGCATAACAGGCGTCTTCATCCGCCGTCAAAAGCGCCGACTAACGCAAGTATGATGGGGCTCATCTCTGAGGTAACTGATGCTAATTGTTTCGGTGATTTCTCTAAATCGTTTCGGTGATTTCTCTAAATCATTTCGGTGATTTCTCTAAATATTTTGGTGATTTCTCTAAATCATTTCGGTGATTTTGTTTTGGAAAGACCATGGCCTACGTTATGCCCTGTTGTTCTCCAGTACTAACTTATTCCCTGTCTATAATGAGTTCATCATTGACAGAGACGTTGTACTCTAATCTTTCTTCTGTTCGAAACATTTTGAAGGCAAAAATACTCCACTTCAGTATTTGGTCAGCAGTGACCAGAGAAGCAGAGTTCTTAATCACCGGAGTTTGTACCAGTATCCCGTGTTAAACAAGAACTCGTAATTACTTTCTGCATTGTCTCACGGATGGAGCACGTGCCGATGTTAATCAAGTTACCCTCTCTGACTGAGGGGAACAGTAGTTGCGACACCAATGAGTTGCATTCTTCTCATTCCTTTCATTTCCATAATCAGATAAAACAACACAATAATGTACTGCACAAACAGTCCCCACAAGCTTCTTTATACAATTCAAACAAACTCGAAAAGAAGAAGCAACCTGCTACTCCCGTCACGTCCTGTTTTATCGGCATTTGAGAACTCTTAATGATGTAAAGATCTTAAGTGTTTTGTTATGAAATCGTTCACAAAAATAACTGGGACAAGTAGTGAATGTAATAGGACAAGTTGTCAGAACAGTACACTGTCGCTACACCACAGTCGTTAATGAGCGTTATATCTCTGTATTTCTCTGAACAACAGTTCTCTAATACCTTCATGAAAGAGACATCAGAACCTAAAATAAAACGTAGTTTCTTCAGTATCTCAAAATTGTATTAAGCGTTAATTATAAACTTCTAGATCAACTGATTCCAAGTAGAATAGCTTCTGCAATTCAATGTCTCATCTCAGCTGGGAAAGCTGCCTTCCGGAACGGTCGAGACTGTAGTAATCAGGCACTTGCCTTGTCTTGAAAACTGGCTATATTCCTTGATCTCTCGGCTTCTAGTGGCACCATTCGGACAGAACGTCTTCTTCTGAAAGTCATTAAGGCTGTACCATGTCGCAACATCTTCTCTGTGATATACAATATACTTCTTAATAAATATCTGCCTGTAGCAGATTCCACAAACTTAAAAATTGCCAAACGTAGGATTTGTCTTGTTCCCAGTTCTCTTCAATTTTTTCTGTCATGACCTTCCATAAATTGCACCTAGTGAATTCATCCATAGTGACAACGTCAATCTCGCAATACAATGAACAGATTTCAGTGAGGCAGGGGACGCGCTGTCCTAAGTTTTTCAGTAGATGGATAGTCACTTCATATAATGGCATATACAGCTTATTCCACTAAAGATAGAAAAAACAATGTTCCACCTCAGGAATAGGAAGGTAAACTAGCAACCTAGGGTCAGGTGCAGGAATCACACACTAAAGTACGTTTCAAGACACGCAAACGGTATCTTTGAAACTCCTGAGCTTGGGTATCAACGTGTCACATAATTCTGGCGGGAAACGCTAAATGTAGAGCACTTAGGAGAACGAATTTCAAGCCGTGAGCTCGTAACCTGCCTTACAAAAAATTGGCGCCAGTTCGTTTAGAAGTACTGCTACACAGGAAGTGGGATCACAGTATTCCAGTTCGGAAATGTGAAAGGAGTGCTATTGTACTTAACGTGTACTGGTATGCCATTTAGTGTGGTCAAGACATTTATCGACTGGAGGAAGTACACCGGTAGGCAAGGTGGGCCATTCCACGATACTTAGCCAGCAAGTACGAACGCATGTTCACGGGTGTACAGGTGGAACTCCTGTCACTAGCGACTGACGTGGAAATTCCACCACACCATACTTACAAACATTTAATGCACACACCACAGCATGCAAAACTAGATCACATTATTTTCTAAACTTCCACAGCCTTCCTCAATATAAAAATTGTATATTACTTATATCTTAGCTTAGCAATATATACTATTCATGTTAGCGCAATGTTTTATGAGATACTATTAACTTTAAATATAAAGTGGTTGCCATTATTTTGATCTGCATTTGTATATGACTTATTATGAAACTATTTTTATTGAAGTTGAGTTACTCTGGCTTGTTGATGCCAGGTCCTCTTGAGTCACAATGTCTGTGTAGCTGGAGTAAACGGGGCAGTGAAGGAAATTGTTTACAGTCTGCTCAGCATCACAAACACAGGACACGTCTTGGTTATCGCGGAGTCCCCATTTTAAAGTGACACTTTTACTTCGGTAAATTTCTTCGCGAAGACGACTAAGTGATCTCCATATTAGCCGTGGCAGGCTGTTTCCTGGGGTAGCCCCTCCTTTGGTGGTATCCAATCACGTTTAGCTCTGTCCGGCCAATGTTTAAGACCTTGAGCAACCGGTTCATACCCATGAAGTGTGTGTCTAAAATCGACTTTGCTCCTTTCGGATTTCACTGTTACTATCCGTCTGACTTCCGGCCAGAACCTGGACCTTCTCGACTGGAGCTGGTGTCAGGCATCCTGTCACCAAGCGGCAAGTTTGGTGAGGAGTAATGTCAAAGTGTTTAGAGTGGCGGGATCGGTACCACACAGGCGGAAACATATTCTCCCGCAGAGTAGCACAAGGCTAGAAACGACGCACGAAGCACATGCGGACTTGCTCCGCAACTTGTTTTCCAGTTTCCTTAACATTTTATTTCGTGATGCGACCTTCATTCTAACACTGTCAGATTTCTCCTTGAATGATGGAGAACAATCATAAATAGCTCCTAGGTAATTAGTGGTAGAGCTGTGACTAAGAGAAGTTCCCAACCATAAGGGTTTTAATTTATACACTGAAGAGCCAAAGTATCTGGTACACCATCCTAATATTGTGTAGGGCTCCCGCGAGCACGCGGAAGTGCCGCAACATGACGTGGCATGGACTTGACTAATGTCTGAAATAGTGCTGAAGGGAACTGACACCATGAATTCTGCAGGGCTGTCCATAAATTCATAAGAGTACGACGGGGTGGAGATGTCTTCTCAACAGCACTTTGCAAGGCATCCAAGATATGCTCAGTAACGTTCATGTCTGGGGAGTTTGGTAGGCAGTGGAAGTGTTTAAACTCAGAAGAATATTACTGGAGCCACCATCCAGCAATTATGGACGTGTGGGGTGTAGCATAGTTGGGCAATTACCCAAGTCCGTGGCAGTGTGCAATGGACATCAATGGATGAAGGTCATCAGACAGGATGCTTACATACGTGTCACCTGCCAGAGTCGTAACTATGTGTATCAGGGGTCGCATATGACTCCAACTGCACGCGCCCCGCACTATTACAAAGCCTCCACCAGCTTGAACAGTTCCCTACTTACATTCAGGATCCATGGATTCATGAGGTTGTCTCCTGTTAAAGTATTTACCTCGTTATTTCTTCACTTACTCAATGTTATGCCGTTTTTGCTATTACTTGATGGAACCATCTATAAGAGTGTTTTTATCGCTAAGAAAGGCAACACATGTAAGTGGCTGCCTCCAGTGCTAATCAGCATGTCTACATCATTACCAACTGTGTAAAACTTACGTGCGCCACTCATGAATATCGTGAGAACCCTCAAGGAACGTCTTTGATGATGATGAAATTGTATGTGTATTGTGCGTATTTCTTTCTTTTATATCTTTATGATTTAGAAGTTAATGGGTTGTGAATAACATTTCAACGTGTCGTAAACACTAACCTATAGTAGTACAGAGCTACAGGTGGTTTGGCTTCCTACTGGAGGCGGCTATGAGGAAACTAAGCCCAGCCAAGATGTCTTAAGGGTACCTCGCAGTATAAAACAATACAAGTAGCGCAGTAGGAAGGCAGGTATTCTAGCTGATTGTTTCCCTATAGGTGCATTAATGCAAGCGGTCGCCATGAAAAGAAAAATAGTAAGAAGACAAATTTACTCAAGGTTCAGGACCAACATCTCTAAGAAAAGCGATGGAGACTAGGTAGCTATTCTTAAGAAGAACTATCCAGTACTCAAGTGCATCTAGAGAACTTAAAAAACGGAGAACCAATTGCAGTGAGCTCATAAACTGAAAAGCTCAGTCTCTATAGCAGGTGTTCAGTGGACTTCAGCGTTGCTGTAACTCTTTTTGACGCAGTTGTGGGTGTATGAGTGTTCAGTCGTGTGTAGGGGATGTGTTCCACGTGACTTCCCATTTTATGTAAATAGCACGATAGCTTGACGTTAAAATAGAAATCCTGTTAAATGTTGGTTAAAGCAGTTTGTCCAGATGACAGGATATTCTCTATTTTTCAGACACAAAATCACATTGTTTCGTTCAAGACTTCTACGTGATAATTTCATGAACAAGTGTAGTTTTACCACAGGATTCTATAGAAAGACTGTGCAGTCAGATATGCTGCTGTGTGTTGTCATGTGACACCCTCACGAGCGACGTCTCAGAACTTAGACTACAGCCACCAGCTTTCGAAAAAAATTAAATTTTGGAGATCAGGTGACATTTCTGCATAGGATGAGTACTGTAAGAAAATTGTTGTTGTTGTTGTTGTTGTTACTAGCCGTACTTTTACCACGGTACCCATTCGCTTCGATTAGGTGCGTCCTCTACATAAATTTGTTGTCTCCCATTGTCTCCACCTAGTGGCGGTTTACCCTACCTCTCTGGTACCGAGCGAGGTGGCGCAGTGGTTGGACACTGGACTCGCATTCGGGAGGACGACGGTTCAATCCCGCGTCCGGCCATCCTGATTTAGGTTTTCCGTGATTTCCCTAAATCGCTCCAGGCAAATGCCGGGATGGTTCCCTTGAAAGGGCACGGTCGACTTCCTTCCCTAATCCGATGAGACCGATGACCTAGCTGTCTGGTCTCCTTCCCCAAACAACCCAACCCTACCCTACCTCTTTGACTTAGTTCGTTGTTTTAATGAGCTATCACCAAATTTTTCTGCATGGAAGCTACTTTACTCAGAACTTGCAATCCACGTTTTATGCTCTTTTGGGTGAGTGTACAGCCTGACCATTTATACCAAAGAAATGGGATCTTTTATTAACGTTTCAATACTCTTGTTATAATTCAGTTCACTTTAGTGTTGCAATATGTGAAGACAGCTGTCCCGAAACACGTTATTAATAAAGTCCATAGATGTCTAGAGAGAAAACATTTACTGAAATTCACCAAATCGTCTTTTGGTTCTTATACTCCCGACACTCATGTATGTGTGTTTCACCTGTACGGTTTCTAGAGTCAGGTAAGCTCATTGATAGCTATGTTCCCATCTGGGACCTACTATGTGTCTCTGTTTACAAAAGACACTGTCTTCAAAAGACAGTGAGTTGTTAACGTTACGTGTGTCGGTAGACGAACTGTTACCAGTATTTCTTTTAACTGTAGTGTAATTCACTTACAGGAGTGCGGCAGACGAAGAATAGGTTATTTTTTCATATCTCATCAGAGTCGGAACTCTTTGAGATATAACACTAACAGAGGTGGACAAAGTTGGGGCAGTTTATCGACTTTGTAGGTTATTGGCATTCGTCTTAAGTGACGGAGGAAAACCACAGAAAACCTAGAACAAGATTTTTATATGGAGATCTGAATCTTACTCGTCCGGAATACGAAACGAATGTCATAAAAATGCGTCCTAAGTCTAATTTTAATTCTATCCCGTAAATGATTCAACTACGTACTACTTATTTATTTCCCATTGTAGCAATATTCAGTGTTACAGAGAGGTCTCTTCGGTTTTAGCCCCATGCGTATCGAATCGCCAAGCGGAAGATCACGAACTACTCTAAGAAAACGCAGATGACCCCGGAATATAAGAATGATGGCAGGACGGACTTTAAAAATAACAGAATAAAATGCTCAATGTCCTGTAGTGTAGAATTCTGGAGCATATTCTAAGATAGAATATAATAAATTTACTTGAGAGACTAAAGCTTCTCTCCACAATGCCGCACAGATGTAGAAAGCATCGCTCGTCTAAAGCTCAGCTTGCCCTTTTCTCGTACAATATCTTGCAAACCATGGATGAATGGCAACAGGTAAATTCCATGCCTGATTTACGGGATGCGTTTGGCACAAGGTAACAATGCAGTCAGTCAAAAAAATGACCGAAGACGCAGAATAAGTTGCGAAATATGTTAGTGGCTTGAATACTTCTTAAGTAATAAAAGGTAGTACGTTGTCGTGGACAGAGAGGGTTCATCAGAGACGAGGCTATTGCCAGGAGTGCCCGGGGAAATGTGATATGACCGCTTTTGTTCTCTACAAACATAAACAATTTGAAGGATAGAGTGAGCAGCTTTCTGCGACTGTTTGCTGATGACGCTGTGGCGTAAGGGAAAGTGCAGTCTTTAAGTTACTATAGAACGTTACAGGGTGACCGAGACAGATTTTCTGTTTGATGTGATGAAAAGCAGATTGATCTTAAAGTGGGAAATTGAAAGTTAATGCACATGAGTAGCATAAACAGTGTTGTTATCTTAGAAAACAGTATTAACGGTGTGGTGCTTGACACAGCAGCGCCGATTGAAAATCTAGGGGTAACGTTGCAAACCGGAATTAAATGGAACGAGCACTTGAGTTCGGTTGTAGGGAAAGCGAAGGAGCGACTTCGGTATGTTGGAAGAATTGTAGGGAATTGTAGCTCATCTACACTCCTGGAAATTGAAATAAGAACACCGTGAATTCATTGTCCCAGGAAGGGGAAACTTTATTGACACATTCCTGGGGTCAGATACATCACATGATCACACTGACAGAATCACAGGCACATAGACACAGGCAACAGAGCATGCACAATGTCGGCACTAGTACAGTGTATATCCACCTTTCGCAGCAATGCAGGCTGCTATTCTCCCATGGAGACGATCGTAGACATGCTGGATGTAGTCCTGTGGAACGGCTTGCCATGCCATTTCCACCTGGCGCCTCAGTTGGACCAGCGTTCGTGCTGGACGTGCAGACCGCGTGAGACGACGCTTCATCCAGTCCCAAACATGCTCAATGGAGGACAGATCCGGAGATCTTGCTGGCCAGGGTAGTTGACTTACACCTTCTATAGCACGTTGGGTGGCACGGGATACATGCGGACGTGCATTGTCCTGTTGGAACAGCAAGTTCCCTTGCCGGTCTAGGAATGGTAGAACGATGGGTTCGATGACGGTTTGGATGTACCGTGCACTGTTCAGTGTCCCCTCGACGATCACCAGAGGTGTACGGCCAGTGTAGGAGATCACTCCCCACACCATGATGCCGGGTGTTGGCCCTGTGTGCCTCGGTCGAATGCAGTCCTGATTGTGGCGCTCACCTGCACGGCGCCAAACACGCATACGACCATCATTGGCACCACGGCAGAAGCGACTCTCATCGCTGAAGACGACACGTCTCCATTCGTCCCTCCATTCACGCCTGTCGCGACACCACTGGAGGCGTGCTGCACGATGTTGGGCGTGAGCGGCAGACGGCCTAACAGTGTGCGGGACCGTAGCCCAGCTTCATGGAGGCGGTGGCGAATGGTCCTCGCCGATACCCCAAGAGCAACAGTGTCCCTAATTTGCTGGGAAGTGGCGGTGCGGTCCCCTACGGCACTGCGTCGGATCCTACGGTCTTGGCGTGCATCCGTGCGTCGCTGCGGTCCGGTCGCAGGTCGACGGGCACGTGCACCTTCCGCCGACCACTGGCGACAACATCGATGTACTGTGGAGACCTCACGCCCCACGTGTTGAGCAATTCGGCGGTACGTCCACCCGGCCTCCCTCATGCCCACTATACGCCCTCTCTCAAAGTCCGTCAACTGCACATACGGTTCACGTCCACGCTGTCGCGGCATGCTACCAGTGTTAAAGACTGCGATGGAGCTCCGTATGCCACGGCAAACTGGCTGACACTGACGGCGGCGGTGCGCAAATGCTGCGCAGCTAGCGCGATTCGACGGCCAACACCGCGGTTCCTGGTGTGTCCGCTGTGCCGTGCGTGTGATCATTGCTTGTACAGCCCTCTCGCAGTGTCCGGAGCAAGTATGGTGGGTTTGACACACCGGTGTCAATGTGTTCTTTTTTCCATTTCCAGGAGTGTATTTAGAAAATAAAATTTGTACATTGCACAATACTTATGTTCATCTATGCAAAGGGCTGTTTAAACATACTGAACTTCAGTTGGGTTATACCAGGATAAAAGACTCCGTCATGCCCTATAGATTCAGTTGTCCTGTAGCTCATCTAAACCTCTCGAAGCGAATGTTGCAATGATTCCTTTGAAAAGGTAGTGCCCGATTCCCTTACCCACACCTGTCCCATTTTCCTAATACAATTACAGTAATACGTGGTAAAATATGGGTCACAGAACGTATTAGTTGTATGGATTGCTTTATGGTTATGAGCGAACATCATTAAAATCATTTGTGCAAACAGTTCTGTATCAGATATTCACTCGCTTTGTATTCATACCGGCACCGAAATACAAGACAACAGAGAGAAGGCGAAAATACTGATTTAGGTATACCAAAATGCTTTAGCTGTGGAAAACTGTAATCCGTATCATCCTTTCAACTATCCTATGAATGCAGTGACTATAGATGGTGAGGTAAGTGATGGTTGTTGTGGTCTTCAGTCCTGAGACTGGTTTGATGCAGCTCTCCATGCTACTCTATCCTGTGAAAGCTTCTTCATCTCCCAGTACCTACTGCAACCTACATCCTTCTGAATCTGCTTAGTGTAGTCATCTCTTGGTCTCCCTCTACAATTTTTACCCTCCACGCTGCCCTCTAATACTAAACTGGTGATTCCTTGATGCCTCAGAACATGTTCTACCAACCGATCCCTTCTTCTAGTTAAGTTGTGCCACAAAATTCTCTTCTCCCCAATCCTATTCAATACCTCCTCATTAGTTATATGATCTACCCATCTAATCTTCAGCAGTCTTCTGTAGCACCACATTTCGAAAGCTGCTATTCTCTTCTTGTCCAAACTAGTTATCGTCCATGTTTCACTTCCATACATGGCTACACTCCATACAAATACTTTCAGAAATGACTTCCTGACACTTAAATCTATACTCGATGTTAACAAATTTCTCTTCTTCAGAAACGCTTTCCTTGCCATTGCCAGTCTACATTTTATATCCTCTCTACTTCGACCATCATCAGTTACTTTGCTCCCCAAATAGCAAAACTCCTTTACTACTTTAATTGTCTCGTTTCCTAATCTAATTCCCTCAGCATCACCCGACCTAATTCGACTACATTCCATTATCCTCGTTTTGCTTTTGTTGATGTCCATCTTATATCCTCCTTTAAAGACACTATCCATTCCGTTCAACTGCTCTTCCAAGTCCTTTGCTGTCTCTGACAGGATTACGATGTCATCGGCGAACCTCAAAGTTTTTATTTCTTCTCCATGGATTTTAATACCTACTCCGAATTTTTCTTTTGTTTCCTTCACTGCTTGCTCAATATAAAGATTGAATAACATCGGGGAGAGACTACAACCCTGTCTCACTCCTTTCCCAACCACTGCTTCCCTTTCATGTCTCTCGACTCTTATAACTGACATCTGGTTTCTGTACTAATTGTAAATAGCCTTTCGCTCCCTGTATTTTACCCTTGCTACCTTCAGAATTTGAAAGAGAGTATTCCAATCAACATTGTCAAAAGCTTTCGCTAAGTCTACAAATGCTAGAATCGTAGGTTTGCCCTTCCTTAATCTAGCTTCTAAAATAAGTCGTAGGGACAGTATTTCCTCACGTGTTCCAACATTTCTACGGAATCCAAACTGATCTTCCCCGAGGTCGGCTTCTACTAGTTTTTCCATTCGTCGGTAAAGAATTCGCGTTAGTATTTTGCAGCTGTGACTTATTAAACTAATAGTTCGGTAATTTTCACATCTGTCAACACCTGCTTTCTTTGGGATTGGAATCATTATATTCTTCTTGAAGCCTGAGGGTATTTCGCCTGTCTCATACATCTTGCTCACCAGATGGTAGAGTTTTGTCAGGACTGGCTCTCCCAAGGCCGTCAGTAGTTCCAATGGAATGTTGTCTACTCCGGGGGCCTTGTTTCGACTCAGGTCTTTCAGTGCTCTGTCAAACTGTTCACGCAGCATCGTATCTCCCACTTCGTCTTCATCTACATCCTCTTCCATTTCCATAATATTGTCCTCAAGTACATCGCCCTTGTATAGACCCTCTATATACTCCTTCCATCTTTCTGCTTTCCCTTCTTTGCTTAGAACTGGGTTTCCATCTGAGCTCTTGATGTTCATACAAGTGGTTCTCTTTTCTCCAAAGGTCTCTTTAATATTCCTGTAGGCAGTATCTATCTTACCCCTTGTGAGATGTGCCTCTACATCCTTACATTTGTCCTCTAGCCATCCCTGCTTAGCCATTTTGCACTTCCTGTCGATCTCATTTTTGAGACGTCTGTATTCCTTTTTGGGTGCTTCATTTACTGCATTTTTATATTTTATCCTTTCATCAATTAAATTCAATATTTCTTCTGTTACCCAAGGATTTCTACTAGTCTTCATCTTTTTACCTATTTGATCCTCTGCTGCCTTCACTACTTCATCCTTCAAAGCTACCCATTCTTCTTCTACCGTTTTTCTTTCCCCCATTCCTGTCAATTGCTCCCTTATGCTCTCCCTGAAACTCTGCACAACCTCTGGTTCTTTTAGATTATCCAGGTCCCATCTCCTTAAATTCCCACCTTTTTCCAGTTTCTTTAGTTTTAATCTACAGGTCATAACCAATAGATTGTGGTCAGAGTCCACATCTGCCCCTGGAAATGTCTTACAATTTAAAACCTGGTTCCTAAATCTCTGTCAAACAATTATACAATCTATCTGAAACCTGTCAGTATCTCCAGGCTTCTTTCATGTATACAGCCTTCTTTTATGGTTCTTAAACCAAGTGTTAGTTATGATTAAGTTGTGCTCTGTGCAAAATTCTACCAGGCGGCTTCCTCTTTCATTTCTTTTCCCCAGTCCATATTCACCTACTACGTTTCCTTCTCTCCCTTTTCCTACTACCGAATTCCAGTCACCCATGACTATTAAATTTTCGTCACCCTTCACTATCTGAATAATTTCTTTTATTTGATCATAAATTTCTTCAATTTCTTCGTCATCTGCAGAGCTAGTTGACATATGAACTTGTACTACTGTAGTAGGTGTGGGCTTCGTATCTATCTTGGCCACAATAATGCGTTCACTATGCTGTTTGTAGTAGCGTACCCGCATTCCTATTTTCCTATTCATTATTAAAACTACTCCTGCATTACCCCTATTTGATTTTGTGTTTATAGCCCTGTAGTCACCTGACCAGAAGTCTTGTTCCTCCTGCGACCGCACTTCACTAATTCCCACTATATCTAACTTTAACCTGTCCATTTCCCTTTTTAAATTTTCTAACCTACCTGCCCGATTAAGGGATCTGACATTCCACGCTCCGATCCGTAGAACGCCAGTTTTCTTTCTCCTGATAACGACATCCTCTGGAGTAGTCCCCGCCCGAGATCCGAATGGGGGCTATTTTACCTCCGGAATATTTTACCCAAGAGGACGCCATCATCATTTAATCATACAGTAAAGCTGCATGCCCTCGGGAAAGATTACGGCCGTAGTTTCCCCTTGCTTTCAGCCATTCGCAGTACCAGCACAGCAAGGCCGTTTTGGTTATTGTTACAAGGCCGACTCAGTCAATCATCCAGACTGTTGCCCCTGCAACTGCTGAAAAGGCTGCTGCCCCTCTTCAGGAACCACACGTTTGTCTGGCCTCTCAACAGATACCCCTCCGTTGTGGTTGCACCTACGGTAGGGCTATCTGTATCGCTGAGGCACACAAGCCTCCCCACCAACGGCAAGGTCCATGGTTCAGGGGGGGGGGGGGGGGGGGGGAAGGATAAGTGATTGTGAAACTGAAATACAGCTAAATCTGCGTATAAGAAGAGAGACGTCTGGCTCTGGTAAGATACCTGCACAAGACTGCAGAAAGCAACGAGAGATTCTAAGAGATCAGAAAAATGTACAGATAATTATCAAGATGTCGAACTGATACACATTATCATAGACCTAGAACTTTGAACTCAGTCTTCGGTATAAATGTGTAAAAGTTTTTAAATACTGGATGCTGAATTATTTGAAGAACGGGGATTTCATATGCAGGAGTGAGCGTGGATGAGACACAGACCTTGCGACACCCAGCTCGTAGCCTGTTCCTTGGCTTCCGAAAGATATTCGATAGAGTTCATTATTTACACTTCCGCCTATTGACTCTAGGCCAATAATTTAGACAAGTGGCTAGTATCTTAGTACTTCTAGTAATGATCAAACGATGTAAGTACAGTAAACACATGAGTACCAGTTACAGTTTTCCTACTTTCTTCATTTTCCGTTAATTTTAGATGCATTCCCCCAACGAGGATTTGGCAGCAGCTAGATTGCTGCTCTTCAAACGTTAAAGACAATTTTTAAAGAATTTAGTAAATTACTGGAAGTGACTACATTTGCGCTGAAATGCTATATACACTTTATTTTACAGAATTTTCTTTCTGAAAGGCTGCGTCGTAGTGAAGCCTATGTGGTAGTAGTAATGGCCTTATTGACAATGCTTTTATGAAATAATTGTTAGTACCTTAGTCACGTTTTACTAACGTTTGTTAATACGAAGCCTTTCGGCGGCATAGTGTCATCAAGCGTATTACAATAACATGATGATGGCAGAACGCTGCATTTTCTATACTCTCTATTTCAACCATCGTCAGTTAATTTTCTAACCAATAACAACACTTTTCTAATACTTTTAATGTTTCACTGCCTAATTTAACTCACTCAGCATTGCTTGATTTAATGTAACTACATTCCATTGCCCTTGTTTTGACTTCGTTGATATAGATCTCAGAATCTCAACATTTTGTTGTTTCAAGGAAAAGCTGGGTTTACAAAAGTTCGGTAATGTATAGACAACTTATTGTCATTGTACAAAAGTTTAACCTTGAGACGTTTCTCGAGTGCATTGATTACGAAAAAGACCTTTGGTAAAGCCAAAATACCCCCCTCCCCCACATGGGACATTATAATTATACGAGGACATCTTCCCGCTCTTATGGATGTGATGTTTGTTGTGCCACACAAATAATACTGAAAACAAAAAATACTATCAGATGAAATATGTATCAACTAAGGAGTAGGCCAGGAGTGCAAATTATATACCACATCTTTTTAAAATACGTACATATATGTTATAATTAGATAACAGAGACCAAGTAAAATGAAAGAATACGCTTAAATACAATGCCGTTTGCAGATGGTCAGGTTATTATTCAAAAAACTGAGAAATACCTTCAGAGATCATTATATTATATTTTACAGAGCAGTTCGGCGTATAACACGAAAATTTTTGCGCAGAAGACGAAAACAATGACTTATAGCTCCAAACATCGAATCAGAAAAAAATTAAACCTCGATCAATAAAGGAAGTGTCGCACTTCAATAACTTAGCTGTGACACGACTTACGACATTTATCTCGGTATCAATTACGAAGTGAGTATGTATCAGGTCAAATGTATAACAATGCGAAGAACATTATCGTAGAAAACTAAACAAGAAGCGCCGGCCGCGGTGGTCTAGCGGTTCTAGGTGCTCAGTCCGGAACTGCGCGACTGCTACGGTCGCAGGTTCGAATCCTGCCTCGGGCATGGATGTGTGTGATGTCCTTAGGTTAGTTAGGTTTAAGTAGTTCTAAGTTCTAGGGGACTGATGACCACAGATGTTAAGTCCCATAGTGCTCAGAGCCATTTGAACCATTTTTTTAAAACAAGAAGCAATGTTGTGATGACTGTGTCCGTGTCGTTGTACGGCTCTAAGACATGGGAGACGAATAATAAATATCTTAATAGGATACAGGGATTAGAAATGACTTTCCTGAGTCCGTGGAAGTTTTTCCAAGGCCAGGTTCAAATTTTGGAAGGAACTGAATATTTTTCAAATAGAACATACAATAGGCGAAAATTTAGACACATGGCTGTCACGCCTGCTCAGAATGCAAGATGGAAGAATACCAAAAGAATTTCTATCTAGTACAGTTAATGCTATTGTAGACAATGGAGGAGCAAGGAGCCTTTGGTAACAACTTCTGTGACCGGGACAGGCAGCTCTCCTACTCCTTGAAGAATGAAGTCGTTCAACTATTTTTTTTTAAATCTGTATTGTATATCAATTTAATTATCTGCCTCGATCTTTTATACTACTTTATTCCCTCATAGGAAATGCTACTTTAAACAATTAACTTTTTGTTTTGCAGCTGCAAGTTCTGTTACACTCTCGCTTGATTTTAATTACCACCGTGTCTCAATGAGAGAAAAACAAATTCCGAAATACTATTCCGATTTCGACAGTGTCTTATAGAAAAGTCTGTAGGTCAGAGGAAGTGTGAATACTTAGCGGTTCGATGGCATCTCTTTGAGAATACAGAGCACTTTTTTGTTGGCGTGAGTAGCAGTACTTTGCGGCGCTGTGTTATACGAGTCGGCCGCCTATTGTGACATTGTAAGCACGCAAGCTACTGCACGAAGCGGCGGAAGCTGCGCCACAAAGGCAGAGCACAGCTCTCCTCTCGCAGTGGCGAAAGCTGAGCTCCTTTATTTCAGAACAACTCAGAATGGGCTATAACGTAGTCTAGCCTTATGGATTGACACTTTCCGGAAAACTGTATTGTTTGTCTCCAAGAAGACGGTGGAAAACTTGGTCCTCGAGTCAAACAAAACGTAAACCAAACCGGGCGTGAGTCGTGCTTCGGTAGCTCAGTTGGTAGAGCACTTGCCCGCGAAAGGCAAAGGTCCCGAGTTCGAGTCTCGGTCGGGCACATAGTTCTAATCTGCCAGGAAGTTTCATATCAGCGCACACTCCGCTGCAGAGTGAAAATCTCATTCTGAAAACGTAAACCAATTAATACTACGACATCAAAATGTTTACGCAACAGCCAAAATATCTGCAAAGTTCACAAAATAAGTATGTCGTAAGTTTTGGGATACAATTTGCACCTTACCTAAAAATGTAGCCGTTTCTGTACATTATAGACTTGTGGACAGCTTTTCGATAAAATCAGAATATCGACGTTATTATTAAAAGCAATTCTACTAAAGTGTATGCCTTTCTGTGGGCACTGCAACTTATACTTCCACCGACAGGCGAAGAACTACATCCACCTGTTACAAAAGTGCCCTATTCTAATCGCACAGCAAAGTGAATTTCATGCAAAAGCGATGCAATTAAAATACACGCGTTGATACATTATCAATTGCAGGCTCTAGTTTTCGAGAAAATACTTAGATATGCGGGGTATGCAAGAAATTACCGCCAGATCGCGAGATATTAAGCAACATTAATAAGGTTACTTTTCCTATCCATATTTTTGTTTTTATGAGAGATATAACTCCTGGGAATGGCCCGATTCTCCTGAAGTATGAAAGTAAAAACTAAAGCAAAAATTGAATTACTACAAATTACTACAACTTATGTTTCTCATTTTCAATTACTGTTAATTGTATAAAGTTATATAAGATTTTTAAGATAAATTCCATTTTTAATAACATTTAAAATGCTTATTTATATAGCCAACAATTAAATTGATTTAGCGGCGTTACAAAAAATATAGATGTCATATTTTTCCGTTACAACAAAAGAACATAAGGCATAAGATTGGATTTGAAGATGGGACGCAAAAATTGTAAATTGAGCTCTTAGCCATTGCGCTACCGACTCAGAAGTTTTTACGGCGCGCGAGCGGACAGATGAAGTCAAGTCGAAACTTTGACCATTATTTTATCGGAAGCTATTGAGTGTCGATGCATTAGCCAAAATTGGAGTTCCTTTATTTTCACCTTTCTTTAACCCTGTGAAGTTTCGATTGTAAGATCTATCTATGGTTGGTTCACCTTGTCAAAGGAAGGCAGTGTTTGCCTTCGGTAGTTGGTGAAATTTAATGAGGAATGTAGTCAATTAATCGAGAAATTACATCTAATGTTGAAATTATATATTACTCACAATTTAAATTTTTGGTCACTGGCGATGCGAATTAGACGAATAAGTGCACTTTGTAGGTAACCAAATGACAGTGGTGGTAAGTTGCTATCGGACCAAACTGCTGAGGTCATCGCTCCGGAAACAGTGACTTTGGAATGTATGTACTTTCAAATTGAGCGAAACATGTCCCACACATCAAGGACAATTTTTTTTTATGTTCGTAGAACATGCTGAAGGTTGTTTGGTACTTGTAGTCGGAGAAGAGAGCTCAGCTGGTTCGAAATAGTGATGGAGTCTGTATCCCAAAAATAGTGACGGATCTTCTTCTTGAAGACGGGGTTGATGAGCAAAATTAGCTTTATTTACTCGTATGAGGTCTAGCCCGAGATGTCACTACTATTAATTTTCTCCTGTCAATTTGTTCTTGGCTTCTTAAGACTTCACAGTTCTTTCGGATTTTATCTTCCTCTTTTCCTTGGTTAATATTAATTTGTCTCTATATCTCAGCACATTCTTCTGTAATTTAGTGATCACATCTACATGTACAGCATATTCCGCAAACCAACTAGTGGTGTGTGATGGAGGGCACTTTCGGTACTACTATCTGATCCCTCCAACCCTGTTCCCTTGCGAATAGTGCATGGGAAGAATGATTGTCAATAAGCCTCTATATTGGAACCAGTTTCTCGAATTATCTCCTCGTGGTCAATACGCGAGATGTACGTGGGGGGAATTAGTACGTTGGTGGACTCCTCCTGAAAAGAACTGTCCCGAAAACTCAATAGTAAATCTCTCTGTGATGCACAACGCCTCTTTTGTAACGTGTGCAAGTGGAATTTGTTTAGCATCTCCGTAACGCTCTCTCGCCAGCGAAACGATCCCATCACGCAACGAACCGCTACTCGTTGAATCTTCTCTGCCTCCACTATCAGTCCTGTCTGACTGGGATATCTGATATATGAACAATACTCAAGAATCGGGCGATCAAGCGCCTTATAAGCCACTTCTATCGTGGATGAGTTTCATTTCCTTAGGACTCTTCTGATGAATCTGCGTCTGGTGTCTGTTTTTCTCACTGATTTATAAGGTCATTCCACTTAAGGTCGCTCTGGACAGTTACGCCCAGATATTTTACGGCAGACGCTGTCTCTAGCTGTTGGACATCAATATTGAAGCTGTACAGTAGTGGATTTCTTTTCCTATGTATGCGCAATATGTTACATTTATTTACGTTCAGAGTCAACTGCCAGAGCCTACATCATTCGTCAATTATCAGCAGGTCGTTCTGCAAATTGTGCCTACCTTCTGGCGTTGCTATTTTGGTACAGACAACTACATCATCTGCGAATAGCCTTAAAGAGCATCTGAGGCTTTCTAACGCTCCTATCACACTTCCTTGTGGTACTTTAAAAATGGTTGAAAAGGCTCTAAGCACTATGGAACTTAACATATGAGGTCATCAGTCCCCTAGAACTTAGAACTACTTAAACCTAACTAACCTAAGGACATCACACATATCCATGCCCGGAGCAGGATTCAAACCTGCGACTGTAGCAGCAGCACGGTTCCGGACTAGAACCACTCGGCCACAGCGATCGGCTAATGAGGTACTCCGGATATTGTCTTCACATCTGTCGATTTAGTTCCGTTAAGAACGGCGTATTGAGTTCTGTCTGCAAGAAAGTTCGAATCCAATCGCAAGTCTATTCCGATACTCCGTAACCTCGTATTTTTTTCATTAAGTGGCAATGTAGTACGGTATCAAATGCCTTACTGAAATAAAGAAACACGGCATCAACCTGAGCGCTATTGTCCACTGTGCCGTGGATCTCATGGAGGAACAGAGCGAGCTGCGTTTTGCAGGATCTCTGTTTGCGGAATCCATGTTGATTTTTATAGAGGAGATGTTAATTTTCCAAAAACGTCATAGTTCTTGAGCATAAAATATGTTCCATAATTCTACTACAGCCAACAATATAGGTCTATAAATGTGTGGATATGGCTTACGGCCTTTTTTGAAAACGGGAATGACCTGCGCCTTTTTCCCAGTCGTTAGGTACCTTTCGTTGCTCAAGCGTTCTATGATAAATTACTGCTAGAAGGGGAGCAAGTTCTTTTGCATAATCTTTATATAATCTTATAGGTATCTAATCTGGTCCTGAAGCTTTTCCACTACTAAGCAATTGTAGCTTATTTTCATTTCCGCGATCGGTTATCTCAATATCTGCCATTTCAATGTTCGTAGGACGATTGAAAGAAGGGACAGTGTTACGATATTCTCCAGTGAAACAACTTCCGAAGACCGAATTAAATATTTCGGTCTTCTCTCTGTTATCTTCCGTTTCGGTGCCGGTGTGGTCGCTGAGAGAATGAATAGAAGATTTTGACCCACTTACTGATTTTACAAACGACCAAAATCTGTTAGGACTTTTACTCAGGTCGATCGACAGCGTCTTTCTTTCAAAATCATTAAACGCTTCTCTCTTTAGGCTCATTTTCACTTCGTTCAGCTTTTGTTTGTCCGCTATGTTTTTAATTCTCTTGAATCTGAGATATTTTCTTTGTTTACGTCGTGCTTTTCTAACACGGCTATTAACCAACTGTGGATCTTCCCCATCCTTTAAGATCTTACTCGGAAAATACTTTTCTAAGGCATATTGAACGATGCCTTTGAATTTTTTCCATTTGTTCTTTACATCTTCGTCCTCATCACCGAATATTTGATGCTGACTGCTGAGATATTCTGAAATTTGTATCCTGTCCCCCTTGCTGAGCAAATGTATCTTCCTACGTTTCTTAACATTCCTTGTAGGACCGGTCCTCATAGGTGCTGTCACAACCTTATGATCACTGATACCTTCCTCTGCGTTAACTGATTATATATGTCCTGGTCTATTTTTTGCCAGGTCTAAGACCTTACCCTCACAAATTAGTTCTCTAACTATCTGCTCAAGGTTATTTTCGGACAAGACATCCAGAACAATGCCACACGATTGCCTATCTCTGGCACCAGTTTTGATGGCATAACACTCCCAATATATCTATACCTGACAAGATGAAGTCTCCCCCCCCCCCCATTACAGTGATATGATCTGGAAAATTACTAATGATATTCTGCAAGTCTGAAGCGCTCTACAGCTACCGATCCTGATCCAGGTGGTCTATAAAAGCAACCGATCACCATTTTTCACTATTCTTTGATAGTCCATTTCACATTCGGAATCCGTGATAGCCTCGCTAGATTTTGCGATAAACACGCCGCCACCACTGGCAACTAACCTATCCTTATGATAAACATTCGAATTTGAACTTAGGATTTCCTTGTCATTGACGTCTAGTTTTACCAGCTTTCTGTTCCCAATATTATCTGTGCATTATAACCTTCAGTAAGAGATACTAACTCTGAGACCTTTCCTTGGATGCTCCCCTAAAATCATATTAATCTTAACCATCTCTGATCTACATGGACCAAGATTCTCTGACGTCGATGTGGCTGATTTAACAGGCAAATCGTCTCTGATCCCAAGGGTGGGGTTCTCTAACCTAACAAAGCCCCATGTGCACGTCACACGCACTCCGCCACCGTAGTAGCCGCTCCCTGCGTGTAGTGTACGCCTGACCTATTAAGGGAAACCGTACAGTTCTGCACCCGACAGCGGAGGTCGAGAAATTCGCATCCGATACCGTCGCAGCGTCGTCTGAATCTCTGGTTTACACCTTCCACTCTGCTCCAAATCAGATAACTGCGATCAACCCTTGGTTTTTTTTTTCATGCCAGAGTAGCACTTGCAACCTACGTCCTCAATTATTTGGTTGACGTATTCCAATCTCTGTCTTCCTCTACAGTTTTTGCCCTCTACAGCTCCCTCTAGTACCATGGAAGTCATTCCCTCATGTCTTATCAGATGTCCTATCATCCTGTCCCTTCTCCTTATCAGTGTTTTCCACATATTCCTTTCCTCTCCGATTCTGCGTAGAACCTCCTCATTCCTTACCTTATCAGTCCACCTAATTTTCAACATTCGTCTATAGCACCACATCTCAAATGCTTCGATTCTCTTCTGTTCCGGTTTTCCTACAGTCCATGTTTCACTACCATACAATGCTGTACTCCAGACGTACATCCTCAGAAATTTCTTCCTCAAATTAAGGCCGGTATTTGATATTAGTAGACTTCTCTTGGCCAGAAATGCCTTTTTTGCCATAGCGAGTCTGCTTTTGATGTCCTCCTTGCTCCGTCCGTCATTGGTTAATTTACTGCCTAGGTAGCAGAATTCCTTAACAACACTGACTTCGTGACCATCCATCCTGATGTTAAGTTTCTCGCTGTTCTCATTTCTACTACTTCTCATTACCTTCGTCTTTCTCCGATTTACTCTCAAACCATACTGTGTACTCATTAGACTGTTCATTCCGTTCAGCAGATCATTTAATTCTTCTTCACTTTCACTCAGGATAGCAATGTCATCAGCGAATCGTATCATTGATATCCTTTCACCTTGTATTTTAATTCCACTCCTGAACCTTTCTTTTATTTCCATTATTGCTTCCTCGATGTACAGATTGAAGAGTAGGGGCGAAAGGCTACAGCCTTGTCTTACTCCCTTCTTAATACGCGCACTTCGTTCTTGATCGTCCCCTCTTACACTCCTGGAAATGGAAAAAATAACACATTGACACCGGTGTGTCAGACCCACCATACTTGCTCCGGACACTGCGAGAGGGCTGTACAAGCAATGATCACACGCACGGCACAGCTGACACACCAGGAACCGCGGTGTTGGCCGTCGAATGGCGCTAGCTGCGCAGCATTTGTGCACCGCCGCCGTCAGTGTCAGCCAGTTTGCCGTGGCACACGGAGCTCCATCGCAGTCTTTAACACTGGTAGCATGCCGCGACAGCGTGGACGTGAACCGTATGTGCAGTTGACGGACTTTGAGCGAGGGCGTATAGTGGGCATGCGGGAGGCCGGGTGGACGTACCGCCGAATTGCTCAACACGTGGGGCGTGAGGTCTCCACAGTACATCGATGTTGTCGCCAGTGGTCGGCGGAAGGTGCACGTGCCCGTCGACCTGGGACCGGACCGCAGCGACTCACGGATGCACGCCAAGACCGTAGGATCCGACGCAGTGCCGTAGGGGACCGCACCGCCACTTCCCAGCAAATTAGGGACACTGTTGCTCCTGGGGTATCGGCGAGGACCATTCGCAACCGTCTCCATGAAGCTGGGCTACGGTCCCGCACACCGTTCGGCCGTCTTCCGCTCACGCCCCAACATCGTGCAGCCCGCCTCCAGTGGTGTCGCGACAGGCGTGAATGGAGGGACGAATGGAGACGTGTCGTCTTCAGCGATGAGAGTCGCTTCTGCCTTGGTGCCAATGATGGTCGTATGCGTGTTTGGCACCGTGCAGGTGAACGCCACAATCAGGACTGCATACGACCGAGGCACACAGGGCCAACACCCGGCATCATGGTGTGGGGAGCGATCTCCTACACTGGCCGTACACCTCTGGTGATCGTCGAGGGGACACTGAATAGTGCACGGTACATCCAAACCGTCATCGAACCCATCGTTCTACCATTCCTAGACGGGCAAGGGAACTTGCTGTTCCAACAGGACAATGCACGTCCGCATGTATCCCGTGCCACCCAACGTGCTCTAGAAGGTGTAATTCAACAACCCTGGCCAGCAAGATCTCCGGATCTGTCCCCCATTGAGCATGTTTGGGACTGGATGAAGCGTCGTCTCACGCGGTCTGCACGTCCAGCACGAACGCTGGTCCAACTGAGGCGCCGGGAGGAAATGGCAACGCAGGCCGTTCCACAGGACTACATCCAGCATCTCTACGATCGTCTCCATGGGAGAATAGCAGCCTGCATTGCTGCGAAAGGTGGATATACACTGTACTAGTGCCGACATTGTGCATGCTCTGTTGCCTGTGTCTATGTGCCTGTGGTTCTGTCTATGTGATCATGGGATGTATCTGACCCCAGGAATGTGTCAATAAAGTTTCCCCTTCCTGGGACAATGATTTCACGGTGTTCTTATTTCAATTTCCAGGAGTGTATTATTCCCTCTTGGTTGTTGTACATATTGTATATGACCCGTCTCTCCCTATAGCTTACCCCTACTTTTTTCAGAATCTTGAACAGCTTGCACCATTTTATATTGTCGAACGCTTTTTCCAGGTCGACAAATCCTATGAACGTGTCTTGATTTTTCTTTAGCCTTGCTTCCATTATTAGCCGTAACGTCAGAATTGCCTCCCTCGCGCCTTTACTTTTCCTAAAGACAAACTGATCGT